>NC_050202.1:59693300-64493300 GCF_013141755.1 Anopheles stephensi | reverse complement strand
TACGTTTTCGAACCATCCAGCGGCTGTTTCGATAGTCCAAAATCCGTTAAAGCTATATGACCATCCTGAGGAAAAAAAAAACGACAGCAAGAGGCGCATTAGATCGCAACGATGATAAAGATGTAGAGCGCAACAATCCTTCATACCTGATCGAGAAGAATGTTTTCCGGCTTAAGATCGCGATAAATGATGCCGATGCTGTGCAGATGGTTCAGTGCCAGCGCCAGCTCGGCCAAGTAAAACTTGACATCCTCCTCGGTAAACATCACCTCCTTGCTCAAGCGCGTAAATAAGTCACCGCCGCGTAAGAAGTCCAGTATAAGGTACAGCTTGCCGGGCGTCTGGAAGGCATAGTGTAGCTTAACGATAAATGCATGCCCAACGTCGGCCAGGATGTTTCGCTCGTTCGTACTCCGCACGCGATCCTTCACCTTCAGCGTTGCCTTCTTTAATACCTGCAATGCCACAGAGCATGAAATATGACCGTTAAATCGTTCTTCTGCCTCTGCCTTAATCGGCGTGTATCTGCTTACTTTCATAGCATACAGCGTGCCAGCATCGATGCCGACAATCTTCCGCACCAGGAACACCTTGCCGAACGATCCTTCTCCGAGCACCTTCAGCAGCTCGAACTGTGACGGATCGGCTTTCTCGTGCCCCTCCCGTATAATGTCCCTGATGTCGATCTCGTGCTCGTCACCACCGTTGCCACCGCTTTCTCCCGTGCCGGCGTACGTGGCATCGCCTCTCAGCTGCGACATGTCACCGACACCATCCATACCGCCCGTCATGTCCAGGTCCATTCCTTCTTCGGCCCCAACCACCAACCCTGCCTCGGGAGAGTCGCGGCGTTGGTAGCGGTAGTTGCCGTCCGCAGCGCCATCCAACATCGGTTCAGGCTGATCGCCTGCCGGATGCTGCGGGTGATAGGCAACCATTCCTGCGACCGGAACCGGAGGGTGCTGTTGTTGCTGCTGCTGCTGCTGCTGCTGTCGGCTGTACTGAGGATGGTGATGATGTGGATGGTATTGATGTGGATGTGCTAGCACCGTCTGATGGTGTGGCTGCTGCTGGTGATCCTGATGCTGGGCATGGCGATGGTCATGTGGTGGGTGTGGCTGCTGCGGATCATAGCTATCGTCGATTACCATCTCTACATTTTCCTGAGACGATAACTGCAAAACATAGATGGACCGTACATTAGTAAGTGGGACGAGCGAGCCACCAACCAGGCGCAGGAAAAGGCATTCCATTCGTGTGGACTAATTCCATGGTACAACAGATAGAGAGAATACCAAAAAAAAATAATCCGAGTGGAGACTACAAACAAATGACACGCAGGTGACACATGAACGGGATGCAGAGTGCGGACAAAATGATGCAGGAATAAAAGTAAAACGCCCAAAAGCTTAAGAAAGCAAGTAACATTCTTACGAATAAAGGACCTTTTTCTCTCTACAGTAAAATATCTTATAACATGCATATTTACTGAGATTGATCATACACTTCTCAATTGTACACGCTCATTACTTCGTCCCTTATGTACAGTTGAGTTCAATGTAATGGCTGCGTTATTTCAATCATCGTCACTGTCACTGTCAGTCCGACAGCATATCGAAAGAATCTGTTACTTTGAAAGAATTATTAGGAAAGTATTTCCAAACAACAACAGCAGCTACCAGCGCGCAAACATCAAAGCATCAAACATAATACTTTTCGGTGGCAGCAGCACGATGGATAAGGTCAACAAGTCAAACGAGTAAAGTAAAAGCTTTTCTCCTTTTCGTGGCACAAACCCACCAACCAAACAGCAGCAGCTGTCTTGCTTTGCTTTAACGCATGTTCAATTATGTTTAACTATGGGTAGGACAACGTCCCTAACCGGCGCACGTTACGAAGCGTTCCAACCTCGGCGTTGGAATGTACAGGCTTGCTTTTTTATTCCTTTGCTTTGCGCGGCTCCCAGCTCTTACAAGAATCATCCCACGTGGCCTAACATCATAAAGCACTGGGCGTCTCCATTGAGTGTTGTAACAGGCCTCGAGCGACCCGAACAGGCGTGGCGGCCAGACTCCACTCCAGTACACCAAATATTAATGCTGCTCATTCCGTCGAAACTGTAATAATATGCCTAATTTTAGGCATCGTAGGATGCGGAAGGTTGGGCCCGCCGCTTATGACCTACTTTCGGCTATTATAGCTTTCTTTTTGCTATGTAAAGACACACCGACCGAGTGTACTACCGGGAACGTTTCCAACGAACGGTAAGATGGTTTGTTTGTCCATTGCTGTATTCGGATAGTTACAGTGTGGGCCATTTTTGGCATTAAAAATTGGGAGCTTGAACCAGGATAAATTGTTCTTTCTACTAGAAACAAGAATATTTGCTCAGGGTTGTGATTATAGTCTACAGTAAAACAAATCCACCGAAAAAAGAACCTTTAACCGTTCGATGGAGAAACAAAAACCCTGCTTGTGGCAAATCACGTGTGTTAATATCATAACCGCGCCACAGGTGCCTCAGCCAGATGGGACAAACACGGGTAGATTAGTGTAATTTGATAATCACAAAGCATCGCCCATCCCATCATCGGGATCATCGTGTGCCTCTCACACCTGCAGCTACGGTTCATCGGCACATCAACGTACCCAGCAGCAACAGGTGGTTCGTCCTTTTTGGCGTTGAGCCGAACAGAATTTGAGTTCGTTCTCTGATTTCGTTGTTTTTGCCTTTTGCCTCTTCCATAATAAATGATTTGCCGCTACAAAACTTCTCGCACAACCCCTATGGCAAAATGGTGAACTTTTACATTGGAACCATTGGCCATTTAGTATTTCCATTTCAATTTTTGCTATGAAACCAACGGCCCACACAACAAACGTATTATTGACTAAATCAATTCTACAGTAAGCCCCCATTTCAAGCGTACCTGCCTTACGATGATGAACCCTTTTCCAGATTCGGCTGTGTGTGTGTGTGTGTTGCTGCCGTTCTCTGCATTCACTCAACCGAATCAATTTCAGCAAAGAAAGCTACCAGCAAATCCGATTAGAAGCGAGCAAACTGACAGAAGGCGTAAAAATCAACCGCAAATCGTATTACTCAACAGCAACAAAAATAAGGAAGGAAAGCGCTCAGCATAAGCTTTACCCGCGCTCAGAAATCGAGCGGAAACGGATTTTAAGAACCATTTTCCAATGCGAACCTTGGTTTCCGGGATATCTTCTTACCGTTCCGGGTTCTGCGGACGAGTGTTTATTTATTTTAAAATTAAAAAAAAAACTTTTGCAATGCACAACCAGACACAATTTAAACAAAAATTTCCTTTCTAGTGATCAAGTCGATAGTCAATCTTTCTAAACTTCGTAAAATTCATTGAGCAATCCAGAAGTTTAGTAAAACGTTTACTTCTATATTTAAATTAACCACACCTCTTGTATCAACTTTTACGAGTAAAAGGATACACAGCGCACAAACACACAAAAAAGCTGCCAAAAATATCCATTTCTGTACGCCATTTGCACCAAAGAAAAGGTGAAAACTCTTTGCTTTTCTTTCAATTATGCTGCTGTAAAAATAAAACACACAAAAACATTGACGATCGTTCGGCTAGGGAATACTTCCTTACCGTTCTTTACCTAGGGTACATTTAGGGCACATTTCCTGATATGATTGAAATTTAATTTAAAACTTCAAACAGAACAATCTGTTGCGCATGGGGATTGAATAAAACGGATACAATTTCAAACAAATCATTGCCCAACGACACGACATCCACATTAGTTGTAAGAGTATTCACAAAAAAAATCCTTTCTTGCCTTTTCTGCCCCCTATTACCGGGGGTTCCATACAAAGGTTTGATTGATCTCGAACGGAGCGCAAAGCACGAGGCAGGATGCTCACAAGGATTGTCCTATGTATGGTTCTCCAATCGTTTTCCAAACGACGAGCGTCGCATATGATTTTTCACCGGCCAAAGAATGGCACTACAACAGCACGGCGTAGGTTGGACACTACAACCCAAACCACCGAGAGCACATGTGTCGCAATATTTATTTTTCAAACGAATGCACCAAATAAACGAACCCCTTTGCTTGGCTTGCGAGAAGGCGGCGCATGGGTACGGTTAAGAATCGACAGAACAGAGCTGGGCATCAAAATGCTTACTGTAACTTGGCAATCAGAAGCGCTTTGTGATTCGTTCGTTTTATGATGCAAAAAGCTTGCCACATTCCTCTGAACGTTGATAATGATCGTTGGGTTCATTTGCTGCACAACGGCGTCCCTGTGTCAATATAAACCCAACGAACTTGACTTGTTTTGCTTCATGCTTTTCGTTTTTACATACTTTTAGTATAAGAATTTTAAAATAAAGTTGACTTTCATCCAATATGTGCGCTGTGTATCAATCCTCTTTTTCACAGCAGAAATCTTTTGGATATTTTTGGTTAAAGCTTTGAGACCACCGAAGCTTTGAAGCTGATTCAAATCGAATTTAAAGCATCTCATCTTTCGTGTATTGCCTTACGGATCCACTCCAATTAGCTTTTGATTAGAATTAAATGTTGCCCCGGCACACTAAATCAATAAATGTGCCACCGTTCATATTTACAGCAAGGATCGACGGCTTAACAAATCTCCTAATTCAATTTAAACCTGTGCGGGTCGCACTCATCTTGCTCACTACAAGTGAATCAAACAAAATAATTACTTTCATCTCCGGTTCAACCTCATGGAAATTTGGGGTGCTATTTATTGTTATCGTTACGACAAATACGCGGCCATTGACAATGTGTGCCTTTTCCATGCTTTGCTAGCGCCTCGAGCGCCACTCCTTCGGAAATGGAATTTTAAATCATGTTCAATCGAATGGCACGTGCCGTGCGATTTCACACTATACTGATGCTCTGCGAACCAATGTTTGCTTGAAAACAGTGACGAGGGACATCAGCTTGTGAGATAATAATTTTCTACATCTAAGAAAGAAAACACATCTAAGAAGAGAAATTGTTCAGAAACATTCCGTAAAGGAGTTTAAAGAAATTTGAGATAGGAAAGTATTTCCACAAACCACTCAGCAGTAGCGCTTAAAAATGTGAATCGCAGTATGATGAACGTTAAAAGCTTAGACAGAAAACCCGATTACTCCCACAGTAAAACGGTGGCTCGCAACTTTTGCACCACTCGCTTACTTGCAGCTTATGCATGATGCTTCGGATACACTTTGGACGAAAGAAAAAAAAAATCACAGTCTAATTACTTCCCCTTCGACGACGTTCAGATTTATCCAGATGAACGACTTTGCCTTTTTTTCCACCGTCGCGATGAAATATGACGGAACAGCGGGAAAGCAAGCAACTCTGGGCCGCTTCTGTACGCAACTACTACTGCAACAATGTCACCGGGAAACCGGGTACAGGAATATGGTGGCAACAATGTGGTGGCCTCAACGAAAACACCCCCTCCTCATCGGTAACTACTCCGATGGAATGGTGTTTTATTGTGGAAAAATATTTTTTTCATATTAATTTCCATTCCAGAAACTGTGTCAACTTTGAATAATGCTTGCAAAGAAAATGATTGAGTAGTGCTTTTTTCCCCCTGTAAAAGAAAAATAGAGTCCTGAGCATTAAGTTGCTATGCATTGGACCTGAGAAATAGTTGTTAATGAATTATTATCAAATTAATGTTTATACTATAAAATTTTTGTTTTACCTAACGACCTTAACCTATAAAATAAAGCTTTTACTATTGTTTAAATGTCACAACCACAAAGTCATGCTTGAGTGGTCCCATTCTCAAGGACCGTTTTTTTCTTTACCACCCTTTACTAAAGCATTCTTCATTCTTGATAGCACGCGGGAGCACAGACCGGAAAAAAGTGCGTCAAATATTTGCCTCGAAAAGGGACGAGTTGCAAACAAGCGTTCATGTATGAAATGAACGGGATGGCGCGCAAATGGATGGCGAAAACGAGCAAGAAAAGACTAAATGCCGCGGGCACGTAAATAATGGATCCGGCGTTCCCTACCGGAGGGTCCACCTTGTAGATCTAATCAGTTGGTTTACCTTCACCGGTAAAAAGGTGTCTTTAACGGTTAGTGAGCAGCAAACAACCAACCAAGCAGGGTTGCCTCAGGGGTTGATAGAGAGCGAGAAGAGCAACAACAAGAGCCCTTTAGTTTCCTTTTGATGCTCCTACCCGTCTTGAGACATTTTCCCAGCAAGAAGCTTTTGCCTCCCTAATGCCTCAAATTCTATTACACTGCTAACTTTTCCTAACCTGCATGACCTTCTCCTTGGCGCATCGGCGCCGTAAATTTGCGTATGCAATGCAAAATTAGACATCGGGCTTAATTCATTTTATCAAAATAATTCTCTCCCCCCGCCGAAGCCAAATTTCATCACACATCAAACAAATATTCTAAGCAGCGGCTAGAACTCCGGCGAATTATGCGCGCGCTACACCAACCATTGGTTGGAAAGTTTTTGTGCCTTTTCGGCGAAATTAAATTTAAGCAAAAATTGCGAAATGCCCGTCTGGGAAGCTGCATAACAAAAAAAAAAACACCAGGCGCGCGCAAAAGCTTCCAGAAATTATACAAAATAAAATTTTCCATCCCACACACCGGCAAGTCAGTGGAGAGGTTGGGAGACTATACAGCAACAAACACTCTGCGCAGTCGGTCTGTCGGTGTGTACAGAGAGCACGATAAACCCTGTGAAGCATCCTCATCAAATTCGGCCAGTTTCGCGACCATTATCGGGGTGCTACCTTCACGGGCCGAATTCTAAAGAATAGTCATTTTCCTACCCAAAACATCGAAAGCATAATAACGGCCGATTTTTCCTTTCCACCGTGACCGACCGAAACGTCAAAGCTGTGCTAAGCTCCAACATTGCAAGAGACAACCTGGGATAGTGTATTCTTCCGCGAAGCGTTTCTTCCGCTTCCGAAAGCTTCAGGGAAACCCGTAGGAAAATGGGGTTGCGCTTTTCCGAACTGTAATGCTTTGAATGAATTAGTTTCGTTCGCAAAGAAAAAAGAGACTGCGGCGGTTCAGCTAACTGGGTGCCGTTAAATTTGTAACTATTTGCTGTCAGCAATGGGAGAGCAAAGTTTTTCAACCCTCAATTAGTAGCTCGTCAAATCCTACATCCTGGATGAGGTATTAATCGCTACCGAGGAATCCGAGTCGAAAATTCCGATGAAGAAAATGGAAGCTCGAGCGGTGAAAATTCCTTATCGAAGTCAGTCGTTTCGTTCTACGAATTAGCTTTCTTTAACGAACAAAATAGAACAAATAAAGTGAAAAATAAATTCATCCATCTCCATGTAACACAACAGAAAAGCTTGGGAAAAACCAACATTTCACCTGGGAAAATCAAACTTCTCTACGCGTATCCGTTGCTCTACCGTTTCTCTAAGGTTGCCTGCCCTAAAAGGCCGACGGTTCTTGGGCGCTTTTCCTGCCATCTGACCGCTCTGGAATTGTTCTCCAAATTCTACGAAAAACAACTTACTTATCAGGCGCTACGACCAATCTGCCTCCGTTATCCCGGCCGTTCTGGCGGACGTATCAACGCCATCACTCCATCTCAATTTGGGCCTACCACGCATCCTCTGTCCGTGTGGACGGCCTAAAAGGACTTGACGGCCTGGATCGTCCGGTGTCATACTCATGACGTGACCAGCCCACCGGAGCCTAGCGAGTCTTATTCGCTGCACGATGGTAAGATCATTGAACAGCTCGTAGAGCTCGTCATTGTAGCGGCTCCTTCATTGTCCTTCCACACATACGGGGCGTCAAAAATCCTTCTGAGCATCTTCCTCTCGAACGCGGCTAAGAGGGCTTCGTCAGTTTTGGACAGAGTCCATGTCGCAGAGGCTTATGTGAGTACTGGGACTATAAATGTTCTGTACAATCTCTCAGCTTCGTCCGTCGCGACAGGCATTTAAAGTGGAGAAGTTTCCTCAGGCTGTAGTATGACTGGTAGTTTTGGACGACTTCGAAGGTGCGGTCACCTATATATACATGTACCCCTGCGTAAATCAGTGCTGGTGGTGCCACCATCATTTTGGTTTTCGCCTCGTTAATGGTGGTTCGCCTCTCCAACCCGAGGTTCTGTGAGAGCCTCAAACCAATGATGTGTATGTCATCAGCGTGTATGTCAGGATCTGGATTGCCTTATAGAAGATGGTCCCCGAAGGTTCCACCTCCGAGTCGCGGATGACTCTCTCTAGCGTCAGATAGAAAAGGGAAGACAGGCAAGCCCATCTCCCTGGCACAGGCCCTTGGTGATAGCAAAGGGCCCTGAGAGTTTTCCATCCACCTTCACCTGGCATGTTGGCCATTGTCATGTTTTACAAACCTGGTAAGCTTGGCCGGGAGGATTCCAAAAGAACTCATAACGTCGTATGCTGCTACCCTGGGGCTATGCTGTCATATGCGGCTTTAACATCAATGAAGAGATGATAGGAGTGGAGCTGCTGCTCCCCCATCTTCTCCAAGATCTGCCACATCGTGTAGATCTGATCAGTGGTTGATTTTCCGTTTCGGAATCCTCCTCTGACAGTTTCCGACTATCTCTTCGATGAATGGGACAAGTCGATCTTGTAAGTTTTGGGAGAAAATCTTGTAGGCGGTATTCAACACCGTAATACCCCTATAATTGCCTATCTCCCTTCTTGTATATTGGGTAGATGATACCAAGATTCCAATCACAAGGCATCGATTCGCTATCCCATACCTCAGTAATAATTTGATGAATTTCCTGTTCGAGTGCTTCGAAATACAAGATATACATACAATGTTAGCCAAACCGTACAAACGAAGGCTACCAGCGTTTAAATTGAATTCAGCGAATGCAACATTTAATGTTTTCCCCGAATCGATATACGTTGCTTCGAATGGTTTTGCTATGGGTTTGATCGCTTTATTTGTGCTTTAATTCACTTATTATTGAGAGTAAGAAACACAAACAGTGTATGATGAATATGCCGTACCAGAGAGGCCAATCAACAGCAGCACACTCTCCACTCCACCCGGTCCACGTCTCCATTTCGAGCAACGACCGTGCAGCAAGGGTGTAATAATGGAAACAAAATACATTGACGCTAATTAACGTCACGCAGCCTCTGCCTACATCCTGCTCCTCTAAGGGATGGAGAAAACCCCCGTACTACCGCCGTATTGTCCGTGAACCACGAGTGTAAGTGGCTTGCCGATCATCGATTGCCAGCAAAGCTCTTCTGTGTTCAACATGATTAATCTGCTGGTGTTTTGTATTGACACTTCGCGACCATACAATAACAACAGTCGTTGGTGGTTCGCTAACGACAAGCCGGTTTGGTTCGAGACATGAGCACAATAGCATCGAGTGGGGGAAATCTAATACTGGGTCTTGCGTGAAGAAGAACTGATCGATTTCCCGAGCTAACATGGGGGTTCAAGGTAATGTCGTGATTCAAGCCGCTTTTTGCACTAAATCTGCTGGTTTTACTAATTTTGTACAACGTATGTTAACCATCTCCTACCAGCACAACTGTCAGTTTATATGCCAATTTGTAGTTAACTAGTGGTCGCAGATAAGAATATCGCTTTCAAGTCACTAATTGCTTTCCATGCCTTATATCTACCACTTGACATGCATTTTATCATCTATTGAACTGTCGCTAAGTCGGTCCCGTGCCGGTTCAAGGCTGCAGGCAGAAAGCTACCGACCCGGCTACAGCAGTTTGTCTGCATGTCCGAGCCCATGCCAAATGTAGGTCGACTGGAAAAATGCAACTGCAAAGCATGATGATGCCGAACCCCACTCTAAAACGCCGTTATACACACGGCAACTGCATTGCAACCACTCGATGCTCCAAGGAACCGAGAATGGTGATGGTGATTACACTCTCCCAGTGGGCATTCAGCTACACCCGGATGGAATTAAGCCCCCTGCCAACGTACGTAGACGGCGAGAATGTGGAAAATGTTTGCTGCCAATTAGCTGTCGATAATTTTCCACGGCACTACATTGGTGGAATCGTCGTTTGATGCTTTACTTGCAATTCAATTAATTTACTGCTTTCGGGGCTTTACCGATTCGCAGAAATAAGCACACATTTTATGAGCGAAACAAACTGTGTGGTGCTACACCGACCCAGCGGCCGTATGACTCATGGCGCACAGCAATGGTTTTATCGATTGGGAATTAGCTTTATCAGCTAACGTAAAGATAATTGTTTGAAGCTGAAGCACCCCAAAAGACACACCTTAGCTACATTGCATAACGTCAGCGTAATAAAGCACACGCAGAAGCATAACGAAATTGTTTGCCATCGTCGATCGATTTTTTTTTTTTGTAATAAATTGCTTACATTTTTACTATACCAGGTACACAGTTTAGCAGCGCTTGTTACGATTGACATTGCATGGAATGGTGCAGCACTAAAAAGGTGGGCGGGGATTTGAGGGGTGGTTTAATGTGTCCAGTATCAAAAACGTTATTTACTTACGTCTATTGCATCGAGTAGAAAATATTTATTATATTGCATTTGGTTACAGAAGGGCTTTGGACGAAATACAGTAGCATGCACGTTGCTAGAAAAAGGTTAAGAAAACATTTTTTTCAAAACAAATACTATTATAGACATCGACTATTTTAAAGAAAATCCGATAAATCATGAGCATCAAAATCAAATTGATTACGATAATGGTTATCAGAAAAAGTTCCGAAACGTGCACGCAAAAGAAGGCTGATTTTAAATTAAAGACAAAAAACATTTAAAAAAAACTCAATTCTAATCCATTGCAAAATGGTACTCGCTACAGGTGGCAATAATTATGCTAAATCAAATAAGGAAATTAAACTATTCACTATAATTAAATAATACATTACAATGTACATTTTAAGCAGCATTCCAAGCAAGCAAAATTAAAACATGTGTTCTAAACGGCATATGATCAATCAAATGCGTATGAACATGAAAATGCATGAATGGAGAAAGTGGATAACAGAAAAAAAAACACCTTATTCAGTGAGATAAGTTAAAAAAAAACTTCACATTTTTGACATAAAAAGAGGGCCATTATATTCATTGCAAGAAATAATTCATTCATTAAACATTCCACTTAGCATCGATCGGGTAAAACAACGAGATAGTTACAAGGACACAGACAATTGCAATGGCAGGGAAACATTACAAAACATTTTTTTTTTTTTGCGAGAGTTTCTTTTGCTTCTATTTAATTGACCAAACATTAAATCGAATTCGAAACATTTCTAAAGAACTTCTCGCAAAAGTGCAAATGAAACCAACTAACCAAAAAATATGATTATTTAGAGGCAGATAAAAGGGAGACACATTGTATCAAACGGGAAACAAAGAAATGGGAAAGTAGTAGCACCGGCAGTGTCAGAACATCTTTCATGAATTTACGTACAGAAACTATCCGGAGCCCTGAAATCGAGTTAGACACTCCGTGCGCTGTAAGAAGAAAGAAAAACGGACACGAAACAGAAAGTAGTGAACGATAGATGGAAGAAAAGTGTGAAACAGGCGCTCGACACGGTATGGATGGATGGTATGAGAGTGAACGGAACGGACACCAAAAGGACATCGAACGGAAGAAAAACTTAAAGAAGAAAAAAAAGTAGCGAAACCAAAACTGAAGATGTTAAGTGGAAAGCATAAAACGAACGGGAACTAATAAAGTAGACAAAAGTAACTGTTGGTGATTCGGCGAACAATTCTTTGGCGATCAGCAAATGTGAGTAAACGAACGTACAACAGAAATATGATAGCGCTTTTTTTTATTAAACTCTTTTCTAATTAAAGTATTTATGATTTATTTATGGTTTATTGTTATAGCTTTTTGAATAATTATTTTTGATTTGGTTGTGTACGCATGTAACATGAAAGTTGGCACGAAAAAGCACATGCCAATAAAAAACAATATCCCACAAGATCGTTAGTGCCTTGAATGCTTTTTTAATTACATTTAAATTATATAAAACAAAATAAAATGCTCCAAAGAAAATACTCTTCATGCATAAGACACTTTGTGATCAAAATTTAGATCACTTTGGATTATTAGATCTAAAATTTAGATCTAAATTTTTATGAGCTTTTGATGTTTAAATAAAAAAATATTTCCCACAGCATGTTTTACCCTACGCTGAACATACAGAACACCAACTGTTACAGTTTTACCATTCTTCTAGCAGGCCCATCTTTCATACGGCTGAATTAATATTTATTTAGCACCTCAGCGACCGTCCACACTTCAAAGATGTTTAAAGAAGAAATTGCTTTTATTTAGTCTACCCTTTTGAAATGGTGCGCCACGGTTGCACTGTACTGAAGCAGAAGAAGCTTATGCACGTGAGTGACACGTTTGCATTTGGAGCAGAAAAGAAACACGGAATCGCACCGTTGCCCGTAAATAACCGTTTACGCAACAAATGCCCAACAAACTTCCGCAGTCGGGTAAGGAGAACTGGAAGCATTTGTTGCAATATTGGATTGATAGGTTGATCCGGATGTTACACTCTTATGAATGGTGGTAGGATAAGCCGGCGAGCATTAACGAAACATCTTTTCGATCGGCCGCTCGGGACGATTGGTTTGGGGATGTACGTAGTTGCGTAAGTATTTTCTGCACAATTTGTGCCACAAACAGGACGCAGTAACACTTTGGCGCAGAAAAGGCACAGATGGCACAAGATTGTTTAATTTATCTGCCGAGCTATCTCGACACAAGCTGTGTAACGTAACCGTCAATGGGAATTTGGGTTATTCTGGGAAATCTTGCTTACACGTCATAGTATGAATTAGTGATGGGCAAAATGATGGTTTGGTCGGAATCGATTCCGGAGCGCTCCGAATTTTTCGGAATCGATTTCGAAGAGTAGGTCCGTAACATATTTCGGAACCGATTCCGATCCCGAATCCGGTTCCGGAATTGAATTTTTAATTGTTTATTAATACTCATTACTATTATTTTAAAAAATGCAAGAAAAATGCAAACTGATGATTTGTTCGACGCAAAATGTTCATTAAAAGATAAATTATTATAGCAGACTAGAGCAATATGATGAAATTCCGGGCGGTCCGGTTGCAGAGGTGATAGCAACGCTGGTCTTAACACAGAAAGTCAAGTCTGAACCGTCTACCCTTACGCAGGCCTGGCTATCCTGCTAAGGGAGCAAAATTTAGTAAAGGAAACAAAAACTGGAAGACTTTGCGGTTGTAGTGGCAAAGAAATACGGGTCAGGTGTTGAGCAGCAGAAGCCCATCATACAATGGACGTATCGAACCAAGGAGCGGTAGAGCATCTTGATGGAGACCGGATCTGTCGCGATCAAGTTACTGAAACAAACACATCAGCTGGGTGCTCTTGATGACGAGGTGTTCAAGCTGTTTTTTTTTATAGGCACAATTTCAAAATCCGATTCTGGAAACGTATCCGCAACCAAGTAGTTCCGATTCCGAGCGCCCATCACTAGTATGAATGAAGGACGACCACAACAGAGCTAGTGAATGATTGGGCTGTACAGCTAACGATCAAGGCGCATTAATATGCTGTGATGATCGAACGCTTTTAGACAGTGAATCAGTTGTGTAATGTATATGAATGAAAGTGCCCATTTATCAAAAAATGGTGTAAATAAATAAATTCGGGAGAGTATTTGGGGCTTGAAAGTGTTCCCACATTTATTAAAATTCTTCATCGGCAGTTATCGTTTAAAATTTCAACAGTTTTTTGATTTCTATTTCGTAAACAATTTGTCATCTCTCGAGACCTCGAAAAATCAAAACCCCAAAATCGTTTGTATTTTGCCAACAGGCCTGTCCTCCCAATCCCCTTACTGATAGATAGCATGATAAACCGCGCTTATTCCCTTATCTCTGTTCCAAAAAAGCAAAAGCTAATCCACGTGTCGAATCTCATTCAAATCTCGACGCGTTTTAAATTTTCCCTAAGCTCCACAACTACCCGCACCAAATGGCTCCAAATCATTGGGATGTGTCCACTTCCACTTTCAAACGAAAACAAACCCGTATCGCACACCCCATTTTTACTAGGGTTGTCACTAGGATTTCGTCTATTACCGTTAACGAAGTGGTTAATTAATGCAACAACATTTTGCTGAACCGTCATTTGTGTGTTTTTCGCTCCTTTTCTACATAGAAATCGCACGCGACCACACGCACTTACCACACGGAGACACTCTAAATTTGAATGAATCCTGTTGCAACTAGGACCAAGCAGCGACCGACGGTGACACATCTTTGTGGTCACACACACACACTCCCTGTCTCTATTGGGCTTGGGACAACCTTGGACGAACCTCACGAAGGGCGCCATCCGATTCGCGTGTGCCATCCTATTTAATATTCATACACACAAACCACACACAACCCCCACCCAGAAGACACACCCTAGTATGTAAGGGCGGCAGAAAACGTCAATCCCGCCAAGGAAATGGCGGGTGCAGGGAAGGAGCACCAGCTTATATCCTTTTTGCTGACGAGTCTCAGCACTTCATTGCATATAAATCCATTTATTATTACTTTTGCCGTTTGGTTACATTAAAAATCCGCACAAATGTAAGAACACACACACAACCCCAAACTTCGAGCCGATGCTCTCTCGGTCTACTCCGTGGGGATCGGATCGATTGATGGATGGGTAAACATCACTTAATGTTGGATTCATGGAGGATTTTGATTGATTCAAAGCTGGTTTTAAATGCAATTAACACTAATGGCTGTCAATGCCGTCAATGGTCATCCAACCATCCTAACCTTTTGGTACCGTGCAGACAGATTTAGCTAAACCGATGCATGGTCTAATATCTTATATCACCCAAACAGGTTGAACACTGGTTAACCTTTGTCCGAAAGTTCTAAACACAGTTTCTTTCACGTGCCATAAGGCCAAGCCATCACCGGATTCGATCGCCAAACCGGATTTAATGCCGGTAAGGGCAGCCCTGTTCGAAGCTTCCAGCATTTAGAAACAGCTGCGAAATCTGCCACGGCCAGTTGTTATTTAAATGTCTTGGGCAGGATCGAATTCCTCTCGAATAGTTCACAACAACTCAAACTGATTTTACACTTGAAATACCAAACCTATTTTGTTGGATTTAATGCTAATCATTATGATTCGATTAGAGCAAGTTGCATGTTTCTACTAATTCCAAGTCATGTTTTGTAATGCCTGTTTTCCATCGTGCTTATGAAAAACATAAACACAGTGAAAACATTTATTTAAAAATATTTCGCTCTATTGAAATTATTGTATCGAATAACAAATATTTTTAGCAAAAATGTAGAACATAGTGGAAGGTTCCTTTTCCAGTGATTTATACGTGCGCTATAGGTAAAAAATTCAAATTTGTGGAATATTTTTACCTCATTAGATCCCATATCAAACTCAATGATAACAACGTGTCCCATTGCCGGTCTCTAGAGAAAAACAACAAGCTACAAAACATGAGAGTAGTTAAATGATTAGACACGAACCACGGGCACAAGCTGCTTAAGGGCCGGATATCACAATCAAACAGGCAGTTATCTCAAGAGAGTGTAGCCAACTTGAGCACATCTTGTGATAGTTACCACTGGCGCTAGATTAAAGACAAGATACCCGCGAGCAACCAACGGCAGTTAACCTCCTGGCTTAGGAGCGCGAGAAAGATTCCGGCACCGAGCGATGGAAATTTCCGATCTGGTGCAGTGGCATTTTATAACACAGCAAGTGTCACATTTTGTTTATTCTTTTCCACCCGTGACCTGGAACGAAGTGAGATATTTTCCCTCTTAGCTCTCCAGGCTTCATTGTATCTAGGCAAATCCGGCATGCGAGTAAAGTCATTCAATATCTTCCTGGCAAGTGGAGAAATGGAAGATGACCTGCGAGATTTCTTAAGCATCACCCTCACCGCCATACAACTACGTTCTCCGTAAGATTAAGTGTAAAGTGCATATAGTAGCAAGTTACACCGTACCAACTCCACCAGTGAAAATGAAACAAAAAGAGAGAGAGAGAGCTAGAGCTCGGGACGCCCAACGGAGCACACTCAACCAGCATCCCAACAGCACTTTCAATTGTCAACAGGCCCCCATCATGTTCGGGTGTTAGAGGGCGGCAAAAAGCTTGACTCAATTACAAACAACTAGGAAACAACTGACGCTCACTGCGGGAGGCCTATTCACACACGCACGAACGATCGCGCCACATCTCGGCTTCGTCGGCTTGACAGCCGGGATCGGGCAGATAACAGGAAGAACTTCCCAACCCAATCAATTCGCTCTCGCGAGGAAACTTTAGCGGACTAAGTGAAACAAAGAATATCTCAACTCAACTCCCACCTCCGCCAGAACGCACTTCTGCGCCATCACCATCCAAATTACAATCAGACTGTCGGTTTTCATTAACAGCACGGTTTCACAGCAGGCCAGGAATTTTTCTCCACGGGTCAGCGGGTCCATGACCATGCGAGGGCGCATCCCTCCTCACATAAGAAAGAAAGTGAAACTTGGCTTCTGAAACTCCGGAGTACAAATCGATCCGGAAATTTGTCGGTAGCTTGCCATGAGGTTCCACAGCCCGAATGAATGAAGGGCGTTTAATTGTGCGCCTCTGTTGCAGATCAAAGCAAAAGGGGGTGAATGATCGTTTTCTGTCGATAAAATTCAAATTGAATTCAATCGCACCTTTAACCTCGGAAAATTGGCAGATATGGGAAGAGAATGGTGAGCAGGATACCGCTCTCGTTTGCGGTTTGTTAATGAATTAATGTGATGAATTAAAAACAGGGAAATTTTTTTTCGTAAGAGGAAACGAGGACTCTTTTTCTTTTTGTAAACTTGATCAGTTAATATGTAAAGAGGATTTATTGAGGATTTTTTAAAGATTATTTTCACAATCATATCGTAAAGATTTATTATTTGATTTATAATATTTTTTTAAGCAAAACGAACATCAAGCCTTCATGAAACAAAACAATCTGCTTAGTTGTATTATAGTTTCATCAATAGAACACTCGACATATTATTCAAACAAGCTACAATGAATAAAACTAATTCCATACCCTTGTTACCATAAACCGCAAACGAACAAACACAGCCACACACACACACACAACGTTTTGGTCGGTACAAATTTCACATACCGCACTCGTGTGTCAAAGTATTCTAATCAACTCAACAGATAAACTAATTTGCGTCACGGTGAAACGAACTGAACAAATGAACGAATGGAAATGGAAACCAGCGCAGACACAGTTCCACAGCAGTCCATCCCGAAACGTGACTTTCTTTTCCCGGCAAAGCAATATAATGTAGGCAATAACTCTACTATCCGCACCATGTAAGCGAACGAGCATCAGCCCAGACACAACACAGTTCCAACATCACCACCAACGTTTGTCGCCCGTTTTGCGCCTCTCGACTTGTAACTCTCGTCAACGGATCGTTTCATAAGCGAATTATCGGAACGCCGAGAGGAGCAAAAGCTAACAAAATAGAAAAATGTTGCCCGAGGTATTGGATCGTGTTCATTTTTCATCCCATCCCATGTCGCCGTGCAGGATGATGCCTTAGCCGAAGGGCCGCAATCCTGAAGGATCGCCACGTTCCACAAACGGAGCCTGACGATGTGAAGCGACGAAAGCGACCCTGCTTCTCCACACGACCTGCGTGCGTATGTGACTGTTTATTATTGATCCGGAACTGGTGGCACAAAAAAAAAACGCTAGGTCACTAAAATTTGTAGACGGACCGGAAATATCTAACGGCTAATTTTGATTGATTTTTACGATTCCGTAACCGTGTGTCGCTAATTCGAATGCCAGCGGTGGCGATGAACAACATAGCAGCATAGGTCATGGTTTGGATGTTTGTAGCTGCATCCAAAGCATTCCACTGACATAACGTATGGATTAACCAAAACCTGACTAGTTGGTTGATTAGAACCACAACAGATAGCTCAATGGATTAAACTTTACCTAAATCGCTACGTCTAAGAAGCATTCCACGAAAAATATGGATTATCTATTCCTAAACGAATCTACTGCTGTAATCTGGAATCAGTGACTTTCGAGAAAACAAAGCATTCGCTTAGTTAAGCAGCTTCAATAGAATCGAGAAAATTCGATTAATAATTAATCATTCTTTTTCCTTGGCACTAGTACCTCAAGAGGTCTCGGCCTACCATTTCTGGCTTTCTGTGACTTAATTTTACCCGTAGTAAAGTAGTCAGTCCTACGTACGGGGAGGCTGTCAGGGATGGGATTTGTACCTGCCGTCCTGCCGTGTGAAGATCGGCGTTATTGGCGCCAATTCAATAATATTCAATAATAGTTTACACTTTTGGCTGACAAATTGACGCGATCAGTTACAAAAACTCTTCGACCAAAGACCCGCTTTCTAACAAAGAGTTAGAGCGTTATAGTCACTAGTCAGAATGTTTCCAAAGGATAGTGGAATAATACGAATTACAATGTTGCAATCATAGAATGAAATCTTGCAAACAGAAAAATATGCAACTTGTCCACGATATTCTGCACCAGAATCATGCAGATGTTCTGACATTGGAACTAAAGTTTCGCTAGGATAAATGATCCTCAGTTTTCCTTATCAGTTCCTTATCGACCAGAATAAAACTCAACAATACGATCAACTTTGCAATTTACTGCTTCTCAACCGTTTTAGGGCATGGAAGATTTAAAAAAATCAACTGATATTACTATAATATTCTGTCTGTGCTCAACAATCAATATAGAAAAGGGTGGATCGCCAGGATCGCCAGGGACGGTCCGGTGGCCGAGGTGATAACGGCGCTGATCTTCACAAAGCAGGACTGGGATTCAAATCTCATTCAGACCGCGCCTCCCCGTACGCAGAGCTGACTACTTTGCTACGGGTAAAATCAAGTCATAGAAAAGCCAGAAATGGCAGGCCAAGACCTCACCAGGTTGTAGTGTCAAGGAAGAAGACGAAGATCCTTCTTCACAGGACAAAGGGTCAACGAAGAAGAATCCTAAAATCCAGTTGGATTAAAATGTTATACACGATACTATAAAGCTTTTAATAACAAAAAGTTATTGTAAAATACAATGTTGTAAAAGTTGTTTTAAAACGATTATTCTTTTTGTAAAACATGAGAAAAAATGAACTGCCAAAATATAGATCACAACGTAGTTATATGAAACAGCCATATGTTTCTTGCTAGATTATATTTCCAAAGCCCATCTACAAAATTCCTGTACGCTGCCGAATGCTAATGCTTGGAAATCCAAAACTTTTACCTATTGCCTCAACATAACTTAACTATTCGCCCGTGACGGGTACATGATAAGTTTCAAATATAGTTTCGAGCATCGTCGGTCATTGGTGGTTTCCTCCGCATGATATATACTCATTAATTAGGCATTCATGTTCGAGGGAAACGGAAAAGGGATATGCGGCAAGTAAAACTCTCATACCGCATTTGACATTTTGGACCACCACCACCACGTGTTGCTTCATCCACAGGAAAGCAACAGACGTACGGTAGGCTTGAGTGTGTGTGTGAGTTGAACCGGGAAAATCATAGTCAAGCCCCATCGTACGGGTCACATCCGGTGGTATGATGGGAGGAACCATCATCACAAACCACAATGCAACGGAAATATACACTTTTGCATCAAAGGATGACTCTCTCATATGCGCTTCCGGTACTAATGCATAGCCCTGCCGTCCTATGTGGTAAAGGGCTAAAATTATCACCTTAATGAAAGGAATATTTCCTTTAATTTTGATTCCTAGTGTGAACAAGGAATAAAGAAATTTCTATAGCAATTTCGAAAAACCAACCAGCTTGTCAAACATGACGAACCGTGTGTGCAGGTTTCCCTGCTCACATGCTCGATCCTCATTCATATCGGCAACCTAAGGTACGCGCTGGTGGGAGGAGGATAAAATCAATATTGATACACGCAACCAGTACAACGGTGGTACGCCCACCGTCCCAAGACCAAGAGAAAGCCTGATGGCACCGCGTTGGGCAAGGAGTAAGGTATCCCTTTCCCCCGGAACCACTGGCAATATCACAGGTATTGGCTGTGAAAGTGAAAATGGAAATACTACGTACGGCAAGCCATAGTACAGCAGCTCGCAGCAGCACTAACCGCAAAGGAAATGTGGATCGATTGCGGGCCGGCAAAGTACTTGCAATAAAGCTACTTTCGTTAACGGAAAGTTTGAACAGCGTTAAGCAAAATCGCACAAGAGATACCGCTGTGTTGACAAATCCAACAGTTGTGTGGCACAACAGTGTCTTAACAAAACTTAACACATATTAAGTTAAGAATGGGATATTGCTGCGTTCAAAAAAAAAAAAGCCCATACACGAATGGGAGTAGGCATTGACGCGCCATGAAAGACAAATTAAATTAGCAGATCGTGCGTATGTCAGCACCATGACAACCCATAGTTAAGCTACCATTAGCGCGTTGCCGAACAATGTTGGTCTAATGAGTTGATGATATGAGGAAAGCTACAACATGAATAGGCGTATTACACGCCTATTAGCGGTGATAGATATCAGCGGTTCGATTTTTCGATACAGATAATCGATACATGATAAGCACGCGCTTAGTATCCCATTTTGTGTATGGCTAAAGTTTGCTTAAATTAGGCGAGCTCTATAAAAACGGAAAAAAAACACAAAGAAAAAAATACTCAATTCGGCATGGTTTTATATAATAAAGGCTCAATGTATGAGAACCAATGTAAACACTGGGTAATGTGTGAATACGAAAAAAATGGAACAATGTTAACGGCACATTGCAGAACACACACACAAAGATTTTACATCTAGGTAAGATCATACAATAAAACCGAAAATTGTTGTATGATTTATGAAGAAAAAACAGTAAACATGAAAAGTCGATAACACTAGCCAATTAAAACGCAACCATATAAACGTATGATTTTTTTTCTCTCTCTCTCTCTCCCTCTCTTATTCTTAAAAGGACCAAAACGAGGCCTAAACTAGCTAGTTATGCAAGCACTCGCTGAATTAACTTTAGTTTGTACAACTCAATCCCGAGCGAGTACGGAGTAGCAACAATGAAATGTCGTTGTGTAAAAAAAACAAGAAGTTTAACGGAAACAGAACACAATCAAAGCAAACGATCACGAACAGAAAGTCCTAAAACAAATCATACATCATTAACAACACAGCATATGTATGTAAAAAATGAACTTCTCAGCAAAAACAAAAATCATACACGCGGATAGAACGCGAAGGAGCATTAATTAACGCTGGGACACGGGAAAACACGGGCCAGGGAGAGCGGCGGAACGGACCGTTGTCCGGTCCGTAGCAGCCAAAGGTGACTCGATACAAAACCAAAAATAAAGGAAAAACAATACATAAATTATAGAGGAAAGTTGGTTGACCAAGAAGATCACGGCGAAAATGCCATAACAACGTACCTCGATATCGACGATAGTGATTGGGACTTTCTCTCTCCATGGGTCGATCGAGTTGGCTAGCGGCATTCTCCAGCTTTGAGGCGTTAAACGGGAA
Organism: Anopheles stephensi; assembly: GCF_013141755.1. NCBI lineage: Eukaryota > Metazoa > Arthropoda > Insecta > Diptera > Culicidae > Anopheles > Anopheles stephensi. The sequence goes on along the minus strand of NC_050202.1, from coordinate 64,471,721 downwards.
CGATGAACGGTACCGAGAGGGCCGGTGTGTCCTTCGACCCGGGGAGGCGCGCTAGTTGATATCGCTGCCGATGGGGTTATCCTTGCCGGGATTTGCCACTGGATTTGCAAGTTCCTTTCGCGGACAGCTGAGTGCGCGCTGTCCCCTTAGAAGGTCGGACCTGGTATTTTCTTCGCAGCCGGATGCGGTCGATGACCTACTTCCTGGGGGATGCGATTTTTGTTGTTCTAGCAGTGGACAACACAGGTCGATTACTGTCGCAGGAGACGTAGATTACTAGCCAGTACTAGGAGCACTTTGGAACATGGAACACACAAACACACACATAAACACATTCACCAGACTCTGGCACTGGTTCTGGCTCGCTTCACTATCGACGTGGATCGCAAATCCGCATTTACTTAAATCTAAATCAAAGTAATCACATCAAACGACTGACCGAGAAAAGATAAGAACACACGCAACGATTCGATGCTGGTAGGTTTGCTGGCAATGGTTTATGTCATCAATCTCGGGGTTATTTTTTTCTAACGCCCCACGACTACTGTCTACAAGATGTTTGGCATTTTCACTACCTCGGCACTACTTGTCGCGAATTACGGACGCTTGTTAAGCCTGCGAAGCGGAATTTAGCACCCAGACTATTGGAGATTTATCGGAACTGTAGCAAGGCATCGGGAATCCCGGGCCCGGGATTTTTGAGGTTTTAGCTGCACCAACCCTTCCACTTTAGCAGGCAAACACACTACACTGAAGACCGCAAGGACGACAGGTTTGTTTCAGTGATGATAATGCGCCAACGCAAAGCAACACCGATGATGATGATGATGCGCTATTTGCCAAGGGATGCAACCGACGGCACAAACACTTCGCGGCGGTGTTCCTGTTGCGCGGGAGACAGCTGCTTCTATTCCAGTGCCAGTTTAACCCATGCACTCGGGCAACCGCCCAGAATGAGCAGTGCACGCTGGTTCCTGCACGGTTCTGGTGGGATAGGCCGAAAGTGTTGCAATCACCGGAGCGACTGGCGAGCGATGTTAAATCCCACAGCGAACTATGTTCACTTCCGTTCGGGAAGCTGATGTGCCTGTGTGATTGATAGCGATTTACGGCCGGACGAAAGTAGTTGTGTGAACGATAGGACAAGAACGCAAGGGCACACACAGAGAGTCTCGTGAAAAACGATGCACGCACCCACAAAAACCCCCAGACAGCCGGAAGGTCACTCCTTTTCGGTGTGCATTGACATGCGAGCTGGAGAATTTAGAAAAAAGAGCAAATGCTCTGACAGATTGATTCCTGCCTAAATTCTTTATGCTGATGTTTTTTTTATCATATTTGGAGTGATCGGGGATTGCAATAACTATAATTGTTTAATAAAAGGGAAAAAAAAAATTTCCCTCATTTTGTTTCGATTGAAAATAACAGCTTATTTAGAAATAAAATAATAACAAGCCCCTCAACTGTCAAATCATCAAACATGGCAGGTCACCGAATGAACTGGGGTCGTGAAATACACTTTGTTAAAGTATCTGTGTTGCTGTCATCGTAGCAGGGAGAGTGAAATACGCTTTATTTTGGTTGCCGTACACCGCACGTGCTTGTACTCTACGCCGCTCGTTCGTTAATTTAGCTTTAAATCATACATAGAATGATGAAACCAGCGTTAAAAAAGAAATGTACGAGGTCTATTGCGTAGCTAGCATTCATTAGATTACAAATTTACGTTCCCTTTTACTTACAGTGCATCCAGTTCCTGCGCCGGAAAGTGATAGCGACTCACTGGAAGACGACGACGCCAGTGACGATGGTGGTGAGGAGTTTCTGTCCGACGAGGAATACCCCATGTCGGAAGAGGAGCTCGATGGTGCTGGTGACGTGCCGGACGATGTGGACCAATCGGGTGAACCCACCAAATGGGCTAAAGCTATGGCAAAGTTCCTGCGCAAAGCACCCGAAGCAAATATTCTCTCAAAAGCGGCCACGGACGAACAGAAGGAACGCAAAAAGCAAGAGGCCAAAGCGTACGAATTCGATGTGGTTAGTGCGGAGGGGACGATTAAAAAGGAGGCTGATTCGAAGAAAGGTGAGACAGAAGATAAACCGAACGATTTGAAACTGGCACAGGAGCTGCTGCGGCAGCGAGCGGTACTGAAAAAGCTACGGAAGAAAGACATTCTTGGCCTACGGGTGCGACCGTCGATTAACGATCACGAGCGGGAAAGAACGCTGCGCAAGGTGGCCACCAAGGGTACGGTGCAGCTGTTCAATGCCGTGCGCCAGCAGCAGAAAGAAGTGAACCGAAAGTTAGAAGAAGCCGGCAAATTGGAATACAAGCGTGAGAAGGTGCTCAAGAGCCTTAACAGGAAGGAGTTTTTGGATGTGCTTATGAGTGGGCCACGAGCAAAGTCGGAGCTGGTCGATAATTTGGTCAAAAAGGAGGAGGACGAGGACGACATCAAGTCGGAGGTGGATTCCGAGGATGAGCCCAAATCAACGTGGGGTGCGCTGCGAGCTGATTACCTCACGGGGAAGAAATCGGGCTGGGATAAGGAGGATGACGCAGCGGAGGAAGGGAAGGGAATTCCCGACGATCTGGACGATGATATGGAATCGGGGTCGGAATAAAATGAGCGTCTCTCAAATAATAACGTAGTATTGCTGCTTTATTTTATATTAAGCTTGTATTCGCCACAGGGCTGTGGTATTTGCAACGGTGCCGTGGGGTAGATCGTAATCGGCAGACTCCAAATCATGGTCTCGATCGCAATGTCCGTCGGTGCGACCCATTCCAATTCCTCCTCGTTTTCGGTGCTTCGATCGAGTAGCATTTCGCTGCTCAACTCCTGGTTCGTGCTCGTCACAAACTGAAAGTGCAATCGCCAACTGACCTCCACCAGGTCCGTGCGGAAGGTGGGTGTTACGTGCAGCGGAATGGGTAGGATCACTTGCGTTTGCAGCATCCCCAGACAAACTTCGTGGTGTTTGCTGTAGTTCGTAACACGGGAAATGTTCTTGCTTCGCTCCGCCGGTTCGTTGGCCGCTTCGGTGGAGTTGTCAGCCGCAGCAGAAGCATCGGAACCGGCCAGCTCAGTCTTTGCACACGTAGGCGTGATCGGTGCGCTGTTCAGCTCAGTTTCTTCACACTGTAACGTTACCGACAGCTGGACACATTTGACCGTTCCGCAGCTGAAGTCGATCGTTGCCACAATGTCCTCGCCCAACTTGTACGCCGACTTGAACAGACAGAACCGACCCACTTTGCCCCATTTGTTGTTGATCATAAAGAAGTTGGGCCGGCGGCGTGCGGTCACACCCCGTAAATAGTGTAGCGCATACTCGATGCGGGAAGGTGGCCGTTTTTTCTCCAGAAACGGATTGTTCGGTGCCAAGTCTTCGTTCGATTCGTCGTTTAGTGTGATCGCTTCGTCTAGATCACTCTGGGGCAGCGGTAGCGGGAGCACACGAATCGGAATGTTAAGCGCTTGCACGGTAGATCCTAGCCGCTGGGTGGCCACCGTTATTTTGTAATAATACTTCACCCGAATCCCACGGTACGTCGGTGGCGTACTAAGTGGAACTGTTTCACGGTAAAGAACTGTCGGGAGAGTAAAAATGTTGGCATGCTAATAGTGATTGGCAAACAATTGAAACTACAAAATCACACTCACATTGTTTTGCTTCGCCGGGGGAAAGTCTAAGGTCGCAGAACAGAATCTTCGGTTCGGTTGAGTGTAGCACCTCACCCTTGAGTTGATTGCTCGCGTTCAACGAAGTACTGCCACCAACGTTCCGGTTCGACACGGCCTCATTGTTTGTTGATTTCTCATTGAAAGAAGCGTTGCAGTAGCAGTGCAGTTGTACCGTTGCCCACGCGAGATTTTCCAAAATATCGCTAGCAAACAAAAAAGCAAATTCTGTTCATCCGCTTACCTTCTGCGGGAAGATCCTTTCCGCTTACCTATTGCTCTGGGAAATCTTGTGCTCCGGCAGAGATGGATGGATGAAATCGATTAAACACTCAACGACCTCACCACACATGAACACCGCACTTTGATCTCGTAGCAATTTTGCATTAATTTCTATCATGTTTCTTTAAGTAATTGTTCGGCGGCTTTGTTGCTGCTGCTGCTACGTGTAGATACTTCTTCTTCTTCTTTTTGTCGAGGTATTACCACGGTACCACATAGGAATCCAAACTTAGGCTTTCCTTAGTTACTCCGTGGTTGAGGCTTATTACCACTACCCCTAGTGATTTATGGACCGGCTGCTGAGGCCATATGTCCTGATGTTCTATGGTTGTTACAATTGTTCTGTTCTGTTTTTCCGTCTCTCGGTTGTGGGAAGGTTCGTGTTTTGCTTTATGACGTTCTTGTGTGCGTGACTGTTCTTTGCATTTATATCACAGGATTGAGCGGTTGTGATTTCGATTTATGTTTCATGTAGCTATGTAATTCAGAACTTTATCCTATTGTCTTTTATGAATTTGATTATTTTAATCAATCCTAATGAGTCTTTTCTTTTCCATGTTTTTTTGAACGCTACTTCGTTGATGTGGGTTGTTTTTCTTCGTTCTAAGGCATATCTTTCGCAATGGAAGACCCTATGCTTGGCCGTGTCCGGCACATTACATGTACCGCATAGGCCGTTGTCCACTACCCTCATTTTGTGTAACCAGTAGTTACTGTGATCGTGTCCCGATATTAATCTGTTGATCATTTTTATGCCATGAGCTGGTAGTTTTAGTCGGTGATGCCACATTCTTTTCTCCATTCGAGTTTGATACTCCGCAAAAGTTTTGCCTTTGTGCTGGCTTATTTCTTTATACCACGTGTTAGCTTCCTCCTTTGCCTTGTTTTCGAAAATTGTTAGCGCGTCTTTGAGCGGTATTTTATTGTTTATGGTGTTGTTGCTTGTAATCCCTTCCTTAGCAAGCCTGTCCGCTACCTCGTTTCCCTCAATACCAACGTGGCTGGGGATCCACTGTATTCTGAGGTTCACTTTTATGCCATTGTTCAAGATTTCCGACACTATATCGTCCGTGTAAAATTCCTCCAAGGCTCCTTTGATAATGAGGCATGCCGCGCGACTATCAGTGAAAATAATTGGGCCATCTAATCGTTCCTTGATCACAAAGTCTAGAGCAAGTTTTATAGCGTACAGTTCTGTTGAGCATATGGACATAGGATTTTTCAGTCTATAGGATTGGTTTAGTAGTACTTGGCTGCCACTGATGATGTATATTCCTATACCGCAGTTTTCGTCTATCTTACTCCCATCTGTGTAGACTTGTATGGATGTGGGGGTGGTAATTGTGGTGTTAATCAAGTCAAGACTTAGCTGACGTGCTGTTGTGGGGTTATAGCGTTGTTTGCAGTTTTCTAAACCGGGTATTGAGGTGGATATCTTTATGGTACTACTACTTTGGATAGTATTATTGAATTGGTATGTGACTATGGATTGTAGAGTTTCATTGAAGTTTAGGTAGTTTTTTTCTATTTCTGATAGTCTGACGGTTCGACGATGATTTAGCTTGGAAAATAGGGCTTTGTTAGGTGCGGAATATGCTATTGTTTTTGCTATTTGTTTGCATACGAGATATTTGGCTCGAATGTGGAAAGGTCTTTCTGCTGCTATGGCATGGAGCGTGTTGAGCGGCGTTGATCTAGTGCATCCGGTTATTCTTCTTAAGGATTGATTTAATGTGATGTTAACCCTGCGAAGTTTGTTCTTGTTTGCATTGAGGCTAAATCCTATCCCATATTCTATAGTACCTCGTACTATGGCTCGATGTACTTGCATGGCCTTTTCTGGGTTGACGTGGTTAGAATTGTTGCAAATAGTTTTAATCGGGTTTAGTCTGTTTGTTGTTTTGGCGATTTGATTGTCAAGATGCTTGTTGAATTTTAATTTGTCGTCAATCGTTAAGCCCAGGAATTTGTGTTCTTTCGTTTGCTCTATCACTTCGCCATCTACATTTACTCTGATACTGAACTTGCTGTTAGGGAAGGTCATTACTTTTGATTTGGCACTGTTGATTTCTAGATTGAGCTGGCTGAGGCGCTCTTTTAGCCATGTGATGCTTCTTTGCAACGCTGTTTCAACTGCTTTTGGTGTTATTCCGGTTTCAATAATTGCAAAGTCATCCGCATACTGCAATAATCTGATCTTACTGTTGTTTAGTTCATGGCAGCTGCTCGTGTAGATGTTAAAGAGAGTTGGTGAAAGCACATCACCTTGTGGAAGACCGTTACTAACAATCCGTTTGATTGTTTCTTTTCCCACTGTTACTTCTAGGCTTCTGTTATTCAGAAAACTTGCAACCCATGCAATATCCTCTTCAGATATCATGTCAAGTCTGAGAATTTCAAGAAGTTCCTGGGTGAGTACGCTGTTGTAAGCGTTTTTAACATCTATAAAGACTACTCCCGTGTATTTTCTTTTTGCATTGTTGTGAAGAATTTTATGAACCAGGAGGTTTACAACAGTCATCGTGGATCTATGTCTTCGGAAGCCAAATGTGGTTTCCGGAAGGATATTAAATTGCTCCAGGTGCTGTGTTATATTTTGCAGGACTGCTGAATTGACTATTTTAACCAATGTACACAGAAGTGCTATAGGCCTATAATTTTCTACACAGTTTGTGTCTTTTCCAATTTTGCCAATTGCTACTATCTTGATTTTTTTCAGTTTTTTCGGTACCCTTCCATTTTGGTACATGTTATTCAGTTCTTTGATCAGTACCAGAACCACTTCATCATTCAGCAATTTCAGGGCTTTGTATGATATACCATCAGTACCAGGTGTTGTGTTTTTTTTATTGGCTAATATTTTTTTCCATTTCTCCAAATTCAAGATTTCGATGTCTGAAATGAATTGTGGAGCGTACTGCCATCTTGGCCTTTTCGGGCTGCTGAAGTTTAACTTTAGGAATTTTTTCGCATTTTCCGTACTTTCGGCTATTATATTAATGCCGTTATTGTTGATTGGTTTTCCATGACATTTGTTCACAAGGTCCCACAGTTCTTTGCTAGTGCTGTCCGAGTTGACCTTATCTAACCATTTTTCAAAGTTTTTCTTCTTCTCCACTTTTTTTAGGAACTTGAATTTAGCTAGGTCCTTTTTGGATTGAATCAAGTTTTCTATACTACGGTTGCGATTAAAATTTCTTCGAGCTTCGTTCTTTTTTTCCCAAGCCCTTTGGAGCTCTTTACTCCACCAGCTTTTTGGTGTGTATTCAATGGATTTGGTGTTTTGTTTCATGATTTTCTGGAGGGTATTTTTAAGGCTATCTATGGTGGTATTTTCGGTACTACTTATATCACAGATTTGTTGTTCTACTCTTACCATATTTATCACAGATCTTGTTTGTACTTTGGTAGGCTTTTTTAAGGCTATGTGAATTATTCTGTGTCCGCTGTTGCCAATGTGTTGGTTTGTGACCTTACGTTCGACATCTAGAACCATATTAGGTGTAACGATGGTTAGGTCAATGGCAGTATTTTTTTTATTTACATCAGGGTTTATAAAGGTATGTTCCTTACTATGCACCAGTACCAAATCGCTGCTATTAACTTCTTCCAGCGTGATTCTTCCCCTCATGTCACAGAAGTGGTTGCCCCACGCTGTGTGATGGGCGTTGAAATCACCCGTTATTATGGCTTTTGTGTTGTTGACCGTACGAAGTAGCAGCTTGAAATATTTGGCGAATATGTGTTTAGGTGTGGTGGGTTTCACATAGGTGCTGATTACCATTATATTCAGCCCTTTTAGTTTGATACCAGTAGATTGCATGTGTTCGTTCTTAGGGTGTACCTGTACGCTTTCTACTCGATATTTTTTATGTACAAAGATGCTACAACCACCATAGCCATCTTCTCTGTTTTGGTAAAAATGATTGTAATTATTTATTCTTGTTTTGCTTGCAGTGTGATCCACTAGCCAAGTTTCTTGCAGGCAGATCACATCAATGTTTTCGTTGCTTAAGATGTGCTTCAGCTCGTCTATGTTGTTTAGTAGTCCTTGTATGTTTGTTTGTGTTACTTTGATGTTGGTTTGTGCAGCCATTTTAATAGTAGAGTGTATCTTATACTATTTCTCTGAATCGTTTGGCTGCATACTCCTTTCTTTGTTCTTTTGTCATTGCTTTGAATGGTATATTTTCTTCATTATTTTGTGTGTTATTAATGTTATTCATAACTCCTGAGTTGGTCGAGGGGGCTATGTTTGTGGATGAGATGTTATCTTCGTCATCTGATGTGTTGATGATGATCGTTTTCGTCATGGGTGGTGTATTAATTGTTTCCTTTTCTGTGTTGTTTTTTTCTGTACTTTCTGTGCTATTTTTAGTTTTTGTATTATTATTTTCTGTTATTTTATTATTATTTTCATTATTGTTTGCTGTAATTTCTTTGTTTTCTTCGTTGTTGTGATCATTAGGTGCGGTTTGGGTGTTTTTCTTATTGGCTGTGTATGTGGCGTAGTCTACGGTGGTATACTTCCTAGGGATGACAGGAGCAATGTTCCTGCGGATGACTCTTGCTTCGCGCATTGTTACTCTCTTTTCTACCTGTATTTTCTTGATTTCACACTCATCCTTATATATGGGGCATTCTTTGTCAAGCGTGCCATGAGCATCTCCACACTCTGCGCACTTTGCTAGGTTTTCACACTTTTCGTGGAATGGTTGGCTACATTTCGCACATTTTTTCTCTCTATAGCAGACTTTTTTTGTGTGCCCAATGCGCATACAATTCATACAACGAGTGGGTTTGGGAATGTATAATTCCACTCTTTCAGTAAAGTATCCGATATCGATCTTCCTGGGCAACACTGTGCTGTTGAAGGTGAGTATTGCCGACCTTGTATTTACTATTTTACCAACAGCATTTTTCCTCTTCATAATTTCCACCTTGGTAACTTTCTGGTCCTTTAAACCATCCAGGAGTTCTTCCTCGGTTAGAAACAAACATGCATCACACCTAACAATGCCCTTTGTGAGGTTAAGCGATTCGTGCTCGTATACTTTTACGTTCAACGTGCCGCCCGGGTGATTGAGGTTAAGTTTTGACAGCTTTCTGGCGTCGCTTCTGTTCTTCATCTTCATGAGGATTTTGCCATCCCTCAGCAGCGTCGTTTGTACCGGTTTGCCATTAATGGCAGTCTCGACTGACTTTCGGAATAGAAACGGGTTAAATGTTGCTAACGTTTTCCCCTCTGTGATACTCTCTACCACCATAAATATTTCTTCGTTGTCACACATTTCTTCCAATGCTACTTTCTCCCCTCTCATCTTCCTTTTCCTCTTCCCCATCACTCTATGATCCTCCCCGAGGATCTCATAATATGACCCGGGGGAGCCTCCCCCAGGGTCCACCACCCCCATCCTTAATTACTTATCCTATCCGTATGTCCTTAGCTCGTTTGTCCAAAATCAAGGCGGTTGCTTTTAAATCAATAGCTTTTTGCTTTTTTGTGAATTTAAGGAACTGTCACTTCAGAACGTGCGGGCCACTTGTTCACTTGTCAGAGGTTCACAGTCGAATCTTGACGTGTAGATACTAAAAACCAAAACAAACAGCAATCAGCTGTACAGTGTTGCCAGCGCTACAGTTCAGAATTATGGTGATATGGTGATTTTTTAGATTAAATTTATTTTCTGTATTGCATAATCTATGTTTTGTTGTTATAAAATGAACCTCATATGATTAATTTCGTAGAAAAAATAGAAATAATTAAAACAGTATTTTAATAATTATTTTGCAATGGTCAATACCACGTTGCACGGTGGTTTTCGGTTGCGAATTACACTTTGAATTCAAATCTTGATAAATTTTACCGCTTTTAATATTGAAATCAATTCTTCTTTATTAAACATTCAATAAGAAAATCTTCGTTTTGTTTTGTTGAATTATTTCCGCAACACCAAAACCTTTAAAGAAAATTCGTAGCAATTTTGAATTTTAATTTAATCGCCTTTTTTGGTCCAGTTTAAAGCTTCAGCATCAAAACAACTATAGTATTTTTTTTAGTTGAATAAATTGTAGATTTAGTATTTATCGTAAAATAATTGTCCCATAAGCGACAACATTTACCGAGTCCAACCGCTAATACTCCGAAAAACCATCGTTCCGCTGTTGTCAGTGTCAACTTTCAACATGGTCGACAGAAAAGCCCTCCATCCAGCCTGGTTTTCCTACATGTTCATTGACCTCATCATTTCACCAACACTCACCAACCGCCGAACGCTCTGGTACTGCCATCGCACTTACCCTATCTGTGCCCGCATCGCGCTCACCCGCTCGCACATATCGTACACGCATCGGTCGACGCTAGTGTGCGTACCATCGGAGGTACAATTTTCTGCTCTCTGTCCATTTCACTCCATTCTGTTCCTACGTGTTCAATTTACAGAGAAATTTGTCACTCGCGCGATTCACATTCACGTCTCACGCCTGCCCGACTCGTACCCGTGTGGTGTCGTCGTCATCGTCGTGGAATAGTCCTGTGCGTGTTTCGGAAAATCGGTATCCCGTTTTTCTCCATCCGGTCTCGTTCCCTGGGGGCGGTCACGGTTATATCCAGCGTTTTTAGTTTCCGTTTTCCGTTTGTTCCGTTCCGTTTTGTGTCACACACGGAGTGCGTGCCCGCGGGTCCGGTTCGTGCGTGAGTGTGTGTGCGTGCGTGTGTGTGTTCTCCTCGCATCCGTTCTTCTTGTACTGTGTGTGACGTTGGCGTTGGGTTCGTGTCCCATCCTACCTTTTTTGGGCCAGGCAGGCAGGCAGGAAGTCAGCCAGGCGTTTCTGGATACCGGGGCGGCGAGCATACGTGGTGGACAAACGCCAAAGGATCATCATCCGCAGCAGTAGCAGCAGCAGAAGCAGTCACCCTGCCGGTTGTAACGCATCAAAGCTGTTTTCCACTGGTGGCCACCAGATACAGCAGCTTGATTGGGCGCTGCTGGTGCTAGAAAAGGTAGCTAGAAAGAGGTATCCAATCTACCGTTATACCCAGCAAGTGTGCTTGTGCGTATGTGTGTGCGTGAGAGTATGTGCTTTTTGTGATTTTGTATGGGGCCCCGTTCGCGGCGGTGCGTGCGCTTCAGTGCAAACAGATTACTAGATCGAATGAAGCGCCCACTAAATGACGAACCCCGAAGCAAAGAAAATGGAAATGCGGTTCGGAATAGCATAATCGTGCCGGATCCAAAGCTGCCCATGGTATGCCCAGCTAGAGACGCCAGAGTGGAAAAATTCTGTGGCCATTATTGCCTCACGTACGACGCGTGTAACTCTTTCCCTCTATCTATCCCGTTCGGACACGGTGTCAAAGCACATTGTCAGTCGTTGTCTGTCCAACCTTGTGAAACACTAAAATCAATGCTCCCGGACTTGCCGAATAGTCTCCAATCCTCAATAACCGCAAGAGTGTCGTGTGTGTATGTGTGTGTGTATGCTACGTGGACAGCGTTTTGCATTTACTCGCAAGCCTTGTGTGATGGGGAGGGGTGAGGAAGAAGGAGAAGGAGGGAATCTTTTTACGAAGCAGTTTTCCCACCCCTGGTGCAGTTGTGCATTTTTGTTCTATCTAGTTGCCGCTGGAGCGCTTATTTGCTTACATCTGCCATAACTCGAGTCCGAAAGCTTGGGAATGTTCAACTGCATACATCGAAATAATTTGAGACATCAATCGTTGATGTGCGTTGCGAAAGATAACTAATACAAAATCGCCCTATCCAGAAAACACCATATTCATTATCGATAGGCACCGCGATACATTGATGTGGCTAAAGCAACGAAAAATATGTTTTAATATGCCCGATTCTTTTAAAACAGATGTAAACCTCTGAACGGCCATTTGGTTACCCAAATGATTAACAAAAACCCGACTTCTAGAGCTGATGGGGATCCCATTTAATGTGTGTAACAACAGCACCGAATCATTCATTCGAGCACACACATACAGGCAAACAATTCGTAAACCGCCGCCCAGACTCAATTGAATGGTTGGGGGAGGTGCTGTTGGATGGATGGTTTGATGGTGAATTTTCCTAGGTTTCCCCGGCCCAAAAAACTAACCCACTAATCGTGCCTCTAATGCGACACCGACGCGAGGGGAGGATTTCCTGGGAAAGCAGATGGAAAAAATAGACTTCCCATCCCATCCCACCACCCCAGCCAGTTGATACAAGATACAAGCACAAGTGCGCCCGAGTTCTAGACGAGTTAGTGGTGGTATGGGGCGACCACGACGGTTACCGGTCCGAGGTCTATATTGGATACGAGCGCACAGTATATTACAATGTGGCTGCTTCATCTGAATGTTGCTCCATTATGCTTATGCGTGAGTATGAGATGTGAGTCCTACAGTGTAGTACTGTCATCATCATCACCACCACAACCATTGATCTAGTGTGCCATGCTCGGTGTGTTGTTCCCGTTTTGCAATACGGTGATGGTGATTCGTATCAAATGGACACGCGGAGCGTCGTACAGCACGGGGCCCACTAGGTACGCTCACTTGTCAGTGACACTTGAATAAGCAAATTAGCAAACTCGCGTCTGGGTTGGGAATGATCGTGTCTCAAAGTATATCGGCCGCTGCTGCTTCTTCTTGACCCTACTTAGCAAGGGAATAGCGAGTATAGTAGCAGAGGCCAAGAGAGAGAGAGAGAGAGAGAGAGAGAGAGCATTCCGTAATTCGCGTGCTCCTTTCCTACGATGGTGATGCTTTGTGCTTTGTACTGTTTGACACACCGGCAAAGCGCGAGAGCATATCGGGAAGGCTCTGAGCTAAGAGAGTTTAGATCTTTATAAATATGTTGTTCTATGGGCCAAATTTGTTTATAAATTTGAACTAACTATCAGTTCATTACATGGGTATGTTGTAGGTAGTTGCTTGTCGAGAACGATGAAGAGAACAATACATTCTACGATCGTCAATCCAGTACACTCCACCAAGGCATAAGAAAATGGAAACTCCACTCCAAAGAATCCATCCACGGTAGACGACGACCAAGAGACCACACTGACGATGAATACGGACTTCAATATGCACATTCAGCGGTGGTTGGCACCGTCTTTTTGCTGCCTCTACACCACATCACACGCAGCGCTGTTCCCTCCCGTTCGAGGTTTTCGTTGCCAATTGGGCGAGATTGTGGCTCGAACCGCGGCCGTCTCGTGTAGCTGCGACGTGGACCAATTCTTAAGCGACGGCGAACAAGAGATAGTGAGAAAATGGTATGAACTCATCACGAACGCCCGCGTGGTGGTTATGCTGCCGCCAGCGAGCGAATAGTTCCGAGTGCCGAAGTGGAGAAACACTGGAAACGATCGAGCAAAAGAGAACCGCAGACTAGCACCCCGATCCCCTACACACAACCCCTGCATTCGTAATTGGTGCTCTTTTTCTAGTCTGTAGTTAAAGAGACGACGCGTTGAGTACGGGGTTGGGCGTCTGCTATGATCTCCATTGGCCGTCGGTTTTTTTTCTCTTTGTCGCAAATCTCAAGAATTTGAAAACTTTCTGTCGAAAAGTGGTTTTGGTTCATCTAACTATCCGCGCTTTCCTATCCACTGCCTAGTCGAGAACTATTGCCATAGCAACCGAAACCCAGTTACAGATGGTTTTCGCATCAGCCAAGATTTGTCGTCGATCGACTGTGTCTTGCCAAAGTGGTTTCATTGTAGGATTTTATTGGTTAACCCATCCTCTAGCTGTTTTGAAGAATTAAGAGCTGAAAAAAAGATCATGATCTTGCTACAAACATCACTTCGTGTCCTTACGACGACGACGACGAATGGTTACTACATCTCTTATAAATTCACAAAGAAGAAAATATGTTTCACAACGCTACAAGGTTGTCTGGCAATTGTTTCGCAGTGCAGTGGGAAATGGGACCACCACTTAAGCGTACAGTTCGTTCTGTCTTCGTTGCTGGTCGGTTTAAGTCACCATATTGTAATGCATAGTCTTGTACGCAGGACCATAATTTCTTGATTATGACCCCGCTGTTGGTTGCATACGTCATCCACCGACCGGCGATCGATACTCGCAGAGAGAGAAAGAGAGGGGGACATAACGAAAGTTGCATACACGATGTAATATGGGCATACCGACGCTCGCTGTAACTTATCCCTGATCTTTCCGTGACTAGCGATCGTGTGTTTAGAGTTGGCCGTGTAATAGTACAATTATCGTTACCACATCCTGTCGCTTTTCGCAATAGGCAGAACATTTTATTCTCCCCCCATCCCATCCAGTACCAGCGGGATAATCAGCTACATATCCACCGGGTCCCACACAGTCCCACAGTGTGTAAAGAAGATCCCTTGTTTCTCCGGGATCTATCTGCGCCGCACAGATCGTCACAATCGTACCTGAAGAGGTACGAACGGCCCTCAAAAGTAAACGCGGAAACACCACACGCACACGTACACGACGTCTCGTGTTGGGGAGTGAGATTGTAACTGGTTCTGTTTCTTCCTTTCTTGGCGTACTGCTGGTTGTCTATCCCAACGATCGTACCGCGGACATGGTGCATCTCAAAGTCCGAAGGTTGCTTCGAAGCTTGAAGCGAGTGTTTCTTTCTCTCGAACCCACTCCACCGTATATAACTCTGGGAGGCATGTATGTGAAGTTGGCATTGATTAAAACCACCCTCGTTCGATGCCCGCCCTGTACGCTCCGGTTCACCTTTCTCTGCTCGTACCGGGACCAGTTTTGCCATCGCCAACCGAAGGATCTGTGACCTTCAGAGGGTTTCCCCGGAGTTGTCCCCATCCCCGCGTCCGTCTTTCATTTTGTGTCTCATGGTTGTATGTGTGTTGGTGAGGAGAGTGATGCATCATCCGTCTTGTGGCAGCAGCTTTTCTTCCGGCCGGGGGGGTAACTTGCTGCCGACCCAAGCGCGATCCGATCCGCGTGCTGCCACGTCTTAACCTTTCCTTCGAAACAAATTTTCCGATTGTGGCGCCGCGGGATCAGTGGGTTTGCATCAAGAATGCCTTTATAGTATTTGAGCATCATAAATGCGCCCACCAATATTGCTTCAGGTTGTACACGTGGCACTCTTCTCACTTTCTACGATCGCCGTTGCGCTACGGAGGCAAACAGTTGCCTGCTAAGATTGGTTATGATGATGCAAAATCAAAATGAAAGATCCAAACGAATTTGAGACCATAAAACAACCACTAATAATTAACTTATTTTTCTCTCTCTCGTTATTAAATCACTTGTTCCACTTCCACTCCACTTCCCGCTAGACGCGCGCGCGCATGGCTGTGTCTTCACATCAATCTTTAATGCCGATAGGACGGAAAAAAGGCGGAAATGTAAAACTACGGGTAAAAGTTGGTCCGCTGCGGCCGGTGGTGCGTTGATGAGAAATTCGTCAATGGTCACACCAGCATATTGCTTCGGTTCCACACATCAAAGTAAGCCGACCGAATGTGGCCGAGCGAAAGGGCGTTGATTGATTTAGCGCGCGCAGCAGTCTAGAAAACAGCGTAACCAACGCTTTTCAGATTTCCCCGTCGCTTAGTGTAACTCCACGGCAAGCAACAGCATCACTAATTCTCCTTTCCAGCTTATTAGCACCGATTGTACGTTGGGAATTATGCAATGCAGCACGCGTCCACAGTCAGGTCGCGCTGTTATCATGCCGGGACGCCGTGTCCGTGATGGTCCGTCGCCTTAAATCCCCAAAGTCGATTGCTCGATCAGACCGGGGTCTGCTTGGTACAAGTGAACAAGCTGCTTTTTATCTGTTATCGGTCCCGGACGACTACGGACCTACTGCTGCGGTTCATCAGGCCTGACAGCACTGTACCGATCGCCCCATTTCTCGGGCAAGAGCCACTTGCTACAATGGTGTGTTAGCTAGCTCATTCATAAAGGAATTGGCTTGATAAAGCTTCGTGTGCTTATGCTTCCTCCTCGCCACCACGGCGCACTCGGTCGTAGGCTTTGCACTGGCGATGGCACACCTCCAGTTTACTAGCAATCTTTGTGGCTCGTGCGTTT
Source organism: Anopheles stephensi (assembly GCF_013141755.1). Taxonomy (NCBI): domain Eukaryota; kingdom Metazoa; phylum Arthropoda; class Insecta; order Diptera; family Culicidae; genus Anopheles; species Anopheles stephensi. The sequence continues at coordinate 64,455,695 of NC_050202.1, read as the reverse complement.
TTCATAGCTGTTTTTGACTGCGACTGTGCGATAAGAAATCAGTTGTTGCGTTTCGTTAGACTCGTACGGCGGGTACAGCAACACCCCACAATCGAAGCCATTTGTACGGTGCTCTGGTGACGGCGACCTTATTCTTGCACCACATCTTCTCTGCTGCCAGTAAAAATGTAAGAGTAAGTGTTGGACCAACGTTAACACGTCTCTGTGACATGAGGCGTTGCGACAGACCACACCACATTCGGAGCGGTTGAAATGTGGTTCTAAATCGAATGCTCCGTATCAACGGGTTTGCAATATCGCGCATTGTAATGAATGGGTTGAATAATCATCAACAAGCCAGTAGTAGCCCTCTGCGTACTGATACCGGAAGAAGTAATCGCTCAAGCGGATGTTGAGCTGGAACTCCTAAACAGATACAGGATGCTTAAGATATGAGGAAAGACTTAGCCATAAATTCGTAAGATTAAAGCGAAAGCTTAGTGGACTTACCGTCTACGATTCGAATTTTCCAGACACTTCTCATGCTAGTCAACGATTTGTTTCACCGTGGCTTGGTAGCTACTATGATCAACAAATTAAACCATTTGGCCAAGACAATCGCTATGTTATTGCGGCGTCTTCCAACGCACAGAGAGCGGCGAATTTGTGTGTGCGTGCATTTCAATCAAACGGCGTGAAACTTATCAACGAGAACGATCCGTTCCGTCAGTGTACAGCGGATCGCTTCAGCTTCCCGGGAACAGTGACAGGCGCGAGAGTTGGTCTTAAATCATTAGGCACGCTCATTTGTGCTGTACGGTTGCTGGAACGACGCCACGTCGGCAACTATTTTGACACGTTGTCCACTTCGTAAGCAAGCATCGCAATTCCGATTTTATTATGGTGATAAATGGGCTGAAAGCAGACGCACACGTACGGGCACCGGAATCGCGGAGTATGGACGCGACGGACTCTCCGTCTGACGTGTCCTACCGAGTAGCGCTTCTAATCGATGTTCCAGCATTCGAATGTTTGAAAGTTGGAAGCTACGACTCGCCATCAGTAGCTTGGTTTTTTTGTTTTATTAATTTCTGCTGGTAGGCAGCCGAGGTATACCGGATCGGCGAGCATGTTGCGCACCATTGGACCCGTATCGTAAACAATTAACAGCTAATACAATTCTCTGCCCATCCTGAACTCTAATCATTGCTCCGTTTTGTTTCATTCCCATTTCTAACAGCTTCACTTGGCTGACTACGTTTGGGAGAGGACACACTCACGCTGAGATCGAGCTCAGTTGCACACGTCGTCGGTTAACGCAGGATACGACGGCATCGTCCAAAGGCACACCAGAGCTTTTACCATCACCATCTGCGTCCGGCAGCAAATCATGCAAAAATGGATCTGACTACATTGTCGTTCATCGTAATTGTGCTATTCTTTTCCCTGCTGTCGATGCTGTTTATCAGCCGCTTCCTTCCCAAGGGCAAATCCTTCGAAGAGATGCTGAAGGAGAAGCGTGAAATGCGCGAAAAGATCCTTGGTCTAACGTCCCCGACACCGCCGACCAAGTCCAGCAAAGAGTCGGCAAACAAGCGGACGAAGAAGTCGCATTCCGGTGGCAACGCGAACCAGAACCAGAAGAATCGCGGTGCAAAGCAGCAGCAGCAGCAGCACCAGCGAGTCGAGGTGGTGGAACCGGAAAGTGATGGCCATTCGTCCGAGAGTCCGCTCGAAGAGGAAATCAATCCGCTGACGTACGGTTCGAAAAAGCGTACCGGACAGGCCACCAATCTGACCGTGGAGTACGCCGAAACTGAAGCATTTCCGTTGAGCGATAACGCTGGGGGAAATAAGGTGGGGAACCTATCCTTTCGAACGAAAGCTTGATTTAAATTAACTTTTCCCGTCTGTGCGTCTCTTTCTTTTTGTTTGGTTTACCAGAAAAAGGATAACAAGCAGCAGCAGGGTGGTAAGAAAAACAAGCAGAAAGCAGCTGGAGGCATTCTGGTGAACAAATCAGAACCAGTTCTCGTGAAGCCAGTAGAAACCGTACCGGAGATGAACCATTTCGCCGAAATTCACCCGAAAGACGCACTGGAAATCGCACGCCAACAGGTAAAACAGTGATTGGGATTTTTTTCGCTACGTTATGGCATACTTAAGATCTGGTTTGTTGTTTATAATGCAGAAACACGAGGACGATACGAAGGCTGGCAAGAATCAGACACCGAAAGAGCAACGTCAGCAAAATAAAGGCAAAAAGGATCATCAGTCCAAGCAGTCTCCCAAGACTAATGCTCCCGCTCACGTGGCTGAGCAGCAACATAACCAGCATCATCAGCAACAACACCATGCCGCTCCACAAGTTGCTGCGGAACCGAAGAAGCAGCCACACGCTGATAACAAACCGAACGCTGCCGTTTCGGCCCAGAAGGACAAATCGAGCAAGAGGAAGAAAAACGAACTAATCACACAGGAGCTGGCGGTCGAAATGGCGGATGCGGCCAACGTCCACTCGCTGGTCAACATCCTGAACAAGGCGGACCTGCCGCGCAACGATATCCAAATTCTGATCGACTTTCTGCTGAACAAACAGCAGGACACGCTGGCCAAGGATCCGTCCGAGTGGAACGATCCGTCCGATCCGCTGCAGAAGCTGAAGAAGCAGCTGCAGGAAAAGGAAGCGGCACTGCTCGAGGAGCAGAAGGCGGCCGCCGGACTGCACGCCAAGCTGAAGGAACTGCGCCAGGAGCTGAACGGGGAGAAGGTGCAGGCTGGCGCTGTGCTGAAGGGCTACGTCGAGGAGCTAAACAACAAGAAGCAGGAGATCCACCATCTGACGCAGGAGCTGGGCTCGGTCAAGGACAAGCTGGCAAACGACAAGCAGGCAATGTCCATACAGTTCCAGCAGCTGCAGGCAAAGTACATCCAGCTGTCCAAAGAGCACGCCTCGATGCAGGATCATGGCGCAACGATTGCGCAGCTGAACAATGACCTGCAGCTGCTGCAGCAGGAGCTGATGGCCAAGAGCCAGCTGTTGAACGAAAAGCTACAGTCCGAGGAGGTTAGTTGGGGGAGTTCAATGAACGGCGCGCTCGATCACCATCTCCAACGAGCGATCGTTTCCGTCCGGTGAAATATTAATCGATTGCGCTCGGTCTGTGATAAGAAGCTGCTTAGAATAGTTTTTTCACTCTCTCTCTCTCTCTCTCTCTCTCTCTCTCTCTCTCTTATCGCTCCTCTCCTTGTGCAGGAAATGATGAAGAAAAAGACTGAGTACGAAATTTTGTTACACAACAATGATGAGCTCATGAGACAGCGTGTACAGGGTGAGTACGGGAGGTCAGCTGATTGTGGCTGCTACTAGCGATAGCGCGCCCGCCTAGCGCCAGGGAACACTAATCTCACACGAACCGTTGTGCCACGCACGCTGTCTGTCTGGGCCTTCCGCGCGGCTTTCTCTTCTCCGCAGAACTAACTGCCTACGAGAACGATCTGCGTCAGCTGCGGCTGGAGCTGAGCCAGAAGGATGAGCTGAGCCAGACCTGCCAACAGCAGAGCTACGAAATCGAGCAGCTAAAGGCGGAACTGCAGGCGAAACAGAAGCAGGCAGTGGCGGCAGCTTCGGCTGCGGCCGCCGCCGCCCACGCCACCAGCCAGGCGGACGAAAGTAATCGCGTGGAAATGCGCAACCTCCAGAATGCCTTAGACTCTACGAAATCGAAGCTCGAGGTGTACCGGAACGAGCTGGTCGAGTGCAAGAGCCTGATGACCGACTACAAACAGCAGACGAACGAGCTGAAGGCGAAGGAGGAACAGTTGCAGAAGCAGCTCGAGGAGCAACGGCAAAAGAATGATGTAAGTAGGGGAAGCACTGTTTGCAACGATCTTACTTTGCCGTGTGCTGTACTGTGCTTGTAAGCTTATTGTTTTGGGAGGCAGTCTGATGTTAAATGGGTGTGTCTTTACTATCGAGAAATGTTTGACACTATTCGGACAGTATTGGATGGGTGAGTTTTAAGACAGTGTCGTCATCTGTGGCGATATTAAGTGTCTAGCGTCAAGTAGTGGGTCATCCACAACTGCTACGAAATGCTGGGTCGGAAAGACGTGCGATAATGGAAAATAATTGTTATCGGGTCATGTTGAATGCTCACGTTAATCTGCTTTTGTGACACGCTATCGTATTACGTTTCATTCATATAGATGCTGTTTAAAGCCAACTCCAACCATCTCATGTGTCGGACATAATACCTCTCCGTACAAATGCTATGGTTTTACAGGGTTCACCAATAGATAGCGTACGGCGTGCGAATGCAGGGATATACAATTAAGTCATAAAGCCAGGCTACATGATGCGAAATGCCAAAAAGATTTCGATAAAAAGGGAGGGGGGATTGGCGAAATTTTTTCGTCAAAATCATCTCGGTTCATCTAGCCGCGTTGTTTAGAGCACTTCATGCTATCTCTCTCTTCAGCCGAAAACTACCATGGCAACGCATAGCAAGTGACAGAGAGGGCTAGAGGGAAGCAAGGTGTATGTATTTAGAAGGTGAATTTTTGTTGATTTGACAGCCCACCATTTTAGTCGAGATATGTCAGAGTTTGTTTATAAAATCATATGGTAAGGGGGGGGCTACCAACATGAACAAACAGCCTCGATTCTCAGTTTTTGAGCAATTTCGCTAGTTTATGGGTCATTTCCGCATATCAAATGTAGAGTCCCACAGGAGATTGAAGATATTTGGTTGCATTTTCGGTCAAAAAATCGCAATCGATACCACCACCGGCGCCTCCTCCGACGCTTCTATCACTCTGCTCAATACCCTTCCCCTCGATGACCACGGAACTGTTATGTCAGGTTGAGCAATGTCAATTTGCTCTAAACAACTCTACCTCGTATATCCATATACCTTGGAGAGAAGCGAAATCTTCCCGAGTTTTCAGCTCGAGGAGGCGAAATCTTTTTGACGGATAGATTTCGCATAACCCCCCCTTTTTAGCGAACTCTTTTTGGCATCTCGCATCATGTAGCCTGGCTTATACGTTTTAATTGTTATCCGCTCGGTAAAACTGTGAACGCTTGGGTTGCTAGACCAATGTAATCAATATTTTACTTACCTCAACTGATTTTACCTCGGTTATACCGTGGTTATACATCCATGTGTGAATTCTCCACATAGATGTTTTGGTAATGTTTTGTCACACGACGCTGCAAAGCAGTAACTTTATGCTTTGAAATAATGAGCATTAATTTTCACACCACTTTTGTGTGCAAAAACATTTCAATTAATTATCCAACGAATCTTAACTCCTCAACCTACGTCATTCGTACAGTCGCTAAAGTGTGCACGCGATTCGCTATCAATTTGGGGCCATTCGCTTATTGTACATGCGAATCGATATCGATGGCCGCAGATATCTCGGCTAAAGTCTGAATAGATGCCCCCCCCCCTCCCACTCACGGGCACTCATTTTTACAAGTGAGTTTCGCAAAAGGGCTAAAGTCTGAATAGATGCCCCTCTCCCCTCCACTCACGGCACTTACTTTTCGCTACTGAGTTACCTTAAATTTAGGTAAAAGTTAAGCAAAAATGTCAAGAATTTTTGTAATAATTATATATAATAATTATAAATAATAAATGAATAACAAATTTTGCTAAAAAGTTTGAAAAAGATACATTTTTGCGTAACTCTGTAGCGAAAATTGAGTACCGTGAGTGGGGGGGCATCTATTCAGACTTTAGTCCTCACTTTTTGCTACTGAGTTACGCAAAAGTGTATCTTTTTCAGACTTTTTACTATAATTAAAAAGTCAACTCAGTAACTCAGTAGCGAAAAGTGAGTGCCGTGAGTGGGGGAGGGCATCTATTCAGACTTTAGCCGATATCCCTTACGTTTTTGCGAACCGCAAACGATTTGTTCGCCGTATGCTATCTATTGGTGAACCCTGTAATAAAAATACATTGCCGGCAAATACAATTAGACCATTCCGTCCGTTGAAAATCGTCACTATGGACTCATTTTACGTTTTTTTTTAAGTAAAATTAGGTAGTTTTATTCTATTGTCTGGCACTGCAAGCGTATTAAATGGGTTGTGTATGTGTGTGTGTGTGGATATGTTTGTGTTTGTCAAATTGTCTATTAACACGTATACAGTATCGAACAAAACAAGTGCCACACCTGCAAGATCTGCAAGAAAATCTCCAAAGCTCTCCACTCTGCGCAAAGTGGATTGATTTTAAACCCCCGCCGAATTGCTTATTTAAACTTGATTTGCTCGATACTCGTGCTTTCCTGTACAAACGTTGACTTTGGTGATCAAACCTCTTTTCAAAAATTCAAAAATTGTAAAATTATACGATTGAAACTGTATCAAACTATCGGCCTCTCTCTCTCTCTATCTCTCAGTTAGTTTAAGTGCACTCATGTTAAAGGCTATCTTGCACCACAAGACAATCACGTTTTGATGTAAAGTTAAAACAAAACGACATATTTTACGATTAGCGCATTTTCGTTTACGTTCCGTGTTTCTTCTCTTCTTTCGTTCTTTCCCTACCCGTTCCTTCCTTCCTTGTGCGGTTGTGCTTGCCTATTTGACGGTCTCAACCGATCACCGTCCGACCATTTGTGCGATTTGCTTTGGAATGATCCTCTCTGCATCATCCTTTCCGCTGTTATTGGCACTACCACATGGCACCAAATGCATTCGGCCGCCTTTCACTGGCTGCTTGCTTTGTTGTGTGCCGCGCGTAGAATTTGCGAACGAAAAACTGGAAGTTGGTGGAGGCACTGCAAGATGCCGAACGCCGACGAGGAACACAGACGACACCGGCCGGCGGAGCGGTGGGGACAACGAATCCCGAGAAAGTTGTAAGTTGCAGGCGCGCAGTCTCAGTTTAGGATGGTCCATATTGCCCTCCGATGTGTTGCTGACTATCTAACGAATCTTTACCATGATCACCTGCCACGCAATGGCGATAGAAAGTGCTAATGTTGAGTAATGGTTTTCTCCCTTTCTTTCGATTCCATGTTGCGCTAGGAGCAGCAGCAAAAGCTGATCAACAGCAGCGCAGAGAAGGTGGACATCGGCAAGGTGGTGCTGGAGGAGCAGAACCGTACGAAGGACCTGCTCGTGCAGCTGCTGCAGCCGATCGGTGTGGTGTCGGCGCTGCCCGTCGATGCCACCGACTTCCAGAGCTGGCTCGAGGCGACGGTCGGTTGCATCAAGGAGCAGTACGAGAAGCGAACGGCGCACCCCACCACTAATAGCACCGCAAACAGCAGCAGTAGTACGAACAGCAGCCACCCGGAGCAAAGCTCGGGCACTGCCAACAGCAGCAGCAGCAGCAGCAGCAACAGTGACAGCAGTAGGCTTAACAGTAGCAGCAATATAATCGCTAATAATAATCTTAATACCAGTAACAGCGTGAACAGTAGTTTACACGCAAATAGCAACGACGGTGGTGCGGTCGTGATTACGAACAAGAACGGTGCGAGCGGCGGCGACAGCGGATCCGACGACGATCAGCAGTCGATCGCACTGCGGTACGAGCAGCTGCAGCAAACCGTAGATCAGTATAAGTCTATCATAGCCGATACGGTAAGTCGAGCTTCTCCAGAGGGAGGTTGCGCCAAGATATGCCAACTGTTGCACACAAATCTGTTTATCGCAAATGTTTTTCTCTTTTTGCCCATGGTAGGAAAACATGCTGAAAAACCTCGAAGCGAAGGTAACCGAGCAGGACAACCACTGGCGTACGGTGGTGCAAGCGAAGGATAAGGAGCTCAACCTGCTCAAGTCTGCCGGTGCTGTTGGACAGTAAAACCACCCCCCCCCCCCCTCCCCAGCGCCGCGAACATTTCGCGATTTCTTTTGAGCAGTGTCGTGCAGGAACAAAGACACACACCCACACACACACACACGGGATGGAAGAAGAGAAGCGAAGGAATGTAAGAGAAGGAACGGAGGTCCGTCGTCAGTCAGCAAAACGTGAGAAGCCACGAGAAAACGTGCGGGAACTGATGCGGCTTGGGAAAACCGAAACCCAGAAAGAAGAAGAAGAAGAAGAAGTGGAAACCATGAGGGAGAAACCAAATTCAATCATTAGACAAAAATCAGTTAGAAAGTGCACTACACCGACGCCAGGTTCTGAAGCGAGATTGAACGAGTGATGGAAATGGGATTCGATCGCCGTGTCGTGTCGTCGCCCATGGGAGACGACGGTACATTGCAAATTAAGTAGCCCGGGGGGGGAGGAGCCCTCTACTAAATATATTTATATTTATATATGTATGCAACCATCACACACACACACGCGCACATGCTCGCCTGCATACCTGTGTCTCCTTTTCGTTCGCATACTGTTTTGTTGAAGGTGAATCGGTGCTGACTCAACTAAAAAGGAATTCAATTCATGCCACATGTGTGTGTGTATGGGGGCATCCATGTGCGCTCCTACATTCTACAGTGCGGTTACATTTTATAATTGTATTTTTCGATAAAAAGTCCACCGTTGTCGTGTGTGGTGGCCACCTGGAATAGGTAAAATGATAATGTTGAAAATAGCTAGAGAACAGCAAAAGAAGGAGGACTCACATAGTCCCTCCCGGGGGGGCGGGTGCATTTATTTAAACGCCAGCCATGTGTTTTTCCCGTTTCCCGTCAAACTCCAGATGTCCAGATCCAAATCAGGTCATACATCTCCTTGGAAACGGTTTCAGTGCAATCGTCGCTAGATCGTCTGAGTGACAGATGATGAGCTTTGTTTTTCTTTGCGGCACACCGTTCTGTGACAGCTCTCCTCGTCGCTGTATTGTGTGTGCGTGCACGCGCGCGCTCGCGCGCCTGTGTGCGTATTATATTCATACGTCCTACATTGATATCTGTGGCCAATAGATGTTTTACAATTGTTTTGGGACAGTTGTGCAAAACGGGTTGCAAAAGGCAAAAAAAGAAAGAAAGAGAAGACAAGCATACAAATTTAAAACTTGATAGTGTGTGTGTGCTGGTGTGCGTGCAAGACAGGGCGGCGAATGTAAGCGATCCGTGGACAAGTTTTAAGATAATTCCTTCCTTCCCACGCCTTAATAATAAATTATTTGAAGAAAGTGCTCGGATTCAACTACACACACACACACACAAACGGCATGTATTAAAGCGCACAAATACATACGAAGGCATTTATCGTTCTGTTACGGTGCGGGTGCTGCTGCTGCTGATTGTGATCCTTGGTTACACACTTAGCGAACTTACAAATTCTCAATTCCGTGTCGCCGGTCCGGATTCGTAATCCTCGCCACTCTCCTCTCCGCACGTTCGAAGGGCTGCACGAATCTGCAACGAATCGGCGGGATAGAAGCGGTGGTGAATATACATAAGGTGGGAACTTGGTAACGCGAATCCTCCCTAGTATGGATCGCTTGTGCAAGAGTGTAATGAGTTAGGAGGTCCGTACTCGATAAGTTTATTAAACACGCAACTAGGAGATGGCAGTGGGTGGAAGAGGGTGGGAGAGTGAAGTACATTACGCATATTTTGTTTATCTTTTTTTTTTTGCTGTTCTGTCTCACGACGGGCTATTATTATTATTATTATTAGGACAGAGGAGAGAGTATAAGCAAAGGGGGAAAGTGAAGCGAAAATAGTAAAAGAAAGTATGTGAATAGATGCATAGTAAAATGAAACACTAGAAACGAAGAGATAACAAACAAACAAACAAACAAACAAAACCAGTAACACAGATAATCTATCGAAGAAAAGTTTGAAATCTGATAGAAATTAAAAGAAAAAAAAAACACAGAGGATGAAGCAAGAAAAAAAACAAAGGAAGAGATGTAGAAGAAACCCAACTAAACAAAAAAAAAACCAGCAATATTTATGTATAACTTTATTTTATTTTTCATTACCCATTGGATGTTCATAATCAAGCAGTTCTCTCTGTCGGCGTGTTGTACTTTCCGTTCCGTTTTATTCTGTCCACTTACTTTACACCAGTAATACGGAACCGGAACCGGGAATCGACACCATGGGGAAGACACACACACACAGAACACAGGGAGAAACAGAATGCTACCCCCCCCCCTCCCCCCTCAATCTCTTTCCATCTGTATCGAAGAGGTCCATGCTTCCACACGTTTAAGATTAAATTAAGTATACCACGATATGCGGGCGAGTGTGGTGGTTTTTGGAGGTTGGAATGAAGCAACCATGTACTACAGAAGAACTTCCCACACACACACACACACACACAAACAACATAAGTAAGGGCTCATGGGGCAGAGACAGAGGAAGAAGAGCAGCGGCGCCAATGGTAATGCGTTTGCAAAAAGGGGTCCCATTTCCTGCATAGAAGAAGAAGAAGGGGGTGGTGGTGGGAGGGTAACCGAAACGAAGGGAAAAATTGCGATTGCGATGAACGCAGAGAGACACGACGCAACATGTAAACGATGGATCGATTTGGAATAAACGCAGAACAATATATATATATGGCCCAAGAAGCAATGCCGGTGATTCGCTTATCTCTATGTGGGGAAAGAAAATGGTTCGGTTATACGGGTGGTTGTGTGGAAGGACATTACAGGAATGGCGAGAGCCTGGTGGATCTTCCTAACTACACATCTTTCGGTTTTACAGCCAAAGCTATAACGACCATGGGAATAGCACCTAGCGCACAATGTAGATCTCTCCACAAACTCGGTCCGATCCCGATTCCAGCCACATCCAACTGGTGATGGGCGCTCGGAATCGGTTACGGACCAAAATTGAATTTTTGGTTAAAGACTCGAGAAGACCCCCCCCCCTCCCCCCCCCCCTTGACAAATTTTGTTTAGCACTGTAGAATTTACGCCTGAATGTATGCAATCCGCAGTACACGTTGCGAAAACTTCACAGTGTGCTTTCAATGTGGTCAAAAATGGTTGAATAAAGTCGAATGAAATATTGCTTATTATTCGATTACATCCCCCTCCCTCTATCCTGACCATTTATATTGGATTACAGGAGCTCCGTACTAATTTTTGGTCACGCTATAGGTGGCCAATCAGGCTTACTACATATACAGTGTTCCCGGACTGTAGCGGAACATTGGTTCGATGGATACTTGTTAACGGGCATAGATATTCAGAAAAGGAGGAAAAATAAGAATAATAACATTTAAAATCCCGGTAAAAGACTCGAGAAGGCCCCCCCTAGAATCTTTTGTGTGCAGCACTGTGGCTTGTCATTTTTGTTGTACAGTGGAATTTTTGTATGGTTAAAACCCATTTGATATAAACATTGTGCATTGTTCCTTAATACTGTTAATAGACAGCGAGTAGAACTTGATACAATACATTGTAACAAGTGGTTTGAGATTATGATATTCTTATATTTCCTCCTTTGCTGAATATCAATGCATGGTAACAAGTATTCATAGAATTAATGTTCCGTTACCGTCCGAGAACGCCGTGCAGTTTTAGGCCCGATTGTTCACCCCTAGTGCGACTGAAAACTAGTACGAAGCCCCTGTAACCCAAAATGAATGGTAGTGTTAGCGGAGAGGGGATTTTAATCAAATAATAACAATATTTTATTCGACTTTCTTCAACCAATTTTGACCACACTGAAAGCACACTGAAAGCTCACTGTGAAGCTTTCGCAACGTGTACTGCGGATTGCATACCTTTAGGCGTAAATTCTACAGCTCCTAACAAATTTTGTCAGGGGGGGGGACCTTCTCGAGTCTTTTACCGGTTCCGAAATATGTTCCGGACCTACTCTTCGGAATCGATTCCAAAAAGAAAATGGAGCGCTCCGGAATCGATTCCGACCAAACCATCATTTTGCCCATCACTGCATCCAACAAGTCCCGTCCCTCCTTCGCATCGGTCACACAGCCAGTCCTCCACTTTGCAGCTTCTACGGCGTCAACATTACGGTCCGCCACATCCTTACCGATTGTCATGGATACAGTACAGTACCACCGAGCCACCTACCTGCCTACTTGATACCGACCTGGCTACCACACTGACACCCGACAAGCAACAGCAGCAGAACCGCTTTATCCAATTTTTAAACATCAGCAACCTGCCCTGAGAGATATACCGGGTTTTTGCAGTTGATAAGGCAATCGCATCCATTTTTATTGTAGACTTCTTAGATGAAATGCTAGACAAAGCTAGTTGATATGGAAAAACCTTATATGGGAAGTCTTCAGATGATAGCCGTTGATGTTGTACGCATCCTCCCAGGGCACGGGTAAGTGCGCTGTAAATTCAATGCACAATAGGTTTACCATTGCACCATTGCAACACATGTAACCAAAGACAGGAAAGTGGCGAATCAGGTCTCAAAGACACAAAGGCTCTTTAAATAAATGAAGCAAAAAAAAGACAGCATGGTTGCATTGCCCTTCCCAGCGCCTTGGATCTATGAAGATGAAGACCAACCAAGACAACATTTACCATATCAGCGACTGCACCCGGTACGAAGGGCCTATGGAATTAAATCGGTTAGCTTGGGCTGTAATTGACCGGTGGCGGAGTCAAGACATGGTCGAGAAATGGCTTGACGCCTCGCATCGCATCGGACGATTGTAATGATTTAGTTGGCAGTTGGGCCACTGTCTTGAAGAACAGTACAGGCCTCAATACCGCGAGACTCGGCATCAAAGTATCAGTGAACGGTGAAGTTCTGAAGGTAGTAGAACCGTTCTGCTGCTTACCTTGGTGCGATCGTAACTTTGGATAACAACGTACGCAGCATAATCCGCTACGCAGACTTCATCCAGACACCAGCAACTCCAACTGTGGTCAGAAGGAAATGATGGTAGAAGTGGTAAAAGACTCGAGAAGGCCCCCCCCTGACAAAATTTGTTAGGCGCTGTAGGTTTTACGCCTAAAGATATGCAATCCGCAGTACACGTTGCGAGAGCTTCACAGTGAGCTTTCAGTGTGCTTTCAGTGTGGTCAAAATTGGTTAAAGAAAGTCGAAAAAAATATTGTTATTATTTGATTAAAACCCCCTCTCCGCTAACCCTACCATTCATTTTAGCTTACAGGGGCTTCGTACTAATTTTCGGTCACACTAGGAGTGAACAATCGGGCCTAAAACATGCACGGTGTTCTCGGTCGGTAACGGAACAGTAATTCCATGAATACTTGTTACCTTGCATTGATATTCAGCAAAGGAGGAAACATAATAATATAATAATCTCAAACCACTTGTTACAATGTATTTTATCAAGTTCTATTCGCTGTCTATTAACAGCATTAAGGAACAATGCACAATGTTTAATCAAATGGGTTTTGACCATACAGAAATCCCACCGTACAACAAAAATGACAGGCCACAGTGCTGCACACAAAAGATTCTAGGGGGGGCCTTCTCGAGTCTTTTACCGTAGAAGTTTGTGACGAGGACCCGTCGGATACGGGGCGCATTATAAAGGTGCTCCTGGCCGTAACGCTACGACCTTTCCGGAATTTTCGTCTGGGGATGCGCAGTACAATTCCGAAACGCTCGACCGAGATTAATCGAAACAGTCCTTCTTTCATTAAAATTTCCTGGAGCCGCGATAACAGCTTCAGCATGTTCATCCATTGCTTGGTTTGCTTTCAATGAGACACGCTCGTTTTTGTTCATGTTCATTCATTCTCGTTTACTTTATTCGGTTGTTTTTTATGCTGTTAATTATGCGCGACCGTCTTGTAACGACAGCTGCTGTTACCCTGCCAACCAAACCAGCAGCAGTATGTTTCACTACAAATTGTGTGGTTCGTTCGGTATTCTCAAAGAGGACCGCCCGGTTTTTGTTCACTCAATCGAATGCGCGCGCCCCCGTTTTTTTGTCCTATGGGAGAGAGAGCGAGAAAGAATTGAAGGTTCTATTCTGCAATAGAACGTTGCTGTGCATGGGGAGTGAGGCGCCCAAGAGACACAAGGACACACACTACAGTCTAAACACAGAATGGGGAAGGTGGTGCAATCCGTACCACTGGTTTTACCTTGCTGCCCTCAAAGAGCCTCCTGATCCTGGTGATTCCTCTTACTGTAAAGTCAGCTTTCCTATCCTTCCTTCTTCCGTCCAGCTTTCAGAGTAACGCAGATGGGATGTTCTTTTTTAAAAAGACTTTTCTCTATTCCTTCTCCACCACCTGCTTCTGCTGGCCTTCCTAATAACCGGAACCGAACAGCCACCGTCGTGTACGAAGATCTCCGAGATCTTTTCTTACACTCGGGGTGGGAACGACGCCACATGGTGCAATATGTTTTAAAGTGTTCCCTATAGTCTCATGCTCTCAGAAATATTGTTGATCCCCAAATCCCCCGTATCGTATCCTACTAGAGCCCCAGCATATCGTGCTGCTGCTGCTGCTGCTGTTGGCTTTAGGTCCTCTTAAACGGTTTAAAACACGGCTACAAGGAATGATTCACCGTGGTGGTGCCGGTCTTTCGGTCAGGCCCCTACCAGTAGTAGCTCTCTCTCTCTCTCTCCTCCGGTAATGTATGTAATTGTGCATTGTACTTTCGACGAATCAACCAGATGATCCATCCGGGAATTGGTAGTAGTACAAACGAGAGTTGTTCCCGTGTTCTTTCCTTTTACTAACGTCCCATTGAAGTAAGCTCCTGCACGGTGGAAATAAGCGGTGACACGGATGCATCTCGGGAAGTTCCTCCATTACTCTTATTTTGCTTCTCACATTTTGCCAAGTTCGCCCCTTTTTGTGTTCAACCCCCCTGCTTTCCACTTCTTTACCGTGTTTAGCTACTGTCTGCCTTAGTTCTCCACTTCTAATACGCTAGCACGAATTCTCACATTTTAGAATCTCTCTCTCTCTCTCTTCGACAGAAAAGCTGTTTGCTGTCTGTGCCCGCCTCTGTTCTTAAGGAAACAATACAGCTTATCGCAGCGCCAAGGGCTTACGTTTTCTCATTCGTTCTCACCACACATTCGAAGAGGACCACCCACCAAACCCAAGCGTGTAGTGTTGTTGTGTGAGACTCTTACGCATATCCTTTTTACCTATCGTCCTTTTCCACTCCTACCACTACTATTACTACTGTTTCTCGCCTGCGTATCTTCCCTCTCTTCATTAACGTTCGTCGTTCTCTTCACTGTTTTATGGTGATTTTTACGGTTTACGGATAGCCAGTAGATGCACAGATTTGTATTACTTGCTGCTGTTGTTTCCAGTGTATTATTTGTGTAATAATGCGCGTGAGAGTGTGTTGCTTTATTAACTTAGGAGCAAAAGTGTTAGGTTATGTTTTGCTGCTGTTGCTGCCGTCGCTAGGTTCCTACCAAAAACACCGTCTACTGCCGCAGCGTTGCTGTTGGTTACGGTGCACAAGTAGTAGTGGTGGCTAGCAGCAGTATGCGCTGGGGTGGTTGCGATGATGCGGGGTCTCAGTAATTGTCCCCACCCCACCAATCGACACCGTTGCCTCCATCGTTGTTGCTGTAGCTTCCGCCGTAGCTTCCACCGTAGCTTCCACCACCAACGCCGTTGCGTCCGTAACCGTCGTCGCGCTCTGGAAGAAGCAGGAAGAAAAGGCGCAAAACATGAGCATTTGATGAGGAGGAGATCACTATTAAGCAGAGCCAACTCACCACCATATCCACCGCCACCGCCACCTCCATAACCACGGCCTCCACCACCACCACCGCCGCCACCACCACCACCACCACCCATCGGGCGATGATCGCGTGGCCCACCGCCCGTACGGGCATTGTTCTGCTGACGGTAATCTCGTGAGCCGAAGGTTGATCCGCCTCCACCGCGCTGTGGCCTGCCACGGCGACTGCCACCGTACCCGCGGCTGTTGGTCATATCCTCCAGGAAGCTGGGAATTTCCTGCCCGGTCTCGGCCAGCAATCGTACCAGCCCGTTGGCGACGTTGCGATTTTTCTCGTTAAAGAACGATGTGGCCGTGCCGAGGTTACCCATACGACCGGTACGCCCAATGCGATGCACATACTCCTCCACCTCGGCCGGCAGATCAAAGTTGATCACCTGCTTCACGTTCGGAATGTCCAAACCGCGGGCAGCCACCGCGGTCGCGACCAGAATCGGGCAGCGGCCGCACCGGAACAGACGCAACGCTTCCTCGCGCTCCGACTGCGTACGGTCGCCGTGGATGCTGGTGACCGGGTAGCTGTGGTTGTACAGGAACTCCTCCAGCGAGTCGGCCGCCTTTTTCGTCTCGACAAAGATCAGCGTCAGACAGTTCTCGTCGTCGTCGTCGTTTTGCTTCGTAATGTTCGACAGCAGATCGAGCAGATGGGAGCGCTTGATGTTTTCCTCCACCCAGAAAATCGTTTGCGTAATGTTCACCGAGGTCGAGCCGACGCGTCCGACCGCGAGGAAAATGTAGCGGTAGAGGAAATCGCTGGCCAGCTCCTGGATCGCTTTCGGGAAGGTGGCCGAGAACATGAGCGTTTGACGTTCGCCCGTCACCGGCATCCGGCTTTCCTCGACGATGCGGCGAATCTGGGGCTCGAAACCCATGTCCAGCATGCGATCGGCTTCGTCCAACACCAGGAACCGGATGTTGTCCAGCCCAACCTTGCCACGAGCGATCATGTCCTCCAGGCGGCCCGGTGTGGCCACAATCAGATGGCAGCCGCGCTCCAGATCGCGGATCTGGTCCTGCGTGTTGTTGCCACCGTACAGGACGGCCGGGCGCATGCGCGAGCGGTAGCAGAACTTTTTCGACTCTTCGAAAATCTGCGTGGCCAGCTCACGGGTCGGTGCCAGCACCAGCCCGAGCGGATACTGCTTGCGCCGGTTCATCGGCCGGTTGGGGGGCGGCGGAGCGGCCCCGTGCTTGTACATCTGGTTCAGAATCGGCACCAGGAAGGCGGCCGTCTTGCCCGAACCGGTCTGCGCGCAAGCCATCAGATCGCGCCCGGACAGAATGATCGGTATAGCGTACTTCTGCACCGGGGTCGGTTTGTCGTAGCGCGCCAGCTTTATGTTGTTATCGATAATCTCTGTCAGCTCAATGTCGTCGAAGGTGTTGATGTGCGCTGGCACGTCGTCGCCCGTCGCCTCCACGGGAATATCTTCGTACTTGCTAAAATTGATACCGGTGTTGCCGTGTTTGAACAGCTCCGCCTCCAGACGCTCGTCCCGCTCGGTAAGCACGGTGTAGTCGATCTGACCACGTCCGGAACCACCGCCTCCGTATCCTCCGCTGCCGACGCCGCCGCCGCCGCGACCGTCACGCCGATCGGAGCCACCCGGCCAGCGACCTCCTCCGCCGGCACCATTCGCTCCACCCCGATCGTAGAATGATCTTCCACCGCCGCCGCCGCCGCCGCCTCCACCACCCTCGCCGGGTCCTGTGCCGCCACCGCTGCCGACGCTTCCTGGTCCGGGCGGTCCCATCGCCGCTCCCGGCTCCTGCCAGCGATCGTTTTGTGGTGGTGGGGGACCGTCCAATGGCCCAGGACGGCCACCGGTCGGTGGTCCACCAGCCGGACCACCACGAGGGCCACCACCGTACGCGGGCCAGTTGTCCCGCCGATCGCCTCCGTAACCTTCAGCATTCTGATAGCCTCCTTCCCCGCCGCGCTGGAAGCCGCCGCCATTGTTGTAGCCCCGGTCGCCACCGCCGCGGCCATAGTTGCCATAATCGCCACCCCGTCGATCGTTTGGATAGCGGCCACCGCCGCCGCCGCCACCCCGCCTATTGTAGTCGCCTCCGCGATAGTCACGGTCGCCGTAGCGTCCGTAGTCACCACCGCCACCACCACGATTACGGTTCGAATCGTATCCTCGTCTGGCACCACCGCCACCACCTCCGATTCCGCCGCCGCCACTTACAGGAATACCGCCGGCACCGGATTCAGAGGGTTGAAAGTCGCCGCCACTATCAGCACATTCTCGCAGTTGCGGTGGAACGTACCGCCCGGCCGGATGTTTAGGATTTCCGGATTCTGGGTTGCTGCCTCCGCCGCCGCCAAGTTGCTGCTGCTTCTGCTGCAAGTCCAGACCAGCAAACTGGAAACAGAGAGTGAGAGAGAAAACGATACGTTAGAAAATGTACTGTGCAATTCAAGCGTACACACACAATGTGGAGGCCATAGATTATAAATTAGGTGTGTTTGTGTTGCTGAAGTAAATGCAGTGCTGGGAAGTTCGTTCAAAATATGGAAGTAGTTGAAACGGGTTTCTTCTCGATAGAATAACTTCGGAGAGTTCACTTATCACTGATCGCCTATTATACAACCGAAGCTTTCGAGAGCATTTTAAGTTGAGGAGAAACATACTAGCTTAAGACTTTTTTTTGTTAAAAAAATGATTTGACAGATCGAGACAGTTAGAAGAAAAGCTCAACTTGGTCTTCCTCGGAGATTCCACGCAAACTTGGCGTGAAAGAGAAATTTTTTGCCATTTTTTGTAAATTAATTAAAACAAAGCTTTAAAGAGAAATGGAATAAAGATTGAAAAACACACAACCCCCCTGGAACCCATCATGATTTGCAAAAAAACAAAAACCATCTTAGAAAAATTTGCGGGCATATGATCAGATACGCACACACACAAATATTGCAGAAAGAAGATCAATCTCTTCAACACAGTAGAAACGCCTACCGCTATTTTCCCTTGGGCTAAGTGCCAACTCCAACCAAGCAAGAAAATCGTGCAGTGTTGCCAAAGAGCGCAAAGCTTTTCGTTTCTTCCCGTCAGCCACCTTTGCAAAAGCTTGGCAGGGCTTTGTGCCGATTGTCTGCGAAACATCATGCTGTGGGATAGTAGCACCAACCAACCAACCCATCCATCCAACACAGGCAAAACGAACTGAAGAAGGAATGGAAGTTAAAACGGAATTAAAAGCGGCCAATGCGAACATCAACGAGAAGAAGAAACAACGCAAATATGTATGTATGGTTTGGCTCGCGCGTTCATTGTCCGCTGATTCGCGGCGCACACAGCACAACCCCCCCAACCGGCAGCGGCGACGGTGGTAGGCACAAAAGCAACGCGGCAAAACGAGGTCATTAAACTTGGAAAACGCTACGCAAGCAGCACCACCAGCAACAGCAGAAAAGAACACATTCACTGGAGGCCGCGCACGACTTTTCAACACGGGAAACCGAAGAACCCGCGTCCTCCGGGCGATGTGCGGCGCAGTGATTTGTTGCCAAAAAAAAAGAACATGTGACGTCGTTGTGATACATTCATTATGCGCAATAGATAATTTTAAGTCAATGATTTAGGAAGAAAGAGCAATAGATCTTATATACAGCTTTTACAGGTGACAAAGTCCGAAGCTGGAGAACTGTAGGGCCATGGGCGCAATATGTTTAAGCATTTGTTACGCTTCCGCAACGTGACTTGCACGCACGCGCGCGCGCACTCATACACATTGGACTCTGGGGCCCGTTATCACGATCCATTCCCGTGCCATTGATCATTTGTATAGAGGGACGCAGCGAACCATGAGCTTAGCGCTCGCGCGTGGCCATCTCACACACAGGGAAAGATGGCTTTGACCTAGAACTGCACTTCAGAATTTAGTTCACCTACACACATAAGCATGAAGGTGTATAAAACAACTGCATAGCGAAATACAAACAAGACGGGAGAATAACATAGTCCCGTAGAAAACAGAGAAATGCATTCTATAATTGGTAAACATGCCCAAATGAGTAAAATTGCCATCGAAATGCATTTGACGCATATTGCAAAGTGATTGAAGCTACGTAGAACGTAGTAAAGAACGCGTGGAACACGGGCTCTCAAATAACCGTGACAACGTCGCAGTAGGCTGCGGAAACAACGACATCACAGATTGATTGAAGGTGTATTTTGAGGCAGCAAAAGAAAGAAACAAGAAAACGCATTTTACGTGCTAGTCGTGGTGAATCACACACGAGTGGCCAATTTACGTTGTCAACGGGTAACACTTGTTCCCTTTTTCTTATTGATTCATCAGACGATTAGTCAGCAAATGTTTGTTTCGCACACAATCGGAGTTTCAAAATGCTATGAAATTAACCATTTCATCATTCAAGTTTCAAATGTTTCATCATTGTAATGTTTTTGAAGCTGTAGAAAAATAGTTTTTTTCTTATTCAACTGAACCACAGATATCGAAAAATGAATGAAATTCGACCTAGGACAATCTCTAATCAAGAGCTAAAAAATGGAGTTAAAAACCCCCCACCCCATCCATGTCGTTCAGATATTGCAATTGGAACACCTTCGCGTAAAGAGAGGATAAAGAGGAGGTCGTTGGAAGAGAGAGTGTGAAATGCGGCGACACACGGCAACAGCAGCAGCATCATCGCGGTTTATACACCGCAACCCATCTCAGGAGACAGGGTGATTCAAAAACGACCAGACACGTGAATCACCCCCCCCTCCATTTCACACAGCGTGTATGGCTGAGAGGCAAATACAAAGGGTATCGTAGCATGCCTATCAAGAGTACACGAGTGCACAAAAGAGAGTGAAGCGGTAAAAATCGCGTAACATAAGAAGAACTCCCTTTATCCACGAGTGTAGCTAGCAAAAGCTTCGCCAACTGTGTGGAAAGCTTTACGCTATACACTGGCACACCATACTGTGACTCGCGAAAGCTGGTACAACTCACACACACCACTAGCGCTGTTCACCGCTTTCGATGTGTACATGCACCGCCCGCTTTAATCATTATCCAAGCTTACACACCTACTAGCGTAGGGAGAGACATTTACTCTAGTTCCTTTCCAACA
Organism: Anopheles stephensi; assembly: GCF_013141755.1. Taxonomy (NCBI): domain Eukaryota; kingdom Metazoa; phylum Arthropoda; class Insecta; order Diptera; family Culicidae; genus Anopheles; species Anopheles stephensi. Next base: position 64,435,002 of record NC_050202.1, on the reverse strand, counting down.
CGGTACAACTTAATTTTTTTACAACTATACGTAACTCCATGCTGCTCCATAACCTCACGGGTTGCTGGGAGTCCCCTAGTAATTATTGCCATTGAAAAGCCATCTTAAAAATAACGCTAACACAGGGAAGGCAAAGGAACATCTCATTACATAAAGGAAAGGTTTTCCGTCAGCTGCGCTATATTGATTTCTCTGCCGATCGACATTGCGCAATTGGCGTAACATCGTTTAAGCCGCTTGTTGCTGAATATTTAATATCGTTATCCTGTGACAGTATCTAGGAAGCCACGCTTGGAACAACCTTCCCGATCGCTTGGTAGAGGTCGTCGAGAAGCACACGGCCACCATATGAACATTGTGTGTCACACAGATACATTTCACAGCCGCGCCAGACCCTACAGTACACACCACCATCATCATAGCCGTTCCACCTAACAAAGGGGCGCACAGAACCTTCGTAGACGGTGTGACCACGAACGACTAAGCGTCTAGCTGTGTGGGTAGGTCATAGTTGCGTTGGAAAAACTCATGATGCTGCTGCTGCTGCAAACGTGAGAATGAATCCTTGACACCAAACGCCATCGTTCGTTCCCATTTTGCGTGAGACTTCTCACGCACGCACTTCAATTTCAAGCAACACAAACCCAGCACAATGTATAAATCAAAGGACAAGAATAGTGCCCAGACACACTATTGGCGTACATACCTGCTGCTCTAGACCTGTACCATTTTGGTTAATAGCATTACTCATATTACAGTGAGCGTTCGTATGGTTTTGTTGTCTTCCTTCCACCGTAGGTTTTGGGACACAAGATGAAAAGTTTGTTCTTTTGAGAAGGTAAAGTTTTTTACACCGCTAAACAGTTTCTTCACTTCCGTTTCACTCTTCACGGCTTCTACACTTCCATGCACACATACACACTTCCAATCGCGCGCACAGTGTGACACTAGTACAGATGGGTACGGTATTGCAGTTAACCAGCGTTAACGCTTTACAGGTAAATTGAAAGTACAGAGTAATTTGTGATAATGTTCAAGAAATGTTTCTCACTGTCCTCCTCAGCGTGGATTGCACACCCGGAGCACTTTCTGTAACACACAGCTCTCACTCTGCTGCTTCTGATTTCAGTGGGCGCACGCACACACACATTCAAACACGCGGAGCGTCGTGTCACGGCTATCTTTGATTTCGATGCACTGTAGTAGACTCGCACACACACACGTACGCATACACAAGTCGAAAAAACGGGCTGCTGCTGCTATGCTGCTTCCGCTTCTTCGTGCTCTTCTTCTTTGCTACTACCGTTGTACTATTACTGACGACGGAGGAAAAGCGTTGTAATTTGCTGAAATTGAAACAGAATCTCAAATCACTACACTAAAAAGATTTCATTCACCAACATTCATTTAAAGGTTTCCTTTTCCCACACGCTTTTGGCGATGAAAGTGTTGAATGCTGCTAATAATGCGTTGTTCTTGCATTTAGAAGCGTTCAAAAGCCTGCAAGGATTCGAGGAAGATTGCACAATTGATCCGAAAATGGTGTACTGAGCGAAACAAGGTCAGCCCCACCACATCATACGGTCTCGACTCGTTTTGCTGCTGTAGAGAGATGCTGAATCAGCGGCTTATCTTTGCTACGTTTTAAGTACCTTAACTCTTTTACCAAAAAACTAACTTCTTGTAGTATGAAATTTAGGTTACAATGTGTAACCCTACAAATCTTGGCTAAACGTTTCACTCGCCAATTTCAATTGTATAATAACGGTCAAACGCGGCGTACCGCTCTGCTACGACTGCTCTTTACTTTCAACTTTTACCGTACACTCCAAGCAGCTCTGCTTCTTTCTCACACACACACACTCACACACAAGCGTGCACTTCGCGGACACTGCTGATTCTTTTTCTTCTTCCTCTTTTCCCCCTTCAACGAGCTACACGATGCAGCTTTTCTTGTCTGCTCGTTCGATCCGTTGGTGTTCCGCGCGGCCAGACGGCTCTTTTTCTTTTGTCTTAGCAGCGCAACCCGGACACATACACAGAAACGCACGCCTATCGCAAACCGTGCTGCTACACGAATACACCGGCTCACCGCATTCACCGGTGTATTGGTGTTGCGTGCGTTCGAATGCAGCAGTGTGTGTGTGAGAGAGACTTTAAGCGAAGCGTCGTGGCGAGCGGAAGAACCGATGGGAAAAAGAAGACAAGACAAGGCTTCGAAACTACACCTTCACACGACCAGCAGCAAGAGTGAGACCGCAAGACGGAACTTTTTGGTACAGCTGGGGAGCTGAACGATGAAGGAAAAGGAAGAGGAATGGGTGGACGGGAGAGAAGGGATGGAGCTAGATGTCTAGCTCACGTCGGAAACCGCACCGCGTTCGCGATTTTCGATCGCTATTTTTTACCCTTTCCAAGCACTGCCAGTCCCTGCAAACACACCGACACCGATGCCAAAACGTTGGCGACCACGTAGAATGCACTTCCGTTGAGGTTTTGCACAATTTAACGTAGGTTTTCGCTCATACAAAACGGATACGACGTTACCGACGTTCTTTTCCACAGATCGGAGTTTTCTCCAAAAGGCGTCAAAGTTGGCAACAGTGTTTCGTGAGCATTCGCGACCATGCTCCTTGTGTGACGGTGCGGACGTGCTCCGGCTGTCAGGCGAAACATTTCGCCACGCTTTTTTGACAGTTGTTGTTTGCTGCGGACATGTGTTTTGTGAATTTGTAAACCAACGCAAGGTGCTTGCTGGCGTATCGTGATTCGGAAAAGAGTTTGTTGCATATAATAGTGCCTGAGTAGCAAAATAAACACTGAACAATGGCTTCTTTGCGGATAAAGTAAGTTAGAACATCATAAATGACCCTTCAAGACGTGTGGATGAGGCTAATTTTGTGTTTCATTTGCAATCGTCTAGGAAACCCAACACACGCCGGGGTAAGAAAGCTTTGGAAGAACGGGAACCCAAAACGATAGAGAATCTGAAGAAAACGCTCATTATGGAGGGACGCAAATGCTCGAACGATATACGACAGGCACTGAGGGATTTAAATTTGCTGAAGAAACCCAACTCGCGCATGATGAGACGAAACAATGATGTGACTCCGTTTGAAGATGCCACCCTACTGGAACAGTAAGTGTTTTTGTTATTTTCTCTCCTAATAGCGCGCAGTACATTAATGTTCCTCTACTTGTCTTTCAGTTTGGCAAAAACGAACGATTGCCACCTGTTTCTGTTTGGCTCGTCGTCTAAAAAGCGCCCGAACAATCTGGTCATGGGCCGCATCTACGACGAACAGATACTGGATATGGTTGAGTTCGGCATCGATCAGTACACGGCGCTGGAAAAGTTCAAGACGGAAAAAATTTCACAGTTTACCAAGCCCGTCATCATCTTCAATGGTTACAAGTGGAAACTGACGGAGGAGCTGCGGCGCATCAAGAGCCTGCTGCTGGACATGTTCCACATTGATCACATCGATTCGATCCGGCTGCAGGGAATTGAACATGTGCTAAGCTTTACGCTGACCGATGATCTTACCATAATGGTGCGTTCGTACCGCATCCAGCTGAAGAAGAGTGGTCAGCGAACGCCCCGTATCGAGCTGCTTGAAATGGGCCCTTCGCTAGATCTGTCCGTGCGCCGTACCAAGATTGCCTCGGACAATCTGTACAAGGTGGCGATGAAACAGCCGGCTGTTCTGAAGGCGGCCAGGCGAAAGAACGTTACGCGTGACGAGCTGGGCAACGTGCACGGTAGGGTGCACGTTGGCAAGCAGGACATCAATGCGCTGCAGACCAGGAAGATGAAGGGTTTGCGAAAGACGGCTGAAGAGAAGCGGCAGGAGAAGCTGGAGAAGCAGAAACGGAATTCGGCAAGCGGGGAAGCTTCCATGGACGAGGATATGGACGGTGATTCGCATGGCGAGGGTGATGCGGATATGGACGGTGACGATGGTGAAGAGTGAAGAAGATGATGATGCTATTGATAATAATAAAAGATCCGGTATGTATTCTAATATACTGGTGAGTGAGAGGAGCATGGTAAAGTGTAAATGAGAACCTGTAATTACGAATTATGAATCCGTTTCACGCCGAAATATTTTCAGTACAAATTGAGCAGAGCAGTGAAACTGTTTTAAATGCATTAAACGGCTTATTTTATCAAATTCAATCGAATATTCAATATTAACGATTTTGCTCGTTAAAAGGCGTATCTGTTGCATTTAACAAAGTTCGTCAGCGAAAACGCAATCAAGACATGACAAAGCGTTACAAGGTGTAACGGTTAGCGTAACGGCAAAAGCTTAGATTGCTCATAAAAAGCTTCCAAAGCTCAAAGCTTAAATTAAAACCATGAATCACGTTGCCAATTTGTCGCTTCAGCATGAATTCGCAATACTTTTGTTCTTTTCTTTCTTTTACTATTTTTTATTTATTTAAAAGCAAAAAGCTAGACATATTTTCACACTTAAGTAACGGTCCAAAGTAAAATACTATTACAAGCTTCAAACTAACATGTTTTTACATCAGCTGTAGAAGCGTTGTCGGCCTTAGCCATCCTACCCACAACACATACGAGATTTGAAAATGGTTGTAAGCATTAGTGAAGCAGAAACGTGGAATCAAATATACTCTTTACTTTCTTTTGTTTACCATCGGAACCATTATCTCTTCCTTATGGGCACTTTAACCTTGGAACGCATCGGTTTACCATTTCCGAAGCCCTTGAATTAATTCACCGACATACCGGATACCGGTTCATTGCATCGGATTAGATCAGAATCATCTTGCTTAATTACCAAAAGAAGAAAAAAAAAAAAACGATGACCTATATGTATATTCATTTTGGTTATGATTAAGCTAATGTGATTGGGGATGTAACAGCTCGTTTCCCCTTAACGTTTACATATCACAATGTTGGTACATTTAATATTTTTTGTTGTCGCTATAAAACGATCACGGGAATTGTAGCACGGTAGCGAAGCACCCGGTGCAAAACTATTGAATGAATCACTTGATCCGAGTAATGACCGATAATTGCTCTTGCTCATGAAATAGCAAAACAAAAAAAAAAGCGACCGTAAACATTACCTGCCATAAGCTCAACCAACCAACGAGACCTCCTGTACTGGCGCCTCCGCTCGGAAACCGGTTTCATTGGCGTAAGTGCGATCGACGTAATGGAAGTCGGTACGACAAGTACCGGTTGTGGTACGCACGTACGAGACATTTTTTTAGCTATTTATTTCGGGGCAATTCGGTGGAGGTGCAGAGAGCTACACCAGACAGTTTGGCGAACGTACGTGTCTGGCATGTGGCGTTAATCGTGCCGGTAAAAAGAGTCGAAGAGTGGACAGGGTAGGAATGGTATGGATGGATGGAGTTGTATGACCGATTCATTCATGTTGTGCTGCAGGAAGCATCGAAGCCATCCATGAACGAGGTGCTCGTGGGAAAAAAGGTAAGTCAAACAGGGCGTTTTATTCCATCATTTTTCTGTCTATAGACAATTAAAATATCGTCTTCTAAATCTGCGTGCAACCAAAACATCACTGATACATTTAAAAAAAACATTAAGGACTAGTAGAGCAATGCCATCAGGTTTAAAGACCGCAACGAACTATTAGTTAGACCTTCCGTTTCGTGCGATAACGAAAAACAACCAACTAGTCGGAATCGATGGATTTTACCTTGCACCGCGTTTGAGGAAAAACAGATTCCTCTTTCACGCACAAATAACACAAACCTTGCCGAAGGTCACGCTGCACACTAGAGCGAACGAATGTTCTGGAGCCCCACCAGTGTTCGGTGGTGCGACTTAATCGCGACTTAATCGACCTGCCTAACAGTTGAGTGAGTTGGTTTGTGTTGTGACGCAGCGAATCCAATATTAATGTGGCCGGCTAGCCGAATCTCCGAAAACTTTTCGGGGCAGCTAGTAGCAGTTTCTTTTTGCGCAACACTAGCTGCATCTCTTTTCTGCGCGCCAGCCTTATGCCAGGGCTTTTCTAGGTAGGGTGCACGAATGATTACGTTATGTCGGACGGCCGTTCGAATTCCGCGTGGACAACTCAACGGGCCGCCGACTGCCGAAAAACGAAAACGAGTCTTTTGTCTTTCGGTGTCATTGTTGCAGATCGCCGTCCACCGTCTGGGGCGTGTTTTGGCTGTCGCTGTGTGCGTGCCATCTGGCGAAGGAAGGTCATCCATCACACGCGCGCTAGGGGATGGAAACTTTTCAGGTCAGCTGTGCGAGCTGCTGCAGAGTTGTGATCAAACGTTGTGGGCTTTTTTGTTTTGGCATAAAAGCAAATAAAGCTTACCTTTCTCTTTCCGAAACGAGATCAACGCCAAAAGTAAAAACAAAACACAAATTATGCTGCTTTTCTCGCTCTCCTTTCTCTCTTCAACCAGTCTGATGATGAGTCGTTTATTGTAAAACAAGAAGACAAAAAAAAACAGCTTTAAACCCTGTAGCTCTTATCCCACTTCCTTCCCCAGGTACCGATTTCGCGGATGAGTTGCTCAAAAGCGCTCGATCACAAACACGCGCGAGATTAATTTGGTGCGGCCATTTGCTGTGCACGGTGTTGTTCTGCGTTCGGACCGCACAGGTCCGAGATTTTTGCGCAGCACCAGCAGATTCACTTCCGGTTGTGAAATCGAATTTCGTAAGCTTGCCTCGAATGTCCGGAGATGGTGCGTCTCGCGACCCATTATCTGCTCTTGGTCGATTCCTCCTCGGGAACCTCGTTCAGATGTTCGATCTTCGTCGTGATGTGGGTACCATCTCCTGTAGAAAGATAGGAGGAAAGCCATTGAGTCCTGTTTGGCCACAGGATTCCGCGCCCGTTTCTCTACATACCGTATTTTTCCAGCGTTCGGCGGACGAGATCTTTGGACGGTTCCTTGAGATCGTACGCCCAGCCAATCTTGGCGAAAACGTCCAGCCAGAAGGTGGTCAGATTGAACGCATAATCACCCATCTCGGCTGCCTTGTAGTCCCACGGGAACACGTGGTGATAGTTGTGCCATCCTTCACCCATCGCCAGGATCGAAACGGTTTTGTTTTCTGCCGGTCGAATGCGACTAAAGAAGGATCGAAGATCGTGTCAGTTTAGATCGCGCCGTTGCATACCTTCGGGTGTGCACTTACCTATCGTAGGGTTTGTTGCCATAGATGTGTGCCGCACTGTTAACCAGCCAGGTGAAGTTGAGCGTCAACACATACCGCAGCAAACAGTTTGCCAGAAAGGACAGGTACAGCGGTTCGCCCAGGAACAGCCACGGGATAAAGGACGGCACAATGAACGTAAACAGGATCTTCAACGCCATAAAGTGCCGCTGATGGAACTGGATCACCGGATCGGCCAGCACGTCCGACATGTCGATCAGCCGGCCCTTCTTGATGCATTCCGGATGCTTGCGGATCAGCAGCCAGCCGACGTGCGCGTAGAAGAAGCCTCGGTTCGAATTGTGCGGATCGGCGTCCGTTTCCGAGTACTTGTGATGGATACGGTGATCGCGCACCCAATCGAACAGGCTGTTCTGCCCGGACAGACAGTAGCAACACATCAGGATGATGCGCAGCGGCAGCTTCGCCTTGTACGCTCGATGCGTCCACAGTCGATGGGCACCACCGGTTACGCCGAATCCAGCACAGCCACCCACAAAAATGCCTACATCGAAACGGAGCACGTAATCGGAATTAGTGTGTGAACAGGGGGGGGGGGGGGGCGATGAAATCGGTCGAGTATATTTAAAACAAAATTGCTAGAGTGTGACACGCGCACAAACTCAGCCAACCTTTCGGCGATGCAGCAACGTAATCATTCGCTTTTGGGCAATCTCGCTATATTAATCTACGTCAAACCGCACCGGATGCAGCGTGTAACATGGTGCGGCAAACATGCGTCGTTCGAGCTTCGAGCTCATGGCCTCAAACGGAATGCACCCGTTTCTGCTCAATATCTTTTCCAATCTTGTGTCAGCAGACGCGTGTGACCTCGAATTTGTTTTAAATTACTAGAGCGATTCTTTGCCATTTTAGCCATTGCTGCTCTGTCAAGCGAGAGAGTTCGCTTGAGCGTTTACATCACCGAATGACGTTCTTAGATTATTTGGTTATACTCCAATTCGCCCAAAAAATCCTTCATATTTCGACAACACCCGAAAGAACTAATGACAGTTTAATTGGTCGGGTACGTTTTGTGTAGCTTTGAACGTAACCGTTTTCACTCCAAACACTTTGGACCAAACTTTCCCAAAACTAGTCTAGAGGAGGATCAATCCTAGATACAGCCAGGTCGCTATCACAAGACGCTTTGTGTGCTAAAAGCAACGCATAAAGTAGGAATCAATTTGAATTTCTAATAATGTTCGTCATTGGTGGTTTGGGGTGTATGTGTGTGTGTTGGTGAGACTTTTCAGTACGACTTCCTGCATCAACCAGACTGTTCGCGAGCTTTGAACGAACGAAGAATTTGGCATGAATATCTCAGACACACCATTAGCATACGATTCTTTCCGTTATGCCGGGCTGTGGAGTGTAAGATGGCCTGCGGGCCATCTTCCACTCCCCCCCTCCCGGTAACCTTCCCAAGCTGGGACAGTTGTCGTGTGTCGTGTGGAGGTTGTCGGCCGTTTTACATCCCAAATTTCGGGTCGGTCGTTATCGGCGATGGGTTCGCGAAGCGTGTGTAAAGGAACCTGATCGCAGATGCGTGAAGGTTGTAAACAAGTCCAACCGAAATTCGACTTTAAGAAATTTTAACGATAACCTTCCGCGTTACCATAAGCCCAAGGTTCGTCGCTTCGCTTATCGTGCAAGTTGTTCGTAGCGTTAGCGTGTGCAGCAAAGCCCAATAATGTGGTGCAATACTGTGTGGTATGTGCTAGGAATTGTACGTAGTAAAACTTACCCCACAGCCACGTCGTCAGTGTCGAGTACCAGACGTATTTGAAGAACAGTATCACCGTCAGCAGATGCAAACCACCGATCATGGCCACATTCTTCCACTTTATCTCCGCATCGAACTTTAGCCCGAACCGATCGGCGATCCACTGCTGCAGGGCCCGCCCAAAGCGGCTCTGTTGCCATTTGTTGTAGTGCTGCAGATAGTCGTCCAGATCCTTGTCCGTCAGCTCCTTGCTATCACCCATGCCGTTGAAATTATTGTTCAGATCGTTTGCGCTGGCCTGGGATGCGTTCTTCAGGTTGACATCCGTCGTTGCCAGCACCGCCCCCGGGACGGTTTCGGTTGTGGTTGCGACCGTCATTGTGCCCGACTACACAACAATTGCACCACACAACTAGTTCGACTATCACACACGTCTACGCGTCTTCGCACGATGAGCACGACTAAAATGGTGATCGGATGGACACAGAACTTGGGCAGGTTCACACTTCTGTTGTCTTCCGCCCTACCACCAGCGAATGGGGAAGAAAAATATCACACGAGAAGATTCGCGGTGGTGGAATTCTTAATATACCGGAATTCGTCGTTGGCCACACGCACACACACGCAAACACACTCACTTTAGCTCACGGTCACGGTGGATGTTAGAGCTTTTTTCTGGGGGAAATTCCCTGGATATGATAGCACTGGGGTAACACACGCGCCTTGATGGATACTAATTAGCTAAAGAACTTCATTAATCTTTTCTCCTGTTGAGTTGTGGTTCCGTTGCGGCCGTGCTCTTCCTACACGGCAAATGGTTGGTTGGCGCTTTATGGGCCCGATCTTTGTGGCAGCTCACTCTGCCCAACACTGTACCCAATTGTCTTTGGTTGGGTTTTGGCCCGGCTGGCTCTTATATATAACATTTTTCGGGTGGGAACCCAAACGCACACTGGCCCATACTAACACAGCCAACCGCCCGGGCACAAGTTTTCTGTGACTTTGCCAAACTTTTCGTCACACCGGCGCATCTGTTGCCGCTGGAACGCCTTATCCTAAGCCCCTAAGCTGTGTGAGTGTCTGTAGGAGACCTTAAGTGCTATTTCTTTCCGTGCTGTCACTCAGTGACAGAAACGACCCAGTCACCCAGAGGCAAGCTAGTTTTTCGGTTCAAACGGGCGGTGGGGATTCCCTGCGATATTGTTTTGACGACTGTCGGCCTCACAGATGACTGCACTGCAGGCCGGGAGGAACTCATGCGCGAGAGTGGACATTCCATGATAAGGTGCCTAGATAACGGCAAACCGGCGGAAGGGTCCGAAGCGAATGGTAAGCGGTTTGTAGCATTCGAACGATCGACACGTAGTGATGTGAGTTTCTCAAAACAAAGCCAAAAAAACCAAAAACCTGCTGCGGCCACCACCGATGGCGCAATTCGTTTTGTCGGCAGAAAAGAAAAAATCGGACAACAAAACACAATTTTCAAGAGAGCCACGCTCGGGAATGGTTCGTTTTTAGAAGGAGATATTTATTACAAAATAAAGTTTAAAAACACATAGAACACCCGACAGCCTGCTGGGAAGAAATGGGGCACAGAAACTTTGGTTTGCGATGCACCCGGACGGTTCTACGATTCGGCTGGTGCAGGAACCTCCTCCATGTGCCCGATCCGGGCAGTAATGTGTGTACCGTCGCCTGCCGGAAAAAGGGGTTGCGATCAAGAAAAATCCAACCATCGGCAATCGATAAACCCGCACTTACCGTACTTCTCGATCGTCCTGCGCACCAAATCCTGGGACGGTTGCTTCAGATCGTATGCCCAGCCAATCTTGGCGAAAACGTCCAGCCAGAAGGTGGTCACGTTGACCGAGTAGTTGCCCAGCTCCGCTGCTTTGTAGTCCCACGGGAACACATGGTGATAGTTGTGCCATCCTTCGCCCATGGCCACCACGGAAACGGCACGGTTTTCCGCGGGATTGATGCGCCTAACGCAGGAACGGAACCATTGTGAGTATTGGATTCTCTGGGTCTCGCTCTCTCTCTCTCTCTCCCTTTGTTTTCTCCGTACTTACTTATCGTATGGATGGTTTCCGTACAGATGGGCGGCACTGTTGACCAGCCAGGTAAAGTTAAGGCTTAGCACGTACCGGACGAAACACTGGCTGAAGAAGGACATCAGGAACGTTTCGCCGAAGAAGTACCACGGGATGAACGTTGGCAGTATGAAGCAGAACAGCAGCTTCATCAGCACAAAGTTCCTGCGAACGGGAGTGGGTTCGTTTTTGGAGATTTTAGATTTTGGACCAACGGTTGATAACACGATTGCACGTGAATTGCGAATGAAATTTGCTGTATTAATGAATCTCCTAATTAAAAGAACAATATTTACGTTTACATCACATCGTTCGCACATTAACATCAGTGTTACGGATTTGTTAATACAAAACCGGGTGAGGTCCGAACATTATGCGAACAAGATGCGCCTCTCCTTGGTTTGATTAGTACAAATCGACGAGCAAGCGGGTAAGATTAATTTATTCCATCACGCGCCAGTACACAATTCACACCTTTCGGAAGATGTCAAGGGCCAAACGGCTTGAAATTTCACGGGGTGGACATTGTGCAAGACCGCTCGAAGTTAGCCACGACTAGCCAACGGGAATTGTTAATGGATGTCGTACGCGTACAGGCACCCATTTCTCGGTGACCTTGGCGAAATGCCAAAACAGTGGACTTTCGCTGTTGAATTTTACCACAGCAGATACGTGCCACGATGAATCACCGGGCGTAATGAGAAGCGTCGGGTGAGACAAAACTTCGATGCACGCGTCGAAGGTGTGTTGCCCACGCGTACTGTCGTCGAGGCACTGTTTGCTTAACGCCGTGTACGGGAACGGCCAATCTGCCCGATGGCAAACACTCTGTTCGCGGTCGTTTCGCTTCGCCGTTTTCCACGCACAACCGGTGTTGGCAAACACAGGGGTACCGACTTTTTCCGAACGGGTCGAAGGTCTCGCTATCGGTCGATGTTGGTGGCCAAAGGTGTCAAATGCACGAAGGTGTCAGGTATGTGTGCGTTACATTTGAATGGAAATAGCTATTGTGTTGGAAAAATTGACGTTGACACGTTGTTAATGAAGTTGATAAATATGTTCCATCTCGCAGGATAGCAGGTTAGCAGGATTATGAAAAGCAATATTACGAAAAAGAAAGCTAGGAATTCCTAGTGACGAATTTCACCATTTTCGTAATCAAAATAAAGTTGGAAAAAATGCATTAAAGTAGGCTAAGAAATCGTGAGCCTACGATTTCTCACGGTGTATGCAATCCGCATTACACGGAATGGAAATGTGAGTGGTCGTTTGATTAGGAAGAAGGAGGAAAAGAGAGAGCGAAACGAGAAGACTGAAGCGTGATCGTACTACCTTCATAATGAAATTATCAATTATCAATTCATTACCAACAGTTACAGTGAGATATTATTTATTACAGTGAGATATTATTTATCGTCAAAATAAGGCAGCACCTAGTGCACTAACCGATTAGAAAATTCTGTTCTAATGAAATGAAATAATTAGCAATACGGCCAGACCGTTCCTTATGAATTAAAAAACTGAAATAATTGCTATGAGAGATAATATACTGTATGTTAGAGTGAGGACAACAAAAATGAAAAGTGTCCATGCGAGCTTTTAAATCAATTTTAACCTAAAGCAGTAAAACTTAAACTCATCTGATATGTATAGCCTTCCGATTGGGTTGTAAATTACATTTCACCCTTTACCGAAACTATAATCAACGTTTGCCGATAGCAGCGTTACGGTTAGCTGCAACAGCGTGGTCAGTTTATAACGTCCCATCGTCACGTGCCGAACTGTGCATCTAAGCACAAGCGTGTGCGAGCGCGATCACACCTGTGAACTCCTTTGCGTTTTGCATACCCGGTAGGCGCAAAGCGTTCGTTTGCACCGGTTTGTTTTTTTTTTTGCTGTAAAACTTACTTGTGGTGGAACTGCACGACCGGATCGCTCACGACGTCGGTCATATCGATCAGCCGGCCCTTCTTGATGCACTCCGGGTGCTTGCGCAGCATCAGCCAGCCGACGTGCGCGTACAGGAAGCCCCGGTTCGCGTTGTGTGGATCACCGTCCGTTTCCGAGTACTTGTGATGGATGCGATGATCCCGGACCCAGTCGTAGATCGTGTTCTGGCCCGCGATCGAGTAGCAGCACATCAGGATGATGCGGAGCGGCAGCTTCGCCTTGTACGAACGGTGGCACCATAGCCGGTGTACGCCGCCCGTTACCCCAAACCCGGCACAGCCTCCGACGAAGAAACCTGGGAAGATGGGCGAGAGAGAGAGAGAGAGTGAGAGGAGGAAAGTGAGCGAGTGTGAGCCAAGGGCGACTGTACGAACACGCGCGCGCACATTGTGGTTAGGAAATACCGATTTCGGGAATATGGGAGAGGAAAACTACTACGCTAGGCGTCTTCCGAGTGACGATCGTGATGACGTGATCGGCGAATGTAATTTCAACCCTTGTGTCTTGAATTGCTCACCAGTTCAACCACCAACCAAGCTCCATTCATTTGGGCTTGTTTGCAGGTATGCTGGTATGCTGCTCATACCACTCCGGGGGGGTTACGTTATTGGCAAGAGAGCTCTTTATTTTTTTGGGGGGAAGGTCTGCCGAAACCGAACGCCGCATTGCGGTGTCTTAATCGATCGCTATTCATCTTCATCGTGCGCAGATCGGTCAAAAAATTGCATTGCATATGCTGATGGCCCCTCGAGGGGTGACCGCGTTCGGCTGAAGATGGCTTCAATTTACGCGAGATAGCAAATACTTTGTGTGTGTGTGTGTGTGTGTGTGTGTGTGTGTGTGTGTGTGTGTATATGGAGTTATGCATACGCTTTCTGAAGTTTATTGTGCATCTTCCAACAAAACGTTTCATACAGAAAGTCTCGCAAGCGCACCAGCAAAGAAAACATGCTCGATCTACTCGCCGAAACCTCAAGGAGCAAAGGCAACCAAGATGCTGTGTACGCTGTATTTTGGTTCGGTTTTCGGTATTTGCGTTTTCAGCTGGCCGATGATTTATGTCGCCGTTTTCGAAATCTCGATCAGCTGGTGCGCGCGTTACGTTGTATACGTTGGTTAGTGGCGGTTAGATTTTTTTTAGGACGCCAAGCGAGGGCGAAACCAACGACAAAAGAAAAGGGGGGAATGGAGAAAAAGAAACCTCATCAATGGATTTGTATGTTTGTTACTACAAAGAAACGTGTTTTTTTGGGGGTTACGATAGGGCCCCGCTGAGCTGTGCTGCGTCACGAAGGGGTAGGGATCACTTACACAGCCACGGGCAAAGATTTGGGCATTCGAGCCTTGACGTGTTGTAGAGGATTTTCTCGTTTGGATCGCTCGCTAACCGCACAGCGTCGGCAACGGAGATCATTATTATCATTATGATTATTCCAATGACGATCGACGGGTGCCATCGTTAGGGGTGGGCTCCGTAAGGACGACCGTTCTGTTGTCGAAAATATGTTGTTTAATAAGCGACTTGCTATACCCAGATTCCACTGTCAATAGCCTTGCGATCGATAGCAGAAGGGCGTATATTAAAACTGGTTTGATTGTTGCAACATTGTTGTGACTAGCACACATCGGGAACTATCATCTTTCCCCACACGTGCGTGCCCTTTGACGAAGCTCGTAAAAAAACGTGTCAACAAAAATGCGCATCCCAACCCGGCAGCGCTCATTGACTAGGGAGCCTCGACGGGGTCCTGCTTTGCAGTGTTATAGACACCTTTCAAGCCCGAAACGATCGTCATGTAATCGATAAGGTTTTTTATTTTGTGGAGAAGGTGACCGTCAGCAGACGCTACGTCACAACAACATGCGGCTGAAAAGAAATTTTAAATTATTCATGCATATTATCTGTTAGCGGGTCGCTCGCACCGAACAACACAGACCCACGCCAGTACATGAGACGCATATTTTAAGACGAGTTTTAGTTTGAAGATGCTTTTGTTTCTCCCAATATATACCATCACAACGGACTATATGCAAAACATTTGTCTGGCTCATTATTTCCTCATCCAAACGATCCTTGTGAGGAGCGCGTGTGCGTACTGAGACGATTAATTTGTGTTTAAACCTAACCGATATGCTAATACAGCACTTAATCCGTAAACAAATCAAAAACAAAAAAAGGCGCGCAAAGTTTAGCCGTGCGTTATCCTTACGACTTTGTATAATTTGTGCGAAACCCCGTAGCCCACCGCCATGGGTAATGTATTAAAATGAAGACTAAAATATTCAGCAGCATTAAAAAGGATACGCGGAACCGTGCTTATCACCAACGTCAAATGGCGTGGTTCAAACTTTGCCACTGATGCAATCTGCGTGACATATATGTTTCGCACATTGATTAGTGATTAACTTAAGAAGGGGGTGTTTAGTATGCCTCTAGAATCGAACCTGCTTTAGAATAGTGGCCGCGCGAAGAATCCGTGCTAATCAGCATAACGCTAAAAGTTTAGCGAACGGTTGAAGGATCATAGATACACGGAACGGAAACTAGCTAATGCTTCGTTTACCTTGCACAACCTCGTGGGAAGGAAGCGAAACGCGTCCCACTGCCAAAATCACCAACTTGTGACATTTGAGTAGGCAATAGCTTGGAATATCAGCCTCCAATATCAGATTCGTCAGATTCGATTCGTGACGCTTTCGATGTGAAGCTGTTGCCTGCTGATGATTAATAGTCGAGTAGATTACTTCTTTGTAATGGTTTCTTGCTAGCGGTTCGTTCGTTTTGCATTCAATGTGGCTAGTTAGTTGGAGGTTAGTTGGAACCGCGTTTGGTCACACGAAGAAGCTTTACAGCAAATAGAGAGAGAGAGAGAGAGAAAAAGAACAACCGCCGATACAAAAGACATCCCCAATGCAGCCGGAATGCACCGAAGTCAAGGCTGCAAACTCTGCTATTGTAATGGATGAATCCAATTTACCGTGGCTTTGAGGGGACAACTTTCTAATTCAGATGCAACGGTATTGCGTTTGAAGCAATCGTAAACGACAATAGTGCTATTTTTTGTTTCGTTAGCTCGTACCAATTCATATGCCTAACATTGCGAAACACGTTTCATATTTGCCCAGGGTTCGAACGGCACCATTCACTTGACGGGGTGCGCTAACTCAATTATTGGTTGCGAATTTTAGACGAAGTTTTGATATCCTGACGGTCCAGTTTTTTTTTTGTTTGTTTGGGAGCCAGTTTAGCGGGGGGCAGTTTTTTTGTGTGTGTATTGATTCGATTAAACGTCCCAAAAAAGGCGAAACCAAATGACAAGTAGTTGCACTGCAGGAAGTAGCGAGTTAAGCAATCGGCTAGACGAATAACGTGAGAAATGATTGTAAAAGGGGCGATCGCTAGCTGAGCCACGAGGGCTCAGCGGACGAATCCGCAGCCACCAAAGCAACAGCACACTTACCCCAGAGATAGGTGACGAGCGTGGCCTGCAGGACGTAGTAGAGAAAGGAGCTGATGGCAATCACGTGAAAGATCCCGATCATGAACACATTGTTCCACTTGATTTCGGCATCGAACTCGTAACCGAAGTATTGCTTCAGCAGGTTTGACAGTGTGCGGCCCCAGGCAGACTGCTGCCAACGGTTGTAGTGCTTGAGATAGCTGTCGATATCCTTGTTGCTTACGCTACGATCATCCTCCATCTCGTTGTTGTTGCTGTCCGGGAAGGTGGTACTGCCAGCAGCAGCAGCAGCACCATTCGCTGCTGCCGCCGCCGCAGACTGCTGTGATTGATCATTTGATCCCGGCTTCATGTACTGGGCCGAATTGCCGGCAATGAACTGTAGCGTGCTGGTGATGCCCACCGTCATCTTGGCCACTTAATCACAGCACTTCAACACTTTTGGGCAGACTCCGCTGTTGTTGCACATACAAACAGACACAAACACACGCACACGTGTTCACTCGCGAGCACTCGAACACCTTCTACGTAGGGATGTATGTAATGAGCACCGCGTATACCGCGATTTTAGTGTTTCGGACCGTTTGTGGGGTACGATTCCGAAAGCATTTGAACTTTCTCTTTCTCACTGTGCCTTCGCGTTGGCTTACACAATCCCGAAAAACACAACAGGCTCGGTGATCCCTCTCCCTCCCGCGAAAAAAAAGGCCCAGAAAAAAGGGGGTATCTCGAGGTTCCCTCGGCTAACTCGACGGCCGTGAAATGCGTTGGCCACGGTATTAAGGTAATGTCGAAGCGTTCAATAGCACGCACCGGGGTTGTCTGCTTGCCGCGCGGTACGATGACAGACAGAAGCCTAGAGCCCCGTGTCCCGATGGTTTTATATCGGTTTTTTCGGTTTGCGACGATCACCTCTCTCGCCGTGCTCGCGAGCATCAATGCGTCGCTGCGTGGGTCAGGGCGGCTGTAGCCGAGAGGCAGACGGACCGGAGGGTATGCATTCGCGGACGCACCCGAAGACAAGTGTGTGACGTCGTAGTGCAGGACCTGGACCGGGAAGGTTTCCGTACGAAACTGCTGGGAGATGAAGTCGGTACACAGACCGATTTTTCGGTGGTGTTGTAAACGCAACACAAGGGAGAGGGTTGAACGGGTTTTTGCTGGAGAGACACGATGCTAGGCTTGCGAGAGAGTCATGTGCTGCAATGATTGATCGGTGGAGAGGAATCCGAATGGTTGGTTGATCGAACCGATATTCGTAGACGGGCAGATCTATTGCTCTAATATGGGACTGTATTTCCCTACCTAAGCTGGCCAAAACGGGGGACCCCTAATTTGCAAACATCCAGAAAGTGCACAGACTTTTGGCATC
Organism: Anopheles stephensi; assembly: GCF_013141755.1. Lineage (NCBI taxonomy): Eukaryota > Metazoa > Arthropoda > Insecta > Diptera > Culicidae > Anopheles > Anopheles stephensi. The sequence continues at coordinate 64,417,217 of NC_050202.1, read as the reverse complement.
ATAACAAAGAACCGATCAGCACCAGTCCAACAATTCATCATCCCGCGATCGTGGGATAGGGAATATAGCTGCACGATCTATTATGAGGGTTGGTGCCACAAAACCGGTCACTAGGGTTAGGTTTAATTGGCCTCCATTAGTACCGATGCGAGTGAAGGTGATTTTCGCCACAGGAAGATCTCAAAGGACGGACGGTCGGGGTTACGATCGATTAGGACAATAAATTCTCGCCGATTGGCCAATAGCCAGTAGTCGCGGATGCATGTGCAATTTGAAGCGATGGAGGTTAGAATAGTGGCTACACCTGTCGCCGTCCTGTGAGTTTTAGTGCCGCGTGAGCATTGTTTGAAGATCGCTTTCAAGGGCCGTCACCATCGGCACGTGCTGCCGGTTCTTGTTTATAGCGCTGTAAAAGATATGGTCGAGATGGTGGCGCAATCGAAAAACACAATACTCGACTCCATTTCACTAACGCCCAATGCCAGCGAGGGCCGATGATTAATGAGCAGTTTTCGTGTGTGATTTGTGCACGCCTCAGATACAAAACGCGCGTTGATTTATAATCGATATGAAAGGGTGATCGAGCGTTTTTTTTTGGGGCTAAAGTGATCGTATTTTAGATACGGGTTTGTCTTTGGGGATGTAGTCTATTTGATGAGACATACTGTTTTGGGTTGATGTTGGACAACAATTCGGACCAGCAGCTCTCACTGACCTATACCGCATGGCGATGCGGAGTTCTATTTCTGGCAGCCACAAGGATGCAGTCTTGAACTTGAAGTTTTCCTTGAAGATGGTTCATGGTAGAAGCGGAGCATTGCTATTAGAAGCAAACGTTCTGAGACAGAGGTTCGTCGCTTAGCATAAATGTGGAGAGCGTGAGAGTTCATCCATGCCAGAGGAGACTTCTAGCGAATCGCACAAGTAAAAGCTATTTTTAGCAAGCTCGCACACCGATAGCACGCAAATCATACCAGAATCCGGTGTAGCCGGTGCCGCATATACCACTTTGACTTTCAAATGGCGGGAAGCGCAAAATAACGATCATCAGATCGTCTGAATTTTAGTGTTTTTTGCTTTGCGTTGCCAGTCTAACAAGCTGTAACGTATTGGTGTTTTCCGATATTAACGATAGCGACTAGCAACCGACTGTATAGTTCAGTTAACGTTTCCTGCGCTGGCTGATGTTTGCCAAAAACCCGCTCAAGGTTGCTCGCCGAAGAAATAGTTAAGGCTTCCGCCTCTTTGCCATACGGCGTCTGATGGTTACGTGCTGTGGTCTGGTCTAGCACGGGGCATGCACACGCGCAGGGACACACAATACTGTGGGCTGCTTCGGGGCGCGTTTGGAGTATCGATTTTGGGTGAAAGGTGTCCGGGCGTTTAGTCGCCTGGAGGGGCTGATGGTTGTCTGTCGTTGCTCTGTTATAATCGGTACAAACCGATCTAATCGTACGGTGAGTCGGTTAACGTAGATTTCAATACGATACTGCATCTCCGAGGGTTACGTTTCTTGGGCGTCTGCACAGCTCCGCATGGAAACGGTTTAAATATTTGGGGAAGGTTTATTGGTTATAAAAATGTCAACCTGATCGTACGAAGGAAGCTGGCACGAAAGCAGCTTGCACCACTAGCGTTGGTTGGTAGTCTGGACGCGGGGAAGGTTAAAACGATCATAAGCGTGCATCGGTTTAGCTGGAGGATGTCTTTTAATCGCCACTCGTTTGCTCGCAAATTGTTTCGGCCAACGTCTCGATTCGGTTTTGTATGTTAATAGTTTAGCTAGGCAGACATGCCCAACACTTCCGCGTATAATAATTACACGATGCGGTTCTGCTCATCCCGTGAAAGGGGATAAAAAATTAATCCATCCAATTAGAATTGTAAATTGAACAAGCAAATTTAATTCAAACCTTGTCTGGAATCTGTATCGTCTGCAAGATTCTGATAAATAATTTAAATACCTTTTTTTTTTGTTTCAAATCGGCGAATTTCACCACTTCGAATGACAGTTGCCAATGCTGTGTCTTGTGTCTGTTTGTTTCTGCATCTCCGTTGATCTTGTTTGAAGATCATTTGAAGGCTGTTATGAAATATTACGAAATAGTTCATTTTTTTGTAAATGAATCGACTTTTGCCGAATTTTAGTGTTTTATAGTAATAAACGCGGTCCGGCCTTATTGCCAAGGTTTTTTTTATTGATTGGTAAAAATTTTACCAATTTTTTTGGCCAGTCACCCTGCCTCAAGTAACCTATCGACTACAGGCAGCAGTTAACTGGCATACGCTGATGGCATAGACATCATTGGTTTGAGGCTCTCCTGTGCAGCAGAAGCTTATCAAAGGATCGAGCGTGCGGCACAGAACCTCGGGTTGGAGATTGGACGAGGCGAAAGCCAAAATGATGGTGGCAACACCTGCGGCCCTGCTAACAAACACTGATTTACACAGGGTTACATGTACAGATAAGTGACCGCGCCTTCGAAGTCATCAAAAACTTTACCTATCTGGGGTCAAAAGTCATCACCGACAACAACATTGATGTTGAGTTACGTGCACGGGTGCTGGCTGCCAACCGGTAATACTACAGCCTGAGGAAACATAGACTCGCCAGCCGAATTAGTCGAATTAGACTCGCCAGGCTCCGGTTGGCTAGTCACGTCATGAGAATGACACCGGACGACCCAGCCCGTAAAGTCCTTTTAGACCGGCCACATGGACAGAGGAGGCGTGGTAGGCCCAAATTGAGATGAAGTGATGGCGTTGATGCGCCCGCCAGAACAGCCAGGATAACGGATTGGCAGACGATGGCGCTAAACCGTGAGCGGTTGTACAATTTCATTGCAAGAAGAACAATTTCATGTGATGTTCTTCAATTACATTGGCTTGGGACTTGTGCTTGTTCGGACATGTTTCGAACGAAATAATTGGATTTTTTTTAATTATAATTAAAAAAAAATTAACTTATTTGAATTATTGGTTCTAAGGAATTGTATTGATTTTTATTGTTATTTGAGAATAGTTGTTTTTTACTAATATTATATTCCAACAAGCGCTTAAAAATTATTCTTGATGGTTTATTTTACCATGATGCCATCAGACCGAGAATGGTCCGTTCTTGCTCAGAAAAGTATAATGATTTTTCGAAACGATCACAGTTTAATTAAAATTTTAGCTACGATCATCACCGCTAAAGTTTGAAGATCATAATGTGTCAAGTTTCATTGTGGTTGCTGTCACTGGCACTCCCGATGCTAATTTTCACACCACACACGCACTCCAGCCCCTGGGTCCGGCGCAATGATCGTGCGAGCACGCACCCCGATCGATTATCGCACGAGACGGACGTCGAGCTGTGGACGCAACTGATCGCGTACACTCGCTGCCCGCACGTGGTGCTACTGGATGGCTTCGCGTTCTTCGGTACGTTAGTTTTTCGTTGCTGTCCGTCTTGTCCCGGTTATTTTTTTTTTCGCGCATTGGTTCTATGTAAACGATCGAGACTGTTAATGACATCTTAGCTAGTGGAAGCTTTCATCGCGCGGGAACTCCACTGTTTGCCCTGTAAGTGACTCGGTTGCTATCTCACTTTTGCACCACAGCCAATCGGCCAACGTTTGCCCGGCGACTGTTTGCACGGTTGACAGCGATTGGCGTAAGGGTGTCAGTGCGACGTCACCTGCGTGCTTCCGAGCGGCTCCCACTGGCAACGCACCGGCTAGCGATTATCGTTCCGATCGTAATGAAGCCATCAAAGACCGATGAGCTGGGGAAACTTTTCGACCAGGTAGGGTGGCGTGATGATGGTTGATGTCCATTCCATCCAAAAACCGTGCACTTTGTGTCCGCACCGCCTAGCGAAATAAAATGCAAAGGATTTTTAATGGATTTTCTTTCGCTTGTTTTGGATCCCTCTCTCTATCTCTCTCTCTCTATCGTTTGATTTGAAGATCGCTCAGAAATCCAACTTTGTCGAATTCTATCGGTGGATGTTTTTGTTCCTATTTGCCCGTGAGAAAAACCTTTGCCTTGCCCTTCAACCACTACCGATACAGGCAGGCTCGAACGTGTACTGTGCGATCGTTGGGAACGGGCAGGCGCTTCCCTTCGACCATCCGATTCACCTTGAGCGGAAGCTGATGTCTCTAGATCGATACGTACGGCGCATGCAAATGATGGCGATCCACCCGGAAGTATCGAACCGAACGGTGGCAACGCTGGCCCTACCCGGTCCGCACACCCCGGCCAGGCTTGCCGTGTGGCAACTGTATCGGCTGGAGACACGCACGAACACGATCGACGTTGCGGTCGAGTTGGTGGGTAAGTATCTCCGTAACTTCCAAAGAAGCCATCATAAGACCGGACAACAGATTTTTGCCAGATTTCTTAGGCCGAGACGAGTTTGGTGTGTGCCTAATCGGGGCAGAGAATTAGTATAGCCACGGTTAACGTGCATGAAGGTGAGCAGGTGAAATGTAAACGTGAAACCGCATCGCATCGAAGTTCGAATCGTGTGTTTTGTGTGCGCTGCGCCTACGTTAGTGTTAGTAGAGTGGGGTCGGATAGGACAACAAAAAGACGTCATTGGGCATGGGCGTATGTTTGGTAATAAATTATGGCGCATAGGACTTTGGTTTTCATCACCCGGATTCATGCGGTCTGGCATTAGCTTATAGCCGCCCAACTATTAACCGCCACGAACACGTCTAGCTTTGATAGGCCACCGTGTCCCGTTTAAAGCAGCCAGCAGCAGCGAGCATCTCATTAGATGGAGTAACTACGCCGCTGACGTAACACGGCATCTCTTCTTTGCGCCCCAAAAACATTGAGGTCTCCCCGCTTTAGGCTACCTAACCCCGAACTTCATCCCGACAATGGACGCTCCGTGCTCCGCGCATGTACTTAGGATCGGTACTCGGGCATTTTATTGGTGTGTGGCCACACCACGTAGCTTTGCCTGACCTACTGAACCACCGCGATCTCTGCGCAAAAGTTCAACAAAGGACAATCGCGATGCCTGTGGCTCTGGCGCGCGCGTAAAAACGTTTTTACGCGTCACTATTCTCCCCATTGCTCAATCGCGCCGCTAATGGTGTGTACTCCGGGCAAGTTGCCGGTGGTGCAGGAACGGTTCTGCGTCCATGGGCGACAGGTTGGGTGTGAGTGAGCGTACGAACGAATGAATGAATGGTTGGTAAGTTATTGGGAGTTTGAGAGCATCTCTCGTAGAAAAAAAATCTTTCGCCCGGCACGTCTTTGGCTCCGAAGATGGGCAAACGGTGTACTCGACATTCAGCTCGTCCATAACTCAGGCATTAGAGAAAACAAACAGTGTTCCGCGAGAGTTTTGCCACTGTGACAAGGGTAGGGCGGGTGTGTCCTACTCTCGGTGACATCATCATCATTCGAAGGTTTCGCAGACCTTTGGGGATAATGGTGGCGCTGATAGGATCTCGCGCAGCAGGACAGGTTACTGTGGAACTGTTGGATAGGAGGATTCAGTGCGCCACATTCTGAATGGGCTTTATTTTATTTGATATTGCGTTACACGCATTCACCTGCCAGAGACAACCGATAAGGGACGGATGGTTCTGCATCAGGCACTAATACCCGAGCAGCGGAATGACTTCTTCGACCGAGCGGAGATCACGCTCATGGTGTACGGCTGCCAGGTGAGGCATATTAACTCTACCTACGTTGCCCAAAGCATGCCATTGTTTCGTAATGCAAGGTGAGCCGGATCGATCGTTTAACATGCTGCCGAAGAGCCGCTAACTGATCGCTTTATTGGATGACGATCATATACCATTTCTCTCTGTCTCTGGCAGAATCCGGACCGAAACGTACAAGCTTGGTCGGAGGCTAACGGGGACTGATTTTCACTTTCTGCTAACCATGACTCAACCCTTGAACAAACGTCTGCAAGGGTCGTTCGCTTACTCCCATCCGATTTTTCACGATCAGTAAGTAGTTGGAGTTGAGCACTGGTCAATAGTGTTTAAAATAAATTCATATTACTTCCAGCCTCACAATATACATACACCGAGCGAATGTGGGCTATCAAGAGCGATCGTCAAAAATGTTAATCGTTATTCTGCTACCGATTTCCCTGCTGGGCATCATACTGTGCCTATCCATACAGTTGGTTCTAAACGTCACAAACGCTCGTCGAGCGAGCGGCCGAATCGGCGGTCCCACCGTTTCGATTGCCGATGTGCTCATTTGGCTCGTTGGCGTGTTTGCACAGCAAGGCAGCTCGCTCCATCCGAACTCTTCCTCCAGCATGATCATCGTACTGGTGGCACTGTACTTTTCCTCCATCATGTACTGCACCTACCTGACGGAGATCACCTCCCAGCTGTCGGTGGACGTTGACTCGGTGCACGATCTGCAAACGTTACTGGTGGCCAAAGAGTATCGCATCGGTTTTGTCGGAAACTTTACGACCGATCAAACTTTTATCGGGGTACGTATAGGTTTTTTTTTTTGGCACATCTAGACACGGCGTAAAATAAAACCAGTTTAGCTGTAAAGCTTCCGTGCAGGAAAATAACAACGGAACGGATGAAGGCTGATGCTGGGGGAAAAATCGTTTCCGAATTTTTATGTGTAAATTTGAGTGTGGAGGGCAAGGTTAAAAAGCTGGTTTAGAGTTGGAGTTCTAACACACACAGCAAACAAAATTTAAACATTTGGGAAAGGTTCAATTCTGAAACTCTAAACAATTCTAATGCTCTAACCAAATAAGTGAAATTTTATATTATTTAATGCACGCTTCAAATGTACCAGCGCTATTACTGTTGTTTTTATAATGAACAAAAACGAGTTTTGTGTTAGTGTGTTAGCCAATTTCTTCGTTTTGGCTAAATGACCTTCCTGGTCAATGTTGTCGTGCTTCTAGCGATGTCATTATTTGTATGCCATTAAGTTTATTGCCAGTCCTAAAGTATTTCTTGAAAGCTCTGCAAAAGAATACTACATTTCTGTTAAGAGTAGAGTAGTTTAGACTAAATGGATGTTGGTTTTGTTAGCAGTAATTTTCCTTGTCCATCAACAAGAATTCTCATGAGGTTTTGATGAGTACTAAAAGGTATCTGCATTTTTTTTAACATTCCTCACACAGTGCCTCATTTTTTTTAATTCACTTGAGGTATTTTCAATGCTTTTTGAAATTATAATTATTATTTGCCGTTCTGTTTTTTTTTTCATGTTAAAAATGGCATAAGCAGGGTTTTTTTGTTAACCAAGTGATACTGACACGGTGTGTTTGCAAAATAAGCAAAAATAACAAAACAACCTTAAAATTCTTTTCTTGCCAAAGTACTAGAACATATTTTTTATCCATCTGCTTATCTATTTGTGTTGGAAGCGGTAGTAACATATTTGCAAAAGCTGTTGAAAACTGTAGGACATGCAAGAAATGCATTATGACAGTAATAATGTAAAGAAGTGCAATAAGTTCTTGAGAAAAATACTTCAGAAGCTTTTAGAGCGATAAAAAAGGTTTTAGCATTAAAGCCATTTGCACTACTATACAGCACAGTGTTGAGTGCAAATAATTTTAATACACCCCTCGTACCTCGATACCTCGTAAATGCTTTTAAGCGTTATGGCAAATAGGAGAAAAAAACTGAAAACGCTTCAGAAGATGTATGGAAAACAAATGTAAACATATACCTCCTTACAGTGTTCCGTGATGGTTCTGCACTGTTCCGCGGTGATTTTTGTGGTTAGTTTGAAGCCAGCTTTACAACAGACCACCATCAAAAAATTATCGTTCGTTCTGAGTCGGTAGAAAATTTGAATTGGAACGTTACATTACAAACCGGCACTTCCTTAAAATGGGACAGATTGAACCGTGACAGAGCTAATAGATGAGTGAATTTAACGGCGATATGAGTAGGGCTTAGTTGATCTGAAGACGCAAAGACTGCTCCGCTTATTAGAAAAAGAACATGATCTGTTGATCTCTAAATTTGCTTCTACCGTACTTCAGCAATAGAAGGTGAATAGGTGGATAGCATAGATTGCTCGTCAAAACCGATCATTTCTTCTAACATCGAACCCATTTCTACACACCAAACCAAACCTGATACTGAAACGTGCCCGTACCAATTAACACCGAATTTGTGAAATTTATTTCTTTTTCACTATTTTGGCAGTTTGTTTTAATTTTATTCAATCATGAGAGTTTTTCGTTTCCTTTTTTCCAAGCTGGCTTGTGCATTCAACCGAATAATGTATAATGATTGTCATGCCTCCTGAAAATCAGTTTTGTTGTGCTCGTGTTTAACACCGGCTTGTCGGTTAGCTTCACGTCTTCCACACCGTTCACGGTTGGCCGATTATTTGTGTCACCGAATCGGGTTTTTTTGTGCTTCCATGTTTTCGGACTGCACGTGCATCCTGGAATTGCATCGCGTTAAATGCTTTGAATGCTCAGCGTGCACAGTGAAGGCCGTATTAGAATGTTCAGTTTTGCTTGTTTCGCTTCCCCGAAGAGTCGATGGTTCGGAAATGGTTTAATTCGGCAGTACACTGAAAAAGACTTCCTTCGGTAAACTTTCAGAAACGCTACGATCCAGTCATTAATGAGGTAATGCAACGAATGCAGCACGACAAGTCGCTGTACGTGTTTTCACACGAGGACGGACTGCACCGCGTGCTTACCTCGAAGTATGTGCTCATTGGCAATCCGGGAACGGTGCGTATAGCGATGCAAAAGCTGCCCGAGAAGCAAAACTGTATCGTAAGTGTCGAAAGTGTGTTTCGTGGTTCCTAATAACGTGGATCTAATTGTTGCTTTTCCTCTTTTCAGATCACCGAAATCAGTCTGAAGGGAATTGAACATATGGTTGCACTGAAAATACCACACTCCAATGCGTACCGTAAAATGATCAACTACGAGTAGGTGACAGCCATTAGTATTGCAAATAATATAAATCATATAAAATAACATCGTCTCTCATCGACAGAATCTTACGGTACTACTCGAACGGCATAAACAGCCGGATAGGAGCAGCTATTATTCCGCCCCGAAGTAAATGTATTAAACAAAAGCAATTTCATCGAATCTCCACCTACAGTACAACATTTCAGCTGCTTCTGTTTATGTCGGGTGCTGCATTAGCGGTGCTTTTGTTGGGGCTAGAGTTAATGTTTTATTACGTTCGGAAGTAGGAAACCGAATTCACTCCACAAGGATTACGAGGCGGTAGCTAGGCACATGGTAACGTTTGCGTGTACTATGCAAACGTTACGTGTAACGATGCTTTTAAAAGTATTAAAAATACAGTGATCGGCAAAATTAAGAGTCCACTTGTTTCTTTATTTGGTAAAAGACTCGAGAAGGCCCCCCCTAGAATCTTTTGTGTGCAGCACTGTGACCTGTCATTTTTGTTGTACAGTGGAATTTTTGTATGGTCAAAACCCATTTGATATAAACATTGTGCATTGTTCCTTAATACTGTTAATAGACAGCGAGTAGAACTTGATACAATACATTGTAACAAGTGGTTTGAGATTATGATATTCTTATGTTTCCTCCTTTGCTGAATATCAATGCAAGGTAACAAGTATTCATCGAATTACTGTTCCGTTACCGTCCGAGAACTTCGTGCATGTCTTAGGCCCGATTGTTCACCCCTAGTGCAACCGAAAATTAGTACGATGCCCCTGTAAGCCAAAATGAATGGTAGGCTTAGCGGAGAGGGGTTTTTAATAAAATAATAAGCAATATTTCATTCGACTTTATTCAACTATTTTTGACCACAGTGAAAGCACACTGTGAATTTTTCGCAACGTGTACTGCGGATTGCTTACCTTTAGGCGTATATACTATAGTGCCTAACAAATTTTGTTAGGGCGGGGGGGGGGGGGGGCCTTCTCGAGTCTTTTACCCACAATGTTTATATGAAAAGAGTTATGACCTTACAAAAACCCCACTATGCAATAAAAATGACAGGCCACAGTGCTGCACGCAAAAGATTCTAGGGGGGGCCTTCTCGAGTCTTTTACCTTTTGAACGATTGATTCAAGGTCCGGTGGCCGATGTGATAACGGCGCCTGTCTTCGGCACGGCAGGGCCTGGGTTCAAATTCCATTCGGACCGCCTTTTTAATGTTTCATCTTTAAGAACTCATCAAAAATAAAGTATAACGAAAGTGGGATATTTAGAAGAAAAATCACTTATGAGCTCTTTATTTGGAGGTCACTGTTAGTTTAAAAAATACGATGCTGTCATAATATTTATAACATTCCCAAAAATGCTAAAAATGATAATATCAGCTGCTATAAAAAGCTGTTATTGAGGGATTTTCCAACCCTAGGCAATAGCGGGTTTCACACGGCAGGACTAGGACTCAAATCCCACCCAGAACGTTTCGCCGTACGCAGGACTGGCTCTCCAGAAGCGGGTAAAACCAAAACACAGAAAGCCAAATATGGAAGGCCGATACCTTTCGAGGTTGTAGTACCAAAGAAGTAGAAGAAGATCGATGGCAGAGTATAAAACCCTCTTGAACAATAACTGGGAAATTAGTCCATTTCCGTGTAAAGTTCAAGCATGTATTCTTGTTTTCATCGATTGTAGGAATTTTTAACACCAGTAACGGGGATGCATTTATTCGATTGATTTTTTAAAAAATATGTATTACTAAATATTTGAACCAATATGAAATCAAGTAATATAAAATTTAATTCTATTTATTTATTTATTTATATTTTTAGGATTACGGCTTGACGCCGTATTGTAAAATTTAATTCTATGTGAAGTAATTTTTTTTTTTTATTCATAAAGAACGGCCTGGCCGTATTGCTATATGTGAAGTAATTATTGTCTAATAATTTCACAATTAAATCAAATAAATCAAACCTGGAGCACACTGTACTGAACCTGTAACAAAATAAGACAACATTCGCTAATCAAAAACGGTACTTGAATTTGGTTTATTTTATTTCACAACTAGTCCCTCCCGTCCCCAAAAAGGTCATCTCCTCCTCTACATGACATCGATCCCTCTGTCATCCAGTATCCTTACCACGTACGCATACAATTCCATCGTACACGGCCCACCACACGCGACTCGTGTTTACGAGTTGGCGCAGGAACAGTGTCAGTTGATGCTTTCGCTACAAAAAGATACGAAAGAGTACGACACTCGACTGATAACCCCTATGCGATCAGTACAGAACAAGCGGATCGATACAAGCAAATCTTCATATGGCAACGGGCAGGCCAACTATGTGCTGAGATGAACACACACACGCGCGAATAAATTATTTATCCAACCAAATATCTCTGTCAACGGGGCGGGGGATGGGGAAGTGGTTGGTGGTGGAAGGTCCTTGTTTGGTGGAGTCACTTATAAAGATAAAATGGTCAGCGCCCCAAACAGGGCGCCCGGCAGATGCAGTTAGCAGCTAGTGAAGTCGTTCATTTTGCAGATAATGTTCGCGTTGCAGATTGCACATATCCTCGGCACCGGCCTGCTTCAGACATTCGACGATCGGTTTACCACTGTCCACGGCCATCGTAAGACCGCGCTTCACCGCTTCGGTCGTCATGGTTTGCAGGTTCGTCGCTTGCCCGGTGGCGGCACAGATGCGAATAAATGCGGTAGTACAACCGGAACCTGGAAAGGGTATGAAATTCATTCATGATCATTTCCAACGCGGAACACACACACACATCGCTTCGATCGATCGTACTTACCGTAGTTGCCAAACTCGCCACTCTGATAGTCGAAGGGTAGCAGATAGTGGTACTGTGGCCAGTAGCTCTTCGTCACCAAAAACACCATGTTCGAGTCGGACTGCTTGTGGCTTTTGTCCAGACCCCAGACAAAGTGTGCGGAATTGATGAGCCACGACACATTAAGCACGATCAGGTAGCGCAACGAGAACGCGACAAAGATGGCCGCCTGTACGGTATCGCCCCAGTACTCGAGCGGTGCGTTGATCGGTAGCAGCACGAACAGTACCACGTACAGCAGCCAATAGAACCGCCGCTGGAACATGACGATCCCGTCCGACTCTAGATCACTCATATCGACCGTTGCCAGCAGCTTCTCCTGTTTCGGGCTTAGTTTGCGAATGTTGGCAAACACCTGTGCGTGCAGAAAGTCCTTATCGCTGTAGTAAGGATCGTCAACGGTGCGATACTTCTCGTGATGCAGCCGGTGCAAGCGCACCCAATCGTAGATTGAGCCCTGTGAACAAGGACGAACGAGAGCGGGAAAAAATCGGTGAGCTTTTTTTTGCTGTGAGCTTTCGCGGTCGATCGAAAGCTTGCAATCGATTCGAGCAGTCGAGCGTTACGGGGTGAAGCGTTACGCGCGTTACTACGCACCTGTCCGGCAAGCGTTTGGAAGATCATCAGCGTGAAGCGAAGCAATGGGGTGGCCTGGTACGTTCTATGCGCCCATAGACGGTGGGCCCCGGCCGTAACGCCCAAGATACCGCATAATGTGAGCAAGAAAGCTGAAATAAAGCCACAAAAAGAAAGATCCCAATAATTATTTATAAAACTGGGCTGAGCGTTGATCATGCGATCGTCAAACACTTACTGAAGACACACGTTATCAGTGAGGTGTGAGAAAATAAAACGAATATTCCGTACACGCCTAGAATGTTGAGATGGATGTAGAACAGTACCGATGGCCAGCTCGCCTCTCGCTTTGTGTCCCTCGAGAAGGAACTGACACTGGCGGATCCGGACGGCTGTGCTGGGTCGGGTTTCGAGTCCGTGCTGGCCGGCTGCTGTGCCTTGCTGTGAGCCGCCGAGCCTCCCAGGTCCGCGTTCGGTGCAAAGTTTTCATTGTGATCGGCCATTGTGATGGATTGCAGCCAGCTCGCGGTGACTTGTGACGATTAAGCCTGTGTGTGTGCGTGTGTTGTAGGGGTTTTGTTTATGGTACCTACGAAGGCGGAAAAAAACGAACCAAAGACAAGTATTGTTAATTTGCCCCAGCTTTTATCAGTGTCTTACGGTGGGTAATGGTGGCACACAGTTGTTCACCTCGCTCGCAATCAGAAGAAAAAAAAAAGACCAAACAGAGGGTGAAGACGATGGAAATAAATCATTGCACCATCGCCAGATCACGCGCAGTTATGGATCATGAAGTTTTACAACAGCACGGCCAACAAGCAGTGGTGGCCCTCTCGCCGAATCTTTACCGGCGATGGGGTTGTACATGTTCCCGTGAAGGTTGTGGTGTTGTAATTACAAGAATTGCATTGAACGCTTCCCTTGCCGCTTTACAACATTCTGGAGCGACGAGCACGAGCACGTATCCTTTCACTTTCCCATCCTTACGGTATGGCCGTGACAGAAGCCTCAAAGTCCCGCCGTATCGCGCGTACCAAGGTGGACAATTTAAATTTCCCTACCTCGGTCTTACCACACCGCCTTCGTTCTGCGTACGGCGAGAGACACCCTCCACGACTCGGTGACCTCGAGTCCACCGTGGTAGCTTCCGAGATTTTTTTATTGCTTAGATACGATAAGGTTTTGGGGCATATATGGACGTTTTAATGGGCGACACAAACACACACACACACACACAAAGATCAAAATGGCCACTCCTAATGAACAGCGCAATCGCATCGTTAGTGTGTGACTACAGGAAGGCTAAAGGTTAATCGTATGTAAAGCCAAAACCCCTCACCGGCGCTTATACGAAAAATAAGCTTTTAGTGAAAGCATCCAAGAACTAGCCAACGGTGCGCAACGTACGTCCAAAGCCGTACTTGAACTTGCGTAAGCTAAAACAAAAACTACATTAAGTATGCAATCACGCAATCGGAGCATCGCGGAGCTACGCCACGCCGAACCGATTCTAATTAAACAAACGGGAACTCGTCGGTAGGTTCCACGGTTCCTTCCAGACGCGACCTCCACCTGCTGAGATAACCATGGGCATGTGCGTCGCCGATTCGATAGCAATTCCCGCAGTTGGCCAAACATCATCAGTGCGTGTAGAATGTAGAAACGTTTGATATGGCGTCGTCGTCCAAATTTCTTCTCCAATGTCGTCTACGCACGTGGATTTTGGAATAGGTCCGTCCTGGTTCGGTACCGGTTACCGGTCAAACTGGTTTGCAGCCGATGGCAGGAAGCTGCTAAAATCGGGTTCGTCTTTTCGCCTAAATACGCGCGTTCTGTCAAGATCACGTCTACCCTCCCCACACGAAACGATCGGTTTTAAGTGTTTGGCCCCAAAAATGTTCAGCTAAGGTTCGTTGACATCGCAAAGGATGATGCCGGCACACGGCTTTTGCATGGTCAGTTTGTGGACCATGCATAATTCAGCCATCGGTCGAAATGGCAGGCCGAGTTCAGGGGTAAAAGGGGTGTTTTTAGAATCCGCGTTTTTTTGTGTTTGGTTTTTCGTCCGTTTTTATTTCCCCATCGAACTGTTAGGTCGGAAATAGCTTAACATGCATCAACCATACACGATTGCATCCAATTAAAATCTGTACTAACCGCACTCGCACACGTATATCTCACACCACTTTCATAACAATTGTCCGTGGGGTTTTAATTGACCTTTTTCCCGGGTTTGTTTTTGCCCAGTCATTGAGCTACCCCGACCGACGATCCGTGAATTGTTAACGATTTTCCCGACCTTGCGCGCTCGTAGGCCACCCGAGGGAAAATTATAGTCTCACACGCATTCGTTAGTAGCTCTCATTGATGGTTAGTAGCATCGTGCGGGCTGCAATACAAAGCGGTTTGTTTTCCCAACGAACTGATTAATTTCGTTCCAAAATGTGGACGATGCAATCGTTCTCGTCGGGGTTTCGTTGGAGTGTTTAACAAGTGCTTCACTCGAACACCACATTAAATGACTAATGGGTCCAAAAAAGGAACTTAAACGTCTGCGATCATGGCTAGTCTCGTTACATTCTGGACGACCTTCTTCCAGCCTCCACAAAGTCTTCAAGGTGACGATAATCTTAAAATGGAACATGTTGCTCGTGATGTAGGATACCATTACTCTTGCTTATTAGCACCAGGAGAAAAAAAAGAACATGGACAAAACACAAAACCACGGCACATTAGACTTTATGCTTAACCTTGAAGCGTTGTGACACTTAAGACACATAACACACAAAGCCAAGCGTCGTTGAGTCCGTTGATAAGCTGACCGAACTTGCGGTGGCTAGTGACTGACGGTGTGCGTTCATCAAGTTCCTGTTTTTTGTTGTTGTTTCTAACGCCCCAACCGAAGGCGGTGGAAGGTGAGGTTCTTCTAGGTCACAGTTTAAGCGCACAGCACTGGTTTTATCACTATATCCATTTAGCGTTTGACGCACGCTCTAATTTCGCCTGTCTGTTGCAACTTTGCTGTCGTAAAAGCTCACAAACTAGTGTCGCAATGCACGTGTAAAACAATCGAATTAATTAAAGGTACAGAAATATGCGATTCACAGTTCCGAAGTCACGCCACAGTGTGAAGATCAATATCAAACACATTGCGCGATCGCGTTGATTAGCGCTTCACCAGGCAACGCTGCCATGGAAGATTTACTTTAGTGTAGGCAAATAGAGAAGATGCTACTAAAAACGGCGGTAGCGGCATTTGCTATCGTCAATCTGAGTCATTCTTGATCCACTGATCATCACGCCATACGATCGTTTTCCGCGCGCGATCGAGGCAAAATAATAATAAAACTTATCCACACACACACACCCACACATATGCAAATATATAGAGACACACATACACACAAGATACATTTGCGCACATCCACCACACACATACAGCCCTTCCTTGGATCCACACCACTTCCTTCGCGATCTATTTTAAATTCACTCACTTTGACCACGAACGGTGCCGTCAGAGCGCGCTGAGTAGCTGACGTTTCCGTACGTTGTGAAATTGCAAACACTGCGCACTTCCGTTGCTGCACCGTGCGTTTTTTTTCCCCCCGGCTGACTTCTTCTAAAGGCAGATAACAATTACGAAGTGATATTCTACGAATTCCATCCGGTGCGGTTCGTCGTCTGCGCTGCGTTAGAGTCACTGACGCTGTGAGAGCGCGCACATGTGCCCCAGGGTGTGTGCGCGTGCAGGACACGTTGGTTAAAATTTTCCGACCCAAAATCGTCGGTAATGGTTAACGCAGAACAGCACAGCACAAGACAAAACAACTAACCAGACAACCGATCTTGACCGGGATAAACCTGGATGATAGGGCGGGAGCGCGCGCGCGCGAACAGACCACAAACAACGAGCTAGACAGCACCTTACTGGTCGAGTGCTCGATAGCGAATAACCGTTGGCGGTGGTGCGTTCGTCGGATTATTGCGAGCCGCCTGGCAAGGCCTCCGAATGTGTTTTGCTGCTCGCGATCGCTGCTGCGCACCGTACCGGTGAAATGAAGAAAATGGCGGAGGATGCGCGGATGAAGGGCGAAGGGGAAGGGGGGAGGGGGGGGTGGGTGATTGGCTATTCGAATGATTACAGCGGACGGGACGGGTGTAGACAGGAAGTGGATGGGTCAGAAGAAGGAAAAAGGGTAACATGGCCAAGGTTGCCCTTTCGTTTCCTTTTTGGGTCGATCGATCGTACTGAGGTTGTTCTAGGTGACCAAGTTTAATACTAAAAGCAAGTAAATGCACGATACTTATCGGCATTACAATAAAATAGATTGATAATTGTAATCGTAGCAATTTATTTTATTGTCCTTAGGGTTGTAAATTGTTTAATAGTATTACTCTTGGGCTTACCGATCGTATAAACAATATTACGATAACGTTTTTGTAATTTACTGTAAATTACAAATGCACAATGAATGTAAGCCTCCATTTATAATTTTCTTTAATAATTATTAAAAAAAATTGAGTATTTTTTAAATTAACATAACAAATTTCAATAAGCTTCCAGGGGCTATGGATCAATCTGGTCTGCTGTACGTTTTATTTAAATTTCATTTAACATTTTTTTGTTGACTTGTTACGTTTAAAATAAGACCATATAAATTTAAGCATTCTTCTGCGCATGTGACACAGTAGCCGAAGCAAGAAACGATGCACACACCGGCGTTAACCCGGAAAACTTGACCCCCAGAGCTCGAAGGTACAGTAGTTTGGAATATTCAACCAGCGATAAACCTCTACGCACCGTCGAAGGAATTATCACACATTTGTGACCACCAACCGTGCACGCCGCTGTAACACCGCCAATACGCGAACGAAGTTCAGAATGACATCGAGCACACGAACGATCGGCGTTGGTTGATCGATGATTTTTATGCAATCAAATGTAAATTTTATTCTCACATGCTTCACGAGAGCGTTCACTCCACCACGACGAATCGAAATCACTGGAAGCAGGAATCGCGATGATCGAAGTGCATTTAAGCGAAAATACCTTTCCGATCGGTGGGGAATACCACTTCGCTGGACTTGCTGGAAGCGTACCGCGTATTCCCTGGAAAGGCAATCATTTCGAACACAACAACAAAAAAAACTCCCCCGGACCGGAAGAGAATGTAAGCGACATCTTAGGGACGCTGATCCGATCGCGGGTGATTGTCCGGGTCCGGCCTTGCAGCAGGAATTGCAGTCAATTCTGCCAGAATTGCAAACACAACACAGCAACCGGTGGTTGTGCGCGTGCTTATGTATGCCTCGTCCGATATTCGGCCATCGATCGTCTCGTTTAGCAGCGGTACAACGGGCACCCCAAGATACGTCACCTAATCCCGTCCGTCGACAGGTTTTGTGTGGATCGGATAGTGCGCTTCGTACCGTGTGGCTTCAAGTTCAAACCCGACATTTTATAGGATTTCTTCGAGGTCGGATTTGGCGTAGTATGCTTGGTTGCTGCTTGGAGCTGTAGTAGTTTCGTTTTCCGACACTACAGAAATATTTGGGCCCGTGTGTGCGTGCGTTTGTGTGGTCGATCCGTTTACGATCAGCTTGCCGAGAGGGTAGAGATAAGTTTTTTTGAATATTAAATTTACACATTACATCGAGACCTAGGACGGCTATGCGGTTGCTATTTTCGAGCTCCGCTGTAATGAAAATATGTCTATGCTTGTTTGAACGTAAGCGAGTATTGTAAAGGGTTGTCAATAGTTTTTGAAAGCTAGAAAAATTTAATACCAAAAAAACACAAATACAAAATAGCCAGGACACTTAGGCATTAGATGAAAAAAGAATGTTTATTCACTTATCAATCAATGACTATGAGGCCTGTGCAAACACATTCTAGTAAAGCTGATTGTATTACAAAAACAAACTACAGAACATTTGCTCCAATGCCCTCGCTGTGTCAACAAGGTCAACCCGTACCGCTTCGGACGGTCAACGTTGAGTCCTTACTATAGCGTCCATATCTTCCTTTGGTATGTCCTGATCGCCGTAGCCCCACACGGCATCTTGGTGTGCGTACTCGTCGGTAAGGAAGCGAGTTCCATCGCCACACTTGGCTGCACGCCGAGCGACAACCTCTGCCGGTACTGATTTACCTGTAACGGGGCAAATATTAATGTAAAAGCTCAAGAAAAAAAAAAAGAACAAACATTCCCCCACCCACACACACACTCAACCCCATACTCACGATCGTAAGCCCATCCGACCCGCGCAAAGCAATCGATAAAGCCCGTCGTCACGTTAAACAGATAGCTGCCCAGCTCGCTCGTCTTGTAGTCCCACGGAAACACGTGATGATAGTTGTGCCAGCCCTCACCCATCGCCGCAATAGCGACGGCCAAATTCTCCACCGGGCTGATGCTCTTATCGTACGGTTTGTTGCCAAACATGTGCGCCACACTGTTCACGAAGAACGCAATGTTGAGCGTGGTGGTAAAGCGAAACGTGAAGCACACCCAGAATGCGACGGCCAGCTGCTCGTCCCACCAGTACCAGGGCACCAGCACCGGAAGCCCGATTACGAGCAGTGCAAACAGTGGAATGTAGAAGCGCCGCTGAAGCATAACGATCGGATCCGCCTCGAGATCGCTCATGTCGATGATTTTCCGCTTTGCGACGACCTCCGGATGCGGCGTAAGAAACACCCAGCCCACGTGGGCGAAGAAAAAACCCCGCTTGGCGTTGTGCGGATCGGCATCGGTTTCCGAGTACTTGTGGTGGACGCGATGATCGTGGGCCCACGTGTACGCATCGCGCTGGAAAACGCGTAACGGACAGAGCGTAACGTGAGAAATCGCTGTTCAAAGTAATTGCCGCGACATTGCATACTTTTAGGCGTAAATTTGAACTGTGCAGCACGTGGTAGGGAATGTGGTTTTGAAAGTGGTGATTTGACGTTAGAAGTAATTTCAAAATGTGAAAGGTCAGAATAAAGGTATGCACAGCCAAAAGATATATTTTTTCACAACAAAACGATTATTATTGCACAACGTGGCAGCTCAACAACAGCTCTAAAAAATGTACAACATTCCCGCACACTTACCTGTCCACATATCGTGAATAGAAACATCAACAGCACCCTCAAAGGCCAACGGGCTTTGTATGATTTGTGCGACCACAGTCGATGGGCACCGGCTGTAATGCCCAACCCGGTAGCCCACACCAATCCCAAGGCTGAAAGAAAGAACACATCGTTGATGCATTATTACAGGCGTTATACACACACACAAGCGCGCGCGGAACGATGCCACTCACTCCATAAATATGTGTAAAACTTGGCCCGGAATGTCACCAAATAGTAGAGCCCAATCAGAAAGCCAACGTGCACGAACAGCTGGGCGAAAAAGTCGGGCCACCGTATCTGTGCCCGAAAGGGTACGCTCGTGTCATGATCACAGTGATTATCGCTCTGGCTGCCCGTACTGCTACTGCTGTTATTATTCTGGTCATTGATTGTGCTGTCGCCGCTGCCCGGTGGCTGGTGTTTCCGCTTCCAAACCGTATCCTTGTCCGTGTTTGCTTTCAGCACGGAACTCGCGTTCGGGTCGGTGTCTGTCGCTACACTGTCCGACACATTGGGTGCCATGCTTCTTCGTCCCTGCTGGTTCCGCTCACCCCTGGTAATGGTCACTGCTCACACTAATGTGGTAATTTGAAGCATCACCTGCAGGAAATAATTTACGTGAAAAATGAGCTAAGCAATATTAGAGGCAAGAATCCGTTGGACGATTCAACGGTTGGTCGGTTGTTAATTGTACACCAACGGGTAACGATTCTTATCCACCACGGTCGATCGGGTTAGAACAACAATGCGAACACATCATTAAGCGTTCGGTCGAAAAAGGACAAATCAAACGACACGCAAGAAACTACTGCCCAGACGGGCAAACACTTTCCGATCCGAACAGACCGAGTTGCTTTATAACCCGACGGGTGAAGATGAAATTTTCAGGATTAGATAAATAGAAAATTGATTGATTGGTCAATATTTGAAATGGGGTTTTGTGCGCTCGCTCGGTACGATAGCACGAGTACCACGCTGCGATGCCGTTCTGTGTCCGAGGATAGAATTGTAAATGACTTCACAATCATAATTGAGGCTCCAGACAGTACTGTGCTCGCAAACGCTTTGCCTTAAGCACCTCTCTCTATGCGGGGCCCCACTCACTTGCCGGAACTTGGAAAAAGTGAGAACCCATTATACGTACTGTGTGTGGCGTATGAAAGTGTGCAAACAACAGTAAACAACCCCCCCCCCCCCCCCCCCCGTGCCATATTTCCAGGTCGCTTTGCCAGGATAATGTTGTGGATTAGATGTGGGGTAAATGATACGTTGAGCCTGAACCGGACCGTCTTTCGAACGGGGTGTAAATAAAGGATTGGCCATTGGAGATGTAAACTACGGCGCTTAATTAATTGGAACTTTTTTTTCACTTTTTGTTCGAGTGCAGCACAAGCTTGCTGGGTGTGTGTAGCTTTTAGTTTAATAAAAGCATGGAAATTAACTAAACCAACCTAAACGTTCCATATCTATACCGATAAGAGGCTAAATTGTGTGCGCTATCGGGATGAAGTGTTCTGTCAAGATCCCAGTTTGTTTTTTTTAACGACCACCAGCTTATCAGCAAGACAAGGGAATTTCATTGAAAAACTATCCCCGTTTCTTATATGACCGTCACACACAGACATACACACACACACAAAAGGGTGATGCAAAGCTGTGCCCTCTTATCGAACCGCTGCATCTGTGACGTCTATTTGCTGGTTTATTTACTTTTTATGAAGAAAAGAAAAAGCCAAGCCCGGATACTTGGCTAATTGTAAGATATACAGCCAATGTAGAAGGAGTGTAACAAACAAAAAAAAAACAAGGCGTAACGCTACAACAAGTGTTTAGTGGCACGATTAGACCTCGGTCAACAGCCAAACAATGTGCGCCACTAAACGCCTAGCAGTGACTCACAGAAATGCACAGTGCCACAGTGGAGACCTTTTTTTTATTCTTTGCTGCCTTTCTCGGGTTGTACATGCTAAATAAATAGAAGTAAAAGAAGAAAAACAAACCTCAGCATTATCACCCAGCTAAGTGCCATTCAAAAAGTGTGATAACGAACAATTCACGGCACCATCGGGCCCCGGCACAGATGGTTTTGTTTGGGATTGATTTGGTCCTTCCCACCACTGGCGAATGGTCAATGATAGGGTGGAAAATGTTTTGCTCGATACGGAAAAATCTGATCTGATCCGGTTTTTTTTTGCGTGTGAAATTGTTGCCCTCTAGCCAACTGGTGTTTCAATGGGGACAAAAGGTCCATGGTCAGGTAAATAAAACCAAACCAGCGATAGATAAGGGAGAATAATGGAGACGGGAACGGGGGGAATGGTATGGTGGAATCCAAATTATGGTTATTGGTCGATTGTGGACTGTCAACACGTGATTGACGGTTAGCTCATAAAATGCTCATAAACGGTACAATATTCTCATGTGTGGCATTTTTTCTCCAAAGAATGAGACACCTTCAACCAATGACTCATTGACACGGCACGGCAAGGTGTGAGCGAGTGTGTGCTTATGTTTGGATCCGTGAGCCTCAACTAGATCCATTCGGATACTTCGGCACCACTAGCAGACGTACGTGCGCGTAGGGAATGATGATGTCAAATGGCTGCCTCGAAATGGGGCCAACGAAACGCGCGATCGATCGATGAAATATCGATGTTGTAATCGAATATTAGTTTGGTGCGTCCCTTACCAACCCCCACTTACGGACCCCTCGAGCCGGAGTAAATCGAGGAAAGGGGAAAAAAGGGTTTCTCACCTTCCCGAAAACGATATCAAAATAATCATACGCTTCACTCCACCGTAAGAAGCGTATGGCTTGTCGGAACGCAAACACACATGGCACGTCGTTGGCGGGTGATCAAATATTTCATCGCTTCCACACAAAATCCATCGCAGCAACAACAGCAAAATCACTCATTCACATACATAAACCGCTGGAGTGGATTGAAACGCACGAAGAACGAGTGACGAGCTTGGGGTCACAATTTCAAACCCAATGCACGCTACTGCGCGGCCTGGTGCTGCATAAGCATCTACTTCCTTCCACTGCTTGGTCACTTTATTTTTAGCAAATATTGGCGGCCCCATCGCCAGCGCAGCATGAAAGTAACCACTGTATTGGCTGGACATCATCGACACTCATCGCTCCCCGTCCGGCCAATCGGACAAATCGGACAACTTTGGCGATGCTTGGTTGACCTTTGAAATCGAAGCGTCTCGGCGGCGGTTACGCTTCAGAAAACGGCGAGAATCGATCGGATGCGGTTCAATTGGGGTGTTGGTACCGCTCATTGACACTAATCAAAGTCCATCACGGTTGCTTAGAAATGTTTGCTCCGAAAACTGACGGCACATCCCGCCTTCCGATGCTGGGAACGCACACTTCCAACCTTTTTTTTGTGTCCTGTTGGCGCACCAGTACAGTACGCACCTTGTCAACATGCAACACACTCTCGCACGGATGACTAATTACGGTACACCTTAATAAGAGGGTCCCACTGTCCGAACGGGCAATTAGCAGTCTCCACCCACCCGAAGATCTCGCGTGGATCTGAACCGAAGCGCAAAACTGTACACCTCCGACCGACCGCTAGAAGATGACGCCACCGACTAGCACAGATCCATCCTATGACCGGCGTTTGATTCTTTTGCCGGCCGGACTGGTCGGTGTAGGGTCCCATAGGTAAGCGTGGTTTGGTGGTTCTCTCCCTCTCGAGCGCGCGCGCGCTCTCACGCTATTGCTTTGCGGCAAACAAGCGCGGTATCGGAATGCCTCTGTTTGAACAGCGATTACGCAGAACGGATGATGGAGGTGGAGGCCAGAGCCTAAAAAACAAACACCGGAATTATTTTGTACACCACCAAAACATTGTACGAGACACGCTTCTTCATGCACGTTATCTGTCTCGCCTGGCTCTTGTGTACATATGTGTGTTCTTCACGCCGCATTTCAGGTGTGTTTCCCTTTTGTGGGATGAAACTAGCCGCAACTGAATGCATAAACTGAAGGTTCTCTCGTTTGTTCGATAACTCCACCTAAATGTAACCGATAGCAGACAGCGCCCAAAAAGCTTTATCAGTCGAGCAGAGGCGGTGATAATCTTTGATATGCTGTTGTCCATTCTTCGAGCGAGTGACACCGGATGGGACGAGTTATTACAATAATTACACACACACACACACACGTGGTGGATCGCTGTTAACGCGCTTTGACAAACATCCGGAACCGAGGGTGTTGCATTTGGGAACTAATCAGGAAAATGGCGCCAAACAGTTTTTCTTCTTCGCGATCTTCTTTCTGATCAACGCACCGTGATCGACACTGCTTGTAATGCATTAATCACCGAAATGAATTTCATAACCTTGCGTGCGACAAATCGTGTGATGAACGCATTTCTATTTGTAAGAAGTGTCTGCTCACTTCCACATTTCCCGCTCTCACACATGCAGACAGCCACATCACACACATGGCTGTCGCTAGGTTCAACTACCAAGCGTCTCCATCGGCGTTACACCCGTTACAAACGCTAAGCACACTAGATAAGTTGTGTTTCAAACATGAAATGAAAATCACTAAAACGAAACGAAAAAACCACCGACCGGCTCTTACTCACTTATCCACGGTCACACCTTTTTTTTTTCGATAACTTGTTGCACTTTCGCTGCCGGGGACGTGCGTTCGTGAACCGTTCGATCACCAGTGATGGAATGAACTATTATGCTGTGGGGACTTTGTGGAGAATATTCGCTGCACATATCATACACGCGCCATAGCTCGTTCGCTCTCTCTCTCTCTCTCTCTCTCTCTCTCTCTCTCTCTCTTTCACACACTCACACGATCGCGCAAGCAAAACACTCGTCAAATGGGACATGTATTATTGCTGCGTGGAACTCCCCATGCTCCATACTACTACTTCACGCACTGACCACGATAGCTGACGATACGACACTACCGGCGCAAGTGGGCGACAACAACGAGCCTATTACAAACGGTTACTCATTTCATACATTACCTGGCACGGCCAGCTAACGCCTATATGCCCACGCATCCACCCTGCGTGGAGATGAGGGTGGATAGGAAATGGCTGTTTGAAATTACAGGTGAAACAATGTGATTGTTTTTGTTTACCATCTCAGCTTCTTCCATAAGTAGCTCCCACACCAGAGCAACACACACACACTCACGCTACCGGTGATCACGAAAATCTATAAAAAAGCAGCAATAAGCCAAGCAAAACGGCACTAGAAAACACACGTGCGCTCTAGGCCAACCATCTCCAGACTGTTAAATGCGGCCCGCAGAGACCTTGTAACTAATATAAAAGAACAATACGTTTGGTTCTTCATACAACTACAAAAAAAAATCTATCAAAAACAGCACTAATAAGTAATTGAAAGAAGTAAAAGGTAATGGTGAGATGTAATGGGGAATAATTTGTTCAAAGTTTAGAAGATTTTTAAAGATTTTCTATCAATTATTCGTTTCCATTAATTGTTGAAAAAGTATCATGTAAAAATAAAAAATAAATATATAAAAAAGAAATAATAAATCGTACCCGTGCGTTTCTAAGCACACTTCATTGCACAAGGTTCGTGAGCCATCCTATGGATCGTTTCGAGTGAAATACAAGATCAGCATGGTGTACGCATTCCGTGTTCTTGTGATTTGTAGTTTTGTTTGGAAATGCTAGGGTGCATTTCAAGCACGTTCTAAGTTCAAATAAATTAGCCCGTTTCTAACAGGGGTTCCTTCTTCCGTACCGCACGAGCAAGCGATGACGACTAGTCGTGAGTATGTGCTGCTTATCAAACATTTTTTCTCCAAACGCAACCCTTCTTCGTACATCGAGTGTCTTTTCACTAAGTGGGTTAACGATTTGTTCGAATGAACTTTCAATTTTCTAGCTCGTAAACTAATCCACCTCCGGACACCGGACAGTGTACACAAAGGCGGCGTCAAAATTCTACCGAGTAGTTAGGTGGCCAGTGTTTGGAATTGGAAGTGCAAACAAAAACTTTTACCCTTTCTGCGGCCGCGTCTCGGCTATGAAATGAGTCCCATTTCGACCCGGTTGATCGTACACACAGCATGTTGCAACGCGCATTACTTTGCTTGCATCACAAGGTACAGATCGATTGCAGAATACGAAATGAGTTTTCGGAAAGTATGTGACCGGTGGGTCGGCTACATACGTGCGCCGGGTCGCACGTGATGATGTTTGTTTGTTTACTTGCATTTCTCTGTTCTTGTATGTATGGTTGTGAGTTGGATTTTATTAGTCATTAATTATCCCTCCTACTACAAATGTTGCTGTTGCCGGAGACCGGAAAGTTATGCCCGCCAACTGGATTACGCCGGACCAGCCAATACACAGGCCCGTTACACATGCCACATGGAGATCTTTCAATTGCGACATCAGGCGATGTTCAGTGGAAGTAGGGAATGGGAGAGGGGGGGTACAATTCGTAACACAATATTGATCGTCCATTATATCGTACTGGAAGCTTTCACATGGCGAACGTCCCGTAAAACAAAGCCGTGTAATATACACACACACACAACATAAAACATTCAACATACAAAAAAATGCTCCAGTTAATCGAATATTACTACGGGCCGTCCAGTTGGAGTGGGATGGCAAATTTACGGGGCAGACGGTGGCTGTGGTGGTTGATCACCATCAGGATTGGGCGGATTGTTGCGCGGCAAGTTGATGCCGGCCTGCTCCATCTGACGTGCGACGTTGTTGAACAGTTCCGGATTTTCACTGCTCATCTGCATTGCCAAACGTCGCCCAGTCTCTAACAGTGCATCCATGTTGTTCATTCCACCCAGCTGGCCCAATCTGTAGCGAAACGTAAGGTGAAAGAATTAGGCTTTTCTGTCTTCGAAAATGCTGCCATGCCTACTAACATGTTGTGAATTGCTGGATCACCCATCATACGGGTTGCCATCTGCACCATATCGGGATTGTTGATCACCGAGGCAAAGTCAATGTTGGCCAAGGGGTTAGCTCCAGCACCTGCTCCACCAGCGCCGGGATTGCGCGAGCGTTCCTCGAGGAACTGTTGCGAAACGCCCAAATTATTCTTGTAGTCCTGGTTCTCGGGCTCAAGGCGAATCGCATTTTGGTACGCAGTGACGGCCTGCTTGTGTTCGTTCATCTTCGAGTAAGCTAAACCAAGCCGGCCCCACGCTTTGCTGTACACAGGATCGTGCCAGAGCGCCACCCGGCAGTCTTCCGCTGCGCGCACGTAATCACCAAGTCGGCTGTACGCAGCGGCTCGGTTGCAATAAAACACCGGATTAGTTGCATCTATATTAATGGCCCTGAAAAGTGTGTATTGAACAAATGGTTCCAATTAATAGAATTACCCAAAAACAACTGCACCTTTCGTTCGACCGGACTTACTTTGTGTACGTGTTAAGGGCTTCCTGATACTTTTCCTCCTTCATCAATCGGTTACCCTCGTTCTTTAGCGCTTCCGCCTCCTGTTTCCGTTCCGGCGACACCTCGACGTACGTGCTGCGATACAGTTCGTACAGATCGACACGGTTCCGTGGGTCGTCCTCTTTTTTGACGCTGGTTTCTCCTCCAGTGCCGGCGGCAGCGGTCGCTGATTCATCCCCCTCGTTCAGTTCGTACACGTTTTCCAGGCACTGTATCGCTACCTCGATGCTTTCCCGGGAGTCTTCGTTGAAGTTGGGCTGGTCAACTTGCTTCGAGAGGAAGCGGATGAACGAGCGGACAAAAAACTTCGCGTCCAGGCTAATAGCACCGTCACTCATTGTGGAGCGCTTGTTGTTTTAGGGCGAGCTGTGTTGTTGGTAAAACTGACGTGGGCTGTAGCGAGTTTTCACGACGGATGGAAAAGCACACGTATTGTTTGGAAAATGATGTTGGAAAACATCCAATCTAGCAAGACAGCGGCATGCAGTTGGAAAGAGAAGGAAGCAACTGTCAAGGTAATTTCCGAACGGGGTTGCCGAAGTTTGACAGCTGAGCTTATTTCGAACTTTTGGTCAGATAGAGCAAACAAAATTACAGTGTGCAAATATGCTGTGGGCAAAATATCGACACCCTTAAAAGTAATGGGTCCGAAGGTCACTAAAAGATACTCGATATACAGTAGAAAACTGAATATTGCTTATTATTTAACATATCATCGATTTTTTTTAAACCTGAATGGTTTTCATTTACGGCTAAATCCCACTATGCCCAGGTCAAAATACACCTTTTGCCAATGCAGCGATCGCACTTCACCAACACATATGCGCTATAAAGCTCTCACGATGCAGATGTGCAATCCAGATAACCTTCAGCTATACAATCTGCCTAGTGCTGAAGAAGATTTTTCTATCACAATAATCAAAGCATTAGCTTTCTACGAGATTATGTCATAAAGGGTTCTTGTTCTATGAATATAATCAATCCTTTGATGTATCCTTTCTTTATTTCACCAATCGAGATTTGTTCACAGAGACCAGTGAAAAAGATTAACTACAGTGAACATTAAAGAACGGTAATATGACAAAAGGAAAACAGCATGCATTTGGTGCTACAATGAATATAATATACCATAACAATAATCAACAGACTAAAACATTCTTCGAGACCGCAAAAGTATGAAAGCGAATTAAAACAAACCCCGTTTGACGCACCCTAACTCAGTAGAAACTTGGCCACTATGGTATTAAATTCCTTTGCATAGCGAAGGTGTATGTTGTGCTTGCCGTCGGGAAACACATGCAGACTGTGAAATGGAAAATACATTCAACATTAGTTACAGAACAACAAATTGCATCGAATCAATCGAACAGTTCTTACTCAGTATTGCTGATGTTATTCAGCAGGTAAGGCACATGATCCGGAATGATCATCGGATCCTTTGCTCCGTGGACGACCAGCGTTGGAGCTTTAATATGCTTCAGCTTCCCGGAGCAGATGTCACCTTTGCGCTCATGATAAATACGCAACAATCCATCCACCCAGGCCGACCACAGCTTGGGAAAGTGATCTACACCGTACACTTGCTCCATTGGTTCCCGCATTCTTGCTGACCATTTCCGAACGTCACGAATATCTAGTAGCGTATCGAAAGCAACCATTACCAGGCGAGCAACCTTTTTTACCGTGGCTTATAACGCTACCATGATTGTTTCAATTTACCTTCGTAAATTTTGACTTCCGTATCCGATATGTAGGAGTTTGATCCCCAAACGATCAGCTTGTCTACCTGGTCCGGCTTATTGGCGGCCATCACCAGCCCGGTAATGCCACCATCGCTCCAGCCAACGATGCTGTATCTTTGGATACCTAATTTCTGCATCAGCTCACTGGCAGCTGCTGCGTCCCGCTCGAAAAAGTCCACTGTGAATTCCTTCTCCGGCGGCCGCGATTTACCGTATCCGGGCGGATCCCAGGCAATCACTCGGTGGTGTGGAAGCAACGCTGGTAAACCTTCAATTTGGGGTTTGAAATCCGTCCAAGCGGTACCGAGCGCACCGGGTAACAATATGACGCCGCGGTCTCCATGGCCTGCCTCGACAAAGTGCACGGAATGCGATCCGATTTGCATTCGGCGTTCCTTCGCACCCGGAGCGGCGCTGCACATCGAACGTGCTGGAAAACCTACCAACAACGGGGGAAAGCAGGACCGTGATGTTGTTTTGATGATGGTGTTAAGTGCCAATTCGCTATGCGCAGCAACGGCGGCGGACGCTAACAAACGCAACATTTTGACGGGCGTTGCTTTGGATTGTTCTGTGTTTTGATCAGAGAGCAGACTGCCACACTCGCTAATGTTGGCTAGTCAGGCGCTTGAAAACGATAAACAATCGCGAGCAACAATGATAGGTGCAATCTACTGTGATGCAATTGATAAGCATTTTGCGTGCGCGTTTTTTTTCTTTTGCAGGTTGATTATGACAGACGTCTTTGAGCGGGACTTTTTCGTAATTGTTTTTGTTTTCAATATTGACAAATGCAGCTTGAGCATAATTTAGTTTGGTTGTAGTTTGCAGAATAATCACATTTCTACACAACTGTTGGTATGGGTGCCGAAAAGCAAATTCGTTGAGCTAGGAGACGCTAAAATACATCATCCCAAGCCAAGCCAAAATTTTGACCGTTATTCAACAAAACAGATGACCAACGCTATCTCTCTTTCTCTCTCTCTCTATCGTTTTTGCCATCGCCATATACAGCAAGCCCTTTGTAGGGCTTCGCTGAATGCAACGCCAACTTTATTTTTCACCGTTATTTTTCAAACGAAAAAGCTGCTGGACGCTGAGACTACTCGGTTTTACTGCAAGCCATTAGCTTTTGAGCTCATTTTAGAAAAGTAAAATTAGAAGAGTGTTAAATAAATTTAAAATGAACACTTGTAAGTCTAATTGTCTAATCATTGTAATTCACTCCATTTACAGTTAATTTTGCAGCTTTAATGGGGTTATTACACGCGGAATTTTTTGGTTGGTGATTTTCTGTCAAATAGGGCGTTTGACAGAAAAAAACCAGCTGTCCGTGTAATAACACAATATGCTGCACAGATTTTTATTGCCATCATCCGAATTATTTTACATTTGAATTGTCCGTTATTCTAAAATGGAATGAAATATTTATCATTAACACGTAACGTACCATACCGGGCACCGACTGACGATGCCATTATGATAGGGATACTTTTTCGTGACCGACAGCGCTTTGGTCAGACAAACATTCGGTTAAAGATTTTTCGGTTCAAACTGGCCCCACATCACTTTCTAAGCAGGATTGTTCAAATGTTTCAAAGAAAATATACGGAACAATACAGTCTGACGTTGTTTTCGTGCTTGTTCCATTCTCTTCGGTCACCGCGCGCTGTTCCGCTGGTTACGAAGAATTGCGGGCCGAACGAAAAGCGAAATTGCTTTTTGAAAACGGAGGCACTGGTAGGAGCTGCCGCTGATGATAAATCTCAGTGTAGCACTGAGCCGCTCATGTGGTGACACAGCTGATCTCATAATCGTGTCTTCCTTCACGATCAGCGGTGTGACCTTCTCCAAAAGCCACATGTATGATTCCTCATCCATTCTGGCTTAATTTAGCCTATCCTTCGGCTCCAGCCTCAGCTCTTCCATCATGTTGATATGCGATAGGGAACTTCTTTTAAAATTCATGGTTTTTACCCATTTCGATCGCGGCTTTCTTTCGCTTTGTGTAGCAAATAACGCTCCTAGCATTAGCAAAACATCGTCTTCAATATTCATTTTATTAAACTCATATATCGCATGAACTAAAGTGGAAAAAAATTGGAGGAAAATTGCAAGGCAAAACAACGCATCCAAAATGTAAACAATCCTCACTTTGACAGAAAAAAACCAGCGCGATCGAAATCTGAATTCAGCATGACGAACAAGGTATGTAGATATAGAAGGTAGAGTTGTTTAGAGCAAATTGACATTTCTCGACCTGACATAACAGTTCCGAGGTGATCAAGGGGAAGGGTATTGAGAAGAGTGACGGCAGCATCGGAGGAGGCGCCGGTGGTGGTATCGCTTGCGATTTTTTGACGAAAAATGCAACCAAATATCGTCAATCGTCTGTGGGACAACACTTAATATGCGAAGATGACCCATAAATTAGCGAAATTGCTCAAAGGACTGAGAATCGAGGCTGTTTGTTCATGTTGGTAGCCCCATACCATATGTTTTTGTAAACAAACTCTGACATAACTCGACTAAAATGTCGCCCTGTCAAATCGATAAAAATCCACCTTCTAAATACATACACCTTGATGACGAATTCATTTTTTCAGACCGGCATTTATCTGTCAAACGCGTTTTGACAGAAAATCACCGATGAAAAATCCGTCGTGTAATAACCCCATAATGGGGTTATTAGACGAGGAATTTTTCATCGGTGATTTTCTGTCAAAACACGTTTGACAGATAAATGCCGGTCTGAAAAAATGAATTCGACATGCTCAATTCAGATTTCGATCGCGCTGGTTTTTTTCTGTCAAAGTGTGGATTGTTTACATTTTGGAAGCGTTGTTTTGCCTCGCAATTTTTATTGAATATTATTGTCCAGTTTATTTCGTGTGATTTAAGATGAATATTGAAGACGATGTTTTGTTAATGCAAAGAGAGCGATTTGGGACCAGTTTGAACCGAAAAATCTCTAACCGAACGTTCGTCTGACCGAAGTGCTGTCGGTCACGAAAAAGTATCCCTATCATAATGGCATCGTCAGTCGGTGCCCGGCATGGTACGATACGTGTTAATGATAAATATTTCATTCCATTTTAGAATAACGGACAATTCAAATGTAAAATAATTCGGATGATGGCAATAAAAATCTGTGCAGCATATTGTGTTATTACACGGACAGCTGGTTTTTTTCTGTCAAACGCCCTATTTGACAGAAAATCACCAACCAAAAAATTCCTCGTGTAATAACCCCATAAGGCTGGTGGCATTGCTCGGTTGTATACGACTTTGGTTGTATACGACCTCGAGAAGCGTGTCATTGCTCGTCAGATTTGGTTGCACGACTTTTTTCGGTTTGACATTTGGATGTAAACAAACAAAGAAGGCATAAACACAAATAAATCAGGTTCGCGAGTTATCCGTTTCGACAAAATAAGCGAGTTCATCGTTTTTAACGAAAAAAGAAAATTAAATGTGAGTTTATCTGTTTTAAACTGGTTATAATATTAACCATATATATGGTTATATATTAGGTTTATTACAAAAACAGCTGCAACATGATCGCTGCAGCAAACACCAGGAGGAATACACCTCCTCCGACATACGGCCGACACAAAACAGCTTCTCAGTTTCGGTAGCCGGGCCTGTCCACCGGAGTGATGAATATTGGTCATCTTGTCATTGGTCATTGGTATATCATTGGGGTGATATACAACGCAACGAAGAAACTAGCGCGAGAGTATCGGGTCTGTTCATTCTTCACTTATTCAACCCACTCGTTTGCCGGTTTGTTCCCGCAGCAAACTGGATACATGGATGGATCGATAAGATACAACGAAATATCAGATGCAGTTAATGAAAGACTAGTTTTATGAGAACCTCCATGCCACACACAGCGACTTTTAACAGATACATACCTTCAACATTAAGCTCCGCTCCTATCTCATTCCACGCTTTATTTGTCACCGCTCTATTCTTATACATGCGATCGCGCAGATCCCAAAGAAAGCGCCGTTCTTGCACTAAAGAGATCAAAAATTCTTCGTCAATTACAGTTTTTGCCATGGCGATGTAGCTGTTTGTAGCAAAATCACTTGTTTACAAATAATCCCGCAATCCGTCATTTGAAGAAAAACAAAGGTTTTTTTTGAGTTTATACCAGCGAGTTCACTCGGTTTACACGACCGTCCGACCAAAATCAAAAATTTTTGATTTTGGTCGGACGGTCGTGTACAACCAAATCTCAGCTGTCAAATCCCATACAAATCCATCCGACTAGTTGTATACAACCGAGCAATGCCACCAGCCTAAATGGTTCGGCGTCATCAAATTTTTATAGCATAACAGCAGCTGTCAAATAAACGTCAACGGCTGGGCCCTTCCTGTGCAGTACGGGTGGTGGTCTAGCAAACCGACGCCATCACCGCCATTTGCGAAGTAACTGTGCTAGGAGCTGGATGCCGTCGCTCCGCTGTCCGTGTTTGTGAAAACTATTTTATTCTTTAGACTTAGTGTTTAGTTACACTAAAATTCAGTGTATTGCGTGAATTTAAGGTGAGTAACAATTATAAGAGAAGAACAGAGTGGAATTTGGTGTAGTTTGTGTGGAAATTCGGGCTGGAAGTGGGTCGCCTTGCGAAAGTCCCAAACCACTTCCACCAAACTAGCCGCCATATTACTTTTTCACCACTTGGTCGAAAAATCGATGTCGGGAAAATGGCGGCGGCGCAAATCGGTGTGCTCGATTTGTGTGGGATGTTCGAAAGCGACGCGGAGGACATTTTTTCGAGAGCACTTTGTATTTTCGAGTGCTTTTGCCGAGTTTGGTCGATTGTTTTGATTGTGAAGAGGAATTTGAAAACGATTTGCATGAAATTGTTTGAAATCTTTTTCCTCTGCAGGGTTCAATTAATTTTTAAAATTAATTTGTTATTACGTCGTAGCGTTGGATGCCGTCGCCATGTTACATGATGTGGCGAACAGCTCTGGTTTTTTTTT
The DNA here is from genome assembly GCF_013141755.1 of Anopheles stephensi. NCBI lineage: Eukaryota > Metazoa > Arthropoda > Insecta > Diptera > Culicidae > Anopheles > Anopheles stephensi. Next base: position 64,383,578 of record NC_050202.1, on the reverse strand, counting down.
TGTAGCATAAAACAGAATATGAAGCAACAGTTGTTTCATGTTAGTTTTCATAAAAAGCGAATAATTCTACGTTCCACTTTTTATTTATTTTAATATTAAAATTTTTCTAACGATGTAATATTTTTCTCTCCCTCTTCTCATAGCGTCATTGACTGAGCGGCGGTAAGCGGAAGCGTCGTCCAAGATGGCGGACGATGAGCAGTTCTCTCTATGTTGGAACAATTTCAATTCCAACTTATCGGCGGGATTTCATGAATCCCTGCAGCGTGGTGATTTGGTGGACGTGACGCTGGCTGCTGAAGGTCAGCTAGTTCAGGCACATCGCCTCGTTTTATCAGTATGTTCCCCGTATTTCCGGAAAATGTTCAACCAAATGCCTAAGAACCAACATGCTTTCGGTAAGTAGCATTTATTCGTATTCCGTAGTTATGAGAATCGTGTTAAAGTGTGTTAAACCAAAAATTGGCGCCAAAGATAGGTTGTCAATTAAATATTCACGATATTTGATTGAATGAGAAAGAGAGCGCTTAATTGACTGGTGGTCCCTTGATATCGATTAGTAAAAGTGATGCCATTGCGCAGAATCTCCATCGATGGAGATTTTTTTCTGTTCAGCAACTTTGAAGTAATGCATTTGCGTGTGTGATTTGATTGCAGTTTTCCTGAAAGATGTTACCCACTCGGCGCTCCAGGATCTCATACAGTTTATGTACTGTGGCGAGGTGAATGTGAAGCAAGATGCCCTACCCGCCTTTATCAGTACCGCCGAAGCATTGCAAATCAAAGGATTGACAGAAACGGTATGTTTTTCTTTATCATTGATAGTTGGCAACAGGTAAAGGGCGAACTGTACTCATTTGCACGTGTTGAATATCCGATTTACAGGGCGATAGCGCACCAGCACAACAGTCGCCTGTCAAAGAAGACCCGCCGGCGGTCCCTGTGGCGACAGCCAGTATTTCCACCACCGTCCCCGTCACTCCCCAACGAACAAAGGTTCAACGTAACCGCATTCAATCGTACAAATTAGAATCGGAAGAGAGTGGCGATGACAAAATAGTGCATTTGCAAGCCAGCACATCTCATCACGTGACGGCCCAGCAGCTTCAGGCCCAGACAAGCGCTAGCTCTCAGAAACGTGCCATGCCACAGCGTGGCGTTCAGAGTCATGCAAGCAAGCGGACGAAAATGTCCATCAGTGCTAGCAGCGACGGATTGGACACATCGGACACGGTAACCACACCGACCCAGGCACAGACCATACAGACAGTCCAGATAGTGAAGCAACTCCCTGCACAAGTGATTGAGCCGGAATACATTGAGCTACCGATGGAATCGGTCAATCCTAAGGCTGAACCAGACTACACGGACGAGGCAGCCGAAATCGAAACGGTTGATGCTGAGACGGAACAGGAACACAAGCTATCGGAACATGAGCAAGGCGATGCGGACGATGATGGCAACTACGTTGAGGATGAAACGTACGGAGACATGGGCATGGGCAAGTACGAAGAATCATACCTAACGGAAGGCGAGGAAGGAGCGAAACCTGGCGTATCTGGATTCGTGGATTCGTACACATCGGACGGAGGAACTGGCACGGAACAATCGACACAAGGTAGGTGTTTTAAGCATTATAGTGTAAGGCGCGAGCATGGAATCAGTGGCGTTGACCGATACTTCTCATTGACTGTGAAAGGTTTGGAATGTTCTGATCTTTGTCCTTCATTTTATTATTTATTCTTTGGGGGATGGGGGGGGGCGTGTGGGATTGAAATTAAATTTTTCGAAAAACTATCAGAAGTGAGGGGGGGGGGGATATCGTGAGTTAATGGTACATTTTAACCATAGAATAACAAAAGTTCTCCAGCCTTGGCGGTCTTGGTGCAGTGACAAATGTTTTGAGTACCGTACAGTACGTTAAAGTATACGTTTGGCATATTTGCGAAGTTAAAATATTCAAACTTTTTTACGTGTTTTGTGTGTGCCACTTGGACGAAAATATGTGTGTGTGAGTGAGAGAGAAAGAGACTGGTGCAAGAATGATCAACGGAGTGCTTATACGAGGTATGTAAGTATTTTAAGGGGAATCATTATTTCAACAAAGATCAAACACTATCCAACCTACTGTAACTAAATCAATGTAATGCGGCCGTACGGATTAATTAAATTTTAATAATGTCAACCAAACATGGATAAACATGTCATGAGAAGCTATTGTTGGCAATACTTTTTTCATGCAACAGCTCTTCGGGGGCAGCTTTGTACGGTGGTGAATTCCTGTTCCACTTAACAATGCTGCCCTTCTAGGCGGCTGTTTTGGTTCTTAAAACCAATAATGAATATTATATATTATTGTTAGTATCCTATATGCTCAGATATATATTGCAATTTCCACATAGTGTTAAGCTGTCAATTTATTATTTTTTATTATATGTTGCAATGAATAATTTCGCGTCTATTACTACTTCGAACGTTATGCTTTTCGGGAAGTATTGAAGCATTAGTCGCGGTCGCGGTCACACGGCAGTCGTTTGTTGTGTTGCGTTAGTAAGAAGTTAATATACATTGTTTTTAAATGTTAGTTTCGCGTTCGATTTGTATTCGCGTTGTTTTCGATCTACAGTCAGTTAGGAGTGTTAATGCGATTGTTTTGCTATCGGTACGATAATATTTTACGGTTACGGTAATTCAATTTATTATTACGTGTGACGAGTTCAAATCGGGACGACCTATTCGCAGTCATAGTGTTCTATTATTCGGTACGAGAATCTTTAGCTTACATTAGGGACAGTTATCAAAATTTGTTGTATTATCGCTGTCAAATCTGTATGTGTGTGTGAATTGTGTACTGGAATTGTGATCGCTTTAACTATGCCTTCAGTGCAACATTAAATTGTTGCTGCTGGGTATAATGAAGTACTAAAGCGTCTGCCGACTTGTTCAGAAAACCAAACTCGAGTGAAATGTGTTGATTGTGAATGCTGAAGGGGTATGCTGACGATGGATAAGAAGATCTGGTCCAGGATCTTCTAACTGGCGGTTAAAGGTAGCAGGTGGGTATAACCTTTTCTACTTTATTAGTTTTAAGGATTGCAACAATTGATCATATGAGAAATTTGTCCCAGATTATCGTTGTCGGTATTGTTGTGAATGCTTCGCTTGGTTTTCATGCTGTGTGATGTGATAAGTAAATGTATGTCTTTAATGTCGTGAACGAGAAGTGTGCCTTGTTTATTAGAAATTCATGAAGTTTGCTCAAATTAATCGAAAAAGAGTTCAATGCTCTTTATGCCATGTCGGTTACCCATTGAGAGAGGCGCATTTGTATCATGCATGTTGGAGACAAACATTTGCCTGTCAGCTGAACAAGCATTTCATTTCTTTGAACGCCGACGACGATAATATACGATTGCATTTTACGTATTGTGAAACACGTAAGTATTAATTACAGCACGCAGGGGAGGGGCAGGGTTATGGGTTCGCTCCGATTAGGCCGTATGCTTATAAATGATTCTCAAGAAAAGGTTTTCCGATTCAATGAACACGCGCCATCTGCTGCAAGAGATGATATCAGTGGGCGATGCGAGTATTTTCGCATGCATCAATCAATACGACAAATCTCACTAATAGATTTGGATGGATGGATTGCAAGTATTTGTCATTCGATACAAATATTTCTTCATTTCCAGGCAGCTTGTGATCTATGGACTATGGACACACGACCTGAAGTGAAGAGAGCTAGAAGAAAAATCGTACTACACGTGAGCGAGAGAGGACGCGCACGTGTTGTGTATGTTCTTCTTTGGCACTACAACCTCGAGAGGTCTCGGCCTGCCATTTCTGGCTTTCTGTGACTTGATTTTACCCGTAGCATAATAGTCAGCCCTGCGTACGGGGAGGCGGTTTGGATGGGATTTGTATCCCGGTCCTGCCGTGTGAAGACCGGCGCCGCTGTCGCCTCGGCCACCGGACCGCCCCTAATGTATGTTCATGCTGAATTAAAAATGTATGTCTGATCATAAAAGCTGTAGCTTGGTTTTGTAAGCGAAATACAGTGCTTTTGGCAAAGTGATCAATTCATCCGTTGTCTTTTATCTATATCATCTACCTCAGCTGAGAATGTACCTTACACGCTTCAAAAAAAAAATATTACGCGAAACGGTACAATGCTGACACATATCCTGATCATGCAATTCAATCCTCTCTCACGCTCTGTTGTTTACTGTAAATTATACATTTACAGATCGAGGATCGTTACGGTCCACTGGGGTAGATGATGTTCCCTTTTCCAATAGTACTCGGATGGATTTGTTGAAAACGATTAAGAAGGAAGTAGACCCTATTGACAAGGACGTTTTGTTGGAGCAGCTCCCGTTTCCTTTGCGAAGTATTAACCCGAATGAGGCCAGCACCTCCGAGACGAACTATACCAATGCTGATGCTACCCACAAATATCTTCGCCTAGTTGCCACCCGTAAAAGTATGCGAGGAGTGTCGGGCAAGAAGGGAGAGACGATTGTTTGCCAAGAGCGACCGAAACTAGCTGCCGACGACCGATCAACTATGAGCAAATTTCACGAGCTTAAAAAGAGCAACGGATCCCCGGCACATCGCAGCAGATGCGTATCTTGCTTTAACAGGACCGTCTTAGAATCGGAGCGAATGCCCAAGCCTAAGACCAAATGGGTCACTACCTTCTGTGGCGACTGTCCAGGGAAACCGTTTCTGTGCATACTATGTTTCAGCCGAATTCATTGCAACAACCGAATAGGCATTGGGGAGGTGTTATAGTACCCGTTTCTTGCTGTTTTTTATCGCAATTTGGGGCAATTCCGATAATATGACTTCATTCCTTAAATAATATTTTAATGTTACAAAACAGTATGTGGTTACAAAGTCAGGGGTGGGGTCGACTTGAGAGCGAGATTATGCACAGATGATATGGAAATGGTTATGTCCTTGGGGGTGGGGGGGGGGGTCCATGCTTATACACCATGGAAGTCGCTCACCAATTGGCTTTTGTACTATTGCACTTGAGCATTAATAATGCGATGAAGGGGAGGGCGTTTAAAGAAAATTATACGGAGCTGTATTATGTACTCAAGGCAACAAGATAGCAATATCTCAAGGCAAAATGGTTAACAGCAATAGCAGCAGCAACAGATAACGCAAATTTTGTTACGACTAAGAGTTGTAGCCGCTGTATTTAGTCGTTGTATTTGGCGCGTTCAAAATTATTCATAACGAAGCGTTATAGTGGGTGGGAGGAGAGGTCTTTTGATCCATTGTAACGGTTTTTTGTGACGCAGGAGAGGCCTTTATGTTACACAAGGCAACTTCATATGTGTAGAGTGTGCCTAAGGAAAGCAAAACCGTGGACACTTCACGTGTGTTCTGTATTACTTACCGTCAGGCTACTAGCTGAAATAATCAAAAATTCCACTTAGTGCTGATTTGGAGGCGACAGCACTCTAAAACATGTTACAACTATGCTTAGCGCATGAGAAGTGTTACCCGAGGAAGGGAATTTCAACAGGGAAGAGGGGTCTTGAGCATACTGTTATTGCATTCGTGCCTTGCTATATTTTATCGATAAGTTTAGAAGTTGTGTAATTTTTGAAAGACAAATAAAGCAAGCGATATCCGGTTCGCTGCACCGAGCAATAGACACCACGAATTGTGTAAACCATTGATCGTGTCATGGAATCATCCGAAACTAGGAGCATACATATATGTACGGAATGGGGGTCGTAATTGCTTTATGCTTTCCCTCGTTTTGTAAATCGATATCTGTTGAAGGTGGTTTTTTTTTCCCTTCAGTTGTCTTTCGTCTGCTAATTCCTTCAATGCTTGAAACTGGAGTTCGATTTTCTCATCTTCGCTCTGGTGGCAACGCTTCTTTTTTAGGGTTTTCGTCAACTGCAACACCCCGACATCAGCATGGTCGCCCTACGCACGTGTTAGGTGGCAAGGGAGCATCGATAGTTGTCGCCCGAATTGGCCATGTGCGACAGCAGATAAACGTGAAGCGAGTCCCTGTGACATCGTCAACCGTGAAGGTTCAGCAACAGCAACAAGTTCAACCTAAATTAGTTCGCGGTCCCCCTTCATCAACGGCCACCGTTGTACAGTCTTGTGTACGCAGCAATGCAGTCAGCATAGGCACCGCGCACAGTCAGAGCATCACGGGAACGGTAAAGTTCATACGATCGCAGAAAAAGTGCGCACAGCTGGTGCACGCAGGATACATCTACAATCGGAAAACTGTACATCAAAACGGACGTACCACGTGGCGCTGCTCGGAGCTGCTGAAGTACCACTGCAAAGCAACGTGTGTGACAAAGTTGAACCAACTGATTAGCATCCGGTGTGAACACAACCATGTGGATCACTCGGCCAAAATAGCCAGCAAGCCGTTGTACGACTTCCCGGAGGATCTGGAAGAATATCTGAACATCCGCACGCGGGATACGATTGACATGAAGAGTCACGAGCTGGACGTCATCGATACCGGGGCAGAATTTAGGGTCGTGCTGCGGGATCACGAACGAGAGGCGACGGAAATCGATTTGCTTGGAAACGTGGCACCGGCAGATGAAGATGCGTAATCGGATCTTGTTCCTTGGCGGAGATGCCTTTTGGCCCGCCACGTTACCGGTCCTCTGGATGCTGGGTCACGGGGAAACGGTCTAGAAAATCTTAACAGGAAAAACAACCAAGCGATAAGCATGGATACTAGTGTACTTCTTCTATCGTTCGATCCTCGAGAGAGAGAGTTTAAGCAAGAAAAAAAGCAAATTGTCACGTCTTGGAGTACGGATGCATTTGCTTCCACTGGGCGTCCAAGACGTATATACTAAAGCTTAAACGAATACAATATCATTGTCTTGGGATTGCGCTGGGCAGTATGAAATATGTCCGGAGTGATGCCGCTAAGTACTATTGGCACAATAATTCGCGCCCTTTTACCAGAGTCCTACAATTCCCTTTTGGTAGTCCGACACCTCGTTGCGAGAGGACACGAAGAACATCCCAGATGATCTTCGCAGGAGGACAATTCCCAGCCTTTTTTTGTGGATAAGTATGGCCGTCCTACTCCCCCAGCAGTTCTTCACAGACGGCATCCTCTTCGTAGGCGGGCACGGGCTTCGTTGGCTGCCTAAGCGCTGTCGAAGCACTTCAATCCGTAAAGGCATTAAAGAGCTCTGATTCTAGCTCTCTTTTCGACAAAGCATTCAGAATATCCGCTTATATGGCTGCCTGCTCATTGCTGTATTTCCGATAATGGAAATGGCAGACTTCTATGCCAAACGAGGTGCCTCCGAAGGCAATTTTTTTTTTTTTTGGGAGGTCCATTCCCCTCGGAATGAACTCGGGATCTGACCTGTACTCAATCTCACCACAGGTATCTCTGCGTCCCTGGTTTCACGGGCTCCCAGTGGATGGTGCGTTTATTCGCGCGATGTCTAGACTCATGCCGAACCATTATGCAATGAACGCGCATCTCCCCATCGTGTAGACAGTGCCGACAGTAAGGTTTGTAGCTGTAGCAACGGATATCACGACATTGACCACATCCTCTGGTCATGCGTGGAATTCGATGAACCGGGTTATGCTATCAGCCGTTCGGGCATCAGGAAGAGATCCCCCTCGGTGCCAATACGCGACATCCTGGGTGAGAAGGACTGTTCGGCTTCGCCAAAGAGATGGGATTCAGCCTCTGATTCCTTCCCACTCCCGTAATAGTACGCACTATTGATTGTCCAACTTAATATAGTGTTACTATGTGTTGATTGTTCTCCTCGTTCGGTCCCGCTCCAATAACTCCAAGTCGCATATTTGGCCTAAGCCCGGTGTCAAAGCAGCACTCAAGAGACCTGAGGTCGCCATTGGCGAGCGTGCTGCCGGCGGAGTGTGTGTGTGTGTCACACCACGATGGTTCAGCTAAGCTGATGGTGGTGCCTCGAACTCAGACATTCTGCCGGCGGGGCATAGGACTTCTTCTTCTTCTTCCTTGGCGATACAACCTCGTGAGGTGTTGGCCTGCCATTTCTGGCTTTTCTATGACTTGATTTTACCCGTAGTAAAGTAGTCAGCCCTGCGTACGGGGAGGTGCGGTCTGGGTGGGATTTGAACCTCGGTCCTGCGCCGTGTGAAGACCGGTGCCGTTATCGCCTCGGCCACCGGACCGCCTCCGGTCATCAAATTCCCCGGACCGCAGCAGAGGAAGGCGTCATCAAATTCCCGACGCGACAACCTGACGACGATTCCCGATTGCCACTTTACCTGCGGAACTCCCCATCCCCTACCGAGTTCACCCGGGATAAGGTGCATTTCAACGGCAGGAGAACGAAATGTCTCTTACCCAAATAGCATACATCTAAGAATTGTTTTGTTAGTATTAAGTATAGTCGATAAGATATACGGTCTGGCCGACACCACTTGAAAAAGCAAATTGTCAGAATAGTGTGAATGTAATGGGAAATAAAATGAGTCAAATGATATGTGATTTGTCGGTTTAATGTTGATTCAAACGCCAACGCCCGCAACACAAACGGCCTCATTACCTTTACAGATTCCGCCGGGTGTGTTGTTGAGGGAGTTGTAATGAAGCAATGACTAACTGTTACATTGATTCTGTTGCCACTTGCATGGTGTGTTTGATCGGCTCAATTCCCCTCCCTTTGAAGCGGACGAAAACTTGCTGTTCGGTCTGGACAAAAAGCGCACCACGCGAACGGCGGTGGTGTGCGGCGGCAAACACTTGTTCCTAACCAGCCGCAAAGGTGGGCTGCAGCTGGTGCACGACCACTTTCTGTACCGCTCGAACCTGCGCCGGCAGGGCCGCAATGGCGACGTCATCTACTGGGAGTGCATCTACAACCGGGGCCAGAAGTGTCGCGGACGGTTGAAAACGATAGGCAACAACATCTACATTTCGAACGGCAAAGGTACGGATCGGTTCCTCTCCCCTTCCTTTGGGCTTTACTCCCCTTTATGATGGGTTTTACTCTTCTTTTTTTGAATCCCTTGTTTTTGCTTGCAGTGGAGCACAACCATCCCAACGACCGTAAGCGTATCGTGAATGCGACACTGTGCCGAACCATCATGATGAAGGACATAATGTCTCTGTAAAAGGACATCCGCCGACTCTTACAGCAATGTACAACGGTCGTTTGGGCTCATTTCGAACTAAAGCAGTTTTATGTTTTATGAAAAATGAAGCAAAAGGCTCTCTTTCTAGTTATATCTTTACGGTTTTGCCATTTACAAACATCCTTCTCTTACAAAGTATGATGAATGTTGGTGAAGCTGTACATCGTTTAAAGTATGGCCCGAGGAATAGGCGAATCTTTACTAAGAATAAAAGCAATGTGTATATATGTGTCGCCTCAAGTGTCCTTTCGCATTGTCCTTACGAAACTCCCCACTCCTGTCTTCGCTTTGCGCTCATGCAAGATATGTAATTCGAGATTTGTAATGTTTTCCCTGCACTCACAGCACGGACGAAATATCGCCATGGCAGACAGTTAGCATCACCGACGGCGGTAAAGCGCGATCAGGATGAAGGACCGCGCACCGACAGGATGATGTTTGTCCGCAGTTCGTGGGGCCGTAAGCATCTGCTGTACGATGGGTACACGTACGCGTCGAACAAGCGGGTCGAGTCGACCAACACCACCTACTGGCGCTGCACGTTGTTCCATCGGCGAAATGTGCGCGTACCGTGCGGGGTGCGCTGTACGGTGCGCGACGGGCAGATCATCAAAATGTACGGCAAGCATAACCATCCGCCGGAAGTGCACAGCTTCGATGGCAAGCAGGTCGAAACCGATTACTGTATACATGACCCGTGAAGAAATAAAGTTTACGAGGGCTTTTCGGTAAAGGAAGGTGTAACTACATCCGACTGTGGTTTGAAGAGATGCATACAATTATCCCAAAGGGTTAGAGGGGAGGAGGCCACCGCAAACCCCCCCACCAAATGTTGCACTAATGTTGTTTTCCCTTTACTTTTCTTCCAATGTTCGCTGAACAAGCTGCTCCGACTTTGGAAACGAACAGCAACGGACCACCACCGTCCGGTTGTCTGACCTCACGGACGGCTGGCACTAACGTTGAGCTGAAGTTCATCAAGAGCCCCTGGTCCACGCCGTGCCTGGTGTTGAACGACTTTCTGTACAATGCGCACAGTACGCGGGGCGAAATTGGCTACTGGCGGTGCCACAACTACTCGCGCAAGGTAAAGGAAGAACGGTGCCGGGCGCGGTGCGTGATCAAGAATGGGCGGCTCAGTGCGCTGACCGGTGCCCAGCACAATCATCCACCGCACACCGAAAAAATCGAGCGCATCGTGCGCCGCAATCTGGCGGACGAGCTACAGGAGCGGGAAATGGCACGCAACCAGCAGCACCAGGAGGCGGAGGCTCTGCAGTGTTATCAGCCGGCGAGGGAGTTCAAAGCGCAACCACATCTGCATACCACCGGTGAAGATATTTTGCTGCTAATGGCACCACCGGCCACCAATGTTGGGCCGCCGGATGGACAATCGATGATGCGGAGCAGCACCAGTGTGCTCGATGTCGTCACGGTGGTTCCACCGCCAATCACGGAGCTCATCAAGATGGAAGACTACGAGCTGCCGACGGTGGAGATGTAGTGTTTAGCGACAGGTTTGGGATACTGTTCCGGTCAGCCAGTGGCCCAACAGTTCCCATAAGCCCCCAATAGAATGTGTGGCGCGGGTGGGGTTAGCCAGCAGCAGGAGCAATAATCATTGAAAATTTGTGCAATAAAACAATGTGAAACGGTGTGCAATATTGTGGTGCATTCTGACGGGGAGCACTAGGGCCAACACTTGGGCCAACACTGAGCAGTATTTACCTCTGAGCCAAGATCCTATCTTAAGAATAAAGCTAATCTATTGTTTCGTGTGCGCGCAGGAAGGTTGTGCCTCATCAGCAAACACTTGTTTGTCCGTAGCAGTAGCCTGTTGTTGTGTTAGAAGATGAAAAACCGCTAGAAAAACTCCTTCTTTCCATCCTTCCCCACGGTTCAACAGTTGGCAGGTGCAGTGCTTTTGCTAATGAGTGACCCTTTTCTCTCTCTCTCTCTCTCCCCTCTCTGTTTCCGCATGTCCGACCAGATTGTTCAGTGTTGCATCCGGTGGCAACGGAATCCAGCGTGCAGGGAGGCCACATCTACATACGCAGCCAGCGCGGGTTGCCACTGTTGGCGAAGAATGACTACATCTATCGGTGCGAGCGCGCGCGCAACCAACGTTCGTACTGGCTGTGCATCCGGTACAAGACGCACCGGTGCAAGGGCCGGCTGATCTGTCTGAAGAACACGGTGCTGAAGGAAACCAAGCACTGCCATCCGGACGATCGGCGCCGGCTGGCGATGTCGGACAAGTGCGTGATCGATCTGTCCGGCATCAATATCAACGCGTGGGTTAAGTCGGTTGGGCCACGGAAGCCGGTGCGCCACACCAGCGCCAGTGCGCCGGCGGACCTTGTTACAGGCTTGTGCTGTTGATGTCAAAAGGGGGGGCAAAAACAGGAAATGATTAGCGATAAGATTCGTTTGAAGAGCATTTTTGCGGGCTATTTGTGAAATAAATAAAGCCACTTAATGACGAAGACGAATATTGCCGTTTGGTAGTACACTCGTGACCTGGTGAGCTCAGATTCTTCCCACACTCATTAAACGGCTCGTTTGTTTTGCTTCTCTCCTTAGAATACATACAAAGCCAGCGCGGATATCCGTTGCTCGTGATCAAGGGCTTTCTGTACCGGAAGAACCGGGGCCGTTACTGGCGCTGCATACGGTAAGCAATAGTTAGTTGACCGTTAATTTTGAATTTGAATGCATGTAACGCAGCGTGTTTCCCACTTCCAGCTGCACCAAGTACAAATGCCGCAGCCGGGTAACGCTGAAGGACAATGGTGTGGCGTTGTGCAGCGGCAAGCATACCCACGGTCCGGAAACGGCCAAGATTCAGATGGGCCGCAAGTTGCGCGATATGCCGGTTCCACCGCTTGCTGCCGGCCACACGGATGACCCGGTGGTCGCTGCCTCCTACCACCAGTACCGGGCGAGACAGCGGCCGCACCCAAAGGTGGACAGTACGCTGTCTACGGCAATCAAGCTCGAATGCTCAGATGCCTGAGATGTGCGCGTGTGTGTGTGTGTGTGGTAGGAAGTAAATCATCTCCCTTTTGCCACCCTAGTCTAACAATCTTCTTATCCTGTGTGTGTGTGTTTTTCTTCCAGCCTTTCAACTGCGGAAGCCACTGCTCAAAGCCTGTGATGGAAGGAAACGGTTGCCAATGTTAGATGTCTGCTGCTGCAAAAACGCTTCCGGACGGTACGGGACGACACTCTCATCATCTTCTTCTACACCCTCGAGAGGTCTCCGGACTGCCATTTCTGGCTTTCTGTGACTTGATTTTACCCGTAGCCTGCCGGAACCCCGGTCCTGCCGTGTGCCGTGGCCCACTCATAGTCATGATAGAAAAGGAATTGCGCTGTAAAACCGGAGGAAGAGCCACGTGTCGCGCTCTATCCTGTATAGCTGTAAATATATTGGCTAGGCCCTCTTTTTTATTTATTCGATTACTGTATTTTACTACGGCCCTTTTTTGCGTTTCTTTCCGAGCTTCCGAGCATAAACTAACATCTTCTTTGCGGGAGTGATGACTATCGCAGACCACCGACACTAAATGCTTGCTTTTCTGCTTCCGTTTGTGTTTTTCAGCACGCGGCAAGAAACAGTCCCGGCGCGATTCGTTCAACTACGACCTAGCGTACGAGATGATCAACAATCGCAAGGGTGGCCTGAACCTGCACTACCGCGGCTACGTGTACCGGCGGAAGACCAACTTCTCGCAAACCACGAACTGGGTGTGCGCGAACCCACTGTCGAGCCGGAATGAGAATGCGATCGGCTATCCGGGACCCTGCGCCGCTCGCTGCGTCACGGACGGTGCCGGTGGCATACGGTTTAGCAAAAAGTGGCACAACCACGGACCGATCGCCGTGATCACGGAGATTGAGGAAGGCTAGGAACCGTGTAGGTTAGTGTTGGGTATGTTGGAGATGCTTGACCCAACACTAGTGTAGGTGTTGACCATTGGTTCCCACTCCTTATCTTTCCCTCTCTCTCTTCTTCTCACTCTTCTGTTTGCGTTTTATGTAAATAAATGTGATATGCGCATCATTCGTTAGCTGCCGCTCCTGTGTGCGGTGTGAGTGTGTCTATGTGAAATTACATTTCATATTCGCTCTCTCTCTCTCTCCCCATAATACCATTCTGACTTCTGATGATGTTTGATTAGCTAATTTGGTTTCATTTTTGTTTGCAGCAGCAGCAGCATCAGCACAACAGCAGGCGGAAACATTGTTCAATCGGCATGGCGTTTGGGTGGAGCGGTTACCGTACAGCGTGGCGCACGGCTCGGGCGGTAAACGGATGCGGCTGCTCGGTTACACCTACCGGAAGGCGGCCAGCTTTCGAACCACCACCGATTGGGTTTGTGTGCGAAACGATCCGGACGGTGGAGGAGAGCAGCAACAACACCCGGCACGACGCTGCATGGCACGATTGGTGCAGCGGATGGAGGACGGTGCGTTAAAATTGAACCGCCACAAGCACAACCACGGACCGTGTACTAGAGGGCAGCGGGGACAATAGCTTACCACAACCACACCCTAGAGAGGCGCACCATCGAACCGGGGGTAGAGACATGATGACACAACAAGAAACCAAATAAGATGCGCTCTGCTAGCTGTTTGAAGTTGCTTGTAGAAATAGTAATAATGTTAGGTAAAGTTAGCTCTTCTCCCTCTTGAGCCGTCAAAGCCACGCTTTATTAACATTTCTCCTTCTTTCTGCCTCTCTCTCTCACTCTCACTCTCTCTCTCTGTCTACGCCCCAAACAGTATGCGAAGAGAAGCGGATTAGCAAATCGGCGGCAAACAGTGATTGTAGCGATACGGACGAAACGGTGGCCGTGTTTGCCAAGACGATGCGCGGCAAAGAGCAGCTCATCTACATGGGGCAACCGTTTGTGTTCGAAAAGCTCGTCCTCACGCACGGGAGCGAATCGAAAAAGATATGGCGCTGCAATCAGTGGTGGAACCAGCGGTGTAGGGCGCGCGTGTACACGATCGACCGGCAGGTTACGCCGCTCAATCGCTACCACACGCACGTGGACATTGTGAAGCGCAAGCAGCGGGTGGTTAGGCGCGAAAGGAGCGGCACTGGTGGCTGTGGTACAATTAACGCTACGAAAGTGACGACGGATGGGAGTGGCGTACAGGAGTCGCCTTAGGGGGAGGGGGGGGGGGGGGGGGCTCAGTGGGTCTAGTGATAAGCGGCGCCAACTTGTTTGTTTTGCAATAAATCGTAAGAAAATTGTAATTGATCGTGTTGCACCGGGGGTTAGCATTAATAAGCCGACTAAGCTAGGAAATGGTGTAAAGATGAATCTACTAATCGCACAAAACTGTCTGCCCTCTCTCCAACAGCAGCAAGCACGCCGGCCGCCAGCAAATCTGCCAACACAGCGGTCCACGTACAGCAACCACAGCAGCAATTGCCACCGTCCAGCACAGCAGCGGCGCCCATCACAAAACCAACGGAACACCAGACAACCCTTGGCGGCAGCGGCAGCAGCAACAAGCCAAGATTGCCCCGGTTGGTGGACGGTGTCCGGCATAAGATATACGATCAGGTTCCGCTGCACGCCGGCAGCTCGGTGTACATCGCGACGAAAGGTCTGCTGTCGATCTACACCTCCAAGCCGGCCGTTTACACCGGCAGACTGGTCGAGCTAATGTTTGGCGTGGAAACGCTCAAGCGCAGCTGCCTGAATGGGAGCGAGCAAACCGACCCGGGCCTGGTGCCGCTCGATCCGACGATACTGGACGCGGTGATCAGTGAGTGTGTTCCGGCATCGCTGCGTGGTTTGCGTATGCGTAATCGATGAGTTTCGCTTCATTTTTTGTTTTGCAGCCCACATTGTGGACGTTTTCCAGCAGCAACGGCAACACATCACGACCGGTATGGTGCGCAACTTTATTCGCAACCGGATGGAGCTGTTGCGGACGAATGCCGCGATTGGGGGTGGTGGTTATCTGTCGTCCAAAAAGCTGTCCAAGCACGCGCCTCCAAACAGCAAAGCGTAGGGGCTTTCACCTGTGTGAACGACCAGCCGGTGCCGAGAAATGAGAAATAAAGCGCAATTTTTAAGCATAATCTTTAGAAGCGGAATGTACTTTAAGGGCGCACGGTATTTGGATCTACTTTCCCACCCATCGTCACAAACCTTTGACTTTCCTTCCGGATCGATCACATTTTAAAGTGGCTTTCTCTCTCTCACTCTCTCACTCTCGCAGTGGACAAACAGCTGACGAAGCGTAAGGGCACCGAGCTAATCTCGCTGATCGACAACCAGGATGTAGCGTTCGGCGAAACGGACAACGGTGGCAAGCAGCTGACGTACCGCAATTACATCTACCATCGGAACCTAACGACGGGCAGCACCGTGTACTGGCGCTGCTCGAAAGCGATGCGCCTCAAGTGTAAGGCGACGATCGTGACCAGGGGCGATCTGATGCGTGTCAACAACGTCGAGCACAATCACGTCCCGATGCGCCGACTGACGTACGGATTGGGTGTGAACGAGAAGCGCAAGCTGAAGAAACGCAACGATCCGTGGACTCGATGAGCGCGCAATAAAATTGGTTTAAACCTCTCGCAACAACCGAACTAAGGCGTTTTGGGCGTCGATAACGATCGGCTGGTTCGCGGGACGATCGTTTGTTAGTAGTGTTTCTTTTACGTCAGTCAGATCAGTAGCGGACATTGGAAACCCCCTCCCCCCTCCTTCACTTATACTTACACACTTTGCCCGTTCTCTTTCAGCGATCTTCATAGCGATCAGCCCCGAACGGCAGCTGATACGGTTGCGGGACAAACTGTACCAGAAAACGATCGGGCGTGCGTACCGCAGCGTCTGGACGTGCATCGAGTACGGGTGTCCGGGCGAGATCGTGCTGCGGGAGCTGAAGGGTGGTCAGATCAAGATTACCAGCGCGCACAACGACGACTGCACGTCGGACTACTTCAAGAACCGCCCCGCGCACCAGATGCATCTGAACGAAAGCGAACTGACGCAGCTAGAGTTAAGCATGGCAAACAGAAGGGTGGTGGCGTGACGTGTGCTGTGCCGTGGCACAGCAAACTCCTCCGCACCGGAAACTTGGCAAACACGCAATAAATATACTAGGGCTTCGCGCTTTGTTGCAAATGGTTCGGCCAAATAAGCCTCTTCTTAACCTGCCTCTCCTCGATAGTTGTTTGTTCGTTCTATCACATCGATGCTTCGCGAAGCGTTTGTTCTGTTCATCCACCCTATATGATTTTGTAATTGTTTCCTTTTTTTCTTCTTTTCCGCCACTGTTTTGCAGAACCAGCACGCTACATTGTTGGAGTGCGGGGTAGCCGGAAGCTGAAGGTGGGCGACTATACCTTCACCAGGAACAAGGAGTGTTCGGACAAAACGTACTGGTCCTGTGCCCGGGCGGGCATGCATCGGTGCAAAGCGCGCGTCCTCACCTACAACAACAAGAACGGCGAACAGACGTACATACTGCGCAACGGCTTCCACAATCACGAGCCGTTCTAGTGCAGCATTGCTTTGCTTGTGTGTACAATAAAGCTTTTTCGGTCGGGCGGGCATGATTGCTTTATGAAAACCAATAAAACGATCTTAAGACACACATTTTACCATTAAAAGCGGGGCGATTGGTATATATCCTGGGCGGTTGAGATCAGGGGGAGGGGCTGATGGAGAACGCATAGCTGTTAAACTTGGCCCACTAACGATGCTAACTGACCGTCTCTGTATTTGCTTTTTAAACCCGGCAGATCACAACAAGGTGGTGTACATAGTCGGGCAGCGTGGCAGCATACTGCTCTCGGTGAATGGGCATCGTTACGTGAAGAACCGCAAGGGCCACACGAAAACCTACTGGATTTGCGCGAAAAAGGTATGCATATGCGGGGGGGGGGATACAAGGAAGAGCGGGGGCAGTAACTGATGCGATGCACCTTTGCAGGGTAGCGTTGGATGCCGGGCGCGCCTTACAACGACCGTGTCGGAAAACGATCACCGCACAAGCGCCGAAGCACCGAAAATCATTCTCATGTCCGGCATTCACAATCACGCCCAGCCGACCAACTTCCGGCGCGTTAATGAGGGCAGGCAACCGACCACCGTACCACAGCCGATTCGAGCCGGGCGGGATACGGCCGCGGAAGGGAGGGCGTCCAATCAGCAGCCCCCCATACTGTCCACCACACCACCGCAGCGGATGCTGATGAAGGCGAGAATGATTTCCCTGCAGTTGTCCTGTGGCAGAGAAGACGGGGGCCGGAAAGAGTGAATCACCTGCCCTGCTGAAATGTCTTCTTTCCCCTGGAGAAAGGCACCCTGGCAGCCATGGCAGCCGGAAGAGGTGTTGTTTGCTTTAATAAGGCCCAATAAAATGTAATAGGGCGCGCTCGTGCGTGCGTGCTATACTGAACGACAAACGATCGAGCCGCTGGTGCTGGTGTACAACGGATGGCTTTTTGTTTTGCATTAAACTGTTATTTCTTCTCTGTGCTCTTGTAACAGTGATGCTAACTAATTTTGTGTGTCCCCCCCATCGTCCACAGATCGCGCGCGGGCAACTAAACCAACGGTGCTGAACGGCAAGCAAAACTCCGGTGCCGTTGTGACGACGTCGGTGAAGCAGCCGCGCATTCCGAAACACGTAAAGTCACCCAAAATGAAGCGCACCATCCGATCCCAGGGGGGAGAGGAGGAGGAGGAGCAGGAACCGTCGACACTTGCATTCCGTGTGCGCAACACGCCGGTCGCGGTGGACGAGACCAAGATCCAATACACTACCGGGCGCGGTAACAACGTGCTCGTGTACGACGGCCATCGGTACATCAAGAACAACTGCTACGGTGGGAAGGTGTACTGGAAGTGCAGCAAGTGGCACACGATGTGCATGGCGCGCGCAATAACCTCGATCCTGCATCCGAACCAGTGCGTGCTGAAGAACTCGCACAACCACGGCCCGCTGAAGGAAGACATCACGCTGGATGTGCCGCAGGACTGGCGATAGATTTCGTTAACCGAGCTAAAAGGACAAAACCGCTGGCCCTTTTTTTGTTGCTTCTTTGCTTGCTTTTGCTTTATACACAAACCGATCCGGTGGCCGAGGCGATAGCGTCGCCGGTCTTCGCACGGCAGGAAGGGCCGGGATTCAAATCCGATCCAGACCGCCGTCTCCCGGTACGCAGGGCTCTGACTACTTTACTACGGGTAAAATTAAGTCACAGAAAGCCAGAAATGGCTGGCAGGCCGGAGACTTCTCGAGGTTGTGTAGTGCCAAGGAAGAAGAAGAAGAAGAAGATCACTCTGTAATGATTATTGGCGTGTAGGTTAAGTGTGAGAGGAGGGGTATGGTCAAATTCCGACCTACAATAAATACTACATACAGGCGTGAAGCGATTTTCTTCCCATTCCAATTTCAACTTTGGGGGTAGTCTTTAGCAATCCGCCACTCGCGCCATCCAACTAACCAACCAATTTCTTTGTGCGCATCGGTCTCTTGCAGGGGAAACGCTTTGGCAACCACCGGTCGCACCGGAAGCACGCACACCGCAGTACAGCTACAAACCGTCGCAGCGCAACGGTCGCCACCTGCTGGTCGTGAATGGGGTGACGTTTTTCCGCAACCGGCGGCGCAACGGCAAGCAGTACTGGAAGTGTAATCAGTACTACAAGTGCAAGTGCCCGTGCATCGTACTGATCAACGAGACGACGACCCGGCTGAGCGTCAAACATAGCCACAATCACGCCACGGCTACTCCCACCGAGGGAGACGGCAGGGAGGAGCAGCAGCAGCGGCGGCAGTTTAATCGACTCGCGGCCGCCCGTCGCTAATAACGGTCGGGAGGAGGGGGACCCATTTCCCCGCGGGGTTGGCATCAATGTGATCAAATAAACCAACAGAGCCCGATGTATATGACCCTTCGTTTCCCATCTGCCCAGTGTGGCAGATGGCGCGCAATGATGCTGTTTTATTTGTATCTCTACTAAATTTCGAAATCCGTGGTGTCTGCTCCTACTGCCGCGCCCCAAAACACTTTCAAACACACTAACGAAATTTTGCTTCTTTGCTTCTCTCTCTTCCACCCCGCCCAATCAACCCAGCAGATAGCTCGCGGATTGAGATTTTCTCCACCAAATCGTTCCGCGGCCGGCCGGCCATCATAGTGGCGAAGCAAAAGTATCTGCTCATGTCGGAAAATGCCAAACGCATCATCTGGCGCTGCTCGTCGATGGCGACCGAGAAGCTCAAGTGCCCGGCGCGCATCATACAGTACAAGGACACGGACCAGTACGCGTTCCCGGCCAAAAGCGTCCATCAGCATGCGCCGCTGAAGCGGTACCGGACCGTGCACTGTCCACCGTCGTACGATTTTGTGATGTAGTGTGTGTGGACGTAAGTGGGTAATGGGGGCAAGTGGTGGCAAGTGGGGGCAGGTGGGGGGGGGGGCACCTGTGTCGTTAGTTGATTAGGGTCGGTCCGGTAGCAGGAGGTTTGAGTATAGTTTCAACGATAAAGCACCGAAGGAAAATAAACAAAACACCTTGGTTTAGCTCGTCAGCATTGCAGTAGTTCCCCGTTCAGAATAATTGATAATTCAAAAGACAAGGACCGAGCGTTAGGGATCGCCGGCTGCTTCCCGGTTGTGCACTGAATAATGTTTTGTTTATCTTTCCCTAACCTCTTTCAGACCCCACGACGACTCGACCGATCGATTACTCCGCGACAAGCATTCATCTAGCCACCAACGGCAGGAACCGGGATACGCTATTCATTTCCGCTCACCGACGGGAAACAAAACGTCCCTATGCACGTGCAAGAAATGTGTTGATCATAAGTGGTTCTCTTAATGCTTAACACCACAGTGTTTGTGTCCTGTAAAGATCAGAAATCACTTGTTTTGGTCGTGTCTGTTACCTTGCAGGTTGTGTGTATGTTAGCATGTTGCGCGTGCAACGGTGTCTTATGTGTTTGAGGGGTGGTCCGAGCCAGGAAGAAGAGAGTTTTCTTTAAATAAAAGCCAACCACATGCGGAAGAATGTTAATTCCTTGAGTGCGCTTTTAGATCTAAGCATGTACGACCGGCGTCATACCGGCACGAGGGAAGTAGTTTGAACCCATTCTAATACCAGAACATTGTGTTTTGTTTCTTCTATTTTGTGTCTGTTTCATGCGGGTGCGCGAAGAAGTGATTAAGCAGGACGCCACCGCCTCCACAACGATCTGCTTCCGGAAGAGCCAAAAGGGCAAGCTGCAGCTATCGCACGACGGGTACTACTACTGTATGGAGAAACGGATACAGCGCAAAGAGTACTGGCGCTGCATTTACTACACGACGAAGATCAAGTGCCACGGGCGGCTGCACCGGGACGACAGCAAGGTGCGCTACATGGGCGCACACAACCACGCGCCCAAGCTGTTCAAACGGGCCGACTACAAACGGCTGTCCGAGATTGTAGGGCTGTCCGCCGAGGACCAACCAACGACCGGCAAGACGCACACTTGAACACCAGCTGAACAAGGATTACTTTCTGAGAGAGAGATAGAGTATAAAGCGAAACAATAAAGCGTTACACAATAAACGATCATGCCGAACGTCCCACATACACCTTGCGAGACCTGATGATCATCTTTTTAGCTCGGTTTTAGAAAGGCTCCAAGTAGCGGTAGCTTATTCGCGAGCAAGCAAACCAACCAGTTAACTACGCTCTACTAACGTACCGTTTTGCTTCTCTTCTTCTGACCCGTCTCTGCTTCTTCCATTCAGCCGCCATTCTCACCGCAACGCCTGAACCGCACTCGTCGTCGTGGATCGCGGTGGAAAAGTCCGTGCTGCAGTACGCGACAACGCAGCGCGGCCGAACGATGCTCATCTTCAGCGGCTACAAGTTTGTGGAAAATCGGCAGAGCAAGCGGAACATCTTCTGGCGCTGCGCCCGCTACGTGAAGCACGGTTGCCGGGCCGCTTGCGTGACGTCGAAAAATGGTGCCGGCACCCAATCGATACGGTTGACCGGGCTGGCCCATAGCCACCCGCCGGAAGATGGACGAACCACGGACAGGGCGAGCGATCAACCGTCCACCACCACCACCACCACCATGGTGTCGGTCGTTGGACAGTAGATCGAGCAATAATGGTAGGAAAGGGCGAGCCAACGTGCGTGTGAGTGCATTTATTTTCCGCAGCCGATTTTCAGCGCTTTTTTTAAAATAAATAATTCAAAGTACGAGATCGCGTGCGTGCGTGTGTGGTTTTTTTCTTCATTGTGTTTTAACTAGTATTAGACCGTTTTCCGTTAAAAAATTTCCACTAACACTAGTGCTTTTCCTTTCGTTTTTTGTAGAAATCATCAAAATGGACGAATCAATTGCACGCGATCACGACGGTGGTGGTGGGAAGCGTCAGCCAGAGCCTCCTATGTACGGTAGCTACGAAACAGGCAGCAAGCTAGCGTTCGGCGTGTCCCAGCGGGGTGCCAAGAAGCTCATCTACGACCGGTACGAGTACATCAAGGATCGGGAGTTTCCGCTGTCCACCAACTGGCGGTGCGCGCTGTTTAAGCGCTACAGTTGCCGTGCCCGTGCCATTACGAAGCTGGTGAACGGCACCACGTACGTGCGGCTCACGAACCACGGACACAACCACTCGCACAAGGAGTATCGCAAAGCACAGAAAATGTTTGATTTGGTTTAGTGGCGAGCCACAGAATAAAGGTTTAGAAGTTGTCCTGCCCCCCCGCCCCACCCACGGGGTCAGAGTCCTTTCGTTTCACCAAGCCAGGGAGCAAAATAAAAGGCGCGCGTGTACAGTGAAGCGGGGGGTATTTGCATATTATCTAGCTTAAAGGGGTTTTCCTACATATTGTACGGGGTTTTTTCCTACCGCAAAAATTCCACCTTTAATAAGCTCGATTGCTAACACAATCCCCTGTTCACTTTTGCTTCCACGGGGCATGTGTCTCTTTCTCGCTTGCAGATGGCTTCCACTATGCCAAGTTCGGTAGAACGAGACGGGGCCGGCAGATGCTGATGTACCGCGGGCATCGCTATGTGCGCGAGAAGCGGAAGGGAGACATTTCGAACTGGCGATGCTCGTTGCATTCCAAGTACCACTGCAAGGCACGGGCCGTCTCGATGCAACGGAACGGGCACGAAATGATGCGCCTGACGCACGTGCAGCACACGCACGACGCCTTTCAGGAGGAGGAGACCCCGGATAGCAAATATGGAATCGTAGATAAGAAATAAACTTTCAAAAAATGAGGAAGAAAAACTAGACAAGAATTTAAATGTGTGCGTGTGTGTGTGTGTGGTCTGGCTGTTGTGTTGTACCGTTGCCTAGACCGTTCCCTCTTTACTAATATGCGCAATTCCTTTCCTTTGTGTGTGTGCGTGTGTTTCCGTTTACTTTTAGGAGGAACGTTCATACCGGCCACCTTCGGCAAAACGCGCCGCGGTCAGCTCAAGCTGCTGCACGACGGGCACGCGTACACCCGGGATCGACAGTCGGCCAAGACGTGCAACTGGAAGTGTTCGCTCTTCACCCGGTACCGCTGTAGGGCGCGTGCCGTCACGAAGGACATCGGCGGTTTCGTCCACATGAAGGTGACCAACACGGCACACTTCCACCCGAAGGAAGAGTACAAGCTGAGGATCAAGAAGGAAACGCCGCCGGATCCGTAGAGTACAAGCTGCCAGGAGATGAGCTAGTGCTGGTTGGCTTCCCTTTCTGAATAAGCCAAATAGTTAGTCGCGTTAGCCGAATTGGAATAGTTTAGGTTAGTCGTGGAACGATCGTTCGTCCGTACGAGACGGTCCATCTGCATTGTACAGCTTCGATTAAGTGTCCGAGCTCCACAGGGCAAAGGATTGGTAGTGCATAAAGCTTTCCAGCAGACAAGATTGTGTTTTCTTTCCTTGAAAATGTCACTCGGCCGCACCTACGCCCGCCAGTATTCGTGTGATCGGCGGTGCCTAACGTTTAACGCAACTAACCATCAGCTAACGCAGCTACTGCATCCTTCTATGTGTGTATTCCGTATGTTTGCAGGTGCGAAGAGCGTCAGCGTCCAGCAGCAGCGCGCCTGCTTCGAGTTCACAACCCGCGGCACCCAGTGTCTGGTGTACGACGGGTATCTGTACAGCAAGAACAAAACGTTCGAGAATGGGACGCGCGTCAACTGGAAGTGTCGGTTCTACCACCGGCTGCACTGCAAGGCCCGTGCCCAGACGCGGCTCATCGATGGCATCGAGTACGTGAAGGTGTTTCGGAACGAGCACACGCACCCGCAGGAGACGAAGACCGTTCGCCGGCGGTCAAAGCGCAAGATGAAGCTGAATGCGGAGCCGGTGGGGCATAGTTTAGGGTAGGAAGCATGCACAAAGCCCTGCGTCGTGGGTTTGTATGCATTGGGAGAAGGAGAGGAGGTTTTGCTTGCAATAAATTCATGTTGTGATACACATTTGTCGACTCCCTCGCCAACACTGGCCAGTACGTTACTCTCCGAGCGTTGATCTTACGATAGCCATAGAGCTTAAGGGGCAGGGGGAAAGGAGTTAAGCTTTAATTAACTAATCCCAATTACGTGTTTCGTTTCTTTTCTCGCCTCTTCCAGAGTACGAGCAGGATTCCCGCTTGCTGACGCCCGAGTTTAGTGTCACCCAGCGCGGTCATCCATTGCTAGTGCACGGCGGCTACAGCTTCACGCGCAATGGCGAGTTTTCCGACACGATCAACTGGCGCTGCTCGATGTACCGGAAAAGGAAGTGCAAGGCCAAAGCGATCACCGTTAAAACCGATGGGCAGGATTCGGTGAAGCTGACCCACGCGATACACAACCATCCGCCCGGGCTTCCACGGCAGAAACACATCAAACACTGCTGGACCGAAACGCTCACACTGGCACCGACGACGACGACGACGGCGACGGCAACGACGGGACCGCTCGCACAGCTGGACGATGCATTCGGCGACATTATGGGACTGGCGGATGAACATGACTTTCTCATCACCATTAAGGACGAATCGCTCCACATGGATTGCATTGAAGATTCACTGTAAGGTGGTTGTCGCAGAGATGAAAGAGATTAAAGATTCAAACTTGTGAATGCGTGCTGGCTTTGTTTTTCGTGATTTCGTGAATATCTCTGTTGCTCTTATACGTACCCGGGCAGATAATTCATTAGGAGCTTTGGGCATGTTCGCTCAACTAACACGTTTACCGACGTTCTTTCTCGTTGCAGATAATGATGGCAGCACCGGCGGATCGCTCAGTTCGATCGTGTTTGTAAGCTTGCCGTTGAAACACAAGGTGGTAACGAAGATATACCACAACGGGTTCTACTACTGCCGCAGCAAGTGTACCGCCCGCACGACCTACTGGGTGTGCGATCGGTCGAAGCAGGACAATTGCCGCAGCCGGATCACCACGTTCGAGGACAAGCGAACGTATCGGGTGACCAACCCGGTACACAACCACCGTACCTTCCGCTGTGGGCAGGATTAGCCGATACGGGCTGCTGTCTCCTCGGGTACGCACAGTTAAACACGCTCAAGTGAGATCGGCCAAAGGGGCAGGCCAAACACCGCTCGAGGCTGTAGAGAAGAGTCTCTTTGCGGACCGAAAACCGCTCGACTGCTGCCTTTGCCCACATTTCCTGAAAGTAATATTTTCCCCCCTGTTTTTCATTTTAGGATTATCTCTAACCACGGAACACATGGCCACTTGGAGTAGGACACTTCGCCAGCTGTTGAAGCACGTCCACCTAATGCTTTACGGCGAACGATAATGGGAAAATAAACTGAACCTTTGACTGTATGACCCAATGTTGCACATTATTACCTTATTTAACGTATTTCCCATTGTAGCGTTACGGTCGTGGTATTTTGTTAAAAACCGGACACCACCGAATTGAGCATTTAGGAAGCTTGCGCGCTGCCGTACTGTACAACAACCCTTATATTAATACTGATTTTGTTTTCTCTCTTCCATATATATCTTTTCTGTACCTCTAAACGCACACACAACAACATGATTGTTTCGACGGCTCCATACTAGGCAAAAGCGTCCGCCCGGTTTCGCTGCTGCACGTGGACGGATGGTTGTTTACGGCCGGGCAGCGCGGTAAGCCGAAGCTGGTGGTCGAAAACAATTCCTTCTTTCGCACCAAGGGCGACAGTTTGCGGGCGTACTGGTCCTGCTCGTTCTACAAATCGAAACGCTGCCGCTGCAAGCTGGTAACGCACCGCGGCAGCCCCACAATCAAGTACACGCACAAGCCGCATACCCACGCGGACGAGTACATTGATGCGTCCACCGTTACGCCGCTCGATGCGGACATCGACGAGTTTTACACGCGCGACGTGAAGGAGTGCATCTGAGCGGGGTGGAGCGGGGAATTTTTGTAACTATGCTTCAATTATGTTTTAACCACCACTTCCTCTTTTTTCGTCCCCTTTTTTTTCACAACACTCTTAGCAATGCGATGATGCGGAGGGAGAGAGTGTACAATATTGGTTCTGCAGAATAAAGAAATGAATAAAGCGAAGGGTTTACAGTACTCTTGTTTTCTTCTTTGCAGCTTTTCTAGTGATGATTTACCCTATTCTGGACATTACCTATTGCAAGTTTACTAATCGAATGCTTTGCTTTCAGGTCTCCTGAGAGCCGTGCGGATAAAATGCGCCAACGATGAGAAGAGGCGCCATGTGAGCCTCACGATTGAGCCTGTGAAGGGCATACGGAACTGTCCCACCATCCCCTGCGGCCGGTTACGAACCGTGTATTACGTGTGTACAGCATGAGAAAAGAAAGTAATAAATACAAATAGTTAACACAAAAAAGTACATATTTACTGTTTAGATTGTGCTGGCTTATGCTTCGGGGAACCCGTTCTCACTACTTGTGTACCGCCCGCCAAACATTTCCAATTGCTGACAAGTTTTTCTTTTTATTTTGCTTTCCCCAAATTGTATTTTAGATCCCGAAGCACCACGCAACATGGTGCTGAACGTTAAGGCCGAAGGGATGAAACAGCAGCCGCCAAAATCGGGCACCGCCACCAGCCTGGGCCTGAAGAAGGTGTACAAAACCGATGACGATGGGGAAACGATCGATGTGGAGCACAAGTTTGCACTCGATTTGCGGCTCGAGACGGGTTGCAAGGGCCGCCCGAAGCTCATCATGGGGGGGTACGCGTTTTTCCGCAACAACAGCAGCAACAACAAGACCTACTGGCTGTGTTCCAAGAGTCGGCTGCTGAAGTGTCGCGCCCGCATCATCACCTTGGACGGGTGCTCGGGGATGATACTCAAGAATCAGCTCCACAATCATCCACCCACCGAGCTATAATACGACGGGCCGGCGGTGGCTCTGTTGCTATACTTTTGTTTTTTGAATTCCCTCTTAACGAACTCTGTTTTGTAGTTTATATCTCGCAGGGGGCCATATATTTGAAAAGTATTTTTCGTCGCCCAGTTTATGCAATACAGTGAATTATGTTTAGTAATAGTATGATCATCATCGGTTCATGAAATAAAAGCGTACGTACTACTGCAATCACGACCGGCAGCTTCTCTTGTCCCGGGGGGGAATCCTAGGGGGAACTATTGTCCCATGGACAGCGAAGGTGCGCTCCAAGTGCGTTCCGGCCCGTCGTTTCCTACCAAGAGAACGTAACCTTCACTACTCCAAGTACAAAAATCCAATAAACGCTTGCTGTGGCTAACATTTCGACAGTTTGTAGAGAAAGTTTTACTACCATCAAATGGATGGAATGCAGGTTAGACAATCTCAAATTTGGCTTATACATTAAAAGGTTTAAAATTGTCTCCCCTACTCAAACGATCGACGAGTAGTAAGTGGGTGCGTTTGAGCAAAGCTATATATTCTTTATACTAATTTTGTATCATTTTTTCTTTTGTTTTGCTTTACAGATTCTTCCGTGATGATCAGCTTCGTTAAAGGGCAGAGAGGAAGTTTGAAGCTCAAGTACCAGGACCACACGTACATTTGCGTGAAGCAGCAAAAGGACAGCAAATACTGGACGTGCTCGAAGCAGAGAAGCCGCAAATGTATGGCCCGGCTCATAACGGATCTGTCTGTGCAGAAGCTTTGCACCCGCAACACAACGCACACTCACCCACCCTAATATGCTGTCGAATCGAAGAGAGTAACGAAGCTGCAGTTGAATAAGTTAACCTAGGATAAGGTAAGAGAGCTTTGTACCTTCATTAACCGCTAATGATCTCAACAAAATCAAAATCTAAGGGGAATGTCTTGTGTTCTTGCAGGAATAGTAGACGGCAAACGGGTATTGTTGGTGTTAATGGTCTACTGCTTTACATTAATCAGGAGTCTTCATGGCGAGATAAATGGTGTCTTACCAGATACCATATCAAAACAATTTCGCATCGCCCATTTAGGTGAGTACTGTATAAACCGGTGAGTATGGGCGCCGGTCTTCACACGGCAGGGCCGAGGTTCAAATGCGATCTAGACCGCCTTCCTTCCCGTACGCAGAGCTGACTACTTTGCTACGGGTGAAATCAAGTCACAGAAAGCCAGAAATGGCAGGCCGAGACCTCTCGCGAGGTTGTAGTGCGAAGGAAGAAGAATAAGAAGATTGTATGAACCTATTTAGAGTAAAAATATCATCAAATTTGGAACCTTTCGCTATTCGATACCGGCCAATGCCAGTGATTCGCAGGAGAGGGACAGCTATAGTATATTCTGCCACCTTTTCTCTACGTTTTACTTGCTCTTGTTTCTTACTAATGGCTCAGTTTTTGAGTGTTTCTTCTTCTTATATTTTTTAAACGAATATTAATTCCGTTGCGCTCAATATATGTGCTGTGAAAATCATTGCAAGAATGTGCGTGAGAACATGCTAAAATTGTGATCACAAGATGAGCGGGGTCTCTTACAGTGCGTAACAGAACAATAGGGTCACTAGTTTTTAGAGAATAAGTAGAAAAGTTGGAGACATTGGTTAAAATGATGTTTTGCAAAATGGTAGCGAATGAAACGTGCTTCTGTTGCAGTAAAAGAGGGGTGTGCGTAGTAGCCGTTGACCACCATGAAAAAAATGTGAAAAAATATATTTCTGATATTCTTTGGTCTTTCACATTATGTCCACATTTTTGGCATAATTTTATCGTTTGTTTTCGAAATTCAAGATGCTCTTAAAAAGCAATTTCTCTCGCAAAAATCGCCCCATTTCTCCCTACATTTATTTAGCTCCCGCTCACGTAATACGAAGTGTACCAGGGAAATTTATACATATTTTGAAAGGTTTTTTTAGTAGCTTTATATTTAAAAAATTGGATAATGAAAAATCAAACTAAAAAAAACTATAAATCAAAATAAATGATATTTTGCATTAAAAACTTTAATATTTGCATCCCAGGATTCATTAAACTTAAAAAAAATGATATTTTTTTTACAATATTTGGGACTTATTCTTACTCATTGTAATTTTACTGAATTTTTAAATGCGGATTAATGTCAAAACAATGGATTTTCGTAAGTGGCCTTATAGTTATGATACATGAAGCAATTTTCAACCCAATAAAAACATAATTATTAGTGTGCGTAAAAATATGCAAAAAGTATAAGAAAACGTATTTTTTTATTCGCCACAACTTTGCGGAACATCATTTTAACCTATGTCTCCAACTTCTCTAGTTATTCTCAAAAAACTAGTGGCCCTATTGTTCTGTTACGCACTGTATTAGAATATTTACTACCCATCTCTTAGGAACCGTTTTATTACTATTTAATTTAATTACAACTATAACTGTCACAATATTGTCTCAATCAACTGTTACAATCTCTTCTCGTTTCAGATCGATCGCACCATGCATGTTGGCAGAAAGACAGGTGTAGCATAAAACCCAACCATCGTACTGCCTTTAAAAGCAAGTGAGACCAGAATTTTCAGCAAGCAAATAAATTAAGAAACGTTTTAAGGAACGGCAAACCAGAATGCGTGTGTTTATGAACGACTCTTTACTTCCAGTTAACCATTAACACCCTGATCACATACGCGCTCTAACTGTCTCTGTGTCTCCGCTGTTTTCTTGTCTTGCACGCGTTCCCCAGGTGTTGATGTGTCCAGATCCATTACGCTATACCGTTCCCGGCTTACGTTCATACGAGGACAGCGCGATCACAAGCTGCTGGTGGTTGGCGGGTACACCTACGCACGGAACAATTCTGCCAAGAACAACACCATCTACTGGGCCTGCCGCACGTCGTACGCTAGCGTGCGGTGTAATTCGCGCGTCGTGACTACGCACATGGCGGACGGCACGTACCGCATCGTGATCACCAACCCACGGCACAACCATCCGCGTCGGGTCGCACTGACGAACGAATATTTGCACAGCTTAAGCCTGCTGAACCGTCCATTCAATCGGAAGTGAACGGTTGTGGTAGGTGAATGACGCCGAACTACTCGCGAGAACGTAGCTTAAACTGGGTCAGCTTTCGGAAACGGAAAAAGAGAATAAACTAAAAGGAAAAGAAGCGTCAAGCAACAAATTTGCTTGCATTTTAAAACTCTCCCTAAAGCTCCACATATATGTTATAGTATGAAAAGCAAAAACAATATGATTTATTCAACAATACTTCCTTTAACAGTAGGACCGAGTAGGACGTGAAGGAGAAGTTAATATATAAAATTGATTCTACTCGGAATTGCGCTAAATTGGAAAGAAACATTATACACCATTCACTAGCGTTTATTGCTCCTTTTTTATATTAGCTTTTATCAACTATTTTACTAACATTTCTCTCTTGTCCTTCCTCTCTTTTTTCCAGTACGACGACAGCGGACGAGAAAGAACGATCAGACCAAGTGGCTGAAGGTGGACCTTTCGCCGATCCTGCAGAAACCGTCCGAACCGGTGGTGCTTGTCCCGTGCCGCCTCGGTGGTATGAAGGTGGCCTACCATGGATTTGATTACGCGTTTCATACCTCAAAGCACGGCATCAAGCACTATCGGTGTGTGCATCACGCCAGGCACGGCTGTAACGCACGCATCATCGTGAAAGCATCGCGCGTGTACGAGGTGATGGCCGTGCACAGCCATCTCACTGATCCATAGCTACCGTACGTCATCACGTGATTAGTAGAAGTAGTGCTGACCACTGCGTGTGTGTGCGTGTGTATAGTTCGTTTCCTGTCGTGCCTTTCATCCCCTACCACAACTGTATGATTTTTGTTTTTAAATAAAGACCCTTTTCCTCTTATGTTTCGTACCATCATCACATCATCCTTCTGTACTTGAGTGAGCTTCTAGAGTAGAGCCAAACAATTAAGGATTGCTATTAGAATATTAAACGGTCCTCCCCCCCCAGATGGACAATAATACACTTATCTCCATTAATTTACAGATCCCCGTAAGAAGAACAGCAAGCGAACGGTCGCCCACCATCGGCACAAACAGCTCGAGCTGCCGGAACCGGTGAAGCCGCCGGGTGTGTCGTGCGTCCGGCCGTACCGACCCGTTACCAAGCTCGACAACACTGACGGTAAGCAACGAAGGAATCGGCGTGCAGCACCAGGGATAAGGGCAGCCACCGTTGACGGCAGCACCACCGGTACGGAAGCTGGCCGGTTGCGTAAACTTGCGCTGGAAGAAATTCTGGCCACGCCCGGAACGCCGGCCGTTTACCTGACCAATCGCTTCGGTTCGGCAAAGGTGGTGCTGGACGAGCATCACTATGTGTACCATTTCGCTGCGCACGGTGTCAGCTATTACCGGTGCGAGCAGTTTAAGCGTAACCAGTGTCCGGCCCAAATTCTGGTCGTTGGTGGCATGACGCACGCCGTCAACCCCGACCATACGCACCCGGTTGACGCCCGGTTGCAGGAGCCGCTCTGCTCCCGGTACACGCCAGCGTAACGAAACGAACGATTGCGCTAACCAATAGATTCCTGCGCCAGGTAAAGGTTTACTCCGCTATTGTCCGATATTAATGATGTGCCCTTCGAAGGAACGAAGCGACTCTTTCCTTAGCTTAACTATTCAACCGTATGGTTGTTTGAGGCCGAATTCTCCGGGGTGTAAACCTTTTCCTCCTGTTAAGTTAAGCGTTCTTGTGCCGATAGCGATTGTAATGCACGTTCGTGCTTTTTCGCTTTCCTTTGCTCTGCTCCACTTTTCAGCTATACGCCGCATATTGGCCAACACGTTCACACCAGCGAAGGGCTTCAACCGGACGGTGGTGGTAGCAGCTTCCCGAAAGTGTACCGGCTCATCAGCCCGGCGCGGTCGTGAATCGAAACCTGCCCTAAACTTTGCCGCAATCACAAAAACTGCGCCCGTGCCCATGTCCGTCGTGCCGACGCGCAAAGGTGCAGCGGGCATCCTTTGCCAGGGCCATCATTTCGAGTTTCGGTACGCGCGCAACCAGCACAAGGTTTATCGGTGCGCTTGGCACAGTGCCCGCCGCTGCCAGGCACAGGTGCTGTTGTACGATAAGTTGTTCTACATCATTAGCGATAAGCATACGCACAGCGAGCCTGCCAAGCTGGATCCGGATATACTGGGCAAAACCACGCTAAAGCAAACGTGATCCCGCA
Source organism: Anopheles stephensi (assembly GCF_013141755.1). Classification (NCBI taxonomy): domain Eukaryota; kingdom Metazoa; phylum Arthropoda; class Insecta; order Diptera; family Culicidae; genus Anopheles; species Anopheles stephensi. The sequence goes on along the minus strand of NC_050202.1, from coordinate 64,351,808 downwards.
ACCGAACGTGGCCTTTCAAGGATGATTTTTTCTTTCTCTTATGATTAGTACTGAGCAGCGCAATACAGTAGAGTAGAGGAACACGATTTTAAAGCTATATATATACACACGTAATAAAGATATTTTTGGTTGAGGGTATGTTCCGCAAAATGTTTAGTGTGCAAATGCGTTTCAAATATTTTGTAATAACTCTGCAAAGGCGTAGATGATCAGTGAATTAAATGACGAAAGCTTTCCGTTTCTTTTTCCCTTTCCTCAAGGCTCACCAGAGTTGCGGTACATCCAAAATGGCAAAGGATCGCAACAGTTGTGTATCGATGGGTTCCCGTTTACGCGCCATGTCATCAGTAAGGATACGGTGTACTGGCGGTGCATACAGTTTCGCGCTTACCGGTAAACCACTCGCTACTCATACAACCTAGTACTACGTGGTAAAGGGCACGTAATAATCCATTCGTTATCCAATGTTATCCATTCGTAGCTGCCCCGCACGGCATCGACAGCGACGTTCGACGGGAATGCTGGAACTGGTACATTCGCTGCACAATCATGGTCCCATCCACGCTCGCCGGAAGCGTGGTACCCTGAAAGCGCTCATGAAACAGTGGACCACGGACCGGTTAACGTCCATCAGCAGTGCATCGAAGAAGAAGCAAACGATGAACTGAATTGGGAATAAATGCTGCTGACGCTTGAAACGGTTTTCCACTCGTTTTGCCCCACGGCCTAGGCCCCAAAGTTTGGCTTAGTGCAATGTTTATGGAGCTCAGCTCAGAAAGAAAAGGCTCAACAAGTGTAACAGGAGTTTGACTTTAATAACTAATATCTGCTATCGTTTTCCCATCTCGTTTCCAGGCATTGCCCTCAAAGACGTCTGCTTTGTGCAGACGAAGCGCGGTTTCACGCAGCTCTGCGTCGACGGACACTTTTATACGCGAGACAAAACGCGCAACAATACCTCCTTCTGGAGCTGCACTCAGTCGAAAGTGTTCTGGTAAGGGTTTGGGTTGCGACTTCTCTTACCCGCGCGTACGATCACACTCCTTACACTCTTATCTACCCCACCACAACCAGGTGTACGGCACGCGCGTCTACGGTTTCCGTGGTGCAGAAGAAGGGAGGATATCGAGAGCGGGTAATACTTCGCGGCGATCACAATCATGCGATCGTTACCGAACGGCGGAAACCGGGTGTACGGGCGCAGTTGATTAAAAATCTACACCGCACCACAAAATCGATCGAACGGCCTGTGTAAGCGCACAATTGTGTGTTGTATTTACTTGGATCAATTTCCTAACAATCTCTACGGCATCAACGCAAGCATTCATTCGAAGCGATCTACCACTACTACTCAGTTGTATTAAATAAACAAGATAGTTGATAAGTTGTTAGCAAATTTTTCCGCTAATTTAATGAAACTTGAATATGGTTTTGTGTATAAAGTAATAAGCATTACATGGTCCTTAGCTCACTTTCGCTCTACTTTTTTTCACTTTACAGGAGCTCCTAAACGGCCCATTTTTATTGTGAACCAGCACGGTCCAGTCCAACTGCTGATCGATGGGCAGCTCTTCAACAAGCGAACGCAATCGGAGGGGAAAATCGTTTGGAATTGCATCGAACAGGAACAACATGGGTACGTGCATAAACCGTCATCTGCTTACCGTCGTCCATACAGCTGTTGTATGGTTTACTCTTTTCAGTTGCAAAGCATTCGTAATAACTTCCTGTACCAGGGAGCGCAAGCTGGTGGATTCCAGCATGGCACACAACCATAAGTTGGAAATCGTTGTGCCTTCGACCACGGCACAACGCGAATCGAACGAGGTGCGCGAGCGAATGAAACTGTTTCGCGAGAATTTACGCGCCAAATTGCACCCAAGGCGAAAGGGTAAGGACCGTGCGAAGCTATGATCGGCAATGGCCTGCTTGCACCTACTGCTGGTGCAAGGATATACCTTTATGCCGGAAACGGAAAGCTCTCAATTTATTAAGCATGTACACGATGGATTCATCAAGGAAATTCATCAAATTATTACTGAGGGATGGGATAGCGAATCGATGCCTTGTGTTTGGAATCTTGGCATCATCTATCCCATATACAAGAAAGGAGATAGGCTAGAGTGCAGCAATTACAGCGGTATTACGGTGTTGAATATCGCCTACAAGATCTTCTCCCTAATCTTACAAGATCGACTTGTCCCATTCGTCGAAGAGATAGTCGGAAACTGTCAGAGGAGGATTCCGAAACGGAAAACCAACCACTGACAAGATTTTCATGATGCGCCAAATCTTGGAGAAGATGGCCGAGCAGCAGCTCTACTCTTACCCTCTCTTCATTGATGTTAAAACCGCATATGACAGCATAGCCCCAGGGTGGCACCATACGACGTTATGAGCTCTTTTGGAATCCCGGCCAAGCTTACCAGGCTTGTAAGAATGACAATGGCCAACATCACATGCCAGGTGAAGGTGGATGGAAAACTCTCAGGGCCCTTTGCTACCACCAAGGGCATATGCCAGGGGGATGGGCTTGCCTGTCTTCCCTTTTCTATCTGACGCTAGAGAGAGCCATCCGCGACTCGGAGGTGAAAACTACAATCCAGATCCTGGCATACACGCTAATGACATAGACATCATTGGTTTGAGGCTCTCCTATGTAGCGGAAGCTTATCAAAGGATCGAGCGAGCGGCAGAGAACCTCGGTTTGGAGATTAACGAGGCGAAAGCCAAAATGATGGTGGCAACACCTGCGGCCCTGCTAACAAACACTGATTTACACAGGGGTACATGTACAGATAGGTAACCGCACCGCAAGAAGTCGTCCAAAACTTTACCTATCTGGGGTCAAAAGTCAGCACCGACAACAACATTGATGTTGAGTTACGCTCAATGGTGCTGGCTGCCATCCGGTCATACTACAGCCTGAGGAAACTTCTCCACTCTAAACACCTGTCCTGACGGATGTTTATGGGAGACTGTACAGAACATTAGCAGTCCCAGTACTCACACACACCTCTGAGACATGGACTCTGTCCAAAAAATGACGAAGCCCTCTCAGCCGCGTTCGAGAGGAAGATGCTCAGAAGGATCTTTGGCCCCGTATGTGTGAAAGGACAATGGAGGAGCTGGTATAATGACAGCGAACTAGACTCGCCAGGCTCCGGTGGGTTGGTCACGTCATGAGAATGACACCGGACGACCCATCCCGTAAAGTCCTTTTAGGCCGGCCACACGGACAGAGGAGGCGTGGTAGGCCCAAATTGGGATGGAGTAATGGCGTTGATGCGCCCGCCAGAACGGCCGGGATAACGGATTGGCAGACGACGGCGCTGGACCGTGAGCGGTATCGAGGATTGTTGCAGCAGGCCTAGACCGCAAAGCGGTTGTAGCGCCTGATAAGTAAAGTAAGTAAAGTACAGTGGATGCCGGGAGGAGAATTGGTAACTATTGGTTTGAAATGTGATGCCAAGCTGCTCATGCATTTAATTGCTTATTACAGCTGCAAAGCACTCATCGTTGAGCAGAAAACAGTAACGCTTTCAGTAAGAATGACGATTGCAATGGCAATAAAACCTTCAAGGAGTGAAAAATTTATTAAAAAATCATTAAAAGACGAAAGTTAATAAAAGGACACCAGAACCGGAATTGTGGCTATTTTTTCTCTCTCGCAATGATCGCATCGGCGCCCGCCGCCTAGTTCAACAGCATGCTTTAAAGTGTCGCAAACACTATTTGACTAACGAATCCATTTCCCTGCTCTCACCAAAACCCAGGCAAACGTCGTGAGGTGGAGTACATTGTGACTTCCCGCGGTGGACTGCAGCTAAGCATCGATCACTTCCGTTTCGCGCGTGATCGTATACAGCGCAACGTTGTTACGTACCGTTGCGTCCACTACAGACCGCTGGGGTAAGTGCCATGCCGGTTCCCTACTGCTTCGAGCACTAAACCATGCTAATCACACAGTTGTCCACACAGATGTACGGCTCGCGCTAAAACTTATGGCCCCGACAGAAAGCTAGAAATTATAGCCGATGAGCATAATCATCCGGCGTACATGCATCGACGCCGGAACGGGGTGCTGCGAACCTTGCTCAATGCACGGAAACAAAGAGGCAAGCAAGTAAGAATGATTAGTCTACTAGCAATTAAGCATACCATGATCATCATACTGACTAATACTCGATCGATTCTGTTGCAGCAGACTACCACGAAAGCTTCAGACAATCGATAGCAAACCCGGGCACAAAAGTAAGCTAAGCCGACTCGAGTCGGTAAAGGTATATGGTGCTAAGAAATAAAGCTATTTCTATTAATACATTTATCTATAACTGCAACCGTGAAAGCATTTTATACCCTTTTTTAAATTTTATACTGCGCCTATAATAGTGTTACTGCCATTAATCTGACTCTTTGATCGTACCTCATCCTACCTAACTAATCAACCCTTTCGTTCGTGCCCATTTTAGCTAACATCCCAACGAAAGTGGACGCTCGAAAGGAAGAATTGCCCGTAGTAGCAGCACGGCGAGGAAAACGAGCATTAGAAAAGGCGACCGATCCGTACGGCTACAACCAGCGGGGCAACTTGGTGTATCGTAATTTTAGCTTCTCGAAGGCCAACATAAACGGGGCGGCAAACATCATCTACTGGCGGTGTACCGAGTACCGCAAGCATCGGTGCTGTGCCACGCTGAAAACGAAGGGCAAAGAGCTGTACGTTATCGACGCGAGCCATAACCATGAGCCGAAAAAGTATGGCCCCGTCATGCCTGCAACGTTGCCCATTTTTAAGGTAAGATCGTCGGCAGCCGTTGCCTGTTTCGGGTTTGATAGATCGGTTTGTGCTTTTACTTACAGCCCCCAGCGGATGATTGTTTGCCGGAAAAGACCGCCGATGAGCATGTACTATAGCAAGCAGCACGTTCTTGAACACGATTGTCCTATTCGAGGACTGCGTCTTATTTTGCGTGGATTTATGGCAATGGACGTAAGCTGTTTGGCTAATGTGTTTTGTGCCTACTTGGGGAAGTGTAAGGAAATGTTATCAAAAGCCTTTGAAATAGTGGTTGATGATCTTATAGCTTTTGTGAGATTATGAGTTCAATCCATTTTTGCTGTCTTGATCAGCAATCATGATACGTGGCTCTCTTCTGTTCCATTACAACAAGCATTTCTCGGGGCTTTAATCTATTTCCTCTAGATCGTGTACCCCTAAGGGAAATCTTAAGTTGGTTGGACGTGATCAATGCCCATACCGATCAATAAGGAATTAATTTTCCCACACTGATCGCTTGATCGCGGCCGTAGAAAGAGCCTTCAGAGGGCGCCAGAGGAATCCTTAAAAGGGTCACAAGCCCCCATTCGCAACGTTGGGGTTTGAATTGCTTCCTTCTATTCGGTCTACCCTAAACAACAACCACGCTTAATAAACGTTACTACAATATGATACGCGTTTAGTTTCCTTTTTTGTTTCTGTACGTAATCATTCCATAATATCCATTTTTGGTGACATTATTTTGTAATTTTGTCCTCAACTAACCACATTATAACCCATGCTTATCGTTTTAGCCAAAATCACACCACCGCTCACGCAAAAAGTCGCCACCGTGCCGCCGCGAACAAAACGAGAATTGACACTAGCGGCCGATCCGTACGGCTTCAACCAGCGGGGCAACCTGGTGTATCACAACTTTAGCTTCTCGAAAGCTAGCATCAACGGGGTGGCAAACATTATCTACTGGCGGTGTACCGAGTACCGCAAGCATCGGTGCTGTGCCACGCTGAAAACGAAGGGCAAAGAGCTGTACATTATTGACGCAAGCCACAACCACGAGCCGAAAAAGTATCAACAGGTCGTTGGCCTGTTGAGATTCCCACCAGCGTGCGTAAGAAAGCATGAGTAGTAGACGGTGAGCAGGCCGAGCGCCGGTTGGTGATGGTGATTGATTTAAGCTTTCTCGTTATTTACAAGGGCCCCTTTTTCCTGGTGGGCGAAATGGGGGGAAAAACACATAGCGTTTAATAAAGAGCAACCTTTCATGTTACGCGTTACTTCTTTCACTTGACAATCTATGTATGCAGAAGACTTTGCCCATTTACCTTTCACGCTACCTACTAATACACACATCTGTTCTCGTTTCCGTTTCCCTCTCTGGTGTACAGGTCTGGAAGTTGACCTTTCGAACGAGCTGACACGCAAATTTCCCGACGTTACCCTGTTTAAGACGAAGAAATCGCCAGTGGCGAAAAGGAAAGGCACTGTGGCCGCACCCTCCCTGCTGATGAAACGCACCGCATCCACCGTGCTTACGGACAGTGTGAAAAAATCTGTAAAACCCACCGGCACCGTGGAGGTCGTACAGCCAGACGTGAGTCTCGTGAAAACGCTGAACAACACCCGGCCCAATCCGGACGACATTGTGAAGCAGCTTTCGAATGGCCACACACTGCTGAAGCTGGTGAAAACGCGCGTCCGCGGGTTTTGTGTGTGCTGCATTCGCAAGATGCAGGATCCGGAGTACAAGAAGAAGCTGCAGAAAATCATTACGTACTGTTCGGCCTGCTCCAACGGCCAGTGGACCTGTATGAGCTGCTTCGACGAAACGCACGGTGTAAAGATGTAGCGTGCTGGGGGGCGGGATGGGAAAGATCATTGTACTACAAGTAAGCTAACGTTCCCCCAGGTGGAAAATTGCTGAACACAGTCAGTAGGGAGATTTGTTTATAGTTCGCTTGTGTCAGCGAAGGGCACTGAGTGGGGCCCCTCGTAGCCTTGTTGGGAATAGAAAGCAATACGACGGCGCTGCAACGTTCTTGTAACGTAAACTGCATTAGAAAATACACTCTGATACCCCTCTGACATGGTTTGCTGCCTAACTTGACAAAAGCTGATGCATCATAACAGGCTTTCCGCAGGATACGAACAGATATCCCAGGGAATCGTACTCATAATCATATCGTAATCATACGACTAATACTGTTTTCTGTGCTTTAATTTTAGGACCACACAGCTAAATCATCGGTCAGCTAAAAGGACCCACATTTGCATCGTCCTGACGAGAGACGGTTAGCCGACGGTGCGTGTGACCGTACCGTAAAAGGTAAAAGGGAGATAATGGAGGTAAAATCGTCGCTATGCTCGTACCGATCGATGTCCCGCGAGTGTACATTTCAAGCACGTTATGGGAACGAAGAGAAGAATCCGCGAAATAAAGCGTCCTTTGAAGTGCGTTGGTGTTTTCCTAGTTTTGTTTGTTTGTTTTATTTCAAATTGATATAACCACCCCTCAAAACCACTTACTTCCGTTGATGCTAATGGTTTATGTGTTACCTTTTTCCTCCCACCACACACTGGCTTCGCTACAGCTACAGCTTCACCGAGACGACAGGTGGCGTTCAGCAGGATAGCACGAAGTCGAGTGAGCGAGTTCAAGCGGCCGAAGCTGTTAGAAACGACAAACCATCCTACCGGCACGACGGCGGCCGTATCCGGGGACGATGAGAAGCAGCCCGGAGGTCATGGTGAGGAGAGTTATGTGGACGTGACAACCGTGCCTGGCTTCAAATTTCCACTGCAGCAGCGCACCGATGTCGAACGGCTAGAGCATGCGATTCAAAAGAGCAAGGACTTTCGAAAGAGATATGTAAGTGTTTTCTAATTGTGTGATGTAGAGTAATCTTGTAGGTTGCTACACGGACAGACGGACAGACAGTGTGCGTCGGCTTCTTAGAACTAGCTCTCCTTCTGCACAGGTGTTTCATATTTAAAATTGCGTCGTTGTTGCTTGTACTCGATATGGAGTGGCGGGTTTATCAGTGAAGAGAAGGTCACCCAAACATCTTGGCATCTTGTAAAGAGTCCTCCATTATCCAGAGACTCCGTAATTCAAAAGCGCCCCTCGTCCAAGGAGTCTCGTCTTCAAAGGACCAAGAACCAATATAAACTATTAGAAACGGGACTCGATTAATTTCGTTCTGAAGCGAAGAGCTGGCTGTTCTTATAAATTGATTTAAATGATTGCTAACACGCTTCTTGTTTTCTTTTTCCCCCATTCCAGGTTAATTTCCTCATTCAACGTAAGCCAAAAAATATGGTAATACAAAAATTCATCTCGACCATATTTTCGGACGGCGCCCTTACCGCGTACAATCTGCACGGTTCCAACACATCCGGCCGGCCGAAAATACCCATGAAAGCGTACTCCGTATTTTACGACTGTTTCATCGGTACGTGCACCACTCACCGAGCGAACGTTGAATGGTGGGGAGGGGGGGGGGCGGTTTTCACAATTTTTTTATACATGTCTTCTTTTTTATTTCCCGGTCCTCGGTACTCTGCTGCGCACTGCGCATCGTCGTCGTGGTGGTTCGGTTTTGCAGAAGCTTTCCAAAGCACCGGTTTGGGTGAGCACGAACTGCAAGCGCAGCTGACGGCGGCCATCAAGCACAGTCGCAACCGGATGAGACAGCGCACCTTCCGCGCGCGGAAACATCTCGAGAAGAACTTGACCCCGATGTTTAAATCGGATTGAGTCGAGTGTTTGTTGCGGTTTAATAGAAAGCGGGAACTGGAGCGGTACAAAATCGGTAGCTAGCTTAGACGAAGTTGTTGTACAGCGGAAAAGGCCCTCGAGCTAAGCTAGCAGTTAGCCGGCCGCCACTTTCTCGCGGATCGTATGATATCTGCCTTTGGAATTCGGTAACTGGTTCCCACTTAGCTATCGATTTCGTCCTTCGTCCGGCTGTACATTGGAGGAGCGTACCGCATTTTGGAAGCGATTACTCCCTAACTCACCGTTTGAACCGTTTGAAAAGCAGCCTCACAGATCGATCGGTAGCCTAAACAATAAAGTACATTTCCATACAAAATGCAACGGCGTACAGCTTTTCGTATCGCGTGTGGTGCTCGTAGTTTCGGCGCTATTAGATAGAAACTGCAGGAAACTTGTCACCGAACTTCCGATCAAGAAATCGGAGGAAATGTTTTGAATTGTAATACTTCCATCTCTCTACTCCTGTTTTTATCGTTGCAGGACTGCTGCTAGCGGTGGACAGGTTGAAAGCACGGCTGGCTGAATTACGAACCGGGCAGAAACCGACACCGATCGCTAGCATCACCGAAATTCGCACCATCCAGCAGAAGCTGAGAAGCATCGACGACAAGTACTACAAGCAGCAGTGTGCCAATGCAGCGAAACCGCAATCGCTCCAGATCAGTGGCTTCCCGATGCCGTTACAGTGCGAAGAAGACATCGAACGGTTGGAGCTAATGGTGAACCGGAACCCCAAGCTTAGGACGCAATATGTAAGTGCTTTTGGGGCTTTTCCTGCGAGATATGCAATTAAAGTTCGCCTTTTTGGTCGCCGCAGGTCGAATTCCTGCGCTGCAACAAAGCGCTCAGTGTAGATGTTAGCGATTGCTTTGGCAAGTTTTTCACCAGCGAAGCGATGATGGACGGCTTCAACTGGAAGTGCACCCGAAGCAGCAAAAAGCAACGGAAAGCGATGGAAAACTATCAGATATTCACTAGCTGCATGTTAGGTACGGGTTTTTTGCGGTTGGGACTCTTCCAGCTTGGAATTTAATCATGTTTGCGTGCCTCTTTGCAGAAGCCTGGCGGGAGCATGGTATCGACGAGATCAAGCTGGACAGTGAGCTGCGCCGTGTCGTTACGATACTCAACAAACGACGTTACGTTGCCAGCCGTGGTGCTGCGGCCCAGGAACAGTACCGGCGAGAGTAGTATGGGGCTTCAAATCTGTTCCATAGAAAGAAAGGGGAAAGGATTCTCGTTGCAACAGCAGTGTACCTTTGCGATGTTTGTACTTGCAGTAGATAAATTAAAAGTTTAATTGCGAAATGCCGTTGTAGCTTACTTTTGTTCTATCCCACATCTGAATCTGAAAAAGCTATAGCTAAAGCCCTTAAATCTGAATCTCCTTCTTTTTTGCTCCATACTCCACATAAAACCGCCGGCTACACACACACACACCTACAGGAGAAGGCATCGTCGGGTTCTGCTTCCCCCTTTCATGCCAGGAAGATATCGACCGGCTCGAGAGTTCCATCCGCGCCGATCCCGCCGTGCGAGCCCAATATGTGAGTAGTGACACTGTGCGTAATGCGAAGCTAAATTGTTAATTGTCGTTTATAAAACAATTCTCCCTCGCTTAGATACGTTATTTGGCGTCGAAAAAGCTACCAAACGAACCGGTGTCAGCATGTTTCAGGCTGCTCTTCAGCCACTGGTCCGTGTACAATTTTAGCTTGCAGTCCACGGACCATACGAAGGCGTGCATGAAGGATTATAAAATATTCACGGAATGTATGATGGGTAAGCAAGGCCGGGGAAAAGGAAAGGTGTTCATGGTTAATGTTTTTAAACTCCTATTGCAGAAGCCTGGCACGGATTAAGGGAGGTGGACTTGCTGAAGGAGCTAGCGATCGCTTTAGCAGCTGCGTACGAAAACAGCAACCAAAGTCTTAACTACAAGCGGCGTAAACGATCGGAACTGATACAAACGATGTTACGCCAGAAGCAAGCGAGATAAAGACCCATATGCAAAGGAGCTGGAAAAGCGAACCGAGTGAGTGAGCGAGCAGATAGGTTATTTGAGCCCAACTCTTTCCTACTAGGCAAACTGATTCTCATTTCTTTGCAACTCTTTGCAACAGTTATACCAAAGGCGAAAATCGGATTTCTCAACATTTAAGCTGCTGGAGCTGCGACGGACCAGCTGGAAATGAGTGAGGGAAAACGTTTCCCACCCTGAATAAAATAAGCTTCTTCTTTTTTATTTGAATTTTAGCCACGTGGATGTAGGATTATAGCTCCCCGAAAGCGAAACTAGGCACGGAGGGGTACACAGGGACAGCAAATAACCCAATAATAAAAATATTCGCAATTCCACCCTCCATTTATCGTTTACCCTGACCGAAATACATTTATTTTATGTGCCAAAAAAATTGGTTTGGTTTTTGTTTTTTGCATTCGCCACCACAGTGAAACTGTCCTTCTTTGCATTCGTAGTTAATGATAGAACGTTTGAGGCTAATTACACAACTATGTTCATTTTTTTTTTTTGATGTGCTTACAGCATCTGGAAAAGTGCCCCCAAAAACCCGGCTGAAGATAACGATGGTCAAATCGGAATCGTCCAAGGGTGGTATGGTGTCCCGCACGCTAGCCTTCCCACTGGCAACGGGCGACGATATCGAGTATCTGGAGCAGTGCGTCAAAAGCTCGGAAGATCTCAAACTGCAATACGTAAGAGCTGCAGTCACATGTGTGTGTGTTCGTACAGAAATGTGTTTGTATGATGATTAACGTTTCCTTCACAGGAGAAAATACTGCAACACTTTTTGCAAAAGACACCGATGAAGCCGGCATTTGCGCTGCTGCACGTGTTCACGGAGGAGGCGCTGGCGGACTACAACTACAGCGGTCACTGTAACTATACGCGCGATAAGAAAAAGGCGATGCGCCACTACGTCATCTTTACCACGTGCATCGAGTGTAAATATTTGGCCTCCGTTGCGCCACGTCGTCCTGCGGCAGTGTGCGGGCAAAAACCTACGCCGCTGATATTAACGTCTCGATTCTCGTTCGTACACTTGCAGCTGCCTGGTCCAGCATGCTACCGGACGAGCTGAGAAGCCGAGCGGTGCGGGACGTGATCGCTTTGGTAGGCAATCGCAAGCGGATGCGTAGGCTAAAGGAACGAAAGCTTAAAAGTAACCAGATCGGTTAGTTGCAATTGCCTAACGCAACCATTCGTCAGCAAGTAAGCACATCCAGCTTGAGCTGCGGGAAAACATTGGCAACCTAATAATTCCTTGCTAATGCACTTTTTTTTTGTTTCGCAGGACGCTTGGAACATGGAAGAAACATTTCTTGAAAACAATCTTGAAGGATTCGTTAACGATTTTTTTGTTTTGTATATGCAACAACAGCACAAACTGAGCTGCTAAACCGATCGTTTAATTTTATCGAATAACTCACAATGGATAAGAAAGCAGAATACATTGTACAATTCTTGTAATAACATAAGCAACAAATTTGTTTTCGTTATTTGTAGTTTTTCCTTTGGGGCGCGAACCACTGAAACGGTTTACGGGGACCGCTGTTCAACTATACCTTAATAAACGAAAGTTCCTTTTTTCATTTTCAAACTCCGCAGATGATGCTGCAAAAGAACAGTCGAAGGAGGGCACCACCACCGTAAACGATAGTAGCGAGTCTACGGCGTTGCCCCCAGAACGCGAGGTGGACATTAACCCGGAAGCGTGTACTATCAAGTTCCCCATCCTCACCGAGGAAAGCGTGGAAAAGCTCGAAGAATGGGTCGGTGCAAGCGCGATCGTTCGACAACAATATGTGAGTCTGTTCCGTCCCTTTTTGACCTTTTGAAAGGGGGCTTTTTGTTTTAATGTACGTTATTTTTTGCCATGCAGGTAAATTATCTTTACACCGTTATGAAGGGACGCAAATGTGTGGGTGAAATATTTGGCAAAGTATTTGCCGACACCGCCATGTACGGTTACAATTATTCCGGCATCTGTAACCGTGGACCGCCGCGTAAGGCAATGTTAGGATATGCCATCTTCACCGAATGCATGCTTGGTGAGCGTCGTGCTATTGAGGCCAGACCGTGGGGGATCTTCCCGCTCTATGCTTCCATACTATCGTTTCCTTTTCTCATTCCAATCCTTCCAGAAGCGTGGAAGGAAGCGGGCATTAATGAGACCACCTTGCGCAACAGCTTATCGCTCATTATCAAGCAAATCAATGGACGCAAGCGAAACCGGAAGTACTTCCAGAAGCGTCGTGCCAAACGGATGACAACCAAAACGGATGACGAAGAGGATGAGGACGAGGAGCACGAGCTGTCTATTACAGAAGGCGGTTGTTGAAGCACCAGCACCAAGCAGAGTGAGCCCGGAAAGCATATAATGTTTTGTAAATAAATCAAAAATATAGAATTTTTTATGCAAAATTACGATTGAAAATGAACTTTCAATGAGATTCCCCTTCAAAAAGGACAATCAATTATGGAGTATCAATAATGCCACCAGAAATGTCCAAGTCTGTTTTCTTTCAGGAACATAAGCCTGAATCCCTGGATAAACATGGCAGCTAGATAAAGCATTCCCGAGAGGAAGATGGCAATCAATAGGTGTGTCTGATGGTGAGTGTGAAATAGAGCAATGACCATATGTAACTACTATGCATGATTGTTTGTAATTTCCCCGTTTTAAAATCAGAGCACCGCGTCTCACCGAAATCTGCTGCCCCTATCTATTTGCAGACAAACCTACAGAGCACATGTACCACCGGGCACCACAGGCAGTGAAGGATTTGGTTCCAGCACTACTAACCCCAGTCATTCGTTGGCCAAAGGGCAGGCAGGCAGGCGGGCGGGCGGGCAGGCCAGAAGGGGTGCATCAATGAACAACCGCAACGTAACAATAAATATCAATATGTATGAACTAGAAGCTAGACTTATACACAAGCACACACACATACACACATACACGGCGTAGTAGTATTACTACGAGGTAGTATATATTGCAACAATTCCGAATCCATCATACAGCCATGAGTCGTTTCAAATTCATGATTGCGTCCGGTAGCAAATAGCTGTGTAGCGCTAGATTTTGAACGTGTAATGCTGCTCCTAACAGTGGTACCGCTTTTCCTGTTTCTTTCCTGCCACTCTTATTCCAGTGCCACTGTTCAACCTCATGGAACCGGCCATCAAAATCGAGGAGGATAGTACGGACTTGGGCGAGTTTGCGTTCCTCTCCGAACAGCACCTGATGGACGACATTGCGGACAGCATTAAGAAAGGTAGCAGCACAGCGAAAAAGCACCCGCTTTCCCGCAAACGCAAGCTGGACATTGCCGAACTATTCCAGCTTACTTCCGCCGGCAGTACCGGCGCCAACCAGCGCAATCTGTTAGAAGCCCCTTTCCCAATACTGACGATCAACGAGCTGAATGAGTTCGATACGCTGCTGCTGGGCAATCTTTCATTCACGGAAAAATGTGTAAGAACAATGGGCCGCCATATGGTGCGTGTGTGTGTGTGAAACGAAATGATATAATAAGGTTTTGGTTTTAGGCACAAATGCTACACTCGGTGATTAGGGATGAGGGCAACTCGCTGGACAATGCAACGTGCCACATGCGGTTGCTGCTGGAGCATGCGATCGATTACACGGTGATACTGCGCTACAGCTGGTACGGATTTATGCCACGCTCGCCGGCCGCCCGAAGCAGCGGAGAGCAGCACCCGTTCCGCAATCTGCTGGGCGTGATCAGCTTGCTGCACCGGGCGCGCCAGCTACGGTTTGCGACCTGCAGCCGGGAGGAGATCAACGAGGGCATTGAGAAGTTCCTCAAGCGAAAGTTGCGGTGCCATGCGCTGTTTGTGAAAAAGCAGCAGCTAGCGAAACAGCAAGGCTAATCATGTGTGGGTGTGCAGGTTTAACCTGGATCCGGATCCAAACAGTTGGTGCCAAAATATCGGCTAAGAGTAGCAGTAGATTAGACCAAACCAAAACAACCCATCACGAAGAATCTCACGCGGGGGAAAGGTTCCACTCTTTTCCATCTCCTCTAGTCATTGCATGTTCGTTTCGTGGTGATGCTGGCGGATGTATAAGATTAGATACTTATTGTGATTTATTGCATACGTAACCAGCAACCGGGACCGGATGTGTGGAGCGCCGGATCACAGCGCACCGACATTGCAATCATGGTGTGTGCTCCAGAGTCCTGCTGGCGAAAGAACTAACCGAATCGAAAGCACGATATAGATTGTAATACCAATAAACATGAGATTAAAATTATCTAAAGCCGAACGATATGTTTGAAACGTGTTTCGCGGTCTGTTCCACGCGTAGATATTTGTGACGCTTTATTTCTTTTATAATTTTTTATTTTTGTTTAGCTCTTATTAATTATTTTCTTTTCTTTACTGTAATTTAAATATGCTTTGGTGTTTCTGTACAGCAGAGTCCGACGATGAGTTTAAATCACCGACGGAAGATAATGAACTGCGGTTCCTGACTACGAACAAGGGCAAACAGGTGCTCGTACACCATGGCCACGTGTACAGAATCAACCGGCACCGTGGCCGACTGCGCTACTGGGAATGCGTAAAGCGCCGTACGAAATTGCAATGCCACACCAAACTGACGACCGAGTATAACAGGGTGCGTAACATAAGTGGCGGCAAACATAACCATCCGTATGCATCGATTAACTTTGATTTATTGGAAAAGGATAAGCTTTACTAGGCAACCAATGTTGAGCAATTAAAAACTTTCAATCGTAAGCAAGAACAAATAAACCGAAACGCGGACATAAGTCAATGTTCGTAATTACTTTACAATTTTAAGCTCCATGAACTGCACAAGGCTTGTGCAACCGTTGTGCAGCGAATTAGTCACTACTGGCTCTAGACTGAGCTGTATTGGATACTTCTACAGGCGGTTAAACAAACACGAAGCCTGATGAAGGGAGCAGGTAAGATATACAGATTGCATTTAACAGCCGAGAAATTGCGAAGAATTGTTCATCCCATCAAACATCGCCGAAAGAAGGAGTAGGATTTAGTGATCTGTTAACATGATACAACCACGTGATCCACCTGATCAGGGTATCTGGGAAACCTCCCTTTTCAATGGCGGTAGCAGGAGCGTTTAATTTTTTTTTTAGATAAATCTTTAAATGAATGATTTACTATTTTGTGGATAAGCACAAGAAGCATCGGATCTAGGTCTAGGGTGTAAGAGAATTGCAAAACATGTGTTGCGCACCTGAAACATGTTTTAGTTTTTGAACAATATTTTGATGAAAGTATTTCTTTAGAAGAAAACGCAATTTTCAATCGGATACATACACCCTTGGAACTGCTCACTCGTACATCACTGAGCATAAGTGGCTGCGGCATACTTAATGTTTATTTGTATGCATTAATTTACACCAGAAGCATGATGATCAGTGCAAAGCCTGGCAGCCAGGGCAACACTGATCATTATTCCAGTCGCTTCATCGTCTAAAACACATAAAACTCAACTAGCATGTAAACACCGATGTTGATCAGTTACAATAGAAAAGTAAAGAAAGTAACATATAAGAATAATAATTCTGATCTAATCCCAAACAGATTTTTAAATCGGTTGGTGGTTGGGTTTTGTTAAATTTTAAATCCTGCTCACAAAACGAACACGATGCAGCCCTACACTCCATGCTGTAAACGAAGTGACAACCACAAAGGAAAAAAACAACAACAACGCACCGTCGTACGATCGAGACAGAGCATGCATGAGTGTGCAAAGAAAAAAAAACAGAGTGGATTCATCTTTTGTCCCGTTAACTTTTGCAGCGGCTGACTGGTTTGCTTATTAGATACACACATATTAAAATTGGCGTGTCCCTTTGGCCGATTCGTGGCCTTACTGTGCAAAACAAAGCTAAAACATCCAGAACGACAAAAGGGTTACGCGTCTGCCTACTGTATTGGAAGTTCGGTGAACCAGCCAGTTTCGATTGGGTGCAGAAAAATCTAGAGACGGTATCCCGTCTTTACTGCTTACCCTCCGCATTTAGTGGCCAGCCAGGCGAGAGAACGGCGTACAAGCCTATTAATTGAATTAGTTGGGCGAGTGAAGGCACAGCGCGACAGAACCTACCGCAAATAGTATCCTCGCGGAACATTTAATTATGTGAACCAAGTTTTTTTCTGTCCCTTTCTTGCTTTGCCTCTTTCGTTCCGTGCCGGACTACTTTGGTGTGACAGTTGAAAAGCATCGCTGAGGGTGTGTGTGTGCGTGTGTGTTGGGTTGTGTTATTTTTCATCTGCCTGGTGCAGCACATACATTCCCCCGATGGTGGTGGTGTAGTTGGCGCGTGCATACACGCTCGCAGAGAAAAGTGAAGAAAAAAATTTGCCTGATAATTCCGTTTCCTCCACCGGGTGTGATAAGCAGCAGTGAGCACTTCCGAGATAGAATCGCATCAACCCCCGGGGAACTCAACTGGTGCCTAGGCTGGAGCGTGCAAGCGCCTGCAGTTAGAGAGTTTGGATGTAGCTCGGGTTGTTGCGAAAAGAGTGAAAAGTGAAAAATCAGTGGATCCGCTGACGCAAAAGAGAAATCCCATAACACCACAAACCTTAGCTGCCGGGTTGCACCTGCACCACCCAATCCAATATCAGCTAGTGACTGCATCGAACGCTTAGCGCATCATCTTTGGTGGAATCTGCGGTGCTTGTGGCTTCGGCAAGGGTTTTACCGGGAGGCAATATAGTAGGCGCAGCCGACAGTTAGTCGGACAAACAATACCTACGAGCACCATGATGGCGGAATCGGATAACACGGCAGACGCGACCAGACGGCTAAATGTGAAAAAACAGACACTCGACGATGCGTACGCAATCCCGGCCAACTTCCTCGAAATTGACGTCGTAAACCCGATGACAACGATTGCGGCCGGAAAGAAACGGTACACCGACTACGAAGTGCGGATGCGGGTAAGTGATTTGGTAGCGTCGTGGATGGTATCGCGGTACCGCCTGCTCTTTCAATTGACCCGTATCGTTGATAATGGACGCGTTTCTCAATGTTCCTCCGCGGATAGAAATGCGAAAGATAAATAGCATCATGTACACCGAGCACCAGACACGGGAGGAGATTTGTAACCCCAAGCAATGGTGTCCGCTTTGTTTACATTACATTGGATGCAATAATATCTGACTCAAAATATTCCTATGCGGAGGGCGCCTTCAGTAGCAAGCGTGTAGTGTACATCCGGTTTAACAAACGCCTATTTATCTCTCGTACGATGGCATCCAAATGAAAGTGAATCTACAGTCCAGAGTCAGTCCACTTTGCTTTGATGCCGCAGAAGGGCGTATAAGCTAACGAGGTTTGTTTCAATTGAGATAGAAGATTGATGGATGGCACACACCAGCAAAGCAAGTGGCGCTCCGTCGTATCACACACACCGCACACCATGAATCATCGTCATCCGTTCCCTTCGACGACGGTACTCACCTTACAACTGCCGTTACACGCGGTTGATGAGGCTGTTGGAAAAGCCGCGATTCCGCGACTACTATCCCCCATCCCGTGTCTGTTGTCACGGGAAAGGACACTTTCTTTGTCCTTCCGGTGCTTCGATTCGGCCGGGTATGACGCGAAAAACCACGTGTTGCACATGATTTCTTGTTGTGGTGGTATGGTTAAAGATAATTCTGCTAAAGTTATGTAGTTTAAAGCGCAGGATCAATGTGTTCCTGTAGCTTTAAATACATTTTAACTACAATGCTGAATTTGAAGGCTGCTTAACAGGCGGCCACACTCATCAACGGCATGATTATCTCGTTCTGTCTGCCTACTCATCATCTATCCATTTATGACGTGGTCGTGTTAGCGCCATATTCTCTATCTGCGATTGGGACAAACGGTTGCGCTAAAGTAGGCGTTGCAATTAGCAGCAAACCGTGGCCAGCTCTAGAACCTTATGTAAATGTAACCAAGTTACGGCACAGCGTATAGAAACACACAAACAAAATCTAGTTTGCGTAATGATGGCCATCCTTTTCCTGCTTTACAGCCAGTTCGCAACGATCGCCATACTGGGGGGAGCCTTTTAGCATGCCTCCTGCGATGGTGCTGCAGATTTCGCAATTCAATTACCGGTCGTTACATCGAAGAGAGAATATTGATCCAATTACAGAAAGAACTGTCGAAGCGAAAACTACATTCTAATACCCCCTGCTGTTGGTGGAAGTGGACGTTTAGATAGTTAATATATAAAAAAGTTATAAATTATTTGTTGAACCAGCCCCTCACATCTATTTAATCCACTCGCTTGTGCTTCTTCTCTTTTGCAGACAAACCTGCCGGTGTTTAAAGTGAAAGAATCCAGCGTCCGTCGCCGGTACAGTGATTTCGAATGGCTCAGGAACGAACTGGAGCGCGACAGCAAGGTAGGAGCCCGGTTTTGTTTCTCGTTGCGTTGCGGTGTGTACCGAAACAATTATTAATCGCTCAACTTTCTTACTGATCGAAACCGAAACAACAAGTGCACCAAACTCGAGTGCTCTCTCATGGTATTGCAAATGTACTAAAATGTGTCTCCATCTTTAGATTGTTGTACCACCGCTACCCGGAAAGGCCTGGAAACGGCAGATGCCATTCCGCGGCGACGACGGCATATTTGACGAAAACTTTATCGAAGAGCGACGAAAAGGGCTGGAACAGTTTATCAACAAAATTGCGGGCCACCCGCTAGCGCAGAACGAGCGTTGCTTACACATGTTTCTGCAGGAGGCGGCCATCGACAAAAACTACGTCCCCGGCAAGATCCGCAACACGTAAAACAGGAATGTAAAAACCGGCACTGAACATAACTGTGAGCAGGTAGGCAGAACGCAAACGTGCGTGTGGGTGGTGGATTGGTTGGCTAGGTATGGTCCATCCTGGCGTTGCATTGAAAAGGATGCATTAGTATAGCAAAATATATAGGCGAGAAAAAGGAGAGCAAAAAAAAAAGGAATTCAACCAGGAGGAGGATGTTGTGACCCGGGCACGAATTGTGTGTGACCTGGATCCGATTAGGATGCTAAAAAACGCCTCCCTCCTATCCCTGAGAACAAAACGCGAACGAACGGTTGGTATCCACACCCCCCGCTTCACAGTCTGCTAGTTGGTTGTTGTGTATGATAAGTTTTTGTACAGCAAAAACTAGAGGCAATATTCAAAATGAGTGCTCCCTTTGAGATCGTGTTAAGCAAATGCAATGCAGATTGCAGAGTAACAATGATACAATCAAACGAAAATCCTCTCCCAATTTTATTTCTAATTTTGTATGATGTTGAAGCACGTTGCCCTTTGTTTCGAACAAGTTAAGATTCCCTGATGAACCTCTCCCGTTGGGTTTGATTTGACGCTCGATCGATCTACTACTCCTAACTACTGAAATGTGTATGTGAAACTAAACCGACAGAGACAGAGAGGGAAGAGCGCTAGGAAAGGAAGCGTTAGCTTACGTACTGGCGTATCCCACAAATAGAGTTCTAGAATAGATAGGAATGTGTTCCCTTTCGTATAAATGATTCTGCTATTGATATGATCTCTTTGTAACTTGGGATTCGAAAAGAAAAACTGTTCAGGTGGGGTCATACACGTACAGAGAGAAGTGGACGATGAAGTACGTGAAACACAACAGGCGAAAACAGGCGCGCTCTCTATACGATCATCGTAGAGTATGTAGTACGATCACTATCCTTCACATTGCAAAGCATGATAGACAACTGTGCAATCTTGCGTGAAGATGAGAGGTTCATCTTGCGAATTTAAGTTTGCCTTCTAACAACTATCACAGTGGCATTGGTCGGTGACCTTTTTGTATTAGCTTGTGAAACGTGATACGGGAAAGCTAGTTTTTCTTTTTGCATTTGCATTTCAGTAGTTGGGAGGATGTATCAAAATTTTTCCCCAATACGGAAATCCAGCTTGGAATTAAGCTGATGTTACGCGGCGTATCGTGCAAGGGCTTGCAATGCAATAATGAATACCCTTAATCAAACAGCAAACGCGCGTATTCGCTCCCTTCCGTCTGCCAGAGTTGTTTGACCCATCGCCCAAGCTCTCCTCCACTCCACAGTACGCGAGTGTGTGAACAATAATTGACATCAGGAGAAGACGAGAACCCCTCCCCCAGGGTGATATGTTATAATACATATTTGGAGTAAAACAAATAAGTCAAGCGATGGTGATGTGCGTCAGTGTAGATAAACAAAAAAAGGAGGAAAAAGTTTGTTTGTGAAGGGAAGTAATGATGCACAGATGCAGATAGAATTACGATTATCATTTACAAACCCCATTTATTATTTAGCCTCCCCCCATCCATCCTCTTCCCCCCCCCCCCCCCCCCACGACGTTCACGAAACAAGATGCTCTGCTCTGTAGTTTTACAAACAGAAAAAAAAGTAACAAAGAGAACAACAGCTGGGGATGATGATGATCTAGGAAATGGAAGCTGTAGTGTAGGTAGAGGAGAGTGTGGTTGGAGAGACGACGAGAATGCGACGAGGAACAAGTATTCAAAGGTGTGAACATATTGATGAGGTAATAAAAACAAAACAATCTTTGATTATTATTAACCACCTCCTGTCCGCATACTTACTTATTTACTTATCAGGCGCTACAATCGCTTCACGGTCATGGCCTGCTGCAACCTCGATGGCTACCATGCCTCCTCTCTGTCCGTGTGGCTGGCCTAAAAGGTCTTTACGGGATGGGTCGTCCGGTGTCATTCTCATGACGGAACCAGCCCATCGGAGCCTGGCGAGTCTAGTTCGCTGTCATTATAGCGGCTCCTCCATTGTCCTTCCACACATACACGGGGCGTCAAAATCCATCTGGGCATCTTCATCTCGAACGCGGCTAAGAGGGTTTCGTCAGTTTTGGACAGAGTCTATGTCTCGGAGGCGTATGTGAGTACTGGGACTATAAATGTTCTGTACAGTCTCCCAGCTTCGTCCGTCACGACAGGTGTTTCGAGTGGAGAAGTTTCCTCAGGCTGTAGTATGACCGGTTGGCAGCCAGCACCCGTGCGCGTACCTCAACATCAATGCTGTTGTCGGTGCTGACTTTTGACCCCAGATAGGTGAAGTTGTGGACGACTTCGAAGGTGTGGTCACCTATCTGTACATGTACCCCTGCGTAAATCAGTGTTTGTTAGCAGAGGGCAGCTGGTGGTGCCACCATCATTTTGTTTTTCGCCTCGTTAATCTGCAATCCGAGGTTCTGTTAGAGCCTCAAACCAATGATGTCTATGTCTTCAGCGTGTATGTCAGGATCTGGATTTACTTATAGAAGATGGTCCCCGAAGGTTCCACCTCCGAGTCGCGGATGGCTCTCTCTAGCGCCAGGTTGAAAAGGAGACAGGCAAGCCCATCTCCCTGGCGCAAGCCCTTGGTGGTAGCAAAGGGCCCTGAGAGTTTTCCATCCACCTTCACCTGGCATATGATGTTGGCCATTGTCATTCTTACAAGCCTGGTAAGCTTGACCGGGAGGATTCCAAAAGAGCTCATAACTTCGTATGGTGCCACCCTGGGGCTATGCTGTCATATGCGGTTTTAACATCAATGAAGAGATGGTAGGAGTAGAGCTGCTCCAAGGCTTGCCACATCGTGAAGTCAGTGATTGATTTTCCGTTTCGGAATCCTCCTCTGACAGTTTCCGATCGATCTTGTAAGAGCAGGGAGAAACGCGTGCGATGCTAATAATATGAATCCCGAACAAAAACTATAAAATGCGATGATCGTACAGTGAAGAGAAGGGTGATGAAAATGGTGCGTATATGTGAAGTTTCCAAGAAGCAGCTTCTCATCAAACTCGTGCGAGGTAAGTTTTTTTTTTCTCCAGATTCTATATTTAATGTAACATTTTTCCTTAATCGCACTGTTAAAATTCAATAAATAAATTACTACACTACTTGAACACCAAGAAACCACAAACGATTGGGAATTAGCACACACACACACACACTGTGACGCGACTCGTAGTAATCAAGCGGGGACAGCCGGACCAAGGCGTGATAAGCATCGCGAGAGGATGCTACCGTTTCGTTTTCCCACGTTTCGGTGGCAAATCTTCCTCATCGTCATCTAGAAGTGAGAAAAGGGAAGGTAAGGAACAAACATAAGACCACGGGTTTACCACACAGGGAGTAACGCTCTTACTAAATATGATGACACTCGTTTACAGATTATTATGTGATGCTGCTTGACACTGTGCGTGCGTGTGCGTGTGAGTTTACTGAGTGTATAATACAGGAATACTAGGGAGAAAGCACACAAGTTTGAAAGCTGACCGATCAGTTAGTGGTAGAGAAGGTAAAATGGTTTCTAGTTTCGTATGAACACTGCAGAGCAAAACCGGTGCATTTTCAGTAAAATTTTACTGAAGAAAAGAAAAATATATTTTTGTTTTAAGCTATCAAGTATTGATTATTTGATGAGTTACAATCCTCACTATTCTTGCATACAATCCAACACCACACACATACACAATGTACTATATGAAATGCTAAGCTAAGCTTATTATATTTATATATTTTTATGGCTTAAAAATGCAACACTCTTTTGCTTTTTTTTTGCTGCTACGAGACCCTAAATCTGAGCTAGAGAGAACTCCCCCTTCACTGTTGACGAACCACCACTCACACAAAGTCACACGATCATCTGTCTAATTCAGTCGTTTGAAGATAAAACGGTTAAAATCACTTTATTTCTTAAAAGCAACGGAACTTTGATGTTAAAAATTGCGTGGCACTGTGTAAAGATGCTGGGGTTTTGGAAAAGTATTGCTTTTTTTTGTTTGTTTGTTCAGTTCCCCCCAGCCGGTTGAAATACTATCATTCTTCGTCCCTATGTTTCGCGGCAAATGTTCTTTTCTTTTTGCGTCTAGTGTCGGGCTCAATGTCTAGAACGAAAGTTGAGAGAAAAGGATACATGTTTTTATTCCGGTACAACAAGAACAAATAACAAAACAAAAACAACAACAATCGGTATGCTTTAGCATATGCAAATGAGGAAACCTATGGGGACGTTAAAGCTCACACGCACAGCGAAGAAGAACACAGGGAAGAGTGCACATAATGCGGAATGTGGAACCCGTGCCGTAATGCTCTCTAATTTTACTGTTTCTGATCTCAGATTTAGAAAAAAAAACGTTAAATGAGTTGTTTTTTCCTGTTATTATTTAGCCTAGTAAAATCATTACTTCCACATGCTTTCGACGCGCACATGTTGTCACATGGTGTTTGTGAGGCAATTTGTACAGTGTGATCACAATGTGTGCACAAGCATCCGACAATCGGTACTTACGGCCGATCGACCGTTGAAATTGAGCAACTCAATCTAGAGTAAAAAAAACACTCGCAACTCGCAAATGAAATACGTACTGATCGTGAGTCGAAGAGAGTAATCTACACGGATGTGTGTTACCTTTATTTGTATTTGAGCAGTGGCGAATTTTCCATTTCGAGTTTTCGAGGCGAGGAAAATTCGTTGTACGCGTTAGAATGTGAAAAGCAGCAAAACAAAGCTGATGCATTCGATTGAGATGATGTAAAAAAGAACAACAAAGTATTTCTTACTATGGGACAATTTTTGTTTAATCGGTTATTGCAACATCTACAGCACACACAGACACACACCACAGACATAAATGCAACAAAAACAAACAAAAACATCCACCAAAACGTGATCATATTATGCACGGGGGTTGTGCTCTGGTACAAGGATCCTGTCTGCCCGGCGTGTTCTTCTGGAAGCGTTCAGCAATGATGCAGTTCTGTTACTTTTTGTTGTTGTTAATTCATGGATTGTGCGTTTTGTTTTGATATACATATGTGTATGTGTGTGTGTGTGTGTATATGGATGTGCCGGTATATGATGCAGAAATAGGTATCTAAATTACGTATCGGAGTGAAAACAGTATCCAAAACTTCTATTTGCGCTAAACTACATTCACCAACCGACGGGATGACGTTCTGCGACCTTTACCTGAATTGTCACTTTCAATGACTTTGGTAATCTTCATGTTCTGGCGCGCCCGGACCGCGGCTCGCGAGCTCGTTGCGGGGGGCAGATTTTCTTCCTCACTGTCACTCTCCCCGTCCTCGGACGATGGCGCTTGTTTTGCTCCCCGTCGGCCGCGACGTCCCACTGTTTTGTTACTTCCTCCTCCCGCTTTCTTGCTCCCCTTGCTTCCTCCTCCACTTGGAGGCTTTGATACTCCGCGCTCACCGGTTGCCGGACGGCCCTTTCTCCCGGACGTGGTGGCGATTTCACCGCTCCCTTCATCGAACGATCCTGTTGAGTTGGCTCCTGCTACCGCATCCGCCGTTTCATCGCGCACCTCGAGGCATTCTTTTAGCCGCGTCTCAAACTCGACCACTGCGTTCTGCGTTGTGTTTTAGAAAAAAGGCGAAAAAATACGCAAAGGTTATGAGGAATGCTAGAATGAGTATAAGAAGATTATATAAAAATGCGACGAATCCGACTGTCACAATTTTCTCACACAAAAAAAGTTTCCACATGTGTGGCAGCGGTGGGATTCGAACCCACGCCTCCGAGGAGACTGGTGCCTTAAACCAGCGCCTTAGACCGCTCGGCCACGCTACCTTAGTGCCGGACCAAGGCTCCATTGCCTACTGGTTCATTGGAACGCTTCATCCATGATCCAGGGTTGTAGCCACGGTATGCAAAATGCTCCCAGCTTCAATAAAATACGCAATTTATGCTGCAAATTACTAATACACAATCAATCATGCTTATGTTTCTTTTACCATATCTCTTTGAAACTGTTTTAACAGACACCCACAAATTTTAATTAAAATTGAAAAGAAAATTATTATAACATAACAAAATAAAATATTGTAATGTTAACTATTAAATATTGCCAAAATCATAAAAACTAATGTTTGCTAAAACCAATACTTTTACTTCTGCACTCAGAGCAGCATATCAAAAAACCCCCCACACTGTGGCACAAAAAAGTTACCACTCTGTGGCAGCGGTGGGATTCGAACCCACGCCTCCGAGGAGACTGGTGCCTTAAACCAGCGCCTTAGACCGCTCGGCCACGCTACCTTCTTACCCTCTCCACTCCAAAACCGACACATAAACCACACCCCATACATTCTCCGCTCAACAAGTAAGCAGCAAGCATCTAATTTGCTATATTCTTTATCACTAGATTGATTTGAAGCACCTACCTTCAGTTCCGGTTTTGCCAGTTTGCTCGTGTTGCTGATGATCGTACGGAATGCTTGATAAATCTCCTCGTGCTGCACCTTATCCTTGAAGCAGCCAATGTTTTCCACCAACTTCTTGATCGTCTTCTCGTTGTAAGATAGCAACGAAAGGCAAAACGCGATGTCACGCCACTGGCGCACCTCCTTCGTGACCCGGAACCGCAGGCACAGCTTCTCAACCAAACTCTCGATCTGCTTGTCCTTGTTGATCAGCCCAATGATGTACCGCATAATGATGTGGTACTTTTCCTCCTCGAGTTCCAGCTTCGGGTCGCTCAGCCGGGAAATGATGTCGGGCAGCACATTGTACAGGATGTTCGATTTGTTCGCAATCTCCTTAAAGAACTGTTCCGTGATGGTGCGAATCTCCCTCACCGGATCCACGATACAGAGCGCCAGGTCTGATATTTGACCCTTCACGCGAATCATCTCGTGCAGGATCAGATGGGACAGCATCTTCACCGCCGTCATGCGCAGCTCCACATTCTCTTCGTGCAGTGTCGCGTACATGTGCTTGGTCCACGGTTCGATCACGTTCGGAAAGCGGAAGGTAAAATCCGACAGCCCGATCACGATGTTGCACTTGATGTTGGTGTTCTTCGTGTGCTTGAAAATGTTCATCAGGAACGGCATGTTGTCCTCGCAGAACTTGGACGACACGGCCATCAGTCGAATAAGCGTCAGTACGGCCGCCTTTTGCATCAGCTCGTCCTTGTAGCGGTTCGGAAATTTGCACACCTCCAGCACGGTAGGAATCAAGCGGTTCAGCAGATTATCTTTGCCGTACAGCAGCTCCTGTTCGCAAATGTAGTTGATCTCTTCCGCCACAGCATCCTCGGCCGTGGCTCCGCTCAGCAGTTCCTCTTCCGGCTCAGTCGCTTGCTCCGGCCCATTGTTGCCCCCAGCGCCGGTAGATCCGGACAGGCGCTTCAGTGCATTGCTGGCCGATACGTTCATGGAAGTGGAGAGTGTTTTTCGCATGTTGGCCGCCATTCCAGCACTAACCGCCGTTGCAGTGCTGTTCAATTGCTTGTTCCCTGCCAGTGCGGCATTTTTCTTTTTCTGATTCTTTAACTCGTCCTTCAACTCTTGCCGATACTTCATGTTGCTGTACACATCAATGTCCAGATAGATCATCTCGCGCATCGCAACGTAACCGATCGTGAAGATGAATCGGGCCGCCAGAAAGTGTGGAATGGTAAGCAACACTTCTTCCGGCTGTGTCGCAGATTGCGATGAAGTGCGAGCGCTAGTCTCTTGGGTGGATCCCGAAATTTGGCTCAGCTGCGTTAATCGGTTTTCGTCGCCGGTCTGTTCTACCGGCGTGCCCCTTTCCGCCAGCTTCTGCAAACGTTCGTACAAAGCGATCACAATCGATTGCGATAGCAGGTCGGGCGTTTTGACCATTTTGTAAATGAAGTCAAACACTTTCGTACCGATGTCGTCAAACGATTGCACTTGGGAGCAGAAGAACAGCTTGGTATACAGATCGATCACGTGCTGTACAGTGGATGCCGAATGGTCAAACCGTTTGTAGTATTTCGAACTGTTTGTCGGCTGCGGAACGGAGTTCATGAGTAGTTCCAGGGTGGCCACGAATATGCGTGGATCACGTTGGCCACGCTGCTCTAGGCCAATCGTTTCTAGCAGCTGTTGGTTGGCAGTTACAACCGACGGTTTGGCCGCTGCAACCATCACCAGCAGCTGCAGTGCCTGGCGCGATTCCTCCGGCGTCACGCTCTCTAGCTTCATCGTGTAGATTTCGAACAAAACCTGCACCATCTGCGCATCGATGTCACCGTTCTCGACCCACTCCTGTATCAGCACCTCCATGGCGGTGTATTGGCCGCGCGTAAGGTTGGTCAGAAATTGGCTCAAATTTCGCACCACCTTTACCGTGTGCGCCCTACCCTGTAGGTTGGTCTCGAACAGGACCCGCTTGTATGCGGCCGTTACGTTCTCGCGCTTTTCCTTGTCGGACGACCACACGAGGTAGAGCATTTGCTGCATGCCCTGTTCCGTACCCTTGATGCCGAACAGATACGCCGAGGTAAAGAAATCGATCGCACCGTGCACATCCGTCTGAGCTTTTGACATCAGCATTTCCAGCAACTTGGGAACGGCGTTCGATATCAGCTCCGAGAACCGTAGCGAGTCGTGCAGAAAGTTGACCGAATTTTCCACCTTCTCGACTTCGGCAGCCTGTAAAAAGGGGGTTTTAGGGTTAGCAAAATGTTTTCGACTGTTTGTCCCGGCGGGGAATCATTACCAAATTGGTGTTCATATGCGCATGAATGAAGTAGCTCTTCAGCAGCGTAATGTAATACATGCACTGGTGCTCGAAATTCATTTCCTTGCGTTCGTCGCTATTGCCCAGCGCGTAATCTGCCCGCTGTACCAGTCGTACCAGATCCTTGTAGTTTTCCTCTTTCAGCATTGTTAAGATACTGTCGGAGAGCAGCTTCACATCCGCCTCGGTCGCAGTTTCCAGATCATCGGGCTCCTTGCCAAACAGCTCCGTTACGATCGGATACATCTGCACCACGATATCTTCCCACTCTTCTTCCTTTGCCTTCATTTTATTGTTGTGCTCCACTAGCTGCATGCGCAGGTCCTGCAGCTTTTTGTCTTCCTCCTCATACTGAACCCTTAGCTCAGCGAGTGATAGCTAAAAGGAGGAGCCGTTGAGTGCAGTAGATTAAATATTAAAGTAAACGAAATGTTAGGCTAACCAGACGTACCTTAGCAGAAAACGGATTGTGCTCGAGGAAAGCCTTAATCAAAGCGATCGATTGTTTACGCACAACTAGCGCCTTGTCCTCCAGGCGTTCAACAGCCAGATTCAACACCTTGTGTATCCAGGCGAGCGGTACAGCGTTATTCTCCTTGAGATTCAACCACACTTGCAAAACCTTCGAACGCACATGCGCCGATATGTCCATGATGTGGTTGAGCAGATCGTCCAAAAACTCGTCCCGCGTCTCCTTCAGCTCATCGGGCAGCTCTTCCGACGTGAGCTCGCTAACGACCGCTTCACCCATGATCTGCAGCACACAGTTTCGCAGTGTGAACGATTCCAGGCTCAGCAGCTCTTCACTCAACATCGAAAGATGTGGTATCATAAGCTTCGGGGCTAGCGTACCGAGCTCGATCAGAAACATGCTGTAAAATTTCGCTGTTTGCGAGTCGGCCGAGTCCACGCTCAACCGTTCGATAATTTCCTTTATGATCACTGGATAGATCGTCTGAATGCCAAACTCTTCGTACAGCAGCAATACGCCAGCAGCTACCGGCGGGATCGCCGTTTCGATGTGTTCGATGATCTGCAGGATACGCACCGGGAACGCTAGCGAGTGATTGTATCGTTTGATGGCTGTCCCAAGGATTTGGAACACACTGTCCGCGATGTTGCGAGTCCGCACGTACGGCTGCTCCAACGTTCGATAGCAAATATCGCAAATGACGCTGTGAAAGAGAAGTTATACGCACGTTAGAGCAATACTGCTGCTGTACTACATCTTGTACTCATCCGTACAGATACTCACTCTACGAACGATTCCTCGCAGACCGGTGGATCCCATAGCTTCTCCAGCGGAAGTTGCATCAAGTTGTACAACTGCACGATGCACTGGTACCGTTTGTTGTCCCAATCTAGCGCTTCTGCCTGATCGTTCACCGACTGCTTTTTGGTCTTCTTTGTCGTCAGTTTCTCGTTCACGGTATTTACATGTGAATCGATCACCTTTACCATACCGTTCACCAGAAAGGCCAACATCTTCAACGCATTCAGCGACGATTGTTGGTCGGTTGTGTCCATTTCCTTCCGGGACAGCAGGTCCGCCATCGTACTGCCCAGCTTGTCGATAGCGCCATAGAGCTGATCGTAGGCGCGCAACAGATGCGTGCCGGTCAAACCTTTCTCATTGTCGATCACCGAATAGAACGTATCGAAATGATCGAATATCGCGAAAGGGTCGTTGAACACGGCGCGTGACGCTGTACATAATAGAGGGTGGGAACGGCAAACAAAGTGTGATTAGCGTTTTGTTTCCACGTCGCCGCACTACCGCGCAAATCAAAAACATCACCGCGCACACTTCTTACCCTTCAGCGCTTCCGGGACTTCGCCGGCGTCAAGTACTCGGCCGACGCAATAATGGTTTTTGTCTGAACGCAGAAGCTCCGCTCTTGCCTGTGGTATGATGAATTGCCACTCCATTGCATTGCAAATTTACAAACGCCAACAAAACTTCGAGAGTGTCCGCAGGAACGACGCGCTAGTTCAACTATCCGTTTCGCTTGTGTGTTTTTTTTTTACAGCACGCAAATAATGATATAGGAAGCCGCCGTTACGCCTGGTTCTTGGCTTGGTATGAATGTCAGTGTTGCCAGACAGTGACGTGACGATGGTATTTGCCAAAAACGAGACTATTAGTTTATTTCATCGTTAAACAATCGGTTTCAAATTGTTTCAGACTTAATATATCACTATATTTGAATTAATTTTGAGTTTTATGCATTTTTAGGAACGTGTAATGCAATAGAAACGGTCATTAAAAATGTTTTAAAAAACAGCTTTTTATTCTGGCAGCACGGACTTTGAATTTTTGACAGTTGCGCGAGGGGTACGACAGTGTGTTTTTATCGATACACTGTAATTATTTACAAAATTTCTTTCGCTGTCGCTATTTATTGCTTCGAATAAAATCCCCTATCTTTTTACTAATTTATTAGAGATTTCACTTAAAATTTTTGCCGCGGCTTCAGTGTGTCAGTTCCACACACTCTTCGATGGGTACATTTACCCAGCGGACACCTTTTACATCCACTTTCCGGTGTTCTGCTTGCCGCCACCATTCTGGTTAGTGCATCGACGGAACTATCCACTGGCTGGGCCGTACGATTATCCGCTGGTTCATTATGATCTATTTTCAGAAAAATTGTTTGCAAAGTGGCACTTGATACAGTAGACGTTTCACTTTTACGTGAAGCTGAAGCTATCAGAAGCTGGAGTGGATCAACCTTCGGTTCTTCGGAAGATGGAAAATTGTACGTAGTAATTGTGCTGATCGAACTGGACGAATCTGGAGGAAAGAAACATAAATTGTACTGCACAAATCTCATAAAGTTTGAGGCACACCTGTACCTTACCTCTCAGCACCAGTTTCGGGACGCTAATGAACGATTGTGCGCTGATGTTTTTATCCTTCATTTGACGCAGATCATGCAGTGCCACTGTTTCCGCCTGATCAGTAGTAGTATATTTGTGATCCTTTGTATTACTTTCGGCATTGGATTGAACTTCTTTACGATTTACGATGTGCAGTTTGTTCTTCAAATCTTGCACCACTTCCTGCAAACGCATCTTATCCGGATAGTAAGAGTTGCGCACATGTTTCTCACAGATGCGGTTTATATTATCGTCGGAATAGTTTTTTGTGTTAATTATATCCTGCGTCAGCCGGTACAGGAAATGTGATAACTCTCGATCATCTTCGAATCTAGTGAGTGAGATAGAAAAAATAAAAAACTAACACAGCACAGCGGCGTCCGTTTTTGCTTACGGCTCTAAATCGAATTCAAATGTCGGAGAATGCAGCGCGGCCTTTTTTCTATGTCGTCCACAAATTTTGCACTGCTCCATTACTTATATATTTGGGAAACTAAAAGTATGCATTTCTTCCGCTAAGCAGAGCACTCTACGATTAAAATAGTCCAAAAAATCCTTTCCAAACCAAACAAAGAAAGCCATCTTCGTGCACAACCCTGACCAAACGTCATTTTTTTGTTGCTCCTCGTACTTGGCGAGAATCTGACAAGTGTTCGTGTTTTTATTTATTTACAGCAACATCTGGGCAAAAATAGGAGCTCATTGGTTGTTGATGGTGGACTTTCAGTGTTTTAGGCCGCAGAAATCAAGGTTTTTTAACGCAAATCGTGTCTATTTAATCCTAATCGTAATCGCGTTAGTGTTTCCTCGCGTATTCTTTCGTCACAGTGCATCTTTGAGAAGTTGCGTACGCAAAATCGAGTGTAAAGCTCACCGTTTGAAGTGCAGACACGGTGTGGTGTGATATTTTGCATACTTCTACTCGATCAGTTGTTCTGAGTGATGTGAAATGAAGGAAAGGCGATAAAACCGTAATCAGCGGATCAGATTGAAGTGCAATCGAGAGATAAGTTTGGGGTGCGTTACGTTGCAAGCCTGGTGTTATTGTTTTGGTTCTAGTTGTGTTGCGTTTTGCTTTACTATCTATCGGTATACCCTGTGTGCTATGGTGGGTGAGTGTATTTGTGTAGTGTAACAATCTGATCAACAATCTATCCATCGAGATGAGCACCGATAGGCTGCTGTTTAGAAATCCGAGCGAGGAGGAATCCCTTTCTAGCACCCCGATCAGTAAATCGCCCTCGCTGGCATCCATCCGCGAAGGGTTAACGCGACGGGAAAGCTATTGCTCCCTGGCATCCTACTCGACCGCTAGTCCCTCGGCCAATGACGGTGATGGTGGGTGTAGAAAGAAGCAAGCCGGTAAGTGTGCACATTGCTACAGTTTTATTTTTCCCAGAAATCACATTTTATTTAGTCTTCTGTTTAAAAGTGCAGTGCTCTGTGTCAAGTGTCAAAACCCCGGTTTACGCACGGTTGCAGGGATGGCGTTAAACCAAACCGCACAGATGTGTATCGATCGGTTTAATAAAATTTACATAATCGAACGGACACCGTAATCATATTCCCCGCCCCTGGGGACGCCGGGAACTAGAGCGGAAACACACTAACCACCGCCACCGACGGAACAACGTGCGCCCAGGACGGGAATCTTGCTAGCAGCTCCTCGAATTCGGCCGTATGCATGTGTTGATACTGCCAGAACTTGGTTGTAACAACGATATCTACCAGATTGCCGTTTTCTTTCGGATGATCGTATTGCACATCAACGGTCATGTTCCACGCCTTCCCCGGCAGGCCATGGGTAATAAAGATAAAGTGTCCATCACGGCCACTGAACGTTGCTGGCGGTGGCACATGGTCTAGCAACGACCAGCCCACCAACTGTACGCCTTTCTTCGGTCCAATAATGATGGACGACTGTATGCTTCCTTCCATGGTAAACAGCAAACGCTGGGAATGCGTGTCGAGCTGCTCCGTACCTAGATAAGCCATCGTGACCATATTATCGACGATCGGTTCCGGGCCTGGCAGCCAATAGTTGCTGCGAAAATATAAATGGCGATTAATTTGGTTGCGGCTCTAAAATCCACGTTGTACAGCTCACTTGAATCGCATCTGATGCCACAGGGAGTAAAACGGTAACGCACAAAACAGTTCCGTTTGGCAGGAATTTACCTGTCGCATCGGAACAAGCGTTTCACCGGGCACAACGTGCTCTTCAATCGTTGCTCGAGTGTTTCTGTCCATCTCCTGGAACAGCTGTTGGTTGGCATGTTTTGACGCTTCTATTCGTTGTACCTCCTTCAGCAGGAACTCGTAGGCCATCACTTCATTTTCCTGACTTCCAGTCGGCTTTGGGCCCAGGTCGTTCAGCGTCTTCAGACTTGCCCAGGCACGCTCGGCAATAAACGCGTTGGGCGAACGTTCTAGATCCCCCACCGTTAACGCCGGTGGTAGCCGTGTGGCCAAATAGCTCGTCAGCAGCCCACAGCCAAGCACAAGCAACAGTGCACCGTAAACTGCACCACTGTTGAGCTGGTGCAGGTTCTTAACCACGTGTCGTTCGTCCTCCTTAAATCGAACACGCTTTTGCTGTGCGCTTTTGCTGTGCTACCATGTATGCTTCCTTCCATGGTAAACAGCAAACGCTGGGAATGCGTGTCGAGCTGCTCCGTACCTAGATAAGCCATCGTGACCATATTATCGACGATCGGTTCCGGGCCTGGCAGCCAATAGTTGCTGCGAAAATATAAATGGCGATTAATTTGGTTGCGGCTCTAAAATCCACGTTGTACAGCTCACTTGAATCGCATCTGATGCCACAGGGAGTAAAACGGTAACGCACAAAACAGTTCCGTTTGGCAGGAATTTACCTGTCGCATCGGAACAAGCGTTTCACCGGGCACAACGTGCTCTTCAATCGTTGCTCGAGTGTTTCTGTCCATCTCCTGGAACAGGTATCCGGCGTCTGAATGCTTGTACAGTCCGTACTCGTCATGAAACACCCGGAACGTGTGCTGTACAGTCGGCGGAAGAAAGCGGAATTAAGTTCACGGCAGATTCGTCGATAGTTGCTGCTACTTTCTCACCGTAACGTAATGTCGTTGAGGTGTTGGATCCTTGGCCATGCTCTCATCCCTATACGGAAACCCAAGTGGGCTCAGACATGCCAGTGCCAGCGTAAATACGATAACGGCAGATAGCTTAGCGGTGAAATTAATCATTTGTCGCAACTGTCCGATAAACGGAATCAAATAGCTACAGCACAGTAGCGTTCCAGCGGCCGCTAGCAGCGAGATAAACACTTCGGGATTGCGCGATCCTCCAAATCGACCGGTGATTGGTACGAACAGTTGTATAAGCACGTTGTAAAAGTTGGTTGACCATAACAACGCGGGCAGCTGGAATGTAAGATGCACGTAAATCCAACGCCGATGCGATCGACTCGCATTGAGGATGATGTTCAGCAGGGACGATGCGAGCGAACAGGCGAGCAGAACCATGGGTATGTAGCCACTACGATAACCGGCACCCGTTGCGGCTAGTGTTACAAAGCTCCAGAACACATTTACTCCGATCAGTCGTGCTTGGGTCATTTGACCCAGCGAAAGGTGGCTCTGCGAATCGTGAAGAGAGTAAATATGTAAACATACGAAATTTATAAGTTTGTGCCAGAGCAAACGCAGGTGCCGGAGGTACCTTATCGTTGGTGTAGAACGTCGTAAGAAATAGATAGACAAAGCAATGTGCCAACAGCGCAGAACAGCAGTAAATGCCCAGGATCAGCTGCGTGTTCGTGTACCAGGTCATGGTTTTACCGAAGAAATCCAGCTGCCGTGCTATTGTCGTGCATGCAACTAGACTAAACACTGTTCCTACTACGGTACCCGCTAGTCCGAATGTAACTTCCCGCAAAACATCCTTGAAGCGCATGCGGGAAAAGCCGATCAAAGGCACCATCACGGAGAGTAGCGCAACGGCTAAATTGATGTACCGTCCGCTAGCGACCGAGTAATGCACAAACACAAACCCGATAAAGTCGAAGAAAACCGTTTCACCGGTGGGTAGTTTTGATGCTGCCAGCTCATCACACTCGGCCAAATCACGCGTCAGTGCGAGCACATTGTCCCCAGTGCGCTGCAACACCTCAAGCGATAGGAAGTCCATGGAATCGTAACGCGTGTGATAGCGGTACCCGTTGGCAATGTGTGCAAAATCCATCCCCGGCACTTCGCCGTAATCGCGAAACATTCGGAAATCCGTATCGGACGGGATCAACCCCAGCTGGAAGATTTCCTCCCCAACGGTGTGCGCGAACGGATGCCGAATGGCACGTGCGTATGCCTGGATCAGCCACGGACGATGTGGTCCAGCCTGGAACAGTACCTCCTTCCCACCGGAACCGGACGATTCGAGGTTGAGAAACGCGCGCACCTCGGCCGCCCACCGGTGCTGTGTGATGAACCCGTGAGCAGCTTGAAGCATCGTTTCTTCGGCCCCATTAAACAGGAAGAGTACCGTGTGCCGTGTGCGCACCGGTTGGCGGGATAAGACACGCAAAACTTCCAACATCACGGCACAGCTGGCACCGTCATCACTAGCACCCGGACTGCTTGCCACCGTGTCAAAGTGGCAGTTTAACAGAAGCGCCTGTCGAGCATCGTTACCCACCAACCGCACCACCAGATTCTGCACGTTCCGATACATGCTGGTCATCGATTGGTTTAGCAGTGAGATACTGAACGCTCCGGTCACCGTTTGGCTGTCGAGTTCGAGCTGTTGGTTGGCATGTTTTGACGCTTCTATTCGTTGTACCTCCTTCAGCAGGAACTCGTAGGCCATCACTTCATTTTCCTGACTTCCAGTCGGCTTTGGGCCCAGGTCGTTCAGCGTCTTCAGACTTGCCCAGGCACGCTCGGCAATAAACGCGTTGGGCGAACGTTCTAGATCCCCCACCGTTAACGCCGGTGGTAGCCGTGTGGCCAAATAGCTCGTCAGCAGCCCACAGCCAAGCACAAGCAACAGTGCACCGTAAACTGCACCACTGTTGAGCTGGTGCAGGTTCTTAACCACGTGTCGTTCGTCCTCCTTAAATCGAACACGCTTTTGCTGTGGCATTCTCTTTGCCGGGCTGTATGGGAAGAACACAGACAGAAACACAGGCACCGCCAATGGGACCGAGGTTCGCGAATGAACTGGCTGACGTTGCACGGTTTTACCCCACGGACAGATGTGCGGCTTCACTGCACGGTGGCGGTGCTTTATCTCTGGCACGATGGACGGTGCGATAGGTTGGTTGGCTTGTGTGTTATCGCAGTATCGACTAAAGGAGTGGGTTTTGCTGCTGGGGACGTCGTACCCTGGAGTGTGTCGTCGTGTACTGCTAACACGATTCCGGGGGAGCAAAACAAGACGCGCCTAGAGTAGTGTATGTGCGTCCGCTTACATGTTACCGATTAACTCGCGCCGGGTGCATCGGCGCGAATGACTAGCAGATAAAAACATAGAATTTCATCTAGAGCACGATTTGGTCCTATTTTGGAATATCTGACCTACGATGAGGTTGTGTGTGTGTGTGCGTGTAATTTGGGAAATTCTTACTGTTATCAAAATATACTGTACCGTGTACCTGTGCAGATAAGCGACAATCAAGATGTGAACACCATTACTTTGGTGGATTGAATTTAAACTAAATCCGTTCAATATTGATAAACAACCCGTTTGATGACTGCTGGTAGTCGGCGAGTTTAAACTGCCATTGCTACTATCATACCTACATGCTTACCTACTTATCGGGCGCCATAATCGCTTCGCGATCTTGGCCTCCTCGCGGTCTAGCGCCGTCTTCTAGCTATCGAATATCCCGTGCTATCTATTTTATGGATGCATAAGATAAGATGCTCTTTACGGGACTAAGAGGAAATTGTCAGCTTTTGGTTGATGTTGAGAACAGGTCTACCTAAGTCCGCCCTGACATGTGTTCTGAGTGGAGCAGTTTCCTCTGGCTTTAGTTTGATCCATTGTTAGCTAAAATCCTTGCTATAGGTGCATGACCCCATTTAGGTGTTCCTGCAACCCTAAGTGTTGTGCCGCTTGCTCGATCGTTTGGTAAGGTATGATGCCTATGCCATCTGTGTTTTCTGACACAGAGCTGGGTTGAAGAGAAGGCAGGCAATCCCATCTCGCCCATAGATGGTAGCGAAGAGATAGACGACTTGTTCCCTGATATATCTACTTGTTTCATTTATGATTATATTGTTGTATCATGTATTTAAATCAACTCATAAGGTGGAAACCTTATGGTCGACGGTCTATTATGATCATACGGCTAATTATGATTATGGAAATAAAAGCAAATTTTCTATTGAGCTTAGTATTACGCTATTAAACTAGTATTTAGTATAGAATGGTGTGAAACTCACTGTAGCATCTCACAAGAAGTGCATCAGCTGCATTCTTTGTCCGTACAATGAATCATCGTGCATGCAAGAACCAACACACCTTCACCCTAACTGTAAACAAACTGCTGACTTGCACCGGCATCATGCCAAGCGGAGAAGCACTTTAGCCGTTCATTCTACGCGAGTGTGCGTGTGCGAGGTGGGTTTGTTTTGTTTACTACCCTCGTTTTGGGGGGTGAAATAGAAGGAACGGATTCGTTGGAACCGGGAGATGGTCGGTGGTGGTCCGGACCGCTCGACTGCGCATGTCCTTCGCAGCGCATCCCATAGTCCAAAATGTCAAACTTCTTTCGTCGTCCGTTCCTTTCGGTTGCATTCGTTTTGTTCAATCCGTGCAGCCCTGACCGCTTGCGTAGCAGAAGCAGACGTTCAGTTGGTGAAAAATCGATAACATAAGCCAATGAAGAAGTAGGCATTTGCAATTCCTGTTCAGATTGCACAGCTTATTTGCGCGCGTGGCGTTAGAGATACAGTTCCGTTCTCTGTTTTCTGGTACCCTTTTGTGTTCATTAGTTCCCTTTTCTTGTGCCAGTAAAACAAGAAACTCCAGAACGCTTGCTTTCTTCCTTCGTGTAACAACGTGGATGCGAAGGCGTGCATTATCGGCGATAGAGTGAACATATTTCCATCATACGAGACAGTTAAACCACGGTGGCAAAACGGAAACATTGCTGAGTCATCCCTTAGGCTCCGTAAATCGCACTGTAAGTTTACGCAAACGAGCATTTCCAACGGGATGCAACGTATGTCTTGTGCATCCTCGGAACAACGGAGAAACGTACAAGCGGTCCAGAAACCCGACTGGACGGAATAACCGCAGCAAGGAGTGTGTGGTTTTTGGAAGAAAAAAGTTGCCAAATAAGGACTAATGTGAGTTTTATGGTGC
This sequence comes from Anopheles stephensi, assembly GCF_013141755.1. Lineage (NCBI taxonomy): Eukaryota > Metazoa > Arthropoda > Insecta > Diptera > Culicidae > Anopheles > Anopheles stephensi. Next base: position 64,313,438 of record NC_050202.1, on the reverse strand, counting down.
TTGTCGGTGGTCTAGATGGTTTGTTCTACAACAAAAGAAGAACAAACAAGGACGAAAACATGATACAACCTTCCTAATGTGTTGGCCATGAACAAGCTGCCGTGTTTTGTGCGATTTTTTTTGTGTGCTACATAGACCAAGGTCAAGAGCGTGTTCCAAATAGAGAATTAATTCCAGAAGCATAATTACAGCTTTGATAGCAGAACGGGCAGATTGTTCTATTGGAATATCGAAATACATCTTTATCAGATTCGTAATTCATCATACCATATAGAGACGTAGAGGAGTTCGTAAGAGCGAGAGAGAGAGAAAGAGAGAGACCAACGACGAATCGAATCCTTGAAATACTCTGATCCTGAGCTAGAGAAGAAACATATGTGTGTCAGTTTTACAGCGCAATTTTCTTTATTGCCGCTCTTCTTCAAATTAATTAACTCTTGATTGCTTCGGATAAAGATAGGGTAACTGCTTATATTTAGCATTAGTAAGAGCTTGATCCTACCTGACACAAAATGTTCTACAAAGCTTGTGTCACGTGGTCGAATAGACAGTCGATAGTCGGACAGGACGAAGCACTGCCATCTTCCAAAAACCACTCCAAACTCCTGCAGGTCTACTTACGCTCAGGTTTCTCCAGCTTGGATAGTGGAACACAGCTTCCTCGTTCCTTTGCCTCTTAATTGGATGTGTGTTTCTCTTCTTTCACGTGCACCTCACGCGCCATGCGGTACCGGATGCGGTGAACTTAGCCAAAAATGCGTGCGTTGGGCATTGCGCAGCCGAACAACCACCATCAAACGACTGTCGCCAGCACCACCACCTCCTCCACCACCGCCAGCAATGTCGGCAGCGTCGGTGCGTCGACCGGTGGCAGCGCGGCCGGGATCAACGGTAAGAACGGCAACGGAGATGGACACCATCACGGACCGGGTGCCACCCTGATCACGCTACCCCGAGCCATTCCCGCCGGTACCGGCAGCTCAAACGGTGGCGACGGACATCGTCCCGGCGGTCAGTTGCGGGCGGGCGGGGTGGCCGGCGGTGGCAGCGTCAGCGATACCGCCGCCCAGGACACAATCTATCTGTGCAACTTTCGCGTCACCGTCGACGGCGAATGGCTCTGCCTGAAGGAGCTGCAGGATCTCGATATCAAAGACGGCCAGACCGGTGGTGGCGGCTGCGGCGGTGGGGCCGATGCGCTGGGCGGCGGCGGAGGGGGTGCAGCCGGAGGAACCAGTGACTGCAACGCACTCAATAGTTTCGGTATAATTGAGAACGTAAAATGCGAAGAGAAGATTATCGAGCGCGATTGGGTTAACTACTACTGTAGGTGCCTTTTTATGTACAACAAAGCCTCCCCTTTTTCCCACCCCACACACATAGACACACGGACACAGAACACACATTTCATTCTCACTTGATTTCCTTTTGTACCGTTTCGATATCATTTCCCCGATTTGTTTGTTTGTTGACTTTCCACGTAGAAATGTGTGTAATGGTGTTACCCTGCGTGCCTCCAACACAAAGTACCAAGGCCATTTAACAGTTGTTTAAAGCAAAAAGAAAAACTGAAACTTTGTATTTTGGGCACGCTTTTTTCGGTTTTTGGACATACTTTTATAATTTGCAATGTTGAGATAGGCACGTTCAAACGGCACTCAAAGGAAGGAGCTAAAGCGCTAACTCTAATCCTTTGGGACGGGACAAACAAATGGTAGCCTTTTGCAGTGCAAACATCTGGCAGAACTCTACATTGGCTTACAGTTCGCACATTCGCTTTTAACATGCAAGCTATGCTCGAACTACATTCTTGAAGAATTGGACGGAAATTCTGTACATGAATGTGCTTATTCTTTCACCAATGCATATTATACGTTATGAGCTTATTTTTATTTGGATTTTTATGACTATTTATTTGTTGTTAAATTAATGCTTCCTTGCGCAATATTTTAGTGGCAGGTGGTGCCATGGTAGTAAGAACATTCCATTCGACTATCCCAATGGAAATAGGAATATTCGTTTGATAATCCATAGAAACAAAGGTTTATAGTTAGGCTGTACGTAACGGTCGCTCTGCCTCGTCTGAATCTTGTAATGATTCTCGTTCGATACACGAGATACAGCTACAGGAACGCGATCTCTGACCCCTCTTGATTTGCGATGGTCCTGGTTGAGGATGATCTTCGTTCGGGTTGCGTTGTTGTTTCGATAACGAAGGCTCATTCATTTTTATACCGTATGAATCGTCAGCAACAGATTTGTAACCTTTAGCAGTTGATTTCCAATTTCGCGGTTGAATACGCTGGAGGAACCGAGCCATCGAGAATTTGCGCTGACCGGTTGCCTTATTTTTGGCACCTGAAACAAGTTGATAAAATGTACTTTAATTTACTCAAACAGTTACACAAACTCTTACCTTGGTTATTAGTATCCGCTTCAAGCCGATCGTAAACAGTCAACTCGTCCTCTTCGCTGACCTCCTTAGATAACCTTCTTGTACCTGAACTTCGCCTACGCCTTTCCGCAGATTTTTTACGCTGTTTTGTTAATCGATTATTAGCGATAATACTTCGATTCTGTTGCATTTTGAAGATCATATACACCACTAAAAGCACTGCCATGCTACACCCTATCCAGATGGAGATCTTTTTAAGTGTGGACATTTCTGATCGATTCTCTGGCACATCTTCGTTTTCGTTCAGTTCCTCGGAATCTTGATCGATCCTGTCATCTGGCAAATGTTCATTCAGTGCGGTGATAGATTTTTTCGGATGTTTCCTCCCATTCTCTGCACTTTTCTTTACCTGTAACACACCTTCGAATGCTGGATAGAGAACAGTTTGTCCTTTTGCTAAGATATACTTTGTGTGACTAGATATCCATTCGGCGAACGTTCGGCTGAAAGCTTCAAGCGTGTCCTTTTTACTTGCTAAACATCTCACGATCTCAGTATAGTAATTCAACAGCACACGACTAGCTCGTTTCGATTTGGGATTGTGCACTGATCCGTTGTGAAAATACGGTAGGGTAATTAGGAGCATTTCTTCCGTGTCTTCATCAATCTCCACATAAGGATGCAACGATTCCAACGGTGCTTCCGACAGGTGGTGACAATTGCGCTCTCCAGTTTTGAATTGCTCATCGGATAAAGGGTTCAATTGGGTGAAAAATAGTGAAGGATCAAGATCGTCTAATTGCCAGTGGCTGACGGCAGTACGTCTACTGCTGTCGTTAGGTTCGAGCATTGATTGATATTTCTTTAGAAGTCGAATGGCTTCATTGGCGGCAAAATGGCTTACAAAACCTCCATAGTAGGAGTATTTTATCACCGGTACAAGATAACCATACATTTGGGATCCGCAAGCATCCGCAAAGGCAATCAGCAACAGCTCTCTAGTTTTGTGATCGTCAGACGCTTTTATGGTGTTGTTTTCGAGTTGATTAAAAAATTCTATTTGTTGCATAATTCCGGCATCGTTTATAGGTTCAAATTTTGGGGGACTTTTAGGCATCATTTGCTAAAAAAAAGTCAAAGAAAAAATGCACGCTGAACAAATGATCTCCAAGTCGTGTTATCCCATTCATGTTACCTCGAAATGACGCTTTGCTTGGAACACGGTTAGATCGTCAGCTGTAATACAGGATTGCCGTAATAGTGGTGTATGGTTTACATTGAAGCGATTCTCTTCGTTACTTTTTTCCCTATCTTCCAAAGCATCTCTGCAAAGTGTTCCTGTCAGCATCATACTACTAAGCAGCACGATTAAAAGACTTCGAGCAATTCGGCATTGAGTTGTGCGTTCAGGACCAATCACTTGGAAGCCGTTTAACGCCATTCTCCCTTTTTACTCTGTTTTCCACCAGTTTCTGTACAATCGGCCAATTCTCTGGTCTATTTGACTGGTAGGCACTTTGTTTTTCCGGTTTTCTTTCCACGATCCAAACCCCAAACAAACGTTCAGTCAATTCGATGTCTTCGTAGTAAACCGCATCGCAGGCTACTGCGATCGTGTTATGTAGATCTTTACAACCCAATCGATCGTCAGACAGTCGTTGTTGCATGTACGTGTACGTTTGTCTCTCTACTTTTCATGTCACACACGGTAGCACGCGATCCGGCCTCGATCGAGCGAAGCAATCTGGTGAAGATATGCAAACTGGTGGTAAAGGAATTGCTGGAGCAATCGCTGCGCTTTGGCCGTATGCTGGACTCGGACCACCTGCCGCTACAGCACTTCTTCATCGTGCTAGAGCACGTGTTGCGGCACGGGCTAAAGCCGAAGAAGGGGCTACTCGGCCCGAAAAAGGAACTGTGGGACATTTTGCAAAGCGTCGAGCGGTACTGTGTCGAAGCGATGGACATTACTTCCTCCGTGCGCGATCTGCCCACGGTCCGGACGCACATGGGCCGTGCCCGGGCATGGCTACGATTAGCACTGATGCAGAAAAAGCTGGCCGATTATCTGCAGGTCCTGATCGAGCATCGGGATGATTCGCTGGCCGAGTATTACGAACCGCACGCGTTGATGATGAGCGATGAGGTAGGAATCGGACACGGAGTAATTCTCCCTTTAGTTCTGCGAGTTTTTAATGGAACGTCAATCCCCTCCGCCCGAACTCCCCATTGCTTTTTAGATCATAATCATCGTGGGCATTCTGGTGGGCCTGAATGTGATCGACTGTAATCTGTGCGTGAAGGAGGAAGATCTGGATTCACAGCAAGGCGTGATCGACTTTTCCCTGTACCTTCGGTCGAGCTCGCGTAACAGTCCGGACGAGGAAAACAACGGTGGGGTTGGGGCTGGAATCGATGACAGTGCCACCGGTGCGATGACGGCCGTATTGGACCAGAAGAATTACATCGAAGAACTCAATCGACATCTCAAGTAAGCAACCAACGCTGCATTTCAACACACCAACGGCTAAGCCACGGTTTCTAATCAAACGAAACGCTCGTGACCCTGTTTTTCACACAGTGCTACGGTCGCCAATTTACAAGCCAAGGTCGAATCACTCACCACGACCAACGCACTCATGAAGGAAGATCTAGCGATCGCCCGGAACAGCCTAATGGCACTGCAGGCAGAAAATGCTGCCCTTCGAAGGGCATCCCAGCATGGGCACCCGATCGAGGATAAGACGAACGTGCTGGATCGCTTCGATCCGGAAATGGCAGAAACACTGGCAGAAGAGCGCAAAAAGCGGCAGGAGATCGAAAAGGAACTGGATCTGCAAGTTAGTAGTGGGCACCGGTTGCATAAGGCACGTGTAACCAAGTGTCCGTCTATTCGAACATTCTTTCCCATTAGGTAGCCCTGAAGGCGGAAACGGAAATGGCCATGAAGCTGCTAGAGAAGGATATCCACGAAAAGCAGGACACGATCGTTTCGCTACGCCGCCAGCTAGAGGACATCAAATCGATCAATCTTGACATGTACCGTAAGCTGCAGGTAATATTCAGGGTTCAAGGGTTGTTCAAGGGTTGGCTTGGGTGGGGTTGGGCAGCAAACGGTGTGCCGTTTAGGGGGTGAGAATAATAGGGGTCACCTGTTGTGCCTGACAAATAGACGAATTGTGCCTTGGGATTTATTAACGTTTCGCGTAAGACCGGGTATAAATTATGTTTCCACTCTTTGTCTTCGTCTCCACTATCCGTCCGTGCGTCCAGGAATGTGAACTGGAACTGACACAGAAGGGTGAGATGGTATCGCGGTTACAGATCAAAGCTTCCCAGATAGGCAAAATACTGTCCAATCTCGAGCGAAAGGGAGCGGCCGACGCCATGACGGATTCCCAAATCAGCACAATCAACTCGTTCACCGGGTCCGGTGGTGTATCTTCGCCCTCCGGTACTGGCTCGTACGGAAGTGGGCTCGTTGGTCCACCGAACAAGAAACCACACCTCAAGATCGGTACCATTCCTCCGTTCAATGCAAATAAGCTAAGAAAATCTCCGTCGGTTGGAGCAACAACGGCGGCCGCAACAGCGGCATCGGGTACTGCTGCCACTGCTACGGCTGCAACTTCCGCCGAAGGTAAAGGCACAACAACTCAGGCAACTCCTGGATCGGCAACAGCGCAAGGACAGCAGGAGCAAGACTTGCAGAAAAGATTATCATCCCCTCCGCAGGTGGATCTCGCAAGTACCGGAAAGGGCGGTGAACAGTTACCGGATAGCGAAAACGCAACGACAGTTCCGAGTCCACCATCCAATGCAGACAAACTACCCAACGAATAATCGTGGATCTGTTCACAAGGAACCAAAACTATTCATTTACTTTAACAATACACGCGTTCGAAGACTGCTTGGGGCCGGCATGGGGTCATCATGAAAAGGGGGGGTTCAGGAAGCATAGTTTTAACAATCTCCCGCAAGTCTAAACTGCTACACGCCACCAACATATGAGTGCTATCACGAGAGTGGGGATGATCGTCATCCGTACAGATATTGTGGGGGACAAGGCATGAAAATCTGCAAAACGATGTTAATCAATTACTTATGTATACATTTCCACCCATACACACCCACACACACATGCATTCTTATTGTAGGAGTGTGAGGCGTCGCTGAAGCACAAAACAGAGCTAATGTCGCGGATGGAAACGCAACGCGAATCGATGGCCAGTGCAATATCGCAGCTGGAGAAAAAGTATGCCAATCGTTTCTATATTCTTAAAATTGTGTTTTTTATCAGTAAACTACTTGATTAAGTTAACCTACTACTGTACGCGTATTGTATGCCTTTCTCTGCCCTTACATATATGTCAGAATGCGCTATCCTTAGAGTGAAGCACAGTTGAATTGAGTTCTTGTTCTGCTAGTCATGAAGTAAACTGCGTAGGTTGCGCAAGTCATTATGTATTATTAATCTGCCCGTAAGTCAGTGATGGGAAGCCATGGGAGTACTTTGTATTGCGTGCCGCTATGATAAAATAAATGCAAATAAAAGTAAATGCATCGTTTCACTAAACCTCTACCAGCAGTAACCGTGGTGTGTGTGTGCGTTAAATTGTTTGATGGGGAATGTGACGAAAATAAATGTCTGCCGTAATGCTCAAAACATTTGAACTTTTTTAATTTTTCTAATTAAACAGTCTTACTAATTTTAACTGTTTGATATTGTTCCCATTATGTTTTGAATAATTTACGTAAAATTGTATGTGTAATTAACGGATGGTTTTACTTTCGGTTTTTGCATTGTAATACGATCACATTTTGGTCAACTTTGTCGCACGTTGTCGGTGTAAGTACGTACCACATTTAACTCTTTTGTCACGAAAGAAAATTTCATATTGAAAATAAAATAAATACATGGCCTGGTGGTGCAAGTCTACTTTCTATGATATCTCCTGGCAGCAAGGATTGTCATATAACGGACAACACGTTGCCCGTTTGAGCTTCAAATTTTCTAGTAGAGACCGGGGAAAAAATGTAGAGACTGGGAACGAAAGCCTCTACGAACGAGCGTCTCTAGCTTGCCGTTTCGTTTTCTCAAGGAAAAACGGAGTAAAGACAATCGAGGGTATCTTTATGCTTCAATTATTCATTTTTCTTCATTTTTTAACCTTTTGTTACCTTTATCCGTACCCTTTGGCATTCCTTGTTTAACCAACAGCAGCGCACTGATCACGCTTTCGATTGTTGGTTAGTCCTTCTAAACCTGGACTTTTCGTGACGATTATTTTATTATTATTTTTAATATGCGGCCAATAGCAGCGTAATATGTATTTATTTGTATTTTTTATTGAAAATGCATGAGTGAGAGGATCCAAGCCTATTGGCTGGATCTCTGTGATCGTGTAGATGAGTCATTTATTCAGAGTTAGTCTTTAGTCGTGCGTATGAATGAAAATAATACAGGAGAAGCTGGCACATACAAAAAACTCGTAATAAGGCACTAGACTATTCGATATAATTTTTAACGTTTTACGAGTCGTATGACTATTCTGCTCCTTTATAATAATAAGATTTATTAAGGACGTGCTGTGCTACGGTATATGGACAGTACAAAAAAAAGAAAAATTACAGGAATCAAACATGCGCTTTATGCTTAAAACGTTCAATAACACAAGAACTCAATTCAATTAGCTAAAACTAAAGGGGCTTGATGAATAAAAAAGGCATATAAATAACGCATCGGTAGACGATTACTAAAAATGCTTGAATTATTGAGACACACAATCTTATACCACTCGCAGATACAGCTCGGAAACCGCCAGCCTGAACGCTCTCCAAGAATCGTCCCAAGCGTTATCGCTGCAAGTGGTCGCCAGCGAACAGAGGGCGGCACGAGCCGAAGCCGATTTACGCATCGAGCGCGAGTGGCGAACAGCCATGCAGGAAAAGGAGATGGAACACAAGGAAGTTATTAGCGAGTTGCAGCTTCAGATGAAACAGCTGTCGGATGATTCGAAGGTAGTTCGCGGAGTTGATAGTTTATGTTCGTTTGATTCACTTTTTATCTACCATCATTTCTCTCTATCTCTTCCGATTCTACAGCAACTTGGAAAAGCCAACGTTGAGCTGGAAAAACTTCGCAGCCAGTGGGCCGAAGATCAGCGCACGCTGGAGGAGCTCGGTGTGCAGCTGAGCGTCAGCAAGTTACAAATCTCAGAACTAAAGGAACGAGCAGCTGGCCACCACAATCATCACGGTGCCGATAACAACCGCGACGGTGACTCCTTGGCTGGCAATGGCGGTGGAGGTGGCGGCTGGACACCGGATAAAGTCGTGTCGAAGTGCACGGGGTGTGAAAAAGAGTTTAGCATGACACGGCGCAAGCATCACTGCCGAAACTGTGGTAAAATATTTTGCTCTAGCTGCTCGGAGCATGTGGCCACGCTTTCGGCAACAGATCAGCAGCAAACGGCCAACGGAAGCAAACCGGTGCGCGTATGTGATCATTGTTGGGAAAAGTTGGCCGCAAAGTAAAGCCTACCGTAGCGATGATGAGCGGTGTCGCACCGTTTTTAATGGTTTTAACTGTGGAAAAGCAAACCGATTCCAACCCGTTCGACAAAATGCTCTATCCGGGATGCCTTACAAATAGATAAAATAGAGATGGTGTGTTGTGCATAATCAGTCGTGTCGAATGCAGGAGGTAGAAAGATTATCAGCTCGACAAAATGTTTCATATACCTTTATATACTTGGAATGTTCGGTAGAATATTTATTTTAATAAATATAAGTACATGTACCACCGCCTTGATTTTATTTTTTATCACGTAAAATGTTCCATCCCTTGATTTGAATTCATAAATTCGTGCTCGAACCAATATCGCGGTACGTGGTTTTTTCACCGGTACGTTCGAGCAGTGTGGAATGACATCTGAATAGTGCGAGTCAACGCAACCCTGCGCAAAGTGTCACGTGAGGAACGCAGTGGGAATGGAACAAAAATCAATTTTCTACCTAACACAATAACGTCATATGATCACAAGTGCAAATTCGGAGGGCAGATAACTTCACTGGACGGCAAGATGTTGCGGGCGATTTCCCTTCTATTTGCGCTGATTGCGGCTGGTAAGTGTTTTAACGTACAAAATAGCGTAAATAAAGCATGCGCGCTATTCACATCGCTGGCCAAAGCTTGGTGGGGGCGAATGTTTTAAAGGCAAAAGCATAAACATTACACAGCATGAAAGTCCGAAGGCCCTGCCTGCTAGATGTGATAATCCTTTTCGTTGTGCAGAAGAGAAGAAAGAACGCCCAATTCTAATTAGTTTTCTACCCTTTTCAGCAAACTGTGATCAACTATCCGTGCTATATGCGCCAAAAGCGGTGGAATTCAGTGGAAACAGCCGGTTGGATTCGGAAGCGCTGCCGGAAGTGTTCGGAGCTGCCCTGGGCTACTCCGTGAGCCTACCGACAGAATGGGACGGTATGATAATCAAGGATCCGTTCAACACTGCCAACGGAGCGGTTGTGGTTGTTGCCGAGGGACTTGAATCCGTTACAGTGGAGGTATGTGCTCATGACGCATCGGTACGAGAGTGGCTTATGCACCATCCCCCCTTTTTTTTGCAGGGTGCCAAGAGCTATCAATTGGACGGTAATACCGGATCCGTTGCACTGAGCGAGCTAATCCAAAAATCGGCCGATCACCAGGGTGTCAGCTTCGAGGTGGACCTGAAGGAATCGTCCGATAACTTTGCCACCCCGCTCGGTACGGTTCAGCCAGACGATGAGGAAGTGAAACCGCAACATCTGAAACCAAAATCGAACAAAGCCGATTCAGACTTTTTGCGCCAGATTGCGTTCCTGAATGGACTGAGCGATCTGCTTGTCACATCCACCGACCGCATCCCGACCGTGCACATTGTTCGCGTTTCCTTCGAAGCACTGGTGGCCGCCCACGAACCAAACTCTCCCGCATTGGAGGAGGCGAAGAAACTGTTCGTTAACGCGTTGGCAGGTCTCGAAACGGCGTCCGAAAAGGCGTTCGATGGTGCGGTTATCGTTGGGCTGGTGACGGCCAGCGAAGGTCAGCTGGTGGTGCGTTCGAAGCGTCAGGCAGTACAACCGAAACAGGATGATGGTGATGTAAGTAGTCACGTTAGGGGTAGGATTTACTGCGGATGTCCGTAAAATATGTTTCGTCGATTTCTTCGCAGGACAATCCAATGAACTTGGCCGCCAAGTACAACAGCAACTACCCAGTCATGTTCAACATCATTCTATGGTTCAGCGTCGTGCTAGTGTTCTCACTGATCGCCATCTCGATCGTGATCGGCACCATGGATCCGGGTCGCGATTCCATCATCTACCGTATGACCTCGACCAGAATGAAGAAGGATAACTAAATCCATTCATCCGCACCTTCTTCGACCTATATCCGGTAGGCCATAAGCGTTCCAGCTGTTAGCTAAACGATCGTACCCGATCTACTCTGTGCACTTGATTAACAATTCGGAAAGTATTAGAACGTGAAGACCATCTGTGCTGTGCTGGAACGCTGAGCCCTAGTGCTCCTAATTGTATGGGGTGCAAAACACACACAAACCTACCCCATTTTAAAAGACTCTTCTTTTTTCGTCGTACATCCAACCATCATCACGCTCCAACCATCAGATTTGACGTTCCCGTGGGACGATGCAGGAAACCCAACATCTTCCTTCCTAGAGAGAGAAAGAGTCCTGGCTGCGAAGCTGCGCTCATCCACCGCACAACGTCCTCTCCCATGATACTTAAACGTTTGTTTGGTTTGTTTTCCCGATTGATATGAGCCCCCCGAGTTGCCGTCGCCCTTGTCGGTGGATTTTACCAACAACCAACCGCGCTAATGCATACGCGATGTCCCTTTGTTTTCACTTGTTGTTGTTTATTTGAGTTTCGTTCGTCAGGCGTAGAAAATAAATAAGGATAACATTCCAGAGCGATGTACTTGGGAAGGATATTTTTGGCGGAATGTATTGGGAAATCAAATAATCGTTTTGCCCTTAAATTCTCCAAGGGAAGGGAGACCTGTTAGCCATAACTACATACTGTCGGATGTTTTAGTTTAATTATAGCAAGCTATGATTCCCCTTTGTTTATAGCACACAACTTGACAGCTGTCAAACGGCGGGTTTGGAAAATCAACAAGAAAAGCGAGCAGGCTGTGTGTGTTTTTTTGTATTGTTTATTTAACTTTTACTGCAAATAGTGCCTTATTTCCTCAACTATAAACCGATACCGAGTGCCTTATCGATACTGCAGCTGCTGCTTGATTGGGTGGAACGGGTGGCGTTTCGTTGGATAAACAACAAACCCATCCAGGTGCCGAAAGAGGTGTGTATAAATATGACGATTATGAGCTCATCGGGGTAGGTGTACGGTTCAGTTCGGCGATCGTGCAGTGAGATGTGGGCCAAGAATATGAGTGTGCCCGCCTACCTACATCCTCCCGTTCCAAGGTTTTCGCGATTTGGTGCTAGTGGTTTCTTCGACAACGAGATGCTTGCTATTTCAAGTGTTATTCGGTGAATACTGTTAATTTGATACTACCTATTTGTGCTCTGTGCAACTTGTTACCACTTTTTTGTAGCTTTTCATTTTTCACCCCGTTGGATCACAGTCAAAAAGTGCGCTTCCTTATACGGAAAACGATCTACAAGGGAGAAGATTCGTTGTATTCTCACATTTAGAACATGGCTCCAGTAGCAGGGTAAGCGTTTGCGTGCTTAGATCGTTCTTAAGATCGATGGTTGTGGTGCAACATCAAACAATTGATGACCGAAACTAACAAAGTACAACCGTGTAACATGAGTTCAATTGTGACCAGATGGCAGATGGTGGATGGGTTACCGCGCTTATGCGACCACCACCAGCCCTATCTTGCAAGACGACCAATCGTCGCAGTGGACTTGCGCAAGCTAACCGAACATCCGCTCGATGAGCACGCCTAAACAGCAACTCACACGATTATGTATGCTCGCCTGTGGGGAAATTTGTGGAATATGTTTTAAACAGCAATTGTACCGAATATTCGTTTTAAATCAAATCTAACACTTTAACAACAATCTTTTGTTCGTTGCTCACCTCGAAGTAATGCAGCATTGCAATGAAATTAGCTAGTAGTCACTGGACCGAATTTAAGCGGAACACGGAACACTCACAAACGAATAGCCCCTACGAAGATGCGATGCGAGCGATCATGCTCTTCGAAAGGGGTTCAAGCAAAACAAGTCCTGCTTGCTGGACCGACGTACGAAGACGCCACACACTGATGACGACGATGCTGCGGCTTGTTTTCTCCTTAAAAGGCGTAAATCGGTGCCCACCGTCGTACTTTCTTTTTTTCTGCTGCGTTCGTACGCTACACACGTTGTCGTTTTATGAAACCCGAACGGAACCAGGAAAACTGGCTATCGTCGCGTAAATCCTTATTGGCGAAGTGGACCATCGTTTTTCGTGATTGCAAAGCGCTGCAGCAGAGTACGTCGTGTCCGGTTTCAGTCGTAGTTGGCGTTGCTTTGCAGGATAAGCACCTGGTCACATCCACGTTCGAAGGGCGGTGTTACAGTACTGCTGAGCGAGGCTGACGTTTTGTGTGTTCCATTACGTGATACGATACGTTTATCACGATATTATTAATCCTAGCAGAAGGCACAGCCGAAGAAAGGAAAGATCCGCCGCCTTGTAAGGGTGGCGTCAAACGTCAGTACCTTACCGGAACCTGTCCACAGAAGTAGCTCGTCTCGTGTGCCTCTGCTACCAGCGAGCAAACGGTGTACTTTCCCGTTTTTAGCTTCGTCAGCTTGAAAGAAGCTTGGCTGCGTTCATATTTCGCAGCTACAGCGAGCGTGTGTGATAAGTGTAGCGCAAACGAGCGCAGCAAAGGCGCTATGAGTGCACTTAAACTAAAGCCCCTGGAAGATTCGAACCTTTACAAGCGCCGTACTACGTCGAAGGAGAATTTGCTCCAAACGGTAACAGTATCGGCGGGCGATACGATACGTCCCAGGCCAGAGCTGGACGGCACGACCTCGGGCAACCGTTCTCCAGCCGCTCCGCGGCTTACTATGCCCATTGGTTCGACACGGCAGCCACCGACGACACACTCACCGATGCACAATTTCGTTTCGTATCCACCATATCCCCCCCAGCAGGAGGAGAGTTATTATCAGCAACCCAAGACACCGATAAGAATGGCGAGCGGTGGTGGGGGTACCCCCGGCGGACTACCCCCCTTTTCCGTCTCCACCCCAGTGGGCCAGAAAAATGTTCAATTCTCAACGACTGCAGCTGCTGGCAGAAGTGTGTACGATGGCAGTTCTACCCAACAGTACCGACCACCGCCTGCAGTGCCGTTCGAACGTCCGACCAATCCACATAGCGGTGTGACTCGCCCAGCAGGGAACGCTAGCGCTGTGCCACAACCGTCGCCTGGAACGTATCAGAATCTGCCGGTTATACCGCCGGCAACACCGACAACGCCGGGCAGAAGGATGGAATCCTGGGAACAGTTTGGACGATCGAACCTGCAAACGGTGGCGGCCGGCGGGTTAGTTGTTGTCTTCCAACATACGACTATACGGTGTGGGGCTATACTACGCATTGTGATCGTGTCGTTGTTATCCGTTCTTAATAGCGTCAAGCAGGCGTCGACACGTAATCGGGAAGCATCGTTCTCAGCGGTTGCTTGGTTGTTGTAGAATATACAGCGGACGTCTAAATACTTACAAAAAAGCTGAACAAAATTATGTTTCCAAGTGACCGTTGTTGGACGTAAGAGTGCAGACTCGATCTTTTTCCTTAGCTTTAGGATCGTCGATGGGCTTTAAGTGTATTAAGACCAATAATGCTGGCCTAATTCTGGTTAACATTCTAGCGGGTTATAGTAACTGTAACACACCACATTCTGGGAGCTTGTTAGGCGCTTGGTCTTTCGTACAGTCTGTTGTGCTTGTCCTTAACAGTTGTTTTGTCCTTGTCCCGAATAGCTTCCAAAACTACGCTGCCTAATGCTTCTTAAACCACTATCATCAAGCATCAGTTCTGCACTACAAAGCATGCTCTCCTTTTTTCCAGTGTAACGACCACCAACAACATGTCGCTCGGTACGATGCACTGTACCCGGTGCGACGAAGGTTTCGAGCCTCACGAACGCATCGTCAACTCGAACGGACAGCTCTGGCATACGCAATGTTTTGTGTGAGTAGCTCATCCCGACCGGACACTCGGAAGCCCGTTCTAATCGTGTGCTTGCACATGCTTTCTAGGTGCGCTCAGTGCTTCCGGCAGTTCCAGGACGGTATCTTCTACGAGTTCGAGGGACGCAAGTACTGCGAGAAGGACTTCCACATCCTGTTTGCACCGTGCTGCAACAAGTGTAACAACTTTGTCATCGGACGCGTCATTAAAGCGATGGCAGCGAACTGGCATCCGCAGTGTTTCACCTGCGAGCGGTGCAGTATTCCGCTGGCCGATTCCGGCTTTATTCGCAACCAGAACCGGGCGCTCTGCCACGATTGCAACCGGAAGGAGAAGGAGGTCGGTCTCGGGAAGCTAGTTTGCAACAAGTGCCAGTAAGTGCCGAAATCGATGGGGGCGATCCGTCCTGGAGAGGAGAAGTGGTTTTTTATCGTGTTGATTGTTCCGCATTTTCAGTGGCATTATCGACGATGCACCATTACGCTTCCGGGGTGAAGTTTATCATGGCTATCACTTCAACTGTACCGCTTGCGGGGCGGAACTGGACTCGTCGGCTCGGGAGGTAAAGAATCGGACCGGGTACGCGGCCAACGACATGAACGAGCTGTACTGTCTGCGGTGTCACGATCGTATGGGCATTCCGATTTGTGGTGCCTGTCGTCGTCCGATCGAGGAACGGGTGGTGACCGCTTTGGGCAAACACTGGCATGTGGAGGTGTGTACGGTTTTAGATATTGCATTGAACAAATTAGTTCAATTAGTTAATAACAATTCGCGTTCGCCATTCTTTCCTTGCAGCACTTTGTGTGTGCCAAGTGTGAAAAACCGTTCCTTGGCCACCGGCACTACGAGAAGCGTGGCATGGCTTACTGTGAGACGCACTACCATCAGCTGTTTGGTAATCTGTGTTTCGTGTGCAATCAAGTCATCGCTGGTGATGGTAAGTGTGATGGTGGGACACCTGTTTCAACTACTATTCTAAAATCGTTCTCAACACATCTCTCTCTCTGCCCGGCACAGTTTTCACTGCCCTGAACAAGGCCTGGTGTGTTCATCACTTCTCCTGTTCTATTTGCGACCAGAAGCTTGACCAAAAGTCCAAATTTTTCGAGTACGACGAGAAACCGGTTTGCAAGAAGTGCTACGAACGGTTCCCGAACGAGTTGCGCCGCCGTTTGCGTATTTCGCATGAAAATACGATCAAAAAGCCCGCCCCATAGGGCGCTCCAGGGAACGGATCAACCCGTAAACCTGCTGCTTCTTCCACTTACGACGAAACGAACAATATGTGTGTGTGCCAATGGGAAAAAAACAAATCTCCTAACAAAAGCAAGAAAAGCAGAAGCAATTTTCTAACACAATTCTTAACACGTTTAACACAGTGAAACGAAACCACGCGAGTGTTCTTCTACCCATATTAGTAGACTAGAAGATTTTTTATGCGAAAAGCAAAGTCAAGCGAGGTGCCTTATCACCATAGTAACCGATAGAGAAGGAATAGCTTTGCTGCTCTCACTCTGCACTTAGTCTATTTTATATAACAAACGATGTTTTTTATGTAGTGTTCTCTATATAATATAATTAACGGATGCGATTGCACATCAGTTTGAGTCAGTTAGGGCAAAGTAAAGCAGGTCATTTGTGTGTTTGTATATGTTACGTTGCGTGACATTCGCTCCTCTTGCATATGTATCTTGTTCCATTGGTGGTGCTCGAATAGGACTAAACGCACACAAACGTGCACGCGCGCAGCTGTCATCGGTTGAGCATATCTTTATCTGTACTTTTTTTTATTAATACAACCTAACAACGACCGATCCACAGCGGGTAGCCACACAAAGAAGGAAACAAAAATTAGTGTTTGTAGAGAAGAACCACCATACAATGGAAACTGATGTATTTCGTGTACCGTGTAGAATGTAGCAATAAACTAATACGATCGTTCTTTTTAACTCCAACCCAACCCACTGTACTGGTTTATTGGAAAGAAAAGATTCCTTCCACGAGGAATGTCTCGTATGGAAAGGTCCGAGGAAAGGTTTTTCTTTCGTCCTACAAAACTCAAAGATACATATGTTTCAACTCATTTATTTTTATTTTTACCATTTTCTCTTACGCTCTCCTTCTGCTTCACCTTCCACTGCTTACCTTATTTGTTACTCGTTTCTTCTTCCACTTTCTCTGCTTAATCTTCTTTTGTTTTAAATTGTTTATAATCACATATGAAGCCATCGTACTAAATTTACCATTATCGCGCATTTCGCTTATGTTTGTGTGTCGTGTGTTTGTGGTTTAGTTTTTTGTATTTTATTTTTTATCCACCCGCCAGTTTGTATGTCTCTTACTACTACACACCACCTGCTACGCTCTCTCGTTTATTACTGTAGTTGTCCCAACTTGTAAGACATTGTTTTTGTTTCAAGTTCTTCAACACTAGCGGGTCCTCGTCTCACTTGCTTCTCAATTCACCTTGACCGCGTCCCATGCCTGTGTATAGAGCCCTGTTTTTTCTTTCGATGCAAAATATTTGTTGGTTTGTCAAAGTGTGTATAGAAATCGGTCCCGGTCACACCAGCTTTCGACCGGCAGGCGCTTTCTGGTGTATGTCTGGCGGGACAACAACATACCAACTTGACGAACTACACACGGTTCACACACAAATAAATACACACAAACACATGTAGGAGACACTGAGTGTGTCGAATTCGTCCGCTGGTTGGACATCCCATCCCTTCAATCAAACCCACCCGTCCCCCGTCCCTTTCCTTTTCCTTTACACCGTGTCGCTTATTGCCGAACACATTTGCCAAACGATGCGCTTCCTTCCCATTCCCTGATTCGTATTCCGGCTAGTTACGTACACAAATGCACACACACACTCGTATATTAACAGCGAAATAAAAAGAAAGGATCCGGTTTATATAGTGGGTGGTGGTGCTGTTTGGGGCGATCCGGTGGCCGAGGCGACAGCGGCGCCGGTCTTCACACGCCAGGACCAGGGTTCAAATCCCATCCAGACCGCCTCCCCGAACGCAGGGCTTTGACTGCCTTGCTACGGGTAAAATCAAGTCACAGAGAGCCAGAAATGGCAGGCCGAGACCTTTCAAGGTTGTAGTGCCAAGGAAGAAGAAGAAGCTGGCGCTGTTGAAAGAAAATTGCTATTGATGTACCAAACAAAACAAAACAAAAAAAATGAGGAAAAATGCGTCCTTTTATGTTTCGATTTCTTTCTACCCCCCTCCCCTCCCTTCCCAAACATACGTCCCCTCAACATCTTTTCTTGATCATTTCTACTTCTTGTATTTATATATATATGCACATATCGGGTTTTGTATTCTTTTTCACTTAATTACTTGCTCGCGTGTGTGTGTATTCTCTTGATAAACTGCAATCCGTAAGCGAACAAAACAAAAACGTTTGTTTTCCATTTCCTCTCTCTTTCTCTCTCTCTCTCTCTCTCTCTCTCTTAACTCATATTACCTTACTTATTTTTGCTTCGCACATGCTCTTGCTGCTATTGTTGCCTTTCTTTTTCTTCTTCTTGTCTCCCTTTACGTGTTTTTAATTCGTTTCCGTTTCCATGTGGGGGGGGGGGATAAGGACGTCAACTCAACAACAACCCCCTTCCTCTTACTACCTACATACTATATGCTGCTGCGCTACTGAAAGCAACTAAATTCTAAACCAAAACAAAAAAAAGAGAAGACTGTTAATCCATAATAGTGGGTAGAATCCGATTGAAGAAACGGAACGAGAACAAAACAGAAAACATTAATAATAAGAGGATCAAAAGAGCCGCAACACACACACACACACGCATGCACACAGCACGAAAACGCACGGAAGAAATGAATGTGCAACAGAGAGCGAGCCAGAGTTGTTGAAGTTGCTTTGTCTCACTTTCTTTTCTGGGGCTGTTGAACTTTCAGTTCAAACAAAAGGAAAAAGGATCGTGTAGTAGTAGCAGCAGTAGCAACCAAACCAAGTAGGCTCTCGGCCTACTATAGATCAGAGCTCGCAACGGGTTGTGGATGTGTTCTAAGCTGTGGCAAACCATCACAGGTACATCATCCCACAGTGTTTGTTTTGTATGAAAAAAACATGTTTCCTCTCGTTAAAACACACACTACTACATCAACAGAAAAAGCAACTTTATTGATTGCTAATTAAAAAAAATCAAACAAGGGAAGGTTGCACTATCCTTACGCTGTGCTGTGTCCATGTCGATGAGTGTTTCCTACCGCTAGACTAAATGACACGCCGGGAGGGCATTTTTAAAACCGGTCGGAGCGCGCACACACACACACATACATCATGTTGCAACAATTCCAAAAATTCCAATAGTTTTACCAAAAAAAGAAACAAAAATAGTACGTACACACGCACGACACGAGTGGGTGGTGGTCACGGAGAAGATGTTTGAGAGGGTGGGGGAAAAGAAAGTGACGGACACACCTCCCCCCTCCCCCCCCCCCCACCGCGTGTGCTGCTAACCACTCACATCATTTCACCAAAAAATCATGATATTCCCACATTCAGAAACGTTACACCTTTAAACAGGTCATCCTTCTTCATATTATCAAGTATTATTGTTATTATCATTATTATTAGCATTATTCTTTATCAGCAAAATAGATTACACTTGGCCTCTTCTCTCATCCTTTTTTTTTTTGTTTTTGTTCCCTCACTCTCACACACTCCCTCTCTCTCCCTCTCTCTCTCTCTCTCTCGCATCCTTTTCTTTGTCCTCCGTAACCGCGCTCTCTGCGCTTTGACATCCGCAAGATAATTCCGCGTGCAACCATCAACATCTAAACTTTCTACCATCTTCTTTGTTTGTTTGTTTGTTTTCTTGCATCTGTTTCTTCTTATCATCATCATCATCGTCAATGGTTATGATCAACCTCAAACAAGCAACACACACTCGCTTTGTTTCACTACTCCCCCCGCACTTCTTTGTTCCCTCTCTCTCTCGCTCGCTCGCTCGCTTCCTTTTTAATCGTGTGCTCACACATACACACGCGCGCACGCACTTATTCATCACTTGTCAATATTACTAATTATATTAATATTAGCTAACACGTGTGTACAGACGACAAAAAAAAATATCACAATGCATAAATTATTTTTAACCTCGCGCGCGCACGCACCCCGCATCAAGGGGCAGGAAAGGAGACGGTGGACACAAACGGTGGACAAAATAGAATATAAACCCACCCTCCCGCCGGGTGTTGAAATGATTTAAAACAACAACGAAAGCAGGAGCAATAATGCATACTAAATGTCCCTGTGTGTGTGTTACTCTTCTGTCGCTCACCACCACCACTACCACCACAAACAGCAGCAACCACGAAACGCTAGGAGCAGAGGGGGGTGCGGAGGGGTGGGAGGCGAGAAAGACAGGGTGGGGAGGGAGGGGGTCGGGTTTAGAAGGATAACCACCCCCCACCCCCCCCGCTTTTGGCTGGAAGGAACGCACGGGTGATCGATCGATCGTACCGAGATGAAATGAAAGGATTTTACACGTGTGTGTGTGTGTGTGTGTGTTGTGTTGTGTCGTGCAAATTGGAATGAGAATCAGCTCAGAACGTGAGAGCATTCGCAAAACAACTAAACAGTAAGAAAACAAAAAAAAACAGTGGCAATTTAAATGGACAGCTAAATTCTAAACCAATCACATCAAGTAAGCATGAAAAAAGTCCTTCTTCAGCCATCTCCTTTGCTTTGACCTTTACTTGATCGAAGCATGCTAATTACCAGTTCAATGTGCCTACTTTGGTCAATCACACACCTGACGAAAAATCCTTCCAGCTGTGTTCCAGCTGTCCGCGAGCGAGAGAGAGAGAGAAAGATGCCAAATTCGTTGCCAAACCTGTTGCTCTGCGTGTGTGTGTGTGTGTGTGTGTGTGTATGTGTTTTCCCTCTATTATCAAATACTACTACGATGCCAACTACTACTGCTCCATGCTACACGAACACACACCGACAACAAACGCGGTCACAATAAAAAAAAAACCAACATCGAAAGGATGCTGCTGTGTCCTTTCTCTCTCTCTCTCTCTCTCTCTCTCTCTCTCTCTCTCTCTCTCTCTCTCTTTCTCTCTCATCGCTTTGTTTTTGCAGATGATGTATGCGTTTCACTACTAAGCCGTCTGTCACAACGCAGCACACACACACACACATGTACACGCAAAATCCTTTAGCGCGCTCTTCCCCCCCCCTCTCCCTCTCTCTTTTTCTCTCTCTCTATCTTGCCCTCTCGCTCCATCACACTAGCTCTACCATCGGTGATGGTGATGATGATTTGTGTTGGCATCGATGGTGTTCGACGTGGTAGTAGCGCGTGCATTGTTTCGGCCGCTGCTGTTATCATGGATAGCTCCCGTGTGAGAGGTCGCTACAACTACGCCACCACCACCACCACCACCACTATTACCACCAACACCACTGGACGACCCGGCGCCACTCATGATCGGCTGGCGTCTCAGCTGCTGCGAATGTACGTGATGGTGATGATGGTGATGGTGGTGATGATGCTGCTGCTGCTGCTGCTGCTGTTGGCCTGCACCACCAGGGTGCAGGTTGCCGGCACCTCCTCCACCAGCAGTAAGCATTATCCCAGCGCCACCTACCCCGCCTCTAGCTCCACCAGCATTAAGATATTGCTTCAGGTGACTGTGCTGCTGCTGTGGGCCAACACCTCCTTTGGCCGGACAACCGCCGGCTGTAACGGCAAGGACATCCGCTGCCGATGTGCCCATTTCGAGCTGTTGGCGCAGTTGCGAGTAAGAGTTGAGAGTGCTGCTGCTGCTGCCGCCTGTTCCCGTCGTGCTGTTGTGATTGTGTCGGGACGTACCGCCGCCACCACCAGCTGTGGCCATGTTGAGGTTCCGTCCAATCGTAGCAACCGTCACGGCGTCTGCCACTGCGGCCGCAACTGCGTTGGCCAAACCGGCAGCAATGTCATTAACCACCACGTTCACGATGGGCGATATAACCTTCTGGCTACCGGTCGGGCTACGATTGCTGGCGGCTACTGGTGGCGACACACCAGCGTGTTTTGCCTTCTTTTGGGTGCATGGTGCAGGAGGTCCTGCCGCCGCTGCTGCTGCTGCTACTACGACCAACGGTGGCTGGTGTAATTCCCTTTTACTGCCAACAACTGCCTCGCCTGGCATAGCCGAGGGTTTTGTCGACGATGGCTGCTGCTGTTGTTTGGTGCTGCCGCTGCTGCTCGTGAGATGATTGATCAACAGTGATGCCGAACCGGTTGTAGTAGCCGCCGTTGGCGAGCTAGAGGATGCGCGGCTCGAAGACGCGGAAGGTGATGTCAGCAGCAGAGCTGCGGCCAGTGCCGGAGCAGACGGAGAGGTGGTTGCGGTAGTAGGGGCGGAGGCAGTGGTCGACGAACATCTTCCGTACGGGGTCGTGGACAAGGTCGACACAGCTGACGGAGGAGGAGGAGGAGCAACTGTTGGTTGGGAGGGTGAACAACGGGGGGATAGTAGTATTGGCGTGGTACTGTTGCTGCCGCTGTTGGCGCTGCTGGGTGATGATAACGACGACGATGTTGATGATGTAGATGACGATGATGACGACGGTGGTGATGGAGGCGATGTTGTTGACATCACGGCATTTACGGATGTCAACGCTTTATTTCAGCTCATCTTCACCCGTTTGCGCGGGGGCCCGATCGGTGGTATCTGTTGCGTGGCCAGTGCCCGGTACGCTTCGTTCAGCAGGTGCGGATGGGTCGCGACCATATTCTTCCAGCCGACCGTCTCCACCACGTCCGTCGCATGACTGCTGAGAAGGCAACACAGCGGCAAACACATCGTAAAAAAAAAGCGAAAAAAGAGAAGAAAAAAAGAACACACACACATGAATACCGAGGAGTACAAACAAGCCCACAAACACCCATCGAGGGGTGGGGGGGTGTGCCGAAATGCAACTTACGTGTTGATGAAGTCTATCGTTTGCGCCTTGAGCTGGTCGGCACTGTGCAGATCGGCCAGGATCAGCGTTTCGGCCGCCGTCTCGACCGACAGATTAACACAGAGCGCTTCCTCGCACATCACCTTCAGCTTGTCGAGCGCGTACTTGTCCGCTGCCGCCAGCAGATCGTCCGCCATCTTGTCCAGGTTCGGTGCCTTCCCCGTGTAGATAAACCGCAGCATCTCTTTTAATACTTCGTGGTCCACGTCGGTGATGGCGACCCGGTTCTGCTTTCGCTCCTCCATTTCGTGCTCAAACATAGCGGCAAATACGGGACTGCGTGCTGTTGGAGAGGATGCGATGTGAGCATGAGGTTGTCTGGTAGATTGGCAAAGGAGCCGCTTCCACTAATTACCTGCAAGGATTGCTTTGTGCACCTGAAATTCTCGGCCGCCAACCGCCAGTGTGACATCGCTGAACTTTTCGTTGTCAAACAGTGTCCCTAGGTCCTCGGACAGCTTGCATTCTGGCACTTTGAATTGGATGATGTTGCTTTGGCCGGAAATGTTCACACTATCGGCCACTACGCTGACCTGCAACAGTGAGAGAGAGAGAGAGAGGGAGAGAAAACAAGGCTTCGATAAATGGACAGTTCCACTGATTTCAAGTTCGTGTCATACGTACCTCGCAGAATATCGTTAGTTTGTCCTCCGGCAGCAAACCGTTCGCTTCGTCCAGCAAGAAATCTCGCCGGATGAACTTTTTGAAGCCCCAGTCCTTGCCCTGCACAAACCGGTACGCCCGTTGCGATTCCATCGCCTTCGTTTCCTCGCGTTTGGCGTTGAGGATGGAAAATTTGAACTTGGCCCGGACTTCCGACTTGTTGCAGGACACCAGCAGCAGGTAGAGCGAGAGATAGTCTTTGCTTTCCTCGTCGAGACCTTTTGGATTGACGCGTAAGCACCTGCAGCGCGAGAGGAGGAATAAAGAAAGTTTGTAGTTAGTACAAAAAAATGGACACAGCGAATTCTTATCATGATCATTGTCGGTAATGTAGGCAATAGCATGGCTCACTTGTAAGCTGGATTATACAGCTACGAGTAAATGAAGAATAACCAAGAACTCCAAATGCGGCAGCCTAACTGAGCGTCCCACTCTGTACCTCTACCAATCGTCTTAACCGTACATCATCTAGATTGATGATGATAGCTCTAGATCTAGATCTAGACTGATCTTAAGGGTACATTTTTGTTCGTTTCAAATACGTTCGCCGAAGCTTCCACCTCGCGCTGAGCTCGTTCGACAAAGTTGCAAAGCGCTCCTTCAGCTCACTTAAACGAGCCATTTGTGGCACGACACTACATTCTGCCCCCCAACTCTCTGCGCAATGGAATGTATCCCCCAAAATGGTCATACACGCCACAGTAACACCCTACACTGAAGAAGCGTTATCACACCCTTTCACACCCTGACTGAGTAAAATGAAAGCAAGTATAAACAATCAACCCAGCATACAACAAACAACAAATCAAGACAAAAAAAAAAGGAAGAAGAAAAATGCAACCCTCGCGCGCATATAACCTTTGTACTTTCTATACGGAAATGACAGCGCAACCGACTTTCTATACGGATCTGTTGCGCCCCCGTGTGTGTGTGTCCGGGGCTGAGCTGAGCACAACTACCTTTCCGGTGAAATTTCTTCCAGTGAAAGGATCATATCGATCGAGCGACGTACGGTCATGACACCAGCACCTCATTATCGGCTGAAGCCAAAATTGGCAATGAAAAGAAGGGGTTGCAAGATCGCTGGACCGAAGAAGACATGGTTATCCCTTTGGTAGCATCAGAGTTACGATTGATGAACGATCGCCAGAAGAAGGATCGATGTTTACTTACCATTTTAGCTTATCATTAGCACCCGCGGAGAATGTGGAGGATTTCAGCACTTCACCCATCTCTTCCCGGCAGAAGCTGAAATTGTTGATCGTCCACATGTAGCTGAATTTGACCACTTTGACCTGTGTAGCGGAGTGAGAGAGAGAGAGGAAATATAGAAACATTTTTATTAAAATTATGCAACAGTGGATTTATTGAAAGAGACACGTGAAGAGGCTTTTCTCATTTCGATGGAATATATCAGTCCAATCCTTATTGGCAAGTTATGTCAAAACTCGAACAAATCCTCGCCACCCTCGGTATAGAAAGGGTCGGGGTGTGGGTGCTACTTCCCCAACGCGCACGACCACGGTCATCACCTTTTAAAAGAAAGCGCGGACCACATTTGCTCCGCCATTGTTGTGTTATGCTTTATCCAAAATCACTGCTCCGAAAAACGTGACACAACTTCCCATCGGCATCTTCGTGTCGGGCTGCAACCGCAGCGGCAATAAAATAGAGCCAACGAAAAAATATATATATATATACATGGTAAAGAAACCACACAAAGGTTACCACAGATTTTGGCATGCGAAAGTAGGAAGCGTCTGCTTCGTCTGGAAGGTTGAAGAAAGGCAAAGCATATCACGGTGGCGCATATAATTCGTATTCGTTATTCGGTGAGAGAGTAAGTGCGAAAGAAAACAGCCATATATGAAAGGACACCAGCACAGGGGGCGCTCGCGAAAGAAAAGTTTCATATTCCATTTCAATTTTCGCGACGGCATCGAAGGTGTGAGGGACGGCGACAGAGGGTGGCGCTTCTTTTCTTTTATTTTTAAAATTTCTCTCCACCGCCAGCAAGCGAGGGAATGCTTAAAAGTAGCTCTGCAAAGCTGGCTGGCTGGCTGGGACGCGCACTGGTTAGGTAACCAATATTTTAATTCACCTTCTCCCACATGCGCCGCCTTCCCACCTCCCCACTACGGCCCACCCTGCCTTTGCTTACCCGCACTTTCCCCTCGGTATCCCCGGCTCACACACACACATACACAGCTACGGCGGACCCCCGACTGCTGCAGACGGAAGCTTTTTCCGCACGCGCGTCGTACCAAAAGCATGGCAGCAGCATGGCCGTAGAAAGCAAGCCGCCATCGACCAAGATGAACCAGTGATGAAAAGAGAAGGTAGAGAAAACGTGCCCCCAACAGCCGTGGCCGCCTAGTGTGGTGTCGGATAAGATAGACAAGACAAAAATCGGTACCTTTACCCTAGGATCAGTCCACGGTCGAGAGCCAGAGCGAGCGAGCGAGCGAGAGAAATGGTAAACATTAAGCAAAACAAAACGGGGAGATCGCGACCGTTTGCAGACTTTTTCCCGAACCTCCACCATCCATCATCCCCCCGTCCTCGTCGCGAAGAAAGTGATCGCGACGGGTTATACCTTTCCCCCAAGACGACGATCGTTTCTCGTTCGCGCGCACGCCTTCATCACAAAGAAATGGCGGACTGTGACGGTGAAGTTGTTAACGATTATGTAAAAGTAGAGAGCTAGCGGGTTGTGGCTGGTGAAAAAGAAATGCCCACCCATCTCTCCTGATCGCCCTCCCCTACGCAGTCACTTCAGCGCGCTTTCAGGCCAGCTGTCTGAATGTCTGGCGTTTCTGCGCCTTTACCCTTCTCTGTCTCTGAATGGATTTCGTGGTTTGTGCTATAAGATGACGCTCTTAAGCAAGGTGAGTGGAGGATGGAGTATGGAGAAATAGTACACGTAACAACCCAGCTCCCCCTTCTTCTCCTCCTCACCCTGCGCCTCCACCAGGAAAAGTGGACATGGTTGAAAGTGAAAACCTCTCTACTATATCTCGAGGAAAAGAAGATGAAATGGAGCCTTTCCTTTCGATAGTTGGTCGTCACCAGGTAAATGTTGCAGTAGTTTAGCTTCATCTTGAACACATATTTCCTCTCCTCGAGATCATCGTCCGTTTCCTTCGGACCGTCATCGGTGGCTTCTGTCATGGTGGTGGTGGTGGTGATCGCCGTTGTGGTGGCAGGAGACCGACTTAATCGACCGTCCACCAGAACTGGCGAATCGTTCACCGTTGTTGTACTGGAAGGTAGGTGGGGGTTGGCGGAGCAGGAAGCGGAGGAGTTGTCTGCGCCACCACTGTCAGGATCACCAGCTGTAGCAGCATCATCAGCACCAGCACCGGGTTTAGCGATGGTGGTTGTGGCCATGTACGTTGCGGTCAGGATACGCCGACGCGGAGGACGCGGTGGTATTACAATCGGGGGCACTATAAACGCGGCACCACTACTGCTACTGCTACTACTAGTACTTATGCTATTGCCACCAGCAACACCCGACGATAGGGCCGGATGTGCTGTTGCGATGGCGATAGTTCTCGTCCGCATGGTGGTGGTTGCCGTTTCCACACTTTTGTCAGCCATTCTGGATGCGTTTTCGTCGATTGCACAATACTGATCACTTTCACGGGAGCGGTGTAGAATTTAAGGGCAATGGTAACACTATTCCACTTTCGCTGGCGCATTCGAACACGTGCGGTGTTGTTTTCTACTTAATTACTATCTCACGTTAGACGCCTAAATGTAGGCAATGCGAATGATTCAGCACACACCCAGCAGAATAAAACGGTCAAACACACAACTTTGGTAAGGATTAAAATCAACATTAAAAACAATAGCAACAAACACACACATAAATCACAGAACGCACAAAAAACATAAATGCACACAGGAACTCCGGGAACCACGCTCTACCCGGCAGAGGATCACAAACAGGGGGCAAATAATTCACATGTACTAGTGGTGATGGTGGTGGTGGTGGGATGATTACATATACACTACTAGATACATAGCGCCTAGCACGTCACAACAGTGATAACACTTTGTACACAACTGGTCATACGCGGAACGTGAAACCCCAACAACGGCTGCTCGAAAAAACTGCTCGACGCACGCACGCACGCACGGACTGTTTTTGTGATGACGCGCTCGATCGCGTACTCGACAACTCGGACGACACAGCAACGATTGCGGGCGCTTCAACGCGCTCCAAGCTGACACTCTCGACGAACGACTCCAAGACACTGTCGGGCCTCCGCGGTTTGCTGTAGTGATCGCCCGGCCGCCGCAGCTGCTCCACACGGTTCAGAGTTGGGAGTGAGAGTGCGCGCTTGGCTTGCTGGGGCGTCGTTTACCACCACCGGGCTGCATAACAGCGGCACAATGAAGCTTCCAAAACATTTCACTCTCACTTTGCCCGTTTCTCTCGCATGCTTCCATCCTCCTTTGCTTTCTCGTCCGGTACACACGGCGTGCGCTGTGTTACCGCATACGATGGCGTCTGAACCCACTTCGGCCACCTACCACCCACCCACCAACCCACGAACCACCCCCAACCGTCGTGTGGCTGCTCTCTTTCACTTTCACATCGAATGCAGGAGGTTGATTTGGGGGCTTTACTGAAGAAGTGCGCTGGGCTCAGCCCTATCGAATCAGTCTTGATCTTCTGTCAGTAGATCTCTTTGGTAACATATTCTTCAAACACCAGGATAATTATCAGAAGGTTAAAAATTTCAAACTTATTATGTACGGAAAACCATGACCAGGATTCGGAACAGACATCATCAACAAGCAGAAGATCCCTTTGACCCTCACGCACACTCATACAAAATAAGCCAATCGAAAGTGTTGCGGAACAGGAAGTGAGAGTGTGCAATCTGTTTCCGGTAAAAGTAAGTCACTTCTCCTCCATCTGCTTTAAAACACATAAATCCCAATTTGGCTAACCTTAACAGGATATTTCTCTTTACCCTCCTATCGCACCTCAGACAGGACAGTTTTGCCACCACAATTGGCCACCGGGGGAAAAAAACCGAGGGGTGGGATAAACCAAGGAAGCGAGCCAGCCACGCTTTAAAAAAGAGAAATGATCAAAGGAGAAAGGAAACCCGATCCAGCGCGCGTCGCTTATGGTGAGGATCATTACTTGAGCGCGCGGAGAGGCACATAAGCCGCGAACAATAACAACAGCCATCACACACCACAAACAATGCAAAAAAAGGAAACCTCAATTTCTTCTTTCTTACTATCTCTCTGCTTCTCCACTCCACCACCGTGTGCTCTTATGCTTCACGACGTTTCACCCCTTACACAATACGCTACTACTACACCGCCGATCGGCGCACGCGACTTTGCGCGAACATCCAGCGCGCACCCACCACCCCACCGGAGTAGTAGCGCGCGCATTATGTAAGCGGAGAAATGTAAGGTGAGATAAGGGGGGAAAAACATAAGCGAGCGAGCGAAAGAGAAAGATCAACAGAAGAAGGTAAAAAAAGGTGTTTTAGCAGGCCGCAGAAGGAAATAGTGATCAGCACACCACCACCTTCTTCCGCAGCAAAAAAAAAAAAAACAGCCAATCGCCCACAGCTCACTAAACTAAATTAATTGCGAGCAGGAAATGTGGTGCGTGTGCGTTAAGTAGTAGCAGCAGCAGCAGCTGGGCGTCGTTTACATTGTAGCTACCGATCGTGAAAATTGGCCTTAATAGATTTTGTACAGAGTATTATTTTATGAAAAATTGCCTAATAGAGGTACTACATTAGTAGTTCACTTTCCTAAGCGTCCCGATTATGTCACATTTAGCTACAAATGGCCGTCTATATAGCAGAGGGTGTAAAACACCGGAAATGATGTAAATGCCAGATTGGCAAACAACTGAAAGCATAGATATGGTGTGGCGGCAAACATTAAACAAAATGCGTGCCTTAAAAAAGGAGTAACAATAAGAAGGTCACCGCTGATACTTTACACCTCACCCAGTGCCAGCCATGGAGTAAGGATTGCTTTTCGTGTTAATTGTCAGATCTACATCACATGAAAGGTGGGGTGTGAAAATTAGCACTCGATTGGTAATCCGAATCCTATTACGGCATTATCCCTTTGCATAATTAGCGTTTGGTCCAGGGAGTAGTGAGAGACCTCTATCGGTTTGACCATAAAAATAGTTTCACCAACATTTACTATTTAAAAAACTGATAGATGAATAATTTATTAATTGTATTTTGTCTGTTGATCCTTGCTCGATCGCCAAACTAGTTTATAGGGATGCTCTGTGGATATCTACTGATCTAGTCACACTTAAATCTAAGTGAGAAGACCTTCAACTGCTAATAAGGAATACACTTAACGTAAGTTTCCAAACTTTTCCACAGAATGAAAGTAATCAATGTTCTACCGTTCGGGAACTCTTTTTCCTGTGTTACCACTCGAAGCGAGACGATCATGTTGAGTCATTCCGAGTTTCGGACTGCTGTGTGGGAGAAATCGGTAGAAGACCACGAGGGAGATCGGAAGGAAGACTGGAGGCTCATCATCTCCATAATCATCCCTTCTCTCGCTCGGCGCGCTAAATACGGACCGACCGGACCGGAAGGAGATCTCGCACAGTGAGGTAGTACAGCAACCAACACAGAAAGGCGGGCGAAAGAAAGTATAGTGAATGGTTCGAGTTTTATTTTTGCCATTTGCCACTTTCGCTCTCGTTTGCCGGCAGACAGCAGAGAAAAAAGTAGAGAGGAAGGGTTGTACAACACCCAGCAAAACTCGTGGCGATCGGTCACCTCTGCTCACATACCGCGCGCGCAATCGGTCACAAGTCACTAAGGCTCTAGCGCCACCACCACAATCCACAGCGGAACAAATCATTCGAGTGAAATTCGTGCTACGGAAGGAAAGATGGTGGAGGAGGATAAGTGCGTCACCTCTCCACCCCTCAGATGCGCCTAGCCAGAGTAACCAGTCAGTGATCATTTTTGATTATTTCAGATTTAAATAAACACACAATCCACCCTCCTCTTCATACCGCGATACAGTGAGAGATCCACCATTCCCGGCATGATACTGCTCGATGTACAGCCCGGGAAGAAAGTGACAGCGTGGTGGGTGGTGTTGGGTTGGTGGCCACTGTATCTCCCGAGACTCGAAAGTGAGAGTAACTAACAACAATGGTTAAATGATGGGTAAGAAAAAAGTAACAACAAAAAAACGTTTTTTTTTTTGCTGGAGAAAGGCAAATATCGATCGGTCAACATCGGCCGAGAAGACAGAAAGAAAGTAAAATGTGAGAAGTTGTAAGGAAAAGGGCTTCCTCTACTGTTACACGTATTATGCTGTTTGGCACTATTTGCTAAATATGCAGCACAATTAGTTATGAGCAATCAAGCACTTTAGGGAGGCTGGCTTATTATCCATTATATTGAAACTTCGAAAGAATCGTTTGCATAGAGCTTTACTTGAAGGAACCTATCCTGACAATATCAAGATGATATGGGTGTGAGATACGGAATGTTAAACCGGCATCTGTCAAACTTGTGAGAAATCCAAGAGCAAGCAACGGAGGTATCAATTTGTCGGACATTATAATATAGACACAAACTAATAGCCGGACTTCACAGCAAAGATGGCTGCTAAGAACACAATGCATAGCATTGACATAAGTACATTTCTAGAGCATGACATCATCCTAATATTAGCTTAACCTTTAACAGGTTTTGAAAATTAAAGAAAATGTCTTAGATCATTAGAGACCCTTCCAAACCGTATTATGGCTTCAGTAAGCAACGCTTTGTGTTTTAATTGCTGTCCCTTCGACATACTTCAACGTGCACGCGTTACTACTTTTGTTTATCAAACTTTCCGCGATATTGGAAAATCCACAAAACAAACGAAAATAGAGTGGGGACTGCATACCGCCAAAAGGGTCGGCAAACCTTAGCTTTTGCTGGCGAAATCCGCGTAACTACACGATCAGATGCAGCTTACAGCCCTTCTTTCACTCGCTGTCTCCCTTTCTCGCACCAAATCTTTTGATGAACGCACACTTTCGTTTCGAGCTCTCGGCCGCGATCTGTGTTCGCTCACTTTCACGCGCTTTTATGCTGTGTGCATGCGTAACAGCAATAATAAGCAACGGGCGCACGCACACATCACACGATGATGATATGGTGATCGTGGGAGGCATCATGATCGATCTTGCCTTCGTCAATGGGGGGAGCGAGCGCTGCCACCGTTTAAGCGTTTCCATTCGTTGCAATCTTTATTCGCGATTGTTCCGCTTCCTCCTTTCTCTGTTTGATTGTCATGTTACGTTTGATTGACAAAGCTTCCTCGCACGATGGTTGATTTTCTTTGGACGGTGTAATTATAAGGTGACAGTGCTTACAACCATTTTGAAACACTATTGAGCCTATCCGACAGTTTTCACCAATCAGAGCATTGATATCTTGTACATTGTACCAACATAAAACACACTAGAAAAGAACCTGTTCTTCGTTACCCAGGTCCGGATAAGGACCGGAAATACACAACAGCAGCAACTATCGCTACCAATTCTTCCTGGAAATTCCTGCCCAAGGAAGTAAAAAACAGAAATGGCTCTTACTAGAAATTCCACATTTGCCTAGCCATATAAAAAAAAACCAACCTCCCCGTCGATTATCGTTTTGCTGCCTTCCTTCCATTTTCCCCAACCGCTTGTGGGAAAGCAACCCCACTCGCCTGCTACATTTCTCTTCGCCCATTTTTCACCGCTCACTTTTACCCGTGGCGTGGTCTGGCGTGGCGTAATTCCGTTAGAAAGTGAACGCAAGTAACGACGAAGAAGGGCCTTCCAACACCACAAAACAGGGCACACAACAAACAAAAAGGTCTGATGGGTGGTGAAAGAAAAAAGAAAAGCCGAACCATCAACTATCGAGGAGATCGCACGACGGAACCGGAGCATAATTGATGGAAAAGCGCCCTATCCGCCTCCTGGTGCCCTTTTCTCTCTCTCTCTCTCCCACAACACCACCACCAAGCAGCGCAATAAAACTATGCGTACATGTAAAAAAGCATACCACCCGGCGTCGTCTCCTTACGCGCCTATATTTTCGATACGCCGTTTCCGTCTTTTTATGCTGCCGACTTCCGGTGTTTATCATCATCCAGTGATCGTCGGTGAGGGAACGCTGCCATCTCAATAATAGTGGTCGTTTGAATAAAATAAGCAATGCAAGAGGCGCCTTTTAAAAGGTGCTTCAGAATAACACCAACCAACATCGGCTTGTTGATTAACTCGTCCATAAATCACATCGAGAGATTGCTTAAAAACCACCGGTACACGCTGCCTATTTATTGCTGATTTTAAGGCACTCACTCTATTCCTCTGGAGTTGGTAAGAAGGCGAAGTGAGCAAGAGAGCATAGCTAGCGGTCAACGGCTTCTTGGTGGCAGAACGGTCGTCACTGAACTGCACGATGTTCTCGGAAGGGTCGATGTCCGCCTTATGGGCGCGTGTGTGTGTGTTGTTGTTGGCGCATCGCCACGCTCTGAAGGTGTTTTAAAGTATTCTGATCGCGTAAATACCTTCCGCACTCTTGAAGGCGCACTCATATGATCATTTCATCACCTCCCACCCCCCCGGTGCCGATGGATGAGCAAAACCATTACACGCTCGACACACCCACCGTCCGCTATCCTCGCCGCTCGCCAACCCTCCGTTAGCGTACCACCACCCCACCCATAACCATCATCTCGTTAATGTTCATTTGGATTGCTATCGAATCGCAGCTTTTCGCCAGCTTATGTGTTCCAAAGATGTGTGCGGTTGTTGATGAACAAATTATCAGCAGAAACGGCAGTGGAATGAACTCACGGATCGACAAACGCGAGTTCATTCCACGGCACTGCGTGGAGAAGGGAGCAGGGCTGTGTGGTGCCAAGTAGCTCTACGGGAAGGATAGATGATGTGTATTTCCTTCCACACATTTTTACTATATCGCTAACCGTTCTTTCCAGTTATGCTTCGCTGCCACCTTTACCTGGACCCAGACTGCGCCACATCGTTAAGCTAAAGAACCACCCACCCACCAACCATTCACACCCAGCGAGCGCGCATTCTTCACCATACACATGTTCTCGATGGAATAGATGGAATTCAAAGTTTCTCTTGTTGGTTCGCTGCCCCGAATCGTGGAAAGAGATCGATGACCCGCACACCTTCCGGCAGGGGAGAAGAAGACACATTTGCTTCTTAAAGTACCTCGCACATGCTCTAACTGCCCAAAGTACCAAACCGTTCGGAAAATCGAATAGATTGGTTGGTGTTATGTAATTGATATCATTATTTGGACGTTATTGTAAATAAAATTATACATTCAAAGTAAAACGATACATCTCTACCCAGCCAACCCCAAATAATCTAACGAATGTGCAGCAGAATGCAATATTCAACACTCCACGTCCATAAAGTGCATCCACCACGATACCCTTCCCCTTTACCACCCCGCCTTCTCCTACCCTTTTCCCTTCCTGCTCATCCTCCGACTTGGAGCTTTATCGACAGGAACTTCACCACCAGCTCGCTCGTTCGTTCGCTCGACAGACAACAGAGCGCGTCGTTGTGCATGCATATTTACCCTAGAGTCGGTGTGTGGCGCGCAGCAGGTTCATAAAACAAATCAAATGGCTCCAACCCCCACACAAACACATACACTCGTCATCGCATTAGGAGAGCGAAGAATGTGTTTGTTTGTGGGGCGTGCGCGCGAGAACAGATGAAAGAGAGTGTTGAGCGGCAGAAGCAGCAGCAGGGGCCTATCACATACTCGCGGGAATAGAACGAACTGACCTTGAACTCGGGATGGTGCACAACGTCGGTGGTGGACGATACCCACCCACTGCTCTCCTCCTGCTTGCACAGTTCATATGTGGTCATATCAGGGTTCGCACTCAAACCCCAACAAGAACGAGAGGATGATTAGAGAGGTGTCGAAGCTCACCAGCCCATCAATAACTATTCGTTAAGGACCGGTTTTCCGTGTTTATAAATTGAAAGTTATATCATACATAATTACCGTTACAACATTCAATAATTAGTGGCAACCTTTCACTGAACGGGAATGTTCTTCAAAATAGAATCACTCACAAGACCAACCCAAGGATCGGATCGTAACAGAATGAGAAGGTGTAGAATGGCACAAATTTCAAGCACTTCTCTTCAATCTTTGTGTATCCTTCAACGATTGGAATGTGAAAGCAGAAAATATTTAGCAGCATGGTGTCAGTCGTTTGGAAATGTAAGACTTCTGCCGTGCAGGAAGATCTCGCCGAAATAAGAGAAATATTTCCAGCCGTCCAGCCGACCAAAAAAAGATGAGATGAGGATGGCCATCGACCTCAGCACATCGAAAGCAATTCCCCATCGCTGTGTCTCTCTGCATGTGTCTCCTGCCGCGCAATATCTTTCAAGACGACCGTGCTCCGTCGTGGTGCTTCAACCTTCATAAACGACGGCTGGTGGTTTCTTTCGCCTCACACGCGCTTCTCGATGAAGATTACGTTAGAACTTTCTTCACGCTTCCTCCTGCCTAGTGTGTGTGTGTGTGTGCGCCCCTTTTCATAAGCTCCACCGGCTACGGAATCGATACATACATACACATAACCCCAGGACGGCCGGCGAAAGGTTGATTCTGATCTCGTTTGCGCTCTCTTGCCGCGGCGTTTGCCTCCCTTCTACATAAGTTGAATCGCGTTTGTTTCGTGTCGTTGCCTTCATCCGCCCCAAACAGTGCTCAACCAACAACACAAGCAGAACGCGAAGTGGCGTCTTTCCATCCACCGGTCGCTTACCATCCTCCAGACACTCTTCACTCGGGCGCTCCACACCACCAACCAGTGTCAATAACCCGGCGACATTTTCATATTCTTTCGTGGTTTTATCACCTTTTTCTGCGCCAAACCCAGGGTGGGTGGTTGTGGTGATTGGTGATGGGGTGGTGGTTTTGCAACTTCGATCGGTCTTTCCTTTAATTTGGCTCTAACAGTTCAGTGAAACAGCGCAAACCCGCAAGAAAACAACAAGCAACAGGACTAACACAAAAGGCTTTGAAGTCAGAAGCGAGTTAATGTACTGATCAAAGGAAGGTATAGAATATCCTTGTTATTAATAAGCGTCATTTTCCACTTTGTTACAAAATGAACATAAAATGTTAAATTACAACCCCCTAAACAAAAATGACACATCTGTGGTTACCCTTGTACTCGGCAGGAAAACGTACAGGAAAACGGATGTGGTTAATATTTGGATATTCGTTACACGCACAGAAGCATATCGTTTACATCGCATCTTTAAGAAAATTGATTCATAGCCCGCGTGAGAAGGGCCGTTGCTTGGTGCTTTGCTTCGCTTCCCATCTGGTTTTCGAATTGAAGGCCATGAACCCTCTCATTCTCTTATCCAAGCACCAAGCACACCTATCTCTTCTGTGTGCATGTAGCCGCAGTAGCCAAGGGAAAGCAAGCAGATCTTTTTGGATTCTTCTCTCAAGGGCACAGAAGGGTGCGAGAGATAGAATGAAAGTTCCATTACATTGCTTTCAATTCCAAACTTACTTGCAGCAGTCGTTTTTATCTAACAATTTGCTGCCAAGCCAAGTATTCTTATGCCTTATTCTTATTTCTCCTAATTATAACAAAAACTCAACGGAGCGTTTGTTTCGTCGTCGTTGAAGGGCACTTTGGTCACACATAATTCATCGCCGTTCGTCGTCGAAAGGCACCTTGTTTTTTGGCAAATCCTTGGTTCTTTTACATTAGCATTAGGAAGCTCTCGAATTTGCCAGATAGTAATAGTAATAAATAGACGGAAACTGTAACTGTGAGCCACCGACAGACAAGACAGGTCACACCGTAGTCTGCAACATATTGGCGTAAGTAAGTGGTCACCTTCAAGCGCGGACGCCGCAGGTGAACGAGGGTCACCAGCATTGAAAAGAAGAAGGAAAAAAGAGAGCGACCACCACCATTTCAGAAAAATTGCACCGCGCGCTCAGCCAGCGGACAAGTGAGACAAGGATACGCAAAGGACAAATGCATGATTGCAATTGGAAATCGAATTTGTCCTTCGCGTCTGGAGATGTCGTACGCCACCGAGAGTCAAGGGTAGCTTGTAACCGTACTTGAAACTATGCTTCCTCTTCGTAACAGGTACAACACAGCAACACGACCAATTGCAAATACATACTAGGGGAAGCATTACTTTCAAGAATACGTTACAAGCACAGAGAGTTAAGTTATCTGAAGAGCAATAAATTAGTTTCTTAATGCTGGAGCAAACACACTCCCGACCGTATAAACCATAAACATTATGAAACGTTTCAAAGGAGACAAAATACAATCAGTTCGATACTCTCGACCCTGCTCACCTCGAAGGACGCGCGCGCGCGCGTTATCCGCGGGTATGCTTTGCGGGGCTCTAATCGTTTTTTAATGAAGGTCAAATTTGGCAAACGGATGGGAAAAAACCCTCGAAATAATAAAACGACATTATCATCGAATCGCTAATCAATCACGGAGCTGTGAAGATGGATGTCGACGACGACAGTTGCCTCTTACACAGCCACACGAATTGTGCTCCCAAGTCGGAAGTGCTCTAGCTTGAAGAATGATACATTTCGTTGTATTACAACTTTTTGCAAGATTGCAGTTGGACTGATAGAATCACCAAATGTGATTCAACTCAGTTTTTCTAATGAAATTTTCATATTACTTTCCGGATTAGAACAAACAACAGGCGAATATAACAAAAAAAACCTTGAAATGACACCTGACTGAAGTCGAATTTATGTGCTAAAGCAAACTCAAATTTCATCTAGTGTCTGGGAATTCTGCGTTCTGAATATGGGACTCACAATCGCCCAAGCCACCGGCCACAGCCAGCCAGACAGCGGACGAAGACAGCCCAACGCATCAAGCAGCACGGGTAGAGTTTGAACCGGCGGGCTCTGTGGAAGCGTTTTGGTTCAAGAACCTCTCGGCCTTGAAAGTGTCGAGCGCGATCTTCCTCGGCAAGTATAGACGGGCATATGGCAGCAGCCTGGCGCGGTATAGGAGGCACATTAACGTACCTCACACGGACCGAAGCAGCTCACTACTGGGACTGTGAAGACGCGCTTTCATCCCTGTGTGTTCGCTCTTCTCCAAGCAAGCAAACAGGCAAACACGGGAGGTAACACAAGTCCCACACGTTTTCTGCGTTCTTTGATGGCCCCAACGCAGCACCACCAAAGCACAGCAACAACAAGAGAGCCGCAAACTCAATTATCTCGGTTGTTACATTCTATTCGGGATTTTCTTTCAACTCCGAGGCAACATCAGCCACATTTGAAGAAGAAATCTCTCTCTCGCTCGGTCTTATCCTTCTGAAGCGGGTTTTTGTTCCCATACCATGAATACTGTGAAAGCGTTAGAGCAAGCATAGGAAGTGAAGTGAAGAGAGTGGATGAATATGAATAACTCATCTGAAGCAGCATTCGCAAGGGCATCCAAACAAAGGGTGCTCAGTTAAAACTACTTGCAATTAGATTACGCATAACAACCCGGTACATGATCAGAGTGCCGTGATAGACGAACACGCAGCAGTGTTGCCTGACGCATATGCTAACTGCAAGCAAAATCGGGATCGGGGAGATCATTCGCTCGGGAACTCAGCACAAGTACCCGTGCGTTTCGTGGACTACCCAGCCAGCGAACAGACCGGGAACAGCAGCGGCAGCAGTTCAACGAATTACCTTGAGAGCGAATGCTGCAGCAGTCGACGACTTCCCTGCGACCGCGAACGGAGAGCTATAAGGAAAGGTGAACCAGTATTGCAAGAGGAGTGTGGTGCGTGTGCTGGCCGGTTCTATAGTTAGTTGGCCGGTTGAAGGGCGCGCGCACGCAGCAGGCACATCGGGGACCTCGCAAACACCACTAGCTCGCTCTCTCCCATCAACAACAGCAGCCAGCCAGGCCAGGTGATGTGTCGGAACACAACCCGGGACAGAATACAAAAGCGGGAAAACGAAAATCGCTTTTTATTCTGTACCGTTTTTCGCTTGCTTTGCTCCTCTCTTCGTATTTCGACAAGAGCGGAACCGCATAAAGTGAAATCGATGGATGATCCTACCTATCCCGGGGGAAATGGTGGTACGAGAACTTGGGCTTACACATTGGGACGACGAACTCATCATGCGTCACGTACCAAGCAAGCAGACAGGCAGCACACACAGAACGACCTCCGCTACAGTCGGAACAAACCAACCGAAGGGGCAAACATACATACAATAATGCCAGGCGCAACATGGGAGAAGGACACAACCATCAGAGAGTCCATCGAAGCGATTCAAAACGAGACGGCGGCATCCAGCCGGGAAAAGCTAATGGGAGTCTCGTTGGCAGAGTATGTTGTCGGGCGGACCAGAAGAGGCCGAGGCTTATGCTTCGGAAAGGGATAGAAAAAATGGCCAACCGGTATGATATGAGGCAGCGGCAACTAACACACGCACACCTCATCATTCTCACCGATCGTTCGTTCTCGAGCTGTGCGTTTCGAGCTGCCTCTTTCCACATCATGTGTGCTCTGGACGAACGACTCGGATTCCCCCCCCAAGAACTTCACAAAAACGGGGGGGTCCGTCTTATGTCTGTGTACCACACACATATATATCTGCTCTACAAATAGAACCGACTAAACTATACCAAACACACGCGACGATCGATTTGGGGCAGATGAAGGCAGCCAGACAGGCACTATCAAACCAAACACTTATGCTTATATTTATCGCGCCAGAGACCCCCCCAACCGAGAGAAATTTCCCACTTTCAGTTACTTTCTCTTCACCGTTCCAATACGTTCGAACTTCTCTAACGGCCACAACGTATTACACTGCAAGCAAACGCAGTGAGTGGGTATGGAAATCATCATTATGCCGGGGTTTAATGTCTACTGCGAAACCCAGCTAACCCAGCAGAAATTGTTCAGTATAAAATAGGAAGTTATCAACAGCGTTATGAACGCGTTATGTTTCCAGTTGCCAGTGTCAGAATATTTATTGAAGTAAACATAGATGAACGAGGGACACACCACAGAACGATGCGACGACCAAATAAAAAAAGACACATCACGTCTAGGGGGGGCCTCAAGCACAACAACCACTGTTTCCAACGGACGAATGTGAGTGTGTGTTTTATGTGGAAGTACACACCATCATTTATGCTAGCCGGCACCCCTCTGTCACTGATCAGTCGGACGGTCGTTGTCGGATTGCTCGTTGGGGTCATTGTTCGTGTAAGGGATTGAGTAGAGGGTTCTCCCTTCAGAATAAGATCATTGGTGGGACAGAGTTAAAAACCAAAAAAATGGGTGAATGGAGCTCTATTCTTTGATAACCAAATACGAAATCAAATAAAGACTCTCATCAAAGCGGAACACTAAATAATTATGTAAAAGCTTCCGATATCCCTTCAAATATTCTGATCAATACAGTTTTAAAGGTTACATTAGATATCGAGCAGCGTACAAGGTGGAACTCGTGGCTAAACGATTCTGTGGCTGAGAGTGCCTTCTCTTTATCTTCCAGTCGCCTTCGTCCGCAGTTTTACAAGGTTTGAAAAACTACACGGACGACGATGTGCCGTAGTAATGCTTTTTCAGGGTCCTTCCGCACACCGAAGTTGAACGTTCTGCTTGAGAGAAGGTTAGAGCATTCGGTGTGCGCCCCGACTGCTGGAGAGTATATGCTATCGCTCAAGGTGGTGTGCGAGAATCACTATCAAAGTGGGCAAAATGAATGATTCCTTTTGCTTGAGGATTCTTATAAGACAAAGTAATACAAATATGCAAATTGAAGTCTTTACAATTTTTAGATGGACTGATGGAAACGAAGAGAGAAGGAGCCATAAAAAGTATACAATGTTCGTTTTTGGTGGAAGGTACATAGGGAACTAACCTGAGTGTAACACCAGTTTTCCGCCACCGGCGTGTTGACTTCCGGCAGCGGGGGCGAGGGCACCCTACTGTTTGCCATGGTGCTACTGGACGAGTGCAGGTTCGATGTAACTCTAGCAGTTTGACCTGCCGGACAGTCACTAACTACCGGCAATCTGGAATGAGGGAAAAACAAAAATCGAGAATTAAATAAAACCATCTAGTAGGCATCGATTTTCAACAAATCTTTTAAACGACACTTCGAAATGCTGAAAATGTAAAAGTGGCAAGGAACGATGCTAGTGTACCTCACAGTGTAATAGCTAAGCCAGTTCGTCTCCTCGGAAGTCATCTGACCAGCGACGCAAGGAACACCACCGGAACCGGAATCGAACCCGACATGTGAAAATTCCCTTCGCACTTAAAATGCACTAAAGCGTAGGGGTTGCTGTTGGTCGCGTTTCCAAGGGTTCCACTTGTTTTTCTTTTCTTTTCTGTTTCCTTATTACACACAACCACTACTTCCTAGTCTAAATTCAGCTTAATTGCTTAAGGATATTTGATGCTGGAATCAGGACACAATTTCGTATACACAGCAAAAATCCGAACGTAATCACTGGCACCCACGGATCAAACCTTGGATAGAACCGCTAGCTATCCAACGACATTTCAAGCGGGCAATCTTTATCGAAGTAAATCAGCGAAGCACTAGGAGAAAAAAAGGATACAAA
Organism: Anopheles stephensi; assembly: GCF_013141755.1. Classification (NCBI taxonomy): domain Eukaryota; kingdom Metazoa; phylum Arthropoda; class Insecta; order Diptera; family Culicidae; genus Anopheles; species Anopheles stephensi. The sequence goes on along the minus strand of NC_050202.1, from coordinate 64,272,448 downwards.
ACAATGGGGTAAAATCAGTTGGCAAATGGTTGCTTTGTCATAATCGCAAGATTTTAAAACAAGGCAACACATAAAAGCGGCACCTGGTTTTGTAACAAAGTAACCCTATTTGCGGGTACGACAACTACAAATACACTCGTATTCACGTGTCCTTCGAAGCACGTACGCACACACACCAACTACACATCCAAACACGAAGGATGCGCATATGTTATGCCCACAGGATATGTTTCTACCGATTTTTCTTAAACGATTTTACAACTGTGTTTCACGTCCACTCGTCGCACACACAAACACAACAATATACAATCCGCATGACTAACAGCTTCTTCAACTGATTTCAATTGTTTCCGATCATACCCCATCCATGCGGTGTGTGTGTGACATTACACGCACACATCTTAACGCACGTGTCTGGCGTGTGGAAATGTGTGGAAAAGCCTTGGAAGCTATCAATAATAACCACGAAGGTATTACACACCACACTCCTTGCTGGGACAAAAGCATGCCATTCCGAAATTTGGAACATTTCTCTATGCACACACACACACGCAAACACGTCACACGTCTGCTACCACTATATCACCATGTTCTTCCTTCATTTACTTCGTCTGGATTTCTCTTTCAAGCACGATGGGATTCTTGATGGGGTGTTCCCTTTAGTTGAGACCATTTTAAAAATATGTTCAAGTCTCTGTTTAGTTGTCTTTGAATCATCTTTTACAGTAGAGCTCAGTTATACAATGCTTCAAAAGCAACGTACGAGCGTTAGTACCATTAGAAGCACTTCGCAAATACTGTTTGCCCTTTCCGTTGACCCATGGTGTCAGCCGTCCAAATCAATGTTGACGATGATGTTATTGAAGCAGTGGCAAATTTAGATGCGAATTTTTCACCTTAGTCTCATTTGTCTGCTTTCTCACTCGTTTTATCCGTCTCCTTCTCCCTCTCTCTCTCTTTCTCTTTGGCTATTAATCACCCTAGATAGGATGAGTAACTTTCTTTTTACACACGGACACTTTTAGGGCAACAAAATACTCTACTCTAAATGAATGTACGCCAATGAATTAAAAACCAATGGACGGATGTAACAAACGTCTTTATTCTGACGAAAAGTCACGAACTCTGCCCTGAGTGAAGAGCGAGAAAGGTAGACCGGAATAGAAAGAAAGTCCAAGAACGATTGCTTTCTTTCTCTCTATCTCTTACTCTCACACTCTTCCTCGGGGACGTTTTCCTATCGTATGTTACTTATTATGTGATAATATGTTTTTCCACTGTAAGTGCATTTAAGACACATTTCAAGGTTCAACTAATTTGTACAAAGAATTCAGCACAACTCACACAATCGCTGTCAACTTGGATTTTGCTCTGTTCCATTTGACGTTCCCAATCGAAAGAGAGAAAGCAAACGATGAAGCAAGAAAGAGAAGAAACTACACAATCTTATTGGTAGCCAGAAAGAGACAGTGCATTGGAGCAAGTGAGAGAACATAACAGTGTGCGTGTATGAGAGAGAGCGAGAGCAGGAACATTTCAATTCCACACACTGTTGCAAAACTAGGGGAAAACTGTCGATTTGCTTTGTAAAAGCGAGCAGCCAAAAATGGGGAGAACACAACCACCATTGTGTCGCGAGTCCTTAAAAAACGGGAGAAAGCTAAATTTGCACCACGGGTTTTCAGAACGTACACGCACGCACACACACACACACATGCACAGCCAGTCGAGGAAACACAATCATCCTGCTTCTATAAACACATCACACCATCACTGACTTTTCAAGAGGGCGATGTAACCCACAAAATGGGGTTTCTATCGATGTCAAATTGCAACCAGGACGCACTCACACACCCCGAGGACGGAAACCCATTTTTCATAGCTTCGAGAAAAATGTGGATAAACGAAATGCATTATCTTTTGTTTGCTTCATTTCTTGCACGTTTCTTAATCACTGGATTATCCAACAAAGCAGTACTATCATCGGTGTTCCACGCCGTTTCATACGTATGCGTTAGAGCGGGATGCACACACACATTCAGCCACTGCTCTCTTCCCACACACTGAGCACCGTGTCGTACTCCACCATTCCTCTTCTCGTTGTTCTACTGTATTTCTACTCTTCACTTAAAGGACGAATTTATCGCACGGATTACGTATGAAGGAACCACGCTTTGCACAGTAAATTAGAAATATAAAAAGCACCTTTAACTGCACACATACACACACACAGCCACACGCGCACGCGAAAAGGAGGAATGCGGAATGGTGACGGGAAACAAAAACGGCACCGAAACCCCGAACGAGAATGCGGACACACACACGGGACAGGCGGACAAGTCGCACAGCCACTGACCGTCGTCTCGGAAGCGATACGCACACGCTCGTTAACACTTGGCGAATGAGAACCGAGCGCCAGCGAACGTGCTCCCAGACCTATCCGCTACAGGAGCGAGCGAGCGAGCCAGTGCGCACGCTTGTCGAGAGAGACAGAGGGAGAGAGAAAGAGAGAGCGCGAACTGCTGCCGAGTGAGCGAGTTTTATTCGAACCGAAACGACACACAGCAACACAGCAACGTTCTGTGTTCTATCACCGTTTGCTGATCGAAATTCCACGCGTTTTACTACGTACGATTACTACTACCTCCACTAGTATTATTGCTCCTCCATCGCTGTGTTATCACTATAGCGCACGGGCAGGAGCGTATGCATGTTGCCTTCCCGCTCGTTCCTTCACGTGCGCGCCTACCATGGGCGGCGTGGTTGTGTGTGTGTTCGTGTGCGGTTTGTGCGCTCTTGAACTCTCGCCGAGACTCATCTGTTGTTCCGCAGTGTTGCCATCTCGTGCGGGGGCCATTTCGTTCGAGCTACGCGAATGTCGTGGCGCACGTTGAACTGCTGTCAACTGGCATTTTGGTTAGCGTTTTTTGTGATTCGATTTGTTTGTCTCTTCTAACTTACTTTATTTCGAGGAGAACAAGCATTCGACAAAGAGGGCAAGTTTCTTTTGCTTGGCAGGAGAATGTCTGCAATTTTTTGGATGGTAGAGAATCCTTCAGCTACCAGTGTGCACTTCTCGAATCGCACAAAGAAATGGAACTGTGAAGAGCTGCAGCTGTTAATGCCCTTTTTTGCTGACAACGGTCTGGTTTCGATAAACTAGAATTTTTCTTATCAAAATTTGTACATAAATTAAATTTTGGTTGGTGACATTTTGTTTGTCTTAGGACCAACTAAACATGGTCTAGAGCTGGTAGTGCCAAGTGCCATTGACCTGTCGTTATGTGTATGAGTGTCCTTATCCCACGAACCCACGACATTTCAAGGCAAACGGTTACGGCGTGACCTTGGCTTACGACACACGTCCCCATAAGCCAGTTAACGGTCACGGTGGTATCAGACGGCCACTAAATCAAACGATGTTCCACATTGCCCACATCTACCCCGCTCTGTATCTCTCCCGCCAGTTATCTACATGCGTAAATTACATTCTAATAACTTTCCGATACACTACCCCGGGGGGAGGTTCACACAGGAACAGGCTCCACAATTCAAAGTGTCACCCGCACTCTTGTGGAACCACTTGATCGGATACCGTGTGCGTGTGTGTGTGTGTGTTGGAGCAATAATGGTAGTATGTTTGGATACCTTACCCCCCTTATTGTTCTAAGGTCATTCAGTAACGCAACATAAACTGACACAAGTGAGAGAGCGAGAGAGAGAGAAGAATGATGATGATCTCCAAAAAGTTCATAACGGCACTGAACAACAGAGAAAAAAAACCATTGACGATGATGGTGCCCCTCGCGTCCCGTGTTAATGATTGACCGGGTTTGGTACTTGGAAAACCGATCGATTGTCAACCAAAACCTTGTAAAGAACAGTAAATAGCGTCCGATTTGATTGTTGTTCCATTGAGCAAACAAAAAAAAAAGAGCAGAACACCGCGCTTCTGGTCCCGTGTCTCTGAAGCAGGGAGAGGTCAATGTTGTAAATTCTGTTCAATTACCATGCCAAACGTCAGACGAGCAGCGCGCATACATACGTTGCCGTACGTTTCATTGCATCTCGTTCGCGCACGCAACAGCGGAGAGTGAACCACTCGAACGACGAGCGAGATAGCGCACACACACTCGCCCGCGGTGTGTGAGCGAGAGCCAGTGCGGAACCGTAACGTTGAAGGACGGAAGTCAACGAGAACACGAGCGAGCGAGAAAGAGAGAGCACGCACCTTGGAAAATGCGATCGCGCTCTTCGAAAAGCCAAACGCTGTTGCGTGAGAGAGAATGATACGCGCGTGCGGCGAGTGAGTGAGTGAGGCGTACGGCAAAGCGTGAAGAGCACGAAGAGTACCAGTGCGGGCTGCTAACAAGTGGATCGCGAAGGTTGCCCTGCCTGCCGCGGTTGGCATGGCGATGACGTTGGAAGTGTCAGCGAACGGCGAACCTTGGGGATAAGGGCAGCGAACGAACGACCCGTGCGAAACGGTTGGGGCGCATGCATGGACAACGGGAGAGGAGTATAGTCCGACGCACCAAAGCTGACATCATGAGCCACTTCTTTGCGTTTCCTCTTTTCCAAAAATCGCATCGTCCGCAATCTATCCCAAACCGCGAAAAGGAACCTGACGATTTGCGTCGGGGGATTTCATTTGATTAATCAGACCCGGTCAGTGTTTTCGGTCAGATGGTAACACGCGAGGGGGGGGGGGGGGGGATTATCCGGACACGTTATGAAACACGAATATGCAGATGAAATTGGATCAGAGGCCTTGAAAGCCTTGAATGTTTGCCTTGTTTGCCCATAAACCCGCTGTAAGTGCTTCCGAAGCCAAAGCCCTCGAAACGAGTGATGAATGCGAGTGCGAAAATCCAACCAATTGATAAGACACACCCCCGGTTCCGTCGCCTATCCGGACGACAATATGGCGGCGGTGGCGGCGGCGCGAGTTCTCATCTTCAGCAACCTCCCTCCCTTCCTAGCTATCAACGCTACCCCGTCCGACACAACCAGCACCGAGACGACCTTCAAGGATCAAATTCGGTGCTTTGGAGCAGCAACACGAATAAGCGAGTTCTCAACAACACCGCGGCATGGCAGACACACAAATAGGAGCTCGCTGCTTCTTCGACCGTTTAAAGAAGACAAACAGACTGAAATACATTTTTCTTTCCCGCTGGTGGATGATAGATAGCACATGTACGAGACCGTGCGTTTTGGTACATGCATGTGGCGCACTCACGGTCATCTCCGTTTCGTTTATCACTGTGCCTGCTGCTGCTGCTGCCACTGTTGATGAAACTTGCCGTGGTTCTCTGCAACAACAATCGTGTCTAATACGCACTGCGAGACACAAACCTGGAGACCTGAAGACGGCCGGTGACGACGATGGGGATGATGGTGGCAGGTTCTTCGCGAGGTCGAGAGGACAACAAACGGATCGAAGGACGCCGTGCGCGGACCCCAAAAACGCTGCAGTGACGGCGGCCAATGGTGAGACGCGCGAAATGTATTCTACGCACCACCGCCTGTCTCGTCTTCTGTGCGTCACACCTAGCATGGCAGCGAACCGGGTGCCTCCGCAGAGTTCCAGTAAGGCTATCAAAACACGTACGTACAATAGAGGTACAATTGTTTGACAGGTTTATATAGGCCATTAAGACATAATACAGCAAAGCAACAGTAATGCATCCATGTTTTTCAGTTTTTACAAGGAACTCTATAGTCGAATAGAGCTCCTAAGCTGAATAGAAGGACCGATTTGATAGAAGTGTTTTAATTGCTTCGCGCTGCGCAAGTTCATCATCTTCTCCCAAAATCCTTATAAATTCATTATCTACTTTTTTACACGGTGACCTTCGGCAACAGTTTCATTCCTCAAATTTGGCTATCTTTTTGGCCGGGATTTTGTGGAGAAGATAAAAAAAGTCCGACATTTCTGGCAAGGTCCATGAAGATGTTTTTCTTTGTGAAAAATATAGTATCGTATCGCGAGGAAAAAAGGGAGCGATGAGTTATCAAATTTCTTCCAAATCAATGTAGCGCAAATAGTCGGCGACAAACATTTCTGCTTATCAAAATGTTGGCGGAATTTCGATTTGAATCTCCGAAAAAAAAAAAACTCTTGTGAGAGCACTAGAGCGCGAGCGCGTGATTAAGACATGACGTACATGTCTCCTCTGCATGTCAAAAGTCCTTTGAGTGGTAAATTTATGTAGTTCCCTGATATGCATCATTAAACAACTAGTTTGGTCGATTTTAAACAGCTGTTGCCAAGTTCAGTTCTTAATCATTTATTTTCACTTTTAAATCTCCGCTTCCCTGCTGAGAACCCGTGACGATTGAGTTTGATAACCACAGCTCGGCCAGTGAGGGTTATTATTAATCACCCTCTAAAAGACGATGCTGACAACAACAATGGCGAAGCGGGAAGAATGTATATTGTCACTCTAGGATTGCATCCGAGCAAGAGATTACTCCGTAAAGAAATAACAGCGCTGACAGGTTTATGGAGGGTAAATTGTGATTTGCAAATTATTTTGAACCCAAAAAAGGGAGAAGCGTAGTCAACTTTTGATCCGTTTTCTTTGTGGTGTATAAGAGGCCCGTTGGGGGGGGGGGGGGGGGGAGAACCCATCCAAAACTGTTCTTCTTAAAGGCGCTTCTGCATTGATGCGATTGCCATGAGCCGATTCTCGCCCTCTCGATTTGTGCATGTACGAGAGGATGGGGACGAGGGGAGGAAAAGCACGAGAAAGGCAAACACACATAACCACCACCACCACCATTCCCCTGATGCCATGTGCTCTTGGCTCTTGGCGACGTGAAACAATACCAAGCGTTGTCCTCGTTGCATGGATGCGTTTCAGCAGTGCGTGGGAAATATCAGCTTTCCATCCGTCAACGGCGAACGAAAAGCAACGCGTTCATCATCATCACCCTCGGATCGCCTCGATTGGCACTATACTACCCTCATAATACACCAATATCTCTGTGTGTCGCCTGGGGTCAAAGAGAAAGAAGAAGGAGAAGAAGCTGCTGCCGACTGTGAGGGAAGCAGCAGCAAGCATAAACGGTGGTTTTAGGCTGTCGTTAGGGATCGCGTTTGCAGGTCGACTCCGGGGTGGTTTCTGTCGGAGCCGCAAATAAAAAAAAGGGTGCGTTTCTATTGTAAAAGGATGAAAATGGGCTTTCGATTCCTGAACATCCCGACCATAACCCTTACTTTATTGCGGGGGGAATGTTTTTGCGTCCTACGAAAGTGTCAGCCCGAGGGACAAACATTGAGGAACGCATTTTAACGACAGTTTCTATTTACGAAGCCGTTTCATGCTGTATAGGTGTTAAAGCATGATACAACAGGATTATCTGTTTGAATAGGATGGCAATATGTTTAAAACGTAAAATCAAGTCCGGTGGTTGAATAGACAAGGAGGACCGGGATCTGGCATTTTTATAGAACGCAGTGACGACCGATGGTATGTAAAACTCGGAGCTTGGTTCTCGGTAGCCTATGGGCTCCGTCCACAACAAGAATCCTTACACAATGAGGACCTTTTTAAGATAAATTCTGTTAGTAGATGAGATCTCCCTTGGACGAGGAGGCCCCTTTGACAACGACGTCTCTTGGCAAAAATACTTCTTCAGCTCCGAGATCTCTAACTATTCGACAGCGAGGCTATCAACGAGCTGAGTCCTCTTAGAGTACGAAGTCTCTCGGTAGTCCCTTGGACGACGAGAACTCTTGGTAGAGGAGTGTTGAATTGGTTCATAAAGCTTGGATGACTGCGAGGTCTCTAATAACAACGAGGTACCTTTGAAGGAAGAAACCCTTCTTGGACGAAGATTTCCATCATACGAGAAGGACCACTGAAAGAACGTTTGAAATATACGCTTGAAAGTATTATAACATAATAAACAAAACATATTTTCCAATCAATCTAAAGTTGATAAGTTGATAGAAAACAGCAATTTCTGGACATGGACAGATCCGATGAAAACGGCAATCCTATCACAATGTACCTCACCACCAACTGACAACGAATGGCCACTGCTCGACGCATGTCAAAAGAGAAAACGGGGAAACCAAAAATTGTTCGCACCTGGCCTAAACTCAACATGTGTGAACATGCTGCATAGCATCAGCATCCAGCATATGCGGGACACAGCATGAAATGGATTAATGTCCTGCCCGTTCGTCCACCCGCCCGTCCTCTATGCAACAGAACAAAAGCAAAGGGCCAAAAGGGCAAGCTGGAGGGTCGCGTACATTTTGGCAATGCAACCAACCACACAGGAGGTTGCATTTAATCCCTATTGCTCTTAGGCATGTTTTGATGGCGAGCTAACGAGCGCTACTGCTACTGTTCCAGGGGGCTTCCAGGAAGAAAATGAATCACATTTCAGCGACTATTCACAAAATGGATTAAGATCGTTCTTCGTCCGAAACCCGTGGACCCGGGTGTGATTTCTTTGTGTGAGATGCATCGGGAAACTCTCAAGCGGCTGCAGATTATCGGTATTTCATTGTCCATTTCCCTAAACAGGGACGTTTGTCGAAACTGATGGATTTAGGGAGAGTCTGAGATGTGCAGGATGTGATCGAGAATATTCGTCTACAGTAAGAGACCTACGATAACTTTATGCTCTCTTCCTGTTTGATTAGGTTTTATGATGTTTTTGAAGCATTTTCACATATATTGAGCAAAGACGCCTTGAAGAAAAAATGGGTACAAAAACCGGAAAGAAATTTACCTGAATGGATGCACTAGCAAAAAATCCATTGCCTGCACCTCGGCCATCGGTATCGCGAGCACTGGGGGAGGTGGAAGAAAAAGTTGTGCTACCAACAACTGTTGATGAAATCGGATCCTTGCCACCGTGAATTGTTGACTGTCTTTTGGCAGCTTGGTGTGGCACACATAAATTTTTGTTTGTTGTTCTGCTCACTCTGTTGGCCTCTGGCAGCACACCGTCGTCGTCATGGTTGTTTTTTCCTTTTTCCCACAGGTTTTTTTTTGTTATTGTATGGTTTCACGAGCTGTTGTTTTGGATTTGCAGTACTCGGCTGCAGTTCGCGGGGCCGAGTCTTACTGAGCCCGCATTCTCCACGTGTCAGACAAAAAGCACACTATTTTGGGAGTACTTGAAGGCTTCTGGTAACACAATAAAAAAAAGCACTAAAGAAAACGGTGGCCTCTTCAGCAACACGCCAAACGGTCACGTACCCCGTCGACCGAGGTTTTAGGATACGCTTTGCAGTAGCACCAGTACACCACCAGACGCACCAGCCACGATACAAGAAAACTGACACCACACACCTAACGAGCTGTTTGCACTATTTTTGCGAAAAAACCCCGCGTACGTGTCTTTCGCCGTGAACGCGGAAGATCCGAACAGACTTGACGCACAGACAGAAGCAGCGCGTCACTACTGGCAGTGTACACAAACCACGATTGCAGCACGCATTCACGCTTATCGTGCCAAACGCGGGACGAGCTTCACGTACGAAAACTGCATGCATCGGCGATGCATCGGACGCACGGTTCTGTGGGGTTCCCTTACGCCGAGACGGTACGACGCGACTGCGAGTGGGCGCAGATGCTCGAGGATCGTTCGCCCCGAAAGGATCGAAGGATCACCGTCGGCAGAGCAAAACAGTACAAAAAACCCAGGCAAAGAAAGTGTATCTTCCGGGCGGATCGGGGCATCGGAGCAGGACAGCAGACGGGGTGGGTCAGGCCAGAATGGAACAGGGACAAAGTGGAAATAGAAGAAAGATGGATTCGAACAATGGGGATGACAGAATTAGCTGCGTTTTGACAGTCTTCGATGCTGGGTGTTGGTGTTGGGATAGTTGGCCCAAGTGCTCGTTATACTCGTAAAAATATGATTTATGCAACTGATCTCGATGTTACTTCCCCAGAACGTACAAAAAACCAGAAATCGATGATACGTAAAAGATACAAAAAACCAGTCAAATTTACATTGATCGCTTTCAAATTCTGCCGCACGCAAGACACCATAGTCCAGCGAAGTAGGGAAAAGGAACCCCGAAAGATCGCGCTACAAGAGCGCTCTAGGTATGCATGATCATCGGTCTCGGTTTTCAGACCTGATCACCCAAGATGCCACACACGGCGTGCGGGCGATCCGCCGGCACGCACATACAATACGGCTGCTACGGTGGCGATCACACATGTCGAACGGTACGGTCTCTGTCTATTGCTCTATCCATTCTCGTTCGAAAAGCAACTCTGGCTGAAGCCGGAGTACGTTACGGTGTTTGGTCACGCTGCGTGTTGTGCTGCGAGGGCCTGTGTGTATATGACAAGCAGGAACCTTGCAAGAAGACCTTCGGGGAGGTATCTCTCCGTGGGACGGCGGCAGGCATTAAATGTTTTCAATGGACAGTTTTCGGGGTTGGCAGTGTTTTGTGCTAATAGAATAAGAGAGGTAGCGCACCTATTTAATCAAAATAATTTATGTGCGTAATAACAACAATATTTAACCACAGATACTTTTTTGGAAGATTGTCTAGAATTTGGACTTGGCGACCACCTCCATGTCTTTGAACTCAAATTTGGAGCGTAGGTGTTTTAAAAGGGCAAAGTATTGCTCCAAAGCTCAGTATCAAGCTTGAATGTGTAATGGCCATAAGTGATCCTAGATCGTTCTTATTACAGTAAGTCCAGGATTTCTACTATGAGCTGAACTCTTACAATAGCTATTTATAATTAAAAGTCATTGTATCGAAATTTGATTTCCCTTTCTCGTCATTCACACTCGTGTAGAACTTTCCACAGATGATGTGCTCATACATACTCAGCTCGAAGATCACCCGCGCATTCTCACTCGATCGTACGCCATCGCTACGAAACGCGGGAGGTCTCGAAAGAGATGACCGAGTCTGTTACGCTACTTTCCCGGGACACCTTTTCTAATGGACCATGTGTGCTCGGTTCAAACGTTTCGGGCTCGCTTGCAACGACCAACATCTTGCCCAGGGAGGTCCATCAACGAGCCAGCCGAGGCAGCCTTGAGCAGTCGCACAGAAAGCGAAGGGAAGAAATTTGACTTTGCTCCGGAGAATGCATATTAGTGCTGGAATGTGTATAATTGTCTGGCCGGTGGTGGTCACCAGCGTTCACCTTCACCAGCAGAACTCCGTTCGTAGGGGTTCGCACACTAAAAAACCCATTAGCGAAACCGGCCGAACGATTGGTTCTTGCTGATTTTGTTGAGGCCAACACACAGGGATCATAAATGGATGAGCAACAACGCGCAGGCAGGCAGGCAGGCAAAAAAAAAAAAACAGGGACGTCCAAACAAGCAAACCACAAAATTACCCTCGAATGGACCCCAGAACGGTAGGGACGACGACAACAAGTCCCGGCAGGGTTTCTAGAAGCAGCGAACAAACATTGCCAGAAATGCATCCTTCTAGGTGCCCGATGGTAGAGGTTGCCCCCTCCGGCTAGACAGACGAACGAGAAGAGAAGCAATAGACGAACGAGAAGAGAAGAAGAAAACGGTAGTAAAACTCGGACGGGCCGCCGCTAGAGCATACCTGGAACGCTGGACGCGTAAAGAACGCTTTGGCCATGAGCTGTGATATGGAGCAGAAGCGTTTTACGATCCAATCAAGCTCAATACCTTTCGCTTCATCCAGAACGAAGCATGTTATGCTGTCTGGTTCTGGGAACGGACGGTTGGCTGGTGCACATATAACCATCGGGCGATAAAGTAATGCCCCGAGAGGAGCAAAGGTTATTTCATTTCCTGGGGCATTGATTGTGAGTGTGAGTGAGGGCCCAATAGTTTAGGGAGATTATTATTGGCGTTTCGATCTATATCGAAATGAATCAGTTTTAGGAAGCATTATTTTAATCAAAATATAATTATAAAGCGGTTTAAAGCTTTAAAGAACACGGATTTGTGTTTGCGGTTCGCTTTCGGAAGATTAAAAAATAGTTAACCACTATAGCGCCATCTAGCGGTTGATAGCGAAACCAGTCACTATCAGATGCGCACGCCGATCATTATGCTACGGTGGCGCGTTGCAGTTACAAAATGTTTAAAATTCTTTTACTCACTGATTTCAACATTTTACCTCTTCTCCTTATTTATTCCTTAACTTTCAATGTCCTTACCTAGAAGAGAGAAAAGAAAAAAGAAGGTTAGAAATTATGGTTTATCTGGTTCGACGCATTCATCACGTGTGAAGATCGCTCAAACGTTCCCAAATAAAAAATATACATCCAAGTATTTGCCTTCAGATATGCAACATCATGGAAGCGATATTCAGAGAGATGCAAGATCAATGGTAACGATGAAAGTGAATAAACAGTTCCGGTGGAGGCGAGCATACGCAAAACTGATGAAGATGAAAGGCTGATCGAAACTGACCGATAATTGATAGGCGAAGGCGAAGTTTCTTTATCAGTGGTAATTGGGAATGAAAGTAAAATATCAATACAAATGCGGCCTATTAGAGAAAGTAAATTAATTAGAGTTCATTTTGAAAAAACCAAGAGTGGTTTTAATGTTGAAATTTAATGATCAAGTAATCTTTCTAATTTTTAACCGTTAAATTGCAACTTTAGAAAGAGAATTTCATCATTAGCTCGATCGAAGAATGCAGATCGAGACTTAAAAAAAAAAACAAACATTGATCAATCGTTCGTTGCTGCATGGATGTTAGGCAGCGGGAAATGTGTACACATGCCTTTTTTCCCTAACGATGAAAAATATCTCTCCTCTTTTTATTAGCACACCACTCTCCACCTCCCCAGGGCGACCTATTTTCCCATTCGCTCTGGCCTTCTCAACTCCCCTCCCCCCCAAGTAAGTTTATGGCCACACCACGGTAATATCGAATCTTCTTACACGCGGGCACTTTCGATCTACCACCCGTTTGACCTTCGGAAAATTCGGCCACAACCTCGTTTTTGTGCGGTTTAAGATTCCATCCGGAGGACGCTATCAATTGGGGATGCTCGTTCGCCTTAGTGACGTGCGAATAGATCTCGGCACACTGTTTTCAGGAACGCAACAAACACACACACACACACCATTGGGGCGGGTGTTTGCAAGGAATGTTAGCGAAAAAAGGGGAGATTTTGTGTGAGTGTGCCAATCGTTTTGAGTGTGATAATAAAAAAATCGAGTGTGAGAGTGGAAAATGGCGCACATTTATTTGCGCTCGTTGTTCCTGGTGACAACAGGGGGTGGTGTGTGTGTGCTGCTGCTGCACACCCCACAAATGTGACCGATTTCTTGGGTTGGTGAGGTGAGCCGAGGTGCGTGATAAACATTTTTCTCTTCTCGTTTGCTTTCATCTGCTACTATCATCTGTCCGCTCCCGGTTGCACACACGCCACGCCGTTTATGTAGGTGATCTAGTTTCGTTAATAGAAGTGATAAAACAAACGTCTTTTGGGCCGTGTGGATCTCGTTCGGTTGGGCTGTGAGGAGATTGTTTGTTACTTGGTTAACAACGCACACACACACCCGCTGGTCCATTTCGATTGATCCACGAGGTTGCATACGTGTGGGACGACCGAGAGACTCTCGGCGACTCGCTTCCCATATATGCGCGGTGCACGATATGAAGGCGCCGACCACTCGCACGAAGCTCTGGTCAAACGAATTGATTAAGAAAGCAAGCGGCAAGAGAATAAAACACGTAAAAGAAAAACTTTAAATTTAAGGTCAACAGTGCGCGCGCGCGCCTGCGGTTGCGCTGTCTTGCGCGGGGTCGACTTCTAATGAACGATAATGAAGAAATGATGTCGCGCGTTAAGTGAAATTCGTTTTTGGTTGGTTCGAGGAAACCAAAAAAGAAGAGAGGAAGGTTTTCGAGGTGTTCTATTATCACATTAAGCTATCGCCCATAAACGGAGAGGGATGCGTAATCACTGTCCGGCAGTTAGTTAGTATGATTATAGCGCCTCTAGCTGGACCATAATGGGTAGTGTTGGATAGTTTTATTTAGTTGGCAGAAGAGGTGAAGGTGCATAAAAGGGTTTACAGCAATTGAGTGCATTTTATAGTAAAAATGCATGAAAAGATTTAAATTAAAGAGACACACGTGGGAGCATTGAGCGGCTCTGAGATAGTGGCGACATCGGCGCTGGTCTTCATACGGCAGGACCGGAGTTCAAATCCCATCCATATTTTCCAAAAAAAATTGTGTTAAACCCGTTTACGTATTGTAAATAGTTGGGCGGAGGATCCCAACTTCCCAGGTTAGTTGGATTGAACCCAACACTGGCCAGAAATGCCACAGGTGATTGCAAAGTACCACAGCCGTGTTGCAATTCTTGCTTGACTGTATGCAAGATTCCATTATATGTTTGCAAAGTTACACAATGGTTTGGCAATGGGTTTGACCATATTCCCTCTTGGCGATTAAAAAGTTCCATCATCTGGATCGAACCCCTGCACTGTGTCATCAACAATTTGTTAACCCTTGATCTGCCCGGTGATTTTCTTTCACTTCCTTGTTGTACTGTTTTCCCCTTTGTTACCACTCTCCACTTTCCACGCCAACTGTCGCTATTGTAATACGCGGGTGTAACTTTCAAATCGTGACCCGGCAAACAGACAACACACACCCAGGATGATCGTCGTCGCCGTCGTCGTTGCAGATTAGCGCGATCGCTGTGGCGTTTTATTTAGATGATCGCGATCGACCGGGTCGCTTTTCCTTTGCCCAGTCGGTGCTGTGTGTGTGTGTGAGTGCGGCCAAGAGAAAGGAATCGTTCCGTTTCATTGATTCGAGCGGCGTGAGAGGAGGCTGCGTTCTGGTTTACTTTTCCCCGTGAGCCTCTCTCCGGTTGCAAACGCGAAGACGACAAGACACAGGCGCGAATCGTTTCCGCGCTAGACGATTCGATCGATCGATTGATTGTGTTGGGTTTCGTTTGATGCTGCCTTGTTTTGAAACGGTTGTCAAACTAAATAACACTTAAGGAATGAAAGCTAATTATTCTACTACGGTGGTCGTAAAAGACGGAACGATTAGTGTGTTTAAGTGATATCTCTATGTTTTATATCGGAAAGAGATATTCTGACCCGCCTATCATTTCACTGTCCCAAAAGGGGAGAAACATAGAAATTACATTATGCTGGTGGTTTAAACGGTCGGTCGATTCTCACGCCCTTTTTGGAAGGAGCGGTCGCGTTCCGTATCGCATGTGCTTGACACACTTACGCAGCCCGCCCGGCAGATGATTGCTTGAGCTGTGCTTATTTGTTTGTTGTGTTAACGGGACGGATTCTTGCATCTTTCTGTTTGCGGTTTGCTCTCATGCTGTTTACACATGCGCTAGTTCGTGGTTAAGATAAATTATTGCGCCGACTACATTCTTAGAACAACGTTTTCTTTTCCCGATCAATGTCTTCATACATGAAGCGAGGGATTTGCGGAGTTATTAAAAGGAAAGATTTAGCAGCTGGCAGTTCATCGACCATTAAGCTACTTATAATCAATAGAAGTAAAAGTACATTACAATATTTGATGTACTATTAGGATTATATCCATCATTAGCGTTGGCATGTAACACGATCACGATCATGATTCGTTTTAATCCATCTGTCGTTAGGATCAGTTGCCCTCATTACAGTATTGGGGTTATTATGTAAATCCTCCACAATGCAAGGTGTCTTAATGCGAAAGCGATGAAAGTACACCCAACTGAAACTGAATTACACCGGTGATTGGTGTTACGAGACATCGAGAAGATTTTTTTTAAATATTTTTTCATCCACCAATTTGCTAACGGCTATTTAAATTTTGCGTTAAGGAAGATTACGTTAATCTTCAAATTGATTATGCGGGAAGCAAAATAAGGCCATTACCGCTTACTTAATCCATAGCTAACTGCCAGTTAGGGACAGTCCGGTGACAGAAGCGGCACTGGTCTTCACACGGCAGGATCGGTTTCAAATCCCATCCAGACTGCCTCCCCGTATCAGTAGCGGGTTAAGGTATTTGGAGACCCCGAGCGGGGAATGGCAGTAGAGGGGTCTCTAGTTTGATATTAGAGGAAAGCAACAGGACTTCCCTCGCGGACAATGCCCCCCCAAGCCGACGAGGCCCCGAGCGGCTCCCCCTAAGTCTAGTAAGCCAGAAATGGCAGTTCCGTTGAGCTACAAACTTCAAAATTTAGATTGGCCAACATTTATGGCATGCATAACGAATTCATGATGTAATTGATTTTTTTTTCGTTAATCTCCTTCATGGAAAATCTAGACAAAAAAAGATGCAAGCTAAACACATTTTTTCTTCCGGGAATTAGTCCTAAGCCAAAGGCACAAACGTGATCGGAAAAAGGAAAACAAAGTCAGCTGGACAAGAGTGAAAGCGCCCTGCTTCTGATTACCATGATTGCACCCAGGGTGAGAAAAAGTAGAGAGGGGGCACTATTTTTCGATTTTAGAAAGTTTTTCCAGCGCCATTATGAAAACCTGGCCGCTTGCCTTCTCATCCACTGAGACTTTTGGTTTCTTTAAGCGGCTTAAGCATTTTAGTTTTCCTGTTGGGTGTCACCATATGCGTTTGTCCTCCCGTTGACATCATGGGTGGAAAAATGCATCCTCACCCGGCCCAACAATCTCCGAAGCCGCGTGGTTCGTTATTATGTCCGCTACACTTGTCTTGTCTTGTACGGTAAGCCGTTGGCTGGCAGTTAGTGATTTGCTGATTTATTATGTTTTCATGTTAAATTTAGAAACTGGTTCCCAGGGGGGGTACACTTACTTGGTGCTGCTAAGCGTACAAACACAAGGTACGTTTGCTGCAGTAATGGCACACTTCCTATATGCACTATATTGCTGCTGATGATTTGGTCGCTAATCCATGATTTCACCGCCGTATTAGAGTGTGTCGCCCACCAGTTTCACGCGTCCAACCATTGTGTGTTGTGCAACAGCAGATTAGTTGGTGTGAATCAAGACAGATAGGTTTAACAAAATTGGCAATATTTTAAGATCGTGGAAGTAGTGGTTTAAGGTACTCATTATTAGTTTATAATGGAAGTACGTATAAATGCAGCTAGTTTGCTAACACAAATTTCCATGTCCTTTAGACAGAACGGAAGCACTAGGAAGGTGGGCCTATTCATTTTCCCGTCCGCTTAACGTGTCGTTGACTCGGAGGAGTCCGTTGCCTTCTGGGAAAGGTGATCGCCAGAGAAAGGCCTTTCACGAAACTGCACCGCGACCGAGGGGGCCGCCTCAGCCTCGGAGATTTGCGTCCGACAGATAACGACGTTCCGCCACCTCCACCTCCAACAACGACGACGTGACGGAACGAGCCGTTTTTGATCCACCCAATTTGCTACGAGTGCGACGACGGCACGGTTTAAAATCGCTCGCTTACTTTCTCCGGCCACGAGCGTCGCTCGGTTCGCGAAGGGCCCTTCACCACCAACCTTAGCCCGACGGAGCACAGGGGAGAAAAAAGGGCTCAATAAATTTAGCACGATTTAAGTCGTTATGTACCTTTTTTTGCTCCTTTTTTGGTGCCTTCTTGCTCTCCCGTGCGCAGCGCTCTCGTTTCCATTGGCCAGTTGATGGGAAAGTCATCTCCGGTGCTTCGCACCCAGGGACAGCAGCCGGATGGCATAGAAACCAAATCGTGACCCAGCAAGCATCGCGCAAAAGCGTGCACTGTTGGCATTTGTTTGTTTCGGGGCAAAACGTGGGGCGCAACACATTTTGGCATAAGCAGGCACATTGTTCTGGTGCTTGTCCACACCGAATGGCACACTGGCGGCTGAGAAAGGGGGTGGTAACGATCGGTGCATATTTTGATCGCTACCACAAATCAAACCGGAGCACACACCGGTTCGTTTCGGCATGAACAGCGCAAACATTGCCAGTGTGACCCCGGCGGGACCGGGTGTACAAGCTTCGATTCGCTCCAGGTATGTTCTTGTTCCTCGACGTCCTGTGGATGTCGCGAGCGTGGTTCGACGATACAGAAGAAAATGGAGAAAAACAAATTTCCCCCTTAGTTCGTGTTTGTGTGTCGATGTTTGGTGAGTTGAAAAGGTTCATAAGTTATGACCTTATGATAGTAGCACTGAATAGGTTTTGTAGCTTTCAGCACCTTGAGCTGAATAGGATGATTAAATGCTTTAACAAATTCTTTCAGGAATAGGTTAATAGTCCACTGGGGAACTTTGCAATCATATTATGGAATCTTGCATTCAATGAGGTGAGCTATGCAATTAGCTGTGGATTCGATTATTGCAAACATGAAATATCATTCAAACGGGATGATCTCAAAAAATAGTGGGAAAACCCTGTAAGCAAGCAGCAGGTTCAATGAAACTAAATTAATAAAACATTCTAATTAAAATCGTGCAATGTAACATGGTAAATAAGAATAAAAGATACTGACATCGATTAGCGCAACACACAATCGTTGCGTCGCCATTTGGTCTACCAATTACGATAAGTACGGTCGTTCGAGAATGAATAGTTTGTCCTGTAAGTGCAAATGGCATGACGCACATACAAGGGCAAGCTGCTTCCCATTACAATCCATTCGCCTGTTTTGACCACACACTATCTTATCACGGACTCTGTGTGTTTTGCGGTTTCTGTTTTATTTTTTGTCGTTTGTCGACCCGATTTACGCCTTTTTTTCGCGTTCGTCCGTTACGCCTGCTATCAGTCTTTATCGGGCAAAGCAAACACACAGACGGTTTCCCAAAAACTGTTACCATTTCACCTTCAAAAAAACAGCAACAATCATCCAACAGTAAAAAAAACGGGCAGAGCAAATGACCGGTAGGAATGTCACCACGAGGTGATCACGATGGGCGACCAGCGGCTGTAGCAACCTTGGCCGCACCGGCCATTCGTTTGAACGGTCCCGTGCCCCGGGAGTTGCGCGCACGTAATTTGATAAAACGTTATCGAATCACCTTATTGCGCACGATGCGCGTTACATGATGGTATGGGTCACCCCAATCGCTGCCCGTCCCGACGACGGGAGCTCGACGGAAGTGTTGTTTTACGTTGGTTGGTCCCACCCCCCTCCGGTTTTGCTGCTTGTTGCTTGTTCCCGTTCCCGAGCAACTCGTGGGGAGAGTGTTGCGGCGGTTGGGATGTATGATGTGTAAATAATTGTCAAGCCTCAGCAATGCCGTGTGTATTGTCGCGGTCTCATTGGTTCGCATGGAGTTTTGCAAGCGAACGAAAAAAAAAAAACTGTACAAGGTTTGTGTGATAAATTTGCGAACGGATGTCAACGAGAGGCATCAACAGGAATCGGCTGTCGCAACCATGGAAGTGAGTTCTTTTGATCCCGAGTTCAAAAAGCTTGAATGTGCTTGATACAAAATAATATGTATTACTTCCTGGATTGGATTTTGATGTTTAATAATGTTGCAGTTGTTTGTTCTTTATTGAAAATGAAATTCAATTTTCTAATACAACCGTCTTTCCTTGTTGTATATCCGTGAGCTGTTTGGAGCGTAAAATATTATATTCACCAGATTTTTACAGGACTTTTCTTGCTATAAAAGTTACACGAGATCACAAAATTTAAGTTAAACGAACGCAACGGAAATTAAAATACTACAAGACCTGAACGCCTAAGCTTCTAGTTAAGTCAGCTTCAAGTCAAGTTAGCTTCAAGTCAAGTTAGCTTGAAGTCAAGTTAGCTTCAAGTCAAGAAAGTCAGAAATGGCAAGTAAAGATCTCCCTGAGGATGTAGTGTATTATATTTCTAGGACAATGCTCTCATCATTTTGCTTTGAATTAGACAGGCTTCTGCGCGTAGGGCATGTCATAATAACGGCCCCGGTCGATCCAGCCCGTAATGTCCTTTCAAGCCTTCCACATGGACAGAGCTCGAGTTATCTTCTTTCTTGGCTGAACGATGTCTTAGGTCATGCCTGCCATTTCCGGCGTATTAGACTTATTGAAGCCGCTTAGTTGGATAGTCAGTCCTCACTATAGGGGGAACGGCCCAGATGAGATTTGAACCGGCACCGCTGTTCAATAGCTGTTCGATAGCGCGATGGCGTTAATGCTTCCATCAGAAATACCTGGCAATTGGGCTGGCAGAAGACGACGCTGTACCGTGACCGGTGTCGAGGACTCTAAAGAAGACCAAGGCGGCAAACCGTTCATCAGTTAACTATTCCATCAGGAACAAAAAACTGTAGATTCCTGTAAATCATCACACACAGAACACGTTGCATACTATGATCTCAATGTAATAAGAATTCCGTGCTGCCGAGTGCATGACCCCAACCGTTGCAAGGTTGATCGACGGTTCCAACTCCCTTCCAACAAGTGGACGCAGTACGGTACAGTTTAGAGCCACGTTGTTTGCATCGACGAGCGGAAATAAAATGGTAATTAACGCCACTTAGTTGCCACCGATTGCGAGAGATAGACAGAGGGAAAGAGAGCGAGAGAGAGAGAGAGTGATTGTCTTATTTTAACGTGCAACCATCATCACTCGGGACGATCCTCGTTGGCGATGATGACGCTGCAACGGGGTGCATCATCACCACAGGGAACGGTGCTGTCATGTTTACCTTGCGCCAATCGGTTGGAGGGATGCATCTGTTTGTTGATTTTGTGGTGGTGGGTGAGTGAGTGCGTGTGGTTGATGTGTGTGGATTATAAAATAACGTTAGTTTGCCTTTACTGCTGAGTGGTCAGATTGCACGTACCCTCAAACACCCTCAACATTGTCCTCCGTCCGTACGTCCCTCGCCGGACGCTAGACTGAGGAGACCCCGGTGCGCGTGCTGTTCGGGTACATTACGCGAAACATTCCACCCCACGCGATCTGACGGTTGTGCGAAAACCGCGTATATCATCTTCCGGTTCAGTGACGGTCGTTTTGAGGTCACCGTTACACAAACACACACACACGAACACGGGTGCTGAAAAAAAAAACGACACGGATACATACCGTGGCACCGAATCTCGAGAGAGAGGATAACCCCTGCTTGATCAAACCCTGAGGCCGGCAGGGTCAACAGTAGCCTTCGCAGCCTTCGTAGAGCAAACCACCAGCAAACTACCAGACAGAGACGGACAACCGAACAGCTGGCAAGGCTGGCATAAGTCGTCCGTTACTTTTTGTTCTATTAAGCAGGCGGACGGGCCGGGCGAATGGGTATGAATTGGATTCACGGCACTGGATAACACGGTCTTGATCGGCTACGCACGTATGCCTTCGCCGCTGGTTTTGATATTTCGCGCCCCAACAGCTCGTTGACCGTGTCGGATGCAAGGGTAAGGTGCCTCTTGTGCGATAAGTCGTTTCGATGGACGACTTCATTTCCTCGACTATTCCGCCAGCTTTTAAGGGCATTTATGTCGTACAATATTTGGACAGTAAGTTGGATGTTCCTGACAATGATTTCTAAGCATGGACCTGCAAAACTTGAGCGATTGTAGGGTTGAGACTTCCTGAGCTTTGTTTGCAGACTAGGGAGACCAGGACCTCATCCAGTATTTAATGCTTTTAAAATTGATGATGCAACCGGCCCGCTAAGGGTTAACCGACGTCATGCGCATTCGTCGACGCGTTCTCCATTACAGGTAGTTTGTCAAGGCACTCAAAAAACCACGTTTTGCACCGTCTGGTGTCAAACCTTGAAAGTGGATTACATCGATCGTGCTGTCGGGCAGGCGCTGATGAAGAGTCGACAGCAGTGCTGAAGCGAGCGACAACACACTGCTCCACTACCGACCTACTGGTTCCATCGTGCTGGCCAAACGTCACAAGGCCACCATGATGCGCGTGTGTCAGGCTTCTTAGCTTCCTATATCCACTAACTTTTATCGAACGGAAAGTTAAAGTTTGGAGGTTATTCTATTTCGTATTTTCAGTGGGCAGTAGAGAATCACAGAGTGACTCGAACTCGCAAATAGTGGAGTGGAGCACCGACGCACTGGAGCTAGTTCCACGTTAGAGTTAATCGTGTCGGTGACCATGCTTGTTGCAAATCCACCGTTAGGTGCGGTGTGACATGAACTCCACGTTCTGCCACTTACTATCGTCATGACATTTAATTTAAACCGCGTGTTTGTCGGTAAACCTTACAGCTCGCAGTTCTTTTTTAAATGTTGTTGACTACGGGTGGGGTTTGATCGAGTACAAAACGGTGGTTCTTGTCGACCAGAAAGACCCCCGGCAACGTGATGCCGTAATATTGCCTTAGTAGAGTGTTATTGTATTAACCTGTAAACAACGGCCTGTTAAGCAGTAAACGCACGGGAACATTGTGCTCGTTATGAAGCAGACGGGACAGTAGGAGATGAGATAGTGTGTGTTTTTTTGCATTCCGCATACGGGTAGCGCACACGAAAATAGCACCACAAACGTTAAGCGAAGTAGTATCCAAGACGCCGGCGGCCATCGCAACCCGCACTAGCCGCATCAATTGTGCATCGTGCAAACTGCCGAAGCGCATCGCCTACCCCAAATGCAACGGGGCCCCATTACCTGGCAGGCCGAGCAGTCTCCCCCCCTCCCATTGTGCGAACCACCTCGTTCAATAGCATCTCTCTCTCTCTCTCGGGTGTGCCCCCCCTCAAAACCCTCGCCGCATAGGAGCGTATAAATATTTGAACTTGAATTTATTTGCAAGGTTAATACACACTGTTGCAGTCCCACCGGGTCTGGCATTGGTCGTTTCCGTTGCATTGGCCCAGGTCACACCACACTGCTGCTGCTGGCGGTCAGCGTGTTAGAAGGCTTTTGGGCAGTATTAATAGTGGCCTCGTTCCTCGTAGCGCCGGGGCTCTTTATCGTGAGCCAATGCGGTAGAACGGATCTGATTAAGTGCAGATTATATGCGTTTGGCATAGCTTTTTGTTTGTAACAGGGTTATTGCCTTGATTGCATTTTTATTTTTTATTTTAGGGAGTTCGATGTTAAAAAAAGATGGAGCAGGACACGGAAAATTCAAAAACGAAATTGCAATTTTACCAGCCAAGCTGCTACCAAAGCTCATTCTGTCTGCGATGTTTGGACTGGATGCAAATCTATATGAAAGTTATCGTTCTCTGGTGCATAGTGTTTTCCAAGAATCCTGGAGCAAGTCCTCAGATTCGTAGAGCCGTCTGTAGTACGAAGGAGCAGCACAAACAAGTGGCAGACACTGGTGGCCAGCAGCATCAAGCAAGCATCCGGTGGTGGGAAAATTTGAAAAGGATTACAGGGAAGCAGCAAACTGTAACCTCTTTTGCAAAATGCCACCCAACTTTTAAGTTCGTCTAACGTTTTGCTAACGGGTTTCTACAATTTCTGCGGTAAACCTGTTCTTCTACCGTCAGCACTCGTAAGGATCCCAATCCAGTTCCTGGAACTTTTTTCTTCCTCTTCATGCGTTACGCTTTTTGTTACAACCACCGTTCCTGAGGTTGTGCAACTCCGGTCGTACTCGGTTGGTTGAAACTCTTCTGCCGAGTAAGCGCCCTATGTTTCCAAAGCATCCTCAAAATGTCTCGTAACGAGCATCGAACTCAAACTCCACTAGCAACATCCAGCGCAAGCACAGAGGGAGAGAAGAAAACTTCAACTCCAAAAGTTACACAAAAAAAAACGAAAAGGCACATACTCCAACATTAAAAATTCTATCCAACGCTGCAGCTGCTGCTGACTGTCGAGCACAGAAGGTAAAGTGTAGCAGCCCACACGGACTTTGACAAGGGGAAAGGATTTTTCCCGGTGCCCCGGTGAAGTTAGCGTACCGAGGGAGTTCAATACGGTGGGTCGGGTTGAGCCCGATTTCTAGCCCGGTGACTGTAGAAGCAGTAGGAAAGGATTTTTATACCACCACAGAACGAGGACGAGCTAAAGGGGCAGATTTGGAGCAGTGGATGGGTGCACTGAGTTCAGTTCCGAGAGCTCTTGCTGCTGGGTGCACGTTTGCAGCGGGTTTTGTGTGCGCTTGAAGTGCTCTCCGGAGGACCTGCTTGCTTGAGAATTCCAAAGTATTACGAACTTTCCGGTACCCATTTGTCCTTTCTGCTTGACCCAATCCGGTGCTTTTATTGTATGTTGGAAGCAAATGGCGAATGGCTGGGAAAGCTTAGTACCAGATATGATTACTTTATACTACCAAGGTGCTGCAAAAAAACTTCAAAATTACTACTTTGTTCAGTTAGATCGAAATTAAATAGCTAAACACACACACATCAAAATTCTTGAGAATTCTTTCCCATCAAGAAATTTGCGGGAATCATTCCCTATCCATATAAAACCACAAAATCCATCCACAAAATGATTCCAGTAAAGTGAAGGATTTTGCCAGAAACATAAAACTTTGTCCGTGCCTTCCGTGAAATGATTTCGTGCTGCTTTCACACAGCCCGAACATACGAAGAACGCCGGGGCGGCTTGGTTTGGTTAGTAATAAAAAAAGGGAGCGAAAATATTTTGCCCAAACCCTCAATCTTCTGTGCTTTTCTTTTCTTTCTGTTGTTACCTTTAAAGGATCTTTTTCCGGTCAGTAAAGGTGGAGAGAAGGAAGCCCTGCTATCTGCTTTTCGGAGACGTGTTTTTGCCACGGGAAGGTTGATAAGACGATTTGGTGTGGTTCCCGTGTCAAAACCTGCTTCCCGGCGCTCTCGCGGGATATTATAGCACTGGCAACGAAATTTTTTCCCCGAACGAAGAACGCGCGAGAACAACGAACGTGCGTTTTTGCCGGGGGTGGGAACAAAAGGCATGACAGCAGAAAGAAAAATGGTTGCTATTAGCTACCGACTACAAAAGTTCCCTCACTTGGAAAAGTAGGCAAGAAGCGAAGAAAGAAAAAAACGGACGCCCATTGGGAGTAAAACGGTTTTCCCCCCGTAGCATCCACACACACACACCGGCAGTCTGAGTGACGTTCAATTTATCCTTGAACTGGCGTTGCTAGCTTTGTTGGTTCGGGTTGTCCTTCATCCCTTCTTCGGAGTTCGAAGGGCCGGGAAAATTTCTCCATCATTTCGCCCCAGAAAACCCCCATCGTTCGGGGAAAAGTTTTTCGCTTTTCTTTACCCCCCCCCCCCCCTGTTTTTCTTTTTAGGGGTGAACGGTGGATAAGGACCTTTTGCCGGATTCTTGGTTGGTTTCCTCCCTGTCAGCCACTTTTATTTCAGCTCGTTCCAAGTTTTTTACTTTACGGAGAAACGTGATACGTAACGGCAATGTGCCGATGGAAGCCAGCAAAAAAAAAAAAACAGGCCGTGTGCGTGGTTGACGAAAGCTACCGGCGTCGTGGTGATTTAACTTCCTTCGAAACACCTTCACAGCCGATGGGATGTGCGAGTACTGTAAAGTGACATTTGAAGAAGAATGGGCTTACGGGGGCAATCAAAATGAGTCGCTCGCGGCAATTCTTTTGTGTGCGGATATAACAAAAAAAAAACTTCTACGGAGTCGTCTAGTTTTTGTTTTTCCCCTGGGATGAGTTACTTCCAATAGTGAGCTCTAACTCCAGCGCATAACACCTGTGAACTTTGCAGCGCGCTTGTTGATGATAATGGTTGCGTAAAACCAAGCCACCCTATTCATCGATAAACCTTGATCTAATGTCCTCCGCGTGCACGAACAGTAAAACATTGATAAAACACGCAAGAAACGAAAATCGTTACCGACTGTCGCTCAACATTCTTAACCAACGCAAGCAAAGCAAGCAAAGGAAAGCGATTTTCCCTTTTTTGCCCCTTCATGCGTGGAAATGTCTGCTGCTACCACACACTGCCATCTCGTACTGACGACGTGAAAACTTTCCCAACGCTTGCGAGTTAATGGCAAATGTTGCGTCGGTTGGCGTGCCCACTTCTGTTCGCCACCGACAAAAAAGAAAGAACCCGAGCCACCCTTCCTGCGCGCCTCGAAGACTTTAGACTCCGTGTGCGGGGTTTAGATAAACGATTGGCAGTAGCATATTTTAGTATGCCTTTTGCCACTTGCGGTTGGGTTGAACGTTTTTCAGCTTCGCTTTGCCGCGCGACGAGGGACACAAGTTCGAGGGAAGTTTTTTTTTCCCATCCTGATTTCTGGTGCGGTGTGCCGTTCCGGAAAAAATTGGAGCACCAGCTTTCGTAGTTTTGGATAATATTGGCAAAGTTTTGGCAAAAGCTTTGGTTTGATGTGTTGTAAAGTGCTAAGCAGTTTACCGAGGGCAACAGAGGATATTTTTTTCCAGCAGACGCAGGACGCAGAGAGAGTGTGTGTGTAATATTTTGATTTGATGTGTATCACGTGTAGGATGGTGGCAATGATCCCAAAGTGTCGTGCCTCAATATGGAGACAATACCAAAATTGAGTGCACAGATATAAATTAAAGCGCAATTTTTGCTCCTTTGGTCAACATAATTTTAGAGATAAAATTTTAATCTTTTAAATAAATCAATCATTTATCAAGTTTTTTCCTCGCCCAAAAGCCACAAACAAAATCTTTCAAACCGTCCTCGATACGTGTATTCCCCTCGCATTCGCGTATCTTAGAACTTTACGCCGATTTCAGATCGACGCTGACGGGCAAGCTGAAGCTGTTTGGATGCGGTAGGAATAATTTTGCATAATCAAACTGGAAAGGCAGACGGCCCAATAGCTGAAAAAATCGAGCACTCACACATATACTCACCACCACCGACCGGGCATAGGAGTGCAACTGGCTCCGTGCTCAGCAACACTGATCGGATTTCCCGTCCCAATTGGCAAGTGGAGAATTAATCGTCGTAAATACGCCACACTGCTCGAGAGCAGCGCGAGTGTAGCCGGTCGCAAAAGCAAAACATGCTGATGCTTTACCACCTCGGCAAGCACCACAAACTTCCGTGCTCCCGGTTACGCCGAGCCACGGAGCAAATGGGGATTTTGTTTGCGCCTTGATAGAGCGGGCAGCAAATCGTCCGGTTGATAAATGTACTGTGGCTTCCTTCTTGGCATCTCTTCTGCTGGCGCATAAATCGTGAACCGGTGCTCAAGGTTGCGCCGTCTGCGGATTTCGGGTGAATCGATTTGGCAGACTTTTAAACGTGTCCATTCGCCCCGCAAGGTTGAGGAAAAGAGTGTCCGCTTACGGGCGGAGCTGGCTGGTCGAGACGGATGGTTAGCGGCAAATTTATGATATAGCGCACCACCACGGCGAGCAACGCAACCAAACGATCATCGTCATCATTATCAGCGTTCTCGTGATGCATGAGGAATATCAAAAAATTGGTTCTCGTTCGTGTACGCCGCTAGTTTGGGGGTTCGAGGGGAGTTTTTTTGTTTGGTGAAGCACATTATTGGGCGTTTTTCTTTTGGATGGACTTTTAATGGTTTTGCTAAAACGCTGCTTAACGTGTTCAGACAGTTCTTATATTATCCAGTGGTGTGCGGAATTTGTGCGCTTGATTAAAGGCGGTAAATCGTACGACGGTCGAGATCTTGATAAGAATCGAATCGAATAAGCTCGTTCTCCTAACTCTCCTCCGTCGAAGCAAAGACACCAAACGCTCTAAGCAGCTCTTACAACTGTCAAGCGACAATCACACTGACCCTCAAAATCCCTGCGGGTAGGGATCGCCACACACGTCCGTAACCAAACATGACCTCATTTCTTCCTCAAAAAACCACGGCCAGGTTTCAATTTTCGTTGAACCAAACCCGCCAGACAATGATTTAGGGATTTGGTTTCTACGGGGAGGCCTCAGCCGCAACGTCCGTCCGTAATTTATGCCAACGAATTCGATAGAAGTAGCGCGGGTTGACACGATTAACGCAGCCAGGGGAGGAAAAAAAAGAGCCAAATCAATCATTACGATCGATTTGATGCTGTGATTTAAATTTGAATCTGCTGCTCAATGCTTATTCATGGTGAGAAGAGGTCTCAAAAGGCAAGCTCACTAGCGATCGCCTTTAACAGATCGCACACGCATACACAGTTCCTGCAGCAGCATCTGCTTTACCATTCGTTCGGGGTGTACATTAAGCATTCCTCTATCTAAAGTGATCGTGTGGAATGGGACCATTGTGGGATTGTGGTCGCAGATCATCTGTTGTCTAGTCTGTTACGCTGTCTCGTTCGTGCTTACCTGCAAGAGAAAAACGAAAAATGAAGCGCATTAGAAAATTGGGCCAGTGGTCAGTAGTAGTAGCAGCATAATCGCCAGCCGTAAGTGGGTTGAATTGGAAAATAAACGTGCCGCCGGTAGACAAGGATGGTGGTGCAACGGAACGGTAATTGGAAGCGTTAATTGATTATGCTAATTTCAAAGTGTTGCAACTCGTGATCATCGTGGGGCGGCATCAAATAGGTGTTTGGGTTTAGGACGAAGATATTATTAGATTTTTTTTGTGTATATGCCTGAAGGGGGATTTCCTCTACTGTTTTGAGATTTGAACCTCTCTGAGGTAGTCGATAGATTGTTGGCCAATGTTAACATCCTATTGCCTGTACAACATATTTCCCAACACGGCACAAGACGTGTGTACTGATAAAACATACCCTCACAAGACTTCGCAAGAGTTAGCTTATCACACCTTAAGCTAGCGGACCGTACCTTCTATTGCCTCAGTCATTATCAGTGTTCCGGAAATGAACAGTAATAACAATATCTACTCCATGCGAAAACTACGATATATGTTCAACCCGCCTGGGGTTTCTTGTCTCGGGAAAGGTTTTGCGGTTGACGGTTCTTCCAGCTGCTGAAGATGTCATTTATCGTTAATTTCTACGATATCCTACCGACGGCTACGAGGACAAAGAACCGTTCCCATACGCCAGCCAGCCAAGACAAGAAGCCATTTGGCCGCTTCTACTCATTCTCAATTTGTTCCCAAAGTTGTCCCTGATTCCGACTACCATCGTCTGCTCCCTCCAGTCCAGGACATACGCGAGACCTAAACTTGTGTTTGTGCTAGTCTGTTTGCTCTCCAACTCTGCACTCTGGACGGATGCATTAAAAGCTACAACCGTACGATATTCCAGACCGGGTACGGGAAATCTCGTACCAAATCCGTTCCCGGGGTTCGATGGGTACTCGAGATATCCGAAGGCCGGAACGCAAAGCATAAGCCCGGTGGTCCTAACGGTATGCTTGTATGCGCACACACACACACCGCAATACCCGAATGGCCTTATGCAGCAGGGCCTATTTCGGGGTTAGGCAATGAAACTTGAGCACAAAGCCACATCTACATACACTGGTGATGCACCGATGACGTGGAACGGCGGAGCACATACGGTTTCTGCGAGCGGGTTTATACTTTCTGTTTCGACGTCTTGTTCTAGCAGGGTGGTCCCCTACTCCCGAGGTTTTTATCCTTGCTGCCTATTGCGCTGTCGTCCGACGCGTCTGAACGACTAACTTCTGCGTGCAATGGTTATGCATTCCCTAGGAAGGGGGTTTCTAGTTACCGGATGAAACGCAAAAAATGCTTCTTCGTTTAAAGTTGAAACGAGTTTGGAAAATGTCTTTGAATATCCCGATCCTGGTGAGTTAAACACGTGCTTATGTAGCAGAAAATTAATATAAAAAAGTTCATATGCTTGTTAAACAAGGATAAACCAACATGGCTTGTAAGATTGCGTTATCATGAAGAGTTATTAAAATAACAAGACAATATTTATGTATCGCAGTTTAACGAGGGGATATCTATTCTACGCAGCAAAGAAAGAACGTAACGTATGCTGCGCTGTTGAATTACTTCGGCACCATCCAGAACGGGCTCGGACGAACTACCACGCACCAGCACGAACGTGAAGATGAACCTAATAAACAATATCACATAAAAGGTATCGCAAACATTACTCAGTTCCCCTCAACACGATATCGCGGAACGGCAACATATATTGCTTTGTGTAAATGGTCTCCAAAATGGATATCTCAAGTCCGGCGGCAACAGGACCACCAGGTGCTGGCGAGGAATATCATTCCCTTTGCTCGGCCTTCCCCACTGAACAGCATCTTTGTGGAGATGGGCCGAGGAAATCTAACAGCAGCAGCAGCAACAGCTGTGCCCTAGCCCCTATTTCATCGACCAGCAAACGAATCTCGTGCCTCGGTCGGTCGTGCTTGAGAAGCAGTCCATAATTAATCGACTTGGACTTTTCCCTTCTTCGATACGGAGTCCACCCGACCCCGGCGCTCCAATTATAGCAGCTTCCTGGTAATGCTAAGAATATCGAGACTTATTCCGAGGAAAGGATGCTCACTGTTGATCAATATGAAATATCGTACGACTCTCTTCTTTCGGGTGCTAGCCCTGAAGAGGAGAGCCAGGGTGTTGAGGGAGAGCATACATAAAGGACGTCATAAAAGACTCTCTCTCTCTTTATGTGAATGCAAACGGACAACAAGACCCAATACTCCCTCCCAGAACCTCCCTGTGTGTTCTGTTTCCGTTTCCGGATACCAGGCGAGTGTGAGGACATAAACCGGGATAAAAGGAAATAAAAAGATCACACATAGCAGGTTCGGTCGGTCACACAACGGAGTGGGATTTATCTCATCCTTCACCGTACACTCGAACGAAGCCCGAACCGGAAGACTAGCTCCGAGTTTCACCCTTCGGGCGGCTGGGACCGTACGTATCCTTTTCAAATCCAACCGTCCCATCTCCTAGGTGCTAGCTTCGCCTGCCATTCCGCCACCAAGCAGAGCAAACAGCAACTCTTCTCTTCTTGATTCCTGCGTCCTTTACTTGCTGGAGAATGTTGCTGGAAATCGGGAGTGTCTTACGGAGTGAGGAACAAAAAAATGGAAATGCCTTATGGCCTGTGCTCAGCACAGTACACCCCACGCCCGGGCGTATATAGCCATGACCCGAAATTGGGGTTTGCAGCCCCGAACGTGTAGGAATAAGTTAATGAAGCAGGATTTAAGGTTTGAGCGGTGAGCGAGCATTTTAATTTCGATCACGATGGGACGGAAATTTGCAATTCGGGTCCGGATGGAGTTGAAGATTAAGTGGAAAATGGTACAAATTATCACGCCTTTATGGGAAGATTATATGGGTGCTCGCCTTGGAGATGAGTGCAATCGCTTTTTAAATTAACCACACCCAAGTGGGATCAAAAATGAGGACAAATGCATCATCATTGAAAACTCTCTCAGCTCGTAAATGGAAGATTTTGTATACCAAACGTTCTTGCATAGTTCGAATTTATTGCGCTGGTAGTCTCGCTGGTGGTCGGCTGAAGTCTCATCTCATCCCTCGCTGTGATGCTGCGAGTCGTACGATATCCCGAAAACAAGATGAAAGAACGTGCGCTATACACCACATCGCACAACAGATAGATCGATTTCCTGTGGCGCAGCAGGTTTGGTCTGATGCTATCCGGCAACGCCGAAAGGAAACTTAAACATTACAGGCAAAAGAAATCAATCCTGACAGTTTGATCCTGTCTGGGGTGGAACAACTCTCAGCCACAGCCGGGCGCCCTATCCGTAGGGCTCTCACGTTCCCCATTTTCATTTTCCAAAGGAAGGTGTTTAACGTAGCGCAAGGGAGATGAAATAAAACGACATGATGGGATGCCTATTCCGCACATTGTATACATATCCTCTCCGCTCCATCGTTTGCAATGCCGTTTGCTCTGTTTCGTCGAAAAGTTTAGGTCCCGTGGAAGATTAGGAGAAGATGCTAGGGCCGAGAGCTGTGAAATGGTATTGATTTTCCGGTCTGCGAAAGAACAGTTTCGGTCGTCGAAATTCCGATGCGAAAGAATTGGGAAAATTTGTTGCTGTTGCTTGCAAGACTTAGCAGAAGTTGGGGACGTTGAATTTATTGATTCGGTGTACATAGGATGCTACTTTGATTTTATGTATTGTCGAGGCAACTAGCAAGAGAGGGTTGTATAATTCTCGTTCAACTTGAGCCATTTTTAATAATCGTTTAATCAGGATTTCAGACGAGCTGAGATTTTCGATATCACGGAGAAGGGTTATAGAATTAAAGAAGCTTCTTATCCATGATGTCAATGTGGTTCAACCAGATGCTGAAGACAGGATTTATAATTATTTTCGATCGACCTTACATCTCAACCCTCATTTGACTAAACAGACATAAAAAAACGAAGTACGCCGTACGCTCTGCTCGTTCTACGACCGTTAATGATGTTCAGGAAAGTAATGATAAGCAACGTTGGATTGTAGTATTTGTATCCCTGGTTGAAGCTATCGTAGCAAAATGTGTATATCAGATTGAAACAAGTACTTGAAGTGAAGCACTCTCAGCTCGATGCTAGAAGTCATTTCGTACACTTTGGAACGAAATTTCTACCACTGGGGAAATATCTGAACTCCCGTTCGAGGGTGGAAAACTTTCGATGAAAATTGCGCTGCAGGAGCTTTTTGCGCTACAATTGCGTGTCTATGGCATCTGCCTGGCCGGGGTGTACACGACGAGCGAGAAACGTCATTTCGCCACATCGGCAGCTTTCCTCCCACAGCGTGTTACGCTTGCTAGTCGTGTAGCCAGGCGCTCGCCTTGGGCTCCCTTGAGAGCTGTCTCGTGTCTGCGGCGGTGATAACTAAGGCGTTCGGCGGTGATCCAAGGTAAACATAGAAAATTGGAAATTTTCAACCGTACGACACAACCGCTGTCTTATACTGGGCAAAGGCAATGTTGTTGAAGGGATGATGGCGTTTTCTTTGTGTGGCGAGGATTGGGGCGTATTTTCTTTGCCTCAGACTCTGAGGTAGAGAGCCTCGAGAGCGAGTGATATGAATTTCGATGGAGTACTCATTTATTAACATTTTTATCAGGAAAAAAGAGACATTAAGAGTTTCCTTCCGAATGGGTAGAAAACATTTCAGATTGTTTTTTTCAATTATTGGGAAAGCTTCTAAGGGAGTTTCCAGGTACACTCAATTACTTAAATATGATCTCAAAAATATAAAATTGTACAATATTGGTACCCGCCATTCTAAAGTTCCTTAGCTCCGATATAACCTAATCATTCCAACTAATTCTTCTTAGTGTGCTTTACTGTGCACTTTTGAATTGTTATGCAAATATTGCACCCGAACGATCAAGATCAACAGGAAGCAACGGATTTATGACAGCTCCATCGACCGATACACGTACTAGGAAACGGTTCGTCGGCAGAAACGCGGTCATAAAACCGAACACAAAACGTCTCTGACGAGTGACGGCTCCAATCGCTCGAACCGGGTGCCTCAAGGTTGCTGTAAATGTCTAATTTATGCCGACTGCGAGTCACTCAAGCAAACTGGACCTGTTTTGTCCGAATGTATATTAATGCATACAAATAAACTGCAACTGGTTGATTAGACAACACACCCATCGGGCTCGGTCCGCGGAAAGAATGAAGCACTCAGAATGCACGTTGGTACAAATTAACGACGCTTAACGTGTTCTGAATGGGCTGCGACGATTCGACGTTTCGGGCACGGGCAGGCACTCACCCGAGCGCGTTTGTACTAAGTGTGCAATGAGTTTTAGTACATAAGACGTTCTCGCTCGTGAGTGCCTACCCGAAGGAGAGTGCGACGCGAGAGCGAAACGGTAATTGAATTGAGTGCCCTGCAGGTTGGGCCGCTCACGCCACACACACCGACAGCACATACCGTGGCATTTAAGACGATTAGCCGCAGCTAACGGTTCGGGAGGCGAGAGTTGGCGGAATCGGTCGGTGGTTTCGATAGTCACCCAGCCGCGCGATTAGTGTAGCAAGATAAATGAAAATGACCTTCAATCGCTACGGAGCGACGGTGTTCCTTTTCTTGGTGTAGAGCAGCTGGAATGGCGAAGGGCAGGGAAGGCGCTGGGGTGCAGCAGGAAACTGTTCTCGAGTAACCTTTCCCCCATGCTGCCTCTCGCAGCGGCATGCCCATGCCAGTGACCTTAGGCACCTGGATGGGCTTTTACGCGCGTGGTGAACCAAGTTGTAAATGCTACATGAAGTGGTCCGCGCGTGTCGCGTTGTTTGCGTCGATTAGAACGCTTTCGCCTTTCTCGCGCTAGTGGTGGCCTCTTTCGCTCGATTGGCACCTAGTACTACTACACGAGAGGTATATTGCATTCTCCTGACCTCCTGGTTCCGTTACATGCGAACACGCGCCCTGAGCTAGAACAACACTTGATGAAGGCTTGTACATATATTGTTACACACTCCGGGTCGGTTCTTTGTAACGCCGATATGCTTACAGCGGCGTTTGCGACTAGCTGTTACTGAGGGACTTGTTAGTATAACGAGCACTAGTGTTAGGCGTGCTGGGGAAATGTAACAGGTAGCTATGACAAAGAGTAACTGGAAGTTGTTCTAATCGAGGTTACGGAAGTAATGCATGGACACGAGATCTTTTAATTATGTTCAAGGTTTTCCGCGTCCATGCAAAACCTCTCTTCTTTGTGAAACCGATTATTGTCATTTCCGACCACAAAACTCCTCTACCCACATCCAAAAGGTATGTAAAATTCGATTTTCAAAATCAAAAATGGCACTCGGTTACTTTCATCCAACTGGTCCGGCAGAAAATTTCCACGTTTTCCTTTTCATGCATTTTCACACCACCATTTGCTTTCACTAGCCCGGTGCGCTGTAAATCTGGATCGCCGTCCGTATTCGCTCCCGAAACTGGGTCCATCCAAGCCCACAGCACGGCGCTACTTATAATGGTCTGTGAAATGATGGTAGATTTGTTTTTTTTTTTTTTTATTTTCCCACCCCACATGATCAAACAGCTCCACACCACCGTTGTGACCCTGTTTATAAGGTTGAATGTTTTGGGATAGTGTGGCCTCGTTTAGGACGCTCGATACGCGTCGTCCGCACAAAGCGTTTTTGTGTCTGCCGTCAGTGTCTGTATGTATGTGTCTGTTTTTACACGATCAATTGTACGTATTTTCCACCAACAAATCCGAGGGGAAACTACACACAGGCGGAAGCAATGTGGGAAAAAGTATGCGAAAGGTGGAGCTGTTTTTCGCCGGCACCCTAAGGCAACCATGCAAGTAAATAAATAAACACTTACCAATAAAACAAAAAAACGCGGGCACACAGTTTTGGAAAACATTCGCGAACTTAACCTGAATAGATTTACAGCTAAGTTCAGCGCTTTTTTTCTCCTATAGTTGTTTCCTTGTGGTGTTTTTCCTTCAACCGGAAACGTTGCTAAATTGTCACATTTGAACGAGTAATTGTATCGCTGCAGAAGCGTTTTTTGTTTCCTCGTTTTATATAGTAACTATTTTTATTTCGATTTACTGGTGTGTGTAATTCTAATTCACAAAAAAAAACACAAGCATGCCTGTTAGGACGTTCTAAATAACCAAGACATAAATCACAACGTAGGCTCGCTGTAATCCGCTGCTAAACAACTGACATCATTTCTATTTTTCTCACTACAAGCGAGACGAGGAAAACTGCATACATGCGATGAGATCATGTCTGTTTCAACGTATACGGACCTGCTGCATGATAGCAGATTAGTAAAATGGTGCACACAAATAATCTACAAATTATTTGTAACTCCATGTGACTCGAGAAAAAGTTGCTCACAGTGCACAAAAAAAAAAAGGCTTACACCCTTCCAAACAAAACAAAAACACATGACATTTGCACAACGTGCTAGCGCCACACCATGACAACGCTCTTGGACCTGGTTCGTGCGTTGGTATTGGAGCACGCGAAGGGCTCGCAACGGACGGCGGCGCGTTGGAGGCATAGCGGGGGCGAATGCACGTGCGCTCATTTTTACGCCCTCCAAACCAAGTGTTGCACCGATCGTAGTGTGTAGTAGTGTGTGAAGATCACTTCTCGGTCTGGGTATCATCATCAACTGGTTGCCGTTGCATTGGAAAACCGCACCGAGCCACGAGCACAAACAATTGGAAGTGGACTTCACAATTCGAGCACAAAACGCGGTTGGTAATAGTGGCTTGGTGAGCGATTCGAACGCCTTTCCGTACAGATGTGTTTGTGCAATTGTTGGTCAACGTCATATGCAACACGCCGATGCACAGCACACAGTTAAGCAGCGAGCAGCTTAAGGAGTGAGCCCAAGCTCACAGTATACGTCGAGCTCGCTTATTTAGTGAGCGGCTATGAGTAAACAGTGTGAACAAGCGAGAGAAAGAGACAGGAAGAGAGATGGAGAACGCGAGGGTGTGTGAGGGAGTGAGGGGGGGCTTAGTGAACGCGGTCACGCGCGCGCGCTGCCTTTTTCATTGACACACTTTGTGACGAGAAGCATTAAAGCGAGCCGCAAACGAAACCAATAAATGTTTGGCATCTGGCAGGGGTTTTTGAATGGTGGTGTGGATGGTGCAGAACGAGTGGGAGGGTGGGCGGCGGGAAGGGACAGGCGGATGAATTGAGGGGACCGGGTGACCACGATCGCGTTTTGTGAAGGCGAATTATGCTGTGTTGCGTACGCACGATGCTGCCCGATCTCACCTTCACACTTTGACTTTCCATCGGACGTCCCCGGCGGTGGACAGAAGAAGAATCGAATTCGTCTCTCTTCCGTGCTGAAGGTGAGCTGTTCGGTTAGTGTTGTTGTTAATGTTGGTTAAGAGACACTGAACACATTAGATGAATTATAGTTGGTAAAAAAACCAGCAACAATCATGCGAACAATTTTTTCTCCAAATTATTCCATTTTAAAATATAATTAAAAAAAATCAAAACAAATTTTCAGTGTGCACCCAGAAGATCGTGCGAAGATCAGCCTTCGTATAAATCCTAATCTATTGTTTCACTGTCGTAAAGGCGTGATGCGTAACACATACGTGAATAGCAAAAATAACGCATAACACGGCTCACTAGGACGAGCGTTACATCTCACGGCGAAGTGCGTGAGTTGGGTGAAATCAGCTCACTACCGTGAGACGGTTGCTCGCTATCGAGAGCAGCAGGTTGCGTTCATTTGTGAGCCATGAATGAATGAACGCCGCTGTTCGAGGTGGCGGTGGTGTGAAATGAGATCGTCACACGCGTTGGTGAACTGGGTCGTGAGACAAGAACGGCGCGTGAGAAAAGGAAGGCACAACCAGCGCACGGTGCAATTGCAGCAGGCCGAGCGCGGCTGAACGAACGAACGCATATTGCATTATTGGGGTTAATATTTATAAATTTATGTCGACAGCTTTGCGTTCTCAAGATTCGGTTCAGTTTGCCGTGCTTGCTGCTTACTGCTTGCCAGCCTCTCTTGGTATAGCTGGTTAAATGGCTCACCGTTTCTGTTGTGTGTGTGCCTTACGTTTCCTGCTTGTTTTGATGCAGTTCTGTTTTTGGAGCGGAAGAAATCGCTTCACACCGCAGTATTTGCATTCCTTGTAAATGGATAATCCGATCGAGTGTCAGGAAATACATCGGCTGTTGACAGAATTATGATGTTAAGGCGCTTTTGATGCTAGCTAGGACTTTTCTTCAGTCACTTTTCTTTAAACTGACGAGAATGGCGTTGTAATCAAATGATCTTTATGGAAACTTTGCGAGTAGATAAAACCAGCGATAAGGGATGAAGTTGAAAATAGAGGAGATGGAAACATCTGCTTGGTGAGGAATTATAAATATCTTAGTTGAGGCTGCTTTCGAGACATTCTCCGGAATCGAGACATTCTCCGGTAGAAAACAATCGAAAGCAGTAAATAAATTAAAACCAACAGCAGATGCGTAAGTGTCCCTCTGTCTGTGTGTGTGTGCGTATTAACAAGTATTGAGGCAAAACATGCCACAGCGTGTCCCAATAGCTGAGCTGTCTGTGGTTCGTTAAGCGTTAACGCAATCGTACAAAGCGCAACGTACAGCGCGCTTGTCGAAGGGTGATTTTTTGAAGCCCCCAATTTAATCCCCGCCGTTGTAACTTTGTACGCCGATCGCCGAATGGAGGGATGAACTGAAACCTCGCTCTCGGCTTCTCCACAAACTCCCCACTAAATAGGAGCGTCATTGCGAACGGCCCCATCGCAATGGTGGCCCTCGTCTTCTCCTTGATGGTGTAGTACCGAGAGTGAGAGTGTGCGTGTGTACTGTTCCTCCTCGCAAAAAAGGAGGTCGTCGACGGAATTGTGGCAGCCGACTCGAACTCGAACTCCGACGCACCAACGAGGAACCGTCAGCGTGGTGCTGCTGGTGCTGATGATGGAGCAAGCAATGCCGTTTAACCGAACATACAACCCTCGGCAGCTGCAATCGTGACACAGTTGCGGGTGAAGTTAAAAACGAATGAGCAACATAACAGTCGCAGGCACCCTTAAAACACACGATCACCGGTTATTCCTTGCCGGGAGGTTTGCACTTGTTAAAAGCGTTCCCTTTGACACAGCGGATGTGATGCTGTTGATTCAATTTAAAGAAAGCCTTCGCTAAAAGCTGTTCACATCGTGCCGGTCCGGAGTGAAGATCCCACACACACTTGAACGGCGTCGTGGAAAGCATTTTCACTCGCCTTTCACGCGGTTTCTTATCGAAGGAGATCCGGATGAGCCTAAAGGAGGTCACCCCCCCCCCCTCCAGACCCCCTATGGTTGTGGTGTGGTGCTGGTGTTGTGAAAGTTCACGTCTGTTTCGTCTGAGCAAGCCGGCATGTAGTCATGAAGGGGAGGGAAGGGGGGGACAGGTCGTACTGCTGCAGCAGCCAGTAGCAGCCCATCCAGTGTTCGAACGCCATATTAAAACCGGAGCGACAGAAGAAGAAAAAAATCGAATGGTGAAGGTGAAATTGAAACATGCTTTGGAGCAGATCATTGCAAAGATTAGAAAACGAATACTTGGAGAGTGGTATCTGTCCTGTAATCTTGTAGTAATTGGGTAAATACCAACAATCATCATCAACATTCTATACTCTTCAACATTAAATCTTCAGGACTCATGATCATCAGAACAGCTCAGCTTTTCGTTCCTACACAAACAAATTCATGCTTTAGTCCTCTTACCGTCCAGGAATTAATCATCTCTGTCTAGTATACAGGAAGCATCAGCTGCTCACAGTTCTTTTTGTCGAATCTGTTACTAACCGGTATTCCTAAACCTAAGGTATGGGGTAGCGATCTTATCACCATACTGTTACGTTGCCAGTACATGCACGTTTGAATAGGGCAATAAATATAGGCCGAACAGAGTGTGATCTCTCTTCACATTTTGTAGAAAAACGTTTTAGATGTGGTTGATTAAGGAGTAAATCTTTCGAAAATAAAGCAGTGAGTAATGAT
This sequence comes from Anopheles stephensi, assembly GCF_013141755.1. Taxonomy (NCBI): domain Eukaryota; kingdom Metazoa; phylum Arthropoda; class Insecta; order Diptera; family Culicidae; genus Anopheles; species Anopheles stephensi. The sequence goes on along the minus strand of NC_050202.1, from coordinate 64,233,288 downwards.
TATATGACATCTTTCTCTCTAAACTTGCATTGCAATGGAACTTCTCTTGTCCATTCCTGTAACTCTGAAAAGAATCGTCCAGCACACAAAATGCACCAGAAGTTATGGTAGTAGCCCCAACTTCCTTCGTCGTTGTCGAAATCTTGAACGGAAGATTTATCGAGTTCGGCACCCAGAGGAGTACAGTCCACCTATTTCGGGAACCGTCTTCGAAAAGGAACAACCCACACAAAGTAACCTGCATTGGCCACCCAACGAACGGAGCAAGACTTTAAAGCTCGAGCTCGTGCGGTCCAACTGACATAAATGATTTGCTGTTTTGCTCCAGCAACGGGAGGCTTCCCGGTCCGGGGTAAACAAGCACCATACAACCGAGTCGGTTGGCGTGCTTCGAAGTCTTATCATTTGGCATCGCAACGGCAACAAGTAGAATCTGTACGTGGCGCTGCAAATTACCATGTAGGCGGAAATAACTTGTAAGGATTTGCCCATAACTGGCTCGTACCGGGTGGTGGACCAGGAGCTCTAGTGTAAGTATTTGCACTGGAATGGAGAAGGTAAGTAAACGGATGGAGCTTTAAGTTTGTTCACGTGTATGTTCACGTAAATGCTGAAGTACACCTTGTGTTGAGAACATTTAGGATCTTTCAATTATCTTCTAGCTAGCCGGCTTTCTGTCGTTAGAGTGTAAAAAGTAATTGATCAAGTATAGATAGGAATATTCGTGACAATTTCGAGCATTTTGAGGAATTACTAAACTAACCACAAATTTGGCAGCATGTTAAAGTTTCTCCAGCAAAAAAAAAAACTGAAGGCAAACCGAATCAATCACTTAATGAATTATGTCCCCTCCCCATAGAGCTCCATAAATCAGAGACGATCAAGGTTAGCCCAACGCGGCGACAACTGACGACATTCTAAACAAATTACGACACACAACAACCAAGGGAGACAGAGCGAGCGAGAGCTTGAGAGCAGCTCGCGGGGTGGTAGCTCATCCATGCTAGGAAACTAACATAATCTGTCAATAAGTTTCAAGGACGATTCTAACGTAAGCAGGACCGTCACACCGTTTGTCGACGCAACAAACGAACGTGTGTAGCCGTTGGCACCATATACAGGCTGCCGGCCTGTTAGGGATGGAAAGACGATAAGTTTGCCGGTTTTTGGCTGTTGTGAAAAGGCGAGGAGGTTCATGGGAGGAGGGCGAGCAGCAAGAAGAAGCGACGCGCCATCCGGATGAATTCACGTTTCTGCCGCCGCCACGTACAAGGAAGTTTTATCTCGAAGGTCATATCCATAAAGGTATAGGGAACTGTCACACACAGAGCAAGTAGATCGGGGTGTGGATCGCTGAGCGTTTGACGTAGGCGTGTAGTTATATTCTTGTTTCTAGGCGTAGAACACAACCAATATTTTACGATTAAGATCATTTCTTCGTAATGTTTGTTTTTTTATTTTTGCACTGCAACCCTTGAGGAGTCTTTGCTTGATATTTTGTAATAAATCGTACTTAGTCAACCTGTCATTCCAACCCGTCCGAAAAGACAGTCTCTGGATAGGATTTGATATAAGCATCTTCGTGTTAGCGATCGACCGCGTTACAGACTCGATCATCGAGCCCGTTTTGATCATCTCCTCTTTATGCTTTTTATTTTTGGAAAATTTATAACTCGTCAGTCACGTTTAAAACTTCTCAAAAAAGTTACACGTAAAAACTATCTGACTATACAACGAACCAAGCCTTACGCGTGCTTAATTAATTGAATAACGAAAAGGTGCACAACCACCAGCTGCATTAGCTGCACACACCCGGGTGCGTGCTACAAATTGTAACACCTTTTCGGTTGCATAATTTAATGCTCTGGCTCACTTTTCACACCCATTCATACAAACACAGGCCCACCGAATGGGGAACACGAGAGCATGGGGAAAGACGATTTAAATTGGGGACAAAAAAGGATCTTCTACGGGGCCAATTCACGTCACCCGGCAGTCGGTGCAACACGGGCCCGAGGACCAGCCGTTAAATTGCGTTAAATAAGTAGACTAAAATGAATGGCGGGCAAGCAATAAAAAGATGGTTTTTTTTTTGTTTGGTTGGTGGCGCATGAGGACGGCTCGCTCGCTACAGGTAATTTAAATCGCGATAGCAAAAATGTGCACCCAGACCAAAAAAAAAAAACCAGAGCACACGCAAACGCGCGGCTGGGGCAAGGTACGAAAAGGATGGGAACGAAATTCTGCTGCCGGTAATTAATTATGCTACTCGATGCTCCCAAAATGTGACGGTGCCCAAGAAGTTTGCCAGTGGAGCACGAGTTGAATTAGCGGAGCAAGCACAGAAAACAAACGCTAGTAGCGCGGTGTGCTCTCAGAAAGAAGGAAAAAAAATACACAAATAAAAATGGGCCGTGGCGGAAGGAGAACTATAAATATTGGTCGACCACAGTCGGCTGTGTGCTGTGTACCATCGCCGCCCCTAGTATCACCAGCCCAGATGGGCCAGTTGACCCCGTGGATAAAGTATGTCACCAGCGGTGGAGCACCCAAGACGCGTGGCGTGGAGACGGCGGTGTCAAGTAACGAGGAAATAAGTCCATGGTCAATTGGGCAGCACGGGGCAGTTTGTGGCAACGGCATCAACTGCCGAAAAAGAACGCAACGTTTGGGTTTATTTCGAGATGGCTTGGATCGTCTTTTCGATCACGAGGCCACCACGATAAAGCCCCCCTCGAATTGGGAGGGTGGAGCGGTTGTACCCGGCAACTATTGCTACGGCAAAGCCAACGCCATGAAGGTGAGCCTGAAGATGATAGTAATGGGAGATAAAATGTGTCACCCGAAACTCAGCTGCCGATGGTTTTATCGAACTTTTAAACACTAAATACCAATTCCTGGGTGAGAAATTTATTCGTTCCTCAGGCTGGTGCGTAATTTCAAATCGCTCGATTTTTGCAAGTAAAATAAAACACCAAAACCAGTACCAGCAACCGTCCAATACCAAACACACGCTTCAGGCAGTGAACAACAAAAAAGTGACTTATCACATTTGCTTATCGCTTGATGCAATGCAGCGCCCTATTTGTGTGCCATTTTTTCCGTTTTGTTTTTGCGCGCCTGGAAGTGAATTCATGAATGTAAACATTCCCTTCGCAGCCAGCCACCAGCAACCACCACCCCTTGCTTCACTACTTCTCGTATCATAAACACCTCGAGCATTGAACACAGAAGTTGCCCGTCGATTAATGAATAATGGAAGCAAATTTGTCTCGCCTTCTGTTCGTGCGTACTAATCTACCTTGGACAGTTGGCAGGGTAAAGAAAGCTGTGCGGAATGCTAGATAGTAGTTGCAGATTCTCGAACCCGGCCTCTCGAAACACTAACCAGCACTGCAGTACTGACTCTTCGCATTAATTGAAATCCTGATGCGTCGAGTTTGGAACATCAACCGTGAATGGATCGTAGCGATTCGGGAGGAGCGTTAGAACGTTGGGGATGCATTTGCACCATTGGTCAAAGTACCATTCTACGCATCGGACGTCTGACATCCGTTGAAACGCCACCACCGGGCCACGTTTGGCGGTCGTTTCGAGGACGAAATCATGCATATGCATCCCACATTTTCATGCTGGATTTCAAGCGGATTTCACTCTCGCCGAACGAGGACGCATGTCAAATTGTTGCATGTACATTGGAAATGGAAAGTTTTATCGTCGCTCCCGATGAACGATCGTGGAAGAGCGAATGAAATGTATTGAAGTTTTGCTATCGAGTGTGCTGAAAGCTGAAGTTTGCTGTATGATAATAATTTCAAATAGTGCTTAACCATAATTTTTAAATTCAAAACTATGTCAGTCAGTAAAAAAATACTGATTTGTATAACTTCTCTTGTCAACTGCCAGAAAGAAGCGACTTTCACAGACAGCAGACCACCATACACTGATCTTTTCGATCGGTCGTTCTAACTGAGCTTGATTATCCTTCTGAAGAAATTGGTATGCTGCATGATTTCAAGCTTCAAGTGAGGAGATATGGCCTTCAGTTGCCGGTCTTAAATTGCTTAGATATCGTCCATCTCAATCGCAAACTAGTATCGTGGAAGAGCCCTGGAAACTGGACTGACCTTACCGGACCGTAGTACATCTTCACAAAGAGAGCAGAAGAAGAATTTAAATGCTTTAACAAAATCTTCTATATTGATCCCAAAACACGCAACTATCTCACCTATTATACCTAGTATACTACCTCTCCTATTATATGAACCAGACATTTTGGAGCTCATTGTCTACACCCTTTACTCAGTAGTGAATTTCTCACCGCTAGCTCACCACAAAGCTTGCCCAAACATTTGCATCATCAAACTTACCTGGCCAGAGCCATCCTAACATGTGAGAGACCACCGAGTGGCAATGCTAAGGTATCCACGGTGAATGATTTTGTTGTACCGGCGTGCCACAAGAAATGGAGGAATGTAAAGCCCGCGACTTATGTATGGCGGGCGCAGGACAATCGGCTGCAGCTTGGTGCGAAACGGCAGCAGTCGATTCCACACTGTATTGTGTGATGGGTTGTTTTTTCCCCGCTTTCCTACGATCCTGCCACCTGCCTTTCGATCGACCGTGATCAATCGAGCTAGCAACGCAAGAATTTTGCAGCTGGAAATCGTACACACATGCGTATGCACAGGACACAGGACACAATCGCACGTACACACACTGCGCTTAGTGAGACAGCTTGCTCACTGAAGCTCACCGAAAGTGATTTCCACACCTTCACTAACTTTGGCTGTGTGGCGGCAGGCTCAACCACCACCACAACAAACGACGGACAACAAACTAAGCCTCTCTCGTCGGTGGTAAGCCGCTGCTGGTAGTAAGCGACCCTGACACGGAACCGCACGCACGCACGATTGTGAGGGGCCACCTTTTTTTGTTGTTGTCGTCGTTCTCCTCTTCCTTTTCCACGGGCAGCAAACGAGGGGTTGGTTTTCTTTTCTGTTTGTTCGACCTCTGCTTTACTATAACTCTTTTGCGATACTTATTATAGACTTTGCGGGCTCAGGATTCACTTTTTTCCACGCACAAAACTTCAAACGCTCACAAGCTTTGCTTTGTTGGACGACCGGACGACCACATTGATGCAAAATTTAGCTGCTTTTTTGAAGGGACGAAAGGACATATATTTGTTTGCTTTATTATTCCACTGAAACACACTAAACAGTGACAGTAGCGCACACACCAACACCAGACTGTCGTACTTAGGCTGGGGAGTTATGTTGTGATGTGTTACTTTTTCCCCCTGTTTACAATCACAGTACACGGGCACGCACGCACACTTGGATGGCTAAAAGTCGCACGCATTTAGTGCGTAAGCGGTTCACGCGACGTCGCTAGCCGTCAGCGGGCGATCACTTACGCCTCTCGTTTTCTCGCTTACTCCACTTTCTAACACGGGCGCGGGGGGCAATTTTGGCTCTCGCTTTGGCACAAAACGTTGGGGCACCGGCATGAAATTGATGAGATTTCACTTGCTAGTGTTTCCTCCAGCATTGGAGACTCAATCTGTAGTTGTGCTCCACTCTGTTTCTCACTCTCTCGCTCACTCTCTCCCTCTCTTGCACGTACGCTTTCTCTTTTACCCCCTATTGGTGTTGCTCGTCTTCACTCGCAACCTATTTGATGTACTCCTTTTTACTTTATGCCTCGTATTTTTTTTGTTGGTTGTCCTCTTCCCAACCAGTGGTGGGCCGCTTCTCACTTTCACATAACTTTTTTACGAATTTTTTGTTTTTTGCCTCACTGGTAGTGCACGTAACATTTTCCCTGTGTTTTCTCTGTCTTCATTATTTAAGCACGAGTTTGCGGTTTTTTGTTGTTGTCGAGCCAACCGACCAGCAGCAACAACAATCGCTTTCTCTACTACTTGCTGCTGATGTAGTACGTTTTCCTTGTTTTCTCCCACAAACAAACAAAAAAGCGAACAAGGCCGCCATAAATACAAAATGACACACACAATTTCGGGTGTTTTAAAATGGAGGACGATCTCTACAGCTTTTATTTTCAGTGTTTTTTTTCCTAAACATCAACTCTATGTAGTAAATGCCATTTTGTTTTTTCAGCTCTTAAATTTAGTTAAAAAATATTAAAACCAATATCCCTACTTAAATCGCTCGTTTTTCAAATTTAACTGCCACTCGCTTTATTTTCCCTGCCCAATAATATTGATGCACACTCGACTCAGCCGAGGCTCTTAACACGTTTACTTTCCCTACGGATGCGTGCCACTGTGGCCGCACACTATTTGGCATTCGGTTGTGCCAATTTCCACACAAATACCATCACAATCTCCATCCTCTATTGCTTTTCACCTTCACCAGATTGCAGCGGATGCACACACACAACACACACACACCTGCTTCGCACAGAAGGCTTTCCAATGCGCGTTTAGTTGAGCGTGTCGCGCATCGGTTCGAAAGGAGGGAAACAAGAAATTGATGACTTTTTTTTTGTTTACTTTAGGGTAGACGTAGAGGGGACTAGGTTTCAATTATGCACTTTCCAATCACAAGGGCACAACACACATACGCGCGAGGCACGCTTTTGGCCTTAGGATGCTTTTTTATATAAGGATAAAAGTTATACAAATCCACCAAGAAGTATGTGAAGCAACAAAACGCCGAAATGTAGCACACAATTCGTCGCACCTATATCGTGATCGTGAGCAACCCGATCGCATCTCACTGGTTTGTGTCGCAATTCTCACTCACGCACACACGTCTCACTTGTCCACGAGCATGAGCGAGATGATGGCGGCTTTGATTGTGATGCTCAGCTGTTTGTGAGCACTTTCTTATCACGCTCACTTTGAACTGCTCACCATGCATTATCGTTGTGCACGGTCTCTACACTTGCAACCATTCGGTGCGTTTATTTTTGCGCGTGAGTTTCTTATCGGGCCACGAACCAAGCCTTGCAACAATTGTCATTGCACAACCAATCAGTGGCTTGCATAACTGCAGGTGACCCACCGAATACGACGATTGTTGAGGGGGGTTTAGGAATTTGAAGACACATACCCGTGATGGGCTCGAGTGTGTGCGTGTGGATTGGATCGATCGTACACGCGCGCGCACTTGACACAATTGCACGCGCATGAGATTGTGAGCCGTATGGCGACCGTATGTACTAGTATGAGCAAAAAATGAACTGAAGCAACACGGGTATAATCTGCAGCAAAACGCGCGGCCAATAAACACTCACCAACCCAGAATAGTGTAAAGGGCACAGACACGGACACACACACACACGTTTGAGCACAGTAATCGTTGGATCATTGGCCAAGGTTAGTATATAAAGGCTGAAAGCACGTTCATGTGGTTCTCTCGATGCCGGCCGACTAAAAGTATACTAAAACAGTGCACGTGCGAAAGAGCGAGAGAGAGGGAGAGATGGATGGAGAGCGAGAGTCTTAGAGCACGACCTCGTTTGTTTGCCACTTGGCTAAGCAACGGTGTGTGCCAGGTGCTGCGGTGCCATTTGCACGTGTGCACATCTATAAACCTTGGCGCTTGGCGCGGTGTCCCCAAAGCGGAGAGCAACCAAAAAACCTTGAGCACCGTTGGAAGGCTATCACCGTGTGAATTGTCGCGTGTTATCTTTGCTTTATCCTCACTTTCTGGACGGCCCGAGCGAGTTATTTGATGATAACACAATAGTTGACGGAAAGTAACATTACCGCACAATGGTACACACTGGATTCGCTGATCGATTAACTGAATTGCTCTGTAACTGGTCGATCATGCCACATACAGGTTGTACGGATAGCAGGGAAGAATATGTACCTTGCACTACTCTGTATCCCGACGCGCACAGACAACGACAGTTGGAGAGCTCGTGCACATAATAATCCTTGACCGTGAAGGATATGCGAGTACATCCGGCGCCGGATTCGCACAGGACACACAGCTACGTTGTATGTCACTTGGGCATAGCCATCACGAGCACACAAACACACACACACACCTGCTCAAGCCCACCAAAAGCTCGACTGTTGAAGGGCAAAAACAACACGCGAACGAAACGATTAGGTACGAAAACTGTGCATCTAAATCTGTAAGCGCGCGGGCACACAATAGCGGCAAAAGCACACACCTCTGTACCGTACATGCGGCGAACGTCGACTAAAGGGGAGGCACGTCCACTGTCGAGCGCCATCGTTGCCAGCGCAGGCCAGAGAACATAGGCGCCTGCATACAATACCACCCCAAACGCACGCGTGTCTCTACTCTCTTTCGCTCCGTCTCGCTCTCGCCCCGGCACAGCGCGCTATCGGTGAAACGGTTGGCCCAGCTATCGCTTGCTCGCTCTCACCTTCACTTTCCGACCCGACTTAAAGATGACCGACATTACGCGTCGAGAGCCACCACCGGAGAGCGAGAGATCGGTAGAGAAGAAGAGTAAAACAAAACCGAAAACGAGAGAATTAAGTGACAGCATGCGTCATTTAAACACAGCAACAACAAAAAAAGTAAACCACTCATGCTGCGAGTAGTCGGCCGGTGGAGAAATGTGCTCCAAATAATCCTTTCCTTTTGCATTTCACTGCTCCTTTTGGGTGGCGTCTCCCTCTCGCAGTACACCCATTTCGCTCACTCTACCACGGTTATGCACTGTCGATCGATCGATATGATCGTATAATTATTGTTTCGTTTTTTGTTCCCTCCGGCTTTCGAGCAGGGGTGGGTGAGAAATGGGCGACACCACGACGGAAACACGCACAGCACCAATCCCCCGTGCAGCCAAGCCTCCTACTGCCACCCTAAAGGAAAGCGCCGGTGGAAAGTTTGAAGAGTTGTTTCCTTTTTTCGCTGCTCTCGGTGCAGCATCCTTTCACGTTGTTGGTTGGCTCAAGGTTAGCGGATAAACTGGATCACGCGTACTTTTTGTTTTCATTTCGAATCAAACTTCTGCTTTTCTCCTACTTGAGGTAGTTTTTTCTCTATCAAAGGCTGCCTATCATTGATAGTGAGATTTTTTGAATCGAAAACTGTGTCACAGATGAGATGCAACCTCGTAAGTGAAATTTAGTTTAGAAGATGAGCTGGTCATACAAAAACTGTACGACCAAAGCCTGTGTCAATTCGTAGCGTCCGCAGGTACCAAATCCGACCCAGAAAAGAAAAACCACACGAGAAAACGCACATGACAGGGCGCCGAACGCGTATGGAGAATAATAGGTCGCGCTGATACACGGTGGTGGTGACTTCACTTTCGAAAGAGCTGCCCCAAGAAGCAGTATCGCCACAGTTCACAGACCCAGTTCAGGTCTCGACGCCGCTGCTGGTCTCCCATGCTAGTCAGCAAAGCGGTGATGTAGAAACTGCCACAAATGGGTGGCATAGCTGAGGCGAGAGCTAGAGAGAACAAACAACCCCCAAGAAGCAGAGATGGAGAAGGTACAAAACACACACACACACACACATACACAGATACAGCCAGCAGAGTTTTATCCCTCCAACGGTTTTAAAGAGCAAGACAAAGAGATCAGACAAAGTGCCAGCTAAAAGAAAAAAAAGGGTCAAGAAATGGGACAACGGTGGGAGTCTGTGTGGAACGCCACACACGGTTAAAGGGAGAGATCTCGAGGCGCGGAAAACAAATCTCATACGCGAAAAAGGGGGCGCGCGCCCGCTCGCCTTCGATAAATGAGGCCTCGCGCGCCTTGTCGCTCGCAAATGAGGGTGGTAGCGTAAAGGGCCACCCCTTGCTCAGGCAAGCACCGGGGAAGGGGAGAAACAAAACAAACAAAAAAGGCTCAACCCATTTCCCTTTTTGCTTCCATTGCCGGTTGACCTCCGGAGCGATCCAGCATTTGGATGCCCTTCGTGTACTTCCGCCGACATGATGCGGAAATAATGGGAACAGAGCGCTTTACGAGAGTACTTGAGGTACTGGTGTACCTACCGGGTGGTGGACGGTTGGTGACGCGATTTACTCGTGGCACATTCTCACACTGTGTCCTGGAATCTGAAACATCTCCCGACAGCCAAATGCTGTCCAATATCCCAATGTCCCAAGTATATGTGTCCCACTATTGAATGCAATAAAACAGGATCAAAATGCAACATAGTGATACACCAGTGTGGTGTCATTGGTCAGGATATACGAGTAGTGGATTTAAGGATACAAAGGAATGCCTGGAAGCAAGGAGGCTACTGCTACCGTTCAGTGTTTGGTTATCGGTGGAAAACCGAGATGATATATAAGAATTTTAAGAGAGCTTCCGGCTTTATAACGCATTCTTTCTATATCTGGATAAATGAAATTCAGCTGACGACATCTTGAAGGAACTAAGATTCATCTCTCTACGTACTAAGCTACTAATCCAAAATATGTTAGGTCCACAGTAGATTATGAGTATGCATGTACCTCTCGATTGTGCCTTACATATTCCACATCGAATGAGTGGTTGATCATTGACAAGAAATTAAACCTAAAACCACAGGATCGCAAATGAAAAATCGCAGGGATTTTTCATTCCTTTCCCATGTTATCGATCCACATCGATCTTAAACTGTTTCTTTCGCTCCAATAACTAGAATGCATACTATCCATTCCAAAGTTAAAAAATAGACCCCCAATAACTAGTTATCAGACACTCGCCTTGTGTCGTCCGTGAGGTGAACGATATAAAGGGTGTAAAACCAATTAAAACCAAGCCAAAAGTAACTGCAGTCGCACACAGTGAAATGAAAGGTTGGCTGTGGCTTAAAATAGTGTGAAACCGGAAGACCATGGCATGTGCTAGGAGTGCAGTAGTACCAGCCGGACACCTTCCTTCCTTAGTGAGAGTCTCTAGAGCGGGGTTTCGTTTTGCTCCTTCGTTCCCAGGTGAACGGTCCCGTCCATCGAAACTCTGCGCCCATGGTCGTCGACGTGATATGAGAGTTCGTGCCGTCCGATACGTGATCCTGTCTCGAAGAGGCAATACAAGTCTAGACGGTTGTGAGGAATGGTAGCAAGGTGTGAGAACATTTAATTGCCAGCTTTTACAATTGAATCATGTAGGGTTATACAGTATTTAGGAGGATATATTTGTGGACTAACCAAAAAAGTTAGTATACAAACTCTTTGTTCTCGACAAGTTGACGACCAAGTGCACGTTTTTCAATCAAAAGTTTGAAAAAGCGTTATTAAGGTTTTCCTCTCTAAGCTCCATCTTCCGGATATGAGCCGGAGAGGAAAATAAAAATCAATCCTTCACCCATAGGTTCTTGTTCCGCCCACAACATTGGATTGAGTAGCTCTCCGACCATTTATAAACATCCACACCTCCTCCATCAAGTGAACCTCGCGCTCGTTAGTGACGAAATAATTAATAACGCACGCCACCACCGCTTAATTGGGCCATCTGTGGCAGCACTCGCTCTGGGACGGGTGGCAACACTCCGAGCATGACCTACTAGTACGCCCGAAAGGCCTACTACCTCACCGCGCGCCAACGACGACGCCGGGCGCTTCTTGCAATCGTTGCCACAAGTAGTTCAACATTGGCGCAACAACATTGGTGCCGCGGTCAGGCGCTCAACAAGCCGTCAAGTTTAACAACACGGCCCGGCCAGCAGCATACACATACCCGTAACCGCTCCGTTGTTGTCATGATGGCGAAGTGAGGCAGAAAAAAAAAGCGAGAACTAGGTTCACTTGCCTAGTTTCCGCCTCGATCGCTCCCGGAACGCCAAATACGGCGAGCGCGTTCGCTTTGTAAACGATGGCACTCCGTCCACCAGCCAAGGCGACAACAATACGCATCAAAATCCGTCATCTTTCTGTCGGAAAGGAACCCCTTGCACACCCGGCAGTTGCACCAGGTTCGGCCCAGTCCCGGGAGGCTTCGTTGGGCTTGCCGCACATTTCATTGAGGTTATTTCCGACCGAGGAGCGAGAAAAGCGATTATTTTAATGCCAGCACGTGAAGTCGCGGGGAGAGCGCGAATTAGGATAACGCTATGTCATACGTGCGTTACGCGTCACGTCCTGGGAGTGCGCGTTCTGTGCGTAGCGAAACGGCGAGCTCGCGCACAAGCGAAAGTAGCATGCATGTGTCAGCATAATTATTTCTCATCGAGGCCGCTCGTGACAAACCGTTTTGCCGAAAGGAAAGTGAAAGTGTGTTTTCACGCGCTGTCGGCCATATTTGCGCTTGAGGTAGGAAAACTAGGTGGAAAGCATAATAAAGTTCAAAGAGCAACATGGTACAATGGGGTGGTGGATTTAGGTCGTGTAAATAGAGCGACTGGAGCCGAGGACGGTGGCCGAGCCGATAGCGGGGCCGGTCTGTACACGGCAGGACCGTGGATCAAGTCCTATCCAGAACGCTCCTTCCTGTATTATTATCAAGTCACAGAAAGCTAGAAATGGCAGACCAGGATTTCTCGAGGTTGTTAGAGCCTCAAAAGGATGAGGAAGGCATAGAGTAGTCACAGCGTCGGTGTGTTAAGTAAGGCCCTTAAAATGTTTTACAGGTCACTGAACAATCGTCCACAACAATTCGCATTTTTTGACTATATTAAAAGTAACAAAATTAGCTTTGATCCTAATACATTGTAGGCCCTTTAGAGAGAACTCCTCAGAGAACTCACTGTACTGTGAGTAACAGCAGATCGATGCTTCCATACTCCAAAACGAGACTTAACCCGGTCATATCACTGTTCACCCTCCCGATCACTTCCCGTTCGCTAACGTGTGAGGCAAATTGTTGCTCGGGTCGCGTAAATCGTAATTTAGTGAAATCATTGTTCTAAAGTGCAATGTAAGCCTCATTCATCTACTGTTTCAGTGCATTGCCTCTCATTGTTTCCGTGCCCGCTTTCTGAATCATGCACTTTCTTTCGCAGGCAGCTAGTGCTCCGTCTTGCGGATCAAGCATAAAGCGACCCGTGGCATTAGTCAGTGTCGGTGGCGTAGAGTTTGATACACTTTTTTTTTCCAGCAACTGTAACCCCTGCCAGCTTTTGCCCCAAAGTCTCGGCAATCGGTTTGGTGTATGGTTCGCGGGCACCCAGTGTCTTTTTTCTCCAACAATTCGTCGTCGCCCTACATTTCACGCTCGGCAGCCAAAGACAATGGGCGGTGGTGAGCGCGAAAAAGTTTTGCCCTCGACGCGAAACCACGCGCGAAACACGGTCAATCCGACCGGCCGACGTATCTTTTTTTTTTTGTTCTCTTCATTTCGTTGCTACGTCCATTACACAATCGAACGATGTGGCGATGGGAAACTCCAATCGGAAGAAAGAGACGAAAGTCGATCGTTTATATGACCTCCCCCCCCAAAATGTACCGTTTGGCTCAAGTTAGTGTCTCGTTATAGTCGGTGAAGCAGTTGACCTCCTCGAGAGACAAAGAAATTACAGCAGCAGAAGAAAAAAATCTCATCCTGCTAATGCCTCGGCATTTTCAACTGCAGCGAAGAAAAACGAGGCGCAAGGCAAACTATTCAGTAAAAACAAAAGCGTACATCGTTGCACTTTTCACTCCGTGAGTGGGAAAATGACACATCTTGCACATTTCCCTTTTACCACGAATGAGAAAATAAGTTCCAGCAGTCCGAGCCGCACTCATTCGCTTATCAGACGAGTCCTGGGAAATGGCCTTATAAGGACATACTGCTCACAGCACTGTTCCGTCGTTCGGTGCCATCTGCTAACGACGCATACCTTGAACGATTTCGTTACGACTATGTACCTCGTAAATTCGATCGTACTCAGACCATTGGACGGTCCTCCGGCAGCTATCCCTGCCCAAAGGGTTTTGGCGTACGTTGCCAGCTGAGGTGGAAGTAAAGTTCCATCGCTCAGCTGCTTTGCTGTGCCGTTGCATCGGAAAAAGCTCGGACGATAGAAAAGACGATAGAGAGCATCGTAGCAACCCGGAGCTAAACTTTAGCGAACGTCAACTCCCGTGTCTGTACCACGGAACGGAGGGCCAGGGTGCAAGCAAGCAAAAAAAAGGCGGAGGGAAAAAGGCAGACTATTTCATTTCCGCTCTATTTACCTTGGCATATTAGTAGTTCTTCGTTCGTATTCTGGCCCGAGACCTCCGGACCGGCTGAAGTGTGTGATTGTGCAGAGCAAGCTGTGTGCATCACAGCAGCATCGGTGCTCCACGTTTGCAGCATCGTTCGGGCAGAGTTCTTAGGCGGCAAGAGCCAACAAAGCTGGTGGTTTTTGGGAATGAGACCGAGTGGTTCAAGTATAGATTGTGTTGTTTTTTTCCCCACACAGTTTGGTTTTGCCGATTTTCGTCATGTATAGCCGCTACCGTACACTATGTACCAGGCTTCAGTGCTACGGACGTCAGCCAGCCAGTGGAAGAGGATATTGCAAAAGGAGGATAAAAAAGGAAGATTCCATGGTCGAATCGCAAGAACCACATGACTCCTGTGGTGGAAGTGTTATGCACCTATTGGTTGTGAGGTTGATAAATGTAGTTATATAGCTTTATAAAATTCTAAGAGCTTTAGGTCTTATCGATAAGCAAAACCCTACTTTATTGGACAATGTTTTACAAATATTTAAACAAATAGTTCGACTACGTTATGCCTCTAAATCAGTCACATTCCGTACACAGACTACAGAAGACGAGCGGACTATTAGTCCTGCTCCACCAAACCATTATCCACGCTACAACGATTGAGTTTGCCGGAGCGTAGTGAAATCGTTTGCCTTGCACCAAACTTTTGCCATACATACAGAGCGTCCTATCTTCCGCAAAGGCACCCGTGTGCCCGATGATATCCGTACGGAGCGAGATGAGCGGGCCGGCTCAGGTCTCCCAACAATCGGAAGTAGTATCCATTCTACCTTCTCATCTACTATCCGAGCAGCAAGCAATTTCTCTACACGCGTCTGTCCAAAACATGCAACGTGATGACTTCACCGTACCTGACGATACGGTCGTACTCTTTCGTGTGCACGTGCCACTTGAAAAGTTGTCGTACATGATTAAAATTGGAAGAATGTTTACCGTGCGGCAAATGCTAATGTTTCCGTAGCTGGGTTTACGGTTACGTGCAATGGACTATGAGAGAAGATTTGCCGGTATGGAAGGTGTTCTCCTGAACTTCATATGATCGGGTTCTTGCGGGGCAGAATTGATGTGACTTTCACACCTTGTCTGGTAAAGCTTTTGTGAAGCATTAGAATTTCTAAAGATTATTTCATTTGGCTGTTTGACTAATATGAAGAAATAATTTATACCCGCAACAATAACCGTGATAGGACAGACAATCCTGAGAATCCATAACTTCAAGGGATACGCATATACATCCTTACAAATATTTCAAAGCATCGAGAAGAAGGCCTGGCCGTCTAAGGATCTTTTTTTCTTTCTCAGGTCCTGCGTACGTGGAGGGGCGCTGTCTGGACTAGATTTGATCTTCGGTGCTGCCCACGTGCAAATCGGGACCATTATCGCCTCTCCCACTGAACCATCCAATGAGGTCTGGACAACATTAATGAAGCACTCTATTGCGAGTCCTTCCGCGTCGATTCTCTGTAGGCAAGAATTTGCTATCCAGCAACGGGTAATCAACTACCCCATAAGACCAGAAATTATTGTTAGTCCCAATATCTCTTCATTATGTACAGCTGTGAAGTAGTGAACAAGAATCTATTAGCAACATCGAGCAGTAAAACGATCATACACTGTGAACGATACCTATGCTTGAGGGATTTCAATCAATCAAGGAACCATAACAAAAACGAGGACCCCCCCCCCTGCAATTGATAGTAAAATCTCCTGAAAGTATCGCGAAAGAGGCCCCGTAGCTTACCAGGCAAAGGGATGGCAACAATCAGCGAAGTCAATCGTTGGCTCACTTCTCGCTATAAACGGTTACGTACCTGCAAGGAGAAAATGGCAATAGAAAATTCACATTAGTCACACGGCTATGGATGCTACGAGCGTAGGCCGGCGGTGTACGCTTGCGACGCCATGCAGCAGCAGCAGCAGCAATGTGGATGCGTTTTTCCTGGCCGCCGCACCTCGCTTACATGCGATCGACGTGTGTGCTCGATCAGCCCACGGTTTGATCGTGCATCAAGAGCAAATTGAGCCTACAGCCTAATAATCTAATAACGTCGAATTAATCGCTGCCTAGGCAATGACCGCAAAATGCAATGCAATCGACGTTGCGAATCGACCACCACCACCATCAACCCGATTGCACGCAACGGGCCTCCTCGTCGGTCCGCGCAAGGGCCCGTTCGGTCGATGCATTCGATACAGCGCGCGCGGTGGTGTACCTATTTTGTCCGTGGTGCACGAGTTTATGACACGCTTACTGTCGTGTACTTGTAAAAAGATATTGGCAGACACCAGAAATGGATAAACAAGGATTAGACGCACCCCGTTCATAAGCATTAAACATTACACTAGGCTTAACATATCACACTAATCGAGGGCGTTTTAAGCTTTCGTTAAGTCTCTGCTAAGCACTAATATTTTTGCAGATTTTTCATGCGCAGATGGACGATTATGGACTGTCCTTTTTGTTCACCAAAAAAACGAACCAAACTGAGCTTCCATTAATTATTTTGCTCGGTCGGTAGAAAGCGGCAAGCACTGGCAGATGACTGCAACTGCAAGCAGTAACTCCACGCCCCAACCCAAAACCGTCCATTTCATTCATCAATTACGCCAAACCGAAAAACGAAAAAGAAATCAACCAACGAAGCTTTTTTTTTGCACAGTTAAGGTTTTCCGAACGCTACAGAAACATGTACACCGTAAAAACCAAACGCACCATTTCACTTTTTCTCTTGCATCTTCTGCAACTGGCGAAACCACGGTCGCCGGTCGGTAAAAGCGAGGCATACGAGAGATCGTTAAAACCGCTGCACAACAACCAAATAACGCACACCCACGGTTAATTGGCGAAGCGTGTTGAAAGCGTTTTGTTGCCCGGCTTTATGAGCCCGCGCTGAACGAGACCGGGACAAACAAGCTGCAGCACGCAGCTGGGAGCTGGTGCAATGCTTTCAGGAGGTGCTAGAATCAATTAATAAAGTCCTGCAATAAATATGGCTATTTATTACACCACACAGCACAGCAATGGCTGTGGGGCGAGCGAGGGCTAAAGCCCGGTAGCCCGCTTCCGTCCATCAACCAAGCACCCGTTCATTACCATGTTCAAAGTTTATGGTCCCTTTTTAATGGGTTCGTTTACCAGAAGAAGCAGTTGGAGCCACTCACCAAGATGGGGCTGTTTCGGGAGGAAAGGGAAAAAGGTTCTCCCGGACGCCTGTGACGCCTGTCTATGTTTGAGCATAATAAATCTGCCCGATCAAAGCCCGAGCTACTTACGGAGGCATCGTCGTCCGGCATTATTACTGCAGAGACAGGTTCTTGATGTGATCCGTTCGTTCGCAGCACGAGAGCAGAAACAAAGGTTGTGTGTGTGTGTGCCGTGCCGTGCTGATCCCTTATTCGGATCAGGGCCATCTCGAATGCCGGCAGCCCACACCGGATTCCGGTCACCAACGGGCGAGATGTGGCTCGCTACCCCTGACCTACTGCCGAAATACCTTCGGGGAGTGTTTATGCATTCCCGTCTGCAAGCCACCTTTTACTGCGTTACGTCTTCGACCGTGAGCAGGATGTGGTATCGCGAAAACCGCAAGCCCTAACCTGGCGTAGCCACCGGGAACCGAACCGACCGTGGGCCAATTTTATCTGGAACTGTTAAGGACGAATCGCACGTCTCGGATAGCACTCTTCCTGTAGGGCTGTAGTGCGCGGTTAGGAAGGCCTTCATTTTTATAAATATATTTTTTCCCACCGACAATCGCTGGAGGACCATGCATTTTTTTCTTCTGGAACTGCTGGATGAGTCTGGGAAGTGCACAGATGATGATGGTTGTCCTTAAAGCTTACCCTGATTCGTCATGAACCACAACGAATCGTCGACGACGAGCAGGCGATTTCGACCCTATAATTGAGTCGGTGGATGTGGAAAGAAGAGAAGGACCCAAACCACCAGCCGTAAACCAGGGAACCGTTGCGAATGATTCGTTCCTTTTTGAAAGTAATATTTTCCAGTCCCAATTTCAAGAGCCCCATCGTTTGCTGCTCCACTGTGTGACTTTAAGTCCACCTGAAAGAGCGGACCCAACGCGGCCCAGACACCCTCTACTGGGCAAAGCAACCGTTCGGCAAAGTAAAGGACGACAAGAACCATGGTAAGCAAGACCCGTGTGTGTGTGTGTGTGTGGGTCAAACCTCGTGGACTTGTTTCTTGGACCGTTCGAAACCGTGGCGCGAAAGCTTGCGAAAGATTATCGGACGCGACCTCAATTTTCACTTCTACCGGGTGAAGAATCCGGCGATGGCTGGGGGTGACTGTAGACGAAATAGGTGGATATCATCAAGGATTTTTCACGGCGCACGATTCGAAGTTGACGAGCAGTTCTGTTGATGGTTCCGATTTCCTTCACTAGCTGCGGTACTGTAATATTCAACACTTCCACGAGTGTGATATTTAAATGGTGGCACGTTACGATACTGGATCGCTACACCGTAACCGTTCCATGGCGACAGTCGGGCTTCGGGTGCCATTTTTTATGCTTATCATAAGGGTCAAAATTAAGCGATGCCAGAGTTTAGTGATTAGCGTGGCCGTTTCGGGAAAAGGTGTCCCCTTCGCAGGCATTACACACAAACTTTCCAGTAGGGCACGAAAAATTAAGGCACAATATAATTAGGCCAGACGCTTGATGGTGTGGGGCTAGATTAATGGTAATGAAGTATTTAACCTACAAACGATCACTTAAGAAAGGTGACAAAATGGTTAGGAGCTTAGAATTCAGTTGCCGATGATGTTTCAATTAAGTACTATTTTGAATATCAAGTAGGTCAAATTGCACCTTCATTTTCTGCTCACTGTTTTACTACATCAATAGCTTTTCCTGCACAGTTTTAAGCCTCACCGATATCCAATTTGACTAGATTGTCTCTGGAACGATACGCCAGATTGCCGACCAAAGTGGACAAATCGTGTCAAGCAGTGTCAAACACACTAGAGCTGCTCGTTCACAAGCGCGCCCGGACACGACACGATGAGCCGATTCGTCAACTGTGGCACCGGCAACGATTCGAACGCAGCGGGGCCATTATTTATCGCTTTCCTGCCTTTTACCTTTGGGAAAAATTTACAAACAGTTTTGATAGATTGCTCCGTTAAGCAGAACCGTGACGTGACCCGCTTACGGGAGAAGCTTTCTACTCGAGTGCGCTACCAAGCTGCAGATTATCGGCGAAGGGCCTACCCACCGCCATTAGTGATCATTTTCATAAATTTGCATACATGCAACGCCGGGACGCGCACGCGACGCCAAAGAAAGTGAACACCGGCGTGAGCATCGAATTGTCTCACCCGCGCTTGTCACGGGGCGGAATCTTGACGGATGGTTTGTTTCGTTTACTGATGAGATGAAGAAAAAGGCAGATAATGAACGTGAAGTTGCATTAGGTACAGTGGACATTATCATTACTTTAATCAAGTAGGGGATGAAGACTTTATAGACTTTATAAACTTTTTTAGTTACTAAACAGTTTTAATGGCCACATGTTCGTAAACAAAGCAGTATAAGAGAGGAGTCAGGTAACTGACGAGTATAAACAAATCATTCCAATAGCTTCGACGCCATCGCCGAACTATGAGTGCAAAGTTTCTGTGCAATAAATACCTAATGAAACTGATTCCACAATTGGCTGTAGTCCCCACCAAGTGAATGTACTCTCCCTTAACGCTCATTGCCTGAACTCCAAATGAAAACATCTAAAGGATACACAGACACACAGTCCTCACAATCCCAAGAAACTGCCAGACATCGACATTAGCTTGAGATGCTTAGGGAAAAATCGGTCAACCCATGGCGCACCGACGACGCTCTCGCGACCAAACACGCGAGAGCTAAAATGCCGGGCAATGAACGAATTCTAATTTTACATCTGACCTCTTTCGTGCATCGGGAAGACTCGGTACAAACCTTGCGAGACTTAACATTCCTCCGTCGGGAAGATCGGGAAATGAAGGCGGGCGACGACGACTCTCTCCACCGAACGGCGAGACCCGCACGACCCGATTCTACTAGGACTCAGCAAACAACGCTATCTCAATCAGATCCCTTCACCATGGCCCTTCCTTCACCGCTTCAGACCGCAGTCTGATGATGCTGGGATGGTTGGACTGGCGGTGTTCCAGATTTGTAACAAGTCTCCAGCTCACGGCGAACGCAACAGTGTGAACGCTGAAAGGAACCACACCGTCTTTAAAAGGCCATCCCGACCGGTCGGCGCCCTTGTGCAAGTGTGCAAGCAAGGAGCATTGGTTCGCCTCTACCACCCAGAGAAACACACACACACAATTCCATCCCATTGCGGCGCAAGTAATCGGTAGGAAGCGATCATGGTTGAATCTTCGAATTCGAATTTCCCTTCTCTTTCGTTTCGCAGAATCGCAGAGGCCGGGCCGCCAGCGACACGGGGCAGCATTGGCGAGGAAGCAGTCCAAAGTGATTCAAGAGCCTAAGCGACTGCATCTAGGCCACCGTAGACGATCCGGAGACGATCGCAGCGAGTAATGCGAGTAACGCATGAGAGCGGCATGAGAGCTTGTGGGCTAGAACGGGTGCATCACCAAAAAGGAAAATGATATCTCTCCCATCCGACTCGCAATAACAAGAGTCATGAGGTCATGGGGCGTAGATCGACAGACAATACGTGGTTGTTCGGCCGGTGCTGGTGGTATTGAAATTTTCCAACAAACTTTCACTACCAAACATTGAGCATAGTGAGCCGATGTGATGGACCTGTTGCATGTCCGATTTGGTACTTTTGAATGCGATTTAAACCAAATCTCTTCTTAACTTTAGTAGCCAAACGACCCACTAAAACGGTGAGGATCAAAGTTAATGAGCGTGCGAGTATGGATTTGGGGTCACATTCCACTAAAAAGCGTGTGTTGCATTATACGGCTGTCATGTAAAAGGTGAAACCTGCGCGTAACATCCTCCTAACAAATGGGAACCGATCCATCACCGGTGAGTTAGATGATACAATGGTATTGAAAATCCGTGTCGAAATGCAACACCGCTGGCGCTGTAACGAAACGGTTGCTGTAACAAACGTCATATAACAACCGCTGACGGACGCCGCCCGACAAATCTAGATCCTCGGCAGCCGACGAGGCGGTGAAAACCGATTTACACCTGATGGCTAATTTCTTCCATCCAGTTTCGTGAACAGTTTGGAAGGACGGCTTCCCAAATATCGGAATCTCTGTGCGTCGTCTACCCCGGTCCGGTCTCTGCGTTTGGTGTTTGGAGCCTACCAGACATACCAGCCCCAAACGGAAAGCAAATACAAACAATGTCGTGCATTTGAGATCTTCGGTTTATCTACCACCAGCCTCCGCATGGAGCTGTCCTACATTTTATGCAGCCGTTCCTTCCAAACCAACCACCCCACCGATCGTCGGTACCATGTCGAAAGCAAGAGACACGGAGAGAGCTAGCTAAGGATGGCCTTAAAAACCTGAGATTGTTTGAGAAGCAGTTGCCAAAAAAAAAAACATAAAAAGTCCGGAGAGCAACCAACTTTCCACATCTGTTGAATCTGCTCGAGAGACACCATCTATCATAGCCACCCCATGACATAACCGAACGACCGTTCCAAAGCCGTGTGACATGTGTCCGCGTTTTGTTCGCCACCCTGGGCGGAGGAATGGGGCTTTGAGAGTCGTCTGCGGTCGAGCGAGGTTTTACCTACCTACTGACGCACAAAACAGACGCACCCCCCACAAGCTTGCATTAGTGACGATCAGCCCTTCGGAATGGTGGTTCAGTTTGCGACAACGAAATTTGATCAAGACTGCGGCGCAGATAAGCGCAGATAATGGCGGACTGGATCGATACATAAAATGAATGCCACCGTCAGCTCACTAGTTAGAATATGGCATCGATAGGAGTCATGTTTTTTTCCTCATCATTATTTATGTTTTGAGAGATAGTGCGCCCGAAGTATACCAAATACCTCAAGAAGAACACTCCGTACGTGACCTCTCGCTGTATGCATAAGCAAATATTTGAACCGCGCTGGGTTAGGTAACTCGGCTGCGCTGGAACGCCTCGTTAGTATCAAAGCTCGCGCCGATGTTTAAATGATGCTGCATGAGAATGACAGCAACTACACACACACACACACACACCAAAAACTAAACCCCGATCGCGAGCCAGATTCTTATGTGCACCCCCCTCAGGTTAGCATAGGCTCAAGAGTCTCGTGTCCCAAGATGTGACCCAGATATTGTACACAGCTTCTCCCCGGTCTTTCGCGCTCAGCTCACACCACTTGTACCCAACGGCACTAGCAGGGGCGCTAAATAATCCGAAAAGCTGACGGCAGTAGCCAACGCTGGACGACGGACGTATAGCGCGCCCCAAACGTTGCTGATGAACCTTCGCCATTTGCCACCCGACGGCTAAGGCACGCACCGTCGTGCCTTTAGCCGGGATCGAATTAAACAACATTAAATCTGTACCGTGGAGTGTTGTGGGGAGCGCGGATCGTTTCGGGGAAGAAGTATTAAACGGTACACGGTTTCGCTAAGCCCGACCGGGCACATGGTCGCATGATTTCCTGTGTCCACGGCAAGCGGACAGCTTACCGTGTCGATGGATTATAATTCGGAACAGTGATTGGGGTGGATCGAACGGAAATGTCTGACATGTGACGGATCTTGAGCGGTTGTGGATTATATTTCCACAGCCAGTGAACAAAACCCCCAGCAATGGTTAGGCTCTAATGCTTCATTGTGATCATTTTCGGAACGAATAGTACCGATCAGAGCTTTTGAGGCGTTGAATTAATTCAAAAACAGGAAGTGTATATATTTCTTTCTTATATGACGTGTGAGTTTGTATTCGATTGTTGTTAATCTACAGCACCATTACCGATCATAACGTATTACCCATGCGCTAGAGGCGAAACGCTTGGTGCGACAAGTGAGCACTCTAGAAACACATTGCGTTTTATCTCCTCCCTTCTCAAGCGTTTCCGTAGTGTAGCGGTTATCACGTCTGCTTCACACGCAGAAGGTCCCCGGTTCGAACCCGGGCGGAAACAAATATTTTTTGATTTGATTACTAGTGATTGCTTTTTTTACCTTTTTAAGGAACCATTAGTTTAATTTTCTGTTCACAGTTTGCTCAAAACATTTTTGATAAGCAAATAACATATCTTGTAGAAGTATTTTAGGTTTGAAATACGGTGCTAAAAGATCCCCCAATTTTGTAGCCTTCTTCTTAACCACAGCAGCATTAGCTCACCCTGTTTCGTCGTCCACATCCGATCCACTCGTTTCTTACAAGCCGGTCTTGTTAAAGGGCACCGCGAAAACGAAATAAAAACCAAGGAGATAACTAATTTCCTTGATCTCAATATGCGTACCTTAACGGTGTCCCCCAGCACTGCATTATGCTGATGCATTTTCCTTGGTGCAGCATCATAGGAGGACAATCACTGGCGCCGTCCATGAAATCCACACACCCACTCACACAACTCATCTCACCCTGTCTGCCCCCTCCCCATCTCCCCCGCCCACCTTCCATCGCAGCTTCACTCATTTACTCTTGCGCGCCAAAGATCTTCTCCTCCATCAGGTCGGAATTGTTTCATCCGGTCCGGGGCGCGTTGTTCAAGTGCGGAGGCTGGTTGATTTCCCCCAACGCTACTGCTATGCCGTGTCGTTTAAGCTAACTATATTGACTGTCGCCACGAAGGCACGACAGCATTACCACCGTCCATTTATTGCCGTCGGCTTCGATTAACCTCAATGGTAAGAGCGGCTAGCAAAAGGCACGTTCTCGGCTGTTGCAACTTGGATGATGCTATAAACCGGGCCATACCACAACTTCGTTTTGTTTAAATATTTTTTAATTAAAAAACTACATTTTTTAATACTTTTTCGTATTGGAATCATCCAGCACAGATCAAAATTTTAAAAAGATAATGATAGAAGTAGATTTTTCCAACGCCCTTTATGCTCCAATTTCAATGCCACGATCCGGTACTTATCTTGACCCATTAGCATGTTGTTGATACATGAACACAAAACAGTACAAAAACGGTTCTCAAGACCATTTTACGCACGGTTGAACTTAACAAACCGCTCGTCTTGTGAGCCACAGATCGTAAGCCAGATCGTGATACAAGTTGGCAGCTCCACTTATTCTTCTGACACCCAGCAGACTCCGAGCTTGAACGAGCATAATCAGCGGTATTTAGAACACACATTTTATGACAAACCGCTGACATGACACCTGAGGACTAGGCCCGTAAAATTAGCACCCAATCGTGTACCCCACCGCCGCATCTGGGTTCGTTCGTCAACTGTCATGAACGCATTAAGCTTCTTGGCATGCGTTCCTACAGCTTCTGATGGAAAAGAAACTAAGGCCGTTATTTACTGTCTCAGCGTTACCCTACGCAAAAAAGGGTCAGCAATCTATTTTTCCAACGAAAAAAAAAACGATCCCGCCGTTTTATGATACTCCATAAACCGTAAAGCACCCCGCATCTTGTATCTAGTAAAATGTAGACTGCCCGCAATGGTCCATTCTGTTTTGGTGGTTCAAAGTTAAGTATTAGTTGCTCCTGGCACAGCTTTGGTACTAGCATCATCATCACCATTCTGAGTCATTTGCTCTCGCCAGGGCGTAATACCACGACGCGGCGGTTCATGAGCAGCTTGAGCTAATGAGAGATAATTATTGTCATATTATGGCGGTTAATTGCTTCACCAGAAGCGGATGCTTGTGCGCGCTTGCTTGTGGGGATTTATCCGACGAAGGGTGCTGCTGCAAGCTTACAAACAGCGTCGAAATTACTAACATCACGAAGTGGACGTTTGCTTTTGATTCCACTTTGCTAACTGAATGGAAATATAGTCTTCAGATATTTGTACTTTAAATACACTTTAAGTACACCTCATAAGAGCTCACCTTAACTCTGACTAGAAATTGCCGTAACCTGTGCCTCCTTCCTTTCGAAACATCCTTTTCGTGGTCGGATCGTGCAGCAAAAGTGTGTCAAGCGAAGGAGTGCACACTGGTACGGTCGAACCCCTTCAAAAGACCCAGCAACAACACCGCTCATTATTTGCATGATATATCGAATCGAAAATGGATCATGATTGGCAGTGCGCTTGGCGCGCGAAAAGAAAAACCACCATCGGAAACAATAGGTGCTAAAACCCAGACCGAAGCCCGCCGACGTCCGTTAAAGGAAGTAAAACCAAATGTCACAATGGCGCGCACCAACCACCAAGCGACCGTTGGCGCCAACAATAGTCTGGGGGGGGGGGGGGGGATGATCCCTATGTTACACGTACACAGCAAAAACCTTAAACACCTACCTATCTACATGCTGTGCTCGTGCGGTTAATTGGTACGAAAGCGTAGCACCCCGATAAGTGACTCTGTGCATGTGTGTGTGTGTGTGTGTGCCACACTTCATTTTTTTTTTGCTTGAAGCCACGGCAATTTTGTTTTGGAACATAATTCATTCACCAAACATGACACACTTTTGCGCAGACCACAGCCCAATCGACGTGCGCGACGACCCTGGAAGCCGAGGGCTGAGGCTGATCGAATGGGCAGCAGCTGATGTACACCACGAACGGTTCCGCCGCCGAACCTTCGTGCGGTGCGGTCCGGCCGAAGGCATTGAGGTTTCACTTCCCTTTTCACTGTTTTCGGGGTTTTGGGTGAAGCCAATGCAAAAATGTAACTAACTGTGACAAAGCAAGCAAGCAAGCAAGTGGGACCCAACGCGAAACGATGCGCGTACGGAAGTGGATGAAAACAGGTCACTGATGTTGAGAGTTTGCGAGAAGAATTGAGTTTATAAAAGTATATTAGATTTGTATTAAATGTTTACCGACGAAAACGAAACAAACGAATATAGGTGGAGTGTGTAAAGTAGATCATTCGAAAGATCGTCCGTCGTGATCTTGTTTTGGACACCGTGACATCATCAGCTTCGCACGCGCCACGGCATCTCTCAAAGCCGTTTTAATCGCTATCGTGCCAGTTTTTGAGAGCATGGCCAATGGTGGTCATTTTAAGGGTTAAAACAAAACCAATTGTTCAAATAACAATCTAACCCTTTCGAGTAGATTTTGTGCTTAAGACAGTCCCGAGATATCGTTTCGAATTGTCTTGACATCATTATTTTCATCTACATCTGGTCTTCATTTACAGCTACGCATCTCCCTGTCTTTTGATGTCAGTTGGACATTAGTTATGCGTTGCGTCAAAGTGAAGCTTCCAAGTCCAAGAAGAAAACAAAAAACCGCTCCACGACAACTCCAGTAGCGCAAACTATCTGCCGATCGCCATACAGCTCTGAGCTATTCGGTTCGCTCATTAGCAACAACCCCAGACGGTCGTGTTACGGGTGCACGCACAATTCCCTGCTCTTCCATGACCCGGCTGGGGGTCCCCAGATCAACCCACAGCAAACAACCCACTTCAGCAAACCGAAAGCTGCAGCAGCTGCGCGAGCCCCAGACAGCGACAAACGCACAAACGAAGAAGAAAACAGTCACGCTGCCGGTCGGTCGGACCAAGCCAGACAGAGACCGGCACCGTGGCGAAACACCAAACGGATCGGCACCCCCTGCTGGCGAAAAGCCCGGTCTGCCATTTTCGTACCACGCGCTACGGCCCTCATACACCGGAGACAATGGGGAAAACAAAATGTAACGCCAAAAAAAAGCGAAAGAGAAACGCACGCACATCTTTGCGTACGGACGACCCAAAATCGACCGAAAGAGTTGGAACCGAATCGGCCGAACGCATAGGGACAGGATGGCTTACAGTGTGCGACGACCTCAAGACCTACAAACAGTGAGAGTTCGCGCCCGTTGGTTGGTTGAGGTCGGCGACGGTTTTTTTGTGGTTTGGTTGTCCCTGGAATATAGGATGACATGTGGTCACGTTTAGGGAAGTGAAACTTTAATGTCGAGCAGCAGGAAGAGTTGCCCAACTTGAGGAATAATTGTAGAGTTTTTGATTGATGATTGAATGTAGATGACATTGGCGCATATCCTAATCGAGTAGTAGAAACAAATTTGTCCACTTTTGATAAGTTGATCAGCCCAGTTAACAACACATCTGAAGCCGAAGAACATCTTACCGAGGACCTCCACCATAAGCTGTCATTCGAAATCTCCAAACGTGAATAGGTCACTCGACGCTCACCCGTCTTGCTTAGACGGGCCTGTGGTGGAGCTGGCGGTGACCGTTTCTCAATGGTTGTTTTTTCATGCAACCACTTTTTTTTGAATAGGGCTGAATCTTTAAACCTTCATCACCTCCATTAAAGGGTCAGCTTAACAGAAAAACGGTTACCGCCGACAGGTCAACACAAAGCCAGGCGGAATAAATTAAATGATACACAATTGGACACCCTTTTCTAACGCTCTAGCCCGGTGTCTAGCGAGCTGCCGGCAGCATTGGAAGCATAACAAATACTTCACGACAAAACAAAATCCAAATCCAACGCACCGCCACGACGCAATGCGCCAACAAAACGTAGCGATCGTGATGGACAACGATCGTCGTTGAGCTGCGAGCGAGATGCAGCTCATCTCTCGATCTTGATGCCATTTGGAACGACGAAAGTACCTTGAATAGATAATTAGAGGAAAACCTTGGGCTCGCGTTGTTCGATTGTTTGGCCGGCCCGTTTAATGCGGAGGGCACGAGCGTAATTGAAAGTTTTCCATTACAAGAGAGTGCCTAAGGTAGCTGGGCGAGTAGGGTAAGGCGAGCCAGGCGGCACTGTGTACCCGTGGATTCGATTGGAACTATCTGCGCACTGCTCGAGTGAAGTGGGAAGGCTTGTGAAATTACCATTCGAGGATCGTAAAATCGAAACTCGAACTGAGGCAATTGATACCGCGAAAGCAGTGTACGTTAGGGCGCGTTTAGTCAAAAGAAACGATCTTCCAATCTTTTTTGATCTAAAGATCATACAGAAAAAAAATAGATAATATTTGTCATATATGTACATTAACTAGTTCCTCTTGTCGTACAAACACAACATAAGAACTTCAACTTCCTGTGCCTCCATTTTCAGACAGACCACCGAATTGCAGAAGCTGCTTCACAACCGGCAACATACACACCACCGCATACTGTTCGTTCTTGCAACATTCACCTTTTTCCACGGCTGCCCTTACGATTTACCATGCACTGCAGAAAAACCCTTCACGATGCTTGGGCCACCCTTTTCCAACCCCTTTCCCCCCCTGCTTTACGGACTCATTACGGAATCGAGAATCGTCGCGTACTTAAAAGTAGGTCGCCCTATATAGCATACACCTTGAAACCATCAAGATGAAGCTGTTTTTTTGCGCTGTAGCTTTCTCTTTCTCTCTTCCCGCGATGGTTTGTGCCCTTGTTGATGAGTGATTCCTCCGGATGGATGGTTTTGGGGTTCCATACCCCCGCCATGACTTGCCACCCACCGAAGCACGATGTCTCCTTCCATTATCTTATTCCTTTTTCTCCGTCCTTCCTTCCTGGAGCATTCTTCAGCCCCGGTTCGAGTGGTGCATGTGATATGCTGGGATAGGCTACGTTTCCAGGGCCATTCTCAGGCTTGCCCTTGTAGGTTGATTCTCTCCATGTAATTGTGACACCTACGGCACACGAAGCTCTATTCCTTTAACCACGGTTTTACTCTTCCGACAGCTTAGCCAGCCAACCCACCCAGCCAAGTGAATATTGATATAGGCTAACACTTTCTACAAATACCAATATCTATAAAAATTGTGATTATAGCACACGAGATGTGTGATGAGCCCTACAGTTTGATGAACAAATACAAACGGCTAATGATCGGAAAAAGCCACAGCAGAAAACAAAAAACCTCCCGTACAATCAATCATATCGAAAATGTTCTGAAATATTTATGAAGCTAAGGGAGGACGGACCACAATCCATCAATTTTCTCGATATCCTCCCGGAATCGGATTGCGGACCTCTTCCACCGATACAGAACATGAGGGCAAGAAAATAGGTCAACCTTTTTACGCGGGGACCTAGACAAATAGGGCATGAGTTGCCGTTTTTCCTTGTGCTGGATTTCTACAGGACGGTGTGTAATTCCGTTTCAGTAACTACATTATGATTCACTTTAGGGAAGTGGTCGAAAAAAATCGAACCGGATTCCGAGGATTTTCTTTCCAGGAATATAATTACAGGTTAAGTACACAATAATCTATACCTACGTTTAAGGTTACAGATAAATCAGGAGAAGTTTCGCTAATTTCATTTCCTGATTGTGTTCCCTTATTCTAGATGTTTGACCTACTTCTAAACTTCTTAACGTTTTTAAATATCGATTGCATGTTACAGAAATAGTTATAGAAAGTGCCCAACACCAGACAAGCCTGAGTTAAAAACTAATTTGCCTTATTAATGCTGCTCAGTGTCATTGTTGATTCAAGGGGACATTTTAACCTTTGCTTAAAATTTCAAACTTGATCGTTGATCGCACCCGATGATGACTCAAGGCCCAGTAATTTGTACGCCCACGACTATACCCACCGCCCGTAAGGCTAATTGGCCCTGCCATCGGACAAAGAACAATGCCACAAGAAATGATCTTCCACAGCCATTGCCAGATCATTGCCTTCCGCCCAATCTAGTTTATTTGTTTTGTTGCATAAGGCTGTAAAAAAAATTGGCATGCTGGTTAGGTGGTCTACTCACACTACCATTTGTTCTGAACAATTATCATAAAAAACAGTTCAAGGATGGTTAAAATTAAAGATACTTTTTCTACTAAGACATCCCATTTACAACATGAGACTGAAGCTTGGCTCTATAAGCAACGAAGTAGAATATTTTGTCATTAGTTTCCCGTGGGCGCGATGGCCTTCTGATGGGAACAAGAATAGCGCCCTGTGGCAAGTACGAAGTTTGAGCTGAATGTCATGCCGCCCAATTTATACTGACACGTAGGATGGTTTTCATTAATTTAATTCGTATAAAATAGAAACAGAAAAGATAAAAATCAAGAAATACCAAAATCTATACTCCATTAACATCGAATCAGAATGTGTTCCATTCGATGGAGTCGCCTGGTGTATCACTGTGCGGTGTTTGAAACGCACATGTCGCGCATGATATATTCACGCATCAACGCTATCTCACTTTTACTAAATACACCAGTAATGAGGAAATAATCTCGCAGCCTCAATTTTGTTTTTCTGTGTCCGTTGAACCATATCAAACTCACTTGTCCCCACAGGTCAACGCGAGAATCCAGCGTACACACATTTACATTCACTGGCGAAGCATGTGAGCGGTCAAAACACGAACCCAAACCAAGTCAGCATATCGTGCCGGAGAGAACTGAGCCGAGCGAGAGAACGAATGCCACCCAAGCGCGGGGAGCGGTCGCCGTAAACTGTAAATATTGTATTGTATTTTCAAAACCCCGCTCTGACCTACTGAGAAACATCCACAATGTGGATCATGGCCGGATATGCAATACATAATGTTGCGTACGGCTCGTAGCAGCAGGGAGGACAGAGAAAAGTCAAACTGAAAGCAAGGCACCGCGACGATGAGAGGTGGTTTTGAGTGTGTGTTTACACCGTGAGCGCAGGGAATAGCCACGGTGTGGCTATCCTACCCTTGACGGAAGACCCACACTCTCGCTCTCTCTCTCTCTCGTCCCGCTATTATTTTTGTCTTGTTTCGGTTTCCTCTTCTAGTTCTTTATTCTACGGAAGGTCATATCGTACACCATATCTACAACATATCCAACAGACAAGACACATTCGCTCGCTGCCATGATAGTGGAGCATAGGCGGCGTAAGGAAGAAGGCCAGGACGGCCGCGCGGAGGTCATCGCTATGTGTTGTAACTTTCGTAATCGATCGAAATTACCGTGCCCCGAGGTAGAGGAAAAACCGCACCGGCAAGCCAATACGTCAATAGTAATGTAATCAAATCCTAAATACTATTCGGTTTCGGTTGATGATGGAAGACGCGAAAGACACTGCTGGTGGGTCCTTAGATCCGATAGAGTAATTTATTTTCGGTGCACCTTGTGCAGCACGTATCGTCGTGTGAGAATGACAAAAAACATTTCCGTTGCGGAAGACAGATACTCAGATTCAATCTTTTGGCGCTTATAATTTGTTATGAGTCTCAGCAGTTTCCTTCAAATGCCTTCGCATACTATCCACCTCAGATTCTGGGGGAATGAATTGCTCTTTAGTCGATTGGTTTTGCACAGCGGTCGGTGAAGCTGTTGCGCGAACGGAGTTGTTAACTGTTTGCCACACAAATGCACTAGAGGTCGGCTTGAATCTTTCAACCGTATATTGCCTTCTTTTAACAAGCGTTTATAGTGTAAAACAACACAACATTATGACATTGTCGCTGGCAATCTATCTAACTTAAGTAACTTCAACGCTAACACAGTTTTCCCTTTCCTCGTTCGTGTATGTAGCTGCGACCTAATACTAAAAACAAAGGGTGATGAGAATTCTTTATTCCTTCGCAACCAGCAGTTAAAAATAGTTCGTCATTAATGTACACACGCGTAAAGTGCTAAGCAAGATATGAGCAAATGGGTAAGTAATTGTCTTCGATTTTTGTTTCCCTGTCAGATTGATATTCTGCACTTTGTAGTACTAAGATCATCGCATGTGCACTAACAGATTAAATTAGTGCTTCGTAAAACATTGTTTTCGCAGTAACAGTTCAAAAACGATAGAAGTAATAAAAACAAACTTAAAAATTTGTACCAAGAATGTAGTTTAAAAACTGAACCAGGGTATGCAGGACATATTTACGATGTGTGAACATATGATTTAAAAAACTTAGCTTACAAATGTTACATCTACCAGTGAGTGTACGGCAAGGATCGTTTAAAAATAGTTAGTGGTGAAACATGGTTACAATCATGGTCATGGATGAGAGATTCGCTGTGGATGTTACCTGATTTATTCAAACTACAGTAACTTGTTTCGTTCTGGATTCCTATTCTGAGATTGTTGAGTAAAAAGTTGTATTCTGCAAAATGCACATAAATGCTTTTCGTTGTAGAGGACGGTTGTCTTGAATGCCTGTCACGTGTTGGGAAATGATAGTTAAACAACAGAATAAAAAAACCCCTATTCTATCCTTGCTGCCCATTCCGATAGCCGTCTAAACTAAGCCAAAGTCATGTTAATATCCTTAAAAGAACACATTACCATCGATGTCTTTTTTTCTCTCAAACAAAACGCCCTGCGTGGAACAGGATGCAAATCAATCACTATATGTGTGTTATCGCTCAATCGTCAATTTGCACCGTGCGGTTGGCGATATCCTGCTGAAGTATTGTCATCAAACGAGCGGCGCCCGCCGCTCCGGTGATTGATCTACTCATCCACATCGTCCTCCTCCTTGGCGGTCATGAACATTTTCTGGCAAAATTGCGTTACCTGCGCGAGTGCGTCGGTGAACGCTTTGGGCTTATTCTTCCAGGCCACACCGATGTAGTACACCGGAATGCCGGCCAGTGTCAGTGCGACGCCCATGCCCACCTCATACGGTGCCACGTAACAGGGTACGATCAGCAAAAAGGCGCAGATGATGACAAACACTGTCGGCACCCAGAGCGGCACCCGTATTGGCCGATGAATGTCGGGCCGGGTGTAGCGGAAGTATAGGACCGCACTGACGGACAGCATGATGAAGAACGACTCGACGATACTGCTGTAGGTGATAAGTACATACACGTCGCTGATAAACAGATACAACAGCGATAGTGCACACTGCAAAGACAGCGGGAAGAGAGAGAGAGAGAGAAATAGGCACACAATCAACAAACTCAGCACAGGTACTTGGGGTAAAGATGGTGAGGAACCGAGACACTGCTCCCAAAACGTGCTCCCATCTTCTCGAGGACACACGGTAATGCTCACCAGAAACACGAGTGACGGCATTGGCGTGAAGCGGTTGACATTGATATGGGACAGAATTTCGGGCATGTGACCATTGCGGGCACCCACGAAGCACATGCGGGACGATGTCATAATGTGCACCGAAAGCCCTCCGAACGCGGCTATCGCCACCAGGATAGGCATCACGAACGCCCCATAGCTCATGGCGCGTTGGGCAAACGTCTACGGGAGCACAGCATCAGGAAAAACCCCCAATCGCCAATCGAACCAATAGAAGAGAAAGAGAGAAAAAAGCGATATCAAAAACAGCAAGACTTAAGTTGCCGTGCAATAATTACGCTACAGTTTAGACTCTTCACAATCCAACAAAGATGGAGGCGCAAGTCAACTGTGCTAGTACAAGTCAGGCACAGTCACACAGACGAAACTTACCACAGCAATGGCATCGGAAGACAAAATAGCTTGAGGCGTCAGCACGGCTACGTACGCCATATTTGCCAGCACATAGATGGCCGTCACCAGGGGCAGGGAAATATAAATCGCCCGGGGTAGATTCTTGTACGGATCGCGCAATTCCTCGGTCATGAAGTTGAGGTAGTTCCTATGGTGTGAAGGAGATTTGGGATTGTTGCGGGATTAAAGCAATGACAAACATCATCAGTAGGAGAGACTGCGCTGAAGGCTTTACAACAGCGCCGGCCTCAGCAACACTCACCAGCCAGCGTAGGAGAAGATGCCGGAGTAGAAGGCAACCGAGATTTTGCCCGGATCAGTTTCCGTACCGTCGAACGCGTTCTCAAAATTGTCCATACCACCGTCGGCCACCGCCATCCACACGACGCCAACCACTATCACCAGCACCAAGGCACCGATCTTGGTGAACATGAACACGTTTTGCATCTTGGTCGTCACCCGCACGTCGTAGGCGTTGATGTAGGTAAGGGTGCAGATGGTGACGGCAGCAAACAGCTGCAAGCCTATCGTCGGAACCGAGCAACCGGCTGCGAACAGCGGTTGAAACACGTAGCTGGCAAACGTAAGCCCCATGATCGCGTTTGTGCTTGGACTACACAAAAAAAAAGATACAGGAGCACGATCACCAAGCGCAAAAAGAGTGTCCGGTGGAGTTAAAGACCGACATTCGAATGCCAGAAGGATGTCCGGAAGCAAAGGAGAGGAATAGAAAAATCAATTAATAAAGCCAACGGTGACTACCACACACGTTTCGTCGAGGTTCGAGGATCGAAACCAGAACTCGGCTAACTCGGTTCAGGCGCACACTTACACAAATATCACAGTCGCGTCCCAAAGGTACAGAAACGCTGGAAGTGGCCCGTAAGCTTCGTAGATGTAAGCGTAATCGCCGCCCGACTTGGGAATGGCCGTCCCCAGCTCGGCATAGCAGAGGGCCCCGATCATAGACAACACGCCACACAACACCCAAACCACCAGCGACGTACCGACCGACCCGACCTCCTGCAGGACACCCTTGGGCGAAATGAAGATACCCGAGCCAAGGATAATGCCCAAAATGATGGCGACACCTTCCAGCAGCCCGAGCGATTTCTTCATTTTCACCTTCTCCTGTGCGTCCAGGTCGGACGAGGACGCTTTATCGGTCGATGCCACCGTCCCCGGCACATCCTCCGCGATGGAACCGAACTCGGTAGCGACCGAACCAACGCTTGGCGATACCAGATTGTCTTCCGTCGGAGAGTGCAGCTCCAACACTGCGTTCCGTTGCTTCAGCGGCATCGTGTGGACTCACTCGCGGGACACTGTTACTCTTGGCTCGAGGCTCGGGATACTTCGGACCAGGGGAGAAGAAAAAAAAACGAAAATAAATAAATTAACACCAAAACTTAGGGCACTAACGTACACGCAGCGTAGCTAATCGAGACAGGTTGTGTTTGTGGGTAGTGTTCGTATGGTTGGATAGGAGAAGTAGCAACCCGTCTGCACGGCCGCTCGGTGCAGCAAATCGGCACGGAACAGTGTTATGCACAACAACGGACAAATGTTGATCAACATTTCGTAACGGACCGCAAACGAACCTCTTTTCTAAGCTCGACACAATTCTGAAACTGCAAAAATCCACCGAAAGTTACACTTTTCACCAATGTGCCTGTGCATCACGAGGGCAGACTGTTTACTTGAGCAACGCCACACACTTTCTGCGCCGTTTCATCTTGCTGCGTCCATGAGCACGCACTGGAACCTCAAATTCTGGCAGTTAATTTGATAATTGCTCGCTAATCTTAGGTTCAGAGTGGATCGCGCCAGATCGATGGGAAGAGTGCGCATAGAACACACGCTGCGAACGGGCCTCGACCTTCTGCTTGAACCGAACTCAAACTCTTCCTGTCTCGTGTCACCCGTGTAGAGGGTGCTGTCCTTGTACCTTATGCCTTATCGGCTACATTGGATTAAGCGCGATTGGACGCTAGTAGCAAGCAAACGTACTAGAATGTAGAATCCGTGCTGGCACTACGACGACAACTCCTCAGCGCTCAGCGCGGATGTCACAGAACGTAAAAATGATAATGCTTTTGAAACACTCAGTATCCACCACCTTTACACGTGAGCAGTACCGCAGACACTGTAGCTGTGAATGAAACGATAAAGTCGATGTACCGGTAACTGCTGGCCGCCCAGGTACGCTGGCCATTATTGAGCTTCACCATTAAAGGGTGCTAAACGGAAAGATGACAATGTTTGTTTCTACAACTGATTTCTATCTAATTGATATGATCAAACGTCCCAACCCAGAAACGGACGCTCAGTGGATGGGGATCGACACGAAGGAATCAGCACGTTTCAATTGCGACCACAAACTGAGCTGGTGGTGTGTTCGGGACATCATTGCAATATTTTTGTAGCTGCTCAGAATTTGGTCTACTCCACAGAAGAAGACGTCCACTTGCTCGCTAGACAAAGCATGACACAGTCGGCGGCAACAATCTCTGTGCGCAAACAGACTTCATGCGCAATGAAGCAGTAAGCGAGAACAGTCAAGGTCTTCGGACATCCGCAGGGTGGTGCCGGGAAAGGGTGTGCTAATTGCATCCCCATTGAATCCGTAGACAATTTCTATTTGCCACATAATTTGGCGAGTCAACTGATAGTTTGGTTATCGCTCGGTAGCTAACGAGTCCGCATTGATGGGAATGAATGAAGGTGGTCGTCCTGGTGTGCCGTCCCACTGTGATTAGGAGCAGGCAAGATTGTTTATGGGTCAAAGAGAATTTCACGACTGTACAGCGATTTGCAGTCTTATCAAGACGTTTGCCAACTCCGTATTCCTTACTGGTGGGGGGGGGTGGGGGGAGGGTGAGCCAAATCACTAAGAAACACACCTACACGTCCGATATACAACAGCGAAAATAATCCACCCACAGCAAAGATTTGTCAAGACACACGAGAACTGTGCGATGGTATCACTGGTATGGTTGATCGCACACTGATCGAATCAATTAAGGAAGTAATGTTAGCTCTTCGTTGGCAACACGGGAATCGGTCACTGTGAGTAAGAGCAGGAAACTCCACACCATTGTTGCTACGTTGGACAAATAGGACCGTAAGATGGGATGACATACTGATTCTCCAGACGAGAGTCTAGTGGGCGATTTTTTTGTTTGTATCAATTAAAAGTTCCATTCGCACGCTTCTGCATCGTCGTGTAGGCGACTGTAACGAACTCTGAAGGGTGTTTTAGCTAGCAATTAAAGCCTCGCTGTTAGCCTCGTTTCAGTCTACATTAGCCGATGGGAGCCACTCTCGCTGCTCTGCCTTGTTAACAAGGGATGGTAAAGCATACAGCTTCAATCATAATTCAAGGCACTGAACATTCACAAATATTTATCCTTCAGAACCTGTAACAGCGATCACGCGGAGAGTCACTCCGCTCCAGTAATGAAAGGAAAGTTTACACTTCATCGATACGTTTTCTTAGCTTAGGCTCACCAAGCGCCGAGATCTAATTCAAATGGCACTGATCCGTCTCGGAATTCTTAAAGCTGCTGAAGCGCTTTATCCAGCACGAGCGAGCCGGCCCGATAAATAGGACAAGGCTTTCTCCATGACCCGTTTTCCAGTGGTTCGTCGGTTTCGGTTTCTTCGCTGACAAATGATTCACCGTCCACCGCTGCGGAACACACATACCTCCCAAGTCAATTGCGGGGTGATTACGGGAATGGCCGAAAAAATCCCCGGCCCAACCAAACCGAGAGCACCCCATTGCTGTTTAGATTTATGCGTAACATTCAACAGTGATACGTTTGGCAGCTTCCCAGCGTGCGCGATTATCCGTACCGAACCGGGCTACGTTCGCTAGTGGCTACGGAATGTGCTCCGGTCATCTGTGTGCGCTGCCGTAATTAATTGATTTATTCTTAGGGTGCGCTTGGTGGGGCTGGAATCGCGAGTCGATGAAATGGAACGCACGCAGTGCATTCACGCTCCCTACAATGATCACCGGATGCATATGTCGAATCAAATCGGTTCCGTGCGCTATCGGCACGCCAACGTATTTATGCGCATTGTGCACAGAGAGCATTTCCATTTTCCCTGGTTACCCACCCCGGGTTGGACCGATGAAAGTGGCGAGGTGATACGGGCGGCCAAGTGATATGAATTGCAAATCCACCTTCTACTAAAACAAGCACAACCCTCTCCTTCGCCCCCGATGGTGGAGGCATCAATTATTCCGGCATGCACCAGCGAATCGGCAAACAAATGCATTTGTTGCAACAAGCTACGCCTCCACCCAGGAATGAGCAATCGAGGCTACCACCGAACCCCATTGATCAACAAATCTCGACATCGGAGTCCTTGTGTCCACAGACCACACAGCATCCACCCAGGATCCTCCGTCCCATCGCAATAACTAGCGGTGCAGCACAACGACGGTGCAGTTATTTATTGCCGACTTAATTGCTGAAGTCATTATCATTGATTTTATTTGCATGCATTTATAATGTGGGCTCTTACTCTCGCTGTGTAAGTGAGATTTATCGAACGGCGCAGCCAGCAAAACGGTACGATCGTGTCAACACAGCGGGCGGGTATCGAAACATTGCCACCGCCAATCGCACCTTACACTTTGCTGGTGTACTATTTATCCTTCGACAAAACGTTCGCGAAAGGAGCCGGAAAGGAGCAGCGGCCAAATCAGTACGCCATGACCTATTGACTTTGATCATTCGCAAAATTGATGTTGATACCGGGCGGTTGTAGGTGTTCGGCACGATACCGTTTATCGATAAAGTTCATTCATTACTCGACACTTTTGTCTTACATTTTAACGGCTGAGAGGTGCTTTTGGCATGAATACAAATTGATCTCTTCGGTGGTAACACCATCGTACGTTTACGATACAGTAAAGATGGTCAGGGTAATAATTTAATTTTGTTTTAAATATGGAGTTTTCCAAACGATTGGAACATGGAGGAAGTGATCAAGTGATTTAAGCACAAATTTGATCATACTACAAATTCTACACATGTTCAATCAAAAATCGCATTTGGACTCCCAGAGAGAACAAGTTGGAATTTGATTATTTATCAGGACATGAACTAAATTTGGCGGTGCGGATGCTGAGGCGATAGCTGCGCCGGTCTTCCCACGGCAGGGCCGTGGTTCAAATCCCATCCAGACCGCCTCCCCGTACGCAGGGCTGGCTACTAAATTACTGTAAAATCAAGTTACAGAAAGCCAAAAATTGTAGGCCGAGACCTCTCGAGGTTGTTAGTGCCAAGGAAGAAGAATTCCTCTCTTCGTAATTAAATTAAAATTTGTTGGTGCCATTCCAAGTCATTGGATAAAAAACACGGGCAATTTTGTTGATCAACACAGTACGTAATCGATATTTGTAAACCGATTATTAAAAAAAATCTTTTCATCCTTCTCCTAATCTGTTAAATATTATAACATTTAAAAAAAAATCGTACATGAAATTGTGTAAAGAATGTACCTGATTCTGCTTTAAATATCGAACGCCCTCTGATGCTTGCTGCTGGTTATATCTGCAAATAAGAAAAAAAATATCAGAATCTTTAACATGTTAAAAAATAAAACCCACAAGACAATTATTATTGAACAAAATTCTATGACCCGGACAATTCAATATCTAAAAAAAATATTGCTAAAGACGAAAAAATTTTAGGGATATTATAAAAGAGCCTTCAAATACCATCTTCATTCCGGTAGATCCTGTGTAGATCCTTATCTTCTTCCCGGACTCGATGCTAACCCACAGAAGCCATGATATGTCATAATCATCTGCCTGGTTTACTACACGATGACAACAACATCAACGTCATCATCAGCATCATCGGCATTGCGTCCGATGGGATCCGATGGGATAATTAAAATGTAAAACAGCAGGGATCCCTCCTGCAATGCCATGCCGTTCCCATCTCTCTAGCCAGCTGCTATGGCAGGATAAAACCAAACCAAATGGAAATGCTATCCACAGACGCACGCACACACACACCCAACCCGAAGGCTCTGTTTAACTAGGCGAAAGACCTGTAGTCGAGACCTGTCAGCATAAAACACAACGGAACGGATTTACGTCAATCTGGAGCGCCGTGAATGACAAGCCTTGCCTAGCAGCGGAAACAAGGACACGCAGATAAACCAGGCCAGGCCCAGCACTGGGTTCTTCCCATTCTCGTCACCCGGCGACACTATCGACAAGCCGGTACTCCAACTCTCGACCCGTCAAATGCAGCTATGGACGGTTCTTTCCAGCGCCTGCACTACTACTTCGCTTGCCACCAGATGATGATTCGCTTGTTCGGAACAGTTGTGTGCGCGAGCTGTGTGGTGGACCAACCATCGTACGAAATCTCGCCAAACCACACAAACGGCTTTCACTACCGGCCCCTCAGTAGTGTCCAAACACTTTTGTGCGGTTGACACCACGAAGTAATGCGCCACCGTCAACGGTCATGATCTCGAGAGCATGGCAGAACGTGGTTCGGTGGTCGTTATGGCCGATACCTGCTAACCCAACTGCTGTGATGAGTGGAAGTGGTTGCTTCATCGCGGCATAAACTTCCCGTATCACCGTTCTTTCCTATCCGCATCAACCGTCGGCCATCTTTCAAAGTTTTGGACAGAGTTTAATCCGGGGTTATGTGAAGCAGAAATTCTACCCGCTGCGAAAGGACGATGGAGGTGTGTGCATTCGGAAACTGGAAATGAATCACACGACTGCCACATGAACTCACTCTGGTGGACACATGGTGGATGAATAACAAAATGCTGCATGCACTAAAGCGTTCAACTGTGGTAGAGGGGTCAACTTCTGTTGGTCAACAAAACAGGATAAATTTTGTAACAAGTTTGTAATTTTTTGTAGAAAAGAACAGCGTTCGCTATAAGTCAATCGATATCGATTCCCAATTCTTTGTGCTCGAAATTGCCTGTCAATATGCATTTCAATTTTGGTCCCAGAAGAAACATCTCATCTATTTACCATCATTCCGATTGCATTAAAAATACATCATCAAATGTAGAAAAATGATCTCTCAATCTTTGCTGACATCCAGCATTTTGCGTTAAGACCTCCCTGCTCCATAGCCTTCGGATCGTAACGCAACCACCATCATCATCATCACCATCTTGTGCGCACACGTGCCAGTTATTTACTGGAATCTTTGGAGGAAGGTTTCCCGGAATATCGTTACTTTGCGCGCATGTTTTCCCAGTGTTTATATTTCCACCTTCGACCGAGGGAAACAGCATCCAAACGGAGTCGCAATTAGATTATAGCATCTCGTGGAATTTTGGCATCTGGCAAAAGCAGTTTCCTTTTTTATGTTTGTAATAGAAAATTCAAGGCCATGATGCAAATGATCATAGGAGATAAAACATTCTACGCTAAATGGCGTCTACATACGAATTCTAGTAACGGGTACAATTTTCAATAAGGTTCTTCACGTTCAAATTGTTTAAAAAACTAAATGTTTAAAGCATTAGCTAAACACTCGACAAAAAGACCATGCGTCGAGTTCATTGGTACGTCCGTAAATGGGAAGAGCATGTGCGGATGGTGGCGATATCGTTTGCTCTTCCAGCGGGTAAGCACGGCGGCTCGCTGAGAGTAAACATAGTGCGGACGAAAAACGTACAAATACCCTGAACAGTTCACCTTAACCTCACTCGGAAGGTAAACTGTTGTGTACACTTAGTACACACAACTGCTTTACTGAAGGGCGCAAGGGCGGACACACATCAATAGACCACACTACACGACTACCTTTGCGACCTCCATCGAATCTCTACCTCACCCGCGTCCATTCGATTCTCCAATCGTCATAGAAGCGCAAAAGG
Organism: Anopheles stephensi; assembly: GCF_013141755.1. Classification (NCBI taxonomy): domain Eukaryota; kingdom Metazoa; phylum Arthropoda; class Insecta; order Diptera; family Culicidae; genus Anopheles; species Anopheles stephensi. The sequence goes on along the minus strand of NC_050202.1, from coordinate 64,191,908 downwards.
GCCAGTTGGTCCGGTGTAGGAAGCGCGGGTGAACGCGTTTGCATACCCTACCCTTCCTTCCTCCTATCACGAAGCATTGCAGCGGCAGAGAGATGACCTCGACCTGGTGGTCTTTTTTTTTTCTCGTTTCCCTGCCCTTCCCAACTGCTCACAAGCCCCCGCTAGGAGTACGGTACCCCTCGGATAGGGTATTACTACCTACCAGTGCTCTGTCGCACACGGGGCAGCGAGTTGGAAACCTTAGCACTGCAACCCTGAACTATATAGTCGGTGGAAATGCCATCAGCAACGTTTAGTTCGTCAATCGTAGCGTCGTTCATTTGCACTGCACTGGTAACACACGTGTCTCATCCTCCCATGAGCGTCGGCGGGAACCGTTGGGCAAGGCTGGCTGGCAGCTCTGGTTACATTGACGTAGGGGACCGAGAGCAAGAGTTCCACAATATCTTTTGCTCCAAAGGTTTGGGATTCTTACACAAACTTTTGATACCGCAAGAGAGCGAGCAAAGGAGAGTACCAGAGTACATAGAAGTTGTGAGTTCCAAGAATCGTGTGAGTTACACTCCGTTCACTCAACTTAGCGTTCGAGGTCCTGCTTTTTTTTTTGTCGAAAATCTATTTTCTTCGTTCCCAGGCAACTGTAGCTTGTTGGCACATGCTAAGCAATAATTGAATATATGATTTGCCCCTTGAAGAGTAGTAGTACATGCTTGTCAACCACACCCCCATTTGTGTTACATTCTTGTCATGCTTTTTTCTCACTGAAGGTATGGTCGTATTGCTTACATTCTTGTCATTGATTGCAATAAATTGTTATTAGATGTATTGATCAGACGCCTAGTACTTGAAGTTCAGAGGTACACACCAAACTCAAGTGGCAATGAAACAAAGTTGCTTGAAGCGGTATGAGCTTCAGATTACATTTGGGTTTTACTTGCATATTGGTAATGAAATCAACAATATTAAAAATATAATGCTGAAATCCAAACAATCAAACACATATTTTAAACATAACTAAACCACACTGATCCGCTCATTCAACAGCGAGTCAGGCACACAGGCTCAGTTACTTGCCGTATGTAGTTGCCGCGCCTCGTCTTGATGGTGAAGATAGTAGCGCAGCAGTGGGTCCACACCGCGACTGCAACGAATGCAACGGAATGCTGGGCCGCCCAACCACACAGATGGGGCGATAGGAAATATGTTTGATTGTTTGCATATGTACACGCCTGCCCGTGCAGTGAAGCATGCTCCACTTTATTTGATGTAGGTTTTCCGGATCAAGGATTTAGCTGCACACTGAGGGCTGGCCATTAAAGAGCCAATGTCACACAGTCTAACGAGTAGCGGCAATGGGGGGAAATTTATAATTCATGCCATTGTTAATTGCGCTTTATTACACACGAACGAGACCGAGACAAACGAGACGTGACACTAACGTTTCCCTTAATGGACGCAAAATGAAATGCAAAGCAAAGTTGTAAGCTGGTTAAGAGTGAAGAATGGATAGGTTAATGCTCTTAATATGCTATAAGACTTTTTCCTTCTACTATTCTGTTATAATAATAAAAATGAAACTCAAAAATTGTAATACGGCGCAAATAACCACAAGCTTTGAGAGCAAACTGAACCGAAAAACTAAACACAGGAAATAAACGTTTAAGCCATCGTTTCACAGACAAAATATGAAAATTACTCCACCATTTTGAACGGTTCCGTGTGGAAGCATCAGCGCGTCGTATCGCAAAGCATGTCAACCGAATTATTGCCCATTCGGATAAACCTTGACCCGTATCGGGAACGAGCAGCCTCGGCCGAATGCTGCTACTACCCGCTACCCGTTTGGGCCTCCCCATGTCCATCAAACAAAACGCGCGCAAGGACAAATTTACCATAAACGTAATGATTATATCGCACGCAACGTCACCATCACCGCAGGCAATGTTACTAACGGTTGCGTACAGTTCAAGTTCCATTGAACTTTCAAGCTTTCTAGCAAGTACGGAGTGACAGAATGTAGCATTTTAATAGCATCAAAAGAAAATTTTACTAATCTAGGAATATGTGGCGGTACGTGTTTGTTAACTATGAAAAACCTTTTCTGAAATAAGAACTGCAGGAAACGGATATGATAGATACTGCTAAATTTATTATAAACCGGAGTTTTTTGTATGTTAAGAACGGGTATTAAACACCATCTGGGAAAGACCTTTCGTACGTAGAACTGACTCCATTCGGCCACGGATAAATTAATTCAATTGAACCACGAATGAGCAGGCCTCCTAAGGCCTCAAGATAACATTGTTTAATCTACGCAGAAGAAAGTTACAATCAAAATGTGATTTTTTCACTCAGTTGTTTGATTAATTATGTATGAATAAAATGAATTAAGAAGTATGTGCTATGTTAACTATTGGATGAAAAAATAATCAAAGCAAAATCCAATAGTTTAAGTAGAAGATGGGGAAGCATCTTCACTTCACCGTATAAAACAGTTATAATCTCAGGTCTATCGTACGCCAATGAGACTCTGTCGAAACCTGGCGAAACCCATTTAGCCATGTTTGAGAGACAGATACTCAGTAAGATTTTGGCCGTGTTTCTTTTTTTAATTCATGAAAAACGGCCTGACCGTATTCCTTGGTCCTGTATATGTGGAAGGACTATGGAGATCTTATGGAGCACATGGTAAACTGTCCATGATGCAGTGAATAAGACTCGTGGACTGGTCATGTCATAAAAATGGCATCGGACGACCCAGCCCGTGAAGTCTTCTGTAAGCCGTCCACATGAACAGAGAAGATACTGAATCCGAGCTATTGGACCAGTATATTGAAATGGCAAAAGTGTTACTACAGTATCGTCAGAAACAAGATGCACTGTGGCGCATTCATTCAACAGTGTAGTGAATCCTGATCGTAATCTAGGGCCACCCACGGAATAATGTCACCCATTAAGGTGATCATTACGAACAATAATTAGCTTCAATGCTCAAGCACCATCACGTCGCTGTGTCTGCATCGATTGTACTACAATTTAAATGACAAAACCGCTGACCATAAGTGGCAGTCCACTGGAGCGGGGCAGGATATCCACTGCAATTTTACTTCGCGACAAATGTCACACCACTGACTCAGAGATCTCCGCTTTTTTTTTTTTCTCGCGGTCTCTTGTGTCGGCACCAGCGGAGACAAAATTAGGATGACAAATGAAACGCAATCTAAATCAACGCTGATGAGTCAGTCTAGTTTGAACTATAATCGGCGAGAAGAAGCGGTCCAAAAATAACTCATGATACCCGGTTTGCAATCAGTCTATTGGCAAAACGCTACTAAATATTCTCCACATTAATGAACCGTTGACACGTGGTAACACGCTATATCACACAAAAACCGCGCTTCAGTAAATTGGCTTCACAGCTCTGCTCAAACATATTTGGAGCATCGGTGACAACAATGGCCAGTCGTCACGGAGGGGCGTTCAGGGGCGTTTAAGTAGCATAGCCATCCAGAGTACAGACAGTCACCGAAAAAAAAAAACAAACCTGAACAGCAAGAGGAGCGGTTGAATTAAAAAATCATTGACCTAGTCTCAGGCTCAATGGCACCGCCGGCACAGCGGTTCCCCTGACATTTTTCGACGCGATCGTTGGGCCCGATCTCTTCGGTCGTCTTTTTCGACAGGTTGCTGTGGACCGCACCACAAACACATGTGCCTGAGGCCACGGCACGAGTCCAAGGCACTACTGACTATCGTTTCGTATTTCCTTTCGCACACGCGAGCTCCATTTAACGAACGTGGACAACGTCGCGGTTGTCGTACGGTCGATGATGGTGGCGCGGCAGGTCATTGCTAAACCATGTTGCCCACCGTTAAGTGAGTGTCCAAATTATTCTTCGTTTTTTTATGGTTAGTCGAGACCGGTAGAAAAAAAGGAGACGAAATCAAAAAATGCACCGTGGCGGGTAATGGAGTGAAGCGATTAATCAAACCGCACCAGACACCGGATCACCGGGCATCAGAGAGTGAGTAAAAGGTTTTTGTCAAAGACAAATGTCCTTAAAATTAAGCAACTGCAAAGAGGAAAAGGAGAAAGGATAAATTTAAGGATGATGATAAAACGGTAGTCTTAAGACACAATCGATGGGAAAGAAGTCACCAAAGCAACTTTAGAATCAGTTTTCCATTCCTTTTTTAAAGTAGAAAAAGAGCAACGTGATACGTAAAAAATCAGCAAACAAGTCACTAGGTTGAATGTAGCAGAGCCCCTCCAGAGCATTATCGAAAGACAACAAAGAATTATTTTAATTCTAAAGCTATTCAATCGTCGTATCAAGATCAAGATACAAACGGACAAATCAATTTGAATGAAAACTACCTGCAAACGTGATTGATTATCTAGATTCGATCCTAATCGTACCCTTAACGATCATCATTGTTGCAAGGGTGATTTGTTTTGCATTAGATTTTCGGATTGATTGGCGAACCGCGAAGCGATGAAAGTACTCGCAACGGCTGTACTACCGCGTATTGTGAAGAGCTGTGTGCTGCATTGCAACTGTCTGGTCAACCCGACTGTCGATACCTACAACCGGCCAGTACTGACTGCAAAGTTAACCCGCGTGATTGACCCACGCAATGGACAGTTTACTAAACGACTACTTGCGCTCGATGGGAATGCACTTCACCTAATTGACTTCAGCCGGGCGCACGGCGTACAGCTGCGAACTTGCATATGTCTCGCGAGGTTTACGACTAGAGCCCGGCCAATTCAATCGTATGCCGGAAGCATTCCGCGAAAAAAATGGGGCCAGCGGTGCAACGAGTTTGTGGGCGTTGCAATTGCAACTGCAATCGTTTGGCGTACCATGCACGCCCAGAGAAGACATTATTAGGTCTGCGAAAACTTACAAAAGGTTGTTGTTGCCTATCGGAACGTGATTTAAGCAGAAACCAATAATTTGGTCCTTACCTTTCCTTGCAAGCCGTCTCGACGACGGGTTTAAAATTGCCTACTGTCTGTCTTGTTTGAACTACTTATTGAACGGAGATTAACGAACGAATTCGATCCATCGCTACAGGGTTGTACGGAAGTATGCGGAGTAAAACCAGTCCCAAAGATATTTTTAATAATCAACTGAAAAAGCGCTTAACGTCTAAAAAATATTAACTTCCCACTGGTTAAGTTCATTTCCAGCCTGTAATTATCGCGACACATCTTACATCATTACTTTTATTGAAGCGCTTTGAAGCAATAAAATCACTCAAGCTACCCTGCAACAGTGGTCTCGCGCTTGGCACGCGCATAATATTCGAAGGAGAACTTTCGCGTGGGTGGCGCGTGCCAGGCAGCAGCAATCGAACAGAAGCATGTACTGCTTTTGCTGCCCGCCATGCGATGCAACCCCAACCCCAACGATTCTTGCTCTTTCTTTTCCGCTACTTTTCGATTTATCGCCTTCGAACCGAAAAGCCACAGCCTCTCTTTAGGTTTGATCTCAATTTTAGGTCGATTTCAAAACAACTGATCTACGGCACAAAAAGAAGTAAATAAGACAGGCAACATGTTGACGCAATGAAGGTGGCTTGCAGCAAGTCGTCCATTACTCCAACAGGGAAACGCCGAGGTACAATAAGGTTGAAAGCTAGTTGGCTGCCAGTTGGGGCTAGTTTTCCACCGTCCACCCTTCTGTAATGGGTGCGACGTGAAAAGATTAAAACACCAGCGTAGTGGCATTTGCTCCTGTGCACGGTGATCCGCGAAACCTTCGTTTACTACGAAACCGTTCTGGAGGCGCTACCGTATTTGAATCGAGCGTATGTTGCAACGGTGATTGATTGAAATGCACATGCACCTGGAAATGGTTTGCGGCCGTTTGTGGCCGCGATTGTGCTACCGACCGACCCGGAGCGTAGAAAGGAAAACGATGCAATATGCTGCTGCACGTTTGCCGGATCGCTGCATAATTTATCGTACATCGACACAGCTGGCCTGCCGTTTTGCGAGTAGCTGGTAGTAGTGCAGAGATTTTTGATCATTGTTTGATCAACCGATAATGCCGTATGTCTTTTGGGGCAAAATTTGTAATTTCAATCTATGCTTGATGTCCAATGTGGGACCAATCGTCGTCGGACTGATTGCATCTTATTCCTGAGGTAAGAAAACCAGACGCGGACAACATATCGCCGGTCGTTAAAGCGCTAGTATTTGTCCGATAGCTACGATCTGGATAGCTGGACACCATCGATCTATTATGAAAAATAACATCATCGAACGTCTCCCTTTTGGCCTAGTAGGCTTTTCTATTGCTTCTTCTTCTTTCTTGGCACTAAACAACCTCGAGAGGTCTCGGCCTGCCATTTCTGGCTTTCTGTGACTTTATTTAAACCCAAAATAGCAAAGTAGTCAGCCCTGCGTACGGGGAGGCGGTCTGGATGGGATATGAACCCTGATCCTGCCGTGTGAAGACCGGCGCCGCTGTCGCCTCGGCCACCGGACCGCGGCTTCTATTGCTAGTAGGGATAATGTTCAGGAGAATTATCTCGTTCTCCACAACCGATTCTTCTTCTGCAGAACACTGTATGGGAACACAATCATCGATAAAGCATCTACCAAAATCACTGAAATCCGGTAATGAGTTCACGATTATTGTGTTATAAGGTCTTCTATATCAAGTTCTTCTCTAGGCCACTCAGTAAATAAACCAGTCCATTCAACAGCTTGTTTCTTCAGTTGCCGAAGGAGCTTCAATCACGACGGCAACTGACCTCAATTAGTGACAAATGACGCTCGGACAGAATTAGCTAATAAGATATGAATTTCTGTCGAACGGGGACGAATGTAGTCGTTGGAAACGCGATTGCTCCTATCTTGCTTCGCAGTGTGTTTTTGTACCAATTTCGAGTTTGTTTTCCACAAAATGCCCACGAGATGTACGCAGCATAAGCGAGGTCCCTTTGCTGGCCTGTACAAGTGTGGTCATTAATGGTAAACAGCCATGTAGCAGAGATAAATAAAAACATACAAATCCTTGATTCTTCATCCCTCGTTCCTTTTTTTTTTTTTTTTTGCTTTCACGCTACGCTCCTCCGTCTCTGTGGCGTGGCTCTTGTCCTGTTTTATGTTTCTTTTCCCCTCGTTTCACTGTTGATTCTTCCTAGCACTTCTAGGGATACTCTTGAACAGCTCGTTAGTGGTGGTGGAGTGTGGAGTGACCTACATTCGCCCAGCTGTCCGCATTCTAGTGCGGAAATGATGGTGCCATGAAAGTTGCCGAGATTTTCATACACATAGTTCGTCCGTGACAGATTCCACTAACTGACCACGCGCGGGAAGGGTGGTCAGTTAGTGCCACGCGCGGGAAGGGTGCGCGAGCAACACACACAAGAGTATTTACATTACAACGCTGAGTTGTACACTAATTATGGAGCGCAGTTGCCTTTTAACTACCACCGTGACGTTTATTAGTCTGCTTGTTTTGTAGTTTTTCCTTGAATCGAAGCTTAACCATACTACGGAGATAAAACAAAATTGTTTTGGAATATTTTGCGCATATATTAGAGCAAAGAACTATGCCGATGCGTAACGAAAATTGATCCGATTTTGACGAAACAACATCGACACATGTCTCGTCCCAGCTCAACGAATTTGAACGCTTGCTGTCAACGTACCAATCGGTGTGCCGTTTTGTAAATTTCTAAAATTATAAACCACACGTGTCGCTGTCTGGCTGGTTCATGTTACAGAGAGTTTAGAGAACCCACCCCAAACACGAAGTAAAAATGATGATGATAACATACTCATCGGTCTATTTCTGTCTGTTTTCAGGACTTCTACTAGTAAAGCCATTCCATCGATGCGTTTTGCCCTGGATGACTAACGATCCTGTGACCTAGTTTTTACGATGAGCTATTCCGCATACATTCTAGCGGTGTATTAAGCCTCCACCACCTCCGGCCAACGATCGGAAATCCGTTTGACCTAATTTGAGCAACCAAATCTGGAGCTACAACCCGCTTGATTGCACCGTACTCGGGAACATCGCGAACAAAGTATGTCAACTGACATAGCAAAAAACCTACCGATGATGATGGTCGTATCAATCGTTCTTTTACATCACGTATTGGTCCATCGCTGTATTGATGTAATTTTAGAACTGAGTGAATCAAGTATTCCGATCGGTAATTATTCATTCGATTCCGTGTGAGCATCTGAGCAGTGTATCAGTACGTTATGTCTAGCAATTCATAATATACTACGCTGTCGTAAAACTAAGCTCAGCCTGAACTGAATAACTTGACAACAGTGACGACAGGAATAACAAAAAAAACTCAGTCCAAACTCAAGTGAACTGTTTTCGATCATACATGAACCGATAACAGCTTATACTATCCACTGTAGAACAATTAACTATATTAGCCAATGCAACATGTTCCGCTTCACGCTGAACATCGCATGCTGCATTAAAGCCCGTTTAAGATGCGCCTTCATGCAACTCATCTGCTTCGAAATTATTGCCACCACGTGTCATTGCCCTTGTGCTCTGCATGCGATCGCGTACTTTTATGGGCGAAGCAAGAGCAAACACAAGTAAATGCCAAAATCTCAAGCAAACCGGTCTGAAAACGCAATGCCTCCCGGGAAGAAGTCTTATGCATTCCGATGTAAAATAAGCTGCAAAAGCTGTCTTCCTTTTGCTAGCAGACGCTTTGTAAGCGAACGATTTAACGAGTTTTTTTTTAAAAGCATGATAATGGGAAAAACTTCTAACTGACATTAAGTAAGTTCGCTAAGAAAACGAAACGTGTCGTATTCGGTTCACCTTAAAGACAAGTATTTGCGAACAGATACATTACATGTTCGCATTGCAGTTAGTTCTGTAGGCGTGGGCGAAACGGATGGCCAGGTGTTGTCGATTGGATTGCAATTGCATTCGAGCGATGAATGACGTACTACGCGCCAAAGATCGATAAAATGTCACAAGAAAGACGGTACAGGAGAGCAAGGTAGTTTACCATCTTGTCTAGTGTAGTGTATCAAACGTTCAGTCGCATTGAAGATAGGTAAAGATTGGTACAAAAATGGTTTATGGATATGGCGTCCGTTACAGAGCAACAGCAGAACAAAACAGCTGCACAAATAAAACAATCTGTTTTTTCTTCAAATTGCTTTGTAAGTTACACATTTCCGATAGCTTCTCATCGTCGGTTCATTGCCAAATACTCTTCCAACATAGCTCTTAAAGGTTTGCGATCAATTGTGAACATTCTTTGGGCATATTTTGTCATGCTGCCATGACAAAATAACCGGTAACAAGCAGCAAAAATTGCATCAGACACAATACTCTAGTTCCCGATAGGTAAAACATGTCAAACCGGCACCGGCCATCATCTCCTCTTTGCCGTGATAGTTGGCGCATGACCAGTAGCGACCAGGAAATATAACCTCTGCCCGCGCTAGACAAGCGATGACACACGGCCAGGCAAGCGTGCGAACAACCATCATCCTTGCCCGCAAAGTCTACACATTTGCAAGGTTAGGGTTTGGCCGATAGTGGCTCGACGGCGGATTACAGCAGCTTCCGCTTTACGGGGTTCGATAGATGGGTTCAAAGATCAATACTGTTTGCTGCTTTCAATACACGGACCATTTCCACACTTTTATCGCCAGACAAGATGTGGCGTTCCTGCTTGTCGAACCTTTTGCTGTCGAAGGGCAAACAAACGCCGGTGTGAGCATGATGCCCTCGACCCGGTTCCAAGTGACCTTCTCGCCGATAGTTTTCCACCCACCCTTTAGGTTTGTGTCTTTCTCTTGCTTTTTCTTTGACGCACACACACAAGCACAATCAGTTTCTGCAGGATCATTTTCCATCCACGGAACCACGGAGGCTCCCGAATATCCTTAAAAATATAATCATAGCTTAGCACGGCTTGGATAACATTCGGGTAGTACTTACCTCGCACTGTTCCTGATCCAGAGCAGAGTGTTGGCGTTCTTGGTAGAGTAGCTTGCACGAGCACAAAACTTTCGCCTAGTGGCCCCCTATTCTATCCCTTGCCGCTAGCAGCAGTTTCTGTTTGCGTGAGACGGGTTTTAATTATACCCTCGCGCCGTCGTGGGCAGGAAAACGGTAGCAGCCGCAAACACGCAGGTAAAGAATTAAAATAAAACCCCACTGCTGCCTTGGGGTGGGTTGAAAACTACTGAACCACAGCGATGCACACCAGACAGGACAGAGATGGGTCGGTTTCGTACTTATGCGGGCCGGCTTGAATCAACCATCATCAGAGTCCACTTTTGCTACACTGCAATGGGCACGCCGGCCGGGCTCTGGCTACACTTTTTATCGTGCGCATCTGTCCGAGAAGAACAGGGACTGGGGAATACGTCGAGTTTCCCACTTCGTCGCACTCGGGTACGCACCTACGCACCTCACTACCTACCCGGGTTTTTTCGAGCACGATGGATTACGCTTTTTTCCTTGTCGCGCCGTTCAAGGGATGCACTTGCCCACGGCACAACAAAAAACACACGCACCTACGCGATCGATACGTTTCGTGATTCAGATCGAATGCAAGAGACACTCAGCCATCAACACAGCTTCCTTTAGATCCTTTGAGTTTCGGGGGGAGGAGGAGACCACCAATGTGCCTCATGTGCCGCTGCTGCGTGCGATACCCACTAGCCCGCGCTTTAGAAAAACACAGAATACAGATATGAAAATGTAATTCGCCCGTAGGTTAAATATAGCCTTTCCGGTGCAGACACCGTTCCTACCACAGGAGTTGCCGATCGTTCCCTGTCCCTACGGCACAAAATTTCGGAGGACCTTCCGGAAGATGACGATAGATTTTTTAACGTAAAACCGAGTGCTCGTTTTTCCGACTTTTCCGAACCTTTCCCTGTTTTTTTTTCGCTCGGAAAAAACGGGCTTTGACAGGCAAACGTACGTTTGACAGCGAAATGTTGTGAAAGAAGGAGGAAATGTCAGTGGTGGTGGCTTTTTTTGACCGCTCCACTGTCCCTTAGTTAATTATGGCCAGCATATGTGGTGTTTTACGCCCATAGCGCTTTCGACACAGCAAGAAAGAGCGAGAAACAAGCTGAGCAAGGCAGAGATGGAAGGTGGTGATATTTTCTCACCATCTCTTTCGCGTCGGTGCGATTGCCGTGGCTACTCGTTTCATTCACTCGCACACACACACGCATACAGCACGGACGAGCGCAGAACAAAAAGACATTTCTCAAACCATTGCAACGCGTCACACCCTGTGCATGGTGAGCAGAAAACATAATTTCCAAGAGCTTTAAATCTACGAAAAAGGTCATTTAAAGTGAACAAAACATTGCCAAAGGTGTCACCATTCGCCCAAGATCCGTGTTGAACAGTGGGCAGTGCAGTGCGTTGGCCAAACGGGGGAAATAAATTGGACGAAAAGTTCCAGTGCGCGTGTGCGTGTATGTGTGTGAAAAAGCATAAAGCAAGCAGGCAAGCATACAGCAGAGTGCCTCTGGAGGGTGACTAATCTGCTGTGAATTCTGCTGCTACATTTTGTGGAACACGGTGAACGGACAAACAAAAAGCGTCGCTGCCTTTGCTGTGTGATTCCGAAAAGCTGACGGACAAAGGCTGTGCCGTCTCGTTGCTAGGTTGGCCGCGCGAGCAGCGAGTGTGTGACTTTTGTAAGTGAAATTGTAACCGCGAACAGCAACTTTCTCGCTTGTAACTGCTGCTGGTGGCAGTTCCCCGGGGCACAATGGAAACGCTATCGAATTTCGGCCAAGTGGCACTGAAATGGGACCCAAAGAATCTCGAAATACGCACGATGTCGGTGGAAAAGACGCTCGAGCCGCTGGTACTACAGGTCACCACGCTCGTCAGTACGAAGGGGCCGAGCAAAAAGAAAAAGGGTAAGTTCCTCCCCCCAAAAATATTGTCCAGCTTTGTGCCCTGTGCTCCATGTCGAATCGTTCATGCGGAATTCCTTCTCTCGGAAGGGCGCTATCGATTTGAGCTTATTTCAACATGGAGTTGGATTGTGTCCCTCATTAATATTATTCTACTCTTCACTGTTTCTCTTCTGCCTGCGCGCCGACCACCTTGCCGGGAATCTATGCATCATTGCCCTGCTGCTTCAGGCAAATCGAAACGCGCAAGTGCGTTAGTTGCCGCCGTCGAAAAGGCCACCGACATTTTCATCGAGCGCGGCGAACAGATTGCCTATGAAAATCCGGACATCACGCAGGAGATGCTGTCCGCGGTGGAGGAAGTTCGCAAAACGGGGTCCGCCATGAGCATTGCAGCGCGTGAATTTTCCGAAGACCCGTGCAGCTCTCTGAAGCGCGGAAATATGGTCCGCGCTGCCAGGAACCTTCTGTCCGCCGTGACGCGTCTGCTCATCCTAGCCGATATGGTCGATGTGCATCTGCTGCTCAAGTCGCTGCACGTCGTCGAGGACGATCTTGACAAGCTGCGAAACGCATCGTCCCAGGACGAGCTGATGAACAACATGCGCCAGTTTGGCCGTAATGCAAACGAGCTTATCAAGCAGGCCGCCAAACGGCAGCAGGAGCTGAAGGATCCGCAGCTGCGTGATGATCTGGCAGCGGCCCGGGCTGTGCTGAAGAAACACTCCACCATGCTGCTGACGGCGTCGAAGGTGTACGTACGCCACCCGGAACTCGATTTGGCCAAGGTGAACCGGGACCACATACTGAAGCAGGTGTGCGAAGCGGTCAACACGATTAGCGATGTGGCACAGGGCAAATCGTCTCAGCCGCAGGACGTGTACGTTGGGGCTGGTGAGTTGGCGGCAGCGCTAGACGATTTCGACGAGGGCATTATTATGGACCCACGGGCATACAACGAAGTACGCTCCAGACCATCGCTCGAGGAGCGGCTGGAGAGCATTATCAGTGCGGCGGCACTGATGGCCGACGCGGACTGCACCCGGGACGAGCGGCGTGAGCGCATCGTTGGTGAATGTAACGCTGTCCGACAAGCGCTGCAGGATCTGCTGTCGGAGTACATGTCGAACGTAAGTAAGCAGCTGAAAGCTTTCAAAAATTCATTTGCTAAAAAGGTAGCTACAAACAACTTTCTCTCCTTTTCACGTGCAGATGGGAACGAAAGATCGCACACCCGAGCTGGAACGCGCCATCGGGCACATGTATCGGAAAACGAAGGACTTGCGCCGACAGCTACGCAAAGCCGTTGTCGATCATGTTTCGGATTCGTTCCTGGAAACGAACATGCCCCTGCTGGATCTGATCGAAGCGGCACGCGGCGGCAATGAGAAGGTGGTCCGCGAACGGGCCGACATTTTTACCAAGCACGCGGAAAAGCTGGTCGAAGTGGCAAACCTCGTGTGCAGCATGTCGAACAACGAGGACGGCGTGAAGATGGTACGATACGCCGCGGACCAGATCGAAACACTCTGCCCGCAGGTAATCAATGCGGCCCTGATACTGGCCGCACGACCCAACTCGAAGGTGGCGCAAGAAAACATGGAAGCGTACCGTCAGGCCTGGGAGAACCAGGTGCGCATCTTGACCGAGGCCGTCGATGACATTACCACGATCGATGATTTCCTGGCCGTGTCGGAAAACCACATCCTGGAGGACGTGAACAAGTGTGTGCTGGCGCTGCAGGAAGGCGATGCACTGGATCTGCGCAACACGGCTGGCGCCATCCAGGGACGCTCGGCACGCGTTTGCAACGTGGTGGAGGCCGAGATGGACAATTACGAACCGTGCATCTACACCAAGCGCGTACTGGAAGCGGTAAAGGTGCTGCGCGAACAGGTGATGTCCAAGTTTGCGCAGCGTGTCGATGTGGCCGTCGATGCGCTGTCCTCCAACTCGCCAAAGGATGTGGACGAGAACGACTTCATCGACGCGTCCCGTCTCGTGTACGATGGTGTGCGTGAAATTCGTCGAGCCGTGCTGATGAACCGGGTAAGCATGCTTCGTTCGAATAGGGTGTTTGTCCGACTTTTCCCATTTCTAGCAAACTCCCCGATCGTGAAGTCATTTTTTGAGCTGAATATTAGAAAAAAAAAATAGCTTCTAAGCAATTGCCATAATCATCTTGTAGTACGTCCAATGCACAAGAGCAAATTGTATTCGGCATTAGTAAGAAATTCTTCATGACTTGCGTAAACTGACTGTTTCCTCATTGTTTTTGCCCATTTTCCCATTCCGCACAAAAGGACGAAGAAGATTTGGATCCAGAAGATATTGAAGATGAACAGTACACGCTCGAGACTAGGAGCAAATGTAAGCGAAACGGCACACGTTAGCCAACCCTAGCTTTTTCATTTGTGGCAAGAGTTTGCGTAGTTCATGTGTCCATGTGCATTGATAGTTGTGTTACGATGTTAGCCCTATAACACCCCAACGCCCGTTACTCTCATTTTCCTACATTAATTACCTTCATTTCGTTATTATTTATTTATTTTCCTCCCTTTTTCGTTCTATGTCATTGTCATTGCACGGCCTGTGTTTTCGTTATCGTTCAACCAAACGCGTGGAAATGGTTGTTGTTTGTACTCGCTCGTAAATGTGTGTGCTTGTTCCTGTACCGTGTACGGCTGTACGTCTGCACCTGCTTGTTGTTTGAATTGTGCATGTAAAAAACCAGAGTTCCGATGAGTTGGATACGGACACGGAGTTTGAGCCAGTCGAGGATATGACGGTCGAAACGCGCAGTAGATGTAAGAATATGTTCCATCTGTTTATGTTTTGTATTCATTTGCATTCGTATTTTTAATGGTAAAAGTAGAGTTGTAGCTAGTTGTTGCATGTAATTGCTATTTGCCTCTCGTGTAGCAAGTGCAAAACCCCACAAAACTAACATGTTTGGCTTCCTTCGACAGCGAGCGCACATACCGGAGATCAAACGATTGATGAGTATCCTGAAATTAGTGGAATCACAACCGCTAGAGTAAGTTTTCACTCGCTTTCTTTAGTGCATTCGAATGTCTTCTGATCGTTGCATTACTAAAACGTAACCCTTTCCATCAACAGGAAGCAATGCGAAAGATGAACGAGGAGGACAAGCAGAAGATTATGCAGCAGGTTGAACTGTTCCGTCGCGAGAAACTGACCTTCGATTCGGAGGTCGCGAAGTGGGACGACACCGGCAACGATATCATCTATCTGGCCAAGCACATGTGCATGATCATGATGGAGATGACGGACTTTACGCGGTACGTTTGTTAGCATCCAGTGAGCTCGTACCCATCGTGCTCAAATTCTATTTCTCTTGCCACGCCAAGCTCACTCGAAGCGCATTCCGTTGAAGATTATTTCTCATTTTAAACCTAAACGTTCGATTCCTTTAATTATATCGTGGCAAAGGCTCGAACCTTTATCACAATCCGCTCCGTAAAGCCCTTCCGGCATTCCTACTCTTCCTAAAAATAATTTAAAGTCAGGTTTTGCTGTACCGTTTAGCCCGTTAGCCAAGTTAATGTGTGTGTGTTGGTGTTTTGTTTTTGGTGCAAACAGAGGCCGTGGCCCACTGAAAACGACGATGGACGTTATTAATGCGGCGAAGAAAATCTCCGAAGCCGGCACCAAGCTGGACAAGCTGACGCGCGAAATCGCCGATCAGTGCCCGGAAAGCTCGACCAAGAAGGATCTGCTCGCGTATCTGCAGCGCATCGCCCTGTACTGTCACCAGATTCAGATCACCTCCAAGGTGAAAGCCGATGTGCAGAACATTAGCGGTGAACTGATCGTGTCAGGGGTAATGGTGAAATTATGTTCCGATTTTTCTTTAGTTGAACGATCTAATCTACCCTTGACCTCTCTCATTCTTCTTCATTGTCCGGTGGTGTTCGCCTCGTACCGGTTCTCTTTTTGCAGCTGGACAGTGCGACCTCGCTGATACAGGCCGCTAAGAATCTGATGAATGCCGTCGTGTACACGGTCAAGTATTCGTACGTCGCGTCGACAAAGTACACGCGACAGGGCACGGTTTCGGTAAGTGTATCTGCAACCCTGGCTTGGCTGCATGTGCGTTTGCGCTTGCTTGAAAGAGCGTCCAACAGCGAACAAATGTCGTGCAGAAATGTGCAACGAACTTGGTAGCATTCGTTCGTGCTGGTGGTGGTGGAATCTCCATTGTGGTGGTGCTCTGTCATGTCAATAAGATTAACTCACATTTCTTTCTTCGCTATTCGTTTTTCTGCTTCCCACCAACCGATCCGACTTGACGAAACGATCCTATAAATCCTTTGCGCGCGCTCATCGTGCTATATAATCATGCTACGCGGCAATTTAAATTACTGTTCTGCTATTAACAAATTGACGCTCCATTGCTCTATCGCGTGTCCTTCATCCTTGGACAACTGTTACTGTGAAATTTTTCAAATCTAGAATTACGTAAGTTTCTTCAACCATTTTACCATCAAGCTCTTTCGCTCGTTCTCGCTCTCTCTTTTTATCAGCATATTATGCATTCGTTTTGGCTAGAGATTTTAGCTTCAAATTTGTTTTTATATTTTTATTACGAATTTCTTATCATCATCATCATCATGCAATACGCAGGGCCGCGCAGACTTTCAATATCAAACACCTTACCTCAGCAGATTATTTCATACCTTACAATGTCGGTATAATTTGCTGTAAAAATATTGCTTTTTCCAACACAAACACACACAGTTTATGTAAGTTCCAGTTACAAATCAAATCGTGACCGCTAATGGAATACAGACCTACTTAGCTTTGCGGTCTTGGCCTGCTGCAACAATCCTCGATACCGCTCACGGTTTAGCGCCGTCGTCTGGGTTCCTCATCACACTACAGTAATAAAACCGCTCGCTAGCGTTCGTTCAACGTACAGTTTCCTCATTCTTTTCTCATACATTCAATTGCTAATAATTCTTTGCATCATATAAACTCATTTTTTATCTTCGCTCGTGTTGTTGTATTGTTAACGTATGCATTACAATATATAGACTCACTTTGGATGTAAACAAACGCCAAACTCTTCGTCTTCGTTCACAAAATTATTGAAAAAGGCGGCCTTAATTGAACGTTCAATCCAAACTCAAACATCTCAAAAGCCACTAGGCTTACGGACTACTGCAGTAGCATTTTACTGTCCTACAAGACTGTAGCGACCCTGAGTCTAGTTCGTTCCTATAGGAACGGAGTTCGATCCGTGGACGAGTTCGGGTCGAGCCGAGACCCAGCCAAAAAAAAATCCTCCAAACGAGTCCACTTTGAAATGCATTCGTTAGTGTGTTGAGCGATATAGTGTTTCACCCCCCCCGTAGTGGGCAACACCAAACATTACCTGTAACTGACCACCGTTATTCCGTTTCTTCCTCCAGTCACCGATCGTCGTGTGGAAGATGAAGGCACCGGAAAAGAAGCCACTGGTGCGGCCCGAAAAACCGGAAGAGGTGCGTGCCAAGGTGCGGCGTGCGTCGCAAAAGAAAACACAAAACCCGGTGCATGCACTTTCGGAATTCCAAAGCCCTACGGATGCTGTCTAAACGGTTTGCTTCGAAACACACACACAATTCCTTCCTCCGTAGAAGGAAAACGTAAGAAAAGACAGGTGAGCAGAAGAAGGAGAACAGGTCGGCAAGGTAGGCAAGTGTTGGAACGGACTAATGGCGTGGTCAGGCCCATGATGTGGCTCCTGGCGGGAAAAGAATAGAAAGCGGAAATGAAAATTGTGGAAGAAGTTAGAGATAATAGTGTACACAAAGGACTAGTGTACGCAGGTTGGGCCGGACATGACGAAACAACGTGCGGTTGTTTGGTTTAAATGGGATGATCCAATGGTAATGGACCTCTGATGCACAAGCACATTCGAATCGGAAGGCTTTATGGCGCTTTTCCCACATCGCTAATCAAAAATTGTTCAACGAATACAAGTAGAGGGCGATAGATTCCAAGACATTTTTTAAACAAACAACCAGCTTCTCGACATTCGACTATTTTCGACTATATATTTATGATACATGGTTTTTATTGCACGTTATTTATTATTCCCCATTTTTTGTTAAACTCTCTAACGCAAGAAGAATTTTACGTAAAAATCAATGTCTTCTACTGCGTAACCGACGTGCATCCAAGCATCGAAATTCGAACGCATTTGCAAGCAATCAACTGCCTCCCCACCTGCAAAGGTCGAAAATATGTCACCCCTCTTTTATTAGCGTTTAAGACAGAGTAATAATCAGTATCAGTATTGATCATTTCGTTCCAACTCCCCGACAAAAAAAAACCCATAATTAGGTCGCTGCAAACGAAAATGATAGAATCTGCAAACACAGGGAAACGTCGAAGGTGTTGCGTGTAGCGCGCAATTGGTATGGCCAAAAACGAAACTAGGAGTTAAAGTAAATTGTTCGCGGTAGAACAAATATTCTAATCATCGAATGATGTGACTCTCTCTCTCTCTCTTAGTCGCTTTCTTCAGGTTTGTAGAGAAATCGGGTTGAAGTGTGTGGAGGACAGTAGCAGCTGCAATGCTCAAATAGCAGCTTCGGTAGACCCTCAACCAGGCTAGTGGAATTTAATGTTGTATATTGAAACGGCAGCAGTCGATCATCGGAAGCGTATTTTCTTGCAATCGCTCGCATTTGATCGTATTTGAATGTTTTAGGGAAAAGCCACCAGCTACCACACCAACAATTACACACCTCAAGGTAGTAAACGTTCCAAACACGCTGTTGTGTAGCCGTAGTAAGTCTGCCGGCACGCTCTAGCGATTCCACATATATACAGTTACATACACTCCTAATGCTATAATATATACAAACACACACACATATATATATATACGCTCCGGTAAGGTAGCAATAACTAAGTGGGGGCAACCGGAGGGGATTTTAACAAACCACAAGATCATTTGTACACGTACACACACACACGAGCACACTAGCGGCGTTAGTATTAATGTTACTGTTACTGTGGTTGGATGTGGTAGAAAGGATTCTTTACACTTAAACAGCTGAAGGCGCACGAGCGACAGTAAGCTTGGAGGGACGGGGATTTTTTTTAAAGGTTGAAATGAGTGAAGGAAATCATGAACTGCAACAGCAACCAGGTCAAACAATACTTTAAAGAGGAGGCACGGTGTGTTTATGCTAACCCCTGACCACGGGGGCAATAGAAGGAAGCAAGCGGAGATAGATCTGTGTGTGCGTGCGCGTGTGTGTATGAAATATAAAATGTTAGACAACAAATAAGGCAATGATGATATTGTTCTACAGCGGAAAATGAATATCACCGATCACTAGCGGATCCTGTTCCGAATACTCCTCCTCGTATGTAGTGTTGGGTAGTGAGCTCGGGAGCTGCCGGGAGGCCTCGCCTCAATAAAGTGAGGGCTCTGAGCGTGCTCTCCGACCTCTTCGCCCTTAGTGAGTGCGGAGCTACCGAGAGGCCTCACTTCTCACATGTTAGTGAACAGTTGCTACATGTTAGTGAACAGAAGGTGAATCGTAGGCTTCAGCCCATCGTAACTTTAGATAATAACCTAAGCAATGTAATGCAAAGAGACATTGTTGACAGAGGGTTCCTGTCCATGGAACCCTGGGTTTGCTGTCCAGGAATGCAGCAAAGGAACGATTTTCCCTGGAAACGGATGCCTGCTCCTATCAGTCCGACTTGCTTTCAAGGTTACATTCTCTCAAGGACAACATCTCACTACCAGCTTCACTGTGCTCAGTTCCTTTATTCGCATGTGATCACATCAGATCAGATCTTCCAATACAGTTCAGTCATTTTTACCGTTCGCGATTCGGTCTCGCGCTGCCAATAATCCACGCTTCCAAGAAAGATTAACAAAACGCCCATTTTTCCCAAACTTATGTAGCTAATTTAGCAGGACGATGTAACATTTAAAAACTATAAACGTTTGTCACAGTTACCGACGGTACTACATGTGCCCATCCGGGGAACGACGACACAAAGCGCCTAAATTCGTCTGTAAAGTGTTCGTGGTACTCCCAAAAGTTGGACGTGACGCTGATATCCACCAAAG
This sequence comes from Anopheles stephensi, assembly GCF_013141755.1. Taxonomy (NCBI): domain Eukaryota; kingdom Metazoa; phylum Arthropoda; class Insecta; order Diptera; family Culicidae; genus Anopheles; species Anopheles stephensi. The sequence goes on along the minus strand of NC_050202.1, from coordinate 64,171,893 downwards.
GCGCATTCATCGAGTCTGCCGGGTTGCTGGTAGCTTCCAGTTCAAGCATCAATGTCATCGGTTCTCCCGCGAGTCCGTGGGTGATCAGTACGAAGTACGCCTTATGTTTGCCAGCTGCAAGCTGTGCCGGCACATCCGACGTAAGATTCCAGTCGTGTAAGGTTACGTTGCGCCTCGGACGTACCAGAAGCGAGGATTGAAAGCTTCCCTTCAAGCTGAACGCTAGCTTTATCCGGGAGCTGTTGGAAGTGCGCTGGACCAGCTGCCAGCCATTCAGCGATAGCTGCACCATGTCCGGTGTGTTTGGACGGTTTTGGATTTGGGGTGACCATAGCGAATCAAATCGCACTGCCGACACGGGCATGCCACAGAAGATTTCCGTTTTGCATTCGGGCAAATGGGTTGGATCGAGTGCACTGCTTCCCGTACCGTTTCCGTACCGTGCTTCCAGCACCGCACGCACCGTACGCTCGTTGTGACGATCCCACAGCCGAAACAGGTAGCCAGCGTCGGTGAAACGTACCGTTTGCGTATCGTTCGGTTGGAAAAATTGACGCACCGTATGCTGAGCCAGTATGCGCTGCACCTTGGGCGCGTCCGCAGGCGTAGCGCCGGGTGCAGTGTAAGGGAATCCGACCGGAGTAACTGTGGCCAGTGTTAACGTGACTAGAAAGAGCGCGAAAAGCGTGCCGATTGTACGGTACGGTTTGCGCAGCAGGTTGACGAGTGGCACAAGGAAGCTAGTGGCAAAAATGGTACAGGCCGCCGCGACAGTGCTGATGATGAGATCTGGATTTTCGGTCGCTCCTGAACGGCCCGAGATGGGTATGAAGATGTTGCTAAAGATGTGATAGAACTGTGTGGTCCAGAGAAGGGCGACGCACTGCACGATTAGGTAAATGGTGAGCCAGTAGCCGGATGGGAACGATTGTAGCTTTAGTACGGTGATTAGCACAGTGCTCAAGAGAGACAGCGTGAGCAGTACGACGATAATGTAAGCCGATCGAAGTCCGTACGCAGTAGCACCAAGGGTGATCAGCGACCAAAACAGTGATACGCCGGTAATTCGAGCCTGAACCGTCAGTGTTAGGGACAGGACGGTCTGCAAAATGTACGGTGAGAATAAGAAAGGTGCAATCATTCTTTTACGTGAAGCTTACCTTCGATTTGCTGAATAGTCTGTGGAATTCGCGGTGAACAACGAACAGCAACACCAACGATGGTACGCAATACAGGCCGATTACAAGCCAGCTCGATGAATACCACGACATCGAACGATCCGCGGCGTAATCCAGTGCGAAAGCGGTGGCAAGATTCACCCCTATTGCTGCCCCAGCACCGACCAACGTAGCCACACATCCATGCAGCATTTCCAATCCCATCGAGCGCCAGTTACGCCAACCGACGCAGGAAAGAACGCTCCAGCAGCCAGCCAGTAGCGCAACTATCGATACGATCACATTAAGCACCGTGCCCTCGATCGCCGAGTACGAGATGAAAAATATGCCCAAGAAATCAAAAAACACCATCGTTCCCTCGGACGGTTCGCCTACACTGCGGGCCAGCTGGTCACCGTTGGCAAGGAGTCGTACCAAGGAAAGAACGTTATCGCCCGTACGCTGTAAAACGGCCGGCGAAAGGTACTTCACCGAATCGTACCGCGTATGGTACCGGTAGCCGTTAAAGATGTGCGCAAAGTCCAGCCCCGGTATGTGGCCAAAGTCGCGAAAGATGCGAAAATCCGTATCGGACGGTATTAAGCCGGATTGAAAGATCTCCTCACCGATTGCCTGGCCAAATGGATGCCGAACGGCTCGCGAGTACGCTTCTATCAGCCACGGATGCTTGGGGCCACTCTGAAACAGCAGCTCCTTACCACCGGATCCGGCCGATTCGAGGTTCAGGAAGGCACGTACCTGTTGTGCCCACCGGTGCCCGGTAATGAAACCGTGTGAAGCCTGCAGTGGCGTTTCTTCGGCCCCATTAAACAGAAACACGACCGGATGACGGTTGCGTTCCGGCGCGCGTGACAGAACGCGCAAAAGCTCCAACATGACCGCACAACTGCCACAATCATCGCTCGCACCCGGACTGCTCGCAACGGAATCGAAATGGCAGTTCAACATCAACGCATGCTGATCCTCCCGACCGGCAAGCTTCACGATCAAATTCTGCACCCGCCGGTACACGCTTGTCAACTGGCTGCCGAAAAAATTGATCCCATACTGGCCCGACACTATCTGCTTCTCGTACAGCACTTCCTGGGCAGGGTGGCGCGATGCGTTCAGCTGGGCAAACTCCTGCTCCAGCAGCTGGACGGCCAATTCTTCGTTGGCTCGCGAACCGGTCGGTTTTGGGCCGAGTGCATCGAGACGCGTGAGACTATCCCACGCTCGGGCACCATTGAACGCGAACGGATGGCTGGCCAGATCGGCTTCGGTGAGGGCCGGGGGTAGGTAGAAGAAGGACAGATAACTTCCCGTGCCGCAGAACGCTACCAGGCCAATCAGCAGGAGACCACCGTACCAGGGTAAACGATGAATGTTGGGATCGTAGTTGGACTCTTTCGATTTCATCTTGCGAACTGATGCAGATGAAGACGGTAGCAACTGCTCCATCGAGTAAAGGAGCTTTTAATTGTCTTTTGCCACAATTTCACTCCAATGAAAACAACTAACAGTGCGTAGCAAATTACTCGACGAAACTATGCTGTTGCCTGCTGCTAATGACAGCCGGTTTGTTTACTTCGGCTGCAAATATGACAGCTAGCGAGATTGCGCTTTGAGCGTGTGTGCGTGAGCTTGCAAACGGAATGCTTTCCCGAGTGGTAAAATGTACCATAAGGATTAGGTTAAAATGTTTTCACCTAAATCTCCATAAGCGTTATGCAATCGCGGATCGTTTGGTATAGTTTACATGACGTGGACTTGGTTAAACTTTCTTTCGTAATCCTAACAAAGCACATATTTGAATCGTATTCGAGTCAAATTAAGGCTGGGTTAACTTCATTTATGTATCCTGTAAAGGAACTGCCTATTGTTCCAACGATTCAATGCCGGGGAATGCCCACATTTGAGGTCATTCAAAATTTCTTTAGTAAGCGGTAATGTTCACAACGGCTACCGATGGTATAACGTGTGCCCATTCCGGAAACTGTTCGATAAGCTTTCGGAAGTCATCCGTATGCTTGCTAGCGTACTCCCAGTACGTGTTGACCCAACTCACATCGAACAGCTTTCCGTCGTCACCGTCCTCCTCCCTTGGCACATTATCCGGATCGTACTCAAAATTAAATGACACCGTCCATGGTGCTTCGTCTGCCAAACCGTACGTTATAAGCACAAAGTGGGCCTGCTCACCGTTGAATTCGATCGTGCCTGGCACACTGTCCATCAGGCTCCATGCCACTAGCCGGACACCTGGCTTGGGAGCAATAATAAGCGCCGACTGGACGCAGGTTTGAAAGCGGTGGCTTATGTTAAAGCTGTACTGACGAACTGTGCTGGATCGTTGCTTAATCGTTAACAGCTCAAAGGTTGGCAGAGTGTGATGCTCTAGGGCAGGAGGTGTACCCTCTATCCAGTAGTTACTAATCCGTTAGGAGAAAGAGAGATGGAAAAAAAATCAATCATTGCAACTAGAGCTACAAGTCACTGTATCACACTCACTCGAATCGAATCTGATGCCAGATAGAATAGAACGGTACGCCACAGAAGAGCATGGTGCGGCAGGTTTCCATTTGCCGCATTGGGACAGCTTCGGATGGTTTAGCAACGCCACGAATTACACGCAGCGCATTTCGGTCCATTTCGCGAAACAAAAACCCGGACCGTTGCAGCACAGTTCCGGCATTATCGTGCGCCACTTGAAGTGTGTGCTAGTGAAGGGGTAGAAAGAAAGGTATTTAACTGTCTCTCCTAAACAAATCAGGGCAGATAGCACCTACGGTAACGTAATGTCGCTGTACAGACGGTTCTCCATTGCTTTCATCCCGGTACGGGAATCCGACCTGTGTGCAGCATCCCAGCAGGAACGCAATCATCGCAAACACAGTCAATCGGGCCGTCAGCTCGGACGTTTGCTTAAGCAGTCCGACCAAAGGGACCAGGTAACTGACGCACAGAAGACCACCGCATGCCACCAGCAGTGCAACCAGATACTCGGGGTTCGTACCGGCCCCCATTCGTCCCGTGATCGGTACAAACAGCTTTAACAGCAGATGGTAAAAGTTGGTCGCCCAAAGCAAGGTGGGTACCTGGAAGGCTAGATGAAGTGCAAGCCACCGCCGTGGCTGATGCTGATAGCCGAGTACCGAGGTTAGCATGGTGGACAGTAGTGAGAGTAGCTGAATTACTACGAAGATGTACGCGCTGCGTATGTTGGCCAGAGTGAGCGGGATTATAAGCAGCGTCCAGAAGAGGTTGACTCCGACAAGCCGTGCACGAACAGTTTGCGTGAGGTTAAGCACCGACTGGAAGGCAGAAAAGCAACGAATTCAAATCGGTTTCGTACTCCCGAAGTTAAGGACATTGGAAGAGTTCTCCCAAAATTGCGTACCTTCTTATCAGCAAACCAATGGCCGCACAGACGATGGGCGAAACAGTGCACCAGGATAACGGGACACCCATACAGCCCGAGGATGAGATATGGCGTCGAGAACCACGACATGGCCCGTCCGATTGCATCCAACCGGTTGGCGATGATTAACACGACCAGCACGCTTGCCACTGTCCCACAAACCGTTCCCAGCAATCCAACGAACGTCTGCTTGAAGATGTCACGTTCACCGACACGTCGAACCGGACGGCAGAGTTCCATCAGCGGCAGCAGCAAAGACAGCACGGCAAGCGTAACGTTTATTATCCGCGCTGCACTGAGACTGTAGTGCACGAAGAACAGACCTAGCACGTCGAAGAAAACGCTGTATCCTTCGGCCAGATTCGTGTCAGTGGCTACCCGGCTCAACTCATCGCCATTTGCCAGTTCACGCGTAAGAGCCAAGATGTTGTCCCCGGTGCGCTGCAACACTGGGAGCGTCAGGTAGTCAATGGTATCGTAACGTGTATGGTACCGGTATCCGTTGATCGTGTGCGCAAAGTCCATCCCCGGCACGTTACCAAAGTCGCGAAAGATGCGAAAATCCGTATCGGACGGTATGATCCCCGATTGGAAGATCTCTTCCGAGACGGTTTGTGCTGCCGGATGCCGAACGGCTCGTCCGTATGCCTCGATCAACCATGGATGCTGTGGGCCGGCCTGGAACAGCTGCTCCTTCCCACCGGACCCGGCCGATTCCAGGTTCAGAAAGGCACGCACCTCCCCGGCCCACCGGTGCTGGCTTACGAATCCGTGCGCTGCCTGCAGTGGCGTTTCTTCCGCCCCGTTAAACAGAAACACGATCGAATGACGGGTCCGTACGGGCGCGCGTGACAAAACGCGCAATATCTCCAGCATAACCGCACAGCTACCACCATCATCGCTCGCACCCGGGCTGCTGGCCACCGTATCGTAATGGCAGTTTAGCATCAGCGCTCCGCCATCGCCATCCCGCCCTGCCAACCTCACCACAAGGTTCTGTGCGTTCCGGTACACGCTCGTTAGCGGATTGCTGAGAAACGCGATCGGGTACGCACCGGAAATGGTTTGATGCGATGTCTCCACCAGCTGGGTGGCGTGTGCGGTCGCCTGTACCTTGGCAATTTCTCGCCGAATGTAATCGGCTGCCCCGAGTTCGTTTGCCTCCGAACCGGTTGGCTTGGGGCCAAAATCGTTCAGCACCTGCAGATTGTCCCAGGCTCGCTCGGCAATGAATGCAGTTGGGTGGAGATGCAGGTCAGCTGCCGTCAGTGCTTCCGGCAGGTAGGTGCACAGATAGCTGGAAACGGTACCGCAAAACAGTAGCAATACAATCCCCAGAATCCCGTGCTGTGCTTCGAGCTGATGAAGATTTACTGCATCCTCGCGTGTCGGAGAATGGTCCTCCGCGGCTTTTACTTTCACTTTCGACCGGACCTTAGTGCTGCCACCGGCCATGTTCACTCTTGTGCTACTGGCGATCGTCAACGTTTAGCTGGACTGGGGCGTTCTAAACGAGATAGGAGACGGCCGGGTATCATCTTACGAGTCGTTCACGAGATAAATTTGATGAACGATTGCACATACACCGGTGGTAGTGGTGATGATGGTGGCCAGTTATAGCAGCTTATCAGTGGCGTCTACTGCCGCTTCAACGTTATCTTACTTACCACGATTGCCTTGCCTTCCCCATGGACTCCTCCACCCCGTGTGTGTCTACTATCACCTTGATCTGTTCCCGTTCCCGGGACACTAGGCTACGCGTTGCCTAATCGCTCGTTCCCGTGCAGCGAGACGCGACGACAATTAAGCTGTTGTTGTTGTGCTGCTACAAGCTTCAATATCTATACCGAACTGCCAGCAGTTCACGGGTATTACAGCTCTACCGCGCGCACTGTACGATAATACGACGGTTCGTCCGTCCGTCCGACCGGCATTGCAATGATGCGCCCATACTCTGTTTGTGTATTGGTCTAAGAATAGCGTCCGTACCGGAGGTTTAGAACCGGTCCCGGGTTGGCTTGTGTGTTTGCTTCCTGAGCATGGAAATGTAATGCTGCTGTTGTTTTGCACTCGATAAAATTCCAGTTTTGCAAGATGACATAATTGCATGCATAATGGAAGTGCATGGAAATGATGTTTAATGCAAGCCTGTGATTTTAAATGGTTTGTTTACAATATCGAATGCCCAGCGATTTGTTATTGAACGGGTGCGAGTAGAACAAGGCCAGATCGTTTCGGTTTTGTTTACCTGGCGAGCTGTTCCACATTCCTAATTATCCATATGAATCTGTACTATCTTATCTATTTTCTTATTAGTTTATGCTAACAGTGTAGCAAGATTAGTAAATTACGTTTAGCACATCACGCTAAAACGTGGTTGAGAAAATGAAATTGTTCTAAATCCTTCGTTGATATTTCTTCGTTGCTAAAATACATTTTTTTGTTGTTGCTTGGAGTTGTAAGATCAATACAATAAAATATGCAAAACATTTCCATACGGCCTGAGGTAAGAAAACGAACACTTTCGCTTCGTCGATAAAGCTCACACGAGCTTTGTCGGTGTCGGTGGCGCCCTCTGTAGGTGGGTGCGATAACTACTTTCAATTTAACTGATCACAGCAAGCGTGTTTATGAATGGAGAAATTCCGAACAAAATCGCTACACTTCATTGATGCGTTCGTTGGACAGAACTGATAAAAATTCACACAATTCTATAATTACTAATAATGAAATAGGACTTTTTACACCACTCTGAAACAACTTTTCGGCAAAGGAAGAAAAGGCCAAAGGAAGAAAATGCCCGGACTTCACACGGGTAGGAACAGGGTTCAAGACTCGTCCAGACCGCCTTCTCGCACGCAGGACTGACTACATTACTGAGGGTAAAGTCAGGGTTTTCCCACTAGGGTGAGAATGTCTGGCTGGCTTAAGCTTCACCATTAGATACAAAAGAAAAAAATCTAACGGGTTATTGGAGCAGTACTGCTAAACGGGACTACACATCTTCTGGTCGATGCAGCACAAGACTCGGTCCAGAGCTGCATTCGTGCAACCAAAGTTACATCCGCTCTCCGACAGGTTATTCTACACCTGATCCAACTAACGAGCTCGTCGTGCGTCTCTACGCCTCGTGTCGAAATGGTCGCTAATGTGCTCTTTCCTGGTGAGACATGAGTGTGGCGTGATGACATCCTCATCACGTGCCCCAGCCATCGAATCCTTTCGGTTAAGGCCCCCGTCAAGATATCTGCACCAGCAAACACCTCGACTATGCGCCTTCGCAATTCGGTGCTTACGTTGTTATCCGATGTTATACGACTTACGATCGTACCAAGGCAGTAGAACTCCTCTACCACCTCGCGACCGTCGCCGTTTCCCACGGCGATCTGATCTTTGGCTCGTTGCATTGATCCTCGATCCAATCCGATAGGCCTTGCGTTTCAGCCGAGCATACGCTTCTCATGACAAATTAGTTGTCCGTCTGATCATGTCGATGTCATCCGCGAATCTAAGGAATTGAAGAGGTTGGATGAAAATCGTGGCCCCGATATCGAAGCGCCAGGTTTCGCAGGACACCTTCCAGAACAATGTTGAACATAAGTTAGCATGTAACATATAATAACTCATATCATTGAATTATAGTTGAGCTTTCTTGTCATCCCCATTGGATTTAAAACATAAATTCTACGTTACGCACTTACATTCACTGCCTGTTCCGTCAGTGAGGTGCAGTACATTTATTTAGACTGGATGTTGCGGTACACTAACCATTACACAGTTTTGTTACTTATACACCGATTAGTTACTTAATTTTGCTTCGAAAAAAAAAACTATTGCCACACGCTTTCGATAACGAATCTCTCACTTCCTATCTCCGGTGTTGGACCAGGTCCTCTGACTCACCGATAACTAGGGGCCTCGTTATCGTTGCATCTAACAAGGGACAAAAAAGGCCAGCTGTATATACCCACAAAACGGTATGTGCGGAATGCAGATACAGATTTAACCGTCGATTGAGCACATATTGTAATTTAGATTTTCCTTTTCGTTTTTCCTTCACTCACTTGAAGCAGGTTTCATTGTGTGATCGTGGTACAAGTGATAGGCCCTACACCGAATTTTATCGTTCAACACTACACATTAACCGTCGATCAAATCATTACGATATGGGAGTAGATGGCGTAATTGTTGTAGTACTTTCAGTTGAAATAGCTGTAGCAGTTGTGGTGTCTGGCGGGGCTACCGACGTGGATGACAGGATTTTGGCCAGCTCTGCCCGGCATTCGTCCAAATCGTTTGCGTTATTATTGTTTGACACCGCTAACGCTATCACAGTGATCACGAACGCGAACAGGGCCACACTCAGAAAGGTGACCAGCTTATTGTTCATTATGAGGTCTGGTGCGACACGGTTGTATCAGGTTGCAGCAACGCAAAAGAAAAGAAAAAAAAAGAACACGTTATCACCGTGCGAGATTGGAAGCAACGGAACTGCACAAAAAAAAAACACCCCCCTGTTAATCCGTGTTCCCGCACAGGAATCGCCAAACTTACCACCGAGATTACGCATGATTTCGCTGCAGCCCATGATGAATGGTGGAAGTTATTTAACTCGTTTTTTTGCGGTATAATTCTTTCGCGCTTCCGCTTGACACTATTCTCGTTGCGCTTACTGCGTTGTGTGGGAGGGGTTTCCGTACTTGCGTGGACTTGCTTCCCGGCAGAGGTTACACGTACGACTGGGGCAGTCGCCTTAGCGCAATCTGCCGGCCCTACAGGTGTACTGCTGCGTGCTATCACGCGCGTTATAGCACAACTGATAAGACATACCTATCTGCCCACCGAAGATAAGAGCGATTTCACTGATCGATCCGGTACGATGCGTGTGGTGGGAACCTGGAAAATGGGATTTTGGTTGATGTTGCTTCTGCTGGTTCTACATCTGGATGCCCCCGTACCCCATTGTAGCTGGATGTGATTAGAATTTTGTACGAAAGCATTGCTTAACCCGGTTTGCTTGAAAGCTGCTAGGTCTAGCGTTCGTGCTGCCCGTCAACCGTAGTGTAATAATGTGGCGATATGGAGTATGGAGTATACCTTGACCTGGTTCTACATGCTGAGCACTCATGTCTTATGAGTCATGCAACGGGGCTAGATACTACGCTGGTGGTACCGAGCTATTGGTAGAAGAAAATAGTCCCGACAAAAAGATAACGCACCGCGTTCAATTGACTTGCCGCCCGCTTAATTAAACAAGCCAATATCCCGCCAACCGCTTCCTGTATATGGTCCTGGACGACATGCTAAAAAATACTTACTCACTCCGATACTTTAACACATCACTTTGCTGTGATTCGGTGCTGTTGTAACATAATTATTTGCCACCATTTAAATGATCATGCAATATGGGCCACTTTTGTGATTAGGATCGTCAAAACTACAATGTTTTTATGCAATAAACAAGATAACTAACAATAACTAACAACTAACACGCCGGTACAAATAGCGTTTTCCACATCATGTAACAAATGTACAGTGTTTACCGCGCCACAATGACGCTGTCATAAGCACTACCGTCGTCCTCTTATCAACAAGAATCGGCGTGTCGGTCGGGCAAGTGTCACGGCAGTCAACATTTTTGTTAGTAATTTTTTTAATCTTTTAGTATTATGTTTTTTAAGCGAATAGTATTGGCTGGTACGATGACGGTGGTTCTTTCGAGAGCGTCGTCATACACTGCCACCACTTGCTATAGCTGCGCCTCCAATTTTGCGCTATATCGCGTTGATATTTAAATAATTATCCTCCTAACTTTGTCTTTTTTTTATTTCATTACAATCGTTTGGTTCTAAATCTCTAGTAAAAACTAGTAAATCTTAAGGAAAATAAGTTACATATTTAACGGGGTTGACTTACATATACGAGCATTATTCGGCCCAGAATAAAAAAAGGGTTGCAAACAATTTTACTGTGAATAATGATTCAAAGCATTTTGAGTTGCCCAACCTATATGGCTTAAGCAATTAATGTATGGAATGAGCTAAACTGGACCAAGATACGACCATACCTCTGACCGGTAGCATTTAAACCGTCAAAACAAGCCATTTTTATGGATAAGTATTACAGATTTAACAGCTCTTTTGATTCTGATGACCTATTATAATGGGAACGTCATTTAATTGATGAACTATTATGGAAACGTTTAGGATTTAAATCTGTTAGAAAAATCTAAATCCTAAAAATTTTCTATAAATAGTGATATCAGTTCCGTAGTTATCAACAGGTACATCTAGCACAAGGTCGAATTGCCCAGAACTGCTTCAATCGCTCTTGAATCTGACTCAGCTTTGGATATGTTTACCCGTACATGGAACAGTCTAGACATCAACGCCCGATTACCCACTTTAAAAAAGGGTTAACAAAAATGTAATCACCACAAATCAACGGGCTCATCAAGGTAGAAGATTTCCTAAATTCATAAAACACACACCAACTCAGCCCAGTCCGATGCAACAAAATGAGGCTCAACAATTGGGGTTCAATTATGTGTTGTTGCCCAGCTACGGATAGCGCTATGGGATCGGTACGAACCCGTGTTCCCATTCCAGGCACAGACACTTAACCCGGAAACGGAGCACCTAAAATCAAACACCACTTTTCAGCCGTCTGCACATTTACCTCTGCGCTCAAGAAATTGTTCGCCGGTCCGTAGGTTCGGATCGAATTGAGAGAACGGTACGCGGTACGTTTATTGTTTGTACTGGCTTAGAGCCATGCTATGCATTAAATCTATCGTTCTTTGTTACGTTCGTATCGTGTCTAACGTTTTCTAGTTGCATAAATATAGTCGGCAGCGCCGAATTGCTGTCGCCTAGTTGACCCATCCGCTCGGTCGTCCCTCGGCCAGGTAAGCGAACCCTTCGCTCGACGGTTCGTACCGCCGGTCGGGCAGATCCTTCACGTACACGTCCCGGTCCTTTTTGGTAAAGTTTTTGAACGCACCCAGCAGCAGCAGAAAGATGGCCAGCTTGCCCGCCATCAGCGACTTGAGCAGGAACAGTTTGACCGCAGTCAGCATGAAAGGTATGACGGCGGACTGGATCAGGAAGGGTAGGATGAACAGTGGGAGCACATAGCGCAGCATCTTCTTGCCACCGATACCACCGCCCGATTCACGCCCTGAGAGATAGTGAAGAGCCAACCAAGGAGTGTTAAGGCGATACTATGTTACTTTCCCCAAGTTTCCAAAGTCCCTAAAAAGCCTCACTTACCGGTATTCAGCATATCACGCACAATGTCCTGATTTAGCTTCACCTTCACGATGTTGTTGGGCTCGTCGATGGTCATGTTTAGCACCGGCGGGAAGGTGTACGTCTTCGTCCGTTCGGTAGGCTTTTTCGTTCTGGACCGTAACAACTCATCCGCTTCGTCTCGCTTCTCATCCGTCACACGCTCTTCAACCTCGGCCAGGATGTTCTCGATCAGATCGTACTGCTTACCCTGCTGATCATCTTGCACTCCATCCCATCCCAGTGGATCATCATCGTCATCATCATCCTCATCATCATCGTCATCCTGTACGGTAGCGTCGTCTATTTGTATTTCCTCCGGACTATGCTCGAACCCGAGCGGAACGGCACGGACATCAGCGTCCTGTGGCGCAGGCGTTGCACTGTTCTCGGTCAGCTTTTCTGGAGCGACCGAACCCACAACGGTACCGTATTTGCTACGCACCCGGCTACTAAAAACGGTCGCAGGCTTAGGTTTAAGCTCTTCCGTCGCTTTCACGGTAGAGTGCGGTGGTTCGGTAAGCGATGCTCCATTATTTGGGTCCTCCAGCGCTGAACCCGTCGCCGCATCACTCGCTTCCGGAGGCTTCGCATTTGGTGGATCTTCAAGCCGGGCAGCTTTAAGCATCTGTGCCTGCACGGCGACACTTTTCGTCTGCCACGATTTGCGCATCTCGCCGCGGATAAGCAATGGGCAGGCGGTTATCATGAGCAGCATTAAAGCCGTCTCGCACCGTCTTAATTTCCGTCTCGTGTCCATGTCTGGTAATGAGTTGATAAGTGGCCGCAAAAACACACACACGCACACACCAGGAGAATATAACACCGCACCGAAGAGCAAACCACAAAACCAGCCGATCGTTTTCTGATTTCTGATCAGCACAGCAAACACACTAAGTACGGCAGGGCGTCGGAACACTGGTATCTCCAAGATTCTACACCTATCTCGACTGCTGAACTTCACTCGACGGAATGGCGAAAACCGTTGCTCGACGGATGATTATATTTTATTGAAAATCTTGCAGGCTGCAATTTTCCCATCTCCTTTCCATGGTTGGCCCATCTTTCACGATCACTTGCTTTCGCTCTCTCTCTCTCTCTCTTGCTCTCGCCGGCGGGACACACTGTACGCTTGAACGCGTACGAGGTGGGTACGAGTTCCAACATTTCCTTCCCACCGTTCGTACGAGCTGTTCCACCAGCCAGGCCAGGCAGCCAGTTTTTCCGACCCAATCCAAAGCTCTCGTTCGCTCTTCTTTACCCAGAGACCGAAATGTCGCACACGACAGCGAGCACGCAGCAGCAGCAGCAGCTGGCAAAACTGGCTCCAGAAAGCATACTTTGCTTCTTGTGAATCCTCCCTGCGAGTATGCAGGGCCACCCTTCTTCCCATTTCATTTCAAGCGCCAACCATGATCGTTGTTATCATTTTATGATAATTTGCCCACTTTGCGTGTGCGTTAATTTGTGAGACGAAAGTGAAATGCGTACCGTGTCATTTCCCGTCGCTTCGGTTGGAGAAAACGGTGCGGTGCATTGCCCCTGTTCTGGGAAGGGTTGCGGAAAATGTACGAAAAGACGAATGTTCCACCAATACAGCTTCGCGTATGAAATCTCGAAGGTGCAACACCACGTACAGTGGGACATTCGGACACGCGCCGACCGACGCAAACTAGGTCCGCGCTCGTTCCAGATCTAGATCAGGTTCCCTTTTCTGGCGATCCTAGTCACCACTACCGGTGGCCAGTATCGTGACATTGGAGCTCACGGAACAATTAAATGGTGCAGCGTGCCTTGCGAATGCGATGCGACACAAAGTAATGGAAAAGGGTGGTACTCGGACGACCACGGAGAAGCGTTAAAAGCAACGATAATAAGACGCGAGACCAGAATTTTTAATTTCGGAGAAATTTATTGTCACGCGTTTTGACGGTGGTAAGATTCGCTTAATCGTGCGATCGATCGACGCGATCGTGCATTGTTTGGCCCACATTTGGCTGGGCTTCAAAGGTCTGTGAAATCGTGAATCGGTTCGCCATGGCACGCCGTATGGCAGAAATAAATAAATAAATTAATAGTTCATTACGCTTAAGCTAGGGCACTAAGAGGGGAGGACTTCCGGACGTCTTCTACCAATCCTTGTAGACGAGGGGAATGGGTGCGGGAGCGGGTGCACTGTAAGCCACCGGGACTGGTGGTGGCAGTGGGGCCGGGAAGCTTCTGGCAATTACTTGCGAGATGGTAAGCACCAGAAGAATTACCTGCAGGAAGCGAAGGAACGATTAGAATAATTTACCGAAATATCTAGCGATCGGGGCTAAGTGGGCATACTTACACCGACACCCAAACCCTTCATCGAGACCACGGTCAGGGCAGACAGCAGGGTGGTGATGACACCGACGACGAACGCGGCCGGAATCATGGCGAAGCTGATGCGCTTCAGGAAGTGATGTCCAAACGTGCGTCCCTCTGGAGAGAAAGCAACGGTGTCGTAACGTAAATTCTTTAGTGGCAAACTGGCTGCAGTTGGAGATCGTTCGAATCGGTGGACAAATTTAAAGTTCGCCTTGTATCAGGGCAAACAGAACGAGATTAAGCTTAATAACTGTGCAGAGTCACTGCTTCCGTTCCGTCACATCTGCAACGTCGATCGTAAAAGATTGCACTACGGTACACAATGAAGTGATAAATTCGTTCCACACCAAAGACAACGACGGATCGAGAGCCTGCAACCGAAGGCGCGATGCATTAACCCATTTCCAACTGGTTCGATGCAGGTCGGGTTTCATTCCTTAAGCCAAAAGCACTACAAAGCTAACTGCTCGATTCGAGCAGTACACTAACCAATCATATCGGCATCAAAACTGCTATCCGCACCGGTCGTTGCATCGGCCGCACAAGCAAGACTGCACACTGCACACAGCACCAGAGCACCAAACACGAGCGTACGATCGAATGAGGCCATTTTGCTAGAATTCGGTTGCGTTTGATTCTTGCGATTTTGGGCGCGATGAAAACCACTACCTCGTGAAGCACTACACTAAGCGAATGAACGACAAACGACGGACTGTGCCATCAAACATTCGGCAGATCGTATTTAAATCATTGACTGCGTTCGCACATGGTGGGTGTGTGGAGTCCGTTTGTCTCGCTTCCCCTGCCCAAAGCCGTTGGAGCGAAATTCCAAACTCCCAAAAATGTGGCGATGACAACTGCACGACTCCCCCATTGTATGCATGAGGGCATGCAGGGTGTTCGATTTCCCTTACACGCGGCCGTCATCACGGCGGTTATGAGGTTATGCTTCCTGCAATCCGTGCCGTCCGGTCCGCACATTTTCGATCGTCCATCCGCATAAGTTCTCCCCATTTTTGGAGGACGTTAGTGGTGTGTTTTGAAAGCACACACACACACACGGTTGGTTTCTTATAGATCCGTTCCGTCTATCGATTTCACCCACCCTGTCCATAAGCGAAATGGTCGGGAAAACTCTCGCTTTCGATCACTTTCCTCGTGGGACCGTAAAAGGAAAACCTTGCTTCCGGTCTGCCGGAATGCAAATCAGCTAATCAAACTGACTGACCCATTGAGTGATAAGACATGTGACATCCCTAACGCTGTGATCCAGTCCTCTCGATACCCGGGGAAGAAAATGCGCTGCAGAAAAAATAGCTCACAGAGCAGTTCCAGCAGAGTCCGAAAGAACCGATAACCGGGTCCGGGTCGGTAGTAGGCTCGCAAAACCAGTCAAGCGGCCAAAGCAGCATTGCCACGATCGGGTTTTGACAATATGGATCACACAGACGTCAGTGATCCGGATCGTGGACCGTATCCGCATTGCCACTCCGCTAAGCGGTTAATTGTAGACCACCGCGGGCAATTATGCGCATGAGTTTTCTCTGCACCGGGGACGGTTTCACGGGCATGGCGCTTCAAGGGCACAAGGGCACAAGCTTTTCTATCCCGGACTGCTGCAGTTGCTGCGTTATAGTTTCACTTTTCAATCATGCTCATCCGCATTACCCTTTTTGATAGCGGGATAAGCGTACAGTCCAGAAGACTGGTTGGTTTGTGCGTATTGTACGCTCGATCAGATTGAACGATCGCGAAGTTAATCAATGCTTGCAACGGGTCAATTGTTTTTGCGAAAAAGGTGCGCTAGTTACAGCTGATTGCACTGCCAATGGATGGCACGTTAGTACGCCGGCGTCAGAAAGAAAGTCAAATGACAAATTGGCAGGTGCTAGAGCTAGTTAGAAATTATTTACTTTCTGTTTGTAAGATCGACCGAGATATGCACTGAAAAATTAACTGATTTTAACGAATGTTGTTGTTGTTATTAGCATGAGTGATTACTACTGACGTTGGACAAAGAAAGCTTGCAGATGAAAATAATAATTTACTACCTCCGGCACGAGATACTTTGAATGGTCTT
This sequence comes from Anopheles stephensi, assembly GCF_013141755.1. Lineage (NCBI taxonomy): Eukaryota > Metazoa > Arthropoda > Insecta > Diptera > Culicidae > Anopheles > Anopheles stephensi. The sequence goes on along the minus strand of NC_050202.1, from coordinate 64,155,591 downwards.
AGTTTTATCTAGAGATCTCCAGATTAGATGAAGCTTAGCTAGTGATATGTATCTTCGTGATCTTAGCTTGCAAACGGAACTTCTTCAATCAGATATAGCCAACCAACCATCTTGGGGCGTCGGCGGCACCGGTCTTCACACATCAGGACCGTGGTTCAAATCCCATCCGGACCGGCCCACCATAGTGAGGGCTTACTTACTAAGCAACTAGGTGGTATCAATGAAGTCTAGTAAGCCAGAAATGGCAGGCATGACCTACGAGGTCGTTACGCCAAAAAAGAAGAGAAGAGAAGAAAGGGATCTTCGAAGTTACCTCAAATAGTTTTATTCTCGCTCGCCTCGCCTTAAAACTAAATTTTTAAAACATGTTTTTATAGAATTTTTATTATTTCATTGATACGATTGATGGTTGATCGTTGGTTGACACATCTTTTACCAACAAGACTCGATTCATAATTCCAGCAAGCTTCATTCTCTTCTTAAACAGCACAAAAGCTCCACAACGGCTTAAGCAACTGTCGAACCGTCACAAAGTTCTGCTTCTTTGTTTCTGGGTTTTCTACTAGTTTGCTTGGTTCAAGCAGTCAGTTCGACAATATTTTCTACCTTTTTTACTCCCCTTCAACAATAAGATCTACTACTATACTGGTTCTATTAAACGTTCTATTAACATTCTACCAATTGAAAACTACCTCTCTTTGGGTTATGTTTTATAAAACATCGAACATATGGCACCCATCTAATACGCAACATTTATTAAATTTCAAAACGCTGATTCCGAAAAACCTGCTCCACTTCTAGCAGAGCGCAACAGCCCGCAACTCCGTACATGATGTGATTTCGATCACGATAAGTGCTGAGCCTTAACATGCATTTCCACTCTTGTCTAGCAGTGGTGACGATGGGCGAAGAAAGTAAATAGCACCGTAACAGATTACTTACCGTTAACAAATGTCGTACTCCACCGCTGCGTGCTCCACAGCATCCATTCCCATCCGCTTAGGGTTCCCGCTTTATTCTTCCTTCCGTTGTGCCGCTGTCACTTTTTTCCCACCACTGATCAGCACGCTACAGCACCCGTAAATGGGCAAACCCATCGAGCGTCACCTGGCAGACGCATAGTTTTCATCTCATCTCAAGTACCGGCCAAGCATTGTACAGTTTAGATACCGACACATTCTAGTTTGATCGGTCTCCTAACGTCTTCCCGGATTCCCTCCCGTTCATCTCTGTTCCACCCGGCTATAAATCCGGGATTCGGTGGAAGCTACTGGAATGGAGAAAATTTGCTTCCAACCACTCGGTTGGAATTAACTGTAACTGGTCATCATTTTCTTCAACCTGAGCGCTGCTCCGAGAGAGCAAATCGAGCTGGCAAAACCTGGCAAACGCTGGAACCCGTTTTCGGTGGGCACGACCCGACGAGATAACTGGCAGGAAATGGAACGCACTTTGCCGCACGCCGGTGTGAAACGGTGACCGACTGCCGGGACCCAGATTCGCGCACCGGAAGCAGGACGCACAAAACTTGCTTCGGCTGGATACCGGTCCAAGGAAAGTGATCCATATTCTAACGCAAGACTACGTGAGGACGACTCCAAGTCTACAGATTTCACCACCTGATCAGTTTTTCCAAACGGTGGTGGCATCGTGGGGTTGAGAGGCTTCCGCCGTAGGGGGGGGGGGGATGCGATGGAGCAGGAAAATTGCGGTACTCCTCCCCGGCCGGAGTGGAGTGGTTTTTCCACTTTCTTTACCGGTGATGATCGCCTACCATTCAGCTCGCCATCTCTCGGCCGAGAACAAGGCTTGGGCCGGTAAATGCTGCCAGCGCTCAGTTATTGCTCAGCTACGATCGAGTTAAGATCACGCGAATCCGAAACCGCCCGTGCGAGTGCTCAGCGACGCGATTTAAAGCATCAAGCATCTGCTCGGAAGCGTTAGAATTAAAGCATAGGAAGTGCATAGGAAGCGGCAGATTGACAGAAGACTGCCTAAGAGGACACTTGAACCATAACAGTAGAGAATCATTAATTGCCCTCCCGCCAACCAGTATCATCATCAACATCACCATGGTCCGATTGTACGCTGTTCTGTTGCTGCTTGGAGTTACACTTTTGGCGCCACAATCGCGCTGCGAAACGCGCAAATACTTCCACAGCCGATATTCGAGCAGTTTCTCGAGCGCGAGCCGTTCGAGCGGTGGCGCCTACCTAAAGACGGTACCGTTGCGATTGCTGAGCTGCCTCGAGCACGTTTCGCTCATTGACTGTGGCAAGCTGTACCTGTTGCAGAATATGGAATCGCGGGCGTACCGTTTCGCCAACACCGGCAACATCACGCACGACGTGCAGCAGGTGCTACTGCCCAGCTACCGGAGCACGGACAATAAACTGTTCAGCGATCAGCTGCTCGCGCTGAACGATAGTGTTGTGAACGATCGGCTAGCACGCGGTTTGCGGTTGCTGTTTAACGAGCGCATCATCGATCTGCAGCTAGTGCCGGGTGTGGCGGTACGGCTCACGCCCAGTGACACGAACCAGCTCGAGTTCTCCGTGCGCAAGGGTATTATGGCCGTCGAGCCGGACGTTGCCGGAGGACGCGATAAGGCAAAGAAAGGCATCCGGACGGTGTTGCAGCTGAGTGTGCCGCTTGTACTGTTGCCCTCGATGCTGTTGGCCGGCGTGTTACCGATGATACTGCCCGTGCTCAAGTTTGCCACCATCTTCTCCAGCATTGTGAACCACGCGGCCCTTGCGGCAGCCATCATGTATCTGGCGAAACAGCATGCCGCCGAACAGGAAAGTAAACAAACGGTGTACTTTAACGCTGGTTACAATTAGGCCTCCGGCACCAGAAGGACTCAGCACGCAGTCAACAGTATCGGGGAAGGGGGCACTACACAACTTGAAACCAAAAAAATGCTTCCGCTCCTGCTGCTCGATCGCTGGCAGCTGTGGAAGCTGTGGATAAGGATGCGCGTGGCGCAATCTGTGCACACTCTTCTGTTTGTGGTGTTTTATTTAAATTCAAGCTTAAGCTAAATACTAAGATAGACGATAGACAAATAAATAAACAGCGACACTTGTTGTCTCAGGTGCGATCTTTGCCCGGCCCCGCTCTCGCTCTCAGCCCTTCCCTCTTCCCTTAGGCCGTGGTTTGTCAGGTCCGGCCTCCCGCGCTAAAGGCTCATTCTAAGGCGTCGCAAAATTCAAAATTCATTGGTTGTTGTTTCGTTCCCTCGCTTCACTTCCGTCAATTCGTGCTTGTCGCAATGTCGGTTGTATTATTCATTTTTTTTCTTTTCTATGAGATAAAAAACCCCCTCGCACATCGAGAGGAGCCCCTTTAAGGGGGGCCTGGGACCCGAAAAAACGTTAAACAAATCAAAGGCAAACTGTTTAAACTCGCATAAGCTTAAAGGAAAGCGTTGAACGTCATGAACGCACTAGTTTTTGTGTGTTTTTTTTTTCTCTACGCTAAAGGAATTGATTTGCGTGCATCCCCAAGACCTCTCAGCACGAAAAGACTTTGGGTGTGCAGTGTTTGTGTGCGTGAGCGAAGGATTAGACAGTTTAGAAATAGTAAAAAAAAAAAACATAACGTAACATCTCCCAGTGCTATGTCCCTAAAATCGTACAGCCCGTGCCACTGTCTCACACACTCTCTCTCTGTGTGCAAAAATTGTATGCCCTCCCCAGCCCTAGTCTCTACCGCATATACCCTTCACGAGCTCTCACTACCTAGTCGGCCTTATTCCTAACAGTGGCATCCTGACGATCCTGCTCGTTCATATCCTTATCATCCCAGCCCCAAACCGCTTGCTCCGATTCGTGATCCAGCTGGTTAATGTAGTCCACCATGCGTGCGTTCAGCTCCTGCTCATTGTAATCGTGCGAGCCATCTCCGGTGCGCAACACACGCTTCCGTATCAGATCGTCCGACACCGACTTCAGATCGTACGCCCAACCGATCCGGGCGAAAAAGTCTATCGCTGCCGTCGTGAAGTTCGTACTGTACGTGCCCAGCTCGGACGTTTTGTAGTCCCACGGGAACACATGGTGATAGTTGTGCCAACCTTCGCCGTAAGCCGCGATCGCTACGAACGTGTTGTTGGTCGGGGAGATATTACTGCAAGGGGAAGAAGACGGTTAGAGCAAAGAGCGCTACAAGATCACACCGATGTACACTGGATACTTACCGATCGTACGGCTTTGTGCCCCAGATGTGTGCCGCGCTATTCACCAGCCAGGTAGCGTTAAGCGACAGGACGTACCGGAAGATCGCCACCACGTACCAGGCGTTCGAGAACGTTTCGTCCAGATAGTAGTACGCCAGGAACGTTGGCAGGACGAAGCAAAACAGTGGCATCAGCAGGGCGTAGTAGCGCTTTTGAAACATTACGATCGCGTCCTGCTCCAGATCGCTCATGTCGACGGCTTGGCCGCGCGTCTTCACGTCCGGGTGCTTCTTCACCATCAGCCAGCCGATGTGCGAGAAGAAGAAGCCGCGGGTCGCATTGTGCGGGTCGGCATCGGTATCGGTAAACTTGTGATGGACACGGTGATCCCGCACCCACTCGTACACGCTGTTCTGGAAGGCTAGCGTTTGCGCTAGCATCAGGAACAGACGGAGCGGCCACTTCGCCTTGTACGCCCGGTGCGACCAGAGCCGGTGGGCTCCGGCCGTAATGCCCAGTGCGCCACACGAGCCCAAGATGAGTGCTGTCATCAGCGCGAGAAAGAGAGTGAGAATTAGAGAGAGAAAGAGAACAAAATGGTAGAACATAGTTAAATAATATGATCAATGATCGATCGCCGTAACACAGAAGTTTTTACTTCACTTGACTACCTTCCCGACACCTTCAACCGGATCGGCGTGATGTGCCAAAAATCGAACAATGCCCGTACGTATGACGGAAGATCGATAGCGTTTTATCGACGATGATCGGCCTAATCTTTGGGCCGTGATTGGTGGTATCGCGCGTTTGCGAGCATGATCGTACAGATTTTCTGCAATTGTTTGTGTCCACCCTACGAATAGTGCTGGCAGCAGTGCCAAATTAAACCACTTTTACGCCACGGTTCGTGACGGAGCAGGAAAGCCGTATGCCGGCGCACCTATTAATCACGATCGCATTACACACGAAATGATCTCCCAGGGAGGGTTAAAAAACAATTGCGATTGCACACAAAAAACCCCCTTAGTGCGTAAGGTACTTCTTGCCTGCCCAACCCATCGAGCTCACTAATGATCTGCGCCTGTCTTAAGTTAGCGATTCTCATTTCTTCTGCGTCAGTAATTGTGTTTTGTTGTCTTGTTTTTTCCTCCCCCTCAGCCATAAGATCAGCTACTCACCGGCTAAGTGGCGTTGAAATTTACCTATTTAGCGTACTTAGCTGGCGACAAAAACTTTCAACGCTCACGTGTGTCCAATTTCCGCCTGCCAACGATTTCCCATGACATTGAGCACCGGGCGACATTGACTACGATGTGCATGACTCACGTGCACATGACCTTTTCTACTAATTCGATCAACGCTGTGGTTAATGCCGATCGGTCCAAGAATCGTGCCGATAAGCGACAGCCAATTTGTGCTCATCGATTATGCGCCACAGCCACAGAAACTCAATTTCACCGTATCAGGCAAGGCACAATGAACTCCTTGCACGTTTGTGTGACGCACATGGCAACAGTGGGGCCACCACATTTCGACATCCGCTAGACATTCGGTGGCGATTCTTTACCCCAAACTCTCCCCTCCCAAAACTCTAACGTCATCATTAACATACGTTCTAAATCCTCGTACGGAAGGGGTCGCCCCGGGGCACTGGGAAGCATGCCGCCACGGAGCGGGTTTCGCTGTTACAAAACCATCGAATGACGCTAATCGCGAAACGACTTACGTGCTTTGAATGCACAATCCCGCTTGATGATCCTGGCTGTGGATCTGGAACGGGTCCGAGCCAGCGGCCAGCTTAGTATGCCAAAGCCCTGTGGCCCATTCATCAGAGTGTGACACACATGAGCATGTGCAACTGAAAATACAGAATTCGGTGGCAATCTATCGCGACAATAGATTCTCACAGGAACTGCAGCTAGTGACATAAAGCTCTGAGTGAAGGGCCAGCTGCATGTTACGATTTTCGCACAATCATAATCAACCATTTCCAATCAATCAATCTAACCCTTTTAATCTGTTTTTATCACAGTTTTCACGTAACACTTTCTCTCCTGCAGACAAACGATCGGTCTGCATGGCATGTTGCAGGGTGTAATTAATTGCACATTAGGTGTCCGGCGGTTGCACTCCCGTGTGCAGACTGCATGCTTTCCTTTGTCCAATCTCTGCTGGTGGATAGCAAGTGCACTCGAAACGGCCGCCGGACTCGACACCGTCGTCAGCATTGTTTGCACTTTCGCCCGTTGCAAAAATCAATTCGTCATTCCAGCCCTTTTCCCTGGCAAGGGGCATACAGAGATGATTGTTTGACCCGGGCGTCGAACGACCCTTCGCGCTGGACACCAACTTTCACTTTCTTGTCCAAACGGTCCTTCACTGTTTCCCTTGTACCTGGTTCGCGGAATGTCAATTTCCAGCCGGGTGCATTTCCGGTTTGCCAAAGCCGATGCTTCGATCGCTGTAATGGTTCGCTCGTCTGTCGTGCGTATGTAACGCTTCTGTCGTAACGCCGTCGTTATCGAACTGCGTGTAAGTTCAGAAGCTGTTCTGATGTGGAGTGGGGGGGGGGGGAGAACAATGACCGGGACGTTGTTGGGGACGATCGTGGAGTGTGTTCGGGGTGCCTTATTCGGTTGCGGAGCAGCTCGATCGACACTCGCAGCGGTTGTCGATCGGTCGATCGCATATTTCCGTCACGTCGCCGTACATTCTCTTCGAGAGTCCCATCTCTCGAATCCCTCGTCGATCGCCAACCGGGGACGATGACGCTAGTAGAATAAATCATCATCCGCCGGACTCTGGTGGACCGGACGACAAAGCGACGAAACCGCACGCAATCGGCAATGTGGCTCAAGTGATGAAGATTTTTTTTGAATATCTGGTCCCTTTCCGCTAATTTAGCATATTCTGCCAGTCGATCAAGAACGATGGACGGGACGGTCAGGAAATGGTCGTAAATTCCTCATGATTCGTTTCGGCCTGTGGGACTCATTATTGGGCCATCAGGCAAACGCAACCGTGAGCCATAAAAGCTGTTGTATCGGTAGATAATAAATCACCACCAGGCTTCTTATGCTGCGAGGGTTGCAGTATATTATCATTGTTATCACGCTGCATATTTACGTTCGAAGTGATATGCATACGTTATTGCGAAACTTCAGGGTCAATGCGGGTAATGCACCTGCTAGCTCAATGCAATCGTTCTGCAATTCTTCGATACCATTGGGCATTGATCACTTCTCTTCAACACTTTAGCCTCCAGTTTCACTCTAACTTTAAAGCAAGTTTTGTTTGTCCATACTCACCCAAGAAAAATGTGCTCCATTTAGCTGAGGTTACCAACAGATAACTGCCATACAGAAAGCCAAGATGCAGATAGACGAAAGCGATAATGTTTCGCCACACGTACACATGATGATACTGGCGTCTCGTACTCGCACTCGGTAGCTTTGCGACATCTGTTGGCTGTGTGGGTCAAAATGTCTTGGTTAGTATGCACTAAACGATCATTCACTCTCAAGCTCTCCACATCCTAAAATGTGAGGATCTCACCTTTATTTCGTCCGTAACGGGCGGTGTCGGTTTCGGTGGTACGTTCAGGAAGGATTTGTTCTTGTACTGTTGCGTGCCGCCAACCGATGCATTGTTATTGTTGCGATCCTCCTGCTCGATGCAAGCCTCGGCCAGCAGTATCGTATTGCCGAGCACGTTCGGTGCCATCGTTGCAGCGCTGGGTATGTAGAGACGTTTCAGGAGCACCACTAGCAAAAAAAAAACTCACACTGTCTGCGAACGAGTAAAGCGACAAGCAAAAGAGCGGTTAATTACACGCTAAAACGATTCCTTTTCGCAAAGAGAAATTTCACATGCCATAATTTATAGACGCACGGGAAGATTCGGCCGGGATGCTGTCACATATTTACGCAAGCACATTACAAAGCAACCAGGATGAATCAATCCGGATCGTAGTGCATGTGGTGGTGGTGGGACAGAAATATGCAGACCGCCTTTTTTGTTTTTATCTTAAGCCGAAGGCAGCATATATTTGCCAAAAACCGGAGAAAGTTTCCAGGTTAACCTCTGAACCGGTTATGATCTTGTTTCTTGTTCGCACTGTCAACGATCGTCACGGCACGATAAGATGCACTTGGCAATTCCGTGGTTATTTCATGCATCTTGCTGCATTTAACGTGCCCTGCCAAGAAGTGATCGATCAAGTCGGAAGCGAACGGAGCGACTTCACCTCTCAGCAATGCGTTGCTAAGTAGGAGTGTGAAACGCGTTTTTTTAAATCCCTCAAAACCATCCCCAATCGAACGACCCTGTTTCAATTAAAGGTCCTGAGCAGTGGATCGAAGCGAAACGATTCTTTGAACGAAGACGCGATCGGTCGGCGATCACTTATTAGGATTGCCCACTCCACACAGCAAGTTAGCCATTATAATCACGTCCCTTCTCGGTCGGTTGATTCGATGACGATTTTTGACATTCGACTCTTCTTTAAGGCAGCAAGGAAGCACGAGGAAACGATCAGTCCGCAATATTCCACGCACTCCAACCGTAGTAGTTGATGTGCGTGGTATTTTTTGTTTTGTCCACACACTCTTTTTGTTTACAGCCACTTCATTATAAAAGGGACTTCCATTTTCCTGACCGCGCACCTCCCCTAACGCCCTCGGTCGGGAGGGGCGCGAATCACCCATTTGGCATCATTGGTATTCTTGTGTGTGATAATTAGGGACGCGATATGCGAAACTTCTTATACGATCGAAACTGTCGTCCAAAATGGTGCGTTATGTGTTTGGTTTTGGATTTTATTTTTTTTATTCGAACCCTTCCTGGTTCGTCCACGTTCATGAATAGAATTCCGCCCCGGGAAGGCCGGGAGTCTTTGGTTTCAGATTTTACGAGCGAATCGAAACAATTGACGAAAACAATTTTACGACTGTTGGGGTGGTGCGTACGCGAGTGAACGCGGTGCTTCGTTAAGGGAATTTCTAATGTCTAGAGGAATGTAAACTGTAAAATAGGTCACTTGCCGCGGTACAGGTGAACCAATGTTGCGAAATGATTGACCATTGTCACAAGTCTGTACTTTAGTGTGTTAGTGTTGTATTCTTTTCCAATGTGTAAGCACATGAATATCGGTATAGCTTCATCCTCGTGCATTCTCGCTGCATTCAACATCAAACACATCTAGATCTCGCGCTGTGACACAATTCTTGGCAAAGGTCAGGGAGAAGAAGATCTAAGGGAGAAGAAACGAAAAACTTCAACACAAGCAACGAACCTCACATTTTCCAACCCCTCGTACAGTGCGAATGCTTCGTGAGTCGCGCAATGTCACGGTGAGCTCGTTTTTCTGTTGTCGTTTCGTTACGTTACGTTATATTATCTCTGCTACAACTGTTCATGTAACGTAACATTCGAAAGGGATAAAACGCGCATTGCGCGGGCTCCCAGCCATGGTACCACGTGCGCGATCAGGCTCGGTAAATCAGCTCGGTTGCGAAAATGGTATATGAGGTTCGGGTTAGGTTCGTATCATGGCAGCCGGGTGGTACGAACAGCAGCAGCAATGTCACGATGTGGCATCAGATGCAATTGAACTTTTATTTCGCCTCTAACAGATTTGTTTTATTGCTGGTAGTGCTTACTTCCCAGCCAATCCGGCAGGTGGCAACTGTGTTGTTATTGTCGATTTGGGCGGAATGTTGTACGCTATCCGATCGGCCTTGATGGTCGCTGTAAATCACCCCCCTGCTCAAGGTTGTTCCGAAAGATCATAATAACATCAAGGGAGGCGCTGGCAAGGTGGTAAATGCCCAATTGGGCCACACGTAGACTTTCTGCGCTAGTAGCGCCCGTACTAGATATGAGCTGCACGAGCCACCACAAGAGTTACGTTATTACCCCATTATAAATCGTCACCCACCAACCGACCTAACGGCGGCTGCAAAAACAAAAAAAAAATCAGCACCACATACATTCGTACCGTGGGTCACTCTCATTGCCATTACGCGCATACACTTGATCTTGACCATCGCGCGGTAGTAGCTGGTGTTCGATGTTGTGGCGCGTCATGATTGCGTTGGCTGGCGATCCCAATTAGACGCGAGCACCCGGTTCTACCTGCAACTGCTGCTGTCTGTCTGCGTTTGTATGCATTCGGACCGGTTTTTTTTGCTTCTTCTATGCTGTTCTATGCAGCCTTGCATAGATAGAACTTTTGCATTCATAATGGCACGTGAGCTTTGGAACCAACTGATCCGTTGGCGGAGACGTCGTTCGCATCCACTTTCACCCTTTTTTCCCACTTTGCGTTCTGTGCGGAATGCTGGCTCGTGCCAAGTTGTACCAAAGCCCCGGTTTCGAAACCGTATTTCCGGTCGCGGGAATTCCCTGGTGAAAAACCTGTACGGGCACCGCCTTTTTCGACCATTCCGACTCGTTTGTCCTGCTGGCGGTAGCAGCAGCATTGCTTCCTCGGACACAGAAGCACTCGCGCACTTACTTGCTCGAGCAACATCGTCCGCTCGTATGGCCGTCGGGCAAATACAACGACCGGACGGACGCGATGTCTGGAGGAAGGCGAAGGGAAGGTGACGGGGGCAGAGTCATCTAAATCCGAACAGAACTAGTACGAGGCCGTCGTTATATACGTGACTGCCGACACGGTCCCCGGATGCCGCACCAAACGATCGACGATCGGTAGGGCAACGATTTTTCGGGCGGGGGTTTTATTTTTCGGGGACGCCGATATTCAAGTTCTGTAGATGTTTGCAGCAGAACAGAATTTCGGGAACCCAACTCCGGGAACTCTACCGTTAAAAATGTTCCTCTCTTCCAGTAAACGTACTTATATGCGAACATACAGACTAATCGTAAGCGGTCGACGAAGGTTTTGTGTGGTGTGCAGCTAATTAGACAGCTTTGCGAGGGAACCAAATTTGCCGAAAAACGTCGCACTTTGACACGCAAATGCATTGCGCCGCAAGGTTACCCACCATTATCGCAGGGTGTCCGTTTTAGCGATAGTGCGATCAGCAATGCAAAATTAGTTGTACCGGTGTTAGTTATTTTAATCGATTACTTCTTGAGCTTGCTTCACGTTTAGGAACTGTTGGGAACTTGGGAAGTTAGGTAACGGGGAATAACCTTAACCTGATTTGAAATATAATCCTAAATAACCCCCCTCATGTCACTGTGAGAGAAATGTTAAATGATTGCTTACACAAATTTTGGATGGGATGAAAAACTATGACTAACACCAACTGCACAGTGCGCCATCTCGACAACACTTATGAATGGTTCCTCTGTATTTTTTGTGTGCGTATGTGTGCCATATAAAGTGAACCAACCGAGGCAGTTTGAATTTAGCACTCTGGGTAATAAAAATATTTCAATGTTAGTTTTTTGTTTTTTGGTTTGCTCCTCTTTACCCAATCTCCGGTAGCTTAAAACGCTTTAGCTACAGTAACGACACGCACAGGTAGCGCACTTACGCGAGCTTGGTCAAGGTCCGCAAGACGCTAACATAAAGCCAACACTGGTGTGATTTGTGAGCACAGAAGAAAGAGTACGTCCAAAAGCCGGAGCTTAGTACAACGAGCAAACAAGCAAAAAATCGGTGCCAAAGTTCGCTGGGATGAAACAGTGCAAGTGTACTGTGAAAGGTCACGCGATGTCTCAAAAGGGGAGGCCCAGAAGCAGATTGTACTGACCGCTTCTCCCGTTTTACTTGACACAGTAAGGTGCCGGCAACAGGTTGACCCTCTGCTCTGAATCCCCCAAACGGGAGGGTTTGGTTCGCCTTCTACCGTTGCCAGGGCCATGGTTAGGAAAATGGTTCAGCCTCCTTCAGGACACGAGCACGAGACCCACAAGGACATCCGCGGTCTGGGCGGGAGGAACAGGTTTCTTGCATGCCATCCTTCATAGGGCGCCCGGCCTGCCTGCCTGTCTCAGAAGGATCAGTGCAGAGGCAGTGCTTTATTATCGACCCGCTTAACCTACTGGTGACCTGTCGGCAGGCAGGCAGATGCACTGGTAGACCTTGTCTTAAGCGTTTAAAAATTCCCCTTCATTCGCTTCTCCATGCACTGAACTCTGATGATTTATTCAGAGCCTTTTTTTTAAGCTGATACTTGATCATAGCTCGATCGAGCTACAGGAAAACTTGTCCTCCCAATTTTGCACACTTGCAAACAGTCTCTAGTTTTGGCTCCTCAGTACAAACAGCAAAAAAAAACCATGTGCCTATTGCCGAAGCCAGCCACAAACAAACCACCTGCCTCACTAAAAAACCGCCTGACAGTCGGACTTGGATGGTAAACATTTTCATCCAACGAACGTGATCGACGGTAATGGACGTGATGTTCGGTGTGCCCCAAAGCAGTTAGCGTACTAGGGCCCGGCCGTGTGGCCCACAGCCAAACGGTAACACAGCCCACTTACATGTCCCTCACCGATGTCAAAGGGCGTTACCGTAAAGACTGACAGTGCTTGTAGCGATCATCATCAACATTGAGGCAGATGATGAAATAGTTGGGCTGCAGAAGGATACTTTCCGGCAAAGGAGCTACGACATTGTGGCAAGGTTAGAATTTTCCTTTCCAATTTTGTGTGTCCGCCCTGTCCGCCAGACAGAGTGATGAGCTCGGCAGAGCCACCAGCAAATGTACGCAATACACTCCAGCAGGTACTTTACCTGCCCCGTTCAGTGTGCAATGAACCATGCGCCACCAAACGCCCGAGAATCCACAGGAAAAACGATATATAAACATAAAACACTAATACAGACACACATTAACATAACACTCGTACACTCGAAGCAGAGTCCACAAAAAGTTGCTGACCGTAGGACAAATGTTGAACCTGCATATCGCTACGCCGCTAAACCGTGGCCAGGGCTTGAGCTCGTAAAGCGGGGGAAAATAAGCTCAAGCAAGCAATCAGGCTAGAGTTCGATTTTGGCACATTAGAACCTGACGGAGTGCTTGTACTTACGGGGCGTTACGGGGTTTTCATGGGGGAAGGTGATCGGTACTTACGAGGTCCGAGATCGAAGCAGCCGGCACTTAAGCTTAACGCACCAAACTCACTCCGATTTTCACACGCACTGACACCCAAACTTGGACTCCAAGAAACGCTTACTGTCCTCCCTGCGTTTCGGTCACCTTCCCCACGCCCTCCCCGGAAATAGGAATTGGGATCACCACTGGCGATCGTTTAACGCACTCTGTCAGGATCCAGGTCGCCAACAAATGATCTGTGAGGATCGAACTTCACTGCACTCGTATCGCACCGTATGACACCTGCCAAAGGATGTCAGGATGCGGATGTTGATATCACACACACACACGCAAACACACTCACACACACGGTCTACGGAAGTACACAGGTATGTGGCTATTACCTTGCTGCGATCCGGCGGCCAACAGTGACCGAAAGTAATGCTCGGGTTATGGATCGGTGTACGCTACGAACCGCTCGGTTTGCGATCAGTCAGCGCAGTAAACGACGCACGGTGGCTGCGACGGTCTTTTATAAAACTTTTCCCTTTAACCTGCGTGCGGCTCGTGCAGTCATGCCCTCCGCACCGGACCCATCCCATGCCTTTTTCGTGCATTTCGGGTCGCTGCTTTACAGGCGACGGCGGCGGCGGCCAATTTTTCCCGCACCCTAACGCCCCGTTGTCGACACTTGCTCGTCGTCCGCTCGTTCGGTGTCGCGTTTCTCTCTTTCTCGCTGTCTCGCTGTCTCTTTGTCCCACCGCGGTCGTTTGGTTTGCTCGCGCGCTCGTTTCCTCGTCCACGTCGCGTTGGTGCGCCATTTGCACACCCACCGTCCGGCGCTTGTCCCTCTGTGACCGTGCAACAGTGCGGTTCAAAATTTGCCGGGAACAGTTTTGTCAACAGTTGTCCGGAGCATATGAGACCCCCCCCCCCTCCCTTCCTCTATCCATTTCACCACCTCCCATAACACATTCCTCGATGACGCTTTTTCACGCAACGCAAACGATGCCACAAAGCGCACGGGACAGAAGGCACTCGGACGTCCATTCTGGGATGGACGGCCGGCACGTAGTAGAAGCGCGCCCGTATCGATTCGCGTCGATCAAACATGAGCGCGTGGTGAAGGTCTCCTTCAAAGTGACCGGCCCTACGCTTCCAGAGCCCTGCCCCAGGACCGGTACGGCCGCCCATCTTCACTATTGTTTTGTTCTAGTTCAAAGTTTGGCTCTGGATGATTCATGTGCGCGGTGCGATGTACCGAAGCGACATGAAGGATAGATCAATGTCGTTAGCAATTTAGGATCGGGAAGATTCATCTGCGGGATAGGTTAGGGAGGAATTGATGTCTCTTGAGAAGGAATACAGTATGAGAATGAAGTATAAAACTGAACAATTTCCTAACCGAAAGCTTATCTATTGCTTGATAGTCAAACGGGCCTAATGAATCGATGAATGAATATCCAGTTTTGAGATCACTAAGATCACAATAAAATTTTATCCATAAAATGAGTACAAAAGTATTTTAAACGAATACGGTTTGGCAACGAATCGATCAACTAATAAGCTTTATGTATTACAATAATTTGAAAAACGATTTAATTAAACAACAAGAACTTCATCTTTTTGTAGTTGAATAATCAACCTAGCGTCCAGGGAGACGGTCTGGGCGGGATTCGATACCCAGTTCTGCCATGTGAAGACGCTTCCGCCTTGGTCATCGTACCGGACCGGATGCAGTATATTTTACATTAAATTTGGCAGTTACATGGTTTGTTAATTTGTCCCAATCAATCATCAATCCGATATCAATTATCAATCCCTATCCAAATCCGAGTAGTAAACGATCTAGGAAGCAATGATGATGAAAGAAGTTGATGTTTATTATGATTTTCTGACAGTAGTACGTGCTCATTATACGTGAATCATTGTATCGATCAATATTCGATGGAACGCATTCTTCACAACCACTTACTAAAGGCTACTCCCAATTGCATTGCTAGAATTTTTATTGTTGACGCCGAGCAAACGATAACTCGCCCAAGGATAACTACTAAACCTTCAAACCCGTCAACAAACCCTTTAAAGACTCGCCCGCTCGCGGCGGTCAGTCCACCGAAATCTTCCTATGGTGGATTTTCCTACCACTTTCATTCATTCGCGGTGCAACATTTCACACCTTCATCTCGCATCAAATCATCCCGGGGCAGGCACGGTGAGGAAAGGCACCCCACGATCAAGTGTGATCGCGGAACGAAGCGAAGCAAGCAAGCAAGCAGGTGTCAATACAGTAAACAGACCAGCATCAACAACAAAAAACTAAAGGAAATGCAATTGCACGATTGTTGTGCGCGCTATTTGCACATTGTTTCCTTCGCCGCGTTGCTTGCAGACAAACAAATCCGTGCGCGGTGGTAAGAAAACCCCCAGGAGAAGATTTATCGTCGATCGAGGGAGACAACAACAAAAAAAAAACGCTGGAAGTAGTACTTAACCAAACTTTCCCTTCCTTCAACCTTTCCGTCCCCAATCTCACCCCCTCCGCCCGCTTTCGTGGTGTGGAGGTAAAAGTGGCTTGACGTCAGTGAGCAGCGCCTTTTGACGTGGATGTGGCTCGGTTGGCGCCCGAGTCCTTCTTGGTGAGGTCCACACTGTGAGGGCCCACTCTTCCCTAATTGCTGACGCGCGGACGGGAAGTATTAGGTGCAAGTGTTCCCTACGAAGGTGTATTGATTCGCCGTTTTTGTACCCGTGGCTTGATGATCTGGCCGGCGAAAATCTGCTGCTCGTACTTTTGCTTCTGCATGCAATTAATCATCCCTAGACGATACGAAGCGTTGGCCATCGATTGCGTGACTAATGGGAAATTTTACATCTATAATCGCGATTCTTCAGATGACATTCAATGGTGGCGCCCACTTTCTCACGATGCAATCTCAGCCCGGCATGGTTACTCTACTTATTAGCAATTTTCAACGAGGATCTCCCGCTCGATTAAAGCACGAGATTCGGTACTGACGTTCTTGAGGTTCGTTTTTATCGGCATGATGTGTGTGCTCGCGTCATCAAGTAATCGTAAGTAAGTGTAGGCTAGAGTTTCAGTGCTGCCGGTTGGACATGGATATTATTTCCAGGTAATCGACCGGCAGCGGAAGAGCTTGAGAACGGTGTGTGGCTGAGTGGCTTGTGCGATGGTTTTTGCTGGCCCTCCTACTCTCCACCAATCCAATGTTCGTCACAGGTGATTCAAGGCGACCTCACTGCTGGGATGTTGAATTGTCACACGGTAAACTACACATCGGAGGGGACACCATGCATCACGTTCTAAGCCCTCTAGTAGTCCACGGATCTGCATTAAGGGTAAGATCGATGGCGCACACACACACGCATGCAAAAAAAGGGAGACGCAGTGCAAACGATCTCCTGCCTGTTATTGAACCGTTTAGTGGACAAAGCACAGTGCTTGCAGTGCAGCCAATCTGGCGAGATTGTTTTGGGGATCCGGATGGATTTAATTGGACGGGGATGAGTGGACGAAACTGATAGTAATTTATCGTTTCGGGAAAAACGGACATACAATACATTAACGATATATTACCAACGTAAGGTTTATGATGTTGGATTTGGATAGGAACTCATAGGAAATCGAACATTAAACTAAGTAATATTCTAGGAAGGGCTGACGTTTTAAAGTGGAAAATTTTAAACAAATTCAAACGATGCGTCACAGATTGAGCTCGTCGCTAGTTTGCAGAAATACACAGTGTATCATCTTTTAACAACGTATAAACCAACTTTTTCTCCTATCTGAGATGAAATCAGAATCACCACGTTTCTGGCAACGTTCTGATCTGCTTGATACCCACAACAAAAAAGGACACACATTTTCTGCATCAATCGTTCACGTGTTACATTACGTACTTGGCTATCCGTTCTTGGCCAGCTGCTGAAGGTTCTATGAAGTGGGGCTTTTTTGATCTCTCAAGATCCAAACTCCAAAACAAAAACCGCACGTTACATCAACAAAAAGCCATTTACATACACTAAACGAACGAATGCCACCTGATGAATGATGGCGAACCGTTTTTTTTTCTCTTTCCACATCCAATTCCGTGTCTTCTCCAGGCGGTGGCTCGTGTCTCCTCGACAGCGAACAGTCAACAGAAAAGTTACGAGTGGTATTACAGAACTGCTAGGGAAACATGCACTAACGCGCAGTAAGCACTTTGTTTTCAGTTTTTCAGTCAATTGACCAAAACAAAAAATGTTTAGAGTAATAACAGGGCCAAAAATAGACCGTAAAAGGACGAAAATTGCCGTATCGCATCGTTAAACATTCTTAATGAGCCATGGTTTTATTTTCACCATGTTGTTATTTAATCACAACTGTACAACTTTAAATTTTTAAATCAGTTCAGAATTTTTCACCTGTTTTTCCTGTTTGATCAGGCAATTCTAAGCACAATAATTTATGCTATCCGGTATTTCGACCTTAAAAGCAAGGAGCAAAGGACGTTTGTTTAGGATGATCGTTCAACAGATTCCGATCGATTGGTCGATAAAAGCCTGCCGCACTCTTCGGTTCGCATGACCATGTACTTACGATGTATATTGTTCGTATTGCGCAATCTTAAGCAACTTAAACCCGAGCTCATCGATGCGAGTTATGCGAGATCATCGAACGAGTTAATCAAACGCTTCTTCGCTGTATCATTCAAACACAAATCATTCTTCAAGGTTAAATTGTCGACATAGGTAATTTTCACTCAATCCCTTCGACGGTTATCTCAGTTTCGATTTGAATGGCTTTGCCTTTTTTACGGCAATCATAATAAGAAATGGCGGTCTATAATTATATTTAAAATTATACGCAAGAAAGCAACTAGCATTTGAAAGTACAGTAACACACAGGACTAACTATCGAGCTAGAGGGCTTCTTCCAGCCATAGCCAAAGTTATATTGTCTAAGAAGAAGAAGAAGATATAATATTATCATTCTTTCCGAAAAATGTTTGAAGCTCAATACAAAGCGAAAACCCGCTTACAATGAACAATCTCCTACATTTGAACCCGTGCAACGTTTTTTAAAAAACAAATTCAAACTCTGTTTCACGGCTTTTGTATGGCATCGATTTTTCACCAGGTTGAAACATTTCAACCAACTGAAACGATTTCAATTGCCGTTGAAATCCCGTCTGACAGCACGAATGAACCGAACGCACAAAGTTGTTGTGAAAACAGATGTGCGCAAAATGTGCGTGCGGCCTCTTATCGCACACCATCAACCGTCGTTCTCTTCTCGCAGTGTTATTGCAGTGGTCAGATCTGCTTTCAAAATTATTTGTCACTGCTGCTACAAGCAACCATCCCAAGCTGCGGTCCCGATCTAAACACTCTGGGTGTTTGTTTTTCGTTTGTCGGCGATAGCGAGAGGTGCGGCGTGTGATTCTGATATTAAGAAGCAAGTGATTTACTTAGATTTAACGCGATAAAATATGCATTTGTAGCCGAGATAGCACCGTACTTTCTAAAGGCCCTTTTGGCGTTTAGATCGGCCGCATCTTGGGCAAACGTTTGAGGCGAGTTGTGTAGGCGCAGGTCCTCCATCCTACCACAAGTGCAATTAACCTGCAGCGAAACGAGACCCTCTAAATAGCGGGTCAATCGAAACGGGCCGCAGCGGGTGAATCGGAATTGCTGAAAAGCTTTCTTCGTCCCGTCCTCCCAGTACGAACGAAACGAACGATGGTTGTTGACCTCGATCTTCAGGAAGCGGAACCATCGTCGCTGACAGCTGGACATGGACGATCCGGTGTCGTGAAGTATGAGTAAAGTATCGAGCCAATATTTAACCACCGCGATCGTGCATGCTTCTTGATAAGAGCCGGAACGGGCTATCTACAATTGCTTGTTGTTTATGTGCACAGATTAGACTGGAAGAACATCATGACGATCGCAACCGAGTCAAATCTGCCGGAATTGCGGCAGCTGGCCGTACGGGGCGAACTGCGTGCCTCACCCTTTCGCAGCATATGTTGGGCCGTTTTTCTCGGCGTGCTTGAAACGCCCGCCCTGCAGAGTTGGCCCCAGCAGCGGACCGATGCCCGGGCACACTATCGTCACCTGAAGGAGCAGTTTGTGCTGAACCCGCACCAGCAAACGACGGACATCCGGGACGATCCACTTTCCCAGTCAAAGCAAAGCCTCTGGAATCAGCACTTTTGTGATCAGGAACTATGCGCTGTGATAAAGCAGGACGTCGTGCGCACCTTTCCCGGGGTGGACTTTTTTCGCAAACCGGCAATACAGGAACTGATGACGAACATTCTGTTCTGCTATGCGCGCCAGTTTCCGGCTATGTGCTATCGGCAAGGAATGCATGAAATTCTCGCTCCGCTCATATTCGTCATCCACAGTGACCAGCAAGCATTGGCTCACATACAGGAACTACATCCGGACGTTGAGTATGTTCGCGTAAAATGATTCCCGCACCGTTCTTGTTGAATGATTTGTTTTTGCTTCCTTTCAGCCGCACCTTGCTCACAGTGCTGGACCCACAGTATCTGGAAGAAGATTCCTAGTAAGTGCGAAAGGGAATGTTTTTGAAAATGAAATCCAAAACCTCTTATTGCCCCTTTACCCTTTGCAGTGCCTTGTTCTCGAAAATTATGGCCCAAATTGAATCGTTCTATCGCATTACGGATGTGGTGCCCACGGCAACTGGATACTTCCCAGCACAAACACCCGGCAGTCCGCTAAGTTCTAGCCCGGGTGGTGCGAAACGCAAGCCGGAAGTTGAGGTGGTAGAACAGTTGAACTACATCAAGGATAAAATTCTCATCAAAGAAGATCTCCATCTGCATAACCATCTGCTCAAGCTCGACATTCCTTTAGCCATTTTTGGCATGTAAGAAGCCGTGTGTAGAAGCGGTGTTCGGGAACGAATCTGTTGCACTAATGGCTTCTTTTGCTCCCCTCGCAGCCGATGGTTACGCTTGCTTTTTGGGCGTGAGTTTGCACTGCAAGACTTGCTGCTGCTGTGGGACGCAATCTTCGGCGAAGGAGACGATCTCGGGCTCATCAACTACGTCGTAGTCGCTATGCTAATACGAATAAGAGATAAGCGTTAGTATCATATCCCACGAATTGGCCTGCGGAAACCGGATGTGAAAGTTTCTGTTCTGTTTGTAGTAATTTATAGTGACTACACAACCTGCCTTTCGTACCTGATGCGATATCCCAGCAACGTCGACATAGCGCTCGTGATACGCCATGCGCTCCACATGAAGGCACCGAAAGTTTACGAACGACCCGTCGGCGCAATGATTTTTCTGTCGTCCCCGTCAAAGCGTCAAACGCACCTGCAGCAACCACAGCGCTCGAAAACGGTCGAAATGTCTCAGCTTAAGTATTCCACACTGCCCTCCGTTCACCAGCGCCGCGGCCAGGCGATCGCGGCCGACGATCATCCGCTGCAAAGCCGACCGACGTCATCGGGTGGTGCTTCTGCAAGTAGCAGCACGGACATACCCTACCGGACCAGTTCACTGCCAAGAAATAGCGGCAGCAGCGGCAGCAGTTCGATGCGGAAGGCAACGGCCGTCGAGCTGCGTCAAGCCGCCTGTTTGGCTACGAAAAAAGCGATCACGGACTCGTCCCACCCGGATGTTCGTGATCCAACCGTCACCGATGGCTACCGGGAGGATGTACGTTTTACGTTCTGTATTCGATGTAGCATCTCTAATAAAATATATCTCTTTCAGGATCCCGAGCTGTTACGGATCGAGCTGCAAAATGCGTACAACATCATGTCCGTCGGTCGCGCGAAACTGCTCCAATATTTAACCGTGCTGCGACGTAACATTCGACCCACCAATCCGCAAGGTGAGCTGCAGCAATCGCTCGAAGGTATAGAGGAGATCTGCTCGCTGTTAAAGCCTCGCTACGATACCGTGTTTCGCGTTCCGGCGCCAATCGATGCGGCTACGGAAGCGAACGAAGAACCCCAGAAGGCAAGGAAACCGTTGCCTGGTGGAGCGAAGTTAGTGTCCACCGACGAACAGCATCACCACGCCAGCAACACCCAGCGTACGCAAACGCCTCCGAACAGTTTAAACCTAACGCGATCGTACAACTACGATCTCGACTGCAGGAGAAACAGTGCATCACAGTCAAGCGTAACGCAGTACGAGATCCCGGAGGATCGTTACAGCAAGATAGCGACTAAGAAGCTGGCCAACCGGAAGGAGGTCGAAATGAACGTCTTTACAAAAGATTTCTCCGACCGCCATCGGCGGATGGATGATAAGGATCTGCCCAGCACCAATCCGTTGGGCAACGGGGAGCGATCGGAATGACGACGATTCCGTAAAGGGCCACTTTCTGTATCGGTTTCGTTTCTTTTATGAATCTGCCTTTCTACGGACAAACGGTACGACAAATCGTGATCGTGTGAGCAAATATTGTACTTTATTGTGGTACTGCATCGGAAATGTTTTAATGATCTTGACCGACTGTGCTTTGCGGCCTTCGCTACACACACACACTATTATTATGTTATGTATGCGTATGTTAATGGCAAAACGAAAAGATGTGATATACATGTATTTAAAGGGAAGAATAAACGCAAAGCAGCTACTGTATAACCTCCCCTGTATACGAGGGCCAGAATAAGTACGCGCTTGTTGTAACATTGGCACAATAGCACCCTCTTAATATTATTATTATGATACTTGAACTATAAACGTTGTATAGTAATCACATACTGATGGAAGAGAGAGAGAGACATATGTGGTGTTTTCCAACCGCATACACGGTGTTCAGAATTCGACAAACTTCAACATTATAAATTGCGATTTGATCCCTTATTCCATCCAGCTGATGAAATGTACATAGTTGGATTACAAGTATTTACAAGCAAAGGCAATTTCGTCCCCGCTAGCGTCTGCATCTTTCGATAACGGACTAAAGGAACGCGTAACTTAGCCGAAAAAACAACAAACAGATCTTTTAGCCTCCTACCGCTACGTTATGTACATCACCAACCAACCAACCGCCCAGGACGCTCGAACCAAAGAGGGCAAAGGCAATAAGGGGTGTCTCGTTTCAAACGCACCTTTCGCTTTCATATAACCGTTCGTCTATCCGCCTGTTTGGATGTGGATTGCTTTCCATTTGGAGCCTTCGGTACGTTGGCTACACTTTTTCGATGTTCCGCATTTGTCGTTGTCAGGACCTGCTTCGTGTACTCGGAATTGTACAGGAATAGCCGCCGAACTAGCTTATCTTTGCAGATGGGACATATCTCAGCCATGCCCGTTTTAATACACCTCTCGATGCAATTGCTGCAAAACGAATGGCCACAGTTTACTATCACCGGCGCTTTATAGTCTTCGAGGCAAATGGGACACTCCGTGTCGGAGAATTGGACGTATCGGGGAGGACCTAACAAAACAGAAACAGAACAGGTGAATGCGGGGAGCTGTACCCTACACGAACAGAGCGTAAATATTTTACCTTTGCTTCGCAGATTGTATCGGTGCAGCGGTGAAGGTGAATCCGATGCTGACCGTACCAAACTTTCCGATCCCGTACGCAGGCTGTTACGCTGTTCTACGATCGGTTTCATCGCTAGCAATAGTGGCAAACTCGATTCGACGATCTTGTAAATTCGCGTATCCCGGTTATCTGCAGCGTTGTTCAGTACGCTGTTGCTTTGTTGCTGTTGAAGTCCAAGCAAAAGGCGGCTTTTGCGCGGAACCGTGTTTTGACGTTCGCTCCATGACAGCCGACTTGACAGCCGACCTTACAGCAGTGCTGGCAGTATTTATTGAATTGAATGCATTTAGATGCAATTAATTATTTCGTACATAAATACTTACTGTAAAATATTATATAAATATTTTAAAACATTTCACTAGCCAGTGGTTGTAAAATTGTTCATTTCAAAGATTTGCGTAACTTTGTTGTGCTCGTTTGCGGCGTTTGGCAGCACTGGCGCTGAACGCATGCAGGAGCATACTTTGACATAGAAGGCCATCACCGAAGTTTTGCAGCAAATATCGTCGGTCGTGAGTCGTGCAGTCGGATACGCGAAGAAGAATCACAATCTTCCCTTAACGGGAAGTTACCGCCTACGGACAAATTGTAGCTACCATTCACCCGGGTCATCATTTGCCCTCTGCCGATCCCATATCACGTACCGGAATTGCAAAACCAGCACGATGGCACATATATCCACCACCGAAAAGCCGCAGATGCAGCAAATCGATCTCAACACGCTCAATCTGCAGCAGCTGACCCAGCTGAAGAATCAACTAGACCAGGTAGGGATGGTTGGGTGTTCGGTCCGGCGGTCATGTGCAAGTTCGATAGAAACCGTAATTGCGATCGTATGTTTGTGCCTTGCAGGAGCTTTCCTTCTTTCAAGAATCGTTGAACAATATCAAGATGGCAAGATCGAAATACTCCGCATCCAAGGAAGCGCTGGAACAGATCAAGGAGGACTGGAACGATAAGCAAATTCTCGTACCGCTGACGGGGTAAGTTTGTCTCCCACCCGGAGGTCTGTCTCGTTTCATGTAGACGGTACTATGTGTGGCTCCATTACATTCCACAGGAGCATGTACGTGCCCGGTACGATAAAGGATGCGAATAATGTCGTGGTTGAAATTGGCACCGGTTACTACGTAGAGAATGTAAGTAATCTCCGTGCAAAGCTGCGGCACACTTTGATGCTTCTTCACTCATTGATAAATGCCTCTAACCAGGATCTGGAAAGCGCGAAAGCCTTCTTCAAACGGCGTGTCGAATACGTGCAGGAGCAGCTTGAAAAGATCGAAACGATCGGTATGGAAAAGTCCAAAATACGTGATACCATTCGCGAGGTGATGGAGAAGAAACTGGCGCTGTATAGCAAAGAGCTGCAAAAGAAGCGCGAAGGCGAATAGTCATCGTCATCGGCAGTCGTCGATCGAGAACCGGTCGTGTTCAGTTTTGTCCGTGTCGCAGAGGATTTCGAAATCAAAAGCATAACCGATCAACAGCAGCGCTCTACTCATGTAAGCAAAACCAAAGCCCGATGGTTTATTATTTACTTCTGTTTCTTTTTCCACTGATTCATTTCCTTCGTTCGGGTACCTTCATTCAACAAATCTTTACACCGCGCCTTAGTTAAGCGTTGGAATCCGACGCTGCATTTACGCAATAATAAATTAACCAAACGAAACGAAATCCGTACCGTCCTTTGTATCGTGCGCAACGCGCTTGTCTAGGGATTTAACGTTTCCTTTAGTTCACCACCTTCCAGCAGCTCCTTGATGATATCCAGTCCGCCGATAAGCTCGCCGTTCACATAGACTTGCGGGTACGTAGGCCAATTGGAAAACGTTTTCAGCCCCTGTCGTACAGCTTCGTCAGTCAGAATATCGAACGTGTCGTACGCGACGCTGAAAGCAGCACAACAATTGCATTTGCATTACTATAGCAAAAGGGAACGGGGGTCACAGTTTTGCCACCTACCCGGTGTCGTTGATGATTGCTATCAGCTGCTTGGAGAAACCACAGCGTGGGGTATTGCGGTCTCCCTTCATGAAGATCATCACCTTGGACCGATTGATGAGTGCCTTCAGCCGCTGCTCCAGATTAGCCGCCCCACCGTCGCCGGATGGTGAAGAGCTAGCGCAGGCATATTGTTTCGCTTTCTTCGTCAGTGATCCCACATCCACACCGTCGATGCGATCAATAGCTTTCCCTGCGCGCAAAAACAGCACCGTCGGTACGGAATCGATCTGGTGGCGCATGGAAAGCTCGGAAAGATCTTCCGCCGGCACATCCAGAAACTGTAGCGTTTTGTACTCCGTCTGTTTAGCTAGTTCGGTCATAACGTCGGTGATTTGTTTACACTGTTCGGCCCATTCCGCCGAAAACAGCACCACCGACACTGTTGCGGCACTGCACGAACGAAAAGATAAATGAATTTTGGGATATTAAGGCACCAGACGCTTAAATACACTACCTGATCAGTTGCTTGTACTGATCCTCGGAAGTAACTTTCGTGATGGCCATTTTTTAGGAATAGGAACACACTTTCTTTCGGCGATCACCTTTCTGCCGACTGCAATGTATTGGATTGGGGGAAAAAAAAGTTCGTAGATGGGTTTGACATTTGACGTTTTGTCCAAGGAATACCCAAAGGGCAAAATTAGTTGTCAAGACGTTATACGGCCGGTTATGTGGCGATTAAATGATCATAGGGCGCTAGAAGAATGCACGAAGTTTTCCTTTGATTTTTTGTTGTTGCTTTATAATATACTTAGCTCTCAAAATTTAAGCAGCGGCTATAGAATAGAATGAAAGAATTAATAAACCAATGAGATTCACGCACTCTCTCTCTCTGTCTCTAAACCGGTGTTTACAGTGACAGACTGTTCTCCGCTGAATCACAACAAAACATTGGTCATTTGGCGAGCATCCTGGCGTAGTGAAGTCTTCGGAATTGTTTTACGGGCTCTTCAAACCAGAATTTATATTTGAACGCCCTTTTTCAATTAACATATGGAATATCCGGGTGGTAAAAACGAACATTTTCGGCATTTGCTCTTTTTCGCTTTTCATCGGGGTCAAAAAGCTGCCGAAGCAGCTAGGAACATTTGCGAGGTGTACGGTGCAGGTGTGCTAGGGGAATCGACCGCACGCAAGTGGTTCGCAAAGTTCAGGAAGGGAGCGTTAAGTCTGGACGACACGCCCCGTAGTGGCAGACCGAGCAAGTTTGATGACGAGCGGCTTAAAACATTGCTAAAGGAGGACGGTGGCGCCCACCAAAGCATCCGTCAATTGGCCAGGAAGATGGAGTGTGATCATAAAACAGTTCTCAACCATCTCCGGGCGATCGAATTCACTGGAAAGAGGAAGGGAGTCATGGTGCCACAAAAACTTCAATATCATGCCAGGAAAGGAATGCATACGTCCGGAAACAAGGCAAAGCCGCGAGTCAAACCTCGTATGGAAATCTCGATCAACAAGGACAGTCCAGGTAAAGGAGCTAGAACTGGAGATCTTTCGGCATCTGTTGTACGCTCCGGACGCACCACATGATGATAATGATATTTTAATCTCCGGCCAACAACAGCTCTTCAACGTCATGATCATTGTTGTTCAAATAATAAATGCATTTAATTGCAAAAAAAAGAAACGCTACGAATTTATCCCCCAACTCTGGATAACCCGGCAGATTGTTGCATTTGTTGTCAGTTGCGTTTGATTTTTTTAAATTTTATTTCCGGAAACTAATCATCTGTCACAACAAGCGCATCTGTCATTTGTATTGTTGTGGATGATTATTTTTTGATAAATGTTTTTTATCATTTTATTTTTACAATTTATCCAACTTTCGTCCAAGCTGTTTGCCTTCAGTTTCTCCGGTTATTGATAAATTCTAAGCACCCTTTTTTCCACGGCCAATTGTCCATTACGTCAAGTTCATTGAACCCGTCGTGATAACACGATTGCGTAACCCAGATCATTCTCGTCGGCACGCACAGCAGCACCAGTTCGGCAGATCGCCGGTTGTGAAACGAAAACATTCCCCCTCAAAGCCTTCGCCCGAAAACGAAATGCTAAAGAACGCAGTCGCATTGGTAACCGGTGGTGCATCGGGCCTTGGCCGTGCCACGGTGGAGCGGTTCGCCCGTGCCGGGTATAATGTACTTCTGTGCGATCTACCAACCTCCAAGGGCAACGAAGTAGCCAAAGAGCTGGGTGAGAAGGTGGTGTACGTGCCGGTGGATGTACTGTCCGAAAAGGATGTGACCGGTGCCCTGGATCTAGCCAAAAGCAAATTCGGTCGGCTGGATGTATCGGTCAACTGTGCCGGTATTGCGGTGGCCGTCAAGACGTATAACTTCAACAAGAAGGTGGCACACAAGCTGGAAGATTTTCAGCGCGTCCTGCTGGTAAACACGGCCGGCACTTTCAACGTGATTCGTCTGTCGGCGGGATTGATGGGTGAGAATGAACCGAATGCTGATGGGCAGCGTGGTGTCATCGTGAATACGGCTTCGGTCGCGGCTTTCGATGGCCAGATTGGACAGGCTGCTTATTCCGCTTCGAAGGCGGCGGTCGTCGGTATGACGCTACCGATCGCTCGTGATCTTAGCACGCAAGGCATCCGGATTGTTACCGTCGCTCCCGGACTGTTCAATACACCGATGCTGCAAGCCTTGCCGGAGAAGGTTCGTGCATTTCTGGCCAAAACGGTACCCTTCCCGCAGCGACTGGGTGAGCCGGCCGAATACGCTCAGCTGGTTCAGAGCATTGTCGATAATCCCATGCTAAATGGGGAAGTCATTCGCTTGGACGGAGCACTTCGTATGATGCCTTAAGCTGAAGGAAGCTGGCAGCCTTCGCTGTTCAACAACGGATGCATTTATTCACAGTACCTCATGGATGGGACACAACAAAGTCTTCTAAAAAAAACACACACACACAAATCGTCAAACGATAATCGTAAAAGCAAACTCTTTACATTCAAGTTTTGTATTCGGCTTTTATTTTAATAAAAGCTACATTGTAACGCATCTCTCAAATTCGCTTTTCACTTCTCAACAGCAGCGGCATCATCAGTGGTTGGAAAATGTTCCCGGACTAGTTTTTCGCATTGCGGTAGATTTTTCAACTTGTTTACTTTCGCATTATAGCGTGTACCTTTCCCATTGCCTTTGCCTTCCAGCAGGGTACATATTTCTGGCCCCAGTTTGGTAACATCGTCCGGGCTGCCTTGCAGTACCAGCTGCCCCCTACCACTGCCGTCCGTGTCGGCATTGGTGAGGAAGAAAAAGCAATCAGGAAGTTTGACGACGCGCAGGAACGTGTTGATAAAATCCGAATCCTGACCGTCACTTCGATGAAGCAATACGTATCTCGGTGAGCCACTGTCTCGCAATGCATTCAGCTTTTCCGCTTCAGCGGTGGCCAATTCTGTCGTTAGCTTTTTGGCAATGCGCTGCGTAGTTCTTACGCTGGATTGCAGCTTCTTCGCCAGCTCAATGTGAGACGCAGGACCGCCATTTAAAAGCGTATTGAGCTGAACCTCCCGATCGTAGCATTCGGACAGCTTTCGAAGCACACGACCTCCCACCAAGAAGTGTACCAGACACTTGCCCTTTGCTTTCTCGACGCTAAGCAGCTTGATCGATTGCAGTTGGCTAAGATTGCGTACGTGAGTTCCGCAGCACATGTTACTTTCGATTCCGGCTATAGTCACAACCCGCAAAGGACCACACACATCCTCCGGAAGGCCACGGGTTGCTCGGGTAACATCGGACTTTAGTGCTGGGTCGTTCGGTTCATACACGTTCACCTCGACGGGTGTGCAATCGACAATCAGCTGGTTGCAGATGCTTTCGACCCGGTCCAGCTGCTCACGGCTTATGTCCTTTGCGTCGAGATCTATGTACGAGCTTTCCGTTCCCAACCACCACGACTTCGTGTTGTACTTGAACTCCCGGTCAAAGATAGCCGTTATGAGATGCTGACCGGAGTGTTGCTGCATATGATCAAACCGGCGGGACCAATCGACCCGCTGGACAACTTCCTCTCCCGCAGTAAACGGTGGACCGTTGTTGCTATCATCTTCTATAAAGTGAATTGCTAGCGCTCCCTTACGTGTAACCGAGGTTACTTTTCGATCGGCCACCGTTCCCTGATCCGTAGGTTGTCCGCCACCCTCGGGGAAAAGAATTGTATCTTCAAATACAACGTTGAAGCCTCCTGTAGCAGCATTCTCGCAGGAAACAACCTTGGTACGGAATTCTCGCAGAAAACTATCTTCTTGGCACTTAAAGACCATCTTTGCACGGTCTTTTTGCACGGATTTCTGCACCGAGACAAGAGCGCTGTTTTTGCGATATGTCATCAATAACAACGCCAGCCCAGCAACGTAATTTGTCACTGTCCCAGATAGTGAAATTTTATTTCAGAGCACATTTACATCTTGGTTGAGTAAAATCACCTTTTGCGAGCAGTTTTGGAAATTAAATTAAATAAAAGAAAATTAAATTTTAAATCATTTTTCCCGTTTCTTCGCTGTTGGCTGCGATGTGCGATACCTTTTTCACCGGGCCACTTCCTGTCAACCGTCACAACTCAGCTTGACAGCTGCGTTTTGACAGGCGACGTTTGCCCGAATACCAAATTTCTTTCTTTCTCGTGTTTTGCACCAAGCAGATCGCTTGTACGGAAATCGGTGAAAATTACCGAAATTTGTTCATCCTAACTCACCATGGACAAAACATTTGTGCTCGCACGCGTTACCAAGGTTCTGGGCCGTACCGGATCGCAGGGCCAGTGTACCCAGGTGAAGGTTGAGTTCCTGAACGAGCAAAACCGACAGATCATCCGCAATGTGAAGGGTCCCGTCCGCGAGGGCGACATTCTGACCCTGCTGGAATCTGAACGTGAGGCAAGAAGACTCCGGTAAACTCGCTCCAGCTTCGCTATGCTTTCCACGGACGGGTGCATTCTGCTGCCCGCAGGTAAGACCGAAACACAGCTGCTACGGCGCATTGATCAGCTAGAAGAGCGTCATTCTGAACACCTTCCTCTTTTTCTAGGTTATGTTTCCACTTTGTGTACGTCGGTGTAATACTGCTACAAACGGGCTGGCGACCAAAACTTGAAAAAAAGGGAAACCAATCCCTGCCGGTGGCAACAATGAATGTATTATGTTCGTTAAACTTCGTGTTTGTGGAAGTAAAGAATGAGAGGTGAAAGCTAATATAACGTGAGTTTGGTAACAAAACAACCCAAATCCGAAGATTGTTTATTTCTATCGACGTGCGTACGATGTGTTGAACCGTTGAACGTGTCGTGTCCTGGTTGTTAACGGTTGGAGGAAACCTCTACGTTAAAAAGTTAGTGCTTTTCTGCAGCAACCAATGCACGAGAAGAGTGTGCCGGGAGAAAGAATTTCGACCATGAACGTGAATACCATTCAAACCAAAGCATCAAATAGTAAGTATTCTTGACTTTCAGATGGATATGGTAGCATGATCTCAGATAAAAATGAGAAGGATATGGGTAGTTCTTGGTAAGTTAAAGGTTCTTGTATCGAAATTTCACTCAGTATCCTTCCAGAACAGTTTCGATACCCGTGAAAGTGATAAATTATCCTTCTTAGTGAAATACTCCTTCCAGCGTACTAAATGTTCCGTATATTGATTATTTCCTACTGTTGTGGTATATAATGGAGGATTCCTAGGATAAAAATTCAGTCAGTCTTATGACGGTAAATCGGACGGTCGAGGTAAATCGAACTTTTAATCTGGAAAAATGTTCGATTATGATGGGGGATCTACTTAATCGCAGCTTCGTTTCTCACGTATATATTTACTCAAGCTCTCTTTCGTGCTATTGAAATTGGGGAACATATTTGCACTTTCATCGCACACGATTATGCAGATATGCAATACCATTCGCGAACGAAACCATCCCCGAACTCAATGACCACAATTTCCAACGACTGTTGTAAATGCAATTGACGGATGATTTAAAAAAGTTAACCATTTTGACGTTTCTATTTGACAGCACAACTATCCGCATATGCGTTGTTTGCTCAGTGTCAATTCAAAGCGCTGGACGCTTGACAAAAAGCGCGAACTGCATATTGTGTTAAATCGACGAGAAGTTCTTTAGAGATTGTCGAGAGTTCAGTTAATAGGTAATAGATGATAATACGGCTGCCTTAAACCTGCTTCCCGCGTGATAATAAAATCGCGGCAGAAGTGGTATCTGGAAAACAAAGTGGCAACGAGGCAACCCAAACAACACACCCAGAGCGTCCAGCTTTGGCGAGAGTAAAGCAATGCAGCCCGAACTATTGATGTAGGTTTTATTTCGTTCTTGGACAAACTACGTTTTCCTCAGACATTTCCTGGTTTCAATGAAGAATTGCGTATCGTTGCAGCCCTACCCAAAACGAAAAGGACTATTGCCATTTTTGTTTTGGGGCCACCAATTTATTGCTGGTGTTTCCACATGTCCGGCCTGATCTGCAGAGCTTCATCGATAATGTTATTGGAATTGAACTGACTACCGAAGCGCAAGAAACGTTTAGCTTGTGCGAAGAATGTATCGGAACAATGGACATGTTCATCACGTTCCGTGGCAAATGTCGTGCCCATTACGATAAAGTGCGTGGAATGAAAATTATGAACCAAGCCGTAAAAAAGATGTTTCCGTTACTACAGCTACAGCAGCAGCAGCAGCACGTCAGTACAAATGCCGCATCGCTCTCTAATACGACAGCTGTGAATGGATGTAATGCGAGGAACATTAATATCCAACTGTTGCATCCAGAAGTTTGCTTAGTGGAACCCACAATGAATGGCAGTGTCGAAGCTGATAACGGCTCTGCTGGAAGGTAGATATTAGTATAGTTGATTAATTCGTTTTTTTTGTGTGCTATAGAATTTTATTTCCCCTCCATCCAGCGCTTCCAAAAGAGTCTATCCTCAGCTATCACCAGACATCGGTGCTGATTCTTCAACTAAAAAGACACGAACTGAAAACGATTCAGCTCGTAAGACAAAATATCATCATATCCGGGATCTTATGAAACGCTTTCGGGATAACCGATTGCAGAATAACGATGTATCACATAGTCCATCGCACACACCCGTTAATAGTATCCCGCGAACAATTGAGATTATAAACAATCGGCCGTTGACTACCACTCGCCATTCACTTCCATGTAGTATCGCCTCCGCTAACTACACTCCGCAATGCAAGCCTTGTGTGGTGGTAGTAAAAAAATGTCTCGCACAGCCGACCGTTGCTGATTCGTGCAAATCGTAGTTTATTCAATATTTTGTTGGTTGACGCTTTGTTTTATGATCTGTAAGAACTCTCGTAATGGACATGTAATTACAATTGTGTACAAATAAAAATCGAACTGCGGCGTCTGAGTACGTCATTTTTTCAATGCTTCTAGTAACTTAAAACTTGTACTGAATCGTGCTTGCTCATACTGCTTCCGGTGTTCTATGTTAGTTTCGCGAACTTTCTTCCAACGTACCAGATGGTCAGCAAGCAAATCATCCTTATCCTTGGACGATTTATCGATATCAAAATCACCGACTGGTTGCGCTTTAATCGTGAGGAACGGTTTCAGATTCGTGTGTTGTGGTCGGGGCATTTGCGTTATCTCTTGCAGCTCTCCATTCGTAAACTGAGTTACGATATCGGGATTGTGCTCGCGCTTTACGGCAACGCGCGGTTTTGTGCTAGACACGGCAGACTCCTCCACCTTCTCCCGCGGATTGTTCCTTACCCAGGCCCGGCACATCGGATACAGTGGTGAATTGTCGCGAAAGCGGGCCAAATCAATGCCACGGTTAAACAGCGTTATGATGTACGGCTGATGGACGGCGGGGGCCTCTACGCGTTTTCGCTTCACCTGCGTGTCTTCATCGCTGTCGTCAAAGCTGGTGCTATCTTCGTCGGATGATTTGGTGACGGTTTTTAATGCACCCTTCAGGCGGCCCCGTGCAATCACGACATTTTGCAGCGCTTTTCCTAGTGTGTGGGAGATTTCGTCAGGATCGATTTTATGCTGCTCCAACGTCGACAAATTACTTACGCTTTTCGTCAGAATTGATGAGGCTTCTTCTCTTGGCTAGCATTTTTGCTGATCGTCAAGCGTTGGTTGTTGTTTATGTTTCCAGCTTAACCACAAACAGAAAACAAGCCCATTTTGACAGATCACAGTGTTTCATTACCGTGGTTGTGCAGTATGACATTTGGCGTATTTTTCAACTGAATAAAAATACTATATTGTAGTTGATTCTTGAAATACTCCAGTATAATTGAGACATAGAGGCACATAAAAATTGTGGTAAAGTGAATAATGAAATGAGGAACGAGTTGTTTTTTCCCAATTAATTCCAATCAGGACAAAAGCGTGCTGGTCACCCTAAATCAATCTGACAGCGGTTTGTTATGATTTCATCGCTAAAAATACCGTTTTCCAGCGGTACAGTAAGTTTGCAGCCTCGGTACGGGTGACGAATATGTGCCGAGCGTTTTCCTTCACACAAATCATACACACCTTTTAGAGGCAACTCGCTCACCATGAAAAAAGTGTACCCCTAGTGCAGTAAACGTTTACAGCAACAGCCACGAAACAAATGTCTAGTTTGCGGCGTTAGTTCTTTCTGCGCAGCATATACGTCGATCGTGGTGGAAAATGAGTACCCGGCCAAGCCCCGCACCATTCAAACGATCGATCGATGGTTTGTTCAACGTTTGGCTGAACCTGCGGAACCAAGGCCATGAGAAACCGCTCCGCAACGCCCTGTACAACGTGCTGGTGGTCGGAGTGATCGCGGTCGTCATCGGTGTAACGCTCGTGCTGGCTCCCTTCTTCAAACCACTCCTATGGGCGTTTCTGTTCGGCGCGGTACTGTTTCCGGCGAAAAAACGACTTTCCGCTTCGTTGAAGCGCTGGATCGAGCGTATCGAGAAGGACGACAAATACCTGTTGCTTGGTGTGCTGGGCGCACCACTGTGCTGGGTGGATTCCCTGGGCGAGTTTCTTACCAGCTGGCTGAAGGACCATCTAAAGATAATTTCTGGACTTGTCGGTGGGCTGGTGACGCTGCGTTTCATACTATGGCTAACACCCAGCGAGGTGTTTTACTCAATATGGAACTTTATCGTGTGGATCCATTCGCTGTTCCGCACGCTGCTTGGTTCGCTGTCGCTGCAGATGGTGGTCGTAATATTGGTGGTGTACGTCGTAAGCGTATACTTCCTCTGGACACCGAACCATTCCATGCCGTTCCTAGTGATCGGCCAGTTTCTGTGGATGGTCATCGTCGGGTACGGGAGTAGCTTCCTCGGAGCGCTACAGGTGCCCGTATTTCTTGGCCTACTAATGTACGGGCTTGTCGGTTTAATATACAACCTGCAGAAAGATGAGCGCAACGTGCGATTCATCGACAAATGGCATAGCCTGCTAGATGTAACGAGCTACCGGTTGGAGGATTCAATGATCTCTGCCAGTCCCGCCAACCTGGAAGGATCAAGAATTGAGGAAATTAAAGCAAAATTGCGGCTAGACGTTTCAGCAACGCCGCAGCTTTCCAGCACGATGAACGAAACGCCCGGCCACGGCACTACCTATCCGGCCAGCATGCTGACGAACGTAGAATCACTCGAAAGTGACACTTACTTCCGGCTGCTGTTTTACGCTTGCGGTGCCACACTCGTTTGGATGCACACCTGGCTTCTGTTTCTCGGCTGCATACCCATCTTCCTGCACATCGTACGGCGGGCGGCCGAATTTCTTGGCATCATTGCGTACGTATCGCAGCAGGCGCACCAAAACTGGCAAGCGCTTAAACAGTGGCTATTTCCGCGCCATGCCGCACTGCTGCCACTGTGTTTGCCCGGTATATTACGGCTTAACACCAACATCCATCGGTACGCCTGTGCTAAACTACGGTCGTACATCGATGACATCACCTCGATCGTGATGATAGGCTTCCTGATCGTGCTCGTGATGCTGATCAGCGTGTTTGCCTTCGCGCAAATCTACTCGGAAGCGATAGCGGTCGCACAGCTTGGCTCGAATCTCGTCAACCGCACATTGATACACAAACCGGAACTGATTGAAATGTTACCGATCGGTGGGTAAAATCGGTAACGCGGTTTTTCCCTTCTTTAAATTAAGAATTTTACTCCATTTCAGACATGCAATCGATGGACAACATTATCGACAACGCGTACAAGTACGGCCGGTCCCACATCGAACAGTACGTGGACGGTATCTTTAACGATACCGATCCGGCCCAGGCGATCAAGCTGAAGATGCAGATTCTAAGCGTTTGGGACCGGCTGATACAAAGCTGGATGGATCGCAGCAATGGCGATGGAATGGTGGGGCCACGCGTTCCTGCCCAAGCGATTCGCATGACCATAGACGAGATTTTTATCAATCCAAGTAAGCAACCACAGCAACAGGGACGAAGAAAAAGAGCTCCCTTGTGATTAATTCTTATCTCTGTCTTTCAGTTACGAAAGCGGGTCTGATTGGGTTCATAAAGAGCAACTTCGGTATGCTTTGGGAGGTGGCCGATTCCCTGTGGATGCTGCTGAGAACAAACCTCACGTTGCTATTGTCCGCCGTCGGCACGCTTGTGTCCGCCATCCTTGGCGGAGGACATGCGGTTTTGAAATTTTTATTCCACACAGTATGTTTGTTCCGACGTGCAACGCAAGCGTGTTCGTAATCCACCATAATGATTGTCTCTTCCAGATCATTTTCTTTACGACACTATTTTATCTGCTACAAAGCAGCCAAGATCGGTACGCACCGACCGCGATCAGCATCAACAATTCGTGGGGTCCACGCATCATACAGGCGCTGGAAGATTCGATATCGAGCGTAGTCGTAGCCACGCTTAAGCTGGCCCTCTTCCATGGACTGTTTACCTGGCTCACGCATACCGTGTTTGGGGCGCACATCGTCTATCTGCCGGCGGTGTTGGCATCGATCCTGGCGGCCGCCCCATTCCTCGAGACGTACTGGTGCAGTGCGCCTGCCTTTCTCGACCTGTGGCTATCGCAGGATCGGTTTTGGCTGGGTGTCACCCTGGTGATGATACATTTTATCGTCCCGTCCAACTTTAATCCAATCATTCATTCGGAGATAAAGGGGTAATGTGACACCGACAGTGGCAATTGTTCGGAGCTAAGACTAAGCCGTGCTTGCTTTCCCAACAGGGGAGGCCATCCGTACCTGACCGGTCTATCCATTGCTGGAGGGATGTACCTGTTCGGCTTAGAAGGTGCGCTGCTCGGGCCACTGTTACTTTGTTTGCTGGTTGTCCTGTTTGAAGTTACCATCAGTGCTATCCGAGATAGCCCGGCCACGCCACAAACTAGGTAAGTAGCGAAGCCGTCTCCTTACCACTATCCTGCGTTTAACCCATATTGTTCTTTCTCCTTACCATTAATCCAACTAACCGTTGCCTACTTGGATGGGACTTTTGGATTGCTTAATCATCCGCTACTACAATCTGTTGCCCGTTGCTTAGAAAATCAAGCCTAGATACGAACAACGACATTTACTCGCCCGCGACGACGTAAGTAGACGTAGGAGAAAAAGTAGAAAGAGAAGAAGCGGTTTAGCAATGTTTGGTTGTAGTTTTTGGTTTGATAACATTCTGCTAACGATATGATACATTGTGAGTGCTTTTGCGTTTACTGGCCAAAGGTTCAATATTGTTTTCTTTTTTTGTGTCCTGTAGGCGTAGGAAAGTTTGCCAGCTTAACTATTTTCTAAATTATTAACAGGTGTTTCTCATGTTATCCAACGAATATCCGGATGTTTGCTTAGGATGTTTATTATGTGAAAATTGCTTGTTGTTTTAAACTTAGAGACACTTGTTGTATGGTCTGAAAACTGGCTGTAAAGTTTAATCGTGTTGAGCAGTTTGCTTGCTGTTTTTCTTTTGTGGTGGCTGTAATTTTTAAGTAATATCGATATTATAGATAAAAACTACGGTTTGATGTAGCTAAATGATCTGAGGACATTAACAGGGTATTGTTGTTTAACATTTGATGTAGTGCACAATCGGTGGTTTAATGGAGCATATTGCGTTCGAATTGTCGGTTGAGTTTTTTCTCTCTCTCTCGATGGGTTGTAAAAATTGAAGTACCTTAAACAAACGTGTAAAAAGGTGGCAATTTTAAGTGTTTAATGTTGTAACAGGGGTAACTGGTAACTAGTACTAAATTACGCTACTGGATGTTACTGGCAATTGAAACAAACAAAATCATTCCAAAAAATAGAACAAATTTTCATACAATCTTGGTACGTTTCTTTCTTCTTCTTATCTTTCGTATTTTCCCGTACCCTTTGTCCGTTGCAAATGTTACACAAATTACTACGAAAAACGAAACCCCCCCAACAATTAAAAAAACAATAAACAATTACATCGTCCAACACAGCTTGTGCCACGAATGGCAACAGTTCGTTCGTCACGGGGCTGTAAGTAACGACCTAATCGGTAGTAATGGGTAGTGTAGTGTAGGGGTTCGCCCAACGCAACAATTCGATCACTCTCCTCTGCTCCTCTGTGCGGTCCCTCCATTTGCCGAACCTAGTGCTAATGGTATCGGAGTGGTTGTAGTTTCACAGCATGAGTAATACTCCGTTCGTACGAGTACCCCTGTTAGGTTATAAAGCAGCTATTTATGTGCTTATTTCATCTGATTTCACCCCACGCTCATCAATCATTTGATTTTCGCCGTTATACCGTTAGCAAACCAACGACCGCGCCATCGGCTGCCTATTTGATGCGGACCAAGGATGGCAAGTTTTTAAACTCACCGTTGGCCCTGAACTGCACCGCATCGCCCACATGCATGACCATCCGCGGCACACCGTTACACTGATAACCCACATACACTTGGTTCGCTCGTTTAACTCATCTTCTCACGCGCTTTCATTCATCTTCTACTCTACTTCTATCTCACTTGAACTATGTTACACATTGTTACATGCCTGTGTGTTTTATGCTCGTATCCTTCAATTCCTTTAATTCCCCACGATCCGGCGGTGATTGGCGCGTGATTTGCCACCACCCTCCTTATCGCGTTATCGCAACCTATCGAACGACAAACAGCAACAACTTCCGGTACGCAGCATTCCAGGAGCAGACGAGCGAGGAAGGACCGTCCAATGCAATCGGGACTGATGCTGTTCAAACGGTTGGCCCCAATCGTTCCGTCGCTCTCGCGGCTCATCAACCAGCGGGTGGAACTTCTATTTAATTTAACCATGCAATATTCATCCCCACATCCGCTTTTTGTTGCTGAAATTATCGTTTGTAGGGTAATGGCAGCTTAACGGAAGCTGATAGACCGAAGGCACCACAGGCTTACGCAAGGCTAGCAAAACAGTTGTGATAACGGAAGGGATACAAGAACTCACTCACAGAATTATATATTTATATATGTATTAAGTGGTCAGTTGGCAACGATTGAAAAGAGTAGGGAGCGCAAGGGAACGCTTTTGTTCTGTTTGCAACCGCGCCTAAAGGCAAGCTAATGAGAAAGATTTTTTTTATCCAAAGCGAGAGTTTTATTTTAGTGTTTACTAACAGTAGGTGTAAATGGAGAGTAATAAAATAGCAAATGCATCAGGGAAAAAAAAGATTTACTGTATCGTGTATTTAAAATGGGAACTCCGGGTGTTTGGTGATGCTAAAAGAGAAAGGATGGAAAGCAAATCACAATCCCATTTCCCACCATCTAGCCCTACGCCTCTACTTACCCGGGAAAGAATCCAAAGTCACAAATGCGCAAATTTTGATCGAGCCCATTCAGCTCGGCCATATCGGTGTCGGACAGCTCGAACTCGAACAGCGCAATGTTTTGTCGCAAACGGGCGGCGTTGGTGCTTTTCGGGATGGTCGCAATGCCGCGCTGCAGCAGATGACGGAGCAGAATCTGGGCCGCAGTTTTTTCGTGACGCTGCGCCACACCCTTCACCACCGGATTGTCCAGCAAGTCCGGCACTTCGCGGCTGCAATGAGGAATAATTGTCAGACGTATATGCGGTCAGCCGTTCGTTCTTCCGGCGTGCACTTACTTCAGCAGCTTCTCGATGCCCTTCGAACCGAGGGGCGAGTACGCGGTCACAGTAATGCCGTTCGCTTTGCAAAACTTTACCAACCCATTCTGCTGCAGATAGATGTGGTTCTCGATCTACGCGAGTGATGGGAGAACGAAAGGGACAAAAGAACAGTGGATTACCGGTTGTGCACTTTCCGTCGGTACGCGCCTCCCATCCGCTTACCTGCAGGTTGGCCGGCTTAATTCGGCAATTATCGAGCACCCGTTGTATCTGGCGCTGGTTGAAATTCGATAGCCCTATGCTGCGTGCCAGACCGGCATCCGCGATCGCTTCCATGCTCTAGCCGCCCACCACCCGGTGTGGTATGTTAGCGTTACACACGCAGAGCCGCCAAAGGCACAAGGAAGGTTTAGGAGAAGAAAAAAAAAAAGGCAAAACCAAATTAAGATCGAAAGCGCACATACAGCGCACATCCTTGGCACCTTTTTCTTTCTTTTCATAACTATCCTCGGCCTCGAGTTGCCGGGGTTGCCGAATGTAGGGCAGAAGGAGGGCAGAGATTCACGGCAAAGTGGCCATTACAATGCTACCGGTCGGTACGTTGGGATGGGTTTCGGTTTGCTTTTGCGGATGGTTTGCGGAACAAATGGAAAGATTGTAAGAAAAGCCTTTTTTTTTGCTGCCACTGCATTATCACTGAAATTTTCAATGTTTGTTTGTGTACAGTGCAGGGGACTGAAGTCTTGACTCTTTTTTTTCTCTTCTGCTGTGTTCTGCTTCCGGTGGTGTATCGTTTGCCGAGTGGCGCACGGTGAGTCAAATCGTTCCGGAAGTGGTGTTCGAACACCGTCCCATTCCTTAACGTGAGCGAGCTTGCGTAAACTGAAACCGATGGGATTGGCTGGATTTGGAAAGGCATCCTCATGGGAATGGTTACCCCGGCAGGGGACCATTCACTGACGGGACTTGATCTCCCTTGATCGTGTTGAGTGTGAGGATGAAATTAATTATCGAAGGAGAACATTTGCAGCAGCATGCGAGTGCGGTACTTGCTGAATACTGCCTCTAAAATCGATCGTTTTAAGTAGAGTTCTAATATTGCGACATCATTGGTTTG
This sequence comes from Anopheles stephensi, assembly GCF_013141755.1. NCBI lineage: Eukaryota > Metazoa > Arthropoda > Insecta > Diptera > Culicidae > Anopheles > Anopheles stephensi. The sequence continues at coordinate 64,115,635 of NC_050202.1, read as the reverse complement.
AGGCTCGCCTATGTAGCAGAAGCTTATCAAAGGATCGAGCGTGCGGCACAGAACCTCGGGTTGGAGATTAAAGAGGCGAAAACCAAAACGATGGTGGCACCACCAGCGGTCCTCTGCTAACAAACATTGATTTACGCAGGGGTACATGTACAGATAGGTGACCGCATCTTCGAAGTCGTCCAAAACTTCACCTATCTGGGGTCAAAAGTCAGCAGCGACAACAACATTGATGTTGAGTTACGCGCACGGGTGCTGGCTGCCAACCGGTCATACTACAGCCGCCTTCGAGAGGAAGATGCTCAGAAGGATTTTTGACGCCCCGTGTATGTGTGGAAGGTCAATGGAAGAGCCGCTACAATGACGAGCTCTACGAGCTGTACGATGGTCTCACGCTGGCGAATTAGACTCGCCAGGCTCCGGTGGGCTGGTCACGACATGAGAATGACACCGGACGATCCAGCCCGTAAAGTCCTTTTAGGCCGTCCACATGGACGGAGGAGGCGTGGTAGGCCCAAATTGAGATGGAGTGATGGCATTGATGCGTCCGCCAGAACGACCGGGATAACGGATTGGCAGGCCAAGACTGCAAAGCGGTTGTAGCGCCTGATAAGTAAGTAAGTCTAACATTGAGTTAGTTAACGTTAGAGAATTACTATTCAAATTGTTAAAAGTCGAGTGAAATTTCGAGGTCATATATCATCTGCTGGGTATAGTACTAATTAATATATGTGTTAAATTGAGAAGTCGTACTATGATTATCCATTCCAAAATGAGTGAGTAGATTCTAAAATGTGGATGGATTTTTGTGGGATTTCCCGAGGTCCCAAAGATATACTCTAGAAAACGAAAGAATAACGCAAAGGAGACATGTGATAGCCACCAGAGAGCCTTGTAAGATCGTAAAATGATCGTAAATGCTATAGATCTGGTGGCATTATCGTTGCCCTTGTTGAGTCAAAGGATCACAGTGTCCATCCATACGATCAAGAAGATCCTGGGTAAAGTTCAAAACGGCTAGCCGAAGCCGTCTAGGCACACCCTGGACGGAAAAGAAGGGCCTTTCCCGGCGGCAACCGCATCGTTGATGGAAAAGTTGAACTAACTGTGCTAAACAGTGATTAAAGGACCTGTTTGAACCAATCCCGATGTCCATCTCAGGGCCTGTTCTAATACATCCATGTCCAAGGTTAAACTAATCGCTAAGCTCTTTAAAGTGCTGCAAACACACAAACACCAATGTTTACGGGAGAAATAGCTAGCAAGAGTGGAGCTTCATCGACAAAATACTTCTTGAATGTGCTGAATTCATGCCGATTATCTGTAGTTTTGATCAATTGTAGATCTTTCCTCATAAATATATTTTTCATTAAGGCTGGATGTTATAGAAAATGGCCACACAAAATCGGAATTAATCAGCACGGGATAGCAATAAATCCGAAGCCGAAAATCAGGCCTTCGATCTAATATTCCAGGGCTGGAGATGAAATCAAAATTTTACATCGCTTTATGATACGGCAGTTCGTTAGGAAACTATGATAAAGCTTTCACCTAATTAGGGCGGCCAGGCGGAAGTGGGAACATTTACATAAACGCGTTCCCATCGAACAGTGCCTTTGTGAAATAAGCGTATAGCAATAATCTTCCTGGCCTGATTCACCTTACCTTCCACAGGCTGACATGGTCCGTGGTGGTTTCCAGCACGATTTCTCCACTGTCGTCCATCAGGAAGGGTCCGTCCACCTCGGGCACGGTGAACGGAACGTGCACCAGGTACAGGTCAACATAATCAAGCTGAAGATCGGTGAGCGATCGTTTAAGAAACTTTTCCACCGTTGCGGCTCGCGTACCTGTGTTGGAGCGGAGTGATGATCATTATTAAAAGATGACGGTTTTGCGTCGTTTAAAATGCGGACCGAAGCTGTTCAACATTTAAATGCCCCTCAACACCCCAAAACAAACCGCGACTGGCGCGAGTGTGTTGAAGTGGGGTGCCCAAAAAATTGCTGACAACTCGACACGCTCGATGCGAAGGGTAAAGGGCGAGTCAGGAAGCGGGTACGTACCGTGCGGGGGCAATTTGGTGACGATGAACAGCTCCTCGCGCGTCACCCGTCCGCTGTCGATCCACTGGCGCAGCACTCGACCGATCGTCGGCTCGTTCAGATACACCGGTGCACAATCGATGTGCCGATAGCCGGCCTCAAGTGCCTCGTTTAAAGCTTTCTCCACTTCATCATCCGGAGCCTGTTTTTTCGGAGTTAGGTACAACAAAACATCGATGCGATAAGGATGGATGGATTGCTTCCCACATACGGTGTGTGTCCCACTCATACCCGCCAGGTTCCAAAGCCAAGGGCCGGCATTTTGTGCCCGTTCTCGAACGTTAGATCCATCTTACAGGCTGCTGCCATAATTGCACTGGGTGGGGGGTCGGGGGTTTGTTCACTAAACACACAACACTCACTGCACGAAACGAAACAAGCGCGTCCAGCACTGGCCGTGGTGTCCGATCGACTGTACCGACGGTACGGAACTGTTTCCCGACTTTGTCCCACGATCAGCTCCCGGACGATGGAAAGGTTTCTCCCACCATACACAACCGGGGAGCAGCTATGCTATGGCCTGGGGAACGTTTTTCGAACAAAAACCGGTCGATTTCGCTCTCTAGGAGAGTGCAGGGACTATAGCAGGGAACACGCACGCATTCCTTCTCTCGCATGCAGATTTATCGCGTTTGACGATCGGAGTTGCAAATACAACTGGAGGAGTGCAGTTGAATGCAATCTCGTGAGGCGGGAGGAAAAAAAACGTTAATTCGGGATGATTTTATTCCCGGGTTTGGTTTTACGGAAACAATTATAGACATTCGAAATATGTTATAAAAATTGTAAGTTTTTCAACTTGTATAAGTAGTTTAAATTATTTAAAACCCTCAACGCCTTAAGCATTGCAGTGCTTAAGTGGCAAACGCGACGTAAGGCAGTACGAAGGACGGCAGACAGGAAACGTAAATAAATGTTTGTCTTTAAAACACATTACATTCCATTTGCGTCCCCCACAGCAACGGATGCATACGATGATCGGTTTTAAGCCGATCCGAACAGGAATGAGCAGCAATACCGTTCTCTTTCTCGAGTAAATAAGTCTCGAGAGTACGGTGAAGCGGATAGCGTCCGCCAGAGTAATTAAATCACGTTCTAGCGCTGTACCTACCAACAGTGTGGGCTGTAACAGTTGCAGCAAAATGCACTAATGCATAAATTTGCCTTAATGATTACTGTAGTACAGCTTAAGGCAACTATTAAGAATGTTAATATATATTTGACAATTTTTATCATAAATTTTTGGCTCCCTGCCATACAGTTTTACTCGTAGTCATTCCAGTTTTTTTTATGACTTAAGGCATTTTTAAAAACCTTTCAAACGATATATTTGTATTGGCGAAGTGACACCCATAAGCAGTTCTAGAAATCAATTAGCGGAGCGAAAAGTTGGCAAATATCGGATTGCTTTATATGGTTCCAGAAACTCGGAAACCTTATTCAAAAGCAAGGCAATATATTTTTCAGAAAGGTAAAATGTAGCAAAATATTGGAAACATATAGCGAAATTTATTCCAATGCCGAAGTCGGCTAGGCACTCGTTGTGGAAAACGACTGAAGAAGCGTTTGGGTTATCGTTTGCAAACAAATCAAATAAGCTGGTATTCGATAACTTTAAGCTTTACATTAAACGACCCATCATTCAGAAACAGCTGTGAACCGCAGTTCCTCTTTCTACAGGGAGATACTTAGAAAAGTTTTTGGCATGTGTAGAGAGACAATGGAGAAGGCGCAACAGCAACGAGCTGGATGAGTTGTACTTAAAGCTCTATGATCTTCCACCAGTTGTACTGTACAACACCCCAACTAGATTGACCAATCTCCGATAGGCAGGTCATGTAATGAAAATGGCACCGGACGGCCCAGCCCGTAAAGACAAGGACAGAGGCTTTACATGACTTTATGTGGCTTTTTGGCCAATATAGTTTTTGATGATTTTGTACCACATTTTTTAAATCGAGGAATATAGGGCGGGTCCGCTGGTCGAGGCGATAACGGTCTTCAAAAGGACGGATCGGGGTTCAAATCCTATCCAAATCGTACGCAGAGCTGACTACTCTGCTATGGGTAAAATTGAGTCACAGAAAGCCAGCAATGGCAGGCCGATACCTCTCGAGGTTGTAGTGCCAAGGAAGAAGGAGGAAAGAAATCAAGGATGAATATTGGTCCAGCAATATTCAAATTAAATATAAGCTTGGGTTATATAACCTTACCATATTCAGTTTGTTCAGGTTGTTGCTTCTGGGTCGCTTAATAAAAGACATAATCTGGAATTATAAACAGTCTGCTGACGCAAACTTTTAAGCAGCAAGCGAAAAAGTTTGGTAAATTTAATTTGCAAAAAGAATATTCATTAAATGAATAAGACTATTACTGCAATATGGATATTAATATAATATATACGTAATATCTTACGTGCGGAAAACTTTTCTCTGGTAAATGAAAAATATTGTTTGATATTCCTGCAAGCAATTTAAAAATCGTCAGTATTTATTCTCGACTTCTCAAGCAATAATGTAGTACTCAATACTAAACTAATTGATTGGACTGGTGGTTTAGCATTAGGAAAAATTAGAGCTAAAATCACATACTTATTGTTTCGCAACGAGATCAAACGAAATCTCTCTTGTCCCTTGCAAGAGCCCCTCCCGAATTGTACCCCCCGTCTTTTCGGTCCACCGTACAAATATCGACGTCTCAAAAACGTTCGCAAACAATCAACAAACCATCACAAACAGTAAACGTGTGTGTCGGCAAAAAGCGGGGGGAAAACAAAAAACCACACCACACTCGCAAGTATGTCCCGTCCGTCCGTTTGAATTTTGTTCCAGCTCTGGTCCGTTACCCATCATCATTAAGCATGGCCGCCGTTAGGATCTTCTTCAGCGGAACAACACCACAGCTAACCAGTCCAGAATTATTCCTCAAGGGGCGGAGTACCAACCACCAGACTGCCGCGGGAACAACACACACACACACACACACACACACAGTCGGAGGGGTTGCAGTTCCGAATTTCCCTACGAGCAAATTGCCAATTGCAAATGGCCGGTAATGGCGGGCTGCAGTAACATGAGACGTTTTAATCAAACTTTAATGTAATACTATCCCTAGGCCATTTGGGTGGATGATGGGAGAAGCATATCCTGACGAATTCGAACTGAACCAGCGTCAATTCGGAGAGGGCTAATGGATGGTGATTTAAATAATAAACTAACTACCCTCCTGTCTGGTTGGCTTTTGTGATGGGTTTAATTAAATTTTCTACCACTACCACAGCCCCGTTTTTGGCAGATTTTCTCTGTCGATGCATTCGTTTGTTCCGCCTCTTGGTGGTTACATACCGTCCGGCACGATCGGATCCACTTGAAGAAAGTGGTTGTATCGTTTTGTTATGGGGATTGAATTTCTTGTTTTGCTGAGAAAGACCCTTTTTTATGATTGCTACCTGAACGTAACACTGTTGCCTGCCGGTTTGGTGACATCTCGAGGCAGCTCTCGGCGGTAATCCTTTCCGCATCTGTGTCTTCCGTGCCTTCCGGGCCAGAAATGTCCAAATATCACTGTTCCGAAAGATTGTGTTCCGGGTGATCGATACCCTGTCGACTGATCGTTCAATTTCCGTAACATCGGTAGTCGGTTCGGGCAGTTTACGTTGTGGCCTACACATCACTAGCAGCACCAGCAGCAGCAGCTCGTCCTTATTTCTCTCTCTCTCTCTCTCTCTCTCTCTCTCTCTCTCTCTCGGGATCATCCGCACTGCCCCTTATCGGTGCCGGTAATCATCGCCACAAGGATAGACAATATCCTGGCCAAAAGAGCACTTGAAAGTGTCGGCAACCGTACCATCGGCTCACCGATAACCATCCCGGGCGATTGTAGGCCACGAGAACTGCGGTAAAGTTCAGAGACTTGCGTGCTGATTGAGCCGTCGAGATACATTATTTGCTTCTTGCGAAGATTGGTCTCGATTTGTTTCACACAGCTATCTAACTGTTGGGCTACGGTGCGGCGTGCCAAACGTATGTTGCGTTTACTCAATGCGAACATTTTATGTATTGATTGCTAGAGAAAAGATTTCCCAAATCTAATTTTTAATGCATTGTAGGTTCCTAGTTGAAAATCCTAGGAAAATAAGATCGTCACCTTATAATGTGGTCGATATTGCACGACTTCTGATCCGGCATCTTGATTGCAGCCATATTTCCCCAAAAAAAGGCCGAACTATGCAGGTTTTAATTAGATTTGTGAAAGAAGTAAATATTTTGAAAGTTAGAAACTTTTGCAATCTATTTCCAATTCCCAAACACGTTGAAATTTAGCGAATTGCTTAAAAGAAAATTCATAAAAAACTACATCGAAAAAGGAAAAAAATGCACTCAATGAACCTTTGGTAGCAGAACAACATTCACGTATAGCCGATCGAAGCCGATCAATGGCATTTGTACACACCATCACACGAAAGGAAGTTAGCAAAGGAAAACCCAGCAGCTTGAAGCGCAGCTAATGCCCACCAGATCCGTACACATCCGCTTTGCCACTTCAGCGTATAAAGGACAAATCCGTCGGCTGAATGGAGCTTTTGCTCATCATACAACTTGCCACGCGGCCTGGTCCTGGTGTCATGCAGCCAGAAAAAGAAACGGAATGCGCCACAAAGTGAATAGGCCAAGCTACGGGAGAACCTTCGCCTATTGTTTGAGCTAAAGAAACACTTTAATCTGCACCATTCATCCTTCATTTACGGTGACAATCGGGCGAGCTCAAGACTGTCCTTCCCGAACCGTGTCTTACTCTGGCTGGCGCGATCAGTTTCCTGTTTGCTCCTTTGCCGACGGACGGTGGGTGCCATGCCGAACCAGTGCCGGCCTCGGTCGTTATAAGCAAGGCCACTGTTTACCCACCAAAGAGGGTACAATTCGCTAAAGCTAGCAAAAGTAAATCAAAACAATCGTAAACAAGCCTCGGCCGGCCGGAGTCGCCGATCAGTTTTCCCCGGCGTACCCCTTTTTTCCCAACGCACACCACGGAAGGACCTCGATCGATCCTTCTTGCGCCTTGTGATCGGTTAAGCTGTGGTCCCGTCTTTGATACCCCAAAGCCCGATCTTCCGAGCTTACGGTCCACGGGTTAGTTCGAGTGGCCGGGTGGCAATGTTTCGAATGATTACAAGGATCGCTTGCAAAACAAACCACACTAAGCACCACAAACAAACGGCCACAGGCACGGCCTCTACACAGGCGGAGATAATCCGCCCCGGTTGTGGGTCGCTCTGTCGGGCGGATGGTTTTGAGCAGCAGCAGCTCACGTGTCTGTGGCCTTATTTCATTAGCCTTTTCAAGTGTGCGCCTCGGTCGGGCATTATTCAAATTTCGGTCTCGTCCGTGAAGTACATCTTACATTGCTTACCGGGTCAACGAAGCTGACCATCTCCGGACACCGCCGCCAAAGGATGGAATCTTTCTCCCGAGAAGATAATCCTGCCCACACGAGAAAAGCCGGCTTTGAGCGTTGGAGAAAACATTTGCCAAAAGTCCTAAGTATGGCCAGTCGTCGTGTCTCGATGGCGTTCACATATCCTGTCCGTATTGAAACGTTGCTTCGGTTGCTCAGTTCGCTTTCAGCCTGCTCGTTGCTGTTCCAAACCTTAACGAATGCCCTCTTTTTTGCTGCGGTGAATTATGTAATAAGGATTAGAATTAGCTTCCCACTGCGCCGGAGCTGCTTCGGTTCGATTGATGAGTTAATGAGAACGATGGTTCGGTGGGTAAACAGCGGTGTAATGCTCTGATGGGTGTGTGGGAATTATGTAAATAGTCTATTACGAGGCAAGGCCGTCTGACTTTGGGCGTGGAAGGCCATGTCTGCCAGCTAAAGTATGGACATGAGATTTTGTACTAATTTAAAGCTTTTTACAACCTACATTTTTTGTGCCAATCGTGACCTAGACAAGCAATAATTCTTCTCTTCAGAATGTATTTTGTGCAGTAAGTGTAAACGAAAAAAATGGGGAATACAGGACTTATTATTCCGCTACGGGTAAATTAAGCCCAGGACTCAACACATCCCCAACCACCAATATCTAACTATTTCAAGTTCGTCATTGCTCTTCTGCTGGTTTTGGGTGGTGTAGATTCTTCAGCGGCCCTGCTAACAAACACTGATTTACTCAGGGGTGATGTACAGATAGGTGACCGCACCTTCGAAGTCGTCCAAAACTACCGGTCATACGACAGCCTGAGGAAACTTCTCCACTCTAAGTGCCTGTCGCGACAGACGAAGCTGGGAGACTGTACAGAACATTTATAGTCCCAGTACTCACATAAGCCTCTTGAGACATGGACTCTGTCCAAAACTGACGAAGCCCTCTTCGAAGTCGCGTTCGAGAGGAAAATGCTCAGAAGGAATTTTGACGCCCCGTGTATGTGTGGAAGGATAATGGAGGAGCCGCTACAATGACGAGCTTTACGAGCTGTACGATGGTCTCACCATCGTGCAGCGAACTAGACTCGCCAGGCTCCGGTGGGCTGGTCACGTCATGAGAATGACACCGGACGACCCAGTCCGTAAAGTCCTTTTAGGCCGTCCACACGGACAGAGAAGGCGTGGTAGGCCCAAATTGAGATGGAGTGATGGCGTTGATGCGTCCGCCAGAACGGCGCTAAACCGTGAGCAAAGCGCTACAACCGCTTTGCCTGATAAGTAAGTAAGTAAGTAGGTAAGAATCTTCACTAAAGATCCTTTCGACCGAACATTCAGAATCCAACATTTTCATTTAAACCAAATTTTTCAAGGATAATTGTCAAGGACAAGGATTTTCACAAGATCAGCGTATGAGCATATGAGTCTCCGTAAAACTTGTAAATCTGTGGTTCTTTCGCTAAATTGAGGACCTTACGTTTAGTTTAGTATATTTCCAAAACTAAACCAGGATCCTTATGGAAGTATCATATTGTCATGTTGGCAAGGTTATCGGTTCTTCTTCTTTCTTTGGCCTAACGAGGTCTAAGGTCTTGTCTGTCGCTTCTGGCTTACTAGACTTAATGATACCACTTAGTTGGATAGCTAGTCCTCATTAAGTGGGAACATCCCATTAAGTGGGATGGGATTTTAGCCCCGGTCCTGCTAAAATTCCAGTTATTTCGGTTATTAATAAGTTAATAGTTAAATAAATGCTACATAGAATATCCAAGCTCCAAATGCATCTGCGGCGCATCTAAACTCTCCTCCGTCAATTCATTTGCCAATACGGATTATCTAATAACGGTGTTCGCTTATTGTCCAATTGCAGGACATCATTATTAAAAATTAGTTGAATACCTTAAAAAAATCCCCGACATTGACCCATGATTATCTCTCGCGCTCTGTACGGCGCACATAACCTCAACAACAGTTCCGTCTTACCTTCGTCCCCTTACACAGTCACCACCATCATCGCCAGCTGCAATCTTTCCGCCCCGTTGGTAGTAATCCAACTCAAGTGTCCTCAAATAAAACAACTGAGGGGATAACGGTTCGGCTAGCTGGACGCAATTGCCATTTAATTACCGACCACAGAACATCATGAGAAACAAATTGATGGTAGAAAGGGGGAAAAAACGTACCAAGAACACCGAAAGATATATCATGCCCAGGACAAAAGATTTGGGTTTGCTAGCGTCCTTCATTTTCCGGCCGCACAGAGAAAAAAGGGAAGATGAAGAGGAGGGAGCAACAATTCGAAAACCAATGCGGAAACCCCTTAAGGGTACAACCGTTCGGCTACGGCACACGCCCGGCATTGGTAAAGTGGGAGGAGTTTACGGCAGCACCTCAGGCCGTGCAGCTTCCGATCCTAGCGATACGGGGCGCAAAGGGATGCGCAAATATTTGGACAGGGATTCAATTTCACCCAAACAATAGCCAGAGCTGGCACTCGCTTGGAAGGGGAGGGCTACACAAACGGTAGGTTCCACAGAACGGAGAATAAAATAAAAAGGATGTGATCACTTGCTACCGGTGTTCAGTGTGTGATCGGTGCGGAGAAGGACCGGACCACCGGAAAGTTTGCGTGTGCATTCCCAACAGAACAGAACAGAACACGGTGTAGTAATGGCGGCTTCCAGTTGCAAGAGTGTGGCTCCTTTGCGCCAAAGTGATTTCAGTATCGAACACATCCTGACGCGGGCCGGTGAACGGTACAGTAAAAGGCGCAAGCTAACCGCGTCACCAAACTGTCGGAACTGTTGTTCCAATAGCCCGGGAAGTGATCGTAGTGAGGATATAGACGGTAGTGATGAGGTTGCCCGCTTGCACGACGAAGCCGGTACGGAACCGGACGAGGAGCTAGATGAAGTAATCGATGTGGGACAATCGGTGCGGCCTTCGGATGCGGGATTTTTACCAGCGGTTCCCGGTTGCAACATGCCCACGTTCGATTGGCTCTACTACACACGGTACCATCCACCAAAGTTGCCACGTAAGTAATCCTGTGCTTGCACCACTTCCAAACGAGGTGGGATCAAACTCTGATCGTTTCATCGCTCGGTTCCACCAGGTCCCCAAAAATCGGGTCCCGTTAAACGCACTCCCGGCCGGTTACCACGGGTACCATTTACACCGGCCCAGCTAAGTGCACTGGAGGACGCTTATAAAGTGTCCACCTACCTGAGCTCCGAGGAAGCGAACCAGCTTGCCTACAGTCTAGAGCTGACCAACACGCGCGTGAAAATTTGGTTCCAAAATCGACGTGCCAGAGATCGGCGAGAAAAGCGGGAAGCGTCGCTTGCCACCGGCGGCAGCAGCTACACGAATCCTTCTGCCTCACTCAGTATGGCGCCGCTGCTGAGCGTTGCACACAGCAATTCTCGAGCTGGCAGCAGTCATCCGTCCTCGCCGTCCAGCGTAGAAGCGACCGGTAGTCGACAGAGCAGAAGTCCTACCACCGACCGTAGCTACTAGCCTGCCATCAGAACGTGTCCTGTGGGCTTAAAACAACAGTTAGGATGTTGGTTACTTTTTTGTGATATCATTCTCCATCGGCGATCTTCAACGATCGAATCGGACAAAGGACAATCTTGTACAGTGACTTTTCCGGCGCTCTCTGTAAATTCTTGCTGCCATGTTTTGTATATATGATGTATAATAGAGGTGTGTTAAGTGCGGTATGGATTTACAGTTCGCAAACACGGTGAGAGTATAGGCCTTACTGTAGGAATTTTAAATATAACGTTACAGTGCTTGATAGTGTAATAGTGCTTGAATAAAGAAGATTATTTACAAGCTTTTGAAATAGCAATATATATCTTAAACATTAGATATGTAAACTTTTTTGTGAACTGAGAATTAAAGTTTTTCAAAAACCTACAGAGCGGTTGGTGTGTCCTATTTCGGTTTCGTTGGCTTGAGTTTACTCATCACCAATCTGGATAGGATTCGATACCCGATCCAACCATTTGATAGACCGTCACTGCTAATGCTAAATGGACGTTTATAATCCCTACAACATAAGGAAAAATGTGAATTTTAGATCTAATATAATATCTTACTTACTTACTTATCAGGCGCTACAACCGCTTTGCGGTCTTGACCTGCTGCAACAATCCTCGATACCGCTCGCGGGTAGCGCCGTCGTCTGCCAATCCGTTATCCCGGCCGTTCTGGCGGACGCATCAACGCCATCACTGCACCTCCTCTCCGTGTAGACGGCCTATAAGGACTTTACGGGCTGGGTCGTCCGGTGTCATTCTCGTGACGTGACCAGCCCACCGGAGCCTGGCGAGTCTAATGCGCTGTACGATAGTGAGATCATCGGACAGCTCGTAGAGCTCGTCATTGTAGCGGCTCCTCCATTGTCCTTCCACACATACACGGGGCGTCAAAAATCCTTCTGGGCATCTTCCTCTCGAACACGGCTAAGAGGGCTTCGTCAGTTTTGGACAGAGTCCATTTCTCAGAGGTGTATGTGAGTACTGGGACTTTAAACGTTCTGTACAGTCTCTCAGCTTCGTCCGTCGCGACAGGCATTTAGAGTGGAGAAGTTTCCTCAGGCTGTAGTATGACCGGTTGGCAGCCAGCACCCGTGCGCGTCACTCAACATCAATGTTGTTGTCGGTGCTGATTTTGACCCCAGATAGATGAAGTTTTGGACGACTTCGAAGGTGTGGTCACCTATCTGTACATGTACCCCTGCGTAAATCAGAATTTGTTAGCAGAGGGCCGCTGGTGGTGCCACCATCGTTTTGGTTTTCGCCTCGTCCAATCTCCAACCCGAGGTTCTGTGCCGGACGCTCGATCCTTTGATAAGCTTCTGCTACATAGGAGAGCCTCAAACCAATGATGTCTATGTCATCAGCGTATGCCAGGATCTGGATTGACTTATAGAAGATGAACCCGAAGTTTCCACCTCCGAGTCGCGGATGGCTCTCTCTAGCGCCAGATTGAAAAGGGAAGACAGGCAAGCCCATCTCCCTGGCTGGTGGTAGCAAAGGGGCACTGAGAGTTTTCCATCCACCTTCACCTGGCATGTGATGTTGGCCATTGTCATTTTTACAAGCCTGGTAAGCTTGGCCGAGATTCCAAAAGAGCTCATAACGTCGTACAGTGTTACCCTGGGGCTATGCTGTCATATGCGGCTTTAAAATCAATGAAGAGATGCTAGGAATGCTTCTCCAAGATTTGTCGCATCGTGAAGATCTGGTCAGTGGTTGATTTCTCGTTTCGGAATCCTCTCTGATAGTTTCCGACTATCTCTTCGACGAATGGGACAAGTCGATCTTGTAAGATTAGGAAGAAGATCTTGCAGGCGGTATTCAACACCGTAATAATTTAATTGCTGTAATTGCTGCACTGTAATTGCCTGTAATTGCTGCACTCTAGCCTCTAATGTCTAATCTAATGGAATCGACTTACACAGCCACTTTTTGTTTCGAGTTGTCATCAAGCGTGTAAACGGCTCGGTATGTTTCGTTTTTTACATCTTTTTAATAGTATTACTTAATTCCTTTTTAGCGACATCATAATTACAATGTTTTTTTAACACGACCCACACTTCCCTAGAGCATCAATTGTACTGTTAAAAATAACAACAACTAACAAATGATATAATAAAGTTCCCAATTTGGCCACCGTACCGTCGTTCCTTATTTTCTTTTTCTCTGGCCAAATTGGAATAAAAAAAACCCAGAAAGGTAAAACGTTAAAATTCATTGCGCCTTCTTTAAGCAATGGCTCAATATTTGGGGATTGGAAAGAAGGGAGGAAAAACAACTGATAGGTTTTTGCGGTGGTACATACACATTGGGAAAGATTCTAGCCTGAGGTAACAAAAAAAAATGGAAAGACAAAAGGGAAAAGGAAAACTAAAATTATTCTATAATCGCACACTAGCAATACAAAACCTACGTTTGTCCGCTGGGCCTTTAGCCTTAGCGGATTGCCTTAAGTAATGTTACAATATTTACTCTACAATCTTTGCTATAAAATTATGCTCCATCCCATGCTTTACACACACACACACACACACACTGTGCAGACCAATGCGTTAGCAACGTATTTCATTTGCCAAATGATTTATACAATTCGCGTGTGTGTGTGTGTCAGATACAATAAGTGATACCGTTTGGTGTAGTTTGGACTGCGCGCTCTTGAAGTAAACTTTTTAAACCAAACGGCAGAAAGAATAAAATTTTCATATAAATCCATCAAACGCTATCGACGAAATGGTTAAATAGTAGAAAGCAAACCACAAAAGCCATTTCTGTAATCCAACCTTCACCGGCTCCTGTATCCAATTAGTCTTTTTTGCTATCTCCGGTGAATCATCGTCTTCAATACATCCCAGTTCCCTTTACCCTTGCTGACTCTTGCTTCGTTTATAATCGACACAGCGTGTAGAGAAAGCCGCGATCGCAGTACGAGCATTATATGCCGCCTTCTGTTCTGTTCCCGATCGTTTCAGGGTTTCACCTATCTTCGCGGCCCTCTAAAACATGTATGTTATTGGACATCTATTTCTATCTACCACATGCGCTGTGCACTGTTGTTGTTAGCTTAAGGTTTGTTTGTCGTACGAGTGTCCCTTCGTTTTACACTCTGCACACATTCTAGCGATCGCAAAAATGGGTTGTATTCATGTAACCGTTTAGGACCGTCTAAGCTGCTGCACCGCTTGCACACACATAATTTACGATAAACACCTCAATAAGCGTTGTAGCAAGCGGTATAGCTATAACTGTGATGCTTACTGGTGAGTTGTTACTTGTAAGATATTACCTCAAATGGTTTGCGCAAATTACTAGACCGAACTGTAGTTACCTGTGGCATTTCATACAAGCTCTCGACGAGCAAACAAACTAACCTTTGAGGCCTCTTTCACAGGTCTATAACTCTATGGATGAATACATTGTGCGTAGGCTTTGCCCTTTGAATTGTTTTCTCTCTCTCTCCCTCTCTCTTGTTAAGTTCAATAAGACTGCGCAATACTTGCTCTCCATAGTCCGCTGGCGCATATGATGAATCTAATAAATTAAGCCTTTAAGGGGTATAGGTTTCGGGTGAGGACGTGTGTGTGTGTGTGGGTGTACGTATTTTGCGTAGCAAAACCATACCATTAGGTTCGTTTGTGGTGCGTATACAGATCACTCCTAAAGCTGGAAGCTTCTTCCATCTACCTTCTCTCCTGCGTTCTGCATTTTGTTGAGGACGAATGGACGAAAGACAAAAACAAAACGATTCCGACGGTACAAGCTTACTGTTGCACAGTTGCGCTGAACAGATTATGTGTTGTTGTCCATTTGCTGCCCCACAGCTGCACACACGCTTAGGTTTGTTTGATTCGCTTTAATCCTTCACGCAGATAATTGATTCCCGACCTTTACCAACGCCAATCCACTTGACCGGCACGTCCAGATCGTTCTCGATTAACCGCACGTAGTCCTGCGCCTGTGGTGGCAGTTCGCCGAAATCGCGCACATTCTCCGTCGACTGTAGCCACCCGGGCATGGTAACGTAGTTAACCTCCACCTGGCTGAGGTCGGTAATCGAACCGGGGAAGTAATCGATTTTCTTCCCGTTCAGATTGTAGCTGACCGCCACTTTAATCTCCTTGAGCGTATCGAGAATGTCCAGCTTGGTGAGGCAGATTGCCGTGTAACCGTTCACCATGGAGGTGTACCGTAGCAGCGCCAGATCGAGCCAGCCACACCGGCGTATTCTCTGCGTGGTAACACCAACCTCACCGCCGCGCTTCTGCAGCAGCGATCCAATTTCCTACACCAAAGCACAAAAACAAACCAGCATCGTTAATTTGAATCCTTTCGAACGGATGGGGGAAAAACAAAGCAGTGCCCGCCCATTATTACATCGTGCAATTCCGTCGGGAAGGGTCCATCTCCTACGCGGGTAGTGTACGCTTTCACCACACCGATCACCTCACCGATCGCCTGCGGTGGTAAGCCCAGTCCGGTCAGCACACCGCCGATACTGCAGTTACTGCTCGTCACGTACGGATAGGTGCCTGGAATGAAAGCGGGACACCACCAAACGGAAGGCGAAATTAATAAGGAAGTTTGTTCTCGGAGAGAAGGATCGGGATGCTGCAATCCAGTGCCACCACCTACCAAAGTCAATGTCCAGCATGGCAGCGTTCGCTCCCTCGACCAGTACGCTTTTGCCCTCCTTGAGCGACGTGTGCAAGTACGACACCGAGTCGCGCACCAACGGTCTCAACCGTTCGGCATACTCGCGATATCTACGTAAGAAGCAAAGGTCCAACACAAGTCCGACTGATGCCATCGTCCTCCATCGCATCCCACAAACCCCCCCCCACCCCACGCACGGCGATGCGTTCTTGCAGGTTGACGGAGGAGGACAGGCGAGTGGCCAAACCTTTACTTACCGTGCGAGTTCCGCATTAACGTCCACCGAGAAATCCGGATAGAGCCGTTTGTACATTGCTACCAGGGCTTCAAACCTAACCGGGACGAGGTACGAGACAGATTTCCGGTCAGCCAAGGTGCGCGACCCCAAAACAATGGATGTGTGCGTGTGTGTGTTGTAGAGAAAATGGGAAAGTATAAAGCAAAAGGCGGATGTTAAACTGGATGCTCGACAGTCATTCTGAGCAACGGAAAGCCTTACTTTTCACCGAACATCTTAAAGTCGCCCAACAGATCCGACACGCGGATGCCGTTGCGGGTCGCCTTACTGGAATAGCACGGCCCGATACCTTTTTTGGTCGTCCCGAGCGATTTGCCACCCTTTTCCGCCTCTTGCAGACCATCCACCTGCTGGTGCAGGTCCAGCACCAGATGCGCCCGGTTGGAGATTATCAGCCGGTCTTCCCAATTCTTCAGCCCTTTTGCCTCGTTTTTGGCAAGCTCGTCGAACAGACCGGGCAAGTGAACGACAACACCATTGCCTGGAAAGAGAAACACGAACACAAGAACAGATGGAAGAAGTCGTTAGACGGTGGTGTTTGCATAAAATAGAAAGAAAATCTAACCAAACAATGTATGTTGTAGTGGAGGCGACAGTGGCGCCGACACGACAGGGGCCAGCGTTCAAGTCGCCATCTGATCTTGTTCTTTTATGTCTCCCTTCTAAACGATAATATAAAAATCTCACCAACTGAATTCACTTAAAGAAATAACAATAAAAAACTATCATTCCTATCGATAATAGGAACCCATCATTCCTGCAAACTGAAAGCCGGCATAACAAGCCACGGAATATAGGGGGAGGGGGGGGGGGGGTGGTGGGAGGTACATGCTGTGACACACGCGTGCCAAGTTTCGTGACCCAAACGATAAACCGAAACGAAGCCAAAGGACGTTTGAGGAGTATGCTTGTTTATAAAACTTATCGGACAACCTATCTCGACCGTTTTTCGGTCGGTCGGTCGGTCGGTCGCTCGGCCTGTGCGGATGTAGTTTGTTGATGAGCTTAAAACAAACTGCCTCCGGGTCGTTTGCAAGGTCGATTCGTGATATCCTCCTTAATCAACCATGAACGTGCCTAAGTTTATTATACATATTGAACGGTTTTTTTGCTTTGTTTTGTCAGTTGCTCTGCCGCGCTGGTGATTGCTGGCGAATGGTTTCGTTCTCTACGAACAGTACAAATGATTTGCTAATACAAATTATAACATTTCCATTTGCCATGGCATATAACTGGCAGCATGTTTAATAAAAAGAAGGAACACACTTCAATCAGCAGTTCAGTCAGCGGGCAAACGTTTTAAGGTAACAAAACAAAGCTAAACCACCAATTCCCAACTTATGGTAATCCGTACCGTTGCGCGTCAGGCAAAAGCATTTGATCGATAAACACATTTGCCTATAAGTTTTGATTTATTTTTTATTAAACTGCAAAAAGGGGCTTGATAACAAACCAAGCAGCTCCACCGGAAAGGCCCGAAGGAATCCTTTCTTATTGCGGGTAGAAGCGAGCCGCCGGGCACGCAGGCATAACAACCTTGAACGAAACTAACCCAAAACTAACTCAAGGTTTTGCGCGTGGTGTGCCTTTGGTTGCGGTAAATTGTGATTCAAAGGAACAACCGGCGCGACTCGACGACACAAAACTTTCCCGCTATAGTGTTATTGCTGTTCGTAAAGTAAATGGATGATTAATTGTTTAGCTTATTGAACAACCGCGAACAACCGCGAACCACGCCATTTCGCTGATGATATTTTTACATCCGAAATTAGCCAAAAACCCCCGTTTGTTGCTGCACAAACTAATTCGAAACTGCGATTAAATGGTTACCTAAACGCTGCCCCCACAAACTGTCGCTTTCTTTGCTTGTGGGGCAAAGTTTCGAGCAAAAGTTAGTCATGTGAAGGCGCAGCGTAAGTTCTTTCGTGCGTTTTGCAAGTCGGGTGGGTGCTGGAAATCGGGGTTGCACTTGCAATGCTTATACCCTTTACGCACGAAACGGTGTCCAATGAAAATAATGCAATGTTATTAGCAAACAGTGAGGAGTGGAACACATCATAATAATGTTTAATGATTACATTAAACTATCAGTATAATATCTTCTTCTTCTTCTTCTTCTTCCTTGGCACTACAACCTTGAGAGGTCTCGGCCTGCCATTTCTGGCTTTCTGTGATTTAAATTTACCCGAAGCAAAGTAGTCAGCCCTGCGTACGGGGAGGCGGTCTGGATGGGATTTGAACCCCGGTCCTGTCGTGTGAAGACCGGCGCCGCTGTCGCCTCGGCCACCGGACCGCCTCAGTATAATATCTATGTTGCACATATTTATCTCTTCTGTAACCGTGATTCATATTTTCAAGCTAAATACATCATCAACTTTGTCCCAGCTACGTGACGGAAAGCGTATTGTGAAGGGTGATGTATGTAGCTAAGCTCCATTACTAAGCTATTCAAATCATTAACCGCTCACTGGTGCGGTAGAAAAGAAGCGCGCAAAGCATTTCCCCTGACGTACACAAAGCGTGTGCCAATAATATTGAAAACTGTATATACAAACGGTCAGTCTCAACACAAAACCGCACGATCACGTAAATTGTCATGTGATGATGGGACGAGATGATGATGAGCAACACGATCTCGTACCACACTCACACGTACTGCACACATTACAACACGTCCGCGGACACTATGAGAGTAAGCGTTTAGCGCTCGATGCGAAACGGTTTCGGTGACAAACAACGGCGGTGGCCCACCACCAGCAACAACAGCGCACTCTCGATAACAACCACCGTGGTGTGGTTCCGATAATTGTTGGAATGGGTTAGAAGAAGAGGCAGGCAGCAGCAGCAGGTCAGTCCGACTCCGACCGAATGTATCTATTATTTTAATGGGGGGGGGGGGGGGGGCTGGTGACGCAGCCTCATCTGGGCCACCACCACAACAACCACCGTAGACAGTAGCCTAAACACAACCCTACGCCAGCCGCAAGCTTCTCAATGGCAGTGGGTTGAATTTTGCACTTGAATTTTGTTCATGTTCCAATGGAGGTTGGGGGGGAGGGGGGTGATGTCAGCGAGAGGGTAAAGAATACGGTCGCGACCGAGTCCACTGCCGATCGAGGTTACACCCTTCGCGCGTCCTGATGCTGCTGACCTTATGTCTAAATAAAAATCTTGTCTCGACAAGGATGGGCGTTGTTCAACTTGAATGATTCGGGTTTCGGTTGCCGTAGCACACCGCACCGGAATGGGAGGTGCGCTTCACATCAGCCGTTAAATTAACTTGCCTTAACCATTAGCTTTAAGCTAATGCCAATTTTACCATTTTTTATTATTAATTTTAAGCCAATTTTACCATTTTTGTGTCTGTGGTTAGGTGGAGTGAAATGTTAGGAAAAGGCTATTTAGAATGTAATTTACATTTTTCCGATCCGATCCGACGCACAATCACTGTTGCACACGAAGTTTACAAATGGAAGAGTAATGTAGCTGTAAGTGGAAAAGCACGCGCATTCTGGTCCTTGATAATCAGTTACTACGTCGGTGTAGCCACGGAATGATTGGAAAATATCCTTCGATAGAGGATCGATCGACGACGAGCCAACTTTTTTAAAAGATATATTCCACAAGCCACTCATTCTGTCTGCCTGTCATATGGACCGTTTCATCGTAGCCACAGGGGGTCCACACTACAACAGTTAGATGGACTCAACACTCAACACGATAAGCGATCGAGAGGCGGTCATTGGCGGTCTTGATACATGTTTAAATATACCAGTGGAGTTCGACGATTTCTTTGGCCATACCCGCGATAAATCAATTCCTAGAACTATATTATATTATCTGTACCCGAGTGAAGCTGAACCGTTGAGTGGATCACTAGCCCATTTTTGTAATGCACACGTTGCGCTACGACACGATTCCCGCCAGCGAGACTTACCGATAATTGAGGTACTTTTCTCATGGATAATTCCGCTGGGCAGCAGATGAAAATCGAAATCCTTTCCATCGACGACCACCGTGTGACCTGCATTGTTTCCACCCTGTAATAAAAGAAGAAGAAGACGATAAAGTTAGGCTTTTTTTATAATATTGCAAAAATGTACCCAATAAAATAATATTACATTAAATACAGTTGCGGAAGGATGGGGAACTCCAATTCGAATTCTAGTTGATCAAACGTCTGAATTACATTTTCATAGAGTAAGTATCTTCTTGATCTGTTGATCATTCTTTTAGTGTAAATATCGAGTGTATGATCTGGAGGAGATTATTTTTACTGAAAAATAAACATAAAACTAATGGCCCTCGTTTATGTAAATCGTTACGAACGATTATTATCGATCAACAACTCTAATGGCAGCATATTCGACGAGTTTGCCCGGTTCAAAACAACAAACGATCTTCATGCTCGCACGCATGCATAATTCAGCCGCTGAAAGAGGATCCTTTTCACCGCTCCTATCCACTGCCATAATTAAGGGGAAAACCGCAGAGAGAGAGAGAGAGAGAGAGAGAGAGAGAGAGAGAGATAAAAGGAGAGTGAACCGTGTTTTGGGGTTTTGGGAAAGATTTTTGCAGCAATATATTTTTGGCCAGCGGCCAAACACGACCACCGACCGTACCATACCACCTGAACCGGACGTCAGATGGGTTTGCTATCAGGGGGCATACGATCGTACGGCGCAGACGGGATGGACTGTGGTTACGCCATCCCGAATTTTCATTTCCCTGTGCACCCCACCACACCGTTTCTTATCTATCTTGATGCTGGGCGCGGGTGGATGAGTATGAACAAGACCGTTTCAGTTTGTGTTTTTTTTTGTTGCTCAAGTGCAACCACAAGATACGGGGCCGTGCGCCTGCGTAATACACCACCGCGCTACAACTGTTTCGGTGGAAAAGCCGTAGCGAAAAAAATAAATAGACCACCGGATTCACCTCGTCTGTTGAATGGTTTTTGTGTATACCGTGTCGACGTGATGGTCACCTTGGTCCCTTACCTTCCCGCGCTACCGGGGCTGTTCTTTTGGACGAAGCACGGCGGTACGTACCGTCCTCCAAAGGCAAAGACACGGATGAACCCATCATTGGCTATTCTTATCGAATGTGTTAACATGCGCAAATTTCTACCGACCACCATGGGTGGGTCAGGTGATGGGGGGGGTGCGCGCGAAAGATACGAGAAAGCAAGGCTGAAGTCTTTTCATCCTCGTGACCTCCTCGCACAAAAGACCTCACACGGGTTTTAGGGGCTGCACTTTATCCGTGGCCTAGTGTTTTGTGTTCGTAATTTTCGTATACCGAGGGACGAGGAGAGTTTGTGCAATAAATTATGCTTAAAGCTGTTGCTGAACGTTCATTCCACTCTGAGCAATCTGAAAATAAAGCGTAAACGTTGGCATGGTTTTGGGGGAATTTTTAAACATTTCTATTACATCATCTGCTGCGAAGGTCTACCAGATGGGGTGCACAGGGGGGTAGGGCGCTACATTGTTTGCTACACAGCTAACGAGAACGAGCAAATGGCCAGCACTGCAATGACAACGCACCAACCAATTGAATGAAACACAATATCGATAAAGCAAATTTAGCGGGTCGTAAAATGTGTGCAATGGTCCTCAGAAGACGCAATACGAAACCATCATGCGAAAGCGCGCAATACGAACACGTTGCTGATTTGGTCGAGCCCTCCGGCAATGCGTTTGCGTTTGTCCGATTCGACCGATAGTACGCCGGAACGATCTTAGAAACAAAACAAAGCGCATCTGCGTTACGCTTACATTTCGTGCTTGGAAGACAGTCGTTGGAAAGGGGCTTTATATTTCGGGTGCGATTACACGTACGCGCTTATCAGTAAGCTAACAGCCGCGAGAGGCTCTAGTCGCATTAACTCTTCCTACCATCTGCTCCTGCAGACAGTCGCGCATAGGTTAGTGACGCGTGCACGAACCATATGACGTAAAAGGGGCAAAAGACTGCGACATTGGCGCACCTATCTATCTATAAATTGAATGCAATTAATTAAAAAAAAAAACAAACCCAAAAAGGGAGATTACACTTTTGTATATGTGACCAGTCCTTCACACGATCAAAGCGTTTTCAAATAAAGTCCAAACGCATGAATAAGACGCCAAGGAAACCAGCAACTACACACCAACACTTCCTGTGATTCTCTTATGTAAAAGAGGAACAGTCCTCAAACCTCTTGCTAGGAGCTCTTGATACCTAGCTTTTTGTTATCTTACTGTGGGCAGTGTCCAAACAGCGAGCGAATGATAAGGATAGGAACTGTCTCTTCTTCCCCACGTTACGCGATACCAATGTGCGTCAATTATGGGAGTGAGGATGTGCAGGACGATACAAAAAAAAAACTGCAAGTAATTGAGTGCACCAGCGACCACACGAAACCGAACGGTTTGTCAATTAAAGCGCAATGAGAGATTGCCTGTCCTGCAGGCAGCAAAGCCGTAGCGATCGATTCCGCCAGGTTCTCTACCGTGAAGCATTCTTACGCGTTCAGTGCTTCGAATGTTTTGCAGCTCGTTCGAAAGGGCGAGACTGCTTAGGCACCATTTCACCTTCGTCATCATCATCATCATCACCGCGGTCACATGTTGATTTGCTTGCATGTACTTGTGAGTAGTACGGCTACAAATGAAATGTTAACAATTACACCCTTCATAAACCCTCCCCGCTCACGGACTCACCTGACAGCGACACACGATGTCAGCGTAAGCGGCCAACATATCAACCACCTTGCCTTTGCCTTCGTCGCCCCACTGGGCGCCCAGAACCACTACCACCTTCTGGGTGTACGGGTTCTGCCGGCGATTATGCATCTGTTCGTGCATGGTGCGTGCGGCAGCGGTGTGATTATTTTCTCCTGCGTGATGGTTGGCCGTACCGTTCACAGCCGTTTGATGATTCGCAGACATACTGGAGGTGGCGCGATGATAATGTGACTGTTGATTTCGTGATTTGCTCTTTCTGCGCTGCTGCTGCGCGGGTGCTCGTTATCTTGGTTGCCTTCCTAATGTAATTCACACTTAAAGGGAAAACCGCACTATCTTTTTCTGGCGCCAACTGGTTTGTTCCACCTCTAAGCAGAGCCGACAAAAAAACGCCGAAGCAATCCGTATCCTTGACGGTGGTGCGAAAAGACTGACTGTCGATTATCGAACACTATCGACTCTCAAAGCGCAAGGGAGATTACACAATCCTCTTCCGGCGAAACAGCACTAAACACTAGAACTAGATTTCCCGCTGTTGTTGTTGCTGGTGTGGCACACAACGTTAAGCCGTAACAGATTGCTTCCAACGATACTGGAGCTCTAAAGCCGGAACACTAATGGGACTGCACGGTGTGGGTAGAAGGAAACGAAAACCACGAGGTGCGCTGCTGAAGGACAGGATGAGCGAGAACGCTCTTGTTGTTGAGTCGCGGGTGACACGGATTACTGCGCGAACACTACGCGTACACCGTCCGTCGTGTTTAGAACGGACGCGGAAACGTCTGGTTCCCAATTGCGACCAGAATCGACGGAGAGATTTTGTCGACAACGCCGAAGGAAATGCACCCGAACCTCGTGCGGTTTTCTCACAGAAAAATAATAAAAACAATTTGACAGCTCCCAAAGATTGCGCTTGAACAACTGCTTGGTTGAAGCAAGGTATGTAGATATAGAAGGTAGAGTTGTTTAGAGCAATTTGACATTTCTCGACCTGACATAACAATTCCGGGGTGATCGAGGGGAAGGGTATTGAGAAGAGTGAGAGCAGCATCGGAGGAGGCGCCGGTGGTGGTATCGCTTGCGATTTTTTGACGAAAAATGCAACCAAATATCGTGAATCTTCTGTGGGACAACTCTTAATATGCAAAGATGACCCATAAATTAGCGAAATTGCTCAAGGGACTGAGAATCGAGGCTGTTTGTTCATGTTGGTAGCCCCATACCATATGTTTTTGTAAACAAACTCTGACATAACTCGACTAAAATGTCGCCCTGTCAAATCGATAAAAATTCACCTTCTAAATACATACACCTTGGGTTGAAGCATGCTGCGACTGACAGCACCGCGAATTGACAGCCTGCATTTTGACAGTGCATGCTGTCGCCGATTTCATTATACCAATTCAAAACTGCAATAAGCCGTTGTCTGTTCAAAACAATCTCGAGAAGTTGTTGCCCCATTGGCTTGATTTTACCTGTATTTGGACAGTAAGACAAGACTTGGTGTCGAGTCCTAGAGATGCTCAGATCGTGGCGGTTCATTGCGTATTTAACTGTTAAGCTGACATAATTTTACAGTTGAGGTGGAAACATACTGGCCATAGTATCGGTGGTTCTGACGGTTCAATCAACTCTGATGCTCCAAACCGATCAATGCATGATCATTGATCACGATACACGCAGACATCACAACCACAATCAAGTAATGATGTTTCGAGTGTACAGAAGTATTGATGTCTCGAGGGTTTAACTTCTGGAAACAGATGGATACAACATAGCAGCATTGAACTGTAGTGCAAGATACAGACCTGCAAAAAAGATCCTCGAAAACTCACGAAGTTTTTTCGTCACTACAACAGACTTTGATTTTTTTATCTGTTGGAGTCAAGAGCACTCTGCCTATGTGGAAAATAAATTAATAAAAAATGGTATGAAAGCATGGAAGAAGCTGTATATTGCGCGTTGTGTAGACGAGTGATTTGATTATAAATATCGAGCAGTTTCGCTGCTGATGCGGAAACTGCGAACCATGCGTTATAAACGAAACGACATTTGACGTTGCTTGACCGTTTGTGTTTGATTGCTTGTTTACGAAAATTTCATTGTTTAGCCAGCAAACCACCGAACGTTTATTTTGAAGCGGTTAAGATTGTGCTGAAATCAGTATTGTACTAAAATATGGGTACGTTGGCGTATGTATAAAGAAGCCGGCAAAAATGTAGCTCGTTTTCCTTCGTTTCAGAAACGTACACAGAGGTTTCGGGCGAGATTCGTGACCTGCAAGATGCAGTCGTCACATTGCGGATGAATATTCCGGCGTTGTATAAAAAGCTGCTGCTAAAAGAGTGTGAGCTTGAGCATCAAATGATTGTACGTTGTGCATAAAGTTGGTTTATTGTACATGGTTCGTTGTACCTAACGATGGTTCTCTTTGGTTCTGGCTTAATCTAGATTGAAACCGATGTCTGCGTGCCAAAACAGCCGGTTCAGGAGTTGAAGAAGATAGAACGGCTACCGAAACAGCTTTTTCCCGCTTCAAATGCAGCATCTGATGTCCAGGAAGTTCACAACTTGCTAAACGTTCTGCACAAGTTGTTCCCAAAAGGGCAATAGACGCGCGCTCATCAACAGTCCTGCAGCTCGAGGAGGGAGTGGAGTTCGCGGTAGATAACTTTTAAGCATGGTAATCCTGGTTTAAGTTTCTGTACCATTGGTAGGAAGTAAGTCATATGTAAGATAATGGAAATTAACAAACAATAATTCTGTACTTGCCTGTAGTAGAGTAATCACCGGTTTCTTCCGAAATAAGTGCCCTTTGGTGAGAACTTGTAGTACGAAAATAACTTTCAACTGCAAATATAGAACGAATGGAATCACAAGCCTTTTTTCGGGGACAGTCTACACAAAGCAGGAACGTTAGTTACGTTAAAGAATACTTCGTTGATCACAATATCTTGCACATACTCTATCGGTATGAGTGCATTGCGCACATTGCCGCTGGCGAACGTCGTTGAACACTGCATAGCAAAGTCCTTTACCAACACCAAACTTTCCGATTTTATCACATTGTTGTACAGGTATACAAGAGTGGCGATGGGTAGAAGAAACAGTGCGTGCAGTGTGTTCAATCGGAAGAGGAAAACACATACTGCGAAGCAAAACAGAGTCCCAAGCTCCAGAATCAGCAGTGTGTGCCTTTCGCGAGGTGCATCTACATTTTCCACCGTGAGCTGCAGTACACTGTCCGATTTGTGAACTATTTTAACGTGTATGGGCTTTCCTCCACTGGTCCAAAGAAATACCATTCTGCCGGGCGCGATCACAGCATTGAAAGTAACAAAGAAGGCGTATGGGTTTGTTTGCAAAATTCGTCAATCCACGGAAAACTAAAACAACAGTATAGCACAAAAAGAAGAACAAGAATAAGACGCGTTTCGATTATCCGGGTTAACCGGCAAAGCAGGATTGAAATGGACGTTTTTTTTTTCAAGAAATTCACAACATCGAAGGATAATGCAATAAATAAAGGTTCTAATCCAGTCATTGAACAATCTGAAAATTTTCTTTTCGTTCTCGGCAGTGTTATTTCGAGAAAATAAAATGTTTTCCGAATGTCAAAAGCTGCACGAAAGCGTCTGCTCGAACGGATAGTTCGGCACTGGTCGAAAAAGTGGAGCCGAGCCGAATCGAGCAGCCAATGCAAAAAGCTGAAACCAAAGCGCTGCAGTAGGCGAAAACGAGAAGAAATCCAATATGGCGGTGTAAATGTTGTGATAGCCAGATTCGCGAGTTTTAAAACGGAAAAGAACCCAGCACCAGAATTCGTGAACCCCGCTTTCCTGCGTAATTCAACTTACAAAGGCAAGCAGCAAGCACCGCGCTAACTCGCATACCGGTTACTGTTCCGGAGCATTGCGGAACGGAAAGAATTTGTCGAGGGAAGCAATACACAGCAGGAAAAAAACTGTGCAGGTAGCGCATAAGAGCAGCAGACACACAAGGTGAGTTTTTTTTTCTCTTCCGAACGGTTCCGTACGTCCTACTTGGATCCCGTTTTTGTGGAAGAACGATCGACGTTTGGGGTTGGTTTGGTGAGCCAACGCGCAATCAAACAAAGGTGCGAGAATCTCCCGGAACCAAACAGAGCATCATATACGCTGCACTGTACCGCTCTTGCGGCCGGCCTGAGGATAGCGGCCGGGTTCATCCGGAGCAGTGCGTCTGCGGTTGCCGAGGTCGAGCGCACGTAGTGTGAGTCTCTATTTTCTTTGCCAGCTCTTCTTGTTCTTCTTTCCCCGTTTCCCTTTGAGGAGTGTGTGTGTCCAGCCTTTGGTGGAAGGTGGCGTGAAGTAGATGTCGCGTTATGTGTCCTAATAGATTTCGTGCGACTTGCGGAGCGGAGCTTCTCAATCGATAGGCCCCTGTTTGTGGTTCCGCATCATTGTGTGTGTGAATGTGGAATTAACGCTCATGAACCTAATTCCCATTTATTCCAAAATGTTCCATAAATCTAAAGCTACCTGTGCTGGCATGATAAATAATGATGCTGCTTTAGGATTGTAAGTTATGTGTGTTGTGCTGTGCGGTGGCGGAGGCGCTGGTTAGCTTGGGTTTCGCGTATTTTACAATGCTCACGGTCTCGGATCCCGGTGCGTGAGAATGAAGAAGAAAACCGAGCAGAATAATTCAACGTTCGCCGATGGCAGTGCATTTGTGTGAGTGTGTGCATGGGTTGCTGTGCTGACGCGCGCGTGTGTTGTGTTTGGCGTGAAGTCTGCTGCTGCTGCTAGCGAGCGAGCGAGCTGCTACACCAGAAATCGTGCGAGAGTATGTGTGTGCATTTGTGCACAAGATCGAGTCAGTGTGTGTGTGAGAAGGGCATGTTCCAGCAGCGAAAAAGAAGAACTAATTAAATCGTTTTTGGTAGCAACTGAAGAATCGGTGGAAGAATCGCTTCTTTATCCGCGCGAGCTGGACAGAGTGGACAGAAATGGTTTTGCATGAAATTACAAGAACGGCTGCCAAAACACGTGTAGGCTTGCGCCGGAAGAGGTAGCGAAAATGATGACGGGGTGATTAATCCATCGGTGTGCGTCCATACGTGCGAGTGTGTTTGTGTGTGTGTGTATGTGCTGTGTTTGGACTGAAGTGAATAAGTTTTCAAGGGATAAGAAGTCGTGTGTCACGGGCTATAGTGGGACCCATTGGTGTGACAAGAAGGGTGGATGATATCCTGAACCTTTCTGCTACCAGCCGAACTGACGCTGCAAAGTTGTGTTTTGCACTGCGAGTTTTGCACTTTGTCCTGCGATGCGACACGCCGCCACTGTTTCCGTGGCACACCATGTTCCGGCCTACGCGGCAAAAAGAAGCAAAAGGCGTAGGAAATAAGACGGTCGGTCGCACCCTATATCGTACATGTTGAAGCACATTGCGAGAAACTGCAGTTGGCGAATTCCAGTGGAAAACAATCACAATCCAGAGAAAAGCACGACAATGAGGATCTTATGTCACATCTTTCGGACTGGAGATGGCGTTTTCAACCTCTTCAGCCGACCTACTGAGACTGTAATCGAAAATCTAGTAACATTATCGTTCGCCAACCAAAAAAAGGCCTGAGTTACTACGAGCATTGCAAACAGGAACAATAGTGCTCTATATTGTTTTGCTTCTCTTAGCATAGATGCAAATTTACGTTTTTTCGTGTAGAAAGCGGCCTTCCGCGCCCTTCTGGATTCGTGAGTGTGTATTGGTGAGGTGTTGTGTCCTCTTGGCACCAGCGAGGCAACTATTCGCACGACGCATATTGACTGAATTTCTTTTGCTCTAACAACCTTAAGTGTAGGGCGCACTGAGATGTATGGAAAAGATTAAGCTTTTTCAACGTAAAGTTTGCTTTGATTTTCTGGCCTTCTTTTGCATCACAGGTCGCGGAACCGAAATCTGCGAATTATGTACCACACACACACACACATCGTCGGTATGAATCATCTGCACCTTCGACGAGGGGAACAATGATCCCGTCGTTCCAGCAAGAGAAGCGTGTTGAAATGAATAAGATGAATGTGTGTGTGTGTGCGTGCGTGACCGGCACAGCGGTGGAAAGTGCTGTTGGTTTGGCGGTTGGGTTGGTTGGATGGGTCGCTGTGGGCCAGTCAGTCGTCTGCTGACTGAATGGATGATGTCGGTGCTCCATTGGAGTGTGTCCGCCTGAACCATGCAGTCGATGTTGCCATCTTGTTTTGACGTTGTTTATCAGTTTCCTGAAGGTCAGTTGATTCGATTGGGAATTTTGCTTGGTTTTGTTGATATACGAGGATGGATTGAACTTAAGCTACTTTCAATAGCCAAGTGACAATCGTTGTCATATCGTCTATGCAAAGTATATCTTATTTTGAAGTATTTTACACTCATAGTGCCCATAAGAGGAACACTGGCACATAAGGCTTTCCAAACAGTTCGTTCCCATTATAAAAACACCTCCAACGGTGCTGGCCTTCTGCGATGGACAATAAGAAAACGCTCTCCTGCTCTCCCGTTTTATGTTTGCTCTAGAAAATAAAAGAGAAATTTTTCAATGGTTTTTTCCTGGCTGTTGGTTGGTCAGTAGGAGGCAGCATTTATGTATGGAAAACCTGTTTTGATTTCACGAAAGTTATGTGCATCGTGTACGATGTATGTTTTTGTCGTTCTTCATGCCCCTTTTTTTGTTATAAACGCCGTTGATTTTTTCATGCTGTACTACTGTATCAAAAACAGCATGAATTCCTCGTACGGCAGAATCTTTTCTTGGAACGTAGTAATTTTTACAACTGATAATGATAAAGCTATAATCTTACAACAACATCTCGTCGCAAATGATACGTCACGCACGTCTGTTGGTATCACAATTTAACAGTGTAGTGGTATCCTTCTATCGTAGTGTGTGTGTTGATGGAAGGGTGGAATCGTAGGGAATTGAACATGCTTGAACATGTTAACAGTGTGAACGATAAATTACGATTGAAGCATTAAAATTAAAATTGTCCTAAAGAATAGGATTTTACTTGCATGAAAGTGTGTGCAAATTTTTATAAAATAAAATGCAATTGCATTCTTTCTAATTCTCGTTGCGGTGTGTGTGTGTGTGCCTGTGTGTTTAAATGCTGCGCACCCTACTGCGTGCACGATTTTTTTTTATCATGACTTAGTTTAACTAAATCATATGAATGAGCACAACAGCCGCCGACGCCGCTGGCCTTATGAATGAGTATGGATGAATGAATGAGTGTGTCGTTTTCGCGTGGTTTGTTGTTGTTGCTGTTTTTACCGCAATGTGCAGAACGGTATCGGCAAATAATAAACAAACTGGTGACCGTAAACATCGCACCACTTCTCTCACTTGACAGGGAGCAGCGCATCCATTTCGGCGTATGCTTTTTATGATAAAGAATATTATTGTGGTGTCCGATGTTGTACACATGTGTTATGGTTCTATTGATTATCAATTTACATTTCACGTGTTTCAGTATATGTCTCAATTCTAATGGAATTTGTTTTCCTTTTTGCAGGACGATCATCCGTTTCATGGCAGACATCGTAGTAACCAGTGCTTCGGTTGCTGTGCCGTGGTTTTGAACGTCTGTCACCACAGATGTTGCTGCCTCTTTGCTACGGATGTTTTGCTCTCTGGTACGATAAACGGATGTGACAATACAACGACCAAGTGACTAATGAGTGTGTGTGTGTGCGTGTGTTAGTTTGTATGTATTCGTGCTCATAACAACTAATACGTTTCTGACCATCGCAAAGGACCTGTGGGTGAACACTGTAGAAGAAGCGTTTTCATCTTTGCCCGCACTACATCGAAAGATATTCGATTACCTGTGTAAGGATTATTTATTTCGCGTTCGCAAGTAACCGCTTACCACAGACACGCGGCAAGCAATTATTCACAACCCGATCGGACGAGCACGGTGCACAACGAAGTAAAGTAGACGGACGCATCCAGTGCAGCTGAAACGGCAACAATTGAGTACAGCGAGAAACCCGTCGACTGCAAAATACTGAAGAAACGAAGGAAAAAAACATCCTCCTATTCTACCTTCGATCTTTGCACCGGTGGCAACCGGCAGCGGGAAGAGATACAGAGGCCGGTACCACATCGACACAAGCGGCGTGATACCGAGCGGCAGCGTCAACGTACCCTAAACAGGCAGCTTCGTCGACTGCACAACCGCCAGCAGGCAGGTATCGCTAACGTCGTCCGAGAGGAAGTGGGTTGTAGCAGTAGCAACCGCGGCCGAAGCAGTACCGCAGGAAATCGTTTCGGTTCGAACTCTTCGTATTGTTGTAGCGGAAGCAGGAGAAATCATAGTAACGGCCCAGCGCAGTGCAGTGCTAACGGCAGTCGACGCAACATGACAACCGACACGAGACGACGCGTTAAGCTATACGCACTGAATGCAGATCGTCAGTGGGACGATCGAGGAACGGGCCATGTCACATCGAGCTATGTCGATCGCGTCAAAGGTAAGCAGTATACGTCTTGTCACAACCGATCGATCGATCGTCTCAACATCGGCTGGTTTGCTATGTTACTTTCTTTAGGTGTGTCATTGCTCGTGCATGCCGAGAACGATGGATCCATGCTACTGGAAAGCAAGATTCATCCTGACACCACATATCACAAACAGCAGGACACATTGATCGTTTGGAGCGAGGGTGACAATTTTGATTTGGCGCTCAGTTTCCAGGAAAAGGCAGGGTGCGATGAAATATGGGAGAAAATATGTCAGGTAAGTTGTGCTGCATGTTTACCAAACGCTGTGCACGAGATAAAGCAACGCTCGATTAACGCTGCCATTCTCCGTAGGTGCAAGGGAAAGATCCTTCGGTCGAAATCACGCAGGAATCGGTCGAAGAATCAGAAGACGAGCGGTTCGAGGATATGTCCGATTCGGCACCACCGATCGAACTGCCGCCGTGCGAGCTGAGCCGGCTGGAGGACATATCGGAGGTTATTGCCAGCGCACTCACATCGGCAATCCGGAAGGATAAGCTAGCCCAGGCGATCGAGTCGGAAAACTATATCAAAAAGTTGCTTGGTTTGTTTCACGTCTGCGAGGATCTGGACAACCAGGAAGGGTTGCATTACCTGTACGAGATCTTCAAAAACATCTTTCTGCTGAACAAAAATGGTCTGTTCGAGATCATGTTTGCGGAGGACACGATATTCGATGTGGTGGGGTGCCTCGAGTACGATCCGTCCGGCAATCCACCGAAAAACCATCGTCAGTATCTGCGCAAGCTGGTAAAGTTTCGGGAAGCCATACCGATCCGCAACACAGACCTGCTGGCAAAGATACACCAGACGTTCCGGGTGCAGTACATACAGGATATCGTGCTGCCGACACCGTCCGTGTTTGAGGACAACATGCTGAACACGCTGTCATCGTTCATCTTCTTCAACAAGGTGGAGATAGTGACCCTGATCCAGGAGGACGATAAGTTTCTGGACGATCTGTTTGCGCTGCTGACCGACCCGCAAACGCCCGACTCGAAACGGCGTGACAGTATTCTGTTCTTGAAGGAATTTTGCAACTTTGCGCAGTACTTGCAGCCCCAGGGCAAGGAAACGTTTTTCAAAACGCTCATAAGCCTCGGTGTGCTGCCGGCGCTCGAGATCACACTAGCCATCAACGAAAAGCGAACAAAGGCCGCCTCAATCGACATCCTTTCAACGATCGTTGAATACTCACCGTCCGTTGTGCGGGACTACACGCTGCAGCAGTACAACAATTCCGACTCGGATGAGGTGAGCATAAAGGGGAAAGCAGGGGGAAAAGTATGATATTAATGGCCATTGTGCTTTTTTCAGGACCAAACGTTGATCAACATTGCGATTGAGCAACTGCTGTCCGATTCCGAGCCGGAAGTGGGCGGTGCCGTACAGTTGATAACCGTATTGCGGATCCTGCTGGACCCGGAAAACATGTTAAGTTCGGCCAACAAGTCCGAAAAGTCGGACTTTCTTAACTTTTTCTATAAGCACAGTATACAGACGTTAATTGGTGGGTTTCTATTGCAAATGATTGGAGCCACCGAGTGGACCGTTGTTGCTAATCGTTTTTTAAATATTCAAAACTATCCACTACAGCCCCGTTGTTGCGACACACGCAATCGGATAAGCCAACAAACGAGGACTATCATGTGGTTCAGCTGCTGAGCGTGGTGCTGGACATCTTGTCGTTCTGCGTGGAGCATCACACCTACCACATCAAGAACTGCATCATCAACAAGGATCTGCTGCGGAAGGTTCTGGTGCTGATGAACAGCGCGCACACGTTCCTCGTGCTGGGAGCACTCCGATTCCTGCGCAAAATTGTTTCACTGAAGGACGAATTTTATAACAGGCGAGTAGTGTAGTAAAGCGAGATAGTATAGCTTTTGTGTGAAAAGAAGGACGCGCGACGAGAACCTTGTGTCGATGTAGAGCGGAGCGGCCGTAAATGCTAGCGCGCAGTTTTGATAATTGTTCAACCTTATTGTTCCCGTCCCGTCCAGGCACATTGTGAAGGGAAATTTGTTCGCACCGATTGTTGAGGCGTTTATACGAAACGACAGTCGATACAACTTGCTGGAGTCGGCCATTCTGGAGCTGTTCGAGTTCATCAGGCTGGAGGACATAAAGTCGCTGTATACGTACTTTGTGGAAAGCTTTGGCAAATTTTTCGATGACGTCCAGTACGTCCAGACGTTCAAGACGCTCAAGAGCAAGTACGACCAGCAGCAGGATCGATTGAAGGAAAAGGAGAAAGGAAATTTGGAAAGGTAAGAGGGTAGCTTTCGTGTTGTGCTAAGAGTGCTATTAATGCCGGTTGTTTTTCTGGCTGTGTGCCTCTTATAGCGTTCCATCCATTTTACGGAACAGCAGCCGTTACCGAAGGGACCAGCGACAGATGGACGAGGACGAAGAGATTTGGTTTAACGAGGAGGAAGACTATGCCGAAGCTGCTGGTAAATCGGGAGCCCCGGAACTGGACTCTACCATTGGTAAGTGTCTGTGTGGTGATTCTAGCGTTGCAGTACGGTTCTTCAGCATGTTTTTTTTCTTCTGTTTTTCAATTTCAATGTGCGCGTGTGTGTGTAGGTAAAATGTTCGAAAAGAAAGCAATGGACACAACCAGCAGCCTGAACGGTCCCAAGTACGGTAGTGGCGCCGTCTCCACGGCACAGTCGCATCAGCTATCGTCTCAAATGCATGGCGGCGTTACCGCCACCGCAACGTCGGCCGATGACGTGGCAGCCACTTCGCACATGCTAACCATCAACAACGGTACCGAGGGCGGCAACGATGAGAACGTGGCGGCTTCGGCCGCCCATCTGCAGTCCGCTTCGCTCGATCCAAACTGTCTTTCACAGGCGGTCGCACAGGCTGCAGCTGCTGCGGCTGCTGCCGTCGCCGTAGCAAACAACAATGGCCTTCCGTCGTCGTCGTCATCGTCAGTCACGGTGGAAAGTGTCAGCTCGCTGGGAGAGATCGGCCACGAGCATCTGCAGCACCACAAAGAGCATCATCGCGTGCTCGTTGGGGAAGACGATGCCACCGCCGCAAATCTAACGCCGGCCGACGAATCTGCACTAGACGATGCCAACAGCCTGGCAGTGAGCGCGCTCGGTGGGAACGATCTGTCAGCCGTGTATCAGCTTCAACCGACCACCGGTGCCGCTGCAGTGTCGAGCACTGTTGTAGCAAGCAGCGCCTGTGAAACGACAGCTTCCACCACATTGTCGTCCATTCCGGTCACCGAAACGTGTTCCTCCTCCTCCTCGTATACCGACGCTACCGCGATAACGACGGCACCGGAAGACTGTTCGTCGAGCGATGCTGCTGCTGCTGCTGTAACGGTCGAGAGCAGTGGCCTTGTGGTTGGCAGCAGTACAATTGCCGTTGACAGTAGTAGTGCGCTAGCAGGTGTCGAATCTCTCGGCGGAGCAGTAGAGGAAACGGTCTCCAAGCGATTATCGGCGGAAGGATTGTCCGATCGCGTTGCTCAGGAGGTGGATACTGAAGCGAGTGCTGGTGGTGGAAGCAGTAACCTCGAATCTGACGAGAGTAAAAATCACGACGGCGTGGAACAGAAACACCCTGCACTGGAACGGGGTATGGAAAAAGCACATGACGGCGCGGCCAGCAGCACCAGCGACGATGCGAACGATGCTGAAATGGTGAGCATGCCTGCTGCTTCGCCGTCCTCGCTGATAGCTACACCCCCCATCCTGGACTCTGCACCTGCCGTAGAACAACCGACGTCCGGTACCGCTCCCGCTGCCGAGCAAGACAGCCTTTCGTCCGCCGCTGCTTCCGTCGCCTCGTCCACCAGCACCACCATGGTGAGTGGGTTGAAAAAGGTAAGCAATTTTTGATCGTTTGAACTCACGCTCTTCTTGAGCGAATCGCCTCCCAGGATCGCGCATATGCTAAACCACCAATCGATACTTCCACAGGGTCTGGTTGACTACGAAGGTGATTCCGATGAGGATGAGGACGATGACGATAGCAGTAGTCCGGCGCAAAAGAAGGCGAGAATAGCATAGCACCATCAGCACGCGCATCATCCTTATAAACAACGCCATCATTCAGCATCATCTGGGGCGGATAGTAGCGTAACTAGGCATAGTTTTAAAAGTACCACTAGAACCAACACCGCTACCGCGACTGTGGCAGTAGCGGTGGTTAACACTACCGTTGTTGCCCCCCACACTACCAACGTTTCTTCGCTGGCGCCGCTTGCCGGGGAGAAGGAGCAGTTACTACAGCGTTCGGAGTCGTGCGAAGAAGCCGAGCGGAGGCAGACGCGCAACGTGCAAGTTTGCGGGGACGGTAAGGTAACGGCAAAGGATAGAATAGACTGTTCGAATATAATGGAAGTAGATATTACTCTCACGACTACCGCCACCGCCACTACTACTACTACCACTACTACTGCGACAGCAACTAAAGCTGATCTGTCTACTGAAGCGACGGCGGCCGGTTCTCGCGAACCGAACAGTGACAACTAAGAGCTGCTGCTGCTGCTGCAACTGCACAACGCTAATAAGAAATGTTTGTACGCTGTGTATGTCCTTCAACGGATATAGCTGCTTTCTATTCATGATCTTGTTTGCCGTTGTTTTGTAGGCTGAGATGATTTACTGTTCTTTCGCGTCAAACATGTACACACATACACACAGCAACAATGTATGTACTGCAGACCTATTATAACTACTCACCAACATGCTGTACAGTTAGTAATCGGACATTTTGTAAAGAATGCTAAGCTAGACAGGATCAGATACCGAAAATAGAATGAAAAACCCTCACGAGAGACAGAGAGAGAGAGAGAAAGAGAGAGAGGATTGTGAGGGGTCTGTACATTTTGGTGGATTAATTAACGGGGCTGCCTACTAAGTTTATGCAAACAAAGCTAAAAAAGCTACTACGCTGTTCGCTTTTACAAACACATGGACTTTTTGTTGTTGTTTTGGGTTCGCTAGCTTATTTTTATACTTTTGCGACTTGTTGTGTTGTGTGCGGCTTTGTTTGTTTTCGGGTGGCCGACAAGTTTTGCCGAACATGTTTCTGTCGGCACACGGTCGGGCATAGTAGTAGTGGTGGAAAATTGGGCGACATTCGTGTAAATGTGTTTGCTGTCGCCCGAAACATTGACGAGACGGGGCGCGAGGGCGATGTGGTGTGTGTGTGTGTCGTGCGAGCATTTGTAAAAGTAATTTGAAACAAAAAGAAATGAAAGGTAAAAAACACTATTTAAAATGATAAAACTCTCCCTTCGCCAGCGCGGTGGAAAACACACACACACACACACACATACACACAGAACTATTTTAGAACGAAATAATTAAGGATAACGAGAGAGAGGAGCGAGGGAAAGGCGATAGCGCATAAGGATACTACCACACTATAGAACCTGCTCGATACCGAAACATACGATGCGAAGGGGAACGTCGTGACCTTTTAAGGCAGTTCTATTTCTGGATGTAGTTGATGTTATAATGCGCCGCAGGAAGGAAGACTTTTCTGTTTCTGGTTTGGCTCCAATCACCACCACCACCACCAGCGCTGAAAGAAGGCCGTGTTGCGTGTTCTTAAGCTCTGTTGGTTGCTCACCGAAAAGAGTTCCCTTGGTAGTGTTGGTTCAAAGTTTTGTTCGGAAAAGACACGGAAAACACTTATTGCGAGGCCGACAGAAGCTTAGTTTGGGGATAGTAGGGTGGGGGGGGTCGGGGTTGTGGTTCAACCATTTTCCATTGATTATCAACAAATTTTCCTAAATGAGGAGCATCACCACACGCGAATGCTTCCCATTTATGAAAGTGGCTTCAATTGTAAATATTATAGTTGCAAAACCCAACTAGCGAAAACGGCGAGAACGGGCGCGAGTGAGAAAGGGGCGGGAGCAGGATGGTGGATTAATATTGGCAGAATCCCTTTTTTCACTCGTTCGCTTGTATGCGTATGTCCTTGCCAGTAATGTACATGCCAAGCAACTCTTTTCGGTGAACAGTTTGTAGAGATTGAACGCCATACGCCACAGAGTCGGTGTGTGGTGTTGTAGGTCATATGGTTTGGAATGAGACTTTTCACTCTTTGCGGGGAAGTTGTCCTATCAGACTGTACGGGTATATTCCAACAACCACACACACACGACGTTGTGGCAAATTGTGTACAGAAGTGATAAAAAACTCTGGTGCAATCCGGTTGTTTTTTCTTGCTTTTGTAG
The DNA here is from genome assembly GCF_013141755.1 of Anopheles stephensi. Lineage (NCBI taxonomy): Eukaryota > Metazoa > Arthropoda > Insecta > Diptera > Culicidae > Anopheles > Anopheles stephensi. The sequence continues at coordinate 64,078,123 of NC_050202.1, read as the reverse complement.
GCCATTCGCCTGCCTGTGAGCTGTGGGTGCCTCGTGGCGATAGATTGAAAAGAAAAAAAAAAACAGATACGAATAATTGTAACAAAGTAACAAATAAATGTCGTAAACAAAACGTGCGCTACGAAACGGGGGGGAATCTAAACAAGAAAAACGAAAAATAACGTAAAAGTGATTAAGAAGATAGTGTGTGTGTGGGGGAAAATGGGTAGCTGAGAATTTCGAAGGTAAAGCGAACAAACAAACTGATTTGCAATCATTCACATGGTGCGTGTGTATGTATGGGATCCGGAGGTCGTTCAAAGTGAGGCGTGCGAACTGATAAACAAAACGACAAAAAATAAAATTTTTTGATCGCAGAATTATCCTACGACGACGACAACACGCGTGCGTGCGTGTGAGATTGAAATAAACTACTAAGTAAACATTATATGTTCTGTATAATGTGTAAAAAAAAAAACAACAGAAAACACTGCAGCTTCTATAAAATTTAGTTCTCTAGAGAAGAGGAGACCTTTGGGCTACATGCGCCCCAAAACCACCAAAAATATTGGTGTGTGAAGCGTTGCTGTAGGAGGAGATTCGAGATTGATCGTTTGAGCGGCACAGTTTGCTGGCATGTTGTAATAAAATGGACTAAGCAGAAGAGTGAACCAGCGGCAGAGGAACACGTTTTTATGCCACTGAATGAGGAAAACGATACAAAACAATCGGGGGGGGGGGGGGGGGGGGGGGATAGGGTTGAAATACAAAAAAAGAAAAATAATAATAAAAATGTGCGTATGTGCGATTCCGTCTGGCGAGCGACAAAGGTTCACGATTGTCAAACATTAAACATAATAATGATATATAGATATATAAGTAGTATTTGGAAAAAAAGATAGTAGTATCGCGCCGATATCCCCCGCAAGCTGGACAACCTGCCGTAATGCGAATGAAATAATATAAAAACAAAACAAACAAAAACAACAAAAACGTTTAAAAAGGTAAAGCAAAGATACAAAACAAACAAAAAAACACATAAAAAGAATACAACCACGCGGATGAAAAATGAAAAATGAAGTGTGTGAGTGTGTGTTAATGAATGTTTTGTCGTTTGGTGCGGCAAGTGTGTGTGTTGAGCCTTAAAGTAAAAGAAGATTATTTGAAGGTCCTTAACTGCAATGGCAAAAGCAAAACAGCGGAAAGGGGAAGATGAGTCACCTGTCAGTCTGCATTGCTGCAGAGCTACCACGACGATTGGGCTCAAACATGTCCATCACCATGGTAACGGCTGTGTAGAAAACAAAGAGAAATGGTAAGCGCTTGCCTGCAGCGACTTGTCAGCTTCTGCCAGTATGACAGTGTAAGCCGTCCTTTTACGAAGCGTATGTGTCCGTCGGTTGGATCTTTAGAGTGTATTTAATATTTTAAATAAATTTTTAGTAAAACAGAAAATTTTAGGGACGCCGTGTGTGTTGCTGTTGCCTACCAATGGCGGACGATAATTCCTGGGTGTTTGATTCGCTGGTGTGCTTTCTGCACGGTCCCGTATGGAATGCTCCACTGCAAACCTTCATCGAGGATAAATCGATTAGTAAGTGCATGCTGGACACTCGCTTGCTACCGGGCCACTACTGTACGGGTACATATGCTTCTTCCAGTTTTCGATCCCAACCTGCAGCCGGACGAGAACAATCCCGAGTTCCGCAAGGTGCACGATGAGTACAAGAATCTGGTCGACTACATGCTCGGTTCGTTCATGGAGGAGATGCAAATAACGCCCGAACAGTTTGAGTTTGCCTGTCTCGAGGGTCGGCATGTGGCCAACCTTGGTGGTGGTGGTGGTGCTGCTGCTGCACGGGCTGCATCCGCCGGTACATCGAGTGATGATCGGACGGAACAGTCCGGTGCGGCCAGCACGTTTTCCTTTCATCAGGGCCTATTTCAGCAGATATGGGCCGCCAATGATATACGCATCTTCATACGCATGATGGTACAGCGTAACGTGGAGCTGCAGCTGCAGGCGTTAGATTTGATTGAACGACGCTCGCAAAGTATGTCGAAGCGTGAGGAAGAAGCCGCCGCTGGTCCGGCGCATGATGATGACGTACCGCCAGAGCTGCAGCTCGATGTAGACCGTGAACTAAAGGATCCACCACCCGTGGAGGGTGATATCGAGCGGGATATTCTAAAGTCGGTCGAAAACGAGCTGAATGTTTCGGGATCGGATGCGGATGCAATTGCCACGCCGGCGATCGTTCGGCAATCAGTGCTGGAGCAGACGCTAGCGGACGGTGGTGAGCTGTCGGCCGGGGAAAAGGATAAATTTCAACGCTTGAATTTGTTTTTCGATCAAGAGAAGGTATGTACCCCTTGCCCCACTGTAGCCCTGTTCCCCATTCATTAAACGCTTGTTTTCATACAACAATCTTCCATGCAGATCAATAATGAAGATATGAAAGCACGCCAGGAGTACTTGCGCTCGCAGCGGGACAAGATACTGACCATCAAAAAGCAGGCTCGTGCTCGACAGCTGAACGAAACGATCCGCAAAAACGAACGTCCAACATCGGCTCAGGTCGCACAAAAGTTTCTGGACGGTGAAACCGAATCGGTATCGGTGGAACCACCGGAAGGATCGCTCCAGCTACGAAAGCTGCTGGCCCAACGGCTCCGGAACGAGGTGGCTATCGACAAGGAGTAGGGTGGGGTGGTGTACTTTACGCCTCACGCGCTCGCGGCTTATCAGCAGTCCCAGATCGATACGAATCGAGTGTGTGGAGTGAATAATACATTTGCAAACATGGCGGAAGTGTTCAATGTGTGTGTGTGACTGTGTGTGTATCCGTGTGATTGTAGTGGGTAGACATTTCAGTTGGATAGCATGGATAAACGGGGGTTTGAAATAATTGTAAGGCTGGTAGAGTAGACAATTTGGTTGATCGCGGCGCTCGATTGAATCATTTGAAAGGGGTGGAAATAGAAATAAAAATTTGTTTCAAACATTGAATTTATCATAAATGAGAAGTTAGTAAAAATCTAAATCGAGATGTCGACAGTATTCTAACGGTTTCTACTACTTTCTTTTACACAGCGCCATCTATTGTAGAGTAGCAAAAGTGTAACAGATCAGAGTAGGCTTTTCATGCTTTTAAGTGAATGCCCTGCGGTATACGTTTATTACAGGGTATCCCAATTTTTTTTTTCCTACACCTTTTGGACCTGTTTTTCAAAATGTCCTTAACAAAGAGAAAGCAAGTGTTTCGGAAAACACAAGCGAATTCAAAAATATGGAAAACCCTCGAGACGAAACTAAAATTATCTGGGAAAGCATCAGTAAACTCTTGGAGATCCTGTTATTATTCGTACCGATTTTTACCATGTTTTGTATTATTAGCAGACATGAGAAGAGGTGTGAGGACTGGGGCTGCTAGAGCCTCGACCGGACCGGTTGATCCCTTAAATTTGCGTTACATTTAATAATTAATTTATCTAATTACATTTATTACTTACCATAATAATTTAATCCTTTCCATGAACCTTTCTTTCCCATCGTATAAAGCATTTCACACAACGGAAAAAAAACCGCTCGTCACTTATCTGTCCAAAGATTCATCGTACTTTACTGATTTATTTTGTGTGTATGTCTGTCTGTCTCTTTGCTCTGCTCAGCCATTTGCTCACCACCACAACCACCATCACCATCTACATCATCTCCTGATACGCACGGCACACAACACCGGCGATATCGGTGACTTTAGTTGCAAGTTGTAAAGTTGTTGCTCCCTCCCATTATCCTCGATTTGTTGCCTGTTTGCCTGTTCTACGCTTAGTCCTTAAAATCTCCATTAGTGGTAATGATTTTGCCCCGAAGCACTTGATATACCGGAAACAAGGATGACGATGACGATGATGATGATGCTGTTGTTCACTTTGGGGAAGTGTTTTTGCTGTCACCGGTTCACAGAAACGTCAACAAGTTTGCTTGCGTCTACTGCGTTTGTTTTTGCATTCTGTTTGGGGGTTAATTGTTAGTTAGCACGTCGCTATGGAAATTTGGCGATAATTTGCGTTACTCCGTCCGTGCTCGCGTTACCTATAAGCTGAGCTGTCTGATCTGTTATCTAGTGTAGTTTTGTTACGCTTTCGCGTCTGAATGGTGATAGTTCTGGGATTTCTAGATTTTCTTTATGTGTGTGTGTGTGTTATTATCAATCAGCGAAAGAGTTTATCTTTCTGTTTTTTTTTGGACGACTTCTGCTGCGTTCAGCTGGCTTAAAAGTTAAACGTAAGTAAACAAGTTTCGGTTTTTGTATTTTCTTTTTGCCTTCCGATGCCATTCTGGAGTAATGTTTTGGAATGTTTGATACAGAGACTTATAGGACAAATAATTGAAAAAACTCCTTCCTATTGCCAAATGGAGAGTAGCCAATCGGAAAAGAGGGCACGCACATTCCCTATTCCGCACATTAAACCAATCCAAGTGTGATTTGCAAATAGTGCCTTTTAATACAATTTCCACCCCGTACAAACAATGGCGCTTTTACTTTACTGTGAGTGGGCCCTATCGTATGCAGACTTACATTCTATATACTACGAGCTGCGTGCTGCTAGGCATTTGCTTTAGCGTTTCATTCCGCTTTCTTCCTATTTTGGTTACTATTTGCTTCTATAGTCAAATGGTTTCTCTACTCCACCGACAAACAGCCACCAGTTGGAGTACACTGCTTTCCGTAGCACAAACACTGCTTTGCATTTTTTGCTAAATAATTGCGTTTGTAATGGTTTAGAGCGTGTGTGGTGGTGAGTGTGCCCGTTTTGGTGCTGTTCTGCTGTATGCTTTTTTGCAGGACATTTATTCCTAATGGTAGCAATTTGCGCACACACACACACACAACTTTAGAGTGCACACCTGTGTTGGGGTTTTTATCTATTTTTTTTCCTGTTGCAGGTTAGCGTTTGATTGCTACTTTAGGTGAAATTAACCTTCAGCTTTTTGGATGAATGGTTTCGGGGGTTAGGGTTATTGTAAGTAGTATCTGGGGATAGTAGTGTGGGAATAGAAGTAGGCAAGCAGGACAACTCATTGTTCTGTAGTTTCCGTGATCTATTGCGCCTCGTACAGCCTACGAAACGTCAAAAGCACATCATTTTTGCCAGCTGGCATTCGCCCTACACGGTACAATCACACCCAAAAACACCGTACAGCTTTCACACACACCAACAAAACGTCACTTACATCAATAGACCGGCTTGTGTCATGTGTGCTGTAAAAGGATCGACACCTTCTAAAAAGAGCTCTGTTTCGAGTGTTTCCCGCACAGCACAGGAATTTCTAATGTTGCTAGTTGGAATGTTTTGCATGGTGCATGGCTGCTACACCTTGTCTGTTGTACAAAAGGCGTGCAAGAAAAACCAAATTCTCCTAAGGCTTAAATGCAAGCGGTATACGGTTACATAAAGTATTGTAAAGTGCTTTGCTTTTCGGCCCTAAAATTCCCTCTCTTCAAACAAAAAATTCCGAAACAAGGGGCGACTCTGGTGGCGAAATTTTTGGGAATGGATCAAACGTCAAGCTCACTCATTTGCAAAATATGATCGACTTTTCGAACTACCGATCAGTTCCGTGTTACCGTGAGCCACACAAAGATCGAGCACAAAACGTAACCTTTTTTTGCTTGATTTGCATAAACAACGCACGTGTGACGGGCCCGATAGGAGGGAATGGGGATACTGTTCTCTCTCTCACACACACACACTAGCACTAAATAGAGATCACTACTGCTTAGTAATACTTCTAGTTTCTCTCAACTCACACACTGTTGGCCGGCTTAAATTTTGTCTGCTTGCTCGCTACTTGTTCACACAACGGCATTCGGCACTCACTCTCACCTAGTTTTGCATTTGCTGCAGCAGAGTAAAGACGGATAGCACTAAAGAAGTGGCTTGGCTTATTATCTAAAAATTTAAGGTTAGTTGTTTCTCTTTTTTCCCCGTTCTTTCCTTAGTTTTTCTTTCATTCTTTCTCCCTTGCGTTGGTAGCGCATTTGCAATTGAATGTGCCGATGAAAGCGTACGTATTCCTCTAGCCGTTCATTTTCGCCATATTGATACGTTGTTGCTTTTTTTCTCATTTTTTACATAAGAGGTTGAGACAAATGGATTCAAAGTTGCATAAACTTATGAATTGTTTTGCTACGCACACACACACACGATGTTTTACAACAATAACAAAAAGCGACGTACTTTACAACGCTTCTGCCATAGGACGGGAATTATTTTTTTTTGAAAAAGCACATACTCACACACGCGAGAGTGAGACTGAGGGAGAAAGAAGGAAAGAGAAAACCAAAATGGAAGGATACCCTTTTCTGGGTGAGAAATATTACGAGACATCACCATCACCATACGCTGGTTTCTTTTTTCTAGAGTGTGAGGACGGGAGAATGGGAGATGATTTGTCTACTATACTGGTTGTTTTGCTTATACGTTTTCATTAATCAATACACTCATTCTTACATAATATTAAGTTAGTGGGGTTTTCTTCTTCTGCTGGGATGGTTAACATAAATGGTTGGTTCGCTGTTTACGAATGTTCGCTTTGGTTGTTTTACATTTCAAAATAAATAATGCAAACCCATCATAGAATGCAGTCTAACACATTCGGTAAAAGAGAGCTGGAAGAAATCTTAAAGGAACGACACCCTTTTCAGTATGCTGGCGCAACATCCACCTTAGAACACCAGCAGACGATCGGCGCTACCCTCCTGGCTGTCGTCATCGTCATCCGAGTCCTCCGTGTCCTCGTCGTCGGAGTTGAGTGTTGTGGCATTATTTATGATTTCTTCTGTGAAGGGAGAACGAAACGGTTTCGGATTGTTAAAGTTTCATTTATGTTTTGTGAAAATGTATATTTAGTTTGTTTATAAGACTATTTTCAAGAAAACTAATAATAAGAATAAAATAATAATCATAGTACATGTCGTGAAGACGCATTAATTTACATGTCGTATTAGTACATGTCGTGGAGACGCTTAAAAACATTAATGGAGGCGCCTGGTATTTCACTCTCAATGGAGACGCATGGTAGTTCACCAATATTGGAGATATCTTAATATAGCATAACAATAGCTAGGATATTATAAATATTTGAGTAACCCACGCTTGGTTATTCTACAGTAAGAAAGACAGACAAAATCCAACAATAGGGTCTATGATGAACTAAGCCAATCTATTTTTTGTTTTGATTGTTTTATATAAAATGATATTCAAAACTAGATAGTACCAACAGCATTCGATTTTATTTGAGCACAAATCCAAACATTGAATTCGAGCCGAGGTTCGTAAATTGTTTGTTAACATTTTTTTCAAGTGTCTTTGGCAAAGTAAACTCATCATAAACGCTGTAGAAATTTAAAGAAAAGATTTCTAAGAAATAATAATGGTTTTTAAGCCGTAGTATAGCTTTATTTTATTTTTCTCTGAAGTTATACCAAATATTTCCCGGAGAAAAAACTGTGGCGTACCATGCCACCCAAATTTTAAAATGTTGTATGATATATCAAACATTTCGGTATGAATTTACCTTTTTCATTTGAACCGCGTTTGATTTTTCAAATGTTTGACAGAAGGAAGCTAAAATTTTCAGATTTTTAGCATTAGGACATCATAGACGCTATTATAATTCAACGTATTATACTATATAATGACTTTTTCAATTTTGTTAAAAAATCGAGGCAATCTAAGTACATCAAAAATGAACTAAAACCTAACATTTATATTTTTGCAAAAGCGGTATTTTCAGTATGACCGGAGAGCTAATAGAATTTGAGCCTCTTAGTTGCATTACATGAATAAGAAAATATCGATCAAATATGTCATAAAATTCTTCGAAATTTGATGAAACGCATGGCACTTCACCAGTAATGGAGACGCATGGTACTTCACTAGCAATGGAGACGCATGGTACTTCACTAGAAATAGAGTCGCATGCTACATCTCTATAAATCATGCTCTTTGATAATTAAACAAAAATAGTTCATTGGTTGGTAATGGTTTGTTAGTTATCCTGCTACATTAAAATGTGAAGTAATATGAAAACGGAGTTCTGAAATAATTTCATGGGAAAAAGAAAACTTACCACAGTTAGGTTTTCCTCGGGTGCGCGTGTTGGCAAACTCGACACCGTGTTCATCCACACACCAACACACACCTACTGCCTGGTGGCACTGGGTAGGCTTATAAAATCCTTGACTGTCACAATCGGGTGCGTACGAACCTGGCGTGAAGGCAATTATGTAAATGGCAAACACGTTGGCAACATCTCACATACACCATTCATCGACACTTACCACTCAGATCATTGCCGAGACGTCGCCGAACGGCAGCACACGGGCGATCGGTTTTTTCGAAGCAGCGGCACCATTCGCGCGGATCGATCGTATTATCCTGGTCCAGGTCGCACGTATCGATGAACGGTTTGATGCACCGTTCGTTCTGATCATGCTCCAGATCGTACAGCTCCTGCGTCGACAGCTCCCCATCGTTGTTCAGATCCAGATGGCCAAACATCCAGCGTGCCTCAAGCTTACAGGCGGCAGGGAAATGTACCTTGTTCTTTTGCTGCTGATGCTGGCGCCGCTTCTTGCTGTCCGCCATAATTACCGAGAACCAATCGAGCAGCCGGTTGCCGATGGCTGTCAGCTGCTGTGGTTTGCATTCGCTCGATTTCATCGGATAACCTAGCGGAGCGACGCACGAAACCGAAGCCGGGAGGAAGGGAGAAACGAACATCGAATCAGAAAGGGGTTGAACTTTGCATCCTGGTAGCGAAGCAGAAGCAAGAAACGGAGCGTGGAAACGACGGTCGGAAAGGTCTTAAATATTCCCAACCAAATGGTGAAAAGTTATTGCGCTGATTTGCTAATCACCATCGTTAATTAAGCGTTGTCGTTTGTAGCAGAGTTCAACCCTGACAGCCAACTTGCGCCGGGAAATGGGTGGAAATGGAAAGCTCCTTCCGCTTACCTAGCTGAATAGGTAATGACATTTTACAAACACTGCCGAGCTGTACCTTCCTGCTACGGGGTTAAAAACTTTCATCACACAACCATCAAAAAGCGCCCATGTGCTGCCGAATCAGCACCGGCAGCATGGAGCTTGATTTTCGGTTGTAACATTTTCACAGAACGCTTCCCGTGCGTCGCAGTCCTCGGACGTGCGGAAACCCTGGGGAAGGTTAGATTGGGCGGAAAATACACGGTATTCGTGTTCGGAATTAGCAAACAATGAAGGCTTTAATTAGTGGGGATGAATAATGTAGTAGAATAATTTGTTAAATAGGACAGATTGGTTATCAACCGTACATCAAAGTACGCAACCTTCGAAAGGACACACAACACAGCGTTACGGTTCGATTGGACTCTTTTTTTCCCCGCCACTTGGTAATAGACATGAAAAACGCAAAAGGTTTCCACATTTTGTTTTCGCTGCGTACCGAACCTTATTATTTCCGTACCTAAGCAGCAGCAGAAGCAGTGTACCGTTGCTAATGTGTCGTGTTGCGAACCGCTTAGAAGAAAATGCTTGTAACTTTAAAAGTAAACTTCATTACGCTTTCACTTTCCAGAGCACCAAGGGCTCCCCTACTTCCGTACCGAGGGGATTAATTTGCTTGGCTTCCCGGGGGTCGGGAGAAAGTTGATGGGCGGTGCTTTAAACTTTTTCCAGCCAAGTTACTTTGCCAGCCCTTTCGCTCGGCGACTTTCGCCGGTAACGCTGTGGCTGGCTTCTTAACTAAACATTGTGCCAATTCTCCACCACCAACGGAACGTAGATGCCCGCGTATTGATGTCAGTGTACGTGCACGACGTGCTCAATAAGGAGGGTGTATTAGTAGTATCGTGGCTTCAGTTCCTTTTTCTGTGCGTTGCCGATTTCTGCCATCGCTGGCTTGTGTTGTACGCGCGACCGGCACAAAAGCACCATGTTCATGCCATGTACCGTGAAAGGGAATTTCACTGTCCTGCTAAGATAAACATTCTACCCCCATTCCCACCCTCCAACACCCTGCCATCCTTATCATTGTTCTCGTGTTGGACAAGGCTCGCTTCAACCCGGTGTCTGTTTTTGGTTGCACAGAAGGTTAAACAATACTTAATTGCCATAAATCTTGGCTCGTTCGCGCTAGCATCGTCACTGCGGTGCATGAAATCCTTTCCCGCCAAAGGTTCGTCCTGCACCGGCCGGGGATTAGCGGACGGATGGAGGAGCCAGATTCGTATAACCAATGCCTGACACTCTTTCTTCTGCTGGTGGCGCTATACGTTGCCTTTTGAAGCTGGTTGGATTACCCGGGGTTTTGCCGTGCATCAACAACCGAAGCGCCTGTGATCACAGTAAGCGCAAAAACGCACCACCGTTGCTGCCATCTGGTGGTGGGTTGAGCAGGTATGGCATTTAATTTAATGTTCTACGTGTATGAGGCAGCACGGAAGCGATAACTAATGACACTCGAGAGAGAGAGCGAACATGAGTGAGATAGAGCACGCAAATAACAAAAAGTTCCTCAAAACCATAGGCCGGATGGAGGTGCGTACGCGAAAGATGCTCGTCAAGGTACTACACGCCGCCATGGTGGTGTATTGTGTGATGAAATGGAGCAGCTGTACTTTACGCACGTGTGTGTGTGTTAGTATTTCCGCCAGTAACACAACGCCACAGTGAAAGAGTTCTGTGTGCGCGATCAGTATGCTACGGGTGTACTGTTTTCTCGATTAGATAAACGTTGCGGATCAGCATTTCGTCGGGCTGTACGCGCGCACCGCATGCTGTGAGCATGTGCTTGGCAGCATTCGTACGGGACAAGCATTGATATGTTGCTTGCATAAATTACTTTACACGAAAAAGCTGGGGTTGGAAGATTCAAGAGGGGGTTTAATTTTAAGGCTTATTTGGTGTAGTTTATAAGAAAGGTAGGTTTATATTATTTTGCATTAGTATTGAAATGTTGCCAAACTCCTGGATATTGTTTTTTGAGTATACTTTTTAGAGTGATCTGTTTTGAATTTATTGTAAAATTTTAAGGTTGTTAAAATATGCAGGGACTTTATAAAATTTTACCGATGTACGAGGATTAATACTTTGGAAATGAGAAACGTTAGTAATTGGTGATTGGAGTAATTTTCAAAATAGATACACGCTTTTTTGATAAGATCTTCTGAACGTTCACTAAGTGAAAGAGAAGCTCTTGGAAGGTTCGTTCAGGTAATATCAGCTTTTGTTACCTTTGCTAGTAAATTTAGCCATATTGCAGCTTCTCTTACTTAACAAGCAACCAACCATACTGCAAAACCTCATGCCCATTTTCTCGAAACTTTTAAATCAGCAAGAAATGCATCCTGCGACACGTCACAGACGAATATTCACTCACGGAACAAAGGCGAGCCCGGAAATGGCTGTTCAGGTTGCAGCGAACATAGCAGCCGGACACCGTGGACCGTGTACGATCGGTGGAAAAAGCAGAAAGCTACATGATTTGCCATTTGTGCCATTTTACGAAGCGTGTAGCATTCAGTAACGTGGTTGTTTCGTGTTTCGCAAGTCAAATTAAGTACGCCCGGATACGTTTTTGATGCTGGCGAAAGGATTGCAGGAAGCTGGCGCCCGGGGCACACGGAGAAACGGATGACGTTTGAGCTAACTGGCCCACGGCCATACCTGAGCAATGGGGCGGACTGTGCTGCTGTACGCTACTACTTACGTGCCACGCTACCGGATAGTTTGGATGGTTTGATGTTGCCGTTATTGGTGTTACCGGTGCTGCTGGCCGGCTTATCGAGGACCTCGTTGTATCCTCGGATTTTGTGCTTGTCCTCGCCTGTCATACGGGTCGAGCCGGACGAACCGTAACCATCATACTGACGCGATGTCGGCATTGAAGGCTGGAAGGGGCCCCGGACCAGGTAAGCGAGAATGAGAACGGAAATGGGTAATGTTATGGTAATGAATATTTTCCAGTCCAGAAGGGAGAGCCGGTTCCGGAAAGGACCGCTCAACACCGCAAGCAAATCACACACACACACGCTCGAGTACAGGCGAATGAGAGATGAGTGGATGGCTGGAAGCGCTTTTATCAGACCTACCTTGCCCTTGTACGTCGTGTACTTGATGTACTTGTAGTGCTTGTTGTCGTACTTGATCTCCTCGGGCGTGAAAGTGTACTGTGAGTTGATGTGGTTGTAGTGACGGTTCTTTTCCTCCTTGAGCTGCTGCTGCTGTTGCTGCTGGTGGAGGCCGGTTGATGGAGAGCCGATCGGTTGGCGAGCGGCCAGAGAAGATCGAACGGAAAAAAGGGAAAAGCGATTGTTAATAAGTACATGGGGCGGTGGTGCTATTGTTCTTTTATCGTCGATAATGGTGGCACGGGAGTGCTCGTTGCAGGCTCTTAATTAAGAAAGAACTGCACGCAGGTAGAAAGGATATCTAGAATGATATGAATTTTGAAACTCTTTTGCGAAAAGTTAGGAGTTCTTAAAATCGGTTTTGTAGAGCTTCAAGCGTGACATCACAGCCCAAAGCACAGGGGATAACGAATCAGGAACCCATTACCCTCATTCATCGTTAAGATTAGCAAGACTTCGGAGCCTCTTTTTCATAATCTACTTTCAATTTGAAAAGATAACCTCACCCAAAAGCGCCTCCAGTACTTCAGCTCCACAACTGCCGAATGACTGGTGACATCCCCTTGACTAACGCTGTGTTGACATAGATCAGCTTGAAAGAATATTCTATGATCCGTAAGTCCAATATTCCCTTTCAGTTGGAGCTTATCCTTCAAAAGGCTACAAATCGGGAAGCAGCAGGGACACTTTGTAGCCTGTCAATCGTTTAGCAGTTGCGGGGTGTAGCATGGTACGGCACGAGGGTTTTTACTTCCTCCTCTGCTCTTCGTTACATCCTCGAAGCCAACTGATAAACCATCCCCCGGCCCGGGGGGTTCCAGCCTAGATATAATCAGCGCTCGTGATGGGGTATGGTGCCAACCCGAGCACGTTAGCACTGCAAGCGCTGCTGGATGATGTTTACTTTTCTGCTCGAAGGATGCTGTCTGATGGAGGATTTTTTCTTGGCTTCCCGTGCAGCACAAACTAAAGAAGACGTTGCGGGTACGAATTGTTACGGACGTTCGCTTTCACCAGCCATAGATCCGAAACCGATAGGAACGAGACGATTGGCCGACGTTTGGTTGGGGGAGTGCTTATCGCGCGGTGAGTCTGACAGGCCCGGGTGATGCGTTGGAATGAAAGGCAAGCAAACGCTGTCATCCGATACATGATTTATGAAACACTGGCGCTCGGAGGCAGGTTTTCGAGGTAGGGAACACTAGAAACGAAACTGACGATAAAAAACAGAAGGAAAGCGTCTCAGAGCGGGCACAGTTTCTTCTTTAAGTGTATAAGAAGGGCGCAAAAGAAAATTTAACAAGCTCGCTTTAAATGATGTCTCATTGAATGAACTAGTCATAATGTCCATTGAAGCATAATTTTACTTAAATTTGATGATCTATATCTAAAAAATGGGGTAGTCCGATGGCCGAGACGATAGTGGCGTCGGTCTTTTCACGGCAGGATCGGAAATCAAACCTCATCTTGAACGCCTCCCCGTAGACAGGGTTGACTATTCAACTACGAGTAAAAAAGAGTCACAGAAAGCCATAAATGGAGGGTCGAGCCCTTTCGAGGTTGTAGTGCTAAGAAAGACAAAGATATCTAACACTAATTAATATCCCTGTCTAAATAAGTTGCCATTCGTGAACTGTTTCACGCTTCACCTCAATAAAAAATCCGGAAAAGCAAGTATTAACCCAGTACCGTATGCTATCCGCGATTTTAAGGTAAATTTAAAGCACAACAATCGCACACACACACGGCCTTTTTTGGGACATGCTTGCTGCCCCATCATAAACACTTCCGGGTTTCACGCTGGCAGCCTCTTTACACTGAGCGATTCTCTGTTTTTCTCTCGCTATCGTTTGACCGATGGCAAAATGTATTTATTTTCACATTTTGTTTGCTACTTGTGCCCGAGGCAAGTGTTTAACTTTGCCACACCATTCCCAGTTTGTTTTGCTTTGCTTTTACGGCGATCCACCCGTCACCGGTTCCCATCAGTTCGACGGTTCCAGTTGCCCGGCGGTGCTTCTTCTCACTTTGGAGAAGCTTAATTAGAGTTGAATTGCTTTTTGCTGTAAATAATATTAAAACGCCACTCGAGCAATGGCCGCGGCGAATGTGAGGCGAATCAAGCGGCGAGTGAGGAAAAAAGGACTAAAACACAAGGACCAAGTGAAGAAAAAAAAGGTGGTTGAAAACGGAACACAATAACCAATGGAACCGACCGACACTTGGTTCGAAAATTCGCAATTGAAAGTTTTGTGCGCACGAGAAAGAAACGCTGCGGGGTAGAAAGAACAACAACAAAAAACGACACAAGGAGCAGAAAAGCGACTATAGAAAGCTTCACGAAAAACCTGGAAGCTCGAAAAGAAATTCCGGGGTACCTCTCACGGGGTTCCGGCGCAATGTAACGAACGAAATTTCCTCGCGCTAAACTTATTCAATTTGGCTGTTGTTTGTGGGGCAATGGGGGAAGGCGTCTGGGAAGGCCCAGGAGAACGGACACGCAACACGGAAATGGTGTGCAACTGCATTGCATCTGACTGATTGGTTACTGCGATGACCGAGTTTGGTTGGGACCGTTGTTCCGTTAATGATTTGGATTTTTTCGACGGGACTTGTTGTTTTCTTTATGGTAAGGCAGAATGAAATTACACGATCCAGCGTTTCCTTCAATTTGATTTCGAAGTTAAAGAGAACTTTCGGTGAACAAAAGTGGTGTGAACTAAAATTTTCTTTACAGCACAGAAAGTTTATTAATTAGAGCGGATTGTGGTAGAATTATTGGGTTTTTTTGTCGCAAATCTCACACAAATCTCCTGTGTAAAACGATCTGACATGGATCACTTAACTGGATAATGATGCGTTTGAATGATGCATGAGCTATTTAATCCGATAATGATGTTTTTGTTGCATGGAACAAAAAACCTGCTGTCGCCTCTGCCATACATCATAAATCAGGGATTAGCGTTGAAGTTGAAGCGCAAACAGCAGGAAAAGGTTTGTGTCACCATCACATTTGGCTCAAATTTGCAATGTCCCCCGAGACCGAGCAGCGATCGATTCGATTGTAGAGAGAAGCCGCAAAAGTTGGACGATGACAAAGATGATGGGAACAATTGCGGTGAGTTATGCTACTTTATTGATCCCTAGACACAGGCTGCCGGCCTGTACGGGTCTGTAAATTTCGCCCAAACCTCGCTCGTTCCAGACTGGTCCCAAGAGAGTGCCACTGCCATGTGAATGTGTTTCAATCGTCCGTTTATTGATGTACGGCTATTTGTAGCCGTGTAGTGAGTGTGTGTGAGCGTGCGGGTATGCAGACACCTATCTTCTGTTTTCTTTCTTCTGGATCATTGGTTTCCCGCGTTGCCCATTTTGTTCTACCTTTTCCAATTTTACAGTAGCCATTGTGGCTTAAAGCTTTCCTATGGGTGGATTTTACAGATGTGTCTCCATTTTCGTGTATGTGTATGAGTATACACACATAAATTGCTTTATCTTATCACCATTTTCCCAACGTGTGTGTGTGTTGATGTAGTGCCGCCAAAGTGTACTTTGGAATTGGTCCCACTTCGAATGCGGTAATGTGGTGCATGTGTCCTTCCTTGCCAATGCGATATTGCAATTCCCACCGAGCATTGAAGCTGTCGTGCCGGGTTTTGCGTTCCCATCATCCTCGTATTATGCCGCAGGGATGTCTGGACGCGACTGTGTGTGAGCGTCTGTGAGAGTATACAAACACACACAGATTCGGCAGATCGAAATGTTGCTCTGGGGATTAATTGGATCCGCCCGGATCGTTTTGATTTTCCTTCCATTAATGATGCTTTGGATTCTGCTGTTTTTTTTTATTTTAATTTGGTTTGGTAAAAGTTCATTTGCGAGACCCAACAAAAATGAAATGAGAGAACAATCGAAAATCGAAGTTTGTTTTTAGTTTGAACGAAGAAGAGATGTTCGCCAAATGGTTTGGCAAATTATTTCGTACAATTTTTTAGATGGATAAGAATTGGAAAGATGCAGTTAAACGTGATAAGTAGAAATTATACGGAACACAAAAACACTCATTAAGGAATATAAAAAGAGAGGTTTAATTTCTAAGCCTGATGATGCTGAATAATTCGAAACAGAAGAAGGTAGCAGAACTTTAAGTGTCCTTAAAGCTCTAAAGCTTCTCCAAATGGCGATGGACATACGCGTTTAATATCAAATTATGCAATTCGAAGCACATCGCTCCACAATCATTGGTCGAATGGTGATAAAAGTTAATACACTGAATAAATCACCTCCTTAAAGACTATCCTGTGCCCGTCTGGTTTGCCACGCCGTTGTGCATCGTGTCCGTTTTGTTCGGGAGTAGTGGTCAGGAAATGATGCGCCACAATGCGGAAAATTGAAATACATTGATCGATGGCGTTTTCGGAACTCTCCCGCCTTTCTCTCCCCTCCCAAGCCCACTCCCACTTGTCACCTCACCCTCAGACAGATGTAGGTTGAGAGCGTCAAAGATACGAGAGCTCTGTGTCGTGGGACTGAGAAGAATGCCGAGAAAAATCAATATCACCTTTGCCACATCACGCATCACTGGCGCACACGGACGGTCGGTCGGACGGCCAAACCAATCCATCACAGTCCCGGGCACTCCCCAAGTCGTCATACCCACGCCACCACCGGCGTTACACAGCAGCTTACCTTGCCGGACGGAATGAGGTTGTCTGCGTTGATGTCAT
This sequence comes from Anopheles stephensi, assembly GCF_013141755.1. Taxonomy (NCBI): domain Eukaryota; kingdom Metazoa; phylum Arthropoda; class Insecta; order Diptera; family Culicidae; genus Anopheles; species Anopheles stephensi. Next base: position 64,061,235 of record NC_050202.1, on the reverse strand, counting down.
TGCTGTCGATCGTCCGCTGGTACTTGGCGTTGAACGCACTCATCCGGTCAGCCATCCGTTGCTGTTTTTTCAGATCAAGAAGCAGGTTCGCATCTGCCGGTGGATGAGCGTGAAAAAAAAGGAGGAAGAAGAAGAAAAAAGATTTGGAATGAGTTCGGCGAACAGAAACGGATAACGAGCGTTGGAATGTGAGTTCCAACCTGACATGAGAACAAGGATAAACACACAACGCAGCTGACAGTGTGTGTGTGTATGTGTGACTGTCCATATCCTTACTTTGCTTTCCGTGTGTTTCCTATCTAACTAGCGCGCCCTTGCGTGTATACTTGGCCCATTGTTGAGCTATCCTCAAACAGACCGTCAGCTATCAGTAGTGCAGGAATTCGGATGAAATGGAATGGAATGATATGAAATCGAAATCGCGTTGCAGAAAGATTGGTAACAAGGAGCGAAATAGTGTGGCGAAAAAAAAACCGGCAAACGATTGTTTCTTTTGCCCTAGTTGAACAACAGGAAGAGAAAATTGCACTTTTTCTTTCGATGCTGGAGGTGCCCTGGAGGGAGTAGATCATCCATCCAGTTTTTCCATCCATTTTCTAGCAAGGTTTTGTGTGTGTGTTAAATCAGAATGGTTTGAATGGAATAGAGGGAGAAGAGAATCCGTCACTGATTTTCACTTTACTTTACTGCTTCGTTATGCTTTTTTCCCCTCGTTACTGGTTCGGGACGATCATCAGCTTCATTCTTCCTGTCTACGTAACACTCAACGTTTCCGTGTTTGCGTCATTTTGTCTACTACTAGAGAGAGTGTGTGTTGGTGCCGATAGAACCGTGGCAAGATTTATCATACAGTGATAAGTTTATAGAATTATTCCACTACTATTGGCAGGCCCGATGATCAAATCCCATCCGTACCGTTCCTCCGTGGTGAGGACTGTCTATCCAAATACGTGGTTTCATTAAGTTTCGTAAGCCAGAAATGGCAACGCATGACCCAAGAAGTCGTCAGACGAAGAAGAGAGAAGACACAATTATTTAAAATCATTCCATACAGTTGTAAAGAGCTAAATCCGAATCTTTTCCTCGTAAGGTATCTTCAATTGCCTATTCAGATTCTTGGTAAAAATTGTCTCCAAAGAATTCGAGAAACGATTTGCTTTTATCCCTTTTTTTGCTCTCAACTCGTTTCAGCTCGATTCGAAGAATTTTGTGAAAAGTTGCCAGTTGCACATCGATTGGCCCACGACCTTTTCAATCCTCGTCAGAGACCGACACTGTAGCTGCCAGTCGTACATAAGTGTGTAAATAATTAGATTAAAGTGCTCTTGTGCTTTCATCGGTCTTGCGTTTTTCCACCGTTCGTTCGCTCGATGCCGCCCAACGTTCGTATACATCGATTGCTTATCCAGCATGGCCTGGCCGGTCCGTGCGGTACGTACCAGCTTTCCGGCTACATCAATCAGCTCATCAAAAAGGAATTTGTGCAATCGGTCGGAATTTATGGGCAATTAGAGAGACAGAAAAAGCTTCACCTATGTCTGCACTCCGGTACTATTCCACGTCCCGCACGCACATGCCGTTGTCGGAGATGTGGATGACCGTTACCGTACGGGTGTGTCTAAGCTGTGGCCAGAAGGATGAAGGATTTTGTCGGCAGCTCTTGGGATAACTCGATACAACTTGTACCTTGAGTGTATGAGTGTGTCCCTCGGTAGGTTAAATTTGTCAAAACAACCGACAGTGGTAGTAAGCATGAGTGATGCAAACATATTGGTGCCAACGATAAGTGACTTCACATTGACATGCGCTACTGACACAGACAGATTATCTGGATTATAAAAGAGGAAGGCAAGCTTATACTGGTGAGTTTCTAGTGATTAAATGTTTAAATGAGACTCACTTTAGCTTTTTATGGAGATGAATTATGTAGTTGGAGGGATAAACTTACTATGGATAAGCTGTTGAAGGTGAGGCCTTAGCTAAAGTGTAGAGGGTTGTATGGGCAAGGATTTCCAATATTCAGAGTAGAAAATTAAGTAAACTAAATTTCTTTTTCTGGATTTAGTGGAGATTTTTTTGGAGTGAATAAAATGAAAAGACTTATACCAAACCCCTTTTGTTTCAAAGCATACGATACACCCAACCCAACCATGATTAATAGCCCACCCCCCCACTCCATCACCAATGTGCTCTGTCGTTCGTACTAGCTGATGAAAGCGAGCCACACCCAGCAGGAACTGAATAGCAATCAGCCCTAAAACTAAACCCTTTTACTTTCCACAGCAGAACACACACACACACACGCTCGTTCGCCCATTGCCATACGGAATTGCCCAGCGCAGCAGTAGTGTTCAGGCGGAAATTAAAAATGCTTCCCACTTGTCCTCCGACGGTTAAGGAGAACGAAAGCACCATCTGAGCATTTTCATTTCTTTGCTGTTGTTATTGCTGCTTGTGTGAGGGCGAATTCTAGCGGCTGCCGAAAAGAAAAAAGAGTTGCAAATGCAAAACAACGATGATCCTCTGGCTCGTAATGTAGAATGAACGTCGCGTAACTGTCGACTGGAAACGGTGCTTCGAGGCAGCTCATTCCGCTCGCTGGAGTCCATTGTTCCGGTTTCCACCAAGAGCAACACCATTAAACGCTAGGATAAGGAGGAAAAAAAGCAATTCACAACACCGTCATCTTCTTCATCATATTCATGATCAAGAGCAGCGCAGAACAGCATAGCCATCGTCCCAACAACACAACTGCGGTGATGTATGGTCAAGTTCGTGCAAAGACTTGAAGTGGTGTTCCGGATAATGGACACCACCGCCAAACGGCGAAAACAAAAAACCAAGCGAGAGAGACAGAGCGCAACATAATACATTCACCTCGCGCAACATTTGTGTGTATGAAAACAGGTCCGTTACAGGTTAGGAGTGAACATTCTACCGGGAAAATAATGCTGACAAACATTGGCTGGCTGGCAGTTCGGCTGCTTTTTTTTGTGTGCGATGGGCATGGGAACGTATCCACGTTGAGTGTAATCGGTATCGACTGTACGAACACGAATAGAAAACAGCTTTCGGTACAGTGATGCCTGCTCCCAGCCGCACGCCATGGTAGCGCCCAGCCCAGTACGTACCGAGCGAAGCAAGTAAACATAATTTAAATTGCTTTTTTTCTGATTCCATGTTTCTACACGCTTCATACATACTTTGGCCTCTCCCCTTAGTTTCGCCGAAATGCCATCCGCAAATGGAGCTTTGTTTCTTGTGTCTTCTTTTCTGCGCAGTATCCTTACCCTGGCTCTTTTTTTTGTCGAGAGATATGGCCGTTGTCTTTGCGCTGGTTCTTAGAAAATATACTGCCGACTACAGGGCAAACTACGCCGCATGGCATTACAGCGTTACCACCGCCATGTACACCAAACCGTGTATACATTTCTTTCCTTACCTTGCATGGGAAAACCCGGACTACAGCGAGAGAACTTTCGGTTCGCCTACCGGTAGAGAACGCGTGTGCTGCCAAAGTGTTTGCTCGCGGCCCATGTTTTTCCAGCCTCCGCGTTCGCTTCTACCTCTGGAGGCTTTGGTAGAATTTATGAATTTCGCTAGCATGTTCGTGACATAAATTCTTGCGCGCGGTGTAGCCACCCAGATAAAACCCGTGCGAGAGGGATGGAGATGCGGTGCGGTCGCAAACAAACGGCCGGACACAAGATTATTGCAATAATTTATGAAATAGCGCTTATTGCGTGGGGTATGCCGGTGTAATGCAAACGTGATTGAAAATTCCCATCTGGGCGAGGATTTGTGATTTGGTGGTAGCGGACAGCCCACCATAAGCCAGCGAGCTAGAGGGTCACGACGAGTGGTCTAGGCTGTGGGAGGTACTGACAGGATGGAAACGCAATGGAAATGCGATTTATGTAATTTTGACTTTGTTGACGATCAGATCAGCTATCGCTGAGATAAATCAAATTGTCGAGCTATATTTCCACGGTAAATTGGGAGTCCAATTGGTAGTACAGCTTGTTGTGATTATGAATTTTTGGGGGCCGAATGAAAACAAAATTTTCCACACGTGTGTTACCACACCATGCTCTATTCAGCCTAGAAAATGCTGTCGTTCATCCGAGCCACGTTCGCTCGGAACCATTTATGTTTAAAGCAGCTCATGATGGCGCATGGATTTTTTTTTCATCTCTATTCCACACAGACATTTTCCACCGAGCATCATCTTGTACCCTAGAACCCCCGGTGTAGGTTTCTCATTTTTTGGCCCAATTTGCGACGAATACACTCAACCGTTTAATGCTTGTCCATGCTTCAGGTACGAATTCTACGCACGTGCACCACGCGCAGTGCCGCGGGATGAGAAAAAGAAGCTCGCATCGCATCCCCGCCAAGGCGAAAGGGCACGGACAAGAATGGAAAACAACAAACCAAGCGCAAAAACAACAGCACGGCACAGCAGTTTATTAGCGGTTGATATGAAATTAAAAATGAAAACAAACTCGTGGCCCCGTTAATCGAAGTTAATTAAAAGTAAGCAAACGTAATTGGTTGAACAGTTGCGTGTGTGTGTGTGTGGATTGTATGTACCACGTGTCTCATGCTCATGTCCTGAATATATGCATCGGTGTGACATACGGTCGGTACTGTTACTATTCTAGAGAACAAGAGTATAGAGAGAGTGGAACAAACAATTCGCATAAAAGTCTCAGAACGAAAGAAGATTTTTTTTCAATAAGAAAGGTGTTCTTAGTAAGACTCAATTAGACTTTATTCTTATAAGGAATTTTAAATAAAGTGAGCTTATTTTCCGTTTACTACCAAATTAACTATTGTAGGTGATGATTTTTTTTTAAATCGTTTCTTTTGTAATCCCTGGAAAGTTGGATTGCTCAAGAAAATGCTCATATCTCATTCAATCGCTCGAAGTAAAGAAGAATAAGTAGGGTTTTTATTTCATTGTGCACCACAAGCACAATATTGTGATGAATGAAAAACAAGACGTTGATCCCTGAAGATGCTGATGAAGGAAACGCACCAAGATGAGTTTGATACTCTACTTGCCCAGGAAATAATTATCTCATTCCATCCAACAAATGGCAACGAGGTTGATGCTTTGCTTACCTTTACACGGACAGAAACCCATGCAGTTGACCTTCACTTCCGTCGTGTGAATGCAGTTGTGGTACTCGAGCCGGCAGAGCGACGAGTAGGTCCAGTTGTCGCTGCCGCACAGATAAGTGGGCTTCACCACCGGGCACGGTTTGCAGTCCTCCTCCTTCTCACTATCATAAAACACGTCGTCATCCTGCGATGAGCTCTCGTCATCCTCGCGCTCCTCGTGCTCCAGCCCGCTGCTCGTACCATCGTTTGCGTTACTTCCGGTGGTACTATCGCCACTAGCCGCCATCAACGTCATGCTGCCAGTATCGGCAACACCACCGACACTTCCGCCGGCACCGCTCAAACCAGAGTTTGCTGCGGCTGCGGCGGCGGCGGCCGCTGCAGCAGCTGCTTCCGCGTCAGCTTTACGTTTGGCCTCTTCCTCCTCGAAGTATTTGCTCTTGGTAATGATTTCCTCCCTGGTGGGTGTTGATAGCAAATCCGGCAAAGTGCAAGAAAGAGAAGAAATAAGAACAATGGGGTGAACGGTTGTCATTGGCAGCGGTCAGGTTGAAGATTGAACGTAAAACCCGCAGCAGCTTCCCGGGCTGCGAGTCGTGTTCCGGGTGATTGATTACGGTGTGGCACTACTGGTGGGAGCTTTGTTTCATTAGGAATCAAAACAAACGCAAGCAGTTGATTGGAAGATAATGATAAGGATGATTGTACCGGGTGAACATGCATTATCTGGATGTCGAAGCATCCACCAGGATAGAGAAGTTAATTTCCGAGAAATGACGATCGAAAGCACAAAGTTCCAACAATGGCGGATGTAGTGTATGGGCCAGGCATGTCAAACATGGTTTAGTTAAGGAATTTTCAAGCTAAACGCAAGAAGCAAATATTTTAGATTTTTTTTTTAATGTTGAACGTTTGAGAATCGGTGACATGCACACTTTCAATAAATAATCCATAACTGCTTATTTATTTATATTTGCATATGACGGATTGAAGCCGCATTTTCATCATACCATTTTATGTCGCTCTTTGCAATTTTGATTCGCGTTTAAAGCGCTTTAGAAGCTTTTAGGATAGTTAAGGCATTTTTGTTTCGAAATTTCGATTACATAGGGTCTTTTAAGCTAATTTTTGCTGTGCTGATCTTTATCTGATACTTTTGTACTTGATCAAAGCTTGGGGCTCTTTGACATGCCTGGATTAATAGGATATGTTACTCGTTTTGAAAATAAGTGATTAAACTATTTAATTGCATTTTATACATTATTCAATTGCATATGGATATCGAAAGGTATCAAACCATGCAGTCTATTATAGAGAATAATACAAATAATAGAAACTTTTATGTCTCAAAAATGCCTTCTAAATAACTACATTACACTATTAAAACTAAAATACATTTATAAGTATACTAGCATTCAGTAGTAAGTGATTAAGGAAATGACATGCAAAGGATAGATAAAGAAGAGAATAGTAAAAAGGTTGCACCTGTTTGCTAGTGAATTATAGCTGCTGATGAATCTGGAAGGAAACAAACAGAAAAGAATTTGATAGAAAAAGAGTAGAAGAAATACAACTGATGAATTTCTTTATGAGAAAAATAAGATAGGAATGGAGTAGACATAAATCCATTTTGCTTCATACAGTGTGGAAAAATGTGTAAAATAAATAAGCCACAGTACGATCCTCGAATCTCGAAGCATTCAAGGGAACAGCACAACACATAAGTGAACGTCTTCTGTAATTTATTGCTTTAGCAAATTGGTTATGTGGGACATGTTAACGTGTTGAGCAAAGCAGAAAAGAAATCTAAATCAGGGTCGTATACGTGTACACCTTGGACGTAACCGTACGTTTAGTCATACGCCATCACCCAATCAGCGATCCAACGTTTGCAATTTAATTTTCACACTCTCGTAAGAGTATCTTCGTACTTCAAACACACTATATACAGTCTTCTGCAACAAACAAAGCAAAAGCTACCACTTGCCACGAAGCTAAAAATTCGATTTTATTTATTTTTTTCACCCCTAAGAAGCCCGGTTTCACAAAACACACCAAACCAAGGCAAGTTGCAACACAACGCAAACTCAATCAGCGTCCATTTTGTTGCATCTTTTCGCCTTCATTTGCATTTGTCCCATATTCTTCTTTCATCTTCCAGCCGAAAGTGACATAGAAATGGGGAGAGGAATAAAATTATGCAAACCACACCGCGTCTGCACCGTCAAACTACTCTACGTAGAAAGATTATTTATTTCTTTAAGCTCGTTTTTTTATTCGGGCGACTGTTGTTTTTAAAACTGGTTTCGAGTGTTGAAAAGTGAATTAATGAACTCAACTGATGTCGTTGACATTTCTGCACAGTTCAACCCCCCCATCGAGTTGGGTACGGAGCAGAACAAAAGATAAGGAAGGTCATGACAGGCACAGGGGTGGTAAACATAATACAAATTTCCATTAAACTTTACCCGATCGACCTTTTCGAAGGTGCACTTGTATTAAACGTGTTTTATCACACATGATTCATTGAGTTGAAAGTGCGAAGGTGCCTCACACGAGAAAAAAAGGTGTGAAAAGAGATAACTTTGCCCAGAATAGCAATAAAAAAAGCAACCACGTGTCGACGGAATAAAAGTAATTTGTGTTCCTGTCATTTTGGCTCATGAGTTGACAGTTGTAATAGATTTCAGATTTTTGTTTTCCACTTGCTGGTAAACCAGGTGTATATGGTCCGATTGTTGTCGACTTAATTGAAAAACTAATCTGGTACGTCTTACCAGCACAAAACAAAGGCAACAAAAAACCAATTCTCACCCATTCGAGCGCTCGTCAAAGTTTGGGGACAAGAAACGGCACAACGCACAATCAGGTACGTGAGTGAAAATAGCATTAAATTCTATCAGGGCTAAAGTTCACTCCAGGTAGCTCGGTAAAGTTATTTTTCACCGTTTCACAAATGACGTCGACAAAAATTGTGTTACAGCGACTAAACAACGAGGGTTAGGGGCTCGAACTCGGGTAATGGATTTCTGCCATACCGGGTTTTATGGTGTAACGGAACTTGGTGTTTTTTTTATTTTTCGACGAAATTTCCTGAGATCCTTTCCGACCACAACAATGCGGTTTTCTGTCGACCCGTGAGGCCTCGAGTAGCTGGTGAAACATTGAATGGATTTTTATTTCGGAAGTTACGGTGTTTGTGTGTACAACAGGTCCCGTGGTTGTCGTGATGTAAAATGAAAACATTTCAAGTGATGAGATGTACCAGAAAACAGAAAACCCCATAACAGACTCACACAGACAGAAAAATCACCAGGTGGCTGCGGCCTGCACGCGTCAGCCTGAACAATGTACGGGCTGGGCACAACAATCAAAGAAAGGACCGAACGGAAAGATAGTAGAAACTGTGACAGGAAGTGTTGGAAAGAAAGATTTTTTTTTATTTTGCTAGTACAGTGAACAGCCCACAACAGTCGATGATGATGGAAAGAGAAGGCTTTTTCTGAGAGTATGAACAAGAGCCGACAGTTTTCGGCTACAAACGTGTGCATTATTGTACTAAAAGGGGATTGGTTCTGTTTTACCTGGATCCATCTGGCGCCCTGGCACAAACCTGGGCACGAAGTGGCTTTGGGTGGCGGTAAGAGGGCGAACAAGTGGCAGAGTGAACATGGGCTTGTCGGGTGAAAGTAAAACGCACAACGGAACGTAATGCACACACAACAACAGTAACAGCAACAAACCCACAAATTCGAGGAAAATTGTGATGTTGGTGGTGGCGATCCCTTTCCATTGTCCTCGGGTGACGAGAACGAACGAAGATCCGGATCGCAGGGGATGCGACGTACTATGTAAAGTAGGTGAAGGACGGGGAAGCAGGCACGCGCAATGGAAACACAATAGCAAAAAAAAAACCCAAAACTCCCAAAGGTTGCGTGCACCGAGTACTTACTTGTTCTTGTGTAGTTCCTTCTTCGAAACGCAGACGGCCGTGTACGCGTCCTCCAGCAGGCAGAGCTCTTTCTTCTTGCAGTTGAGCGGTTTGCAGAGGTCACCTGTGCGGGAGAAGGAAAAGAAGCGAGCGAGCAATGAAATATCCGCCATTTTATGAATTGGCACCCACACTCTAAAGGTGTCGATTCGTGTCGCCCTCGAGTTGGAAGCCCACTACGAAGGACAGATAACCGGTGCAAGCACACGGTACGGCTGGTAGGGCATGGTTGGGCCCGGGACGGCGTATCATTAGCCACAACCAGAACCACACTGTTGTCGTACGGCGGAAACCGTACTCGGAGAGTATGTATGCCGTGCATTGATGTAAGGTGAAATATTCATGCTGCTTACGAACCGTAGCAGGTTGACAAGCTGAAACCATCCGTGATCCACCGAGCAGTAAATGCGGAGACACTCCGGTTTCTATGGTGATGTGAGGTTCAAAGTGGAAACCATATTTCATGCTTCTTCTCTTCTTGTGCGGGGGGAAAAAACGAGTGCTCCACTACACTGTGCTATTCATTATCCTGGTAGCATTACAAGGTGGTGTACTGCGGCTCACAGACGCAGTCTTTGAATTGGGAGAATTAAACACACACACACAACACATAAATGACACTCAACCTGGGCAATGTAACGCTGGGTTCGAGTGTATCATACTGTCAGACAAAACAAATGAATTCAAACGAAAGCGAGACTGAACACGCACCACATGTTTAACCCTTCACGCGAGGAGTTTCGTTCATCGTCCAAACCTTCACCATCCGTTGCAACGGTATAACACCAATCGTTGCAATTTCTGCACTTTGAAAAGAGCTTGCATAATTATGGAACCTGGTGAATTGAGCGTTTGTTGTTTATTTAGCCCGTTGCTTCACGCGGTTGGTGCTGGAATCTATGGATGATGTGGTTTTGTAATCAAGCAGAACACCCTTGAATCTTATTGTTTTATTTTACGCAGTGCAAAAGCTGTAGTGCGTCAGCGCAAGGTAAATGATGGAAATTTATTCTAATTAATCATTTAGACAGATGTGCTTCGGGTGGGTTTCCACTTGCGAACGATCACAAAAATCAATGCTTATACAGTCGGTGGTTAAAAATAGATAACATCGGTGGGCGATAAATCTAGATAGCTTCAACAGTTCAAGCTATTTGATAGTGTATTCAACCGGGGCTAATCCGTTCCCGAGAGACGCACAGAGTTTATAGTAGTAGGTCCACAATAACCTCGACGACCTGTCACTTTGAATATCTGCGTATCGGTTCATTTACCTCGTTTGGGTGTTTGTTGAAAATTTGCATCATTCATTTATACATTTATGAGCGATGACATATGAGAGACAGCATGAATTGTAATATTCCTGCATGGCATCTACTATTCAAAACTAATCTATGTGCGAGCAGCCATTGTTCTCCGTATTCATACGCTTCTATGCCAGAGAAATCAGGTGGTTCGTGAAGCTTTACAACTAACACCGTTGTTCCCCGAACTCAGACCGCCATGTTACCCGTTGCTAATAACGTTTTTGATGAAGCGCTTGCAAAAGGTTAATATTAAAAAGCACAAAAAAAAAAACAAACAAACAACCCACACCGTATCGCGTAACGTAGACACACCTATTCTATTTCATTGCTTATTTCTGTGTGTCATTTCACCGTTCTGGGTTCGGTTTTAATTTTCACTCCAGAGGTTCCCTCCCTCCCTCCATCTCACATTCAAGGTCAGACAGCTGGTGACACTGCAACGGTCGCGACATTCGAGCTGTGTCTAGCGTACCGTTTGTGGCGCTATACTAAATGAGGCCATCACGATTCTGTCGGGTTTCCCACCAGTTTCCAGGCCACATGATATTGACGACCGCAACGCAAACACAAACGACAGTTCTACACCGTTAGAGGTGGCTTAGTTTTAAGGTGTGATTGGGTCGCGGTTGTCCCGGTGTGCATTTGTGAAGTTGGTTTGGTGAGGCATTATGCAAATTTATTCATAATAACCGCGCGCATGCAGATGAGTTCAGAATGCCACCACGTGGAGCGCTTCGAGAGGTACAAAAAGAAGAAGAAGATAACCCAGAAGCATACCATGACTCGGCAGGACAATGCTTCTGTCATAACTTGCCTCTTGCTTGGGTGGTTAGTTGAGGGATGAAAATTGATGTGACTGTAAAGAAGTCACACGAGCATTCGATGTGAACTTATCATACGATTCCACTTGGTGAAATAATTCGAATGGAAGTACGATGAATGTGTCGATTTTACGTGTAAAGTGTTTCTTCGAACAACCAGGCGCCTCCATTGATGCTCAATCAAAGTACCAGGCGTCTCCATTGCTGGTTGGATTGAAATTTGTTATAGAAAAATCAATTAAGGTAAAAACATGGTTTTCGGCGGGTAAATACCTTATGCGTTTAAAATTGAAGAATGAGCATAACAACGAGCACTTGCAGCGAGCAAAGTGATAAACAATTTTGAAATGAAAAATAGCACCAACAAAACCTTTCCCATACGGGCTTCCTTCTACAACAACTTTAAAGACGCAGTCCCAGTTCTTCTTTGCCCATTTTCGAAAATTACTTTTAACTCAACTTGCTGACAAACTTTTCAACAGGCACGATATGCCGCCGCTGATGCCCTAGAAAACGATTTTCTTGAAGCACAGAAGCAGAGTGAGCTAGTGGTGGCACCCAACCTGGTGCCACCCGGTTCAAAAACCGGGCAGAGTTGCACACGTTGCACCTTCGTCAAAACTACCGGTGCTGAGGATGGTTGGCCACGATGCTAAGGCACGGGAAGAGGCAAGTTGAAAATGATCTCGTAAATTTCACCCAATACTTCCGAATAATGTTCGTGCGAATGGACCGAGAAACGGAACCGATGGCAACAGATGGAGGGCCCAGATCGTTAGAAGCGAGAAAGAGCGAGTGATGTTGGGTGCGTTCCAGTATACCATCCATCCGGAAAGAATTATGCAAAAACTTTTGCTTCCTTGACTCGCTGACTCGTGAGGAGATGAAGAGAAGAAGAAACGAAAAGCACGGCGTATTTCTGCAGCAAGCACCTTAATTCTTGCGCTTGCAAGCATTGCAGAATGCAGCGCAGTAGCGATAGAATGTAGCGTAGCTATGCGCCCGTGGCTCGTGGTTTGTATCGTCTTATTCGAACGTTAAGCGCACGGGCGTACTGTCACGGTGGCAGTCATTTTGAAACAACGATAGATGATCTTGCTGTAGAGCACCCGGCCTGCCTATGTTTGTCTGCATTTCATCAATATCAATACAGCAAACCATGGGCCTGGTTGCGTTTATCATTTGCTGTGGCCGTACATCGATGATTCAGTTAGCTAGGGATTGAAATTTTCTTGAAGAAGGACAAGTCAAGAGAATGGGAGCGAGGCCGAGCAAATAGCTTTCCACGATGCACCTCAGGTATGTATATCACCGGCAACATATTAGTGGGCCGGGCCAGCAATGGCATGGCTTACATTCCATTCTGCGTGTCTTACCTAGACGGGCACTAGCATCTCCGGCGCCATTGCACATTTCGTACAGAGATGCAATAACGTTACATAATAATCATATTTATCTCGCAAATTTATAGTCTCCCTCCTCGGCCAGAATGTCGACAGTGTAGCACCGAAGGAATGGAGGCGTAACGAAGGAACTACGGAGGCACTTAGTAGCCAATGTTCCAGGGCAAGTGAGATCATACGGCAAGCTTCAAATAGGACTACGATGGATGTACCCAGAGCATCGTGCCGGAGCGCTTTACTGCACCGTGTACAGTATAACCGATGACATCAACTTGGGTGAACGTGGGTGAGCAAGCGTGGCAGTTACGTTTGCCGGATAGCGTGGTAAATTTTAACGATCGTTGCCGCGTTGAATATACTGCATTTTGTCTTATGGTGCATTCGTGAGCCTTCTTCCTTTTCCTCACAATGAGAAAACTTTTGAAGAACTGTCCAAAAAAGGTCATTGAGATAATAGAGTAGACCGGGACGGTATATTTATTTCCATTATGGCTTTTGTTTTTGGGACATAAAAGTTATTCAAAATTATGAAGCGTGATTTGTTGTAAGTATAGTAAGAATCAAATGATAATTTAACCTTAACAATACTCTGGCCAATGAGAGGCACAAACCCATTAAGCCATATCGAACATAATAATGTTACGTTCTACCGACTACATTAACAATGATCGATAAATGTAATATTGCGCACCATTTTGCACAGCTCAATGGCAATAAATTGCACTCCGAAAGCAGAGGCCTGGGAGTAGCAAGTTCATAATCTTGCCACTATCGCACCCCATAAAGGCGAAACCGTACTGCAAACAACCTTTGCTCGCTTCGAAGTTATTGCGAGAGTGAAACCAGATCCGGCGCCCGGTTTTCGGCATGGCGAAATCTGGTTCACCGATTTCTCGTGAAAATATACTCCACTTCTCGTACAGTGTGTGTGTGTATGTCCACCGCCACTCGACGACCACTATTCTATTAGATGCTGATACAGCGAGAAGCATGCCCATTTTACAGAACCGTTCCGCCCAGCTTTGTAGTGCACTCTGGTGGATAATTTGGCGCAACTTTGTCCTGGAGACTGCCGGGGCAGGCAGCCACAGCAAGCACCATCGTCGGCAGACTGCGCTTTGTGCTTCGCTTGTTGAGTTTTGATTTTACGACACTCCTGTGATGTGCACCGGAAGGATATGTATGCATGTATTCACGCATCAAACACACACACACACACACACATTCATACGAACGAGCGCAAAGGGGCCAAGTACATCGTTTGCCCTGCAAGCCAACCCCTGAAGTGTTTCGTCGGTCATGAAACATCATGCAGCGTACATATTGTTCCATGTCCTCTTAGCAACAATCGCCCAGCACACAGGAGCAGTGAAGTGTCTAAGTTATGCGGAAGTTTTCTTTAAATAACAACAAAAAAGCGAGCTCCAGCTCGTTTGGTCGTTGGAAAACACATGTAGTAAAGGGGGGGGGGGGGGGGGTTACTCATGGTCGTGTGTTCGGGGAAAGGTCTGTAACTTTTTCCGCTGCTTTATGTTTACGCTTTGCAAAACTGCATACTGCGCTTGACTGCATTTTCACAGCAATCAGTTGCATCAAGAAACGATGTGAGATGCACATTCACTTGCACATGGAGCGGGTATGAAAGTGGCAAAAGTCATAACAGCAGTTAACTTTGTTCACTTTGTAATAGTGTGTGTGTGTGTTTTTGCAGGTTCTTCTACATTACACGTGTTAAAGCCATGTTGAGTAAAAGAATGGAATGAAGAAATGTTTCTTCAAAGCGACATAGTTTAATTATGACGAGTCGCTGGCTTTAAAACTTTAACTGTAGAAAATACACAACGAAGAATTTCAATTTCTCGCTACACATCACTATGTCGGTTAACTATTTTATGCACGGAAAGCTTTTTCATGTGTAGAAATCGTAATATAACTTCCATCCAGCGGATACTTATAATTATCCTAAACCAATATCGGTGAATAATGAGAAAAATCGATTAATTAGTTCATGCTGCTGCTACACCACGATATTTATTAGGCCAGCTTTTACAGTGACCAAGCTTACGGGTTTGAATAATAATTACCCTCACCGTGCAATAATACTATAATTAACACAGCTTACAATTTTCCTTCGATAAGGCGCTTGCAATGCGACCGTAACCATTCAGCCTCCACAACAATGGCGTGCGCGTGTTCTAAGCGGATTAAAGGGTGGCATAAATTGTGGCGAGAACACCGCGAACCTTTACAGTACTACTTTGAGGATATTTCAGGTTTAATGGAATTCAGCGAACCAGCGAATGGAATTGGAGACCACTATAGCCTCGAAACTGTAGATCGATTTTGTTAATGGACCACATTGCTGTGGACCGCGAATGGCGTAATCGCTTACACTTACTTGAAGGGTCGTGAATCCACTTTTTCTTTTCGGGAATCATCTGCTGCTGGTCCTGCTTCATCTGCATCGACGATCCCGAATCCATCGATTGTTGCGACTGCTGGTTGCTCTTGTCATCCTGACAGAAATGAGACAAAGAAGGATGGGAGATGGTGTTAATTGTAATTTGAGTTCTATTTAAGCTATATTTTACAAATAAACCCTCCCAAAATAAAATTACTAAGAAATACGATAAAAAAAATCATTCAAGCATTCTTAATAACTCAGCAAGCGAAAGGGAAACGTAAATGGCATAGAATTAGTCACTCAAAACTGAAGCGGAAAACAAATGAATCGTTGATTCGACATGCCGTCCGCGGCGAAATTTGTGAGCGCATTTCCTCGACAAACTTTCATTACCGACGCAATTCATGGGCATCAAAAGATTGGGGAGGGGAGAGGGTGCAATAATACGAAAACAAGAGAACAAGAAACCTGGAAGTCAACCACTCGGTCGGAAATGTTCATCTTACGTCAGGCAACACAAGTGGAACCGAGAATTCCATAGCATTCCCAACCGGGGTTCGGAAGTGGTGGACTGGTTTTCCGTTTTCCCTATTACGCTTTGCGCACATTGACTCAATCATTCTAGGTTTTTTGCTTGCTTGCTTCTTCCTTCCCACGCAGGAACATTCTTTAAGCTGGCAATGAGTTCGGGGTTTTTTTTCGAAAGTTTGCATCGTGCAAAAGAAGTTCGGTAAATTTTGAAGACGGTTGATGACGCGGCACCGAATCAGGAAATTGTGAATTTTTCCGAATGAAATGTTCTGCTGAAGATGGGTGTGTTTTGTGGTCTCTTGTCTGCATTTTCTTTCGGGTTTTCCATTTCTTTTTTCCAAAGGTGAAATGTCAATTTTACATTAAATGGTTTGAAACGTTCATCAAGAATTCTCTAGCGAAGCAAAAATTGTGCGAAACACCTTGTAATTTTATGAATATTTTGTTTTAAAATAATATTTTATTTGCAAGAAAATTTGATTTTTATAAAATAAACAACTTTTATTTAACTGAAAAGAATCAAATCCATGATATTCTTTGATGTTGCCTACAGGCAAACCCTTAGATTAACTTTCGTTTTGCTAAAGCTGAAATGATTATAAATTTTTGAAGTTGATCCCAAAAAAAAAAAAAAGGAAAGATAGAATCGGTGGTTGCACAACAAAAAAAAAACCCTTAAATGAAATCAATGTGCTAACGATGTAAATAATTACACTTTAATAATTATTACTTTTAACAGATAATTTATCAAAGCTCCCGAACCAGACCGTGCCCCGAACCGTTGGCACATGAAATTTACGGATTGAACCAGAAGGTACACCGCATCTTTTCAATATGATTCTATCGTTTATCTCGAACCTTACCCCCGGGGCTGGTAATTCACATCGACAGGGAATTAAAAATTAATAACCGATTGATTTATGGTACGGGCAAAATAATAATGACCATTAATATCAAGGTTCCAGTATAATAGGTTGCCTCTTGTTCGCTCCGGGAATCCGGACACACGAGTACGACCTGGACAGTGGCGCACTTATTGAAATTATACGTCGATGGAGCGAATGGAAATTAATCATAATTGTTATTGAATTGTACCAACTTTCCCTCTGAGGGTAGGTGACACCGGTAAGGGTGGTAAAATGTTACAAAAAGAAATCGATTCGAGCAATAGGACACAAATTGCGAAGTTTGCTTCTGATGATTAAAGTTTGCATAAGACGATACTGCTTTGTATCACATGTTGAAACTGCGAAATGATTTGAGCATATTAAGCAAACGATTGGAACGGGAACGAGTAACATTCTCTCACCGAAGGGCATGAAGCACCGTATTGAACAGCTGCGTACGACAATGAAGCAGTAGAAGTAGCAGAAACGAATCGTCTGATGATGGATTAATATCAGAGTGAGTTTAATTATAGCCATAATGGGATCGATATTACAGCGAATCAGGGTTGAATCGATTCTGGTTAATAGCTGGTAAAAGGGATTAATGTATTCGAGGGAGCTGTTACACTGTTAACATCAGCTATTTTTAAAATTATTGTATTTTATTTTTCTGTAACTGTTTAATGTTCGGACCGAATACCTTTTACTTCGAATTTCGTTTTTGTGCGAAGGTAATACAGGGGCATTATTTCCACCATGATCTAGACCGTTTTTTTAAATACTTTTACCAGCAGAAAATAAACACAAATAATGTAGCGAGCAGCAAAAACCAACCATTTACATCGTGCGTACCATTCTCTGGCGTCATTCGGTATAATGTCTTGCTTTCGTTCGTTTGACGCGCCTGTCGGTGGCTTATTTGTCATGCGACGATAATTTATGAGTGTCTCTTAATTTCCCTTTTGACCTCCCGGCTCATAAATCATCACCGGTTCCGCGGGTACTCTTGAAGATTCAAGCTTTAAAAGTAGATTGGCTTCAGATCGATACTAACCGAAACAGAAATGGTTGTCACGAGGAGCAAAGAATCTCTTTCGGGTGAAAGCGTACACAACGGTTCAGATAGGGGTTGAATTAGAAATGGGATACTTTATTACGTCAGAGTTTGAAGGATTTACTGACTAAAATTACCATGAAAGGGTATAAAAGTATTTACCCCTTTTTAAAATAAATTTGTAAGCATACAAACAATTTTTTGAACAGTTCGTCCACGATTCCATCGCTTTTACTTGAAATATAACAGAAGAAAAGGAAACCCCATTTGAGTGATAAAAGACACAAATTCCACCCTCCGTTCGACAAATGGAAAAATTTGTCCTCCAAATACCTATCGTTATATGAAGCCAAACCGGGCTCGCCAACGGTTTAATCGTTTGCGCGTTGAAAGCTTTGCCGTCTTAGCGCGGGCGAGCTTTATGAAGATAAATGATTAAACGCCCTCGAAATGTACGTCAGGGGCCAATCGGCCAACCGGGGCAAGCCGAAAGCATAATGACAAAGCGAGTAACAGCAGCCAGGACACGGTGACTGTGAAGAGATTAAATAAATTGGGCACCGGAGTAGCCCAAATTGCGGAGGATGTTGTATTCCCTTGTACCGGACTTTTTGTTGGTGCTGCTTGATATTCTGTCTTTTTTTACTGCCCCGAAGATTATCCAGTGACATTATTTTTTTATCATTTAAAATGTTATCACGGATTACGGCACCCCACCAAGCCGGTGGCTTAGTGGCACGTCTGGCTTTTGATGTGCGAAAGCAAGTGCGAGCCTCCATTGACAAAAGTAATTATTTGCAAAGCTTCTGTGGCTTTTTGAGAAACATAAGGCGGAGAAGATAGTATTCAAAGTCGAGAAGCATATTGTACCAGCTTACGGTGAAATATATCACTCGAAGTATGAAGCGCCAATTAACAATCACACAGTAAAAAAGCGGCACCTTTAGTCGCAAAACTTCCCTGCGCACCGGCTTTGGGAGATATCGGGTAAACGATTCGTAGACGAAACGATGCCAGAACACTACATCAACTAAATGGAGCATGATAATGGTTGTGCATGATTATTGTCTCATCGGTTTAGTTTCGGGCTGGTGGTTCTGTGCCACCGAATTCCGGCCACTTGTCATCACCGCCACTTGACAGCGCCTTGTGACATGTGCTGGGCGTGCGAAAGGGTGTGTGTGTGGCGCGGCAGTAACAGAAGCTGCGGTCGGTGATGTTACAAATACAAACCCATTAGCAAAATGGTGTTACGGACAGGCAGCAGCAATAGTATTATTACCCAGCTTGCCAGGAAAGAGGCAAACGATGGTGGAGCAGTCGGTTGGGTGTGTAGGCGGGAAACCTGCCACAAATGGTAACTTCATTAGGGACACACGGGTTCTTAGTGTTGCGGCGTTCTGTTTATCTTCAATTATATCGAGCAGCAAGCTTCCAACGTTGCCAACATCGTTTTGCACCAGTCTTTACGAAAACACGCACACATGCATGTTTGCTGCTGTCTAATCCAATTGCAATATGGCTTACGGCGGGCCGTGTTGGTGCCGCTTGATCGTTTAATGCAATTAAAGTAAATTTCCTTTCCCGGTGCGCTCAGGGGGACCAGTCGAAGGAGACCGATATTTACCGTACCAATAGCTCCGTTGTTGCCAAGAAAAATAGCACACAAGCACACTCATTTTTATCATACGAATAGCTGAACTGTAGCTGCGACAAATAAACGCTGGCAACAAACTGACGGAATGTTCTGTGCCGGTGTTTCAGTGCCAATTTGTACACTGTTGAATGTTCTAGCGATAGTATCTCCACTAGATCATTCTGCTCGATATCAAAGCAATATGTCACTGATTGGTCGTCGTACGCTTTTGGATAGACTCTAGACAAAAATACTTGCAAAACGATACAGCATTCCTCGGAAAATGTTGCAAACAAGAGACACTCAGAATTGAAGCTGCAAGAAAAAAAAAACAACTCAGCACAGGATGCAGATGCAACACTAGCGACAATGCTCCGGAACCGTTTCTCGGCATTGCAGGTTTAACTAGAAACTACATGGTGGTGGCTCACCTTTGCTACACCATCATCACCATCATCATTCTCGATTTGTTGGGATCGGGAGTTGGTTTTTGTTTTGTTTCGGCGAGACATCCTTTGCTCCGTTGCAGTTTACCATCCCAACGTTGGTCGTTTGTGAGTTGCGTGGACAAATGCAACGTAGAACGCAAAAAAAAACCACGGGTTGCAAATATATCTATATCCGTTTTGTTTTTTGCAGAAACTTTTCATACCGGTGCAATGTGTTCAGTGTCGTATTTTTTCATTTCACGATCAACGCTCAATTTCACTGGCCGGGTACGGTAACGCAAGCTGTCATCCGTGGTTCAGAGGTAAAGTGGAACCAGATGTCATGGATGGATAAAAGAGTTTTCCGTTTAAGCCGTTTAACCGTTCCGTGGCGTGCAGGTGGTGGATTGTGCGCTAAACAGCAACAAAAAACGTCATACAACAACGAGCAATAGCATAGCAATTGAAACAACTTGATCGAGTGTTGCGAAAGAGCTATCGTCCAATCGTATCATATTCAGGTGCGTTGCTTGAGAGCGAATGTAAATAGCATCAATACGCTGCTCTCTATCCAATGCTAGGTGTGCTAGCAGTGAGATGTACCACCTGCTACAAGTATCATTCAAGGTGTAACTTTAAATCGGTACATGTCAATTTAAACATTATACTGCATTTTATTCAATCCGAACGAGCAGATAGATTTAAGTTAGAGAGAAGGGATTTGTTGAAGGGCAACAATGCGATAAACTACTATGAATAAGATGGCTTAATGCATTTGTGTTTCTCGATCGCGATTATGGGTCTGCCCTTTGGCAGTTAGTGAGTTAACATAAACTTTAATCATGGCTATCGTAATAAAAAACCCTAATTTTCAGATCATGTCTGGGTTTTGGTGATCAGTTATTTCTATGGGATTGACAACAAACTGATTGTTTAAGATAAACCGATACAGATCGGCATTCTATAAGTTTCTGATAAGGTCAGTTGAGAGATCCTTTGCTCACCGGCGGAATTGTATCAGGACCTAAGACCTTTCGCCTCAATTAATTGATAATTTTGTAATACATAAATTGTCAAAAGTGATTCAACAGTAATATTTTGTATATGAAAGGACATTATATAGAACATGATGAGCATTTATGTGCATTGCCAGGACACAGAGAAAGTAGTATCAGTCTATTTTTTAAAACCTGTACATTACATCAATTAATCATGGTCTTCCGACTCGCCTTCGATGGGTTACACGTAACAGATGGACAGAATGTTTCAGGTAATGTCAAATCAAACATTACATATCAAGCGACGTGAAAATGAGTTAATTACAATTTATCATCATCATCATCACGATTGCCATCGCAGCATCATCGCAACAGTAATGGGGACAATTTAAAAGTCAATCACAATACGAAAAAAAACAAGAAAGCTACATAAAAGTGTACATATCCCGGAGCCGAACGCACACACACTCATTCATTTATGGCAAAAAGTAATTCAAGCTGTGTTTTTTCTTATTTCCTGTTTGCATCTGTTCCACCGTTGCCGCTTTTCATCACCACCACCACACTCAAACACACATACGTGCGTGTAAACTGCTGGTTCATTCTGGATGATGGAATGTAAAATTGAAAGGAAAAAGTAATTAAAATTCCACCACACAGAAGGACCACCGGCTACACCACTGTGTGCTACCACTTGAGCCGGAGTCAGTCAGTGTGATGACTCACCGTGCGATTATTTTTACTTTTATTTAGATTTTTTACATTTTATGTGCCCTTTTTCCCATTGCAGGGTCAAGCCTGGGGTACACTTAGGGTAGCAAGGTTAATAAGACCGGGGCTACCTACGGTTGGTAAGCGTGAATAAAATTTAAATTTTATAATTATTCCTATCCATTGCATACTTTTTTGTGCCCCTTTGTACCGTCGTTTTGGGACTCGTTCGACCAAATTTTCATTACTTTATTACGAGGCTCGGTGCACAAATTTAGTCCCAACGACGATTGACGGACATTGGGGTGAGAAGAACAAAAAAAAAACCCTCCCCCGGAACACCACCCTGCGAAGAAAAAAAGCTGCCATCCCCGGTTGATCCTCGATGCAAGAAATCCGCTTTGGCGACGGCTCACACAGGCATTGCGAGTACGGTGGAACGGCCCCGGAAGCTTAATGCCGGATATTTGGCAAAATTGCCTGTGAAGCGGTTTCGGCGTTGATGTTGCAGTGCAGCTTTTTTTGTGTTGCTCGTGTTGTTTTCATTATTCTTCCTCCAATTTTCTCTCCCGACCTCTGTCTGCTCGCTTGAAACGGCGTAAGATAAAAAGGTAATGTGAAACCTCATTTAAAACCCCATCATGAGGCTTCAAGAAAAGCAGCAAAAAAATCGAGAAGGATAAGGCACAACCCCGCGTACGAACCTACACGACGCCAGCAACCACCATCAAAGAGCACGAAAAATGCGGAAGGATCATCCCCCGTGCTGGTGCTGCTGCTTCTTTAAACACCACCCAAACGATGGTAGTGAAATAAAACTTTACGATGCACACGCCATAGATTAAGTGAAAGTTTCTGCTCTGCTCGTCTGCCGCTCGCGTGTTGGTTCGGTACCCTGAAGCGTAACGCTGGCATTTCGGAATCGATTTTCGTACGACGACGAGTTCGATCGTAACGCCCAACCGATCGGATCCGACGTGTGCTCTCACGGGCCCCGTACTTTACGGTCAAACGAGCGCTTTTGAGCGCTGTAAAATCAAGTTACAAGCTAAGCCAAAATGGATTAACGTTCGCCTTCGTCCGGTTCCGTGCTGTAGCTAAGCGTAGTACGCCCGTTTTTGGGGTTTCGTGGGGTTAAAACAAAATATTACGCCGAAAAAATGTAAATGACAGTGAAGGAATTGCGACGAAATTGCGCTCGGTTCAGTGGGCATTAATGGCATTCACCCTTGGTTGGGTGTACCGTTGTCACGGAGCAGCAGCTGCCAACGTTTCTCGTGAGCCCGGTTTGACAAGGATTGCGCGTGTGTGTGTGTGCGAGCAAGTAAAGGACCGCAAGGACAGCATCTTTCCGGTCTTTAACCATCGCGGTACTATCGAAGGTCACATGGCGTTCCCTCAGGGCGATCGTTCCGCTAGCGCTCATGCGTGTGGTTGTGTGTGGGGACAGAAAATTCATAAACATGCACATATACTTTTATTGTTATTTACACTCACACTTGTGCGGGTTCTTGCAAGGATGGTTGGAATAAAACAGTACGCAGCGGAGATCTTTATGAGCTTGACTTTGGGGTAAATAGATCGTCGGCAACACACCAAATCAGTTTAAGAATACGTCAATAATTGTTACGGTAGGATTAACTTTACGAGATTGAGTTTTTTTTAAAGAATTCTCGAAATACTTTGTCGGAAAATGAAGTAACGTTAATTTGCTGAGCATATCTCATGCTATGATTTCAATTTAATTTCTAGTAGAGAAAATTTTTGTAAGTGAATAGAAAAATTAAGAAAGTTTGAAACATTGTTCCAGGAAACTGCCATCCAAACAAGATTTCACCATTGCACATTGGGTAATCCTAACATAAAACATAGTAATCTAGATTAATACAAAAAAATCGAATTTCTCATTTTTTATATTTTTGTTTAAAATTAAGGAGGTGTCAAAGTTGGAATAACGATAATTTTTGATAAGAATCTTTGTAAGGTACGAAAACTTGTTTCCACGGCAATTTTTTTTATCCAGCTCTACTAATCATTGCGACATAATTAAAAAAAAAACTGGGTTTATATCCACTACGGTCACTAAAAATTTCGAGCATTCATGGGACCTGGTAAAATTCAAGATCGTTGAAAATAGATATTAATTTTATCCCACCATTTGTTCGAAAGTGCCCACTGTGCGTTGTGACTATCGTGATTGATCATCGATCAATACTTAGAAAGCTAATATTTCCCTTCTCATCCCATCGCTTCCCTCAGTAACCTCCTGCACATTCAAAGCAACCTCGTATGTGTAATGTTACCAGCAAAGGGCCAGAACAGAAAGCAACAACAAATTGCTATCCTTTCCTATGAATTCCCATCTCGAACGTCAAGCCAATTCCCGACGAATTCGTATGGCGGATTATGATAATTCGTGCGGCAAAATTGAAAGCCAAAAGCGACGAGCTACGGTCGGAAGAAACAAAAATAATGCGCCCATAAGCTGAATCGAGCGGATGCGTGCATGTAGATGAGGACATTTTGTTTGTTTTATTTGGCCGACCGACCGGGTTCACGGGGCCCATTCCGTACATCACGCGCTGGTGACCTTTAAGGAGCGAACGGGGACCTCACCCGACTGGTTGGTGATTGAAAAGGAGACGGACCATGTGTGTGTGTCTAGTATGGTTTTGCATGCGAATGGTTATTTTCCGATGTAGCATCATCATTTTTTCATCAGGCTAGCTGGTGCGAGATGTTGCGAGGCTCTCGTGTCGTGGTGCGAGTTCCACGAGCGAAGGCACAACCAGGCACCGGATGACGCATGTATTTGGGGCGGGCGAACATCAGACGTAGCGAAACCATTGGCGGCGGTAATCTCCGTCAAGATATCGCCTCTATCCCGGGATAGTCTCGAGCGAAAAGGGATGATTTCTTTTTTTTCTCTACTGTGTGGATTTGCTTTCCCTAAAAACAAAACAGAACGGCGAAGAAAAATCCTAACAGCTTCTTTATCCACACTCGGATTACACAATATTTAGTGTTCGAGGCTATGGTGTGTAC
Source organism: Anopheles stephensi (assembly GCF_013141755.1). Lineage (NCBI taxonomy): Eukaryota > Metazoa > Arthropoda > Insecta > Diptera > Culicidae > Anopheles > Anopheles stephensi. The sequence goes on along the minus strand of NC_050202.1, from coordinate 64,036,892 downwards.
ATTGCTACTCGATATTCTGCTGGCAGATGTTACCCACCCTAAGCTATGGGGGTCCGATTTAGGGTGGCGAGAGTTTCTTGTAGGGTTGTGTGTGTGTGTTTTTTTTTTGGAAGTGAATCTGTGTTTTCCATAGTTGGGGAGAAAACTTTCATTTCTTCCCTTGGGACTAGAAGCATGCTTTTATTTTTACCTATACTAATGGATACACAATAAAGCCGGTCGTCCACGTAACAGCATCCGACGGAACAATACATACTATGTTGCGGATTAAAGTTGATCGAAAAAAGAAACTTTTTCTCCCCTAAATATGACACACCCAGCGTGATAGTTACGTGGGTGTAACAAATGTGATGACAAATGTAATAAAGGTTTCGCTCACTGTGCCAGAAACAATAGAATATGTTAGATGAAACTGAACCCGATCGAAAGTCGGTTTAGCGTTCAGCAAAGACTAGGTTTGGAAGAAGAAAAACTAGTCATCAGTAGAAATATTCTTCTGCAGGTTCGGCATGATGATGCTATATCGATAAATGATAAGAAAGGATGATTGTCCTATATTGAAGAATGTGCACGATTTTTGCAAGCAATGAAGCATTAATCACAATAATGGTTGATCAAACTGAAAAGATTAAGATTAATTACGATCGCTCTTTGCGTTTGCTTTGGAGCTTTCTTTCAAACAAACTCGTTATAGTGAATTGACTATGAGGTATAAAACTGATTCAGATTACATATCGAACTATCAAATAATTTATCTTTGGTTTTGACCCTTTTTCGTCCGTGTATGTGTCTTGAAAAAAAAACATTTTTCGGGCATTAAAAATCGTAAAAAAAAAAGCGTTAAAGTTCTCATGTCACACACCATCAATCAATAAAAAGAAAACATTTAATTGATTTAGCTCTCATCGGACATGAATGCATCATCGATTCATAGTTCATTATATAAACAAAAACATTCACTTTTATGGTCTTTGTTCGCGTTTGATGAGTTTTTCGACAATTCGATATAAACAAAAAATCCTGAATGCTCTCTCTCACACACATCTTCACGTGGGAAACCGAAAACTCGAAAAGGGCCAGAGCTTTTTCGCGTCGGTCAATATTATCACCAGCAGCATCGACCATCGACCGAAAATGGGAGGAAGGCGAATGGGGTGTGGTGTTGTTGTCATTAAAAATCATTATAAAAAGCATATGCATACGCGATGGAGTATTTTTTTCTCTCTCTCACACACACCCAAACAACACACGGCAATGTGCTAGTGAAAGTGAAAAAATGGTGCAATTTATTGCTGAGCAAAGAAATTTCCCGCAAATGGCCATCATAATGCATGTGTGGTGTGGTGTGTGGTACCGTTTTTTTTTGTTTGCTACCATCACACATTCCTCCCCCAATTTATGCACTTTGAGAGTGTGTTTTTGCCTATTTATGTGTGTACGTGTGTTAAAAGTGATATTCAGGCACTTAGGCACCCTGTGGTTGTGTGGAAAACTGTATGCCGCGCGCGCCCAGTGGATGAAAATGTGGTTTGTAAATATCGTTACGGCCGGACCTTTTCAGCGCGCGTTTAATCGAGGTGAAATTATGACAAGCATGCAGCTGAGTGTACAAGTTGCAGTGGGAAATGCCAATATGTCACCAACGAGTTTTTCTAGCACCTTAGCCCCTCCCCCCGCCCCATTATTCCATGGTGAGTGGAGCATAGCTTCCGGTATTCATGCTCCACATGCACGCTTTTTCACTAGCGGGCATGTTAAATTGCAATTTTCCACGGAGATCGCGGATATGCTCGCCAGTGTGTTCACAGCACTGCTACAACTAGTTGCTACCATTTAACCCACCACTGCCGGGAGCTAACCACATGTTGGCGTGGCTGGAGCAAATCACAAATAAGCTACCCGTGGGTTAGTTTGCCGGATGTGGGTACGCTGCTGACTGGCTCGTCACTCTTTTTCTCGGAAACGGTGTACGTGTAGCTTTCCATTAGTCAGACGCGTTCAAGCACTATTTCCTTTACTGCTGTGCTCTGCTGTTCGCAACTATTAGCTCGTGCACTAAGCTGAAGCCTTTTGCTTACCTTTTTGCGACGCTTTTTGTTTTTTGTTTTTGTATCTCACGGCTTAGAGCATGATTTTATAGCTGTGTTTGTTTTGCGCTGGTGTGGTGAGTTGGCACTAGCAATTGCACAAATTGTCAGAAACAACAGGCAACGAAACCACTGGCAAGATGGCGTAGAAGGCGAAGCCACTGAAGCCTGTCACGTCCTCCAGGAAGGAATTCTAAATAATTCAATGTGTAAAAGAAGTCGAACGTCAGAGTTGATTTAAATGTCTAGCTGCCAACACACAACCCAGTGTCACTGTTCCTTACGGTATGGATTAATTAATGAAGTGCCACCGTACATGTGTGTCATCAGCAACAGTAAGGATATACTGAGGAGAAAAGAGGAGAACTTGACGAAGGACTCGCCGTGTTCGTCTATTGGGTGAAAGCTGCCACCTTAGCATCCCAGCTGCAAATGTTGACTTTTACTTTGAGCATCGACAATGTAAATTCAATCCCAGCACCCACCAACAATAACATCCTTCAGCTGGAACAATCTGACCACAACACATAACCCGAATGAAACGATAGAGAGAGAGAGAGAGAGAAAAAAACGACAATCGTAATCTGCTTTGTGACGGTTGTAATTTGAAATGTGTGGTTATTTGTTTTGACAGATGACGAGGAAAACCGAGTTTTTCTTTTCCTATCTTGAGTTTACAGAAAAAGGTAATATACTTTAGCAGAACAATAAGCTCTCTAGGCGTTTCGAGGAATGTTATACGTGGCAGGCTGTTGTTCCCGAACTTCACACACGCTATACGACGGGAAGTACGGACACAGGATCTCTGGGACGCACAAAAAAAAACCGAGAACTCTAACCCCAACACAATGGGATGACTGTAGATTACAGTGCTATTTTGCTGTCGATTCGCGGAAAATGTGAGCTAAGCAGAAACGGATAGTATTAGGACGATCGGGTCCATGGTGGCCAAGTGGATCTCGTTGGTGGGAAGTATTTGTTTGCTATCGTATGAATTCCAGACATTCATACAAAAAGAGAGCGTTCCGCCCCAGGGCTAAACACACTTTTCTGCTTACCTTTTTCGCCAGTCGCACACCGGCCCGCTGCCGGTCGACAAAATCCAATTAAATTTCATGCCAACATTCAAAACAAAAGCGCAACAGCGCGACCTCACCACCCGGGCGCAAATTTTTGGGGACAATCCCAACCACCCATCAAGAAAGAAAGTCTGCCCCCCGGGGTGGGGCGATGTTTCCCTGAACCGTAATCAAATTACTCCGGTTTTAGCACATTTTCAGACACACTTCCGGTCGGGAGCAACCGGTGTGCTAATCTGCGATGCGGTGTCCGTAAAATATAATATTCATGATGTTATGTGGGGAGGTTTTCTTCCCCCCCGGGTTGGAGTACACAAAATATGGAGTATGTTCGCAGAGAATTTCAATTGCAGTTTTGGTCCGCATAGCGAGGCACACGTTTGCCGCATGTCAAGTGCAAGACTACACGGACGATTACGCACCACATCACCGGCAATCCGTAAACGTTCCGCTGCCATGCGGTCTGAATGAGTGTATTGAGTGCTGCAAACGATTTAATACATACGCGGCAAAATGGCTGCCCCTCCCCGAAAAAAAAGGCAAGAAGTACACAGCGTACAATGCAAATAGCAAGACATTTCGAGGATCGGTCTGCAGAACATCCGTTTGCTGGAATACTCAAACAACAAACTGCTTCTTGCCGTGGTGGAAGTTTTCCCGCTAGGCAAAACAATGCAAGACGGCTACCAAGTACCGACAAAGCAGCGAAGCCACAGCCAGACGCTTGAGTTGGTGCAACAGTGCAAACATCACAAGTATTTTATTCGAAACGATTTGGCACCGTCACGACAATAACCTGACAAAACATCGTCGTCGGTTTTGTGCAGCAGCACAACTTTCAAGATTATTGTTTCTTTATTGTACCATTGTACCACCGATTCCAATGGAGGAAAATTCATGTTGATTCCGTTGAGGTTGAAAAAATAAAGGGAAGAGAAAGGATTTCCCGCACAACCGGTTTGAGAATGCAGCATTTGTGATGCTCAAAATAAACAAAACAAAAAAAGCTGATGCCACAAAATGGTTGCTCATCGTGGTGCGTTTTAGCGGGTGTTGCGAAGTGGAAAAAGTGGCATAACTTCTGGCGATGATTTTTGTTCCTCGAGAGTGAGGTCAGCTGGTTTGTTGTGGGTTTGTTTTTGTGAGGTTAAATTTGTATTTTTTTTTTGTTTTGGGTGAAAGAAAAATACAATAAGAAGACGGAGTCAAGCCGGTGCCAACCACGGCACCAGAGCTCAAGCAGTAGATTAACAGCGGTGCGTTGATCCGTGGAAAATGGTGCCATGTGAATCGGCATCCACCCATTTCTTCGTTCGCTTTTAAACCGCTCGACACCTCGACTCCTTCGACGTGCGATCGATTGCAGACAGACACGTAGGCGCCGAACGATTGAAAACGATCTATCATTAGTTGAGATAGTGGGGAAACAGCATCTGTAGAGTTTGCTTACAGGGCATCCTGAAGTTTTTGTTACGTTTTCTCATGTTTTGTGTAACCCGAGGTGTTTTAACGGTGACGCTTATATTTTTAATTTCTTCTCGCAATTTATTGATCGTTTCCCAATTATTTGTGAAATTATTATATTTTTTAAATCACTTGTTCTTTCTTCTTAAGTATTCATTCAAAATTATTAAAACTTATTAAATAAACGTTTAATTTTATTCTTGTCACAAGAACATCATTTTTATCCATTACCTAAAAAGGGATAAAAATATTTTATTATAAATATTATTTATCGTAAGGCTATAGGGCATAGGGCTATAGGGTTTTACGAAACGATTAAAAGGTTATAGGAGCGGAAAAAAATATGAAAAATCCCGTTCAAAAACCTAGGACGCAACCAAATTTAAATAATAAATCCGCAGAAAATTTTCGGGACAAAATTTAAGATATCTCGGAAAAGTGTTCACAAATTCGACGATACCGAGTAGAAGTATACCAAGTAGAAGTATATTTTCAAGAATTTGAAAATCGAATGCACGAAATTGCTCTAGCTGTACAGATAATGATGAAACTTGAGACAAAAACAAACCGGTATGAAATAGAAACAAACAGTACTTCTTCCTTAAGCCTGTAAAAATGTGTTACATTCCTGGAAAAACATGATAAACAAAAAATACAAATGTCATCCCTAGCGTAACGCGGCCTAAGAATAACAGCGGGTGGGTACCGGTTGCGAACGTTGACGTACGGTGGAAAGGTACAACCGTGTCGCATGATGTTGTTGCTGCTGCTCCGTTCGAGGGTAACCAACTTTGACCGGAAAAGCTGCAATTACGAAGCCGAATATATGCTACACGCACACGGGCGTCGAGAAACGCGACGGCACGTACTACGATACATAACACTAGATGGTTTATTTTTTCACCAAACACACACACGCACAGAGTACGAGTAGCTCTATCGGTAAGGTTTCCTTTCGCAGCTTCTGGTATGTTTTCTTAAAAAAAAACACCAGCACCCCCCAACCTCGAGCTTCAGAGTAAGGGTCGCTTAGTAAAAAAGTTGGTTTACTTGCTTGTCGATGGTGTAACAGCAATAGCAGGTACATGCACGCGCAACATAAATGTTTACTGTTTGTCGAGCATTGTTTGCACTTATTGTGAAGATAAAGAATATCAACCAGGCGAAGGAAATGTGAGCTGGTGTAGTGCTTATACAAGAGCAAACAGAAAAACTTTCTAAATGTCACGACCGTTGACTTCAACAATTTTTCAAGAATGTTACCTTACCTATTGGCTGTATAAATAACATTTTAGTATTGTAAGACTTTCATGAAAATAATCCAAAGTGCTTGACAGTACTTCACCGCAAATTACAAACTATAACAATCAAAACTGCCGATCGTAGAGGGCTAGGAACCATCAACTGTAGGAAATGAAACATTTAGTGACTGACCTAAACCCGGCGTGTATATGCTGTAAAACTGCTGACGTTAGTCAATGATGACCACGGTGACATTTGGTCGGTTGCTCCGGTAATGGTGATGGACAGTAATTACAACACTACACACACACGAACACACTAGACTACCCTAAATCCAAGCCGCAGCTCGGCTCGAAACCGCACCATGAAGCCATTTTTGACCATGCGAGCTCTGTGCACTGCGTACGTCGGCAAAAACCGAGCCGCCGAGCAATGACAGAAGCACCGGTGTGGCCCAAAATTTTGCTTAAACAGCATCCGTACCGATCCGGCAACGGTACGCCAACGGTTGCCCTGGCGATAGAGACACCTCGCTGTTGCCATGTGCGTTATTGCCCCGGTAGCTGTTGCTGCGGAACGTGGACCATTGTCGTGGTTTTAGAATTGACCGGGCATCCGGCATCCGGCGTGCGCAATGTTGCCAGGTGACCTATCCCGGTGGCCTGGGAAATTCGATGACCTAGCACGACTAGCCTACTGCTGCTGCTGCTGCTGCTCATAATTAAAGACGTCGCAAGCCCAGCAAGCTCCCGTCACGAAACACAATTCCCGTAGTGAACGGTTAGCCCGGACCGGAGAGCGCTACACAGCTGCTGACGCGGTAGAATGCGTCAGCAATGCACCCGTCACCAATGCACCAAGAATGCATCAAACTCCGGATGAATGATGCGCCACAAACAGCGGCTTTGAATTGAAAGGCAAACCGCCAGTGTGGGGTGGCTTTCGGAATGGCTTGTTCTCCTCCCCTAGCATGAGGAGTCCCATAACCACTGCAGGTACCGAGAAACCGAGGGATCCTTTATTATCATAATCAATTTATTATACATTAGCCAGGGATGAGGATCGCAAAGCCTTGCAATACCTTAATAACTGGACGCTTCGCACCAAACCCCGTTTGAAAAGGAAGGGGGGGGGGGGGGGCTCGTTTTGCAAAGGTCGACACACACACACACGAAGCACCGGGAGGACACATCCGGTGCAATGTATAGAAACACTTGCCGGGACAGTATCAATGGTGCACGCTATAGGTGGCCGGATCAGTGCAATTAGTAAAGTGAGGTTAAGTGCGATTACTACTGCGTACACCGATTCCAAACTCCGATGTTCAATGGGATGTACGAATCGGCCGAGAATAGCATTTCATCTCGGTAAGATCCTTAACACCCACCTCAATTGACAAGTGCTGTGCAATGTACGGTACACCACACCGAGACATTTTAAGACGATTTGAACCAGTATAAATGTCAAACGAAGGAACGTGGACAAAGCTGGGTCCGGGGATGAGAATGGTAGGTCCGCATAGCTTAGTTCAAAGGATGTGGAGCACTTTCGATCTTCCCCGCCCTGGCTGGTGTAGGCAGAAGGTCACACGGCTCGGGTTTACCATATTAAGCATCGAATGGATGCATCACATCGAACGGATTCTACCAGCGGAACACAGATGTTTTGCTATAATCTGATAATGAATAATAAATCATTCATATGAGCTACTGAAAGAGGCTCTGGCAACCGTTGCGTGTGGTAGAAGGGCAATCGAGATGCTAATAATGCACAAAATAATCTACCCCCGGCGTTCATTCGCATTCCCACTGCAGTTTGAGAAACAAATCGTGTGATGCCGATTACATGCAGGTTCGATCGTTATTAGCCGACAAAAGAGATGATGTAGATTAATTAAATCAAAATCTCATCTACGAATTTTGGTACAGCTGCATCTCGTTACTCTGGTGCGTATGAATAATTGCGTTACACATTGACCTTTTACCTAGAACATCGTAACACAGGAAAGGGGGTTGAATATCGATAAATATTGTTTGTATTTGTTTTAAGTATTATCTGAAACATAATGTATAATTGTTAAGATTCAAGTTCAATAATTCAATTTGAAATCAATAATTTATCGACTAAAGTAACCAAATTTGATAAATCTATTTTTTATAAGTTTCATTATTTTCCATGCAAAATGACAGTACTTCATGCTGTCAGTTGGAAATGCTGTCAACATGCTGTGTGTTCCAGAAATGAGATTGGGATTGATTAAATTGGTAGCTGAGAAAATCAAATTTGTTATAATTCGATGTTTTCTTCTATCGTACAACAATTGGTTCACCAACCGTACTCGTTTCAATTTTCAACTACAAAATATTGCCAGAAAAAGTGAAGATGTACAAACCCCAAACCCAACTTAATGTTCAATATAACTGCAACAAACAGCACGACTTACGAAAAATGAGCTCATTTCTTCGAAAGCAAAGAAACATTCAACAGAACCACAGACAATTAATTTTATAAGATTACCCGGTCCCCAAATTCGGCCAAATACGCACACACACGCACAACCGAAAAACCTCCAACAAAGCACTGGGATGAGCGCAAAAACGCAGCATCAATTACAGAAGCTAATTCCAACGCAGCCTTCAGTGGTGTGTATTCACGCATGAAAAAGCTTTCTGGCCGTGCACGCGTGTGTTACGCAATTTAAGCTCAACAATAATTCACGCTCGTTTGACAGAAATAACAATATTAATAATATTAATAATCCACCATGCAGTGCTGTCGAGTGTCGCTGGCGAACAGAAAAAGCTACAACAACAAAAAAACGAAATAAAATGAAATAAATAAAAACAAACGAATTCAAAATGAACGGGACACTCGACAGACGAAAAAACATTGGCAGAGCGCGTTTGTTTTTGCACACATACGGACACACACACACGTGCAGAAATTGGGCTGTCGGTAGAAACATATTTTATGCCCGTAACGGACTTGTGCCCTCCCTCCTTCTGCCTGCAACTCCGGTCGGGCGTGCATAGCATAAGTTATGATGTTAAAGCAAAACAGCATCCAACCGTGTTTGCTGATGTGAAACCAGCTCGAATTTTCATCCCCCCCCCCCCCCCTTTTTCACCGACTCCTGCATCCCTCGCTGTGTTCCTAACCCTCGAAAAATAGGGGCAGGATTTGTTGTGTTCCTATTGGTGCGTTCGATAATGCCACCACTCACAGGGCAGGTGTGAATTTGCTAGTGCTATTTTGGATAATTAACCGCACGCAGCGGAACGAATGCATCACCACACCAGCCGGACCGGTAACTGTTGGCCGAGCGATAGGCAAATGCATCAAACATCAAAGCGCGTCGGAAAACGTTAAGTGGGCCCCTAGCCCGGCGGTGGATGGTTGCTGGCTCAGATAATTGCCATCCGGAGTTTTTCGTTTTATTGTTCCCTCCAGTCCTCGATTGGCAATCAAGCGACGAAAGCCGATAGCCGTGAAATACTTACCACCACACCCAACCCCACCCATGCTGGTGGTGGTCAGGCCAGATGGTAGCATATTTGCACAAATTATGCTCAATCCGGGTGGTAAATAAATACTGCGTCGTGGGACAAAATATTTGCAAATTTGAATCAGCCGACTCGCTTACGACATGTGCGCCGTGGCCGTATTCGAGGAGGACGGGTGTGGGTCGTAGTGGGGTGTGATCGGATTATGCAAAGGGGGATCCTGTGCGCGGGCTTGAAACTTGAAATCGATGGATTGCTGCTACGCGGACCGCTCCAAACGTGCACGGCAGCAGCGGAAGAAGTTTATAATTAATTAACGAACGTTTGCGTTTTCACGTTCAGGCGCAGCAGATAACTGGCATGTCGGGCTCGTGTATCCTTCCCTATGGAGGTAAATGTGTTTTGCTTTTTGCCCCCCAACAAAAAAAAAAAGACTGCGGCACTGTGGAGCTTATTTCATCAGTGTTTGACTGTCTCTGCGGGATAGTTTGTTAAAAGTAAAAACAAAACCAAAAAAAAGCAATCAATAAAGCATATCACGATCGATTTCGTACCCGGGCTTACCCGGCTAGCGTAGAGCAAGCGTGGTTTATCTTTCCTATCGCCATAATTCAATTATGGCTCGTCGCCGCTAGCGCGTCTTGCATCGGAGACGCTCAGAAGGTCAGAGACTTTTGCGAAACTGTGCTGCGGCGCTGTACGCCGGAGTAATGCTGTGTCCTCCCCGTTGCGATACGAGCGTGGCGTAATTTATGGCTGGTGACGGTCCAAGTGGACTTGTTGCACTTGTTGAGTTTCATGGGGTGCTCTTTTTTGTTCTTGTTTGAAGCAGGTACCGTGTAATTACGAAGGAAGTGAAGGGATGTAAATTTTTCCACAAAACAAGTGATGCAAAACTATTATAATGAAGAGTTATATTATAAGAATTTATTGTAACGGATAAATCGAACTGCAAAAGAAAACTCCTGTAAGTACAGTCAAGTGAATGGAATGCAGATATTAAATTTCTTCCTCTTTTACGACCTACTGTCTACCGTTGATGCATCACAATAAGAATCTTTGCTAAACATCATTGAAATAGAGTATTATGAATGGTCGTTTTCTTCTTCAAGCTCTTGTTCTTCTTAGCAGCACTACCTCTGGATATCTAGGCTTTCTATTGTTAGCTTCCTTGTGATTTTGTGTCTCATAGTTGAAAGCTCGTCCCGGAGAAGTTCCCCGCTTAGTCCTGGATCAGAAGAAACCTTGTTCCTTACGGCCTAGCTAACAAATATTTCAAAAACCTTGAAGTAATTTAAACTTCTCTTAGGTCTTGGATCAAAAATTGTAACCGATCATACTACAGTTCAGAAATGTCTTCAATCAATACATCTGTCGCGTAATACAGAGCTAGGACCAATACCTAATACTCTCAAATGGTTTTTTAGACTCATGGATATGGACACTGACTGAAACTGCTGATAGCCTTTCAACTGCGCTGTACAGGAAGGTTTTCAGAAAGATTGTTGGCCTTCATGTGACGGGAAGGATCATGGACGTGTCGGTACCATTGAAATCTCTGTTAAACGGTCTGTTAAACGATCTCACTATTGACATCCAAGACATCCATCCGGAGACATCTCAAGGTTGCAGAGTCGAAAGTAAAAGACGCAACTTTGTACTCACTCTGAAGTTTCGTCTAAGCTATAAAGATTCTATCCTCACTGTAAAGCTATGTATTCACAATCTAGCTCTAACCTCATAGTGAACCTTTGCCATCATTAGGTCGCTTTGCACTCTTTCCCTTGTATGATGTTTTGCTATCACAACATAGCTCTGCTTTCAGTAGATATCTCTGTGCACTCTACTTGATATTTGCCAATCAGTCAGCACGGTGTTACCGTGAGGCTTCAACTCTCAAAAGTTGAAGAGCAGTTATCTTCTTTAAAAAGAGTTGGGATGGAATTTAATACTTTATTTTTAAAAGCATGTTTGAAACAATTTTCTGCTAAAGTAAAAAATCATTCAAATCCATTTAAATCTATTTTTAAAATGTTCAATATCATACCTCAAATATAATCAATAAATTTCGAATGAAATATCAATATTTCGTCTCTCACAATTGACATCAAAACAAACACGGCAAGAGCAAAGATACAACCCACAAACGTTCCGAGTGATTGAAGAAATTTACTCCATTTACTTCAACTACCCATTACCGAAAGTGCTCCACAACCCCCCCCCCCCCCCACCCAGTACAATCAGTTACGGGAAAGCGGAAAACCCTCATCCATACCATAACCGTTAACGAAGCTACAGGTGAACCGGAAAGCGCCGAATCCAGCGCACACATGTACGCAGCGAACATTTTACGAACCGTGGAGCCATTTTCATTTAGAATGTCATTTTGTCAAGCTTTTTTATTTGCTGCGCCCACCTACACACACACACACACACACACACACACACACACACACACACGTGTGGTTCACCAACGACGTTCTTGAGGGAGGCAAACCATTCCGTTTTATCATGAATTAGAAACGAGACGCCACTGTCACTAAGACCTTCGTTAGTCGGGAAGGCAACACAGGCAGCGGATCGCACGTTGGACAGCGGACGCAAAGGACGCGTATGTGATTTTTATGCCCCGAAGGTAACGATTAGGAGGAGCCCCAGTCGGAGGACCGAGGTCCGGAGACCCATTTTCTATAGATAGCAGCTTATAGCCGTGTGTCGTCTGTGTGTGTGTGTGGCGACTGTTCGGTAAGGCGAGCAGCGCAAGATTCGCGACCGTAAGCTCCACCAGGGACGTGATAAAAAATTAATAACCTTACAGAGAAAATCCATTTTCACGCGATATTAACCGGTTGGTTTGGGATTGAAGCGAGCGGAGCCCAGAGCCTGCATACGACAGCATCTCGTTTCGGAATCGAAATCCCCCGGTTCAATGCGTCGCACGACGCAGTGACACGGCTCAGGAGGGCAAAGGGTTACTCAGAGGCGACGAGGGGGGAGTGTTAGAAAGGCACCGGGGACGGGAGTACATGAATTGATTTTCCATTCCAGTCGAAGACGGCAAACGATGTACGGTGCGAAGGTGCGTTACGTTCATCGCCACCTGTGACGAATGGATTTCCATTTAGGAGTTTTGGGGACCAAGAAAGATGGCTACCGCACACCGTGGTCTGCTGGCGAAAGTGTTATTTCGAGTTGGGGGTTCGATTTTTTTCCATCTGAGTTCCCCCCCTTGTGCCAATCCTCCTGTTCCTGGAGACATCACAACAAAAAAGGCGCACCATGCTTCCCGAGCAGATATATTGGATGCCGCAAGGCCGTTTCCGGTGATGTACCACCGCCACGTTACTTTGGTGTCATTGGCAAAGCGCCGGAACACACGGAAGGAGCCCTAAATGTGAGGACGGTCAGGGCAATCGTTATTTCGCAAACCTATTTCCAGCGACCGAATCGCAATTTGCCGATGGCGGCATGTGCTTCAGCGTGCCCCGAACCAGGCGTACGATGCCATTTCGCCCGCCCGAAAGCCATCTGTTTTGTCGATTTATTTTCGTGTCCGTGCGCCGTGGTGTCGGAAAAAAGGGGTCGAAGTCGTTGCCGAGCATCGCCAAATGGTGGTTCCTGGATCTATCACCATCCCTTTTTTTCTTCCTCTTGTGAGCGTGTTTCGCTTCTTCATCACTTATCCCGCAGGAAAAATCCAACCACGTGCGCCTCCCACCTGGCAGAAGAATCCACCCAACGATTTGCGGAACGCGTCCTATTACGGAAACATTTTCATACAGTAAAACATTGGTGGTTTCTTCCCTGTGCCGTGCGCTAGCGTGTAGGTATTATCCCGTGGAATGTAAGACATAGCTCACGCACAACCATCCGCTGATATTTTGCTGCGAAGAAACATCCCGGAACGGAATAGGTGGAAAAGGCGAAATAAAGGAGAAAAAAAATGGTGGAAACCTTGCTACTCGCGTAGGTAGTACCGAAACCGAGATCATAAAGGAAGATTTATCTTTTTTCCATGACCAGAACTGGTGGCCTCGGGCGGATAGCGAGCGCACAGCGAATGAGCATAAAGCGCTATGTGCGGAGATGCTTATATCTAATTTCTAAGGCCACCATCCGAAGAAGAGGTGGTACGCAAGGTTCTAAATATCTTTATTTTTTTTTGGGTGTATCATGTTGGGTTCAGGGATTTTTTTTTTTTATCGTTGGCTGTTCCTTAGAATTATCGGAAAAAGACACCGTCTTATCGGCAATACAGTATTAATAGGTTTAAGGTATGATTTCATTTTGCAACACGGTTTATTATTATCACATTTACGCGTTTACAGATTAAATAAGGTACGGTTTTTATCAAAGAACAGATTTGCAGCAGGATTAAATTTAATTTTAGGAATATTGAATCAAAAATTTCTACAAAAAAAACTCCTCTCCGATGAGATCGACATCGAAAAGTTTAGTTATCAATTCCTTATAACCAATTTCAATGACTGGTGATCCTGATCAAATGAAGAAATATTCCTGCAGTTCAGTGCAGTAGATTAGCTGTAGATTGTTAAACACTATATCTCCTTTTCTATAAATTTTCATAACATGGAGTTTGTTAGTTCAAATATTCCATTCATGAATTCCCAATGGATAATCAAGAGTCAGTCAATGGCTTCTGATTAATCAACTCATTGGAACAACAGGAATTGCTACTCAAATGTCAACTATACCACGAATTCCGGTAGTCTGAAAATGTGTTCCAATAACTTGTTCAATCCCAAACGATATTTGGGTTGGAAAAGGTTTCAAAAGAAATGCAAACAAACGTCAAAAGCGTTTGTGCAGATCGAAAAACTCTGATTGATTAACGGTAACGGAATATACAATAACGAACAACATCACTGGATTCATTTCATCGCTCGTCGTTCAAAGCTTTCCTTGGAAGGACCCCCAAAACTCGAGACAAAATTTCAAATTAATTTGTCGGCTCAGTTCCGTGTGCCTTTCTTTTTAATTTAGGTTAAAAAAAAGCCTCCCACACACACGTGTGCAGTAACGGTAAGCGGTAATGAATTGATTTAAATTACCTAATGAAATTTCGTTTTAATTAAAGCCCTCCGTCCTGCATCACAACTTTGATGAAAGTGCATTTTCAAATGTAGGGCTTTTTATTCATTATTTATTGAGGGATGCTTTGCGAATGATTTGCCCCAGCGAGGCAGACAATGGAACACATCGGAAATGAAAAGCTCGATTGATCCGTTGCTCTTTTCCGTACTCCGGTTCTGATTTTAGGGAATTGTGAAACTTTGATACGAAATTGTCTTTTGATTTCACCAGCCCGGACCGGGAGCTGCAATGCAAAAAGCCATAAAAGTAGGGCAAAAGTTGCTAGCTGCAGGGGAAACTGATGCAAAAGACTTTTCCCTACTTCCGTGATGTGGGCCTCACACACACACACATCGTAAAGCACTAATGATGACGATAAGTTTGATGGTGCTGCTGCTGACGATGTTGGTAGGATTTTCGTAGCACGTTGAGCACAGGTGGACTCCTATTGTGTTGCACCGCCAGCACTAACGCATATGCTGCACACCAAAGAACCCATTTTGAAGCGCAGACGGGTAAGTTTAAGGGAAGTCTTTGCCATTCTACATTTTGCAGGCCCGTAAGAGGGCGAAAATAAGTGTCCATATTTCATCAACCACACAATTTCCATCGCGCAGTACTATTTCACACAAACACGACGGCCACCCCGCCGCCGCCAACTCCCCGTACCAAGCGTACTCACTTTGGTTTTAACTTTGGCCAACTACCCTCTCACAAGGCACACAACATCAGCGACCCGAAGAAAGAAAAAAACAGGCAGCTCGAGAAGCAAATAAAACAAGAAACTTGCTGGACCAAAGGAAAATATGGATAAACTTTTTCGTGCTCTTCCCACCCTTTTCCCGTCACCTTGCTCGTCCTTTCCACCGTTTGCAGTGGCTAGTGACCCGTTGCTACGCTAACTGCCTTTGCCGAGTGCCGAGAGCGCCCATTTTTGATGAGAACTTTCCTGTCGGTTAAAGCTTTTACGGAACTGCTTTCCACTGGAGGGCGTGTTTTTGGGTAGGGAAGGAAGGACGACGTGGGGGTAATGTATTTACAAAATGTATGACCCTCGTTTGTGCAATTCATGGCAGCATGCTGCAATTCCGCTGGTTTTTCCGCACTGGGAGTTTGTTTGCCGTCGCCACCGTCCTTCGCGTGGCGTCTCGCTGCAATAAAACAGAGATGCATATTTGCCGATGGGGAAGGGGCTGGTGGGGCTGGTGGCTGCTGCTGCGGGATTATAATCTCGTTCGTTTCCCAATTTTTGGTTCCACTGGCTTACCGGTAGAAGTTTCCGGAAGGTTTGAGGTTAAAAGGATTCTTTCTGGGGCTGGTTTTTCTTCGCTCGCTTCGTTGTGCTGCCACACGCCGACTGCATTTCAATCGATCCGGCACGCTTCAATGCAGGCAAGAGCTTAACCTAGTGCAATGCAAGTTTAGGGCGATGGACATGGCGATTCGGTCAGAGAACAGGTTGATGCCGAACCGAGAAAGAAAAAGGCGGAACCTTCTTCATCCGCTCGCAAACTGCTCGACATATAAGCTGCTTTTGGCAAATTTTAAGACTAGCGCGCGAGAACCGTTACCGTTTATCGATGGTGATGCAATTTTCAAAACCCTCGTTTTTTTTGTCGATGCTGTTATACATTCCCAGGGTTGGCGCAAGTGCTTCATGACTAAGCTTTCTTGATCCTGCCACATACGTAGCATTGGAACACGATGTAAGCTGCTTCTCGCTGCACAGAATTCTGCCAGAGCCGCTTTTTGCTACTCCCGTAAGAAGATTTTGTGTGCTTAGTGGCGCATGTGAATTGCATTCTTTGGAAAATATGTTCATGCTCTTTTTTAAAAGCCAGCTGTAGTTGTGCCTGTAACACAGTTGGCAATTGAAGTTGGGTTCCCCGTTGCAATAGCAGCAAACGAAAGTTAATTGTTTTGACTCATTTCTTCATCATTACTTCAAGTGTTTACCAAAACGTAGCCGGAACCTAAAGGCATCATCAGAAAACATAGAGGCCTCAGTCCCTTTTCTTGGCACTTTGGACACCGTTGTTTGCCTTGAAGCTGATTTTATTAATTCAATCCTGCAACCACTCTGTGCAGGGAACAATTGATGGCCCGGATGGTGATGACAGCCTGCTTGTTTGTGTTTCACGATGGAATAGAATCATCAGTCGGACGAAACCGATGAGGACGGCGAATGGAACTTCCTTTTCCTCTCGCGCGCGGAATTAATTTAACTCGAGCATTGTTTAGCTGGAGTGGTTCAGTCAAATAAATACACCCAAAAATACTCCAACGCCTTCTTGTCGCAATATTACGCCGAAGGGGTGGGTTTGAAGAAATTAAACGAAATGAATCAGAAACGAATGCACAGTGCTCGGGTTTAGCAGTCGGGCAAGTGGTGCTGTAGATGTAAATGGAAATTTATTATTGGCGTGCTGGAAAAAGGGAAATCAAAACATTCTTGGACCTCTTAATAGAAAGCAGTTTAAAATTCAAGTGAAAGAGATATTGCAAAGTTTGGTGACGTTTTGCTTCGCTTATTGTGAAGCAAGAGTTGCCGGAAATGGTTATCAGCATTTGGAGTTGGAGCTTTTCTTTTTGGTCCTCAAAAGCAAGATGAATTTTCGCTGAACGGACCAGATTTTAATTCTAGCTAAATTTACAGATTTGGCATGTTGGACTTTATTAGCGACGCCTTCATGTTATTTCTTTTTGGGCCAAAAACATAGTATTTATAGTTAATAAAAACAGATGAAATAAGCACAAAGAAGAGACTCACTTACACACACCTGGAAACCTGTGAGCTCCCGAAACGTCTTCCGTAATAAAAACAGAACTTAAAGCTGTGAATGTGACAGAAAAGAGCAGCATTGGCTTCTCACTCGGCGAGCCTTCTGTGGTGGCGGCCTGCAACAATAGAATCGCTACAAAAATAGTCCAAACAACACACTTCTGCTGCCACTTCCTAAACCGACGGGCGAGTGTTTTCCACTCGAACAAAGCCTTTTCCTTGCCGCATCGCCACTGTGCGCGTGAAAAGCAAAGACAGCGAGAACCCGCAAGACCTGCGAAGGCACTTCAACGGGCCCCCTTGTTTTGGTCGGTGGGATGGTTGAAAATTTCACAATAACCTCAACGCCACAATAAAGTAGAAGATTCCATCACTCTCACGTACGAAGCTTTGTTGACATTCGTGTGGCACGCGGGACGAGGCGAACGAGTGTCGCGGCAACAGGATGAAGTGGGCTCGACAAACTGCTCGATTATGGAGTCAATTGTACGAGTGTAAAAATATGTACAAAATGCCTTCACACACACGCGCACACACGATTGATAAACGTCAATGGCTGGCCTGGCAGCCAGGCAAACGATCAGCTCAGCTGGAGCACGTATGTCAAACACGCAGATAATCTGTCTTGACCAGTTCCGATAATTAAGCAGAGCTCAAAAAAGAAGGAAGAAATATTCACTTCACGACTGTTGGCCATCTTGGCCGGAATTGGACACGGAAGACGATGTTCGCTTAAGATCAAAAGAGAGAGAGAGAGAGAGCGAGAGCGAGTAATTAAGCTAACTTTTCACTCTCGGCTCATTCGCAAAGCTTAACCTTAATGGTTGGCCTTTCTTTTGAGCGCAACATAAACGAACGCACAGCATGGGACGAGTCACGAACTGATAATAATTAAAATTAAGTAATTATACTTTTCATTCCCCGTCCCAATTTCTCCCACAAAAAAAAAACCCGGCCTCTCCGTTTCCTGCGATGATTGTCGGAAAGTTGTGTCTGCCATATCGGTCGTGGTTTGTGGCCCAAGACCCGGGTGCGGATCGTGGTTTACATTTGTAAAGTTTTGCGAAGGATTTTATTTTTGTTGTTTGTGGTGGCCATGTTTCTTGGTAACGTTCCCTGGCCGTTCACCTTAATGACATTCCTCGAAATGACATCCGGTCGGTTGTTAGGGGGTGGCAGACGTTTAAATCCTCACATTGTCTTACCGGTTGGTCATCCTGTTTTGGCCGTTGCGAGAGGGACACGATTTTCTTTTTCCTGGGCGAAACGTTCCACCGAAATGGACATAAATCATTCGAAGTCGGTGCCGTCGTCCTAACACAGCCGGAAAAGAGCCGCAAAAACTTTTTCTCTATCATTTTCTGCAATGTAATGTGACAGCATCAACGTGTACGACAACGCCACAGGCCGCAAGTACAGTAGCAGAAGAAGCAGCAAAGCCCATGGCATGAGCGACCGGAATGATCGTCTTGACGTGGGTCGACCGGCTGGTTCGCGGCCGGTGGAATGTAAACCACGGTCCACGGACCAATAACCACCGATGAAAGATTGCACGCGAGAAATGACTTCAGGGAAGTACGAGCGAGGTTCGATTTTTCACTCCGCTTTGATTACGGAACCATTTCCTTTGCGAGGGCCCAAAAGCAACCTCCATAGAACGTTATGTACCAATTTAGCAAATGATGTTCCCCGGTGCTTTGGCACAACAACAAAAAAAATTGCCCCTTCTCGGTACTCGGTCGTGAAGGAACGTAAGCAATTTACGAGCCTCATTTTCGGCGGTAGTAGTACCAATTGTTACGCCTCGATGTCTAAACCCACCAAACACCGCTAGTATGCTCGACGGCGTCAAAGGAAAAGGGACGATGAAATAAAAACATAAAAATCGATTTCGATCGAATTAGACGACTATTTTCCCGTCGCCCAATGGTTGAACACCATAAAAAAGGAGTCATATTTGCCTTGCCAATGAATCGACATTGAAGATGGGAGGGAAAACGCCACGATAAAGAAAGGTTAACGGGCGTGTGAGAGTTTTGTACCGTACCGTACCGTTCATTGCTTTTTTGTTGCGTTCTAACACTGGCCCACACTCACCCAACACGAACCTACATCAGCAGCAGGACAACAGTGGCACGAACCACCTAGGTCAGAGGTCAAATAAAAATAAACAGCCCTTTCGGTGGACGGGGTGATTCGGAGCAAGAATTCGAAGCAAAGGAAAATCATTCCCGGTAACGTCATGACGTTGGTGTGCTGAAACACGCAAGTGCTTTTTTGTTGCTGTACGCTGGCTATGCGCGCACGTACGCAATGTGTGTTGGAGGTGCTTATGTACAATGTATGCGAAGAGATGTTCTTGTTTTCATTCGCCCAGAACAACATGTGTAGCGGTGTAAGAAACGGCCGTGGAACAAGTGCCACGCTTTTCTGTGTGGTTTTTTTTCACTTAAGGTAAAGCCCAGCGAAAGCTTAGCATCGTGATGGTGAGTTTCCATTTACCTTGACATACGTGCATACTGAGTAGTATTTGATTTTTTTTCTAAAATTGATATCAAAAAAACTTGTCTTTGAACGCTTCCAGACGGACTCTGTTGAGGACTTTGTTCAGAAATTGCTCTGAAAAACGACACTCAATTTGAATAAATACTTGTGGATCTAATATCTCTATCCCAAAGAGCTTTTTAAATGTTTATTGCAAAAGATAATTTAATCAAATTGTTTGCCTGCATTTCAAATGATTTTTTCTGGTTTCTTGTTTTAAGAGTATCCGGAACGAATGCTGCCTCTTGGAAACGGCTTGGCGGCTCTTGAATTGACCGAGAAATGGCATGGCCTCAGAAAAGAAAGCAGCTCGTCTTACGTTTGTCTGGAATTTTCTAATTGCATCGCCTTTAGTTTAATATTTTTGAACGTATTAAACAGTCCCAAACAATGGTAGCCTTCATGGGGTAAGAAACCAATTTTGAAGTGACAGAACTATTCTTGACAATCAACTAATGAAGCTAAAGCAACACGTCTGCATAGCTTCATAGTTTCTTGTAGGCTTAAGCCACCTTATTGTGATGAATACGTTAAAATTTGGCGCTATTTTCCCTCGATGAAAAAAAAACCAGGCAGCCATTATGTAGTTGTGGCCCTTGTGCTAACACAATTTAATAAAATTTAAATTAAAAATCCAGCTCAACAGATCAATCTGTTCAATCTAACCAATGTATCACGTAGGATACCACCAGGAAATTAAAATATTGTAGAAAATTGTTTTCACTCGATAATCCTACATACTCCACACATATGCAAGGGATCATGATTAAAAGCTCCATTAAACAGCAGTAAGCTGCAATGTATGACGCAGCTTTGGATCGGACCAGCATTATTGCTATTCATTTACCGCTGACCAGTAATCCACAAACCCTCGCTCGGACAGCAGTCAATATAGCGAAACGTGTGAACTACCCTTCTTTTTTATTGGACAACGCTTGAGGTTTTTGCTTTACCATCCTCGACAACCTTCCATCATCGATGGGCAGCACAATGTTCGAGGAAGGGCCCAAACCCATCGGGTAATCATTTTCGATGCCGGGAAGAATCGGACCGTACCATAAAAGCCATATAATGGGACGGGTTTAGTGGGTAGCCATCGAGCGAGCGTACTGATACGCAATAAGGCAACGCAACATTTATGAGTTCAGGCCGGTTCGGCTACCAGCAGGAAGCATGTTTAATACTGTACGGGCCCTCACTGAGAGAAAATCGTTTTTGCTCGCTCACTCACGCAGCCGGATATGATCATAAAAGTACCCATGTGAACGTGGCAGGAAGGGCCGATTTTCACAAAGAGGGAAGGCTTAGGAAATTTGCCTGTTTTCCCGTCAAAAAATCGTCCTTCTAAAATGGGGCAAAGCAAGCCTGCTTTTTTGTTTTCCTCGCTAATAAGGAACCAAAAAAAAGGAACAAAGCAATTTCCTTCGCTGGTTTTTGTTTGTCCTTCATCGCTTTTTCGTTTCTTTTGCTGTTCCACCGGTTTAGCCGTTGTTTTGCATTCTGATGATTGTGATGTTGTTGATGATGGTGTTGATGCTACGAGTCAAACAAAAAACGACGTGCCTTTTCCACCGTGTGCACTGGTGCGATAAATCAGTACATTATTTTCCGGCCGCATGTGTGCGTTTACCGAAAAAAAAAAATCCATAATCCTCGGTGCGGTGTCCCGTCCCTCCCGCCATCAAGGAAAATGGTTTTTTGGAATTGAAAATAAAGTAGATCCCATATCCCCTACAGTTTTTCCCTTCCCATGTTGACAGTTGATTGCGTTGTTTACGAGTTTGTACCGAAACGATCGTTTGTGGACGGCCGAAGAAGTAGAAAGGTGGGAGGTGAAGAAGGGGCACAAGGGTAAGGGTGTGTTTTGCACCGGAATCCCCTGGGTCAAGGGAAAAACTCACACACACACACACACACACACACACACGGAGAATTGCGTATGGTAATCATAAACGAGCCTGAAATTGATTCAGATGCACTTCAAAGCTATCAAACGATGTTATCATCGTGCCTTGTTGCTGTTTGTGGGAACCATTACGGGGGAGCGAATATTAGCAGGCATTAGGCAACAACCGACAAGAAGCAGGAGTTTTTCTGCTTTGTTTTCGTATGAAATTTTAAGCCACAGGCTGATGTTCTGATAAAAGGCAAAATAATCATGCAAAAGGATTGTTTATAGTATGTTGTTCTTGCAGAAGCAGACGATTATTTTCCCTTAAAAATTGCGATAGAGCATTTCCTCGATAAAACATGTTTAAAATTAATAAAAAAATCGAATGAAGATAACAGAAAAAGCTAGATTATATAACAATATATATTTAGTTTGTTGTTATAGATACTATTTGAACCACTCAACACATTCCAACTAAATGCTTTTCCTTCCCTTTAATGGTATTCTGCAACTGCTAGAACACAAAGATCCACAGTGAAACGAAGCATCCACGAAGCAAAGATTACCTGCAAAAATGGTGCTATGCAGCTTTTGCCGACCAACTAAATGCACGAAAATCCGCTGCAGCTCTTGTCTCGCAACGCTTGTGCAACGATGTTTAGGGTGCGCAACATACGGCTCCTTTATTGGTCCGGTTCACAATCAAGGTCCTCTCTTTCCCGGTTTACCTCATCCCGGCTGCACCATTGTGTTGGACGACTGCTCCAGCAAGGTAGAACAGACGACCGTTTTTGGAAGCGTACTGAAATTCCATAAATTATTCAAACTAATTTATTTTGGAGCAAAAATGTTTGTGTGTGTGTGTCCAACTTTCGAGCAACGCTTCTCACGCGTAAGAATGCCGACAGGAAGCGTATCGGGGTCGGGAGTCAAAGTTGGTGCTCAATATTGAATTTCACTCTGGCAAGAATTTTGAATTTCCGATTTTTCTACACCAATAGAACGAACGGGCTGGGGGGAGCGAGCGTACACACAAACCGGCCACGAGTACGATGGAGGCGCCCGGTACCTGGTACCGGAACGCAACATTCGAGAGCATGATGAGTATGGCCGGATTCGAACAACATTTTGTGCCAGCAATCACTTGTCAGACAATTCTGCGAAATCATTACCGTTTTGCGCGAGTTGCTTCAGCTCTACGCTTTGTGTCGAAAAACGAATGGAGCAGATAAGTTTCGCATGGCAAAGTTTGTTGCTCTCCGCCAAACTTCGGCAGCAAACGCACACGTACCGAACGAGTGGAGCGAAGAAAATCGCATCCCTTTTTTACGATTTCATACCTTTGGTGCTCGTACCGTTTCAGGGGGGGCGTTGTATGAAAAATATTCCGATCGCGAGCAGTGAAACACAAATGGATAATTGTACCAAATTGATGTTCGCTTTAAATTGTTGAACCATACGAAAAAAAAAGTCCTGTCCCAGAACACAAGGAAGCTAGCATGCGACATTCAACGCGAATCGCAGTTTTATCTACTTTGTTAGAAGGTGCACAAACACACACACACACATACACAGCCACTTTCACTACGAAAGCACACCGAAATGATAAATTGGCGACCTTTCACTTTTTCCCTGTCGCTATTTGCTGTTGGCCTAATTTATGTGATACGCGTGCACATACACATCACTGCCCACTCGAAGAAAAAAAAACCCAGAAGCATAAAAATAGAATTCTATGCAGCCGCTGCGCCGGTCGTTTGATTCAGAGACAGAAAAGTAAGTACACCGACAAAAAAAGTAGCTGGCCGTAACTGAAAACGTGAGAAAAGGAGAAATTTATCACGGTCCAGAGCGAGCAAGGATAAAAAGGGCGAAAAGGAAAGCGTCCATTGGCGCAGCAAAGCGTAAACATTAAATTGGATTCTTCATGACAAATTGGGGAAAATTTTTAATGGATTTTACTCGTCGCGCTTGCCCGCGCTAGCTCATCATTCGTGGCGTTTGCTTTTGTTTTTTTTCTCCCCCATTGAGCATTTTCTTTATTTTTTGTTTCATTAAGCTAGTTGATTAATCCGATGTGTTTTGAGCGTACATTTTGATGTACACAAAAAAAAAACATCGCTGCACTCCGTTTCCGAAGACCGCATCCTTTTGCTAGGGGGAAAAAAAACTTTTCCACTCACCGAAGGCCCTCCACAGTGCGCCGTAAATAAGTGATAAGTAGAACATTATCAGCACAGTAAGTAAGCAGTATGGTTGAGGAAGCATCCTCGAATAGCCTCATCGCGGCTCACTCGTTTTCCATAGCACCGGCGGGAGGCGCTTTATTTTTCACCCCTGCACTCCCTCGTCCCTCGTCCTCCCTTTCCGTGATGCTTGATGGCTAAACGAGGTTTTACCCACGCCGTAGACTTGCTAATGCAGCGAACAAAGTGGACGGTCGCATTTTCTTTTCGCTCGCTTTCCCCGAGGTTCCGGTCTGCCCGAGGTATGCCTGAGGCCCAGAGCTCGAGCCCGATGAAGCCATTTAGCCGACGTGGCTTCGGCGGTGCGGAAATAATTCAATTAGCGTATCGTGGCGGTGCCGTACCGGGCGTTTCGTGGAAGGAGAACATGGTGAACAGTTTACACAAGTGACAATTACCGAACAACTCAGCCGGCCGGTAGAGAAGATGGGCCAGATGGAAATTGGTAAGAAGCTCGGTGGGTTGCGCGATCCGTGATCGCATCGAATGTCGAACTGTCCGATAAACCGGTTTCCCTAAACGATTACTGGGAGTGTTTTATCGAATGTCGTTAGCTTAACCGCTGGTAGATTGTGCACGGTGGTTCTTCGATTTTCTTCTTTCCTTTCCGTCTTTTGTTTCATTCCTGTAACGAGTTACTTTTATCCCTGTATGAGCTGTGGTAGGGAATCCGGTTCAAACAAAAACCAACAAAAACCAACCAAGCCAAGGGTAAGTCTCCCGCAGAGTGATTGGTTTTTAAATGTCCACGTCCACGGTAGCTCCACGGTCCACACACAACCGACCGGTCGAATGTAGGTGATGTTTGGGCAGCATTATCATTTGTCGCTCGCCTGGTGTGTGGTCGATGGATTTGCGATTAATTTCGAGTTTGATACAGCCAGGACCAAAAATCGATAAAGCTGCACTAGACACGTACTGCCGTTTGATGCGATACGTTACAACATCGGTCCGTTTACTTTCATACCCTGAAATGGACGGGCGCGCGTGATGGCAGGTCAAGTAATAGCTATCCGTAACAGAAAAAGGGATTACACGACCAGGTTGACAAAATTCCGGCAAAAATTCCAGGGTATGCGTTCTGCCATTGCTTCCACATTCTCGCACGATGGCGCACGACTGCCCAGCAGGAAGCCATACACGGTCCTTGGCAATGAACGTCACTGCCGAGCGGACCCCCGTTTCGGGTGGAGAGTTTGGATAGTTGATTTGTTTTTCCTTTCCAGCGAAAGGATTTATCTAGAAAAAATTGAAACCCTTACCACTGTCACATATGAAATCATAGTTTGATAGATTAACATCGTCGCTGTTGGCTGCTGTTGGGTTGCTTCAGTATTGAAAGGTCGAGATCCCATAGGATCCTCAGGCATAGACGGCATAGTTCCTTAAATCTTACTGCGTATTGCAAATCTTATAAAATGTTTTTGAATATTTTAATTTAATAATGCTTGAGAGGTTTTCCAACTGCTGGTAGCTTAGAGATCGTTGTATCAACTAAATTTAGGCCACAGAATGCGTAAAGTGAATTTTAATTGAGCTTATTTCTAGAATACGATGATCTAATGAACAATTCCTTGATAATCTGAGCAATCAAATCAAAACAAATCTCTAATGAACTGTTAATGGAAATGCTTGGAAGGCAACGGAAGTTATTTATAGAATATGAGGAAATTTTTAATTTGTTAAAACGAATTGAGGAAACTATTTCCTGACTGACACTGTTCCGATGCACAGTTTCCCGCCCCAGCAGGAACACAAATACCTATATTTTATCACATTCTTTCGCTTGCCAACCTACCGTGAAATTCATTGGTATGATGTGCCCTGCCTGGTGCTACCAAAAATAAATCACTTACACCGAATTCCAGCTTGCACCGGTTAGAACAATGTACATGCGGAATTTGACCAGCTTCACAGCCACAACATGCCAACGCAAACACCACTGTTACAATATATCTCTCCCTTTCTCAATCCGCAAATCAATGCTGTGTGCAGTGGAATGGAATGCCCGAAACCGTGTGTGTGTGTGTGTGGTGGTCATGGCCGGCACCAGAATCGATAATTCGAAGCTAGAGTTACCACCGCATGGCCACCATTCCTTTCTCTGGGACGTAATTTCAAATTTGCATTGCATTCGGGATGTCGTAATCCGTCGAATCCATTCGAAACTGTACGGAAAATCAGAAGCCATATTGAAGCAGGTTTTTATATGTTCCGTTTCCCTCAGCATCCCCAGCTGGTCGAATGCATTTTCAATTGAAGCGTTTTGGAACGGATCGGAAAAACCTTTGGGGCGGATGATAGAACTTCACCCAACTCGGCACAACACGTATGATTAATTGAATTTACATATTAAACCACCAAATCTGCCCCGAACTGGGTTTGGGTTCATTGAGGCAAGACTGGTAAGGCTAGGGCGGAGGGTTGGAGATAGATTTTCCATTTCAATCTACACCCTAGCACATCCGTTGTCTTGCCCGAGTCCTGTTAGAAAGATGCTGCAGCACTGCACTGCTATCCTTCCACGAAGAAGCTGCCAACCGTGTGGTGCAATAATGCTCTGCCTCGGGAGCGATGATGCCGGAACGATTCGCTTATGTAAATGACTTTCATTTCGGTAAAAAGCACACGTAATCTTCCAATGAATCTTGCATCGGGAACGCCAATGGCCAATACGGTTGCAGTCATCGCCGCAAGCCCGGACGAATCTCACAGCCAGCACTCCACCTAGACCCGCTCTGATGCCGGGCGTACGTCAGAACTTCCCAGCAACGGTAGAACTATAATCGCTTTTTTATGTTAGCTTTCATGGGGTAAATTAACGTCCGTTCGGGTGTGTTCCTATATTTACTGTACGGTTGTGAAGTCGCAAAGAAGCCGAACCTAGATTCGTCGTCTTCTATATCCACCGTCGTCCTGGTTTTTCGTGTTGCACCATTACGTTGGTTTGAAGTAAATTTGTTTATACAGCTGATGGTAGCTGGCCGGATGTGGCTGGAGGTGACTTGGCGAGGTGCGCAAACATGTCGTTTATGTGCGCGAAGGATGGTGGTCACAAGAGCTGCGAGCGGAGCAGCTTCTGTTCGTACCGGTTCTGGTCCCGGATCCGTCGTCAGAACCCTGGGAGGTCATTAGTGGCGAATGGTGCCAAGGTTTACACACGAACCGAGGGTGTTTATGAATATTGATTTTCTCGCACCTCATGACTGGCTCGATGGTTAGCGTTGCCCAAGGTGGAGGATTGGTAGCTTTTAATGGTTCTCCATCGGGTAAGGTGCATGCCTGTTCTACGCCGTTCGGTAAGGGTTTAAACTGGTGCCCAACAACACCTAACCCGTACGAACTTAACCACCTCGCTGCTGTAGCACCAAGCGCTTGGATCTAGAGTACCTAGAGAGGCCAATAATGGTGATGCTATTTATTCCCCTTTTTCTCGATTATCCTTATTTATGTTGAGATTTTCACCGACTCTTATCAAACCAATCCGGTCCCGCACGTCCCCAGCCCGTCCAACATTATCCAATAACCTGCTGCCATTCGCCACGGTCACCACTAACTCGTAGAGATGGGATTTCTGATTTTGTCGACACACAGCCGGGGCCACCACCCTCTAACGGTCAGATGATATTATTTACATAAAATGGGATATAAATTAAGCTTAGTTTATTGGGAACTCACTCGCTTCCAAACCCAACCCATCCTGAAGGGCCGATACGAAGAGATGTGGATTCGATGCAAAAAGGATAACATTCAACCCAGACCTTCCTATTATCCTTCTAATGCGCCGGTAGAGATCAGCTCAACGTTTTGAAGGCTCCCGGGGTGAAAGTGAACCCGGAAGTCTAAAACAACTGGCCATGGGAAAAAAGCAGCACCCCGACACCGTAAATCATACACGCCAAACACTGGCTGATGCTTTTATTAAGGTCCGAGTCGCGAGGGTTTTCGGGGGTATTAGTTGGTTTACTTTCACGGCTCGACAGCCATCGATGGTCCATTAGCAACATCAATCAACGTTGTTTGCCGGGTGTGTCACTGGGGTGCATCGTTTGGAGTGTGTCGACCCGGCGATATCGGTGGCTTGCGGTGAGCGTCTGACGACAGATTGCGTGCGGCACTGTACAAAAATGTTGTCCTCACCGTGTTTTGGACCGTCTTCCTTTTGCTGTCAACCTTCACTCAACCAATAAAGTGTGCCGAATGGAAGCTTAACCAAAAAAGAAATAGCTTCTCTGGAAACCTTCACGAAACGAGATTTTAATCAGTGATGTGACGCGCAAACTTATCTGATCATAGAGCTTAGAGGGTGCGCCTCAGAAGCGAGAAAAAAAGGGTTTTTGACCGACCAAACAGGATAAAAGCTGGTAGCAGGAAGAAAATAAATCAGTCACTCAAAGTTTTTGATTTTATGTTTTTTTGCCTAGTGCTGCCTTCTGCTGTTTTGGGGTTGTACTCTATTCTTTCCTTCTTTAAGAGCAACATTTTCGTGACCGGAAAAGCGGCCCTACAGTTAGAAGCTGAACAGTGGCTTCTCATCCTTTGGTATGGAGGGTGTCACTGTGGTTGCTGTTTCTTTTTCGGAGAATTTCTAAACTGCAGCCCCCAAAAGTCAGGTCAGAGAGGGTGATGCAAGAAAAAAAACAACAACAAAAGTTCAGAGACAAAAAAGAAAAACGTCCTCAAAAGAAAACACAGTTTTACCGAATGTCATTTCGAACCATCCGAACCAGAGATAACACGACCACTAGCGGTGAAGGTAGAGTGGGATGAGAAGGAGCCGGAACATTTTTTTTTCCCTGTCTGTGTGTGAATGTGTTTTTTGTCCTGCTTTTCCATCTAACTTCCAACCAAAGGTGATGGAAAAAAAGAATTAAAACAAACAACGCAACAGCACACACAAAAAAAGTGGGAAAGAAAAATTCGAACCCATTCCGTCATGCGATGCGGACGGGCGAGAATCACTGGCGCCATCAGAAAAAATGGCTTTGAGTTTATGCTAATGATGTTTCCCGCCCCTCCCTTCACCCATATCCCTTGCCTTCTAATCCAGCCAGTCCTGGTAAGGATAGCGAGCACTAGATAATCTCGGCAAAAAGTGGGTGATGATGGCCATCGTTTTCTTTTCCCGATCCCCGGCACTGGCTCAACGCAACCTTCAAGACCTTGGCTGCTGGTTGGTGTATGATTTTGAAACTTTTTACACTTTCGTCTCCCCTCCCCCCAACGCTGCCGCCGCCTCTCCCTTATAAGCCGAATCGGCACGGAACCTCGGATGTCTCGTCAACTTTTTCAAAGACAAACAGACAAATTTTTTGTCTTTAGTTCCGGGCATGGTACACACACACGGACAATAGGTTTTGGCGGCACCCTCCCTAGTGTCCTCGGAAAATCTGGCTTTCGCACGCCACTTACGGGGTAGCAGATGTTGGGGCGCTCGAGAAACCCCAGCCGGAGTTGGTGGGTTTACTTTGGGCTAGATTGAGACTTTGCAGTGGAAGTTGGTTGAAGTAGGCAGTTTAGGTGGTCAATTGCTGGGGGGGGGGGGGGGGGGTACCCATAGGGGAGTCGTCGGCAGGAGCAAAAGTGTGAAAAAAGTTATTTTGCTACTGATGAGAGATTGTGACGAATCAAACTGCACAAACGGGAAAAAGTTATACGCAATATGGCCTATGGTCTTTTTGAGCTACCACCCACCCCCTGGAGAAGAGTCAATAAGCTAGCCCAGTTCTGTTTGCTAATGCACACTAGAGATTATCTCCAAAATGGAGCTTTGTTCGGTAATGTATTCAACGGTTCCGGCCAACTTTTGGACATCATATGCTTTTTTTTCTACCTCACACCTCAGTTCACCGCAGAGCTTCATGATAGATATAATTGGGTTGAATGTTGTAATCCACACCATCCCGCTTCTGGGTCGGCTGATACCCTCGGTGGGCTGATGTGTATAAGTTACGGATACAACAACAGCAACAAAAAAACGTTAACTTTCTCTTTCGTCTGCGTTTCGAAACAAATGTAAAAGTCTGAACTGGCTGGAATCGTGAACGGAATCACAAATCAGCACAAATCACCCAGCGTCGAAGATCGTGCTGTCTCGCACGAAAACTTCTTTGCACGGGATTTGATTTTCCACGGGCGCACACCACGGCAAACAATCAAAAATTCATTACAACCCTGGAATGGCAACGGTCTGTCGGTGGCAAAAGTGGTACAATACTAATTGAATTTCAATTCTCCTCGTTCGCAGAAATGCTGAATGTTGACGCATGGCTGTTTTGGATGTATGTCAGAACAACGGGTGCTCTGTTGGCTAGGGGAGGGAGGGGGGTAGGTCACTGTTCTACGTCCACTGGGTGTGATTGACCGTTGTATTCAATATTGCTAGCAAAGATCAAACATAAAAGCTGTGGTGCTTTTCAAGTACGGAGTAGTCAAATCCACATCCAACTATCATAAACAAAATTTGTAAATCATAAAATCATTTACCACTACATCATTTGAACGCTTGATTGCATGAAGAAGCTTCACAAGATGTGGTTATTTTAGACAGTTTTTTGACTGGCTCTTTTTCTTCTTTCTTGGCCTAACGACCTGTTAAGGTCATGCCTGCCATTTCTGGCTTACTAGCCTTATCGATACCGCATATCCGTCAGCAACCAGGAAGGAAGTTGGTAAGATGAGATTTAAACCACGATCCTGCCGTTGAAGACCGGTGCCGCTGTCGCATCTGGGCCGCCCTAATTGATTGCCTAGCAGATAATAGAAATCTGCATAATAAATCTTCAGCCAGTACTGTCAAATCCTCGCTTCTCAGAAGTCGCGTAGCTTTGGAAGTAGCTGTACTGATCTGTAATAAAAATATAAATGCTAAGCTGTGGCGATGCCGATGACCTCTATTTCTAACAGGCCTCGCCTGAATCGTTTGAGAAATCAGTCTAAGAGTGTTCATCGTCTAAGAATCCTCATCATTAGAGGTCCTCGTTTATCCAGAAACCTCGTCCTCGCCAGTGGGATCTTGTCTGTCAAGGGTAGACTTCTTTCAAGGGAGCTTTCGATTATAAAAAAAACTTCAGCTACCAAGAAACTTAATCGAAGGGACTAAGTCATCTCAGGAATCTTGTCTTTTTGAAGTCGGGTAGACAACCACAAAGCTTTCTAAGGTTTTACGAAGTCCCTTTCTTTCACCACAGACCTATTAAAGTGTTGAATTTTGTTTGATTTAACTCAGAAACGTAACATAAAGCTATATTATATTCTACCCTTCTCTAAGAAAATAATATTCGATCAAATACCTTTATATGGTTCAACTCGGTATCTTCCTCCAAAAGGATAAAATATGTTCTACGCGAAAAAGATTAACCTGTACACACTCAACCTTGCAGCGTGGGGAAATGTTTTATTCAGTTCCGTAACAACGTTACCATTTTTGCATACAAAACTTTCCCAACCGCCGAACAACATCCGAAACTATTCGCTCGTATCGGCTCCGCTCGTAGCGAAAGATGTATTTATTTTTAAAACGGCACCGGCCCGGCTGTCCATATATTCGCAGACATTATCCCACCACATTAGCGATGATTCAACGCACTATTATGGGCCCGTGTATGTGTTATCAATTTTGTATGATTTCCGGAAGCGTTCAGAGCCGGTGTTCCTCCCCACACCAAAAAAAAAGTAGAAGGAAGAAGCGAGAACCCGTTTCCGTTGCTCTCTTTTTGGAGGCTTCGAAAACTCTTCTGAAGCGTTTCGTGGCTCACGGGTCGATTGAATATTTCATTTCACACCACGGTAGTTCTCCGCGGTCCGTACTACGCACGCAGTACGGCAGAGAGAGAGAGAGAGAGAGAGGGAAGCTTTTCCCAACCCCCTCCCCACTATGTGAACCATGTTGCGCATACGGCGAACAAATGGCTTCGTCGAAGGCACCCGCAAAAATGCCCGGAGATGATGGAAAGCGGCGAACCGAACGTACATGCCCGCGCGATTGCGGGGCCATTGTTGAGCTGGAAACGATTTTGCATTGAATTTGCATAAAACATTCTTTTTTTTTTTCGGAAATCGGCCCCGGTCCCGAAATCGACTGTTCGCGCGGTTGGCGTTTTCTTCGCGTTTCTTAACGCTGGTTGTTCCTGCTGCCACCTATAGTATATCCACGGCCAATGTACATGTGGAAATCGCATAATCGGTTTCCGATTTCGCGGAACATCTTCCATCCCAGGGAGCTATCGCAAACGCTCCACAACCACAACCACCGGTGGGCAACAAAACAGCGAAAGACCTTTGCGAAAATGGATGAAACCATTTTTTTCTGTGTGTGTGTGTTTCTCCGTGGCGTGGCCTGACGACCAGATGCCGGGCAGAGAATCAAGTACCATTAGATGAAATTGATTTGACATCTACAAGTACTCTTCATGCAATCATGAACGTTTTTTTTTGTTATACACAGTAGCATAAATCGGCGTCACAGGGTAACGCTATGGAAGAAAGAATCAATTGTGGGACTTCTCTGTTGTAAGGTTCCGCTTCCGATTCAACCAAATCGTAAAATCGCAATCGTGTCTAAACAACGAACAACGGACACTAGATTGCGAGTCCATCCATGCTTCCGGGCATACGCACTGGTAAGTGAGGCTTTTAAAGCGGAAAGACCTAGTAAGGGGGTTTTCTTCCCCAACAGAGGGAAAAATGGTAGTCGATTGATTAACGCCATGTTTGAATCAGCTTTTCCGGTGAATCAATCGATTTCGTACGGCTGTGGATTTTACGCGCTACAACTTTCACGAAACGAAACGTCAATCGCCCAAGTCAAATCCCATGTCTTGCCATCGAACTGGAAAACTGTCCAATACTAACTCGGCTCACGCACGTCTTGGTCCGTGCGCCGAACGAAAGGTTCAAACACACACACACATACACCTTCACCACACAGCTAACGAAGAGAAGAAAAACTGACGATCTTTCGCTTAACTTTGGAGCAAAAGTTCTACGAAGGAAAGTTTCGCGTGCACGTGCGCTCAGCGCGAAAAACCCCCACAAGCACCATAGGAAAGAGTAGGGACCTCCCCTTCTTCCGGTGCGGTTCCGGCGAAGGTACCGGAGGTCCGCTGTGTGGTGAAAAGTTCCCACCCAAGATCCCCTCAAGACAAGACTTAAAACAAAGGCAAAAATTAAGACCCATTTCACCTCGGTCTTAAGGGTGCTCTCTGTCTCTCTTACTCTCTCTCTCTCTCTTCTCGTTCCTGCTAACAAACGCTAAGGTTATGTCGGCACGATTTTCGGTTCGAGGCGAGATTTTGAAGCAAACTGGGCGAGAGCAAAAAAAAGCAGCTCGCCTCCTTCAAATGGAGATTTAATGCAAAGCAAGTCCGAACTTTTGTCCAAAATTGCTGTTACCGATGCTAGGGCGCTTTAGCAATAGAAGCCAGGAGGCCTGAATGAATGAATGGGTTCGCTTGTTTTCCATCCTTCTACAACCCCCAACGGAAAAGGGTCAAACGTGACGAGGTCATGCTCGACGTCGCTCTCGCTTGACTGAAGTTATAGGAAAAAGAGGGCTAACGAAATCGACACATTTGCACCGTGGGGCAGAGTAGTCGTATGAAATATTCAAAGTTTGATTTCTTCTGCATTCATTTCGGTTTCCTTGTGTGAGTGTATTTTTTTTTTGCCACAGATTTCCACACACAGTGTGGGTTTGCCCTTAGCAAATGAAGACATCATCTTCAAACGAAACCGACATTCCGTTATCCAACCCCTCAGTTATTTGGTGTTGCCGACCACAAGATGGCGCGTTTGAGCCATTTTAAAAACCTTACCTTCTCCTGAGGTAAGGTACTGACTGGGCTGACTGACCTCATTTCTTGTACTCGATCATGAGGAAGATAGTTTGGTGCTTAGGCAGGACTTTCCCCACGCTCCGGTCTCTCGTTGAAGTTTACATTCCTTACCTTTGGGGCCGGTTGATCGCACCAGCAAATAGGCTTCGGTTGATAGAAGAACCGGAAGCCAACCATACCGTCCGCCCATTTTCGGTTGGGCTTGAACCGCAACCACAGGAAGCCACTCTCGCGGTACTCACTCTCTTCACACAAACATCACACCCTCACTGCTCAACACTGATCTAGGCCCCGCACAGACCCAGTGCAAATTGGGATTTAAAAATTCATTTCCCAGGTTCCATTTGTTTGTTCCGCTTCTTCTGCGCCGTGTGAATTCATTCATTTCCAAATTCCCATTGCCAAGTGCCTGGCCGGGTGCTTACCAAGTCGGACGGACTTGGACACCAATTTTGCTTGCTTATCAACACATCCAGCTTGAAATGCAAAGCAGCAACTTAGGAAGGAAATAGACGGGAAAAAAGCGGACAAAAAAAGCCAACCCCCTCCCCCCGGAGCTAAGCACTCACCTGTCGACGTTGGAGGAAAGTGATAAATGCTATTGACACTAGACGGTGTAGTGTAGGCGCAGTAAGAGCTTCCGTATCTCCCACAACAGCGAGATGCATACCTTGGGGGACGGCTATTTAAATCAGCCCGATGTGTGGAAATGGAACTGACGCACGGAATGGGTTGAATTTTTCGAGATGATGAATGTAGCTTCCCTTTCGTTTTCCGTCCCCCCCCCCTCACCACCCTTAGCATGAGATATATGAGGCAGACAATTTCGAGCGCCGTGTGGATGAAGTGGTGTCCTTTATCATTTTCTCTCACCGCCATTTTTTTTTGCGAATATCATGAAATAATCCATAATTTCGCTGCGTAACATCATCTCGGTATGGATAGATTCTTTTCCCTTCTACTTTTCTTTATATGCAAAACATTTGCTGATAGAAGCGTTTTGTCTTTCGAAGCTGTTTTCCATTCCGAAAATGGCCAGTAAAGGGCTGTGAGTGAGTAGTCCGTATTTTTTGCTTATCTCTTGCTATTTTTCACCCCACGCTGCAGCAACGACAACCCTAGCCAAAGTCAACCTGCATTCCGACAACGTTAAAAATGCAGCAAAGTGACAGTGGGGCGTGCTTGAGAAAACCGAAGCCGAAACGTACTGGCGAAAGGATGCTCGAAACGACTTTATTTTTATAGTCGAAGTACTTCTGTCCGCTCGCTCGGAAGGTGCGATGGTACCATTATGCGATTACAAACGAGACGTTGGCGACAATTTGGCTCGCAAGGAAACGTTCTTGAAGTACTTTACACGATAAGCAAAGGTTTTTGTTAGCCTTTTTCTGCGGTTTTCGAGCGATCGATGAGTGATGGTGGTCAAAGATGGGTTTATCTGTGGTGGGAATGGTTGCACAACGCATGCTATTGGAAGGGTGTTTTAAAAGTCTTACTAGTAAAACGCTTACTATTTCGATCCATTCCGATCCTGCCAAGTGCCTCAATAAACGCTTTATTCAACCCGAAAAAATCATCCCTCTAGCTGGTTACATAAAGTGTGTTAAATGGCAACGATGGGAGCATATAGACATCCACCGAAGCCCAGAGATACGAAAGACGGTTACGGTTACGGGGAACGAACGACGGAACGCAAATACGATTTCCAATGACAGGCGACCAACGTGTTTTTTGCCCCTTTTTATTCCGATCTCCCCCCCCCCCCCTCTCCCTCTCTGTCTCACCAAACATCGGATGCTGGAACCGCATACCGTAGCACCACAACTATTTGGCAGGAAACATAAACAACGCCAAAGAAATAAAACTGCAAACGTTACGAGCTGTTCGCGCCGTACTCGCCCGGTAGCCCGACAGGCGCCAATGGTGTTCTTCCTGTGTGTGTGTGTACTGTGCCCGGTTTTGTTGTTTTTATCTGTCTGTCTGTCTGTCTGTTTTCTACCGTTTTCGATCGTTTCTATTGGTTTTTTTGTGTGTGTGTCTCCTTTTACCGATTGCTAGCGAAGATTGTAGTGCTAAATATTATGTAAGCTTTTCGAAGCGATTTTTCCACTTTCTTGCACACGATGGTGACGGAAAGCTTTAGGGGAAACATTTTGCGTATATTTTTTGTAAATGAATGTGTTCCATGTGGGAGCTTTCGTCTCTCTTAATAGATCATTTAAGGCAGCATGATGCAGTGTCGGGTTCCCGGGGGTACTTAGGAGATTGGCGGTGACTTAACAAAAATAAGACTGATTTGTTGCGATTTTTCATACGATGATGCTGCGTGTCCCAACGACTCTTTCTACAGTTCATCTAGTTTCTTTGATAGTATCTGTTATGTAAAGGCAAGATACTACAACGATATCCAATAATTTGGGAAGTGCTCCAAAGATTTTTTTTCGAGGAACTAATATTAAAGAATGATTTTTATTTTATTCATCAACGACGGCCTGTCGGTATTGCTGAAGAACGAATGTTTTACCTAAGCAAAAACATTTAAAAAAGGTAAGGTATATTCTGACGTCCGGCCTAACAACTTCAAGGTTTAGAACATCTTCTCAGCATCCATTAAAAACCTCTACAGCGGCTAACAGATTGCAATGCGCAAATCTGATTCGGAGGATATTTTTCGATTATTTGGTAACAAACACGTAGGATCAACAGATCCTCCAACCTTATCTCAGAATCTCTCCATCTCAATTTGAGCCTACAACGTCTCCTATGTCCATGTGGACGGCATAAAAAAGCTTTACTGGCTAGGTTATTCAGAACCATTCTCGTGACATGGCTAGCGCAACGGAGTCTGGCGAGTCTAGTCCACCATTTTACTCTCAATCAAGTCGGAAAAAGTTTCATAAGTTTTGGACAAAGTACGGAGACTATAAATATTATATACATTCCAAGTTTCGTCCATCACGATAAGTGTTTTGAGTGGAGGAATTGATTTGGCTCAATAAGTCTAGTAAGACCATTACTGACAAGCCAAGAAGAAAAAGATAAAGAAGCCATGGTTAAGATTTCAGTTAATAACAAATGTCAGTTTCTGGTCAATCGATACCTTGAAACGGTCTAGTTATTGAGAGTAAATATAGAAATTTACTGTTCGGACATTCGGAAGGATGTGATCCATTTCCCATAGCCGTCCATCGCCGGTTTTTTGATGAAACAGGCCGCTCTCATGCTATTAGGCCAACGCTTAACTACAATTTGGAAACAAGAGTTTCGAAATGTACTGAATTTAAAAATAAAATACAAGAACCTAATCACAATATCTTCCAGGCTTATATTTCCATTACGAAAAACTATTGAATATATCAATTGTTCTTGATTTCCATTTTCAACTGCTCCAATCATAAAACAGTAAAAAAAACTGACAAAACGACCATAAATCTAAAAGTTTTTGATCAATATTTGACGAGCTTTAGTAATAAGGCCAGGCCGTTCTTTATGAATAAACAAAAATTGACGAGCTTTTTACAACGCACTTCCCAACCGATAACCCCCTACATAATTAAACTACGCTTACAATTATGCGTTATGCTGTAAGCTGAATTGCAAGACCCAACCATTTAATGAGGCCGTTGGATAATCCCAACGATCACAAACGGGGTAGTAATAGTTGCCGGGCCAATAATAATAGTTTACGATACACATTAAACCCCAAAACGAAACCGTACCTAAATTATTACACACCACAAATACAGCAAAAAGAAAGAAGCCATAATTAAACAAACCACATCAAGTAAAGGAACCAACGCGCAGAGCAGAAAACAGAAAGCACTACTTGTGATGTTTAATTCTGTTCCACCAAAAATCCTTTCATGCTATTAGTTTCACCTCCCCACATGCGGACGAACCCCCTCCCCCTGACAATTGACCGGAATTGGAAGAAAACTTTATCCAGCTGCCTAATTGCTTACCGCAGAACGCAAATTTCACCATCCCCATTCAGTCCCACCAAACATAATCCTACCGGACCGACGACCAGTTTGAGTTTGAGGAGTGGAGTTTTCGGATTCTCCAGGTTCTTGGACGACGACGACGACGATTGCCTGGCACGCATATGTGCCCGTCGCTGCCGTATGTGTACCTTAATTTCCCGCACGATAGAAACGTCCAAACCAATTCGAGGCTACGAAACCTCCCTCTACGGTGTACGTAGTCAAGCGAGGCAATCGTCAGGTTAGGAATCATACAGAGAGACAGAGAGAGAAAGACGGAGTAGTGAAATTAATCTGTCGAACCATTCAATTCCTTTCCATTCGGTCCTGTTTCGAAGTTGGCTTTTCAAAGACGGGCTTTTCCTTACTTAAACACTTTGCTGATAGAAGGCAAGAAACGACGCTCCGTCCCATGTCCCGAACGGGCGCCGCTTAAGATGGGTTCGGTTCGTCAATCGGTCTGCCACGCAGAGGCACCAGCAGCAAAAGCCTTCGCTAAGCCTACCAAAACATACAAAACAAAACAAAAAATCCCCCAGAAAACGGCCACCGGTTTTAAATGAAAGCGCAGGAAACGAAACACGACGTGAAAAGTATGTAGATGTTCGTTTCCAAGCGATTTCACTGCTCTTCTCGACCGTTTTCCCAAGCGAACGAAGCAAACGGCAGGCACAGTTTCCTGCCTCGAATCGAAAGGCAAACAATCAATTTCCGTCGATTCGGGTGCTCGATAAAGCTGGGCGTAGCGGTGCAAGGGTGTGCCAGCGCCGGGGTTGAAACTTGTGCCGCTTGCTTTAGAGAGCTGCGGCGACGGATCATCAAAGCGTCACACGAGGCGAAAACTGCCAGCTTAACGGGACCGAAATCCATTTCGCTCCGGTTTTCCTGTTGGAAGGCGGATTGAATTTTCACGCGCATTTCGCACCACGCTACCGGCTACCGGTGACCTTGCTGCGATCGCGCTTAATTCGTATTCAATTTGATTTACGCAGCCCCGAAGGGATGCAGTGCGAGGACTAGCGCCCACTTTATTGAGTTTTATTCTCTTACGGTTTTTTTTTTGTACGCTAAATTTGGGCTTGTTTGTCGGCATTCGTTCTGCCAGTTTTTTACCCTCGATCTTTGCTGGTTTGCTTGGTCCTATTCTTTGTGATTTATGATAAAGGCGATAAATCAACCCAAACCTTCGAGCAGTTGCACGATGAAAAAGGGCCGACAGTCTAAGCACTAATAATTCTAGTACGACACTACTGGTGGACGATGTGCCAAGCGATACTATCTTCGTAATCCGTCATGAAATTAACTAGATCTCACCATTGCCCAGCAGTGGAATGTTGTACCAGCATGTTGCTACGAAAACCGGAGATCAAATGCTCATTATCAAGTCCATCTTCCGGTTGGCACCTCATTCTTTGTTGCCCCCGGATGCACATACTGGAGTAAGCGTCGAGTAGCGCCCTTTTTTGTGATCCAAAGACCGGGATATGTCGTCGCATGGTGAAACGAATAATAATCCTCGTTTCTGTGCTCCGTAGTACTCCTGCTCGCACTCTGTATAACGACCAGATTATGACATGCTAATTAATTTCAATGGTTTGTCATCGTTACCAGTCCGGGGCTACCTACCGGCGAACACGAGCGGAGATTGCAAACGAGTTGAACTTCACGTTTAGTGCGCGGTAAGTTTTCAATCGCTTCCCCGTCGTAAGTCGACATCGCCTCTTGAACTCATCTTATTAGCTAGCTGGCCAGTTTGGTGTCGTGTTGGTCGTTATACCGCACGACATCGCAGGTAGCCTGGTCTTCGCTGCTGGCCGGTGGTACAGAAACCACCACCACCACCACCAGAACATATTTGCCGCGTAACTTAATTAAACCATTTGTACGCCTTTTGTGGAACCTCCTGTTCCGGTTTCGACACACCGGGCACACGTACATGTGTGCTCTGGTACACGGTGTTCTGCTACATGCTTAGCAGCGAGGCGTAACGCCTGGCTGGATTTACTGGCCGGGGACGTAACAAGACTACTGCGGACTGGGGACCACACAGCGTGGATCCTCTTCCTTCTTACCGGACCAGGACCTGGATAATGCTAGCGGAAGCCCCGATGCAGACAAACTGTAATTGAGATAACCCATAATCTTTGTCCTCCGGCCCACACACACACCAACAAAGGTCCTGTTGCTCTAATCCTGCTTCGTGCTACGGTGTGTCGTTCAATTGGGTGACACACAACAGAGATAGAAGGAGAAACAGTGTGAGAGGGGAAAAGACGTCTTTAAACCATGCAACTCGA
Source organism: Anopheles stephensi (assembly GCF_013141755.1). NCBI lineage: Eukaryota > Metazoa > Arthropoda > Insecta > Diptera > Culicidae > Anopheles > Anopheles stephensi. Next base: position 63,996,844 of record NC_050202.1, on the reverse strand, counting down.
TACTGCTCTATAGTTATAATTCGTGGAACTTCAACCTTCCTGCTAATGAACGTACTTCGTGGAACATTCTGGGCCATGGAAGCACACGATCACCAGCCGAACTGGTTACGGAAATTCAGTTTCCAAAGATTAACCCAAACCACAATGTAAACATTTTGTTAACTTTTTCCGCTTGCATGGGTACATGGGTGATAATGAAATAAATTTAAATACCGCAGTTGGGAGGCAGAAACCCGGTGACTGCATACACGTACATGCATGCACGACACCTACTGGGCGCCTCCATTGATTATGTAAACAAAGGCACGTTAATGAAAGACGGATGGGGAGGGATATTTGAGTGGTGCGGGGGAGCTAGGGGCAAGTGGGAATCGATTCATCAGGGAAACCAATTGTCAAGGGGTATCGTGATAATCGAACTAAATTGCCTTGTCACAGTGGACCGCGGTTCAATTATAGCGTAACTTTAAATCAAATTATCCTCTTGCAGGTTTTCCATTTAAATCCATTTAATGTTTGGTAACGGTTGGAAGGCTTTGCAACTGTTCCCGATATGATTTAAAATTATTTAATGTCTAAATTTATTGTCGCAAGAATATGGCCTTTTAGCGTTACTTACCTCATCGATAAACTCAAAGTCACCATCGCCGTACTTGTTGTTGATCAGCTTCTTTTTGGCGTCGACCGCGTACGAGCCGATCGTGGCCAGCACCAGGAACACCGTGAAGGTAAACCACAGCTTATGCATCTTGAACTTTCTCAACTCACTGCGTGCGCTATTCCGACAACGATTGATGGCTGATGATAATGAGACGCTAATAAAGGGGACAACTTGTCACTAGTCACTAGTCGCCCTGGCTAGCGGCAACACACACGCAGACACACACTCACTGAAAACAATTTTTACTACCGGAAATCAAGCACTCACAGGCCAGACCGCGGCAGATACACACTTTACAAACACACTTCACTACTATGCTGCAGGCTAGACTCGCTTGCTGCGATTATCTTCCTTTTCTTTTACTCCTGCACAACACCGTCGTAGTTTCCCTTTGCTCCTTGGGATTTTGATGACTCGGTAGGCTGCTCGTTACAGTTCCTGGAAATCTTGTAACATCACGCAAACAAAAATGTGTTTAAAACACTCGTGACTCAACGTCACTTGGCAATCACACGGTCTCTGTTTTGTTGATGAACTGGTGATGGACACCTCTTTTCACCACACAAAGGCCACTCTCGCCTAAGGATCTCGAAGGGTACGATACGATAAAAACGGTTTCGCCAAGACAATCCCACCTGTGCTACACGCCCGCACACATACCCTCCCTTGCACACGCGCATACAAAATCACATACACACACTATCCGGCTGCGTAATTGATTCGTGAGCACGGTTTGTTCACCACCAACGGGCACGGGATGATGCGTACACTTCCGATGCGATGAAAAGCACGAGTACGATTGAAAAGTGTGCCACCGTCGAGCGGATTAACCCGATGCTTTGCCGTCCTTATTCGTTGAATAGCGCTGCAGCAGGTTGCGTGTGTGTGTGCGTTGCTTCGCCCTCCGAGCCATCCTGCACTCTTACACTTCGCACGGTGCGACGAGCCTGCGCAATGGGCACCTGTTCCGCAGACATTCCATGACACATTCCGTGACACAGAAGGATATTCCAACGGCAAACCGAGAGAACCGATGAGTCCCCGGAAGTTTTCAAATTCTATCCGAAACGCTTCATTCGCTGTCAAAGCTTAACTGCAGTAACGAATTTGAATCTTACGCTTGAAATATCGTTGGGATTCTGTGGCGTGGATCGTTGAATTCTCTCACAGCGATATTGAAGGACTTCTAATACAATGAACTGACGAAGGAAATCGTGTTCTTATTATTAATACCGTACGCGGCGAGCGCTCCACGAATGTTCGGCTTTTATACCTAATTTCAGACGATCAAACCAATGGCTACTTTGGTTTAAATTTTACAAATAGCCTACTTTGTCTATGGAAGCCTTTTATTTATAGAAAAACTAGTTTGCTAATTTTAGCTCAGCTAAATAATTAAAAGAAATTTTAATTACCGTCAGTGCCGTGCTGAAGTACTACAGGAACAAGTAAAACAATGTTTGATAAATATTGAGTTGCATACTTTCCGGCGTTTACAATCCCAAACGCAAGAAAACTTCATTAAATACGACACATGACGAATAATTTGTTCATAATGTTCTGAAAAACGTGGGGAGCATGGAAAATGTTATGTAATTTACTTAATCAATATAAGCAGAAAAAGTTTAGGAATGTTCATTTTTGTTGTTGGATTGTAGTATCGTTTTTAATTCTTTAATATGCTCGAACTGAAGCTTCTCCTACTAAAAAATAACTCGAAATGAAGTTATTCCTGGTACAGTTAGTAAGTATTTAAGCGTTTAATATGTTTCTCAATATTTGAATTTAAAAATAAACCGAAGCTTACCACATTCATTAAATTGATCTTTCGGTTAATTACATTGTTTCGTTTATTAAATGCATTAACAATTTTCTCACTATCCGTGGTTTTGTGAGCGTGCGCTATGTAATGTGCTGTTTTTTGTTTGTTATTAAATAAATATTCTAATCATTCAGCGGAATTCGCTACCCAATCAAACTGTACTGATGCTGATATGAGACTGTACCACTCATTAGCTCACACTTAGCGAATGTATTGCCGTTGCCGTATCCTTATGCAGTCGAATTTTGTCGAATCGGTTCAATTCGATTGCTTACTTCAGCGTTATGTAGTGCCATTTACCAACTGTGGAGAGATAGGAACTTGTGTCAATAACCCGACTCATTTGAAATCTGGTGCATGAATCAAAGGCAGTTAATACGTTAGCTTAACTCAAAACTACATTCGTACTATTGGCAGCATCAACTTTATTTGTCTTTTAAAAAATACACAAGCACCATCAACTACTAGTTGACCACTAAAATCTAGAAAACATTCTCCATTACGGCAGACTAAAAAGCAGCACCGGTTCTTACAGCTTCGAGTAGCTGTTCTCCGACCGGAAGTGCCATTTGTGAACTAGGGAGCGTTAAAACAATGAATAGAACATTGAGAAAAAAAGGAAAAGAGAAAGCAAACGAAAGAAGCATTAGCAAGGTGAATGTAAACTACTGTATTATCACGCAGAAGTATAGTAAGCAACTAAAGAAAACAACAAGCGAGCCGCCTGCATATGGCCTGTAGCGTAACTTCGGCTTGAAATACAAGGCATGCAGTGTGTTATTGTAGAATAAACAGAGAGGTGATACTTACGCGCTTCACTAGCAGGCTCGGGATTACCACCGGTTGCGCTCTTGGCAAACACCTCATCCGCAGCATCACTAGCCACCAGATACGGTGATCCATCTACGGTGGTGTTTAGGCTGCAATGGAAAACATCATATCACGTCTTACTCACAACGCATTTCTTCATGACCCACGTCACGTGCTGCTGGCCTACTTACCAAGAAATTCCATTATTTTCAACCTCCTTGTGAACCAACTGCTGCCAAAACCGGTGCGTGTCCGCGACCGTCTTCGTGGCGAATGCTGCATCCTTCGCCTCGCCATTGAACGCGAACTGATTCTCCGGCTTGCCGTCCGGGATCTTGTAGATCTTGAACCATTCGACCGAGGCGCGCAGCAAACCCGGAAACACCGTCTCGATATCGGCGATATCGTTCACCTGGTCGGCGAGCGGATCGTTCACGTTGATCGTGATGATTTTCCAGTCCGTTTCGCCCTCGTCGATGAGCGCGATTGTGCCCAGGATTTTCACCTGCATCACCTCACCGCGCTTGGCGATGCGGGATCCAATTTCGACCACATCGATCGGATCATTGTCACCCTTGCAGCCGGTATCGGCGTCCAGGTGGTCCGGGTTTTCCCACGTTTGCGGGAATGCACCATAGTTCCAGATGTACCCGTGGTGCGGGAAACAGTTGGCCACGAAGCGCAGTTTGCCCTTCTTCACGTCTTGCTTGATCGGATTCAGGCCTTCGTTCAAGCTGATTTCCATCTTCGCGTTTGTCCAGCGAGGAACCTCCACCACCATGTTGTAGACGGTTTTCTCCTCATTCGCGAACAGCGGAATGTCATGCAAAGGTGAAATGGACTGTCCGTTTTCATTCTCTGTAAGCAAACATCGGATGCTTCGATGAGTACGAGCAGTTGCAATAAGACAAAAGTCGCGTGTAGGTCTATCGTAAAGCAATTAACTTGTCGCTGACAAACGTCCTGCTGGTGGAGATCTTTATCGCGATTCATTACTTCAAAAAGTGCTTCCCGCACTGCAGGCTGATAAGTTCGTGTTCTAATCGAAGCAAGATATCGACAATCGGGTCCGTCGTTGGACGCCCTCGCCGGTCCCACTCCCTAGCTGTAATTCGTCCCCATGTTTACATGTGCTTCTAGCAGTAGAAGTTTCTAAACATCGGACAATCCACAGGCTCAGCTTATCAGGCGATAACGTAAAGCCACTCTAGCCCAGAAGGTCACTAGTGCCGAGAATGTAAATTCCTTCCCACCAGCAGCGTGAGTCAAGTTCTCGGTCTCGACCGTGTTAGGGTCAACGTAGCCGCACGATCCACCAAATGCGCGGTTTGGCTATTTTTAGGTTATGCAATTTAACGCCGCTATTCCAATTGAACTGAAGAAAGGGTTTTGTTCCGCGGTACTGTCGCTATTAAAAATTCAACCGGCCCTATTATGCACTTAATTGAGAAAATCGATTACTTCCACAATTGCTACGGATGTAAGCGTAACGTGAAATGATTTGTTCGCCGTGGCTGCATACTCACTGAAGAAAACCCGGTAGTCCGTGGAGTTGGGAACGCCACGTTCCGCAACCTGATATTTGCTGGCCGTCATCGTTGGTGCGTGGTTGGCAAATTGCTTCACTGAATGCTTGAAACTCGAGCACGAACCCGGACGCAGAAAGGTGCTGTCGCTGGAAACACTAGAAAGATGAGCGCCGCAAAAACGCTGCCCGTCCGTTGCCGCAAAAAACGAAGAATGACAACGTGTTGACGTTGAGTTAGGGAGAAAGCTTAGCTTGTGCAAACGGCGCGCAGGCTCAGGGAATGAAGCAGAAGGAAGGGCACGGGCTGTGCGCCTAACATTGCGCCACCAACACACTGCCGGCTGCATGTTTACCTCACCTTTTCCACTTTAACTCACTTTAGAATGAACAAAGTTATGGCGCAATGAATGAGCAGAACACTGTACTGCAAATATTACCTAACAATATTGTTTACGAATTACGATGCGGTTAGAAAAACAGCAGATTATATCCAAAAGGCCGGCAGATTTCTTCGGAAGAGCTGGAATTATCAATCTTTTAACGAAACAAATGTCAACAGTGTTCAATATTTGACGAGCATTGGGTTTATACCTACCGATGCTAGGGTTACTGTACGAAGATGGCTGTCTGTTGTAAGTTGTTTTCGGCTCAGCTCGTGTTCGATTAGCGCTGAATCAACTTAGAAAAGGCAGGGCGAAAATACCCATGGCAAAATTAGGCTGCGTACGTTTGCTTTAGGTCGAAAAGAAAGTTCTCGAGAGCTTCATTCGTCTTGGGATGAATTATTCGGAAAAAAAACTCACTAAACAAGCAGCGTAACTAATTCAGATATTTCTTGTTCCGTTAAACGCACGACTACACGCTCTCTCAAAACCTCTCGATATCGAAATTCTCTTTTATTATTATTAGAATGTTTCTTAAACATAATAAAAATCCTGCTGCTATTTAAAACAACAATGAGGAAGCGAAATTTCAATTGAAACAACAAAAGCATATTGACCGTTTCATCATCAAGCGTTACTTTCGTTTGTTTGTTTTCCATCGTCGAAGTTGAATTTGTTTCTTGCAGTTATTCTATCCCTATGTCGCCCGCCGAACTTCGCGGTCAATGTCGAAAATCTGCCGTCTGGTAAGGTGAAAATAATTCATGAATCATTTTCACTTCGTGTGAAATTGCATTTCAATTCTCTCCCACTCGCTGTTTTATACGCTTGTCTAGGAGCCAATCTTTTCAATCTCGTCCGAGTTCTCAGCATCCAGCAGCTGAATTTTCTTCTGGAAGTGAGCCTCAATCGTTCTGCAGATGTCCATGCTATGGTCACTGTCGACAAGATTGATAGCGATACCGTTCTTGCCTGAATGCGGATGGTATAAAGAACATTTTAAAATATTGAACAAATAACGGGCACAATAGTTGCTAAATAAATTGAAATCTTACCAAAACGACCCGTGCGACCGATACGGTGCAGATAGGTTTCACAATCAGCTCGACCGCTCTGATCCATCGGCAGGTCAAAGTTCACCACAATCGTTACCTGCTCAACATCGATTCCTGCGAAGAAACAGTAAGATAAAACAATCATAACAATAACAGATGAAAGCCCCGATTCGTGTACATTCCCAGATCTGTACCTCTTGACAACACGTTCGTAGTAATGAGTACTTTTTCCAATCCCGCACGGAACCTGTCCAACACGGCCAAGCGCTGTTCGACGGTTAGCTCTCCGGACAGCACTGCTACAGAGTGTCCGTCCTGGGTCATCTTACCAGACAACCATCCAGCGGTTTTTCGAGTCTACGAGAAAGAGAGTTTGTTAACAAACATCAAATCATGCGACTAATGTCCATTGCATAAACTTACATGACAGAAGATGATGGCTTGGCCAACCGTTATCACGCCGTAGATGTTCGAAATGGCCTGATACTTTTCGTCCTGGTTCTTACACTTTACGTAGTACTGCTTGATATTGTCAAGCGACTCCTGCTCGCGGGCCAGCCGTATAACGATGGGATTCGGAACGATGTATTCCGCAAAGTCCATCACCTCCTTTTCGTACGTAGCTGAAAAGAACATCATCTGGCAGGACGACGACAGCTGCTTGTGGATCCGGATGCATTGGTCCTGGTGGCCCTGGGTGGCAATCATCACATCCGCCTCGTCCAACACGAACACGGAAATCTTTCGTAGATCGAATGCGCGGAACTTAATGCCCCAATCCATCAGCTTGCCCGGCGTTCCGATGATGATGTGATCGGTAATCTTCTGTCCTTTCGGCAGTTCCTCGCCGCGCACAGCAAACCGGAGCTTAATTTCCTTGCAAAACTTTGCCATCTTGGCGGCGACCTCTCCTGTCTGGATTGCCAATTCGTACGTTGGCGAGAGACAAATGACCTGCGGATAAGGTTTGCGCGGATCAACCCGGCTTAACATGGCCAGCACAAAGGCCGCCGTTTTGCCCGTTCCGGATTGGCTTTGAGCGATCATGTTCTGGGGAGGATCGGCCAACAGTGTCGGCAGGGCTGTCTCTTGAATCTTGGATGGGGCGTTGAAGCCCATCGCGTACACGCCCTGCAGCAGCTCCGGCTTCAGGTGTAAAGCCTCGAACGATTTGACGGAATGTAGTGGAGACGATGGATCCTTGCGCTGCACCTCCAAATCTAGCTTGGATTCGACCAAACCCTTGCGAATGATTTTCATAAGCAAACTCGCATCGGCCGGGCTACGTTTGGGAGGAAACAATAATTAAAAAAAACATTTTTTTCATCAACAATCATCAGCCAGACTGGTCGCATCTCCAAATGCAGTGCTTACTTGACAGCTTCGATTTCTTCCGATCCCACCGTTGGTGCTGGCGAAGCAGTTCCTGCTGATGCTCCGGAACCGTTCACCGAAATCGTCGGATCCGCATTTTCTGGCTTTGCTGCAGCCGCATCCTGTTTACCGTCACCACTTCCATTGTCTTTGTTTGCAATAATTAGCCCATCGACCTGCACGTTTGGGAACGGGACAGATATAGTAGGTTAGCCGTTTTATCAGAATTTCATCCGGACTATCGCACTTACCAGATTGGAAATCTCTTGATCCTCCGTCTTCTGCACCCAGTTGGTTGCGGCGGCCGCAGCGGTAGCAGCGCTCGCATTGGTACTCTCGGTTGCTGAATCCGCCATCGCTGTGTGGTGTACTATTGATGCGTGTAGTGGTGTGTAAACGATGCAGCGCAATCACCCGGTGGTGTTCTGCAGGATTGTGCGATTGGAATGCAGAATCCACTAAAGCTAGTCGAGACCACAGTTACTGTTCTACTTCGAACCAAACCCACAATGTTTGTCTGGCTGTGGACTAATGATGCACGAAGGAAAACGTTTTGACCACAAAGCGAAAGCGGAAAAAGGGTCCAGCAAGCCAAGAGCGGAGAGCGAGCGTCATCCGGCGCGGGCACAATTTGTGTTTGACATTTCGCAACCACCTTCTTCAGGGACCGTGAACCTCATTCGATGAAGACAATTGTATTTTATGATAAGATAAGCAAAAAAGAAAAAAAATATTGCCTCAAAAAACGAAATATCTATCAAATGATTATATTTTTACAAAATTCTCTTTCAAATTTAAAGTGTTTGCAAAACTCGACGATGTTTGATACTGAAAACGATTTCAATACAGATCTGATTTTAAATTCAATTCCTAGCGCAGTACCCCTGCCTGTTTGACGTTCTGGCTGCAGTTTCAGTTGTTATTTGTTTACAAAATCATCAACATTCATTCTAGTCCTGCAAACGAAACCCGAAAAACCGAACAAATCCAAATGAACATAAAAATATATCTCTCCTCGAAACTAATAGAAAAATGCACATTTTGTGAGTTGTACGGGCTGGTGGAAGATTTGCGCGATGAAATTCGATTCACAGTACTGGACGCCGAACCGCTGCCCAACTACACCGAACCGATCGGGAAGATATGCAGCGTGACCGACTACATGCAATTCCGGACGGCGCAAAATGATAGAACGCTTCGGGAGCAACTCGCACGGGAGGATAACTTTCTCCGGCTCGCCATTTCGAACAGTGGCCGTATTAAGCACGTGATGGCAAAAGTTAAAGGTGTCACGATCGAGTCGCTCAACAAACTTCTCATCATATACGACGAGAAAGGCTTCAACAATCTGGCCGAGAATGATCTGAACGCCGAAGACTGTGATAATGATTTGCTGCACCTGGCTAGATTGATTAAAGCGAGCAAAGCGGAATCGGCCGGATGGACGGATAAACTGCACGCCCTAGCGGAACGCGAAGAGATTCAGCGGCTGTACGGAATGTTGCTTCCAGTGGGCAAGGGTTTAGGGATGCTGTTTCGAAAGACGGCACTGTACTACCACTTCAACGAATGGGTGGAATGTATTCGGCAGAAAGATGCAAACGCCGTAAAATGGACACTGTTGATAGACATTTGTTTCGGAGTGGCTATTATGAGTTTGATTATATGCTTCGGAAATCCGGGCACACGATTCATGGAGTTTGCAGAGGTTTGATGGTTTTATTTTAATTGGAGTATATTCTACATAATTCTATCTCCTATTCCAGATCGTGGTCGACAGTTTTTTGCAGCTTCTGCAGACTCTTCGGGGCAATCCGATTGGATTGAAACTGAACGGTTCTCTAAACGAATTTTTCTTTAGCTGTTTTAGCTACCAAGTTGATCTGTGGTGGATGTTTTTAAGTGAGTAATACGCTTCTTCCAGTAATTCGCTGTCTTTGTCGTCTATTAATACTGTACAACATTTGATCGCTATTTCAGTAATACTTTCACCTGCAATTCAATTTCTCTTCGTGCCGTTGTCAATATTGGGTCTGTTTGGATTATCCTTTCAAGTGGCCATGCTTTCGGATTTGATTGTCCTCATCAGTTTGCATGGGCACTGCTTCTACATCTATGTAGCGGTGTAAGTAGAAAACGTGATTCTGTTCTCGCCAATACGGTCTTATTTGTTGTGCATTACTGTTTCAGCCTGTATCGCATCGAAATTGGAGCAATAGGAGCGCTCTGCCGTACAGTATTGGGAAAGAAGCGTAACGTACTGCGAGATCGCGTTGAAGCCCACGATTACATGAACCGGCAACTGTTTATTGCTACTCTTTCCTTCACTGTACTGCTCTTCCTGCTTCCTACTATTTTATTCTATTACACAGTGTTCGCATCGGTACGTAGAACAACGGTCTGAACATTTGATTGTCCTGGGATTGAAAAAGAATTGCAATTTTATACCATTACAGCTTCGGTTTGCAATTTACTGTCTATCGTACACGCTGATGAAAATACGCCGCACCATTTTACGGTTTCCTTTCGATGCAATGGTGCGATGGGTGCGAGGCGTGTACACGAACCTGGAAAGCCTGGAAATATACAACATCGGTTCGATAGCGAAAGAAAACGTAACAATCACGTACGTAGCGCCCAGGTCGGCCACATTCTGGTTTCGCGATACGGCGACCGATTTTCCACGCTGGGAACCGAAGCGCCAAAACAGTACAACGATTGGAGAGTTTTTAGTTAGTTTAGTTAAGGGAGAGTTGGTTTCCTTCATCCAGCCCGACGAGCGCATTGTACCGCGGACGAATTAGAGAGAAAAACAAATGCAATAAACGTTTTCCACTATTTTACTTTTGTGTGATAATCTTCTAATAGAGTTATAATGCTACATTGTGTTCAAGTGATAAGTAATTATTGTGGTTCGATTTTAACCGTCGGCAATTGAACATTCAAAAGAATTCATAACACACGATTCATGTAGTATTTTCATCGGAGTAGGATCTTTGAATTGTGCAAAAAAGAACTACAAATCAATGTGTGGATGCCAATACCTTCTCTAAATTAAATTAAATTGTGGGTGTTAAATTGTGTAAAAATTATACCACTTCCTTTCATTAAATTATTCGCACTCAAACCCGATTTATGATGCGATTATTATCGTGAAAAAATTAAATGTTTCGTGCCCTGCCTGCAACTGTCAAATTCGTACGTCACTTCAAAAATGCATAGACGGGTACACGAGCCAACCTCGCAGTAGGCGAAATGTTGTGATGTTTCAATGTTTTCTTTCTGTGGTGTTTTTCTCTATTGATAAATGCATTTTTTATCACTGCATTTCGCGTTCGTACGGTAGCTGTCGTCATTTGCCAGAACGCAGGAAACAAATAGTTAACTATCGCTCGGTGACACGCGCAAACACGCAAAGCCCCTTAACGGTACAGGTGATTCATACAGAGCGCTCCTACGAGTTGGTGTTCCAGGCACGTAACGCACCGTTCTGCCGTGGTCGTCGTGTGTGGATTGTGGGCGAGTGAAGAAAATGTGTAATAGAATGTGCTGCTGCTGCTGCTGCTGCTGATCGATTGATTACCAACTTCGTCACGACGTAACCGGACGAAGATTAGTGGCAATGGATTCCAGAAAAGATATCTACAACCTCTGGGTGCAATATACGACGAAAGTTAGTTCGACGGCAATGGAATGCGGCGGAGGCCTTTCTTTACGGTGTCGATTTTGTAAAATGCGTGATGTTTTGTTTTATTTGTTTTCGTCTTTTTAGAACGAGGAAACTTACTTCCGCCAGTTCATCGCAGGGTTTGTCAGTATATGGCACTCCCAGCTGCAGCTCGACTTCGAAAACGCCCCCCGGTGGGATGCGGTTGCACCGGATTTGGGGCCCCATTTGAGTCGGCTGCCGGACGAGCTGCTACCAGCGATAGAAAAGTTTCTGATTATCGCAAGAGATGGTTGTGAAAATGTAAGCAAACGTTGCATAACGGACTGGAGAACGACCCCGCACACAATAACAAAGCAAAGTCTATCCGTTATCGGTCGGTCGGGGCGGGACGGATGTTTGTTTTGACCGTGTGCTGATCAAAATAAACGACCTGATTCTTTGCGTTTTTATCATACTACATTTGTTTTTCTTTTTTGCTCCTTCAGGTTCGGGAAGAGGATGGTACGCACGATAGTTCGATGAGAGAAAATGTGCTGCTGGTGCAGTGCCTGACCGTAATTTGTCGTCATTTCGAAAACATTTCCGCCGTCATCAACTCCAGCTACATCTCGAGCTGTATCGCTATATCCAATTTTATTATGACAAAGGTAAGTGGTGGCCACCACCAGGGAAAGCGTATTCGATAGCAATCAAAGCACTAGCGTACATTTGTTTAATATATCATTAGCTCGACAATGAGCAATCGGTGGACCTGGAAGCGGATGTGCTGTTCGTAAAGAGTGTGGCCCGCCTGCTGGAAGTGTTGTACGATCCGTATCTGACCTGGCGAAGCTATGTGCGCGGCGAGCACGCCGACTACAGTAGCCTGAACTACAAAATATCGCAACTACAGCCGGAAATAGTGCCATTTATATACGATTGCTTCCAGAGCGGTAAAGCTACGAAAAACGCGCATATCGGTAGGGAGCTAGTCCACATTCTTGGTGCAGTCATCGCAGGATCTCAGGTAATTGTTGCAATGAAAACAGACTTTTAAAAGCAGGAACACGCTTCTTATGGGCGAATTGGGTAAAGAATTTACGCTTCCGGCATTTCGATAGTTTGTCGGCTTTTTCGGCATAATTACTACTATGTTTGTTTTTCTACCACTTGGATTGGGTGATTAACTATGTTCACTCTATTCTCGTTTTAACTTTACTTCTCGTTCTTTCTACCGTGTCCCCCCGATAAACCCACTTTTAGGTAGCTTTAGTTAACATTCCGCTACCTAATGTCAATTCGTACTATTTAAATAATCCGGTTGGTGAAGGAAATGAACATGTTTCGGTGAGTTGGGATTTCTTTTGTCTAGTGCATGCCTCTGCTTGTTTGCTTTTTTTTTTAACAAGAATGATTTTACTAGTGTTAGTTTTACCATTTATTACTTGCATGAAAACGTAGTAGAACTTTATAGATTATTAGATTTACCACAATTTTATTAAGCTATTATAACTCTCATAATTAAGCTTCGCAATCTAGATATGCTAGAATTCAAATTATTTTGTATTGCTACTAAGTATTTTCGTCCCCAGATCGGGTTTTTTCACAATAAGTAACATACTCGCTTAATAGGTTTACTTTTAATGTTCATTGGCTACATTACTTATTTCATTATTGAATATTATTGTTCATGTGCTTAATCGTTTTCAGCATAATGGACTGCGTGCCATAAGTCCTGCAACGGTTACCATCATTATAGATGTCATTTGTAGATGGGAAAGCAATGCTGAGCTTCGACAGTTGATGCTCCATTGCTTTGCACTAATGGCAGTCATTCTGCAAAAGTCTAGTCCTGAGCAGGTAAGAACACATCGACAAAAATCTCCAATTTTGTATAAACTAATCCACATGTTCTTATTGCATTTCAGCGTCAAATCGATTTGTTGACTATTTTTCAACTGTACATAGGCTCGGTACGCGACCTGCTGACGACGGAACACTTTTTGACAAAGTCCTCATCGGTCGGTAGCTTCGAATTGTCTCACGACGATGATAATTACATCGACGTCGGTGCGCTCTGCGCTGCGATCGCATTTATCCGCGAGTTTATACCGGACCACGCCAATAAGCTCATCCTGTGCAATGCTTTGTTCGAGGCAAAGTTTCTCGCCAATCTGGTGCAGATTCCGGAGCAAGTGAAGGTAAAAGATCGTAAATGATGCGAGAGGCACAAAATCCTATACACAATTTCCTTTATTTATTTACAGAAATGGAACATTGATCATCAAACGCTGGGTACGGTGCTGGTGGAAACGCTGCAGAAGCTGTGCTATAATTCGGAAAAAATGCAATACAACCTGATGCACACAAATTACATCAATGTGCTGTTTGATGGCTTGCGAGCTTTTGGCAAACCATCGTCCAGCTTGATCGGCCAGTGTTTGGGCTTTGCGTTTGACGAGCAAGACACACGGCAGGTGAATCCGATCGTCGTCACGAAGCTAATCGAATGGATACCACTGATGGGAGAGGCGGAACAGAACATGCTAAGCGAAGTGCTGTTGAAGAAATGCTCGTGCACTATGCAAAGGTATGGTAATTGTTTGTTACTTAAGGAACGGATTAACCAGAGCTATCTTTATGTTCACAGCAAGCAGCACGTTTGCAGCCAGAAAACGATCAAACGCATCGTGGATGTTTGCTTAACCGCTTCCCAGCGACTATCCTCCAAATGTGCAATTAACCTGCTGAAACTGATCGAAGAACTAGCCAAGTACAGCATCTACCCGGCGGAGGTGAACAGTCTCTTCCGCCTGTTGCGCCCCGAAACGCAGTTCGAGTATCGGAAGCTGCTGCTCGAAACACTGCTACGAATAACGCATCACCGCAGTACGGTCGGTGTGATACCGGACAGCTTTCTCGACATTCAAACCAACACCAGCGGCATTACCATACCGGAAATCCGGAAATGGGAAACGACGCACGGGTTTGTGTTTCACGCCTGGTTGCGTTTGGAGGAGGAACACTCCATAGCGCAAAACTATCGGCGCCAGCTGTTTAGCCTGACCACCAACTACGGTACGGGGTATGAGTTTTTCATCCAGAAAAATGGCAACTTTGTGGTGAGCGTGATCACGAAGAAGGAGTTTTTCACAGCGACCGTACAGTCGCCCCAGCTGCTCGATGGCCGATGGCACTCGGTGACGGTTAGTGTGGTACCGCCGAAGCGTTTGTTCTCGTACCACCAGATCAACGTGTACATCGATTCCGTGCAAAAGCTTGGCTCGACCATGAAGTACGCATCGTTTGCGGAAGTGTTTTACTACTGTTCGATCGGTGCACCGTACAATAATTTTCGCAAAGTGTCACACACCTCCCACCAGTCAAACTCCGCTCGCATGAGCCCTGTGCCGGCCGATCTGACTGCTGCATCGCCGAGCGGTGAGAAGGAAGAGAAAGGTAAATCGTCTGGCCTTTTTCCGAACCTGATCGAGCGTACGTTCTTCCCCGGGCTGGTGTCACAAGTACCGAACTATTTTACGCTACCGAGCAAATCGACGTCCTCGCTAGATCCGAGCGTTAAATCGTACCCGATCGGTATGCAGGATCTTGTGTTCGGGGAAGCGATCTGTCTGAAGGGACAGCTCGGTGCGGTACTGCTAGCGGATACGAACGTAAACCTCAAGAGCTTGTTCGAGGCCGGTCCGAATGTGGCCAATGTGCTGGCGACGGATATGATTGAATCGTTCGATATGGCGTCCAAGTTTGTGTTTTGTTTCGCGCCCAATGCATGCTTCGACGGGTTGTGTTTGGATCTGGCACCCGGGAATCAGTACAATGGTCATCTGGTGGCTAGCGTTGCGAACACGCTTTCACTCCAGAACGCTCTCAACGGTATCGGAGGCATGGTGGCTTTGCTACCGATCGTTGACAGCATATCGCTGATGCCGGACTCGGATATCCCGTCGACAAACGAGTTGATTTCGCTCAGCCCGGTAGAATCACCGCTCAAGGAGGAACACTTTGGCGATTGGGAAATGTTGCAGCTCAACTCGCTGACCGAGGCGAAAATAATTCAAAATCCAATAGCTTGTTTCCTGTGCCTGATACGCAACTTTATCGGTGGTAGCGAGCTGAACAAGGAGAACATGCTGAAGAATGATGCGATTGCCATAATGAGTGCACTGCTGCAGAAGTGCAACGAACGGCTGTTCGACGTGAATGTGCTGATGGCTGTGCAGTTACTGATCGAGTCGATACAGAATGAAATGCCGTCGGGCAACATGGAGCTGCTGCACGTGCTGCATCGGGATTTGGTGTTTAACTTTCGCATCTGGGCGAAAGCACAGTTTCAGATTGTGATCGGACATGTGCAATACATAAGCACGATTATCAAAGACGATCGGAAGTACTTTCGGCGCCACTTTGGCATACAGTTTGTGCTGGACGTTATACATGAGCATTTCACGCACAGCACCAACCTTCCGGCGCAGGATGCAAAGATGGTGCGGGAATCGCTGCTGAGGATCGTCAAGTACTACATACAGAAAGAGGTCAACATCAAGGAGGTAATTGAGTGTGCGTATTTGTTGAAACGCGAGTAAAATATAACAACTTTTGCTTTTTGTTTACCTTCAGATATCGGCGGTGCTGACATTCCTCACTACAACGAAGCACGAGTCAACGGTTGGTGAGATTATCGACATGCTCATCCTGCTGATTGAAGGCAAACATGTGAAGGATCAAATATTCTTACTCATGTACGAGCCACACATGGCCGAAGCCATGTACACGCTGTTCATTGATCGCCATTTTGGTAGCGAGGTGCATACGAAGCTAATCAAGTTCATTACCGGCATGCTGTGCACCAAGCGAATATCCGCCAAACACAAGGCAGCACTGCGGCTCTACGACACAACGATCGAATGCCACAGTCTCTATCCGGGACTGTTCTCTTTCATGCTTCCGTTCCAACTGGAACCACACGTCATCCTCGGCCTGTTGGATCTTAACCTAAGCTCCGACACCGAAATGGGTTATGCCGGAGCACTGTGCCTCATGTACCATTCCAACCTGTCGGAACTGTCGCTAAAGCTGGAGATAGCGCGCCGCCTAATGACGAGCACGTTCACGAAACCGAAAGCCCCACAGATGATAGCGAAACAGGTCGGCTGGCAAGAGTCCATCGCACGGCTGCTGATAAAGAAACCGGTGGAAAATCGTCCGGAAGAGGAAGGATCCGAAAAAGAGAAGCAAAATTTGCTCACCGACATGGACGAGGTTGTGAAGCGTGAAAGTGAGTCGTCGGTTACCGGGGCAGGTGCCGATGATTTGATTGTGTTTGATGAGGATAATCTGGAGCTGCACGTACAGGAGGGAGGTAGCAAGCAACCGAACTCGTTCATGTCCGAAGCGGCTACAGCAATCGAGCATGAAATCAAGGAACTGGCCGACACCGTGCAAGAAGCGGTAGTGGACAACATTGCCTCATCGATCACGTCGGTTTACTCGGTCATACGGCAGAAAACGTCGGACATACAGGATACGATCGGTTCGCTAACGCTCAGCTTCGAAGAGTCAGCTGGACGGAAGAAGAAATCCTCCCTGAGCAGTAGCAGCGAGGAGAATGTGTCGCTCGACGAGTCAGGCTCGCTGGCCGGTACCGCCTCGATGGTGGTGGAGGATCTACAATCGACAAAGAGTGCGGAAGAGTTGGACAGCAGTGCTGGGAATAGCGTTGACTCTACCAGCGAAAAGTACGCCGACGATAATGAGGAAGAAAATCTCGTTTGCCTTGTGTCGAGCAGCTTGTTTACCATTTTGTGGCGCGGTGTGGAAAACTCCAACGATTCGTGGCAGGAACGTGGTCAGGTGATGGCATGCATCAACCTGATCGCGCTGAACAACGAACTGTACTGTTCCCATCTGGCGCTACGCTTACGCATACTGGAGATGGGTGTACAGGCAGCGTTGATGGATCTGGCGGAAAATGCCCACCTTGCACTGATCCACCAGCAAAACGCTGCCCAACTGCTGCGGCTCGCGTACGACCTGGTCGTGCTGGATCCGAACGAGGACGATTCGAAGAAGTGTTCGGTGAAGCTGCTCGACGGTGTTCTGTCGCTGCTCGACATACTGATGGTATTTCAGCAAAGCAGCAGTGACGATTGGTCCGAAATGTCGCACCTTTGTTTGGGGCTGCTGTTAAAGTGTTCACACAGTGCAAACTCGGAGATAGTGGCAATGGCTACGGCGAAGCTGCATGCGCTGTTGCAAAACCGCATCAATCAAGATCCGGCCGAAATCGGCTACCTAATGTACAGTCTCAATCAAGCGATGAGCAATGCGATAGAGGTGGACAATTCGGAACAGTACTCGTTCCTCATACCGGTGATGAAGGCGCTGCTGGAGAAATCGCGCACGGTGCTTGGGTTGGCCACACACACGCCGGATCTACCGGCGACATCGTCGGGTCCTATCTTCTTTCAGGACTTCCAAACGTACTGTGCTAGTCGGCAGTGGACAACGTTCATCGATAAGAAGGTAGGTACATGAAGCCTTTAACATTTGAAACGATTTTGAAAACTGTACAAAAAGAGATGGATTTGAATCGTTCTGAATGGGAGATATTTTCGAGCTAGATTCTCATTATTTTCTACTATTATTTACCGGAAAAAACGCTTTTCAACTCTGCAATATCTCATTTCTCGGCACATCACCTCGCTTAACATTTATTTGCTGGACAAACTTTAAAACAGTTTAATAAATAGACTCTCGCTCCCCTTCTCCCTCGATCGATCTAACGAAAACGAAACGTAACGAAATAACACTTATGCGTACGCTAATGCTACTGTAGAGAGAATCGCACTGGTAAAACACAACGAGACGGACACGGACATGGACCACCTACCTATAGCGATCTCGTCGTCTCAGACAAATCTTTCTTCTTTCGGTTCCCACGTGAACGTCGTGTGCCAATGTCACTGATGTCGTCATAGTTTTCCTCATCATCATCGTCCAGCATGGTGTAGTCGAGGCTGCTGCTCACGGCACTACGGTAGCGCTGCATGTCTCTTCTTCTGGTCGGTAGAAATCCGCCACTCGACGGTCGCTCACCCGTACTTCCTCCCTGACTCGAACCGGCGTAGTAGCTGTGCGAGTTAGATTTCTGAATCGACAGTATATTCAAATCGTCCAGTCCGATCGGTTTCGATGGTCGGTGGTGTTGCTGGTTGGCGGCATTAGCTTGAAAGTAATTGTTTAGATCCAAAGTTTTCGTATCATATTCAACCGATTTACTGGTGGAAATTGAAGTCGCCGGAGGTGGTGACCGTTGGTTGACCGGTTCGCGACCCTTTGCACCGTTGTTTTGGGACGAAAGCAGCACAAAATTGGACGGCTGTGCATCCTCGGCACGCGGGAACGTTACGCCCGCCGGTTTGGAATGCTTGATCTGTTTCTTCGGTTCAAAGTCTAGGAATTCGTCCGCATCGATTGCCACCTGATGGAAATCGGAACTCGAACCGAACGCATCGCGCAGATCATCCGTGTCGAGATTGTGGGCGATGGTTGAGCTTGGCAGCTTCGGCTTCTTCTTGCGCCGACTCTTGATGCGTTTATCACCGCCCGATGCGGTGGGGAACTGCTCGTCCGATGAGTCCTGTCCGAACGGTGCAGGTTGCTTACTTTTGACCGGGATCTTCTGTGACTCCGAGCCACCGTCGTAGTATGAGTTGAAGGATGTGAAATGATCATCTGCATCACTGATCGTTTGCAGCGTACTGATCGGAGGTTTGTTAGGGTTGGTTTTGGTGGGCGTGTGGAACTGTTCCTGATCGTATCGGGTCGGTAAGTTCGGTATGTACTCTTCCTCACTGGCGCCGACCGAGCTGTGGGAGGTGGAGTGCGTAGAGCTGCCTCCTCCGTTATGCTGAGACCGTTTGTAGGTCGTTTCAAAGTCTCCCGAAGGCTCAAATAAGTTCGATTTAGAGTTGGATGGTACTTCGTACGATGAAATCGGTGTTTTGTAGGGATCTTTGCGATATTTTTCTAGCGGCAGCTGATGCTTGCTGGTTCCGATATCTCCAAAGCTAGAGGAAGTGTCGGTGTAGTAGTTGCCTTTGCCGGAGGGCGTTGTGTACGTGTTGATTGCCGTTGAATCTGCAAACGACGGTTGCTTATTGCTCGAGTGTGAAAAGCTGTGCGAGTAGCCTCCAATGTTGTGCGAATGTTTACTGCCCGGAAAACTGTCGAAGCCGTTAGACGAATCCAGGAACGAAGGTACCTTCGAATCGAACGTACTGGGTCCACTGCCAAAGTTTGTCTTGGAAAATCCACCATCAAAGCTGGATAACTCGAAGCTAGGTTTGCCGAACGACGTGGAAGAGGATGAGCTACCTTGGAAGCTGTGCTTGCCGAATGAAGGGGACGCTTCGTAGCTGGGCTTGCCGTATGAGGATCCCTCGTAGCTAGTGATCGTTTGCCCGTACGCAAACGGGGGCGATCCGAAGGCGGGCGATGGATGAATCGGTGAACCGTACCCTGCCGGCGGCTCTCCGAACGTTCCGTGATGATCACCGAACGAAGCTTCAAATCCGGCACTGTACGGATCGTCGATCGACTGTGGAACGTAGTGCGACAGTGGAGGATAGTTTATGTTGGGTGGTCCGTACTTGCCGCGCGGTTTCGAGCTAGGTCTTCGCGGAGGTCTTGGTTTACGACCACGGGGTGGAGGTGGTAGCTTTGGTCGTCGCTTTATCACACGATGAATTTCGACCTCATGACGCTTCTGACGGTGCAATGCAGCGGGCACGGGAAGCTGTTCGACGGATGTCGGTTTATCGTCCCCATCGTTGGTAACTTTGCTTGACTCTTCGGCCGCAACCAGCGCTACGAACAGCTGTCCGAAAGACAAGGGCGTACAAGATATGGTTAAAAATAATGCATTAGATTATCCGAGTTAAAACACATGATCGAGCGACAAAACGGATACTAATAAGCCGACCAACTTTACGACAGACGGTTTCAATTTTGCATGCCAATGACTGCAACTCGCTGTTCGGCCGATCAGCTGTAGCGCAACGAATGCAGTTTGTGCAAAACGCCTAACCTAATGACGGTCACACCCAATTGCGCGCCGGTCGGCTAGACCGCTCGAATGACCGAGAAAAATCCCTTTACGCACCTTTCGCCGACACGCGAAGGCAACATCGACCCAAGATGGTTGGTGAATGTCTGTCTGTCTTTGGTGCGCTCGGATCACTCCGCCCGGCACGTAGAGCGAGCATATATTGTGTGGCTGGCGCTGTGTGAACGCTAGAATTTCGAACATAAATTACCCGGCCTCTGCACTATCTGCCAAAGGTGACCGTTCCCCACGATGCGTCTGACAGGGGGGGGGGGGGGAGGCTGAGGAGATAGCGTGAGGTGGGGAAACCGTCCGGCCATGATAGTACTGCAATTTGGAGAGCTCTGTTTACTGGGTGACGGTACTTCTTGAAACAACGGCCACATGGGGGCTTACTTGCGGGCCGCGTACATACGATTCAATGTGGGTTATTGGAGTTTTTACTTTTTCCACCACACCACGCCAGTGGTGCGGCGACAGTGCCACGAGCACGATAAGCGGATGGACGGAAGTGGGGTGGTGGACAAGTTTTTCTTTTCCAGGTGGAGTCGAAAGAGGAAAAACTGGTTTGCTGCCGTTCCAGCTGCTGGATGAAAATGACCGCTTCGACTTTCGATTTCCTCCGCGCTATCAAACCAGCGGGAGGTCGAGCTGCCCTGCTGTGCGATGTTTGATTGGTAGTAATTGGTGTGTCGCGGTAAAGGTGGTCAAGGCATGGGCACGGATCGTGCGCGATTATCTTATCTGCAGGATTGTAGGATTAGCGCGAAAGCTGGTAGGGAAAATGCTTCAGAGCTGGAGGACAAACTCTCAACCTTTGTCAATGCAAATCGATGCATCGCTGTTGAAGTTTATAGAACTAGTAGATCTTCCTTGGCTTAACAGAAGTAAACTGCATAATACCTTCTTTATCCCATTCATGTACGGAGTTATTTAAATCTGTTGCTTATGTTTATACAAAAAAAACTCTTTCCATGCAGCCAAGGGTTCACCAATGTCTAGGAAAGGAAATGATCGTGAAATGCAATTTCCCTCCGCTCGGTGCAAGAACTGTTGTGATGCAGTGTTGACCAGCACCTATCACACCGACGATCGCTTGCGGTTTTGGTTAGCCGGTTGCCTCTTGGCAGGTGGTACCCATTGAAGCCATTTGAATTTCTCCAATTTGAATTTTCTCGTCTGCGCCGAGGAGTGTTTAGTAATGCAGTTTTTTCGCTTCTTCCTCGTACATTGTTTATCGCTGGAATGTCATGGAAAATCTTCGTACGTCTTGCTCTCGCTGGCTGTCGTCGGCAATTGCAAATTGCATGCAATCGGAAGTCGTAAACGTACTAGTGCATTTTTAAATGCATTTTCTACCGTTTCTCTTCGTTTTTGTTTCTTCATTTTCTCGAGAGAGAGAGATTGAAGATAATCGAATAGTTAAATAATAATATATTCCTAGTACAAGTGTTCCTAGCATTGGTGGAGAAAAAAACAACCCCATACGAGGTGTACCCAGCATATGATTATTATGCAGTGAAAGCATCCGATGACCATAAAAAGCAACCATCAACCACAGGGGAAAAAACAAAAAAGCTCTAAATTGTAGTTAAAATTACGCACTCGGCTTTCTCGTGCCGTGAACCGCAGGAAAATCATCGTACCACTTCAAGATGACACCTGCGATCGCTTATTTATGTAAATATTTCCCCCTATTGTGCGTTAAGATTAAGAAACTGCGGTGGAAAATCTACCCTCCACCGTGATTTATTCGCTGCACTATGGCATGAATACGCTGGGTGTAATGTAATGTAAAGGTGACTTAACTCGATTATGCTCGAGCACCATCCTCGCCGTGATGTGTGTGAGACATGTGCTTCGGCCCTAGGGGTTGGACAGAAGAAAGCCGCCACGGCTTACCAATCGCGCCCATTAGCGAGAGAAAAGTTTGCGCCCCGTATGGTTTATCTCCAAAATACAGCGCTATATTCGGTAATCGGAGCAGCCAGCAGCGTGCGAGTCTCAAGAGTGCTTCTCCCTGCCGGAACTGTTTACAGGCAATTATGTAAACACGGCGGAAGATAAAGTGCCCTTCAAAGCAGACAGGGCGTGTGCCGTTCGGCCGACAAAAGGTGTTTTCAGGTCAAATGTTATGCTGACTGGAACTTAGCGTCTGGCCTCGGCGTAAGGGGAGATACACATGGGTTGAAATATAGTTGTCAGTTGCTTAACGGGGGTTTTGAAACAGCTCTTTCCCTTCGACGCGTGAAGCGTTTCGGAAGCAAGCAATTTAATGTTGATTGTGTGTGGACGTACCACGCATCGTGTTGATGTGTGTACGATTTGAAGCGCTTTTAGAATGAGACGGCTGTTGCACCGAGGTACATAATGGGACAATTGTGAGCTGCTTCATTAACCAATTGGAGTGTTACAAAGCTCGTTTAGGCACAGGTTTTTCTCTTTTCATACTAATTACAACGTAGGAAAGCTGCCGTCGGGGATGGGTTGGCTTGTGGATATCACACAACTTTAACAATAGTGCTATTTTTAACGCATCTCTATGAAATCATTACAATATGCAGGCTTCCTCATCTCGAGTGTACACGCGAGAAAATGCTTGGATTTAACAAGGTTTCAAATAAATATTGGAATATTACTGTGGAACTTTAGAATCATATACTGGAATCTTGCAAACAGTTGGGAGAAATTTAGAATGTGATTGTGGAACTTTGCTATTAGTTGTGCATTAAAAGAAATGGTAATTAAGGCAACATTTCCTAAAGATTTTTGCGTTAAACCCGGCTGAATGTGAAGCCTCCAGACCAAACGATCGGCAATCAGTTCCCTGCTAAGTTCAATGTTTTATAGTCGCATTTCAATTCTTCCCTAATTGTATACAATATTCCATGTTATGATCACAAAGTTCCATAACGAATTTGCAATATTCCACTATCCATTTGAAACATTCTCTTGAATTATTCAAAAGTCCTGTATCGATTAAAATGCTATAGTGATTGATTCTTTAAATTGGATTAAGTTATGCTTGAGATGTTCCAAGCTATCCAATGCATTTTTCTAATAGTAGCAATTAATTCAATCCTCCCGGGTCGTTGGCCTGCCATCTGCCGCTACCTTCAACACCCTTAAGTATGCAACTGGTAGCAAACTTGCAGCAAACACTTAATTATTCCCTCACCAAAGGCGCAAAACTGATCGTAGTGCAATGGAAACGGTTCGCAATACAAATGGCACTTTGAACCTCGCAGTCTGAGTATGCATGCAACCGACGCATCAACAGTAGCATCAAACATTTTCTTTTTCCCCATCCAGCTAGATTCGAGGTCAAACAGTATGGTACCTCGGGTACGACCTCTGTCGGTTCGGTCGGTTTTTCGGAGTGCTGCCAATATTGGGGCATCTCCGATCGCCGGTCTCACTTATCACCTGCAACATTTCCACACCTTTCTTAAATGCGGCCAAATCCGTTAGTGGTACAATTTGGTGCGCCGACGCAGAAAGCTTCAAAAGCCTTTTATTACCCGATCAAAACCATCATTATCGCTAACTACACCGATTGCTTTGCCTGGGCGTAAACTCGTCGATCGATCGTATTAATTAAGGAAGAGCCAAGCGATCGTTGTAAAATGCTAACAGCGAGCGCGTCCGCGCTAATAACGATCGGTGCATCGTGCCGTGCCCCTTTTTGTTTTTAAATGTAGGTTAAAGTTTTTACTAGCTTTTGTTTTCCGAAAATATTTACCAATAGCAGCAGCTGCTGCCAGCAAGCCATTTTGAAGTATCCGGCACTGTATATAGATGTGATGGGTTCTTATGGGTGTAGAAAAACGTTCGTCACTTCACCTCCTGTTGAAGTTTTTTTGCTGCTCACTTGTTCAAGTTTAAACTGCACTACTTCGTCTGTTTATTCGAGTCGAATATTCGGCACCACATCAGTGTTGTTCACTGATTCACACTTTCTTGCACCTCCCACTGATCGCGCAAATTTTCCAATCCGTGCGTATTATTGCTGTTTGTTTTTCACCTATTTCCACCGGACGCTTCCAGACGCTAATTCCGGTTCTTGTTTTCAACGTGCCTTGCACACTGGCACCTGGAACGAATCGTCTGTTCACGCGGCGGGAGCTTCTGCGCACTGTCTGCGTTTTTCCACTTTCATTGCGAAACTAAGCAGCTCGGCCAGGGAGGATCTTCTTTTATAAATTTCCAAACGCTGCTCTCGCTCCGAACCGGCTTCCGCACGAACGTGTGACCGGCTGAGGCGCGCGTTGGTTCCGCGAGGGTGAGATGGCACACGGCGCGCTCAACAGAAGACTTGAATGCTGCTGCCACAAGCGGTCGAGCGGGAGCTGTACACGTTCGCGAAGGAGAAGGCGTCCGGGTGACTGTGAAAGAAATGGCATGGTCTCAAGCGAACCGTTCACCTTTCCTTCTTTTCCTTTGCGGAGGAAGAGCATGGCGAGAGAAAATGCTCCACGCGACGGTGTGCGGTGGTGCGTCGATCGTACGCCCTCCGTAGCATTCCTTTCGTGACGCTAGCCACCATATAACCTGCCGAACTCGTGAACAAGGGAGGAGAAGTAGAAATGGTGGGTGGGATTAAGCTTCTGGAGTGGCAAACAACCGTGTAGTAGCAGCAAGAATATTGAATAGCGGAAGTGTGATCATTACAAATGCAGCCAAAAAGGTAGGTTTTCATCGCGTGTTTTGTCTGCATGAAGTGTTTGTGGGATGACTTGAAGCAATACAGGCCAAATGCAATTGTTGCTGTTTGTATCCCATTGTTATGGTTGTTCATGCTGATCATCGTTGTCGAGAAGATCTCCTTCTCTCTCGGCTTTTCCGTGGGGATTAATATAGCTAGTTCAACACCATTCGGACGGCACGGAGAATTAACAAATATTCTATTTTCAACACCAACTTAATCTTTGAACAAATCACTGTTTATCATAATTGGGTCCGTCAACATATAAAGCAAAGAAAACAGCTTCAAATTTAAGCAATTATAAACCACTCAAATATTTTCGGCACTTTCTTCCTCCCATGTGTCATGTGAACCGGCTGTGTCGCTCCGTCATTTCTCCATTACTTTTACAGTTGAGTGAAACCACTTTCCTTCATGAATAGCACAGAAAATATCGTACCACTGTCAGGTGTAGTATACACCACCGTCCGAACCGTCTGTGTGCTCGAAATTTATGCTCAAACCGCAAGGTTCGAATTGTGACACATTTCTTCTTCTGGCCCGGTGGATAAAAATCGAAAGTTGCTATCCGGTCCCACCGACACCTGGTGGCGAGACTTTCCTTCTCACCGGTAGAAGGACTCGGGGAAGCCTTGAACTTGGCTTTCGATGTCAAAATTCAAAATTGAACCCAATGCCTTCACCATCCTTCGCTGCTTGGCAAATCGTGTTATCGTTACCGGGCAAAGGCGCAATAGGAAGCGGAACGAAACGGCAGAATCCGTACGAACAGGAATTGAAACGGGAAGCGGTTCCTAAATTCCAACTGTGGAGTTTCGTTTCCCGCGAACAGGTCTCTTGTGAAATTGCGGAATCGTTGCCGTTAATGTGTAATGCTGCACCGTGGTGGAAGTGGAGCAGGTTTCCAGTGCTAAAAACAGGCTTTAGCACTGTGGAAATGGATATTTTTATAAACAAGACAAAACCGATCTCCTTTTTTCTGAATCGTACTGCTAACATAGTCATGCCGGTTAGACCGGACGGATTAGCCGTGATGATGGATTAGCTTTGAAGCAGTTATCGCTGTCTGTTTCTTCCAATAAACAGTTGTAATAAAATTCCCATTGTAATCCATGCCATAACGCAAAAGAAAGGCCAAGTTAATAAATTGGCGCTAAGTAACGTCATCCATTCATGTGTCATCGAGATGATTATACATATTAATGTGATGGTTTTTGTTTTGCTGTCGATCGCTGCCTGCTGTAGCCCTCCGGGCAGACGCGCGATCAATCAATGAAAGGGCTTTCGCAGAGCGAGGGCTGTGCAAGGGTTTTCTGCAAGGTTCAGTGCAGAGTGTCTAATTAACAGGCAAACACGTTTGCAGAACGCTTCCTGCTTCCCGGGTCCACTTGTGTACCGATCTTCGCTTGGCTCATCCACTCCGGGACCGGTTCGGTGGATGGTGGATGTTGATTATATCCGCAGTATTCAGCTAACGATCACCGACCGACCGGCCACTACAACAGCGCTACACATCTGCTAAACATGCAAGAGCTAATCAATAGTCGCGATTGACGGTGGCTGCTGCTGCATGCAACAACGCGATCACAACAGTGTACGATCACGAGACAAAATGCAACGCGCAGATCCGGACAAAAACCGTTTCGGGAAGGGCATTCTTTGGCGGAAGTGCACTTTCGCTGCCGCGTACCAATGTCTTCAATAATGTGTGTGCGCCGCTACATTCATCTTGCCACCCTAATCGCACACTATTTGCGGAATAAGAAAGAAGGGTGCACCTTCTGCTGCTGCTTCTGCTGCTGCTGGTAGTGCCTCAAAGTAGCATCGTTAGGGCCACTACCCCGTGCCGTTCGATGGGACAGCGCAAACACAGTTGGTGCATGCTGTTCCGATTGTAGCCACTTTTTTTGTTGTTGTATCTCCCGGTTCGCCGGAGGTCGGCGCTGTCAGTTCGTGATACGTTTAAAGGTTATTATTCGTTACGTTACGGCAGGCTCTTGCAAAACCCAGGAAGGAACCATTCGTCATTGGCTATGTGTTCACGAGAGAGAAAAATAGGAATAGCAACGAATCCCGGAACCTTGGAGCGGGGTGATTGATTGTTTTCAGATAAATTTGACCAATTTTCCAGTGTGTACGTCTATTTTATGCGCTCTTTCAATCTATACTTCTTACAGATAAAACCACTGTACACATCGTATCAGAAGGATCTGTCCAACACGCTGTGGGAACCGTTAAATACGTTTTGGGCCGAATGCTATGAATCGTGCAAGCTATCATCTCAGCGCAGAGCCAAACTGCAGATGGAAAGTCGTCGGAAATTTCAGGTAATAAGAATTTCATTACATTGCTGACGTTTTATGCAAAACTCTGCTTCAGACAAAGGAGCAATGGCAAACATGACAAAGGCACAAGTATATGAACATACGTTTTTGAATAATTTTCTATAGGAACGAATACTTGTACCGTGCAGAATACGTCAATCGGAGGAGAATGCGCGGCTCACCATACAGCAAACCCAGCGCAAAGCAAAAGACGCAAATACCGATCGCCGGTGGCTCAATCTTCAGCGATTTCTTTACGGGCCCAAGGGTGCCTGGACCAAAGAGTGAGTACACGAGCCGGATTTCTTTCAGAGTTGTGTCTATTGATCTGTATAAATGTAATCATGTCCATATATGAATGCAACCGAAATGCTAATGATCGCTCAGAACGGTTAGCGTTGTGCCCTACTAGCTTGAACGATCAGTTCCGCAGAAAAGGGTGACGTAAGTGTGAATATCCGCATGTCGAACCGTTGTCGAACTTTATTCACCCCGCGCTCGATGGATCGATCGTCTGCAGTCGTCGTCTCGTGCGTTCAACTCATTAAGCTGTCAATTGCCCGTGAAACGGGAACTTTCTGTCGGCCTATGGTGTACCGTGAAAGCACAACAGCATCTTGCGGTACAGCGGTAAGGTGACCTAGAAAAAGTGTCAATCGGTCAAGTTCGGGCGTAATAGGTGCAATTTCTATGTCAAACAACGCTTACAATGCGTGTTGGGATCTCCCAAACGAAGCATTCATAATCTGTCAAGCGGCCTGTGAGAGTAATCGTTTCGTAAACCAATTAAAGTTGAATACATTGCTTAATTTTGTGACGGGAAATGAAAAAGAAAATCATTTATACCAGCTTGTTTTGTTGTGCTATGAATGGTTTACATGCGAATGGTGATATTTAAATGCAATTCTTATCCCTTTCTCGCGTGACACGGAGCATAAATTAAGCATAATATTTATAAAATGTTTTTTTTTTCTAAGTTCAACTTAAATGCTTCTAACAAGACTTATTAACACATTTAAAGTACAAAATGAAAAGATCCAGAGTTTTGGCGCAAGCTGTCATGGATCCTCCACGGGCAAAGATCTTGCTGGTAGTAGCATGTGACGTTCTTCAAATACATTCAAAAGGAAGTTGTTTGGACTCAAAATTTACAGTTCTTTCGTAAGTTCAATTCTGTACCAATTGAGGCGCTTACGAAAAACTAATTATAACCAAAAATGCGACCTTTGTGCACTGTGCGTATGATTCATCACTTTCTTTTTTTTATGCGCCGTAAATAACGATATATCAATTAATTATCGGCTAATTTGTCGCACCATTGCGGCAAACCATTGCGATGGTTTTGCCAAATTAATATTTTTTCCTCATTAGCATAAGTCCATTAAATCTACGTTATCATCGACTCTTCACTTTCTCAGCATTAGTAGCATTGGTCCAGTTTTGGTAGTTTGCTATTTTTCTTTCCCAAATATGGCAACGATGCTATGGCAACGACAGTCGATGGCAACGGAAAGCAACTGTTATGATGCAACAAAACTAGACGAACACTTGGAACACGATTTTACATAATCTCCACTTTCACAACTTGGATGCTGGTTTATTTTCTTACGGACACTAGAACTAGAAAACAATACAAGTCAAACACAGTCAAACATTGTCAATCATTTCTGAGCCCCTCTTTCCGTCAGCGGTAGGGGATCGTTGGTCGATGCTTCAAGCACTTGCGCTACTATTTACATATTGGTTGGTTTGTATACATCGATTTCCGTGGTACGTGGTCGGTCCATGCGCTAGAAACACTTCTTCATTTGTCAACTAAGATTGTTGTCGATCGAAGCACTTCTAGAAAAGTCCATTATCGTGTTGGGCGGATGTGATTTAACCAAGGATGGCCTTGCCGTATCCTGGGTATCCGTAGGGAGCGTACGGGGCAGCAACCTTGGCGACGGCGGGGTAAGCCAGCGGGGCGGCGATCTTGGCAACTGGGGCAACAGCCTTGACGGCCAGCGGCTCACGGTGGACGACGGCGTTGAATCCGTTGACGGGGTCGGCGGTGTACTCAACGACACGACGGGTGCCATCGGGCTCAACCAGCGAGTACGATCCAGTCACAACATCTCCCGAGCGGGATTCCTGCTGTTCCTTGTTGTCTCCGGTCAGAGCATCCTGTGGGATCGGAACCTCGTTACGCATATGGTTCGGAGACGTTCGTAATCGGCTACTCGTCTACTTACGGCAATGTGGTAGCTGTAGCTGTACTGTGGGTTGGGGTCGTAGTCATCGGCAACCTTAGCGACAACCGGGGCGGCAACCTTGGCGATGGTCGGGTAAGCCAGAGGAGCGGCAACCTTGGCCACAGCTGGGTAAGCTCCCAACGGGGCTGGGTAACCGATGGCGACAGCGTTAGCGACGGCCACGATGGCGGCGAAGACGGCGAACTGCACACAAGGGATAAAGATCACAGAAGTTAACGCATCATGTCTGGATGCTATTCGGTCCAAAGTGTTGTATGGTCTCATGCTCCAAACCGATGCAACTTACTTTGAATGCCATTTCGAGATGGGTGGGTAAGTCTGGTGTTGACTGTTTGACAACCGTATGCTGATTATGTTCTTAGAACGGGCGTCCACTCCTTTTTATACTGCACACCAAAATCTGTATCGCCACGAAACAAGCTCACCTACGACGACGCCCCACAATCACTTCGATGATGCATTTTGTTGCATTTTTTTTTGTTGCAACTTTACCACTAAAATTATTGTACACGAGCAGGGTCTGTATTGCTGCCCTTTTCGGTCACTCTCTCGCATCCAACACGGTGTGCGTACACTCTCGCACTCGCTCTTTTGGAGGCCAGCGCACGGATTCTGTGTAGCTGTGGTTATCAAAAAGTGCTTACTCGTTCGATTGCATTCACTCCCGCGACCGATTAGCACCGCAGCATCGATGGAAAAGTGTTTTGGGCCTGGCTGCGTGCACAGACCAGCACGAAGGTTCACAAGTTCACGTTTTACAACCCGCGCCTAGGGGCGACTATACCCAGTGACGGTGTGCGCGAACGCAAGCTTCACTTGTGCGTTGTGCGTTTACGCTCATTGCGATCCAATTTTCGCCGGGGTTTACACGTTCCTTCCACCATTCACTTGGCGAAGCAAAACCCTCCGAAACTTGACTTCCCACGTTCGCCGTGTCGGTCATGTCTTCGGGAGGTGGCCGGCGCGTAGCCTTAATAACGAGGAGTGGTCGGTCGAAAAATGTGCATTGGGTGGTTGGCGAAAATGCATCAGGGCGTCTAGAATCTGCTTCTCAATGAAACGCACCATTCACACCTCGTGTCTCCTGCCTCGCTCCAGCTGTTGCGGTAAAGTGGTGACAACAGCACACACACACGAACGGTGGTTCGCCTTTATGTTCCCATTTTCTTGATCACTGTGATCATGCGAAGGGCGGCTGATCGACCACGGTGAAGGATCCTTTCGGAAGAGACAACAGAAAGGTGCTGATACGAAACTGTATCGCTGTGGCCGCTGACTGGCGGCACAAATTTCCACTTTACAGCGCCGTGTGCGCTCCGATGTCGATTGGTTTCATGTGATAATTAGTCATTTAACGAGATAATTTGGTCGTGTGGTAGGCAGACTGGGTGGCTTTGATTACCTATTTTGCGTTAAATATGGCAATGATATATTAAATTCAAATTAGTGCATTATGTTTGCCGAACGCTCTGGAAAGTATGTACTACAAACTGTAATGTAAGTGTTGATTGGCATGAAATTTTGATTGCCGTTGTACGTAAAAAAGGACAATAAATTATAGGAAGACATATTTATTTTTTATGAAAATTTAATGTCGTAAATAGTATTTCAAAGACAGTTCTACTCTTAGTTGCTATTGATTATACCTTGCTTAAATATAACATTTGGTAGAACCACATGTTCGGGCCCTTGACTTATAATAGTCGAATTATTCGCTACATCGTATAGTTTCGTTTACATAGTCCAGCTTCTACTGTTAGGATGATTTGTATTCCGGGTTTCCCTGTCAATAGTTGGTTTGGTATGCCGAATCATTACAACAAGTTTTGTGCCACTAGCTTATTTAAGTTTCTAGCCGCAAGCTCATGGGATCTCTTGAAGATCATGACTGAATTCGTGCTCAGTAGAGCTTGTGTGGTTAAAGTCCTCAAGGTCTCGAGCTCATCTCAACAGTCAGCTCAAACATTCGCAGCTGATTGCATAAGGATGAACCCAAGAACTCACCTCCTTACCCAAGAACCTGAGCTAACTCAGTCTGTAGCTCACAGACAGCACTGCTCACAGATTGCAATTCCTGTTGGTGGAATCCGGATGACATTTGGATTCCCAGATTCGCCAAAAGGAAAATAATGGCCATGCAGTCCTGGAGGACTCAAATAACGTTAGTTCATTTAATACTTATGACTTTTGTAATACATTTAATACTTTTAATATTGAGTATTATATTTAATACTTAACAAATTATTTGTGATAATCAGTTTGAGTTAATATACGCAGTATTTAGTTTGTTTTAATCATAGCTTGCGCTTTATTCAGTCACACAGTCAAACATAGTAAAAGTGTCTATTTTCTCGAGGCTCAGGCTTGCAAAAAGGGAATTTCAGGAAGGTGTATGAAGGGCTCAGAGGAAAGATGGAACGAATAATAAATATCGTGCGTGGGGAGGTATCGATGAAAACGTTTCCGGCGATCGATCGTTTATCCGTACAGCGGATGGGCCAGCGGCTTAGCGACGGCAGTGTAGGCAAGCGGGGCAGCAAACTTGGCAACCGGGGCTACCGCCTTGACGACACCGGCACCGCGATGAACAACGGCGTTGAATCCGTTGACGGGGTCGGCAGTGTACTCCACAACGCGCTGAGTACCGTCAGGTTCGATGAGCGAGTACGATCCGCTCACGACATCTCCCGAGCGAGATTCCTGCTGGCTCTTGTTGTCTCCGGTAAGAGCATCCTGATCGTGAGTGGGAATGACGTGAACGATCGTAGGGAATATCCTGGATTCCACTAATTATTCTACTTACCGACACGGCGTAGCTGTAGCTGTACTGCGGGTTAGGATCGTAATCGGCCAGCGGTGCGGCAACCTTGGCCACAGCCGGGTATGCTGGATAGCCGATGGCGACGGCACTGGCTGTAGCGACAAACGCGGCAAGTACTGCAAACTGTAAAGCAAACATAACCGTAAGCACCCACGGAACCGAGGGGAAAATGTTTCAAACCATTTCTTACCCGTAGGGCCATTTTCGTGTGCTGTGTTGTGTCCTGCGCGGTTAGAACTGAGTCTGACGAATGTGTAACTAATCTAATTTTCGCATTGCTTTATATACGAAATCTATAATGTCTACCTTACACCCGGGCACGCAACACGCCAACCCGTTCTGGGAAGCAACTTTACGCTGTCCACTCGAGGGCGTAAGGAGCGACCAAAAAAAATGGGCCCAAACCATCTTTCCCATAAACATAACCGCACACACCCAGATCCGTCTGCGATACGGGGTGCTGGGCAGACTTTAGGGGTGAGTTTGAAGCTTAAAAAAATCCCCCCATTTACCCCGTTGGACAAATCTGAGGTGCACTGTTTCTTGTTTGTTTTTTCTTTCTCCTGTCTGCGAGTGAATTTATCGTTTTCGTTCTCCCCCAGTGCGTACATAACATAACAAGCGCTACAAAATGCAACTCAAGGAAAATAATATCAATGACAATTTTAACGGCCATTCGAACTTTTACCGGGGCAGCCCCATTCAGCAGCATTGCGGTGCACCGCTGCTGGCCACTAATAGTGCGTTGGACAAAGTGCAACATGCTGTACGGCAGCAACATGCTCCCACAGACGCAGTGTGTTAGGCCTTGTACGCACCGGTCTGCATCGGGTGGCGGCCACCTCACCCTGATGCAATTGGCGTCGTGCGTAGTTTGGGTGGGAGGGCGCGATACTGCCAAATCTTAATTTATTGGTCATGTGTGATACGCGTGCCGGCGACGTGTGTCTCGCTGGGCACGGGGCGCTACTGTGGTATGCTCTTGACTTTCGAATGTAAGAAAATTCCTGCACCGGAATGGGTGCAGTATTTGCCAGAAGATTGGCGTTGAACGATTGTCTCGCATCCGAACGCTAGTTTGAGGGGAAAAATGTACTGTCCTTCAAAGACGTTCTACCCTTAGCCATTGTTTGACATGTGTGCTGACAGATGTTTGGCGTGTTTATTTTGTCATTTAAAAATGGTTTTGATGTCTGACTGTCTATTGAAAGCAAAGGCAAAATGCGAATGGAGAATAGAGGCGAAGATTAATGGAAACAGGTAGTGCAGAAGTTTTTCATTCGATAGAGAAGGCCTGTGGCGGTCTGGTTGTCGAGGCGATAACGGCGCCGGTCTTCATACTGCAGGGCCGGGATTCAAATCCCATCCAGACTGCTTCCCCGTACGCAGGGCTGATTACTTTACTACGGGTAAAATCAAGTCACAGAAAGCCAGAAATGGCAGGCCGAGACCTCTGGAGGTTGTTGTGCCAGGGAAGAAAAAAAAGGGAAGATCCGGCTGTATTGCTGTGATGATTTGAATTATTTGTTTTTTTTTTAACATAAAAAATTAAGAATAACGATAACAAACTAATTTTGCAAGCTGTACGAAACACTGTGAAATTTATCCAAATCGTGAGGATGCTTCATTTAATTAATTCGCAATACGTTGAGCTCTTTAGAGCGGCGCCGGTCTTCACACCGCAGGACTGGGGTTCAGTCTCATCAGGGTCGTTCCTCCATAGTGGGAACTGACTATTGAACTATGCGGTATCAGTCTCGTATGCCAGAAATGACAGGCACGTCCTTTAGAAGTCGTTAGGCCAAGAAAGAAGAAGATGTTGAACTCTAACTAGTTAAAAACCTGCAATTTCACTTTATTTATTAATAGAAAAGTTACCCAAATTCTACTAAGTGTATTAATTCTAAGAGTTGACTGATCGTTAAAATACATTGAATCACTAGAATCTCAGTCATTGGACAGGATTAATATGTTCGATATCTCGGCTGGTGTACTTCTTTGGCAGACATTAACCACTCCTGCTGCGAGAATTATCATAGTCCTATCATTAGTGCCCACCGAGCTCCCCAAATTATGAAGGATATAACTTCAATAAAATTGAAGCATAAATGCTTCGTCTTCTTATTCATAGTAACATTATAGTAAGTCCTACGTAGCGGGAAATGGTCCGTACGGGACTCGATACCCAGTTCTTCCGTGTGGAGACTGGTGCCGATACGGTCCTGGCCACCGGAACGCTCTAACATTAAAGCATAGCACATTTTGGTATTCTAAAGTAGAATACCTAAGAACCTTCTAGACTAGACTAAGAAACCTTCTTAGTGTGAAGGGTGTAGAGTTATCCCTTAGAAAACAAATTATAAAGGAAATTGTAATTCATGTCTTTAATTTCTTTTACTCCACATTTGGTAATAGAATTTTATAACCTAATAGATAGATGAAGTTCTCTTTCTTGTTTCCAAATTAATTTTTTTCATTTCACGCCCTTGTTTTACGGTATGTTACTTATTTAAATTATCAAACAAGTCTTATAAATGTGATATTGAATATCTGATCGATGCATAAATCACAAAATATATTGTTTTCTTTTGTAGAATTTGCTTTTATTTCGTACAACCTTCATTCGGTTGATCACTCGTATTAACACCACGGCAACAATAGCTTCATACACATCTTGCCACACAGTCAAAGTTTTAGGCAGCATAGGCCATGTTCATATGTACACAAAGATCGTAGAAAAGAACAGCGTCAGGATAGAAATGAAGAAATGAGAAATAAATTAAAGGTGACGTTCTCGCTTATGACTTCAAGATGAAGAATGAGCATTAGGTACTGGGAAAAGGAATCCATTTCGTGTCTAGGGATGAAGTGGTGAGCTTAACCAAGGATGGCCTTGCCGTATCCTGGGTATCCGTAGGGCGCGTACGGGGCAGCAACCTTGGCGACGGCGGGGTAGGCCAGCGGGGCAGCATACTTGGCGATCGGGGCCACAGCCTTGACGGCCAGCGGCTCACGGTGGACGACGGCGTTGAATCCGTTGACGGGGTCGGCGTTGTACTCAACGACACGACGGGTGCCATCGGGCTCAACCAGCGAGTACGATCCAGTCACAACATCTCCCGAGCGAGATTCCTGCTGGCTCTTGTTGTCTCCGGTAACGGCATCCTGTGGAACGGAATCAA
This sequence comes from Anopheles stephensi, assembly GCF_013141755.1. Taxonomy (NCBI): domain Eukaryota; kingdom Metazoa; phylum Arthropoda; class Insecta; order Diptera; family Culicidae; genus Anopheles; species Anopheles stephensi. The sequence continues at coordinate 63,961,148 of NC_050202.1, read as the reverse complement.
GCGTTCAGTAAAATGTGACCACAGATCCTGGTCGCTTTGATTGAACTTACGGCCACGGCGTAGCTGTAGCTGTACTGAGGGTTGGCATCGTAGTCAGCATATGGAGCAGCGACCTTAGCGACGGCTGGGTAGGCAAGAGGGGCGGCAACCTTGGCCACGGCCGGGTAAGCTCCCAGAGGAGCGTGGTAAGCTCCCAGCGGTGCGTGGTAAGCACCGAGAGGGGCGGGGTATGCTCCATACGAGGCTGGGTGGATACCAACAGCGCTGGCGACGGCCACGATGGCGGCGAAGAGTGCGAACTGCAAAAATAATCACGTTTAAAGGGAGTGCCGCGGTAAGATCCTATTCACGTGATCACGTGTTGCGTGTGCGCATTGCGATAATCCTCGCAGAGACACTTACTTTGAATGCCATTTTAGGTGTTTAGTACTAGCTACGGTTAGGCCGCTGCTATGTTCTTGCTAGACGAGTGAAGTGGTTGTGATACGGTTTCGAAGGTATCGAAGGGTTTTTATATCAAAATGCAACTCGCACCTTTCCAACGGTCCGCTCTAGAGGTTGGAATATCCAGCGGTCATGGCATTACGGCGAGCTACCCACGAAGGAACTCGTTTTGTTTTTGTTATCTTGTTCTTTCCACGAAACGGTGCAATTTAGGTGAATAGAGAATGTAATGTCAGCTGCAACGCTTTGATCAGTAATTGCATTTGTTCAACAAAATTCTCGGTCAGCTGTAGAAATCGATCAGTTTACGCACAGTGCGGTGAAGGATTGTATCCTTAATATAGATGTATTTTGTACAATTACATAAAACCCTTCAATAGACACCTTGGTTTTTTGCTCTTTTTTCTGCTGTAGTTGTCCATTGTTTAGTATTTGAAACATTCGATAACAACTGGTAACAATTAACAGAGGGTTTCATCAAAAATTTTGATTCGATACTGTCTTATTCACATGTTATTGTTTGTGTAAAATTGTATAGTTTTAAAATGTTTGCTTCTTTAAACAAAATGCTTAAAACATCATCTGTTAATATATAGAAGAGCTTTCTAATGTCTTGTATATAGTTTACATATTATAGGTTATTCTTGGATACTGAAAGCAGAACAAGTGAAAAGTATTACATGATTAGAACGTTTAACAGTTTTACTTTATTGAAGTAATATAGCAGCTGTTGAATTTTCATATTATGATATTTTTTTCAAAATTTGAATTTCCTTCTTTCCTTGGCACTATAATCTCGAACTGACTGACTTTCCATGACTTGATTTTACTCGTAGCAAGGAAGTCAGCCCTGCGTATGGGAAGGCGGGCCGGATCGGATTTGAACCCCGGTTCTGCAATGTGAAGACCGACGCCACAATCGCCACGGCCCCATATTTTATAATATTTTTTAAGTGATTTTAATATTAAGTTTGAATCGGTTTTATACAAACAAGAATCCAACAAAATTCGTTGTTGTTATTTATTATTTATTTGTTGAATACTGGTTGACTCGAGGGTTTTGCAATAGCGTCAGACACAATATAATTAAATAAATATATTAAATACATTAGCGTCAAGAAAGGGACGAGACACATTAGGATGTTCCATTTGATCCAGAAACCTCCTCTTATTTTTTCTTTAATTGTTTTTATAGTGTCAGGGCATGTCTCAAACATTGATTTCAGCTTGTTCTTGGCTCAGCTTTTTCTCGAATGCCGAATAATTCACCCACTGCTTGGAGAATTCTATCTATATGAGAATCTAATTACAACCTGTGATGTGATATGTATGTATGTATTACCTTATAATATCCGTGTTCAATTTATTTTATCTACCAGCTCCCCTGGACGGTTTAAATTGTAAGCTGAGAAAAAGACTTGCAAATAATTCTGATATCTGAGTTGCCAAAATTGCAAATGCAATTGCAATTGCATTATGATGTCTTAGTTACCAAAATTAACTGCTCTGTTTAGTGCGAGAACATTTACTGTGAAATTTAACAGTCGATTAAGATTGTAATAAGAGCTATTTTTTAATATATTGGTCAAGTGAGTACACACGATTTTTTTCTCAAATTAGTGTGTATATGTATAAATTTCGGTTACAATAATACGTCTTTAACTTACTGAATTAAAAAAAAACAGCTTCTAAAATATCGACTTGAGGAATATAACCTCTCAAACCGATATTCTACCTAAGCTGAGCTTCTGAGCTCGTTCGGTCTTGTGTACAGATCTTCGTGTTACTGTACTCTATATATACTCTTATATAATCCTATATATATTAACTATGTTTTACTGGGAATTATTGTTTTCTCATTTTTTGTATTTTCGGCTATTCAAAATTAAGTTGACATCTGTATTTCATATAAAAAATGCAGCGATTTTTCAGAAAGTTTTGCTTGAAACTGTATCACTCATTATCCTGCCTGGTCGTTCGTATAGTAATCAAAACAAAAAAGCAGTTGTTATCTCTAATTGTCTTGTTGAAAGACAAATTACTTTGGCTACTTGCAAGCGAAGATTTTTTTTTAAATTTAAGATAAAAAAAATTTTTTTTGACTGTTTAGGGATTACAGATTACCGCACAACATTGATTAGAGTTAAAAATAGGCTTTATATAGTTTTCAAAGAGTTATCAATTCGATTGGATTATTTGTTTCGAACGTTGAAAACGACATGTAATTGAATTATTGAACAAAATATGTATATGTTTGTAGAAGTATTATTTTTATATCATCAAAAATTCGCCTAAGTTCTTTTCAGGCAGCATAGGCCTTGGCTCATATGTACACTAATGTTTCGATAGATCGTAGAGAGGAATAATGTCAGGATGAAGGAATGAGAAATAAATTAAAGGTGACGTTCTCGCTTATGACTTCAAGATGAAAAATTGGCACTAGGTACTGGGAAAAGGAATCCATTTCGTGTCTAGGGATAAGTGATGAGCTTAACCAAGGATGGCCTTGCCGTATCCGGGGTATCCGTAGGGAGTGTACGGGGCAGCAACCTTGGCGACGGCGGGGTAAGCCAGCGGGGCAGCATACTTGGCGATCGGGGCCACAGCCTTGACGGCCAGCGGCTCACGGTGGACGACGGCGTTGAATCCGTTGACGGGGTCGGCGTTGTACTCAACGACACGACGGGTGCCATCGGGCTCAACCAGCGAGTACGATCCAGTCACAACATCTCCCGAGCGAGATTCCTGCTGGCTCTTGTTGTCTCCGGTAACGGCATCCTGTGGAACGGAATCAAGCGTTCAGTAAAATATGAGCACAAATCCTGGTTGATTTGATTGAACTTACGGCCACGGCGTAGCTGTAGCTGTACTGAGGGTTGGCATCGTAGTCACCATATGGAGCAGCGACCTTAGCGACGGCTGGGTAGGCCAGAGGAGCGGCGACCTTGGCCACAGCTGGGTAAGCTCCCAGAGGAGCGTGGTAAGCTCCCAGCGGTGCGTGGTAAGCACCGAGCGGAGCATGGTAGCCTGCCAGAGGAGCGTGGTACGCTCCCAGAGGAGCATGGTAAGCTCCCAACGAGGGTGGGTGGATGCCAACGGCGCTAGCGACGGCCACGATGGCGGCGAAGAGTACGAACTGCAAAAGGAATTACGTAAAAAGGGTGTGCCTCGGTAAGATCCTATTCACGCGGTCACACATATGGTACGTGTGCTGTTTTTGACAATCCTCACAGGGACACTTACTTTGAATGCCATTTTAGGTATTAGGGGTTTTAGCGACAGTAAGTTCACTGGCTATGTTCTTGCTAGACGAATGAAGTGGTTGTGATACGGTTTCGAAGGTATCGGTTGGTTTTTATATCAAAATGCAATGCAACTTTCCAACGACTGAGCCACCCATAGCCAACCCTTTAAAGGTTGGGGTACGCAACGGTCTTAAAAGTGGCTCCAGAGCTACCCACAAAAGAACTTGTTTCGTTTGATTTTTGCGACATAGAGCGTAAGTGCAATAGAATGAAAGGGGAGATCGATACAAGCGTGGAAATTTGTAGCCGAGAGGCTCGTGAAAGTTCGTGTGTCGCCATGTTAGCACGTGTTAATATGAACTCGGTTACTCGTAACAAACGAATATGCCAACTTTAGACTATTTTGTATCCCTTTTTATTGAACGAGAATGACATGACCCCTTTTGCCGATTTGTATTTATAATGCTCAACAAATGTTCAGCCGACTTTAATGAAAAATGCCTTACTTTCTGCTTCTTTTTCTGTTTTTAAATTCCTCTCTTTTATATGAATAGAATGTATTCTATTAAAAAAGCACAATGTTGATTTTACTTTTCTTTTGTAAGTTTTGATTTTTTTATTATCTTGTAATATAATGTTTATAATGGACATAGCAACAAACCAGGCCGCTCTGTTTAAACAAAAAAAGGACAATGTGAGTACACCTATGTCCTGGCACCGGTTTTTCATTTAGCAGCAATGGTTCCAATTACTATACGAATCGTAACTGAAAAAAATACTCCTTGTACAACATCAAAAATCATGTTTTATTATTTATTTATTTATTTATTTATATTTGGTTAAGACGGTTTGACGCCATATTGTTAGCCTTTTCTTGTATTCATGATGATCCTGTTTTCCTCTTTTTTATTATTCCTACATTATAAACCCAAACAATCATTGGTTAAAATCATAATTGATTTAAATTATTTTTTCGGATCTTATTATAACATATTTATGAAATACCATCTAACTTAATGGCCACATTGAATAAGTAATGGAAGTTCGTTTTTGTTCTTTGCGAAATGTTCTTTTCCTTTTTGCCCTAGTGATATATCAGATCATTTCTGGCCTACTAGATTTACTGGTATCTCGTAATTGGATAGTCAATCCTCAGTACCGGAGGACGGTCCGGATGGGATTGTACTCCGGTCCTGTCATGTGAAGGCTGACACCTAGCGAAATCAAATAGAGGTTATTATTTGAAGAATTTGTATGCAAGGCTGCACATATTGAAATCAATGTTTAGAAAATTATATAAAAATCATATAGGGGTATGTCTGTCATCAGTGGTTTCTTTGACTTAGTTTTATCAATTGTCATATACTAAGTAGTGCGTAGAGGGAAATGGTGCGGAATAGACGCGATGGCCGGTCCTGCCTTGTGAATACCTCCATAGGTCAACAAAGGGCTGCCTAGTGGAATATTGATAGACGATATCAAAATCCATCCCGACCGAGTAGCAAGGACCGATTGTCCGACTATGGGACTATTAGTTATATGCGGTCCCGTGGCCTAGGCAACTGCTGCGTCGGTCTTCACACGGCCTGACCGGGGCTCAAATCCCATCTGGGCCGTTCGCCCATAGTGAGGACTGACTATACAACTATGCGGTTTCATTAAGTCTAGTAAGCTATAAATGGCAGACAGGAGGTCATTAGGTCAAGAAAGAAGATGATTTTTAATGGCTAGTACGTTTAAACAACAAAGCAAAGTAGTACGATAAAAAGGCATGACCTAAAGTGGTCATGTGATCAGCAGGATCATTAACGTTTGAATAGGAAATGATAAAATTTATCCTTGCACGATTTTGAATCATATTTTCATTAATTTATAAACGAAACATTTAGCCATGAAAGAGAATTGCCTCTGACAATTGTAAATTATTAGATCATAACTTTATGAAAGCCTTACACTTTACGAAGCACTATATATGATAATTGATCTGTAAACTTATCGGATTTAAAAACAGGCAGCAGTATGTTTTATGTTCTTTTGTAGAATTTGCTTTTATTTTCATCAGCCTTCGAGCTGACCATCATCTCTACTAACACAGCAGTAACAATAGCTTCACACCTGTTGTCACACAGTCAAATCACATGTCTATCAAACGATCTAATCTTCACTTCGTTTACAACAGCAGCAACAATGGCAGAAGCCGTATTCATATGTACAAAACAAAACTCTCAAAAGCAACAGAATAGATTGAATGTGAAGGAAAAATCGCTAATAGAGAATAGCTGTAGAGTTGGTAGAGAGAAAGACAGAGAACAAGGAAGAATAAAATAAGGCAAATAAATACAGGGAAAACGTTAACTAATGACTTGAAATAGCACGAGCATTAGGCACTGGACGTAAGAAACGATTCGCGGTACTGTCTAGGGATGCAGTGGTGAGCTTAACCAAGGATGGCCTTGCCGTATCCTGGGTATCCGTAGGGAGCGTACGGGGCAGCAACCTTGGCGACGGCGGGGTAAGCCAGCGGGGCAGCATACTTGGCAACTGGGGCAACAGCCTTGACGGCCAGCGGCTCACGGTGGACGACGGCGTTGAATCCGTTGACGGGGTCGGCGGTGTACTCAACGACACGACGGGTGCCATCGGGCTCAACCAGCGAGTACGATCCAGTCACAACATCTCCCGAGCGGGATTCCTGCTGTTCCTTGTTGTCTCCGGTCAGAGCATCCTGTGGGATCGGAACCTCGTTACGCATGCGGTTCGGAGACGTTCGTAATCGGCTACTCGTCTACTTACGGCAATGTGGTAGCTGTAGCTGTACTGTGGGTTGGGGTCGTAGTCATCGGCAACCTTAGCGACAACCGGGGCGGCAACCTTGGCGATGGTCGGGTAAGCCAGAGGAGCGGCAACCTTGGCCACAGCTGGGTAAGCTCCCAGAGGAGCGTGGTAAGCTCCCAACGGGGCTGGGTATCCGATGGCGACGGCGTTAGCGACGGCCACGATGGCGGCGAAGACAGCGAACTGTGTACGAGAATTGCATAAGTAAAGGTTTGTCTTAGAAATATCCTATTCACGGGGATGCATTTGCTCTCTCTCGCTCCTTCGGGTAATCCTTGCTCCGTGACACTTACTTTGAATGCCATTTTAGATGTTACTAGCTGATGCTGTGTTCTTGCTAGACGATTGAAATGATTGTGATACGGTTTCGCAGCCATCGGTTGGTTTTTATATCGAAATGCAAGCATTAGGTCCAATCACTTCACGACGACGCCGAAACCGATGCTGGCAAGAGCGATCTCGTGGTCCTCGGGAAAGAATTTTTTGCATTTTTCGCCAACCTTCAGCGCATTTCGATGCTGCTGGAGTGAACGGAATGGCTAGTGTTGATAGGGCTTTTTGGTTCGAATTTTCCTTTCGTTCGCATGGGCGCATTGCGTTGCATCGGGCAGTTGCAGTAGGTCCGTCGTCGTATGATGCATACAGACAGGTTTCGCGAATGTGTGAGCCACGCGTGTGCGTTAAACCACGCAGTCTCTTTCCGTTGCGATCGGGTCAAATCTGGCTGCGCTGGTGTTATTAGTCGCTGGTGCACACAATGCAAGGGAGGGAAATTGAGACAATACTTCATCAACTGCAGCCTATCCTATCTCAGGTTCAAATCGGCGCTTGGGTGGGGTAGCGTGCATTAGGAGTTGTGGATCACACTCATGATCTTCGCAGTGCAGGGTCAAACGGTCTTGCAAACCGGGTTTAGCTGGCGGCGGGTGATCATGCACGCATTGCCGATACGTTGACGGTGATTAGCTTGCGATCAGGTTTAGATCGTCGGAAGGGCGTTAAGTTATTGCATCCTATGTGATGTCATTTATGCAACGTTTCGCTCGGAGGTGAATGTGGATTAGCGGGTTAGATTTCAGTCCGGATATGCTGTTTGTTTGATATGCTTCGGAAGTCCTTTTTCTCAAGCGGAGGTATTTAGCAGATTTTCATAGGTTTGATAATAATATTTTATTGTATGAAACCATAAACTGAAAAAAGGTTTAAACATCTTGGAAATTCATTGAATTTAATTTTTGCTGTCTTCGATTACATTTAATATTTGTAGAAAATAGAAGCAGGTTGTAAGACACTTGTATCGCAATCTCCAAAAGAGTAGGGACAGTATCATAAAGCAACGCAGCACTTCTCTATCATTATGTGTAGAACAAGCTTTAACACACGTGTAAACACTAGGGCGTGGTATTTAACGCAGACACGGATCATAACTCTCTGTACAGCTAGTCGAGTAAGCGAGAGCACATTCGTAACATGGTTGATGAATGCGTTTAGGATCGTTCAGACGACACCAGAACGTGTCTAACAAAGTGGCTTGACCTTTTGAAGGATTGGCAGATATAGACACACACACAACACAAAACGTCTCCTTGAGGTATTCTTGTGAAAACCCCATGGAAAACTTTCTGCCATACCAAAACTGACCGCTACTAGCGCCACATTTCCAGCTGGTGCACAAAGGTGCGACAAATTATGTGTGTCTCTTTTTTTCTCCTTTCTGTTCGACATACTAAACGCCGTAAGTGAACTAGACCGCTAGGCACGGTCTTCAAGTGCATTATAAGAAAATGCAACATAGTATTGTGGCCAACGCCAGAGCCCTGCGGCACATCGTTTGTTGCCCGGTGAGCTTGAATGTCACTTGGCATCGATAATTATTTCAAAACCTCATGCATCGCACAATAACTAGTGGCTTCGGGCACGGTCAAATGGTAGCGCGATAGCTGTAAGTATTATCCCGCCCTGCCATGCTGTACCTAATGGGATGGAGACAAATCGTGTTCGGTGGACAGTGGTTTGTAGTACAGGAGAAACAATAATAAATACGATTAAATATTTCCGAAATGTAAGTGCGAGTATTAAGTGCTGGTTTATGATGTTAAATTTATCGCTTGGCCAGCATTTTCACGTGCTACTTCATTCTTTCTCTTCGCTGCTCGCAGTCACAGTTGTTTGGTCGATATTGCTCAATCATTTGATGCAGGTCAGGTTTGCACTCGCGATCTCGAATTTATCTGATGCAATATAGAGTCCGGTTAAAACAGTGAGAGCAAACCCACTGCTTCCAGCTCGAAGTTGCGCGGGTCACCCCAGTGACCGGGTGGCGGTGCATATTATATTTGGGTCACATTGATTGTGCGCAAGGTCGTTTGCGGAGCACGCCTAAAGTCTGACACTGGCGGAGAAGTGTTCTTAACAAGTAACGTGTTTTACGAGCCGTACAAGCGTACGGCACCTGTTTTTGGGTGAACTTTATTCAATCAAAAATGTACCTTTTCTCATGATACTATTGAATCGGCAGTGTGTTTTTGGTAGCTCGGGGAACTGTGGTCTTCGTTTCTTTTTTTATGTTATAGTTAGTTGAAAAACCTTCTTCATTTTTATATTTTAAGTATTGAGGTTTAACGGCGTATTGTCAATACCGCATGTGACAACGATATACAAATTCGTAAAAATTAACAAGACATCTCCATCCTATTATTTACCTCATCCCGGGCATGCTCGGCAAAATTTTAAACTATTCTGCCAAAACATCGAAAGTGTAACTAAAGATACTAATATTGTGTAAGTTTAGCCTCGAAGATATTTGTCAGTTTCCCAGTGTTTTATTTATTTATTTTTTATTTTACTAGCTATTGTACAAAACACAGAAGAATTGTACAATTCTGCTCTTGTCAAATCATTAGATCATAATTTTTATTCATCTTCTGAAATTTGTGATTTCAACCAGAACAGGGCTTAAGAAAAACATTAAGACGAAATCAAAAGCATTTGGGAACCGTGTAAGCATCTGAGGGACGGAAAAATGTATGGAAAACTGAAAATATCTGGGGAACCGATAATAAATATCGGGACAAAGCCAAAAATATCAGCTGAAGAGAAAAAAACTCCGGAATCCCATGCAATATCGTATTATAATCGAAAGACTTCTATGCCGCATAAGGCGACGAACCTAATAGTGGCATGAAAAAGTATTTAGTGTTTTTTTTTTATTTCCATTTATTCATTACATTTTATTCGCACTTGTGACATTTGACATTGACTTTGACCCATAGCTCTTAACCTTCAATTTGCAACATTTTCTGCCACAATTAGTTCCATTTGTAGAACATCCGCATATGCATCGGTCACCGTGAATCAGCCCAGCATTACGATGTCCAATCAAAACACTTACGCAACGGCATGTTAATCCTTCGTATTCCCTACAGCGAGCGTATACTGTTCCATATTGCAACGGCGATTTCACTTGTTTCGGGCACAACGCGGTCGTCATGTTTCAGCGTTTGATTGCGTCTGCTTATGCAACCAGAGCCGGTCGGGCAGGCCCGGTGACAAGCAATGGTGGCCAAAAATATATTGTCCCTTGCTGGTCCTGCTTTCGCTAAGTGGCTGATATGATCAAACACTGCTCGAGCCGTGCAGTGCCGGCTTCTGCCCGATAAACCCTATCGTTTTTAGGGAGTCTTCTCACTGCTCCGCCACACGCGGCTTCTAGTGGTGCCTGGTCCGAATTCGGTTGGCTAGCCAGCTGCCGTTGTGAATTTTTAATCGTATTATTATGAACCCATCAGCCATCATTAAGTGGGGCGCATCGCATAGTTTTTGACTACAATTGGTGGTCAATTGATTTGGGTGGTGTGCAGGAACGCGCGTTGTGGGGGAGATGCGTGTCACCTTATTAAAAACGATACGTCATAAACCAAGGGATGGGTAAACGTGCGGAGGGAGTTTAGTTGCGATGCGATGTTTTGCTTTATAAACCAATGTCTGATGGTACAGGAGACATCACAACAATTTCAAACATTAACCAGTGTGCAGTGTGTTAATCGTGCAGTGCAGTGAATTTCCTGACTTTTTAAAAACTCCTATCAAAATGAAGGTAAGTGATGCGGTTCTTGATAGCAGAAGGCTATTACCTGGCCGCTTTCTACTAACAATCGTTCTGCTCGTTCTGCTTTCAGTTCGCCGTGATCGTTGCTTCGCTCAGTGCCGCTCTGGCTGTTTATGGAACTCACGCCGCCGTCGTGCCGGTAGCACCGGCCGTAGCCGTGAGCACCAACTACGATCCACTGCCACAGTATACCTACGCGTACAACGTGCAAGACGCTCTGACGGGCGATAGCAAAAGCCAGCAAGAAACTCGCGATGGCGATGTCGTACGCGGTTAGTTTCGAATTCGAACTGCTCGAGTTTTGTTCGAGCAGCGAACACCGATGAACCACCGAACGGCCGGTTTGTTTTTACAACCCGCTTCTCCCTCTCTCTCCCCCTTTTAGGCTCATACTCGCTGGTCGAACCAGACGGCACGCTGCGCACGGTCTTCTACACGGCCGATCCTGTCAATGGATTCAACGCAGTGGTCCAGCGTGGTCCTCTCGTGCCGAAAGCTGTCGTACCGGTGGCCGCCGGTCCAGCCGTATTTGCGCCAGCTCCGGTAGCGCGAGTGTTAGGTTAACTGGGCAGCTAATTCATGTGCTTCGTCCACCAAAAAGCAGGACGTCTCATCTAGGTTAATTTAGCACCGATTCGCTTTAATCTACATGTTTGTTGTGTTATCTAGACTGAAATAAAATAGTAAACAAATGTTATTACCAGCAACAAAACCCGCCTTTTCTATTGCGAGCAGTGCCATGTATTGGACAGGTTTTTGCTTTTCACCACACAGCTTCCATATGCGTACCACGATCGTCATCTGTGAATGAAAATAAACTTCAAGGTCGATGATTTTCCTAACTCAGTGCATATAAAGATCGGAATGGACTCATAGACCGCCGGCCAGCCAGCCTGTTTAGGTTATTTTTGCTAATTAATTAAACGTTCTTGCATGTGATTGCACGAGTTGATTACATCTGTGGCAATATTTTACGATCACTTATGACCAGCATCTGAGGGTTTATGGCTAGCTTTCAGACGAAAGTGGCGATAAATTAAATGAGGTAGAAATAAATAAATGAATGTCTTTATAGCACGTGATAAGACATTCGAGATACAGATATCTATCTCGAACTATCAATTAATAAACAATTTAAACAAATCCCATGTACCTATGTACTTTTGATTTAAGAAACTATGTACCTTAGGATATTTTTAACCCATTTTCTGATAGTTTATTAGGTAAAATTTCTTAGAAAAGCCAAGAAAGCTTTGCAGCACGAAACAGGAGAAACGATCAAATGAGTCAATTAAAATAATGCTCAGAATGATCTCAATTCGCACAGTAGATTGGCGTACAGATTACGCAACGACCGTTGTCGGTACGAGTAGCAACGAAACTGGATATCCCTTCAGCGTATGGAACCTATCGAAACACCCGGCATGCCATTCTTGAAGCGAGTGCAACAGTACCGGCCATCCCGCAAACTCTCCGCCTCGCCAACGCACTCCCTTTCTTTCTGTATGAAAGCTTGACGTTCTGCGCGGCACATCCAAACGGTTGGCTACGCTATGCTACCTGTTCGGCGGTTAGAAAAGCTAGGCAAGCGCCAACCAAACCCATGCTGAACATGGCTTCGAGCGTTCGGCGAACTGTGCGGGGCTGAAATAATTCAAGAATACATGATTTAATTAATCCCGCTTTATGCGCACACTGCACGACGGTGTGTGAAGAAGCCAGCGAAAAGCAAAAGGCAAACTTTTAACTAGTTCACCGTGTAAATTTTGCGTCGTTCTGTACAAGATTGTTGAACTAATTCAGGCCTAAGCTTACGGTGGCCCGCAACGACCGGAGTATTGGGACACAACCGCGTCAAGCGACCGCGTCCGCTCGATCAGCTGTTCAACCGTGCCAACCAGTGTGTAATTGAACCTGTCTGGTCCAGTTCGGTCCTGCCCGGTGGTAGCCCGGGCCTGCCCAGTAACCGTTCGGAGACAAACTATTCCATTGACGAAGACCGGGTGGACGTCTGTGACCGGTCAGTTGTTGTCGGCGTTTAGTGTCAACGGCCAACGGAGCAAGGAGGTAGTTTGGCGTTGTTTTTTCTCTCTCTCTCTCTCTCTCCCACTCGTTTTGTTTTCCCTTCTGAGCTCAGCACAAATGGTCCCCGTCAAAGGGTAACGCAATCGGTAGTGATTTAATGGAATGTTTCGACACATAAATAAATTGATTATGCGATTGTATATAGCAGGTAGCAAAAATAATCTCTCTGATGGGGATTTCATTGTTTGAAGCGGACAGGTTTCTACAATCCGATAAACACGACACTATTCTAAGCTTTAGTGAAATGCTCGGGTCGAGCTAAGGGTCCCAGCAATTCCAAGTCGTTTTTTTTCAACTTGGAAAAGCATTTACACAAAAGCTTTAAGCTATTTCCTGTCGATAAATGTAAGATTTTATATTCAGACATACTTTTTACAATTATCTAGATGAGTGTTAAAATTGATTGACTCTTTTCACCGTACCTTGCATGTAACATGCATTTCACTTCTGCGATCTTCCATCGCCGATCAAAGAAGGATGGTCTATATTACATCAAGAACGCTTCATACGACCGGCCGACGTTGCTTTACAAGCTACATGCTTTTAGTTAGAGACCATCGTGCCTGTTCGGGATGGTAATGGTGGGAAAACCTAAACTCCCCAATGCCGTAAACTCCCCGTCCACCTATGCCGACCATCTCGTGGCCTGGCCGGTACACTGTTCGACCCCACAAGACAAGAGAGCATGGGTATGCGTGGTAAAAAAGCACCACCGTGCAGATGATGTAGAAAGCAACGAAAGGGAAAACAAGTACCACGCGAGTCCGGTGTGTGTTTGTGTCGCGGCGGTATGTGTCGCCCCAAACAGGGGCACAAGCAAGCTTGAGTTGAGTGATCTGTCGAACGGGGGTTGAATATTTTTCTGCCCTCCATTCAACCCGCACGATTCTGCCGAATGGTGGTGCAGCATCCGCCTGCCTTGGCGTTTGGGTCGGTAAAAAGGTGTGTATTTATAGGAGCGCTCGGTTCGTCCTGAAGTCATACCAAAGAACAACCTTGGCAGGAGAACATCAGCTGCGATTGATCTGTGCGAGATCCAACGTCGACAAGTGGTACAGTTCAGTGCACTATCGAACGCAAGTGCCGTTTCAGTGAACAGAAGTCTTAGTAGTGCAGTGTGCAGCGACCTATCTCAAACAGCGGAATCATGATTTCGAAGGTGAATTGACGGTTTATTGAGCAAAACATGCAGTTAGAATCGTTAGTTTAGTGATCCTATACTGTATGGAGGCAAAATTCTTGAAAAGTTCTTCAAAGGACCTTCCAAATTGGAAGCAACATCCTGCTCTTTTTAAGATTCCGTAACGACTGAAAATCAATAATGAAGAGCCAAGTGAACACATAAATAATTCAAATATTAGATCAAAACCACGTAAAGAAGTAAAGTCGTCACAAAGTAAAGAAGGATGCTAAGGCGAGCTAAGGAATATTAAAATGGTTTTTGGAAACATTTAGAATAAAATCCCCATAAGCTCTCTAATTTGCAGCCACGGGATCAAGTCAAGGAATCCAGTAATAGCAAGCCCTCTCGAGGATGTAGAGCTGAAGATGAATCGTCCATGTTGGGCATTTTCAGTTCAGAAATAGGTTCATCAGGACAGCATGAACGGAACAGGAATCTACCCCAGATCATTTTGGTTGACCGAACGTGCACATTTTTCCCCTTAGGTACTTCTGGTTGCCTCCCTGGTGGCTGCATCCGTCGCCTCACCCGTATACGGACCACTCTCCTACGAACCTGCCCTATCGTACGGTTATGCAGCTAAAGCTATCCAGCCTCTGCACACAGTAGCGGCCGCTCCAGTTCTTCATGCGCCAGCCGTCGTAGCTGCTGCGCCGATCCTGAAACACGTCGAAGCGTACGATCCGAACCCGCACTACAGCTTCAGCTACGGCGTATCGGACCCGCACACCGGTGACTCGAAGCATGCGGAAGAAACACTCTCGAACGGTGTCGTCCACGGTAGCTACTCGCTGACCGAGCCGGACGGTACCATCCGCAAGGTGACGTACACGGCCGACAAGATCCACGGGTTCAATGCCGTCGTGGAGAAGAGTGGCCATGCCATCCACACGGCACCGGTGCTGAAGAAGGTCGTCGCTGCGGCTCCGCTGGTACATGCTGCCCTGCCGTACTACCATCACTGAACCTAGGCAAAGCTAGTGAAATGACCCATTATTGCTGTAGATACACGTACGTTAGCTTTAGGTGCCCAACCAAGGACATACTGTTAGTAATTGCAATTACGGCAGTAAGCTGAAGATTAATAAAACAGAACAACCCACAATACCAGTATACAAAGAAAGTAGTCGTTAAGCAAGCACCGTTCACTGCCCATCTCCATACCTTCTTGTCGCTGCCGATGCGAAAAGGAAATGGAGCACAAGCGGTTGGCTAGTAGGTGACTCACCTTCATTAGAATTTGTCCTGTAGAAGCTTGCAGCGAAATAATCTATCATGGCTTTGTCTGTACTCTTTCTTCTTAATAAAAAAGATTTCACAGATAGCAAAGTGTAAGGTGTTGTTTGAAGGTTGAAGATGTACGCCGGCATGTAATGGACGTTGTCAGCGTGCTGCGGTGTAATGCACGAGGCCTTACGTGAGCTGCATACTTTTTTCTCTCTCTATCGCCACACGTCACCCCGAACTGACGCGATGTCCTAAGACTTCACCGTATATTCTCTCAATTATGTTTGTAACTTCGAAACACTGACCACCACCCGATTGCATCCTTTGACGCCTCTTTTTCCCATGACCTAGTTAGGGGTAATTTTTGTAGAACCGAGCCTAAGAATGGGGCACGTGGTATATGTTGTTTTACAGTCACACGCTTGAAGATTTACTCTCGCAACAAACACTTCCAACGTCAATGTGTGGTGATGGTGCCCGTTTTAGGTGTAATTAGCCCTTTCGCGAGCATCGGCAAGGGTTGCGCAAAAATGTCGCCCAAGCCACCAAAGTTGTCCGTCGCTAACAATTAGGTCGGCGTTCGATCGGACCGGTGCGCACATTGGTGTCTGTCTGCAGACCGGGGATCTTGCCGATCGACTGGCGTACGACCGCGAACCCATAACCTGTACCGGTTCTTGCTTATATAGGATCTATCGCACGGCAACGCACGTTGACGTGTGTTTAGGTCTGCCGCGAACATCCTCCGGAATTTATACCGTCTCGTTCGCACACGCTGATCAATGCTGACACCTGCCATGTTGTTTCCCTCATGGTGGAGGACGTGCAGCAGTAGCAACAAACTTAAGACCACGCTAGTAGCCCACTACTTTACGCAATGTTGCACTAAGCGTCGTTAATGCTGCGCGAGCACGCATGGTCGCTAGACGACATTGCCACGGTTGTCCTCACCGCTCCGGTATGTCGGTTGTGTTGTACCACCGTCAAATCTAGGCCAGTTACCAGGGGCTGCCTGCATTTTTAACCATTTCGTTTTTGCTCGAACGACAAATTGATATTCTCTTCCATTTTTTTTCTTGTCTGCCCCGTCCACCGAGCGCCACGTTTGGGGTTTGGGGAGAAAGAGTGTCCCGGCAAGGAATTCGTATGCGGTGATCGAAAATTCATTACCATTCCGTTTGAATTTATCGCACGTCGTCGATCTATATGAATGACAATTCACTTTCAATATGGTGTCCTGTTCGGTACGCACGCGCGGTACCGATGTTCCGCGACCGTTCCTGAGCTGGAACTCGTTGGAAAAGTTTTTCTCGCAGCAACTTGTAATTTGTGGCGAATGTTGGGCGAATTCGGTCAGCATTTTTTTTGCCGAACAGTAGCTTTCAACTGTATCGTCGATGAGTAACGGATGAAACGATCGTGATCGTCTGTCGGATCGCCTAGATTCAAAAAAAGTTTGAATGTTTAGTAGAAAGCCGCATATGTTTAGCAAATCAATCAGTAGAAATAAATATAAAACAAAGTTTCTATTATTTGCTTAGAAAGAATGAAATCGGAATTGCACTTTTAAAAATTAAGAATCGGCAAGATCACTAGATTGATCAGGAAATCTTAAGATGCAACTTTCTCCAGTTTCTTCTTAGGCTCTACAGCCTTAAGAGGTCTTGGTCTACCATTACTGGTATCGTTGATTTGGTTTACCGGTATAGCTGGACAGACAGTCCTGCGTCTTGCGCCAGAGTTGTTGATGACACACTTGTGTTTTTAATGCATCTGCTCTCTTTCTAAACTCCGCTTGTATCTTTATGATTCTTTGAGGTATGACTTCTAATTGCATGATCGGACTTAAAATAATAAAATTCGACCTACGAGCAGCCATCTCTTTTCTTCGCTTTACGACTGCATGTCGACCCTATGATGGCTTACTAGACCTTATGTTGGATAGAAGGTCCCCTGTTTGGTCCGGATGGGATTTGAACCCCGATCCTTCCGTGTAAAGACTTGCCCCCCTCAGTCATAATTTATTTTTTTACTTCTATATCGGTTCTAATTCGATCAATATATTCCTATAGGCAGGATGATCTTTTCATCTACCGTAAACTACATTAATCTTCTTCTAATATCTTTTATCATTGCGCTTAGCTAATGAATCATTAGCAGCACGCGTTACCTAACATCACCAACGGCCTTGAATTGTTTGCTTGCCGTGTCGTGCCTCCAGCGTGACCTCGGATCGTATTCCTCCCGTTCATCGCGTGCATCCCTTTTTGGGAACTCGCTATTTTCTACCCATTTTTTCTTTGGGGAAAGCTACTTTTCCCGTGCGGTTCCACCGGGTTTGCCAGCACAGTTTGCCAGCGTTGCTATGCCATTTGCAGCCTGAAGTCGTCCTCATGGATCGTGCCCCGAACGGGAACGAGGTGAAGCAAAGCTCGCAGGCATTACTCACACCATTCCACTGTCGTGTGCTCCGTGTATGTTTGATAAGCGCACGTGCACGGAATCACTGATTGTGCAGGGTGGTTCCATCATGCCGCTGGTCCGCCATGAGGATGCGACGTAGTGCGGGTGACCACACATAGACTACCGATCAGCGGTCATCGGATGGCCTTAATATCGGGTACCGTTGATAGTAGGAGTTAACGGGGGGAAGCCCTACTGCAGAAGTGTGGCCATGGTATGTAAATTCACGGTGCCCACCGAAAGTTTCAGCCGAGGGCGGTGAATCGTTGATCGAATTCGGATTTGGTTTTGGTATAAAAACCATTCGCCGCCATCGATCAGTACGTCAGTCAGTTGCGCTTCACTTCACTAAACAGTGTGAAATTTCACTACCCAAGTCTACAATGAGTTTGCTCAAAGTAAGTGTGGTGCATCCGGTCCCGGACGTTCGTACGTCCAGTGGCAGTGCTGTGCTTGAGTGTTCAAACTGTGTGCTGAATCCTGTCGGTGTTGTTCTGAACTCCCTTTCTCTCCCTTCGTCTGTAGGTTGCCGTTTTCGCCGCCCTAGCCCTGTGCGCTAGCGCTGAGCCTAAACCAGATCCGGCGTTGTTGGCCGCTCCTTTGGCGGCTCCGCTTGCCTACTCGGCACCGCTGCTGCAGGCCCCCGTTGTCGCTCGTTCCTTTGCCGCCCCCGTCGCTTACTCGTCTCCGGTTGCCTACACAGCCCCGGTGGTTGCACGTGCCGCTTACACCGCTGCTGCTCCAGTTGCGTACAGTGCGCCAGTGGTAGCACGTGCTGCTCCGATCGCCGCTGCCGCATACACTGCGCCGGTGGTTGCTGCTGCCGCTGCTCCGGCCGTTGTTGCTGCTCGTGCTGCACCAGTAGTTGCCGCCGCCCCGGTCGCAGCCGCGCCGGTCGTGGCTGCCCGTGCCGCGCCAGTTCTGGCCGCTGCTCCAGTTCAGGCCGAATTCGCTGATGCATACCCGCAGTACCAGTACGCGTACAACGTCCAGGATACGTTGACCGGAGATTCTAAGACCCAGGAAGAAACTCGCGACGGTGATGTCGTCAAGGGATCGTACTCGCTGATCGAACCCGACGGTTCGCGCCGCATCGTCAACTACTATGCCGACCCAATCAACGGATTCAACGCCGTCGTGCAGAAGGACATCCCGGTGGCCGTCGCTACGCCCGCCGTTGCCGTCGCTGCCAAGACCGTTGTGGCTCCGGCTGTCGCCGCCAAGGCCGTCGTTGTCTAAGTCGATCTGCAGCCATGAATGGTCAGTTCATGTCGCCGTGTACATAGGACCCCGAGCTCGAGTGTAAATAGTGCCTACGCCTGCCAATTCCCGATCTACAGCCGTACAACGGAAGCCGTCACCTGACACAGGGACCGCAATGCAACGACAGGATCTGCGTGCAGACTTTGAAGCATTCATCCATTTGTACATAATTTCCACTGTCCTCTTTTGTAAAGCACCTTGCCCACACTGACTTACAATCCTTTGCACCTTCCCAGAACTTTATCCCTTGCACCTTTCTCCCCTATCCATACCATCCTGTCCATACTCCGTTCCTGTTCCAAAATTGTTTTAAGATGATGAAAAGAAATACAAGAAAATCTGCTTTTATAATGAATTGAAACAATGGTGTTTTATTTGCCAATCGCCTTGGAAAAAAAGGAAATTGTTTTATTGTATGACTTTAAAGTTGATATTTTAAAAAAGTGCCAACCGAACTATAACACGCAATTGTCTCTCGCCTGTCTTCCTCACAGAAATCGAGAGGGTGAATATTGGCGGCTATCTCATCATGAAAATGTTGCCCGCATGCGGTTGAAGCTGGAGCCGGACCTTTACCACGATCCACACATAGCCGCGGCCAATATGCGTGATAACACCACGTCCACCTCCCAGAGCCGACGGCTGTCGTCCGAGTTTGGATCAACTTTCGCCCCGGCCGCCATAGGAGAGGAGAATGCCGATGAGGAGATGCTTCTGTTGGAGGAGGAGATGAGGAACAGCGTGGAACCGCAAGTGTAAGCTGTGTAGACGACGGTAGATTTCATATTTACTCTGCTAACAAACTGAATCCTTTTAACAGCCCGGAAACGTCCGGAAAGGAGAAAATTGTCATTTCCCAAGAGTGTGAACTGATCACACTGATGACACGCGTAAAGGGCCGGTTCGATCTGACGACGAGCCAGATCATGTTTACTGAAATTGCCTCCCTGAAGGACGACGGTCAGCGGCACGATTTCAAATTCCCGATCGGTCAGTTGCGCGAACTGCACTTGCGAAAGTTTAATCTACGCCGCAGCGCGCTCGAGATGTTTCTGATCGATCAAACGAGCTACTTCCTTAACTTCACGACACGGACCCGCAATAAAATATTCACCAAAATCCTCAGCCTACAGCCACCGAACATTCTGTACGGTTCGGGGCGTTCGCCGGCCGAACTGTTGAAGTCGTCCGGTTTGACACAGAAATGGGCGAACCGGGAGATATCGAACTTTGAGTATCTGATGCATTTGAACACGATAGCCGGCCGGTCATACAACGACCTCAGCCAGTACCCGGTGTTTCCCTGGATATTGGCCGACTACACGAGCGAAGTGCTTGACCTAAACGATCCCAAATCGTTCCGCGACCTCAGCAAACCCATCGGGGTAGTGAACACGAAGAACGAGGCAGAAGTAAGAAGCAAATTCGACGGATTCGAGGATCCGTCCGGGATGATACCGAAATTCCACTACGGTACCCACTACTCCAACTCGGCCGGTGTGCTACATTATCTTATCCGCGTCGAGCCGTTTACCTCACTGCACATCGAGCTACAGAGTGGCCGGTTTGACGTGGCCGATCGTCAGTTCCACTCGATCCCACAAACCTGGAAACTGCTGATGGACAACCCGAACGACGTTAAGGAGCTGATACCGGAGTTCTTTTACTTCCCCGAGTTTTTGAAAAACATGAATCGATTCGATTTGGGTGTGCTGCAGATGACGAAGGAAAAGGTGGACGATGTGGTGTTACCGGCCTGGGCTAAAACGGCCGAAGACTTCATCGCCATTCATCGGAGGGCGCTGGAATCGGAGTACGTTTCGCAGCATTTGCATCACTGGATTGATCTCATCTTCGGCTACAGACAGAAGGGTCCGAAAGCGGTCGAGGCGCTGAACGTGTTCTACTACTGCTCGTACGAAGGTGCAGTAGATCTGGACAAAATAGCAAACCCAGTCGAACGCGAAGCCGTCGAAGGCATGATTAACAACTTCGGACAGACACCGTCGCAGCTGTTACGGGATCCGCATCCTCGACGATTGTCATTGGACGAGCTTACGATCCGACTGCTAAAGCTGGAGCTAAAGCGACCGGATCTTACCCTCATTCTGGATCGCGTTCAATGTACCGCCTGCGAGCTATCCACCGACAAGGATCCGGTCGTTTATCTGAGCACACCGAAGAGTCCTCCGAGATCGTTTCTGCAGACCAGCCCGGATATGCTGATCACGGTGACAAAGTCAGGTATTTTGGGTTGCCACAGTTGGATGTCGTTTGACAAGGAGCGAGGATTTCTGCTCGAAATAGATGCCACCACGCTGAACCTGAAGTGAGTACATTCGTGAAGGTTAGTCGATGTGTTCCTAATGTGTTTCCATTTGTTTGTTTCCAGAAATCGTAAAAAGTTGATCGGTCCCTTTCATCCTTCGGTAACATTGAGTTCGAAACTGTTCGCAGTCAGTGTGGATGCGAAATATATTTACGCCGGAGGCATTTGGGACAACTCTGTGCGTGTTTTTAACTTGGCGCGCGGGAAAGTAGTAGCATCAGCGATAAATCATTTCGGTAATATTCAAACTTTTTTTTTGATGAATGATAACGGTTCGCAATAATGTTTTCATTTATTGCTGTACAGATGTGGTGACTTGCATTGCAATGGACAACTGCGGTTCGTATCTGGTGACTGGTTCTAAAGACTGCACCTGTGTGATTTGGTCGCTTAGCACGAGTAGCAGCGTCGGCCAACCGACAGGATCCAATTTGCAACCCAACACAGCTGCGCTGAATCAGAACCTGGCCGGAAATGTGGTGGGAAGTGCAAATGTTGTACATCTAACCAACAACCTCACTCCAAAACCGGTACACACGCTGTACGGACATGATGAAGCCGTGTCTTGTGTGGCCATCATGACCGAACTGGACATTGTAGTTTCCGGCTCGTTGGTATGTCGGTTCGAAAATGTAAAAGCACTCCGCAGAGTATACTGACCGCATGGTTTGGATGTCTTTTCAGGACGGTACTGTCAATGTGCATACCATTAAGAATGGACAATTCATCAGGACAATAAATCCAATCGGTTGTACGGGTTGTAAGATTGAAATATCTTACATCACTCTATCCTATCAAGGTTTGTTGAAAGGAAATTGCTTATTGCGGCTCTATGCTCTATGTTTCTATTTTGTGGGTTTGTTCTTGTGTCACACAGGTCATATCGCCTTCTCGGCACTCGACGACACCTCCCATTCAGTGCACGTGTTCAGCATCAATGGAGTCAGCCTCGGTTCGAAATATGTGTCCGGTCGTGTGACCGGGTTGGCCTCAGCATCCGACTATCTCGTGGTTTCGGACGATGCTGGTGATGTGACTATGAGTCGCCTGTATGGGTAAGTAAGGGAACGGCCTGGGTGCATGGATGATCCCTAGTCTAACTATTTTACTGTTCTTTATCTTCAAATTAAAGACTTAAACCAATCTTCGACATTCCTCTGCACGTCCCCACACAAACAGTTGTCGGAACAGGTGGTAACACGCATCTGTTGGCGCCTTTACGAGACGGGAGCCTAGGTGTGATCGGAATACAGCAACCAATCGTCTATAAAAAGCATACCGTGCTAAACGTCTAATAATCTTCCATGGCTGGTCTAATAGTCAGCATTTTAAAGTTAGTTTCATCAACGCACAGTCAGTATTCCTCCAAATGTAGAGATTTAATTGAAACTATGCAGAACGGTGTTCTCATTTAGAATCTTTCGTTACAATGGTGTTGAGTCAAATGGTGGTGTACTTACAGCGAACCTTTGTTAAGTTTTTAATTTGTTTTAATTCGCTCTCCACCACTTCTGCTAGTAAACACCGCATATTTCTCCAGAAAACCGAAAACTTCTTCCCGTCCTTCCAGACAGCTTCTTGACGAAGAAATCAAAAACGATACTACGAAAAGAACCCTTTTAATAACGAAGCATGAAAGATTTATAAAATAATATATACTGTCAATGTTGAATATGTTGTTATAGTTGAATGTGGAGTGAAAGTATTGTTTTAACATTGTAAACTAAACTCGTAGCATCAAAGTAAAATGATACACACAGTGAAATAAAATACAGAAATGACGTTGAACTAGAGCAACAACGGTCAGTAGTGTGTAGTACAAAAACGTTGAAGCGTGGTACTACAAGTGTTTGCTAAACAAAAAAGCCGTGGTTTATGTTTTCTGTTTCCCTAAATTACTAGAAATTTTGTTGCAGTTAGGTTCCAAGTATGAAATTAACATTCCACTGGTTTTAAATATAACTTTGTTTCACAATTATTATTTTTTTAGATACACTTGGCACTTCTATCACAAGTTCAAAGAATAAACTACAGCTTCCTGAAATTTGTTTGTGAGTATTTTGAATGAAAAAAACGTACGAAAAATGAAAGTATTCTATTTTTTGCCAAAACTTCGTTAAACAATTAGTGTAAGTAAAATCAAAAAGAATTTATTTTGAAATGGAGCTGTACAAAAATAACCGTTTCTTTTCGGGAGATTCAAATGCGTGGCACGGATTAAACGAATAATCCAACCAAACAAATAAAAATCAAAACTGTTTGCTGGGTGCTGCTGTCAATACTGGCCCGCGATAATGTTATTTGGGTACGCAGAGAGGAAGACGCCATTTTGAAACAGTGAAAACCAAGCTAGCTACCCGGTTTCGTGAAAAAATTGCGTGATCGCTGTATGTGGTTTGTCTTGACGTGCTTTTTAGTGATAAACTATACCTTCGTTTGATTGCTTTGTGTGCCGGCTCCGATTGTGCATCCAACCCAGGTTAATAAAGCAGTTTTCTTGTTATTTTTGTCGCCTAACGATGCGGTGTCCAAACAGCGGAAGTGTTTCCCTGTCGAGTGCACCCAGCCTTCCTTGTCGGATTCGTTCTGCCGCTGATTGTTAGCAATAAATGGGATTAAGTGTGTTTTCATTACAAAAAGTCACTAGCATCTAGTGTATGACACGGTGAAAACAAAACAAAACCAAATTAAATCCCATTTACGCGGTGAAAACCTTGCGCATAAATGTTCGCTTGGTCGCTTTATCGATTTTTCATCGTTTTCTTTTTCTTCGTAGAACCTCAAGCCGAAAGTGAAGGAACGGTTGCCAAGTGAACACTTATATAAAGAATGATGGATATGTCCGGTCCACCTAGGGGTGGGTATCGTGGCCGTGGCGGACCCCCGCGGGGTGGATACAGTGATCGGGGAGGGTAAGTAACGGACTAGTTTGTAGCTGTAGAATATTATTTTTCCTATTGATAGTTGTCATCGTTTTTCCTCCACCCTTTTTTTTAGTTCACCATTTCCCTTCAGAGGTCGTGGTCGTGGAGGTGGACCGCCGATGGGTCCGCGCATGGGTATGGGAGGCGGTGGTCCACCAATGATGCGAGGACGCGGGGGAATGATGCGTGGTGGTGGACCACCAAGGGGAATGGGCGGTCCTCCCAGGGGTGGTGGTCCACCAATGTCACGCGGTGGACCTTACGGTGGGGGTGGTGGTGGAGGCGGTGGTCGACCTATGGGAGGTCGCTCCAACTACGGTGGCCCATCATCTTCCGTATCGAACGGATCGGGGCCGCCAGCCACGATTGCACAGACAGAAAACGGCGACGGTGGTAAAGTGCCGGAAACAAATGGCGCAACCAAAGCCGTCTCTACAACTTCCGCTGGTGGAACGGGTACTGGACAGAGTGGAGGTACTGGTGCCGGTTCCGGAAATTCGGGCACTGGCGCGTCCCAGGGTGGGGCAACCGGTGGTTCCGAGGCTGAGCACATGTCGCCCAAGCAATCGATTAAAACGGCAGATTCGAGCAGCTTAGCAGCTGCGTCACAAGAATCGTCGATACAATCCACACATTCGTCGGCACCGTACCATTCGTCGCCGCGCGGAATGTCTCGCGGACGGGGAGGATTTATGTCGCGTGGTATGGGCCGTGGTCGTGGTGGCGGAGGAGGCGGTTACGGTGGCGGTGACTATGGCGGACCAAGACCATTCCGCGGCGGTGGAATGGGTGGCGGTCGTGGACGTGGTGGTGGTGGAGGTGGCGGTTACGGCGGTGGTGGAGGCGGCTATGGCGGAGGTGGTATGTCTGGTGGTGGCTATGGCGGCGGTGGCGGTGGTGGAATGGGAGGTGGTGGCGGTGGCGGAGGATATGGCAATGCTCCTCCCTCTTCGTACAACCCGATGGGTGGTTATGGACAGAACAATGGTGGGCCGGGAGGTGGTGGCTATGGCCAAGGACCTCCACCGCCGCGCCAGTTCGATTCACGACAACCATCGAACCCGTCCGCTGTGCCACCTATCAACAAACGTGGCGGCATCCCTGGAGTCGGAGGTCCGCCGGGACCGAAACGTGGTCGGTATGATCCGGGCCCACCAAGCCGTGCCCTGCCTCCGAAAGCCATGGCGCCACATCACGGTTCGGCTGCACCCGTGCCTTCGTACAGCGCTCCTCCACAGCCAATGGCAAACCACGGCGGATACAGCGATCCGAACGCGCATGCTCCACAGATGGAGCACCAGTACACGCACACAGCAACGGCCAATACCGGCGGCTATGGTAACGCGGCCGCCCCACAAACCGGTTACGCTAGCAACGGCTACAGTCAGGGCTCGTACGGTAACACCACGATGGCCAGCACCGGATATCCGAGCACAGGAACAGAATACGACACAACGCACTATGATTACAGGTATATATGAGATCTTTTTCCGTAAAATGTTAACAGCTTCAATTTCCAGTTTTCAGCTAAATAGTCAATTTACTTCCTTTGGGGTTTGGAACAGTAGACCACGCCTCGAACGTGTTATATCGATAATTTGATTAGGAGATTTTAATTAATGACACCCGTCTCGATCACCTTTTTGAACCTCGTTTTATGTAATAGCAACACGGCCACGTATGATACTCGCGGCTATCAGTCTGGCTATACGCAGGACTACAGCCAAACGTACGGCGCCACCACGGATTACAGTGCGGTGTCGACAGACACCTATGCCAGTCAGCAGTATGACGATCGCTCCACTGCCTACAGTGGTTACGGTAAGTACTCCTAAACTCATCATGATTTTCCCTCTGTAGTTTTATCATTCGTGTACCACACACCACCTTTTGCAAGTATATATTTAAATGCTCTATAACTATATATTGGATCGTTGGACCGTTTATAAAAAAAACCCGTTGATCGAAGGTCGCCAAAACACAACTACTACAAATTGCGAAGTTACGAGGGCGAACCTTAATTGTTTTGAAGCATTTACGAACCTACTCCAGAATATATTCTATTAATATCGTAAAACATACGAATTTACTCTAGCGAGCCGGCTCTACTGCTTTGAATTGAATCAATTTTAGAACACAAGAACTTAATGAACGTAAAGCGCTATTAAAACACGATAAAACTCTCGATCGAGCTCGTTACATACAAACCCCGGGGTATATGCAACACAATTAGGTGATGAAGAAAGACAAAAAAAGCTGAAGCTTATTACCACTTAGAAAGATATTCTTTAGTTTGATTATTTTAATTATAAAACCATAGGTGTGGGATCTAATACGATCGTAGTTGAGCATAACGAAGGACGTACATTTTGTTGAGACCACCACGTTAGTGGATATACATGTGATTTATAAACTCGCAAACGAAAAAGGTCGCAATGTGGTAAAGGAAATACAAATGCCACAGTTGACACACACAAAAAGAAACCAAAGAACGTACAAAATGAGAGTAGCTGTGTAGAATAATGAAAATATTACAAACATATTTTATCTTTGAAAGCACAATCAAAGAGGAATGATCATCATCCAAATTGGATGGAATAAATGAAGGAGACTCACTTGCTTGAAAAAGAAAAAACTTCCTCAAGTGTACAAACATAATGAAGCAAAATGATAAATAGAATCAAATGAAGCAAATGAAAACAATCGGAAAGGAATCTTTCCTTCGAATATTACAAAGTAAAAGGCATCGACATATATGCATGAGAGCATAATAACCATGCGTGCACGGATAAAAACACAAAACAATCAAATGAAGCCTTAATCGAAAACAAAATAAACAAAAAACTCAACTGCGATCGTCGGGAACAGAGAAAAGGGCTTTCAAAAGTATTAGTTTGGCTTATGATTTTGCATTTTTTTTTTTGGGTTGGGGAAGACTTAACAATGG
Source organism: Anopheles stephensi (assembly GCF_013141755.1). Classification (NCBI taxonomy): domain Eukaryota; kingdom Metazoa; phylum Arthropoda; class Insecta; order Diptera; family Culicidae; genus Anopheles; species Anopheles stephensi. The sequence continues at coordinate 63,934,095 of NC_050202.1, read as the reverse complement.
ACGCACGTATATCATTCGACTGTGAGTGTTGTATAGCAAATGCAATTGAACGTAGGTTGGGACACCCTTTATTTACTCTATAACGAGGACAGAGCTAGCTCAATTAATAAAACCAAAAGACGAAGGGAATTGATAATTGCCTTTTAATAGAAAACTATTATCGTACACAGGCAAAACCATCGACGCAACACACACACACACACACATACACGCATATGCAGATAGATAACGGCAAATGATTCGATTTTTCTATTTTCCCTCTTTTCCTGTTGCCTCATTTCCTTTCCCCCTTTTTTTTACTCTAAATCACTGGCCCTTTTGATTGAAACACTTTTGATCCGACCAACAACATCTTCAATATTTCATTCTTCCAACTAGACGCGCAAGCGTATTCGCAGGGCTACGCCAAAACCGATCAATACGCACACAGCGGTTACTATTAAACGCGGCATAAAGAAAGAGAGAGAGAGAGAGCAGGCAAGCAAGCAAAACAAAAAGCAAAAAACCAATGCCTGAATGCAAACCAAAACGCAATGGCGTTGCGTTGCGAGGGACACAAACTAAGTGATTGCGAAGAGAGCAGCAGCAGCGCGTGCATCAAGCTGCAGCTACACATGGCTCTATGCTACTACAACCATGCTTTTCAATGATCGATAGCAGCAGCAGCAGAAGCAACCACCACACTCACAAAGATAACAGCTGGGTGGGTGTGTGTGCTGTGAAGAAAAACATAAACAAAAAACCAAAATCCTATAGTCAACCGATGTGAACTGAACTGGTGCCCCCTACTCTCCAAGCAAATGCGCATCATTCGGCAATCGGAGGGGCTAAAGCAACAAAACCACAGATGAAACAGAATAGAACGCAAAACACAGGTAAAGAAGCTAAACCTATTCAACAAAACACCATAGCCCCATCGGCATGCTCCGCATGAACACGAGGAGTAAGAAACGATCGACGATATCGATCGGTTAAATAAGTGTACAGAACTAAAGAGACAGCAACCCATGCTGGGGCCACACACACACACGGGGGCCCTTTCGACATTTCGTGATCAGTGCGGAAGAGAAGAAGAAGAAGCATTCATTCATGTATCCGGTATCGGGATACGTACCTCAATATTAGTAGCATTAGAAAGGGTGGATATCCATTTCGTCGTGTGAAACGTGTAGATTAGATTTATTCAGTCAGAGACATACAGAGACAGTGTGAACAATTAGTATGTAGTAAGGACGCAGGTAAATGGAGGGAGAAATGATTACACAGAGGAACACGTTTTAGATTGGAATGGATAATAGTCAAAGCATCGGCAACGGGGTCTCCCAAGCCAAGTACAGGAGCGCCAACATCGTGTGGTTAAAATCGGTTAAAATAATCTAGCAAGAAGAGTCCATTGATCGTAATTGATAAGCGTATTGTAGAATGTAGTTCCCACGTCGTACAGGTTACATTTCCTTTTTTTTATTTCTTCAGTTAAAGTTGTGTGTCAAACAAAACAAAAAATGCTTTTGCTATTGTTATCCCAACTAACTGTGGACCGACCCACTCACACACACACACATACAACAGTTGTGACGAACGTCCCCTTTCATGTGATTATTTTGTGGCAGATACTTGTTTGGAACATAAGTATATAAAAGCTTTTTTTAAACTTTCTTGTTTTTTTAATAGTTTTATTTGACAATCTTTACTGTGTGTGTGTGTTTTTTTTTTTGTTTTTGCTCCCTTACCTGTTGTCTTGTGTTTTTGAGTACAATCGGCACTGACGATTATGCAGCGTTTATAATCGTCTAATATAATAATCAATAATTGAATAATAATAATAATACAAGCTAGGCATCAGTTAGAACACACAGAAAAGGAGCCAATTTGCAAATGACGAAGCGTAGCATGATAGCACTAACTGAAGAAAGGTTTTTAAGCAGGATTATTGTGGTCACACAGAATACACACGTATATATAGGAAGGCAGACGGCGGTTAGGCAGGAGCCGTTCTCTAGTTTATCTTTTTGAAAGTAGCGCTCTCTGGGCGAAGAATCGCAGACAGTAACCACTACTAGAAGGTTTTTGGTGTGTACAGGGCAAGTTCAACACAAGAGCAAAAAAAAAATTAAACAATGGAAAACTATTAATGGAAAATCAAAGAAACAGATTCAACTAACCATAAATAAATTTGGTACCAATCGTACATACATAGGTCGGGCGTTTCATTCCTTTATGGACTCCGTATAAGAAGAAATTGCGAGAAAAAAAAACACGAAGCATTGAATATGATTGTGAAGTACAGCGAAACATACCGAAGGGGGCGGGCGTGGGCAGCAGAAGTCGTATGAAGAAGCCGTAAAATGATGCATCAAACAATAACTCTATTAACCCTAGCAGGGCAGGGTAGCATCAGCTGGTTTGTTGGGCTAAAAATCGCAACCATAAATCTACGGATAAGTCCTGACGGGCACGGGGAACGAGCGTTAAACTTGCAACGAAATAAGCTACCTGCTCGCTCGGTATGTCGACGATGGGTGTAATAATGAGTAAGGAAAACTGCAAAATTCCACATTCGTAAAGAAAATCCTGTACCTTTAAAGCATCTTTTCGTTCCGTTTTTATGTTCAACTCAATGTCTCAAAACAAAAATCCTTACCTTAAGAGTCAAACGTACCTGACTGTGCATAAATAAATCTTAACTGACCTGCTGCTGCGTACCTGTTATGACGATCGCGTGAACGGTCTGCTCAAGAACATCAATCTTCTACCTAGAAACTGCGTACAGTGTTCCTCTGCACAACTGCTCGCATATATGTAGCAGAGATGGTAAAATCCTGATAACCCGTACTTACATCATCACCCTACGTTCGTCTGATATGGAGCGAATTTGAACAAATTTATCAAAAGAAAATGGAACATGGAACAAAAACAGTGCTGTGACAAACTCGTGTTTTGACTATTGAACATGTCTATGAAACATTAAGTATGGTATAACAGAAAGGACGTTTCAATGCAATTTGTCCATCATCCATGCATATTGCAGCAATACGGGTGATAACGATGAACCGAAAGTGGCAAGCTTTTTGCTGCATATTGAAGACAACGTTTAAACAAACAGATAAACAGAAACAAAAGACAAAAAAGTCTTAACACGCCATACAAGGTGAATTTGAATATTTTCAACATGAACATCTGATATGTTTAAGTAACGAGCAACTTATGGGATGCAAAAAAACCATATTGCCGAATGTATTTGGTTAAACGCCATACAAACATACAAACCTATATGAAATTATACCAAAGTAACAACAAAAACTGTGATCGCGTATCACTAAAAACTATTAGCCATATATATGAGCGTTGATGAGCAGCACGCAGCTGCAGATGGAATGGAAGACACAATGCTAATCTTCTAATGAATCTCATATCACTTAATATGCGTTCGGGGGTGGATGGGGTTTACTACACAACGGCTATATAACAAAAGCGAACGAAACAACAACAAAAAATGCAAAACGAAAACTAAAAGTTGGAAGAAAACAGTAAAAACAAATGAGAAATGAACGGATATCGGTGCTCCTGTGCGATACGACTGAAAAAGAAAAAAAACAAGGTAATTATTGACACATAATACTATATATTTGATTCTTTATCGTACATAATCCTAATATAAAATAATGGCTGGTTTACTACAGCACTTTTTACCTACGAAGAGCTCAAGCTGCATATCAACGTCGATACAGCATGATCGTGTTTACGGAGCAAATCTATTCGTAAATACGTAAGAAAGTAAGAAACACAAACAAAAATTACTCAAAAACTGAATGAAACGTTGTTCCAAAAGGTTTATGATTTAAAAAACACACCAATTCTTTTTAAATATTAAAACACAACACCATGTGCCGTAAATACGGATGCATCCATTATCACCATGGTCTCTACTTGGTAGAGCAACGTTAAAGTATAGTCAAACTCCATTAAACACACATACCGACCAGAGTTTATAAAGCTATCAGTTTTACCGTAAATGGAAAAGAAGAAATCTTAATTTCACCGCTACAACTCATATAAAGCGCGCATGCGCATTGCGCATACTGTAAAGAGAAAGCAAAGACAATACCGCCGATTTATAAAATTTAAACAAATTTGATAAAGGTTGATGAGTTTTTTTTTTATTTGATACGAAGCATCCTCCGTGATAAAGTGCTTCACTGCTTTATGTTAAGCGCTTCGTTTAAGCGATGGAAATTAGGTTGCATTCGATTAAAAAGGGGAATGCGGAGGTAATATGCATATGGTAACAGCAATTTAAATACTCAATCACTCCTTGATTACTTTGCTCGAACCAAAAGTAATTTTATGATTTGGATATTGAAATAGTTTGATTGAAAAATAGTCCACGGAAAAGCATAGATATAAACGGCACTCTCTTTAACAATACCGACTCCCGGACATCGACAACCGTACAAACCGATCCTGCCTGCTTTCCGGTGTTCTTTCGGGTAAGTTTTACCATTCAATAGTACTAAATTTTCATTAAATGTTGTGAAATAAAGCAATTTTCAACCGCGTAAATTGTTTTCGTTTTTTGTTGCGTACCTTGAAGCCAACTGGTATTCTGTTATAACTGTCATTTTAAATATTTCGTTTTCGCCCGAGCGCGGCGAAAAGCACGTTCGTCCGTTGAGCAGCAAAGATCGTAGTTTTGCTGGTGCATGTACAAAGCCCAGATAACTTGATCAGACTGGGTGTTATCAATTCCAAAGTTAATTAACAGTATTGAAAGAAACGATATGAGATCGGAAAAACATAATATTTTTATTAAAAAAAACATGAAGGAGAAAAAGTTTGCCTCAAGGAAAATGACCCAATTCAAATGATTGGGTCAAATTCAGTGCTGTCAAAATAATGATCCAAGCTTCAACCGCAGTTTATTGTTATCGAAGTGTGAGTGCGTTTGACCGTACCAATGACGAATAAGCGTAAATGGTTCGTTCAAGTGTGTGTGTGCGAGCGATTACTTTTTCTATACGCTACCAGCATTCTTTTCCTATAAAGTCTGCTTTATTTCAATTGTGCAGCATTAAACCTGCATAATTTCTAGTTATTTATACCTCTTGTCTCTCTTCTTGCGACATTGATGAGCAATAAATTGTAGCTAGAAGCCGGCGTCGGTCAAATGCCGCTAAAATGGGCAGCACAAAGCGTGCATGGGTGTGTGCGTGCGAAACGGGAAAATACACGCACACACCCATAGGTTTTTCAGGTTGTCAATATAAAAGCAGGCAAAAATTCTCAGTGTCGGCCATTTCTTTTCTGGTGGTGAAACAAGGCAGAGGGCAAGCGTAGCAGTGTCGGGTTTGTTAAGGGTGCCGGTTTTCCGGTGGGTGCCCCTGGTGCTGCGGGCCCTTCGAAAGCATCGATATTGTATTTCGCCGGTTACGGATCGAGTTTTTTCCGTCGGTTACGGATGTGCAGTTTCACGTGCTTTGGATCCAGTGTAGAACAGCGCCTCGGATGCTGCGCAAGAAATTCCTGCTTCATCGTGACGGAAGCACGGTAGATGAATCGCACAAAATGGCTGCCATACGCTGTGTGTTCTCAAAGCAGTGCATCCGGCGGTGTGGCAATTGCTGTGAATTCGTAACATTCGGCGGCGTCCCTTCGCTTCAGCATCATCACCACCACCGCGGCTCTGTCGTGGGGCGGGGTCTCTGCATGCAGATATGTGTGCTTCCCGAAAGGAAAGAGAACCACCAATTGTCTTCGATTCGAATGGTAAGCATTATTTTAGGAATTGAGCGTCACATGAAAAATGTGTGTCACGGCACGATGATTTACTTCCCAAATTTTTTCTTTGTAATTGCAGACGGGGCCACCTTTGGATGCTGGTACATCCAGCCCGGGAAGAATTCGCTATTGGATTCTATTCGACCACACCTAACCTCAACAATTCTGTCACTGGAACTCGGTGTGCGTTATTCAGTGACGCTTCTTATCGTCTCGTCGTGTTCTCACCAATCCGGGCGCTAGCAGGGATTATTCACCGACGGCGGCGTACTGGAGGAGCAGGAACGAGAAGATTAACGAGCATTATTGTTCGTTCGTCCTCTAGCAGCAAAACTAAAACCCGCGTAAATTGGCATCTGCCGATTGTGGGGGGATTATTGCTGCAACTCAACTGTTCGTTGGCCATGAGAGGCTGTGATTAGTGAAAGGTGGTGGTGTGATTGGGTTGTGCCCTCATACCACATTCATTGCTTCGCTCCTCCCTTCCACGAATCGGAAAGCCTTTTTATAAGGTACAAGTTTAACAACCACTTAAATTTCGGATGTAACATCTAGTAAAAACATTGCCAAAAACGGACGCACAATTGTGCGGACGTATTTTAATGTTCTCTGATAAACGTTCGTGCGACGTTTCATTTCAACCACTTAAATTTCGGATATGAATCAAAGTAATTTTCATCAATTCCCTCTACCCTCATGAGCGAGTGATGTAATGTACTCTCGTTCTGGACGATTTTCAACCACTTAAATTTCGGATGTTAACATGTGATATGCGTTGATATGCACCTGTCTGATACTAGAATAAACACGGATGACTAGCCTACATCATGTGTCGTGCATGGTGAACAGATTATCTTACCTCTTACGTTTCCTTAGACATTAGACATTATCAACATTAGAAATTGAAAGAAACCATCTCTGATTCCTCTAATGACGCGCAGCATCAATTTAAATCGATAGAAAGTTAGGTTATGTTAACGGCGGTCCTTGTTAAGGGCCCTGTTTCGTTAGAAATAGTTGCGCTGCTGTTAAGGAGATCAGCTCGATGCGTAGAAAGTATGCCATATTTAATCGAACATTCATGTAAAAATGCGGTCATTCTGGTCTTCGCAATCTTCCTGGTTTCAAGCAAAGGCTCTCAACATAGGCGAGAGCTGGGTAGAACGAAATATGATCAGTTAAGATACCTGAGAGAGGTTGGTGAGGATTACCAACATAAAACCCAGCTAGAAAAACAACTATGTTAAGAGTTGGGTTGGAGGTAATGGAGGATGTTTCAATGTTGATTGATCAGAACAAACTTGTGCAAGGCTCATAGTATTCGAATGACAGTGGCCGATCTGGGAGTCCATTTTATGGTGTGCTTGTTCTTGAATCAACGTACGGATGGAAGGTTAACGAATGCCAGGCTTTGGCGGGCCCCGGCCATGTCATGAGAATGATACCCAGACGTTCCAGCTCTTAATGCCTTCTAAGGCCGTCAACAGTAGGACACAGTTGCATTGATGCGTTCGGCAGAAAGGCCTGGACATTGGAGTGACACATGACGGAACTCAACAGGGAGCGGTACCAAGGACAAGGCAGGCAAGGACCGCGAATAAGTTGTAGCGCAGTATAAGTAAGTAAGTCGACTGAAATTGTCAAAATTGACACACTGCAGTGAGCAAAAGTTACATTTATTTTGGTCTTATCCTTAATAGCTAATATCCTGAGGTACAGAAAATCTATAGATCCGATAGCAGAAGACCACGCTTAATATACAACGTTTTGTGTTCCTTCCTTGTTGCAACTTTGGCCACTCTTCTTGCAACACATCGTGTTCGCTTGTACGCACTGTACCTTCCCAGAACCGTTTCACCGAGAAAGACCAGCAGTGCGGTGGTCCACTGGGCCAGGAAAAACAGTAACAACGGTTTCAGATGGTCGTACCGGATGGCAGCGTTAGCTCCCGCGTGATCCCTACGGTCATGATGCATATTCACAATGTGCAGGAGAAAGCAATTTAAATGCTCCTGCCGCCAGTGTTGCTGCATGCCGGCTTCGAACACCCGCTGCTGGTACGTGTGAAACCGTTTGCCAAACAGTGACTTGATGGGAAACACATAGAACGGCAATATTTCGAACACGTTGTCGGGCAGTATGGTATAAGATATGCCATGGTTATCGACGCTATCGGACAGCAATTGTTCAACCATTAAAGCCTCCCGATTCTCCAGAAATGTAGATCCATCGAACACTATCCGGCTACCCTCGTACTGTGCAACCATTCCGTCGAGCTTGTCCACGTGGTCGATGTTGATTTTGCCGCGGTACACGGTGATGTTTCGGGCGCGCAATGCTTCGATCGACAGCGCGTCCGGGATGCGAGGTGTTTCGGTTAGGTACGACACCAGCTTCGCCTCGTACGCACACTTTAGCTGAAAGAAGAGTATTATCAGTGCGCAGGCGGTAACCTTTTCCCCGAACTTTGTGAGGCGCAGTCTACGCTTTTCGAATCCGAACAGTGCCAAGCTGAGGAGGTTGTTAACGAACAGTGCTGGGGCGAGCTGTTGGGCGAGCTGGCACGCCACAAGGATCGCTAGCATCATGGTCCAGGCCGGCGGTTGGAACGGTTTCAGCAGTATCTCCCATACGGTCAGCAAGCGACCCTTCGGTGTTGCGATCGTGATTTGCTCCATGGACGCACGGCAAACGGCGTACTTGCTGTAGTGTATCAGGTATAAGCGATTTACAATTAGGTGTGCATCGCTGCTCCTAGATATACAATGATCAATCGTTTCGTTGCGGCTGCACTGTATCTCGCGAAAGGTGATTGCAAACTGTAGCGTCTCTGCAAACTGATTGAATAGTGCGATGTCCTCGCCATATAGGTTGTTACAGAAAAGCACGGTGTAATAGTCACTTATGTACACGGCGGTCAGTTTTTTCGTTTGCAAGGTTTGCAGTCGATCGAAGAACAGTTCGCTGTAACTCGGGAAACCCGACAGCGTCTGGAGGCGGAACGGTTCATAATGGAAGGTGTACAACGCATCTACGTTAAGCGCGATTAGCGCAATGTAGTACACGAGTCTCGGTGCAAAGTACGCTCCAATTAGCCAAGGTTGCATTACACTTTCACGCTCGAACAGGACAATCGTGGGACAATCGGGTGGTATGCTTGATATCCACCAGTGGGTATTGAAGCTGGCCACCGTTTGCGCATGATTTCCCCACAGAAGTATCACCATGTTGGGCTCCCGGAAGATGGGCACATGAGTGGCCCGATGGTCTGATTGCAGCACACTGATGTGGTGAGCGTTGAGCTGTCGCGCTACGGCGTCGACCATTGAGGAATGGGTAGATTTGGTGTAAAATTGAAGTATCCAGCAGTTAAACACACCCGAATGTTGCATCTGCAACGTGTACGCGTAGTGGCTCACATAAGCTGTAATATCTGCTTGTCGTGCGGCTTGTACGGTTAGGCAGGACATTACAGCAAGCGCATAGGACCAGCGTGACATGCTGATGCTTGAACACATTCACTGAACGGCGGAACAATTGATAATGAAGTTATTGCGTATGAAGTATCTAATGGTAATGAATTCATTGGGCCCATTAGAGGGGTCTTATCGTTGAAATAATTGGTTGAATTTTAGCTTAAATTGATAATTTAAATTGAGCCAATGGATAAGACAGAGGTGTTTTGATAAATAATTGACACGATAACCACTTCATACGCATGCATCATTAATCGTCGTGATTGGTGCTGTTAATTTTAATAATTATTTAAGTACATGAACGTTTCGTACGAATCATGTCCGTTTCTGGTGCTTTCATTTAGCGATTAAATTTCATGAAGTTAAAACACTCGCTGTTCTCCTGCCAGTAAATAGCGACAAAGAAGTATAAAAGCCGTTACAATGAAGCATATCTTTGAATCTTCTTGCACCCATATTAAGCGTTTTGCTTAGGACCCTTTTACACTGAGCACAAACACAAGCGTGTCTTGCACGCTCAATACGCTAGCACGCGTTGATGAGAAGTTTAATTTAAATTTGCTCTTTGAATCAAGATCAGTAGAGAGTGAAATATAAAAGCCATTGTACAGGCTTTCACCTGGTATATTTTCATTTAATTCTAGTCTATAACCTCTTTTTCTGTTTCTCACTATGCTCAGTGAGCAGTGAGAAATTCTTCTCACTATTGTATATGAAGATGTGTAAACACAGCTTTAGCAATTATGCTCAGCGAGCATGTTGTGCAGGGTTCTGCTTCGTTACGGCACATATTTGTATTTAATACTGCGGTTTGGCCTTTTTAATTTATTTATTTTAGAGAGGATAAGGCTCTTTACCACCACATTCGCTTTAGTGTGGTAAGGCTGTTGCAAAGTGAGTTGAGAGAAGGTTCGGTAATAGCTTGTTTTTCTTGTTGCATCTTCTTCCACGGAGATGATTTTTTTCTTACAGATAGTTAACCGATACAAAAAAATATTTCAGCTACTTTTCTATAAATACAAAGTTTGGTTTCATAACATGCTAACAATTAATAAATATCTAAAAAACTGCTGCAGTTCGGTCAATGGAACGTCGCATGATCGAACGAATCTTCAATCTTAAATTTGTCAAAAGGCCTTAATACTGCACCTACTCTCAATGCACTTTGGGCTGCTTCAGCCCCGGCGCTTATGGGACGCATTGTCATTTTTTTGTGCAGGAATTGACACGATGCGTCGTTGGTATGGGACGTTCTGGCGGTGGTTTCGTTCTTGACACAGCTCAACCGAATCCCTTCCCTCAATCCTCACTACTGAGGAGCGACTATTGAACTACGGGTAAACACAAGGGCAGGCCAAGACGATCCGATACTTCAGTGCAAGATTAAACATAATTTCTGGCGGTTAAGTGGCAGAGGCAGTCTTCAAATGGTAGCACCATGAACCGAATCCCGTCTGGACCATCCCCACAAACTCAAGCCTGATTATTGTGGTTAGTTGTTTGATGGCTCTGATGCACACTGGTTTTGTTGTTGAGATAGTATTAAAAAGGAAATTAATCTATTAATATATTATAATAATACGGCATTGAAATAGATGTATGCACTTGGGAAAGGTTTACACAATAAAAACCATAAATGCGAATTAAATTAAATCTAACACCAACGCTGTTGAGCGAGTCCGGCAAACCCTGCAACCGAACCGGCTGCTGGGACCGGTCTACACGCGCTGCGTTGTGCCAAGCGTGCCATTTTCATTCGAACCGTCGCGCGAGCCGGTCCGTATCGTGCTCTTCGCGTCTTGCTGTGCGCTCTCTGGTCGTCGTGGTGATTGTTCGTTTGCTTGCGTGGTTTCAAATCCGGCCGGTGGTTGTTTTGGTGGTGTCTGCTTCCAGTGACCGTTCGTGCTGTGCGTGCCTGTGCAAAACGCGACGGATTTGTGCAGTGCATCCTTTCGTGCAGGACCGGGTGTACCGGCGTGTATCCCGCTGTGCACGTGGCTGTGTGCGTGCGTGAAAGTGGTGTTTGTGTGCGTATACGCAGGTGTAAACAAAACGTGTGCTACCTAAACAAATGTGCGAGATCAACGCAGCATAGAAACATAGCGGCGGCGATCCGGTCGGGAAAAGCCGGTGTGGTGCGTTCGAGATTCACTCAATAATGTAAGGATACGGTTTGTAAAGTTGTTAATGCTTATTCTAGATATCTTTTACTTTAACACGTAATAATTGCACAAACTGTAATTTGATAGCTTAATTATTCATTTTAAAAGCTGTTAAATGGAATTAAAAGAGAAAACGATTTACTTAACCTTAAAGTAATCTTCTTCACACCAGGAATGTCGTATGATCGGCAACCGATCGAGAGAAGAAAATTAGAACAAACGAACGAACGAACGAACGAGAAGAAAAGCACCGAGCAATCGGTTTGGATGTAAAAGTGCGTTTCGGTTCCAATCGATTCCCTCCGGCAGCGTTTCCTTTGGCGGGTTTTTGTTCGGATACCGATCGAAATTAGGCAATGGGATTACGGTTAGGAATTTCTATCTGCCGTGGCCGGCGTGATGTTTTCTGTTTTGTTTTGTGCTCGTAAGGCGCAGGAAGGAATCAGATAAAATGAGGAGAGGAAAGCACAACAACTTGCAACAGAGCAGCGAACAGGCTTTGCATAATAAGACCAATTAGTTGAAAAAAAGACAGGGGAATAGCTGCACACGAACTGTGGTTGTAGTGGATGCTCGTGAGAGAACATAGGCGATATAGACACTTTTGTATTATACATTCTTCAGAATATTTTACCCAAGGAAAGAGACAATCGTGTTTTGTACGAGCATAAAGTGCACGTCTAATTTTTTTTTTTGCTAAAACAACAAGCATGCGAATCCTTCCGAAAAATCCAATTTCGCTTCAATCACAGCTTCCAATTGGTCCCACTTCAAAGTTCCTCCCCCGGATGCACGAAACTGACTTCAAACAGTGGTCCTCCAATGTTGAATTCAATTTGTCGTACTGTGCCAACCGCCTTGTCCAGTCGCAAACAGGGCGCTGTGTCCTTTCTGGCTACTAATTACTTTTCACCGCACGACTGTGTCCTGCTGCCCTGGACCAATCTTGAATGCGGAACATCAGAACCGCAAAAATCAAGCACTGCCAGGCAGTGACTTTTGCAGACAAGGTGATGCTTTAAAATATTTAAAACCCCATCCCGGGTGTGCCGTCCGTCTTGCGGTGGTATCAGGATGGAATGCCCTATGAGACGGTGCTGTTTCCTGTGTAGCATTCCTGTGGTATAATCGCGGGCTGAAATTAGTATTAGACGATGAATCAATTTTGTGGTAGTAGCTCATCTACTTCGTGGAACGGTTAGTCGAAGGGATCTAAAGGTCGGTTAGGGACATCCCGACAATATTCTTAACTTAAAAATTAAAGGTATAAAACTCTTACTAATATATCTTAAGGGGCAGTCCAATGATAGAGGCGATAATAAGAGGTCTTAAGGCCAAGAGAGAAGAAGATCTTTTACTAAATTTAAAAGTTATTCAAGAATTTCAAACAAAAAAACATTATACGAAGCATATCTAGCAGAAGAACTCACTCGAAACAGTGAGGGGAGGAGAACACAATCTAATTCTTGTCGACCTCTCAGGGTCGTCCATCCAGGGACCGTACGTACCATCCAGCAGGAGAACGAAATAAGAACCAGCCACAAAAAGAAAACTGAAACAAAAACAGACCAACCGACCGCATGTTCATTCATCTTTTCGAGCATGTCGCGAGGGCATGTTTTGCTACTTCTGGCGATCCGACCAAAACCCAAAACCAAAAAAAAAAACTGAAACAAGAGTCAAGATCTTAAACCGTTTTTGGCAACCCAATCTATCGCCTATCGTGTGGTGTGTTGTGAGTGGTCCGTTCGGTCGCGGTTCGATGCCAGCATCTCAGTGGAGGTGAGATTCGGTCCAGGAAACCGTTTTTCCACCTAATCAGTGCCATGTGAAGGGGTTATCTAATTGAAGGCTATGGTTTTATTGTTGAGCGTTTGAAATAAAATATTTATTTATAAGTTTTTATATTTTATTGACGTTAAAAAAATATTTTTATTCGCTTTTCCCTTGCTATTGCCACTCTCAACGCTACAGTCCAGCGTACAATTTAACTACCCCAATTGTGTACCGCTAATGAAACTTTTACATCCCACAAAATTCGTTTCGTTAACTGTTTTCTACACAACTCGCCCCGAATTAATTGTTTTTCGCCACTCGTGATTACGAGCTGATGTTTGCCATCGGTCGGTCCATAAAGACGTGCGGCACTGTTTGATTTTACCGATTCAAATAAAAATTTAATCAACCTCCAACAAAGGGGAGCCCAGCCTAGTGTGGACAATGGCGCAAAGTAAGCGCATGTGTTGCTTAGTACAGCGAGGTGGCACGAGTGGCCAGCTGCAAAAAGCTTGTGTAGTAGTTTAGGGGAGAAAAGGGTGAAGCGCTCGCTTTTCTGGTTCAGGTTTTCGGTTAAATAAAATACCTCGCATCACGTGCAAAAGTAGCATTGGCGAGTAGCTGATAGGACGATTTGTTTTTTTTTTGTTGTTGCTGTTACTGTACTCCGATCGATGTTCCAAGGTCCAATAACACATATTTGGACACGTATAAGAAAAACTCTTACCCTTTTCGCACAGAAACGATTGCGGAAAACCGACCCGGCGTATCGTTGCCGTGGCCTGATGATGATAGTGCGTTGGGCTTCGCATCATCAGCTCGCTCAAAAATGTGTGATACAAGCAATGTGCAGCCCAAGCATCAGACACAAAAGGGGAGCAAAAGAAACAAAAAAACGGGACAACAATTTGATTGGTTATCTATCTCCCCCCGTCCCTACCGAGCACTAGAGCGATGTGACAAAATTAATCAAACCCCCCCATCCAAAACGCGCTTACGATTTGCTAAATTTGAAACCAGGAACAAATTGTTATCAATGTGAGAAGGGTTAAACAAAAAATCCCCCCCCCCCCCCCCGAAAATTGGAAAACGCAGCAAAGCCAAAACATGCGTTCGAGGCACAATATCGCACCGCACCGGTAACGTTACCGATCGGTTTCTTGTGGAGCTAATCAAAAAAAGGTTGGGGGGTTTCTTTAACAACATGTGCTGCTGCTGCTGCTGCTGCTGCTGTTGCTGGACTGGCCTTCCGGGTGTTGCACCGCTTGCGCACAATCCCCCAGCGAAATGGGGATGAGCCGGCAGGCCAGTTCTTCATTCGTAAGCGTATTTTATTTAATTTAATATTGTTCGTACAGTGGCATAGATGTGTATCAGTCCGTTTTTTTTTTTTAATTTTATTACGAACAAATGTTTTTGTTCATGTTTCATTTTTTATGTGTTGTTTATTAATTTTTTGTGGGGTTTCTTTTGATAGCCTATTGGTTAAATTTGAAGCTCCTATTTAAAATGTTTAATTTTTTATACATTAAAGTTGAAGTGCTGTGACTTCTGGGAACGACATTTCAAATACTCTTTAGGGTCACAATTTATGCAAGAAAAATTCGATCGAGATTTGAAGCAGATCGCTCACTTTTCCCTCTATTGATGTCTCACTTTCCTCTTAAGCCTCTAGCTGTGCACTTCTCGATTAAATATGCAAATTTGGGCAAATTTCATCAGCCTTCCTGGCATCTCCTACCAGGGTGACGTATTTATTTATTTATCTCTTCTCCACTGCCTGTGTGTATATGGTGAAGAATGTTTTTTTTTATGTGTGCGCCATTAGTCCTATCCTGCGGCCGCACAGTACCATGCTGTTCGAGTTTCGTTCCGAGAATTTATTTCGGACGGACGTTCCTCTCACGGTCATCGTTTTGCATCTGTGGCGGCCCAATTTGGAGTTGGCGGCTGGATTTCCTGTTTTTGTCGACGAAAAAAAGGGTAGGAAGCATTTTGGTTTCTGCGAAAGCCTAGTAACATTATGTTGTGCACGGTATCGGATAAATTGTTCGAATTTATTAATTGTAGCGTTATGTCACCGAGACGAAGGTCGAACTCCGTTGCCGAATTTATTACTCATGTCGAGATACGTCATTCGAACAGAGATACTCATTTCAATGCGGCCTTCATAGGAACAATCGACTGCAGGGAACGTTTCAGCAGGTTTTCCGGTAGACATTTTGGCACATCAACTTTGTCAGATGATTGTGTCCCAATTGTTGCAATTGTGTGTCTTTCCAAATGACTTAGAAGAAAAGTATCATCCTACTAGAATATGCTTGACTCCATCGATTCTGGAATTCAGCAATTTATTACAAGGTTACTGAAGGATAGTTACCAAGTACAAAAGTTGACATTGGGACAAGAAAAATCTAGACGAGGTTCATCGATGATCGACCGATGAAGTCAGCATATCAATGACAATTCATCTCCAAGATTTTGTGGTTTAACCCTGTTAGACTTTTTCTTATGAGGTACATGGGAATTAGTCACAAGCTACTGATGTTTTGAAACCCAACACAGCCTTCAAGCCTTCAACGAAATTCAGCGTATGCGCCTGAAAGCTTGTTGTCTTAAAGCAAGTTTGGCATTGTCAAGCCCTAAGTATTATCTGGTGGGAATCTGTGTCCCAATTAGGGATGGCTATATTAAGTAGATCTAGAGATTCGGACCCATCTAAATCAAATTTTAAAGAGTCAGATCTTTGTGGGTAATAACTCAAAAAGAGTCAGCAAAACTATTCCGGATGATTCAAATCAATCAATTTATTAGTAAGACCCACCTCACTAGCCCTAACCAATCGGACTTCCGTACCGGATAAACCGTTTGCGTATTTAATCACCCGACACGTGGTCACAAGACAGACATCATTTCGCGTTCTTCCCTTCGTCCTGTCATTTTTAATTTTAGCTCGTTCATTATTGTTATTATTTTATTACTCTACCTTATCATCATGCTCATCATGCCCGAGACGCACCCGATCGCTCCCATTTTCCCTTTTGCCGCGACAACTCTCGTACCGTGATCAAGCCTTTCAGAAATTCCCCCATCCCGCCATTTTTTGCACGACTTCAGGCGCACATGTGCATGCGATAACGTGTCTTTTTTTTATTTGGGTTTTGGGGCAACGGATCGATCCACGAAAGGTAACCGAAAGAACGCGCCGAGGGTTTTTCCTCATCCGGCAGACAGACAGGCCGGCCAGTTTTTCGTCGGGGTTCGTGTTCAATATGTGTGCTACAAACATTATGATGGTCTTAAGATGGTATCGGATGTTGATAAGCTGGCAAGGAAAGAGAGCGGTGTGTCCTTTTTTGTTGACGTTGTTTGGATACGCTTTGGGGCCTCCTTTGGAAACGGAAATTCTGTACATGCCAAAGCGCGACCGCACCAGGCTTTTCGGTGCAGACACATATGCGGTGGATTTTCTGCTCCTTCGTTTCGTTCGGTTCGTCCTGCGGTAAAGAATTCTTCCATAAATGGAATAAACGGTCCGGAGGTCGCTTTAATTCGCTTCGTTCGCTGGTGGCGAATGGTTGAAAATATTCCCCAATTCGGGAAACATGATGCGCATGTGATGGCGCCAGCTGCTGCTGCCGCCGGCTGTCAGCGACCGATCGCCGTACCGCTCCGGACCGATCGATCGGTTTGGGGGGGGATAGCATTAGTTTACTGCAATTGCGCCAGGAACGCGTTTTTCACGGGCGCGGAAACATTGGGAATGGTTTCGATTTCGAAGGAATTTGGAGAAGTGTGTACATGCCCATCGGTACACGTTGTGTGCTCTAGGGTGTGTGCGTGCGTGTGCGTATGTTCTGTAAGTGTTTTTTTTTCGCTTAAATTCTGGTTCGGCGTCTTGGTTCACCAAAGGAACCGGTTTATGGTAAGAAGGTTTCACCCCGAAACGGACCGCGCACGAGGTTGAGGGATGAAATCCAGAGCTTATTAAACAAGTTCTTGGCCGTAGGGTTTTGGGTCTTACCGTCGCAAGCAATGAGAGGATGTCCGCGCTTGTGCAACAGGAGGGACAGCACTCTTATTCGATTTTCCTTACCATCGTATCGTCTGCGCGCGTATCAATTCTGCCCCGGGTCTGCCAAAAGAAGTGCATCAACAACCAAGACGTTTCGTTTTTGTTTCGCATTACAGTCGCTTAACTCGTTCCGTTTTTTTTTTGACAGGCCGCTATATTGAAGGCAGATGCAGTGCGGCATCAGTGCACGCCCGTACGTCAACGTCCTTGCACGCATGAGGAATCGCGTGGCATGCGTCGGTGGATGCAATAAATTATCTCCAGACACACACCGCCATTGGGAGGAGAGTTTTTTTTTCTTTCTTCACCCTGTGTGTGTGTGTGTGCGGATATGTAAGTAAAAAGGGCCAGCTTCGTGACCGCATGGGCCGCAAAAAAAACCCCTCGTTGTCATCATCGTCTGCCCAGCATCGCTTTCTGCCGGTAAAGATAGTGCTCACGAATATGCAAAAATGGGCAGAAAGGAATGGTTCGAACGCACTGCACGATCGGTGTCAGGGAGCTCCAAAGAAGAGAAAGAAAATCCGCCAAGACGCGCGATGTTTTTGAGGTCGGCTAATGTATTCGATCGAACTGGGGAGTTTGTTGCTTTCCAGTCTGCTTACCTTACCTCGCCTATCTCGTACGTACTTGCATCGTTCTGCAATTTGAAGGTCCACTTTCCTTACAGCGTTACTTGTCCCTTCGACGCCCAATTTTCCTCGGGGCGCATCCTTGCGTTTGAAGAAAGGGTTCGATCCTTAGAATATAGGCTCGGTGGCCGCACGGCCGACCGATTGGCATCAAAGGCAGGCAGGCACTCTAAGGGAAAGAAAAATCCTCTCAGTCCGCAAAAAAAAAAACTCCGGACCGGAGCATCATATCGAGCGGCTGTGCATGGACTGCAGCTGCTTCCTGCTGTTGCATTATTTATGCGCTTCAACCCGTCCACACGTTAGGGTGCGGCAGCAATGCAGCCGAACGGAGATTAGATAAGGGAGTGTGTGTGTGTCTCTGACGAGATGGACGGCCAAAAATGACCGGCCGAATTGGTGCAAAACTAAAGGACACACGCTGTAACTGGTTCGTGACACCGTGTCCAGTAGCGATATTCTAAGCGATCGCGTTCGTCCCATTTGATCGACGCCCGGTGAGTCATTTTTCAGTTCAATTTCTATGATAAATTATCTCGCCAGCTGTCCATGTGCGGCGGGCCCATGTATTGCTCTTAGTGCATACAGCAATGGACGCCGTAGACAGACAAACAGACGCTGAAACTCGAGAGGAAAAATGAGCGTTTCCTGAAAAAAAAAAAAAAAAAAACGGTGCAAAAACAGTGCAAATCCCAAGGGCAAATATGGTCTGGCTTTTCGGTGATCCGGCTCCCCGGCTGCACCGGCAATGAAAAATGAACTATCATTGTGCTTACTGAGCATCCTTCCCACCCCTAAAAGAAAAAGCCCCACAAAATCGACAAAACAGCTCCACAAAACGTGAAGTCTTGGAAAATTGGGGAAAAATGTTGGATGATGAACCGAATCCGATGTGGAAGTGGCCTTCGATCACGTTTTTCTCGGACGAAAAGAAAGCTCAATCGCCGTCTCTCGGTGTATAGTAGCACGTGAAAAAGTGACCATTGCTAGCAAGTTCATAAGTTTGTGCCGAGTGAGGCGGCCGGCCTCCAGGGTGCAGTGTTGGCTTTCTCAATGAACACTGCAACGAACTTTTTGTCTATTATTTGTTGTGCTGTATTTGCTTTTGATCGATTCGGATCGCAAATGCAAAGGGAATTTAATGAAAAAATCACTACGCAGCATTAAATATCCTTGGCGGTTCGGTGGCAAGAGCGATAACGCCGCCGGTCTTCATACGACAGGACCGGGGTTCAAATCCCAGCCCGGACCGTTGCTCCGTAGTGAGGACTGACTATCCAACTACGTGGTGTATCATTAAATCTTGTAACCCAGATGGCAGGCATGAGCTTAAGAGGTCGTTAGGCTAAGGAAGAAAATCTTAAGAGGTCGTTAGGCCCAAAGCAGCAGAATAAGATGGCGTTGATGCGACCGCCAGAATGGTCGTGATAATGGACTGGCTGACGACGATTTACTTCGATTGCTTTAATGGTCCAAGGTGACCTACAGTGTTGAAAATAAGTAAATTTAGTGGATCTAAACTGTATCCTTATCTTAATTTTTAAAGGCGATTGGATGGATTTGGGTTAAAAATTATGTTCTAATAAAACATTAAATCATGAGTATTTTTCGGAAGATTTAAATCATGCTGAAAGCTAGAGCATTAATATTTTCATAATTGGTAAACTAGCCTCCCAGACAGATGGACAGGAGTCACAATATCAATCTTTTGCAACATGATGTACCGCAATCAACAGCCAGTGGCGTTAACTCTACATTAGTTTTACTGCTCTACTTTTAGCCCTTGGTTCTGCATCTGTTAGGAATGTATGCTAATGTATGAGTATTGCAATGAGTGTTGCCTTCGTAGAATCTGTGATTCTCAACATTCATTTACACATTTTTCAATTTAAACAGATTCTACTGCCTTTTAATAACAGAGTTACCTTAAGAATGCCCTTAAGTACACAGGGCGCACTGTGTATTTGCATTCCGTTGCTTTGCGAGCGCAGATTCCACAACACTTCAACGCCGGATCGTCGCCAACGTCCGATCCGATCGGACAGGAAGACGTATAAGGCGTGCAAGGCGTATGCAACGTGCTTCCTGTGTCGTGCAGCCAGCCAGCCGACACAGGTGCATCGCACCGAAATGGCAACTCTTGGGCGTCGTTTGCGCTGCACGTCTGTCCAACGGCTGTACAAAATGTGCACCTAAACACGCCATCCCGTTGTCCCGTAGGTGGTTGATTTCCCCACGACGGAGGTAACTTTTCCAAGCCGTCGGTTCCAGAAAAGCTGCGACCGGGTGAGTTTATTTTTGCACTCACTCACTGTGCGGTTTCCACGGACGCGATATCATCGAGATGCCATGCCAGATTTTACCATATAAGCGACCACCGCAAAGAGCGCGCGTCTGGATTCTGTCAGCTCGGAGGATAGAGGGAGAGAGAGAAAAAAACAACGACAGACACATCCATGGGGTGAAAGCGTTCCTGCGTCGTCTTGGCTTCCCCCTGACCGCGCGCCGGGTGGGTTTGATGTTGATGGGGCCGGCTCCCCACATACCGTGTGGCTTCGTGACTCATCTCTTCGCCGGTACGCAGCAACCGATTGTGGTGGGACCGTCGATTCGTCCATCGGCGAAGGTCAGGTATGTTTGGCAGCGAATGCGCAAACGAATTACGTGTGAGAAAGGCAACAGTACCCTATATGTTTATATTACGTCGTACGCAAAAGAAAGAAAAAAAAAGCGCAGAACTCGTTTCCATCGTCCGCGCCATGCCTGAAGTGGTCTATACCATTCCTCGGAACGTGCGATCGTGTTTCATTTGATGTGATCAATCGATCGTTGTCAGTTCATTGATCGATTGATGGTACGTTTGGAGCATCATAACACTGGAAGGAAGGGTGCCAAATCGTACCATGAGCCCTACAAAATTAGCAATTAGCACTATCCAACCCGCGGTTTCTCGTTCTAGCATCACCACTTTACACCCAGCCCGGTTTGGCATTGGGGGATCTCTTGGCGGCGTTTCTAAAATCAGCTCACATCAGTCTCGCGCACCAAGCGTGTAGCAGGCCTGTATTTAAGTGGCTTGTGCATGTGTTAAGTGGCCATAAATTTGGATCAACGTCTCCGTTCCGTCCCGTACGCGTCCTTGGAGGTTTAGAAGGGGTAGGCAAGCCGTTGGGACGGCAAGCTCGGCTCACCGTTGCATCGGTGCAGCGTTCCTGATGTGCCGGAATGCATTGCCAGCGTCTCGGTTGCGGATCGTGCGACGGCACCCGAGCCGCCGAAGATGCAGTTGCAACTGCTGACGGTTGCAAATCTCGTCTACCGGCGGCGCACGTGATTGTGTGGCACTGAGCTTTCCG
Organism: Anopheles stephensi; assembly: GCF_013141755.1. Lineage (NCBI taxonomy): Eukaryota > Metazoa > Arthropoda > Insecta > Diptera > Culicidae > Anopheles > Anopheles stephensi. The sequence goes on along the minus strand of NC_050202.1, from coordinate 63,912,843 downwards.
CAGCGCTGGCAAACATCAACCACGCTACACACGCTGGGATGAATCATAAATCGGTTTTATGCGGGCGCGCGCGCGCGTTAGACTTTGGATGAGTTGATTGAGGTGTGAAAAGGCGTAGCAAGTGGGTAAGGAAAAGAACTCCAAAGTACACACAAAAAATCTTCCCGCTTACAAGCTGATTTGTTTCATTTCGCACAGAGCTGTAAAAGAAGACGTAAGAACATATTAATTAAAAAGCAAAATCACACGTTCGGAGCTCGCTTGCGGCACCTCACTCGGACAAACTCACGTTTTTCGATAATGGGTCGAAAGCGGACCCTCAGTGAGTGATCACGATCGTGTACCGAGCCATCGAACGATCGTCGAACACCGGTCTGACGTCAGGATCGCGTGGTAGAAGTTGTGTAAATAGATGATTGTTGGTATTTAGTCACTTCGCTTGCGGCCAGCTCGGTTCGGTAGAGGCGAGAACGCGAGCTCATCTATCGTATCCAGTCGTCGTTGCTTAAGTAATGGCAAAATAAACACACCGGTCGTTCCTTGGTGATGAGTTCATGTGTGGAGATGAGAAGAAGAATTCTTGGAGATGGGTTTTGCGTGTTGGCCACACAAAGAGAGGGCGAAAGACCACAAGTACGAACAATAAGGTTCTTTATTTGATTGAGAAGTGCAATAATATTTGCTTTGAGTATATTAAAATCTAACTTTTCGCTACTCAATTCAAATAATCGATAAGCGTTTTGCTAGTACAGTTCCGTGACGTCGAAAGCAATACTTTAGCATACTTTATTACGCCCCTCGGGAAACCGCAAAACCTTCAACCTGCGATGCTAATTTAACATTCACAAACTTTAATGTTCCCAGGACCAGGGATTACTGAAATCTTGCCGGGAATGGGGGGAGGGCAAGGGAGAAGAATAAATTATTTATTTCGCCATGTGTGGGCATGAGGAATGCGGGCGCAACTTTGAAGAATCCAGCGTACACTAGTGGTAGTCAGCAGGCTGGGAGGTGGAGGATGTCGTCGCCGCATGTGCAACCGGGACCGTCGTGTTGTGGTCCGATCGTTGTCGAACGACAGACGGCTCGCCGGTGAGACATTCCTTTGCCAGTGAGCGTGGGTTTTACATAATTTCTATGCATCAGTGCGGGGTTAAACTGATAGGAAGGTTTAAACTTATCCTACCACGCGAAATACGCTATCGTTATCATGCACGCTTTGGGAAGGAACGTTCGGTCACTGGCAGAGCTAGAGCATGCGGATGCGGATACATGTGGGAAGAATGTACAGTTCGTAGCATAACTATAAGCTGACCTGAAGAAATAAGCTCAACAATTAGGAGTTTGATAAAAATAAGGCTCTATGCCGCTATAAGCTCAGGAGAAGCTTCCTTAAGATTTGGTCCAGCTTTCTTGACTCTTGGCTAATCAAATAGGTAAATAGTTTTGTAACGCACTGTACGCAAGCACAACTACTCGCCTTCGATGCAAATGTCCTGGCCGATGTATCATGTGGCAGACATGGTAGCCCATTATTCCCTGAGGCATCTAGCACCATCGGGCACCGGAGTAAGTTCCGCCTTACAAAAACCCCCGAAACTCGAACGTGTATCATACCAAACTCGTTGAAGTGCATGAAGTGCCAAAAACGCGGAAAAGCACCGATTTGTCGCCGATGCGAAACTTCTCATTCCGTAATTAGTTTATGAATATTTATTGGCACTTACAGTGATTTTATGCCACTCGCTTGCTAATACTCTTGGGCAATCTCTGGACGGGCGGGCGGGCAGGTCGATACGGGGTTTCTTGAAGGGGGGAGAGAGAGAGAAAGACTCCGTAGGACATCCAGGTCTGGGTCCGCCCGGTCACAATTGGACGCAGAAGGGCGAAAAAAGCGTTGGTCAAATGTCATCCGCTTGGGTCACGTGTCGCGTGCCACACCGTCGTGCGTGTGTGTGTGTGTGAGAGACCAAACAGCTCGTTAAGCTAAATGAGATTCCAAACAGGAGACTTAGCAATTCCCCAATCAAATGAATTCATCCAGCAGCTGGCGGTAATCCAGCGTACGGTCAACTGTTTCCCGCCCTTCTCTGACCAGTCGATCTCCATTAAAGCAGTCCGGTGTGCGTGCGTGCGTGCGTCCGGATGAATATGCTTTATCGGCTAATTCCATACTATTATTTTCTCACATTCCTGCCAAGCGGGCAGCAGCGTTTTTGCATGTGGTTTGGCAAGGAGAAGCTGAAAGGAGTGGCCATAAATTTTATCGCTCACCTTAATCTCACCGCTTCTGTGGGATAGGTTTGGATTATTTCTGGTGCGCTGTGTGAAACGACACCTCCAGCGACACTTAAGCCCACCACAATGTGCGTGTGTGTGTGTGTGCCTGTGATTCTTTTTTATGACTTAATGAATGGGCGATGGTGATGGTGGCGAGCGCGCGAGTTGCGTTGTTGGGTCCACCTTTCCCAATAGAAAGTAGCGTGCCACGTGTCAGCGGCTCTGACTGCCGACTGGAGTCATGCTACCTAGCTTCACACAAGCGCTGACCGACCTGTTGTTTATGTTGACATTATGTGTGTAAGAGGCTGTTTTTAGCTGGCCGGTTTCGGGTGTCACGGTGGAAATAGTACGATATTGTCACTGGAACTGGAGCCTTACTTTGAAGCGGTGATATTATTGCTTTTGCCGGTAGGATTTTGATGAAGGTGCGAGCACAGCCTACTTTTGTTATAAACGGATTTTATTCAAAATTATTTTTTTAAATCTAATAATTTTTGAGAACTTCAACTTGCATATAAAGTCGTGATGTAAGCGTTTTGGTTAACAAATCGAATCTCGCGTAATTTTTTCGTGAACGTAACTGTCCAGGAAGCACTTCGCTGATACGGGACTTCGAACGAGAACATTGAAAGTAAATACGCCCGTCGATGACGTCCGGAGCATATCGATGAATGCGGGGTAAACTCTGCCAAATGTAAACAACAGACGGCAGCATTGCTATACCAATTAGCCGAAACAATAATCAAACAGTGTAGATTAACTGGCTGGCAGACTGCAGGCCGCCATTATCGACCCGGTAAAGTCGATTAAGTGAAAACGGGCCGCTGCAAACTTTGTCCACAAATTTTCGTCTGTTTATTTTCCAACTCCGAGTCGGACAGCTCGATTTTGGCAAACGGCAACAATATGTGTGGGGTGTGGCGTTCGATTAGCTGCACGGGCGAAATGGTCCACACAGACATTACCCCACTGCAAACGAAACGGACAGTTCTAATGGACCGATTTTTGGGTCGGGAGGGATTCGATCGAAAATAGTGTGCTGCACGTCTTACGAGTGAGGATAATTTTAGACAAGAGCTGGATGATGTTACTGCTGATCGACCTGGGTTTTATTTTACATCAGAGGAACAGCTTGATCGATTGTGCATCGTGGCAGGGCGAGCAGCCGTACAGGTGACTCTTGATTGCAAATTATTAATCCCCTTGGTAGGCCACAAATCGCTGATGTAGTCAGCGTCGTTACCGCCACAGAGCAGCAGTGCTGGGCCCCTATGTTGATAAGTCTTCCGATACAAATTATCCGATCCGGTTTCACTACAGTCCGCGAATGAAACCTGCTGGCACTTTACATGCTGCTGCTGCTGCTGTCAGAGTTGATAACGACACTTACATCTCTAACGTTGGTCGGCTCGCAATGAAGATAACCACAGCCGCAGAAGTTAGCTATCCGGGTGCACCGTGCAGCAGGAAGCGTTCGACGCGATCGAACCACTCGCAGCTCTGGTTGACGGAGCCGGGGGATCTTGCATCACGCAAGTGGGGCGATGTCAAGGCATGCACCGGAGCAGATCGACCGGTTTGCCGGTGGATCGATCTTTCAGCCCCGTTTGGCACCTGCTGCACTGACAGATGGGATATCTGATGCCCGTTTTTGCAACCCACCACACACTCCTTGCGCGATTGCGCTGCACGCTGATCGAAACCGCCGACGACGGTTTACTTAATGCACGTTCCGTAAATCCTGCACGCTTCTACCCACCGGTACCGTGCCAAGCGCACAGGTGAGATCGGACCTGAGCGCGCGCGGTTCGTTGCGTTGCATTTATCGGTGAGCAAAGCGGGGATTAGCTGGTGATGCTTGTTGGGACAAGCAGTTCTCGGTAACGCTAATCCGTTTCTGCACTCGGTACGAAGATCAGGTGCCCAGATACTGTGCTCACATTCCGCAGGAAATAAATGACCTCGTAACAGTTATTTTGAGCCCTTCTGCAGTGGAGTGATTGAAGAACACAACATTCACTCACTTTTATAGTTTAGCGTATGTTGTTTAGTTAAATGAAGTAATATAAAGTGATGAAATGTTCGGTTCATGTCCTCGGTACGATTAACAACCCTTCAACCCGTTGATCTACATTCGGAGTATGATGTGACACATGTAAATTGATACAGCTTGGGGTTCATTTGAAGGTGAGCAAGCGTTACATTGCACCGTTTTTTTTTTGTACTCACCTTAAGGTAATGAACAACATATTACCCATGTCAGTTCTGTCTGTCGAAAAAAACAGAACTGCAAACGCATATCTTATTTCCTTCAACCGGTGACATCTTTATGCTGGTGGTAGTCAGCGTTCGTTAGCCTCTCCGTAGCCCGGTGACGACGGCCACCTTTTTGCTTTTCGGGCTTCTTCGTGCCTGAAAAGCTTCACGCCCTTCATCCACCAGCAGATAATTTATTCTGTCACCAAAATCTCACATCAACTGCCACATAAATGCCATCCATGCGTGTATACACTGGGGCTGCCAGCCACCCGAACCCGGGCTTCCACTTTTAACGACCAGCCGCGTCCGTGCTGCTTTCGCGTACATTATGCGCGTATTCTTATTGCGCGATGCGTATTACGCTTGGATGCGTTGCCCTGGAAGTTGTGTGAAATGAATATCCTGTAATCAATAACTGTCAACCGTGCGTGTGCTTGTGTTGGGTTGCTTTACCTAGCGGCAGCACACACCTTGGTAGGTAGATTTTTCACCGGCTTTCCTGGTTGCGTCCGTTTCGTCACATGTGCTGCATTTTCGGGCCATGGCCGGGATGTGCGTACTGTAAACATTGTGTGTAATCCTTGTTTTTGTGTGTGACGCAGTGTATAAAAGTGCACAGTTTTCGTGAACAATAAATAACGCAACGTGTTACACGTGCTTGAGTGATAAATTGTAAACAGAGCGAAAGTTGAGCGATGAACACTGTGCACAAGACTGTGCGAACATTTGTACTTTGAAAGGTAAATTCTGCCTGTCGCGCGTAGCGATTAATCACTTGGAAAGGGATTTGCAAAGAAATTTGCAGATTGTTCACATCAAGTGCACGTTCTGACAAATCGCTTCAATTATTGGTCACCCTTGGCCATGTGGACGCTTGGTGCTCAGTCCGAATTGATCCGATTAGTGCTGTCAACATGCCCTGTGTGTCTGTGCGTGGTTATCACGCGATTAGAAGGATTATAATTAAAATACATTAATCGTAGCATTCAAAGCTTCTCAATATGACTGCTTATGATAGCAGCGCTTCCCCACTTATCGCCGCGGGATGTTTGGTCTGGGTCAGGTTAGAAATGTTTGTCGTACCAGTCTCATCAAGCCTAATGCCGTCCAAAATTCCAGATCCCCCAGCTCCACGCTGTCCCACGCTGTTCGCTGATAAACGTCCATTATCACGCGTTCCGATTTGATTATCCAATCTAGTCCATCTTAAGGCAATCAGAAACGAATGCAATTTCTGACCGTACCGCTGATACCGCTGCTTTCGCGGTCGATTGTCGTGCGGTAACGGAACGCTAAGAACACCTCCGAGGCTATCACGAACCGGTGTAGTTGAGCACAACAAGGGGAACCAGAAGGGAAGAGAGGCGAGAAGACAGATTAAGATGGTTGCCCGGGTGTCCTAAATTGGATAATTTGGCGTGACAAAGCTAGCCGCCAGGCAATAGCGTTCCGCCAGGCGGGGGGTCTATACAGAATGGAGGAGCGAAACCGAGAGAGATCGTTGAAATGATCCGCTTGATTACCGTAAAACACCGCTCTTGTAAGTCAGGCAAGCGATCTTCAGGCCCTTACAAACGCGCACGTTCCCTCCCGATCACTACACCTTCGCTGTCTGTCTTGTCTAGGCGTTTGGTCGGAAACTTTCATTGGAGATCGGGACCGAGATATGCTAATCGTAAGCCATGTGTACCATGTGCGGTACTGAGCGAAGCGCTTCCGAACACCGCTGATCCGTGGGCCGGATAACTTCCTGGATCATTGGCCAGAGGTGAAATCGGACTACCCAGGCAGCACATGTAAGCTAGCTGGATGGCAGGATGGCAGGATGGCATGCGACCGACCACCGTACCAACGACACTCCACAGTGGCAATGTAGATAAATGACCCGGAATGATTGGGACGCATGGTGCTGCCGGGCCGGTGTTCCGAAAAGATTCAGGCAAACTCGATCATACATGACTCGACCGCTGTAGCTGTAGCACATTCCACAAGAGTCAGCTGGCAAGATGATTATTGCGATGTTTGCTCTAGCTGTAGCCGTGGGGTTGCTGTTGGCATCCGAGCCCACCCACTGCTGAACTCGTTTGCTGTCGGATTTGCATGTGTGTGTGTGTGTGGTAGATTGAATGAGATGTTCAGCGTCATAAACAGGTTCCTTATGATTTCACTCTTACCCTTCTGAGGCAAACACCTCAGTGGAATGGAACATATATTTTGCGTTGTAAATTACTCCTCACTTTGGCAAGCTACTCAGGCGAAGGGTTGCGAACTGAAAAAGGTTTAAGGATACCCAAGGTCGTAGGCCTCAGTGCGCAGTTTTGAGGGCAACAATCAGTGGAATATTAAGATCGTTAACAGAGCCACAGTTTCTTGTGCCGTGCGATCGTTACCGGCCTCCACATTGCCCTTGAATGCACTGTTTCAATGGGAAGTAGTGAGAAGCGGCAGATGCTTCGCTACGTCTGATTGCAATGGATTGCTCACCTCGCACCGGAAGGCGTAGGATGCACTCGGCAAATGTGTTAAGTGTAAAGTGCTTCGTTTACTTGCCTTTATTGAAGAATTTTTACGGAAGAACCCATCGGGTCGGGTGATACTGAGGGAGCTAAGGAATGTGGCATCGCGGACGCCAAAGATTGGACTGGAAAGAATGGTTATAACTCATCAATCGTATATCATTCCCCTGAAACTAATCATCCTACAGAAAAGGAACAAAATGTATGCCCATTGGCTTCAACTCATTTGCCAGCTCATTTGTTACGCATCTTAATTAACTGTCATTTCCGTTGTGCTCCCATCCCAAATGTCGTGGGTCACACCATTAGTCTGAGATAATAAACGGACCACGAAAGCTGGCAACCATCACTGCCAGATGGACGAACGCTCGCGCAAAGGCCAATCTCTCTACCAAAACTCCATATAAGTAAACAAAACGGCGACGCACATCAGCAAACGTAACCCAATTTCGTCAACACACATCTGCCGTCCATCAGATTAGAGCGGAAAACACATTCGTTTTGTCTTTAAAAAAAAAACTGCGTCTAATGCTCACCGAAACCGATGCTCGAAATCGATACCCGTACGTGCAGCACATTAATGTGCTCCCGTACAGCCTCGCACATACTCGATACTCGATCGCGTAAACAAGCCGCTGGTGTCGATCAACACCCGGAAGTGCTTAGGATCGTCGCCATTTCGTCCATTTCGTCTCCAAATTTGACGCCAGCCACCAAAGTCATAGTCCAGACTCAAACCATACAGCTGGACAGTTCGCTCTCAAGAGCTGTACATTACTTCACACGATCTACCGACTGTTAACTGCAAGCTTCTTAGCGCGGATCCCATAATGGAACCATCCGTGCTGTGTTCGAACCCTTTTGCGCAACAATAAATAGTCGTTTCTGATTACTTTCTAACCATACACGGAGTCTCGGGAGACGGTGGCTGGAATCTGGCGATTGACGGGCCTCATAAGCGCGGTGGACCGGCATCGACAGCGGGGAAGCAATAAGTAGCAGAACTCAGCATGCTGCCAACGGTAGCCTGTGGCGTGATGTTTTTAATGACGATTTGATGGCTCCCGCCGTTCGGGTTCGGGGCTGGACATCGGCAGTACTGTTGTGGTGTCCGTTGTCAACGGACCAAGCCAAGCCAAGCCATGTGTTGGTTGTTGGCGTCGTCGCGACCGATCGAGCCGTTGCTAAAATTACACTAAAACGTGTCTTGCTGGTGCGGGCTTCGAATAGATTGTCAGATATTTTAGCGCTCCAACACCAGGAGACGATAATGGGTTGCGCAAACAGTTCACAACTGCGCTCTTGGCTTTAGAACGATTCTTAACCAGCTCTGCTAGGAGGAAGCAGCTCAACTCATTGTATGTCCAGAGGCGTGTGAATCATTTTCCTGTCTTTTTTATATGCTATGTGATGTGAATGTGTCTCGGTCAGCAGTCCAGCGTATGTCCAGCAGACGTGCTTTTTGAAAAATAAAAACCTTAAAACAGTGAGCTGCGATTGGTTGGTGGACATGTTTTGGTGATATCGTTAAATTGTCTTGCCCACGGCTGGACAATGTCTTGAGTAAAATAGAACGGAATACTTCGATTCCCACGGTAGTTGGTGCAGATCCCGGCTCCGGTCCTGAAAACAAAATGACTACGCGCTAGCGCATTAAAAACACATATGGTTTGGAGTGAGTTCTGGGGTGGAGCCCTAAAACGAAAGACCTCCATCCCCCCACAAAAAAAAAACATGTCAAGAATGTCTGTTTTTGGAGTTGTGTTACTTGTTGTACTACCAGCGCTCGTTACTTTCTTCCGGTTTATGTACCATTCATGTTATGTTTGCCGCCGCCATAAACTAATCGTTGATTGGAATGTCTTCATCGGAGTGTTTTCCGCTTTTCGCCGCAGCGGTCGTGTCCATGCGCGAGCTCCAACCACGTTTGCTATCCCCGGAACGGGGTGAGCCGGGTTGGTTTCGATCGTAAACAATCGAAAAGCATTGTTGGTAAGGATGGTGGAGGCTTGTGGAGGCCTCGGGTGGCCATCGCATAGCGGCCATCCCGTCCGGTTCGATGACACCGAGCCCTACGAGTGTGATTATATGGAGACACCGTAAAACAGACAATATACCGTTTTATTGTCAAACGATGGTGGATGACGATCTCCCTATGCTATCGGGTGAGAAGCAACCAGGATAAGCCATTCTCCGGGTTAGGGAAACTATCGCTTGTGTGCCTTTCACCATCACCGGTCGCTTTTCCGGTTCCGGCCGGTTAGTGCGGTGCGGCGCCGGTGCCTGCGGAGGGATTTGGAAAGGATTCAATAAGCTAATAAGATTTGGCCGCAGCCCGCCCTTTCGGTTACCGCCCTACCCGTCGGGGAATGCGACGAAATCTAACAATCGAACGAACTTCAACGTTGCTGTCAACGACGGTGGCCATTAGTGTGAACGTGACCGGGAAGGTGAATTATGATGAGACACTTTTGTTTTTTTTTGTTGCTCCCCGGGTTCACGCGAGGCAAACGGCCGATCCCGACGAATCGATCGATGATTTGCTGATGAAGCGTGCGGGATTCGTGATGGGATGGACGGGCAAGTTTATCCCGGCTTCATCCTGCGCTACATAGCTGCGTGTATAAATAGAAATGTTTATGAGAGCAATATGCATTCCTATCACACACATATGTTCGACGAGTGGGCAAATGGCCGACCGAAAATGGGGGCTCCCGGCGTAATGAATATTGGTGTTTTATGGAAAGCGAGAAAATTATGTGCGCCGACAACGTGAATGGGATGTTTCTTGCGAAACGGAGCAAAATATGCAAGCCATCTTCGGGTCCTGTATGACACAGTAGTTTAATGGAATAAGGAGGACGTACATGTTTTTGGAATGTACGTCTTAAAGCTTCTCTCCGAAAGATTCGACAAAAAACTCCGGTGACATTGGGTCTTTATTGGTTTAGGTCGACTTTGCTCTGCTACTTGCAGCCAAAGTGCATCCTCCTACTATTGATATTATCCTGCAGTTTTTTTTGCTCATCAAACCTCAACGTACACATAAAGTGATTCTCAGCCACTCTCGCTGCTGACGTCAGAAGCAAGAACACATGAGCAATTCTTTAAATCAACTTGCACCTTAGCCTTTCATCGCACGCGGAATCGTTCGTCGATAAACAAGCAATAAACAACGCCCAAGAATTGTTTTCACGCATTTCCACTTACGTTACGACTAAGGTGAGTTTTTTCCTCTTCCAACGAGTGACGAGTCTTGTGGAGAAAAAGTTTGGTCCGTATTTAAATGGCAATATGACCGGAGGCAGTACTGTAAGACGTTGTGGGGCAAACGTTGCACAAATCACCAGCAGTGTGACATTTAAGCTTGTTTAGTTTGCTTTCAATTCTGCAAAGGTGGACTTGGCTGTAGATGGATTCCCTTAGAAGAAAGAAAAACTTTACCCCGGTTTTAAGGATGCCCCAAGGATGCCCTTAAGAGTGGGATTCTTTAAAAATTGTACCTAAAGAATTTATGTGGAGTTTTTTCCTTTTCTTGAACCCCAACTTGACCGCGACATCAGCAGAAAAGGCTGGAGAGTTTTTTTTAGAGTAATTTCAGCATTTGAATAATGCAGCACATCAGAATTGAAAGTCTGACAGTTATTGCCCAAAATGTGGGTTCATCATAATAATAAATGGAAAGTCTGCAAACAAGTGCACCACGCCTGAGTGAGTGAGTGTTTCGGGCGGTGTGTGTGTGTGTGTGACTGTATGCAAAGCTGTACTTCTCAAGTGGCCGCACAAGGTGGCAGGAAGTTCATGATTGTCACACATTTTCCACCCACTTAACCCCGTTTTTATGGAGCAACGTTCCCGGTCTCTAAAGCCACGACCTAAACACTCGGTTCGATGCCCGCCGGAAATGGAGCACGGGAGGGTACGAGTGTCCTGAAGTGATGCTGCTGCTGCTGCTCGGATGGTAGGATAAAAGAGAGACATTGGCCTTTTCGTATGGTTGGTCTTGTGTTGGTGTGCGCTACCGCTACTACTTCCTGACCGGAGTGTGTTGCTTCTTCGACGACGACTGTTTTTGGTGTTTGGTTCTTGTCGCGCCGGCACCGTGGGGATAATAACACAGCGTCCAATTTCATCATCATTCTCCATTTGCAATCGCCCTTCCCTTATCAGCTTTTCCTGCGGAGGATGTTAAATAGTGCAGTAAATGAAGTACACGGGTGGAGAAAGAGAGAGAGAGAGAGAGAAGGAAATATGCCAACCAAGCAGTAGTAGCAGAATTTCCGCCAGTAAGCAAAGGATTAGCACAAGCATAAGGCTAGTTGTTGCAGAAGAATGTCGCTTATTGGGGAGCGAAAGTAAGTTCAGCTCTCTAGATGATTAAACGTATGTGGCAAAGCATACACAAGCTCTGGAAGCCGTTATCGATGGCGCCGTAAAGTCGTATAGAAATAAGGCCAATGACGGATGCACCCGGATGGTTGATTGGGCGAATGGGCAGTAGGTCCTTTTCCTATTTTTGTGATTTTTCAGCAAGAACGAGTCGGTGCGGTTGCCCGACTGTTTCGTGTCTAAATACGGCCAAAGTTTCATCGCATTTAGCCAAGTAAATGCTTTTCCTGTGGAGCAAAAGGATAACTGGAGCTTGGGTTGATTTTTTTGGAATAGTTGAGGTTGTCGGATCTGCTGCCACCCTTTCAACCAGCAGCTCGTGCACAAGTTGTGCACAGCCAAGATACGTCAGTCACACTTCACTTTCCACCGGGTGGCTCGCTTCATGTGCTGCCGCGGGGCTTTGTGAGGCTGACTGCTGAAGTGTGTGTGTTTTTACGCGAGTCCTTAAATTTTGCCTTGCCACCGAGCAATAATTTAACGACGTTGGCGGTTTGGTAAGCGCTGGAATTTTTCGTCCTCTGAATGACATCGCTGGGTCGGTGTTTTTTTTTGGGGGGCCAACGTCCATGGTTTTAGCACGGAATTTCTGCACTCATTAACGGACGTACTTTGGCAAAGCAAGCAAGCATGCTATGCGCGAGCGATGGCGTGGAATACGTGGAATAAAATTCCTGTGGCGTTTTTTTTTATTCCTTCAGCCATCCACGGAAGACGGTTCATTGAATTATCTGCGAATAGTAGCGGCTGAGCTGAGGTAGCGTTAGCCATTTTGGGGGGTGGGCCATTACAACCCGCGGGGGGTTGCTAACGAGCGCGTTGTGGTAACGTCAATTTTCGTTAAGTTATTTTCCGAAAATCCACGCTCCGGAGCTGGTGCGAGGGCCATATTTTTGAAGTGTCACAAGTGGGTGGATAGCACCTATAATTGGATATTTTTAGTTAAATAATGAAAAATAGGGCAAGTGTTTAATGTGTTGAGTAATATTGTTTACGCATTAAGTCGCTTTGTTCGTACGGTTAAACATCCATTTTAACGCTAGCAAAAGGCAAACATCGAAAGACATTGGTTAATGTGCCGTAACCGAGGGCCACCAATCGTGGTGACACACTTTAGCGCCGAGACCGCAGGCTATCACCGATGACCGGAATAGATCGAAACCGGAAATCGAAAGCAATCAGCCAGGCCGGCGACGGCGAAAGATGAGAAACCGTCGCTGTGATGTGGTTGTTTTGGCTGGCCAACCGGTTGCCGGTGGCAGCCTCAGCCCCAAATTAGTACAAAGTGTCGCCATTTTGCCCCGGTTGGCCGATCAATGAATGGAAGTTAATTTTAGTCACCGTTTGTGGGGATCCATTTCCTGAGCGACTTTCTTCGGCGATGGTAATGGTTGTTTCTTGTGCCTGTCATTCATTCATTCAATCGACCGTTTCATTCATTACGGTTGCTTCCCGACCCTCACTGGTATGTCCTCGTCCATCAGAAGAAGACGCGTCTCAAGGAAAGCACACAACAAAAACAAGCTTTAGGACATAAAAGGCGAAGAAAGTAACGGCTGGCAGGCAGGTTTGCCCGGTTTCGGAACGTTCTTTCCCTTCTGGCTGGCAGGCCGTTGTTGATTCATTGATGGTTGAAATGGTTGCAAATGGTAATCAATTATGGAGCGAGTCAAGTTTTAGCATGCCGCCGTTCACGTGGCGTTCCTCCGTTCCGATAAGCGGTAACGAGGCGCGTGGAGTGGAAAATCACTGTGCATTTGATTGAGGAAAATTGCTTTTACCACCGCACCGGAGAGAAAAGGTCTACCGGATTGTTTCGATCGGATCGAATTCCGGAGGAAAAAGGCCAGCCAAAGGTGATTCATGGCTAAGGTTGGGTCCTAACTCCCCGAGACCGACTTTCGTTCGGGCAAGCGGAAGGTTGTGCTTTTCTAGTGTCCGCGGTGTAAAATCGTGCCACTCGTTTATGGGGTTTTATTTTTGCGGATTTGCTCCCCAGGTTCTTGGAGTAACCCTTTTAAGGGTTGATTGGATGAAGCCTGTTGCCAGAAGAAAAGGAAGCGGGCGCGTCATCGATGGGAGAGCAAATACGCATTTTGCCCGCACGCATCAACCTTAAAAATCATCCCTTTGCGGTGTGCGATGGTGTTAAATAAGGGTGGGACTAATGAAAAAAAAAAGGAACAGATAAATAAAACCAAAAAGGGTCGGCATCATCCCGTTCGGAAAATATGGCAATCCGATTGAATGGGTAGTGTGCGGTACTTTTTTTTGCTGCTTGAACATTGGTTGGAGTTTTAAAGAGTACTTTAACGGGGTAACGGGGTACTTTAAGGGGTTTTTCCTAATATGGCTGATGGTCGGAACAGGTACACCCAGGTGCGTTAATGTGATGGCACACACTCTCACAAAACTTTTCCCGAGAGAGTGCGAGAGAGTGTAGCGATATGTCGGGAAAATAATGTGCCGATCGCACTCCAATTTTGCAGGCTGAGCCAGAATGTTAAGTAGATCGTTTAACTCGCTGACTGGCGGTCGGAAAATAATTTAATAAATGGTCCAAAAATGCTCTCATCCAATCATAATCGGCCACAGTACTTTGAAGCGTCGAAGGTTGCGTTATGAATATTGAATTAAATTTAATGATGAAAAGTCCCTTCATATTTATTGCATATGTCAGTTTTGACTCGTGTTGAGCTCGTTTGAGCTCCGTTTAAATAATTGAATACATGTGGTATGTTAACCTTAAAGAAAGGAACTCAGTTTTGAATTAGGAAAGCATTAAAAAGGTACCGAATGCGACGATAATCGCTTTAGACGATCGAAATCTTAAGCCTCTGAGCCTCCGAGATTCTAATGATGCCTATCGCGTTCCCAAGCTTCTCAACCCAAAGGAAGAAAGTTTGAAAGTAATCTGATCCTTTGTTTTCCCTGTCCCGATTGTCTAGACTTTTCTGCCTGAGGCATTCCCTTTTTTTTCTTTCGTCAAGATATTTCACGGTCTAGTGTATTTTCTTTTTGGGGTTTCTTTTTTGAAAAGAACCACCCTTGAAACCGGTGTCGGTTGTTGTGTGATAATGCTTCTTCCAGTCATTAGACCACAACTATCTCCGGCTTTCAATCTACGGTAAGCGGTACGGAAACGATTAGTCTTCCCGGGGCACCCCGGTTTTACCACTCACTCTCCACCGGGTTGGTCGTTTGGTGCGATAATCGCGAAAAATTATCATCCCTAAATCGGAAACCTCCGTCGCTCACTTGCCTGCTCCCTCATGTCCTTCCGGTGCAACTTGTAGCTTGTAATGCTCGGACCTCGGGGTGAATTGGGTGTAGCGAGCGCAAGGTTAAATGAAAAACATTTCACATCCGATAGCTTTGCGCTGTTGTGTGCGCCATCGAGGCTGCAGGCTCGTGCAGTGTGCACCACAATCGAGCAGTTAAGCTGGAAGGTGGAAAAGATTATCTACCATGAGGGGTGGGGGTGTAGAGGGAATGCACACAATTACCCGGATTCGTTAATCGGAAACCGAATCGCGACCCAGGAGAACGGCATTTCGTTGCAGAAACAGAACCATTCGGCTGTTGCACATCATTCAACCTTGTTGTTGCTCCGTTGCCTTCAAGGGTAATCCACGGTCACATACTGTACTGTGGTAGTGTGTAAGCCAGTGTAAAAAAGAAAGATACATCTCCAGCGCTAAGAAGCTAAATGGATGGGTGTTCATTAGATGTACGTAAATAAATAATCTCCTTAAGGGGAGAAACACAAAACCCTAGGAGCTTGTTGCACATCTCTACACAATAGCGCACCTTTTGTGTCTGTTGATTGCAAAACCGATGGCACTTCTTGGCACGCTGGTAAGGTAATGGTACAGTAGGAACTGGTTCTTAACTTTGGTTGTCATCGGGGATGGCCATCGTTCTAGGCAAGATGCATGGCCAAGAGCAGAAGAGTGTCTTACGTTCTAGGTACACAAACACGTACCCTGGAATAATGGCGGTTGCATTGTGGGGAGGACTTTTATTGCCAAATGTGTTCCTACGAGCAACACACGTTCCAGAGTGGCAAGTGAACGATCGATGCAGGAAAGGGTCGGTGCATCTTCGTTGCATCTTCTCAGACAAAGCAGTGACACACTGGGTGGATCTCTAGAGTCATGGATTTGGAAAAAAAGAGATTGCTCGGTTGAGGTCACTCATGTAACACGTATTATTTCGGGTGAAGTACATGATGCTTTTAGTGTACGTTGTTTAGTCTACTTATAGCATAGAGTGAGTCCTACGTGACTGATCATGGGGGGAACTCATGCTGAAGAATGTCTTTCATAGACTTCAAAATTCGTAACGATTTATGATATTCTGAATTTAGAAATCATAGTTTACACCAGCAAGAAGCTGCTACCGTAAAATCTCTTCAGCGGCCTACAATGGCCGACGAGCTTTAAGCAGATCGATGCCGGTCGTGTTTTTCTTCACAGCTGCAATCAATCGCAATGACTAAATGCATTACCAACCGTCGTCACAACATGACTTTCCAGTACACTGATACGACCCCCGGGGGCCCGAGCAAAGGCACGGCCGTCCTGTGCTCTAGCGACGCTTCAACGACCTGAACCGCCATAACAAATCGTATCCACTTAAACGCGTCCGAAACGGCACCGAAACTCGCTTCCTTCACTTGGCTTTATTTATTTGACTGTTATTTTTGGACGGCATACCGGAAGCACCTTCACGGCACAGGATTTCAGGATTTTCACGCGATGACATTTCGTCGTAGTAGCCAGCCGGTCGGATGTTGTTGCTGTGTGTGTGTGCTTGTGCGCTTTCCCGCATGACCTAGAATGTCATGCCACACAGCCATGGCCGAAAATTTGCAAACATTGCCGGTCGAGCGATAGACGAAGCTTTTGTGGCCGGTAGGTTACAGGGCCGCCTACCACAACAGCCAGCTACCTCGTGACCGCCCGTCCGTTCGAATGTCAATTTTCGAAGTTTACCAACGGTAGCCACAACCTCTTGGGCTGTGTTTGAGTTGCTTCCGACGGGAGGCCAACAAGGGAGGAGTGTTTCCGTGGGTCGATATATTTTCTCTCACTCATTGCCTTTTACCCTTAATAGAGTTGCGACCGATCCTTTGCTGATTGCTCCCCCCCCCCCCCCCCCGTTTTCCACTCGCTCCGAGCGAACGGTTCCGTGCGAACTGTAACGCCCGAATGCACTTGTCGGGCAAACAGGGGCGGAAAAAAAGAGAGCAGCTAAACTGTGGTACGAGACAATGATGGAATTTTGTTGTTTGCTTTCAGTGCGATCGAATGCGATGCGGGTGGTGTTGAAGTTGAAAATTTTATGCTTCTGCCGTGTCATTTGTTGTTGGTGATATTTTCCACGTCCGCTCCCCCACTCCCCCACCCCCTCCGTTCCAATCTTCGATCGTTGGGAAGAGTGATTTGTTGTGTTACTGCAATCGTACGGATAGCGTGGGGCAGAAGGAATCGTAGCCGAATGAGGCAGCTACCGTCGTGCTGGATGTGATGCAATTTGTGCAGTATTGTTTGTGATGGATGGTGTAATCATCATCATTGTTTTGTGTTGTAGTAATGTCTGTAATATATATGCGCCATCCGCCCCGGCAGGGTGAGCCATTTTCCGATGAGGCTTCGGTGCTTGTGGCCGCAGAGCTTGCGGTGCCGATTGGAAGAAAGATACAAAGCAGATACAAAGTGACATAAGGATTTGAGGGAATGCGTTTCCTGAAGAAACGACACAAACAACTCTATATAGGTCAGATGAAAGTAATCTGTCCGCTCTGACATTCGAAGCGTGTTGAAGAACAAGTAGAGTTCCAGATTGTATACTTATATAGCAACTTCTAAGTTACCACAAGCGGTCGCTTAGGGCCTCGTCGGTTAGGGGGGCTTCTTCGACGAGGGAAATCTTGTTGCTTCCCTCTTATATCACAATTAGAAGTGTAATACAAAAAAATCAGCTGTCATTCTGCTTGGGGCCTTCAAATATATTGACTCACCACTGGTGAGAAGCTCGGCAAGTCTTGTTTGCCAAAAAATTGACTATATTGCGAATTGGATAAGGAAGTTTGAGATGACAGAAAGAGGACGTAGATGATCAAAGATGTTGTTGAGAGAAATAGATTTCAGAACTCCATTCCATCAAACTACAATTCATTTTAAGCTAACGAATGAGCATTAGACCTAAAATTAGTTAAAATTTTGAATAATATGCTAGTAAGATCTGTTGCTGCTCTTCATACCTCCAAAGGCCAACAAGCATCGTTAGATACGATAGCTCGCAAAGCCTCTACCATGTTGCCCGGATCTGGTGGGAAAGGTCACGTTCCGTGGCCTATTACCTCCACTGACCTGGCATAGAAGTACTGTTTCGTAAAAATTAACCCTATGTAGGGAAACATAATCTTCAAATCGGCTTGACATTGTTTTGAGCTGACCTCTCTGCCGTGGAGATCACACTTCACCTGGATGTTTCTGGCTGCGCGTGAGGTGTGGCATACCATATTTAAGCTTCATCGGCACCGGAAACGCGCTTCGAGGCGGTACGAGAATTGGTGGTAATGCGGGTGGAAGGTCAAATCGTAGCGCGTCTGACCCATCTTAATGTCAGTCAGTCAGACAGCTCCACTCCGCTCCTTCAGCGTTTCACCGAATCAATCGTTTCAATTAACGACCTAATGCCAATGGTTTTGGGTGAGCTTTCCTCCGCATGAGCTGGTGGAACGGTCCGTCAGCAGCGCCTTTGAACTTTTCTACGCCCAGCAGCAGCAGCAGCAGCAGCACGATCGGATGTGTAGGCCTCGTGCGTTCGCTAAAAGGAGCCACCCCGGATGGTGTAAGTGGGGGAAATCAAATACATGCAGCATTCCCGGTGTGCGTGTTCGTGTGTGTGGGCACGCGGAGGCTCGATTCATTACGCGTTCTCGAAGCGTTGAAGCTGAAGCGTTCTGCCGCGACTTGCCGTACCGTACTTAACGGCTGTACATCATCAAAGCTATCCGGTTGTGGCGGGAGTTGGAGATTAGACCATGGACCGCCACAACATGATGGCGGAGATGTATGAAGCCTTTTTTCCAACTTCAGCTGGCTGTAAACACTCACCGATGGTTGTGTCTTCCGTGGGCTTCGTTCTTTTCTTTGCCTGATAGCTCGATCGTTTCACTCCATTCGCATCACGCCCATTAGAACCAGGAGAGGATCATATCGGAATATTAGAACTTATGTTGTTTTTTCTATTCTACCTTTGGCGTTTTTGAAGCGTGCAGCATTGGTTCCGTTTCATCTTTGTAATTAAACAAATTACAGTGCGCCTTGTAGCGATATTAGTGGCGGCAAGTGGCGCTCCCATCGCGACCCGTCCCGTGTCTGGCCAATAGCTTCCTTTGCCTTTTTTCCCTTTTTTCGAGCACATCGTGGCGCCGGGTTCGTGGCGGCTCCCCTCTTTTTGGTTTGGAAATTTTCTTCAAATGTTCTCCTTTTATCTATCGTTTATCACTCTGTACACGGAGCAGTAGTCTGGCCTTTCGGTGGAAGCATAGCGAAAGGAGAAAAAATGGAGCTTCGCATTGGCGTTTGCATGCTGGAAAATGCTACTTTTGCACGTTTCCGCTGCTAAATCGTTGCTTGGTCGTTGAAATGGAATTTGCGGATAAGAACCTCATAATCTGAGGAAGCTTATGGTGATTTATCTCTGTCGCTCTCTCTCTCTCTCTCTCTCTCTCTCTCTCTCTCTCTCTCTTTGATTCCCACCTAATAGACAGCGCATTCGACGGGAAGTTTCGCTACACACAAAGCTTGTCACGTGATCTGTGGATTTGATGTGCAAAAGCGCAATGTAAATGAAAAATACATTAAACTGCATTCAGCTGCAATGGACGAGCGGTAAAATGCTGGTGCAAACTGCCGTCTTTTTGTAACTTCCTTTTGGGCAGGGTTAGTGGAAGAGCGAGGCATTGCCGTGTCATAAAACAGGAAACGTAATGTTGTGGAGCAAAACTACGAACCAGCCAAACCTTCGTTAAAAAACACTCCGTCCGTCCACTTGAAACGGAGCAGGGAAGCAATGGTCTGCTCCTTTTGTGGGCGAGAAACTTAATGTTTTATGAGAGCTTTTTTTTCGGTCCGTTGGCGAGGGGGTGGTTTTCGCTTGGAAAGCTTCAAAAATTTCGTTAATTCATGTGAAACACTTCAAGCTAGTGCACTTGGACTTGGAGCAGCTCGTTACACTCGACGCAATTTGGCAATCTTGAAGTTTAGTTCCGTTTTATGGCATTGGCTGAGTAAATTGAGCGCAGGAGTATGAGCAAACTGCAGAATCTTGGTGGAACGTTTACAATTGTTCAATTGCGGGACTACAGTGTTTCTGCCACCAACAGAATGCAATGCGAAATTTTGGAAATAATAAACACATCCATCTCAAGCTCGTACTGCTCGCCCTAACGGCTTTTACAATTAGCCCTGTGCTCACCACAATATCCATTCTGTGCAGGAGCACTACAATTTTGCTCACTTTTTTGTGTGTGCCAAACTCCTCCTGAAAACCGAACAAAAAACCACTTCCGAATGAGTCCGTCCAAAACCGTCCTTAGGTGAAACTAGCTAGCGGCAAAGGTCGACGACGCATGGTCACGTCACTCGCATCTCGAGAACTTGAAAACTAACTGCAAAGGAGAAAGAACCACCGTGGGCGTTGGAAAATGTGAGCAAAAACAAAGATGAACACTGTGCACCACGGTCGGCTTCAATTCTTCAGCTAAAGGAAAGGCACTGGCAAGTGCTAAAAATAGGGACTCACTAATTACTCGCCACTCGTACCATCGTGCCAACATCCTTAGAGCAGCAGTCAACTGCAGGGCCCATCACACTGGTGTTCCTTATCCTTTTGGGTTCCCATTTTTCATGGCGTCTTCAAGCATCATGCCGGAAAACTGTCGGTGCAACTGACACCGAGGGAAATATTCGGACTCCCTTCCCTGTTGCAACGCATGGCACGGGCTGGCCCAACCTGTTGTTGGTTGAGCTGTGGGGATACCCCGGGGGCGGATCCCTTAATGGACTTCCGTACGCTCGATTTAACACTTTTTAGATCAGTACAGCCCGGCAAAAAGTACCGAGCACGGTAAAGTGCCCAAATTCGTTTGGATATTCCGGAAAGTGTCCGGGCCGGGCATTAGCCCAGTGGTCCAGTACGAGCACGATAAACATGAAAGCAAAAAGGAATTCCGGAACGAAATCTCCATCCGGTGGTGGTGGTGATATTCCCCCTGTTTGGGGTTTGGGGAGTCGATTTTCGGAGTCGATTAATTGAAACGGATCCGTTTCCCAGTTTTGCTATGCGACTGGCGTTCTGTCTACTGATCCCGGTACGGTATCATCCTCCAGTGCCCTCGAACAATATGGCGGGTTTTGAGTTCCGGCTTTTTAGGGGGATTACCTGCAAGGTGCAAAGGTGAGCATGTTACAGGCATCGAGCAAGGCAAAGTATCACTTTCAGCATATATGGTGTAGCTGGATGGTTCACCCGAGCCTGTCGGTAAAAGCTGGGTGGCAATTTCATTAGCCAACAACGCTCTCTGCCAGCAGGGATGCTGAGTTCCGTGTCGTGTCGTTGTTGCGCCTGGGGAAGAAGCAAATACACTGTCTGGGAGAGAAATTGGAAATTAATTTAGTTTGTTTTTATGGCAGCATGGAATAGGGGGAAAAAAGGGGAAGAAAATTGAATAAAATTGCAAAGGGATCATGAAGCAGCTGGGAATGTTATTTTGGGTACTAAAAACAAGGGATAGAAGCAACAATAAGCTGTTAAATGAAGTAGAATATTAAATTGACTATTTGGCTATATTTTTGTATCAAAAGTAGTTTATCCGCTTTAAATAAAGCACATTCATTAAGATTAAAACCACCAAATTGACCATCGAGCGCAGAAATGAAGAGCTTAGCTAGCATAAATGACCCATTAGTGGTAAAACGGTGGGCCACCAGCACGTTTCCGTTCTTCTTCTCATCCGTTCTTCGTGTGGTTGATGTGGTTGTGGAGCTAAGAAAATGATGATACTGAATATACTGCCGCCCGGGGTTTTTTTCTTTATTGTGGCTCGACCAATAGCTAAGACGACTCGAGCACCGAATTTAATCCACCTGTAAAGCTTTCTTCCGCCTTTTAGGCTTTTACAAGATTTTTTTTCTCCCTCTGAGGTTTTCGGTTTCGTTTTACATTTTTACTACTCCAAACATTCCATTTGCTGTTAATGGTTTCATTACGTCAATCTCGTTTAATCTGTGCCAATTTCTGTGTTCTTTTTGCTTTTCTCACCCTATTCCTGTTTCCTTTTCCACGCACAAGTGCTGGGTTCCGTTCAACTTTTGCGTTCTGAGCCGGGCAGGTCGAACTGAACTGGTCGAACATCGACATAAATTCACCTGTTATTAATTTGAGGCTTAACGTGTCCGCGAACCTCAGTTCGACTTCGAGCAGTGTAATGAGCCGATCGAATTCTGTTTCTGTGGACCTCAGTTCGACCTGAAGCCCTCCTTTGCTGTAGGTAGCAAATGCTCTCAGTTGCGGATTTCTTTTTCGGTAATTTAATCGCCGCGCTATTACGGTTGTAATGCGAATTTTTATTACCCTCTCTTACTGTGTGTGTATGTGTGCCCTTTGCCATTTATATTCTTTACCACCGTCGTCGTCGTCGTCGTCGTCGTTTCGGAATGTAAGACCCCACCACGTGCTGCGGGCTGGCGCCACCGATTCCGGTCAGCCGGAATGTCTCTCGCACAAACGCAAACACCTCGAGGGGTAATTAGCGAATGGGCGTTGTGTTTGAGGCACGATTCCTTTCATCCAATCCATCCGGTACGGGAAATGGTTTCTCAAAAAATGGGGCTCTAGACGGCATCTTTAGTTGGTTGGTTCGTTTTGTGTGGTTCGAAACAAAAAGCTACGATCGCATACATATTTATAATAAGAATGCATTAAGAACCACGCAGAGCACCGTTGCGTTAGAAGGTCTTTTTTTTCTAGCTGGATTATTAACAGTACGTTATGTGGCAATAAAAAAATCTCACGCTGTGCTTCGTTCGCTTCCATGATCCCCAAATTGCGCCTGAAAGGTATGCAAATGATGGAGGCTCCTTTTTTGTGGTTGTTGTTGTATGGTTCATATAATTGCACTTTGCCTTTGCCGGTTCGCGCTTTGTTTGTGCAAGGCGAGACAGTAAAGTAGAAGCTACGGTAGAAATAAATCATCACAGGTCGACTCGTTCCTAGTCCTCGTTCCCCGTTCGTCCTTCATTCGGCCCTTTTGCTGAAGTTATCGTGCCCAGAGAGAGAGAGAGAGAGACCGCGAGACTCGTGGTGAATTTGCAACATGTGCAAAATTAGCGAAACATTAATCATATTGTGCCTTTTCTTCTCCGCTTTGTTTTCCTCCCTAGGGTAGATCGTCACCCGTGCCGTGCCGTCTGGGTGTGTTCCGGATGAGGAGTGCACGAAACGAAGGAACCGGCCCCACGGATCCATCGGTGCCGGCGTCGTAGGTCACACTCATTAGAGATCGATCCGGGTCTGCGGTGGCTAGTCGCCGGGAATAGTGTCGGGTTTAGCGAGCAGAAAGCAGTGCAAAACGGTGCTGCTGTGCGCGGAAGGAAATCTTGTGGTGCTTTATCGCCATCAACACGATCATTGACCCCGGAAAATTGAGCGACACCATCGAGGAAGCATCGCCAGTCGACGCGTGATTTTGGGTGTGCGTGTGCGTGTGTTTTTGTGCTTGTTGTGGCTGTTAACGATCTTCATTCTGTGGTGCCGCCTGTAGATCGTGATGAAAGGCAGACGATACACACTGGCAAAAGGGCAGCAGTGAACCATGACGTTCCCATGGTGCAAGATCTTCCACGCCGCCCGCTGCGTACTGTGCCATAAATCAGTTCTACAATCCGTTGGTTTATGAAACGTAATTAGCTGTAAAATGTGCAAAACGACGTGATCGTGTGCAGCATAAAATACCCTCAAACCGTCCCCCTCAACCCGGGGTCTGGTGAGTGCAGTAAATGATCGGTGAAAGTGTGATACTGTCTACCAGCCAACAGTTGGTCCGTCTCTTGGGTGTAGATTTTTAAAACAAAAAGTGAACCATCTAGTGAGAAAAGGAAGAAAAAAACCCTGCATAAAACAGGCCATGTTAGTGCTTCAAAGAGAGATAATTTTGCAGCGAAACACATCCCAAATGATTGGGATAATACGCCCGACGCTTTTAGTGCACGACGTGTCGTAAGGTTTATAGGGTGAATCGTGAATACTCCAAAGTATTGAACTGTGATAATTTCGTGTGGTGCTGCATTGGACGACGTCGTGTACCAATCAGTTTACTGTGCATCATTCAAGTACTTCCCTGCGAAAGTTTCAATCAACCGTTTTTGTAACGATGATGTTACGCTGTAAATCATTAGGCTTAAACATGACTGCTGGCACAAGGCTAGGACATCTCAGCATGGCGCTTGGGATTGGCTTCTTGTTGCTTGTGTTGATAGCAGCCGTCGCGGTGGAAGCAGCTGCTGGGCACGAAGAGAGCGAAGCGACAGATGCTGCCGGCAGTGTGGCACACCGTGACGTTCAGGCCGATTGGCCAAACTATCAGTATCCGGAGCAGACGCATCAGCAACGCCGCAACAGCCATCGAGCCGGGCATCACAATGGCCGACGGCGCCACCATCAGTATCGGGTGACGAAGAACCGACGCGTCCGTGCACCGCAGGATGGACGCGGACGGGTGAAGAAAAGTGGCACGGGTAGCGTTGCGGGTAATCTGCTGGCACAGGATACCGTTGGACAGCTACCGCTGGCCGATCTAAGACAAACGCGTGAACGCAAGCCCAACATCATCCTGATCCTCACCGACGATCAGGACGTGGAGCTTGGTTCGCTAAACTTTATGCCCCGTACGTTGCGTTTGCTGCGAGATGGTGGTGCCGAGTTCCGGCACGCTTACACCACCACCCCGATGTGCTGTCCGGCCCGTTCGTCCATCCTGACCGGGATGTACGTGCACAATCATATGGTGTTTACGAACAATGACAACTGTTCCAGCACCACCTGGCAGACTACGCACGAGACGCGCTCGTTTGCGACGTACCTGTCGAACGCGGGCTACCGGACCGGATACTTTGGAAAGTATCTGAACAAGTACAACGGATCGTACATACCGCCCGGGTGGCGTGAATGGGGTGGACTGATTATGAACTCAAAGTACTACAACTATAGTATCAACATGAATGGGCAGAAGATTAAGCACGGGTTCGACTATGCGAAGGATTACTATCCGGATTTGATAGCGAACGATTCGATCGCATTTCTGCGGCAGTCGAAGCATCAGAACCACCGGAAACCGGTGCTGCTGGCGATGAGCTTCCCGGCACCGCACGGCCCGGAAGACTCGGCACCGCAGTACAGTCATCTGTTTTTCAACGTAACAACGCATCAGTAAGTATCGCTTTTCTAAACTATTTATCTACTATAAGATTTGGCTATTGGATTATAAATATTTTACTCACTTTCTCGATCTTTCGGTTGGCTTTTGCTTTGGCTCAAGTCAATAATGTCTAAATCAATAACTCGTTTTATCTTGGTGTTGACATTCCACGGCGTTTGCCTATTGTTCGTCATTTTTTTCTGTTTGCTGCCCATTCAAAAATGTTAACACATTTGAGTATAACTTCTTTCGGTCTCATGAGGTGTAAAATTTGTTTATCACTTTGATATCGAATAATTAACACGTTTTCCACCGATCGAATGCTACCTCTTACTCAATTTATGTTGAAAGCATGACGTACATACTTCATCTTCCAGGTTCAAAATAGGAAATTTCCAAAAAAAAAGGGTCTACAGAGTAATTTACACACCGGTGTTAAATAATTGAGCTATTATGGTAGACGAATATGGAGACTACCCACCTCTTTCTACTTGCGACCAATATGCCGTCAATCGCTCGACTTACTTAAAACAAAGTGCAGTAGTTTAAAGATACTCTCGTGCGCCAAGGAAAAAAAATCTATGGGTGAATAATTTTATCTAAACTCGTACGTAACCTTTTGTCTCAGCGTGACACACAGCCTTCGCAAAGATTGTAATCCGTTTGTTCCCACACTCAACACGCTTGTTTTGCATCGGTAACGACGATAAGGAAATAGTTGCTGTTAATCGAATCAGACATGTCGAATAGCCGTACATGGCGAATGCTTTGTCAATAATCTACGCTTTTGCATTAATTATTTGGTCCCGCTTTTGCTCAAACTCAAACGTCGCGGTGGACACCACGGACCGGCAAACGAAACGTGCCGGCACAGGAAAGTGCGCCTTAAATCACACATGCCACCAGCGCACATCGTCCGGATGCGTACCGACAAAGTATTTCGTCGGCTATTTTTATTAATGTTCGATGTCATCGATGATATTAATATTTTGACACAGAGTCGAGACCGAGAAGCCGTGGTGCGTGGTGGTGTCTTCGACGGTTCACTTAAGCCGCCTCGAACAACACTTCTGCCGGCGCAGAAGAGCCGGTTTCAGCGGTCGGGGCCAAGCGAAGGCTCGTGTTGCGCCCTCCTGAACCTCTGGCTATAAATCACCCCTTACTAGGTTAACCGGCACCACCGGCATTACTCGCATCGCAGCACCGTCTCCGCACAAGTTATTCAGCATCGAGAATGGCAAATTAATTAATCGATCTCACGCCATCATCCATTAACTCCCGGCGGTGCTCGATTCTGCTGGGCTTTATCTACACACAACCCACCCCCCTTGGCACCCAAGACGGTCCCGCCGACGGGACCGCTCGTTAATAATGTAGGTAGTTTTATTTGTTTGCACCGACCCATTGCGAGAGGGTAATATTTGCACCACCGTTCAAATGCTCACACACGGCAGTCATTCCACCGTTAATATGCCACCTTTTTCCCCGGGACCGGGATTATAATCGTGTGGTGCATTATTAACACATACGAAATTGAAACTTAACTATGCATATATGATTTGCATATCGAGCGCGAGCGACTTCTGACCGACTGACTAACTGTGGTTGGGGCCGCCACGGTGATGAGTGATTTATGAACCGTCGGATGGAGTCGGTATGAGGCTGAACTATTATCCAATCGTAAGAAACTGCAAATCGGAAACGCAGTGCATGCGGAAAGGCTTTCGCGAGGACACATACGGTTGGAGATATTTAAATATAATGGAAATCGCATATAGTTTGAAGTTCTTTTAATACTAGCTCATTCAACGAAAACCTTGAACACAAACCACGAGCGTGTATGCAAACTCAATATTGCTATTCTATAAAAAGAATTCCTGTACTAAAAGGCATACATTTTAAATTGTGTAAATTTAAAAATTGTGTGCAAAATTGCTTAAAAATTATTATGCGAATTGAATACGAACTTAGAAGATAAATTAACATTTACTGTAATGTCTATCCTTGAGAGATTCTCCTTCTGATCAGAATTCACCCA
Source organism: Anopheles stephensi (assembly GCF_013141755.1). Lineage (NCBI taxonomy): Eukaryota > Metazoa > Arthropoda > Insecta > Diptera > Culicidae > Anopheles > Anopheles stephensi. The sequence continues at coordinate 63,885,866 of NC_050202.1, read as the reverse complement.
AAAACCACAAGTGATTTTACTTTATCCAGCAATATGCAATGAAAACTTTGTATAAGTTATAAGTATTTAATTGACACGATTGAAACGGTAACGCACTGTAGATTGGGCCTCGAATATCTGAGCGAAATGTGATGAGCTTGATATATCATTCATAAGCTACGAATGTGAAGGATACATGCCAACCAATCAGCTAATGTCTGCTGTTGCAACAACTCCATATGCAGATTTGCCCGTGTGAACATCGGCAAAACGTTCAAAAGCCTCCCGATCTTGTTGATCTCCCTGTGACCCACTGCTTGACAGCTACAAGATTTCGCGAACCATTTGGCTGGGAATGGTTAAGCCTAACACAGCTGTATTCACCACTCGCTCAAGGACTCGTTTGATCGCATTCCATTCGCTTGTGAGCTAGGAGGCATTTAAGCAATCTCAAGAGAAATGGGCATCGATCTTTGAGAGCACGGAATTTGTTATGCGTGCTGTGCCATTCCAAACGCAACACATTATGAGCTTTTGGTTGAGAAAGGCTCCATTTTCACACACACAGTGCAAGTGATGCTATAAATATTCATAAAAAACCCGAGGATGTTACGAAATGGAAATGATGACATCCATATGCAGGCCGCGCAGGGACAATTATTCTTCACTTCCGTTTCGAAATTACGCGCTCCTGGCGTGTCCAATCAAGCGTACCGCCGCAACCACAAACCTGCCGGAGCGTGGGGAATTTAATTGAAATTAATCACACTTTGTCCGGTCCGTCTGCTTTTCATCGTACTGGGACCGTTCGGTTTGGGTTGGTATCATCATCCTAAACCGCTATCCGGCAGGGAAATGGGAACAACAAATTGTGACAGAAAAAGATGCATTTGCATTGAACATGCGGCTGGCCAAAGTTTGGTCTAGCCATTCGGAGGCATTCAAAAGGCCCATCAGCAAAAGTCATTGAATTAGGTTACGCCTCAGCTGGTCCAAGATAATTGTCGATCGTCGGCGTGGGTCGATACATGCTCGATGCAACGGAACGGATGCCATCATAAATCAGAAAGTTTTTGAAGCATGTAAATGAATACTATTTATCGATTTCCCCGGATGGGGAAGCGTGTGCAAACGATAGTCATCGGGGGGGTATGTGTTCGATGTGTGTAATGGTGCATTCTGGGAGCTTGTTTTATGGGTCGCTTTTGTCTAGAACTAGGGTAAATAGACATGATTTATGAAGGGGAAGCATTCGGGCCCATCGCTTGCTTCACTGATTATTCATTGCATTTTATTGTCGTCTCTCGCAGCACGCCAGCGTACGATCATGCCCCGAACCCGGACAAGCAGTGGATCCTTCGGGTAACACAACAAATGGAACCCATCCATCGGAAGTTCACCGATCTACTGATGACCAAACGGCTGCAAACGCTTCAAAGTGTCGACGTTGCGGTGGAGCGTGTCTATCAAGAGCTGAAAGCACTCGGCGAGCTGGACAACACCTACATCATCTACACGTCCGACCACGGCTACCATCTCGGCCAGTTCGGACTGATCAAGGGCAAAAGCTTTCCGTTCGAGTTTGACGTGCGTGTTCCGTTTCTTATGCGCGGCCCGGGCATCGAGCCGGCGACAGTGTAAGTAGCAGCGAACGGCTGTGACGGCGCAGAGTCGTTGTCCTCGCATTGACATGTATCGCTTTCCCCTTTCCAGTGTCGATGAGATCGTACTGAACGTCGATCTGGCTCCAACGTTCCTCGATATTGGAGGTGTTGCACCGCCACCTCACATGGATGGGCGCAGTATCTTACCGCTGGTGTTGAATCGACACCGTTCCGTGCTGGACAAGTGGCCAGACACGTTTTTGATCGAGAGTTCTGGTCGGCGGGAAACTCCGGAACAGATCCAGGAACAGAAGCAACGCGCAGCGGCCGCACGGTACAGTGCACGCTTTAATCTGGTGAACGGTAACGGATCGCACCCGAAGCTCGTGCCGGAGGTGTTGGTCGAGAGTCGGCAGGCGTTCGGAGAAGGGACGAGTAGCATCGCCAGTGTGACGACTGGAGGCAGTGAGCGTAAAGAGCTGGACTTTAGCTCCCATGAGCACGACGATGATGAGGACGAACACGATGTGGACGCAGATGATGGTGAGTGTGGATCGATTGTTTGTGGAACAAGAAGTTTAACCATTCGCTGTGTCTTCCTACCATGTGCCGCTGCAGAGGATGATCATGTTGGTGCGGTTGAAAGTGAAACCGAACCCATTGAGCTGAAGCACAACGAACATCCGGAAGATTATGTGATCGATCACCAGGAGGCTCATACATTCGATCGTAAGGCGGCGAATCGATTTCTTTACAGCGACATACGGCAAGTCATTAATGGTGTCCGTTTTTATTTAATCCCGCAGAAGCACCACCGCAGCATGACAATCATCATTTGGATAACCATTTGACGCCCTACCGCACGAAGATGGATCGGCTCAACACGGAATGCTCCAATCCGGCGCTGCAGCAAAATTGCGTCCCCGGGCAGAAGTGGCAGTGCACGAGTGAAGATGGCCGCTGGCGGAAACACAAATGTAAATTCCACGGCCAGCTGCAGCAACATTTGGCCGAAATACACAAGAAAACCAACGGCTATACGAACGGACGCAACTGTGCCTGCTTCACGCAGGATAACTTTTTCTACACCAAAATCAAAACCAAACGTGATCACACGAAATGGCAACCGATGGGAACGGCTCAGCCGATGGCAACGCACCAGCACAGGCGCAGACGTACCCGCCAGAAACGATCGCTGGATCCGGAAGAGGGCGATGAAGTGTTGCTGCTGGAGGCGGAAGGACCAATGATGGAATCGTTAATTCAGATAGCTGCACGTATCGATACGCTGGAGCGATCACTGGACGAAGGTGAGCTTGGGGACGAGGAGAACCAGCGACAGGGAGCAGGGAGAAGCAAACGCGACACATCTTCAGTACCGCCACCTCATCTGGCTGAAGTAGTTCTTGAGCTGCAGCAAATGTTAGCCGAAATTGGACACGAGTACGAACAGATGTCGAAGATCGAGCATAACGATCAACACAATGACACCACGGCTGAGGACGTGGAACCGTACGGTGGAGTAGCAAAACGATGTTCCGTGATTGCGGCCGATAAAATCAACTGTTCCAGTGTGACTAGCGAGGATGAGCTCAGCTGGAGGCGAAGTCGCATGAAGGTTGATCGGCTGATCCGCATTCTGAAGGAGAAGATTAATGTGCTGAAGGACGTGAAGCGATCGCTTCGCGAGCATAAACCACCTGGCTACCGGGGAGAAGATTCGGAGGACGCTGACGAGAATGACGATGACGAGTCAATCGATAGCAGCGTGGTGGTGGATGATTATTCAACAGTTAGTACAGCGTTTGGTAGCAGCACCACCACCAGCTCCACTTCCACCACGCCGGTTGTTACCGAGTCTTCGGAAGCGGCCGCTACTCCGGTAAGCAGTAATGCATTGCCGAGGCGAGTACCTAATGGTGGAATAGTGCGTCGTCCAGCTGGAAAATATCACAATGGGTATGGGCATCGTCGGAAGGTATCGAGACCTACTCCCGTACCGGAACAGGAAGCGGAAGGACCGTTAATTGATATGAGCCTCTTCCCGACCGACGTACAACCATCACCGGCTGGTGCTCCGGCATTCAATCGCAGTGCCAGTGGCAGACATCGGGGCTCGGGTGGCCAACATCGTGGTCACCGTGGACGTCATCGGGGAGAGGCTGGTGGGGCCGGTACACCGTACAGTGTACCCACGTCTGCAGTGAACTCTGCAGAATCTAGCACACCGAGCAGTGATAAACGGCCGGAAACTACGACCGAAGCTAATGAAGTGTCGGGTAGCGTCCGCGAAGATGGTTGGTCGACGACAGAATCGAGTCGTGAAATGGCAGGTTCGAGCACTATCGAAAGCGTCCAAAATCGATCCTCTTCCAGTGATGAACAGATCTCGCCCAATTCAATCGATGCGACGGTGGTGCTGGCAAGCACGACGACAGAACAGACGAATACGGTAGACTTCCGGAGTACCATCGATCGGCAAAAGATGCATGGAAAGGTTCACGGTAATGTGGTAAATAATACGCAGGATTCAGAGCACAGCGAGAATTCGGTGCAGGAGAATGCGATACCGACGCCAACGGTCGGTGCTACCCTCCCACCGACTGAGTGCTATTGTGCGGCAGAATCGGAAAGGTAAGATTGATGGCGTTTTACATGAAAATTGGCAATTTTTTCATGTTACCGAACTTCCTCCTCACCTACAGTCCGATCCCCGATGAGAAGGAACTGGCCCGCGAAGCTCGCCGTCGGCTGAAGGAGGAACGCCAGCGGAAAAAGGAGCGCAAACGCATCAAGAAAGCCAAAATGGAGAAGGAATGTCTGTCGGAGCGGATGAACTGTTTCAGCCACGACAGCAACCACTGGCGTACGGAACCAATGTGGGACGATAAACCGTTCTGTTTCTGCATGAACGCGAACAACAATACGTACAGCTGCCTGCGAACGATCAACCAGACGCACAACTTCCTGTACTGCGAGTTCACCACCGGGCTCGTGACGTACTACAATCTAAGGATAGGTGATCATATCGTTTGAATGCTTAGTTTCGCAGCAAACGAGCGGTACGATTAATGGATTTTGAATCTTTTTTACGCCTTTTTCCAGATCCTTTCGAAACGCAAAACCGAGAATCATCGCTCACGGTGGAAGAGAAGGCAGTTCTGCATGAAACCCTGGAGGAGATGAAGCGTTGCCGAGGCAAAAGCTGCACATTACCAAGACATCAGCCAAATGTGCTGCCGGAGAGCAACATGCTACCTTCCGGTGTTGGGGTGGCTGGTGGTGGTGTTGGAATGATGGGTGGCCGCTCAATAGGCGGAATGCCTTACGGAGCTGGGACAGGTGGCAATGGTAATAGGCGAAAGTATCACACCCATCGTGACCATGCAGCTCACGGAGGTTAGTGTCTGGTAGATTAGATGTAAGAAAATTGTATTAATTCAAATACACATTTTATAGCTGGTGCATCGGGTGGTGTTGGACCTGCTAGTCATTATCCTGCCGAGTACGAGGGTGGAGTACATCTGGCTGGAGCTGCCGCACCGGGAGCAAACTCGAAGAAGAAGAACAAGTAATTATTTCCCGCCCCGAAGATGGGTCACGCATGATCAACATACTGAAGTGGAGCGTTTCTGTTACTTCTTCCTTAGAAATTGGAAAAGAAAACATCACCAGCAGCAGCAGCACAACCGGAGACAGTTTACCGACCCAATAGGATCGCAGTCGGCGGACAGTGATATCGTACCGGAACTGCTTCTACCCAGCGGCGCCAGTGCAACCAAACGTAACCGTACCAGCCGCAAACCCGTCTGGCGAACGATCTACACGGAGTAAAAATGTTGGTCCTGTCCGCTGCTGCGGCATGCTTCGTTCAACACGTGTGCAATGTTTAACCGATATTAGTGCGCAGAAGACGTGCCAGGTGTGTGCCAGAATCCCATACTCGTGTTTCCTCCATGCAGCAAGGTTACTGTTGCAGATATGGTCGTGATATAGCCAGCGAACGCCACTCCTTCACGGGTCCAGGGCATGGCGGTTTGTTTTCTTTGCTAGTATTTTAATGTACCTTTGGGTATGTGTTTTCCTTTGCTAATCTTCTAATCTGTGTTTATAGTTTTCTTTCTGTTTAGTGCGTAAGCGTAGTGCGTACTTTAGACGATTTAGTGTGATCCTCGTATTAGCCATTGCAAGCAGCAAGCAGTTTGTTTGATAGGACCACCCAGTACTTCTGTCTGACCCTCGGTCCACACTGCCATTCCAGTACAATCTGCAACAAAGCAAAGTGCCCTACCCTGAAACTATAACAATATACATGAAGCAAATCGTGGTAGAACCGGAAGGATGCAAAACGTGTACCATAACCAGCAAACGTTCCTCGAGGCTCGAAGTTGTCTTCAAGGAGGCTTTTTCGTAATAGTTTGTTTATTGCCAAAAACAAGAAGGGAAGGAAAATATCCGCTGCTAACATGTTAACACTTGTGAGCCATAATCGCTCGGCAGACAGGGTAGAACGGCTAATAGTTTATATATGTTTTAAAGCTGATTGAAGTGGCTCGATGAAATCATACGCTTTAGCCCAGTCTTTGTCGTCGTCTCTTTGAGTAGCGAGTGTAATTAGTTAGGTGTTAATAATTTATCATATTTTGCGTATGAGTTAAGTTGATTAAATTTTGCTAATCAAGCGTACACGCGGCAGGGTAGTGAACACATTGGAAAAAGGGCACGTGAAACAAAGCTATGTACACCGAACCGAATCGCTTATCCGCTTCTAGTGCATTTGAATGCTAATGAACTGAACGCACACAGACATGGTGAGGTGTTAAGGTATATGAGAGGAAAAAGGATTAAGCTGCTTCATATAAAAGCCCGGAAAAGTAGTTCCATTCTTTTGAGGTTTTTAGCTATACTTAAATAGGTTCTTTTATCCTTGAAAGCCATAATGCGTCACACACAAACTCCTTCATAGCGCCACAACATAGCGTGTGCATTTTACATTGCTTTCGTAGAAGCTTCTCAGTGAAGTGGTACTGTTACAAGAAAAAAACAAGAACCATTGTAAATTTTCTCAAAAATCGGTTAGCAATCGATTTATCACTCTTTTGAAAAATTCTATAACTCTACCCTGTATGTTTTTGATAGCAGAAATCACAGAAAAAAATGAAAGAATAATACCAATTGTACAGCATTTAGGAAGAACCGATCCACAACGAGCATCATGCTTCTTAGCTGGCACACAGTTTCACGTAGCGAAAGCAGGGCGCGAACATAAATTGTGCAGTGGCAAAGTGAGCGACAAACAACCAATAATCTCAACCGATAAATTGCATGATATGATAGTAGTGATCTGTATACAGACTTATTGAACAAAGAAACCCAACTCAACCAGTATGAGCGTTGAGATAATCGAACACGTAATCTTATTTTTCATTACTTGTGGCGTACTCGTAGGATGGTGTGGTTGGTACATTCGAATAAGAGGTAAGGGCTTCCTGTATGACAATGACCAGCTCGGAGGGGGAAGTTTCGGTGATCATCTTCTTCAATACAATCTAGATTCTGGCATACGCTGATGACATAGACATAATTGGTTCGGGATTGTACTATGTAGTAGCGACGACCCTGCTAACAAACACCGTTTCATACAGGGGTGATGTACAGTCGTGTTCTATAGAAAGATGCTCAGGGAGGTTTTTTGGCCAGGTGTATGCGTGGAAGGACAATGGAAGAACTAACCAGAACCAACTTCGGACTGTACGGTGATCTTGCGTTACTATTGGGCAGCGACGAGGAGACTCGTCAAGGCTCCGGTGAGCTGGTCATGTCATGAGAACGGCACCAGACTACCCGTCTCTTTAACAATCTTTTAAACCGTCCACATAAATAGATGTGTGGTGGCCCTAAAACTGTCTAGATTTCAAAGTGGATTCAAAGCTTACGTCTAATACGCAATTGAAAAGGGTTATTCCTTGTGAAACTTGTATCCAATGGTCAGTGCAACCGTCCATCCATTCATGAATTTCCTGGGTCTCTCTCTCTCTCTTCTTGACCTAACGACCTCTTAAGCCTTAAACCTGCAATTTCTGGCTTACTAGACTTAATGATACCATGTAGTTGGATAGTTATTCCTCATTAAGGTCCGGATGGGATTTGAACCCCGGTTATACCGTATGACGACTGGCGTCGTTGTCACCTCTCCACCGGGCCGCTCCTAAGAAAATGCTCGGTAAAATGGATATTTTTGTACAAAACTTATCATTCATGTCTGAGACGATACCGTGCATGTGAAAACTACTCTTTGTCTTCTTTTCTATTTTAAAATATATAGCGTCATATGGAACGGTCCGGTGGCCGAGGCGACAGCGGCGCCGGTCTTCACACGGGGCAGGACCGGGATTCAAATCTCATCCAGACCGCCTCTCCGTACGTAAGGCTGACTACTTTACTACGGGTAAAATTAAGTTACAGAAAGCCAGAAATGACAGGCCGAGACCTCTCGAGTTTGTAGTGCCAAGGAAGAAGAAGCTTCATCGGTTATAGCATACGAACTGTAAACGTCTTGGCCATATGTTCTGTGAAAATGGCTAAAATTGAGCAGTTCAGGGCGCATATGAAAATTATTTTTCCGACAGAAGCCTCATCATGGATCGTAGAGACGTTCAAATATCTTCAGCAGTGAGGAATACCCAAGATGGAGTGGCAACTGATCGTCAAAACACAGACAACTATCAACTGATCTTTAAAGCAGAGTGGTGGCAATATTTTGCAGCAGAATAAATTTGAAATTTAATGCGTTAAGTTATCTGCTTCAAATTTAGCTTTTTCCGTCTTCCATTTTTTTTACTTAATCCCATACTGGTGCTGCGCTAAACAGATACTTTACCACTTTGGTTTCCACTCTTTTGCTTTTTGATTTGATTTTCTATTTTTAAAAAGACCAACTGGTTTTAATACTTATTCTTTTTTATAAATTTTCTGTATTCGAGATCGTTTTTTGTGTCGAAGTGTTGCGTGTGCATCCGTTGCGGCGATGCTGGTGACAGCCTCCATTCTTGCTAAGTATCGCATGCTTATGTTAATTTGCTCTCCAGGGGAAACTTTTAACTCGAGGAAGGATTAGAGATTTGATTTGAATAATTCATTCATTCAAGGATAACTTAAACTAAGACCTGTTCTTTCTGCTTAATCCCAGCTCCACAAGAACAAGATTCAAATGTTTGCAATCTGATCCATCAGTGTTCCAAATTCCAAACATTCACCACTAATCAATCAAATCCAAAACTGCACCAATCGAACGAATGCGCCCGTGAATTTGTTCCGTTCGCTTCCGCCACAATAAACTACGCACATCAAGCGAAAGAGATTGTTGTTTAGTGGTTAAGGAAGGTGAATATGGCTTTTTTTTGTGTGTGGTCTGCCACACCGCAAACCATACTTAATGCTCGTCCGATGTTCTCACTTGTTGGGCTTCCAAGCGCCCGGTTGGTTGAGGAACTCTACTTTGTTCGACGCACAGTTTGCTAATTTTGTTTATACCAGCGTTGCGTTCGCGGAACCCTCAGCCCTCAGCTGCTGTATTTCCCTTTCCGATAAACTGTTTTTAATTTGTTTTGATCTTTTTTTTTCCTCTTCTTCCTCCACAACAATTTGACGTCATTAACGGGTTGGGATGGGAAGCATCCCTGCCGTCTCGCTTGCCATTCTAGACGTTCTAGACGTTCTAGAACCAGAAAATGCCAGCGCTCGCTCCCTCACCACCCCCCCCCCCCCTCTGACCCGGTCAAATTTACCGGCGTTGTGAAATTGGTCGATCGTGATCTTCACAAAGTGGGCTCACGTATGTGATCTCACCGGGAAGCATGAAAAATCCATACCGAAAACAAACCTCTCGAACCCGCGAAGCGAACCGGAATCACACCGTAACCGTTACGTTGCGTTAGGTCTTTGAGTTGGTATTTATTTTTTGTTGTTGCTACTGCTAAGCCTCAACAAGGCCCATGCCCAAGCAATGCACTCTGCAGAACGGCTTCCTTGTACGATGCCGGCACAAACCTCAAGGTCGACACGGCGCGGTTTCGCTGTCACGCGGTTGTAGTTGGACGAGTCGAAAATCGAATTATTATCTAATTCCCCCCCGGGTGGAAATGAGTGCTCCCTTTTTTTTTGTTGTTGAGTGGGCAAGCGGGTACGCGTCCGCGGAAGTTCGTTAGAATGAAAATCGAAGCACTCAGGCTCAATCGAAGACATGCGCGGAAGATGTCCTGAACCCCAACTCGGCAGGAAAAGTGTGAGGAAACTGTCGCCCGAAGTTGCATCATTCTAATGGCCGAGCGAAAGTCACCCGCGGCCAATCCTATTAATTAGCTAGCAAACGGATCGGTGTGTCGCGTGACCCGGGAAAAGAAGGCGGGAACCACGTGGAGCGTCTTGGCTGGTGAAGACGCTCGGCACGGAACCCGTGACGTGTTCGAGGTAGCGCGAATAAAATAACGGCGTGGCGTGTCCCGGTACTGTGGTTCAATATCCTGGTGCCACGTGTCACTGATGCAATTTTGGGCCGTGATTTCGGGAGACTCTGTCGCGATGTTATGGGATGCGCAGACAGTGAACACGTGAAGGGAGTTATGCGCAATTTTTGTCTATGGCTTCGCACGTTGTACCAGCTCAGTGTAATAGGTTTAGGCGGAACATTATGTTGCTAGTGAATGTGGTGGAAAAATTCGCTAAAATCATTGTGAAGGGTTTGGGAAACTTAATTCACTTATGCTGCTAATCATTCAACTGCGCGTTTGCTTTGGTAAATTTCATCGTAAGTATTTTCTTCTGAAGCTGTATTCCTGCACAAGTACAATAGGTTAACAAATGCTAATTTAATCACTCGTTTGCGTCATCACGTATACTTCCAAATACATGTGTAACAATTTCTCCAACGCGAACGATCGTTTAAGGATCGCTTATCTAGGGAGGTTTGTGATGCAGAACTCGGAAGGCTCGACTAGATAATGAGGTGCAAAAATGTTCTGAATTATCTAATCGCTTAAATAGTAGCCGTGCCGAACCTGGCCGATGACGCACGGTGCGTTGATTCGCAGAGCATGTTACAGGTGGTAAATCAGGTGGTTGAAGATCAGCTTACTATTGAGAATGAACAAAAACCAATATTCTAATTGCTAAGGCGTAGCTTTAAATAAACAAAAACAGTCACATCCGTACTTCGTATCCGTTCTTTACAAGGGAGTCACCAACTGACACGTGATCGATGTGTACAATTGGCCCTGCAAACGCATCATACCGGCACCGCGCAGTTTAAAAGATCGTCGTAGTTCCCGCTCCAAACGAGCAACAGACACATCTTATCACTTTATAAGGACAATCGTCTAGCTTCGCACCATCTCACCTCACCCTATTACTACTTCATTACAATATTCCCTCATAACTTACGTTCTGGTTGAATTATTTGTGCCTATTCTCACGCGCAAAGTTCTCACGTGAGATAGCTTCTGGCGGGCAGTCAGCAATCGCAATCAGCAGATGTACGCACGTGTCAATTTAAGCTTTCAGCTTTCCCGGCTCACTAAAGCTTCCCCAATCAACGCAACGCGATGCAATCTTTACCATTAAAATTTTCTAGCGCTGTGTTGTTGCTGCTACTCATACTACTGCTGCGCACTCATCACTGCAATGAACAATCGAGCGCTTCTCGTACTAATGATGCTGCATACAAACTTGCAAATCACACCGATACTGAGAGGTTTCCTTTGTCGGAAGTTGAGCTTCTACGTGTGTGTGTGTTTGGGGGGAAGGGGGTGATCTTTTGTAAAGCGAATGGAACGGCCATAGTAGTTTAGATCGTGATTTTATGAGCTTAATTGAAGCCATGCGGGAAGCAATAAACTATGGCCTATGTGTAACAGGTTTTTCGTTTGCCAAATAACAAGTTTTGGTTCTAAATTTTCTACAATTTGCATAAACAATAAATATAAATTTTTCCTAAGGTAAATGTCTTCTTAATTCGTTAGAAACCTCAAACGCCGAACGCCAGGCAACAACAAATCAGATTCGATCGTACGAGACGCATGCGTGCTGTGTGAGCCACACGTGGTGGAACGTGGTTAGTGAGCGTGAATCGTAGAAAAAATTCGCGCGCACTTCTGCCATACGCAGAACACGAACGTGCGCGCGACCGGCGACGCCAAAAGGCCGATTACGAACCGAACCACCGTACTACAGTGCTGGTCGTGCAGTTCGGCGCACAGTGGTAAATTAGGACACAACAACTGTATTTCTATGAGGGGAATAGTTGTGATTTGGTAAATATTGAAGTGTTTTAAAGTAATTCATTTTATGTTTATAAATTAATTTAACTTCTTGGCTTTGCGATCAATTAGGTCATGCTGAATGATGAAGTCTGGATAGTCAGATCCTTGCTATAGGGAAACGGTCTGCATGGGATTCGATATTCGGGTTTTCCGAGTGAAAGCTAATTGCTGTTAACATCAAACCATCTGATTTATAATTTAATTTTGATATTGTCAAAATAATTTGATGTTTTTTTATGCTCAGGAACACCATTTTTTATTGTTGAGAATAAATTGTAAATACTTCTCTAACAATTTAAACAAAGTTGAGTCAATAATTAACTAACAATATAAAAATAGATTCAATAAATAATTAATTGTTGGGAAAAGTAATATTTTTGTTTTATGATAAAGTTCAAATATTTTTTATTACGATTACAGATAATAAAAAAATCAGTTTAAAAATTCCAAAAAATAAAAATTAAATAGAATTGCATTGAATAACCTAGAAGCAAACTCATGCAAAGGGAGAAGAAGCACAACGCACTGTAACTGAGTGGTGACCGAATCTGTTTTTGTTGACTCATAAGTGTGTGTTTACGCTTAGATGTTTGTTTACGTTTAGACGTCAAATCTACTTGACGAAAGCTAGTTTCGTCAAGTTTTAATACATGAAATATTTCAAGGATACAGTGAGTAGGAGTGAGTGTCGCTCGCGTGGGGGACACTCATAAGAAAGTTTATAAATAGGGCAGAAAACACAATTATATCTCTCTTCGAATTTGGAATCTGAACACGACGCTTGGTAAATATTGCAACACACCTCGATCCGAAACTCCGCGAATTCTTCATGGTGCCGTGACCAGGATATAGCTCGAATTTCTGGTGTTTTTTCGCGAGTTTGATCGACCCGTCGTTCGCCGTTTTGTGTGTGGTTTGGATTTTCGTTTGGTTTGGATTTTCGTGCACCGTACAGCTGTTTTTGCCGCATCACGCATTACACTGCAGGTCACTCACTCACACGCACATACACACACACGATTGCACAATGCCCGTACCACCCGTTGTTTTGGCGTCCCGTCGGACAATTTTGTTGGCGTCCCTTACTCGGTACGAGAAATTTTTGGATAATTTCGTTCACGCACGGGATCAAGTACAAGTGGAGGTTCGCTTAAGAAAATTCGAAACATTATGCAAGGACCTAGAGAGTGTTCAACAAGAATTAGAGGATTCCGCTTCCACGCTGGAAGAAACAACGCAGAATGCTACATTTCGAGAGAATTTCGAGAATAGATTGATTCGTGTCCAATCTCAACTGCAGGCAAAGCTAGCTCCTACCGCGCACCCGAGCACTGGATCGAACTCACTCAAGGGCATCAAGCTTCCCACCATCGCGCATCATACGTCACAGGGTCACGAACTGAGTCACTCGCGGCGAATAACCTTTCCGCGTCAAACTAGTTTTGGTACCACGTCACATGAAACGCCAAATTGCATTTTATGCAATTCCTCGCATTCATTGCTAAAATGCCCACGATTTGAAGGAATGGAGCCTAAGGATCGCTATCGTTTCGCGATGACCGCGCGTTTATGCACAAATTGCTTACGCGAGAATCATGCGGCTCGTGATTGTCCGGCGCACTACAAATGCCGGTATTGTAATTTGGCACACCACACAAAACTGCACTTCACACCGAATAGCCCTAGTTACACAGCTCCGCCACATCACACACACAACACCGCTAACGATCACACAGCCACCGATAACACACAACCCCCATTTGCAGCAGCACTACAGCAAGCACCCGAGCAGGTATTGCTCCAAACTGCTTTCGTGAATATTATTGATGATTTCGGAATTGCTCATCCTGCGCGCGCGCTGTTGGACAGCGCATCGCAGCCGAATCTAACTAGCGATCGACTCGCTAAACGGCTAAGTTTGAAGACGAGTAACGTACACGTTACCACGCTAAATTGGATTTTGTCACCACCCAACACCTGGAAAACCGTTGTGGCTAATCGTGTTGCTGAGATCCAGAACTATTCACGTCCTCGTCAGTGGAAACACATTCCCGGCTCAACAAATCTCGCCGGCCTGGTATCTCGTGGGATGTCAGCAGTGGACATGCTGAAAAGGTCGATATGGACTTGTGGTCCCGAGTGGTTGGGGCTACCTGCTTTTGATTGGCCAATATCGAATTCATTGCTGGCGGCCCAAGCTGATATTGAAATTCGTCGGACACGCACACAACAATCGTCACAAGTTACTTCATCCGCGATCACACCTAAATTCCTGGAAGCAGCTAAACTCACATTATGCATCCTGGCGCAACAAGACGAGTTTTCATCGGAGATCCGGTTGCTGAAAAAGGGAGAAACTATAGGGCGGCGCTCACCTCTACGGCGCTTGAAACCATTCCTCGATGAGGAAGGAATAATGCGAGTGGGTGGCCGATTGAAGCTTGCACAGCTTCCCTACCAGTTCAAACACCCTATCCTGCTTCCCAAGAACCATCTGTTTGCTCGTCTCATCGCATACCACTTTCATGAAAAGCTGATGCATGGCGGGGGAAGACTATTACTTTCCCAGATTCGAGAAGAATATTGGCCGCTCGACGGACGGAGATTAGTGAAAGGAGTAGTCCGTAATTGTTTTCGTTGCATACGACAGGATCCCGCCCTAGTGCAACAACAAACCGGCCAACTTCCGTATCAACGCATCACTCCGAGCCGGCCGTTTTCTGTTACTGGAGTGGATTACGCCGGCCCATTTTGTCTTAAGCCGACGTACAAGAGAGCTGCCGCTGCCAAGTGTTATTTGTTTTTGTTCTTTTGTTTTGCAACCAAGGCGGTTCACCTGGAGCTGGTCAGCGATCTCACCACTGCAGGGTTCTTGGCCGCTTTACACCGCTTCACAGCCCGGCGCGGGCTACCGTCGGATATACACTCCGACAACGTAAACAACTTGAAGGTTCGTCACACGCGCTAAAAGAATTTTTTGAGTTATTTCAGAGTGAGCAACGGCAAAACATCATCGCAACCAACTGCTCTGACATGGGGATTACCTGGCAATTATTCGTGCAACGTTTCTGGAAGCATTGGGCCACTGAGTATCTGCAGGAAATGCAGAAGGACAATAAGGTTGCGGTTCGGTGCGAAATCGTTCCCGGCAGGCTGGTCATCCTTGTGGACGATTCCCTCCCCATCACCCGCTGGCCACTGGCGCGCATCATTGATGTACACCCTGGAGAGGATCAGCTTACTCGTGTAGTGAAGCTGAAAACGGCAAAGGGATTAGTCACGCGTCCTGTTACGAAAATTTGCGTTTTACCTGTTGCGAAACCGTCCTGTTAGTACCGCGTGTTAGTTATTTTGTTATGACATTCTGTCATGGGGGGGAGTATGTTTACGCTTAGATGTTTGTTTACGTTTAGACGTCAAATCTACTTGACGAAAGCTAGTTTCGTCAAGTTTTAATACATGAAATATTTCAAGGATACAGTGAGTAGGAGTGAGTGTCGCTCGCGTGGGGGACACTCATAAGAAAGTTTATAAATAGGGCAGAAAACACAATTATATCTCTCTTCGAATTTGGAATCTGAACACGACGCTTGGTAAATATTGCAACACACCTCGATCCGAAACTCCGCGAATTCTTCAGTGTGTGATTGGGACACTAGGCGTCCGCTTCCTCCCTTCCGCTAGCACAGTGATCAAATTGTGAAGCTTAGAAAGACAATTTATTTATATAATATTAATTTAAAAGCCTTTAAATAAAAAAATAAACCTTTCATAAGTTTACGCAAATTAACGAATAGTACTTGAGATTCCAATTATTCATTTTAAATTCAATAAGAAATTAATATTTTAAAGAAATTGAATTTAATGTTACATACTTAACTGCAGTTGAACCAAATAAAATAGTTTAAATAATATTTATCTCTCCATTTCACTGTGCCATCACCACTGAGTGTCCCCTACCATAGTGAGACCGTCCCGCTCGCTCTCGGCGGTCCCTTATCGGTAGAATCCCCTATTTGCGGATGAGACCAGCGTAGCGTTAGAGCCGCCGCGATTTGACGGACCCAAGGGGCACCAACGGGCACCGCACCACACCCCGCCCAACCCGAACGAACCGATCGCGTTCAGAAGTGTGCGTTTCCGCGCGGACTATTTGATACCGACGCTCGTCGGTGTGTTTCGGTCAATCATTCTACGGACGCCGTCGCGGTAAGGTTCTGCTCTCGTCGGTCTCGCCGGTTACGTACGCTGCCATCCGGGGGCTCGCACTGTTCGCTCGTTTTGGGTGAAGAATTTCGGTTAAGCGAAAGTTTACACGATACGGCAACCGTAGATCTTTGCAGTGCAATTGTGTAAAAAAAAAACGTGCTGCTAACTTAGGGGAGTCTCTCTACCTATGCCAGACAAATCAAAACCAATTAACTGGTGGTGTTTGTTGAATCATAATCGTGCGAGTTTGTGGCTGAGATAAATGAAGCAGTAAAAACAAGCACAGTGAGCAAGCGAGTGTTGGTTGTCGGTCACGGAGCAGCGATCGGGACACCCCAGGCTGGGTTAATCCTCATCATCTTCCTGCTGGCTGCGATGCCTGCTGGCTGCCATATGCAACGTGGTCTCAACGCGTTCGGTGACGTAAAGTTGCGTACTTTCTATTGACAGTTGTTGTTGTGTTTTGTTTTGCAAAGTGCGACAGGAAAAGTAAATTTAGAAGAGCACGTCGTCGGTGTCGGTCGGTGCTAGGCAACGCGTGAACAGTAGTGATCAGTGCTAACCTTGAATGATCCTGGTGCAGCGCGTCATGCGTGCATGTGCATCGTCGTCGCTGAAGTGAAGCTGTGCCTAGGCCAGAAAATTGTCGCCAAGATTATTGTAGGGAACATTACAATTAGAACCAGACACACACACGCACACCGGAAGAACTTATTTATCTAAAGAAATCCTTCCACGTCTTTGTGCAGACAAAGAATCATCATCAGCATTACTACTGCGTGTGACGAGAGAAGAAACCGAACCCATACTGTGGTGAAAGAAAAGACGAAATTCATCCCCTTTTTTCGTGTCTACAATTCCTACTGCGTGTGGTGTCGCTGCGCAAAATCTGATGCAAACCCTCGGCTAAAACACTTTGCGAAATCAAACCCCACGTTGTCGGTCGTGTGTGTATTTGTGTTCGCGGTGGATAAAATATTCGTTTCAATCGTACCCGGCGTTGCCAAGGATACCGCGAAGGACAAAGGTTTGACAGGCCGACCGGTTGCATGTTGCGTGCTTTGCGAAGGAAACGGTGAAGAGTTGATGTTTGGACGAGATTTGTCGCTTTGAAGTAGTATTGTTGTGCTAGTGGCACGGATTAGTATACGCGAAGGAACGTAGGTGCCTTTTTATGTTACAATCCACGCAACATTCGGCCGCTGACACGGAGAAAGCCACCGTCTATCAGCTGGCCAACGGTCATCACACCAACAACAACGGCGACTGCGGCAAAGTGAGGTGAGTAGGTGGGTGGTGCGGCATTAGCGGTCAACTCAACTCGGTCGAAAACACTTCAGCAGGCTCTAATTTGCACCCGTGTTAAGAGGTTTAAAACAGGCCGAGTTCTTAAAGCCTCTTTTTCCCCTTGCTAAGGTAGCGTTTAATAGCTCTCACGAAGCTGTTACCCGCAAAGGTCGATGTCTTCTGTGTCGGTAACGAGTCAGATTAGTCGTGCTATCTGTGAGTTCTCGCGATAAAGTTGTCACTTGGCAGCTGGTACGTATCAAAACGTTCGAACGATTAGTAACATTACAGCACGGACAGATAAGCCGACTGTTTTGTTTTGCTTGTTTCGCTTCTGGAGCAAGCCTGGGCCGTGTCATCCAGCGCTGTGACCGGCTGATTGTGTTGGATTGGATTTTTATGAAGATGAACATATAGCACGCATGCGGAACGCGAACATTTGGTCCGCTTTGCATGCCACCCTATCGCGTCCGATCTCGGTGGCCTTCGCCTTCGTAGACTCAATTAGTGGTGTGTACAGTGTTGTGTGGGGTGCTGCATCAGTGCTGCATTTGTTGCAACCGACCCTCGGGGGGCTTTCTTGGGAGAGCGTTGGACTGCCATCTATCCCAGGAATCTTATCGATGCGAGCTTATCCGGTTCAAATACACCCTTGGAAATGTAATCTCTACTTACCAAAACTATCACCCATTTTACGATAGCAGCTAACGATCATTCCGTTCCAGAGCAGTCAAAAAGCAGGAACCAAAACTTTACGATCATCTTCGGTGGGCATAAAAGGAACATAAACCAAACGGATGTGACTTGGAACTTCTAAGCACAAAAAAAAACGGGCCTAAGCCAGCGAGAGATTAGAATCCGGGATGTAGAGACACTCGTCAAACATAGAAAGATTGCCGGCATACGCCGTTACCACATGTCCAAATGTGTCACCGTTCGCTGTCAAACGGGCGAGCGGCCGACACGGAAACTATTGGCCTGTTGCTGCTGATAATGCATTGCCTCGATAGATAATAACCACTTCGGGAAGCAATCGGTTTCCTCTTTTTTTCGTGCTGAACTTCCAAATGAAGGAAGAAGCGGACGAGCGGACTGTACCGGGCCGTTCGGTTTGACATGACACTATCGTAAACGAATCCTTCTAATCATGAATCTCTCTTCCAAGGGAGAAAAGCGGCATAAGATGCACAGGGCAAACGGGCCGCAATCGATTGTATAATACACGTGAAACTATTGATATGCCACCAACCGCAAGAGAATCCGCTTGAGATGACCGAAGGCATAAGACACAATTAACGAGTGAAATTGATAGCAAATGCACGGTATGACATGCTTTTTGCATGACCTCTGACATCTGGTCCACAACCTTGAAAATTGTGCAGGGTGTATTTGCGTTTACTACACTAACGCGCAAAAACAGAACTGCGAATTGATTTTTTTTTGCAACCCAGAATCTTTTTGACAAAACATCGTGAATGGAGTTTATATTTTTGGTGAGGTTTGAAGTAACAAAAAAAAAAACCCTCTGAAGGTTGATTGTAACTGAAAAAAACCCTCAATCGGTTCGGTGGACGGCTTTGTTGATTATTCTTTCCGTTCTACTTTTGGCGCGAAAACATTCGAAAGTCAGAATTGGTTGGAGCTGCACGACAGGATTGGTTTGGGTTCATATTTTATTAATATCATGCTTGCATACTTAGGTAGCAATGGTGCGAGCTCTAACAAACCTTTGAGTGTCAAAACGATCGTGCCCTCATAATCATGCCGAAAGGTAGATTTTTAAAAGGCATCGGTGATTGATGCACATTCATTAAGCTTGTCCAAATGCCTTGACACATATTTCTTAAGAATTGTGCAGTTAGATAAGAAGGGGAATTATTGCAACAAGTGATCTTGAAGTCCAAAAGGCGCCTCCAGGAATGACTCACACAAACTTTGCCACAGTAAATTCGTGTTCTCGTCTGTGCGTTCTCTTTGCGCACCGCAAACACCCTAACTAACCACCGCAAGACTGGAACTAGGGGAGAGAATCGCAAAGTTTACTTTAAGCTTATCAGTTGGTGTCGTAAGCAACTGCAAGACGCATTCGGTGTTCGGGTTCGCGTAGGAAGCCAATATAAAACATCCTCATCATCATCATCATATACACAGTCGAGTGATGTCGAGTGAACCTCAGACAATCTGCCGCAATCCTTCAACGACAAGAATCCGTTGCGCTACTGGTGATCGTACAATCGATCTGCTACGATGATCGCGACGGGCACATAGGTCCCAACGGTGGCCTCGTCCTCGTGACTTCATTCACGGACGGTGTGTTGCGACACATTCATCAAAGGGTCTGCGATTGATAGAGAGAAAGAGTACAAAAGGAAATAAGGAACTCAACAGGCGCTCCTTGTGAGTGAGAGGGTAACTAGCTCGGTTCCACAATTGTTGCACTTCCTGTGGCTCGCACAGTTTGAACAGGTGTTCCCAGATTGCAACCGCTTTAGTCATCCAAACTCACACACCGTTTCTAGTGGCATGATGCTGATAAATGGCTAATAATAAAGGTGCGAAACAGCATTCCCGCCCACCGGTACCGTGTTTTGCAACACCTGTGCGATATTGGGGTGGACCGTTTTTGGGGGGGGTCTGACTTTTTAGGGTGGGGGCCCGATAAGACAGAATGGCTTGGTGGGTGATGGTGGTCGCAGTGTTTTGGTTTGGTGCTATAATTTCGCCACACCGTTGAGTTTGTGCACGAGAGGAAACGGCTAATTTCGAGAAGGGTCGGCTATCTAATCGCGACGCGTTCATAGCTCGTGTCAAAGATCTGGTAGATATTCGTGTGCGTGGAGCTGGCATGAAACACCTGTGACTCTGTATCGGATCCGATTTTGATAGCTTTGGGAAAGCAGGGAAGGGAATAGATTTGCTGATTTGAGAGAGATTTGAGGGGTAAAAATTTAAGTCCCAACAGAATATAGAGTTGTTTACAGGAACGTTTATCCACTATACTGGTTAGAGGAATTTTTCTGCTTCCGTGTGTTTGCTCTTTTCGTGATCTCACACGGAACTGAATTTTACGTGCATCGTGCTGGAGATCATAATTCGGGAAACTCCCTCGTGCTGAGCTTTTAACCAAATATCAGAAAGTAACACCAAACAAATGTGACTAAGCCATCCGAGCTTGTTTGCCCACTATCCGTCAACCGTCTTTCCAGAATGTCGCTGATGCACTACACGCATGAGAGCGAACAAAAATAAAAAACCAGAAGCGAAATAAACAATTAACACCACTCGTCTTGTAGAATTAGTAGCTGTCGGGCGGGGAAACAATACTCTTTCACCCTTGTATAGCTTTTATCAATTACACCATCACTGTTCGACGGGCAGCAGCAGCAGCAGCAGCAGTGATCGAGAGACACGAGAACCGTCCAGACGCACGCATGACAAGGTGCGAACGGGGCGAACGGAATGAAGAATGAAGTCACACTTGTTGATGAGAAGGCAGTTTTTAGACGTTGCTTTGGCCTAGCCAAATTGTCGAATCATCCCTTGCTTCTTCCTCCCTTTGGGGTGAGCTTCCAGTGGGAGGCTACGTTGGTGTGACTAACTAAATACATTTTAAAAAAAGATGCGCGATTGGCAACCCTTAGCGATCGCTTAACTACCCGCTACTATTTAGATAAAATGTTGACCACAGTATCTAGTTTGCTATAAAACTGTTTGGCAGAGGGTAAAAACTAACAGCCGGTTTAAATCTTTCGTCACCGGTTTTTCAGGAGGTCGTGGAGCATTTCCTTCTGCGTAAAATTTTGCGTACAGCAGCAAAAACGGGTTCCCCCTAATCGTGCTTGCTATAAATCTACCACCGGCAGTGCTAACTAAATGCAGTTTTGTCAAGGACACCCCCAAACGCTTTGCATAAATAACCTTTCGAATGATAGAGCGCCTGCTATCAGCAGAGCAGTGTGACGCGTGTGACGTGACGTGAAACTGAACAACTTCTCGAACTATCGGGAAGATCTATGTCATTGACCCCATTCATTCAGTTTCAGTATACGGTAGCTTCCAATATCAACCTAAGGAGTATCCTTGGGATGCCTTCGTTACCTGCTCACAGCATCTGTCGGAAAGGCTTTCGCACCACCACGTACCATTCATCACCTCGGCCGAACAATTGGTCAATTAAAGCGCACACAATTGATCTAATTCGTCGTAACTCAATTTCTCGAGACACACCCTGACCGCCCGTCGGTGACGCCGTCTTGCATGGCCGGCATGTGCATTCACCGTCCAGACCGTATCTACCAATCGTATCAGCCTGCGAGCTAGTGGTACGCGAAACAGGAACTGGGGGTAGTTAATGCAATGGTTTCCCACACTGGATGGGACAAAAGGCAAGTGTTCGGCAAATTGTTATCAAAAAGGCTTCAAAGGAAGGTTGGCTCATCGTACGATGACGGCGTCACCGTAAAGAAACCGTCAAATGGCACGCACATCAAAGGAATGATGCGTATGCACCAGAAAGAAGGGGTAAAGTGTTTAAGGGGCACTTGTAACTGTCATGTGAGAATGGGTTCTGATTTGCTTCAGCTCTCGTTTCGTCATTTTGGATGCTGATTTCTTTTTTTGTGTGTGTGCGGTAATGCGAATGTTGGAATGTACCAAAGCGCTGCAGATCGTTTGAAGGTGAACCACTATCAGATGTAGTAACGAAATATGTGACTGCCAAACTAGTTTCTCTGTTTGATAAAAATAAATCAGCCTAACAATATTTGAGTCCAACCGCTTCTTGGCGACGTTTTACGGTGGAGTACTAACTAGTGCAAAATCTGCCATAAACAGCATAGTCAGTTGCTATAATTTTGTAACGACATCTCGAGGGCAATGCACCTCAACTGTGCAGTAATCCTAACCTTACAATGTATCAATGTTTTCCTGGAGCACAAACTTTCGTGACACCGGGGGCCACATGCGTGATGATATGCCTCTTAACATTCGGGTCTTGCCCTTCAACACCATACCGATCATCGGGGCTCAAATCACACATCCAAAGGTCGTTCCGGTTGCACTGTTCCCACTGTGTGTGTGTGTCTGCAGAACGGGAGGTGTTATGTTATGATTTCGGCCACTTTTCCAGCGGCAGCGCGTGGCCCTCAAACCTGACATGTGTTTGTTTCAATTAACGCGCAAATTTCGGTAGCACTCGTGCATTACGTTTGGCCATTTAATCTATTAAAATTTTGGGCAGGTCACAACCCTTCGGTTTTGCTCGCTTTTTTTACGCTCGCGAGATGCATTTATTTACTCTCGCGATAGTAGACCGCTGGCTGGGTTGAGTGGGGTGCGTGACGAGGCTCGTTTTTTTTTTTGGATTTTTTGTCCACGGCTGCATCTGTTTGCAGGAACACCAGTAAGGTTAAAAGTGGTGGTTGAAATGAAATGTTTACCAACACCCTCGTGCCATCCGGTTCACCAGATAAGCCCCAGATAATCGTCTGGCGGTACATATTTTCCACCGATCGGCTGTGACGTTGTGGTGGTTTGGTGGTGGTGTAAGGGTTTTTTTTTGCGTGGAAGCGCGACAGTGCTTACAGTCGTACCGGGGCACTTTGCGTTGACTCAACAACTGACAGACGAATGATTGCAGGAGCGTACCAGGGCCGAGCTGATTCCTTCGCGGATTGGCGGAACTTCGACTTATTAGTAGTGCGATACGATAAATTCAATCCAATTCAGCACGATAAATTCACCATCATTTCCACCTTTTAGTAGTACTCTCATACTGTTTACTAAAAGCGCCCCTCTTATCGTGCCACAAAATTCGGGCACCCGTCTTTCGACACTTATCGTTAGTGGAGCCAACCGATAAGATAATACCAATAGCGGCGGTGTATCATTGACCAGCCTGATAGATGGATGAAATTTGACGTACACTACACGTATTCCCGCATGTGGTGTGATACTGCGGCCCGGCATTATCTTACCCTTCGTAGGCTCCAAGCGTTATGTGAACATCGCGGTTTAGGATATATCAAATCCCGCCCGAACACCTGTGGACGGCTGACCTTGACTATAGCGAGGGTTGCCATAAATAGGAGGCAGCGAGTTGTAGTTCTTAGTTTTTCGGGTTTGATTTAAGCCTCGAACTTTTCGGATTGTGAAATCGGATTGGGAAACGAGTTCTGCAGAACAGATAAGGATATTTTATTATGGCACAATTAGAAGCATCTGCTAACCACTACTAGCCAACGTTAGTGTCACTGTCATTTGTAGTCGTTTGGAAATGGATTTTAGTAGCGCATAGTATTTTGTAAGCTGCTTTTAAATAAACGAAGAGCCATTTCAGCAATTCTGGCTCCCCTTATCAAGCTCGCCGAATGCTTCGTTATGAGCAATATACCCGCATGTTAAACAGGTTCTCCGGCGAAGGAATGTTTTAAATTTGCTAATGATTGTTTACCAATGTCTCTCTGTGTGTGTGAGCGAGATGAGCCGACCGTAGGTAGTTTGCGCTGATGTAGTACAGCTTCCAACTCCCATCCGGCTACCGATATTGACCGTTCGGTTCGGCGAAAGGATCACGAAAGGTTAACGCAAACATAAGCAAGGAAACGGAAAAAATTAATCCGCCATTCTTAATTGCTAAAACTCACCGTACCGAGCACTGTACAGGCGAAGACAGTGCAGTGTAGAACATTGACGGTTAATGGTTAACAAAAATAAAAGGTTAAAGCTCAAACGATTTCTAATTTTCCTAGAACTTGTTCGGTGGACGCCCCATGTTGCTGAGTACCACACGATACACGCTGCGTATAAAAGCACAACATGATTTAACAGAAACCAAGCGGTGACGCTGCAGCACGGTTCTTGAACATTCTAAAAGTCAATTAATACACTGCATCATTTCCTGATCGTGCCATCGTGAAGGGTTTTCCCGACATCCCCGACGGTTGGCCTTTTGGGGCCACGAAGCCTTTTGCCCGGTTTAGTTTCTCATCAAGATTGATTAGTCGCACCAGCCTCTCCAGCCCAAAATCCAAGCGCGGTGGGTAAGTTCGACCTTGCCGTCATACCAATGTCAAACTTGTTTGCGAATGGGAGAGAGAACCAGTGTTTAGTGAGAAAAAAAAACAGCCGTATTTAAAGTCTTGGTTGTGAAATCCAGCCCACAGTTTTGCAAATGAAGTACCACGTACCACCGAAGGAACGGAGTTCGTGCGTTGCGCTGCCCTACCATCGCTAGTTAGTGGAGCTGCGAATGTAATTGGGCATGCTCGAAAGAGGGAATAAACATTGTGCGTACTTTTTTTGGGTGTTTGGTCCAAACGATCATCAGTCGACGAACCATGCAACAACGTCACGCAAAGCGTCGATCGTTCCTCGACGCCACGCTATGATGCCTGGGTGTTGGTGTGTTATTTTGGTGCTGGAATTCTATTGTAAGGCAACCGGATGCTAAATATGATCTCAAACCTCAGCATCAGTTCCGAGGAAGGCTACGAAAAGGGCTAAGTTTGTTGACATTGCCCATCGTTGGCTCAAAGTCAATAGCTGTGTCTGTCTGTTTTTAAAAGCAAATTAAGATCTAAGCTCATAAAGTAAATCTTTAGCTCAACCGGTTCTTGCTGCTGGTAGGGGGAAGGGCGATTAAAACTCTGCTTACAAAACATTTTGCGATGAGATCTCATCTGCAAACGAGCTTGTTACTTCTACCTAACTGCAGTGTAATGAGCTAGAACGATTTCAGAACTAATAAAGACACTTTGTCAGACCATAATCGATGTCTCGTGAGGCGGTGTGCATAAACGGTGCATGTACACAGGGGCATCTCTCTGGTGTCTGGTTCAAGGTTTCTTCAACGGTTCTACGCTAACAGGCAAGGCAAGCGGTACACCGGAACGATGGGAAGGTGCCACACGGCTAATGGTCGATGAAATTGAATTTTGATTGATGTTAATTCATAATGTCACTCGCCCTGTAGTCATCGTTCGGAGTTGCCTGTGATGTGCTGAGAACCGGCGTGCTCTAGATCGAGCCAAGCAACATTGCAACACAAAGAACAGCTCTTCTCTTTGTCACGAAACTATGTCAATCGATCGTATCACACCCAGCGAGTCGGATGCACATTGTCAATTTAATTAACCACCGATAAAATCCGACGATCCGATTGTAATTGTTTTAACTTCATTTGCCCATTTGGCAGATCACAGACGAAGGTCCCGGAACGAAGACGCACCAACATGCTGGTGAAGGAGTTCTGTAACCGGCGGTGCATCCTGACATCGTCCGGTTTGCTTCTGGTCGCCAGCGGTACCTTCTTCATCCTGTTCTTCCCGATCATATTCCAGGACATACTGCAAGAGGTAAGCATCAATGGGGACGACGATCAGAGCAGTTGTTGGCTGGGAAACAATCGGCATCAAACTCGATTGACAGCCAATTAACCCTTGTTGATCGTGGATGACTTCCCGCACACCACACATAGTATATCTAATCGATAAAGTCAATTGAGCATCCCGTAACTAATTTCCTTTTCTTCATATGCAAAAAACGAACACCAGGAGCTTAAACTTCGACCCGGTTCGCGGAGCTATGATTCCTGGGTAACGCCACCGTTCCCACTCGCGATGGATGTGTACTTCTTCAACTGGACCAATCCGGAAGACATTACGAATCACTCGACGAAACCGATCCTGGAAGAGTTGGGACCGTATCGGTTTATCGAGCATCCAACCAAGGTGGACATCGAATGGCACGATGAGAATGCGACCGTAAGCTATCGGAAGAAGAGCATCTACTACTTCGACGAGGAGGGCAGCAATGGCAGCCTGGATGATGTGATTAGCAGCATTAACATTGTGGCTGTGGTAAGTGGATTGTGTTGGTGGGGAGGATCTCGCAGTTTCGAAAACTGTGTGATCAATGGGAAGTGATGCATTGGTTGGCCAGGGATTGGGTTGGAATTCTTGACAGCACAAAGTCCCATAACTCATAGCAGCAGATCGTGTGGTGTGCGCGTGACAATTCTTCTTCTTCTTCTTCATTGGCACTACAACCTCGAGTGGTCTCGGCCTGCCATTTCTGGCTTTCTGTGACTTGATTTTACCCGTAGCAAAGTAGTCAGCCCTGCGTACGGGGAGGCGGGTCTGGATGGGATTTGAACCCCGGTCCTGCCGTGTGACAATTACATTACCGATAATGTGTTACCGGGCTAGCTAAAGTAGCTTGGAATCGACCGGTTATTGAAGCTACTTAATAAATGCTTCTGATTAACGATGTTCGGTGAAGTCCCGACGGAGCTACTGGTCACTGTCGTAACTGTGATAATTTCTGCTGTGATTTAACCGAGGTTTCTTATTGTGTATTGAATGATCGGTCGAGAATTCCAAATCCGAGAACCTGATTAGATTATTGAGCTTGAAGTTATGTCAATGCAATAATTTTATTCTCTTCCCTTGCAGTCTGCCGCAAAACGATCCAAGTACTGGGGATATCTCAAGCAGAAGGGTGTCTCGCTGGGACTCAATGTGTACGAGCAGAAGATAAACGTGGTCAAAACGGCGGGCGAGTTGCTGTTCGATGGGTACGAGGATAATATGGTGCTGATGGGCAAACACATGTTCGACGCGGATGAAGTACCGTTCGATCGTGTCGGATGGTTCTATACGGTAATTAGCAACATCCATCGTTTAGTAACACTTTAGTCTAATAATTTGCCTCTTCACTTCCCAGCGTAACAACTCTGCCGATCTGATCGGTCACTATAACATCCACACCGGTGTGGAGGACATCGCGATGCTTGGGAAAATGGGCGAATGGAACTACAAACCACGGACGAACTTTTTCGAAGGGACCTGTGGTATGCTGAACGGATCGGCTGGAGAATTTTTCCCACCAGGATTGTCCAAAGAGCATCCGATTGAGCTGTTCACGCCCGACATGTGCCGTAGTTTGCCGCTTGACTTTGAGGAAGAGGTTACAATCCATGGACAGAAGGCGTACAAGTATTCCGGTGATCGTAGGGCGATCGATAATGGAACGCTGTACCCCGAGACGGCTTGCTTCAGTGCGGGTGAGATCGTACCGTCGGGAGTGCTAAACATTTCGTCCTGTCGGTTCGGGACGCCCGTGTTCGTGTCGTTCCCGCATTATTACGCAGCTGATCCGTTCTATCTAGATCAGGTCGAGGGGCTGAGTCCTTCGAAGGAGAAGCATCAGTTCTACATGTCGATGGAACCGGTGAGTTTGGTTGTGGTTTTGCGAATAATTTTGTTCCTGACACTAACTGTCTGATTATCTGGCATTTATAGACCACCTCCGTTCCGTTGGACGTTGCCGCTCGCTTGCAGCTAAACATCATGATCGAACCGTACGAGAATATCAAGTGAGTTAACGAGCTATTCTTACAAACTCTTATCAGGATCTGTACAAACTGCTTCCTTACTCTTTTCCCGTAGCCTCTTCTCTGACGTTAAACGAGTCTTCCTGCCCGTCCTATGGTTCGAGCAGCACGTCATTATGCCACCCGAGCTTGCCGGGGAAATCGGTCAGGCACTCACCATTCCCTCGATCGTACGGCTCTGTGGCATCGTGATGGTTGTGTTTGGCGTAGTGCTCCTTCTCTGGACGCCACTAGAGCGTATGTTCTTCCGTCGGCGGCGTGTTGCCGGAACGTGCGGCAACAAAGACAGCGCTGCATTCAACAGTGTCCGTTCGTTCAATCTTACGACCGAAAAGGGCTTGCTTTCTGCGGCGGAGAAGAAAAATGGTATACCGACAACAGCCACCGCCATTGTGCTGGTGGACAAACTGCTCGAAAAACCCGAAAAGCTTGCGCTAACCGATAGCAGCCCGCAGATGTCTTCGCCCGAGCCGGAAAGTGCTCCACTGATCGAGGGTAGAAATGCGACCATTGTGAAATCTTGAAAACAACCACAGACAGCCGGATACCGTCAGCCAGTTACCCTGTCCGAAGCGGATCACTGATACTGAGTGATCCATGTATCTTGTCAGGGGAGCATTTATTCAACGAGACAGCCAGCCGTGCTCTGCTGCTTCTCGCACTGTGAGATTCCTAGCGTGTAGTGGTGCTGCATCGCATCCAAGACGATGCGTGTTCAAAAGTGACTGAACGATCGGTGGTTTTAGAGTTAAGTGACGCAACCCCACGCCCAACTGAAAGCAATTCCCCAAAGTGATAGAGTACACACGAAAGCACGCGACAGGTGCGCGAGGACCAGAATTAGAATCGGTAAGCTACAAACTATCTCCTCCCACGGTGACGTTCCGGGCCGGGCAAGGACGTACACGAGTGCCTCCAGAGCTACTCACGCTACCGAAAAGAACCACCTGCTTGTATACATGTTAGGACCAGGACAACCAGAAAACGTCGGCTTTTAATGACGTAAGGATCTATTTACAGGGTTTCACATTACATAGAAATCGTTCTAAAAATTGCTTGCCGATTGATTGTAAACGTTTAAGATTAAGCGCCTTTTTGCGTTTGGCAGTGCATGTTTCGTTCGTATGTCGCACGTTAGTTTACGCTTTTCGTAATTGCACATCTCTGATGGAGATAGTACGCGCGCCTGTGTGTCTGTGTAGCCCGGTGTACGTTATATAGCACTTTAATGAAACAAATCTCGTCCCTTAATATTAGTTCGTTAGCAACGGTTCAGTTTATTTCCGAGCTTACGAATGCTATTTTTCTATTGAAAATAGCTTCCACTCGCGTGTTTCCCACTTATTTGCATGCAGAAAACAAAGAAACAAGAGAACAACCAAAAAGGTGTTTTGGTTGCGTATCGGCAAAAATGTTTTCCAAATTTATCAACTTTGAGCGCTAGGAGATAATGTGACAAATGTATCGTTTATAGTGTTAAGAAGCATTCAATCATTTACATCCGTTCCTATCCGATGAGGAAAAGCATTAGGCTAAGAAGCAGACCAGTTAAGGTGGTCGTGTTTGTTGAAAAAAACGAAACGAAAAATAGCATTCCCTCGTGGGTTTCTTATTCTGCGTTTTTAATGACTGTGCAATGCTCGTTACAATCAAGTTGCTAACCGCGAGTGATAGTTGTTACGCGGTAAAGTGAGCGAACTTTGACCAAGTTTAGGCAACGGAGAGACAAATTGACCAAAAGACAGCATGCTTCCGGCATTGCGTGAGCGTGTCGTGAGCTGTACGAAATGATTTCTAGCCAAGTTACGACAAAAAAGCATAATGTGAATGGACAGGAAATTGATGCAAAAAAGACGATAATATAGTATGATAAATATAGTAATGTTTTTGGGAGGAGTTCATTCACGTGAAAATATCACCATATGTTAGTATAATGTAGTTTAAAGAAACTACAACGTCGTGAACTAGAGTGTTGCTGTATGAGTTTTGTTTGTTTGGCCGTTTCTAAATTGTGAAACCTGCTTACTCTCCCTTCAAGTGGTTGTTAATATTAGTAACATACTGTAAAAGAATTTTAAATATTTATATGTTCTAAAAAACCACAAAAATTGCAAAGAAAAATCGTTAATTTTAAATACGTTGGGCCGAAATATGCAGAGAGCGTGCTTTGAAATTGCTTTGAAATGTTCATGGAGCATGTTCGCGGCGTACTCTTGGACGGTTAAATTTCAAACGAACCGTTGAATAGTTTCTTGAAATATTTCACCGCATGCCATGAAACATAAATTCAAACGACCGTTGTAGCATGTTTCGTTAAGATACTTGTATTTATAGTTTTAGAAATCCTTGAACGTTTGTAGTTAGTTTTTATTGAAAATTTCATATAAATCTTAATATTATTGTTTTATACAAAAGTGATGATATAATCAATTAATTTTGAAAGAGAAGGAGCCCAAACAGATTGTGTCAACATTGCTTTACTTGTTGTTTAATTGGCTATATTATTTTAATTGCTTTAAGAAATACGACTTTAATTAAATGTGTAATTTTAATAAAATTTCAAATTTAATTAAGCTACGAATTGTTTAGTGTGTTTGCTACAATAGAAGATTTTTGCCAGTATAGCTTTAATTTCCACTTCCATTGCGATTCCTGAGCAGGGGTATTCGTTTACGCACGCACCGTGACCTCACCCGAATTAGCAAAATTCACAGTTTTTCGCGTGTTTCCCCCGTTTGGAAAATCCACCGTTTAAAAGCTCATAAACACGCACCGGGCGATTGAGGCAAACAGACGCTGAAGAAAGCACTGTAATAATTGTACGGTTTCAAGCCTCACACCCGGCTGGCTCATCATCAACCCCCACGTTTGACGTCATAACGAGTCTCGAAGATCGAAGCCACGCCGGATCGCCGGACGCGATTTATTATCAATCCTGTCCACCGGTTCTTCCCCCCGTGGATCGTGTTCGAAGTGTTGGTATCGTAAAAAGAAAAACGGCAACCCGATGAGGAACAATCAGTAGCGATCGTTTCTCGCTCCCTCTTCCGACGATTCCTGTGCTGATTTTATGGTACGTTTCCTGTCGTGGTTGCCTGCTGCAGCTCTGGCTCAAAATAAGGAGGAAACGGAGACGATGAATTTGCGATGCTGTTTGACCTCCTTCGTGGGGCGAGATGGGATGTCATTTGCATTTTGCTCAGGTCGATGTCATCGATACTGAGGCGATCATCGTCAGGATCAGTCCGGGGTGGGTGTTTTGGGATGAAATTTATGACAGCTAGACAAACCTGTTATCTCCACGGCAGAGTCAAAACAGTATTTTAACCTCTGAAAGCAGAAGAAACTATTTCTGTTGCCTCGGAGGCTCAGCGATTGGGGAGCGCGGAGTTTGAGGAGGTAAAAAAAAGCAGGAGTAAAGTAAAGGGAATCTCGTCAATCCATTTTTTGTTGTATCTTTCACTGCACTTGATCGACGTGAATAAGATTGCGGAAGGAGATCTGTTGCTCTCTTTTTTGGTGAATATTCTTCACTGCCATCTCAACCCACTCACCGGTTGATGTTTGACGTGAACGGTACTTTATTTTATGTTTCTTTTACTTTGCCATTCAAATGAATCGGAGAAGAATGAAAAAAAAAAACGAATTAAGAACGAACATACGGACACGCTCACATGCCGGTAATTTAAAAACAGATTTTATGATTATTACTTCCGTGTGTGATAATGCGAACGCGATACGCGTGCTTCAATTGAGAACCAACATTGACCCGAATGCAGTTTATCGATAAGCATTTAGGAGATGGTTTTTTTGTGCTGATTGTGATTTAGATTGTATTTTAATGGATTTTGTTTTACTTCAAAATTGAACCTCAATTTACCATCAACAAATGTTTTATATTTCACAATACAATAAGACTACGTACGACATACAAAAATCCTCCACCGAGCATGCCCCGGATAAGGCCAACACCAGAGAGGAAATGCTCTGAGCTTATTGTACGTCATCAGCATAAGAGATGTTGATTGTACAGATAAGAAGCTAGTGAATATTCTTCCAACTTTTGGTATGGTTAGATCAAGTAGAAATATCTTAAACACTAGTTTAAAAATCGGTCAAAGTGGTCTTAATAGTGGATAATAGAAACCGTCACTCTATGTATCAGATTCATTCCAGTCTATTTCTTTAAAAAGCATTGAAATAAATATTCTTGATCTAACATGATTCCCGTTAAAGAGACTTCCAAGGAACTCCACTCCGATTAAACAATTCTGCCATCCCATCCATCGCATCCATCTGCATCTGCTGAGCTGCACGCTCAGTGTTTAACTGCTTCGTTTTCCCAAACAAAATTCACCTCCCCAGTACCTCCACCCCCCCTCTCTTCCTACTTCTAATACCGTCCGACCGAGCCAGCCAGCAACATTCGGCACACAAATGAGGCCAAACACCGGTCGGACGCCGGCCGGCCGGCCGGCATACCGAAAACGAGCACGCACCATCACTCCAAAACACTCCGGGAACGTGTTGGCGCACGCGCAAACGTGTCGTCGGTGTCCACGGTGCAGCGATTCCAACCCCCGCCCCCCTCCCCCTAAACTACTGGCTGTTCGCGAATGCTGCTTTCCTCGGTCCGATCCCCCGATTAGCCTTCTTTTCCGAGTCGTTTTACGCTTGATGGAGCAGCAAAACTTACGTGAAGCGGTAGGGGAGCGAAAGGGGAGGTGTCTTTTATGTTATGGAGGATGATGTGATGGGTGGAAAGATGGAACCCATCTCACCCCTTCCCGTGTTGGGGGTTCTGGAAAACCGGAATGAGCGTTCGAAGAAGCACACACAAATCGTTGAAACGAAATCCCGCTATGTTGTTTTGTCTCCTACCCATCGCTTCTTCCCACCCTCTTTGCCCTCTGACCATCAGACCAACGGTCAGAATGATCTCAAGACCCCCGGCTCTTCTCTGCCTGCTACGTTGGACGAAGAGCACCGAGAGCAGTGATTCTTTGTAATCCGCGAGAAAGACGTAGCTCGGCAGAAGATGCTTCATCGGCAGCTCTTAGTGTGTAGGCTTAGCTCTACTACAGTGAGCTACTGGTTGAGACGAGAACTTGACCAAACTCGATCGAGAGTGTGAGGAAAATGGAGAAAAAATTCTAACGGTTCGATTGTCTGAATAAATGGCCATTTTAAGAAAATATTCTGAGCGAATCAAATCATTTCCAACATTCTCCCTCGGTGTGTGCGTTCTCCGCTCAAGGCTCGCGATGATCATTTAAACCGCGCAAACCGGGACACGGGGAGAATTTAACCTGCAAAAAGGAGGACACCAGCCGCGGTAGCATCAGCATCATCAGCCTCAACAATAACCTGCTTCCAGTGCGAGGGAATTCCCGGGCCCCCGTGTAATCGGCAGCCGAGCGATGATTGGAATAAACAACAATTAACATCCCTCTGGTCGGCGACTGGCCTCACCGCGAACTTTGAGCGAACCGCTGAGCAAATGAACTCCAAAAGAACGAGCAACAGAAGAAGAAAAAAAAACAACCATCCCCCAACTCATTAGAAGAGCCGGAAGATTCGCTTCATCACCAAGGCTTTGGAGGTTTTGGCTGACCCCAATTTCTGCGTCTCACCGGGTGTCGTATCTTGCTATCCTCTTGGGTCGTTACTTCATTAAAAGCAGATTAAACGTTTTTAATCCACCAAGCATCGGCGATCGTGGTTTGAATTTTCGGTTGGACCTTTCGTTTTTGCAGCATCTTTGGCTGAGGTCTACTCGCGCCCACTACTCGAAAAGCACGTGTCAAGCTTAAAATGTAACTAATCACGGTCAGTTACGGCTTAAACACCTCCCTTACTTGAGTGATAAAAAAAAATCAAACCAATCGCCAACTTGGCCACCCGAACCTCGTGCCCACCCGGTGCGTGCCCGTGCCGCCAAACGATTAGCTGTACCGATAGCTGGCACAACTACATCCTAACTGTGTTTCTTCTCCCCGAATGCAACCTGTACGTGACATTGGCAGACCTTCGCTTCGGGGTGCACATCTTCCACGGCAAAATTATGTGCCCGCTTTATCGGCGCGTTTTCTCACCGATAATAACACATGCCCCGGGGGTTTCGCTTGTGTTAAAAATTGTAAACCGTTGGCCGCTCGCTGGTACTTCGTCATCGTACCGTACACGTGTCGCCATGGGCAGCAGTTCAAAGGTATCCTTCCGTGACGAATGCGATAAAGCGACCACGGTCTCCCACGAAACAAAAATAGCGTAAAACGTGTAGCTACTGTAAAATAGCGCTCTAGAGCGGAGGAATGAGTGACCACGAGTGACCTGTTAGAATCCGTGCAAAAATGGCCAGCGACCTGAGTGTGTATTGGCTGTTGCGGTAGTAATATTGGCGGGTTCGGAGCAGCAGCAATAAATGTGAGGGTTAAATGATTTTTATATGTATGCTGAAATGAAGCTTACATGTGATCTGAAGCTTGAAATAGGTTGTAAAGTATACAACATCATACCCTTTGGCTGCTTAACGGTTTTGACCAACGGCAGGAGTGCTTGGCCTGCCTGGCCTTTCCGGCGATCGCATCAACGTCATCAGCTCATCTCAATGACCATGCGCGGGCTTGCTGAATATGAGGCTAATTCGTTCTAGTGACGGGTCATGCCTAAACCGAATGCTAGCGAGAAGTCTTATTTATGAACAACTCTTCCAACCACCTTTTCTCAACCGGACTCCCCTGTTTGCTGCCAATACTTTAGCGTGGATCTCAACTTATCTGCAGGCATACAGAAGGGTGAAGCTTTATAATTGATATCAAAGCGGTAATTTTCTTCCTTGGCTCTATAACTTCGATAGGTCCTTTCCTTCCATTACTGGCTGCCTTCTTCTTCATCACCCTTGGCACTAGCACTACAACCTCGAGAGGTCTTGGCCTGCCATTTCTGGCCTTTCTGCGACTTGATTTTCTTCTTCTTCTTCGGTGGCACTACAACCTCGAAAGGTCTCGGTCTGCCATTTCTGGCTTTCTGAGACTAGATTTTACCCGTAGCAAAGTAGCCAGCCCTGCGTACGAGGAGGCGGTTGGTATGGGATTTGAATCCCTATACTGCCGTGTGAAGACCGAGCCGCCCCAGCTGTCTTAAGCAAGGTTATTCGTAGGTGAATAGTCAGTCCTACATATGAAGAGACGATCCGGACGGGAATCGATATTCGGTAACCATAACCTCAAAATCATACTAAAACGCTCTCTATTAGAAGGGTGAAAGAACCGAATGAGGTCTCGAAGCTTCTGTGAATACATGAAAAAATAAATCTTTATTATTAAAAAAACATTTAAGCTCGTAGTTTCCCGAGAGGCTATTTCCTAAGGCACTCTACTGTTTCTTCTTTGGCAGCTTAACCTCCAAAAGTGCTGCTCCAGTCCTGCCTCTGCTCTCTTTTGTATAAGGAGTCGGTCAGAATGGCTTTGATACTAGACCGTTCGGGTGAGGAAATAAGACTATGTTCCCTTCTTTCTGGCACCAGAATGTCAAGAAATCTTCTGGCCAATGGAGCTAGCAAATGTTGGTGCAAGAAGTATTACTTGTAGGTTTGGGTAAAATGTCTTCTATATGATCATGTTATTGTAAATCACAAGATCAACAGCTTATGGTATGTTTTGATACACATGATTCAAACCCATTGCTATTTCAAATAAAATCTAGTAAAATATATATAAAATAAAGGAAGTTCTAGGGCTGTAATTGCACATTATAAACTTCAGACATTAACGTTAACATCAGAGCAATGAACATTCTAATTTACGGTTTAAGGTTAATGAAATAAAATCTTGAATAAAGCTAGCGTCAAACTGTCACTCTTCCTAGTGAAAAACAATACCAATCATACACCCATCTTAGATTATTATTCAAATTCGTCAGCTCATGCCACAGAAGCACGAAACTGCGATAAGGAATGTTCCGTCCGAATAGTGGCCGCCCAATGAGCAGTCTCCCTCGCAAGCACTGTTCAATCCTATCGGAACTCATCGGCTTGACGGCCGGCCTTTTCATCATCTGTTCTCTGCCTTCAAGCATGTCTTGACAAATTTAACAACTGTCTATACAGCAATAAAATAAACAATTTTGTGTGTGTACACACAGCGCGATTCGAACCGACGTTCTGATACGCCCGACCGCTACCAGCTGCTAATCTCAGACTGCGGCAAGCTCAATTTGTCGATAAGCGCATCATATTTAAAACAACACACAACAACAACGAGGTACGACCGTTTCAGCAGCGAGGTTCGGTCTTCCTATCATCTCTGCCACATCTGATACCGTGTGCTCCTGTTTCCCATCGGTTCGGGGTCAGAGGTGGCTTGTTTTCCCCACCCGGAAATCTTATCGCACCAGTGCGTGTGGTTTATGATGTTTGCGGAAAACGGCAACGCCGACACTGACCACTACCTCGCGTCGACGCATCAGATAATCAGACCTGACGGTTCGTTAGATTAGATCGGTGGGAAGAGGAACAGCAATGCTAACCTCAAAAATGTCCGATAACATCCCCCTCCCCCTGCATTCTCTTGAACCTTTTGATTTGTTGAACGTGGGAGAAGGCGAGATTGTGACTCCGATCTCCCCCCACCCAACCGCAATAAGAACAGCCGATAAGCCGAGGTTGATGAATTGTTGGCCGCAATTAGATAGGTCGGGCTCAATATGGCCAACATGAGCAGTTACTGCACTGTGTCACCTGCTGGGGCGATAAATAATAACAGACAAGACACATTCGAAAACTATGCCACGAAAAGCTGAAACCATTCTTCCAGCTTTGATTAACATTAACCCAGTTAACCATTTGCCGGGACCGGTTCGAAGACACGGACACCGGTTTGTGAGGTTTTCTTTGTTAGGTTTCACCCTGGTCTCTCGGCCAAGCTTCCAACGCCAGTGTGTTTCCTGCAGGACAGGTTCTTTGTTACGCTTACCCCAACCCAGTGCTTGGGTGGAAAACGCATTCGAGAGAACCCCACATAAGCAAGGCGCTGTAGCACCGTGCGCACACTATCAATGTCAGCTCGCAACGCTCAAACACACGCACGTGTCAAGTATTATTGCGTTCGCACCACTTTCCCGAAAGGCAAAAACGTGATAGACTTATTTGTGTGTGCAGACGGTGTTGGCCACGGTTTGGGGGGGGGGTTTGGGGCAGGTGTCACACAGGTGTAACCGGGTAATTGAGCAAACAAACAAATAGAACCGATCGGACCAAACAACGGCTACCGGTCCAGCGATAGCGATCGTCGCGAACCGAAGCGATCGCCTGTTTGTGTAAAGAAAGAACAAACCGCCGAAAGATGATATGGGATCGAATCGTTTCTTTGTCGCTGTTTGTTTGTTTATGAAAACCCACCATTATTACGATAACCGATCACATGGCCGTCACTATCGATTGACGGTTCTGCGCTACGGTGTAACGTGGTGCCGACTCGTTAACAAGCCTGAACTTGACATTTACTTCCCGGTGCGTTAAGCCAGCCACGGTTTCGAGTGCCAGCTCGTGACATAATGAGTGCTAATACGGTTGAAACATAAGCTATAAGGTACGCGTTCACACGTCCGTCGCTAATCAGACAGGAAAGGTCGAAATAGTTTTACAGTATCGATTGCAACGGCATAGCTAACAGAAATCCAGCCAGACAGGCCTCCGTCTTTTGTTATCGTTGGAATTCTTTGGAAATTCCTTACCGAGCTTCAGGAGATATGTACACTTCCGATGAGTTGTCTGCTGCTTGGTCAGAACTTCTTTATAGGAGGTTGCTATTTACGCTTAAACATATCACTTTCTTCAATAATGGTTGGAAGGCCTTTGGAACGTTTTGCAAAATTGAAGAAGAATCGCATCTTGATTGCTTGGAAGGAAGAATAAATTACTCATCCAATAAAGCAAACGATTGGTTCCGTCTGGAAGGAAAGAACACGGCAAGAAGGTCAAACTGTGGTACTACCGCCTACTTGGAACTGAGAGACGTCACCATGGCAATACTCGAGCTCGAGTTATTGCAGATCCATCCGTGTCGTACACTTCCCATCTGACGGGCGCATTACTCACCTTCAACACTGGTGACTAATGCTGGCGACGGTCCCCGAGTGCGGATGGCCGAAACGTCATCAGATCCGGAATCCGCACAGTGGGTTGCAAGGGGGCCAATTATCAACATCACTACTGCGCAGACGACGACAACAACGTCACCGGTTGATTGTGGACCGGCTTTGTGATAGGGCGCATCCCTCACACACACACACATGGCGGCACCGACCAGAATTTATTGTCGATAAACGACGACACTGCAGACTGTCGGTAGCGGCTGTAACTATCCCTACAACCGTTGCTATTTGTTTATCACAGCAGTAGATGTTCCAAACGTCGTCTTCCTGCACCGTGTCCCGGACTCTTCCTAATTGACCTTACCACTCGCTTGTTGTTCGGCTGTGTGTCCTCATTTCCGTTACCCTCTCGATTAGGATTGGTAGGTCGGGGCGCACCGGTCGTTCTGCACGGGTACCAACCTGCCTCCTGTTTGTTTGTGTTTTTCGTCACTGCGAACCTTCTGGCACTGGCGGAGGATGATAAGTTGAAGGTGCATACGACCATTATCGTGTACTTCACCTACCTATCGGAATCGGAGCCGGGCCGAGCGGCTGGTAGGACTTTGGTGATAATTAATATGAGCTAGATATTATTGACCATTGTGCCTGACTGTCTGGAATTACCTGTTCTCCGTGGTGATGTCGTTGTTAAGTTGCTCACTTCAGCAAGCCATGGCGACTGGAGCCTCGAGCCTACTTTGATGATAGGGCGAAACAAGCGATGCCAGTGAATATGTAGATCGGAATGCCATTAGTGGTGCAATAATTTACAATGCGAAGATCAGCAGAGATGCGCTTCAAGATGACGTGATGTCATATGATCCAGTTTCTTCTGTGCTTCAATTTGAAGCATAAAAATATCACTTTATCGCTACCGTGCCCGCGTCTACAGGCAAGGCGCTGGAATCTTTAATAATGTATCACGACAAGCCCGCGAACAGGCAATGATGCCGGTGCTAATAATGCGATTTGCAGAAACCGTCGTCATACGCCATCTCACCTCGTTAACACCCTAGCCAACATAGGCCCAGGCGATGCTTAGGTGACAATCGACAACCACGGGGACTGCTGTGCGTTGAAAGTAAAACTACGTGCTAGTAAAACGAGAAGCCAAAAGCATTTCGCATGCAGGATCTAATCTGTTGACATGATGGACGTAAAGCACCGAGGGAGACGCAATGGCGCGTCGTACGTCAACTATTGCTGCTCCCATAAGTGACGCCACGAGGTAGCGCAATTCGTTCATGCGGCTTCCCTAGACATGGCTATTCAGTCACGAAGACAAATACGCCACCATTACGGTTATATGCGTGACATTGCCTGTTATGAAGGCGCGAGTGGTGTGTAAAGGCAGGATCTTGAGGCTTGTTTCCTATGCGAAAGAGCGCAGAAAACGCAACTCGCACCCTGGACCGTACCGAGAGGCTTCAAACAATACTTTAAAGTGTTGCCTACATAAACACACGTGGTGCAAGTAGGAGACGGATATTGCTATTTGTCAATCGCAATGACGCATCGGGTCTATTTTTCCTCCCAGCCCGTCAACAGTTGTTGTTGTTGTTGTTGATTCGTCACTTTCACACCAAGTCTGCGTTCGGTCGCTCTTAATTGAATTTTTAACTTCATGCTGCGAAAATTCATCCGCCGCGACGGTGGAACCCTGGAACCACGACTTTGACCTGCTTTTGAATGGTCGGCCTGGGTCCGGCCGGCTAATTGTCGGCCCATTTCCGTTCCGTTATCGTCGCAGACAAACACACGCGCACACACCAAGATCGTTGGCCCGGTCAGCTGTGCCGGTGTGTCTGGAATTCGTCATAATGTGGTGACACATCTTGTCGCCAGTCTAAATACTGTGTTGCCGAAATGGAAGTTGATGGAATTGTTAGGGGTGGATGGGTTTTCCGTTTTTCTCGGACGCAACACTTGGTGGCATTGTTATTGCGAAACCCATTATTGAGTTGTTACTGAGCGGATTTGTTTTTATTATTCTTGACGAGCTGCGGATCTCATGGAAGTCTAACCAAAACATCTATCACTGGGGTATGTTTGCTAGTTTAATGGGACGTTCGCTGGCTAATGCGTCTGCAAGAAGAAAAAACCGTTTTCCATCCAGTTTTGTGCTTTGGTGGGACAAGATGACAGTTTTCATACTCCGTGAGATATTCACCTCAGTCTTTTCTCCATTTTTTCTCAGGCAACAATATGGCTTCGGAATGTGGAAAAAATATGGCTTGATAAGGCTTGATAAGGATTCATAAAATCTCTAGATTTTGATCTGCCATTTCTGATTCACTTGACGAGATTGAAGAGATTTTATCCTACGTACGGGTTTTCAGACCAGAGTTACCCCAGGGATACCGGAAGACCGCTATCTTCTAAGCTACCTAACCACTCTGTGTAGTTATATAGTTTAATTTCTTCAAGTATTACTATTCTCATTTGTTATTAACTCTCGAATGCAATATTCTTGTCTTGTCTTGTCACGATCTTCATAAACCGATCCTTGTATTTTCCCAAAGGTGAATATTCAGCGTTCGTCTCACAAACGAATTAAGAAGGCTTAAGGTCTTTCAAATGCTGTTAGTGCCTGACCTATCCCTTAAGATACTTTGCTTGCGGATATTTGTTTCTCCAACCCATCAAAGGGGACCTCATCTCAGGACATTAATAAAACTAAAAGGTATCTTACTTTATTGTTTACTCTTTATACATAAACATCCTAACGAACTGTCTTGATATTCATTTGGGTACAACTCAAATATCCCAATCATATCCAATAACTTTACGGCTTAGGGTGCTACATCAAACCAGTGACGCTCATCCCCATCTAAGCGCATAATCGACATTCGTTCTTGAGCCTCCCACATCTCCACCGGTAAGTGATGTCGCCTGTTGAAACCCTGGTGCCGAGGACGCCACCAACATCCACCTTCGCACCATTCAGATATCGCTCCGCAAACAAAAGTCATTCGCTCCCCACCCTCCCAGCAGCTCAAATAAAAAACGCTCAAAAAACGAGGTCAAAACCATGTGAAGATTTGCG
Organism: Anopheles stephensi; assembly: GCF_013141755.1. NCBI lineage: Eukaryota > Metazoa > Arthropoda > Insecta > Diptera > Culicidae > Anopheles > Anopheles stephensi. Next base: position 63,844,895 of record NC_050202.1, on the reverse strand, counting down.
GTTCTGCGGTGGTGGTGGCGGTGGCGATGGTGGCCAGGCCTTGATGCATTCTTTTCCTCGATTTTGTGTGCGGTTGCGTGCGGTTTCCCATCACTTCGGCGCATGGGTTCCGCATCGAAAGTGAACGCTTGGGCTTGGGTCGTTGGTTTCCAGGTCCTACCTCGCCGGGGCTGTGGGTGTACGGTGTACGCACCATAGATTTGTTGGCAACTAGCTGGGAGTGTGCTATTTGCATTAGAGAATTTCCGCTGCACCCATTTGCGTGGCCGCGAGCGACGAACATTCACGATTCAGGCCGATTCCGTTCCCATTCTAATGTTTTCATGCCATTTAGTGCTTACATTGATGTGTGTGTCGCGCACCAACTGCATCACATTAGGTGGAACATATGCCAGGAACAAAAAAACAAAAAAATCTAACAAACTCCCTAGCCCGGCCGGCCATGGTATTAATCCGGCCGGCATCACACGCACCAGTGCCGGTCTCCCAAGGCCTCAGAACATAACAGTACCGGTGAAACTGTTATGTGTGTGTGCGCGATGGGGTGGGTGGGACCGCCCTAAAAGTAGGCCACGGACTGACCGGATCCGGTAGTGTGGTGTATGTGTAGGGCGGTAGCTTATGCTGTGGTTAAATTAATTCCTCACTTAAAGGGAACAAACAATATTAACCACCGAAAAACCCATACTCATACATACGGGCAAACTAATATGGGTGCCAAGGGTGGCTGTCACTTTTTTATCAGTCTTCAAACTCGAGGACCCTTCGCAACGTCAACCCGTCTGTTCGTTGTTCTGCTGGGAGGAGGGGGATTGGTTGTGGCCATTATGTAATTTCCCTTCCTTCGTCAATTATCACACAATCGGACGGATTTATGCAAAACGCTTCCACGACGGAATGTGCCACTGAGCTCCCTTCAAGGGTCGTCTTTTGTTTACACATACACTCAGACTGTCTTCCCCCCACCCGATTGCCTATGGTTGGATTAGATTCGAGGGAAACCGGCCAATTATTCCACCACGCCCCACGACGACGAGTTTTGCTTCCATAGTTTTGCTCATTTGCATCACGGTGTGGATGTTGGACCAAGGTGGTCTGTGGTGTCTAGCTCATCGGTCTAACTAAACTTGACTTAGAGGGATTTGGGTGCTAAACATGATAAAAAAGCGCATCAGCAAAATGGCTGAAGCTAAATTCAGCCAGCATTGCTCTTCTTTAGGCCTAACGACCTCTTAAGTCTAAAACTTGCCATTTCTGGCTTCCTAGACTTCATGATAAAACGTAGTTGGATAGTCAGTCCTAACTACGGCGGAACGATCTGGATGGGATTTGAACCTCGGTCCTGCCGTATGAAGACTGGCGCTGTTGTCGCCTCACCACCGGGTCGCCTAAGTCAGCACATTATAACCCGTTTGTTATAATGCATGTACATATTAACTAATTTCGCCACATAACCAACAAACCATATCAAAAACGCCACATAGCCTCAAGGTATACTCGAAAAATCAGAATGGTAGACACAACCAACTGTTTTGCGAAAAAATGATCGTAAATCTGATCGTAGATCTTACTGATTTTACTGTTCTCAAATGGTGAGATCATCTTGAAATTCTGTGTACTGGATTATGAGCTAGACTCCTTATGAATCCTAGATCGGTATGACACTATTTTTCAGACTTTCGTCTATTTAGTTTAATTTTCTCTCTTTAGCCTCTCAGATATCTATCAATTTTCACTAATTTAATTTCTAACACCTCAAATCGATCGTAGTTAGGATCTTTTAAAAATCCCTAGCAGATGGAGGAAAGATGAAGAGTGTTTCAAGATGCAATAAGGGTAACCAAAAACTTCTCAACAAAACCTTACAAGAATTTATCCTTCTTATAGACTTCACATTGTTTAATTTAATTTAATTTTATTATTATATGTATCATGAAAGGCACCTGGACATTGATGTTGTTGCAGATAATTTATAAATAATTTCTGAACCAGGACCATCGCAGACCCAGGATAGAAATTCCTGGTAATGGACCGGAGACTTGGCCTTGTCTCAACGACCTGCTCTATAAAGCAAGCTCTAGCGGATGAATACTGTCTCTCACCTGCTCACCTAATTTTTTAAGACGCATGAGATCTATTTATTTGGATTATTAACGATACAGAATACATCTTCTTCTTCGGTGGCACTACAACCTTGAAAGGTCTCGTCCCGGCCTTCAAAATAGGTCCCAATAATGCACTCTTCGAGCAAGTCAAGCTGCCACAGGTTTCATGCCGCTTCTTAAATTTGCCGAAGCTCTATAAAATTTAAATGGTGGTTTAAGTCACAATTCACTTAATTTTCTGATAACTTTCATCGGTTGAAGACGTTGATAGACGTCCGCAGTAAAGCGCTACAAATAGTTGAGGAGTTCCGAACCTTCTGCGAAAGCTTTATGCCCCTTAAAGACTCGAATTGTTAACAAAACAAACTCGCTATAAGCTATAAGAAGAATTTTCCAATGAAAATATGCGAGAAAAACCAAAATTGTTGAAAAAATTTTAGCTTTCGCCTACCGCGTCTTACAGAATGTCATCGTTGGTACTCTTCAAATCCATCGCTTTACTTCAACTCAACGCGATGCTTCGTTTGTTCGGTAGTGTGGTACTACAGTAATACTGTTGCGTCGTTTCTAACCTTTATTCACGTCGTGCAAAAGCATTGACAACAAACTGCGTGTCCTCCACACAACAGTCGCAACCAAAAAACAAAAGGAAAACAAAACAAAACCAAACGACGCTCATCGTTTTCCTTCCCACGTACTCGTGTTTGGGTGCAGATTTTTCTCACTTTTCGATTTCGTCACAATTTTTCGGCTTTCCCTTCGTAAAGCCTTCCCCTCCCCTTTCGCTGCCCAAATAGCTTCTTCATCATCCCAAAACCCAAACAAAATTAATATCACGCTCACTTCTACAAACAGACACTCATGCAAAGTTGCATTCACGATCGGTGTTTTGTTTTGTCGTTTTGTTGTGTTTCTATTTATGTTGCTATCTTTTGATTTTGTTTCATCCACCCGTGCTCTTTTGGACGGGTTGCGTCCCCCATTTCCTTCGGTTTCCCCCTTCCCGTTTCCCATTTCCGCCTCACGACCGGGCCAACCGTATACCCATTGCCCGGCCGGATCGCTTTCGTTGGAATGAGTTGTTTGTTGTTGCGCGATGTTGCGCGATTTTATGGCCCCCTCCCCCTTCTACGACACCAACATAGGCAGAGGCCATGGTTGCACACCCCACCCTCCCCTACTTCCCTCTCCCCTCTTTTCACTGCTAAACCTTCCACTTCCTACATCCAAACAAACTTGAGCATTATTACCGCGTCATTGGTATTTGCATTTTTAAAGCATTGCCATGGCCTAGCCTCCGGCCCCAACAGCCTAGGCCGGGCCGAACCTGCATTTATGCTCTAGCACTTCCACCCTTCCACCACTTCTCCCTCCCGCGATCGTGGACATCGCGGATCGGGTCGACCCCACTACGTCCTACTTCGCCCGTGCGGCATCAGCCGTACAAAAGTAGGTCAACGCAATAGCGCGTTGCCTTTCTCCCCGTTTTGGGTGCTCGTCTCTCACACGGCTCGACGAACGATCGAGGCGATGGTGATCGTGTGTTGATGTGTGCTGTGGCAATGACGAGGATTTCCTTTTCGGAATCGAAACAGATACAGTACGATGGTGGTTGTTGTTGTTCTTCGGCAGAAACGAGAGGATACTAACACACACAAAAAAAAAAAACACTCTGCAGATGGATTTTGTAACGATGCTGGAGCCACTTCAATTACTTTCGCTATTGGAAGCCATTCGGATGACAGCTACGGTTGGAGCCTGCCAAGTGGCAAGATGTCAAATGTGATTCGGCTTGCATCAGCGTGATCTTCACTACTTGTTGCTGCTGCAAACGACGACCTCCTAATCCTGCCCGCGTTTCGCCACTTCGGTACATCGAGGTGAAGATCACCTCGTTGGGGCTGATGAATGTGCTCCACGCTAAGTTTGAGTATGATATTTTTGCTTCATTTCTGCACCGTTACGAGATCGCGATGGCCCGTGCTTTCGTAGCAATTGCTTTCGCGTTGTATTTTTCAAGCAAACTGCACATGCACGAACGATGATGCTTCAGGCGCCTCGAAGCCAATCCTCCGTACTGCGTCGTATTTGTTAAGGGATATCTGGAACGCACTCGGTCCCCGGTACTTAACCCCCTCGGGGGCAAAAGTGTCCGGTTTCGTGCATACTGCTTTAAATAACATACGGACGAGAACGGGCCAAAGCAGCAGAAGGTCTGACGCCCTTAACATCCGAAAAAATCGTGATCTACCAAAAGAGAAAGGGATATCAACAGGGGACGAGACTGGAGAATGAGATCTTTCGCGAACGGAGTCGCACTGCAAATGTCAGCAAAGTGAGCGGGCTGCAAATGCTTCCGATTGGGCAATGGTGGCGAAACATCATACAAATGTCACACGATTCTTCCCCGGACCTGTTGAATCCCAAGAATGTCCACGATCCTACACAACAGGTGAGTCCTATCGTCCAATGTCAGAATTTGGTCACATTATCAGTACAGAAATAGATCAGCCCACCATTCCCCACCACTGCTTTAAATCCAATTTTGTAACCATTTTTCTCGAACCAAAATCCTTGACCGGCCGGGGAACACGCTTGCTCGCATCTCGTGCCATTCGAACCCGTGTGCCGTAATAACGCCCTCGAACCGGTGCGCGTGGCATTACAATGAAACGCTCCAGGAAAACGTTAAATAACACTCCACAGCACCGAGTCCGTGGTGCCCTTCGAGGGCCTCGTGCCCCGGAGTCTTCCCGTTGCAGCAAACTGGGGTGCAATGTGAATTTGTTGTATCATGGTATGTACCGGCAAATGGGCACGTGATGCGCGTCGGAATTCCGATATCCAATTTTCCATGGCCACGCGCTATTTGTTGTTGTGGCCTGAACTGCTACCAGTGGTTTGCTTCAGAATTTCCACGTGGTACATCAGGGAATACGCACACACGGAAAAGACGTAATAGAGCCGGATTAGTGCAAATACTTGAGCGAAGGCACCCTCAGAACCCAAAGTGGGATGACCCTTCACGAGACGCTGAAGTACATAGATGATGCGCGTACGACCGATTTTGCGTCACCACTGGAGCGAAGGTACTGTGAGGGTTGAGCGTTTCATTAGCCGGCACAATCGTGTATTGTGAGTCGTAGGGCTAAAAGTTCAGCCGGGGTCCAACTGCGCCACCGTACCGAATCGTGGTACCGGCAGAAATTAGAACATGTCACTCAGGACTCAGGACCTGTATGACTGCGACCTTCCAGCCACGCTCGTTTCGTGAAGCGGGCACGCTTCTAACACTGCCCCATGTTTTCATCATTCATGCGCGATCGTGAATTTTGCTTGCGTCAACATGTCCGGAGAGTTGTGTTGTGTTTGTGCGAGTTGTTGTTTTGCTGTCGTTGTCGCTCCGGTGCGGGTCATCTAATGCCGGGCAAGCGCACGAACGGCCATCCCCTGTCTAGCCGATCACGTTGGCCGGGGTTGAGATTGTTGATGAAGTGAATTAATCAGAAATGATATGACGATGATGATGATGGTGGGCCCGCCGTCGTGTTTTGCTTTGTTTTGGTGTTTTGCGTGGCCGTGTACAAGGCTGGTGCGTTTTGCGCTGTTGCACGCTATCGCCAACACAGGCTGACGACATCCGGAGATGCCGGCCGGCATTGTCGGCTCAAGTGCAGAGACTACTCGAGTTACGCTGAATCGGAGAAGTGAGATTTTTTTTTGTACTCCAAGTGCGAAAAGGGCCATGTTCCATGTTTGGTGCGCAAACTTTTGATGCGATAAAGTTGAACTGAATCTTTAGACAGGTTTATCTCAGCCTAAATTAAGAGGCCTAAAAAGATTATGCCAATATCCCGAAGTTTGACACTCAGTTTACGTCAATTCATTTATCACCTTTGTCAGTTTGCCGAAACCTTATTCCAGAAAACTGAGTCCAGGGCGGGCAGGTTCGGCTCTAATTGATCCAGCCAAAGAGACAGCTGGTTCTGGAGTGATCCTCCACATGGTGGAACAAAGCTGCTAGCTCACGGACACCTTCTTGGTCTGGATATGAGTCTGGCATCCTCATCATGTGTCAAAAGCATCGACTTCCCCGCCAAACAGCTCAGCTAGTTCGTGGTGCATATCAAGAGTCTAGGATTCGTGATCTAGAGGACTAATGGGTCAGTAATGATATTACGCTTCCTAGTCGAGTTCTATAGCCTCCCATAAGCTATTCTTTATCTTAAAGAAAGCATCATCTCTTACTAAGAACTAAAACAATTGTTTTAATACACGCTATTACACACGCTGTTGGGCTTCAAAGGCGTAAATTGACAACGTACTGTACACGCGCGCAATAGTGAATCGACACTAGACGAGTAGTGCACGGAAGTAATGTATGTGCATTTTATTAGCCTTACTGGTACCACCCGGCACTACGGGTAGCGCTTAGCGGATCTTTTGTAAAGCATTTCCTCAAAAACACATTTCTTAATTTCTCAAATCTTGAACTACTACTCAACTACGTCTCACCAGAACAAAACACCATCCCGTCTGGTGCAACCAGGGACCGTCGTCGACCATGTGTGACCATGAAACTAGGAACCGCGCCCCGTGCCGATCACTTATCGCAAAGAAACCTGCCCCGGCCCCGGCCGTGGGTGTGCGGATGTGTGCCGGTGCGCTGATTGGAATGGTATTTTCCACTACATACTGATGCGCAATCCCCGTTCGGTCATCGGTCGCTCGAGAGGAGAGCTGGGGTGCAACTACCATCGTCCGACACGTGACTCAGTGTTTTGTCCGATAGCCGGCCGGCTACTTTACGTGCAACGTGCCGGTGTTAGTAAGTGTGTTAGTGGACGGTGTTGTGCTAGACTGCTGCCTTCTACACTAGGCAGCTTTGGAAGCTAATTTTTACAGCCGCCCGGTTTTACATCTGAACGTTTGCAAGGCATTTCGAGTGTCGAAAAAAAAAAACCCTCCGACCCAACTGATAAGCTGCGGTTGTTGGCTGGGCGGTGTCAATGACCGGATTAGCGCACAAGGCTTTAGCGTGTGGACCTGCGTGAGTGCGGTGTGGTGCGGGAAAACTGACAAAAAAAAAAAAACAAAACAAAACCAAAACACTATAAATATCTTCCGGCTTCTCGTGGGCGGAAATGATATGGTCTCAGCTCGACTGACTGGCCCGGCAACCTAAGGGCAGCGACAATGATAAGCCTTGCGGAAGGCCGGAAGATGGGGTTGATGTTTGTTTTGCCGGACCTAGACGGTTGCAGCCATTCACAGGATGAGTGCATGTATAATGAGGTGATTGGAAATGAGGATAAATACGATCGCATTTTTTTCCCCCGATCGATGCAGATTGCTTTCCCACCCTGCAAGTGTTTCTCGGTACGTGCCATTGACATTTGCTTAATGGCTTCTCAGAAGATACAGTGATATCTACAACGCTTCACTTTCGCATCACTTGGCATCGCAAAAATTCGCCTAGGCTTAGAAAGTATGTTATAATTATTGCGACTGCCCGTTAGCGAGCACAATAATGCATAATTGTACCCAGCCCAGAAAGCCGCATAAGCCGGACGACGCCAGCGTGCATTGTGTTGCATTGTGGCGTGCCATGAGGTTCGTACTGATGTCCTCCTCCCCCGTTATGTGCACGATTTGATCTTAGCGTTGACTCTAATTATTTCACTCGTTTTACTTTAACGTTTACATCCCACAATTGGCTCGGTCTTGCCCATGCTAGCACACGGCAACCGTTCTTGAGAGCGATCTTTTGGGCTAGATCATTTACGAAGCACGGGCAACCCCGTTTCTTTTTTGTTGGTGACTAGTGACAACGATCATGTTGAAGCTGGCGCACATTATGACGCGCGTGATCCAGCGCGCTCGCAATTAAGTGCATCCAAACACCATTGAAGTAGGTTATCGGGGACCCGACCGGCCGTCCGTCCGTCCGTGAGAGTGAGTTACGGCTTTTCTAGAAGATTATGGTTCCAAGTGAAGAATGCCACAACACAAACGACACTCGAGGTAATAATGCCGCCCGCGTCGGCAGAGAATAGTTGAGTCATGTGTCGATGGCTTTTGATCTAGAATGGAACAATTAAATGTGTGATATTGATCACGGTCGAGACGAGTGTGTGTGTGTGTGTGTGGAGAAACTATGCTGGCATTGTGCCATTTGTCTGGCGGATTATTGTAGTAATCACAGTGGAGGATTTTTCTACGGAAACCTTCCCAAGAATGCGTTACCAGTGCTGTGCTATTATGCAGGGTATAGGTGAATCGTGACACCAAGAGGCCAATGTATGGTCTATCTTTGGGTAGCTACCACTCGCCACAATTTGTACGAAAGAATAAATTTGCAACATGCACGCGTCGCCAAATACGCATCCAAGTATGGCCAGTATGACTGCGTGTTGCATCTCGAATTTGACGTGTACTTCCTTAGCTGGAAGAAAAACAATAGCATCCCTTCAGGCGATACGATACAGCGCACCCCATACGGAGGATTAGCGGTAGACGATAAGCCACAGCCCTCTAAACGTAGTACCTTACCATATGAGACATGGAACCAGCAGCCAATATCAAGATGGCCATTTCTAGACGAAGTCGAACCGCCCCGGTCGCGGTTAGGTACTGATCGATTGTTTTCGGGTAACTTACGCTTATTCCCGCGTGTCCCGCAAAAGCTATCGCAATCTTGGTGCATTGGAAAATATGGTCATCGCCGGGATGGTATGGTCTTATGAAGTGAAAGAAGAAAAAAAAAATGGTGCTGTGCTGCAATTGTAAGCAATTGACCCCGTAAGTAATGTTTAATAGATAGTGCAGTAGATGTGCCTTATTTGTAGGGTAGCGTTCACACACGGTTAGCCAACCGGTTGTGTGGGGTATTGAATAAATGGGCTTAAATTTTTGTTTGTTTTCTTATATTTATTCAACAGATATTCAAAGCTACAAGTGGGTTCGATCGCACCGGAAGCGATGGAATATTTTAATATGGAGGAAGTCTTCTTGACGACCGATTTTAACCACTTCAAGTTTCATAACAATAACTCATATTTTTTCAAAATCCTAAAAATTTCATTAGGGCTTGATTGCGGACTCCCTTCAGTGCTGTGTGCATCATAAACGCTTTAGAAATTGATGAGGAAAACATGTGGATTATCACACCTCAAAAGGTGGAAAATGTCTTGGACAAGATGGGCATAACTGATAAAAAGCTCGTTGTCCACGTCTAGGGCAGAAGGTCATCTACATGACAAAAACTTAGAGCAAATTGTTGACAGTGTTAATGAACAATATAATTTCGACTCTGAGTCCATCGTCGATCAAATGGACTCTACGCTGACTCTATCGGAGACTCTCTTATTCAGCCATGTTATAGCCAAGAGAAGCAACTGAACGTCTAGATCCAGAAAGAACTGGAATTGTATGACCATAGATTGCTTAATCGATGTATGTAATATTTATTTAACATTACATTACATTTTACATTACATTACATTTTATTTAACATCTTATTGCTACGGAAACTGGATGGAGGATTTCATTCAAATGCCTTAGAGATAGCACATTGATCATAAAAGTTTACCGAGGCTTTTCTTAAGAATACTTAACTCAGTTAATTATTACTCTTTATTGTCATTATCATCACACACTCACATACTACTGTGACTAAGCATGCGGTTGATCATTTAGAAACTCTTTACCGCTGGTTAGACAAACATAAAGAAGCCATTTTCCATCCAGCACGATACAGAAAACGTGTGATTTGCTGTGCCCATTTAGCCCATTGGATGGCGCAGTTTGTACCCATATACATCAAACCGCACGCTCGTCATCAAGTCATCAACTGTCAAGGCCCAGCCACAATCGTCATACATTTCATCCACCATCTTGCCCATCTTCCAAACGCTCGCTGCTTGCGTCCTCCGCTCCGAGATGCATCTTTATCTTACTGGTCAAGCGACTTGCTTCCGCATTGTACGACGCCGTGTGTCTTCCTATTTGCCCTTTTCGTGATCGACAATTATCACTACAACAACAGCAACAGCAACAGGGGGCACACACAGTTGCAGCCGACTGTTCATAGGTCAGGCCAAAACTCCTGGCGTGTGACATTTTTCCTTCACTCATCGATCGATGCGTGCGTAGGTTTGTATTCGATCGGCTCAACTGATATTCAACGAAAATTTAAAATTTTGATCATCAAACCCGTTCAAACACTGCTGGCTTTGCGGACGGTTAGCCCTAAGAGCCGCCGAGTAAAGCGGATAAGAAAGTCGCGACTTGCCGCAAGCTTTTTAAGCGTGTGTCTCCGCTTCTCCACACCAAGGACGTGAGGATGCTGCCCGAATGGATCGTACAGATGATAATGAGGATGTTTTGATGGCGACGATCATCGACGACTGGCGGCAGTACGACAAAGCGGAACTGAATCCAATTCACGGGCGTGAATCACGGTCGCCATCTCCCGGCCAGTGGTGCATCATTTTGGAATCGTAAGCAACCGCCAACAAAGCCAACCGGTGGGGTAGTGGTGCTACAGTGAGATGTGTGTGTGTGTGTGAGAGTCGTGTTCAGATTGAAACAATAGGTCGGTGCAACCTTGGCGTTGTTATTGGGCGCTGAAGGTCTTACTATCGGTTGATAGACGGTTTGTTCACTATTCACCACTTGCAGCCGTTTTGTTTTTTGTTCTTCAGATGACCCGCTGGCAATTAAAAGGTCAGCGCAACATAAAAAACATGTAAAAAGAAGCATTAAATTAACAAAAAAGAGGATTCAATTGAATTTAAGTGAATGTTTCAGCAGTTTGAAAGTTGTGCAATAATACAATCATACAGTGTCTAACAAAATTATACTCACTTTTGGAATCACAAATAAAATTAAAAACTTGAAAATACAAAAGTTTATAGGTTTAAAAAAATAAAACGATTTACAGTATATTTATTTATCTCTTGAAAACTTTTGTTGATACCCAAATCACAAGTCTTTGCAAAACTTTAATCTACGCACTGTCCGAAAAGGGTTGTTAAATAATCAGCGTGAAATTAAAATCCCTTTTATCGATTCCGGCCCGATACCTGACCGATAATTCTCTGCCAGCCAAACACGAAACCTCCTAAATGACGTTCAATATCCCGAGTTTCCTGGGAAGTGTTTCGCTCCCGGGGCTAAATTTAACCCCATTTTTTTCTCCGGCCTTTGCTGAAAATGTCGATAAGTTTCGACAGAATCGGTTGAAATTGACTCGACACAACTGTGTGGGGTGCGTCGCCGAACGAAGCCAAGCCGATCCAAATAAAATGCGGCAGAAGGTGTTAATTACCCAAAATGCAAACGATCTACCCGTGTCATCCCTTACGGCTCGTTGAACCATGACCGTTTAAACGGTGTGCCCGTAAGGGGAACCCTACATTTTTTGTTGTTGTTGCTGAAAAACAAAAACGGAAAAAGCTTCGTTCATTGACCGATGGGGTTGAAGCGAAACAGTTGAAGACACCGAACAGTGTCATGACTGGGTTCGATGCATCGCCCATGGGCAATGAGGGGCCAAAAGTGGGACACAAAAATTGTAAGGAGTCGGCCACACTCCTTAAAGTCTGTTCGTCTTTTCACTGCATAACCACCATCGGTTTTTCGGGGGTCTTTGAAGCCAATTGTTTCACTGCTTCAAACCGGGCGATCAATTGCTGCCTCCTACTTTCGTGCGTTTTGCTTCCGTTCTTGTGGGTTCTTGTGTTGCGATGTGAATGAATTCAAACAGTACCCCACCGGATTCTTCATTTGATCGACTTTATTATGTTGCCAAAGTTGTTTCTTTTTTTTTGTTCCTTTCGTCCATGTTACCAACCGGACCAATGCTATGGCAATTGTTGCTTGTTGCCTTTCGTGGCTTCCGTCCCTGCATTAGGGCTGATAATTGAATTCATTGACCCCGACCAGGGTAGGATACCATTGATGACCGGCGTTTCATGCGTGGAACGAACGTCACCACCAGATACCAAGAACTGGCAGGAGAGATAAAGCCGTGAAGAACGCCAACACCAACACTATGGCCGTAGCATCATCTCTTCTACATTGGATAGGAAAAAAGGGCGCGAAACCAGGAAAATAGGGATTGATTTTTCCCAAAAATTTTCCCCCGTACTAGTGCTGCAAGTGTTCTTGCTCTGTGCACGTGTAGATGTGTGTGTGTTTATTTGGGGTGAATGCGTTGACAAGCGCGTCCCAATAAATGTGGGTCAAACAAGCCGCGACGCAATTTGCGCGCCCGCAAGAACGCATGTGTGAGAAAGAGTCAGACGAGTTATGTTTTCCAACAGACCGACCGGCACAATCCCTTACTTTGTTCTTAACCGCCGTACAGCCTCGCGGGGAAAAAACAATCTCACCCACAATTAGCGCTAAGACGCGCTTAGAAGACGCGTCGACGATGTAAACAAACGCACCACTTGCTTTCCACTCTTAATGTCGCCGATGTTGATATGGCGTTGCAATATTCCTCCACCGCTTTTGGTGGTGTTAGATGAATCAACAACTTGGTATGACACACACGCACACACGTACACACACATGAGTGTAATTCGTTTGGAGTGAAAATAATGCGGCCTATGCCAATTCCTTTATGCTTCCTTTGTGAGATGATTCTAATGCAACCACCTATTCGCTGTGTGTGTGCGTGTTTGTTTAGGTATTTGTGTTGTTGTTGGTAGCATGAAAGGGCAACCAGGACCGGAAAAGAGAGAGAGAGAGAGAGAAAACAAAAGGGAAAACATGAAAATGCCTATTCCGGAATGAACAGCGCTTTCGAATGAACACCTCCCGCATGTCACAAACATTCTCAAACCGAACAGGGAAGATGATGATCACCGTCATCACATTAGAAGATCACAGCAAGCTATGCCGTTTTTCCCGCTTTCTTGTAAACGGGAAGAGAAGTTTGAAGGCAGGCGCATGCGCGACACCATTTCCACGCGACGCGAGAGAGGCAAGCTGTGGTTAAGAAAATTGGGAAAAAGGTACCGTAAAATTTTCCGAATTTTCCAACAAGATTTTTCCATTAAAAAAAACATTTCTTTTTTACTTCAACATTCCACAACAAACAACTTTTTTTTGGTCGCGGTTGAATGAAGAATCCTGCCTGGTTGGTTGGTTCATTCGTTAAAGAGCGCACTTACACGCACGCATTTTCTAATGTTTTGATGTGGCTGGTAACGCGGAAGCAAAAAACCACACAAAGAAACCGACCCAAAAGCCCTTCTTCTACACCCCCTTGGGCCCACTGCTCTGTGTGTGTGCGTGTGTGTGTGTGATAGTGTGTTCAGCCGTAGTAGGCATTGATTTCGCACGCAATAGGCCCTTTTCCGTATGCAGATGGACGGTTGTGAGTGTATGCGTGTTTGACTGTGTGCCGCCACTAGCAAAAGGGCCCTTTGGACAAAAAAATGGGCCGTGTAGATGAAATTCTTCGAAATAAAAAATACGGTTGCATTCGTAGTGGCGGTTCTTTGTGTCTGCAAAGCCGGCCCAACATGTGTGACAATTTTCTTTTTCCCTAAAAATATAAATAAAGCAGGAAATGTTCAAAAAGGGCCTCCTGTGCTACCCTTTGCGCACTGGAAGTCACGATTTGTTCGGTTCGTTTCGGTGACCGTTTTGTTTTCGATTCCAAACGCTTGTTGCATTCCCCTGTCGGTAATCGGGGGTTTCCTTTATATGTTGGCCGCATATGAGCATAGCGGCAGGCCTATGCTGCGTGTTTCCATGCAAACCGCGTTCCCCCCGCACATCAAACCCAATGCCAATTATGAACAGGAATGCTGCTAGTGTGCGTGTGCTTACATTTGATAAAAGTGTGTGTGTGTGGTTGTATGTTTGAGCTGCTGTTGCATCCACTCGGCTGTGTGTTGGTGCTATACTCACGCAAGCATTATGTTGAGCGTGTTTCCTTGTTGTTTGTTGTGTGTCGTTTCACTACTTTCCTCCAGACTCCAGCAACACTTATGCTACACGACATTTGTTTACGTTTGCATGTTTTTCTCCCTCTCTCTCTCGCTCTCTTTCCCGTTTCGCCGGCATCTCCCCTCCGGAGGCCCTTTTTCCACCGAATGAGCCCGTCTTCTTTGTCTTTGGTCGGCACCAGCAGTGAGCATTTCTAAGTTAACGAACCTACCGAGCTTCATCAAACTTCCTACTCTCTCACCCTCATCGCACCCTCATCTCCACGAGATTTTCCCAATCCTCAGCTAATGTGGCCCGGTTCCCGGGTGTAGGCCGCCGCTCTTAATGGTGGGGTTTGGCGTAGTAGAAATTGCGACTGACCACAGCACAACGCACGACACCGTGGTCGCCGCTCATGGTTGCATGTTGCGATGCAATTTGCTTGTTTTGATTCCACGATTCTTCTTGCCCACTAGAAGGCCTTTGGACGGACGGATCTTTCCATTTTTTTTTTCAAACCGTCTCACATATCATTTTCGAGGGCTATGATTTGGAAATCCATTTGCAGACGCTACCAGACGACGCAACGAAAATCCTAGACCAAAGTTATTGGGCGCCTTTTGCGATGGTGTTGCTCTGTTCTGGAGACTAGGGGATACTCACACCACGATCCCCACAGACAAACACATTTACATGAAGTTTTGGGGGACATGAGCAATGCAATTTTCATGTAGCCGAAAATTACGTCCTGTTGCGCAGTCAAATGCTTTTGAATTTTTTTTCAGCTTCCTTTTTTTCGGGTCGGGGTTTTTCTCATAATTTTATGCAAACTTTTTGGAAATTTCTCGATAAACAAATTACACAAGTGGTTATAATTATCTCTACCCAGAATGTTCCCGGTGGCTTTTTCGGTGTACGAACGGATCGATTTTCGGCCCTCTCGATCTGTTGCAATTTTAAGTGCAACGTTTGGCTTTCTGTTCCACTTTTTTTTGGCGCCATCTCGTGCTGGGCGCGACATTGTGGCGTTCTGGCGATACGAGCGAGACAGAGCAAACCTTCGCCGAAGTTTTGTGCTGCATTTTAGCATTGTATATCCCGCCGCCGAGTGAAGTGTTTAAATAAATTAATGTTGACTTTTTCACACCACTAAGCTCGGATCCGATTATCAGTGGTGCCGGCTTTTGGTGTAGCTTCTGTGGTAAGCGGCCGTTTAATGATTCACCCCTCGGGCATACTCGTGAGTGAGTTTACACGTATGTCTGTCGGGGTTTTTTTTCTCTTCTCTTTCAACAAGGATAACTACATTACCGGTAACTCGTTATGACGCCACCGGCAATGTAAAAAACAAACAGAACTCCTTGTCTCCCCATCCAGGACCGCGAAAACTAATGGTTTTCCCCTTTTAGGAACAGCACCAAACACAGCCTATTTCCCGAGCAGTGATAATGGTGGTGGTAGTAAAGAAATTGCGTTTTAAATCCATTTTCCATGCCCATTTTCCCTGGCTCAATGCGTGGCCGTCGGTATCCTGCTGGTCTACCCCGAACCTCGGACTCGCTTTTACGCTAGTGTGTGTTCGGAGTTTCGCTTTTTTCCCCTGCGTTTTCCCGCACCGTATGCGAAAAACTGTACGCCCTTCCTCAGCGTCTGAGTTTTGTTGTGTATGTGTGTGTGTGTGTGTGGACCATATTTGACTGCTGCTGGTCGGACTGTCGGTGGCGTTGAGGATGGTGACGGCGTCGCGCCACCGATTTGAGTTCAATGACCCAACCCAGACCGGGATGCGGCCGGTGCGTTGTGCATCCACTGGCCGAGGGGACGAACGTCGTACAGAAAACGCAGCAACACACGCGACGCCCGTTCTACGGGCGTAAAACGCGAGAAAATCGTTCAACCGCAACCACTACACGGTGTTGCGCCGGTAGGTCCAAAGCCAAGCCAAGCCACGCCACGCCACGTTACACCGGGATCAAAACAAAACATCCCCGGCGTGGCCCGGTTTTTTTTTTGATTGAAGTTACGCTCGCGAATATTCGCGTTATTCGCTCCTTCCTCCCCGGGTGCATTCAGATTGTGTTGTGCTGCAAGCTTATCGGCGTTAGGGAGAGGGCTCGTATCATGTCCGGATGTACACCGGGGCTATGTCCGAAAACAGAAAACTCACCGAGCGGGATTGCAGTCAATGCACTTTTTGCCTCGGCCGAGCGTGTATTACCCACCCTACAAACATAGTATGCTCTCAGCTGCTCAGCCACCCAGCCACCGGATCGGGCAACAGCTCGGCGCACACGTCGCCCGTGATCATGATATGGATCGGGCCGATCGTGGCGAGGACATGGACGAGCTGGAAGAGCCAAGGGGGTTTGTTGTTGTCGTTTTCCTGCCGCGAACCGGTTTTGTTTTCGCGAATGATGATCTTGCCCGCTCTCACCCAAGCTGTGCTCTAATCTGCAGAAGGTAAAGCTACAAAGTTGCTTCTGCTGCTGATTTGTGCAGCAACCCCAATCGTATCGTACGAAATGGCGCAGCAGGTTCGAGTTTGAAGCTTGTTAAGGAGCTCAATGAGCAGCAATTTAGGGAAACTTTGCAATCAAAGTGATGTTTTGTGGTTATCGAAACTACGCAATATGCAAGACGATTCTCTGCGCAATGAAATTTAATGAAATAGAAATGATTTTTTAGATCCAACGAACCAGTGAAGCCCGTATCAACACGAAGCATCAAATGTCAAAGTGATGACGTTGTAGCGAAACCTCAACAACACTGGTGCGTCATGCGTACGCTGTCATTCGGCCCGATACACTACAGCAGTTCGAATCCAATCCAAGCAACCGCTCGAATATTCGACACAGTGACGTCATTAAAATTGTTCCCATCCTGCTGCTTCTGCTGAAACGTTGTGCGTTGTGGCGTCACCGAGAAGCTGAAGCTGCCCAAAATGGACCGAACCAACGGGAGAAATGAAACAAGCCGCCATACCTACCGTCTGATACGTTGTTTGTTGATAAACAAACCAAGGGCCGACTCGAAACAGCGGGCAACGAACACATTCATACAGGCAAGAAAAGATTCATCCTTTTTTCCATTCCGTACTCGTAGTGTAAGAGAGCGTGAGTTTGTGTGTGTGCGTGTGTCTTGTACGGTAGGCATAAGTACGGTGCGTATCTCAAACAAAGAGGCTATGAACTGAAGAAGCCGGTTACATTTGAGCAGCAACTCTCACACACCTGCACCTGAACTATATTTATCACGCACACACATTAATAACAAAATGTCAATGGTGGCATGTGTGTGTGTGTGATACAGCTATGGTTGAATCGAAGAAGGGACCGATGTAAACAAAGAAGGGCGGCCGTTTCGTGGTCCGATTCTATGACGCCCTTTTTGCGTGTAAGTTGTTGTTGGCAGGAACAGTTCTTCGAGATATTTTTTCTTTCACAATTCAATTAACGCGGGAGGGAGAAAAGTATCTAACCCACATTTCTTCAACCTACAGTCTCGTTCTCGATTGTCTTAACGGATCAATGTACTCAAGCCGCAGCACCCTTCGGTGAATCTTACTCCAATTTTACTTACTCCTCCGATTGTATTGCATTTTATCTAGCTCAAAGCGCCACATTCTCCGATAAAGCACCAGCGTTTACATCAAAATGCCGGCCGGCACTAGTGCGCCCTGTGTTTGCTTTGCAGCTATGTTTGCTTACACCGGATTACAGTGCACAGATGCGTGCAATCAAAGCAGCCGAGAAATAGATCCACCGCCGCTAATGTAAGGCTCTTTCCACTTCTTCCATTGGAGAGTCCATTAGCAAAAAAACAAAAAATCCTACCTTTACCACACTTGACCATCATTACCACCTCCCGAAAGGTACTGATTAACGTTACTTTTCCTACCAACACACAATCAAGCCCTTGTTATCGGTAGATGTGAGAGTTTATTTGTTGTTGCTCTATACCGTCTTGTTTTGCTCCAAAAACCGTGTCGATGTGAACGCGTCTTGCTTTATTTTCTATTACGACGCGTCGTATCGCAACTAAATACGCGTACGCATCAAGTGCCAGCAGAAGATGCGTATCAGCCGACGCACAACGCAGAATGGTAGACGGACCGTTGCAAAACACCTGCACAAAACCCGCGCCATATCACCGCGGGATAGATAACGAACGGAATCGAAAAGGAAGCAACATTACGGCCGGATGTGTTCCCTGCGGATGACGCTGACGTCGGTCGGTATGAATGAGGCTTCTGCCCCCCTCACCCCATAATACGTCACGTCATGATGGCGCTGGAAATTCCCTGCCTAACGTTCCAGAATGCTTGCTGTCAAGGCTTGCGTACGAGGATGCTTTGTGCCTAAACGCGTCTTCACGGGTTTGCGGTTTAATGATTTTATTTACTGCCCAGTTGAGAGAGAGATTGCGTTTTTGTTTTTGGAGGGATTTTTCGGTTTGTTGTTCGGTCTCGGTTAACCTTTTTACGCTTTTACCTCGCAAACGCAAATCGTGATGTCGCATTAATGGAATTGAGAAGCAAGAAACAAAACACTCCAAACTGATGCGTCAGCTTTGTTCTGTGTCATGGTTTTTGTGGCCTCTTATCGCGATCGTATGTTAAGATTTGCCGATAGAAAGGCACGCTTCTTGAGCAGCGTGATTTATCAAGTTTGCGAGGGGGTTAAAATTTAAAAGAGACAAAGTTAACACAACTATTTTATGGTAGCATATGGGGCAGACGACATAATTTTGAAAAAAGGGAATTTCTTCACTCTTTACCTCGACTGAAGTAAGTGGAATCATATTTTGTTGTCAGCATTTTTCTTTTGTTTTTAAGAATTTTTCTTGCTGGGTTAGACCCATACAATCTTATTTTTAAATCAATGAACGGTAATGGAATTATCTCACATCCGGCTTACAGTATTCCACTATAGTTTCGAAACATTCCCCTTAATGATTTAACAACTCCATCATTAGGATCAAAACTCCTTGAAAATAACAAAAAAAAAAGATCAGCCACAATCGCCACACTGAGCTTATAAAGTTTCCCTTTTTTGTAAAAATCTCCTAAATTATTTAAAAAATCCTTTATATCGATCGAAACTCTGTATTAGTTATTCGGAAAACTGATAAAAGTCATTGACTGTGGAACTTATTTTTAATTCCCACCAATCACATTCGGCATATCATCTTCATGCAACCTCGATGACTTGAACCTTATTCGTCGATCGTGTTGTGCTGTGTTTCATACCCAAGAAGACCTGCTGCACTTGGACCCTAATCTATTCCAGCAAGTTATGCACCGTACGACCTGTGCACGGTCTGCTACCGTGAAGATGTGACGTCAGATCCTTTGCCCCCAAAAATTCATCAAATCCTGCAAGGTAAACGGCCTCTTATCAGCCCACTTTCGGGTGGACTACCGCCTCTGAGCTACAGGTACAGAACAATCGCTCACCGGGCCATGATGTGTGTAATTGCGTCGTGATGCATCGGCTTTGTTCTCGGCCAAGCAAGCATAAACCTGTTCCGAGAATGGTTCATCACAGTGCACAACATCGTTCAGTTGCTCGTTTGTGCGTGAAAAATAAGCTCCAAAGAGACCCAGACATATTAAGCAAAGTTTATTGCCAGTAGCATCTTATCTTAGGGTTAACACAAAATATTTGACAAAATAACACTTTAACGCCAGTGTTCGAAACAAAAAACCAAAAAAAAAGTCTGCACATCGGGGATTCCCTGCCGCTAATGCGGAGTTAATCAACCCAACACGTTTCGATTGGCAAATAAACAAACAAACAAAAAAATCACTCAAACACACACACACACACACACACACACACACACATACGACCGGATCAGAAACAAAGCAAAAATCCCATAATGCAGTCACTCACAGCCGGATCTACGTCCATTATCAGTTCAATTAAAGCACTCTCCCTGCTCTGTCCCTGCGGTGTCCGCAATCCTCATCGATTGCGTGGCCTGCGTGTGCGTTGGCCCATTCACAGTCCCCTCGTGTTGGATGTTTGGGCTATGGACATCCTTTCATGCGATTTTCTTACGTCTCTGTGATGTGCTGCGTGACATCTCTAACTATGACGCATCTCTGATGTGAGGCTTCTTAGAACGTTGGATGTGTTTTTGGTGACAATCACTCGATATCATCGTATCTGTATGAATTTACACAATCGTATCCTTTGAAGTATAATTTTTATTCTCTTATAAAAAGTTTGACAATCAGGGATGATTTTCATCAGGAAGATTTTATGAGGAACCATGAACAATCGGCCCAAGAGATGGAAACGCCGTCTAGGGATAATCCATGAAAGTGATGCGTTTGTATTGCGTTTACACAAAACCGGCCAACCGGGGGGTTTCTTTCTCTTTTTCCCCACACCTCTCCCACATCTGACTTCCCCGTGCCACTCCCCTCCCTCGGGGGAATTTCATTGCCCATCCATTGTGTTGAACCTTTCGTCGTCCGAGCGTTCGGTTCGTCCTCCCAGTGGAGCAACAAACCAAAAACGCATGTCACAGTCCCTTGGTTTTTTTTTTGTTTCTGTGTGTACTTCTCCAGCTCCTGAGCCTGTTAAATATGTGCGTTTGATTCTATATAAAGGCTCCAACGAGAAAACCAACACCGAACGGTCGAACAGTCGAACGGTACGGATGAGCGCTCTGTAATACGCCGATTAACTGTCTTGCTAGGACGGCACCCGGTCCTGGTGCTGATCATCGGATGAAATTACAACGCCTTTCCAAACAGTATCCCTTGTGGTGGTGTGCTTTGCTTACCGTACTGTACCGAATTTTACGCTTCCGCTTGTTGCAATAATGTATCATTCGTGTTTGAAGGGAGAGCTAGAGGGGGAGAGCTAGAGGGAGACAGAGGGAGCGTTACTATCTGCGTATTTGATATCGACCATTTCAACTACGTCACAAACAATTGTCGGTTTGGGGTTGGACGAATGTTGCGTCGAATGGTGAGCACCGTGGGTGGGCTTCTTCTGTCCGGAGGGCGTTGAACGGGCGGAAAGTGCGTACATTGCGGCCCGCGAGCAATTGTGATTTTGGGACAGCCAAATTCGGTCATTATGGTTTCGCTGCTGTGTTCCTTGCGTCATCCTGAAAGAAAGGACAGCTTTTTATGGAGAACGTTGAGTACTTTGCGGGCTGGGGGACTTTTGTGAGTTTTAGAAGTTCCAAGATAAAACCTTCCATGAAAAGTGGTCCAGTTTAAGCAGTGAAAAGGGTTTCAAAGTTTCGATTAAAAGTAAAATGTTTTAAAGTCCTGATAAGATTTGATTCGAAGATCCCGAAACTATTGGATTGAGACTTGAAAAACTTCCCTTAGTTTCATCAACAAAATCTGAATACAAATATTTATCATTGACTGCTATCCATCACGGTCATACTCCACGCTTATCCATCGTCTAGGCCAATTGATCACTGTTTTCCAGCTCCAGAAGACTGACCTTTCTTGACAGCCTTAGGCCATGGTCACACGCAGCACAAGATGTCACGGTTGCGCTCCGAACCAAGCAACCCTGAGCTATCGTCACGACATCACCGAGGTAGGAAGTTGCGTGTTGGCGTGCGGCCGGCTGCAAGCTTGTCAATATCCGGAAATTCAACCGAAAAACGCAATCAACTTTACGAACGCAATTGTCTGTTTCGGAGTCTTAGTTGGCTCACGCACTAACGGAGCGATTAGCTGAATGTCAAATTTGTAAACTGCATTCCAATAATTTCTTGAACTGTCTATTAGAGGCTGGAAGGCAAGCTCCTATTCAACACAACACCAAAACAAATAAACCTTGATACGGAACAAGCTAGCTTGATTGATCATTAAGCCGATTCTGTGTGTGATCGAATGGCGCTACCCCCGGCCAGCCGTACAACCCTGAACCATAGTTCCATAATCTTCACCAGTCCGCTTATCACGTTGTTAATTTCCGGTTAATGAAAGGGCTCGCCAATCGCCGAAGTTACCTGCCAGCAAAACAATCCGGCAACAATATAAATCAAAATCGGATTGGACGGCTATTTTCATGGGCTTTAAATTTATGGTTCCAGCTTTTATTAGCATTCATGAATAAATTAATATTTTCTTCGGCATTCCTTCGTCTGCGGGCTCCGTGTCCGTGTCGATTAGGGCGATTGGGGATGCATAATACACAAATCGTTAAAAAATTATTGCCACGATTTCTAATAAACTCGTTCCATGATTGTGGATCGCTTTGCATATATGCCCATCGGTGGATGGAGTTGGTGCGGCACCGTAGAATACAAAGCAGATACAACACCGAAGTTAGATCGAACTGAAATTTTGTGACACATTCGTGCAGAGGACACTGGCGCTGATGGGTCCCTTGTACGCCACATAACTTCCACATGCGACCACATGTTGGTTTGGTTGGGGGTACTTTCAGGCAGGAAATTTATGACGCCCGCCACTGGAGGGAAATGGGGATGGATCCGTTTCCCTAACAAACATGACCCAAATAGCGGTCAGGAGGATGCAAATTGAAGCGCAGTTCGCCAAGTGACAGTTGCGAACCATCGTATCCAGGTGGGATGAGTGTTTCTTGTGCTGAGAACGCAACCTTCAAGTACGCGCCTGTCGTACGCAGGGGCACATCAGCGTACGATGTGAGTTTTTCCTCGCGCTACCAGCGGAGAAGTGAAAGCGTTGCAAATCTCTAAGCGATCGTTTAGAACGAACGAACGAAACCGTACGCCGGAAGCGGTCGTGCTCGTTCGTCCTGTGCGGCTCGATAAGCACGATAAGAGTCAGCAGAAGAAGTAACCAATACATGTGTGCTGTACATATTTTACAAAATGATACGCACTCGGCACCAGTGACGCGCAATAAGATATCAATCGAGCGTCATTTGCTCGGAACGAATGGGACGACACGGGCGGAGGATGTGATGAGCAGAGCGGGATTCTACGTAGCAACATAGCAGAACTTGTAGAAAAACAGGGGACCATCCACTCTGGCAAACTAATCGGGAAAACTCCATCTCCAGCTGAGGCATCCGACACCACCATCAACTGGATGGAATTGAAAGGGAGAGCAATAACAACAAATCTTTCAGTTGGTTGCAGTTGAAGTGTTGTTGGCTGCAGCTTGGAACCGGGGGAGGCCGGGCCGGTTTAGATGCTGGATGCTCCGGACAGGCAAGTGGCCTAGTCGGCTAGCGAGTTCTTTCGGCTGCATGGTGGATTTGTTCGCCTCAGTTTTCTTTGTTCGCCCGATGGAGGGTGCGTCAATGTGTGTGACCTAATTTTTAACCCAACGAATCACACATTCCCTACCACGGTGGTTGCCGTCTGATTAGTATAGGGGGACTTCAGTCATCGGTCGTGGCCCCAGCCGAGAAACCCGCGGGCGATAACAAGCAGCAGCAGCAACAGCAGCAGTGGTCTTGGCCTTCTTGGTGGAAAAAACGGGGTTTCGGGTGGGTTTCTTCATGCACGGCGTGGTATGATTTTTCGGACCGGGGTTCAGGACCAGAGTTTAGGTCAAACCCTAAAGCCCTTCTGAAGTTCTTCGGTGGATGTGGTCGGTGCTTAGGGGAGAAAGTAAATCGGTCGCTTGGAAGCTGTGTAAGCGGCCATTTGTTTTTTTATTTTGTTTTAGCCTTAACAATACACGATGGAGCAGAAAGTACCGGGTGGATCGAATAACTTAGATAAAGCTGGAAAGCAAGACCGTTAAAGTTTAATGCAGAAAAAAGCAATATCGTTGGTTAAATTTTAATTTTAATTTGCTTGTTATTTATGTCCAAGTTTTTTTTGTTCAACTTCAAACACGCCTAATACTACGGAAAAGTTTGACCAATAATTCTTTAAAGTATGGTTTGTTTACAATGCAATTAGGGGTTAAAAATAGCCTAACCTTTGTATTTGCCCAACACATGTAACATAGCTTTTACTATTCGTATCAAGTTTCAAATTAATGATGGATAATGGATTATCTTTCAATTAAAAATGCGAACCTAGGGGACCTCGCTGGTACTTCAATTGCTTTCTCAAATATTATCCTCCATTTATGCGAACCTCGTAGCTTGTTTTCTGTGTAGCATTTTTTGGGAATTTTATCCCACATTTTCGGCTACCTCACCGTGTGCGTTTGTAAAGGTCAAATCAAGGACATGGCTCGTCACGGGACAGCAACCAGCGGTCCCGAAAAAGCTGGAATATTTGGCCATAACAAAACTCCCGGGAAGGAGGGAAGGCTGGTCGGGCAGGGACACAGCATGATCGGTTGCGTTTAAAGTCCAGGATTCGGTATATGTGTGTGCAGGGATGAACGCATTAATTGGGAAATACACACGCATTTCCAAACACCAAAGGACGTCATGAATTGTTAAGGACATTTCTTCAACCTCTCTTAAAAACTCTCTCTCACGCACTCTCTCTCTCTCTCTCTTTCGCTTGCCTCTCTCGAACGGGGGTTTCCTTCGCGATGAACAACAACAATTAGGTTGCGTCGATGACAGCCGAAATGAAGTCCTTTTGCGTATGTGTGCTTCACAGCGAGTGAACCCGCCTGCGCTGGTGTGCGTGAACAGGAAGGGAAAAAAATGCCGGCTAATGGCGCGAAACCACAATCAAACGTAGAGTCCCTTTTTTGTCTCGCTTGTACTTGCTGCTGGATGTGGTGAAACAAAAAACATGGTTCCCAACACACGCACACCACCAAAGAAATTCCTAGCGATTCCCACCGGATAAAAGGGAAGGAATTTCACAATGTTTTCCAACCGGGTTGGGTTTGATTGAAAACTGTCGGTATGTGTACCTGATTGTGCCGT
Source organism: Anopheles stephensi (assembly GCF_013141755.1). Classification (NCBI taxonomy): domain Eukaryota; kingdom Metazoa; phylum Arthropoda; class Insecta; order Diptera; family Culicidae; genus Anopheles; species Anopheles stephensi. The sequence continues at coordinate 63,820,024 of NC_050202.1, read as the reverse complement.
CACTTGTGGATGACTTCGTTTTTGTTCTAGCGTAATGAGCCAGTTAGTCCTCGGTTTTGTTTGTTTAACTTTGTTGTAAATGCTCACTCCTGTGGAAGTTTGTCGATATTTCTCCCTAGTTTTATGAGGTTTTCTTTATTGCTACTGTCCTTTTGTGACAACCTTTTTTATGATCTTTCTTTCTTGTCCGAGTTTTATGTACTGAGTTTCGATGTTGTAACTCTCACCAATAAATGATCCAAAAATGGAATACACATTTATTAAACACACACACACAGACATTCTCCCACATAAACATCCATCAAAGTCCTTCATAATCGTTTATATTCTAGGCAGGTAGAAAAAAGTGAATCCAGCCTCTCAAACCTGTCTCAAGCAAGCCTACCCAAAGCAAAAAAAAACGAAGCTAAATAAAAATCCTTTTCGTCCTTTTTTTTTCGTTGGTTCATTGTGCAAGGAAGCCTGTATCCTTCGGAAGGGAAATAAAGAAGGTGAAACGGGTAAGGCGCATCCAGACGGAAAAGGAGAAAGAACTGAAGTAGTAAAATCAACAGAAAATCAACAAAGCACCATGCCCACCTGCCAATGCACTTTATGCATATGCCGTGTGGCTGATGTTCAGCGATTGTCTAGCTCGATCGCGGCCGGCCGACCCGGAATGGGAAAACTGTGTGTTCAAAATCCCAATCGATCCCAAACGACCTAATGTAAGCTCCCTCTGCAGTGCTACCACAGGTTCTGTCTGGCGTGAAGCGGAAGTGTTCATACGTTGAAGGGCCCTTTAGCCCTTACACAGAGCGGTTGGTGTGTGTGCATAATTATAGAGCATGAACCGCGCCGACCGGACAAAGTAATGCAACTGCAGAGAGATGGGTTTTTTGTAAGCGCTGAATTAGTTGTTGGAAAATCCATAAGTTTATTTGATGTTTTACTTGTACATACACGTCATATTGAATCGAATTGTAACTCACACGAATAATGTAGCCTTTTTCGTACTTCGTCCCTAAGTTGTGTCCTTTCGATTTCTTTTGTGCCTTAGACAGCTGCAGTTTCGTCCTATTCCCGAAACGAATCTACCAATACCATCACCTCACACATGCTCCGATGTAATCCTACAGACGACTTCGGTAGATTCCCATTATTAACCGACACGAAAGGGAAGATCTAGATATGAGTTCACTTTTCCTCTTGAAATGAGGAACTCTTTCTTCACACTTATGCTATCGGAGATCTTAACATTTTACCCCTGAAGCTATGGGCATTGGTTTTTTCGACTGCATCGGCGCTACTCGCTCAGGTCCATAAGCTCATAAGTACGCTTCTCGGATAGGATGTTTTGATATATCAGTAAATCCGAGCTTGGAAGGCCACCTTCCTCAGGTCGAGAGAGACCGCAGCAAACGAGCAGCGCACTTACGCCCTAGACAAGCACAAAAGTCAATCAACGAAAGCGGGTCGATCGGAAATCGGTTTAATGCATGCTACCCGTACACGTCTGCACATTGTATAATACACAGCATCGGTACTAATTAAAGCAAAATTAGAAACTAGTTACCGCGTCCACACCGCTCAGCTCTTATCGAAACGCTCATTAAAAGCGACCGGTGTGAGCCGACAGGTAAGGTGTCCGGCGCACTAGACCACTCCCGCTTGAATCTGTCCGCCCGGGTGCCAGGGCTAGTTTACTTTCCATTTTGGCTATTTTACTGCCAGTGGGACGTTGCGTAAAATTAGATAACGTCCCACCCTTTCCTTCCTTCCCTACCTCCACCTCCACCCGAAGTCTCCGGGCTGTCGAGCACTCCGCGAATGGTGGCACGTGGCGCAAAACTGTCAACCTTCGTGGCCAGATTATGCGTGCGTTGATCATACATTTCGTTTGAATTTGATTTCGCATCCGTTTGGCAGTGAAGAAAACATAGCGGAGCCAAATGGTGACGATTTCTCTTCCCATCGGTTGGATTCAACGCTAATCAGCGAGTAATTAGCCTGAAATGGGAATCCGATTCCGCCACAAAACGCACCCGATCGATCGATGTGACGATGCGCATGACAATTCGAATTAGTACTTGAGTTGTGGGGACGACCGCCGCTAGCTGCTGCATTCCCGCTTCAATTCGAATCGAAAGCTATCTCACCCTCTTCTACTCCGAGTCTGTGAATAAGGCTCGATTTCTGCGGGCCATGTTCATTTCCTTTCCATGGGAAGGCGTTAAGATAGCGATCGTGTGCAAGCTCCCTCTAACGGGGTTTGTCCAACGATCGGGGATCGCCAACTGCACCAACAGAACCACCGCTTGCGCTTGTTTGCTCGACACGCTCAGCATGCCCTCGGGGACGCCACGGAACCCGTCCTGCGCTGGATGCACCGACCGCCGACCGATCGACATGTACAGGTAGCTGCAGCGATAGCTTCAGGTTTGGTCTGCAAGTCCCCGGGGAACCGCAACGAGCTGCCACGATACTACACTGCCTTCTCCGGAGGCCCCCTTATGCACTCTCCCGTCTTGAGCTCTCCAAAAGCAACCGGGCAACACTTTCACTTCTTCTAATCGTGAAAGTTTCGTAACACCATTTTTCACCGTCCGGCCGTGTGCCGTCTCTGCATACCCAAAACCTGAACGTCACCATCCTGCCACCAGTCGCTGGAAGCCACGGCACTGCGGACTGGGCAATATCTTGCCGGTGAAATATGTCCGCCTATACTTGTTGTGTGTGTGTGTGCTTGACAGGCGGTTGTGATGCCCTTGGCTAAACCTGTGCGCCAACTATCGGCTGAGAAGGATCTCGTATGCGCCAACACACTCGTTCACGTGGGACCCGCACTGTGGTGGCACGGTGGATTAGGCTTAGCGAAAATGAGCACTCTCAGGAATTCTGGCTGGTTTACACGAACCGTGGTACCCTTTTGCATTGCGGTGTGTCTTTGTGCGCGGTGGAATTCTTTTGCGGCCGTGCCAGGTGCTGCAACGCGCGTTTGGAATGTTCGGGAAGGAACATCATTTTTCCTGTTGACAGGCACAACATCACCACCACCACCACCGGACGGTTAGAGTGGCCGATTCGCGCTGGGAAGGTAGGAATGGACCTGAGAGGATTCGCATTCCGATAGTGGAAAAACAAATTAAATGGCAAAACCATGTAACCGGTCGGGGGAGGAATTCGATTCGGTACTTAGTGAAGGGTTTTCTAAAGCTGCGTTAAGGTGCGCTAGGAAAACGATTGGGGAAGGTTTCAGTGGTTTGGTAGATTATGCTGGCGTTGCATAGCGGTGGTAAGCTGGACAGGAACCTTCATGCAAATACAATCGATCTTCCTTGGTGGAACATCATGTTTGTGTGGACACGAAGACACATCTTTTATCTTCGGCTACGGCTTTTTTGTGTAATCAATAATAGTTTTGAAGCTTCGCACTTTCAAATCCTACTTCTATCTATCCACTTGCTTACTTGTCAGGCGCTACTTGTTCTTGGTCCCTTAGAGAGGTCCTCGTTATCGCTCAGGCTGTCAGTATAATATTCTGGAACTTTCTATTGGGCTCATCAACACCATCACTTTATGGACAAAATAAATATACTTTATAGGCTGGGTCATTCAGCCACCACCGTACAGTTCTTAGCGCTAACTCACGGGGCCAAAAATCCTTCTGAGCATCATTCTCTCCGACGCGGCTTAGAGGGTTTCGTTAGTTAATGTGACCACGGTAATCTCCAATCCGAGATTTGGTGTTGAGACGCTTGCTCAATCCGTTGGTAAGCTTCTGCTACACATACCACGATCTGGAATGAAGTATAGAAGATGGTTCCCGAAGATTCCACCTCCAAGTCACGGATGGTCCTCTTTAGCGATGAAGAGAAACTCCCTAGTGTAAGCCCTTGTCTGCAGCGAAGAGTCCTGAGAGTACTTATACTTACACCATATACTATATATATATACCATATACTTACACTTAGAGTGTGTTGAGTCAAAAGTTCTTCTTTAAAGCTTATTTCCGAACTATCATCAGCTAAGAGCGGTTATTCAAGATTCGACAAAGTCCATGTCTCAGAAGGGTATTTAAATCATTAGACTTCTACACAGTTTTAGACCCTTTTCCTGGAGTCCATATTTTAGATTTTACACTCTAACTCCTGAAAAACCTGAGAACTCCTCAATATCTTGCTGAGAAATCTTACTATTTTCGAAATTAAATTAAACCTCATTGCGCAAGAGGATCAATTACACAGATTACAAAACATTTCCGCTGATTTAAAGCTACCTCTTTGAAATGTTTGTACGCTCGTGGCCTTGGTTTAGGATCCCTCCGACAAACACTGTCACTTCACCAGACCTCTTCAGATGTGATTCTCTTCGCGTCAAACTACAAGACGAACCGCGTTTCACCTATGTAACTCATGTTGCTTCATCAATCAATGTGCTAACCTTGCATGAAATGAAACCAATCGAGAAGCCAACAGGCCCAACTGAATTGTTGTGTGCCTCTCTGTGGTTTGCTGTCCTTGATTACGACCATTCGTGAAGTGTATCGCCCAAAACACCGTGAAGCCTATAAAGGCACTTAAAAAACTCTTGAAGCAGAAACTATGGGACATTATTCAGAGTGAGGAATTTTGGAATATATTATATTCTGCATATTTCACATGTTTAAACTGCCTAATGCGTTACTGTCACGTGTGTCGTAGGAATTGCATGCCAAGTAGCAACGTCTCTTCGCCCACAGCATAAGTCAAACACCAGGCCAGGGCAGCATAGCTTTAATGAAAACAAACACAATCAATCTCGACCTTCCACTTCCCATCGCCGAAAATGTTAAAGGAATTCACGCATGCGTGTAGCCATAACGCGACAGTGGTCTTCATCACCGTCCTTCAGCCTCCATCTTCCGTCCCACCGTGGTCCAAACAAGCGGTCCAAAGGTGGTAGAAAATGAACGTGTTTTGCTACGACTGCGAGAGAGTTATGCGGCACAAACATTGCTAAATGTGCGTGGCCAAAAACACCCGGCCAACTGTTTGGTTTGGTGGCCGCATACGGTGCACCAACACCAACCAACCAAGGCTGCACAATAGGAGGCACATTGAGGGACAACACAGTCGGGACGGCACGGCCGAACCTCGCAGAATGTAGTGAGCCGTATCGTGCAAACATGCGCCACGCAATAATGGCTTCGGTGGTAGCATTTTGGACGGCCAACAACATACCAGAAGAAGAAGAGGAGGAAAAACAACACCAACATCCAACAGCGAAAGCGATCGTGTGTCATGTACGGTGGAATGTGTGTGTGTGTGTGTTTGTGCACTGTTTCTCTGTGTTTGCCTGTTTAGGTTTTATTTGTTTTTCCAAAAAGCGCGAATCGTGAAACAAAATCATCGCCCGCGGGGGGGGGAAGGAAGGGATGGGTGAGGGGGTTTGCGCACGCGCAGTTTTGCGTCACATATATACAAAGCACGAAAGTGAGAGTCGATCACGATCCACCGAATGATGACGACCGGCGATGAACATGGTCGTTGCTTAGAAGCTTTTTTCGGTTTCTGCTTCTTTAAAATTCATTTCCCACCCCAAAACAAGCGAGCTTTCGATAACTTTCGATCGTTGAAGATGTGAGTGTGTGTGTGTGTGCTCTAGCAGCTTTAACTAGCGCAAAACACCCGGCAGTACTTGTGAGCGTGATTTACAGCTGGACACACCGGCACAGCTTAGGGGAAGGGGAACATTTTTTTCCAAACCCTTCTAGCACATTCGGTTCCAAAGCTTGGGCGAGGTTTGGTGGGAAAGCAAAGAAGGTGGCGTTCCGTTACCAAGTGCAATCGAGCCCGCGTTGCAGTCGAGCCCGGTTAACCGGCCGGCCGGCCACACAGCACTTCAGTGTGCCGGTTTAGCAATGGAAAGTGAAACTTGAAACCGAAATTTTAACAGCGTACCGCGATCAGCTGTAAGCGAATGTGTGGGAAAACACACACACATATTTAACAGACGATAAGGAAGTAGAGAAGCAGAGAGAGAGAGAGTGTTGAGTTGAGCTGCAACTCAATGCAACCTACTACCAGCTCAACCGAGCAACGAGTGGTCATGGTATGGAAATTCGTTTGGGGAAAATATTTACTTCCGGAAAACTTTATGCATCAGAAAGAGCCACTTCCTGCAGCCAAAGATTGGATATTGAGGTTTCCTTTTACGGATACCACTTCAGCCAAGTTAAACAAATCCGCCAACAAAGTTTCTTCAAACACTCAATCCACATTGACGACTCTTATGCCAAGTCTCACCGCTTCACCATGCACATTACTTCATCATTCAGAGCAGCGTTCGGCTGAAAGCAAACGTGAACGATCGATCTTACCGGTATTGCATAATGATTTGCGTGCAGCCAGCAACTAGGCTCAAATCTCATTTTACACAGTTTTATGACACTTTTCTCGCTCGCTCGCTCGTGTCCGCTTCTTCGTGGTGGTGTCCGGATCCCTCAAGCAAACAGTGGCGTTTTTGCCCCACTCACCTTTTTTTTGGCTCACCGAATGAAGAAGGAAGTGCGCTGTAGAGAGGCGATCACGATCGCGATCGTAGCCGTGCATCGTAAAACCTAAGCAATGCAACAAATTAGAACGAGGCCAAAAGTGTGATCAAGTAACAGCAAAAAACGTGAACCGCTTTTTCTTACTCTCTGCGTGGCAAACTCATTTGGGGAGGGGGTGGGGGGTGGGGAGAAGATTGGTCGGGGGAGATGGGTGCATGCATACCTGAAGAGGAAGGAGAGAGAGAGAGCAAGAAAAAAAGCACAAACCTAAATCAAGAAAACGGTACTTCCACCTGCACCACCCTCACCCAGATACACCCTCTCCCTTCCTTCCCCCTCTCTCCTTCGCCACCTCCTTCCCACTTCACCCCTTCATTCGATCCACTGGTCCACCAATCTGGTGGGCTTGGTTGCGTTACGCTACGCGGCTTCTGTTGTAGCCGCCATTATTGGCCTGCGCTACGAACGAAACCGTTAGGCGCGAGAATAAGTAGCGCAAAAAGTAGGAAACAATAATAGGCAAAGCTAAAGCCTGTGTATGTGTTGGTAAGTTGGGAGCTTCATGATGGGGAAATTCAGGCAAGCAACACAACAGCAACAACAACAAAAAAACGCCACTTCGGGTGGAAAACCTGAGCTCCGAGGCACAATTACTGAAGTTTTTCCTATTTGGTGGGATGGGATGGGATGGCACAGGAAGGAGGTGGAGACGAACGGCAGAGAGTTAAACCGAGCGATCGGTAGCGGTTCAGCGCACGTTTACACGAGACTAAACTTTCGCAATTCTTCGGTGGCCACATCGAGCCACCGGTGATGCACGGGATTTTGGGGCGCGCACGTGCAAGCTTTGGTTTTGGAGGCCCACCAACACGCGTGCCCTTTTCACGTTTGATGCAAATGTTTGGAGTTTTGTGGACTATTTCACAATTTTTGTGGAGATTTCCAAACATAAACACATTTGTGGACTTTCTTTCAGGAATCTTGGGGCAGAATTGCTAACGACCAAAACGACTTGATCGGCTAAGTTGTCTGGGTCTTTTGCCTAATACAATCGGTCTTTTGCCTAATATATCCTGTCAAGTCTTAGGTAACTTCGCTAGTTTTAGTACGTCCAATAATCATTAGGAGATGATCCCCGATCATTCGATCTTAATTTGCTTTAATTTTTATATCAGATTGGGGCTGTTCAGCGGCTTAGGAAATAGCGATACTGGTTTTCACGCCGTAAGACCGAGAATCAAATTTCATACGAACCATTATCCCGTAGTGAAAATTGTCTATCTCACTAAGTGATATCATTTAGTCTAGATAGCCAATATATGGCCACCAGGACTTATTGATCGGTTTAGCCAAGATGAAGAAATATTCCAATATAAGTTGCGATCTTCAAGAATAATGAAAATCTAGGCTAAAGCAAACCTTCTGTAAAAATACTTCAAATCAAACCGGAAAACCTGGAACATACCTATCACATATCTTCATATGTGTAGCATCCAAACTCCACAACAATCGAGCACACGAACATGCACACATCTTCATGGGATGAATTTTAAACTAACCTAAACCGGTGATGATCAAACTCTCACCGATCTACGGGATGTGTCGCCCGGCTTTACACTTTCTTTTCTTGTTTCCATTTCATCCGCAATGCCGTAATCGACGAACGGCGCCTTTTGCGTCTTAGTTTTGACCGGCGAAGCAGCTTCCATCCACCGAGTTTCCATCACCCACCGGATAACCCTCACCATTTTTCCTGATGCTTTAGGGAGGGACGCTGATCGTAACCTCAATTCGGCTGAATCTACCGGAGATCACCGGATTCGTGGGGTTTTTTTTTTTGGGGGGGAGAGAAGCTCAGTTGAGATCTCTTTTTTTCTGCAACAGACTCGCAAAAGCTTTTGCTTTCATAGTTTTTCTTCGTAAAATTGGAGTACGATTCCAGCTTTAATCATCTTTGGTAGGAATTCGTCACACCTATCCGCCACAGCACTAGTTAGACTTTTACAGAAGAGAGTTTGAAAAAAACCCAACAAAAGAAGGCAAAATGACTTCTGTTTTCACACTTTTCGCTTTTATACTTGCATCGCAAAGGAAGGGCTGAAAATCATTTCCCGCCACCAGTAGCCACCGTTTAATGATTTGATCGAGGAAGCTTAACCTGCTTAACGGCACGCCAAACATGACATGCGGGCTCGCGGGCTCTGCCGAGGTTTAAGGTCTATACATTGCTCCATTTTTTTGTTTTGTCCATTGCATGTGGGCAATAGTTAGCCTTGTACATTGTAAGGCCACCCGGTTCTTCGTGCTACGCGAAGCCGCTGGAACCATTACCCAAACTGTCCAACACTTTTAATCGCTACATGAATTGCTCAAATGGGCCGGAAAGAGATGTTGTTTTGGTCTGTGCAGTGTTCGTTAGGTCTGATCTCTGGTGGTTTCTTTCGCAGTTGGAGCTATACCCCGGTAGCTATAAAACGGTATTTCCACAGTACATAATTTCCCACCCGCAAAGCATCGCTGCCAAGCAGGACGAGGGTAGATGATCACGCTTGGGCAAGCTTTACGGCTGCTTTGTAGTTGATTTATTTCCATCTACAAACCGTCGTCATAAAGTAGCACCAGCCAGCCGTCCAAACTGGTGGCAACCTGTTGAAGTGGACCATAAAAGTGTGACCATTTTATTTGCGGCCTGTTTTTCCCGTGGTGCACCTCAGTTTCGGTTCACTTTCCATTTTTTTGTCCTCTGTTGGTTTGCCTAAATGCGATTGCGTCAGATTTTATATGCACCAGTAAGGGGGGGAGAAGCGTTACATTGTTACGGGGAGCATAAATTATTGAATGGTTTAATTTATTATTTAATGCTTTTATTTATTATGTTTAATCTGTGCTGCGTCTAACTCACAAGCCAAAGGGGGGGGGGGGGGGAGGAAAAGCAGACGATTACATTTATAAGAAATCAGGCCAGATTTGTAGTGATAAGGCCTCGTCTTCACCTCACGTACTAATCGCAATCGTGCGTGTCCACTTCGCGGTAACGCTTTACGTGCTGAGGGCGTGCGTGAGGAACTCTAAAAACGTTAGTGAAAAAAGCTGTAAGCCACTCAGCTACAAAAACACCATCCAACAAGACGCCGTAGACGAAACTGTAACATCATACCGGCAAAAAGGCACCGGGCGTGTCGTAAAATCGAGAGTGTAAACCCGCGAGTTACAGAAAAAGCAAACCGCGTTGATAGAAACATGATAACACCTTACGCGCGAATTTTGCGCAACGCCAAAACAACGCCGAATCGAGGCCGCTGACAAAAAAAGGAGCAGGAAGCAACAACTGCGAAAGAAAAAATCGCAAACGTTTGATGCGATACGGTTGAAGAACATTTCTTCACTTCGCTGGCCAACGCGCACAGTAAACATCGTCATCAGTCGCGCTAATTAATGATGCATCATCGCAAAGTAGGCAGTGTTTGAGGCGTCCAAATTCGATAAGCTGTAGAATGGAAAGAACAGCAAATAGAACAGTAAGAAACAAACACATACACACACACATAACCACCCTCTGGCGTCATTTGTCCGTGACGGAGCACGCACCACCGGAAAGTACGCGAAGAGTGAAAACCGGCTGCTTACGATATTGGAGGCCGCTCCACTAAAGTGGGGTGCTCCAAAAATGGCAACTCGTACACACACGCACACCAATCAGCCACCGTTTTGCTGTGTGTACACGGGCCACAAGAGCGTGCCAAGGATGCCATTGGCAAACGCGCACCACCGGCAATGAACGCGATCGCGAAAACAGTCGCGCTTGAACGCGAGAGAGAGCGAACGAGAGAGCAACCCTATTGATGTGAGCGAGAGATGTGCAAAACAAAAAGTGACCTACCGCAAAATCTCCCGGGCGCATGCGCTTTTTTTGCATGAAGAAATGAAGCCACTACACCACACATACACATCCACACCGGTGCCTTAGCATCGGTGTGCTGGGAAACGCTGGATGTTGGTGGTTGGTGTTTCTGGACCGGAAAAGGGCGTGGAGAAGGGTTAATGGGCGAAGGAAACGCGTATATCCTGTTGGTTTCATGCACGCACACACACACACACACACCAATGGGGTGTACTGCGTGCCCCAAATATGGGGACCTCTCGCCAATAGCGTCCGTGCGATGTTTTTGTAGAGTACCGTGGGACAAAAGTGTGTGTATCGAGTATGTTTGATGAGTGCTTACAGGATAAAAAGAATGGCTTTGACAGAATGACAGAAATAAAAATATCATGATAATTATTATTAATATGAAAATATGATAAGTCTTATAGATGTTTAATTAAACAAATTTAACAAAACTGTTGTAAAAAAATTAGAATATCAACCATCTATAAGGTTTGAATTTAAAATACTTGGCTTTTGGTGTAAATGTTTTAGTAATATAAAATGGTAATTTCTAAATAACAGTAACAAAATTACTGATGGAGTCTCGTGCCCCACTGTACTCTACACACGATTGCCGATTTACATAGCGAAAGCCGGTTCCGAAAATTACTGCTCGATGGAGCACGAGCGCGTAACGCGGAAGGTGTCCCCATTCCCTTTTCCTTGCCTCCCCTCACCTCTTGAACTCCTTTCTCTTCCGTTCATATCCGTTTATTATTGAAAAGATAAGAATGTAATCTGGAATTTTACATTGGGACTTTTTGGTCATTTCTTTCGCGACTGTTCTTCAGGTATTAGGTTCACTTCGTAGATCAGAAAATTCAGTATCTCCAAATCGGTATCCACACACATCGATACCATTTCGCGAAAACGTAAACAAACCCGTGGCTCAAAATGGCTCCCACTTTGCACTTTGAGTAACGTAACGCAGGCTCCCCTGACGAGGGGCGTTACAACCCGTTACGAGCTGTTGTAATCCGCTCTCGCTAGCAAAACAGCTGGAATGAGTTGAAGTTGCTCGGGTTGCTCGAGCTCAAGGGGGGTCGAAAGGGGCCACCATGCTACCCTCTCGTCGTTTCCCAACCGTACAGCGCAAGATTTAATAATGATGTGAGCGGCGCTGGCGCAGGAACACACAATGGCGATGGAGAGACCTCGGAGGAGAAGGTTTTTATGCTGCGAAGGGGGGGGGGGGGGGGGGGTGTTTCGAGCATATACATAGACCCCCGCCGAAAGAGCCGAACTCGCGCTGCGTTCGTCCAGCGCGCACCATTCGCGCACCAACATAATGTTTAGAGACAAAACGCAGAAAAAGAAGAAGGAAAAAAGGCTGGAAAGGAAAACTGTTTCTCCTCTAACGGTGGAGTTTGTGTGGTGATGATGCTTCGGTCACCATTTCCACCCGCCCGTTCGGGGGGATCATTCTCCACCTTCAAACTCCGTTGGTCTTTATGCTGCTGTTGCCTAGAGCATGGTTTCTGAGCTTCGTTGGAAAAGGGGGCAGGGTGAAATGGGTAGAAGGGGGATGAGGGGGAAGCTGCTTGATGCGCGAACAAGCGACCGCGAGGCGGTGGTGAGGATTTAATGGCGCAGGAGGAAAAATATTGTGTACGGTGGCCCCATTCCAGTGTCGGCCCCATCAGCGCTTGCATGGATTCTGGATCCATGTGTGCGATTGTGTGTGTGTGTGTGCATGCAGTTTTGTACTTGTGTATGGGATGGTTCGTTCCCGGTTGCCGGAGTATTGGTGATCTTAAATTTTATGCTCATGCATTCGAGGAGAAAAGTCGCTCCAAGGCAGGGCAGGCAGGCGGGAGGCCAGGTCTCGGTTCGCTATATTACAGTTATTATGAATACTTTGCAACGGAGTTGTTTTACTCCGTTTTTATTTTCCTTTTTTCCCTTTTTCTGTTTTTTTGCCCACTGGTGTATGCAGTTCTGAGGAAACTTAGATGTGCCGTCTGCGGGATCCGTGATTTTCAGCAACTTTAAGGTTAGGGTTTTTATGGCGTTATTCTTGTAAAAAAACTTACACCATAAGAAATGAATGACAATAAAATCCTTGGCAAATCGTTGTGTAAGCTACCAGCAGCAACAACAACAAAAAAATCAAAACAAAAATGTCCTTCACGACGCGAAGCACCAATTTCACGGCAGTGAACTCAATTATGCGTGTCATTTACGAGCTTTTAGAGGAACCGTTTTACGATTGATATTTGTGAAAGAGAAATAAATAACAAAAAGACCCAGTGCATATATTAAACAAAATACACAAACATGCGACACGCGTGCTATGTTTGCATATCTGTTCACAGATCGCCTATACGAGGAAGACTCCGCTCCAAGGGCTGTCGGTGGGCACATAAAAACAAACTTTAAGTGAAACCGTACACCGCTGGTATGGTACGTGCTGTAGCGGTGGCATGCAAAAGAGAGTACTGAAAAAACACGAAGCAAAAGTATTACAATCACGAACCAATATGCGAGCTGAGAAACAAAACGTTCGCAAGCAGCTGAGCAGCAGCGGTAGCGAAAGATGGTGTCACTATTGCTGAACCACCTTCTCCATGGTTTTCCAACTGCCAACACTCCGAGTGGGGCGCACGAATGAAGCAAAAAGCGCATCGGAATGTGTGTTGTTGATTTTATGGCAGGCTGTTGAAGTAACGCGAGCGGACTTCATTCGCCTCCTTAAAACGCATCGGAAAATCAGCTGCTGCCGTTACTACCCGTTATTGTGTAGCGCACCGAGCTGACGCACACACTCTCTCACCGAATAGCCGAGCCCCCTCCCAAAATCGAATCGCACGAACGAGATGGCGAACAAACAAACAACTTCCTATTCGCTCTCACCTTTCCGCGATGGCTGCCCGTACGCACACACCAGCAACCACTGCTGCCATACTGCTGCCATCGCACAAAGAACGGCCCCACACCACTACAGCCCTGTAACAACGGCGGCAACACCCGCTTGACAGGATGTCGCGCAACATGCAAGCTGAAACTCGGGCTGAAAGTCATTCGAGTTTCAGCCTTCTTGAGTGACCGGGCGTGAGCGGCGAGCGTACTCGGCACTTGTTCTCACCATATTCTCATGCTCTCTTTTTCTTTCCTTTCGCTGTATTGGATGCTCCCCGCTCCAAGCACAGCTGTTATGGATATAAAAGAGCAATTCTTAGAAACCTAGTTGCAAGGAGCAATTTACGATGCAATCGAACGTTTTATTCAGAATGTTTACAGCAGCTGGTCGATCAAAACAAAATATTGATTGCGTTTAACTAACAGTGAAATTTGTACTGAAATTATTAGAAAAGGTATAAAAGTTATGAAAAACGAACGTGAAAAACTATACACACTTTCATTAGGTTGGGTACCTACCGACTATTTGGTTCACTGCACTAGTACGATCAAACACTTTCGCGCATGCGAATACACTTAAACTCGTTCAATAGCCACACGGTAAAAATTTTAAGCTTTATAATCCACTTTCATGCGCACCAAGCCAAGCCAAGTTGAAAACTGTTTATCTACCTGTGATCTGTCTGGTTAACATTCTACCACAAGTGTGAATTTCCAACACATAGAACGAGAGAGCATTCAGGAGTAGCGTAGAGTGGTGGACCATGTGAGAGTGCGAGAGTGTGAGCCGAGCGCAAGGCGAAATTTTTCGAACACCTTAACGGAACGAGCGTTCCGGAATGGAGAGGGAAGGTAGTGTCGAGGTGGAGTGTGAGGGTAGCTTATGCTCAGGAAGAAAATTCGGCAAACACACTACTGGTGGAAGCGTTCAGGCATGAAGTGGGATTGCGGAGTGCGAGTAAGTTGCGCGATCGCTCGAAAGTGTGGGTCAGGGGTAGCGAGAGGCATCAAAATGAGTTACTCTCTGTCATGCGGGCAAGCCCGCGCGCGTTGCAGCCGCTCGCGTGGAGGGGAACACTCATCGAATGAACACGGCGGATGAACTCTCCCGGTGTAAGGGGAAATACGAGCTCGCGCGCGCTCTCACCACTACACACGCGCACCAACCACCAGCGTATACACGACCGCTACGGCAGCGGTCCGCTACGGCAGTGTACGGAACGGGCTCGCCATTTTAAATTTGACTTCTGCCGAGAGCATAAGGTTGTTCCCCACTGTTGTTTGCACCACGGTTTTAGCTGCGAACTCCCAATACATTACAGCTGTGAGCGCTTCATAGAACGGGCCGGCACCGGAAACAAATCGCGCATCGTTACGGCCGAGGACCATCGCGTTTCGGTGTATCTCTAGTGCTCGAGTGCTTCGTGTTCGGTTGGTCGGTTGTACGTTCTGTGCGTTGCACCCACCAGCACCGACCGACACGCTGAAAAGTGCGTTCTGTGAGAACAAAGTGTGACAAAAGTGCAAATAAAAAAGGAAAATCACAGTGGTCAATTAAGAAAGGAAAAACAAACCAAAAACCGTACATCGTTATCGCTAGCGTCCTGTTTGACGCGGTGAAAAGTGGTGACAAACACGCACTGGCAACCTACGGAAAACAAACAATTGTTCTCGGTTCGCTTTGCGTCGACCGTTGAGCGAGCTGAGCGAGAGAGTGTTGTTGTTGCCCAAGTGCGTTGTAAGCTGCCTTCGAAGTCATTATAGCAGCAGTTTGCAGCCACCTACAACAGCGCTCCTCGCACGACAAACCAGAGTGAAAACAGTGCAAAAGTGTTAGAAGCAAGCACAGCAACGAACGTTACCGAAGCGTTATATAAATGTGTGGTAGTGCAATAGCAGGCAGGGAAACAATCGCAGTAGCATTCGCCAGCAATAGAAGCTCATTCGTTGTGTCCTTTCGCTGTGGTTAAGATCCTTGCTAGTGCGAGTGGTGCTGTAATTTGGAACAGCCCGCCCAACACAACTACCTACCTGAGCTTTCCACGGGTAGCGAATTTGGTGTGTTTCGTTTAATCGTGTTTTTATCTACTGTGTACCCGGCCGCGTGTGTGTGCGAAGAAGAGAGGCGAACATTTCGCAGGACCTACATCAACATTACCGAACCCGAAAGTACAGAAGTAGGCGTTGCGTTCTGTGTACCAGATATATTGCAGAAGGTAGTGAAGTGTGCGAACCAGTCTCATATAGAGAGAACAGTTTGAGCCCGACCCCTCCCTCCCCGTTTTCGGCTAGCTTTCCTGCACATGCCGAATAATGTTACTGAGCAGCAGGATCGGAACAAGTGCGTACGATCTACTACAGCTACTGCCACTGTTGCAGCGCGACGATGTTGCACTTGCTGAAGCCGCTGGTCCACTCTCTACGCTACACGGTGCTGTGACGTGCTTGTCATCGTTTTCGCTAGCCGGACTCACGAACCAGGCCACGGTCGCGGGCCTCTTCGACGGTGCTGACCACTGTCAGCTGCTCCTAGCGCAAGAAGCGCTCGCCTGCCGTCCGACACTGTTCGCTACCGGCAACGCTACCGGTGGTGGTTCTGCCCCGTGCATCAAAAGCTCGATCAACGAAGCTTACTACAATCTGGACAAGTTGTTTGCGTAGTTCGGTGAAGAAGAGCAATAAAAACTACTGCTGTGAGTGAAAGAAAGCAATAAGGAAGATAAACCTTTTCCGGAATCGAATTTTTGGAAACAACCAGTGTCGCTCCCGATCGGAAAAGTGTGTTGAAAATCGGCAAGTTTAACTGCAATGTTTTGTGCATGTGTGCTACGTGTGTGAGATTGTTGGGAAAAGCATAGAAGAAAGAATACAGTGCGTGTGTGCGTGTATCCGTGTTCAGTATTGGTTCGATACAATTCGATGCGAAAGATCGCAATAACAAGCCCCCAACAGGTGAGAGCAGTGCAAGTGAATCCGAAAAGCGAAGGTGTTGTGTGATAAAGAGAATTGAGTGTGTGAAAAAAGCAAAAAGGAAGCAAAGAAAAGAGTACATGTGCCCACAACCCACAAGTCAGTTGAAGTCAAAATCAGAAGCAAAAGTGTGAAACCCAGAAAACGAGTGATCCACAAAGTGTGCAATTTTATGAAGTTAGTTCGGTGATACGAGTGAGTGAGAAGCTGCCGATTGATCGTTCAACAGGAAGCAATTTTTTGTGTGTTTCTTGTGTGCTGCTGAATCACCTTGCCATTTGTTCAAAACTGAGCCTAAGCTGCAAGAAGAGATATTGATTGGAGCAGAGTAAAGCAAGATCCCGACCCGAGAAAACAGAGCGAAGCGATCGACCAGCCACCCTTATGAAAAAATACTTTCTCAACAAAATGTCCACCGGCAAGCGTCTGGCGAAGCGCTCGATCGTGGGTACGCGCGTCTGTGCGCCCGGTACCGATGGGATCTGGTACTCGGGCAAAATCGAGTTCGTCAAAACGGCACCGGACCAGCAGAAGGAACCTGGCCGTACCGGTACAACCGGTGGCAACTTCCTGCCCGGGCTTACCACGCCCGCCCGTTACACGGTGCAGTTCGACAATATGAAGGACGCCGCAAGGCTAGGGTTGGCCCGCGAGTTCCGCGAAACCGAGCTGATCGGGCGCGGCTTTCGCAAGATCGAGGACGTGAAGCTGAAGCCGGGCCAGAAGGTCTTCCTCACGTACAATGGGCGGGAGAATACGGGCGAGGTGATCGCCCACGACGATCTGAAGGACGAGGTGAAGGTGCGGATTGCCGGTGCGACGAACGGTGCTGCTCAAGAGGTTAGTACTGTTTTAATCTATTACTCCTGAGATAATGTCCTCCAAGAACTGTAGCCGGACAATAGTGACGTCTTATTACAGTTGCCCACTTGGTATCCTAGAGTCTTGATTGCAGGATTCTCACTTGTGATACCTCAGAAGGCCTCCTGTAAAGCTCTTTTGAATTGCTGACATGTTGCAACGATTTGCACGTCCTCGTAATCTAGTTAGTCCAATTTTTCAACCTAGAATTTGGAAATACATCAGACAACGTTCCGGCTTTTGGGAAATGACTTGGACATTAATTTAAAGGTCTAATTAACTTGATACTTCAAAACAGGTCCTTTCCCAACATTTGACTCCCCGCCAACCAAGCAGGGTGTGTGTGTGTGTTTGTTCTTTAAAAAATGCTACTCTTTTACCCATTTTTACTTGGCTTCATTGTCCTCAATTTTGCTGCCGTTACTATATTGTACTTCATTGCACGGGCGCAGCCGTCTCCACTCCACAACCAACTACCGACTGTAGCACGCCAAAAGTAGGTCAAGGAGAAGCGCGACTCGTTACAACCCCACACCTATCTCTGGCTTTACATACTATTACTTGGAGAAGCATCGAAAAAATAAGGCATCCAAAAAACAGGGGAGCAGACTGATCGTTTAGCCCCCGAGTGTGTGAGTAGAGCCAAAACACAATAGAAGGATCTGCCCAGCACCATTGTGCCAGACAGGGAGCAAGCATTAAACGGTAGCTCGCAAATAGATCCAACATGGCGGCTGCACAGCTAGAACGAATCCGTTGTAACGTGTGTTACAACGTCACGAGATGGCAGATGGAAGCAAAAGTAGGTCAATCCTCCTTCCAGTCCCGAATCGTTCCCGTGGCAAGTGCATGCGCGCACGCTCCCGTCCGTGTGTGTGTGTGTGTGCGCGCCTGTGAGCTTCAATGTATGGGTGCGCCTGTGAATGGTAAAGCAATAAATGGATGCCCTTTTTTGGATACACAGGCAGAGGCACATAAAAACAGGAAGTGAGAAAATGGTGCGTGCGCGATATTGGCCCTTTTTTATTTTCATGTACGGCCCTGCACAAATCGGGTTCGTTTCCCATTTGTGACCCAATTCTGGACGCTCTGTACATACATACATAGCAAGCAGAAAGCCAAGCCACCAAGAATAAACATAATAACCGCCGAACCTACGCTAACAAACGTCATGTAAATCCTTGTCCCTTTTGCTCGAGCAATGTTTGCCAAAACTGATGCATGATTCCCGAAAATTTTTTCCTTTGTTTTCTATTCACGCTATTAAGCTAATCTTCTGAGCTCGAGGAATATCGCGGATTTCGAACCAGCCGCCTCATTTGGGCGCTTGCTCCGAAACCAGCAAGCAAAGCAGTTTTGTTACTGTAAGCTAAGTTACAGGTCAGGTCCTGACAACATTGTTCGGGAATATAGGTTAAGGTCGAAATAAGGTCACACGTAAACACAGGATGAGCATAGATATTGGGGATAGCGAACGAGAAGAAGAGACAAGATTGCACGCGACTTTGAATGTGTGTGTGTGTGTTAAGATGCTTCGCGATTGTACGAAGCACCAGGAGCCTCCATCGCGTGAGACCAAACGTTGGCTGTAGGTTGTAGTAACCTGCCACTTTTCCAGGTCACGGTAGTTTCGGGGGGGTTTTTCAATTTTTGTGTGCTCCGATTGCTTTCATTCTGTAAAACCGACACTCCCAGTTTACAGTGTGCTAGTTTGGGTGTGTGTGTCCTTTCGCCAAGAACGTGTCCTTTTTTGGGCATCAACGGGCTGCAAAAGGGGTAAGTTTTACAGTTGCCATGTTTCGGTGCAAGTTTTTCACACAAAACTGGGCCAAACACATTACAAGATTTGATTACTGATTGACAGCACTGATGTGTAGCGTATTGATTAAACGCGAGCTGGTTGCTCAGTGAGCAAAAAGTGTCCAATAGGCAAACCCGATCCGGCGACCGATAGCAGCCCACGGCTGCGCGACCAATGGAATAAATCTAAAACTGAGCTACACACACACAAACGCGCGCGGGTTCAATTCTCCATCGGGGAACCGTTCAATGGCCACGTGAGGTTGCCCTTTTCTTTGTTTGTTCCTTTGTCCCATTTTTTCCACCAACCGAGTGGTCGTTATGTTATTGAACTCGACCTGTTTTGTTTTAAGTCAACGTTTGCTGTTTGTTACCTTCAGCGTTGTGCCATTTCATGCACCCGATCTTCCATGCACCCTTTTCATGCGCAGTTCATCGGCATCGGTGATTTGGACGCGCAATCATTTGCCCGGCTCGATCGCAACCATTTTGATAGGCTCCCGTCGGACGATCGCCGATCGTCGACCCGATTTGTTCATTGATCACCCTCTCTCTCTCTCTCTCTCACTCTCTCTCTCTCTCTCTGTCTTGCTCGCTCTGGTAAGGGTAGATTCTGTTCGTGTGCCACCGTTGATTGATCACTGGCGTTGTATGTGCGTTTTTTTTTTTATTTCCTGAGGTAGTTACAACTCATGCTGTCATGCTGGACACTGTTTAGCTAGATTTGAACACCTTTTTTCAAGCTCCAGTGTAAAGTCCGGGTTAGGTTTTGTATGTCGCTTTTATATGCAGGTGTACCTTCCCGTAGGTCGTTTACCCGGTCCCGGTACCTTGCATTATGGCGCGTGGAGTTCTTATTTACCTCTCAGTATCTCGTCAATTGACGTTCGTTTCGACGCCCCAAGTGATACATATTCAATACGGGGTGTTGTGAGTGTGTGTGTGCGTTTTTGCTTTATCACACTGACGTTATCGATCAAAGCGCTAGAACTGCAGTCACGATGCAATGTGTTAATTATTATTCGCTTTTCCCTTTTCTCGCACCACTGCACCGAATCACACGTTGAAAATATCAAGCCGCGATAATGGTCAGTTCTAATAAACTGTCTCCACCAGTACGGCAAGGTGTCTTGCGGCCGGAGACGCACGCTTCGCTATTTTTACCGATACAAACGCAAAACCCACACACAACGCAATGCGAATGCAGAAAGCAACCGACCGTTACGAGGTGACCGTTACGGTGCGTTACGGTGCAGCAGGGTGGCGCGAATGTATTTACTTCAATCATTGGCTTTGGCCCGTTGCTATCCCGGTCATCTGCTCACGGGTGTTCGTGGGTTCGTCTTCTTCTTGCTCAGCGCACTGTCGGTCGTTAAATCTTGTACATGCACCGCCGGTTGACTGATTGCAATTCGGTTGGCTGTGAATGTCACCATGTCGATGTATCGCCCGCTCTCGCGCGCGTCATTTGGCTTGTGTTGTGAACGAAATTGCACTTGTTTTCTTCCTGCCGATCGAGGCTTACTTCATCTGCTGCTATCATATGCTTGTGCATCATATGCTTGTCACCGTATGTGTCTATCGTACTGTCTCGCTTCTGCTCAGGACGCCGGTTCTAAACCATCCCCACCAACGGGCATTTTTTATTCGGTGGTGCTCTGTTTCGTAACCACCCGCTAATATTCATTTCGTGCACCTTTTTTGCTCGGTGTTATGTGTTTATATATTTGTTTGTGTATCGTTGCAACCTCCCTCCGAGTCGCTTTGCTTTTCTTCTTCCTAGTCTTCCCGCGCACTGCAGCTGACAAACGGGTCCTGTCCTTCAAAAAATCCAATGACCGACCTTCAACTCGCTCAACACCTCGACACGATCGGCCGGACGAATGAGCGAACGAGCTGCTGGTGACGGTCGTTATGCATTTTACAGATTGCGTTTTTCTTGCTCCCGGGGGCTGCGCACTCTTCTTCCTGTGCCCCGAATAAGTATGGGGTGTTTGCACCGAGCGAGTGTTTGCGTAAATGTTGCTAAACAGTGCAGCCGTTTCTAGCTCCGGCATTTGATGATTGATTTTCTTGTCTTGCATTTTCTGGTGATGTTGTGCCGAGCGCAACAACAAAGTAAACTCTGTCAACGGCAGGCGATAAAGATATTCGAGTGCAATGCCCCGGTGCACAACGCTTTAAGAAGCTAGGACGCTTCCAAAAGTAGCAATTCTGAGTAAGGGTAAAAATATACAATACCGTCGATCCGCCGATACGCAAAACTAATGGCAAAGAAATATCAATGAATCTTACACCTACCGAACGGCCCGACGAGTCGCGCTGGCTCCACCACGACAGGTTGCTGATGCTATTTCTGTCCTTAGCAAATTGTACCACCTAGGACACTTCTTTCGCATCCTCTGCTCACCTTCAATTGCGCTCATTCCGCGCTGGTCAAGTGGTTTTTTTTTTCGCGCCCGGAGGATGCGCTTTTCCCATGACGTCAGACGAAAGCAGGAGGCGACCCACCGACGACACACACGCCAACAACATTCGTTGCGTATGATTATGAGTGGGGGGGGGGGGGGGGTTATTTTTAAACCATCTTCCCACCCGGCCAGCATCGTCGTGCACGCGAAACAACGAAAACAACAACCAGCAACACCTTGCAGCGACGCGAAAGGTGAGGGCGTCTTATGGACGGTTTCATAGCCTGGTCCGCTCGCCCATCCACCGTCACCGTCCTGGTCGCTTTGCCGGTTCGGTAGATTGGAGAAAATCAACCACAACATTCAGTGGTCTTCCTTTGCATCCGATGTATCCCGTTTGCTATTTATACACTTAGCACAAGTGCGTAGGGTCGTGCGGATGGGCGATGAATCGCCCAAGCACAACAAAGCGATAGCGTAATAAATGTGAAGCAAACGACAGCAGCAAAACCCTTAAGAAGACAGGTTTAATTGTTGTGAGGGTGATTCAACCAAGTATTTTTATTTAAAAAACAAAATAATACCTCTGATTCCAAGAAGTCAGAGTAAAACAAGCCGTTGTCCTACATTGTACTGAAGAGTTACAACCGCCATCAAACCTCAATAACAAAGTGTACCTGTATAGCTATAAATTTCCTTCCTGCTGCACGCAAAATGGCAATGAGATTAATAGGCTTCACTGCAACTCTGCCAGGCCTGCTCCAAATAAAATATCATCTGGATCGTTCGGATAGCTTGGGCGGTGCATCCCGCTCGACGGGAAGCCTGTAACTGTGCTGGGGAGTCAACGAGCAGAGCCCGCACCGTCCGGTGTGAAGAGGCATTGAAGCGATCACACCGACCGCTCTCCATGACCTTTACGCAATGCTTTTAAAAAAGCGACATTTTCGCACGAGTGACTGGTTTCGGTGTTGCTCCGTTGAGCTTCTACGTTTTGGCGAAGGAGCTGCTTTCCTCCTGTTCCTAAAAGGGCAAGGCCTCTCCAACGGCTGATGCAGCCGGAATCGTTACAAGTGGAGCGAGTGAGTGGGGAGATCCATCCATACAGGATGTATTCAGGTTTCGAACACACTGACAGTGGCCTAAAAAGCACAATAAATAAGCTTACAAATGGGTGTAAAATCACCGACACGACCACTCGAACTCGGAAGGACAACGCATATTCTGACGACCATCACGACGGGCCAGGGAATGCCCGAAATGCTTACGTCATCGTTCGCCCATCACCGGCGTCGGACCGATCAGCCGTCATGTTTTATTTTTCGCATCACGGTTACACCGGCTTTGGGTGAGTGAGTGCACACCACACACACAAATACTTCTGTTGATGCCTTGAAAGATTTGAATCCCGTGCCGATGGGGGTAGGCCAATACGTGATGGCACTTGTGTTGCGTTCTGTGCGCAGTGTTGGTAGTAGCCAACCGACCAAACGAAACCGTGGAGAATCGGCTAGACCTTGAGGTAGTCCGGCAACAACAACAACGAGCGCGCCGGCAAAAACAAAAATCGCATTTAAATACGGCCAGCCTCAAAAGGCCGTAGAACTACACCCTTCGCATAATATAGTGAGGCGGTTCGGGGGGGGGGGGGGTATGTGGAAGGGGGTCAATCGGGAGGATGATCGTTTAGATGGGGCCTCGAGATCGTGACACGATACACTTGCGAATGTAAACAAACCAATTGACGAGATCGAAGACTGCCACCACCACCACCGAACGCGGAAGGATTGGAATGAATTCGTAATGAACATCAAACGAACCGTGAGCGCCAACAAACTAGCTTGGATGTGGATGTGGTTGAACTCAAGTTCCTGCGTTCCTTCGATAAAGTTGTGCGAACGCGTACGTTAGCCGCTTTGCTCCCGGTTGTGTCCCAGTGAACTCCGCGCTTATCGTGCAGGTTTTTTTTGGGTTGGACCTGCCCAGCTTTTTGACTGTTTTAAATGACGCAGTTTGTTGGCTGTTTATTTATGACGCTCTAACTCACACACACTGCCTTCATTCATCGCTGCTTGCAGATCTTATGATAATGAGCCGGGATCGATATACAGGTTTACTAGCTGTGCGTGTCTCATCCAAGGCGAGCGAACCTTGAGCTTAATTATTAGCGTCCGCGGACTCTCGCACGGACGAATCAAAAAACACTTCACTACACCACGGCAGAGCTACATCTACGCGAGGTCATTAGTTTCGTGCGAAATTAGCGACCAAAACAGAGAACATACAAAAATGGCACCCCCACCACCAAACTTCACCTCCGCCCTTCTTCCGTCGCCTATTTCGTTGTTTCGTTTCATTCAACTATTAGCTACCAGTTGACCTCTAAAATTAATATTTCGCCGTGTAGTGTGGGTTACTGTTGTTGTTACTTTTTCGAGTGGTTTGTTTGAGGTTGCTACTCACCAGCAAAACACATTTTTGAAAGTGCGAACATAACCTTCACACTAACAGCGGCATCGCATTCGAAACAGGATGGGATCGCATTTTTTTCCCTACCTGACATAACGGCAATCTCACCCTCATACCCACGACCCCACGGTGGAATGTGTGCCGAATGGTTTTGCCACTATTAATTTGCATTACGTCCCCGGGGGCCATTACGGAAGTCATTTTTTCGAAACGAAAACTTCAGAGGCTTCGATCACTGAAACCGGTTCAACGTGGGACTGTGAGTGTGAGGTTTCTGCTCCAGGTCTCACTATCGCTATGCCCTCTTTTTTGTTCGGCCAGCAGTCAATTGTACATTAAACAAACAAACGAATCATTTAATTTAGCTCACATGATTTTTAGCTTTAGTTTGGTTCGGTAATGCTACTCCAACTGGGCAACGTTACCGGCTCTTTTTGTTTTCGTAGAGTCAGCAAACAAAAACATACAGCGTCATCCGTGTGTCTTGTTACACTGGAGCCCATTTTTCTTCCTACTGCCATCTTGCTCACGCTAAGGGCAGCGAAAAAAACCCCGTTGCTCGAAGTTCCGCCGGCCGGCGCGGGGAACTACGTGCGTGTGATTATTGTGATGACGATGGGCGAGAATCGACCGCCGACATGAGTTGCGCAAACAATCCCCCGCACACACACACCTACACAATCTTCCTCAATCGAACGACCGAGAACAGTCGGTCTAGATGGGCGAAAAGGGGTGGTGGGGTTTTGTCGTCGTGATAAGGGCCGTTTATGATGCTGCCGGCCGGCACGCGGAAGAGTACGCTTCGACTCGTGTGTGTGTTTGTTTGTGTGGCTATGTTTGTCTGCTCGTATGTATGACGTCAGCAGACGTATGACCAGATAGTTGGTTCCTTAACGTTCGTTAGATAGTTGTTTAAATTTCTCGTATCTGTTTTCCCCGTTTCGTTTCGTACCGATGGCCCAAAACGATGGCCCAAAAGCAACCGAAAGCTGTCAAACTACCCCCAGACACAGCGACCGTTATCATTGCGGTGTTTGACGGCCTTGAAAACAATATAACCGAAGCAAACTAAGCTTCTTTTTCTCATTTCGTTTTCTGAGCGTCTGGTTTTGGGGTGGTTATGAGTGGGTATTTAAGAGAGTTCTTGCTCCAGTTGAAGCTAATGCCACTCCCCAAACCACGTACGCAGCTCCCATAAAACGAGCACAGTTGGCTGCGTACGTTAGTACGATCATGCGCACTTAGCATGGGACCCGAGCGTCGGCTACGAACCGGTTGCGCTAGTTGCGATCAAGGTCGCACAGATCGATCGATCGGTTCGACCCAAGATGACGACGATCGCATCCGTAACAAAACATGTCCGCCAGTTAAAATTCTAGCAGCAGTAGTGCAGCCAAAAACTAATCATCATCCACCAGAATGGCGTTGTTGTTTGTTGGTGTCTCTGGCGGGCTGGCTGACTGTATTTTTAGTCTAACATTCACATCCACCACACAGCATAATAAACGCACCCACACGAGCGTACGCCCGTTCCTTCCGAACATGTAAATAAAACCAAAAAACCCGACGATGATTATTACCATCAACATCAACATGATGATCGCTATATACTCACTCAGCCGGGACGAAGATCCGAATGCTGCTGGCCCGTAGCCAGTTGACCACCGGCCGGCTTTAACCGGCGCGTTTGTATGCGGGTCTTTGCGATGTGTGTGTGCCAGTTTTATTCTTACTCATGCGCTTCATCACAAGCCGGTCGCGGATGTTCATTCTTTCGTCTAGCTTGATTAAGGTACTTGTTCTCTATTTTCTATGTTTATTCAAAGCGAGGGAGAGAACGAGATGGATTGGCGGAATAGGAAACAAACCTTTTTGTTTTGTAATATCATCTGCCTCGCAGCAGCGTAGGGAACTGCGACGGTCGATCATGATGGGTTGCCCTTTGTCCGATTGCGTACTTGTTGTGTTGCGCTGCGCAATGTCACACCAACACGCAACGCCAGTAGTCTCGTCCGCGACATGCTCGCCATCGTGGTGGAGAATGAATTTATTCTTTACACACAGAGATAGAGAGAGAGTTGCCGATGTGTGTTCAGTACAGCTTCGGAGAGAGAGCGAGAGATAAGCGAGGGTGTGTTTTATTGGGGTGAGCTGATGATCACTCTGCCAGCGACTACGCGGCACTCGCACACACTGAAACTAGGCGCGCAAAAGTCGAGTGCGCGTCACTGGGAAACGCGTGTGTGGAATTCCAATATTCATGCGACTAAAAACAAAATCATGACGTGCCCTAACGGATGATGCGCTAACATGCCTAGAACAAATGGGGCATTTCTTATGAGCTTAAACGCTTACAGAGTAAATGTAAAAAGCGCTTTGTACGTGCATAAACATTTACAAAACACAAACTCCAACGAGCCAAATGATTGACGAGCGTGCCGGTACGAAAAACACGCACAAAGACGTAACAAACGCCCTCCCTAACGCTTGGAAGGAGTCACACTCCCGCACCGGAAGTGTTATGACTGGGTATCGTTCACCTCACTATTGGGTGCTGTGCATTTACTGTGTGTGTGTGTTGCTTCCGGTGTTGGTTTGACAGACCGACAAGAAAATAATACCCAACCGGCTTCTGCTGCACCCGGGGGGAGGTGAAAAAAGAGAAATGGCTCGCTACTTTCACCGTCGGATTCATTTGCGCGGGAAATGGAAGGAAAGGGTGGGAAAAGAGGAGGGGGCCGGATTTAAAAAATCAAACTGTTTTTTGAAGATAATGTATGCATTTTTCCCGTCTATGCCACGTTAAAACAAACACAATAAAATTATAGTTTTTAATCAATTACAGTCGAAACCGGGTGGGAGTTGTGAGTGACGTGCAGCGTTTCGAATTTCGACCGTATAATGTGATTTGTAGTGCGATCACTCACAATGATCACACACTTCCGGTGTGTGGAAACAGCACAATAAAAAAATGCCGACTTCTTGTTGCAGCAGGTGAACCGCGCCAAGGATCCAAGACACGATACGACTGCGCTACGTTGCGCATCACCGACGCCCGAACAAAAAGCTTCCTGTTGCCTGTTCGTGAAAGGGGACATGCCTGTCGTGCCGCTTGCATTTACATCCTTCGGCGTTTTTTCGCTCTTCCCCCCTTTTTTTTTTTTGTTTGTACGGAAATGGTTCATTTGATTCATATAGGCTATTTACATTGCTTGTCGTTTGTTTGCATTTTTAGTTGGGAAACTTTTTTTTCCTTTTTAATTTATATTTTCTTTTAATTGTTTAAATTGTAATTTAATTGTCTCTCCTTTTTAATATTATTTTTCGAACTGCTTGAAAGTTTTAAATGAAAACTCAAAATTAAAAAAACACTCCAATGATAATTAAAGATCACAAGCGATTACTGTGGATCGTGATCAACATTAGCATCATAATGGGGGGACATAATTGGAGGATGGGTGGCGGGTTTTGCGAAAGGTTAGAAAAAAAAACAAAAGCTTAAACCAAAAGTGAATGAGGTACGTTTCAAAAGGGCACCAACAAAAAATCTCCCCCAGATTACATCCCCTGTTTAGATTATATCGTTCCAACAACCTGTAGGTAACCAAGAAAAAAATCGCAAATAATTTCTAAACTCCATCGCACGCACCGTACGATGGGAAAACTTGTTTTCACCCCACCCCGAAAACGGCCAATAAAAGCGATATGGAAAATACGCACACATCGGCAGCAACTCATTATGCTATGGGAAACACTGTCATGCGTTGGGTGCGTTTGAAGTAGCAACTCCAACTAAACCCAACCAAAAAAAAAACTCTGATAGAAATAAGTAAGAAAAAAACAGCACCAATCTCTTCCCAAACCCTAGAGCCTAGAGCCACACGGCTGGGAAGGAAAATGTGTATAAGAGAACAAAATCAAACACATTATGCGTAACCGTGCGACACGTTGGTGCGCACACCACCGTCCCGTCAGCGATCGCACGGGCAACGCACGATGCGCACAACTATTGCGCGACCGCCGGACGCCCAAAGATAACAGTGTATCGGTGGGGGTTTTTTTTTCGCCTGCCTGCTTCGCTGTGTGTCTTTGAATTTGGAGAAAAAGAAGAAAAACCGCGAGACACGCACACGCAGAAAGAGTGATTCGTGGCCGCCAGCTCATCACTAGCATCCTCACCGGGCGCACACGCACTGTTGGACGAGGCGCGTAAATGCCCCAATCCAGCCACGGGAGTCGAAAGCGAAGGTAAGACAAAGCTGGGCGGTGAGCTACTGGAGGCGGGCAACGGGCGAGCGTCACGCCAAATACAACAGCGCATCCAGAAGAAACCGTTGCTTTTCGCGGCTGGCGTCGCTGCGTAGCCATTTCTAGACAACTTTTCCTCTAGACAGGCCGCCCTCCCCCTCACAACTTGTGCCCTTCTTTCCACCCTCCCTGGCTAAGATTGCTTTCATTCCCCCACGCGCCCGAATGTACGGGTGGAACTGTACAGGGTCGGGTTTTTTAGGGGGGAATGAAAAGCTTGGACCAAACACAAATTTTGGTGCTTTGAATTTGAGGTCAACGCAAATACAGTTAGAAGAAAAGAGACACACACACACAGAGAGACGCACTCGCACGCACGAACCTCAAAAATTGGGATCTGATATTCGCGCTACAAAGCTGTGGTGCGTAGTGAGGCGGTTCTTAGCTTTCGAAGCTTCCGAACTCCTTCTCCCTGAGACCAATTGTGGCTAATCGTTCAATTTAACTGTAGTGCAATCATCACTTACAAAACAGAAGCGGAAAAACTCTCCACGAAAAACTCTAATTTTATCATGATAATGCACAGACAAACTACCTGTTTGATTGCTGCTTTTTCACGGGGGGTTTGTTTTTTTTTCCGTTCACGACGCCCCTTTCACACATGATGCCGTATTTACGATGCAAACGGCTTTCATTGCTCGCTTTCACTCCACTCGGATGTCCATCAAAAAAGCAGTCCGTGGATGGAGATTTATCGCGCCCTGCTGGCCATGAATTTTTGCACCAAGCCGAGTCGAAAATGTCACGTTGGCTGTGTTGCATCGCTAGGACCCCTCCAATGTCCGGTTCGCATACGGGAAGCGACTGCAGCAGGGAAATTTATTAGATGCAACTCCACATGCTGGTTGAATGTATTACTTTGTTCGTTTTTTCTCATTCCCATAAAACTCTCTGCTTCGGTTGTGTTATGCAATCGAGTGCCCGCTCGCTCCGGAGCCCGATAAATGATGATCGCTCTTCAGATCGTATAAAAGAAAAGCCTTCGCTTGGCTTGGTAAAGAGTTGCTGGTGGTGATGGTGGCGGTGGGTTGCCAAGCTTTCCCGAACAAACCCTCGATGGGGGTTTGTTTTGCGTGCGATCATTGCGTACATTGGAAATAACGGCACTTTGTGGCGATATAAAACACGGGAAGACTTACACACACACACAGAGACAGATGCGGCCTGAAGATGTTGCCCGAGATGACGATCGAGCTTTTGAGAGCTTCTTCGCAACGGTAGTGATTTGATGATCAGCGGTGTTGTGTGTGTGTGTGTTTGTTTCTTACATTTGATCTCATGCTGCGCTTAATGTTATTCTTTTCATTTCACTTTAATGCGTCCCCTCTCCGTCCCTCTCTCTCTCTTACGCACTCCGGCAAAGCCTCCCCAACGGTCGCTACTTGTAATCAAACTTTCTCTCCAGTTTTGATTACAATATGTTCATTTTCTTGCTCACGTTTTGACAACACGCACCGGCGAAACACACGGAAACGAAAAAAAAAGACCTGCGAGAAATGTATACAAAAGGTGTGGAAGACCTCTTTTGGAAATGATGCACATTGTTGGCTGTGTGTTATCTTTAACGTTCACAACCCTTAAGCTGAGGGAGGATTTTAGATTCCCTGCTAGCCTTTCAAGGGACTCAAATCCATCCAATTTTCATCCGCTATAAAGTTTTCCAATGTTTTAGACTATCCTTTATTCGTTAAAGTTGCTTAGCAAAAGATTCGTATCGAAACTCCACTAGGATTTAAATCAAGCCTAACCGCCTTGAAGCGGTCTGGAGTTGCCATAGCTGTTTACTTTTAAAAAGGCAATCATGGAAGAGAATTTAGGTACACTTCGATCCACTACCTTTTGTCTTTGCCTCTCATCCAGTGTCTCTTGTGCGTGACCCCAATTCGAGATCTCCTGTAGCATCACCATGGAACTGCTGATCGTAGACGGCCAAAATTTCCCATCGCCAGAGACACTCCCAAACATCTCGTGGAGTAATCGAACGTGGCGAGTCATTTCCCTTTCGAAAGCACTCAACATCTGGACACGCACCTCAAGCCCGGACACGACGTAGTAAAATAAATAAAGGTGTACACTAGCACCATCACGGATTTGGCTTGAGTGGACTTTAAATGCTTACCTCGGGATGCACGCAATGCGACAGCCGGAAGCGATAAGACAGCCGGACATGATCAACGGCATCAACTTTTTCTTGTAAAAAGGCTTGTCTACTAATATGAGCTATGCAAAGGATATCTCGACTATGAACTTCAAGAATTCCTAATGAGCTCTTCTTATCAATAAGCCAGCTCCTTCCCGCTTTACAATTACAACTAAAACATGTACATCATTTTAACCCCTTTTGCGCTAATAATGAGAAAGTTTATCCATTATTCTGTGACCCACTCCCAACCCGTTACTTAACCGAACAACAGCTCGCCGAAAAAGGGGGTTGTGTGCAAAAAGATCGCGCCGACATGAACCAAATTGGCGAATAGATAGACAGTTTCAGGGATCCATCAGATGAAAATGAATGGAAGTTTTCTTACACCCTGGTTTGCTTTTGGTGGCATTACCGTTTCACGGGGTGGGAAAATGAAAGGGAACCAACCGGGCGGTGGATGGAAAAAGTGAGAAAAAGTGAGTGGTGGTCGCACGACTCTTTTTTCCCCCCTGTCTGTTGGCTCTCGACAAACTGTCTAGCTCGACAGCGCTAGACGTTCGATTGCCGGTTACGATGGAATGCGGCAGAAGAAATGGACCGCCCAAAGATGATCTTCGACACATGGGGGCCTTTTTTTGGTTTAGCTTTTCTCACTCTCTTTCCAGCTATCTTTCCCTCCCTCTCTTTATGTCTGTACTTCTCTAGTGCTACGATTCGGCTGTTGGTCGTTACTCAATCAAACTGCACTTTTGTACCTTTAGTTTCTGTCTGTGTGCGGCTTTTGCTTGGATGGATTTGGGTTGGAAAACAGGGCGCCTACCACTGTTACCGTTACGTCGTCGTGTTGCAATGGGCTCCACCAAGTGCCACCGAGACGCCTTGTTTGGTGCGCATCTTCTTCCGCCATTGCGATCGTTGCGCGTCGCAAAATTAATGCGCACGGGCATGTTTCGTAAGTCGCTTCTACATTCAGGGGGTGAAAAAAACTGACGTAAGTGTGTCACGGGGTAGCGGAACAAACCACGCCGAGAGCAGAATTGATTTTCCACCCTGCGGACACATGTGATGCATTGGGGAAAATTTTCTTATCATTTGATGACTCTTTGATGGACTCTTGTTAATGTCTTCTGAAGAAAGTCCACACAGCTGACAGGAAGTGGTCACCATTAATTGTATCCCCAAGCATGTCCGGCCGGTTTTCTTCAGCTTGAGCTATTTTGAGGCAACATTAAAATTCCCCTCGCGATTAATTTGAAAGTGTCCACCGCACGAGTTCGAACTGCATGGATTAAATGATGCGCGAAGACACAGTTTTTTTGCATTGATCCTCACAAACAAAAAGTAAACCTTTTTTACCGGCATATTCGTCGGCTTTTAGCGTCAGCTTGTCAGGTTGTCCAACCGTGCCCGGCCATTTAAAGTCTTTACTCGGCCATTTAAATGTCGCTTTTCTTTCTTTGCTTCTGAGGAGGTTTCGGTGTGCCCGTAACCCCATCGTTGACTCGCTGACCGTACAAGGGTTGGTGTGCATTATGCGTGTAGTGCATGACAAATCCTCGTTTCGTGGATGGAGTGATTAAACTAAAAAACACACACACACATACACACAGAGGCACAAAACTCAACCGTTTATGCCACCTGGAGTGCAGTAAAAAGGAGCAGACAGACAGGCTCTTGAGAAAATTGCAAACCTCGCGCAATAATTACCCGCCTTGCGTTTGTTACCATCTGGCATCGGTCCGGGTCCGGGCCTCATGTCCGTACTTGTCATGGCCGGTAGTTTTGCAGTTTTGCATGTACACTGCCCCATGACGGCAGTTAACCTAAATAATGAATTAAACAGAACACTAGCCGTGTACATGAATTTGAAAACATTAAGGCAAAAAGACTTCAACCAACCGAACCGAACGTGTAAAGTTGAGCCAAAGAGGTGTTTATTGTTTGTGATCTGTTTAAACAAGTACAGTAACAAGACAATCATTTGCCTAGGCTTGGAGACATTCGGATGCAGTCAACACACATTGAGCAAATGCTATTAAATTGCAATAAATTGATCCAAGATCTTACACAACCGCACACACTGATTTGAATGCTCGAGCTGGGTTTGTTGTGGGCGTTTATGAAGACCCATACAACAACTTGCAATAAAGTCAATATTACTGTGTATCCTTTTACATACTTCATGTGCATGTTCAGAAAAAAAATACAGTTTTAATCCTTTCTCGAGTATAATTTGAATGCAAATAGTATGAGTTGGTTAGGTCATTCCTGTACCAAGTTTGCCTTTACACAACAATACCGCAAACAAAACACAATTTTGTTTTAAATAAGTCCATTTACTGTTTATTTTGCTTCTCTTCCATTTTCATGTGCGTGTTTTTTGTGTTCATTTTGCATTTGCGTATTGTTATTACGGTGAGAAAAATATTGGTGTTTTTTCTTCCCCTGTTTTCTTCCTTCCAGAGCGCTCTACTATTTTGTTTCATAAATTACTTTCTGTTTGTCACGCAATGCACATATAATTACGTTCACCATATGCTTTACTTTTTCACTTCTTTTTTGCTTATGAATGCATTTGCATTTTTTGGCAGCTCACATAAACCAATTACCCTCCGCAAGGGTCTGGAATGAATCGCGGCTTTTGTAGGTACGGGTGTGTTAAATAAGTACCTCTTTCACCTCTCTCTCTCTCTCTCTCTCTCTCTCTCTCTCTCTGTCTGTTTTAATACGGTTAGTTCTGGAAATTCTTAACCCCGAATGCAACTCAACACTCTACACACTATTCAGGGCAGTTCTGCATGACGATTAACCTAATCCCTTTTTCTGCCAACCCTTAGCGAACGACGCGCCATTTGTAGCTCCACTTTTCCGCGCTTCCCGAGACTAATAACTGCATTGAGTGTGGCAGAAGAGGCCAACAACAACACTCTGGGCGGGGGGGGGGGGGAGAAAGGCAAGAAAGCACTTATATGCCGGGGCTGCAATTTTGTTCTAAATATTCAATCAAGCGGCACACGGCACAGAAAAAATCGAAGTCGCCTCGGTCGGCAGTGGTGACCTAATCGTGCATAAGGGCGGGGGGGGGGGGGAGGGGAGGGAAATCAGCCAACTGCATTCAAGCCGGCGTGTCCGTCCGACCACGAGTAAGTTTCATTATGGATGTGGTTGTGGCATGCAAAAGTAAAGCAACAAGCAAACAAGCAACCCGGCACAATATTTACTTTGGCAAGTCACAAGATTCCAACGGACTTTGCCACAGATTAGTTTGCAGTTTGCGTTGTGTTGCAAGCAGGGAACCCAAAACATTTGCTGTCATGTATTTTTTTTTTCAAAGAACATATTTACTTTCATGCTACCAGAACTCTAAACCAAACGGGGGTGGGGGTTCGGGACTTTCCTGCCAATAAAACTCGCCTAGTCTTGGCGGCTCATTGATTTATCTGCCGTCTTTTTCGCTTTCCGAACCGGCCGTTACTTGAAGGACGCCGGTACGATGTGGTTAGCCTTTTCAGCGGCCGATTAATGCCGCCATCGCTGGCTTGTGCTCTAAATTGTTTGTGTACTGTGAGAAACGGTACACCCTCCCGCTCCACTGCGTGTCCACCCTTTTGGGCCATTTTTCAACTTTTTTCAACTCCCATTACTTCGCCGAGTTTTGATGCAAGTTTTGTACCAACTGAACCGAGTCCCATCCAACACTGAAGGGCGGGAAAAACGTTGGCCTTCACATACCGACCAGTAGTCCGCGGGTGCGAGTGTTTCGGATTTTTCTTCCCAGAGCGCTCGGAGACCCTGTCCCTTCGGCACAAACATTGATCGACCTTCGTATGGTGGTGGTGGTGGTGCGTTGGTTAGAAAAATTATTTTTTTCGTTTTTGTTTGCGTTTGTCTAATACATTTTCCCACTATACACCGCGGTGCGCTCGGGTTTCATTTATCATTTTCAATTGCCGCTGTCTCACCCTTTCACCTTCTTCACCGTGTGTGTGTTGCTGTTGCCGTGTGTTTTTTTTATCTTGCTTTCCAACAAACCACGGTGCGTAACGCATATGGGCACCGACGCCCTTCTAATGTGGTGGCCAACCTTGCTCAACCCGTATAATAGATCGGTTCGGACTAATACCAATGCAAATGTGTCCCTTTAGCATGCGTTGGTACCAGCAGATACGTGGCAGTGAGCAGGCAGGGCGTCCCATGGCACACGGATAGGACGTTGATGTCGCTTTGATTTCACACATCGATCCGGATCCGGAACGTTCAAAGTTCGAGAGCGAGAGACGAGAAGAAGAAGAGAAGGGGTGGTGGGTCAAAGGTGTCGGAAACGGGGAGGTCAATGTTGAGATCATCCAGAAACATAGGCCCACGGTTTTCAACGATCGGTCACTGTATCGGACTCTACAAGTACCTTGAAACTCCCATCCCCAACAAGAACGGCTACAACACAGCTCCATCAGCATAATGTTTTGTGTGACCCCCGTGCCAACGTAGTTCCAAGTGTTGGAGCTGCGGTCCACTGTGTGAACTACGAGAGCGCTTAGTTTATTCAGCTGATCCACCACCACCGAGGAGTAAAGGAATTAAATCTCCACACATCATCCCACATGAAATGAATGACGAAATATGGTGACCTCTCGCCAGTGGACATCAGCTCATCCGCAACTGCTGCCATCTGCACCGTCGGCACCCGGGTCCGGCTTGATTCGAAACATTCGTATTGCGCAACGCGCCATTCGACTGCGCACAAGTGGTAACCCTCGCCAAACCCTTTGGTTAAGTTGCGTTCCCAGCTCTCGGATACTATCGCCCTGCGCTAGTAGGTATAGCCCCCCCGTATCCAACCAGAACCGTTTGTGGTTAGAGAGGTAGTCTGGCAGAGGTTTGAAAGTAGTTTGGCGAGCGAAAGCGATCCGTAAAGCTTTTGCTCGGCGCCAAATACATCATCACCAAAGGGCACACACATGTACTACGGGCGGACGGACGCGACCGGTTTTGCTCTAACGTGCCGAGAGCTCTCGCGCTAACGAACACTCAAGGACGCGACCAGTATAGGGTAGTGTAGGGCTCCGAGTCTTTGGTATGCTACACTACCGCCTACGTAGTATGATATATCTAAGACATTCGATTTCCTCAACGCACACACACACATTTTCTACGCATGTTTAGAGTGCATACGAGAGTATGTTCACTCCCTGTACTTCGAGCAGCTCCACTATCTTCAGCTCGGTTGACCTCCCAGTATGATACACACAAGCACCAACACAATCACCCAATCGTGTATGAGTGTGTGTGTTCCGAAATAGAGCTGAGGGTGTAGTATCTCTTTGTCAGCGCTTATTGGATGCCCTTCGAACGTGGAATCAATGTCCGATAAATAGAGTTTACGACGGTCGGTTGTGGATGATTCGGGTTCACGGACATTATGGAGGACGGTCATTTGTGGCTCAGGCGTTCAAGTAAACAACTGTCATGTGTTTGTGCCTACCCAAAATCTAAACGTACACCTCGTCACCCTTGTAGTGCGCCCAGATCAGCTTCCTCTATTTACCCATCGAGGGGATCCTGGTGCAGCCACAAACAAAACCACTGCTCCGACACGTACACCCGACAATCGACGAGGTGTGTTCGGTGAGCTTGTTGCCTTCATTTGCGCAACCAGCTTCAATGTCACTTCTGAACAGCAGCTCATTGCAACATTACTTCCGTCCGTATCGGGTACGGCTTGCGTTTTTTCGAAAAACTGAATGCAACAAAAACATCCACCTCCTGCTCCTCATTCGCCTTCCCAAAAACAACGTGTCCGTGTCCTCGGTCGGCTTGGGGTGAACTCCTTACCAAGAGGCCTTTTTCCACAGGCGGTGCGTTTGAATACGGAAGCGCCTTTAATTCTCCCCACAGCGCGACGCAAAAGGAAGTTTGTTTGGTTGGTGCGGCGTCCACGTTTGTTTACCTCGCTTTCGTAGTGGTGCAAAACAAAAGCTGTCAAAACGAGTGGGGAACAACGGCATCGTTAGCGCCTGCTAGGTGCGTCAGCCCCACCATCGTCGAAATATTTGAGTCGAATTCCGCATTCGTCGTTGCAATTCGGCCACCGGTTGCGCCAACGGTGTCAATGGCGCCCTGACGCTACCCCGCTCGAATCGCCCCACCGAAAGCGTTATGGCGTTCATCGGCAAAGTCAGCGGTGGTGGATTGAGGTTTAGGTAGGGAAGGGAGGCAAGACAAGGTGGGTGCCTCAAACGCGGAAGGCCTTGATGCGTTCGCATTGACGCGCACACAGTTCGGTCGAGTGGTTGGGGGGGGGGGGGGATCTATGTGGCTGGATTGCGGCTGCTACGCAGTTGCATCATCATCACCGTTCATTCCGGAACTGAAATGCGTTGGTTGGATTGTGCGCGAACAAGCGTTACGAGAGAGGTTAGGTTTGAAACTGCAGTAAAGTCTGCAACGGTGGTCTGCTAAGGTCTGCGCGGCGGTAAGGCCTCGGAGGGTCTTCGCGATTTCCATTCAAATCACCTCCCGGTCCAATCACATTCCCATCGAATGGTTGGTGAAAAAAAAAACACAATTGAGGTCACGGACTTGCTCAAGTATGACACAATTGAAATGCACCGCAGCTGTGAGATCTCCCGGACCCCACAGCTTAGCTTACTAATTCTTCAAAGTTTTTCTTGAAAAATCTCAGACCTCCCACCCTGCTTCTTCAGCAGGGCCAACCTCAGTGCTCCAAGAATTTCATGTACTTAGTGAGCATTGGCTGGCTGGCTGGCTGGCTGCTAAACCTAGGCCGCTAGTACTGGCTGGCCTAAGTCTAACTCCACCACTGACGACGCTGGCGGCCAGGGCAAAATTCCTAACCAGCGTACGCGCGCGCGCGCACCCAGCATAAAGTCCTTGGCACACTTAGCCATTTCGAGCGTTTCACTCGAGCTTTCACGGATCGGCTGCAGCAACAGCTGTTGCGAGGAGCCGCGTACCATCGATCAGGGGTCCATGTCGACATTGGTCCACCTACCCGCACCGATATAGGTAGGCAGTCGCGGTGGCCTTTCGGGCGAGCGGCTGGTCGGCGAGACCGAGGAAACACGGCACAGCTATCTAGGCCTAGGCTAAGGCAAACGGTGGGCCTTATGGTGCAACGTAGCTGAGCCGCTGCACTTTTGCTGCTGCTGCTGCTGCAACTTTGCCGATGCGAACACCGATTGCAACACCGGCAGCTACTCTCGGATCGCCTTCGGCGGGGGGGAGCCAAAATCATGTGTCCAATTAACCATACCAATACACCCTGCTTCTCCTGCCGCTCCGTTGCTTCTTCCAACCACTCCCTCCTCCAAACGTTCCAAAAACGTGAATCTATGGCAATCATCATTTACGATGGCCAGTCTGAACGCTGGAATGTTGTCGCCGTCGATTTTTGGCGACCGCTCCGACTTGACGACAGTCGCCATAAGCATTGCATTCTAAGCCAAGCCGGTTTTGTGTCGCTGTCGCCAACTAGGGCGAGTAATCAATTTTTGACAACGGTTGGCCCATGCACACTCCTCATTGCTGGTTGTGGTTCGAAACATGTGTGTGTGTGTGTCTTCGCTTACAATTTATCTTCCCTCTTTGTGACCTGTTTTCCCATTCAAACACCACACCTCTCCTTCCATCCCACCTCAGTGCACTTGAGTCCACACTGCCAATATGTGTGCCCATCTATCAAATATTATCCGGACTTGTTCCGTTGCTTTTCTAAACTTTATTAAAATATGTTTTCTCTTTCTCTTTTTCTTCTCTCTAACAGGTGAGTTTTTGGACACACATCACACGACAGGTCAGAAAAACAACAACGCAACTCCAATTCGCTGCCCGGGCGAGAACGAATCACCGAGAGTGAGTGTTGACCTCTGTAGCAAACGGCAGTGACACACTTTCGATTGGATACGTTGCGGCGATTTGATGGAGGTTTTTATTTTTATACATTTTTTTCGCTGGGATTCTTCAATGTGCGTGGAACATTTTTGAGAAAAAAAAAGCATATGAGTGAGCATTATCGCTTTAGAGCTGAATTGATTGGAAAGATGCACTGGAGGGCACGCGCTGTAAAGTACGCCAAATACTGACGCTACCACAGTGACATTGCAAAACTGAGCGAGATTCGGAAAATAGGAGCAATCTCTTCTTTCTTTCAAGGACGCCCACAACGCCTACAATCCGATTCCCCGCTGTGCCAACAAAACGCTACGCTATATGCACAGATGTTCCCGTAGAGCTAGGGCATGCTCGGCGGCGCTGCAGATTTACTCCGCAACGGAAAACCAAAAACAACCTGACCGGTGCCGTCCAGACTGGGACAACTTCGTCTCAGTCGGCGTTGGCTCCGATCCGGTGACCCACTCGCACGGGACTTGGTTATCATTTTCCCTGAGCTAAAAACCTCTTTCACCCGTTAATGCGCCTGCCCACACCCGATGAGCGCCTTATCAGTATCCAGTACCCGGCGTTCGCCGGAGGTTTGCTTACTTATCAGACACGCTGCGGGTCCAGTACGTCCGGTAAGGTGGGTAGGTGAGGCTTTTTTTTTGAGTTCAAGGTAGTCGTTTGCCACGCAAACGCGCGTTTCTGCCCCAATCTGCGGTGGTGGTGGTGGTGATGATAACGCTGCAGCCTTCTTGTCGGCAGGCTGTATTTTCAAGGTCTTGCGCGGGTTCCGTCACGTGCGAACGAGACACCGGTGGAAAGCCAAAAACAAAAAAAATGGAGTTACAGAAGTATGTACAAGGTAGCGTAGTTTGGTCCACCGTTGGGGCTACTTAATGAAAATCTGGACGAACTTTACTAGCTAAAAGCCTTGAGTATTAAACATGGCGTAGGTGCGTCAAAACGATCGGTCGCCGCAACCTGCAGCGTTTGATTATGCAAAGTGGATGTTTAAGCATTTTGAACAGCATCCCACCGGAACAAAGAAATGTCACCGTCGAACGTTTGTACCGGGCTTGTGTTCAATTTGCTCTCGAACCGAACACCGGCACACGGATCGTTTTGTGGTCCCACGCACCACATGCGTCAAGGAAACGTTCAGCTATTCACAGCTCGTTCTAGATTTCATTTTTTTCATTTTTATCCCAACCGATTTCCGTAGCTCCAATACGCAGCGCGAAGCCTTGTTAGCTCGACGCAGCTGATCTCATTTGGCGTGCGCTTACTTTCGCTGGCAAACCCTCAAAAACCTTGAGCCGCGGGCTTGCGCAACACACGCGATCGAATGGACGGCAGCAGCTGTGGCCTTTCTTTTCGCACCCTTGCTACTCCCCGGGTGCGGTGGGGGATGGGAGAGGAGCGGAGGCAATCCCTTTAGGAAATGTTCTCCAACACCCACCCTGCTCTGATCACACGTACCATAAGCTAAATCTTCAAGCCACACACGGGTAGTACTTTTAGCACCCTTGAAGGCGCACCGAGCCAACCGGTTTTCTTGCGTCGGTGTCACTTTTCCAAACGGTCTGCTGTGGTCCGTGATGTGTTAGACTGTTGGACGGCGACTTGAATAGCTTGTTTTCGTGCAGGGAGGGTGGATTGGGATGCAATTAATTTTGCTCCCCCTCCCGAGATCTCCCCAGCCACCAGTGCTACCTCACTAAGTTGGTGTAGGTGTTCAAGGTGAATTTTACATGATTCGGCCTGGTTGGGCTAGTGCAACCAGGTGCGCTCGTGTGGTTTTGGGAAGGAAGCGTTTGCTGGCCAAGGAACCAGTCCGAACACATTCACCATGATAGTCGCGACCTCAATCACACGACACGCACAACTCTCCTACGCAAGCAGCACGCTTTAATATGCGCGTGCCGGTCGCAAGTACCTCGAACAGCTGATTGGGTAATCTTGGGGCGGTGTTGGGTGTACGGTGTTGGCTGCGAAAGCAACACAAGAAAAAGCAATGAAGAAATTAACAATCACGTAAGCAACATTCCGCGCGCTCAGTGGATTGGTTTGCAGTTCTTTTTTACCTTTCCAATCCAAGCGGCTGGAGATCGACCGTGGTTAAATGCACTTTTCTTTGAAGGGTCGATTTGTCCCACCGGAGTTGCATGATGGAAAAATCCTGAATGCAAAGGAAATTAAACCTGTCGCTGGTCAATGATGGTTTAATTAATCACAACCGCCCGGTGTGTCCTTGTGTGTGTGTGTGGGGATCTCCCGCAATTTTTTCACTCCACGTCTAACAGCTATGCCATGTCATTCCCGATCGTCGTGCTCGCCAGTCGACAAAAAAAGCAAAAATGATCACTGAAGGGCCAACCAGGAAGCACTTGAAGATCGATCGATCTTGCGATTGAAAGTCATTGGCTGGAACTTGTGTGTGTGTGTCACAAAACAATGAAAAGGGAATCGGTAAAAACGGCACACTCTGTGTGTTGGTGTTGAAGCACACGTACAGGTGGTGGGCATGGGGTGGTTATTAAATCTTGACATGTAGTACCTTTCCACCTTCGATGAGTGGCACTTTTAGGCGTGTACTTTTCCTTGGCGTGGACACCAGCTCGCAGATTGCCGTTATTCGTGTGAGGTCGGCTTCGAGAGAATGTTTCTTATTGTAAGCACTTTCGTACGAACCGATCATTTGCTAGCTGCTCCGTAAGCATTGGCCAGCGTTGCGCACAGAGCAATGAAATCTTCACCATCTTCATCTTTGCTGCCATTGCTCAGCGAAATTGGCTAAGCTACCGCGCTAGTCCGCCATCTTGCTGATGGGTGCGCAACGGTGACAATGACAGTGTGGAATACGGCAAACAGCAAAACACTCCCAACGAATAGGAAGAAATGTTGCTAACGCAACAATAAACAAACAAAACTAGCCCGATCCTCCCAGTTGGCTTGGAACGCGCCCAAGAAGACCTGCGCAATTCATCGGAGTTGCCGTTGCGGGCTCGCTCGGTCGAAAGTAATAATCACACATTTCTCTTGGCATCCTCCATGACTCCTTCGTGCTGCATTCACCACCCATTGCTCGTTGGCAGCATCATGTCGAACTTCAACAAGCACTCGAGCTATTCGATTCCAATTGAATCGAGCAATAAAAGTTAATTACAAACGGCCTCAAACTGTTTGCAGCATCATCATCATCACCATCGTCAGCTTCATCTTCAGTGCTGGCAGATGATGGGTTTGGGGCATGGGTGGCAACCCCTGCAACCGTGGTTGCTGGAACCTTCGAGGTTTCGAACACAGCTGCACTGATGCACGTCTCATCGTTGCAAAATCGCACTTCACCTTCTCGACTTGATACCGAAGAAGGGTTATAAAACCAATCTGTTCCGGCTTTGCGTAGCATTCTGTTCTGTCTTCTTTTTGCATGTCGATTTCGAAACATGGATGCGATGACAAAAGCGCAATCTAAAACGCTACACTTCACATTTGACTTCCAATGTTGTGGGAGCGGCATCGCGCTCTTGCTGAATGTCACACAGTTCGATGGGAGACTCGGTACGGATGCAAGCAAACTAGGAAGAGTAGGAGTGGGACGCTTATGCGACCATGCATCCACAGCATAACCACCCCAACAACTGATCCGTACAGTGCTAATGGTATACAAACTGGCAAGCGCTCTAGCAATGCTAGCGAGTGTTGCGACCAAAGTCAGCCACGATCGTCTAATGTAATAAATTCTATCTGTACTATTTAGGTCAAGTCGGTAGCGAACCCCGCGCCCTAGCTGAGATGGGTCGTGCGGAAGTGTGGTGGGGAAAGGTTCGGATGCAGCAAGTGCTGGTTGCTTTTTCCCTCTCGGATTATAGTTTTTTTAAGCGCACATCAGTTCGCTGCTGCTCATGGAACAAAAAAGCAGACAACCGATGAAACCATGGAGCGGAGATTCTTCACCGTGTGCGACCAGAACGGATCGCTTTCGGCTGCACACCGATCGCAGCACGGTAGCGGTACAGCTGTGCGCATTTAATTCTGACCTCTGGCTGAACATCCCCACCAACACCTCCAAGCAACACACCGGCCGTCTTTAACCTACTTAGTAGTTAGGCTGAGCAGTGGTGTGGCTACCAACAGCAAGCTGCTGCGGGCCCCCTAGAAGTGTTTCGGCCAGGTTTCGCTTGAGACCAGCTCAGCCACTCGGCCACTCCCTGTACGCGAGCGTTTGACCTCATTCAACCGGGCCTCGGCAACATCGGAGACCCGGTTTTTGAAGGAGCGTATTTGGGGGGCGGAGGCCCAAGTAGGGGAGCCTAGGGGAGAACATTTAGGGACACTGCTACCTTCCCAAACGGAACACGGTGGTCGTTTATGTGAGAATTGGGTTGACATTTCGCCGCAACGTTTTGATGCAGAAGGAATTTTTCTTGCTTCGCTTGATTGCTCGTTCGTTCGGGGCATTTGGGCTACCCATAGCTTGCCGATCAGTTTGATCGATGATCTTACAAAGCACACTACCGAGCATATGTAGTAGTGAATTGTTGGATCACCTCAGCTCTTGTGGATCAGGGGCTAGGGTCAGGGTTTCGGTTTACTCCCTAAACGTTGCGTACATTGCGTAGCCCTTAAAATCGGATATCACACAGATCGTTGGGACAATAAAGATCCGTTTCATGCACACTGTCCATACGCTACTCCACCCAGTTTTTTGTGCAGAGATCATGTCACTCGCGCATACCACTGTCCCAAGAATAAAGTAATAAACCGTTTAGATGCGTTTGGTGAATCGCAAGCAGGCAAAGAGACTGTGCTCGATCGATTAAACTTTTGAAAACACATCACACAACCGCTAGACAAACACAACGCACATCGTGCAGTAGTCATCTCCCGCGTGCGAGAAACAATCGCGTCATCCCGAGCGCTGTGGCGGTTGAGTTCGTTTCCAGCGTGAAGCGTTCTACCCGTTATGTGCGGCGTTGCCACGAAGTCTGCCATGATTTCCGCTCGGGCGATGTGGGGCCCGTACTGTCTGTGTAGCACACGCTACACGTGAACCATATACACAGATATCGGGACTGATGTGCGAACGGGGAACGATACGGTAGAAACGCAAATACTTGCGCAACCACTTGCGTGACATGTGAGCAAGCGGCTTCCAGTTCTGGGGCGGCGTGGAGTAAGGTAGTGCGGGGTTTGAAAAGTGTGTTTTACGTCCCATTCCAACGGTCCGCATTCTATAGCAGATGACACTTGCAGATGATTGATTCCTAGCAGCAGCATATTTGGGCGGAAAAAATAGTTCAAGAAGGTCAAACCTTCCCGGTGTGTGATAGATCGTCTAAACTGCGTTCTGTTCTTTATGTGGTTGGATTCCTTTTCCGACCACTCAATAGTTGACAGTGGGGGGAAAAAACTGTAAATATGATTCATCGTTCAAGTTGCGGGGTTCAAGTTACTCTTCAAGTTCGGCCTTTGTTACCACATTGCTTTATTCATTGCTTTATATCTCATAATATCCAATGTCCAATGTCTCTCAGATCCAGTATGCCGCGTGTCAAATGGCAATTAGCACTTGGGAAGAAACCAAGAAACAAGTCACCACTTTCTTCACTAATACTTTTTACTACGCCTATCGGATCATTCAAATCAATTCATTGCCGGCTCGATCAAGATAGCAATATTTTCGGTTGTCTTCACGGATGTCGCCACGGATTAGAGGGCTTGAATAATGTTCGAACGAGCGATGGTTTTGGGGCTGGAATGCGCTGGGCTGGCCCTGGTCCCTGTTGAATGCAAGAAGCCGCTAACGGGCACCTTTCTTTCTCGGTTCGAATTGGACAAGGCGTTACGTCTGGCGAAAGAAATAAAAGCCATGTAAACAGTAGAAAACGGTTTTCTACCTTCTACCAAACCCCGGCCCCCGGTGGGATGCCCTAAAGGGATGAAGACATGCGCGAGATAGTGGAAGCGATATGGACGTGTGGAACAATCGCACATTCGTTGGCGGTGCGCGTGATAGCTTCTAACGATACGGTTCAGTAGAGGCTTCGATTGTGCATCGTCGTAACCTCGTTTCCTTGGCCTGCCCACTTCCTCGTTCTTTCCAGCCGCAGCCAACACGGTTTACCGTTCGTGTGGCTAATAGTCAGGCACATCAGGGGAATGCGAATCGGGCGTTTGTGCCACCGGAGGTCTATGTAAATGGAAGCTTGGCAGCTTTCCGCCCCGGTTGCGTTTCGACGATTCGACGCATCATCACGATTATCGTTTTCCGGCTGGCACTTTTTACACTCGTGCCTGGGCTGTGTTGTTGCCTTCGTTCAGTTTTCTAACTGTATGCATCCTATTGCTGTCTTGCTTCCGCCTGACTTGAGCAACGCGCGATTCGGACCTTTTTAAACTTTACGGAAC
This sequence comes from Anopheles stephensi, assembly GCF_013141755.1. Lineage (NCBI taxonomy): Eukaryota > Metazoa > Arthropoda > Insecta > Diptera > Culicidae > Anopheles > Anopheles stephensi. Next base: position 63,775,454 of record NC_050202.1, on the reverse strand, counting down.
CCCATGCAGTGACTCTCTCTCTCTCTTTCTCTCCGTCTCTCTATTCCATTTGCTGCGTGACTGGTGAGCTAATTTATTCTAATCACGCCACCACAAACACGCAGTCATTCGGACACGTGCAAGCCTCCACGAGACGTAGGGCTATGCGCGGAGTGATAGTGTTTGTTGGATCCCTTCGAGCAGCAGTATCTCGTTTCTCACAGTCGTGCCTTGTTTTGTTCCTTTCTTGGGCTTCAGCTTAATCCCGGGACTGTAAAGTGTTGGGAGAGCGATGGTGGAGAGACCGTGCATAACAGTTGATGAGCTAAATAATAAGGGATGCTCTACCATCTTTAGGAACCATGCTGACCAAGACTGACCTGTAACGTTAACCCCTTAGCTTTATGGCACGAAGTCATCGAAGACACGGAACGCTTTAAAACGCCTCAAATGCTGACTCAAGCTCTGCTAGAAATTGACTCATAAGCTAAAAACATGATTCTGCAAGTAGACACGCGAACAGTCAGTCCACGTATCCTTGGGGGAGGAGACACAACCGGTTTGCGATATACTCTCCAGCCAAACCCTTACCGAACCCGTATCCAATTGCAGCGGCTTCCTCCATGGAGTCGATCCTCTGATTACAACCAAACCGAACCTAACCCAAACGTCTAACGGAACTTTTTGGGGAACTGATAGTGGTGAAGACACTGGATGACACATAAGTGTAAAACCGCTGACGTTTGCGCACTCACACGTTTTGTTGACGCACTCATCGGCTTACGGAGCTTCCCGCGGTGAAGCGCAGTCATCATGGTTGTCAAAATGACTCACCAAACACGGTTGCCTTAGCCTACCACAAAGCTCACTGACGCTGATGTTGCTCTGGAATAGTGTTCAAGGATTTTTATTTCCAGCGAAATTGATTCCTGATACAGTTAAGCAACCTAAATTGTGTCTGTTGCAGATTGACGCACACGCACCTCATTTTCCAACTGCAACTCTCTCTCTCTCTCTCTCTCCTTGTCGGGGACCAACTTTGCATGACTCGTGGTACGGAGTCCTTGCAGTTGAATGGATTATGTAAAGTAGCTTCTCATGTTCATGTTTTGCACAGCTCGCGTACGTCACTTTACGATCACTGCGCAGTCCTTAGCGTGGGCAAGATCACGATCGACCGCGCGTAGTTATTTGCGTTTGCAAGCGATGGAATTTAAATTTCGCCTTCTGAACTGACAAACCGATTCTTTGACTTCCAGGTGAAATGTAGAGGAGCACGAGAGAGAGAGAGAGAGAGCGCAAAACACGCATACACACTTTCATAACTCGACCATGTTTTGTCCGTCAGGTGACGGTGTATGGGTATGCAAATGCATTTCGATATGCAACGCAGCGCACTATGGGAAGCCGAGACGGAAGGTACTTGATGCAGTTTGTTTTCATTTGCCTTGGGTTGGAATCGATCGATCAATGCGAAACAGTGCTCAAGGCTGATCAAGCGAACCGATATACTTTATATAATGATCACACACACACGCGTGTACCTTGCTTAGACGATCCAAAACCGATTCCGAAACCGATTTTCCCATCGCCGGCATCCTCCGTCTTTCCCCCCCCGAGCCTCCTCCAAAACACAAACCTCCGCAGTTGAAAAGACACCTTCATTCGCTCCGTCGACTGGCGTGCGCGCGTGCACCGATCGAGCGTGATGCAATCATGAAGCATATCTGTCTAGCTTCAACCTTCCCTCGGTGCATAGCGAAAGGCTTTGCCGTCATCGCGATGCCCTTTGCCGCGCCAGTTGGCCTCCAGCGAAACCGACAAAGCACAGGCCGCCGGAGCGCTCCTTTCCCGAAATGTGCATACCGGCCGGCCCTGCTGCTGCTGCTGCTAATCGCAAAAATGGCATCCGGGTGCCGCATTACCGTGCTCCGCTAGTATACATCGTAGCCGCATCGACCACATCGTTGATCGCATTTATGATTAGTAGATCGCGGGGCCCCAGTTTTGTTTGTGTGTGAGTAGCAAACCAACGAAAAAAAAAAAAACTATGCTCCCCGATGTTGGAAAAACTATAGCAACTGCCGCCAGTCGGTCTTTCGCGGTTGCAGCTGCCCTGTAGCGGCGTTGGGAAGGCGTTGCTAGATGCATCGATAGAGGTTTTGGTGGGTTTGATGAAGCGTACTAGAACCGATTGCCAATCTATGGGATGTGTGAGTGAGAATGAGCCAGCGATAGTGCGAAAGGGAGAGAAGCTCTTGGATCTAGTTGCAACGACGATCGCCCTATCCAACACCACCACGGTGCGAGATTGCCTTCGGCTACTCGCGATCCCCGCTCCGATTCACACGCCATCCCGCCAAGAGGTGAAGCTTTTTGGCTTTGTGTGGACCGGAGGCAACCTCCTCCCCCGCCCCCCTCCTCCATCGACCCCTTCCCTCCTTTGTGTTGCTGCTTTGTGTGTGAGCGAACGCCGGCCGTCGCCGTTGTTCGAACTGCAACTGCAAGCTACTACTACTGCAGCTCCTAGCACCGATGTGGGAAACCGGTTCAGTCTCTATATTGTGCCTTTCCTTCTTTCGTGCACACAGAGGGCAAAGCTAATTATATTGCTCCCCCTGACCCACCCCTTCTTCAACTCTCCACCATCTTCCCTCCTGCAATTCTACAACCTCCGGCCCCCCGTGCCGCTCACAAAGCTTACAATGGGTCCGTTTTACGCGCAATCCTTCGCGCAAACACACACACACACAAAATGGCGCAAGTGAATGGCGGCGGCACAAACGCACAACACTATCACATTGCTACACACAGACGCTCAGGGAAACGCACAGAAGGTGCACTTTGGTAGTGCAGATGCAGTGAGCGCTATAGACGTAACCTTCTTCTCTAGAGTACGCCTGCGGACGTGATATTGCGACGCGTCGATCGCGAAGCAATAGACCAACTGTACCTGTTGTGGGGGGCTTTTTGATACACACACGGTTAAGCTCTTCAAACTCGGCAAACGAAAAAAAAACGCTACTGCTAAGCACAACAAAAGAGACACAATATTAATAAAAGGTTCGCACTCGCTTTGTGCGTAATACAAGCATGATGGTACCGCTCAGGTCTTGCACTAAATTGAATTTGAACCGTCCCTCGCTTTATCATGGCTGCTGGTTGCAATTACATGTGTTTATCTCCGCACGAGCCGGGTTATTTTGTGGTTAGCAGCACGATAAAGTACCAATTACAAGGCACAACAAGGCTAACTGCGTTAAATAAAAGGCTCCTCTAATGAGCGCTTATGACGTGAAAATGTCATTGTGCGTATCGTGCCAGACAAGAGCGGGAGTTGAATTAAACCTCAGTGCTATCTGTATGCTACTCACTGGCGAGGCTTGCATATTGAAAGCGAAATAAATCGCATACACTGAGCTATTCAGAAGGCATGCATGATATATCATCTGTACCGAGCCGCCCAACCAGAAATTTTCCATTTTCACTCCAAAAATATTACACACATGTCCAGAATTTTGAGCATGCCAGGCATTCACGCGTACTTCTTTTCTGCTCATTATTTTTCAACACCAGCGGGCTTTCGTCGTTGGAGATTTTAGTCTGGCGGAGGAATTTTTTACCCAAAACACGATACAGACGGGCTGATTACCTGAAGCCGTTTTGGTACCAATTCCCAAAAGCAAATAGGCAAAAGGAACCAGCCGTCGCAAAATTTCCTAATGAACCTTGTTGCCCAGTTCCAGCACTTTTCTTCTTTTTCTTCTGCGCTACCATTACGCATGCCCATGCTCCCTAGAAAGCCGGGACGACATTGTCAGTCTCATTTCTTAAATGCACGCTAATGATCGTAAACACCGGCATCATGTTCAGCATGAGTACCCTTCACGATGGGTTCTCGATGGTGGTAGGGTTTCTAATTTGTCTAATGTCTAACGCAACACCTCCGCATCCCGTGAGCGGCAGCGATGACGATTATTACGGGCGACCTTCACGGTACCCGGCTGGTTGACGGGCAATGCAAATGTGTCATCCTTACCCGTGCTGCCGGCTTTGGAGGTTTCCATATTACACACACACTCACACACATTGTCATCTACCCTTGCAACATTAACGCATCGCCTTTCAGGGCGTCTCGGTGCTCTTATCATCCGGACGCCGGGCAAATTGTGCGACGGACGGATCCGAAAATTGTAAATTCTCCCCGACTAGTCTAGGAGCCCCTGCACACACCGGACCCACCATTAACTTTCGCTGCCGGCATTCCGGGGCCTCCGGTTCGGTCTAATGATGGGCCTACTCTCAACCGTCTTTGCTCACTTCACCGAGATCCGTGCACATTGTTAACTTCGCGTGCCGGGGTATAGGGGGGACGGGTGGGTGAGGGTGGCAGAGCTGAAGTTTTTCCCGTTCATTGCAAGTATCATGGCGAGCAGCTTAGCTTAGGCCTCTTATCCGGCGCTTCTCCACATCCTCGGCTTTGTATCTTTGGTCTATGGCTAGCCGATTCAAGAAGCCTGTACACGGTCACGAATGGACGCTAGATGCAGGCCTGTCTGCAGAAAGGATCCTGGTGCCGCTGGTGCGTGCAACGGTCCCGACCGTCCCGGCGGTGAATATTTTCTTCTCCCATTGTTTAGCGTAAGCCGGCTTGAAGCCCGGCGGAAGTGTTGCACCAGACGGCCGTGTCCGTGTGTTCTTAGTGTTTTATTATTTTACTTTTGGACCAATCTTGCCTAGCCACCCTCGAGGGGATTGGAAACTGTGTCCAAACAAGACACATACACAGTACGAAAGAAAAAACAGCGAGAGAAAAGAAAAGTCACACCGAGAGACGTACTAATCAACGTAACGTACTGCGTCCGTGCTCCGTGCCGAGGACGACTTGGAGCTGCCGAAAAAAATGGGGAAAAAAACAGAAAACTCACTAAAGCCAACACATCTTCACCATTATTCTCTTTGCATCTATGTATGTCCTCCAAGAGTGCACGACATGCGATGTGGGATGGTAGAAAGATTAACCGGAAACCTCGTTCCCCGAAAAAGGACTTACGGATTTTTGTTTCTTTATCACCAACCATTCCAATTGACATGTGCTCGAAGCGTTGTGTAAAGGTTGGGGTAAACATCCCAATTTTGAGTACCGCTCGATAAGTTTCCTACGAGGATCTGGACTTACCAAGCCCCCTGTTACAAAAAAAGAATCACCCATTGCATGCATGCAAATTTAATTAACACTCACTAAAACTGTCAGAAACACCCTCCCCAATTAGCACCCCCAATAGAATGGGTTGGTATCGAAATTTGGATTTTTCCGATAACCTGCCCGAGTGCCGAGTTTGCATAGACCGCAGAGCAAACCCTTTCTGAATCGAAACCAACTCCTCGAGTACGTTGGTTGGTTGCGCTCTCAAGTGGCCGGTCTCGAGCTCAAAATTTTGTACATCCTTGAGCGTTACATTCGTCCGCCGGGCAGATAAGTGTGAACCCCTTTTAGCACCCACTCTGGCGAGACAGCAGCTAAAGGTGTTTCCTAGCGGGCACTTCCACCGTACGTGCTCTTGCGTTTTTCGGCTTCCGGCACCGGGTCTACCAAAATCTTGCCTACGTTGCAATTTCTCAAGTGGGCCTACGTGCAATACGCTCAATTTCGGATGCCATTTAGTTCCATTGTGATGCTGGGTAAAATTTTGGAAAGTGTTTCTCAATACTGCGCGAGTCTTGGGTGAAGTGTAGGCTGATATCTCGCGTCCCGTCCGCAGAAGTCATTACTTCAGAACGGGAAAATGAAAGCGATATTCGAACAAGCTCAAGAGCTGCCTTTTTAAGTTGGATAAATGATACGAGAAAACAAACGTAGCAATATCGAGCCTTCGTAGCTAAGATTGAATACAGGAAACATAATACATGTGATCCTGAACTCAAGGTCCTCGGCAATTTCTAATGAATAGCCGCAATTTTGTCACAAATGAAATCAGTTTCTACCAACGATTCCCACAGTCAGCCGACCCGCAAGACACTGATGGCTAGAACAAGGGCACACAAACGAACAGCAAAAGATGCCGGCTTACATCCGTTCCCGATTTCCGACCGTTTGCACAAGACGTTTAACGGGCGGAAATGGTGCACAACTATTCGTTTTTGCCTTCCTTCTCTTGTGCACTCTGTGAGTTGCTGTGGACTTTGCCCGCACTTCCGGTATCGGACTGGACCCATATCTCACTCATCTAAGCGCATCACTTCCGTAGTGCAGTGGCCCACAACTATGCGGGGTAATGGTGATGGGAGCGCTCGAACCATTGGTAATGGTCGGTTCCTTCCATCATTTATCGATTACACACTTTCTCCTACTGCAGCGAAGATATGAATCGAACAATGAAGCACTCGACCATTAGCTTTAACCTGACGCGATTCTAATTCAATTCGATTCTCCACAGATCTTTAATGTTCCTTTTATTGAATATTTTTTTGTGATACGATAGAAAAGCGATTTAAAGTGCACAGCTTTTATCACGCTTGCTACACCTTCCCAACCGTATCCATTGAAAATCAAATGCTCTCAGCATCCGGCGTACGGTGGCCTCATACAAATGCAGGCAGATGTAATTGCAAATGCTATTCACTTCATCCGCTGCCTTCCGGAATACTTCAAACTGGCGTGCATGAAACGGGCAGCCAAGCAAAGCCAACCAAAACAGAGCTGTCATATACCTCCCATCCTGAACTGACCCATTCCCCCAACAACAGCCCGGCAAATGGAATGCAGATTTCAGTTAGAGGTGTATTTCGGCTGGCTGGAAAGTTGATGCCTTCGCTTTTGTAGCCTTTTGTCAGCGGGTCATAACACTGGGCAAAATCCTGTAAGCGACATCCACTGTACAACCGAAGACATTCACTACCGCTGTTGTGGACGAACAGAAACGGACTGCTAGCCATTGTTTATTATGCACTTTGGAACATATGATTAATGCTCAAGTTCCTGTGCGACGGGTTCGGGTGGAAAATCGTAGAACAAACAAAACAACCTCCTCCGAAGTTGTGTGTGTGTGTAGCGAAAAGGGAAGGCCTGTTCCGAGTTTTAACAACACCTTGACAAGCGGTTCTGCGAACAAAGAGAAAAGGAACGTTTATGGGAACACGACGTCGACCAAACACGCGAGACAGGGATTGTGAGGAGGACGAAAGAGTTGCTTCGTCTTGTGCAAGTCCTGCTCATGTTGGGGCGTACTCGGCTAATCGTTTGCATTTATTTATTGACAGAATTTCGCACCAACTTAAAGTATCGCCTTCTTAGCAAACTCCTTCCAGCCAGACGATCGAGCATAACCCCCTATCAGGCTGCAGATCATGAGCACGCGTACTGACCTAACTATAACTTTTTGAAGGCAAACGAAAACAGTGTCCAACCCTGGGCCGTTGTGCCACGAAAGGTTGGAAAGGACAACTTTTACTTTTACGAGCTATTACACCGCCCAATGTTTCCTTGTCCCAGCGGCCCCCCTCTCTCTCTCTCTCTCTCTCTCTCTCTCTATCGCTTCAAGGGGTTGCGACCCGGAGGAGGTTGCGACCACCAGTATCGGCGACCCTCCAATGCTGCCGTTGGCCCCACACCCCCAGCTAATCAAATCGATTGAAATTTATTCTTACCTTCGTTTCGTTTAGTTCGAAACCGTGGTTCACCCCGGGGCGGTTAGCAGTGTTGCCAGCCACCAACTCAAAACCGCATACACAGACAACTGTGTGCAAACTGCATATCGGCAGTGGCACCACTACACCATTTCGGGTTCCGTTCCCCGGTCAACACGGAGATACCTAGCTTCGCGAGCAGCCGAGTTGCATGCGAGAACAGTAACTAAGCAACAAAGCCGTGAGCCGCCGTCCGGTTTACTGGTGGATATAAATCTCCTTTTTTTGTGACTGTGTGCCCTTATTATTTTTTTCATTTTCCTCCTGTCAAACTGACTGTAATTTAGAAAGGAAATAAGCCTTGCACACTCCCGGCCGGGTACGGTGCAGCACTCGCGCAAACCCTGTGGTCTACGGTCCACGGTCATAAATCATAATCATCTAATCTGTTCGCTTCCCGTGGGGGTAAAGTGGCAACGGTTTGACCTCCAGCGGGTCAGAGCGGCTTTTTCGCGGGAAGTATGTACGGGGAGATGGTCGAGTTTCCTGACGTGCGCTGCCGGATGCTGGTTCCGTGGTTGCGAAAGTATGATTATGGCCATAGAGATTAAATGATTTTATGCTTTAGCTAAGTTTTCGCCATCAATTAAGGGGGAAGAATTGGGTTTTGTGCATACACCCGTCCGACTTGCAGTAAATTCTTCGAGATCTCCGCAATCGAAGTTTTGGGCCCGGATTTTGTTGGCAATTTGTGTTTGCCTATCGGGCCGGCCCCTTGCAACATTGGCCCGGTTGGCCTCATTTGTAAGCGTGTGGTGGTGGTGTGAGTCACCGACCAAACGGGAGGTGGGAGATCTAGGATGTGGCCCGTTGCAACTTGGTCGCCACAGGATGCAACTGTTTACATTTATTTATATCAAAATATTCGGTACGTGCAATGTACCGGCGACAGGGTGTACTGTGGCCACAGTGTAAGTGTCCACTGATTACTCGATCCGCAAAAGTCCTCTGTAGAAAATTGAGAAAATGTCTAGTTTTTTTTTTTCGAGACCACGAGTTCCGTGGCTAAATCCAACTAGACAGATCGGCGTACATGGCCCATCCGGTTTTAAACCACACCCCTCGATAGCTGCTAGCTAACAAATCAAACTTGATTCGTACATTAATTCAAACTGTTGGAACACGGTCTTGTGTAGTGGGTCAAGCGGGCGTGGAATGTTCGGCGAGCGTTGGTTTCCACTCATTTTCCTTCTTCTTCTTCATTCTGCTGCATTTTTTCGCTTGCAGCCGGCCGGCACTGCACTCGGTTGAGGGGCCCGGATTTGAACTATTTTTAAAATAATACATGCACGCCGTCGCGATCCACGGGGGCACGAAAGAAAAAAAAACAACACACACACGCGCGTCCACACGGCATCCGAATTGAGGGGTGGACCGATTCAAAACAGGCCACTCGATGCGATGGTGGCAAGAATTAAAAACAACTTCGCCACCGCAATAAGCATCTGTCCACCCGACGGAGCACAAAAATTACTGCAAGTCGCTTCGCCGTACCTTGAGCCAAATTCAGGTGGTAGCCAGTGTACGTGTTCACATTTCACGATGCAAATGCACTTACCGTTGGGGCTGTGTTTGTGTAGTGTCTTGTATCCGTCTGACGCCACACAACGCCACCCACCCAATGTGCTAGTGAGCTAGTGTCATAAGCAACGCCAGGCAACGATTAAAAATAGTTAGCAAACCTGCAACTGTAGACCGGCCGGCCGGCTTCTTCTTTCACCACAGTTGCCGTCAGTGATTGGCTTCACGGCATGCAATATCAACAATAAATGGAATGACGGACCATTCAATCGAAAGATGCATTTGCACTAAAATTCGTAAAAGGTTACGAAGTGATGTTTTGCTTTATTTTAAGCTAACAGTATCATCCCTCTTTTTGTTTCCTAATAACCTGATAATATTTGGACCCCCAAATGGAATAAGATCTTGAAGTCTCGCCTGGGGGGAGCGGGGGTGGGTGGTCGGTCCATCGTAAATTTGAGAAACGCGCAAAATGATCCGCTTGAAATAAAAGCCAAAAAAACCATCATCGTTTGCCATTCGAAATGATGATTCAACGATCGTACAGTGTAATCGTTCCCTCAATTAACAATAAAACATCATCGAAGCCTCATCTAGAGAGAAGGTGACGATCAACTGGTCCGGTAGACTGGGCGGACAATTAAATCCCTTCACCGTTGTCGTTCTTCGCTCATCACTTCCCCCGGCAACACTTCCAAGCAAGCAGTCAGAGCGGCTCATTTCCATCAGCTGACCAACGAGATCCGCAACCAGGGACAAAAAAAAGGAAAAGGCTTGCCGCGGTCCCTTAATTGATCGGGCAAAGTATACAGAAGTGGTATTATGGCTTACGAAAATAAAAACCGCAACATAAAGCAAAGTGATTTGGCCATAACCAGTGACATCTGCTCGATTTATAGCCCCGGACCTTTCATTCGCTTTAAACATTAATTGATGGATGGATGGTTTAGTTTGTTCTTTTTTTTCCCGCGTGTGCTCTACACCTCTCGCTTTTGAGTGGTTTTAAATATGCGCACCTTTAAGTGATAAAGTTCCTTTTTTTCTGTCGAAGCCGAAGCAGTGAGCTTTATTGTTTTGATACTCCTTTGGGTTGAAAAGTGATTTTTTTTTTGGGTCGTTGTGAGAAGTAAATTTATCATCCAATAAAATGAAGCATCTCCTCATGATCATCTTTAATGTGCTTCGACCATCAACTTGCGGTACTCTGGTGCTGGTGTACGAAAGCTACGTTGATGTAAAGATAGCGACATGAACCTGTGATAGTAATTTCGTTTGGATATATTTAACACTCTGAAACCCTTCTCGCAGGAAAAAAAAACACCTCAATATTATGAAATATCCTCAATATTTTGAGCAGCAACTGTGAAGCCATGAAGAAGCAAAGAAACAATCAAAGCCTAGGCCAAGATCCAACAATATCACACACAAATCCCGAACAACGCTTGCCAAGTGAAAACAATTTTAGGATCAGTTTGAGCGTCAAGATGAAGGTCATCAAGGACGACACTTGAGCAGCACAGTCGCCAGAAGCTCGTAAAACGATCGTTGCAAGTTTTGCTGTCTTTTTATGGTACGCGACTACATACGAGAAATTAATCTCTGACGAAACATACAAGTGTCGAGATTTTTAAAGCAAGAGTTGACTCTTGTTTATTCAACACTGACATCTATGGATCCGGAAGTAGGTGAAACTCACCCCTATTCCCAAGGTAAACTCGTCGAAGACAGCCCAACATTTTGGTGGTTGTGTCATACACAACAGCTTTACTTTCCATTTCCTGATCACCGTTTTCCAAGCGACAAACACACACATACACCTCTTTCGCTCAGCACTCTGTTGTTTTTTGGAACAGGCCGCGCCGTAGCTGCTGTAGTGAAAGTGAAGCCGATACCACGCTTCAAACGTGCGATAATGGTAGACAATCAAGGTGGACCGGTTCACCACTTCCGTCCCGCGTGCAGCAAATGGCCAGCCCAACCCTGGAGCTATTGAAAAAGCACTGTACCGATTCTTGGCGTACCGATGCCGAGCGTAGGAAGCAAGTAAATTGAAGCCTAGTAAATACGTACAGCTCGTGCGGCATCTTTCTCACCGTGGTTCGATCATCACGATCTTTCCGACCGGTGCCTTTCTCTCGCTGTTTGTGCCTTACGAAACGTTTCGTACGATCAGCGATGCATAAAGCCCGGCCGGATCGAGAGGGACCCCATTGCGACAGCAAACGGATTTTTGACATTAACGAATACACCTCCCACCGGCCGTCACGGACATGCAATCTCGTGCTGGACCCACCGGTACCGGTCAATCAGCTGTTGAAGATCTCGCGACTGCCAACAGGTGTCGTGAAATCGCTGCAATAGAAATCGGGACCGAAGACGCTACAGGACTGAACAAATAAAACCTCTCGGCCCCCTTCCACGGCTGAAGATGAACACGCACATCGGCCGAGGTGGCATTTTGCTGACAGCGACCAGAGAGTGCAAGATAAAAGCGATGATGAATTACCCGCTTGGCAAGGCAAGGAAAATGATCGCTGGTGGCGGTGGTGGTAGCAGTACTTAAAATGAAAACTCAACGCAGCTCCGAAGGGGGTTCGCTGTGGGGCAAAATGAGAGGGTTTGGAAATGGAAAAGAAATGAAAGTCTCTTACGTCGCACAATTTCGACGAGCGGAATTTAGCTGCAGTCTCACCCTGCCTGTCTCGGGCACTCGCACAGGTGCGATCGGTGCGACCTGAACCAAACATTTTGCGTAATTTTTCATCACCACACGGCTTCTCATGGTTTCTCATTTGTTCGATTTCACTTTCTGGCTTGGCTTTGCAGTTAATCGGAGGTTTTGTTTGGTCTTAATCCACCCTCGGTGTGCTCCACTCGCTAGATCTTGAGATACAACAGCAGCAATTATTGCCCTTTTTTACTGGTGTTCGCCTCTTGCCGTAGCGTGATCCATATTCTCAGCATGAGTCAGCTGCCTGCCCGGTAAAGATTTTATGTTTCCTCGGTTTGTGCATCATTCATCATCATGGGTCGTACTGCTTGTTTCGAATATTGCGTTGCAAGGCGTTTAACGTGATTCCACACCGCTATTAATTCTCGAACGCTCACTGCCGGAACAAAGCGATCCCGAACGCATGCAGTTCCATCGAAAAATCCGGATTCGGATGACGATCTTTTGAATGTCGAACATAGCCTCGGGAATAGCAAGCAATATGACATGGCAACGTCCCGTCCAAACTTAGCGAATTGCGGACAAGACCCGTCATCGTTCGTTCCGGCCGGTCAGTCGAACATGCAACGCGTCCGACAAAACCCCGGACAGTGCAACCTGGAATTACATCAGAGCGCCGACAGCAATTGGCGATGACCTTTATTCGCCAGCTCCGAACAAAATAGGGGTTATTTCCTCCGACCTGCAACGCTTCCCCGCTTGTGGGGTGTTTTGACGGCGCGAGACCATAAAATTGTATTTACAAAATTATAGCCCAATCGATGATTATCGAACTCCGTTTTAAAAGGTGGAGTCGTGCATTTGTATCCATCAAATTATTTAAATACTATTCCTGTAACAGACACAAACTGTTCCGCATTATGGTTCGTTATATTTTTCGTTTCCATTTCTTTTCCCCTTTCTTTGCAGGCTCCGATCGAGCTAACGAAGCGCCTGGAGGAAATTCGACTGCTGGAATCGCGCCGCTCACAGCGACTGGCGGTCCAGGAGAAGGATACGGACTTTGCCCGGCTGGCGGATATGGGCGGCGATCGTCGACGACAATCAAACAGCATCGATGTGCCATTCTCGCTGACGCAACAGAACGGGTAAGTGTTGGCAAGCGCTTAATCCGGATCAGACACCGGGGAGAAACCATGGCGGAACCTGTTTCCCGGTGCACAGGTTCACTTCAAGGGACAGCTGGGGTACTTGTCGTGTAGCAAGCATAAGGCGCTACCAACCGTTCAAAGATCAGGGCTGATGGTTTAAGGTAGACCAGTTTTACTGTCCAGAAGTGACGGTCCGGAGCCACCTCTACAATGTTTCTGTTGCCTTGCCGAATGTCGAAAGTAGCCAGCCAGTTCTGCGTGCAGTTCGACATTCGGCGCCACACTTCTGCGATCTTGAGCTCAATCGGCGACACGAGCATCGTGACACGATCTCCATCGACGTTTTGAGGGCCTTTTCGATCGTTTATGGAACCGTGTGTCACATTGAGCATGCTTCAATCTGCTTGATACACCTCCTTCTTCCTGCTAGAGACATTCCTTGTCGTTTTACCGCCGTGCAAGGTAATGGAGACACTCCATACAGGACGCGTTAAGTTACCGTCAAGCACCAGGAACACCCATTTGACAGGTTACAGACGTCAAACTTCAAAAGCACTTGCAATGCATCTGGGATCTCGATCTCGAAAAGCAACCCGTAAAGCCTGGGTGTGAAATTGCTCAACTGCAGCTCGCGACCATTATGGCCGCTCGCCGTCGACACTATGGATCGGCTCGTTGCCAATACACGCGCCACTGTTTGGATATTTTTGTGTACCGATGCGACCGAGCGATCCTTGCGCATGGCATGGCGATGAAGGACGCGCGTCCGCCTATCAACCGAACGAAGTGTATGATTTAATGCACCATATAACCGTCACGTTACCGGGACACGTTTGGCTCAACTCGGTCAGCTGAATGACTCACAGTCGGACCGATGCTTTGCGTGCTGCGGCCAACTAGCCGGCCGGCCGGTTTAGAGCATCGCCGGTAGAAAATCCTCCACAACCGTTCAACCGTGACATCCGGTTCGATCGTGAGCTGATCAACCTCGATTCTCTGCCGATGCATCTTGCAGTTGATCAACTCATCTACCAACGGCTGGTTTCTGCGACCAAGCGCTGGGTGGCTATTTTGCACAACTCTATTGCTAATGTCCTACTTTTCTCTTCGTTGGGCGGTGTGTATGGGTTTCTTTGTTGCAGTTTGCTGCATGCCCTCATTGCACGCGAATAAAACAAGCGGGGGTACTAATTTCTAGAGCACCGACTGACTTTTTTTTTGTGCGTGCAATGGTAACGACTTACTGTTGCCATTAATAAAAATAGAGGCAATAAAGATATTGATTGTTTGTACAGTAAGGATCGGGAGTTAAGCTCTAATCCTCGAAGTGTTGAGGACCTTTCGATCCCAATACTTAAATATTATTAATTTAGATTAACTTACACATCCATTCAAACAACAGTTAGCAAATGAAAATGAAGAAAAACTCTCGTCAAGTGAAAAAAACAGACCCATAAGCTGAGGTCGTTCGCACACACTCTCGTCCATCCATCATACACTCTCGTTTGGCTACGCTCATTTGCGAATTTTCGTCTCGCATCGGTTTGCCGAACAACGATCATCTGGTTTTTTTGTTGTTGCTGCTGCTTTCAAGCTGTTTACAGCCCAGCCCAGCTGATGCGAAGGGAGCTTGATGATCGTGTGCGTGTGCGCCTTTTTTATTTTGCGCGATCATTACGGTGCGACGCGTTGACAGGGTGGTGTGCAACAGGAAACGCAACGAGAGCAAGCGCGCGCGAGAGAGAGAGAGCGACAGAAACACTCCCCCCGAGAGGGTGGGGTTGAAAGAGAAAAGGTGATCGAGAGTGAGTGTGGAAAGCGCGCCGACCGCAATAATTTGCGATTCGCTGGCGGTTTTTTTTTTTTTTTGCTGCTTGCTTGCGCTGCTTTTCTTTTCGTTTTTATTGCGCTGACGATGCGCGCAGTTACGGCTAAAGAAAACGAAACTTGCCCAAGGTCAGGGCATTTTTGGCGAACATATTTTGCACGCGAAAACACGCACACACACACGAATGCGCTGAACGCTGAAAGAATGGAAGCACGTTTGGCAAACATTGCGTCGATCGTTGGACGCGCGCGCGATCGGGAACCCTGATGCCGGGTGGTTGTGTTGCTACAGGCCTCTTTTTTTTCCGCCCCGTTGTCGTTCGCCTTTTGGGTGATTTAATACCAAGCGATGAGCAAGCGAAGTTGCGAATTTTGGGGTTTTTGTTTTGCTTTTCTTTTCTCGCTTTTTTGTTTTTGTTTTTTGCCCTACCTCTGCAACGGTTGCTTTCGCTCGCTGCTGTTTTCCTTCGCGATGGCCGGACTTAAGATTTTCTTTTCACATACTCTACCAGACCTGACTTGCACTGCCGCCCCCCTTTTTCCTTCCACATGGTTGCCAACAGATACCGAATTCGGTTCGGGTTTTCGATCGGTTGCTTCTATTGGGTCGTTCCAAGGTTTTCTTTTCACTTCGAGTTTCGGCCATTTTTTTTTTTTTTTTGGCTAACGGGGTTTTGGCATACTTCACTTTTCACGGGACGGTTGAAAGATTTTTCAGTGCTTTTCGTGTTTCTCCCGCTGACCCGCTTACCTGTGCCCGGCACAAATGCGCCCCCCGGCTAATCGTGGTGTTGTGCGCAATGTAAAGACATCGGTTGACCGCGATGATGATGTGATTGTTGGTGCCAAATTAGCAGCCATCGTGGCGACGTTTCTTTTCTACCAATCCGATAACCGATTCTCAAAGCAATAAGGGAATGTTGAGAAATATGTCAGCACTCCTTACTTTTGTGTTTGGTGTGTTGCAGGCCGAATTCGTTGAAGGAGAAAGCGAAGCACACAGTCCAGTGTCTTTTAATTCTTTTTTGGCTTTGTGAAACTGATGCAGAGCTTTTAGGGAAAGTAATTTAACCGAGGAGAAAAACTCAACCCGAAGAAAATTTCAAACTAGAATTGTTTCATACCATAATGGCGGTTTTTAATGCCTTCTGAGTCATCAGTACTACGTCATCAGCGTCACTTTTACAATACGGGAAAACAAAACGATGATTTCATCGTTCAAATATTTGCCTGCCTCCTAATTATGCTACTTCAAGTAACAAATTGCAAAAGAAGAGGAGAAATTGGAAAACACATACACCACCATCATTGTAATCCCAGTTTTGTCGCATACCGGATATCGAACCGGTGGTCGGCTTCCTTCGTGTGCTTTCGTGTCACATTTTGTCTGGACAGTTAATTGAGCTTAATTAAGCTCCCCCTGCCTTACTCGGTACACATGGCGATACTTATCTCCCACACACACACATCAAAAAGGTACGCAATATGGCAGAAATCCTTCGGAACACAGGGAAGTTAATGTTCATGCAGGGTAAGATCGGCTAGTGACTAGGTCAGGGATGAATAATGGTGCCGGGAGCCGGGGAAAGGTTGCCTGCCCCCTAAAATGGTTCTTTTTACCTTGGACCATTCCGTCGAAACCATGCCAAGGTTGTGTCCAACTCCGTTCCGCCGGTGGGACGACGATGTCACGATGTGAGCCGTGATGGACCTTTTGCGTGCTAATGAGAGAAAGAAAGGAAAGGATTTTACCGATTTGCATTCAATATGGTATAATTGTTGTTTTGTATAAATTAACCAATTCTTGTCTGGGGCCGGAGAAGCGGCACATCGATAATGTGTGGCATAAAAAAATCAATAACACATTATTGATCATTCCAATCTCTCAACAAAACAAACACTTTTGCTCTCCAATATGAACGATGTCTCGATGTTCGAACGATGCTTCTCGATTCTCTGTTGACCGTGGTCATGGTTCTGGTGAATTTATTCTTTATCCCCTTTATGTCCACGATACGAATTTTATGTTTCTTTGGTTTTTTTATATCTAATTCCCTCTCAAAAGTTCTCATTAGTCGCTCGCTCTCTCTCTCTCTCTCTCTCTCTCTCTCTCTCTCTCTCTCTCTTGGCTGTAGCTTTCCACATCACTCGTCGAATATTTCATTACGACAGCCTTTCTATCTGCGCTCTATTGATGGGGCAAAAACTTTCTTCCCCACAGAATGTGCTCCACCAAATTGTAATCAATTTTTATGACACCTGCGTACCTAACCTGCACAACAAGTTCATTCTTTCGCCGCACGCTGATCGTGGATGCTGTCTGTGTAGCATACGTAGACGCTAGAATTTCATCGCAAAGAACCATCCCACAATCCCGACACCAATTTTGCCTTTTTCTATCGCCCCAAAAGTAAAGCAAACACTGCCGAGAACCAGCCAGAAATTCGGTCCGCTTCCAAACCATTTTCCACCAGCTGTTTGCAGCCCTGGAAATGCGCAACCGAGGCAAAGTTGTGGTTGTGGAAAGTTTTTGTGTTAATTTTTCCACTTCTACGGTGATGCAGAGCTTTCTTCGCAGCCCGATTGCTTATCCGCCAGACAGCGACAGACAGTTTACCGACCGATCAACCCACCACAGACCGGCGAGCATTCGGGACGTGATTTTCTGTTGGCGTAGGTTAAATTTATCCTCCCCGGTGCGTCTGGCAGGCGTCAGTTCTTCGTACGGGCTCGCTCGGGAAGGGTGGTGAGTTTTCCGATAGTCTGCCGGCGACCGAGGTACGGAGCGTCGGGTCATAATTTCCCCAAAAAAAAACCCTCCCAGACCCGACTTTGTCACCGTACCGCGCATTTCGTGGAACAGTTTCGGAAGGAGAGAGAGAGAGAGAGATGGCTTACGTTTTTGGTGGAAGCCCCGAAAAAAGGACCACCGTTTTCAGGGGTACACCGTAAGGCTTGCGCCACCTCTGCAAATGTCCATGACCTTTGGATGAGTTTGTCATTCACTGAAGGTCGAATGCGAATCGTGGCCGTCGGTTTGCCGGGCTAATGCGGAAAATTGCCCCTGACAGGTGAGGGACATTGGGGTTGGAAGTGTTTGGCTGTGTGTGTGTGGAAGAAAGCCACAACGATGAAGAAAGGACGGCACACGGATCGAGTTATGGCTGGTTGTTGTGTAGAGATTGGATTGCCCGAACACACACACACACAGCCTTCTTATTTTTGTTTCGAGAAACAGAACGACTGACTGTCTGGTCTTTCTTTTCCTTGGTTCCGCCGAACGCAACAAAAACAAGTCCTTTTTTCCGGAAGGTTACCAAAGCGGAACTTTACTTCACGTGTGATATCTGTCGTGGTCGCTTGTGTCAGCCACGTTCGGCACCAACGTGCATCAACATGTGTTTTGCATATCGAGACATCTTTAAACAGCTGTTATAGCGCTTTCTGTCGTTTTGAGTTTTGGTGAACTCTGAAGCATTTAATATTTACTCATATTAACATCTGATAACAAACGCTTTCGAGTGACTGAATAGCTTCTATGTATTAGATCTCACTGGAGATGGAACCTGTTGTGGCACACACACGCGACAGTTGGTATCGATTTTCGTTCGGTTTTTTTGGCACCAACAACACTTGTGTGCATCGTAGCCAACCAGTCTGGCCCATTACGGTAGGACAAAGGCTCAATTTACATCCCCAAAAAACAAAACAACCGATTTCGTCACCGAATGGAACAAAAAATGAAGCCCCAAAGTCTCTAAACCTGAAGGTTACAAAACAAGGGAAAGAATGGAATCGCGTGCATAAGGAAAAACGAAAAACCGGGTGCATTATTTTCGGATTTAGCTTGACCGTCTGGCTTGGCCGTTTTCCTGGAAACACTTTTCGACAACAATTTGAATTCCTTTGATTTGAATTTGATTGCGCTTTGATTAAGCTTTGTTTCGCCGCTTCGTTTGATCACTATTGTCTTTGTTGTGCTTCATAATTAACTGCTGACCAGCAGTCGAACAATATTTTTGGGTTCTTTGCGAGTTTCGCTTTTCTGAGAACTAAAAAATAATTAAGAAATTTCCTCCTTAAATTGGTAGTTTGGTTCACTAAGCTCTCAAAGTTGGAACTCATTATGCCATAGCTAGAAATTGCACGCTTACTGTCACAAGACACCTGAGTCCCCCAAAAAGTTGTCCCTTTGGTAGGGATCAGTTTCATCCATCAAGAAACCTGTAACTGATTCGACTTTTTTTTTGGCTTGGCTTGGCTTTTTTTGGTATGAATGCCAACACTCCAACCGAGAAGCACCCATTTTCTAACAAATCTAAGTCGTGATCCGGTTACCAACAAGAATGGCCCGTAAAATTTAGACCTCCAGACGCTTTGTCCAATCGAAACTGTATTGCGGTGGTACGGTTCCAGCCCAACTATCCATGTGACTCATCTCTCGGTGCACAGATTTAGCCGGTAGCCTGTAGGGACTTTACATGTACACGCACATCGACCGCAAAACCCCTGCAAAAATTTGCCAACCAGAACGTTCCCAGAAAGAAAAACCGGACCAAACAACAAAAAAAACGGCAGCCAACAAATCGCTAAAATAAAACGACCCGTCCCGATTGCGCTTCTGCGTGCAACTTTGCAGCTTTTTTGGAAAGGTCAGCTGAAGGTGATGATGCGATCACGAAAGAGCTCACGTCAGTCAGCCAAAGTCAGGAAGCACAGGCACAGCCGAACGAACGGGAAAAAAAACTGCACCAACAATACAACGAAGCAACCAACATCGATTGCATAGTCTGCAGCTCCGGTTTCGGTAGGTTTAAATTGCGTTTTCGTCCGCTGCAGATTCTTCGTTCGCTCGCGTTGCTCTTGCTCTTTGTGCCGTGGTTCGATCGTTTGAATTCATTTGGTGTGTTAGCTTTTAGTATCGAGCTTGGTTACACAGATGCATTAGATGTGGTACGCGTGGCAGTGGTGCACTTACCATCGCCCGGTGACGCATCCCACCCGTCATCCACCACAGAACGTCACCGTGCGGCGAAGAACGACGAGAGTTACGACGCGTTGCCGGTGGCAAATGGAGGTTGTTATGAAAATGGAATTGACGGAACGGAGCACTACCAGCAGGGTGGCTCTGCACTTTTTTCGGCATTTGAAGGTTGTCTGCCGAAAAGAGTTTTTTTTTGTGTTGCTGCTGCATCTTTGGAGCTAGATTTTGTGCAACCGTCTGAGACGAGACATGGACGGGGGTTTTTCCCCCTTTTCATGCGGAGTCAACCATGCCCGAGCTATCGCCGTACAGCACTGGGAGATAATAAAATATTACTACCATCATAAGAAGAGAATCGTTCAAAAGTATTGGAACGCAGGCGGGTAGAGGTGAGGCGAGGACCGTGATTCGTGCGGTCGGGCCAAGACGGAATGTCTGAACAGGGGCGTACAATTTTGTTGCTTTAAGCTACAGCGCCACCGTCGACAGACACGGGCAATAGAACTCGGTAAGTCTGTTCAACCTGTCTGGTGGCCTAGATTCGGGAGTTGGCTACCGAATCCCAAAACTTGTGGCCGGGGCTTCACTTCGATTAACCTTATTACAAGCTGTTCGGTGGAGGGAGGTAGGTTCCACTCAAGACGCAACCTAACGCAATCTCTCGATAGTTCCTCTCGAACGGATTCTGAGAAGAGTCGGAGTTTCACCCCACAGCTTCGGGGACCATTTTTGGGATGAAGACAACGGACATTATGATAAAGCCAAAGGGGTTCTCTCCCACCCAGACAGCACGGTGGCAATCCTCGTCAGAATTGAAACGCCACAAAACCAGACAGTTCAAACGGTTCCTACGTTCAATAGAACCGTCACCACGGTAACGATGACGATGAACTCTTCACCAAGGCGTACTCCCGTTGGTCTCGACTTTCGGCGCGGGTCGTTTGCACATCCCCCCAAACTTTCTCGATGGACCACGGTTTTAATGAGCGACAGGATTTTTGTTGACACAGAAACTGGAAGCGTACTTTATTTGGCCACCCATTTGGGGCTGCTTGACTCCTTTTGTTTTTTTTGTCATTGATTTCGGGAGCAAATGCGCTATATGATGGTCCTGGGGGTCGTCAGCATCCAGATGCGTGTCTGCCAGTCGGTCAACAAACCTACCCCAACCGAATCTCGCGAGACCTCCGTCGAAAGTGCTATTCGTCCGACATTTCTCATCTTCACCAATGGTCGCCCAACGGTTCGGCGCGGTGTTGGCGAAGAAAGGCGTTGGACGATGACTGGCGAACACGTTGCGTTTTCGTAGCGATCCACAGCGATTGGCAGAAAACGATTCGACCCACCTGCTTTATCGCCCACTGCCCACTGGATTGAGGCAGGAAAATTGGAGCACATAGGTGAGGTGTGTACTGGTGTGTTTAAATATAATCTTCAATCAAGAGAGAGTTTCGGTGGTCTGGCAGAGAGTAAGCTGCCATGATATACGTTACAGAACGATGTCTGGGACAATGTTTGATGGTGGTGAAATAGTATATAAAGTATGCTGTGATGTTTCTGTGTCACGTTAACATAGGTCATGGTGGGTGCTGTACATTCAATATTCGTTCTCTTCAAATGGATTGTCGTTCATCAGCAAAATGGGTGCAGTTTGCTCATAATTAGGTTCCCTTTTTTGCTACTTACCATGATTAATGGATGAAACCAGTGGAAAGTTTCATGCAATCATTCCAAAGCCAAAACACGCAATAAGAAATTCCCTTTGCTGCGTTATTCATGCAACGATGACGATTGCACAAATGGGTCCTTTCCCTGCAGTCATGTGCAAGGGGTTTTTTTCTTCGACGATCACCACAAAGGATCAAACAGAAGAGCGTCATTTACTTTAACAAAGGCAAAGAAACTTATAGCCGGTATGGATGACGGTTTCATATTATTGCTAAACAATTCCAGCGAACGTTTCCATTGCTTTGAATACAAAGCTAAAATAACTGCATCCTTCACTGCAACTGTCCATTATCGTAGCCGCAACTGGTCGGGCCCGGAATGACAACAACAGTCGAACGACGACAAGTCGTTCGCGATCGCAAAATCAGATAGCAGGTCGGTCAAATTAGCGGTCATGGTTCGCTTTGTGGTTTTTTTGTTTAACAGTACACAGAGAACCCAAAGAAGAAAAAAAAAACCTATCAGTGGGCAGTAAACCCAAATCCAGCAGGAAAAGCAAACATCCCTGACGCAAATACTGACCACGGCAACA
This sequence comes from Anopheles stephensi, assembly GCF_013141755.1. NCBI lineage: Eukaryota > Metazoa > Arthropoda > Insecta > Diptera > Culicidae > Anopheles > Anopheles stephensi. The sequence goes on along the minus strand of NC_050202.1, from coordinate 63,753,375 downwards.
GTGGCAGACCGCTGCTCTCCGGACAAAGCGCCCTCACCCTGTGCATTGAGCCCGGTGGGGGAGGTGGGCACGGTAATGTTATGGATTCGCGGCCAACGACTTCTCCACACCATGTACTACCCACCATCCATCGATTGGTCCTCGCCATGATGAAGTTGGTGGTGACTAGACATTATCGCCACCCTACGCTCGGTTTGGTGCAGCGAGACACGGATGCCATCCGAAGACTCGGAAGAAGAAGAAAGTCGTGATAAAGAGTGTAAAAAATCAAACACAAAAAAGTCAATCGCGATATACTGAGATGGGCTTAGCAACGGCAAGAAGGAGACAGACCGAGCGAGAGAGAGAGAGAGGGCGAATGAGCAGATAAACATAAGCCTATGCAGCCTGTTGCACTTCGCCGCTGTTGCGCTTCGTGGTGTACTGATAAGTGTGGTTGCAATTTTCTGGATTGTTACTCTCGCACCTCGTACTACGCACCGGGGAATTATGGCGACGATAAGATGCGCATTGTGCATTGTGCGCCCCGTTTCGGGCCCCGCCAATGATTGAGGCTTTGCTTTTTATGGTGTGTTTGTGCTGCCCATTGCACTTTCCCTTATCTGCGCACCGGTCATTATCCGATTGTAGCTTTGAACTTGATCTAGCTTTAATCGGACGCGTGGGGCGTACAGCTGCAACATGCAGTATGATCCGATGCACGGCTCGGCAGCTCAGGAATTATTAAAGCGGAACCTGTACGCGTGTTTTTTTTTCTATTCGTTTGACACTGTTGCGCTACCAGAAAGGCGGCAACAACAACGGCCGCCCTTGTTGCACTAGATGTACGGCTCGATCCAGGGTAAAGACACGGCTGAGGGTGGTCGGATGTAGTCTAGTCAAGTAGGCCCATGCATCAGCAGGCGTAAACAAAACAAAACAAAAATTCCGCACCCCGAAATAGGTTGATTGACCGATAATACATTGAACCCCGTCGGCTGTTTTCGTCGCCCGGGGTTGTAGCGACGTTGGAGTAGCTTCGTCTTCTTCCTTCAGCACAGCACCATTCTTGAGACACATTCGTACTGCGCTCTGTTTTTCGAGAGGTAACACAAGCAGTACGCAAAAAAAAACAAAAAGAAACAACATGATACGAACAAACACAACCCCGGCAGAAGGCCTACGCGTCTGCATCGTTTTGCTGCTGCAGTCTCGATGCAACGTGTGCTGCTACGTACCGAAACAAACAAACAACCCGCCATCCATCCCGGCGACTGATACCCCGGTTGGCGAATCGGTGTGCCGAACAATTAATAATCCCGGGGAATGCCAAATTTTTGTGTGCAAAATGGCTTAGATTTCTTCGGGGAGCTTTAATGATATTTTGTCTATAGAATCTGCTATCATGCATGTAAAGCTTTAGTTAAAAACCCCTAGTCTCCGAAGTGATGTGTAAAGTCATCGATAGAACTCAATCTCTCTTCCAGCGATAAAAAAATGTCTCCCCTTTCTAGGAACGATCATAACCTCAAACGAACGTGTTTTGCAGCTGTTGCTGTGCCAATGCACACCCTCTTGCATTTTACACTTGTTGTGCAGTGTAGCGATGCAACTAGCTCTCTCACGCACAATACCCCGCCAATGGTCGTCTTGTCTCATTCTTTTCCTTTGTTCCTTCGTCTGCCAACAGATCTCGCAAACGGCGGCCCTCGTACTCGCAGGACGATCGAGAGTACTACAGTATTAACGACGACGATCCAATGGACGAATGCAACGCCGCGCTGGTACTTATGAGCCTGTCCTGCTCACCGAACTCATCCGTACATGGTAGGTATCGGGCTGATGCCCAGCCGTACTGTATAGCCCTCCCGGATATTAACCCTTGGCGCATGTTCACCCCTTTCACAGGCTATGAAACAATTCTTGGCACCAGTTCGGGCAGCAGCACCACCTCCTGGAGCACCGGATCGACTTCGCCGCCGCTGAGCGAGGATGGACATTCCACACCACCGACGCACCACTACCAGCACGAGCTGAATCATCACCATCATCACCATCACAATGGCCGTTACCAGGCAGCGAGCGGTACGGGCCGGGGGGCTCGCACCACGTCCCTCTCTACATCGGACGAAGGCATCGGTATGGAGGACATGCCAAGAAAGCGTCGGGTAAGTCACCCTTATGCAAACCATTTGGTTGGGGCCAATTACTTTCGCATTTTTCGAAGCGCACTTTTATGTCTAAGAACACGCGACTTCTCGGGCACGTGCGAGTCAACTTCGACACAATCCACCGGCTTGTGTCTCGGGTGTCATAATCGTCAAATCGCCGGGAGTATATCGCCGTCAGAGAAAAGGTCGTATGGAGGTGATCGGGTTTTTTTTCTGGAGGGAGAACTTGTGTCACCACCTACCTTCATCAGGTGGTAATCAGCTGAATCCCTCAGTTTTACTGTGCCGCACCATCGGTAATAGCCTTCCCTGCCAATTAGTGCCGGGAACGCGACGGTTGTTTTCGACCACAGCACACATTTTGCGGTGGCGTAACAATCCAACCCAGCTACAGATGCACCAGGCAGCACGTGTACACTAACACGGAGAGTTAGGGCGAGAGCTCTATGTCATAATGGCTGATCGATTGCACTTGCCATCGCGGAGAGACAGCGGCAGTGTGCCGTCGACGGGATACGCATGTGTGTTTGAGCGATCGTCCGGTTTTGACAGCTCTGATTGACATGCAGCGAATGAGTGTGTTAAACATGCTCCGAGACTTTCCGCTGACCGAAGATCCTCCCTTTCAGCAGTGATCGTACGGCCTATGGTGCTGATGTTTCCCTCAAAAACGTGGATAACGAGGTCAAGGTTTATATGCACCGTGTCACATCCCCATCAGCACGTTCATCTCACGGTAATCTGTTAACAGGTGACAAAAAATGTGAGAGTACCCCGGCATTCGCGACACGTGTGCACCACCACGGCCTTTGGGGTGGAGGACATAAAACCTCAAGTTCATTTGCTCAACCGGGCAGCGAGATCAGCTGAGTGTGGCTGTTTACGGCCGCGTCGCGATGGTGTGCCGCTTGCACAAACAACCGGCATCACATATCGCAACGGTGGCAGGCAAGTTCGAGTACTGCCGCCCGTGCGTGTGGCCAATGTTATGGCATATTCGTTCTGGAGAGCTGGAGTGCAAGCTGTCGGGAGGTTTGTTGGAGGGTTTTTGCTGCTTGTTTTTGCTTCCTTGCGGTAGTATTTGTGCTCGTTGTCGCTGCTGTTGTTGTAATGAGTGGGCACAACACAGCTGAGCGTGCCTGCCCTTGGCTCGTGTTTACCGCCCATGCCCAGCCGATACCATACAACTGAATGCAGCTGAACGATACTGCACGTGTCAAGCGTGGTTACGCGACCAACCGGCCGGCCATTAGTGTGGCTAATTGCGAAAAACACCAAAACTACCCGATCATCATTTCCGTTTGGGGAAGCAAACCCCATCTCTGCAACAAAGTTTTTCGTGCTATTTGAATTAAATTTAAACAAACTCAATTCAACAGCACTATCTACGGTGCAGCTTCAGGCGGCCGGCTACCAAACGACTTGCCGGAAGGTGACGGTTGTGGTAGTAAATAATTCATAACAAGACGATAGTGTGGCGGCTGGATGTCTATTTGCTCATTTTCTCACGTCCAGGTGTTGAAGATGGAAGATTTCATGCTGCCTGGCGAGACTCCCCGTGTGTTGTTCATCATCATTCACAATGCTGCAAGCTTCTTTGTGCGATTAGAAATCCAATCCAAACTGATGCAGCTATTCATCGATTTTGCTATAATTATAGAGCAATGCTATAATTTTCCGAAACCGGTCAGCTTGGCGTTGTTTATTTATTATTATTCACACTGCATTTTTTCCGAATTTTGTTGGCACACAACCCTCAGACTGCTGCAATGTTCAGGGTCTATAGCTTTTGTTAGCGTTTTGCCTTCGTGCGCGTGTGCAACGTTCAACTTTGCTTCACGATGATGAGTAGGTTAGTTCGATTTGGAATGTATTTTTGGTGCCGCCGTTTGTTTCTATTCCTCCTTCGTTTTTTTTCTCCCCCTATTGGCTAAGTCCACCCCGACCTCCATCCTCTCCTGCACGATCCATCTCTCCTCTGCACAAATGCAACGGAAAAATACGCTCACCTTGAAAATGTGCTTACTGGTTGGTGGGTGATTTGCAACAAGTTCCCCGTGTTCCCATCCATTTGCCCCCTTTCCTCGACCGGCTGCATTTGATTGGTCCTGCCGTCGATTCTCGCCACACGACGGGGCAATAGATTTCACGCCGATCTGCATCCGCAAGTGCTGCCATTCACATGCAAAAACCAACCCATGATGACGCACAGCCCATAATGGGGGAGGGTGGTGGTATCTCACAGTGTCACTCTAACGATTCAGAAACTCAGCCCTCCCCCCCTCTGCTTGGTTGCGCGTGTGGTACGCGTGAATTCGAACCATTTTAATGATGCCTGCCGGCCCCAACCAGACATGGAACCGTCAAGTTTTGGGCCGGAAGGATCGCGATTTTATTGCTTCTTTCATGCTGATCGGCAAGGCGGTGAGTGGAGCATCTTCGGCTTAAAGCATGCTGGAAATTCCCGTGCCAACACTTTTACAACGGCGTGTCGGTGTGTGCAATAAATGCATTCAGCTGAACACTTTTATGGCCAGTTTTCCCTCTCCCGATATTGGGCGTCGAGGCGTGGAACAAAAACGCTAAGCTAAAGAAATAGCAATTGTGAACCTGCTGCGGAATGAACTTGACTTAGCTGTCAATGTCGACGAGTTGGTGTGCTTGGATGTGTTGAACGTCTGTTTCTGCTGATTTTATAATCGACCACAACGGGTGTGCGAAGGTGATACGGGCACTAGTTGATTGAACCTTGGCGATTAGCTGCTCATGATGCTTCCTGGATATTAAGACATGTGGTTTTTTCAAGGCAAATGCATTTTCTCCAAATATCTTAAGCCCCAAATGAAGTTCGTTTTACATTGGAAGTACTTTTTTATTCAATTGAAAGTACGCAACTGGTTAGGAAAAAATCAAGATCGCTTCACACCTCCAGTGACTTACGACTGGAATGTTATGGCTACACTGCAATACGCGACGTCCTTTAAAGCCGTCCGTGCCTGCATCAGTTGCGTGTGTCGTTAACATCTTATCAGCAGCATGAAGCGTCCGGATGGTTCGCGACTCATCTGCTGTCTCGTTAATGCCAGGAACTTAAAACCCTCACAGTGCCTTATACTGAGAATAGGGCCGTCCATGTTTAAGGGCAGTTTAAAAAAAACACTCTCAACACATGTGATGAGAATCGAAATTGTTTACGCAACGGATTGTTGGCGGGTTGACGGTAAAGCAAAACGGGGGCGTGAGGGGGAAGACATTCATGTCGCACCGACCGAATGGCGTGTGCCAGGATTATCTCATCTCGCACTCAATAAACAAACAAGCACTGCTGCACTTTCCAGTGGCCCACATTGGAGCTCCTCGCACCAATACCAGAGCATCCGGAGCATTTTTGTTGTTGTTGTTCCTCCATATTCTTGCCACACGTGTGATGTTGTTGTCTCGCTTCTGGCAAAGGATGTCATTGCAGTCGCTCCAGTTTATTGTTCCCCGTTGAATAAATAATGTGACATTGGACGCGCTTTTTTACCCGTTGTTGTCTTCATATAGTGACGAAGCGCAACCCTAGATGGCCCCACTAGGTCACACAATGATTAGAGCGCATTTGTGCAGCATCGGGGATGATAAGTGTGCAAATGCTTGGATTGCATAAACGATTGTGTGTTTTGGTTTGCTCGCTCTCTCTCTTTTCCACAAATTCTGCCGTATTTTATTACCGGTCCCCGATAGTTCTCCAAGGATGGTGGTGATGGAGCTATTTTAGCACTTGCTCCATTCCCTGGTTGCACTCTGACATCTCTCTCACTCTCTCTCTCTCTCTCGCTCGCTTACTCTCTAACACACTCTATCGCTTGTTGCGATCTCACCTCCAACGCGCTGTATCTAAATTGAATGCATCTGGATGGAGTGCATTCTGAAATGCGTTCCTTGCAGCCCCGTGCTGTAGTTTCCGTCATCTCCTGTAGGTGTGCCGGGCCGGGTGCGATGCAGTTGTGTGCAGTTGCCGGTGGTATGCATCGCAGTATTGCAGCGTACAGTGCGCAAAAGCTGCATCTTACCACTACCAACGCATGACACGTGCCAGCGCTGCTGCGCTCACCTCTCCAGGGTTCCAACCCGCCACGCGTTGGGGCCACCTCATTGAAGTTCCCTTGAAGTGTTGGCTTTTTTTCTTTGCTTGGTTTGTTTGCTGCCATTGTTTTTATTCTCAACCTTTCCTCCGCTTTTGGAGCTGTACAAAAGGCATCGCACCATGGGTACGACGGTTGTGTTTGTGTGCCACGGTGTTGCTATTATTGTAGCTTTCATACCTTTGAACACGACTTCAAAACCACTACACCGAGGACACGTTGCCGGATGATGGTGCTGTTCGTGACTGTACAGAGCTTTGTCTGGAAACCGTCCAGATTTGTAGCTCAAAAACTCCGTCACCAATGAGTAATAGTGCTCGATGGTGTTTCCCACCGAGTTACGGGGAGTTTTTTCGATTGCCGGAAAGAAAAACCATTTTTCTTTGAAAATGAAACAAAACACTAAAAGACACGCATGTCGACCGAATGCATAATGAAGGTGCGCTTGGTTGCGTTTTGGCTGCACGAGCGTGCATCGGCATTCCAGCCCGGCTAACGGAATTCTGAACTGGGGTTCGGTTGAACTTGAAAATTTTCCTACAAACCGTCACGGCCGGCACCGATTGCACTTGTGAGCAAGAATGGGAAAACCAGCTGCACTTCCTCACAATCGAGGTCAATTAGATAGAGAGCCGAGTCCTTCCCAAAGGGCTCGCAAATGTTGCAAAAGAACATGACAGCACACGGTGGGGATTTTTTTTTCCACCGCCGGCCCTGGAAAACACCCAACCTTCTAACGATTGAATCGATTTTTCGCTGTCAAGTGCCAGTGGCTAATGATCGTTTGGCAGGCGCTCCTTTTCTTACCAGCCCGGTTGATGAGAACGAAGGCCCGGTGTGGCTAAATGCAACTGCTGCAACACACACACACGTACAGAGAACGGAAACGTCCCAGAATGACCTTGATTTTCACGGCAACCCCTTGTTCTAATGTTCGACGGTGAGCTTCGGTGGTGTGTTATAAGCAGCTTTGCTTTTCTGCGTCAGATTCTTTGTCAGCTTTGCATCCTCCTAGAGGAGCCTCCGGGAGAGAGAGAGAGAGAGAGAAAGAGAGAGAGAGAGTGAGAGCTATTTTCAGCCCAACTTTTCCGTTTGGCCGGGAAAAACTAAGGATTGAAAAATGGTTGGTGTTGGCAGCTTCATCGGTGTGTGAAGCGGAAGCAAAATTATCTGCTGACACAATTTTCAAAACCACTACATTCGTCGGGTTACCGGTGTGTGTGTGTGAGTGTGTGGACACATTGGCAGATGATTATGATGTACGGGAGCACAGATCTATGCTACAGGAGAAACTGGAACATAGCTGGCAAAGCCGGGTTAATCCTGTCGGTCGCTGCGTACACTATGGCTGTCGACGACGACGAAAGAAAGATAGCAATAGAGTAGCGAATGGCAGGCCCATACGAATGCAAATGTTGCATTTCCGTGCAACAACAACACGGATCGATACCGTGCGGCGGAAAATCGGATTGCGGCTTTCCGACCACGTGCGTGTGTATGTGTGGCTGTAGACTCACGGGTGCGAAATGGGAATGCAAGTGAAAATGAACTTGAACTTGAACGTGAAAAAAGCTTCACTTGACGAATTGGGGCGTGCAATGTGAGCTTTGCTTGGTGTCGTACATGCTTTTTGTACGGAGGGTTTATTTTGTTTAGATTTGGATATGCTAGTTCTATTGCTTAGAGTATTTAAACGAACTGATGTTTAAATATGATAGTCTTAAGTCAAATCCAAAAGTTCAAATAGTGAGTGAGCTCCCAACTCACCCGGCACTCATGGTGTTAAACGCTAAATCTACTTTCAGGCGCTTAACATAACGATGTTTGCCAAATTAGATGCAATTTTATACTGCATTCGAAGCTGAACATTCTTTATTTTTATAAAACTTGTAGCCAACCAATCCTCATCATTTGATTTTAAATTAAGCAATAAGTATTCCATTAACAATATAGTTTGCCCTGAACAAACCGTTCAATTGTCGCACGTAAAGCAGCTGACACGAAGCAATAGACCAAAATGTCCGTGACCATGTCCCCATCCCAATGTCCCGCCCCGGATGTACGTGTGTGTGTGTGTGTTGCGTGATGATGGATGGAATATTTAGCTTAAGCAAGTAGCTTCGCTCGTGGCAAAAATTCTACAGCGAAAACGACTGATGCTCGATCCCGTTGGTGGCCGACCAAACCTACCATAAAACCAATGGCCCAACCCGTCTGGCCGGCCGCCCACTGCGTCCGGGTGGGTTAGAAATAATTAAAAAGCACAAAAAAGGCCCATAGAAACCCGTGCCACGTTTCAAACGGGACAACGCACAACGACAACAAAAAATCAGCGCGCGTGTTTGACCTTCATTGCAGTTTCTAGCAGCACGCTTTGCTGTCTCGCTCTTTGCAAAAGCCAGTCCTCTTTTTCTTGCTGCTCGCTTTTTGGAACTAGCGCCCCAGAATGGGTGGCTTTATTCTGCAGCCATTCCGTCCCGCCGTTTATGCACCGACCTCGATCCTCCGATGCTTTCGCCCAAATGCAGTTTAAATTTATTTCATTCATTTGCTACCGTCAACCGAATCGTTATGATTATCGTTGGACGGGATGGTGCGGTAGCTGGCATCGATCGATTCTTGCCACGGTACCTAAATGCAGTCCCGGCAACTCTGACTTTGCAATGTCTTTATTTTGTTGGCTAATTATTTGCCTTTTTTAAGTAAAATAACAAACCGATCCTATCGATTTTTAGTGTTTGGCCTCCAAGTATTATTATTTGAAAGAAGTTGAAGTTGAATATTATTGAAATTCCTGTCTGTAGAGCAGTGATTTTAAATTCGTTTGTATGTGTTTGCAACGGCTCTGGCAGTTGAGTTTGAGATTCGCTAAGCTGCAAGTTCAAGTCGACAACGTGACGGGAATTGCAATACGGATTAGTTTTCCATTTTTAAACTCGCAAGTTTAGCATTCCCAAGTCAAATCTATCATATTCAACCATTTTATTCGGGACGAACCTAAACAAAAAAAATCCGTACGCTCGTGCTCTTGCCAAGGCTAGCCAACGCCGATGCATACGATGCACACACTGCACACTGCTGCTGCATCGGTATGCTCGTGGTGTGTGCGCATGCGAACCAGTGTGCATCCGCTGCTTTCCACCATCAGTTTGGCCGGTCTATGCTAGTGTTGGTTCTTCGTGATTTTTTTTCGTTGCACGATATTCTTCCATCGGTAGCCGAATCGGTTGGTGAAGCTGCATCGCAAGCCAACAAGTCCGCAGAACGGCGTTCCGGATGGAGACGGTCCGTGCGGCACGGTGCGGTGGGAAAACCAAAATCGGTCGCTCCAACTCGGCACGTGTTTGACCTTCATTCGTCGGTCGGACGATGGGCAAGGTCAGGGAAAATTTTCGGGCCCTCACCCGTCACTTCGCCTGCATGAACTATCGGCGCCGCAAGCAAGCACTTAGTTTTTGGGTCGCACTAGCGTGCAGTTTGCGGGATAAAAAGTGCATTAAAAACACACACATACGAAGCACGGTTCAGTTGCGTTGTGAAGGAAGGAAAAAAAGGTTCAGCCGGTAGGAAAAAATCGATTGTAAAGAAAAGCCTTTTTTATTTACCAGCGTAACGATTCTATAAAATTTCAATCAATAAAACAAACAAACTGGCCTCAAAAAGCGCTTTTTCAAGGGTATAGCCTCAGTATATTTTAAACTCAACAACATAATATTGGATTAACGCAACTTGAGGATGCTTTTCTGTTCTGACCTAACCACATTACCTGTAGCATAGCAGTGTACCTGGAAACCTTACCGAAAGTCAACCACTCTGTTAATTTCAAAAGTCAACAACAACTACTTGCTGCAATCGCGGTGGACCATCCACCTGCACGACCTGCCTCAATGTTATCGCAGGTGAATACACAATTGTCCATAATTGTGTGGGCGTGTGTTAGTATTTTTATCGCACTTTATAAAAAAACTCGCTTACTGTCCCATTTGCTTTCACTTTTTTTGTTTTCTTAAATGCAGTCGTAGGTAGGGCACCTGGAAGCTTTTAAACCACCAGTCATTTAATGGTGCATTTGCATTTGCAGCACACTCACTTGCCTAGTCACTGAAGTCATTTGTTGCTGACGGTTTGTAAAATATGGTTCGATAAATGGAATTTGGAGCATGCACTCGAATGCAGTCCATTCATTTCTGATTCAGGTCTTGTGAAGAGGTGAATTAAGGCTTTTTTTTTTATTGTGTTATCGAAGCCACACGCTGGAGGTTTAAGTGATCGGCTAGCACAATTTACGATGCATTTGTCACATGAGAATGTCACACGGAATGATGCGGTAAAAGCTGCGTGACAAATACGAACACTGGCAACACATTTCATAACTTGTTCCACTGGAGCCACCTGGAGCTCTGGCGTAACTGTTCAGTGTTTGAAACTAATGACTTTTTAAGTGTAATTCAAGGATCATTGCAAAAACACAGCCCCCTTAACAAGATATACGCTTAAATGCAACTCTTGTCCCCTTAGTGCATGTCTCCTAAAGCTTGATTAAATCAATTTTGAACGATTCATTTAATTATTTGCGGTGTTTTCATTAGCACAGCCCACGTGTTTGTCCAATCAAAACACCCAATGACAGCCTAGTGTTGGTGTATGCAATTGTCCCGCTGCCCTGCAAATATCGACATCGACCAGCGCTTATTATATTCAAATTATCAGCAAATCGTTCTTCGATCGCTTTACCCAACCGTAAGTAACACGGTCGGACCCAATCGGCAAACGATCTCCCATAAATGATTGGACAGTTGGAGATTTCTCATGATTGCCTGCCACATCCGACTTCCCCATTGAAACCTCCGACGGTTCGGCTCCGTTGACACACATAGAATCTTGCCACGATTCCAGGAAAAGTATCAATCGATGTGTGTGTGTTTAGATTGCAACTTGAACGCTTAATATAAGTGGCAACCCGCACAAAATGGGCCCTCCCCAAACGGTGGATGGGTGCTGGAAGGCAGCGTGGCAAGAAACGGTAATAAATAACAAGTGTTGTGGCGAAGATCATCGACATTTGAAAGCTAGCGTGTGGGTGGGAGGGGTTGGCAGGGTGGATGGAGCTTGGATGTAAGTAACGAGTACTCACAATCTGTGTGTATAAGGGCCGGTTTTCCAGCGGACCGGTAAGCCGCACGGAAAAACCGGTCGTCGACAACAACCACCCGGCAGTTGGTAGGAAGGTGGAAATAATCACTTTCCAGGGAAAATGCACCACAGCGAAGCAAAAGGGGTTATGGAACTTTTCTCCCCGTTGCAAGTGCATCGAGTAACGGATCGATCGAGGGATGAAAAAAAATTGCTGATAGAAAGAGAAGAAAAGAGAGAAGGGGAGGAGCAAGGGTGAAAAAATGACTAGAAAAATGGACGAATCTTCGAGCCAGGCCCCCGCCAGCTTCGGTGTGGCTTTTCCTGCATTCAAACTGCATTCGTTAGTAGCGTTTGCAAGCGGTGAAGAGGGTACTGGGGCGTGTAATTGCAGCCCAGCACGGAAATCTAGTTAGGTTGCGACGAGCACCGGCGAGCACCGGGCTGCATCGGACGACCTGACGCCGGCCTACTTCCAGGCGCCCAGTCGGGGACACTTTTCTGGAGGCATGTTCCGTGTCATGGGCTTGCCGTGTTTCAGTTACGGCAAGAATTTGTTACATGTTAAAGCATTAAACCTCATTTGCCTACCAAAAAAACGCGCACACACACACACACAAACCGTACCATAACGGTTCCGTTGGCTTGTGCGGCGGTAGAGGATCGAACCATGAAGAGGAGCGAGTGTGGTCAATGTTCGCATATGCATGACGCCACGCGAACGAAAAGTGCATGAAAATCACGCACGATTTATCTGCGCCTCGAGGCGCACTCACCACCAAGTTCCGATCCTTCTTTGGGGCGTGCCAGTACGCGCTCATAAATACATGATGCGCAACGATCCATATTGAGGACCCGTTTCGAGTGATGTGTCTGTATGTGGGGGGGAAGGGTTATTTTTGCCACCCGGTTTGCGGTTCCTAACCGCCACCAGCGGCCGGCGCCGGATCAGAGGCGGAAGGTGCCGTTGAGGTCCTTGTCCTCGATGCATTCGGCCACGCGAAGGTGACAGCACGTCAGCGGTAAACTGGAAGATGATGCAAGCACAGTACCAGCAGCTCTCTCACTGCGAGGGTCCCAAAGGCATTACTACTGCATCTTCAAAGTTCCAGGTTGAACGAACTTGGTTGGGGATGTAGACTACTTTTAAGCGTACGTGTAGGGCATTGGATGAACGGACCGAAGCGGAGGCAGATCGGGATCGCGTGCTGCAAGAAAATTCCTGGAAACATAGGTAACGCGAACACTGCCCGCAGACACCCGGGGAACTGACCAGCCGTACGGTGAAAACGATTGCACCGAGGACGACGGCATAATTTTTGCCCCATCAATAATACAATGGCCCTATCCCACCCTACGGAGTGAAGGCGATGAAGAGGAAGAGTTCTGGTTCACGGTGATGGTAGTGGCAGTGATGATAATAATAGACACCGCTGCTGCTAGATTGCTTCCAACATTGCCAATTCTTGTACCCCTTCCGGTAAAAACACAAAGAAACGCCCAATGGAGTCATGGAGTCATTGGGAGCGAGATATTTGGTGGGATGTAATAGATAAAGAGTTATGTTTGGGGTGGCACGAACCTGAGGCTCCACAGGTGCAACCACCAGTCGCGTAGGTTGTGCAGTTTAGTGAGCTCCAGTATTTTTTTTTCTCTCTGTTTTGTTAACCACTGAGTACACTGACCTCAGCAAAGGGGAAACAATGCGTCAAGTCAGTGCTCGATCGTCCATCGAAGCACACCATTTTTTTTATTCGGTTCTGACGCGAACCATCAGAAACACGGTGGAAAGGACCGATTGACGCCAATGACACGGCATACTGAGGTCAGTCGGTGAGGTCATAGACACCTGGCAACTGGACCAGACTTACGGGTGACACCTGGCAATTCGAACCTCCGGTACGGGTGACACCCAGTACTTGAGCACGATTTTACCACAATCGTTGATCGTTCTTTCCGTGCTTAGATAGGTGAGCCTAAAAGCTCCGAATTATAACCATACCGCTGTGCTTCAAAATGACGCAGTGACGCAAAGAATGATTAATCACGCTTTAGGTGATCGTCAAGACGAGGAAGGCAAAGTGTCAAACCGTACCAAAAATTAACACTCACTAAAGGTGTTCTTTATAGAGACCACTAGATTTCTTAGGAGAGCTTTCTTTGGGGTTGGAAAATTGAAAACTTGATACACTGCTATCAACTCCACCGTATAATCTGTGGGCCGGTGAAACCGGTAGTTTGAAGCTAAAATGACCGGCACCTTGGCCATCTGTTGTCGGTAGCTAATACACCGCACTACACAGCTCGTTATCATAATATCAAGGGAGCAAATAGGGACTTCGACCTTCAACTTCGGTTGGGTTTTTTTTGTATAATAAAACCCTCTGCTGTGCGTATGTATGCGTGCGGAGGTACTGTGTCTGCGCGCAACTAATCGGTTGATGACGCCGGCCGGCATTTTCTACGCACCCGAAAACCCATTCTTGCGTGTGTTTGTGGACGCGTATGTTTTCTTTAAAAGCATCATCTTCAGCATAAAAACATCTTCCGAGAGCGAACGACGGATGAAAGATGCAGGAGGCTTCATCTTCCAAAAGGCAAAACAGTGCACCGGCATGAACCGGCGCGATAAAACGGAGAGACAGATAATTTTGGGGTGAAGTAGAATGAACTTTTTTTCATCCCCTTCGCGGAGGGTATAAAGTAAGAAGAAAACATAAGAAACAAATTCAAAACAGCGATCACTGTTGAATGATCTCCTTGCTGCTGGAGGTTGATCTGCACGTGTGTGTATGTGTGTGTGTGGGTGCCGGCTGTTGGAGTGAACGATCTTCTCTCGTGACTCAGGGTTCAACATCCGACCGCGCCAAGAAGCCATCGCCCTTCGAATCGTTGGCTGGGCGTCCTTTCCCGCCACCCTCGCCCCCGTTCCCTTTCCCGCCCCACCTCACCCCTATCCCTGAGAGGAAGGATCGTGAAAGGAAGGAACGAAAAACAGGCAGAAGAAATGGAGAGCACGATCCGACAGCGACCGCAAACCAACGTCGCGGACGTCGATGGACGACCCCGCGGTGATCATCAGTTTTTGTGTTGTGTGCGTTTTTTTTACGTTCGTTACGCGATCTTTCCTTCACTCTCGCGTTCTGTTCTGTGTCTGACCGGTTTTTTCTTTCCTTTTTTTTCGTTGTTTCTTATATTTTCGGTCTCTCCCCTTGGCCTTTGTTTTGTTACGAAGGTTTTTTAGCTCCGTTTTTTTCACATTTCGTGTCGTCCACTGGCTACTGCTAGCCGGGGTAGAAGATGAATCCGGGGGTCCGGAATTGGTACGGCGAGACGAGGACCCATTTTCAGATGCGCCAGACGGTGGCTGGAACCATTTTTCTTGCGCTTCACATTCGCACAACCCCTCGGTCAGTGGCCTCGCGAATTGTGGAGCGGGCGAGCGAGCGCAAAGAAAAAAACAGGGAACGTGCAAAAACAAAACAAAAATTGCTCGCCCATGGTTTGCTCGCGAACGCGCTACGCATGGTTTCGGGGCTCGATCTTCCGTCGGGTTCGCCGATTCTTGGGGCAGGTTGTTAACAGACCGAACCGGGCTCCGAGTTCTACATTGTTTTACCTTTTCTTTGCGCTCCAAATGTTTTCAAGGTAAGCAACGCCCAGCCACTAACCCTGGTGGGCAACGAACTCGGGCTCGGATCGGTTTTAAGGTGCAACTTCCCTAAAAAGGGATGCCCGGCGATCGGTGCGCACTGGCACGCAGACGGAAAGCAGGGTTGCAGACGGAATTGAAGGGGGTTTGGGTGGGACGAGTGTCAGGATCCTGACTCGCAGGAAGTGTGCTCGTTTTTGTTTCTCGATCACGTAAGCCCATGGTTTCGAACAATGGAAACATGGCGGTGGACGCGTAGAAATGAAGTTGCGAGGGCTGACGGATACAACAAGGGAAAGCAACTCTTCAACACACAACACAGCGAGGGAAAGACTAGAGGTCAAACATAGAGCTAATAGAGGGTGTAAACACGTTTAAGTGATTGGGGAAGTTACAAAAAACCATTTCTAAAGAAAAAAGTTGATTTAAAAAAACTAAACGAACTGCGTAAGTTGAAACATGTCTTCCCTAGCTTGAAAGTCTTGGAAGCAAGAGGCGTACAGCCCAACCCTTTTGGGGAAAGAGCCCAAAAATCACAATCATTAACACATTAAATATGGCGGCGCAAAGAAACGACGGCCGTGCCGAAAACTGCGCTCACCTTCCGCCCTAACCACCGGAAGATGCGCTCGACTCTGTCTAGACGAGTCTGCGAAGCACGCACCGAGCAGAACACATACAAACGAACATCCTCCCGAGAGCTTCCAACACCCCCAAAACAGACCTCAGTTTCGGCGAGGCCACAAAACCGGAATTGATCCCGTTGCACCCACAGTGAAGCACTCCCGGGATTTTACGTCTGTCGGTTCCTCAGACATCTCTCAACCATTGTGGTGATGGACATGAGCAAAAAAGCTAACTCTCCCCCAAAAAAACAGAATCGTGTCGCGACTTATGCCGGGTACACCAGCGCTACAACACCTCACCCAAATCAGCTGCTGGCGAGTATTCTGGCTAGATCGGATGGATGGGAATTGAAGTTGGGATTAGCCATTGTTGTTGTATAGCTACAGCTTGAATACCCCGGGTCCAGAGTCACGCTTACACCCGCTCTTAATGTTCGGGCTGCCGGTGATAAAGAGGGGCAGCAGAGAAAAAAAAAACCACGTAACCACCAACATAATAGAGATCATTCAAGTGGTGGAGGGCAACGAACGGACAAGAATACCACGCAACAAAAGCGTTGGGTTAAAAAAAACGGATCGTCTGTATTGAGCATACCGAGTACCGAGGCGGTGCGTTTACAGCTTTACGTTTAGTTCTCAGCTGTTAACAACGGACGCAACTGGACCGGGCCTGACTGTCACTGACCGATCGTTATTCTCAATGCAACGTAATGAAATTCTTTCCCATTCTGTTCCTCCTTATTTTGTGCATTCCATCCCGTTTGTCCTTCAGGGTGGCATTTCACATCGTAAAATTGTTATAAAAGCCTCCGCAGAGGTCCACACACGATCAGGCGGCTCGAACAAGGCAGACGACGTCAGTGATTGCATCAGGGGTCGTAACACTCAATGGCCGGAAGTCCTTGAGACAGATCGAACCCGAACCTTCGAGCCAAACTCTACCGTTGATCCTTTCGCTTCACATCAGGATGGCGTGAATAAACATTTACCAGCGAATAAGCAATGCAGCCGTCCAGTCCTCGGGGACTGTCTTTCTTGGGCAAGAAAACCCACCACACAGGGACACGGGATGAAAACAAGAAGGAAAACAAACAGCTCAAGAATCTTCCCTACTCTCGCTCTCGCTTTCAACACTTCTGCTCCTGCGCTGTGGCCTTCGTAACCTTTTGCTTAAGGAAAATGCACCTTTTTTTTGTTCTTTACACGATCTCGCAGTGTTTATTCGAAGAATTATATTATCTCGATCGGTCACAGCACGGGCGAAAACGGGACAGAGCACACGATGATCGAGGTACCACTCGACGGCTCCAGCGAAGCGAATAACAAGCCGGCTTCTTGCGTTCATCGACCGGCAATACTGCCGCCGCCGGCAGCATCTTCGGCCTGCTAAGAATGCGTTCAAGATGCGAGCCATCCCGAAAGGGATCGGGTCAGTTCAGTGATCTCTTCGCCCAAATCAAAGGGTGCTTCTGGAACACCGGCGGGATTATGAGTCAGTAGTCAGCGTCTCGTGTTGCATTTTTGACAGTTTTTAAATCAGTGTACCGGAGCGGGAAGAACTCCTGCGGTTACTGATACTGTTTATTTTTTTAAATCCTACCTTTGACTGCGATGGAATGCTATGGAACGAAACTTGCCTGATCAAAAAAGGGCCAGGGTCGTTGTCGAGGCAAACCGATTTAATGCTCGTATGCGTCAGTCAAGTTTAATCTCCAGTGTAATTTGATCCCTTCAGAACGCTTGATTCGGAGGTCTCCGAATGGTTAACAGATGAGCACTGATTTTAGCCTTTCAATGTGTTGTACACGCACACCCAACTCCTATCGTACGTTGTACTATAGCGGATGCTCAAGTAAATATTACAGCAAAAAACATCTTTGAGACAGAAAAAACAGTGAGGTTTATTGCCCGTCAATGAATGCTGCGTATTGTTTCGATCCCATTACCTATGCAGAGCATCTCTGCAAAAGCTAATAGCCAACCTTTTCTACCTCTGCATCGCCGACATCAGGCAAAGCTCTTCCTTCGATGGCTTTAGTCCTACGCAATTTTATCCTTCGGTTGTGCACACCACTTCGTTTCTATGACTTGGTTCTCTGAACTTTGTTTTCCCTAAACTCCTCACGCGTAGGTGCCACCGTTTTGGTCTAGGTGGGTTGACGGTTTCGTCCTGTCGGCAGAGGAAATCAAGAAGCGTATTCACTGAAACCAAGTTCCACAACCGACCACCGATTTTTTTTTTGCATTTATTAAACTCAAGCTCTTGAATGATTCACTGACTGGTGCATTGGCACGAGCGTACTCGCGTCGCGTGTGTAAAATGTTTGGTCGTTTCTCCAGGAAATTTCGAACCAATGGTAATTTTCCTCCACGAATGCGTGATCCCACACGGATGCGAAAACCCACTCGCCGTTGTGGGAGTCACAGACACAGCGTGTGGGTGTGTAATTGGTTGGTAATTTTAATATGGCTTTACAGCGCGAATGTTTAAAGGTCGCCGATGTCACGTTGGGTTTGGTTGCATTTGGTTGAAAGGTTAAATTTGCAAACATTTGTTTTTCGCTCAAAATATAATATATTTCAAGAGTAGTAAAATATAAGCTTAATCTTTTTCATCAACAAAAAAATAGTATATCTTCACGCCCAACACAAGAGACCGCCGCGAGTTGGAAGAAAATATAAACAAAACCACTTCCACCATCATTCGCGACGACTGGGAGGAGGACGAGTAAACCGGAAGACCGTAAAGCTTGAGTTCTGCGGGCAAACCGAGCCTGCGTAGTAAATGTTCTCGCACATAGGGATAGCACGGTACAAATCGCGAAACCGCCAATCTACCGGCCGGTAAAAGCGTACGTGACCTTGACAGATAGGCATGTGGGCCGGGTAAAAAACACAGTGATGCATTATATGATGGGAGATTCTTTGGAGATATTCCTATGTTGATAGAATATTTATTGAGTGAAATATAAAAAAATCTCCTATAACAAAAGGGTTGCGCACGAGTAATACAGGTGATGATCGATCAATCGATCGATGATGCGAAATGACGTTTTGAAAGCTCCCACGGTCATTTTCCGTTCGTCAATATGGCGTCCGGTGTGCCATTGCCGGTTCAACATTACGATTTACCACCCACTCCCGACCCACATCCCACTGCACTGCTCCCTATCGTGCTCACCATAAACATCAGCTGGTTGGTCGAGCGAGAGACCCGCGAAACACCAACGAGCAGTCGGGAAGAGAGGGCTCGCAAGCTGAGAAAGAGAGTGCGCCGGTTTTCCCGGCCGGTGAAAAATAAAAATACACTTTCTTCCATTTTATGTTGATGGATTAGTTTTCTTCCCGAGCTTCAGCCGAACCGCGCCACGCTCGTCCCACGACTTGTTTGCATCCGTGAGCGGAAAAGCGCTTAAGGTTGAGTCTCAATCAAGTCTCTCTCTCTCTCACACACACATTCTCTGGAATCATGTTCGTTTGTCCGTACTGGCGAGAGAAGAACCGGAAGCTTCCACAGCTGCTATCGACAGCCCGAAAGCTTTCGCTACACGCTAGACCGAACACAAGCGCCAAAGCTCAAGCTCTCCAACGGTTTCCATTCGCTCGTTTTGCTCTGGGAAAGTGCGTGCCCTTTTTTGCTCCTTTTCCATTCAACCGACCTGCGCAGTGCCGTTTTCCGGACCGGCCGGGCCGAATAAAACAATAATACCACCAGCGAAAAGCTCACGGCGGTAAAGCGGGGATTTTCCGCCTTCCGGTAACATGCAGACCGTACCGTATGTCCTCACCAAACATTCGTCAAGACGTGGCGAGGCGGTTGCGGGCCTGTGTGTGTGTGTGTGTGTGTGTGTGTCAACTGGAGCATTTCCCGGAACATACAGCCGCTTCCTCACAGCCGGATCATGCCGGGAAGCAGGAGCCGGCGACGTCTCCGTCTAGGCAAATGGCGATTGGAATGGAAACGGACGGTGATGCGGCCCTGAGAGAACATTCCCATCCGGAGTGAGTGTGGCTGTGCTCGGAAAAGTCACACGACTGTCTCTGGGATGTACTGCTGCTGCTGGTGCCTGTTGTTGTTGTTGCTCTTGGTGGTTTTCGCCTGGTGTGCTGCTTTTGGAGGCTATCTGCTAGAAGCCGTTCGTTCGTGCGTTCGTTCATTTCTTCGCTCAGCGGCATCCAGTACGCCATAGCGCGCACGCCAGTACTACGTAAACGGTCCGGGTGTAGGAAACGGTTACGAATTATTACCAGGTTTTATTTGTTTCGTTCTGATTCGTGTGCGAACGGGTGTGTGTGTGTATTGCAAACTATTCGCGAAAAACTTCCCACCGGGAAGAGGCATCCATCATTCGTGAGGCCATCCGCGACAACGGACCGCGAATGTAAACCGGGAACAGGGACGAGAGAAAAAGGTCACAAGGTTACCCTAGCGCCACTGGTACTACTAATAAAAAAGGCAACTGCGTTCCCACATCCGGCTTGGGTGGTTTCCACCCCATCAAGCGAACGGGAAGTTAGATTGGCCAACAGGCACCGTGAGTGTGACAATTTGGTTATAATCAGAAACGATTTTCCGTCGGTCACCAACAAATCGGTTGTGGAGCAGTTGCAATTATCTGTTCGGTCGTTTGAGGACTTCAGGTATAAGTGATCATGTGAGAAGAAGATGGTTTGCCATTAATGATTTCGTGTGCCACAAGTGAATGAGAGAGTGACTGATCGGTACAAAAGAACAAGTATTGCAGAAAGGCAATGAAACTTTAAAACCAATCCCCATTTTTGATCGTTGCAACGGCATTACAAGTTCGTCCTTTTGGGAACGGCAAATCTTCGTACCTGCATGATGTACGAGGGACGCAGATATCCACCAAGTGTCAAGTGCAGACCCGTGGTACGCTAGAAGTTTGAAACCGCAAAGAAGGCGACCCACCGTCCAACACCGAAGCCCCCGGGGCCGCCGGGGGCGCTTGTGGCGTTTATATGTGGGGCGAGGTGCTGTACGGTGCGGGTCATCAGTACGACACAGCGTTACTGCCAGCGTTAGTGCGTCAGCGGCCGTTCGGCGGCCTGTGGCCCCCGGAAGAGCCTCCAACAGCGCGGACAGCAAGAAAGCGTCCGAGGGCCAGTACGACGTCGGGGCCGGCCCACGGCAGGCGCCCGGAAGCGGCGACCCTTGGGGTTGGTGTCGGTCTCGGTGCCGGCAGTTACGGTTTCTGCACGCCGACACCAGCAACAGCGGGGCTTATGCAAGGAGTGCTGCCAAAGACCGTAAGCATTTTTGGAAAAAAAACCCATTTGTAACCAGAATAGCTACATGTGCCATCTTGCAAAACAAGATGGACCCTTTTAATGGCGGTTGGATGTAGGTGAAGAAGGACGCATAAGAGAGTAGGAGTGTCCTTGTTATTCCCGATTTATGTTTCAACTTGCGCAGCTATTTTAAACGGTTACTGGTACCAAAAGACTACGCCAAAGCTTTGCATCAAATTCATGTTCAACATTCCAATGCTCAAAACGTTTCCTTTTTCCCGATCCTGGGGCTGTAAGATGGGCCTGCTCCTAGGTCAGGTGTAAAACCACAAATTGGGAACAAATTCTTGATGAGTCGATAGAGAGCAAATGAGCAAAAAGCGATTGAGAGATGCGAAGCAGAGAGCCTTGTGTTTGTAGGAAAGTGTGTGCTAACATATCTACGCATCACTCAAGAACTGGAGCCAAGAACTAAGGAGCTGCCACCGAGCTTTACCGTCCAAACACTCTCACAGGTATCCATTTCCCGTGTACAGCAACAGCGCACCAAGAAAACGCTTCCCGAAGGAAGGAGCTTTTCCATCTCGGAACTCTCTCGTGCCCGAGATTTCCTTCAGTCGGTTCTCTTCTCGCGGCACCTCTTTTTGTTGTTGTTGTGTGCTGTTTGCTGCCTCCCGAATTCAAAGTCATCAGGACACGGAGCTTCCAAAACCAACCGCAAGAAATTCTACATTGCGTTACAAAGTTCTCCCTCGGTGTGGCCCCTTTCTCGCAGGCGTGAGAACTGTGTTAGTGGTACGAATATGTGTTTGGCCGAGAGCCACGAACTGCACGAAGCATGGTGTTCCTTTTTTTGTGCCGAAAACGGCGAACAGCGCTGTCCCGTTCTCGCGACGGAACTAGCGACGGAATGTTGTGCTATGGAATGCCTGGCTGAAACTTTTCCCGAACGAACCGGCAAACATACACACCAAACACTCACACCGATAAACAACAAAAGGACTTTGCCATTTTCGATAGAGAGAACGAGAGCGAGAACGCGCAAACCGCGACCATTCTTCGATGACGGTTTCACCACCATAGTTTGGTTTGGCCACCTGCGCAATCATCTGCGGATGGTGAGGCCAACGCCGAAACTAGGTTTCGGGATCACGGGAGCAAATCTCCCGGCATCTTTGGTCCCTTTTTGGTGCCGTGTCGAGAGAGAGTCTGTGTGTGCGTGTGAGATCCATGCTACTAGACCTGCACTATTATGTCACCGTGTAACGAACATCATGGCCATCACTACTACTGGCAAAAAGAGGCCAACTCGCTATGGAGGGCCAGGATCTGTGCAGCGCTGCTAGAGTAATACCAGGAAAAATGTATGAGTGTGTACAGTCTTGCAACAAAATTGCGCACCGGTAACCGGCAACCGGTCAATTTCTCGGAATGGAAATATTTGTACTAGAATTTACGTTTTCGATTTGTTTTGACCTATTAGCAATTTATGCATTTATGCCTAGCAATGTATGAAGCTTTGGACAATCTTCTTCTAAATAAACATTTTAAGTACATACATACATAAAATTAAAACTATTAAACAAAAAACTAACTAAAAACAAACAAACCAAACTGCAAGTGTCCCTTGCATGGAACCGTTACGAAGCGTTACACACAGCATTAGTAACGCAACCTAGCCTTACTTTGTTGCATGCCAACTGCGCGCGCTCGAAGTTTACTCCCGTTCCTCCTCGGAGGAACTGTTTTCCCCTCGTTGTATATAAAACCCTTCCCCGCGCATCTCTTACCCTCAAAACGAATCGAAGGGAACATGTTCCCGCGGGAAGTGAAAATCGATTTTCGTCCCCTCTTCTTCCCCCGGGTATTGCTTTCCACAACCACCACGATCATCATCGTCATCATCGAGCCGTGCGTTTACATTATTTACTTTCTCCCAAAACAATTTTCCCCGCGGCCACTAAAGTGGACGCGGGAGTCCGGACATTTTCGGAGCGGCATGTTTACATGCCGGCTTTGGTAGTGGCACACTGGGACTGATATGCGCGATGCGAAGTGATTCGAATTTGGGAGCCGTTTTTTTTGTTGTTGTTATATGGAGACGACGTGAGCGCTTTTGGTGGGCTTTTAACTGGTGGTGATGAATTGGAGACGAGATCAAGCGATTCTTGAAGGAGCGAGAAGGAGATGGGGTATAGGAACGAAGTTTGGTAAATCTTTTTTTTTTTGCTGCTTGTTCTTCTCCTGGCTACGTTCCAGACCATCGACATCGGTAATGCCCAATATTTCTTGCTTCGTTGCGTGACAAAGGAACGATGAAGTATACCATTTTCACAGAGGCCTTTTTTCTAGCTTCTAATGATGTTGGTAGACGAATGTTGTGCAGAGACTAACGACCACAGCCAACCTGCTTTCGGGTTCATTAATTGCCGTAGCTTACTCACTCAGCCGGCAAAGTCGACAGCCAAATTTCCCGCCCCAAACACCCGGTTCAGTATCAAATTTCTTTGCCGGAAACAGACGTACATGGTTTTCACTTTTCAATATTGAATTAGTTGGCAACTCTTCCGCATGATAATGATTTCACGGATACTCGAATGTATCGAATGAAATTTTGCATGAATTTTGACGCCCCAGACGTAACCATTCTCAAATTTCCCAACAAAAGCTGACAGGCCCTGTCAAAGAAGATACATTATCAAATGGAAAAATGGCAAACTTCTTTTTAATGTGATTAACGCAGGCCCGCAAAACGGGAGACCTCTCGTGAAAGGGTTACGCAAAAGAAAATCTTTCCCTTAAAACCTCCTGTCCCAAAAGCGCGTAAGTCAAGCGAACCTAAGCGACAAGGGTGTAAGTCTAATTATAGAACTTTGCTCAAATTTAATCTCGACCCTTTGGGCCCAACGCACATCGCGCCCGATGTAGACCTTGAGGCGTTCCCGCTTTTTATGTATTTACGGTGCAAGGACACACTAATCGATCCGGTAGGGTCGTGAGCATGGGACAGAATTTGATGGATAATTGCTTCATTAAAAAAACGACTGTGCCAATCGCGACAGCTCTCAAGCGTACTTTGCTTATGGCAGAACATCAAACGAATGATCAAGCTCTCTCGATAGCTCGGAAGAGCTCGCTAGTGATGCATGCAATTAGTTGTTATATCAATGGACAACAGACCTAATGCGACAATACAGGATGGGCCGGGTCGAGAGGAAGGCTGCTGTGGGTGAGATCGGTTCTAGTGAAACCTGTCATGTTAATTAGTTTGAGCACAATGGGTCCTGCGCGCTTTCTGTATGCCGTATACTTTCATCTTGTTAATCAGCAGTCACCGGCACATAACCAGGTATTATTACCCACGGTGGTTCGTTCGCTCAACTTTTTCCACTTGAAGTTACCACCTGCTGCGAAGATAAGCCGCCCTGCCTGCGGTAAAGAATATGGCTTCTCTTGAGTTTTATCACTCCGGTGGCCATTTTCGAAAGCACTTACAGAGCTAACATTAGCAGAACTTTCTTTTGAACTCTTACCCTCGCATCGCCTTTCTTGGGAAGTTTCTTGGAGGCCAAGAATATCCTTCCCCTCCCTCTTTTGGCCGTAGATATTACCAGGATTATCTACCAATGTCCAGGCTGCATCGGACGGGCCGTGGTGGCAATCAAAAGGGATTGCTGAGGATCCATCCGTCCATTTTACATGGGCTGCAAAAAGGGATGCACCCCATGCTACGCGCCCTTTCTTTACCACGACATCCTACACGCATCGGAAAGTAGGTCACCAGCAAAGCCCTGGGGAACTTTTTCGGAGACGCTGAGCGGCAGGGTGCTACGTTACTTGATTCCGAAAATTTTGCAATGAATTTTCCAGCTCCCAGTTTTCCAGCACCGCCGGCGGAAACGGTGGGAAGAAATCAGCGCGGAAAACTGCATTCGTTGACCCCATTACACAGTAACACAATTTGCAGTATAGGGGGCCGTACACAAAATGGCCGTACAGTTGCATCCATTTTGTGCCGCTTGTGCCGTAAAAGCTAGTAAGCGGTCGCACACACGAACGAAAAAAAATCCATATGCAGCAACACACGAACAACGCATACAGTCAAAAGTTGTGGTCAGGAACACGAATTTGCTTGCCCCGCTTCAAGGCACATAGTTGACCCATATTTGGGCGAACCTTCGTTTGGCGAGCTTAGGCTGTAAAAAAAAACGAAAGGAACAACCAAACATTGCAGGCTTGAGCTCTGGCACAGATCTTTCTTTGTTTTGTGTTCTAAACGATCGCCAGTAGAAGATATCTGTTGCCAGTGATAAAAGGCGTTTGCGTGGTCCAACAACAATAGCAGAACCCATCGGGGAGAAAATTAGGTCAACCGTGAAAGGGAACGGCTTCTGGCTCTGGCCAACAAGATAAGCAAAGCCGTGATAAACCCATCTTTGCTCTCCACCAGTTTCACCAGTCGGCAATCAAGTGACTTATTTTATGATAGGGTGCATCTTATCCTTTTGGCTATAATTTGCAATCCCAACTAAGGATGGGGGAGACTTTAAATTCTAGCATCTAGGACGAAATCGACTTTCATTATTCATTCGCTTTCGTAAGGTATTAAGTGGATGGTGCCTTACGCTCGGTGAGGTTCAATGGAAACCTTTTCGCTAGTGAAGCGTTACACAATGGTTACGGTTACCTTCCATCGGTGCTGCTGCTGCTACTAGCTATCTAAACACCCCAAAGTTCCCAAGCCTTCGAGCTGATTCCCGAAACCAGGTCAGCGCAATCCCAGAACCAACGATGTAAACACCAGAACTTCGGCCATGTTGCGATAGGACATAAATAATGATTGCGTTAGCTGTAGACAAAAACACCTACTCTCCCCGAATTCTCGCTTCCTGATAGCAATCAAGGCAAACAAACTTGTGGCCAAATTCGCCGATCACTAACACTAGCTTATCGCAAAGAAAAACAGGCCCCCGGCTCCAATCGTCAGCCCGGGGTTGCGATGAAGCGTAGGGTTTCGATAAGGATAAGCGTCCCGGAGGCTTCCCTAAAACTCCAGCGAACTTGCTAGCTAGGGCTAGGGCAGATATTTCACACCGATCAGAGGGCGCACGTTCGCACCACACACTTCCTTCGATTCTAGCGTCACCTCGCAAAGCCGTCAAATTATAAACAAAAACAAATTTTTCGGTAAATCATGGTATATAAGGGATGAAACCGGGCGGAACTCACACACCAACACAGCCCGCATGCCCCAGCGCGGTGTGTAGTCGCTTACAATGTTTTTTCCACCGGCCTTCCCCCGGCGAAAAGTAGGTCAATCGATAACGCAAAACGGAAAAGTGGGAACGGTGAAATGTTCCGTTCCTGCAGGAACTCGACCGCCATTTCGTGTGCGACATCTTTGCATCTTCGGTTCTGATCGGCGTAAGATCGCTTGGTCGGCTGGTACGGTACGCTGCCGGGTTTTATGCTTTGTTTATTGTACTCGCAGCCTACGTTTGTGCAGAATCTCCAGTAGCTCTCCGTACCGGCCGGAAATTGAGCAGAAATCATCCTGCCATCCATCCATGCCCACCCGCTGCTTACCGTTGTTACATAGTACCGTGGGCCCTGCGCAATATTTACCCTACACCCAACAGATGGTACAGAACCAAAACATGGCTGACCGACAACAGTGACGCATGAGCACGATGGACGCGTGGAGGACCGTTCGGTTTGTGCCCAGCGGACGACGCGTTTTCCCGGCCGGTACTGCCGGCGCACGCGGGTGTTTTTTTGTTCATCTAGCCGTACCGAAGCTGTGTGTACGTATATAGGAAGGGAATGTAAATACGGCTCACTACCACCGACCAATATTGATTACACAGACAGCTACAGCTCCGGCTTCTGTCCGGATTCCGGCACGCAGCATGAAGCAAAGTCCCATATCCCGTAATATTACAATGGGAAAAGCGCGCGCAATTTATTCGAAATCATTTTTCACACTAACACCACTAGCGAGAATCGGCAAGTTCCTCCTCGCAGGAAGAATCGGGACTCGGGCTAAAGTGAAGTCACACAGACATACGCTCACAAACGCTGCCGGTGTGCAGTGGGTCACCAGGACGAAGTTGTGTTGTGTGTACATGCTGCCACGCTCTGGATGACTTCCGAACCTGACCATTTTCGGGTACAGGCGGTCCTTTATGATGCTCTCCTTCACACTAACGCGGTTCGGGTTCGGGTACGCCGTATGTGAAATGGATTGGCCACAGCTTGTATTACATTGTAGCCCGGTTTCTTGCCGATGCGCTTATGTACTCACGATGCTCCTGAGGGATCTTATGTATCATTTTCTTTTTTTCGTTGGTAGAATGGTTCCCGTTTTGGATAGCGGGAAGCACTGCGAAGACATAACACCGGGTAACCTGGGGAAATTCTCGTGAAAGCAGGCAGGGGGGAGGTTGCTTTCTATTTGCTGGTAAACCCGGAAGAACTACCGAGGTGTACCGTGAGTGTGTACATGTGTTTGTTTGGGAGTTTGGGAGAAGTCCTGCCGTTTTCGTTGGCGATGTTGGCCGGGCGTTTGCAAGTAAACAATGTAACACACCGTAAACAAGCCGTTAAAAAGGCGGAAGCACATGAGACGTAGGGAAACGTAGCGAGGATGCGTTCGTGGGTGTATTAGTATATGGACTTCGTTTGTGCGTGTGTGTGTGTGTGTGTGTGTGTGTGTGAGTGAGGGACTCATGATGGAACTCGTTACAGCTCGCTGGTCGCCTGGAGTATGTAAAGCTGCCCGGCCATTTCGCTTCCTGTCCTTCTTGTCGCCCGCCAGAACACAAAACTAGGTCACCCCGAAAAGCAAAATAACGCGAAGGAACAGAGAAATGAGGATAAAGAGAGAGAGCGAGAGAGTGAGAGAGAGGAAGAGAAAAACTTCCCCCTTCGGTGAAGGTGGAGTTGGTGGTTAGGTGAAGCGAAATTCGCATCGCGACCCATTCGCGTACAGGCCACACATCCCGGCGCACGGTCGAGGACTATCCACACTTCCGGTCCGCGGTTCTGGGTTGTGTGGGGACGAACCAACCCCAAAAATAACGCCGCGTAACGGCTTTCGGGGCCCCGGGGAGAAGGGGTTTACGAGGCAGGGCCGACCGACCGAGCAAAGCATCGGCAAAACGCGGCGGAACGCAGCGGCCACAACCGTTTTCTGTAACGCGACCCGCCAGTAACGCGACGCTACGCAAGCGGCAACGACGCAAGCTAGGCGAAGCTGCGTCACAGAATAAAACGCACTTTTCTTCGCTGTGTGTGCGTGAGTGAGTGTGTGAGAGGCAGAAGGCGGCGAAAAAGCAAAACTGGGAGTACTAAAGGGTGCAGCGTCGATGGTCACCATGGCCAGTGGCCAAGTGCTAATGTCGCGTTCCTGTGTCGCCCGCAGGACGCAAGTGTTCAAACCGAAAGGGCGAAATGTAAGAGCTTCTTTGGGTGCCGTGTGTGTGTGTGTGTTGATGTAGTTTCTCTCTTTCTTGTTCCGCTGCTGACCTTACACTATCAGCAGTGTAGTGTTTGAAGTGTTGGGGATACGCGTTCTTTAGTGGAACCCTGAATGGAATCCATCACTAATGCTATTCTTTTTTCTCTCTCCTTCTTTCGCCCCTCTTAGGTCAGTCAGCGAATTTTTAAATGCACCTGGAAAGGTTGTGGCGTCATCTATACTACATGTCCCGAAATCACTCAACACGTTAGGAGCGCACATCTTGGGTAAGTTCGGCACGTTCCGCATGTTTTCCGCTTTATCTCTCTACATTCTTAAGAATCTCTACATTGTGTACCTCTCTCTCTCTCCCTCTCTCCGCCACGCACGCTCTCTCTCTCTCTCTCTCTCATTCCCCACATGTAGCCCTCGTAAGCCGAACGAGTACAGCGACGAGGAGGATTTCTTCTTCACCGAAACCGAGGATGAGAGCGACGAGAGCGCGCCGAATCCACCCTCGCCACCGACGCTGAGCCATCGCGACATGGCACGACCCCCGCACGAGGATCCCGAATATCAGCGCCAGATCGTTGGCACCTACCGGCAGGGATTGCTCTCGCAATCGCAGGCCCTCCAGCAGCAGGCCCAGGCCCAGGCCGCCCAGCAGCAGCAACAGCAACATCAAGCCCAACAGCAGCAGATTGCCTCCATCAAGCCACCGTTGCCGGCCGGCCTAACAGTGTCGGCCCTGAGCGGCACCAGCAATGGCACCTCGTCCAGCAATGGCGCCGGCTCGAACGGTAACAGCAGCAACAGCAACGGTAGCACCGGCAGCAGTAATGGTGCCGTCAACCCACACAGCAGCGTTTCACCGCTGATCCATCACAACTACACCTGGTCCCAGGTGAGCCCGGTAAGTAACTGCGACTGAGCTCCGCCAATCAACTGTGCCTTCCTGTACTAACTGCTCACTGTTGTGTGTGTGTGTGTTTGTTCCGCATCTAGACATCACCACAGAAGCACGTGCGACTATCGCCCCGTCCGTCGGCCTCGTATCCGTATCCGTCGCCGAACTACCAGCACCACTACCAGGCGCAGGCCGCCCAGCAGCAGCAGCAACACCACCAGCAACAGCTCGGCCACATCCAGCTATCGCCGGGTGGCGCGAGCAGTGGTAACAACGGAACCGCCGCCTACCATCAGCTGTTGGCCGGTGCGGCCGGTGCATCCGGTGCGATCGCGCTCGGTTCGTACAGCAGCAGCCCGAGCTCGAGCGGTGGCGGCAGCAGCGTGGGCAGTGCGGGTAGCGGCCAGCACCGTTCGCCAGTGTCACCGAACCGGAGGACACGGGGCGAGAACAAGAAGTGTCGCAAGGTGTACGGTATGGATCACAAGGATCAGTGGTGCACCCAGTGCAAGTGGAAGAAGGCCTGCAGTCGGTTCGGCGACTGATCCAAGCCGTCCGCTGGCAACCGCAAAGCAGCAGCAGCAGCACCACCGAGCGCCAAGTTGCCACCACCGGCAGTCGGTACGTCCGGTGGGCCAGCACCACCGGGTGTCGCCGCCCCGTCTACTTCGCCATCGTCCTCACAGTCGCTGTGGATATCGTCGTCGTCGTCGTCGTCCTCATCGTCGTCGTCGTCCACTTCTTCCTCGTCCTCAACATCCCATCCGCTGCCACCGCCCCCGTCTTCGTCCGCGGTGGCGATGGTCAAGCAGGTGATCCAGTTGCAGCCGCAACCTCTTCAACTGCAGTCGACAGCGTCATCGTCGCTGCTCCTACACAACCAGCACAGCCAGCAGCAGCAGCAGCAGCCACAAGCGCACCGTTTCAGTGTGCAGTACGCACAACCGCAGCAACCTCGTCCACGTGCACCGGGCATGGTGGTTTGATGTGTGTGACGCAGCCAACCGAAACACTAGCGCATCGAATGCCGTGCGTAAACCAGTGTGACTGACGGGCCGTTCCGTACACCACTGGCATCGGCCGCTTCCGCTGCCAGCCCATCCTCCGCCATCTTCCGGTGCATTACGCCTGACTGAGTAAAAGGTCTACGACAAATCAAACCAAACGGCCCTCGCCAGCTCATCGACGATGGAGAAAGTCCCGGTTAAAACAAACCGTAAGTAAAAGATAGTTGATTTGAAAAAAAAAAACATTCAGAACAACAACAACAACAAAACACCCAATGTGTGTAAGACTAAAACTGCGCAAAACAAAATGGTGAACGCGCCGCCGCCCCGCAGTAAAACGAGAGAGTAAAAGTCACTCCCGAAGCAACACAAGATCTTAGCAAAAGCGAAAACAAAACAAACAAACAAAAAAAGAAACGAAATACGAAAACCACAAGACATCAAAGGCTGATTTAGTTTTTAACAATTGCGGATAAAACCAGAAGAAGAAAAAACAAACAAACAAACATAAAAGGGGAAAAAAAACACTCAAACACGCCTTGGGTGAACTGAGGGAGAGAATACGATCGTTGGCACTGAAGAAGATATTAAAGAAACAAGATGTGGCAAGGCAGCACATCGACCGATCGACATCGTTATCAGACACACGGTTTTGCTGCAAGAATCACGATGGAGGTGCCTGGTTACTGGTACACTTTACAGTAACGTAACAAAAATCTCCTTAGCTTCCTTCCGCTCTCCACCTCCTCCCCCCCCCCACCAATGTGAACCATCCTTCCAACCGGCTGAACTGAAAACGCTCTTCACGACAAAACGATATCTTAATACCGTCCGTAAACACCCCCTATGTTGTTCCGGATGGTCTGGAAATCCATCCGAAGGACGCGCGCGGGATAAAACGGTGGAAGGATCGGTAGCTGGAGGATGGCAGTGTGTATGTGGGTGCGGAAAGTGTGGACAGTACGAACCCTGCGTACCAGTACAGGAAGCTCTGGCTACAGCCATGAGCTTTTCCAACAGGCACCAGGCGCCTCCATCGAGGTTTTGTGGGGAATGTTTTTTCCCCGCCAGATTTCCGTGTCCAATCGATTCGAATATGATCTCGACCCGTACGTGGAGCGTGAAGATAGTGCTAATAAGGGTTGGGGTTAAGCAAACAGAAAATTAAATCCACGGGGTGAAACATATTACAAAGAGAGATACCACATAAAACAGATCTGTAGCGCGTGAGAATATTAAAGAAAAAACGAAGAGCGAAACAATGAAAAAAAGCGAAAAAACAAAAAATCATTTAAACCACTGCCAATAAGTTTAAAAACTCTACTAAACTCTATCGTCAGCAAGGGAGAGAAATGTGAACAAAGAAGCAGATAAAAAAAAACACACGGAGGGAAAAAGAACCGTCGTCGTGCAGGAAAAGGAAAACAAAAACAACACTTTACCTGAATTTGAGCCGGAGCAATGGATTGGAAGCAGCAAAGAAACGGAAGCGTTTAGTGCAGCAAGAACATAGCTGGTGACCGTAGGTGAACAGGCCAAGGAAAGTGTTTGTTGGACCGGGAGTGCAGTAAAGAAGGTTACTAAGCTGGCAGATAGCTGATGAGTATTGAGTAAGCAAATCACATAAGTAAGCAACACGCTAAAGGGTAAGCGAAACAAAACGTAAAACTAAACACAAGTAACTCCGTATAAACGTAACTCGTAACCGTAAGTTCTACTGCAAAAGCGAATAAGCAAACTGTCTATGTGTAATAGGAGGATAAGTACGTGTGCAGCAGCAGCAGCAGCTAATCGAGGAACGGGTTCGAAATCGGCAGCAGGCCGATTGTTTAGCTACCAATTGATATACACAAACTGACTTACCGATCGTGACGTGCGACTGTGTGTGGAGGGAGGGTTTGAGGCGCACGCACCGCACCTTCACCATCAGCAAAACCAGCTAAAACTCCTATTTACCATTTTACCAAGTACTAAAACACTACTAAAAAATCAAATACCCTATCGTTCACTTACACGCGGATGTACACGGGCAATACGTACGATCGTTAACGGTTAAGCAAGAAGGGGCATCTGTCGTCGTTCTAGCAGCGGTTTTCACTAACCCTCGCATACCCTTTTTCGATTCGATCGAACCGAGCTTTTTTTTTTTGCTTTGGAGCTTGGTTGGAACGTATACTTGTTTGCGGGATCGTTGCAATTCTGTTACCTGCCAACTGTCGATTTTTTTTTTCGCAGAGAAAGCGAGAGCGAGAGAGAGAAAAAGAGATTTGCAAAAAGCAAAATTTGTTTTTGTACCACAGATGGTTTGTGAAACGATCTGTTTTAGAAATGTGATATAATACCTCCCCGTCCCGAGACTAAAGCGCTTTCGAGGGGAGGTAAGAAAAAAGAAAATGAAGGGGAAAAACTGTTTTTTGTTTTGTCTTGTAAGTACCCTTCGCAGCTATTCATTAAGGATCCTGTCCCGATCGCACAACCGATCGTCGGATCGATCGTCCTTGCTTATAAAGGGGACGCCAAATTTTCATTCGCTCTCGGTCTGCACTGCAGCTGCTGCTTCGCTTCTTGTGAAGAGCTTTCAGTGAGGCTTTTACTTTCGAAAATTGGATATGGAGAGCTTTTCCAAAGTTGTTGCTGTTCACAAACCTTCCTGGGTTAGTGATGTTTGGTGCAGGTTTTGTGGAGCATCCAAACTGATGTCGTGTTACCTTCGTGTGGGTCAGCTTGCCAGCCACGGGGATGTTTTTAACTTGTACTATTGTACAATCGTTCTCTTCGTACTAAGCTACACATGTGGAAATTGGATGAAACTTTCGAAAGCGAAACAAAATAGAGGGTTTAAAATGGCGCACTGGAAAGCGACGCAATTTTGTGCAACTGATGATCTCTGTAAAACTGTTCATTAATTTTTCGTTTTTTTGTTTGTGTGTGTGTGTGTTTTGTACACGCTCCACACATATAGCTATATAGAGATTTGTATATTTATAAATACATATTTTTATCATTCGTACCCTTTCGTTGTTCGTATGTTCGCGATCTGCCTGTTTGTCGTATCCTATCGGAAAAGCGCATCGTAATGAGAGGTGTTTTTGGGATACTGTTTTTTGTTTTTTATTGCTTTCACTCAAAAACAACAAGTTGGATCACGAAGAAAATGGCAGTACACACAAGCCTCTGCTCTTCGTGCACTGCAGCTCGAATGCTGCAGCTGTTCTCAAAACACCAATACAGACCCAATAATCATGATGGCCGATGGCCGATGGTGGGTCCTCAAAAACCCCGGTGCCCTTTTCGTGTGAGCATACGGCCACTTAATTGCACTTAATCGAACAAAAGAAAAACCCCCCAATCTAACGCAGCAATAAAAAGCAATTTAAAATCTCGTCAGCAAAAACACTTGAACACTGAGCGGAACAAGTGAACGGTTAAGGGGTAAACACTCTTGGGAAAAGGGGTGTTAATAGATTAAAATTAGCGAGGGAAAACCAAACCAATAAGCAAATAAATCTTACGGGAAAAATAAGACGACGGGGGCCACGAAAAGTAGGGCCGAAAGCCACCACTCCCATCGCCATCGTTTATGCTGCGTCGGGACAGGCACACTTCTCTCACTGTCGTTCGTCGTACTACTACTTTTTTATGACAATCGTGAGCAAACTGATAAGCAAATGCATTCGATCGCAATTAAATGATTAAATTCTTGTGCACACACGCACACACACGTCACACTAACAACAACAACTAAAAACCCCAAAATCCGTCACAGAACAGTGTTTATCTGTCTATATGTTCTATATGTTTTGCTGTCTTTGGCTCAACATAAGAGGCTTCGATTGAGCCATCGTTGGGAAAAGTACGTATTATTTTTTAAAATCGGTGTCCACTAAATCCGGATCATCTCACCCTTATTGGGTTTGGTTTTATTTTTCCATCAAGTTCATTGTTTTATAAAGCACAAATCCACGTGAAACATTGGAATCGAACGGGTATCCAGCAGCGAGAGAGAGAGAGAGAGAGAGACAAAGGATAGCAAACAAAAACAAGTGCAATGTGGGTAAAAAAAAGAAAACAAAAGTGGGAAAGTGTATTGAAAAGACTAAAATTTTTGCCTATTTACATGTACAAAATCTGGGGGTTAGGAAGCTAGTAGCAATGGTAAAGCAACGCGAAATACGGCGGGACAACAAAATCGACAGCCACTTGTACGATCACTAGTTGTACTGCTGGCTCACTGTCGAAAGTGGCTAACTTGTGACAAAAGTTAGCAAAGCAAAACATACAACCAACACATTACTACTTCTCCCTTCAATCATCTACCGCTTTTTGTACGATGTATACGGGACGCAAAGCCCTAGTAGCGGGCAGGGTGTTTTGGTCCCGGCCGGAGATCGCATGCACACACAATATACGACGAGGCCACCAGCTACCACTACTTTGAGACAAAGGATGACAAAGGATCGATGGATGTATTCGATGTACACACACAACTATTAGGCCAGAGGTAATCGGATGGGCATAAACATATGAGTAGAGAGCGTGTTTTCTGGAACAAACGTTTGTCGGTGTATGTGTGTGTGTGTGTGTAGTAGTCTGGACGCCGTTTTGAGTGTCATTTTCCTCTCCCGTTTTTCGTGTTGTTAGAGAGTGACCGTTTCGGTATAACGCAGCATACTCATAAATATCCGCCCCCTCCCCCTTTAATATACCGTGGCTAGCTTAATCGGGTTTTAACAAAAACAATGAACCGGAAGGGGCATGAGCATAAGAAACGCATACACATATATAACTATTAACAAACGAAAAAGGCAAACAAACAAATTGTATGTATAAATTATCTCACCAGCACCTTCCCATCTAAAACACGCACCCGCCCGCATTACAGAACAGATTGAAGACGAGCAGCGGCGAAGCGATGGATAGACAAACAGGTACGTCCGATCAGGCCGAACTAGCAAAGAAAACAATAGAACAAGCTCGCAAAGAACACAGCAACGAGCATTGAGCAGACTATTGGGACGATAAAGGAAGGCAAAGCAAAAATACAAACACGGCATATCCATGCAGCGATGGAGAGTGAGTGATGAAAGAAGGAGGAGGAAGAATGTAGAAGAAAGTGGAAAAAGGAAGGAAGATGTTACATAAAACATAAACAAAACACACCGACAAAAAAACACAAGAGAACAAAATATGGCGCATTATTACTGGGGTTACCGTATTTTATTTTTACTAAATACTATTTTCTCGTGAGTGTGTTTTTATTTTTTTTGCTAAGCTTGTACAGTGCACATACAACAACACAACAAAGAGAAGAAAACAAACACAACACACTGAACAGTTACAAATAGGTCAAGCATCAATGTGACAATTGTTTTTTGTTTGTTTGTACAGAAAGCAGGCAAAGCAGCTTGCTGTAGAAGATAAGGTATCGAAACGAATCCCTAAGATTGCAATGGAAAGGAGTAAAATAGAGAAGTAAGAGAAAGAAAAAAAAATGGAAAAGAAAATATGAAACAAAAAAAAGAGAAG
Organism: Anopheles stephensi; assembly: GCF_013141755.1. NCBI lineage: Eukaryota > Metazoa > Arthropoda > Insecta > Diptera > Culicidae > Anopheles > Anopheles stephensi. The sequence continues at coordinate 63,717,538 of NC_050202.1, read as the reverse complement.
AAAAGGCGAGCAAGAGCGAGAGAAAGAGATAGAGAGAGAGCTGTAGAGACAGATAATTCACCCACCTTTTTCGGATTAAGTTATTGCGTACCATACTAAGCTGTTAGATCGTTAGGTTGAGCAAGTGCAAAGCAACAAAGCAAATGTTTGATTTTGTCCGTGGTCTTTTTGTTTGCATTGTCGCTTTTCTACATGGTTAAGAATAATTTAAAAAATGGAAAAATAAGGAAAAAGAAAACACTATTTTACTAAACTTACTAACAAACAAACGAAGCACACAATCCTCACACATTCACACACGCATAAAAACATCTCGCTTCCTTTGTGGGGTTTTTGGAAAAATTTAAACGTTTTGGTTCTTTCTTTTTTCTTCTCGGCGTGTTAAACTTCTACTAAGCGTACGTATTTAAAGTTGTTAAAATTAATCTTTTCCCTTCCCTTTGTTGGGCAAATGTGTCTTTCCCTTCGGAAGCGTGCAAGTGGAAGGTTTTGTTAAATTTTAGATTACTCCAAATCCACACTCACACACCGACACACACGAACCACATGATCGGTGCAACAATTTGTGCATTATTATTATAACCCGTTTGCGCGACATGCGCGTGTGTGTTTCTACCGTTTTTGCCCCCTGTTTCTTTGTCTGTTATGTATAAAAAAAATACCGATCGTTGTGTGCTTTTCGCAAAGGATAAGATTGATTAAGAAGAGAGCGAGGAACGTAACCGTTTAAAAACAAACAAACTCACAAAAAACGAAACCTAAATGCCAAGGCCAATTAAACGATGCAAGCGTAGTATCTCGGTGTATGTTTACGTTAAGTTCGACGATAAGCCCACGATTAGTGCACCCGACGAGTTTTTCGCAATAATGATGAGAGCAAGTCAGTGAGCTTGATTTTTTGTTATCTCTAGCATCCTTCTTCTTTTTGCCACTTTTTGTTTTTTCTGTTGTTTAATTTTAAATTTCCTTTTTTATTTTACATTTTCTTCACCCCAACTGCTGCTTCGGTAGGTTAATAGAACGATTTTTATCTTCTTTACAAAGTTCTTCTTACTTTGTACTACTCTTACAAAGTACCTCTGCCAATTCTCCTGCACCCGTACTAGCAATGTATGTCAAACAAAACAAAATCTAGCTCAATTAAGATTCGTTTTACGTTTAGCTACCATTTACGGCTACCTGGGAAAGGGAATTAATAACTCACGGGAACAAGCACACCAACCCAACCGCCGTCTGTTGATTCGTGTAACAAAGAAGAAGAGAAAGGAGAGAAACCACCCCCTTCCCCTCCTCCCCCCACACACACTCTATTTATCTGCCATTTATACCTAAGATTACGTTTAATAGTTTAGTAGCACTGATCATATTTATCCGAGCCGTGATCGAACCCCTCGGCTTTGGTCGGTATGCTCGTTTCCCTCTTCTTTTCCTCTTTTCTACTGCTTTCCACCTTAAAGTGCTTCTACTTGCTTGTAATATTAAATCGCTTTTCATTTGCTTTTTGCCGCTGCTATTCGGTCCATCCGAGCCGCTTTGTTAGAATCCGATCTACTAACCCGCGCTAAGTAACTTGCTAAGTGAAACGAAAGTACCATTTTATATAATATACAAACTATACATAAATATAAACATAAGAATGTTTTTAGTTGTAGATCGAAACAAAAAAACAAACCGAAAACAATTATTAGTGAGAATTTTTTTCCTTTGCTTTTTCCGTCAACCTTTTTTTTATTTCTCTCCGCTTTTCCTTTTTGGGGTTTTTGTGAGCTCTGACAGCAGCTAGAGTAGTGCAGAAAGGAAATGAACACCATATGAAATTATTTAAGCGCGGCCTGTACCAGCCTTTAACACGCGGGGGCAGACAGACAGCGCGAAATGATCTTAAGTTAGTTCAATTTTACACCTTCAATCAGTTCGCCCCGTTGGTGATGGTTTGAAGATTAACATTAATTATACACACACACTCATACAAACATTCACACTCATACAACGTACATACAAACAGAGCGTTTTAGTTGTTAATCTAGTTAAAATATAGTTTCATTACCTAGGTTTTGTTTTGTCTCGTTTTAAAACATTTATTTATTTATTTACCCACCCATTTCCCATAAATAAAACAAAAAAAAACAACAACAACAATAACAACCACCATCCCCTCCCCCCTTTATTTTTGCCACCTAAGGACCTAAGATGTAGTAAAGGATAAATGGGCTGGGAAGAGAGGGAGTGAGAGAGAGAGCAAGAAAGTAAGGGGAGTATAGAAAAAAGAGATATATTTTTATTTTAAGTAACACAAAGCATAGAAACAAGTAAAACACAGAGCGAGAGAGAGAAAGGGTAGCGAAAAGGATAAAAGAGAGAAGAAGGATGCAGCATAATCAACTTACCAGTACACCTTCCGAGATCGATATATATATATACACACAATATAAAGGCAAAAAACTCACAAAAACAAAATGCAAACAATCATAAGAAGAAAGAAACCATATAAGAAACAGAACAGTTGTAAAATATGTACACATGCAAACACGGACGCAAACAGATTACAAACAAAAAGCCAGGGCGAGAAAATGAGAGTTGTACCGTTAGCAAGTAAGGTAAGGAAACACAGGAGCTGATCGGTGGTGAAGATGAGAGCGGAACGTTTGTTGATGTTAGGACAGTATCGTTTATGAACGCTTCTTGTGTTTGAACATTCAACCTCCTTCAACTAAGTAAATCGTATGCTACAACACAAAACACAAAACCAATCGCAACTACTACGGCAGGCAGAAGAGAACAAACAAGCAGGCAAGGGAGAAAATGCAAAGTAACCGACAACCCGTCACAGACACGGCAAACGATGCAAACAATTGCAACACTTAGTAGTACATCATGTGTAGCGTCAGGAATCGATGTGAGAGGATGTAAAGGAAGCTGTAAATAGAGCAAGGCAAACCCCTGTCCGCCAATCCCATTACCATAAACGGTCCATAAGCATCCTCATTTGTCTGTCCGTATCGTAATCTTTTCGATCGTTTGCGTTCGATCGTGTGTTTCCTTACCTTAACCACCCGTCCGCGTTTAGGTATGGGGACGATGTTACGATTTTCTTTACAGTAAGCAGGCAGGGTTTTGTTTTAGTTTAAGGGACACGCATCCCACATCCGAGAACCATACATATATTAGTTAGTTGTGTTGCGTTGCGTTTGCATAACGTAGGACAAAATGTATCAACAAAAAAACTCCCGAGGTTACGGTACACAGGGCGGGACCCTCCTAGCGCGCTGGAGCTATGAAACGTGACGCGATGAAACCAAAACCAACCAAACTGCAAGCACAGAGTAAGAGCAAAAACCACGCAAAAATAGACAAAACCACAGATCGAAAACAGAAGAAGGGTAACCGGGAGGGATATGGAATCGTACTATAAGCTTGTAAGGATCGTGCGCAATATGAAAAATAAGGGAAGGAAAACAAGCGAAGAAGAATCCACCACAGTAGTGAGGAGGAGAAGAAAACAGAAGAAGAGAAAAAAAAGCATAACAAAACTGTGAGAAGAATGTTTATACAGAAACGAGGTAAAATAGAAAGGAAAGTTTGTGTAATTGGTGGACAAAAGATACTAGCGGGAAGAAGATAAAGGCGTGATGAGTGTTGAGCATAAATATAAAACACAAACCCACAAAACAAAGCATACTGTAAGATGTGAGAAGTAAAATAAGTGGTTTAAGAGGAAGAAGAAAGTAAGAAGAAAATGCTCTCACTCTCTGGGGCAGAAGGATGAAAATTGAAATGAAAAAAAGTGGAAGAAGCCTTTTGTTAATTGTTGTTTCACACAATTTAAAATCTGAAGGAAAAGTGGAAAAACATGAACACAAAGCAGAAGCGAATCGCAAACATTACAAACACTGTAGAACGAAGTGAAAAAGAGAGAACGTAAGTGAGAGTGTTATAAAACATTTAAAAGAAACACACACACACAAATCGTGAGACCGGTAAAGATTTCAGCGGAAAAGAAAAAAAGAGAAAATGTGAAACAAATCAACGGGTGACGAAAGCAGCACAGATTTGACGGAAAGGCCATTTTCCCCTTGTTTCTGTGTTCGCCGTGTTCGACCAAATTTAGGCAAATTTTCCCTATTCGGCCACAACGCATTACAAGCGAACACAACCAAACGGAACCAGCAAACAGGGTGGGGAAAACATCCGGATTTTTTTTGTTTTGTTTTGTCCTGTGCCGTCGTCTGAAGCTCTCACCACCATATTAAAAAGTTCACACACCAGCTTACATGCGCGAACAGCTCACTCAATCATATACTACACGCGCGCACACCTCGTTCGGTAAACGCTTCGCGATTGATCATTATCATCACCCCGCGTGTAACACACACACACACCGGATCGAACCACCACCACACATCACATACATACAAGGAGCCCTTCCTCTTCATAATACGAATGACACCGAAGCATGGGGAATGGTATCGATACCGATTCCGCGCATTCGTGGTGAAATGCGACTATGAGTGCTACCGGGTGCTTTCGAGTCCTACGGCTTCGTGATACGGTTAACGGCGCGTGCTAACGTGATCCTAACCCTCCCTTCACGGTAAAAAAAAAAAAACTTCGTCTGTCTGTCACAGTTTGTCCGCGGCCACCGCACTCGTTATCCTATCGCTCGTTATTGTTGACGTTTCAAGTTACATTCAATGCCTTTCATCAGTACAAAGCTTGACGGAAAATTTAAACTGTACAAGTGTAAAGTAAAGCCGCGGAATAATCAAAACCTTCAAAGCACGGAATCGTTTTCTTCGTTTGTACAGCTGCTAGTTGTTCTCGCCCCTTTTCTTTCCTTTGTTTGTTCATTGTTTTGTTGTGATTTTTTCGGTTTAACTCGGATATATATTTATCGTAGCTTACAAAGCTCGTCGTCGTCGCGTTGTTATTGTTTGTACTGTTGCTGATGGACATTCACCAACCGTAACGTCCCTGCCCCTTTGAGCCCTTTTTCCGTACGAGGCTCGAAAGCAATTCAAAGCTATTTATTATCGTATCGCACGTAACGCAATCCTTACCGGCCAATGCAATGGAGGGGAAGGTTCGAGAACCACGGAACCACAAAGCTAAACACTCGTATCGCAACACACACTACCTTGCGCACTCGATGCTCGAACGGGAGAGAAAAGGTAGACGAAAAAAGCTCCAACATAATTTTACAAAAAAAAAGGATGATCGTGTAGATGGAGATAAAAAAAAACAGTAAAACAAACAAATAAAGTCGCAGCCACGCAAGCGCAAATTGCAAATCGTACTAGTATGTATGTGAATGTGTGTATGTGCGTGTGTGTAAAATGTGAAATATACACATGGTGAGATGAGGAGATAGAGGAGAAAAAAAACAAAAGAAAAACAAAACAACCAATCGAAAACTAAAAACCGGAGCGAAACAATGATCATAAAGATGAGCAGATGATGATGATGATGTTCAAATGCGATTTGAATGATTTTTTTTTCTAGTGTTAAGTAAATACAATATTATACATATTACAAATATATACACGGTATTAGATAAAGATAAAGCAACTGGCAGTTTTTACTTGTGTCGATCAGGGAGTGAGAAACGTATGGTCCGAAAAGAAGGAAAAACATATCACAGTAAAAGGAAAGAAATTAGAAACAAAAAACGCTACTATTTGGCTGTTGTAACGCTTTAAGTACGCAGCCGAATAGAGACGATCATCAGTAGTAGCGGCTGATCGCGTTGCTAGGCAACGCGTAGAGAGAAAATAGCCGATCTGTTTTTAAAAAAAGCTCAAGCGGTAAGTACGCAGCCATGATCACGTTGCTGGGCAACGATGAGTGTAACAGACGTACGCAGCCATCTAACTGACATATTCAAAAACGGTTACATGAAGCGTTACTTCTTCTCACTGTGATATCAACTGAAACGAACATATTAAATACTATCAAACAATTAATCATATTTTTGCTTACAATCACAACGTTGTATTTATTTCTTTTTCTCTGCATTGCTTTACGACGTTCAAGCACTTTCTCGTTCTAACGACATCATACATCGCACTAAAAGCTGTTGGATCAGAAATCAAAATCAAAAACACAAGCACAATTGTGCATGGGTTGGTTTTTCGGTTTCGCGAGTTGATAATGCTTTGTGCGCGTCCTATGCGACTGAATCATTTGCTTGCACGTTTGTTTTTTCAAAAAATAAAAATTCACACGGTGGTGCGCTCCCTAAAACAGGACTCAAAGCCCCTCAGACGACCGGTATGGCGGCGGCAGCATCGATTAAAATCCACCCTTCGACCAGCAGGGTTTTCACGTAAACGCTGGCAGTCCAAACTGCTCTGGGCGGAAGTCCTCGAGGGATTTCAGTACTACGGTGGCGTGCTTACGCTGGTCTTCCTCGATGTGCGGATCGGGCACCATGACGGCCTGCATTCCGGCCGCAATGGCGGCCGTCACACCGTTCGGTGCATCCTCAAACACCAGGCACTGGTCGGGTGCGGGACGGTCTTGGAAACGGGCGGCCGCGACCAGAAAAATGTCGGGCGCCGGTTTGCCCTCCTTCACCTCCGGATCGGACGAACCCATCACCTTGTGGCCGAACAGCTCGAACAGCTCGCGATGGTTCTTTGTCTTCACCTCGACCGAATCGGCCCCGGAACTGGTGGCGAGCGCGATCGGTACGTTGTGTTTGTGCAGATGACGTACCAACCGTTCGGCACCTGGGTTTGATGGAAAGTTTGAAGAGAGAACATCGATATGAATAATTACGAAGCAAACGGTTAGTTCGAGAAACAGCGGAACTATCTATCTGGAGGGAGGGAGTTTCAAGTTAGTGCAAAAAAAACCGGGACGGGGATGACGACTACGGGAAGGACAGTGGAAGGGTTGAACAGAGCACAGGGAAACAAAGACTACTCCCAACAGACACAATCGGTTAATAACACACAACACACGCACCGATCCGGCCGGTGTTCGAATCTGACCTTGCATCAGCGGCGCCCGGCCAAGATGTAGCAACTGATCGCGACGGAATCGCGCCAGAAACTCATCCACTGTGCAGGGTAGCTTCAGATCGTTCACCAGTATCGAGCAGGTACGCTGTTCCGTCGTGCCCATCACCTTCATGCGCGTCGGCCACGGGTACGGCGAGTTGTACGATTTCAACAGATCGCGCAAGATGTTTTCGTAGATCTTCTCCGTATCTGCGCCCGCAACCAATACGATACCGGGGATCACACAACGAAATGGAACGGTGGGAACCAGTGAAGGGATAAAAAGGCAAGAAAGAAAGAGAGAAAGAAAGCAAACACACACACACACGGTTTGACATTAGTAGGGATCGGCACTGGACGTTACATTACCTGGCATCAGCTGGCATTGCTCCATGACGCGATTTATGCGTTCGGTCGATATCTGCACGTACTCGGCGGGCGTCAGCGGAAGCTCTAGTGCGGCCACAATCGCTTCGGCCGCCTCATCCCGCTGAAGGCCCATGATGGTTTGCTTGATCTCCCACGTGTACGTTTTGCCGTACGGTTCCGCGATCGATTGCGTTACCTGCGTGTAAAGATTTTCCGTGTCTAGCCGCCGGACAATGCCCGAACGCCCCGAAGGTGTGCGTGGCGAAGAAAAAACGTTAGATTACAACAATGTGCTTGATGGCCTTGCTAAACGGCCAGAAAGTGGGGGTAAATGGAACAAAGCACGGAAAGAACACGGCACAGCACGCTGCGATTGTGCTGCACGAGATTAAGGAAACCATGATGGCAGAAACACGGTGTGAAATATTTCATGCTTAAGCAAACGTTGAAATGTTTCAACGAAGGGGTTCACTGTCTCATTCTGCTTCTAATCGTTTTCGTACATTATTGTGTGTTTAATTAAGAACTGCAGATTTTACACTGATTTGTTTGAGCTTCAATTCAAGTGGAAAGCTTCAGTAGTTTAGTAATAGTGTCCTTGAACAAAACCCACTTAAAAAGAATTTTTTAAACGGCAGGCCACTAATTGTATTGCTTATACCTGCGAGGGACAGAAAGCTGACCTTTGAAAATGCCTGCAGCAATAAGCTTCAATATTGATTCAAAACCACCACACTCCACACTACTATCAACCGGGCGGTCGCCCTCCCATCCGTGACGTAGTACATTACAAGTGGCGGCATCAGATGCTACTATCGGTGCGATTTCTTATCACCCAACCTCATGTTGTCTCAACCAATGTAGCCATTGCCGAGTAACAAATTAGGGGAAACGTGGTAAAGTGGGAACGGCATTTGAATGAAGCAAAAAAAAGAACGTATTATGCCATCACAAGACAAGAAAGCGCACAAGGTGTATCAGGCACAACCGACAACGGCTTGAAGCTTAATTGTTAATTATCAGCCTGTCTGGTTAATAACTTTCCATCCGTTCCGTTCCGCTAGCAAGCCACCAGTGCAACGATGTATCCCTATTCCAAGGATACCGCGTCACCTTACGCTTTGTTGGTTCGATATTTAATCAATTTTACTGCATCCTGACGCCCGCGATGTATGCATTTCGTAGCCAGCAATTATTCCTAGCATTAGAACTTGCTGCTGGTGCTGCTACATGGTAACGTTACTTCCTGGATCGAAAGCATGATTCGCGCGATCCAAAAAATTGTGCACGGTTTGTGCGAATAATGATGGTCCCCTCCTTCCCCGAAAGTGCACCACACTGCATTCCAGCGCATCACGAGCTCATCGACCAAACAAACTTGACACTGACACTGGTGCAGTTCGTGCACGCGGTGCACTGCGACCGAGAGATCGAACTGCGTTTCCGCACGCACCGGCTATGCGCCACCACTTACCGAGCAACAGCCCATCCATGTCGAAGATACAGTGGGTCACTTTGCGGAACGTCGACATTTTGCTTCCGGCCGTACCGAGCACCGAACCACTACTACTACCGAATAGCCGGCTCATCGTGGCTGCGTCGTGCTTTATACGTTGTCGTCGTCCGTATCCCGGTCAGTCTCCCTGCCTCTTCCAACCCGTTATCCACTCGTTTAGTGCGAGGACGGTGCGCGTTTTCCTCGCGAAACAGATGTTTTTCTGCTGCTGCTGCTTTATAAACAACCGAGAGCAAAACCTTGTGAGAACGGATGATACAAAGGAAATATGGTAGACAAGAGAGCGAGTTTAGTACACATTCGGAATACTAAATCTGGAGCGGCTGCGGATGCGAAACCGGTAGACTCTCTCTCTCTCTCCCTTTACTCCGGAGTGTGAGAGAGTAAGGGATTGTTTGTTTGATTCCAGCCTTTGGCGTTACTCACGTTACTCACAGTCGATACTAGTACAGTCGGCTTGCTTTGATTGCTTGCGTTTTGTTGCTCGTCGGTTCGGGTTTTGTATATCCTTCGGAGAGGAAATTCCACTTCCTGTTGCGTCTGTGTATTGCTGTAGAGAAGGAAAAACGGGAACAAGAAGAAAGGAACGGTAAGAAATATAAATAATTGACCATAAGAAAAGCACAAGACAACAAAACAACCAACAAATAGGAAAGGGGTTTTATCGTTCACAAGGACATGCTCACAACAAAGCAGCTTCAAACCAGGACCACCAAGCACTAGCATTATTCATGATCATTTCACAAAAAAAAAATCCCGTTTTCTACGATGCGATGAATTAAGGTCATTGTCAAATGGGGACACAGCATTGCATCGATGCACCAGTGTCGATGCGGAACTCAGCAGACAAACAACCCTCGAGGGGAAGCGAAATATCCTTTCCTGGGAGGGTGAGATCAGCCGGATGATGTAAACAATTTATAACACGCCGTATATCTCTATTTCCTTTGTCCCTCTCCTGTAGATGGGGTGGCAAAAAGCGGCCTGTTGAATGGACCGTTTGCAGAAGATAACACGTAATTAGCACTGGTTCCACCCAGATTCGCAAGATTCATTCGCGTCCCATCCAACCTTCTTTTTGGGGAGTGTTTTCTTCCTCTCCGTTCTTATGTAACTGGCGGGTGCTTCGTGGGTCGTATGAGCTCTGGTTGATTAAAGCTTTGTCTCTTCATGCCCTACCAAAACGCGCATCTTTATCAAGCCAGCTGGCCAGATTGGCGAACAAGGCGTACGGGAGACGCAAATCATAGTGTTTGTGTTTGGTGGACGCAGTTTGGTCCGGTCGAGTGCCGGGAGAAGGCACTTTTTACCTGCTCCGCTCGATAACGCAGAGACAAACGCACGGATTAATTACACTATAACGACGGACATGGGGACGTGTGAGCATACAAGGGACAAAAAAAAGCTTAGAAGAAACTGCTACTACAAAACATAAGAACATTACTTGCCGTACGGATGGTGGTACACACTGGAAGCACTTGCAACAACGGCAACAAAACAACAACACAAAAAAACGTTGGCAATGTTTTGTTGATGAGCTGTCAAAACCGCGTGGAGGTAGCTGACGTTCGTTTACTGCACTTTCCTCTTTTTAAAATGACCGTTATTCGTTGATGCAACCAATGGCAAAATTAATCAATCTGTTGAGCGATCATTAGAGCAACGAGTGTGTTTTCTCCTGATTGTAACCAAATAAAATACTACTTTTATATGTATTACACTTTCACAGTAACAACTTTATTAACAGACGAATAAAAAATGAATGACGAATTTTCAAAATCGAAGTTACGGTACATTGAAGGAATAAACAGAACTACCAAAGTATTAAAGCATGGTACAAGCACGATCGTAAATAACGCTTACAATTAACTTAGCTACAGAAAATACTCGTAAACGATGAATGTTTTGCCACACGGTTTCATGAGCAAATTGTGCCTAACACTATCGAATGACTTAAGGTCCACAAACAAATGGCAAAAAACACGCATTTCTTCCTCAGTTTTTCAGTTCTCTCGCTTCACCGCTGGTTCATGAGCTTTATCTTTAAATCATGAGCTTTTAAAAATCAGAATATTATATCTCTCTCTCACTCTCTCTTTATCTCTTCTTGTTCGTTCTATAGCTCACAATTACACCTTTCATCGTGCACGCGCAATTGCGGCGTGTTATCACAACCTTGCAAACATCGCACCAGCAGCAGGCATATGTGTGCAGATTTCGTTTTCCGGCTATTTTAAAAGCATTTGGTAGCCGTTTCCGTTTGTGTGCGTATTCGGTTCCCTCCGTTGCGTAGGTTGGTTCGTTCGTTCCGTGGAACTTGTATCGTCACGGTACACACGACGAACCATACCCATTCGTCCGTCCGGAGATGTCTCGAAACTCGAGTTCGAGGCACTATTCCTTGCTGAGCGCAAGGAATTTTCTTATTTCCCCCCGATATCCCCCCATATCTTTGGAGGAATTTCCAGATGTCTGTGGAAGAGTATGTCTCTCCTTCCGCAGCTGTACGTCTTTGGTTTCCCCTTGGCTTTTGGTTCCTCCCCCCCTCCTGTTTGGCCAAACTAGTCGCCCTGCTTTGTAGGCCCTTGGGGAACGTTGTCGAACGCGGGCGGCCCGGTCGCCACACCGTTCACCTGACCACATAGCCGTTCCGCTTCCGGGACCCACTTTTTCTTTGCCCGTTCAAACGCCTCAATAATGCACGACCGGAACAGCTTCTGGTGCAGTACGTACGCACTGACGTGCCCAGCATCGAGGTAACGGATTTCGGCTCCGGGCCAAATGTCTTCCAGGCTGGTGCAGCCATCGCGCGGAATGTACGCATCGTCCTTGGCACAAATCGCAATGATCAGCGAGGTATCGTAGGGAACGGAAAAGTTTTTCAGGTGCGTACATTCGTCCATCATGCCGCGCATGAATTGTAGCGCCTCACGTTCCCACCACCGTTGCTTGGTCGTGTCGATCGGGATACGTTTCTCCTCCGTCACTCCATCGGGTGAGGACGATGATGAGCCCCAGCTAATGTACTCCATAATTTTCGAACCAACGGATTTTGAACTCGGAGCCGTCGTGGTGGTGGACGTCGTCGTCGTCGTCGTCGCTGCACCCTTGTCTTCTGCTTTCACCTCCAGTATCAACTTGCTGCCGGCTACCGAGCTACCTTCCGCTTGTTGCTGTTCCTCGTTGTGGCGCTTCAGCGCAAGATGAATTTTCATATTCAGCTCATCTATCTCTTCCTGCGTCAGCTCACAGCGCACGTTCGAAAGCAGCTTGTTCAACAACGGCTCGGACAAGTTTAACGCGTTCGTGCGATTAATGTGGATGAGATTTTTTGACTGCTTCTGCTCCCGTTCTGGCGTTGTCTCGCGGATCACGGTCAAGTTGACGTCCGACGACGAATCGCCACAGACCAGATCCTTCGTTTCGTTTATGTCTAACCGTAGCTCTTCCACCGATTGATTGAAGTTCTGTATAAAATGCTTGCCGGCTACAAATGCGTCATCCACCACGGTTACCATTTTGGACAGCCGCTCCCGGAAGTTACCGTCGGCAAAGTATTGCGTTTCCAGCACGTCCCAATTGATGGAGTGGCTCATGACGCCCTCGGTAAACACGGACGAGGCGGTCGACCAGGATAGGCATGGGACGAGCACTAGCGGTTTAGGCCAGTTTGTAGCGGCGAGCGATGCCATGTGTCCTCCCATCGACAGACCAGTGATGCCCAGCGGACCGTACCCGTTCCGTTCGCACCAGTTGAGAAGAACGAGCGATTCCAGCACTAAGCAGCCACCCATAACAAAGATGTCCGACACGTTTTGTAAACTGGACGCACTGAGGGGGGGAAATGGAAGATAAGAACGGGTCAAACATGCATTCGGATCACATTAAATCAATTTAACACAACCTTACCGCTGTTCTTTTGGCTTCCGCAAACCGTAGAATGGATTTTCCAGGATAATCGCACCGAGATTCGCTTCCTTGAGCAGCGGTTTGGCGATCAAGTTCCGGCGCTTCCAAAAGTACTGCAAAGGTTAGTTTATGAAGCAAAATGATTTCATAAGCACTGAGATGATACTGAGAGGTGTGCTCTTTAATTTAACTTACATGATCACCCGTACCGGCCAGATGGATACAGATCGGCTTATACCGCTCATCGTTCCACTTGAGCGGCAACAGTATCTGGAAGTGTGCGTTCTGTGCCACATCCGGCACCAGACCGGGCATGTAAATTTCCAGCGGCGAAATAAACTTCCCCTCGAGTATTTTACAGTCCGAGTGTAGCTCTTCCTTGGTAATCTCTACCGGATAATCGCGTGGCACCAGCTGTGAACATGCGGCACGATTTGACATGATCTTTCGGAACGCGAACAGTCTGCAGGGAAGATGCGGGGAAGAAAAATGAAAGGTAGGGCTACGTTAGAGTATTGTCCCGTCCCCGTAATCGATACCAGGAAGTGCCTTAGTTTGGCCTATTTTTAAAACTGAATAACCTCTGTCTTGCATGTCATCGCCTTTTTTGACGTCCATTCGAAAGTGCATTCATCTTGTGTGCTGGCTTTCGACTAGGTTAAAAATAATGTTTTTAAGGGATGAAAGTCCATCCTCACATCGCTAGCCAATAGGGCCAGTAGCAGGACAACAAAAGCTTAAGACGAGCGAGACCATTGGTCTGAGTAGCCAGGCTGACGACGGTGAGTGTGTGGAAGGTCAGGGCAAATGGGCTGCGCATTAAAACGCATGCTGTGTACGTGATCCCCAGCAGGCGCTGTTGTTGTGAAGCTGGAGCGAAAAGTATCGGAACATCGCAGTATGCAGGTTATTTCGTCCCGTACAGTCCGCCGAGATGCCGGACCCGTCATGCTAAATACTAGATGGTATTAAGTAACGTTATTGGAGGAAAAAACGACGCTTAATCTCCTCTAATCCAAAAATAAAAATAAAAGGTTTTCGAGGGGGGTCACTCACCAACCGGCGCCTCATTATTATCATTAAAGTCACACATTTAACTCTACCGATAAGCCGCAACTGCTTAGTTTTTTTTCGTTACTAAATTCAACCAATAAAATGTAAACAAATCTCGCGCCTTCAACTGGCAACACTGCCCGCCGCATACTGTGCATGAGTGTATGGGTGTGGATAAAATGCACGTTCACTACGGTGTGTTGGTGGTGGTTAGGAATGAAATTTCTTGTTTTTGTTTTGAACATGGTATGCGAGATCGTACGATTATTTTTTATCTCACTCTGGCTTTCAGTCTCCAGTTGGCGCGTCACACATGCGTTTCCAACAGAGTGCGTACGTGCAGGATATTGCGTCTTTTCGGAACGCAGGAAACACCTTCCCCAGACACACCCCTACCACACACCACCTCAGCCATATTACAACCGTTTGCAAAATCACACTTTCTGAAGCAACACAACACGCACACCCCCAATTCACGCACGCAACACAACACACAGCTCTGTTGACAATTGCTGTTAACTTGCGAGCCAGCAAAAAAATGATCCAGAAACTTCTGTTCGGCGGCGTACACGTCACTGCTGGCCGGCCCATTGACTGGGGGCCCTCTTTTATTTATCACTAAAAATAGCTCAGGCCTTAACAGGACCACCGACGCGGGTCTCGCTACGCTCCGATCCGAGGGCGTGATAGGGCGGCATATTGCTGCCAGCTAAAGTGCTTCATACACTTGGTAACAAGCAAACTTCTATCAATCAGCAAAAGAACATTGCCCCCGCCGAATGAATGGTAGGTGAATTATGTAATTTTTGGCTATCGGCAGTTGTCGCTTCAGAAAAACGGACGCTATTTTCGGAAATGGCTCAATCATACCTTTCGAGATTTTCCGGCTTGCCCCAACCTTTGCAGAAGAACTTGGTCAGCAGCAGCGACCGATACAGACCATCCAGGCGCGATGGAGGCATTTTGCTGCTTTGTTACCACTTTGTTTACACGAGGCAAAACACCAATTCCGGATTCGTCTGGAACAAATAATGCACGAAGCAAAGATAGCACACTCCTTTCTCCTTTGTTTTGCACTTTGAGAACCCTCTTCCGGGCTTAATTGGGGTTTTCTTTCGCACCGCCGATTATATTCACTTGACAGCCCAGCCGCCCAGCTGTTATCTTAGCTGCACTTTTCTTTGTGTCTCTCGTTCGGGTTCGAGCAATTGTTTTGCTTTCAGTTCCAGCACTTTTCTTTCACTTTTATTCACCGTTGCCCGGCTGATCGTTTTCAGATGTCCATTTGGATGTGTTGTTGCTGGCAGGCGATTCTACCGTGTACCGTCGCTTTGTGCTTTAGTCGAGTAATTGAACCGCCATCGCGATGACTGCGAGCGCTTAAATAATTTCGAATAAACAATCGCACACAGCTACACGCGGCACATTGCTACGTGATGTAGTGGTGTGTGTGAGAGAGAAACAGTGAGAGCGAGAGAAGCTGCTCACCGACGGCCGTCAAACTCGTTTCGATGTGTGAGTGTGTGTGGTGGGAAGCTGTCAAATGGATATGTTTACGAAATGTTTAAAAAAATGCACTTTGGCGATGGCGCAAAAGTATCGTTCGATGCAAAATAGAAATAAAAAAGCCTTCGCGTCAACTACGTGTTGACGGAAAACATGTTTTGCTGTTTATCTATATTTAAAACTATTTTTTCCCGGTTCGTAGGATAGCGCCAGTTTTCTTAGCAGTTATCCTTTCGTCTTGACCTCTCAATGCTAAAATAACGCTGCAAACCGATTCAATGTGCTATTATATTATGCTATGCTCACCGTTATCGTTGCTATCCCTTTGTCCTTGAAATAGATGCGTACCGGTTTAGGAGGTACAAGCGTCACAGATACTTCTATTTAGATGAATGCTAACAACGACGACATCACGCCATCCATCGAAACATCGGACAACGATCATTCGCTAACGAGCGCTCTACTATTGCTCAAACGGCATTAGAGGACTCACATCAATGGTCATGATGCTCACAAATATGTGCTAAAACCGGCGCACCATACCGGCACGGTGCTAAATTAGTCACACAATCTTGCACCACACACACACACACACACACACACACACTAACACCCGCAACCAGAGAACAACGGCTCAACGGCTGTACGGACGAGCCTCCAAATCTGGTGTGGGGCTGTGTGGCAGCTCGCTTCAACACGGAAGTTGGACAGATCATGACGAGCAGCAGTACGATAAACAGCACCAGCGCTCACCAACACATTGCTCATCTGGTTCATCTCGCGCTTGGGGAAAGTATTACAACGATAAGGATTTATTTAAAAATGGGTTATTTTTGAATTGATTGATGCACTTTCGGGCGGGGGTTGTCGTCATTTCTGCTATTTACACATAGATTGTGATAAAACTGGACCAACTCGACGTAAACGGTCGACATAAACGTATCAAGGTTGAGGCTTCCGGACGAACATGTAAACAAGCTGACGCGGAAGGAAAATGTGTTTACTTCTCCGGTTTGAATTGCGCGCCGCTTTGAAAGGAAATTTCCACCCCTATAAACTGTCGACCAGAAGAAACGGTTAGTTTTCGGATGTTGTTTGCTAGAATTGCTCGAGCATCCCATTTTGAAACGAGGGGTTAAATGTACCTTTATTGAAAAAATCTCAAATCGGTATGCGGATTACATTGATTGTTACAAAACTGTTTGGCCGCCACATGACAACAACAACATTTATCCTGCCTCTGTCGGTTGTCCACATGCCCCCCCTTTTTCCACATGCTGCTGAACCGTTTTTCCACCTCGCAGTTACAATCTCCGAACTCAAACTCATAATGCAGACGACCAACACGTCAAGGGTCGTATAAATGCAGCATGAAGCATTTGTGAATGAGCTTTGCCGCCTATCCGGGACGCGATACGAGATTTTTCGTAGGAAGAAATATGCCTCTATAATTAAAATAACATTTTCTTCCACATTCGGCTTTGTATATATTTTAGCTCAAAATAGGCACAAAACAAAAGGATAGTTCAAAAACCCCTTCGCTTCAAATAATGTTCAGTTACGAGCAGGTGGCAACCCCGTTTGCGGCGTTTCGTAAGGTGCCAAAAAGTAAAGGGAAATTCATTTATTTGCTCACCCTCTCACTTTCATGATATTTCGTGCGTACAATATTCGTACACAAGCACAACCGAAGGTGTAAGTAGGTGAACTGAAAAAGCCTTATTATAATTTGTGTAGAGCTCAAGAGCGGCAGGGAGTTCATCTGGTCTGTCTCCCTGGCTTTATCTCTACATTGTGAGTCGGAAAATACTTTTTTTTCGTCTTTACACTGTCCATATATATTCTACGACCGATAAAGGGGGTTCTGACGGTTTGCAATGGTGTGAGAAGAAAGTGATGATAATAATTTAATTTTGTCATTAATTCAATAATTTTAAACGTCTTATCATGTTTTTTTTTTTTGTTTCGCCGTTGTTTCCCAACATTCATTCTCTGCTGGACACACGGACGCACTGGACGCCCTGGCGGTCATATTAAGTAAATGTATCGTAAGTGTGTCTTTACATAGCATTCGAAAGATATATTTTGAATTGATTTTTATACGTTGCGGCCTGCCGATGCTGCTGGACGACCGTGGTTGTTGGGGCGGGGTCGGGCCGAGACGACATACACACAGCCGTAAACACCATTCCCCGGTGCGCTTCCGCCGCTTTCACTAAGCTGCTGCTAAGCTTTACGGTGGGCGGCTTTGTCAGTTCCTAACAACGCCGTGTTCGATCGATAATAGGTAATGTTCTTATAGTTTGCAGATTAGTTACGCTACTGTATCGGTTAAAGGGGTTTTTTTTTTTGCTGTATTAACTCTCCTCAAACGGGCTTAAATCTCCCAGCTCCATAAACCGGGTAAGAAAAGTTTGAGAAAAGTGCCCTTTTCTGATCTGTAATTCTTTTCCAATGCCCGTTTTTGCCTTCTTTCATCATCAAATCTTGTAATTGCTCACTTGCCAGCCACCAGGCCAGATTGGACATTGGCCTGATTGGTTGAAATATAAAAACAAAGCAAAAAAGAATGTAATTCCGTGCTAGCTTTCCATGTACGCTCAGCATGGTATAAAAATGGTATAAGAATTGAATCAAGAAGAAAAACAAGCAGGAAAAACTCTCGCTGTATCGGAATCCATTGTGTACAAAGATATCCCTTCATTAAAAAAAAAATATAGTTTATATATGTATGTGTGGGAATATGTATCAAAGAAAGTAATAATTCATCCCCACCATAATGGCAGTATTTCAGCCAATGTTCTTATAAACGTAACGGCAATAATTATTGCATAAACCTCCATCCATATCCATATCGGTGCTGACCCTGCTAAACCTCGTCCTTCCTTGCTTGAACAATTTCTCGGTCATACACTGCTTTTATAGTCAGTTTCGTAATATGATTCCACCGCCTACTTATATATCTTCTTCCCATCATTCTCAACCGTTCAATCTCTCTCTTTCTCTCTCTTTCTGTTTTTCATCGTATTTATCGTCTAGACTCCTCCAAAAGTATGTACAGTCCCATATTACTATTCTTCACCCACAAAGCTGTCTCCCTACTAGTAAACTATGTATGCACGCGTCACTACTGCTAAACCAGATGATCCGTCGTTTCGGCTGTTACACTTATACTGAACCCCTTACACAGCAGCAAACAGAAGACACAATAGTGTACGCGGGCACGGGTACGGAAAAGTTAAATATTAACCCTTGGCCGTATCCATTTGCTTCCGCCGTGTGATAATAGCGTTCGTGGCTTCTTTCGCGCTCGTTGCTGTTGCGCTGTCGAGGAGGAGCCAATCCCAAAAAGCCATACAGACATGAGCCGAGGACTATGCTTATATAAAGAATGGGAGAAAGTAAAATCACTAGTTCTGCTGCTTCTACTACCATCATGCTCTGCTATGCAGCAGAGACTTTGTTTTTCCGGTCAATTTTCACGCCGTCTAGCGTGTGTCTCTGTGCTGTTTACAGGTCTCCATCGCATTTTTTTTGCTTCCATCCTTCCGCGGTTTGACGGCGATGGTAAAACGTATCATTCTTACCTTAATAATGTAGACACATGTAGAGAACTGCACAAGAAACGGGCTGCTGCCGGCATATACGATAGAAATATTCATTCCTACACGCGATGATGCCCTTCGCATATCTGAATGATATATACATTTGATTCTACGTTTCTGAAAGGAAAGGAAAACAGGATCAGATAAACAAAAAACTCACAAACCTGCTGAGCAATTGGCGTGTGTGTGTGTGACATAAAACGTACCTCGCTGTTACATCCAAACATTCTTCATCCTTTGTCCAAGCTTTTCTGTCAGTCTCTGTGTGTCTGTGTGTGTGTTGCTGCTATAGAGATGGTACGCCACTCGCATCATGGATCGTTTCAGTTTTACAATTACCTTCAATTTCGTCGTCTTCTGCTCCATCGATTCTACGCCTCGCTTTTCCCCGGGGCTAAGCAACGACAGCAGCAGCAACAGCGGCAGCTGCTACAGCAACGTTTCTCGCCACTAGCGCCCGATCCTTACTACTAACCTCACCAGCAGCATCGTCATTGGGAGATGGTTCTCCACCGTGGAACATCGCTTGGCGATGAGTCAGTCAAGAAGAGCAGGCTACCTCTGCTGCTGCTGCTGCTGCCGCCGCCGCAGGTGCCGCAGTAGAACTGTTACCACTATTACTCTCCTTACCGCTGTTGTCATTACCATTCGGGGGGGATTCAGTGGTCGGGGGGGACGGTTCGAACGGGTTGTTAGTTTCTTCATCGGCAATCCCGGCGACACTGGACGGTGGCTCTTCGGAGGGGGAGCATGTGGAAGGAGCGTTACTTTCATCCCTTTCGCCATTCACGGCCGAATCGGTGGACTGTGATGCACTCTGGCCGGTAGCAGTGGCGTTGGTACTCGCAGTGGACGCATCGCCCGCTTCCGTGCTTTGCGTGTCGGTAGCATTCATTTGCACGACCGTCGTCGACGAGGTGCTGCAGAAGCTGCCATTCGAGGTACCGTCGAACTGAAACACACGGGTGTGTGGCGTCAATGGGAGGATGAAAGAAAAACGGAACAATAGTAAGAATGGCATCTTCGTGGCAAAAGACTAGCAAGCGGCACTCACGGAATCGTTTCGTCGTTTTTTGCTTGCACTTCCATTGCTGCCCACCAAGCCAGCGCCAGCGTTAGGGCTGGTTAGGGAGGAGGCAGTGGTGGTGCTGGATGCGAGATCGCTTGATTTTCGTTTACGAGAAGCAGCGTCTGCCGGGGAAGCTGACCCATTGGAATTGCTACCGCCCACCGCACCACCACCAGTGCCGGATGACTGTTGCGTGTAGCTGTCCGATATCTTTCGCTCGCGCTTCAACAGATTCGGATCGAGATACTGCGTCAGCTGCTTCCGGCGTACGTGCCGTGCCTCGATCTTCATACCATCCTTCAGCAGCTTAATGTGTACCTATGGTAAATGGTAGGGCAAATGATTAAAATCGGAAGCTTTCTACCGCCAACCGGGGTTAACCCTCGCACTTACCGCATGCTTGTGTACGGAATCGGTAAAGTTTTGTATACTCTCGGTAAGATCGACGTTCAGATTTTCGGACCGCTCAAACTCCAACCCAATGAACCACAGCGAGCAGAACGCAGTCGGCTTCCCGTCCGCACCGTTCAGGGCGGTGGCCGCGTTTTGTTCGTGCTGCTCGTAGCATTTCGGATTGACGTGGGCCAAATTGATGTGCTGATTGCGCTCCAGGTTTTGTATCAGATAGCGTATCTTCGACTCTACCAAACCGCACCATTCGAGGTGGTCGTCGGCATTGCTAGAGCTGACCAACAGCACAATGAAGTGACGATACCTGCAACAAACGGTGTATGAGCAATAGTTACAGAACAGAGTCGGTGCTGGCGGTTTAGCGCAACCTACCGGTAGAAGAAACTCGGCGCTTCGAACAACTTTTCCCACAGCTGCTTGCCCATCATAATATCGTCCGTGATCTGCATGCCACGGTTAAACTCCATCAGCATCACCTTGCGCGTTGAGCTGGAAACGTTGAACGTGGAATTTTGTTGCGGATAGGCCGGTGTTATGATTGGCATTAGGTGAAACCGATCCTGCACATTTACTCGTGGATCCCACACCTAAAGTTAAAAAAGCAGAACATGATCAGTTGGCTGCAACGGAACGATATTTTCTATAAAGCTAGCCACAACAGTTACCTGAAAGCCAAGATTGACGTTGTCGGGCTGTTTGAGCAGAACCGGTTGGGGCCACTTCCAGCGCGAGAAAACGAGGAAAAATTTGTGCACCAGCGTGGCCGCCACCGCATTCGGATAGAGCTGACACGTGCGGGCAACCAGCATTGCCCAGGATACACCACCGAAGTAGCCGAGCGAGTTAGAGTAAATTCCGTGACCTGAAGACATAATTTCAGAAGAAATAAATTGAGCTATATAGTGTAACGCTTCTAGCGCCCAAAACAAGGAGAATGCTTACGCTTAGCCCAAAGCTTAATCGTGCGCAGTGCCAACCGAAAGTTGTCGATGTTTGGTACGAGCCGCAGGATTTCGTCCGTCACACGGCAACCGTTCAGACTGCGGACGGACTTTTGATCCAGGTTCTTCAGCAGCATATCGTCGCGCAGGTCAAAGTTGTCCGGAATTTCCTTCAATGCTAGCCGCGCGAATAGTAAATCGATCTCGATGCCATCAAAGTTCATCTTGATAACAGGTACGAACGCTTCTTCGACGGCCTACAAAGGCAGAACAAGAAATCAGCAAACGAAGCCCGAACACAGCGTCCCCTACGCTCTCGCGCTCACTTACCCTGCACTCGGTCACTTCCGGCTGTTGCTTCAGCAGGTCGAAAAATGATCCGAAGTAGTCCGCACGCTCGATGTTGCGGGGTGCAACGCACAGCGCATCAATATCGGCACCCTTGTGATGCACTCCGAGTCGATACGAACCAAAGGTATAAATTTTCCCTCCCAGCTTTTCGGCCATCGCTTCCGGCATGTTTTTCGCGATCGATACATCGCGAACCCACTGCTTGACGAGTGTGTTGAGCTTGGCCAAAATTTCCATTCGATGATTCAGTTCCTCCTCTGCTTCGAACACGTTAAATGGTTCTGTAATGAAGATAACATGCATGGTTGTGGTCAATCAAGATTGCCGTTTTTTTTTTGCTGTCCAATCATTTCTTATCGTCGCATACCTAGACTTTTTTCCAGCTCCTTTGTTTTTTGAATGTCTTCCGGTTTTGGTTCGGCCGTACTAATCGCTGACGTCATGCCGAGCGTTTTGGTGGATGAACCACCGGAACCACCACCGCCGCCGCCATTCGACTGGGACCGCTCAGAATTCCACATCTCGAAGCTGGTGAGCAAGTCCCGTTATATGTAGCCACAAATATTCAATACACGCGGGATTCTCAACACTTCTTAAGTACACCACACACAAAGCAACTTCTTGGCAGTCGACTGTATTCGTCCTTAAATGATCATTACACTATCACTAGCACACCGTTGCGTGTTTTTTGTTTTGTTTTGTTTTTTTACACGTACATTAAGCTGCTTTCCAAATGCTTCCAAATCCAAAACGATACGGCTATGTACGTACTCGATCGTTTCCCCAAGATAAATGGTGTGCGATCATCAATTGCACAGAATATTGTTTTTAATGCAAATAATCTGAAATTGAAAGAACAATTACTCAAATACTGTACGCAAAACTCCAAAAACCACCCATCTTACCGTAAAACGTAACACACGGACTGTTTGGTTCCAGATACAAATTATTGACGAACATAAACGAGGCGCCCTCCGGTATCACCCTCCAACAACAACGCTATCATTCCTTTGCAAGCGCAATCGGTTGCAAAACACTCCACATTAGCTGTTAGGCAACTTTTTACCTCGCGCTTCTGAAGTAGATTGTTGCAGCATTAGCATTCAGCCTAAGCAGTAGCATCGCTGCGCGGCTTTGCTCCGGCGGTAGGTTCCAACGACGTACGCCAATCTTTCGGATTTTTCGCAGTCGATGACGACGAGTGAGGTCGGCACATTCTACAAGTAAAGAAAGAAAACAAAACAGTAAAAATGGGAACAATTCGAAGGACGAATTAACATCGTAAACACAAGTTCCAACAACTGGCTATGGGCAGAGAGGCAGGTAACACTTGTGAGATGGCTGCTCTGTTTTGTGCATAGCTACCACTTTCCAATGGAGATACGTCATGCGTACCGTTTCCAAGCTTTAAGATTAACAAAACATCGTAGTAAGCCGTTCCTGGCAGGATGTTTGCACCATTGGCACTAATCTTATCAACTAGGCCAGGAGGAAGTGGTGTGCGGGATCCATCTGTGGCCCATTTTCTGATGTTCCGAATCACTTTCCTTCCATCAGCAGCTACAGTAGAAGCAGCAGCAGCAGTGTCCTCCTATGCGGCCGTGAAATTTGCAAAGAAAAAAAGCCCCCTTCCCTTTGCTCACACCACAGGTCGGTCGCTTACTTCAAACACCACGTCGATCGTAAAACGAAAAGTCAGCTTTTTCACTAGCCAGTCACTACAAACACACACACCCCTATGACAGTTCCGGCTCAAGGGGTGTACAGCGGGTGGGTGAAAGAAAATTCGGGGTCATTCCACGGTATGTGCGGTGGTGTGGTTTGAGTGCGTACGTGAAATGGGCACGCGAGGGGGGCGCTTATGAACGCCACAAATCGCCGCGTTCGCTTGGGAAAAACGGCTTCAACCGCACGAAAAGCAAACACTGAGCACACGCTGGCCTATGAAAACGCGGAGAAGGACGGGTGGCGAACGAAAACAAACGGGCACAAGACGGCTGGAAAGGCAGGCGAAACAACGCACTTTACAACGAAAACGCTCACGCCAGTCAAAAGAACAAGAAAACTTCGACAACGGAAACAATATTCTTCGGTACACTTGCCCCAACTCTTTGTGCTGCCGCTCCTCTGCACAAATTCACCTTTTTTTACACCTGGGCATCGTTGGCAGTGACTCGCCCCACACCACGGGCCGACATGGAAGCTGGTCCAGTTCCAGCCATTTATTACCTTCTTTCGTTCTGCAACTATACCAACAAGCTACCCGATCTGGCCCGATAAAACACACACGGAAAGTCCATAGCTACCATAGGTACGGTATGAACGAAACCTATCGGAACTGTCGCCCGCAATATTTGCCGATGGGAAGCAAACTCTCGACCAGCGCCTACTGGACCTCGTACACAATTCACTAATAGTTTACCTACGATGACCGTCCGGCAGGTGGAAAGGGTAGAAATTACGGTATTTTCACTTCCTAGTGCCGCTTGCCAAGTCGCGAGGTGCCACTCAAAGCCGCCATTATTATTATTCTCATAAAACGTTCTGTACGCGTGAGTGCTTCACAATGGTGAGATTTGATGGTCATGCACAATGACAGCGGCTGTCACTGTTGATGACGTTTAAAACGAAACTTTTTGGTGATGTAGGAAAAGTAACCAACAGAATGATAAATTTTCCACGACAATAATTATTTTACTCACGAAATTTAACGCATTTTCTTGCCTGTACGTTGTAAATATTGAGCCAGTTAGGTTAGAAGCTCTCGATGTATTTTACTTTTCATTAAAACACATCTCCTCGCCACACCGAATGGCCCTTCTCGGGTACCTGTCTTCGTTGATCGCACTTTAAAGCTGCTTAGCGGAATGCCCACGTCCCCTAACCAGCACCAGTTTAATGCCTTCTTGTGCCGCGCTTGAGATGAGTAGTAGCAATGACGTTGTGTGCAGTCGAAGCCAATTACGTTCAGAAAAACCCGTTTTGGGAAATTACTTTCGAAAGTCGTAACGGCCAGTACAGTTCAAATGATGAATAAATGTATGCATTGCTTTATTGTTACACACTAATATGAATACAAATATGTTCATCTGCGATCATCAACTCTTGGCTGAGTATAGTAATGCTCTCCCATTTACGAAGAACCTCTTGCAATCAATCTGCATAACCTGATGTGAAAGGGAGGAAAACGAATTACTTAAAAGCCGGACATTCAGTGTTGCATTCCTACTGCACTTTGTACGCACTTTTTTATAATGCGTCCGCGCACATACACTCACACAGTATGGGTTTTACAATCTGTATACGCGGGGGAAATGTATTTAGGGTACCAAACTCGCTAAAAAGCCCCCCCCCCCCTCCTGCCACAATCCGTTATCTTAAAATGTTTCTTATTTGTTTGCCTAATCGTTCACGGTGTCGGTTGGTTGATTCTTGCACCCCCCAATTATACCTACATAAATATTCTAGGACACTGTTTATTACCTACTTACAGCTCATTAATGTGTGCCGGTTTGTGTTTGTTTACTAGGCAAGTACGCTTACTAATTCGATATCTCTTGTGTCTTGTTTTGTTTTGGTTCCACTCGACCGACGAATCCATCATCCCCATTCGTTCTTATTGTGAATTGCAATAAAAAAGCAAAACCAAATGGATGGATGCTACTATAGAACCAGCATTGTTCTACTATTGCTATTTTTCCCCGAGAGTTCTATCCGCCTCCTGATGACTGAAAATGTTGAAATGTTTATAAAAGAAAGGCGATAGAAAAAAGTGTTGTAAAAAAAGGATAGTAGGATGACATACAAAAGCGACTACTTATCTAAATCTGTAAAATGTGACTTGATACATGGTGATACAAGCTTCCAACCTCCTTCATTAGGTTAGAGGACAAAACACAGCTTTCTTTACACACCGTTCAAAAGAATAGCGTGTTGAATTAAAAACATGTCAACCAAGACGTCCGAGCCCTTCAAGCAAGGACAGACTGTGACTCTATACACGGTTGAGAGTCCGCGCACCATGGACGGTGAACCGATAAGCGACCGTTTAAAGCCGAAAAGAGAGAGTTAGAGAAGGAGTGTTGCAGAAACGCTCTCTGACCGTAAAACAGTACATTCTTTTCTACAGCGCAGGAGGTTAGAGGTACCATCCCATACTGTGGCCAGAGAACAGAGCATTTTAGCAGAGCAGACTATGTAGTAATGCGCCCAACCTCTTCATTCATGTACAATCATTTGTTTGGCTTATCTATCCGGCGGCTATTGCATGGGCTCATTCGGTTGTATCGCAGCAGGAATCCACTGCCAACCTCCTATAGTTATAACCTTATTGCGGTTCATATGTAGGGCTATTTGTTTTAGCATTCTGTTTGCTTTAACATGCAACTGATTCGGCTTGAGCTGCCTCATTGTCGTCGGTGTTGTCGTTTGTGGGAACATTAGAATCAGCATTGTCTTGTCTTGGCTCGCACTCCGGCATGGTGATCGTTGGTGATGAGCCGCCTGCTGCTTCCCGCTCGTTACGATCATGATCATCATTAGCGGGCAGGTTATGCTGCTCGCTTTCATTGCGGGAGTAATCATTTTGTTCCTCTCTTTGGGGTGGCGCATCGTCGTTCCGTTGACTTTCTAAACGTTCTTCCGAAACTCGACCGAAT
Source organism: Anopheles stephensi (assembly GCF_013141755.1). Classification (NCBI taxonomy): domain Eukaryota; kingdom Metazoa; phylum Arthropoda; class Insecta; order Diptera; family Culicidae; genus Anopheles; species Anopheles stephensi. The sequence continues at coordinate 63,691,149 of NC_050202.1, read as the reverse complement.
GTGGATGTGTCTTCCTGTGGCTGATATTCGTCCGGGTGATTGGCGCCCTCCGCGTCACTGTTACGGTATTCTCTTTCCGCATTATCGTTGTTGTATCGTCGTTCGCCGTCGTCGCGATAGTTTGAATTATCTTCTCCGCCGAACTGGTTATTATTGTTATTATTATTCGTCTGATCCGACTCATCCTCCGGCTCGGGAGAGTACAGGATGGGCTGCGGTCGTTCGTCATCGACCTCATCATTTCGATGGTGCAGATTTCGGGCAAACCGTCGGCCATCGGCCGCCTCTTCGCCGTCCCCGATGTGTCTGTTCAGCGCGTTGCTGTGCATGTCTCTGGCTGTGTCGTGTTCACTGTGCCGCGACGATTGTTCATCGCACATTGTCATATCTTCCGTTTCCGGCTGTCCTTCTCGGTGGGCTTCCTGCTCTTGCTGCTGCTGTCCCTGCTCGTCATTTCCTTCCGAGTTTCTTCGCTGCTGGCGTGCATTTGCGGAGAATTGAGCCGGCCGTCCAGTAGTTGACCGATTGTTGGCGTCATCCCAGGTTTCGTCATCGTCGTCCCACCGAGCCGGTCCACCGCCCGCACGGTTGCCACCCTGGTTGCGGTTGTTGTTTCCTCCGCGGGCGTTATTGAATCGCTGACCACCACCACCACCATCACCACTTCCCGCACTTTCATCACCACTGCGCCAATTTTGTTGTCTGCCGCCACCACGTCCACGGTTCCCTTCGTCACGGTTGCCACCACGACCAGACCGGTCATTCCAGTTTCGACGATTATTGCCGTTGTTACTGTTGTTGCTACCGGAATCGTAACCATTGCTGCCTTCGTCGCGATCAAAAAAGCCGCCCTGCTGCTGCTGACGATCATCATTAAAGAACTGACCACGCTGCTGTTGCTGCTGCTGCTGCTGGTTGTTGTTTCTTCCACCACCGGTGCGATTGCCAAACATGCCACCGCCATTGCCGCCGCGCCCACCTCCTTGCTGTTGATTACCGAACGGACCATTGCGACCCATGTTACGTCCACCACCGTCGCCTCCGTTTCCTCCCGCGTTATTGTTAAAACGATTCTGCTGGAAGTTACCGCCACGGCGCGAAAAATCTCCATCACGATTGCCGAAATCTACGGAAGAAATGGTACCATCATTCGAGCGAATGATTGCAGTATGTGCCGGTTCTGACCAAGCCGGATACCATACTTACCATCGCCATCAAATCCACCGCGTCCAAAGTTGCGACCACCACCCACACCGCCACCACCACCAACTCCCCTTTGCTGTTGGTTATTGAACTCCAACACTCCTGCCAGCTCACGCAGCCGTTCCGACAGTGGCCGGTCATCTTGCTGCTGGTTGTTGGGTCCTTCGCCGCCACGGAAGTTGTTGCCCCAGCGACTGCCACGCTCACCTCGTTCGCGTCGTGCTCCACTATCACCGCCGCCCCGGTCGAAGCCTCCTCGTTGATCACGCGCCTCCCCCCTATTGCGATCACCTCCGCGGCCCCGACCATCTCTTCCTTCCTCATTTGCTCGCTGCAGGAATTCTCTCGCTGCACGGCCCATACCGCCGGCTTCGCCATCTCCATCATCGCTCGCTATATCCAACGGACCTCCGTTGTCTTGCATGTTACCGGCCAGGGCACCGAAGAAACCTACCGCGTTACCCGGTGGTCCTGGTGGAAGGTTTGCGGCGCTCGGTGGCATTAACGGTGGAGGCGGCTGATTAAAGAACGCACCGGAACTCTGGCCGCCAACCATTGGGGCCGGATTGGCGGTGTGCTCATCCTCCATCTCGATGTCCATATCGTCTGCCGATGATTTACTCATGTTGGAACTGATCAGATTCGACGAACCACCGCCATTACCCATCATGCCGGTACCAGACGAACTGGTCGACGGAGGTGGTGGGGGTAACACGCCAAACCCTCCCATCGGTAACGGGGGCGCATTGCCCGATAGCATCATACCGGGAGGGGGCACATTTATTCCTAGCCCCGGTACCATATTGGGACCCATCGGAATGCCCATCGGTATTGGTAATCTGTAGCGAAGAAATAATAAGATTTGTTTAATTATACGCGGCTAAAACATACAAACACACACACACCCATACCTTGCAACAGGACCCATTTGGAAAGGTGGCATTCCCATCCCCATCATGGCAGTAGGTGGCGGTTGGCTCGTGTCAACCGCACTCAGCGGAAATAGGGAAGGGTTCAGCATAGCTGCTGCAGCTGCCGCCGTAGACAGATCGGTACCGTCCAGCTTTTTTAAGCCCATGCCCGGTGCCAAACTGAGACCCATGGCAGCGGCCGCTGCAGCCGCTGCCGAACCAATGCCGACCGCACCACCACCGACGGCAGATTTTTCCTTCATCCACTGGGGCATTGTGTCCTCGTCGAACATGCCACCATCCTCGAGCGATTCAAGATCCGTGCTGGGGCTCAGCTTGGACCAGGGAATGTAGCTCACGCCCAGATCCAGATCCCAGTAGTCTTTCCATTCCTTGCTCTTGACGCCCTTACCGGCGGCCCAGGAGATGGTGATGGTGCGTCCGTGCATCTTGTGATTCTTCAGGCTTTGCATCGACTTGAACGCGTCCTGGCGACGGTTCATCACGATAAACGCGCAACCTCGAGGAGGAATCATATCAATGCTCACGATATCGCCGTATTTGCCGAACGTGTCGGACAGTTCCTCCTGCTGTACCAGCTTCGAGAGATGTCCAACCCACAGTGTCGTGCTGCAAACTGTCAACAAGCAAAAATAGGGATAATTGGAGTATAAGTAAGTTTCGTTTTCTGTATTAATTCATCAGCCATTTCGGTCGCATTGTATGTAAAGCAGCACAAGCAATAACAGCATTAAAAAGTTTCCGAAACAATGAAGCGAGTGGTATATTCTTGTTCCGATTGTTTTAATCTACCTCTCGGAACAAGCATTTTAACCCTTACTTCAGTGATGTCAAACTCATTTCAACTCACGGACCGCATTGAAAGGTGTCCCGTTTTCTGGGCAGAAGACCGGCCAGAGTGAGCCAAATGTTCAACAAACGTTATTTATACGTGCATGAATTTTGCATACAGTTTCTTCTTCTTCTTCTTCTTCCCTGGCACTACAACCTCAAGAGGTCTCGACCTGCCATTTCTGGCTTTCTGTGACTAGATTTTACCCGTAGCAAAGCAGTCAGCCCTGCCAACGGGGAGGCGGTCTGGATGGGATTTGAACCCCGGTCCTGCCGTGTGAAGACCGGCGCCATGCATACAGTTTAAACATGTTATTTTCCATTATAACCAAATGCAAGCAAATATAGTTTAAAAAAAGATTCTCCTTTCTTCGACACCATATGGCTCATGGATGGTCTTAGCCCACCATTGTTGCGATACATCTGTATCCCAAATATTCATTCTTGCAAGGATAAGACCTGTTGGAACACGGTCTGGGAGATATTTGATATCGCCTCACGATCCTTACAGCCAGTATCTCGTTGCATAAGCAGTACATGGAAAATAATCATATTTTTAGTTTTTCGTAATTTCTCCTGTAACCAATCATAGTCGGGTCCCTTTAAAAAGTCCGCTAGTTAGAAGTTAACGGACATTGCTACTGCACAGTACCAGTAACATGTAGCTACTAGGTACAGCACGTAAAAAAATCAATATGGTAAAGCCAGCCAAATTCATCAATCGAAAGCCAAACATTAAAACATTCACACGCATTACACGTAGCGAAGAAGTAACGAACGAAGGTTTCAGAACGACGGAAACACGGACGGAAAATTGCTACGGAAATACTGCCATTATTCACACTGCACTCCCACTGACGGCATCGCTTTGTCACACGCACACACACTGTTGTTTCGGATTGTCTGATTGAGGGATGTTTCGGAATGGTAGAAGCTTGTACCGTCCTGGTGAACCTTCTGCTTCCTCCACACAGTGCCAGCACCGTGCTGGAGCTTGTGCTGCTTTACGCGAATGTGACCGAACGTGCACATCCCGGGTAAGGATGGTGCGCCTTCTACGAGATGAGATCGCTAGGCTCGCGATCGATGCATCATCATCTCCAGTTCTTACCGCTCAGGTTCTCTTTCTTCATTTCTGGCAATCCTTTCCGTTTGCGTTCGCGCTCGTGCTCCTTCTCTCGTTCCCGATCCTTGGTCGAGGTGCTACCACGATCACGGGACGATCGCCTTCGGGATGACCTTGGCGAAACGGACCTCGAGCGTGAATGTGATCTGCCCCGACCGCCTCCTCGGCCACCGGTACCACCGCGGCGATCGCGGGGTGATCGCGATCGGCTCTTGCGTCTCGACGACGAAGACGATGATTTGTAGCGATCGCTGTTGCCGCCGCCACCACCACTGCCGCCTGCAGTACCACTGCCACTGCCGCCCAGTCCGATGCCTCCTCCACCACGGCTGCCACCGACCGGTAAAGGATCTCCAAGGATCTGCATATTTTTCCACAGCACAAAGGCATGATGAGAGATCGTGTTCGTATGTGGTGGTGTGCGTTGATAACAGTGTGTGAACACATTGTGCCACAGCCGGCCAATGCAAAAACGCAAAAAGAGAGAGAAAAAAGAGAGAAAAGAAAAATGGGAAGAAAAGATATCGTTTAAACATGTACATCTCCCGGGCATTTCCGCAGCAGAGTTTGTGTGTCCGTTTTCTATTCGTTCGCTACTCCTACTCCTCCTGCACCGTCTCTCTCTCTCTCTATCGTGAGAATGTTTTAATAGTCTGGCATCTGATTTGAGCGTTTAACCCGCAGCATAAAAACGCTATGTTGTTACATTGGCTCGAAAGAGAATATTGGCTTTTTTGGCTTTTCCATTCAAACCGGGATTGTTCCCCTTAGCTCCAGTTTACGGTTCCGCTACTGTTGCAGCAGTCGAATGTTTGTAGATTTGTTGAACAAGGTACAATATTTCAATCCCATTCAACTCGAATAGGAAGGAACTTACCGTACATCCAACGTGGACACACCGCACTCTTCGCACCCAACTCCTTCACTCTCCCCACCAAAAGGAAGCGCGAAGGAGACTGGAGCTTCCAGTGCGTGTGTGTGTGTGTTGATTTAGGACGCCGATCTCACGCACCGCACGCATTGTGTGAAACCCTACCTTTCGATGCTGTAGCAGCTCCCCTCTTTTGATGGTCCGTTGGTCGATGGGTACAAATTGTTTCATGCATATGCCATAGATTATAAACTAACTGTTGCTTTAACAATAGAGTTGACTCAGTTCGATCTTGCACGTGGTGAACAGTTGTGAATTTTCATTTATATAGCTTCCTACTATCGCCCCAAGCAATTGGCAATTGTCTGTTGTTCAATAAACGATTGTTTGCAAATGTTTAAAAAAAAAAGACTCGAATAGAGGTAGTTTTCAGACATTCATATACCAATCACAGCCAGTGATTGTCTGTGGTATAAAAGCAGTGAACAACGTTATTCCTGACGTTCCTGACAATGCAAAATAATATGGTTCTTTTTTTTTTAAGCTAGCTCAATATGGCTAGTAAAAAGGTAGATAGTATTAACTGCAGTCGACGTCAAATTTTGATGGCACCTACATAACTGACAAGATATAACTACTGTTTGTTTTCACAATTGTTTATCGAGTTGCATTGAGCATGCAATGCTAGTGTATGAAAGGACTATATTTTAAACTGCAATTTGAGGCTTTTTAGTTGCGAAAATTTAACCATACTCCTACATAGTATTGGCGCACACCTAACCAGTGATGCGGAATAAAAATAGCCTCCTTGTTGAGCCAGATTTTAGGTTCAGGTTTGACACGATCCCTAGACAGCATATGTTGCTTGTCTGGATAGTAATACTATTGAACTTTTTTTTTCCTTTTTTCGTTTGCAATATTTCGCGATTGCCGGGCTACAAAACATTGCGTTTGCCCCATTGAGTGTTCACATTGAAATGTCTCAGCTACAACAATGTACAGCTGAGCACATTCCCATGGACGGACGCTCAACTCAGCTTCGGTGTGCTTGCTTGTTATACAATGTTTATACGAAGAACAGAAACGGAGAACACTACTATCTACTATCTGTAGGCAATATTCACCTCAACTCCAGTTATCGCCACGTCGTTATCAGTATCAACATCCTTCGAGTGACCTAGATGATGATGGCAGTAGATCAGCAGTGTGCAGAACATGATCCAATACAATCCCAAAGACCGTCAATCAGTGATTGCAACAAACAATTTGTATCAGTTTGCGTGTAAGAGGAAGACAAGAAAACGAAAGAACAGCAAAAAAATATATGGTCAGCAGAAACATGTGGAGCTGTCTGCACGCGCAGATTTGTTTTCGCAGTGCTTGCCTGCATGCTTACCGGCATTCAGATCAATTTGTGGCTGTCGGCTAAGGTCACATTCGTTGGCGAACGGCAACTTCATCAGAACGCTGGCCAGGTGCTTCTCGAACTTTTCCTCCTTCAGCAGCATTTCCGACAGCTTGGTTTGCTTTTCGTCCTGCTGCTTAAGCTTCTGCAGGTTCTGCAACTGTTTCAGCACGTTCGGGTCTGACAAAATTTGCGCAATGTTGCCACCGGGCATCTGGGACAGATCCGGCATACCGGTGTTGCCCGGTATCGGAACCGATGGCGAATTCTTATCATCATCATCATCACTGCCGTAATCAAAGTCCAGCAGCTTCTTGTTGAACTTAACCTGATCCTTGGAGACGGCGTTTGCCTGATCGCCGGACGTTTGGCGCATCAAAATTTGCTGGAACTGTTGCAGCTGTCTGATGGTGGACGGGTCAAGTTGCTTCTGTGGAAAGATGACACGCATTTTATAGAATTTGATTATATATTATTTGAATATTGCAATATTGAACAGTCGCACGTTGATTTGCTTCACGTGAGACAGTTTATTACCGTTTCGCCCATTTGTAGCTGGCCGCTATGATCGTCCATGCCACCCATCGAACCACCGACCGGTGAGTCATGGGCCAGCCCTCCACCAAGATTCATCCCATTTGCTCCTCCTTGCTCCTGAAGCACTTGCGCATTGTACTGCTGGTGGATCGGGTGGTCCGGATTCGCAAGGTCAAACAGCGGTTGGATGACTTCCGGCAGAAATACCATGTTCTTTTGCCACAGATTCAACACGCGAATAATTTTGCTCTACATGAACGAAGAAAACGGTTATTCGACTGTTCCATTTTACCCATTACGTCTGTTGCCATGGTACGGCGCTTACTGATCACGAACGCTGTTTACAAATCACTAGTAACGCACATCCAAACACACACACACACACTTACCTTATCTTCCGGTGGGCAGCGGAACAGATGCGCAAACGTGGATTCCATGTTGCGTGCAAACCGGGGTGCGAACACATCTTTCTCCGGACCGAACTGATGACGCGACTGGCGGACGATGGAATCGATCACGTACAGGCCGGGAATTTTGTACTCGCATTTGCACTTCTGGATGAACTTTTCAACACTCTGCACCACATGCTTGTAGAATTTGATCGCCTTCATAGCACTCCGGGTAATCGAAGCCATTTTGGCCTTCGATATCGGCGGTTTCGATTCATAGAGCCCGGATAGCTACGGAAACGTATGGTTAGAGGCGTAGGAAAAAGACACTTCATTACTTTTTTGTTCAACAAAAACATAAAAAAAAACTACAAAATCACAAAACACAAAGCTTGTTCATCAACAAACGCTCCAATCGACCATCGGCAGGAGACAAATGGGACAAGAGTTTGACATTGAAGAAGTGGGGTATCTTAGGCACTTGGTACAAAATATTGATTATTTCACGGCACTGTGAATGACACATGGGACGGGAGATTTTCTTCAGATAAGCTGCTTCACCACTTCTTTTTAGCAATTTCTCACACCGCAAAACAAGCCCCTTTGTGTGGTCACTTAGTTCACTGCGCTTATCAAACGCATTTTCCCCGTCACAAAAATTTCACCAATACCACACCGCCATTAGCACACCTTTCTTCACACGGCACCGAAATCCTGTCCCCCGAGACCCACACACTGCAAAAGCGAATCTCACCTCCTGATTGAACACCCGCACCGTCTCCATGCTGGTTGCTTCTATAGACGACGCCACGATGGTAAGTTTTTCTGCACCTCACACAATAAAACAGCTCTATATTCCGATTGGAACCACAATCTACCACGACGTAGCAATCGCCACTGCTGCCATGAAGCGCACACTTGTTGTAAACCACCGTCTGCGGATGGCCGAGCTTTTCAGGTCGCGATTTTTTCGATTACACGGTACAACTGGCAAAGGTAAACAGCACGGCCAATGAACGGGCTCACTTCACAGCACAAATCACCAGCTTTTGTTAACTCCCCGTGGAAGGAAGTCGATCCGAGTGGATCCTTTTGCACGGACAAGCAAGCGTAAGCACAGAATTTTTCAAAATGGCTACCCCGTGGTGTCCTCTGCTGGTGCTGTTCGGCAAGCGATATAAAAAAAAAACGACATACGGCTGTCAGCTAATGCCCGGTTTGACAGTCGATAAGTTTTGCAAATGACAGCAAGCAAACACCCTTTTTTAAATGCATCTTATCTCCCTTATTTACTAGTAAAATAATGCATATTTTAATGATGAATAAGCTTTTACCATCAAATCTGGTCATTTCAGGTGCAAACATAGGATTTAAATATTAGATTTATTGGAGTCGACCAAACCGACATAACGTATGTAACGCATTCAGATTGTCAAAATCCTCGCGTAACGCCTTGTTGTGGTCTTTACAAAGATGGCGTACTTTTCGGTGTCAAAGTAAACGACATCGGATGGCGTCGAGCGTATCGGGGAAAAATAAACGCAAGCTTTTGCGATTAAATACGGTCGGAAAAGTAGTATCTTAGCTACAGTTTAGTCGCGAATAGCATAGAAAAACTTTTGCGTAGCAGTGCTTACCACCACCACGAATGTATTGCGCGTTAAAAAGAGGTAATAACTGCAAGGTCTCCGTCGCACAAATTTCTGTTGTCGTTCAGTGCCCACTTGCCAGCGTCCGAATTTTGGATTGTGTTTTGGAAAAGTAATGCAAACGGCGAACTCGAAATTTATCCATTCATACGCGTCCTCGTAGTGCCATAACCGGTAGATACCAAAGCCAAATGAAAATGTGTGGTTTTATGTTGTGTTCGAGAGCACAGAACAATCGCGTCGTTGATATGATGGTACGGTTCTTCGAATCGATACTGTTCCGGTGTTCCGCTTTATCGCCCGGTTAGAAGAAAGTGCAGGAAGAGATGTGCAATGCGCATCATACCCAAACATGTCACCGTGCTCGGGCAAAGCCTAGTGTGTGGTGTATGCTGCTGAGGCAAGGAAAGTGATGATATCGTCGTTCTCCTACGCGGGTTAAAGCAAAAGAAAAATGCGCTTCGGCAATTCATGCAGGAATGCTTGTCCGAGGAGAACACTATTTGCACTTCGAGTACTTCAAAGTCCGAACAGTGCATTAACCAAAATGGGTTTGAACATCTCCTCTAGCGGCTATCGTTCGTTCGTGCGCTTGATCTTTCACCCGGGCATCGTCAGTTTGTTCATCCGTCGACCGTTCCCTTGCGGTTTCGTTTGTTTATATTTTATGTTATTAAATCATTTCTATCGAAATTTCTTCGCCGCGGAACCATCCGCCGTGTTCGGTTCGAGAGAGAAAAAAAATCATGGCGCGGTTTGTTTCGTTATTCTATTCGTGGTTTTTTGGCGCGCGCCGTATCGTGATAATCGGACGAATCATGACAACTATACCTACATCCTATTTCGGTTCATCGCCGCGATCACTACGTCCTTCGAAATTCGCGGTCGCGCGGTTCGCGGTTCGCGACAACATTCGTATCTAGAGGAGATTTCATTGTCCCGTGCTTTGGCCGAAAACGATATAGCAACGGCGCTGTTCGGAACACCATTTGATTGAGTGAGCGGAGGCGTGCTGGAGGACGGATATGGGCGCACCTTAGATCCATGATAACCAGCTCTGTTATTTCTCCCCAACAACATTGTCCGAGACGTGGTACTAATTCTGCTTGCTTTTCTTATTTTATCACACCGCGCGCTTCATCCTTCATCATAAGACTCACACGAAAAATTGCTCCCACTCACGTCCAAATCGAACGTTCGGCGCTTCCTTCGAACGATCGGAAGGCTCGGTGTAGTGATAACTGCGGATCAAGAAACAAAACAAGCACAGAACACATAACTTCCACCAAACTCGGTTACAACGAGTGGCTTTCCAGTGGAGACTGCACAAGAACAGCAAATCAATCCGTGAGCATCCGTGTATTCGAGCAAACAATCTCGTGTGATTTGCATATTTGGCGCGCCGGTGTCTTGTGTACGTCGTTATCGAGCGATGTCAGTGCGTCGTCGCGATTTAAGTCCTCCGCCGCGCGGTCCAGGAGGGGGAGGCGGTGGCGGCGGCGGCGGCGGAGGAGGTGGTCCACTCGGTGGCAGCAGCAAACTTCGTATGGACCGCAATCCCAGCCGTGCGAAGATTACTGGTAGGTGGCAATACTGTAATGTATAATAGTAAGGAAAATAACATTTTTCCACTGTTGCTTATACTTTTTACAGATCCAAGCCATCCCGCAGGTAAGCGAAAAGAAATCGATAATGTCATGAAAAAGGCCCGTGCCTTCCCGAACGAGACGTGGGACAAGAAGCTGCTTGAGGTGGAAGAAAAGGACCCGAACCGTTGGCGCCATACCGGGTACAAAAAACTTTACATTGAAGACGATCCAAGTAGCTCAGATTCGGACCGTCCGCCGGGTGGAGGTGGCGCTGGTGGTGGTCGCTACGGTAACGGCAGACGAAGCAGATCGCCACGATCGCCACCGCGTCCAGCGCATCGCCGCTCGCCATCACCGATGCAAGCGTTGCGCAAACGCCACATGTCGCCGCTGTCGCCCGGGCCGATGCGTCGTCGGTCTCCTTCGCCGTCACCAATCAATCGTAAACCACCGCCACCGGAACTGAAACGCCGGCCACGATCTCCCTCGCCTAGAATGCGCCGTAAATCGCCGATGGGGATGATGCGCCGTCCTATGTCGCCCGGTGACATGCGAAGGCGGCCAATATCACCCGGTATGGGTCCGGATTCACCGCGCCGAGGACCACGGCGTATGTCGCCACATCTTGGTCCGCCGCCATCGAAGGGCGGTCGAATGCCACCGGTACCACGTTCGAAGCGACCGCCTTCGCCACCACCTAGGGTTAGTAATGCTTGTGGGATTCCACATTACGCAATGTGTGTCTTCACGCAAAACATTCATATACGTAAACAACCAAATACGTTTTATTTTTTAGTGTCTCGGGGTTTTTCAATCGTACGTTTAAGAAACAATTTACAAAAATACCATAATAGTGACATTTTAGCTATGACATTTGTAAACATAAGAGTTAATATGTTTTCAGCTCTTTCTGCCATGGACAGATTCGGACAAGTATATTGTACAAGAATGCCGATTTTGTCCATGATTTTCCGCGTGAGCGGACTGCTCTGTCTCTTTGGCCCAATATAAGGTTCTAAAAGCCGGATATGTGAGCCTTCTTCTGCAGTATCACCAGCGCGTTCATTCTGTGACAGTTTTAGGGAGTCAGACGAAGCTTCAAACGAAATTTTTCAATTGAACAAAAAAATAATGTACGTAAATACATAACTAAAGCTTGTTTTTCTGTTCTGCTGAATGTAGATGAGTCGATCGGCATCCATGAGCAGCTGCTCGGATGATTCCTGTTCCGGTTGTTCGGTCGACGATCACCGTCGTCGCCGTCGTCGTTCTAGGTGAGTAAAGATACATAAGCTGTACGAGATTAATGATTTTAAACCTTTCACTATTTGCAAACTAGTTCGTTCTTTTGACATTCGATAGGAATTCGATCGTTTCGAAAGTTTGTTTCAAGTTATCTATGACTAATCGTATCGATCTCGATTGTTTTCTAATACGCGGCCTAGGGTTCGATCTCCACCGCACAACAACGGTTCGAAGGGCCTCCGTCGTGAAGGTATCGCGGGCAATCACGAAAGCCGTCTGCGACCGATGAGTCCACCACCAGTGGATCCGCGTCGTAAACATCTACCACCACCCGAACCGCAGCCGAAAGGGCATCGCGTTTTAGAGAAGGTAATTCACAGTCTTTAAAAAAAATTTTACTGTTTTTTAATCGTCTAATTACTTGCTCTTGTTCTTCCTGTACAGACTTCCCGTGATCAACGCTCGTCACGTCCACAGCCACCTCCCGAGCATCGCTCGAGGCGTCCACAAACACCCGATTCCGATCGCGCCCTGTCTCCACCGAAGCGTTCAAAGCATGCGAGCAAATCGTCCAGCTCGGGCCAGCCTGTAGGCCCGGACGAAACTCGACCTGCGAAGGTGCGTGCTTCGAAACAACAGGTACCGTCGTCCTCCTCAAACGTGGCTGGATCAAATGGACACGATGCCGGAGTATCGGGTGCCTCATCCTCACAGACGGGTCTTGCAGCAGCTTCAAGCTCATCGAGCACTGGCCACAAAAAGCACCATAAAGACAAGAGTGCAGACAAATTGCGTGCCCGGGTAAAAATTGAAGGTGAACCGAAACGTCGTTCCAGACCCCGTTCGCCGTCGAGCGGTTCGGAGGAATCGAGCAGTAGCGAAAGTTCGTTGCCTCGGTTTACTGCAACCACACGCATGACACTTTCGGAGCGCTTTGGCAAGATGGCTCAGTGGAGCGTGGATCGCTCGAACATGGAAAACATGCGCATCACGAAGAATTCGGCCGGCGGTGATCTGAAAGTGATGATCGAAGAGGAGCTTGAAGCTCCACCGACGCGTTACACGTAAGCTTAAGCTTAGGCGGGGCAGAGAAGATCGATCGCAATATATTGATCTATTTTTTGCACTACTCCACAGCTATTCACCAGCACCAGCCGGACACTTCCCCGAAGAACTAATGACAACTGGACCGAGCGGTCTGTCATCGTGGGACGATGTGCGGGTACGGTACGAGTACTACAAGGGACGTGGCTATTTGCGCGATCTCGATCTGCAGGATTACATCAAATGGGAGGAATGGTGGTACAAGTACCAGGAATGGCTCAAACAGGAACGGTACTATGAACTGTGGGAACGTTCGCAAATGAACCGCCGACGCAAGAAGATTCCCATTGCACAGCGGCTAAACTAGGCTCTAGCAAGTGGTGTCACCATCGTCGCCTATTTATCTATCCCGAATTAAATTTTATAGAATGGAACGATCTACGGAGCGCGCTCAGTCAATTTGACACCGTACGTAACAGACATCTTTTGAAAGTAGTGGTTTCTGAGCTTCCCGTCGTAGATCAGCAATGCGTAAGAAATATTTCATTTATTTTATCTATTAAACCCATTTAAGATTGTATACTTCATAGTTTCATCTGACATATTCGGTGTACTTTGCTAACACAACAGTGCAATTTTGGTGGAATATTTGTCCATGCTTTGTACAAATGGTACACAGGCGTTGATTTCAATTTCACTGTCATGCCCGTGACGGTAACGCGACTACCGGATCAAAATGTTCACTTACAAACATGCAGTACACGAAGCAACACAGGACGGTGGAGAGCCATTTGCCCTATCTCAGTATATTTAACGTTTACACTTAACGCTGTAATAGTCGGAAAAGTAAAGCAACAAACAATACTTTAAGAGCAATAACTGTCTGACCTCAGTTCCAGTTCAGCGACGATTTTAGCTTAGGAATGTCGATGTGCAAAAACATGAAAACATGAGTAAATAAATAAGCACTATAAATTACAGCTGGTTTACAGTTGGAAGTGATTTATTGCCACTCCATGTGCTGTGTGGTTGTGTGTTGTTGGTTTAGTTACATTCAATTTCCTAACATTGTTCAAATAAACTCCTGGAACGGAGGACCACCGCGAAGTTCTATTGCGCCTTGCCCAACGATTCAATGTGCTTCGACACGTCCTCGGCTGTGGCATTTGTTAGGGTAACGGATTTTTCTTTTCCGAGTTCTAGAAGAAGGATTAAATGGAAAACAAAACGATCATTATAATTTACCCCCCACAAACACACATGAAGGACTATCGCAACTTCTACACTACCGTAACGGGCCCAGACTCTTGGCTGTACGCCGCTGCACTCCCGCACCAATATCGGTAGCGTCGGATTATCACGCTTCAGCTGCACGTAGCGAGTGTTCACGAAATCACTGTGGGTTGGAAGAGGGTACCAAAATAAGAGATACCTTCGCAGGCAGAGAGACGACACGATTGTGTAACATTGCCCGTTACTCGTTCGGCGGCTAAAAGGATTGCCGTCCAGGCGAGCGGGAACTGCTACTAAATCTTACCGTACACCCTTTGATTCTTCGCCAGTTTGGCAGAGATGCAGCCGGAGCTCCTTCACGGACGGGTTGAGCCGTGCAAAGCGCAACACAGTTAGCCTCATCTTCGTTGTAGGCCTCGACAAGTTTTTCCGCAAGAATCGAGTGGAATCGGGCACGGAAGAAAAACAAACGTTTTGCTCGTTCGTCGTGACAGCTGCTAGTCGAAACAGTTTGACAGCTGGCAGTCAAAGTGGTTGCACAGTGGTTGCGACTTTATTTTTGATAATTAATTTGTTTTTTTAACTTATTTTGCGTAGCAAATATAAAAACTAAATTCAACTATTATATTATAGTGTGCGATAGTATTTATGCGATCCGGAATTATTTATTTTACGATTTATCACACAAACTGCCAGACTCGATGTCACCGAAACAACGATGTGAAACTCAATCCTGCCATCTCGCTCTTTCCACCGTTCCTAACCGCCATATCCATTCCGCTCGTTGATTGTACACTTGCTTCCACGAAAAGCGCGACGCCCGCAGTCTGATTTGACGCGTGCCATTCCAATGAACTGCGTGTTGATTGTGTCTGGCATGCGTGTGAGCGGAGTTTAGAGTGTTCGGCGATTGTGCTAGTAGGACGACCAGGCGCTTGGCTCCGTTCTTCGTTTTGCTGGATGCTGGCGTACCATCTACCTGCCAGTGGCATCGGACGAGGAAAAGAACGGTCATGGAACGTGTGCCGTAAGTGTTGTGCATCTGAAGACCCCGTGATAGTTCCGTAATGAGATACAGCAAAAACGGTGGCGTACGGAGCAAGGCAAGAGACAAAGGGACCTGACGGTACCGTTGGCTGAGCAAAAGTGGTTTTAGCCCTGTATACATTGCGTTTCGTCGACGGTGGATGGCGCAGAGTCACTTGCAGCGCAATGGTGGAAAGTGGTTGAAGTTGGAAACTCATCAGACCGCTGGATTTCTTTCCGTTCTGCTTGTTCTCGTTTGCTCAGCATAATCGCTACAACAGCACTAGCAATAGTAGGCCACGGATCCGCGGATGGCTGGAGAAGAACTGTCAAAACAGTGCTTGTGCAAAAAAAAAAAACAGGCTGCTAAACAAAAACGACCGCAACATTTTGTGTTCGTTCTTGCTGTACTATCGCTATTGGTGCTGTGCGTCAGAGAACATTAATTGCCAACCGTGGGGTTACGTGGTTCACGTGGTCCTCGTGAAGGCGGTCATCACCAACTGTCGCCGCTCCACAAGATAGCCAAAGTGTAACGAAGAATGCGTCTGGGTGCGGTCGAAATCTAGCGCAAGCAGTGACTGTGTGTGTCTTGTGCCGGAGGAGGAGGTAGCAATGGTTGTCCCTGCAGGGAAAGCCGATTATTCTTGCTTATCGCACACTGTTGCCGCTGCAGCCAAATTAAAACGGTCCTTAGATTCCCTGCTGCGTGCACCCGTGTGCATGCGTGTCAAGGAATTTGAGAGTGCAACAACAAATCAACTGTCAATGGAAGTAACCGAAAGCAATCAGGAGCGGCAGATTATTGAACAAGCGGCCTGCTGCTTCCGAAAAGGGTTGCTATCGCAGCCCCATCTAAGCAACAGTGGTAAAACATAGTCCAAATGTGTGCGTTTTTTCGGATGGCTTGCGTAGGGTTTTGTAGGAAACAAAAGGAATTTAGAATTTTTCTCCAAAAAACCGTACATCCGGTTGCGCGTGATCTCATTTTACGGGTAGTGACCAGAATTTTAAGTGTCAATCACCAACAACAGCACAGCATCCACACATCAGCATCGTTTGAAAAGAGGGCAGTGGCCCGCTCTACGATGCCGATGGCATTTAACATATTTCGGTTCTAATAACGAGCACCGAAATACAGTGGTACAGTCAGTGTGGTTCAGTGTTTTATGTAGTGTGCGAGAGAAAGCAAAGGGGGCACGTGCTTGTGCTGCGCGGTTCGTGTGTTTGTGTTTTGGTGGTTCGTGTAGAATACGGGTTTCTTTGTTGCGCTGGGTCCTAGTGCAAGTGCACCGAAAGCGTCTACAGGTGTAGTGGAACGCACGCAAACGTGTGCTTAGAAATCTGTCGTGATAAATGTGCTCTAATGTATTTTTACGTATAATTCTTTCCCCAGGGAGTGAATTGTGGGCTAGAAGCATAGAGAGAAAGAATCGCTTCTAGTTGCACTAAAACCACAAACTGTTTGCTTTCTAGTGCCTCGAGTGTGCCCGTGTGCGTGTGTGATTTAGTGATGAGAGCATAATCCCGGTGCTCAGTGTGTGCAGTCATAGCAACGGGGGGGAAACAGCACAGCAGGAGAAGGCGACAGCAAAAGCAACGAAACGCACGTCTGCATTAATTACTCAGCCAACAGCAGCAACAGCGGCAGCAGCATTGCCAGAGCGCGGCACAACGAAAACGAAACCAAACCCAGAACAACATATTCATCCGCGAGCCGCAGTCGTGCACAATCGCTTGTCCGTTCATCGTGGCCTTTCGAGAAGAAGAATTAAATCACCATCGTCGTTAGAGAAGATTCGTCATACGTTTTGTGGAACGATCCGTTTGTGCAGTTGGCCACCGTACAGTGTACAGCGTCTTATGTGACGTCCTTGTTGTAGTTTTCCGCCACTGCACTTACCCCTGCCCGATGGGCCCGATGAACCTAAAGCGACGGTGCACTACTGCTTTCGGTGGCTAGGAATACGACGTGCCGTACGAAGCAGCAGCAGCAGCAAACAGTAGATACAACCCATCACGCCGAGCTAAGCAACCTTTTTGCGGCAATGGACAATTCGCGTAATGAGTCGAAAATGTCGCGGCTTGCCGACTACTTCGTCATCGTTGGATACGATCATGAGAAAGAGCGTAAGTCAACATCATCATATCACACGGTTGGTGTGGTCGGGCATATCAAACATTAGCTACAGAAATAGTTTAATTTGACATCTTTTTCGTTCTACATTATCAGCACGAAATCTTGAGCAGGGCATGGGAATTATGATCGTCTTTTGACTCACACTCTCAGGAACTTTTGGTTCTGTCATTTCTAGCTGTTTGAACGAGATTTCATTAAATCAGGGTTTGATCCACCACTGATCATGGTTGTATGATCAATCTATCTCAAAACTGCACCCGAGTGAGTGGATGAACTTTAAACGATGGTGTGCCATTAGCTCGCAACAAGAAGATACATTATTCATCTTTCTGCCATTTGAAAAAATGCAACAATCCCATAGATGATGATCACAAAACCGGCAGCTGTGCTCCCTGCTGACCACTTCACTGATAGAACGCAAAAACGCTTACGATAATAGTGTTACAGTTGTACAAACATCCAACACACGCAGCTGCAGCAGCAAATAGTTATTGCATTCCACATTGGCCACAGTCCAGGCCCCCCATGGGGGGTGGTCCCGCCTGTGCCGCGCTCACACATTGGAAACAAATGAAACTTTTAAAATACCGCCCTTCGTTCTTTGTCCCAAAATGGCAAGCGAAACATTCGGTTTTAGGTGTCTGGTGAGAAACATCGCACTCCATTGCGCCTGTTGATAATGGAATACTGTAAGATAATCTGCACATTGTCATGCCGGTTCTGCCGATAAGAACCGAACCAATGCGATACGGTGTACTACGGCGCATGGACAAAGGGGATAAACGTAATGCCGTACCTTGTTCTATAATCATAGTTTAAACATATTTCTCATCAGTTGCGTCCGTTCTCGGTTTCTGTGATAGAACGGTTAATTTGTTGAATAGATCTCTTCTGACCTCAGCACCGTATGTTAGAAACATCATCAGCATAGTGGTTTCTTCGCTGACGCGTTCTGTCATGCTGCTGGAATGCATTTAAATTTGACCCAGTTGCCCCCAGACCCGGGGCCATCCTCTAACGACTAATCAAACCAATCGTGTGTGTATGTGTGTGAGAGAGTTTGTGTACTTTTTTTGCGCTGTAAGTCACTATCAATCGTTGACATTCTTCTGCGTCTGTTTGGTTTGCTCCGGACTCCAAGCTGTGAGATGATGTAAAGAAACACAGTATGATTGCTGCCGAAGTTGGAATGTATTTCTCCGCTGGAAGTGCGTATTTATTCATTTTATTTATTTGTTTAAAAAAAGGTTTACATTTAGGCTTGACAAATGTAATCTTATCGTTTAGTAAGGGATGGCAATCATTTCCCCTAACTTTATTTATTAAACTAACATAACTAAAAAACTCAAAGTACCAATCGTACAAGGCCATATACGATTGTAGATTTAACCCAGTAGCAACGTAGGGCAATCATTGATAGAACGCTTAGCGAAAGGAAAAATAGAACCGTACTTAGGACACTAATGACGATGAGACCAAACATATAAGATCCAGTCTAGCAGTGATTATTCAAATAGGATCTTCTAGTTTCGTGAATGATCAAATCAAAGGAATGCTTTCTTGTTTCATGAATAATTGTGTTGCTAATTGATACAACACAATTGCTGTCTAAATGTGTTAAATCCTTCCTACTAAAACTAATTACCAGAGTGTCCCAGTATATCCCCATAGATGGTGCATCGATTGCCGTTGGTTGATAGAGCTTCGAAAATCGATAATAAAATCATTTCGATATCTCAGGCACACTCCCCCCTACCGAAAGCATCCTGTCGGCTGGCCCGGTTCGTATGCTCGCTGCCGCGTACTCTCGAGGCTGCTGACCGTGTGCGTTTCGGCATTTTCCTTTTCGCGATCTTTCGATCGTAACGGATCCGCATTTGCTGATGTTATTGCTAGCTCGCCCCAACCGCGTGCGCGCCTGCGGTGCGTGCCTTTGGTTCCGCCACCGTGGCCACTAACGACGTTAAATTGCGTTTCGCTAGCAATTTTCCTCCCTCTTCTTCACGTTCACTTTAAATTGAAAATGAAACATGCAGCAGGAAGAAGAAGCAGCAGCAGCAACAAACGTAACCTTTTTCTGTATGAAAAACTTCACCCTGTGCCGAAGAGGGAAAATGTGTGTTACGGCTTTTGAAAAAATTGCTTCAGCATGTTTGTTTTCATTTTCCTGCAATACGTGTTTTTTGGGGGGGGGGGGGTTTGGGGTTTTGTAAATTCCGACTTCGACTTCCAATACGGTACGTGACGATTGGCCAACAAACAGATTCACTGGTGACCGATAAAGGCGGAGCATTTGACCGCGCCAAATTTTATAATGGTTAATTATTCTTTTTAATTAAATCGAATTTAGTTTGATGGGGTTTTTTTTTGCTAATTAACAACAGAATCACATTATGTTTTATAAGACCAGCATGTGCGGCAGTTAATTAAATTGGCAAAGTAAAGGAAAATTGAACTTTATTCAAATAAAACTGTAGTAAAGCCATGTGTTATGCTGCAAGGATTGATTGCTATAGTTCAATATTTTTCCAACCAAACTAGTCTATCCCGCTTTTACCGGTGTATCGATCGCTTTTACTTCCTCTCGCCCTGACTGGGTATCATAAAGCATCGTAGGAATATAAATTATCCGCACTAAGCTACTCCGTCTCAAGTTATGCGCTGCTACTCCTCGCCTTAACAAGAGTGTGGCACTCGCACACACTTGGACGCCACTCACCGATCGATGATGATCATGGATGGTGCTTACTTTCGCCATCGATCGTCACACATGAAGAACGAGCAAGTAGTAGTGAAAACAGGAGGCAACAAACACTCACCGTACCAGTTGCCTGGAAATGCACCACCGCGTAACAGAGGGTTTGGTGAAAATGAATGAAAATCATTCGTCGGCTGCGGTATGGGATTGGCACTGGCGCTGCCTGGTGATGGAAATCTTTAGCTAGCGAACTGTTGCTGAACGGCATCGGCCATGGGGCGCTCAGTGTCAAAAGTAATTCAAACCATTAGCTGTCTGCACTGGGGCAGCAGCAGTAGGGGCCAATGGAAAGCGAATGGACCACCGGGGGCACACGATGATCACTCATTCCGCGTCGATTACGCAGAGAGTGAAATCTAAATCAAGTGCAGCAGCAGCAGTAGGGTGTAGGAATGTGTTCCAACGAGTGAGTCATGTGCGTGTGTATGAGAGGGGAAGAAGCGAGAGAAAAAGTTGTTTATGTTGGTGTTAATAATAACAGTCGGTTTAGTTTTATTCGTTTGTTTGTACAAACGTGATCAATTTGTTGAAAAGGTTAAATAGCTCTTGTTTCGGATGTGCAAAGCGTGTAAAAGGGAAAGCTATAGCTTCTCCAGATTCATGAAAATCATAGATGAAACTTATCATTACATTAGTCATTTTGTCTTCCAGATGTTTGGCTGAACTGTTCTATTTTTTGACACTGAATCAAGACACTATCTACTGTCGGTTTGCTACTCGATTTATATATTTATAAATTAAAAAAAAAAACAGTTATAACAGCAGAAATTATCATGTCAAACAGTGGCAATGTGTCGACAATATCTGGTTTTCCCTCTCTCTCTTCTTGACCTAACGACCTCTTAAGGTCTACCACTTCTGGCTTACTAGACTTGATACCCCACGTAGTTGGATAGTCAGTCCTGACTACGAGGTAACGGTCCGGATGGGATTTGAACTCCGATCCTGCCGTATGAGGATCGGCGCGCCGTTGTTGGTTTTTTCTTTTGTCTACCTCAGTACAGCGGTTCTAGTAAATGTCTACACCGACACAGAAATTCTTGTGTTTTGAGCACTGTTCTGGGTGTTCCACGGGCCTAGCCTTGAGTCTCCAACTTTAATTTGACCGTCTCAGGAGGCACTTATTTTAACCATGATTTATAACCGCCGATTGA
The DNA here is from genome assembly GCF_013141755.1 of Anopheles stephensi. Taxonomy (NCBI): domain Eukaryota; kingdom Metazoa; phylum Arthropoda; class Insecta; order Diptera; family Culicidae; genus Anopheles; species Anopheles stephensi. The sequence continues at coordinate 63,670,017 of NC_050202.1, read as the reverse complement.
AATATTGCATTATAACCGCACGATTTCAACGATTTCAAATGGTTTGGCTTATGAATCATGTACGTTTGCATTTGAAACTTGTTTAAGTTTATGTCGAATAATATTTGAATGGCACGTTGTAACCGAGCGATAAATTTATCAATTTTGGGAATGAATTTGAGTGCAAGTCAATGTAATGTTTGAAGAAAATGCTTCGTATTTTCACTTTTCATTTCGGTCGATTCTACCCGTTTGATAATCTTGAGTCCTTGTACTGTCCAACTATAGTTTAATGATGTGAATATTTTTTTTTAACTCTCCTCTTGCAGGAACTGGCTCGAGAAGTGGGAAAATTATTCAAAGATTCCCCGAGAAAGACTGGCCCGATACGCCTTTCATCGAAGGAATAGAACTGGTAGGCAGCGTTCTTGATCGTGCTTTAGCGTCTTGCAAACAACTCATCCTCCAAATCGTTGCTTATTTATTTTCAGTTCTGTCAACCGCAAGGATGGTCCCTATCAACAATTCGCCAAGAGCCACAGTTCTTTGTGTCGGTTCTGACCGACATGGATGGTAACCGGCACTATTGTGCGTGTCTATGCTTCAACGAAACGATCGCGATCACGCCGAGCAAACCTATCGACGAGGAGGAAGAGGACGATAATCTTTCACCATCCGGCAGTGGGACAGGTGGTGCTGGTGGTGGTGGTGGGGTGCTGGTAAACAGTGGACCACCTTCGATCACACACCATAGCATTATGTATGCTCCGAAATGTCTCGTGATCGTTTCCCGGCTAGAATACATCGAAGCATTTCGCAACTGCCTCGGCACGATCTACACGGTATATCTGGAGAGCCTAAAGTTCCAGCTGCACTATCTGATCGGCAGCATTCTGGGCTGTATTCAAGTTCCACCGCCCGGTGGACCACCGGTACGGTTTTCGATCGGTGCCGGCGATAAACAGATCCTGCAGCCACCACTCTCGAACACGCTGCCAGTGACCGGCTCGTGTGTGAGCTTGCTGTTTCATCAGCTGGGCATCAAGAACGTAATGTTGCTGTTTTGTGCCGTCATGACCGAGCACAAGATCCTGTTTCACTCGACCAGCTACACGCGCCTAACGGACAGCTGTCGCGCACTGACCGCTCTCATGTACCCGTTCCGGTACAGTCTTGTGTACATTCCGATACTGCCCGCATCGCTGCTGGAAGTGCTTACCATGCCGACCACCTTCATCATGGGCATCCACAGTTCGCTTCGGTCGGAAATAAGCGAAATATTGGACGTGATCGTAGCGGATCTCGACGGCGGTTCGATACACATTCCCGAGTCACTAGTGCCGCCCATCGCACGGTTACCGGCGTCGCTATGGGACTCGACCGAACATGCGCTCCGGATGGTATTGCATCCGGAGCTAGCGTTGGCTGATCTCGCATTCCCGTCCGGTGGTACTCTGCACGGTCCCGGTTTAAACAACAACATCAACCAGAGCATGGCCCTCGCACCAGCGACCGGTGCTGCCAATGGGTACAGTTTTCGCGAGCAAAAGAATGACATCATGCTGGATAAGGAAATACGAGCCGTTTTCATGCGACTTTTTGCTCAACTCCTGCAGGGCTATCGGTCCTACCTCACGCTCATACGAATTAATCCCAAACCCATCATACAGTTTCATCGTGCCGGTTTCCTCGGCGCACGGGAGCTTGTGGACTGCGAGTTTCTGTCGCGCGTGCTGGACAGCATGTTCTTTACCGGGTTTGTGACGGAGCGTGGCCCACCGTGGCGTGCGTGTGACGCTTGGGATGAGTTGTACAGCACAATGAACGATTTGCTCAAATCGGAATCGCTCGACTCTTCGCTCGTGCTCGTGCACATACAGGATCTGGCGAAGCAGCTGTACACAAACGAGCATCCGAACCCGCAACCATTTCAGCAGAAGATTTTGCGCCCTCCGGACGGTGCGTTCGCGCGTATCCATCAACCTCCGATGCCGTTGATCGACACGCAGGAGGTGCAGAACGTGATCAACGACGGGCTGCAGGCGAACGATTTGCAGTCCCGCATGCAACCGGTCCGGGTGAAGCTGCGCATCGTACCGATGGGACCGTATCTCAAACCGGCCCCACAAGAATCGCGCCCGATCGTGAACAATAGCGCCCGCAAGCTGGAGGTGCTGCGCAACTGCATCAGCTGCATCTTCGACAACAAGATAACGGAGGCGCGCAAAAGCTTCCCGGCCGTGCTGCGCATACTGAAGCAGCGGGAAGCCCGGCTCACCATGTGCCGGGAGCTGGCGAAGATTGGTCAGGGTAACAAGCAGCTCGATCATCAGCAGTTCGATCTCGTGATCAAGCTGATGAACCGTGCACTGCAGGATGATTCGGCGAAGGATGAGTACGGAGTGGCGGCGGCTTTGCTGCCGCTCTCGTCGCTGTTCTGCCGAAAGCTGTGCACGGGCGTGATTCAGTTCGCGTACACCTGCATCCAGGATCATCCGGTGTGGAAGTCGCAACAGTTTTGGGAGGATGCCTACTACCAAGAGGTGCAGACGGCGATTAAGGAGTTGTATTTGCCGCTTGCCAACTGGCCGAAACCGAGTGGGGTCGGAGGCAGTGCGGTAGGCCTTTCGGACAGCAGCGCTCTGCTGTCGCAATCCATTTCACGCGATAAGCTCGATCGTGCCTCCATACTGTCGCGAGCCCAAGAACCGTCGGCGTTGGAGATAGCGGCCGATCAGATGGGCAAGTGGGCTACGATGGATTCGGTCACGCAGAAGGAGCTTACGAATAAGGAGGAAAGTACGCTATACAGTCACGCCATTCACTACGCGTACCGGATGGTGTATCTGCTGATCCCGCAAGACGTTGGCGGTGCGGTCGGACGCGTGCAACGGGACAAGGACGGCCGGCATCTCGAGGACGATACGAGCGTGTCGAACAGTGTGATCGAGTCGCGCAGCCACAACAGCGACCACAACAGCGACGAAGGCTTCGAGGAGCACGATCCGGGCGAAACGGGCAGTGCGGTCACAAAGATGGTGTGTAAGTTCATCGATCGCGTCTGCACCGAGGGGAACGTGACTGCGGAGCACGTGCGTAATCTACACCAGATGGTACCGGGCACGATACAGATGCACATCGAAACGCTAGAAGCGGTTGCGCGAGAGGCGAAGCGCATTCCGCCGATCCAGAAACCGAAGCTGCAGTATCCGGTGCTGCTGCAGGACGAGAAGATTATCGGCGAGCTGCGGGCGTACCTGTTGGCTGACGGGCGCGAGGATAAGGAGGGTGGCAGCAGCGGCACGATGCTTCCGGCCGAGGGCGCCCTTTTCCTAACGAACTACCGCGTGGTGTTCCGAGGGTCGCCCTGCGATTCGTACTCGTGCGAGCAGAGCGTGGTCCGCGCGTTTCCCATTTCATCGTTAACGAAGGAGAAACGGCTGACGGTGATCTATCTGCAGCATCTCGAGCAGGTTCTGCCGGAAGGTATGCAGCTGCGGTCCTGCACCTTCCAGCTGATCAAAGTCGCCTTCGATGAGGAGGTACCGCAGGAGCAGGTGGACGCGTTTAGGAAAGCCGTACACAAGATCCGCCACCCGGAGGACGAGTTTGGCCACTTTGCGTTTGCCACGCACGGTTTGGTCCACCCCGCACTCGGGCCGGGCCACAAGGTGAAGGAAAAGAATGCCACGCTGAAGGACTTTGCGAAGAAGACGCTGTTGCGCACGGCAAAGAAGGCGGGCTTCAAGCAGAAAACGGGCGCAACGAAGCGGAAGTACATACTGCCCGGTGCGGTTGAGTACGATGACGCGTACGGCAGCGGTGGACTGCTGGGCATGGGTGGATCGGGCGGCGGCAGCAGTGCTGGTGGTGCGGGAGGCATGGGCGAGAACAACAACAACAACGACGATGACGATGTGTCGGACGACGGTACGGATACGCTGCCGCGCGTTCACGTGAAGGATGTGGAACGGTTGAAGGAGCGCAGTTACGTGCGCGACTGGTTACGGTTAGGGCTGGGCGATGTGCAGACGACCGGGTATCGAATTTCGCCCGTAAACAGCAACTACAGCATCTGCCGCACGTACCCAGCGATGATGGTGTGTCCGAAGGAGGTGTCGGACGATTCGCTGCGCTGTATGGCCCGCTGCTACAAACAGCACCGCATCCCGGTGGCGACCTGGAGACATCGGAACGGTGCCACCCTGTTGCGGGGCGCCGTACCGCAGGCCAAGGGTGTCATGGGGATGCTGAAGGGTCATCCGGGCTCGGCAAACGCATCCACCGACAGTACGAGCTTCCAGGAGCAGGATCGGTACTTTGTGCAGGTGATTAAGATGACGCCGCACACGCGCACGATTCGGCATCAGGCGTGGGGCGGACTGTCCGATTCCAACATTTCGCTCGATTCGCTCGCACTGGCCGCCAGCAATCTGATGTCGCGCTCGGACATGTCAACCCTAACGCCGGACGTTGGCCGCAAGCAGCAGCAGCAGCAGCAGCAGCAGCAGCCGCCGCATCATCACTCGCACCATGACGGTGGAAACGGTGGGGTGAATGCTGGCGGTGGTGGCCTCTACTCGATAAACAATTCGTCCTTCTCCAGCTTCGGCGCAATGCGATCGAACATCGTGAAGTCGAACAAGTGGGCCTCGCTCAAACCGAACCGCAATTCATCGGCAGCAGCAGCAGCAGCAGCAGTGGGAGCTGGCGGTCCGGACTCCACCAGCCTGCGGGACGTTAACCATTGGGAGCGAGACCTTTCTCATCCTCATCACCACCATCACCATGTCTACCATGTTGGCGTGGGCGGAGGTGGTCCGGGGCAAGGTGGCGGTCCCCAGGCTCATTACGCGTTCCAGCGCGTGCCGCTGTACTTTCTGGGCGAGAAGTCCCAGTCCAAGTCGGCGAAGCTGTCGGAAATGTATGCCGAATTCATTCCGGTCGATTACACGGACGTGCGGCATTCGCGTACCGCCTTCAAGAAGCTGATGCGCGCCTGCCTACCGTCGTGCGACACAAACGAGCCGGATCAAACGTTTGCGAAGCTGGTCGAACAATCGGACTGGTTGCAGCAAATCCGCGGCCTGCTGCAGCTTTCGGGAGCCGTGGTCGATTTAATGGATTTGCAGGAATCAAGCGTGACGCTAGCGCTCGAAGACGGCTGGGATGTGACGGCGCAAATTTCCTCCCTTGCGCAGCTGTGTCTCGACCCGTACTACCGCACGATCGAGGGCTTCCGGGTGCTGATCGAGAAGGAGTGGCTCGCGTTCGGGCACCGGTTCGGCCACCGGAGCAACCTGAAACCGAACTCAAGCTCCGGCTCGCCGTTCGCACCGACGTTCCTACAGTTTCTGGATGCGGTGCACCAGATCCAGCTCCAATTCCCGCTGGCGTTCGAGTTCAACGAGTTTTATCTAAGGTTTCTCGCGTACCATCATGTGTCGTGCCGTTTCCGCACCTTCCTGTTCGACTGTGAGCTGGAGCGGGTCGATTTCGGCATCACGGCGATTGACGATAAGCGCGGTTCGCTCAACTCGCACCACAAGCACGTAGTGGAGGCGCTCACCGTTTCCGACGACGATAATCTTATTTATCCCGGTATGGGAGGCGCCGGCAGCGGCGGCAATGGTGTACCGGGGGGTGTGGGAAGTGGCGGCGGTGGCCCACTGGGAGCTGGTTCCGGCGGTGCGGGTGGCGTGATGGGTGGTGGACGCAACACAAACACGCAAAAGTTTGGCCCCTCGCTGTTTGACTACATCGAGCGACAGCACGCAAAGTCGCCCATGTTTTACAACTTTATGTACACGCCCGACCCGGAACGAACGGTGCTGCGGCCGCAGAGCTCCATTTCCGTGCTGGAGATTTGGTCATACTATCTGGGGGAGGAGCTGGCCCAGGGACCACCGTACGATCCGGAACTGGTCGGCAGTGATAGTATGGAGGATGACTGTGATTACATGTACTCGACGACGACGGGTGGCAACGGAGGTGGCGGTGGGGTTGGTGCGGGCAATGCGGGAAGTTTGGGCAGTACGGGCGGTGGTCCATCCGGTGCCGGAATGTTACGGCAACCGAGACGCCGGGTGGTGACGGTGAACTACGATAGCTTGAGTCGTTACGAAGCGGATGCGTTCACCAAGCTGCTGGACGAGCTGAAAACGGCGGAAGCGGAGCGTGGTTTGTTGCCGCAGAAGTGGCGCCAGGTTTGGGATAAGCTGGAGCCGCCGCACTCGGATTCGCTGACCCGGCATGCGTCGTTCAGCAGTGCTTTGGTGCGCTCGCATGGGCGACTGTTGCACAAAAGGTAATGTACAGTCGTTAACCAGCAGCAGGTCAGCGAACGGGCGTCCGCATGTCTGACGCATCGCTGGTTAGCCATAAGGACGCACCTGTTCCGACCTGTTCCGAGCCAGTGATCGGTAACGGTTTTCTCCAATTCCTTTTTCCCTAGATCAACGCTGGAAATTCTCATGCGCGGTCGACAGGCCGGCTTCCATCAGGAGAACTTCCTGCATCCGCATCGCTTCGAAAAGCACGTCTACTCGGCACCGGTCAACTGTAATCACTGTGGCAACGTTCTCTGGGGTCCCCTGCTGAATGGTTTAAGGTACCGGCTGGCTTGTACAATGTATGAAGCGCTTTTGCTAAACCCGTTTATTTGTTCGCTGGCAGATGCGTCGATTGTGGCAACACCTATCACGAGAAGTGTGCGGAATCGGTGCCGAAAAATTGTACCAAATACAAGGCGGTCGAAGGAGGCAATCAGCCGACGCTGGCTCGTACGCAGGGTGACAATAACAGTGTTACATCGAGCGTGAACACGACCAACACCAACAGTCAGCATTATTACGAGCAGTATGACAGCAAGGTGGCTGACGATCGAACCCACGAAGGGTAAGTGTTGTTTGTGTGTGTGTGGGGTAATTGCGATTCGTGCCGTCGATCACCTATATTCTTGGTACGTTTCGTTGTTTCAGCTACCTCTACAAGCGCGGCGCAATCTTAAAGAACTGGAAGCAACGCTGGTTCGTGCTGGACTCGCACAAGCACCAGCTACGGTACTACGATACGATGGATGATTGCAGCTGCAAGGGTTACATCGGTTAGTGTGTTTGGTTTTCTCTTTCCGCTTTCGGAAAGACATATGATCTCCGTTTCCACTTACCTACCATTCCATTTATTATGCTTCCATACAGAGCTGGCTGAAGTACAATCGGTCGCGCAAGCACCGCCCCAAACTGCACCGGCCCCCTCGAAAAAAGTTGACGATCGAGCATTTTTCGACGTAAGCACGCTTTAAGCGCGGGAAATGAGAATGTGGGGGAACTAATCCAAATTCTATCCTCTTTCTTTTACTGTGCAGCTCAAAACTAGCCGACGTACGTACAATTTCTACGCCCAGGAAGCATCTAGCGCGCAGGAGTGGATCGAAAAAATTCAGGCCTGTCTGCAGTAGAGGACCTCTCGTTCGACCTCGTTTCGTGGGGGCTGCTTCCGTACCTTCGGGTAGTCGCTCGCAAGTCCTCTAGCTAAGCGAAATTAATCTCCCGACCGACCGCTGATGGAGTCTAGTCCGTAAGCAACCCAATCCAGCGTTTGTCTCACTGTATTTATTGTGGACTGTTGGGCTCTCTGTCTCCGTCTTATAGTACCTCCTCCAATTCCAAACCATTGCATAGCTTGATTCGTTACGTACCTTGATTCTTCCGGCCGTGGATATTTAAAAATGCTCAATAAAAACGGGAAATGCAGCTACGGGCGGCGCGCGCATACCGTACTGGGTGGGAGTGGATAGCCGCTCATCCGTTTGCGATGGGAGATGGATAGATTTTAGTTGTAAGCTCATCGCGGCACATTTGTGTCCGGAAAGTAGTCTGCTAACTTATTCAGCTGGTAAGGCACGGATTAGCCGCGCCTACGAAGTGATGCGGGTTATCTCATTCTGTTTTACTGTTATGTTTAGCTAGGATCTTTTTGTTTTTCTTCGTTCTCCCTGTCTGTTGGGTTATGCCGTTTGGGAGGGGAGTATGAGCACTTGACTAAAAAACTTGTTTTTGTTTTCAATCGAACGTTTGCTTCGGCACCAAAGGGTAGTTAGGGTGTCGCGCACTATCTATACAACGCTCAACGCAATGCGGCAATTGCAGCTAGCTCACTCTATCGTTTATTCGAATCGCGCGGACGAACGCTCGTTTGACGAAAGGCGGTATCTAGGAATCACAAATAATGTTTTCAATTATTTCAATGTGATATGTGATGTAATGGTAGTAATTCTCATGGTAATCTAAAGTTTAGCAATAGTATCTCCCCTGTTAGGTTAAGCGGAGGGGGAGATATGGCAACCACACCAATAATCGAATAGTAAGAATAGTGACTGCATCATCGTACAGCTTGGGAAAAATATGATGCAGCGGCTAATTTCCTTTAGCAGTGTATATGTATGGGTTCGAGTTTGTTACAATTATGTATATCGTTAGCCGGTAGAAAGAAGCTTATCAAAGCTAGGTTAAATCAATGTTTTAGTACACTGTACACTATCTCTCTCTCTCTCTGAAAGCGCTGTTTGTTGCATACTATCGTTGAAACGCATCAATTCCACGAAAGGGGGTCAATGCAGTGCCATGATGCATCGATATTAGTTTGGTAGCTAAGTTTGGGTATCGTTTCGTTCGAGCGTAGCCTAAGATTAAGAAACACCAAGAACTGCCAGTGATCGGGATGAAGTTTCGCTTCTCGCTATCCCACCACAACTTCCTTCAACGAATTAGTCCACGGGGGTGAGTTTTAGAACGAGATGCCGGAGAAGCACTTCCAAAGACACACAGCATACAGCATAACAACACGCCTTGCATTTTACAATGATCTGAACCCACAAATTCCAAATAGTATAGCGGATAGTGCAACCTGCGCCTCAAACATTGTTATCATGCTGCCGTGTTGTTAGTTCGCATAAACATTAAGGTCAGAATTGTTTGCATCAGCGCACCTAACCTTAACGGAACGTCAACAATTCCGATTCTGCTCCTGAGCATAATCAATAAAGATACCGATTCATATCAGTTGTCAGGGCTCAGAGCTTGCTGTTTTTGAGTATATGGAGCAAGACTTGTCGGACCGACCGACCAACCCACCCACCAACAGTACACCTTTACTTAACCACCACGTACCACGCTCCGATACTATTGTTTTCCACTGAGCGGGCGTTGTCCTGCGTGACCTGTGAAGCATTGTACATAGAAGCATGTTGCGTCAATGTATTGCCGACTGCATCACCTAACCCCCCCGCTCGATAATGTACAAATGCACCCGAAACGATATCGATGCTGAGCTGAGCCGGGCTTACACTAACCGTTACTTGTAAAGCGAAGGTGCAGCGGAAAATGTTGGGGGCGCGCCGTGTTAGAAACGTGTATCATGGCGTATATAAATAAATGTATGTTGTATAAAAAAACTGAAACGAAAGCGCCAACGGTATGCAATAATCCGAACGAAGTAAGTTACAAGATGAAGCTATGGCAAGCTTTTCTACAATAGTAATTTATTACAGACTAGTTAGTGCAAACCATTTACACAGACACACTCACACACAGGGGAATGATTAAGTGTAATTCTTTCATTTGATATGGGTTTAATATTGTAACATTTGTTTTGCTCCATTTTATAGATCGATTGAGCTTCCTGGGGCGACCGCTTTACACGGCTGTACCGTTAACGAAATCGTAATGCGCGACCGTTGGGCTGTTGAGAAACAGCTGCGAGTGTGATTTACGCCGTTCCTGCTCGATGCGATCCAGATCGAACACTGGCGATGGCAGCGAATGGTGGTTGCGGTTGCTGACCGTTGTCTCCGCGTGTTGTTGCTGCCCGGCATTACTGTGACGGTGGTGCTGATGATGCACGTGCCGGTGCTGAGGTTGCTGTTGCACGACAGTAAGCAGTGGCCGCAATGCTGGCGGCGTTGCTGCCTTATTAATCGGTGAGAAAGCGTGCGGCGCCAGTATCGTCGGTCGGCGGTGGTAGTCCTGCTGGTAGGACGTTAAATCACCATAACTTCGATGGGACGGTCCTTTGGCGGGAAGCGGGTCGTCCCTTTGTGCGTTTGAGGTTGCGGTGGATAGTGCAGATGTGTAGGTGGGAGGAGGTGGTTCGAGATACTTGGGACAATGTGCCACCGTCATCGGTGTTCGGCTGCTTTCCTTTGCCTGTCCCTTTGCTAGCTTATCTTCACCATTGTGCCATCGGTCGGCGGAGAGATCTCCGTTGCTAAACGTGAAGGAAAGTACAATTTCATGCGATAGTTTTACCTTAATTAAGCTGCGTCCCAACTTACCGCTCTGGATCCAGCAAAAGTCCACTGGCGGAAATGCGCTTCCTTTCCATCTCTAACCGCTCACCGAACCCACCCGTTTCGTCCTCCTGGTCCTCGCTGTTGGCCAAGTGGCGCTGTTGGAAATTGCGCGGTAACGTTTGCCTATAGTCCACCGACCGTGCCCGTCCGATCGGATCCCGGCGCCGATTGTATCGTGCAGCATCATGCACCAAATCATCCAACGAGTTGTCGGAATGTATGCGCTGGCGATAGTTGGACGCCGCCAGTTGATCGGGCACGGCTATTCTACGCCTCGTGTCCGCCACCGAGTTGCGTCTTCGGTGGGCGGTGGATCGATTTCGCTGGGCGTGCGGTGACGAGGGGTCCACCACAAACACGCTACGGAGGCTGCTGTCACCGTTTCGTCCATCGCTCTCGATGTAGTAGATGTCCTTCGGTTTCGGCCGTGGACCCACCTTTTTGCAGAACTCGTTGAACAGTTTTTCCTTGGACAGTTCGCGGGACAGATAGTGACGCGATAGGCCACAGATGTTGCTCACCTTTGCGGTGGTGTCGTCATCGCTACGCGCTGATGGTGATCGGGACCGTGCTCGACGATTGCGGCGCGTATCGTCCGGGTCAAAATCGTTGATCGGTAGCAGATCGGTGTAGGTCGATACGCTGCGTGTTAGCTTTCCGGTTGTGGAGGACCAATGGGAGAATTCCAAGTTTGCGATCGGCGATCTCGTGTGCACGCCCTGGTCCACGGACCGTTGTCCGTCTCCGCTAGTGCGCACACGCGGCTGAGCAGCAGACTCGCGATCGGCGGGGTATGCTTGCGTTGGTTCCATGTAGAGTAGATCCGTGAGACTCTTGGACATACCATCGTGTGTCGCACGTCCAAACGCTCGTCTGTGCACACGACAATCTAGCTCACCACCGTCATCCACCGGTTGATGTTGCTGCTCGAAATAGTACCTCGGCGTTGGCTCACATTCGATGCCATCGTAAGGATAGCGGTAGTCAACGATGGGCGGTCCTTCCTGACCCTTCGCCAGCTCATCGCCAACCGTCGGAATCTCGCGCCGATAGTGTAGATTGTAGTGGATGCCACCGGACAGATTCTGATAGGTCGGATAGGTCGATTGGCCTCCACCGTCGTGCACGCCGTACTCATCCTGCTGGACGTTCGAGTAGATCAGCACATTCAGGATGCCGGACAGTTCGGTAATGATGAACCCGAACACATACAGCAGAAAGCTTTGCCCGTAGCGAAACGTAAACTGGGGTGCCTGCAGTGACGACCTTGGCCGCAACTTGGAACCTATTTCTGCCTTCAGTATGGAGATGTACATTATCAGCCCGATCAGCATCAGCAACCCTGTGCGTAAATATAAGCAGCAAATAGGGGGAAGCAAAAAGACCCAATTGATGAGTGACCACCATCAGGTGAAAGTCAGTTGCTGCCGGTTGTTGCAATTGCGAAAGGGGGAAGGATAACAGGAGGGGGGAAAAATCATACCTACCGGATATTATAAATAGCACCCCGGAGACGAAGTAGCAGATTTTGTGCTTCGTCGAGCACATGGCCACCAGGAACAGACCGTAGCTCACGATGAGGACACCGTTCGAGGCGAGAAAGAACGGTGACGAATGCGTTACGGTATCTGCAAATAAGGAGAGGACCAATAATTATTTCCGCAATCTCCTCCCCCCTCTCCACCTACACTTCTTCTGCACCACCAACACACTCTGCCAGTGCAGTGCGGTGGCCCTTTGACGAATGACAAGGCTTGCGAGCAATTTTTGAATGTGTGTCCTAATTTGGGCCCAAAGTCATAAGAAAGTGGTTTTTTTTCGTCACCCTCTGACCAACTTTCTCACCCAAGCAGAAGGAGAGCTTCGATTGGAAAAAGGTGATTTAGTAGTAGAACAGGCCAAACACACACGCACTCCCCGGGAACCGTTCAACCTTCCTAACGTAATTGGATTATCTGGTGCATGAAACGAAGGGGACGACAGGTACGACGAGGGGACGTACAGCGAGGGAAAGTGTCCGTGGCGGTTTTTTTGGGAGAGGTGTTAGATAATGTTTAACACCGGTGTTGGAGTTGGCATTAGGTTGGAAGCTTTTTTTTTTCTGGGCCTTCACTTTGCTTACCGATTGAACACGATGATTATCGTCTATGATCGGTTGCATTCAAATTCCGGAGCGCAAATGCACCAAGGAAGGGTGAAGAATGATTAGAACTCTTCTTTTGATCTGAAGAAGTGTGCCAGAGTATGCGTTTGAATTCCACATTTTCCCATTCGAATGTCTCGCCAGTGGCTTCCTTAATGCTTCGATGCATTATTTGCGAAACAAGCTCGCATCTAGTGTGAATCTCACCAAGCCGGAACTTTGGCCCCAAAAGGGTGCCACATGATTGCAAATGATGCATACCATCCCAAGCGATTGGGTTCAGCGGGTGAAAAAAGGTGCAGTTCTTCGGGGTTGACACAGTCATCAGGTGCATTCATTTGAAAGTGTTTAGCACGGATATGGGTCGTGGCGCTTACCTATCTAGCAAATGAAAAGGAAAATCTCGGTCAGCTGGTCAGCTGGAAGGCGTAGAATCGGGGCTAGAACCTCGGGCTGAGTACGGTATGGTGCCTACCACCCGCAAGGACGCTGGGACCTGGTGAACCAAAGCGAAGCATCGCACCCAATTTCAGTGTCTCGGCCCGAGCCCGGCAGCACATCAAAAGGATTGTGACCGTCGGTAATTATATTACATCATAATGGGAACAGCCCAGCACAGTGGTATGGGGGAGAAGAAGGGGTCTGATATCGATATGTGCGCCTTTAAACGATTCAACACTAAACGAGAGTGCCCACACCACCACCACCAGAGCAGTAGTTACAGGTGTGTCGTTCCCCTATCAATCGCGAGATGGCGGGCGCCAGAGCGTGGACAAGCAAGGCTTCCAAGAAAAATGATTAAGAATAATTATAGCAAGGAAGCCAGAAGTGCTCACGATGCCAAGATCAGGGCGACCGTTTTGGGGGCCGCCAAGCAAACCCAGTGCCGTTCTAATGCTCGATCACTCGAGAACAATTTGGCCAAGTACTTACACGGTATGGCATTCGTCGAATCGTTCGGGTCCGGGCTGTATCCTTCGTTCGGGAAATAATCGATGCTGGAGCACTGAAAGTCATCCGCAGCTATATGATGCGGCTGCTGTTGCTGCTGCTGTTGCCCCGGAACGGTACCACCTGTGGAAGAATGGTGAGAGTACAGAAGAATCGAAAAGGGCGGAAAAACAAAAAATTAAGGAAGAGGTGCAGTAGTGCATTTAGCTACGCAGAAAGTCGACCATCTCGACGCGCCCAACAGCAGTGTCGGGAGGCGTTAGAGTGTCACGCGAGGAAGGAAGCGAAGAATAAATTCAACTACCATCCGTAGGAAAAGGTGGTGGGTTGAGAGAGAGAAAAAAAAAGCTCCTCCCCTCGCGTCAAGTGTCATTTCCGATGTGCCGTACAGCGCTGCATCCGGTGCGGTGTAGTAAGCGGTGTAGTAAGACATGCCCCTGCGATGAGCTGCACGGCGGAGGAACTCTACCGGTGCTGGCGGCCGCTCCTTTCGAAGCTGGTGCCCGTTGCAGTGCGTTTGGCTGCAGATGCTAAAACAGGACACCTCAAACCGTTTGTCTTTTTCTAGCGATTTGCGATTTCCGGTGATTACGGCGAAGCTTGGTGAAGCTTTCCTTCCAGCAGCTGTGGCGGGACACATTTGCGGGCTCATCCATCCGGTACGGTTCTTCTGCCACTACGGTAGGCTTCGAAATTGGAAGCGTTTTTTTTCCCCCTGGTTAAATTCTTCCAGCCGTGTGGCTGGGTGGGAAAGATTTTGTGGAAATGATTTAACACTGTGAAGCGAGATGACTGCAAACAACATGCCCTAATGTTGGGCAGCAATGTGGGTAAGTAATCAATTGATTCATCATTCGATTTGTGTCTCCTTAAGCACCAAGCTTCGATGTTCTTCTCGTTTGTTGCAGCCTCAGAATCAGCGGTAAGGTTTTCCGCCAAACAGAGAAGCTGAAGATGGTACCCCGGGGGCGATACTAAGATACACAGCAGTTGGAGGCTAAATCGACCACTCGGTAAATGAAATCAAAAATCAATTTTGCTTGCTTTGTATGGCTGCTAACGTTGCTGTTTCTCGAATCACTTCCGGCGATCGCGCCCTTGGCATGGCTGCCCACAACACAGTCGATTACAAAGCGCTCGAACTTACCATTATACTTACTGCAGAGCATCCAGAGCGATGATTTGGTGTACTTGGTCAGATAAGCGCCGCTGGTATCGTCCTTCGTGGCCGGTATTAGGTGGGGATGCTGTATGTTTAGCTGCTGGTTGTGAAGGCTGGTGCTGGTGGCTGGCGTGCTGACCACCGTGCTGTGGCCAGCTCCGTACGTACTGTTGTGGTACGCAGTGACGGGAATTTTCTCCTCCGTCAGTAACCACTGAGGACCTACCACGGCCGCTATTACGAGTGCCAACGAGAAACTGAACACACACACAGCAAACATGAGGACGGAGCAGTTGAAGGAAATCTTGCACAACTAACCTCGACACGACGGGCGTAATCAGTAGCATCCAGTGCTGACTTCTGCTAACTCCATTCGATCGTTCCGAATCGGAACCGCCGCTGGACAGTGTGCCAAAGGAGCAAATTTTCTTCAACCTCTCAAACCGACCCTGCTGCGGATCGTTAATGCTGATGCCGGAACCTTCCCGGCAGAGCCGATTACCGATCAGGGCCAGATCACCGTTCGCCAACTGCTGCACCTCGATACCACTCTCGTCGTAATTGTTCGATCGTCTACCGTAACCGATGACACGTTCGGACACCGTTGGTACTGGCCGTGAACCGTACATGGCCGCACCGTGGCCGAGCGATTGCTCCTGTTCGTACTCTTCCGTCGCTGCCGTTAGTCCGTCGTAAGGATAGCGTCTGATGGCGGGCGGGAATACGGCCGGAACGCTTGTGTCCATCATGGACGGATCGAGGGAATGATCCAGTGAGATGGTAGACGCTGCACGCCGCTGTGGTGTCGAGTGGATTCGCATTTCTCCTATTTATTTTTTTAACTGCTCACTTTAAATGAATTGTCACACATAAATACACTATTAATGAGCGCCTGAACATGCATGGACCATGAGATAATCGTTCCTCTATGGCCGCCAGCTAAACGACTACCCGTACATCAACGACGACGAAACGTAACTGAATGGTTCGTCTCGCAAACGAATGAGCACGTGGCTTGCGTGGTGGAATACTTGGTTTCGCGCGCCCCGCAGGACACGACGCTGAGCATTCGGGTGTTCTTCGGAAAACGACCGAGAAGGAGGTCGGTTTATTGATTACCCACCGAAGACGGTATGGATCTAGAATTAAAAAAAATAGAGGAACTGGCGGTTAGAATACTGCTCATTGGATTAGTTTCTTCATGAAAATCCCGAACATTGGAAGCATTTTACCAAAAATTGTTCCATATTTGTACTCAGTTGGAGGAACCTTAGCCATGGATGACTTCGACTGGGGTGTTTCGTATGTCGTATGTTGAACATTTTCCGGATCCTCTTCGTCGTATACATGGCAGGTCTGAACCGTTCGGACCAAGGTGGGGCCTGATATACGATCGTGTTATAGTTCTGTGTATTTGGTTGCCGTTTAATGAATCGTTAAACGAAACCCAAAATGATGGTGGCACCGCCTGCAGCCCTGCTAACAAACACTGATTTACGCAGGGGTGATGTACATATAGGTGATAGGGACCTTCGAAGACGTCCAAAACTACCGGTCATACTACAGCCTGAAGAAACTTCCCGACTCTAAATACCTGTCGCGACGGACGAAGCAGGGAGACTGTACAGAACATAAGTAGTCTCAGTACTCACATACGCCTCTGAGACATGGACTCTGTCCAAAACTGACGAAGCCCTCTTAGCCGCGTTCGAGAGGAAGATGCTGAGAAGGATTTTTGACGCCCCGTGTATGTGTGGAAGGACAATGCAGGAGGAGCCGCTACAATGACGAGCTCTACGAGCTGTACGATGATCGTGCAGCGAACTAGACTCGGCAGGCACCGGTGGGCTGGTCACGTCATGAGAATGACACCGGACGACCCCAGCCCGTAAAGTGGCCATCCCACACGGACAGAGGAGATGGAGTGATGGCGTTGGTGCGTCCGCCAGAACAGCCAGGATAACGGCCAAGGATTGCTGCAGCAAGCCAAGACCGCAAAGCTGTTGTAGCGCGTGACAAGTAAGTAAGTTAATGAATCATTTTTGCTCATAAACCAGGGAAGTAGTGGAGGAAAGAGTTAAAAAATTATCGGACACGACTACAAGGTCCGAGTTTTTATAGCTTCTTGGCATCGATGTTGATCCTTGCTGCAGAAGATCAGCTTACTGGACAGTGTACTAGTCTCGACCTCAACATTGAGCCAATCCATAGGCGTATTTAACGTAAGACGAAGCCTATGATCGCCAACTAGACCGTTGTCCAGGAAACATGGTCGTGCTCTAGGAAAAAAAACGTTTTCGTCTAATGTTTTTTTTAATGAAGAGATCTCACCGTCGAACCAGTCTCGCCGCTCAAGCTTCCTTCTACCAACAGATCTCGTAATCCTCAAGTATTAAGAGACCTCATGCAAGGGACCTCGAATAACCGAATACGTGAGCCAAAAATCTCGTCAGTCAGTCTTGAAAGTCTCATCTACATAGAGAGCGCGGAGTCGTTCGGATCTATCAGCAGCTGAGGGTTCTCAATGAGTTTTTCCGATTAAATTACTAAACCAGACAATTAAAATGGGAGCATTTAAAAGTGTGTGTTTGTGGTTTTTTTTTTCTTTATTTTTTATTTTAATGTTGTGTTGTTCAATTTATTTAATTTTTGTTAAGACCTCCAAACGCACGAGCGTGTTGCACGAAATGCGTAAATTGGTGTGTATTACTTCCCTCTCTTTCTCTCTCTCTCTCTCTTATGCACTACATTTGTTTGCTCTTGTGATGTTGACAATCCTATGGGCGATGTGGCAATCTGTATCTGTACCTGGATGTTTCCTTTCTAGGATAGTTTTTTTTATGTTTGCGGTAGTGTTTGAACTTTTCCTATTGTTCGTTAAATGTGTTCGATTTTCCGTTCCGGTAGTTCGGTCCTATTAATAATATACTCTGCTTGTTTACTGGACGTTCCTTCCCGTGCTATCTCCTGCTGTTACACGCGTTATCTTATTTATTAGCATAACTAATGACGCTCCATGCCTCCTCCTCTCGATATATTCAATCTCAAGCATTTCATCTTCACAGTTAAAACTTATGCGAAACAAAACAAACAAAAACATACACCCCTCCTCGCCTCTGACTCAATTGCATTCCTGCGTAGGATCCGGCCCAAATCTCTCACACTACTTACTGCACGCCACCGCCAAAACAACTACGATAAAGCTCTCTTGTATTGTGTTGTGTGTTGGGCGTGTACGTGTTTTCTGTCGCTCGGTGTACTAATACTAAAATCCCGTTCCGTGTAAATAGTGCAGTAGTATCTTATTTTACCCAAACCCCGGGTTAGGGCGACCGAGCTCACAAGGGGGAACGTGTGTGACACAAAGCGCACACCAATGTCTCAATCGCGCGAATGGGATTAACAACCAAACACGCACGCACACACATCACGTAGATAGAGCTCGAGGAATGGTGAAACTTAAATCTTCCTTCTTATCTTTTTCTTCAATCACACACACGGATACGCACACACACGCACAGACAAACAGATACTTATTGATCTCTTTTCATAAGGCAACCATAGTAGAGAAAAGCGTGTAGATAAATAGTGATGCAGAGGAGGCTATACGCGGCTCACGGGCTTGTTGGAAGGGAATAAAAGCCATAAACGATGCTCCATCTATCCTACGCCGAACCAATGTTTTGGGGGGGAAACAATAACGCACAAAAATGGATTCACCCTTCAAGCACAGCTAGCTAACATTGAACGTTACAGAATTTGAGGGGACTCTATCCAGGACAGCGGGCTCCGACAGCATCTGTCTGTATTGTTTGCGGCTTCAAAAAATTCAATTCTACTACTAAAAAACCCCGAAGCCGTACCAAGTGTTCCTGTGTGTACCACCACCTCTCACACCCATTTCACAATCCTTCTATTGCTAGTTCCTTTATTATAATTACTACTACTGCTGCTACTACTAACAAACGTGTGTGTGTGTGTGTTCGGTGTGTTCTGTTGTAAAAAGTATTTTAAATCTGCTTAAAGACTTTGTTTGTTTCCTCTTCCTTATTGTGTCGTCTATTTAGTTAGTTCGTCGTTCAGTAGTTTTGCCGTCGTGGTTTTGTTGCTGCTGCTGCTGCTGCTAATCTCTACCATTAATTAGTTAGTTCTACTACCATTCCGCAGCATCACAACATGGCTTTGATAGAACAAACAAAAAAAAAAAAGAGCCACAACACAAAACCAAACCGAGGATCACTTTCGATCAAATGTCCTTTCATCATCCTTTCAACAACTAACAACAACCAACTAGGTAGGAAAGTGGTTCAACTACGTTTGAATGTTTGTTTTGTTAAGCTTTTTTCAATCAGTCGTCATGCTCGTTTCACATTCCTGCTTTTACCCACGGCTTTTACTTCACAATTACAAAATGTGGTAGAATTTTGGGGCGTATGTACTAATGCTTCCTTCGCTACTTACATACTAATGGTGTGTGTCTGTGTGTTTGTATGTGTACCAGTAATAATTGTTTGTGTTAATCTACTACTAATGGACCTAACGCTGTCTATTATCCTCCCTTTATCAAGGATCCACGTGTATTGTCCGAATTTAGTATGTGTGTTAAAAAGAGCTAGGCGATAGTGTTTACTGGAAGGAGTACTGGAAAATCTCATCCGTTTGTTTTCTGTGTGTGTGTGTTGTGTTGTTGCCACTGTTACTACACCAGAACCAGTAGTGCCCAACTACTCACTAATTCGCTGTGCAAAATGCTGGTTCATTATTGTCCGCCCCTTTCCTTTCCCGTATCATATCCGCTGGCGCCGTTCTGTTCTCTGGACTCGGACACTTCTGAATGTCCGACAAAAGGCGTCGAAAAAAAAACAAACAAAAACCCATATCGAACAGGTTGTAAGCCCGATATATCCTCTCATCCTTAGGGCAGCCCCTAATTGAAACTTTCGTTCCAACCTTCCGCCGGTAGGTTGGTGGTAAACTGTGTGATACCGTTGTTAGCCATCGATTCCAGCACTTCGCTCACGTACGCCGCCACGTCGGTGTCACTTTTTTCCGCGTGCTGAATGAATGCGTGCTGTAGCAGCTTTCCGTACTTTGGGCGATCACGCTCTTCCTTGATTAAGCTACAAAAATCGCCACACATTGCAAAGGAACAATTTAGAGTGGGTTAAGTCTTACGAGGAGGAAAAAACCCGAGCCGTCGTGCTGATGATACTTACCAAGTATTTACAAAATTTACAAAATCGATAGAAAATTCCATCCCGTTATAGGTGGTACAGAGTCGTGGCGGATCACCTTCTACGACCTAAGGAAAGAGAGAGAGAGAAGAGATGGAATCGTTACTCTTAACTTAAAGCGTTCATCAATGCATCGTTGGTGACTGTTAGATCGGACAAGTGGTTGGGCCATGGTCAAAACAGTAACCTCAAACAGGATTGCATTATTATGGCGAGTATAAAAACAGAGCTTGTGTTATACGGTTGCGTCGATTGCTTACCTGCGAAAGCTGCTCGAATACAGAGCCCCACTTCGGGTACGGGAATTTACCGGTCGCCACTTCCATTAACGTTATTCCAAGCGACCACACATCACTGCGCACATCGTACCCTTTGGCCCGCTGTGGATCGATCCGTTCTGGCTGTAAAAGGGAAACAAAAATGCCCGGCCGCTTAGTTTATCAATATCCGTCGCAGTTAAACCCAGCCGTGCGGGTTCACCTACCGCCATATACGGTCGGCACCCAGCATCCTTCGTGCGGGCAATCGAATCCACCAGCTGCCCGGAGATGCCGAAATCACAAAGCTTTATGTCCCCGTTTCGCTTCAGCAGTATATTGCTCGGTTTTACATCCCGGTGGATGATGTTCAGCTCCTCCTTCAGATAGTTCAGGGCGCGCACGGTCGCAAACGTTATCTGCGCCAGTATCGGTTCCGGGATGCGGCTTTGCTGGCACTCGCAGATAAACTTGTAGAACTTGTCGAGCGACGTGTCCATCAGCTCCATACAGATCCAGCAGTCACCCTCCTTGAACAGCGCCCCGTAAAACGTGACGATCGTGTTGCAGTCGTTCGACTTCATCACCACCTCCAGATCCATCAGCAGCTGCTTCTGTTCCTTTTCGTCCACCGTCGACCGGATGCGCTTCACCGCCATGACCGTGCCGGTGTGCGTGAACTTCATCCGGTTGACCGCCCCGAACGCTCCCCGCCCAATCTCACCCTCGTCGAGCAGATCGTCCGAGGTGAAGTCGTACGTTTGGTTCGGTGCGATCTGTAGCTTGCCGGCGGCGGCCTGCATCCGGATGCGTTCCCGCGTCGGGTCCGGTATCATCGGTGCCTGCCCACCCTGGCATCCTTGAAAGCTGAGCTTCTTGGACGGTTTCCTTCGCTCGCCGTTCAATTCCAGCGGCAGTGGCATGAAGGGTCGCGCAGATGAAGGAGTGGTTGCTGTGCAGATGGGGAGAGCAATAAAGGAAGGGACGATTAATACACGAACCTACTAGGATGCATCCGAAGAGGCGCGCGCCCTTTACCTGGCGAGGATAGTGAACTCTGATCGTCTGACATTGGCGTGAAGTTGTGGTGGCGGCAGCGTACCAGGTAGCGACCGATTGGTGTGTTGAATAGTTAATGGTTAACCTGCTGGCGGCGGTGGCGGCGGGCTCCTTTCGAATTTGGAGCTTTGCAATAGTGTGTTACTTATTCACCGGCGCTGAAGCATTCACTGCTGACACATTAAGCGTGTGGACTATACGATGGTGTAGATAGTGGACGAATTTCCAGTGCCGACTTTGCTACGCACAACACCTGAGATACCCTGTTGGCCACGGCACGTAACGCGAAAGGAACGGACGGATTGAACGCGTACAGACAGAGGCAATCGGACTGGTGGTGCTGTCGACCGACGACAAATGCCTAGGGAAACACGATCCAATTCCAATTGGGCAGCAGACAACAACGGGTGTGGATGGTAGAAGGCAAAAACACACACACACACAAACTACTCGCAAGGGTGACCGACGACGACCACTGGTGCAATAGGAACACAATAGTTTGCTGGTGAAAGGATTGTTTTTTTTTCGGAGTGCCAGCTAGTTTCCTGTAGTCACCACCACCTTCGAATCACTTTCTCCCCGTGCTGGTAAGGTGTTTCTTGCTGTGCCAGGTCACTAATTCCCCGTTTTGCACTCGATCCTTTTTGCCCCACTGTCCAGCATAAAGTTTACTTTACGTTTTTCTTCTCCTCTGCTGCTCTCTATCCGTTTCGTGGTTCGTTCTTGGCGATTCTATTCTCTAGAGCGGCAGGTTTGACAGTGGCGCGTGTCGATGGTGTCAGTTGGCTGCGTGGTACTTTTCTGGTTTGTCCTTTTTTAGTAGCGTAGAGACGATTAAAATAAAGTTTTATATTTCTTTAAGCATGGCTCTTTATTTTGCACCTGACTCTATCGCAAAAAAGGGTTTTTAATTGTGTTCCGCCTGCAATATGGCGCACCATAATGCACCCGTACCCGGCACTCTTGAGCAATCGACGTTTTGCGTCGACGAACCCTGTATATGCAAGCCGATGACAGCTCAGCTACATTTGACATCGGTGAACGACCAGAACGAAAACAATAACATTCCAAGCAAAGTTGCTTTGTGTGGTTGCGGTTCTCACGCAGCTCGTACAACATAATCCACATTTCGCTTAGCTTCTTCCGGTCAGGCGTACATAATGTTGGCCATGTTTTGAATGCTTCACCGTCAGTATGACGTCGTGTCGAGACATTCTACTGACCGGCAGTACGGCCACCGACCCGTACTCGGAATGGAACAACACGTGCCGGACGTGTTTGCAGGCGGGCGAAACACGGTCCATCTTCGAGCTGGAGGCTTGTTCGCCGATGTCCTACGCGGAAAAGGTGATGCAGTGTGCGAGTGTGGCTATCCGCGAGCACGACAATCTTCCCGACCGAATCTGTACGCAGTGCATCGACGATCTGAACGTGGCGTACCGTTTCCGGTTGAACTGTCTAGAGGCAAATGCATTGCTGCTAGGAGCGAACAACTTCGACTGTTTCGAAGCGAAGACGAAGGAGAGGCAGGCGGCGGAAGTTGCACCGTGCTCACCGGATGACGGGCGGGACCAGATAGCGATACAGATGGATTCCGGTGTGATTTATACGTATAAACCACCGATCGGGTTGGATGTAAAACTGACCCAACCGAGTGCGGACGACGGGGCGAAGAGCGCACCTACTATGACGATGATCGATCCGCCATCGATGTCAAACGCCGCAACCGAGGACGATAGCATGCTGCTCACCATGGATACGACGCTACCGGCAGAGAAACGTGACGAAATAGAGTACATTATCTATGTGAAAGATGACAACGATGAGCAGGAATCTACACTGCCGACGATGAAAGCAAATGCCGCACCAATGGTACGTTCTGGTTATGCTAGCTGTTCATAGTACACTCTGACGCTTCCTTAAAATACGTTACAGGAACCTGCCATCCATTGGGAACACACTGAGCAAACGGTAGTCGACAATCGAAACCATTCCACCGGACAGAAGCGCGTAAAAACGTTGCAAACCATCCGCAAAACGAACCGACCGAACGAGATGAAACCAACAATCGAAACCGTCACCTCACAGCCGGTAACGGACGGTACCGGCGGTATGGAGACGGTGATACGCGTGAAACGCAACCTGGCCGGCCCGAAACCATCGTTCCTGTGCAAAATCTGTGATGTGACGTACAAACATAAGCATGCGCTCGATACGCACATGCGGCGCCACCAGGGCGATCGGCCGTACAAATGTGAGCACTGCGATAAATCGTTTGTCGTGCCGTTCGAACTGCAACGTCACGCACGCATCCACACGGGACAAAAACCGTACAAATGTCGGTACTGCGAGCGAGCGTACTCGGACTTTGGCAGCAAAACCAAGCACGAGCGTACGCATACCGGTGAGCGACCGTACGTGTGTGACTATTGCGGTAAATCGTTCTCGTACTCGCACGTGCTAAACAGTCATCGGCTGACGCACACTGGGGTGAAGAAATTCGGGTAAGTTCATTCAATTCGTTCAATTCGTTCAATTCGATAGTTCCTAAGCAAAGCTGTTTCACTTTTGCAGCTGCACAATCTGCGGCAGACGGTTCGCCAAATCGCACCATTTGAAGTCGCACCGCAACACGCACCAAACGCAATCGCTTGTCGCAACCGTGACAGCGTCGGAGGAGGATGGTCTAGTTGAACTGCACGGTGAGAACAACAACATCAAGCAGGAAACGGTGGATGTCGTGTATTCGGCCCTGCTTCAGGATGAGTTGATCGCATCGAACGATGTGCTTCCGATGAACGAAACCACTCCACTGCTGCTCGGCCCGCAATCGGACGGCGGAGGTGTGCTTGTCGATGTGTTTCCGGACACCGGCGCTGGACTGATCCCAACCGAATGGTCGATGGTGGACGGTGGCGTGAAGGGAGAGCACACGGGTCCGTCCGTGGTAACGATCACACCGGAGGAGTTGGAAAATGTGTCCATCGTTACCTTCAACGATTATATGATGAAAACAGCCGGGCTGGACGGTTTTTTGGTTGAGGACGAGCCGGCAGACGTCGGGGATGTGTTGGTGGAGCGACAAATGATGGACAGATGATTGGCGGTAATGCAAATGGGTGGATGAACGCTCCAGAAGGTAGGCCCCGGTATCGGTAAAGCATCCTGATCGTGAACAATCAACCGCGCGGTTAGCGAATAGGCAAGGCGGCGAGATCGAGCCTGGTTCTGGAACCAAATATAGTTACGAATAGCATTGACTGATGGAGAAGTACAATTATCTCATAGGAAAAGATCCAGTCCATGGTCGATCTGGCAGCCCTAACCTCACAATCAGACCACCCCAGTATGAGAAAAAGTCCAACTTTTGTTTGTGTTTATAAAATACGTGATTATGCTTTAATTTCATTGCGCTTCCGTTTTTCGTTGTATAAGTTATTGCTTGCTTTCCGATATGCTATCGTGGTAAATCGAACAGGTTAAAATGACGTTAGAAGTCATAGGAGCTTTCCTCGCTTTCCTCGCTTTTTCATCAAATCTCCGAATCTATCCTTGAGCTTCTTTCGTTGAGTTTCAATTAAAATATCATTTGTTCAGCATCGCTGCGCCCTTATTCCTTATTCTTTAAGACGGTAATAAATACTTGTCGAATATTATCGAAACGAAAGCTGTCGCTCTCTTGTTGTTTTGTTAAAAAAAGAGATTCAAGCCTTTGCCTGGATTCGATTGCTTCCCCGGGGGCGCGATCGTAGTAGCTATTGGCAACAACACACTCTTGTGCGTTCCTCTTATTGATTTCCGATTAAAGTAAGCCTAGATAACTTGTTCAGTCAGTCAGTAAGAATTGTCGTGACGCGACTCTACGACGAGTCCATTAGCTTGAGAAGGTTCGTCTTGGCACTGCGCAGGTTTGGATCTAGCCGTAGCGCAGCCCTGTACTGCTCGATCGCCTGAGCGTTCCGCTGGCCCCACCGGTGATACAGCACGCCCAGATTAGCACGGTACACCGCATGATCCGGACGGGCGGCAATGATCTGCCGATAAAGTGCCTCGGCCGTTTCGTACTGGCCAAGCTTCCCGAACGCGTTGGCACGGGTAAACAGGATGGCGGTATCGTTCGGCAGAAAGGTAAGCGCCAGTGCCGATGTGCGTATAATGTCATCCGTACGGCCCCGATTGTCGTACAGCGCGAGAATGTTGGCCCACGCTTTGCTGTGCCGAGGGTTTTGCTGTATCGCTTCGCGCCAGTACCGCAGGGCCATGGAGGAGTTTTGCTTATCGATGTACTGTGGAACGTGTAGGCGAATTAGAAAAAATGACTATTGGAACTGAAAACTGGACCGATTGCACCACTTACCAGATTGCCCAAATTGTACAAACAGTTAGCATAGTTGGGCTTTAGCTCGAGCGCTCGCCGATAGCTGGTCAACGCGGCTTGATGGTCTTTCCGTGCCGCCTGCACGATACCGAGATTCATCCAGGCCGACGGGAATGGTTCGTGTATTTCAATCGCTTTCCTTAGATGCCGTTCGGCCGTGTCCAGCTCGTGCACTTCGCGGTACAGATTGCCCAAATTCATGTGTGCCGCTTCGTACGCGGGATGTAGCTCGATTGCGTGTCGGTAGAAGGCGAAGGCCGTTTCACGATCACCCTGATCCGTAGCGAGTCGGGCAATGTTGTAGTACACTTTGGCGTTTTCGGGACAGACGCGCAGTGCCGAGCGGAACAGCAGATCTTCCGACGTCCACTCGTAAGCACGGGATTGTGTTTTCAGGATAAACATGGTGCACAGGAAGCACAGTGGAATGTAGAACGCTACGGAGCGCTTGATTAATCGTCGGTAACCGACCGCTAGGAGGTAGCAAAATCCAACCGATGGAAGATATAGTAACCGTTCGGCAATCACAAACCCAACCCGTACAAAGCCACACGCTGGTAGGAAGGGAATGATGGCCAGTGTAAGGGCTAGTTTGATTTCTTTTGATTTAGATTCGCAAGATCGTAACGCCAGTATTGCTGCCGTTCCGTAGAAAATCACGATCAGCAGCATCCGGGGATCGAATACGGTTTCCACCAAAGGAACGGATCCAAGGGCCCAATCAAAGCTTAACCAATCGGGGCACAGCAAAAGGTAAGCATTTAGCCAGTAAAGATAGCTTTGGGAAAGAATTCGGCTGGTGGTGCTGTTCGTCGCACCAACGGGATTATCCATTCGATGGAACTTGGGACTTTCGAAGTCCATAATCCACAGGCGTAACACGAGGGCGGCCAGTGATAGGAGGGCTAGGGCAAACACTCGCGCTATGCAGGCTCGATGCGTTTGAAACAAGTCTGGCAACCGCACGTGACGCCAATTGACTCGCTTCAGCAAATCGATGGCGCCACAGGCCACTAGGGCCGTGATGCCCGTTTCTTTGCACAACGTCGATGCTACGGTAAGAAGAAAAAGAGCCGGAAAAACAACGAAACCATACCGACGCTCGCCGTGCAACCAGCGTTGGTATAGCAACAGGACGGTAATGTACCCGATCGCTGCCAGCAAATCGGCCCGCCCAACAATACCAACGACCGCCTCGGTATGTACCGGATGCACGGTAAAGACAAAGGCGGCCCAAAAAGCCGTACGAAAAGGACCGGTCTCACGCCACACCGTTTGATACAGTCGTAACACCAGCAGGCACACGATCGTATGCAGCGCAAGATTAACTTTTTTCATGTGACCGGCGTTTAAACCTAGCAGGCGGTTTTCCAGCTGGTAGCTTAGTACGGTCAGCGGACGGAAGGATTTGTGGCTCGTCGGGTCGGACAGATTGTTGCCCCAGAAGTCGTGCCGCAGCAGGTCTCGGAACGGTGTGGCCACGTTACGCACGTCCATGTTTTTCACGATTGCTGCCGAATCGTCGAACACGAACGTGCCGTACAGTGCGCCACCGTACGAAAGCAGTGAGGCGGCCACCAGAATGGCATACTGGAAAAAGGTGGAGGGATGGCGATTAGTGATGGTATGGGAGTAATTTGTAGACCCTTACCTGAACCAAGGCGTGTTGGCGCAGCGAAGACATCACCCGTATAGCTAGCACAACAAGGATGGGCGAGAACTGTTATTTGTCGTTGTGGACCATTGTTTTTCGTTCGAACCGGGACAGATAATCGGGAACACTACAATACTACAGGATTTGGGGGAATGGTGAATGTTTACGGGAATAGCTTTGCCATCCCGGCGTTTCTTGAGGCTGTTTGTATGCGATCTGTATTTGTTTTGTCTGCAAAATCACAACTTTCGAAGCGATGGTACGTTCATGATGTCTTCACCAACACATTGATATCGGATGTTGACGGTTGAGAGCAATTTCAGTTTATCCGTTTGTTGGGATATTTTAGCTAACATGGTAGTGAATGGTTATGGTTTATTCAGTATTCTTGAGTTTACAAATTTAAGATGATCAATTCTAGATCCTTAAGTGATAGTGAGAAGTAGTTAAAATTGTTGAAAACATCAAAACGACAATGTGCACAATTTGAGCACTCTCTGTACACGGACCATTCCAAAACAGTGGGCATTTGACAGCTGTCGCGATTATTGTAGATTCAAACGCGATGTTTTTCATTTGTGTGTTCGATGTTTTTTTGCTTGAAATGAAAAATAGTTTGATAAACACCAACAAAAATGTCTTGTTATTATAAAAATTTATCAAATAGACTGACAATATTTTAGTAGACATCTATTCTTGCATTTTAATTTAAAAAAATCATATCAGCTGTCAACGCAATGAACCAATCGCTGATGCTCTTTCCCAAACGAACTGTGATTTTCCAACGAAACAGCTCACACAATTCATCGAATGGCCAACGAAGACTTTGTGTTGGTGTGTGTGTGTCGTTAAGGATACGGATACCTAGGAAAGGACAAAATTTAGACAGATAGATGTGCGCGTGTGTGTACGTGTGGTAAGTCAGTTTTTCATCGAGAAAGTTGCGTGTGGGTTAGCGATTTCTGCTGTTTTCGCTGATTTTCTAGAATAGTTTGTAATGTTAAGCATTCCGTTCGGTCGTAGTACCCTGGGCGGGTGCAACTAATTCGCGTTATTACGAATACCAAACGTTTGCCGCGGGGGGTCCATATTTAGTGACCAGTCTGAGGACGACCGAGTGAGTGAGTTTCAATGCCGTGTGCTGGAGAGGGTTGGTATCCCGGGATCAGTTTTTCTTTTTTCGCTCGAAGCTAACGCTCTCGGTGCCATGTTTTCTGCACCCTGCTCTACGGAAGCGATACGGTGGGGGTAGTAGAAAATGGAAAAGTGAAGTGAAGTGTGGTGCCCAGTTTAGAATCCATTTTTCACGTAGTGCGGTGGTTTGCCTATTGGTGTGATTCCGCGGCATACAACGACTTGCACTGTGCAAAGCACAAATTGAGACGTGTCGTAGTAGTGGCGAAGCAGCGAAAAGAATCGTTTCCATTTCTCGGATCAAAACCAGAAGATATGCAGAAATTGCAAGAAGGTGAGCAAAATGGTAGGATGCGTTTTTTTTCTTCGCGTAGTTTAAGAATACG
Source organism: Anopheles stephensi (assembly GCF_013141755.1). NCBI lineage: Eukaryota > Metazoa > Arthropoda > Insecta > Diptera > Culicidae > Anopheles > Anopheles stephensi. Next base: position 63,641,329 of record NC_050202.1, on the reverse strand, counting down.
CTAGAAAGGAGAAACCTTTAGGAAGAGAGCAAGATTAAGGCGCTGAATGGAAGCAATAATCCGTTCGGTTAGGTATTGGAGATTCTAGCATAGAAATGAGGCAAGTAGGCTTTTCTTGGTACAAGTGAAAGGTGGGTTTATTTAGTTAAAGATGCGATGTGAGGTGATCGATCGGTGGTGGCAAATAGGGTTATCGTCCAAAATTACCCGGAAGTTTGCTTTGTTAAAGTGTACCACCAGTAAAGTGGAGCTGAGAGCTGTCAAACACTTTCCCTAAACTTCTGGAATATCATCCCGAGGACCTGCACGAGAGAAAGTGCATTCCGAGAACAAAGACCAGCATTTTCCCGGCTCGCTCTCTTGATGGTGAGCTATCACGGTAGTGCGCCTGATAGCAGAAGCACATACCCATAAAACTCCGATGGACAGGCGGAAGTTCACTCTACACGAAACAATCAAGTTATCTGCGGTTTTGTATCTGTACACTGTCGTTGCTATGGAACCTAGCAGGACAGAAAGCTTCAAAGCATGTTTCATCGGCGAATGCTGCATTGTATAGGTAAGTGAAATGTTATTAAAATTCCATTCCCTTGCATCACTGCTTAACACCTTCACACCATGAAGTACCATGCGCTTCCATCGAATTTTCCATTCTACTGAAAATGGAGGACATTGTACGGCATCACATTACATATACTACGGTAACTACGGCACTCATGTGAAACCGGTGTTCAAGTGTGTGTGTGTGTGTGTGCGTGCGTGTTACATTGCGGACGAAAAACGCAGCAAACGTTGTTGTTGCTAAACACCGATTTTTTACCTTTGATTTTCCATTAAAACAAGCATTTCCTGGTAGAATGTGACATCGTACATGGATTTTAGACAAAGTGTGTTTTTATTTACCAATCTGCTAGCAAACTTTATCGTTGGAAATTGCCCCTTGTGCGCGATACGCCACTGTCGCTGTGCCGAGCATTTATTTCGCGAGGAAAGATGGTGATTGTGTCGAGATTTAACGATCGGCGAGTCGCCTGAGCAGATATGCGCCGGCCTAAAATTAGCTTCGTTTCAGAGAAAATATTCGCATTTCGCACAACACACGCACGCACACCTAGACATCCGTTGTACCGTGCGCCAGAGCAAGATCGACCGGCAATGTGCATCGACTTGCCGGGTGGTGGTGGTGGTCCACCCGTTACCCACTGAGCAAGGGACTTTTCCATCGCCGAAGCAGGAGTTGTCTTTTTTGGAGGCTATTTATCTTTTTTTCCTTTTCAATTTTATTTATTCGCCGTGTAAAATGGGAGAAAAAAACAGTATTTGGGTGAAGGAAGGTTCGGTGGGTGGCCATGGAACGCTTGGGGATGCTGGAAAGATGGGAAGAAACACGGACAGACAGTAAAGGACAGTCCGTGTGGCTGTGGGTGGTGTTTTATTTGTTGCCATTGGACAAGAGTCCGGCTCGGCCATGTGCCAAAATTGCAACGCACTTTGGTTTGTTTTGTTTTTCTTTTTCGCATGGTGGAGGTTGTTGGAGGTGGAGTTTTCCACATTTTCCACACCAATCAGGGGAAAGAAATGTGGAGCAAAATTAATATACTGAAAAACAGCTTTACTGGAAGAATGTTCATAAGTAAATGGCTTATTTTCACTTAAATTCCTGGCGATTAGTCTTATTTATCCTTTCCCTTGGAGAACCAGTCAACTCACCATTTTTATAATATTTTCCTATGTTGAGGAAAAGTACTGAAGCGTTTTGAATTGATTTGGTGCAGCTTCGGTCAACACAGTTGAACAACTTTTTCGAATGAGCAATAAAGTTGTAGGTCCGGAGGCACTTTTAAACCTCTGGATCTTCTGGGAAAATGCATAAATCACGAATTGATGCAAGTCATGGCGTCCCAACATTCTTGTAAGATTGTAGAATCCAGACCAGAAATTTCTAAGAAAATCCGAGAGCATGATGACCCTTTCGTTCGTGTGACTTCAAGGCAAAATTCCGTACGACGAAGAAGACTTAGTACACGATGGACATAATTATAGAAAAATTGATACCAAAAACGTCTAATTAATAATCCTTCAAAATGGGAGGCTTACATAGCTCGTGCAAAATATCTTGCTGAAGGTGAGATATCCAACTTGAACAGGGTCTAGAAAGGGTGACAGATTCCAGTTCTAACCGCCTAACTAATCATGACAATGGTCTACAATTATCTCGATCATTACTAGTCCATCTTGTAAACCATGTACGACATCGCCTCGGAGTAGTGACATTATTTTTGTGGCATGGAATAGGAATAGGAATAGGAAGGAATCGAACAAAATTAATCCAAATAATCCAGTTATCAGTAATAATTTAATTTAATATTTTCATCGGCATAGTAATGTAGAATGTATATCTTTTAAAGCAAGGCCAATCCAAGAGGCAAGAAATGACAAAAAAGTATCATTGAATAATAATATAATTGAGAAAGGACCATCATATTCTTCGGCTGTGTACATCATTATGCAGCACACAAAAAATGAATCCTCTTACAATAATAGCGATTTTTTGTGTGAGTGTATATCCTAGCACTACTCCACTCAACAAAGCTTTAGAAGCAAAGTAACTATGGAGCACAAAAAAAGCGAATCAACTTATTGCTCTATGAAAAGTGGGAGAACGGAGCCGGCTTTTTTCTACATCCTTTTATGAGCTATCAAAGTGGGTGTAATACCACATAAAGTGCTCTCTGTCTCCTTCCTCGAGACTGGTGCCGTTGCATAAAAAAAGCACTCGCATACAGGCCACTTTTTCCCCGTGTCACTACCTATATTTGTGTCATAGATACACTGGATGACCTTCGCCGAAGGATTCCGGACGTTCCGTTCGTGGGCTCGCCATTTGCAAGAGCACTGAGTCAGTGGTGTGAGCGGTGTGGCCTCACACCCGAGATCCTCATTTCCGATGGATGGATTCGGTGCCCGATAACATTGAAGGAAGAGGGAAATAAGCTGACCTCTCCTTAAACGATACTACTGGTATCCTTTCTACTGCACGTAAGCTCCGGAAAAAGGTGGAATCTTGGTTTGACCTGATTTTTCTTGCCCCTTTCTGTCGCGTTGCCCACTTAATCCTGCCCATCCCCCCCTCACGCAGCCAGATGTGCCGGGAATGAGTGAGGTGTGGAAGGATTTCCTGTCCAGCACGGTACGGTGTGTTGTATTAATTTCAATAAAAGCTCGTTCATCAACACGATATTTCCTCGCTGCCTTCCAACCCCCAGACGGTACCATAGACGCATAGGCGTTAAGATTGTTTTTCTTTTGTCCGCCATTTTGTTCGATCGACTGAGAGCCAGTCATTTTAACATTCGAAGGGGAGGTTATTCAATGGCCTACAACACCTCAGCCTGGTTGGGAAAGGTTGATAACAATCTAATTAGTGTCAGAACAATCTGGCCGTGCCTTTACGGGAAGTTCGCGTCTCCCCGTTAGTGGAACCCGCCTTTGCACCCAACACCGCGTGTCCTATTTATCGACGAAAGCGTCAAAAAGATGACGCCGCAGGTGTGATGAAAAGTGAACCAAATTAAGAAAATGGTGCCAGCAGAAAGATTGCCCAGAGGTCCCTTCCGCTGGTTGTGTGCAGCGCGTTATGAGGGCGCACCCTTTATTAACGACCCATCGTAAATCACGGATGTCGTTAGTCAAATTCCGAACCCGATCGATCGATCGTTTAGTCGGTCGACAACGTTCTGTCGGATATTTGATTCCTAACCACGGATTAAACTATCGGAACTGAACGTTCAGCCCGCGGTACACGTTTAGCGATATTAGTTTTCCTTTCGGTAAGGTTATTATTGGAAAATCATAAAATTCGTAATAGGAAATTCTTTCCCACCCCCCATTCGCCACACGTGCTGGAGCAAGGTTACGAAATGTGAAATACTTAATATTAATCCCATTACCACACTCCCATCAAGAGCTGGCCTTAAACGGCCGATCGACGGTTTCCCTTCGGACTGTTAGTTTAACCGGCTTTGTAGCAAGGTTCGGCACGTGATTAGGTTGAAATTTAATTACGAAAATCTAAATTTATCTACGCCATCGATGATGATGGCTTCGATTTGCTTGCCAGCCTATTTGTTTCACGAAACTGTTCCTCGTTGCGCTGTGCATTGTCGTCGCGGACGGGCTGTGTGTTTTTCGGTCGTCATCTTTTATCGCCTGGTAGTTCAAGCCATTGTGTGTTGGATCGATCGAGAAAATGTGTTGCTAACTTTTGCGCCACTTTCGATTTCGAATTTTGGGCGCGAGTTGGCTGTGTGTGTGTGTTTTTCGTACCGAACCTAAACTCATTCGCCGGTAATTGCATCCGTGAGACGAATTGTGAATGTGGGCCGATCGTCGCCGTGGTCGTTACGAATGGTCTGTTACTCGCTCCGAACCTTTATGCTGTGTTTGGTGGTTTGTTGTTTTTCGGTTTCGGTTCTCGGAAGGTTCACCAACCGCTGCCCGATGTTTCCAAAGAGTTCAAAAAGAACAAGTTGCTGCAGAAATGGTTGAGTAAAGCCTTGGTGACTCTTATTCCGGAGAGCGTGGCACGAATGCTTTGAAGTATATTAAACTTTAGTAAAGCCACTCACAGTAGATGATGATGTACAAGATCCTGTTTTTTCGGAGCATGTGCCATTTATTCTGGATAGATTCATCTGCCTGTCGAGGTGTGCTACGAAGCACGAAATAAAATAACTTACCATGTGTGTTTAATGCTTATGCTTGCTAAAGTGGAAAATTCACTCACTCACGAGTTGCTCGCGGGACGAGTGGTTTTGCTAGAACGCGTGCCTCTTTCCCATTAATTAGTGCCAGTTTTTTTCTACAGGACGATGCTCGGGAAACATCGACACTTGACATAATATTCAAATATTATGGTGATTCAGGCATGAGTTGGTGTGCCTGGGAAAACACGCAAGTGGCGAATATGTTGAGACCATGATTAGGAAGCGTAAGAAACTGTGTAGAGTGGTTCATGTTTAATGCAATATTATTAAAGAAGTATGCAACTAGGTCAAACGTTGGAAAACATTTTTAAAAGTATTCTATCTCAACGATGATGAAGCGCCTCGTGTATAAAGTATTTTTGTTTCCTTTTAATTACGCCATTTTTTGTTTTGTTTTTGATGGGCCTTATGTATTTTATCAGTCATTAACTCGTGGAAACGTTTTTCGCAACATGGCAATTTTTTTTCTCTCTCTCCAAATCAACCAGCTGACGGATGAAAACCACGTGGCGGCGTTCCCCATGGAGCATTGAAAATTCTATTAAAGCACGGTATACCACATTACAGTTCCTGCTTGAATTTCAAACGCTTGAACACGCACATCAGTGTACGCCTTGCGGTGTGCTATAACCTGCACTCTCCTAGCACGAGACCACGGGAGCTCAATGTAATTATTTATTTTGCCGAGATTTTATTGCTTCCACTATTACGTCGCAGACTGGTGAGATAAGTGGCAAGCGGGTAATTAAATTTTAACATAAATAATATCTATCATACTAATGTTGGTAGCTTGGTAAGAAAAAAAAACAGAAAAAAACCCTAAAATAAACTCGTTGCAATCCTTAACAAAACATCGATCGCTGAGCATTAAATCTTATCCGGATTACAGAACAGATCGTTGCTGCTCGATCGGATTATTTTGCTCTCAACTTCTGTGTGTGCGTGATAGATGCTGTGCTGTTCCAGTTTCAGCCCAGTGCTGCTTACTCGTTCACCACTTGCCATCAGTTACTTTCCATTTCATTAGCTCAGTGGTTGTCAAAGGAATGAGAGAAACAGTATTTTTTGCATAACTTACGATGTAATAAACATTATTACCAATACAGCTATTATATCCGGGTTTTATGGTATTTTTAAACAAAACGAAGAGAATATGTTGACGACCACTTATTACCGCTACGATTTATGAAACAATTTTTTTTGAGGAAGAAGAAAGCCTAGTACAGATCACAGATTACGGTCACCTTACAGTGTTGCATGGCGATAAAACACAGACGAAATTGACGAGGAAAACAAGACTTTTTAACCGGGTGGTTTGATCATTGTGAAACTATTATGCAGGAGTTTGAGCATTCATCCTAATGGTGAAAAATATCTTAGACAAGATGGACATTCGAAGGAAAAATAATACTTTGGCTTAAATTTGGAATGAATTTCACCTAAAATGAATATTTTGGCTTGGGGTAACACTTTCAATCGTCCGCGAAATCGAAGGCGATACCGGTAAGTATTATTCAAAGCTCGCCGTCCATGTTTGATAAGATGTAGCCGTTTTTGCGACGATCATGTTGCATGAGGGGCTGATGACGCATAGAATAAAAAAAATCTATGATGTTTGGAAGCGTCGTCGATTGAAGAGACACCCATCATCAAACTTTTTCTTAATTCATTTATTTATGGAGGCTTTTTAATAGATTTATTTATAGAGGCAATAATAGATGCTTCTTGATGCCAAACTCTAACGAAGGGTCTAAAATAATCATACTGTAGCCAAGACGGAGAGACAACTGAGCTCAACAGCTAGAACTAGAAGATTGTGAACTTTTTTTATATCAGTTATGCCCTAAGATTCCAGCTAACAGCCTGAGGATTGTAACACTTTTGAGGAATATGATTTTTGGTGTAGGATTAAAGCAGAATTTAATACAATTAGATAATTTTTTAAATGGATTCGTTAATTTGTACAATTTGTATAATATTTCGCACAGATGATGTTTGGAAAATTCCTTGGAAAAACATCACAGTTAAGGCCACCTAACATAAACCCAAAACCCGGCACCAGCTCAATTTACCACGAGTTGCCTACCACTGGTGCATAGCATATCATGCTGTTGCGCTTCGATCGCGAGCTGAACGAACGAAGCTGCTCATTTCTGAGTCGTATGCTCTGGAGTTCGGATGGGCGCAAGATCGCTCGACACGCGGATACGTGGATTAGCGTTGTGCATCTGGTTTTAGCCTGGTGTGTGGGAGTGTGTGGCATTCAGCACGTGTGTGTGTAAGCATCGCGCCGATCATATTCCTACCATTTTATCGGTTCGGTAATCTTCCCTGGTGGGCGGTTTTGTGTCCCGAAGGGGGTGAGTGTGGGCCACCACCACCAAGTGCCAGTGTGTGTGGGGGGTGGCATTCTCGTCCACTCACAATTGAACCTGTAATATGTCCCCCATTCCGGTAGCTTGACCGAGGGTGCGTAGGTTTACGTATGTGTGTATATATGCGTTCCCGTGTTTATATTGCGCTTGTGGGTTGATCGAAACATGCCCGGCTACGATCGTGCGAGAGAGCAAGGGTGATGTTTTTGGTGAGCAGTGCGTAGTGGTATGCCCAGTGAGAAGCTGTCGCGAGAGGCAGTGAGCATAAAGGCGAGAAAGTCGATCCGTGTGAGCGGGTTGGAACGAAGCATCGGTGCGCGCGTCTGGTTTTGTGTTTCTCTTTATTCAAAGCGAAAGGAAAAATATTTTTCTTTTTGTACCTTTTTTATTTTGCTCGCGATCGAGCATAAATTTATGTAGCAGAATCAAAACAAAAACCCCGAAGAGAGTGTCTGGAAAGGGAACGGAGGCTGAAATGTTGTTTAAATTTCCATAATTGTAGGGTGTTGGTGTGGTGGTGAGAGAACACGGCGCGAACCGAACCAGTGGTTGTGTTGCGGTGCAAAGTTGATTAGTACGACTGGGAGAAGAAGCATCGTGCGCACGTTGTATGTTCGGTGGATTGGATCAAAAGTTATCGAAACACATTTGCAACATTGGACAAAACCAATGGATTCTGACGACGAATAAGCACGGGTGTAGTGTGTAAAGAATGGAAAACAAACTTAAATTCTGCCTTCCAAACTGAAACGTTTTAGCCGCTCCGTTTGCTCATCCTGTCCGCGACGTGGTCTAACGGGAACGAACCGATCGGCGGGAAAATGAAACGATCGATTCGAGCCATGCTTCGTATTTATGTTGTTGTTGCTTTTCCCCCTGCTGTGCACCGGCCTGCGGTAAACGCCGAAACGGCACAGGATTTCCTGTTTCACCCATTCTAACGACAATCAGACAGCCCCGTTTCCAGTCCGTTGCGCACACCGTGTTTGTTTTGCTCGCCGCGTTCGTCTGGTTTTCATTTCGTTTTCGGATTCGTTCCGCGCCGATGTTTTCGACTGAAAATGCTGAGGTTTCTCTTTGGCTACGGAGTACGGCGTGTGCGCGCTTCTTTTGAAGTGGTGAATACCAGTTTGGTATTTCGCCTTCGCACCAACACTCCCTCATTTGCGCCATCGCTTGACGTCTACCAGCAGGCACGCACGCGCGCCCGGTGGATGCTGTGGAGAGAAGGGACCCTTTTGGGTTGGCAAAGAGTCGCCCTTAACTGACTTCGATCCTCGCCAATCGCCAACGTGTATAGGTAGGTGTGTGTTTTTATCTATTTTACCAATTTACATAACTTGTTGTAAGTTTGCTCTGTGAGCAGCGCTATTGGTTGGAGATGTTTTCAATTGTAGAACTCTGTTTTGTTTAATCTATCTGCCGAAGATCGGGTCTTTAAATCGATCAAAGTACCATCATTTAATGCTGCTGCGGTTTAGGAGTCTACAGCAGAATGAGAAAGTGCTGCGGGTTGCTGTTGGTTTGCTTTGGTTGGAAATCCGTGGCAACATTGCAGCACGACAGCCAGCCGCTCATTCATGTACCCCGACCGTCGTATTTACCCCACGGATGGGTTTCATTTCTATTTTGCGCGATCGGTAGCCTCCATAGGCTCCAAGGGCATGGAGAGGAGGACGCATGAGCATGGGAGGAAATGATTAGACGAAGGAAGGAAAAAAAAAGATCAACATTGAAGCAGCACAACAGCAAACTCCACATAAACAAAACCGCGCAGAAAGGTTAGAGTTAACAAGGGAAGTGGAACAGTGAAATGAAGGAAAAGTGAGAGACCTGCAGCGAAAGAGAGTGAGAGCGAGATAACTGTTGAAAATAATGGTAAACTGGGAAAATCATCCCGCACCAGGGCGCGAACTTGCACACGAGACGAAGATGTGAAGTTTCAAGGGTTTTGTTGCCAAGTAGAAATGGTTCATCTCACTCTGGAGCTAAACGATGCCAACGACTGTGCGCAGAGGGCTCGACTCTTCTCCCTGTTTCTATTTTTTTTCCTGAACCCTTACATCCATGTAATGGTATTTGTTCATTAGTAGAGGTTGTGTGTGTGTTTTTTGTCGGTACGGAAGAAATGAAAATTAACCACCGCTTCATCACCGGAAGCCCTGTGGTCTCTGATGCTTTTTATTTAATGTTCTCTCTTTATTGCCTGCATGATGAGTCTCACAAATTGAACATTTTCCTGAAAGATGTATTTTCTGATATGATATAGCTTTTACATCAATAACATTTTCATGAAATTCGAGAAATAAATTAAAATTCAAAAAAAAAAAAATCACAAGAGTTTTTCTCACTTGCTAAACTATTCTAATTGTTTGGGCAGATCGTACGAATTCTGTGCTAGTGGCAACTGCGGTTTAAAAAATTCAAAGCCTCTGTAAAGAAAATCTCCTAGTTGTTAATTACTGCCTCTAGGAACTGAAAACAAAACAGATCAATCTGTGTGGTGTGCTATGCTTTATTATAAGGAAAATTGCGTCCACCAACGTCATCAGCTAAAGCTCCATTTGAGTGACACCGGTTGAACCGGAAACTGATTGCCTCTGCCTATAGTCTGGCCTGTGGTGGTCGGATAGTCTGACCGTATGCTTTACAAATCTCCACCAGCCACACCCCCTCACCCCTTTCCTCTCTTCCATTCCATTCATTCATTTTCCGCAAGAGCGCCAATGGGGACAGGTACGAGTCTATGCCAGGGGTGTGTAGATATATGCTTCGACGACGACGACAAACAAATGAACGTGTACGATGGACAAATTTAATTTGTTGATTGCGTGCGTGTGTTTTGATTTGTTGCTTAGTTCGTGTGTTAGAAACCAAAACAATAGGATGTGGGTTTTGTTTCTTTTTATTCTACTGCAACCAGGAACTATTCTTTTGTTATTTGTTTTTATCTTCCAGTTAGCAATGTGCCCAGGCCGTTCTATAAGAATAAAAAATCTCCACATTTTTTGCTTAGGAGTTTAGATTTTATTGGGTACACACAAAAGATTTTTGAAATTCAATTTATGTGTGTCGTCTTGTTTGGCTAACAATAAATAATTGAGCCTCTGTCAGAGGATAGCCCAAAAAATTCTCTAGCTAGTGGTAGAGGTCAGTTGGAACTGTCTTTGATCAACGATGGGCCCACCATCGAAAACATAGTTTTTACAAGTGCACATCACCTGCTAATACTGAGAGACTATCGCTTGGAAGACAGACATGAATGGATTTTTTTATCACAACGTCCTCTGAATCCAAGTTTCAGGATAATCAAACCATTAGGCTAGATTCGCCTTGATTCTCCTCGTCAGCTTCTGTTCTATTTAACGGTCACAAAACATAATAGGAAGCCCGCAATCCGTCCAGTGTTGTTTCCAACTTCTGATTGAGATTACTAACAAAATCTTCACCCATGGACGAAACTCATCGTTTTTGGGAAAACAACCTCTGAAACTCTTGGACTGTCATAACTGATTTCCTTGACTTGATTATACCCTCATAGCTATAGTTTCCGGATAGTCAGTGCTCCGGACGAAATTTGGAACTCGGTTCTGTGGAATGAAGACAGGCGCCGCTACTGATTCTCATAGTAGCCAATTGTAGTTTCTTGACCTTTTGGGGCTTAGCTGCTCCAAATCAATAGATAATGCTGTAATATTTTGTTTTATCAAAATCGTAGAACACAGTATCATAAAATGAAAAATGGAGAATATGAGTCTGTTTTGCTCTTTATACTTCTCTTTTACCAATTTACTAAAAAAAATTTCAATTCTTTATACTGATCATTTGATTAGCTCTCCTAACAAACAGCTGGACCCTTTACACTACGTATTTCTTTGGTGTTTGATTTTGTATGATATCTCTTCTTATAGGCATTTTCATGTTAACAACACATAGTAAAATAAATTATAAATCGTACCCAAGTACAACTGTAAGCAAGCACCCATGTATGCCTCCTGTACGTGCGATTTTGCCACCAAATTATTGGGGCTTCGTTTCCTTGTTTTTTCTTTTCCTCCGCTTGCCAGCATAAGCGCCGCACATGTGTGTACACTGCTGGCACGTGATTATATGGTGGCATTTAGTGAATGATGGTTTTGATTTTTTGTTGTTTTGGCTTGGCCACACGTATTGAAACTTATGCCCGGTTGAAATCGACTGACGTATTGGCTAACAACGTGAAACGACAGGGAGTTGTTATACGTAACACATGGTCCTCTCCCCACCCGTCCAAGGGAAGCCAAAATTTTCACAATATGAAACTCTGTACGAAGCAGGAATTGTGCTTGTTTCTGTAAAATATCGATCCATTTGTCCATGTCCAAATCATATTATTTTTAAAACAGTGCTTATGTGCTGGTATCTATGAATTATCATTTTAGTGCTGGTTTTCCAATGCAGCACCGAAACACAACGCCAGCTTGTACCGAAAAATATATTCAGTGTAATCGTTGCGCTTACTTATCCAAACCATTGATCCATTGTCGGGGGGAGGCCTACACAAGTTTGCTGTACAAAAACTATTTCCAAAAGCGACATGCGTCATCACTATGAATCGGGTCATTGGTGCGTGCTATGTTGAAATGTTGAAAGGCATAGAATAGCCAAAGAACCCGCATCTAGTGCTGTGCGGAGGCGGCGACAACAGTCTATGAATGAATGAAGCCAAAGAATGCCAAAGAACTATTCAGCTCCGGCACGCTTGCTTGGCACGGCTAGGTCAACCAAATAGGGACGAGCCATAATTCGATGCTTAAGTTATGATATTCCGAACCATTGCATATTGATGTGAAACAAAGGCGAAGAATTCATTTAGCTGTCGCCTATTTCAAAAATTGTATTTCATCGACATTTTGATAGTGAACGTTTGAATTATTCAAATTTGTTTTCCCATCCTAATGGCTTTGTGGAGGTTGTTCCATCACAACTTGTGCATCAATTTTATGAGTTTCTGAAGCTATTGGATAGAGAGGGTATGAAGGCAAGTAATGCAGCTGAAGTGGGCAAGTGCGGTTTGCATTCCTTTCCGGTGAATTCACAGTCAGGCACTAAATGCATTTTATCATCCAGAAGAAGGAAATTTAATTCGAACCCGTAACTCATGTGGAATGTTATTTTGGCACTCGGCCAATATTGACAGCTTGTCGGACATCACATCTTCGTGCCCACCTGGTGCTACACGTAACGTCTGAGTGAAAAGCCGTAAATTAACCTTCATTTCGATGGCTGCACGTTGATGGGTTTTGGACGCTTTTAGCTGATCGATATATGCTGCCACGGCAGAATCTAATCAACTCAAGCGTACAAGAGATTAAATGAAGGATATAGGACCCACCCGATGCGGGTATTCCTTGGGTGATGCTGTCCACTGTTCGCTTGTCCACTGCTTATTGAAATGCGCATGATGCAACCTGTATGATACGAGCTGTGCATTATCGATTCTGGAGTATGTGGGATCGGACAGATGAAATTTAATTACGCTATGGCTTACCTTTACAATGTGTTCAATGTGGTTTTTTTGGACCTCTTAAAGCATAAACAGAACCGTAATAAACCATCGAAAAATGCACATTGTATTGAAATCTTGATGCTATTATTGCAAGTTGATAGAAAGCATAGCTTCCCCTATCATAATCACCAACTTCATACGCAGCAAGAGCACGTTATCTGCGTTAAAGTGCTCGAAACTTCTAAATAATGCCCACTGACAACTTCACATGATTAGGTGATTGTCCTTCTTATCTTCTGCAGCATTAAACCTTAACCGTCTGATAGTGTGGACCAACACACGGCACGATGCCATCGGACACGAGCCTCTGCCATATGCCCGGCCATTCTATCGCGCCTGAACAGTGGCCAGAAAGTGTTTCGTTTGCCATGGACAGGGAAGAAAATTGGTACGTCCGTTCACGCGACCGTAGTCGGTGAAAGTCGATCCGCCAGTACTATCTGCCCGAGCTATCTGGCACGATCTTCCTATGGTTGGATTTCACGGCTCGGCTACGGTTCGACAGACGGTGCTCTTGCCCGGACGCGGCCGGTGTCGGTTTTTGGAAAATCTAATACCGGTCGGTTTGATTCGATTATTTTCACTTCATCAAGATAATTTCCGTTCAGCTGGTTTTAACGGGTGCGTTCTGTTTTGTTGCTGCTTTATTTATCGAACGTGTTTGAAGAGGGTTGTTTGGTGGTTGTTGTTGTTGCTATGTTTCTACGTTCGCGGTCATTTTAAGTGTTTACGAGCTTTTAAGCAAAAAGGGAATTTGGGATGATGTATCGGGAAAGCCATATATGTGTGCCTCAATTAAAGACGGCCGGGTAGACTTTGCGTTGGAAGAAACCCTATTGGGTATTTAGGTGTTAGCTGCAAGAAATTCGGTAAAATGGATTTGATTGAGTTATTTTGTGATGTGTTTTGCACCTCTGTTCACAGAAATAGGCTGTTCGCTGAAGACATAATGGGATCAAAAAATTAAAGACTGCGCTAGAAATACTTTAAAACATTAAGATGCTATACTATGAGCTGGCATGATTACGTTATGCCTATCAAAAGAAAATTGATGCTAAGGGAGCAATAAATAAAAATAATGATAACAAATTATGATGGCACAATCAAGACAATTGCAACCGAATAAAGTGTGTGCGAGTTACGTGTGCCGACACTTTATTTCATTTTATTTCAAACTAATGGCACGATGGTTAGTAATTGGAGTGATTTAGGAATACTTTTTCGGCATTTTTTTATATCATTTCACTTTCAAAATCTACAATCACACGCCCCTTCGTTCACGATTCAGGTGCCGAATTAAAGGCATCAGCGGGTTCGGAACGATAATGTTTATTGCGACACCTTTAAAGGCTGTGGGAAAACAATGAAAACTCTCGGCTACCGGTGTTTAATGATGTTAGGCAAGAGGTGTAAGCACGTCATCAAGCACGATAGTCGTCGCTCGGCACAAACAACAACCAGTGGGTTTGCAGATAGAGGCGAGACACGTAGTTTGGTAGGTTAAATCTCACAAATGCTTGGAATATATTTTGACAAATTAGTCCGCAGTTAATTCGACCCGGCCACACACCAAAGTTGCGCAAATGCCGCGTGCTCCGTGATGGGAGAGTGGGATGGGTATGGAGTACAGTTTGCTACTTTTGCCATCGTTATGATTTGCCCCGACTGTGGTGTTTGTGTTTTAGCGCTTTTTTGCGCTGAACAATTATGGTAACTGCTCGAGATACACCGTCATATTTGTTGGTTCAATTAAAAGTTTCCCCAATGACGCTGGATGCCATTTAATGTGGAACTCCAAAATGGCGTAGTTGTTTTGCTTTGGGCGACAATCCGGTGTGCTGGCACTTTGTTTTATCATGAGTATTTGTAATAGTATTTTATTGTAATGTATTTTGTGGGGAGCTTTTGAGTAGATTCTTCATCCTCAATCTCATAAGGTCTTTGGTCTCCTATTTTTGGCTGACTGACTGCGATAAAGCAAAATCCAAGTAGAAACGATCTTGTCAGTTCGCTAAAGGGAAGTCTGTCAAAATGGCTCTCAATACTCAAGAAAATTCAGCCAATATCTTAATAGTTCAGCATTCTGCTTTTTAGAATGATTTGCTTTTCTCTGCAATCTGTAACATATTTCCATTTTAACCTTGCTTAGCCGTGGTGAAGGATATGTAGGCAAACATTCAGTGACACGTGTAGCAGGAATACAAAATGGAAATATGGTCGCGTCAGTGTGCTTGGTTGTGGTACACGGTTGACGTTACGAAGCAAAACCACCTTCTAGTGCTGTGCATTCTCGCGGTAAGCCAAACATCACGACCGAACCTCGTCAAGCACCTGCCGTGTTTGGTAGGTGCATGCTACTCCAGAATGCATTTTACCCCCAGAAAGCCACCTCCTTCGGCATCTCCTCTCCGGTTAATCTGTGACGGCCTGGTTGAGCATGCGTTCGGCAAGAATTCTTCAACATGATGGAGTGATGTCTGAAGGATGTGTTGGAGGAGAGATGCATTTTGTATCGATATATGCATGCCAGCGTATTCGTACCTGACGGTTCTAGAAAACCTTAGCACGGATAGATTGAGCGTGATTGAAAATAAACATGGAAAACCATTTTCCGCCCAGAATGCTAGTTTTTCATATTGCTGCACAGGATCAGTGGTAAGGCGAAAAGTGCAGGGATGAAGATTGATTTTTTTGTTGCTTCATGTTGTCATGCAACATACCATCTTCTCATCGAACATGTATCTCACAGGGTGAAATATCTTGCTCTCGATGATTTTAATGAGATTACAGCAGTAAGAGCCAAGTATAATTTAAAATTGATGTAAAATTAATAGTATTATTATGCTTCAGAAAGCGGTTAGTAAGCGGTGTGTCGATTTCCCCTCAGTTAAAACTTTAGTTCGTCTGGTCGGTTGAGATGGATGGATGGCCATTTTCTGTAATTGATGATGCGCTACCAAATGGTTGTCTTTATGTGCTTCAATACATGAAAAATGCGGAAAAGACAACATAAGCGCGGGGAGTGCCACACACGTCGTTCTTCACCCAGAAACCATTTATAAATATTCCCTACGATATAATGGACCTTAAAATATGCTCCTGTCGCCATTGGTTCGAAATTCTCTCTGCGAACGCCACGAAGTGCTAAAAATGGTCGAATTGCAGGTTAAAGCGTGTGCACCTCACCATAAGCTGCACTTTCAAACGACATTCAAAACCAGTCTCGTTGGGCACGTTGGTTCGAAGAGAGACCTACTACTGCGAACGACGCATCGTGTACTACTAATGCACCCAGGCCCTTGGAGTTCGCTGACCTCGGTCGGTGTTGGTTTTGGTAGTTTCGGGCCACGATGTGGAGCTGATGCGGTGAAATTCATGGACGGAGAAGATACGTCCCGTAACAGGTGCCCGTTATATCGGGAAGATGGTCCCGTTCGTACACACTCCCTTAGTACGAACCTGGGACAGTATTTTGAAATCTTGGTTGGTACATGTACCGTGTTCGCGATGGATCAAGATTAGACGGTTAGTCCACGGAGATTTTGTTGGTCTTTGGGGAAGGGACGGTCGTATCGCTTCTTCGACAAGGGGCAGTCGCCTAGAAACTGGCTAAACCTGTGCTGTTCGACGCATCGCAGAATGCCGCACATGCAATCGGTGGCGTTGCAACTCCTCTGCGCAACTGTGACCTGTCCGTACGGGTGCGCGCGACTGTGAACACTTTCCCGTGCCGCGAGACGTGTTTTGCGTTAGCGATTCTGCAGCGACTTTCTACGCCTGCAAAAACCGAATGGAATAAGGGGTGAATCGCCGGTAGAAACGGATGCTGAAAATTTAAACCGGACAGTTTGGATTAAATGGATGCGCGGCAAACGGACGAGCGTTTGGTGCACTTTATGCTATCAACCGTTACGCCGTCACTGGGAGGGGGTTGGCTAATAGGTGTTTTGCGAGAGGGATGTTTAGTTCGTTGGTCAGTTTATCGAAGAAAGGGAGAGAAAGGGACGAGCGAAAATGTAGCTTCAGGCTCAAACTGTACACAATTGCTAACTCATTGCTTATCAGCTTGCCTTCTTTAATAGAAGTTACTAGACAACTCTCTGTTCTTTCTTGGTTAACTCGAATATTCGCCTTATTAATAAGAAATACAAAATTATTACCATGTAGCGCAATACAAGTTTAGAAATACTCTTTAACAAAACTAAAGCAGGAAATGTATTGGCTGCATCTCGAAAAAGCTTAGTGTGATTGGTCTGGTGCGGTGATAATGCTTCAACTGCACTCTCGTTCTGTCGCAAGGTGCAGCAGTTCATGGTTGCAGCAAACTGGGCTCGTAATATTACAATTTATGACGCTACTACTGCATTTATCCATTCGTTTCGTATGTATAGCACTTAGTAGCATTATTATTTATATTGGAAGCTTAACACGTACCCATTAAATGCCTGCACTTATACGAAGCGACAGAACGGGCTTACACAATGGCACGCTGATTTATGATGATGCATTTTAAATAGCATATAATATTCTGTATTGGCTTCGCTAGCAAACACTAATTGTGTGGTTCGGTTTACTGCATAGCGAAGGTCATTTGGATTGATTTTTGAGTAAATGTGGACAAACGGACGAAAATGCTTTGCGCTAACACCAAGAGGAAGAGATTGTTTTTTATTTTAATTTCTTGGTCCATAAAATGTACCCTGGGCATTACGTATAGTCGAACAATTCCCTTATGGGCTATATATTTGACTCGATTTTACGCAAATTGAGCTAAATATAAAATTTTAAGCTAAATCCCCCTCACGCAAGAGTGTCCTCTTATCAACAAGGGATCAATTTGCATGAAGTTGCGTTTTATTTGATCAGGTGGAACATCAAATATTATTTTATTTTCTATATAGAAGTTCGCTCAATACTTACACTGTAAATAACCGGTATTTTTTTAATTTGAAATTGAAAAATGTCTAAAATGAATTGATCAGTGTATTTAAATATAAAAAATAGAAGTGATTTTGTACGATTGTATTTAGCAAATAAGGCTGAAAAATGAATGAACGAAAGAATTGTATAAATAATAAATAATACTTAAAGACCCTTCTTATTGTTCACAGAACTGAAGTGTGCAACAAAAAATGGATACAAATCAACGGTTTCCCCCTCGTGGCACGCGCCTTGATCGTCGCCAGCACGATTGCGAATGAATGAAGATGATGAGGGCGCGATGGGTGTCACGGGACCGAGGCGCTTCATGTTTTATCGATAGTCTCGAAGCACACGGTTTTTCTTTCGCATATACTTGGCTTGTTGCTGTTATTGTTGTTTTGCTAAAGTATGAGTCAGACACGCCCGCGAAGCGCGCCTTATGAAACCTGTTTCTTGACCTTTGCTGCGAAATATCTGCATAACAAAATTACAAACCTCCGCCCAAAGACAACGGGGTCAAACCGTTCGACAAACACTTTCCCATCTCGTGTTTTTTTTACGGGGAAACAGTCGGTAACATGTTTGATGCATTTAAAAAATATTAGCCGGGGTTTGTATAAAAATACAGAAAAAAAATTTTAACTAAAAGTTTGGGAAATGTTTAAGTCAACATTTTATCGCAGATTTAACATTTGAGTGCATGTTTCATTAAATACTTTAAGAACTGCATTCAAGGAAATTTTTTTATCTTTAATTATTAAGTTATTTGGGCATCTCACAATTTTTTTTCTTAAACATACTTACAGACAAAAACGTCAGAACCTCAACTGTAATTAAAAATAGTCTGGGGAAAAAAGCAATTTTCCATGCATAATGCGTCAACGACAGTTACCAGCTTCCCACAGCAATACCATGTGTTAATCGATACACATGGCACACATAACGATGAAATCAATTCGTCCCCTGGCCCTGTGCTCCAACAGTTATAAACATTTCAATACTAAATGTTGCATTCAACCGCTGAAGGGCCCGAGTGTGTGCCGGAACATGTCCCTAGGTGGCGTGTAGCGCATTGGTACAACAGAAATAGAATTATTCCCTTAGTTCGATACTTTTACTTCCACTCGGTGCTCGGCGGGCCGAATCGCTTTGGTACGAGCATCTGCAACCTATTCTTTAATCGAGCTGAATGGGCCAAGGTCCCGGTGGCGAGGGAATTTGAATGGTTGGAATTCTTGTTTTGCTTTCGTGTCAACGAGACGGAGCAGTACGCGAATGTGCCAGGCACTTTGAATTTATTGATACACCAATTATCACCAGCTGATTCCTGTC
Organism: Anopheles stephensi; assembly: GCF_013141755.1. Classification (NCBI taxonomy): domain Eukaryota; kingdom Metazoa; phylum Arthropoda; class Insecta; order Diptera; family Culicidae; genus Anopheles; species Anopheles stephensi. Next base: position 63,622,385 of record NC_050202.1, on the reverse strand, counting down.
GATCGTGTATGTGGGAGAGATGCAGCTGCCGAAGTAGTGAAGCACTGGATTTGGTGCGTTGAGCAAGCAAACGGGCGAGGGTTGATACTTCATCGATCATTGATCTTGAGCCGTTGTGCTCATGACATTGAAAATTGCTCTCACCACACCATACCCACTTTGTTCATCTGCTGAACCGTGTAAAGGCGATCGAGTCATGGAACGTTGGAGCTCCACGATCGTGTGTATCTGGTTGCTGGGACAATACGGTGGTTTTACAACCGGTGGGTGTCATTTTAGTAAAATTTATCGACCATAAAAATTCCACCAATAAAGTAAAGATCACCATGCGCATCGGATCCGCAGACGATAGTGTGGTTTCCGGTTTGCGTTTCGGGAATGGTCCGCGGTACGTGTGTTTCGTTATTGCGTCGTCTGAAAACTAAAACAGTCAGTAAATAATCACCGTTGTGCCGGTTGTGTGTGTTCTGTACGATTATCTCCATAGGATCGAGTGCAATCATCCGGATATATTGGATCGTGGACCAATAGCTAAAGATACCATCGGTGGTTCGGTTGGGATCATTCTATCCCCCCGGGACGACGGAAGTAGTGCACCCCGTAACGAAAAAGCATTGTCGCGATGATTACCAGCTACCTCGTTTGTTTTTTTCCGTTCACTGTATTGACATTGGGAGGATGGGGAGATAATTATTTAAAGAACTTGGCACAATGCGATCATCCGTGATCGATCAACGACGGTACCGACGTCAATCGGTACCTCATGCTAGTGATCGACACAGCAGCATCGTCCCCGAAAAGTTTCGAAAAATTTCATTCAATGTTGAAAAACGGAAGTGCCTTGTCTTGGTCATGTAATGCGTCCGTTTACAGTCCCCAACCTCACCATGCCGAGACCGGAAGAGAGCTTGCTCGATGTTGTGCGTGCATTGAACGCGGCGGTACTTCCGATGTCACCTTTCCTTCACTCATTTGTCCTCGTTACCTAGGGTGTGTCGGCTTCGGCTTTCCGCCCTTCGACCAGGCAAGCGATTGTTAATCCTGCTTTACGTGCGATACCGACTGCTCGATACGATGATCCGACAGATGATGAAGAAACCGACGACTCCTTGGCTTAAAAATAGATCAACTCACTGTCTAATCGCGTTAGGTGGCTCAAGCAGCGCACACAGGCTTGGTAAAATTGTTAGTTTTTCCCCGGCTTGTTAGAAACCACTTCCTTGATTATAGTGAGAAAAAATGAAGCTACATGTCAAAGGGTCTGTTAAGACGATTCGAGTGGCTTTCCGGTATAGAAATGAAAAGTGTGGACTGCATAATGGATATTAAGTCCTCACCTTCTCCTCTGGTTCATCGGTCCTGCCGCGTGTAAACCGGCATCGCTACCGCCTTGACCGCTACACGGCCTTAGTTCCCAAAAGTTTCAAGATTATGGAGAATTCTTAATCAATTAACAAAACTCTTTCCGTGTTCCAAATGCGGTTATTGTAAATATCTATGAAAGTAACACGTTTCAGGAGGCAACACATATTCATTATAGAATCATTTGCTATCAGAATGACTAATGGCAGTCCAACTTTGCTGGAACATTATATCGAGTCTTTTGACCAATCGCTCGATCTCCACTGTCCACGTCTCCAATAACGCTGAACCGAGAATTAGACGCGTAAGCAGCTTTGCTGTTCCTATCGGGCCGCTGCACAAGTGGATGAATGCTTCGCGCGAAATTAATATTGGAATAGCGTGGAGTCTTCCCGATGCGAAAACGTCATTCAGTTCGTTTCCTTATGCTCAAGTGTTTCTATTTACAAACACAGAAAATCACATATTTATCGCTTTTTTCATATTGTAATGTGTGGGCAGACTAAAGCCCATCGTCCATATCTTATTCCGAATGAACCGTTGCGGACGATCGATGCCTCCATTATTCTGTCGTTGACTCTAGACACGAATGGAAATGCAAACTTCTTCCCAAACCTTCCCAAAACTCCGCACAGAAACCCTCGGCCCAAATAACGCCTCGCGCCCGATTGCTTGTTGGAACCTTTGCTTGAAAGACATTTCATTAAAATTGCTTTTCCTTCTTTCTCCGTCTACTTTCAGGCAAATCCGGAGGTGGTGCGGATCCGTTTTCTAAATATATGCGTCTGCGTTCGATGCGTGTGTGTGAGCGGCCGGTGTGTTGGTGTGTTTCTTCGTGTCACGCGCCCTACAAGCAGCATAACCCCCGAACCCGATCCCTGCTTTATAGTGACGGGGGTGAGCCTGGTCCGGTGCGGCACACGAGAAACTCCAAACCCCCTAATCCAAGCGAGGAACTATCCCAGATTGGAGTTTGCGCGAACACACACTCACCAGCGCATGAATGGGCCACCGTACAGGCCGTGTGTTGACAATATATGGAAAGGTGGACTATCGTTTTGGGACGCACGGCTTAGCGGACGCCCGCAGCTCGGCGCACTACGTCAGGTCTAATTAATTATCCACCGCGCGTACCAGACTCGAAACCGCGACTCTCTTTCTGATGCGTGCGGGACTTTTCTGTGTTCGTGTGTGTGTGTGCGCATGGGGTGAACCCTTGGTAAATTCATGTGTCTAGAGAGCGGGAGGATGTGTTAGGCAGTGCCGTGGTGCGATGGCTGCGTGATGTTGATCAAATGACACACACTGGCAGCCGCTTGCGACGAACTCTTTAACTTGCGCAGGCGTACAGCGATCTTCACCACGGCAACACGATTCACACTTTGAAAGAAGATGGTTCACCGTTGGATCCCGCTTTCGGCAGTGCCGGTGAGAATGCGCGTGCGCAATCGATCGATATACTACTCCCACCGATAGAACGGAGCATTGGGGGGGGCGAGGCGAGGGCGAAAGGTGTCCGAGAGCAGGAGGAAGCATTCAACATCACGTCCCAGTCGCGCACCGTGCACAACCGCAGTTGCGAGAAAGATTTCCACAGTGCCAGACGCTGGCTTCGTGTCGCTCGTGTTACGATTCGTGCCCCGCGTGTCCCAAGTAATGTTTCCAATAAATTGACGGTTTAAGCCTGTTTGGACGGGCACAGTGTTTCGCGTGATGTTGCAAAAGTGCAACGATTAAATAGGAACAAACCGGCAGAGCAGACCACGGTGGTGACACGGAGTGTGAAGTATGTGGCGTGTGTGATGTATACGATGCGTAAAACGCGCACCCCGAGTGATGGTGATAAAATGGAAAACGGGGGAAAATTTGGGGTTTGGGGTGTAAGGGGGGGGTGAAAAATTCTTTCCTCTCTACAACCCGGTTTCGTTCCGCACCCCTTAGTGTCGGTTTTCCGTGCGTCGTGCGTGCAAGGCACGATTTAGTGAGAGGAATTTCCCTCAAATCATCTGCTGTACAAGTGTGTGCGTGTGTGTACGGACGAAGAAGGAAAAATTCTGAAAATGTGAAAAACAACATCGGTGGAATGAATGTTGGTGGAAAAGTTTTGATCAGACAGAGCAAAGCAAGCAAAACCAAAGATTGGGAGCAAGACGTGGGTGACCTTCGATTCGGGGAAGCGATGGAAAGCGATCGCGTGATTTTGAAGATCAGGTTCTCGAATGAGATGAAGAGGTTTTGAGACAAGCTAAAGATCAGTAGAGAGGTTGATTTAAGTTTAAAAAGAAGGATTTATTAGATTGAAATCTCATGTCGAATAGTATTTATAGTCGAATTCGGTAGAAGAATTTGTATTGCACTTGTCCTTGAAATCCTGGATCACCCAGGAAAACTCTTTGATACAGATTTTTTTTTTGCTAATCAAGGACAATACAGGCATTGTGTTCTGTTGCATTTTGAACTCTCGTTGGCGCTATTTACGATGTTACGTTTTTCTTTGCGCTTTTCTCACGCGCACTCTTGCAACCTCTGACGTGCTCTGTCTGCTGACGATGCACGGCAGAACTCATCGAAGGTTTGCCGATGCGCGCTAAAAATAGTGAAGGAAGGAAACAAATCACAGCAGTAGAAGCGCGACAAACAAATCGAGCCTGCAAAACGAAATACGAAAAGCCATCACCTAGTGTGCTGCTGGTGAATCAAGGCGATTCCACTCGATCATCATCATCATCCGCATCATCCATGGTCACACACACAAGAAGTAACAAAATATCGTTTGGCATTAACTTAATTTCTAAATCGAATTAACGCAGCCGCTCTTCGTCTGCCGCCGCATTATTTAAATCTTTCGATAGTTGTAGGATCTTGTTCTTGGATTTGCGTATCAAACTTCTACAAGAATGTCTCTTTGATCTGTGCCAGATTGTGGCTTAGCGTGTTGCAGCTTTCATTGCACAAGTGATCATCCAGCCCAAAACGGTTTCAATGAATGACGCTTTCGACTATTACTATCAACACTTGTTCCTTTTAAGTGAGTTCCGATGCGTGTGTGTGTTTTTTTTTCTTTCGCTTGTATTGTGTCGTCGTACTAATCTGCTTTCCCTTTCCAATGGTAGTGATGTCCTGCTGAACAGGTCCACGTTTTTCCCCAATTGCCAACCGGTTACAGTAGTTGATGCCTTCTCTAATACATTCGATTTTTTTCCTTCCCATCGTGAACAGCAGCGCGATAATGATACGGTGTTAGTTTAAAGCAACAGTTTTGTTAGTGTGGCCGTGTTTTGACGTGAGGCTTTGTGCTATTAGTGAACATGTGCCCAACATTGACTTGAGCTAGAACCCTGTGCGGGCGAACATGACAGTAGAGTGAAACGAGCAAGCCGTTTGTTTTTTTGCGTGTTTTTGGGTTCGTTTGTTTGTTTTATTTATTTTTATGCAACGCACACTAAAGCGGAACGTATCTTAGACTACAGCCGACCAAGGGTTTAATTGATTTTTGGGTAATTAGAAACCATTTTGTTTGAAGATTGTTTTCTTTTTTTTTCTCAATTTTTGTCATAATCGGCCATCCTGTTTCCAATGACATACTGAATTTATGCATTGCAAGTTTTTCGCAAGTTCAAACGTCGCTCAACATCTCATAAACGCTGTTCTATTGTGCTAGCTCCCTATTGCTCCTGTTGTTGTTTTCGTTTTAACCTTTTTAAAAGATTTTGTTTGTTTAACCTGTGTGAGTGTGGCCTGTCTGTTTATGTTGTATGTTTTAACATTCCTGGCGATTCATATTTCATCTGATGCATATGCTCTTTATGTTCTTTATCACACCTTCAATATCCACCTCGATGCTTTGGATTTTACACTCAAATTAGTAGACACGTTAGAGGTTGTCTGAAATTGGTTCCAATTCCATCACTGATCGTAGTTTCAGTCGGGGTGCGTGATGGCATGGGCTATATCTATATCAATATCTCTCGAGGTCCCACATGGCACTGGTTAATAATTCATCCTCAACACGTGTTACACCATTTGTTCTTACCAACTGTTTTTTCTCTCTCTTTCTCTTCTTTTCACATTCCAATCCAAACCAGTGTTACAACAGTTTGTGTTGTGTGCATAGATAAACGAAAAATACAAATCGCCACACTGCATCACGCGAACCGACATTTGGCAGCGAAAATTTAATGTGCATCCCTTCCATTTTCTAATAGTGCCTGTTTGTGTATATGTGTCAATAAGTGGTGCGCGCTCTGCAAGCAACCGTGCGAACGATAATTCGAGTTTCGCTGGAAAATGTTGTAAATGTAATATGAAAAAAGCAACAAGATATCGATGGCCGCCAATTCTGATCTGTTTGAAAAATGTCCCTAAAGGAAGAAGCTAATACTCGGTGTTGCTCTCTGTTTCTTACGCATTTTTCTCTCCGTGTGCGATCAAGCTAATACCATTTCGAATCTATGTGTGTGTGTTTGATTTGTGTGTGCGTGTGATACAAATAATAATATCAGTGAAGAAAAATAGAGCAAAGCGTTCTGGCGCAATTTGCTGATGATCATCATGATTCAGTACGAGCTGCGATAGCACGCGCCGAGGCCACATCCTGCAAAGGAAAACTCGACGCAGCCTCTGAGAGTGTGTGCAAAAGTTCAACTTCATCGTGTGTGTGCTGTTAATTGTCGTGTGCCTTGGAATACACAGAATGAGTGCTTAGTAGCTTCTTGATACGATCGAGCGGTTGCTGGATTCTGGATGTGGCTTAAACGAATCCTCGCAGACTAGCGCGAAGTCTGACCGCTCCTCTAGCGTTTGTGTAGATGTGTTTGGGTGTGGTTTTGTGTGTGCGTGTGTGATATTGTATTGCGTGCGCTGTGGAAAATAGCAAAAAAAGAAAAACCATCACACAACTCATAATCACACCAGGAGCTACTATCGTTACTAAAAATAATGTATCACCGTGTTCATCAGCTCGTCATTGGTGTCGTGTAGGATGATGCACTAACGATCGACGTCATATTAGTGTCAGTGATAGTGTTACCGCTCCGGATACGGAACGAGCGCTAGCGTGCTAAAGCTGAGCACAAAACGCAACCATTTAAAACTGACTTTCGTTTTGTACCTTCTTTCTTCCCCCCCTCCCCATTATATCGCCCCAAACGCGCCTTTTTGTGTTGAATGCTGTGCACGGCTCGCGGCACGCAATTCGGGCCCGCTCGGTGACGACATTGCTTTGACGCAACAACGATGAACTTTACCACCGGGCGCTGATGTCTGGACCCGTCAACACATTTAAACGCAACTTCGGAACTTCGGTCTTGCGGAAAATGTATCGGTAAAACGCACCGCACGTACCCGTGTCGTGTCCTCGTGTGCATTCTCGACTATCGGTGTGCAATACTGGAAAACGTACGACTGCCTTCAATCGCGCCGGAATCACACACGAAAATGGCAACGGCAGCGAAACAGTCGTCATCCTCGACGTCACCCTCCAACACGGTGCGCACGTTCGTCGAGGGACAGGAGGATTTGGATGCGATCGCAAAGCAAATCTCCGACCACGCTGAAGCCATCTACCAGACCTGGAAAGCGCGTGGCCTTGCACCGACCGAGATCCTTAACTGCCACACCGGCGACGGTGCTGAGCATGCCTTCAGCCAGGCGCTAAATCCTGCCAACTCTCCTACCGTCAGCCATCAGCCGTCGGGCGGTGCTTCGGGTGCGTCCGGGGTGCAGCAGCTGGGTACAGCGGCTGTTGGACCAGGCAGTGGTGGTTCAACGTCACCAACTTCCACCAACGCTGCCGGTGTAGCGGAACTGCTTGCCAAAGCGCCGAACCTCTCCAACAACAGTCTCGAGCAGCTGGTAAGCTCGTTCGTGAACGAGGATAAAGCTCGGATCGCGGCCCAGCGTCAGCAGCGTGTGGGCGGCGGAGTCCGGACGCCGACGACCGGCACTAGCTCCGCGATCAAAAGTGTGCTGCAGAAGTTCGAACGAAATGGTGCCATTGGTGTCGATGATACAGTGAGCAGTGGTGGTGCTGGTGTGTCGGACGTGGGTAGACCGAGCTATCTGCGCACTGGTGGTGCCGCCGGCGGGATCACCAAACCCTCGGGCCATCTAGCTAATAGCGGTAGTAACAATAATAACAACAATTTTAGCACGATTAACAAGAACAACGTCCCGGACGTGCTGAAGGATACGATCGTCGAGCCAAAGGCGGGCGGTGTTGTGGTGCGCGAAAAACCGCAAACCCCAGTGAAACCGGAGCACCTGCTCAACCATGTGCCGAGCTGGCCGCTAAAGAACCGCGTTGTGAAAACCGGAGGCGCCGGCTCGAAAGTGATCGGTGGCGGTACCGCCCAGCCCGTCGTCGGCTTCACCAAGAACACTGCGGATCTTATGGATGAAGTGTCACGCGAGGAAGAACGTCTAATAAACGCGCTCAAAACCGGTACCGTGCTGAACAGTAGTGATAGTATTTTACCAGAAGTGATCACCTCGACCCTGCCCGATCGCGACGTACCAGATTACGGTTCCGTTGTCGACCATCGCGCTCAGCTAGCCGGGCTGACTAGTGGTAGTAGTAGTGGTGTTGGTGGTGGTGCTAGTGCTCTTTACAACTCCCAATCCGGTCCCGTCGCAATGGTGACCGCAGCGTCGGCGGGCAACGGTGGCGGCCCGATAGTTGCCGCCACCAATGGTACGCCCGCCCTGAACGGCAACGGTACGATCAATGGCACAAACGGCACAAACGGCACCAACGGCACTACCAACCATGGCTCCGGTGACGCGCCAAACGTGAAGCACTGGAATGGGGTGCCGATGAAGCCGAACCACATACCGATACTGAACATACATCAGATCCGCGAACAGGAGAAGCTGTCGATGAACTTTACGCGCAATGTCGCTACGACCCGGTTACCGAAGGACTTTGGCCGGGCGTCGGTGGACGACGAGAAGAAGCTGAACATGCAGCCGAAAACCATACCGAGCCCGATACGGCCATTCCTGTCGCGTGGTTCCGTCGCTGAGCGGGTGCTAATATTTGAAAAGTGTCCCGAGAAGGCGCCACCACGAGAACGGGTGAAAGAACCGGTCAAGCTTCAGGTGAGTGTTGCTTTTGGACAGCCTTTCATACTCTTTTGGAGGGGGGAAACAATGCGTGGTAAATGTGATAAAAACATCGTCTTGCCACTAATGTGCACAACGAGGTGTTAACCATCTGGTGATGTCACCTTACGAAAACTCCAAGATCCAGATCGCGGCCGTTAATAGTCTCCCACCAAAATGGTGCGGTCTTCAAGTGGATTTTACACGGTCCATAAATATACATTAAGTTATCGAAACATTAACCCAATTAACGACTGTTTGCGCAGTGTGGCACGCGGATAGGAACCTTTGCCGGGACTGATTGTCGCCCCACTGCTATGTTGAGATGGTCTAGTTTATGCGTTCGAGTGTGGATCCAATTAGCGAACGTGCGAGCGATTGTGACAATCGAGTTACATAGTTAGTTGACCTTTTTGAGGCGTAGAGACGCGTCCTCACTTAAAAGTGGGGTTTGTCCGTTTGAATCATAAAGGAAGGGTCGCAGGTTAAATGACTTCATCATAGAGGGGATTGGGGTTTTCGTTTTGCACGGACAGTTCTTCTTCCTGCCATACCTTAAGTCTTGTAGTGTGGACTGACTGAAACGAAGATTGGAAGAATTTATGCTCATCACCTTACATGAAATAAGGTGGGCTTTATCACAGATTTACCTGGAAGTACCCAAGTATTGTGTCTGTTTAGCCATAATTGATACTTGATCATGAACAAAAATTGAAGTTATAATGCTTTTTGAAGGATGAAAACTATGTCTAAATAATAGGAGGAAGCTGTCAAGCTCACAAGGTTCATAGAAAACTTCTTCCTTTTTTAGCTTTAAAACTGATTTGGGCTCTCTGTCGTATCTGGTAATTGTTGCTATTGAAGAATCCAATAGGCATAAGGTCTGATGGAAGAGGTGGTAGAATCGCTGGTCTTCAAGTGACAGGAACGGCTATCGAATACTGTCCGGACTGTCTCCCAATACGCAGGACTGACTATCTTGCCATATGAATACAGTCAAGTCAAGCGAGTCCGAAATTGCAGGCCTAGGCCTCTTGAGATTGTAGGGCCAGAGAACATGAAGTTAGATAGAGGAGTGTAACTATGGGCACGCGATACTTTTATTGTTATTCTGAAACACTACCATTTACTGCTTGTTGATCAAGTATAGTACCGTACACACCTTACTGTGTCTATACAGTTTAACATCTCCAACTCATTAGCACGTGGTTGTGAAAAGCGAGAACTTGCTCGTTGCATGAAAGAATCTTTATCCAGTAGTAGCATTGGATAGGATACTGACATGGCAATTCCATGGACTCTAGCTTCGGCAGAGTAGCATCGTCGTTGACAAAGCTCAGCTAACTTTTGCTGATGTAAAAAGCGGCGTAATGCGGCGATCAGATCATCCCCATCATCGTGTTTCCGTTTCACCGAACAGCAGTGACTCAGGCTAGCATCTCCGCGGTGTGTGATGGGTTGCGATGATAAACATGACAGCCTATTAACCACTTTCGTGCGCATATTCGTTGCGCTTTGGTGGCTCACGTGAGCAGGCGCACTGCTGTGCGTGTGCTATGTGCGAAATGTAGACAAGCAAAGTGTAATTAGCCGCCTGTTGCTGTTTGAACGGGTGTACGGCACAACACAGTACACTAACATCGGTTGCATGTGTTGTGTGCTTCTGTTTGAAATTTACAACATCAAGTCAAAGCACAACTGTAAAAATTAGTGTTTTGATATTGTTTTTCGTGCTATCTGAAAATGGCCAGAGAGAAATGAGAAATTCTCATAATATTTAATAATGTATAAGTTTGATGGGTTCTTCTCAGAGATAAGCTTAAGCTGCTCAATGGCACTTCAATTCATGTTTTATGCTACACGGCGCAACATTCCAACCCGAATGCTTAGATGATGATGCTGTATGCTTCACGTCCATTTTCGTTTCCACGATCTGCCTGCCTGTCTGGCCTCCTCAAGCTCGCAATGAATTTACGCCCGCTAAATTTACTGCCCGGCCTCAAGGTTACTGGTGTATACCCCCCCCCGGTGCCGTCGTGGTAGGCAAAACTTCACTCAGTCAAATTTCGGTTTTCGGTTCGGAACTTAATTCGGGCCTGTTTTTGTGTGTGTTGATTTCCACCTACAAGTGCTGCTATGCTGCTGCACCGGATGAGAGGCGGCATAGCGAGGCACCACTTTGGGCAGGTTTAATTGTGGCGACCGTACCGCGAATGGTCAGGGTTACGCGAGACCTTGAAACAGTCTCACACTCGCAATGGGCAACATTTTGGCAGCTGACGATGAGTTTGGCATCACCTGGGCGGGCACGCTACAAGAGCGCAATTCGGATTCTAGTTGAGGGTAGAGTGATTTAAATTATGTTATTTTATGTAGGTCTCCGCGGTGCGCTTTGAGCCGGGTGGTGATTGTGCTACGAACAATGCTTACGGTCAAATGGATGGTGCGGCTCTATTAAAAGGGCCTACCGCCGACCTTCATGGAAAACCCACAGGAAAAAATACTACCTTTTGTTGTTTTTTCTACACAACATTTTGAATGTTCTGTTAATTTTTTTTAAATAGTGAAGTATGAAAATATTTATATTTTGAAGTTACCGTTGCTCTTGGTCTTTTTTTAAGGGCTTTTGGAGGCCTATGGCACAAAATGTGATAAATCCCTACCATGTTTATACGTTTCTATAGCGTATTAAACATTTCATTGTACGCATCATTAATTCAACGTTGTTCCCTCTACAATTTATCCCATTATTGTTTTGAACATTAAAGACCCCAGTCATTTTGGGCATTTTTGGCACGTAGGGAGAAATCGGACCGAACACAAAACACGTCCCGGCTGAGCTTGATCGATAATTCAACAATCGATCGTGTACGCTAATGATAGTGACAGCACGTCAAAACGATGTCAAATAAAACACCCACCACCCAGCCCAGTTGCGTGTCTTTGGGAGAGGGAGGGGGGGGGGGGTGGCCTTTTCTTACAGTCCGAAAGGTTATGACCGGATCCTCGAGCACTTTCTAGCCCATTGAAGGTAAAAATTAATCTAAATGGACGCCGGGGGGGGGGGGGGTTAGCCGCGAGAAGCCGTTTTACTTTCGCCTCGTGTAATGGCGGTTCGATTTTGCAGCGTCACTCGTCGCGCCACACACCATCCATACGTGCGATCGGCACTTTCATTTCTGTTGCACGATTGGATGCATTTGCGTACGCGCCTGCCGCGTCGGTGGGCTTTGCGAGAGCATTTGCATTAGGAAAGCGTTGAACGGCAGGGGGTGGCGATGTATCAGTTCTTCGATCAGAAGCGGTTGCGTGGGGCCTAACACACCCAACAGAGGGTGAAGACACATCGATCAATTGCTTTCCTTCCCTTTCATTGAACGAATGACAGAATGGCACCCGGGGGCAAGACTTGGGCCGCAGGAACTGATAATTTCACCTTCATTTGAGCATGAAATATGCCGCAGAGAAATCATCATTCTATCTCTATGCGTACCGCGAAGACGCGTTTGTGGAGGGTCTTTACGGCGACAAGAAAATTATACACGTCGCAGTAATGTGTAGCAATCGGAATGAAATCGAGGTGAACAGCGTCGCCCCGAGCTCTCCCTTACGATCTGTTTTTTATGTGATGGAACACTTCACTGTCTCTTCAGACTTAATCTGCTACCTTTTGGTGTGTTTGGTTTGTGCGTAACAGCAGCGATTAACTAGCGAGGGTAGGACGAAACGGTTGGGGGCAACTTACGATCACGAGCACACGTGCGCACGCATAAAATCGCGCGTGAGTTGATGAACGTGAACGGACAGCCTTGCACACCCAATGCCGTACGCATGACGGTGGCAGTTCGGTTGGTTAGTATGTGTTGGGTATGGTTAATGAGATTAGTGTACAAACATACAGCAGGAAATATTTGCACCAAGATACTGCTCAAGTACATATATTCTTTGGAGTAGTTGTCTCCCGAACGAACCTTGATGTAATTAAACTGATATGGAAGCAGTCAGTACTCCAACGAAGTTTATTCTTTTCCCAGAAGATCGATAAAACCATTTTTATGTGGAATAATTACCGGCCGCTCTTTGTATTTGGCCCTGAGCGTCTGCGTAGATCGAAAACTGTGCGCACACCCTAAAAGGGTTCTTCTTCGAGTCGGTCACCTTGCCTTTACACTGCTGATTCAGAAGACACTGTCTGACAGCAGACGCACTGGGAAGGATCAAGTAGTGCTAGTTGCCGAGGTTGAACAGCATATTTTTGCACCAACAATAAGCCATTACCGACCGTCCCACGTTGTTGAGCAATTGCAGAGCGAACCAGTTTGTGCCAGCCAGCCAGACATGTACTACGGCGAGCTGAGACCCAACGACGGCTCGATGCACGAGTTTAGGGGTGGAAATTAAGCAGTAAAATGGTCGTGACAGTTCATCTCGATTATGCACTGCAGTTTGGCATTGTAGGTTTCTGTACGCGTGGGTAGCAATTTCCAGACAAACCACACACACACACACATTTGGCACGTACGTGATGCGCTACACGAATTAAGCAAGCAGTATGTCTGTCTGTATGAGGCTGCACGCCAAAATTCTTCGGCCTTTCTACCAAGTCCAACCGCCGTCTGTGTTTGACATTAACGTTTCGGCTAGCCCTGGCTCGCGGTGTAGAAAGCCAGGCGACATAAAAATCATAGACAGACAGATCATTAAAGTGGTGTTGATCCAAAATTAGGAAAATGGTTACGCTTGGCCGAATCTTGACATGTTGAACGATTTTACGATGCTTGACAGAGCGGCCGTTGGGGAAATCGTTGGCCGCCGAGATAGGCGTGTTAGTTACGGGTTGCGTGATGCGCTGTTGTATTTTGTTGTAAATATGTAACAGGCAAATCGGGTAATGGCTGACTGAATGCTGGAACGGTTTCTGGAAGATTGATGATACCTCGGCAGCGTGTGTGACAGATGCAACCCCAGTACAAGTTGGTGACGGAAGAGAGGTCTAGTATTTGTTTCAATTAACTTAGAAGAAGATTCGTTTGTAATGGATGTGAAATGATCATCCCATACTTATCTAGAAGTGGTCAAAACCATTTTTGGGTAAAGTTCAAATTTTGCTGTGCCTGCTGTACCTTGCCGACAATTGTTAGTTTGCGTTTCGGATTTTGGAGCTCGAAATTTCCTCCGAACTGGGCCCAATGATGGCATACCCAAGGGTGATGTGTTAATGCTATCCGTGGTTTGCAATTCAAACTCCATACTGCTCATTTGCGGTTACAAAGTTTTGGACAGCTCCAAAATTGAGTTTTCCGACGATACGCCAAGCGTGCTTGCGTGTCTTCCAGAGAGAAATAATCGTTTAGTTTGCTGGCAGGCAGTTTTATGGACTTGGAGAGTTAGACTTGCTCTGTTGGGCGAGTTGCATAATCGTTTTTTTGCTGTGTTATATTAAAAGCAGCATAATCAATTACTGTTATTACACGGGTTATTTAAATTGCATGATGCAAATGTGTGCCCGTCTCCTAACTCCACGAAACTTCGTGGTACGGGATGCAATCTGGCCGTCAGGCGCTTTCGGAAGCCTCCACCACCAAGTGGGCTATTAAATTTTATTCCTTTGCACAATCGTTTGATGAGGTTTCATTTAATCAGTGTCGGTTGTGGAGGTGCCGACCGGAGGGGGCTGTAATAAAAGCGAGATTCATACATGTACCTACGTAAACGCTTCGGCGCCCGCTCAGTCAGCTCGCAAAACCTTAAAGTTGCCTCTTACGGCCGATGGGCGCTAGGTGACACACCTCTATCTGCGCAGCCGACCGTCTATCCACGGGAGACACTACCAGCGGTGTGGGAAAGATTTGTTTTACTTACGTCGCCGTCGCGGTGCTAACCGGTGCTAGTAGATTCGAGCAAGAGATTCTGCTTTTTGTACTGTTCAATTTTATGCGTTGTTGGGCGTCTGGTTAGATCCGATCGTGCTGTAGTGTGCAAGATCGTAGATTCTTTTACGCCCGGGGGTGTACATTGATACATTCGCTAGCCAGTACGGGCGCGCAGCAGTAGTTGCATTGACAGGGGTCTAGTAGATGAACCGGAAAACTATGCAATTACGACGCCTTCGTCATATTCGTCACGATGTAGTCACTCTGGCTGGTGCCTCTAGAGTGTGTGTGTGTGTGTGTTTGCGCGCAGGTTTTATGGGTAGGGCCATGCTTCACTGAAGGTTTTTTCGAGAGCAGCAAAAGCAAAATAGGCCCTTCTTTGAAAAGTAGGACTGGAAAGGGTTTTGCAGATGTCAGCAATGGTGGAGATCGTACCATATCTGGCAGGTGGTAGGAATAGTGGTACGCTCCAACACAACGCTCGTGTGATGTGAGGGGGGTATAATTTAGTTAAATTCAGGCAAATTTTTGAAGGCCTTGGTTCGCCAGTCTTAAATGGTCCGTGCAATTTAAGGTCGGATTTCGTCGCAAGATAGCGCATGCTATTAAAATCAGGTAAGCCCAATAATAGAGAACCCCTTCAACATGTCGGATCACAGGTCTGTGGTTTTTTATAGTAGTATCGGTATCGATAGTATTTATAGCCGGCTCTCTCTCTCTCTATACTAGTGCCGCTCGTGACTGGTAGCAGTATTTGTTGATCTTTTACTTCGTCGCTTCAATGTTTCGAGGTGCACAGGCGCTCGAAAGCGTTATTTGTACAGCATACAGCAGGCAAGCAAATATGCCAACTACACACACACACACAGCGAATGTGCAGTGTTGTGCAGGTGTTTGCAATGGCGACTGCATATTTTGTGGCCTTTTTTTTTGCATTGTCGGTCTCGCACGATACACGGTCTCAGATAAAATCTAATAATCGGCACCACGTACTGGTTGTGGCTCATAAATTATCGTCATTAACTGTTTTATGCTGGTGGACGGGGCTACCGAATGCTGCTACTGAAGTATGAGAAATTTGTGATAGGCTGTAGAGATATGGTACAAGTACCCATTGGTGTCAAAGTGACGATGGGTGGGAACGATTTTTTCTTTTATAGTATCAAACACATTGTTTGGGTGTTGGTAATGCACATAAATTCCGGTGTGACTTGTTTGAAACTTATCGATTGATGTAACTTGTTAAGTGCCTGGTAGTTTATGCCCTAAAAATGTATTACCAATTATTTAGTCTGGTTGTAAATCGCCAGCTAAGTTTGCTTAAATTTGCTCATTATATTTTATTTCTTCTCCTTTATGGGGTATCTGAACTGTTTTTCACATTCGTATGCGTACTGCTACTCTATCTGATCACCATCCGAGTCTCCAACTCCAGTCGGTCAGATTTGTTTATTTCATCTTACCCGCGCCTCTCAGAACCACCTCAATAAGCCGTCTTTATTTTGAGCATTCTTCTTGCTCGCTTACCTCGTCGTGTCCGTTCCTTTTCTGCTCATTTAACGATGGCCTGTTTTTGCGTGTTTTAAGCGTTTACCCAAGAGAAGAAGAGGTGTTTAATCTTCAATTGCGTTTCGCGGCTTGAAAGGCGACAGGAACCAGACACGTTACCGTGCTTCGAACACTTCTATTTCGAGAGGATTTGAAGTAATGTCCGTCTATCTTCAGGAAACTGATTTATATCTTTGTGGGTGCAGCACTGTAAGGGGCGTAAAAAAAACCACAACCCTAGAACGATGTGAGGGAGAGCAATACATTTTATGATAGGGTTTTGGCCAGTTTTAAGCTACGTTTAGTTTCATCACGCCGAATTTGATCGTTTTGTGAAGATGCTGTCATCGTATTGCTACGGCCAGATTGGTGGTGACATCCGACACAAACAGGTTTTGTGAACACGCGCCAGCCAAGGATTTGTGCGGGTGGAAATGTAGTCTACCGAGAGCGTGAGACGTAGCGCAATTAAATATTGAACGATTTGGGCGGCGGCTCGAATTACTTGCACCGAGCAGGTATCATTCACCGTTCAAGAATGTTCAATACATTGTTTTAAATACCCGGTTGCGCATGGGTGATGATAAGGCGTAGAAAGTGATCCATCACGAGACCTGTGCACTTGGGGCGGCATCAGCCTGTTGTTGTTGTTATGCTCAGCAAGTTTTCCACATTACGTCACGCGTTACGCGTCAACGGTGGGAGAGGAAGTGGGCGTTCTGCACCAACGAGCTGGCACTTTTTTGGCGTGTAGTTGTAGGAAGGGTTGGTTTTATTTTCCACTATAAAAGCCCTTAATGTGTCTTCACAAGCATACGCTCTGGGGGAAATGGCTCAACAATTTGCACTTAAAATGTGACTTATTATACACGGATGTTGGAGAGCCATTTATTCGGTTCCGCTTGCATTAGCTTTGGTGTTTTTTTTTCCGATTCGTAGAATGTTTTACCTTGATAATGAAAACAAGTAAACAATATAAAAAGAACATATGAAAACGGTTATAGTTTTAAGGGAAAAATCCTAATTAGTTGAACAACTAATTGTTGAGTAGCTACATATATTAAAGTTCGTAAGCATACGTTTAGCTACACATCAAAGTCCATCGAACCGTTTGCTTTTTTTCGTCATTGCTAACGGGTACATGCCGCACTGTGTGCAAGGAATTTTGAAGTATGCAAATGATCCACGCCTAAGGTTGGACGGTCCGTACGAGTCTTTCTCCGAATGTGCTGTTTTTGTTTTGTACAGGTTTCCTTTGTTTTTTTGGTTCGTTTTCTCCATTTATGCTCGTACGCTTTTATGCTTCGATACGCATGATCGATGAAGGGCTGCGTTTGACGGATGTTACTTTTTGTGCGCAGAAGAAATTAATTTCGAATCGATGTAGATGTCATTCTGATTGATTCATGTTAGTACGGGAAGGATAAGACGTTCAGAGGGTGGTGGTTCACTCATTGGGAATGCATCCATAAAGTGTATTCAATTTTATTTATTTATTTGAGCATGATGTATTACTATTTAAAAAAAATCCTTGGTGGACTTCGAGGTAACGCGTAAACATTTCTTGATCTTATTTGAATTTCTTCAAGATCATCTCATGAGATGATCTCGTATGAATGAGCTAAACAATGACGTAGGGCTATAGAAACCGAATCATCTTTCCGAGATGCATTCACACACACGCTAACACTGACTGGGCTGCAGTGAAACAGTTTCTCGATAATGCGTGCTGTACACCGAACAGATGTTAGGGTTTCAAACTACAGGAAATTGTGTTTTTCTTTCACAACAAGAATTTTCTCCACTAACGCCGCCAACCATGTGGTAGTTTCGAAGCTGACGCATTCCGTTTCGACACCCACAAACTGTGTCGTGGACGATTTATTGCGTCAAAATCACGCCCTGATTTGTGAGACTTGGTTCGTGTAGGTCCGTTTTTTCTACACACAGTTTGTGAAGTTTAAATACAATTTGTTTAATAAAATTTGTTTAAATTTATAACTCATAAGAGAAA
This sequence comes from Anopheles stephensi, assembly GCF_013141755.1. Taxonomy (NCBI): domain Eukaryota; kingdom Metazoa; phylum Arthropoda; class Insecta; order Diptera; family Culicidae; genus Anopheles; species Anopheles stephensi. The sequence continues at coordinate 63,604,487 of NC_050202.1, read as the reverse complement.
CGTGTTAGATCACACGATCGCGATCGCGTCATATTTGATGTCAGTTCTGCGTCCTTCTTGGTTCGACGCTCCTCTTTCAATTTTCCACTAGTGGCCATTTGGGGTGACAGCAATAATGTCGCCTTTTTCTCGTTTTCGCTGTTTCGTGGGTCATGATGGCGCCTTTCGGACGGGGCACACACGCACACACGCGTGATGGTTGACCAAAACTCATCACTGTCGTTCCTGCAACCAAACCGACTAATTGATACCGTCATCTTCGGTGGTGGGTTTTTTCTTTCCCCTTAAAAATACACACACACACATATGCAAGTTTTGGGTGACGTGAGGTACACGGATTTCCTGGTTACTGATATCTTTCCTTTTTCTTGCTTCTTTCTACTTACAGTCAAAACCTGTCAACCGGCTGATGCCGCCAAACATTCACACAACGCTGCAGCGACATCTGAAAAACTCGACCAAAGCCCCCTACATACCGCAGTAAGTATTGGACCGCCGACCTTCAGAGTTCCCGTCGATTGCTGAACCTTTGCTTGGTTTTACATTTTTTTTGTTGTTGCTCGTTGTTGCTGTACGCGAGTTGTTGATTTAAACTGGGTGTGTAGTGATGTCGCCACCGTAGAACGACGGCCATCAATGGCATGCAGATTTGGGGTTTTTTTACACCTACACGCAATGCTTATTTTGCATAAAGAAATTATATCGTCTGCGAAGAAGATGACATTAGAAATTAGTCAGAAAAACACATTTTCCACCATAGATAATAGTCCCTTTCGGCGAGGGCGATGCTGCGACATCTTCGCCTATCTAACCGCACTTGAACTTTCGCCGACTGTCCCCCCCCCCCCCCCCCCTGAGGCATCCTTTGTGGCGCTTGACCGAAAAGAAAATTCAAAATAAAAAACATGCAAACCGCGTCAATCACTGACACTGCCAACACAAAGCCTAGATAGAGGGACCTTTCGCGCACTGCGAATGACGACGACTGTCTGCCACAGGCACAGTCGTCACCGGGGAAGCAGCGTCGTCTCGTCGCAAAACAGAGGCAAATAAATTTTCTCTCCGCAAAGGTAGACAAAAACATGCGTCGGTCACAGGCTATCTGGCTCGGAAAAAAGTGTCCCACAGATGGGACACTGGGGAAAATGTGTTTGCAACTTGTGCGATTTTTAAAGCGCCACCAGCGCAACAATCCTACCAGCTGCCGGTGGTTGCTGTAGTTACATTCTTCTTTCAATTATTTTTGGTATATCTGACTGACCGTGACTGAACCGCGTGGTGTGACGGTGAACTGAATGCTAAATAGCTCTTCTGAGCCTCTATCGTTCCACCTTGCCAGTGTTTTCTGGATTGAATCAAACATAGGATTGAAATGTTTGGTGGCTCGTTCTCAGTAATACGAGCTGTTGAGATACTTTGCACCGTAATTCGAGGATTCAGCTGTGTGCTTTCGCACAGAGTAGTTAGTATACGTTACCGCCGCAATTTGTGTCTTGAGCCCAAAATTTAAATCTCATTGCTGTTTCGTTTCGTGCGGTTGCCGAATGTCATTCAAATGTTTGCCCAGGTTCTTGACACCTGTTGACGTTCGGGCGCAATTTGATATTGCAAGAATTTATAAATATGTTGGTGCTTCAAACGGACATATCCATGTCCCTCGGGTAGAGTACATTCGATCCGGTGTTCCGTTCCGGAACGAAGAGCGTTAAGAAAAAGGGTATTTTTTTGTTAACTTTAGAACCTGTTTTCCACGCTTAGTTTTGCGTATTGATTTCCACCATGTATTGATTTTTTTTTTGACGAGCATGAAATATATCTTCGCATATATAAGCGCATTAGTGGCAGTAAGTCTCTGTTTGTCTAAGCGACATACAGCAACTTTCATTAAGTGTCCCCTGCCTTTGCACAGCCACAACAAACAAGTCCAACATCGTTATTGGCTTTCAACAACAACAAAAAAACCCGTCGAAAAAAGCTTTCCATTTCAACCAGCAGTGTGTTGCGGTGCCAGGCCTTCACAATGCTACCTCGTGTTATTGAGGTCTGGGATCTGGGGAAAATTTTATGAGCCAACAATGGTTCTCTTTCGGGTTCGAAATTAAACCTCATTAAGCATCATTTTACGCGCGCTTCTCGCTGGCAATGGACGCCGGTGGTTGGTGATCTCGTTCGGTCCACTGCTCTATTGTCGTCGAATTGACCGGAAAACGGTGCGGTCCTCCGACAACAACATTCTCTTGTGTGTGTGTGTGTTTTCGTTCGGTTTCAATTAGGTGTATTCACACTCTTATTAAGTGTGATCGTGCGGGGTTTTATTTGCTGTTCATCTTCACGAGCCACGCATTGAGTCATCTGTGAAGGGTGTGATTTGCTAGGAAACGGTGAGAGAAAGTTCTTTCATTTTCCGCTGCAAATTGCTTGCATGCTTTGCCTTGACGATTTAGAATGGTATTTTGTGAATGAATCGAGTTTCTCATTCGTGGGAGGATCTGCCCAGTTTTTGGCACAGTTCCCGAATAAATGAGAATGTGTCGTCCGATTCGTTTTGTCATTCGAGCAATGTGCATCCATTAAACCGGTGGTCCGTACAGCACGGCTGACGGAAATTGTCCCCTGCACGCATTCCTCCTTCATGTTGCAGCTTTTACTTTAATATTTCATTTCCGTTTTTTTCCCCACAGATTCCATTTCCCAAATGGCAAACCACCGCCAACGATTACGACGGAAACGACGATGCAGCGATTGGAGCAGGTTTTCGACAAGATGCCAAACTACGAATGTACGCGAGACAACTTCCAGGTGATCGTCCAGATGTGCCAAGTGCCCCAGTACTGGCGCTTGCCACTGTTCATGTGCACGCAGCTCACCCCGAACGGTGCCGTTGATGGAGACAAATTCCTGCACTTCTGGCGACAGTAAGCCTCGCATTGTTTTACATTCGTTGAATTTGAATCTAATTATTATACGCCCGTTTCTGTTTTTTTTTTTTGCAGGATGACCTCATTCTGTCACGATGCAGCATCGCGATTCGTCTACATAATGTCACGTGGTGATCGCACGCGACCGTACATCTTGCCGGAAGACTTTGCGCACCTGATTCAGGATGTCGTCGATACGCATCCCGGGTTGGCATTCCTGAAGGAGGCAGCCGAGTTTCACTCCCGCTACGTACATACCGTGATAGCACGCATCTTCTACAACGTGAACCGCAGCTGGACGGGCAAGATCACGACGGCGGAACTGCGCAAATCGAACCTGCTGGACGTTATTCAGCTGTTGGAGGAGGAGGAAGATATCAATCAAATTATGGCGTACTTCAGCTACGAACACTTTTACGTAATCTATTGCAAATTTTGGGAGTTGGATCGTGATCATGATCTCTACATTGACCAGCAGGATCTGGCCAGACATAATGATCATGGTATGGAATGATAAAGGAAAACGGATAGGCCTGTACGCACTCGCCTCTAATGCGCGTTTGTTTGCCTTTCGTTACAGCTCTCTCGTCGCGGATGATCGAAAGAATCTTTTCCGGGTGCGTGACGCGAAGTCCCCGGCGAGGCAATAACAATCCGATGATACAGGGCCCCAATGGACCGAAAATGTCGTACACCGATTTTGTGTGGTTCCTGCTGGCGGAAGAGGACAAATCACATCCGACCGCCATCGAGTACTGGTTCCGCTGTATGGATGTCGACGGTGACGGTGTCCTGTCAATGTACGAGCTGGAGTACTTCTACGAGGAGCAGCAGCACCGTATGGAATCGCTCGGAATAGAAACACTTCCATTTGAAGACTGCCTGTGTCAAGTATGTTCGCCTGGAGACGGTAACGAATAGCAGACGATACGTTAATATATACTTGTACTCTGCAGATGTTAGATATGATCAAACCAGCAACTCCTGGCTGTGTAACATTGGCCGATCTGAAACGCTGCAAGATGACACCCATTTTCTACGACACATTCTTCAATCTGGAGAAATATATGGAGCACGAACAGCGTGATCCATTTGCGCAGCGTGAAAATGATGATGTGAGATTGAGCGTGTCGCTGCGACTGTTCTGTGGGGAACGATTTTTAACGGATTTTTGGTTAATCTTTTTAGCTTTCCGATTGGGATCGATATGCGGCCCAGGAGTATGAACTGTTGGTGGCTGAAGAAGGCGGAGATACGCAAGGGTAATATAAAACACACAAAAATTCAAACTTTTCCTCTCACTTTACCTTCTCTTGGAGCTTTTCTCTTTAAGTCCTCTCTATCTATTTCCTACTCTGTTTCTATTTCACTCATGTTATGTATGCGAAATGCAACATGCAATACTTCTTTCCGCTCTATTCTGTAATAACGTTTCCGACTACTCTTGTTCACTCTTTTATACCTATCATTTTATCTTATCACCATCATTTCATTTATTTCAATTTTTCCGTCGTTTGGATCGAATCGATTTAAACATTGTAAACTGTTTTGGCTTCATTTGGATGGTTTATAGATTTGTTTGCAAAAAGCGCAGACCGCTGCCACTGGGAGACTTTTATGATATTTGCTTACCTAGTTTAAATGAAAATACAACTTTAAACGAATATTCCATTCCATTCTCTCAACTACAAAATTTAATGGTAGAATAATCACAAATGTTGGTCAAATTGATCCGTTCTCTCATTTGCAGTTTCTTATGCAAAATCAGTATCTTTCTGCTTAAAAGTTGGCCAATTAGTAAATTAAATTCGCCCAATCTTTCTTCTGTCACACTTCTCTTCAAACCTTCCTTCTCTTTCTCCTCCTCTTCTGCATATCTCTATGTTTTTTCTTCTTGTGTAATCTGCTGAGCTGTTGTTTTAGTCCCGATACTTTGTATCTCTTTGTAACACGTCGAGTAGTTTAGCATTTTATACGATTACAATATTTACCTTAATACGTTTCTTCCTGTTTCTCAATATCTGTTTGTTGTTTTGTGTTTGTTTTCTCTTACTTTTCTCCCTCTCTCTCTCTCTCTGTTTGGTTTTTTTTTCTCTACACTGGTTACATACACCCAACTTTATCAACTATATGCACCTACACACAACTTAATTGCCTCAACATTCCTATCCGACACGTATTCGATGGTTTTATTGTTTCGTTTTGTGTACACTTTTCTGTTTTCTGGTGAAGGGAGGAAGAGACCCGATAAAGATAGGTGAAGATGATTTACAAGAACGAAATGTTTAAAAGCGTAGCACACACACTGTTTCTATAGGGGTAAGGATATAAACTATAGACGAAATGGATATCATATTAAACCCAAAACATACACATCCATCTTTAAATGCCATTAATCTCTATATGATTTCATTGCAAAGAAAAAAAAAAGCATTTCACTTGTGCGCATCTCATCATCGCGTGCTTCAATTTAATAGCGCATTGATGCTGCAATTTCACCTCAAATTGGAAGTAATTTATACGGCTATACATGGCGGCGATTCTTCGATGCTCTAACATCTGACCTGATACATATCTGGTGCATACATACGATGTGTACATTATAAAAATGTTTTAAAGCAAATTACCTGAATAATGAGGCTGCCTAACCGATCCTAAACACGTGGCTACGATGCTAAAAATTATTATATTCATGTGCTTTAAAATAACGTTATTTATTGAGATCCCCGGCGGTACATCTTTCACGTTATAGATTTGTTGGAGCCAGGAACCATATCATTTATTTTCTTTTACACGTATTTCAACAAAAAAAATCCTTCTTAGCTCGAAGAGAAATTAAAAACAAAACCCCTTCTACATTACATTTCCCGAGAGTACTCCCCCCCCCCTCGCCCGGTTTGTAGAACTTTCGGAAACTCGGACATTAAAGCCTAGTGCTGGAAAGTGTGTGTGTGTGTGTGTGTGTGTGTGGTTTCTACTTAACAGTTGTGTCCTAGTTTGTCCTCCTCGATGCTCCTAGCGAACTGTGTACATTTATCGTTGTTGTGTTGTACGTGCCTGATGAGTTTGTGATTGTGTGCTTGCGGTTTGACGAATGCATTTTCTCAAAGCTCACAGAGTGAATAAGTGATTTCTTGTTTTTTTTTCTTTTTCTCTAAATTACATTACATTCCTCCAAAAACTTATCACCTAATAACCAAACCAATAACCAATGTTTCGCTAACTTGCCGCTAACCGTGAACATTGCCACACTGCTAACTAATGAAACACAAACAAACCGCATCTCTAAATAACATCCTTCATCCTGCGGCCGCGGGTTTCGAAACCGTCTGCTTCTGACTAACCCGACCGAATGCCTACAATGCTGTGATGCTGTGATGGAAATGCATGATGGAACACGGGGATAATTGCGGGATACATTTTTAATGGCCGGTAACCGTTAACCCAAACCCATTATGTGGAATGCCGGCCGTGTGTGTGTGTGTGTTCCCCTTCCGTTGGTCAAATGACTCGTTGAGCAGTCATTGCTACACCTTTGGCCAACCATTGCTGTCGACCGTGGCCGCTGGTACAGCCAGATCGCGGCTGCCGGTACCATCTTTGTTGCATGCGGGTGTCATCGGTTCTGCTTCCGGGCGCAGTACGACGACCACCACCACCAACATGGTTAGTGGTAGTACGGTGCATTGCACGTCCGTGTCGGCGACGACCGTACACCATTCACGCTCGGCCGCCCAACGCGCCGGTACGTGCAAGGCGTCCACCAGCACCGCTGCAAGCTCTACCAGCGGCGGTTCCCGTAGCGGCGGTTCCACCTCTCACACTAACAACAACGGTCGCAAAGGTGCGCCGGAAGATGCTACGGCTGCACCACAAACAACAGCGATGCACTCGAGTCGCAAAATGATGGCACTCGACAGTGATCCTAATACCTTTTATAGCGCATTTCTGGTGTAAGTAACAATAACGACCAGCACTTGTTTCTTTCCTGATTTTTCCCCCCTTTTTGGCTCTTACTTATTTATTCACTATCTCTCTCTCTCGCTCTCTCTGTCTCTGTTTTTCCCCCACTATTTCTTCACCTATCTTTTTGTCTTCTATATATTCATATCCTAATCCTTTCCTATCGTTACCCTTTTTCCCCCTATTTTGTGACCCCCCCCCCCCCCCTCCTTCCTCCCCCATTTTGTGGTGCCAAGTTTTTCACCTTTAGTTGATTAGTTAAATTAGGACGAGTTTCTCTTAGTTATGCATTTGAATTGACCGTTATATTAAACAATGATTTCGTTCAATGTCTTGCACCTTTCTGGTTCTGTTACGGAGAATTATTGCATATTAAAGGGTTCCGTTTACCATAATGGACTTTAATTCCTTTTTTTGTTATAGTCAATTTATTTGTTCGTTGTTTTACTTTTCGATAGACGAGCTCGTTAAGTTTTAATCTGTTGCTTTAGTATTATATTTTCTGTACAGTTAAATATAAATATTTTTATGTTTACACTGAAAATTCTTGATTTTTTTAGTTGAACTTGCAGTTAATCAAGTAATATTAAATGCTGTGTATAGAAATTTTCTTCCGTTTGACCTTTTGTTCTAAACTCTCGTCGTTGTTTGCGTAATCCTATCCAAAACACTACTCTACCACTTTTCTACTCTTTGTTTTATGCGTGTCTATGCGCTTTCGAATGCGTCGTGAGTGTGTGTGTGTGTGCGTGTATGTGGGATCGATTTTTTACCGCCAAAATATACTTCAAACGGCACCGGAATCGAAAGATTCTTCGTCTGCAAAATAAATATGTACAAAATTTACCTTGGATTTAAATCGGATCATTCAAATCGTATGCTGAACGGCTAACTATCGGAACAGTCAGTGTGCCAGTGTATTTTGCTTGGGTTTTGGTTTTTTTTTTAAATATTATTGTTACATTTTCCAACCGCCGTGTATGCCACCACACTATTGTCTATCTGAATGTTTCATAACGGTCTCTGTAATGGTCTTTTACTTTTGTAATCTTCTCCATTTTGTGTGTGATTTCCACTCGTCTAAGTGTTGAATTGTAACTATTATTTTATTTTTGAAAAAGAAAATTGTGTTTAGATGGCAGCACAGTTCCGTAACGAAATGAAACGGGCTATGAAATTTGTTTTTTTTTTATATTTATAATATTGTTGTAAATACATTCTTGGAAACACGATCATAATTGGTAAAGCAAAATCGGGATCCAATAATTTTAGGACGTATGAGCGTGTAAAATACTATCGGCCGTTATTGCTATTGCCCCACATATTTTACACCCTTTACTTGTGTATTTTTCACCCCGTCCCTCGAAATTGGCTTATAGGTGTCAAAAGTGTCTGTATGTCTGTGTGTTCTACGGCGTCACATTCCAATCAGCATATTGGGAGGCTACGTGTTAGTGGAAACACTTGAACAAATTCATGCTTAAATGCTAACGTTGTGCTAACAAAAAATTGTGCGCTAGACAAAACAGAGTGAGGACAGCCTAAATGTAAGAAAAATCATGATGTATCTCCTTAGTCTCTCTTCTTGTATTTCCTGTTCACCGTGAATTCGTTCGTCTTTACTGTTGCGTATCTTTCCCATTCGTTTACTGGTATCGTTTTGCGTTTTTTTTTTTCTGTAGTTTTATTTTCGTTAGTACAGTAATTGTGTTTCGTTCTTCCCGCACTTGTACATACGTTTTGAGAAAATGCATCGCAAAGTGTATGTTTTTGTTTTGGTTTTATTGTATGTGTTAAAATAATATCAATTTTTTTAAACGTAAGACTTACACACGTGTACCATACTTTCTCACTGCTTGCCATCCCTTTGAGTATTATGTCCGCAAATTGTAATGCACAGTCTCCTTCTTCATGCATCACTCATTTTTCATTTAGTTTTGTAAGTAGAGTAGATATTGCTATATTCCTAACAAAACTATCGTTAACGACAAAAAATCCCATCATTTAAATCGATGCTTATGCTTTAGGCTAATATAGTTGATATTTAAAAAAATATATTAAATTTGACAAAAAGCTGCTGCTTTCCATTTGACTCTAATATAGTGCAAAAATGTGGAAAATTGCTCATTTGCTTACAATGCGAATAGTAGTAGCAGCACACCGAAACCGAATCTGCTCCGCTCTGTCGATGTACTAATGAATATCATCTCTTTTTTTCTTTTTCTTTCTCTCTCTCTTCCTCTCTATTACATCTCTTGCCACACACAAAAAAACCCTCCCCTAAATCATTGGATTCCGTTTGATATGTGTTTGCAATGTGTCACGCGTGTTGTTTGTTGTGTAAATTCGATGGTGTCGCGGAAAATGAATGGCAAACAAAAATCCACCACCACCACCAATCAAAACTGTAATGCGCTCTACCCATACATGTAACAAAAAAACTGAAAAACTGCGTTCTGCACTTTACCATTACACCATGAATTGCACATGCTACGTCCACAATTAAAAACTCCGAACGCCCACGAACGCGTGGTTGGTACAACAGTTCTTATGATGAGGATGAAGACTACGAGCCAAACATAGATATTCTCGAGTCACAGTTAGATGATTGCATACTGAACGAGTGGTGAGACACGGTGAAGATAGAGTCGGCCGAAGACTTCGAGCGGGCCGAACGGGCCATTCAAGAACAGTTGAATCGACTCTAGAGAAAAAAAAACACACACACGCTCCCAAAAAGGCACAGTGGGGGCGACTACCGACACGCACGGATTTTCCCATCTCGGTGGCCGTCGAGAAAGCAGGGGCAATCAACGGTGGTTCAACAGCACAGAAATGTTTGGAAAACGCAAAGAAAAAAAAAAAGAGCGCCGTAAAGAGAAAGAGAGAAAAGGAAATGGTCGAAAGGGGATTTGATACAACACTACAAAGCAACACTCAACAATGCTACCACTACTTCTACTACTACTTCCTACTACCACTAGCGGATGGACAACATCTTCATCGGTGTAACAACAGCGCTACTGCTAATGCTATCACCGCTACTACCACTACTATTATTACTACCGCAGCTACTACAACAACAGCGCCACTACTACTACTATTACTACCATCGTTGGCAATATTAACTGGCATTATGAGTGCGGTTGCGAATAGCTAGTAACAGTCAGATCAAAGAACTCATCCTTTTCTCAAACAAAAACAAAAACAAAGAAACTACTCAACGCCGCTTTATAGCAAACGTCAATGTGTTAGTATGCGTTCACTTCACGCTCAGCTTCTACGTAGGTCTGCTAGGAATGTTTGCTAAAAGACATAACAACAAACGAATTAACTGTTGCCTGTAGCACACGGAAATGACAGAACTACGCAGCGTCATTTGCAAAAGCATATTCTCGTGTAAACAATTTGTGTGATTGAAATTAATAGTTACCACGTGCTCGCTTCACCATAACCGTTTACAGAGAGAGAGCATATGTGTTTGCCGGCCATTATTCTATCTACCGTCAAGAATATGAGAATGATTTTTCCCTCTATACGCTCGTTGCAGGTGTTGCCTATTTTGGCGGATTTGTTTTCTTTTTCTACTTCTTCAAAATTAAACCATATCATGTGCATCATCAACGGCTATCACACTATCAATAAAATTGTACATTTTGGATCATTTCATAGGTTTCACGAGCAGCGAGCGTATCGTACCGTCGGCATGCACAGACACAACCATCTGCAAATGCTAGGACCAGAAAATATTGTCTAGTAACCAGACAAGTCAGATTGGCTAGCTCTTCTCCCTTGAGTTGGAGCAATCGGTATTTTACGGCGATTTGTTTTGCTAGCTAGCACCTAGAGCTGTTGGCTAAACTTCAGACAGGGACCTTTTTGCGGAGGTCGGGACAGCTGAGAAGAACACAACACATTCTTAGGATACTTTAGTTAAGAACGTTTCGTATAAGCTTTACAACGGTGCCAAAATAATTTTTTTCGTTACGTTTTAGCGTTATCTGTTAGGTGTTACTTCTCGGAACATAACTTCGGGAAAGATTAAGTGTATCGCACAGTTTATGTACAGGTTTATTTTTTGGGGTTTTTTTTCGCACCCACGGAAATGGTTTGTCGATCGATAAACAGTGTGCGATAGGAGGATTCTGAAGATATCAGCGGTGTACTGTTAGCGTGTGTGTGGCTTTAGAAGTTCTAATCCGTCCCGTACACACTCACACGCGCTGTTTCGATGTTTGACAGAAAGGATTCTACTTTATGACAAGGCACACCAAAAAAACAACCCCCCGTGTAAAAATCGTTTCCCCGTCAGCTTCATGCTTTTCATGATTTAATATCGCCATTTCCCTGCCAATGGTATAATGGGGCTGCAATGCTGCGCGCACGAACACATCGTTGGCTTAACGGCATCCAGGGTTTACTCATCCGTGCTACTACTCATCTCTCAGTCATCGCTTCACCACCACGGGACATCATTGACCATCAAACCATCGATCGTCTTCCAGCAACATAAACTCACTGACGTATGTGAAATGAAGAAAACATTACGAGATAGAGAGAGAGCGGGAGAGAGAGAGAGAGGCTCCGCCAAGAAAACAGGACAGTGATGTGAAGTGAACAAGACAAAACAACTGCGTGGAAAATGGTACACGAGCAGCAATGTCATTTGAAAAATTATTTGCTCCAAAAAGTCTAAATAGATCGAATACCATTACGCGGGCTTTAATTTGTCTGTGCTCTAGAGCTGCTGTGTTGTGCCGTTTCTGTTCTGTACCCGTCACCCATTGTGCACGCATCCATTCTGTGACAGTATGGCCGACGGACACTAAAGAGTACTGTTTGAATTGTCCGTAGGAAAAACAGCGACGACAGTGACGACAGTGACAGCGAAAAGATCAGCCTCAGGATAAGCTGGCGCGAGCGGTATTTACGCAAGCGACGCAATAAGAAGAAGCGCCGATAGACACCAGGCGCCTCCATCGTGTCTTTTGCCCCCTCCGCTCGCTAGAAGACACAAAGCAGCCCGCAAACGCATCCGTTCCTTACGCTCCTTCATTATCCAACACCCTCTTCCCAGTTTCCTTTCCCTCCCGCGCGTGGTGTCTAGAGTCGTGTCATCGTGTAGTATTTGAATGAGGACGGGACGAAGACAGCTAAGCAGTAGAGCGCATACCGAGATAGGCGCGGATTAGTTTTATAATCAAACAAACAAACTAATTGTGCTATTGGCGAGTGCATGAATTGAATGGGACGCAGTGTAGCAGGAAAGAGAACATATTTTAAACTTCAGTGACAACGCTGGTCAGTACGTGATCGACGATCGATCGATATTTGCTTAGTGTGTGAGTGAGTGGACTGGAAGCTGCTGGTTACCTTGACAGCAGCGGTACGTGACTGAAAGTAAATGTAAACCCCGAGGAAGAAGGATAGGAAGTAATAGTAATAATGACACAACATGCGCGTCACGGTGTTTTAAGGCAAAGGTTAAAAAACATTTTGTACTAAATCTTATAAACCACTGGCATCTCGGTGTGCATCTCCTCCTGGATGTGTGTAATTTGCAATTTTAACCGCCCGATTAGAGGAATTGTAATGTAAATAGCTGGAAGGAAACAAAAACAAACAAAAAAACATGGCCGAAAAACGGGGTTGCCGAAGATCGTGAAGTAGTAGAAGGATTGAGAGCTTGGAATTTAGCAAGCAACAACCGAAGCGCATATCTAGCATCTAATTAATCCCTGTGTAACTCTTATCTAGTCCAGTGTTATATTTGTGCGTAAATTTCTAACTGCTAATTCTGAACGTCAGCATATAATCTCTTATACATACATTTACTGGGAATACTTTAAAAGAATTAACTTCTAAGCCTACGTTGAAGGCAGTTTTTATGTTGCTTCATATGTTGCGATAGACTGCAGCTAAACCAATTGTGCAGTTCTTCAAACACAGCTTCCATCCGACGTCGATAGCATTAATGCAAACCCCGATACAAACCGATTAATGCATCCTGTTATTAGCTTGGACTTGACAAATGATTAATTTCTCGAGCGAGGGAAGGTTCACTGTTAAGTTTTGAGTTTTGCTCATTAGTCGCGTGATGGTTACGTTACGTACGGAGACGATCGACCGTTGCGTTTATAAAGGCGCCACATTTTAGTTTGAAATCTACTTTCTACCAGAGCTTACTTCGCCAGTACGGTACACGCGCGTACGTTAGACGGATTCGTTGTTGTACATAGGGGAGCGTAATTATTTTTGCGTAAATCGTAAATCGGTACAGTGTGCTTTGTTTGCATAAAACTATAACAATACTCAAAAACAAAACCCCCCCAACAACATTAACTGGTGGCCCCATGAGAGAAAGAGATCGAGAGCGGACAAAGAAACTGTAACTTGATTGCTAAGTGATCGCAGCTAAACATGACACCATATTTTACAAAACAGAACGAGTAAAGCAGACAAAATTGGAAGGAGAAGAGCAATGAATTGGCAAGATGAGAGAAGATAAGTTGCAGAAAAGCAAAACCTGCCACTAGTAAGAATGTAACGGACAAACGATTTGGATACAAGATTTGATGAATTCCGATGAATTTAAGCTGGTGGAATTGTGGACTTTATCGTCGACCGACCGTATAGTACCGTGTGCAAAACTCCCGTATAGCCGTAGTTGTGTAGGAAAGGAAAATCGAACTCGAAATAGAAAGAACTGAAAACCTTATTTAATTTTTTGTGAATAATAATCCTAATCGTAACGGTATAGAAAGGCAAAACACGAAGCAGAAGAAGGATGAACAAAAAAAAGAACTAAAAAAAACATTAAAAATTAAGTGAATGTGGAACGTTAAATACACAGCAGAGAGACCATCTCATGGCAGGGAGTGATCCCTCTACTGGTGGAATAGATCTGCTTGCCATCATACAAGAAAACACGAAGAAAATCACCCAATACATGACGGCTAAGTTTAAGTAGTTAAGGTGTAGTTGCTTAAAGTAAACGATAAGTTTTACTATAATTTTCCTCTTTTTTTGTTGTTGTTGCCTTTTCTTTCTTAATTAACCCGGAGAAATTGGACACACGGGAAGGTTCTAAAGTGTGTAGCCAGTAGTGAAGGTGTGCGATACGATCAAGGAAACGGCACCAGGGTTTGAATATTTGACTTTCGAACCCATGTGCTCTCGTCCCCCTGGGAATGGTTAGGAGTTTTAATTTGTTCTTTTCTTATTTTTAAAGAATTAATTTTCGATTGTTTTTACCGCGTATTGACTATGGATTGTTTTTCGTCGTTTTACATTATTTATAACAGATTTTACCAAGTACCCAACAACTTTCCCCTTTATCACTATACTTAAATAATGATCATTAGATGTATATGGACAAAACACAACAATACACGTGCAAAAGTGAAAATAAGTTCGAAATTAAGAGTGGCGTGTGTTTACACGCACAAACACACACACGCGGTAAGAAAGCAAACAAAAAAAAGAAGGGAAAACTGTAAACAGAGAACACGATAATAATCGGAGAGCCGTGAAGGGAATTTGATAAAAACCGATCTGTGTAAAATTGATCGATAAATTATTAAAATATTTAAAATCGAGCATATGGACTTTCTTTTTGTTTTACTTTCCATGTTTAAAATATATTGAGAACAAGTGTTTTTAAAGTGAAAGTACCGTACATACAGCCCCCACCTAACGAATCTCTTTTTATAAAAGCCAGGCTACACGATGCGACATGCCAAAAAGATCACGGTTAAAAGAGGGGATTTTTACGTGAAAATCATCTCGGTTCATCTACCGTTGTTGTTTAGAGCACTTCATGCTATCTCTCTCTCTTTAACCATGGCTCTTCAAAACTGCCATGGCAACGCAAAGCGAGTGACAGAGAGGACTAGAGAGAAGTGAAACCGTTCCGAGATTTCAGCTCGAGGAGGCGAAATCTTTTTGACGTGTAGATTTCGCATATCCCCCCTTTTTTAGGCAAAATCTTTTTTTACATCTCGCATCATGTAGCCTGACTTTAAGAGAATTTTTCTCCAAGACAGACTCCTTTCAACGAATTATAGAGTGAGGTTAATCAGGTCCTCATCCCCCAAAGGGCCCCATTTTCTGAGAGGGCCTTGTGTGATTAGTAATTCTATCTGAATCAAGTCAAGGGTCTCTTTCCTATCAAGAGTCCTCGTAATCGCAATGGTCTCGTCTGCTCAGAGACTATTAGTCGAAGAGGCCTCATAGTCCAAACCGCTGTTCGACTATTCGCTATTTTTAAATGAACAATCAATTAATTACGCCAAAGGTTATACTAAATTTAACTCAATAAATTAAACCCAGGAACAGATTAAATGCGATACAGGAGAGTTGACTGTACTTCGCTTGCACTAGAACAAATCAGTTGGAGCGCGTCCTCTATCGTTTTTTTCAGTTCTGTTCAGTCTCCTTGGTAACGGAAAACAGTGGAACGAAAAGCAGATTTTCAACGGACCCACTGCTCTGCTGCTCCAGTAGTAGTAGTAGCAAGTCAGCAGCGGTAGTATGTCAGTCAGAAGGACTACGAAGCATAAACTTGACTTTTCTGGAGGCGATTCCAAATTCGACCCTTGGTTCAAGATTTTTGTCTAGGTTAGCACCACCATAGCCAACGCCTCGTGTCGGTCGCATACGCTCGGAAGATGTTCGGAAAATCGGCGGAACCGTCCGGTGCTTAATCGATAAAGACCCGTCAGCGGGTTTGCTACAGATGACGACGGGTAGGTAGGCCGATCGGAACATTCAAGGTTGTCAATATCATGGTCTCGGGGGGAACAAAAAATCATCGGTTTTTCTACTTTCAGTTTCAGTTCCCGATCGAACGTTGTTCCGTCCGGTGGTGCGGTGTCGTGACTCCCGGAAGCATTTCCTTCGAGCAATCGTCGCGGTGTGGAAAATGGCAGTGCACTCAGATCGCGTGTGAATTATCGCAAAATTTATGACCTAATTTTTCCGTGCCGCAGTATTCAGTTCCGCAGCGCGTAGTAGTGTTCCGTGAAGTAAGAATGTTGCGCAAGTGTGTAGTGCCGCCATTGTTGAACGAGTGTTGAGTAGCAGATAGAAAGCGCGCCCTACACGTTCAAGATGAACACATCAAAGTGGTTGCCGAAACAGCACCAGGAGGTGATCAAGCTGTTCGAGCAATCGCGCCTGCTGGAACGAGAGCTACGGATATTGGGCAAAAAGTTTGCCACGGATATTAACATTGATCTGCCAGATTACTATGTAAGTACGGGAGAGCATTACCGAGAGACGAATCAGCTGTATCACCCCTATCTGCACTCCAAAGCAAAGGCTCTAGGCGAACACTTAGGTCCGCGTTACGCCATCAGCGATATCGATAAGTCGCGGGTCCTTTGGTGAACCAGTTTTGAACGTCATCGCAAGACAACGGTTCCAATTTCCTTCCTTCGTACGCCCCGAAAACCTTGATATTGAGCTATTATCAAGTGCAAAGGGGGATCGCTGTGTGTCGCAGCCGAGCTCAAGGAAACGGTTGATTGAGCCTAAGGCATGACACCAGAAGTTCGCGTGCGCCCTCGTCGAGGTGCAAATGAAAAACAAACATAAACTAAATGCACAAACACGGCATTTGGTTGTTGGCGATGTGTTCGGAGCGTAGGAAAGGTTAGGAATGTTGGGGAAAAACTTTAGACCATAAATCATTTCCTTGAATGGAACGGGCTAACAATGGAAAACGGCATGAAAACTGAGGAAATTGCAGGAAAAGTTGACGACCATTTAGAGGCTTCCTTCGTAGCAGATGGCACAGGTTGGGGCGAACTAGCATTTAACAACGAATATTTTAAATACCTTCCAATCGTCCTCAACAACTTTCACAAAACATCCTTGACCCAATGCTGGGCTGTGGAGGGCTGCAACTAGCGAAGGAGAAAAGAAATTGAATTATTGTTACATCGATCACCGTTGGCCAAGTTTATATAGAGACCTTCGGTAAGGCACTCCGCCTCGGCCTCGAATGTCTCAATGTTCGAAGTTCATTGATGCGAAGTGCTCCGCGAAGGTGCGGAATGTCCTCTTCCGGACAGTCCTGCCGAATCCTGCCCACTCGACATCAGTGCGCAAAAGCGGCCGAAGCGGTTGGTAGCGTTTTAGCGATCGGCAAAAGACTCGCACACCGGAATACCACGTGGTGTTCCGCTGTCCCACCTTCAGCTGCGCGTCTCCCCACATCAACTTACAGTCTGCTCGTAACTCCGCAGGAATTCGAGCGGTTGCTACAACAAAGTCGCGAATGTTTCGAACGGTCCGCCCACGTGCAGACACGGCTAATACGTATGTCGGCGTCGTCGGCGGACAAGAACGTGGAGCGAAGCTTCTTCAAGATTTTGCTCAACCGGAAGGCGCACCTGATACGGCAGAACTTGCGTAAGCGCAATCTTCAGCTGATATTTATCATCAACAAAATGGTACTTTTGCGTGAACTTTTATCGCTGAGAAGGAATCTATTAACATGTTGCTATATATCCACACAGATCAAGCTAATGCTCGCCGCTACCTACACATCGGAAATAGTCGTCGATGGGGCGCTTCTGCTGTGCACACTGCACAACGAAAGTGTAATCTTGGCCCAAAAGACGACGCAGGCTCGCACTCAAACGAATGCACAAATATGCAGCAATTCGTTCCCTCCCTTGATGTCCACTCCGAAGAAAGTGGACGTGGGAACCATTCTGCAGATCATCACGAAACAGCGCGCTGAGGATTGCTGCAGTACGCTGATCAACTGTCTGCTGACCACCTGCAAGGGTGCACTGACGGTAGCGAACGAGGAGAATGAATCGGACACGTCTAGTGTGGAAATTTTGCGAGCCCTAACGACAAACCTACAGGGACCACCGGAGATGGGAAAGCACATTGACCCGATACAGGAGGAGATGAACGTGAGGCGCAAGGCGAGTGTGAACATGATATCGAGCGGTGAGATACACACGCGCGGACGGGGCACACCGGGCCGGCAGGTGGTGATTACACCGATCGTTAAACCGGAAGCACGCGAGCTGGACGAATCAGAACACAATGTACGGTTTGGATGTACGGTTTGGAGCGATTCCTCAGACATTCAAAGATCCTTCTCGTTTTAGGATCCGGCGATAAACTTCTTCGATGAAATGGCTGCCGAGGCGGTAGCGTACAACTCCATCAACTATCTCGTCAACGAACCGGATGGTATGGATCTGCTGGAGAACTTGATCGCCGACGAGGAGATCTTCGTGGCGAACGTGATCATGAAGGTGATCAAGTACTGTCCGTCCGCATTTGAGCGTGAGCTTACCAAAACGGAGCTCATCAAGTGGGTTAATCGTGGTACGCGCGGGCTGTGGACGCAGGTTGGCGGATCGTTGGAGCATGTGGTGCTGTGGTGGAGTTCGTCCCCGTTGGCCTGTAGACCGGCGGCCTGTGCAAAGTATCTGCGCGATTGGCTCTCACTGTTGCAGCCGGACGAAGCACCGGAACCGATACTGTCCACGCTGAAGGGTTTGGGTGAAACGCTCACGGTGCACGTGACGAGCACGATTTGGGACAAGCAGTTCCGGTTGGCTGTCGTGTCCTCCAGTCTTCCGGTGGATTACCCCTTCGAGGAAGGGGAATTTTGTGGCAAGAATGTGGTGGTGAGTACAAGAAACACATTGAGGAGAGTTGTGGATGAGTTTCGCTCTTGCTAATCTTTGTTTGCAGGTGGAAGGAACGGTCTGTGGCAAAGTTTGGAGCGAGCTGCTCTATCAGCTGGTGCAGCTGTCCAACACATGTGATATCGGAACCATTGCGAACGAGTTACCGCTGGTCGAGCAGATTCCGGTTCTGCATCGGCTCGATCATTCCATCCACTCGATGCGAATCTGGGCGGCGAACAAGGCACGATCGCTCTGCACCGACTGGAACATGATGATGTTCTTCAAGGTGGTCCACAACGACATAGGGCTGTGCCTGGAGCAGTTGCAGTACATACGAGTGCCGGACCTATCTGCCGACGATCCGCTCGAAGTACAGGTTCAGGTTTGCGTTGCACTGCGGGAGAAACTTGTTTCCGAAATCAAGGAAAACATTATCAAACTGAAAGCGACCTGCACCGAGTGTATCGATGTGCTGGCCGCCGTCTGCCGCACTACGAGCCTTGCCTCGTTGACGCTCTGCTTTCCGTACTTCAAACACTGGCAGACGGAGGTGCTGCAGGAACGGGCCAACGAATATGTGGCCTACTTTTTCAACCAGATCTATCTGCCTGTCATACAGGCGACGAAAGACATTGAAATATTGAAGCTGACGCTGAAAATCATCTGTGAAGCTTGGCTGGATCATATCTACATGAAAAAGACGAAATTCAGCAGCGCCGGAGCGCTAAACTTGCTGAAGGACTTTGATGGCGTTGCCGAGTGGATCAATGCCTGTGAGGCGCTGGACGAACGGTTACGGGACACGCTGTCCCACCACGAGGTGCTGCGTATGTGCGAAGGAGTAGGCAAGCTGCTGCTACGGAAACCCGAAGAGACGATATCCATTCTGCCAAGTCCATCGAAAGCGGGCAAGAAAACCGATGGTAAGTGGGCTGTAGACAAGCAACATGGAAGTGTTTAGTTTAATGGATCGCCTTTGGTTTTTAGAAACTGCCGACGAGAAAGCACCACTGCCACCGGAAATGTTTGTTCCGAATCAGAAGCGTTGGCTGGAGCTGAGGGCCCGCGACCGACGAGCGGTCAATCTGAACTGTTTGTGTCTGTGCGCGGGAATGGATGTATACTAGAGGAGTTGCGTGAGATTTTTCTGTCCATAGTTTACTCCGAGCTAACGGAAACGGTTAAAATCATCCACTTTTTGTTTTAAACACAACATTTCTATTCGCTTTTCCGATCTTTCCGCCGTTACCGATTTACGATGGTTGAATAAATTTAAATAAAGTAAATAATTAGCATGAGCTACATGTTTTCTGTACAATTCGTTAACTAACATTGAATGAACTGTTTAAAATTAATAACGGTTGAAAATGCATCAATTGAATATGAAAAGTGGATGACATTTTCCGAGACGCGACTATCCACAACCTTCACACAACCGTTCGTTCCATTGTGGTATTTCCGTTTGACAAATTAGTTCGGTAAACCAGTTATTATTTGATGAAGCTGTTAAATTTCACACATTTTGATTGTTTTATTAATATTTCGAGTCTTTTCTTCACGTTTTGTCGATATTTTCGCCAAAATCGCTTTATTTACCGCTGTCACTTTGACAGCGTGCCCGGTTTGTTTATGACAGCTGCGTTTGACGTGGCTGAACACCAATCGACGTGGATGGTGTCGTAGCGAACAACAAACCGTATCTTTTGCCAGTCCGCCGGGAGCCGCGCGCAGCAGTTTCAGTACATTTCTCGTTTTCGAATCGTACGTAGCATACAAATAAACCACCATCAACAATGGTCAAGTTCGTGCTAGCATCGGTTGCGTTGTGCTGTGCGTTGGGTTTCGCTGCCGCCAGCACCTGCACAAACCCGGAGGTGAAAACCAACTTTTACTCCACCACGGATGCTACGATCGTGAGCCAGATTGGGTTTGTGACGGAGTTCACGCTGAAGTGTTCGAACGCCGGAGCCGAAAAGTCGCCCCTGTTCGCGGAGGTTCTCGGCAAGTTGGCCCCGGTTGTGCGCATCGGTGAAAACAAGTACCAGGTAAGAAAGCACCATCACCAAACAACTTCCGCTCCGTTGGCTAATGTTGCGATAAACGGTGTGCTTGTTGCAGGTCAGCTGGAATGAAGAAATCAAGAAGGCTAGCAGCGGATCGTACGCCGTCCGTCTGTTCGACGAAGAGTCGTACGCCGCTGTGCGCAAGGCTCAGCGTGCCGGCGAGGACATCCAGTCGGTGAAACCCCTCACGGCCGTCACCGTTAGCTTCCCCGGCGCGTACAAGGGACCGTGGGTTAACTCGGAGATTCTCGCCACCGGTTTGGTTGGATTCGTGGCATACGTTGCATTCACGACACGGTCCAAGCTGATGGCGTAAGCGGGACGTGAACGCTACCGCAAGTTTGGTTCGCGCTTTGTTTCTAGGTTTTCATCGCATTTCATCCGCTCGTCCGTAGCCTCTCGGCAGCAAAATACCCAGCCTCAACACACATGTTTTAAATGTGCGAAATGCACTAGACGGCATCCATCATAGAGAGAGAGAGAGAGAGAGAGAGAGAGTGAAAGCATCCCTCACCGGAACGGGAGGGAAAAACGAGGCACAACTATTTCCGATTCGACGGAACCGTTCACAGCTAGCTGGTACTTTCATTTCGTTGGAGACTGAATCATGATTACCTACAGTGAATAAAAGAAGAAGAAGAGATCGGTTGGTGTGGCCGTCGGAACCGGAACATGAAAACGCTGCAGTAGAGAGTACGAAGCAGAAAAATGTTTGTGAATATCACACGAAATCATCGGCAAAAGAAAAACATCATCCACCCGGGTAAGTAGCTGTATTATAGTCCTTTAGTCTTGTATGTTTTATTCGTAACAGTGAAATGCGCCAAACATAGGCGCTGGTTCATTTCCGCTCGACACAGTTTTCCCCGGTTTGCAAGCAAATTTCCAGCTCCTTTTCCTTCTTCCTACCTTTGGGGTTTTCCCCGGGTTTCGTGAATCAATAATGTAACGCTTTGTTACGGGTAATGATAATTCTAAGAAGTTAAACTCTCGAACAGCTGCTCGGCACCGGGCGTGTGCACCAGTGTACAGGATCGATTTCCCTAAACGGGGTTCTTCTCTCTCTCTCTCACTCACTCACTCTCGGTCTCGGAAACCACTCGCGGGTTTTTCGACTTGAAACTGAGTTTGTTGAGTTTTATTTTTTCTCGATAGGTTAATTCTACATCGGAATAAGCCTGCGATTGTATATTTGACTATAATTTGCCCTCCCGACCTGGCACGGAACCTGTTTTAAAACCGTTTGTCTATCTACACCGTATTGTTATAGACCGGAGTATGGTTGGTTTAGATGATGGAACCGTCACCGCTTGTTTGTGGGCTACTACTTACATGTGTAACGTTTCGTCAAACAAATTCTATTACTCCGAGCTTAGGTTTAGTATATTTGTATGGCCGCACGTTGGATTAATCATCTCAATCGAGCTGCAAACACGGTACTGCGATTTTCTTTTAAGGGTCGAAACAGGGGTTTGGGATAAGAGGATAATATCAACTGCACTGCAAATACGCTTCCAACAAAGTAAAAGCAGCAGACAAGAAGTCATATGGCCACCACCCCCCTTTTTTTTGCACAGTTCCGTTGGTTAGTGCAATTGAAGAAGTAAATCGAATTCGGTACTGTGTTACTGTGTTGTTTGCTAGCTACTGGTATATTAGTATTCACCAACGCCACTCCGGTTGTCGACGAGATCGGAGCGTTTTCTGTCTTCGATTTTTAATTCAAATATTTTCTTCAACAATACAGTACTTCAAACGGATATCGGGGGACACATGGAAGTCGAACAATTGGTCTAATGTAATGAAAATGATACTGAACTACCAAGCCCGTAGCATCTCTTTAATCCGTCCCATCCGGCCATGGGGGTAGTCCCGATTTGGCGCTAGTAAAATTCTTTTACTGTTTTATTTTTAGTAAATGTTCCCTTAAGCGGAGCAATTGTTCAATTTCAAGATTGTTCCGCAGTTTCGTTTGAAGCACTGCACTGCATCTTTCATACAAATAAGCGATATGCGATATTATCGATGAGATGGGAAGTAAGATTCTATGGTGTAGGGGTGTAGCGTAAAGACTTTCTTCCGTTTTCGACTACCACCGCGATTTGTGTTCTCTTTAATTCCTTTGGACAAATGCGTGGGAAATGCTTAAAGGTTTGAGTTAATTTGATTTAATGATTTTTTTTGTGATTTTATCTGCCTTTCTCTAAACTGGAACACACCACCACGCATTGATTATTCTATCGATGATCATTTACTAGGGTGTGTGTATGTGGGGTTTTTTTTTCGTACGATTTTTAGATATTTTTCAATCTGTTCCAATATGCTCACTTCTCGATCGAATTGCTTTATTTACACAGTAGAGAAGAAGCTTATGAATTTGATTGATTTCTTCCAGTCTAATAGCCCTTCGATTAGTCCTCCGTTGACCACCCTCTGACTGTAGGAGATTTAATGTTCGGAACGAAGTTTTACTACACGAGATAAGGATGATTGGCTTAAGCTAGTACGGTTCAGCTAACGTGATGCTGTCGCCTGCTGTGAGGAGAATTTAAACTATTAAAACAGCCCCACCGATGGTCGGCAATCCGCGCATTGCTGGTTTGAAAAAGGGCGAAACAGTCCTCAGTGATAACACGATCATCGGACCGGGTGTGGCGGATACAAAGGAGGGTTTAGTGTAAAAAAGTTTCTAAAAAAATGATAAAACGCAAGATAGTACTAACAGAAGAAAAAATGTTTTATTAAAATCATCCACGGGCGCAACACAACAGCGTTGCGAAACAAACGTACATAAAATTAATTTAACACATCTAGCACGACTCTGGGAACACAAAAAGGGTAAAGCAAAATCATATGGAAGACTTCACTATGAAGTGATAAAACTGAAGTTGAAAATGAAATCCCATTTTTTCGTATTTCTGGCAAGAGAGAATATGACTGTTGCAAATCTTGCAGAGCTGCTCACAACACAATGATAAAATAAAAAAATCCTAACGAACTAATCCATTTCCCTACGTTAATTGGTTGCGAAATCGTCGTTGACACGCGGTGCTTGGAATGAGTGAATATTGCCGCTCGTATTGCATTGTTGCTTTAAACGAATCGTTTTTCCTTTCTTTGTACGCTTTCTCGTGTGACGCTTTGCTTAAAATGTTAGGTAAAAATAGGTTATCGATAACAGATAGAAACAAGAGATCCTGCTGCTGCCCTTTTGCAGGACCATTTCAACACGGTGGCGATCGTAATACACCGGGATCGTAAGCGTCAGTCCCATCTTGCAATGTGTTCCTTAGTGATACACTAAACGTAATACAACGTTAAGAGGATGTCGTGCGTAATGGGGGGCGACCGGTTTGCCCACCTGCTTGCATTTGCTTGAAGCTAGAGAGGTTGCGGGTTTTTTTTTTTTGTTTGTTGCACTGGGTTTAAGTATTGCACTGCTGTCCGGTGGTTCACTGGTTTTGCGAATTTAAGCTCCAGGCAGCAAACTGTTCCTGCCATTGAGTATTATCCTGGGGAAAAAAAGAGGGAAAAGGAATATGATGTATTTTTCTACCATTTTCACGGACCATCTTCACGCACCTTTTCGCTCCACTCGTGCGTGGTCATGTGCATCTCGTCAAAGTCTGTAAGGAAGTTGACAAAAAAAAAAAAAAACCAGAGGTACTAAGTAGCATTATAAGAGTGGATTTCACCTTGTAGTCACCGCAGAAAACATGCCACAAATGAAAGAAGTTTGAAAAACAAGGTGCAGAACAGGAGACGAAAATGAGACATTCAGACGTTTATCAAAGGAGGAAGAAACACGGCACGGGTTCGTTTCGAGTTGCTGTTCGTTACACACACACTTGTATTAGGTTCTTAATAGTTTCGACTGAATGTTGCCACGTTGTTAGTGCAAGTGCATAAATTACAGGTGAGTCCAAAGAAGTATTCGTTTAGCAGCATATTTTGCTCTAAATGGCTGAGTTGGGGCTTAATAGACATTTGTAAAGTAATAAGCCTAACGATTAGCTCACAAATAACTTCACAGATCACGTAGAATAAAGTCTCCCTAATGTTCCAGCTGCCTTAAGTTTCTTAGCGAATCATTTATGCCTAGGTTAAGTGTTCTTGGTAGACGAGATGGCTTCTAATTATCAAATATTTCATTATAGTTGCTAATATCTTCAAAAATTATTCGACTGAGCTCTTATCAGGACTCTGTGAGGATACTAGAATTACCAGGACAGGCTCCGTTTATTCAATCATTTGATACTAGTCAGTTACCTCCTTTGTCTTCCAAGTCCTATGTAGCAAGAGACCTCGTAGTTCGGAGAAGCACATTGTCCTAGTTTCAGCTACCTAAGAGACCTACCATCGTGATCGAAGGGTCTTCGTTATTCTAGCCTTATCTTACAAGAAACTTTGAAGCCAAAGATGCCTTCTATCGTGTAGTCCGGGGGGGCTTCAGCTACCATAAGTCCTCGTAGTTGAAGAGGCCTAGTCGTCTCAGCGTTTATAGAGACCTTGTTGTCCACGGATGCCCCAAATCCCTTCTTGATAGAGACTTTTACATCTGTGTTTCCCTACTCTAATTAAGCTCCAATTAAGTCAAGCAAGCCTTTCATAGTAGACCCCTGGAAGTTGTAGAGCGGAAATAATAGGATTTCCGTATCCTGTTTTCCCCAAACCCTGTTACGCCCCAACCTCAACCGTTAGAGAAAAATACTGCGAATACTTTTTTGGCACTATTACATTTTCCTCATTCCCCATCATTTGTTGGTGTGCTCTACATTAAAGCACTATGATGACTACTACCAGTGCGGATGATACAACCGCACACCCTTTGTTCGCTTGCTACATTACAAGGATTGCGCGTGTCGCCGGCGGAGGCTTTCGAACGGATCTCGAACGTGTTGCCTTGGTGGTGGTAGTACAGGTAGAACGATTAACGTACGTACGTGGTGCTGTTGCATCATTAATATTACCTACACGTGACACATTAGAACATTGGTGTGAAACATGTGCTCTGCATTGGTGCTCGTATCATTCCATTCAAACACACTACAACAAAACGGGTGAAACGTTAGGAGGAAAAAAAATGTTCAAAAAACACAACACAACAACAAAAACCGGACACTGTTGGAGTGACGCCAACAGGTGCGCACACAAAACACAAACCACCAACACAAACAAGCGATGGGGAAAACAGGACGATCACGGATCACTGTTTTGCTGCACCGCATCGTTGCCGAGGCGCTTCATTTGTAAATCGATCGACCGATCGATCGTTCATGGTCGCAGCGATGGCCGGCAAGCGAATGGGCCAGCCGTGCTGCTGCTGCTCACCATTCCGTGCACCGGTGTTTAGCTACTTCACGTTCCTGCGATCGTGTGTGTGCGTGTGTGTGTGTGTGTGTGTGTGGAAAGAGCGAGTTTCGAATGTCCGTGTCCGGTGTGTATGCTTACCTAGCGAATGGCGCATCGTGTGCTGCGACGAAGCGATACTGTCATCGTCGGATCCCTCTGAAAAGTAGCGCATCGGCGGCTTATGTACGACGCCGGGCGGAAGATGTCCTTCGTAGTGTGCATAGAAAACTGGAGATTTCCCGTGTCAACCCGGCCCCCGGGGACGGTAGGGCAAGATAAGTAGGTAACGCAGTAACGTTATGCGTGCGGGATGTAGTTGGTTGTTGATTGTTTGTTAGGTAGCGGTAGGACAGGGGTTTTGTTTGCATTAGAATTTTGGTCGCAATTAGCAGCGGCATCACAGTGTTTGTGTATCGGTGTTTGTTTTTTATCGGGATAGGTGTAAAGAACCAGTTGCCAATCGGTGTGGGTGGTGTAGGTGGGTTGTTGGGTGGGTGGGTTGAAGTGTTTCGTTTCATTTGTTACACAATTTCACCAAATTTCGTTGTTGCGAGCGTGTGAAGGCAGGCAGTTTGCCATTGTTGTCGTTGTGTTGTGAGCGTTGTTGTTTCGAGCGTGTGTGTTTGGCAGAGGCATGCGTGTAAGAAAGTAAACGATCGAAGAAAAAAAACCGATCATCGTTTTAAGATCGATCATGCGTGTTTTGGGTTGTTATATTGTGGTTTTTGTGTGTGGGTATGTATGTTTTTTCGAGCCCAACGGCATTGGAAAAATTGGGGTTTGTTTTGAAAACTGTGTGGATTTGTGTACAGTAACGTGAGCATTAAAAAACAGACTGGTTTATAGGGGGCTTTTTTGTGCAAAGCTCTTGTATCCCAGCGATCTTCTCAACAACATGTGGTTTTATATGATGTTTTTTTGTTATCGTTTATTTATAGAGGCTTCGGATCTTTGGGACCTTATTCAAACGGCAGGACCGGGGTTCAAATCCCATTTTGGGCCGTACCCTCATAGTGAGGATGGACTGTCCAACTATGCGGTATCAATAAGACTAGGAAGGCTGGCATAACCTCTGAGGTCGTCAGACCAAAAAAGCAGAAGAAGAAGAGGGCCGGCCGTATATTCTTCTAGATAAGATAGAAATTATTTGGAATTTTTCTCCTTACTGATCTCATCAACTATCATTAGATTTTTATTAAATTAGAGAAGATTAGAGCAAACCTTTATCAGAGGAACTGTTTCGATCATTTAAAAGATAAGGCTCAAAAAGAAATGATCTGCTGGTACCAGTTGATTCGAGCCAAATTCAGTTCATTACATTATCCGTCGAAGCTTTATTTTCATCGCCATTGAAATTAAAGCCTATTTTAAATCAATTTTTTAATGCAAAGCGTTACTGCTGTGTAGATTATGATGAACGGAAGGATAAAGGAATCGGCATTTCAAACAAAGCAAAAGGGTATCACCGTGAGCGATGCTAGTAGTTTGTAGCAAAAAAATGTTGCACATTTGTTTTGTAAATTATTGTAATTGCATCAAAAAAGTAATGGCAAAAAAGGGGTTCATCTTTTGGTGTTTCCTTCTTTAATTGGTGTCGGCGTATATCGGGAACAAAATTAAAATTCTACTTAACGCTTACCAAAAATCAGCAACTTAAGGTCAAAAACCAAAACAAAAAACTGCACACATTTTACTTTGCTCCCTCTCGTCCGCGGGACAGAGGAGAGTACAAGTCGGGGAATGACGCCGGGTTTTTTTTTTTAATCCTTTAGCAATTGCAAAAATAGCGAAAAGAAGAAGATTTCCGTGGCTAACGATGAAGTGCGGTGGGGTAAAGTGTGTCTGGGTAGAGAAGAGTTTTGAATTGGGGCGAGTTTGAGCATTGTGTTTGAAGAAGCAACCACATCATATCGATCTGAGAATATCTGTTCTGTTCTGTGGACGTGATATTACATTTATTATCCTTTTTTGTTTGTCTTTTTGCAACCATGTGTGTCCTTGTATGTCTTTTATCGATGGAAGATTCGTTTTTGTGTTTGAACTGCTAGGAAGCTTTCGACTCCTTTTCCTCCTTTTCGAGCGGAGAGGGTGGGCGATTAACCTCTAACACGTTGCCTGCCTGTCGTTTGCCCGGTGGTCGGCTTTTTTCGGTGGGAGAGAATCAGGTTTGGGCCACCGGTTTTGGAAATGTGGTTTATTTTCCCTCTCTCTCTCTAAAGTATGCACACACAGACACACTAAACTCTGCGCTCCTTCAGGAACGTCGATTCCGGTGGGGATGAACCTAGAAAACCAATGGATGGATTGTTGTTTGGAAGTGCATTCGAACAGAAAACATGACCACCACACGATCCAATCGTCGATGGTCGGCGATCCATTTAGGGGGACAGAGTAAGTAATGGTGGAAGCGATCTGATACTGTGTTTTTGTTTGGTTTTGGATGAAATTTGATTGTTTGAAGAGTAAATGCGCTGCCACAAGAGCAAAAAAACACAAACACACACATACGTATAGCGCACACATCGACGGGCTCGCGAGATGACCAGTACATAGCGCCTCTACGGAACAATCAGTCATTAGTCACTACTTGATAATGCAGACAGTAACAAAGAAATGGAAACAGCGCAGCGGTAACATTAAAACAATGATGACACAGAGCCGAAATCGTATGCTACGGAAGCACATAACACATCCAGACCAGGAAGGTTTGTAATGTACGTGAAGCTAGTCAAGCTAAACCCCTATAGCGTTTGGTTGATTAGCGCGTGACCACCCCGGCCGGCCCTTAAGTATTCAACTGTTTGGCGAGAGTTGGTTTGGTTCGAGGCATCGATCGCATAAGTCGCCCATGGACACGTGTAAAAGTACATATACACCAACAAACAGACAGAAGGTTGTAGAGTGAGCAATAGAGAAAATGGTAAAAACATTGAGAGAAACATGAAGAGTTAGGAGAAGATCAAGAATTACGATGGCGAAAATAATAACATAGAGAAGAAGGCACAGAAAGTGTAGTAAAACACCGGAAGATAAAATAGTTTGAAAAGTCCCTTTGGGGACACGCAAACACACAACACACATCGTAACAAAAAGGCGATCGAAAGCGATGACTGCAATCGGGCTTCGATTGCAGTTGATGGAAGTAACGAAACTATGTGACTAATTGGCCAAACAACACACGCTGGGTGGTGCAGCAGTTCTGGGACTGGCTGTGGTGGATCGATGGAACAGAGCAGACAGACATTGAGAAGTGGTGCGTGAGTGAGAAAGAGAGAGAGAGAGAGCAAATGCGATTAAGGAAGAGTGTGAGAACAGTGAGTGAGAAGTGAAAGCGAGTGCGGATCCGTTCAGGACGAGGAGAGTCTTGTGTGCGGTACCTGAGTTAAGCTCGCGCACCAGCGAGGACATCGCGGTGGAAACGGAATCGGCCGCATAGTGCAGATCCGACCGGCCACCACCACCGGCAGCTAGAGACGAAAGAGACCCAAGTGGTCCAAAATCTCTATAATATTTAAACAACAACAACCACCGGCAGCGGCAGCGGCGGCGACGTTCGTTCTCGAGCCAAGCGGACCACCACCACCACCATTATTAATGCTACCATTATCTGTGAATATGGGCTATGGGAAGCGTAATAATTCGAAAAGCGGATCGAAATGTTCTTCAAAACAGCGAAAACACACCGATGACGATGATCATGATGATGATGATGATGATGGGATGCAAAACACATGAACACACATATATGAGGCGAGACACAACCCAAAATCGGTTGAAAAAGAAGCAAAACAATAGGAGATTAATAGCTAGATGAGTGTGTACTGGAAGTATGGGTCAAAACCGAAAAATGACTATCGAATGAAGCGACAACTGAAAATCTGATTAGCTGGTTAAAATCAAATGTCCGACACCGATTAGAAAGTGAAATTAATTTGTTCTAGTTTAAGCGCGTTGAAACAAACGTTTTATGCCTGGATGAGAGACGCACAAGCGCCGATATGCAATCACAGAAACGGTACAGAGACGCAAACAACGAGCAAACAGAACAGAATTAGCAACTCTGGATGAAGCAGCCTGAAGCTTTGCTTTGCTTTTTGATGATTAAATGTCGTTAGGGTAAACTTCATGAGCTCACAGTACAATGCTTTGGGCTTATTTGATGGGACAGGAAAGAGGAAATGGGAGTGATTAGCGAAGTGGAGAGAGAATATCACAGTCTAACACACACACGCACACACAGAAGGCGCTACTCACTGTTGTTTCCATTTGGTGCGTATCCCCGCATATCCATACCACCGCCTCCGGGACCCATGTGCGGATCCTGCCCGTGCATTCCACCAACACCGGGCGGAAGCATACCGGGTGGTACATTGGGTGGCATTCCGGAACCGCCGGGGTTCATCGGTCCCTGCCGTGAACCTTGGTTTGGCATCGGTGGTCCTGCAACGCGAGAGTTGGCAATTAGTTGGCCAACAACGCGAGAGAATGAAAAAAAAAACAACGCGACGTACCCTGCGGTATCGGTGGGCTTTTACCCGACCGTGGACTAGAGTTGGGCGTCGACCGGGGGCTCTGCGTTTGATGGTTTTTAAGCATCCGCATGAGACCCTCGAGCTGTGCCATTAGCTGGCGCCGCGAATCCTGCAACGCTCCCAGATGGCCCTCCAGCTCGCCCTTCCGCTGGCGAAGGGCGCGCAGCTCGTTCATCAGGGCCGGACTTTCCGGTGCGACCTGTTCCGCTTCCTGCTGGCGGCGTAGTTTCTGAATTTCGCGCATTATCTCCTTGTTCTTCGATTCGAGCTGCATGATCAGTTCACGCTGGGCCCGTGAGCTGTCCAGCCCTATCTGCACCGGATCGGGCGCGGATCCACCGGGCTGCGTTGATGATAAAGAAAAGGTGACTTAAAGCGTGTGTTAATAACAGTCGTGCATAATGGGCAAGTACCGTCCGTGATTCCTGTGCTAGGCGTGCTGCGTATCGCGCGATCAGTCTGTGCTCCTCATCGTTGGAATTAACGGCTCCACCACGCGTTCCGGACGTACCGTTACTGTCGAGCGATAATCCGGTTGCCCTGGATGAAGGGAAAGCGTTTTATTAAACTGCTCATCCCCGCCACCAACCCTCCTCCCACCCATCTCCTTACCGCGAGTCCAGTGTACTGCTGCGATCGTACAGCCCCGGTATACCCCCGTCAGGGAATCCGTTGTGTGACGGCAACGGTGACGGCGGGACAATGTGCGATAGGTTGAGCGTTTTCTCGGGCTGCTCGGGAAACCGGGGCAGGGCCTGGATCTGTTTGTCCGGCACGCAGCGGAAACTTTTGCGCAGCGAATGGCCAATCTGTTTGCTGGGGCTTTTGTAGCTCGAGTACTCCTTCACCTCGTGATCGTTCTGGTGGTTCAGCGATACGCGCCCCTGCCAGAAACAGTCCTGGCACAGCTGATACCCATGGCAACGTTGGCAACGGTAACGGAAACCGGTAAAGTTTTCCCGCATACACACCGAACACACGGTCGGGTGCACGACAGATTCGACGGTAGCGAGCCGGTGCAGCAGCGGCATCCACACGAGACAGGCCGGTCCCGGTTCGGTCATGAAGCCGGCCATGAAATCGTTTACCGTGATTTTGTTCTCCACCGGGAAGATTTCCGACTCGAGACCCTCTTTGTAGAAGAAGGTGGGCGACTCGAAGACGGCTGCCGGAAGCGCAAGCACTTCGCGCAGGAAATCGCCCAATTTCCAGTGTATTAGCTGGCCAGCACCGTCGGAGATTTGCGAGAAGATATCTAGCAGACCGGGGGAAGAAACAAAAAGAAAAGGATGTAAATCAATACCGGTCGATGTTGGGAATCGTCGTGTGCTCGTCGTAGACTTACATCGCAATTTATCGACCATCTTGCCGGCGCACATGATCGCAAGTGCCACCTTGATCGAAAACACACGTATCTTGCCCGAGTTGTCGCCGGAGTAAGCGGCCAGCAGCCAGTTCAGCAGCAAGCTTGCCTTCGAATCGACGTGCACCTGCTGGGTCGGTGGCAGCCGCTTGTTTAGATTGTGATACAGCGACGAGACGAGCGTTTCGAGCCGGCTCACGCTGACCTCGTTCTGGGGCTCGAGTGTGTTCAGTCCATTTTCACGGAATGCCTCTATTACGTTCCAGATGTCGACCAAGTGCACTGCGCCCCGGATCGGAAGGAGAGGCGGACGGAAATAAGAAACAGAAATCAATTAGGATATTAGCAACTGCCGGGAACTGCTGTTGGGAACTGTCGGGCACTCAACTCTCTCTCTCTCTCTCTCTCTTCCCAAGGTGCCTTACTTACGGTTGGTCGATTTCTGTACGTATCGCAGCTTGCACGCTGTGCGATAGGAAGCGAAGCGAATCGTGTCAAACGATTGGATCTTGAGGTCCTGCAGCATTGCCACCCTGGCTTCCATCGGTTCCATGTTTGTTTGTTTGCTGGATCGTGTGGCAGGATGATTGGAAAGATGTGATGGAAAAGGACACGGTTTTCAGTTGAAGGTGTGCCTGCAAAGATAAAACAACAAGGCAAACAAAGAATTAGTCTTAAAAATTGCTGAATGTCCACATGTTTAAAACTATTCACGGTTTTGGGATAGCAATAATATAAGCAATCTACACCCCTAATAGATTAACAATCTCTGATGCCCTCTTTTACATTGTTATCAGCCCGAACCGAGCCGGAATTTCAACTCATTCGCCCAGTAAGTAGTAATTTTCCGGCCGTGATTAGAAACTTTTCGCTACAGTAAATTGTTATCATTGCTCTCGTACAAGCCAAAAGTTGAAAGCTGCAAAAGGCGGCATACATGGCAGCTGAGGTCGACGCTCATCAAAATTGATCCGACTTTTCCGGCTTTTGTGTGCGGAAAGTTTCCGGCTTCTCGCAAATCGCTTGACTCATTTTCTCACGAAATTAGCAACCAACCTACCGGGGCGGAATGTTCATTTTCATGTAGAGGTATAAAATTAATTGGCAGATTACAGAAGAATCACCCCCCATCCAGAGCTGAGTGGGTCCCAGCCAGGCAAGACGACCTACGGAGGCGATCGCGATGTGTGCGTACGTATAATGTCAAAGTTAAGTTTGTGAACTGGAGGAAAAAAAAAGATGAATCCGTGAACTTTAAATATAACCATTACGAGCAGGATTCTAAGAAACTCAGCAATTTTGGGTATTTTCCATGCCGAAACCCGCAAGCGATTTTTGGGTGAGTTTTCCTATCATATCTCATTTGTTACTCTCCTCGTAAATCTGGTTTTAAAATCTTAAAAGTAAAATTTAAATGGCGAAACTAATACAAATGAAACGTACAATGAGTGCGAAACGCACAAACATTGATGGTGAAAGTGCTGAGAACAGATTCGATGGAGGCGCCTAGTAGCTGGTTAAAGAGGACCGCCCGTGCGCTTAAGTGTTTCAAACATTATTCGTCTGTTTAGATTTGCTGATAAAAAAAACATTGATAAAACACATTTTCAACCCACTTACAGCATTCACTTGAAATTGTTTATTTTTCTAGGTTCGATTGCCTTTGTCATGAAGATTCTACTGCCCTATCTCTCTCGCTCTCTCTCGATTCAGCCATCCCATCCGTGAAAAGATGTGCTTTATAACATTACCGAATCCATTTCCATTTTGCTTCATCCATCTAATATCGCACCATTCTATCGATACTGGCTAGCGATTACTTTCCTTTTATCGGTCCGAACGAAAGGACCCGAAAAGAAAACGGACCGGTTTCGTGGCGATAGAATCGAAAGTACTGACAGCCGCCAGTCAGGTCATTGTTGTTTGCCGAAGAATTTACCACGGTGGAACAGAAAAAAACATCTGCACGAAACGAAACGAAGCAGCTTCGGCATGCTGTTGTTAAAATGTGGAAAACCCGTGGAAAAATAGACCCATCCAATTACAACAATTGGAGGTGTAATAAAATAAGCTTGTAGGGGGAAAGTAGGGCGGAAGGTGAAAACAATCGTTTGGCGGAAAATGTCACGCGACATTCGAATTAAGCCCGGGGACGTGATGATGACGATAGCCGCCTGGGAAGGAAGGCAACCGGGTTTATCCGAATTCTAATCACAAACAGACATATTCACGCAGCTGGGAAGATAGAGAGAGAGAGAGAGAGAGAGAGAGAGAGAGAGAGAGAGAGTGGAAATTAAGTGGAAGGAAAATGTTTTTATAAGCTTTTTTTGATGATTTCTTTTTGGACAAAACCACGCGACAATGAGACAGTCAGTTTACTTTTCGGCGCTGTTCGTGTAGCGCCGTGTCTCACCCGCTCTGTTGCTTGGAGGCTATTTGAAGAGTTGGTTAAGATCCTCCCACGTGCTTCCAGTGCAAACAGCACACCGATCTTTGCTTCGCGTTTTCGTTTACTGCTTTACGAACGAAGCGTGTTTAGCACGACTTCCCTTAAGGCAGAAAAGCATATTTGTTTGCGTTTTCTTTTACCGTGTTCATTGTCGAGCATTTTCCAGCGCTTATCACCTTTCCAGCTTTCCATCTCCAACCTCGATAAGGTCAATTAAGGGGGTCATAGCAGTGTGGTACTCCTCCCCGGATCATTTTACGTTAAATGGCCAGGTTTAGCAAGCAGTGTCTCGTTTAAACGTTTAACAATCGCGTTTTCCTTTTTGGTGGTGGTGATTCGGCCCTTTCCTGGTCCTTTGTATACCGTCGTTGTCCACAGCCAACAAACTGTGCCGAGAGTTTTGTTTTAAATCCCCCTGCAATCAGACCCGTAAAAGTTTTGTCACGTTTACACCATTTGTTTAGATTTTCGTCCCATTTTTCGACCATTTTCCTTCCGCTGATGTCAGTGTTTTAATCCCATCGGAGTGGCGATGGGTTTCGCAAAGCTCGTTTTTCCACGTGGTAGTCGCTTGGTGGGCTTTCTTCTTCTAGGAAAGCTTTTCCCCGTTCACCCCACCAGCCCCTTTACGGGAGAGTTTTCATAGTCAAACAAGCAGTCAAAGTAATCCATTGCACTGTCACGCACACACCTCTTGGGTTGCCAAGGAGATCACATCTGGAATGCGAGCGCGCTTTTCACGCGAACACGATTTCCATGGAAAGCATTTCCATTTTCGGCTAGAAGACTCCGGCCTACTGTGTGGAATGTGATATCAAAAAAAAAATCTGGGAAAACGAGACGATTAGCAACAGATGCGCCGTAATGAGCATTCCGCTGACAGTTTTCGGAAAAAAGGCAAGCAGATTTGAAGAGTTATTCCTTACACTTAGAACACATTTATGAAACATTCTTATCAAGCAATATTCCAACATTTTTCGTACAGCAAAAACTGTACTAAAACGAACTCCCTCGTCAACTCCCAAACCGCGAACAGCACAACCGGATGCGACCGAAGGAAATGAAAACCTGTCATCTCCCGCAGTGTCCGCAGCATTTTCGTTAACAGTCACGCCATTTGACCCTTGGGGGGCCCAGGAATTGGCCATCATCAATTTGTAACGAACGCTCAATTAATCTTTCCATCATCAGATAACCAACCTGTGCCGATAGAGCTCGGCCAAACACACACCGACCTCGTTCCTGAGTCGAGTTGGTGTGCGTAGAAGTTCAGCGTTACTACGTTCCCTTCGTTCAGGGCGCACGAGATTGCTTTCGATTTAGGTCAACTGCCTGGACCGGGATGGTGGAGTGAACTCACGTTGTCCTGACAGTACCTCGTTTCCCAATCAGTTTCGTTGGGTGATGATGGTTCTCGGTACAGTGTTTTGCTGATGGGAAGTTTACATTATCAAGTTCCGGTGGAGTGTCCTTAAGAACTGTTTCTATTCTGTTAGGAGGACCTCTTGTACTACTCTTTCCCTCTCTGTTGCCTTCCGATTTACACCACACCCAAGGGTTGTCTGTTCACTTGGGGAAACACAGTTCAGAATTCGATCGAGATTGTGTGATAAAAATATCTCGACCTTCAAATCGCTGGTAGTCCCATTTGTGTCCTGTAGACCCAGATAATAATGCTTCGGAAGGGTGATGCCCGAGATAACATCAATCGTCTGCAGACTAGTGTAAGTCAACAGGAGTCAGTAGTTGGTATAGAAAACATTCCTTTAACCTTGCCATTTGATTGATATACGTCACCCCACAGGAACAGAGTCACACAAATAAGCTTTGTTTTTGCATAAACATCACCCATTCGATACAATGTATGCCAGATCAAACGAACCGGAACGTGTAAATAGAGTGGAATCGATAAGCTCGATAGCAGCAGCTACAGGTGCACATAAGGGAGAAACACAAAAGAAACCGATGTCTCTTGTGACAGGCTCGGTACGGATCGGTTGGTTCGTTAATACTGTAAGCAGCATCGGCCCCGGGGGCCACGTGCAACATACGCGTATGGGATGGAAAACGATAACGGTGCGCTTTTCGTGTTTCTTGGCTGCTTTGTTTGTTTATCTCATTCCGGGTCAACGATTGAATGTTGCTTGCAGTCGGCAAAAATGTAAGTAACAAGTCACAGTCGATGGTTTGCCGTTTATTGGGATCCGGGATTGAAGTACATACATATGTATGTAGACTTAAACAAACCAGTGTGCTTGTGTGTATGTGAGTTTGTTGTGGCCAAAGGTATTTCTCCCAGAAAGAAAATCACTGGCACGAAAAACAAAAGCCATTAAATTTTTACAAGGGAAAAAAGCGTCATAAAACAACAGGACAGCAACAGTGGCAACAGCAGTGAGGGGGAATGTAATGTAAACTAACCAACTGTTCTTCTCGTGAATCTTCTTTCCATTACACCACCACAACGGAAGTTACACATTCGTGGTGCATAATTCTTTCCAACACTTTTCGAACACGAACCGACCGGTGACTGGGTTTGTTTTCAACCGGAGAACCATTTGCTCTCGCTGTCATGTGTTTGTGCCGCGGATTGTAATTAAACGTCAGATTAATCATTGCCTGCCTTGATGGGGACTAGTTGTAGAGGAGAACTCATCACCGTGCCTGCTACAAATGTTCTGCAGATCCTTCTTTGTTTTGGTTGCTTCCCCGGTTGCTATTGCCTGCCAAGCAACCCGGATGAATAAATGGGCGCAAGCAATGATAAAAGAACTGTCAAATTGATCTTAGCCAGTAACGACAGAGCAGACGTGTAAATTGTGAAGCGCCCGAACGAGGTGAAAAATGGGTTGGTTGGTTGGAGAGAGCGAGTCTTGACGGTTACAGCCATGTGCATATTACACCACTCGATGGCAGGAACCCGTGCGGAACCTTAACAACAACCATTATAGGGGGTCCCCATTTTAAAGAGGGAACGCGGCAACGTGCGAAAAGTACTCAAAAGAATCCCCGCCATTTTGGGGTGAAAAGAAGAAGAAAAAAGCTTTTAGATGTTCTTTTCTTTACCGCAAGGAACACTCCCACTATCTTTCACTCTCTCTCTCTCTGTAACCGAAATGTGTTGGGATTTTACGAGCTGTGGTTGGAATTTGCCCATCAAATGATTACATTTGTCCTTCTCGCCATCTCCATCACTTCTCCCCCACACTTACCGGGCTGGTGTACTAATGGCGTTCCATCAATTATTGTTGCTTTGCTTGGGGAAAATATTGTGGCAAGCCCCGAGGAGAGGGTGCAAGTATTTTCATCAGGACAAACGCTTTTCAATCGTTTCGGTGCCGAAAATGCGAACCACCATAATGGCGTGGAATGAATAGATCGTAAATTTTAATTTTGCACACCCTGCTGAAGGGGATGAGACGTTTTTCACGAGGAGTTGAAAGCTTTCACGGTGGCAACCGAACCCGAACGAACGACGAATTGCTGATGATGACAGAGATGATGATGATGATGGTGAACTTTTTACGATGACAAACCAAATTAATTGGTAATGATTGATGGGAGTGTGTGTGTGTGTGTCGCACAGATATCGTAACCGATTTGTTTGTGGTGAGTCTAGTTGTGGCTTTGGTTGCTCAGGTCGACGAATATGCACCTTTCGTTCAATGTTGCAATGACATAAGTATAAATTGTGAAGAAATATCATGGCAGATGAGTTTCTAAACATTGATAGAATGTAGTAGCAATATGAGCATTCTCATCGGGTTTTAGTCTAATAATGCAACTGACCATAAAATCATATCGATGTATGTTCCATGAACTAATCCGTACTTGTCTTACTTTTTATCGACTGTCTTTTATCGTCTCGGCCATCAGACCGCCCCTGTTTTTTTAGAAGCATTTATTATTCAAAGCCTTTTTTACAATCACTACAGATCACCTGTTTCTAGGTGAACTAAACTGATGCTTATGATTCAAATCGTTATGGAGTTTGTGCAAAATTAAAGGACTTTTTTCTAGCAATACGGCCAGGCCGTTCTTTATGAATAAAAAAAGGACTTTTTTCTAAATTGACATGTCATTTAAATATGTTTTCCATTCTATCTTTGGTAATTATCTATGGATAATATAAAAACCTTATAATTCTTACTCCCTTTAGTTTGTTTTTTAAATCTTTTAAATATTTTACGTTTTGGTTTTGCCTGTAAATGTTTGGGAGCATAGTAAATGTTCCATCACGAGCATTTCAAGTAAAGATTTATCATAACAAACCGTTTAATAAATATGCATACCGGGTCCATGATTGTCAACGAGTAGAACCTTTTTTTATAAAAGGATCAACTCCATGGTTTGATCTTTCCATTGATCTTTATTTGTTTGTCCTGTCTGGTGTTGTAGTTGTTGAACAAAGGATCGCGTAATTTTTCACCAAGATAGGGGTTTGGGTATGTTGAAAAAGATCAATTGCTACTCTAACGAAGGGTCCGG
Source organism: Anopheles stephensi (assembly GCF_013141755.1). Lineage (NCBI taxonomy): Eukaryota > Metazoa > Arthropoda > Insecta > Diptera > Culicidae > Anopheles > Anopheles stephensi. Next base: position 63,565,696 of record NC_050202.1, on the reverse strand, counting down.
AACACACACAAAAACACACAAACTGAATAAAAGCTCAACCGGCAGCAGCAGATAACGCACCGTTGACTCATCGTCCGCTTGCTTTACGCAATTTTAAAGTACAAACAATCTGGCGCCCAACAACGGCCAGCCAGATCTTTCGCCAGAAGAAGGTTGGAAGGGTGGAAAGAAAAGAAACCTCTCCCAACAAAAAGGATAACAAACTTGACCACAGAAGTTTCATCTTCAGACGCCAAGCGGTTTATCTCTTTTACTTTGTTGTTGCGTTGTATCCAAATGTCCCCGGGGCGAAGCTGCGGAAATCCAGCTGTGCTTGAGAAAAGGTAGCGCGTGTGCGTAATTGGAAAATAGTGTGTAATGAAAGCAAAAAGCCAAGGACGAAAAACCTTTTTGCAAAACCCCCAATTTTTTTTTTGTGGCGACGATTATTTACCGTGCATTTTTGTAGCTCGTCGTTGACTCTTTTGTGCAAAATCTCTTACAGTTGAATCAGATTGGAAAACGGGTCTTTTGGGGGGCTTTCTGTGGTTTTTTTTTGGGATGCTCCGGGGATGTTCTTTTAAACGCGGAGTTTGTTAACCGAATTTTTAAACAACGAAATCTTGGTAGTAAAAATTCTGCCACGAGCAAAAGCATCACCAATCCGATTCGGTTTGAAACTTAATCCCAGAAGCTCCGATTGGTACCGGTGCTTAATTAATGTGTGGTTTAGCAAGATGCATGGCCATTTATACGCCTTGGAAGGAATCTTTCTGCTGTCACTGGACCAGTAACTGGTCCATGTTTTGTGGCTTTTGTGGTCAGTAATATTGTGTCGCTTGCACGGCACGACACACACACGCACAGAACAATCGAAGGAAAGTAGACGACGGGAAGGTGTTACAATTTGCGCATAAGCTTACGTCGGAGCAACACCCGACCTAGCAGAGCCAGACCAGGCCCGCTCACTACGCACCACCGATGGGATGTTATTAGTTTCCGCAGTATTGAGTTTCCAACCGACCGGTACTCGCCGGCAACGCTCTGGAAGAAGTTATTCGACAATTCGACCATATCCAAGCGCGCCCGACCAAATGAGTATCGCATACCGGCCCGTGTTGACAATGTCGGCGCAGTGGATGATTTATGAAATGGCAACGCCTGTAGAGAAGCCGCTTGTGAGTCAGCCAGCCAGTGTGTGTGTGTGTGTTCGCCCCGGGTTTTCGCATCCCTCGAGCCGGGAGATGCAATCCGCAATGCGTACTACAGGCAGCGACAGACGGCGACAGCGCGTCGAAGGGATTAAATTACCAGCGAGCGTAGTGGGGCGTTTGAATGAGGGGTGGGGAGTTGACCTTCGATTGGGCGGTAATGGGATGAGCTGCTTGGGATGCCTGCCAATCGGTCTCAGCGACGTGTGGAAGTAGCTAATGTATGTAGAAGAATTTAAGTAATTTTTGTATAATGAAGTTTTCAAGGTTTGAAGTATGGAAAGCGAAATCACCGTCACTTTCACTGCATCACCCTTTCGATGCAAAGCCTTCACAAATTTCACTCGATCGATCACGTTTAACGTTCGGTTGATGATTCCGACTGCTACAACCATCGTTAGAGTTGCATCGAGGCGTAACCGTGAATTAACAGCGTATAACCCATCAATTCGCCCTGATTGAAGTCCGTCACATCACAGAGCCGTGCACAGACAGTGCATCGCCACCGACGGACAACATGATAATCGAGCCAGCGGTCCAACAACACCGCAGCTGTTTTATCGATGAACTGCACTGCTGACGGGTGAGTTAAACTCCATCAGCGAGTGGCGTGGTGCATATCCCAAACCGCGGGACCGGGCACACGACGATTTCACGAGTGGCTCGGCTAATGTTATGCTCCGTTAGGCAAACATGCCCTCGCGGTGCATGCGGAATGCATCGCAGGCAGCGGGTTTGAAGGGTTGATATTATTTAGGCTGGCCGGTAGTTCATTTGATGGCATTTGATGGTTGTTTTGAACCATTTGGTAGATGGAGTGGGTGGGTGAGCGGGATTTCATGTTCACATGTACTCGTCGGTCACCACACGGGTTGCTATCCGGTTGGTCCAAAACTGTTTTTGGTTGACGTGATTTGTTCGGGTTTGATGCACGCGCTTGTTAATTAGCATGTTTTGGTTTAGCAAAAGACTACAATTTCCATGTCGTCACCCATTTTTTAAGGTTTTTTTTTTTTAATTTTGATCAGATTACAGATGAATGAGCAGGTGTCAAATGATCATTGATTCATTAAATGGTTTTGTGATCATTTTTTTTGCACTAGTGAAAGGATATACAGAGCGAGCTCCAATTGCAAACTCGTACATCATGAAATTAATCCGCTGCTGGTCTTACTGTGATTTGATTTTACCCCTAGCAAAGTAGTCAGTCCAGCGTATGGGGGGGGGGGGGGGGGGGAGGGCGGTCTGGATGGGATATGAACCCCGGTCCGGCCGTATGAAGACCGGCGCCGCTATAGCCACGACCACCGGACCGCCCCGAGCTGAGCTGACCGCGCCGAGAGCCGCTCATTATAAATGAATATCATGTGGACGGGGTTTGTCTTAGACTGTCTTGCTATACTATGCTGTTAGACTAAAAAGACTCGATTTTCCTAGAGAACTTGCTGCATGTTACGGTCCCAAAAGCTGACTAAAAACTGACCCCTATTATCGGTCTCCAGGAGTGAGAATATGGTTAAAAGGTTCGTATCGATTATGACCGGTCATCAGGATGAGCCTCTGTATTATCAACTTCTTTACCTAGGTATACATGCGGTTCCTTAACAGTTTAGGTAGGCGGTTCGGTGGCCGAGGCGACAGGGCCGGTGTTCAAATCCCATCCACACTGCCTCCCCGTACCGCCAACGTAGCAATGTTCGCGATATCTCAAGAGTGCGAGTAGCCAATGCCAGTCGGGAATTGTGCCTCTACCTGATACATTGCGCTACTCTTCGGGGTAGACCTTCAGGGAGCCGCAGTAAATCCAGTGCGTATGCGAACCTTGTTCGCTCTAGTTCAGGTCACAGAAAGCCAGCAATGGCAGGCCGAGACGTTTCACCATAATAGTACCAAGGAAGACGAGGAACAAGACCAGTGTCTCTCCTATTAGGCGATATTAGGCAAAACTATTAGGTAATTTTAGCTTCATATAAAAGTGAGAAGATGTTCTGAAATTCTTGTTGGTTATGACCGGTCATCAGGATGTGCTTATTATCAACTTCTTCCCCTAGCAATATATGAAGTCCTTCAACAGTTTAGACCAAGGCTTTCATTTTTTATTTTTTATGCGTAAGCAACATAATATAAAAAAGACTGTCCAGTTGGGTGTAGATCCTCAGAACCAATCGCTAAACCAAATTTACGAAATTATTAAGAAATGCAAACTAACCGATTTTATTTTGGGCTTGCAAAACCTGCAAAAACCCATAACAAAATTGTTGGAATTTGTAATTAAAGAACATTTCACGTGCTTAAATTTTCCATTCGAATCCAGCAAAAAAACCAAATTGAAATGTTCATCTTTATCTTATAAAACATTTTACGCGCATTACGCCACTTCCATTAAATTACCAAACGAATCCACCCGGCCCAATTTATATTTGCTTCCTTCATTACGCTCCCAATATAATGCATTCGATTATCATGTTGTGGCTGTTTATTTTGTAAACGAAGCTATACCACCCATAAAACCACCCCACCATTAACGATTGGCGGAAGGGAGGGCAGTAATTAACGGGATGGGGATGGAAGGGAGGGTGGCCCGATATTAAGTCTACCTCGCGGGTAGGGCCGCGCTCGGTCAGTATCGCACCGCGGTACGGTTAATTGATTTAATGATAAAAATACCCGCGTGGTGGCTATTACTTCGCATCTCCCGTTTTTTATTCCGTTTGGGCGTACCAAGCAGACCCGTGAAATGAACAGGGAATGAACAAAACGCAGCCAAGCAAGGAACGGAAAAGCCTATTCTGGGTTTTTTTCTTGGGGGAAGCAATATTTCGCAACATACCTCTTTCGGGCTGTAATACGTTTTTTGAGCTGTTTTGTTTGTCCTTCGGAATCGTTTTATTCGGAATATGACCGAGCACGTTGGCTGACGTGCTCCGCTGAATGGCGTCTGCTAGAGAGCGTAAGTGAATGGAGCACGGTCGTAACACCATTTAATGGTTTGACTCGACTGCAGACATATTTTGGACGACCGTTGTGTCGTACCGAACCAGACGCCAGACGACGTACAGTTGCCCGACCCGCTACTTCTGTATGGTAGGAAAATGGCTGAAACTGTAACCACTGGTTGGCACATAAAAATGAGCCCCCAGCGTTCGTTAGTAATTCGAAACGCATAAGCAAAGCAAAAGCACCCCGAAAGTCCTCATTGTGCTCTATTGGGACTGGTGGTCAGTTTCAATTAGTGGAAAAATTGCTGCTGGTGTCGAAAAGGATTATTGTAGGCTCGGGAAAGGATGTTGTGCCTGGGTTTGGTTTCGGGTAGCCCCAAAAGTGTTTGTAACTGACAAAAAGGACAGACTATTTACGAGGCAAACCATCCACCCGTAAGTAATGCATGCAAATGAGAGCGTTTGCCAGATGAAATATGTAATATGTATGTGGGGGGAGGTGTGTGTGTGTGTGTGTGTATTGGAATTCGAATTCCATTCCCAGCATTTGTATCCATTGCATCGTATTGAACCGTAGGCTATAGAAGGACCTTCCTCGAAGCAAGTGATTGTCCTGAGCAAAAAAAAGAAGCGAACGGACGGTAAAAGCCCCTCAATAACATTGATTCTTCTGGACGTTCGATACACCGACAGAACTTTGTGTGTCTGTGTGTGTGTGGGACATAAATCGTCCCTTGGCACCGTAAAGCTGGTCCGGTCCGGTGTTGTGTAAAATGGGAAAGTGCTGTTTTGCTGCAAGTGGAACGACATCACAGCGCAAGGACATTTTGCTCCTAATTCCTCCTGAGTATGATGTTCGGCCGTCCGGGGCTGCTGTAGATAAGGATCAAAATTCGATCGAAGGGACTTTTTTTTCTGCCACTTTTCGCCACCCCCAAACGGTGGAACTTCATCTGTAACTGAATTTTCTCCAGTAAACGAAAGCATGGGCCCACGGTGTAAGCATGCATACCATTGCCATCGATCATTTTCTCTGAAACGGGGTACAGACTCGGAGGGTGCGTAGGTTTTCCCTACCGATCCGTGGCGTCGTCCTTGTGAAGCGGGTGTTTTTTGGGGGACTACCGGAAAGGGGGTCCGGCGGACGAAAAACCTTCTCATCCCAACCGGAACGCGCCCGCCCGTGCGCACGTGTGGCCATGTGTTATTCATTTCAGATAAAATGTGACATAAATCATGCGGTACACGCAACCGTGCCCGGCTTTTCCCGCGTTGCTTTTCATACAGTGGACCAAAATCCTAAAATACTTAGGCCAAATATCAAACTGCGGCATGAAAGACCGTTGCTTTGTGGCCATCTGATAATGGCAAACCGGCAAACGGACCCGGCCTGCACGGGAGGTATGTAACGAATAAAACCTCGCGCTTACAGCAACGACAATCATGCTTATTTATTCAATGCGTTCAGCGGTCGGGCCGGAAGCGTTCGGTTTGTCTTACACCATTTGACCCTTGGGTCCAACCGGCCAATAGATTAACGGTGATAAAACCCGGATGGTGGGCGGGCTACTTTCAGAGGCGTGATGATGAATGTGACAAAAATTTGGCGGAACAAATTAGCCGCCATTTGCCTGACGCTGCTACTGACTACTGTGGGAATTCGATTTAGATAAAGATTTATCTGGACCGATTTCTTTTGACACTTTTATGCGCTTTTATTAAGGCAACTTTGTAGCAGGGAAAGCCATTTTTTAAAAATGTTAGACAGTAACTTAATGTGAAGCAGAAATGCAATTAATCTAAGTTTATTTTTCCACTGCACATCATTCTTCAAGAAACCGGTACTAGCTGCGTTAAGGGAAAAGGGCCCACGGTGTGTCCTAGCCCGTACATTGAAAGTTAAGTGAATTTGAAGCAGATTAAAACTAACGGCAATTTTATCCTCGCAACACTCTCTAACTCGGTCGGTCACTAACTCGTTTAGGGCTAATCGATTTCGGTAGTCTAATCCCTTTCCGGTTAAAGCCAGTTCTTTTTTCGAGCTCGCTCTCTCGCCCTATAAGCACCTTCGAGAACCAGTGGTAAGAACTGGTGCAAGCATGTAAGGTCTCGAAGGGAGAGTATGTCTGTTATGGCGTTAGGTTTAAGCCCCGAACCCATTCACCGAACGGTCCGAACATGCATACGGGAAGGAAAAATGCTACTAACCGATGATAACGGCCAAACTTGCTCCTTCGGGAACGTTGAGAACTCGGCAAAAGAGGGAAAAAACCCCCGTTCCAGATACTACTACGTGCCTATGGTGGCTCTGTTTCCCTTACGATTGGGATTGACCGAGGAAATTCACCTTTTCGGACACCGCTATCGAACCGCTGGCCAGTTTGATGGCATTTCATCGCATGCCCTGTTTTTTTTTCTGGCCTGCTGTCAATTATTCAGCAAAGGGACGAACTTATCAATCCACCTGTGGTTAGCCCCCTCGCGTTGGGGTACTTACGGCTGGAACATAAATAAAGCATATCCAGCGTACTCGACGCCCTTCGGATCTGTCGTGCGTGATACGTTCGTTTCGTAGAACCGTAATCGATCGATGGCGCAAGGTGCAAGTGTGTGTTTGTTTTAATAACGACTCCAAGTTTTGATGGAGCACGTGTAGAATAATGAGGTACGGACACACTGCACCAAAACCAGCAATGCAATTCTTGAGCATTATGCTGACACGCTTGCTGATGGGCAGCAGAAGGCAGCACGGTAGGTCCTTAAAATTGGGACAAGAAAAACTCCATTTTACTCTTCACTGTCAGACTTGAGGAGCAATAAAACCATTAAATGGTCTACCTGGTCACACGATCAGCCCGAGCTTCCGCATGCTACGGCAGAAGTATTTGAATAGTTAATTGTTGTTTCACATCGTTTTAAATTATTCTTATTAAAAATAAACCTCGATTGGAATAGTTTTTGCTGTTTTTTTGTTGCCACATTCAATCCCGTGGAGTGAGTGTTAAGCACGTAGCATACTTTCGAAGCCATTAGCATTCGTGGTGCATAATTTGTCTTCCCGCTTTGCCCCCGTTCTTCTATGTACCTGCTCGAGTGTTCCGGGCGTATTGATCGAGACCAGGACGGTGTGCCAGGACAGGTCACACGAAATGCACTAGCACGATGCAAAAGGTGCAGGTATTATAATATTGCACGACAACTTGAGTAGTTGGAGCATTCGCTGTTTCGTTGCCTTCCAGAAACAGCAGAAGTTTGTCTAATGATCACGATTAAGCACAAATATAATGGTTAGCGCAGTAGAGCGAAAAATTTGCGCCTATCACACAACGAACGCACGAACGCAGAGGCAGAGGTGGGGACATTGTTATGAACGGCGGAATAACGGGCTTCCGGAGGGCGCTCCGTAGTAGAAGGAACTTAGTGGCCCTTAGTAATTCTGTGTCAAAGTTTTTGAGTTTACCGGGTGTAGCAAACTTCCCCAACACTGGCATTAAGTATTGTGTGATGTTTCATTAGGAATTATTCGTCACCTCCCGGGGAGGGGGGGCATAATCTCCCGAAAGGAGCTGAGTCTTCTGCGTTCCTTTCACGTGCGTCTCGGTAAACTAAACCATAATGGAAGAATTACTGCCAACCTTGGATAGTTTTTGTGGCACGTTTAAGGCGCCCGCCCCAGGCTCAGGTCCACACCACCTTTCCCAAGGTACACACTGTACGGAATCGTCACTCGTAGTATAAGGCGGCATATCTAAAGACCCTAAAGAGCACCCAGAAGGATAAAACACCAGCGCAAACGCGAAAGGTGGTGAAGTGTTTCTTTGGGGACAGAATGAACCAGCTTTCGCAGTAGCAAAAAGCATCACCCACACACACACACTCACCTCCACAGGCAGGCTGGAGATTTTCCACTTCAGCAAAAAAAAAAAATGAAAGAGAAACGTCGCGTCCCCATTATTCATCTCACTTACAGAGCCCGGTCGGTGACAGGATGGAGAGCTCTTCGGAGGAAACAGGGAAGCAGCAACAACAACGAAAAAAAAAACAGAGCTGCTTGGGTTAGTGTTTCTGCGCCAAGCTTTGCCCGTTCTTCTCCCACACACGATATACACACTGAGCAAAGGCAGCATTTAAGGAAGAGTAATGGAGTTAGTTCGTTTCCCTGGTTTCGTGTGTTTGTAGTACATAAAAATGCACGGAATACGCTTTTGCTTTTTCTTACTTTCCCGGCTTTCATGCTCATAACGCTCAACCGAGCGACAAATAATTCATGAAAATGAGGATTATTTTCCAGCGCGCGAGAGGAGTAATGCTTTGGAGGGGGCTTTTATGCTAATCATCGGGACACGGCTACTTCAACATGTAATGATGTTGATGTTGTATTTACTAAATTAAAAAGAGGCTCCAGTTGTTGGAAGCTACCGTCCGTATCCACCACGCAAGAAAGATGAGCTATAGAACTGTTGTTAAATAAGTATTTGCTACTTATGTTTCACTGACCTGGCAAGTAGTGTAGCGCATCTGTGAACTGTATTACAGTTTCAAGGATTTCATCCATATAATGAAACATTTAAATTAAACCAGGGAATGGATGGTGGAATATTGGAAGTCCGTTGTGGAACTCGAGTGTGGCGTTCCGGTGGCAGAAACGATAACGGCGCCGGTCTTGACACGGCAGGACCGGGGTTCAAATCCCATCCAAACCGTCTCCTCTTACGCAGGACTACCCAACTACGGGTAAAATCAAGTCACAGAAAGCCAGAAATGGCAGGCTGAGATCTCTCGAGGTTTTAGTACCAAGGAAGAAGAAGGACATAAATTATGGTCTAGCTAAAATGAAAATCTTGAGCAAAAATAGACGAAACACACTTTATAAAACATTATAAGCTTGAAAGTAAGTTCCCCTCCGTAGTCCTTGTCTTTGGGGGTGGTAGAAGCGACAACTTCGCCGGTCGTCATACGGCAGGACCGGGGTTCTAATCTCATCCTAACCGTTGCCCCGTAGTGAGGACTGACTATCCAACTACGTGGTATCATTAAGACTAGTAAACCAGAAGTAGCAAGCATGACCTAAGCTAAGAGGTCGTAAGGCAAGAAGAGAGAGAGAGATAGTCCTATTGCTTTGCTTGAAATTTTAAATGGTCCTGTCTTAGTTTGCATTGTAATACACACACACAGAAGCCTCATGTTTGAAAGTGTGCCCAAAAGTGAATTAAATTTCGTCATTTAATTAGCTGCAAGTTTCCCGGGACCGGGGTGAGGGGTAATTTTAGTCTGCAAATTCTGGTAAAAAGATCATTGAGCGATAATGCTATTTTGGTGGTGTCCAATAATCCCCACACGAACACATGTCTCCTGGAGGACAATGGCCCCTTTTTGCTGCAATGAGCTGGACGGTAGCCAAGCAATTTATTCCTGCGCGATTTTCAATTGCGAAAGCCCATGCGGGAGATAAGAGAGCGGACCAGTAAGATGTGGATGGGTGTGGAGTTACGCACAATTCGGACGGTGCAAATGGGAAGCAATCGGAGTGCGATTCGGCGGCCGCAGCCAGCCAATTTGATGATATATTCACGAGTCGCCGTCTGGTTGTGGCTGGGCCTGCGAACGTGTGAACTTTGACCGAGGTTGGAGGTTGTGGAAGGTGGGATATAGTTTGGCACGGTCAGCATTTTTCCGACCCCCATAACGGGGAGGGGGGGGGGGGGGGGGGGCTGTGACATTTGGTCTGCTGCTGCTGCTTCGGCGAATGTTTTTGACGTGGTTTATGGCCAATATCGTGTCGATGATACATGCTGTTGGCGGCACTAGAAGTTGCACAATCATGACCGACACGAATCTTGGCGAATTATGATGAAACAAAATAGAGCCACATTTTACTACAAAACCAACAAAATATTAAGAGGAAAAACATCCCGAAAGCTTCAACAAAACAAGACCGCGTTGAAAGAAGTTGCTTGCTTCCGATCGATATTACTCACGGACTTCGTAACGAACTGATGATGCACACAGCTAATGGCTAAAATTTGCATCTAAAAATACATCCATGAAAAAAAAAACTATTGTACCTATTTTCCTACTCCGTAACACCATTATCATCATGCGACAGATAAAGCACGTACCGGCCCCGTTCCGTCTTCTGCCTGGAAGAAAACCAGAACCAGGTCCAGTGATGTGAAAAATCAAATTCTCTCGAGACTTTTCCTACATGTTTGATGCTGATGCCCTTGACGAAAGCCATGTTTGGATCGTACGAGGAATACTGGGTTGAGGAGTCGGGCTGGATCTTCGAAGCGAAAATAGCACACGCACTCTCTCCGGACGAGCACATCTCGAATCGGGGGGCCTCGAAGTGCCGTCGAGTGTAACATTAATTTTTATCTATCCATTATGCGTGACGACCTCTTCCGATTTTCCGCCATTATCAGTTGCCCGACCGACCGAGAAAGGGCCGTCGTTCCAATTCCGTCGTTCCGAGGAAATAACTCTTCGAGCAAACATACGGAACAATCGATCGAACAAGTAGAGAACGGCATATGGACAAGGATCCAACTCAGTTGGATGATGCAGACATTCAGGTAGGATCAGTGTTAGGGTGTTGTTCGTTCGCATAATGATGGCGATTATGGCAATAAATGTTAAATTGAGAGTTATAAATAATCAATTAAAATCGCACCACGGGAAATAAAATAGAACATCAACTGACGTCAGATGAAGTGATTGAAGAGCAATAACTCATTTGAATTGTTAATCAACCCCCTTTATGCGCCAACTTCTGTATGCAGCACGTGCTATTTGATGAGAAGCACCATGATTGTGAGTTAGTTACCCGTTATTGGTTTGTTGTAGTCAAATATACATACATATACCGTGCAGAGGACCCCGGAATGTCTACACAATGTACATATTCATCGCCCTCAAATTTGAAATGTCATCGAATGCAGAACCGTTACATAAACGAACCTTTGTACAATATGGAGGACGAAATTCGTTGCCTGAATTGTGGTGACATTTCAATTTCATTCTCTAACACAAAGCCCACGGTAACCGGCTGGCTGACAAACGCAATCATATCCTGACAGGCAAGTCCCCAATTTCGATACGATAGAAAAAAAAGGAACCCCCCCACATCCAAGATATGGCGGGATACTTTTTTGCCGAGGGTCACGCGTTGTGCGTGTGTTTGTTTGTTGAGCAAAAAACCATTAAATTTCACTCACAAACAAAACTTTCTTCCAAATGGGAAATGGAATGGGAAAAAAGGATGAAAAAAAACCATCCCTCTCCCTCTCGCTCTCTCTCGTTTGAGCGATGATGAAATGGAAAGTTTATGGCCCCCTCCCCCACGCATTAACGTCGTTTGAAGCATGGGAAAAAGTTGTCCGTTCTAAGCGGGCGGCAAGATTCGGCGGGTTTTTTTCTAGGCAAACAAAAAACTGGCAGCCATTGTTTGGCAGATGTTGTTCGATCTTCGAAGATGGGTTGAACCATTGCCGACCTTGAATGCAATAGTTTGTTTCGGGTGACTTTGACTATTGTTTGGTGGCAATTTCCAGCAGAACACAACATCCGACAGCTTTATCAGACGAAGAAATTGTGAGATTGTTTCACCCGGATGGATGGTGCTATTTTATGAGCCGAGACTTCTCGTTTTGTCCAGAGATCCAGAGATTGTCAGCATCATCATCGTCATCATCAACGCCATCACCAGCACCATCCGACCAGTAGCAGGATCGGGCCGACTATCATTCCTCCCTAGGTCATTGGGGCATCCTTTGTGCAATGGAATTGATTATCGTACATGCCAACACGCGCTGCCACACGCTCTCGCCCTACGGTTACATCATGACATTGGGTGGAGTTGTCAGCAACGGCTCTTGGAAGCGTATCCCTCCACCACCAGCAGCTCGTACTGTTTGCGAAGCCGATGTATCAGTCATCTAGTGGAATGCTGGGGAAGAATTTTTGCAGATCGTACGATAACATTTTGCACTCGGTGCATATAACCTTTACAAGCTGACCGTGGAGATGGCACGTACGTGACGGGGATGATGAGAATCGTTGTGCCAGTTTTTACTATTATAACAATATACTGATCTGGATTTTTTGAACCTATAGGGGTTTTGAGATAAGTTCGACTTATTTATAATGGTTTATATTTTTCCGTAGTTTCTTTAAGCTTCTCCATTTATATTACATATGGCGGCCATCAAAAATAGGATATTATAACTGCTGCCCAATGTTCCCTGAATACTGTAAAAACAATTAGGCATGAACTAGAGACGTGCTAGGACATTCCTCGTGTAATGCCTGCTTAATTGCCCCAAAGTGATGGTGTTCGGTTATGTATGCTCTCAAGACAATATGGTGACCTTTGCAAATAGGACCTCAGATTGAATTCACCTGACTACGTGGAGCTGTTGTACCGCTGTAGTCAAGCCACGCTACGGCTCTTTGTCACAAATCTGCCGATAATTAAAAAATGTTTGTTGTAAAACTCGTACGAAACACGTGTAGAAATTTATCAAAATCCGTTCAAGAGGAATATCCAAATCATGTAGTAACAGAACTATAAATAAATCGAAATTTGGGAAACTACACGTATGATGAAGGGATGCTGAGCTCTTCTTGTGGAATATAGATTCAAAATTCCACCTCAAACTCATTTGCCAATCGTAGCCATCCAACGCGAATAACGTCTTATTATACATGACACACCAATGACAGTACGCACCATCGGAAGGATGTATTTACCGGAATCTATTGCTGCTCTTGTTGCTGACCTCGTCTAACGCTTCCCCATGAGAATGTCCTTTTTTCGCAGGTGTTCCTTCTCTACTGTTTCACCTGCCTAGTGTATTCATACTCTCATGTTAAGACACATGGCACTGTTAATCTACAGCACACAATTGAGTCTCAGAGACAGGGAGTTTTCATAAGAAAAATAATTAAAAGCCGTCTTTATGCACATCTTGGCAGCTGTTACTACTCGTTCCTCACAACACAACCGGGCTAACCGATTCCTGCCACCAAGGACAACAGTAGAGTAGCATTCCCATGCTCTGGATGCAGTAGAAAGTATTAAACTATGCCAGCCGCTGCTATTGTTTTACGATTTCTATGCGCAATGAGAGGGTGCAATATGCGTTCGTCACTGTCGCATTGTTTCCATCGTACGGTCGTACAGTGCAAGCGTAACAAATCCCTTGGTTCCCGCATCACGATGAAGCACGCGTTAGCAATCAGGCAACAACAAAAAACAAGGTGCAAAACAACAGCAAACATGCATTTATCTTCAAGAGACGCGGGCTTTTATTTGTGTGTGTTTTGGCCTTTGTTGTGTGTGCTCCAGGAGCCGCCCAAGAAAGCCCTATTCTGGCAGGGCAGTTTTAATAGTCCTGAGATTATTATGCGATTCTTGCAAAGCACCAGAAATAGGTCATTGTCCTCATTTTGCGTTTGTTAATGTATGCGGCACTTGGAGACCATAAAACGTAATGCCGTTTGAAGAAGCGACGGCGAAACGTTTCATCCTGTGAATCTGGGCCGTTCCGAGAAAGGCATGTAGGGGACGGTATTTCCACGGTGAAAATAGCTTCCGCCTTGGGGTACTTTAAAAAAAGACGCGATGTAGTGTTGTGTCCTTACATGTTGCTTCCATGGTCCGTCGTTATAGATCATGAAAAGGATACACGCTCGACATCAGAAACGAGCCACCACCTCCCGGGGGCATTATTGAAACGTCAACAGATACGGGTAAAAGAACCTGGGCCCCATCGAGATACTAACCCCATAAGGGTTTTTTTTTTATCCAAGAATTCCAACAACAAAGAAGCGGCCTTGATGCTCATTTCATTCCGTCCCATCGTACAGCACGGCGCCATCGCCGGCCACCATCGGACGCAATTCTTTCCCCGGCGAAGGTTAAGTCAACTAATCAACCGATGTCACCAGCCAACCCATCTCTCGGGGATTTATCCTTTCGCAAGTCACGCACACCTTGCCAGTATCTTTGGTCCGAAATCTCGGTCTGTCCCGGCAGCTTGGCTTGGTGGCTGTAAAGACGAGCCACCGACCGGGGCGACGAAGAAGTTTAAATATTTAGTGAACTATTTAGCCGAGTCCGGTTGCTTTCTTATTTGGTTGTTGTGTTCCGCCCAAAGAGGAAAGCATTTTGCTTACTTCCGCCAGCAAAAAGGATCTTGGCTACTACCACCGGAAAGGACCTTCCGGGAAGGGTTTGGTACACGTTTTGTGGAACGGATCTTTGGACCACCTTTCAACCACAGGATAAGTGTATCGACCGAAGAAACGGACCAGATAGTGGATCGTTTGTAAAGCATGAAAATGCCGGGAAAATCGATTTTAGTACACCTTCCGATGAATCCAAAGCAGATCGGGGTGGGATTATCGTAAAAGCCCGACAGACTCTTCACCAGTTTCCGATTAAATCGACTGTACGCTTACGGTCCGAGGGGCAATGTAACGCAATGCAGGTGAATTTTACATGGATAGAAAAAGCTAAATCATCGCTTTTCCTCCCCGCGAGAGGTCAGTTAGTTCCGACGGGTAGAAAATACTTTGAACGCAAAAGTTTGGGACTAGAATTGCAAGAAAAGGTATTTCATGTTGGGAGAACGTGCTCGGAATGTGGAATAATGGAAGGGTTCTTAACATTTTTTATAGTTAAACACGATGGGATGAAAAGCAGTAATGAGGAACATAACTCTACCGGAGGTAAATGCGATAGCGGCGCCGGTTTTTACACGGTAGGACCGGGGTTCAAATCTCATCTGAGCCATTCCCCCATAGTAAACGTCCATAGTGAACGCCAATAGAAGCCAAAAATAGCAGGAATGACCTAGGATTTCGTTAGGCCAAGAAAGAAGATAAAGAACTATCAAAGTCCCTACAGACAGACGGGAAAAAAATTTGTTCTCAAAAAACGTACTCAAATATGTTAAAAATACCACAAACAGGTAGCAAACATGGAGTTCCTGTCTACGATGAACATCATTTAAATTAAAAAGGATCCCTCACCATGTTAGAGGGACAGAAAATAAGTAATTAAGTTTGCAGCTACCCTTATATATGCTGGCAAATGTCATAGTGTTAAGGTGGACTGTTGTTTGGATACCCTCCCTTCCGTGTATCCCCCAACATACCAGCACCACACCTTTGCAACTGCGCTGAACCAGTTTGGTTAAATATTTGCCATTCCGACGGTATGGAGCAAATCATTCGGATGTTTCTTCTCCTACCTTGGTGGATACCACCATCAACCCCACTACTCCTACCGAAACATCATCTTAACTGAGTTGTGTAGTATTTTATTTCCCTCCTTGTGGAAGCTGATGGCACGGGGGGTGGAGGGAAGGTAGCGGTTGGTTGAAATATTCAATCGGAACTCGAATTCATGGCAATCGATTGTGTGTGTGTGATCGGCATCGTTTGGGGATATCAAACGAAACGTGTTTCAATAACGCAGTAGAAGGCACTGGCACTGTGGATCCCCCCGGTTTAGCTCTTTCGACTTCAACTTACATCTTAATAAGATACGATAGCGGTAGCAGAGGTCAGGATAAAAAATTATTTACACAAAAAAAGCTCAAAAAGTATGGTAGCATCAAAACAGATTTGGAATGCTTTGGTTATCATTCAATATGAATCGTCTCCGTATTTTTCGTTGCCTTGCGCCATGGAATGGAGTCAATATTTGCCTTTTCTAATAACCTAACTCTTTCTGCGATTTCTAATCAGAAGTAACTCATTTGTAATTCAGTAAGCAAAGAGTTACTAAAGTATGCATTAAACAATATAAACTGGATCGCAATGAAAAAACTACTTCCACTCGCGGGTAGTTTTTCGGAAGCTGGCGATAGTAAAACCTAAGCCTGACTGTCGTACAAGTAAATGGCAGCCTGATTTTCAATTCATTCCAGGCTTTACCAATCAGGTGCTCCTACGGCTCCTTGGCTAGAGAGAAATGATTGGAGAAGGGTTTCCAATAGATATGTGTGTAAAGAACTCCGTGTATCACTGCGTAGGGGAGTCAGCATCATCAGGATGTGCTTTACCGTTTCAAAGTTTTCTCTTAAATCTTCAATTTAAGTTCCTCGCCTGTTTTGGTCATAGCGGTCTCTACTTCAAAATCCCGGGCTAAAGTTGCAAAGCTCGAAGGGAAACATTTTCCAATTTTTACTGAAATGATTCTGAATGTTCTGTCCTTGACACGATTTATGTAATTGAGATTATGTGTCGTCGTGTCTTGCTTAACCAACTGTACTATTTATTCCTTTCTAAAATAACATCCTCGAGAGGGCTCGACCAGCCAATTTCTGGCTTCTAGCCTGCCAACTTCTCGCAAGACGATCCGGATGAGATTTGATATCCTGCCCATGCCCTAAGAAAACTCGCGCTCCAGACCTCCCCCAATTCCATTGGCTCAAAAATAACAACAAAATTACAGCATAAAATAAAAGCTGCTTGCACCGTCCCCCAGATGCTGGAACTACCTATGCCGTCATAGCACGCCAAAAATTCGGCTGCGTGCAGCATTTTTCTTCTGTCACAGCATTCTTCGAACGATAAATCTTAACCCATAAGCACTTGCACTGCTGTGAAGCAGTGTCTAGAGCATAAAGCGTAAGCGGATTGGCTGCCAATAGTTGATCGTATCGGGGCATGGCGGGGAACCAACTTGACTAGCGCTGTTCGAATCGCTCGATACCATAGCCAAACCGATCCATGTTCATCAGAGACAGCCGGGAGGCAACAATACAACAGCTAGTCAAGTGCACACTTGGCCGGCAACATAACAGACACGACATGAACGAATGCCCTCAAGGTACGGCGCGTGGAAGTAGAAGCATAAGCATCTTCTTTCTGTTTTGTGTTTTGGGATCAGTTTTGGTCGTCTGTTCTTCAGGGGGATTATTTTTTCCCCCTTTTGGTAGCAACATTGGCCATCGAAAAACATTAAAGTGTTGCGACGGAGAATCGAGAACTTTACTCCAGTGAGCGAACCAGATCGCTACCAGTTTCGCAACGTCAGGTTTCAAGGCCCAACTTAGACAAACCCCGCAACAAGGCTAAGAATCGCGAAAAAAGGTGTCCAACCTAATGTGTTGAGCGGGTTTTGAGGGTGGTCAGATTGGGAGGTAGTGGGTTGAGTAAGCAAATCACTGGGTGAAAGAAACCCAGCAAGATCTGTGCCTGTGCATCAGCAGCAGTTGCTACGGGATGGGTGTAGGGCGGTGCGGAAGAAAAACTGGTTCCAGCACACAGTCAAACATTGGGGCAGAGCGCGTTAGCTACGGTGGGGTTTTGGGAAACAAACGAGGCTTTTCACATGCATGCATGCATGCATATTGTGACGGATCGAATGTCTTCTAACGCCTTCAAGTTACAAATCAGTAGAAGCTAAGAAGGCTAAGGTTTTGGGAATGTGAGAGCAGCAGAGAGAGAGAGAGAGAGAGAAGAAGAAGAAGAAGAAGAAGAAAAGAAGAAGAAAAACAACGCTCACTCTGCTTTCCGATTCGGATGCGGTAAAAAGAGAGCAACCGCACATGTATAAACATCGAAACGGGAATTCATCGGTCAAGTACGCAGGTGCGCATTCATGTAGAACATGTAGATGTGAAAGTGAAACTCATTCAATGCATGGAGCCCATCAAGCAGCATAGCCTTCAACAGCCGATTTGCAATAGAAATGCTTCAAACGAGCTCCTCGTACTCTGTGAGACATGTTGCACGGTGACAATCAGCAAGCATTGTATTTTCACTTGGGACGGCACGGAATGAATCAATTCATTCATGAAGCCGGTCGAATGATTAGCGCCGTTTGAGTGTTTGTTTCATAAGACCGCGCGTGTGGTGTTAAAGAACAGATTCTTGTCTTATAATTATGCTCCAAGCATTGCTAGCGGCATAAATTACAAGACGTCGCGTTGTGTAGTATAGCAGCGAGCGCTTTTTTATCTTATCACTCGACCTCAGCAAGCATTGACGTTTCACGCACACGCGCACACGCGGAAGCCCGTCGAGCCTATAACGCACACACACCCACCCACCTGGCAGTGTTAAAAAAAACCTGATACGCGGCTGAATTGCGATGAATCAGGCAGCAGGCTACCCCTACATGCATTCCCTAGCACACGGGAATACCAAACGAAAAGCAAAAAAAAGCAATAGAAATAATGCATCTCTCATCTCTCAGCACGCACACATGCGGAGCTTTTTTCTCGAGCCGAGGTTCCGTTTCGAGGGGGGCGCAACACTCAATATTTCACGCCTGTTCGAGCCCTTTTCAGAGAACAAACCCGTTGTTGCAGATGGGGGGATGAAATAAGAAGAAGCAAAAGAAAAACAACATAGCATGCGCGCCACGGTGAAAAAGGCACGAAAAGTGATCTCGTTTCGCTCTATTTCTTTCGCTCGCTCTCTTCTAACGCACAGTCTCTCTCTCTCTCTCGCTTACGCCCATTGATCCTTTTTTGCTTCTTTTTTCTACGTGTTGGTCCTGTGAAGCTCGGGAAACACGCAATCGATCGGGAAGCATATTTTTCGTTTTCATTTCATCCCTGTGACTCAATTTACCTGTTTCTATCCGGTGTTGCGTTGTTTGTATTCTCTGCTTGGTGTTCTATGCTGCAGGTTCAACTTGAGAAGGTTTTTGGGTGACTGTTTTTCTCTCTCTCTCTGCCTTGCTCTCTGTCGCTGTCGACTGCAACTTTCAATAGCGGCCTGCCTGGATGGAAATTTGTACGGGAAAGCAGCTCTAGCTGGCTCGACGTCGTCGTCGTAGTAGGCGCAGGTTGTGTTTCGTTACGCGGTTTTACGCTTTTGTGTACAACCGGGCCAAACACGCACACAGATGCACACACCACTAATGCTTTCAGCGCAGGTACTTCACACATCCATGCCGTTTCGATATTTGCACAATTGGCTATGCTTCACCGGGATGTGAAGGAACGGGCAAAGAAGCAGCGGGCAAGCTGCATCTACTCACAGGGGACTGACCATCCCGAAATCGATTTCCGGTAGCGGTACGGTTAGCCCAAAAGGGCAAGAACGATCCGTCAGTAAGAGGGAGGCTGGACCACACTGCTGACACACACACTGCACCTTCCGCTACCGGGGTTCAGGTTGTGTATTTTGAATTTGCAATTAATCTCAATTTGCATACCCCACCGTGCCACTTCGCTTCACTTGCTCACCGACCGACACACCGCTCAAGTGGGCTCGCTCTACTGCTCCATCCCGAACCGGAGCCCACTATTTGCCCAATAAACACGAACGCGAAACTCACCCCAGCGAAACAATCGATTACAGCAACAACAACGCGAGCCAACAATCGAAAGAAAAAACACTAAAAAGCACACACGCACAGGAAGTGGTTGGAAGACGCGCGCGCACACACCGCAACAACAACAACACTTTGGACTGCTGTGTGTGCGTGTTTGTGTTCCGGGTTCTTCTTCGCTTCGTTTTGTGCACACGACCGAACGCGACCGATGCGAAAACTCGACTAACCAGTTTTTCGCGAGCGTGTGTGGAAAAGTACACGCTCCACGGGAAAATGCTTTCAGCAAAAGCACGGTACGGCGAGCTGCTGCTGCTGCACTACACGCATCCGCTGGCTGGAAAAGCTAGCACCAAAATATTGTGGTGCCGAGAGAAATGTGAGCGAGAGAGCGAGAGAACGGTTGTTGGCTGAAGATTCAAATTCCGCAGACTCCATTGCTTGTACAGTGGAGAGCGGAACAACAGCAGGTGTACGGAAACTAGGCTAATCAGTCATGGGATTACAAATTTTATGTTCAGGAGAACAACGAAGGCTTTTTCAAACGTTTTTGAAATTAAAAACAAGTCATTTTTATTTTTTGACCGTTCATTTGCCTCATACTTGCCCAAATTGTACCTAAAATCGATTAAATTACAAATTTTGTTTTGAATTTCAGTTGTTGCATATGTAGTGATTCACACTGTACCGGTGAGAGAAATAATCAGGTTGGCCCACCAGCATTTGATATGAGTTCAGCTTCCTGACAGGTGCTTCTCGTGTCGGCGACTTTTTTTGGTGAAATATGCAAACAAATGTACAACTTGCTCTTACCATTTCAATGTTCATGCATCTTTCTGAACAACTTTTAAATTAAAATCCATTTCTTCCAAGGAACTATAATTTTTTTTTTTAATTTCGATCACTTTTAATCCTTTTGCTCACAAATGCGATGAAATATTCTAATTCGATGTTTTCATCTATTACAAATGGCGTCCCTCGTGTGTCAATTTGGGTCGCTAACCTGCTCGTTGTACATCTGTCATCCAATAGTTTGTTTACAAAAATCGGCACAAAAAGCTTTGCCGTGCTATTCTTAAAAATTCTTCTATTAAGAAATATTTAGAGTGTTTCAGGACTTTACAAGTAGTTTACAATACTTGCTGTTTACCATTTAAGATAATGAATTGAGCTAAATAGGACATTTGACGCACTCTGTTCGCAGGGACATTGTTTGGAACGCTCTTCTAGCAAGCATCCTTTCGATTCGTTGGTGCAATATAATTCCCTAGCTAACCAGAGCGCAGAGCAAAAATGCCCACCCAAAAGAAGAAAGTGAAGCAAACGGCTGAATCCAACGAGACGAAACCGGCCGTCGATATTAAGCAAGAGCCGGAAGAGTTGAAACCGCTCGGTGCGTACGTCGACGATCGGCTGGAGTTGATACGGCAAGTGTTTTCCTGCGTAAAGCCGAAAGAGATCAAGTACCTTTTACCGGACTTTCTCGAGGGAAAATCGAACGACGTGATAAAGGAGCGGTGTTTGGACGAGCTGCTCGGTATCTCTACCAAGCGGCTACACTCCATCATCAACAACACCAAATGTCCCACCGACACGGAATCATCATCGGAGGAGGAAGGTTCGGATGTGGAAAAAATTGAAGGTAAATCGTTGCTCGTTTTCTCCAGCTTTACGGTATAGATTTATTCACTAGTTCTGCTTCTGTTTCTTTCTGCATTGTAGAACACATTTCCTTGGACGAAATTTCTTCCGATTCGGATGTTGACTCAAAGCGTACTGCGAAGCGGAATAAACGAGGTAAGCGCTTGCGATGTTAGTCTGACTCTTGTTCGAGCTCTTTATGGGCACATTCCAGTGGCACGTAACGTACTTCCAACGTTGGTTCACTGGAGCCCCCTACATGTCCAATGCGCCCTGCTACAATGCAGCTACCATCGTGAAGATACCCGAACCGCCGTCCGTAGGCAATAGCACGATGAATACGTTTTTGCGTTGAACTGGTAACTGCCGCTAGTTTGGGGACGATGATAGGGACCAAGTGCTTTCGTAGCAAAATTCGGTTCACATCTGCAGCGGATGGGTGGAGAATCAGCACGACGCAAAGGGGGTTCTTTAAATACAATTCAAGCGCTAGCTCTATGTTATTCTTTCCCCAAGGAAGAATGATTGCACTGGTTCGAAATTGTTGTGCGCAACAATTTAAACAGGTAGCCATTGATTCTTCGTCCGGATCGAGCAGTCGGTTCGATAGTTGCGCCTCTAGCTGGGTGCCGTTAGCATGTATCAAGTAGTCCTGTATTCTTGTGAGCTCACCAGCGGTTGCTATGATTACATCTGCCTGTACAATCGTTTCCGATATCTGCTCATCTTTCAAATTGCACAGAACAGCTTTTCCGATGGATTTCGTTTGTTGCAAGAGAACCACATCTTTCGTGACGAATGCATCGATAGACTGGTGGCTATTCGGATCAGCATACGTGTTGGACGCGTGGGCAATAACTTGAATTTGTTCCAGGGCCTTAAGGGAACCTACAAACAAGTGCAATGATTTAGCACTCATTTGTGGCACTATTATAAATTTACATCCATTTCCCATAACGCGCTCGGCTTCCTCCAGAGTTGAGGACATTTCAAAGTCCCGCTGTTCGGTTGTAGAATTTTCCTCACGGTCAATTTTCACCACACTGAAGCGCTCAATGAATCCGGCCCGCGTTACGCGGCATGTTATGTAACCGTGTACAATCCGTTCCACCGTGAGTTTCACCGGGCCGATCGAGAGCACATCTCCAACGCACGAGCGCTGCTGTAGCTGGTCAAAGTTGGTCACGTACTTCACTTCATCGAAGCACTGATTCTCGAAACTTCCGTCACCGGTAAGCGTTATTCTTTGCTGTTCCAATGCTTGCACGAGGTCGCTTCCATCGGGAGCAAATTGTACACGCGCTCGTGGACCACTCAGCTCACAGATGATACCGATGGAAACAGGCCAGGGCAAACACTCTTCCGCGTACCTTTGAATGATGGCGTTACAACGGTCCAAAAGAACGGTTAACTCACGGGAGGTATACAAACCACACTCAATGTGAAGGAAAGTCGCCCCACACCGAAGGGCGCCTAGTAGAATGTCTCCCATTATAACATCTCTTTTCACTTTCACTGCCAGCTTCTGCCAAAGCAATGCTTTTGGGCCGATATAATGTTCCATATCTTCTAAAGGTGAAATTCCGTTCTGCTCTTTTCAGCCGATGCCTCCAAGCAAACCGACGAAAGGTCGAATGGTGAACCGAAATGTAAGTTTAACCCGAAAATGAAAGCACACAGCTCTTGTACTGATGTATCGATTGCTTGCTCGACCCTTGTTCACACTACTACAGCGGAAAAGGAAATGACTGTGCTGGAGCTGCTCGAGCTGCAGGCACGTGCACGCGCTATCCGATCGCAGCTAGCTCTGGAACCGGTAACCAAGATAGAAATCGATTCCGAACATGAAGGAGACGATGGTGGTCGCCATGGTGATGTCGATACGGACGAGGAATCGAAGCAGCCCGGCAGGAGCGCATCCGACCAGGCGAAAAATGAAAATCATTTTAAGAAGGAAAACAATAGCAGCAGCGCCCAACAACAAACCAAGCGTGTGCGATTGAAGCGAAACTTCCGCATCCGGAAGGTTGGCGACGAGGATGAGGATGAACAGGAGGAGTCCAGCAATCCGGCGCCCGACAATGGGCGGAAAAAATCAACCGAACAAGCGGTGGAGGCGATCGAGTCAGAAGAGAAGGTGATGGAAAAATTGGAACCGGAAGTGAAAACAGCTGAATCGGATAAATTGCCTGACGAGGAAAACCGTCGATCGGCGGAACAGCAGGACAAACCTTCAGATAACCCTGCAGCACCGGAAACCGAAACAATTCCTTCGGAGGCGAACGTTGCACCGGTTGTGGCAGAGGACGCACCAGCAGCTGCCAGTGAAACGACTGAAAAGCATACTGCCGTTCCGGACACTACTGAGCTCCGCAAAGCAGATGAAGGAACTGAGACGCGCGAAAGCTCACCGGAAGTAATTCCCGTCGAGGAAAGCCCAGAAACGCTATGCATTTCGTCCGATTCCGAGGAAGAACGGTTGGCAAAGGAGCGTGCCGCCATTTTCGTGCCCAACATCGAGGAGCTGGACAGGCAGGCCAAGAAACCGCCATCGCCGGAACCGGAAAAACCGGCCGAAGATACGGAACCGGAAGAGGGTGAAATTTCCGAAGAAGAACCACCGGAACCAGCGGTAGAAGAACCGGCGGTCGTTGAACAACAACAGACCGAACCAACTGACGCAACGGAAAAAGAGCAACCGGACGATGGTGAAAACGGTGACGGAAAGGATCAAGCTAAACCTGCAGACAGTGGGGCGGAAGCTGACACACCAGCGAAGGATAAGGAAGCCGCTCCAGAACCAGTGGTACAAACGCTATCCTCCTCGAGCAGCGATGAGTCGGCCGATGGGTCGGGCAGCAGCGACAGCTCATCCAACAGCAGCAGCTCGTCGGAAGCCGAAGAGGATGACGACGCTAAAGCAGACGCAACCAAGCTGGACCATTCGGCGCACGACGACGCAGACATTGTCGAGATACACGATTCCGGTGATGAAACTCTGCTGCTGGAAGATAAACCACCCGAAGAGGAAGTGCCCAAATCGTGGAACTCGCGTTGGCTTAAAAGTAACCGGGTCGCGAAGGTAATGGCCGCCTCGAGGCTGGGCAACAAGGTACGCGAAAAGTTGAAGAAAAAGAAACAGATACAGCTGGCCGCCGAGCAGCAGCAGCAGCAGCAGCAAGAGACGGCTGCCGCCGTAGTGGACAGTGCGGAGGTTTCCCAACCGTCACCGAAACCGGTCACCGATTCGGGTGCAGACTTGCCAGCAAACGTTGAGCTCGGTTCGGTAGAACATTATCGGGAGCTGATCGCAGCACAGCAGAAGGAGGGCAAGCAAGATTAGCGTTCACCAACCGGCGCTTCGGAATGATTTTGAATTCGATTCCCAATAAACTTAACCGCGCTACGGGGCAACGTGTGGGCAACAACATTCCCCCGGGTTTTTGTAAGACCTTTATTGCCTAATAATTCCAATTTATGTATTAACACATTGTTCGTTCGTCTAGCTTATTGTTGGGGACCGTTACTTTTATTGACGTTAGATTAGGGGAGAGGGACGCGCTAGGACTGGCGATGTAATTGCTGCTCTGTAAGAGGAAGCTTACACGAGTACAGAGCACGGGGGGGGGGGACACGTTTGTTTTATAATTTGCATAAATAATTAGAATATACTAGTGGTTAGGAGGAGGTTTCTACGTGAAGGAAAGGTAATCACACACACACACACATACACGTTACTCTTCCTCTACGTCAGCACTAATTTGATCGATTAATTGATTGCTGGGTGGCGGCTACACACACCGATCGGTTCTAGGCGAAGCTAAAATTACTGAAATCCGTCTTCAGCTGGATGGTCGGTTTCTGCTGCTGGGCGGCACTGTTCCGTGCGGCCGCATTTGCCGCCTCGCTCTTACTCTTCTGCAGCGTCGCATTCATCTGGCTGCGCTTGATGGCCGCTTCCAGCTTGCGCCGCAGTTCCGGCGCTTGCGCCATGAACGTTTTGAACTCTTGCGGGTACTTGAGGCCAATCTTCATGAGCCACTGTATGGCGTGATCGTTCAGTGCGGTCACGTACTTCGGTTTGGTAGTTCGCTGCTGTGGCTGCTGTTCCGGGTCGTCCAGATAGTTGATGAGGATGGGCACGAGCAAGGTTAGCATCTGTATGCCTACAGGAAGGGATTTGGATTTGGAGGGGTGAGATGGAAGAAGAACAGATTAGTAATCAGTTCCGATTCGGCATTTGTTATTTTTTTTTTTTGAGCAGGGATTTCCAAACGTTCCAGGGCCTGGAGGCTGCATGGCTTAAGAATGTTACATCAATAAGTAGGATAATTATAAAAGATTCTCAGAAGAATTTTTGGCCCCGTACGTGGGGAAGGACAATAGAGGAGCTGCTACCATGACGAGCTCTACGTGCGTGCTGTGCGAATTAGACTCGCCAGGCTCCGGTGGGCTGGTCGCGTCATGAGAATGACATCGGACGACCCTAGTCCGTAAAGTCCTTTTAGGCCGTCCCACACGGGCAGAGGAGATGGAGTGATGGTGTTGGTGCGTCCGCCAGAACAGCCAGGATAACGGATAAGCAGACGACGGCGCTAAACCGTGAGCGGTTTCGAGAATTGTTGCAGCAGGCCAATACCGCAAAGCGGTTGTAGCGCCTGATAAGTAAGTAAGTAAGTAAATAAAATAAAATAGGGACTATTCTCTTCATCCTGGCGCTACAGAGGACCGTCCCAGATCCCGATTCTCCTATCTCCTGATAATCGGTCATACAACATGGGCTTGACCGATTTTGACAGCCTGAAAAATGACAAATTCCTCTCAGCTGCTTTGGTGAATTAAACACGCCAGGCTCCGATAGACTCATAGGGTCATTTTTTAAAAATCCTTCCAGACAACCCAGTTCGGAAAGCCTTGTTTGGAAGGTTGGGCCGCTAGATCTGGGCTTATATAAATGTCCGAAGATTCGTGCAGAAATTCACATTCTTCACCCTACATGGTCCACCGGCTGCTAACTTTAAGCCGATTTTTAACCTGCTTTTGACATTCAAATTAGTGGTTCGATGATCGTAGTAGCTTGGAAACCCCTGCTTGGTATATGGGAACGGCAGTACAAAATGCCATCTTCGATAGTATTATTACCTTGCATCAATTCTCCTGATAGGTGTGTGTGTGGGCATGGAAATCATCAGTATTAACACAATAAGTATTGTTAACCATTGAAATAGCATAAACGAAAAAAAGGGAAATTACTTACGATTCTGTGGTTCCGCCAGCGCAATCAGCGTTTCGACCGTCGTAATGCCTTCCAGCACCAGCGCCAGCTCCTGTTCGTTGGCCGGATTGCGCGCCTGCTCCGAGTAGAGGTGCTCGATCAGCCTCGGCGCTAACGCGTGGATGTAGGGCGTCGACACCCGCAGCTCACCGTTCGCAAAGATCGAGCGCATCGTCTGTACGCACTTGAGCCGTACCGGGAGCGACGCACTCTGGACGCATTGGCGAAAGTGGTTGATGCACGGGTACTGCAGATTCGGCACCGACGCCACGCCGGCCGGTGAGTGTAGCAGGAAGACGGCGATCGCCAGCATTACCGTCACCTCGTCCATCTTCGTTTCCTCGCAGCCCGTCTTGGTGAGATCGATTATGCGACCGAGTGCGCTCTGCAGCAGCTTGCGCCATTCGCCACCGGACTGTGCATCGTCGTGCTTGGCGTACCGATGGGTGGCGAGCACTTTCAGCAGCTGTATGGCCGCCTGCACCACGACGTTCGTGCTCGCAATCAACGACTCGTCGTGAATGGATTTGGTCGCCACCTCCTTTATGACGCCCGTGGTGAGGTACAGCACGGTCGGCAGGATAGAGAGGGCACCGCGCGGCGAGCACAGTGTCGGGAGGTCGGTTAAGCTTTGGATTGCACTTGCCACCAGCAAACAGTTATCGTCGCCCAGCTTTATCAGTCCGTTTTGTGCCTGGGCCAGCTGACGCTGCAGCTGCTCGTTCGCTACGCGCGTGCTCTGCGACGGGTTCATGCCGGGAATCTGGCGAGCGAGCAGGCAAAGCACCACCTCCAGCACTGCGTACACCAGCGACTTGCCCGGGAGAATTTCACCCTCTTCGCCACCCTCCCCCAGATAGTCCACTGCCACGTCCAGGGTGTGAGGATCCGTCACGCTATTCCCATTCTCGGCCGCGTTTGCATCATCTGCACCGGAAGCGTTCCGCTTGTTACGCCGTTCCTCTTCCTTCTCTCGCTCCAAACACTCGTTGGCGGCCGCTATCGTTTGCTTCAGAATGGAAATACACAAATACTGCACCTCCACACTGTCCCGGGTCAGTATCAACCGGTGCAGCACGTTGCACAGCTCCACCGGGAGCGTTTTGTTCTGCATCAGCATCTCGCGCGACCAGGCCGAATCGAACACGGTGTACAGCGACTGCAGGCAGGCGATAACACTGTCCAGCTTTTCGTTCGTCCGCGTACTGCACAGCGCCTCCATACAGATGCCAAAGATGAGATGGAACCGATCCGCACTTGGGCTACCGTGCGATATCGTCGTCGTCGTCGTCGTTGCCGTCTGTCCCTTGGGTGCCGTCGTGTTGGGCGCATCGTTCGCATTTGCCTTATCTTCCTCCTGCTCACGGGACAGCTGTTGCTGGTGGTTTTCATCCTTCTGGAACCCTTCCGCATTGAGCCAAAGCGCGGCCGCATACAGAATCGGTGGCCACGAGATAAGGTAGTGCGGTTTCGATAGGTTCATCGTGTCGTTCGTGTAGAATGCGCCACCATCGTGCGGTAGCTGACTCGCGTACTCCGCCGGCAGGGACAGCAGCGCGTAATCCTTCAACGCCGCCAACCAGTGCTTGGACAGATTTTCCAGTTCCGGCTGCACTAGCGACAGCAAACTTTCGCCACGGCTTTCGAAATCGCCAAACTCATCGTCGTACGCTAGCCGGCTGAATTCTTTCGGTTGTGCCGCGGCCGGAACGGCCAGATGAGAGGAATGATTGCCCACCCCGACGGTACTGAGCGTTTTCAGCATCTGACTAGCGGGAGCGGCCCCGTGGCCAACCATCGCCATAATGTACACCTGGCCCCAAGCCTTCAGGATGCTCAGCTTCTCCAGCGTGGCCATGCTTTCGTTGTACAGCTGGGTACTGTTCGTGCGGCTGTTCAGCTTGCTCAGGTTCGACACGAGCAGCTGATGGACGCGGCGCAGATCGTTCAAATCACGCGCCACCCCGGACCCGATCCACGCGCTGCAAACCTCACACGCCGCTGCCGTCACGTGCGACGGAGTGTCCTGGGAAAAGGCGGGCCTTAGCGCCGCACCGACCTGCGCCTGAAACTGCTCGAGCAGCAAATGGCCGGGGAACTCGGGTTCCGGTACGTGCGCGAACTTGTCTATAATTTCCTGCAACGTTTTGAGGCCCTCGAGCCGCAGCTGGTCCGAATCACTCGTCGCGGCCATAAACGCCATCCGGATCAGGTCGGACAGATGCAGCACCAGGAAGTCGCCGCGCGATTTCGTCATCTGCATCTCCTTTGCGGCCAGCAGATCGAAGTGGTTCGCGCTGGCATTTTCGCACGTGGCAATTACCTTGCGCACGCATTCGGCCGCAAATACGCGCGTCGGCCAGCGCGGTTGTACCGCCGGATGGGTCGCTTGATGATCTTCCGCGTGGAACTCCATATTGTCGTCGTCGTCATCGTCGTCATCATCGCCATCGTCCCCGTCGCCCCCATCGGCAGTGCCATCCTTTCCTGCGGTGGCTCCCGCCCCACTTCCCGCGCCCGTTCCTGTGCCTGCACCACCTGCCGCACCAGTCGTCCCAACGGCAGCTCCACCGTCCGCACCGACAGACGCGTCCGACGCGACGGTAAGCACGTTCTTGCACATGCTCAACCACTGGGATAAATTCTCCGCCGCCAGTATCTGCAGCATCGAGGTGATCGTATCGTGAATGTTTCGCACCATCTGGCTGTCGCTCTCCGTGTCAAGCATCCCGAACAGCACGCCGGGCAACCCGTAATCCGACAGTGCGTAGCGATCCTCGTCGCTTACGAGATTGGCCGCGTGCTCGCACACTTCCTTTGCTTCGCGCGTCGTGAGCTGCCGCAAACAGGACACCGCCGCCTTGCGCAGCATTAGATAGTTGCTGCTCAGGTTCTGGCACAGGTTAGGAACAAGCGAGGACAGGTTGACGTTGCGCGGAGCGAACAGGTGCAGCTGCTGCAAGCATCCCGTCGCTTCCGCTTGCACCAGCGGGTCGGAATGTGCTTGCATGATCGCCGCCGCACACAGGAACGAAGAACGTGCGGTGGCAACGGAATTCGAATCCATCTGCAATTCGGGCCCGATCGTGGTAATCAATGCGCTCAGTACGCGCCCAATGCACTGGTGCACGTCGACGTGCGACTGCGGCACCGTCAGCAGCAGCTTCAGCGCGAGCGAAAGCGACGGTTCAACGTATCCGCGGAACATCGGACCACCGGAGTCTGCTATCAGCGATAGGGCGTACAGTGACCACACTTGCACCACCGGCGAACTGCCATCCTGTGCCAGGGCCAGCAAAATCGACACGCTCGTGTTCAGATGCTGCGACGAACCCATGCCACCGACGTACCGGTGCAAGCAACCGAGCGCTAACGAATGTCCCGTACGCGTCACCACATCCCGGGCCGACTTCAGCCGATCGAAGCTGGTCTGCGCCAGTTCGGCCGTGACACGCGAATCACCCACCACCTGCGCGATACGTCCTAGCGCTTCACCAGCCGCACAGCGCAGTATCGGGTTGGCGCTCGTGAGCGCGCCAATGATCAAATTCGTCGCACTCTTGCGCACGTCCTCCTGCCCGATCGCTGCCTTCGTTTCGGTCAATCCCTTCAGCCCGCTCAGCAGTGCGGTGAAAATGTTCATCTGGACCGCTTCCTGGCGCGAGCTTTTCGCGTGCTTGATACACTCGCCAAAGTGTTCCAGCATCTGCAACCGGTGCTTGTTGGCGACCTTCGGAAAGATGAGCCCGAACAGTATGACGGACATGTCGATCACGGCAACGCCGAGCGGTAACGGGCCGGGACACTGCTCACCGGCGGCGATCCCACGGTACAGACAGCAGGCATCGTGCTCGAGTGCGCCCGATCCTGCGGCACTGTTCGGTTGAAGCTAAAAAACGCAAGCGGGGGAACATACATTAGTTACACACACCTTTACGGGCCCTGGTAACGATGGTAACGACGCATGGCTCGCTGGGAGTGAGTTTTTTGTGCTAATTATACACTACCACACGCTCTACAGAACACAAAAAAAAAACCAAAAGCTGGACGGATTACACAAGCATAAGTGGCGAGTGAATGAGTCGTAATGAGATGGGGAATGCTTTTGGGATTCGAAATGAAGATGACTGGCGACCGGTATTATTATTGGCCCCGTAGCGGCTCCTTTACGTTCCGAATTTTTAAGGATTGGCGTGAAAAAATCTCTCTCTCTCTTTCACACTGTTCTTTTTAGCATTTATTAAAGCAAATACTTTGCCTATGCCAGCGTCTGGGTGCGGTGAAAGTGGACGCAAAAAATCCTTAAAAAAGGAACAAAAATTAAATCAAAGTCATGAAAGGTGTAATAGCAAATCTATAAAATAGTGCACAAATGGGTAAGTGCAGCTATAAGAAATCGAAATTGCAGTGTAACTGATTATAAAAACGAATAAACAAATATCGCAAAATATCGAAAATATCGAATAATGTCGCACATGGGCATAATGGGTGTGAGGATGCGAAAGCGAAAGTACAGCAGAGTACGTGAACAAATCGGGCCACCCGTTGGCGTCTCTATCCGTGGCGATCGGGCAGTAAAAAACAAGTGTGTGCTCTTTAACAGGCAACAGAGGCAGGCGGGGCAAGCAGGGAGCACAGGCGGACAGGACAGGGGGCACTAGTAATGAGCTCACTTACATAGTCACCGTCAGCCTTACGGTTCGGTTCCATCTAGATTGGTGTTTTCGCATTACAAAATACAAACAAAATTACATCAAAACCGATGACCAAAGTAAGAGAAGAAGGAAGCAACCCGGGCAAGGTGGTTTGTGGAGATAGAAGGGAAGAAATGAAGTCAAATTTAAGACATGGTTAACACATTTTACATTCTCCCGAAACTCAACCGGTACGCTGCGAAGTGGAGAGCAGTGGAGATGGAGATACACAGCAGTGGGCGGTTCGGAGCTTACCTGATCTTCGATCGTGCGATGATCGGTGTCCTGTAGCCAGGTGCCCAGTATGATGGAATCATCGCCGTGGCACATCTGGCGCAGGAAGGAGGTGGTCGTGTTGGCCGGGTTTTCCGTGAGGGTAAATTCCGACACCAGCATGCGGAGCAGATGGGTGTACGACGATTCCAGTGCGTTTGCCGGCAGCAGCGAGAGGGTTTCGTACAGTCGCAATCGCACCATTGCGGTCGGTGCTTTCAAGTGTTGGCCATAGTTTTTCAGCACCGATGTTATGCTGCAACGAGGAAAGATAGATAAGTTTTCCTGATGCAAGAACAGGTAATGGCAAGATCGCCACTTACTTGATCAGCATTGCTAGCGCGCTTTCGATGGGCGTTAGCAGCCGGCGCGTAATATCGTCCGTAACGAGCTCGGGACAGTGCAGCAGGAAGCTGTGCATCACGGATAGCGCTCCGGCACGGCCCTCTAGCGTAACCTGCCAGGTGAATGCGTCACCGCGCGCCTTTTCCGACTCCAGCTCCTTCGTCGATCGCGGGAAAGCATTGCGCCACAGCAGCAACATGCGCGGCAGCAGACCTTTCACCACCGGCACACCCAGCGTCATGATGGCTCCAATCAGCAACCATCCGGCCTGCGTTCGGTTCAGCGACAGGCGACTGTTTTGACTAGCGGTGCGCAGCAGTTCTTCCGCAGTGTTGAAAATGATTTTGCCCCGCGTGTGCGGTATGCCCAGGGGCGAGTAGCGCACCCCGCCCAGCACTGCCGCCAGTGCCCCACTGTACCCGGAGATCGCATCCGGCGAGGTGCGCATCTTTTCGATCGCCTCAATAAACCGATCGATGAGCGGCGTGATCTGGCTTGGCACCGCAACGCAAACGCACCGCAAACACCAAGCGGCTGCGAGCCGGGCGGCCATACACGGATGGATCAGCACGGCACAGATGGCGTCGATAAAGTTAAGCGACTGGTCGGCGAGCAAGTTCTGGGCCGTGGTGCCAAGCAGCAGCACCAAACTGCCCAGCTCCTGTAGCGCGCAGACGAGCAGATGCTGGCTGAACAGTGTCTCCTGGTTCGAGTCCTTGGCATTTTCCGGATTAAAGTCGATCGAGTTCATCTGCTTGGCGATCAGATGGATCAGCTCCTTGCACGCCGACGACTGTGCCTTCTCGCCGAGCATCTTCCCAATAACGGAGCGCAGTATGAAGTTGATGCATTTGCGCGAGTACACCGCATCCACGTGGGACGAGGCCGCCTTCGGATTCGCCACCAAATCCAGCACGTGCACAAGGAACGGTTGCAGGTTCCGTTCCAACCACAGGCCGCCCATCGTCTGCACAAACACCACGTACGCATGGGTGACACCGACCCGCACCTCACGGTTCACACCCGAGCTGCCCTTGATGATTTCACCCGTCCCCTTCAGGAACGATACACCGCCCCGCAGAAAGCCCGACATTAGCACGCCGAGCGCTTCGTCGAGCGACACCGGGCGGAGCGATTTCGTGCTCGAGGCAGACGCCGTCATGCTGCTAAAGTTGCGCAAGCTCCCGTTCTGGGTGCACGCTATGAGCGTACCGAGCAGCTTGGCCACCGCACACCGCACCTCATAGTTGCAGCTGTCGAACGCGCGGAAGCACAGCGAAGCCAAACTTTCCAGCTCGGACGTGTACAGAAACGGGGCGTGCTTGGTCATCTCGAGCAGACAGTTGGAGGCGGCCACCCGGACCGCCATCACGCGATCGGTGAGACAGTACCGTACCGCTTTGTAGATGTCCTTGTGCACGTTCGCGATGGCCGAACCCATGCCGGCGCACACCTTCTCGAGCGTCATCATGATTTCGATGCGCGACTGCGATTCGGCATTCTTGAGCGATTTCAGCAATATCTGTACCGTCTCCTCGTACGAGCGGCCCATCATGCGGCCAAGCTTTTCGTACATGCAACCGACCACGCAGATCGCGGCCAGCCGGGTCGGCAGATAGCTGGGCGAATCGTCCTTGTTCTTCAGTATGTCATTGCACTTGTTTACCGTTTCGAACAGCAGAAACGTATCGCCGACGGAGAACAGGGTCGCTAGGCAGCGGGCGATTAGCTTGCGCGTCGGAGGGCCCGGTGCGCCCTGGATGTGTTGCGTGAGCTGTTCCACCAGCTTCTTCTGGCAGCCCTTGATGTCGGACTTTTGGGCCGCCACCAGCACCTTGTCGAGGAAGCGCAACCATTCAAAGATAAACACGGGTCGTTTCTGCTCGGGCAGCTGGTTGAGGGCGGCCTCGTTCAACGTGAGGCTGTGCGAAAGCTCCATTCTGGCGCTTAGTTCGGCTTCTGCTTCGTCTTCTGCGTCGGTCGCTCCACCACCACCACCAGCAGCCGGTTCGAACGGATGAAGCTGAGGGAAGTGTTTTAACGACAAGGTCGCTGCGTCGCGAATGTATCTGTGGAAAGCCGAGGGAAGAGGAGGCAAACCAATTAATCTGAGGAACGGAAACAAATACATGCCACAATGTATTAAGTTTATCAGCAAACAATTTCATTATACTGTGCAAACATTACTGATTCGTATTCCAACCAAATGATACGCCGACAGTTATTCTATCGGACATTACACATCGCTCGATTGGGTTGACCAGTTTAGCGGTCTTGGCTGAAGCCTTATAAGGAGTTTAATGTCCAGCAACTTTCCTTATATTGCTACACGAGTGTCCACACTGTAGTAGCATGTGGTGCGACTTAAAGCATTGGACTCACTCCTCTGCGCATGATCTCATCTCACCGGTCACAATTGTTAAAAGAAGCGGAGCAAGATGTTTCGCTATTTGTTGTCAATCAAATGAAGACTCCTGTGACTCGAGAAATGTGTGTCGTTGGCTAGGGAAAAGAGCGTGCGCCGAGAATAGTACAGAGCAAAGGAATCAAATTACATTCCCCCCCATGGGCTATGGTAGGTGATGGGTATAAAAGTTGACCGTGATCGGGTGAAGCCGAGCAACTCCATTTCATGTAGACCCTTCCTTGTCCGGGTGATTCATTGGCTTCGGTGCTTGACCATCAGGTGGTGGCATGTGTTTGGTTTGCTTGACCCCGAACTTGCTGCGCTAACAATAACAGGGCAAAGTAATGTATCTTATGCTTATATTGTTTATTTACCGAAACAGCGATAGATTTTCGATGTGTCCCATATTGTCCACGCTGCTGGGGAAACGGATTTTGTCCACCATGTGGTATGTGATTCGCGAAATTGCTGCCCAGTAGAGTTGCGCTGCCGTTTGCGAAATCACTTAACTGTTTCAAATTGGCCACTAAGCAGAACGATCGAGCGGGTTGTGATACATTTTACCAGAACAGTTGATGGGTTTACAGTATGGATTTTGTGTTATCATCAATCCTTCTTCGACATGGAGAAGCGATCGGGGAAACAGAACACGTGGCGCCGCTACACATGCTGCACGATCAACTCTGATCGCAGCAGTAAAACCGCAACGGAAATGTTTAAATTTGTTTACAACGATTCGAATGGTCGGTCAGATTTTGGTTTTTTTTTTTTTGCACACTCTTTACACACGACCGAGGGGCAGCATATGCAGCACACCGCGAGGCTTATTTTAGCTTTTGCACACAGCACGCTTTTCTTGCTTGAGCCGACACCCGCTTTTGGAGATCGCTTTGGACACCACACCAAACCAAACATGCGAAAGTATTGATCCAGAGGCCACCGCCTGCGGCTTCTACGCGCCTTTTGCGATTCACACGATTCACGCGTTTCCCCTTTTCCGATCTAGCACCAACTCCAGCGGCTCGGAACTCAAAAGCCCGAAGGACAACCGCGTGTGTCCAAGAACGCGGCAGGAATGCGTCGACCGTCGTACGTCACGCGACACCGTTCCGGAGCGAACTGAACGCAAAGTGCTTATATGTTGAACAAACGAACGAACAGCAGCAGCCGTGTACCAGCGGAAAATTGACCACGGATGCATTTATTACCGGTTCTCCGGTTCGCCTTACGAAGACGATCGAAGCCTTCGCGCTCGTCGAAATAGGATACGGTGCGCGCGAGAGAGAGAGAGATGGAGATAGAGAGCGAGAAAAAGGAGCCGCGAGCATGATGGGGGTATGCTAGAGCATGCTATGCTTTTTATGCATCTTAGCAACCGGCACCGCTCGCTGGCGACTCGAACAGGGGCTCGCGTTGGGCAGCGAGCATCATCCTTTTTTTGTTGTGTTTGGCTTTAACCAGCGAGCCATCGACCCAATAAAGAAGCTTTCGGCTGGGATTTTTGCTCTCTGTTTCGCTCTATCGCTTGATGCTTTCTGCTTCTCGTACACCACTTTGTGGGGCACCGCCGTCCGTTGTTTGGGCTGTCCCTTTTCTTCCCCTTTTTGCTTCTTTCACCTCCACCTTGTGTGCAAGGGGCGCGGGTTTTATTCTTCCTACCGAAGCGCGTAACCGCGTAGGAAAGTTATCATAATCGTCGTCGATTTCATATTGTGTAACAACCAGTTCACGCCCGTTCACCCCGATTCGGGTGATTAATCATGAGAATTCCACATACCGAGCGGCGCGACTTGAAGCCGCTTCGACGCTATTAACATTCCATCGAAAATATCCTTATCGAATTTCACTCAGTTGAAAAGTACAGTAAAGTGAAAGTATTTTGAAATAAAAAAGCTCATTATTCCATTAAGCTTATGGTTGATGGTACATGGCTGGCTCCATATCAGTCCAATATAGAGCTCCTCTACATACAGCCAGGCGGGTTTCAAGGCTGTTATCTTAATGCTGCAAAGGAAATGATGTCCTTGAATGTTTGCTACGAGTACAAACGGTGAATTAAGCAAAAGCGATTAGTGTATTTCAAACTAATCACCAACAGTAACGGTAGCGAAACACGAAACTCCATTTTGTCCATCAGCATCATCTCACCGAGATGGAGGCTAACCATCGCAAAACACGCCAACTGCAAAAAAACAACCTCTAGGGACTCTTTGCTCACTAGCAACCCCCGAGCAGCATCCCATGTTGCCGGCAAACTGAACCCCACCAAGAAGATACACATATTGCTGCAATTTTGGAGCAAGAGAGAGAGAGCAAGTTTAATGATTATCTTGCCGTGGACAGCTCTTCTGTCTGTCTGCCAGCCAAACGGCCCATAAAAGACGACTGACGCCGGTCGGTTTAGTTGCGTGTAGTGGGTTGTATGGCCCATCCCCCTTACCCCATACGGCGGCCGGACCGGAACATAGCGACCCATAAAAGTGAAATCTTTTTTGGCAGCCGGAGAACGTCACCGGCCGCAGGGGTAGGAAAGATGGTTGTGGCTGATGTTCGAACGGCGCAACTTTTGGCAATAGCTTCCAGCTAATAATTCACCGACTGACTCGTGAGGAAGTGCTTACTCAATTTATGCACACAAATGTTGCATCCGATGGTTTAAAGCTGTGGGAAAAGCTTGCCGTACGTCGGTCGGACTACGGACTTTAGGTTTCATGTTTCGCGAATAGTTCGTGGTTTCCGTCTCGATTTTTTTACAAATAGGATTTAATTATGCTGAAAGATAAATGAGTGAAAACATAGAAAAAAAGCAATAGTTATACATATTAGTATCTCATCTTAAATGGGATTTTTGATGAACGAGTATAATGCTGTAGGGACTAGAGCATGCTTCCTGTACGCTGCATTGAATTCATCTTGTTTAGAGCAAAAACTTCGCGATGTTTCTGGCCCTGTCATTTCTGGCTTCATTGCCTTAATTTTGCACGTAACTGTTCACTAGTTCAGTCCTACGTACAGGGAGATGATCCTAAAGGGATTCGATACTCAGTCAGTCCTGTCGCATGAAGATACCGCTTGGAACACTGGAACGCCTCTCACAGGAGGATTGACTATGTAATTCTCAAACAATAAGACACAAAAATTTTGTTATCAAAGTAAACCTGTAAAGTGGCTGTGGGCCAATAAACTTGAATATTTTGTCCATATATGGCTCGAATTCTTCGGTGCTTTACCATACCAAATTGTTGCATCCATCCAATGACCGTGGCGTATTTTTTGCAACAACGTTTCCTTTCCACGGTTCATCCTCTCCCCAATTCCGCTAGATTATCGTCCGTATCACTTTGCACGTTCAATTGCCTTCCATTTACGTTCGATTCGTTTCGTGGTAACTTTTTTTTTAATCCAACACGTCCGCCTATTCCGTCACTGTCCAGCGGTCCGCGACCAACGGTGGCAAAAGGCGATTTGGTTCCACCGGGGGCCACACACACATACACATACAAACATTTATCACACGCATTCGCGGCGCATGGAGACTATCGAACCAACTGAATAATCGTGATGAGCAATCGCACATATCGTCACGACAACAACACATGGCCACCCTATCAAGAAACAATCGTAGCAATCGTAGCAGAGCCAACCGAAATCATAGCGAGCGGACGCGGACCAACCACCAACTAAATGACTAAATGTTGCCACTTTGCTCTGCCCACGCACATCTTCAGTATCGCTAGGTCCCCGGAACGGTCAATCAGAACGATTGGAGGCGTGCAAGCAGCAGAACACACGAACAAAAAAAAATCACACACACGCACAACAATGATATCATCAGGAAATGGGTCACCCAGCTAAAGATAGTGGAGAAAACGCACTACACTGCCGTGCCGTGTATTGCACAGTCTTACAGCATTATTGTGCTCACAATTCAGGAAGTGAGAAGTTTGCTAATCGAACTGCACTTACTATTTACGGTATTGCAACATAATTTGCACTTTGAAGCTCTCAGCAGCTGATTCAAGCCACACTTTTGCAGAGGAAAAATGCGTATGAGCCCTTCTTCGTCGCCGTTCGCTCTTCTTCCGATCTGCCGTCCGCAGTGTTGTGACACGATGCAGTTTCTGCCAACGGTGGCCTTTTCCTACGCACCAGCACCAAACTATTCGCGCAAAGTATGTCTACGGCGATGATGATGCTGATGTGGAGCTGTTGTACTATCTACGAACAACTTGCAATGCATTTCACAAAACACACTTTTACGCAAAAAGACATGAGATATCTGGCCACTTTTTCGACCCTATTGTTTTTTCTTCCAAAACATTGATTTTGGCAGGTTTGCGAGAGAGGGCTGTTTATGGTCTCGATCGCAATACTTCAACTCTTCACAACACAGGGTGACGATGTTTGCACAGTGGTCGATTATTGATCTCACTGTTATTGTGTTTTTTTCTATTGTTTATGATTAGCTTATATGAATTCTTTGAATTTTATGTTGTTTTTATTACATATTAACATCTTAAAACTTTATGTGCGCATGACATGCAGGCCAAATTCATTATTGAGAAGCTTTTTCGTGGCGTACGGTGATTTCAAGGGAATATTTTTTCTGCTCATACAATTTTCCATAAATGCCCTTTACAATAATTAATCTCACAGTAAAAAAGACTAAACACAATTAAATGAAAGTTTTAAAAATATTTAAACCTTAAAATGTCATCAAAAGCGTACCTAGACATGTACTGCAGTGCGCATGCATCGTAGCAAACAGCTGATTTGTGTTTTGGGCTCCGCATTCGTTCGCACCAGCATCGAAAAGAAACGCTTGC
The DNA here is from genome assembly GCF_013141755.1 of Anopheles stephensi. NCBI lineage: Eukaryota > Metazoa > Arthropoda > Insecta > Diptera > Culicidae > Anopheles > Anopheles stephensi. The sequence goes on along the minus strand of NC_050202.1, from coordinate 63,526,805 downwards.
ACAATTCGCTCGCTTTATTTCTTCACATTGGCTCTAAATTTGAACCGTTTATTAAAATCCGTAAACATTTTCCGAGCCATGAGTGAAGCCGTAACCGTAACGACTCCGTGCAGCGGAGCAGCGAAGGACGTCGAAGCAGCTGACGGCAAGAATCAGAAGGATATATGGATTTTCGGGTACGGATCACTGGTGTGGAAGGCCGATTTCCCGTTCGAAGAAAAGCGGACCGGTTACATTAAAGGATTCCTGCGGCGCTTCTTTCAAAACAGCATTGATCACCGTGGCACAGAAGAGCGAGTTAGTAGTTTGGGGTTTGCTGTTAAAAATACAATAACAAAACACGTTTGTGGTGTACTCTTTGTTACAGCCCGGTCGTGTGGTAACTTTGATCCACTCGGAAGATCCAGAGTCGAAGGTCTGGGGGATGGGCTATCGCATTGGCGCGAAGGACAAGCTACAAGTTCTGCAGCATCTCGACCATCGGGAGAAGAACGGGTACGAGCGGCATAGTGTGAGCTTTTATCCTTACCCCTGGAGCACGGAGCAGGTGAACGATCCGCAATCGATTCTGCTGTACGTTGCGACCCAGGACAATCCATCGTTCGCCGGGCAGAGCGATACGTTAGAGCAGATTGCAGAACAAATTCTAGCATCGGTTGGTCAGAGTGGCAGAAATCCGGAGTACGTGTATCGGCTAGCTGAGGCAATGCGGCAGCTCTATCCGGGCGAACGGGATGATCATCTGTTTGAGCTGGAAAAATTGCTGCTGAAGCGCGATCCGCTAGCAAACGGGCAACGGAAGCCGGATCCGGCCACCGAGGGTGACGGTACTCGGTCGGAACTCAGTAAGGAGGGCTAGGAAATAGGCGGCCAAAATGTGGCAAAACAATTAGCAAAAATGATCTCTTCTTTACTAGCGGGATGGCACCGATAAACACTGAGAATGAGAAATTTTTAAATGAAGCTAAGCGCGGTTTATGAAACCGATACTCTTATATTTTAATACAGTATTGGAATTCCAAAAATGAGTTATTTCGTTTTTATTTTTAGTACATATTTGTATTTTATTGTATTTGACAAGAACACCTTTTCAAGCATTCAGACACTTGATCTGGGAAATCGGCTCCTAACTATTCAAGCAAGCTTTTCGATACAGTAGGGGTAATCGGGGTGGCATCCGGGTGGAACTCACAACTCTCCGGTGGGTGGGGAGAGGAAAAATATCAACAAACCCCCTTCGCATGCGTTTGTTTACAAACAGCTGATTCACCCATACACGCACGTCCTTGAGAAGCACGCGGTAAAATGATATTTAGCATTAAAAAGAGCAACAACCCACATGCACCGCGATCTGCGCATGTGCCCACCAGAGACAGAACCAGATTTTCTCCGACAGTTGACGGACAATAATATTGAATATCGATCACTGTCACGGAGATCTGAAGGAAGCGCGACCGTGTTTTTCAACGCCCATTGAACACATTTTCCCGTTCCCGTGTGTGACCAACCCCCGAAGCTGCCGGTGTGGCGCGCGCTCGCTAGTTCGCCTATTAATGAGTCGATTCGCACGACCGCATGCGATCGGTCGCGCTACTCCGCAGTTAGCAGCGAGTGAAAGATTTAAATTGAATTATGTAAGATTGCCCAATTCGTGCGGAGTATCGGTGTAGGAGCGAAGGATTAGAGAAAAGTGCGTAGTGCGCGTGGAATCAAAATGTTTAAGATACTGAGAACAGTTCCTGGGGCGCGTCCGAATGCACGCACCGTGCTGAGTGAGGCGAACCCTAACCAGGCACGTGTCGTAGTGGCTGGTGCGGGTCTGTTGGGTAATTCCGTCGCGTACCACCTGGCGGACAATGGTTGGAGCAATGTGCTGGTGCTGGACCAGAGCAAGGTTGGCAGTGGGACGTCCCACTTTGGTTCGGGCACGATCGGTCTGTTCAAGCCGACGCCCGAGCGTAACATTGTTATGGAAAGCCTGAAGCTGTACCAGAAGTTGCACGAGCAGGGCCACGACATTGGACTGCGGAGATGTGGCAGTCTTAATTTAGCGCAAACGCACGATCGCGTGATAGCGCTGCAGCGCCGTGCGGCTTACATTCTGCCGACCGGGATGCAGTGTGAGCTGGTGGATTCGGACACGGCGAAGAAGCTGCACCCGTTTCTAAACACGGACGATCTGCAGGGCGCGGTTTACGTGCCGGATGACTGTATTGCCGATCCGGCCGCCGTCGTGCAGGTGCTGGCGAGTGAAGCGATGCGGAAAGGCGTCAAGTACTTTGAAGGATGTCAGGTGAAATACGTAAGTAGCTCTGTGGAGGGAAGTTCCGGATGGTAGGGGCCTGCTTGGAAAGGGATGGTCGTTAGAATGGACAGAAGGTTTCGAGCACTTATGTGCTAACAATGTTTGGTTAAAGAAGGCTTTGATGATTGAGTTCCATGGCAACGAAGAACGCTTTTTCTTGCCTAGTTGAATTTTTTAAAAGCATCAGAAGTTTCACTCAAAACCTTCCTAACGAAGATTAGTCCCTTCTTTTGTAGATCAACACCAAAAATGAACGCGTCCACTCGGTCGAAACCGATGTCGGCACAATCACCTGCGAATACTTTGTCAATTGTAGCGGCATGTGGGCCCGTGAGCTTGGACTGAAGTCGAAACCACCGGTCCGCGTTCCGGCCTATCCCGCCCAACACTATTACGCACTCACGCCCAGCCTAAATCTACCGACGGACGACGATAATCTGTTGCCCTGCATTCGGGATTTCGATTCCAACCTGTACGCCCGACAGTACGATCAATCGCTACTGATCGGTTGGTTCGAGAAGGATGCCAAACCAGCGTTCGAAGAAACGAAGGACATCCCGAAAGCGTGGCAAGATCATCTGCAAGAGGACCACGGGCATTGTGCCGCGCTGTGGGAAAAAGCGGTCGATCGGTTGCCGGTGTTGCGTGACCTAAATATGCCTGCGGTACGCAACAGTCCGGACAACTTCACGCCCGACGGACGACTCATCTTTGGGGAATCGGCCGAGGTAAAGAACTATTTCGTTGCCTGCGGAATGAATGGGAATCCGTTGCAGGGTTCGGGCGGTGTCGGTAAAGCGTTGGCCGAATGGATCATCAGCGGTACGCCAACGATCGACATGTTGCCGTTCAATGTGCAACGTTTTCTGGACCTGCACAACAATCGGCAGTATCTGCAGCAGCGTATCCGGGAGGTAGTGGGCCGTCAGTATGCGATCCTGTACCCGAACCAAAGCGAGTACAAATTTTCGCGCAAGCTACGCTGTTCGCCGTTGTACAGCGTGCTGGAGGCGCGCGGTGCCGTGTTCGGTACAAAAATGGGCTACGAACGGGCGCTATACTTCGATGCAGACTATCGGCGTACGTAGAACTGTTGCCACAATTACATTAAAGCTTTTTATAACTCTTTTATTTCACATTCCAGGTGGCGATCCACTGCCAACGCTCCCGGACGGAAGCTTCTACAAACCGAAATTCTTCCAGTTTATGGAGAAAGAGTATCAGGCCTGTGCCCAGCATGTCGGCATCATTGACATCTCGTCCTTCTCGAAGATCGAAATCAAACCCGGCATTCAGACGGACACGGTTTCGGGCGAGAATGCCGTCCTGAACTACCTGCAGTACATGTGTGCGAATGATGTGAACATTGGCGTCGGCCATATTGTACACACGGGCATGTTGAACGAGCGGGGCGGCTACGAGAACGATTGCATGCTGATACGGCAGACGGAGGACAGTTACTTCATGATCTCGCCATCCTCGCAACAGACACGCATCTACGAGTGGATGTCCCGCAATCTGCCCACCGATGCGTCCGTCCAGCTGAACGACGTTACCTCGATGTACACCGTGATAAACGTCGTTGGCCCTAAGTCCACGCTGCTGATGAGCGAACTGTCCAACTCGGACGTTCGGTTGGCACCGTTCAGCTACCGCAAGCTTAACATAGGCTACGCGAGCGATGTAATGATCATGTCCTTCACGCACACCGGCATGCCCGGGTACTGTCTGTACGTTCCGTCCGAGTACGCACTGCACGTGTACGATCGGCTCATCACACGCGGTCGGGATTATGGGGCGCGTGATGTCGGTACGCTAACGCAACGGTTCCTGCGCATCGACAAGTTTATTCCATTCTGGGGCGATGAGCTGACCAGCATGGCGACACCGTTCGAGGCAGGCGTGTTTTACTCGGTACGATTGGATGTAAGTACGGTGTGTGCATGTTCTGTGTGTTCTGAGTACTGGTTGGTTCACAGATTTCACAATTGAAGAAAAAGGAAAATTTCATCGGCCGGCAAGCGCTGGAGCGCCAGAAGCGGGACGGTCTGTGCAAACGGCTCGTGCTCTTCCACGTGGAGGATATCGACATCGATAAGGACGTGTGGCCGTGGGGTGGCGAACCACTGTACAGGAACGATGAATTTTGCGGTACCGTCACATCGGCCGGGTGAGATTTTTGTTGTGATCTAGAGAAAGGTGATGTTTTTAAATAATGTTTTTTTTTTCACTTTCAAGCTACGGATTTGCGTCGGAAAAGCTGGTCTGCTTGGGTTACATTAGTCGCCCGGAAGGAAACACGGTGCGTACGATAACGACGGAGTTCATCATGGATAAGGATGCGGTGTATCACATTGATATTGCCGGCAAGCGGTTCCGCTTAACGCAACACATCCACCCGAAGGCGGCAATGGCGAGCGCTATCGAGCGGCAAGATCTGAGCAAATCGTACCGCCCGACGGTCCTGAAAGAGAAAAAACAGCAACAAAGTTGAACGGATTTTTCTTGCTCTAACGAACAAAATGGAAAATAATTTATTTTATGAATAAAACTGTCGACTGCAGTTCATGAACGATGTTTGTTACGGTATAATTTTTAAAAGTACCTGGCGACTCCACCGTTTTCTGTTTGACGGTTCTCATCTACACGCGCTTGATCTAACGACATCCGACTACAACCCTGACACAATCGTCAGACGTCAGACGTACAAAAGAGCAAACGTCTGATGATGATGACAGCTGCCGACGAACGTAAACATGCCAAACTAAATCGCCCTAAACACACATTCACCGAAAAGGAGCGCATTTTCACGTAGCACCTAGTAGAAATGAATATTTTAAGGCAAATTCTTCCCCTTTCACAGCAGCTATCGAAATGTTTTTCATCAGTAAGCACACAGCAAGCGTACTCCCTCGTCCAACGGTAAGTTTAGCCGTATAAAAATGCACCTAAAAGTTACATAAAACCGCACGGAAATTCATCAAACCCGGTTTTGTTGATACACCTCAGGAATGTAATGTCGCTGCCATCGGTAAGAGCGATTTCCACCACGATGCCACGGGCTGAGCTGATGGATTTTTTCGACGAAAAGAAAAACTGGGGCGAACAGGAGGTAAAGCATGGCCGCGGCTGGACCAAGGACGATCTGCGCATCAAATCGAACAGCGACCTGCACAAGCTGTGGTTTGTGCTGCTGAAGGAGCGCAACATGCTGCTGACGATGGAGCACGAGTGCAAGGAAAAAATGGAACTGTTTCCAAGCCCGGAACGGTTAGATAAGGTAACGCGCACGTAAGTTCACACTATTAGACCACCTTTGTAAGGCACATCGCTTGTTTGCAGGTAAAAGAATCAATGGAGAATCTGGAGGAAGTGGTACGGGAGCGCAACCGCGCCTACTACGAGCTCGAAACCGGACAGACGGGCGAACGGCCGGGAAAGGTCGTCCCGAACGAGCTTGGCATACGGTTCTACTACCGTGCGTTCGAGCACGTGATTCCCAAGTTTGCTAACCGCAAGTGGAACGAGCGGCACAAGTTTACGTTCGGCGGTACGGCCGTGAGAAAGTTTTTGCACCTGTACCGCGAGCGGTTGTACAACGAAAAACGGAAGCTTCGCAACCGGGAGCGGAACGAGGTGGTCCATCTGTTGCGCCGGTTTCCTAACATCGATCGTGAAACGCTTGCCCAACGGTTCCCATCGGTGGATGTGGAGAAGCTGTACAAGCTGGATAAGATTCGTATGAATCAACCCATCAAGAGTAGCTCGTAGGCGCGCGCGCGCGCACGTGTCCTCCGTGATTAGTTGTGAATAAAGTATTCGGAAGCGGTAAAGAGATTGGTGTCAAGCATTCACTAGTAGTAGTAGCCGGCACGTAAAAACGATACTCGATGTTTGAATACAGTTTCGTTTTTATAAGTTATTCTGCGTGCTGTGCTGCTGCATGCCTCACCTGATTACCCGGCCGTTTTTACTATGCAGATACGTACTTTATATTTCATTTAGTGTCGACTGCGATGTTCTGTCTAGCTTGTCCCAGGCAACAACACACATCCTCTAAAAGGCCATTGTTAGAGATCTTCGAAGGCTACCCTAAAACCCCGACTCTCAACTTCCAGGTCCAACCTCCAATTCTTCAATCCAATTCGCACCAGTCGGCTAATTGTTACTAAAGGATTGGATTGTGTGCAAATTAATGCTAGGAAGCTCTCCAAAACCAGAGAGAGGGTTCCCTCTAATCGCACGTTGGACTAACAGTGCCGACAGCGAGAGAGTTTGAAATATGTAACAGTAATTGATAGCAGAATTTCGCTTAGTCATCGTCACCGTTAGCGTTTATCAGTGTAGAGACATTCGAAAAGACCCTTCTGCTGACTAGCTTCAGTTGTTATACCTTCTTCTCGACTCTGGACTTTTTTTTTCTGGAAGCGTATGTACTGCGGCAAAGCGGTCGTCTGTTCTCTTTCGCTAGTCAAAATAAGTTCCTTTGTCGGCGAGGGAAATCCTGTTGTTTCCCTGTAATATCACTATTAGAGGGGCCTCAACCGCCATTCCGCTAGGGGCCTCCAAAGACTTTGTCCCGCCACTGCCATCATGACTTCCGGTAGCGTTGGCTGCCATGCAGTAATATTCACCTGCCGGCAATGGATCGTCTCCTCGTTAGCTAGGTATTGGTGGTGAACCTGAGTGAGTTTCACATTCGTCTTCTCCGTTTTCGCGACATCTCCAAACAACTGAGTTCAAGAACCAAGAAGAACCGAATATTTACAGGTAAAATCGGGCACGGGGGCATCCTGCAATGGGAGACCAAATATCAATTATACCAAAACCGACATATGAATCAATCCGATTGCTTTGCATAAATTGATACACCAGCTAAGTATAAATTCTTAAAAAACGGCCAAAGCTATACAAAAGGTTCGTCCTCCCAATTCACACGTAGCAGCAAATCTGCACAGCTCCGGAACTATGATGTCCACCGATGTGGTGTAGTGAGTGAGTCACGGATGAGCCAGGGGCGACGCGGATCAACCCGTTGCACGTCGTTCGGTTCGGTTTATGATCAAGGTGAAGTAACAAAAGGCCTCGGGACACATACACACACACCGATCGTTAGGTAATTTGAGCTAACATAAAGTACGATGTTAATTAAGGTCAGTTTGTTTGTTTGTTGTTGTTTTACTTTCTTCTTTGTTTTATATCTTTTTTTTGTTGTTGTTTATCTCCATATTTTGCGCGCGTACTTGCGTTCGATTAATTCGATTAATAACTAAAATATCGGATTATTTTTTATGGATTGTTTCGCCCTGTGATGACGCCCTCGCCTCCGCGCTTGTAAGATCTCAATTCTCATTACCTATATTCGCGTTCTCTACACTGACGGGGTTTGTTTCTTTTAGAAATCTTACCAATCTACCAAACGTAACGTTCCCTCTGTCACACACGTTCCTTCCGCGCACCTGTCTGTCTGTTTTGGGTGTGTGTTTGTGTCTATGCTTTTGCGTGAGCGTGAGCATGTCTTCAATCTGGTTTGTGTGCGTTGCTTGCTGTGGCGGCTTCTATTACACTATTATGATGCCACCCAAAAACGGAACACATCTCGTTGCCGGCGCTCTACACAGCGATGCTACAACCCCACCACAGAAATTCGGACGACCGTTTGAAGGAGCAAACAGCATCCAAGAGAAGGGGCAGGGGGGTAAGCATTGCATTAATCGTTTTTTGTTGGTTTGCATTTACTACGGTGCCATGTGGTTTTCCCGCTCATACACGCAGCGGTAGTAGTAGTAGTAGTTGGTAGTAATAGTAGTACGCGGATAGGTGTAGACATGTGAATTTAAGAGCAAAAGAGATATATAAATTACCTAATGTTCGTAATTAATATTTAAACCCCCCTTTTTTTATATAAGGTCTTTACAGGCAGACAAGTGAAGAACGTTAGTTCCCGTTTTGTGGGTACAAAGATTAGATACAAACATTGCCTATACACATTTCCCGCGCTTACACCATCCCTCTACCGTCCATTCCTCCCTCCTTCCCATCTTTTATCTGTCCAGTTTGTTTGTAGCTTTTATGTCGCAGCTATCGATACTAGTCGCCGAATAATGCCAAAGGGGAACGGGTTGGTACAACCAATCTGTTTCTTAATGCAAAGAGTAGTTAGCAGTTGTTTGGGTCGGGAGGAGACGAATTCATGTTGTCCGAGTTGATTCCTCCGTTCACCGTTCACCAAGAAAAGCGCATTCTTCCACCCTCTTTCAGCTAACCGCCTTCCTTTGCAGCAGGGAAGGAAATTGCGCTCGCTGCTTGCGGGGAAATTGAGTCCATTGATTTCGTTTGTGCGATTCACGTTTATACCAGGGAATGGGAGGCTTAATTGTTCCCATCCGGGATAAGCATTCCTCTTCCCCCGCTTCGAGGCGCTTTTTGAACAAACTTGTCTATCTCTTTCTCTCTCACGCACACTAATTGCTCAACATATTACCTTGCTTTAGGAGCTTGTTATCTAGCTATACGGCGAACGCAATGATTGGGCGCTTTTAAAAGATGTGCGTGTAAAATTTCAAAATTTGCACCAGAAAGAAGCATCCTCCTATTTACGAGCTGCATATTAGGAAGCCAGCAGACGGACAAAGTTAGGACGTACACATACCTACACGCACACACGCACATCCCTGAGGGTGTAGTATGGGCGCGTCTTGTACTGCCGTTTTTTTTCTTCCGCACCTACAATGCTACTAGGCAATGAATGTTTTTCGCTGTGGCTGTGGCCACGTTTCTCACGCGTAGGTCAATAAGTCGAATATTAGAAAACGAGGCGCGGACATACTGTATGTGTTGCTGTGTGTTGCTGCTCTGCTGCTGCTGCTGCTGCTGCGGCAACTGTCCATTAGGAGAAGGGGTGGTAACGGTACGATGATCCCTTTCCAAGCAGCCTCTTATAGCAGCTGGCACTTGAATCGTCTGCTAGATACCAGTTTGTGGTGCTTTCGATTCTTCTTCCCCCTCTCTTTGTCTTTGCGAATTTCGCGCACTAGCGTGTAGAATGCATCGTCCACACCCATCCGTGTTTTGGCCGAAGTTTCTACAAAAGGAACACCGTACTGTTTCGCCACCTACAAAACACAATCAAATTGGGGCAAACGTTACTGAAGATCGAATGGCAGCGCTTGTACTGAGAGGGGGGAAAAAAAGACTTACATCTCTGGCCTGGTTCATATCTACTGCCCATGCTTGCAGGTCGCACTTGTTGCCTACTAACACCATCGGCACTTCTTCCGCGTCTTTAACACGCTTGATCTGTTCTCGGTACGTTCCTGGAAGGTTGACACAAAATTAGTTAGTCGGACACAACGAATAGAACCGGCGTGCTTACCTATATCTTCGAAACTTTTGGCACTGTTCACAGCGAATACTAAAAGAAATCCTTCACCCGTTCGCATATACTGATCACGCATCGCTGAGTACTCCTCCTGACCGGCTGTGTCCAGAATGTCAAGCAAACACGTTTCACCATCTGTGAGGAAGCAAACAGAAAAAAAACAACCGAAGTTATTGGATGTCGTTGGTGGTGTAGCAAATAGGTGTGTAGAAGGAGTTATTAGAATATGATTAGCGATAAGATTAGATAATAGCGCATAGATACAACAACGTGGGCCGGGATCGTGTAATCATTTCAGCAAACCCTTACTGCTCTGAACCGGCGAGCAACCGAAAAGAACAGCTAGCAGCAGAAAGGATAAATTGTGAATGCATTAATTGAATTCAATTAATGTGAGAAACGTCATCTAAGCAAGCCGATTCGAATTGATGATTCACTCTCTTTTTCTCTCTCATCACTGGGCAACGCATTTTCAAGGGCGAAAATAAGCTGCACACTTGGCGGTGCACTTTGTGGCAACACAGATTGGTGCATGGCATCCTTTCATCTTTTTCACACAAATATGGGACAAATAATTTGCTTAGGTAACTACAGAAAAAAATCCTTAACTGTTGCATAAATCCTTTGCAGTTTCCATTGGTTTCCCTAGCTATTATGTGTGTCCTGCCAATAATTGACCATGGTGGTGTCCTGTCTCAGCCAAAAAAAAATCTTTTCATCACTATTTTTGGTACCCCTTTCATGATCACACGAAGAAGGAAAGGCCACTTTTAAACTACGCCCGATCCCTCTTTTGGAGTGCGCTGAATCACTCGCTAAAAATAACAATAAAAAAAAACTTACCTATAACTACTTGCTTCCGGTAGGAATCTTCAATTGTTGGATCGTACTCGTCCACGAAATGGTTCTGAATAAGTTGAATGGTCAGCGCCGACTTGCCGACACCTCCAGCGCCTACTACAACGAGCTTGTACTCCGTCATCGTACCGCCTTCTGCTGGATTGGGTTGCGATTTCGATTTGCAACAGGCGGCGTGTGACGAACAGAGGTAGCGAAATTCTTCCTTAACAAAGCACAACCACGGCACACCGTAACCCTCGCACACCCCGCCCCGCGGGCAGGCAACAGATGACGATGACGGTTTCTTCGTTCGTTCGTTCTACCACTACGCGTATAGCCGCAAAATTCGATCACTTCCCAAATCCGCGGCTGCTGCTACTGCTGAGTGGTGAATTGAGACCTTTACCTTTTGGGTAAAGGACCAGCAGTACGATTTCTTCGCTTGCGTTTGCAGTGTGTTTATCACTTTACCTTAATGACACCCAATTGCACAATTCCTGCCCTTGCTGTATTTTTCTGCGCACTCGAACGCTTCACGTCACACCACTGTAATTCGCACTTTTTCGCACCGCATACACATGCTCCACACCACCAGCACACACAATGATGCTGCTCACTACTTTCCTGTTGCCGACTGTTTCGCTTGCGGACGGGAATAAAGATTGTTGTTATTATTCTCCAACTTTATGCTTGCTTCCTTTATTTCGCCAGCCGCCAGGCAGCCACAGGATGACTGTGATCAGGTTGCTCGGTTTGATGATGGCGCTGCTGCTGCTGCTGCTACTACTGCTGATGGCAACGATGACGATGACGACGATGAAGTACAACGCCCGTCGTTCGACGTTGTGCGCTCTCTTGTTCTATTCACACACTATCCGCCTCGCTCTAGCACACACGAGCGTTTTCTCTCGCTCTCTTTCCCTCTCTCTCTCTACACCGTGCACTGTTTGGCTCCTCTGTTTCGCTGATCTAAAATTGAGCCCTAGGATGATGATGATGGGAAGAATTTGTTAGCTTAACTTAATTTAGGGCACTGTTCGGCGTGCTGGAGCCATGGAACACGAAGCGTAACTTGCAAATATGACTAATTGCAAGGCAACCCGTTCTAGCGCGACACACACACATACACCCGACCACTGGGAGTGTCTTATTATTCATTTGACTGAGAGACAATGATGATGCTGCTGCTGCTGCTGGATCGCATCTTCCGTGCAGGAATGGGCTTTGTACCGTGTGAGTGGTATTGCTGCTTTTAGCACACTTTCACGTGATTTCTTCCAACGTTTCTGCGGCTTTTCACATGCGTTTTACTTTACGCAACATTACTTACCTTAGCGTTTACGATATACACCAATGTAAGTGTACTGTAGAACAAAATAACTTCTACATACGGACGAACAGTGTCTCCGTCTTTTTACGTTTTTATTGAAAATGGCGTCGGCGTGTTAAGAACTGAAGTGCAGTGTAAACGCACGGCCCGAACTACCACACGACGTTGGACATTTCGTCCGAACGCTGTTTTCGAACAAAAACACAAAGATTGCTAGATGCAGTTTTTCGAAGATGTAGCGGACTGTGTGCAACAGTACGGCAAACAAATGGTCAAAATATATATTGCGCTGTAGGTTTGGTATAAATTAAATACAAATCAGGCAGATAATATGCGCAATATCTTTTCTAAAATAAAATAAATAATCCAAACCATTTTGGTATGCAGATGATAATATTTTTTTTCATTTTTCATTCGACAAAAACAAAAACAATATGCGGGTCAATTTGACAGATCTTTGCATCTGTTCCGCGTTCGCAGCTGCGGTGGCTCAAGAGCAACGATGCCGGGAAATGAACGAACCAAACAGTTCGAAAAACGAAACATATTCAGTGCACAAAGCATAAATACTCCTCAAAATGGAAAGCAAAAACAATCAACAGGTAGCAATTAAAAATGGAGTGTTACCTTCGCCGAAACTACAGCTGAACGACAACACAAACGACACGGAAATCGATGAGAAAGATCCGGCCAAACATCAAGGACGGACACGTTCCTTCCCACACGAACGGGGCATCTGGGCCAGTTATGTATTCATAGACTGTGAGTAAATTACCATACGTACAGAGTATGTTGATCTAACTTTCTTCTGAACATATTCTCAAAGCAAAACATTTGACGAAATACCACATTGTCCATCTCAGATAGTGACTCCGACGGTTGGATCGAGATGCAGGACGAATGCAAAACAGTGCTGAACTCTGCAACTACACTCGACTTCATGCCCATTGACCGAATGCATCTAAGTCTCACTAAAACCTTCACCATCCGGCATCATAACATTACACCGTTTGTGGAAAACTTGCGGGAGCAGCTAGATGGTCATCGACGCTTTCGGCTCGAGTTTGCCGGAATGCAGGTATACGTGAACGAGGAACGCACTCGTACATTTCTGGGTGTACGTGTGGCCGAAGAATCGTACGGTCCACTTAACGAACTCGTCACCAGTGTGGACGAGTGTTTAAGCGAGTATAAACTGCCGCTATTCTACGCCGACCGTGCATTTCACGTGAGCATCCTGTGGTGTTTGGGTGATCGAGAAGCGGAAGTTCGAAAGGAATTGCCTGCGCTTACCTCCGTGTTTGAGCGGGTGTACGAGGAAGAATATTGTGACATTAGTCAATTAGTGAAAAAGCTTTGGTTTAAATGTGGGAATAAAATGTTTCATTTTGATCTTGTATAAATTTCACCGCGGGACAGCAGAATGTAGATTCGAATTAATATGCCCAGCTGAAAGAAAAAGAAGAAAAAATTGAACGAATATAATAACAAACAGAAACTTTGTAATGACCCACAGCAAGGGAGTAAGTGACTTACAGCTTCAACACTTTATCCTTGCCACCTGAGGCGACACGCGAACCGTCCGGAGCCCAATCCACGCCGTACACTTCGTCCGCATGGCCTGGCAGTTCCTGCACCAGCTTTCGCTCCTTCACACTCCATACCTTCAGCGTGGAATCTTTGCTGCCGCTCAGCACCAATCGCGAATCAGCTGACCATCCGACCGTATAAACTGCCTGCACGTGTCCGCGCAGAGCACAAATGAACGCACCATCGGTAGCCCGCCACAACCGGATCGATTTGTCAAACGATGCGGACGCAATAAATTTCACGTCCGGTGAATACTTAACATCGTTCACTACGTTCTGATGGCCCGTCATCCGGGTGACAAACTGTTTCTGATTCGCACGCCACAGGTACAGCGTAAAATCGTCCGAACACGATACGAACGATTCCACACCGTCCGGACACACCTTCTCATACCGCTCTAGGGCCATCTGTTTGAGTGCGTCCTTGTTGCTGCCATCGCCGTACATCAAGCTCTTATCCATTACGGGATGGAAGGGCCCGGTGCGCAACACATAATCTGTGTTGAGTGCCAAATTATTCACCCAATGTGCATGACCCGTGAACGTTTTGCAGAGCACACCGTCTTCCGCACGCCACATCTTGATCGTACGGTCGCGCGATGAAGTGTACAGCAGGCCCGAACCACCCCAGCGTACAGCCGTAACCGGTGCCGTGTGACCAGCGATCACCTTCACGCACGTTCCCAGCACTATATCCCATATCCGTGCATCGTTATCGTTTCCTGCACTCGCCAGAAAGCGACATTCGGCATTTCGGTGATAAGGTTCCCAGGACAGGCAGCTGATCCACTTTTTGTGTCCAACAAGCGGCCGACCAAGCTGTTTGCCCGTATCCGGCGACCAGATGCGAATTTCGCCTGCCTTACACGCTGACGCTACCTTGAGGGAATCCGGTGCCCATGCAACACACATCACCCACTGCCGGTGGCCTGTGCACGTGTGATGAGGTGTCTCGGTGTTTAGATCCCACAGTCGCAGCGTTTTGTCACCCGACCCGCTCGCCAGATGTATGCTATTCGGGCTGAAGGCGAGCGATACGACGGCTTCCGCATGACCGGGCATAGTGCTGGTGCAGCGAGATACGGCCCGTACCCGAAACACGGCCTGCGGCTGGTATACGATATCCAGCACATCTTCCGCGTTCAGTCGCTTCTGGTCCACGGTTTGATCGATCGATTGCTTGATCTCTTCATCGTTTACGAAAAACAGGTACGGCGTCGGCTTCTCCTGCAATCGTTTATCAATAAAATGTGTAAATAACTACGTGATTATGAATTGTGGCTCCAACAAAGAGCACATAGTTACATTCTTCAGCAGCGCATTGCAGATCAGTTCCAGCTGCTCCTTGGTGACGTTGACCGGCAGTGCCAACGGTGGACCTGCTTCTTCTCCCGAATCCGACACGAAGCGGGCCTGCACCGTTTTGGTTGTTTGAGGTTCACTTTCATCCACTTCCATCGTTGCAATTATGCAGCAATGCAGTTAACATACAACGGCACTAGCACAAACTGCTCCAAAACAGCTTCCGCAGCACATGTGTTTTGCGGCGAGTTTTTGATGTTCCAAACGTCATTTGAACTTTTTTTTTGTTATTTTATTTACCTGTCAACCTGTCACGGGCGCACACCCCCGTCTATAAACCTTGGCGTGAAACGTCGGATCGAGTGACGTTTTGGATGTGTGTGTGTTTTTAATTTGGAACAGCAAAGAAGGAAAAGAAAATATTTTCATTCCAACGTAAAACTTGTGTGTTGAGTTTTAGTGAAAGTTTTAGCCCATTCCTACGAGTTTTCGGTTCGCATTACGGGTTTTGTTGGCTGGTTTTGTTTCCCAAGCAGTTTGATCGTGCAGAATAAGGGTTTCTTAGCTAGATCGTTGCTGACCTCAAATGCATACGCACTCCGTAGTCACGAAGGCCACGGGCAATGTTGGACGGTGTACAAAGGATGTGGTATGATAATTTAATTTGCTGCTCGGTCGCGCTTTTGGATGAAAGTACGGTGGTAGAATAGTTCGCGAGTTGCCGCATCGGACGCATAACGGCGCCGTTTGCGACATGTCGCACAGCCCGCCCAACTACATGGACGGCGTTCCGGTGAAAATATCCGAACGCTTTAAACCTCCGCCAAAGATAGTGCTCCCGCAGGGTGTTGTTAACCGTCTGAATCAGTACGATGTGGGGCAGGTACTGCATGACTCATGTTACGATGGCGAACTGGAAGACACGGTACTTAAGAGAATAACGGAGTGGAAAGCGGTGAAGGAGCGCGAACGCTACGAACGGAAGGTGCGGTTACAGGCCAGGGAGCAGGAACGGATGCGGGTGCTCGAGCAGGAACAGAAGCAAAAGCTGAATCAAATATCGTACCCCAATACGGACGAGCTGTCCAGCGCTAGCGACGATAATGATGCCGATGGCGATGGCCCAACGGCTGGCCGGGCGATGAACGGGTCCGACGATGAGTACGAGGAAGAGAACGATGAGTCTGCCCCGTCCGGCTCGTCGGACGAGCGCACCGCCAATGTAAAACCGTTCGATCATATGAGCCAGCTGAGCTCGATACTGGTACCGACTGTGATACGGGACACAGTGCCCAGTGCTGTGTCGCACGCACCGGCAGCATACCCAAATGTACTCGTTAAAGCAACTGCTACTACCATTCCAAAGACGGCCCAGTCCGAAATGGCGACGTCGCCGCCGAATGCCACGTTTGGGAGCAACAACAATAATAATAACAATAATTATAACAAAATCAATTACTCGGACTTTGAAAACGATACGTCAAGTCCGTTCGATAACATGGAGCTGCGTACGATCAACGATTTAGACATTTTGGCTCAAGTGTTGAAGCAAAACGCTACGCTTATGGCTAGTCCAGTGAATGAGGTCGAGAGGCAGACAGCGCAGGAACCGCAGGAAGCAACAACGGACGCGATACAGCCGGTGACAACTTCCTCGACGGTGCAGACCACGGAACAGCGGCCACCACCACAAGAGCAACCGCAGCAGCAAGCGCTTCACAATCCCTCTCCCATTGCAACCAATCCGTACAACGGTACGGCATACACCACGAATCAGCAGTATTCGATGTATCCGGCACAGTATCAGCAGCCCACTCAAACAACGATTGCCTCAGCCGGTGTGAGTGAGTATCTTCCGTCACCTTACAGCGCTTACCAGCCGTACAGTAATTATGGCACGCAGTACGAAACCCCGACGGCACTGGCCGCATCTTGCTACTCGAATTATGCCAGCTCTGCATACCACGTCAGTCCGTCAGTTAGCCAAAATCACCAGAGCTCCTCCTACTCACCGGTCGTTACGAACTATGCGTACGGTTATCAGCAACAGCAGCAGTCATACGTTACGGCACCGTCTAGTTCGATGGCGAGCGGTACCGGGACCGCTACCTACGCCCCGAGCTATGGTTACAGCAACACCACCGCGGCCCATAAGCAAACCGATGGCTATTACACTAACTATCAGCCCGTGTCCTCGTCCGGTGGTGCAGCAGCATATCCTTCCATCTACACCACGGCCACCGGTTCGGTTGGACAGGCGGGCACGGACGGGCAGACGGGACTGCGATCAAAGTCTAGAAGTGTGCCGGATATTATGCGACAGTTGGACGATGAGGTGCAAGATTCGGCGACTCGAAGGACGCGTAACAATAGTCAAACGATCGCCGATCGTCAAACAACGGGCGGCAGTGATAACTATGCTGGTAAGGCTTAATAATATTTGTTTTAAGAAACAGATATTGTTTGCTGTAGCAAAGTTGGGGTCGTTGGAAAACATACACATCCGCATTTGAGCCTCTCGACCCGCTCTCGACGAAAGTCGAAATGATATGTTTGGCGATGGAGTTCCCTAACGACAACGAACTAATTGAATCGATTGTCCCTCTATAAACTCCTTGCAGTATCTAACAGCACAGCCGAAAGGAGTACCGTGGACTATACTATTTACAATCAGCTAACGCAAACCGATCAAAACATTGTGAAACGGATTAGCGGCATGGGTTTCCCACTGGAACGGGTGGTGTGGGTACTGAGGCGCATCGGAAACGACGATAAAAAGGTGAGTAAACCCGTCTAGAAAGCCTCACGACGCCACAAAGCACTGAGCACCACTTTCGTTGCAGATCGTCGAACATCTTATACCGCTGAGTGAGCTGCTGGATCTTGGCTTCGAGGGAGAGAAAATCTCAGATGCACTTCTAAAGTTCGACAACAATAAGCATAAAGCGCTTGATTACTTGATTTCGTAGAATCGTCGTCGGTTTTGGGTTTCTTCTACTGCTTGCCGCCGGAATATTGCATATTATGTACGCCAGAGTACGCAGTTCGGCTTTGTGAAGAGGAAGACTTGCGAGACGAATAAAGTGGTGCCGACTACAACTGATCGCGTAGCTAGCGCAGCGTAGAAAGCGTAAACGATGTGGTGGTTGTACTATCTTTCGGAATGTGAAGAGGAAATCCACCGGAAGTAGCAGGTAAGGTTGCGGGCGGACGGTTAATACATGCAGAGATAAATTTATTACCGTGTACACAGGTTGCATAAATATAAAATGGGTTTATTAGCACATAGAAACATCGTTAAGTTGGAAAGGAATCTGACTTTACAAGGAAGTTATACACAAACCAAAAGCTGAAGGGAGAGTGCGTTAACGTTCAGCTCCACCCGACTGCTTCTCTACTCCTTGCTGATGAGGTGCACGATTGTATCGATGACCCGTTTGCCATGCTCGTGGTTCATCAAGTTTAGCAGCGGATCACTAATTTTCAGCTCCAACATTTTGGCCAGCTCTAGCCGCAGGAACTTCACCATTTCCGCAATCTGATGGGTGGCGGCCTGCAGCATCAGCCAGCCACCTTCGAGCAGTATCACGAAATCGCCACCGTGCAGCTCGATCTGCAGATCGCTACCGGAGAACAGTACCATCGGCAGCAGCGGTACCATGGTCGTTTCGCGGATGAAAATCCGGGACGTTTTCATCTTTTCCTGGTACACCAGAAACGGTGAGCCAAAGTGGCCGACGCTAGCGTTCACCGACGATGGGTGCAGTGCGACGTAACCATCCTCCTGCGTTTTGAACCGCAAATCGGACGCTTGCGGCAGCCGGGGCACAGCTCCGACCGCACCAGTGACGAAGCTTTTTTCGGGCGTGAGAATTTTCACCACGTTTGGGTAGAGGGCAGCACACAGGATGGCTGCCAGCAGCCGGTTGTTCGATCCGTTCACGTTGATTTCCGCCCCGGTAACCTGCTGCAGATCGTCCAGCTGTTGCCGTTTCGCACGGCTGCG
Source organism: Anopheles stephensi (assembly GCF_013141755.1). NCBI lineage: Eukaryota > Metazoa > Arthropoda > Insecta > Diptera > Culicidae > Anopheles > Anopheles stephensi. The sequence goes on along the minus strand of NC_050202.1, from coordinate 63,508,052 downwards.
CCCGGAAAGATCGATCGGCACGAAACCGATCGATACGAGCAGCTCCAGAAACTGGTACTTCATTTCCCCGATGGTGGCTAACGTTTTGCCGGACAGATAGTTGTGCTCCGCAAAGCATTGGCCAGCGTAGCGACTTTTCTGTGCCGCCTCCATCCAACGGCGGTAAGCATTTAGCATCGTCAGATGGTCGCTGTTTGCGATCGCAAACTGTCTCTTCCGATTGTCCGCCTCGTCACGCTTCCCGAACGGCGAAACGAACGGGCTCTTGTAGCTCAGGATGGCCGCCATCGTAAGCACACTGTCCAGACACTGGAATATTGCACCGAACAGCATCAACTTGCCTATCCGCACGTCCACCGGCAACGCGGACAAATGGTGACCGAGCGGTGTCAACTGTTCTTCCAGATCGAGCGCACCGACATCGACGAGACGCTTCTTCGCGGCCTGAACGTTTTCCACGCTCGGTGGTTCGATGAGCGAACCGAGCACATCGTTCACCGTTCGCTCCTGAAACGTGGGCAGCGTTTTCACGCGCAACAGCAACGGTTCGAGCGGGATGCGATGAATTTCTGGCACGGGTTGGCCAAGAATGTGATGCGTAAATCGGGGCCGGGTGTAGAGGTGTATGCAAACGCCAGGCATTACTCGACCCGCGCGACCCTTACGCTGGAGGGCGTTCGCACGCGATACCCACACCATCTCGAGCGATTCCATGTTGCGGTTGGAGTCGAAGCGCTTCTCCTTCATCTGACCACAGTCAATCACGAACACACAGTCGTCGATCGTGACGGACGTTTCGGCGATGTTTGTGCTGAGCACAATCTTCCTTTTCCCTTTCGGTGGCTTACGGAACACGAGCGCTTGCTCTTCGTTCGTAAGCATCGAGTGGAGCGGAATCAGTACGAACCGGTCGCCGCGGGCGCCAAAGAGTTTGCTTTCGGCGAGTGATTCGTGAACGGTTTGTATTTCCGCCAGCCCTGGTAGGAAGATCAGTATCGAACCCTCTTTTGGCCAGTGGTGCGAATTGTCGTCCACGATGTACGTTAGCACGTGCTCGATCAGCTCCGGGTTGATGCGAAGCGGATCCATCAGATACAGTGCTTTGCACGTTTGCTTCGAATAATCTGCAAAGGAATGGACCAACGACAAAGATCTCATTAAACTGCACATTTCAGCTCACTGCTCACCGATTATTTACCTGCGTATCGTGCAAACATATCGGCCATCTTCAGATTCTCATCGCGAATCGTTTTGGCCGGTGCCGCATTCGCTGCCTTCACGTCCGAATACTCCAGCTCCTGGAGCAGCTGTTCCTGCTCTCCCTTGCGCAACTTGCGGCAAAACGGTGAGTCCGGTTCCAACACGAACCCACTCCTGTCCAGTATGTCCTCCAGGAACAACTGCTCCACCGGAAACGTGCGGCCCGGTATATCCAGCACCGGTATATCACCAAAGTAGCTCGAGAACAGGTTCGAGTTCAGTGTGGCCGACATCAGAATCACCTTCAGATCCGCCCGCTTACCAAGCAACTCCTTCAGTATCAGCAGCAAAAAGTCCGACTCCTCACTACGCTCGTGCACCTCGTCAACGATAATTTGCGTCACGCTGGCGAGCATCGGATCGGACTGTAACCGGCGCAAAAGGATACCGGTAGTGCAGAACGTAAGCCGGGTGGAGGAAGAAATTTTGTTCTCCAACCGTATCTGATAACCGACCGTGTTGCCAATCTTTTCGTTCCGTTCTTCGGCGACACGTTCCGCCACACCGATGGCGGACAGACGGCGCGGCTGGGTGCAGATAATTTCCACATGCCGAAGCGGATCCTTCGACTGCACCTTGGACGATTGTAGCAGCCAATCGTCGAGCAGGAATTGAGGTACTTGCGTTGACTTACCGCAACCGGTTTCTCCGCTAATCACGAGAATTTGGTGCGATTCCATAAGATTGATAATTTCCGCCATCTTCGTCCACGCTGGCAGCTTCCGGCGGTTCTTCAGCATCTCCTTGTACGCTTCGTTCGTCTGTTTGTCCATAAACTTTCGCACAATGTTGCGGTCCTCTTTCATCATCTGTTCCGGGTTCACCTTCGGTCCGGTTTGTCGACCAGTTACGCCACGCTGATGGTGCGTCGGCAGATTGTCTCCCATTCCGGCATCGATTGCTTCCTGTTCGGGAACGTAAAACAGCGATCTCCTACCGTCGGGAAACTGGTACCGATCCTGTTCGATGAACCGTCCAATTTCCTCGTCGTTCTGCAGCAGATCCGCCACAGCATAGATGCAAGGCATACCATCGTTGGTGAGCTCGATGCACTCCTGCACCAACCGGCGGTTCACTCTAAGGCACAGCTGCTCCGGGATATCGGAGCAGGTAGTTTTCAGCAACAGTATCGGTCGCTCGAACGGGTACCGATTGCCGGGCGGAAACCGAACCTCCAGAAAGAACCAGTTTGGATCCTCTTCCGGCGTTTTGTCCACCTTTTTACCGGTCTTCTTTTCCTCGCTGTCCGATTCGTCCAGCTCGTGCGAATAGTGGCACCGGTTGCCGTAGCGACATTTGCCCTTCGCAAAGTTCCAACACTTTTCGCGCTTCGCTTTCTTCTTCTTTGCCAGCGCATCCAGCATGCGGCGCCTTTCCTCCTCGGCTTGCTGGGCTTCCCGTTCCGCCTGCTTGCGCATCTCCGACGGGCTGTGCGCGAGCAGGTGATCGATCTTAAACTTTAGCTGCCACACGCGGTTGTGTTCCTTCTCCACGAACAGCTTGTCGTAGATCGATTCCAGCACTTCCCGCTCGTCCGCCCGCAAGGCGGCCAGTTCGTCTTCGCTGTGATCTTCCGCCGGTGGTTGTAGATCGTTCGGTGGTGGAAAATACTTCGAAAACAGCAGTGCCAAAGCACTGTCCACGTCCCCGTTATGATGATCGAGCGCTTCCTCACAGTGCGACCGGTGAAAGGCGTAACTGTGCAGCTTCATGACGGCATACATCCGAAACTTGTCCTCATTGCTGTTTCCGGTACGTGGGATGTGGGAGAAATCGACACCACCCTGTATGACCAGATTGCCCCGATCCTGCCAGAATCCTTTCTTCATACGACCGCCTTTGTCCTCGTACTTGGAAATGTCGCCCAACTGGAAGGCCTCTCCGTGGATAGCCCGGAGCGTTTCCATGATGCGGGTTTGTGATTCATCCTTAAGCCGTAGCACTTGCAGCTCCACCTTGACTGGTTGCTTGGTGGGTGGTGGCTCAATCGGTGCATTGCTGAAAGGAATGTGCTGTGTTGGATAAACCTGCCATTGGTTAGATATTTGTTGTTGCTTACGTGGACCGTGGATCGACAATTGTTCGTAAGAAACAATCCGAAATCAGCTGAAAGCTTTCTCCGTCCATTTTTTTTGGTGCACTGCAATGTTTACGTATCACCAGCTGACAGCTACATGTGTGTGGGGTGGATGTGTTGACAGCGGGTGAAATTATGACCATTTAGTTGTCCATAGTCCAAAGGGAAATCGAATGGATGCAGGAGAACAGCAGCTCTGGAATCGATATCCACCTTTTTTTGCTTTATTTCAGGGGTAAAAATGGAAGGAATTATCGAAATTTTATCTTGTAGTAGATCGCGTAGAGTTGTTGTTACCATGCGACGACAATCAACCCTATTTGAAATTTGGCTGCAACAAAAACTTGCACTCAACATTGCGTATGCTGATGCAAAAGTTGCACGCAACAACAATCAACAGTTGTTATTCGCGGGAATTTTGAATTTAAATCAAGAATTATAATCTAGCTCATGCTTTCTTTTAATTGTTACATGAAATGTTAATTTTTATACTATTGGTGAAATTATGACGAGTTCAGACAATGCAGGTCAACATCAGCAGTTGTTAAAAGAACTTTAATTTATTCAGTATTTGTTCGAGGAAATAAGTCATATGACCAGATCGTTCCTCATAGTAATACAAAAAAGTCGGGAAATCATTAACGCAGCCCATATTTTTGAATTTATTCGTATTCAAATGATTTTTAATAGAACTCCGGCAAACAATACGTCTCAAGCAATTAAATACCAAATGTATCGCCGTGGAGGTGTAAAACTCACGAAATGTGTCTTGCAGGGGAGAAACAATTATTACGCCATCCTACACTACCTCAGCCGTGCAATCAGCAAAAGCTTTATTAAGAATCGTTAAAATTACATCACAAGTACAATCATCCCAACAAATAATAAAAAAAGACCAGGAACAGTACAGACGGCACCCAAACTAAGCTGCACGCACTGAAGGTTTGCCAAGGTCATGCAAAATATTGAATGTGAATCAAAACTATTTGGCTGTCCATTGTGTTCCCGGCTACTAACGAAACTTGAATGGCGGCCGAACCATTGACATTCAATTGCGTTTGGTTTGGTGGTTCACTTGATCGGAAACGTATATATGCTGAGGCCCGGGGACCCATCATATTTGTGAGCGGAGGGCGATTGAAGCAGCCACTACAATAGGCCCATGCAACGGTCGTGTATCCATCGGGAGAATTGGGAGCTGCTGTAATTTGGGCGAGGAATAGAGGCTTTTTGTTGTGTCGTTTTTATTGCCCCGTTCGATAATATCACAAGAAACCGTTTTAATCCATCGCCAGAATCCAGTGGCAGAAAATTTGGAGGTTGTTGTACAAATAGTTATACTCAAAATTAGTTACAAATAGCATACCTGCTTCATTCGGTCCGTGTGCTTGTAACATTTCATTAGTGAATAGTTCAATCTAGTCACACGCAGAAAAATATTAAGTCAATAGACCGATTCAAGTATGGCCACTCACGTTGATGGCACCGTAAGAAAGTTCTTATCGTGACAAGTTTGCCTGCTGCCATGTACAGGAAAAAGCGACCCATGCGCCCCTGTGTACCGAACCGTTGTAATTGTTGCTTTGTTTGAATAATCGAAAGCATTGACTGGTTGGGCTCACGTGTTTGCCAGCGTTTAGCATTTCTGTGTGTGTATTAAGTTGCATTGAATCTTAACCGCGCTTCTACGTCATGGGGAACCTAACCGGGAAACGGTACATTGTAAAGTTCTTTGTCAAGAGAGACCAAGCGAAATCCATCGTTCTAACGCTCGGACAGTTTCAGTGTCATTCGCGTAATTACTATCGGTTGTTCCGTGCGCATCCTTTGTGATCGGTCACCCCAGCAACGGTAAGATTCGCTACCAATAATGCGTAATCCATCCGTAAACTGTCGTAAGAGCAGTAAAATGGACAGCGAACGATAAGCCGCGAGAGCAAGCCTTTGTCCGGCCGTTTTCTCAATCGTAGCCGTAATTGCTGGCTGTTTGCTTAGCCGTTCTGCTTAGCGTATCGATGCTGCGCTGTGACACATGTGATTGCGACGACGGTGCCCGATAAGAGCGATCGGGAATCGGGAAGGGTCGTCGCATTATCGGATGACGGATCGTTGTGTGCTGGTAATCGGTCGTTTGTACCGATGCATCTGGCGTGCAGCATAATGATGCATGCCGCAATGCAACGCCTCCGTACGAGCTCTGATTGATAAGGGCGACAGCCAGAGCGAGTTCGCACCCGCCACTAAACGTTTGACAGCGTTTGACATAGGCAGTCGATCAAAAGGCGACGTGTGCAGTTCCTTAGTGGCATTAGAAAGGTTCGGCATCGGTTGTGCCGGTGTGGATTGTGCAGTTGAAGCGAAACGCACGAGTAAGAAAAACCCCGAACGAACATTAGCAACTTCCACAACCCCGTTTCTGCTGACAAGCCATTCTACAGCACCACTTCTTCTCGCGGCGACAGTTCCTGCGGACACAGGCACACGCACACACACACACAGACACTTATCGGATTGCTCCCCGAGTGGTTTTGCACCTTTCGCACCGGTCGGCCGTCTGGTCATTGCTTTTCGCGCGTCGAAGTCTCGTCGCGCTAGACCGCACTCATTGACGATTTTGGACCGGCACCTCGGCCGATCGTTAAGCTCGCACAGTGATCGGATTCCGTGCGGCAGTCGCTGTCCATCAGTCGGTGCGGGTCGCTCGTTGCACAGTCCGCATTAACACGCGGCTCGCACATCAAGTGGTGAGCTCCAGCTTTTCGTTGCAGTGCATCCGAGCAGGGTAGTGCTAGCGGAACGCTGAGTGAGTGAGGTATGATCGTGTGGCTTCAGGCCCCACAGTGACAGTGTTAAGAAGCGGGCTAATTCCGCAGTTTTAACAGTGCATATTCTTAATGGAATAGCGACAACCGATAGTGATGAAAAAAAAAACCCTTGCCACTGATAGAAAAGCATGAACGCGCGCGTGTGGCTTATCACAGAGCGAACGAACGAACGAACGAAGTGTGTGTGTGTGTGTGTGTGTGTGTAGACGGGAGGCGTTGGAATGCTCCGCTTTTTTCTGCTGACCAGCGACAAATAAGCTAAGCCTCTGCAAGCACATTATTGTTCGAAGTTTCCCCGTCAAGCGTGAAGAAAATGTCCCAAAGATCGATCCATCTGTAGGTGTTTGCCGAGTTTACCGATCGCATTGGTCCTTTCGAATTTGTGGGAGAAGCCTTTTCCACCAATCGATCGTAAGTGGTGCTGCTGATGATTGTTCCGGTTGAGCAGAGTTAAAACAGTCGTGCAAACAGAAACCATTCATGAAACGAGCACGGTTCAAAATTTAGTTCGAGTGCTGTTGCGATGACGGCAGCGCATCTTGGGGCCGTGACCGGGAGATCCCCAAAAATGCTTCCCAACATCGCTCCAAACCCGTTCCAATGGTGAAAGATCGTGCAGATTGGTGTGTACACGTGATCGTTGGTCGGTGCTGCGATTGCGTCAACGAGGCGATTAATAACGAACGGGGGACGTAAAAGGCCCTGACTCCTTGTCTCCTTGATTTCGGGCTCAATCCTGCATCCTCCGATAGTTGGTAAACGATGCGGGTGAACGATGCGCTCCCAGGTCAAAACATCATCGAGCCCTCGATCGCCAAGGACAAATAGTTTTTGCCAGCAGCGAGATAAGGCTAGAATGTTTCGATTTGTGTTTAATTAGATGGTTAAGTGTTGGAGTCAAACCCATTTATCGATTATTGTTCGTGAAATTGCGAGCCCAAGTTTGCGGCAAGTGGTACTTATCACTTACGTTGAACTGCCACCCTACTCGACCCTACCCGTGGCACATTAGTTGTCGCTAATCAGCTGTTTTTTTTCTGCGGCCCCGTCTTGAAAGTGGGGCTTTGTTTTTAAGTGATTTTTGAACCCATTTTTCCATGCTGGCTAGTGAAAATTCCAAAGATAAATAAAAAGGAAACTATCATTCGCGCACAGGCCCACATTTGTTTGGTCACATCGGCTTAAACGTTACAGCAAACACAGTTGGCTAAACGAGCCAGCAGCATGTGTAAATAGATGCCACGAGAGCTAATCAATATCTCTGCAAATTTGCGCCTCGCTCACTATCGCGCATGGTCTAGTTTCGATTAGCATATTTAGCATCTGTTCAGCTCCGCTTGCTGGTTGTGAGGCAGCATCTCCAAAGCCGGGCACCACAGCCCTGCGAACTATTCTACTAACGAGCTTCACACGGGTGGTGATCGTGTCTGGGGTTATGTGACGAGGGCATCGCGACTAGCTACTTTTAAAACGGGGGAGGGCTCGTTAAAGATGTTCTCCCTGCACACGGACTTACAATTCGTGGTGGGTCACACACAGCCATCCACACCCCAGCATCGGTGGGCGTTGGATCGGAAGTGTTTCGAGTGTAACGACCATCGTTCGATCGGCGATCGTGATCAGTACGCTATCAGTTTGCATCAGTTTGCTCGCCCTGCCGTGCGCATCTCGTCATCTTTGTACCAAGCGTTCGCTGGACGTCGACAGCCATCCGGGTGAAGGGGTGAGGGATCGGGAAGAAAGTAGAGGGGCAGAGGGCCTCGGATGCACTTGCCGTGGCATAATCTTTTTGTACGCACAGCTGGTGGTGGTGGGCAAGTTCCAGTTTTGTTTTGATGCCTTATGTTTTTTTTTGCACCGCGTTCTCGCGCAAGTTTCTGCTGTCTGTTGTGGTTGTTATTTCTCGGCCTCCGCCTCCTACCGCCCCCCTCCCACCATTGTTTCGTTGCTAGTTCTTTTGTGCACACAGCCAGACACGCTATGTGCCGTAGGCGTCGTTTGTGCCATGGTTGTGCCAAGCATTGGGTTGATCGCGGGATGCAGCAACACTGAAGAGAAGCAAACTGGCCGATTCCATTCCGTGTGGTAGGTTATGAAAGTTCACGTTCAATGTCAGCAGCTAGGAAGTAGCACGACGCAAGAAGCTCTGTGGGCCCGTATTTCTCGTTCTCGGGCTTGCTGGTATGGCACAACACCACGGTCCAGCTTTTTGGAGATCATCGTAGAGGCTCTGCAATTAATTTTTTCTTGCTTGTTTCGATCGTTTTTTTTCTCTCTCTCTCTTCGGTTTTGTCTTGACGGATCATCTGAATCAGCTGACCTTGGCCCACATTGCAGGCTCTCGAAAAAACTCAGGCACTGATCCGCATTCGCAGTGGTAGAATCGGAAAGAAAGCCTCCGTTTTGTTGCTTGTTCGTTCTCAATGTCGACCCGTTTGCAGTAGCGCGGCCGTCGATCCCGAACCGGAACGCAAGCTGGCCGATAATCTGGTGTAACTCTGGCAAGGTAGCGCTCAACTATCGTGCATTGCTGCAGGAAGCCTTGTGCCGAATGCCAGTTCACGGTTAATTTTTGGGTACCAGCGCAAAGCCTTTTGATGGTCAGCGACGGCCGGCTCGTTGTTGGCTTGGCGCCTCGAAACTAAAGTTCACGGATGAGTGATCACACTTGCATGTATGGCGTGTATGGTTGGTGTGCGTGTAGATCTAGTTAATGTCAGCTAATGGGTTGAAACCCGGTTCGAAAAACGAAACACTATACTGCAACGAACAAGTGTTTGGGGATGGTCAATTCTTGATTAAACACCATTAAGCCGGTGTGCTAATCTTTGAGAACTATTTCTCTGGACGTTGGCCCTCATCAAGATCGACAAAAGTCTCTTGACACAATCTTAAGGCGATTGTACCGGTCAATAAGATTAACCCGGAGACAATAAAATCAAACCAATGCAATCGTACGCTAACCGTAGGTCCATTGCAAGGGCAAAACGAGGTTTTAGGGCCGATAAGGATAATAAAACAACTGACAGTTGACGGGGGGATGGGATTTATGGGCGAAGATGCAATAGTTGAATTGGTTGCGATATCACGACTGACATCCTCAATTGTGGCGCTTCTGATCGGGTTGATTGATAACGCTACTTCACTCGCTAGAATTCCACTGTGGAGAGAGTGGGCTGTCAATCACTCGCCGGCCAATCAATAACATAGCGTGGACTTAAGCCACAGAACTTCCTGAGTACTGTACGGCGACGCGCAGGATGACGTTTTTCAGACGGTAGTATACTCTCACGTTGCTGTGCGTCAATGCGGGGGTTTGAGTGCATCTGTAAGCGTACTAAACTTCCTAACCTCGGTAGTTTCGCTTTCCTTTTACACAATAACCTCAACGAACACCTGGCTGGTAGGTTCTTGCTGTAGGTTCGTGCCCTGAAACGATAAACCTTTCGCCCGAGCGGAACTAGCGCTCATACGTATTCACACTCGATCATTAAGCAATAAATTAATCAACCCGTTCCAACCGGTTGGCTGGACCATCCGCCTTGGACGAATAGTAGTAGATGAGCACACCCAAAATTATACACTTTACCAAAAGCCCGGCATTCGACTTGTTCCATGCGTTCTTCGCACAATCGATCACCGAACAGGCTGGTCGCTGGCTTTTGCGCTTCCCCTCTGAGCTTCTTGCTGAAGAAGCTTCTTCAGCCCGATTGGCACAACGCAAGGAAGAAGCAGCTTAATCGCAGGCCAGATTTAAAATAATAGCAATTAGATGTGTTTTACGAAGTAATTTATTGCCGCTTGTTCGTTACTTGGTGCCCGCGACTTCCGGCGATTCTGGAGCCAGGGTGGATGAGTTGGTATCTTTGTCAGGTTGGGAATTTGACGAGCCGTTCGCCAAAGAATTTTGGCACGTTTTAGGAGGAGAGAAGGAGATAGCGAGTAAGAGAGCGAATAGCAAATGATACATCGCGTCTTCACAAATTGTAGCCCAATTAAAATGATCCGAGCTACAGTACCGGCCATAAAATACGTTAATGGGCTGTATGGTACACTTCATACGGCGAACGAAACTAATGATGCATCCACACAGTGAGGAGGTTGTACAGGGGGAGAGGAAGAATAACAGAATTTCGGTTGGAAGCTGTGCAGGAAGGCCTTCGACTGTTTGAGTTTTTGACTCGATTTTTTTTTCTATACTAATTTTATGGCGCCTGGGCTTCGTTTTGTTCATGGACAGTTCGCAGTAAGAGAGCATTAAAAGCGATTCAATCCGTGCTTTAGCAAACCACGACACGAACAGCAGGCGCACGTGCTCACTGCGAATAGGATGATCCGCGTCTGGTAGGATCATGTGCTACATTCGAACGTTCGTCGATAATAGTTAACAAGTTAGCAGGATGAGCAATAGAATAGCCGGAACCGAATGAATAACTAACCATTTCGACAAAACCTCACACCCATAAATGAAGTCGTTCGAAAGCGCATCCCGGCCCGCTAGAGGATCCACACACGTGAAAGGATCGAATTTCTGCTTTGCATAGAAATCGAACATAAATTATTAGCGTTGGACCGTCTCGATGGGCGGACCTGATCAGCTACCAATTGATCAAGGTGTATTGAGCGCCGAATTTAAATTCATCCTCTCCATCCCCCCCCCCTCCCTTGCAGTTCCGCCCTAAAATGGACGGGCGAGGTCGTAGAGATTTGTGGGTCCGCCGGCGGCTCCTTTCCTTTGCCGATTGAAAATCTCTTCTTCAGCAAAGCTGTGTATTCCCAGCCGAACGCGATGTGTTTTACGAGATTGTTTGTAGGCGTTAAATATACCGCTGCTGCTCACGTACGTGGTCAACGGGTCAACGTGATTTTGAATAATGCGATCACACTCGGTGGGACAGTTCGGAGCGGGCTGGGTTTTGTTTTTTTTTTTTTTTTTATTTTGGGTTTTGGCTCAACACAAAATCTATCATCTATCTTAGAAATCGGCGTGACTTATCTTGCGTGTGAAGCTGCAGGTTTGGAATTGGACGGCTAGGAAATTTGCATAGATGACCGATTGCGCATGAATACTGGTCAGATTTTCATCGACAGAAAATAACGCAAAGAGTGTTTTAGCGGAAGCACAAAGATCAGGAACCGATTATTTCTACATTTACATACAATTACACACATTAAAGCACAGGTTAGCATGATCGTTAATATAAGCTTGGTTAATCGTGATCTCTTGATCTGGTTTTCAGACATTCCCTTCAACCAGTCCCAGCCCGAAACATGTAAAAGGCACCCTAGCGGGGGTACCTGTGAACAGTGTGGAGCACGTGGAAGATGTACTATGGCCTGCTCTGAAAATTCTCTCATCAACTCCGTTCCCGTTCCGTTTTACGTGCGTCTACTGTTGCTGCTGCTGTTACGATTGGATCTACCGGAAAGGGCTGGCCACTATCGCAGCCTGGTCTCCCATGAATGACAGCAATTTCCGTCCCAAAAACCGAATCCCCTCAGTGATCGGTCGATTAGCTAAAGTGCTGCGGGTTCAATTGTTTACATTGTGTACAGTGTGTGTTTCGCCCGGTGAAAAGCTTCTCAGCTTCCAGATCGCACCAGCTTGATCTGCAATCAAACACGCACCGAGAATAAGTAATAGTTTGCAAAAGTGATAATTGATAAAAAGTATCATCGGCTGTGTGTGTGTGTGTGACGATCGTGACGTGTGCAGTGTGGCAAGGAGTTGCAGGAGCTATCTGATTGTGCAGGTACGTTCGCGTGCAATCAGGCATAGATATCGGGCTGACTGTGGACGGACGGGTAGAAAAGTTTATCGCATGCACCGCTGTTACAACTGATGCGTACCTGCCATCAGGCCTCACCGTTCAGCCACACAGTGTTGCCGTGTTGCCGGTGTGATCCCGATCGCAGACGGAGGATGTGTACGCAGCACAGGAGATAAAAAAGGTAGATCTCAGTGAATCTCGCTGCTGGGCGTAAGGTGAGAAGCTTTACCCCGTCCTAGACCGATCGAAACCGAACGGCAGTGACTGAAACGAGCGAATCTGAAAGAAAACAAAAAAACCAGTACCGCGAATGTGAATGAATGTGCGAAGGCAGGAAAGGAAGGAGGAGGAGGATGGAATTCTAGTCCCAAGGTGGAGGTTGATCCCGCACGGTGGACCTCCGCAAAGTTTATTCCATCGTCGGAGCAGGTGGAGTGATGTGGTGTAGCGTATGCGTATCGTATTTGATATCCTATCCGGGTGGTGCGGTTTGTGTGTAAGACGAGACTGTGCGTGTGTGTTACTACTGATTCTTGCCTTGAGATGTTGTGATAGCGGTGTGTTTGGTGCAAAGGAAGTGTAAAGTGTAGTTTAAACAATCGCAAATTTGTAAGCGAGAAAGTGCGTGCATACAAACCACCATTTTAAAGTGCATCTTAATTGACATAGTCTGTAAGGGTAGTGTAGGGTGTAGTGTAGGGGAACCCGTTTATCTGATCGCAGCACAGTCTTCTGGCCAAAGCAGTAGATCGGTCAGCCAATGGTCAACCATGACGCCCAAAGAGTGGTTCGCTTTGCTCCTGTTTTATGCTGCGTACCTGTTCATGGGCGCCAGCGTGTTCTACCATATTGAAAATGACCTGGAGAAGGAGCGGCGCGTGGAGGAGTTGGCGGAGAGGATCGAAATCAATGGTATGTACGAGGTTTTTGGGCATGTCGTGGAAACATGAAAGTGTTTATGCAATTGCTGGCGATAGAGATCGTTTGTAATGCTCTGTATAACATTTTTGTATAACAGATCTATAAAAGTTAAAGGCTCTACTTTGGAGGGTGTTTGATGAGGTTTTCTGTTTAAGTCGAAACTGATCCGTTTCTGCCAACAGTAGAATAATATTGAAGCGCAGAAATTATACCAGAAATGTGCATAAAAAAGGCTATATCGCGATCGGGAGACTCATCAATTGGTTCGGTTCGGCGAAACTCTCTTGAGGATAAATTGGTCTAATCGGAAATTGATGTCTAAAGTCGAAACGATACGTTACAATATTTTAAAATATTGTAAGGTCAAAGTTAAATATAAAATTACGATCCACACTAATACAAGGATAGTGCAAAGCTCATGAAACATTGTTTGACACACCTTGCTGCAGTCATTCCACTATCAATCCAATCGATCACCAACACGGATCAATAAAATCGTGAGAATGTTTAAATTAGTTTAGCGTAGGAAGAAAGGACTCACGATCAGATGCTGTGATAATGCAGCTCATGAAACTTGCCTACGAACAATTGCCCGTTGCAATTCTTCCTAGGCTTGTCTGGCACGGGTCTCTAGTCTTTCGTCACAAATCACATTCACGTTCCCGAGTGATTGAGACATGGGCGATCATGCAAAATACAATCGTACAGCAACGATACATGGCTAAACCCATTCATCTCGCTTCTGCTTTGAATGAGCGACCGGTGGCCAATTTCCTGTTTCTCATAAATCATCAAATTGCCCGGTCGACAGCTGGACACGATCGTCGTCTCCCCGATACCGATCGGTTGATTCGAGTACAATTTAAATTCTAATGAGCCTTTAACCTTCTCATCTGCCTGCCGTCGAATGAAATCGATCTCCTGTGCGCTTAATGTAGCGTCGGGCACTGCTCGGGCCACTTGAGCCAGCAACGAGCATCTTTTCGCGCTTGGCGTGCCACGCTTCGGTGCGGACATGCAGGGTGGTGCAAATTATCGGGTTCTGCCTCCGGTCCGGTCCACGGGGTTGCTGTTTTGTTGTTATTGTTTTCCCTTGCAGCGTGGCGTTATCAGCCGGCTGGTCGTGTACGAGAGGTCAGCTTTGCATGCACGTGTTGTGACCGTTGCAGCGTCGCTGGACGCTGAGGACATACTTGAAACTGATGCGCTCTACTTGTGTGTCTCTTCACGATCGCCCGGCCCGGCCCGGCTGGCTTCCTTTGCGTACGGGGAACTATTAAAATAATGACAAAATCGTGTTTAGTCTTGTTTACTCGAACGTTTGTTGGTTGTTGGGTGTACAGCAATGTACATGCAGACCGGTGAAGTGGTGTCAAATCGATCGGTAATGAGAGTAAGAAGAAAATAGTGATGTTTTGCCAGCGTTTGTTTGATGTTTGTATCGTCAATATCACTATCGTTTTAATCAATAAGATTCTAAGTGGTTACCTTGCACTAGAGTCTTCTTGACTAATGGGAATTTTCCCTTTTTTAGGCAACACAATAAAAAACTCTTCTTCGAGACGATAATTCGTGCGTAGATTGTAGCAAAACAACATTGTATCTCACGATCGACGATCTGATGGCTAACTAGACCAACCATATCTTACCGTTACATCGGTTCCAGCACGATCCGCGTTGACAGTAAATGAAGTGATTTCAATTAAACAAATCACCAACCGCAGCTTTTCACCCCCCCCCCCCCCCCTACATAGCTCACGAAGCTCATGCACGTCAGTGTCAAGTGCATCGATCAGCTCTCGTTCAAAACGGTGCGCAATAACCAGATGTACACGATTACATTAATTTGAATATTACAATGCGGGGCCTGTCTGGCGTCCGACTATCTGTTACCGTGCGGACGCGTGGCAAATGCTACACTTCTGCACCTACGGTGTTGCAGTAAAAAATAACCTGCACAGTGACTTGATCGTTACGGTAAAGGGTAGTCGTGAGGCAAGCAACGAAGGCAAGTTAATTAATGACTAGTTTGGCGCGTGACCGCTACAACGCTGGGCACCGTTGCGTAGAGGAGATCAATTTGAATCAATAAATCAGACCGGAATGTGGTATATGACAGGCGACGGATTACGATGCTAATAGTGTGTTGGTGCAATATTCAGTGGGAAGGATACACTAGCAATTCCATTCAAATTAGGTTGCTTTTCGAAGAGATCCGCTGGCTGATTTAGGTATCGATCAGTATTTAAAATCGTTTCCACAAGCACAATTGTAACGGAAGCAATTTGAGTTTTAACAACCTCAGATTCATCTCGTGCCCAGATCTAGATGAATCTGGAATCGATAATTGTCTGTTCTATAGGTACGTGCAATTTGCACATACCGATCAATGTTCGTGGCTATCGTCGCCCGCCAAGATGGCTCCAGCGTGATTAGATACGGCGGTTCCATTCTTCCTGGGTGTCCATGGTACATGCAAATGGAACGTTAGACATTTTGAAGCTCAATTAACACTTACGTCCTCAAAATTTTGACGGACCCGGATAAACCTTCTACCATTCCGGAAGGATGATGAGTTATCGGCTATCGATCATGTGCGTTGAGTAGAAATGTGCTTCTATTTCTGATGTTATCAGGTTGATTTTTTTTCAGTAAGATAGAAGTAAACCACACAACACGATGCTGTCATCGTCCGAGAAAGTTGTACGGCGATGGCAATGTGTGATGTATCAAGAGAAAGTTTCGATAAACGGAAGTGGTTCAGAATTTTGTTGTTTGGGATCTTTTAATAATTTGAAATCTTAACCTCAGTGGTTTACTGATATTTTATGATATTTTTTTACTGTAAACTTAATCGGTTTCACTGTTTGTAAGCGTGGAAAATGCAAATGCAGCAAATGCCTTCTCTTCCCCATCCCCTTTATATCGCTTTATTAGCATTATTTATGGCACATTTCGAACCAGGTCAGCAAAAGCAGCTGACGTCACCGTGCCAAGCGTGAAGCAAATCCATTGTACTGCTCCTTGGTTACTGTATAGCGTCTCACGAAAGTATATTACATTTGGAGCGTAAAATGTCACACTCCATGTAGATTTTCTCACACTTCCGATAGCCATGTGTAGGCAAACATAGCAAGGCAAAGGGGTGCTAATGACACGCTGCTACAGAGTGATCCGCAACAAAGTAGGCAGAAAATGAGATAAATATTTTCGTAATTTAAAATTTTCTACTATTAACCCAAAATTAAGATGATAAGATTAGTTTCTAATGTAAAAAAAAACACTTACCACGTTGCTTGCCCAACAGAAATGCTCGTGAAATATTTGTCACCCGAAGACCTGGCACTGCAGCGTAAGCTCATTGGACGGCTGGACGACTACTGTGGCAGCCGGGTGACAAATTACACCGAAGACGAATACGAACCACCGTACGTTTGGGATTTTTACCATTCGTTTTACTTTGCCTTCATCATCTGTTCAACAGTGGGTAAGTGTAGTAAGAGCCACAGTGCCTTGGTTAAGCCCTACCACGATCCCTACTTCTGGGTTTTCTTTTTCTTTCAGGTTATGGCAATATCTCACCTCACAACACGTTTGGACGAATATTTTTAATCTTTTACGCCCTAATTGGTCTGCCAGTGAACGGGTTCTTCTTTGCGTACGTTGGCGAATTCTGGGCCCGTGGTGTAAGTGTTTTAGCTGCCTAAAAGTGTTCAATGGTTTGTAACGCTCTGCTCACTCTCCCGTCGCAGTTTGTCCGGCTGTACCGCCGCTACAAAGCTTATAAATTATCTGCCAACGCTCGGTACGCACCGCGTAGGATCAGCTTTATTGGACAGATCGTTCTGTACCTCATACCGGGCGTGATCGTGTTCATCTTCCTGCCGGCCTGCATATTTACGTACTTCGAGCAGTGGCCATACGACGTTTCGGTGTACTATTCGTTCGTAACGCTTACTACGATCGGGTTCGGTGACTATGCGGCCTCATTCCAGCCGTCGCAGGAGCACGAGTTCGGGTCGCTGTTTACCGTCTACAAGATATTCATCATTTTCTGGTTTTTCGCCGGAATCGGTTATATTTTTATGATTTTGGGCTTTATTGCCAAGTAAGTATGAATGGGCGAACGCGCCAGGGTGTGCAATAAAATTGCAATTTATCACTTGCAGAGGCATATCGCACAAAAAGATAATCGAGCTGGAAAAGCTTGTTGCATCGAACCTGAAGGAAACGCAGCACCGTGTGTGGAACGGAGTTACCAAAGACATTAGCTACCTGCGCAAGATACTGAACGAGGTTTACATGCTTAAGTTTAAGGTAAGTGTCTGCGCAGCATTTGGAGCGCAACTTTATCCCATCCCAGCTGACGCTGTCGGTGGTGTGGCTTTTCGTTGTTGTCTGTCTTATTTTTTCCTCTCGCGCCTTATCGTGTGTGCGAATGTTTGCTTTCTTTGTTACGGCTTCACTAGGGAGCTTTAGTTTAGCGTACTGCCGGTAATAGGACAATATAATTCGAACAAACATTTTCTTCCTCCAATGCATTCGCTTGCTAGTGGCGCTGCAGGGCAAACGCGGGGTAAGAGCGACCACGATTGCGATTAGTTAACATCGTCATTCGGTGGTGTACTTTTGGCATTGCAAACTCATTAGTGCTTCTTTGTGTTCTCGCCTCATTTGCAGCCCGTGTACGAGGAACCTTCGGACCGGTTGTTGAGTCTCTCGAAGAGTCGATCCAGCTCCTGCCCGGAGCTGTCGATGTATCGTTCGCCAGAGCTGTGCATCACTCGACGCAAGCGTGCCAACTCGGAAAGTGTGCTGGTGTTTTCGGAACCGAAGTCGCTGGATAGTGGATCGCTGGTGCGCCGCTTGTCGGACACCGCCCTGAATCGTATCAATCGCGAGAAAACGTTCGGTGTACAGGCGTTGGTGCAGCCGGCCGAACTGTTGGCACGTGTTGTAACGGCGCTGGGGAATATTACGGCCAACCAGGACGACAATCAGAGCTACCTCGAGCAAGCCTCACTGAATGCGGGCGTGAACTGTTTTTCGGACTCACAAATTTTGGCCAGCGAACGAACGTGGTCCGGCTGGTCAATGAGTGGATCGGACAAGAGTGCCTACCTGACGGCGCCTCCTATGCGACCGCGAGCGGCATCCGATATTGGACTTCCACCGCACGCTACATCGCAGGTAAGTGTTGTAGATGTCGGAAATGTGAATAGTGCTCTTCCAAATGCTTATGATCTATCGTTCTCACCAACAGGATGCAAATGAGTGGACATGGAGCGGTGGAGACAACAACCAAATACAGCAGATACTGACGATTCGCCAGAAAGTGAAACAAAAAGACAACCTTCTGCGGGCGGCCCTGTCCAACACCGTCAACTTTGACTCTAGCCTCACGATCAACGTCCCGCCGACCGGCGCCGAGAGCAAAGCGTCGGCCGTTAACCGCGGAATGTTGCGCCGACTTAATCCATTCCGCAAGCGTTCGAAGACACCCGCTCCGGACCTGGAGGCTGGCCCGGGTCCGCTCGATTCTTACCTATCGGCCACGAGCAAGGGTCGCAGTTCGATGTTCAATCTACCTACCTCGTCCTATCTGATGGCAACATCGCGTGGTCGGGGCAGCATTCTTTCGATGCCTCCACAGGATGAGCATCTGCTCGAAACGACCACCATAGGCGATCTGTTGCGTGCACTGGAGCGAATGCACACGGACACGGTAACTGCCGGCGATCATCGGGGAAGCTTTGCCGACCAAAACGATTCCTTCGGTCGCAAACGCACCCAGCAATCGATGGGTAGCGGGCAGAGTAATTTACCATCACTCTTAACACTGTTCACACCACCGATCGAGCCTGGATCACGGCGTGGCTCAATAAAGCCCCCGCTGGGACGTACCGGAAGTTCGGGCTCGGCACCGATTATGCGACGACCATCGTTCCGTCCATCCAATCCACCATCCTACTCGGCCACCGTATCGGGATCTCCGGCCGGCGGTGGAAGCCCAACGCTTAGCGTCATCAGTCCATCGCCCAAACCGATCCGGCGACGGTTCAGTGTACGGCCGTCGAATCTCGCCTATCCACCCGGCCACTGTCCCCGTCCGCTGGTCGGTGGATCCGAACAGCTGGGTGCACCTCACATCAACTCATCGTCCCAATCGTTGCACAACCTACCGACGACAACGTTGCAGCGAAGGCTGTCGTCCCGTCCGAGCCCGCTAGTCACGAACCAATCGTCACACCTGACCGTCCCGACAGCAATGGCAAGTGCGGCCGGAATCGGTGCTTCCAGTGGGCAAGGTCAGTTCCGGTGGCGGCCGAATCTGATGCGTTCCGATTCGGACCAATCGGCAGCTCCGAGCGGATTGCCGGTGCCGGGGAACGGTGGACGCAATCGGCACAGTAGCTTATCGAATCTGTTCGATCAGAAGCGCTAGCAGCGGAACGAGCTAGTCCGATCACATCACGTAAGCAAGATATTAGGGTTAGGGTTAGCATCCGGCACCAGTGTGGAAGCCACCGTGGAATGTATCAGTATTTCGTTTCGTTTGTCCTGCCGGAGCATCGGAAGGACAGAACGGCTAGTAATATGAAGCTATTTATGAAACCATTCGATGCCATTCACCAGACCAGTCATTATGAGTTTGTAGTTATAGTTTGTAGCGCAATCAAGTGAGAACCCAACCAGTGGGGAAACCCGTGGCCGTGGACCAGTGTGGCAGCATGTGAAGCTGTCAGTCAGTGTGGCATCCGCGACAGCGAAGAAGACAAGTATGACGGAATAAATATAAAAGTACGACAAGTGTAAAAAAAAAGGAAGAGAAGCAATTGATGAGAAAATGGATGTGTATATTCATGACGCAGTGCCATGGCTATGGGGCCTGTATAGTTGCGCACCAAGTAGCATCACATGGATTGCAACGTACAGACGAGGCGGCAGGACATCATTTGTGGATCATAATTGATTTCGTTCGATGCATTGGCAAGCGTCCAATCGGGGACGACGTGTTGAGTGGGATTGCCGTGTTTGTCCTCTATTGAAACAGTTTCCCCATCGATTCTGCTCCGGATGAGTATTTTTATCATCAAATCGAGGAAAATCATCGTAACCCCAGAACACCATATTGTGCATGATGTATCCATTCCGGCACCGGGCGGGTGCTTTGGTGTGTCATTGGGCTCGGGCTTGTTGATCGTATCTGCAGACAATGTGCAGCGTTGAAGAATAGCGTTTTACACTGTGGCCATTTTATCCATACAATGCAAGGTTTATTGGTTCGGAAAAATACGACGGTCGGAATCGGTAGCTCACAACACACAGGTTTCATTCTAGCGAATTGCGGCAATCGTAAAATTTATTGTTAAATACATCCGAACATTTCTTTTGGCAGAACCCCGTTCGGCAGCTTGCTGTTGTTAGGGTTTTCTTACAAAACAGTACACAAGTTCGAATGAAACTTGTATCAATTACAAGAAGATGTCACTACACCATTTTTGGGGTAAACGTTTCGATAGACGAAAAATAGCAAAACATTACAATGCGGCTATGCGTAAGCTGTCAGTTGCACGGTGTTTGTGTAGGGAGCGTCTGGGCACAAAAGGGAATAGGAAGGGGGCAGACTATCGCGGGTGTGTACCGGCCAGTGTGGGAGGGAACGCCAAACAAACGTAAAATTTGTAGTACAGCTAGAGCGTTACCGTGCGAGCAAAACTCGTCGCACACACACACACATAGAGAGCTCCTGAACGTAGTGGGCATGCTACGCTTTCGCACCAGTACGCAGGCAATCCGGCGACAATTCCGGTCCAACGCCACTCGAGTTTTTATAGCCCATCGCTGACGCTCAGTCGGTTAGTGGGAAATGCAGGGACGCTTTTCTTAACTTTCCTTCTCACGTATCGCACGTAAACCAGAGCACGCACCACCACTGACGCAAAGAAAGGTTCCGCGTCGAAGGATACACGATTTAACGCTCGCTGTTTACGCTCACTTTCACACTGCGAGCGTACTAGAAGCTTTGCGGAACGAACAGAGAGAAAGAGAGCGAGAGAGAGAGAGAGAGAGAGCATATGTGTGGTTGTGTGCGTGTTGAGAACGGAGAGAGCAGAAACAAAGCACAATCGGCTGTGCCCCCGAAATGGAGACGCATGGTACCGCAAGCATTTTTTTTAAACCAATAATTGCAAGAGCTTAATTGGTTTGGGGTTTTCATGGGGAAAGCTTCCAAACGATCGCAGCCTCCTTTGTACGTAGTAATGCAACGGGATACTAAAGCTTTCTCTTTTTGTTGGTGTGTACGCTCCTTGTACGTCGTGAAGAGCGAGAGAGCGATCACACGCGAGAGTGTGCCTGTGTATGGGTGTGTTAGT
This sequence comes from Anopheles stephensi, assembly GCF_013141755.1. Taxonomy (NCBI): domain Eukaryota; kingdom Metazoa; phylum Arthropoda; class Insecta; order Diptera; family Culicidae; genus Anopheles; species Anopheles stephensi. Next base: position 63,486,820 of record NC_050202.1, on the reverse strand, counting down.
ATTACTACTCTGGGCAGGACAGTAGGGCTGCGAGTTGGGAAAAAGGCTAGCATAAAATTTTGTCTGTCAACCACCGTCCGACCGACCGAGCGATTGACTTTCTCGCAAGTCAACGGCAAGAACAAAGCAGCTTCGATCAGAACGCCCCTGTCCAACCCCCAACACTCCTTCTCTCCGCCCCCATTACCCGGGATCGACTTGGGAGGACGTCGTAGTAGCGGGTGTAGGGTAGATGCGACTTCGACCCCGTTTGGCTTCGCTTGGAGACATTTCGGGGTGAAAACATTGTACGGTGTGCGTCTTCCTAATTTGCCAGTGTGTTTTTGTTTTTGACAGCCAATCGCTGAGGGTGAACCCTACGGTTGTGTGTGTTTGTGCGTTTGAAGTTGCTTGCGGTGAAAAGTGTGTCGGAAAGGCTTTTTGGTTGTCGCTACAGCCTTGCTCACGGTTCTCGGGAACACACCTGCGATACACCTGTACGGTGACGAGGCGCGCGTACCAACGCACACGGTCCTGTGTCCTGTTGCTTCTGTTCGGAACGCGTCAAACGGTGTGTGGTGTTAAGTTGGTATGCGTGTCCCCCAGTGTACGCCAGTGCTCCAGGATTGTCATGGGCAGGAACAGAGACCGATCTAGCAAGCCTGCTGCTGCTGGTGCTGCTGAACAACAACGGACTTCGATGGCAAGCAGTGAGTTCGGGCCAGTAGTGTAGGCGCTGTCGGTGACGGTGATAGCCACGCAGTGTGTAGTGTGTCCGTTTTTTCTCCTAATGGACCTGACCCCAGTCGGTATCCGTTTGCGGAAAACGCTTTAGTTTCTGCTGGTCGAGCTATTCTTTGCCAAATTTCGGCCTCCGCTTGTATTTGCGTGGCTGCAAGGTTTCCGGTTCCTGTAGCTGCACCCTGTAGCATATTTTCCCGACGGACTGAGAGACGTCAAATTAGCACACTTGTGAGTGGTTTAGCGAGTTTTGTTTTAATATCACGCCGCAATAAATGAAGCTGTGGCTTGTCCGCGGTGGGAATTCAATATCCAGGCTATTGGGCCAGCGAATTCTGTTACTAGCTTAAAACTGGTAGCGTTTTTAGCGATCAGAAATTAAATTTATTCTCCCTCTTCTGTGCAGCGTCGGAGTATCAACACGGCTTGTCCTACTTATCCGCAACAGTGCAACGAAAATAGTGAACCCTCACCTCCTATCTGAGCACCCGTTTATCTGTTCTTTGTGGCTGTGAACAATGTATTTGTCAATCGTGATGTCGGTCGGTGCAGGAAAATGGTACGCGATTTACTTTTTACGAGGAAAAGTGTGTCGATAAATAGGTGCCAGGCCGGTGCTGAAGTGCCCCGTTTGTCCTTAGCAAAGTGTAAGAATCTTGCCTCAACCGGAAGTATATCAGGCAGAAATTCAATCCATCACTGATAGTGGCTATAAGTGTTTGGAGTCTTGCAATGCGTGTTATATGGTGGTGGTACAACAAAAATATCCTTTACATCAGGTACACACTAGTTAGCAAAATAGTAAAATTGATGAACGCTTGTAGTATTATTGGGGAAGAAGGAACCCTCAAAGCAATCCCACCATCGTTACCAACCGACACCGATCCTCCGGTTGCTACAGTCGGCGGAAAATTGCCCGAGCGAGCGAGCGTGGAAAATGTGTGCAAGAACGAGATCAACGAAGCGAGAGAGCGAGAGCGTTGAGAGAAAGAGCGCCAGCCAAGATGGACGGTGGTGTGCGTGTTTCTAAGACGCGCTACGATAACGCGCGAAGACAACGGGCAACGTTGCGCTAAGACGGCGAAGAGCCGAGAGCCAAAAACTAGGTCAAAACAGAGAGACAGAGAGTAGAAGCAAGCGTAATACGGACGTGTACGTGTACGGAGGAACTTTTTGGACACAACATTGAGCGCGCAAATGTTCAGGACGTGCTGCTGCGATGCAAAAGTGGCCGACTAGCCGGTAGCGAACCGAAACCGTTTAGTGTAGTTTGTGTGTGTGTGTGTGTGTTTGCCGTCGCCCCGGTTCCTGCTGTTCTTCTGATGTACCAACCAACGTACGATGACAGTGATAAAGTAATTCGGTAATCGCAGTTGGCGTCGGACAGTGGTATATCCCTGATCGTCGTCCTTAAATTCCTTTCTCGTACGTGTGTGTGTGTTCGCTTTCACGTGCTGGAAGCTGTGCAAAATTGTGGGTTAGTGTTAAAATGGCTGTGCATCGTTGTTTGCTGGCTTAAAGGGGTTAATCGCCGAAGGAGTCTGACCCAGCTCGGGGAACACGATCTTGCGAGAAGCGGGGAAGCTGGTGTAAACAAAATTAAGCTTCCAGCATAGTCAGCTACCAACCAACCCTCGCCCGCCCTCCCCCTTCCCACTAGAAAGCGGATCCTCGCCCCGTCCCACCAGGAACCGGAAACTGTCGGTATGGCTGCCGCCGTTCAGGGAAGTCCGCGTACGGGCGACGAATCGTCGGAGAGTGAGAATGAAACTGAACCGGCCAAAATATTCCACCGGAAATTGTCTACCAAGAAGGACGTCAAATCAGCGGTAGGTAAAAACGGGGTTCGGTGAGGGAGGCAAGTGCATGCAAGTGGAATAATTTCTCCTGCCGTCAGTGTGCCGTACGCCCCGTTTGCTACGATACGATAGGGAAGGTGCAAAATACCACCGGGAGTAGAAGTTTAGTGGTTGGAGTTGATTAAATTTCCTTCGTTTCCGGTGTGCCGATGAATGCACCGCCGGCTGACGATGGCTCGTTTGCAGCTTCGTTAAGCTCTGCACACGTACGGAGGCCTGCAGCAGTGTTGCCCCGTTGCTGTACCGGGCTTCCCGGGAACCACTTAAATTGCATAATAACGTTGACATTTTGCATCCATTATTTCATAATCGACTTGTTTTTAAAATAACCGTCACCTAAAAATATGTACCGTACCGTAGTGTGGGACTGTGGCAGGTCTAGAAAGCACATCTTGCAAGCGTTGCTTCAGGTGACGAAGCGCTTTGTGACGAAGTTCATTCAATTTGTTGCATTCTTCAGCAACAGGCCAATTATAGAAGAGTTTTTTTCTTAACGTTTATATATAAAGGAGCAATTTGAAAGCAGTTAGCTCTAGATTAAATATAGCTTTTATTTAACATTGGAATAAGTCGTGTAAGCAGACATAGTAGCTTGAAAAACTACACTAAAGCAACGTTATGTTCTATTTGCAGATAAATTATAGCAAGACACAAAAGACTTCCAACACTAAGTGCTGCTAAGTGAGCAAATGTTACCTATTTGTCTTCCGGAAGCATCATAGACCGGCAACATGTTCTATGCCATTTCTTGCTCCATTTCTGCTTCTGCCGACAGCGAATGCACAGATGAATGTGTGTTGCACAAAACCAGCATGATTGTGCTTTGTTCTGTAGTGGCCATAATGGATAGGGTGGTTTATGATTACACCCCGAGGGGTTAAGCTCCAAGGGTAGAAAAAAAAACTCGTACAAAATGATGCAGGAGATTAGTGAAGCACATGCAGAATTTATGTTTTAAACTTCCATCTAACGTTTGATAAAATATGCTATAAATTTACTATAACACTCAGTCGTTGCCCGTGGCGAAGTGGGCGAAGACGAACTTCCGGTTGAACGATGTCGGAGCTTTTTCTGGCCAGCAAGCAAAGCAGTGTGTATTACGCCGGATGCTAACGCAGCTGGCCGCCACGGTTTGTGTCCGTGTTAAGAGATGGATGGCATATTTCAGTTCGTCCAGCGGACGCCCTCCGTTGTGAGTGACCTGATTTCGTGCAGTTGCGTGTCGCCAAGCATCGCTGACCTCATTTTACGATGTCGGTTTTACATTCGGTTGCACCCTGGCCGTAGAAGGGAACCGAAACCATCACCGCCGGCCTCCCGCGCCAAAACCCGCGACCGGAAGTGCTGATGACGATGACGTGCAGAACAGAAAACAAGCAACCGTGCTGGTGCTGACAGCAAAACGTTCGCTGAAAGTGACTGACAGTGGACCGTTTTCAAATTTAGCCGCCCGTCCTTTTCGGGCTGGTTGCTGCAGGCATGTAATTGATACATGGTTGGATGTTTTCGCAGGAATGGCCGGATGACATGTGGGGCGGGCGTTTGAAAGGAACTTTTAGTTTGTATTTGATAACGTTGACACACACACACACTTGCGGATGCTGGCGTGTAACGAATTTCACTTTGCCGAGTTTAGTGTTCAGGAGGCATCAACTGCCGAAGGACGCGCCATTATAGTTGTTGGAACAATAAACTATAGCTGAACTGAACCGTTTGAATGAAGCTGTCCAGAACAATTGATGTGATACGAGCACGAAATGTGATTTAGATATCGGGGCACATTGTTCCGGGACATTGGTTCTGCATTGTTGCAGTGCTCAGGATATGTCCGTAAACTGAGTCCCTATTCTTGGGTTATCTATATTGCGCCAAACGGTAGCGGTATGATGCTTCTTGGAAAGGATCACGATTGCTTATAGCGTTGGGTAATGCGAACTGTCAGGCACAGAGATAGTCTTCTTGAAGGTCTTCGGGCCAAAAGCTGAAACTAGCAAAACACAGAAGTGTGGCTGTTTTAAAGTTTCTTCCTTAAACATTTAAGGCGCCTAAAACGTTTTTTAAACTAGTTTTATTTCAAGTATTCTTGGAAAGGACTGTTGTATTTTCGGCATCACGGTTCTATCATTAACACGCGATTTGCACTCACCTCTAATTCTTTGCAGACTGCCACCAAGGAAGGTTACCTGATGAAACAAACGTGGTCATTCCAGCGATGGCGCAGAAGGTACTTTCGACTGAAGGGTCACAAGCTGTACTACGCCAAGGACAGCAAGGTACGTATCGCAACACTTCACTTCTCGTTTCTTCGCCGCTAGTGGCCCCGAGGCCGGCGGTTTGCCGTCGTTGAGGACTGACGGTACGACCCTGACCAATTTTCTGGTCCTTCATGTTGGAGCCCGCAGGTATCGGGGCTGTCCCATACATGATGTCCTATCCAAATCTAATCTGTCGAATTGACGACGGTCAAAATGGTAGGAAAATGCTGCTACCACCTCAGAATATGGCGTGCCGATGTGGTTGATTGACGGTGGGCAACATGTTGCATGTTAACGTTCAACGTTTTCGCCTCGAGCTATGTGGCATTTCCCTCAACTTCCCTCGGGCTTTCAAACGGTGTGGCTGCCGACCGGTGACGTCCGGGGTAGGGTAGAATTAATCTAAAATGCTTTAGCTAAGTGAGCCCCACTGTTCGGCTGTCGAACGAGCATGACCACGTAAAAAAGGGGTTTGGGAAACAAAAAGCTCTCTGCCACGGTGGATGGGTGAAATACTAATTCCCTTAACATCGCTACCATTTGTATCGGATCAATTCGTGTGGAAAACGCGACCAATATAAGGGCGCTATCGATAGAACGGTACCTGGCGAGGGCATAAATATCAGCGATATCGACGGACCATGTAGATACGTCGAACATCACCGGCAGCGTTCTTCGGTATCTCGTTCTATGTGGAATGTAAAGTGGTTTTGTGTCGGTAATAAAATACACGCAATGCGGAACAACCTGGCTAGGACCTCTTCGGAGTTGCTACGGAAACTCGCTACGCTTTGTACTTCAACAGCGCCGTACAGTGATTCCGGGCTTCGAGATACATCGTTACCGTCAGGCATGCGTTTGTTCCGAAGCACTATTAAAAGCGGTTGGCTTTTCCTGTGTGGCGCTTTCCTACCATGCAAGTTGGGAAAACAATTGAGCACACACACACACACACACACACACACACACACACACAAAGACCCGTGCCGTAATGAGCGTTCCGATGGCTTTCGAGCAAAACATTGTACGGCACGTGATTGGTTGCAAATGAGAAAATATCACATGCAATCAAATGTTACCCAGCCGTGCCGGCGGAGACGGCTCACTCGCACGGGTCGGGCTGCGGTTGTGTGCGAAAATCTTGAAACACTTGAGTGAGAAGTTGTGTTAGGACTTTTGCTGTCGAACCCATCAAGCATGTCGGCGTTCCTGTGCCCGCATTTGACTACGTCCGACGGACGTGAGTTATGTTGCATTGTGATCAAATGTACCGGTGGTGTACATTTCCACTATGGCACTACCATTCGTACCGTACGTTGGTTGGATAGTAGAGGTTCCCGAGGAAAATGGGGGCAACAAAACAAAAAAAAAAACCATTCCATACCTTATGCCATATTGGCCACCACCGGTGAAGATGTGAAAGCATTTGCTCGTGTGCTTTTGCCCGCTGAGCGCGATCGGGAAAGTCCATTATGTTGTTTTCAAGCACGGGCCTTGTTTCGCTTGCGGACGGAAACTCTTCGTTCTGGCGATGATCCAGCCACCATAACGCTACACTTGTATCGACAAACCCCGGACGCAGAAACCATTTTCTTCGCAAAGAGGAATATTAGGTTTGCGCCGCATGACCTTTGACTGGTCGGTTGGTCAATTGCACGCCTGCATAACGATTGGATGGATGGACGATGATGTTGACGGGGTGGGATCAGGATTCGACCGCCCAGCCGACAATCCGAACGTTTCGGTGAACGGTTGCTATAAATAATTATCGGAAATGGTAATGTTTTCTGCAGGTGGTAGATGTTACGGTGCGAAACCTTCGCTTCACCCCCATTTACGACTGGTCATGATGGTTTAGAACCACGCCATTGACAGCTTTCGTGTGAAACGGTAGTCTAAAAGTTCAGACCACACGGCTAGGGACCGTATTCCAGGGGGTTGGGGCAGTTTTATGGATTTCTTGCCAGAACGAAACACGATCGGCGTTAGTAAAGCTTTAAATGGTGGTGTCGTTTTACAGATGAATTTGACTGAGGTTTTACAATTGTTTACGTACAATGTTACCTCATAATAGCTGGGAAGTTTTCATAATGGTATAATATTTGGTAATCATAGAAAAGATCAGAATATAATTATACTTCCCACTATTAATAGTGGCCCAGAACTGACTACCCAGCTACGGATAACATCAAGTCACAGAAAGCAATAAATGGCAGGCCAAGACCTTTGAGACCTGGTTGTAGTGCCAAGGGAGAAGAAGAATTAAGTAGTAAAATCATCATTAAGATGAATGTTATTAAAAAATAAAGGAGCCAAATATAAACCCTACATAAAACCCTATACTTTAATGGCCTGTCTAAAACTACTCAAACAGCACCATTGCTGAGATAGCGGGCATTAAAATTTTATTAACCACCACCAACGTTCATCAATTTTACTGCCGCCAATTTAATCACAAAACCAGATCCCGACGACGTAAAGTGTCGAGTGAATCAATACGCTAGCAGCGCGATCGTTTCCCAGCGAATGTGCATCGAGCGGAAATGCAGCAAGTGCGTCAGTTTTCGTAGCTGCAACACGCGCTTCGGGTGCCTGCTGCCCCGAGAGGAATGGCTTGGCTGAGCATATCACAACTATTGCACTAAAAATAGAACGCGCGAGAAAACCGCAGCTAACACCGAAGGCTAATGAGCGTGAATGAGCGTGGTTTTGATTTTAGAATCGGCATGGTGTGAAGTATACGATTATAGTACCAATTAATTAGATTTAGCCAAATACAGCGTGGTGACTGCAGTCAACGATTTGTTTTCTTCCGTTTTGTTTCGGTAGTAATGGTGAATATTATCGTAACTGTTTGACTCCAACTGGCACGTTAGTTTAATTCCACGAATGAATTTCATGATCACGGTTGAAGTACGGCCATTGATTAATGAGTGATATACGTGGAACCGTTCAGAACCGTGCAATCCAATGGGAAGAATAATAATTTCATTCATTGCGTATTTTAATAAGGCACACACGGAATAACGCACACGTGCGTGTGAGGTGTTATTTTTGGAAGCAGGGCACGATCCGTACTTCACGTGTACTTCACTGGTAATTATAAATTGAACTTCAAAGTGTCCGGCAGTGAAATGGTCTTTCATTATGTTTCCGTTTGGGAATGCATGGTTCGGGAAGAAATTTATCCAGATGTTAATTGGATGCAATGCAATTGATACTCCATTGAAATGCATTGAAGATTGCATTTTTTTTAAATGCATTTAATTACAGTGTATGAAAATAGCAGGTGTAATTATACGCTGACCTTACACTGCCCCGTTTAATCGATGCGGTAGCAATGGCTTTTATTTCAATCGGACTGTTGGGGTATTCATTACGCAGAAAAGAATTCAATTGTGACAAATTAATTTTAGCATATTTTATGTCCTTTGATCATGCAATAATGCAGAATTTAATCTAGTGGTATTTAGTCTGGTAGATGGTAGTAGAATGATTTTTTTTTCTTTGAATATTACTATAAATGATCAGTGTTATTTTATTTGAAGAAAAATAAAATTAATACAACGGATAATATTATACAAACTAAAGTACGACGAATTAATTTTTTAAGGAAATTTCACTTTAATTAATGAATTACTTTTTTAATAAACATATTCTGATTAATGCTGCTGGTTGATAAATTGTGTTTATGTATGATTTGCCCTAATAATATCATATTATATGAGGAAATACGTGATAATAAAGTGAAATTCCGTTACGCTCCGGAGTCAGCGACCATGCGTCTCCATCGTATCATGCGTCTCCATCGGTAGCAGGAAGAACGCTTCTACCCCGGGGAAAAAAATGGAAGAAGAAATACTACCGATCGTACCATCCACGTGGATGAAATTTGGAGTAATGGAACCGTGGAAATGGTGTGTGTGTGTGTGTGTGTGTGAGAACGTGAACGTCGTATTCGCTTACGCGAAACCCACATTACGATACGACCGAGAAAAGATGGGTAAAACTACTTTGTTTTGCTACTACCAAAAGGCAAAGACCTGCTGCTGCTGCGTGCGCTGGCGTGTAGATAGCGTAAGAAAATCTTCCGCACGTGAGTAAACGCACCAGCTTCGAGACGGTCGAATTTGATGACGGGAAGCGAAACGTCACGGGCGCGCTATATTCGGACGGATGCTGCCAACGGGTGCGAAGAGAAAAAGGGGATACGCTATGTAAAAGTATAATGGCAGCGCGAGAGCTGATCGAGCCAGCAAATATGGACAGCAATGGACGGTATGAGTGGTGTTGATTTGGGGGATGATGATGATGATGATGGTCTTGCTTCGAGCTGGAAAATGAGTGCAAAAATGGAAACGATTGCCAAGGCGGCAACATCGACGGCAAGTGTGAGCCCGGGAGAGTGAGCAAGTCTCGTGACCGTGTGGAACGAACCGTGCACATCGACCCGTGATGCAAAAAAGGCCACTAGACAACGCGGCGCACGCGAGCTTGGTGGTAGGTGGAGAGTAATCGTAATCATGTGTTGCGCATCGTAAAAACAAACTAAAGACAGGAAAGCGGGGAGAGAGACAAAGGGATGTGGACGAGAAGTGTGGAACAGTGTGGAAAGGGGCGGTGGTATCGATTAGGTTAGTGGTCTTTTGCCGCATCTGCATCGCCCTCCCGTGTGAATGTTTCCCGGTGAATTTTTGTGGGGCCTTAGAGAAGCTCAATAAATAAGAGAGACAGAAAGAGAGAGTGAAAAGAAATGGGGAGAATTCGCATGAAGAGAGTTGGCAAAACAGATAAAGAGACCCAGACACCTGATCACAAGTACGAAAAATCGCGGAGAATCAGCTCAAAGAGAAAGTGTACTTAGAGGAAGAAAAATAAATGCTGGTCGTAAGAAGGAGCTACCATTCGCAACACGACCGGTTTCAGCAATACTTTGAGCAGCAAGATAAGAGCTCTGATAGATGTACACTAATTTGTAGTAATGCCAGTGGAACTGGAAGGGCACGATGCTATCAGTGGTGAGGAAGCCACTCGGAGGGCTGGCTGAAAATGACTGTTTAATCTTCAATAATCGTGCCGATTTGAACTAACATGACCTACAGAAAAGCGCATTCGGCACCGGAACTTGCCTTGGTGGTAATGGTTCGTAATTTGTAGTGCCATCTGCGACGTATGTTTTGATGAACAAAAAAGGAGTTTCAATCGTAGTTAAATCGAAATTAAGCCGCTAGAATCCACACGCACGTACTGGATACTTTCCCGACTATGGATTGGCATCGCTTTTAGATGCTTCAACTTCATCCAGCTGTTCAATTATGGATGGCAAAAAGGGCCGATCTCCGTTAAACGGAAGTTCCCCGATGGTAACGCGATCGAGAAGCAAGCTAACCGAAAGCAAAATGACCCAAAAAATTATTCAAATTTACGAACGTTTTGCTTCTGGTTCCTGAGAACTAACAGCAACCGGGCTTTGATAATGCGTGAAGAGAAACCGCTTTCCGTGCTGTCCGATGTACATATACTGTACGGTTATCCGACCCAGGATCGTTGTTTGCATTACGTAAACGATCGCCGTCCGGTAAAAGATGGGCAAAGGACACGGACAAGCTTTTGATAAATAATCCTGCTCGGTTGGAAATTATTTTTCATATCCAACGGTGTTTTTGTTCCTCTGCTCGAATTTAAAATTTAAGAAGAACGAGACAACGAATCTTTCATCGTAAGAGAGAAATACATTACATCTGTGACAATGTAATGTCTGCGGGCCATTTTTGAAACATGCCCGAAACCTGTCACCCATGTTCTAGACAGTGTAGTCGTATAATTTATCATTCGCATAGAGGGGATGGATAAAGTTTGTGCTTTATTAAATTGACAAGATGAAAATCCCTGCTCGCCAACTCATTCGTTCTGGGGCACATTTGGTATCCCAGGTGGGCTTTCCGTAGAAGAAGTTGGGACATGGTGGTGGGGGATAGGTTTGCGAAAGTTTTTCCACTGCAAGCTTAGGCCGTGCCTCATGTGCACGGTTCATGACCATCACACCACACGTCCGCGGCTAAGCTCAGCTGTGGTTCACGGAGAAAAGGTACCGACCAGCAGGTACCAAGAAATATTAGCTGCGTAAAGCTGCAATCTCGGGGTTGCTTTGCCGGTCAAAGTGTGAGTAGGCAGCATAAGACGCTATGCTCAAGCAATGCCGGCGGTTTTCGGACGATCTCCTAGAAGCTGTAGGATTACGTGCACCGTCCACTTTTACCGTAACCGTTCCGAGGAGCTTCAAGACACTTTTTTTTTTGTCTACGTTCGGGGCATGTACCGTGTGCTGTGCGAGCGTGGAATCCCCGCACAAGGTATGTACAATTTTTGGGCGCGAACTCTGCCACCGATGCTCACCGAGCATCGTGACAAATGGTTGCCAAATAATGTTCACTCCTTTTTGGGAGAAAATTTGGGAAAACACATCTCCCAGATTAGATTTCTGCACCGCGGTTGGAGTCTGCTCTCCGCACGAGAGACAACGCTAGACAACTGGTGAGCGATTTACAGCGTGAAAAGGTCGACCAGTGTTATCGCGCCGTCAGCGTCACTCTTTTACTCGTACGGCCATCCAAATGGCATCCAATTTGCTTTCGTGTTTTATCCGATCCGGTGGCGTGGTTGTACCCTGTAGGGGCAAACGTGCTCTTACGCTGGCTCTCTTTTCACTTCGGGTGCGTGGCACACGCTTCGAAGCAAGAGAGTCCCGAGTCCGTGCTCCAAAACCCGTGGCCGGATGCGATGGTACCGCAGTACACCGGAAAGAATCAAAACTAGAACGCTCACCCTGGTGGATAGTCAGTACAGAAACTAGGTTCTAGCGAGCACGGTTGGCATTGGCTCGGGTCACGCCGCCTCACCGTTGTGACGACACACACGGTTTCAAGCTCATTGTGGGAACATTTGCTTCGCCCAGACTGCACCGTTCGGTTGGACGGGTGTTTAAACGGGAGATTGGATGTAGCATATCGTGCCGTTTTGCTGTTCCCGAACGGCACGTGCCGATAGTTTGTTAAGCAGGACAATCAGCAACAATCGCAGCGTTCTAGCGACCGTTACCGGAAGCATCAGTGTATATTATTGCCGTTGTAATGTGCGTTGCCGTTGTAACTGAACATTGTGCAATCCGTGGACCAGTTTGAAAGTGTGTGTGTGTGCCGTGAAATTGTTACAACATTTAAGATAAGACAAAACAAGCAAACAGAACATTTAAATTCGTGTATCATAGTGGCAATAAAACAAAAGAGAGTTTAGTAAGTTAAAGTTTAAGAAGTAGTACCAAACGCCTACCAAGAGGAATTCTTAACAGTGCAAAACGAATGTTACTCTCCTGTAAGCAATATCAGCAAGACTCCTAGTTACGCACTTTAACGTGTAGTGTACCTTTACCGCAAGTACCAGTACGATCTATCACCACACCATCACAGTGAATGCCTTTCTCCTCGACAAGAGCCTCCAAGCAAGCAAACCCAATCCTATAGCTATTGCAAGTAGTCGTGTAAGACGTTGTTAACCTTCCCGCCCGCCCTGTTGCAAAGTGATTGAACTTTCGTGATTCTCTAATCAAGCACTCGTAGTGACCTTTCAAATTATGATATAAGCAATAATCTTGTATAAGCACCACACCACCTCAGAAACCGAGCGCGCAAGATGACGGATAGCGTTCAATCTTCTTAAGTGTCCACTATCTTCTATCTGCGAGGAACGCGTTAGCAATCGAGTTCGGGTAAATTGTTATGCGTGAATCTGTTGGCCAGTGTCTTTGAGTAAAGTTTAATGCGTACAAGCAATCGAACGAACGTGAAACAATCCGGATGATAGAGTTGTGGTGAGAATTTGTAAGCAAGGTGTAATTCGCAATAGATGAACCGAGCGTTACTGTTGGTGTTCAATGTTATTAGATCTAGCAGGCTGTAGATCAACCCGTAGTAGTGCGTAAGGTGTTAGTTTGCTAAGAATTGTGCATAGATGTAGTATCACTCCACCGACGAACCGACGCTCTGTAAGCTGCACAACGCAAGAAGAAGTTAAATTTGTTGAGGTGAGTTAAACAAGTCTTTGCGGACTTGCTTTACGCAGCTATTCGGAGAATTGTTATATAACAATGTTTGCTATCAGTTGTGTATCCTGACGTACAATAGGCAAGCAATTTAAAACAAAAACGACCGATCATATTCTAGAATGATACCTAAGTCACTTGCTTATACATTTTTATATCGCTCTCTTTGCAATATATCCCATTTTTAGTGTAAATTTATGCTCCTATAAAAATGATAATTTATGCCACAATATCTCGTCATAACTCAGCAAGAATATTGTTCAACTACAGAACGGACACTAAACGTGAAACACATTCAGCCATGTGCATCGGTTAGTGTCAGTTGGATGAATTTCCTTGGCACCTCATTTTATTTTCCACCCTGGATGAAGATGGTGTACTTGCGCAAGGTTTTCGATTTTCGATTAATACTTTCAGGTATTTGGGTATACGGGTAAATAATGGGTTTCCTGCCTCCCCCCCTCCCCCCCCCAACCTCGAAGGGTTCGAAAGGACGGACGAGCTATCTTCACCCGTTACCTTTTTCCTTTTTGCTTTTGCTTCCGGTAGATCCTACTCACCAGAACGGTTGGTTCGAGTCAAGATTATCAATGCGTAAAATGTAGGTACGTAGAAATAATTGGATATTACTATTGATTCTTATAAGCGCTTACGATTAAGCGCCAACGTTGCCGAGCGAAAACGCAAAAGAAAAATAGTCCGCAACGCAATTGAGGGCTTTTTGCTGACCCGTGGCAAAAGATAATACGGCACCGAAAGCATCAACACCGATGCGGGTTACAGGGAACAGCGAGCCATCGAGCTTCAAACGTTGACCCTTTTCATGTGGCTCTGGCTCTGGTCAGCAAATGATCCGTTCCTTCATCAATCGTTTAACGTCCGGGGAGTGCCCAAAGTCCCGAAATGCGAGGGTTGGCCGTTTCTTCGCGCTAAACACGCTTGGTCCTGGAAAACCTGGAGTTCTCTCGAGTGAGGTTTTGTAAAGATACAGTCGCCTTTTTGCGGTACGAGTATCAGCTGTGTTATTAAACCCTTATTTTTCTGGTTTTTGAAACATAACGTTCGTTTGTGTTCTTGAACAGTGTTGTGCGGTTTTGTCAACAGTGTGTGTAAAGACTGCAAACACTGGCTGGAGTCTTTCTGTCAGTACGGGCGAGCGAAAGAGAGGGCATTGATTGGCGTATAGGTATTTTATCGCAAGATAAATATTTTTCCATCAAACGTACTACGCATTATTGATCGCGGTAGGATAGTGCATAACGATTCAGTGAAGGGGAAACTGTTACAACTTTGTTAGAGCCGTTTTCTAAAGCACAAAACACACTTCAAACAAGCCCAATGTTTTGTGATGGCTATGGCTAAGAGAGCAACGGTGCAACCATTATACACGCTTCTTAGAACCGACGTAACCCCACTCATGCAATTGTTTGATTAATATTTAAAGGCCGTTCACTGTGGTAATGTGACGATCTATCCCACGGTAGCTCGTACGGTGATCTATTCGCCCGGTACTGCTTAGCTGTCCGGGTACGTACGTCTGTGCAGTCTGTTGCGAGAGATGACCGACCGACGGGCAGTGAAATTGCTCGGCCGTGAGTACTCATGAATTTATGAACAACGCACGAGACAGGGAGGACAAGTGCTGTACGCTCACACTCTCCCGCTGACAGACTGACAGATTTTGGGTTTTCCAAACGCTACGCTATGGAAATGTAACCGTGTCCCTTGGGGGAGGCAATCAGCCGACTGGAAAGAATAGAACATAAACAAAACATCAATGTTTATGCATATTGAATGAATATTGATTCATGCTTGCTCCAGTTGCAAGCCGAAACCAAATTAAGTCGGATTTCGGTTCCGACGAACGTTATCTGCCCTCACAGGTTCGGTAGGGCGCAATGCATCGGCCGGCAGTAAGTGTGATACGTGTGTTCGTAGTAGCAGCCGAAACCTACAGGTGTGTAGTGTTGCAGGTCATATAAATAGCTTGTTTACAGTAATGGGTACTGGGTAGAGATACCGAACGGCACGTGAGAGAATTTGCAGTCAAAATAAACAGAAAAATACGCTTGTCGCTCTTGTCCGAATCTCCATTACCGACAGCCATGGCCGGCGGATGCTGGCGAGCTGCTGCTATAATCGTTCTTTCAGGACACACTGAGTACAATGCACGGCTGCTAATAGCATTCGAACGCGAGTGTAATGAAAATTGATGGAAAAACATTCCCCAGACATTCGTTACACCAAGTATGGTATTGTCGGGCCGAACACTCAGCACTCTCAAGGTACCTTTTCTTTGTTAGCCGTTCTACGGAGGAAGGCACCCGTGGCAAAACAAACATGCCGTGCAGCGGTGGAGACTTCAACCGTAGCTTACGGCAAAGAACTGTAATACTAAGAAAACAATGTGCAACTATCTTCATTAGCCGGTTATTTGTTTCATGGGTGTAATTCCAATATGTGCCATAAAATGGTCGCTCACTGTAATGTATTGCCCCCTTTCGATTGGTGAACGTAGCGTGTGGGTGGCAACATAACGGACACCTCCGTATAAACGCATCTAACAATAACCTTGCATTCGGGCTGGATAAATCGCCCAAACGACGGACCGAAAAAACACACACACACACACTCACCAACACTGGGTCCTACCCCGGCAGGTGGCCCAATGAATGACCTAAATAGCAACCATGTGACCTCAATTGCCCATGAAATGTCTCTGGAGGAACGGGACAGGATATTTATCTCACTCACAGTGTTCGTTCCTCTTCACCGACATCGCGTCGGTGTCGTGCTTTCTCCAGTCGCTGGTCGTCCGTGCACCCAGTGGCTTGATAAGATGGGATGGAACCATTACATGGTGTTAGCTTCGAAAGATGATCTAATTGCTTGACGTCGCAATGCGGTGCGATAGTGATGCGTCATCGCGGGCACGCTTACAATCAATCAATTGCCTTACGCTTTTATGGCGCAATATATTAATTTTCTGCTTTGCTGTTGAATTATCTTGAATCGTTTTAAGAAACACTAGCTAGGAAATTGATTTTGCCGTCACCCCTGCTGTCACAGTGCTGTTGTGGAAGCTGAAGAAGGATGAAGGCTGAAACGGTGCGGGTTACCATTATAGACTGTTTGTTCTTCGTGTGTACATCAGCTTCATTGTTCAATGAAATATTGGCTCACTCTCGCTTACCGAAAACTATTTACTGCCGAAAGTAATTTCGGAACCTTTCGCACGAAACAATGATAAATTTACATCGATCGCTTCCCGCACCCGTAATAGCTTGAACTTGTTCGATCGTTTCTTCTGGGTCCGCTCCAAACGAAAAGCGTGTAAGTTTATCAATACATAATTCCTGCCCCGGAACGCCTATAAATAATATCTGTCTGGTAAAGCAATTTCAGACATTGCGCGAACTTTTCCCCGTGTGATGTATTGTTGTGGCGAAGGTCGGTTTGGCAGTCGACACACCGGTACTACTACTACTACTGCTAGCCACCTTGACATTATGAAGCCGTTGATGCCGCACGAGCATATTTTCGAATGTGTCCAAGATTGCTTTTCGTCGAAAAAGCTTTTCAATTACGTACCGAGTGTACCGAGTATCCGCTTAATCCTGAATGACGGGATCGAAAATGAGCGGATGGACGTACCTGGGTACCCAATTCATTACGCGAGCGCTCACGAGCTCTAAACGATTGATCACACACACGTGGCGGAACAGTGCTAGGATTCCCGGTACGGTGGGCTTCAGGCACAGTTGAAGCGTTGAATGCAATGAGCGTAGGTGTAAGTACAATCCGTTAGCCTTCTTTTTTTTTGACACTGTCTAAAAGAATTGTGTTAAATAATATGGCAAGGATGAGCCCGAATTTGGATCAGTTTATTGTCTTAAAACTTATCGAAATTTTCCAAAAGCTAGCAGTTAAAGAAATAAGGTGTGTTATCCTCTGTGATACTATGTGTAACAAAACCCTACGTCTAAGTTGATGGTCTAAAAGGACTGGGTCGTTCGGTGACTTTCATATGACATGTTCTGGCCACCGGAGCCTGGCGAGACTAATTCGCTGCACGATAGTGTTCGATAACCGTTCAGCTAATAGAGTTTGTGGTGATAACAGTTTCTCTATTGTCCTTCCACTCATCGTCTTTTCCTTCTTTGGCGCTACAACCTAGAGAGGATTCGTCCTGCTCTTTCTGACATTGTGTGACTTAATGTTACCCCCAGCTGGATAGTCAGTCCTGCGTGCGAGGAGACGTTCCGGATGGGAATTGAACCCCAGTCCTGCCGTGTGAAGACCGCTATTACCTCGGCCACCTCGGGAAAGTCCGTATGTGAGTGCTGGAAATATAAATGTTCTATGGTATTTTGAGTGGAAAAGTATCTCAAAAACTATGTTTAATCTATCACAACTCTTATGTGTAGACAACGTTCAAAAGGATCAAAATGTTGCTCGAATTCCTTGGAAAGTACCGTAACTAATGAAATAACATTAAGTTTGAAAAAGGCCATCACAAATAAAAATTGTCGAGCATTTGTTACGGTCGATTAGAAAGTAGCAAAGCTGTTTGTGTAACCTTTTCACAGCGAACAGGAGTTATCCAGAGTGTTTTCATAAACCTATAGCTCGCTCACGGTGAGTGCTCAATTGATTCCGTTCGTTACAGCACGGACGAATGCTTCACATACATTTCATGGGGAAAAACATAATCAAATAGTGGCACAAAAGTGAAAATGTACCATCGGTACATTTACTCTCGCTCTACACTCACATCAAAAAGTACTTTTCTTATCGTACGATGGTCGATTCGATTCCAGGATCGATTCGTCATAACCCAAAAAAAAAAAATTGCAGCACGCGGTAAAAGGGGTTCCAAACTACCGTACCACTACTGCCAGCGGTTTTGAAAATGGCGGTTGTCGTTACCGACGTCACCAAAACGCTTTGATCGGGCGTAATTGACTTTGTATGAAATTTCTAGCCGAAAGCATTGAACTTCAAACATGGGTTCGGAACGTGCGCTTCGTTTCAAAAACGGTTTCCATTTTTTTCTTCTCGTTTGTGTCTTTTGGCTTCGACAAACATTCGTCAACACAATGTACAAGTAGGAACGGCGCTGGTCAGCTGAGGGCGTACGCGGGAAAACGAAAAACCGTTGCACATCCGATACCTTGCGCTTTAGGACGTTGATGGATTTCGTGTTTGATCTAACTAAATATTGATATTTGCTGTAAATGAAGTTTCTATTTTTATTCTTGTTCGATGAACGGTATCAGTTTAACAAAATTCCATTCAAATTTCATCAAATTCGCTTCAAAATGCTTTGAGAAAAGTATTTTCTTAAAGTAGAGCTCTTTTTGTTTATTTGTCCGTCGCACATAAATACAAGTGGAGTTTCTTTGGGAAATTATTAAAACAAATCTAGTATGTTATACCCACTCCGATAACTATTATAACTCGTAGTGAGAGATGCACTAAGCTAAACCAATTGCAATCGCTACCATATATCCAGACACTCAGGTGTGCCTCACGGCATCTAAGTATCCTTGTCAATAGTTACGCGTGAGCAAATGTCAATAATGGCGTCAGTTTCCCAGGAATACATTTATTCATATTTGGTTCGCCTTTGACCTTTCCCAACTTTGGGATGCTTTAGTAGTGTACCTGGATGCAAGGAAAGTTGAACCCCGGGATGGTACGACACCGGGTCGTGGCACGGCAAAATGTTGATAATGTGATATTACAAAGTTCTCTATTATGTTTCACTTCTATTTTTTGCTTTTCTTTTGATAATATGAATTCGTACGGCGGTCTTGAACAAGAGAGAAGCGCAAATGTGTCTCCTGCGTCATCAACAATGTTGCGGTAAGCGAGCGAAAGTTATGCTGCTGGCCCGTCTCGCGCGGCTGTAGTTTAGTGTAGTACATTTTTATGACGCCGTAATTGGGACGGTGTACTATGATAAGGTACACAACGATGAGCCTGTGGTGGGCCAAGGTGTTGACGGTTCCGAAATATACGTATTCACAAGGGTTGTGTACGAATTTCGGAGAAGGAAGCAGCAACTTGTTCGAACGCTGGTTGATTACATCTTCGTAAATTGGAAGGAAAAAGGTTGACATTTATTATCGGGTTGGAGAAGAAGGATATATTTTGAAACAATATCCCACCCGGTGATCAATCTTGCGTGAATGTAATGGGGAAGAAAATTTGTACAACAACAAGGACGAGTGAAGAATGTTGCTTTGCGCCCCCAGGACAGGAAGCGATAATGCTGAGGATCTAATTATTTTGGGTGAGAACATTTTCATCCATGCTCGACCGTCAGCATATCTTATAGTTGGAAAAGTTAAAGCCAGTGTATTGATTCCAGAATTTCAGGCTTTCCGTCGCTCAACAGACGGCACGTAAAACGTTTCCGTAAACGCTTGTTAGCATTGTCATTATCGGTGCCGGTGTACAGAAGTGGTCTAAGTTCGGTGTCTTCCACACATTACCGACGGTAAATGGAGCAGAAATGATGGCGGTACTATCGATCAGCACTATGATTGTTTTGTTGAATTCAAATCCCTTATGCTGCTAGCTTTGCTGTGACACAGTTCCTTAAGATGATGCCATCGTTGGCAACGCCGCTTGAGTCAGACAGTAAAGTTTTATTTCCTGAACACGTGATACTGAAACGGAAGATACTAACTTAGGGTGAAACTAAGGAATAGGAAACTAAAGTTAGTGCATGCCCCCCCCCCCCATTGGGAAGTTGTTGCTGGTGTGCCCATAACACTTGCCAACGTAATCAATGAGACAAAATTCAATTCCATTCTATCAGGGTCACAAAACAATCCCGCTCACCGTTATGACATAAACTGGAACTTATCAGCATATCAGCTGCTAACGGAGCCGATAAGCGAAAGCTGTATTACAACCATCGACGAGTGTTCGAGTCCCGGGGACGAGGTGTTTTTTTTTGCAATCTGGCAAGTGTAATTACACGAGATGATTTACAGCAATGGTGAGAGTTATTAAGGTGTCTCGTTTCTGCTTATCTGATTTATCTGGGTTTTGTGTGCATAAAAATGCTATCAGTATTATGGCTGGGGGAGGGTTTAAGTTACACGCCACGATGCTTGAAGTGGAACAAGAACCTCACGAAGCAGAAGGCCGTATAACTTATTCACGCTTTCACGGAGCGACTTACCAGGACCGAGCGCGATTTGCCTTAATAGTCTTTTGATTAGCAAGTTACCAAATAGTCAGGCCTTGGTACGGTATCAATCGATTGAAAGCAGATTCGTATCAATGGCAAGTCGAGCCGTTTGATTTTATGGTTTTCGAAATGGTTTAATATACATTGTGTCAAAAATCCACCAATTTGTCTGCCGAGTCTCCTAGTCCTCTCGCCCTCACTACGAGCCAAGGTATCATAAATCGATCGATTTCATCACCAAAATTTAATTTTTTTCTCCAACACTTTAACCTGGGATGAGACGATGTCAGGGAGCTTTTTTCGCGCTTGGGAGGTGGCATAAAACAGGAAATTAAATTGGCACCGATAGCGAAAAGGATGTTAGAAGAAAAAAAAAAGAAATAAGCCGGAGCCGGAGTGTGAAGCAACAATCTGTTCAGCGTGATATCACGTCAAGCATGTTCTAGATTTCCACCATTTTGTAATGCATTTAATGGATCGTTCAAGCCTACACACGGTGTGGTGGAGATGTCATGTAGCAGGTGTAGAATTGATTTACAAACACAGTGAAAGCTGGTGCCGCTGGTGAAAGCTTTCGCTTATATCATTAAACATATACACTGCCAAAAATTTGCCAAACTACGACCAGCAATGGCTGCGAACTGCGAAGTTTATTTTAATTATTCATGCTCTATCTTTGGCCCGTATCTCTGGTAGCCGCGTATTGCGTATTCCAATGTTCTCCAGTGTTTTGCAAGTCAAGGCAAGCAACGACCATCTTGTTTGGTAAGAATCGGTATACCCAACCACAAGGTCATACCGACCATTTGTAACGAATTTCTCCTCCCCCCTCGCCAGCAAAGGCAGACCCGCAAAACAACGGCCGCTGTGTTTTCTTTAGTTTCCAAAAGGTCCGCCATTTGCTGTCCCTCTGCATCCGGCTCCATCGTTTGGGACAATATTTTATTTTCTTTAATATTTTCAGGACCAAACTCGGGGTGCTTTCTTAACACGCCACGCTCTTGCCTTTTGTGAAAACCAAGCTTTTGTGAAGGGAGCTTCGCTTTATTTTTTCTTGTCCAAAATTTTACCTTTAATGCTGTGCTGTAGTACTATCCCTTTTTACGGGGTTTTGGCGAAAAATCCGTGTGCACGCGGCGATGGTGTCTAGCAGTTTAGTTTCTCAAGAAGCTAAAAGTTGTAAAAGCTGGCACGTACGCATGTTCGGCTTCGACTTTGGCTTTCCACTGGTCCCATCGGCCGCAAACCAGAAAGCGAAAAAGTCTCGCATCAGAACATTCCAGAGTTACGGTAACCACACCACTTATTAAATGCAAACGCCCGAAGGCTCGACCACATTTGCTTACGTTATGGGGGTGCCGCAACCGTTGAACTTTCTGCCCGTCGTATGAAGACGCTATTGTAATTTGAAGACTTTGCCAAAGGAATCAGTGTGTGTGTGTGTGTGTGTGTGTGTGTGTGTGTGTGTGTGTGTGTGTGTGTGTGTGTGTGTGTGTGTTCGTGTGGGTTACCACAGCTTTCAGGCTGGCGTAGTTATTTGTCGTCACCGTAGAGCGTCTCCATTTTTACTAAACCCAGCTGCGAAGGTACGAAACCCCAGGCGCCAAGTAATTGTAAGGCGTTAGGAGAAAGTAATTTCGAAAATAATGCTGGGCGGTGTGATGCCGTGCTCGGTGCTTAGTACACATTAATGGCGCAAAACCTTCTGCTATTGAAAGGACACCGAACATGATCTAGTCGCTTCGGCTTATTTCTACCGTCTACCAGACGACACAGCTCGGCACGCTAAGCGGATGAAGGACCGACGATGATGAATATTGTGTTATTGTAAATTTGGGAATAACTCGTGCACTCATTAGTACGCGGTGTGTTGCCGCGACAGAAAGCTTTTAAAATTATTAATTCAATTTGCCGGTTGCCCGGACGGGAAAAAAGGTTTCCGCCCGACCTCGCCGATGGGTTAGATAAAAGGTTGCACCGTGGTGATCAGACTACGCGATGATTAATAAGGTAGCTGAATGAACGAGCCGAATTCATATCGGATGAGATATTATGGAAGGATGATTTTGAAAGGCTGCATTTTTTGTTGTTGTTGCTGCTGCTTCTTCGGAGGTCACGGTATGAATTAGTTTTATGTCGCTCAAGAAGATTAAGTTCTACCGAATCAAAGCAGATTAGAATAAAAAAATGTAGCGATCTTTACGATTGGCTGATGAGAAATTGAAATAAGGGAGTTCAATAGCTAAGTGGAATCGTCCGAAGTGACGGCTAGATTCAGTCTAGTCAACTACACGACCGAACCCAATAAAAAATTTATAAAGTTAAATAAAGCCATGCAGATGAGAATGAGCCATGTCACTAAGCAGCGGCAGGCAGAAAAGACATGCAAGAGCACTATTATTGCGTTGTGTTGTATGGTCTCGGTTTTTGAATTACACGGAATCACTGAAATCGAAACGATTCGTTCGTCTAGGCCCGTGGTTGCCTTGCTCTGGGTGGCACGTAAAGCAAACAGTCGAGTGTTTGTTTTAAATTAACTTCTATCGATGGAATAAAGTTGCTTTTGAGTTTGTTGGAAAATTTTCTAACGATGGCGAAAAATCCCCAATGGAGCGTGACAATGGGAAGAGAAAATGCAGAAATGGGAAAGCAGAAAGTGTTCTGCCGATTGACCTGCTGTGGTTTGCTTTATGATTTGACAATTTAGCACGATCGATACTCTTGATAAACGATCCTAACGAGGAGAAAATGATTGCGGAAAAATATGTGGAAAAGATGGGATTTTCCTTTGCTCCAGCAGGGCAATTTAACAGTGAAGTTAGCACAGAGAGAATATTTTATATCTGTGGCCTTTCTAACTAACTTCTCTCCAGGTTCCGGTCCCTTTATCACTTTCCGAACCAAAGAAAAGGAAAAGGGGAAGAACCCTCCCATAATTTATCATCCAAATCAACAGGCGAGGTTTTCACATTGTTGTGAAGCTTTTGCGTTCGCATTTTAAGCTCTTATCGCTTCACCGTGGTACACATTTGTGCGTTCCCAAGGGATTATATTTTAAATGCCTTTGCATCTTTATCGACTCGAGGTCGGGACGCAATTTTTTTTATTTCTTTCTTTCTTAAAGGCCTTCGTTGCTATCGTTGCCACTGCTTTCGATATGTTGCACATGTCGTGGACATTAGCTAGCTAAAAGGGGCCCGAGCCCAGCTTCCGGATAAGCTTCCGCTGTTTGTTTCCCAACAGGCTCGACATGGTAGGGACAGGGGGAGATAGCATGCGACAGAACCTACTCTCGAGGGAAATTTGCGTTCAAAGCTGCATGCGAGAAGTGCCAGAGCAGTGGGAAAAAGGTGATGAAAAGTGGTTGTCAAAAATTGGCTGAAATCTGTTCGTTTTAGGGGTTTGTTTACGCAGCATGAGCGTCGTAGCTGGAACTGATATAACAAAAAAGAAAGAGTTTCGATAAAATACGCCAAGGGGCACGAAGTTCAACATTGCTTTGGGAATAGAAACTGTAAAAAATGATTCTAAGAATAACGTCTGCTCGTGGGTATGGGGGAGAAGTACAACAACGTGTAGGAAAACGAAGCAAAACATGTACAAAAATTTGATTAGTATCTCAACGTGAAGTCGTCGACCCTTTTGATTAATTATATGAAAACGTGTAGAAGTACGTAAAATCCCTGGATATTTCTATACAAAACATAAATTCATTGATTGAATACAGCTGACGTACCTCCACGATAAATCCTACGAAAGGTTGTCTAGTAAACCAACTCCAACTCCAATCTTTGCTTTGTCTTAAAGCTAGAATGGACCTGCATGCAGAAATTATTAGCCTGAAGATATCTATCCAATACCACTCAGTATGAACGTACTCACCCACGGCACAAATTAATCTATGAAATAAATGTTTAATGAAGCGAAAACAGAAGTTCTTCGTAAATGCATTAGCCGCTGTAACAGCAGCCGTACGAACACTTAACACAGATCATAATACCCGAAGTCTGTGAATACCATTTCACCATCGCCGTCTCTGCCAAGTATTTCAAATAATTGCTAATGGCTTTCGGTTCGTTTTGATCTGCACCAAGCTTAGCCCTTTTGTGTGACTTTGCGAACACAAATCTGACTAAAGTTTGCTTAGCCGATGATACTTAGCCGAACAAGGAATTATGGCAGCATGGCAGCCCCTTATGCATGAGGCACAACAATTGCTTCCAACTCCAAAATATGCTGATGACGTCAAACAAACGGTTTGTTCGGGTGCTTCCGGCTCACCAGCGCGAATATCACGTACTTGTGCTTGTGGCGAATAACCTAATGTGAATGCACACGAAACAAAATCTCGGGCATTCTCGCCCGGTGTAGGTATGGGCTTTACCTGCTTTGAAGATATCCTGGGCTGTCCTGTGGATGATGTATAAGCCTCGGAGGAATTTTCGGTAACGTAGCGTTTTTAATTACAATAGCGTAAGAGCGATGATTCTTGCGTATTGTTTCGACGAAAGAATGTGCTTCGCAAAAAAATGCCTGCGGTCAGGAAGGATGCATGGGTCGGCGGGGGAGGATGGTGCGAAACAATGCAATATATTCTCGCTGGGTATGTGTTGAAGCGTGCGTATACGTGCCAGGTTACAAGCTTTGTGGTTCTTTTTTTCCCCCGAGTGCATTAACTTTTCGTTTGATAGAAGATGGTTGAAGATGGAAGCATGTACAGAGAATGTTGAAATATTTGCACGCAATTCTTACAGCACTACTTACAACATTCAAGCTTGCACAAAATAATCATTATTTTAGTTGAAATTGTACATTATTGCTTCTAAATATTTTTACTACAATAGTTGAAGCTTTTTCCCCCATTTTCATTCATTTACACGAGAATGTTCCGAACATGGAACGGAGGCAGAAGGGAGATTGGACCTAAAAGCAGAAGTTTTTCGTCCACAAGCACGGAAAGATGAAAACCCAGCTGTCAGGTGGATGTCAGTCAGGTTGATTGAAAACTAGGTCGCAAGACCCTTTTTCCCTGACGGGAGGAAAGCAAAATTGCCCAGAGACACTCTGGCGCCGACAAAGAAGCTGTGGCCGGTTGGACAAAAGATGTTTTCAATGGAAAAATTTAATAAACGCTCAGTGGAGCTGCATCTTCTGTGAAAGCAATTGTGTTAGCAAGCGTATTGTAAAAAGTTTAAATACTTAGCATTATTACGGTCCATAACAGGACCATATGAAAACTTCGTTTTTCGAATAAAAAAGAGTCAGAAGAGATAAGATTAGTCTTCACACGGCAGGACCGGGGTTCAAATCCCATCCAGGCCGCCTCCCCGTACGCAGGGCTGACTGCTTTGCTATGGGTGAAAACCAAGTCACAGAAAGCCAGAAATGGTAGTAATGGAAACCTCTCTAGGTTGTAGTGCCAAGGAAGAAGAAGAAGCAATCAGTTAGCAGTAAAAATGTACACACATGCTCTTAACTAATTATTGACAAGTTTCTACCATTTCTGCGCAGATGGATAGTTAGTAAAATTTTACCCGGAAAAGTATTAAGTTCTACAAAAAAGCAATCTACACCAATGCTCCATAACGTTCTTGAAGCACACAGCACGTGTTCGTTCACGCGAAAGTGTTAATAGAAAGTTTTCAACTCCTTCAATCCTTGATCCTTATGGCAAACATCTCACAGACCCACCACCTCCCCCCACCCCCACATCACGAAAAGTTGCAGCAACCATTAGCACAGCAACGGGCAACGGTGTTGATCGTGCAAGGGTGGATACACAGTGTCTACAACAAAACTATTCGGATCAAATTATTTCCAATGAACGATTGTAACTTTCCACATCGAACGGATTTTATCGGTGTTTTTCGGTTCTCCGCTGCTGGTTTTTTGTTTTTGTTTTGCCGAAGCTATCCGCCGTTTCTTATGGGCTTTTGTTTTTCTTTCCCTTCATTACTTTTACTATTACACGAGGTTTAAGTAGCAAAAGTAAAGAAACGCTTTCTCGGCCAACTTGGCGAATCATGCCAATGAGCGGGGGTTTTTTTTGTTGCTGCTTGGTTTGCTTGCTTCGTTTTGCACACAATGCTGAAAGTTGATGCCACCATTAGTGAAATGTAATATAGGGAGTCGAAAATTGAATTACAAGACGTCCTATGGGAGCATCTCGCCCTTGCGCACCATGAAATTCCCGCGAACCGTACACCTTGCCAAGCCGAGGTGTGTATATGCGTCTTCACTTATGTTTGTGATTTTACTTTGCCTTCCCGTCGCAGCTCAAGACATCTGCCGACCGTCAAGTGTAGTCGAAGCTCGATGGACTTTTTTTTTAGTGCTTGACGGTCTGCCCAAGTTTCTCGGTAGGAATGGAGCACTCCGACAGAAATATATGTACGTAAAAGAAATTCATACCGAGCTGTCAGTCCGCGTGCAGGATTGATTCCAAATCCTGGCAGCAAACAGCCATTGAGCTCGCTCGTTCCAAATATCAAACGTTACGTGCAATGGAAAAAAAGAACGACACAAAAGCCTAGCGTAATCACGATTTAGGTTTCGCAGCTCGCGGAAAGCGGAGTGTACCGGTTGCGAACGCGCACTGATTGCGGTACGAATTATTATTTTATTTATTTATATACATATAAATTGGTAATGAAGCAAAAATAATAAAAAAAGCCGACCGACGAACATGGTATTGCTTTCACGGTACGCGTTTACCGGACTCGACGGGGTAGAGGCTCGGTTAACTCCAGATCCTAAAATACAGCTCGGTTTCAGCTTCGGCCGACGCGTTCGAAACGTTCCCCCAGCACATTTCGATGGGGGAAAATTTGAAAATAACAAATTAATTTGCCTTAACAGCGTGCTCTCACTCACTCCCGGAGCCTGCGGGCCGGGCCGAGCCTGTGTGACGAATAATTTAATTACCCAGTCGCGTCGATGGTTGATGTTTAATTCAACGAATTCTGGCCCTCGGGCGGACGCCAAACAGCGAAGCAAGCGAACGTTTCGGAACGTTTTGTTGTGAGATTTAAATTTTGCATAGTTTCCGGCAAATGGTTTGATAATTGCCGGATGCTGAGCGTGATAGAGCGGTTGTCATCATTATGGGAGGAATTCACGCCGGAATGGGAACGTGTCTGTGTTATGCCAAGTGACTGGCAAACTACTGGACACAGACTCGAGGTATGGACATGCTTGCCCTTGGTACAGGTAGTTGAACGAAGCTTTAAACACATTGCGGATGTTAACAGCGAACAAATGACTGTGTTTAAATGTACTGCTGCATGTTTTTGGCCATCTTCGCAACAATCACCTTATCTCCCAGGAAAAGGTCTCCTAGTTCCTATTTTTAAAAGGTGAAAAATATCTGCAGACATCTACGATTACAGATGTGTGGATCTTTTGATCAGGTTTCAAAGAAATGTGAAAAAGAAAAACGATTCCCTACCTGGGCAGCGATTTGGGTCTCACAAGAACGATTGTGTGTGTGTGGACCAAATCCCAGACCCGGTCGGACCCGGGATTCTATTCTATTGGCATCCTTAACAGCCGTGCGCCAGCTGTTGATAAGCATCAATAACACATAATAAAGACATTCCGGCATTGGGTTGGCGAGGAACCATATGTCTACATGGTAAAAATTGCTAATCTTGTACTTGGCGCGGGCTCATAAATGCTTGGTCACACGGTACGTTAACTTATTGCTTTCTTCATCTGATAATGGTTGTAAAAAAAGAGGGAAGAACCTTTCCCCGGTTCGCCTCCCATCGAGGGTGCCAATTCCACACATACCAGCAGTTCGTTCGTTATCGAAAAAGGAAGCGGCCGTACTCTTAGCATCGGTGCTTGACTTTAAGTGTCAGAGTACCGACCACTCAACCAGGCTCGAAAGCAATCGAAAGCCTGTCCGTTCTTCAGTCCGTCCGAGCCACGTTAATCCTAAAAGTGTTTGTTGTTTTTTTTCATTCGTGAAGCATTCGGCTCAACGAGCGGCTGAGGTGAAGCTAATAAACGTGCTAATGGTGCCCGATTTGGTGTGGCGAAATCGCATAAAAAGCACATATTTACATAATGAACGGCTGTATAATGTACACGGTCACTATCCGTCTTTGGAAGTATGGTCGAGCGCTGGAGAACGCGGTCGGTGGTTCTTGTTACTTTTTCCCCAGCGCATCACCATTAAAGCCCGGGTACCGTTCGCCCGATGCCCGACGGCGTTTGTTCAGCGTTTTCCAGCAGCATCTTTCTGCGGTCGACCACCAGGCGCTCGTTGATCTTTATTTACTGGGCGTTCGGTTGAAAGTGACCCCTGCTGTTGTTGTTGCTGTGGGTGGAGATAAAAAAGCACACACCCAACAACAACGTCAACAACATCAACTGCTTAACTACAAGGCATAATGACTGCGAGTGAGAGAGAGAGAGAGACAGTAAATAACGAAGATCAGCGAGATTATTCATTCAAAAGGCAATCAGATAACGAACGCTAATTAAAACTTAAATCTCTTGCCGTCCTGCTCCGCTCGGTTGCTACTGTCGCTCAGTGCTTTATTGAATTGATCATTGAAGTGTTCTGCGTTCGGGCAGGAACCGTTGTTTTCGTTGGAGGAACTTTTGCCGGATAATCGAACTGTAAGACGCACCGGCGTTCTGGCGTACTGGCGGCATCCCTATGCAAACTAGCACTAGGTACCGTGGCACCCCGAAAGCACTTTGGCGCCGCAAAGCTTCAACAAGGGTCAGAAGAGCTTAGGATTCCGAAAAAAAAATCAGCCTGAGCACTGGAACGGCGTTAAGCACTCTGTGGTTCGGATGAATCGATCATCCCGGGGCTTACTGCCCGCGCCCAGCGCTGCTACCGGAGCAAGCAAACGAGCCAACGGAAAAAAAACTTTATTCTTTACGACCGTTCAGGCAAAATCTAATTAACAAACCGTAAATTGACATTTTATGTGTTTTTCGCGCGAGTCAAGTCGGGTTTATTTATCGTAATTTACGACCGTCAGTATCGAACACTTTCCACCGCCGGAGCGCCGTAGGTCCACTTCAAATCGTTCGCTGGGTTTTCTACCAACAAATGAAACTTTAAGTTTGAAAAATTAATACCGCCAGCGTAAATCATAAATGAAAAACAGTTTGGTTTTATTTCTACGGAAAGCAGCTTTACGTCCTGACGTCTTGCACAGGAAATCAGCAGCTAGCGAACGATTTCTTCATTATTTGCTTCACTGCCCAGCAGACACAGACACTCCCTTCAAGCGAACACCGTGCAATTGAATGTTAATTGACAGTACAATTTGTTTTCGACAAAACTTTGTCTTCATGTTGTTTGATGTTTTTTTTGTCTCATTTGTGTGTGTATGCGTTTGTTTTTCTTTACAGAGTGATCTGTTCGATGAAATCGACCTCTCCAACCTGTGCTTTGCCGAGTGCAGTACGAAGAATGCGAACCATAGCTTCCAGGTAAGTTGTCTGCTGTCGGTGTTTGGTGTTTAATTTGTGGAACAGATTTTTAAATTATAAGCGAATTTATCTTTTTGTTGTTTTATTTTTTATTTCAATCGGTGATGCTAGACTCATTTTTTTAATCGCGC
Organism: Anopheles stephensi; assembly: GCF_013141755.1. NCBI lineage: Eukaryota > Metazoa > Arthropoda > Insecta > Diptera > Culicidae > Anopheles > Anopheles stephensi. The sequence continues at coordinate 63,457,091 of NC_050202.1, read as the reverse complement.
AAGAACAGCCTTAACTTAGTGAAATTAAGGGGCTGTCTGGTGGCTGAAGCGACAGCGACGCTAGTCTTTACACGGCAGGACCGTGGTTCAAATCTCATCCAGTCCACCTTCCTGTACGCACGACTGACTGACAATTCAGCTGCAGGTAGCCAGAAATGCTAGACCGAGACTTTTTGAGGCTGTAGACTTCAATCTGAATTATGTTCTTTATCTCGATGATGACAGCTGCAATATATTGGCCTTTGGAGTATCTGTGGTTTCCGATTAATCAACGTGGATCTGGGATAATCCCTTTAGAAAATATTTGAATGATCCTGGTTATCGTTGCTTACGCGGGATACAATCATTGTCAATCAACATGGATACGGTATCTTCAACCAAGAGAGATCCAAGAAAGAGAAGACCAAGAGAGTCTCTGCTTGTTGGCGGTTCAACCCCAACAACCACATCAAGTGGTGACTTTCTTATGGTACTAAGCGACATGGTGTACGTAGTGTAGATTGGTTTTACCTCAATTCAAATAAAAAAAGGCTTGCTTATTAAACTTTTTGTCTAGAAATAGGCCTCGTTGCTGAAATCGAGTAAATTTTTGAGTGTGTTTCCAATTGTCTCATAACTTAAGCAACAAACACACGGCGATGTTCATGGTATTAACCTAAGCGCATAGGTTCAATTGCCTTTAATTGGAGAAGATTTTGGTAAAACGATCAATCAATGACTAAGGATACCAGATACTAGATACAAAAAAACATCAAAATACCAAGAACTTTAGTTAAAGATTGTATTTCCCATAAGCTCAACTAATCAAAGGGCTATTTGTAAAGTTATTTAAAGTGCCAAAAATCTTTCTTTGAACTCTTCATGCTTTAAGCTCGTTTTTATCATAAAGCAAAGTTGGTTCTAAAAGCTATTAAAACATTCATTACACAGTTCATTAGGTAGCTAGATTTCGTTGTTTATGGATACGCGCGGCGTTTGGAGGTTTTTCGGCACTAAACTAATGATGGAAGCGCAATAAAGAAAAGACGAAAAAAGATTCATTGTGTCTTCCATCCATTATTGAGCGTAAAATGTAAATTCCCGCCATGCTCAAGATCAATCCCGAGCGAAGCGGATAAGGTTTTCTGGGGTTTTGTCACGCAGTGGCACGCAGCGAAACGACTTCAAAGCAATCATAAAAAAGCAGTGCTGCACTTGTACCGCAGTCTTGACATTGTCTTTCGTCTAGCATCTTTTTGAAGAGTTCATTACCGGTACCATCAAATGGTCCTCAAACGTCGCCATTATTCGTTTGGCAGGTTTTTTGTCCTGACGGTTAGAGAGAGAGAGAGAGAGAGAGCGAGCGATTGAGAGCAAAGAACAACACCCAACAGAACCATCCTTCCCCCGTTATGGGGAAGTTTTGATACGGATGTTGATCTCTAGGAATTGAAATGGCCAGAAAAAACAGGTTTGGTCGAGTTTTTATTGCCGCGACTTCGTCTAAGTACTACAGTGGTGTGGCTTGTTTTTCCTTTGCTGGTCGGTTATTTCGAATCATTAACATCACCGTACTTGGGGAGCGTAAAGTTGTCAGCATAAAACCCTTTATTGCAGCCAAGCCGGACATTTGGTTAGGGCGCGTGTGGTGCCGTCGCCATTGCGCCCGATGCCAACATACGTACCGGGGGATTAACGATGTATTGGCTATGCAGGGATCGATATTATGTTTCCCCTAGTTCGACATTATGCCTCCGAGGTGTTAACAACGTTTTTATGATGCGTATAATGCGTTTGGGAGGTGTTTTGGTGTTAAGAGCGTTGCAAATGGACCGCATATTATAGGGAGCAATGTCCGTTTTGTTTGGTAAAAGCTTTACAAAAGTTTCAGTTCATTAACAGGAGCAGAGTTTTTCTTTTACTCTCTGCATTGTAGAACCTGACAAAAGGAAGGTGTTTTAGCGTAACAAAAAACTCTGTCTTTTAATTTTCGCTCTACAATACCGTTTTGATTGACAGAGAATGCTACTGTTTTTTGCTAGAGGTTCACAAGCCTCACAATCAGAAGCTTTTGCTGTTTTGCTAACTTTTGTTACAACAACACGTGAAACAGCAGTTCGGCATGTTAAACCGGCTTGCCAATCACTGTACCCGACCGTTTGTTTGCTTTTTTTTGTTTTGTTGCGGCTCACTGAAACAATATCGTACGCTGATTGCGTGCTGTTTCGCAACATCAAAACCACAAAGCTACTTTCGAAATCTCCAAACACCGTAAAATGGCAATGTCAGGCGCCCAGCTCGGGCTCATTGTGTTCGTCATGCAGAGCAGGGCGTGAATTGGCGCTCAAACGGGGCCCCGGTCGGGAAAAGAGCAAGCGAACCGGAGTGAACATGCATTTCACAAACATCATGAATAGCGCAGGGAAAACAAATATGGCAACAGCACATAACCATTGCTTATCGTGATGGGCACCTTACTCACACTTGAACGGATTGCTCTGCGCTGGTGCGCACCGAAAGCAGCAGCATCCAAGCCAAGCACAAGGCAGCTACCAGTTAACGCGAAGCTAAGATTAAACATTCTACCCGTACGGAACGACGGCTGGAGTCCTAGTTTTCCCGCGCTGTTGTTTGTAATTTACCACCATGGTTTGTTTTTCCATTCAGCTTCCGTTTTTTTTCTGCTCCCCCGGTTGGCTACCAGAACCATGATGTCTGCCGACTGCCGACGACATTCCCAGTTTTTTGTTGTTGTACACGAGAGCACCGATTTCGGTATTATTTGTTGTGCAGAAAGTAAGGGAACGCTTTGCCCATCCACCCATGTGACACGTGGTAGATGAGATGAAAAAAAAAACCCTTAGCTCAATGAAGATAACACCTGTCAGGTTAAAAAGGACAAAACACTCTACGATCAAATAGAAATTCAGGTGGAAAAAACCGACACACAAACACAGATATACAAATCAGACAGACAGAATTTAAATTTGAAACCACGCATCGGTGCGTTTTGGTGCGATTCGGGTTGATGGTGAGATGTACGGCTCACGAACGGATTGTGTGTAGTCCCTTGGATTTTTTTTTATGCTGTGCCCATAGTCCTTCCCTTGAAGCATCCGGATACATGTGACCCGGGTTCGTGCACTCGGCGCACCCTTACCCGGGAAGCGATAAAAACAAAAAAGCGAAACGAGGATCCACTGAAGCTCGCTCTCTGGTGATGTGTGCCTGTGTGTGTGTGGTATTAACAAACCTTTGCATGGGACTGTTTGCTCACACAAAGCTTTCACTTTTGCTGGTGAACGTGTTTCCCACAAAAGCAAAACGAGGCTGAGCAAGGATCGGCCAAGAGGCGCAAAAGAAAGGGAAATATTATAATGAAAGAAGGAAAAAAAGAGCAAAATACTAGAAGAAGCAACCCGCACCGGGCGCTGTACCTAGTAGCTGGCGCCGGTAAGGACACCAGCCTGCACACCGTTAGGACAGGACGCTATTTACATACGGTCCGGGAACTGTGACGGTGCGATGGTGGTTTGTTGGCGTAAACATTGGGTGGCTGTGTGTGCGATTGCTGCATGGTGCAAGGAGGGAAAGGGATTAGGGGTGGCATTATAAATGGTGACGAGAGAAACCTCAGCGGCCTCTATTATACCGTTTGTTTGTTCGGTTCTAGCGCGAGATAAAATAGCATTTTCCATCCTTGTGTGTTGTCCGCGCGTCACAGCAAATTCGTGGAAGGCAGAGAAGCGGCAGCAGAGATAAGCCTGGCTCAACCCCCAAGAAGCACCCGAGAACGATGATCCGATGAGGATGAGCTTGGGTCGGCTTGCTAATTGGAATGGGTTCCACTTTCCGGGCCGGCCGCAAGCAGGTGAGCTGCCGACCGGTGATGTGTGTTGCGTGATATTTCATCACTTACGATGCGAAGCGTAGTTCGTTCAGCACGTCTCCCTGTACCGAGAGGCTGTCGGGCCGTTGGGTCGGGTTCTACTAACCCTGACCGTCGTCATATGGTTCGTTCCTCATTAATTGCCCGGTGTTATATTCACTAAATGTTCGAAGAATGGACCGAACGAAACTAGTATGCGGCTCTTTGAGTGGGGCTTTATTGCCCAACGGTGGACAAGTATTTGCCACAACACTCATACAACAGCACCGCTGTACCGAATTTGTACTAATGAACAGGTGATCCTGTTACGTGGACCTTCTAATTGCCATTTCCAAGATTACGAGCTGCCTTTGCTTTCTTTTTGTTAACGTTGGTTCCAGCACTGGGTAAGTGGTCGGTGATGGCGATGTTGATTGGAATGGCATGTCAGCTTCATTGAAGTTACCTTTTCCAGTAATCGATGTAATGACGCTTGACGATGATTGTGCGAATCGGTCGTTTGCTGCGCAACGGAAGCGGAAAACGTGCGTCGAGTGCCGGACCGGTTGCGACGTCATCTTTAAGTGTTAATTATTACGTTCCGAAGAATGGCATTATTTTATGAGAAATTTGAAACGAAAATTGCTTACATTTACAGGTTTCACCATAATATGAGAGGGGAAATGGTAATCCTTGTATGTGTTAGCTTTCTTGTTAGAAGGACACAAAGTACTTCTGCCAAATCTAGAGTTAATCGCTCCAGGCGGAGCCTCTTTTGGATAAGGGCAGTCACAATAAATGAAAATCGAAATTTCTACAGTTTTAAGCTTATTGATTTTATAGAAACAATGAGATATTTTAGCTACCCAAGTATATCAGTACATCCAGTACATAATTAACTGAAGCCTAGTTTCAGATTTACAAAGAACTAAAGACTTATCATTTATACAAAGTGCACTATATAACAGCTATTTTCTGTTCAATAGAATCAGCAAGGGCGTCCTGCTTCGGCATTGTCCTAATTTAATGTCTTTAAAATACTGAAATTTGTCATATTTGTTGCTTCAGAAATGTGTTAAATTATTATTAGAAAGCTGGCACTAATTTATTTACGTGTTTTCTCTTTTTTATAATCAATCTTTTTTTTTTATGGATAAATTTTCAGCGGTGTACAGTTGTGGAGATTGAGGATATTATTGGGATGTGCTATTTGTGTTATGTGGAGGCGCCCAGTACTTTGTACCATTTCAAAGACCAATTGCAGCCGATCGATTTTTTCTAAATGTTGTAAAATACTGAGAAAGGTTTCAATTTTTATACAAAGTGCAGAAATTATGTTTTGTTGTTTCATGAGATTACAAAAAAATTAATTTGCATAATGTTTAACAAATTACACAAGATATTCAGTAGTAAAAATATGAAGTTTTTCACGAAAACAAGACATAAAAAATCGTCTATGCAACAAGTTGCTTTTTAATGAATAAGTATGAATCAAAAGTTATAAAAATGATTGCTTTTGCTTCATAAGATTGAAATTTTGACCAGATTTCGAAGTTAAATTTGTCATTAGTTCTACACAAAATGTTGAGATGTAAAGAGAATCAATTCTGTAGTCGATAGATGGAAATTCAATAACAACTGAATAACAAACAAACAACTGAACCACCGAAAACCGAACTGAACTGAAGTTTAAGCACTTATAATTCGTATTTCCTTAACTTATAAAATTTATCGAAAGTAGTTCTCTCATAGAAAATTTCCCTGTCTCTTTGTCCTACAGTTAATTACACCTACCCGATCGCTAGTGCTGTGTGCAGAATCACGCCGAGAGATGGAGGATTGGCTGCAGGCTTTGAAAGCTGCTTCGGCACGCGAATTTTTCGAACCAGGACCACCGGACCAGCACGATTTCCTTTCCGGTCATCATCATTGGTACGTTCCCTTTTGACATGTAATACTTTTGGAAGTGAAATGTAATGCAAACTGCAATTCATCCAATTTAAATCAGGTACGCAACATCGCATGCCCGACCAACGTACTGCAACGTGTGCCGGGAGGCACTGTCTGGCGTCACTTCCCACGGACTGTCCTGCGAGGTGTGCAAATGCAAAGTTCACAAACGGTGCGCTGCAAAGGCCATATCAAACTGCAAATGGACAACGCTCGCGAGCGTCGGCAAGGACATCATCGAGGACTGCGATGGGGTAAGTAAGGACTGGGGCGTGCATCTGCACCAAAAGTGCTAATTTTTCTTTCCATCTCTCCCGTCTGCGCAGAACATCGTGATGCCCCACCAGTGGATGGAGGGCAATCTGCCCGTTTCGGCCAAGTGTCTCGTGTGTGACAAGACGTGCGGCTCGGTCCTGCGTCTGCAGGACTGGCGTTGTCTCTGGTGTCGCTCAACGGTGCACACGGCATGCCGGCCCCAGGCTCCAAACTCATGCCCCCTAGGACCGGCCCGCGTATCCATGGTGCCGCCGACCTCGCTCCATTCGATCGGGCTGGACGAGGCGTGGGACGTGTGTAAGCCGCACGGTAGCTTCTCGCCCCTGCTCGTGTTCGTCAACTCCAAGTCGGGCGACAACCAGGGAGTGAAGTTTCTGCGTCGCTTCAAGCAACTGCTGAATCCGGCCCAAGTATTTGATCTCATCTCGAGCGGTCCCGGCCTCGGGCTACGTCTGTTTCGCCATTTTGATCCATTCCGTATACTGATCTGTTCTGGGGACGGGTCGGTCGGTTGGGTCCTTAGCGAGATAGACCATCTAAACATGCAGGTAAGTGTACGGTGGCCTCCGCTCTTACCGGACGGACCCCTCTTCCGGTCCTTTGCTCAACGTTGGGCAAATTAGACAGGCGCTTCAAACTCCAAAACGAGCCACTCGGTTCGAGGAACACTACAGCAAAAACTCATCTCATTAGGAATCGTCCTGAAAATGGTATGCTAATAAGGTGGTCTCGGACGTACGGTTGATTTTGTGTGTGTGTGTGTTCTGTTCGTTTGGGGCTGTCGGTTTTTTACTAAAAACATTTCTTATACGACCGAACCGAACCAGCTGTCACCTCTAGTCGCCCTTCTTCTCCTGCCGTTAACCATGGTACGAATCCAAAAGGAAATGCTTCAACGAATTCACATTTAAAACGGTACGTCCTGTGCCATGGGCGAAGTTGTACCAAGGGCAGACCTATTCCGACCATGACCATCATGTTTTTTTGTACCCATATAGTGGGGACCGTATTTTGCCAAAGGAATGTCTGGATTGGAAGTTTCATGCCAGCTGTAAATTGAAGGTCTGCAGTAAAATGTCAAGGGTACGAATTATGACACGTTACGCTACGAAAAGATTCGTTCAAAGTGTCCGATGGAGACTCGAAGCACAAGATGAGCACATACACACACACATTCATCAAGCATTACGAAGCGGTTGAAGAGTGGTATAGTAATAGCAAACTACGATTTTATGATTGAATATTATGGTTTGAGCTATTTTGTGAGTGTCTCTGGACAGAGCTCTTTAGTGCTCTTACTTAAGCTCGACTAAAACTTTTGCAATGTGTACGCCATGTATGAAACTATGAAGCCATACGGATTAAGCTTTCCGTGGAACTGTCCATATTTTCTTTCCAAATAACGGGATGAATTTTTGATCAACGTTTTTCAAAAAGCAAAAATATTGTTCTACCTTCGCAATATCCCATTATTACATACGCCCCGTCACTGGTACCACGCTCGTACTTTAGCTTGCTGCCTGCGAACGTTTCTTCCTAACATTTCTCGCAAAATTCATTCGCTAGACGGATATGAAAGTTCCCTGGGACAAGGAAATGCCGTAAGCGCCACGAAATTCGTCCGACTTACGTACTGACACGACCGCCACCACTCGCCACGGTTCACGGTTGGCTGAGAAGCCATTCCCGCCCGCAGGAAATGAGTTATATCGAAAGTGTAGCTGGGAGAGGCCACCGTTTTCGGGAACGGTGACAGAAAATCGTTGTAAGGGAAGGTAAAAAAGCAACGCGAAGATACGCACAAAACCCAGCACCGGAGGAAAACAAGCGCCTAAACGAATCCACCCACGGTGGCATGGGGCCGGATTAATATCTAATGAGAACAACGGGCATCTCGTGTGAAGGGGCTACCACGGGTGTAACCGGGCAACGGTTATGATCACGATGATGAGGAAGTGAAATGAATGTTTGTCGGGGTCTAGCTTTTCACGCTGATGCGTTACCGTGAAGGATGGGCCGGCAAGAGGTTCGGCTGGCCCGGGGGAAAGGTAATGTCCTGTTTGATGATTAAGGAAGAAATCCATGTTTGTGTTTGATCTTACGTGCAGACGTGTTTTGGCTTATGATAACAGTTTCGCATGACGTGAGCCATGCACGATGGCACATAGGATTACGGGACAGGAGATACTTTCAAAAAAAAAAAAAACATTGAGGAAAAATATAATGTATAAGTGTACAAACAATACCTTGATAATTCGGAGTTTGATAAAGTTGAATCATTGTTGTGAGTGTGGAAGGCATAAATTCCAGCGGAAGTCGGGGCTAGTTAACGGATACTAAACGAGCTACAACGTTGATTCGATCTTATCAGATTATATTATAATTGGTCAAAAAGGCAGTCGTTTTTATTTAAAAAGGTAGATAAGTTGCCCCGGTTAAAGTTCTTCCTCAGTCATCCTGAAAATTGCCTGATTAATTTGAATTTCAATACCATTTTCCTCTCATTGTTGCTCCATTGAATGATGTACAGTACCCGTGCCGAGCTGTTGAAATGATTGCCAAAGGAATTGAATTATCGTAAAGAAGCTTATTTATAATTTTCCCAGATAAAATGTACACACCCGGTACAGCTTTACAGCCAGGACGCACCCTGTCGGGGCCCACCGACTCAGCGGTGTGTAGCGTGTCAAATGACAAAAGTTTAATGCATATTTGTGAGAGTGTATGTGCCGCTTTTATGCTGCTTCTGAGAATTGATTAAAGTTTGCAGCCTTGTTCGTGTGAGCGTTTTTTTTACCCTAACTTTTGTGTAATCAGTTGCCGAAAGTTGACGTTAAGTGTACCACCGGCATATGGGGCGTTTTTTTTCCCCTTCGTTTGCCTGTTGTTCGGAACACCATTTTCTCTTAAATTGATGTTTGGCATTTGGAAAAACAAGCCTCAGCCCCATCCCTCCAACAAGTTACGTTTCATAGCAAAATTACTTCCATCTCATCTTTGCCCACTGTGGGGGCCAAGACCCCAACACACACACAGCGTACTCACCGTAATGGTAACGAATTAAACTTTCTCGATTTTGTAAATTCGATCGTGGTGAAAAAGTTTGAGTGTGTTTGACTTTTACTCGTTGCAGAAACAATGCCAAATAGCAGTGCTTCCGCTCGGAACGGGAAACGATCTGGCACGGGTCCTCGGCTGGGGAAGCTCCTGCGATGATGACGCACACCTGCCGCAGCTGTTGGAGCGGTACGAGAAGGCCAGCACAAAGATGCTTGACAGGTAAGCTTACGGAGTGCTAAAGCAAGTGTCGAAAGTGTGTTTGAGAAATTGAGGTTCAATTTTTCCTGAGCATCCCACCAATCGACGCACTGACTCGGTGGACATAAATCAGCTTTTGTGTGTGCCTGTATACAAGGACAATGGCGTGAATGTTTGCGGGTTGAAAGTTTGTGTTCATGATGACATTTGTTTTAAGTAATGCGGACGCTTGGGGTGGAGAAAGGTGGGAAGGAATATTCCCAGGATTAGTAATGGTTTTTAATTAAATAAGTAATCACTACTAGGAAGAGCCGCCAGTGTGACAATTGTCCTTGCTTGCCGTGTTTCCACAGATGGAGCGTAATGGTTTTCGAGCGAGATATTGGCATCGCGACCACGCGTACCCCGAAGATGTCGATCTCGCACTACGCGGATCCGCTGCTGTCCCAGTACGAAGACAGCGCGCTGTGGCATCTGCAGTCAATTGTCTACAACGAAGACACGCAAATGATGATACAATCGACGAGAATCCTATGCGAAACGGTCAATGACTTTATTGCTAGAGTAAGAGAAACCAGCTCCGACGAAGAGCAATTAAGCGTCAAATGTGATATTTTAAGGTACGCTTTTGCCGACCATCCCGTCCCGGCACTCGCCGGCACTTGAAGGTGAAGTGAAATTGAATCGCTAATCTGGTATTGGGATTTTCCGTTGGGGTTTTTTTTCGTCTTCCCACAGACAAAAGTTAGGAATGTTATTAGATACACTGAAGGATGAGGAAGCTGGTCTTCATGGTGACGACGAATTATTTAGAACACTGAAAGAAATTGCTCAAAAAAGTGCCTCAGAAAGACCAATAGATACGTAAGTAGACGAACCGGGGATAGGGGGCGCGAACGCCGTTTCCGATTCGATCGTTTGATTTGTGCTGTCCTTTCGCAGAAAAACAATAGAGAAAAACGAAAAAGATAAACTGAATTCCAAAGAGCGCATCAGTAGAATAGACCGCCGTTCAGAGAAGGAAGCACTTTTATGCCGGGCCAACAGCCTCAAGCGAGCAATACACGAGGTGGTGGAGATGAGCGAAAAAGTAATACCGTACGCACCACAGAAGCGCCTTTCCGTTCCTATGAACACACTTAGAGGTTAGTAGGTCGCGTTCGGGAGGAGATTTGGAGCTTGATATGCATAACATTTATTGAACTCGTTCCACCTGCAGCCACCGCTTCCTCATCGGATAATTCAGCCAACACCTCACCGGCAACGTTGCCACCACCGCCCGGCATGATATCGCCCTCGGTGTCCACATCACGATTGACCTGCATCTCACCGCTGCCCGATATGCGGCGCGACTCGATGGACGAACACTTCTTCAGCACCCTCAATCTGCCCGTTCCGAAACAGTTTGCTGACGGTGGGAGTCGTCGCAGCTCCGGGGTGCCCGAGTCGTACCGGATCTCCAGCATCGAGGAGCTGGAAGAGAACAGCGTACACACGGAACCGAAGCTGGCCGAACCCATCCTCGAGCCACCGTTGGAGGGTGAGTCCGAGCTGGCGACCGACAATCAGGCCCGGGATGCGGATGATACGTTGAACCAAAAATCCACGACCACCACAACTTCCGACTCGCAGTCCACTACGGCACCGTACGACTTTTCGTTCGAGTCGGACACGAAGACGGTAAAGTTTGATCTCGATCCGAACAGTGCGTTCGAGCGGTTGGGCTTTAAGCCGTTCAAGAAAACCATCGAACAGCATCACCAGCAGCAGTTGGCCGTGCTGGGTAATGGGCAGCATCGTAGCGAAGGCGCAGGGTACCTGCAGTTTCAGCCTATTGAGGTGTACGAGCGTAACTACTATCGCGCTCAGGCCCAGCGCTTGGGTGCGCCGGGTTCGTCGAGCAAAGTCGGTCAGGCTGGTTCCGAGCCGACGGCCGCGAAACCTGGCTCTTCGTGCAACAACATGCTGCAGGTGCCCACCATCTGCATTCCGAGTCTTGAGAAACCACCGGAAAACATTTACTTTAGCGAAAACATTACTATCATCGATACGGACATGCCGGTAAGAATGAGTGTGGTGAGTTTCGACGGGAGAGAATCTTCAACCATCTTGCTCTATCTCGACAGGAACGATCGTCTTCCGATGAGGTACCCGGCGATGGAAGTGATATCCTATCAGCAATAAGCAACGAAGAATGTAGCGTTACATCCGAGATACTCGATAGACAATCAGATAACAACTCGCAGGTGCATGTAGGTGATATTATACAGGTAGGTTTTAGTTATACTATGCATATTTCTCTATGTTATCAATTATTCTCTAACCAAAATCCCCCCCAGGACTTAGACAACGATCGCTTCAGCCATATCGATTCGCCGGAAACGAGCGACACCACGGAAGCGTTACACGGCGAAAGCCTGATGGATGACATAAGCTCGGTGTTGGGACAGGACCTACTCGGTGCACTGCAGGACAACACAATCACCGAAGACACGACCACGCTCTGCACGCTCGACCATACCAAGCGACGAAGCTTTAAGGCTAAGCAGCAGCGCAACGACACTGTTGAGCTGGATCAGTGCGGTTTTGAAAACCGTGTGTTCGACATCGACAATCGATGTGATGATCAAAAGGTTAAGGAACCTCGGTTCTGCAGCTTGGCCAAGTTCGTTGAGGGTAACGATATTGCGCGCAAAAGCTTCAAACGTCCGCACCGGGGCATGCCGCGAACCATCGGGACAGGATTCACTAACCGGCTGTCGGTGGGTGAGAATGAGTACGAAAACATCAAGACATTCACACGCAATTTGCTCCCGATACATGGCTCACCGTCGGATGTGTCCGTGTCCGAAACGGACACAGTTCGTTCGTCTGGTTTCGAGTATAAAAAGCTCGTGTCCGTGGCTAACGCTGAAGATGAAGACGAAAGCCTCCCGGACGATGATCTAGGTGAGCGATCTTCGAGCGAAAATGATGAACCGCAGTGTAACACACAGGCCGAAGACGATGATGATGAGGAGGAAGAGGATGAAAAGGATGAGCGGGAAGATGGCCAAGAGCGTGGGGAGGATGATGATGATGGCGACAAAGAGCTAATTGGCCACGATGAGCACGAAAAGGACGATCGAAGTGAGAAAAGCTTCCGGTTGACATGCATTCCGACGATTAACGTGGTAGTGGAACCACCGTCACCAGCCATTAGTGATGAGTTGCGATCACTAAGGGTGCCGGAGATAAGACGCCACTCCGAGCATACACCGAATCTGCTGGCACCGCGTGAAATCGACATCAATCGGCGCCACTCGAACAACAACCCGAATCTGTTGGGTTTCGATTCGGAACACATACGCTTCCTGAACTGTTCGCCGGCAGCATCGAGACGTATCAGCAGTGGCAGCCTGCTGTTCAAACCGGAGGGTTTGGGTAGCTCCAAGAGCAACATCTTCAGCTCCAACTTGGGACTGTTCAATCTGGACAAGGACTCCGACACCAGGGAGGACAGGAAAAAGGAGGAAAAGGAAGAGAAGGTGAAGAAGCTGCCGATTATCAACCCTCTCGTTCGATTGCCGTCTTGGCCAAGTAAGTATCGAGGACGTTGTGCTATATGGAAGACTGTTAAATGTTAAAAATTGCCATGCTTTTCTTTGCCGATCTCACAGATGTAAGCACTGGAACCGGGTTTATATCGAAGTGTTTGCTGGCCAATGCTGACACGCTGTGTGCCGCCGTAAGCCCACTGATGGATCCGGATGAAACCCTGCTCGAAGGATACTACGAAAAGGCGGTTATGAACAACTACTTCGGCATCGGTATCGATGCAAAGATTTCGCTCGACTTCCACAACAAGCGCGAGGAACATCCGGAGAAGTGTCGATCCCGGGCCAAGAACTACATGTGGTACGGTGTGCTCGGGTCGAAGCAGTGGTTGCAGAAAACGTACAAGAACCTCGAACAGAAGGTACAGCTCGAGTGCGACGGACAACGCATCCCGCTGCCCTCGCTGCAGGGCATCGTGGTACTGAACATTCCCAGCTTTATGGGCGGAACCAACTTCTGGGGCAGCAAGAAGGAGGACGACTGCTTCCTGGCCCAAAGCTTCGATGATCGCATACTGGAGGTGGTGGCAGTGTTCGGATCGGTACAGATGGCCGCCTCGCGGCTCATCAACCTGCAGCATCACCGGATAGCGCAGTGCCAGAGCGTGCAGATAAACATTCTTGGTAAGTTACCGTATTGTCCCGTAACAGGGTAATACAAGTTAACGCAACGCGAAACCGTCTGCTAACGTTTGTAGGTGAAGAATGTGTTCCGATACAGGTGGACGGAGAGGCTTGGCTGCAGCCGCCCGGCATGATACGGATCATACACAAGAACCGTGTGCAGATGCTGTGCCGCAACCGGGGCCTTGAGGTGTCGCTGAAGAGCTGGCAGGAGAAGCAACGGCAGCACAGCATCAGCATCGCCCGGGAGCAACCTTCGACCGCGTCCGAGCATCACATCGCGCCCGCCGAGGACATGTTTTCGGAGCGTGAAACCTATCTGCTGCTGAACTTTATCGAGTGTGTCAGCACGCTGGTCAAGTGGGTGAAGTTTCTCATCATATCACACCCTTCGCTGCAGCCGAACCTGTACGTGGTGGCTTCGAAGACGGCCGACGCGCTCGAGTCCATCCATCCGGGTGGTAAAATCATCGAGGGACCAAACCTTCGTCGGCAGCTGACACAGTTGGTAGGTGGAGCTGGCGACCTTTTTTTTGTTCCATTACGATCCATCTCATTGCATTCCTTCCCTACCACAGGTCCGCTGCGCTAGACAGTTGTACGAGGACACGTGCGAGCTGTTGCGTGAGCGCAGCCACAGCCTAATACTTCGCGAAGATCTGGAAACGAAGCTTAGTGTATCGCTGGCAAACATGGAGATGGAGCTGGGTAAGTGCACCATGCAGCAATCGTCCGAAACCGGTGAAACCAGAGTGTATCTGAACGTGTTGGCACCGAACGAAGAGATTGATCATCGCAAAAAGCAAAAACCGTTCTGGTTGCGGTTCCGCAGCGGCCACAGCTCTCATCACGGTCCGGCAGCAACCGGAACCGTACCGAAGGCGGCAACCACATCACGCGAGACGGTCAGTAACTGGGGTGTGGGTGAGGTCGTTACATGGCTGGAAGCGATGCAACTGGCCGAGTACGTGGACAGCTTCATCAAGAACGATATCCGTGGCAAGGAGCTACTAACATTGGCGCGCCGTGATTTGAAGGATCTGGGCGTTACAAAAGTCGGACACGTGAAGCGTATTCTGCAAGCAATCAAAGACCTAGGAACGGGGTAGATGTGTCCTCAGGGCGATGTAATGTCGCCAACGACCGAGGGAGAACACATACAACTGTAGCCCTCTGTAAGCTATGAAAAACAAATACCACAGCATAAAATCCACCATTCATGAGAATGTTCTGACGAAAGATCGATCTCAGCCTCTACGGACGATGGAACGGTGGAAAAATATATCTAACAGGAAATGTAAGAGACATAACTAAAACTTCGATAAAAGCAACTAAAAGACTTTGTTATCTGTCGTACTTAGTAGCAACAAACAAAAACAAACAAAAAATACGCATCGTAACCTAACGTAAGGTGTAGTAAAGGTGAAGTAGCTGCTAGGGACCGTCTGAAGCGGCAGCTGCAGGTGTTGTTTTGTAACCCTTCCCAACTGATGATTATTATAGCAATAGGCAGTAAATAGTTGCGGCCTTTGATTCATCCCCCCCTTTCTTCCTTGTTGGGCCACGGGGACATCTCTATCAGCAGCAGCTATTGCGATAGTGTAAGTGACGTGAAGGCGAGGCAAAGCAACTCGATAATGGAACCGTATGAAACATATTCAGACTATAAGATATGCGTTATGCATCATGCATTATTATACATCGTATAGTTTATTACCGTAATGTACTATGTGGGCTGTTGATTGTGTGTGTTTTAGTTTCCTCCCTTTGATCGTTGCTTGGCCGTGTGCGAGAGATCGGTCTACTGATGGCCGACGTGACAAGATGTGCAGTGCGCATCGTAAGGCTCGGTTTGGAAAGCTAAGCCTCACCCCGATGAGGATCGATGAAAAGTGTTTCCTCTATAACATCTACCAATGTTACTGTAATGTTACTACAAAAAAACAACACAAATCGTGGTTGGAAATGCCCTTATTTTCACAACCAAAAAAACCACACACACACAAAGTACGAGCTGACGCTCGTCTTAATCTCTCTTGTGTTCCTGTTTAGTACTGTTGAATGTTTACTATGTACGTATTAAGTGTGTGTGTGTGTAAAGGCGCGTGTTAGTATGTGATGAAGCAAATCTAAAGTAAAACACTATCGATAACGTTACATTTAAAGTACTAGCCGAGTAAGGGGCTTAAGTTAACGGTATCAAAACAAACTAAGCACAAAAATCACATGGAACCACAGTCAGAACCCAGCCAGAAAAAATGGGGGGGGAAGGGGGGTGTGCTCTACAGTGTTATCTCATCGAATCGCAAAACAAAGCAGATCAGTGCAAGCTACTTATACACTTTACATGAGTAAATATATAGACCCGTAAGGATATACTATAACTCTTATACAAATAATAGAATATACATATACAATTAGATGGTAACCTTTACCCCGTAAGAAAGCGATTCTCCGACTAAGATGCGCGAGAAGGTGCAATTGTACAATTTGGATACGATACTGAAATCTTCAACCATAGCCGAACGGCGCCTCAAGGGCGCCGTGTTAAAAATCTATGCAATTACAGTCGCGTAACGAAACGAAAAACCATGTCTAAAAACGGTCCCATCAACTAAAGATTTCGAATCAATTTATCAAAAAAGAAGGGTAACCGAAGTTGAGATCAGATTTTAATAGGAAGGATCGTCGCTTGTTCGTGCGCGCATCATGGTTCAATTTTTGAGTAGTTTGAGACGTTACAGCATACATATATATACTTAAAGAGTTTTCATACCTTATTCGTTTGATAGAAGTTGCAAAATGGAGACATGGAACAAACATGGAAAGGCTAAGAAATGAAACCGTGCTATCAAGAACAGTATAGATCTCAATTGAAACAAAAATACGCTTTCCGCAATCGGGATGTTTTCCATTCGAAAGACAATCGTAGTATGTGTAGTTGAAACAGTAAACTAAACCTTTAAATTGATAAGAAAACCTTAACAAGAACACGCTAAACAAAGTGTCACAAAAAAAAAAACAAACAACCATCGACATCTTCGTACACTTCGCCACAACTTTAAAAGGGGCAAATTAAAAAGCAAAATTAATACCTTTACTAACTTAGCGTAGCGTAGTGTAGCTGAGACATTGTCATTAGGGGCGTTCGAGTGCGGGACTCGTGTAAGGCAACACAGGTGGTGTTAGGTGCCAGAGAGATGATCTTCTATTTGTAGGAGTTTTCTGTTATGTTTCCCAAAACGAAATGTGTGTGTTTGTGTAACTGTAAGTGTATTAGTGTGAGTGTAGCCTGCGAGGCTCAAAACCAACGGTAATGGACGCCTTTTTTTCTAGACTTTTATCATCAATCTCAGCTCCAAGAGATTTTCAAAAGACTTCCCCATCTGTTGGAAACTAAGCTCTGTCTTTATGTAATTAAGTCATTAAAACATTAAAATCAGCATTACCCAGTGGAACAGAGGAAACGAGCGCGGACGAACGTATCACGCCGATGATGCCTAGAAGCGGAAGAAGCGATATTAAAAACCCGGATGCCTAACGGATGCGACGGATGTTTCAATTATAAGCAAAGTTTATGACTCACAAGAAAAAGTAACATTTAATAATCGATCTTCTAAACCAAAGGGAGGGGGAAAAATAGGAACTTAAAAAGCAAAACTCTTACCAGATATGTTGGCGAATGTGTTAGAAAAAAAGTGGAAACAGATTAGATGTTGATCATTGACTGTTTCGCAGAATAAGTGTTGGTGTAGTATATCTCTGGTAGTGATATGGATAGATGCACCCACAAACAAAAAAATCATTTAATATAACTTAACCTATCTTTAGTAAGCGAAGAAGACGAACCCATGCATCCGGATTTCGACCACCGACAAACTGAGCGAGTGTTTTTTTGCCAACAACAAAACAAGTTGTTTAAATTTGCCTAAGTTTCACCGTACGATAGTGTAACAGTGTTGTCCGGGATGTGAAGGGGGGGGATGAACTAAACAAGCAAAGAACAATCATGTGGCGTGCTGCGAAAAACCGAAAAGGCTCCAAATATTGGTTCCATTCCTTTAGGCTAGTTAAGTTATTCGACTATCATTTTGAATCAGAAAACCACACAGCAATAGAGACGCTTCGTCTGGATGATGAGTGGATGAGCGTACGGTCAAAAGCGCATCAATGGCGCGCAGTATACAAAAAACGCAGTTAAATAATTATTTCGTTGCGATCACAGAACTCACAAGCAACGAGCTTTGTGTAGTGACCGACCGACATTACACCAAAGAGGCCAACAAAGTTTACCATTTAGACACATAGCGCAAGCAATACGCAACTATGTACTACTGCAGCAACAGTAGTACAACCAATCGAGAGAGCAATATCGCGATAATTTCAATGCAATCGGCAATCTTTTGTGTGCAATTTTGATTTTCCTTTGCCAAAGCTTTATGTCCCATCGAATCAGACTAGCGCCTGGCTATGGGGATCACGTTCCGAATGTTTTGTGTGTCGCTCGCACCGTTACTGTTTGTGTAACTGAAGTATGGAAGTTCGAGTGGCAGCGTGCAACGGTACGCATTAGCTTACATTAGTATAAACCTTGCAAAAAAAATTGTAACCTTGCCCTGGAGGCATTAATTGTATCATTGTAGCTGTAAACGGTAAAACAATCTATTGGATATGGTGCATTGGTTCGCGGGAAATTAGTGTAGCAAGAGAGAAGATTGGAAGCAAAAACAAAACAAATTCCCCATTCCTTGTCTGTTTGATGTTCCAAGGTTTTTTGGTTAAGGACACACTATACCCTAATGGCTGCCGGAGGAGTCACATCAAGAGAGAAAGAGAGAAAACGCAGTAACTTTACATTGATCAATCGCTAAGGATAGCGGGTGCGTTAGTAGATGTTTTGTGTTTAGCTACATGTACTTACGGCACAGTATAAACTATGTTAGAGGATTGTGTGAAGAAAAGGATCATACCAAAGCAGCTAGAATTCAAATAGAACCAACCCTTCTTATATACTCTCTCCACCCAGAGGCGTGGGCCCATAGTCAAAAGGGGAAGGCCTCGGTTACCTTTCTACTGCAATATTTGACCAACAAGGGTAACACTGGATCGCGCACACCATTTTCTGGCAGCATACCTACGCACAAAGGACCAATCAAGGATCTCTACTCATACAAACAGATCACGAGAATAGCACTACTGTTTCACGCCCAAACCCAAATGACCAATACAGATCCTGTATCAAGAATGTTAAAACAAAAACCAAATGGGAAGTAATTATAGCTCGTAGAGACATCATAGATTAATGTTAACCCACTTAACCACTGAGAACGGGAGAATGGCAACCGTTAAATCAAATCAAGCCACCCAAACCAACCGAGTTATTTGAAATAATCAAGCACGTGGTGAACGTTATCATACTCTCAGCGTAAGTGCTGTTCACGTCAGAATTGTAAAACGCAACGCAGAAAGCAGTCGAGTACTACGGGTATTACAATCAAACCACACGCACAATGGTACACGCATTTCACGCCGCTGTAAATCTTACGGGCATTTTCGGAACTGCGGCTGGAAACGATATCGATACGATGCTCTATTGGATTTATGCCGTTTCTTTTAGCCGTCGGTTCAATCACTACAAACAAGACATCGAACATTAAGCACTTTAGGTGAGGTTTTTGAATTATTTTTGAGCTTTTCTTTCTGGCATAGAGTAAAGTCATATGGTTGCATTTAATATTACTTTTAAATATAAGCATGCACCTTCCGATAATGTCCGGTTTGTTTGATACAGCGTAGCAGCTACATATATAAGACTATAGAACGTATACAGCGTATAGAACATGTACAAGCAGCAGCATGCATGTAAAGAAGCAGCAGCTACACTCCCCTGAAACTGAATACGAATCGTCTGGTGGCAGCAAACTTTTCCGATACATTTTAACCGACTTATTTTGCTACATTTTATATGCGTACATTTGTAAGCAGCGAAACACTTTCACTCCGCGCTCCTCGCTTTAGCTGCAGTTTAGTTTTACCGTACCATTATGGCACACGGACAAAAGGAAAACCACGTTTCACGAATTACATCTGTGATATTTTTGCATTCTTTAACTATAAATATACCTTCAACCGAATCGTGCGGATTGGTAACAATATCTCCAAAATTCTAAAACTGTCCAGAACGTTTGAGTACATGGCGGACGCGAGTGTGGGAGGGTTTGCTTGGGAAGCGACCGTTGAAATGGAAACCATACTGTAAATGTTTAAATTCATATTCAACCCGGAAAACATTTGGAGTGGTCCTACAGTTTTACACCACCATCGCCGGAAGAAGCAATTTGGAATGAGGAGGTGTTTCAATGCCATGCGCTCCATTACAATAGCATTCAACGTCTAGTAGTTAAGGATTGTTAAACTAAGATTCCAACACTGTTTTCCATCATCTGCCCATTCTAAATTGCTTACACGATTAAGATTTCCCTTGAATGGGGATTCCCGTGCTCATGATTTAACTCTATTTCTACCACCACACACTGCAGCACACGCTGTGCAATTCTCCAGGTTTGCGTACCACGATTTTATTGTAAT
Organism: Anopheles stephensi; assembly: GCF_013141755.1. Taxonomy (NCBI): domain Eukaryota; kingdom Metazoa; phylum Arthropoda; class Insecta; order Diptera; family Culicidae; genus Anopheles; species Anopheles stephensi. The sequence continues at coordinate 63,436,952 of NC_050202.1, read as the reverse complement.
AAAAATATAAGATGTCCAACACACATTACACACTCAGATTCGTTTCCTCCCGTGGGCAAACATCAGAAGCATTAACAAACAAAAGAAAGTCCGGTCCAATGTGGTGACCCGGAAACCAAAAACCGATTTTTGTGCATTGATTTAAATATCCGAAATGAAGCTCAAAGCCATTTTTTTAAAATATAATCTAAATGGAAGACGCATTTTTGTGACCGATGGACACACGGCGGGCCAGTTCCTAGGATTAGTTTAAGGTGCTAATCGCTCGTACACCCATCCTTCCTCGCCCTGATGTAGCAGCGTGCCATCGACCGCCTCATTCGCATCGAGCTGTTTGCGGAACCGGATGCGATCGTGCAGCCGGTTGGTTTGTCCCTGCCAAAATTCAATCGCTTTCGGGCGAACGAGATAACCGCCCCAGTTTGGCAGTGGCACCACACCGTCCGGTCCGAGCTCCTCTTTGATGCCCTTTTCCTTCTGGTCTAGAAACTCGCGGCTCGGTATCGGTTTGCTCTGGGGGCTAGCAAGCGCACCGATCTGGCTTGCCCTCGGGCGCTGGTGAAAGTATGTTTCCGATGCTTCGCGCGATATGCGCTCCGCCGTACCTTCGATCCGGACCGACCGACGCAACGGTAGCCAGTAGAACGCGAGCGCAACGTTTGCATTTTCTGCCAGCTCGTCCGCTTTGCGGCTTTCGTAGTTGGTAAAGAAGGTAAATCCCTCGTCGGTAACATCTTTCAACAGTACGAACCGGGCCGATGGAACAGCATCCCTTGAACAGGACCGGGGTATCGTTATCAGCATTATCTTACATTGTGACCAGAAAACCGCAGCGCGATAAGTGATGGCGATTGAGTTGGGTAATTGTGGCGCTACTTACTTTGTTGCTGTTGCCAGGCACATCGCGTTCGGTTCGATGATCTCTGGAGTTTCGCACGCATCTTGCATCCACTTGCGAAATAGGCTTATCGGTTCCTTCCGCTCGATGCTCGATTCTAGAAAGATCTCCTTCTCCGATTTGTACTTGATTCTAAGCGCTGGCAAGCCGGAAAACAATAAAAGTGAATGTACGCCACAATCGAGCGAAAGAAATGCTTTACTTACATGAAAGATCTACGAACGACATTCTTCTGAGTAACGTTAATCTCATAGATAATGGAGAAACACTCGCAAACAACTGTTGGTTTCGATTTGTTTTGCACCGTATGTTTTATTTGTTCGTATTCAACTGACGTTTCATCGCTTTGACGTGCGTGCGTCAGCTGATCCGGGGGTGACGTCAAATATAACCCAAGTAGCATATTTGAATGTGTCGTTGGAGTGGCGCAAATATTTTATGCAATTTAAAAAAATAACAATATTAAATCAATTTAAATTAATCCATTGCAAGCATGAACATGGCTTTACATTCATTTGGCTTTCTAGGTGTGCAAAATGTTCTTAAATTATTTTTGTGAATAATAAAGAACCTGAACTTTGGCTAAAACTTAAATAAAAAATTGCGTTCATATGAGTAGTGTTTAGGTGAAGAAAGTAATTTAAAACCTTGTAAATTTTGTCTTTTTGTGAATTTACTAAATTTGCAGTCATCAAATTTGGTTGCGATAATACAGCGTCAAGTAGTGATCATATTCAGCATGAATTTTTATTAGAAATGTTACAATTTAGTTTAAAAAAATTATGGTATGATTTCATACGATTTAACAAAACTTATTCTACTATTGGTGAAGCAAGAAGTATATTGTTTTACTTGCTTAAGCTTGAAATGCGACTTTTTACTATATTAGATGATCAGAAATTTCTTAGACATCATCCTTGGCTTGACTTGCTTTTATCTGTAGCTGGATAGTTGGCCATAATTACAAGGAGGTGACACGGAGGGGATTCGAAACCCATTCCTGTCGAGTAAAGGACCGTCACTGCTATTATCCTGACCATCGGATCGTACCTCGGATCAATGAAAACAAGAAGTTATAAGTAAATTAATTTTTTGAGATTTTGCTTATTACCTGAGTTCATCTGATTTCAAGTCATGGACATAGCTTTCTCAAGAAGCATCCCTGCCATAGAACTAATCTTCTTCTACACTGGCAGTAAAGAACCGTGAAAGCTGATTGAGTGTTGTCGACTTGAACTAAAACTCAATTCCGCCCTGCAACAGTTTCGAATTTGCTGGCGCGCTGCGGATGCGTTAATTTTAATGGCACTTTCAATAAGTTGGAAATATTGACCAGGTTGCCGGTGGAGTTTTGCAATTCCGTAGGCCGGGCGCGCTCTGGAATGGAATCGCGAGGCAGAAATAAAATCCATTTGGTATGATTAGCTACCGCCAGCTAGCTTTTTAATTACTACACCTTATTAAAGGAGCTAGGTTACGGCAGGTTCGTGGACGCGACGGCCGGATGAATTTAACTCTCCACTCTTCGCTATTGCTATTTTCTCATTTAGATTATTCCGGCCGACGGCACCCGTTCGCTCGCCATCGCGGAGCGCTAGGGTAGGGGGCCGGTTTCGGCAAGCAAGTACCTTGAACGCCCACTGTCCACAAGAATTCTCATCTCAGCGGCACACAGCCGCAAACGCGTAGCCCGTACGAGCCGTACCACTGTCACCTCGAATCAGTGTGGATTCGGATTCGTTCACGAGACACACGGGCATTAAAGGTACAGCGCCGTGCTGAGTTCGATCGACGCGACGCGTTTTTGTTTTTTCCACCGGAGCCACCATTGTCTATCGTGTGTTGTGCGTTAAAGTTAAGCTTCCGTCTTTTCGATTCCGGGTGCCGGTCAGTTGTGGCTCCACGATGTCGAAAAAGTTGACCAAATTTCAAATCATTCTCGACCGTGGCGCCTTGCTGTATCTGCCGGGCCAGGTGCTGTCCGGACGTGTGCTGCTCGAAACGCAGGCCGACACAGCCGTCCTCGGGCTGCACTTCCATGTGCTGGGCGAGTGTACCGTGCACGTGCCGAAGGGACGCCGTGATAAGTCGTACGACAAGGAAAACTACATCGATTTCCGCATGAAGCTGCTGGACGATTTCGACAACAAGCCGATCCTGCTATCGCCCGGCATACACTGCTTTCCTTTCAAGCTGGGACTGCCCGTATCGCTGCCGTCCACCTTTCTCGGTCGGCACGGTTGGGTGCAGTACTATTGCAAGACGAGCCTGCAGGAAACGTCCGGCATTACGCACAAGAATCAGCAGGTGTTTATCGTGCTGAATCCCATCGATTTAAATCTGGAAGTGCCGATCATGAGCGTAAGTCGTAGTAGGCCGGTCGCGTCGAATGGCGTCCCTAATTTCGAGACCGTTGTTTTTGGCCGTTTCGCAGAGTCCGCTCGAAGCAAACGTCGAGCATCGTGTGGGTGTCGGATACATTGGTGGTACGGTGCGCTGCAACGTGGGACTGGACAAGCGGGCGTACGTACCGGGCGAGAGCATTCTGCTCACCGGCGAGGTTCACAACCGTACGAATGTGACCGTGAAGCTGCTCAAGTATGCGCTCATCGAGGTAAGCGACGTTCGGCCCACGCCCGGGACAAGCTTTGACTGGCAGCGAGGCTGGGTTGCTAAAGCGTCATTGGCGAGCGTACGATGCACGTTCTGCATATGGTAAAGTTGAGTGGCAACGAAGTCAGTGCAATCGATTGAGATGGTCAGTCATTTACGGGGCAACAATCAACCGGGGTATTGAATCCCATCCCGATCGTTCATACGTAGCAAACGCTGACTGGTCGGGTACGTGGGAGGTGGAAGTGTAGTAAGCCTTTATATGGCCGGCATGACCTAATGGAGGTCGTTACGCCATAAACAGCGAGGGACCGAAACCGTTAGAAAGATACTTGGTGAAGCTTTTATGGAAGTGACAATTCTTAATTGTTGAATCAGCTAAGCTAAAGCTTAGCTTGATGCTTTGAAGCTTATTTAAGATTAACTATGACCTATCTATGTTCTGAATACCTTTAATCTTTATTGAAGTGTTAGACCAATTCTCAGCATTTACAAATCTCTTTAATTGATTTTTTTAAACTGAGTCAGACACACAAGCAATTGAACGTCGGAAGTATGTAAACGGAATGTGCAACTATAATTATGAAGATAAAAATGGACGACCTAAGCGTATTACGTCCACAGAACGTATTTATCATACGAAGACGACAAGACGAAGGTTACGGCTAGAAATAGAAATGAACGTAGGCAATGCTAATGGCCGGATAACCATTGCCAGCCCCCGTCACGGCAAATCATCGGTGGAGCAAATTTTTCAGCCCATGATCCCTTTTTCCAAATGAGCCAGCTTAGTGTCAGTCCGGGCTTTGCTTTGCCGGAGCCTTTCCGGTTCGCGCCAGCCCATTATTATTCAATAGCTTATGAATTTATGAATTTCACTCCCGGACAAACGTAACAACTTGATGCTTATTGATAAGTGTCCTACCTCGGCTGGTGCACAAAGTTCCAACGAATGGTTGGTAAAGATGTGTTTTTTTTTCTGCCTGTTCCCTGTTTCGATTCGTCCCACCAATGCACACTATCAATTTTGCTTTCTCCTTTCCCTCCACTTTAGACGGTGAAATACTTTGTGCACGGAAAGCTCGTCCATCAGGAACGGCGTGAGCTGGATGCGGTCGTGCGCGATAAAATAAAGTCCGGCGGACGAGATGTGATGCAGAATGGTCATCTGACGGTGCCACCGCTGCCACCCACCAATCTGCTCGGATGCCATCTGATCAAGGTGCAGTACAGCGTTTGTGTGAGTATCCGATGATGAGTGGCTGGCGCGTTATTATGGCTTGGTTTGTGGGTTGGTTGGCGGATCGACTGGTGCTGCTGGTGAACCGCCGCCGCTATGGGAATACGGGCAAGTGTTTCTATAGCCGCAATATTATCGCACGACTATCGTGTACGGTTGGCAGTTTCCTTTATCTCCACGACAACAAGCAATGCTTGTGATGTACTATTTTTTTGAGACGGCGGCACAGACGTCATTTTCATGGTACGGTGGTGAATCATTCTTTTTGATGGCTTATTATTTGCTTTTCATTCAAAAGTGGGAACTGTGATACTTATCAATGGTTCTACCAGTGTCCAAGGAAATATTGTCTAGGTATTTCCTGATAGCTGATCATTGGTAGCAATTTATCGAATCTCATCTGGATCGTCCTCCGCGTACACTGACTGAGTGGTTGTACGAAACGGAAAAATTAAATCAAGTAATGACAGGTGAATCCCATTAACCCTTAGAAGCGGAAGATGGTTCACCAAATGACTTAGCCACTGTGAGACACTTTGAGTTTTATTTTAATTATGTTTGCCAATAGACGATATCCTGGATATTAGCTCTCTCAGGATCATCTCTATGCAAAACTATGCATTTCCCGTGAAAATGTGCATCATGTCTTAATACATGGTTCAATATACTACTGGGATCTTTTCAGTATGTTTTCCGGTAGCAAATTGAAACATTCCGAGCAGTTTTCTCTTATCTAAATGAATACACTTGGGCGGTCCAATGGCCGATGGCGATAAAGGCGCCAGTTTAGACACGGCAGGACCGCAGTTCACATCCCATATGAGCTATCTCCCCGTACGCAGGACTAACGACCATGCTACGGATAAAATCAAGTCACAGAAAGCGAGAAATGGGAGGCCGAGACCTCTCGAGGTTTTAGTGCTGAGGAAGAAGAAGAAGAACCGACACCACATCTAAATGATCCAGGTGCATGAGCTTTGTAACCATAGACCGAGTGTTTATCGCAAAGGCTTCTGAGCGATTGGAAAGTGTCTCCAAAGAAGAATGAAAAATTGTTTAAATTAAACGGTGAAGTCCCATTTCTGGATGAAAAGAATAACTAAATACTGAAATTTTTAAATTTGGAATAAGATCAACTACCACAGGGTCCATTTGATGTGCATTTAGATTATTTAATTGTAGGGTCATACCAATCAGTCGAGAATTAAAGATCGAGATTCAGCCAGATTTATGCATCAGAGCCAGGGAACGTTTGATCTCTCATACGTACGCCATAAAGGATGGTTTATCATGATCGTAATAATGAGTAATAATGAGCAAGAGCCCCAATTATTTAGTTTTTTTGTTGCTTATTAAAATGTAGTTGTTGAAATTATGAAAGCCTAGCAATACGGCCAGGCCGTTCTTTAAAAATAAAAATTAAAAAAATATGAATGCTCAGTATTCCATCAATTGCTCTAGGTTCTGATTTATAAAGCGTTAAACCTCACACATCGTCCCAATTTTAAAGTGTTCCATATACGATGAGATCTACCTTCAAAATAAGTTGAAAATAAGGACTTAAAAAATCATATGTTCCATGAGATGTTTTTGGTTCCTTGTAATTATCATTTGTACACCGTACACTTCAAAGCATGCAATGTAAATCCCACCGTTGCATTAGCGTGAAGCGAACGCCGCAAACGGACGTTCAATTTGAATGCAGCTCAATGGAAACCTTGCCAACCGATAGAAAGCACAGCTTTGCAGCTTGGATGAATTATAGCTTCCTGCCAACAGTGCTGGAGTGTAGTGTGTGCGTGTGTGGAACACGCGCAGCAAAGGATTTGAAATCATTCCGAACACATCAAAGTGAATGGTTCAGGCGGCCCATACGCCACCCACCGCGCACTGTAGTGGCTGGTGCAATAAAGGTACGCAATAATAATATGCGGCGGGTACGATTCCATTTATCAATCTCACACCAGGTGCTGATTGAGCCGAACCTGATGGAGCGCCAGGAAGCCATCCGGATTCCGATCACGCTCGGCACCTACCCGTTCCGGCGTGACGACGAGAACCTGCAGGAGTGGGTTGACAACTACGTGCAGTACCCTGCTGCGCTGCCCGTCTCACGTGGCACACCGTTTGAAGTGCTGCACTAACAAGCCCGCAGCCGCCTCTGCCGGAGGATGTGAGCATGTCACTCGAGATTAACACAGCGAGATCGATGTGCAGATACCCCCGTGTTCGGAAGATGCACGGCCAACGTACGATGGCGGTTAACATCAGCACGTCGACAGCACACATCGTGACTCGTGAACCCGATTGCAGGTTTTTGCGTAATAAATCTAATAATAAATTTAAATTAAAACACGAAAAACAGATGTTGCATTATTTCAAAAGGAGTAAGCAAGGGGAAAAAAGGAGTAACAGCAGTAGTTCGCTTCCTTCGGCGATGGTTGCTCTTGACGTCGATAGGGCTGTACGGTTTAAGAAAAACTTTAAAGAATCTTCTTCGTCCTACGCCTTTCCCGGATGAATGAAAAACCCCGCACCGTAAGACGGCAGGAAGAAAGAAAGATGATTTACTACAATTTTTGTTCGTGACCGACCGCACCACGGAACTGAGCACAAGGCGAGTGTCCTGTCAGTGGCAGGCATGTTCTACCCTTTTCTTTATTTTTAAACGAAATCCTCCGTTGCAGAAACGGTTATGGGTCTGGCTGTAGAAGGAAAAACATAAACATAGAAAACTCCCAACTACTGCCGAGTTTCGGGCGATTGTTTCAGCAAATCGGATAACGCACCTTGGCCGTTCAAATCAGTGCCGTTAGATTTTTTTTGTTGTGCGTCCCTCGGGGAAATATTGCACTTTGCACGCTAATTAAAATCACTCCGGTTAACTCCTGTACCCCAGCGTGGCGCGCACGTGAACCTTTTTTCACGAACCACCACGCGCCTCCATCGGGTTGGGGTAGGTTCATCCGCTTCGGTTTCGATAAGCTTCGGCAAGCTTCGGCAAGCTTTTGGCAAGCTTCGGCTGCTCGCGCATGAAACCGATTTGAAGTGGTCGTACAGAGGCTCATCGGTTCAGTCGTGTTCGAAGCGTTGAGCTGGATGATTGTCCTGGCGTGGCCAGCACATTATCCGGCATCCGTGGCATCCGTAACGGTTTCTTTCTAGTGTGTGTGGTTAGTCGGTGGCCTTTTATTGGTGAATAATTAAGCAACTGGAACGATTGTTTCAAGTTCAAACGGAAGTGGGAAGCTGTGACGACAAAGAACCAGCAGCCACCGGAAAAGGATACACAAATGCTGATCGACCGATTGTTTGATCGCTATCGGTACAATGCACCGTAGCTCGAACGCATGATTGAGTGAGATGCAAGTGGGCATGCAAGTGCCCATCCGGTGCTGAAGAGTGCAAAGTGAATGCCTGTTTCCTGGAACCGAACCCGAGCGAACCGAGTGGGACGAATCGGCGAATCGGTGCTGTTTGTCTCCGGGTGATGTTGGGCCGGTATTAGTTTCGTGGTTGAGTGGCAGGTCGGCCGTGCGGTGTTGGGAGACGACAGCCAACACACAAAGGTGCATCCTTCGTACAAAGAGTTTTGACACACCACACCAACACAGCCAGCCAGGCCAGCCAGCCAGTGAGCCAGCCAGAGTGCGCGCACTCTCGCTTTTGTCCCAGTTGCAGCGCGGGATGCATTCCTGCTTCGTGCACATCGTCGGTTCCCAGCTCTCCCAGGTCAGTTCCCGGGAATGGTTGCCAGTCGTCTGCTGTGACGCTGCTGGCGCTGGCGGGAGCTACGGTGAGCTGAGAGCGAATGATAGCAACGAAATAGCAACATCCATACGTGCACTCGAATGCGTTTGTATGGGTGTGTTGATGCACCCAACTGTGTATGAGTGTGTGTTCGTGCTTGTATGAGAGAGAGAGAGAGAGAGAGAGTGAGTGTACAGAAAGACTTAAATTTTAATGATTGCTCACAAACGCTCGTGTACTTTAATTTGTTTATTTCATTGATGCAAACAGCATGGAGTGGAAATGCACTAACTAAGGTAGAGAAAGATGCGATGGTGTAATAATCCTTGCCGTGGATGCGTTAGGCTTTGGTACAACGAAAGTAGCAGATACCGCGATACCGTGCCCTCGTTTGTGCCAGTTCGGTTTGTGGCGGTTGTGTGCCAGTGTGCCAGTGCACCAGGTCGTGTACGGTGCGCTTTCAAGTGCGTTGAGGCGAAGAAGTACGGCAGGCACTTCACAGTACCCTGGGTTGGGTATCCGGAATCGCGGAGTTTGTTGAAGTGACTCGGTGAAAACAGGTTGCAGCGAACACACGGATGCAAGGACATGTGTACAAGTGACATTATAGCCAAGAGCACCACTACAACTACCACTACTACCAACTGGAACATCAACGCGCTTTGGTAAGTAATTAGAACCAGAAGTACAGCTGGGGTCCGTTATACATTTGCCTTGTGACACTTGTGACACTGTGGGGCATTCATTCTTTCTTTTCATTTAATTTAAATTTTAATGAGATGCATTGCTTGGCAAATTGGGAAGGCAACGGCAAACCCCACCCTTCTTGAGCGCACATCAGACGCTCCTGGGCCGGGAACGTTTCGCGCCCCTGCTTAATGGATGCGTAAATAACCCATTCATCCCCGTAATGTGGTTCAACGTCCGAAACAGCTGACGGGCAAATCCGTGACAATCGTACCCGAAGCGAAAATAAACCGCTTTCACTCAAATAAAGCACCGCTTCAATGGAGTACGCACGCTTACTTTCGCATATCCTCGCATAGCACTCTGGCCGGTCGGCACACTCCTCGTGCGATGTGAGCCGTCCGAACGTGCTGAAGTTTCTCCGCACCGCTCGACGAATAATGATGCATTTTATACCGAATACCGCGGTATACGTGCCTGCTAATGCGAAGGTTTACCACCCATGATGATGATGGGGGCCCATGATGATGGGTCCCCAGGCGGGCAGCACGGTATCGGATCGGTCCCTTCGCACGAGAAACAAACACCCCCAAAACAGGTGGTGGTTGGGGGGGTGGAGGGAGGGAGGGAGAGTGGAAATGGGAGGGGGAGGGAAGAGCAGGGAAGGGTGCCCATAAACGGCGATCCAATAATCTACAGACGACCCTTTTTTCCGGGTCGCCTTTCCGGGGCCCGGTGCTGTATTTCATGCGAGCGTTTGCATGAGCGTGGGGCGGTTGAGAAATTGGGCTCGGCAAGGGCAAATGGAATGAAACATCAAATTAATCGCTAATAGCGCTCGGAGATTGTTTGCGGTTTTCCTACCGGCACAGGGCGAGTGGCCGGGAATGCGAAAAGGGGCGATGGGGTGTTATTTTAGAAGCCCCCACCAGCAAGAGAGGCGACAGTGTACGCCTCGGGAAAGATGATCAAAAGGCATCCTAAAAGGTGGCAGGTGCTGATACTGATCGTACGGGTGGGCGAAGCGGTAGGATTTATCAGTTGACATCAGTGGAAGTGGGTGCTATTCGAAGGAATTTGGAATTCACTGTCACAGTCAACACGGGGTGGACCGCTGCTTTTGGGCCGGGTCGCGTGACACGAGACACGAGGCGACCGGAGACCATCGATTTTCCATCACGAAAAGTTTAATGATGCATGCAGGATGAAAATCGAATCTAGGCACATGGCCCCAGGGCGTGTAGCGGGGTTACAGTTGCTAGGTGTTGTGGGTAGAGGTAGAGTGGCCAGAAATAGATGGCTCGAAATGTTCATCGTACGTGTGCAGTGCAGTGTACTTTAGGGTTTAGCTGGATGTAACGTACACATTACGTGTGGTGCAGGCTTCTACCAGCAAGTGTATCGGATATATGGTGGTTGCTTGTTTTGAAAACTAAAAATGTGTTAAAAATGGATTACAAGTTAGAAACATTGTCACAACAAATAGTGATACATTATAACTTGTTCTGATTATATTGTGTGAGACGTAGTATGATCCAACCATCTTAGAAAGCTCAAGAGCTTTTCTTAGCTTCGTGATTATCTATACATGTGTAAATGAAGTCAAAAGCCAGTAATGGCAGGCCTAAACCTCTTGACCTTGTCCCGGAGGTAATTCCCTAGAATCGATTACTATTTTTTTAAATCATGTAGTCATTTTTTACCTCTCCTTACATTGTCTTTGAGATGGTGCACAATTATTTTCGTCCAGATAGGAGAATGGGTATTAATTTTATAACATTTAGTACATCATCATCTTTGTCGTTCCCTTTTTGCATGACAGCTTCCAGAAGTCTGTATTTGCTCCAAACAATTCTTATTTAACTTTAACTGTATGGTCAGTTATTTAACTTTAACTGTATGGTCAGTTCTGCCTTTGGGATGACAGTTCGGTTGGGATTCGATACCATTCACTTCTGTGCTGGAGAGCGTAGAATTTATAAAAGATTAGAACGTATATTTTGAGTGTATGAATCAAGGCTAGTTATGTTATACAAAACTTTAATGTTAGCGATGCTTCCTTTAATTCTTTTGACTAGGGAGTGTTATTGGTATCCGGAAATTTTTACTTTTTATTATTTGACCGACACAAACATTGAGCTTGCGATGAAATAAATTCGAAAAAATCTACTTATATTAGTCATAGCTTAGAATGAATATCAGGTAACCGAAGGAAGGGGCAGTTCAGTGGCTGATGCGATAACGGCGCCAGTCTTCACACGACAGGAACGGGGTTTAAATCCCATCCGGACTACCTCCCCGTACGCTGCTACGAGTAAAACAAAGTCACAGAAAGCCAGAAATGGCAGGCTGAGACATCTTGAGGTTGTTGTGCCAATCAAGAAGAAGAAGAAATTTATTTTGAATACATAGCTTTACTGTGGTTTATGTCTAGGACGTTTAAGTTAACTTCATTATTGTGACATTTATTGATTTATAATATTTGCTCTCCTTACTTAAGATTTTAATATTTTAAGCCTTTGTTGAGCTTTTTCTACTTGTTGTACCATAATGAGATGCCCAGATACATTTCGTACTTACTGCCCCGTCAAGTCCGAACGAGCTGCAAGTACATTGTATAATTTGTGTAACACAACTACGCTACTACAGCACAATACCTTTCCCATCCGTTCCTTTGTTACCGGCCATTCGAAAGGAAACACATTTTACAATTTCTTGTCGTCCCTGTCAGTGTCACGGCCGGGAAGTGAATGCTATTAAATCCCTCCTAATTGGCAACTTTCACCATGTTTTACTGCGAATAGATGAACGTTTGGAGGCAAATCGAATAACAACAGTGTGTCCTTTTTATTCTCCTGCCTTTCCAGGATGTCATAGACCGGAAGGGTAACCATTGTGTCGGGGCCGGGCCCGGTGCATCGTGCAGCGAAGTCTGGGTGACGGACGGGGAAGGACGGTACTATTATCACCAGAGCAAACCGACGAAGGACGAAGGAGGTCAGGTGGAGACGGTTGTAGCATACGGTGCCGTCCCGCGCGCCAACTTTGCCGTTCCGGGCGAAGAACATGGGCCGCCCGTACTATGATGATCCGGTTGAAATGTGGCTCTGGTCGTCGACGAAGCCCGTACACTTTGTGCGACTATCGACGGTTCCTTTTCCGGAATGGTTTCCCGGTACGGTAACGTTGGCTAGGGCGACCGTTGGGTCGGGCGTTGCTCATGGTTCGGTCACCGGCAGCTTAAGCCGTCCGGCAGGTTACAACACCGGCTACGTTAGCTACATGAAACGCTTCAATTTCACTGCAAACCTCGATGGCCCGATCGACGACCGGGCCGGGCTGGGGGATCAGATAGCGGTCGACGAGGAGGACGATGATGGGTCGCTGGCACTGCACAACTACTGGGCCTTGCTAGCAATTATACTCGTGTTCGGTACGGCCGCCGGTAACATACTCGTCTGCCTTGCCATCGTCTGGGAGCGGCGGTTACAGAACGTCACCAACTACTTTCTGATGTCACTGGCCATCACGGATCTGATGGTCGCTCTGTCCGTGATGCCGCTAGGAATACTGACACTGGTCAAAGGTAGGTCGCTTGCTGTTTCGTGCTTCATTTATCCGTTTTGCTGTGATTTTCAGTTGTCCGGCCGTGTGGACCATTATCTAGCCCGGCCGCAAAGTTAACCACAGCGTGTATCAATGATTCTCTCAATCACCCGTTACAAGGAACCGGCCCGGCAAGCACATACTCGGGTCGGGCGTGTTCAATGCCGTGGTTTTCTAGCACATCAGCATGTATGATGGTGTGTGGATGACGAGAGTCCTTGGGGCTATCCGTACGGCGAGACAGTGTATCATGCATCCATTAATGGACCGGCGATGGAATCGGTTTAATTTTTCTTTTCTCAACCGTCGCACCTCGGCGACAGCGAGGCGAAAGTGGGAGAGCAACAGTGCACACAACCTGATCGTTACTCGCTTGATTGTTTGAATGGGTTCGACATTTTGTCACAAAAGGTGCGCTGTGAAACCATCAATTTGCGAGCGGTCACGATGCCTGTTGGTCATGATTGTTGTTTCGAGAGCTGTGTTAACCGAGACAAACATGATGTCTTGTGCGTTAGTTGTTGTTATTGAAACACGTCGTCCCGGTGCGTGGTGTTGATACATCCTTTTATAGGCATTGAGACTGTCGGAGGAATCGTTTTCTTCCAATAGATATCGATTTACCGTTCACATTGGTCAAAATATCCTTGTCCCTATCGCTCGTTCTAGTGCACCGAAATGTACCGTGTATAGGAAAGACTCCTACTCGCATGATCTCTCATGTACTTTTGTTTCCTGAAGCCTTTTCATCAAGGCTTTTTCTAGGTCTATGTATCTTGAAGTTGTTGGATTAGTGGTTTGGTAACTTAAATGTTGCATCAGGTATTGATAGCTAGTCACCTTCATAAATAGTTTTCCATAACCACTCAGGAAAGAGTGTGAGATTGGTCTGCAGGTTTAGAAAAGCTCTGAATGGGATAGGTTTGAGTTTTACATTCAAATCATTTTTGCATTCAATCCGTAGCTTTTTCTTAAAGTTTTAAGCCTCGGCAAAGTTTTAAGCTTGATAAGTCGATGAGTTTAATTTGATGAGAGTAAAATCTTTCAAGTTGATTTTTTTCTTTTTAGCGTGTTTAATGGCGTTTTATACTCTGTTCCCTTAAAAAAATATTGGTTGGGGATCGTTTTGGAGAGACGTTTTCTTTGTTTCAAGTTTAAGTGTTGTTTAGTATTATTTACAAAATTTCAATTGATTGTTGTGAAGAACATGCTTTGTGTTGATTCTCGCAAAAACACTCCAGTCCCATGCTGAGTGCCAAACATGCTAGTCCCAATCCTTAAACCTTCGACAAAATTAAGCACAAGCACCCATACATTTAGCAAACTTACCTTGGTAATTACACATGAACTGTGCGCAGAATAAACAATGCTGCCAAGCGTGCGGAACCGTTCCCGTATTGGCACAAAATCGTTACTCAACAGCATGGCGCTAATTGGAGGGGTTGGAGCGTGAGCATTGGCATCGATTGAACGATGTGTCCAGTTCGAACACCTCGACTTGCACGGTGTTTCTCCCCCAAAACCAGCACGACAAGGACCAATTAGCCTAATTGCTGACTGCAGTTTGTGCCGCCATTTCAATCGAACCTGCCCACCGGAACTGGACTCGAACCGGCTACCACCGAATGCTTGATTGAGTTGTTGCCGGGATGGGTTTGGAGTTTTGAGCATGCAGAAAAAGGGAGCGAAGAAAATACTGCATGACCATAGCGATAGCTACCGTCAGCCAGACATTCGATCAAACTTTGGGCCATTTTTATGTTGTTCGCTCCCACCCGTTCTTTCTTCATTGCTCCAACAGAGTATCTCCGTTTGTAATCTAATTTACCCACGATGGAGAAAATGGCTTCTTCAGCAAGCGGTAAGGAAGAAGAAGAGCGGTGGTTGTCCTAGGGGAAGGTAGATGTATGTGTGCGACCCTTAGTTAATTGCATTCATATACATTTGCCCGTTCCCCGCGACAAGAGCCATCCCGAAAAAGGGAAACCTTTCGCTTGGGAAAGTGGTTTCATTGCTTTAGGTGTGATACTCCGATCGTAACACAACTTTGCAATTCCCACGGAACGGGGACCCATTTTTCCCCAAGCGGTCCAACCGGCCCTTATTAGCGGTGACCTTTATGGGCGCAATGACTTGTGTATATTTCTAGCTGGCATGTGTGTGTGTGAAAAGCGCGAAATGTTTGTGCCCTTCTTCCGGTAACGGTGTTTTCATAGGACTACGCCACCGACTACGCGCCCTCGATGGCTTAGCTTTGTCTGACCTTCGTAAAGGTTTTACTGCGTGTTGGATCACGTGATGCAAAAAAAAAAAGGCAAATGCGGCGGCAAACTCGGTTTCAGTGCCGGTGGGAGGGTTTTTTCCTTTTCATTGTTGCCTTTCTCTAATCCTACCAATACGACACAGACACACACACACGCACAGATTCGACGATGACGGGATGTGATTTGCAGCTCGCTGTAACCGGCCACAACAGCCTGTTGTCAGTTCAATGAGTTCCTCTATTATTTTTTCGCCTTTTGTACCGTTTCTAGACCAAACATTTGGCCTCACGACGATGCAGGCACAAAACCCTGCCCTTCTGATGAACAAACAAAAATAGGGATGATCAGGCTATTGATCGCATCAACAAAATTAAAACGAGCCATCTAAACGGGTGGCAAGTGGTAGTGCCCAGCAACAAGAAAAGGGGACACCCAAAAACGGTTGATTTAGTACGGAACGCACGTTTTTTACCCAGCGAAAAGTTTAGTCTTTTGTTGCCTTTTCCCAGTCCCCGCTATTGATCGATGTTGTGTAGGCTGCAATCTCATGCTAACTCAATCCGTAGCAACGTAGCTAACAGTATTAAGCTAATGAAATACATTCCACATCATCCACTAGCTTTTCCGGCCGGGGGATTCCCATCTCGGGGGAAAAACTTGTACGGCATTAGCGCGGGGCGGCTCGTTTTGTTCAATGTCCACAAAGGTGCTGTGCGCTGGTTGGTAATGTTAAGTTGAGCGCAAATGGTGCAAATTCAATCAACTAGTTGAAATGAGCAAAATATCGAACTGAGTGTAATATCATGTAAGTGAATCAATGGGATGTGAAATTTGTTATGTACTTTTCAATTCTATTAAGCGGTCCCGATCCGATAATATGGTGTATTAAATTGTGCCGTAAACGTGATTAATGGTTTTGTTTTCGTTGGATGTGAAGAAAATTGTATAAAGAAATTCCTAGCTTTTTAGACCTACCAAGCTCTTGGATGAGAGTGTTTTGATGAAATTTCAAATTTGTGCTCAAGATCGTGTTATGCAGATTGCCTGCATTTCGGCGCAAACACTGAATATTATAGCATATATATTTACTAAGATTTGCTGGTTTATGCGAAAGCAAGTTCTAGAATTTTACGTCTAGCATGAAATTTAGAATGTACAAACGCAGTTATATTACTTGAAAAAGAAACCAAATAAAAGCAAGTAAAGGAAGTATAAACAATCAACAAAATTAGTGCTGTAGTAGTAGCGGAGCCTTAACCTCACACAACAGGACGCAAGTCAAATATCATACAGACAGTTCAGCCTTCGCAATTGCTGACTTCTTCTTGTAGTATCATGTTGTTACGAAGCCTAGAACGCTATTACATGGCCACCATAAGCACAAAGATCGCTACATCAAAAGGAGAGAGAGAGAGAGAGTGGGAGCGTGGCATAAATTACAAAAAAGTACTTTCAAATTACTCCCTGGCACAAAAAATTGACCTTCTTTTCTCTTATGTTTTGCATTTTCCATCTGTTACGAATCCGTTCTTTGTTCACTGCAAACGGTAGGCCACTTTTCAAAGAGCTGTTTTGGCCTTTGGTGGATTTTATTGCAATCGCTAAGGTGACCGAAATAGAACAGAGCCTCATGATTACTTTGCTAACATATTTATTGCAATAATTCTGTGCCAGATGGCATTTCACCTTAACCAGTCTTATAAGCTGTGAAATTATTTTGTTCTTGAATATTTTTGTACTGTGGACTGCGAGTTTAAAGCGCAGAATTGAAACTTCTTTATTAAATTGTTTTCTCTGTAGAAAAAAATATAGCAATATCCTTTAATTTAAACTTTTATTGCGATTAAAAGCTTGAGAGGTTCAGACCAGAACAACATGGACTTGATTGTTACCCGTTGTTGGATCAATCGAACTCAGTCGTGCAAATGACATGTCTCTCTTTACGTATCACTATTTTCAAACAGAGCGATCCTCAGCCATTCGGCTTTAGAATTTAAGCTTGTTTTTATCGGCTCCAATTAATTGTTTTGTTGAAGAGAATGGCCCTGGTGTATCTGTTAGCTGTAGAGCATTGTTTTACTTTGCGTTTTCTAACTCAAACATCAACCTCAGAGTGTCAGTGAACGAATCCCACATCGTTAAAATATTGTTTTCTCATAACATAAAGTTAACCTTCACTCAACTGCTCGTTGATTGGTTTTTGTAGCGAAATGCAACAAGATTAACAAACAATTGCCAACACGAGCTTGAAGCAAAACCACACAAGCAAAAACAAAAAAGCAAATAGAAGCAAACCGTAACAAAAATAACTGTTTATCACCGATGAGCTTACGCCACCACCACCATGCACCACCCAGTTGCTTTGCTCGCGGCAAGAAACGACCCGCAGCAGGACACACACGCAGACGGAGACAGAGCCTGCCAACCAGGACAGAGGTGTTAAACAATTGTCAGTATGTTGTTTAAAATCTTTTCACACTTGGCGGGAGCAGCGCCGGCTCGGGCACAATAGAGACACATAAGAAGACAGCCACACGCCCGTGCACCCTCCCCCTCGACGTGGGAGATGATCTTGTTGCTGTTGCCGTTGCTCCGGCCCACTCTAAATCCGCCCGGGACGGAGGAAAGCATTACGAATAATATTATGTAAATTCGAATCATGAAATATTTATACACCGGTTCCACACGGTCGCCTCTCGGGATCGCCTGCCAATGCTGCTCAGTCCTGCGGAACGGTGTCCTTTTCTTTGTTGTGTCCACATGCGAAGGCAATCCAAGCCGTCAGTCAATAGGCGGTCGAAAGGAAGTCAAGTACGGGCTTTAGGTGCGGGCCATCCGCACGCCCGTGGCCATGGTTGGCAGGACGCAGCACCAGGCAGACAGTCGGTCGTACGGAATACCCGGGCATCCGGGAATGCTGCGCGCCGAGCCCGGAACCGCTGAAGGATGGTGCAGACAACAACCGTAAAACATTGGATAAGAAACGAAAACAAAAAAGCACACCCGCGCGCACACACACACACATTTCCGGATTTGCGAGCCGAAGGATCCTGTCAAACGCCTGACTGACAGAAGCAGGCAAATCTCGCATCGCAGCTGTCGGTAAGCGTTGTTTATCATCGACATGGCCTTCCAACGGTTCGCCGATGTATGATCCGATGACGGACGAAGACGGACTGAGGAGGGGGCGGGCAAAGTGCCGCAGGCCATGCTCGGCTGGGTGTCGAGCATGGTGTTATTCTTCCGTTTTGCCACCATCGAGAGCGAATCCGGTACCACCACCGTCCCAACCCCGAAAGCCGTGAAGACCCGTCGATGCATGGGAAGGAGTTTGGATGAAAAATGGTTTTACTCGGAATGGTTGCGCCTCACCCACTTCATTCGGAGCTCCCATCCGGAAGCTAACGCCCGGAAGTTAACCTACAGCGTGGGCAAAAAACCCCTAAACCCACACACACGCACAGACATTCGTTTACACAGCCACATTTTCACACCATTTTCGCACGGTATTCAAGAGACACAGCGAGAAAAAGAAGAAGAGGTCGAGTAGACGAAAAAAAAAACTAACGGTTCTACGGTAGTACACTTCCGGTTTCGGAGCGCTCTGCAATAGTTTACCCCCCCTCCCCCCCCCCCCTTCCCCCTGCGAGCCGAACAGGCCGGGAAACTGCTGAAATCATTTACACAAACAATTGTTTTCGTTTGCCACCGTCTAATTAATGATGTTTACGAATGCGTCCGGCCAAACCCGACGGCCCAGACCGTGTGTCTGACTGGATCTGGAGCGAGTAGCAGCGAAAAAAAGGGCACACAATAGAAAAAAAACGTGTTGCCGGCACGTCGAGGACCGAGGTTGTTTCGGAAGTGTTCTAGTGTCAGCCACAAACAACAGCTTCATCAGGGGAGACCGAGCGGTCTGCAGCGATTGGTTCTCCGGGCCCCGAAGACGAATTGACATTTTGATCTTGGTACAGAAATTAGCTGAAATTCGATGCTTTAATCCCATTTGCCGGCAATCGACGCTTAATGAGCCAATTTGGAAGGTTGTGTGTGTGTGCGATAGTAATGAGAAAATAGATTGCTGATAGCACCCCATATATTAAATATTATCAATTCCCATTACCATGGCGATGAAGTTGCGATGGATACATAGACTCCCCTTTTTATTGTTTATTGAGTATAATTGTTTCTAAAGTGATTAAAAATTTATTTAATGTACCGTTCCAGTAAACTACGAAATTATTGAAGCACTCGAAGCGAACAAAGTTTTGTAGGAAAAAAAAAATGAATCGTGAGTAAGTGTGCAAACACCGCACAAAAGCGTGGGAAAGAATCGGGAAATAAATAACTAGCCCTATAGCATACACGGAACTACACTACCCGGAACCGCACCACACCGGGAAACTGGGTGAAAGGAGGAAAAAGTTTTCTGCTCCGAGTGAAAAAATAAAACTTTTTTATGAACCAATAAGGCAGTGGCTGAAAAGATTCGGCAAAGAAAATGGGCAAAAACAGGGAGATCATGGGTGGAGCGATTTCTTTGATCACCGTCGCCATCGGTTGAAGAGTATCGAGAAACTATTTATCAAACAAGATTAATCAGCATTCTTCCGAACATTATAGCGATCATTAATTCGTATTGTGTTCTCGCATTTTTCTGGAGTGTTTTTTTATTCACACCTTGATTGCGGGTGGCAAAGGTTGGGGTGGTTTTATGGCGTGGTAAAGTTACTAACAGAGTCTTTGGGGGAGAGATTTTCGTTGGGTAGAAGGTTAGACAAGTAATGGTGAAATATTAATGTACGGTATTGGATAAAAATAAGTGAATTTTAGGCTTAGTATCGTTGGCTACGTGATAAGGGAGATTAAATCAACAAATAAGTAATCTATCGCCAAAATTAAGGACATGAAATATGTAAAAGGTTTACTTCAATGACTTAAAGCTGCCATTTAAAATGATTCCCTTTTGACCCGAAATAAACTAGCTTTAAATCATTACTTTTGATAACGCTTTTTATCGTGCTGTAGATTTTGGTTCTTCTTGTTAAACGGTTGGCTTCATGGCCTCTGATAATCTAACTCGGACAATGGTACTGAGAGGATTAGTGTTATCCTTGAAGTACCTTCAAATCGCTATAAAGCTAAGAGATGATGTCACTTGAACCTGAAACACACATTACATTTTCAAAGAGTATGTCTCGATTCTTATCATTATTTCTATCAATTCTTCTACCAGATCCCGGATCCCACGAGTTTGTAAAATAGCCCAAGAATTACTTACTTACCTATACTTTTCGCAGTCTAGAGCCTTCGCTTCACAATCCAATATCAGGCCTTCTTGGCATCAACACTATCACTCTGACTGGACTGGATCGTCCGGCGCCATTCTCATGACATGATCAGCCTATCGTATCTGATAAAAGTGAACGTAGGTGTCTTTTTTCGTATCTCAAAGGCAGATAAATAAACGAGAGTCATGCCATGTGTGTAGTTCTGCGAATAGCCCTTGGACCTTAGCAGACTCCAGCACCCTCCATTATTTACCTTCTCACATACTCTAAAATGTTAGCAAAGACGACGTCTGACACCCCCAGTGTCTGACCCCGGAATGTTTTCTGAATCACAAGCGGCCCTTTCCAGTTAGGCTAGGTTGAAAAGAAGACAGAGTGTAGAAGACAGACCATCTCCCTGGTACAGACTCTTGGTTGTAGCGCTGGGAGTAGTAGGTCTTTAACCTTCACCTTCAGCTGATATTTGATGTTGATCCTTTTCATTTTTACAAGTCTAAGCCTTGGCTGGGCTTTCCAAACAGCTCACCGCGTTGCATATTTTTTACCTTAAATTTACTGTCTTAAAGGACTTTAAAATCAATGAAGAAATAGTGGGAATCCAGCCGAGATCATCCATCTACTCCAAGGTCAGCCGCATGGTGAAAACTGGTCAGCGGTTGAATTTCCTCCTTTCGCCTTCCTCTTTGATAGTTTCCAACTATCTTTTCGTCGTGTTGAGTAAGAAAGAAAATCTTTTAAGTAGGATTTAGCAATGTAATTATCATTTTTAATTGCATTAAATCCCTTTTCGTTCATTAAAACACACCCTTACGATTTTTGAAAGATGCTTAGGAGCGTTATCACCCTGAGTTATGTTTCATTTCAAACGCATCTTTCGTTCAGGGTGTGAGGTCTTTATTTTTTCAATTTAAATTCAAATTTAAGACTCTTATTTACAATTTCTATCTCGTGAAATGATGGAGGTATTACTCGCTGAACTCACGAGCTGTACTTATTTGGTTTTACGCTATAAATTAAACTGCTGTGTGTTTCGTAAGCTTCTACAGTAGAAATCCTTTTTCTCCTTTCCCTCGGTTTTCTTGAAACAACCGGCGCTATAAACACTGCTACAACATTTCTTTTCGATGAGTTTTACATCCCAATTCGATTACTTTTCGTTGGAGAAGGGGTGAACACAAAAAATGTATCAAAAACTCAAACACCCGGAAGCCAGCAAAATTTAATCAAATTGATCGATTGAGAGATGAATGAAAATAAATGGCCCCGATTGGAGAAGCATTAAAAGTGATCAACGGCAAAAGGGTCGACGGTAAGCGTAATGTGTAGCGAGAAAAAAAACATTTACTGGAAAATAAATCGATATAGTTGTACACACTCACGCACATAATCCCCCGATATGACATGCCACCCGCCCCCCGGTGGAGGCGTAGTGGAGCTATTTTTAAATGGGAGAAAAATAAGAAATTAAAAAATAAATTTTATTGGATACGTGTGAACAAAAAAAAAAACAACCCATTCCTCAATTGGGAAACAAAAAAGGGTTTTAATTAAAATTAATAATTAAAACCCCTTATTATAGAACTGTACGCACTGTTTGGCTTTTACATCAGCGTAAAGTGCCACGAAAAACGGGGGCTTTTGTGCATCGATACATGGACACATTTAATTTGTGGTACGTGCGTTTCATCAATTATCTTTATCCGGCTTTTTCCTGTGCTTTTTTTGTTGTTTTTTGAATTCCTAAAGGGCTGACTTTAGGGCCATTATTCTTTTTGTTTCCCTCGCGTTAACCATCTACTCGAGTCAAGGCTCGCTGGGAGAGTGAGTATTACCCAAAAACTAATTAATTACTTGCCAATGAAATCAAGCGTTCGGTGATCAAAGAACCGTTTTACGAGCCAGGATCAATCAACCCAGCGCTGAGGAACACACTGACTGACTGACTGACTGACTGGAGCGGGTTAATAGGGGAAATATTGTAAAGGTGCTTGGTAGAAGTTCACCCCCAAACCGTGGCAAACGTGTTGCTGAAGAACGGTGTGTAATGACGACATTTAGCAATTAAGTTGATTAATCCGATTGAAACTTCCCCATCCAGCAAACCGACTGATCCTGCCAGCTAAGGAACCGATAATTGTACAGCATCAACAGTGCTGTGTGGCCAAACATTTCCAGAACCTTTCCCGCTCGGGTTCGGTTGGCTCGCACGCGAAAGAATTTCCCACTACCACAGTGTAAACAAACAAACGGGTTGCTTCGTGTATTTGCAGGACACTTTCCGCTCGATTCCGAGTACTGTCTGGTGTGGATCTGTCTGGATGTGCTGTTCTGCACCGCGAGCATTATGCATCTGTGCACCATTTCGGTCGATCGGTATCTGTCGCTGCGGTATCCCATGAAGTTTGGACGCAACAAAACGCGTCGCCGCGTGGTGCTGAAGATAAGTTTCGTCTGGCTGCTTTCGATTGCGATGAGTCTCCCGCTAAGCTTAATGTATTCGAAGGTAAGTGCAAGCTGGGCAGCTGTGGTGATGTGATGCACCCACCTAACAACAATCAAACACAAGAACCACGTTGGGGCGCAGAGCTTGATATGTGTTGTCCCCGTATTTTTGTTGTTGCTCGCTTCGCAGAACCATGCATCGGTGCTGGTGAACGGAACGTGCCAAATACCGGACCCGGTGTACAAGCTGGTCGGATCCATCGTCTGCTTCTATATACCGCTCTGTGTAATGCTGATCACCTACACGCTGACGGTACGGTTGTTGGCGCAGCAGAGCGAAAATCTGGGCGGGGTGGGCAGTGGCGGTGGATGGTCGAGCGGGTGGTTGGGCCAGGCGCCTGCCTTCGATCGGCGCAATACATGGAAGCGAATAATTAAGCTCAGTCTGCCCACCGCCCAGAATCCGCACGCACACTCGGCTGCCTCGACCGATACGGAGCTTTCCACGCTGGATAATCACGATCTTTGGTTGCTGGAGTCCAGGTAAGGCTATTATGTATGTCATAATATGTTCTCGGAAGGTTTGTGGTGGAAGAACTGGTGTGGAGAGAATTCGATGGAAAGTGTGGGAAGCCGAGTAAAAAAGCTTTACAACAGCCATCCCTTTTCTTCAGCATTCCAGAACCCAGCTCCATTACGATGACTGCTATGCAGCGATTTGGTGAAGAGATGTTGAAGTTGTCTCAGGGGTTAGAGTCCGTGGCGCAACACAGCGATCGACATCTTGGCCTGGGCGGTAAATCACGATCGCCGGAGCGCAACCGTGATAATGAATCATTCCGGTAAGTGATTGGAGATTGTTGAAAGATAATCCAACTTCTGCATATAAAAATCGTTTTTCCGCTTATTCGTTGGTTTACTTTTGATTTTAAAACGTCCAGAGCAGTCAAACTATGAAACTATAAACCAATATGATTTCAATCGCTATTTAAATACAAATTAAAATAAAACTTGATAACGCCTGAACCGAGCTGACCATAAAAAATGCTTCAGAAAAGGTTCAGAATAAACAAATAACCAAAATGGAAGGACCTGTGAGTATAGGAGCACCCAGAAACCTTAGGGATAACAGGATGAAGGAAAAAAAACACACACAAATACAAATACCAAAAACGGGGTTCTCGATATATCGAAACCGTACAATGTTGGCAAACAGCTGTAACTGCTACAGAAACCATATTCAAACAAGAAGCTGGATGCCAGCATGAAACCATGCTGAACGTTAGTAAACAACTACATGGAAGCAAACTGCAGCTCGGTACCGAATCGGTTCGACAGTGCAGGCAGGCAGGCAGGCAGCCTGGCAAAAACAAACAAATGTGGCTCGTGTGACGGATTGTTAGTGAACTCTCGAACATTTTAATGATGTTTATGGGACAGGAAGGTATTCCGGAACCGAAACTTACCATACACACATACCTTGAACCGTGGCGTAAGTTGTACCGAACGAGTAACTTTATTATCGTACAGCTGCAGAGTGACGAAAAAGGATGCGCTTTGTGTATGACAATTCAGGTGAAATTGTAAAGAAATTAAGAGACAAAGAAATTTGTTTGCAGTTCAGTAAAATTAGATTATTGTGCATTAACTTTGAGATGGAAGGAACGCCAAGTATGCAATATATATCCTTTTATAACATCATTAAACAGCTGAGATGAGCATGAGAATTCGAAAAATCTTTTTCCAACTGCTTACAATTTTTGCTCACGTTTGTTGCTGTTCATTGAGCAAAATTCAAGAAACCATTGAGGACGAGACTGTCTGTCTTGCGACGTTGAAAGGTTCTTGGTACACGGTATGAAACAAGTTCGGTTAAGCAAAACAGACGGTTTCACGAAAATTCATTCAGGATGCTTGGTACGCTTAGAAACTTTCGCTGGAATGGCAAGCTTCAGTACGTGAATGTCTCTTTTTATAGATTTTTCCATTCGTGTAAGAACAAACTTGGAACAAAGCAGGTTTCAACTATCGGAACTTGTTGATGCTACACGTTGATGGCGCTTCATACCTGTAGACATTGGACTTGGGACCGTACAGGTACACCAGATGTATCTCCTTGGTTGTAAATAGTATCAGGAAATAATTGGAAATAATTGAATGATGTGAAAACCTCCTTCATTCCATAAAATCGATTCAATGGAAGCGTTTGTTTCATTTTTTCTCAAAACTTCCGGTACGTTTTGCTACAAGAACCCATCAGGAGGTAGTTTTAAACCGGGCGAAAAAAAAAACTTCCCCAAACACTTTCATCCGAACTTTTACTCCATCGCTACTCTATCCGATAAAGTTCTTCATGGAATTTGTAACTGCACTCAAAGGGAACGAAGAATGGGTTGGTTTTATTTTTATTAGCACGACTTTGTCCCAAATCAAAGATGGATGAAAGTGGACTTAAGCATCGCGCGAGACAGAAAAAAAAACAGACGAAGGAAGAAGGATACCGAAATTCATAAAACATGTCTTTTTTCAAGCATGATGGAATCGACCCACAACACCGATGACTCCGACCGGAGATCGAAAAAAAAAGAAGAGTTTGGCAATGACTTGGGCTGAGGCTTATGTGCTACGATATCCCTTGATGGTTTGATAAACGCGAGACGCGTGTAGTGGTAGCGATAGTATGAATACAACCGACACACACACACACGCGCGCGCGGGGACGTTTGATATTTGGCAAGAAAGCACTGCCTGATTCGACGATGACAGGCAGGAGTTCCGTTTCATGTATCTTGCGATTTATGTATAGCCGGGGTTTGCTTTGGTTTTGCTTGTGTTGCGTGTCGTTGCTTTCGTACCAGCTTAATTTTTTTTTTCGGCGGTGAACGGCAAATGGTGGCACGCGACCAACAAAAGCTTATCGTTCCCACACACACACACACGCGCGAACAACCAACGCCACCCGAACGTTGACTGATGGCATAAGATTAATGCTGAGTTGAGGAATTTTCAGTAATCTTTTACGTATGTCATCACTTCGCGCGGAGGACGTGGCCGTGGCGGTGCGATGTTTGGCAGCGCGACATGTGCCCCACACAAACACCCACTTTGACACTGATTGACCATTCTGGTGGAAAAGAGTAGTAAAATAAGCGCTAGCAGCTATTGAACCTTCGCAGGCAGTGTTTCAAAGTGTGAGATAGTGCTATTACCGTCAGCAGTAACAGAAGCGCCCTTTCTTTCCTTCCTTGCCGGCGTTTTTTTGGGGACGGTACTTGGAAGGTCAAAAATTTGTAGTGTTCTGCAGAAGTTGTTAGAAGAACCTGGCACGTACAACATTCCGGGCCTAATCGCATCATGTTACGGTGGAAGTTTTTTCGGGGCTCGATTCTCTAGTATTTCGATCGAAGAAGTTAATACTTCAGCGAAGTGTTGTTAGAGGTATTAAAACCTTCCGGCTGGGCCATTTCGAGCAGCGTGTACGGGAAATCGTTTATCCGACCGCTTTTTTTGCTGGATGTATGTGTGTGCAGTGGTGACACCGATGTGCGCCGCTATTTGCTGCTATTTATCGTTCCGCATGAGGCGATGATAAATTCATTACATCATGCTTAACATGATAAATTTGCCTTCCCGGTCGTGTGGAATACGCTGCCGCGCACGCAGGATTCGTAAAGCCAATTCGTCATCGTCCCGTCCTATGCGCCGGTAACGGGTGATGAAGTGTATTACATTACAGTTATCGTATCGCGATAAATTCAATTCGACGACGACGACGATGACGACGGTAACATGTTGCTGAATTCGTATGGGTTTACTTTTATGTTTGTGCCTCCTACCTTCCAGGTTACGGTGGAATGTGGTGGCCAAGTAGAAGACTACCGCGGTTTGCTGATATAATCATGTGCTTCTTGGGAAAAATGGTCTCACGGAGGAAGCATTTTTTCTGTGAGGCTTAGCTCAGTTTAATTTAATTCGTTCGAGGAAATATATAAATATCTAGAGTTAATTTATTATTATTATTCTTTATTCAAATTGTTTGCCTCAAGGGCTTTACAAAGTCAATTTATCTTATAACTAAACATACATGACACACAAGGAGGATATAGGGAGCAGACAGAGATGGCTAGTGAGGAAAAGAAAAACAGATTTTAGGATAAAGAAGACAAAAGACGGGAGCGGAAACAATTAATGGAGATATTGTGGTCAAACAGATCACCAACCGAATTGAATGCTAGTAACGCGCGCATCCATGGATCGCTCTGGGAAAACCGCGTACGACAAAAAGGGATAAGCAGGGGAGGACGTACGCGTAAGCGATGGGAGGGGACATATAAAGGGATAGCTGCCAGAAGGGCGGGGGAGTCAATGTTGGAAAGTAGGATGTTGGCAATAAATAACTTGCGAGCATGACCATGACGATCTTCCAGCTTAACCAAACCCAGTAGCTGGCACCGCTCCGAATAAGAAGGTAAGGTTGTGCTGGGGTCGTTCAGTAAACGTCTAGCGGCTATCCGCGTGAATTTCCTCTGCACCCTCTCCAACCTGTTCATAGCGGTGACACCAGCGGGGGACCATACAACACTGGCGTACTCCAGGATGGGACGCACCCAGCAACAATACAGCGCTCTCAGGCATAACGGGTCTCGAATATCAGTGGACATACGAGCGATTAGACCCAACACCTTGCTAGCCCGCTCAAGGACCGAGTTGAGATGCGGCTCGAAGGACAATTTGTCGTCCAGCCACACCCCAAGGTCCCTGACCAAGGAAACTCGCGGAGGTGTTGAGTCGTAGAGCCGATACTGGTGTATATGTTTGGAAGAAGAGCGACCAAACGAAATTACACAGCACTTCGAGACACAAAGAACGAGCCCGTTGGATATGCACCAGCCAGCGAAAGCATCTATGTGGGATTGGAGGGAGCGGGAGTCGCGGGACGAAGACACAGGAAGATAAAACTTGACATCGTCGGCATACAACAAACAACCGTTAGGGGGAAGCGATTGAATGCAATCGGCGATGAAGAGTGAAAACAATAAAGGACTCAAGACACTACCCTGAGGAACCCCAGATTTACTGATGAACGGGTCCGACAGAGCCCCATCGACCCTTACCCTGTACGACCGGTCCTTCAAAAAGGAACAGAGCCAGAGAAGAAGGGCTCCACCGAAACCCATTCGCTCGAGCTTTGCCATAAGCAATTGATGCGACAAACAGTCGAACGCAGCTTTGAAATCTGTGTAAATGACGTCAACCTGCCTACCAGCGGCTGTGTGCGGAAACAGATCGATCATCAACGACATAAGGTTCGACAGGGTAGAGCGTCTCGGCACGAAACCGTGCTGGGAGGATGGGATTAACGGGGAAACAATAGGAAGGATAGAAGAGTAGATTACAGACTCGAGGACTTTGGACGCTGCACAGAGGATGGAGATGCCTCGATAATTTAAGGGGGACGTCCGGCAACCTTTCTTAAAGACTGGGATCAGCCAAGCTGATCTCCAAAGAGAGGGAAAAACTCCCGTATCAACCGACCTAGAGAATAGGCGAATCAACACAGGAGCAATCACCTCTCTAGCGTCAATGAGTGCGGAAGAAGGGATGCCGTCAGGACCAGGAGAGAAGGAGCGCTTAAGCTGACAAAGTGCAGTGAGCACCATCTGTTCGTCGATATGCACCGAGTGAGCGTTAATATAGTCCCGAGGAACACTCGAGAGCCCGGCCACAAGAGACGCGGTAGAGTGGGTCGGATCAACAAAAAGACCCTCGAAGTGACGCGCAAACAAATTAGATATTTCCAACGGGGAGGAAGCAGAGCAATCGCCCAAAGACATATTTGTTGGAATACCGGAGGATCCACGTTGTCTATTGGCGTATCTCCAGAATGACCTAGGATTTGTATAAAGATGGGATTGAATGCGCGCGTTATGGGTACGAAGGCGGATCCTGTTATAACTGCGATGAGCAGATGCTGCGTATTTGAAGACACGCAGGTGAAAAGTGGAGCGGTGCATCCGATACGCACGAAGCGCACGCTTAAGATCCGCCTTAAGTGAACGAAGGTGTCTATCTGACCACAAGGGATTTGGAGGAGGGGTACGAAAGGGACAACACTGGGAGAGGAAAGACAAAATCACAGACGTAAACTTGGCTACTGCCTCGTCAATACTAGGAGCTGCGTCCAGGGAGCTCCAGTCGTATGTCGAGATGAGACGAGTAAATTTTCTGTTGTCGAGCTTCCTGAAGTTCAGCTCACGCGTCAAAACTAAACGAGACGGACGATCAGAGGGCGACGCGAAGACGGTGATGCACGTCTCCAATGCTGGATGATAAGCGTCCTCGGGAATAATCGTCAAAGGCACTCGGTGTACTGAATCACAGATCGCGGCTGCAGCGGAATTGCCAAATATCAGGTCCAGTTGACGTCCGTTACCGTTAGTTACCCCTGAGAGTTGCTTCAAGTTGTTAAAGTTCAGACCGTCAATGAACGTCGTATCCCGCTGCCTAAAATCGGAAGGATAAAACCACAGTTTATTATGGGGATCAGCAGTCCACGAGATGCCCGGCATGTTGAAGTCGCCAAAAATCATAATTTTATCTTCGGATCGCATGCGCCCCAGGACTACACCGATGCCCTCCATCAAATCATCAATTACAGATGAGGATGAGCTGCTGTATGGCGGAATGTAGATGGCTCCAAGGTACAGGTGCGAGGTCCCCAGGTTGATGCGAACCCACACCGCCTCCAACGATGCGCATGGTGACGAGATCGACGAGACCGCATGTTGTGATGAGCATGCAATAAGCACACCACCACCACGCGAAAGGTTGCTATTCCTGTTATTGCGGTCGCATCTATAGATGATAAAGTTTTCATCGAAAAGAAGCGACGATGGGATCGAATCATCAAGCCAGGTTTCGGTCAGGACACATATGTTATAGTCAGATTCAGCAAAGGCCTGGCGGAAGTTAATGAGTTTCGTGCGGAGACCCCGCACGTTCTGATAGTATGCATAAATTTTTTTCCTGGGCGCCGAATTATGCACGAAAGAATTGGTCCAATGTTTGCTGATGGGGACTACAAGTTAGTACTCTCTTACGCTTGCTAGGGGGAGCGGGATGAGGAAGTGAAGTGAGTGGTGTAGCGTGGATCAACGTCAAGTCCGAACTGTGTCCAGGAGAGGAAGGTGTGCTGTGGAGAGGCTGAGTGCGGTCGATGTAGGGAGCCTCTCTACGACGGTGTCGAGCGGCGATGAGAGAATTACTAACTGTTAAAACAGGAGTATTGTATGGAGCCGGTGGACGTCTAACTGCTTCGTGATGAGTAGCGGTGATAAACTCTCTCACACGGATGCCAACAGGCCACGTTTCAGGGGAGAGAGCCAACTCACGACAGGAATCTGGAACACGCACTTTAAAAGATAGAGAGCGTCGAGAAGCTGGATCAACACCTCTAGCCAAGAGAGAGAAAGCGAGCACGTCCTCGGTGTTGAGACGGCGTATCACCGATGCTCTCACTTGGTCGGTCGTGATATGGTGTGCAACTCCAAGGAGGTGCAACCAAAATCTGCGAGGATTGCGCGCTTGAGTCGCTACTAGATTAGGTGACGTCACCGCATTTGTGCCCGATATTCCGACAAGGCTCGGAGCGGGGGTTTGTCCTGCGATCGCGGCATAGGAAGAAGGACGGTCGGTGCTAAGGATAGGAGGAAGCCTGATCGGAGAGGAGGTGGGCGCACCATGATCAGTACCTGGTTGGTGAGAGACATGAGTTAAGCCGGCCTTCCGAGGAGATAGCAGAGAGCGAATCTCACTAGTGAGAGGCTGCAGAATGGCATCTTTGAGCGACGCGACAATGGAATCTAGCGCCGTCTGGAAGCCCGCTTGGAAGCTACCATCCTTCGTGGGCAATCTGCGGCGGTTTTCAACGGTTACCGTGCAAGTGGAACAGCTCCAGTGGACATTTTGGTAAGGGCTGATGCATTCTAGAACGGCGTCAGGAACTGAGGCGCAGCTTCTATGACAAACCGCATCACAAAAACCGCAGCACAGCACATCATTGGCCACGGAGGCATCTGCTGCACAGGCCGAACACACAGGAGCCATTTACACACACAGCGCAACACACAAGCCCACGGAATAAACAACAACAAACAGCTGAGCGACGCTAAACAAAATCGACCAAATTAGGACACAAACAACAACCGTTAAAGCAAGGAGATGGTAAGCACGGATAGAATGATACACAAACAAACGATTGATGCAGGGAAGCACAACGGACAAATAATTTTACACACAATTTTTTACGTTTTTTAGTGGAGCCGATACCAAACCTTACTTGCTCGGGACGATTTGACAGATCAGTCTTGACGATTTGACAGTTATTTTCTGTGTGTGAATGGTATTATTAAAGAGGCTAGAAAGGGATACGATGGAGGAACTTAATTAACGGATATTAATGTTTGATGTACTCCTTTGAACTTTAAATTCGCGTTAATTTCGTTGGTGTAACGGCACAAAATCTGCTACAATCAGCGTTTTAGTGCATTTTTTTCGCAACAAACGAGCTGGTATTGCATAACTGCGAATTGCATAACTTTTAGGCGCATGTAGCGATACACTCCATAGCAGCCCTTGATATTCTTTCTTCTTTTCGAGGTAGTAGACGAATATTATTTTATTTAAAAAAATTGTTCTCGAATTTGTTCACAGCAAAAAACCGAGCACAAAAACAACGGCAGCACCAGCACCGGCCACGATGGTCACCATCCGATCGCCGGTGCCGACAAAGAAGCGTCGCAGTTCCACCTCAACCTGGATCAATCGGCGAAACTCGGGCACGCCACCACCGGTCCGGTTGGTACGCAAACGGTTCAAGAGTCTACCGCACGCAATCCCTCCATCGGAATCGGACGAAATTGAGGTTGACGAGCAGTTCATGCAGGACGTCCTCCTGGAGCTACGGGAACGGGAGGACAAGTCAACGGTGGACGGTTCGCGCAAAAAAGCCACACAGTCTGGGGATGACGGTGTCCCTTCCACTACGACCAACGGTAACGGTCGGCATCCCGATGGTGAAGATACGTGCAGCGAAGATCCGGGCCCAGTGGGTGTAAGCTCCCATCCACTGTCCCAGAGCCATGGTGGGCATAGCTTGAAGCTTCCACCACCGTGCAAGTGTCCATTTTTCGGCGAAGGTGCTTCCGGCCGGCAGCAGTATCTGCGTCCGGCCGAAATCAAGATCGTAAAGACCAGCTCCGACCTGAGCTCGATAGCGGCCGCCGGTGACAGTCTCGTGTACAGCACGATCTCCATTTCGTCCAGCTCGAACGTGACCACGCAACCGACGCGGTCCATCTCGAGCAGCCTTTCGACCCTTCCTGCCTCGGCGCTCGCTTCGCCGAGCCGCAAATGTAGCGCGCCGAAGGGAATATCCGTCGTGACGTGGGATCAGCGACGTCATCAGAGGCGTGGTTCGAGCTTCGGTGGAGCTAGGACCTCCCTGCTGCTGACTCCAACGAAAGCGAGCCCGTCCAGTGTGTCGTTGCGGCGTTCGATCAATCTGCGCCATTCGACGCTGGACGGTGGTGGCTCGTGCAGTGTGACCGGTAGCGGTGAAACAATGTTCCGTGGAGCGCCTAAAAAGAACAGTTCCTCACCGTGTCTGATGCAGCATCAGACGGGTGGTGGTGGGACGGTCGCGATGATGGCAGTGGCAGCAGCCTCCTCGACCGTGCCAACCATGGCCACGACAACGATGACGGTACGGTCGCATCACTCGCGCAACTCCAGTATGATTTCACGCAACTCTTCGCGCCACGGACGCATCATCCGGCTGGAACAGAAAGCGACCAAGGTGTTGGGTGTGGTGTTCTTCACCTTCGTCATCCTGTGGGCGCCCTTCTTCGTGCTCAATCTGCTGCCGAGCGTTTGCAAGCACTGCGAGGACAATATCGACCAGTGGGTGTTTGAGTTTGTGACGTGGCTCGGGTACGCGAGCAGTCTGGTGAATCCGATCTTCTACACGATCTTCAACAAAGCGTTTCGGGATGCGTTCCGCAAGGTGCTGCTCTGCCGGTACGGACTGAAGGCGCGCCATTGGCAACCGAACAGCTAGTACGCCGCGGTCCCTAGCCGTTTGGAGCACAGCGAACCACTGTAGTGAGTGGGCAATCGTGCACGCGTGCGTCCAGCGGTAGCCTGACTAATTGCCATTCTCTCTTCCTCACTGGTGAACGGTTTCGACCTGTGGTGAACGTTTTGATACATACTTTAGGGAACTCTGTGGACTGTTGTGCGTTGCCTCGCCGAGGGCAGTAGGCGCAAGGCGTGACGAGCATTAGATATAGTGAACGGTGTATGTGGTGTTACCTAGCAATAAATGTTTTATATCCTCTTCGTAGCAAAATCGTTCCGAGCCGTGTTTCAACGATATTGTTTAACCGTTTTGTTTGAATGAAGATTCGCAGTGGGCGTCCATGATGACCATTATTGGAAATCAGGCACAGGTAGGTTGTAAACTCTTCTTAACCTGTTTATTGTGGGTATTTTAACACCACTTTCTTTCATGAAGGATCGGAGAAGGAAATGACCTGCCCAACGTAAATGAAGGGAGACTTATCCTACCTCCTCTTATATCGCGACTAAGAGATCTGGCACTTGTATTGTCATATTTGATGATTGTGTTTTAAATGTGGATACGTGGCTGCCGATGGTTGAATTTTGCTAATCCATATCATAACCATTTTTTCCTAAATCCTTTATTTTTTAAATTTAAAATAAATATTAAAAATAACGTATGTTTATCGATTCAATATCACGCCTTGCAATCAGTAGAAGCGCACGGAAAATATTATCCTCACGTAACTCCATTCGTAGAAGTGATATCACTGATTGTTACCGACAGCAATAACTCTTACCATTGATCCTCAAATAGAAAAGATGAACTATTTCTGTACACCAGCGAAAAAAGAAAAAAATAAACCCCAGTCGTCTTCCATTCCTGTGAACGCTATGAAAAATAGCCATTTTCTCTCTGCTTGTGCTGAACGTGCGACAGGCTACAGTTTCCAAACTGTCCATCGTTAACTTACGATTGAATTGTTGCTGTGTGTGTGTGCGATTGCCATTTCTTGGTAGGAACCGTTTGTATCTTTCCTAGATATCGCCATAGGTACATCATGGGTGGGTCCCCTTACCCACCTTAGATACGATTCAGCCTGCACAACAAAAGGATAACGATCTTGGCCCGGTGAGCAGCATGCATCGTTCAAAACAACTTTTCATCGTTTACCACTGACTTACGACATCCCTTCCGGCCACTTTCCGTCTCCTATCGTCCTATTTCTTATCGCTTGGCTGTTTTTTTTTTGTTGTTGTTGGTTGTGAAACAGAAAACTTGATGTGAAAATCCGGATCAATCAACCACCACACCTTCTTGCAGGGTTACGGCTTTGTTCCGTCGGTTTCTCACACTAAGCTTGCACACACAGAGAGAAGGGAGGAAAACAACATGTCCTCGAACGGGGCTGAATTGAACTCCGTCCACTCGCTCCGGAGCAACTGGTGTGCCTTTCGCCGGGTTTGGCACGATGTCCCTGGTCTTGCGGTGAAATGCGACCGAATCCTTTCATATGGCATTTCGAATCTGATCAATACGAACCCTGGGACGGGTAAGGTGTGCCGTTGTGCATCTTCCAGCCGGTGATGCGGATTCCTTACGAGCGACCGGTAACAAGCTCGGTTTGATGTTTCAATGAAAAATTGATTCCGTTCCCGCTCGTTACCCGCCCCGCTCCCTTTCGCCTTTTTCCGATATGGTTCGTTCTTGTTCCGATGGATTAAATTCTTGATTTACCGGAATATCGATTTTCTCCTATTGATTGTCGTTTCTTTTCCCGTGCACAGGGATTCATTTTTTTTTTTTCATTTTTCATTTTAGCGGACTAAGGTAAAGAGTTATGGATTATTGTGTGTGTGTGTGTGTGTATGTGCATGTGTGGGTTAAGTTATTAAGTGAGCGAAACTATCAAATATAAATTTGCAAAACTTTCAACCATAGTAGTGCAGACGACTTAAAAGCCACCAACGAACCTTGAGTATAACTTGCCTTTGCCTACTGGAGGAGACTTTTAGCAGGGAAAACTTTAGCGTTATTGGAAATGTGATGCTATGCTAGGACTGCGATAGTCGCAAGGTTGAGTGCTGTACGGTTTGAAGCTCCCCACACACACACACACACACACGCGCGCACACACTGTATCCTTCCCAGACGAGTAGTTATCGTCCGTTACAGCGCAAATAACATTAGCGCTGCATGGTACCATGGGTTGAAATTGAATTTGATTAAGATAAAGTGTATTTTGCTACACGTTTACGTCTGCCCAAGCTGGTAGTCCCATTTGCGTGCCGGTTGGGAAACGTCACCCGTCACCAGCCACGCTCTTCCATGGCCCATGCAGTGCAATGCAGGCTGCATAACAACTTTACGCTACACTTTCCATTACGGGCCGTGCGTTACAGAGCGCCGATTCACTTAGGTAGGACAACAAACTCAGTTAAGAAATTTAATCTCCTCGCATCATGTACGCATCTCCGTACGGGAAGCCGGTCGGCCGCCCGATAATATCGAGCGCCCCGAACAATCAACACCGGGCAGCAGCAGTGACATCGGGCCGGCTCAGCTCAGCTGCGGTCGTGTTACCGTGACCGGGGGCATGTAATGTGCAGCGCCGGCTGGCAAGTAGCAACAGGTCGCAGGCATCGCCACTTGGGCCGGGCTTTGGGATTCGAAGGTGTTAGTCGAACCCGTTGAAGGTTTCTCCATAAATTCAATTATGGCTTGTAAATACGATACAAAACAGGCGCAGCGAGACACAGGAAGCTCCAGCCCCTTGGAGCCCCATTATTCCAGCTGGTCCAGGGGGTTGTGATTTTGTGGTGTGCTTTTTGGGAAATGTTTTATAGGCAGTTGCATCAATGAAGTTTTGGATATTCATCATTATTATATTAATTTTGCGGAATAATTCTATTTATTTATTTATTTATTTGTTTATAGTGCCTTAGTGGAGCCTTGTTACGCCCAAAGAAGCTTATTTTTTTCTTTTTCTTTTATTCATAAAGGACGTATTGCTATTTTTGTTATAACTTTGGGTTAAAAAATTTGATAAATATACATTTCGTATTACTTGTCGGTAATTACTGAAAACCAATTGAGAGGTTTCGCCTATTTTGTGAGCATTGAAAGCTTTATGATAGGTTCAAGTACTAGAAACGCTTTTTTGTAAATTAAATTTGCTGACAACACATACACAAATACCATGGACAAGTAAAGCGAAAAACAAGCGTTTATGTGGTCGTTAGTTTATCGGAACCGTGGTAGAAATTGGGTACACGGAAATACTCGGTGCCCTATCAGAAACACGACATCGTCGGCATTATTAAAACACAATCAGCTTTCGCGGATGATTATTAGGGATTCATTTGCACGGTCTGGTCGGTTCCACGCCCATTCCCCTGAGCGCGTAGCCTGTAACCCGATACGAGTGTGGTCGCTTCGGTTCGGCCTTTTGCTGCTACGCCTGTTTGCTATCCGTTGGGCTCGGCAGATCGTTAATGGGCTCGGTATTAGTACCTTTGACTTTAGCGGAAAGGAAATAGTGAACCGTGAAAAGACCAACAAAGCCAGAGTAGTGCATGCGAACCGTAACGACATTAAAGCGCTTTTCGCTTTCGCTTGGCGAAAGTCCGTAGAACCGCTCTACCCATATCCTTATCGCCGACGTAGGGCAAAAATTCTGATCATTTTTCCTCCAGGATACAGATCCTGAACTGTTCCAGGAAAGACGGCGGCGTGAAACGGTTTGAAACTGTGAAGGGTCCGAAGCACCCTTAAACTTTCAACTTGATTGGTTTCGTCGATGTGCCGAGAGAGAGAGAGAGAGCGGAAAAAAGAGTCTTAGCAGGTGGAAAGCTCAAACTGAACTTTTCTCCATCACACTGTTTGACTTGACTTGCGATCGATGTATCGCCAAAATGGGGGGGAAGGAGACATTCACCATCTTACCCGGCGCCATATTAAAGGCAAAGCAGCTTTGCAATTATTCATGACAGGGCGAGAGAAATGAAATATGCTCGCCGAGGCACTTGAAGTACGTCTGCAGCACTGTATGTAGCAGGAACTACAGCAAGGCAAAAAAAGAAAGTCCTGTCAAGAAATAGAATCTTCATACCATCAGAAGAAGGAATGGAGGGACATGAGTTGTACCCGGGGAATGTTCCCAGGAGTGAATTCCATCTCCTAGTTGAACTACTACGATAGCCGATGGCAGTTCCCGGCTATACTGACAGGGATTATTGTTGCTTGTCATTGTATTTTTCGTTCTGCCGCCGTCGTTGTATCTCTGTCCCGGTATGGTAGTGTGCCGGCTCAACAAT
This sequence comes from Anopheles stephensi, assembly GCF_013141755.1. NCBI lineage: Eukaryota > Metazoa > Arthropoda > Insecta > Diptera > Culicidae > Anopheles > Anopheles stephensi. The sequence continues at coordinate 63,399,725 of NC_050202.1, read as the reverse complement.
CTGGGAAACGATCACCATGAAGAACTGTGTGGGTTTCGGTTTGTGGCGTACGGAAACGTAATCGTAAGCTTCCAGCGGCTGCCAGTTTTCTTTCAATTCACTTTTGTTCCGCATACAGTTATGAATGGACGAAAACGTTCGCCTGCGACAGAGTAATTATTTTCTCATCCAATATTCAAATCCGTTCCGATTGGTTGGATGTTGGAGTTGTTTTTTTTTGCTGGTCTTCTTCTTATTCTTGCTCCTGTTCTGTGGAGTATACGCAATTTGCCTGCGGCTGTCGTCTGCGGCTGAAGTACGGTACTTGTAATCCTGGTGGAGTGCTGGAGAGGTTTCTCTCTCTCTCTCTCTCTGTCTCTGTATGAACGACGAGAATATCTGATTAGGGTGATCGAAACACCATACAGCAGAAGAGTGGGGTTTTGTGTTGTGGCCGATATAAAAAAAAATAATTAAAAAAAATTTTGGAACAAATTTGCGTGGAGCTAGCAAAGTTAATGGAATTGTGGAAGCAGAATTGAGAGTATAAAATTTTGAAGGTTGTTAGTTTCGATGCTGCGTAAGGAATTTTGTAACTGGTGCGGCTTACGATAACAGCAGACTTGATCAGAGATCTAATCTTATTAGGACCATGGATTATTCGCCTAATACCTTATTAAGATAGCCAGGTTTCCTTCTGATCAAACAATCCTTCGACTTTGGGGCCGATGGACTATAACGGGCTTGAAATGGTGTTGATTTTGGAGGCGATTTCAAATTTAGATCAGAAGGACGACGTTGTTACTAAAACTTTTAGGCAGTTTTCTATAAGCCACATCACCTCATGATAATCACTTCATGTAATCTGGATTATGGTGCAAGTAAACAGTATTGTCTAGGGATTATCTTAATTTGAGTGCGATAGTCTTTATGTTTGTGTACCGGTTTTTACACGACAGGACCGGGTCTCAAATCCCATTTGGACGGGCCTCCAATCATTAAGTCTAGTAAATCAAAATTTGCAGGTTTAACCCATGAGGTCGTTAGGCCAAGAAGAAGTACTCTTTATGGTCAGGATTACCATACCAAAGCAAAGATGCTTGACGATGAAATCTACAAGCCTGCTCATAAGAAATTCTACAAGCCTGCTCATATGTTGCCCATCGTTGCAGTTGTCCGGATTTGCATCTTGGGCACTGTATGTAAACCGGACTCCCGACACCAAAGCCGACGAGTCAAAAACTAAATTCAAAACTCTAAGTGCTGAGCAGCGTAAGGTCTTAAAAATAGCTTTCCCATCGCACTGATCGATAAAAACAATTACAGAGTCGTCTAGCGAAGATTTTGCCAACCGGGTATCGAATCGAATTTTACGAACCGTACACCACACTGGCTAACACCCTCCCGCTAAGCTATAAAGTAACACATTGCACATCATTGTTGTTCACTTGGCCTGCACTGAAACTTTCCCACGACCCATGCGGTGCAGCTGAACGACGGCGACGGTAAGTGTCGTTCGCATGGTTCGAGCGACCACCAACCAAATGCAACCATTCTGCATTGTGGGTTAGCTGTCTTTAAAACGCCCTTTGCTGCCTAGCTTCCATACAAAACTTTGTAGAGACATTGGGGGAATAAAAAAGACGAGGTGGCAGTTGCCATCGGGACAGATACGATAGTGAGCGTAGTCGTTAGTCACCCGGACTTGGGGACCCACCCGTCGGGGGAAGAAACTTACGGCTAAACTAAATTTACTCAACTTTTTGCTCAAGTCAGAGTAAGTGATTGGAAAGAAAGTAAAGTAAAGTTAGCTCTTTTTTTGACGCCCCCTTAACATAAAAAAGTCACTTGAAAATGTTTTCCATCATGAAAAGGTCAATTATGGCGGTTGGTGAGTGTTGGTGGAGTAAAATTTCATCAGGTTCATTGCATTACAAAGTTTTTAAGGTATGGTTTGCGTCGGCATGAATTGCTTGAAGAAGAAATTGTTCAAAGAACACATAGGAGTGTTTTCAATAATTTATTTTAAGTTTTAATTTACCTCAATTTGGTAGATACATTTAAGTTCAAAAAATTAATCAGAATGGAGCGTTCATGTCGCTCTACGCGTGGTGTGAAGAAACACATTACTTTCGTACAATTTTCGTGCCAAAACTTTACAACCCGCAGCATATTGTTATAGTCCAATCTTCATAAAACACAATTGCAGGTGTTAGCAAACCCACGGTAATGCTTATGGAAGCAGAATAATTGGGAAAACGGAAAATGGAAAGTGTACCGATTTAAGGTATCATATGGCAGATGAAGATGGTTCAAGTTTTCGCGCACCGAACCACAGCCATCCGTGACAATAGTCCAAAGATATAACCAACGCTCGATACACGCTTGCGGATGCAGCAAGTGTTCAGTTCGCATTCGTCAACCACGAAGCCATTGTCGAAGAGGGATGCAGCCGTCATAAATCCGTGGGTGGAAAACATTTAAGACGAAACACGATGCAGCTATATGGCGGTGATAAATTTGCCCACCATTGGTGAAAGCCTTTAGAAAGAGGAGTGTGAATTGAATGAAAAGCGCCGTACGCCACAGCGCACTAGTTGCTGCTCAACGGCACAAGAAATCGCTGTCGTTCAATTGTCGTTGAAGTGATGGTACTTTACAGGAGTGTGTATGCTGCGCGGAATGGCTGAATGACAAGCCTTGAACCGGAGATCCAATTAAGTGCTAGCCGAAGTGGCCGTCGATGTTGACGGGGTGCAATAATTTGATGAGTAGAGTATACTATTCACGGAGAAGAAAGATTCAACATAAAAATGGTCCACGTCCAATTCTCCGAACTAGCCTCAGTCGCATTATGGTCCGTATCGTTTCGTTAGCACTTGGAAAAACATCCAAATGAAAAAGGAAACCATTTCAACTCTACTTTTGAGAAGATACGGTTAAAATGGAGATTTCCAGGTACTGGTTCATGGGCGTGATCACTACACATGTCCTTCCTACCAAACGTACCTCCAAAATGTATACCTAGAATCGAAATTCGTTCTATTCACCCAAATTTTTGCCTCCACGAGCCACGAGACCGTGGAGATATATTTAAAGCATGGTTTGGCCCTTCAGTAGTCCAGTCTAGTTGTAGCTTTGCAGGACGTCTGTCTATCGACAATGCCCGAAAAAGTGAACGAAATTAGTGCGGAAACGTGGCGCGAATGGATTCGGGACGCGATTTGTACGGTGCTGAAACAGAAGCAGGTAGCAACGTTCGGCCGTATCTGTGGTGCGCTACGAAAACGTCACACAGTTCACCAGGAAACGATTGCCGGCTGGCTGCAGGACGCAGTGGACTGTGGTTTGATCCGGACAATAGAGCGACCCAATGACACGATCTATCGCGTGGTGAAACGGTCCGATGGGCAGACTGCCGAAACGCAGAGCAGCGCACGCAACGCGTACCCGGCGCCGAACGTACTTTGTATCGAATGTTTGAAGCCCAACCTGAAAGTCCCAAATGGACAGAAGCCGGAACCGATGAGTTCGTGCGTACGCTGTGGGATATCGCTGCACGATAGCTGTGTGAACAAAGTGAACGGTTACGACACGGTTGCCGTTGCACTGTCCCAGCTAGTGTCCTGCGGAAACCGGTGGTTCTGTGAGGAATGCAAACCGTGCGATGGATGCAACGTCGCGAACGAGAGTCTCAGCGCTGTGCAGCGGTGCGTCGTGGAGTGTGCTGCCAGCTGCGAGCGTCGATTTCACTTTCAATGCATGAACCCACCGGTGGTACAGTCGGCTGACCGGAAGGTACGGGAGAGCTGGCGCTGTGGCCACTGTATCCAGTACGAGCGGGTCAGCGAATCGGCGGAAAGCATCAAACGGACAGCCAACTTCGGGCCGGACTCGCGGAAAGCTCGCTTCCACCGTGCCCAACCCACCGAAGCCGACCTGATCGATGGACGTGTCGAGGCGATGCGGCTTAAACTGGGCAACCGTGTGACGGACGACGATCTGGACGTGTTTCGCGATGTGCTGCGGATGCGCTGTGAGCTGGAGCAGGAAAATCTGGACCGCACACCGGAAGCCGTACGGTTGGGCCGGCACGAAATCGTAACCTGGTACTCGAGCCCATTCCCGCAGGAGTACGCCAAGCTGAAGGTGCTGTACATGTGCGAGTTTTGTTTGAAGTACATGAAAACGAACGACGAGCTTGGCCGGCATCAGAGCAAGTGCGCGCTGCGCCATCCACCGGGCTGGGAGATCTACCGGGACGGTGATGTTTCCGTGTTCGAAGTGGACGGTAACGATCAGAAGCTGTACTGTCAAAGTTTGTGTCTGTTGGCGAAGCTGTTCCTGGATCACAAGACGCTGTACTTCGATGTGGAACCGTTCCTGTTCTACATTCTCACCAAGCGCGATCACCTCGGACATCATTTGGTGGGTTATTTTTCGAAGGAAAAACACAATCAACTGAGCTACAATGTGTCCTGCATACTGACGATGCCTCAGTACCAGCGGCAGGGCTACGGGCGGTTTCTGATCGATTTTAGCTACATGTTGAGTCGGGTCGAACGGAAGCCCGGTACACCGGAACGGCCACTGTCCGATTTGGGCCGGCTATCGTACCAGCAGTACTGGTGTTCGGTGCTGCTATCGTACTTTTACGTGAACCGGGAGGAAACGCTAACGTTGGAAAGGGTGTCGCGTGATACGGGCATGATCGTTGGTGATATTGTGACAGCATTGCGGAAGCTAGGTTTTATAAGGTTCAGCGTTGAACGGACCGGTTGTATACGTGCCAATCGTCCGTTTATCTGCGTCGATTGGCGTCGTGTTGAGCAGCATCATCAACGTACGGCAGTGAGGGGTGGGAAAAGGATTGAAGTGCGTGAGATGTGTCTCCAGTGGATACCGAACATGCGGTTAAGTGTTGTGATGAAGCAGCATATGCAGGCACTGTGCAAAGCAGCAAATAAAGACAATTCTCCGGTGTCTTGTGTGTCAGCAGAGAGCGAAACGAGCGTAATACGTAATGGCAACAAACCCAGTCAGAACTCACCTTCCCCCGAACAAACGGTAACGATTACAAGCACCGGCAGGACACGGTTCCGATCGCGAAAGTACAGCGACACGATGTTCGATCTATCGCTATCGCTTACCACCGGAACTCCCAAAGTGCACCGAACGTTAAAGCAACCACCGAACACGGTTCCCGTCGTGAAGTACAGCAACTTGTTGAAGAGTTCATCTGCCGCCGGCCTTAAATTACCGTTCATTGTATTGGTTCCTTTGAAGATGGAAGACGCCCTGGTGCGATCAACCGTGGCCCGCAGCGCACCGAGCCCATTGTTCGATGGGGAAGAAATTTCCCTGGACAGTGTGGAAGCGTTCATGGGTACGCCCAAAAGTGAGCTACAAAAATCATCGCCCGAAAAGCACCCGGTCGCCGGAGCTGGTTTTACACCGATCGCACCCTTTCGCCATCGACAGGATGATGAGGGTCAAACGAGGAGCCCGGTAAGAGCGAGTGCGGAAACTTACGGTCGATTTTGTACTCCGAAAACAACCCGCGGGCGTCATGTGGTCGGCAGCTTGCCGAACTGTCGCAAACGAATCATCGACCTTGAGCTGCTGGCCGAGGACGAAACGCACGCCAAGCGGATGCGGTTGGACGACTCGTCAGGAATATACGGGCCAGATGAGCAGCTGGGCCTGCGGGAAAGTACGCAGCAAAACATACCCGTCCAGCTGGTAGGTGGCGGCCACGGGAAACTGTTCGAGTTCACCCGGTCTACGACGACGGGTAAAGCTGCAAGAGCAAGTCTGGATGGGTGGGTCGGTGTAAAGCCGGCCAAAGTGCTAGCATTAGTAGGTAGATCATTACCCAGAACGATTTAGTGGACGTGAAGCATGTGTAAGCAGGTGGTACCCAGCGAAGAGAATGATTTAATGTTGAACATGTTTGTACAGGCACGATTAAAGGTAGTCAACCAGAGGAAAGAAAGCACAGCCCATGAGTATTACCAATAAATTTGTACCCTTTACCACCTATTTACCCCTTCAAGGCGTCTTCCTCTTCTTACCTTCCCTGCTGCCAAGAGGTTGTCATTTCCGAGATCAATTTTTCATTGGCATAGAGTTTGTCGTTATCGGTGCAAACGGGTTTCTTGGCGAGTTTCTTCGGGGAACGCGTGATTCGTTCTCGAAGTTGGTGCCACGCGCGTGAATTTATACCGGAGTTTCGGGTCGTTCAATACGCTTGCTGCATCGCTGGCCATGGTTGTTGGCAACCTGCACACTAACACACACGCACACCATTCATTTCCTGAGAACTGCAGACATTGCAACCGTCACGATGGCGCCCTTTTCAAGGGTAGACAAATGGACGGACGCACATCGCCAGGCAAAAACCGGTAATGTGTGTGTGCACACACACACACGCTCTCTATTTGTTCTGGTTTGTCAGTGTGCCAGCACCGTGTCAGCGGTAGTTTATGGACTGCGGTAGTGAAAAATCGAAAAACCTAGCCCACCCTTTATCTAGATTTGCAATCTACGGTACCGTGCATTCTTTACGGGACTTTTATACGCTGATAGCTGCTGTTTTTTTTTTACAAGCTGACTTTTTTAACGTTGCTTCTGCACTGCAATCGCTCAATGTCACGCTGCGGTACATGTGCAATCATCCGAAGTTTGCGCTCAATGTCCACGTTTAGCGAATGCTGTTTTTTTAAATTGAAACACAGAAATTAACAGCAAACTAATCAAGCACAACAACAACAACAAAAAGCTGGGGATTGTATTTGTCCGTTTTCCGATAAGCACTTGAACAAAAAAATTACACAATTTGCTGGAAAACTTGCCACCTTACACGTTCCAGCAGGCCAACCATCGCCATCGCCAAAGTGGTTTCAATCTTTCGCAGGATCGGAATGGAATGACCGTCTAATTGCATTAAGATGCCATCCCGCTTGAAGATATTGGTTGTTTTTTTTTCCTGGCCCTCTTCTACTTCTTCTTTTGTCCCGTTTTTACCCAGCGCGATAAACCACTTGGTGGACAAGAAAAAAAAAGAGAAGAAAAAATCGTCGGAACGTCGGAACAGGTCCAACGATAAGGACCGCTTTCGCTACGAAATGAAACCATCATTGGCGTGGAGTGGATGGGATCGCTCCTAGTGGAGGAAACTTCCTTCATAACGTTAGCGCGCGCGAAGGAAGTGAAACCGTTTTTGGGACAGAGTCGGACGAGTGTCTGTGTCGCTGTGTCTGTGTGTGAAGAAGTGTGGAAAACGGAAACGCCAACAGCTATTATAAAGGAGCGCACCAGCGTAATTCAAGGGCCGTGGATACCAGCGGATATCGATTTTACCTTCCTGAGGCATAGATAGGAAAGAAGAGAGAGAGAGAGAGAGAGAGGGGGTGGAAGGCCAGAGCTAGAGAGTAAAGTGTAAGGGATGATAATATTGTCCCCGTTGTCTGGTTGGGCAGCATTTTCTCCTCTCTCTCTCTCTCTCTCTCTCTCTCTCTCTTTCTCTCTCTGTCTGTCTGTCTTTTTCCACAGTAACTTGAGTCGAGTGATTTCTTTTTGGTTGCATCTCCGGGAGATCGTCGCTGATGGCGTGGAAGAATTTTTGGGGCCAAATGTTGCACCAACGGCTATCGGCAATACCGCGAAATGCTTTCACAATTTATCATATGGCAAGCGTATAAGCTTTTCCCTTTACCGTACCACAGCCGGATAAGCCAGGGCCCGCTGTGTAATTAGTGATCATGGGTGATAGCTCGAATCGGCCATCGCACAGCCACATCGCAGATCATACCATATCGATTAACGCTAACGACAATGGAGAATGGAACGATTGCCCGAGGGGGTAGGTTTTTTTGGTTTTTGATTTGTTTTCGTTCCCTTTTTTGCCGCACTCATATAAATAGAATTGTTGGAAAACTGCAAGCACCAGGAAGGATTATAGTGCGGCTGTAGATATTACGATATTACGTTTTACACGCTTTGCCACTATCTCTCGCGAAGGCGAGCTAAAATTAGCCTAGCTTGATGATTTTAATTCTTTTCCCACTAAAGCTTTTACTGCAATTTATTATTCACCATCCCACGAATTTGTGAATGGTCGTAATCTGGCTTACGGCCAGGACAATACCAAGCCACCGGAGGAGGTTTGATTGGAGTGGTGTGAAAGTTTTGGCAATTGCAAATGTGACTACCTTTTGTGCAAATTAAAATTGATTTTGCTAATAATATGTCGGCAGGAGTAAACTGTCACGCAATTATTTCTATTTAAACGCTTGTGGGGGCAAAATATATTAAGGATTTCAAACTAAATTATTTGAAGTTTTAAATATTGACAACGTAAAAGAGTTACAGTGATGAACAGGAAAAAAAAACACAAAAACATTGGAGATTACTGATTCAAAATTATAGGAAAAGTACCATCCATGCCTTAACTTGGCAGCACCTTTATGGAACATTGAATATGAGAGTTGGAGTTGGAAAATGCCCGCTCTGTAAAGGGAAGCAAAAGGACCAACGTCGATTTTCCGAATAAAGCAAGTAAACCCTCGTATTCCCATAATCTTCAGCTAATAAAAACAAAACTGCGTGCCGTTTCGTTGAATATGTGCATCGTAGCCTCATTATTTTCTATTTCAGGAACATAGTTTATGCTTACATGCGTACACTTTGAAGCGTTTTCCACCTACGGGAAAATGTACATTTTTGTGGGCGCTCTCATGGCCATTCTCCAGAAATTGTACTAATTGTGCGCACCAAAGAATAATATCATTTCCATTACAGCCATTCAGTTTTTCGGTACATTCCGTTTAATTCGTTGTTATGCATTTTACCGAAACTCTGATAAGCATTATCCTCGGAACCGACGTTTTAAGTACGAGATTAAACGATGACTACTTCAAAGGGAAGGGGGGGGGGGGGCATATATTTGCCTGCAGTTTCCATTACTCATTGAAAAAATGACACAAACCCAGGATTGTTATCGATTCCAAACTAAGAAAAATATCCATCGAAAAATAAAATTCGATTCTCACGCACAGAGTTTGTTAGAAAGAAAGACAATAAAACGACAAACCCGTTCCACGCCGATCGAATCGTGAAGGCCCTCAGAAAATCAGACGAAAAGGGGCGGTCGCCAGCAACCGCTTTTAACTCCCCCGCGTTTCGTTTCGGGGAATAATTGAACCAGACAACTGCGTTGGCCGCCCGGGATAAACGGCCTGTAGAGCAGACGACGCTGCCCAGAACGGAACGGGTCGGCCAGCCGGGCACGATGGAAGAAAATGACTTAAAATCTCCGATTGAACCCCTTCCCGGTCATCAGGTTTTCACCGTCCGCCTTTTTGTACCTTCGAAAAACTGGAGGAAGGTGGGGGGGGGGGGGAGATGGGGGACCCCATTGGTCTCCACTTACTGTGTGTGTGTGTGTGTGTGTAAGCGTGCGGAGGAGTTGGGCTCCATTTGGTGGAAACTCATGAAATCACAATTTCCCACCGGCAGCGTTTACGCTTTTGCGACTAATTGCGTAACGATGTCAGCCAGGGAACGGTGGGGAGGAGGAGTGGTTGGAGACGCGAGGCCTAATGCGGTGCGTTGCCGACGCATCCGACCGTAGCTCGCGTATCCTTTTGGAAGTGGGGAGAAAGATGGGGGGGGGGGGCAGGCCGAACGGAAAGGACGGGAAGGACACGAAATGGGTTTTCCCTTCCATCGCCCGGAAGACTACCGGGCATGGCTAATTGTCTTGAAAAAGTCAGAACAAAGGTAATCAAAAACGGTTTAATTGATTTATCATTCGCTCCAAGCGACTTGCTCTTTATGTTCTCACGCTCTTGCTGGCAAGCTTCCCTTTAAGGTATCGCGGCTCGAACCCTTCGGCGGAACAGATTGGAGACGGAACAGATGGGAAGCCGGTGAGAATCTGCGGCCCTGATCTTTGGAACGATTTATTAGTGTCATGTCATGGCGAAAAAAGATTTTCATTTCACGAAACGCTTACGGATGATGGGAACCGTGTGGCCCGAGTGTGGCCGTAGTGCAGCATACTAACAAGGCAAATCTTTCACCTGATGATGATGGTTTATGATTAACTGCACTATAGAAACCATCGCGTGGTTGGATGCCCATTCATCCGAGGATGAGAGTTCGCGGTCGCAAAACAGCAAACACAACCCATTCAGAACTCACCAAGTGTAGTGTACAGTGGTGTTTCCTCCTTTTTTTGCATTCCGCTCATATGCATTTGCGATGATGGGGAAAAAGTGAAAAACAAAACAACAAACAGCACATATACACACACACTCACACTCACACACTCAGTGGATAACGTTACAGCAATGTTTCGTTTTCTCGTTGTGTGTTGTTTGTTTTGAAGCGCGCGTTGAACGTTCTGTCAAGCATCACGTACCCCTCCGGAACGCGCAAATGTGTGTGTGTGTGTGTCTGGCTGCGTTAGCATTTACAAATCTTCCTCGTTGTTTCTTCTCCCCCCCCTCCCCCAAATAGAAGGACGGAAGAAACCACTGGATGCGCGCCACAGTATCCACACGCAAGATGACGAGAGCGAGCGACACGGGGCACACGCAGTCCGGCAGTGCAAGTTGTTGGTGTTGGTTTACGTGAAATGTCAGTTTTAATAATTTATATCAGTACGCTGTTGACATAATTCAACGGTACATGTTTGTGAAAGTGGCTTCCAGCGCTATTTGCATGCACTTTGGAGGCAAAGAACTTCGCCAAGCTATTTCCGAGTAGGTTCAATGCTAGCTTCCACGCTCCCACCACGGTCGGTAATTTTAGCATATTTTTATTTTTGGTTTTATAAAAAGAATGAAGAAAATGATTTTGGTAGATGGAAATGGTAAAATACAGCGGAAAGCGAGATAAGCAATAAAGGATGGTTTTCAGTCATGTTTCCTGCTCAAAATTTGGTGTTTGGTTTTAAAATTAAGTGTTGGTTACTTGGCCATTTTAAAATCCCTCCTAACACTTACTTAACTTGAAATAGCTTTAATTCTTTCCGTTTGAGGAAACTCGCCGATAGCTTGCCCATAATGTTGTAATGGTCCTTCGGAGTTTTAAATCAGTTTTGCTTCCGTAGCTTTCATCGCTTCAAAGGCGGACCAGCTTCCTTTAAAGGCTTCCCTTAATTCGTTCACCACAGTTTGTCCCGACCTTGTGGCTGCTGTTCCACATCACGTAGCACAGGCATCCTGCTCTGCTGGTCTTTGAGCGACCGTCCCGATGAATGGTTCACCGTGCAGCTTAGCTAGTTTGTGGCTGTTTCTCGTTCTCGACGTGCCATGGTTGCACACACAGCTCATGAGGGTTTGTGGCCTTTTTTTTGTTGCTGGCACCAGAGCATTCAGGTCGTATGTCTTAAGAATTAGGTTTGTAGCATTTGTGGGGAAGTAAAATAAATTAGTCAAAGGGTTTTAAGCATTACAAAGCGACTTAAGCATACAATGTAACTATCTTAAGATAAGGAAGCATTAAGCAGTATGCTTGAATCAATTGGTATCAGCTACTTCTTTTGAGTCCCTGTGAGAGATATGGCCAAATCGTCTAAACGTTTCCAGGACACTTGGTCGAGGCCAGCATCTAATCTTCGATCGGTTTGACTTCACTTTTTCAGCCTCATTTAGTCGAAATGGCAAGTGCATTCGCGTCCTCTGTCAGGATATTCCAGAACTCGCGCCCGTAGAGGACCTCCAGGTGTATCAAAGCATATACTGTTTTCCGCAGGTTTGCTGAAGTCTTCTGGATCTCCGGGGATTGTGTAAGTCTGTAGTAGATACGATTCTCATAAAAAATGTTCGTTTGAATGTCGCTGATTACATTTTTTATCTGAATCGTCTAACTAAATTGATACTCTGCTCCACACTCGGGCCCCTGCCCGGTCAAAGCTTAAGACAAGCGTCCTTTGAGATCCTGTGAGCCTTACGTTTGAGTCTTTCGATGAATCTTCCACATAGCTGGAATCTCTAGAACTTCGGATCTCTAGCATTTTTAATATGTTTTGCAATGACTATTCCTCTACGGTTAACATAAGGACATGGAAGCCAGAAGTGGCAGGTTGTTGTACCAAAAACAAGAAGAAAGTAAATTAACAACAACTGCTTTGAGGGGGATCTAAACTTAAAACTAATCTTCGGAAAAAGAGGAAAAATCATAACTTAAAATTTAAGGGACGCACGTTGCACGTGTTTCAAGGCAAATTCTACCAACGGGACAGGCTCCCAACTGGGGCTAGCAATGGTAAGTGTTTAACAGCAAATAACATTGGTAAGGTGTAACAGGATCACACGATCCTTAAATACGTGCCGCAATGCCGTGCCGTACGTTAGCTTTCCCCTTCGCGGTCAGCTACTACAACAACCGGGAAGAAACAAAAAGGAAAAGGCCGAACAGGCCCAGGAAGATTTTCCACGTTCCTCTTCCTCATTCACACAAACACACACCCTTCACGGGGTTTGGTTTATTTTCCACTCACCGGATGAAGAATGCCGCACAATAAGCCGTGGAATGCAATAACACCAGTTTTCGTTAGTAGCGCACCGGAGCGCTTTGGAATAAATATATACGTAGCACAGAGCCTGCCAGCCAGGCCGGCCGAGTTTTGGTAGACCGAAAGATGTTCGGATCTTGGATTATGCTGCACGAGTCTATGCGATATGGTATGTGTGGCGCGCGTTCGTTTGTAAGCGTTCGTTTGGTTTATTTGATTCAACATTCCAAGCAGCAGCAGCAGCAGCAGCAAACGTTCCTTTCCTCTTTATTACATTCTGCTAATTCGGAAAACAGTCTCGGGGTGTTGTGCTGGCGTTTGCCGTGTACCGGGTCAGGGTACTGCCCGGTAAACCACTTTGTATTGGCGAGAGCTTTCCGTACTGTCGCTTGCTGTCGTGTTGCTTTGCGGAGTTGTGGAAGGCAGTAGGGGATGGGCGGAGGGGGTTTGGAAGGAGGGAAGGCAAGATTTCTATCCCCTTCATTCAATCATTCGTGTACACAGCATTAGAGGGCGTACACCGTAGACTGAAGCACCATAGACACGCCACGGATTACATGGCGATTTGGATCTTGCTGGGCAGAAATTTGATCACCGAGTTCACTCTCGGGGAGTACGTAGCACGTACAGCACGGTGAATTGAAATTCGGCTTTTGCTTCTTGATTTTGTGTGTGTGTGGGTCGACATTCCTGCTAGAGTTTGTCCAGTTCGTGCCGGTAAATTCGTCGAGTTGGTTGTCGGTGCTCAATGCTGCTACCGGACCAAAAATGCTTGCTGGGAGCGTGCCAGTATGTAAGCTTTGGCTGATGAACCATGGATGTGACTATTTACTTCGAACTGATGGAGCTCACTTAAGGCAAAACTAGGAAACCGAGGGAGCCGATGGCGATGGTCTTGAGAGTTGTTTTTCCCCCGTTGCTGTTGTTTTCCATTCAACGTCCATCGTTAATCCTGGGCGAACAGGCGAGAGGCGACAGATGGTTGGGGACGGCCTGAAGGCAAGGATTTCGGTTGTAATTTGTGATTACTTCATTCGCTTTGTTTACTGCTTCCCTCGCTAGCCGGAAGTGATCATGTGGTCCGGTGCTTTGATTCACTTTTCCCATACTTTGTGTAACTCGAACTGCAATAGCTTCGAAAAAGGTTGTTTTAATGTGAGGCTTATAGTTAAGGACCTGGCCTTCGGTTTACATGGGAGAAAAAAAAAGGCGAAGAATCTAGAGAGCTACCCTGCCCGCAAGCGTTCAACATGTGTTGCCCTGAATACAAAACATTGTTGATGAAAGGCTGTCGAGTGCCACTACCGAGCCGTTCGCCATATCCTTAAGAAGCCCATCGCTTCAACCGATGCGAAACCAACGAGCTAACGAGCATAACTTGTGGCTCATTGAAACTCTGTTCGGAAATGAAATGGAAAACTCGGTCAATCATGAGATGAGAGCGCCGAGTTCGTACCACTTGCCAAACAATGCGAACCGTCTGCCGGGAGGAGCAGATGGTTGAGTACACGCCTTGCTCGATTTCTTCGGCTGATTGGTCGAATCAAAAAGGGCATTACCTTATGCACCTTGTGATGTGTTTTATTATGTGCGTTTGAACTTGATTTTTGCTCGCCGATAATGAGACACGAAAGCACGACAGCCGAGATTGTTAGAATGTGTGTGTGTGTTTCGTTACTGCTGAAGGTAAACAGCCATCTTTGACTCGTTTTTGTCGTTTCAAAGTTTGGGAAGTAAAAAATAAAAACGGCACCCCGATCCCGGCACAGTTTGATTCAATTAAGCTGGAAAAGAAATTGTGATTGACGACTCCGTTTTCTGGAGCCATTACTTACTATCTTGATCGACGTACAACCGGACCGGAGCGCTGGGAGTCTTCTATCATCAGCGCACGAGCGCACCAACTGATGCATGCTGGGCACGCCGGGAAAAAGGGCACAGGGATAACAAAGTCTGTGCCAGTCTCTCTGTGTGGCTGTGTGTGTGTTTATGTGGATTGAAAGCATCGTTTCGATTGAAAGGAAGGCCAACGGGAGTGTTGAACCAACACACAACTGTTTCCTTTCGTGCCGAGCCGTTTGTTCTGGCACAGAGAAAGCTGTGGCAATGTTATTTATCTTCCCCAGCGTTTTTTGTTACTTCGGTGTACGCTGTTGTTATACCTTTCCTTCTAAAACGCCACGTTTGGCATAGCAGGCAACCTGAGACCTGGGAGTGATGGTTGTTTTTAGGACTGAATCGTGAAACAGCAGCTTTTTGTTTTATGTGAGCGCTCTTTCTTGCTCTCTCTCTCTACCTCTTCGTGCTGGTGGACGGGAAAGAAAAATTCTGATGGATCACCGGTAATAATGGGTTTTAAAAACAACCATAATTGGTGAATGAAATTGAAAATTGTTGGTGTGGAACAGCTGGCACAGTAGATTTATGCCGAGCGAAACCAAACCAAACCAAAAACAACAACAGGACTGCACAACACCAAAAACCGCACACTGCATGGTAAGTGAGTTGAACCTTTGCAACTTTCGCAACGATTTACAGGAAGGGAAAACTTTCACTTGATACCAGCATACGGCACGGCAGTAAACTGCAGGTGGGAAGCTTTGGTTTTGGAGTCTGTTCATGAATAGTTTGTCTTAATAGGTTATCGGGATGATAAATGATTGCATTGTGTTAACTTAATATGCGAGAGATATTTAATAGTTAAATGCGATTGCTGTGGTACTTTGCTTATGATTGACTTAAGCAGAATTGTGTTTGTAAGCTGCTGAATTTATTCTTATTTGAACGAGGAAGAGCTTGCAGTTAGCAAAGGTAGCTGGTATATGAATTATTCCAATTTCAAAGTACCAGCAACCAGGCGTCTCCATCGGTAAGGATATTCTAGTTTGATTTTCTTAGTAAGCTAAAGTAGTGGGGTCTGCGACGCATTTAGTAAGAATTTTAAAAACAAATTAATTGGAAAACTCCATTCGTTGGATTTTCTTTAGAACATTTTCTCGGATTAATTTTGGGAATTTTGCTAAACAAAAATCGAATGCACTGGATTGCGGTTAGTTTTGCTTGTTTGTTTATATGAAAAGCTTGTATAAGTACGTATACAAACTTTACAAAAAAATCCAAGTGACTGGCTCCATCTCGGAAGTAATTCAGTCATTTTTCACCAGGTACCAGGCGTCTCCATCGGTTAGTACATTCTTGGTTGTTTTAGTTTAACAGTCCCATCTTAATTACAAGCTTAGAACTTTTTCATTTATTATTAATTGACTTAATTATGCAAATATCACTGTGATTTGTTAAATAATTAATTTGCATTAAATTTTTAAAGCAGCACTTCAACATTTCCTGGCACAGAGTTTCGTGCCAGTATTTGTTTCAATCAGTTTACAGTGGCGTGTGTTGCCTTAATGGGTCATTAAAAAATCCATGCACCACAACGAGACAACTCTTCAAACTCAACCACTCTCCGGCACGAAAGGCTTCCATTTTTTTTTTCTATTTCTATTCAGGAAAGTTGTTCCTTTTATGGAAGCGTCAAGTTTCCTAACTCTATTTACCATCCCAGTGGGGCTTGATAGTGATGAAATTTGAACGAACATAATCAACCACAACCAGTTTCCTGCTCGGGTGAATCAGCAAATAGACTGTGTTGGTGCTTCTAGCATATCGCAAGCCGAGGATATTGTTAATTGGAGGCTCTTTTACTTTAACACTGTTGCCGCACGTAATTTAACGCTCGCTCCGTCTCGGCTTACCAGACTGGACCGTCGGGTCGGCTCCAAAGGTTAGGCTAGTTCTGTGCCGTAATTGATAATAATTGATTCAAATATTTAGGCGGCTTGCGTCTGCTGGGCCGGCCCGGGCCAGTAGTAAACGTACGCTAAATGTTTTGCCCAGCCTAGGATGCGGTTGTGGGTTTGCAAAAGCTGATCGACTTTTGCCGGTCCGTGCTATCGGGCCGCGAACGATATGTGCAATAATTAATGAGGGCTGCAAGTCGTGTACCGCGATGCCTAGCGTCGAGAGTGGCGTGAAGCGCCAGGTGGATCGGTATTAAGTTGCATCGATACTAGTAGCCCCTCGATGTTCGATACAGCGCAAACGGAGACCGCAGCTGTGTGTGCCGTGCGGTACGCGGCACTCTATATAGCCGACAATTTTGCCCCGGTTTATGATGCTTTCCCCGTTCAGTGTGTGTTCCCTTACACAAACGGAGCGCAAACACACGCACGCACACACACACAAACACTAGCTCACTGTGCAAACAGATGTTGGGTTCCGGGTCGAGTTGGTAGGCGGAATGGTTGAAGACACTTCAAACAAGCATGCCAATCGCTTTCCGCTCGTTTGGCTAAAACATACAAAAACTGGTAGGGTCCTCCGGGAAAGGACGCGGTCGAGGGTTTGGCGGGGAGTAGCGTCCAACCGAGGGTGCTATGTGCTAACCCTTATGCTACCCTTGTTTTGCCCTGCAGACGGCAGATGATGATGGGGGACGGACGCCACGTGCCCGCGCGCGCCGTGTACAGGGATACTATCAAGTACGTCATTTTGACGCATTCGATATTCAATATCTATCTTCCGCTGCCTGACGGCGATGCGTCCCACTTGAAATGGAAAATTGATGACTGATCTGCGCTCTCTGTGTGCTGTCAGACGGGGCGTCCAGGGGCGTCAAGACCAGGGCAGGGAAAGAACCGGAGCCATATAGGGAAATCCATTTAAGGAAAAACTTTTTCCCCACGGATAGCTGTTGCGTGGATCGTGGCTCACGAGGACCCTTCAGTGAGTGAGAAGCAGATGGCGGGAAGGAACGAGGCCGGGAAGGCCGATCCCTTCGAGACTGATTGCAGCTGTGGGGCAAAGGTTCGAAGGACTCGAGCGTCGAGTGGCGACGAGGGCGCCCGAAACGGCGGAAGAAAACAAAGTGATGAGAAGTTGGCCGGTATCGAGCGTAGAGGCGCGTTAGCGTGTGATAACGTGTCGGAAGCTGTCCCGTGGGCAACGTACGTTGAACTGCTGTGTGTTTGTGTGTCAGTGTGTTTGTGTTGGTGCAAAAGTTTACGATCTCCGTACCATAAACTTTCCTGGAACCTTTTCCTTCGCAATCGTGTGTCTGTGCCTGTTAGTGTCAAAAGTAGCGCGTACCTGCGGGCAAGAAATTCGCTGCTCGGCCAGTTTTTCAGGCAGCAGCAACGGAAGCAGCAGTGAAAGTGTTCATCCATGACGAACACCCAGGTCCACGCGTCCTCGACCAAAACATTCGCAACCGAACCGATACACCGAACCCCAAAAAACCCCGAACTCTTCGAGGCTTGTCGCGCTGGGACTGCCTAACAGTGCATGGCCCAGTTTGAGACGTTCTCCAAACGTTCTCCAAAGGTTTCTGGATGGGAGAGAGGGATCCCGGAAACAACGGAGCAGGCAAGTTAGCTGTTTGGTGTGGTGAATGCGTATGAGATAATTTGTGAGCAGTAGCGTGGTGCGAGGTAGAACGGGCTTGCTTGAGAAAGGCAGATGGTGGCGGATGTTGTTTGCGAAGGATGTGAGTCGCACGGTGATAACAGACCGTCCGGCCAAAGGCGCGTGGAATAGCAAGAACAGCAAGTGAGCAGTTTGGGCGCCACGCTCCCACCGAAACGGTCCAACAGGTCTCCGGTCGGCGTCGTTAATGCTTTAACGCAGCTAACGGGCCGGGCCGGGTGTATGGAATCGTCGGAAAGGCTCTCGCTCACGTACGCCGAAGGGATGAACCTGTCTTAATTAATATTCTTATCAGGTACCATTTGAATCTGCTTTTCGAAAGGGATACAAAGTTCTCGTTACTCAAACACATTGGACATTCGGGAAACATTTGCTTGTGGTTGGGTGAGAGCACGAGAGGGAGAGCGAACGACAGAGGGAACCATTAGGAAATGTATCGACATAAAGGGTAGTGATATTTTTTCTAAAGGTGTGCCAGCCAATATGCTTTACGCTAGAAACGATTTAAAGCCGAACGGGCAAATGGTACATACATACCGCACATTTCCACATAATTTTCCAGCCACACGGTGGCAGATCGGTGGGCTTTTTGTTTTGAGGGAGATTATTTTTTAACAGCAGCATCAAGTGCCGGTAATGCTGCATTCACATTCACGTGAGTTTGGTTATTATATGAACGTGATGGATGTTACTGTTTCAGCTGCCGGTCCAGGGAATTGGAAGCCGTTAGGGTGCGTGTGAGCAACAGTAAAACAGTGAACGGCACATAGAGTTTACAGCCCTTACCGGCGCGTGTATGAGCGGAAAAGGGATTTTTGAACGCTACGCCGTTGCTTGTGGAATATTTAAATGTCTTTCCAGCTAAATCTGGTTAATAATTGAAATGTTCTTTGCATATGGTGCTGAGTGAATGCACTTTCATGATAAAATTCAAACCAATCGGTGAATTAGAAAAAATGTTAGGTATTTTAAAGATAATATTGTTAACAAATACCTTTGGACACGTAAGGCACGAAATACGTAGTTCGCAAACAATATTGCGCATTTTACTTTCTCTTGTCCAACAAAATAAAGCAGTAGCAGTAATAAGCGTTCGGTATGTAAATGCATACATTGCAACGTGTTAATGCCATACAAAGAGAAGATGCTTTCCAGGGGTTTGAATCACACAGCAAATGTATCCATTACTAATTCAGAGAGCGGCTCAAACGTTCCACACACGACCATTGCCTGCTCGGCAATGTTCGTTAATTCTTCGGTCATTGCTTCGTGTGTGTTCATTCGCCAGGAGGGAAATTCATTCGACGATTCATGATAAGTTCATTTCAGTACGGTAAGACTTAAAGTAAACGTTGATGATGGAGCAGCCTGGTGTTTGATTCGCGAAAGCTTCGATACGGTCTTGTGAAATATTTCATTGCAAAGTGCGAAAGCTCTTCGAGTGATGGTGAAATGTTTCAACCAGTGCGATAATGATACGGTGCATATACCGTTTGAATTTTTTAAAAATTTGAATTGAACGTGAATTAATACAGTTCATCGATAGAATTTTTGAAATAAGTGAGTTTTTGAAAAGATACTATAAATTAATGCTTTTTCTTGAATTCTTGAATTCTTGAATTAACGGTTGGAGTGATTTTTGGATGGATTAGAATACATTTATTTCATGCTTCTCGATGGGAATTCAATTTGCCAGGTCCACAATAGTTAGCAAATTATTTTTCTGTGTTCTGTGTTCTGTGAATTTAAATAAAAATATTTTACACGAGTTTTAATGCTTATAACAAGAGACATTTAGTTTTCTAATAACATCATAATCAAGTTAACAAAATATTTCGGATACATTAATAAGAGATCAACGTCGAGCAAGATTACACTGTTGTTTACATCTTCATTTATATATAAAATCACATTTAGGGTTGTGCACAGTTCAAACAACGCTAATCGTCTTACAAAATACTGTCATTTTCTTTTCTTTACTCTCTCTCGCTTTCTCTCTTTCTCTCCCTTTTCTGCTAGAATAAGCCATATTTGGTTGGAGTTTTTCCATAACAGCTAGTGGCTACTACATTTGATTTTCATATGATTGCTTATCCAACTGCCATCGGTAGGATCAGTGAACTTATTTGTACGTTCTGGGACGGGTTACTGGGTGACAGGAGGGGCGGAAGGAAGGAGGTGGGGGAAAGCTGCCTTCTAACGGTCATACCGAGTTTGTACATACTGAGCATACTGAGCTGTTAATACTACTGCTACGGCTACTACTTCTTTAACTACTACTATTGCGGTGACTACACCATGAAACTAGCAGTGTTCGAGTGGAGATTTTGTTGTAGAAAAAGGTCCCCCAAAGATTCTGTCCTCTCGTTCAGCAATCATCATCCGTAATTTCGTAACTACCACGAAAGTCGCTCAGCGGAGTGGCCTGAGTAGTGGAAGGTGTAAGCAGCGACGATCCTTGCAGTGATATGGCCAACGGTAAGGCGGACGGTGTGCAGAGACTGATCGCACCGCGGCTATCCGTCACCGACCGATATCTGGGCGGACGTCCCGAGCTACAAATAG
The DNA here is from genome assembly GCF_013141755.1 of Anopheles stephensi. Lineage (NCBI taxonomy): Eukaryota > Metazoa > Arthropoda > Insecta > Diptera > Culicidae > Anopheles > Anopheles stephensi. The sequence goes on along the minus strand of NC_050202.1, from coordinate 63,379,174 downwards.
GAAGAATGAGCGTCACACGGCTTAATAAAATTAGAGAAAAACGTTTGAACCATACCGTTCGCATCGGCAGCGCAACAGCCGAATGAACGCTGCCCGAAACGTTTTGTTGAAGATCGTGTAAATGATTGGATTTATTGTCGATGAAACGTAACCCAGCCACAGACAGATGCTGACGATTCGCTCCGGCACCTTCGCATCCGGGTAGGCGGCAAATATGATGTTCAGGATGAAGAATGGTGCCCAGCAAAAGACGAATGTGAAGAACACTAGACCCAGTACCTTGAAATGAGACACAGATAAGTTCGTAAGCGGAGACCATTTACACATCGCGCATAATAAATTTCATTATGACAGGTAATGGTTTGTGTCATTTAAATTTAAAAAGCTTTCTCTGGCGGGCAAACATGCTAGCGTACGGCGGCAATAAACGGCGCTGATTAGGCACTCATTAAAACCGATTGGAATTTAGCGACTGCTATCGTCGTATCATCGGCCCCAAACTCTTCAGCTGAACCCTTCCAACCATATTCCCGCATAGGGGTGCAATTTATCGCGCACCAGATAAGCAACGACATAACGTTCCAGGTTAGGCTTAACACACTCAGCCTGCAGCCTACTTTGCGGCTTGGTTTGGAACTTGTGTAATGTGCGTATTATTGCTCTTTGTGGAACTTTCTCACACCACACCGGGGTGAGTACAGCTCAACCGAATCATTGAACTTGCTGTGTGTGTATGTGCGAGCCAAAACTTTTAAATTACTTTCTAATTTTCACACGAGCTCCTCCCGTTAGCTGCTTCCTTCCGCTCCATTATCCGAGCTTTCACTGAGTGTGGGGGAAAAATTCCTAGAACAAACCAAACAAAAAAAACGGCAGCAACTTTTCCCTTACGACAGGGCTTACGGTGACAATGTACGTTGTCGTCGTGTGGGTAGGATCAGTCGCACGCACTGGAAAACAACTCCCAACGTAAAGATCAAAGCTCCTGCCGGGGTTGCAATATCAACACGGGGCACGGGAATAATATTGACAGGCGGAGCAAAATTTGACTAAGCCAAGTCGCAGTGGACACAGCACAAACAATACCGAATACTGTTTCTAGCTCGTAATGATGAGTTTTGTTGCTTAAGAAAGAAAAACATATAAACCCCCTGAATGCTTCCCGGGTACAGATACAGATGTTATAAGTTAACACAATTAAGAGTTTTTCCTTGGCGTCCTCAATGCGCCGAAATGGATGAACGCGAGCAAAACTTTCTTATGCCACGCGCTCTGGTGCATAGCGCTAAATACTGCTCAGAATATCAAGTCATCGCAAATCAAGTTATTTTTCTTTTACGGCCCAGCAGGCAACATTTGGAACCATGCCATCACGAAGCAAACGTGAGTGGAGAACATTTGTGGGACTGTTTTTTCGGAGTTTTGCTGAAGATTGTGAAGAAGGAATAAAATTAGTGTTTTTCTTCCAGATGCTTGGATCTATTCGATAGCGGAGGAAATTTAAAATTATACTTATTACACTTTAATAAATTAAAAATGAAAACTGAAATCAAATTTGAAAGTCTCTCGTGTAAAGACGGGAATTTCATTAGAAAACTAGCTGTTAATTTTTAATTACACCAGCACGGAAAGACTTCTTCTAACAGATTTTTCTAATTCTTACAGAACAGATTTTACAGCCATGATCAAGAAAATGATTTGCAGAAAGAAAACAAAACTAGATTCGTACTCATAGTCCACGGTAAATGGTAATAGAGTAGACTCATAACGACCATTTTCTTCGTGGTGAAACGTTATTAAAAATAGTTTTTCATTTCCTGCCTGCGGTTCGCTCCGTCACACCTAGGTTGCTTTAGCATCGCCGCACGGGGGAAAAAATGATGGCTAAAAACAATAAATAAAAAAGGGAAAATCAGGAAAATAGAACGAAACCAAGGAAGAAACCCGAAGCCCGAAGAAAGTATTTATGGCACAAACTTGATTTGCGTGCGTCCACGAACGACAAAAAAAGGAGAAGCGGAAATGAAGGGCGTGTAGCGCAGCAAAAGGAAGTGAACATTTTTTTCGCTCCCTTTCACTCGAGAATAGGGGAAATTCCGCTGTCATGGGACTCGGCACGCTACTGTCCACTTTCATTACGACCGGTGGCCGGTGGATTCGCGCAACTTAACCAACAGCGTCCGGGCGACAGGAAATTCCTTGGCCGGCGTTCTTCTCGAGGGAACTTTCCAGTTTTCACACCTAGTTTCCCACGCCCGCGCGAGGTGGCATTGTCAAATCATTGCATAAGGTTGCACAAACCCCCCCCCCCCCCCCACGGGGAATGGGCACGGTGGATTTTGGTAAGATAATTCATTCCATCAGGTAACAGTGTTGATGAGTGTTGGCATTGGTGGGATGTTTAAAGATGCTCGACTCTCCCGAGGTCTGAGTTTCTGACAGTTTCAAGTGCTGGGTAAAGCAAAACTTGAAGCTTTTCCATTCGGTCCCACAGCATCAGTCACAGAATTATTATTATTTTCATCGATCGAAGGCGCTTCTTCATCGAGGCCGGCAAATGCAAAATTAAGGAAACTACAATGGGAGCAGTCGAGCACTTTGCGAACTGTCGCTGATGGGTGTTTTTTTTTATTTGCAGAACTCCAGCGAGTTGTAATAAAATTTCACCAACTGCACAAATGAGCCGAGTTCGGGACCCGCTTTCTTTCATCCCGAGCGAGTTACAGTCAACCAATTATGCGCGGTGGTGTTAAATTCATTTAGCACCTTCAACCCTCACCATCGCCATCGCCAGCCAAGCGACCCGCATTCCACGAAGGTGTTTTGATTCTCACGGTCCCCCCGATTCCCATGTCTCACAACCCCGTCCCGCTTACCTTGGTGGCCTTCTGCTCGGTGGCGACCGCGTTCGCCGATAAGTTGGTGCGCTTTTTACTGCCGAGAAACTTCAAATTGAAATTTATCGCTGGCGTCGGTACGCTGTTCAGGTGTATCCGGAAGGAGCAGAATTTTTGGCGCCTCGTTTCCCGCTCGATGCTGTCCGGCGTTTGGGTGCCCTGGTCGCAGACGGTACGGCAGGTCCGTTTGCCGCCGGTCGTGATCGTGCGGTTGCCACCGTTGCTGTAGCCCAGGTGCGGATGCGACATGCTGCCTTTGATTGAGCTTATTCTATCGCGTGGCACACCAGCATACCGGAAGCGCAAGATGTGACAGGGACAGCGACAAAAACGGGAAGAATAAGAAACGAAAAGGAACGACAGAAAGCGCATAATTGAGTGAGAGTTGACGTAATTAACGTACTACAAAAGGTGATGTAAATGGGGCAGAAGGTCATAAATTTGCCAACGGAGACCACCACCGCGCGAAGTCCGGCTGTCGGCAGAGAGACTCTAGCAAACTAGAAATGAGATTTTAATGTTTGTGGTGTGCGAAAGTTTTTGTTTGCGGATTTTTTGCTTCCTCCGAAAAGTTCACAACAATAGATTGCGAAAGTCAATTGTGAGGTTTGCTTTCTTTTAGAGGGTGCCGAGAGAGTGTTTTTAACGACCAGCTTTTAATTGTTTTTCTACGTTTTAAAAGGGATTTGCAACATTGTTTTGCGTAGTAAAGATTGTCGCTAGGACTGTCCATAAGAAAAGGAAATCGGCAAAAGCCAGACTCAAATAGAAGGAAAAATGCTTGGGGTCTACAATGTCTGTCTATTTTAGATTTGCGGTTGTGTCCTTCTCTTTTATTGGTTCAGCTTTGTCCGCTAGCTCACTATCAAGCATCAATAGTGAGGAACTGGCAGGCGTTGAGAACAACGCAACAGAAATCCATCCAACCAATAGATTGTTAAATCAAATAGTTGAGCGACAGACAGGGACCAGCACCCGGATCCGGCATTATCCCGGATGTGGTGCACGAGATGCCATCAGCATTCTGACGGTGGATAAAGTGTAAAGATAGAAAGCAACAGAAAAGAAACACACACACACACAATCTAACGAGCGTCCGTCCGGTTTCTCCTGGACAGCTGGCTGGCGGCTGGTGGATGGCATGATGGGTTTCCCTTGAGTTGGCGCCACGTACTGGACGCGGTCTGCCATCTGCGACCTTTCTCACTCGCTAACGTGGTTGGGTGGGTGCTGTGAAAAATTATCGAACCAGCACAGCCTCCAGTCTGTGTGTGTGTGTCAGTACTTTGTAAAAGTGTCATAAAAGAAGGAACCACGATGGCTGGTGTGGTTCGAATTGCATCAGCAGTGGATTGCGCTTCCATCAGGGTGTGTATTGGAGTGGGTAAATTGTTTATTCATGTACTGGTCAGCTGGCGAATGTCGATGCGTACGGTGACAGGATTAAAGCTAGACATCTCAATTTGTTTCCGTGTTTCAGAAGTATGTAATCTTCAACTTAAGGAAGTTTTGTTTTTGAGGATCAACCATCTCTACATCACCTACCTGTCCATCTTGCTGGTGCCGGTCGTGGTGCCGTGCCATCGCCAAGGCAGCGCACTGTGCGCGGTAGTCACGGACGGCAGCGAGGACGGCGGCGATGAGTCGTGCTGTGCAAAGGCCGGCTGCTTGTTGTTGTTGACGGTGAATTTCTTCATTTCGACCGCTTTATTGGAAGTGGAGGAACCATCACTTTGAGAGTTATTGGAGTGTTTGGAGGATGCCAGGCGTCCTCCCAGTCTGCGAAGTGGCACAAATCAAGTACAAGGGAATCGGGTTAACGGTTTTAACTGATGATGAGTTTCCGCCTTACCTTCGGAATAGTTCTCCCTCCGGATGCTGTTCGAGAAAGCGTGCCTTTTTGCGGAGAAGCTGCACGGTGAGCGCGTACGTTACGACCATCATCACCATGGGGATGTAAAATGCGACCAGCGAGCCAAACACGAAGAAGGCTCGATTATTGATGACACATTCGTTCGGGCCGGGCATGATGTTGTCCCGGTTGATCATGCCTGTGGTGTGCACACAAAAAAAGAACCCGCCACACGGGAACATTAGTGGCGGATAGTGGCGAAAGGACAAATGAAGAAGCGCACGGAAAAGAAAGAATGTAAGATTATAGCGTGGAGCAGATAAATAATGAACGGTCTGGGTTCTGAACCGCTCACCTAACACGGTTATGGAGCTGGAAACGAGCATCGCCAACAGCCACACGAGCGCGATCTTTATGCCCGTCAACCGCTTCGTCGAGTGATGCCGGCTGCCGAGCGGGTTCCGGATACCAAGGTAACGGCCGAGACTAATGAAGCACATGTGCAGGATGCTCGCCGAACAGGCCAGCACGTCACACGTTACGTAGATGTTGCACCACGTGACTCCAAAAGGCCAATATCCTGCAGAAAAAATGGAATGGAATGAGGTTATGTGGTGTTAGAGAGAGAAAGAGAGGGAGAGGGCAGTAATAGAAATAGTAATGATGGCGAAAATAAAATATCGGGAAAAGTGTCAGGACTATAAATAAGTTTGTCTGGTTTTTTTTTAGGCAGGTTGAAGATTTATTCTTGAGAGTTATCATAACTTTTTCCTGTTTTTCATTTAAAAATTTACGGAATCTATGAAGAAAAACGAATCTTCGTATGCTATCCCTGCATTGACCCATTTTAAGACTTATTAGTAGTTGGAGTGCTGCTCGATCAGTCGGACTATGTCGTAAACAATTATTTCAAAATCATTTTCTTACAGTGGAAAACTCATAGTATCTATGGAGACAATGCTGCCGTCCGTGGAAGTAAAGCTTCCAGAACTGTTTAATCTCATAGTTTTGCCCATCTTGGTTTATCTTCACGCGTATTTTAGCGTTAGCTGATGCTAAGGGCGTCTTCGGGTTCACTTATGTATGATATGCTCATAGGATTATGCGCATTTTAGAGTTCTTTATAGATCAAATAACTTGCTAGTTATGTTACATCGATCGCTATTGATATCAATTAGCAGGTGACGTACGAGAAGTGGGAATGAGTTTCCTTTTAATCGGTTCCAAATAGGTTTGCACCGGTTGACTCTACCTTTGGCCGAGCATTATTATACAGTTAAATGACTTTATGGTTGTACTAGCTCATAATAAACCACACCCAGCTGATCCCTAAGTGTGCCCAACAATGCACAACATATTGTCTTCTTGGGTCTAACGACCTCTTAGGTCATGCTCGGCATTTCTGGTTTACTAGACTTAATGACACCACACAGTTGGCTAGTCAGTTCTCACTGTGGGGGAACGGTCCAAATGGAGTTTGAACCCTGGGCCTGCCGTGTGAAGACCAGTGCCATTGTGGTTTAAAAATGAGATAGCCTTGTTAAAAATGCATAATTATAATGGTTAAATTTGTAATTGTTTTAAATTAGTGAAAATCTTTTGATAACAGTTAGGGTTTTAGAAAATTCAATTAAAATCAACAATCTTTTTGAAGTAAACACTTTTTTTGAATACCAAACGTTAAATTATGAATTGAATAAAACAGTACAATTTAATCACACATCCTCACGAACTCACTCACCGCTGAAGCAGTTAGAATGAATAAGAACTCACAATTTGTTGTGTCATTGCCCTGCCGGCAGCTTCTTACCGTCGATTTGTTGAAATCACTGTTGTTTTGTGACAGATCGGTTTCATTTTGTATGCACTGACCCACATTAATGGCGATGAATCTTCAAAAGTCCGGGGGATGCCAGATTGGAGCACAGTCACAAATTTATCAACCCACTCCAACTCCATACACAGTGTATGTGTGCCAGGTGTTCATGCTCTGTCTACTGTCCCCAGGTGCACCGTACGGCCCAAAACCAACGTGGCAACACGTAACAAAAGTACCGGTTCCCGCTCACTCAACAGCTAACGTGCAGGAGAGTTGATTAATGAAGCCCATAATCTGCTCCAACGGCATAACTTTCTGCAAACTCTCTCATCTCGTGCGTTTGCTGCATGACAATGGCAGAACTGTTTTTCTGCCGGGTGTTTTCGGTGCCTTATGATACATGCCATTTCCGGGTGTTTTTTTCCCCTTCCATCTGTCCCCTCTCTCATCACCCTTCTTTTTAACTCAGACTGTGAGGTTACAGGTTTTGACAGAAGTGTGTTAGCTACTGGGGTTGAAATTTTGAAATAGTAAATTGTACCATCGGGATACGAGGGCCTGACAAACATTGTGTAGACTTCGAGCAGGCTCACTGGAACACACTCCGAGACCATCGAGTGTGTTTGTGTTTGTGGTAGCGGTGAAAGCACAGAAATAAAATAAAATCTGTCTTCTTCCCCGGCGGGGCTAGCTCGGTTCCATGTTTGCTCTCTTCAGCAGCAGATGATTTGCCCACAACCCGGCACATACATCACCCGGTTACAACCAGTGCCAGATTTATTCGACACACTAACGAAAGTGAGCAGTAACAGTGTGCCGGTGCCCGAAATGAATTCTTTCGACCCACCTCCCCAAAAAAGCCACCGTTAGGCTACGGTGCGTGCCATCGCAAGCGGAAACAAAATATGGTCTCTCTCTCTCTCCGACCACCAGCCACTTCCCACACCCGAAACGGGGCCCTCGGTGTGGGCTGGCGGAGGTGCAGTTGCCGGTTGCAACAGTGTAAGAACGAGCGTGCGTGAAAGCGAACGGATTCCAACAATCCTCACAAACGTGATATAAATAATGGCGCATAGGAGAAAATGCCACTGGTCGCCATAAATCTTTCGTTCGCAGAAGTAACGACCACCTTGCGTTCCCGCGCGCCTTTCCACTCCCTGTTACACCATAATCATCCAATTCTAGCCTACGCTTTCGACGCGCAGACACAACGTACCGGTTAACGCCATTTTGAATGTGGCAGCGAAGGGGAGAAGCTTTCGCTTTCGTCTTGCTTCGTGCGGTACCAGGCGCCTCCATCGAGTATCCTTCGTAACGAGCAACGCACCGGCCACGGTCCTCGGCTTTCCGAATGGTTGGATTTACAATTCAATTCACATTTTTTCCCACCCTAGTTATACACACACACATATCCATACATCCAAACACACCACAGCCAAAGAGTTCGTCACTTAATGTTTTTTGTGTTAGAAAGTCGTTTTGGCTGTGTTATATTGTGTAAATGTTTTGCCACGCTGCTTTTACCCCCAGCTTTGTTGCTCCAGATTGTGGCGGAATGGTTTGTTTTCTCCCCCGTGCAGCGGTACCACCAGTGGGAAATATATGTATAGTTTTTGTAACGTAATGCGAACAACCACAGCGGTCCTAGTGCCGAGTGGAAAAAAAGCGCCGCCATTCCCTTGCAAACAAAACAGTTGACCTAGTGGCAGCTAGTTTCGGAATGGCTCGTAAGGTTATTTCAGCACACACTTTTTCCTTCCACGAAACGGTATGAAAACAATCCAACGAAATTTCTTGCAAACCACCGGCCACTGACAAAAAAACCCGGGGCAACAATTCCTTTCATCCCGCAGATGCAAAAATGAACGTCGGCAAGTGGAAAAACAAATCGTGGGAAATGTTGGCGATAGCTTGTTTTGAATAACGTTTCGCTTCCTGTGCGGTTTGTGCCGTTTGAATTGGCGACCACCGTACAGTAAAAAGGGACGGACACACACGCATAAGTAAACTGTCACCCTTTTGAATAACGAACGTTCGACACCCTCGTAAAGGCGGAGTCCCGCAGGGATATATATCTCGAGACCGAATAGCGGATTCGGTACGATTGATTGATATTCGTTCTAAATGGTCCATGAATAGAAATTTGGCAACGTCCTTGGTGGCCGTCGTCCTGGTGGGTGAGGTTCGGTTGGACGGACAAAAAGATGCCGAGACAAATGGGTCTAAGGCACCCGCGGGAGGCAATGATTTACCGGTGTTTGAAACTCCACACGGAGAATTGGCCCGTACGCACATCAAAGCACCGATCACTAATGATGATTTGTATCTATCGAACGGCAATAATATTGGTGTTTTAACGCTTTCCCGGCAGCGTACGCCGAGATCTGGTTTCGGTTAAAAGCATTTTTGAGCATCGAGTGAAAGCTAAGAGAGCAATAAAAGGAGATGCTTTTTATCGCGAGCGATAGTGCTAGTGAAACGAACCCGATTTAATGATCGTAGAACTTTGGTGGAATTTGGGACGATTATTTCATCTCTTATAGATTGTATTGAAAGGGAAGTTAAACAAAGCTGACGATAAAACTAGAAGTGTTTCACTTACCTAAAAATCCTGGAATGGCACCCAACGGCATCACAAACAGGCTGACAAGCAGATCGGCAATGGCAAGCGACAGCAGAAAGTAGTTCGTAACGTTCTGCAGTTTGCGATCGAGTGCCACCGCCAGACAGACGAGAATGTTCCCCAGTCCGCCAGCAAATATGAACAGAATAACAAACAGGAAACTCCACTCGTACCGGCTCTGGCCCGAGTCACCACCACCCGCCATATCCTCACCGAACTGTGTTTGGTTCCAGCTGGCCAGGGCAGCTACCGAATGCTCGACACCGTTCAGCCACGATTGGCTAACCAGTGCGTTCTGCAGTTCGATATTCATCCAGCACTGGACCGGTTCGAGCAGCGAAGCACTCACCAACTCGAACGCATCACTTTCGAAGAATGAACTCTGGGAACCGGTTGCGTTTCCACAGACAAGTCGATAAACCTGCCCAGAGTTCGTTTCAGAGCGCACTGATTGGGAGGATTGTTGCACAGACTCCGATCGCTGCAGGAACTGACCCGTGAGGAACGGCTGCGACGCATTCCAGCAATCTCCCGCCAGCACACGATCGGAATCGATTGTATCGAAACTACCGAAGCCGATCTCACCTAGCCGCAGTAACAACTTCGGCAACTTCATGATCAGCTCCGACACTGGCTGTAACACTTCGCGCACGATCAGCGTTACGTTGTGCGTCGCTGCCACACTGCAACCCGCATCCGGACGCTGCCAACCGCCGGGCAGTGCCGGTTCCGGAGCACACTCGTACAACGCATCGTTCCACCGCACTTGGTCGGCATGTCGTTCGCCGCCCGAAACTATGGAATGCAGGGCACACTTGAATGTTTGATAGCACTGTGTAACGGCCTGATAAAGGCTGCCCGGTGCCGTACTGTTTGCTGTCCGTAGCTCAACCGCACCGTCGCCCACCGTCGGTACGATTGTGTTCGATCGCGCACTTGTGTCGTCGTCCGCGAACCGGCACAGCACGTCGGGGCCCCATAGGAGCGAGGAGGAACTGTTACTGTAGCTGGCGCAGGACACCATGTAACGCCACGCTTTCCAATTGTCACACCACCAACCAAATATGTCTCCATCGTCCATGGTTGAACTGCACTGCACTTGTCGTCGTCGTCGGTGATGGTGGCGTCAACAAATGGTGATATAGACAGTGTGTGTGTGAGAGTAAGAGAGACAGAGAGAAAGCGTGCCAAAAATCACACACACACACTCTCACGCTAAGGAGTATCTTTCACCGGTCGACTCAGCTAAGCGTGGTACTACCCGCACGGCGACTGATCACTGCAAAAGCATCACTGCAATGATGTCGACGATCCATCTCTAACGCTTCGTCATTCGTCAAAAGGGGTTTTGCGAAAGTGGCTCGAGAATTGGAGCAGACAGACCGATGTAACGTGACTGTAAGCAAGAGAACAGAGAGAGAGAGAGAGAGAGAGATGAAGAAAGTAATACATATTAGCACGCCACGTTCTGCTAGAGCCTAATAAATATTTAAATTGAAATTGTACATGTACGACGACGGTTTCAGTGGGGAGTATTCGCGCCCCAAAGTCCAAAAACAGGCCAGCATAATGCAGCATGGGTGGTGCGGGATAAGGAATTACACAGTGTATGCGATCATTATGCGCAGTGCGAAGGGTGGACTGGTTCGTACACCATTTTAGCCGTCCTGTTGGTCGTCGTCCATTTTGATGAGATGATTCCGTGTCCCGAGCGCTTTGTAGAAGATGATTACTGAATTGCTTTGCTTTTGATTCGTTTCGTTACGTTCCGGAACAAGGAGCGCCTTTTAGCTTGCGTTAAATATTCAAAAAGACCGTTACGGCTTCGTGATGCAGTTTTTGTCCTGTCCAATTGTGGATTTTTGGAATTAGAAGTGGGCAGCAGTTGTGGAATGAATGCAAGTGAGCAGAATGGAAATTTTAATTAGGTGTTCATGAAAAAGTGTTGTCTATATACATGTGAGGAGTGTCCCGATTTCTTAAGTTTATTATTCAAATTGCTGATAGTTTCATTGTTTTGTGTATGGCGGTGGAGTGTCGTTTCATTTAGTTTGTCTACCAATTTGGAATGAAATTTACTGCTTTGTATTCCACAGCCAAATAGCGTTCCGGTGGCCTTGCCACGATAGATGTGCCGGTTCTCACACGACCTGGGTTCTAATCCCATCCAGATCACCTCCCCATCACAGGAAGCCAGAAATAACAGACCATTGCCTGATGAAGTTGTAGTCCCAAAGAAGAAGAAGTTTCAACAGCCCTAACATTCCATGTCAAACCAACTTCATTAAAATTATGCGTGATTGTAATTTGCTGAGGATTTTGTTCCAATTTTTCGTTGGCTCTAGCAGACATGCTGAAGCAACAAGGGAGTCCATCAGCTTTGATACACTCACAATAGAGTTTAACACTTATTTGATCGTTCTTGTTTTAATCATATTAAATCATGGCAAGGATTGTCCTACAAAATATATTTAACAAAAGAAGCACTAAATTTAAGCTTCATAATGAAATTCCAAAACTCTTCTAACGTTCTCCAACATGCCTCGTGTGTTCTACTAAACAAAACAGTTTCATCGGTTTCAAACATTTTCCATTTTCCCATTCCAACCAGCTACCACCTAATTTGATGCCTATCAAATGATAGAATTTGACTTTCATTGCGCTGCTGCCAGCGTCAGGTCAAAAGTGTTTGTGTGGTACAGGAAAATCGCACCGCACCCGGACACCTATAGCGTTTAATCGCGCTAACAGATCATCCACGGCCCACGCTCCGTTGGCCCACCGAAACGCTGCCAGTGCCGATCATAATCACAGTGATTAACACTTCGCTTCGGTGCGACGGTTTTGGGTGCGTCCTGGTAGGCATGCTGCTGCTACTACTACCAAACGTCTGGCCGTGGCTGGGCTGGCGTAGCTATCTTCCAGCGTGTACCGGTACACGAAACCGCTGGTTAACATTACCACGGCATATCTGCCACGGGAACCGGGCCAGCGTATGTAAACCGAAACGGCGAACGGCATTGCACGAGGATCATGTGTGCGCTCGCTTCAAATCTAAACTTTCAACGAGTACAAAGTGGTAACATAACCGCAGATTATCTCCGACGCTGACATTAGCGTACGGCCGGATGGTGGTCGGGTAGGCAGGTTGTGGCCGCGGTGACGAGTGGCACCAGGCAGTTGGCGATGACAGGCAGGCTGCATCGGCAATTACACCGGTGGGTGGCTTTCAACCAGTTGCAGTTGCGGGCCTATGCGTACAGGTGCGGTGGGGTGTACAATGGTGGAGCTTTTGGGGTTGGGTTGTGTAATGCAACGTTTAGATTTCAAGCTGTGGTCTAAAGCTTCACGGCCGGTGCAGTACATCATCGGGACAAATCTACCGCCCTCGTTTGTAGTGCAAGGCATTGTTCGCCGAGTGGGTGTTTTTCGTTTGTTTTCTATGCCGAAGTGTTGGGTAGATATGTGCATCGGAAAACCGGTGTGATACAATTGCGAACTGTTGAGGATGCGCCCGCGATCACGATGTTTGATTGGATGTTACACGAATGATTGTAGGAAATTCGGTGCTGCGTGTGGTTTACGCGCGTCGAAAAACATGAATGATTGAATTATCGATCCAACCACCGCTGCAACCAGCTGAGATTATGGAACACACGTTGACCGAAAAGGACACGTTTTTGAATTAAATTTCAACATCAGGTGTGAAACTGATTTAAATTACACTTTAAACTGAATTCGTATAAATTTAAACTGACTAAGTTAAACTACAAGCTAAACCATACTTGGAAGTATTAAGCTTAATATTTAGAGGTGTATTATCCATGCACCAAATTGATTTTCGATGTTTTAATTCAGTTATCTCATCCAATTACAATATAAACGTATATAACATACTCAATATAACAAAATATACTTCAACGATCTAAAACAGTGCGTGTATTGAGCAATATTTACTTCACTCAAACCATGGGTAAGATTGAAACGATAATGTTATCAAAGTTAACAAGTTTCATTTAAGATATTCGATCATGTTTCACAGGGAAGTCCGATAATATTGCCTCAAGAACTGTTCAGCTTGTATAGGCTAAACATCAGATTGTACCAGTTGCTATCAGAAAAAAATAAAAAAATACTATTGAAACATAAAATATACTGTTAACTGGGTTATTATTATCTTTCAATTTTTGATCAGACTTATTGATGCACCTTGATTGTTATTCTCGATAAACATTTATGTGCTTAATCGAGTTCATTCACGAGGAAATCATTAACGTTTCAACTTGTAATGTTTGTTGACATATTTAATTTAGAATTCTTTAAAGAAAGGAAGTCGTTTTCGAAATAAACAACGCATAAAAATTCTGAAAAAAACTGAAATAAAAATATAATATAGAAGCTCTTCAAGATCGATAAATATTTTCAAACTTAATTGATAAGGGGACAAATAAGCTTTTCTAACAGTGAATAAAAAAAGCACAATCAGTTTTAGGACAAAATCAGTCAAATAATTTCATATTCTTCCCTTCTTAGCTCGAATGAGAGTAACCATTATCATTCAAAAGCATCGCGAGACAGTTATCAAACCTTTAAATATTTGAACAAAAAAGTTATGAATATTTTCCAATAAGTTGATTGTAATCTTAGTACTTTTTTACATTACATACATTGGTATTTTGTGCAGTTCTCTGACAATCATCTGCATGCAATTTTAACAAGAATCGCTATTTGTTTGTTATGTTCTATATCCCTCCTCAAGGACATCATCATTCCACACTCAAATAAGCTCAAACCAGCCAAAGGCATTAGAAGTGTAATAAACGCATTAAATTGCGTGTCTTTGATCACCGTCGGTTTGAAATGTTTGTCATTCCCTCGGCCCGTTAGGTATTGGTCTCGAAAATGTCCCGATCGAACCTGGTTCGGTCGGGGTGGGTCGGCAAGACACAAGACAAAGAAAGGTGGCGATAATTTTTGCTCATGATTCAGCGCTAAAGAGTAAATTTGACGTAAATCTATTAATAGCTATTACGCAGCAGCCATCCCAAACGATGCCAAACATTGACGAACGAAGGAGAAATATGAGCCGCCCATGAAAGCATAAGTACGCAAAGGGCTGCATGCTTGTTTGTAGCAGCAGTAGCAGCAGCAGAAAATTGTGTACAAACTCTACAACATATGATTGCCGAGTGCCGCACGAAGCGAACAGGTTTGGGATGGCTGGTAAAATAATATTAACTTAATTAATTCTTTGGAAAAGTTTTTACCAGGAAACGGGTGTTGATCGGTCAAACAAGGCAAGCACGGTACGGGCCACAAAGCTTAACATGCTTGCTGGGTTTTTGTTTGGTTTAAGAATTTGTTCACTGATTGCTCTTCATCGTCCACTGGTTTGGAGTATCGCATTTCCGAGCATGCAAATTTCTTGAAGCTTTGTGCGAGCGACTTGCCGGGGGATGCGGAGGCAAAGTCCTCTGACAAAAATTGTCCGGAGCACTCTTGACGGCAAATACAACACTTCGTTGCATATTGATTGGCAGTATCGTTGTGGTATTTTCCGATTCGCCAACCGTGTAGGAATGCTAACGAACTAGTTGTTGAGAGTGCGATTGTATCCTCAATGCTGCCGATAACGGTACGACTAACGATCCTGGACCTTGCAGTTGTCGTGACCTTCAAAAACAGCAAGAAACCCCCTGAACTTGAGCAGCTTGGGGTAGGGTGACGGTATATCTTGTTCATTCAAAATATAGAGAAACTCTTCACTAAACAAAAACACCCAACCAACATTCTGCAAAACAGTGCGAGAAAGAAGACCATTTTTGTAAATAATACGGTTCATTCATACCCAATCGGTTCCCGGGAAAGGTCTTAGTGTATGTGGCTCGTGAAAATCGGAAAAAAAGCCTCGAACGAATAGCATTCTTCTGAAAAGCGCTGCTGTAGAAAATTCTTCCTGGGCGCTCATTGTTGTCGGAGCGATTGTTTAGAATCAGTGCGGTATCGGTTTCGTGAGCTTCTCGGAACTGTTTTGGGGAGGAGAGAGAGAGAAAAAGGACATAAAAAACAACAAACCACCGCCGGCGGTAGCATTCAGCCAATCACGGGCACCATATTGAATGCGTTGAATTATTGCAACTTATCAATGGAATGGTTTGAAACGCGAAAATTGGTGAATTTTTCTGCTGCTGCTCGTTGGTTGGATGGGATGTTATGGTGATTGGAAATGGTGGCGAATGGTATCCAATTTGCTGAGTTTTTTGTGCGACTTTGCTTCCACTTTTCCAATGTGGGTCATTTTAAACTTTTCTTTCGCCAGTTTGGGGCGCTATCTCATTTGAGCATAATGTCTGCTTCGTCTGATGTTGTCTCGCAAACAGGTTTGTTTTTGCTGCTTTCGCTTGAAGTCTTTAGGGATGAAGCACCAACAAAGGTTGAATTTGTGGTAGCATTTTTAAGACTTCTTTGGGACTTGGATGGACTGGTGGCCAACTCGAAAGCGACGCCGATCTTGAAATGGTATGACTGGCTATCGAATCCAGTTTGAACCATCCATCTGAATTTAGGAATGATTAGTCAGCTACGGGTACGATCAAGTCAAGGAAGCCAGATGTGGCATGCCGAGACCTCTCGAAGTTGTAGTGCCAACGAAGAAGAAGAAGAAGCTATGAAGAACGATAATGGTATCGCTTGAAATCTCCATATTTATCCAATTTTTTAATGTTATAGGCATTTAACTAGATTTGAGTTGAATTGAACAAGATTGATTTAGCCTGGCGTCAGCCCCGATATTAAAATTCAAATTCAATAGGGCTAAGCTTTCAATTGGATTGTGCTGTAAAATGTTTTGCAAAACATGCAATACAATTTAAAACACTTATTTTTGATTGAGCTGATTACTCATTCCTCCTTACTGCCTTCACATCAACCCCAGCAAACAAAACGTTTACAGTTAAACTAGGTTCCGTGAAAAAAGTATCAACCCGACCGACGCTTCTTGGTGACGCTGTATTGCGCTGCGAGAAGCACCAACTCCCATCCGACAGCTAGATCCGTGCCAAAGGGAAACCCTTGTCTCTTGATTAAAATCTCATCAAACCCCTTCGCACGGGGAGCGAGTGTTCTAGGAACGTGTCCCGGTACAGTTGGGCCGAGTCCCTTTTTTACCGCCGAGGCCGTAATCCGACGCTTGGCACCCGCCCACCGTGCGGGCCAAAAGGCGATTAGTTGCCGAAGAAATGGGTTCGGGTGCAAAGGATCAAAGTACAGCAACTTCTTAACGCCTGGCGGACACGACGGGGTGAACGAGTTTTCCCCAAACAAACAACAATAAAATAAAGCCTCCATCCTAACAGTGGGGGATGGCTTTTTCGTTAAAAAACCTGCCAACTCTCGTTAACCGACTACTGGGCCGATCGAGGTTCGCTTGGAGCTTGTTTTGGAAGGGCGCTGAAACAAGTACATCTTATTAATTCCTCCAGAATGTTTTGGGGTAGAGTGGCTGAAGAGTGTGTTTTAGCGGTTCATTGGCGATGAAGAAAAGGGATGCTTTGCCATGTTTTTGGCAGCTGATCCTTGACCAGATGTTATTCGATGTGTTTGACTAGGTTCTTAGAGGTATTGATGTTGCCTTTCGTGGCCTCCATGCAGAACAAGACAAGACACACTCACAGACTTATACATATATACATGCACACACTCGTTCGAGTATCTGGCAGGCACGGCTGATACAAAAAAGGTACAATCAAGCAAAGATAAGATCAGTGAAGGGGGTTTCACCGTGATTTAAGCTTATACGGGTATTACCAAAACCCCCAAACCGGACGATACCGGCTTAAGGGCTGGGTGAAAATCGATCGGAAACAATCCGCAAAATACCCGGAAGGGTGAAGGGAAGGGGACCGACAGGCACGCAGACAGAAAAATCATTGTCGGCTATTATCGGAAGCAATAATCAGAGTTAATTGCGTAGAAAATAGGGTTTTCACATCTGCCAAAAAGTGAATGCGAATTCAAAAGGGATAAGAACAAACGCTGGGGAATGTGGCTCTGACTCTCTGGCTCAGGGATATCCACACGATGGACGGGGACGCGATGGGGATAGTGAGGTTGAGTGAGGCTTGAAAACAATTTATTAGTAAAGCCGTATTCGAGTGCTGATAATGTTTGTTTATCGAAGGGTAGAATACATAAATCCCACTGATTGGAACCAATGGAAAATTAAATGAGTAGAGTTCTTGCTACTTCCCTCAATATATCAAACAGATGTATGAATATTTTAAAGATAATTAAGTTCTCACATGTTGAAGTTCAGTAATCGACCTACATTTTCTCAAAACAACGATGCTATTATAAAAACACCAATTAATGTTTGGAAAACACAGCACAGAAATATTAATCGACAGCACCTACTACAAGCTGTACGACACATGTCATAGCCCTTGAAGTTGAAGTGCACTTCGTTGCGTTTAGTGCTGGAAACTCAGCTGCACATTTAACCCTACGACAAGGGACCGTCGCCAGCGCTCGGTTACTCCGGAGCTCTCTTTCTTTCTCTCTCTCTCCGTGTGTGTGTTCCAGATGCATTAATCAACACTTTTCCACGACAGCTGGTGTTAATCGACTCACTTGAGCGTACTACACACGGTTGGGCAACTGGCCCGTACAAACAAGCTGAATCCACAATCGGTCAGATGCAACGAACATTAAGCAGTGTCGGTGCCGGTATTGATACGATCGGCGATAAGCGAGGGTTTTGCGAATCGGTACTGGGGTGCTGCACCGCTGATGCACTGATGCACTTGTGTCATCATGCGTTTTTGAAGTGCGAAATGTGTAGCACGAGAGCAGCAAGTACGCCACCGACAGTACGAACGAAATGCCTTTCAACGGCAACGATACAACTCACAAACTTACACACAATCACACTCACACACACCAAACTACTTTGGACGATGGAAAATGCGATGCTAAATGCTGCTTACTTTGGCTTTGGCTAAAATGCAGCTCGCAACTCTTGCTCCGGATTGCGGTGAACTTCCTGCCAGCTTCGCACGATACTTCAGCCCTAGTTTTTCAGCTCCACAGCAGACACTGTGTCACATTATGTTAGGATCACGGTACAGGATTATTTCACCAGCCAAACATTAGATCTCCACTTAACCTTCTGCACTTGAGCTCCCGTCGGGGGAAAACTTTTGGGGTGTTGTTAGCAGTTACACCAAAGCACTAAGTATTGCTAAGACTCTGGGGGCATTGTATCCGGCGACACTTTTACCATTAATCACACCAATAAAAGCAGATAATTGATCGTGTGCACTAGCCGGAGCTCGGAACTGGAACCATGGAACCATGTGAAGAATCTTTTCTAGTCGCTCACACTACTTCGCCACTAACTAAGCACTGTAAGTAAGCCAACGAAGCATGAGCACTCCCAGTACGCACAATGCTACAGTTTGAACGTCGTCCGCTTGCTGGTGCTGGCGTGCTGAACCTTACTTATCAAACCCGAGGGAACTGCGTTGAGCGGAGCGGATTTGTGAAACCAATTTACACTCGGCACGCGGGTAACTACACCGACCGGTAACGATGATCACTATCCGGATGCATTCCGGATCCGAGGAGGCTCAACCTAGCGCCAAGCTGTGTACCCGATTATTCACACGACCGTACGGTGCAAAGAATGACACACTGAGTGATTCTGCATTTCAGCTTCTTCCGGTACGGTTGCAACCTTATT
Source organism: Anopheles stephensi (assembly GCF_013141755.1). Lineage (NCBI taxonomy): Eukaryota > Metazoa > Arthropoda > Insecta > Diptera > Culicidae > Anopheles > Anopheles stephensi. The sequence goes on along the minus strand of NC_050202.1, from coordinate 63,360,244 downwards.
GCACTAGCATCATCACACATCGACACACACTCACACACAGCTTCACTTAAGCATGCATAACCATCTTCAATGGATTAACCACCGGTGGCGGGCTCAGACGCAGACAGCAGTGCTGACACACATTTTTTTTTTTCGGGGCCACCGACCACCTTATGCCATCCCACACACGTGCACACCCTCGGGGCGCACGAAATGCGAAAGATGTTCCACTAGAAGCTTGTTTCCGATTCACTGATTTGCCCGGGTTGCCGCTTTTGACGAATCACGCTTGAGCTGCACTTTTGAGAATGTTGCGAAATTGAAAGGTAGCGAGTACGAGTAGCAACAAAAAAAAACACCCCCCAACGGAACACGATTCCCTTACGATTCGTGGGGCCACCACATACGCAGGCACACGTACACACACAGTGGTACACGTACGGCAAATGCACCGCCACCAATAGCTAGATCGAGGGATGCCGCCGGATGCCTTAAGCAGAAAAGGGGTAAACACGCACTGCTGATGCTGCTGCTGCTACTAGTGCTGCATCTGCCCCGGTTGGGACGCGATCTGCATTAACGAACCGTGCATCAGTTGCATCGGTGATGGCGGAAGACGCGCCACATACGAAACCACGTGGTGCGGTACCTTGGTTAACACATTTTCGCGGTTCTCCCACGGTTTGGCACACTGAATTTCCTCACTTTTTGTTTCGCTGCACTTTCGATTGCCACCAAAATTTGGACGAGATTTCTAAACCATCGGCGTCTACGGCCGGTTTTGTAGCTGACACAGCACGTTTCGCGGTTTCGGTGGCCTTTTACGTTTTCACGGACACAAACATACACACACACGAACATACACACGGTTGATGAGGAATTCTGCACGCGCCACACGCGTCCGTACCGATCGGCGGTCACAGTCGGAATGAGTGCTCGCAGACGGTCGCTCTCGGCTGGCGCTTTCCGAACGCGATGACGATGTTGCTAGTGATGGGCAAAACAGGTTACGCGATCTGCCGAAGAAAATCCGTTACGACTGCTCACGGAGAATTTCCCTAGCTTGATACCCTTGCGTAAACATGGGACATAGCCGTGAAACCGGCTCGAAAAATCGATCGAATAATAAACAATTAATTTGTTTTATCAAAAGTTTTATTTTTATTTACTAAACATACACAAAACAAGAGAAATTTTATTAATACCTGATTTTTCCAAACCAATTTTTATAGTGAGAATATGAAAATCTACTCATCAAAGTAGAAAAGCGTTTTCCAATGCTCGCGACACCCATCGCTAGGCCCGAGTAGGGAACTCACAGTAACTCACCGAAGCGAGCGCGTTGGAGATCGATGGTTTGGGCGGTAATTTGACCATCCAATGTGTACGAACGGTTCTTGTCTATTCAGAAAACGGAATCAACACAAAGTCTATGTTTTGCTACCGCTTCTGATGAATGCTGTGTAAATTGAATGCTGAGCCTTTGTAAAGATAAATAAATTTAAAAGAACTTTACCTATTTGATTTCATTTTCTATTTTTAGAAGCACCTTAAACTGTTAGTTTTTATTTATAATATTTTTTCGAAAGAACACAACCAAACTTTGAGTTGGTACTGTTTTAGTCAGAAAAAGGCGACACGAATATAATTCCTTTATCGATTACTAAATAGTACAGTCAATTTGTCTCCATACCATTACGATACCTCTAGTAAGCAGTCCTATCCGACTTCCAAAGCGTCCATCAAATTATGTCCTATCATGGCGGTTAGTGCCGACCCGACCGGCCTATCCCCGTCACCGTTTCTTTAGTTGTCAAATTTGAGCAAAATAATATTCTATTCTGATGGTCAATACGTTACGAAGTAAAATATAAAAAAAGTAGAAAAAATATACCTCAAACTCACATCCATAAAGAATAGACGAATCAGAACTTGGGTTGTTAGTTGTTGCTTGCTGCTCTCCGTACGTGTAATGAGTGTAGTAAATGGAGGTTATAAAAACACGTGCATGAAGCATAGAGACCAAACTAAAAAACAGCAGCTTAAACCATTAACATGAATATGAAATAAAAAAAAATCTCCGAAAATGTGGCAGGCAATGAACAAACACACGCACAAAAGAGCCTCTCCAACATAAAAAAACGACACCCGAACAAAAACCATCCAACCCACCACTCGACCAAACAAGCCAACTCGTCGATCAAAGCTTGATGGTGTGGCTCTTCTCGTTCATTATTGACTTCTAATGACTTCTAACGTGGCGAAGGGTAACGACACATCCGGCCGGGTGTTGGATGTTGTTGAATCACCCTGACGCATCCACACACATCCGCACGGAGGCACACATACGCACGAGATGCGCTGGGAAGCCGTAAGATGTCAACAGCATCGTAAACATACTCGAACTGATTGCTGGGTTCGGTGGAACGATTCGTTCGCCGGTCTGCAGGCCACCCGTGCACGTCACTTTCCTACATGTATGGATGTGTCTTCCTTTCCAAAAATGGGCCAAATGTGGAGAAGAAACACTCGAAACCACCGTCAAGTGTCATCAAGCTTTCTTTCGGCTGTGATAGCACTGGGGACCGGGGATCGGTAATCAAACGGATAGCTTAAGCTGCGATGGATTCATCGCTGGGCACCACAAATCAAGTGAGAAAATCAACATGCAGGTGCGACAGCTGGCAAATTGAATCGAACCAGCCGAGCATACCGCACCAGGCATTGCCGAACGGTGTTTGCAGTCTCATTGGAAGTTAATTATCCTTCGGAGCGTGTGGAACGTTTGCTGCGTTGGCTAGCTGCAGTCTCTTTATTGGTACGAAAACGCTCAGCAGTACCGGGTAGCACAGTAGCGCCATAGCGTAAGACGATACTAATTCGCATGGTTCGAAAAATGCGAACCCATTATCCGGTGTGTGTGCGAGTGTGGGGGTCGTTTAGATAGATCGATTCGGTAGTTTTGCAAAAGGAATGTTTGGAGCGTGCAATATTGCTCTGGGTTGATATGGAAAACGGACGGCACGGAGGAGCAAAAAATAAACTGGTCTGAATGAAGATCTATCGGAATAACAGATGCCTACCTACGAAGGCAACAGTATGGCAATAAAAGTGTAAACTACGATTTATTGTTTCAAGAAAAAGTGTTATATCAGCTTTTTCCGTATCTTACGTGCAGTTACCTCGTACAGTTGTGTTTAAAGCAATAGCAGTGGCTCGTTCTCAACATCTCATCTCACTATTATCTTTTTAAATCAATTTTGTTTTTGTTAAAAATGACTAAATAATTCGGTAAGAATAAAAATACTTAAATATAATTCAGAACAAAATTTACATAAAAAATAACCTTTTTAATGATAAAGCTAAAGAGTGTTCCAGTTGAAAACAGAAGGGAATGATACCCAAAACATTTTTTAATAGTAAGATCGATTTCCTATTTTAGCCAATGACTGGATCATTTTCTCAACAACTTAAACTAAACTAAAGCTTAAACTAAATAAAAAAAAGTCGATTCTTTGAAAATCGGCATCATAACCTTAACTTTAGTAGTTCATAAAATTATTGGATCTTATTCTATTATCCGTCACTGTAACTAAGCCGAGCAGGAGAACCTAAATTAAACAACGAAATATACCAAAACTTTTCGTATTAATTAATTAAAATTTTGTTAAACCAAACCTTTGTTTTATTGTGCTACATTGATATAAATAATTTAGAAGACAATTAAATCAATTAAATTAAAAGATAATTATTTTACACGAGAGAAGAAGATTTTCGAGTGAATAGTTCCCTGCTAATATTTTGAATACAACTGTATTGAAGAGTCGATTGGTGCTGAATAAAATCTTTCATTTGTATTAGATGAAAAATGTCGACAAAATCGCTTGATTTTCGAAATATAGGAATTTAAACATTTTTGAGTCTTATTAACATCAGATGCAATATTAATTCAATTTGACCACCATTCAAATAAGATTTACTGTAGAGAAGCAATTTTGACAGCGCATTACCTTTCGATAACGTATACCTACAAGAGCCCTTACAAGCTTCGATTTTCGCCGCTTGTTACTTTAAGAAAAGGAAGCATCTTCCACGATAGATTTTGACTGCAATTTTGACCTGACCCACTGCTATCCGTTTATGGAGCGGCATATGAGTGCCCGTTGCGATAGCTGCTTACCCATCGTGGTGTTTCCTATCTAATTCTACGCTACTCCTTCATCTTATCCAGAAAAACCGACGAAGCCTTAAAGTGTGATTTGTAGCTTTTCCTCGGGATGCGACCGGTCAACGTGGTGAGCAATGGGGATAAATTTTCCAAAACCAACACACGACTAAGCTTTACCCACGAACGATGACGGCTGTACTGAGCCACGGGCCAAAATCGGGTCAAAAATGGCCCAAAAAGAAAAACCATTTTCCCTGCCGATAGTACTACGCTATGCCTTACAAAGCTGACAAAGATAAATGTTTCGGGGGAGGCTTTTTGTGTAAAGCGAATGCAAGAGTAGAGTTTCGTTTTCTTTTGGCACGACTTGACCGCTCTTGCTTCGTTTTCCTGCTAAAGTTCAATCGATTTCCTTTTTGCGGTGACTCAATCGATTGCCGTCCGACATGGCATTCGAGAGTGTTTTTTCTTCACCTCATTTCCATGGTAGAAAGGAAAATGTTCTGATTCGTTTCTTTCTCGCCGATCGTATGATGGGATGATCGACGAACTCCGCATATTATCGGCAATCGTTGAATAGGGCGCAAGCGCAAACTCCGGCTCAGTGTGTGTACGGAAGCACTTTTGCACGGAAAGATGATCACATTCCACGCGAATTCCTCCAGTGCTCTTCGAAATTAAACGAAAAATCGCCTCGCTAGTGCCTCGCTACATGTGACGGTGTGTGTTGTATGCTGTTGTACTCTTATTCAATGCCTTAGCTTCAACCTTCCACTCTCTCCCCCTTGCCAAGGGATGATCCACCCAGATTCGTAAGGCGTTCGTTGTAGTAATTTGCAGTGGCATATGCGATTATTCATTCCGATCGCTTCGGCGTGGCGTGGAAGGCATGACGGAGAAAAACCCGGAGACACACACAGTGGCGTGACACATTATCGGCACAGATTGGATGGAGCAAGAAAATTGTACTGCCAACCTTCGGTCTTCGGTCCGGATAGTTTTGCACTCGAATGCAGATGCGATCGGTACGGGCAGCAGTCAGTGTGTGCCAGAGGTTTCGCCCGGGGGGTTGATTAATTGCTTTAAAATGTATCCAGCTTACGCTGCCGGTTCGCTGGCGTTGGATCATTTAGTACAAAGTATTTTCCCACCCCTCCCCTTCCATCGCGTGGAATATCCGATTTGTCGGTATAAATGGGTTTGCACTATCTATCAAGCGCCTGGCAGCGCAATGAAATAATTCGTTACACCGATTCAAAAAACCATTATTTCATACCAGCTTAATGAAGATCGCTGCTTATTTCTCGTCCACCAGTTCTGCCACTCTACAGGAATTGTGTAATTCGATAGGAAACATTTAACGCTGCTCGTACATGATTGATGGGAGTCTAGGCATTACGAAACACGCGCGCGGAAAGCTGGTCCGGTTCGGCGTAAAGCTTTTCCGAAGCGGAATTGACCGTTTGACCTAAATTCGGCGCATGCATATTATCTCTCGGTTAATCCACCAACACAATACCATAGTTTCAGGCCCGATTGCACCGATGTTCATCCGATTAATGTATGGTGCGGACACATGCAAGCAGCACCATCACAATAATGGGCGATAATCGTTTGCGCAATTTGGCGTTGTGTACCATTTTCAATTTTCCGAGGATTTATCGTTATCGTTGTTTAATTAAACTGATCACTGATAGCAAATTTTTAACACCGGTATGGAAGGCCGAGTAGCCGAATGGTTGTTTTGGGAAGCCGGAAGGATGTGTAGGGCTAAACTAAGATGTGGCAAGCTGATTGTAAATGTAAATTTTAGTTAACTCGCACAACAACGAGGTCACGGGTTTGAAGTTTTCCGGAGCACTTAGTTCTCCGCTGCTGCTACTTGTCGGCGGAAGCTCATTTTCCTCTGCCCGCCCACCGTTATCGAGATTATCAATCGATAAAGGCTCGTTAAATTTTGCAAACCGAGCCTGTCCATATCTTGTTCCAAATGGGAGTCGCATAATGAGAACCGATGCTCTGGTGCTGCTGCTGCTGCTGGTGGTGTACAGAAATGTGAGAGCAAAACGAGCAAATCATTACTGTGTACCGCCGAAGACTTGCCGATGTTCCCTGCTTCATGCACCTACTGCATGCCTGCGCAAAATCGAATTCCACCCCGCTCGAATGCTCCCACCCAAGGAACCAACGAAATCCACAATGTATCGAGCAAACCAACAAACTTCGAAGACGGTGGAGAGGGAGAAGGAGAGCGACGGTTGGAGAAATTTGGTGATGACGATCGATGGTTTTGGCAGTTTTCGGATTGTTTTGTTCTAATCGTGCCAAAGTTGGCCGATTCCTTACCAACAGCAGTCCCAGCGGCTCCCGCTCCCGCTTGGCGTGCCGGAAATTCAATTAAACCAATGCTTAATGCGTCCATATCGAAGTACCCGGCTATGGGCTGCTGTCCACACACACACACACGCACAGAGAGCTGGACTAAAATCGTATCAACTCGAGCACGACACTGGAACGGAACCGTTTATCCAAATCCACGAATGGTCCCATCGCCGTCCGTCTGAACGACTGGCCATTGTTGGCATTTGATTTATGTGTTCACCCGCGGGCGCAAATCTCTCAAACGTGCTTCCGTGCTGTAACCGTGCCCGTGCAGTTGGACGCAGCTCACCGAGGCCGGGAAGTTTTTCACCCCCGCAAACCTCCACTCCAGTCCAGCCACAGTCTGGGCCGAGTGAAAATCGCATTACTCTTAGCACGCAGCATTATTGGCGGAACGAGGCGTTAAAGCGCACAGCAGCAAAACAGTGCGGAACAGGAACGAAAGCAATTCTAAAGGGCGCGAATCACCCTCCAAGCGGACACCAGCGAGTAAGGATAATGGAAGTTGGCTAAAAGTTTTGCGCGGACGCATTCTCGGTGGTGGTTGATGTGGTGGTTGTGGTGCTGATGGGGGGAGGGGTTGGGACTCGTTACAAATCAAACGGCGTATGATTGAATGAAGTAGTAAGCTAGAGTTGAAGAGCCTTTTCTTTGGCCCATGTCGAGTGGGCTAGAAGCATTTTTTTTTTGCGATGCTTCGACGATCAACATTTTCGGTACGCAAATCCACCTGCACAGTCCGTGATGATTGAGAAATGGGGCGAGGAGTTTATGGTTTGTGCTTTTTCGGGGGATGAAAACCAAAAAGAACGATGCGTTGTCCTTGGTGGAAGCACACACAAAATGGCACGTGGGGCTGTAAGGAAGTGATTGGATTTGGATTAGCGCTGTGTGAAATCGAGAATGAACAAAATTCAGTTGAAAAATATGCTTCATATTGCGGTGGACTTTTCAATTGTATGGTATGGTTCGAAGGGTCGGAGGATTTGGCGTCATTCTTGAAATTGGAATTTTGGTATTGTTATACCTATTAAAGAAGCAATACGACCAGGCTATTCTTATCGAATCAAACAAGTACTTGATATACTTAATATAAATAAATAATATTTAAATTAGATGTTTGAATATCGGACATAAAAGTATTTTCATCAGAGTCTGTCACTTTAGGCGTGGAAAAGGTGTCTTTCATGTACTTACTTTTTAACTTAGAATATTACTTTTCATTGCAACATCGCATGATCATTAGATTATCGTGGAATTAGCTGTAATCAGTGAAAGTAAGCGTGTTTGTTTGTGGTGGTGCGATACCAAACCGAGCGAATCGATACCACAATATTCGCAATCAAGCAACATCAAATGAAACGAAACCCTTAACCCTCACTTAACCATTTGCTGCCAGAGGAAGTGGATTTCGATTTTTTCTTGTTTGCTCTCGTTACTCCGGTACTGAATTAAATGTCACCTGGATTAAATGGAGGTACCGAGCATCGTCGTCGCACCGTCTTGTGGTTAATTTTTTTACACCTCGGCCTTCCGTTCAGCCTTCCCAGTACTAATGGGATTGCTAGAGACTGCTGCTGCCAGTCGGTAAGAAAATTCACACATCCTTAAGAAGCTCGCCCGATAAGCACCCAGTGTACGAACTTCGTTAGTTAACGAGTGCTACCGGTGCGAGCCCGCGGGCTTATCGTTGTTCCCTTGATGTTTTCGTTCAAAAGAGTTCCCAGCCAGCCATCGGGGGAGAAGCAATGGAAGAACAGGGGGGTGGGTCATGGCGTGACCCATTCCCGATTCTAAGCATCCATAGCTCAAGGGCATTCTTGCTAGCGCTTCGTGTCTAGGTGATCTCTTCCCGACTTCACGGTGGCAGCCATGGAAAGTACCCGTGAAGACGCAAAATACATTTCTTTCGTGTGTATTTCGCGTGGCAATGTGTTAGAAGCAAGGAAGCAATGAAAACATGTTACGTTTCTTTGATTTTCTATTCACCGAACCTAGGATGCCGGGGGTGGTGTGCTATTCCCTCGGCTGATTACAACGCGGAGTGTCACTTTGAAGGAGAGATTTTATCCACGCTTCTTACCATGGCAAACAAGACCAGCATGCGTGCGGTTGGATGCAAAATGTTGCCTGCTTGGAGTTTGCGGTTGGAGACACACTAAACCCCTTTGCCCAGGAAGCGCCAAACATTCGCACAAATCGAAGGGCAGACAGTCCACGAGCGAGACGATCAATTTCCTATGTTCTCGATGCTCGGTGTTTTTTGAACCAAAACGCACGCCCCACCGTTTTCCGTTTTCAGTGGAGATGAAGGTGAAGGTGAAGAGCACTTGAGCCGCGCAAAGAACGATCGAGAGTGGAACTGACGAAGGAGAAGAAGAAAAAAAAAGGTAAAGCAAAAAAAAAAGATCGGCCACTCAAAATAACTGCTGAACCAATCAATCTGCTCAGCAACTTCTGGGCCGGGAATGTTGCTGGGAAGTTAAGAAGTGTCGGATGAGTGTGGAGTTTTTGCTTTGTTTGTTGGGTTTTCAGCAAAAGGGTCCAAACATCCCCTCCAAATACGAACACGCTTTCATAGCTGGCAGCGATCAGCCGAAGGAAGGGATTAAGACGGAAAAAAATCCTAAAATTTCTGTTTCACCCTCGAAACGAAGCAATGCTTGTGTTTGTTGGGCAAACCAATACAAGGGACCACACTGGACACCGGCGGGGCAAATTATGTGATTCGTTCCGGCGACCATTTAACGATCGCCGGGGCTCGGCCATGATGACTATCATCTTCCGCACTATGATGGTGCATTGCACGCGTTAGAGAATAGCGAGAGAGACAGAGTTGGAATCGCATTCGACAGGTGTAACGTAGCTCAGATTTAGTTTTGTTCGATCGATGCCTTCCTGATAATACGATAAATTCAAATTCAAACGATCACTTGAGGGTCGTTTGTTTCAGCAAATGAAATCTGAAAGTGGAACAACACTTGGCGATTGCTAACTGATATTAACTCTACACGAGAGCGGAAATCACAGAACGTAATGATAATATCCGTTGCCAGTGAGCGAACAATCCCCCAACGGGAGGTATTCGTAGATGATCACGTTAACGAAAAAAAGGTTCTATTCTAGACAGCAGTCATTTGTGTAAGTATGTGTTTTTATTCTCGTGTGTTCATCGTCGAAGCTTAATGAAGAAAAGAAATAATTTTTATGGCAAAAAATAATTCAAAGCTCACTAGCCACTCACGAGCACACAGTTCGCAAGCAGCAATTACCTCCCCGTAGCTACTTGTACACACGTTCGTGTGTTTGTTGTATTGGTGTAGAAATAGATAAACAAAAAACAAAACATTACACTTTTTTGGAGGGCGCGTGAACATGAATCCATCCAAGTCGGGCCGATATCAAATCGCAACCACAAAAGGACTTATCATTCTTTTCTCATTAATTTTGTGTCCAAACAATTATACAGTCTGTCAATTGGGCTGTCGTGCAAAAATGGTAATTTGTGGCCGGTAATTACAGCACGTTCGCATTGGAATTGAACTTTTCAATGACGTTCAGTCGGTGGTGAGCGACTGGAAGAAGGAAAAAAGCTTACAATGGCACACAAAATCACAACTCATTGAAGCTTGGGAGATGGTTGGTGCTGCTGAGTTTGATGTGCGAGATAACCAGGTGTGATAATTTTGGTTTAGAATCATCAATTAATATGTTTGTATTGGTTATTTATTTGTGTTTTAGTTTTTTTTTTTGCTCTTGTTACTTAAACGCGTTTAAACATTTTTTATAAGTACAGTCACTTCTCGACTTAAGCAGATAAAGTGGGCGAGAGTATTCCAAGTAACTTTAAATGCTACGCAAATTTGTTTATGCTAAATTAGGTGCTCATTTCCGTAATTTGGTAAACCTAAAAAGTAAACTTGGCTTCTTCTTCTTCTCCCTTGGCACTACAAAACCTCGAAAGGTCTCGGCCTGCCATTTATGGCTTGGCTGCGACCTAATTTTACCCGTAGTAGAGTAGTCAGCCCGTAGTACGTTCGGGGCGGCGGTCTCGATGGAATTTGAACCCTAGTCCTGCTGTGTGAAGACCGGCACCGTTATCGCCTCGACCACCGGACCGCCACCTTGGTTTCTCCTTCTTTCTTGGCCTAACGACCTCTTGGGTCATGCGTGCCATTTCTGGCTTACTATTCTCCTGCTATTGTTGTTTGTTTAAGCTTTTAAAGTGTGTTATTTGTATTATTAAAGTTGTTTATTTGTTTGTTTGTTTTTTTTTGTGTCACTACTTATATATTATTTCCTTTTAAAGAGCTGATTTTAAACACATAAAAAAGAGGTTTACTTTTCATGACAGTAGTTAAATTTTCACTGTAAAATCATTTTTAAATTTTACACTATTCAAATAATTTTGATTTTCTTGTAGGTGTTGCTCATCTTGTACTTGGAAGGCGTGTTCTGCTTATTTAAAATTGTTTCCTTTAATTGCAATCCAAGTTTCGTAATCCCGTATCGTTGTAATGTGTAAACCAATAACTGGAAGGTATCTGAAAGAGGAGAAGCAGGAAGCTTTATTCTGTCGGTCACTGTGCGTCATAAATATTGTACAATTTTTTTCTGTCCACTACAATTTCGTATTTCCACAAACAGATTGATTAAACTGATTCAAATCTAAGCCAATAAACCCTAAATTTTGTCAAATTTTAGACCATGAGCCTCTACGACATTGCGTATCTCGAGTACCGCGTTACTCGGGAACAGCCTGTACAGTGCAATTTTTAATTAAAAATGTTTTATATTTGTTACTTTCCAGATTTTTACCTTCTGTTAACAAACGCAAAATCCACTGTGATTAAGAAGTTTTTCTCGATTCACATGTATTACCACCATTTATTAACATTATTTCAGCAGCACATTAAAGTGAGACTTTCCACGAAAGCCTTAACCTGTTTCCGCATCCACTGCTAACTTATAGTTTCTTTTACTCCGTTTCAACCTACTATACGCCAGGTGTGATGGTGAGTGGTTTAATCAGTAGTGCACTGCACAGCACGTAACACGTCCGGATCAAAGCGGAGCGGAGCGTGGGAACCTTATAAATAGCTACCTTATTCGGTGCGCCAGGACCGAACCGGACCGGAGGTTGAATCGTTTGAAAACCGCTCCATGTGGTTTGGCGTTGCATGAGAAACGGCTTTAATTGGATTTGCGTTCCCTAGCATGCAAGTCCCATCGTGCCACTAACGGGACGCCAGGACGGATCGTTACTTACCGCGTTTACAGCCGTGTGCCGGTGCAAGGCAACCAGGTGCAAACGAAGCATTTAGAGAAAACTGTTTACACGAGAATGCTTTCGAGATGCCGGCGCCTGCAATGGGCTTGCAAAACGTTCCTTTGGGGTGGCATTGGCAGGTGTGAAACACACTACACTCGGCTAGTGTATGACATCCATTTTGTAACACTTTTCGAACGATGGTTTCGATGGGAGTGCCGATCGATGGGACCGAGGGTGGACACAGCTACGGGAATGTGATTTCCGTTTTCAAAGGATCAGTGCAATGCGTTTGATTGTGACACAATGGCACAAGAAAACAGGAGAAATTGTGGTTTTGTTAATTGTATTCGTAAGGCTATGGTACCCCCCTTTCAAACACCAAGGATATTTTGAAAGGTTATTTAAAAGTGAGTACATATTTGAAAGAAATTTAATAAAAAGAATTTTCCAAGAAGTCGTCTCCCCAACGGAAAACCGCTCCCAGCTAAAGCTTAATTTAAAAGCCATTTTTCCAACAGTATGCTCTCCGCTTTCGAAATATGTCATTCCAGCAGAAGAATGCTGTCATCTTATCGTAGAGTGTGTTGCCAAAGCGAGCCCCGGCCGGATTAGCATCCGGCATCCCCGTAGGTCCCCAGGAACCACACGGCGAGGTGTCGTAATAACGTTCCATTAAATGATTGCCATAATCTTTGTGGATTGTGCTGATGAAAAGCCAGCGCTCGGGCTTTTTACACTCAAATCCTGGCAAACATGTCCTGGGCTGGTGCTGGAGCGAACGGCGGAACCTGTCGAGCCTGTCATAACCATAACCGGGCCGAAAGATCGATTCACCGGCAGGCTAGCCGGTGTGGTTGTGGGAGTTTTACAAGCGAGAGAGAGTGTGTGTGTGTGTCGCCTGTGAGATGTTCGCATGGACCGGGACAAGATGGATTCGGTCCGGCTTTTGGTCCGACTTTACCAGACGATGATTGATGAAGGAACAGGCAACATGGGCTGCCGCGGCTGAGAAAGTGTGTATGTTTGGGGGGAGGGGGGGGGGTGGCGAAAGGGGAGAGGGGGACAGTGGTGGTGGTGGTAATAAGCTTTAGTGTTGATACGTACACAACTCGGCACTGCGGTAGGACGGCGTGCTGTGATCGGACCCAGGGCAAGCCTTGAACAACCATCATAGACATGTCCTGTCCAGCTCATCCTGTCTCCCGTTTGGCGAATCCGGGTGGCAAACTTCCTGCACTTTTGTTTATTTATTTTTATTATTCACTTCCCTCTTGACTTGGGAAGTGTGTCGGTGGCAGGCAGGTAGGCTGGCAGGCAACGTCGACTGTGCAACTATCCGTGCTAGGACTCGCTGGGTGGGTAGCCGTTGGTGGATGGCTGGATGTTTTGTTAGCAAATATATGCGTGATGGGAGTCAACAGTCTGCTTGACACATAATCCTATAAATCATATGCATCAGTTTTCACTCAAACTCTCGTTCACGCTGAGCGATGGTTAAATAGACCGGAGGGGACTCAGACCCAGGTTATTGAAAAGCCTCCGAGCGGGATGGAGCTGTACGGGGCAGTTTTGAGATTGATATTATTGGGCGGGCTCTCGGTGGGTGGTGGGAGGTCGGAGTTGATGTAGTGTGGAAGTAGTGCAAGCAGTAGCAGTAGTAGTAGTAGTGGGAAGGGAATCTCAATCCATTAAAGTTTATGTTCGGAAGGCACCTAATCTAGCCCGATGACCTAGCCGTGCCATATGTTTAAGTATTTTAGGAGTGCTCATTCGAGTGTGATAAGATTGCATTGTTAGGCGTGAGTGATTTTCGGCTGGGTGGTGGGAAGGTTCGATCGATTCGTTAGAATTTCTAGCATAGCCTAGGTTTGGAGAGAATAAACCATTTTTGGAAGCATGCAGTTTTGGATCAATTCATTTTATTTTTTTCGTTTATAGCAAAAGCTATTTAAAAGCGATAATAAATGTTAAATTAATTAGTTTTGAGCTATTTTTGTGTAGGAATGGGAATCGATGTCCAATTCTTATTTTCATTCAAGTTCTAAGCGTCATATTCTCAGAAGGGATAACAATAACATACATACTGAATAAGCCACCGGTATCTAACAATAACGGATTGTAGTTGAAAACGGACTTATTCTTTACGGTTGAATTTGTGATATATTGTCAGCTATTTTCCATCTCATATGGAAGATTCTTCAGCAAATCTTATCAAAATAAACAACGGCATCAAATCTCATCCCACACGCAGAACTGGCTCTTCAGCTACGAGAAAAAACGAGCCAAGGAAAGTCGGAAACAGCTGGTGAGGGCCTGCCGTGGTTGTAGAGCCTAACACGAGGAAGAATAAATATTACCAGGTGCTTGCTGTCTCCAAAATCTAAAATCTTATTAAAGATTAAAGTTTAAAATGTAATGACTCAAATAACTGCTGTAGCTCTATTCTAATTTTATGTCCTTTGTGCCCTCTACGCGTCATTTTCATTCTAGAAAAAAAAATATTCCGGGGAAATTCTCCCTAACACCAGCGATTGGCAATAGGCAAAGGCCTCTACTGTGGACCTTCAGCTTAATGACTTGTGTGCCTGTTGTGGAGAATCTTATAAACAGTGTTAATATCCCCAAAAAAACTGGAAATACTTCAACTTATTCGAACATTGTTGGCAACCGTGCCCGATACGGTCCACGCTCATTTCTACACATTCTTACATTCCTAGCAACGCATTCCAGGGATCAAGACCAAACGAAAGTCTTCGTGGCCAGCTAATGCTGTAGGACCATTTCTTTGTTTGTTTGGCAGAAATGCTTTTTCGCGTAGTAAACATTTAGATTGCTTTTTTGTTTTGCACGCTACCGAAATAGCGAACTTAATTGGGAAGCAAAAGAAAGGAAAAAAAAGTAATTTAACTTTGATTATGCTTGGCTGACAGCTGGCAGTGTCACCTGGTCAAAAATACCATCGCACTTTTGCTTCGGGTGAATATTTTATCAGCAAGCTATAGTTTCACCTTACTGCCACGAGGCTGATTAAGGCGAAAGACGAAAAGGTAAAAGCCGAAATTATTTGCTTCATAACGAATAATATTGGTTACTTAAACTATGCTGTGTAGGAATGCTTTCGTAAACTTGTTTTTGTCAGAATATCTCAATATTGTACCTACCTTCCTGCTTTCAGTTTATTACTTCACGTGCCCAGTGGCCCACATGAGCAGAGGGCACAACAATAAAGCATACTGATTTGCTTATGCTTCATTATTTCGACAGCAACAGCGTTGCCCCGTTGGTTTTGAAAATTCCAGCTGAGTATGTTTTTCTTTGACGTCGCCTAACTCTGGCGAAGCCTCTTGCGAATAAAGCAGCACCACCAGCAGCAGTCTACCAGCAAAGGGCCTAACATTCTTAAGGTAGAGAATACAGTTTCCCACAGCCACTAAACTCACAACTTTTTACCACGAATACCACCATCATCATCATCATCATTATCATCGTCGTTGTCCGTGTTGGTCTTCCGCACGACACGATCGGTCTGTGTCGTTCAGGAGCGAAACCGACCGGCGTTAGGGGGCTTTCCGGGAGCTGAAACAAGCCACAGGAGCCACCCGGTTTTCTAATAGATAGAAAATGAAGATATAACTCAATTTTCGTCATCCGCAACGGATATCAACGCTTGAGCTGAAAGTGCTGTGTGTTTCGGTTTTTTTTCTGTCTCCTTTTTGGGACGCTTACGAATAGCGGCGTGTGTTTGCTTACGAGGGCGTGTGAATTGTGAAACAGAAGAGAGAGGGAGAGAGAACGATAGAGAAAACGTTATATTTCTGTAACCCGGGACCCGGAAAGCGGGAAGCGTAAAAACGGATACAAAATGGTTCGCCTTTTCCACGCTTTTCCGCCACTCCACCGGAGGTTTTTCACACCTTCTCCAGCACCGGTGCGTGTGCTTGTGTGTTTCGTGCCGAAGCTCTCGTTCTGGCAATAATAATCGATGTGGTTTGGCCCCTCGTCGAAAAGTGTTCCTCTGCTTCTTTGCGGCCCCACTTGTATTTTACCTTTCGCGTTTACGTTTCGGCCGTGTTTCTAACTTCATTTTGTCTCGCTGACGCACACCGCCGGGCCCTCTCCCTGTGTTTGATCGTCCCGTTGCCTACTTTTCTTACAAAAACACACGCTCATTTATGCCACGTTTAGTTCGGCCTTGGATTTCTAGTCTGGTCCACCATGGCGATGGAACGTGGTGCAGTGGAAAGCGCAGTGGAGTTGTACGAGCGTGAACAAAAATATCCGCAACACCGGACAGGACGTTTCGAGCGCTGTGACACAATAAAATGACTCGATAAATAGAAAATTATGCTGTGCCGGTTTGCGGACACACTTTAATTTGATAGGATGATCATCACCGAGGCACATCGGAAAAGGCCATGCCCCCAGGATAGGGCATAAATAGAACGCTCGACAGTTTCTGGCCAGCCAGTCACTCTCGCTCAATATCTCTCTCTCTCTAGTCTCCGTGTCCCCCGTGGTCACGCTGTGGCAGTCGCCCTAGCCTACGGTGGTTAAACGGATTTTTAATAACTTCAGTTGCGAATCCGGTTGCAAAAAACCAGAACGATTGTGATATGAACCTCGGTACTGGTGCGTCCAGCACTGGTGGACCGAATGATGCTGCTGCTTCAGCACAATTTCACCACTCGGCACAGCGGTTGATTCAATCAGATAAATCGATTGCAATCGTGTTGAAGCAAATCGTTGTTTTTGGCCACGGGCAATTGGAGGGAGAGAAAAAACAGGGGGGAGGTAGACGATATGTATGTGTGTGTGTGTGCGAGGGGGAGTATAGAAATATAAGTAAACGCCCTTGGTGACCGGCGCCACCGTTGTATCGACGGGTTCCCCCTCATAACGGTCCTCTCCGCCATCCCGATCTCGGGACTCAGCTCGGGACGGGAGGATAAGCTTTGCGAACGATGCCAATTATGCTGGCCGGTCGCTGCGGTAGTCTATTAAGCCGGTTGCTAACTTGCGATGAGACGAATAAATTCAGTTCAAGTGACCGACCGACGGACCGGCCGTAGCTAGACCGATGTCTTTATGCGATCCATTACGCACCATCTAAATGGCGGCTAAAAGTTTTACTTAACGTACTTTAACCAGATGGCGTCGAAGTAACTTTGTTATATCTGTGCATCGGCGGGGGCATTCGGGTCGACCCAGGAAATCGGACCCACTCGGATGACCGGGCGAGGGCTTTTGCTGGTGCTGATGATCGGTGCTTCGTCCGGCAGGCCTGTCGGCCCATCGATATTCTGTGCTTGGGGATACGGGAACGTTACAGGGCAAGTGGAACGAGCATTATCGAGTTACCCGAATCCCAAGTCCCAGAAACCAGTCCATTAGTAAGCGTTCAGTCGTGATGGGTACGGTTCGGTAGTTTTGCTGTACCGCTTTTTTTTTGTGTTGTACCCTCGGTGGGTTCATCCTCGCAGGATTAAGCGTTTAACAGTGGCCGTGACCGTGAATGTGGACGACGTTGCACTATGGACCTGTGGGTGGACGATGGATGCGAAAATCTAACTACAATATTTTATTCCCTTATTTGAAATCTCTTGTTTTGTTAACTCAAATTTTTTTTTTGTATCGGCCATTGATTGCGATCGATTGTCGGCGGTTGGCTTTACACAGCCAACGACACATATCTAGCACTGTTCAAAAGTTGCAATAAGCCTGACCACATTTTAGAATTTCATTTCAGCAAGAGTGCAGGCAGTCAGCCGGTCTTACTACAGCCTGATGAAACTTCTCCGCGCAAAATTTCAGTCAAGATGGACGATACTGGGAAATTTAAGGAATATTCATATTTTATAGTATGTTTATTAAATTAATAGAGAAACTGAAACAGCGACTTGCTCTATGTCTTATAACCCACAGAGATCCCTCCACCTGCCAGGTTTCATTGGGCGGGACACGCCATGAGAACGACACCAGACGACCTTCCTGTAGAGTCTTTAAAGGCCATCCATTTAAACAAAGAAGACGTGCTAAGCGCAACTTGAGATGGAATGATAAAGTCTATCTGTCGGTCAGAATGGTTAGCATGTGGAGACGTCGGCGGTTGGCTTTGTCGGCGGTAGTGAGGATTATTGCAGCAGGCCAAGAACGCGAAGCGTCTGATAAGTGATTAAGAAAATTAATGATAAGTCAATATTTCCACATGTCATAGAAACTTTTTCAATTAAATCTCTTAAATATCCTCTTATTAAGCTCTATTTCATATTACGTTATTAATAACGATTATTATTGCAATTTGTTTTACATTGCTTGTCCAATTGAATTTTTTTTGGTACTTTTGGTATTTCTACTACATTTTACTTTTACAATTTTTTATATTTTTATTCTATGTAAGAACGATCTACCCGTATTGCTATGCAGAACATGACCTTATCGACGAGTTTGAACCACTGTGCAGGAACGTTACATCCTATTGCTGCCCATTTTGCAACGGGTTACACATGTTTTCGAACGGATCCATTCGAACATCGCACAAATATGCGATCCCCTGCTCGTACATGTATCGAAGAATCGGAACTCGATATGACTTTTAATGATTTTGGGCTTGTAACACCGAGCGGTAGGTGGCGAAGGCAACAGCACCGTTTGCGTTATGTAAACGATTTCGCTGCTGTGTACCGAGGCTTGGAACGGACGCATGATGTAGGATGGTGCACGATTCACAAAATACGTTAGAAACGTGTTGTAATTCAGGGTAAAGGCTGCCAAAAGTTGACCAAACGTACACAGTCGTACCAGGCGGGTCGTTTTAACGAACGTTAAACGGTTTTTGCACCATGCACTCAAACTTCCTCCAAGTGGGTGTTGATTGCCATCGACCGGTTCCGATGCTCCAAAACTCCCGCATGGCCTCGTGAATCCGATCGGTGGATCGTAATTCGTAATGATGGTAATCTAAATAGCTACGGTTCGGAAACGACCGGCACTATTAGTTGACCGATTGCCGAAACCGTTCGGAACGGAAATGATAGTTTTGCTGTGTCCACTCGCTTGCCAGTGGAAAGCATAGCCCGGGTACAGGGAGCATAAAACTTCCATTTGCACACACACACATACGTAGCAAATGCGACGCAGCAAAACTCCCGGTGGTGATGAACGCTCATCAATTTCTGAGACCATTTGGATGCTTTTCGGGCAGAAGAACCAAGCGAGCAGCCAAAAGGAAAAAACTAAAATCCTGCAACTAAACAACACTCTGTGCGTATAAATTGTCCGTCGTAATGTTTGATGATGGCCGTATTTGGACAAGCGGATGCGCTTTCGGATGAGACAGACAGGGCGCATTTAATGAAGTGCTGAACATAGCACCCTTAAATCCCCACTGGAACCGTTTTCCGCTGGCGCTGAGTGGGTCATAAATAATTATAACCGTCAGCAGGCTTGTCAGGCTTTCGGGAAGGCGAAATCGATCTTTTGCTGACGTTATGATTGGTATGCAAATAAAAAGGGCCAAACCTCGGTGGATCGGGGGAAGAGTTTGTGTCCACACACCGGATTGTAACGCGAGGGTACATCATAAAAACAGTGGGAGTATTGAATATGATATGACGGATCGAATGTTCGGTTGGTTTTGTTTTGCTTCGTCACTGAGATTATGTTTCGGCTGCATTCGGTGGAAATTAAATGTTATATTTTCAAATGTAAATAAAATGTGAATGCGATAAAATAGATTCGAAATTGAAATTTAAAACTCAGCACAACGCTCAATTTTGTTGTGTTTTTATCTTGTAAAGCAACGTAATTTAATGAAAATAAGTGCATGTTAAAACATAATCAATTTCATAAATATTTTTCCTTCTAAAGGGAACAAAAAATCTCACGTGGCCTTTCGGGACCATCGCTGGCCGTGCTCGTATTGCCGTGAGTGACCTCGGCCGAATAGTACGAGGCACTCAGTATGTGAGTGACGGTGGGCTGATGCTCCACAAGTTGAGGAGCGTAGGAAAACCACAAACTTTCCGAAAATAGTTTTTATCAAACAGATGGCATTTCCCTTACTGTAGAAACTGCTGGCAGTTAGTTGTTAAAATTGTTTTAATGGCCGTTTCGAGCACGATTTGAGTGCATTTTAATTTATTGTGTTATAGAGATTAATATGAAATAAATGAAATTATAGTAAATATAACTTTGATAGCCCAAAAAACTATCCCGCATGAAATACAAATAATTTTTTTCAACTTCAGAATTAAAATTTCTACAATTTATAGCATTTAATGAAAAACTTTATTACGGACCATGCTGTACAACACAAAAACCTAAAACAATATGAGACATGATTGCTTAATATAAATAATTTTTAATTACAAAACCACGCTCGCAGATGCTAGCCCTTTTTAAAGTGCTTTTTGTACCGTTAACGACTACTTATGAAGTATTTGCCACTAGCATCTCGTTACAAGCCCAGCGAAAAAAAAACTGACCGAAAACAAGAAAACGTCAACCAAAAAGGCTTAAGGTCACTAAGCAACTGAATAGCCGGCCATCACAAACTCGGTCCATTTCGTGCCTTCCCAACAATTCCATGCGCTGTTGCACATTCACCGGGTGGCCATTTTCATGCATGCACGGCTCTTGACACCACACTCACACAAACACACGACGTACCACCAGGAAGAGTGAATGTGACACCGGGCGGCCGTGGCTCAGCATCGATGGTTTGTCACTACACTAAATCGAAAGTGGAGCAGATAATAAATTCATGAAACTCATTAAATTCCCATTTTTAACCGTAGCCTGCAATCGGGCAAACCCACACACACACACTGTGTGCAGTTGGGACCACCACCACCACCACCAACAACAACAACGAGAACGACCACCAAAAGGAGCCGCAATATGCTGATGCAATGTGGGATGTAGCTGCATAACCATTTATCCCGGGCTTCGGGATCCCGGCTGCTGCGGCCCAGGTAGGCCCAGTGGTTTCGCTGGAAAATGAAGGCATTCTTCGGCATTAACGAAGCCTGGAAGTTGGAGGTTGACGTGGTGTTGGTTCTACGTTGATCTGTCCCTTGAAAGCCTCATCGTTAGCTGTTTGTGCAAATGGTGTAAATGAGCATGCACTTTAGTGAAGGTCACCGGGACCTTAGGAGCAGTCCAACAGGCATGTCTGATTACTGGAAGTGTGCAAGTCAGTCAGAACGGAAAGCAATTCGGTTGTAAATATTCCTTCAATTCGATACAGTTTCCAGATTCCATGCCATATTTACAACAAGAATCAAGCAAAAGAAAATTAGTTTTTCAGGATCGTTTTGTCGCCTCTAAGTACTTCACCATCCTTCCTGGAGCCGTTCAATATAAGAAGTATTTAACAAACAGCCACCTGTATTACGACCCGGAACGTACAAACAACATCCTCTCCCTGCTCTGTCGTTAGCTATTTGACTAACATGCGTTTGACACATAGTTCCGTTGCTCGATTATGTATGGTGGATGCCGTGCGTCGTGAAAGTTTGAATAATCTTCCACGTGCTGTAGAACCTGCCAAAGGTTGGGATGAAGGCATTGCCAGCACACACACACACACACACACTCACACAAACACACACACACACACACACACACACACACACACACACACACACACACAGACCTTGTCAATATCGCACCGTCCGGAGCATATGCACCCGAGGCCTACGATCGAATCTGAAGCAGCCGCGTACATGATGAATAATTTATCAACTTTCTTACCTTGCACGGTACTTGACACCTTTCCGCTTTGCCTTGCCGCCGCTTGCCTTGCCGAGTTGCCTCCGCCAGTTGTTTTGTCTCTCCTACTAACCTACTTTACCCTCCACCCTTTTCTTCCTGGTGCCGACGATACGTTCGCATCAATTTATTTATCTACTTTCCCGTGATGTTTATGAATTTTAAGAACCTGCTCGCAACCCCATCACTGCTGCGCCATTCACGTTACGATACACAGCGCTGGTATCAGGAGTTAGTGAACGTAATCAAAAGTACTGTTAAATTCACTTTCTACAAAGACGACTAGATCCCGCGAGAGCAAGCTTGTGTCTGCGAGGGGTAAGGCTTGCCACCATAACATGATTGCATATCTGTATACCAGGAATATAACTTCAGGACATTATTTGAAGACCAATAAAAACGTAAATAGACCATCGTTCGCCCGTTCGTCTGGTTGTTTTTTTTTAATGCTTCACCGTTGTCTTGATTTCATTTGATTGCACCGTAAAAGCATTTTACCTTTCACGTCAATTTGTTCTTCGCCGTCGTGATCGTGGTCGTGCGTTGCGAAGAAGCGAGTGCTTTTAAGAAGATGATTTTATTTCTGTGCAACCAGTACATAAAAAAGTTACACTCACACACACATACACTGGCACGACGCATTACAATAACGATACAAGGGAAAGGATTTAAACTTTCCTCGCGCAGTGCATTGGATGATGATGATGTACTGCGCTGGAGATTTTGTGTATTTGTTTCTTCGGTTGCGTTTGACGTTCTGTTTCGCTCGGCAAGAAATCCATTTGTCTCGATGTAATTCCCTTATCGTATTTAGGTTGTTCGGGCAGCTTGTAAGAAATTTTGCTTTTCGTTGGATTAAATGGGATGCATTTATAAATTTGATCTGCTTTCTTAAACTTCAAATGTTAAAATGTATATTAATATTTTAGCGTGGTGTTTTTTCCTTTTCTTCGTTTGTATTTTCTTTTTTTCTATTTTTGTTTTTTTCTGAAATTTCTTAATTTTTTCTATTTCCTTTTTTCTTTTTAACCGTTTTATTTTCTTTTCCTTTTGCTCCTTTCACTTATTTTCTTGTTTATTTTTATCTTTCTTTTATTCTTTTTTATGTTCTTTTTGAGTTGTCGATTGGCCTGTTTGCTTGTTTTATTTTTTTGGGTTTTTTTCTAGTTTTTGTTTAACTTTGTCATTTTCCTTTCCTTCTTTTATTTCTTCTTCTTCTCCGCCTAATTCCTCTTCTTTTTCCTCTCTATGTTTCTAACAATTAAGATTTTCCTTTCTTTCTTTCAACTTCACCTCTTTTTCCAGCTAGATTTCCTCTTTGTACTTTAATTTATTTTTCATGTGATAAGGTACCACTGAGTTACATTTATCAAATCCAGTAAGAGTTCGGCACAAACAACCATCAAATAATCTTTTCACACCTGACACTGTTGCTGCTATTCTGCTGGGTGTTCGAGTGCAGCTTTTACCGCTTGAGCAAACACACAACAGCTAAAACAATTTATTTCGAGCAAAAGTTTAAACCGAAAAAGCGTAATGAAACGGAACGGAACGTACCGGTAACGGTAGGTTCAAAGCCGTTTGTTGTTCTGCTCTCTAGGTGCCGAGCCGTTCCGTTCCGAGGCGATAAGATTTTCGTTTTTCTTTGATCGGTAAACAAGTAAACAAACAAACAAACATACTATTGGCCGTTCCCACCATCTTGGCCCACCATCTCCACGATCGCTCCTCCTTTGTGAGAACGAACCAGCGGGGAAAATGGGTCGACGGTCGACCCATTCTTCTTCCGGTGCGCAGCCATGTCACATGTTTGCTCCCCTCGATGCCGGAGCGAGAGTAATAGTAAAAAGCGAGCGAAAAGGACTAATGGCAGCCGTCTTCACTGACCATTCATCGTTCGGTAAATTGGCCCATTGAACAAGCAAAGTTTTGCCTCACCAGTCCCTTCCGGGGTGGGTAGCGATACTGAGGCCTCCCTTAAATACTGCGCCATCTAACCTCACACACTAAGAGCAAGACTTTTAGTGGAGTTGCTTGCTTTTGAGCTGGCAGATTTTTTTTTTCGTTTTCGTCCATCATTCCAGCAAGCATATGTTTTTGGGGTGAAAGTCACACGCTTGTTTGGTTTGAACCCGTCGGATCCATTCTAGCGCTGGCAGGCAGACGTTAGAGAGGCTTTGGATCTATCATAACAAACGAATAAAAAAAATCCTCCCTGAAACCCTCCCAGTAAAACATTGTTCAGCAAGTTTTCTTTGATATTTGTTTCTTCGTTTTTCTTTCGGTCTGTGGATGGTTGTTGTTGGTTCTGCTTTTCCTTTCCTCGAAATTGAACCACCGTGACCGGAAGGTGTTACACACCTACTGCGCTGGTGAACGATGGTTTAAGTCAGGTGGCTAACTACGGCATGCCTTAAACAAATCGTTTACTCGCACGTTCACGTAATGCAACATCTGGTCGATCAATGAGTTTTTCTACTGCAGTAACGGCACCGGACAAAAAATGTGAAACGCATTACATTTTTTGCCCTCGCCACAGTGTGTCGTAAAAGTGGTGGGTTTTTTGTTTTGTTTTTGTGGATGAAAGACGCAGAACGTGAGTTTGCATAAGAGAAAAAGGAAATATGCGCCTAAGTGAAACCTTTCTAGAGCTCTAAAATTACTTGTAAAGGTTACAACAGTCGGTCACAAAAGTTCTCAAAGAGTTATTCCAAGGGGGAAGGTGGTACGCCTTTCGTTTATCAAATCACGTTGCCTAGTCTTATCCCTGTTGGCTTAAATTTCAAGCGAGAAGCAAGGTAGGAGAGACCCTGTTATATGCCCTTATAAGTTTCATATTTTTGAATATAGTCTTTATGGTAAAGTTCAATATTATTGTAGTATCACAAAATTTATATTTCATTCTCTTTACAAACACCGGCCATGACATGTGGCCAACAACTTCTCTTTCATTTGAAGCTTTAGAGCGAAAGCTCAAGCTGACGACATGTAAAAGCTCATGATAAGCAAAGTTCGCAGAGAAAAGCTAAGGATGTCTGCTATAATTTTGATAGCTTGATTGATTTTATAGCATTATAAAGGCATTGTCCTTTTGAATTTTATTCTTGTTTTCATTCTAAAAGAGTAAAACAATAATTACATACGAAACAACTTAAGATCAAAAAATTTAAATATTAAAATTTATTTAATATCCCAACACTATACGGTGGTATAATACGGCTCAATATAAGCTGCAAAAAAGTAATTTAAACACACACAAATAACTATCGCCATTGACATTTAATCAATTTTATATAATATTTTCAATCTGCTTTTTTTCTAGAGCATTTCTATTAAAGAAAAAACATAGAATATCCCCTCCCTCGTATTTACATTTTAAATCGTATTTTCTATTTACTCATTTACTCAAGCTTAAGGTGCCAATGACACCAAACAAGTGTTACTTTGCACATCACTGTGCCGTCTCCCAGCAGCTTCCTTATCGCTCCATGATCAAAGGCAACATCTTATCAGGATAAACATGAGCGGATGCAACGGCACTTAAAGGCACGCTGTGTGCCCGGTTCGGAGAAAAAACCCGCCGTACCTGACGAGCCTTCCGAGGCGAACGCATGGCGGAGAGTACGCAACCCATAACCAACCAGCCCCAAAACAGAGAGTCTTCCACCAGGAATGGATGGCGAGCGAGCGAAGAGTGAACAACAATATCCTCGAGCAGTACGGCAGGAGTCGAGCTGGCGGGCATTATCAATTGAACTTCGCGAGTAATTTAACTGTTTAAAAAGGTTCCAGATAAGCGGATGTCCTGTCGAGAGGAGGAGAGAGAGAGAGCAATCGTGAGAGCATCTCTGCGCACAGGAGAACGTTCGAGAGCTGTTGATGTATCCTTGCACATCCCGTAAAAGGGACGATCTTCGACGGCTGGAGAATCCGTCGAGCCATTCAGTTTCGGTGAGCAGCTCGTGCGATACGGACAGACCGAAATTTCGTCCAGCGTTGTGCGCGTCCTGCGAGTGTCCTGACTGCTGCTGCTACTGCTTGCTAGTCCTTCAGCCATCAGCCATCGTTCAGTGTGTTTGGTGTGCGTGTGTGTTCCGGTGGCAAAAGGCTTCCTCCATCTAGCAGCTTCCAGCCGTCACCTTCCACCTTACGCGTGTTCATTCCAGTGCCATTTTCACCCTTTACTGTGGCCAGATGCATGCACGGTGGATTTAGAGCGGAGTGATGTTTAATTGAATTTCCCTATCAGAAGGTGCACAGTCGCTCGGGGTCGGTGAGTCGCTAACTCACCAGCTCGGTACCAACAGTTGGTTCCAGTTGGCAGGACCTCGGAGAGATTTACGCGAGTGTGCGTGTGTGTGTGTGCTGGTGTGAATATGTGTACGTGTTAGCCTTGTGTGATCTGTTGTGCTAGTTTCAGCACAAATTCAAAACGTGTGTACAAAAGCGTTTTTCAATTTAATTCTATTAGTTCAATTTAACGTGCGCCATTCACGTCGGTCGTTCGGTGTCGGTGGCTGGCGTAACAGAGGTGCTAAATACACGCAGGCAGCGAAAATAACATCAACAAAAAAAAGGTAAACCGTGCTATCTCAGCAGGAAAGGTGAACCATTAGTGTCAACGCCAGCTATCCCAAATCATTCACTGGAGCTTTATCGGCGCGGCGCAGGATTGCGTCCAACCAGGGAGTAATAGCAACAGCACCTTCCCAGGTATGTCGTTCGGCACTGCCGTAGGGTACAGATCCCGTCTGCAGCACATGTTGCTACTGGGTGACAAACATACACACACACACAAGGAAGGAGTCAGGCAACATCCGTACATATTGGCGGTCGACGGTGGTGCGTCGACTTGATTCATTTCTTCGCTTTCGAAGCCACACAGGCATCGCCGTATTATTTACCAGTGCGTTATTGTTTCATGCCACCATCCCCGGGGCTTACGTGA
This sequence comes from Anopheles stephensi, assembly GCF_013141755.1. Classification (NCBI taxonomy): domain Eukaryota; kingdom Metazoa; phylum Arthropoda; class Insecta; order Diptera; family Culicidae; genus Anopheles; species Anopheles stephensi. The sequence goes on along the minus strand of NC_050202.1, from coordinate 63,333,724 downwards.
GGCCAGTGAGGCCGGGCGTTTAATGCGAGGGTGTTGGCTTACATGTTTACCGTGCTTCATCCGTCCGGGGAAAGATGCATGCCGTGTGTTGCCGCACGTACGACCGGAGGGGGGGTTTGTATGTTTATGTTACGGTTCCGTTTATTATGTTCACTTAGCTTAACGAACGGCGTACGGTGGGACGTACATTGGCTCACCGGGAAGAAGGGTTTTCCTAATTCTCACACACATATACATCGGTGTGCGTCTTGCGTTCGCCACCAACCAGCCAGCAACCGTTAAAAGGGTCAATCGGGTAAAGGCAGTTGACAGCTATCGCCACCATCCGTTTTGATAGTGGCTCTACTATCCGCCGTGTGGCTCTATTCCCATGCCTGTAATCCTTGCCTCACTACTGCCGTCAGCCACCTTCCGCTTAAGAATCACCAGTGCTCCGAATAAACATTGTCCATTTCCGAATAGGGAAAGGGCTAGTGCTTCTGGGTACCGAGCAGCATGTCCCCGTGACCGACGACTCCGCTTCCTCTTAAGTGGTTGTACTGGGTAGAAAAACGGCGACTACTACCGTCTGCTGCCTCCCGCTCTCGTCACCGTCCCGTCTCAGCATCCCTTTCGGGATCGTCAACCGTTTCGTCCGTGTGTCTGTGATGTGAATTCTTCGCTCCATCGCTCTCCCACACGCACACACACAAACACACGACGAGTTTCGTCGACTAAAAACACTACTTGCCATATAGTTGGGCAACTGCTGTTTGAAGCTTAGCCTTTTCTTCTTCTTCTGCTGGGGCGGAGAAAAAATCCTTCCAGCTTGTGAGCTGTGAGCGAGTGTTTATACCGAAAGCGAGCCCACACTGTTTCGGTGTGTGAGTTGAACGAGGGAAGCAGGCAAAAACACTTAAAGTGACACAATTTCCATGAAGCAATCCCGCCAACGCGCTCACGCTGGTGGTGCTGCCGCCAGGAATCGGAAACCCGGGCAAGCTGTAAGGGATGGCGAAACTGTGTAGTTCCTACTGAAGAAGCCTGCTGGACGGGGTGGGAACGGTACCAACCGAGTGTCGATGTTCCGGCCAGCTTCTCTGTACGACCAGTTTGTTGATCGCTCCAGTGTTTGATGGAATGGAAAATATCGACGACGTCGGGTTCGACGTCGCTGAACAGCTGCTGCCTACTCTCGTGCCCGACCGAGTGTGTGTGTGTGTGTGGAATCTTTTACAACACCAACAAAAAAACTGGACCGCACGACAGGTTGTGCGTGGCAGTGCTTCAAGGTGGTTGGGTTAGGAGTAAGGTCGTACGAAACGAACCAAAACAAAATGGATCTTCGTCGGCCAGTAAGCCGTGGGTGGACGATCAGCACCAAACCGGATACAGTCCCATCCCCCTCGCATCCCAGCCGCCAGCGTGCTTATCCACCGACAGCGACCGAAGACGCCCAATGAAGCAGAAACTTACGAACCGTGTAATGCGTCCGGGATTCGAAATGCTCGGTCGGCCTGGTGCTGGTGACAAATCGGATCACCTCGGCAAACGCGCTCACCCGTTTACGACGACGAGCGCAGCTGAAGGGATGGCACCCAAAACCCTTCCAGGAAAACTCACCCTCGCGTAAGAAAAGCCCGAGGGTATGGGGAGATTTCAAGCTTTCGGCTTCAACCACACACCGTACTACGGTGTACTGTGAAGGGGCCGTATCCGACCTTCCCGATAAGTGTGATGAAGCATTATGAAGCGAGAATACGAATCCACACTTCTGTGAAAAGGGAGTACCATTAATTTCTTGTTGTATGGTTGGAAAAACGTTGCACCCTGTTTCAAATAGACGATTGGACGGGTTTTCTTATTTGGATGGAACCCAATCGGGTGGCATGGTTATATTGAAAGGGTTTCGTGAAGTTGTTTTTAACTATTGATGAAGAATAAAAATGCTATCCCAACGGTTGAACACTTTTTTTATACGAATCTGAGAGGTTAATTTTTGAGAAAGGGAAGCACAAACTGTAAATTGATGATGAACTCCTTCCAAATAGATCAATTATATCTATACTATTGAATCTCTAGGTCACCCAACCAATTAAAAGCTTTTTAGCAGGGATTTTTCCGGAATGTAGTGAAGAATTTTAACTCAGCTTAACGATGAAAGTTCTCTATCAGTCTCAGTTTCGTGTAGGCATAGCTTTCACTAAATTTAAAGAAAACAGGTGTTTCTATGAAAGTAAAAAATCGAAAATTTATAATAAATGATCAAAAACTCATACAATAGCTATCCAAAATGTATGGTAAAACACTGTATATCCTCTGAACTAAATCAAAAATGGCTCGAAAAGCGTTTAAAAACTCCGAGCTACCCAATATCATCACAATTCGATACACCTGTTTTATAACCATTGCAACTCTCTTTAAGGAAATCTTTATTTTCTTTTATTTATTATTTTTTTAATTTTATAATAACATAGGGTTAACTGAAAAATGAGTTAAAGAATAAGTTTCATCTTTTTTTTGCCAGAGTATTTGAGTCTCCGAGGAGCGCTGAAGATCTCCGAGAAAAGATTACATTTAGTGAATCATTTGAAGAGGATTTTAAATTATTTAAATTTGTTGAGACTATAAAAACTTATAGATCCTGTTTTGTTCAAGATAGTATATCAGTTTTTCTAAAAGCTATCATTTTTTTTTATTGAATTCAATTTTCCCTCAACGCCACTTGATATTTCTGTTGACCTATTAAGTTTGCGCTTTGTATTGCTGTTATCAGCTCAATGGTTTTTAATTGGAAAATACTCAAACCTTCGAATATCACCAATTTCAGATGCTTCTGTGCGCACAATTTAGTTCCAAAAAAACGTCTGCTAATATAGAAGTGAATGTACATGAATCGTACCGAAATGAGCGAACAGTTACGACCCTTTTTTTGAAGCTTATTTTTAAATCACATTTCACCTTCCTGCCGTCCATTTCGCTCGCAGACTCACAGCAAACGGTTCTCAGCGCAATGCACTTTTTTTTCGTAAACCAACCTTATTTTGACGGAAATGAATTTCCATTTCTCACTTTTCAGTTTTACTCGGTGACTCCTTTTCCCACCAACCGGATCGAAATCGAAATCGGAAATGGTATTTATTTTTGAATTGATTCTCGCAATTTAAACAAACCGATCGCTCATCATACCCCCCACACACGCATACACACGCCCACCGTTTTTCTCGCCACGCAAGTCTTCAGGCACCCCCTGGTTGGTTTGTGTACGTGAGTGTGTGAGTGTTTTGTCGGCCGCCAAATACATGACAGCATAATAAAAGCGGCACACACCGCAAGACATCCGGCTGACGACGCTACGAGCTGACGCTACGCCTCGAGCCGTTGTTATGAGAAATAATTAAATGCAGCCTGTTCGTAGCAACCACCCGCACTCCGTCCGTACCGCCCCCTTCGTACCGGGTTGCCATGGTCCGCTGGTTGCCGTTTTCGAGTGAACCCCGAAGCTGTCTAACTGCTTCGCAAAAGGATGGTGTTATTCCGGCTCGTTCCTGCTCGAACCAAGCCTTCCCATAGTTTGCCGCACCAGTCGGCGATGAAACCGTCGGAAAACTCGTCCTCAACGGCTGTTTGCTAATCGCGGGCTGCTGGCTGAGGAGACACACGGGGCGGATGGCAAGGCAGAATTTTATACGCGCTGTCAAGCCATGGCACGGCCCGCTGCCAAAGCGAAATTGAGATTTCGTGGGTAATCGTTTCGCGGATTTCCTTCGCCATTGTACGCCGGTACGCGTCCTTCTCGCAGCCCTCCACCAACGCGGCCACACGCTTCAGGACCTTCGTAACGTTCGTTTGCATTCCGTCCGCTGCCAGCACTGCGATGTCATCATTGACTAACCATCTCTGTCATCTTCGTCGGACGCCCTTGATGGCTGGTGGTCGCCCGAATAAACGGGACGCTCGCGTGCGGCCTTGTCTCGCATTGCACGACCCGAGGCCGCCGGTTGCACGACGCGAATTTCCAACACTCGATCGGTTACCGTTCGAAGCAGGGAAGGAAAACGGAAAGATGATCGATGGCACAGGTCCGATGAAATGAGAGCAATTTATCTAGCCGACTGATGGTAGTGTTATTTCTTTTATTTTTTCCACTCTCTCTCTCTCTTTCTCACTCTCTTTCTCTCTCACTCTCTGTTTCGATTCGACCGGATGCTTAGTTTTTCAGCTCAACTGGCTAAACAAGCCCGGGTGCTTTTGCCTTTCGATTTTCACGGTCATGATTTATGGTTATGATTTTCATCGATGATTTTCTGGCGGGTCGCGGGACCCTCGCGTCCGAACGTGGGTGTCTGGGCGGGGTGGGACGTTGGCGTCCGCACAAAGAATCGCTTACACATGTGTCATGGTGGAACCTCCCCACGGGTGGCCTGCTGGAACTGCCGAGATGACTTAACTAGACGGTAATTAACTGGCAAATGATGATATTCATTAGAGGTTGATATAAGATGTGATACTTCACACTTGGTCAGTGAGTGTGCGAGCGAGAGGGAAGAGAGAGAGGGGGTGAGGGAGGGTTGAATGGAAAGAGACAACATGTGAGAGAAATGGCGACGGTAATAACCAATATGACACGCGCTGGTTGACATTTTAACCGGTGGGTGAATTTGTCCCGAGCGCTTGACGGAAGCGACGGACGAAAAACGGCTGTGGGCGTGATTGATGGAGCCGCCTGGTGTTTTCTAGGCAGATGTTATTGTTTGGCGCTTTTTATTATTTATTTCGTGCAGTAGAGTGGGAATGTGCGCGGCTGGAAAACCTTTTACTATATAAGTGATTTAGTTTCAGAGAAATTATTTTACCTTTATTAGGAAATAATCACAGTGAGAGCTTTTAAATGATGTTAAACCGTTGCAATGTATGTATGATGAATTTCTTGTGGATTGGTGTGTTCCAATATCGATAATTGGTCGACTTAGTAACACACTTTTTCATCCAGAATGGGCTTCGAATCATTGTAATCGAGCAAATTTCAGAGCTGTTTTCCACTGTCGGACTGTTTTTCCATGCGTAGGACTGAATATTTGATATATTAAACTTATTATTTCCAAAGCACTTCGCGGGCCGGATTGAAAAGACTGGTTGAACATTTCGTGCCAGCAAGCCATAGGTTTGATTTTTTATTATTCATCAAGAACGGTCTGGCCGTATTGCTATATGTTTGATTTGTCTGATTTAAATTACCTGGAAGCAATGTACGTAATACGATTAAATAAACATTGTTTATGGTATGGCCATTTCCTGTACGTCCTTGTATGGCTATGAGGATTACTAAACCATAGTTAGTTACACTACAAAATGTTCTGTCTGTTTCCTGATTTTGCATTCTAAAGCTTCGCTAATTTATGGAGCTTGACAGAATTAAAATAAAAATTCAAGTAATTATTCTATCACATGTTTGAAGTATCGAATACTGCAATTACAAAATCAGATATTCAGATAGTCTTACTGTTTTGTCCGTCACTGTATCAAACACCGAGAACAATGGTCCCTTTGTAAAATGTCACCCTTTTTGGCGCTGGTGACACATTCCATAATAGCTTCTGCAACATGAAAGCAGCATTCATGCACAACGATTTAACCGGAAAGGTGACAAATGCAACACACGGTATAGCTGTCGATAGCGGAAATTGGTTTTGTGGCCTGTGGATTGATGTTGCATATGAAATCAACTTCAAACAGTGCATTAAGCTTTACGCACGTCAGTTAGTTGGAGAGCGGGCAATGGAGCTTACGAGTGATTTCATTTGATCCATATCATTCGTCATATGAAGCATGGAACACCTGTCCAGAGTTAAGTGAATGATTGGTTGAAATATTGAAATGTAACCTCATAACATATAGTTTTAAAAGTATTTTAAACACTCGAACAAAATTAAAATGTTTCTCGTGTTTGCCAAAGCACATAGCAACAATCTCTCAACGGGCGAACATAAACTAGAAAAATATTTGCTCTCGCAATCCACCCCATCCACCCACCTAGTGGTTGATAGTAGTAGATCATGGGCCAGTGTTTGTGTAACAAATTTAAGCGGCACATTAAACTGTCTCACATTTCAGCACAACGTATCGCCGCCTGTCAATCAGCGCTCGGTCGGAAGAGCATCAGCTTCGGTCGTACCTTTTTTCACTTTTCCCGACTGCTGGACCCTGGCTATTCGGAGGGTTCGCGTCAGCTAGTGTTTTTTTGTTTTTCCCCTTCATTTCATTGGCTCACGGGTTTTTTGATGATGATGATGTTGTTCGGAAGATATGTTTTTCCTGCCCGATTTTTCTTCCTCTTCGGTTCAGCTCAGCATCACTGAAATAAAACTGATCGGCATACGGACAGGCAAAGGTGTTTGCCTTTTGCAACCCGCAAATCCGTCAGGGGTCAGGGTGGGTTCATTTTCTCACCTGTTGCGTTGCCCGACGGACATTTACGGGCACGGACCAACACGGGCGCACTATCCCGGAGCGAAAGCATTATAAATTTTCAAGCTGTCAAAACAAAGGAAAATAATGTACTACAACGGGGCGTACAATCCCACTGGAACTTCACACACAAGCACACCAATACACACACATTCATTCTGCACAAGTGCAAGAGCCAGCCTCTGCTTGCAGGCAAATCCGGGCCAGCCTCGACCACGGATGGCAGAGAGGTTTATTGTTTACATCACAAGACCCATCACAAGTAACCCCTTTTTCTGTGCCGCTCTCCCTCCAATGGCGTCCATCCCACGCTAACTTGGGGGGGTTTTGTACACGTTTTTGCCTATTTATTGTAGAAGCTGTACTGTACAAAAATTTCCCGACCAGCACCAAAACGGAAGAAGCATCATGCGAGCACAACATAAACAGAGAAACGCCCGCCCCGTATGTGAGTGTGTGTGTGTGTGTTTACGGGCAATCTCGGTTAGGAAAACATGTCTGGCGCTATTTTTAAGCCACCCACCTCCCGAGGTCAGATGTTTCCCCATTTTCTTGCACCACTCCTTCCGATAGGTCAAAGCCGAGTGATCTGCTTTCGTGCTTGGTTCGTTGTTCGGCAATCAGAGGGATTAGAGGACGTCAGGGAAGTAGGTGCAGAGGTTTGTGGCCCAGGTCACGATCGCGGTTGCTGTTGCCGGTCAATGTTTGAACTTTTCCAGTCAGCATTGATAAATTTTATGGACTCATAAATGTTGAGATGTTGTTTCCTCCCGGGTGCCGAGTGCCGGGCACTCGCTCCCCGTTCACGGCTTTTCCCCGGGAACACGCTTTCAACACGGTTGATCTTTAAAACCCGTCGTTTCAGGGAAAGAACCAAGGACGCCGGCACATTAGCAGCGACCAATTGGAAATGCGGAGCGCACACAACGAGCCATTAAATTAGATGGGTTTTGGAACGAACGGGCAATGGATGGACCGCCAAAGTTTATGTAATTGTTAGTTCCGATGGTGCCGTTGTCCACGCGCTTACGTAACGGTGCGCGTGGCGAAGGTTCAGCGCCACGGTAGCGGGGAGAGCGCAAGATTCTATGCACTATGTAGTAAAACGTTGGGTCGCCTGTTCACTTACGGGAACCTTTTTTTTCTTTTCTTTGCTGTATGTGAGAGATACGGCTGTTTATGGGAAAAACTGGTGAATATATTCTCGAAACTATTCGGTTAACGTTTAATGGTTGGAGGTTGTACAGCATAATAAAGAAATTGGTGAATTGTTCTTTGTTGGATAATTTTGAGAACAATCCTCGTAACCACTCATGGTTTAGCGCCGTCGTCTGCCAATCCATTATCCCGGCCGTTCTAGCAGAAGCATCAACGCCCATGCTCCATCTCAGTCTGAACCTATCACGCCTCTTTTGTTCGTGTGGACAATCTAAAATGACTATACGGGCTGGGTTGTTCGGTGTCATTCTCATGGCACGATCAGCCTGGCAAGTCTAATTTGCTGCAAGATAGCGAGTTCACCTTACAGTTCCTAGAGTTCCTCATTATAGCGGCTCCTTCTTCTGAGCATCTTTCTCTTGAACGTGACTAAAAGGGTCTCGTCAGTGTTGCAGTTGCATATTTAAGCCTGGGAGCACGGATTATTCCTAACCGCTTGTGCAGATCATGGCTGAACAGGAAGGAGATAGGCAGAACGGGCAACTTGGCTAGGATCCTCCCGGAAACGGGGATAACCAGACCATAAACCGAAGTGCCACGAGGCCCTCCAGAGGTACCTGAGGGGTTTGAGCGCAGGGCTAGTCATCTCATCGGACTACAGGCTCAAGGTTACAGTGATGTAAAAGATTCTGAGAGAAGAAAACTAATTTTAGATCATTATATTATGTTTCGGTCCATTCAACAAGTATCTTCAGGCTCAAAACAATTCAAAACGAACTAAACACCAATCTTGTTCTTACAGTCGTTACACTTATTTTATGTCCTTCAAAATCATGTACAACAAATAAGAATGTGGAAAGATACCTGCAATTTGTTGCATGGGTTGTATAGCAGAACAGGGGTTCGAATCTCCTTCGGATCATTCCATTGTAGTTAGTACTTACTATCGAATTATGTGGTATTAGGAATTCTAGTCAGCCAAAGCTGACTGGTGTCACCTAGCTTATTTTATGAAGCCAAAAAAAAGAACGAAATCTATTGTCTTGGATAAAAATCGTATTTCTGATAAACATTTTTAACAGCATTACCCCCAGACCATGCTAATCGAATACAAAATTTAACGAGTTTGGATTGTTTAACAATACTGTTTGATATTTATCCAAAAATTTACAAAAATAAGTTTATGATATAACGAACATCAAGAACGTCAAAATACTGTTCATACTTTTCCGATCCCACTTAAGAAGCAAGAGAGCAAGATTGACTAACCTTTGCTCTGCTGTGCACCAGTAAGATACATAAGATGAAAGGTAAAGTGTCATTTTTCAACTTACAACAACACAGTTGCTTTCTTGCCAAATGTATGCTGCCCGTGTTCTTGTCATCGCCACAGCTCATTAACACCAGCTGGTCTTTTTGTACAGGCGTTGTGTCAGAGGCGATGCATTTGATAGCAGTATCGTTTCAATTATCACTTCATCGTTGCCGTCGCTGTACGTGAGATGCGAATGATTTAAATTAAACGAAATAACAACAACTACGATTGCATTGCGGTCGGGGAGAACCTTTTCGCCCGGCAGTCCTACCTTGTTATCCTATCCCACCTTTAGTAGCGCAAGAAGCACACACACACCCGACCGAAAGAGGAAATGAAAAGGTCGAGATCGGCCGAGCGAGGGAGACGAAGGGATCGCATTTGAGTCTTGGTACGCTGCCAACTGCCGATTCGCCTCAAATGCACACCGCACCACGTACAGGTGTTATATTTTATGTGCTTACGGTTTCGCACACGATCTTGCGGTTTGCCGTTGCTTGTCGTGTGGTCCACCACTTCAGTTCGATGATTTTCAGCGTGGTGTCAGATTACCGCCAGCCCGGGAACGATGCCAACATTCAGCGTACCGAAGTTATTCACCAACGTTTCAGCCAGTTAGCGTGAGCTAGGGTGTTCCGTCCGCCTGGGGCCGATAATATTACACTGGCGACGACTTCCCGCACCGGATCAACATATTACCGACAAAATTTCGATCCAACTTTTCGAACCCGCAATAGTTCCGCCGAAGAAGCAACGAAATCGAAAATGGCATTCGGTATGGCCGAAAAACAGGTGCAACAATTCGCCTCGTTCGTCCGGCCGTGTGTTTGATGATATTTATTTTTAACACACCGAGAGTGAAATGTCGATACCGTGATGATCAGCATTTGCCTCACTGGCCACTGGTCCGGTTCCTGGGGCTTGACGTACTGCGGTGGCGTTTCGCGAACCTGACGTCATCTGTTTACCGAACTTCGATTGTTGTGATGCGCGTCGATTAGTCGATGATGATGTACGATGCTGACATCGTACTGCGCTCTCCCAACCACGCCACACATGGTGCCAGTACGCGGCCAATGTGGTCAAACTTTAAAAATATTCACCTCAACCGCTATGCCGCTTCTTTTTTGTGGCCGAACGCGAGCCGATTCGTCGAACTGGGCGCTTCAACACGGGCGAGAGATGTTCACTGAAGTGTCGACATGTCGAGTGGCTGGTGAGTGCTTGAAACCGAGATCTTCCCGTCACGGTGCTACAGTTCGCTGGGTGAGCAATTAGAATGGCAAAGTCACAGCGCCCGGTTTGGCGAACGGTGGCAGGACAAAACCTGCAAAAGCCAATCCACCGCTACTGACGAGCTTGTACAAACTGCTTCATTTTGCCAATTCATTCCGGCTTCCGGTTATCATCCGTGCGTCCCAGTCGAGCGCTAGTGTTGAAGCGTGTTCATTAAGTGCGTCCGTCTACCGGGCGGATGTGGATGAGACGCGGTAAGAATCGAGCGGTTGAGGCTTCGACTTGAAGAAACTTTGGTGCGCCTTTGCACCACTTTAACAAGCTAACCGCATAACATGACAGGCGCGGCATCATGACAGATTCTCTCTCGAAATCATTCGCCATCGTTGTCGTACTCGCCTTGTCGTTTGCTTGTTGCTTGTCGATCAGCTCATTTGCTTGTACACTACGTAAGACGCCCGCATCTCCAACCCGATTCCAAACCCTTTCCATTTTTTTCATTGTTGTTCCATAGCCTTCTTTCTCTTTCCGCAAACTGAACAACACATGAATGGACGCTCCGACATCTTAACGCTTCCGTTTAGCAGCTCGTCGATGCGCGGTAAACAAATACGGCAGCACCAACAACAGCGAAACAACGCCACAACAACCGGTTGCGGTTGCGGCTGGCCGATGGGTAATATGTCAAGTGCTGCGAGCAAAAATCACCGTTCGCTGGCAGCGTGCAACGGCTGGATGCTGGATTTTTCGTCATAAGCTATTTTAGTATCGGAAATGACACGAACGAGGCCACTTTAACTCACAGTAAATTTCATTATAGTGACGCTTGTTAGCACATTAAAAGTGTCATGAAGAGATTGTGTGGATTTTATGTTGCAAAATATTTAAATTTTTATTTTAAAGAGAAGACGAACGGTACAACAAAAGCAACATTATTCTAAATTATTATGAGGAGATGTATCATTTAGCTAGTTTGAATAGTAATTATTGCAGTAAATAATTACTGTATTAATTTCTTAAAATTGTCTTAGCTTCTATACATATGCAGACGCTCACGAAACCGAGAACTCGGACACATTCAAATCGAATAGTTCAAAGACATCATGAAACGCTACTCACATTACAGCAATAGGATCGCTTTGTCGGAAATGATTCCTGTGACGCCAAACGTGTAGTAACTATCTTGGTATGAGGATTCTCGTTGGTGCCAAAAATGAGAGCATATTAGGAACATCAACAGAGCTGTCGAGAAGTCCTGGGAAATTTTATGACGAATTGACAATGATTGAAGATCTAACAAGAGACACCTAGTGCCATACGATAGGCGTGTGTCTTCATCCTTCCAAAGGAAGTAAACCTTATTGCATATCGAGTAAGCTTCCGTTGAATCGTTTCTACTCGTGTCGACCAGATTTCTGTGGAAGGGCTCCAAACTACCATACTCGTGAACCAATCGAACCATGGAGCAATGCAGAGCAAAGGGTCGAGACATTTTCTTGTTAGTCGTTGTATTAGATCTAACATTTGATGTTCTAGAGAATTTTATTATCGAGTAGGTTCTCCTTGTTTCGAATACAATAATTGTGTTCTAGTGTTTGGTTGTCACCTTTGTGGTCAAAAGTAACCTTATTTATGATTCTTGTAAACGAAATTATATGAGATTCTCTAAAAGCGCAGAGTAATTTGAAGATATCTTCAACCCACGTTTCTTTTTTTGTTGTCTACGTTTAAAGCTACTCACTTTCCTAATCATATTATCTTATCTAAATTCTACATCTTTCCACCAACATCCTTCTAAGTTTTTATGTTTTCTGTCTGATTTTAAAGTCTCTTATAATATATAATTACAGAACAATTAATATCTACGAAAGAGAAGCAACGTGTGTTGTCTACACAACCTACACAACTATAAAGCCATCACATCAACGATTCTCTACCACTACACATGCTCACACCAATAGTACAATGGCTGATGCTCTCGGTACAATTACAAATCCCTGCCGGTGTCGTCAATTGCTACTCCAGTACGCCTCTAATAGATTTTAATTTCCCATAAGCTTTAATGGAGTTGTAAAATCCTATCAAAGTGTACTATAAACATAAGCCATCTGCCACCAGGCTTGCAATTAACAGCTGTTCTTACCAGCGCTTCCACTCACCGAACCGAACATGCTTACCTCACCGTGTGGCGAATTCTCACACAACCCGATCCCCGAATCGCGGTCATAGAAATCGATTCATTTCGCGTCGGTCTGGTGCTGGTGAAATAATCATAAAATGAGTATCAAATTAACTCCCCATTCTAGTTAATGTCCCCGAATGACACTGTTCGGGCGAGGCTTTAACGCGCACGTTAAACAAATTTATTTCTCTATTCTGACCGCTGTGCCAAGGAAAAGGGGTTGACCGCCATCCGGGGCTTTAGCCGGGTGGGTTTTCGATGCTCATAAACATCTGGGTGCATCTGTGCAAGTGAAGCGTTTGCATTGCAGCGGTAACCATTTGTTTATGGGTGTGATGCTAAATGCCAATATGCGAATCCTCTGAGTTCTCCTGTTGTACCGACGATCAAATCGACGACGTTTAGTCGCACCGAATAACACGGACGGGAGCGGGAAGAGGATACGATGCGTAGTTGAAAATTTCACTTTAAACGTCATGTTTATATTTATTGCGCGTTTTATTACAACATTCAAACCATCCACTCCGGGAAGGCCGCTGACGACGTGCGGGATTCGCTCGAATGGGAGCAATAAATTGTACTCTGTCCACGCGGAATATTTTGACCTAACCTTTTGAGCTGCAGCGTAAGGGTAGAACATTTGCGATTGTATGTGATATAGACGCAGTACTTAAAATTTCTTCTGATTTTTTTACGATCAGACAGTGAAAAATAATTAACGAGAGTCATATTAGCTGATCTTTGCTATTTGGTGTTATTTTTCTATGTGTGGCCATTTCAAAACATTTATAACAAAACTATAATAAACAAAACTAAAGTCACAAAACTAATTAGGAACTAAAATTAAAATTGTTTGACAAACTGTTTTTCGTACTCTCCTATATATTTAATCCTATTTTATCAAGAAGAATTGGCCATTCTCCAAAATAAGTTGTATTTATTGGAAGAAAATAAGACATAAAAATGTCTCTTTGAGGATTTTGAGTTCTAGAGAAAGTATTTCCCATTAAACCTGGTTCAAAAAGGGGCATGATCTAACCTAACTTCTAACCTTGCTTTCAATTTTCCTAAGCTTATTGATAACACCTGACACACTAGTTGTAATACAACCAGCACCCTTCGATTGTCCCAAGACATTGACCGAGGCGCTTTGCACACGGAAAAGGAGGGCACTTAGTGATCCTTGCATAAACTCAACGCTCCCTATGTGATAGTAAACAATGCCCAAGTCCATAATCCTTTCCCTGTGCTCTGTCATCCATCCCGAGTTGCCATCCCGCAATAAAGATAGTCCACACAAAAAGGGAAATGGAAAAAGTGTTGCAAAAGGATGTGTAAGCGCTCGGACCTGTCGGCAGCGGGTGCCATAAATCCCTCAAGGTTAGGTAATTTCTCATCCCCTTTGGCAGCATTAGGCTTTGATCAACTGCTTATTAATATTAATAGGATTGTGTACTCGGGCGGTGCTCGGGCAGCGCTGACAGATCCAGCGATGAAACGCATCACATTGCAATTGCACTGGCAGGTTGGTGCAACTGACACACACACACACACACGTAGTCTACAGTGTATGCAGCTGTTGCAGCTTCTTCCAGGGCCTTCTTCTTGGTTTAGCAAGTACTAAGAAATAGTGATTCCCTTTTCTAAATATTCAACCCTGTCCTTCGTTGATGCAACTGTGATGCAACGAACCATACCCGTACACTCTGATGCATACAGATAGGGGGAGGGAAGTTCGTTGGGAATGTTTTCCGAAGCCCGCCAGGCAGTAGCACTGCCAAGGTGACCTAGCAAAGTAAAACTAATGCTGGCCCTCGCCGCTCCATCTCTCCACTTCAGTGTCGCGTAAAGTGTTTTTCAACTTGAACGGCATAAAGGTTACACATTTTATTTCACGCTTCTCTTCATTTACTCCACACACACACACACACACACACACTCACACAAATCCTACCCGGGACCCGATTCTTCTTGTCAACTTGGCCGCAATCATACACCTTATTCGCCTACATCATCATCGACAGCGATGGTGCGACCATCGTTTGTGGTCGTCGAGTAGCGCGCGCACACGGAAGGATTCATTTCTCTCTGCATCGCATCCCACCGATTCAACCCTGGGCATAGGAACAGCATCTCGGACGGAGTATACACACGGCGAGTAGCGATTATGCGCTTCATTACATATGCATTTATTTTTACGTAACCAAGTTGGCATCCTACCCGGAGCCCGAGTGCTCTGCCGCTTATATGCCCGTTTCCTGCCCAAGCACTCGAGGACTCCTTTTTGCGCAATCGGTTATGAATGTCTCCCGGTCCCGGGGTTGGCCATGCTACCCGGCTCATGTGTGTGTGCATTTCCTGCATCATCATCTCGCCGAGTGTTGTGCAGAAGTTGACGAAAGATATTATCCTTCAACGACGCCAAACGGATGGAACGGAATCCCCGGCCCAAGTCTTTACACCCGGAGGCTCGTGCTGCCTCCCAACGGGCAACAACTCGTGACACATAACGATTCAGGTTTCTTTCTGTCCCAACCACCGGCAGGTTTTTCTTTCCATTTATTCTCGCTCGCTGTCAGCCGTATTTTATTCATACACCCTGTGTGTATGTATGCCTTTGCATACAGTTCTTCTTTGCATTTTATACCACACTCTCGGTCTGTTTCACGATTCGAAGGTTAAACGTTGTAAGGACTCTTCACCCCCCACCTATCAATCTCGCGGGAGGGCGGGGTGGGGGGGGGTAAGGATCACCTTCCCACGCGTGCACGGCAGGGAAACGCGAGTGCGAGTGCTTATGAATGCTTCGCTTAACCGAGTAGTGATTTGCGTTGAAACGTTCACCGGATGTGGTAAAACCTGTGCTTCCACCGGTCCGGCCGTGCATCCCGTCGTGGAATTAATTAAAAGTCCTTTGAAAGTGCTTTCGAGAAAAGTAATTATTTCAACATTTGATCGGCATCAGCTTTTGCTCGCAACTCACACTACCGGTTATCTTCGCCGCTTTTTTGCAATCGTTCTTGCGGTATTGGTTGTGGCGATGGCTCGTGGTGAGAGGGGGCCCCACCGCATCGTTTCAGGGTCGACCTTCGCATCGAAAGGATTTTTACTAAAGTTCACTGAAATGGTGCAAAGGCGTTCCCAAGTTCCATCCTTCCCATTCACCAAGGTGTTCTACTTTCACGGACCGGCTTGCTTACTGCATGCCGTGCGCGAAAGCCTCCCATGGTGGGCACACTTCACCGCGAGTTCTTCAAGGTATTCCAAAAACCAACGGGAAGATACTTATGGCTGGCAATATTATTACTTCCTTTTTTGTGTGTGCGGGAGGAGCTGTTGCGCAAGTGTTTGTCGGTGTAAAAGTATGAAAAAGATTTATTTGTGGAATGTCTGCACCGGAATGTTAGTGGGCTAGAGGCTTTTGCAACACTTTAAGCAGATCAAACTTATGTACAGAATTAAATTGCAAACTTTTTATAAGTTTTTATGCTTTCGAGTATGATTTCTTACATCCAAAGTTAGTGAGAAGAAGAAGAGTAAATAAAAGGAAATCATATTCAAAGGCGTCCTGATATCCTCTTTATCCTTACCCAATTACCAGCTATCCTGTGCATGAAGAGCCTTTCTTCGCACTTTCACCTCTTTTTTCTCCACTCATGAATGATTACTGCAACAGCACAGCACAACCATTCTTCGCTTCTCATCGTTCTCTAATGCCATTTCATACATCAACAATCTGCCGGTGCTGGGCGTTGATTGAATTTCCAGCATAATGGTGAGAAAAGTCGTCGTTTCGCATATTGTTAAAAATAAATCACCGAGCACCCGGTGATCTGGTCGGTGCTGCTTCAATGCTCCGACGTCACCGGCGGGCGTCAGCGGAGCTGCTCGTGCAAAGGTTGATAAATTCCCAATTTCCATCCATAATCGGTTTCGGATCCCTGTTCGCACGGGTTAACGCCAGGTGCACTTTGACGCAAGGATTTGAGGGACTTTTTTTGCTGTCGTTACTGCCAAACAAGGACATTTTTATGAATTGAACTGAATAATGATTCAGTTGATCATCTGTTTCTTGGTACTATCTAAAAAATTGAACTGGCTGATGAATAGTCGATTAAAAGGGGCAAGGTTTGTAATGTAATAAATACCAACTATTATCAAACTTTTTATGCAGGATTATTCAATTGTTCGAGAAAGCGATGGGAAGCGCCCGGTGCCTGTTAAAAAAAATAGTCCGGGCATGTCCAGTTCAACCATGTACTATGAATGCTTTAGGAAGGGAAAAAGTGATGAGTTTTCCACCTTAAATGTTCAATAGAACCGCGGTTTCAAAAGCTTGCTTTCTCAACCAACGCTCAAATACAATTATTGATGTTGAGAAACCTAATTTTTGATTATTCTAAAGGTGTATAGTTTATATCCGTAGAGGAATTCTTTATACAGACCCATGGGACACCTGATCAGGTACTTACAATTCCAGATTACCAACGAGAATGTGGCATTGAACGAATTGGGCCATGGGCAACTCGTCACGGCGTCTTAGCTTCATGATCACCGTCACCTAACAGCTAATGAGATTATTCAAGCTTCCAACGGTGATTTACTGACAAGCTTTAGAGCAACTCAAGGTATTGTTGCAGCTGCTACGTTTAAATACTAAGCTGTTAAACAAATTTCCCAGAAGATAGTAGCAATTCGATGTAAAAACTTTCAACTCAAAAGTTTTCTTTACGGTCGGCATCGATGTTTTTGGTTCGACGTGGATTTGCTTGATAGGGTATCCCCTTTACTTCCTTTTGGATACTTTTATTTGCTCTTAAAAGACATGAAATGGGTGGCTAAGAGAATCCAACGGTCTGTAAAAGACTGTAAAAGAAGAACGGCCTGGCCGTATTGGTTAAAGCCAAATTACAAATATAAGTACAATTCACGATGGTTTGGAAACATTTCCTTCTCCAAACCGTGAAAGTCTGTAAAAGTTTTACTTGAATTTAAAAAAAATATTCATGAGGGCATGCCTTTGATACTTAGAAACTGGACTTAAGACACTGTTAGCGCCCTATGATGATCTACGCTTACCAGTCAAAAAGGTCATAATCAATCCTTAAAGTCGCTTCTAAGTGTCATCTAAACTGGATAGATTTTTAAACATGCTTCTTATACAGACAATCTAAGCCGGTGATCTTTCAAATCTTTATAAAACGTCATAAAACGCAAATATTCCCCAAAACAATACAAAGCATTCACATCATATCCACCGGGCAGTACCTTTCTCTCAACAAGCTCAAATGGATTCAAACAAGTTCAACAGTCTAGTTGAAGCTTCTTCATAATGTTTCAAATGTTCCTTTTATCTCTCTCTCTCTATTTTTTCCAGATCCTCTACAAATATGCAATCGCGTCTGCTGATACTATCCGGATGAAAGCAATTCCACTTTACGACCGTCGCCATTTGCGCTAAGGAGCAGAGCGAGCCCGCCGGAACGGACCATCCATAACGAGCTGATCATTGTAGCGCTAATTAAATAATGCAACACTAAGACACTAAGGGCGTGGGATGGGCCACCGACTATCGTCGATGTCACCCGGCACGGACGCATTCATTATAATGCACCAAGCGAACTAATTTATCATTGCCACGGCCGAACGGCGCACCCGGACGCTAGCGTCCGCAGCAGAAACATATCAAACGCCTGGTAGCGCGGGTAAAGCAGCACAGGGGGTTGGGAGGAAGCACGGGTATGAACATTGCTACCCGGCTCGTCGTTTGCACTGGACCTTCCCGGCCAGGACCAGCTTAGAAGAGCGCGAGAACCACCCGATGAGAGCGAACCAATGGTCACCCACATGAAGCCACCTGTTTGCCGCATGTACCACGTCACCCTAAGACTGCTGATCTTTGCAGTGCTCTTCCTCAACTCGTTCATTGATCTTGCCACTATCGATGGTCACGTCCTTCTTCCACGTCCTCTCGCAAGTACCACTAGCAGCACTAGCTCCCCGGTTCGTAACGGTTCCACTGCTGGCAGTGACAATATTGCTACGATCTTTACCACCAGCACAACCACGCTACCATCCTTCGACGACGACCGTACCAGGCCCACGGAATCGACCGACAATCAGCATACCGGTGGTGACCGGCACAGTGACATGCTTAACAGCACGGCAGCCGGCAGCATTTTGGTGGTTGCACCTGAAAACTTTTCCACCGACCAGCTACGCCAAGGATTCAACAACTTTGTCCAACTGCTGCAAACTAACCGGCCACCGGCGGCGGTGAGCGACAACGACAATCTGACGCTTCCGCTCTTCGACAAGTTGATCCAGTTTCGTTCCTGGCGCGGTAAGTCCTGGCGCCCTATTCGAACGAAACATATCTTAGCCGCTCCAAGATTATGCTTTCCAACTTTTGGACAAGAAAAACCCTCGGCTTGGGGTGTTTCAAACCGTTTCCTCCCTTTTTCGGATATTCGGGTCCAAAATTGAATTCAACCATAAAAGTTTGAATGGTTAACTTCGTTTTGTCCTGTTTCTGGCTAACAACTCTAACCAGCTGGTTCTGTGTCACTTTTCTTGTAACGGTAGCATTCACCCTCACTCGACCAACTTTGCATGAATTATGTAGCAAAGTTTAGTAACTCGTGCATTTTAAGCAAAGTGCCATTGAATCGTGCGGAGGCAAATTTCTTCATCGTGCTACCTTAACACACTTCCGTATGACCGCGTGTCAATCACCACTACGGCCACTCAATCGCAGGCGAGAAATGAAATGAATTCGATCCTGTTGTCGTCAAGTTGTAATTACTTTATCTCGAATCGATGAATAACTTTATTTCTGTTGGAATTGATTTCTCGTTTTCTTGTTTCACGCGCGGCCCTATCCCCATTTTATCCCATATCGGTTTCGATTTCTCCCCACTTCACAGTGGTTCTTTTTCAAAATATTCCTGGACAAAATTAACTATCATGATCGATTACATATCTCGTGTTCACAAAGGGTTTTTAAAAATTACTTTGTAGGCCAGGTCGACTTCCAAGCAATTGAATTACTGCAATGCTGGAAAATATTACTTACATGTCGCTAGTTGACTTCCAATAATCTGAAGATTTTAGATCTCATCCCAATGTGTGAATTCTGTCGTTCGTACAACTTCATTTTCAATTCACTTTCCATCAACTTCCGAAACGTTCCGCACCACTCCGATCGCTTAAAGTATCGCAACTTCAATCACTCCTTTAGCAGACAGCCAACGATTCCATCGTACCCCCGCGGGCTAGATGCGTGAAGACTCAAACCGAAAGCAAAATAGCTGAGGAAATGGTTGTTTTTCAGTTTTCCTCCGCCTCTCCCAAACCGGCCACATTTTCACGAGCACTCCCGGTTCCGGTACCGTTGGAGGCGTCGGGAGGCGATTTTTTCTGCGCTCAACCAGAACACCATCCCCCGTAATTGATTTATCTATCTAATATATTTGCTTTTTTATTTTACGCAGACGTAATCCAATTTATCCGTCATCGTCGTCGTACCGTACCGTATCGTGTAGATGGGGGATACGATTTCCTCCCCAGTTTCTTCAACCGATTCTTGGTAACCAACGTGCAGTCACCAATCGAACAACCCGATTTCGGTTTTGGGGTCGTTTTCAGGGTTTCGGATCCGATGTTTCGCTTCCCGCACGCATGCTTATGGTTTTGTTCTGTCGCCAATTTCTGCACCGGAATCCCTGTTTCTTGTGGCGCCGAAAACCCCAAACACTTAACGCATTGCTCCGTTCCCCTTTCGCGTTCTCTTCTGTGCGTTCAACCCTTTCAGGTTGTAAAAAAATGAATATTCCTCTTCAATCTTTTCCCTCGTTCGAATTGGGTGTTTATTTAGTTCACACGTTCACCACGGACGGCTTACTGATTTCTGCTCCCCCCACCCTTGTTTTCCCAATCTTCTTGCAGACATGGTTACGTTCGAACGCTGGCTGGACGATCCCGCTTTTACGACCGTGCTTTATATGTCGGACGAAAGTGACAGCTTCATCGGATACTGTGACAGCCTTTCGACACACCTGTCAACCGTCTACCGGAAGCTGGTGCTTTTCTGGCCGTGCCCAAGGATGAAGGTAAGTGAAAGCCAGCAAGCAAGACCTGATTATCCATCGACGCCTGGACCGGAACGTTCGACGTGTTTTTTGTGTGTGTGTTCATTTACTGGATTCCATAAAGTTCTTCAATTACTCTCATTCAACTCCTACCTGGGAGAAAAAGAAGGCCCAATCCTACACTCCTTCTAATCGATCCTAAACAAGTTGGGGTTGCGCTACAAAACACATCACCCTTCAATGCTAGGGAACTTTGTGTAAGCAATAATCAAACACTGCAACTCGAGGTGAATGGTTCGCCAACACAGCCCAACTAGCAAAGCGTGAGTTACTTTCATTCTATCAAATTAACACCTACCGATTTCTCATTGATAACTGCACGAATGGAAACCGAAACGAGCATCGTGGCTACACAGACCGCATGCTGAGATTGTTTGGCTAATTAAGTCGACATTCGCAAGAACAAAAAAGAACAGGGAAAAGGGGCCTCTGTTTCTGTTGCTTTTCTCCGGCATTGTCATGCCTCGTAAATTTATGGTTTGCAATATTTCCCCCCGTGACATTTTCCTGACTATTGCGTCCGCCCGTCAAGATTAATAGCTAGATAAAGCGTCTTGAATAGGTAGGCTTCCACAAAACTTGTCCACCATCCTAAATAGGGAAGGCAATCATTTTTTGACACCGGCAGTGCATAAATGATTGTTCTTAATGGAGGTCAGTGTTCGGCAGACCGTCCGGCACGAATTTCCTATGCAGTGAGATTATAAACACGAAAGGTGCGAAAGAAAAACACCACGCTTCGTAGCATCTGCCAGCCAGAAAGCTTCTGCAGGCAACTGCTGGCGCGCGAAACGAAATGAAACGAAGCAAAACATAATTTATGCAGTTTTATTTACATAATCACGCCGCAATCAACTTTCGGCGGAATGGGTGGTGGGGAGGGGGGGTGGAGGAATGAGGGAGGGGGAGAAGGATTCTGGGAGGTTTTCCTTTCCCTTTTTTTCTATTAAATATTCTGCTTTCTGCCGTTTTTTTCCGGGGGACTGCAAATACAAGAGTAGAAATGGAATAAGCGCTGTAATGACGATAACGTTGATAATGATGGTACCGTTCAAGTAGGTAGAACAGTACCGGGCACCTACTACTACCCCAGTAGCCAGTCCGGTCCAGTTCTCCCCGCCGGAAACGTCCAGCCCCTTAAAAAGGAACACTTTGAACTGGTGAAAATATGTTGAAGAAATGCGCGTTCCGTTGATTATATTACGCATTTCAGTTGATGTGCTCGTCATGAAGGAAATTCGTTTCTTCTGCATCTCGGTGTTGTTTATGTCGGGTTTTTTTTTTCTCCTTTTCAGTTTTCTCTTTTGTTCCATCTCGAATGAGTTCAATGTTGGAAGGGACGCCGTGCGCTCCAATGAGTGCCAGTCCGTATGGAACACAAGTCCTTGATGTGTCTAATTGCTGCTTCGCTCAGATCGTTATACACACATACACAAACACACACTTCGGATGTGTTTTTTCTTCTAAATTATTTTTTAATCGTTTGTTGCTCTTCTTGAGCACGATAAGCAAGTCGTTTGATGTTGGTTTCGTTTAGATTATAAACTCATTGGCCCATTTTTATCCACCGTGAATATCGCGGGCCACCGAAAATAGAACTGCACTCGCTTCCATCCGTGCGACATTTGGTGCTGTTTACCGTGCTCGCTCTTGTTGGCCAACGTGCGCCAAATTGGCCAGCATATTGCCTTCGCTGGCGTTACTTTCGGTCGGTACCTTCCTACCTACCTGCACCGATCAGGTATCCTCCCAAATCTTCCTGCACATACAAACAATAAATTCAGCACGCCACGCAAAATGGCAAACATGGCCCGAAATGGCACCGAAACGAGCAGACGTAATAGCCGAAACGGTTCAGCTAGAGCAGCTAGCCCTGTTAATTGATTACATCATTATCGTAATGAGCGCTGCGAAAGGTAAACACACCGGAGAGAGCGTGGCAATCCGAGCCATCTTTACTTTACCGGGCATCTTCGAACCGCTGCTGGATGCTGTCGTTATCAATATCGGTTTCGAGGAATTTGCTAATGGTGACTCGCAGTGCTCACAGTATTCACTCATTCACTCTCTCTCTCTCTAGCAGCTCTCTGAGCATCTGGCTATCGGTCAACAAACTTCCAAGGGTGCTCTGCGGATGGTCGTGATACCGAACACGAATCTATCGTGTAGTGCAAAACATTCCCCCCCATTCTGCCGAGTTCCGGGTTTCGTGCCAAACGCGGACAGCAGATTTCGCGAACTTTCCCTGGTATATGCCCTCTCCACTCCACTTCAAACGGCTGCATAGCCTGCAAAACATATATATGTCGGAGGGAGGCTTGAACAACTTTTTACCTACGACCTTCTGAAGCATTTTTCATGCCCACCCGACTTGTGGCATACCACAGAACGAACCGCAACCACACCAAACTAAGCTCAGGAAGATAGGTGATAACGAAGAACGAGGGGGGTGGGGGGAGGTTTGGTGAGAGTTGGAAACGGGATGGGATGCAAAAAAAGTTAAATGACAGTCCGACACCACTCCACGCACAGTCCACTAAATGGATTTTCTACTCAAAAAAGAGGGGAAAAGTTTGGCCCGCTTGATCTTTTACTTTTCATTTTCACGCGCAGTTTTTTATTTTTTGTTTTGCTATTGGAGGGCTGAGCTTTTGTCACGCACACTTCAAAGTCAATCAAGCAGTGTCCTACGCCGACGCGGTGCTGCTCGAGTGCTCGTTGAATTTGTAATAGCTTTTTCGGCAGTGTCTGCAACTGGCGGAAGTTTTTCTTTTATTTTCTCCCCTGCTAAATGTGAGCTGTTTAAAAGTATCGAAATATGTTTTAAATACAGACTTTGGATGTTGGAGGTGTCCCTATTTCAGAACTGACCTAGTTTGGTTCAGGGACACAAACACACACACCAATGTGCGTGAAAAGAAAATTCGCTTCCACCCGGCCAATTTCACCGTTCAATATCAAATAGAACTCACCCGATTGGGAGCCCCACTCGTTTGGCCTGCAGATGAAGCGACTGACAAGGTACCGAGCAACAAACCCGAGAACGTGGTAATGATACAGCGGAAGCGTAAACTTTCCGTATCGTGTGTCACTCAGCGAAAAGAATGAAATGCTTGTCAAGGGCACTTTCCGTCGAGTAGGCACGGAACCGCCATAGCAACGACGGTCACGTTGACCGGCTGCCTGACCAGCTTCCCATCTTGACATGGCACCAATGGGCGCAATGGCCGAGCTCGCCCAGTCAGTCGCCTACCACTTCACGCCGAACTCGTATTTCATCCACCGGGTGGTTCAAATTTCCAGAACTTAGAAATACTCACTCTCGCCCCTTCGGGCACTCCGTCTGTCTACGGTCGGTCCATCCGTCAGTCTTTTCATTACGCTCTCTATATCTCTTGCGTTGCCCGAGACCGACCGGGCGTTGGTGACATTTTCACAACACTTCCCTCCTTTCACCTGGCTTTATTTATTTATTTCCTTTCTCTCTCTCTCTCTCTCTCTCTCTCTGTCGGTGCGTGCATTGGCCATCTCGTTTCAGGCAACGGTAAAGTTCATTCCCTCTTACGAAACAGTTTCGTTCGCCGTGAAAAGCATCGCGCAGCAGCTTAATTGGACCGAGGCGATCCTGCTAGCGACAGGTAAGTGTCTTTTGCAGCGAAACCCAACCGGCACGCCGGAACGAGCACACATAAATAAATCAATCTGTATAGCCCACGCTCCGGCAGGCGATTGGTTTAAACGGTTTTGATATTTTGCCATTTTTTACCCGTGGCTCACCGGCCCATCCCCCCCGGGCAACCAGGTACCGTCCATAGTGAGTGAGGAATTGAAATGGTTTTACCGACCGAATACTGCAGCGCCATTATGCTGCGTACTGGTGTATAGATTTACAGATGGGTGGAGGAAAACTAATGCATTCGTTAGAGCAGAACGGTAGTACAACGGTTGGTAAAACGCTTTGAATTTTTAGTTTTATGTCACTTTTTGCTGACAATACGAATGACGCATTGTCCTTGATGATAAACGCTTAGCAACGTGTGCAATAATAATACATTGAATTTGAATTTGTGATAACGATGAAATATGATTGTTTGCGATAAATGGACGATTTAATTTAAAAGTGCCCAAATAATGCAAAGCAAATCAGTTGAAGCAATTGTACTGAAAAATAAAGAACAATGAAAGAAGAGGAGTTGTCCTAAATAGGACATTCATTTCTAAATTATGGGCGGCCCGATGGGTAGACGACAATGGCGCCGGTCCTTATAAGGCATGTGTGTGTAGATTTCAATATCTCATAACCTGGATAGTGAGTCCTGTATTAACAGATTTTTCTTCTTCCTCGGTACAACTTCTTAAGTTCTCAGCCTGCGATATTTGTGTTCTTGTGACTAGATGTTACTAGTAGCTGGAGATTCAATCCTGCTTGCGAGGAGGCAGTCTGGATGGGATTTGATCCTCGGTCCTGTGATGACCGTTGGTATTGACCAACAGACTTTTTCTTAATTCTTTTGACGATTTATTTCCGACTGACTCATCTTACCTCCTATTCCTGTTATATGTTGAACCACCTATATAGGCATAAAGGCACAGTCATGCTAGCCATCTTATAGCTCACTAGTTTTATTAACACTAAATAGTTTGATAGTCAGTCGCTACTAAGAGGGAACAATTCAAACGTGATTTGAGCTCCGGTTCTGCGTGTGAAGACAGGTGCTGCTCTCGCTTCTACCATCGACCCATTTCAGACCGTGTAACTAACTTCTTTGATTAATAATCTATCTATGCTACTGATACTAATTACTAGATGCTATTTCGGTTCCGGGGCGGTACGGTGGCCGAGTCGACAGCGGCGGCGGTCTTCACACTGCAGGGCCGGGGTTCAAATCCCATCCAGACCGCCTACCCGTACTTAAGGCTGACTACTTTTCTGCGGGTAAAATTAAGTCACAGAAAGCCAGAAATGGTAGGCCGAGACCTCTCGAGGTTGTAGTGCCAAAGAAGAAAAAGGAGAAGATTTCGGTTCCGAAGAGATTTTACGTGCGGTTTTGCCTTGTGCATGATCGGCGTTACTTTCCATATGACACAGAGCCACCGTTAAGTGGTAATGTGTTGGTTAAATATTAAACAGAGAG
Organism: Anopheles stephensi; assembly: GCF_013141755.1. Classification (NCBI taxonomy): domain Eukaryota; kingdom Metazoa; phylum Arthropoda; class Insecta; order Diptera; family Culicidae; genus Anopheles; species Anopheles stephensi. The sequence continues at coordinate 63,308,101 of NC_050202.1, read as the reverse complement.
TTGATAAGAACTACCGGGGATAAAAGAGTTGATTATTGCGTGTAGAGGCACTCTATTCGCAATAGCCCACAATGTCTTGCAAACTTTGAGGTACTGTTTGAAGCTAGTTTAGCACAAAAACTGAAAATGATTTATCTTCTGAATTGTAACACCGATAAACCCATTGATCACAAGGAATATGTTGAAAGAACTCTGAGTTGCTCACATTATTTATTCATGATAATCTTATTGAATCAAACATGATGTAAAATTTGAGATTTTTTTTAATAAAAACATCTATTTCCAAAATGACTTGTTGAGGAATTCACTTTCACTCAAAACCGTAAATATGTTACAAAATATGCAAGGTCTAGCATTACATTATTAAACCCCCTAAACTCAAAAGCATTTACTGGACAATGTTTCAATCCTAGAGCCGGTCAATTCCAAGTAACTGTATACCGTCCCTTAGCCGCTTTGTGGGCGATTTTAAATATTCCCAATCATGAAGCCGCTCGACAAAAAATCGACAAGTACTGCCCACAATGTCCTAGCGCTGCCCAACCCGCCACCGCCTGCTGTTGACGGTTCGAATTACATGAACCAAAGCTGTAGCGCCATGGCAGTGTCTTCCTACGCCTAGCGTGGGTCCCTTTTGCTCTGGAGCCCAATAAACGTAATGCAGCATGAAACAACCTTCCGCCGCCGCCGTTCCGGATGTTGGTAATCAAATAAAAACTGTTGAAATAGGCCGCCGTGTGGAAGGTGGACCGCCAAGACGATCCGTTCGGTATACAGGCAAACACTGTAAGATCGGCCAACATGACCTAATCCAAGTGAACGATCCTGGTCAAACTTTGCCCATACAATGAAAGACATATTTTGCTTCGGATGGCACACACACACAACCGAACCTAGCCAACCCCGGAACTTCGATGTAAGCTGGGCAGCTTAAATTTTGTACCACTTGTTTCCCGTCCTGTTTTTCCTGTGGTGGGCTGCGATGATAAGAAGATGGGCAAACAAACGACCCAACGAGCCGAATCTTGGTGGTTTGGTTCCGGACGGTGTGGGCTGGGCTAGCTATACATTAACCGCACCGATGTACGGTTGCTCTAGATGACGGTATTGTCATGTTTTCCTTTTGAAAAACCTCTCCTGTCTATGCATTATGCCATGAGCCTGGTTTATTTTGGTAATTGGTAGAAATATTGCAAAGATAGCATAAGAAACAGCTCTCTAGGACCGCTCTGGGCGGTCGCCAATGATGCAAGGACTTTGTTAAATTATTTACCAACAGCACCCGCCATGCCTAACGTCATTCGTTTCTCTGGTAAAGATTTTCCAAACGTGCGAAAATTTGATCCCCCGTTCGGAACGTTCCAGCAACCGCCGGTTAACCTCTGGTTGCTGGGGCATGAAAAATTAAGCATTTTGTCTTACCAACAGCACAAATACCGAACCGTGCAGCCGTGGTTTGCTCGAAACTGCCAACCTATCCACGACCGACCGATGGCCAACGTTTTCCATTAAAACTTATCAGAGAATGAAAAATGAAACACTCTCGACGCCGTCCACTGCAGGAATGCAAGGTTTTTCCCCTGGATCGTGCTACCACCGAGATGGCAGCAACTGGTCCATCGGGACCGGAGTTTCCGAGTTCACCCGAGCTCAGAATATCGCCGTGCCTGGATCTGTCCTGAGAATGGTCGCACGTGGCCGCAAAGTACAGCGGGCCATTGTTTATTTAGGTCCGTGCACTACAGTTTTCGGTTTGGATTTATTTGCAGCTTTCCGAACGGTTCCGCAAAATTTCGGCCCCCTTGTGTTGTCCGCGGTCCCGAATCGCCCGACTGTGGGTTCAATTTTTCGCGGCCCAGTTTGATGTATTTGGAACTCGAGCAAGAAAGCGAAACAATAAAAGTACCCCTTTTAACTTTGCTCGTTTATTATTTGTACAAGGGCCGCGACTGTTTATATGCAGACCTGGTGATGCTGATGAATCTGACAAATGTTCATCATTCAGCCGCGTTACACAATACAAAGAAACAGCTCGTGTGTGAGTCACTGTGAGAGTGGCTCGCATTCGCTGCGAGCTGACTTTGTAGAAAACCCATAAATTGTTTGCTTGTGTCAAAATTCAATTTCATTCTCCGCACGCTTTTGTTGTATGATTTACTGGCCAACAAATAAGTGGGAAGTAATTCGCATTGGAGCAACCACAAAACGAACGGCAAGTGCATCGTTTTGGCTGGTGGGAAAAGTGTTGCAAATAACTTTTTGACCCCGCTCAACCTCTTTAGAAATCCTCTAGTCGTTCAAACGAAAAGCTTAACACTTTGTATTGCTTCCATTGTACGGGAGCCAGCTTCATTTTTCACCTTCCAAAAGACGAATAGGAAGTTGTAAAATGTAAGGTAACCTTTTATTCCGTGCCCCTTTTATGCATTTGCTCCCGTGACACAATTTTTTTTCTCCAAAAACGTTTGAAAGAAAATCGATCGTCGAAACTGATTAAAGTTTAAAATGCCAACTCACGCGGGCGAAATACTTTGGCACTGTTAACATTCATGTTAACGAGTGTCGAAAGCCGTTTCAAGCTCATGCAAACCTTCCACGAACCTTCCGCTTTTCATTGCATTGTGTTGCGTGCGAGAGTGTGAAAAGCATTGTTACTGTTAGTCACCTTCGGCTTCAATTTAAATATTCATTCTTCGCTTTGCGCCGTTCCGCGATCGCCCTTCAAATCGATTCGTCGGAAAATAAAAGGTAAACTCAGGGTTTTCCTTTCACAGTTCCGTGTTGGGGTTTGCACGATCCTCGGTGAAGGAAACAGTGAAAATGGAAACGGTACAGTCAATCGAACCGGGTTGAATCTCATCCATCCTTGCATCGGTATGGAACCGAACGCTACCGTGGGGTTAATGTGTGACAACGGGGGCTAAATCAGTGGCTGATTTGAAATTCCAACCGTTCCAACAATTCGCCAGTCAGCTGATTGAAGACACTGTTACAAGACGAAGACGGGTTTTCTATTCTTTCTGCAAATTTTCCTGCTTGTCAGCTCCATTCAACAGGCGCATCGGGTGCCGGATGGTGCAGCAAACAAAATTGAGATGAAATTGAAATTCTCTCCAAAGCTGTGTGATTGGGGCGCCCTATTCACTGGCGTGCGTGACTATGCGCGGACAGCATCCGGGCACCGCAGGACGGAGATACCATACATAATCCGCCCACTGTTGCTCGTTTCATTTTCCACAAGTATTCCGGTGGGTATTCAACGGCCGATACAAGCATATAAATCTGTTGGTCCTTTCACGCCCCCTCCCCGTTCAATAGGCACCAGACTCATGTGTCAATCAGACCTCGAGAAGTGACGATTCGCAATAAAACCGATGCGTTCATCAATTTTCATTTCCCTGTCAAGTCGAAAATGTATCAAAGCGTGAAACCGTACATATATTGAGGTCGAGCTGAGTGGGTGAAAAAGGATACAAACACTCACACACACACACGCGTGTCCTGTGGCTTGGTAGAAGAAAAGCAGCATGAGATTTTGCCCGGGAAATTCTGGGTGGACCAATGTCCCCCAACCCGCGCCGAAACTGAAATCAAACACCAGCACAGCCAGCACACTGGTGTGGGCTATATTGGAAGCAAAATCTTCGAGAAGCCTAGCGTGAGACCTTCCGGCGTGCCGGCATTCTCGTTTGTCAACCAACATCCTGCCGGTGAGCGATATTTGGGTGCTGTCGCACGATAAATGAATCCTTTTTACGTACGTAGGAATGCGGACGTTAAGATTTGCGGGGTGAATGCTGTTTTTTTTTGGCCCGGGACCGAATGATAAAGGCGAAGGCATGTGGACGGCAAAGCGTTGAATGGCTGCTCTGTTGAAATGGATTGAGTTTCAGGGTCTGTACGCTTCTCATAATCATTGGAGGGGGAATAAAAAGAAGGGAGCAAAGAACAATGACATTTTTCACCTTCTTCGGGAAAATCTTTACGAAGCGACCGTTTATGAAATCGATAGGTGCTATTGAAGGGAAGTAAGTGAGTGGATACGTTAAGCGTGAAGTTGTTTAATTTTATTAAAGATAACTCAATCCGGATAATGAAATTTAGTTATACATTTTTAATCTTTGTCTTTGGGGTTTAAGTAGCATGCATCTGATGAGATTGAAATTGAAATTAAAATGATTGATCATAGATTGATTGCTCCTATAAATATCTCTTAGAGTTGAGCTTCCAAGAAATACTCGATCTATCAGATTTGAACCATCTTTGGGGAGTAACAATCAGTATCCTCGTACAGTTACCAGGCTTTTTTTCTGAAGTTAATGCTAGGATTTAAAAGATTGTCTGCGGCTCTTGCCATACATATCTCGAGGATTAGATTTTGTTCAGGGCCTTACTTGCCTTAGCCATGTTATTTCAGTACGAGAGTGTGATGACTAAAAATACAGCAGATCCCATATGTGTTGAAGAATGATAGCAAATTCCACATTCAACAGCGGTTGAAGCTCATCATATGTAGTAAATCGGATGACTCAATGTCAGTAAAGCGTTACACTTGAGACTGTGTGCTAGTTGCTCGAAAGGACCTTGTGCGAAATTCTCAAGGGAAGTTCTTCGGATTCGGAGGAAATTTTGAACTTGTTTTCGCGTCTTTCAGTTTGAATCTGCTTTGAATCTGTTTGAGGGGATCATTCTTTACCAATTGTCTTGTCAATCTATCGAGGTTTAGCTGAGTATACATTATCCTGTTCATAGTTGAGGTATACAATATTAGTTTATTTCCTAAAAACCTTCATCAGAAACAGGACACCATTATCGTTCCAGCACTTGATTAGTATAAAAAGAAGTTAGTTTCTTAAGATAAACGGTTAACCAAGAACTCGGGATGCTAATAGAAATAGAAGTAACATACTTGAACTCCCTTTAACAGCTGCTTCTCTTTCCGCGAAACGATTAATCATTACCGACCGTTTAACATCAATATATAGCTCCTTACAGCACCTGCAAACCGGACACATAATGCACCCTTGAAAAGCGCAAAAATCATGCCCCGACACAACACGTGCAGGCCAAACTTATCCACACAAAAACCCCACGGCAAAACTTTCTGCTGACCGGTGGATTACCGGATTCAGCGAATACTGATAAAATCAAATCGATCGCACTCGCCTCGCCTGCTTCGCACGTGTTAAGCTACCCCGGGGTGGAAAAATCCGTGTCTGGAGCTTTTCCCGGGTGACAGAAGCGAACGGCGGGTGTCCGACGGTGCGAGCCCCCATCAACAACGGTGGCACGGTGGTACGGAGAAAACAATTTCTACTGATTGAAATTTATTTTTATGCGCTCCGACTGTCACGTATTGATGACGATGCGCTACGCCCAACGTTTCGATGGAGCACAGCGTCGCAGCCAGCGCTGACCACTGGGAGGAAAGATTATGAGCTCATAAACGGACGTGGTGCCAACACGCGGCGCTTCTTGCTGTCGTCCTCAGAGAACACTGGATTACCAGCGTAAGGCAGTATCGATAAGGTTGGACTGCTTTTGTATCCGGGGCTGTAGCCACCTCGGGCTAGGTGACAAATTGATACAAATTTATAACCGAAGGAATTAGCCACGCTTCCAACGGTATCGTGCCGGCCCAGTTGCTTCTTGGAACTGACATTCCTAAACGGTTTTGTAGCCGGGAATGGGAATTGCTTCCGATTACGATTCCACACGCCGGTGGGAAAGTTATTTCCAAGGACTCCCAGGCATTGATTTTGGGGTGCAGACCGTTTTCGAAACCTGTCGTTCAATTTCCGGCAATTGCGAGTCACAATTCCACGAACCGTACCCCACAGCCAAATTTGCGATTTGCCTTCGTTTATCTGCAATCGACATAGACACACGCATTGGATTTTGATAAACTTCTCTAGGCTCGATTGGAAAATAACGCCTCGAGAGAGTGAGAGAGAGAGAGCGAGCGATGGCGAATTCGAGCTCTACATTCTGAGTTGATTTATTTCGCCACTTTACATTATCCAATTGTAGTAAGTCTCGCGAAGGCATCTGCCACATCTTCGTACTTCCCCAGCTAAATCTTAATTTGGGACAATAATATGGCAGCCCTTAGAGTTTCTCGGAAGCTTGGCTGGATTGCGCACAGGAAGCGGCTCCCTCTTATACACGTGATAGCTGCTATTGCTGTGCGATTTATATCGATTGGGACGTTGAAAAATGGAAACCAAACCTGGAATGTTCGGGACGCGAACGGAGCAAGTGTCTCTCTAAACATAAATCATACTCATTTCCAAACACACACACACACACACTTTCCCGGCACATAGGGCTGCTGAATCGCGCATTCGAGAGTGTTCCTATACTCCCGCCGTCTCGTTCGTGGGCGTGGGACCAGAAAACGCATTTCCACTCTTGGCGACTTGTCAGCAGTGCTGGCGAAATAAATATTTACCATCTATCGAAGGTTTCGGCGAATTTGTACGGCAAAAGTCAACAGATTGGTTGTGTGCTAGTGTTTAATATCGCCGCTATTGATGCCAAAACAACTCCCCCGGCGCGAAAGAGTGTTTTAAATTGATTGGCTTTTTCGGGCCGGCAAAAAGGAAAATCCAAAAGTGTATCAGAACATCGATCGGTGATCGGGATGGTGGGGAAGAATGAACTTGTGCGCGGATAAGGTTGTTTTTCTTGCGCCACGTAAACAATGTGTTTAATTTGTTGTAAAGCTTCGTGTCCTCAGAAAAGACCCGGAAACACAGATCGCTTGTGTGTGTGTGTGTGTGTTTGTGTGTGTGTATGTGTCTGTGTATAATATTTTGTAGGCAGACTTTTAGAGTAAGAAATTCAGATGAAATGTGCGTTCGATTGATTACCTTTCTTGCTTTTCTACCAATTTTCAGATGCCAACCGTGCGCTATCGCTTGCCCTGGCCAGTAATCTACACATACCGTACACGATAGCGATGGATCCTTCCAGCATTCCGGCCTCGTTTAACGATAGCAACGGAAAAGGTAAAGTATTATTCATCCATCTCTTCCGTTCTAATCACATCGATGTCGATAGAGAGCAGCAACCACGAAAAAACACCCCGACCTGCAATATGAACATAATTTCACGCCCTATTACCTTCTTATTCCAATATCGATCGAAAAATTCATTCGCAATCTAATCGCCAAAACCCCCACATTAAGAACGAGCGAAAACCGAATCGAATTTGCGAAAAATGAATCATGAAAATGAAATAAAAATTATAAACCAACACCACCGTAACCGACATTGGAACCATACGCCGGGCTCATCCGCTCCGTGATGAGAGATGGAAGATCGAGTTTATAATGGAGAATGCGAAATGTGAATTCGAATTTCAATTATTACATTTCGTTTCGTCACCACTACTACCACTAACTACATCCAGCAAGGAACACTGCTGAACCACAGCTTTTGTGGACAGCAACACGAAGGTGGTTCCTTTCACGGCTGGTCGATTCAATTTGTTCCCTCAAGCAAACGGGCTTCACATGCTTTTACGTGCGAGACTTGTCAAAGTGTGAGTATGTGTGTGAGTGCGTTTTGTTTCTCTTTTTTTCATCCCCATGTGTTTTTTTGTTGTTGTTGCTTTTCCTCACATTTTCCTGACCAGAAGCCGGGCAAACAGTTTTGTGTATGTAAACAAGTTGATCAGAACGATCGTCAGTGTGGTTTTGTGTGTTGTGAATGGTGGATGCGTGTGTGTAATGTTGAGTATGGTTGTGGTTCGTATATCAACAATCGCAACACGATGATTACCATAATCAAAATTGGATTCCAGCTCAACAAAGGCTCGAAACGGAATGAATTGGAATCCATTTGGCTTTTCTTTTTTCTGGTTCGCTGTTCGGAAAGCAACAAGAGGTTAGAAATGTTTGCCTTATATGATTCAAAGGCAATGAAAAAGATGAAGGTTCAACAAATATGAAGGATGAAGTGGGGGAGGGAGTTCTTTTCTTATTGTGCATCTTTGAATTTCGATTTGAACATTGCTTTATTACTCGATTTGGCTTTTGGATTGTAAATGCTGTTAATATTGCACGCATGCCTCTATAAGGCAATCTTTGATTGATAAGCATTAGGAACAAATTTTGAACAAATTATGAATTATGTTTTTTTCTCTATTAGTTTTTTAACTTAAACCATTAATTATTGGATAGCACAAACAAATCTATGGAGGCGCCTGGTAGCTTATAAAAGTATTAAATACTAAACGTGTGAATGGAGGCGCCTGGTAGTTCTTTAAAAAAAACTTATTTCAACACTCTCCAATATACAATCGAAAAACAGATATTATACAGCTGTGTGTTCAGTTTATTTGTTTTTTATTAAAATGCTTTTTTCTTTCGTTTATGCATAGAGGAGTGCACGGTTTATTTTTGCTTAAAAAATTGTTCCCATTAAGATTTTTTGTTTAGCAACACAAGACTGTTTCTTACTAATAAAAAAAAAAGATTTTTCGTTTATTACTACAAAATCATTTGATTTTTTTCTATTTATTGGGCAAATTTCTTTTTCTTTTATCTTCATTTCAATCTCTTCAATTACTTCCTGGTCGAGGAAATGATTTTCTCACATCGCTTCGTTGCGATTCGATTTTCTCTCTCACACACACTCCCTGAGCGCCAACAGCATCAATCGTTTCAGCTTGCACACAAATATCAAAGTTATGCGCTCATAGTGCCTCATAAAACAACGATCGAGCTAAACTCAATACAGATTATCCATATCGGCCAGTTGGACATTCTGCATACTTTTGGGAGAAAAAAAGAGAAAGCAAACCGTTCCACCGCTCAAATCTAACCGGCGTAACAGAAAACTGTTTCGCCAAGCATAAAGGAGGGGAAAAAAAGCAGAGCAATAATACAACAACTTTGTTCACTTCCTGTGTTGTTCGTTTGTTTCCGTTTGTCGTGTCCGATTACGGCGCGTCATGCCTGATATGGAAAAGTAAGCAAGCTAGCGAGCAAGCGAACGAAAGGGCCCCCATACCATCGGCCTAGGGTTGTGTTTGCGATGGCGTGTAAGTTTTTTTTCCTCTTTCGCGTTCGCCCTCCGCAGAATTGTCTGATTCCGAATTAAGTCGCATTTGTGCACCGAAAGTGTTCCCTTGTGTGAGTAAGTTTCCCGGTCCGGCCCGGCCTGGAAAGGACTTTAACTTGTTATTTACAAACGCCTCATCGACTTATCCTGTTTCACTATTCTCATTTTCCTCCGCAGCTCCGTAAGTTTTTGCCTTCCTTATTGTTCGGTGTTTGTTTCGGTTCTGCTTAACTTTGATGAACATTTTCGTGTTGTTTCTTTCTGCTTGTTTGGCGTGTTTTTGGGGTTTTCATCTGATAAGCTTGCTCCCGTTTTCGTCGTTCAGCGTGTAAAACAATGGCTTTGGCTCGCTGCATTCGTGGCGATCATTTAATTAGGCTCGCATCTGGAAACAAAAATAAATTGTTCCCGTTCCTGTCTACCAGCGTGGAGCTGCTTCGCTCCAGCTGAAAAGCGAGCGAACAAGAAACAAAAAGTAATTCCGTTTTCCCCACTTTTTTGTTCGTTGCCTGTATCGTTCTCATTCGCATCGGGCCATTCAATGTTCTTTCGCGTTCTTGGACAGCCTGTGTGGAGGAGGATGATAAACTTTGCAAGTTACACTCATCAAATCTTTATTTCTTAACTCGGCGCGCAATCTCATTAAAATCCTTATCGCTCATTTGGAATCTAATTTTCACTGCTACGTTTTTGCGCGCTGTTCGTATCAGCAAGAGTTCCTGTTGATTTTTTTTATTTTCGCTTGCTTTTCCACAAGTTGTATTGAGCTGGAGGAGCCTCAACCCTGTATTCGTGTAATTATCACCTGACGTTACCACGCGAGCCAGTGTATGAGGTTATTATCGCTTTCATCGCGAAAAATCGACAGCCAAAATGAAGCTTTACAATTTTATCACCATAATGTGCAACCGATGATGATCCATCGTTTTGTGCAATCAATTTTGACATTGATTGGGAGAGACACACGCATAAAACGGAACCCGGACAAAAAACTCGTTTTCACAAACTTCCACTCATTGCAATTTTCACTTTTCCTTCTTCTTTTTTCCCCGGCACAGTGGTAATCATCTGTTCGTCGATCAACTCACCACAAACAATCAGCGTAATCAATCAACTTAAGCAGTACAGCAAAACGAAAATCCTGCTCGTCGACATGGTGGGAACCATTTTCAACAGCAACAACGTGCTGTACCGCCGCCTAGCCGAGGAGGACGAACCGTTCGGTGAATCGTTACGGCACCGGCGCAACCTGCTGGTCCTGACGATACTTACCGAAAACTTTCGTTCCTTCCTGCACCGGTTGCACGGTGTCGATCTCGGCGACTATAAGCATATCAGCGAGAACTTGCTGAAAATACGGTTGTCAGACGAAATCCCCATTCACGACGCAGACGACGACGATGCCATCAATCGGACAAAGGACTCGGGTGAAGTAGCCGACCCGCTGTACCCGGTGTATGATGACGATGAGTCCTCGGTGCAATCACCACATCCACCCGAACTACTGCTCGAACTGCTCAGCCTCGCAGCGAACGGCACGAACGCATCCCAGGGCTGTGACTTCCATTACTTTCTCAACCACGTCGCCAACTGGTACGAAATTCTCTCGCAAACGTTCGATTCAGCCCGCTGCCGAACATTGTTTGGAAGCTATTGTGAAACGAGCACGAGTCACGGTGGCAGTGCCAGCCATCTCAATCCATCATCATCGGCGGACAACATTACCGAGGGCGAAAGCTTCCCTGGTCAGCCCACGAATCAATCGTTTGAAGCAACCGTGGACGAAATTGAGCGATTCTGTGACCTCTTTCTCGCCAGCTACGATAAACTACTGACCGATGCCGTACCTACCACGAACGCAACCCAGCGCAACGCGTCCATCGCTTTCCCGCCGTCCGATCATCTGCTAATGTTTGGAGAGCACTTCTACTTCTTCGATTTTCTGCTCGCCATATCGGAGGATAGCCGGAAGCAGCGGCCGCAACAGCACCGCAAGTTTCAGTTCGATTTTGTCGCGTTCGACTTCAAGAACATTTCCCACCATCGGGCGGCCGTTGTGTGGCGCCCGTTTCTGATACTGCAGCAGAGCCAGCTGCATCGGCACCAGTTCAGCATGCATCCGGTACCGCCCGGGTATGCGGATTGGGTTGTCGAAACGACACTCGAAACGATCTGGATCTGCGGAATGCTGTGCTGGGCCATCGTCGGGCTGGTCGGTCTGATCGCTGTCGCCATGATCGTGGGAAGCATCGTGTTCAGTATTGCTGTGCGGTAAGTTTACGCTTGGGCGGGGTAGATTTTCGGGTTCGTTAACATGTCAACATGTTGATAGCTAGTTGGCCCAGTACCCGTCGTCAGTGGACGCAGTGTAAAATGAGGAGCATCAAGCTTCATCTGCCGAACATTTTCCCATCGAAGAAACGGAGTCCTTTTGAATGGGTAGGAAATGAACACATTTTCATGCCAGATTTCTGTTGAAAGCTCGACTTCCCTTTGATCGTTTCGCCAAAGTTTATCAAAACGTCTCATTTTACCGATTGCTCCGTGCTGTATAGGCCGGCAACACATTCCAACGAACTCTGGTCGTCCACAGCAACGGCTGCGCGCTACGCGGAAGTGCAAAACAGTTCCCCGAACTTGTCCCAATTTATTTGGCCATTTGCTTCGGAAATTGTTATAGATTTCTGTACAGTTTTTTTTTTCGCAAACAACATTTCGCAATCATTTCACACTAAAGACACTTGACTGTTCGCTTCACTCGGTATATTTTTAGCTAACGAAGCTAATATATCCATCACCGAGGGAAGAGCAGCATGGCAAGTTCCACGCAACTTCATCAAAAAGCCCACCCGCATTCTGGAACCGTTCATTCACTTAACACCTTTCCCGAACCCGGGTCTGACATTTTTTAAGGGAGCAAAAAAGGCTCTTTTGCCTAATAGACGCCAAGGCGCCCTTTTTCCATCATGCGTACTGCACCATTATTATTCCGGCGCTTTCATTCACATTCCATTTCGCTTCGCTTGACCGGCACCAGCTCTTCGAAGGTCCTTTTGCGTAGTGTCAGGAGACCCATCAAATTACGACCCAGTTCCGGCCTCAAAACCTCCATGTCCACGTGCTACCGAGGCTTCATCTCGCTAGTGTGTATTAGCATGCCGTTCCTAACTCCGTTTGGCTCCGTCTGAGTTTTGGGCCAAGGGGTTGCCCGTCTGCCTTTTCGATTTGTTTAATGTTTTCATCCACTCGACCATTTCTAGCAGCAACCCGGGGCTCGCTTTTGGGTGAGTGGGACCTGAGAAATTGAAATACTGCTTGAAAAAAAAAGGAAGCAAGGGTCCTCAATGCCCCGCTTGTGTAGGTGTGTGACTGTGGCCTTTTGCAAAAGGTTGGGCCCCGTTCGTGAAGGCACCAGGAATTGATTTCTCCCTAATTTCGGAACGCAACTCCACGCCCTGTCGTTGGCAGATACGATCTATTTCTGGTTACGTGTCCGTTACGGCCCCGTTGATTGACATGCAGCCGATGAAAAACATCAATGTTTAACCACCGTGACCCGTGAACTTGTTTGTTCCCTGCTCGCTCTCTCGATCTCGTTTTTTTGGTCTCGTTACACTTTCACCCGATTGCTTTACCCGGTTTTTTCGTGTGTGTGTGTGTGTGTGTGTGTGTGTGTGTGTCACTCCAACCGGTACAACCAACCAAACATTGGAGATAAGGTTAAACAAGAGAAGAAGAAAAAAAATGACAAAGAATTGAAAATTGTTTTTCATACAAACTTGTCCAATCAATTCCGGCGCCGTGCAAAAACATTGAGGTTTATTGCGTTTTCGTTTTTAATCAAATCATGTTATTTAGATTGTACTGAAACGAACACACACACACCCTCACAGCAGGATGGCGTCACTTACAACGATCACCGGTGGCTGTTCCTGTAAACACTTTAATACCCATCGAAATCCATCCCGCTTTAATCGGAACACTGTGCTCATCAACCAATTATGATAATAAGGCTCGGTCCGCAAGGTTGTGTGCCCGAAATGCCCGAAAGCTGCTCACATTTACTAATCGCCCAATTTCCTGTGCGAACGAGTTTCCAAGTAATCGCACGTGGTGGTTGTTTTAATCGCTTCGCCCGATGCGCTCGCTAGGGATTTATTTATTCAATCACCGGCATCCTAAGGCCTGCCCAGCCAGCCAGCCAGCCGGCTCGCCTTGCGTCGGTTCGGGCTAATGCGATAGCTTCAGCACCAAGCACCAATCATCTCGCATAGCATAACGATGATAAATAATGCAACCACCGGCTCAACCTGTTGCCACCCCAAGCGAACCCCCTGGGGCAGATGCTCCGTCCTGGTATCCTGTTCACCCAGTGAAAAAAAAATGGAGATTACGCCAATCGCATTTGCTAAAGTTTGTTTTATTTGTTCACGAGTCACCGCGTTTTTGGGTATCGGGTAAATTTATGATACTTTTAACCCGTTCCGCAAACCCAACCACCGCAAGTGCGCTTACCCATTTTAAGTACTTAGAGTTGGGTTTTGTTTTTTTCTTTTTCCCGGTGAGCGATGAATAATAAACGCTATGTTTTTGTTTTGCTACACTTCCGAGTGCGAGGATCGGGGGCAAATCGATTGCGAGTGCTGAAATAATTAAACACAGGTCAACAGTGAACGGTCAGCTTTATTGATTACTGCTTTTATATTGATCATCTAAAGGATAAAGTCTGAAAAATCCAAAAAGAAAGTAAATTGGAAAGCTCAAGTTACAGCTTTTTTATTACATTCACCACTTACTATATCACTCAACGCCTCATTGAAGATGCCTCTCGAAAACGCCATCCAAAACGATAAAAGAGATTAAAGAACTATTTAGCAAATTATCAAAGGTATCTTTCGCTCTCTCGGAAAGCAATTTCCTGCCTTCAAGCATCAACAGCCCCAGTGCACGGTATCACATCGGCGACAAATTACTTGACTGTCCTTTAATGGCCCACTGCAGACAAATCCTAACCAGGAAGCTGGGCCGTTCAGGTGCGCCCAATACTGTACATCCAGCAACAAAGCACTCGCGCCCTGCTTTTTTGGCCAGTAATCAAAGCCACCGTTCGAGACTAGCGAGACTAGCTCACACCGAGTATCACAAAGTTAACCGACAAACTTATCCGATGCGGCAGGAATCCACAAAAAAGAACCTCAAATTTATGACCGTCCCATCCATCCGGTCTGCAGTAGCTTGGGGGAGGATGGTTGGGGAGCAGTTGGACGCAGTTCCAAGAAAACTCCGACAAAGTATCCTCATCATCGAGCATCCCTGCAGGAGGTGTGGGCAGCCGGGTCGGGACAGCCACGGGGAGAAAGCTGGACAACAGTATCCAACCATTCATAAGTAACCATCTCCAGTGCGCTTGCCGATGGAGTGTTTATCTCCGCTCCCGTTGGCGATGAAAGTATTTCCAACTTTTAATTCCGAACTTTCTAGCTTCCGCCCCACTGCTGCTCTCCCATTCCTGTGCCACCTCCTATCTCCCTGCCGACAAGCAAACGTGTCATGCTGCCGCTCGGTAGCGGACCTGCCTTGTATGAAATGATGAGGGTCCTCCCGGCATAAAACTCGAGTGCCCGGAAAATTAATTGACTTCGATTAGGTTGGCGTAGGACGGCTGTCCGGTGGGCGTTCGGGCGGGTCAGTGCACCGTACCGATGATGCTTTTGGGTAAACGATACCCTGCCACAGAACACAACGACTGGGACAATGGCTACGAAAGCAGCAACGAAAAAAACGTACTAAAACGGTCGTCACAAAACTTCACACAGCGATGGGAGTATCAGTACCCGGTCGCAACTCCAACCACCGAATGTCGCTTTCATTTAATCGGTTCACTTCGGTTATGAAACTTCAACTCCGTCGAGACAACCGGGCCGAAGGGCAGCATTAGGTGCAGATGAGCACAAGGCATGGCATAGTGAGCAAAAAAAAAAGGTTTCAACTCGCCCGAGGACCAAGGCATAACTCACTCAATTAAGTTTTCATCGAGAAGGAAAATGAAACATTGACCATCGGCGGGTGTCTTCGGCTTTTTTCTTCCGTTCACGATGGGCTGTGACCTATATCGCGCTTTCCTGCAGCAATTCTTTATTCTGGATTGCCTTTCCTTAGGTCCACACAAAAAAGGTTTGGAGGTTTGGTCAAAGATGGTGAAGAATTTCATTGTAGACTAAAGGTGTTTAGAGCCATTCACGATAGAAAATGTAGTGGTGGGCTTGATCTGTTGTCTGCTGCTCTTGTGATGCTTTGTTTCTTTGCATGAACGTTTGCCGACTTAAAGTGGATTGCTACACCACTCAAGAGCACCTCCACTGCTCTAGATCCGGGTCAGGTACAACATCCACTCACTATTACGTACTCATAGTCGAAATGCCCGCACCACTCTGGGGAGAAATTACGATGATTTATGGTCGTGGCGCCGGAAACGTTGCCTGTTCATCCGGCTCTTTGCTGTCCCGGAAGCACAAAGGGCCACGTTTTCTAGGATCGCTCTTAAAGATGCAAATTTTGCCGCATGGATAATGTTTGCCATCGTGCAGGAAAAGCCGCCCATGCCGTTGAAGCAAATGGAAATCCATCCGCAGCGTTTGATATGAGTTTATCTTTTATCGCATTTCGCAAGAAATAATCATAAATTATGATTGTTTTACCGTGCATTACAGATGCCAGCTCGAACATTATTCTTTACTGTTCACAACAAACACCGATACTCATCGCAATTTTATCGACGAATGGAAAAGCTATCGATAAAGTGCAATGACGTGGTGCTTTTCAATGACAACAGTGTTCTTTTCTTCCGCTCAATATTTTTAGACACATCCATCTACTTAATGTAGTAGCTCTTTAATCTAAAATTAGGTATTTTTATTTCCTTTTTTGGCACCAGAACCTTGCGAGGTCACTGCCTACCATTTCTAGCATTTTTTACATGATTTTGCTTATAGATAGATAACTAAATAGATTATTTGTCAAGTGTTCCTAAGAGGTTGTTCTTCATTTTTTACTTTGTCACTATTACCTGAACACCTTGTCTAGTCCTGAAAGTCCTTGTTTATTTGACTTGATTTAAGTGGAGCTGGATAGTCAAAATGCTGCGATCCAGTGGCCAAGGAGAAGGTCTTTCCACGGAAGGCCCGGAGTTCAAATTCCATCTAGATCGCCTCAATGTACAAAGGACTAATTATCCAGCTACGGATACAATCAACTCACAGAAACGCAGAAATGACAGGCCAAGACCTCTCAAGGATGAAGTGCGAAAAAAGAAACAATTGCACCAGTCTTCACACTGCAGGACCAGGGTTGCAATCCCATCAAATCCCAGTTATGTTCATAGAGATAAGGATTTTATTCATTGGAGCGCTCCAGTAGTCTTCTCACGACAGGACCAGGTTTTGAATCCCGTTCGCATCTTCGGGTAAACTCAAGGAAGCTAGTAGTTTAATGCCAAGCCCCTCCGAGATTATAGAGCCAAGGAAGAAGAGGAGATAAAAGATCTCTGCAAAGTTCTACCTAGTAAAATCACTCATCAAATTTACGCCGAATAGCTTCCGAAAAACCGGAAGTAATTTTATATCATTTGCCTCACTTGATAAAGTTCATCTTTCGCTGGACCGTTTGATGTAATTCTTCAGAACTCTCAGCATTTCGGCTGCAATAAACTACAATCCCACTGGTACAGCTCAGATCAAACGTCCTTTAACCGTGACAAGTGCTTTCCCACGAACTGCTACAGATATAGATAAGGGACAACTTATCCGAGCGACACGATCTGTATCATTACACAGCTAATTAAAACGTTCTTTGCCCTTTTCTCTGCTTCGTGCCTCCTTATCAAGGTACCTCCTTCCGGACCGGGTTTAATCCTCCTTCGCTCCTTCTTTGCCTACCGGCAACACTTTACAAACGTCTCCAAGCTGACTAACGCCCACGTTCATATTGCTCTTTTCCATCTCGTTTATTTTCTTCCATCGCAGCAACTACATCATCAAGACGCGCCTCTCCAAGGGTCCGAACAAAATCGTTCTCTCGCCTTCGGACTTTGTGTTTCCAGTTGACATGCGAAGGGTAAGCCCGTTGACGTGACCGGCTTGCGTTTCGTGCAGCCCCACCAAAAAGGGAACCATTACGTCCCATGATGCCCATTGTGGCAAAAGCCGTTAATGAAGGTCTAATTTGCATGTATTTCCGTTCGGGTCTCGTGCATTGCAGGTTGACGAGGGTATCGAAGCGATGCTGTGCTGTTGGCTCCAGCAGCTGCAGGAATTCGGTGGCCCCGAGGTGGAAAAGCCCGATCTGCTGAAGGGATCGATTGGGTCGCTCAAGAACCTGGGACTGCCGGCGCCCACCAAACCGAGCTCGGGCAGCGAAACGCTAATACGCCACCATACCGCAGCAATCGATCATAAGGCACGCTATAATGTAAGCATCCCTTTCACTTAAGCTTTGGGCGCCGTTCTTGTCATATCAGCAGCTTGAATCCATGTTTTTTTGTGCCATCGTGAAAATTATAGACTTTTTTTGTTTTATTTGATTTTTCCTTCCCTTCTTTCTATTTCATCTCAATTGGCCCTTTGAATCTGTTTTTTTATTCGCTCACTCACACACACTATTGTAGGTTCATCTTGTGCGCCACCAGTTTCAAGCTCTTGCCATTCCCTTTAACAGTCATTTTTCTCATTTTCTTTATCTTTTTTGGGGGGGCACGCGCCCCACACACACACGCACAACCACCACGTTCGGCACAGGGTGATTTAGTGCAGTTGAAGGAAATCCCATCGAGCTCCACATCCCATGAACTGAAAACGAAGGCAATGGACCTGCTCGTGATGGCGCACAGTTTACGACACGAAAACATAAATCCTCTAATCGGTAATTTACCCCCTTGTTGCCATGTTGTTCCAGGTTTCCAGGGTTGTCGTTTTTTTGCTGTTAGCAGCTGGCACCGTTCGTACGTCGTATTTCACTTGAACCGTGCCGCGAACGTCAGCGCAAGAACGGCTCCAACCATCGTGCCCGGATGTGTCGCGTTTAGTGCCTTGTAAACATCCACCATTTTATGGTGTACCTGTGATTCGTCAAAACGACACCAAAAGTACAAGGAAGCGAGCGCATCCGGAACAATGGTGTACGTCGGCCAGCAAAACAAAAACAAAACCGGCCCATAACGTACACAAAATCATGTCACAGTAGATTTAAGGCTCTTAGCCCAATTCAAAACACTCTCCGGCCCAAATGCTACCCCGAAAGTGTCTTCCCGGCCAGGGTACCGGACAACTTTCACACCCACTGATGCCTTCCCGCATCTATCCTAATGGGCGCACATAAACTCAGATCATCTTATTCGATCTATTTGTCATCATTAACCTGCCCGCTTATCGAGCTTCCCAGCTCCCAGGCGCAACCGTTGCTGTCAAAGTTGTTCTCCGAGTGAACGCCGGGCGGTTCTTCGACTTGGCCTAGCTCAGTGGTGGGATTTTCCCAACCACTGGGACCCAGCCCGTCAACCGACAAACCCGAGACATCGTGCCACAAACCTTGCTTGCTTCAAGATCAAAGTCCCTCGATAGAAATACATTCATTATGCCTTGTTTCTTCTGTTTTCGCCTCGCCCGGTCGGCTCATAATTGTGTCCCAACACAGTGGATAAAACTTTAACCACAGCGAGCAACAGATTTTTGCCATGGTGATGTTTCTCGGCTCGCAGACGTAACTTTAAATTTAAGGCAGCTTGAAATTGGATCTGAAGCTTTTTGGATAGTAATTTATCACTCGATGAATGGTTGAATGGGAGCCAAACATGAAATTAATTATTACCGGAATTATGCTTTCTTTGCGCTTTGGCTGTGATAAATAAGCGAAATACCTGAGCGTCCTTTTATGTGGTTTTTGCTGGGGTAATAAATTACACAATTAAATGCGTGAGTGTCTCAAATTATTAAAACAATCAATTTAAGTTGCAATTAAATTCAACACATAGGTAAAGCCATGTGAAGCTTGTTATGGAATGTTTAAAAAATTATATTCCCTGGTATGTGCATTCTACCGACAGTTGACATTGGAATGACTGAATGCTGCACGATAACTGAACCTTTTAAAGCAAACCTGCCGGTGGAACTGGAAGTTAATTCGCGTTGGTTACCGAGCTCTCAAACTTCAATCGATTCGCGCGAATAAATTCCAACCAACAATCCGTTTCCCAGTACGATGTGGCGCTACTTGTCTCAACCCGCTGACCATTAATTCCAATTAAATTTCGACATCAAATTATCTACCAACCGTGCAGTGACAATCGTGCTACACCGGGTAACCTTGTTCGAGTTGGGTATTACAGAGAAAAAGGAATCGTGTTGCGTGTTCCGCACGAGCCACCCCAGCCCAGCCGTGTGTTTATTAATTTTCCTCGAACGGAAGCATCTTCACCAAGCGTATTAACGGCTCGTCTAGCTTGTCGGGGGCCAGAAAGGCTTTTATTATTGTATCGTTTATTAGTCCCGTACCGGTGGCGCGAGACACTCCGGATCGGAACGCCACGTCGTTAGCAAGTCCCTAATGATTCGCCCGGTTCGCCAGCACTCTAAAGGACGAGACGCTTCGAACGGGAAGCAACAGGATGAATAGACTTCCATTATGGTTTGATGAGTGGTTTGCTGTTGTGACACTGTCTGTCATTGTTAATTCTTCGACCGTGATCTCCGGGCGCACACGATTGTTTGCCACCGGTGTTCTCGCTCTCATCGTGCCTTTATTGACGAAGCTGTGGTAATTGGTACATCTAAATCTTATTAATTAGACGTGTTGTGTTTGGTTCGTGGCCCGTTCTGCAACCAGACTATTGTTGTGACAGAGTGAAGGCTCTTCAGTCGGCATTCAATGCATTTCACATCATCCTGAACTTTGGACAAACTGTATTGTGCTAGCAGTACCCTGAGCAGGATGAATATCAATAAGCAAAGGTCAGTCGAGTTGCTCGATAAGCCTTGGCCGTCTGTTGTGAATAAAAATATCAATGATTTTATAACACATTTAATTAATCCTTTTATCCTTCCGGTACGGTATGTGAACTTGAAATGAAGCACACTGTAACGTTTTCACTATAAATATATCGGTCTAAGTCTAATTATAATGTGGTCACAACATAAACATTATTGCTAACGGTCGTAAGAAGCAAATCAGCCATCTCTACATTTGAACACAGCTCCCTCTTACATTGAAAAGTGCTAAATATAACAACCCTCGTTCGCGTCAATGCTAGACACAAACTGGATCTCACACGAACCCTTATCTTATTTTACTGCCAACGGCCAACGGCTAGCAGGTCCTTTGCCCCGGTTGATTGTGTTCTAGGGGGGAAGAAAAACACCATTACAGTGTGCCTCTGCTAAGGTCGAAACGATGAAACTTTTGCTCATTTAATTATTATCAGGAGGTTACGTTCCCAAACTGAATAACGTGCCCTGTGAGAGCTTGCCTCAAGTAGAATAAAAATCTCGAACGAAAACCCTCGCCATACACTTCATCTGTCGGGCGCAAGTGACCGTGAAAGCGTATGTTCCATTCTGGATATACCCCCGGGTACACATCGAACACTCTCATCACCTGAGCTTTAACCTTCTGGTGATGGTGGTAAAACCCCCACATCGATCCATTTTGGGCAGCCAGCTAACCACACACATACACGCCCGAAATGGAATAGTGTTCAGGGCCTTCGGTTTGGTATATTGCATCCTCCGCATGCATCAAACCAACCTACATTGTCCTACCGTGCTGGGTGCAGCTAGAGACTGGTGAACAAATACGCCCGGAATCAGGCATCCACATCATTGTCATTTAGATGTCTTTTGCCAGGACACAGGTCATGCGTATATTCCCATAAACGTGGAATGCATACGAGTACTCTGTACCGAACGAGTCCGTGCAAAACGAGCTGGCCTTATAAGGCTGCAGGCTTTCACTGTTTCACTAGCTGAGCGTTGGTGACCTGTTGGTGGTGACAGGCGATAAATTTATCCAATGTATTAACTCACCATCGACCGATGAATCCTTGGACACACTGATGCACGAGTTGCACGCCACGCCGTACTCGACCTCACATTTACGCAATTACGGTGCAGCTCTTCCATGCGATGCGAGTTCGACGGCGTATATTCGGAGGGCCACCATTTGCCAAAATTGCTCTCTCAGCTGTATTGGTGTGTGAGTGTAGTTGAACAAAAAACACACACCGAATCTTCATTCTGTTGGAAAACTGCAGCTCGTTACACGAACAACTACACACTGTCCAACACATGCCAGGTTCACATTCGGTTTGCCCAAATCTCACCGAGCGCCTTGTCAGCATATCATTCACAGCACGCTCATCCCACACCACATCAGGGTTAAAGCTGAAGTGAATCCGTTTTCCAATTTTAATTCAATTAAAATCGTGTGTGTGTGTACTCCAGAGAAAACCGTAGGACGCCGCAGTACGAGCAGTGAGCAACAGCATCGTTTCGAGTTGTTTGGAAGAACAACTTTTTTTCCCATTTTTTTACGTTAGCTTTGTACCTCTTCATGGAACCATATTCGGCTTGTCGAGCTCTCTGGCCGAACTGTGCTGAAGGTTGAATAAACATCACGGTACCTCGTTCACCTGTAGTGTTTTCTAAATGGAACGAAAGCTTCCCAGCACCCCATTACAATCAAACCAAATGATCCTATCAGATATCAACATCATTAACTTTTCCCGCTGACAACGGTGCGCTTAGGTGCGGAACCATCCGCTGTTTCGTTTCAGCTATTTTCCCAAATGGTGATGATCTCCGACACGCCGTACACACGACTGTACTGTAAATGTTGGAAAAGTGAAACTTTTAATGAGCGTTATTCGTCAACCGGCCCATTCAGTGCACATGCAATGATGGAAAGTTTCAAACGGTAACTGGTGCAATGCTCAGCAATGGGAAGAAAATGACAAACAATTTGCTTTTGAGGAAAAACAGTGAGGTGAAGGCGTACGAGAGAGACATTCGCTGTTGCTCATTCGACAATTGTAACAAACAATAATTTGATGTCTTGTTTAAAAGCTTCAAAATTCGTAATAAAATCTGTAAAACCATCCATGATTCTCGACTAACTTTAAGGTCTTCTCCTTCTTCAAACCGTATGCTGATCGCAATTTCTCCACCGTTCATTAGTTGAGCAATAAATCAGTTCAGTGTTGATCTTCTGTTCCATTTTGCTTGCATAAGTTTTTTTTTTGTTTTGGTTGGTCGCCCATCGTTCTCAGATATGAGCCCTGTGCTTCCGGTGCTTTTCCACCATTCGCCACTGATTTCCCAGTGCACAGAACTTTAGCCGCATATTAAAATCGCAACCTCACGGTACGTTATTAACCATGCAGTGGCGCTTAAAAAAGCTGACCAACTACCGCACAATGCGAATAAAGCTAGCCGAAGCAAAACTGGCTTTATTAAATTCGCAGAAAACTTTACCCGGTGAATGAATTTGCTGCTGAAATCAGCACAATTCGCTCTGCTTCTGTATCTCGTTGCTTAATTGGAAATTTTGCTCCCGGGTGCAGGACCAACCGGAGCATTCAACAGGAGGCAAACGGAGCGTCCATCAAACCAAACAACGCGGCTTACTCGTTTACGTAGAAAGAACAGCATCGATTGACATTTTAACCTACCAGCCGGATACGAACGTACGCTGGATCGTATTGTTTTCCGAAAAACAAGCGACGAACGATACGAATAAGGCGAACGTTCGGCTCGATGTTTGGCGAATGTAATTTATGAAACGCGATACTGCTGAATGTATGTACGAATGGAGTGTTTGAATTTAAATGGAAAGTCGGTTTGTACGTATCAGAGACTGGATAAAGCAAGGCTGAGTGTTGATTTCTACTTGCTTTTATTTTGTATTTACATTCTACTTCACCGCTTCCGCAGGAGCCCAAATTTTAATATCAATACGTTACGTTGAACGAAAAAACTTCTGCCAAACAATGGAATTGAAAAGCTAATTTTGCGTTCGAGAAAGCAATCAAACAATGAAATGAGAGAAGTTAAAAACCAGGAGGCCAGAAAATATAGATGTGTTAAACCTTCCACCGGCATGATGGAGACGCCTGGTGTTTCAAAGAATTTACGCTTCAACGACAAGAGCTTCTGATAATTTAATAACTATCGGTTACGTTGGGTGAAGAAATTGGCGTGACTTTTGAAGGAATTTGTATGAAATTTTAATATCAATATTAACTTAGAGATTAAACAGATTTATCAACCTTTTAATCTCTCGATGGATGGTGCATGGTGGTTTACGTAAATTAATTATGTGTCTAATATTTAATTAACAATTCAATACTTTAGTGGTCTCTACCTTAGCTCATATAATTAGTTTCTTAACCCCATATTTTAATTCAATCCTGCCACACAGGCTGGCTAAACGAACCAACCCGTACGGCACTGGTGTTCGAGCACTGTTCGCGCGGTTCCCTGCAGGATGTGCTCATAATGGACGAGATAAAGCTGGACTGGTCGTTCCGGTTAAGCTTGCTGACGGATTTGGTCCGTGGGATGCGCTACCTGCACGCCTCCCCGTTACGCGTCCACGGTTCGCTGTCCTCCCGCAACTGTGTCGTCGATGCCCGGTGGGTGCTAAAGATTACCGACTACGGCATGTTAAGCTTCTACGAAGCTCAGGGTATTGCCCCGACACCACGGTGCGCAAAGGAGCTGCTCTGGACTGCCCCGGAAGCGTTGCGCGATTCCAAAACCTACCCGAAGGCGGGCACCCAACCGGCGGACGTGTACGCGTTCGGTATCATCATGCAGGAGGTGGTGGTACGTGGCGAACCGTACTGTATGCTGTCCCTATCGCCGGAGGAAATCATTGCAAAAATTAAGAAACCACCGCCACTAATACGACCGTCGGTGTCGAAGGGTGCAGCACCGCCCGAAGCAATCAACATTATGCGCCAGTGCTGGGCCGAGAATCCTGAAATGAGACCTGATTTTGCAGCGTAAGTCTTGTTGGGTGATGGTGGATGCGATTAAAGGGTTGTGGATTGATTATTCTCCTTTCTCCCCTTTTTCACTAACAATCCCCGCCCGACACGAGCAGTATCTGTGAGCGTTTCAAGCAATTAAACCACGGACGGAAGGTTAACTTTGTAGATACGATGTTTCAAATGTTGGAGAAGTACTCCAACAACCTCGAGGAGCTGATACGTGAACGCACGGAGCAGCTAGATATTGAGCGGAAAAAGACTGAACAATTGCTGAATAGAATGTTGCCAAGGTGAGCTGTTCGGTGGTTGCTGAATTCCCAATCAAAAATCATTTACAAATCGCAAACATCATTCTTCACACGTTCAGTTCCGTTGCGGAAAAGCTAAAGCTGGGATTGGCTGTCGAGCCGGAAGAATTCGCCGAGGTAACGATCTATTTCAGCGATATCGTGGGCTTCACGACGATTGCAGCCCACTGCACGCCGGTGCAGGTGGTCGATTTGTTGAACGACCTGTACACTTGCTTCGATGCCACTATCAACGCGTACAACGTGTACAAGGTGGAAACGATCGGGGACGCGTACATGGTTGTCAGTGGGCTTCCCGTCCGTACGCCTGACCACGCCGAACAGATCGCGACGATGGCGCTGGATCTCCTGTCACAAAGCGGCCATTTTAAGGTTCGTCATCTGTCGGGCGTTCCGTTGCAGCTGCGGATCGGACTACACACTGGTAAGTTGTTCTGTAAAACCTCATAAACGCGGCTGATTGAACGTTCACCCTCAAATGTATGAACCTTGTCCACAAAACCTAACTCTCACTTGTCGACTTTGCTAACGGTGCGTTAAACATTGGGCACATGACGTGACCGACATGGCCGTTATTATTACCTACACCAACGACAACAACATCTCTGCAGGTCCCTGCTGTGCCGGTGTCGTTGGTCTAACGATGCCCCGATACTGTCTCTTCGGTGACACGGTCAACACGGCGTCCCGGATGGAATCAACAGGTACTGCTCATGTGGCCATCCCCCACCCACAAAACGGGACACGCCAACACATACGCCATGCACACTCACGGACACACACACACTCACATACCGCCGACCCACGCCATCAATCATTCATCAGCCTGCTTTCGAACTCATTTTCCACACCATCACCGTTTCACTGCTGGCCTAATACCTTATATTTCATGCTTCAGCAACACTGGCCACACCATCCAAAACCGACCAACCAAGCTCACCGTGTTGAGGCCTGTGGGGTAAAGTAGAAAATTAGATTTGGAAAGGAAAGATTGCTCGTTTTCCCCCGAGTGGCCGATGTGTTCTCGGTGTTCCGATGTGGTAAATGTGATTTTTAGGGACGGTTCTTTACTGTCAGTCAACAGTTATGGACATTTTAGGTCTGCCGTTCGGGTTTGGGCAAAGTTTTGATGTGCTCTCCCGGTGGATACGTAGTTTAAAGACACGGAAAAATAATAACAAAAACCCCGAGACAGTTTGTGAGTGGTGTCGGTGGTCGATTCCGTGAACGGTTCAAAATTGTTCACCAATTTATGCTCATAAAACATGCAACATGTCATTGGCAGTGGTGAGAACAGATAGGCTCAATTGGAGCCAATTTTTGAAGGCCACAGTTGTAAATGGTTAAGAATAGGTAATATCAACCGAAATGGATTTACAAGACCTGCCTGATGTTTTTTTGTTACAGCTTTGGGAAAACTTTGCTAGAAATGTAAAACAGGTTTAAGATACCATCCAAAATCAAATATTTACATGAGAAAAGAGTATTACGGTTGAGGTAGACAGAAACAAGGATAAAGTTAATGAAATTGGTGAAAATATAAAATCTGATCTGATGTCAAGTACATGTTACTAGTTTATTGTAAGAAGTTAATAAGGTCTGCATTAATAATAATTTCGTCGAACTTAGCTCCATACTTGCCATTGAAGTTAACTCTTTGGGCTTCAAGCATTTGAAGAGTGTCATCGATGACTCTTCTTGTTCCAGAACGATGTTTGACATCGAAGAGCTCTTATTGCTCATAATTATGTATGCTCACTGGGTTGTATAACTGATTTTTTACTGATATAATGCTATATGATTCACTTCCCTCCATGTAACATTTACCCAAACTTTCACTACTCTGTCCAGTACATCATCGCCTGAAATCAAAATGATTGCTAGTATTTACATTGAAATTTAATATTTCAATCAATTGCACAATTATCAATTATATTTGCAATAACTTATTTATTGCTAAGCTGGATTCATTTGCACAATCCAAACGTTAGCGGTCGGCTCTAGTTATGACCACGCCATCACGTTTATCTACCCCAATCTAGCTAACGACGATTACCACCCGCAGATCGTTGCTCCTTTTTCACTCAATAAAACCACAAACCAGCAGCCATAATCAATATCGTAATCATTATATCCAATCGCTGAAAGCTACTGCCAATCTCGGGCTGTTTGGCGTGTTCCAGCATAATAAAGAAGCAAGCCGGCGGATCAATCATACCACCACAGGAAGAGCAATACATTCACAAACAGACTTCTTGTCTTTTGTCAGGCCTTTCTCCTGAAAGCTATCCGCACCAAAAAGTCACCAAACGATGTGTTTCTCAAAACTATCATCCCATCGCCCCCCGGGGAGACAGCTGATGATCAATTTTCCCTTCCGATATGATAAACGTTTGACGGTGCACAAATCAATTACGCCTCCACGCTAGCCAGCCACTCTCAATTTGATAGCTGTACGAGCTTAGCTTATCTTATCGGGAGGCACACAGGATGGTTTCCGGGGTACGACACGGGTCACGAGCCACCCCGAACCCGAATCGGAATAAGCATAATCAGTCGAAACACGTCTGCACCGTTCAATTTGTACACAACGAAAATCGCATTAATTAGCAGATGTGCTTACCGAACACGTTCGGCGCTGCACGCCGTGATATCGTCGATGCACGTCCGAACAAATTTATGATGAATGTTTTTGTGCCCTTTTTCGCTCGCTCACTCGCTCTTTCTCTCTGGCTGATCGAGCAGATAAAGTGCACTGTGGCGTGATTCATGTGCTTTGTAGTTGAACTCTTATCATTATCGGTTTCAGCTCGGTTGGGAGTTGCATCCCGGTACGCTTTGAAGGTAACAGCGGGTAGCTCAAACGTCATTGCTGACATCCGTAGTGACATTTTTTTTTCTTATTTCACCACCCTTTTTGACGTCATCCAGCATGCCAGCTGGTATGAGAACGTCCCGCGAACTTTCGAGTCACAGCACGACGCGTGTGACTAATATTACCCGTTTTCCTTCTTTAGTGTCATAATTTGTTTTTTTTTCTTTTTCGCTTCCTACCAAGCTTGTAGGAAATGCTACCACGAGTACATTCCGTTCGCTTCAAGCACATTTACCCATTAAAAGATTTCCGGGACTATTCGCGTACGAGGTACCGGGCGCCTCCACCAACGTATCATCGATGTCCTTCGTGCACCACATTCATTCCGTTCCGTTCTACACTCGCATCTTTTCACCTCACGTACACCGAATGTGAAACATCACCTTGCATTCATTTTTTTTGCACTTGCATTCAACCGAACGGCGGAAAAAAAGATCTAAAAATACGCCACCATTATGAAACGCCACCACAGAAACTCCACCGAAACGACGATTCATACAGACTAGCCCTAACAACCATCCCGCATGGGTTTTGGTTTCGGTTTTCTTTTCTTTTTTTCCTCCGCTTTTCATCGCCATTTTGCTGCAAAAACCGCGTCGATTGCACTCGTGCAGGTTCGTCCTGGAGAATTCATATGTCCCAGCAGACGTGCAATTTGCTCGAGAAAGCCGGCGGATACGTAATCGAGCCCCGGGGGCCTATCGAAATCAAGGGCAAAGGCAAAATGCACACGTACTGGTTGCTGGGCAAGAAGGGGTTCGACAAGGCGCTACCACCACCGCCACCGATCGGGTAAGTGCTACTGGGGGCGGCCAGCCAGGCCGGTTGAAGGTGTTTTACCTTCAAATCATTCCAGGTTAAACCCTGTCGCTATAGCTCAAAACTGGGTTAGGATTCTGTAGTAGATTGATGATTTATATACTACTTTAAATTATCTCAACTGTGTCAAAATTCTTTGCTATAAAATAAGATAAATAATACATTAAAATGGAATTGCAATTAAACCATTATAACGCCTTTCAGTATTCAGAATTTACCATAAAAGTCCAAGCTTTGCTCATCAGCCAAAGGTCAAACAAACAGGCATATTCCTCCTGAGGTTACAACTTTGTTTAATCCTAACCTCTGCCGAGATTATAAACATCCTACACTGTAAAAGGATCTTAATACCTACTGCTTTCGATTTTCACCCTTTTTCTCTCGACACATTGTTCACCTGCCACTAATGACCACCCGGCTGTCCATCCGCCATGGACTCGTACCATCTTGGGAACTGCCATCCTTTCCATCGCCAGGGAATCGCACGGGTAAGTTTTGGGGCTGCTAATCCATCCTCCTAAGCAAACATCCTCAACAGCTCATCCAACCCGGTTCGGGTTCGTTAGCTCCCGCTCGCAGGCCTCTCTCTCTCTCTTTCCCGCTCTCTCATCCTTTGAACTTGAGCTGTAACACTGCATATCTTCTTTTATTACCCATCCCTGACCGGACTGACAGGCTCGACGTGGCGATCCTGAAGCACTCGCTCTTCCAGTCGCAGCAGAACCACACCACCAAAATCAATAACGCCTCCATCCAGAGCAACACCTGCTCGACGGCGAACCACTCGTCCAGCCATTCGCCCTCGGTCGCGGGCGAATCGATCGATGTGAAGGTCGAAATAACGCCGCCCGTTCCATCCGGCCCGGACCAGCTGCAGCAACCGGGCCACCCAGATACTGCCGTCCTCTCGACATCGTTCTCCATCGATTCGAGCTCGAGCAATAACACGTTCACGCTGAACCTCGGTGACTTTGTGCAGCCGAAAGCGACGCCCCTGCCGAGCCCACAGGCTCGCAAACTGTCCGAAGTCATTGCCGATGGTTCGTTCCTGAACGCGAACCCGAACTTTGACCGGCTCAATCCTTCGCCAACGTCCACCGCCAGCTCGACGCGGCTGTTCAAGCGAATCGAGGAACTGATCGACCTTAGCTCCCCGTACAACTACTACAAGTGTTTGAGCCCGAGCGAGAACAATCTGTCCCAGTGTACGGAATCGCGGTACGGTAGCTACCAGTTGCGCTCGGACAGTTGCTCCAGCAAACCGGGATCTACGCGATTTTTGCGGCGACAGTTCAGCCTCGACAAGGATGACGTTGGACCGTCGTCCGGGGGTGGTACGAGCGGTGGAGCGACCATGAGCCAGAAGGCGACACTCGACACCATATCTTCCATATCAGTCGATCGTGAGCAGCTGGCACGGATGGGTACGCTAACGTCCATACCGTCGATTAGCTCCACCAATTCCGCGTCACTCCCGGGTGCCGGTGGTCAGAAGCAGCGTAGTTTGGCTATGCACCGCCAGCAGTCGGCCAGTGTCGCTCAGGATCTGGAGAAGATCGAAGAGATCCCACTGTCACCGCAATCCTTCATCATAAATCATACGGGCAGTAGTAGTACCTCGAGCTTGCAGTCCGAAATTAATGAGCGCGGCCGAGCATTCCGCAATGGTGGAGGGGCGACCGATCGGGCACACAACGGGAAGGAACTGCGCCTTAGCGTGGAGGCGCTCGGTCTTCGGTGAGTACACCAGGTCAGCTCGGTGTCGTTGCTGTAAGCGGGCCGGCTCCCATGGCAAACCTATGAGGCGATCGGGAAACGACATCTACCAACCGCGGCTGAACAACAAACAGCAAACTAAACAACAACACATGTGGTGCCCGCGAGGTGCAAAAACTTCTTGACGAGCCGGCCGACCGACCGACCGACCCGGAGAGTTCGGGGTAGAAATGTGTCCAGATTTCGCCGATTCCGGATGATATTATTTACAGTATACGGTGTGGGTGTGTGATTGATGTTTGTGTGTGCACATAGTGTGAGCAAGCACGTGTTCAAGCATGCAGCCATGTTATCCTACTCGCCGGCTTTCAGCGCCTCAACCTTCGCGGCGCTAAAACTTTCACCATCGATCCACGCTCAGCGGAAAAGAGGCGAAAGGGCCACCCTACTCCCCCTCCCCTTTTTTCCTCACCTCCCCCTACCCCCGGCCGTTGCCTCCCGGTTGTATGTGTATGTTTATTTTCTCGCTAGCGCACACGAAAACAATCAACAAACGTTAGCAACAACAAACGGGTATGCCGCGCCGCTACCGAGCCGAACCAAGCGAGCGTATCAATTTCGGCGCCGTAAGACACTTTTCCAGTGGAATTCAGGAAGTGCCGGGCTGAATGTGAAGCAAAACAGTGAGAAGTTGTCGATTTTGCCGACAAACGGGAGGCAAACAAAAGCGATGCAGTGAGGGTGGGTCGAACCGATGTCCATCATCTTTTGATGTGCAACAGTGTCGAATGATGAAAATAAGTTTAAGCTCAGAATTAGTTTGGTGGTTTTGGAGATTTTTGGATGCGTTGGAAACAAATTCAGTTCATCGCAAAAACAATCCATCAGCTGGCATTGCTTCGAAGACACATGATTTTCAACAGATTGT
The DNA here is from genome assembly GCF_013141755.1 of Anopheles stephensi. NCBI lineage: Eukaryota > Metazoa > Arthropoda > Insecta > Diptera > Culicidae > Anopheles > Anopheles stephensi. Next base: position 63,277,349 of record NC_050202.1, on the reverse strand, counting down.
GTTAGTTTTATTGAGACTAACCGATAGTGTTAATAGTTTGGCAAGAAAGACATCCTTCTGCTTTTCTTTAATTGAGCTATGTTATCGATATCTTGAAGAGTATCGATCAACAAATTTGGAACATTGAGAAGGGATTGTTATTCTGTCCATTGAAAACCTTTTTCACGATAAAACATTGCTATCAGAAGATTATTGTCAAGTTCTATTCCATACGTCTTTCGTCCATAACAACTAACACTTCTAGGAACACATCCCTCGCGGCAAAGCTACTCTAAGAATCTCAGTTTGCTCAATAAATATCCTTATCAAAAAATATTTTTTTGATCAAAATGGGGTATTTTTAAATATATCAAAACGGCCCTTTAAGTCCTTACAAAATCCTTGGATTCCTTTTTTTCTACCCCACTGTATTTCTTAAAGACTATCTGTTACGCAGCCAAGACTTCAAGAGAATCATTTTGAATCTCATCTTCCTCCTTCGTCAAGCAAAATGAATTCTTAATGCGCCAGTACATGGAAATTCTTGCATTTCAATTACATCTTGCTACGCCGGCCGACGACGTACTACCTTATCGCCATTCAAACACTCCCATCTTCTATCAGCTGGTTTTATCTGTGTTCCTGAAAATCCCGGAAAAGGCCTATACATTTCCCATCGCATCCGTGTAAATTGCACACGTTCTAAAACCATTTACGGAAAGGGCTAGACTGGCACAGCGAGGAATGTTTTCTGGGAAAGAAGTTAATCCTTGGAATCTCGCTAATACTTACCGCACACACACACAGCTCCACCTTTCCCAGCGACCTGGCCAGCACCCGTCAAACGCAACATCATCATTTATTAATTCAACTCTCACGCCCCGGCTGACTTTTGCATTCCGTTGCCACTTGCCCATTGACGGTGCGCCACGGAAAAGAAAAACAGTAAGTAATCCGCTTGCCACCGTTCAAAGGCCTTTTTTCCATGGTAAGGCGCTTACGCTCCGGTCCCGCGAACCGGTAACGTTTGTGAGGTTTGTCCCGCCCGAAAACGAGCCACTCACTTCTCGGTAGTGGTGGTAATTTAATTTAAACACTACTTACTTATTCACAACAGTCAACAGCCAGTTTTCCCCAGGACCTGGTGGAATGTTGCACACCGGAATGCTATTCTTGCGAGTGAACCGCACGAGTACGCAAACGAACACTGTCTGACACGGGACCCCGTGTCCCGTTCTGGGAGCTTTCTTTCCGCAAACCCGGCTGGAAGGTCAAGCCGTCGTTGCCCCCTTTCGCACGTACATGGGTGTGGAATTAATTAGTTCAAACTATTTTCACAGCCACTTTCGCACGATCTGGCACGAATCATTGCCTTCAATCTGGCTGAATCGTCCTACTGCTAGGGCACTTCCTTCACCGCTGGCTTGAGCTGGCGGGCCATAAATTGGATGATTTAACGTTCGGGTTAAAATTTTCCCACGAGAGCCGCGGAAAGCGAAATTTAAGCTGGGTAAAGGGCAATAAAACCATATCGGATTCGATAATTAGCAAGAAATGTTCTCGCCTGTGACTCGTTTATGGCTGTACAGGTCGTGTACCTCCACCGAGGGTCATCAAAGCCGTATCGTGCCGCTAGTGGTCACATTTGTTCGTGGAGCAATAAACTGGTGTCGATTAGAAGCGGAATCTATGCAACAGCTGGCGCAAGGCAATTTCCTTTCGGAGGTGTCCGCTTGCATGTTTTCGCTTAAAAAAGGGATTTTATTATTTTTCATAACATCGTTCATCTGGAGAGAAGCTCGATTTTTCCGGTGAGTCGTAGCAATTAATTCCGCAATTCCGTTGTCGTATCATCGTAGGTAAAACCTGACTATGTAAATAGACTGTAATTACTCAATGTAATTGTGACTGTATGCGTGTTCCAGCCAAACATTAAATGCCAAACTAAGAGAAAAAATACAACGCGTAGTACGGTGATAACGCCAATCACATTGTTAACTTCCCTGTCCATCCCTTCCTATAGAGCTCCTATAGAGTTATCTGAAGAACGTGCAGCACACCAATAGATATACAGATATAGAGCAGAATAAAGAATCCTTCATCACACAACCCTAACCCAACCCATCCCGATTTAATGAAACTGTTGAAATGTTATAGGCGCGTTAAGCTAGTCAATAATGAAATCGTGCAGCAAAATGTCTAACAAACAAGCCGTTAGCAAAGCTAAAGCATACTAACACAGTGATAGTTTAACAAAACGCAAACCAAGCTTTTGTTCGTTGTAGATGCCACACAGCCGCTTCCTGGTTACAAGGAGTTACGTTCCAGCGTTGTTGGGTGTTAGTATAAGGGCTAAGTCGCACTGCTGTCCCCCTTCGGTGCCAATCGTTATGTTAGTAGTGGAACCAGTTAAAAGAGCAAAGACACAAAATCAAAAAATCTCAAGCCCACTGAAATTTAAACTACGCTGATGGATGGTATAATGCAAAATGTTTAGATGCAAGCAAAACATTAGTGAGTCTTTCCTAGAAATCTGTCAGCTGGTGAGCATCAAGACTCAGGCGTCGTCTGACTATTGTTTTATAGAGTGCACGACAGTCAGTCAGTGTAATATTTACTCCCAGAGTTAGGTAATTGCCAGTGCCAACGTGCGAGATGTCTTGGTGTTGGTCTCAAGTGGTTAAGGCAAGACGTTAAGTTTGTTTCGAGATGCCATTGTTTTGTGTTTGTACGCGTGGAGTAAATACCGAGCTTGTCGTTCGTCCCGGCGACTGCGGCAATGCAAAAAGGCTAAGCGAGTGCCGTGGACGTGGCAACCTAAAAGCAACAAACAATTTACTACAATGTACACAGCGGACCGCAACCAACATTAGCCGGATGCCATTTCTCCCGAAGCCGAAGTGTGTTGTACAGTCACGTCTCGAAGTGAATACGATTTATATCATCTTGTGCTGTGTAGAAAACTGAACTGAGTATGAGCAACTAGAGGTACGTTATTAGTACACGTGTGTCCGAGCACATACATCATAAACCCAATATATATATACTTATACGGTTAAGTAAGGGTGGAATGTTGTAGTACCCGCCCCCTCCTTCGGCCGACGTGGATTGCGGCGTCGGTAAACTATTCAATCATGTTTATATGGATGTTAGAGATTTATTTTATATTTTTCCACTCTTCCAGAGAACACTATTGGATGAAAAATAAAAAAATAAACAATGCCAAAAAGTAAAACTATGATATGGTAGCGAAGCTGACTGTTTCTGCGCTCGTGTTTAAGTGTGTGTCATTTGAGTTTAAATTAGTATGTACATGAGAAATGGAAGCTACAACCGATTCCTCGAACTCCTGCGTTGGTAACAAATTCTCGGTACGGATATTTGCGTTGTTATGTGAAGTTACTAATCAAGTTTCGATTTAATTGTATAGTATTTTATGTGGAATTGATTTAATTTATCTATAATTGGTAAGGTTCGATTCATTCATAATTAATATTAATAACTAATGGGGACACGGTAATATAATATTGAAATATTTGTGCTAATGGGGCGATCCGGCGGCAGAGGCTTTACACGGCGGGACCGGGGTTCAAATCCCATTCAGGTTCCCTCCCCGTACGCAAGACTGACCATCCAGCTACGATGTAAAATCAATGGAAACAAGGGAACTATCTGCAAAACTTGCCCTCTTATATATTTTACACATTTTATTTCGTATAAAAATTTCATTTTGATACAATAATGTCAAATAATTTAAATCAGTTTCCCTGCTTTCAATGACAATACTAATGTAGTTTTTACAACTTAAAATGAACACACGGACAATAGCACACTGAACTGCACCCTAATTGCATTATAGTTCAGTTTATCAAAGCACAAACTTTTCACTCTCTCTCTCTCTCTCTCTCCTACGCTAATATAAACTATTTTCATAACAGCTGCACCGGTTTGGGAAAAATAACTTCTCTTTTTTGCTGCTCGTGTCTGCTCGCTTCATTCCAGCACGGTCAGCACCTAATGTAATTTCATTACAAAACTCTTGCGCTCCCGGCAGCAGCATCACGTTGACCTTTGGTTCAGGTAACGACAAGATGCCTTCACCGGTCCCAGACTCTAAAGGCTCTCCCATCGCCCGAAACTACACTGCAAAGTGCATACACACACACACATGCCATTTCGTGCCCATAATTGGATTCTTCTCGCCCTAACCACATTCCCACCCGACCCGCCCCGCCCCGGATCCCCCACGAAAGTGCGTAATGCGTTTGGCCCGAAGGAATTGGGAAATAAGCTGAGCAGCAGCGTCCGCGAGGCTACAGTTTCGTGAGGATAGTTTCCAGCGTCAGCCCATCATCACTAATTACCTCCCGCAGCATTGCACGGACAGCAAATTCGTTAAAGCGCAGCGCCACGGTACGAAGGCCAAGCAACAGTTTCCCGAGCCGGGTGGAAACCGTTCGCTCGGCAGGATGTGCATTCGGCTCCAGGCCTACCGGGTCCGGTCGTCCTAGTCCGGACCGGACTTCCCGAAACTGTTGCGAACCCTGCTGCTCCTTCGTGGTGCCCGGTAGCTGCTGCCAGCTGTAATGGCTGAGAGCCGTAAGAGCTCGCTCGGCAAGATGCTCCAGCTGGTTGGCTTCCCGTACGCTCAACGCGTACTCTGTTTTCGTTGCATACATTCAGGTGCAGCGTTCATTTTCGTTGGCCAATTGTGTGTGTGTGTGTGCGTGGTGGGAAAAGAAAATGGACCGGGGTGGAGTGTGAGGCGCAATGGGAGTGGGGTATTTCCTTACAAAACGCAACGAACCTTTCCGGCACAGGATCAACGTCTCGAGCAGCGATAGTTCGATCAGATCCACCCGCAATGCCTTAATGTCCTCCATCACCGACCGCAGATGACCGTCGCAGCACCTGGGAACGATGCCAGGAAATGAAAACTACTCGCTCGCTCAAGGGACGGCGAAGCGAAGGTTTGCGAAGCTTACCGTTCGACCAGCGACGATATGTCGATGGACCAGTTGGCCACGCGAAGCAGAAAGCATTCGTACCACACGTGCCGCAGTATCTCGTTCTGCTGCAGCCGGCTGAAGATGGCAAAGTGCTCGTTATGACGCACTTGCCGGATGCACGCCATCAGCACTTGGGACAGAATCTGCACCGAGAACCCATCTTGCGGCAGAAGAAGAAGAAGAGCAAGCATTCAAACGTACATCAATGTCAGCTAGAGGGAGAGATGTATAGGTTCGATAGAAGATCGGCCGTCCATCGAACGATGATGGTGTTTGATTAGCGCTGTTTGCAAAAAGGAGCAGAATTGGCTAGCTCTGGAGACTGGAACTACGAGGAAACGTTGAAGGAAAGCGGCCGCACTTGAAGCATCACCGATTCGCAACTGCAAAACGGGTTACGCTTCATTGATTACATTACTCGGAATTCGTTTAACTCACACAATGCCTAGTGTGGATTGATTGGTGCAGACAGGTGCGATTGCTTGCATCGCATCCACACACATCATCGTCTTTCGCACGTCCCCTGTAGCCGTCTCGGTATCGTGTCTAATCCATTTCAAGCACATCTTTAGCAAAACACTACAAGCTCCCGATGGTAGAGCGCTCTGCACGTCTTTGGAGCTCGGTCGGAATGTGGGGAGCCAATTATTCACCCACTTATGCACATGCCTGAGCCTGAGTTGCAGTGTGCAGGGGCTCTGCTTACATAGTTAGCAACATTCCATTGGAAGTGCTTCGATAACAGGATCAATTTCAAATGCTGGTTGCTATGGGTAACGATTGTGAAGCTTCCAAACACGTGTTGGGCAATGTTGATTGATTTTGAATAATTTTGAGAATTTGTCCCTAGTTTGAGCTTACCTGAATTAGCTCCAGCCAACACTTTCTTCGGTCGTTCTCCACCGACCGATAGCTTCCTGGGGTGCAGTTTATGGGACACCAGTTTACGACTCTTCCTTGGGCCTCGTTCTTGTTGAACGGCCGCTGCGTTCATGCCCACCATAAAACACTTTTGGAGCCGACAAAACGGACACCAGTTGCGCCTTGCCTTATCCACCGAGCATCCTCCCTGACCGGCTGAGGTGCGAAAGGAAACGGTCTTATTTTAGCCTCTGATGCCGTTAATTACTACACCACACTTACAGATGCACGTGTATATTGCCCGCTTCCGGATACTGCGCTTGAAGAAGCAAGAGCACCCATCACAGCAAACCGTACCGTAGTGCTTACCGGAACTCCGATCACCACAAATACGACACACCAACGCTTGCGAGGACATCCTGTGCTGTTCTGGTTTGCCAACACCGAACTACCACGTGGTAGCGCCCGTTGGCCGTGGTTTTATACCGGAACTCGGCTTTCGGGATTGCTGGTCACGCAGTGTTCTAGCGTTCACACCTTACAAGACACAATCATTTATTCACTATTTGCTTTCCCATCGACGCGTCCCCGCGTTACTCTAATAAGCAGACGTCCAATAGTCTTGGTTCTTTCAGACAAGGCACCAGAGGCGCGAATCTGAGGGATTGGGGCAAAGGTTGCTTATCGGTGTCAAATCGGAGCAGTTATTTTTCTATGTTTACACGGAAGGGTCCTTATACTCGTGTCCGGTGATATTGTTGGTCTGCTGGATATGCAAGTCATAGTCCTGGCAAAGGGTGAAAAGCACCAACAAATTCTACAGGGTGAGTTCTAGCCAAGTTGAGACGTAAACCATCACAAATTACAAATAAATGTCGTGAATATGTTTGTACAGATACGTAAAACAACTTTTAAAAAAATATCGTCCTTGCTTATTAATTCCCAAGATGTTAAAGGATTTTTCTTTCAAAAATTTAGCTTAGCTTGCTGAGTAAAGAATTTTTCCTCAACTCACACCCAGCAGTACATTCAGTCGCCATTACGCTGCCTTGTCAAGCCACTGATAACAATCAGCATAAGAAAGCGTTAAATCACCCTCTGCCGACAAACACCCTTCGGAACTTCGTCGCGGGGGGGAAATGTAAATACAGGACTTTGGCACTGGCAGCTCTAACAAGGAATCCGCTCCTTTCCCTTCGAATCAACGCAATCGGGCACCGGGCCCGGCATTGACACAATCGAGACAATCAATTGGCGCCGGTCTTTGATCGGAAACCACCGTTCGATCGATCAACCGTCATTCGTCATTCCGCACAATCAACCGGGGAATCCGGTGTCTATGGGACCCTGCCGAACCCGATGGATTACTTCCGCCCTGGGGGTTTTTCACGCACACCTTTGCTGTACGGAAATCATTTACACCACCGCCCAACGGAAGACGAAGAACGAAAGTGATGTAGATGTGGTGGGTTGAAGCGTGTCGACGATGAGGAATCATCAAAATGTCACTTCAAGGCACGGGAGCACAACATCGTTATCGATGAGCAAAGGTTGACACATTGTCAAACGGGTGGGAGCCTACGCGCGATGACGGTTTGAAGGAGGCAGGTATATTTACAGTGAGGAAACATTCGAGAAGCTCATTAGAATCGGTCAGTAGACGGCTGTACTTTTACACCGTGGAACATTTTATGCAAAGTTCCCTTACAGCATACAGATCAACTATTTAAGTGCTCAATAAAAAATCCATGATGATGACCCTTGATGATGAATTCAGTCTCGGAACTACCTACATTTCCAGCGAGCTTTTAGCTCCATAGTATCTTCTTACACGCTGGTTGTAGCCGGTTTCGGCTTAAACAATATTCTCTCACTTCTTGAGAAAGGCCATAACGTCTAATATATGTCAGTCTGTATCTATCACAGCATATATCCGCAAAGAGCAAAACTGACGAGGATAACTGAAGGCCTGATGATTTCATTAGGACCATCCACAGAGCATTCGAACCGAAAGGTGAGACGTATCCAGGATACGATACGATACATTGCTCTGAAGAAGCCTCAGCCGAGGCCATTCATGCCTGGGAAGTGAACAATAGCCGAAAACGAACAACCGATTGTGTCGATGAGAAACATCTTTGTTTGGAAGGCCAGGTGAAATCACAGCTGACAGGACCTTCGGTTTATTCTACGAATCCTACTATAACCATAAGGCGTAAGGACGACATGCAAAGCATGGAATGCTTACCAGAAATTATTTTCCTTCCTTGAAAAGAATCACTAAGGAAGTTGTGATTGACACTCCTAGCACAGAAGTGGCTGTAAAGTAATGTTATAACCCGGCAACCTTCTTTAATAGTGCTTTATTTTTCAATACTTCTGTCCTTTATTCAAATACCTCCCGTTGCGCGTTCGTAATACAGTTCATTATTAAATACGATTCTACTGTAACCTGTGGCCTACCTCGTATCACTAACGCTCTAACTACAGTTTATTGCAACACGAACGAAGCTAAACGGCGCTTCATTGGCCCGCTCAGCTTTACTTAGGAAAACAGGATAATCGCTAAGGCTTAAGGATGAGATGCTTAAGTTCAAGTTCTGATCTGTTACTAGCTAGAGGGTTTTGTCTCGTTCGTTTGTTTGTTTTTGTTTAAGCCTAATCGCAGTGCTCTCTAGTTGCGGGAATGCAATGTAAACAGTGACTTTTTTCTAGCTGTGTTTATTTCACGTTAAATTTCGCTCCGTTTCGATGACTCCCCAGGGCAACGCGGAGGAGGACGTCCTAGCACTTGCTCTTCTTAAAGTTTGTAAATATATAAATGCTTACTTTTTGTTTGTTTATAATATTTACAAATCCATTTACTCGGTACTTTTGCTGTAAAACAGGCGTGTGTTTAACCTTCCGCTATCGATTACATATACTAATACAGATAAAATACTTCCGAAGATGCTGTTTCCTGCTCACTTGTGCTCTCTTGCTCACAGCTTGAAGGATACCTTTGCCTGCTACTGGTACGATTGTCCTTTCTTTCCCTGGACACCATCGGCTTTAACGATCACTTGGAATCTTCGGACCCTAAACGATCATAATTATGTGTGAAACAGAAACAAGTTTTCCTTGCCAACGGTGGATCGTTATTTCCAACCCAGATGATCACCTGCATGTAACTTATCGTACTAACGGGGTAAGCGACAAGCGAGGAACTTCAAAATGGAATTTCTTGCACAAAACGCATAAGTACTGTCATACTGCTTACATGCTACCGGCACGCTTCCTACAGTTCTTAAGAAGATGCCATCAACTTTGCCGCCTGAATGACGTTATGCTGATGATGGTACCCGGCCAGATCTGCCGCCGTCGGATGATGATGGTGATGGTGGTGATGGTGATGCGGGTGTGCGTGATGCGAATGGGACAGTGACGCTCCATTGACCGTGCCTCCCACACCGGGCGACACGTGGTGCGGACTGTGATGCGAGTGCACCGAACTGAAACCACCACCAAAGTATCCGCTCTGCAGGCAATTGTTCATGTAGTCACCGTACCCATTGCTGGTCGGTACGGACGATGTCGGTGTGGTGGACGCACCGAGCGGATTCGATTCCGATTTAATCTGCCCGAATGGACTGTTGCCCGTGGGAGTGTTGCTGAGCCCACCGAGATTCGATGAACCGGAAGCATTGGAACCACCGCCACTGCCATTGTTGCCACCGAGGGACGAACCTCCGGCCGTATGGTTGTACCCATTAACGGGCGAGTGGCTGTGCTGGGTGGCGAGCGAGTTCGAGCTCGGTGTCGTGTAGATGTGCGACGAGTTGAGTCCGGTGTGCTGTTGGTGGGAGGAAGATACTACGCTCGAGATACTTCCCGGCACTACTCCTCCAAGCGAGCCGGGTGGCGATAGGGCCGACAGATCGTACTTCCCAACCAGTGATCCTAGCGATCCACCTCCACCGTGATGCGCGGATCCGAGCGACGATGGCAGATTGTACGATTGGCCGTGGTGAGGCGAAATGTGCAGGGAACGGATTGCCGGAGATGAAAGGTTCTGAGACTTTGGACTTCCGGTGAGATTCTTCGAGTTGCCATTCCGATCGGTTTGCAGTAGTCCTGTGAAGAGAAAAACATTCGCTATTATATTTACATATTTATCCCTCGACACAGGCTTCAACACCCGCCACTTACCGTCCCCGATTCCGTCATCCTTTTTGCCACCGACCAACGCCATCACGTCCGACGAACCGGAACCACCCGTTTTCTTCGGTTTACGCTTACGCGTCTGGATGCCATCCTTGCGCATTGCCAGCGGCCTGTTGACACCGTGCAGTTTGAAGTACAGCCCGCAGGCGTTACACACCGGCTCACCGTCGTTATTACGCCGCCAGAGGGTCGTCGTACGCGTTCCACAGTTTGTGCAGCACAGTCCCAATCGTCGCGTGGCGGTCTGCTAAAAGAATGAACCGGAAAGGAAGCATTTGGAGAGAGAGAGAGAGAGAGAGAGAGAGAGAGAGAGAAAGGGAGAGAAAACAAAAACAGGAAGCTCCATATCAGTTATGACTGGTATTTTATCTAATGTAACATCATTTAAACACCCCTCCGAAAAAGGCGTCGAGCCTACTTCAACACCGGCAACCGTGTGAGAGAACGTACCAGGTACGTGGAAGCGATGGTGAGGCCATCCCATCTCACAAATGTTTGTGTCTAATTGTTTCTCATCTACCTAACAGAATGTATGTCCTTTTCGCACAAGCTCGGTACTTGTTAAGGGACATGTTAAAAGTAATTAACAGCTATTATTAAAATGAGCTGTGGAGCTAACATCTGTGTTTTTGGAATTCTTGAGCATGTTTTGGCGTTTTTGCGAACTCTGATCTTCGAATTGAAATTATTCTTCATGTCTTTACATTTATTATATCACAGCTTATTATCACCCTCGATTTATTCTAATCTATATCTATATATAACTGTTGCTTAAACACTTTCATAGTGAAATAAAGCAACAAAACTGCGCATAAAATTGGAAAACAATCGGATAACATTCAATTTTCATCCACACGAATAAAAACCATGCATCCTCGAATCACGTTCGCCACCACCGCTAGAGGGCAGCACACGTTTAGCAAAGACAAGACCCACTCCGACAGTTTATACATCCGACACTAGACACAACGGTCGAAGTATGCGCAAAATTGTGGTAAAATTGAGTATAAATAATTTTTGTGTAATATAAGACAGACAAACACAATAATACATAAATAAAGATACAATTAACACATTCTGGAGCAAGTTTTAAATAATAACGAAGGTTTCTTGATAAGATGAGATGATTTAGTTGTGATTTGCTATTCTACAGTTTATGATCAAACATTCTTGTAGGGTTATACATTATGCAACACTCGACAATTTCAGGATTCTAAAATGGATTTCATAATTATTGATATTGACTATGTATGAACTATGAGAAAGCTTGATAGATGACTGTCCATCCAAACTATCGTACAAATGACTCAGTTTTCCTTCTTAGTATATCACTCATTACTAGCGCTTCTGAGTTGCCTCATCCTGTCCAGCTACTTTCTTCCCCCATTTCCCTAGCAATTCTTCCCTCCTCTTCCTCAAAACCTATCCTCCCCCCCTCCCCCCTTGCCCTTCTCGCAATGAACCCTAGCGTTATGAGAGTAACATACAACAAATAACAATGACAGAAACATGGGTAAGAAATTGGATACTCACACTCACCAGTCTCTTGCTGGGCTTTATCAACGGACGGTTCATACCGTTCATCTTGTGATAGAGCCCGCATGCATTGCAGAGATAGTGGCCGGTGCCGTCCCGACGCCAGAGCGGTGTTGAAATGGCCCCACAATTCACACATTCTCTTCCCTCGCCGAATTGGAAATCCATTGCGCTGTCTGCGTGTTGATTGCGTGTGATTTCGAGTATCGAGTATCGAGATTACAATGGTTCCCGGATCAATCGCAATACGCAAATGGCGCACGTGGGTGGTTTTTTTTTTGATAGGGAAATCGCGAATAGGTTTTTTGCGTTTTTTTGGTTTTTTTCGTTTTTGGCACAAATTGTTTGTGCCCGCGCGAAAAGGAAGTTTAATAGTGAGCGAGGGAGGGAGAGAGAGAGAGCGCGCGAGTTGTTCGTTTGGTTCAGAACGTGAATGTGGAGCCATCGCCACGATTTCGCAAAAAGGGAAGAAAACGGCGAAAAACCGGGAGGGAAAGAGAAAAGTGTGTTTTAGTTTGATTTATTCGCTAGTTTGCTAGTTACCTTTTTCAAATTACCATATGGCGAGGTGCGCTGGAAGCCGGTCGGATCGTAGGCGCGCCAGGAACCCATCATCACGTTCTGCGCATAGAACTGGGGTGGAAGCTGCGTGTGCGTCGTGCCTGTGAGTGTTTTTTTTTATTTTTGCGCCATGCAAAGAAACGAGACAAGGAAACGAACCGGAAAACAGAGAGAAACGGGGTAAGAAAAAGCTGGCGAAAAAAAATAGCAAATGGCGGCTGCTACGGCACCAATTGCTGCAAACTGGTCGAACTGGTGCGTTGCCTGACCACTTACCAAATCCGTCCGCCGGCCAGCCATTTTGTGTGGAAAAGTTGGCCGAATGTGCACCGTACTGGGAGTGGGGCAGGGCGCGGCTCGACGGCACATAAACGGGTGCGTTGGCGGCGGCGGCCGCGGCTGCTGCGGCCGACTGATGGTAGGAGCCCGTGTTGCCAGTTGCCACCACAGCTGCCGTCATGTCGGAGTATGCGGCAGACGTGTGAAACATGATCCTAGCCGGAACTTTGCCGTCGTTGTTGTCGTCGCTGTCGATGGCACTACACCTCACTGGAAATTGACCGAACCCGGGGCCATGACCGAAGTCATTGGAGGAAGAGAGAGAGAGAGAACGGCAAAATAGATTAGTTCAGTGCTTACAGATTGGTTCGATGCACGAATTTTTCCTCACGATCATGAACCACAACGTTGGAAAAATTGTGCTGCCGAGCGATAGCGATGACAGATCGCTGGTGTGCCCTGGAATGTGAACTATGTTCACGACCTTTTCTCAACCTGCCTTCTCCCCGAATCAACTAATACAAGCGTTAACCTCATCGATACCCGCGTGGCACCTGCATCGTGGGAGGCCTTACACTACACCGCTCAACAATTTCAAATGGGTTTGACAAATGAAGTACATTTTTTTAGGGAAATATTTATGCCGAGGAGAAAAGGTGTAACCATCAGTGTAAAAGAATCATCCAGCAATAGTTCAAATCTCTAATAATAAATATGAAGCAGCATTTGTTTGTTGGGGACGTAATTGAGGTCACGTTTATAATGGTTCCGAACAGTGAGCGTATGTTTCCGTTTTGCTTTATCACAATAACAAGGGGAAAACGGTTAGAGATGCTAGCGTTTTAATAATGTTATTGCGTAAATGCGTAAATTTATTTCACCGCTCAAACTTTTGGCCTATAATTGTTTAAAATATTACAATTACATATAAAATATCCCCAATGAATTTTGACGCCTAACTATTGTCTGAAATAAACCAACAATTTATATCTGCTCTTATAAGCATAGATCTTCACACGCCAGGATCGAGGATAAAATCCCATCCGGACCGCCACCCCGTACCCTCGATCGACCATCCAGCTAAGGGTAAAATCAAGCCAAGGAAAGCAAGAATTGGCAGATCGATACCTTTTGAGGTTCTAATCCCAAGGGTTGTAAGTCAGTCATAAATTACTCCTAAGAATGTCATTTAGATAAGAAAATAAAGATGCTGAGGTGCCGAATTCAATCAGTCATACAATTTAAACAGATAGGATTTTTACAGGATTAAAGAATTTGTTTCTAAATAACCCGCTTTAACATGTCATATTAGCTCTCTGATTGCTGATGCAATTCTCATTTCATTAAAATATGGGGGTTCAGAGGAATTGGTCGACGATTTTTTAACAACCAAAAAGGTTAAATTAAATAGTGTGGCGTTTACCAAATGATCAACATCCTACCATCATCAAATACTTCCTTGATTGTGACTTGAAGGGCTTTCCGAAACAGTTCTTGCAATTGCCCCAATTTAAGATGAGCGTTCAAGTCTATACGATCATCTTCAAAGTCTATACGATCACCCAGAAAACAGTATTCTATAAAGTTTTCCAATTTTCTAACCCAATCCAAATTGTAACGAACGAATGTTGCATTTTTTTTATTATGTATGAACAGTAAACGGCTATAGAATCGTTCACAAATTCGAATCAAAATGTGGAATTTCATTTCACCTCAATTTCCCTCACGGTCAAAAATGCTAACCAACGAAGAAGACACTCGCCATTTGACGTTGTAGTTGTGAGTAGAACGACGAATTCACCTTTACCAAACTACTTTTCGCGTTCAAACTTAACAAAAACCCCGGCCCGAATCGTTCATCAAAGAACCATAAATTGGGATTAAGATTAGCGACGCCAAATGTCCATTTCGAACCAACGGCAAATCTACTCCACCGAAAGATCACAGTTCATTTCCTCGATCACCGATCCGATTAACTTGCACTTCCACCCAGAACACCACCACGCAAACCGTTGTTCAAGGCACGAAACGAACGCCATTCGGCCAAATTCACTGCACGCAACGACGAAAGTTTGCACATCTCTTATCGCACCCGCGCAATAACTAACTAACTAACAGCCAATCGGTTCGGACACTAAATTTTGTACCACCAACGGTCGCCTACTACTCCTTCCACCGGTTTTATCGTACCGAGAATCGGGTTTTCGTTCGCTGGTTTGTGTGCTGCACACGTTGGGCCTCCCGTTACGCCAACCAGTCCCAGTGGAATCGTTATCGCCCAGTGACTCGCTACACAGTACCAGCGAGGGGAAGGATAGATAGTGTGCCCGTGCGGTCGGGTTGGCAACTTTAACAATGCGCAGGGTACGCCTCGGATGACGAAAACCAGACGCAAAACAATGTCAGCCTGTAGAACGCCATAAACGCGCGAGTACCCCATAATGAACCGAGCGAGAAATGATCGAGCCTCGGTACCAGCATATCTTTGATAAGTGACAGACAGTGCCAACTACAAGGAAACAAACGAGGCAAAGGGTTTGACTGACTTTAGGTTCTGTGCTTTTGTTTTTTTTAATTCATAACTTCCGCCCGTCGGTTCTGGAGTGGCATATTACCAGCACACCATTATGATAAGCCATGCAGACATGAACTTGCCAGCACATCCGAGCGCCGATGCGTACACAGCAAGGACTGTACGGATGGATGAACGCCTGCTCGGAACGGGCTGTTCAATCAGGTTCAGGTACATGTGCCCCGTGCATGATCCAGTGGAGCCAGTATTGTTTTTTTTTTTTTTTTTGGCGCACAATTTGCCTTACTTGTCCTCTGCCGTGCACCGTACCGTAACTGCGGGTTCTAGACGGGTGGACAAATATTCTGCCGTAGCTTACTGGTAACGAACTCAAGAACCGTACCGTTTCCTGAGCATTTCACGGGGCGCATACATAGGTTCAGAAGGCTTTGCCCAACCCGTATGAGGGCCTGGAACCTGGAATTTGTTTATGAACGCTATTGCAGTACGTCTTATCGGTTGTCCCCCAGGGACCAACTGCAAAGGTCTTTTCTTCGGTATCGTTCTGCAAACCCTGATAACCCGTACGATCAAGTTCAACCGACTGTGGACTGGAGCTCATTTCGCTCGATGGTACTCTTCGACAAATCGGTTACTTTGGTTGTATGAAAAAGTAGTAAAACTATTGCTTACATACGTTCATTCATAGTACCTCACTAACCTATCATGTCTCAGGTTTCATCAACGCCTTATCCTGCTCTTACGTTGCTATTTGAATGCTTTAATCGCTCTCGAAAGCTCACGCCCAGGCTGTCTCCATGTGTCACTTTCTATCACATCTTACTATTCCCCACAAAGAAACAACACGAACCCGCCTCCCATTTCCGCCCTCCCTTTACGGAACCACCCCTAACGATGCACGTGACAGGAGGAAACGTGATCTGCTACGAGATCGTTATCATCGTGCGATAAACATCTCGCTATCGTTTTTCGCCCGGTCGTCAGATTGTGCTATCGTTTGCTGGTTGCGCCTGACAGATGACATGTGTTTTGTGGCACCGTTTTTCCCCGCCCGATGTTTGATCGGTAATCATTGGCGGCTACCGGCGGCAATATCAAACACGCAAACAATGGTTCACAAGCAGTTCGTTTTGATTTTTACCTCCATTTGATCGCGATTATGCATGTTGGTGTTGGGTAATGAGCTGTTTTATTGTTTGACAAATATGATCAACGTATGATGGAGTTTCACAAATGCGATCAAACAGTTGTTCCCGTATAAATAAAATTTTTAAATAAATTCAACGGACTCTATATACTCCTCGAAATATTCCTACATTTACCATGTTATTATTGATGGAATTTCTAGCTCGTTAACCAATTATTTTTAAATGTTAAATGAATAACAGTCAATTAGAATGCTTTTAAAATTACTATAGAATATTCGAAAAAGCTTAAGAAAATCGAAAAATGAATCTCATCTAAATAAGAATCATTGATATGTCGACCCCCCTAAAATAAAGGAAGGAGCATAACATTCTATTCGAAAGCCTTACTTGGCTCTAAAATACGAAAAATATATCTAGACACCGAGCTGCGGCACCCTAAATGCACTAACCCATGCGCGTTAGGGAGCACATATTTCATTGCATTGCCTCACCCCACCGCCGGCCTCCTCCCATCCTTTTACTGTCCCCATCGGAAAAGTCGCTCGCTCCGATCGGCTCCGACAATCCGCGATAAGTGTTTGACGCTGCGATGCGAAAGGGTCCGCTGGTAGGCTCGCCGGCAACGGCCAGGATGAACAAAAAAAAAAGGCAAACGTGTCTCGCGGCGTTCCAAACATAAAACAGATTCTTTCCATTAAGGTTCTTATCGAACGTGCGAGGCGCCACTCGGTGTGCTGCCCGTTTCCGTGTGCCCCGCAAGGTGACAGTCCCGCAGGAGTCGCTCTTAGGTCGGGTTCGGTTCCGTTGGTCTCTTGCCCGTCCTTTCTCGACTTGCCTCGATGCATCTCCACCAGCTTCTTGCACTTCCGTACGACTCTTGCTGAGTAGTGGAGTTGCTTGGCCGTATGGCTGTCGTCAACATTCCAAACGATCACTGTTCCGATCCTGGTTCCGGTACTGAGAGTGGGGGGGGGGGTGATTTCTCCGGCATAAACCTCGTTCGCTATTGACCAGCCAGAAAAGGCAACATAACCATGAGCATAACAGCAGCTTCGCCGCTTTCCACCAATAAGAACGATCCGAACACCGTTCGCGGGTCTACAGTATCCAGATCGGCGGTCCAGAACATGCATCAAAGAGAAACGCAACGATCGTTCATTTCCCCCCGGGGTTGCCGAGTGAAAGACAAAGCCCACCATAGGGTGGATTAATCGAAACCGTAGGCCGGACGCATTTATTCTCGTTCGTCTTGTGCCGCGTTTTCGTTCGTTTCGCTTTGCCCTGGGCACGGAATCTAACCGACCGAGCGCTGTGTGAACGACGGAATCGGCAATAAATGCGATGAAAGATGAAGATTCCGAGGGATTCCACCAAACCACTTTAAAACGGCCAGGGTACAGCAGCAGCAGCAGGGGATCGATCGATCGCCTGCGCGAACTGGAACGAATTCAAACCGGCCAATGATGGTGAAGAAAGGCGTAACTCGCTGCTCGCCGGTCTGTTCGTGTTTTTAAACGTTCCCTTTGCTGTTGTATCCTTTTCAGTTCTGTAGCCTGCTGCAGCAGGGAATTGGTTTAGTGTTACTTATTTTCACAGGTACGAGTTCAAGCGATTTCTTTTCGCAACATAAAAAATACTGTTCAAAGAATCATGAGGACTTCTGCACTTCTGCAGTTCAAGCAGGGGTTCTGTGTGGCGGGGACAAGTGAGTAAAGATAATTTATTATGCACGGTTGCGAACATAAATTATAATCCTTAAAAAATATGATACCGTCCACAGGAAGGCTAAGACCGCCAGATGCTGGTTTTGTTTTGTTGTGCTTTACTTAGACCTCGCATCAGCCGGAACTTTGCGACAAATTTGATATGCTTTAGCAAAACTGTTTGCAGTACGTTTTTAAAGTTTTTCAAATATATTTATTTAATTAGCTTATTTGTTTTTGTAAAGATCGTCTAGACCAACGATGAGATGAGTATGAGATGAGATACAACTTCTCAGGATCTCATACTCCTGAGAACGTAAGGATGAGAAGTACAACTTGTACCTCGTCTTCTCTGAGAGGAAATCCGTCAGAATGACTAAGGAGTCCTGCTTACTTGGTCTTCCTAAGTTACACCGCTCGTACGAGAGGGCAATGCACTGCTCAACCTTTAATAATTCCGGCAACTAATGGCCATATGTCCTAGGATATGGCTTGTAATCAATTAATTCATTCTCTGATCACTACCAACTATCACCGAGTCCGAACGACTTCAGGTTTCTAAAACTGTTATAGATATGTCCAAAACACAATATTTGATATTTGTATGGTTAACGTGTTACATAGTGCCGTCCTTATTGCTACCTGCATTACCTATTCGATTGCAGTGCAAGTTCACTTAGCCACTTCAAACTCTCCAAATTCAAACCCAACCAAATTTCTTATCCTGATTTTAAATAGTAAATATTCTATGGAAAACGGTTATTTTCAGACTTGATTCACAAATTTTTAGATATGAATTTAAAACAACTCTTTATCAAGATTATGGAATCTGTTTTAACTCTATACAAAGTTGGAGTAGAATTGAACCCAACCACTTATGCGCTTCTCATGAATAAATACACCATAGTCAAATTTTACCACACATTGAAAGCGTTATCACCACCATTTCTTTCTTCGTTACTCGTAAAACTAAGTGAGCTAGCTCAACATCAAACGCTACCCATTGGCACCCATTGCAGCCGCCCGCTAGAGAGGCCTCACTCATACCGATACATCAAAGATATTCTCAAAATTTTATAGCTTTTTGATTTGCTTTCCGCATTCGGTCGGTGTGTCCTGGGAGCGGTAAAATGTATTCATAATTTTATGATCCATCTTTCTCGACCGTGCGCCCAGTGCGATGCCTACAAAAACTTCGAGCAGAAAAACTACTTCAAATTGAATAACAAAAAACAACGAACGCACAACCCCACACTAACAATGCGCTTCCCACTTCCAACCCGAACAGGTTCGGCAGCGCTTGCTATCAGCGAGTCGTAAAACTTTGGCCGATAACACCACCAACGAAAGGAACAGTTTAACGACTGTACGAATAGACTAAACTTTATAACCCTCATCGTTCTTTTTTTCTGTTGCTTCACTCCACTAGATCAAATACGTGCAAACGAGCTGCTTGAAGTGAAGCAACAACCGAGGAAAAATATCAAAAATTCACTTCCCAAACGGCGCATACGCTCATTGGATATAGAGTCGTAAAATGAGGCGAAACAAGCCCTCAAACAACAAGCACGGAGTGCGTAGAATTAGAATTAGGCTGCATCAAACGCAGCTAACTGGCGAACAATTTTATTGAGCGGCCATTTTCCCACTTCAGCGTCGGTCTTTTTTCCAAACTCGCTCCTCACCCTAACTTACTTCCGTCAAGTTCACCATTTTGCTCCAATTCATCTCAGCTGAATGATGGCTGTGTCTAGTAGTGGTGAAAATTCTTATCACTCACTGTACCCTACCCTGTCCGCTTTTCCCGAGCGCTACCGGGATTCTCCTCCACGTTCGGAAGCTCCGCCAGCGGTGGCCAGTGATGGCGAAGTGATTTCTTAATTTTTACGAGCCGAAAAGCGCAATTAACTTATCTGATACACCAATCTACGCAATCAAACCCGTTAATGTGTGATTCCGGGAACACTCCGGCCCGGGCAAGAGATCTTCATTCAATGCTTCAGCTCCCTGGACAGGGTTGTTCGTCTACGTTATGCCGCTATGCCAACGACACGATTCCAAGGAAATTCCTAGAAAATGTATAAATACTACCCCCATCCCATCTTCTGGTCCAACTCGATTGACCGCCTAGACGCTGAACACCGGGAAGCAGCCATCAACCCTTGTGTCGGGTGAATTTTGGAATTTCTAATTTCCACGCCATGAATCTTCCAGCCACGGAGCTTTCACGGGTGCCGCCCCGCTCAAATTAGAAGCCCAATTCCCGGGAGTCTCGGTTCGGTTGCTGCGGGATGTGATTCCCATTGCTTTATCAAGCCTTTTATGCCCCGCGAAACAAATGAACGAGCGCCACAGCCGATGAATAATTCGAATTCTTGGGATGGTTTAAAACGGCCATCTTTTTGACCGGCCAAACACACATACCGGAAGCGTACGAACAAGATTTTTACGACCATATCCATTGGTGCACCGGTGTGAGATTGTATGAACCATTTTTTTTTTCGTCTCCTCAGTCATCTATATTCATCTTGGATAAAAAAATAAAATCATAGCAACACGGCTAGGCCATTCTAATTGAAAAGATCCTGGTTAAAAGCAGTGGAAGCATTCAATATTCAAATTCAGCTCATGTTATGCTCTTAAAATTTTGCTCCATAAAAACGGCATACTGATCCTGGTCGTTAGTTTTACGATCGTTGGTAAATGTCTACCGCCGACGGCAGTTCGGTTCTGCTAATTCCTTAAGCTGTATATTGAGACACAAAAGGAGCATCGCGTATCGAGACAACTTAGTCATACGACCAGATCGCGTAAAAGTATCTGGACCAAGTATAAATTTCTATTTATCAAATGTTGTGAAATGCATACTGGCTTACAGTTTTATTTACACACGATTGTGATACTGCAACAATATCTGTATTCGTTTGGGTAAGTAATATCTTAACACGATCGCGTTGTAATAAGAGTGTCTCAGTTTTTGCTACAGTTCGATTGGTTCACTTCCTTCAAAACCATAGATTTGTTTTAAATATTAACTCAAGTTTTCGGTAACAATTGTGGATACGATTTGGACTTTCAACCATTACTAGAGACTGGACTGGTTTGAGACAAGTTTTGAGAGTTGGAAGGCTAAAACCAATGCACTTTTAAGATATTAATACAGTAAATTTTTATATAATCCTGGACAATTTGTTTGTTTAACTCCTCTTAAAATATTTATAGGTTTATTCAAAAATGATAAAAATATTTATAATTTATTACAGTATCACGATCTTGGAGATCAGCGTCGACTACAGCTACGAATGCCCCTCAACCGATAGAATCTAATCAACATTCTGATTAAAGCTAAAAAGATGTCGTGCTATTTGATGATGTCCTAAACTTAAATTAAATCCATTAGAAATGCCACAATATGTCCGGTGAGCTCTACATTTGCTTACATTGTCACCATCATTTGGAAACGCGTGGCCTGCGTGTTGAGTAATGCAATTAGTGTTTGCCTTTTAACTATTTAAAATAATTCTACCTTGAGCATCTTAAACCAAAAGCTTTCACCCCTCACGACCATTGGCTTGATCTAGTTTCACATCACACAAACCGCGCGCACCGTCCAAACAATGCTTAGCCAACCGGTCACTGTTGCAGAACACAGGTTGGAAGGTGGCCATCCGTTGCTTTGTTGGAAGATGGAAAAATGGTTCGAGCGTCTTCTATCAAGGCTACCACCGGTTCGACTCGGTTGCTCAACCCACGGTCACCACGAACGCAGTCCCAATCGATCACCTGTCACCTGCATTGGTCAAATCTGTAACACCGAACAAAGTCAGCCGAATGTGGCGGTCGATCGACCGCTCATTTGTCTTTCGGCCAGTCGGATGGGTTTTTGATGTTTGATAAAACGGCGCCGAACGATCCGGATGGCTAGTAGAGAGACCCCAGCGCTTTACCAGAAGCGCATCCCTGTCACCTTAATCGACACACGCTCAACTGGGAGGCAGAACCGAAGCCTAACGTCCCACCGACCGGGTACCGTGCGCATGTGACCTCGCTCGATTTCGATTTCCTTCGGGCTTCCGTTTCGAAATTATGTATGCCACCATTTTCGACACGCACTTACCAATGGGGGGGGGGGGAGGGACTCCCCTCCTTTGCTCGCATCACCCCACGGGAAGCCCGCAGGCGTCGGCCCGATCCATTAGTCCAGCTCGACACCGAAGAAGTAATTAAATCATCTTAAATCACTCTCCCAAACCCAACGGCACGCCACCCAACCAACGGTATGGGAAACCCGAAATGAAACTCCCTAATTGATTCAGCGAACGCAGCCAATTCCTTATGCAAATTCGATACATTCGCTTGGACCTTTCTTGTGTTGAGCACGAGCGGCGGAGTGAACCGTCCGAGCCAATATGTCTACCGAGCGCGACAAAAGCTCGCGGGCCAGACTTTTGAGACCACGCGCTAGCATAAATATGTCCATCAAGCGGATTACGATTTCATGGCACAGTACTCCGGGCAAGGATCAATCCTCTGGTTGCGAAACGCGATCAAACCATACCCGATAAGATGATGCGCACTGGAACAAAGCTTCCAAAAAATGATAAAACACACTCCAAACGGACATTGTTTGCATTCACTACTGATGCTACTAGCGCAAAACGCTAAACAACACGACACGTACACCTTGGAAGGGAGACTTGGGTAACATTCCTTACTGAGAGAGGAAGGGAGGCTAAGGCCTCCAACAAGGTGTCGGCTTCCTTCTTTTGTTGTTTTGTTTGTTTTGTCTTAAGTTAGTGCGGCACCACCCGAGGCATCTCGGATATTTCCCTGCCAGCCTACATATGGTACAAGCATTCTGTGAGCGGGATAGTGGTAAACGTTGCTAGCCATCGTTGGTCATGATACTGGTGGGAAATCTTGATAGCGTTTAAAATCTCTTCCAATATCTTCCTTAACTTTTTTTAACCCTCTTTGGGGGGGATCGTAGTTCTCGTAGGACACATTTTCTTGCAAAGAGCTCGATTATTTGGATGAAATAGTAAATAATTTTATTTTTGTTCTACATCATGGAAAGTCGCATGAGGATGTCTTCTTAGGTATGGAGTCTTATAGCAATGCATGCAAATGCAAATAGCATGGGCTAAACCTTAATAAAATTTTGACATTTTAAACTTGAATTGAGAACTTTGAGATTGGCCCAGTGGTAGAAGCGACGGCGGTGCCGGACTTTACACGGCAGGACCAGGATTCAAAACATATGTCGTTTGATAATATGATATAATTTTATTATAGCTTAAGATTTCATGCTACTCATGATTATAATAGTGTGAAAAATATCTCGTTATTACAAAAAACTCGAATTAATTTTTTATTACGCTTGGAAAAATTTGCTAAAAACTTGTTTTCCTCATTTAAACCGAAGGTCGAAAATAAACAAATATTTCCACACCTTCAGTTTGACCACCACCATGTCCAATGGTGCCCAATCGGCATTCGGCAGTTGCGTTGTTGTGATTAATTAATTCACTATGCTGATTCCCGTTAGTGTCAACGCTGCCTCAACGCCGCCCGATCTCGAACATTTCGGCACAAGCGTTTGGTTGATCGGCGAGCACACCGATTGAACACGCTGAAACAAAATCTCCCCGCCTTGCTGTTAGCATCCCACCCCTCGAACCATACCTACCCTTACCTGTACCTACCCCTTCCGCCACCATTTCCTTCCTCAATATTCCATCGTTCACTCATTGACTCATTTGCAAATGAGACATTTTTACGATCACCATAACCGTATATTATGGCGTACTTAAGACCAGGGCTTTTACGACGTCGAGCTGACTGCGTTAAAGATTCGCCCCACTCGCAACCCGGCAACGGTGAGTCGAGCGGGCGGGGGATAGAGTAACACTCGTCACATTCTCGCTCGTCACCACCTTGCCGACCACATTGCTGCAAATCATAAAAAATACACAGCATACTCACACAGCTACAACGAACGTGCGGCACACGCAAAGTCCATCCACACGGCATCAAGAATCAAGAATCGACGGTGAAGCGACGATCGGACGACAACGATCGCCACCACCACGTTGACGATCTTGATGGACCACGGACGGGGTGCGTAAAAGTGCCCGGTGAGATTGATCACTGCAGCGAAAGTTATCGACATCACCGAGTGCCGACCGCAATCAAGCCAGAACAAAATCCCTCCACTACGGCACGAAACGCCAAAACGGACGCACCGGAGGCGCATCAAAGGCGCGCAATCAAAAGGCAGCGATTTTTCCACCGGACAATGCAAAATTGCTCGCGACCGGCGACCAAAGGCACGGGACAGGAAACGACAAAATGCATATTATATGATAATTTAGCACTCGATCATTTATTGATTTTAATGGAAATTGTATGTTTTATATGGTCAGATGGCGTATGGGCATGGCGTCGCGGCGACCGTAGTCGTCGGCGTTGTTGTCGTGGTCGTTGCCGTTGTGGTTGTTGGTAAGTGCCGGCATCCTTTCTGTTTGTTTCTGTTTTATTTTCTCCCTCTTGTGTAGCGCTGTGGTTCGACTTTTGTCTTTTGAGCATTTGCTTGCCCGTCCGTACTGGCATTTCTTATTTCCGTTTCACCGGTGTGGTAGATTAACTTTTACACTGCGCTCTGCATGTCTTTCACTTTGGTGGTAGAAAAGGGATTTTTTTATACAAAAATACTTCAAGATCATACAAGCTTACTGAAAGAGCCAAGCAGGAACTGTTAGAGGACGATACAGAACGATTTGGATAAAGGAAGCTCCTTCTGTATCACACCATAGACCCTCAATTAGCCCAAAAAGCTGGTCTCGATCAACTCTTCGTCTCTCTGTGACAAATAGAGCAAATGACAGAAACAGAACCAAAAGCTCAATAGGACAGTCCTATCACAACATTGGAAACTAAAAGAATCCGAAAAACACTCCTCCAACGACGATCGTGCAGAGGAGCGGCCCTAACAAGAACATCCTTAAGATCGCTGAATGGGCCCCGAGAGAAATATTAAGCTCTCGGGGACACGCAAACGTGCCGACAAATTTGAAAAATGTTACCAAATATTTCTTGCCCGATTGTGCGATCATGGAGCGTCGCCGGGATGACGCGATCGCACAATCGGAATCCATTACGCAAGCAATTCCCGAACCGATTGGTGGGCATCGGTGCGTTTGTGGGTCCAATCGACCCGCCCTGGGGAGGGGGACAGTGGGCTCACAGGTGGGACGCGCTCCAAACAAAAAAACCGATAGCCGGTTGAGGCTTTTTTTGCTGAAGAAAGAAGGAAATCTCGTCGAAGCGTACGGGAACTCGCACCAAAAAACTTCAACCAGCAGCCCGGCTGCTCGCGAGAGGAAGAAATATCTATATAAATTAAATCACTGCAATTAATTTCCTTAATGTTTGTTTTCCTCCCAGAGACCGCGAGTGAGAGCAAGACGCCGACCCAGCTAGTGGAATGGCGTCTCGCGTGAATGGGACCCATTTAGGGACGGTATTTTTTGTTTGTTTTTGTTTCGGAACTTATTCCAGGCACATCTTCGCTCCTTTTTGACTCGCTGCCTTTCCTAATACGCTTAATCGACCACGTTGAACGATTGAACGGCGTCACCAGCCGATCAATGAGGATCTCTTTCCTTCATTTCTATTTCCACTCCCTGGATGAGCATGAGGAATAGAGTGGATTGTGCGGGAGAGGAAAGGGAGGCTTGGCTCCCCCGAGATTGATCAGATGCAGATAGGGCGATCAGAAAAGAAAATCGAAACGTCATCCAAGATACGGTCACCCGGCACTTTGACAAAGATTCTCGCCAGCAGATCGCGACTTAAGTGAGACCAAACGATTGCCGACGATCGTAAAACTGCCGAATATATCAATTCCTCAGCCGGGTGACTAAATGCACACACACACACACTCTCTTCCAACATTTTCCGCCCTCGACTTTCAATGATTGATCGAACGTTCTGTTCGTAGAGGAGCATCGGCCACTTCTTCCAGCGCGATAGACTTGTAACGCGTTTATGGTGGTAACGTTTTATTGTTGCAGTCCACCTCTTTTCCCAAACTCTTTCTCTTCTGTAGTCTTCGGTAGAACAGGGTAGAAGTTTTCTCCCAACATTTTAATACCTCAACTAGCGCTTCCTTACTACGGGTCCCGGAATCCGGATCAGATGATCCGCTGCTCAAGTGATCAAGGGTGCGCCGGATGTAAGCGTTTTATGTGTTGTTCGTCTCCTTTTTTTTTTCTTCTGGCTTTTTTCGTTTTCCTCCCTTAAGACTTCATCTCATCTTAAGCCAAGTCGTGGCAAGGGAAAGCACAGGAAAAGAACATTTCTCTCCCAACGAATGACATCCGATGTAGTGTGGCCCTGAACGTTCCCTCATTTTTTTCGGTTGACATGTTCCGCGGCTTTGTGCTTTGTGCCGACGGAGAGAACATTTTAAGATTATCGGTGTCGCCTGCATCGGATGATACGGTACGGCGCCGAACACTCCCTTCATTTCCCAAAGATACCAATCTCGCCACGAAATCTTGTTAATCGAAACCCTTTTTATTTATTGGGCTCGGTCGGTAGGTTGATGCTTCGCACACGGACGGCTTCGGCGGATCTGGATGACGACAGTCATCAGCGTCACAACTTGTCACGAGATCATAGGAATCTTCCGACCGTGGTAGGTGAGTTTAGAACGGGCCTTGAAAGCTAAATCCCACGGAGAAAGTTCTCACTGGCGCCGTCACATTCAGCGCATCGGAATGCTGATGGATGCTGCTGGTTGAAACCGACGGGCAGCTAACAAGGGTGAACTATTTGTCATCCCCGAGTCGACCTGTACCAGACGAGTAACGAAAGTAGCCGAAAGCTTTTACTGTTGAACAAAACAGGTGAGCTCAGATGAGAGATTTTTAAGTTGGTGTGAAGTAGATATTCATTCCCATACATTCACGTTCAGCACCAATTAGTGATCCTATTTGTCTCGCTTATAGCAAAGAAAAAAAAAACAACTTAAAGCAATTATATTGAAGTGCATCTATTTGTACAAACCATTACAAATGCAGCAACTGCAACCCCTTATTTTTAAGCCAGCGTTTACTGGCGCTCTGCAAAACACTTTCAGCTCTTCTACTGCCTCTCGGGAATGCATCACGAAAAAACAATTGGTTATTTTTTCTCATATAACGAAAAACTACACCCCCTTACAGCTTAATCCATCCCGAACGAAATGGTACGTCCGCTTCCGTTCAAGAAATGATGCGCCTCGTAAACTTGTAAAGTGCCACCCCGAAACCTGCTCCACGCTATAAACGTCCATCTTGTTACAATTATTTGCTAATTAAAGCCGCGTTCGCTTAAGGAAAGTTTCGAGCCGAAAGTGGTAAAAGCGAAACAAAAATGCACTCAGTCAATGTTTGCAGAAAAACAAAGCTAGTCACACTCCAGCTCTGTTCAAACAGTACGAACAGCAACACCTCGCCCTGTGTTCAGTTGATGCACTTTTCTGCTGCTGCTATTAGCCCTGCTTAATATACAAAGTTCCCACTCTTGCCCAGTCCACCGTACGACCGGGACGCCACAGCCCTCCCAAGACCACTGCTGGTGTGTATCCAGACAAGCTTTGAGTTATGGTTTACGAATGGAAATTTATGTGCTCTCAATTGTTATTTTCAGCCCGGTGCAGTTTGCACCGTCCGCCCCGTCATAACGTCACTCCGGGCATTGCATTGGGTTGATTGGTTAACTTTTTTGCTTTTCTTTTTTTGGTCGAGGCCGGAAGCCAAAGAAAATATTATAACCGATTAGCCGACCACTTGGAAATTCGCCTTCCCTTTACGATTGAACGCGTCAATCGTGCTGCGCCTTCAGACGGTGAGCTCGATGAGCTCATGCTCACGAAGTTTGCCCACAGCGGAGAATTACTTTGGGCGGAAAAACTGTGCAGCCCGGCAAAAGCGTCCTGAAGTGTTCTTTGTCCAGATGCGTTCCGAGCAAGCACGGAGGATGGGTGGTAGCTCCATCATCATCATTTTCGGACGCATTATTGAGATGTTCAATTAAAATTTATAAGTCGACGCTCGTCTGTCCGTGCGGTGAACAGACATTTTGACCAGACCAGAGAACGGACGTTTGCCTGAGTTATGTTCCAGTTGTTTTTTTGGTGTACTCAAAAAAAAGCTATGATTCATTCAAAATTCCCCAGCTGTACCACTTCCACTTTGCGCTATTAGATGGAAAATTATGGTTTTCACTGTCTGTTATCTACGTTTTCTTTGGTGTGCTGGCAAACAAACGGAACCCTTGCGTTTGTCCAACTCTAGATGGATTTAAAATATGCGATTTTTATAAACATGGTGTGGATGCTTCCGACAGTGAAAACTAGGATTGTTCTACTTTTTAAACCAAATGTTGAATTTTATGTAGTCAAGTTTCATTATGATTAGTATGTGTTACACCAAAATGTAGGTCTTACCGCCACAGCTGTTTCAAAAACTTTGCTTCATGCTTTGTCAAATTCTACTGCAAAGGATTTTGAAATTGTCTGCTAGGACGGTCTTCAAGGAGCTAAGATGTTTACAAAATTAAGAATAAATGGGGTGGTCAATGGTCTCAGTTATAGTTTTGTAAAAGAAAAAGCACTGTGCTGTCGTTCGTCTGTGTGTAGTGTGTATACAATGCAAAAAACCCCAGTGGTGGATCAACCTAGGAGCGGAAGGAGCGGCCGCTCGGGGCCTCGTCAGCTAGGGGAGCCTCGTCGGTGAAGGGTATCCTGTCTCCCTCTGATATCACAATTAGAGGCTCAACTTTTATACCGCTCGGGACCTCGAAATATCTTGACCCACCACTGAGAAGACCCTTTATTTTTTGAAATCGTAGAATTGAACGAATATCAAGAAATCATTGCTAAGATGCATCTAAAGTTTCGTGAAAATATGGTCAACAGATTATAGATGGTAGAACAAGACTGCTCATACAATTCTTTTTTTTTGTCAAGAGTAATAGTAGTTTGGAATAAAATGTTTAATCTTATGAAACATTTTGAACAAGGTTTCAAATTGAATTAACTAAATATTATATCAACTGCTCAACTCAAACGATCATCGTCGAGAAAGATTTGCGATCATCCACCATTTAAACGGCTCATCGGCAACGAATCCATTAAAGTAATTTTATTAAAGATGGCTGCACTGGTAACACATAGGTGTATGTGTCAGCCGCTCAACAAACACACCATACCAGCAAGAGCACCAGCAAAACATACACTACATAAATCATATGGAGAAAATGTGTGCATAAATATCGGTCTCCATTTTGTGCAAACGACTTCAAAATAAATAACATTGCCGCATAATTATATGCATCACGCACAAAAAAAACACACACACCCCATCACACACGAAACAGTGAAATAAATCAACACTACTAGCCGCAGACACACACACACACACACACACACCGGTAAATACCGCGACCGTTCCCACGAAATTATGCTTCACGGTGTGATCTACATACGATGCTGCGTACGATCTCTCGGTCCTGTATGTTATGTTTTCTCCCGCATGCTCTGGTAGTGTATTTTTCATGCTGTCCGTCCTTTCGACAGACGCAATGCAAAGCAACGGAAAGAAAGCAATGGTGAAGGTGAACGCCGGACCAAAACACGCACACTGGTAATGGCAAAACCACGGGCCAAATGCACTTCAAGTGAACGTTCCAGGGTTTCGTCCAGGGATCGCATGTAGCGCACTGGCGCCTTACCCAAATCGCTACCCCCGAGTTCCTGGTCGTCCTCGATCGACAAAATTCGAATGTCCCTTTTTTACCTTGCATGTAGCTGCTGCACGCAGCATGATACATGGAAGTGCTTTATCCTCAAACATTGCCTGTACCACACAGTTCCACACAGGCACCTCACCACGCCGACCGGCAGACCGAACCACAACCAACCAGTTATGAGAAAATTTCACGTCGCTTCAACATTACGCCATCGATCAGGTAGCTGGCTGCGATATGTCTTACGGGCGTTTCGGGCAGACGCTCCAGACAACGGTCCGGGAGAAGAAACTTTTACGAACGTGCACAAATCTTGTCCTCGAAAATTCAACCATTCCCCGAACAACCGGCTTGGCTTTGGTTCGCTCAACATGCAGAATGCAACGATCGCCATAAATTTTTTGCAACCGTCCACTGCGTGCTTACAGCGTTCCGTTTCGTGGGGTAGGACCATGGCGAACGCTACTAGCGCTACTACGATACGACAGGGTGCATATGTTTTTGCCATCACTTCACGGACTGACACCGTGACTTATTAACCAAGCTCGCCCGTGATCCGTTCGCACTGGAACGAGTCGCGTGATTTATGATACCGCACGCATTCGAGCGGACGAACGGCAGCTCAACCGTATCGGAAGCAGCCATGCTAACGGGCGAACAAACGCACTCAACAAAACCGCACCGCGTCTCGCAGTGGTGGTAGTCCGATCCGGGTGACATTTACACCTAATATTCATTACCGCAAATGATGATAAAATGACTCGAGCGAGACTTAATCTCGCTCCGCTCGGTTCGATGCCATCAATCATCTATCGGCCGGTCGCATCATGTGGGTGCTGCCGGGTCTCAACCCGAAAGGCCTAAGTACGCCCGATGATTAGCTACCGGTTGCAGCCAGCGCCATCAACAGCAACTCAGCTTCACAAAGCCTTCCTGCCAGGTCCAGGTATCAACGGCGCTACGGCTGCTGCTCTTCCCATATCTTGCCATAAGCCTATTACGGACATTCCGCTACGGGTTTCGTAGCTCCCAGCCGACGAAGCTCAACCAAACAACGCGCCCGCCTCCGTCAACGCATTCGATAGTTGACGTCGAGTTTGAATTCTTCTTGTCAACCTTCCATCTTCCGCATCAATCACTCCGTTCGCACCGGCTTTTTGGACGGGAACCTGTCATCAACGTCACCGTTGATCTGCTTCCCTAATGAATGAGTCGCACAAACATAGCTTCTGTGTGTCTGGCTCGAGATCTAGATCGTGGATCGCTCGCCTCCCTACCGTTTGCACTTTTTCCTCGAGATCTCTTCGAAGAACCCAACAAACCAACGACAACAAAAAAAACACCAGAAGCACTCTCTCGTGCGCTGGAACAACAAAAGTTACTTATCTAATAGCGCTTATATTTTGAGCCTGCTCTTCAATAACAACATCAACAACCGATCCCTTACGACCTAACCCCTTTTCGTCACCACCAGGCACCAGGAGGATTAGAAGGAAGCATGCATCAGATAACCTTACACCGACCGTAACGCAACCGCCTCCTTCAGCATCAGACTACCTGTGTACGCTTGTGAGTGTGTGTTTTTTCTTCATTTTTCTCTCTCTTGAGCCGAGAAACCGTTGTAATATTGCAGAACAGACACCAACGCACTTCTGTTCCGGGACAGCCCGGCAAAGAATGGCCGTACCGGATCGGTGCAGAACGATCGATCGATCTGCCACTTGAGATTTTTCGTTCGCGATCGTACCTGCTAGATACCCGACCGTACTGATCGCCGTAGACGATCGCGTGGACGAGATACGCCAATAGCCACAGTAAGGAGAACGAAGTGAAATCGGAAAACACTCCCATTCCCGGACTACCTGTGTTACGGGACCCGTGTGGGTTTGACGATATGTAGTTATTTCGATGCGCTCCCGCTCCTAGTGCCAAATCAAAGACGAAAAGTGAAAGAAAAGCAAATAGGTTAGTCTGTGGCAAAGTGCCAAAAACGGGATGATACCTGTGACCCTGCCGGAAATGATGATTTATTGACTTTACAGGGATTAGGTCGGGAGGGTTTTTTTCTTTCGGGGTCACGTAATGTAACGCAACGGCGTCAGGTAAGCGACGGGTCCTTAGTTTTTGACAAAACGATTTCAGTTTCTTAGAAAAAAGGACAACCGGATGTTGCTTTAAGTGAAACATCACAACATTGCTGAAAATATTACATCACTATTGTTTACAGAAGTAATTTGGGGAGGCTGGGTTGTTTGGACAGAGAAATTGATGTTTTTGTTTTGAATATTACTAAAATAAATAGAGCAAAAAAATAAATATAAAACACATCGATGGTTACATAGGAAAGCTGACGAGCTGTGAAAATGCTGAAAATGTTCATTAAAACTGTAACAATACCACAATGATCTAACGATCCCCCCAACTATCTAACATCTTCTGTATCATGTGTGCGTGTCAATCATGGTTAAAACTTGAACTTCAGTTATCGGAAAAAATCGGTTATCCGGTACATAAGACAGAACCGGAGATCAAATCCCATCCAGACCGTCTCTCCGTACTGGCCAGGAGCGGATCTAACAGTAGGCGGCCGTTTAGGGCCACCAGACTCCGGTCAGCAAATCTCTAAATTAGTTATGTAGATAGTAGGTGCCTCAATTTCCATTCTGCCTCTAAGGAGCTTGATTCACCAATGGGAGTTAACATACGAAAAATCTACGGGTAAAAACAAATTGCAGATAGCTAGAAATGGCAGGCTGAGACTCTTCGAGGCTTTGTAGTGCCAAAGAAGCAGGGAATTAGTTAGTTTTGAATAACTTTATATCTGCTCAAAAATGTTGGAGATCATGAAGTACATCCTTCAACATGAAAAAAGGTTATTACATGAGCTCTCGGCAGTCTTGTTAGCCAAGTAAAAGCAGTAAAAATTGATGCAGAAATTATAGGCCTTGTCTTTATGCAAAATGAGCCGTCAGTCACTCTTCGTCAGATGGTCGGGGAAAATGTATATTCGACAGTAAGCTTGTCATCCATTACAAGAACTCTAAATTCGCCCCAGCAGACAACTTTAGAATTATTTAGGCTAAGTTAGATGAGATTATTTTGAAGTATGTATTCAAGAATACAGTATTCCATCAAAATTGAAATGAATTGAGCTATCTGTAGCACTTCTTTTTTTAACTGTCCTACAAGAAACATTTGCAAGTTGGACTTCAAAAGTATGGAACGTATCTTCTACACCATCTGCACCAGATAATATGATTCTAAGGTTGTGATTCTTCATCCTCAAGAAGTATTGGCTTATTATTTATGGGTTCCTGGGCCTGCCGTGCGAAGACCGTTGCCACTAAGGGGGATTCTACACCTTGAAAATATGTGTACGACTGTCTGCTACAACTTGCTAACTTGAACACAATCTACATAACTACATCACTCAAAAAAAATCCTCTTTTCTACAAATGTAAAACTATTCACACACATAAACTTCAACGTGAGCTGAATTATTCATAAACAACCTGCACTTCTACCAGCTGATATACTTCAAAAACTTTCCGCTAATTGTACCACAAGAATGTCGTAACAAATTGAAGCTTCACTGCCAAAAGTGGTATCCCTGTCCGCTCCTACACCTTCTAAAAGATCCATCCCATCCAGCCCAACTCTTCCATCTTAATTGCATCTCACGACTTCAGAGCTCCAACCACACTGCACCCCACCAAGCGGACAACAATTTTCGAAAGTGACCCGAGTACAATGTTTCTGGCACCAATAAAGTGCAAAATTGATGAGGCACTGTCGAGTTCTGTGAGTGTTGCATATCAGAAAAACAAAAACCAGAAAAGAAACACACACACACCATCTTACGCCAGTGGGAAGCGATAAGCGCTGGGTTTTCCTTCTTGGAAGGAAATGGGGAGCTGGTGGAGAGCACAGTGGGACGTGGTTTTAATTGCACCTTCAAACGCAACCCTCGCATCGATCTTCCGGCACGAAGTTCACGAAAACAGCTTCTGCAAGCCAAAAGCAACCAGTCTCCCGGTGGCTGGTGACCATCATCATCATCATCGCGTTGGATGATTTTCACGTTGCAAATTGATGTAAACTGTACGTGGCTTGCGATGGCCGCCAAGGCTGAAAGCTGAAAGCGTCCCAAACACCACAGCACAGAAGCTTACAGTTAATCATCCAAATTGCTTACCCGGTACGCTTACCCGTGGCTACCCACGGTCTTTGGCCCAGCCCGCGCAGGGTTCGCCAAATTAGGAAGCTTAATAAGAAACGTTAATTAATTGCCAAAAGTAGTAGCTTACTACGGATCGCTACCTTTCGGCGCGGCACCATCGTGGGTGAACTGTGCCGGGGGAGTTGTTTTGGGGCAAAAGCATTATACCGGACCTCACTGTCCCTCGCCGATCCGCTCCTCCCGTACGTCAGGAGAACCTCATTACGCAACCCATCGGCGGAGGAACGTCGGGAAAGCTGAAAACTATTCAGCATGGCCAACAAATTGTCTTACGACTGGACCGCATGCCATCGGCTCATTTAATGCCACAAATTATGGTACTACCATACCAGCGTACCAGCGCGCTAGTTTCAGTCCCCCTCGCTGACCACACGTGGCAGGGTCGGAAGGAAGATGGGGAAACAATTTTCACCCTCCTACTTTTTCGGGTTCCTTTTTTGATTAGTCCATCAAGATGGAAGTTGCCAGCAGCCGGGTGGATAGAATTCCTCCCACATACGCACACACACAGTGCACAACTCCGGCGGGCCCGAGCGTGCGCAATAGCTGACCGGCTGTTACCGACCTTTGTTAATTAAAATGTTTCAACCGTTCCCTTCCAGAGAGACCCGGCCTTCCAAGTCCACTGAAGCCCTTGAAGTCGTGAGCTCGAGAACAACTCCGTTCTATGAATCCTGAGCTGCTACAATCACATTCAATATGGCGCCGTTGGCGAATTGACGGTTGCATGTCAGCGTCCAATATATCTTTCGCTTAGCACCACTGCCCTGTCACACGGTGTGGACAGTTTTATGACCCTCATTCAATTTCTCCGCTCACTCCACCCCACACTGACACTTTAATTTCTTTCCAATCAATAGCTCTCTTCGTGGTGCGACCCTTTCCGACATTTGACGCCCATAAAACTCGGTTCCCTACGCTACGGTACAAAGTGTCACCACCGATGATGGCGCTCATTATCAGACAGCAAAACATTCTCATCATCATCAGCAACCAATCCTATCCCGCACTTTATGTCTCTATTTGTTTGAAAGGCAGGAAGGTTGATTTGTCCGCGAGCTTCGTAAGCAGTTGCAGTACTACAAATTGGCCGGTGAAAATGTTCCGGCCGTCGCTTTGTTTCCGCGGGAAATGATGCTCAATAAAACATACGGTTGAGGAGAAGCTGAAAAAAACAATTCCACCCCAAACGACACAACTGGCCTGGTAACTAGCGTCTCAGGGCGCGCAAGGGTTTTTGCTTTTTGCTGGTGGAACAATCGCACTACCCAATGCCACCGTGTGGGATGCTTAACCCCAGATGGTAAACGGAAGACGAGAAACAGAACCAAAAAAAACACACACACACAGAACGAACCGATGAGTTATAGGAGAATGCCATTAAGCAAAACCAAAGCCGACAGGGCAGCAACTTCAAGGAAAAAAACGAGCCTGCCTAACATAAGCACATAAAACCCACCGAATGCCCGGTGCGGAAGAAGCTCTAAAAGAACACTTAAGTGCCGACCGACCCGTCTTGGGTATGGGTGATAGTAAATAACGACCAGAACAAATGACTCTTCTCCCGACCGATCCGCGCGACACGCAGCGATGTCATACACTGGTTTGTCAGGCTGCCGCCGGGCAAGTTGTCGCTTGTAATATGATGAAGAGATCTTCCCATCGACGCAGCAAGGACCGAGCGCAACCAACTTCTTAAGGGCTTCGACTATAGGAGAGAGAGAGAGAGAGGAACGAGGAACGAGATGATCTATAAACAGGCCAGGGTGAATAATTACGATTCAATAAACCGTGATGATGTGGTGACATTAAAAAGGAAAACGGAATGTAAGGCAGGACGTGCGAAAGAGTGCTCGCCTACACTGAGTGTTCGACTCTTTATTATTTATTAATCTAACAGGACACTTTTGCATCAGTACTTGCCTCTGTTCAATCTTCGAAGCGAATAACCACAAATTCCTATCTACGAAATCACCTCAGGTGCTTTGATATCCACAAAGTTCACATCTCCTTTTTATTATAACACCATCTATCTTATCACCAACATTATTCCGATGTCCGACACATTTACACTTCCCGGTTCGGTTGCTTGATCGCTCGTGAAATTTGATCCTTACCACAATGCTATCACACGCGTCTGATCATCTGCCTCGAACGATCGGCATCAAATCATTGCAACTTTCCAACTACAATTTTTATCAACCACTAAGTTCTGTGTCTTAAAGTAAGATGTACCACATCGATAACTTCATCCCGGCACAAAGCGCCCAACGGAACTCGCGAGGACACTGAAGCAACTCGCGGAAACAAACATTAGTCGATCGAAACCAGCACGTTAAGCACGACCACGATCACCTACACGGCGTATCATATTTCAACCCCCTCACACGCTAACGCTCAGCTGCCACTGGGTCCAGTGGAGGGCCTCTCCATTCGCGAATACCTTTCGCTGCGTTTGGCGATCTGATCCAACCGAAAACTGCACCCGCGTACACTTAAATGACTCTCGCACGCACACAATCCTTGCCCGATGCACCGTTTCCGTTTTCGGTGGTTTATTTTTATGTGGCCGTTCATTTTATTCCTTTTGCCACTTGAAAATGTTCAACCGAACGGCGGTATTAAACAGAAGCAATCGGCGAAGGTAGCCCCGGCTGGAGAAAGCTCTTAGCCCCGGGCAGCTACACGCGCACAGGATACGATGGCCTCCGAAGTTGAAACTTTTCACCGCACAACAATTACAGAAATTAGTCCCAGCACTTAGCGATCCAGCTGAGCCGGGCCACTTCAGCCGGCTGAAGAGGACGTGCGTGATTTACTTGCCTGCCTGTCCTGTCGTTTCATGGAACATGTGTGTGTGTGTGGGTGTTTGTCAGTCGGTAAGGTGACACAGGAACGGAGAAAGTATGTGAGTTAAAAATAATCGATAAACAGCGACGAGGTTAAGATTGATAAGACCGGGAAGTTCATTACTCATTTCAAAGGATCGTTCCGGTTGGTTTTGTGGTTGAAGATCGTTATGAATCGTTTATGGAAGTATGAGTAATGTTTTTAAAAACTTCAAACACTCACTACCACACATCAGGAGCAAGACAAGCACGCGACATTTTTATTTGAGGCTATTTTTAAAGCTCCCTAGCTGCTCGGCGACGAGTCTATTAACAGATGGAACATTGAAGCTGACTAATCTTAAAAGGCTCTTTTGTCATATCGTGTCGCTCGAGTTTTCCGCCGAAGGGTTTCCATACGTCCCATGGCAATGAGGGGAACCCGCATACTAATAATAACCGAATCTACTAATCAAAGGCTTAAAATCCTGAAAAACTGATTACAACTCGGTGCCCCATCACAGGTGTGCAGGCAACTCAAGCATTCGCGTCCGGAGAGCGGCCGGATTGCAAACCGAAGTTGCGTGCTTGCTGCTTGGATTATGTCCACAATATGCATATAAAGTTTAAGCCTCATTAGCATTAGACAGAGAAGGTAAGGTTCGGCAGGGCATTCGAGCGTCACGTTTGACCGCTGATGGAAAGAAACACCACCAACCATGTTGTATGTAGTGCATCCCGGCTGTGGTTGATATTGCTCAGGCTTCGCTCAGGATTATTTGTTCGTGACACACACGCACACACTCCGAGCATTTAAATTCCTGCTCAAATATTTAAACAAAACTTTAATCGATCCCTTTTATAGTTTGCCGACAAGGCCAGTCCGGAAAGCCCCCGAAAAGCTCCATTTGTCACTGCACTGCATACCGCACATTCCAAAGCGCTTATTCGCGACTAGACCAACAAAATCTGTATGTGGTTTTTTCCCTTACAAACCACTAAAAGCCTCCTGCCGAACTAGTAAAGAAAGTAACGCAAGCGAACAAAGTGAAGCGTGAATAAAAACCTCACCTTTTTCGCGACAGAGTGGTCTTAATTGAAAATTTCAATCAATGATCAATTAAAACAAATTGTTGTCGCATAAAATTTGCATACATCTAAGCGCTCTACGCACCGGGAGCTTCAGCAACAGCTCTCCCAAACCAAACAAAAAAAAACCACTCAAAAACTGAAGCCAAAATTCGTGCAAAAGAAAAAGCGCGCTGAAAGCAAAACCCCCGCTCCGCAAGGCGTCGGCTACACATTAGCGGCTTCTCAAAACAAAGGCCACACTTGCCACAGTGATCCCGGTTGTGGATCGCTCGATCAGTGTGCCCGGAGTTGTCACAGAACGTGAACGGAATGGGTTGAACGGGGAGAGAGAATTTGGCCGGACTTTGCACAAAGTAGCCCTAATGGAGCCATGGACAGCAGAATGGCGGTTGTGGGCAGATCAAGACCCCAGTCTGGTCTCCCCTCCAAAAAAACAAAACAACAACAACCAAACACAACCGAAACGATCGCTACGCTCGAAAAAAAGAGGCACTCGCGCACACAAAGCGAGCCGCGACCGGCAGTATCAAAGAGCTGGCCGCCAATCGACACAACCAAAGAGTGTGTCCGAGCCGATGGATTTCAATGTATTTTGAATAATTTTTCTTCACTTCCCAAAAGTGCCGATTTTTCCGTTCCGTCCTCGTTGACGATTGGCAAACGAGGAGGTGGGGGAGAAGGGAACCGGTCGGCCAAGGAGCAGATTCTCTAGTCACACGCACACTGTTCAGCCGACGAATTAGCGAGCCGTCTCGACCGTTTGCCCCGGGTAGGTGTCGGTTGGCGGGCATTCCATGGTCCGGGCCTGCGGTGTCGGAAACACTTTTACGGATACGGCCTACCGTTCGCCGACTCGGTGCCGGCCCCAGCTCACGCAACCCCTTCAAAGGCCGGCGAGGCCGAAAATAATGTTTTAAGTGAAATTTTATTTCCTAATAAAAGAATAATTATGGTCGTTTTCATCGACATCGCTACAACGGTCGACCGGGCTGGCCGGGTCCGGTCTGTCAGATCAATTCGAGGCGTACGACACACACACACACACACACACAGAGCGACAAGCGAGACCGAAACCAGTCAGATCACCGAAGACGAACAACAGTAGAACGGGGCAACTGGTGATGGTGGTTTTACGGCTTGCTCGACTCGGTTCTAAACGCGATGATCTAGCTCTACGATTTCGACGCACCGGCGGAACTGGTCCAGCGGTACATTAAAAGCTTTACGAGCCCGACCGTAAACGGTAGGTCTACTGCATCAGAAGAGGGATGCAACATCGCGGACTGCCCAGGGAACGGAATGTGTGTTGTGACAGTGCCGGACAGTATAATGTTGTCTAAATGGAGTTGGTTGACGAAGTGGTGGCAGACGATTTCCGACCAAGAATCAATCATTCGCGCCGTCCAGGAAAGCGTGCATGAGAGCTAAGCACAAGCGAGCAAAAGCACCGGGTTCGCGAACGCATCACGATTTAAAACAAAACCATTAATCTGATCGAGAAGAATGATCGTTCAAGGATCTTCGTCCAGCCGGGTGTTTATTTTTTTCCACTTGGGCGCTATATGGTCGAGTTTCAGATTGCACCGAAGACGAGCCGTGACGTATGTGTGATTTATTGTGCATTAAACTCCCTTCGCACGACGTGAGGGCGGAATGTATTTGACGAGCAACGAGAAGGAAGAATACACAGTAAAAATGGTTTATGGTGGAGGATCTTTACCGGCTTAAAATAAAAAAGGATTGCACACTGCCACAGTGCTATAATTATAGCAGCAACTCTAAGCTCACCAAGCATCTTAATTCCCGAGAAGTCCGCAAGAATATATTCGAACATATTAGATGTATTTCTCATAAAAGAGATCTGTTTCTTTCTTAAATGTCAGCCACGGTTTTTCGTATAATAGTTTCAACAGGTCTCACATCCAGCTGTTGACACCTTTACCACTGTCCGTCCCGGATTATATGGCCACTCGCAGATAATAATGTAAACAGTCGTAAAAAAGTTTTACGATCTCAGATCTCGGTGTGATTGATCCAGTGGGGCCAGTTTTTTTTTTGTCGTCCGATCTTCGGTCCCCGCGGTCCGGTCGTGCCAATAAAAACGAGCCTTTCGGAATGATGAGCCAAATCCATTAGTGCATTGATGCGTTGGAAATAAAGCATAACTTTAAGTGGAATATCTGATGCATGATGATATAGTACAGAAGAGTAGAGAGAGAGAGGGAGAGAGAGGGAGAAAACAACAGGAATGATCCCATAAAGTCCATCGCTCCACCTCCACAGCTAGGCGACCACAACGTTGACCACAGTGAGAGAGTGGTCCGTTCGGTTTCGCGAATTGGTGCTTTAAATGTTAAGCTGATCGATCAGAAATCCCGAAATCGATTTGGCACACCCTCCTAAATCAAACCGTTTATTAGAATTAGATCAGCAAAACGCTAGCCGCGTGTGTGATCTCATACACAGCTTCCACGGGGTTCAAGGTTTGTCAGTCCATTCCATTACGAAAAAGAGCAAACTCATTGAGCTAAACAGCTTATATCGCCAACTATGTAACTGCTTCTAGCTCTTCTCCGTATTTTTTTCTTCTTGTCTTGTCTAAATCATGTTCACTTATGAATATCCCGATCCCGCCTGTTCACCTGCTCACCATCCCAACAAAACCATTCATACAAAGCTCATTCACGCTGGTTCAGCTCCATTCATGAACGCTGATGCTCGAAAGTCTCCTGTCCGAAAATCGCACGAAACCTTTCGATTAACCCTGCGTGCGACCGCTAAAAACTCGTCACGTCGGATGTTGAAAGCGGTGAGCGAAATACGCCGGCGGATACGCCGAGTGACTAACCAACGGAATCAAAGATCACAGGACACGGCATCATAACATCCGCCGGCAAGATCACTCGCGAACGTCGTCGATCGTGCGAACGAAAGACACGGCCAAAGAGCGTCTGCAAGAACTGGTTGCAGGAGGAACAGGCAACAAAACAGGCAAACAGAAACAAAAGGTGATATCTCGTGGGTCCGCTCCAGTCGGATCAGAATATTCTGCCAGCGGTTGCGATTAATCCGTACCTTCGTCAGGGTTCGGTGCCACCGTGGACGATCGACGACGATTTTGACTAATTTTCACCGCCAAACTAGATACACGATTTTGGACTTAAAGGTTCTTAAGGAGGTGATCCTTCGGCCCCGAGAATCGCACGCCCCGCAAGATCAATCGCCCGGTGGTCGGCCAGTTTGATGGAGAGCTCCCGGATTTGTGGCACGTTTCTTTTCATTCTGATTTACTTTGGCTTTGGTGTATGTTCCTTGATTTTTTTTGCTCTCTCTCTTTCTCTCTCTCTCTCTCTCTCTCTCTTTCAAGTTGGCCCATTTGAGAGCACGAGACGGAGAAGAATAAATTTGGTGATATCGGGATGGTACACGATTCAATACTTCCGATGGCGGTTTCCCCGTTTTTGATCCGTTCCGTCACGTGTAAATGTTGCGACAGTGATTGAATGAATTATGAATGAATTGATACAGCCGATATCGCGCTCATGTACGCATTATCGTACACTTGTACGCACAACATCGATAGCTATAAAAGAGGTTTCCTCTATTGGAAAGTAGGAGCTTCAGGTTCCTAAATTTCTATTACATCCCTTCATTTCTACTCTCATTCTTTTAACAATTCCTAGTTGATCTCCATTTTGTCTTGATGACCTCTTTAAAGTTTGCTTAAAGAAACAAACACATAAACTAGCATCAATATATGTTTTACTTTGCATAGACATGGTTGCTTAAAGTTTTTAACGCCCCTGGGACGCATTGGCGCACTATAAACCTTGGTGCTGGTACACTAATCGATGGAATCTTTTTACCAATTAACAACAAAGTAGATCCACCAGCTCCTCCAGCCTAGCCGAGCCACGTTTATGATTGGTACTCAGTTGATTATGATCTCGCTCTCGTTTGCCAGCCAGTTATGACAGGCCTCCCAGCAGAGCAGTCCGGGCCGAGTTGTCTCGATCGATCCGGTGTTTCCTTACTGCCGCGATTTGATTGCCGACCGCCTAATTGGTGCCATTAAATTTAATGATTTACGTGCGACCGCACATAGTTGTAGCGTGTTTACTTAGGCAAAAGGTGCCACTTTTATCGGTTGCTCCATTTCTTGGTTGCTCCAGTCGCTACTTGCACCCAGCGAAGGAGTGCACCTCGGCTCGCTCGGCATTTCTACACCGTGCGGATGGCGTAGTTGTGGCCGAAGCATCTACCATTATCGTAAATAAGGTGTAGAAATAATTCCAACCGCGTGGCCATATCGCGCGCTACCCCATTAGAAAACAAATCAATTTGCTTACCTTAGTTCTTATTGACACGCAGTCACACGGGGAATGTCTGCCTGTTGTCTGCCGAAGGCTAGGCTCCACTTTCCTCAAGGTTGTTGGAACTTAACGAGGCATGCACTCACGTATTAGCAGCACAATATTAGCAGTAATTACTTGGTACACTGAGGCCACTTACGCAGGACTTCTAGACCAGAGCGCAAAAACGTATCGTGTTTTTCTAAATCATCACTTTTTAGTATACTTTCACGCTTGGTTAAATACTTTTCTTCTTGTTGTATCACACACTAACAATGTTTCACTTTGCATTAAACATTTGCTGTACTTCAGGCTCACTTCAAACTTTCTGCTTTTAAGGACATCCGTAACTTCTCGTTTTTATTAAAATTTGGAAATTTTACACGCCTGTTCTAGACTATCCAAATCAAAATGAACACCAAAAACTATATATTATATCCACCACTTTGCAAAAAGTAACACTAGGGAGTTTTTTTTTGTTTAAGAAATACTTCCACTCACATCAATCCCAGTTGAGCACGGTTACAGCAATGCTGTGTGTTCACTGCTAAACAAGATGTATAGATTCCACCGTGGATAGCTTCCAGGACACGCATCACTTTATCACTAATTACCGAGCTGTGTGAATCAGCACGATAACACGCTTATCGCACGTACAAGATAATGTTTGAGATATTTTCGTAGCAAATACGCGCGCACCACCGAAAAACACTTCCGTCCAAAACAAGCGACGAACGCAAACTAACTGGTCGCCATCTGGCGAAGCGAGCAACGCCAGATTATTCGTATGCTGGCGGCAGCCACGCCTCGCCTCACAACGGAGCACTAAAATGGCGGACGAAAGGAAAGTGGGCGTGGCTGTACGTACGTACGAAGCGGCGAGCAAGTAAATCAAAACTTATCGGCTTTTGGCTATGATTTTAGGGGCAGGCGAGCATGAAAACATAATTAAGAGCATTTTTAACACAATTTCTCATTGTTGACAGCAATTAAATTGCTTCAATTTTATTTTTTTAAATGTCAGCTTTCGCGTCATATGTTCAATAACAATTAAATAGCTTCGTTTAACGAGCAACCAGGAATTTATTGAATTTTTGAGAACAAGTTTAATTTATATGAAGCTGTTTTACGGTAAGTAAACAATATCGTGGTCATTATGAGCTCACATACACCGAGTCGGGTCGCCGTTCCAAACAATTATTTTTTAACTTACATCAGCGTTCAGGTTTTGTTTTTTGGTTTCCTTTTATCAGCACACATTAGAGTTGTGTCATATGTGTGTTATCAAACCACTCTGTTTCCGACTCGGTATCGTATCTCCCGGTCGCTACCCACCCATGGCGTATGGAGAAAGCCCATTCCAAGATTGTACATTTTGCGTTTCGAAGTCCTTTTGAAGAAGCTCGCTAGAAAACTAATTGCAACCCTGGCTGGATATCTTTCACTCACTTCAATGGAATGTACTTTAAGTGTGTTTCAAACAAATGCTTGGATTTTGTTTGTTAAAAACTGTATCCACAGCACATATTCCTAACGTTCGGCAGCTCACCAAACTGGTAGTGAGCTCTGGAAAGCTTCAAACAGTAGATAGTTGAATATTGATATCCAGCTATATCAACGCTAAGCCTTCCCCTACTCCGGATGCTGCCGCGGTAGGTCACACATACACTCGAAATCTCGATCACGATACGCCACAACCCGGGGACACATGCTAAATCCACGCGACGCCCATCGAAAACCGGAGGCGCCATCCAGAAGCGTCCCACAATCAGCCCCTTTTCTCGATCGATCCCAAAAGTCAGATTGCAGACAATAGACACATAAAACTGTCACATAAAGTCCCGTGGCGCCTTGGTCTGCGAAGGGTTTCACTCTACAGCGTCCCTACGGTTAAAGCTTGCGTGCGTCCATCCACCTGAGCGCATCGGCGGACGAATTTGTCTGGCTCGGCGTGGTGCATCGTACGGGTGGAATGCGTGCGTTGCGTAACCGTAATATTCGTCATTGACCATTTCGGACCATTCTGG
Organism: Anopheles stephensi; assembly: GCF_013141755.1. Lineage (NCBI taxonomy): Eukaryota > Metazoa > Arthropoda > Insecta > Diptera > Culicidae > Anopheles > Anopheles stephensi. The sequence continues at coordinate 63,233,202 of NC_050202.1, read as the reverse complement.
ACCGTCCGTTAGGCGTCACAGCTAACCTCTCAGGCAGTCCCAGTGATCGGGCCTGATGTGTCTTCGAAGGTGGTACGATGCTTCCTTGTTTTGTTGCTGTTGCTTTTTTTTCCTTCGACCGATTCTGGAGGTTGTCCATTTTTTTGTCCATGTGTGTGTGTGTTGTAAATAGGATCCCTTCTTGGTCAACCCACAACGATCACGCCAGATTGACGCTGAGCCAGCGTGAAATTAGTCCCCGAATGTGTGTGCTTGTCGTGTCGACCCATAATTCATGAGTCTAATGGAGCGTTCTTTTGCAAAGGTCTCTTGAGCACAAATAGAGCATGTTTAGTGAATGAAATCTTGGCTAGCTCATGAATCTATAAATTGATCATCCTTATTTGTTCCCAATGTCTTAAAAAAAAGACATCCAACTTCAAATGCATAAACTTACGGGAAGACATATTGCTAGAGCTTTGCTACAACCAGTAGCTCAACCATCAGAAATGTTTAATCCTACTGCATATTCAAATAGTAAATAAAGAACCTAAAATGAACGAGAAATATAGGTCTTCAAATTACACATCTCTAATGAACTATTGGTCGTCCATTTGCTACATCAACTATTGGCCCAACCATTCTCTCCTGTCAGGTTCGTTACTTTAACTTCATTCAAGCAAACATTCAACATTCTCACCATCGCTTATTGCAAAAGCTCTCCTTTAAGCCGTGCTTACGGACACCTTAAAGCATTTTGGTGTTAACTTAATGTACTTTAATGTTGCCGTGTGTACAGACTAGCACCCGGTCGCCCCGATATTGATGCCACATTGCACCCGAGCATGATTTATTAGCCCAATGGCTCTCTCTCTCTCTCTCTCTCACACACACACACACACACACTTCAGGCTAATCTAATCCTTGGCGGTAAATACAGTTTTACTCGTTTCTGATACCCCCAAGGGAGGAGGAGGAGGAGGCCAAACCAACCAACCAACCCAGCCCACCAACGCGGGTAATACTTTCCAAAACCTACGAATTAAAATCTGCCCAAGTCTCCTGTCCCCCCGAAGTATACCACCTCTCCTATAGCACCCAAGCCAGGGATCCTGCATCAAAGCTCCCGGTGCATTGCATACGGGCTGCACTTTCCGCGTCGGTAGCAGCTTTATTAACAGCGTGGTTTTATTGCCCACCAGTAGTAGTATCGGGGCCAATTAAATTTTGGTTTTATTTACTGATAATTCCAACCTGCCACGTACTTCAACCAAGCCTCCCATTTAATCTGGTGCTCACCAAAGCCATTCTTTGATCAGTGAAAAAAAAACAGTTGAGCCTCCTCCAAAAATGTTGCAGCTTATGGCGCCAGTTTATGATGGGTCTCCTACGCACTTTATCATCGCGTTACCATTTCTTCGATAACTGGCCAATAAAATCGACTTACGGACAAAGGCAAACGAGAACGGAAAGAAACGCGAGCTTGAGAGGAGTGCGCGTTCATTTTATTTAGCTTTTGATTCTGAGCTCTCGAATCGAAACGTTTACATAAACTGCCAATGAAGAGATTCGCAACTATGAAGTACTGCTGGGACCGGCTTTAAGACAGTCCAGACAATGTGCGATTTTATTTTAACGAACTGATTCCGCATAACTGCTTCATTGTGCTGTGGAAAAAAATGAAGTAACCAAAGCAGTAGTACGCCTACCGACACTCTACTTTATAGCTTCAATTGTTTTGTTCCGATCACAATTCCATCGGCTGGTTTTAGGGCCCATGTCTTAAGGACCCCTTTCTTCTTGTGGTGCATATTCCAGCCTGTCCAGCAGTAAACCCCGTCTCTCAGCATTCAAACCAAACGCCCGACAGGAGAAAGGCTTTCTATTTTTGAAATTTTACGACCAAGAAAATGGTCGTAAAATGGAGGCCTCCGTTAGAGCCAGCCCACCAACCAAGGGATCTTACGGTGCTATGGGTTCCGGCGGTGGGCCCGCAAAGGAGATGATGATTACACCATTGTGCGCCCATTCCAACCATTCCACTCGCAGGGGGTGACGTTGTGCAGTTAGAACCGCAAAACCCGATTTCCCCGATCCCGACAACGGCCCATAATGGTGTAATAAAATGGGTTCTTATCATGCACGGTGGCATTAAACGGAAAGCAGCGAAAGTAATGAGATGGAAAACATTTCCCTACTGCAGGCTGAGAATGGGCTGGCACAAGGGCAGGGAAAATGGAGAACAATGGTGGAGATTAGGGATAGTTTTTCTTAGACCAGGGTTTTCAGATTCCTCAGGTTATGCCTATAGCGTCATCTCTGGTTCGTTTCCTAATCCAAATCACATGTGGAAGATGTTTTACTTCTTGACTTAAATTTCCCGTGCTAATGCTTCTGGAAAACTTTCCCCTAATCCTCACAATAAGTCTTGTGACCTGATATAGTACCTCAATAAATCATATTTGGCATATCTGCCAAGCGGTTCAACGATATGTTTACATGACTTTGACATGAAATCAAGCAGCACAGCGTGATTGGCGCTTATCTGGAATGAAATTGTAATTTGAAGCGATTTATTCTTTTTTCTGCTTCCCCGGTACCACTGCTCATTACGGCTAAGCACATGTCAATTAAAATCATTCTCCCATTGCACGCTTTTGCAATGGTTGCATGACGCTGCCTGCCCGGTGATGCATGATAATATCTTATCCATGGCGCCAAAACAGCAAGCACGAGCCGCTGCTGCCCATAAGTTCTCCATTATACAACAACTTTATTAAGGTGTCGAATTAAACATTCTCCAATGTGAAAGCTTACCTTGCAATTCCTGGGTTGACGCACAACCAAACTGAGTCGAAGGGCTAGGTGGATTCAACTGTAATCGCGCTTGATCAACAACGTGGAAAAAAAAGGACGCTCGGTAGAGAGTTTTCTTTCCCTTTTTATGTTTGGGTGCTGTAACCTAAACCTGGCTCCTGGCCCGGGCTGCCACTTCCGACCCGAACAGCCACACGAAATATCCGAGCGCTATCAGCTTCTATTAATATTTATGTACCTTTGGCTACGCGAGCTTTATAGCTTTATTTGACCATAAATATTAATTGAAACGTTTAAATGACCATAAACGCGTACTCGTTGCCGCTGCAGCACTCAGAACTATCACAAGCTGGAAAATGTTATGCTGTACGGGCGCATGAGTGTGTGTGCGTGTGGGGTCGTTTATGTTCCTTAATTGTGGGTACGCTTTATGCTCATCATCATCGAATGGTTATAAATAAATGCTATAAAATCTATTCGTGGTTTATAGCGAGCTTGTGAGCAGTTAAATCGGAAACGGAATTCTAACACATTCAAACGTTTCTATTTGAAGCTACAATAAGGTTGTAAACGTATAAAAAATCTCATCTAAATAGAAAGACAAACAAGCAGCCCATAATTAACTAATTAAGATCTGTGGACACGAAATAAATCCTTTTCGTTTTTTTGGTGCCTTATTTTTATATCAACAGCATAAATTGCCCTTTTCGTTATGCTCAAAATATTGCTGTAGTATGTGGCCCAGCCCTCGGTTCTCCACATCGTAGATCATTTTTAAACACTATTAAGCTTATCTTTGGCAGTGGTTTTGAATGTTTCTTTCATCCGCCACCAAGCAAATACAAAATTAGGAGAAACAAAGAAGGCACAACAATCTAAAGCACCAAGCAAATTATCCACCCCGAGAACGACATTCTGGCGCCTCCCATTAGCTGCTGTCCACAGGCAAAGCCAACAAACACCGGAGTCTGTACTGTGTATGAAAGTGCATCCTAGCGCCTCATCGCGATCAGAGCGATCCGCAATCCGCGAAAAAGACTCGCGTCCTGCCGTTGCGGCCAAGCTGGTTTGCCGGCCTCTACGCAAACCGTGCCCGAGGTAAAAGCCATTCTGTGTTGTAGTCTGAAAGCATGTCGCGACGCATCGTTTCCCGCTTCCTCCACACAGACTCCCCACGATCGGCTCGGACCCCGAGCTCGGTCACTGTGGCGCATCAACGCCCAAAAGAGAATACAGGATCATACAAAACAAAACAGAAAAGACCTCTCGCCGCCTTTCTCATAATTTCCGATGCATCATTTCTGCTCCCGCAGTGCAGGCCCCCACAATCTTGGCGTCATGGTGGCCGTCATGGCGACCATTATCTGATTAATTTCCCGCTCCTTATATAAACGTAAATCAAGTAAACCTCCGAAGTACCCGTAGCGCCCCGGTTGGAATGTTTGCCACCACGGCTCAAGCCCCGCATTCAAGCGCGGCCCGAACATTCGACGTCCACCGGACGGTTGCAGAAAGGCGGCAAATATCGTTCCCGATTCTTATCCCTACCCCCCCTTTTGCATCCTCACGAAGATGCCCCCGGGGGGAAGCTATCGATTGGTGTCCCGCACTGGCGACCCCGGCTAATGCAAACGCGTTGCAACTTCGCATTAATCGCCAACAAACACGTACCTCGATGCTTCCACTGCGACATGCTGCACCGGAGATGCTTTTTTTTTGTTACTGGTCGAAAATTCGGTGTCTTGCAAGCTGCAGCTAGCGGCCGAGACTTTGATGTTGTGTGACCGCTTGCTACGCTTGCCGTTCGCTTTCGTACTACAACACATTGGCTCTTTGGCGTGCAGAAACGGCTTGCAGAGCGTCGAAGAAGGTGCATAGAGGGTACAATTTGAGATTAATTTTCTGTGGCGCCAATGAAAAATATAATAGAAAAATACAAGATGATTGTGTTGCCAACAAGCAAACAGCGCTCTTTTCTATGAAAATTTCTCTCATTATGATACGGTCTCCAAGAGATGACTCATCCGGTCAGAAAAAAAAAGATGCCGCCCTAAAATAGTAAAGATCCCGTCCGAAAACCATTCCAATATGATCCGCTCGACTGGGCGCTCAATCTACGGAATGATCTTATAAAGTTCACCGAAAAGAATCGCCCTTGCGTGTGCGCCGACCAGCGTGTGCGCCACCCTGCCCTGCGACACAGCATTAGTTAAGTGGAACCAAGATAAAGTAGCACCACGGCAGATAAGTCGGTGACAATAGATTCCGGAGTGTGCGTCTGCAGTGCTACAACAGCAAGATCACGGACGGACTTTCTCGATCGCCGTTTAAACTAGAACGTAAGGAAACGAATGCTGGAAAGCGTGAGTCACCAGCTGCATAACGATGCGAAGGCCATTCGCTTGGATGTAGGTTTTTAAGTGCACTGTCCTTTTTATTACGAATTACTCTATAAAGCTCCCAGCCCACCGCTGTACATTTGTCTTAGCTTCGGATACATATTTGGTACCTTGCGTTTACATACTAGCTCTATCTACTCTATCACTTAATCTATTGCATTGGCACGCGCACTGGCACACACACACGCGCTCTAGCCTTCCATAGTTTCAATCAATGTTAGGCTAATTACCAGAGCGCTCTGCCACAGCCGTGCTGGTGATGACACTGGTAATCTCTCCATTCGCACCTCGATTCCCATCCATCGATGGTACACTGTGGATATAGGTAAGATGCGTATGAGTATCTCATGCCTCTGATAGCTCCCTCGCGTTACTTACGATATTGGTATGTGACGTGCCAGGTTGTTAGGAACGGGAGCGAGATGAGGCGACGAATTGCCGCCACCGGGCGCACCGGGCGAACTGTCCACGTACCGTGGATCCTGGCCGGGTGAGTTGTGCAGCTCCATCGGCTGGGACGTCGACAGATGCGGTTGGCTGGTGTTCAGTAGCTTTGGTTCGGTCGAGATCGAGTGATACTGGGACGGTATCATCGATGGTAGCAGTTTCCCTGCAGGAAGTACGATTCGTTAAATTCGCCTAACTTACGCGGGAAGTCTAAATCACCTGATGCTTACCTGTATTAAGCCCGTTCATCGGTTGTATCTGCTGACTAGATTTGGGTTTGCGCTTTCGCGTCTGGATGCCGTCCTTCTTCATCGTGATCGGACGGTTTACGCTGTGCAGTTTGTAGTACAGCCCGCACGCATTGCACACCGGATCGCCCTGATTGTTCCGGCGCCACAGCGTTGTCGTGGTGGTTTGACAGTTCGCGCACGTCACACCCGAACGCCGGTTACCCTGAGCTGGAGGTGTTTTCTGGAAACGGGCCAGAGTTTGTCAATGTTTTTAATCTAGCGACTCTCGAACGATAAGATTGATCGCACTCACCACCGCTTGTTTGGCTTTCTGCGACCGATTCGGTGGCCGGTTCGTGCCCGGATTCTGTCTCGTGTACAGGGCGCACGCATTGCACAGCGTATGGCCAACGATGTCCCGTCGCCAGAGTGGTGTATCGGAGCTGCCACAGTTCACACACTCGCGGTGTTCCGGTGGAGCCGCCAGCTGGGGATCGTATGCTTCGTTCAGGGAGCTAATCTGCCAACTGTGCTGCCCGTTTGCCGCGTACTCTCCCACATTGCCGCCCGCATTGTCCATCACGATCGTTCCGGTAAAGTTCTGCAAAGCGAAACAAAGTATAAGATCAAGGATCTGTCGGTACAAATCGGCCTATCTAGAAGGATGGAAGTACAAATTGCATACATTAAGGCGTTCACTGATGCAACAATCAATACAGCGAAGGATCGTATAATAGCGGGCACCTACCGTATTGTAATCGACTCCTGCACCATTCCAATAGCCCTGATAAATCTGTTGCGCACCCGGCGAGCTACTACTATGCCCGGTGGCATTTTCGTACATATTCTGTGAGTTCGGAATCGGTGGTGTGTAGTGAATTTGCTTGGTAATGATTGACGACGAGGTTAGCATCGGCTCGCCCTTGTACAGCACCGGATTGGGGCTCGGTGAATTGTAGTAGATTTCCTTCTGCGGCAGGAACGTGGTGTAGTTCCCGGTCGTGTAACCATCGGACGTGATGTAATAGTTCTGAGGTGACGCTAGTGTATGCACCGGTTCCAGGTTGGTGTAGTGTGTCTTTGCATCGACGGTACCTTCCGCTACCTGCTGCACTTCACCCACCGTACCAGATCCTTCGTGCGTCTCGTACACCTGGATAGTTTGATGATGAGGCGGTTGTGCCTGAACCTGAATCGTTGAGCCGGGCTGGGATGCAACGCTCGATGGGTGTTGAGAAACCTGCCGGAAGAAATAATGCCACTGCCGTAAGTATACGCTTCATCCGCCTAATTGCTCGCGATCCCCTACCGCTTCAATCGTCTGCTGTACCTGTGCCGACTGTGGATGTACGTGATGGTGGGTTTGATGTCCGGGCGGAACCATCCCATGTCCGTGGTGCGCATGATGATGATGGTGATGATGGGGATGGTGCGACACGTGCGGATGTCCCGAGCCCGTGTGCAGTGTCGATGGGAGCGCCAATCCAACCGCTGGCTGCTGGTAGATGTACCGCGAATGTGGATACTTGACGTCCTCGTAGCGGTTCACGTATCGCACCGGTTCCTCGCCATCATTCTTGTACTCCACATAGATGGTCTGCGTTTGGACGGGTATGATGGTGGTTTCTGATGCGCTGTTTGCTGCTGCTGCTGCTGCTGCCGCCATTGCCGCCTCCTTTTCGATCATTTCCCGCTTGACAATCTGCACGCTCGGAGCTGAGGCGGAGGTGCTGGCCGCACTCACCACTACACCCTGATCCTGACTAGTGGCATGGCTCGTCTCATAGCTGTACCCGTGCTGCTCCACACCACCCGCCGATTGAACCGTTTGGTGATACTCCACCGTTTCGTAATCCGATGACTCGTTGGGTGGTTCCTGTCCTTCCGAGATCTCCCTGCAACAACAACACCGCAAACCAAAAGTGTTCAATGGATTAGTCACGTCATGATCAGATCATATCAGCTGTTTGTCACTCACCTAATTTGGCCCGTCGTGGTGATCATTCGCTGTTTATGCTGGTTGATGATCACAGCCGTCTGCTGGCCGGGTGAACTTCGCTCCGAGCCCGGGTGCAGTTCCGAGTTGACGATCATCTCATCCACCGGTACTTCGGTGAGCGTGTGTGACGATTGCGATACGCTTACCGGTTGATGTGAAACGGTTTGATGCACGCCGGCAGACACATCCGAACTGGGCGCCTGCTCCTGTTCCTTTGGCTCGTTAGACGTTTCCATCTGTAACGGTACGATCACAATGCGAAACTGTATTATGCAAAAACTCAACTCGGCTGGTAAATCCTAACAGGCAAATATGCGTGAATCACATGCCTCAGCATAGAAATAGAAAAAAGGGCCTGCCGCTGAGGAACACGTCACTCGCTCGGTCGGCTCACTAAACCAAGCCTGGGTGTCGAAAATCGGTGAGTGACTACGGAAAAAAAACGAGGCTTCTCCAACTCGACTGCAAGTTGACGTAGAAATGTGGGGATTCCGTTAAGCAATCACCGGGCAAAAGCAAATACGACAGCGATGGGTTTGTCGCGGCAGAACCCCACCTCGTAAACTGCCGGCTCGTGCCCGGCCAACTCCGTACTACTTCCGCCCAAACAAGCCCGTTTCCGGTCGACATCGAACCGGGCGCTTGTGGATGCCGATGACGCGTGGGGTCATGACTGGGCAGGAAGTTTTGGTTCCGCTGCGTGACATCAGTCATCCGCATCAGCAGATTCGGCGCGACAGGAAGAAATCTCCCAGAACAAATAGACACCATCGATGAGCCGACCCAGATAGGTGACCCGCCAGCACGCAGGTGCGCTGTGACACGAATGTTGCGTTATGTAAAGCCAGAGTTCCGTTCTCATTTATTGATGCCTAGAGAGCTTTCGTAGCAAGTTTGAACGACTGTCAATATTATTATTATTTGGAAGGATTTTCTATTCATTGGTCTAAAAATTCGCAAGAAGGAAAAAAACAATCCCGTTACTTGATGTTCAGTTTTTTTTATGTATTAATTTAAGTAACTTATTCTTATCAAAATAATTTATCATCAGTTAGTAAAACACATTTTCACAAAAATCTTTGAAGTATAATTACTCCAAGCCTTAGGTCTGTATGGCTTTATGTTTAATGAGCAATGTCCACAAAATTTAACAGCCGATCGCCAACGGCTTTTTCAATTAAGTGCTGCTATCGTATCCTCCAGCAGCACATCCACCTACTGCCTGTCCAATCCAATAAACAGATCTCTCGTGCCCCCCCCCCCCCCCCCCCTTCAAACCCCAGAATCAAGCATCAAATCTTTTCGCATTTCAAAAATGGAGGAAAAAAAAAACAAAACAACCAAAACTAGCCCATTTCCAGCGTCTAATTAATTCACCATTCAATATGCGTGCGTGTCACGTGCGCAACCTAATGAATCTATCTCTATTACCACCGAAACCCAACATCAGCAAAACAACAGTGCGGGGTCCGTTGCTTCGTTCCTCGAAAGGAGATTGCCGCACGGCGATAAGAAGGTAAACACCAAAGGTTACTTTCCATCAGTACACAGTGCCAAGGACCCGGTCCGGTAAGAGGGACACACACACACACACGCACGCAAAGAAACTGAATGCCATTTCCCAATGCGGGATAGGAAGGCATGGTGGCAATGAAGAACCCGACCGCACAGAACCCATCAGGCGGCACGACCCAACGGTACCCGCGGGCCATCCGAGACCTTTGGTGGACAGTTGGCTGGGTGTATCATCATCGCCGCCCGGCATAGGCCTAGATAAATTGAATTGAGAAATAACTCAAAACGAAGTAAATAATGCCGCAATCAGCCAAGCGACCTCACAACTGGGGTTGGCTTTTCGTTCTTTTGTGTTTGTATTTTCCCCCTCTCTCTCTCTCTCTCTCTCTCTCTCTCTCTCTCTCTTTCTCTCTCTCTCTCTGTCTGTCTCTCTATCTATCCCTCTTAAGTGCCGTAATGATGTGATGAAATTAATTTGTATCGTTAGTGTGTCAAAAATGAATGAATATTCTAACGCTCTTCAATTGCCGTCAATTAAACGCGCATGTCCGGTTGGCTGTTGAAGTCCCCGGCCCCAACTGTAGAAACAACTAGAGAACCAACCAAAAACCAAAGTCGCATAACTTTAAACCTGTTCCTGGACAAATCGTTACACATAGTTAGTACAAAAAAAGCAACTAGAAAAAACAGGCTTCTTCACTGGAATGGCGGCTTTTAACACCTGATTAGTGTTTCGCCCCGATTATCACTTCCAGGCTGGTGGCAGTGCCACTAGAGTGTCGGCCCATCATCTAACGCGAACTATCGATACGGCATGTGATACTGTATCGCACCAAACTCATATCTTATCCGATCCCCGACCTACGCCGTCCACGGCCGATAACCCCGGCCAGGCATTCCAGTAGTGCCCGAGTGGATGCTTACACACCGATAGCATCGTACGCCAAGTGCCGCCGCTCTTGAGCTGACCGGCCGGCCGGCAAACCCACCATGCCCAGCCCAAATAAGACGAAATGCCCGAGCGTATGTGTGTGTGTAAGATCTATTTTTACCACTTTTTGCCTTTGCGTTGCGAAACCTCCCCAAGCAAATTGCCATCAAAAAGTCGGAAAACTAGCCCCTATCCCTTAATGGTGGCCTTCGGCTAGCTAAGGCCAGTATTTAGGAGCCTTACGCCGATGCCTACAACATCGACGATGATGATACGCATCGAGTTCCTCGAAAAGCAGCTTAGCTAACCCCGTTCCTGCAAATCATTCTGTTTCGCCCAGCCTGTTTTTCTTTTTTTGTCGTTGGTCTTACACCGAAACGACCATTCGCTTTTGATGCGCGGGAGCTCATAAATGTCAGAAGCGTTCGTAAAATTTCCTCTTATCTACGGCCTGTACGCAGTAAAGCAGCAGCACCAGAACGCTAACCATTGGGAGAGAAAGAAAAAGGAAGAAAAATAGATGCCCTCGATAAACACCCTGGTCTTAGCGATGGACGACGTGTCCCCAAAAAAAACACCTCAGGGTAGGCACAAGCAGTTGGGAGAGTCTCCACCTGGGGTGGGGGGGAGGTGGTAATTAAACACGCCTCACGCGGTCACCTTGCTCCCGCTTTACTGCTCCATTTGCTAACACGGGAAATTACTTGCCACGGTATTATATATTTATGCCCGCCCCGTTCGGATTGGTGAGCGACCGGCGAGAACCGCAGTTCCGATTTCATTTTCTTGAAGCCTCCGCTATCGCATTCGGGGACGCTAATTAAATGGTTCCCGAAGAAAGTCATTTGGCCCGGCAAGCAGCGATCAAGGCTATTTTCGGGCAACTGGGTAGCCTCGAAAGAAAGGTAGTGGAGCTAGTCACTGCGTACGTTGCTACTATGGTTCATTGATCACGCATGGTCGCCCTCCAGCCCTGAACCCGATATCAAAGTCCCGATCGCACCTTCCCTTTTGGCGCCAGCGTGTATATATGGCGCCCTACGCTTCACACGCTACAACCTCACTCCGATGACTCAACGGCACAGGAATGCGCTAGTCGCCGTCGTCGTCAAGAAAAGGAGTTCAACAACTGTTAACAGGCTTCATCGCTTTACGAAAGCTCACTCTACCTCACCGAACAAAAGGCGCGAGACCGTAGGCTGTTTCTCGCTGACTCCGGGTCGAAAAAAAAATTGGACCATCCATCAAGCCACAACATTCTGGCGTCGAAGCTAATGTCCTGCGCCTGAAAGCTTGTAGCTCGAAGGCGTCCACAAGAATGCACCGGCCGCCGTGGACCCGTGGTCACTCCATTTTACATTGCCTTCGACGCACGGTGCAAGTAAGATATCACTATCAGAAAGCTATAAATATAAAGCGCGGGAAAGAAACTGATCCGAACACCGGAATAAAGAAACACGGTGTTCAGGCCCTTGCACGGCGCTGGAAGGATCGCGAGATCGCTTCCGATGATCGGTGCACTGTGTCGCACACCGAGCGATAAGCTCGAATGAGCCTCTAAAATCTAAACTGCTAGTGTCGTCACCCCTGCCCAACAAGCTTTCCTTCGGCGGGTGATCCAAATATCCAAGATCTTCCCTAAATGGTTTTGCTCGGCTGCGGTCCCGTTTGCTTGTTATCTAACCAATTTTACATAGGTTTTTATGCGTGACGTGCCGTTTGGTACGTGGTCCCAGAAATTTGGACCGTGTAATTCTAAGCCCATCGGTTTCGGCCCTCAATCTTGACCGATGGCGAGGGTCTGACTGTACTAAAGATCATCGCAAGGTGGACAGACGGCGCTACAGCACTGGGCAAGCAGATGCAATGTTCCGTACAAGGCGTCGGGTCGTTGCAGGTGAAATATACCCAAGAAAAGCTGAGTTGGTTTCAAATTAATGGCATCTTGACAGAGTAAAACAAGCGTGTTTAAAATATTTGCTTTAACATTGCAAGCTTTCAAAGAGTATTTCGCAATTCTTCTTGGCTTAAACCTGAGAGTCTTGAGTGATAATGCCTGGTCTCTAATGGCTTACTAGACTTGATGATACCAAGTAGATGGTAAGTCAGTTTTCATTACGATAGAATGGCTCGGAAGGGATTCGATCCTCTGATATTTTTACGGGAACAAATTAAAGGAACTCTCGTAGCTATTACTGCAATAATTTCAAAAGTCCAGCTCACTACTGCTATTATCTTACTTCACTGCATAATTAGGATTCTTTTGAAAAAGCAACCACCGAAAGGCACCAAACAAAAGATCACAGTTCCGGAGTGTTGTAAATTTATCTAATTATGGCAGTAAACACACAAGCAATAACGCGTTGCTCCAATAACTCTAACAGACGGCACGCTTGGTTCCAATAAACAATACGTCCTATTCAGTTTTTTTTTGTTAAAAAAATGGTTTCAGAAAATTGGACGAAACCAAAGACGCAAGCGCCACTACATCTTCATAAAAAAAAACTTCGTAATTCTCGACCTTGACCATTATTGTGTCATAAAGTATGACTGCAGGACCTACGATCCGTATGGCATCAGTTATCCTTTGCAAGTACGGAAAAAAAGGAAGCACATGAGACGCAAAAAAAACCTTGGACTGCCCTTCTGGAGTCAACAACTTGTCCGTGTGGCGCCACTAGTTATGGTTATTGCGCCATTCAAGGTACTGCTTTCAGCACATAGGATTCGAAAGAAAGGTACGCCCAACTGATTATCCGGTTAGCACACCTAATAAGAGGCTCGTTCGGAGAGGTAGAAAATCGAAATTGAAGGCAATTGTCCTGCCGAAACCCATTCATACTTTTTTGACCGAGTCCCTGTCTCGTAAAGATTGTGATTTATGGCACACCGGAGATGGCAGAGAAGTGGTATCCTTCCGCAGCTCGCTACCCATTCGTAGCATTATTTTATCACCGTGGCACTTGGTTCAATTGTCTTTGACCGTGATCGTAGTGATTTGCGCAGAACGCACGCGACGCATGTTGACGATTCGTAAACAAAACAAAACCTCCTCGTACTACACCTCCTGCATGCGTGGGTCGTTCTTTTATCATACATGCAAGGGTTCCAAGATTACTCATCCGGGCGATAGGGCTATCGATAGGCAAACCGGGACACACGATAACCATCTATGCAGCCGAGACCTCCCGCCAACGCCGGACTATCATCGGGCGGAACCATGTGTGTGGGATCCTCCGATAAAAAGGTATATTTTATCTCCATATACTACTGGAGAAGCTGCTGATACTGGGCGCCTGCTGGCACATTTGCGGTCGGCCTATCTGCAACGAAAACCGGCATGCGTCTAGCGTCCACTGATTAGAGTCCTGTGTGTGTCTGTGGCTTGACAGCGATTAGGACTCGCGCCGGCCGGCATAAACAGACCCGCAAAACTCTTCGCCCAGACTCCTACCTTTGCAGCATCAGCCGACGATGATTCGTTGGACGGTGGGGGAGCATCGTTTGGTCCCGTAACCATCGATGCCACTGACGCCGTCGTGGTCGTCGAGCCGGGTGCACTTGTTACGGTCGAGCTTGGCACCAGGCCGGTCTGTGGACAACTGACCGCGACTCCACCATTCTTCGACTCCGACGAAACGGCCATCTTGCACGATTCCTACCACGTGACCACGCGCCGTACTATTTCTGGGACACGAACACTTCGCGCAGCAGAATGCACCGTTCACAAAACACTGATGGGCTTTATCCTGCCCAGGGCCACACTTTCGTCGACACGCAACAACACAACTATTGTTTATCGGAAGCCCTTCTTCGCTAGCTTGGTGCGATATGAGATTTGGGATTGATATGCGCGCACTCGAATCGATGTGTCTCACTCGTACACCGATCACACCAGAAGGAGCATCTCACTGCGACTAAGGACTCCGCGCCGCACGACATGTGGCGACTACCGCACCGCACAAATTATGTACATATTGAACGAAATTGATCGGGGCGAGAGAAAAAAAAATGACGGCCCTCCTATGTATACGTATGTATCGAACACCTCATTGACCGATCCGATCCGATGTTCCGAAGGGTGCTCGGGGTCCGCCGCGAGAGTGTGTATTGTGGTGTTGTGGACCACGGTTCGTCCCCACGTCTACCTCGAGCTACGGCCGCGAGTGATAGCGTGCCCAGGATAGGCTGCCATATCTTATCAGTTCAAGTCGAGGGGGGCTGATATATTTCGTTTGTAACAGTAAAATCTAACACCTTCCCAACTCTGCGGCCCAACTCTCGATTGCACATAAACGCACACACAGGCGCACACGCCCCTGTTAGATTCTCACTTACGCATACACAGCAAGCTTACGCACAATCAACACGGCCAAGCTGACGTTCTTACATCCATCAATCAATCGTCTCGCGCGCACACACACACTCACCCAGCAGGCGTTGAGATGCAATCACATCGACCGATCGATCGATCGACAACAAGAGAAAAAACGCAGCGTACTTCCGAGCTCCCAAAGCTTTTCCCGCCCAAAGCTACACTAACTTACAGTGTTCCCAGCGTACTCACCGCAAGCCTTAAACCCGTAATGCCCGATGACATCCGGATGACCGACCCGTGACAAGACCCGTGTTCAGTGGTATTCGGGGCGTACGGCTCACTAACCGGCACACCACTATGCCATGCTCCCCGTACTGAATCCGGTGTAGATGGCGGACGTTTGCCGATGCCGAGATGTTCCGAAATGGGAGAGACCGAGAGGAAGCACACAAAAAAAAGCAAGAGCGACATCGTAGACACACACATAATATTGTACAAAACATGAAACAACACACACATGGCTTTGAGGCCAAAATCAACATTGGCCGACCTGGTACGGTATGGCGGTGTGGTTTTGGTTCGTCCATCCGGAATAGCCCGGGGAAGGAAATAAGCCCTCGCGCGCTTGCCAGTTGCCTTCGTCATCGGCCTCTGTTTGTCCAGAGGGTGCAGATTTCCAGCGTCCGCCCCACACCTCCAACTCACCTCTCCGCAGGCCGTACAGTTCGCACCCGTCACCACCAGTTAGCCCACGCTCGTTTTCTCCGGGTCTCTCAGAACCCCCCCTCCCGGGCAAGAGTTCCTCCAGTTGCATTCTTGTTTGAACTGCAATAAACTCCGAACCGTGCGGTAAAGTCAGGCCCATAAGCGCTTTTTTTTTGCCTTACTCGGGCAACCTCCGAGCAGTTTGTTTGTCTATGAGGTTTTGGTGTAGTTTTGCTACGATTTTGTTTTTGTAAGTTTCCGCCACCACGGTTTCGTGCGGAATTCCGTTCTGAACCCGATTCTACCTACGCGGTCGTGCACCAGAACGCAAGGGCTGATTTTTACCAGTAAAACGAGGATCCTCAGGAAGATCGTCATGGGCAGTCAAACACTTCCCAAAAATTGCAATCGATCCTCCGCAATCACTCACGTCTTGTTTGTTTGTCTCGGTTTAACCCTCAGCGCTCAGTGACGTGTGTTGCTGGAACAGCACGAACAGCCCGTACCCGACCGTGCTGAGACAAATTTGTTGTTTGCTCATAAATTGCTGCTTCGAAACGATCGACGTCGTTTGTGCATTAGCACGAGCCCGAACAGCACGGACGCTGCATCTACCAGCACGATCTGAAGCTGTAACACCCAGCACCCCGAACACAAACGTAGCTATCTCGCAACAGCTCACTTATCTGATATGCGATTTCGATCGGATAAGCTAAACGAAACAATAATGTTACGATCAGATTAGCAAACGCGACTGATATGTGAGCATGCAGCAAGTGGGAAATGATGGTACAAACACTTGTCTTGCTGCGTGGTATGTCTTCATCACTCTCCAGCAAACCAACCTCCCCGGAAGGAGCCAGTGTTACAGTGTAGCGACATCTGCAAACTTAATCCATTTTGGGGAGCAAAAAAAAACCTGGGGATTTTTATAATCCTAAAGCAATCCATCCGTTTTCCTTCCTTCCTGCCTAGTTTGGGCTTCACATCCAGTATCGATTTTCGGTAGGCTAGTTGGGCTTATCTTATCTACCGTAGCATGTGGTACTGAGTCCGGTGCGGCAGCAGCAGCCCTAGACTAAGCTAGCGACCCGTTGGATGGAACTCCTGGTTGGAAAAACAAACCGCAAAACAAACATAACACACACGGCAGCACCATAAACTGCGTGGTCAACACAAAAAAAACAAGTGGCAAAAACAAACGCGTAAGCAGCAAAGATCATTACTCACATCAACCTTCATGATCCTCAAATTTATGGGCAAGGGATTGAAAATATCATTATCTAATCCCCAATTACCTGGCCCAACATGATCGATAAGCTCCAGGTCGGTTAATCCTGCTCAAATGAAACTAAACGCAACCCGCCGTGTATACAAGCCTTTCCAAGTGTTTTTGTTTTTCTCATCTGCAAAGATGTCCATAAAGCAGACGCACCTGATGGCTCCACCTTTGCGCGTCCATTGTGTTGCAGGCAGAGCAAAAAAAAACACACAATTGCACCTATTGTTGTGCTCCTCTGACAGTGTATGGATATTGATTGATCGGTAGCACAAAACCACATGAACTTCTATCAATCTTTCGCCCACTTGGCAGGAATCTCCATTCCGGGTGGGACTCCCGGTATTGTTATTTTCTCATCTACCACACCTTCGGCAGCGTTGTTCAAGCTTCTTCTGTCTGCTGGAGAAGCGAATCATCATACCCGGGAGGTGTTCCGGGCAGGTTCCTCCCGCTGACAGCTCACGGTAAACGGGGTCCTCCGGAACCGGTGCCGGAGGGATTAAATTTTCTCCCGCGATTCCTTCACCTGCGCAGAAACTGCGCAACTTATTTGTAGAGCGGCCCGGTCCAACCGAGCAGCGGTGTTTTGCTACAGTTGCTTCATTTAAGGTGGGCACCGCGTCTTATCTGCCCATTGCAACATACGACACCCAGTGCCCAGGGGAAGCACTGCCGGCATATATGCAGCAGACACTCGGTGTGGCCAGCGTACAGCGACAAATGCTCATTAGGAAGGGTAAACACACGATAATGAGCTGTGGTGGGGATGCCTTCGGGGGAGGGTGGGGTGGGGCGATCGGAAAAGTGTGATAACGGGAACATTACCTGTGTGTGACGGGGGCTCTCGGGGGCTTCGCGATACCATTTTCTGGTATGTGTGTTTTGCTGTTGTTGTATTCTTCGTTGCCCCACCAACAGCTCTCGATACACTCGATTGGATGGATGGGCCTCCATGTACTTATCAACGAGGTTTCATCGCAAGTACCCTAGGCGAAACGGCCAGTGGGTTTCGCCTTGCTTCACCGTGACTCGGCACAAGTGCTCCATTTTGTGGTTGAAGTGCAACATCGCACATCGCTCGATAGGATCACGGCGGCCAGGCCGAGGAGCTCTTTTATGATGCGCAAGGCGTCAGTCCTGCTTCAGTCCTGGCCCCTTTCTTCTCTCATGCCCCCGTGCGCTGAGTTATCAATCGAAGTTCTGGGTAACAGCCAGTGTGGGGTGCCCGACGTTTGGACAGTATCCGATAAAATGATATCTGTCAAACAGGTTGCCGGGAATTCACACGAGCACCCTTCGCCATCACATCAGCTATCCACGTCACACCGTCGTCATACGATGGCGAGGGCCTGCTACGAAGAAGACACCCTAAAATCCTACTTTTCCTTCCATAAAGTGATACTGTATGAATTGTACACGGAACCGGTCCGTTGGGAATGACTTATATGACACTGCTGTAAATCGCGATCCACACGGGCAGAACGGAACTTGCGCGTCACCAACGCTATCACGAAGCAGACATCTTAACAAACGTTTGCGCCTAAGCACAAGATCCCCACGATCGCCATTTTTTACCCGTTTGACACATACATTGGGTAGGCTCACTGCTCACGCAACAACAACTCAGCTCAGCTACAGCTAATGTGGCTCAAACCACTACATCACAACTACTCCGCGATCAAGCGTCCAGCGATTGATTGTCACTTACACGAAACATGAACACTCACCCCGTTCCACGGGTTCCGGTACCACGTCACCCTTCAACCCATCGTACCCTCCTACACCGAGGCTGACAGGTTGATGATCCTGTCGCGCACCTGTCCAACCCAAAAACGACCCGCACGCGGTACCGAACCGCGGCACAGATGTTGTTCACCCGTGTGATGCCTCAAATATTGTGATAATATAATATAATATAAAATTTAGCACTCACTGGCGGGCGGGTTTTTTCGAGAGAGAAAAAAAAAAGTTATATCTCAGTACAGATAGTGAAGTGGTGCGGTGATAAGTTAACATATCAATTTGTTGTACCTTGATTTGCACCGCGTTTTACGCTTCGGCAGTCCACGGAAAGCGCTCCGCCTTCGAGTCGGTTGTCGCTCTTTCACGATCCGCAGGAACGGTACGCCGGGTCCGGGAATGTCGCACCGGCGCCAGAACCATTCGTGCCGTATGCCATCGGCCACGGGCTTGAGTAGAAAATGGGAGATGTGGGTGGAAAGTGGGGACACAATTTGGGACGGAAACGGTTGTCTTCCACCGGAACACCGAGGCTCGAGGCTGCCCGAGCGCAATAGGCAAACCATTCGGAAAAGCGACCACCTTTCCCACTCTCTGGCGGCCGGACAGTTATCTCCCTATCATATTAACCTTATTATTTCTTACATGCAAAAGGATGATAACTCCCTATCTCTGACAACAGTTTTATCAACCTATATCTGGGCGGGCGGCCGAAGTGGGACTTCTGATAGGCGCAGTAGCAACTACTATGCTACTTGCAATGTGGTCCTTCAAGTCAGCGGTACGATGCACTAGCCGGAAACGATTCGCTGCACTCACGCACAGGATGCGGAAATAGTGTGCTGGCAGTTGGCGGGCTGATATTAAAGTGACCACAAAACAGATATCAAACCTCGAACGGAACGTCAGGCGAGGGATGCTCCAGCTGAGGCTAGCTGAGGGTGAATCAAGTCAGGAGAAGCCAGCTTACAGCCAGCTAACAGTTCCTGTCATACCTTTACTGCATTCCGTTCCCCGCAATCCTTTGTCAAGGTATGAGGTGGAACTCATCAAGCATTTAAGTAACGGATTCCTCCATTTTTGAGGATATTTGTGTACATGAATTAATCTTCTTTTCTGGCAATATAACCATGAGAGATCCTGATCTGCCTGAGAGGACCTGCCAAATCTTCCTTGCAGTTTGAGTTTCATGACATTATTTACCTGCAACAAGGTAAGGTAAGTAACCTGGACAGTAAGTACTATATACTGAAAAACGAGCGGGATGAGACTTCATGAGCTAGATCATCTGTTGCTCTGTGAGACTTCAAACCTGCCATATGCCTCCATGTTCCCCTTTGATCGCACTCATTTTAATGAGCATTTCTGTACACACTAATTTTCTATATTCCATTCCAGTATTAAAGTTTCACTATAATTCTCGTGTACAAGAATCCAAAGAGCATTTAAACTGCATTTATTATACAATTTACAGCTGTTTGCAATAATTTCTGTTTTCTGTGGTAGCCAACAAAGAAGGAATTCAGAGGCCTTCGGTGATCTATTGCAAACAAAGATCTCCGAATGAGTATAATGAGTATTTCAAATAATTTTAACAAACTAGACGTTGATTAAATTACCCCAAAAACTGTTGATTCTTCAACAAGCACAGCAAAGATTGGAGTTAGCTCAGGATTTCCTTAATTAAATCACTAGCCATGAAGAATGAAGTGAACTGTGTTGACAGCAGGTTGCAATACATGAATCTACCGAATATATCGTGAAAAGTGGTAAATGCCTTTATTTAGTTCCTTAATTGGCATATTAATTTAGCAAAATAAAAAGTCGATGAAGTATTTCAACAATTGCCTAGACATTTTGATCGTCAAAGACTTCAAAGTTCTAGAAATTTAAGCTATCCGTTTCTCTTTGGATACACTTTATTATTTAACACTTTCCCTACAACCGTTTAATCAAGAAAATAGAAATCAAATGGCCCAAAACGGTTGGCTCTTTGCATAAGTCGTTGATCATTAGAAATGTTTCAATCAATTATGTAAGAAACACTTTTTGTTGTTGATCGGACAAAGTATAACTGGTGACGATTTTAAAGCGACATGTTTTGAAATACATTCCCCCGCAAGCATACTTTTGATCCATACTCACAGCATCTATAAACAACTCGACGACGACACAATCTTTTACCATCCAAACACAACACACGAACACTTCTTAGGCCAGCTTGATTACACCTCAACTTTGTCCAAGGAGTTTCGCCCAAAGCATTTGCCCCTTTTGCGCACCGAAGAAATTATGACATACAGCTACGGTGACGCTCGTCTAGCCTTAATCGTTGTTTAAATATTTATCAACCCGCAAGGAAGGCCGTACATTCTTAGAACCCTGGGACAGAGTCTCGGTAGATTCACCCATCTGAAAGGAGTTAGTAAGCAACGACCAAAAAAAAAAGTGTGACGTTGATGCATCCATCCAAAAATTATACCCCATAAAAAGGGTGTTTGATTCATTCTTTCCGTGTAGTTACTTCCCTCCTCCTCCTTAAGAAAGCCTTCCCTTGGCTCGTTGCCTACCCGTAAAATCTTCCCGGGAACCGGCTGGACTCATTCGTTTGTATGATTTCTAACCTTTCGGGCTCGACTCGGCAGCCCTAGCGTGCTGTTACTTTCTGCTCTCATGCTCATACGTTCTTTCACTCTTCACCTTAAACCAGAGATATAGACAATCAGTGTGATTGTAACAGATAACCGCCAGATAGAAACCGTTCATATCTGCCAGATATGAGGGAGCTTTACCAAAGGAAACCGGCCCACTCGACACGGCCGTTTTGTCGCCTGTGCAAACAGATAAAATCGCATGGCGGACAAACCGGCAGCCGGCCGAACCTAAGACGAAGTGTTAGTTTCGGCCTTGGCCGCCCGGGTGCAGTATGCGCGCAAAGGTATGCTATAGTAAATAACATTATCAAACTTATTATCTTATAATATGATTATCGCAGATATTCATTACAATTTTTCCTTCCTGTCTACTTCCTGCGCGAGCCTATCGAGCGCCCGCCACAGTATCAGAACATCAGTTTTTAACTGCGCGTGTCAGTTCGATTACGGCCAGAGACCCAAAAGGGTCCGGGGACTCTGGAAATCTTCACCGGTGTTTGCTGGCCATTTTTCCTGGAGGAATTTAATATTGTGTAAAATGTAAAGCCACCCGTGCTCATTACACCGGGGGCGAACGTGCTCGCAAGCATTCGTGGCAAAGTGTAATACTCGGTCCGTACCGAGTGGCCCCGGTAACAGTGAAGAAACCCGCGCGTGCGTTTATAGTAGTGTTGTTCTTACTCTTCAAAACAATAAAATCGTCAACTGTGCAAACGGAAGCCCTCCGTGGCCTCCGTGGCCTCGATGGCCAAGTTTACGTGTGATTTACAACGGACACGGTCGAAATATTGTCTCGTCACAATTTCGTACAAGCTGTGTTTTTTAAGCACTTCAATCGGCTTCAAATCGATCCGAAATCGGGCAGCTCGATCTCGCACGTTCAATAAAAATTCTTTATTTAGCCATGTTTCTACGTGATTGCACCACCATGGGGCGCGCACAGAGAGACACACATTCACACACCGTGTACGTGTATAAATGGATGGCTGTAAAAGTGTAACAGTAGTACATAAGCGTTATCTATATCACGCCCCATATCAGAAACTCTTATATTCGCTAGTTTTACAACGTCTGTGCAAGAGACCAGAATATGGTACACACACACTCACACCACTGTAAGCATCCACCAGTGCGTTTGATAGTGATGATGCCGATGACGATGGCGAAGTGACTAATGGAAATAATGCTACACAACACTCTGTTAAAAAAAATATGATGAATATTAGTCGAGATCGAAGAAATCTTCGTCGAACGCCATAGCAAGTGTTCCTTTTGAAGTTGACTTCATTCGTATGATCTCGACATTTAACATACTAAACCATGTTTTTATACAAGCTTGTCTTTATTTATGTATTGCATAGTGTCTAGCTCTAAAACTATTACGAGTGATTTTCTTTTTCTTGTTCAAACAAAACACACATGACAACTTACTGCTAGGTTGAGAAGGAAAGAAGAACCAAACAAAGATATGATACAACATTGAACTAAAGTTCTGCAGCACGATCGCCACACGCCTAATTTCAGATCTCGGTTCAAACTTAACGCACTACACTTTGCCTTACACGTCTAACAAATTTGGAACGATTACGAAGTATCCAGAGAGCTGATATGTTCTGTACAACATTGTTTGGGAACATTATTTACAGCTACTTATTATGTTGCCTGCTCTATCCAGGAGCAAACCTACGATATACACGCGCTATAGGCGAACGAACAGATCTGTTACAGTTTGCTTCTGGCAAATGTTTTACATTCTGATTCGATCGATACATTGGCATGATTAGACGAATACACTCGTTCCATCATTTTTGTTTTTGTTCTAACTACAATGCTAAACCTTTTGCTGGCTTATCAATTTTTTTTTGTCTTTTTTGTAATTTTTCCTAACAATATAGTCGAAGCAAGACAAATTCAACAACGTTTTTCCCCCCGTTCTTATCCCCGAATTATGACTCGCCCTTGCCTTGAATCGGCATCTGATTTATACTAACCCAACGAGAAAGTTGTATCATCTATCATCTATAAAACTAATTCCTTAACATGTTTAACATTCGTCGAGTCTTTTGTGTGATTCAGTTCATTTGGTATCATAAGCTTCCCTGCAGACAGAGCCAGACAGAACGAGACGTGTGAGATTCGTTCATCTGCACGTACGAATAACCCTTTGAGGTGTTTACTTGTTTTTTGTTTTAGAAATCTTCCACCGTTCCCTTTTTATCGGGACATCGATACCACGGTTGGGCGGTTGATGTTGTGCTTGCTCTCGATAATATCCTGCTGCCCGTGATTGCCCTCATCATCCGCTACCGAGGGACTGCGACTGTGCTGATTGTGAGCTGAGCCGTGCTGACCATGTCCCAGCGATCCAACGAGTCCCTCGTGATGCAGCGCTTGCTGGTAACCGCCATAGTGGCTTCCGCTTGACGGTTCCATCTTTACAATCGTGGCCATCGAATGCTGATCGACGCTACCGTTCACATCGGCAGGCAGCATATCGTAGTACAGCATGTCCTCCGGGGACTGTGGTGGGCTTTGCTGATATTTCAAGCTTACAATCGATCCGTTATTGTTGCCGTGTCCAGCACCGACACCCGACATACTGTAGCTTACGGGACTCAGCGGCCCAGCAGCAGCAGCAGCAGATTGGTGAGAATGGTGATGCTGTCCGCCAGATACGCCGCCAGTTGGACTGCCAACGAACATGTTCATCGGTGTGGGCGAGGGCAGCATAAAGGCATTGCCAGCCTTCGGTTGCTGGTTGTATTTGCCGTTGTTAACAATAGCACCGCTGGATGGGGTGCTGGTGATCGGGGAAGGCACCTGCTGGGTGTAGCAAATCGGTGACATATGATTGTGATGTGAGGGCGATTGATTGCTGCCCTCGCTCGACGGTGATGATGGCATCATCTTCTCGAAACTGGAGTTTTCCCCCAGATTCAACAGTTTTATACCTTCAAAATGGACCAAAACATATAAATTAATCGTTAGTTCGTTATTACGTGATTTCGTCGTGTGCTTCCTGCACTCGAGCAGTGAATTCGAGCAGAGCAACAACGCAACCCCTAAAGGTATGCAATTTCATGCACTGCTTACCGTCTTGCTTTTTCGGTGTCTCGGATATACTGTTACTGCTCGAACTGTTCTGACGGTTGCTCGACGCGTTACTAGCGTTACTTTTGCTGCCATCGCTGTTTTTGCTTCCCTTCGGTTTACGTTTGCGAGACTGCAACAATAAATGAGAAAAAAACACGTATTAATTCACCTCCTCCTAGAAAAAAAAAAACAATGCATCGCGTATATTACCTGTATATTATCTTTCTTCATTGCTAGCGGTCGATTTACGTTGTGCAGCTTGTAGTACAATCCGCACGCATTGCAAACGGGCTCACCGACCTGATTGCGACGCCACAGCGAAGTGTTGGTCGTGTTGCAGTTGGAACATTGCAGTCCTACGCGTCTAGCCGAACTCTGGAAGGTGATAACGTGGATAATTATTAGAATCGGTACCTTGGTTTCATAGCCACACATTAGTGGGGACACTGGTTAAAGAGCACTATGCAGGAAGCAGCTACATGAGGAGGGGAGGAAGTTAGTAAGTTTTAGGCAAGCAATTGCTACGGTTAGTAAGAGGAAACATAACGAATGCATATTAAACATCAAGCTACGGGAGTTTGGGGAGGGAGCGGTACTGGGTACACAAGCGACACAACCACACCAGGCTACAAGGCTCTATGAAATCCGTTCCAAATGAAGAAAGTCCGAAGAATTCAACCTACCATCCGTCGACTTTGCTTCTCCTCGGTGGTGCGAGTGGTCAAGTTACTGAAGGTATAGTTGTTCTTATAGAGATCCCCGCCCTGTTCTGCGGCCACTGGAATTACAATTTTGGATATGGTAGACTTTGATTAGTTCCTCACAAAACAACAGTACGAAGGCGAGTACGAAGCGATAATAAGGAAAATAGAAAGGTTTATTTCCAATAATGCAACAAGAGCAATTTCGAGCACGTATCAAGTTTCGAAACTAGCCATCTCCCTCGTACGGGAGTGTTTAATAATAATATTAATGCATACTGTTCAATGTACAATAATAGGTACACAGGAAAATGGTCTATCATCGATCGAACACTAGCATTGAATAAATAACAAAATAAACAACAGTAACTGGGCATAACTAGCAAGTGTGGACGACGTAGTCTCTAAATTGGCCGGGCGGGGTACACATCTGGTAAGATACTACTAGAACAAACCAACTACTCTTATCCTTCTGTTCTGTGACCTTCCACATCGGAATGGATTTCGGGGGAGCATTGGATTGGATGCGAAGCTTTCGCCCTCTTTTTCCTCCCCAAATCAAGGACAAATACACAAAAACGCATACACACACACACATACATTAACACAAACTCATCTGACTGTAAATGGAACTGATGTGAACCGTTCGAGGGACAATAATGAACTAATGCAGATGTACCGAAATAATTGGATGACATTTGATAACATTAAACGAAAGTGTTTTTTTTTTTTGTCGAAATTTAAAAAAAAGCATCAAACACTGTAACATAATTTAAGAAGAAAAATATGTTCAAATAAATGTAAAATAGTAAGAGAAAGGTGTAAGTCAATCAAGGTAAAATCGAAAACACTCAATATAAGGGATGAAACCATATGAAAAACTATAAAGCAAACAAGGTACGTTACGGAAAGGAACAATAAAGATGAGCACACACACACAAAAACAAAACAAGGAGCTAAAACGGGCAAACGTAAGGGGGCAGGGTGTAAGAAGAGTAGTTAAGAAGCTCTGGTTTACAGGATCTTTTACCAAACGTCTTGGTTGTTTCACCAGCGGACGATTCATGCCGTTCATCTTGTGATAGAGTCCGCACGCGTTACACAAGTAGTGGCCAGTTCCGTCGCGACGCCAGAGGGGCGTCTGAATAGCGCCACAGTTGACACACTCTCGTCCCTCCGTAAACAAGTCCGCATCGAGGCCCACTGAGGTTTAATTAAGAAGTTAAACAGGATTATTTATGCGTTAAGTAAGTTGAATTTGGTTTGTTAAAAATTTCAATAAGACTATTTGCAACACTTGATCGTTGACCTTTCGGGTCTCTCCTGCTGTGTTGTCAATATACTTTCAGCTAGTTTCGCCCTATTTTTTATTGATATGGTGGTGTAATGTGTTTCCTGCATAAACACATACGCTTGCAAATTCTATGCATCAAAACGGGACCATTGTGACGATTGTAGCATAAATTACCATGTATGCTTTGGGAAAGAAAACTATCTACAGCACCAACAACACTCTGCAGCAGAAATTGCCAACGGCCCTTACCAATAATAAATGTAGCATACATCGTTTACCAAATGCCCCACGCCACGGTTTTTGTAAGCGGTAGCCCATATCCCAAACCCCAGTTCTATGCCCACATTTTCATCGTTCCGGCCCTTGCTGCGAACCGGGCTTCCAGCTTTCTGCTTTCACTGTTTGGCATATGTCACGCATAGCATATAGGTGAATAATTAGCGCCTGGCAAGACACAACGTCTCGTCCGGTGTGGAAGGTGGTTGTAAAGCTCGTAATTCTTCGTCATGCTCCACGGACACACACACACACATTTCCGTACGCGGGTTGACAAACTTCCCGCGGTCGCGGTCAACGCGTTTTCCCATCGCTCCGGTCTCCAACCGGAAGCTCCGTTGCGCTCGTTCGATCCCGATAACCGTTGGTGCAAAAGTTGAAGGCAAATACCAGAAACTGTGCAAAGCAGACCAAGAACCATACCCATTCTTTCCAGAGTATCTAGAACATGTTTATACCATAAGTTATTAAGTCATATGAAGATTCATTAGCCAGACAAAAAGCACGCACCATAATGATACTTCCGCGAAGCCATAAAGCGTTTGCAATTTTCCTGTCCTTCCTTGTGTGAATCAATTTAATAACACGCTTGAGTGTCGCCTAGGCTAGAGGTCTCTCTGGTGATCTTTCGCCTGTCCTGGCACAGTGTGGCGTACAGAAAGAATGTTAGCTGCCTGCTCGGAATAGACACTCAGTCCGTGCCGGAGATTATGTGAAGGGGGCGTATACGAATCGGTCGGGCCGTGATCATTGCCGTCAGTTACGTACGGGGGAGCCTCTTTTTTATCGCCCTTGTTGTACGTGCAGAATGTCACAAATAATGTTCGTCAAACCACGTAGAGCTCGTAAGTTGCAAGAGATGGCACGCTGAGCTCTGGTTCCAGCACCACAGTTTGTACTGGTTTTTTACACCTGTTTTTCTACTATATTTCTCTATTCTTGCCACATGATTGTGGAATAGACGCATAGCTTGTTAGGACAAGGGAACCAGGGGACACTCGGACCCACTATTCTATACCAGTAAATATTATTAAAATTTTATAAATTATTTAGCTTTAAGATATTCACTCACAGTACAGTGAACTTCGAATAAGCTAACACCAGGAATGCGTCCTCAGCGTACGGTAACCGAATCAAAACACTGAAAAACCACAACAAAATACAAAACACACCGCACTGCTTCCGTTGCGTTTGTTGCCATCCGCGAGGTAACATATTACGTGATGATTAAGTATTGGGTAAAATTCAGGTTTTACTGTCTTATCACACGGGTCTTAACACACACAAGAGGAAAAAAAAAACAGCTCCCAAACCCAAACTGGAACGCATCCTGCGTTTCTTGGTGTTTCTGTTTGATGCCCGTAGGAAAAGGCAGCAGAGAAAAAAAAAACAAGCAAACACACACACACCCGACTGTATGTTGTTCGTGTGAAAAACGGTCCATTCCAACATTTGGGCACACATTGCCAAAAAACATCAACAAAAAACGAAACCAGAGTGCAGCAACATTCACACGCAGCCACGTTTGAGACACGGTCCGACACGTGGTGCAGAGATCGTGTGAGTGATCTTGATAAGAAAACGTGACTCTATGGTTTGCAAAATCGGAGAATAAAATTCTCAATATTCGTACTCCACCGTTGCTCTTATATGTGCGAATGTGGTATGCTTACGTGCTGTCAGTGACGCTGCCGCTGGGAAGTGTGTCGTGGTGGTGGTGGCCACCGCCGCCCGTCTATTAGCCACGGCCGGAGTGGTGCTAGACGTTGCCACACTGTACGCGATGCTGCTGGTATCGTAATGCTGCGACCATGTGTCGTTCTGCAAAAAAAAAAGGAGCCATAGACGGTTACGGTTTCGTGGCTTCAGCACACACACACCCACACAGCTCGGGATGGTCGTTTTCACCTACCTGTTGGGGGTAGGACGTCGAGACGGTGCTGTAGGGATTGGCACGCGACGTGCTGGTGCCGGAAACGATCCGCTGGAAGCCGGGCAGGGCCCCTTTCATGTATTCGCTCTCCATACCGGAAACGCCACTCGACCATAGATGATCGGCGGAGCTTCCGTTGAAGTACTGCATGGCCGGGAACGAGCAGCGACCGTACGAAGGACTGGAATGGAAGAGCATAAAATGAGCAAAATTAGGTACTGTCTCGGGTGATAACAATCCCGTGCCTGTGGACAAGGCTACTGAAACTGATTTTTTGTTGACAATTTTTTTTAATGACGATATTGCTAGACGATCCTCGATGGATTCTTTTCAAACCGAAGATATGACTTATTTGTTTACATTTCCTGTGTTTTTTTTTCTCTTTGATTATTTCTAGGCCCTACTCCACAATCGCTGATGCCTTCATGGCCATCTCCTACCCAGGTCTGGCGTAATAGTAGTACGCGTTTTCGAAATTCCTTACCACACTCGACTTCCAACCATCGAACGACACTGCGCGAAGGAATGTGAAATGAAAAAAAAACCCACCCTAACCCTCGTGAATTCCTAGCGTAAAAGAGCTCGACCTCGAGTCACGATGCCACTTGTCCCAGCAGACGAACAATAACTGAACGACTGAATATCGCAATCGCTGACTAATTTCATTGAGCGAGGTTTCTATTCGAACGATTGGTGCTCCGCACTCCCTCCTAACTCCAAGCCCTCCCCATTCTTCAGCACATCACTCCTCGAGCACATCGAGAGCGCCTAAGCAAGGAAGGAAGCTGTGTGTTGCGGTTACGATCGGTTTGTTTACAAACAGCCGGGTTGCAAACGGAAACTGCGACTGAGTCTCTTTCTTCCCATCCTGTCCCACCCAGCACGGCGATCATGTGCCGTGAGAGGGCACAGCACAAACCGTGTTGCTGTAGATTTTTGTTTTCGTCTGCAAATTCACACACATCAGGCAGCTGGATCGTGTACGCGATTCAGCATAAATTGGCTAGCAATCATCACCAGTGCGGCACTTACATTCGATAATTCATCGCTTTGCTTTACGTTGCTTGTCACACGCTAGACGCTCGATAACACTAAAGATGAAGACTGAGAGGTAGAAAGGCACACACATTGATCACTTTTCCTGTTTCATGCTGCACACGACATGATCATCTTCAGGTGTGCGTCTAGGATCGGTAGATAAATCACTTCTACCCAGTAAGATGTTTTCCAACCGAGCTTTAAAATCCTTACAACTGTCTTATTCACATACACACACACTGGTCAACAAACAGCCTTGCACAAGGTTCAAAACCAGCTCCTAGTCGCACACCTATCGATGGCGACCGCCGACGAGCGAATATCAACCGGAGCGGTGGATACACCGAACAAAACTTAACTGCCGAGCGTAATGTTTTGACCGGCCGCGAGGAGCGAGGGGAAGGGGGGGGGGGAGAGAGAGAGAGGTGGAAAGCGTCCAGGGGCTCGCATGACCACTCTGGCCAGCGTAACTTTCGTTGTTGTCACAACTTCTGCCACCGTTGATAAAGCCAGCTCGCTACCGGGAGCGTGACATCGCGGTAGTTTCTTTGTGGCGTACCGTGCCCACCACTAATCGCTGGCATACCTAACGTGGGTGGCAGTAAAACATGCAATTTGCGTAAGGCTTTTCCCATCTCGGACGCCAGCGCTTTAAGACGATTTTTGGGCTAGAACGTACCTGGCGCATTTTTTTCCAACTCTTGGCAAGGAATTATAAGGGCGATATGGCACGGGTGATCGCATAACGATCGTTATTTTTTTTAAGCCCTTGCCTCTATAAAGCGGCCAGCTCCACTGCGAACAGGGTGGTGAAATTAAACAAAAACCTTTTTTTTTTGTTTGTTCCGCACCGTAACAACAGTAAACCAACTTGCACACTAACAAGCTACACGCGCAATCTTATTCATGTGGGAGCCCTACCCACACAACCCGGTGGGGGAATGGTGGGGGGTTTCTAGAAAAAAGTCCCCAAAAGAACTAGATATGAGCGGTTCGTCATCCAAAACTCACCACGAACCGCTCGCACACACAACGGCCGTAACCAAAACAAAGCCGTGACATTAAATAACCCGCGTCAAACGGAGGACGGGTGAGCCACATATCTTACTTAACCCGATGCAGCGTGCACGTGACCGCGAGAACGGACGAGCGAAATTCTTGACATTGCACTGCCTCCCCCATACCAGACCGGAGGA
Source organism: Anopheles stephensi (assembly GCF_013141755.1). Classification (NCBI taxonomy): domain Eukaryota; kingdom Metazoa; phylum Arthropoda; class Insecta; order Diptera; family Culicidae; genus Anopheles; species Anopheles stephensi. The sequence goes on along the minus strand of NC_050202.1, from coordinate 63,202,655 downwards.
GGAGAACCTCGTTCGACGGTATCGAGGTATGGAAGATGAGTTAAAAGTTTGGCCACTTTTTTCTAAATGGAGCCCAAATTTATTACAGGGTTCTTAATATTGTAAAAATCGGAAAGTGATGGTTCCTCCGATTTCTCCAGTTATTTCAGGAGATAACTCTTACGCCATATGGGCATCTTTCCGAAGACATTCTCTGACTGCTCTGCCCTAAGTTACGTAATCGGTGATCGCCACCGCCCCGGAGCTGCCACATGCCGATCTCATTCTCTAGGCGTGCGCGAAAAACCTCACCGTAGGCACGATCGTACCAACCGCTCAACCTGGCAGTCGTGCTTGAGAAGACCAAATTTGTCACAACCCTGCGACCGGAACGCATCACGAACCAACCGGGAGCGGGGCAACGATATGGGTAGGAGGAAGCACAACCAAACACACACACACACACCGAGCCGAAGGGCCGGCACGCGAAACATTGCGCGACTTTGCAACATCTCCCCAGGCACGTTTGTGTACGGTGTTTCGTTTCCAGCGCATTGTATTTTCTGTTTTTCTCTCGCTCGAGTTTATGTGCTCTGTTTTTTTTCGCAAGTTACGGTGACAGTACATCTGGTGTTTTTTTTTTGTAAGTGTTATTTTGTGTAGTAATTTTTGAGTTGAAAAGCGGGCCCTGGGAAAGGTAACAATAAGTTGCACGTGTAGTACTGGCGTGCTGGGAATGGGCGAGAAGAGCTCAGTACTGAACTATTCCTACATCTGGAGTTATCAAAACCTACAATAACGAAAATTTCAAAGCGAGCATAACGTATGATATTGGCAAATGGCCTTTAAATAAATGTCCGCTCGGCCCCAATTCAAATGCTGTAGTTGAGTGTTCAATGTTTTCAAAATCGGTTTGATCTTTTCCCTCTACTATCGTTGCTTTCGCAGAAAGGTCTCAAATTACTAAAAATAAACTAGAATGATCGTTTTTCTCGCCATAATCTCGTCAAGCCACTTCTGCTCAATAATAGCACATTCAAACACCACCCAAGTCCTGATAACCGTTTTCGGGCAAGTAATCACGATTTGGCCACTTGCCCATGCACTCGAAACCACCGTTGAGCAATCGGGATCGAGTGCACGATCGACCCCTGCCAGGGTTCGGCTTATCAATTTCGGCACTGCCGAACAGCGCTGACTTTTGACAGATGCGATTGATGTGTTGCCACAAGCACGCAAATAACGCTAACTTGATCAATGTTCGTCCTGTTGCCTGTGTCCGTGTGTCACGTCAGCAAACTGCCGAATCCATTGTCTTGATCATTTCATCAAGGCAATTTGTTGCGGAGTGAACATATCCTCCCAAGTCTAGTACGACAAGGAGCTAGAAAGCAAACCTTGCACGCCGAGTGTATAACAAGAAAGAAAGGATAATCAGACAGCAAAAATCTCGCTCTCGGTCAGTGCACAAGGTCATGGCAGCTTGACGAGATATGGGCGATTTCAAAGAGAATCAAGTACGATCGTTCTTTCACAATCATTCTTTAACATCCGAACCGAAGATTCGTGATCGAGCAAACGGTCGCTTTTGGAAACGATCGCTTCATTTAAATAAGATCCCCTATTTCTGCACAAACTAATGCATTCCACATGGTTCTCCGGTTTAATGGCAATGCCTCACCCTCACCGGAAGAAGACTTAGTCACCACACCTTCAAACATTTGCTGCAGTCAGACAATTTCCATCCAGTCGATCTCAAATTTCTTCATTTACTGATCGGATCATTGGAATTCAACCGCACTACTTCGGTCGCCTATCTTCTTCACCATCACAAAAATAAATGAACATTTCTACAACACAAAAAAAAAACTTTGAACCACTAATGAAAACATTCTCGATGGGCAAAACCAAAAACGGCATGCAGTTGTAATACGAAACGTGCACTTACCCGCCCGAAAGAACGCTCGTCTGGAGTGTGTCGTAAATGGAGAGGCTTCCATCGGTTCCGGCGCCTGCTACCGGTTCCGGACCACCGTTTCCGATCGAATGTAGCAGCACGGAAGCTCCCGTGCCCGAACCCGTCCCGCCTAGATGGCTCAAGTGCTCGGCCGGTCCGGGTGAGGAGGTGGTGGTGGTCGGTGTTTGACCACCGTTCGACGAGGCGAGGGCTGCCGTCGTAGCGGCCGTCGAAGCTGCAACGGCCGCTGCAGCCTCTGCTGACATTTGGTGCCGGTGGTACATCGACGTCGCCGTATCGCTCGCTCGAGGCACATTAATCAACTGAGTGAAGCTCTGCAATCCGCCATCGTACTCGTCATGCGCGTGCGAATACTCGGGACTGCGCGACTCGCCGCCGCTACTGGTATGGGTGTGATTGTGTTGCTGCTGCTGGTGATGTTCCGCCTGCTGCTGCTGCTGCTGCTGGTGATGCGCTACGACTGTGGCTGCGTGATTATAGTTGATGACACTCTTGTCATTGTTGTTGTGATAAATGCTGGCGTACTCTTTCGATTCATGCATTCCGTGGCCATGTTGCAGGTGTTGTTGCGACAGCTGGTGCTGGTGGTGATGCACACCGTGATGCGTAGGGGAGTCCGCGAGATGATGGTGATGATCGCTCACCATGGTGGGCGTTAGGTAGCTGTCCACGATTCCACACTGTTCGTCTTTCAGCGTATCGGCGATCATGTCGTCAATGCTGTGCTGTTGTACGTCATGATGATGGTGTTGGGAGTGATGATGCTGCTGTTGCTGCTGCTGCTGGTGCTGGTGGTGTTGATGTAGATGGTGATGAAGCGCAGACATTTCGTCGTCACCTCGGAGATGCGAATCCTGCACATGGTGCTGCAGGACTGTTGCCTCGTCCAGGTGATCGTGATGATGGGGCGCGTACGATGAATACATCGAAAGCAGTCCTCCACGCATTCCGCTTATTAGTGAAGGATCGTTCGAGCACACGAGCGGGTTTAGGTGGCTGACCACGGACAGATGACCCGAAGGCGATGAAGACACACCCGCGTCCGGATCACCGATGTAAACTGCCCGCGGAGGAGTTGGCTGTTGGCGCGAAAGCTCTCCCGTGGCTGTGGAAGGTTCTCCCGAAGGGGAGTTGGGTCGATGCTCCACCGGTTTATAGCTTAAATCGCACGGCCAATGGTTTGGGTACGTTGTGTAGCCTGCGCCGGCCCCACTGCTGTTGATAACAGTTTGTAGGGTAGAGAAACGGGGAGGCGAACTGGACCCGACCGGGCTCGCTTCGTGGTGCTGCTCCGATCCGTACGTCGTAGACACCTTCACCGGGTCCGACCCTAACATTAACTTTGAGCAGGAAGTAATCACCGAGGGAGTGTTGCTGGTCGGTGGAGTGCTCCCGGCTTCCGACGTGCTCCCGGGCAAGGTGGTGTGCTCGTGCGCCGATGTTCTGTTAATATCACTTCCACCACCACTTTCACTACTGCCAACTTCACGTGTTCGATCACTGTCTACACGCGATACCAGGTGGGCTGCCGGAGATCCTGCCTCTCGGCCGATATTGCTGTCCGATTCGCTATCGGTCGGTTGCGATCGTGATTCCGTCTGTTTACTTCCGTTATCGATGCTCTGCTGATGGTGATGTTGCTCCTGATGGTGTTGCGTGCTAGTTTGCGGGGACACTACAACTGGCGACTTGTACGCACCCACGATCGCACCATAACTCGGCTCTGCAAGAGCAAGAGTTGATGTGGCGGCACGGGCACATTCGTCAGAGTGGGAGAGAAAGAATGAAGAGAAAACAAAGGGAAAGAATGAGAAGAAAGCGTACGGTAAAGGAAAGATGCGTAAGTGCATATATAGAGTAGTGCAAGCGAGAAAGCGATAGCGCGGAAGGAATGCAACTATCGGCTAGAGTGAAAGAGAAACCAATAACAACAAATAGGGAAACCGCAGCAAAAAGAGAAGGTTACATGGGAACGTGGCTATTTAAAAAAGAGAGAACGGATGGTAACCGAGAGAATGGGATGAAGAACGATAGATTTATTGTTATATGGACGGTAGCACCAGACCCGGTACTGCACATTTAAAAGAGAAAGGACGATGCAAATTAGAAGGAAGCAAGGGGAAAAGAACCTTTACGATCGAGAAGCAAACAAACAAAGCAATAATCTGTTGAAAGGCACCAACACCTAATGGTTGGGCTTGGGCAGAATCTTCAGCCCCGGTTCTCGATCGGTAAGGGTCACAGTTCCCATCAACACGTTCTGCGCGCTCTGTCTGCCAGGTTCGATCCTGCCCCTGCAAGAAGGCAATGAAACGAGCAGCACGAACGAGCACGCAGCATTATTTCAGTAATGATGCGATAAGCAAGCTCAAACCAAACCAAACAACACTGCGGCTGCTGTTGCTGCTGGGTAGTGGAATAGACATTTCGCTACCCCGAGCTCAAGTTCTCGAACCACTCGAAAATTGTCTACCTGCGGGGTGAGCCTACGGAATGATTCATCGACAGAATAGCCAGGCAACAGGTCACCATTATCTTACCCGCGGGAATCAAATTGCGCAAGGAACTAACTGCATCACATGCAGAAAGTGCATTAGAGAACAATCATTGATGCATCAGGCGCTCGCCACTACTCGATTTCGAGTAGTTGTCTTAGCTCCGCCCCTTTATAATTGTGATTAAATTGCTCGCATTAAATGGCGCTTTTCTCTCGACGCTTTCGTACAGCGATCGTACGTACCGGGTGGATTTCGACCTCTCGGACGTTATAAAAAAGCTCTTTTTTCAAACACATTTCCCAAACTGATTGCTGACAAACGAAATAAAAAGAAAACAATAATTTCGTGTTGCCCAATGCGGCTAACAGCAGACACGGGAAACTTCACGCTTCACGAAACAGGATTTGGTCGTTTGCATCACGTTGAAGGTGCAAGGTTATCGAAGATCATTCATAATGTGGCACCACCACATTTTTTGGAAAGGTGCCATTGCATTTTGGACAAGTTTGCATAACGTTCTATGAGCGGCAGCCTACCGGGGCTTCTTGCTAACAAGTGTTAACCTTTGGCCAGAGATTCGTCTGTATTTGCAAGAATTAATCCACGTTGCAAATATTGCTTTCCACGCTTTGCTTGCCTCGGCTTCATCCAATTTCCAAGCAAAAAACGCATCTAGAACGTTTACCTATGCTTTCGAAGAGTTCAAGAAACGTTTCCAAACCGTTGCGCGATCATGTCCCTATTGTTTTGCAGTCCGCAATCGTCGTAAGGCTTTCCAACACACCTGCGGTGCCAATAACCCCTTTTTTCGCCGTCACGTACAGCAGAACGATAAGCGTACGTCCAAAATGAGAATGCACTTAAGTTCAACCGACTACCTCCCCGGCGGTTTTCCGCCATAATAAGGGAACTGCTAACTGGTTTTATATTGGAGTGATTTTCATGCTCCACTTACATAAATTACTGCAAGTTACACACCGATGCAAACTGAACATTGTTTACTTACGCGCGCGCGCGCGCGAATAATGCGTACCAACTAATTTCCATTACGTTGGTAGTAGGCAGGCATTACGTTAGCAAACAAGCTTTCCTATCGACCAGAACCTTCACTGTGCGTGAAAATGGGTCCAAGAAATTATTAATTTAAGTGAGACGGAATGGCTCGTCATCGTTGCGCGTCATGTGCTGGTAGAGCTGCCATCAACGTCTCACAGACTTGTACTTTACTCAAGGCAGCAGAAGTCAGAAGGAGAAACGTATGATTACACCCATGAGAACCGGTGTAGCAAAAATTAACACGAGGTAAGTTATGGGAACAAATTTTTCAATCCCACAACAACCGCACGAAAACGACAACAAATTGGTAGTTGTAGCTATGGAGCCAGTCAGGTTACGCGCCTGAAGTATGGTGCAGCACACTTAGGATGCAATTTATCATACCGAACCTGTCTTGCTGGTTGGGTTTTTTTCACAACTCTCTACATACGGAAAAAAGAAAAGCGTTCAACTACTTTTCGTACTTGTACGAGATGGTAAAATTTTCACACCATCTACCGTACATGGATGTGAGCTCGGGACAATCGTTCCTCGCTCCGGGCTTGATCCTCCCGTATGTCAGCGCGCACCGCACCTAGCACCGGCTGGACTCAAATTTCATGCGCAACAATCCTTGTAAGTCCCGTCTTCCTGCGGGACTTTCTCCGAGCTCGGACGAGTCCTGAGCTTACTGTCTCTCCGACCATAAGGATCGTAAAGCGTTTTGTTTTACGCTTCCATTCTTAACACCAGTGAAGAGCGCTATCGTTACACGTTCGTTTACCAGCAGCAACAACAAGGAAGAACGGGGACAAAAATAACGCGGACTAACTAATGAAATATTTACGAGGCAATTTGGGCGGCTTGCGACAAGTGTTTTGCGTGTAGTCCGTTCACGCACAGGCGCACAGAAATAAGAGACAGATCGTTCTGTGCTGGCGTTTCAGATCCAGTCTTCCGTCCAGGATGAATGATTTATTTCCCTCCGGAAAGAGATAATTTTATGGTTCAATTAAGTGAACGGTTCAGTGTGGTGGACCGGGTCCACATTATCAGGCTACGATTCATTGAAACGACAACCAAACAAAAAAACTCCCGTGTTATGGTTTATGGGACAACTTGCGCTATCCTGATGCAACCTGCTACTCTTAAATAGGGTTTTCTTATTTTGAAATTGTTAACAATTTAACGATCGATTATCGCTAGAGAAAGTAACTATCTTGTGATACGCCCCGAATTGTACCACAACAACAGGCAAGTGCCCGAGAGAGACGCATTTTTTTACGACTAGGTCTTCCCAGGTCAAGATCAGGTCCGCCGTACAGAAACACATAAAAATCATTCTCGCATTTCAACCACGCTGATCTTCGTTACACTAAACAGCGACAGCAAATAAAAAATGCACACAACTAGCCGAGCGTGTCCCGGTGTTTTATGCATTTTTAGAAATGTGCAACAGAACACACAAATGGCCGCGCTGGTCTGGATTTTGTCGTCGTCGACCACAATGTCACCGTCACTTTTAACGGCTTAATGCGCAAGATGACTTCCTGTCGATACGCGTCATTTACCGGTCAAAACAAATAAAACACCAACCATCGCTACAATTTTCCCGACAGAGAGCAGAACAGAACAGTTCGGCGATCGATATCACGGGGTCGGGTTGTTTGGGTGTTGTTTCAACTATCATGCCCGTTGCAATCCCGCTGCATACTGCAGCATAATTGTACGAAAAGAGTTATGTGTGTGCATGTATTCCTCCCTTGGGAGAAGAATAATCTGTGGTCCGTACCGTACCACTATCACCCGAGCGCAGTGATAAGAAGGCGGAAGATTTACGATCCTTTTCGGAGATACGAAGGTCATAGGGTTGACCGGCTTAAAGAAACATTATGTAGAGAGAAACAGTAATCACACACAAAAGCTTGTACCATGTTTTTTGGTGTGAACCATTGAAAAAAGAGTATAATATATTACGTTACCCAGGCTTCAATTACTTCAAGCGGAGGCTTATCATGATTGGAACATACTTGTTTTCTTTTTTTTTTTTTGTTGCGTCCGTCGATGACATGCATGTTAGAAATTGTTCACTAATTAACTGTAACCCTATTTTACCGATCATATTCCCAGTGCTAAAGTAATGAAGAACAATCCATACCCATCGCGACCGATCGAACTGCGCTGAATGATTCATCGCTCGGCAAAACGGCAAGATAATAATGGTTTGCCACTTTTATCACCCCCCACGGAGTTTTGTTTTGGTAAAGGCCGTAAAGACATTTCCGACCATTGCTCGGCAGGACACGCTCATCTGCAGCGTGTACCCTGGCGGTATGTGACGCACCGTACCCAGACTCCGGGACTCGAAAACATTCTATGGGTGGTTTTGAGTCATACTTTTCACTTTTGATAAACCACTGGCTGCCAAATGCTGCTCAAAACTATTGAGTAGAAATTGTTTGGCCGAGATGATAAGCGACGGCCAAGAAAAGGGGTTTGCTCTGAAAGGTTTGAAGTTGATTTAACATCTGGATCGATGGCCGTTAGAATTTCCGAACCGGGTTTTTGGGGGGCGTACACAGCTCCACACGTGTGAGAGTGCTAAGCGCCCCGACCGCTATCCGCGTATTTATGAATGTGTACCAACGCAATTTACATACGATGCTGATGTCCCGCTGTTTGTACCACCCACCGAACGAAAAAAAAACCTCCTTCCCAAAACCGTGTATATATCACATTGCGGAGTGTTGTCCGGTTGTACGATGCGCCAGCAGCCCAGCATGCGGTACAATGGATCGCCCATGGGTGATTCTTGAGGTTTCCCTACGAACAGCGCCTACGTAAGCAGGTCGAGATCCTTTCCTTGCGCTCCCTTGCCTTTATTGTCCCTTCCGTGTTGCATTCAGAGGCAACTAGAGAGAGCCCTTCAGAGGGCGCAACTTTCCTTCCCAGCGATGCCGGATCTATTTGAATAATCCGCAGAACCGATGTTTTGGCAACTGAGGAAACACACACACACACATGGACACACAGGACTACCCAGCGCCCTTTCCGGGGGCACGCTCTGTCCGTGCCAGTTGCTTCACCAGATAATGTTTACGATGGGCAATAAATCATAACCATTTTGGTACGGTGATTATGATGTTTATGCTGCGCGTTCGGTATGACTAGAGCTTCTAGGTGGTTTTATGAGCGCAAGATGCACGCTTTATTAAGGAGATAAATTTATGAAACGACGCATACTTTGGCAGTTGTGTGTACAAAACAAATAATAAATAAAGTTATTAGTTTAAAATAAATATTAAAATCTAAATTATTTCTACCAAGGCTACTTCATGATCACGATCTTGTCGAGATCTTACACCCCAAACCGAGTGTTGGTACTTAAGTCATGCCTTGCCAGGCGGTTCGATCGGTCATCGGAAAATCTTTTCAGAGCTCTCGCCTGCTCAATAATGCTTGGATACATTTGGTTTTGTTTGTTACGGTTCTGGTAGACATTTGACACTCTTTTTCGGCGATTCACACATGCCGCTCTTGCCATTAAGGATAAAGGACAACACTTCTTAACTGTGAAGAGTTCTTCAGGTCTCTTGAACTCTTGAGGAGTAGTTTTCCTCTGTTCAAGTATGCATTTTAAGTTGTTTTGTCACCGTGTTCTTCGTGTCGAGTTTGCTTACTAAACGTAAGAATACATAAGGTATTTTCTACAAATTTTTACTCAATATTTTCTGCCTATAATACATGCAATTGTAGTGAAGTAGCTTCAAAGTTTTGCCATGTTAAAGTGAGACCCGAGGATCATAAAACGAATTCAAACATGAAAGAAGAAAATAATAAACCAGTAAGATTACATAAAGGAATGCACTTTTTAGTCCATAAGACGACATTCTTCTCTCAAGCCCAAAACATAAAGACACTTCCGTTTTCGTAAGAGAACCACAGCGACTATTCGCCACACGTCGGAGGAAGAACCAAGACGAACAGACACACAAAAAAAGGCAGGAAGTTGCTGGTCCGGTCCGGTAATGTGCATCACGTGTTTCGTTCTTTCCGCTCGTTAAAACTTACCTTCCAAACCCTCGACAATATGCATCCCCACTTGTTCCGCCGGCCGTTTCGACGGTTCGAAGGCTTTTTCTCCGTCTTTATTGCCCATTTATTGCAACTATTTGCGTGTGTGTCCACACCAGCGGGATACAGACAGGGTCATCGCTGGAGTATCGATTTCGAGAGATGTGCACCAAAGCAAAGTGTATCGGTATCCAGCTAATGCAGTTCGTAAAACAAAAATGGAAACGATCAACATCCTTTAGCCAAACTAACAAATGGTGGTACAAATTTCTTCTTCAGCCTGTTGCCCATTTCCGAAAGAATGGGCTGGTACTACCTGGGCCAATCTAAATATTTGCGCTTCACCACTCGTCCTGTGCTAACAGACGAGTGATCAAATTTCGATCCTTAAGAGTGCATTATGGATTTCTTTGGTGCAAACAAACAAATGTTAAGCTTAAGACCAAGCGTCGATTGCACAAACGCAACGAACGAATTGTCGCGTGGCTAGGCGGTTCAAGCTGATTGCTTTGTATGCTCAAGGCTCTCGTGGTCATTTCTTGTACAAAGGGGATTTATGATCCTTCAGGGACGATCGTATGATCGTTCTCCATAAAGTATGGCATCGAAACGGTGTATTTAAGTCTGTAACATTCTCACCGGCTCACCCTTTAGCGTTCGGAAGCTGTGAAGTTTAAGCGTATAAAAATTGAACTCACAGTGCAAGTGCACACAGCGAAACCTGCACAACCACGTTCAGCTGCAGTTCTTGCCCCTTTTGTACGCGCGCACATTCTGTTCACGCAAAAGCGCATAACACCCATTTTACGACTGCTGTGACGGACGGCCCAAAGCGTTCGCCGCCGTGTAGGTACACAGTGTGTGACCCGTTGCGTCGTTCTGCCTACCGCCTAGATCTGCTGCCAGCTCTTCGTTGGGAGGATCATCTCGTTTAGGAGAAGTTCCCGGCACCGCACATCCACGACGCGCCCGGTGCAAAAGAAAACGAAACAAAACCATACCAAGCCAGTACAGACAAACCGTGACGGTCATCCAACGTTTATGACACCTTCCACCCAAGACAACGGACGGACGGGCGGGCAGGCAGCGACGGTCGGGCGGTGCGTCGCATCGGTAGCGCAAGCTCTCGGTCCAAGCTGACGAGCCATAGTTTCCACAAACATCATCACCCGTTCGCCCTGTTCTCCAGGGGCCATGCAACTGTTTTGAACTTTTTCGATTCGTCACGCCACCGAAGCGTTGCCAATCGCGCTTAGTGCGATTCTAATTTCTGCCCTGCAAAAACATCGCTGCAGCTGGAAGGGCTGGAAGTAGCAAACTAATATTTCCTATTTTGCAACAACGTTGATCGACCGGTGGCATGTGACGATGAACGTACGCTAACTTGTGCAAAGCACGGTTGAAACTTTAGTAAAACTTCTACAGGCACCGATCTACACTCGAGCAAATCTATTGCCGAACTGCGGCAAACGATCGTCTGAAATGTCCACAGCAAACCGGGACCCAAACTTATCATCCCCGGTTGTTGGTTAATCTTTTGATATTCGTGTTGGAACCGTCACGATAGCACACTCACTCGAGCTTCCCTTAGCACGTGGAGATAGCACGAACACGGACCGGGTATCTTGTGATCGCATGGTGGCGGCTAACCGGACCGCACCAGGAGCAACCCAGCTGGTACCGTGTCGATCCACGATGCGATCGTCACTGGTCACCGGTAGAGTTGGGCGCTAACGGCAAACGGCCACCGCAATTGTTATCAGCCACGACGGTAGCCCATAATCAAAGGAATTCCCTTTCCGAGATACGACCGCCGTAGGGCGGAGGTGCAAATAATGACGGCGAGCGTTCGATAACGGAACACATCTACTTCCGCACGCCGAAACCGAGGCATTCGTATACTATCAAAACCATTCACCGTTGATATCCCTTTACGTACCGTAGGAATCCTTTCCTGGCATCCTGGTTCCCACGAGTTTGAGAATGATTTTCGGGGTGTGGACACTGGATAACAACAACCGTACACCAACAAAATCCGCCGACGCACAGAGTGGTTTGTTTACTTGCAGCGTTTATACCGACGGTTCGAACGGTTGACGCAGCGGCCACTCGCCAACCAAAGAAAGCAATTTCTCGTCACAGGATCGTCACACGGAAATCACACGCTGTTCTTCGCCGATGTAGCACTTTATTTCTTTTCCGGTGACCGTCGCGCGTCCGGAAGGGCTTCGTCACGGTTCGATCACGGAAAAGGACACATCGAAGCAACCGTATGCAAGTCGCGCACGACGACGACGGATGGAAACGGCTTGCGCACTAATCGTTCAAAGTGAACTGATCAACACAGCCGCTGTGTTGATCTACAACCCCCCATTCAAATGGTACAGCAGCGACGACGACAACGACGACCACGAACGCGCCGGAACCGCCACGACTACGACTACGACGAATCACGTATGTAGCGACAGCCAACACACACGCGTTCCCTGTACGTTGTGTGGTGGTCTCGCGTTTTTTTTTTTTGTTCCTTCTCCCCCGTCATGAAATCGTCTATTAACCTCCCCCCCCGACGGTCCGCAGGATGCGCCATCGTTTCGCCGGACGAAGGTTCTTACCAGTGGCCGAGCGCAGTTGGTAGGAACGAAGAGGTACGCCGGGAGCGGCACATGAAGATCGACTGCGCCAGCAAGCGCAAGACAAGAGCAGACAGCCTGCACACCAAAGTTCAGCACTGTGGCAAGCGAGAGTCACGGTTTGAAGGACATTGTGCCGATTTCGAATGCTGTGCCACGGTTGGAAACGCAGCACGCTAGCATGTAAAAATTGTTAAACTAACTACAAACTCGCTCCAAAAAAAGCACAGCACAAGGGACAATAGTATTTATTCTTATGACAAATAAGAACGAACCAAGCGAAAAAAAACCTTCTCATTTACCCCACAAATCTTCCGGCGGCTGCATTCAAGCATATATGCGCGTTGATAACGATTTAATGGTTTCAAGTTTCGACATTCTCGAGCGGAATGTTTTTCGAGGATTTTTACCTTTTTTTGCCCCCCAGTACAGTTTGGAAAACACTGGTTGGTGTTTTTTATTTGCTGCGTTCGGATTCAACGGCGACCTTTTCAGAAACCTTCGCCTATCATCACCACGCCAGTACCATCCGCAGCAATATTTACCACACAAAACCCCTACGTACGCGTACACAGCTACGGATCAATCGTCCAATTAGCGGAGGCACCGTGGAGCAAGCATCTTTTCCAATTGGTTGTTCACAGGCCGGGCAGACCATTAAGATTGTGAAGACCAGTGGGCCGAAGGGTGGACCGAAGAAGAATAAGGATTCTTTGCGTATCAATGGGGATTTTTTTTTTTTTGAGTTATTCTTTACAGCATGAACCGGAGTGAACTATTTTAAGCGAAATGATTGTGGACGTTTCTGAGCTTTTTTTTCTACGCGTTTCCTTATATATTTATAGGAAATATATCCCAATACGATCACTGCTATGCCCTTTACCATCTTCCGTTATGCTTTAAAACCTCTCGCAAATCAATTACAATTGTCTAAGTACTGTTTAGATAACGCACACGCACGCATGATCGATGCACGAATGAATGAACGATCTTCGCAATATCAAACAATACACAGTTGCTGATTTGCCCCAACTCTTTGACAGTTGAGCAGACGTGTATTGGTTTTTGATAATACGCCAGCTGATAGCAGCAACAGTAGCAGTGTGGCAGGTGTGATAAGCTATCGGTTGCATAATTTCGTGCGCCTCCCGAAGCCCTCCCCCATCCCCCCCCCTCGGTCATATGATAAGCTTCAAATGTTGAACTTGAACCACATAGGCGCCGCTTTACTACTGCCCACTTTGATAAGTTGTCCGTACGCGGGCCCGCGATCGCTCCGGCAAGTGATCGAGTTTGACAGATCGATAACAAAACGGGCGCGGTGCCAACCGGCTGGCTGGCAATTTTCCGGACCACTGGCAACGCGGGACGCTCGGGAATCGTCACGTCACCGAACAGCTGTGCTGATACCGCCAACCGTGTGGTCCTGCCCGGTCTGATACCGCCGGGTTTTTGCCCTATCGGTGGGGCAGCCCGGCCGGTGCATCTGCCAGCACCGCGAGCGAGCGAGCGTCACCAAACGAAGGCAAACGCCGGTGCCGGCCGCCGATGATACCCGATGGCTGATTAGTAGCCGGCGGGCGTACGTATGTGTTTGTGTGCGGTGGCATGGGGACGTGCGAAAGGGAAAACGCGTCCGCGTGCACTGATAAGATAAAATTTTAATTTACAAACTAATTTGATAGTACCGCTGCTGCTCAATTCAACCAGCTATCAACAGGGCCAGTTTTGTTGGCGGTAGTCTCTTGTGCAGTTCAGTCTTGTGCCGTTCGCAGAAACGGCAGGATCTGGGGAGCCGAGCTAGAAAGGGATCACACTCCAGTGCGGGAAACTTCCGATTGTTGCGCTCCCGTCAGCAAAACACATTTGCCACAAGCGATGGCAACCCGGCAGGATAATGGTGTGATCGTACGGAGGACGCAGAAAGAGGATCTTCCAGAAGTGATCGGCATGATACAGGTAGTGTTGTGATTTGGTCGTCGAAAAACGATGCTTAACCGAACTCAGAAGACACCTTTTCCTTTTGCAAACCCGTAGGAGCTGGCTGACTTCGAGAAGATGCCGGACGGACCCCAGCTTACCGTTGACGACCTGATACGGGACGGTGGGTTCGACGAGCGACGATCAGCGGACGGTCGTGCTGCCCCACCAGTGTTTCATAGTTTTGTGCTGGAAGCTCCGGCCGACCCGGACGACTGCCCAGCTAATCAGGAACGGCTCACGTCAATGCGGTCGGTCGATCCTGCAAACGCAAGACCTCTAACCCGGTAAGAGACGTTATTTATAAATATACAGCGCGCAATAGCGTGCTTTTCGCCTCCATGGTTTAATTCCATTTCATCAAGCCAGGGACATGCGGCCCGTCTTCGGAGGGGAGGAGGATAGAGATGCGAGGCCAAGCATCTAGCCTGTGTAGCATCCTCCTTTTTTCATTTCAAAGTTTCAAACACAAACGGCTCCAGCTCGGCGATCCTCGCCCTGTACACAGCACAGTAATGATGCGATGATGTCCACGCTTGTTCTCTTAGGCTGCTGCTAGTGCTGCTGCTACTACTGATAAGAGATTATACTGCCATGCCCAACCCTGTCATAGGAGCTCGATCCGGTGCTGCCAGTGGTGGTGGTGGTGTTTTGATTTCCAACAGTCATTATTTCTTGCCAGTTTTACATCTTCCCCGGTTTCGAGACTCGCGTCACCCGGGACCCGGCCTGTTTGCGGCTATCAGTTGGGCTTTGTTTGTTTTCTATCGCTCCCGTCCCCGTACCCGTGATCGCTGCGTGCCAGATCCCGGCAACCTTCGATCCTTTCGCCGTACCCAGCTCGTCTGATGGTGGGCAGCGGTACGAGCATCGTCCAGCCATTAATGTGCGCGATTGGTCGGTGGTCGGACTGTGTGTTTGCACAGTGTGTGCCGTTGCATTAGCTGCTGGAACCCTGCCCGGGGGTTGTCCATTCGCAGCAAGCTCGGGCCCGGGATTCGTAACCGCACAGCTGTAGATAACAAACCGTTGCTTTCGATGAATTTTCTCAATGCTCGGGAGGGCGTTTTGGGCGTCATTGTCGCTGCCGTCGTCAACATTTGCGCTGGACACCGAACCGCACCAGGGGGAGTTGTAGCAAAAGTGTGAGAGAAAACCCCGGTGGAAGACGAGAGCCCATCGTCGAGAGGGGGTTGCATTTCTTATCTTATCATTAAACATATTTAACCACAATTCTTCGTCCATAACTGCTTCTACGCACATCGACATCATGACGGTCTTCTTGTTGCTTTTCGAATGATCGACAACACGTCACGACATCATAACTGTAGGCATGTCCATCACGATGCGAGATTATTGAATGACGGCATCATGCAACCAATTATTGTACAATCTCTCCCGGTCCCAGTCATGCGGCGCCGAGCAGTTCAGAATTCAGAAAAATCTTCAAAATTTCTCAACTCAAATTACAATTAATTTTGTTTTTTTTTTTTTGCTTTCTCTTCGACAGGAAACTGATCGGATATGCCATCTGTTACTACGCGTACTCCACATGGCAGGGAAAATCACTCGCCCTGGAAGACATTTACATCCGGCCAGCCTACCGGGGCAATGGCTATGGGGAGTTTTTCTTTCGCGCCCTTGCCAAGCACGCACAGGACACACACTGTTCGCGAATTGACTTTCATGTGCTGAGCTGGAATCCGGCCACAAAATTCTACCATCGCATGGGTGCGGTGGATCTGACTGAGACTGAAGCCTGGCACTTTTATCGCGTGCCCAAGGATGCCATTGGACGACTTAACGCTTAACACCGTGACACGCTGTGACTGGATGGTGCGGATACAATCTGTAGATTTTATTGAAAGTATTACCGACTAATATAACAAACGAGAATTGAATGTGGACGTATCGACCTGTGCGATTATTGCGGTACATCTAGGGGAGTAGTGATGATGGATTTCGTGTGCTCCAGCATCAATTGGCACTTGTTTTCTGCCTCCTTTAGCATCAGGATATTCCCGACAAGGTTTACCATGTACACGATCACCACCATGAACATGGACGTGTTGTAAAGACAGTTAAAGCAGGCCTGGGGCAGCGGTTTGCTGCATCTGAACCTTCCACACAGGCCCATAAATCCGTGCATGAACTGAAAAGGTAGAGGAAAGCTTAATATGATAAAGGCTATATCACGTCATACGCAACAAATAGCCCATGCTTACGAGTAAAATGAGTGACACACCGAACAGTCCGAGCAGAAAGTAGTACAACCATCCTAACCCCGGTCCAACCTTCAGTATGTAGCATATCTGGCAAAAGTTGATCGTTATTAGCGTCATATCGAACATGCTCTGCACGAACATATTGCCCTGGGGACTTTTCTGTTTCGCCGCATCGTTCTGCTCCAAAGCGTCCTTGGCCTAGCGTGAATATAGAATCGAATTTAACACATACACACTTCCGACCCAGCGCACACTATCTCACATTCTCTCGGCTCTCTCTTACCTCGGGCGCTTCGGCCAGTTCCATCTGTGGGATCGTACGGTATGTTTCCGTATTCCAATCACTATCCATTACTTTACGATCACTCATTTACCACGCCCAAGGTGTGAAAAAGGCTGTATTTTGCTAGTGAATGGTTTTGCAGTACTGTCGAAACGGGTAAAGTGTAGGCTCCGGGCCCCTTATCGTGACACTTATCGGGTCACAGATAGATGAACAGGTGCAGATAAAGCAACCACACTGCTTGAAATCGGTCTATACATCCTAACAACATTCGGACGATGTGTGACGACGAAGGGGGCAGAGTACGGTAGTCAATTTTATTTAAATAATAGCATCCCGGTTCAGAACCGAATGTCGATTCTCATCCGGATAGCCTCCCCGGAGTAAAATCAAGTCAAACGAAGGCCCTGAGATTGTAGGGCAAAGGACGAACAAGAAGGGGCTATTAGCAGCTCAATAATATTCAAACAGCCTAATCAACCGACGATATTAAGTGTCCGTTATTGTTTCCTCCTGTCCCATCTGGTCATACGCATCTTTTTCGCTCAACGCATTCCCACTTTTGCCATGGTGTTTCATCAGATGCCTTTTCAGTAGCGCGTTCCGCGCGCTAGTGTAATCACAGTACGGACAGTTGAACGTTTTTCCGGATCGTCTCATAATTCCCGAGTGAGTTTTTTGATGCTGAACCATGTTGTACCTGTTGAGTTCCGGTTAAAAGTATAATGAAAATAGAATTTAACACATTTGCTAGCATTAAGCATTGATAAACACATACCTTTGGGAAAACTTTTGATCACACACAGGGCAAGCGTATGGTTTTTCACCGGAATGTGTCTAAAATGGACAGAAAAAGTTTAGATTAGATACAGTAGAATCAAAAGCAGTAAGCGGATTTAACTTACTCGCATGTGCCTGATCAAATGTGAGTTCGATCGCAGCGAATACCCGCAGATGGTGCAATTCTTTGATCGCACGTTCTTGTGCGCCAACCGGTGCATGTAGAACGATGAGTAGTGAATGAACTGCTTCCCGCACACATCGCACTGGTACGGTTTCTCGCCCGTGTGGATAGCCATGTGCCGCTGGAGCGATGCCCGTTGGGTGAACTTTTTGCTGCACACCTGGCAGACTAGCTCCGATTCGCGCAGGTGCTTGCCGTAGTGACTGGCAAGTGCTGCGCGAGTTTTCGTTGCAAAGCCACACACTTTGCAGATGTTTTCCGCGTCATTTTGCGGATGGTTAGTTTTAAAGTGTTCCTGCAGGTAAGAGAGCAAATGGCTACATTTGTATCATTCGCAGAAAACACACTGGCAGGCAATTTCGACTTACCCTTAGGCACAATTTGTTTTCAAATTTCGCTTCGCAGTACAAACATTCGAATGGGCCGGTTCGTTGCTGACTTTGGTGTGATGCTTCGGCTGTTTCCTGCTCTTCTTTACCCTCCGACAGGTAGTACTCTTCAGATTCTGCTTCTTCCTTGGGGTACAATTCCATCTTACGATACTCTAAGTACACGTCCAGCTCTTCGTCAGAATTATCGACGGATGTAGATTCCGTTTTCACGTTCTCAATAACAAGCATCGGGGACGGTGCGCGCGCTTCCTTTTCCGGCATCTGTTCCCGTTCGCTGACATCGTCATGGGAATGCTGTTTCATGTGACTGATGTTGTTGAATATCGCTCCACAGACATTGCATTTCATAGAAATGCGCATGGCAGGCATGCCAGCAATGGAAAACGTTGGTTTTCTGTTTGTAAGCTCACTCGAACGCTCCAGCTGAGGAACCCAGTTAATCCTGCCGTTATCCTTTTGCTTGGCCGCCTTGTCATGCTCGACTTCAGCTGGTTGTTGAAATATTTGTAACGACCCATTTTGTAGCAGATCCGTTAGCTCTTGCCGTATGATCAGTGCTTTTGTGTAAGCAGCATCGTAATCGTTTAGCTTGGCATAGCAATCGTTACAAGCACCGGACTCATACATGTCGATGGTTAGATGTGAAAGATCCCGCTCGGAAAAGCGTTCCAGCAGCTGAAACACTGTCGTGCCGGAAAACTTGGTTTTCACCTTCTTGAAGTTGCGGTGAAAAATGAGCCGCTCCGTCCCGCAAATTGCACACAATTCTTTTTCTGCAGCAGAATCCATCGCACGTGCCGCACCACAATTTGTTTGTTTACAATTTCACCCGAGGGAAAAGGGTTTATTGTGTTGACGTTTGTGCAAAGCTGTTTGACGTTTGTTCTATGTTTTCTAAAGCTGTGGACACATGCACCGATAGTCCGGCAGGAAATAATTTGATTTTTCTCATCTCTTTTACATGAATGTGGCGCTGTAATATTATTTTCGACTTTTAGTTAACTAAAGCATACACTTACAATAACATTGTTACAAAATACACAACAAAATTTCTTTCAATACCACTTAAATGTCAAATTCAAATGTCAGTGGATTGACAGAACGCGGTTGCCACACCAGCCTCCTCTAAATATGCATTCATGCAAAGTTTATTTACATTCCTGCTCGGGGGAAAGTACGACTGTGGCCAGTTCGTGTGGTATCGTTCCATTTCAGAATGTGTGTGAAAATTGTGTGTTAAGCCTATTAAATCTAAAAAGAAGACAACCACAAGTCTCCTCGAGGTATCGTGTAAAGAAATTCGACGCCCATCATGAACTGCAAACCAATTCTGACGTGTAAGTGATATCAGCCTGCCCACGTAAACAGACACAGGAATTACGGCCCTGTTCCCCTTTTTCTTTCACGCCCGATCGCAGATTCCGGTGATGTTCGGGTGTTTAAAACGCTCGAACCACACATCGTTGCAGCGCTACCGTCGGACACGGCAGAATGGAAACGGTCCTATGGGCGTCCGGTGAAGAACGTTCGCGTCGAAGCCACCTTCAAACCGTTCGACCAGACCGTCCTCGAACGGTACAAGGATGGCAAGTGGAACATCGTAGATCACCCGGTGCTGCACATCTACGTGACGGAATGTAGCGACATCGAAGCGTACCGGGCATCGGTAAAGGAAGAGATCGACCAATGGCTCAAGGTGTTGAACAGCTACAACGTGACGGACTGGATGATACTGCTGGTCGAGACGTTGGATATGAAAAAGTCGAAAAACATCCTACCGCGCACAACGGTGCTGGACAAGATACGGCTCGACTTTGCCTCCAAGAACGGTGACCGCTGTTTGTCGATCCTGAATCCGGCCAAGTTTGAGATGAAAGCGACCGAATCGTTCCGTTGCTTGCTGCAGCGCATCCGGCACCTGATGCTGACGGGCTACAACAGAACGATCGTCAAGTACGAGGAACTCATTCGTACGAATAGGGAAAATCGCATACAGGAGAATTGGAGCTTCATCGACTACTTTGTGCTGCAGGAGCAGCTGGCCTTCGTGCTGGAAATGTTGGGCCAATTTCCGGAAGCGTTGGTACAGTACGACGAGCTGGACGCGATGTTTTCCCAGTTTATCCTGAATTCCGTTTTTGGCGAGAAACAAAAATGGCTTCTTATATTCGACCAGCCGCTCTACGCCTTCCACGGCATATCGCTCAATCCGGCCAAAATGATGGAAACTCGTGATAAGATCATCTCTTGCAACGTGACACTGCTCGAGTTCCGCAGCTACCTCTTCGAACGCCAGTGTATGCTACTGGATGCCGCCGGCAAGCCGTGGGAAATTGCCGAACGATTGCTCCCCTTTCTGTTTTCTACGCTGCGTGAAATCGAAGCCTTGAAGCTAGAAACCCCACAGGGTGCACTTGCGTGCTGGGAATTTGTGTGCGCCCTGGAGGTGCTGAATCTTTGCGATAAGGTGCAGGAATCGAAGGACATTTACAAGTGTTCCCAATATTCCGCTCCCATCTGGAACTTGGCGAAGGAGAAGCTGTACATGCTGGGTAAACAGTGCGGATTACTTCCCGGCTTTGTTCCCACGTCCGAACAGCTGCACACCGTCGTACATTTGTCTGCCGGAATGGGAGACAGTTTGCCCGAAACGGGTAACAGCGGAGGATTGCGAAACCTCGAACCAGAACTAAGCGAACGAACGAAATCCGCCCACTCACCTGCCAGAAAACCTAAAAAATCAGCCACAGACACGCTGAAGGAAGCACTCGGATCAAATCAAGCCTTCACGAAGCTGTACCTCGAGCTGAGCGAGTTGGCGATCAGCACGTACAAGCACGTGTCACGCCTGCGTTCAGCCAGACTGGTGGGGTTGGATCTTGGCAACTTCTACATCACGCTCAACGAACCACAGAAGGCGGTCAACTTCTTTACGGACGTTTTGCGCGAGCTAAAGTCGGAAAATTGGCATTATCTCGCAAGCCAGACGCTGCTGGATTTGGCCTCCTGCTACCGAAAGATGGAGGATAACGTGAACTACACGAAAACGTGCAGCACCATCGCGTGCTGCCAAGATTTAGAGTTGCTTGTGCGGACGTTTTACTTTGACGAATTTACAAAATCACTCAAAACGTTGCAAACGGTGCGCAACATGGATATAAACGCGCTCAGCGTAATCAGCACACTCGAGGATCACTTCCAGGTGGTGAACGTGTCGCTGGACAGTACATCGATCGTGCAGGACGACTACATCCTCGTTACACTCGAGCTGGAAAGTAATTTTCCACGCGAACTCGTAGCCGAACAAGTGCTGCTTTCGTTCGAAATGAACGCGAAGCAATCGCTAGAACCGTCGGCAGCAAACGGTTCCACCGTAACGACCGCTACGAAAGAAGTTGGTTCCAAGCTGCCCATCATACTCCATCTCGATTACAAGCAGGATAACACACTGGCCGGCTCGACGGTAGCGTGTGACAATCTCGCCAAGCAACCGGTACGCCGAAGCAGTAGCACGCGGCGCAAAATTTCGCCCACCCAGCGGTCCGACTTTACCAACTGTGTGTCCAGCGAAGCGCGGCTCGTCCTACAACCGGGCCGTAATACGGTGACGCTCAGAACGAAAGCGACACGCGTTGGAACCTGGAGCTTCCGGCAGCTCTCGATACAGGTCGATGCGGTAGAGTTTCTGTCCGAATCCCTGCCCGGCAGGATGAGCAACTTTGAAACAATCACGAAAGCGTCTGTCGCTACGATGAATTTCGTAAATCTGGTCGCGGGCGTTGAGCAACCGGTAGAGCTGGTCATATCGGCAGGCAGTTTCCGCTTCCCGAAGGATGCCACAGCGACGATACGCTGTTCGAAGAATCTGAAAATGCGACTAGCAGAAGCATCCGACCAGCAGCGTGCTTCATTCGAAAAGGAGCTGGTTGTCCAGTTGACCGACTTTGCGCCGTTTGAAAAGCGTACAATCGCGCTAGAAGCGATCTGCGACCTGCCCGGCAAACGGGAGGAACGAGCTATCGAGCAAAAGGTATCGCTGCAGGTGCCGTGGAGTCGCAACGAAATCACCATCCCGCTGCACTTCATGCCAGCCCTCATCGCATCCTGCCGGCTGCATTCGTCCGGTGCACGCAAATTTCTCCAGGTCGTGCTGAAAGGTGTCAGCGATTATCGGCTCGTGCTGTGCGATGCGCGTATGACCTGTGCGGCCGAAGGCGTGACCATCATTGATATTAATCCACCCGAACAGCAGGAAACGGTAATGAGCAAAGCGCTCTCGATTTCGTATCTGTACGAGTTTCAGGTTGAAGCATTGAAGGCCCAAACGGAGCTGCCGATCGTAAACGTCGATTTTCGGATGCGATTTGCCGATGCCGCCGTGCCGGAAGAAAGCCGCACCTATCTGCCGTACAGCGTAACGTTCGACGTAATGGATTACACCACGCTGTTCACGATCTGTGCGAAGGTAGAACCGCAGGAGTTGTGCCGCGTAAACTCCGTGTGTCACCTGAATCTGCGCATCTCGAAAGTGCATGACAATCCGTATGCCGATCTGATGTACGAAGTGCTGACCGATCAGAACATGTGGGCCGTTGTTGGTCGTACTGCCGGTAAGCATCCGTTTCTTTCTTTCCCGTGAGGAATGCACTCGAATAATTCTTCAACCCTCATCTTGCAGGAGTCATCTCGATGGAAGAAGTGGAAAGCCACAGCATCACGCTCGATGTGCTTCCGCTCACGGCCGGATTTTTACCACTGCCCAACATTCGCCTGTCGAAGTACATTTCGGCGAACAAATCCAAAAACGATACCCACTCACGTTTACAACCGTTTCCGCCCGGTCAGATCTACAACTCGACCAAAAGCATGCAAATCCATGTCCTTGCTAGCACCAACAATGACCAGCCCCAGTAGCGGAGTGCGACCGGAACAGTACGCGCGGTATAAGATGCCGGTGGACAGTACTGTAAAAGCTACTACATGACGCATTCCAACACCCGCTCCGGTTTATTTACCATGTCTAAGTTGCTACTATTTATTGTGTAACGAACGTTTCGTGTAGCAACTGCAGTTACGAAGTAAGCACAATATTTCGAATAAAATAAGCCACTGTTATTTATCGAGCCAGTAAAAAGTTAAAGTAAATTCGCTTTTTTTAATACACCTTTACCAGCACACAACAGGCAGGATTTAGGTATTAACAATTCGTGAAAGTGCTTCAACGCCACATTCCTTCACAGCACTGCAAACGCAACGGTCGTTTTTCAAATTTTCATCTGTCATCCGCTTGATTGAAGGCAGCTGTCATGCGCCTCTGTTGATAGCGAAGCCGAAAGTCAGCCAGCGCTTTTTGTGTTTTCTCATCCGCTGCAAACAAGTGTGTGCCTAAAAACCGTAGTCATGTTATTGTAGTGAACGGGGCGCCCTTCTGTACATAATAATTGTATTGGCATCTTGATATCATTTTCCCGGCGCAGTAAGATCGATCCCGCAAAGTCGTCCCGTCTGAAGGGAGCCAGTGTAGCATTGTGGTGTATTCCGGAACACCGATACGATGGGTAGGTGGTATTTATCACAGCAGTGCTTGGGATGGGTTTGCTTTCGTCCAAAGATTGCACCGGGATTACCACTGCAAGGAACTGTACAGGTGTATCAAAGGAGTGCAGAGAATTTGCTGATGGATGTGTGAGCAGTTTGATGAACTGGAAATGCACTGCGAGGCGAATACAGAGAGAAGCAGAGAAGCTCGGAAGTGTAGCCGGGGAAGCGAAGCATCCTCCCAGTTGACGATGTGGCATGGAAGCAACGGGCAGTAAATCGCAATCAATGAGCATAAGCTAAGCATCGCTCGGTGCGCAAGCATGCAGCGTGGAAGGGAATTGGGGTAGGCAGGCACGTGGATGCAGGCAGAAAGGGCGTTTCTCTGCTGTCCAAATTAACACCGCTGATCTGCTGCTGCTGTTGCTGCTGTGTGATGTGTTATCAAGAATAAACAAACCATGCAGCGCTGCGGGCGGTAGATAACACAACTATTGTTCGCGAAAATTGCACGTTAAATTCTACCAGATGAAGTTCGAACTTTGCTCATTATATGTGATTATTCTGTATTGCTTTCCGTCATTTCAGCCACCAGCAGTGACACGGCCAAGCTGGAGAAACACCTAAAGCTGCTGAAGGAGGAGTACACGAAGCTGCAAAAAAGTTACGCCGAGCTAGAGCGCAAATACAGTCAGGCGGCAGCCGCCAACGAAGATCATGATCTGTCCGGCGAGTTTAGCAGCTTCATTTCGCGCCTGGTCATGACGGTGGCCACCCTGTACGGACGAACGACCTACTCCGACATTACCATCAAGCTGAAGGATAAAACCATGCCTGCCCACAGGTTTGTGCTGAATGCTCGCAGTGAAGAGTGGCGGGAAGAGGTGCTGATGGACAAGGGCGAACTAGGTAGGGAACTTCGTTTGCCTGACGCTTCTCCAAAACGTGCCTATCATTTTTATAAATTCTGATCTCCTTCCTATTGCAGATTGGTCCGACATGGATGCGGATGTTGGGTACGCTCTGTTGCGCTGGATTTACACCGACGTCGTGGATCTGCAGCACGATTCACTCGCACTGGAGCTGCTGAAAACGTCCCATCGCTTCAAACTGCCCGGCCTGATGGGTCTATGCGAGCGGGCACTCGTATCGTCCGTATCGGTACGGTCCTGCGTCCGGTTCTACTGCGTGGCGGAAGAGGTCGGCGCCGCAAACCTGCTGGAATACTGTTCCGGGCTCATATCGACGCACTGGGACGATCTAACGCCGCAAGACTTCGAGCACATGTCCGGTGCGCTGCTGTACAAGATGCTGAAAAGCAAAACCAAACATCCGCTCCATGCTGCCGTCCGGTTACTTCGCGAAGATGTCGTATTTTTGTGTTTAGTGGAAAACAACGGTTCGGTAAGTTCGCTTTCTTTATTATTCCATCCATCCGCTTGCTATCTATCCTAGCAGAACACACACTCGCACACACACATACAGAAAAACTCGCGTAACAATACAACAAATCATTTTATTCTTGCCATAATTATAGTCGAGGGCATAGTATTTTTTGCTGAAGCATTGTCGCATCGGACAGCACTTCAATATCACATTAGTATGATCAGATGTTGAAACCTGTCGATCACTGTTGCGTTATGTTTTTCTTATTTCTTATTCGCACGGTCGCGCACCGTTCAGAACTCGGCGCTGCGAATGTACTTCATTACGTTGAACACGAAAATAACGGCCATCGCGTCCGTGTGGTAGTTGCCTCGGTCTGTCGTTTTCGTGGCCGAATTGCACAGAGACCCCCGGCAGAAGCAGTACGTCGAATCGTCGATCGTTTGGCATCCCTCCGTGTACGGTTCCTCGATGTTGTGCTGCGGTGTCCAGGAACCGGAGCGGTACACCTATTTAAAAATAACAGGAATCGATTGATTTAAACTAACCGTCAGTATCAACCACTCATCAGATTAAGGTCCTACCTGTTCCGTGTTCTTTTGCTGGGCACAACCCCGGCTGACCGTCTCTTGTTCGCCCTTCAGTAGCTTCAGCTTGAAGATGCGCTTCATGCACATGGTTGACCAGGGACAGTCCACTTCATAGTAGCTGGATTCATCGAACTTGGAGCACAGTTGCGTTTTGGTGTTGTTTTGATGCCGGCTCGGTGGTGCCACCGTGCAATGGTAGCATCTAATTCCCGTCACATATTCCAACTCTGTGGAAGAGAAGTGGAGCGAAACCAGTCAAATGATTATGTACTGTAAAATGTTTACATTATCAAAGTGTAGACTAACAAAACAAAAGAGCACATTTTACCGATGCCCCGTTTCACCGAGCTTCTTCTTGCTACCATCTATCGTATCGCTGTTAAAAGTGGATGAGCGCTGTTTAAAGTACGCGCCTCTCGGGATTATTTTAACGAGCTTCGTATCAATCGTTTGCTTTAGTTAGGGATACAGCAGCAACAAAAAAAAAGAAAATGGATTGAATAGCCCGTACGTGATTGAAGTGAGCTTGATTATATGAAGCACTCACACGCGAGCGCGGCTCAAAAACCCTTTCTTTAAGTTGGTCTCAACGTTGTGAATACTTCGTTGGCCACGTGCATGTTCATGCATGAAGTGACTTTGGAGCTTGAAGATGCAGCAAATCACTTCCAGAAGAGGAGCTATCTTGTGCAGTAAGCATTCAACGAATGACGATTGCAGTTTCCTTTTGGCTTCTTTCACTTGCTTCCTGTCCGATCACAACTCGTCACAGCTGACGCATGTACTTGGTGTAGTGAGCCAGCAGCCCTGAGCAGAGCAGAGTCGACGTGTACAATACGATAATATCAACATTTCCGCCCGGAGCACGCACCCCGAACACTTTGTTCGTTTAGCTAAGCTCAAGTGCGTTCCTACCGCCGCCGTTCGCACTTTCCTCACCGCCACCACGCTTGATTCATTCATGAATATGGTAACGTTCTGACGCACACATTCCGTTTGTCAGCTTCATGTCTTTGGGTTTCCGCGGATGCATCGATGTCGTACCGTGAGAGAAGAGGATGCTTTGTTCGAGGTTCGACACGGGCGATATGTCGAAACACGCTCAAACGGTTACTATCACTTCCGGTTGGAGAAGTGCGCCACCAAGAAGTGGATGTTGCATGGCAGCAATTTCTCACACCAAGACAGGTCCGCTTGCCTCGAGTGGAATTGAGGATATAAGCACGCTACAGATAGCCCGACAGGCGACACAAAGCACTTCACTGTTAACGTCCTGGTGTGGCTGCATTTAAGCAGCACACCAGCAACATTTACAGAAGACACCCATTTCACGGCTAGGCTTCCTAAATCGGCGTTCGTTCGTAGCTAATGATTCGGAATCAAAAATATGACCGCTATAACATTGGCAATAATGGGTTTTTGTTGTGGGACAGCAACATCGTTTTATTGCTGATAGACCCGTTTTCTTGATCCTTGTTGATCCTGTTCCGAACTCTTAGCTCGACTCTGCTTGGCACTTCCATAGCCCAAAAATATTTGTTTTTTTTTACCAACTTGAAAATTCCTCTTATATAGGTTTTACTACCAATTCAAAAACGGCCATACAAGTGCTGTTGTCTAATGTTGATCTAGGTCGTCTCACTGCACTCGATCTTGTTTGCTATTCAGCAAACTTCTATTTTAAGAGCTCATCGTGCCGCAACAGTTCGTGTTGGCCGTCTACAAGCGGTCAAATAAATTCGCTGTGCGTTCGGAACAAGTGGCCACTGTCTCACGAACAGCGCAAGTAGCTTTAACAGCTCGCTGCTCACTATCAATGCTACGCCGGCGTACGGCATTTCCAGAAGGTTATCTTATTCTGTTTCAACCTCGTCTGAAAAAGGAATTGGTAACAACAGCAAAAAAAAAAGCTTCAAATGACGATCCAACGCAATGGTCAGTGATAGGAACCGGCAATACTGCGTAAAACCATTCCTGCACTTCACTCCACATGTGCCGAAGAACTTCATGGAAGGGGCATCATCCGCACAATCGCTTGCTCTGCCTGCTTACCGTAGCCATGGCGTCTGATTAAACATTGTAATATAGGGAGCAGGTCACACAGACGCTACCACACCTCATTCGCCCTAGTCTTCGGCCGGGGCACAAACAGGTTATGACCCATTTCCCTAATTGTCCCAGTTGAAGCGTGCCAAGCAGAAGATGCATTGCTGCACTGCCGACGACGATGACATCGGAGCTGTGATGTTAGAAGGTTTAGGAGGAGTTTCGTTGACCGGTGAGGTACAGGGACGCGGTTGGTTCTACGTAGATGGATCGATCCAAGTGGGCCCTTTCGAATGCCATTTAGTTGATACACGTTTGCAATGAGAGATGGAGATATCTCCGTCCCCCTTGCTTACTGATCTTGGTCGAGCAAAAGTCTTCCTGGTTCGAAAGTGTGCACCCTTCCGGTTACCTACAGAAACCTGTTTTCAATGCTCTACTGGCAGTTTCTGAACTCGTTCCAGTGCACTCGGTCACTTACACGGTTGGCAAAATGGGCAAAACGCAGCGCGCTTTCAACCTTCCACTCTATCTGTTCGCCCGGCATCTTGGCGGATAATGTCGTTCGGTGCGACAGTAAAAGTAAAGGGAATTCAGGCTTAATTCTAGAGCTAGATGTTGGAACAAGGTCAGGGGAGCGAATAGCTTTTAACAGGCAAATTTTAAATTGTAAGCTTAACCGTTTTGTGACCGAAAATGTGACCGATTTTCAGAGGATATTGGGAGGCAAGCAACAACACTATTCGCTTGTTCTATCGATATTTTGATGAGTGTGTTAATCTTCCTTCCCACGTGTTTCTGACGGCAAATGGGTTTATTTCGTGACTTCCAGTATAGCTGCCACTGCCAAATGCGTCTGACTCATCGGTGAACAGACGGATTTGGCGCGTAGGAACAAAAACACCCACTGTTTGTTCTGATGATAGTATTCCGGGAGAACTCTTTCGATGTCTCATGATTCACTGTGCGTTACTTAACTGCATAAGCAACACCCATTTTGGATCGTTTCCTCTGCTAAACGTTTCAACATTCAAAACAAGGCATTGCATTTCGGTCACTTTCTTGCCTTTCGCAAACAGTACAGTGATTATAAGCAGGCAGAGCTGCTACACCCAGATGCGTAAAAGGGAGCAAACAACCGGTCAACAAACTGAACCAACGCATCATTCGCCGCCACACTCAAGCATCAACGGCGTCGCACGTGGAGAGGATGATGAAGAGGAGTTAATTTGCATACCATCTTTTAACTGGCCATTCGTTTGCTAGTGGGACTGTTTCTTTTCGTTTTTTTCGTGTAGCACCCAGAGTGAGGCCGTTGAAACTGCGGTGATCATATCGTATTTTTCAAATCATTTTTGTTTCTGTTAAATTTTATGACCAACTGTTATAACTGTTCCTGCATGACCGCTGCACTCTCGGATCGCCCAATCATCGGCGTGTAGCACTAATGACTGACACTGGAAAAATTCTAACCATAGAAGACGTGTGGTTTCGTGGAAAAACAAGCAAAGCATAATTACCTGCAATAAATAGGAGAAGTAACGCTACCAATACCACCGGTCGACTGCCGTTCTGTCTGCTGAACCTGTCCATTTGTGATGAGGGGCTTGAGGGGGGTTTTTTGCGCTCGCCTGCTCTCTGGTACTTCGGATCATAAGATGCAAGCGATGTAAACGATAGTGTCTGGTTGGAAAACCGCCACAAAACCTTTTCCGTTATCGTCACGTAGCGCAGAATTGTGCGGCTGAGATGTGTTGTGCTGTGGAGACTGTTTGGATAGTTTGCAAACGGCACCCAAAAAATACACCCAACAGCGGTAAAACGTTAGGTGAAATCGCTTCGGTGGATGGATGAACTGTTGGAAGCTGACTGCCCTCTGCACTGCCAGATACAGCTTGTGTACTCCCGTTAGATTTCACCGGTCTCTTGGTTGCTTCTTGGCAAAAAAGCCGTTACGCAGTAAAACAATGCTCCATGCTGTATTTTCAGAACGACGGTCTGTCTGTTGCGAGATGTACACACGGTTGGCAGCTGAGTAAGAAGATACTGTGGAATGTTGCTGACTGTTGGAACGATGTGGTTCGCCGGGTTGGTCCCTTTACTCTTGTGCGTCGTTCGTACGCTCGTTGAACGATCGCTGCATTCGCACACTTTCTAAACTACATCCGTTCGTCTAAAGTTTATGAGTTTGATTCGTAACGGGGGTCCTTAATGGGTCTCGTAACCCCGTGGATGGTTAGGCTCCTTCTTTTAAACCACTTCAACACACACACACGCTGATATACACACTCGAAAAGCACATCGATTCTGCGGAACGGGGTGTGGGACACGGAAATGGAGAAAAGGTCTGTTCCCCTCTCAAACAAGGTCACGGTCACACGACCGCCGATGTCGCGCCGTGTCCGTTGGGTTTGGCGCGGGCGGCCAAGGGAAAGGAACACAAATAACACCAACCAAGCCGTTAGCCGATGTGCCGTCGCCAATTTGGTGCTATTGCTTTTTTTTCGTTTTTGGCTGTTTAATTATAGAATTGCGTTGCCGCCTCGTGTCCAGTGGGATGTTGTTCCGCGCGGTGGCCAGTTTTCGAGGACGAGAAAAAGTATGACTAATAGGTGTGTGTGTTTGGTTGGTTACTGTTAGCACGATCGATTGTTGCGTGTGTTTAATGGATTTAAATATTTTCTAGCTAAAGTTGTAACTCTCCGGCGAAGCTATCCGTCTGTAGGATTTTCTTTTCACTCAACACACACACACAAAAAAATCCGAAACTCGTAAAGGAGCAAACGGTGAAACGGTCCCAAGGCACTCTCTGCTAAAGTTCCGGTTTCAATATCGGCAACCGGTCGAAACGGCCACCGTCGTCGTGCGTCTCACTTCGTCGTCCGATCCAACCGACGTGAAAGTCAACCCACAACTGAGCCGGAATCATCTCCTCTCGGTGTTGGGTGGTACCAAGAGCCGCGGTACCGATGACCGGCCGAGCGCGCGCTATGTATTCGCATGGCGCCCTTACAGGGGCTATGGTGCAAGGCGCCATACAACTGCTCGACATCAAGCGGAGAGCAAGCAAACGAGAGAGAGAGAGAGAGACTATGCTCTGGCGATGTGATGGTTTGTGGAGCAAAACTCACCAAGAAACTGTAGCGGCGCACGAACATCGGAGCAACAAACCAGCCGATAGTGGTGTAATGAACGCATAACAACAACAAAAAACTCCAACTCCCAAATGGGGATAGGGCGTTCCGGAACGGAGGAGCATATCTACGGTTGACTGGATGAATGGGCTTTCGTTTTGAGGAGGTCCGCTTTCGGTGTGTTGTTTAGAAGCTTCGTCATCGGCCGGCGGCCTCTCCGGTGCATTGCACTCTCAGTTCTTGGCCGCCAGTCCACGAAAACGGTCGGTATGCTATTATGCTTTAATTCTTTTCCTATCCTTTGCTTCCGGGGATCGAGGTCGAGAAAGAGACGCCTTGCTGTCCTTCGGGCCCAAGCTTCCTATCCTTGACCGTAGTCAATGATCTGGTAAACTATTCATACCAGAACGCCAATAGGATGCTGTAATCGTATGCTAATTCGGTTTTGGAGATATGATTTTGAACCACGATGCAAGGTAACAGATTCTGGCGCTCGAAATCTCTCGATGCCCGATCACGATCTCAAGCAAATGGGATGTGCGTTTGAACTGGTTTTAGATAAAACGTTCCGGCGCAATCTTTTCCGCTTCTTTTGCATCACTGATGTTAATGATTGTTAATTTGACAAGTTCGAGGTGATATTAGTAGCAATCGTGTTCCAGTGGTAAATGGCTGGGAACATTTCTTAATAAAATGCCAAACCACAACGCATCGATCTTCTTGCTGTTTGTTACATTCACTGTGCATGCAAGGTGAAATGTTTCCAAAACTGGTCACTGTTTGCGCATTTAAGTAGAGATTCAGTCATCGGAAACAGAGGTGTGCTGCTGCTGTTCCCTTGATGGACTGCTTTCGTGAGCACACACCGGTGACACATTTAAAGTAACGAAGCACACGTGAAAGCGTAACGCACGCACGCTTTCCAAAGCCTGTGCGTGATGCTACAAATTGGATGGCCGGGCCATGGGGGACTGGAGGAATTGAAACATACGCACTGAACGGGAAACCACGCCGTGAAGGAAGATGTATGTCAAAGCATAAACATGTGCGCTTTAAAAACATACATCAATGTACAGTTTTGGAGCTGAATAATGCAACGCTCAGTTGGTATTAAATAAATGTTAATATCGGGAGCTTTTTTTTGGAAAAAAAACTTTCTACATCTGCATAAGCAAAAAGAATTAATTGTGAATAACCACGAACAACAAAACCCTCTCAGATAGTTAAAGTGAATTAATTTAGCTCGAATCCCATGATCAGCAAAGAGCTGATTCACATGAGCTGAGTGAGCGCATTGCTTCATGGAGGTGAGCTAGCTCGCGTACTAAGACTGCCTAGGTCATATGAGGCCCATAAGGGCTAGTTCGAACGCGCTCAGGTGTTCGAGACTTTCGACCTAGCTTAGGCGCTACAGCTGGTACATCAATTGCACAAAGCTTGTGATCAGTCGCTGACTTTGATTTGCTGAGCGCTCAGAGCTAGCTCATTGGCTCATGTACGACTGCCGCCACTAGGATACAGCACTATCCAGTACATATTTTCATATCTTTCTGGTCCTTTTAACGATCAGATGCTTGTCCGGTCCCAGAACAATTCGAAAGGGTGCTCCGAAAAAAGGTTTGCGAACGAACCTATTTCACTTTTTTGAAGGAAGATACTAGCCGGCCAGCCTTTGATGGTGGTGTCTCAGAACTCAAATTGGACCGCTTCAACTTGGGTCTTGGGATTAACAATGTTGATCTTGTTCAAAATATTCTTCACGATTTGCACAAAGATTTTGACCGATGAGATGCAGTTCTGACTTGATACAGATGGCAATCAATAAAGTAATGTAATGAAATTTATATCATCTTTAATATGTTACAGCTACAGGAAATTGTGAACAGCCTGTCTCCCCAGGGCCAGCTACCGCTAGGGCTGGCTCTCATGGGTCGCAGCACAGCCATCGCACAGACACTGCTCGAAACGGGAGGAGCCGATATTAACGCCTATACAACGGAGGTAAGACAAACCCATCGTCCGTACATACCACAAGGCAGTGTGTGTAACGTAATACGTACTTCAATTTCCTGTCCAGGGCAACACGCTGCTTATCGATGCGATTAAACGTGGCGACAGTTTTACGGCCCAGTTTCTGCTAGAGAAAGGCTGCAATGTAGATCTGGTCACGCGGGACACGTCCGATACGGCACTGCATCTGGTCTGCACCTACTCCGAGCGAAGCACGGACATCGAAACGCATCGCGAAATGCTTAGCATCGGCAGACAGCTGCTGAAGCAGCAGGCCGATCCGAACATGCAAAATAGCAAGGGCTAGTAAGTGGGTTCCGTCGTTCGAACGGGTCGCGGTTCGGTTTTTAATTTGCTTTTCCTCGTTCCGCAACTCATCATTTTAGCACTCCACTCCACGTTGCTATCATGTCGCAGCACGTGGAAATGATCGACGAGCTGTTGACCGAGACCGATGGTGGTTCGTACGTCGATACGAACGTGCGAACGAAGGATGAAAAATGTGCCTTACAGCTGGCACTGATGCCACCCCACACTGATGGGCCACCGTACGAGCTGGCCCGCCGCCTGCTGGAACGTGGAGCTCGGTCGAACGTTATCCATCCCGAGACGGGCGACAGTTTGCTGCACATTCTCGCGAAACAGCAGCTCGAAGATGCTGCCGTCTTTCTTACCGATCACTGCAACCTCAGCCATATCAACCGATCCGGATTGACCGTACTGCATGTGGCTGCATCGCAGGGGCTGGCAAACCTGGCGCGTGCCCTGCTAGAGAAAGGAGCCCCACCCAACGTACAGTCCGGCGTGACGGAGCTAAAAACGGCCCTACATTACGCGGTCGAAGAGAACTACACCGATGTGGTGGAAGCGTTCATCGACTACAAAGACACGAATCCTCCTGGGACGGTAGATTTCAACCTCAAGAACGCATTCGGTGACTCGCCTTTGAGCTTAGCCCTTAGCCTTGGCTATAACGAGCTGGTCCCGCTGCTAATCAAGGGTGGCGCGGACGTGAATGCACGCAACGGACAGGACATGACGCTGCTGCACCAGGCCATACTGAAGGAGGATGCAAAGACGGCCGTCTTTCTGCTCGGCCAAGGGGCAGACATGAACGCACTGACCGCGGACCAGGAATCACCGTTACAGCTCGCGATTCACTGTCGGTTGGTGGACGTGGTAGATGCGCTCTGTTCGCGCGGAGTATCGCTTAGCGCACCGGACAACAAGGGTGACTGTCCGCTGTGGAGTGCACTGGAGTCGGAGCAGTTTGAAATCGCTTCGGTGCTGGTGCGGCACGGTGTCGATACGGACTGCTGGGGCCCCGGACCGGACGGATGTCTACAGACGCTGCTGCACCGAGCGATCGACGAGAACAAGGAGCAGGCGGCCATGTTCCTGATCAAAAGCGGCTGCGATCTAGACTCGCCGCGTCAACCCGGTCCCCAGGGACAGGGTGGCGATGAAGCGAAGGACAAAGCATCACCGCTGCATCTGTGCTGCCAATGGGGACTTCGCAATGTGCTGCACACGCTCATCGGCCATGGAGCCAACGTGAATGCGGTGGATTGTGATCTGAAGACACCGTTGCATATTGCGATAGAAAATCAACACGAGGAAATCATCGGCATACTGCTGTGCCATCCGGGCATTGATCTGAAGATTCGTGATAAAACGGGCAACACTCCGTTCGCTGCGGCGCTACAGGTTCGGAACAATAAGGCGGCCCAAAACATTCTCGAGCGGTTGCCGAACGCGGCGGAACAGATCGATCAGCGGGGGCGCAACTTTCTGCACCTGGCAATCATGCGCGATGATCTCGAATCAGTGTTGTTTTTGCTCTCGATACAGGTCGACGTAAATTCGCGCGTGCATGATGTCAATCAGACGCCGCCGCTGCATCTGGCGGCTGCATCCGAGAAGGAAATGTTAATCCGCAACCTGATCCTAGCCGGCGCTCGGTTAAACGATCGTGATGCGACGCAAAAAACGGCACTCCACGTGGCGGCCGAGCGGGGCACGGTGGGTGCCGTGTCGGCTCTGCTGCAGAACGGCGCCGATTTCGACGCAGTGGACGGAGACGGTAACAATGCGCTGCACATTGCGGTGCGCGAAGGTCACATTGCGGTCGTGCGGGAGTTGCTGACGGAATCGGAGCTCAATGCGGAAGCGGTCAATATGAAGGGTTGCAATCCGCTGCATGAGCTGTGCCGCAGCGGCAAGGACAATACGGCCGCCGCAATACTGGAACTGTTTTTCGAATGTATGCCAAAGTATCCGATCAACAGTCCCGATCTGCAGGGCAACACACCGCTGCTGCTGGCGTACATGCGCGGCCAGGCGCAGCTGTGCCGGATGCTGGTGAAGAACGGTGCCTGCCTGGGAGCCGAGAACAAGGAGGGATTGACGATATTTAACTTTAAGCTAGCTACCAACCAGCTGTTGCATCGTTTGCTGGACGAACTGCCGCAAGAGTCGCCCTGGGCCTCGTCCGAGCTGTGCCAGGAGTGTGGCACCAAGTTCAGCATCACCATGCGGAAACACCACTGGTAAGGAAGGGCGAGCTTTAGGTTGGATCTAGGTGGCACAGTTACAGTTTTCCCTTCGCTATACTTTCAGCCGTCATTGTGGACGAAATCTTTGCAGCCGATGTTCGAACAACGATGTGCCAATCATCAAATTTGGCATCAATAAACCGGTCCGCGTTTGTTCGGTGTGCTTCGAAGTGCTACAAATTGGAAGTGGGGCCGTTTGAAACTGAATCCAGTTTTTGGATGCGGATTACTAAGTGGACGCGTATGGATTCCCGGTGGATGCACCTGAAGCAACTGGTCTGTAGGCTACGGAAGCCGATCTACAAACGCAGGACAGCGTTGGTGGCACACACTGGTAAATCCAAATTTCATCGAGAGCATTCTTAACCTTTTCCTTTCCTCCTAGCTGTTACTTTGAAAAGTATCTTTTTGTTATGCATATTGAAAAGATTATTTATACACACATGTAACACACGAAAATGGACATTTTCCAGACATCAATATCAACACGTACCCGATAACTGATGAATAACTGAGCTTTTACTGAATCTGGGAAAGAAAGACGATAGGCGGTTAGAAAGCACACAGCAGAACCTTGCACTGCTTATGCTGTACACCGTGTAATCAACGATTAGTTTTTAAAACTGAATTTTATTTACTATCTCCCTTTCGAATATAGACATTCCGACGCGGCATTTGTATTTGTTTATGCATGCAAACGGTGTTGAGATGCACATATCCAGACAATTGCTATTTTTTTGGTAACGAAGCAAGCACTTCGGGGATGTGTAGGTTCAGGTTGCTTGTATCCATACACTCACTCGCCGGCACACTATTGCATGGTGTACCAACCGCGAGTGTACGGGAAACAAAAAGCCACGTCTAGCAAAAGTTTACTCCTTTAGGTGCAGAGCCGGTTTACTTCAGCTTCGCAAACAGGGTCTTTGAAACGCAGTGGTCCAGCTCGTGCAGGTAGTCGAACAGCTCTTCGACGCAGGTTTCCGCCGTTTGGGAGCGGCTGCCAACACGCTCATTGCATGCCTGGTATTTGTCCCACAGTTGGCTAGTATGTCCCTGCTGGGCACACTTTTCCTACAAAAAGACAAAACAAAACATACGGCGGAGTGGGGGACGTAAGGATTACCAAGGCCTACGGATCGGGTGTTGTCGCTGGTGAAAATGTTTGCTACACATACCCGCAGCACCGTCTGTGGATCAACGATGTCTTCCTCCTCCTGTGCCTTTACCGTTGGGAAGAAGGACGAAACCCATTTCCTGGCAGCCATCGTGTCGGTCTTTCGTGCGAACTACGCTACGATATCACCGAGAAAGTCTACGAAAGGAGCGGGCAGAACGCTTGTTAGCTGAGCAATATACCACCGAACGCAACATTTTGATGAGCGCTAAACGTTTATTAATGTCCTGGCACAGTTAAACGTTTAGATATTAGCTTAAACTACTATATTTACCAAAAATTGCACGGGAAAGCAGCAACCAGACGATGATATAACTTTTGACAAGCTCTTTTCTAGCTTTTGGACCACAGCAGAACAAGAAGAAGACAAGAACAACAGCCGGAAAAGAAGAAGCAGTTTGACGTTTCACATTTTCGAGCAGTTTGCGAAAAAATCGAGCAGAATGTTTTGGATTGCATTTTTTTCGTTTTTTATTTTTATTTAAATTTAGTATTTCGGGACAATTTATGGTAATAATGTGAACTTGAACTTGAAAAATACAACAATCAATAGCATCCGTTCGCTACAAAGCACTTGCGGTGCTATAACATTCATATTTTGCTTGGTGCAGTCGCAACGTCCCCAACTCAAAATGACCAAAACTACATGTTTTTTGGCATAAAATCTTCAAATAACTTATATTTTTAAGTGGTTTCAGGAAATTTTCATCTAATTATCCAAACGAGAAACAAATCTGTTCCACATAATGTCATTTTCATCTGTTCCCGGGTGTCCTGGCCCGCCGTCCTGTGTGCATTGCTAGCTGCAAAGAATCCCTGACGTACGTGAAGCGACTCTGTAAATATTTGCAATTTTAAGTCGATTTTGTAGTTCATGTTCGTGTAAAGTATCGTCGTTCCCATCGGCAGAGCAGCCTTCAGTAAGTTCCGGCCACGAATAAATTGCTATCGAGCGGAAACGATTAACGCACGGGTCAATGTTTTCTTTCATTCGCAGCGCTGGGGACACTCGAGTTGTTTTGATATGGAGCATGTTTGTTCGATGCTGAAACGGGATTCCGTATTTACGGTACTGCAGCGATTGCTGGTGAGATAGGCCTGTGGCAGCGCAAGCTATATTGGTAGCGTAACGAATTGCAAACAACAGGCACAGGTAAAATAACAATCGTAGAACCAGTAATTCATATAGAGCTGGTTTTGTTGGTTTTGGGAGCGAAGCAGCTCGCGTTTGACATTTCGCTGATTTGGGTAGTTTTGTGAGGTTAGGAGGCAGGTGGTTTACTCGAATGTTGTGCGCGCGTTCCGAACCCCCCAAGAACACGATAAACAACAAAACATCTTTCCCCGAGCGATGTGAAATTGTCGTATGCTAACGCAGCGCGTTTTGTTGCCATTTTTTTTTCCTTCTAGCCATGAACGGAACGGTGGAAGCGAACACGATGGCAAATACTCCGCCAGCGGCCGGGGCATCCGCGCCAGGCAACAACAACATGTTGGCCCAGCAAAAAGCAGCTCGTAATTTTAAGCTGCTCGTCGATCCTTTTCTGCATCGAGGCACGCAGAAGATATATCGTTACGATGGGGTTGTGCCGGGCGATCCGAACCATCCGCCGGTCATTCCACGCGATCCACGGAACCCGCTAGCGCGCATACGATCCCGTGTAGAACCGCTGGATATTCCCGTACCGAGGTTAGTCGATGGCAGAGCGGTCACCGTGCAGCAACAAATTAAGACAATATTTTCCATACTCTCAACAGATTCAAAATAGATCAGCACTACGTCGGAGAGCCGCCGGCAGTAGAGATCACCATAACGAACCTGAACGACAACATCGACAAGCCGTTTCTGTCGGATATGCTGGCCAAATGTGGAACGTTCACGGAGCTGTACATATACTATCATCCCGTGTCGAACAAACATCTCGGCCTGGCCCGCATCGTGTTCGAACAGGTCCGGTCGGCGCTGCTGTGCGTGGAAAAGCTAAACGGTACCTCCGTAATGGGCAAAGTGCTGAACGTTTTCAAAGACCCGTTCGGTGAGCAGTGCAAACGGCTGTTGGAGGAGAAAACGTCCGAAAAGAAACCGTCACTGCCACAGGCGCCTCCTCTACCACCGTTGCCTCCGGCCAGCTCCAACCACCATTCCCTCCCAGTTACGGCCGCGATGAGCAGTGATCCGCTTGGGCTAAAGGTGGCGTTAAGTTCAAGGCCAGCGTATCGTAAAGCACCTCCAGAACCGGACCCGGAACCGTGGGACAAGAAGGCGGTTCCGACACTCGGCGAGGATGGTGAGCTGTGGGATGCGGATGAGTTTTCTGGCAGTGCGGGCAATAGTCAGGATTCGAGTTACTACACTAAGGAGAAAAGTACCAGCCGGAGCCTGTATGGGGGCGAATGGGATGACGAAGGGCGGAGCCGGGATGCAAAGTACTACGACGAGAAGGATCGTAAACATCACCACCATCATCACAAGAGTGATCGAGTGCGGGATCGGGACCGTGAGCGTGAGAAGGATCGTGACCGGTATCGGGAGCGGGACCGAGATCGGGATCGGGATCGCGAACGGGAACGGGATCGCGAACGGGAACGGGATCGTGATCGGGATCGCACGCGCGACAGACATCGGGATCGTGATAGAACGCGCGATCGAGACCGGGATCGTACGCGCGACCGTGAATATCGTGACCGTGAGTGGGATTCGAAAAAGCGGGGCAAAAGCTACCGTGAATCGTCGTGGTATGGTGGTGCTGAAGGTGAAGGTTATCCGCCGAGTGGTGGCAGTCGATACGAGGCCGGATACGATTACTATTCTTCATCGTACCCGGGAAGCTCGGAGTACGGTGCGAGTAGTGCGTACGGTTATCCACCGTCCGAAGGTAGCTACGGAACATCGTCCTCGTCTGCAAAGTGGGCTCCGCCGCAACCACCAGCACCACCTCCACCGCCTCCCCCGGAGGAGAATTGGGAAAGTTCCTCCAAGCCACCCGCTCCACCTGCTACTCCGGCCGGCAAGAGCAGCAGCAGTGCGAACAAAACGATCATGGACGAGGCGGACCTGTGGGACACGGACGCAGTTCCTTCGTCTGCGGGAATAAAGCCAGCACCGCCACCGCTCCCATCTGCATCTTCATCGCCACCACCACCACCCGAACCGTCGAAAGCGTCGAAAGCAATGCCCGGCGCAAACGATGAGGACAGTGGCAGTACGCTCGACCTAGACACGCGGATAGCGCTGCTGTTTAAGGAGAAAACGTTTGGTGGAAGCTTCCTGCAGCTGAGCGACGACGAGGAGGAAGATCGTAAGCCCGAGATTGGTGGTGGTGGTGGTGGTGGAAGCAGCACGGAAGAAGCAGCGCACGTTGACACTAGTCACCTGAAGGAGGAAACCATGGATGATGCGTATGATGTGCCCAACGGTGGTGGCAGTCGTCGCCCTCCGAGTCCTCCGCCACCGCTGGAACCAGCAAAACCACCTCCACCATCGCTTCCACCGGATGAGGAAACGCTCGAGCGCAAACCCCCGAAACGGGAACCAAAAATCGAATGCCTAAAAGAGGAGGGAGCGAGCGATATCTCTTCCAGCGACGACGAGATCCTGGCGAAGGAGGACGAAAAGCCGGTCGTATCGCCACTGGATGAAAGCAAGCCACCGCTCGGGGCGGACGATACGAAGCCTGCCGTACTGCTGCCTCCACTTCCGAGCGAACCAGCCCCGGCGGTACCACCTCCACCGGAACCATCCGAGGGCGGCAACTTTTCCTTCCTGTACCCAACTAATAGTTACTACAACTACGCGGCCCAGCCGGCCTCTACCACCTCCGTCTACTACCACGGGTATCCGACGGGTTTCCCCGGTGCGCCGCTGTTCAACTCGTACGGTATGCCAGCCTCCACTGGAATGTACTATTCGTCCGGCAAACAGCCCGGCCCGCACGGACAGGACGATGGGCAGGGTGCTTTTCTGGAGTCCGGTGGTGGTCCAACGAGCATTAAGGATCGTGCCCGAGCTGGCAAACGGAACCGGTACGAGATTGTGATCGATTCCGTCGTGGAGCGCGTAGTGGCTGAGCTAAAGCAAATTCTGAAGAAAGATTTCAACAAAAAAATGATCGAAAACACCGCTTTCAAAAAGTACGAAGCGTGGTGGGATGAGGAGGAACGCAAGCACAAGGGCAAGGGTGTTGAACCGTCCAGCTTACTGTCCGCCGGGTCCGGCGCGCTCGGTGGATCGGTCGTCGGTACCGCGCTGAAGGTAGAGAAACCGCCCGACATTAACCATCTGCTGAGCCAAACGTACGACAATCTGGACAGCAATGGACCGGGCAGTTTCGTGGGGCTCGGACTGCGCGCCACCATCCCGAAGATGCCCAGCTTCCGGCGTATACGCAAACAGCCGAGCCCGGTACCGCAGGATGAAGATTCGCGCAAGAGCGATCAGGACGATATGGTGCGGGGGTCCGATTCGGAGAAGGAATCTTCCAGCGGTGGCGGTAGCAGAACAACGGCGGGACCATCGTCCACCTCTGCTACAGGCGGTGGTGCATCTTCGTCCTCCGGGAAGGCGGCGGGTGAATCGTCTCCCTCGATCGAAAGCGATAACAACCATCGAACGCGGACAACGGCAACAGCGGACAACACTAGCGGCAGCAGCGGAATTGCGGGACCGTCCCGCACAAACGCGGAGAAGCGAATGCCGAGTGTGTCCTCGTTTACGTCCAGCAGCGAGGAGGACGAGGACTCGAGTGCGAGCGATTCAGACGATAGCCTCGAGTCGGGATCATTGTCGGAGGTGGACAGCAGTGCGGTGGTGACGGTTGCCGGTGGTTTTGGGGCAAAGCGGGCACGCGAGCGGCGCGAACGTGAGAATCGCATCTACTCCGACTCGGACAGTGACACCGTGGATGCACATCCGATCAAACCGCGAACGGGAAGCAGTTTCGGGCAGAGTGGCGCGAGACGGTTGAAGGAGGGTGGAAAGGTGGGCAAGATTTATTCCGATTCCGATTCGGATGATGTGAGCGGGGCGAGTGTTCCAGTGCGAAAACCGTTGCTGCCGGCGGTGGTTGACCGGAGGCGAAGTCACAGTCGAAGCCGCAGCCCGTACAGTGGGCCTGGTTCGGTGAAAGCGGCCAGCCAAAGCGCCAAACCTCCCGTCATCGATTCTTCCCAGCTGCCAAAGCTTTCGTTGCAGGAACTGCACGAAGATCTGTCGCCCAGCTCGGGCGACGAGATGCTGCTGATGGAGGATGACGAGGATGGGAAGCCACCGCGGACACCAGGACGCGAATCACCGAGCAAAGCGAACAGCACTATTACGGCCCCAGGTACGGCGGCCAACAGCGACAGCAATCAGCAGCAACCAAACCACCAATCGTCGTCCTCGTACGGTGGCATGCTGGACCGGATCTATAGCGACTCGGACGAGGAGCGCGAGTATCAGGAAAAGAGACGCCGCAAAGCGGAATGCTTGCTGCAAATCGACAAGGAATGCCAGGAAGAGCTGGAGCGAATGGCGCTGGAGAAGGGCAGAAGGGCGATGGCGGCGGCCGAGGGCGATAAAGCGCTCTCCGGTAGCAAACCGGCTGCACTGTCCCAGGACAGCTACCGGAAAGCCACCCCGCTGTCCTTCGCGAGCGGTAAAATGTCTAGTCTGGAGGAACCGCTCACGCCGAACCTTTCGCAACCACCACCGACACCGGGCGCGGGCTTGATGGGTGAGCTGCGCAAAAACCCTCTGTTCGCCAGCGGCGATAGTAACGGTGGTGTGGTGGCGAACGATCCGGCTGCTGCCCGAGACGAACCTCCGAAGCTGTCGACCGCCGATCAAGCATCGTCCCCACAATCGACGAGCTCGAGAAAAAGGAAGAGCAAGGGTGCACTTTCGGCGGCGGGTAAATCGGTTAAGGGTGCTTCCCGTAAAGGCGCAAACAGGGAGGAGCTTAATGGGTCGGACGGACATGAAGCCGCTCTTCTTCTGCACCCGCCATCGTCGTCGTCGTCGGCGTCTGGTGGAATGGTGGCGGCCGTACCGGGTACGATCGCCGATGTTTCCTCGGTCCGGTCCGACGAGTTCTTTATGGTTGGCGATGAAAGTGTGCGACGTGCGGCCAAAGCTTCGCCGGCCTCATCGGACGGCGGTTCAAGCCAGGCAAGTCAGGTGGCGCTCGATCACTGCTACTCGTTGCCTCCGTCCGCGTCACCATCTTCCTCCTCGCCCCAGCAGCAGTCCGATTCGTCAACGGCCAACACAAAAACCAACATCAAGTACGCACCTTCTTCTTCCTCTTCCACTTCGTCCAAACACGGGCTGGCACACGATCACGGTTACATGCACAGTGGCAACGATCGTGTGCAGCCGATCGCTGGATCTAGCAATAGCCATGGTGGCCCGCTACCGCTGATGGTTTCGGATGTCACCGTTGCTGCGACCGCTGCGGATCCATCAGCTCCCACCGTTGGAGGCACTCCGATTGGGTCGAACGAGGATGCTATGACTGTGATGAAACCGCCGGTTCCGACCAAGCAGCAAAGGAATGATCGTAACCGGCGACCGGACAGACAATCGCTCTCGTTCTCCGAGTACGACACACCGCCGGAAGGTGCCGCCATCCAGCCGGTAGTGGAACGGTTTGTTCCGCTACCGAAGTATCGGCCGCGGGAGCTTGCCAACGAGATGGGGTTGTTGTTCGATTTCCTAACGCGAGGCATCGATACGGAAGACATTCGGTACATTCGGCAAAGCTACGAGCTGCTGCTGATGGACGATGCAAGCAGTTACTGGCTGAACGCCACGCACTGGGTCGATCACTGTTCGACCGATCGTAGCTTTGAACCGGCGCTGCTGCTTCCACCACCGACGAAACGCCGAAAGAAGGAGAAGGCCGGCGGGTGCGGTAGTTCGCTGGCGGATATAAAGCTTCACCGAACGGGAAGTGCCCGTACGGAGGGGTACTACAAGATAGATCCGCGCGAAAAGGCCAAATACAAGTATCACCATCTGAAGGGTACGGCCGCGGCGAACCATCTGAGCAATCTGGAGCTGGCAAAGGCGGTCACCAAGATGCAGGGTATATCGCGCGAGGCACGCTCCAATCAGCGCCGGTTGCTGAACGCGTTCGGGGCCAGCACGGAGTCGGAGTTGCTGAAGTTCAATCAGCTCAAGTTCCGCAAGAAGCAGCTCAAGTTTGCGAAATCGGCCATCCACGATTGGGGCCTGTTTGCGATGGAACCGATCGCGGCGGACGAGATGGTGATCGAGTACGTCGGCCAGATGGTACGCCCGTCGGTGGCGGATTTGCGCGAAACGAAGTACGAAGCGATCGGGATCGGGAGCTCGTACCTGTTCCGGATCGACATGGAAACGATCATCGATGCGACCAAGTGTGGGAATTTGGCGCGATTCATTAACCATAGTTGCAATGTAAGTAGCGCCGCTAAGGTGCGCGGGAACCACTCCAAAACTCTAATCATTGTGTTTTTTGTTATCTATTTTAGCCAAATTGTTACGCGAAGGTGATAACGATCGAGTCGGAAAAGAAGATCGTTATCTACTCGAAGCAACCGATCGGGGTGAATGAGGAAATTACGTACGATTACAAGTTTCCGCTCGAGGATGAAAAGATCCCGTGCTTGTGTGGTGCACCCGGTTGCCGCGGTACTCTCAACTAAACGCTTAGCAGAAGGGGTGTTGTGTGGATGGGGCGCACAGCCGCCCCCACCTTACACACA
Organism: Anopheles stephensi; assembly: GCF_013141755.1. Taxonomy (NCBI): domain Eukaryota; kingdom Metazoa; phylum Arthropoda; class Insecta; order Diptera; family Culicidae; genus Anopheles; species Anopheles stephensi. The sequence continues at coordinate 63,158,453 of NC_050202.1, read as the reverse complement.
GAGTATCATGCTACTTGTACATTTTTCCTTTCGTGTATATATAACTTTATACGTTCATTAGACAAAACAATGCTCATCCGAGAGAGTAAGGGAAGTGGCCGAAACTCCGTGTCCAGTTGTCCGTACGTTTTCCGCTCGTTCCAGTTGGAAAATTAAGCTTCTACACACACACACACACGCGTACACGTACAGTGTTTCTAGTTGATAAGATAAAAGAGCAATAGAGCAGGGGCGGGCCGAGAGTAACACTAAGCGCAACTCCCTACACATGTGTTTGGTTAACTTCCTCGCTGTAGCGCTTTTATATTGATCTTTATCTCTATTTTTGTTGTGTATTTCCCTCGATTTCCCTTTTTAATACATTTCACTGTGGGGGGAATCTCAGAAACGCGGCGGAAAGGGACACACGTTAACCTGAGTTTTAGTGTAAAACAAATCCTATTGTGTTTGTGGTAATTAACGCTATGAAGAAACTACCGACTACTGCTAAAAAACACACACACATACACACAGGAGATTTAATCTTGATCATACCCCTAGCCTAGGAAATAAAACGTACGATTAGTAAAATATTATTAAAAATACAACCGGTGAACAAACACACTCAACAGCGAAGACACATGCAGACACGATGCAAAACACGGTTCCGGTTGCTTTGATTGTGTTGTGTGAGAGAAATGGATTGATTTTGGTTCAAATGCAAATTGATTGTTTGCTCGCTCTGCAAGGTTTGTCCGTGGGTCCGTAGATGGAAGCTTTTGGAGTACATCGAACCTTTCCGTAAGTCTCATTGATATTTTATTTGCTTTATTAATACGCTACACATGTGAGGGACCGGGATTAAAAACACGCACACACAAAATACGCAGGTGTAAAAATATCTCGTTTTGCTCAAAACTTTTGGTTTCCTTCCGGCTGTTTGATATCGCTGCTGCTTGGGTGCAGCGCGTCTGTGCATTCATTTGGCGCCGCATTTTGATTGAACCGCACATCACACAAGCATCGCAAAGGACCAGAACCCTTTGCATCTCTCCTCTCCATGGAAAGTATGACCGTCTTAACATACACGGGGGGCAACAGCATACCACTAACGCTCTGCCACTGTTGATAGAAGTAGTAGTAGTAGTAGTAGTAGTGCCGCTGCCCAGGGGCTTTGCTTACGAGGAATACTGCATGTCCAGCTGGGACTGGGCTATATCACTGAGCGCGGCTTGAATTTTCTCCAGCAGCAGCTCGCCTTTGCGCACGATTTCCTCCAACTTTTCTGCCGATTCTTTGTTTTCGGCTTCGAGTCGCTGCAACGATTGCACCTGCAGCTCGATCGAACTTTCCTCGCTCGGCAGAGATTCGATAAGGGTGTCGATGTCCTTGGCGCATCGGGAGATCAGGGTGGAGAATAGCTGCGGGTAGTCTTCCTGCTGTTGTTGCTGCTGCTGCTGCTGCACCTGTTGCTGAGGCGTTTGGGATCCGGTACGCTCAAAACCGGCAAACTTGCTCGGAATCGAGCACTGCTGTAGAATACCGATGCTGTTACAGAAGTGTTCCGCTTGCTGTGAATGGGGCACATGCACCGAATGAGAAACAGCCGTGCCATTTGCGGTTGTAAATCCACACTTACTTGATTCACCGTGTCCTGTAGCTGAGTTAGTCGGTCAGCCATCGCTTCGAAGACTATTGAATAATCCAGCTTTCCGACAATTTTGAAGAAAAGAAAAAGGGGAAAAGAAAAAAAACCAAAGAAGGCAGACAAACTAACGCGAACGGAACGGAACCACAGCCTCGGGTAAGGTTCGATGGAATGGTTGCGGGAGGAAAATGAGGGAAATCCACCGTTCCAAATCCACCACCACCAGCGGGATGACGACGAGCGTTTTCGGGCAGGTAAGTTGCAGTTGTTCCGTTTGGTACGGGAGAATGTGCACGGTAGCCGCAGCAAAACCGTTATCCTGCGGGCACACGTCTTCTATCCGGGATCGGAAATCCGGAATCCGGTCTGCAGGGTTTTGGGTACGGTTTAATATGGCAGCTAGCTGTATCTCAAGCAGCACACCAAACAGGCATAGTTTTGTTGGCCTCGGACTCGACAGTACAAACGAATGGCTGGTTCCCGACAGTCGGTGGCGTCGGCGGCTTCTCCGGGGGTCTGCCGGGAATAAAGGGGGAATGCGTGTGCGATCCGTTAACCGGAATCGTTGATTTTCGTGACTTTTTCCGATAAAAACAACAACGTACACCCGGATTGAGAGCAAGTCGCGTTTGTTTAGCTGGATGTGTGTATGTGTGTGTTTTTTGCTTTCATCGCATGACAGCTAGCAACTGTCAAATTTCTTATTTTTTATTGTTTTGGTTTGGAAAAAAAACTGTTTTTCTAGAAATTTGTTTCCGTTAATGCTTCGTAAAAATAACCGTTTGGTAAATTGAACAACAAAAAACTGTCGAAAAGAGCATAGGAAACGTACGAGCATAAACAATAGGAAACGATTTAAAAATATTCGTTACTAGCATGTATCGACCTTGAGCGCAATCGATACTCGAATTCCGTTTCGAGCAGTCCATCGGGCGAAACTGCTCGATAAGGCAAACGTTCAAAATTTAACCGAAACTGCGCTTCCTTCACTTGTCAAAGACGTTGAAAACAAAATCGGCAAGCAAGCGAACGTACAGCGTTCCCAACAGAGTGGTTGGGTGATAAATATAGCAAGAAAGTGTTCAAAACGGCACACATCCCGGTGATAACGCGATAACGTGAACAAATTTCGTCGTTGAATACGTACGGTTTGGCAAAAGGGAAAGGATAGGAAAAACACAGCACACGCGCAGATGTTTAGCATGGATTCCAAAATACCGAAACCAGCGTTCTTGAAGAAACCTGCCGGGCCGCTTAGTTTGCCCGGTAATGCGCGCCTACCGTTAACCAGAGATTTGCTAAATCTTCCACTGGCAAATGCGAGCATGTTTGCCAAGCGTATGGCCTCACCAGATAAGCCAAGCAACGGGGGTGTGCTGAACCGTGCCAAACTGCGCCGCAGCCGATCGGCTACCGATCTAAACAGACCGGATTTTCATCGCCCCAAGTACACGTCTAACCTGGCACCGATATCGTCCAGATCGGCCGCTATTAACACCACCACGGTATCGATGATGGCGGGCAGCGATCTGATCAAACCGTTGTCCGATACCAATGGTCCAAGAACGCACCTTCGCCGAAGTCGTTCCGCCTGCGACATAGCGATGAAATCGAACGTGTCTTCTGCATCATCGACGAATTCATCAACAGTTAGCGGGATGTCAGCGTTCGCCGGATACAAGCGACAGCCACCGCCCGGAGTCCGTAACGGTGTTCCGGCCAAGGTGTCCAAGACGGTTACACTGCAACCGAAAAACGCTGGGCTCGGGGCTTCGACTACGGTTGCCAAACCACCATCACAGAAGCCAGCAATCTCCCAGACTGCATCAAAGAAGGCTACGATGCCGCCAGTAAAAAGCACTCTCGGTGTTGTTAAATCAGGCAGTGGTGGTGTTGCGTGTGTTAAATCGACCAGCGTGAATGCTCCGAAAGCGAACGGCGTCGGCACGAAAACGGTCGGAAAAACGATGAACAAACGCATTCCACCGTACGACTATAAAGCCCGGTTTGCCAACCTGACCGAAAAACACAAAGCGCTAGTTGAGAAGCATGAGAAGCTACAGGAGGAACATGCCAGCCGGGAAGCGCTGCAGGAGCTGTACGACGATTGCACCCGCGAACTGGGTAACTTGAAAAATCAACACGCACAACTGCAGCAGGAACTGGCGCTGATCCGGTTGGAAAATGACGAGCTAAAGCAAAGCAATCTAACGCTCACCACCGCCCTGCAGCACACGGAAACGGAGCTGAGCAAATATCGGGAAAAATTCACCGTCGTCGATCGGGAAAATGTGGAACTTCGAAAGCAGCTGCAAGAGCTGGCAGAGCGGACAGCGTTCCTGGAGGAAGAAAATATGACGCTGCAGGACGCAAATCAACGCAACACGGAGCTCCTGTTTCACGCAAACATCGAGCGGAAAGATCTGCACAACATGGTAATGGACCTTCGGGGAAATATTCGTGTGTTTTGCCGTGTGCGGCCTCCGTTGCCATCGGAAGCGAACCGAATCGAGTGCGGTTGGAAGTATCTGGACGAGCAGTCGATCGAGCTGATTGCGATGGACGGCACGAACAAGCGGATGGACTTCAGCTTCGATCACGTGTTCCATCCGCGCACGACGCAACAGGACATCTTCGACAACGTGTCGCCGCTGATACAGTCCGCCCTGGACGGGTACAACGTGTGCATCTTTGCGTACGGTCAAACGGGAAGCGGCAAAACGTATACGATGGATGGTGTGGCGGACAGTTTGGGCGTTATTCCCCGCACGGTGGATCTGATCTTCAGTGCCGTCAATGACTACAAGCGCTTTGGCTGGGAGTATGAGGTACGGTAGGGTGCGAGAGAGATACGCCACGAATTGCTCCTTACAAAGCTTCCTTTCTATTCCTCCCAGATTCGAGTCACCTTCCTGGAGATTTATAACGAGGTGCTGTACGATCTGCTCGACACGTCCGGCACGACGAAAGAGCTCGAGATACGGATGGCCAATGCGAAAAACAAGACGGAAGTGTACGTGTCCAACATCATCGAAGAGACGGTCGAATCGACCGGACGGTTACACCAGCTGATGAACATTGCCAAGATGAATCGGGCGACGGCCGCCACCGCCGGCAACGAGCGATCGTCGCGGTCACACGCCGTCACGAAAATAACGTTGATCGGTACGCACCAGGACAAGGGCGAAACGTGCATCGGGTCCGTCAATCTGGTCGATTTGGCCGGTTCCGAAAGTCCCAAGACGAGCGTACGCATGGACGAAACGAAAAACATTAACCGATCGTTGAGCGAGCTGAGCAACGTTATATTGGCGCTGGTCCAGCGGAACGAGCACATCCCGTACCGGAACTCGAAGCTAACGCACCTGCTGATGCCGAGCCTGGGTGGCAATTCGAAAACGCTGATGTTTGTGAACGTGGCACCGTTTCAGGACTGTTTTATGGAGACGGTCAAATCGCTCCGGTTTGCGTCGCAGGTAAACTCGTGCAAGATGCAGAAGGTGAAGAAAAATAAGGTCCTGAACGGTTCGTCCGTCATGTAATGGCAAGTAAATTGTTCGTACAAAACCTTTAATGAAATGAGCCCCGAACCCGGTGGAAATTGTCGTTTCTGTTGCTATAGCCTTTTGGTAGACAGACAAATCTTTGTAAAAATGAAAGGGAAAGCACTTTGGAACGCGGGGCTGGACGAAATAATCTTCTACATTATGGTAAAATCTCCACACGATTAGATGTCCGATGCCAAACGGAGGTTAAATTTTATTCGATTCGATTTTATATCAGTAATTTATGCGCGATTTTGTGACACGAAAACATTGGCCGTCGACGACGACATCATTCAGATTTGAGCAATAATTCTAACCATCGTACAATAAATGCATGTGTTTTTTTAACCGAGCCACTACTCTCCATTCTTCGTGACGCTCGACGAAAGTTGTGCCACAGGTATATCACAAAATAGGGAAATTTCACTAAAAATCTGTAGCACCAGATTAATGGAGAACAACGTGAGTTGGATTGCGAAACTTGCATTTATCGCATACAACACTTGAAGCTGGACAGTGCGACCAAGCGTCCCCGGTCGCTGGTGAGTTAATGTTGGTCTTAGTTGAATCATAATCCACAGCACATTCGTCACTAGCAAAAGCCCCACCACAAGCAGCGCCAGTATAGTACCGTAAAACAACAAACGGACGATTGGATCGGGGCTGTTGTGTGCTCGGATGTTGGACATAATTTGCCCGACATTGATCGACAGAATGGTGGCAAGTATGAGCGTATGGCACGGATCAAACGATCTTCGTGTTCGGTGGCGTTGCTGAACATGCTCCATTATTACGTGCACAATTACACGGAACAATTCCCTGAAGTTTGCGGGATCGGTGGCAAGGCTTGATTCAGGAGCACCGTGCACTGCGCATCCAAATCGTTGAATATCTGCAGCGTTAAGTTGATCGTGAAAATGATCACCATCAACACAAAGCTAGCCCAGTAACGTCGGGGCGAAGGGGCGTATCCTTCACCCTGTAGCATGCGCAGCACGAGCAACGGGTACTGTGGGTAGAACAAGATTCAAATTGAATAGTGACGGCAGTCGAGTGCTAAATGGAAACCGGGCCAACTTACCACACACACAATCGAAATGGACACGAGGAAAATGTTGAGCCAGAACTTGAATCCCAAATCCGTGCCCACCTGCAGCAAGGACTCGAGTTGATGAATGTTGACCGTCAGGATCGTGATCAGTCCAGCAATGTTGTGCACATCGATCGACGGTGTACGTTCTTCGGTCCTGCCACTATCCTCTCCTCGGCCGGTTTCTTCCTCTTCAACTATTCTTCGAGCTGGACCAGTGGCTTGCAGTGGAATCGATTCCGGTTGACCAATCATAGTGCAATTGTAACGTATCACTTTAAGGCCAGATCTTCAGTTCCGGTACACTTGTGCCTACCATGCCGAACGATGTTAGCAGACTGTTGTTGCCGCGCCTGCCTTTGTATCAATCGACGGCTAGACGGCTAGACACAAATTTGTTGCAATTTAATTGCACTTTGTGATCCATGATAAGATACGTCAAAATCTAGCCATGAAACGGAACGGTTAACGGTCTTATCGAAAAAAGTGCATTCGATTTTGGGTGGTTTTGCTGTTATCGGGCGGGCGGAATATGGGTCATCGTTATTGCAAGCAGATAGCGGACAATGCAACGAAAATGGCGGACCTATACTCACGTAGACACCGAATCAAAGGTTCGCTAGCTTTCTGCCGCGGACGTCAAGACGTGGCGTATCTGGATATTAGTCATCATAGGTGACGAAGAGAACGGGGCATACCACAGACGGGACAATGTTTGTTTGTCACAATCGTATTCACGTAGTTAAAACGTGTGGTCTAATGTGGCCCTAACACTTAGGTAGAAGACCAAATTTCTGTCAAATGCAGGTAGATGATGTAACTTATTCAACCCCCACTTGCACCCCGGCCAAGCCTATTAAGATTGTTATTTTCAGGCCTCATGTCTTTCGAACCCCTCGAAGACTTTTTCCTTGAAATCAATCAGGATTCTGCAAGGCTAAAACTAAACGACGAGATTTGTTCTCTTGGAATTCTGGCCAATTTTAGCAATCCTGTAAGAATCTGTCTTCTCTTTAATCTGGCGCTAGGGAGGGCGCTTCCTTGACTATAAGTCAATCCAGATCCTGGCATACCCTGATGACATCATTGGTGTGAGGTTCTTCTATGGCACTAAACCTGGGGTTGGATCACTGCTCAAAACACCAGTCGTAACGGAAGAAACTGGGACTGTATAGAGCATTTGTAGTCTGTCTCACCATTGTGCAGCAAACTAGAATCGCCAGGCTCCGGTCATGTCATCAGAATGATACCGGACGACCCAGCTCCTAAAGTTCGTTAAGGCTGTCGATATACAAAGAGGAGACGTGGTAGGCCTCCAAATTGAGATGGAATGATGGCGTTAATGCGTCTGTCAAGAAGGCCGGAATATTGAAATGATAGACGAAGGCGCTAAAGCATGATCGGTATCAAGCGGCTGCAGTGCCTGATAAGTAGGTTAGTAAGGGGCCTGCTCCAAGGGGACTAGTATAAGAGGTCCGCTCCAGGAGTCCTAGTCCAAGGAGCCTATTCCAAGGGGCGTGCTCCAGGGCCCATAGCCCAAGGCCTCCTATTCAAATGGGCTCCTAGTCCAAGGAGCCTGTTCCAAGGGGTCTGCTCCAAGAGGCCTATCCCGTTGGTCCAAAGTTCAAAACTCCAAATCCTTTCAGCTAAATCCCTTGGAATAAACCTGTTAAGGCAGGCCGGACTAGGCCCCTTGGACCAGTCCAATCTAGGCACCTGCTCGCTAACACGTGATAGGTGAGACCTCCCCTGCCCTGCGAGTAAGGCTCTTGTGTGCTGTCAATGTCATGAGAATGTTACCAGACGACTCATTCTTTAACGTTTCCTTTTTGTCGTCCACACGGACAGGGGAGCTGAATAGGTAAGAGGCTCTGTCAGACTTTTCGGATGTGTTAGCAATTTTAATCATACAAGAAACAAAGCGCCCCAACGTCACGTGTTTAAAATAGAAAAAAAACGAATGATTTTTATTTGGATCAATCTTAACACATGTCAGGCTTTGTAGAATCTAATATCTGTATATATCATTTTCTGATGCATGATCGATTGTATATCTCTTTTTGTTTGTTTTCTTTTTTTAGTACTTAGCTAGGAATAAGGGAAGTTGGTTCTGCTTTCTTTTTTCCCCCCCCCGTTGTAGGTTCTACGCGCGAGAGCGATTTTAAATTGTAAATTTATCATCAGTTTTCCTTTTCTCTTGTTTCTGCTCCTCCTTCTCCGTCTCCTCGTCCTCCTCCTCCTCCTCCTCCTGGCTAATTGGCATTAAAGCGGGCGGGCTGTGGGATGGGAAATTATCGTCCCACATTAAACAAAAAATAGGAAGAAGTGTCCATGGTTTGCCAATGGATATATTCAAAAAAAAAAATGGCGTGAGTACGCCATGTGACTAGGACTTGTTGATCGCTCGCTTTACTGTCTCCTGGCTCTTGGCCGCTCACCCCTTTTCATAAGTCTGCGCACCAACTTGCCAATTGCTTGTTTGATAAAAACGGACACTAAAACCGAAACGAAACATTGCTTGTTTTGTTTAGAAAAAAAGGAAATAATTTTGTAAACTGAAATGACCGTCATAAAACCGTAATCCTCGACGTGATTGTCTGGTTACAACGCATAAGAAAACGGGGCATCGCACACAGCTGGCCAAATCTACGTTGCAAGGACATGGAAAACGCTGCTGCTGCTACCACCTGTTCAGGGGTTATGCTATTGCTATGTACTTCATCATCATCATCATCATCATTAAACTGACGCACCTAGCACGAGGAGCTCCTGCCATCCACTTAACCGCTAGCCTTAAATCTCTGAGTAAAGGTGGAAAAATAGACTTTTCAAAGTGTGCGCCTTGTTGTAGCTTGAGCCGTGCGAACAATACGTTTAGAGTTATTAGGTGCAGTAGTAGTATATAAAAGTGTTTTTTTTCTTCTTGTGCTGTGTTTGGGAGTATGTAAAGGTAGAAATTGTCAAAAGCGTTTAACGAATGTCAACTAGTAGCTTGGTAAAATTGTTTGCGCGTCCGAAGCGCGCGGCCGCCACGCCACGCCATATACATCTACAAGAAACGACGAGAGACAAGGTGGCGATATAAATAGTTTAACTGTAACTTGTCTTGTACGGTGTGCGCTCAATTTGTGGCGCTAATAGTACTGTAGTTCTGTTTTGGCATGTTTTTTTTTTGTGTTTGTGTCTTTTGCTTTTTGTGCCATTAAATGTGTGTGTGTGAGGAAAAGATTTTTTTATAAAAATTTTATCGAGTGCCCGGTCGTTTGCCGAACTCTTGTAGATATTTTATCATTTTTTTTTCTGTGTGTGTGTGTACAGTGGGTCAAACAGAATCACGGACACCTTGAAATTTAATAATTGCTTTGACTTTGAGAATGATTTTCTTGACCCAGGGCTAGATACTCATAATGGGGTAGTCCGGTGATCGAGCGGCGCTGGTCTTCACACGGCAGAACGGGGGGTTCAAATCCCAACAGGACCGTTCCCTCCATAGTGAGGTCTAACAATCCAACTATGCGGTATCAATAAGTGTAGTAAACCAGAAATGGCATGCATGACTTTTGAGGTCATTAGGCCAAAGAAAGAAGAAGAAGCACTTATGCTTTTTAAGAAGAAGAGTAATTGGCATATCGAAGCAAATGTTTAGAAAAGTTGCTAATGACGTCCTATCCAACGCTGGATGTTAGTAGCTCAAGGAACTTCAAAACTCTATTTTTAATCATCTAAAATCTAATCTTTAATAAGGACAGCGTGGAGAAATCGAGGATTTCTGTTGCGTTTAACTAGGATTATTTTGAATTCATGCTAGAAGAAGCTTGAGCTCTCTCTCTCTCTCTCTCTCTCTCTCTCTCTCTCTCTCTTCTTGGCCTAACGACCCCTAAAGGTCATGCCTGCCATTTCCGGCTTGCTAGACTTAATGATACCACACAGTTGGATAGTCAGCCCTGACTACGGGGGAACGGTCCGGATGAGATTTGTGCCCCGGTCCAGCCGTGTGAAGACCGGCGCCGCTATCGCATCTACTACCGGTGATCATCTTGAATCCATCCTAGGAAAATCTGGGACACATGCCGTGATTATTCTGCATGTTGTAATTGGATAGTAAATACAGTGACGGTCAGTTGAATGAGACTGGATTTTTTTTTAATCTCAAAAATGGAGATTACAATGCTGATTTTAAATAAATTTATAAATTTAAATCTTGTATAAGATTTTGGAAAAAATGATCATATAATCGGATCAGTTTACAAATCTATTCTGAGCACGTTTTTAATCACTCTCAAGTTGATGTTAAAAATTATCAAATTTATAGATAGATTTTTTCGTTTGGACCATATCCTGTTTCTGTTTTTAAACGTTTCCACAGCTCAGCTTTGTTATTGGAAAAGATAGATTTTTTATTGTAATTTTTTTTTCAAAATTAATTATAACAAATTGAACGAAAAATTAAGAGGCAGTTGTTGCTTCTTCCAAATTTGGGTATGTTTATATCTTGAAAATCGAAATGGTCTTACTCTGTTGTCTGTCACTGTACATTTGCCGATTTTTTAAATCAATAACGCAATCATTTTCTGGGCTAGCCCAACGAAAGTCGTAGTTCTTAGATATTATTTTGTTCATTTCGGCCTATTCGGTTCTTTTGCTAAACTATTTCTTTTCCGTTTTCTTGTGTTAATTATTAGTAGAAAGGTGTTGAAAGAGAAGTAAAAAAATAAGCCTGATAGTCTTACAGTAGGGTATTCAAATCCTTTTCAAAATCCACCAAACGTTCCATTAGAAAGTGTCCTGATTTCTGTTTAATACACTGTATGTATGTGGATGTATGTGTGTTAAAGTGTTGTTAATGTTATATTATTACTGCATTGCATGCTTTATCACCAGTCGGATTATTACCGATCCACTCGCTACGCCGTGAGCTTTTCCTTTGTAAAGGTCTTATCGACTTATTCGACTATCGCGTGAAAAGCCTGTCTTTCTTCTTAATTTTTTTCACCACGTTTTTGCATATGCGTGCGTGTGTAGCTCGTGTTAATGATATGCTTCAATAGTATTTAGTGGTAGTAGTAGTAGAAGAGTTGTTTAAACGAGCGATATAAAATTGGCAACTCTACCCCGCCTTCCACCTCCAATCGCTTATTATTTATCCTTAACAGCATTGCATGTTGACGAATGAGAAAAACGGACCAAAAGGATTTTTTTATTACGTTTTAATGGTTTTCTTTTTCTTCTTCCATTGCCGTTGCTAGTACAAACAATTGCTATTGCGGTTTAATGTTTCCTTGCTTGCTTGTTTGTTTTTTTTTTTTCACAAATCAACTACTAGCCCGACCAACAAGCTGGGTTGGGTGAGCCATCGTGGTGGGCAGCGATAAAATTGTACCAAACAAATTACTGCCACGCTTCAGCCGTTTTTTTCCCCTCCCTTGCCAGAAAGGTACACTGACTCTAGTTTTCACTAAAATGCAAAATTGCATTTCGTTTGCACTAAACTGCTCGTTGCCGCCCTGGCGCGGTGTTCGATACATCAACAATGGGTTTCTAAAAAAAAATCTGGTTCCAATTTCCACCGCGGGGTTCTCAAACCCTATGTTTAATCTAAACTTTTGCTGAGTTAGAAAAAAAAAATGAATCGCACAAACGGTTCTCGTTGTATTGTAATCACTTTCCGGGAATGGTTATTGTGGTTCTGTAACCCTAGGTACATACATACCTTGCCTCGAAGAAGAAGCACAGCACGAATCGATCAAAGAGAGAAAGAGAGTATAACAGTGCTACTGCTGCCGAAACGGGCAGTCTACTGAGACAGAAAATGGGAAAAATTCGGAGCAAGTATCGGAGCGATCGAGTATCGGAAAAGAGACGCCACACTCTAGTGATGGTGGCGGCTGCTAAGGTTGACTTTTTGTGCTTTAAAATGGCTTACCCTATTATTCGCTTCAACCCGCTAGTTTGCTAATAGTGTATTGCTCTGGACGCACGACGCCAGTCAGATCTTGCTAACTGAACCGTGTGCTTAGCGACCGATGATCATCACCCCGATTAACGCATCTAATAACCACACATACACGCACAAAAATAAAAACGGAATCTAAAGTATCTAACACTAAAACCCGTTTCTTTGGAGGAAACTCGTCTCGAATTGTTGTAATTAAAATACGCTCTATTCGCTTAACTATCATCCGCTACCGTGTGTAATGCATTGGTCAGATCTATCATGCCAAACTCAAGGTGTAGCTTCCAAGGTGTGATTAAATTCGCTACCGCACACAGATTTTGGTGTCATGGGTGCGTGTGTGCGCTTTTTTTCCGCCCGTTACGATTTTTACTATTTTAATAAAACATCCCACTTTCAACTGCAGACGCGGTCGCACCGTGCCATCTCAGTGATAAGCTGGAACGTCTGTCTTACCGTATTATTAAAGCGTATTTAATTCTGAATGTCAGACACCTGGCTCCCCGTCCTCCGTGGAGCCCGTCTTCAAATGCTTTCAGTGACATATATTATATTAGCAAACAGTAGAGTAGAGTGTTAAAAACAATGCTAAACACATCTCTGCGTTAACCCACGCTAACAATATCATCGGAGGAAAACTGCTATCAACGTACCGGCTCGTCAGGAGCATTTGCTGAAGGAAGCAAGAAGGTAGAATAATTATCGTAACTCTGATGACTTGTGCTGTTTACAGCGAATAGAAACGTTGTGTAGTAGTGTAGTGTATACTATAAAACTGGATCTTAAAAGTAATTAACTATCCCAAACCCCGGTCGCGTCCCTCACTAAAAAGCCTAACCCCCACCCTTTCTGTGTTTTCTCCTTGAGGGGGTTTCGCCTATTGCACGATGTGTTTTATACAGCTCATGTATTACTAGCTCCAATCGTTCGTTTGTTGTTCCCTTCTTTGTGCACGCCTGTGGCGTTCCGATTTTTTTTTTGTGCCAAAACAATCTATTCTTATCTCGATTTTTTTTTGTTCGCTACTTTTGGCCCAATAATAATTGTGTTTTGCTTAGAAAATGGTTTATAACCACCCGTCCAAGTGTTCCACGCCTATCCCCTGCGTTAAGTAGTTGTCAAATTGACAGTGTTTTGATTCACTAGCTGACAACATTTCGATTTGTGTGGCGCTGTGTGTTACCAATGTGTATAGAGACCAGGTGGGCACATAGCCTGTGTTTTTTTATGCCAAATTCAAATAGATCGACGCCTGCTAGATGTGTGTTTATCAACCATCCTTCACACGTCCTGTTAAAATTCAAAAATTTGCTTTTTCACTTGATTAGTTGTCAATTTACAAGCGATGAGACCACCTTGTCTTTATACACTTTGTGTGTTACAATGCCTTCTACTACTTTGAGTGTTTGGCATCACTAATAAATGCGACGCTGTCTCCCTTTCTCTCTCTGTGTGTTTCGCGCTTATCATCGTGCGGATGATGCGGACGCCCTCGTCGGCTGTTGCGGTTGGCGCAGCTGAAAAAAGTATTGCAAGTAAAGCTAAAGCAGTACTTCGAAGTAGGAGGTGCTTAGTAGGGACTAGAAAAAGGGGGGAAGAAATATTAAGTAAGAAACACCGGAAAACCGGAACGATGCGATTTAAACAAAAAAACAAAAAGGTAGGTTGTAAAAGTAAAGAGAAATAGAAAAAGAGAGAGAGAAAAACGGGGAAAAAAGATTGAAAGTAGAAAAGATGGTTGTGGTTAGTTTTGAAGAGGAATGGCAAAAGTCGGTGTAACTAGTGTAACGCATTTGTTTTTTTTTTTTTACTTTTTAGCAAAACTCTATCAACTCGTTCTCTAGTGTTCAAAAGCATGTACAGAAAAGGATGCAAACTGGCCGGCGTGCAACGGCGGGCCGGCCTAGCTACGAAGCGCACTGTGCACTACATTTGTCTACGGCAAACGGCTACTCTGGCGGAGTGGTGATAATTTTTACCGTAGTGGTAGTCGTATCGTTCTCGGTGCTGGACGATGGGTAGGACATGTCCGACCGGAGCGTGAGACTGTCCAGCTCGGAGACGATGCTGCCGGTGGTCGTCGGATCCGGTGGGCTGCCCAGCGGACTCGTCACACCTTCCGTGACTGACGGAAGCAGCGATTCATTGGAAGGTTGGCTGCGAAAAGTAGAAGCGCAAATGGGAGCAGGGGAAAAAACATTCAAAAACACATGTCTTTGCCCACGGACCCACCCGGCCGTTGGTGTACCCGCTGGTACATACCGTTCGGAGGTGTGATAATCCCCGGGCGCCGAGTTGGAACGTCCCGAGCGACAGAAGCGCTCTAGCCGCGATCCACCTGCCTGCGGTGCCCGGCCCGATATGCCTTTGGTGAATGGATTCTGGAACGAGTGCTTCTTCAGCATCGTCTTGATGAGTATGAGCGTGTCCAGCTTCGGTATGCTCTTGACCACACTGTTCATATCCTCGTCGTTGATCTGCACCAGCCGACAGTTTTCTTCCTCGCTCGGTAGCTGCACCGTACCGTGCTTGGTAAGCCAGGCATGTTCCTTGATCTGGGGCAGCGTGATGCGCTGCTGTGGATCCTTGTCCAGCATCCGGCTTATAAGATCACGCAGCTTCTCGCTGATGCTGCTGGTCGCCGGATACTCCAGTGGGTCGTTTTTAATCTTCTCGTACACACCGGGAACCGAGGTCGCAATAAATGGGACGTTGCCGTGCACCAGCGAGAACAGTGTGGCCCCAAGCGCCCAAATGTCGGCCGCTTTACCATTGTAGAAGTGTTGCCCGGGTAGCAGGGTTTCGGGCGCCCGGAAGGCTGGTGTCCCTGCCGTTGACCCATTGTTCATGGCAGCATCCTCACCGAGAAATTCGTTGCAAACACCAAGGTCGGCTACCTTTACGCTGCCCGAATCGGATAGCAGCAAGTTGGCCGGTTTCAGGTCTCCGTGGATGATGCGCTGATAGTGAACTGCAAAAAGCAAATGGCGCCACAAGAAAACCCAATACCGATTGTTTACGACCAGACAAAATAGATGGACACAGAGAGAGAGAGAGAGTCCGGACCGGTCCGATAACCCTCCCCGGGGTGCTCCAATTAAGCGGGATAATCGGATACTCTCGGTGTTGATTGTTTTCCGTGCGTGATTTAGCGTCTCCGTAGCGAAAGAAAAATCCACCAACGCAAACCCCGAATAGTAGGGAATCAATCACCAACGCCCGAGCCCCGGTCATCGGGATATCCCCTGATGACCCTGGCGGTAACCCATCCGCAGGCAGCATAACACATTACTTACGATATTCGACGCCCAGCAGCACGTCGCGGAACACATTCCAGGCACGTTCCTCGCTCAGGGGTGTGTCGGTCGGTATGCTCAACACCTCGCCCTGTTGCACCAACTCGAAGACTAGATAGAGCGAATCCTCCAGCGGATCGTCCAGCACTTCCACCAGCTTCACCACGTTCGGATGGTCCAGCTGTGCAAAGGATTAGGACCAACAACAACGAAAAAGGACAAGATTCAAAATCAACCCACACACACAAACAGCGGAAAAAAAACAAACAAAGTCCTCAGGAAAGGTTCCACCGGTCAGTTGCCGATGTCAAGTTTGCTTCTTACCTTCTTCAGCACGGCAATCTCACGGTACACCCGGTCCAGTGGTGACGTACCACGCTTCGGCCCACGGCGCATCAGGCCCGCCTTCCGGAGCAGCTTTCGCTTGGACAAGATTTTCATCGCGTAGTGTGTGGAGTCTTCTTCCGAGTACGCCAACTTTACCAAACCGTACGAACCCTGTGGAAAAGCAGTTCAAACGGGCACGGGCTAGTAGTAATCAAGTTGTGCAAATCTGCTATTCTACTGCATTACGGGCGAAATCTAATTTGGCTTGTCGTGAAATGGAGTATAATCTATGGTAAGTGGTGGTGCACACACACACACACACACACACACACACAGTCGCGGTGGCACTGACGGCCCACGGGAAGGTTAACTTTCCCGTATTCCGAACGAGATATTTGGCATCATTAGCATTAGAGGAGAGAGAGAGAGAGAGTGTCAGAGAGTGTTTTTCCGTAGTTTTGCTCGATTTGGCTAATGGATACTACTTATAAAACAATTTATTGCTTATACACTAGAGGGAATGAGTATCGAGACACGCTAATTTTTTAATAGATAGCAAATCAAATCATGTCTATTACGTTCAGCTGATACAGTTTTGATTGACTATTCAAGAGAGTCGAGTTTTGTGGAACATCTATAAAGGCATATCTTCCTATAAGCTGACTGTAAGACCCGGGAAATTACGATCATTTAGAGGGCATGAATTCCACAACGGGCCTTCGCTGTCTCCGCTTGGCCTCTGAATCTACCCCAGTCACCAAATTCGATGTGCTAGGGGTCTCCAACATTCATTCTACTTCAAGGGACCTTCAAGAGTTCTTCAAAGGGCTGATCCACCCCTATTCACTAGGGATGAAACACGGACTATAAGGAACATTTAAAGTCCCAGTACTCACATACGACTTTTGAGACCTTTGAGAACACAAAACTGTCCACAAAACTGCGGTGGACTGGTCATGTCATGAGAATGGCACCGGACGACCCATCCCATTTTGGGTCGTCCTCATGGATAGAGCAGGCGTGATAGGCCTCTAAATTGAGATGGAAATTACTTATTCCATTAGTTTACTCTTGTTTTACTCACATCAGACTAGTCGTTACACTTATTTCCTCTAGTGTATTGTCCTATCGTTTTACTGGTTTATACTAGTAAGATTGTATGTCCTGCGTACGGGGAGACGGTCCGGATGGGATTTGACCTTTGGTCCTACCGTGTGTAGGCCGGTGCTGTTATCGCGTATGCCGCCGGACCGCCCCAATATGCTGCTAGCATACTGTCTACTAAGATGCTCATCACAAAAATTATGCTCTCCATTAAAACAAGCCAATATCCTCAACAGATAGCAGATCGACTCATCGGATCGCTTATGCTTAACGGTTAGTTAACTCACCTGCCCGATCTGGTCCAACAGTTTGTACTGGTTCAGCTGCAGAAAGCTGCCCGACTGCTCGATCGAAACGCGCCTCGACTCGCGCAACGGCGTTCGGCGCCGGCCGCTCCGTGGACTACCGTACGGGCTGTTGTACGGGCTGTACGGCACGTTCGGATAGATCGGCCGGCTCGTTTGGTCGAGCGGCTGCAGCTTGGGCAGCACGCGCCCTTTCAGCCCGGGCGGCACGATACCGGCGGCACTAATCTCGAGCTGCGATTCGGACCGATTGGACGCTTCCAGCATGTCGTCATTATCTGCCAAATCGAGGGATTGAGTTTTGGGAAGGATTTTAATGTGCTGCGTCATAAAGCGGGCACTGTGCGACCGATACGTTCCACCGCCCGCTACCATCGGCCCTGCACCGCACCCGCCAACACCAACACCGGCAGCCGCCCCATGGTCGGTGGAAAACTGCTGGCCACCGTGGTGCTGCTGCTGGTGATGGTGGTAGCTTTGATAGTGCTGCTGGTAGCTGTGGAGCGGCGGTTTGCTGCATCTTCCCGGCACCGTCGAGTTAGTGATGGGCATGGCGTTGGAAATGGTAGCACCGGTTGCGGTAGTAGTAGTGGTGGTTACGAAGGGATGATGGTAGTGGTTGCCGACGGATGATGGGACGCTGGTCGTTTCGTCGCATCGATCTGCATCGAGCGGCACGTTAGTGGACACGAAAGGCATTACAACGGTAGTTGGGTTAGAATGGTGATGATGGTGGTGGTGGTCTTTATCACAGGGTTTGGTGGTAGTGGGATCCTCATCCTCGCGTTCATGCACGGTTGGGTTAGTACGGTTAGGGTTAGTTGTAGCTGCGTCAACGTTATGGTCGCTGATGGTTATCGTGGGATGGTATTGCACGGGAGCACCGACAGGGTTGCCAGGCGCCATTGGTTCACCGGTGGGTGGTGCTGGCAAAGGGATACCGTCACCGGATGCGGAACTACAGTGGGATGGTTTACTGCTGGAGGAAACGGCAGCTGCCGCTGCTGCGGCCGCCGTCATCGCTACAGCCGCCACGGCCGCTGCTGTCGCGTAGTGGAAGCTAGTACCTGTCATCGTGCCCGGCTCCCGGCCCATCCCGGGGATGGTTACGGGCTGTGGGACGCTCGTTGACACACGGACCACATCCGCAAAGCCCCGGGCCAGTTCCATCCGCTCCGGGTGCGGCGCCGCTCCTTCGCTGACCACCACGGAACCGCTGGTACCCATCGCCCTGCAGCTAAAGCTATGATTGACGAATTGATTACACTTTGCACTATCTAATGTGGATGGCGGCGGCCCTTGACCACAGTCCGGCGTTCCCGGCACGGCGTTCGTCGGCGTAATGCAACCCTTGACTGATGGGGACGACGATGCGGAAAAATTGAGACATTTCATACTAGCACTGTTGTTGTTGCGGTTGCTGCTGCTGCTGATGCTGCTGCTGCTGTTCTCCGTTCGACTATCGTTGGCAACATTGGGACATTCCGCATCGATGACTATCGTAACGTTGCTATCGGGACCGTGCGATAACGGGCAGGAAGAACCCGGCAGCTTACGATCTTGCTTGCGATCTTCCGGCGATCCGGGTTCGTCCGTCTCTTCTTCAGCTACTTTCACCGCTACTGCCAACTCGATGTCCGCTTCTGTTTGTACCGTTGGAGACATTTCGTTCGCGTGTGGTACTCTGCTGGCCATAGCAAATGGCTCGTGCCTGATGGTGGGTAAGGATATACGTTGGGTCAAGCTCAAACAAACAGTTGGGATGCTGTACGGCTCGATAGCGAGGATAACACTTACCCGTATCTGGATACGAATGCAATTTGCTGAGTGCATTGACATTAGCTAATCGTTTGATCATTCCAATATGTCCTTTAGGCGGGGGAGGGGGGGGGGGGGTGATATCTGCAAGAGAAAATGAAAAACGGATAGATGGATTATTTTATTGCCATTTTCCAAGGAGGCGAGTGAACATCTTCTTCTTCTTCTTCCTTGGCACAGGCGTTGTTGTCGCCTCGGCCACCGCCCGAACAGCTAAACGTTACAAAAATATTTATTTCGGCTCTTTCTAACTGTCCACTAAAGTTGGTTTATTTGTTATAAAAATCATCAGATTTTACCAAAAGCTTGTGTGCGATGTCTAGAATCGTAATTTGGTATACGGATACGTATACACAATAAGATTTTGTCAGTAAGTAATTTAATACCTTTTTATAAATCTCTGTCTATTGGTAGTTAATAATTGAGATAAATTGTTGTGGAAGGATCTACACATACTTATAATACTTTAATGTAAAACTGCAAAATACATGAACTGCAATACTGAAACTCAATATAAGAACGATGCTGAGATTACAAACTCGTGTGGTTCGGTAAGTTATTTGGACTTGAACAGGCATACCGCTCTTAGCATAGAGTGCTATAAATGGCCATAATGGTTTAAATAATATCATACAAAAATTTAAATACGACTCAAACACATTCTACCCTACGCAAGAGTGTCGATGGCAGCTTTTTGCCTCACTTTTTACGGTACAATTGTGTTCGGCACTCAACTTTTAACATCCATTTGCCGTCGAGCTAGGCGTACGTACGCACACGGGATCGGAAATCTTTTCCGATTTCCATTTCCTCTCCGGCTAAGCACCGGCACCATATATATTTGCCGTACCAATAATGGAAGGCAGCGTAAAATCTCGGAAGCGCGAGCGCTTTAGCTTTTACGCCGAACCGGTCTAATTGAATTCATTAGGAAAAGGGAATCGTCGTCGGAACGAACGTCGTTGGGCTGGCGGTGTTTTTTTGGCGCTAAAACATTTACGCCCCGATTGCGAATTGGAAACACCAACATACACACACACACAGACCCGAGGAATTGAAATGCTAGCTCAGGCGCGGCCAAAGCAGATCACAGCCACACGAGCGGAGAATTGTCGTAAAATTGTGAATTCGCTACGCCAGCAGGATCTAATTAATGGCGCAGCGTTGTATTTGTCTTGTCCTTCGATTACCACTATTTGTCTGTGCCATTAGCAGTCCGTGTGCCCCGTCTGCAGTTCCTGTGACACGGTGGTGGCATTGCTATTGAAGAATGCTTATCGTGCTTTTAGTGTATCAATAATGTAAATAGCTAAAATAAGGTTAGTTTGAACTTCCTTCCTCTTTTGTCTTACTCGCTGACTTGAGCAGTAACCTCATGACTGTAAGCTTAGCGGATAGATCGTCTGACCGTCTGAGCGCGACATCGCGATGGAAAGAAGCGAAATGACGATTATAGGATTAGGTATGTCTTGTACCGAAATCTTGTGCCAATCTTTCACTCGCCTAGCGACTCGTCAACATGCGTCTGCATGTCTGCATGCGTGTTTGCTGAACTAATCGTAGCCCTTTTGTGAGGTGAAACAGAAGAAGAAAGAAAGCAAATAAGAGCAAACCACCCGGAACTAGAGCCCGGGGATGTGCCCCGACGGATCAAAGTACACACAAGCGTCCCGGACACCCGGACGCCTTGCTACTGACAGCGCTGCGCTCGCTTCCGAGAAACCCTGGCAAGCATCGCTTGCATCAGTGTTTTCGCCCTCCTCAGGTTTCGCTGATCGTTGGAGCCTTGCAAAGTGGCCTGAACTTTTCGAACCGAACTGCATACAGAGACCGGGAGCCAGAAGAGCCGAGAGTTCAAAGGGAAAAAGTTCACCAAAGAAAATGGAGCCGGGATGGGATGGGGACTATATATCCCAGGCGTCCCCGGTCGTGCTTGCAGGATAAGGAATGTTTTGCTGTGTTGTTTTACAGCAAAAATGAACCTGCTCCTGACATGGATACGTAATGAGACTGTGGACCAGGACGCTCTCGTACAACGCGAAACGTGATAGCAATCGTAATTCAATCATACCTCCTCGGCTAAAGGTGACGATAAAAGATCACACCGACGATTGATGCTTCTGTGTTTGCGAGTGTGTTGTGCGATCTGATGCGTTTTCTCAGAGTGTTCATCACATTGAAGAACAAGCTCCAGGATCCGAGTTCCGAGTTTTACTTGCCGTATTTACTTACACTACGCTGAAACCTCACTCTTCGCACACCACCTCACAATGACAAATTTGCTCACCAGTGAGTGTGTGTGTGTGTGTGTGTGTGTGGAATTTCACTCAGGCCGATTACCACCGCCGAACACGACCCACACCATCCGTGGAAGACGTGCAGCAACATAAAAGGATTAACCGCTTACCGGCTGACCTTTTGCGAGGCTTTCATATTCAGCTTAATGAAAAAAAATGGGAATCCGTCAGGAAAATGATTACATTGTGCCAGGTCAGTGCATAAATCGTATTACTCGTCGGTGAGCCTTATGCGAAATTAAACCACTCTTCGGACAGGGATAAATAGATCCAGGGCCAGGAATAGATCAATGGAAGCATGGCAAGGGGTTTGATGGGGTTCTGTGTCCAAGCAAGATTGGCACCGAACCATTCCCCGGCCTCGTACGTACGCTTCCAGGTCAGCGGGCATTTTTTTTGCAGATAGATTGGCACCTTCCCGCTTCTTGGTGGGCGAATGTTAAAAAGGGTGTCGCCAGTTCGAGCCGTGTCCATCGCATGATGCGATGCGAAATCGACTCGGACAAGTTAATCACACATCGGATGCATCGGACATGTGCTATATTTACACTCCCGGCGGGTTGATTAATTTGGTTTCTATGAAAGTAATTAGTGCGGAACGGGGTTTGCGATCAGGTAAGATCAGGCAACAAAGTTGCTGTGCCGCAGCGGAGCTTTGAAGGATGAAAAGTGTGATGGGTTTCCCGCAATGAGAGTGCAATTTTAATCTTAGAAACTAAATATTGGACTTTTCTGCCCAAGAAGCACAGCTAAAAGAGCGATACCTTTCGACTCGTTTCACCTGACATGCTTCCAGCTGATGTTTTTCTATTTGCTTTATCGGTATGATTGGCTACCAGTTCTCAGAATTCATACTCAACGTTCGTTTCTTTTGCATCCAATATTTCCTTGCGGCTTCCAAGTGTGTTTTTTTCTGCTATAGTAGTAAGCACATGATATTCTGAGAAATTAATTTATCTTTCTTTTCCAGTTGAAAAAAGCAAGATGAAATAGAGACTCTTCATGGGCCAACACAGCTTAAAACCCCCCAAAAAAAACGACGAGCTCTGACGAGCTGTTGTCACTATTTTATAGCCAATTCAATACCAGAATATTGATGCAAGCCAACCAGCGTGCAGTGCCCTTATTGAATATGAAGTACCGTGACAATATGCATTCGAATCGGTGAATCCATCACATCAATTCAATTTCGGACACGATTTGTTTGCGCTCTCGACTACTACTTTACGCGATGGCACAAAGGGCCATCGGAGGGCGCTGATCGATACAACAGACTGCCAAAAACTGCTGATAGAAGCAGCATAAGTGTGTCTGGTGGACTTGTAAAGCGTGGGTAGACATTTTATCGCTCCAGGACCGATATGCAAATAAAGGGGCTTCCATATTTGCTGATATTTGTCGAGCGATGAGTACTCTCAGGGTGAGCAAATTGACATCGGGTGTTTGGGGTATGCATGACGTACGAGGCGATTTGTAAGAATGTAAATAGTGGGCTGAGTGGGATGCTGAATAGTTACAAAAAAAGGGCAGAATTTCTAATTACTTTTGCAGAACTTACACACGGGACAAACTAATGCAATCTGCCGTTTCGGAGCAGTTCAATAGTCGGTCTGTGTTGTCTGTGCACGGAAGCTGATAAACAAACATCCAGAAGAACGTTCGTTTTATAGCACGAGAGTGCAAATACTACAGTCGTTTGTTTAGAAAGAAAGTTCCACTGCAGTGTACCTTAAGATCCTAGCCAGTATTTGCCCAGTAAGCCTTTGCCCGTGAAGGCTTTCCGACAGAGAAACAGCTGCCGAATCAATTATTAGCTGCAGCGAGCCTGTCAATAGCCTGGTGCCCGGAGCGTATGTAACGGCAGACACATGTTGACTGCTGTAACAGACAGCTACAGGCCGTTACAAACTCTATTAAAAAGCACTACAGCACCACGATGGGCAGGCAATTTGGTTTTACCAATTTGACTTGCTCAGTGACGGCACAAGAGCGCTTGTGACTTCTTTGTGGATCGAATTTTCCCATCACTAACGGGTGAAAAGTCTACACTGATAATACTTTCCATAGCCGTACACGGTATCTACACAACCAACTATTAATTTAGAAACAATTAAAAACTACAAAAATACAGTCAAGATCGATTGAGACAACAAATCGATATACTTATTTTATGAGAAGTGGAATAAAATTGGAATTATTTCTCAAATGCGTGTCTCTCGTGAGAGAACGTGTGCTCTTGATGATGGTTAATTTGTGATTCGTTTTTACTTATCCTAAATCTTAAAAATCTATTTAACCGAATTTATCTGATCTTCGCCTGCGGGAACGTGTGCGGATTGCCTAACTATAAGGCGTGATGAAAAAGCGGTTAAACTAACGAATGAGAACTGACAAAATTAAAAGATTTACGCATAAAAACATAAAATAACTTGCATTGTCCTCAAATTCCAGTGCAAGAATGATACTAATACGAGAAACTCTATATTTAGTTAAACTGAAATAACATATAGCACTGGTTTGACCTATTAATAAGTACCTATTATAAGCCCTGTGCTCCAAGGGTAAAAAAGAGCTCTCTGGACAGTCGAAATGAATTTGGAGCCTGATGGCCTGCTCCTACGATAGAACTATGGTTCACATAAACATTTTTGAACTTTAAATTGGGGCCCTACAACTGATTAAAAGCACTCAAGACCAACAACCACCGAAACAATATACTCTCCTATTTGATAAATATGGCTGATCCAGTTGTTTTAATTAAAGATCGTACGCTAATGAGAGGAAATATAATTGCTTAGCTGTTCTGGTCAATGTTTGAATTGAAACTCAGTGGAAAATTTCCAGCGCATGATTAAGACACAAAAAAGTAATCGCCATAATCATAATGAAAGTTATTATGAGCTTCAAGATTTTCAAGAAAAAATATCACATTTTTACAGGGTATCAATTGTATCGACATAAAATGGACATAATTTTTATCCTTTTGCTCTTACGCTTTCATTCAAACATCCCTTTGTTTGGCTGTCTTTTTTCTCCTTTAAAGCCCTCATTGATTAACTCCGTACCTAGAAAGGTCGCTAGTGAGGCACATAAAATGAAACTTAATCTTGCTGTAGAAAGCTAGGCAAAGGATCCAGCATCCGAACCAGGCAGGCAGGCAGGTCTATCCGTTTCAACAAATAGTTTCGCTTTGTGCCTAACTCTTTGCCGAGTCTTTCATTGCCGTAGGACAAATTGGTCCGGATGATCTACTCCGTTCTCGGAATGGAAGGAGAAAACTTTATTTCAGTTAGTATTAAGCAAAGCTCGGATGCAACGATAGTGATCCTATGTACATTTTTTTCGGAATTGTGGAGCTTTAAAGCGAGCTTTAATTCTTTCTGGGACAACGACCTGCCAACGGGTCATTTGCAAGATTTGTTTTGGAGTTGCTTCACAGCTCCAAACGAAATTATGTCGCAAGCTTGAGACTATAAAAAATGAAGAAATTACCTATTATAAATAGCAGCGAGACAAATTTTATTGCACATTCCAATCGATACCGTGGGAATTCGTTCACGGTTCACAAGCAATGGGAGTAAAAATAAAACACGATCCATCGCACGGGACCTGCATTGCTTCGCTCATGCGTCAATAAAAAGTCCGGTCCCCAGAAATAAAAGTCCGGATTCGAGGTTCGAGACTAATTTGTCACGGGACGAGGTGGACGAGACACTTTACACGATTAAAATTGTCCCCCCCCCCCACCCCCCGGCGTACGGCTTACGAATGTGGTCGACGGCCACTGGGCTAGGTTGTGAGATTGCAAGTGGTCAAGTCAGCTGCTAATATAGTTGTCCAGCGGTTAACCGATCGGACTGGGGCCGTAGTGTCAGCTGGTCGTGTGAGTACCCGGGGGAATAAGTTAAGCTAGACGCGTTTGGGTGCTCTCTGGTGCAGCTGGCAGCAACTCATGATCTATGTGTCCATTGTGGGAATGCTGTCTTTCCGACCGGCAGCCCTTGTACGGTTCGAGAAGTTCACCTGCCAATTATAGCACTAGCATCCCGTAGCGAAGAAACTTTATCGAGAGGAGAGAAAAACACTCTTTCCACATAGGTGACGTAAAGCTACGTAAGAGGTGGCACTGGTGGCACATTGAAAATGCTTACTCCCAAACATTTTTCTTGTGTGAAGCGTATGGGACAAAGTCATCCCCCTTTTGGCAGAAGAAAAATGTGCCAATCGTACTGCTTCGGTGACACTTTAAAGCTAACGCGCGTTGGGGCTCGCGTTAATATGATTTTAATCGTGGGGCAAATTGTGGACCGCTGCCACGATAGTTGTGTCAATTTTGTCTACTAAATGTGGCTCACCTTTCACTGCAGTCGGAAGCGTGCGGCAAGTAATTGACAGGTAGTGTCACCGCGCTTTCTCCTCTTATGGTGACTTTCAATTATGGTGGTCAAAGATTTTACGAGCTCTTAATTGGATGTGATTGAATCGAGGTTGAGCTGAATGATGGAGAAATGTTCGGTGAGTGCCTTGTTTTTTTATCTGGTATTTTTTATGTGGGGAACGATCGCTGTTAAGAAATATTACTTTAAAATGTTTTTAAGCTATTCAGTAAGATAATTGCTTCTAACGAACATTCTTTTCATTCGAAATAACATTAACAAAGGCACTACAAATTATTTTCCAACAAACAAGTGCGTCTACACGCCAAAATTCGATTCTCCGCGGCTAAAAGCAATAAAGAAAGATTTGTGTAGGAACCTTTTTTGTTAGGGGAAAATCTCACACACAGAACACATTGTTCGTCGCATAAAGACCTTTGTTAAACACAAAAAAAAAAAAAACAAAAATCGGTCCAGCATAAGTTGGCCCAACTGACACATTTGTCGTTCGTTCTTGAGCTTCTGCTGGGGAGCTTTTTGCTCTTATTCGCCAAACACTGAAATTCGGATTCAGATTCTGGGAAATGTTTGCTCAGCCAAACATAACACGGCTATAACAATAGAGCGTGGGGGTTAAACACACAACCACAGCGCCTACAGTTGAAGCCACGGGCCATCGCTATTCAAATCCGGCTGTGAGAATAAAACTCTCGAGAAATGTGATAACGCAAAAATGGACGGTAGCGTTTTTATTTTTTGGCAAAAGGTCACCCGACTGGAGGAACTAGATTAATTTCGCTAACGCGTGACATAGTGCGCCGGGGAGTTAAAAAATACTAATTTATGTTCAAAAATTTAAAAAACCAACATGTGCACAACGCTTTCATTACGCTTACGATAAATATAATTCAGCTACAACTCTCAGCAGCAGCAGCAGCAGCAGCAGTAGCTATTAAATGCTGCACGAAGCAAACACAATAAGAGCTGCCAGTTTTGCTTGGCCCAGCAAAATTCAAGGTCTACCCTCATGAAATTACGCACCACTGTGTTGGTAGATTTTTTTTTCTTTATGCTGACCACCGTCCGGCCAGCCATTGCTCCTGGTTCCGCCACTCGAGCCTTTCTTTCGCAGCACCTCGAGCAAATAAGGTTCGGAATCAGCAAATTATGTTTCACTTATTAAAATAGATTGCCATCGGACTACAGGTCCGCCACCGTTCCCTACCCACTGCTTTGGCCAGTTTTCCCCGTAAAGCATGCAATTGGCTTTTCCGCCTCTACTAACACCGGGACACGAGTAATGGATGTTTCTTTCTACCATTTTGCTTTTTTCCCTCTCTTTTGGCAAAGGTTTTTCTTTTCTCCTCTCACCCCCCCCTCCCCGTTCGTTTGGGCCCCTTTTACGAAAGCTCATTTTGATACACCCTTTGCCCCTTTTGAGAACCGACACTGCTAAGAGAGCTGTCACGTTCAATGTGACCTCCGGGCGCTGATCGGAAGGAGATTGCGAACTCTTCATTCGCTTTTTTCCCACACACACACACACACACACACACACACACACACAAAGCAAGGGGAAAGCTTATACTTTCATCGGATTGGATCCCCTTTTTTTGAAAGATTTGCTTGTGCGTGTGTGTGTGTGATTCACTACTTTTGACCACTTCAATCAGAAATAATTCTTTTTAGCCCACGGTCGACACGCAACATTTTATCGACCGTGTGGGTGGTAGGTGGTGACCTTTTCCTTACAGTTTACCGCTTGTGTTTTCCCACCACACCTCACTTGACTTGTTGTAGCCTCGAGCACCTGCTGTGGCGAGCGCACTAATTTATTCCATCCCGAAAACTATGCGCCCAGTCTCGAGAAACACTTATATTTCCAGCCGGACACGGGGTGGGGTAAATGTAATTTGAAATTTAAAGTGAAGCACTCAAAATTCGGACTCCGTTTTGTGTTTCGTAGGTTGAGGACTACTGTCCCCGGTGCTAGGCTTTTGGGGAAACAAGGGAAATTATGCAAATTACCCGTTAGTGGGAATCGGAAAGTACGACTGTCCATTTCTGGTCAAAAAACCTGATATTGGGGGGGGGGGGGGGGAGTGTATGTGCAGATCGTATCGTTTGCCCTTATGCGTCAAACACATTTCAAATTTCAAATACAGTTAGAAAGTCTCATTCGAATCGGTCGGTGTTAATAGCAGCTTGGGGTAAATAAAGCTCGAACGTGCTGTAAAGTGTTCTAGTGTGCCTTTAAATTATGTGTTTTTGTTAAGATCGTTAGCTTCTAAACAAGTATGAATCACATTATATAGAGAATTGTGTTCATAAAAATT
This sequence comes from Anopheles stephensi, assembly GCF_013141755.1. Classification (NCBI taxonomy): domain Eukaryota; kingdom Metazoa; phylum Arthropoda; class Insecta; order Diptera; family Culicidae; genus Anopheles; species Anopheles stephensi. Next base: position 63,130,379 of record NC_050202.1, on the reverse strand, counting down.
GATCCTTTAAACTAAATCCATACAAAACACCAGGCGCCTCCTTTCTCTAACGAAATTTTTAGTATGTCAAGTATGTTTCAATTAGAAAAACATTTGAAATGTACTGTATTTCAATGCTATTCTAATGTGTTTCAGCAGATTATCAACTGTTAAAATTAAAATAAACAACAGCTTTTCATTTTATGTCTTGATTAGAATATATCCTTTTTACTAAATTCGAACAAGCCACCAGGCGTCTCCATGACAGAACAGGATGAATAGTGTACTGGATATCTTTAATTAAGTAATGGATTTAAATTGTAATCTACTTGGACGTAATTTAAGTATTTCAAGCAGGCTAATAACAACTGAAACAAGAAATAGTTTTTTATTTAACGCTTTCATTAGAATGGATCCTTCTACTAAATTCATGCAAAGCACCAGGCGACTCCTTTTTAGGATGGAAAGTACAGTATACAGGATAAAAACAGAAGCTTTTTAAATAGCTTTTGTTAGTGCTTTAACAAACCTGTTAATGTTATGTGCACAATTATGCTGTTTCGTCAGTAAAAAAAAGATTGACCGAATCGGCGAAATTCGTTCAATTCAGTCAAGTGAAGCGTATAATAATAATAAGCGTTCAAAACGATCCATTAGCCTCATCCTTCATTAAAATTCAATGCACTGCTCGCTGTCAACATTATTAGCAAAGCAAAGGACAAACTTCGTTTCCATTGAAATAGATCCATCACAACAACAGCAACAAAAAAAGGATGGTGAGCACATTATTTGAGCTCTTCTAGCTTCTAAATTTCCACGTCAAAGCTAAATTATGTCAGTTATGCTGGCGGTTCTTTCTTTCTTTTTGCCGGCAATGGCTCGTTCTGCAGCGATTTGAAGTATGTTTAAAATTATTAAATACTCCAAGACCGGGTCCGTGGAATCTCCCCTCCCCCCCTTCTGTATAATAAGCGTGTGTGGGAAGAAAAGTGCTGAGTGCAAGCAAAAAAACAGAACTCTTCCCAAAGAATGTTACTTTCGTGCAAACTCTCGGTAAGAATCAAGTACTCAGAACTTACTGTGCCGTCCGTTAGCCGTTCTGTTGCGGCAATAGAAACATAATACGGGTGTGTAAGTAGTGCCAGGCAAAACATGTTTATGCTCCAAAAGTCGTTTCGGTTGAAATGTTTTTGCTTGCCCCGTTTTCAAAAGAATGCAAAAGATACCTGCTTGAACGTGAACGCGCCTCGAGCACGAAAGAAGCAGCTCTTCCAGGGATATGGGCAGCCGTATGGGCAAGCTTCGAGTGGAAGAATTTACTTCAAACATTATATTAACGATGATTTTTTTTATTTTGCTTATGCTTTATCCGCTTATTTAAAGTAACGCGAGCCGGATAAAAAAAAGTCCAAATGTATAAGGCGAAGTTGAAAAAACAACGAATTAAACATTCATTATGCATCACTTACACGATCAGCCACAGTGAAACGTACCATTAAAAGTTGGCAATGATCGTGACGCTGCTGTCGGCAACCCGAACCGGTTCGATTTGCTAATTAATAACTAACAACAATCATCACGGTACGCCCTCCGGTTTGTTAATACAAACATTGACAGCTAAATTCGCTCGGAACGTCGACGTGTTGCCTCCTTTCTGGCATTCGGTAAATCAATTATGTAAACACAAGTACATAAAAAAGGCACCACTGTTACATTGCATCGGTATGTGTTGCCCGCTTACTGCAGGCAACATTAAAATGTTGCTAAGCCTTTGCAATAATGTAGCACCGGTACACATCGGCCACATCGGGAGGGACGGACGGATTTATTCATACGCCGCCAGCCATACACGGATTAAACACAAACTCCTAGTCTTGAGGTGTGTAATTAATCCTTCACAAGGTTCGCCAAAGTGATCGTTTAAGTTTCAGTGCGCTGTCGGTCGCGGCACTCTCACCCTTGTCTACTTTTTTATCTTATTTAGCCTAACAGATCTACCTGTCGGCCGGGACTGGTTTGCTATCTCGTGCTGTGAAAGGAAGTTGGTGAAATGCGACACAACTTTGAAGTGATAAAATGTATTAAATCTCCGATCTGATACTTTGCATACTAAAATCACCCAAAACCCAGCGAAACATTCTGTCTCTCCCATCGACCGCCCCCGGATCAAACGATGCGTGAACGAATAAGGAACAATTAGGCACCAGCAATCATGGCAAACGATCGTGCCATTGGTGTCTCTATTATCACTTGACGGTGAGCGTTTATGCTGGTCGGTGTGCTTCATTGCTCGGCAATTTATGTTCAGTCGACCGGTGCGCCCCAACGGTAATTGCATGTGATTGCAATTGCATTCATGAGTAACACCTCGCACACCTCGCCTCGTGTGGCACCGCAACCGGAATCAACGCCTGCGACGACCAACCGACCGACCCGCCTTGAGAGTGGCATCATAAAACGTACCTCGCGCGCACATCTTACCGGCAAATAGGTTCGCGCGCAAATGGCTAATTACCAGCATGTGTGGTCATTTCAATCAACCGATGCTGGTGATCAAGAGCTTACGTGTCATAATACTACATCGTATCGCGGCGAATAACGACAATGAATAGTGAGACGCGAATTGGAAGCCATCGCCAGTCATGTTATAATGGACGCATTGATTTGTTTTGTTAAATCAAAGCGTGGTGGATTGGTTTGGAAGCTGGAAGATGTGGACATTGCAGAAGAACACATTATCTTGTGCCTTTTCAAAGGTAGGCCACTCACCCAGTACTTGCCCTCGTCGAAAGGTAAACATGCACAGAAAAACCCTTGCCCGATTCGTTTTACATTGTCCATCCGGCTTTTTATGGGAAAAATGTAAATTTAAATCACTTTCGAGTGTAGAGCTGCAAGCTAAACCACTAGATCACGGTTAGCTCAAGTCGCGCCTAGCTTACCTACCGCCGGCGACATATCAACCTATCGGGTGCATGTTTACGACAATTGGCCAAGCAAAGCCCGGGTGATAGTTGCCGTCGCCGTGAGGCCACGCCACCAGAAACTTCTATCAACCGTGCGTGACAACAAAAGTGCACTGCCTTAGATTTCAATTAAGATTAAGCGCATCTTGCTGCTGCTCGTCGCACGCAGGAGGAGGCCTAACTGCACATTGCATCCGTTCGCCGGCCTGGTGGCAGTGTGTGACAGATTTCGTGCACTGCGCGGGAAGGCATCTACCGGGGAACGCCTTGCTTTAGACAGGCAAGTGAATTGGACGATCGAACCGGCCTCCCGATCGTGATGTGTCGATGCATCGACGTTTTGCACCGGGCCCGACGACAACACGCGATCGACGGTTCGATGGTCAAGTCAACGTCGCTTAGCTCAAACCGGATTAACCAGTCCCGCCCGGGAAGAATCGCACGACAGCTCAACACTCCGGAATCGGAATCTTTGGCGCGTTAAGTGTTTTGCAGTAGAGAAGGGTTCAATTTATGAGACTGCTTTCGTTTCGTTCGCAGCGCGTTCAAAAGCAGGAAGATATCAAGATGCGTGACATTTTTTTACTGTTGTGTTGTTGTGGTTGTGGCAGTGCGACGATCGACGCCGACGACGAGAGCACGAGTAGCGTGTGGGAATGCGTATGATTGGAAATTGGTGCTGCTGGTGAATGCGAATAACTGTGGGCTTTTGGACACGGATCTAGCGTACGTTCAGCTTTAACTAAGCACCATCTACTTTAAATTTAAATGTCAAAGAAATGACAAAAAAGATCCACAAACTAAAGTCCGTGGTGTTGTACTTGTACTAGTGTTGGAGGTTCTTCTTCTTCTTCTTCATTGGCACTACAACCTCCAGATGTCTCGGCCTACCATTTCTGGCTTTCTGTGACTTGATTTTTCCCGTAGCAAAGCAGTCAGCTCTGCGTACGGGGAGGCGGTCTGGAAGGGATCTGAACCCCTAACCTGCCGTGTGAAGACTGTCGCCGTTATCGCCTCGGCCATCGGAACGCCTCTGATCTGATTATTAGCCTTAACATTTCCATTAACCATGATCACCTCCAGTTGAAAAAGAAGCATTAACACAGTATATACTCAGCTGGTGCTAATAGCAGATTTTTTAGATTCGACACCTCTAAATTGTTTGGATTATGAAGTTGCTCAATCTTTTCGAACCTAGTTTAGTGTTGCGAAAATAGTTGACTAAGGGACTACGGGAATTTGCTACGGGTAAAATGAAATCATAAGAAGCCAGAAATGGCAGACCGAGACCTTTCATTCGTGGTTGTAGTGCCAAGGAGGAAGAAAACACTTGACACACATTTACTATTTTTCTCTCTTGTTTTATACTTTTAAAACTGTTTTAAAATTGTATGTTTATATTTTTACATATTTGTACAAATTTAAGGCAAGAGTAATGCAAAGGGTGCGTATTAAGATTTGATGCAGCATCTGTAATGTATCGAGTTACCCTATCGAGTGTTTTTTCCCTTTACGTTTTAAAGGCACGTTTGAACGTATTGATTCCAAGCACATATTTCTTGCACCGCTAAGCCCCAAACTCGAACTTAATTATGCTCTTTTCTACCGTCACACAAACGCAACACACACAAAAAGGGACCATCCGTTGTAAATTCAACCCACATTCCCCAATTCAATCCCTTTAAATAAGCACAATAATGCTGGTTTCCTTTTCCACGCATTAAAGCTAGCAATTGAAACCTTGGCTGTGTCGTCTTTCGGATTACAGCCGCGTGTGGTAGCTCTCGCCCTCGCACCCAAAACGCGTGTAGGTGATACGCACTGCCGGATAGTGTCGTACTATTAGGCGTGATGTGTATACAGTCAGCGATACATTCGGGTTTTGCCTGCCTGCCACCAAGTGGTACAAGCTTTCGACTGCTCGGTTTGGGACTCGCCGAACGTATGCTCCATAATGTGTACTCATTTTCAGCCAGACTACCAGCCAGCAGTGTCGATAAACACATTTGCCGTACCATTCGACAGGCATGCATAATTAACGCAACGACCGTAGGACGTGAGCTCATTCCTTCCGAGCCCACTTTTCCCACCTTTGCCATCACGTGTGTGTTTGCGTGTTAGTTTTGGCCTAACCGGCGGGCACTAGCCGATCGGGAAACGCTTCCTCATCGAGAGACGGCAGGCAGCAGCTTTCCAAGAAAGCTCTTCACCGCTGCACACACGACACGCAGCAGATTGATAAATATTGAAGCAGAAATTGCGCCCACCAATGACCACCGAATGAAGAGGACTCTCTGGGGATGGGTTGCAGGAAAGTGTGTGCCACAAATCGAGTATGCACCATGAAGTAGGATGCTGCTGCAGCTAGATTGAATGCACGAAACTCGGTCTTCATTTTATGCAGGTTCACGGCTCAACGGTGGCGTATGTATAAATGCATAGCTAATAATTGTTGTTCTATGACAAACAAAGCTTATAATATTTAAATGAAGAGCCTTATCTAACCTGTTTTTGTGCGTAAGAATAAAAGCTCCTTCTGGCGCCAATTGTTTGTTAATTTCTTGGACCTTCGGCTCTGTTCATCATCACGGAATGGCTGCAATTATCTGGAATGAAGAGGAAAACAATATTTTTACAGGCTTTCAGCAATAAAATGAGTACTAAAAACGGATCAAAACAATTTTACTTTCACACAAAAAATAGCTCCAACCCAAAGAAAAGCGTCTAGATCTTCCAAATATCTCATAATCACTCAAGTGCAATAAAGCCTTAACAGAGGAATGGCCCGCTACTGAGATAGAGCGAACAACGGCAAAGGATTAGAGCTGCCAGAGGTTAGTAAAAAGATTGTTGAAATCCACTAAGCTTAACCTTAAACGCAAATAAAAATCATCCATCCTTTTTCCGCTCTTCACGAATCGCACTTCAAAGCCACGGCGATGGTGTCCCAATATGTCTAAACATTTGAGCATGGATCGTCGGATCGGATGGGGCTTTCGAGGACTAGTTCTTGTTTTTTTTTGTCGTTCCCGTTCACTGCTTTCATCTTTTGCCAAGGTACGAAAATCTCATCCCTTTTTAGCCCATTTTCGAATGGGATTTGGTTTGTTGGTGTTGCTGCACGCCCCGTTGAAACTTCAGTCAGCATGTAAAAAGTTGCTCTGCGCTGTATCTGCTGTGGAGCGTTCGAAAACGGATGCGTTCCAGCATCGAAGAAAAAATAAACCAACCCAGTGAGTGGTTAGTGGTTGACCGAGTTTTTCCGTCCGATCGTCAACCTTTTTGGCAGGGGGATGAGTTTCAGCACATCAATACACTTTACAAGTTGTTGCGGTGTCGGAACGTTTGACGAGTTGCACTGAATGTCGCCAGTTTGTCTTTTCGGGCCAAATTGCTTTCGTAGATTAGATTCGTTTGAATGCTTTTACTCATCAAAACCAGTCACTTAAATGCGTCGTTTAGGGATCTCGACTATTCGCAACCGCCAGAGCCGGTAAATTTATTACCTCACATTTCATGCTTAAGTTAACCGGATTGCTTACCGGAAACTCAGTATCCTTGCAGCCTCTAATAGCATTCAGCAGCAGCAGCAGCAGCAGCAGTAGTAAGTGGCATAACATCGCACAAAGCAAACAGCGTGCAACCACAAAATCCGAAGCTGCAGCTCGCTGAAGGAAGCTGCACGCTACATCTTTATTGCCTCAAACCCAAAATTGTGCTGTTTGTGTTACCGAACCGACAGCATTACATTACTAGTGCTCGTTATGCGTCGTTCTCGTCCTTACTGAACACACGCACACACAGAAACACTTTCCAGCGAAGTGAGTGTGTGCTAGAGTTCTCCATTTGCTAGGGCTGCGATCGCTATCGCTTCGGTTCCGTGAGCAGCACTCTACAATATTTAACAATGTTTGAATGATTTACTGCAACGCAAACAGTGCTCGTATTTACCGTCCATAACTACCCGGCCCTTGTCAGTTAACTGTAACGCGCGCAGTCGAATATTTTCCCAACCAGCTGCCAAGCTCACACACCCACTGGACGAGCGCTGCGAGCACATCTTCATCCGTTGGACTTCTGGAGCAGAGAAGAGCGCAAAACACTTTTTCTGCTGCTTAAAGTAACGAAATTTGGTGATTTTCCTTACCGTTTTAAGGCATATTGAACGAGCATATATTCGCTCGTAAGGCTCAATCCTGCCCAAAAATTCAAAGCCCAGTGAGCTCACGCCCAACAAAACTTTACACGGAACGGTAAAATCCCACCTCCCACCCAAAACTAATTATTGCTCGTTTGCAAAAGTTTGTCCGAAATCCAAAAGCATTCCGAATGCACGAGCCGACACTAATAAATTCGTTTCCATCAAACTTTTGCCGGACCGAACCAGGCTCGCTGCCAGGAAGATCTGGCGGCGGTGGTCAACGGAATAAACTTTTCTTTCTTTTGCGTTTTTGTTTCTGTTGGTCAAAATTATACGGTCTCCCAGATATCAGTGTTTGTCCATTGGAGCAATGGACACCACACTGGCTCATATTTTGTGTGCTTCGTTGTGTGCCCTGCTGGCCAGATAGTAGAGTTGAAGCACCTGTATCGTGAGAATCATTGCCTAGGAAAGCTCCCGTAGTCCATTGCAGTACAAGTTTCTGACAGAAGAGAGCTGAGCGTCAGGCTTTACAGTTTTGCAAGTATGATTAAATTTACTACTTCTTCAACAAAAACTTTCTCAAAGGGGCCGTAACTCCCATGGATAGTGCGGGAATGTGTGTCCGTCAAGCACGGTGGAGCACACGAGCGTTCTTCCGGGTTGTTTTCGCAGCGTCGAACTATGTCGAAACTATGTGGTCAATAACTAGGAAGGCAGAACGGACTGATAGAATCGTTAAGGGTTACGGGTAGAAAGTTGCTGACTTTATAATTATTTGGTGAATGAATTTAAAAAGTTGGCATATTTCGAATTCGATGCACCAAAGTAAGATTCTAGCTGAAAAATAAATGTCCAGAGAGCTTTACATTAACTTTCTTCTAATCGAAGGGAATTATCCAAGAAAGTTCTATTTTAAAGTTCAGCCTCTTAACTAAAGAAGTTTTTCATTCCTGTTCTTGCTCTGCCCTTTTATCTTTTTATTGGATCACTCGTTCATCATCTCCAACCGACCCAATCACCAATTGTCAAGAGTCCAATTTTCGCGCTTTGTAACACTTTTCCAATTGAACCACGATCACGGTACGGACAAAACGGTCCTATGTAACGCGAAGCAGCAGATAACTTTCCGAAAGGAGTTGTCTCTTTCATTTCTCCCTCTCCTTATCCGACTTAACCGGATGTGGACACAAACTTAAACTACCACTAACCACCTCTGCCACTGCCAAAGGAAGTCAAAACGATGGTCTATTTTTAGCGTATCGCGCCCTTATTGAACTCAGCTTCCCTTTAGCAGGCGAGAGTTGGTACTCTGGCTATTGTCCTTCGATTCTATCCCATTGCGCGTTTGATTGGTTCCGGTTCCGTTACGATTCCCGCGGGACAGGGAAACGGTGACATTCGCGTCCGCATTCCACCATTCTGTTGTTCTTCTGTTGCAAACTGTTGTCTCGCCGGAAGAAGTCTTCTCAGCCGGGGGGAAAATCCACCGAAAACTTACCTGGACTCCGTCTTGCTCAGAGGGAAAAAGTTACTCCGGCCATAACGCCAAGTCCTTGCGAAATGAAACAGAGTGATTCGACAGGGCGTGATTATTGGGCGTGAAGTACCACAATAACACTATCACAAAAATGCACAGTAAGGCACTACCAACCTCTGTGCAATCACCTTGCTGCCTGCTAAAACACCGACGGCAAGACGACAAAGTTTCACTAGCTTTTGGTGTTTTCGTCATTTACATTTACAGAAGGAAAGAACAGCTCACAAGAAGGAAAGAAGTTTTGCCCAGAGAAGTACACGACCCAACCAATTGTTGGCGAGGCGTCACGCAACGCACAAAATAGAATAAACCATGATGCTTTTGATTGTCAGACCGGCCGACTCTACCTATCGCGCCTGTTACCACGGTGGCAAATGAGCGTGAAAAGAAGTAGTTCGGAAAATCGGGGTAGCTCCTCATAAACTAGCATTCCGGTCGTCGATTTTATCCAGAGGTCATGGATAACTGCAACCAAATGAAAGGAAAAATAGTATCGCCAATAACCCTAAGCTGAATGTTGGTTGGTGGGGGTTATTTGGTTCACAGATGGGGAGGCTTGGTGTCATCTGCGTGTGAGCTGTAGGGCGCAAAATTCGTGTCTCGATGCATTTAAGCCGTTTGGTTGGTAAAGTTTGACTAGGAAGCAAGTTACTGTCCAAACGCATGCTTGGAATCATGGTAATGGGAAAACTTGTTCCAGCACGAGAGGTTTAGAGATTAGCAACACCATAGCATATTGGTACGATGAAGAAAGAAATTCTACATAATAAAATTAGATAACAAATAATTTTACTTTAAAAGATATAAAACATAATTTAACGAAACCCATTTAACTCTAAAGCTACTCATTTAAAATGATTTAAATTTTTGTTTGGCTGTAGGCACGCCACAACACAACCATCAACGCAATCTCCGGCCGTATTTGTGTCAGCTGCCAGTCAGTTGACAGCTCACGTCAAAACCGTCTCCAATCGGCGGTGTTATTAGCTGTTGAACGGAGGGAATATCAACATCGCTACTGCTATCATCGTACAGCAAGCCAACCGGCCGGCCAACCAGCGTCTCGTGAGCGTTGTCGTAGGTCACGTGAAATTACACTACCCCCCTCCTATCAGCTTGACCATGTTTCCGCTGGCATTTCTAGGCGGTGGACAAGATCAAGATCAAGATTAGACCGCCGAACACCGCACTAGACAATAAAAGTGCGCACGGAGGGACGGCGGATCGAGCATGCAATTTGGTGGGGTGACACGCGAACACAACAATCATCATTGGAACGGGGGGAGAACCATAAAGTCATGATGAATGTTTAGACCGCGCGCGATATCGTAGCTGAAACCGGTGGTGGTTTGCCTTAAATAACTGGCCACCCTGTGTGTCATATCGTGACGTGACGCTTGTGAAGGGAAATACATTAAAATCTAGCAAGAAAGTGTTTTTTTGTTTTTGTTTGGAAATTACCCTTTTTTGTAGAAGATTACTATTATTACGCTTTACTGCTCAAACATGAAACAACACAGCACATTGGGAGATTTAATGTCCAATGTTTCGGTAAAAAGCTTTCAAAGTCAAACAACAATTCATGACATTGCGTTTCACACTGACACACAATATTGGTGTGCTAATAAATATGAATGCTAAACTTAAAACACGACCACTAATTAACTTAACACTTAGGTGAGTGTATGTTACTACTAATGGGTGACACATGTGGTGTGAATTAATGGAACTAACACTGGCGGCCAACAATGTGGTCAACAGATAAACAATCGCTCAAAGTATCGCTTACCACGCGCGGCACTCATTCGGCTGCCCGACACATTGTGGGCTGTGGTTTTGAGCGGGCAACACTTCGGACCGGATAACAGATGCTTTCATATAAGCAGGAAAAAAATCCTCAAACACTTCTAAAAATCGTGCCTTACGATTTAACGCCCGATTGACCTCTCAATTTCCAAGAGAAACCAATCCTCCCAGCGCCGAATGTAAATCTAGTCGCCTGTCATTCTTACTGCTTATTTGGTATTTCCGGAAACGGTACTCCACCGAAGGTGAAAAAAGGTGAAAGAAGCTAAATTACCTGCAACAATCAGCTTCAACTGATGGACCCGATAGGGAGGAAGCAAGCGCAACACGCAAGACGTACCTGCCGCCTGGACGAAGACGCAAACTAACGAACAACGGTTACCGGAAATGCTCACTTGCTAGGTACGAGGACCTTGGTTCATGGTTACTGCTACATCCCGCTCTAGCACTAGCCTCCACAGGCACGGTTAATGAAATTGGCCTCGACCTAATTTTACATTCGACGCTCCCTTTTAGGACGCCCCTTTTTTACAAACACATCCACAGCAGGGGCGGAGGTGTTGGAAAATTTCAAGAACCATGTTGATTCAAAGTGAGTAAACTCGGTGCAATTGGCATTGGATTTAAACGAACTGAACATACGCTCGGCAGTTTAATTTCGTGCTGGTGTGCTTAAGAGTTTTACTTACACACCTGCAGTGTTTTGAAAGGGTGTGCTTTAAAAGGAAGTTTCCTTGGAGTGCAATTAAAAAGGCCATTACACGCCAGCCGGAGTACTTTGCCTGATGCAATCGGTTTAAAGTTCCTTTATCAATTACAATTACTGGAACTGGAAGTAATTAATGATAATATTAAACAACGGTTCTTCCAGCAATCACGGCGGATAAACACTGCACAATGTTGGTCGCTGAATGTGACACTAGCATCAGCACTTGAGCCATTGGGCTTTCGGGATGCACACTACAGCCTAGCGTCATTCGTAGCAATCGAAATCGACAACCAACCGACGTGAGTGTTTGAGAAACTCGCACTCAAGCACTCGTCACAAGCTTCATGGTCGTTCTGGCAAATCACAACAGATCACTTATCATTGATGGCACTGCTGCTGTTGGACTGTTTAGCAAAGGTTAGCCGCTAGCAAGCCCTTCGGCTGGTGTGTACTGAAAGCTCAGTGCCATCGATCGAGGATGGCAAAGGGCAAGTGCAGTTGACGATGAGACTTTTCACCACAGCCAGCACGAAGTAGTACCGTAATGAGATATCTGTTGCTGGCGTTTCCACCGGTGTGTGTTGTGAGAGTTGGAACAAACCAAATTAAAAAAAAAACAAAACGAACCAAAAGCCCTGGTTCAGATTTATGAAATTTAATTATTTTTCCAATTACACTTCAGGTGCAAAGAGTAGAAAATGAGAACCGACGAATAGCGTGATTGGTGAGTATAAAGTGCTTGGGCTAGGTGCACCAGCTACGGTCCCAGTGTGTACAGTGTTTTCGTGAGAAAGACAATTGCGGCGAAACTGCTGTTTTAAAATTTACATATTATTTTAAAAATTTCTGATAATTTTTGAGAACTTAAAATAAACATTAGAATAAATGAATGCTTTAAATAAACAAAATTTAATACCAAAACGTGAAGACTCTTAATTTGAAATTTGTACAATTTTCTATACAAAGTATTTTCTGCAGTCAGTTTGAAGTGCTGTGTCAGCAATCTATCAGCACTCTACTACTCTAAAAATTGTACTACTAATTTGCAGATAGACGTTTACTGCTATAAGACAAACAATCACTCACTTTGATCTCACAAATATTAAACTAAAATCAATTGCCAGCCTGCGAATAGCATAACAATTAGTTATGCAGGCTAGTTTATTTTGCACCAATTTTTGTGCTATTTTTCTACTCAATGAAAAAGTAATTTAACATCATTAAATGATCAAACACACTTTGTGGATTCTGCTTAAGGAAATCATGAACCAGTAAAAATCATTTGACATCGATTTGGGGCTCTTGTTTAAATAAAAATACACATTAAATTATGGACGCGGAAAATGAATATGAATTAAAAGACTTCCAAACCTTGTAAATTTTGTACAAAAATAAGGAAATATGATAAATTATTTGGTTTATAAGGAATATTATTAACTATTTGGTGATATAGGACTCAACGGTGTCAGCCTTTATACACGGCAGGACCGGCGTCCGAATCCCATCCGGATTTGTCGCCACGTAATGAGAGCTGACTATCCAAATACGTTGTATCATTAAGTCTAGTAAAGTCCAGAAAAGGCAGGCATGACCTTAGAGGTCGTTAGGCCAAATCAGAAGAAGATAAATTATTTCAATAATCTAATTTCGAAATTTCTTGTCGAAACACTTATCCTTTAGATAACCTGGGTTGAATCGCTCAAAACAGGTATTTTTTCTACCAATAGGAAGAGGAGGATTTCTCTTATTTTTGTTACCTGTTGCACTTTAGCTACACTTTTGGTAAAGTTGAAGTGAAATCTTTTAGGTAAATAATTGGCCAAACACCACTCCAGTTCTTTCTTCACAGATTCCAGTTCAACAGAGCCTGGTTCTAATTCTTAAAATTTCACTTCACTTCTAACGTTATCTTTGAAACGATTCAAATAGGATGCGATACTCGGATCTATCATCAGTGTTGTGGATTTGTGCTACAAATTTATTGATTCCTATTTAACCTTCCCATAATATTGCACGGCCGTGGTATCGCTAACGCGTGCCTGAGGTACGTGTCCAGAGTTAGGAAGTCTTTTGGTAGATTATTATTTACTCCACTCATTCATAACTTCCATTCATCCTCATCAATGTTTTTTACCGAAAGATGCATAACACGACAAGAGATGCCTGCCAAATACCTGCGGTACGCTTTATCTCCCGAACTCTTCATAAAAACAGGCTTTATCTGAAGTTATGCTTCGCACGTGCATCTCGTGCAAGCTCATCGGTGTTTTCGGTGGTTAGCTAGATAGTACTTCTGCTCCGATTATCGATTGAAGTTTATAGTTTACCATACCATCTCTTAAGCGGTTTCATGCACAGCGACATTTTTTTTTGCTGGCATCCCGTTTCGTAGCATCCAGAAAGTATCGTAGAGCTAGTAGTAATAATAAATTATGGCTCCATTTTAAGCGTTAGCCTAATGGTTATCGCCTCCAGGAGGTTGGCTGAAATTCCTGCACGGTAGAAACGTGCCCGAATAAAAAAAAAAACCTAAACCAAGCAGCCCGGTTCGTTCGTGCCCGGAAGGGAATATTTGAAGCTCATAAAGCTTTGGTGGTGAGGCCAGTGGAAAACAGAATGCAAAAAAAAACCTTCGACGAAGTTGCCAGCTGCCAGGGCAACGGATGGATGGCGTTCTTCGGTGCGTCTCGAAAAACACGGCCCGGCACCGCACGTCGAACAACTTTATTCTTATGCTTCGGGGCATATTACTTACGCTTCTAATCTTATTGGACAGCTCCATCGTTTACCCTGGCATCGTGATGGGCTGGCTGGCGCACACTTCATTCCGATCGTGCAAGCGAACGCCGAAAGGGATAAATGAATGGGTAGGATTTCGAGGATTTTGGTTTCTGTTTTTTTTTGCGTGCCATTGGGTTTTTGTTCGGCTTGATGTCGCGTCGGGCTGGCTTCCATCGTGAGGCGAACGGATTTTTGCTCGGTTTCGTGGGACTCTTGGAACCATGGTGGCGCAATTTCTGAACGCATTCTTCAAACAAGGGTACGGCTAAGTGGATAATCTGTTTATACCTGACAAGGCAATTGCTCATAAATTATCTTCGGTAAAGATCTTGTACAAAGTGCGATCACGCGATACTAGGTGGACAAATGGGGTGAAAAAAAATAGTTGGAAAAAAGGATTTTATCTTTAATGGCGAAGTACAGCACCGAAGTGTTAACAAGCTTTGGAGCAAATGCAAACAAATATCTCGTAAGCCGGGCTCGTTTACACTAGCTGCAACATGCTTAAATGTGCTCGATCGTGATTGCGAATACATGTAATCTAATGTACAATTATTCAACCATTCGTACTACGCTGTTCGGAACCGTTCCAGGTGTTCCCGGGTCTTGTTTTGCCCGTAAATTAGAGCAGGTTCGCACTGTCCCGCCTGACAACACCCAATTAAGCTTTATCGTTTCACTTACCCAGGGACCGGTGCTTACCGCCAAAACCGAAACAGATACGATACATGTACGAAACTGCACCTTACTGCCTTGCACAGCGGCAAACCCGTAACTACACTAATGCCAGTTGCATGCATGCAACATTTAAATTAATCTTCTTACGTACGGGACTTATCGCGGGCGTTCCTCTAAGCCGAACGGGCCCTTTTGTTATCTCGTCCTCCTTTCGCCTCGAAGCGGTGCAAAGGTTAGAACTAATTTTCCCTTTCGTCGTACGCACACACACACACACACACACACACAGTACCTTGCCTGCCAAATTACACCCCTTAGGGACTCGCCGTGTGTGCACCGTGTTGCATGTTGTTGCTGTTGAGCGGTAGCAGCAATACATTTGTCTGATCATGCCCAGGAAGTATTATGAAGTAATTTGAACACATTATCTTGCACCCCGAAGCAACAACGTGTAGCTAACTGGCCACCATTGTTGCGGTACAATGTTTGCTGCATATGCAAATTGCGATTGTGTGCGGTGCGCTGTATTTCGATGCAAACAGCTGCAATAATACAGCTGTGTGGAATTTGGGTTTTGTTTGAGTCCCCCAAGCATAACAATTTTGACAGGGTGCTAGAAAATAAACAAAAATGCATAACTTATCGGACGGGAAATAATGCGCAATTTCAACTGCTGCATGCAAAACAGCACACGCTTGTATGCGTTCGAAATTGAGTCATTATGCTAAGCGTAGCGATCGATATGCGATTATACACTGGAAGCACTTTCTACAGATGCACCTTTATTTTTGGAGCTTCTCCAAAAAAAAGTAACATTTTGTGCTTTGTAGTTTAATAGAAAGAATAGAAAATTTAAGTGTGAATTAAGCATTATATTTTGAAAATTATTCTTCCAATTTCTATAAACCGCACTTAATATTTTCTATGAAAAACACTATTGCAGTACATATCATTAGCAATTTTTATGTTTTTTTTTTTGTATTATAATTTGCTCAAAAGGTCAAAATTTTCATGCTAGTTTCTTCTTAAAATGATAAAGCGGAACTCCTGAGCCCACCTAGACTGTTATTTGGGTTTTGGTGGCGCTGTTTTAAGACAAATTGACGCCATCGATATGTTCTATTAAGTACTGATACAAACACCACCCCGAATAGTCTAGAAACTCATAATTGTTCTCATAAAAATAAGAAATTTCAGACGAAATAGTCGGAACAGCTGAAAGCATCGTACCGAAAGAGGGTTTGTTACTATGCTATATATTCTTAAATATCTTTAATCAATTATAGGACCTCAACGTGGTGCCAGAATGATACTGAAACCATTTTGAAACCGTAATAAAAATTCATTAAAAAATTGTTTTGATCGCTATCCATTAGCCACCCATCAAGGAATAGCCATGATAGCCATTCTTTGATCACAACTGGCTATTACTCTTTAAATTCACATAGACCGACTGAAGCAATCTTTTACCACATTCGGTTGAAGATTTATTTCTTTTTGCTAGGGAAGTAAGTAGAATTATAAGAAGTTAAAATATGTTATAACGTGATGAGTTCTCACATGTGATCTGATGCGCTAGCATGTTTAAATTACACAACTTCAAATGCTTCATAATGTTCTCTATTGTGTTCTTGGTTCAGATTATTTTCACTAGATTAAATTATACGTTTACAAACACTGTAATAATATTTCAGGACATTTCTAGAAATTAAACATTTTCATTGACATTTTTATTTTCTTGCACCTTATTTCCGATATTGTATTAATCCGTTCAGACGGTTTAAAAATGTTAAATTTATCTACCTTTTTCATCTCATTTAAAAAGCTTGCAGAAAGAAATTTGATGAGTGCAGATTAAGAAAATGGTTTCTATAATTTAGGAGAAAGAAATGAGTAGAAGTATAACAATAGAAAACGATTCAATAGTGATTAAATACAGGGTGTTGCTATATGAACTAGTATCAGTGTAACATCAGCGCACTGCCAAAATGCAAAACGGCTCACGCGAAAATATTTGAAGCTATTTTATGGAATGCCAAATTTTTGAGCATTTTTTTTTTTGCCCACCGAACAAAACAAAATCCGGAATCTTTATTGGCTTTTTTTCTACGCTACTGGCGCGTATGGCCTTTGATCATCGTCGAAAGTGTTTTCGGTACTAGCCCGAGCTTCCGTACAGTGTTCGCGTGCGTTCGCGCGAACGCCATTTATCGATCCGTGATGATAGCGAGTTCGAAATTTAATCATCCATCCTGGTATCTGGTTTATTCGAGTGGAACAAAAATCATTTTCGAATATAACACTCACACGCTCCCCTCTCCTGATCGAGATGTATCCAGATACACGTATGATTGCTATTTTTGGGGCAAACAGTAGCTTAAAGGAGAGCAGCCCTCTTGAAGACCATCGATAACGTTTTCATCTCTCCAACGATAGCTGCCGCACTGTGAACTTCAAAACCCATACTTTATCACCTAATCGATTGTGCGGGTTTCCCCAAAACAAAAAACCACTAATAAATCCAACCGAACTGGGACATTCTGCATTTCACAGAGCCGTTTGTCACCACAAGCGACCACTCAACCGACCCGGTGAACGAATAATCGCTCCCCCTCCGAACACAAGCAGCTGCAAACGATTTTTGTTTAGATGAGATTGAGAGTTTCCTTCGCCCACCGTGGCCACAAACAGTATTGGCCACATCCGGTGAGCATTCCTAGCGTGCGCGCTCGTGGGAAAGGACATCATACACCGGATGCTGGCTGTTTCCGTCCGTCCGTCCGATCATCGCTTGTTGCGCTCCATTTATTTTCGCTTTCAAATCCAATCTGAACCACTTTGCCACGCTGCTGCTGCTGCTGTTGCCACCAGCTGACAGTGTAATTTTCGCTGAAACCTTCCACCATAATCAAACAGTGGCCGGGAACGGGCGGGCGCTGTGAAAGGAAAACTTTCATCCCGGGCCTAGTGTATCGTCGGCGTCGTTGTGGTTGAGGCCTTCCCAAACTCGGCTGACCTTTTACATTTCTCTCCGCTGGTCGCGGAGTGTTCGTCTATTGGTTTTCAATTTCCCTCAGGGGGTTGAAGGCACAGCCGAGGACGGCTGGAGCGCGTGCTGTGCTTGCAGCCCGGCTGGGACTTCATTTTCCCGGACCGTATTATCAGTTGGTAAAGTTTTTATTTTTCAAAAGCGACTAGCGAGTTGAAAAGTTGCTGTTGCTACATTTCATCACGTCACGTTGAGTGTACTGTGTGTGTGTGTATGTGTGTGTTTCGTGTGATAACTGTTTAACATTTTGCTTTACATCTCTCTCTCCCTCTCTCTCAAAGGAAATTTATTCATCGTAACGATATAAAACAGATTAAGCTACTCGGTGTGTTTTACTCGGGCACTTCAAAATGTGGGATGTAAATAGTAAATTACTTATTACTGCTTACCGTACCTTACACCCAAAGTTCATTACCGCCTACGGTCATCGGACGATTTGTATTACTTGTCGCTTCCTGTCACCAGCGATCGGTACAAAGAGCGCCCGCAGGGTCAAGCAAGGGACTGCTGCTACTTGTTGGTGGGTTTCGCTAGCTTTCCTTTCAGTTTGCCACCCTTGGGCGATCGGGTGGCCCGATTTTCACAGCATGATTTTGTTTTCCATCCGTTTTTTTTTCCCGGTGTTTCACGCGGCTCTCTGTCACCTTGAATGTGACCCTCGTAACGGTAGTGGATTGCGAAACGCGGGTGGCCATTTTGTTCATGTAGTGCTTTAGTACTTTATAGTCAAAACGTCACAGCTTTCCACACTTGCAAAAAAAAAGGTCGCGTTTTGTAGTTTTCATTTTGAGGTTATGAGTTTTTTTTTCAGGCTTTTTGGGCACATCAATCAGCAATAATTCTTCTGCTAGCCACTAGCCAACACGCAATGGCTGCTTTTGGGCCAAATGAATTTGTTTGTATTTGAGTGCGTTTTATCATTCACAGGCTTGACTTTGCCTACAATGTCCTCGCTTTTCGTGCGGCTGTTTTCACTAATTCCGAACAGCCGTGTTTTGTAAAGAACAAAACAAACGGCGACCTTCCAATGACAATAACTTGTGGCGGCAAAGTGGCGCAAGCTTTCTACCGATGTCTCAGCAAGTGACTTCAAGTGATGCTTATGATGATGAATTATGGGCTCGTAATAAATTTCTCTGACTTATGCTATACAAAACACAAGTTTCCCTCAAATTGGGGAAAAGGTGGGCTTTCCGATAGTAGGGCTGATAAAGCGATAATTCCGGCGCGTAGGTCCAGCTCCCTGGCGTAGCTTTAAATTTATCTTCCGCCAGTGCCTTCTACCAACGTTTGCCATAGCGTGAGAAAAGCGTATTTACGCGCGCTAATGTTTCGGTATATCCACTTAGCTTCACCAGCAAAGCGCGTATCAAATTTAACATGTTCGCTCACAAGAAAAAACTTATGCTCACTATAAAAGCACGAACAACGGGTTCGTTGTGCTTAAAAATGACCGGCGCGGTTTAAGCGTTAGTTCGCGTTTGGAGCAAAAATGAAATTTTATTTTTACAATGCTGCAATACAAACTGCGACCGCATTGACGTGTACCATGGTTGCCATGGTTTTGCTCAGTGTCAAAACGTACGCTATGGTAGGAAAAACGGATTGCTCGATGGATCTGCTTTCTTCTAACCGTTTAGGATAATACTCGTACTGAACAGGTTTACAGAGCGGTAACCGATACCGATTGGAAAAGTATCTCGCAATCAAAGCAAATCGTAGCTACAAACACAAACTCACGCAACAATAAAACATGCCAATTTAACTCTCACAAACCGTCAATTGATTCGGTTTGCCGTGACAAATGGATGCTTTTTTGTCAATAAATTGCATTGTAACTACTGGGCGCATAACATACCATGCGTTACAATAGGTTATTGTATGTAATTGCTGATTTTGATGCGCATCGAGTATAATTACAAATAATGAAGGAAAGGGAAAAAATAAAAATGTAAGCTCAGCGAAACTGTAACAAATGTAAAATACATGCTCAAATTCATAATAAACAACGTATTAAATAGGAAAAGCTTTCGTATCGTTAATCAGTTGCAAATTTTAAAGCCTATATTTCTGTTACAAGGCATTTATTTTCACTCAATATTATAATTAACAATTTACACGCCAGATCGGGGAATGATTCCTTCATGCTTCGGTGGAGGTTTTTGAAATGATTTCTACAATCCACCAGGCGTCTCCATCGCTTTTATAATTTGCATTTGCATATTTAAATTATCTTAACCGAATCACATTGCATAAATAATTGATGTAATCATTTTCGAGGAGATTTATTTGTGTGTTGTTTATGCTTCGGGTACAGATGAACCACTTCGATGATACTAAATCATCGGGATGATTAAGTTAAATCATGCAAACGGGATAATCCTATCTATTCCTTTTTCGAGTTCGAACAACAGTTCGGGCAAATGTTGTTTTCATATTTGCCATAATTTAAAAATTTTACATACCCTCAACATCAACAACTTAATCTTTCTGCACCAGCCAAATATTTACACACTCTCAGCCATAAATCACCACTGTGTACGCATATAAAGTCCGTACCTGCAAATAAAGCAAACGAAAGTCAAACATTAATTCAACCCGCTACTTTAATCAAATAATTACACCACGTCCTACACAAAAAAAAAACAAACACAAAAGTTAAACAATAAAATGCACACACGAAACAGGTAAAAACACTGAAACTATGCGCACCGGAAGCCATCGCACGGAAGCACGATGCACATGCGGATGCACAGCAACATTCTCAGTAATGGTGCCCGGGTGTTCCTCCTGCTGAGCAGTGCCCAAATGTTAAATGAATCATAAATTTACGTTTACTTTCGCCAACGCTCGGCACACACAAACGCACTCGGCACCGTACAACGAAAGCGAGACGACACTCGGGCGGATGCCTCCGTTTCACACTGTGCATACAAATTCGGTGCAAACGTAAGGAAACATATAATTCCTCGCTTCTATTCAGGGTTATAATTTTAAGCGGATACGTAGAGCTCCCCCGTTCTGGCGGATACGGAAACGGATACCGAGCTTGGGGACGGATGTTGAACGCCAAACGATTGGATGGATGGATGGATCGAGCAAACTGCAAGCTGCCGTTCTGCCGTTTATTTCGAAGTTTCTTCGCTTGTGGTGCAGCAATAAAATGCACAGCAAACGGTAAAACGGCGGGGGTTTGCAGTGAATTTACCGGCCGTTTCGTGGGCCAAAGCTAGAAGCACTCAACCGAGCCCGAGATGATACTGGCAGCAGGAAGTAGAATTGCCGGCGGTAAGAGCTAGAAACAAATGATTTCCTTTTGGAAAACCTTACTCACAACCAAAGTCTGCCTGTATGTGAGCCCTTTAACTGCAATTTTAATTTTTAATGCACACATGGAAGCTGCTTTCAATGGAGCAGCGTCGTTAAGGCGTGTTTTATCGTACGGCTTACAAAACGCTTTCAAACGTAAAACATGTTTTTAATAGCATAACAAACCTGCCTAGCGTGGGGTCGCTTCCCGAAAGCATACCGTAAACCGTTGTTTTAGCATTAAAAAGTGGCACGGATCATCGCGCTACTTAATATTCGAAATTTTGTCAGGTTAATTACCATATTAATCTTACGAGCGTTGCGTAAATTGCCACAAGGAAGGCATCTTCAGCCTCTCGTAACCTGAAAGCTACCTGCAACGTAATTTGACACATGAGCATGCTATATATTACTCGCGCCCACGTCAGCCCTCTTACATGCGCATCCACGCGCACGGCAGTAAGAAAGTGGTGATTCATTCTTGCTACACTGAAACATTGTAATGTGGATGTTGAATAGCAAAACAAGGCAAAAAAACTCAAACACACACACGACAAGTCCAGGCGAACCCTTAATGCGACCGGGATGAAGATGACAACATTTCCCATCATTAAGTTTTTTGCCTGTTTGGGAATCGGGAGCGCTCGTTAGCGTGCTGCCCCCCCCCCCCCCCCCCCCTCTCTTCCCCTTTTGCCCCGGACCGGGGCATAAAGGCCCACCGAGTATGATTGTGAATTAATCACATTTTAACTGCACACTCTCGTGATCCGGAGCAACATTGACGTCGAATGGTCAGTTCGACGGCGACGGTCCCGTCAGTCAATGCAAAAAAGAGGTGGAATTTATTATAAACATTCTGCTTTGCTTTCCACAATAAACTCCGTGCGGGCAACTCGATTGAGCTCCGAATGGGGTAGCATGCTCGCACACGGAAGGATGTCTTCGGATGATGATGAGGAAATATTTCCATTTCCTTGTTGCTCCAAGTTGCTCTTTGCTCGCCTTTTTGCTTATTAATGGGCACCGAAATGACAGACCTGCGAATCCCCACCGGAGTGGAAAAATCCAGTCGCACTGGATAGATGGAACTCATTATCGTAAAGAGAAGCTGCAGTTTGGCAGACAGGGGCGCGCACATTTTATTAATGGACTTATCACGCCCCGCCATTGGGTGAAAACGTAATCATAAACGTTGACTCGCAAATGGCACCTCGCGAGATTTATGTGCATGATTAGGGGGTAGTTTTTCAAATTTTTATAAGACAATCAGCAGATTTAACATTAGATACCGACGCGAAAAATGATCTGCTATTCTACTGATTGGATTTCATCTCGAACGTTCTTCGCCTTGAGCTTCTAAAACTGAGTTACAATATTCAATTCACAGCAAAACATTCTGGACCGATGCTATGGGGGGCAAATTAATAATATAAATTAATTCCAGGAATTATCTACACAAGCTCGCTCGTTCTAGTACAATGAGTACAATGTACGGGTGGCAACGGTAACACAATAACGCCCGTTTGGTTGGTGTTACTGATTGATCGAGTGTTAATTTCCGTTCGACGCTTCAAATCGGTTGCTTCAATATGTGTCTGCGTGATGGGTGGCATCGGTTAACGTGTCCAACCGATGTGCCACTAATCAAACCTAACACATTTTACAAATTTTGAACAAACGGTTTGCTGGCGTGATTCAAATTAAGTGCATGCTGCTGCTTTGGTGGAATGTACGGTAACGGCCCATATGGACGGTTTGCTTGAACGCTATTACGACCGAAGGGAATTGCGCTCTTTGCCCTATACAAGTCGACCACGTGCAGCAATGCGCCGGTGTAATTGCATGTGATTGGCAAACTACATTCATGTGCCACCCCGGTGCATCTTTCGATCCCCCCTTCGTTACCGCGAGCGGTCATAAAACGTACCTGAGTATGGCCAAACGAATAATTACCAGCCAACGATGTATGTGTGTTTGTGTGTGGCCATTTCAATCAACCGAATCGGTGGAATCACGCGTCCATAGGTGTAATTTTATCAATCAACCTACCGCTGGGGACGGAAAAATCCGTTTCATTTTAAATGGATCCGCATTCTCCATCGCGATCGACCTTGAACGGTTCCATCGATTGAATGCAGTTACGTGGCTCCTTGTTTTTGTTTTTTACTTTGTCTCTTTGCATTACTACAGGGGGAAACAGAAATGCCTAACAGACTGTCAGGCTAATTAATGTACCGGCCAGAATGTCGAAAGCTCACTTATCTCGTGCAAAGTATTTGCCAAACTGAGGTGATGTGGAAGCAATGCTGGGAAATATATTATCAAATTTCAGCCACTACCGGAACGGACAAATTCACAGGTAATCGTTGAAAGTTGACATTTATAGCGAACTATGAGGGTTGGTTGGTTTTCTCGGCTAATAGCCTCATTGGTACTTGTGAGAGCTTTTCAATTAGCTCGAAAAAAGAATTGGCGCCTGTATCGATTCTTTTTCATACAAAATCAATTGACACCTGTTTCAAACCCAACCCGAAGCAAAACAGATCTACACGTTAACGTCAAGCTGTCATCTGTACTGTCACTGAGCCTCGGGTTAATCTCGGCACCGACGCTTACTTTCCCGGGTCTCGGTTTGGCGAGGGCACATGTACAAAAGTGTCCGACGATCCGAAGACAAATCCTCTCAAAACAACTTCAGCCCGACGTCCGTCCAAGGCGATAATGCTTCCCAAAGCACCCATTCGGATCTGCTTGCTTGAAGGTTAACGCTCACTCGCTGCCCAGTCAAGCCTGGCTGGAAGAAAACCCACCAAGAAGCGGTACGGCAGAAGCAGAAGAAGCAAAAATGCCCGTGGTCCTCCGGCGGCAAGGATCGCGTTTCTGCCGGTGGCGGTTGTCCGGCGTTCAGCTCTTATCCGGGTCAGCACCAGCAGCTGTTATCCGTAATACATGGGCATTAAAAATCAATTACAGACGCGTGCTCGCCCTGTGCGTGATAATTATGAAATGCGTGAAAGTTTAATGGAGTGCGAGTTTTATTTGATTTATGCAGCACCCCCTTTCGGGATGATTAACATGTCGTGAGGGTGCCGGAGCACCCGGGTGATCCTATCGCGAAGGTGTCGATTTGAAGTTAGCGCTGGCCTCGGGGGTACCCGAAAGCTATCGCTTAGAGCAACGCTTCTTAGGAGTAGGGTTTTTCGCTAACTTATTTAATTGTGAAACTATACTAAAAGATTTATTTATGAAGCAAAACCATCTCAGCAACAAATCATCCGCCATCCACCAAAAGCCTCTGTCAAACGCACAAATATCACAAATCAAAAACACGGCAAGAAACAAGCAATTAAATTGCAATTAAGACTAAAGCGCCTACAAAGCGCCAGCACACCAGGACAGCACTCACCAGCAGACACTGGCCGGGACCAACCGAACGTGATTTCATTTAGAATTCCTCTCACGAACCTTCGGCTGGCGGGACGCGAAGAGATTGATCCATCCGTCTGGGGTCTGCACTGTGTTGCTCCTGTTCCCCGTTCCGGCCAGTGTTGATACGTGTCGGCATCGGAAGAAACGATAACCAACGATATCCCGACCAGACGACTGTGATAGTGGGCTTCGGTGGGAGTGTGGAGCAGAAGCAAAAAATGGACCACATTCCTTCGACTGCCGCTTTTAACTGTTCGCGCCCAAATTACCCGACTAATTATGAAACAATGCGAGGAACATGAGGAATCGCCGAAGAACTTGCTGCTGCTGCTTGAAGTGTTTTTAATGATGCTCGAAACAAAGTCACAATTCGGATCGGCTTCCTTTGCGGGGTACTGCGTCGTGATCGTTCCATTAGTTACGGTGGCAACGGTGCACACAGAGGCCTACAAAAATTGGCCCCAAAGATCGTATAAGGAATACTGCATCGTAAAGTGATGATAGATTTGTTTATCTCCGTTGTTAGCCGTGTTCGTGCCGTGCGCGAACGAAACGACCGGCAAACCCCAAACACGGATCGTGACTGCTTCGAGCGGTTGTTGTACAGGCGGGTTATTTTTGCTCGCTTCTCTTCCAGCATCCCTTTCGCTGTGCCGGGCGAAGCAAAAGGACCCCTTTTGTGTGGGGTTGATTGGTTGGTGATGGAACGAGCCCATGAATATGTAGCACGTTGGAGACTTACATGTAGCGCGGTGTCCATTGTGGCCGGTGGTGCTTCGCTGAATCCCACCTGGCCTTTCCGGGTTTGGATATCGGAGATGGATCACCATTTTAATTAATGCCTTTTACGGGAATGGGCCGGAATGCTCCGAGTGTGTGTGCGGGTTTATATTCGTGAATGTTGAGTATAAAGTTGCTAACGCTCGTAATACGTGTGGATGGCAAATTTTAAATAATAAACAATCCTCTGCCCATATAAGCCGCGTCGGGCTCGCATGCCCGCACTGCAGTGAAAGGAGAAATTCGTCTGTTTATTCTCTCTGCAAACTTATTTTATGCACCAATATTCATTTGCTAATCTCGCTTGATCATCTCCCGCTTCATAAGCCATTAAAAATCCCCCCCCCCCCTTCGTCATTTACTGTGTCGTTAAAATTAATACATCTGCAGTGCTAATGTACACGAAGCAACAAAGAGCACAAGACGCCAATTTCCTCTTTTGGTTATCTTCCTAAAGTCGTTAACAGTTTTTTTTTTGTTGCATATCTTAATAAGGAAACACTTAAGCCGTGCCGTTTAACCCTCCCAAATATTGTTTTAACTACAGCGCCAGAGTGCTCCACTCGCGTAAAATGCCGCTTGCATTAAACGAAAGAAGGCAAACGCTCATCCCGCAGTAGCCGCGATCGGCAAATAAAGTAATGGTAAAGGTAAAAATGAAATTTAATATTAACCCGACCAAACCGATCGATTGGTGGTGGGGCCCATTTGGGTTATTAATCCTTACCAAACACACACACACATGAACGCTGAAGAGTTCGCGGAGTTTCGGATCGATGTGGGTTGCAATATTTACCAAGCGTCGTGTTCAGATTCCAAATTCGAAGAGAGTTATAATTGTGTTTTCTGCCCTATTTATAAACTTTCTGAGTGCCCCCCACGCGAGCGACACTCATCCTTACTCACTGTATCCTTGAAATATTTCGTTTATCAAAAACTTGACGAAACTAGCTTTCGTCAAGTATGGTGTGACGTCTAAGCGTAAACAAAACATCTAAACGTAAACAAACGCTTATCTCATGCCGATGATGGTAGGGGGACAGAATCCCCATAAAACCTCTCGCGCTAATGAGAGCAAATAAACGGAAAGCATTAATAAATTATACGAGCCACGGTTGTTCGGTGCGACGACGAACCGAACCGGCCCCGGTAATCGAACTCCGGGCGAAAGATTAATTGAACACTCCGCACATTCCCGGCGAACTGCAGTCGTACTGTCGGCGACATACTGTTTTCCGCCAACAATTAACCGTCTCGCTACAGTCCCCCTCCAAAAAAAAATAAGGCGACCCTCATCCGCCAAAACATTCGTCACCCAAAGCTCGTATCGCGGCGTCGCGTGTGCTCGGTGTGAAAATGTGGCCTTTCCCTGCGTTTTTCACCACCCTACCAAAGCCCATATCGATCCATATGGCCCCTAGAGTGTGTGTGTATGTGTGTGTGTGTGTTTGTGTGTGTGTGTGTGTGTGTGAGCGAAAGCGCGACACAAATCACAGGTTGAATTTAATTAAATCCAACTCATCAAAAATCTACCGAAACCGAACATTACACATTACGCGACCAGAGTGAAACGTACGTCTTTGGGGGCCGGCCCGAGGAAAACTGGTGGACGCGCATGGGGCGGGGTATGGAATGGCCTGAAAAGTTTCGCATCACTACAGTTCGGTGCGGCCGGTGAAAGGGAAACCGTCGTATAACCGTCGGGCGATAAATCGTGAAAATTTATGGAAATTTATTATTCGTCCCAAAAATAGCGCCTGTGCTCCGGGAATAGCGTCTGCAAGTGCGATAGCGATCGCTTTTGCTCCAGAACAGTGCTGCAAAAAGCTGGCTACCAGCCTCGGTCGTTCATAAATTTAAACTGTCGAGCGCACGATAATTCACGATTATTCGCGACTGTATGGAAAATATGGTGGTGGACGACTATTGGCCGACGTTGAAGAACAGAAGGATTCGGTCGTTGGGGTTTGTTTTGTTTTGTTTTTTCTGGGATGGTGATAAACATTTTCAGGACAATAATACTTCTTCCACACAAACCATTCCGTTATGGGAACAATCAATTAAGCTCGATTCCCGAACCCCCATTACCGGTGGCCGTCGGGTTTTGTTTCGCAGCCACCTTTCTTACGACCCGACGGCCCAAAAGCGATGCATAAATGATCCATTTACCTTTTGCAACAACTTAATAACACTCTATGCACTGCACTTCACCGTAAGCAAATCGTGCCGTGATCGAGAGCCACGAAAGTATGCCCTTTGCGGTGTTTTTTTTTTTCTCGTACCGGCGCTCGCGACCCAGGTGAAATCGATCTCCCTGGCGTTCGCACAGGAACACTGGGAGCATCCGTGGCGGCGAAGCGGTTCACGCTCCGTGTAATCACCCAATCACGCGATATCAAATCAAGTTCACACCGTCGTCGCTTGCCGCCATCCACGAGACCGGAGGTGTGTGCAGGATAAATGTGTAATTGATTTACCAACCTTTTAATAAAGCCTTTTTTTGAAGTTTCACCGTGCGGATGAAGAGGAACCGTTGCTGCATACAAGGAGATCGACGTATGTTGGCGCATGTAAATCGATCTCATGCTCACGTTGATTGATGAGCGTTTGATTCAGATAACTTTGTTAATGTTTAAAATATTACTTCAAAATTATGTTCGTGAATGGTTCGTGAAGTATAGCTTTGTTTGGAAAATACATCGCAATTTAAATAGCTGAATAAATATTTTAAGGCAAATGGCGGGAGGAAAACTACGGACGAAGATGCATTACCTTTTCCTCTGATATAATAGTGTGATTTTTAATTATTTTACAGAGCTTGGCTGTTTATAGGGTTTAAATGCTTTCTCATAACATTGGCAAGCTTGGCAGGCTTGTTTGAATGAGCCACCAAGTGTTCTGAGTCAAGGAGATGGGCTTGCCTATCTATCTCTATCCTTACGCTTCATCCAGATTTCAAAAGGTGCGAGCTTTTGGTGTAATCTTCCACAAATCAATCAAGATTCTGACATCAGCCGATGGAAGAGAAATCTATGCTTAAAGCTTCACTGATGTAGCAGGAGCTGAACAAAGGATCGAGTTCGTAATATTGAACATGCCATGCTGTGGCTTTGAAATGACTTCTGCAGGGAAAAATGCATATAAACTGATTAATGCAGGGATGATGTACAGTTTACTACCTTAAACCTCTAAGACATGAACTCAGTCCGAATCTTGCTTCTTAAATTGATAGCTCAATTGGAGAGGAAAATTCTCTATAAGATTTTTGGCAAAGTATTTTCGAATAGAAAATAGAGGAGCTTCCACAATGACAAGCTCTATTAGCTGTAGGCTGATAATATCACTCTGTAGGGTATGAAACTCATTAGGTTCCGACCGGCTATCCATATCATGAAAATGGTACTTGAGGACACAGTTTGTGAAGTTATTTTCAGGCCGTTAACAGAAAATGCCTCTTAGGCTTGAATTGATTCATAGTGGAATAGATCAAATATTAAGCCAAATGACTTTTGTTACACATCAACATTCAAAGCACCATTATCGATCATTCGCGTACATCACTTCTTCAACTTAACTCCTTACATTGTTCAAAAGTCTCTAAGCATTCTTCAAAACTAACAATCCATTTAAAAAACATTACCCACTAATGCATACATGCACTCATTATCACAGGTTTGTTTTGCTACCGTCAGCAGCATATCTGACGGGAGCATGTTTTAAGCCGAGCAGGATGATAGTAACCATCGCCGTGAGGCCACGCCACCAGAAACTTCTATCAACCGTGCGTGACAACAAAAGTGCACTGCTTTAGATTTCAATTAAGATTAAGCGCATCTTGCTGCTGCTCGTCGCACGCAGGAGGAGCCCTAACTGCACATTGCATCCGTTCGCCGGCCTGGTGGCAGTGTGTGACAGATTTCGTGCACTGCGCGGGAAGGCATCCACCGGGGAACGCCTTGCTTTGGACGATCGAACCGGCCTCCCGATCGTGATGTGTCGATGCATCGACGTTTTGCACCGGGTGCGACGACAACACGCGATCGGCGGTTCGATGGTCAAGTCAACGTCGCTTAGCTCAAACCGGATTAACCAGTCCCGCCCGGGAAGAATCGCACGACGGTTCAACACTCCACCGTGGAATCGGAATCTTTGGCGCGTTAAGTGCTTGGCTCAGTGATACTCCATTAATACGACTTCGCGAATGGTGGCTCAAAATATTTAAATGCATACCCGGAACGACACCGACTTTCCATTAGAACAGATTTTTATGCATTTATTATTGCTTCGGACGAGAAGATCACTGTTACGGACGACACTTAAACTGTTGTTAGACAATGTTGCTACACTTAAACAAATCCCACGTCGTGCTACTCTTCTGTAGGCGAAATGTGGCTCTTATTACACCACTTGCAGTGAACCAATATCGCGTTGATTCCGGTGTGGTTCTATGCAGCATTGGCGGGTACTCTAGTGCGTCAATGTGGTGTAGCGCGTACATTCTAGCCCCGAGTGTGTGTAAAGGATCATGTTTGGTGCCGTGTACATAATTTATGTTTCCGTACTTGTTCCAGCGCTTTTGTTGCTGCAGCACGGTTAAACATATTTGCCTTGCCATTCTTCGGAAATGCATAATTAAAGATGCAGCAGTGGCCGGATCTTGCCCGACCGACTGACTTCCCACACGAGGCCGGTTTACCGTAATGGGTTAGAGCTTTCTTTCCCGCACCACCCAAGCTGCTGCTGCTAAGGCTTTCGTGTGCTAGATTTACAGTGTAGATGAAACACGTGCCAGAACCACCTACTAGCGAGCGAGAGAGAGAGAGAGACCGAGAAAAAGACCACCCACAGCTCAGTCAGGAACATTCGCCCACTCGGCCGAGCGCAGCAAGTAAGATGAAAGGCGAATTATTCACTGTGCCAAGCTTAATTGTACGCACTGGCAACGCTGGGACGAAGAAAAACACAACTCACAGCAGCGTATTAGGTGGTAGGGCCCTGATGAAGCCCTACCCGAGGCACACTCCTTCACCCTTTTTTGCCCAGTAAGCTGTTTGTTTAGCCCACAAAAAAGGGTACCGATGAGAGAATTTTCACTGCTCGTAAAGGAAATCCCGTGGCATTAAAATTGGTTCTAATCGCTTAGGGATGAAAATAGCTTTTATATTTCAGAAGGCAAAAAAACATTTTTAAATCATAAAATGGGCTGTTTTCTTTAAGACAAAAGAAAATGAAAAATAGAGAGAGCGAGTGAGAGCTAATGCCAATCGAACTTTGTTTCCTGACCTGCAAGCAGTTTTGCTTGGAACTCAAACTATCGAATGCGTCTCTCGTCTAAAAATCCTGCATTTGCCACATCCGCACATTCCCCCAATCGAGAAAACTTTGGCCGATGGCATTCGAGAGTGTAACCACGGCCAACTTGTCCTCGACCACATCGACCAGCATGTTTGTACCGAACCGAAGCACAACACGAGTTATTTTGCAGCAAATATTGGGGTAAGACTATAGAGCTTACCGTGCCATCATGGTTCTGGAATTCATTATAAATTCTTCTAGAGTAATTTTTAAACCCACCATAGCGAATTCGAGCGAAATTCGAGCAGAAATTGGTTGTTTCGTTGCCTGGATACCGGCAAAGCATTTGATGATCCTGGAGATTATCCCATCATCATCATCAGCAGCAGCAGCAGTAGAGGAGCAGTAGCATTAGTATTGCATGCTAAACTGCGCAAAAAAACCAGCCATACAGACCTAACAAACAAATATAAAAGGTTTTGAGCTTATTTTGTTCCAATTTCTAATCCTTTTTCCACACTCGTACGGCAGCAGCAGCATCAACAGCCGAAAGAAAAAAAACAGAAATGTACTCCTATCTCAACATCATTCATCGCCACTGCACATCGCACACTTAATCCTCTTGGACGGAGGGAGAAAAAGGGGGCTTATCTTCAATGTGTTATCACTTCACTTCATAACCGACACCTTACACACACACACAAACAGTGCTGCAACGTGTCTCTTTCTCACCACCCCATTTTCCGTCCCCATGTGACGGACCCGAGCGCAAGAAGACGTAGCGCCAGGATTTATCATCAGTAAAAGTGTGAAGCATCCTCTTGGCCAGGTGTCTCCGGGCTGAAGAACCATCACACTACGCTCACCGTACGGGGATGCCATGAATGCAGACCCGGGCATGATGTTTGTTACTGTGGCGATGCTCTCCTGCTCTTTGAAGCTGCTCGTTAGGAATGCTGGAAGGTAATGTGCATGTGCTGGAAGGCAAAACGAAACGACAAACCACTTGCTCTTTTCACAACTTTATGCTTTGCGATTCATTTCCCTTGATACAAAACAGTCCTGAGTGAGCTGTTGTCTTTGAGGTTCGACAGGGGGACAGAGGACGTCGAGTTACGTATGGAAATGGCCATCGTTTTGATGTGTTTATACTCTTTAGAGACACATCGCTTTAGAGTTTGTTTGCCCTCCAACTTCTCCAACTCTCCAGTGTGTTATGTTGATGCTAATGAAGAGCTCGATCGGATTTTATTTAAAAGTTTTGAAAAATCGGGACTCTAGACTTAAAGCTCATCCTTAAAGCTCCTTAAAGATTGAGCATTGTGTACAAATTGTATAGAGCAAAAAAAAAAGAAAAACAAACCAACCTTTCGCTCTTCGGTTGCCATTGCGCTTGGTGAAGTAAGTTTCCTATAAAGTATAACGAAGCTCGGCAGCACAAAACGGCACCAACAATCATACCAATCCCATCAATTACCTGGAATCGAAAGCGAAAGGAAAGGACATTAGGATTAGTTTAACGTTGACCTGCTCGCCGCTCGAAGCTGGATGGTGTACCGCTGGGAAAGGTTTGCCGGCGGAAAATTGGATACATTTCGCAAATTTTCACAAAGACCGTACGAAACGGTAGGAAAGGGGCAGCCCGGATGCAGACATACCGAGGAAAAACTCAGCTATTGTCTTGCCAGATCAAATCTCGAAAGAATTTCCTTTGCCCGCTGTATACAATCAGATTTAACCGGATTGATGCTGCGATGCTTCCGGAGGGCCAACAGGCAAGACAACAACGGTGGAATAAAATTGTTGTTTTCGGCGGTAGCAATCATTTAAGCTTTCCCCGTTTATTTGCCCGGGACGCGGAGCTTAAATTTTCCTATGAATTTCGCTAACAACCAAGCGAATCGGGAAAAGGAAATTGCTACCGGGAAATCGAGTGGGGAGAAAAATCATTCATAACGATACGTATGTCCCGTGCCGTACAGCTATACAGTCTTGCCGGGGAACGAATTTGCCATTCGAATGGTGCGGTCGATAGATGAGTATAAATTCAGCGTGCCCCTTTAGACACTAGGCACGCTGATAATAAAACAACGCACGAAACAGGAACACGGGGAAACAATTGCAAAATGATGTGCTGTACGTGCTCGTTCGGATGAAAACAGCATTTTATTGGATTTGAGGGGGGCAGAACGGATCTCCACTATGCTGGGGGGGGAAAGTCGTTTCCATATTTTGGAACTATTTCCATACTCTCGATTTGTCTCGAAGGTTTTTCTTTTATTTTCCTTCTGTGAGAGAATTCCCGGGTGAAAAAGTGCGAATAAGGATATTAGTATTTTGACATGAGAGCGAGAGAGTGAGAGTGAGAGAGTGAGTGTATTGCGTGTCAGCGGGAATGTGTTTATTTACAACACCAGATGCGATTGACATGGACACGCGGCCAATTGAACGTCAAACATCGAATTGAACTGTGGTTTCTTTTTTATTCTATTTTAGCTATTTCAATCGAAGCTTCCAAATCAAACATTGCTTTTAACTGATTTTGGAATGCCAACAAACCAACAACACATATAAATGGATGTATCCCCTTTAGTATTAAAGTTCAAATATCGAAAACGGTCGGTTTTTTACTAAAGACATCGGCCCACCCCTTTCTTGAGCACCAAAAAAAAAGAAGCAAAACCACAAACACACACACACACATATAGTGTAAATATTGACGGAAAGATGAAAATGACGCCTTCCCAAATGATGCGAGCCTTTTTCGTTATCAAACGGCCAGCGCGTGTGCCATACACGAAGATGCTCTGCTTTCAATTTTTCGCTTCAATGGCTTTACATAGCGGAAAGCAAGGCTTTTTTTCGGGTGGTGAGAAATAAAATGATGATAAAAACCACCAACCAACCAACACAACACAACACTGAAGCACATTGTTGTCGGCACACCATACGCAAGAATATGTTTCCATTCGCTCGAAAAGAAGACGCATGCTTCTTCTACCTTTTTTTCGCTTTCTAATCATCACAAACATCAACCGTAAACGGGTCGCGACAATAGCAAACCGATCGCTTCACCTACCTACACACAGAGTCATGGGGGGCCGCGACGACAACTCCCACCAAGGGACGATTTGTTGACAAACCAACCTGAAATCAGTGCGAAACGCGGGACAGAAAATCGATCACGTTCGACATTCATCATCTAGTGCCGCCCAAACAATTTAATACTACGCTGCCAGGCAGGCCGCCATGGGACCGACGGCATTTTATGTTTGTAGTTGTACTAAAGATCTATTGAACGGGGTGAGTTTTCTCGGAGAAAGTGTATTGTAGAAAATACAATAGCAATTATTGCTTCACTCATTCTTTCACTAAAGCGCACCACATTTGGGACAGTTCTATTTTTGGGTACTATAAATATTATATTAAAGGGTTTCGATCCATATAATGGAACTGTTGAATCACTTAGTAGAATTTTTTAAATGAATAATAATATATTACGATAGTAGGGTGCGTTCAGGTGGCCGGGACGACACTAGCGACACCGGCCTTCACACGGTAGGACCGTAGTTCGAATCCCATCAAGCCTCCCCGCCTCGCCGTACGCAAGACTACCCATCCTTCTTCTTCCTTGGCACTACAACCTGTAAAGGTCTTGTCCTGCCACCATTTATGGGTTTCTGTGACTTGGATATTACCCGTAACAAAGTAGTCAGCTCTGCGTACGGGGAGACGGTCTTGATGGGATTTGAACCCCGATCCAGAGAGCCCGGTCCGGTAAGTCAGTTACGCTTCTATATGCAAAGTTTCATTATATGATTGAAAATTGAACTATCCATTTGTAACATTCTCCTAACTGATTTACAAGCTCCATTTTCATTGAAACTGCCACGAATATTATCTTTACGTCATTTAAGTAAAGTTTTGGACCACAAGCCGGAATCAATATTGCCTCAAACCCAAAATGAATGCTTTATTGGTGCTTTAGTAAAGCAAAAAGCTCATGCGCGAACGTTGCAACGCCACGCTGATTGTACTTTCACCAAGTGTCAACAGTCGGACAGTCATCCGGAAGATTGTTTTTCAGAGAAAAATGAAAACATAAATAGGAAACAAAAGGCAGACAAAACAGACGGTGAATTTTCATCTCCGCTTCCGCGAACAAACAATATCCTTCTGCTGCTCCACTCATCAAGCAATTACGGACGGGGAACGGCCAAAAGTGTACCGCTGCCACCGTTTCGTCAGGGGCAGCAGCGAGCCAACATAATTATCCCTTGTTTCATCCGACAATTTGTGTGCCCGGTTGTGGCTTCCCGTTGCCGGGGAGTGGGCCCGGTCCGGGAGGTTTTATTACGACTTCTTATTTCCGGATCCCGTTTCACGCCCACAGGGCTTCATATCCTGCAGAGGCCACGGCCGTCCTGCAGTAGCAATAAGGTGGACCAGGACCAACAGGACCATGTAAAGTGGGCTGTTCTCAGGGGCCGTACGTTGGAAGTGTCAATTATGGGTTGGTATTAGTGATTTGCTTGTGTTTTTAAATTGTTGCCTCAAGTTTGCTTAGCCTTAATGAGAGTGAAGAAGCAAAAAACAAACTTTACATTTCGCAAAGACCAGCCCTTTAAACTGTTAAACAAACACAACTCTGCTTGCAGCAACTGCAACAGTCTTCTACATCCGATTGGCCCGCAGGGTTAGATAGAGAGACACACACACACGCGGCCGAGACTTAAGCATTATGATTAACGCGCGAATAATCGGATGTCGGGCCGTCTTAGCAAACGATCGCCTATACAGTGCCTCGAAACATGTTTTATTTACATAAAGAAAACCCCCCTTGCGCCCTATCTTATCGTGGCCGGTAATGTTACACCGGTAACACGTAAAACAATCTCCGCCAGTTTGTTGGGCGCTATCGAAAAATACATCTTGTCTACGCGCAGAGAAACAACATCGTTCCCAGTGTCGTGTCACCCGGACGGTCTCTTAATGCCCACCGTCCTCGCGGACGGAAAACTCGTCGCCGCGTCCCATGCGGTGTGCATAAAAAGAGCAGGTTATTGCGGCGTGTAACGACGGAAATTCCCAGCATTTTCTACTACGCCACATGACGCGACACGGGACCAGCTAGCCGTTTTGGGGTGCTAATATATTCCGAACCAATCGAGCGCGCACCATTAAACGGGAAATCCAACGACGAACTTAAGGGAGGGAGGCGAATAGAAAGGAGGTAAAGGTGGAACGCACGTGTTTTATGCGTTTGACCCGCAGACCCCGACGATTGATGGGCAGAGAAAAAACTGTGGAAAACGCTCGTGTTTTTTTCTCACTCAAATGGACTTGGGGAAAACAGAGGGAAAAGAACGGGTTGTTTGCTTAAACTTTTAACCCTAAGGAAACAGCCAGGCCAGTTAGTCAGTAACAGCAAATCGGAAAGCGCATAAGCGTGTTTAAGGTGATTAAAAAGTTTCAAACGGCTGCGTTTAGGTTAGGTAAAAGTAAATCGAAGGGCAACGTTACTAATTTAAGAACAAAAACAAACGAAGAAGGTGAATGAAGCGGCGCCGGAGAACTCTCGGGTGGAGAGCTTAGGAGTAGAAGTACATACGGTAAAGCGCACACACTGCCGACATAATCCACCCGGCTCAGCTTTCACATCAATTGATTAAGTGTACGTTTTGACGGGTTTTTGCCCCCCGTGCACGTAGTTGGGAAAAGCTCCGCACAGCTGCACGGTAAGTATCACCACTGTGACAGACAGCTTCCAACGGCTGCAGCTGTGGAGTACCGAGGAACTGCTCACTGGCGAGAATATGCGATGCTCATATATCATACATGCTTGCACAGTGGCAGAGTCACCTGACAAGATTGCCGGAGACAAACCGGGACCGGGGAATGCTGTAAGAATCCTGTGCCTGTCCTTCGCGCGAAACCATAACACCCATTTCCGGACGCCAGTAGTAGTGGATGTACTTAGTTCCTTCTCTTTTTTTTGTCCCACCATACAAAATTGTCCTGTTCATCGTCGTCTTGACGGTCGCTGCAAGTAAGACTATTCAACAAAAAATAGTTTGTTCGATTCGGTCCTGTGGTCCTGTGGATGCCCGCACACACAGCTCAAGGAAAAAGGAGAAATGCCATTACACAGCAGAACTCCCGACGTCCCGAGAGTAGGCAAGATTTGTAGCTTTCCGTTCGAGGACTTATGTCTCCAGCACAGGTCAGTAGCTAGTAGGCGCCCGGTTTCCCGGTCGGGATCGGCCCGGAACGATTTTGACCCAATTCTGCCGTGCGTTGCGGCTGTTCGATGGGAGTGTGTGGGCAGCAAAAAGGTTCGCCCGTGTCCTTCTGGACACCACGTTCTTGGAAAATGTTTGAACAAGGGCAAAAGGAATGTGAAACGATCAAACCATATATATATATATATATATATACGAGAGATCCCCCCATTCAAAAGGGAAGAAGAACATTTCCTTGCCGTTTCCTCGTATTTACCTACCATCCCAGATAAGCATGATGATGGTGGGTTTGCTTTCATTGGGCCAAGATTCCTCAATATCCTGTCAAATGTGAGAAAAGAAAGCCACGGAAACGGATTAATCGCGACTCATTACACCGAACGGCCCAGCAAGCGGATTGAATTCCAATCCATCCACCACACGCACCAGTGTTTAGCTAATTAATTTTACAAATTTGTTACAAAGTACCGGTCCAAAGCACTCGTCGGCGGACCCCCCGCCCGCGCGAAGTGGGGTTCTAGCAGTGCCCGCGAACCGTACCGTAACGGAGAGTTGCCTTTTGACGGTTTGGGGAATAAATTACGCTCTTCGCTATCTGTTCGGCTGTACCGTTTGGTGCTTGAATTAATAACGAGCATGTTAATACACCTAACTACGGGCCACAGACACACGCACGCACATCGCTCACGAGCAAGTTCCAGCTTAAGGGCTCCTGGGAAAAGGTGGCCGTCTGGTATGATAATCATAGAACGGATGTGAACGACCGGTTGTGGTCGTCGACTCACTCTTCCAGCCTAGTAGTAGCAGTAGTCCCCAGCGAACGAACCTTTCACTCCCAAAAACTGTTCAAAACACATTAATACTTTTCCAACAATACACACACGCACGGGTTCGGGCTCGGGTCGCGAAGGAAATGGGACGCGATGTTTTAATTTGCCGACCGGAATAACTGGCTCGTTCC
Organism: Anopheles stephensi; assembly: GCF_013141755.1. NCBI lineage: Eukaryota > Metazoa > Arthropoda > Insecta > Diptera > Culicidae > Anopheles > Anopheles stephensi. The sequence continues at coordinate 63,092,714 of NC_050202.1, read as the reverse complement.
GACCGGCAGCCGACGAAGATGGATCCTTTTGAAGATAGGTTAGACCGTTTTGGTTGTCCTTTTTTTTTTTTGGTGGAAGAAAGGTGCGAATCCTTTTCTTTGTGCGTCTTAGCTTTTGGGACACTAGCATTACCAAAAAAAGGGCATCAAAGTGGAAAGAGAGAAATAGAAAAGCAACGGCCGAAGCTTGGGCTTGCTGATGACACACGCCTTTCAACAATCCGCCCGACCGAAAAGGTCAGCGGGAAGTTATTTTTCGCGCGAATTGCTACTTTGTTTCTGCGCTGCGAACGTATTCCTAGCGCAAGAGCCGGAGGAGAGCTCGAGGTTCCGAGTCCCGGGACTGTGCTCTGCACAAACGAAACATCTCTATTTGCTTTGCTCTGGTGGTGCTGCTTCGGTTGCTGCTGCAGGCTTAAGCAAACATTTGCCCCGCAGCATAATTCACTAAAATGTCAACACGCTGGGACGGTCAGGACGGCTCGCTTGATCGCTTTTGATGGGTGGTGCAGACAGCAAAAAACAGCTGACCACCCACAGAAACATCCACGCCGTGGATGATGTCGCAGCAACCAATTTAGGACTCAGCTTGTGGTACGCTCGGGGACACTTGGCTGTTTCGTTTGTTTTTTTGTCTGCAAATCATCACCCAGAAAAGGAAGTCATTAGGGGAGGAAGCATCATCAAACGGTTTATTAAATTAAAACAGCAATTCGAGTGTAAAAGTTTGAGCGCGCTTTAACTGTTGATGCGCGATGCGCGGCCCTCCATTTTGGCTTTCCCGGTACTGCTGCCCGGGATAGGGACGAACCTGGGCGCCCGGCGAAAAGTTAGATCGTTTGACAGTTTTAAACGAGCTTGCGGAGAGGATTCTCACCCGGTCCGTTCGGTTGTTGCTCCACCCCAATATGCCCCAAATTACGCCTTGGTATGGTTTTATGTTCTCGGAATTGTACTCGGCAGGAAAGGCAGCATTTGTCCTTGGGGGAAAATTGAGTGCGCGTTTGGTGGAACCATTTCATGAATTATACTATCAATTATCTAAAACATCTAAAGATTTGGTACATGATGATGCTAGACAAACAAAGGACAGGACAGGAAATAGAAGTAACAAAAGACAGGATTATACAAAAGGGATGATTTGTTGAATCTGTGCTGAAAAGGGGGAATGTCCTTGTCCGTTCATTTAAATATTTGATGAAGGACTGATGAGTAATGAAAACAGTAGAGTTGTGTCTTTTTTTTTTGTTCCTTTTTTTGTACATATTTTTCTATTCATCTATAAGTTGATTGCACTTCGAGAAACATACAATTTAAGGAAATATCTTCCCAAGTATATTTCTTGCAGTAGATTTACATTCAATTCCAAGTCGTGACCGAGTGTCCCAGTAATCAACCTAACTGCCCAACGTTTTTAACATTTTCAATTGATTTGGAGTGTGATCAATCATCGAGGAGCTGAGAGTAAAGGTTTGTTCATACTTTGAGGCTTATCACAGAGCAAAGAAGTTGGAAATATGAAGACACTCTCTGATCGCTTAGAGCTGTTCAAGTTTTGCAACATTTTTTAAAGGCTGGAGAAAACCAAAAATCCCAATAGATAACAGATTATGGACACCCAAGAGTGTCGTACGACTCTTGAAATATAGCAGAATATATGGCCAAAAACCGAAACTTTATCACCTGCCAGCTTGATTGAAATGAATCTTTGATCTAGAGACTGGAACATCCGTCTAGGCGGAAGATAATATCCTGTACGGTACTTGTGAAAGGAACAATCTGAAATCTAAGGGACAACCGACCACAGAAGCAAAGAGTTTTGTTTGGGTAAACCTCTACTGAAGGACCTTATCCAATCTTTATTTAGACTAGAATTAGTAGCAATTAGTCTTCGAGGACCAGAAAGAAGGTTCTAGCAGTCCTGAAAGCTGAAGGTTGCATCTAGCTGCCGAAGTATCTCCAGGGAAGAACAAGCAATATGTTTAATGAATGCTTAATGAATGTAATATTCCAGCATAATTTTATCCATTTATCTCCAACATCATCCAACGTTTTTCTTGTGCTGGTTTTGCTCAGGAAAGCAAAACATTGCTACTTAACGAAATTCGCCAAGCTAAATTTACTAGCATAAGAACAAAACGAATGACCATTTTATGATATCTTACCACATAAAAAACACCCTATAATCTTTGCCCATCTATTTGATTTCTATTTATATTGCCACTGCAGTGGATACGATGTGCGTCATGCCGATGCTCAAGAATCAACATAGCGTAGCACCAGCAGCACCAGCCAAGACATATTTTGTGAGTGACTAAAATATTCACACACACTCACGCAGACACATAGAACCGTCAGCAAAAGAAAAAAAACGTTTATAGATTAAACAAAACCCGTAAAGGAAGACACGGCCAGCCTTAAAAAGACAACTCTTGCCAATGTGCTCCGACGCGAACATATCGTTACACCGGCCATTATCGTCAATATTATTACATCTGCCCCGGTTCACTGTCAACCGAAACCAGTTTTGCCCCCCCGAAGGGTTGATGAAGGGCGGAAACGGGGGGAAACCGAAAGGGGAACCTCTCTCGGTCTCTTGTCATAAGCAGCACAGGTCTGTCTGCACATTACGACGACAACGATCGTTCGATTGCGCCGAGTTTGCATTGCATTACGCGCTCCCCGTTCGTTCGGATGAGAAGCCGACCAGCCCTACCCGTTGCGGGAAGCTACAGGGAAGGGACACCCGACACCCGTGGTGCCTACAGGGAGCTGCACGGTATTGTCACATTATTAAGTGCCGTAGTAGCAGCAATTGATTACGACTCATGCTCGAAGCCATTTATAGCCGCTAACTGCTAACTTGTTGCAAATAAGAGTTGCCCCAAAATATTGTTCCACCTCTTCCTTGCTAGTACTTGTATCTTTTTTTTATTACGGTGAAACACACCGAATATATTGAGTTGTTGATACTGAAATAATAATATTAAGTGTAATAATATTAAATCTGCCCCAGTTTGCGAATGTTTTTGCCACACACTGGTTTGGCACCGCACTGGTGGCATATGGGAAATATTCCGCTTGCCGGTGAACATTTTAATCGTATTATAAACTCACGCTCGCAACTTTTAACGCAAAACACGCCCTAACGAGCGATAAAATGTGTCTTTTTTGCTCCCTACACATGCACGCACGGGGTTCGCCTAGATATCCAACCGTAACCGTAACCAATGGCAAGGCCCCCTTAATTGGCATCAAATGTCAGTCCAGTGGGGCGGTGGTGCTCGAGGTGGTGGGTGGGCAGTGTCAAATCGGGTCATACATATGCGTTTCCATAAACATAAATCACAGTACGCACCAACTTTTAAAACGCGCGTAGGGAGCGCTTTCGTACGCCGAAAGCTCTGATGGAAGCAAACAACAAAATGCGCCTACTGTGACAGATGTCATTTTATTATTATTTTTTGACATATTTAAATTCAAATTATTTCAATTTTATCTACCTCGAAGCATCAGGATTAAGATTAAAAAAATGGAAAACCAGAAAAAAGACAAACCAAAACAATGTCCCACATCCCTGAAGCCACTCATTTTCAGTAGCTCATCAACATCGTCCATTTCCTCGAGCGGATGCTTTACCACAACAAGGACATGAAACGAGCGTTCCGGTGTGCTGCACTGACAACATTACATATTGCTAGGCTCAACAAACGAGACTTCAACCACCCACCGATCCCGGGGCCCATCCCCGGGGGCAAGAACGGTTCTCTTAATCCAGTTTGGTTGGCTCTGCTTGCTTTCTCAGCAAGAAACACTTGCGTATCATCGCATCTTACCAAGCTTTGCAAAATAATAGCAATAATTCGTACGAAAGTTACCTTCCAACTCCATCACGACCCATCCATCCTGAACCTGCTTCTCCGGTAGTGCCAACACAGGAATCAGGAAGTGAAACTACTCGCAAAGACAGCGACTTGCAAATATCACATAATTATTCACCCAAGCTAACCACACTAGACACAAGAACTGCCCGACCGGCTTACAGCAACTGCTACTTCGCCGCAGGTTCAGTTCAGGGGGGGATCGCACACCGGGTAGCTTTGTGGGTGGGATTTTGATTTGCAGGAAAAACCGCAAACTCAGCCAAAAACCCGTGAAGCTGAAATGAAATCGCAACCCACCGCACGCACGCACGCACACACTTTGAGCTTATCGTGTCGGAAAGCTCTTAATGGCGAAAGTAGGATTATGGTCGGGTTTGTAGTTTCGTGCTTTGATGATGACAATTAAACTTCATCGTTTCATCCCCACCACCGAGGCTTCGGTTAGGAGTTGGTTAATAGTTTCAGCTTAGGTTAGTTGTATTTTTAGAAGATATCTTTTGTTCTTCTCTATTGCACAATGTTATATTCTGCACTGTGTCACGGTCAAAGGTTTTGACCCTTTCTGACAGTAATTTTACGCTCGAGAGCGCATTCATTGTTGTACGTGAATGAATTTCTATTTCCGACTCGGGTGAAACAAGCTTTGCTTCCGTTAATCGTTAAAAGCACCATAAAGCTAGCCTTCGTTCAGTCAGTCCACAGCTCACGGACGAGCCCGGCCGAAACGGGAGCCAACAAACGGAAGGTAAAGCAAAGTCACAGTTCCGCAGCATTTTATTTGCAAATCGATTTCTGTTCGCGTCCGAATCAGCTCCTATTCATCTGCCCAAAGAACAAACCACGTTCAAGAAATATTCCCCGTTGTCTAGCTCCAATGAGCGCCATCAATACTAGCCGGCCAGCCGGACAACTGTAATAAAGAAATTATGGCAAAGAAATCGGAAAAAACATGCCATCCACAAAAATATTATGCGCCTCAGCATCATCCAGGCCAGCATGTTTCCTAATTTATTTGTGGGCACCCCAGCGAACCTTCTCATTCATGCTCATACAGTCGACAGCAAAATTGTCTTCCAAAAACGGTTCAAGCGTAACGGGCGCTCTCGTTAGCCTAACCATAACAAAGGGCACCTCCCCCCTCGCTAAGTCCGTCCTCGATCCGGCCCTTTTTACGCCCGTCTTTGTGCTTGTTTCTTCGATGCCTTCATTTAATTTGCTCACCATTCAATCGCCCAGTTCGCGCGCTGTTGCTTTAAGATTTCATCAACCATTTCTTCCGCTGCTTCGGCGGCAAAAACAAAACGTACACTACTACACTACGGAACCGTAACCGAACATGACCCGGCCCTAGTTCGCGACCGACCAGCATGGCAGGAAGTCGAATCGATAATCTATTTTTAGCATCACCTCGCCATTGCATCATCTTTCCTTTCCGGCCCAGGACCCGGGCCCAGGTGCGCGTTTCCGCTCGACACGCTCTCTCTCTCTCTCTCCATTGTTCCGGTCGAAGAAGGTCCTTATTCTCGGCGCTCGCTTTCTTTCCACTCTTCCCACGCCCGGGTGTGTCTGTGTGTGGAAGGTGAAAGTTTGTGTTTCTGTGAATCCACCCAACTACTACTACCGCTATCTCCTTTACCTTTGAACTGTCAATCGCTTCCGCTAATCTGACAGACAGACAGTCCGGGGTAAAGTGAGCAAACAAACTCGTCCGGATTCGGATACCGAAAATTACTCCCCAAAACAATCACGGTCGGCTCGCTGTCCCTGATTTGCTGCTCGCTCAACCCGAACCCTTGCCACCACCATCATTATCATCGGCCGGTACAGTGGGGGTTAAATTATATTGGGCTTACCCTTTGATGTTGTACGGCCCTGGAAAAACAAACAGCGTTGGCGTGCTGCTGCTGCTGCTGCTGATGCTATCCTTCTATCACGGCATCCTTGCATGCATGCCGAACGAGAACTAACCCTGACCATGGTTACCATGGGAGACGGTAGAAAATAATGGCTCATTGAGCATAACCACCGCCGACACCGACATTAGGATGGGAGTGTTGCTGTTGTCCGTACTGATAATGTGTGTTATTTGGTCAGTGGTGGTGTGAAATGAAAGTGAGAAAAAATGGGGCGAAAAAAAAAACAAAAGTTTGCACAATTGACCCTTAACACCCTTGTCCACCCTTGACGAGCATAAGAACATTAGTATTGCAATTTTGACGTATAAATTATGATCGAGGGAAACCAGGCTTTTCTGGAAAATAATTCGGCCAATTCTCGCATAACGAGGCTTATTTTTCGCATAACGAGTACATTGAAATTCTACGAAAGCACTCCTGTTGCCAAGAAAATTTCGATTAATACTATTCAAAGAAAACCCAGGCGATCGTTCTTTGGTTGAGACTAACATTAGCGTAGGCTCATAAATAGTTAAATAAATAAAACTAAATAATAAAAGAAAACTAAATAAAAATAAATAGAGTAAAATAAATATTTAAAAACGTTTAAAAATTAATATTTTTATATTTTTTTACATTACAGTTTCACAAAAATTTTACAAAAAAAAATCCATTATTAGAAAATTAAATGCTAGAGAGGATTATTATTCTATTTAAGTATCTTGTACTTTCACCATCAACAGAATGATCTTTAACGATATTTTCTTGTGTTTCTCTATCAGTTTGCTCTCAATGCTGCTCAATACTCAATCTACAAAATACACATCACCAACTTAGCTGTACATTTGCGAAAACATTCCTGCGTCCTCCAATCGGTCCTGGCCAATCATTCACGCTCTCGCTCCGTCGGTGTAGATAAAAATCAAACAACCCCGCCACTGTGCGAAACGGTAACCGGCAAAACCGTTGGTGGTAGGCAAGATGGAGTACAAAAGAAAATTCATCTATCAAATCAACCTCCGTAGTCCGCATGCGAAATGTCACAGATAAATCAGTCCCGCAGGCAGACCGGGAGAAACAAAACGGTATCTGTCAAAGTAACAACAATACCATGATTTCTATCACCACCATCATCATCGTCGTATCACGATCGTGTGATCTTCATGGGTCACGTACAATTCGTGCGCACCGTCTGTCCTATATCAGCCACCTCACACGCCACCACTAGCTATCAATTACGTGCACCAACCACCACCACCCGGGAGAAGGACGCTTTTATGTTGGGACGGAAGCAACAACAAAACAAAAAACAGGTGGCGGCATGGTGATGGCCGAAGGTGTCGTAGAAATCATTCATGCAAGCGATATTTTGTTTGCGGTTCACTTAACGTCACTCGGATCGAATTCGCCCGCAGTTACGCAGTGTGAGGCCATGCAATTTTTGACTCAACTTGTTTACGTTTACGCAAAACATTTATTTGCTTTCATTGCGATGCTAACATGTTAAACGAACGGCTGTGTAAATTCTACCCAATGGAGCAAGTGAAGCAAGCAAAAAAAAGATAGCAGCAAATAAAGCATATTGGTACCGAATGATTCAATCAAAATAACGCAGTACAGTAGCCTACACTAGTTCAATTCGGCACTATTTTTCATTGGAATGTTTTGAGTCTCTGCAAGAGAAAAAATAGCCTGTTCAAACCCCCAGCACCGTTCCGGGCAAAACAATTCTCAAAACTCCCGTACCGTTATCGTACCTCACATGGGCAGGTCAGGCAGAGGGCTACCCTTATCACCATTTGCTGCTAGGTCAGCGAAGGGCATCGGTTTGTAGCAATAACAGCAACTGCCAGGAACCGTTCGTTCGCCACCCGGGGCTACTCAACCCGGACTTTGGTGGGATTCCAAAGCACTACGACCTACTGACGTTCCTTGGAACGATGCTGTGATGCTGCGTACTACACACGACGATCGTTGGCCCCAATCTGACCTCAAAAACAGTGGTAGTGTTCTACGTAAATCGTAACTACAAAACAAGAGTCTGTGATTAATGGAGGAGCCAGATCAGAAAACATCAGGCTTAAACGAAATGAATTAAGCTCACAAAAAGGTTAGCAAATGCTCATATTCAACAGTAGTACGAGCGACTTATTACGGATGATTACTGATGTGCGAAAAATCTGCTCCGCAATTCAAAACAATCTCATCTCTATTACGTCCTCGTAAGAAAAACCATATGTAAGATATCATTAAACGAAATGCTTTCATCACCCTTTGGTAACTAATATCATAACTCAATTAAGCCACAACTCCACTCGAGCTGGATCAGTGCGAGAAGAGGGATAGTTTACCAATAAAAATGATACCATCGAGACGAAGGTCCTGCAACCGTCTGCGATTGCTAGCACCACTACCACTACCATCACCAACTGGCAAGTAATTAATATCATAGCTCCCATGAGCACGGCTCGATTAATGGACACCCATTCGTTCATCCGTCGGTTCGAATGGTAAGGAATAGGGGTGAAGTGGCCCAGCACGGCTTCAAGCCCCGCAGATAACCCTCGCGCCGGCGAGTCTTTCCCGGCGAGTTGGTGCGGGCCCAATGCCACCGATCTAAGTGAGACAAATAGGCCCATCAATTACGCGCGAAGGTTACGCGAAGAAGTTCCGCCAAATATGGGGAACTCCACTATCCACTCCCTTCCCCAATATTCAGCCCTGTGTCCAGGCCCTTCATTAGCATCCGCAGACTCGCCACAGCCGCTCTACGGGTGGACATTGGAGATTCTAAAGATTTGAACATTCTAAGCTCATCTCTTGCCAGTTCAGTGAACTGTCGGTCCAATGTCCATCCATTATCGTACGATTGGGACTTTTCACATCCCCATCGATAATGCCATTTTCATGTTCTGAACGTTCGTTCTCCGATCAGTGTCTCGAGCCAGCACAAGAAAGTAAGGAGCGAGAGTGTGATACAATGCGGGTTCCTTCACGCACCGAATCAGCTGTGTAAATCGAACTACGCAAGCCAGCCAGTTCGGTCGTTCGCTAATATTTATCGCAAGACGATGAAACGCGTCGGCTCCAACACACTCCCTGGCCACGGGCGCTCGGGAGGCCGATAATTTATTCCAGGATAAATTAAACATTAGACCAATTACGCTCATCAAAGGAATATGCAAACGAGCAGCACCAGCAGCACGAAAAACGAAAGGGGAGCATTAAAATGCATTCAAAATAAACTTTTGCCCTAACAAGGCCCCGAACGCTCGCGCGGCACTACCACGCGTAATACACTTTTCATCGTTAATTTATGAAATGGTGAGCAAGACATTAAATGGAAATTTGCGCTCTCTACAATTCACTTCACAGGCACACTCGTTCGGCCACGCCGGTTTCTTCATCCGGTGCAGTGCCGGCCAACAATTAAATGAAAATAAATCTGCGTACCAGGATACTTGTCTGATGTCTTGAACCCGGGGGGCAGACAGTAGAGGGAACACATGCGAGGAAAGCTCATGCTGGACGCAACAGAAGAAAAAAATCGTGCAATCAATTCTCGTTTGTCTTCTCCGGTCCGCACGACGTGTGTCGTGCAATATTGGGACCGACATGCGATCTACTGCCGGCCTGGGAAGCGACCGCATACGAAGCACAGGCAGAGCACGAGCACTAAAGATAATTGACCGCCGAGTGTCTGCTTTGGACGGTCAGGTTCTAGATTACACCGGACCGAGCAACCCAACGTCGCATATCAATTCCCGCGCATTGAAACTGAACGGAATGCTGGCCCCCGGGGCAATTGAGCACCGACCGACCGATCCCGACCGGCACGAACGTCGACTGTTTTCGCACAGCGTAAGATAACCTGCATCCAAGGGGAGGCGCGATGCTATCGTTTCGATTCATCAATTAAAAGCTGAAAACTTTACGACCTTCCCCCCGTCAGTTTACATACAGGCACACGTGCGGGAGCGTTTAAAGGGAGCGCAATGATGAACCAAACATTCAAATTCGCACTGGGGAAATGGGTGGCGCACCACATCATCATCATCACCATCATTCGATCATCCTCCGGGATGGACGACTTTTGGCGCAAGTAACGTATTTCACGCGGCTTATTAAGTATTCAGAGCAACGTTCGCACCAGCTTGGCGCAAGCATCCGAAAGCGAAAACCGAAACTTCCAGCTGCTGGATCTTTAACGATTGTCTATTTTTGTAACAAACGGTTCCCAGCTGGAATTCTCTATATTGCTCCGGTGCTTCGCAACTGTGCACCGGGTTGTCGTGCAGTGTTCCTGACTTCCTTCCTGGGCGGGTTGTTTTTTTTTCTCTCCCACTTTTCTAACTGCTGCCGCATTCGATCCAATATTTTTAGCTCCATCCGGGCTGGGGAAGCTGATTAAAGGTTTCACCATGCATAAGCGTTCGGTGAATTGGCATTGGCGAGAAAGAGCCGCCAAGCCGTACCAGGTACTAAAGAGATTTTTTTCTAATAGAGACCTTGGTTGGAAGGATGCTTCAAAGGTGGAAAGCATTGGTCAAGGAGATAAAGATTAATTGCAAAAGCAATCAGTGTTTGTGAATCATTTCGATCGATTTTTCTGCAGTGGATATGTTATTGCTTATTCCAAGGAACGCTACGGCTTGCTTAGCCAAAAGTTACATTTATCGTTTAGATATTTCCATGCAATAGAGCTTTTCTTAAATTCGATCGTTTCGAGAACCAGTGTCACTCCTTTATAAGAGACGAATGAGGTCTCTGAGGCCTAAAGCACAGTGGAGGAGCAGTTGCAATGGCGAGCTATACGAGATCTAGGATGGTCTCACCATTGTGCAGGTAACTAGACTCGCGAGGCTCACTCGGGTGGATTGGTCATGTCATGAGAATGACACCGGACGACTCAGGCCACAAAGTCCTGGAAGGCCGAAGCTGAGATAAAGTGATGGTGTTGCCTTATACATTCGCTTGGCTTTGGCAGCCAAACTTCCCTTCCTGACTGAATCTTTTTTATCCGATAGACCATTTCAACGTTTCTATCCAGGAAAAAGCTGCAAAAAGAGTTTACTTCCATGATCAAAGGATTGCTTGATTGAAGATCCTCGATTAGGCACAAATGAACAACGTTGTCTACGAGGCAACGAACGTTCCCGGAACGATTCAAGTCAAACATAAGCCCAAACCCACCAAACGGCAGGAACAAACTCGATTCCTTCATATTCCCTGTGAGCAATAAACGCTTTCGATACATGATTTGTTCTACATGTTTCATATTAAGAAGTTTAACGTTCTACCATGCATTCCTCCCTACACCAAGGCTCGAAAATGCATCATGCACCTATTCTCTCCGGACCTTTTAACTGCACCTTTTAACTCTCCAAGGATTCTTTCACTGCACCCGTTCGCGCTTCCGTTCCTTCCTTTCTGCGGGCGCATTTTGATGAACCTTCCACCGTTCTACCAGCTCAGTTTTATTGCTTCCGCCAGCAGTGGAGTTTGTGCATCCCTTTTTGCGTCTGATAAAACTGAGCGAAATGAGTTTTTCCTTTTAAAAAGTCAATACAAGTGAAAACCCTCGGGGGGGGAAGAAAACGCATCCAGCGTAAACCAAGCCCTGCAAAACGGGGGTACGCTGTCGCGCACAATTTATCGCTATTAATCATCGATCAGAAGCAAAAGGTTGCCTTCATCATCACTCGAATGGTGAGCTGAAACTGTAGCAGTACTAGCAAAGGGCGATGAAAAAGTTTCAACCCTTTTTCCCTCCCGTTTTTTTCTTTCACTCTTGGTGCTTCTAACCCTTTCGGTACCTTTTTACAGGCACGTGTCGTGGGTTATGAGGAGCCAGAAGTGAAGGAAGAAAAAAAGGAAGCTACACAGTTGATAACCAATGCCATGTGAGCTGCATGCTGAACCTTCGACCTTTTCCTTCAAACGTTAGTTGATAGCACAGCTGCACTTGTCTCTCATTGTGAGCTACAGTGAAAGGATGAAAAAAGCTGTTCAATTATTTCCCTCCTGCTAACCTCCGGCATCAAGCACAACACACGGGACCATCGGGATCGGGAGATTGACTGCAAGCTTTACGAGCTCGGGTAAGAACGCGGGAGCAACCAGAGCAACAACGTTTAAAAAAAGCAACCGATCGACTAAAACAACAAATCCCATTAATTGAGTCAGCTTGCTTCAAACCCAAACGGACGCTCTCCGTTTGTACTCCGCTTCGGATTTTTCCCCCATTGTCTAAACAGCACGGGACAATATTGGTCTAACGTTGGTCTAACATAACTCCAGTAATGGAAGATTTCTGTTCACTGTCCAATAAAAAAATCGAAAAGAAATTAAATAACCTCACTCTGCAATGTCGTCATAGCTCATCAAAACATCGAACAGTGAGATGAAGATTTGCTCAACAGTCGGTGACTGAAGCATCATCCAATATTTGCACACCCGAGAGACGCGAAACGCAAACAGTATCATGACGCATCCGAGCAGACATTTAGCTGTCGAATGGGTAGGAAATTTTCGGTCTGTTTGAAATACTAATAAGCAGATCATTTCGCCCATAGCAGAAGCACGTTTTACGCTGCGAGCGCCTGAAGGTATGCAATTGCTTAGAATCCTTACACAGGAGTAATGGGCAACTGATCCGAAGTCTTTTTCACCCCCCCGGGTAGTGTCTTGTACATTATCTAAACAAATTCCGAAAATAGTGATTGCACAGTTTCCCTTGCACTAGAAAACATTCCGGGAGGGAAGTAATTCTTTCATCAGATAAAATCCTCACGTACATTGTGGTGGTGGGTGTTGTGGCGCTGGCGAAAAGCAATAATGCACGCGCGCGAAGGAGCGGATCGGAACATTCTAAATGACAAAATGCCAGTATTCCGCCAGCCGCCAGGAGCTTTTCACCGGCAATATCGCTTGAACGTGCAAAAAGTATGCAGTTTACGTGCGGCCAGCGCCCGTGTCCTTGGAGGGCTGGCTGATTGCGCTCTTCCAGGAGCAAGCCAAATCTTCCTTGTTCACCTGAAGCGACATAGCATGAACGCTGGCGCTGCTCTGACCTAGGCGTCCAGACACCTTGCACCTTGGTATTCGCTTGTGTTTAACGAGATTATCGAGAATTATTTGCCGCACGTGAAACTATGAGATGGTGCTGTTGTTGTTTTGTCGCATACCGAGCTTCAACCTTTTCTCCCCCGAGTGGCGCCGGATAGTGGTGTATAATTGAAGCAATCGAAAGCAGAATGTCCACAGAACAGAAACCCAAGGACATTGGTCGTCTCTGAAGAGCTTCGTTTTTTTTTCTAGCCCGGAACAGATATTGTATTCTGTGCTTGATCTCGGAAACGAGTACCCTGGGTGGTACGTGAATCATGATCTCGAGCAATTTTCGGAGTTCCTTTGAGAATGGAATCTTCCGAGCAGAAAACGGGGGAAATAGATAGACAAAGCAATAAGCTACTACTGATGGATGGAGGTAGCTTGATAGTGCTGTGCTGTAGCAAAGCTCTGCTCAGAACTTGAGAGGCGAAGAACCGAAAATAGATAGAGCTGATGTCCGGAAAGGGATATTGAATCATGCACCACGGTTTTGTTGTTTGGAAGAGTGAAAATTTTGCTCTTTCTTTCCAGTCATTTGTACTGGTTTACTGACTCCTTTTACCCTGTACTAAAAAGCAGATATTTATGGATACTTTGCTTCCCTCACAAAGCGCATTAAATGTAACGAGGTTCTTTAACAGAGACCCATCCCCAGTACATACAACCCAAACTCCCAAACTCACCTGAGAATCAATCGAAGTCTTATCAGAGTGGGCTTGCCTCGCTCGCAGTCTGATAGCCGATTAGCACTTCATTTGTACTGTGAGGCCTCGCCGTGTGTCGATGCCGGTCATCAAAAACGGCTGTTTTGTTTCTGCCGGCGCTACTGCCAAGCCCGTTTAGTCGTTCGGCTATAATCACTTCCTGACTTGGCAGTACCTGTTTGCTGGACGCTTCACTACGCACGGACGAAACCGACGATACCGGCAAAAGAACAGGAACAACTAGCACCAGGAAAAACAAAGCACCGGATCGAAACCGGTGAAGGACCACGGCCACTTCTTCTAAAGCCAAGCCCCTATTTTCTTGCTGCTAGATAAACGCTGAATCAATACGCCGCGTTTGCACTACCTCTTGCCACACCGGGCGGGCGTATGTTGCAGATTTGCCGGACGGCCGGTGTATTCTTGCAATCATTTGCCCGATTTGCCATTTGCACCACGCTCCATATCGATGGCCACTCTGCTTTGCTTTGCTTTTTTTTGCTATTAAACATTCAACATACTAGAGCCCGCAACACAACCCCGAAGAACCCGGCGGTTCTCGCACATTCTAATGGGAATTTCTCCCTTTCCCGTGCTGTTGTTGATTAAACACTGCCCTACTACCGAAGGCCTGTAAGCACTGACCCGGTTTCTTTTTTTTTGCACAAACTATTGATTTCTGTAAATAAAAGAAAAAGGGTAAAAATAAATAGTAAATTATTGATGGACCTCTGCTTATTCTTTGTTATATCAGGTTTGTTTTCCCAAGGCACAATCAGTGCGGCTGGTGTTTGTGCAGGTGCTTCCATAAATGTTTCCGACGTCTTCTTCGTAGAACGGATTAATCAACCGACCAGGGCTCATTTCCATGTTCGATCGGATTTTTAAATTATTCAACCCACAATCAATAGGGAGCGGCACTGTGGGAAAACAATGGCGGGGAATAAAACAATGCACCTGCAACAGCTGATACGGCTGAACCGGTGCCGCCAACATATGGGTGATACAACAGGTTACAGGAATTATTGTGAAAAATTCAATCGCTTTTCTTGCCCACTAGAGTTAACCCGAAATGGTGTGTGATGGTGGTGCAACAGTTGTGGGCTCCTTCCATTTTATGAGTTTATTTATTGCTTTTCCTCTGCCCGTTTTTTTTCCTCTTCCCCCCCCCCCCCCCTAATCAACCCACATCGGCCCACACACGGACCACCCGGCAAGTGGTGACCGAATGACACAACATCAGTTACCACCGTATGTAGCTCTCATTATCATTGATGGACGAAAAACTGCAACCATCCAAGCGGCAGCAAGTGGCAAGGAGGAAGGGGGCCCGAATAACGATTAGCTCGTCTCGTAACGTCCTTTCGACGATTGCACCGAACCACTTCCCAAACAAACTTTTGCTTCATTAGGCCGCAACGCTGATTAGATTCCTGGCGTAAAAACTCCAATCAACATCGGGTCGGCTTTGACCCCGAAAAACCTGCCCACCACCGGGACCGAGCACGGTGGGCCGAAAGAATTCCCATCTCTCGGCCTGCCAACATCCTGAGACGACGGGACCGGCTCGTTCGACGCGCCTGCACTAATGCTTCATTAGCTCGTTTCGGTGCGAAACCATTCCAAGAAACATTTACGCTCTCGGTGTGAATAATGGCGAATGCCGGCCGATGATTTACAGCGATGCACATTCTAATTATCTTGTGCGACCTCCCCTGCCCTGGGTGGCAAGGGGTTAGGGGAGAGAGAGGAAAAAAGTTTGCCCAATGGTAAAGCGGCAATAGTAATTACAGGATCCCATGTACACATATCACATACATCGCAGCCGCCTTCGTTGCTACGGCTACGGCGCTGTGATGACGAGATTAATTTTGTGGCCTTGTGGAGATGCGCCTGACATCTTCGTGCTGACAGCCATGTTTCTTTTTTCGAACTTTCAAACCCACGTGGAGAGGGTTTGAGGGTGGCTTTGTTTATTGTTGACTTTGGTTTTAACATCGTGCTTAATAAGCTGAAATGAATTGCTGTGATTTAAAACTACATGTTTAACAGGCTGAGATGTTTTTGTCGTCCATTTTCTAATTTAAATAAGCCTTCATTCTCCTTTTCCAGTGTGTACAGTTACCTTCATCAAAATTTTTTAAACTCAAATTGCTGGAAAAAAAGGGCAGATAAACTAGCGAAAGTTCTTGTCAGTATTATAAATATACCTAGAAATCTACTAAGCCCCTATCAGTCGTCCCGAGTTTACCCTGCTGATATCGTTCCAAGAGAGAACATCCCTGCTACTGACAGGTTTGTCGACAGATTTTGATGAAGAGCAGCCCAAAATCAGTGTGTGTATACACACGTGCATAAGATAGCTTACACGAAGCTCGTTTTTTATTCACCCCCAAAGGTCGATTTCGCTTTATGGACCTCTGCTCTGTTATGGAGGGCAGGCAACAATCCAAGAATTAGTCAAAATCATCATTCTCCGGGCAAATTACACCGAATCATCGTAAGGAAACCCATCAAAGTCATCTCATCGTTTCATCCGCTTTAAATCGGATACCCTTCAAACGAGAACTACTTTGTGCCCTTCGCACGAAGCAGTAGAAGGGTGGTAGCAGGTTTGTTGGGTGCGTTGTTCTTGCAAATCGATCATAACTTCTCGCCTGGGATTTTTTTTTTTGTTTGTGCTAATGTAAGATTTATTGACGTCAAAAGTAGAATTCGGCAGCAAAAAAAAAGTATCCCAGTAGAGCTTCCTTATTATTTTACCTCCGCGTAACGGATCGAAAATCATTGTAATCGACGGTCGTCGGTGGCCACAGTTCATACTTTAATGCTACAAGTTGATCACAATCAAAAACCATGATGAAGCAAAACTGCGCGTGGGGTGAGTGAGTGTCGCGTAGCTTCTTGGCAAAGTGCAGAATAGTTTAGAGTGCGTGTGTGTGTGTTCTACCAGTAAAGAGATTGGGATGGTTTTTCTGTCCTTACGAGGGAGCCTCGGTTATGATGCGTAGATCCGTTAGGGGGATTAAGCGGGACCGAACACTTATTTAGTTGGCTTTATAGTTTGTTGGAACTCCTCTTCAGGAAAGTCTGTTTAATATGCCAACAACCACTCAGAAGAAGAACATGAAACTTTTTTGCTTGCCACAAACTGTTCTTCTGCGAAATAGTTCCAGTGAGTACTTGGAAAAGTACTATTGAACGAACTAGTTGAACGGTCATTAATAGCAACGTGTCCCGTGTTGGTCAAGACATCCAATTAAGTTTGATTGCCTTGCAGAACTGGGATGCCATCTCGACTGCATCTGTAAGGTGCACTAAGAATGTGTCTCCCGTCCATACTGGTTGACCTTTTCTTGAGCAAAAGAAGTCGTTAAGATGTTGGCTGATAGAACGTTTTTTAAGTGTATCTCTTCCCTCATTTGTGATAGTTTAAAGGCTAATAAAACTCAGCATTTCAGGGCATAGTCCTCCCATTGACTTACAATGAACATTAAGCCTTATTGATGTTGGCACAACATTTAAGTCAAGCTAAGCTTAACCGAAAAGCCCTTATATGGTAGATGCTAAATATCACACAACCCTTTAAGCACCGTGCAAAACGTGTGATAGGGCATGTTTGTGAATGTGTGCGCGCCTGTGTCTGGATCTATCAAAAAAACCCCATTTCTGCACGACACTGTTACGTGTTCCTGCCTATTGTATCGACTTAGTTCTTTATTCATAACCATATATGTATGCGACCCACCACCATCCACCTCCCCTCCCTACCACGTGGTACGTGGTTCTATGCACCGACGACTATCACGCAAAAGGAGACACACACATACACACAATCGCTGGTCTAGTTCTTCGGCAATGGTAAACTTTAAATTTGTGCAACGAGCAAAGAAACCACCCCGTACTGTGTGGTGGAGAAGGGGAGGGTGGCGGTGGCTTTGACGAAAGGGTTTTGCACTGCTGCACTCCCACCCACACACACTCACACAAATCCATACAGTTTGCTTACTATTATTATTATTATTATTGCAAGAAGCTGTAAGAGTTTGCGATCGTACAGAGCAGCACGGGGCGAATAAGTTTTCCATGCATCTGGAATTAGTTGTTTGATTTGAGCAGTGCAGCTGCAGCTGCAGGAAAAGGCAGACGTCAAAGAGTATGCAAATTGTCACACGCCTCAAGTTTTATTAAGTGTGTCCTTGCGACGAAAGCTCGCACTCGACACAAGATGCGGGGACAAGCAATGGGAATGGCAGCTCATTTTAATCATCGTGTGCTGTGGTTAGTCTATGCATTTCTGTACGAAATTAACAAGTTTAAGCTTAAGCTAACGAACTTCCAAATTGCATCAACAGGGAACCCTCCTAAAAGCGGTGAGTGTGACCTGGGCAGACGACAGCCGCATGCACTCTAAATGCATTTTAAATTTTTGTTTCCGTTCGATCAACATAGAGCACACGGCATCCACGGTCAACGGTAAAAACTGGGTCAATCGATTATCGTACGGGTAGAATGTATGTATAGGGAGGTGGAGAACTCTATGGAACGGGAACGACATTCAAAAAGCCAAAAGTCGATCACTTTACACCCGGAACCACCCGGCGCACCCGGTACGTTGTCGGGGAGAATAAAAACCCTCGAGGATGCATTTCACTGGCACTCTTTTTTTTTCCTTCTTCGCTCGAGCAAAAGAAAAAACAACCAACTCCCCCCCAGCTTTCGAAGGGTTGAACGTCAGTAACACAAAAAAAGGACAAAAAGCTCCAAGAAGCTGAAGAAGAGCATTCCCTGTGTATCAAAGGAGACACCGAAGATGCTGCTGTGATTCTTGCTTGCTTTTTTCCCTTTTCTCTCTCTCTCTTTCTCTTTGGTATTCTTTACCACCCTTTTATGCTTGTGTGTGTGTGAAGTTGGCAGTGGTTGCTTTGGTGAAACGTAAAATTGAGCATTCTATCGCCACTTAAACGAGAACGATTAAATTAGGTCACACACAGCGATGTTCCGTTCCATTTCGTGCTCTCTGGTTTTTGGCAATTTTGGAGGGAAATTAAGGCGCGAAATTAAATTACGTTAAATGATGGCCATTTCTTAAGAATCTTCCATCCCGGTGCAGCAAACATAGTAAATCATTTAACGAGCCACATTAAATTGGAAACCATTTTCATATTATTTTCCATCAAACCGACCAAATAGTGTTAACCGGCCTTCCAACGTGGAATCGGAACGTGGAAATTATTGTCGGCTATATTTACCCCAAAAAATATCGGCTTCTTTTCTCAGCCTTGTTCGTGTGGCAAATAGGCAAATAAAAATCCTCCGGTCTATTGCGAAACCGGATGGATCGTCTTCGGCCGCAGCGCATCTTTGCGGCTTTGCTGTGATCAATAAAGCAATAAATTCCTCCAGCGTATTCACCATTTCTTCCCACGTACTGTTTGACGCCCCAAGATCCCCTCCCGAGACACACACACACATTTGTACACAAAATCTCCAACGCCGGCATCGAAGGCCAACATCTTCGAGGTCATCTCGCGAGCACCGGCTCGCAGCACACGACGAATCATATGGTTGACGGCTCTCGGCCGTGTTAGTTGTTGTTATTTTCTTGCACCGGAGAGCTCGCAGCTCGCACTTTGTTAGCTGTGCGCGTCTGTTTTGTTGCTGTTTGCACAACAGTGGGCCTTCTTTCTTGGCGCCTCCCCACCCATTCAAACCCACAGTAACTTCCCCCGTCGCAAACCATCGTCTTTTTTAATGATGACGATCGGTTCGTGAAGCACTGCCCATACCGATCGACACCTTAAGCTCATCCGCCTCGGTTTTGCTTTTTTGTTACAATCAAAGAATAATGTTTTAAAGAAGTGAATAAAGCTTTTTAAGCTGTTTTGTTCGTGTCTGCTTTTTTGCTGATGCTGCTTCTGTAACCGATTTGACCACCGATTGAACTGCAAGAGCACGCTACTACATGAACCAAAACAAAACCAAGAAAACGGTGCTCCAGCATCTTAAGAGCGCACCAACACGCGGCCACGGCAAAGATCGCGCGACAAGAACCGTTTTTTTTTCTCTCGCTTCTCTTAACTTCCACATCCACGCGGTTTCGTACACTTCACCGCGGTCCGGGCTTGCATACCTTGCTGGGATGGTGGAGAATGTTGCTGATGAAGTAGAATAGTAGGTGCTGCAGACTAAAAGCACGATGGAGAAAAACCACAAAACCGTCGTCGTCGTCGTCGTCTTTTGTTCTCCCACCCGGCGTAGTGGTAGCCGGTTTGAACTTTTTCTTTTCTTGCTCGCGTCTTCCACACTCTGTAACACGTTCGCACTCGCGAATCTTGCCTTGTACGCACGCACGCACGGACGCACGCAAAACGACGGAAACCCCGGTACGCGGTTTCGAACGTGGTGTTTGCCGCGAAGCCAAAGCTTGTTTGTTTCCAGCCGTTCGGTTCGGTCTGCCTGCCAGCCTGCCCTGAACGGTGTACGATCGAGAGCGCGCGCGCGTGCGTCCCGGTTTTTGAAAAGCAACGTAACGCGCGCCAACCGGGAGTGACAGAGATGACAAGCTAACAGTGCTCCGTACTACGGCCTTCCTTACCGCAACGCTGCGAACCCACAAACGCAAGCCGAACACGGCGAGAGAAAGAGACGGTACAAAGGTTCGGCTTTTCGGAGCGGGTATTTTTTGTTTCTTTCACACAAGAAACGTTTGCCTATCCGGCGGCCGCTGGAGAAGCGTCGAGTATTCGATCGAGTGTTTTAAATTGTCGGTATGCTTGCTGTGATGAAGCTTTCGGAGTAAGCTTAACAGGGAGCTTTTAAATGCATTGAAACGTGAGGCGCTTTTTGGTGTGCGAGAAGCTTTTGCTTGCACATTTTCAAATTTAAGCGGAAATTATTGGATGTTTCCAGTATTTTTGATTCAATCATTATTCTTTTTCTATTATTTTTTTTAAATACAGGCGTAGCTAGATGAATTCAGCAACATAGATTAAAAGAAACATCGATTGATTATGAACACAAAACTGCTACAAGGCTGAACCTAACCTAAATGGCTTCAATTTTGTTTGAATCCTACATTGAAAAATCATGCAACATAACAATTCTCAAGCTTTTTCTTTCCTTAACCTACAGATAAGAATATGGAGCATCGATATAACATTGCTAAAAAGAAATTGAACGATGCTGAGATCAGTTGGGAAGCTCTCTTCGACTCGTCGAACTTTCCACCGAACAAATTATTCAAACCTACCGTCATCCGCTGATTCTAATTGAATAATAGTCACATGGAAACCTTCATTCGACACACAACTCATCTTGTCCAGAATATCTTTCATCATGTAGAATTCTCCAAGAGCTCCCTGCCTTAAAATCCTCGATTTTCCTGTTGTTAGTCTGTCGGAACTTTTTCCCCCATTAAAGTGGATTATCTTGCCCAGAACGGGACGGAATACACGGATCGAGTATCGAATCTCGTCCGGGCCGCATCCCCGTACGCAGGACTGAGCTATGGACACAATCAAGTAAAGGATGGTAGTTATGGTCAAGATCCACTTGAGATAATCGACCCACTCCTGGTTGGATCGCCAGGATATCGTTCTGCATATTTCTCAATCACCATCAATAATCGCAATAAATTCACCAAAAAAACGTACCAGCTAAATGGCTCTTAAACCGCGTATCATTCCGATGTTGGCTCGTTTGCTTTATTTTTGTATTGAATTGTTTCACAATTGTCTCACTTGTACGTACGCCCCCCCTATGTTTCCTTCCACGCCAGAGATACTTACTAGTCGGGTAAGGGGGGAAGGAGATACAAAAGTCACGGAAAAAGATGTGTGGTGGTGTGTGTTGAAACGCAAGAATGTTGTGTAAAGGAAATGCAGAACCGAGTTTCCAAACCGCGGAACAGGAAACTAACTAACTAAGACACACGTTTAGCTTCGTAGCGTGATTCCATCAATTTTTGTTTTCCGGAAGGGGTTCCGAGATCCCGACCCGGCTTATATGCTGCTTCTCTTCCCGCGTTTCCGTTTGCTTCCGTTTTGTTTCCTTTGCTTTGTTTTGCTACCGTTTTTTTATACTATTACTTACTATATGCTTACGGGTGGTGATTTTGCTCGACAAACGGCGCTTGCATCTTCCTCCAGCCCACTCGTCTGTAACCATGTGTCCTTCGTGTCAATCGTGCGCGCTGTTGATTGCTTCAACAGCAATACACTCTCTCTCGCGTATCTCTTGTTCCTTTCTTATTCCTAACTAAGCTGCCTTTTTGCTAAGAGTCACAATCATAATTACTACCGTCCCGCTTGTTTTCCCACGGCGTTTCGCTGCGTTTCCCAATTCTAGTACCAATCGTGATTATTGTGAAGCCTACATTGTTGGTAAATGGGACATATGCCACCCCTGCCTGTTTTAATAAGATACTCTTCCCCCATTAACACTTCCCGGTCCTAAAACGAGTCGACCGCAGTGCTTGCTTTTTATCCGAGCCTATTGCACCCGGCCGCGTGTTTTTTTTTTCAGTCAATGCAATGTTTCTGGCCTGGATCGCTCACTCTCACAAACGCTCACATCAGCTAGTATTAAAGTTAGGGGTTTGCTTGCTAATTAGGTAGAGGAAACTATATATTGGCCGGACACACGTGTGAGTTTTTATAAGGTTAATGAAACAAATCCGACATTTTATAATGTTGCTTGCGGGGGGACAGAGAGTTTACGCTTAACGTACGCTATTTACAATAAAGAAGCGACAGAAGCTTTCTGCAGCCTATGCCTGTAGAACGGCTACACACCAGCTAGAAAGTGAGCTAAACAGAAAATTAAATCGACTACAATAAGGCTAAACCGTAGTATCGTAAAGAAAGCGGGATATCAATAAATGTGGCGCTAGGTTCGTTGATTATTACCAGAGGAAGTATATTATTATTCACGCCAACACGGTTCGCCTTCGCTCGCCACGCTTACACGCAAGGGGGAGGTGGTTTAAGGGCTCGGGGGTTGATTTGCTCCTTTCTTTTGTATGCTTACTCCACGCGTAAATGTAATGTAAATTGCCGTCGTTTGGTTGTTTTTTTTTTTTAATGTTCCTGAGTATCTAATGTCCTTCCCTCAAAAAGGATAATCTCATTCGCGCAGTACCATATGCTGTCGCCTCTTTTAAACCACACACACACATCTCGGTCCGTAAGATGCCTGTTTGGGTGGGTTACGGAAACTGAGAGATTTTTTTAATAGGCTCGCGAATTTAAACGCGCTTGATTCGAAGACAGTACGTTTTACGAGCAAACCAAAGCGTATAGCGGCGGGGAACGATCACAGAGTCGATAGTACGAGAGAGTGATAGAATCCTAAGTGGAGGTTGCCTTTTAAAAAAAGTGATCCTTCCTGTTTTTCCTTCTTTTAGTGTGCCGTCTTCTTCCCACAAGCACGCACAGGGGCCTGTCACAAGGAATGCTGCTTTCTTTCCATTAGCATTATTCCCTGACCACACCGGTCGACCTGGTGTGTCCGAAACCCATCAGTGCAGTAGGAGCAACTGAAACTGGGCACAGCGACAGCAGCAGCAGCAGCAGCAGAATGACGATAAAGGGGGGCGAGCGCGGTTATAGATCGATAGAAAGGGGTAAGCGACACCACGGGTAAGGGGGTAGGTCGGTCGACGGTAGCCGAGATACTTGATCCTTTACAATGCTCTTTTCTTTCGTTCATTCAAAAGGGTTGCAGTGTAATCGTACAATAATTAATTAATAAATATAAGACAATTTAAAAAAAAAAGAAGGTATTATAAATGCTACTAACAATCTTCCTGACTCTTTCGAACACACCGGGCTACCTTTCGCTTAAATTCGGGATACGCCTCTCGCCATTCCTTTGCCGCGTCCACGTTCGCCGGCGACTCGTCGTTCGGGTCGGCCAGCATGGAAATGACCGATATTAGAATCGTTTCGACCGTGTGCACCGGCAGCCAGCGCTCGGACGCCTTCTCGTACCCCCACTTGTCGTCGCCCGGCTCGTGCAGGATGCTGATGCAAACGTCCCCGTTGCGGTCGATGTTCGGGTGCCAGATCTCTGTGACGAACTTCATGCGCGGTGGTCTTAGCGGGTACTCCTTAGGGAAGTGTAGATGTGCCTTGAAGAAGCCGCCCTCGCTGCAAAGAGGTCACACGAGAAGGTGCACACAGTTGGAGCGTTAGTGGACATATTATTAAGATGCTATGTAGCACAATTATTCCTACAGGAAATTGAAAAGCGCCAATTTTTTTCCATTCTTTTTAATCAACTGTAAACGATTTCACTCCATGTTCTGCAGGCATATAAGAGTCTAGAAGAACACGTGTATAAGAAGGAACAACGTTTGGGAATGATTTTCCTCATTTTGAGCACACCTGCATTCGGATTCTCCATGACAAGTGCTTTCTTATGAGGTTTACTGCTGCCAGTGCTCTCTCTGGCACTAGATCGCAAGCCACACGCGGCATGGCATTTGATCGGTGAATCATTTACCGAGTGGTGTCCTATTTGGTTCTAATCTATTCTTCACACGTTTTCTAAATTGCGTCTTAAGAGAGCGAACTGATTACAATTATGCGTCCAGAATGCACTTACTAGAGAGTATCCGGTGGTCCAATGATTAGCACTTCCCATCGAAAGATGTCGTTGTCGTCGATTAAACCGGCCGAAAATCCTTCCACAGGATTTTTGCTCAGCTCTAAAACGAGATGGAAGAGAAAAACCATTTTTGGTGAGCTAATATTTATAGACATGGAATTTTATTTTTAAATATTATTCAGTTTCACAACATTTCATCATGTTGTAATGAAATTTCGATATTGCGTCAAATATTTTGGCTTTAAATTGAATTAAAGATTATGATTTAAAAAAATTATATATTTTTATACTAAATTTGAAAGGCAATTAGTAGTGGCCAATATTAAAAAAGCTTCCCTTTAGTATAAATCCCATCCCATCTTCATTAACTCTCAACCCGAACGATGGATACTGAGGGAGGTGGTGGGTGTTGTGGTTCTTTCATCTTTTTATTCATTTTGCGTTTCCGTTTCACTTTCACGAAGGTTAAAGCGTAGCAAAAAGGGCAATGCCACGGATGCCTCTGACCTCCCCCTTTCTCGCCCTACCACCCACCCTTCACTAGGGGGTAGGGTTGGAAAACAAAGACAAGTCGCACACACACACACTCACTGCTTATTCACTCTTCCGCACAGTGAAGGTGTTTGTCGGGGAGAGAAATTAATACAAAATAAAGATCTTCAATCTGCTACAAGCCGCAAAAGTCAAGCAGGCGTTGTCGTCCATGTCTGACACTCTGCACTATTGCCGGTAGGGTCCGACATAGGTACGCGCAAAGGGACATCATAAACTAGGAAAAGTTCAACGACGCACATCAACCCCACACACGCGTTCTTTTCCCCACTTCCTCGCCTCGTGCACTACAGCACCTGCTTCTGCTTGTTTAATTTTAAAAACGTACGCAACGTATGCTGAAAGTACCCTGGCGCTCGCATGGCTGAATAGCACGAAACCCGGTAGTGTCCGGTGGGCACGGTGGTGTGTGACATGAAGCCCCACCGCTGTTCGTTCTCGGAAGGGGAAAAGGAGCAGAATCATCACACGTTTCGCGGCCAGCAGACAAAATAAAAACATCATAATTTGCTTATCGATTTCCCAAACCCAGCAGCAGCAAACCTGCGTACTTTCCCCGTAACTACAGCAGAATGGCTTACTTTGATGGTTTTCTCTCGAACCACTTCGAACCATTTTTCCATCGACCGGCACCGCTTCTTGAACACCCAACTGAACGGACATTTTAAACACATCGCACCACGCAAGGGGACATATCAAATCGGAAGGACTTACGGCCGTCTGGCACCACCACCACTACTTGCCCTTCATCCTCACTTACCGGCCAGTTGTTTCTTGAGCAGCAGGGACGACTGAGGTTCTGACATTGGACGTCCGGGATGTAGGGGTTGAGGAATTGCACGGCTTCCAGCAGCAGTCCAAGTCAGTTCAGGCCACAACCAAGGAACAGAAGAGTTCACTCTGCACAATTACTGAGGCTTTTTTTTGGTTCTGTTACTGTATTGCCGTTGTACGAGGTAATAATTGAAGAGATATATTTTTTTCCCCAATTTTCGATTGCTCGAGCAAGCGTACTTAGTTGCCTCTTTGTCTCGCCGCTTCGGTATTGCTCTCCCTTTTTCCTACAGCTGGTCGTTCGCCTTTTTTTCTCACACCACACCGCTACCAGCTTCCCGGGACACCCAGCTTCCTCTTTTCCGTTCTACGTTACGCACGTTTTACACTGCGACCGCGTTGTTGTATGTATAGCCGTATACTGCCGGCCCCTGTGTACGACAATTGAGCAAAGTTAGTTCTTTTCTGTACTGTTTGCCATCTTTAAAAACAAAATTAAACAGCCTCCGGTGTACGGTACTACAACTGCGCTTTAACGAACGCGAAAATGCTCCGAAATTACCGGTTCATTTTCTTTATCCCACCCTGCCTATCTCGCTCACGCACGCACACACATTCACACACACACACACGCGCACATGCACACTCGGCATTCGTCTTTCAGCTAAACGCGAGCGGAGTGAGTGTTAACAGAAAAGCCTTTTTATTTCCTATTCTGACAAGTTTTACATTAATTAACGCCTCGTGTGCACCCAACACCAAGGCCCAACCGCAAAATTGTTGCCAAACGTTTGTCTTTTCATTCAACTTCTAGACGCTTCTTCGCTGCAAACGAGTCAACGAGATTGGTTGCGCACACCGACAGCAACAACGGGTACTACGGTAAAGCCGCTATGACCGATTCCGTCAATGAATAATGAGAGCGGCCGTCCAGCAGAAAACAGAAAACTTGAGCAATTTTCCCAACAGATGACAGCACAGCAAACCTGAGGCAGGGCTAAAAGGAACGACCACGCACGCACGTGTACCGTTGTAACACCGAGGGCAGTTCTAAAAAGATTGCTAAAACGGATGCCGTACTTTTTGCTAAACTTGAACCAATTCAGGGTCCTGTCTGATGAGTACGCAGTCCTATATCGAGCGAAACACCAAACGGAAGTGAAGCAACTTTGACAGCAGTGCTGCGGGCACGGGCACGATTGCTCTGTCGAGGAAACCACCACACTGGATCGGTTTAGTGCGAAATTGTGGACATGGGCAGTATTTTTCTATTAACACAAATCGATTGCAACTTGCTTACTATGTTGGCTACCAAAGTAAGCTGTGTACAAACCATCGCATTTCTCTAAACGAAGCAATGTTTTTCACTCTTAAGTATTTATTGCTTACAAAAGGACATTGAAAAACAATTAAACAAAAGATGATTGAAGGATAATGAATTTGAAAAAAAAAACTACGTTTTTGTAGAAGACAACTCACCCAAGAATAGAAACAATATCCAAATTTAAAATTACAAAATATTACAAATCAACCGGATGTAGCGGCCAGTGCTGCCAACAAGTGTGTATGTTTTTCCATTGCGGTTCTATGAAAGTCTTCGACTTGATGACGTAAACAAACTAACTGTTTCGTCGACTTTTCAAAGCAACAGTCGATCACGGCAAAATAAGGTCTGCAATTTATTTTTAAAGAATTCCTGAGCAGGAATGGGTCAAATTTGGCAAAAAAGGGAATTGTTGGCTTCTTGAATGATAGGATTTGTGATTGCAAGAGGGGGTGTTTGTGCAATTATCAAGAAAACAATAATACAATTATTTCTACATCAAGAGCAACATCGTTCTCCGATTCCACGCTGATTTCATATCCTTTGCCTTGTGTGATTTAAAATGTAAGAAATGCATGAAAAAGTTTCCCACCTTCGAAGACGATTGCGGCGTCATTGTACTGGAAAAGTAAAAATATTCAAACTAAAGCGCTTCATCGATTTTTCATCCGACGAGTCGATGTTCAAAATATAAACAAACACAAACATGTCAACTGTTTGACATCCACTCTTGTTTCGGCGCTCATTTGTTCGCAGTTGTAGTTCGGGCAAAAATTATAGTGCTCCAGTTGTGAAAATTAGTGAAAATTTAAGTGCAGTGCAGTTAAATACCTTATCAAAGTAATCAAGTGGCCTTGGTGTATCGTAAATGAGCGGGTTTACACTGTTTGATGCGGTGGACACTTTGTTTCGAAGGATCGGTGAATCGATACGCTCCAACCAGCCAGCCGGTGCTGAATCAGCTGATCGTAAGTGTTTGTATTACCTTGAAAGTAGTCTTAAAACTGTATAATAGGATAGTTTCCACACACTCACCAACGCTTTTTCCTTTATTTATGCTTGAAAAACTTTGCAAAACGCGCATTTTTGTGTCGTAAATGTTGCTTCGCTATGCAGAAGTTGATGTTGGTGCTGTTGTAAACAAACCCACCGCTCGATGCTATTTCGAACAGGATGTGGTATTGAATATTGTGCCTGGAATGTATACAAGGTAGCATACAAAGGGAATATATGGAAAAGCCTTTTTTTTCACTATCCGCATGGTAAACGTTGCGGCACTTCATTGCCCTGTTGCGGTTCGTGCAATTTCAACACCAACTCAACCTCACCGTATAAACGCTTTTGCATCTTTTTGCTGTTGTGGGCAAAGCAAAGTGTTGAGGGGAAAGAAGAGTGAAGCAGAGCAGGTAGGGGGTGTGTAGCGGAGCTCGCGATCGCGATCGTGAAACGCCAAACTGAGAGCGGTGTAAAGATGGCCCCCGTAATTGAGTCGCGTTCGGTCACAGTCAACAGGTTGTTAAATTCCAGTCCGTTCTATTTTTAGCCCCGTGTGTACGTTTGCGTGTTTAGTGTGCCTCATAGCAAACAATACGGATCTAATGTGATCGATGAATGGCCAAGTGAATAAGAATTGTTTGCTGTAGTGCTCAAGAAAGTGTTTTCCCTTTGGATCGTCAGTGCTCAGTGTGTTCGTGTGTGTGTGTGTGTTAGTGTTGCTTACATGATCGAATAATAATGATCGCCAAGGGCCACTTGCTGCGGTTGTACCATCGACGTCAGCGAAGGTGCTGTCGGTGGCTGTAGTGCATGGGAGCGACAAAAAATACCAAGCGCTTAAAGGGCCTTCCTGTTCGGTTTGCCAGAAGCCACACGGGTTATGCCCTTATTGGCATGATCGAGCTCCGTATGAATAGTAATCAGAAAAGCCCTACCAGTGCAAACACAAATGAGGAGTGGAAGTTGAAAACGAGTGGTGCAGAGCGCGAGTGCAATTGTTTACATACGATCCCGCTGGGGTGAAGGTGAACCAATCGTGCAACATGTTGACGCTTCTGACGGAACTACGATTTTGGTCCACCAGGGAGGACATCAGCATCCAGGATACGGATCTCGGAACGACAAAGTAAGCCACGTGAACCAGAACGATCGGAGTGCTTTTTGACCCTCCGCGCGGATTGCGATCCATGCTAGCGGGAGGATCGTGCTACGCAAAAGCAGATTTCCTAATCGATTACGCCAGCGCAAACCGCGTCGGTCACCACCGCTGTCTGCATAATGTTGACTCTTCGCTTTTTTTTGTGAACTTTCCCATCGCATCCATCCAAAAGTGCGTCGTGCATTTTTGCATTAATTCCAGTGCTTCACTGTGAGAGAAACAAAACGAACGAACAAAAAAAACAAAAACGCTTCCAAAGGTGCAGTGCTTTTAATCTATTGTCTTTGTGAGCTGCTGCTGTTGTGACGTTCGGTTGCGGTTTTGCTAACCCACCAACGCCCGCCCCCTCTTTGGCGGAGGGTGGTACGATGGCTCCATGCCACTGGCTGCTGATCCTACTTTGCTTACTCGGCAAGCAACTACCTTCCCTTCGCGCTGGATGCGAGTGTGGGAAGTAAACGGCTTTTATGTGGTGTAACGCAAGCCTCACAGGGTAGAATCATAAAACAAAAAACCGGGCTCTGCGAAAAATCAACCACGAAAACCAAAATAGCACGGTACAAAATCGGGCTTAACGATGTGCCGCCCAGAGGGCGGATCACCCACTTAAAACCAACCAAACCTCCCCTCTCACAGGTGGTGATGCATAGGGGTAGCCAGAAAAGCGTTTACATGGAAACAAGGGCCTACGATCATTGTACTCGACAGCGAACTGGCACTATAAACACAAAAACGGAGGGTGTTATCAAGGTGGGAATCATCTTTTATACAGGAACGTGGATTTGCATTCGATTCTTTCGATAAATAAGTTATTAGTTTTTAAAGTAATGATAAAAAAATTACTGATTTAAAAAAAATTCCATGGGATGGAGTGAGGCCCAGAAAAAGATAAAAACCGCGAACGTTTATTTTTACCACCAAGCCCAGGATGTCAGATAATGGCCATTGGAACGTTCGAAAACGGTGGGCAATATTTTTATAGAATGCTCCTTGAATTTGTGAAGGATTCGTTCAAAATTCAGTTTTGTTTTCTTATACACCTAAATTTGGTGTAGCTTGTGGGGTAGGAAAAATGTATAATTTGTGTGTAGCTGTTCAAACACTTGCGTAAATAACTTCGCAGAATGTCTAGGATTGCTTGATCCTCCACAGCCTTGTTCCTCTATGAGTAATTTAAATCTCGAACAGACATCCATTAGGCCAACATCGAACAAAAAAAGATCACGCAGAATAACCTTTCAAATGTTTAAAATTCTCAACCGATTCAACACGATCCAGACACGATCGTGTTAGGAGCGAAAACGAGCACCTTCCGTGATTCCTCGCACCGCGGCAGGGAAACTGTATTAAATTAATTTATGCTAAATTACATTATCAATCAGAGTCTTCCAGAAGAGTGGCGAGGGTACTGGGCTAGCCCTGCGATCAGTTTACTTTGCACCAAGAATGTACCATTTTTGCCTCGCGATCGATGTATGTTGCGATGCATGTATATGCGGCGGGGACCGACAAGTGCACAAGCTTCCCCCACGTTGTTGTCGCGTACGGTGCACCCTTCTTTGCATGACCGCGTCGATACGGATGCGTGCGATCGTGATCTGCAATTAAAATGTACCGTTCGTTCATTATTATACCGGGCGAGATGATGGGCGCTGAGCCTCTGGTGCTTGCTGTGGCCGCGGTTGCTGCTCGTCTAAAGGTCATTGCGAGCGACGTACAATCATGATGTAGGAGCACGTAAGTTGTTCTCCCTGGAAGGAGGTAAACACCCGCCCGCCTAGTTCGAGGGCCCACTTTTATGTACGCCAACATGAACGACGACGTACATTGTTGCCCGCATTCCCGTACATTGAATCGACGTGTGGGAGCTGGCAGGATTATTTGGTTTGGTCTATGTTTTTGGCAAATTGCATTGCAATTTAGAAGAACAAATTTACATTTTAAATTGTAGAAGAAGAAAGCATCGGCAAAGGACGATCGTCTGGATGGATGCGCATGTGGAATAAGATCGCAGCGAAGAAAAAAAACGATCACAACATGGTATCGAAAGTGAGTTTAACACGCCCCAACCACCCGGCTCTGCATTTTTAGGTACTGTGAGAAAAAATCTGACACCAGCCGCACGCTTCTCAGCGAAGGCAAACGAAGCTACTGCGAATCGAGAGGCCTGAAATGGAGCCTGGACAACAAAAAGCCAAACAAACTGCGCCACTCGCTGCGTCTGCTGGAGGACGAACTCCGGCAAAAGCGGCTAGTGTACTGCAAATGGAAGAACAACGTGCTGCTGCAGTTGATGCTCTCGAACGGGCTGTTGGCGCACCTGTCGATCAACCCGTTCACCGGCGACATCAATCGGATCTACTTCGACAAGTATCTGATAGGGAAGCTCATCTCGGAACACATCACCGATGTGGTCATTACGCAAAACCACATACTGGTGGCGTACAACGAAAATCAGATCACCTTTGTGCAGCTGCAAAAGCCTACCGCAAGGAAAAATAATTTGGAAAAGATCAGCCTCATGGATCCGAAGATCTACAACGTACTGCTGAGCGGTACGGGATCGACGACGCGCAAGGTGCCGAAGCGGTTAGTGTGCAGCAGCAGCCTGAATCTGGTGATCGTGTGGACGAAATCGTCCCAGAACGAGGTATACCCCTGGCGACCAACGGTGAAGGATCAGGACCGGGCGAACCTGCACGTGTACAAACTGAACGGCGCGCGAATGGAGCTGATGTGCTACTACTGGACGGAGTACGATCCGATTTCGGTGCAATTTTCGCTAATGAACGATTATCAGGTGCATTGTGTTGAGCAAAAGATATCGAAAAAGGTACGCCACAGCATTTGCGTAGATGTGTTTAGGTGTCAAGTTTAACCTTCTCTTTTCGTCCGTAGGGCGAAGTGACGATCGACAGCTGCATATATCAGATAAATAAAACGAAAATGCGACGCGTTGCGGTCACTTCGATTCCACTGCAGACGCAGGTATGCTGCAATGCGCTCAGTCCCGATCACGAGAAGCTTATGCTCGGTTGTATTGACGGTTCGATCGTACTGTTCGACGAGGGCCGCGGTATAACACATCTCGTCAAAGCCGCTTTCGTAAGTGTATGATGCGGGCTGTGGAAGCGAGCACAGTTGGTTGTAATGCTTGTGGTTTGTGTTGTTCTCATCGCCCTCACAGATTCCTACGTACGTTGCCTGGCACAGTGACTCGTCGGTGGTAATGATCGCTAACGAAAAGTGCCAACTACAATGCTTCGACATTGCACTGTCCTGCGTACGGATGCAGCTGCTCAGCGAAACGCAGGACGGCATCCCGTCCGGTACGTTCGATTTGTCCAACTACTTTCTCGCCCATCATGCACCCTCGATACAGCTGGGACGGTTGTGCTGGAGCAAAAAGCCGGAACTGGCCAACCATGGCGAAAAGTACGCTACCACCGATTCCTTCCTGTTCTGTGCCTTCGAGCAGGGTCCGCTGGCCTGCATTCGAGTGGTTGGTGGGTCCGGGCTGAAAGGTGACGTACACACGTCCGGTCTCACAGCGGACGTCCTCGTGCACAAGTACATCTCGCTGAATCAGGTCGAGAAAGCGATCAACATTTTGCTCAGCCTAAACTGGGATACGTACGGAGCGATGTGTTTGCTTTCGTTGCACCGAATAGCGAACTACATCTTCAAGCAGCCGCTCGCGACGGAAAGGGAATTGCAGCTGCAGAAAGCGCTCGGCAGCTTCCTCATACCGGTCAAGTCACTGTGCTACGAGACGGAGCTCGAGTTCGGTGATCAGGTGAACGATATCACGCTCAAGTTCTTCCACTATCTGCTGCGCAACAAATCGTACAACAAAGCGTTCAGTTTGGCGATCGACATCAACGATGCGGATCTGTTTCTCAAGCTGCACGACAAAGCGAAGGCGGACGGGGATGTGGAGCTGGCCCGAGAGGCTCTCAGGAAGGTGGATGACATCAACCGGATATGTACCGATCGGAGCGATAGTGAGCGTGAGTATAGTGGTTTGGTTTCACACATTCTTTCGTAATAATCTTGAGATTAAATGCGTTCCATGCGGTTTGATTACAGATTCGCTATGTTCAAATTCTTCCTGCTCCCTGTGTGCGGACAGTTTCGACGACGATGATTACGAGGATGACGATCGGGAAAATCGATGCGACGATGAAGAGGAGATGGTGGATGAGGAAGAAGAGCTTGAAGAGGCAGAGAGTGACAGTAATCGTCGAGCTAATGGGCTGAATGGCACTTACCAGAATCGACCGAGAGCTGGTTCGGAAAAACCACTGCGCCTGGACCACCCGGTGAAACAGCACTTCACGAACGATGGGCGTGAGAAAAGCTTTCGAACGTTCTCAACGTCCTCCGGCTCGTCAAAGTCCTCACAGGTGCAACGGTGGAGCGATCATAGCGATCGTCCCAAACCTAAATCATCGCTCGCTCATCCTCCGCTGCCGAAAACGGGTGAACAAAGCTCCAAATCCATTCCCAAGTTCGATACTCCGTCTCCGAGCAGTGCGAGCAGTAGCAGGCAGGGAAGCAACTCTAAACCCTCCACACCGCAGGACAGCTACTTCGCTCATCAAGATCGGCCCCCCTTACCGTACGTGTCGAAAAAATCATCTCCCCAGAGTAAACCGATGGCCCCACCGCCGTTTGCGATGCAACGCAGCCAGACGGCCATGGCGCTTAAGCTCTCCAAGCAACAGCAGTCTCGGATTGCGGAATCGAAGCTGAAAGGAAAATCATTAAGCTCGAGCAACTTGTTGCTGTTGGACGATAGTCC
This sequence comes from Anopheles stephensi, assembly GCF_013141755.1. Classification (NCBI taxonomy): domain Eukaryota; kingdom Metazoa; phylum Arthropoda; class Insecta; order Diptera; family Culicidae; genus Anopheles; species Anopheles stephensi. Next base: position 63,058,898 of record NC_050202.1, on the reverse strand, counting down.
TTTATCGTACGCGCAAGCCTCATCCGGAATGGCAGCGCTCGGCCCGGGCACACGATCGCGGCAAATTGTGAATCCTCGTGAAAAGGCGGCAAAGTATTGGCAGGCCAACAGTCTGTCGATGGATCAGCTGAACGCGGCGAATGTTATGCCACCCAATCGTGGCGGGCCTTCGTCGATGGGCTTGCCCCATTATTCGGAATATGGCGAAACGGGTCTAGCAAGCAGTCGAACAAGCGTTCTACCTTCTTCTCCTTACCACCTCCACCATCACCATCAGGACGTTTCGCATCAAGCGTCCGCAGCACAGCAGCAGCACATTGTAATCGATGTCGTTCCTAAACCCTCCATGAACGGGTCATTCCCGGGTGGGCCATTATCGCCGTACGCAGCGCAATCGCTGGCCGGCGTGATGATGCCCGGATCTTCACCAAACATTCTCGATCAAACGATCGGCATACCGTTAGTACAAGACGAGCCGGATTTCATCCGACGATCGGCGGGCGGCGTCCGCAAACCGCCACCACCTCCCCAGTCGTCGTCCTGGTATCCGAGCCCAGCAAGTGCTCCGACGAGCAGCTCCAACAGCAATAACGCCCCTCGCACCATCATACATCAGTACCCGCTGATTTCGGGCAACATTCCGTCCAAGTTTCAGCTGCAACAGCAGCAACATCAGCCCCCGTTCGAGCTGCAGATGGCAACGGCTGCAGGAACGGGCAAGTACGGCACCAGGAAAAAGCTGGATGCGCCCACCGCATCCATACTGTCGAACGGCGGTAGCAACCATTCGAACGCTACCGGACAATCGCATCAATCGACCGCCAACGGTGGTACCAGCAATGGTGGACCGGGCACTGCTGGGCTGCATCTAGCGACGGGTAGTTCCGTTGGTGGAAGCAGCGGTGCGTCGACATCTTCCTCTGCAGCTACCAAAAGAGACGGTGCGGAAAGGAATAAGGTTAAATTTTCCGACACCGTTACGGTAGCCGTTGTACCGGTAAGCATTCGATTCGAATCAAGTGTTGGGTTGGGAAGTTACTCAAATTGCCTTCTTTAAATAGGAAATACCACGCAAGGAGAAGCTGCTCGTCGAAAAGCTGCGTAAGCAACCGATGCAACCGATGGGACCGGTAGGATATGGACCGTTTTCCATTGCCGATCCAAAGCGCGAGCTGGCAGAAAGTTTGCCCCTGTGCCATCCGAACGAGGACTATTTGAAGGATTTTACTCCGATGCAAGGTATGGAGCGTGGGGGATGCAGCAGAAGTTCTCTCAACACCACTCTAATGATGATACATTTTTACAGATCTTATCAGCAACGGCAATGGTGAGATGGAGAAAAAAGAGGAAGAGAAGAAAATTCCAAACATCAAGGTGGTTCACTTTGGTGTAGTTTGAGACATCCGTATCCAGGGGCTCGCCATACGGGCAGGAAGTGGCGCTAATGTGTCGCTCCAACAAAACAGTATTCTCTGTTTGGGTTTTATATGTGTATTTTATCAATGTAAAGTTGATTGTTATCCGTCCACAGCATGTGTGTTAATCATTCCCAGTTACAGTGCAAGGTTGTATTATTATTATGTTTTCAGTTGTATATTTATTGTACTTACGGCTACGATAGAAACAGCAGGCAGAAGCAAAACATGTTTATATATATGATAGATGCAATAATAAATACCTCTTATTGGGTACGATAAATATGATAAAATTAAAATTCGTGTAAAACTTACTCTCAATACAATCATATGCAGTATAACTTATGAATTAAATTTATTTAAAAAAATGCGAATGGCAATTTTTGAATTCCTCCCCACAATTGCTTTCGTCATCCAAGCGAATGTCGGAGTGGAACGGAGTTGTAAGAAAAAAAGCAATCAAGCAAGCAGCTGACAATTTTGACAGCTATTTGTTTATTTACATTTTCTTTTGGATACCACGCGTAGTATTAGTGACGAAAAACAGTTAGTTAAATAAGATAATTCTGCAATGGCTTCTGCAGATAAAGAGATGAAAAAATCGGCAAACGATAATAAAAAAGCGCCCCAGCTTTGTGTAGGACGCGAATCGTATGAAAGGATGAACTTTCTCTACCAGGCCGCTGCGCTTATGTCTGAAACACATCCGCAGCTTTCTGCTACATACGGGCGGCTGGCAAAATCGATTGGGAAAAAGGCTGTGCTTCGAATGTAAGTGGCCAACATCTGTTAAGATGAACCGTTTCTTTCAACTGATTCGTTTCGCGGTGCTTGTTTTTGTTTAAAGGGAACCCGCGATTAAGCGCACTCTCTGTGTGCGCTGTGGCGTGCTGCTAAATCCTGCCATTACTGCCGACATCCACGACTATCGTCACAAGAAACTGTGCTATGTGCAGGTGAACTGTAAACTGTGCGGGTACCAGAAACGTTTTTATAATAACAAAAACCACCAGCTATGGTTGGAAAATCCAAGCTCGTTGGTGGAACGAATAGAATTCAGTTCAAATAAGTAGGATGACAAACTTGGTCCAATCCGTTGATGCCTACCGCATCTAAGTGATATACATACTCCCCCGTGGGGGGATAGTGATCGAACAGCGTTTTACAAAAATATATGATTCATTTATTGAGCTACCGTTTTTCAATAACTTACACAAACAAACAGTGTTACACTTTATACAATCAAATGTTACATACATCAGCGCAGCTTATTTGAGACATATAAAGTATGGCACTTTCGGCACTAGCAGTGGGCCGAATTATGATTCTATATATGCTGATTACTTGCTCCCCTACACGTGTGTGTGTGTGTGGACACGAATCATCCGAATAAGTTCCGCAGTTCCAAAACCCGGTCGGACTTGGACCTAAACTCTAGCAGCAATCGAACAAATTGCCTGCCAATCGTTTGGCTTTGGCGCAACGGGAAAGATCCCCCGTACACTACCGATTGTTAGCTGGAAGCCCATAGACACAATACCTTTGCGGTTCGAATTCCCTTGGCATATGTACGGCATCGTCACACTTTCTACGTCTCTTCTTACTCCTCAACACTTACACCATACGATTACTTTCTTACAATTCTGCCGCGCTCAGTCTTTCACTTTTGATGATTTTCGTATTCTCATAGCATAGATGCGGAATACGCTCCTCCTACACATCAGTAACATTTTTCACTAACGTACAACACTGTAACCTATCTACCTAGTAGTGTAACATTATGAGAGTATGAAAAAGCAATATTTTTCAACATACATGTAATAGCGTTTGGGAGAGGTAAAACACATGGAAAGCGATAAGAATTGTGTATAATCGGCTATGAACGAAAACATGAACGGGATTGTCCTGATTCGCGACAAAATGTAGTATGTTTAAACGTTAACTGTGTATCACCCATAAGTTGCTCATTGTAGCAGTAGTAAGAAGTAAAGGAGAAAACAAAAAGTTTAACAAAATACACCTTATCGATCCTAATAGCGTTGATAAGCTTAGAGCACTACTACGTAAAGTGGAGCTGAATGAAACAACGCATCCTGTCAGCATCATTACACGTGGTGCTTGGATGACGCCATGTTTCGCGTAGCTCACGTCCCATTCAGGGACGTACTCTTATCTACTTTCTCTCTCTCTCTCTCTCTCGATCTCTCTCGATCTCTTCCTACTTAAGAACATATTAATGTCGAGTCGCATAAATCGTATAAATATCATCCTTCTGTTCGGCAGACGGGATGTCGTTCGTTTTCGCTTGATTCCTTTGCAAAATCGTGGGGTCGTCGTGGTGGTGGTTATCAGGGAAAGGGGGCGTGTTGTCTGTTCACGTGCAGCCAGTCTGTTCCCTTCATCATTGCGACAGTCCGAACAGCTTGAGTGCGTTGAATGCGGTGGCCAGAGCAACATCTTCCGGCTTTTTGTTCATGAAAGCCGCTATCATCTCCACGATGGCCGGCAAGCTGCAGGGTTCGTTGCGCTGAAAGGTGCAGTAACGATGCAGATACAGCAGCGACCGTTCGGTTAGGCCACCCTTGACGTGCTGCGGCAGCTTGGAGGCACGCGTGTTCGGATACATGAACGGGGAGTCCGTCTCCACGAGCAAGCGCTCCATCGGTAGCCGTCCGTCCTCGAGCAGCTTCCGTACGCCGGTGTCGGATTTGTCCTGTTGGGGCGAAAGCACAACCAGACCAGAAGAAAGTAAGTGGATGGTTGCTGTTTTGTTCGTGCGCAGACATTTACTTTGCTGCGCACTCGGTCAATATGTTTGCAGTACCTTGCACAAATATCCGGTGAGCGAGATGTAATAATCACGCTCCAGATACTTTAACGCTTCGTCCGTCGTGCCCATGAAGCCGCGTACGATGATCGGTTGCGCCGGTTGGAATCTGAGACGCGAGGCGAAGGGAAACAAGAAAACGGCAAACATGTATGTAAATTCGACTGCATTAGAATATCGGGCTGTTTGGGCTTACTTCGTTAGTATTTCCAGTACATCTTCCTGTGCCGATCGTTCGTGGATGAGTATGGGCTTCTGCAGCTCGCAGGCAAGCTTTAGCTGACGTTCAAAGATCTCCTTCTGGATGCACGGTTCGGAAAAGTCGCGCTGATAGTCCAGCCCGCATGGTCCGATCGCGACACATTCGGGAGCGCTGGCCATCACCTGAAAATCGTGCCAGGTGCTCGGTTCTTCGATGATCGATTTGGAGTCGTGCGGGTGTATACCGGCGGTTGAGTAGATGATGCCGGGGTAGATGCGGGTCAGGCGGAGTGCTTCCTTGCTCGACTTCACGGACGTCCCCGGGACCATGATCTTTTGTACGCCTGGCAAACAAAAAGGAAAAGCAAATAAACGTTCAATCCTTAATAGAGCAATGGGGCGAAAACGAACATGATTCTAGGAAGATATTGATTTAGCTGCTATCAAGTGCAATTATCTGGAGCATAAGAAACATAAACAAAAAAACACGCGTCTGTATGTGGTTTATGTTTTGGGGCAAAATACGTGCATACATCACGTACCTAGAACATGAGCTTTCTATATGCTATACATCACGAACAAACAACAGCAGCATGCTGCTGGCTCGCCACAGGATCGGCACTCAGCCAACCGAATCCAACATAAATATGGACATCATTTTCATTCCCCACTCCCCCAAACCTCCACCGGCACTCACTGCTCCGGTCACGGTACGAAAAGGTGTCGGTAGTACAAATTATGCTTCCCTCTAAAGAAACTTTATTTCGCGTGTTGGCGGCAACTCTCGGCGAAGTTTTTTCGTTCCGTTTCTTCACCGCCCAATGTGGTGGCACTGTTACTGAGTTTAGTGGTGCAATAGCCGTTCCATTGATTCCACCCGGTCCCAATCCGCTCGTTCCCTCGGTCCACCGTTTTCCTGGCTGTCTAGCAGTAGACTAGCTAAAGAAAAGTTCGTGCATGCAAATAAGCACACCTGGTGAAGGTAGTGTGGTAATAGTAGTGGTGGCCGAGACAGACGGCTACCGGATGGCGGCAAGTGGAAAGCCAGCATACATATGTAGCAAAACGTGCATCCTCGAAGCATGTCAGAACGCAACAACTGGCGGAGAGGCTCTCAAAAATCAATGGCCTCTTTACGGGGGGTGTCTTCGGGCAGACGATTGCCGTGTTTAAAGGACTGTTCTTTCTTCGCAAGACGGTCCAAAATGCCCGGCACGTGGTGATATTCGCTGAATTTGTTCCATTTCGCTGGACATTATTTTGCTTTACCAATGTGGTCACATTCGCGTGTCGCTTCATGCGGTCTTGCGGCGGGTAACATCTGTTATGAATTTGTTATGACGGTTTGAGCAGTTGTTGCCTAATGCTAGAATCGTCCCTCGGAAAACAGTGTTTCAATTATGCTATACAAAATTAATGTCTCTGTATATCTGTAAATGCTGTCTCATGCAGCCTAGAACTGTTTTATCGATAACGCGAGCGAGACCCTAAATAAAAATGTCACTCACACACAAAGCTATAACAAATGTCGCTAGCCAAAACCAGAAAAGGTTATTTAAGTTCGACCCTCTTGAAAAAATAAATCTACACAGGAGTTGTCATTTTAAATGCTGTGAAATCGATACGAAGCCTTGAAATTGATGCACAATTTTTAAATCATAAACCATTTTATTTGCCCTCGCGTGGGCGATCAATAATGCGTTGGCAAACCTTCTCATCCGGCAGGCGCGTTTAAGTACAAATGCTTATTAACCAAGAAAATGATTAAAAACCCCCTTCATTCTTGGAACCACACAAGCCCGCGTGTGTACCATAAACAACGGTTCACCCAAACCGTGCGGTCAAAATAAATCGTTCATTCGCTTTAGGTTACGCCTCATTGGCGGTTGGAAACCGTTGGGGATGGGAAAATCTATTTCACTCCCCCCGCCCTACTGTCTTCCGTCCGTACACGTTTGGGGGTCGATTTCTATTGTGCATAGTTTGGAAGGCGTAAATCGGAAAACCATCCCACCGAACGGCGTAAAAGAAAACGGAAACGGTCTATCGCTGTGTTGATGGACACTTTAGCATTGGTAGAGCGCTCTGTGTGTTGTAAAACTTTATGCCTTCAATAGCGCAACGGGTGACCTTGGGATTGTGGTAGAGTTTACAATGAAGGTGACTATTTCGCACAAATTATAAAAAAAAGCTTTATTACCTTCGTTTCGGGTTCACAGCGCAGAACTGATACGCTGGTTGGGTAAAGTGGAAGGGTTTGCCTTCTAAATCGATCGACCCTCCCAAGCAGGCAGATCGTCACGATCGTCGTATGCAAACGTAACCTGTTACCTGTAGGACGACAGCAACATGTTCAATGCTGCGGGTGCTGGTTTTCCGTACACACAGCACCATATTTGGAAAACGAGGAATAACGATCATAGTCATCCGAGCATCGGGGGCATCGCCATTCAGGGTTACAGTGGCGGCGCGAGAGAACCACATCGTCGTCGGTGTGATACATTGAAGCCATCCAGCAGAACCCGTTTCTGCCTGAAGCGATAGCAGAGGGACAGCGGTGGAGGAGAACATGCGCGCATTTTGGCATGGTCGCCAAACTACGAGCATGTGGAGAAAAAGCATGAAAAAGTACGTTGCATAAGCTACCCACACGGACTGCATGCGGAAACACTTCCCCATCTCACACTTGCGCCGTGTGTGAAGCGAAGGGTGTTTGGTGCAATGTGGTGTACAATGGGACCATACTTACATCGACCACCTACCAATTGACTTCGACGGCAAAAGTTGAACGCGCGGATGGCGACCCTGCTTTGACTCACAAAATCTTTGCCTTGTTAACCCTACGCTAACCACTGCAACTGCAACTCATTCTGACCCGGCGAGCTTCAGGGTGTCACGGTCTCTCGATTGACTTTAATTTCTTAACCGTGCGTGCCGTTTAGTGTCCTCGGTACGGTTGGTCCGGCTGACCGAACAACGTTCAATGTCGTACCACTCGCGCGCGCTCTCTCTTTATCTCTCTGTTTGTGGCTGGGGCATGGTATCATCAGCGCCAAGCAAAGTGGAATAAAGCGCATCGTAACATTCTTTTGCTCACTCACTGCCTGCTTGCATGTAGAAGAAGAAAGCGGCGTAATTCTATACGCCTTCGGGTCACCAACGGGAACGAAACACCATCCGAAAGTGGTGTGTATGCACATAAAAGTGCACTAATTTAGAAGTGCCTGAATGGAACGGATTCCACATGAGAGGGAGAGTTTTCAGTGGGTGTTCGTAATTTAAAGAATTGAAGAATTTCTCGGTTCTTGCTCGGTTGCACCTCGAACTGTGCTGCCCTCGCGATCAATGGTCAAATTCCACCCTTCATTCCCTGAGACTGTCAAACAACATGATGCCCTATCAGCGAGAGATTAGAAACGGCTCGGATGCCATACCCTAAGCCGCTCCCGATCGACAAACTCATCAATGTGAATCTCGTCGCTCGGAATGCTCGCTCAATCCTTTAACGCCCGTGCGTTTTTACTGGGATCCAATCGTTCCGTTCGTCGGCAGAAATCGATCCCGTGGGGGGTTTTGCAAAGCAAGTAGCTTAGCCATGGGTCGAACGCTAAACAAATCCAATGCGCATGCGGAACAAACGTAGCGGAACGATGCTGCTGCTGCTGCTGCTGACGATGATGCGTCTTCTACTGCACACCACCACCACCACCACTTGCGTCGTTGAATGCGTCGCTGTTTGGGGTGGAAAATTTGGTTTAATTTTAGAAATGCGATCATATGCGATCACAAACAACATCGTATCATATCGTACACCCCTCCCTCCCAGGCCGGGGAATGGTGGATTTGCGGAGGCAAAAGAGCAGCCAGCCAAAAGTGTTTCCATTTTATTTTTTCGCCGCTTTCGTGAAGGTTTCGGCAAGAATTTGGTCCATTTGGTTTTTTGGTACGCAGCAACTTTTGGCGCGTGGTAGGTGATTTATTCTCAAAAACTGGGTAGATTCTCCCTTTCCTAAGGTTGAGTTAGCTAGCGAAAGGACCCATGCATTTTTATTGATACATGTTCGATGCGTTGTTGAATAACTCTCATCGAGCGATTCCTAACTGCTCGAGTTGGTGAGATCAAAAGGGTCCTCCCGAAAAACAAAACAGCCCCCGTGTTACGGAAGCAATCCATCAATAAAAGAAATTTCCACGACTTCGCGCAACAACACACATTTTTTTGTTTTGTTCGGTGCCGGAAACTGATCGTCGATCATTATCTCTCCCCAATTGCAGTAACAGTATCACAGCTCCAGCATCAGCAGCACGTCAATTCAACTTACTTTTCGGTCGGTGCGGTCAAAACATGAAGGGGAATGTCTCGCCGATCTTACGGAATCGATACATATTTGCCGCCAAATGGAAGAAAGCTCATCCGCGTGTAACACACAACATGTGCGATATAAAAAAATCCTCCTTTTCTGGTTTTTTGAAAACTGAAAGTGTGTTCAATCTCGCTACCCACCCCAGCGGGAGGAAACACGGAACCGAGATGCTGACAGGAAATAAATCGCATACAGCACACACGTGCTTCTCATTGTGGAGAAGCAAACACACACACACACAAAAAACACGGAATGATCGAATGATTCATTTTTTGTTGTTGTTGCTTCTCTCTCAGCTTCTGCACTACAATTGAAAGTGAAAATCTAACACTTTTCTCGGTGGAAACAGAAAAAAAACCCGACGATCCACACCCTCTCATCGATACGGGTTGTGAGCAGATTAATATTGAGTGGTGAGTTTGGAATAATTCCAAACCAAACTCAGCTCTTTGGAAGCCGACAGGTTACAGCAGCTGCAGCAGCAAAGCAGCTCAATTATGAAGCACTTAAGCATCGCTAATGCCAATGCTGGCTGGCTTGCTGGAGGAGTGAGCTTTGACACGCGGAAATGGTCATGTTCCGGATGAAAACGAGAAAACTGCCCATTACCGGCAAACGAACAAGCATGATGATGATGATCATCATCATCAGCAGCAGCAACGTTATTATCATTCGTCGGTAGAGCACGATAAAAGGCGAGCTTTAACGAAAAACACATCGTGGGTGGATAATAAAATGTACGGCCACCTCTCGCCCTCCCTCATTCGCCGACTCCAAACGAAAGCAATTGTGTTAATGTTTTACCAAAAAAAAAGCGATGTGCAGCGGGTGTTGGGTTCGCTTGCCGGACAGAGTGCACGGAGTTTTCCTTTCGATCGAGCACCGATATCTCTCGCGCGTTGCATTATCATACGCCCGAGAAAATGGCCATTTGTTGAACTTTCGAATTTGGGCAGGTGCGATGCAAGCATGAGGCTTTTGCTGAACAGTCGACTATGGGGGGGCAAAAAAGGAAACACTCCGTTTAGTTGCATTTTCAATTCTCGATATGAAAAAGAAACAATTTTTGTTTAAATACAGTGGTTTGATTTTTTTTTTCACTTTCCTTGTGAATTTAATGACCAATCGAATGGACAAATAGAAAGTAATCGTACATTAAATGTTTACTTATAAAATTATTCATCACCTACCAAACTAACGCCTAGCTCACGTTTGCTTTTGAAAAATAGATTGATTTTCTAATTTTTCCTTTCATTAAGTCTTCCTGTTTGCTAATGGTCCACACGCTTACTTTTATCGCCGTTTTTTATCATGTCTTCATGTGCAAAAATCACTGCTATACAATGCTATAGCAATGAATCTGGTAAGAGTGAGTGCTTCTGGCGACCAGTTCTACCTACTTCGAGTTTAAATACATCTTCGCACTATTGGTAAAATAGTGTTGATTCCTTAGAGAGACATATTTCTGCTACCCAATAGTGTCGACCCTTGAAATGCAGCAGAAATTGTCGAGGGAAATCCAGCAATTTTATTATTGTAAAGTTTGGAGTCAAGTGCCACCGCAAACGTCCAAAGGGCTAAGAATATCCTGGACAATGTAGGCGTTGTCTTGCCAGTCATGTCTGAGATAAAGTCGTCCACACATTGCAATCACTTATATGTTTTGGGCGGTTAGGCGAGCCGTCGTTGATCGAAGGCATTGCCAACTAACATCGGAGGCCCTGTCTGCATCCAATCGGTACAGACCTGCCGTTTCTGTGACTTGGTTTCACCCGTAAAACATAGTAGTCAAGCCCTGCGTACTGAGAGACGGCCTGTCTGGAAGGGATTTTAACCCCGGTCCTGCTGTGTGAAGACCGGCACCGTTATCACCTCGGCCACTGGACTGCCCCGACAAAGTTGATCGTCAAAGGCCAAAGAGAGCTTACATATGTGAATTTTTTTTACGACAATCATGACTAAGATTGAGACCTTCTACAACTCGAAGGCCGCTCTTGAAAGACTGGCAATTTTTTTAAGAATGCCGCTTGAGTGTGAGCTTCCTACAAAATTTACTCCAGTGAGCCATCGAGATACGTTATTAATACGCCAAAATGACGAATGCCTGTGGATGTGGATAATACCTTTCATCACCTTCACCACATTCATCGCACACACATTTTGCATTGCTGTTGCATGTCTTTCTGCGGTCCGGGAATGCGCAGCAGCCCAGATCCAGAAAAGCGTCCGACCGCTACCCAGCGAGCCGTAAAACAACCGCTTCAACACATGCCTGCTCCTCGGCATGTATCTCGGCACCGTTTTCCCATATCGGGGTGTGTTGTGTTAAGTGTCTGGTTTTTGGTTGTGCGCGCGTCATGCATCATGTAGAGCGCGGGATCCGATGGATGATGCATGCGCTTAAGACCGATTAAGCTGTTACCTCGAACGTTGGGCGGACGATTCAAAATCGGCGGAAAGATCGTCTCGGAAGCTTGAGGCATTTTGAAGTATGCAACCATTACACGAGGTTATGAGGATCGCTTAATCAAACGAGACTGGTCGATCGATGATCACCGTTCGATCGCTGATGTTAAATCATGTGCGGTGGCCGATGTTAGTAGAAGCGTAGCTCGATACACCTTCAAAGCATCGCAAATCCTACAGGAAGGAACGCGTTATGGGCGATTGGTTTTTATGTGTGTTGCAATAGCTTCATCTACTGGGCAGTTGTCTTTCCCCACCACACCCCCATCTTAGCGTCGTCCTCAGCGAAGCGCGAAGAATTAGCACCCATCAATTGTTCCTCGCCACCTTTACGTTAAAACTATCAATAAGTTGCTTTTTTTTCCTCTATCGTCAAACTACCTCATTCAAATTCGTTTTTAATGGTTGGAAATAAAATATTCCAAATTAGGTTGCTTTCAAATTCATTTGCTTACACACGTTGATCGTTTGATGATCGTTACTAGGTTTCAACATGCAGCTTTGGAACTTGAGTTAGCACTCTGTTCCTTGCAACAGTTGTTGCGTGTCTACGGCTGTGACTGTGGAGTGTGTCATTGGTTCGGTCAAGTGCTGACGAACGAAAGGCCACAAGGGAAGAAACCGCCGTGTTTCGCCCAAGAAGTCACGGAAACCGAATTAATAATGGCCACCTTCTTCACGTGAAGCTTCCTTTCCGGAAAGTGAAACCCGCCCATCCTCTTCCCTTCGTGCGCTTGCACCCCTATCTAACACTATCGCCGGTTCAGGCCAAACTTTCACGTGTGTGCCTGACGGTGGTGGCCGATAGAAAATTTGGACGATGGTGGGCCCCCCCCCGACGCCCGTCAGCTGATTGCGTGATCACAATTGCCACTTTCAGTGCGTGGAAGTCTACAACTACTACCACTGCTACCTATCTATGGCTCATGTGAGGGGGGGTTGGCTCTCTCCCGTCCGTTTCTGCTGCGGAAACAGCGAATAGGAACGTGTCGCATCGTTACGCATGAAAATGGGTAACGATCATCTTGTCGTGTGGCGTAAGTTCACGGACGTGGCTGCCCTGCCGCACGGTGCGCCCTGTCTCTCGAGGCCACCGGCACCGGATTTAACGGGCTGACGTTTGTTTGGGGTTTGAAATATTGTACCGGGTTCCTTTCAGATGCTAACAACAACAGCACCAAAATATGATAAACACAAACTACCGGTAGAAGGGGTAGAAGCATAGGAAGAGGAGCGCCCCTTTTTACAAAGGGGTTGAAAATACGCACCGAGACAGAATGGGCATAAAATTTAGATGCCTCTGCCTGGTTTACGATCGTTACGCAGCCCTTTTACGGGAGGATTGTTTATTGCTTGATTTAACTACTTTACAATGCAAGTTGTTTACAAGGGTGCGTTTAGTTTAGGAACTGTTTTTTAAGCCATGTGACTAAGCCATCATATTAAGGTTTTCCAACAATTGAGACGTTGGAGTAGACAGAGAGATAGGAAAAATTCTTTTAGGAAGTTAAGTCCAAAACTTTATACATAAAAGTGGACTTAATTGTCCCGTCATAACTGTTACAAAGGTACAGTCATCCTACGATTAGTTCAGACTTCCAAGTCCAAGAATACTCCTATACTTCTTAATACCTTCTTCAAAGAAGTGGCGTTTTTGTAAATTCTTAGCGAGGTCTCCTGACACCCTTGGAATACTGTTCAAAACCCTCCATCGATGTGGTCCAAAAAAAAAAACGAAGTCGTTACAAAACACCCATTAGAATGTAAAAGCTTCTTGGCCGAGTGAAACTTCCACACCAAGGATAAGCAATTGGTTGGAGTGGCGCAGTAGTAGCAGCAGGTAACAGGCCACTCCTTTTCACGGCAGGCCCTCGAAACCGCCCGTCACCTTGTTTCGCGCAACACACATACACATACCCACAATGGTGGCCTGGCCACGCGGTTTATTGGGTTGGCTTTCACCGCATTTGTGTAGTGCGCGCCGCGATGTGGTTCACCGGAGCAGTGAGTTGTATTACTTTTGCAACCCCGTGGACCTACTACTATTCCGGCCCTTGCGGATGCAGCAAGAAACTGTGAAACGCTTCTCCCTCAAACGACAAACGCACACACACTCACACAGACTTTTTCTCCGGTGCTCGATAACCTGTTCCACTGATATGGTGAGAACGGTTTGATGTTTTCTGTGGCGAATGTATGAAATGACTCGCACACACTTGCTCGCACATCCGGAACAAAACCTTCCCTTAAGATAAGATTAGTTTGTACCATTTTTTGCGATAGTAGAACAGGGGGAGAGGTTAGTAGAAGGGTGGAGGACCCGGTGCTCTGGCATGTAACAAATAGTGTGACCAAACGAGTGTCATTTTATGGTTCGGTTTTATCAATACACCTTCCGGAACGTTACCCCCTAGTAACTTACCGGAATCCTTGGCGCGCTGTATCACCGAATCCAGATCACGGATGTACTTCTTGTTGGTTAGATTCGCGCCGACGTCCACGACGATCAGGTTTTCGTAGCAGTGTTTCATTTCATCGTCGTGCGTGTTGGCCATGATGATGGTGGTTGGTCGGTTGTTTCGGGGCGAGACGTCGATGTCGTTACTTGCGGAATGGATAGTTTTTCTTTATGTTTCCTTTTCGCCGGCCAGTGTTGTTACTCCTTCCGAACGAAGAGCGGCTGGTGGGGGGGCTGGTGTTGAAAATATGCTTTTTTTACGATGACAAAATTCCACCCTCTGCTACTGTTGTCGAACGGCGGACACAATGTTGCGTGCTGACCTATCGTTTCTTCCTATTTAACAAGAACGGACGGGGTCTCCTGTTAATATGATTTTTACACGTTTTGTTGATAAGAATGAAACTGGAGCAAAATGGAGTATGGACAGGAGGAAGAAAAAAACATAAACACACAAGGCGCTCGCGTAAAAGCTCGTTCACGTTGAATGTTTGCCACACACAACAAAACCCGATCACAAACGATTTAAACCGCAGAAATGTTGAACAAAAAAATTGGCACACACACCCGCTTCTGCGGTACGGTGACGTCGCGAAGAAAATACCGAAAACCACCACCGAAACACACACACACGCGCAAATACGTCGCAGCACTACACACTAAACATGGGCGCAGTCCGCGTGTCCTCGAGGTCAGATGGATTGCGGTGGGCGAACTTGAGAACCAGGCGCCAGGAAGGTAACACCAACGACAACAGAAAAAAAACACAGACTGACACCTGGCTGGCGGCGGTCTCTCGAGATCGAGATTTTGCGTTTGGCAAAGGAAGGGAAAAATTGGCTGCTTTTGCGTACCTCAGCAGCGTATTTTTTTCTGTCAAGGGATAAGTTTCACTCTTCACACGCGCTATCACTACCACCTCTTATCCTCCTTCTTAGACCTTTTTGGTGATCGTTTTCTTAATGATCGTTCGATTTAAAACACCTTTGTGCGGTCTGATGGCGCCCCTTTTGAACTTTTAGAAGGATCAATTGGGAATCACCGCGTCCCCCCACCCCCAAACCAAAAAAACTGCGCACACAACAAACCTATTTCGCCACGATCGAAATCTACAGCAGCATACCACAGCCACAAGGAGTTAAGGAATATACACACAACTCGCTCAAATGTGTTGTCGCACGAATCGGACCTTCCACCGCGGCGGATCGAGTAAATCAGACAGACCCCGCGGATGATGCGTTCGAAACCGCGGTTTGCCACGATCATCACGAGAGAGAGCGCGACAGGGAGAGAGTGCGCGATCGCGGATTCTGCATGTGTGTTGGTTCCCTTCGAATTCATCTATGTTTTTACTCTCATTCTCACTCCCTCTCCCACTCTCGCTCTGCTACCTAGAAACCAAAATTACACACATGTAAACAAGAAGTTCTGTGCGCACAAAAACACACACAAACAGAAAAATCATGAGGGGTGCACGCAATGCAAAATGTTGTCGCGAATTTATACAGCATAATCGCCAAAATACGGTCAGAAGGAGTGACAGAGAGAGAGAGAGAGCGAGAGGAACCATGAAAGAATAAAATGGTTCACCAAGGGTTCGCGATGCATGGATGCTGCTGCTGACGGAGTAGGCTTGTTGTTTGTGGCGCAGAGTGTTTGAAGGTGTGACGTTTTGTATGCGATCGCTAAACGATCTGCGCGAAGTATGAGATATTGGGAGCGGATATTTCTTAGCGAAAATTGTTTGTACGCTCGTTAAAATTGGACCGCCTTTGGAACAAGAAACCCGATGAGCCTTCTTTATGTGGTACACATCATCAGTTGCGTTCGCAATCGACCGATATGCGCTGTAAACGTTTCGCTTGTACCACACACAACATTGTTGTTGGGATGGACGAATGAATCATGGCGTTCAAGGCAATCGGTGGAAGCGAGAAGTGTTCTTATCGAAGAGCCTGAAACACTCGATTTCAGGCAGCTGTTCATCGATTGAATGCGTGATGATAAGCGCGAATTCTTGACAGTTTCTCACACACCACTTCCACATCACTTGCTGCTCACACATGCAAGGAAACACACTATCACCATTGGCAACGCAACGCTTTGCTCTTGTTGCCATCGTACCACCGTACGAGTGTGTCACACAACCGTGGTGTGTCGTTCATTGGAATGTGTGTTTGATCGACAAAGAAATGCGAACGTGTGCGTGCGTGTTTGTTTGTTTTTATTCATTTTGTTCACAAATATCGCGACCACTTTTACGCGTACCGAGGGAATAAAGATAACTTTTTTACGCTATATTCGCACCACAAACTGTTGAACTAGATGTAGGGAATGCACGGAACTATGGCTGTTGTCGATCAATCGCTTTACGCTGTGCACGGTACACGACACCTTCTCCGACTGCAGTACACGCGTACACAACCCAACGCAAACGCGTACGAGCATCGGTTGGTTTTCGAAGGGGAGAGAGTATGCGAGTAACATTCAACATAACTTAAGGATATGATACACGGTGGGCATACCGTATGTTAAGCAGATATTTTTTTATTGTGCGAACTATTTTGCTCTATGGTGCTTTCAATTCGATCGAAGTAATTTAGCTTATATGAGCATGCATAAATTTTGATTTTTACATCGTTTGCCATTTTATGTACATCCGTTTAAATGGACCTTTATTACGATTTGTTGAGAATGCTCTGCGCGGAGAAAATCGGAACTTTACGGAGAGAAAATGTATGCAACCGAGCAACATATGAAAAAGAAAGAGAAAAAGTGCAACAGAAAGAGCGGGACCGAGAGAGTAAACCCCTTTTGAACGCAAATGCAACAACAGTTGATCTTCCAAAACGGTTTCAAGTGCCATCATGACAAAAAAGTGTGCATTTAATTACGATTTAATTCAAAATGAAAACGACTATGGGTATTATTACGATTAATTTGCTATCCACTCTCAAAAGGAAATTAATTTACTTAAGCATTTTTTATCTTAATTTCAAATCTATTGAAACAGAGACTGAAAACTGTCTATTTAATTGAACAATAATTTTCTTTAGAAGTATCGCTAATTGAATTTACTATTTGCTTCTCTTTCAGTTGATAAAACACACCTTCTGGAGCTGGAATCTCTTTTCGGACAGGCGTTGCTTTCACGCGCTATCGGTATAGTGTACGGAAAACAACCCATCACCGTGTACAAGAACGTTTCGGATGGTCAGTTCCATCTAATTGAGGTGCCAGGATCGAAGCACGGAACCGTGTACAAAGTATTCCCGGCCATCAATTTTTGTGCCTGCGAATCGTACCGAGACTGGGTGCTGAGACAGAAGCGTCAACCCATCTGCAAACACGTGCTAGCGGCACGTTTGGCCTTAATATTGCGTCGGACCAAAGAAGAACCACTTGCTGCCAATACTTGTCTCGCCTTAAAGCAACAGTTTGTGACAGATTGTTTGAAGTAAACCAGAGTAACCTTGCTTCAGGAAGCTCGTCGAACCAACCGGTAAAGGGGCAAAAGCTGCGCTCCATAGTTTGATGCAAAGAACGAAGCGTTTGTTCAGCAAAGGGATTATTTTAAACCCCAAAATGGTAACCCAACCACTTGCTGCCAATACTTGTCTCGCCTTAAAGCAACAGTTTGTGACAGATTGTTTGAAGTAAACCAGAGTAACCTTGCTTCAGGAAGCTCGTCGAACCAACCGGTAAAGGGGCAAAAGCTGCGCTCCATAGTTTGATGCAAAGAACGAAGCGTTTGTTCAGCAAAGGGATTATTTTAAACCCCAAAATGGTAACCCAATCGCAGTTTAGCCAGATACAGTTTCAGGCGGTGTTGAACAATTTCTCCATGCTGTACAACGTAATGAAGGCGGTGAATTTTGTCGATGTAAGGCGGAATATAAATAAACATTCGGCTGTGTGTTTAATAGCTTATTTGCTGTCCACCTTTCCAGAACGCAATAGTGCAGCTCAGCAACGATGGCATGAAGGTGATCGTGGAAGATGCGAAAAGTATCCAAGCGTCGGCATACATTACACGGGCCTGCTTTTCGGACTACAAGCTTGCGATAGCTAACCCACCACCGTCAACGGGTGCCAACGACAGCCAACCATTCATTGCGTTCGGCTTAAATCTGAAGGTGTTTACCGATTGCCTGAGCATGTTTACCAGCGGAGACTACGATTCGAGCCTTAAAATGATCCAGAAGGGTACCGGCGCACCGTTGATCGTGATCCTGGAGCAGCATGGCGAGGACAGCCTCATTACGGAGTGTTCGGTACGCACGATGGAACCGTTCGACTGCATGGAGCTGGACTTTGAGGACGAACAGCAGATAGTGAGCAAGATCAATGTGAAGGGGGCCGAGTTTTTTCAGCTGCTGAGCGAGATGGATCGTAATTGTGAGGAGATTGAGGTGGTTATTGCACCCGATGCTCCACATCTGGTGTTTCGTTCGTACGGGGAACTGCATTCGGAAACCAGTGTAGAAATAAGCAACACGAGCGACATGCTTATCACTTTCAGCTGCACCGAAGCTAGCCGCAATCGGTACAAATTCCATCATTTTCGGCTAGCTATGAGAACGTTGGCACTGGCTTCGAAAGTGGCCCTTCGTACCAACGGTGAGGGTTTGCTAGGTTTGCAGGTGATGATAGAGAACAGTGACAGTTCGCACATTTTTGTGGAGTACTTCATCTTGCCACTAATGTCGGACGGTGATCAAACAACGATCTAAAATGCTCTCTACAGTGCGACGGTTCATTTTTCAGCGAGCTAACACCTTTACATACTTAAATTGTGAAACAGCAAACTCTAATACGGTCGAGAGGATCGATCACCATAGAGATTTGTGAACGTATTTGGTAATTTAAAATTTTGAACAAAATAACAGTCATATTAAAAACATTCACCGATTTAACGAAACAAACGACTTAACGAAAGAAAATGGTTGTTTGGGAATGACTGACGAATCGCTGCTCATGTCAAAACAATTCACATTCGGAATGGCGTTTGGATTTTAATCGTCCACAGCACACAAACAAACAATTGTAATTTCGGTTTTACCCAATTCGACATAAATTTTATTGTTTTCCTTTCGCATCAGCAGCAGGAAGCTGCTGCTGCATAAATCGTGCATTTGCTTTTGTTACTAAACACTACCCACATTTTGTACCAAGTTGGCAGTGATTTTGTGCCCAAACGAACGCCTGAAAGTGTCCCAACATGAGCGAAGACGAGAGAACGCTTTGGTGTGGAAATTTAAGCGAAAATGTTACAGAAGAGCTGCTGTACGAACTGTTTCTTCAGGTAACTCAAGAAAGAGCGGACGACCGGTGTTGTGATGTTAATAAAGCCTAACGGAATCCTCTTCTTTCCATTTGCAGGCCGGTCCGCTGGAAAACGTAAAAATTCCCCGGGATGGCAATGGACGCCAGCGAAGTTATGCCTTCATAACGTACACCCATGCCTGCAGTGTGGAGTACGCGATCGGCATATTCCAGGGCACATCGCTGCTACAACGCCATTTATCGCTGGACAGAAAAACGCGTAACGGGCCGACCGCTGTACCGACGCCGCAAATCAATTTCAACTATCCTTCGGGCGCCGATAGCAACAACAGCTCCGCCGCAGCCAACCCATATCCCGACGATCCACCACCCCATCCGGTTCAGCAGCAAAACACGATGGATGGTGGTGGCAATGATCTCCCATCGCCGGATAACAACCTGGCCAGCCTTTATGCAACACAGAGTCAAAACGAGTTGCTGTCTGCGATGACGATGGCACTCGTGGGCGGCCAGTCGACCGTCGAGTTTACGCCGGAGCTGTTGGCACAGCTGGGCCAGCAAATGCTTGGGGCCGACTTTCCCCCGTTTGACGATGGCAACCAGCAGCAGCAGAGTTCGCTGCGCACGAAAATGAAGCAAAACAATCGAAGCAACAAATATCACGAACGTCATCATAATAAACCGTACTCACGAAACGATCGCTACGGCCATAACCATGATCGCGGCGATTCGCATCAACAGAGCCGTCAAAGATACGATAGCAATAGTAAGCGAAAGAGTGGCGATCATGATCGGCACCACGATCGAAGCGGAAGTCGAAGGCGAAGATAGTGGTTGAGCCGGAAGGGGCGGTGAAATATGGTACAAAAAATCGTCATTTTTTCCAGTCAACCCCTTACGTCGATACGGTGAATCAATTATTGTGAGGACGATCATCCATCGCCGAAAGTGGACACTGAGATGGTGTTTACGGTTGTAAATAAGTCGAATGATTGTTTACAAAATTTAAATTTAATTTAAACTGTGCATCTAATAAACCCGAATCCATCTCTTATCAAATTGTAAGCACGTTTTTGTTGTGCGCGCGAATGGTGGGTGTGTGTGAAAGTGTAACATAAGCCCGCTCGATCCATGCTGCTGTATGACACGGTTTATATTTCCTTTATTCTTCCTCAAATACCTATTAAATACAATTCTATTGAGCTTTACAAATATATGACATAGAATTGGCTTATTGTAGTATTTTAAAGTCAGCGCAGTCGTTACGTTCCCTTTTTTTAATTAACTTTTCTCTCTCTCTCTCGTCCCGCATGTTCATACCTTTTTTTTGTTGTCGCTTGTATTTTAAAAACATGGAATTTGCCGACCATCGGCGGTCGATGCTTCGGCTCACACATTCTACTTCTTTTGCACATGGTGGTTGGGGATTCTATGCGCGGGCTCTACACATCAGGACAGCAACGTGACGAAATGTTCACGCGTTTATGCGTTTGTTAAAAGTTAAATTTGATATTCTGCTACTCGGCCACGGAGGCGCGTTTGAGATTGTAAATGAGATACACGACATCCACTCGCACCTTTCTTTTGCTGTGTTTGCGGGCCATATCTCGCGGGATGTGAAGCAACGTCGAAAGGGATTTGTTTTTTTTTTTTCACTTGTTGAACAACCAGTCTAGTAGCTTTACACGTAAATACATAGTAAATGATCTTGTCTTGTAACATCACCCTCTCTATCCATCCAGTCTGTGCTTCTTGTGCATATCAGTCGTTCTTGTGCTTTGAACATCGATTGCTGTCCGTGGATGTTCTGTGGCCCCGTACAACAGGTTCCTGCATTCCTGTTCTCTCGAGTGAAGGGCCATTTAGAACTAGTGAGCGATTGGGATGATTCTGAACTCGTGGAACGAAAATCGTCGATACTCTTGATTGGCCCGTATCTCAGATGAACCTAACTATAACTTCGAGCTTGAAAACAGTTGCCTTAACTTACGAGAAAAATTGGTCGCCTACTCTGATTGAAGTTGGAATAATTTGTTCGATTAACATTTCTAGCCGTAAAAACTGAGTAGGCTAATTAGTAGTGTGATTTGTGATCACAACGCTACCGATCTTTCGCGCGCTTGTACGTGTGTACGCGCAGTTTGCTTCAAGATTCTTGCCTAACCGTCGACGGCACACTGACTTTTGCGCAAACTTTAAACCGCAAATAATCTCTGACTGCACTCTGGTGCGCTTCGTTGGCGGCGGAGTAGTAGGGTAGGAGGACATGGAAAGCGGACACATCTGTAGCGCAATGCAGAGTGGTGATGGCGCATATTGCTAACCCACCCACCCACCTCGTATGCGCGCTGCTGCTGCTTATGCTGAATGAACGATGCTGCGAAACGATGAAGGGAATAATGTGCTGTTTCGATCAAAGCGCGCAGATCTGTACGACAAAAGCACACGCTATTGTGCTTCGTTATTTTTGTGTTTTTTTTTTGTTCTCGTCTTTTCTGTTGCTGCTCCGTTCGTTTCTGCGCTGCGCATTGATCATCACACTGGACGACCGCCACCTCCCCACCCTACGTAAATTCACTATGACCAGCTACTCTTCTGCAGGTCTATCTGGCCTTCGAGCGTTTTGGCGAGATAGATGACGAAAAGCTGACTGATGGCGGCCCCGAGCGCTACGCCCGCAATCACGTACAGGTTCCGTTCGGCCCACACGCGCACTATCTCGATGCACCCGTTGGTCCAGATCTTTTTACTGGCCGCCGCCACCGACTGCTGCTGGATGTGGTAGCCGCACATGATGTTGACCAGGCCCGAGCTTATGTCCGTCGCGTTGATGCAGCAGCTGTACGGTACGCCACACTTTTCCACGCTCGGCGACGAACAGTTGAAGTATTCGTTCTTGCCCCAGTCCAGGTAGCCCTCGTTGCTAAGCCCGCAGCAGTGGAACTCTTGCTGGGCAAAGTCGATGAGATTCTGCAGGTCCGGATCGTCCCGGTAGGTGGTGATGATTTTGTCCGTAAACGATTCCTCCAGCACCGCGTTCACCTTGTGCGGAAACACGAACGCCGTAATGGCGATGGCCATCTCGCACAGGAAAAAGAGCAACAGGCAGAGCGAATAGAACTTTAGCAGGCAGGTGTTCTCTCGCAGCGCACCTAGGCAACCAGCAAGACTGACCACAAACACGATGCCTCCTGCGATGATCATGACGAGCGACAGGTTCAGCACGATGTCGTAGAACGTTTCCAGCTTGATCAGCCCGGTAGCCTGCCATTTGTCCACGAACGCATAGAACCCGATACCGATCAGCAGTCCACCGAACAGCCAGAATATAAAGTTGAGCAGAAATATCATATACTTTACGCAGGAACTGACGTAAGTAAAGTTGTTGGTAGGATAGCGATACGGAGGCATTTTTACGCGTTCGCGTTGCGTGTCGTTGTCCTTCGAGAGCCTCGCGTGAATAGCCTTATATGGGAGGGCGTTAGAGTATGCTCCAGTTAGGTGGGCACTAGGAGCTGGCCTTACACACAGGCAAGATGCTGCTGCTGATCTGGGCAGCCACAGTCTGTGGCATTTGCCAGAGCAGGAAATCCTTTGTTTACTATTTCCGTAAAACACACTGCACCAAAAGCGTAACTTGCACCAACTAGGACACCCGCCGATCGTGAATCATGATTTTAACCAGCTTTTCACAGCACAAACACACCACGCACTTTGCTTTAGTCACCAAGCAAGCAAAATCCTTTCCCACTTTCGAATCGGAGCTATGAAAATTTGCTTCTAAACTTGGCTTTTCTACCTTTTTTCTTCTTTCTTCTCCAGTCAATCATATATTTGCAGGGGTCGTCGACGGAGCAGCTCGCGAAGGTGATGAAGTATGCGTCATTTCATGGATTTAAGGTCGTTTTATTGGTTTTAGAGGGAAGCGGGAAACTTTACCGAGACCTGGCAAATTTATGTGAATTTTGTGCTTCATTTTCATCCAAAATAATTAAATTTTTAGAGCAAAAAATGTTTTATTGCTTTATTTTTGAACGAAACAATCAGCAATTTTTTAACGAATATTCGTTCAATTCCGCGCTAATGTCAAACTGTAGATGTCAACTTGACAGCAAACAAGGCAACAAAAAAAAAGGCAAGCGATTTTGACGCGTCAAAACGAAGCAAAAAGCAACAAAAACGGAAAGGACGGCAGAAAAGCGGCAAGGCAGAAAAAGTGCGTGTTTTGTGCTAAAATATCGATGGAAAGCGATCGTCTGGCATAGCTCGGGAATTAAAGCACGCATCTGCTGGGCGAACGTATCGAGCTCGAGAACGCACACCGACGCTGGGTGCGCTGGTCCTGCGGAAAGTTTACCATGAACCCATACGGTTGTGAGTACTGGTAGCCTCTGTGGAGATCATAAATCATGTCTTTTCTTATTACCTTCCTGTGTTTAGATGGCCACAAAATATTTTGCACCCAGCTCACTCCTCTCACTTTCTTACTGTTTCTGTACCGCTGTTCCATTTATGTGTATCTCTGTTCGGTTTTTGCGTTCGATTGCAATTTGCTGATGAATTATTACCTTACCGTACCCTTGAAGTTATGTTGAATGTGATACACACTACTGCGTAGCCAGCTTGACCATAGAACTTAGCTCGTTCGTTTCGCGAATGTTGTTTCCCGAGCACCGGTTTGTGGTCCCGGCCGGATAAACTTATGTTAAATATGTTGTGTTAGCGTAGCAGTACCGGCCAAACGTGGTTAGATCGTCAGGCCTGCCCGTTTTTCGGAAGGGACAACAGTTCAAGGTCTTTATGAAAAAAGCAGTAGATGCTCTCATATCAGTAAATTCATGTATCATGTATAAAGATGTGATGGAAAACTTTCTGTCTCTTGTGATACTGGAAAACGCTAAGTAAATCATCACAGCACAGCGCCATGGCTGCGCAGCGATCGCTGGCGATGGAAAGTTTTGCTGATCATGCTGATAGATAGTGTACATAAACCTAAACACCGATATATAAAAGTATATACCTTTTTAGCACCGTTCCTGTTATGTTGTAAATAATGAGCTCTTGATTTTTTCGTTTTTTTTCTTTCTCTTTTTTCTCTTCCTCTTTGTTAAATATGATCGCCAAATGTGATATGCATATATATATATTCCTGCTCTAGCTTACGATCGACGTAAAGAAGCGGATAGCAAGTGAATAGCGAAACACTTCCCTATAGAAATCCTTCCTATGCCTCCGTTAAATTTGATCTATCTGGAAAGCTAGAAACAGTAAAGATCTAGTACAAGATATAGCTCCCGCGCGCACTATTCAGTAGCTGTCGGGTCTCTCCAGACCCACTTAGCGCCTTTGCAATTTCTTCTTTCCGTTAAAGTACAACACACAAAAAGCACAAACCTGCTCCCATCACGTATATACATATTCACACAAGCACACACAAATATCGAAAAACAAAAATCCATTAAACTGCCATGGCTAATAAAATGGTCGGGAAGGGTAAATGTAAGTACTTTATGTTATTCTACTTTTACTACCTTATGCCTCTCTCTTTGCTCTTACCGTCTTATCTGTACAACTAACCTTAAATATGCACCGTAGTGTACGTTTAAAAATTACTCTGTAGTAGCAACACTAGCGACGTGTTTGTATGTTTGTCCTATACAGAAAGCACCGTTTTTAAAGTGTTTTATTCCCAACACTCTATCCAGCAATTGGCATGCTCAAGCGGTACTCGTGTAGCTAACCCTCTTCGTATTTTGCCTCCTGTGTGTGTATTGTCGATAACGATTGCGAACGATCACAATACGATTTGCCGGATCCTAACGCCCGTCTGACGCGGTTTTACTGTCTGACGGTTTTACTCTATAATTGCAGTACCGGTCGAATCGGAAGATGCGCATAAGCTTCGATTTCAGGTTGAGCTTGAGTTTGTGCAATGTTTGGCCAATCCCAATTATTTGCATTGTAAGTAACGTGTGGGTTCGTGCTCGAATGTTCCACTAACCGTTCTCTTTCTCTCTTGCTCTCTCGCATCAGTTTTAGCACAACGAGGATACTTTAAGGATGCCGCATTTGTAAATTACCTAAAATATCTGCTGTACTGGAAGGAGCCCGAGTACGCGAAATACCTCAAGTTTCCCATGTGTCTGTACTTCCTGGACCTGCTGCAGTACGAACACTTTCGGCGCGAAATCGTCAGCGCGCAGTGCTGCAAATTTATCGACGATCAAGCGATCCTGCTGTGGCAGCACTACACCCGCCGGCGCACAAGGCTCACCGCGCTAGGGACTACCAGCCTGACGGGGTTGGCAGTTGGGGGGCAGCCGGTTGGCGGTGGTGTCCAGGGTACGCTACTCTCGAACGATCCCGCCATCATGCCCAACAGCGGCAGTACGAATAACAATGGTAGCAACAATGGAAGCGCGATCAGCAACAACGGTGCCAACAGTGGTGGTATCGGTGGCATCGGTAGCATCGGCAACAATAATGGTAGCAGCGGCAGCAACAGCAACAATGGTCCCAACAGTGGCATCGTGAATGTTCCAACATCGGTGGCCGGCCAGCAGCAGCAAAATGGTGCCGGACTTGCGCAGCACAACGGCGTTGGAGGTGGAGGCGGAGGAGGTGGCGGCGGACTGCTGGGTAATGCGATGGGGACGATTGGCGGTGGAAGCGGTATACCGGGCGGTGGCATCAATCAAAAAGTTCCTTAAAGCTAGTGGCGCCTCTCTCTCCAACGGTCGACCAATCGTCGTTGCTAGTGTTGAGATGCTGCGAAACGCGTTGGAAGTTGGTTGATTGTCGTTGGTTGTATAAAGACTGTTTTTTTTATAAATATTGCCTAGCGTACAGTGTAGATCGTAAAGTAATAAGAGAGACAATTCAATATATATTCTGATGGTTGTATGTGTTTTCCTTTGCATCGAACAATTGCCATCGTTCTAAGGCAGGCTTACCTCGTTGGAAAAAGGTTTAAGCTATCCACGGATAACAAGAATCTGCACAGTTCCTGCTAAAATTTTCATTTCTATTGTAAAATTTAATTACCAATGAGCGAGTTGTTTAGCGATATCGGTCAAGGTGGACAACTTTTTTTTTTATTTCTCGTGGTGACGGCCAGGCCGTATATCTTATGAACTATACTTAATACTCACAAAATAATTCTTAGATGTATGCTATTTTGGTAGACATTTCCTTCTCCTGCCGTTGAAATGCACCTTATCCCGGGTGAACTCGGTAGAGGATGGGGAGTTCCGCTAGTAAAGTGGAGCGTCGTCAGGTTGTCGTCACGTGTTTTCGGAAACTCCCTTGATGAAGCTTCGGATCTCCAAACCGTTTGTTTCGGATTGCGTGCTGATGTCGTCACGGGCGACCATGCCGCCGGCAGAATGCCTGGGTTCGAGCACCACAACAGCTTAGTTGAGCCATCGTGGTAGTAGACACACACACACTCCGCCGGCAGCATGGCCGCCAATAGCCCTCAGGTCTCTCGAGTACTACCAGCTTTGGCCAAAAATGTGACTGGCGCTCGTTGGAGTTATTTGGACAAACAGGGTACAATAAACACATAGCACACTATATTAGTTTGGAAAATCAATAGTGCGTACTACTACGGGATAGGAAGTGGGAAGGAATCAGAGGGTGATTCCCATATCTTTGGCGAAGCCGAACAGGATCCGCGCGTATTCGGTAGTCCTTCTGACCCAGGATGTCGTCGCGTATTGGCACCGCGGGGGATCTTCCTGATGCCCGAACGGCTGATAGTAACCCGGGTCTTGTGGATCAGAGGATGTGGTCAATGTCGTGATATCCGTTGCTACAGCTACAAACCTTGCTGTCGGCACTGCCTACACGATGGAGATGCGCGTTCATTGCAGGTGGACACCTTTAGATGATTACACAAATCGGTCTAAAGATTGGGATTTTTAATAACTTTCTGTTGCAATTGTTGCCAGTAAAAGAAGTCTTAGATCCTAGCGATCCGTTCTATTGTCCATCAGAGTTTTCTGTACCATGTGATTTATGTATAAACTAAATACCACAGCTCTATCAATTGATATGGAGCCTTTGTGGGCAATACAGTCCTGCTTTAGAAAAAATATTCCTAGTCTAAATCTAGTCTCAGAACGATTAAATTTGGCGCTTGTAAAAATATATATTTTGCTAAATTATTGAAGGCAAATCGTTGATCGACTGCTCCCGACATCCTCAGCGATGGACAATAATGTTTTTTTTGGTTCAAACTTCAATCGCTGGACCTTATTCAAACATTTTGTATCCAAGACGTTTAGCGATAAACGTATTATTCGATCTCACTTGCATTCGCTATTGACCGTTACCGAGGGGCCACTATTATCTTTGAAGTACAATGATCGAAGTGATCGATTCTACCCAGATAACTTGGCTAACAGTGACTTGCGGAAAGAAATAGCAACTCGTGAAAGATAATTTGGGAATCTTGAGTGCTCCAACAGTGTAGAGGTGGTATGCCTGTTAACAGCGCTAAACGAAAAGTATTTTTGATAAGACTTATTTTACAGTTTGAACATGTTGCTCTGTTGTAAAGTGATTTATTAACAACAAGTAGTAAAGAAGTAATTAAGAAAAAGAAGTAGATAAAAATCCAATCACTCATAATACTTTGCACGATACAAAGCGAACGAGCCATCCAAACGAACCATTGTCTTTTTCCCTATCAACGTTTTCCCAATTTGCTCTCCACCGTTCAATATTGATCAGTTTTCCGACCAAAGTGCTCAGAAATTTTTCAGTGCCCTACTCTCTCTCTCTCTCTCTCTCTCTCTCACTGGCCCACCACCGGCACGAGGGGCAGGTAACGAGATCTCTAACGGGGTGTTCCGATATTAATCAGCCGGACGAGATCAGGTGAACGATCGATCGATTTATTTGTGAACGATGCATACAACGGTTTGGGGTGAGTAACAAAAAACAAAAAAAAAAAAACACATAAACACAGTTTTCTTGGCCAGTTGTGTTTGTTCATTAACGGTCGCCATACTGAGATCACTTTCAGCTGGAAATGGGATGGAATGGCGCTGGTGGCATACCATGGGAACTCCTCCGATCTGTGTCCCTGTACCCTGAACCGGGGTATATGCAGTTACGTTTGATGACACTCGAAATTATGAGAGCTGCGTAAAAATGCCCCAAAATCAATAGGACATAAAGTAGAAGCACCGGCAGTCCGCGGTGATATCATGTACCTGAATATGTTCCGTTGCGTTCTGTTCCGTTCCGTTAATTTAAATTGGAATGGAACGATAGGAAGATGAAGTTAAATGAAAATTGTAATTATTTCCTTCGTCCCTTAAATAGTTGCATTGGGGTTCTCTCACTAGGAAAATATCTACCACCACCTTATAACGGCGTGGAAAGTGACAATCTTCGCTTTCACTGGCATGTCGGTGTGTCATCCTCCTCGATCGTACGGGCATCGATGGGTGCTGCAAGGAAAACCAAACAAAGGTCACGATAAACCCTTCCTGGCTAGCGACCTAGACTTGGGTGGTAAAGATGACACTTTCTTTCCTCGGCCCCATTTCCCCATCCGTCCATCCTCCCTAATCTTCCCGCGTGGTTGTTCCCGCTGTGGATTATAGCACACCCGGGGCACGATTCGATTGGAATCGCGGCAAGGGCAAAGCGATTGAATGTCAACCATCTCGCCGTGGTTTGGTAGCTTCCCGAGTGGGGGGAAAATTCACTTGCACAGCGATGGGCCGCACGGTGTCATTCGACTGATCCGTTGTCCGATGCTGCTGGGGAGAAATTCTACTCATTCGAAGGGTGAAAGAGAAAACGGTCGTGTCGTCACGATCGGTGTGCGAAATTCCGCAACCAGGTAAAAGGTTTTCCTTTTGGGAGGTCATGTGGAGACAAAGCAAATTTGAATTTCAAATACTTCCGCCTCAATAACCGTTAGCGTGCGGTACGGGTAGTAGTAGGACAACATAATCAATCACCGTACCGCACGCGATTATCACCACCATTACATGTTGAATTTGGCGGCGAATTATGTGAAATGTTAATTAGTTTAAAATAATTTTGAGCACAAAATTCAAAGTCAACTTGCCCTTGCTTTACTCCCGTTTGCTCATTAGTTGTACCTCGCTGCGTAAGTGTGACGTGTGTGAGTGTGCTTTACTGGCCATGAACCGTTAGCAGGTTTGACAACTCCATTCGTTTAGTTTCCTTTTTTCGATTTACATGCTTCGATAAAATACGGCTCTTTTTTGTCTTTCAATAAACTATAACTAACTTAGTAAGAGAAAATAATTAAATAAACTTTCACACTGTTAAACAGACACTTCTTCAAGACTATTTTATTCTTAATGTTTTATAGTTCTTTCTTTCCTGCTTAAATTTAAATTATATATGAAAACACATGAGCAAAATAATTTGTTTTTGTTCGTTGTAACTTACTCGTATTTTATTGGACTATTTTACACTATGTACAGCTTTGGACGGACTGCGGTTGCGTTTGCTCGCAAATAAATAAATACAAAATGCGCCCTTACAGCTAATAATGGTTGCGCTCGTTCCGTAAATCGATAATGGACAATAAATAGCTTACACGGTACAAAACATTTGGAAGAACACGTACGCTCCTCAATCGGGTCCATGGAAAGAAAAGAAAACCCCTCAAAAAGAACGTGTAATCGAAATTAATTTCCTTCTAATGCACATTTGTGTGCCCTTTTTTGCTAGCCAGAAAGAAGAATAGAGATAGAGAGAGAGAGAGACCGTGTGGTAGGAGTAAAAACACACACACTCACGGGAAAAACAAGTAAAATTAGGAAACAACTTCCCGTAGCACCTTTCCCTTTGGGGCAAACCTACTCCTCCCCCCCCCCCCCCCTTCATAACCATCCTAAATAATAAGCACATCCCTTAAGAAAAAAAAACCCATGCTCACGTAATAAGCCACGGCGAAGAAAAAAACAGTTAGCAGAGCAATTGTTCTCGCTGCCTGTTCGTTCGCTCTTTAAAATAAACACTATCACGCTAAAAGGGGTTTCGGGGAAAATGTTTTTCCGAACGACGAACTCGATCCACATTCCCCAAAACTTCACTCTTCTTTTCGACAGTTTAATTGCCAAACATCAACACCAGTGTTAGCTCGTTGGGGGGTGGGGGGGGGGGGGGTGGTGGAGCACGTTAATAGGTGTGTTGGGGTAGTCTGCGCCCAGTCCAGTGCTCAC
Organism: Anopheles stephensi; assembly: GCF_013141755.1. Classification (NCBI taxonomy): domain Eukaryota; kingdom Metazoa; phylum Arthropoda; class Insecta; order Diptera; family Culicidae; genus Anopheles; species Anopheles stephensi. The sequence goes on along the minus strand of NC_050202.1, from coordinate 63,028,662 downwards.
TGTTCTCTCCCTGTCTAGTGTTTCTGTTACTGCTCCTTCTTGGCTTTCGGGTGGCTTATTTTAGCTTATCCGTAAATCCGCTGAAAGGAGGTAGCGCATAGGCGACCACCAGGCTGGATCTGGCTGGATCAGCACGCTCGTTACCGTGGCTTATCGTTTTGCCATTGCAATAAAGAAAGACCGTTGTGTCCGGGAAGTGAAGATTAAGCAAAATAAAAACAAAAAACGGCAAACATTCGTTATCTCGTTCCGCTGGACAGCGCGCCCGAAACGGTAGCAGCATTCCGGTTGTTCCCCCGGTTGGGTCTAAGAATGTGGGGTGAGCAGGGGGTTGGCAAAAGGGTTGGCTGCTTCTTCGGTGGACGACACTGGCGTGCGTTACGATCGGTGGTTACTTCCCTGGTCGCTTTCGCAATACTGATTGGAGTTTATTGTTGGTAGCAGCAGTTTGGTTGCCCTTCTACGTGGAGCATTTTTTTGCCATCCGTTTGATGTGATTTTCCGTTGGTTTTTCCTGAGGTGCTGTTTTGTACGTTCTGCAAATAGAAATGGCAAAGAAAAAAGAGGATGAGTATCGTAGTAAAACAGAAGCGCACATGCAATTAATGCTGGAAAAGCCTTCCGCGATCATTTCGATGTACGATCACAGTTTTTCACTCTGAGAGCGATAGAAGCACAAGCGTGTCGTTATGGCTTCATTATGAGTTCCTTTTGCATCCATGCAACGATTTTGCTCCGCAGCAAAACCCACGGGTCCCCTGGTATGGGGAGAATATTTAAATCACTTCCAGCTCAAAATTAGGCCAAACCACCGGGCAGGTGTGGTGCGTTGTCGCTTCGATGAACGTCGTCGAAGGAACGTATGTACGACCGGTGTAGTGAGCCCTTCGTAGGAATGGCGGCAGGAAAAGCAAACAAAGCAATTATGCATTCCGAACGGGAGATCAATGGAAATGTATGCAAAGATGGTGGTGCCGCGGTCATTGAATGCGAAAAAAGACAACACACACACACGTCGAAGGAAGCAGAAGAAACAGCGAAGGGAGATGGGACATTAATGAACGGTTATTAGCTCGATTCTTGGGGTTTGTCTGTACTACGGTGGTTCTCTTTGCTGCAAGTTATTCAAAGCTCGTTTGCTCGAAATGCTATTGAATGGTATCGCAGTTGGTACTACGGCGTAATACTTTGTATGGAATGTAGGGAAGCGAGTTTTATTCAATCAGTTTTACAGTGGCGGGCAATAGAATAAGCTTACCTTTGACCAAACCAAAATTTAGTGCAAGCATAATCAGCATTTTAACAAATTTATGGAAATTTTGCTTTTATATAAAACTAACCATATGGTAAAAGGTTTTGAGATACTATAAAAAATTTTTGTTCGAAATTTTTATATGAATAAATAGTCTAATTCATTTAGTGTAATTCGATCATGTCGATCTTGATGAACAAGAATAATTTTAATTACAATTTTTTTATTTTTTTTATATTCTTGAATAATGTGTCATTGATATCATTCTCTCTCTCTTTCTCTTCTTGGCCTAACGACCACTTAAGGTCATGCCTACCATTTCTGGATTACTAGAATTAATGATACCACTTAATGTAGTTAGCTAGTCAGTGCTCACTACGGGTTCAACTATCCAGATGGGATTTGAACCCCGGTCTTGCCGAATGAAGACCGGCGCCGTGGTCGCCTCTACTTCCGGGCCGTCCCTATTGATATCACTATAATATCACTATAGAAAACTTTGTAAAAATGGACCTAGTATAGCAATATGGGGCGGTCCGATGGGCGGCGCCGGTCTTCACACGGGGCAGGGCCGGGGTTCAAATCCCATACAGACTGCCTCCCCGTATGTAAGGCTGACTACTTTACTACGGGTAAATTTAAGTCACAGAAAGCCAGAAATGGCAGGCCGAGACCTCTCGAGGTTGTAGTGCCAAGGAAGAAGAAGAAGATAGCAATATTTTACGTCATTTATGGAGCTCTGAAGGACTACGATTTGGTATCCACTGTCACAAGCATTTGGCGCGAGAAACATTATGACTTAGAGTCGCTTTTTCCGACTTTGAAATTATACATGAAGTGAACAAATTCTTATAAAGTAATATCCGCAGTTGATTCAAAAAAGGAGAGAAGTGAAAATTTGGTGGCAGTGCTTGTCCAAAGGGATCTTGCTGGTAGCAGAAGAGGAATTTCCAGAATTTCTTTGAAAGCATCAAACAAGGGGTTCCAGAGTTATAATGTTGAAGTTTGTGCCACTAAGATGGCAGGATTCTTCTCAAAATATTGTTCGCGAGAGGAAAATATTAGTGATACGTAGAACAACTTATTCGTTACTTGCACTTACAGTATTTTCTCAGGTCATAAAACAAGTGTCTCGACGTTTAAAACAATAACAATATGCCGTAGACCGATTAGATACTGTATTATGCTTAAATCGCACATTAAAATACAACATTGTATTTTGCCTAGGTTCTAGGTCTATTCAGGAGTTTATTTAGCATTTTAACAACGATAAACAAAGCTTAATCTTTTGTAAGCTAAGCTCTTGTCAAATTTCCTATTGGGCTTTAATACTCAGATAATTTAATTCGTGCCATTATTAGCTTGGTATTTCATGTTTAAACTATTTATTTCTGTCATCACTTGCAATTTCTCAATTGTACTTGTTTTGTAAGAAAATTTTATATTATCATAAAAATAGTTGAAAAAATTTTGCTTCCATCTCTTTTTGCGTGCCATCTTTACTATAATAAACCCCAAATTGTCCTAAATTGAATCTGCCCTAAATTCCTACACCTAACCATCAAAAGTTGATCTCCGTTTATTTAATAAAACTCGCCACATCGAAAACACCCAATCGTTACCATGCGTTCGACCATTAAACCGTTTCAGTAATAGCCAACCCTCATTCAACCTTCCTTCACACAGTTATAATGTACCTATTTTGGCTATCGCCTCCCTAAAAGCGCTTAAGAAAAACTGCCCAAAACGAACTTGACGTACGATCAAATCGGGAGAAAACACAACCATTTTTCGATTTGCGAATAACCATTTTCACACCCGGTCCCGTCGCTTTAAAGCGCGCGTGTAAGGTGAGGAGTGTTGTGTGTACATCCAGCAACGAGGTTAAATGCTGTGTACCGAGAACATCACCCTTGTTGTGTTTACTGTAGGGGCTGGGCTGAAGTGTAACGAATCGGGCCAAACCGATTCCGTTAGCGTCTGGCGGGTTCCTCCGGGAACGGGAACGATCCCACCTCTTCGTTCGCTGCGTACGATCGGGTAATGAATTGTTGTGACTTTAATTTAAAATTGATAAAAAAGCTAATTTGCCATCATCTTCTGCTGCGTGTCGCTACACTACACTTCCCAGGTGATGTCACGACGGTCCGCTTCATTGCATCACTTGGGTTCATTGTGGCGTTTTACCAAGTTCAAGTTCAAAGCCCGGTGTGCTGCAAGAGCTATCGAGGTTAATATCTTTGCTCCTCCTCCACCCGGGGGATGACACTACTACTGGTGCGCGGTGGCCTGATGGAACGGTGTGTTACGTCAAGCCCAACGGCCCAAGTCCCAGGCGTGTAAAGGCGTCTAGAAATTAGCTAGAAAATATCGCCACGCAATCAACAGCCGCTTCAAGTGTGCCTGTGCCATCGTGACACATATTATTAAACAATTTGTCAAGCTCCCGCGGTCGGCTGCGTTCTGGTTCCGGCCGGCAAGCGTAGCACTCCCGGACTACGAGAGGGCGAGAAAATTGTGTCAAGATATTGGCGTAACCGGGAGGTATGCGTGCCGTTGTTCCATACGGTGGATGAAGCAATCAGTTAAGCAGGCGTTAAGTGAAGTCACCTACAGCGAAAAGAAGCAGCCGCTTCGTACTTCTCCCAGTACTTTTTTTCCCACCGGGAACTCCAGGCGAGCTGGTTGAACGAAGATGATGGTTATTAACTCATTTCCGAGCTAATTTTCATCCCATCAGCTTCGAAGCGTACGAGACGGCTTCAAAGCGTGTGCTAGCTTCAATTTCAGGAGACGATTTTACGCCAAAACATTAATCCGCCTTGTTTTTGCTTGCGTCTTATGTTAATGTTGGGTGAGTTTGTTGGCAAAAACTACCCCGATCTAGTGAAAGTTACGGCTGTAATATCAATTAATGCTCTGAACTGCTTTGTTGAAGGGCTAGTAAACATGGGTAATTGCTGCCGATGTGGTTAACGTTTTGCTTCTGTGTAGCTCGCTACTAGTGGAGCATAAAACCGAGCCCGCCTAAAGCTATGTCAGAGTTTCTAATGCCCGCAGTAATAGCACGCAGCAAGAATGAACGGCTCGAAACCTATTTCTGGCGCCAATCGTCCAACGGTATGACATGAGCTGCCTTATTAAACCGGCTACCCCGAAACAAGACGTTTATAATCATCTTAGGCGTGCTCCGATTCAAGCTTTCTCCTGCTTTCGACCGGTGTAGCTGGAAGCAAGTTTTTGGGATCCAGCCGTTGACAAATCCGATGACATCATCTCGACGGACACACTCGACGGTAGTAGCGTTTCGAATGAAGTGGATTCTTAATTTCCAAACGATTGCCCTTAATTTTATGGACCCGAGAATATAGCGCGATAACGTGATAGCGCAGAAAATGAAATTAAAGATGATTTTTATTTACTAAATTAGATCATGCATGCATTAACCTCGAAAAAACCTCACGCACGGACATAAAGCGTCAATAATTATCAGATTTATTAGACGTATAGAAATTGTGTGTCGGTTTTGGGCGAGCGCCAGCGAAAGAGAGATAATTCAATTTGCATATACAGATTCGATCAGTTGGGGCCCATAAATCTATAATTGGAATATTGGGGAGGGGGTTTAACGCGCTTTTCTGTGTCTCTCGAGCTGGTGAAACTTGCCCCAAACGGAAGAAAGTAGCAACGGAGGTGTCGATTGGGGTTCTCTTTTGACTTTGTTTTGGGGGAAGAGCCATCCAATGCATCATTGATGATTTCTCCTACCCCCAATTAGCATACTGTCGGTCGGTCTTATCATAAACTTCTTCCACTGTATTTACTCGCTGCTAACAAGGTGTCATCGATTAGGTTCGACAGGTTGGTTGTTCATCCACATTATTAAAGAATGCTAAAGCTGCTTTACTACGCTAGAAAGAGAACCCCATTGCTGTGCACAAAAGAAATTACCTTTAGAAAGGATAAACGATCGTCGTCACGTCGGTTGAGAAGCGCCTACTTGATACGCTTGTTCGATCAAACGATTTCAACGCAACGCGCGCGCGCACGCTCATAAGCGACGAACCCCCTTCGCGCCTGTCAGCTGCGGCCGTTTGGTGAAAGAATTTCATTTTTTTACGCCCGGCGCGCATTCGTTATGCAAATTGTAGCAGAACCGAAAAATAAAGGGCACACCGATGTGCTTACCGATCATCTCACGTTTTCCATTATTTTCACCATTCCCAGTGCGATGATCGGCATCGGGATGGAAAGCGATCCGCATCGTTTTGGGTGCGGGGCGTGACGGCACGGTGCGTTTTGTTTCGTGCCACCGAACTAAACCGGCTTGTCCCCGGTCGACCATTTTTATGGGAGCGAACCATCATCGAAAGTGTCCCATAGCGGGGAACGATTTTCGGCCAGCACTATTTAGCGGGCGGTTTCACTTTTTTTCACACACTCGGGAAACCTTTATCGACAACCCGGACGTACCGAAAATGAACGGTAAACGGACGCTCGCACGCATTCGCCTTGTGCATAATAAAATAAACGTCAACAACAGCGTGCGTAAAGCGAATGTGCACTTTCCCTTGCGGGATGCTTTTTTTCGTTTGTACGAAGCTTTTGATTTAACCCAAGCCATTCCGCCTTAAAAGTAAAGGAGCTGCTGCTGCTGCTGACTGTTGTTCTCAAAATCCGCCAAAATGTACGCTTGCTGCTCACTTTCTTATCCTGCGCTTCCTGGGCTCCACAATAATCGAGAATGTTTCCCTTTCACTATTTATATTCGGTACACGCGGTACGTTCATCATTTCGCGCATGGCCACGAATTACCTGCTGGCGGGAGCCCATATGGGGAGCTCTCCACCTGATAATTTGATATGCTATTACATTCGTTGTGCATTGGTGTGCCAGACAACCAACCGTCCATTTTCTTACGCATCTCAAGGTTCTTGACGATCGCGTCTGGCACATGAGAAGAAGAAAACAAACCAGCTGTGTCTGCCAATCTCACTGTCGGAAGCGTCGATGTCGGTTCTGTTCTCCCACGAACGCTTTTCTTTCGAAACAATTGTGTGTGTTTGTTCAAGCAAAACTACCGTTCCGAGCATGGGTTACTTGCCAAGAACCATTAAACATGCGTGTTGCTTCCCCTTCGACAAGCACCGAGTGATAACAGCGCTGTGAACATGCTGCATGCCACCACACGTAATGTAAACGAACTCTTTTGTGCACCACGGTGCGTTGCCATTCGCCGGCAATGATCTTGTTCCGGCTGGCATGTTTTGCGTGCCAGTGAAAGAAGTTCTACACCGGAACAAGCCACACCAGTGCACCAGTGAGAACTTGAGCACAGCGGAAAACAATCACCGGTCCGGCACCGTCCGGTTCGAGTTTCATGTGAAAGGTATGCACGAACAGTTAATTCTACGATCAGGCTTAATACAAAGTTTAATGTAAAGTTTTCTAATATTAAATAGCTTATTGAAAAGAAAAAATAGTGGTTTGCTACTAGGCGAGCAAACTTTACAAAGATTGGATAAAACAATGTGGACGGTTAAGAGCCTTTGCTGTCACAGCTATGACAGCCAAATCCGTTAAGCATTTTATTAAAAAATTACTTACGCATTACTTTAAAAAAATCAAAAACAAAATTTCCTTTCACTAAAACTGTGCTTCTGTACTTGAAGTTCTATCCCGATATTGGGCCGAAAATTCTCTCTATCCAATGACAGAACGGAAATATTCCTGACCAGTTCTGATTAATTATTAATATATCAATATTAAAACTCCTTCATGTCATGACATAGTTGAGCCTACTTGCCTTAGTCGCCCAGCTTATGTGATCATGTCCAGCCAAGATTGCCCGTCCCAACATTATCGTATGGGTCATTGTCATCTGCACAGCAAGCAATACATCATCGGTGCAATTTATTATCCATCGCAAACCATTTCGCTTTAATAGCGTCCACTAATTACCTATTCTTGTACCGATTCCGGCATTGTTTACTCACTCTAAATGCTTCAGTAGGAGAGCAAAAAACAAGCATTTGTTTGCACCGGTGAAACACACAAAAACGGCCGCGTAAAAAGAAATGAGACTTTCCTTCCTGGAGACGCGTTCGCGTAAGTGAACATAGACGGAGTTTCTTCGGGTACGGGCGGTTTGCAAATGACAACAGCAGTATGCTGCCGCAGCAATGCCCCGGCAATGTGCGTCATTAACAGTACTTCTTGCCCGATACAGTGACCACTTTCACACCGTCCACCATGGGCTGGGGAACGGAACGTGACCGTGCAAACAAATGCCCTTTACGCCTTTTTGTTTGAACGAAATATGAGCTCTTTCCCCTCCTGGAGAGAAAGGACAGGTGTTTAATCAAACAAACACCCAACCTCACACCGACGGCAAATAAGCTGTCGGTGATCTACTGATGGGTAGCAGGAAGATCGATGATCGGCCCGCCCACGGTGTTCCGTTCTGCAGTTGCATTCCACAACCGATTCTTCCACGTGCCCACACAGGGAAGTTATGGAGTCAATGGAGATCCCCAAAGCCCCAGCCACCGAAATTGGGGTCATCGAGTGAAGCCTATTGTGCCGACAAGCCGGCAAGAACGGAAGAGCGGAGGATTTATTTCGGGACACGCATCTTACCGTGGCTCCTTTCGAGGTCACTTTTCCCGCGACGGAACCGCGAACCGAATTCCCGCTTACCGATTTTTTTTTGTTTTTTGCCCGGCATCATTCGAACTGCAAGAAGCCGAAGCGGATTTGTTATTAAAAGATCTAACCATGAAACAACAATAAAAAAACAGAGGAGAACAAATTGTATCCAAAGAAGCACCGTCCAAAATCCCCCGTAAGGGGTAAGGTGCGCACCAGCCTCAACAATAGTGGCGTTGAATTATTTGAATTTTTACTCTCGTTGAGCGTTGATCGATCGAATCGCGGGATAGGGGATGGGAAAGAGGACTGGTTATTTAATGAAAATCATCCGGAATGTCCCGGTCCTTTCTTCTCGCGGCTCAGCGCCTTGTTTGCACCCCGATCGATTATGTCGGTCGGAAGAGAAGCTTGTGGAACAAAACTGGCACAAGCCGTTGAAGAAGAGAGCTCAGCGGTTGGCCCAAACAACAGTCCACAGTGGCGCAACGAAGCACGCTCCAACGGGTCGATCAATCGATCGATCGATCAGCTCCTTACTTACACCACTTCATATGCCATCACTGCACACTCCCCTGTACCCCCGGACCGTGCCCAAGATCGCCCAACAATTCACCCAGAAATGAAACAAACACAGAAGCCACTTTCTTTTGCGCCAAATACCGTTCCACCCCGGAGGTAAGGCCCGAACAACCAACGGACAGTGCGCCGTCATCGAAACAATGATCGACCGGTTTCGGACTCAAATCATCCACGCCACCGGGAAGTTTCACCTCGCATTTTGCTCGGATCAGATACAAATTGTGTCATAGGCAGGGACACCTTCCTTCCGTTACATACGGCCCCCGGAAGGTCACACACACACACGGTTGCTTACCTCACAGTCCGAAGCTGAAGTCTTCGCCACTTTCGTCGCTCAGCACGTCGAAAAAGTCGGAACTGTCATCGCCAGCATTCGGTGGGACGAAAGCACCACCAAACACATTGTCCAGCCGCTCCTCGACGCCCATCTGGGTGGCGATACCGTAGATCAGTCGCATCAGCACCAGCCGCACAAAGTTCGGTGTGTTCGTTTCGCGCGATTCGTAGTACAGCTGTTTGAGCGTTTTGCGCGAAGGACCTCTTCGCCGGTTCGGGAAGCGTCGGCGGGCATCGCACACGGTGGCCACGGTAAGCAGGACGATCAGTCCGACCACTAGCAGCTGACGGGTGTTCATGGTCGGTGTTGGGTGGGTTTGTTTCAATACGAGGAAGTAAACACTGCACGGAACTAACGCGAACTGTGTCCTCAGTCACTGGGGCAGCAAATATTCACACGCGCACTTTGGATAGTCAAACAGTCACTGTGAAGTTCTTTCTACGGACGGTAAACCTTGTCTGATCACGTTGAGCGTTCGCGTCGAAATGATTACAGCAATTACAGCACACGCACGCCTGGTGAGGCTTCTGCTTGAAACCGGAAGGAAATGCTGTTTTTTTAGTGGAGCTCTGCTGATCCTATTCGGGTGGATGCTTGAGTCAGAATGATCACTAAAAGCTGTGATCCGCGCTGTAGTAAGCTTCGGAAAAGCTTGATCACGTTTTTGCTCACCCTCTCTGTCTTTGTCTCTTTCTCGTTCTCACGCGCCAGTGGGAGCTCTCTCGTGAGAGAGGTGTGGATGGTTTGCTCAGGGATGTCCAACACAATGCAAGAAAGAAAGCATGGGACAAGTTTGAGCAATTCGTTTCCTATTCTAGATTCGTGTTGACCTCTTTGAGTTAGAGAAGATAAGCATTTTTTTTCTTCTTATTATACAACTTATTTACACCACGTAACCAAATTATCAGTCTTTGCTATCGAAGGAAGATTTTACCTAGTTTTTACAGCACATAAACCTCCAAAGGAGAAGCACTGCTCGAGGAGGACCTTCTACTCTTGTGGCACTTCAAGCTCAGAAGGTCCTGGTCTGCCAAATTGGAGCTGTTATTGAATAATCAGTGTTGCGTAAGTGGTATTCATCCGGGTCGGATTTGAGATTCCTTCCTGCTCGCGTCAGGACACTCCAGCACTTAACCTCCAAGTCACCGATGGACCAGGATTAAATCCCGTTACGTTTATTTAAGACAATCTATTATTATATTATTTGTAAAAGATTCCTTCCTTCACTTAAACTTATCTGTAAAACTCCCACCGTTCGGTAGGCACGCCTCCATCAGCCATCAGCTACATTTCTCCTCATCATCGGACACATCGTCCACCTCAAGTGGGTCAACGTTTTCCGCATCATCTACCAAATCGCAACACCCGTTGGCTTTGCGTATTATGTCACCCCACAGGAAGTGTCCCTCGCACACGGGACAATCTCCCTCGACGGGAACGTACTGACCTGGTGCTAGAATGCGCTCGGCTAAACATTCCAGATGACAAACTAGTGGGCAGCGTGGCTGCAGGCATCGTAAAATTAAATCACCCTGTCCTTCCATTTCCTCCAAATCCATCCACCGGTTACACAGTGTACAATCGGTCGCTGTCGACTGTGACCCATCCGCATCGTTGTTGTCGCTTTCCGAATCGGAACTAATTACCACACTCTCATCTGTTACTGGCAACGTAAGTGGTTTTTCCTTTGTGACGGGATTGGAATCATCATCGATTTTCTCACCACCCATCACAAGCAGATCGTACTCATCGAAATCGTAATTGATGGCTATTTTACTGCTCTTTCGAGCCCGATTAGACACGAGCTGCTCTTTTGCTGCTCTTTCACCGGTCACCGGGTTTGTCTTTTTCTGCTTGCGCTTGATCTTTTTCATTCGCCCAAAACAGATGGGCATGTGGAGGGGCGGCTTTTTTCCTACCTGAAACGATTGGAATGAGATCATGCAGGAATGTGTTTCCCTTGTATAATCTAGAACGCATACCTCAAACTCCCGGTGGAATTCATCGGCAAACCAGCGTATTACGAGCGGCAACCGGTTCCATGGCCCAATTCTCAGCATCTCGGTAAGTATGCGAAAATTGTACTCAAAGTTGGATTCCTTGCGTAGCTTTTTCTGCAGTTCTGGAATCTGTTTTAGCCTTCGGGATACGCGTGGCTGCTGCCAGGCCCACTCGAACTGAAATGGATGATAAGCAACCGATTATAATCTTTGTCTTTTGCGGTTCTCGAATCTTTGTGCTTATTCTGCTTACCCGTAGTGCTGATATGTTGTTCGGAAATCCGTGTACAATCAAGACCATCGTCCTGGTGGAGATTCAATCAAACAGGTTAGGAAAGACAGTCGGAATTTGATCCCATACCATGTGAATCCTTCTCACCATGGGCCACGGTTGGACGTGCGTCTTGCACCGCCGGCATCCTCACCGCGGTTGTGTTGTTTTATCCTGCGGTTCGGATCGACCGTGTACCCGATGTACGTGCGGCCGGCAAACTTTGGATTCGGGCTTTTGCTCACCAACAGATAAACGCCGTAAAAATCTTCGATTTCATCTACGCTACTCATGATCGCAATCACATTAGGGACGAAAAGTGAACAATAAAATTGGCTGCATACAATACGTCCAGCTGTTGCAATTGTTTACTACGCGGTGCTAAAATCTGCATTCTTGGCATTGTTTACTGCAAACATAAACAAACATTGCACCAAGGGCGGTTGATCGGTCATCGTGAGAGCCAACTGGAGAACATTTCACAAATTTTTGGTTTTGTAGAAAGCGGCAAAATACTAGGATGATAAATTGCCTGGTTTTCACCGATCACCAATCGTTTTATTAATATTACATTCTCTTCTTTCCAGACGAATTTTCTCTTCCAAAAACACATTTATTATAACAAACCGGTTACATATGTTCTTCTTTGAAAAGTAGGAAGTTGTTTAAATTATTTAATGCATACAATAGCTTTCAATTTCCACAATTTTTACAAACGAAAAATTCCTTTTTTTTCGAAATTGCGATGTACTGTTGTGTTGTGTGGTGTAATCACTGTGCGGTGTCGTAGTGCGCGGTGTAACGTCTGACGTTTCTAGGTGAAAACACACACTCGATTTGAGGCACCCTGTGCCGATGATTGTCAAATCGATGTAAAGAATTTTTATTAGCAAAGCTAGAATAGCTCATTCAGCGTACAGAGATTTGTAGTTTTTATACGCTTACATATTACAAAACTATTTATCTAGGTTATCACCGTTGGAAGGCGTTTCGAAACATGTAAAATGAGTGTGCGTGTAACAGTAGGGCTACTGTGAGCCCCGTCTCTTGGTACGCGAGTGAGCTAAAACTGGCTGCTTCTGGCTGCTCCGCTCCGTTGTCCCATATTACCACACACACACGCACTGCTTTTGTGTTGCCTGCCCGTTCCCGTTCGTTGTGGTTCGTACTGGTGGTGTGGCTATCATCCAGCATCCGCGATACGCTTCCCGTGGTATCGTTCCGTAGTGCACCGCGGAACATACCTCTGCATGTCGTTGTTGGACCCGGAGGTGTGTGGTGTACAGTGGTTCACTGATCGATTCTTTAGCAGGGTGAAACGATTGGCCTGACGGTAGAGAGAGACACACACACACCCGCGAACCGCCCGTGCATCGAAGGATGTCCAAAACGCTGAAGCGGCCGGTGGCTGGCGAACGGCCTAGCTGCTACATTCCCAATCGGCTCGAGGAACGTCGCAATAGGCACCGAACGTTGCGCCAGGAACGGCGCCGAAAGCCGGACAAACCGGACGATTTCGTGACGTACGAAGATAGCGACAGCGAGGAGGAAACGCCAAGCCAGCAGCATCAGGTCCTTAGTACATCGTACAACTTTGTAGACTACATCCGCAGCAGAGAATCAGACTTGCACGATGAGCGCACGATCGATCCGACGTACGCCAGTCGTCACATCCTGACGCACGACATGTTCCGCGAAACGCCCATCTCCCTCGGCAACATCAACAAGGTGTTCTGCTCGCAGTGGCTCAGCAACCGGCAGGTCGTGTTCGGTACCAAGTGCAATAAGCTGATGGTGTACGACGTGAACATGCGGCGGGTGGACGCGATTCCGACGCTACCGAACAGCCACGGTGCCAGCCCCGACACACAGTCCGGCATACACGCGTGTCAGATTAATCCTAGCCACAGTTTGCTTGCGACCGGCGCGAGACATTCGGCCGACATCGCGCTGTACCGGTTGCCAACGCTGGATCCGCTCTGCATCGGCGAGAATGCACACCGTGACTGGGTGTTCGACATGTGCTGGCTGGACGATCAATTCCTCGTGTCGGGATCGCGCGATACCAAGCTAGCGCTGTGGCGCGTCAACGAGGATCTGATGGAGTTTCCCGAGGTGAAGGACGGCGAGGAGGAGCAGGACGTGCCAACGTATGCACACATTTCGCCCGTTGCGGTGAAGGACTGTCGCGGGGCGCAAAAGATCCGTGCGATTTGCTTCAACAAAGAGTACCGGGAGCTTGCGCTGCTTTCGCTGAACGGGTACATGCATCTGTTCAATGCGGAAACGTTCTCACAAAAGCTGTCCCGAAAGCTGCCCAACTGTCAGGAGAATGTGTGCATAGCCTGCCAACCGAATGGACTGTACGCGGTCGGATGCCGTTCGTACACGCTGCTGCTGGACCCTCGGACGCTGCAGGTAAGCTGCATCGTTTGCGTATCCGTTCGATTCGTACTCTAATTCGGGCAATCTATTGTTGAGCAAATTCAAACAGTTATTCCTATTAACCATTGTTCTCATCTTTTCCACAGGCCGTGAAAAAGATTGCATCGCGCTACAGTGGCTACGGCATTCGGTCGGCCAGCTTCCAGGGGAACATCCTCACGATCGGCACCGGGATGGGAATGCTAATGTTTTTCGACATCCGGGCCGGCAAATATCTCGAGTCGTGCATCAACTCTTCCCGCACGGTCGTACTGAAAGCTAGCAAAGGCTATGTGGTAAGATACAAGCTAAAATCCCTTGCTTGATGGCGTGGAAACACGTGTCTAATATCGAGTTCCGTTCCATCGAAATTTTAGGCCCAATTTCCTGACGAAGAGATGGATGGATTCCAACAGAACAAATACTTGCCCGCTATCTACACACACTGCTACGACAGCAGTGGCACGCGACTGTTCACTGCTGGCGGACCATTGCCGGCCACGCTTATAGGAAACTATGCAGGCATCTGGCAATAATGGTTAGTCAACCTACGCTGATGCTGATGATGATGATGATGGGGTTGGCTGCTCGTGGTGTGACCCTAATGGATTTGGTCTCCATTTGGATGAAGGCATCTTCATCGAACACCACCAACCCCGGGGTGTAAGTATTGATCACGTTTTAAGAAGACACTCGTACATCTACAACCACTGATGGTCGATGATTCCCCAAAACCTCCCCCCCTCCCATACGAACTGTGTGAAACGTATCCTTACACTCTTGGTATTAACGCTAATTTATAGTGTGACACGATGGATTTACGCGTTTTTTTTTCATAAAAATCCATTAGTTTTTACCCAACACGGTTTGCTGAATCTTCGAAAACTAGCTTAGGTAGACGTTTTTATTATTTAATTTTTAACGAAGAACTTTTACTGTAGCTTCAGTTTGCTCATCGACATCACGCACATAGAGAGGGTGGGCTCTTTGGTCCTTGTGTTGTTATTTTTGGAAAGCATTTTCCACCAAACATGATTTGACAACGATCAACAATACAGCAAATCAAATGTTTCGAACGACTGCACTATCAGGAAGCTATATATGGGGAGTGTGTGCGCTCGTCCCCAGAACGATTGTACAGAGTGTAGAGGGTTTGGATGGTGTGTTGGATGTGCGTACAGGGCAACGCAACTGTGCATGGTGGCAACAAGCTTTTGTGGCGTGGTTCCCAAAAATAGTTCAAGAGTAAATTATACGAGAAGAAGGGGGTGAGGTAACGCTACAATTGGCTGCAAGCGCGCTTTGAAACCATGCATGCAACAACAGATGCTGAAGGTCGTCCTTGATAGATTTTTTTGTTTTGTTTTTGTAAGTTGATCAACCCAAACCAACCAACCAACCGCACGATTCGTTTAGGCATGATGATGATAATGAGTACTATAATAGAAATTTCATAAAAATGCTAATAAAGTCTACCTAGAAAAATTATCGATAAGATCAATTTAACAGCGACACGTGGTATTGATTCTTCTTCGGCGGTGTGTAGAAACGGATGACAAAGTGGAACAAATGTCCTTACACATTGCGGCGTCCCAAAGAATAGGAGAATCCTGATTCTTCCCGATAATTCCTATCTAAAACCGGTATCGCCATTTAGTTAACTGATTAATTGTTTATCCATTAGGGATAGCCTGGCCGTATTGCTCAGTTGACAGATTTCAACAGTCGTTAGAAGTTCATTTTTGTTAATTCAAATTCTCCTTTAAGTTTTAAAACTTAAAAGAAAGTAATTCTTTTTTACTTTACAGTGTGTAACTTTACAATAGTAGACAAAAATGTGCGCTTGAAGGTATACCCGTCGATAGAGACTGATCTCCCTCTAAGCTGTTTGTGGACCTCAAGAACAGCGAACAGGAACGCTTGGCAACGTTCAGAGGCTTTCAAATGCGGCTTTGTTCTCCACAAAAGAACTTAAAGATGATCTATTCCGTGCTGTACGAGGTAGCACAAATTTCTACCAAGAGTCACCATTAAAAGGGACAAAGAGGCTCACTTGTGTAGACCACCTTTGGATAAGAGGTGAATGCTTTTCTTCTTCTGCTTTGGCCTACCGACTTAGGTCATGCCTGCCATTTCTGGCTTACTAGACTTAATGATACACCATAGTTTGATAGTCAGTCCTCCCTACGGGCGAACGGTCCAGATAGGATTTGAACCCCGGTATTAGGATCGGCGCCGTTATCGCCTCAGCCACCGGACCACTTAAAACTTAAACTTCAATTTTCCCGTAGAAAGCCTAATCAAATTTTTTAATTAGTATAAAGGAATATTTCTTTCAAAACATGATCGTCCCAACACATGGAGCAACTCATTCGCACATGTTTTCAATTGTTCGATTCCTTATTCTTTATCTCATAATCAGGAGTAGTGAAATATGTTTTGTAACAGTTCACTCAGTGTTTGTTTTTAAGTTATCATTTTTCTCTCTCGCTCTCTCTCTCTGTCGTTCACTTACTGTCTAACAAAAAAACGGACACATTATTAATGTATCTACAATAAAGTTAATAATATTAATAATAATAATAGTAATAGTATAATAGTTCCATATAATGTATGTATAATATAATATGCATCT
This sequence comes from Anopheles stephensi, assembly GCF_013141755.1. NCBI lineage: Eukaryota > Metazoa > Arthropoda > Insecta > Diptera > Culicidae > Anopheles > Anopheles stephensi. Next base: position 63,012,513 of record NC_050202.1, on the reverse strand, counting down.
CGCCTAATATTCCACATTGTTTAACGCGTAGCCACCGTCGTAAAGGCCATGCGCGTGTCAAAACTCGCAACACGCATAACTCGTACGTGTCTCGTACAAAATATTCCATATCTCAGGTTTGCCGGAGCCGATTTGTCCCTATCTATATAAAATACAAACTGCCCCCCAAAAAAGAGTTCCGTAACCGTACACTATAGTATACAGCGCTTTCCACAAAACCAGATTGTGCGCCCATTTTCCTGGACCGTGTGGACGAAGACGATTTAGGTGGGGGTAGGGGTGCATGTAGAGAACGGCGAGATACTTCTCCATTGCACGCGGCTCAATAATTTTACAAAGAAACTAAAGCTAGCGTTTCTGCCTTCTTTTGTGCGCGACTATTGGTTTTTGGTGCCGTACCGGATTGGAAATTTAAAGGAAAAAAAAACTAAAATGCGCAACAGAACCCCCCATCCCCCATTTTTCCTCCCATCCCATTGATAAAAGGACGCCATATCTCATCACCTATGCTGAATGACTCCGTGCCGTTCCTTGCTATTGAGATTCCCGGCGTTCAGGCGGAATCAGGCGGAAGGCGCTAGCGGACCGATGACGACCGGGGTTGGGGGAAGGTCCACGACGCCGACTACTCTAATACCCAATACTATTTGGAGACACATTCTACACTTATCGTGTTGCTGCTGACCGCTAACGCCAGCAGTCGTTCCGCCGTGAATCGCTTCATCGATCGTGCTCTTAAACAGCTCTTATACAGCGCAGCTTTCTACATCACATACACGCTTTTAGTAACCGGACACACACGCACACACACAATGCACACAACATGCAATTTCAGTTGGTTTTTTGTTGTTGTTTTTTTATATGGAAAAACGTTTTTCAATTTTGTGGAAATATCGTTCTACCCCTAGTGCAGGGGTTTTCCTCTCTGGTGGTGGTGGTGTTCGTTTTAAGAAGGCTACATCGTATGGTACAATCAGGGGTTTTTAGGTGTATTTTCTACAGTTCTCTACATACACATACACAAGCGCGCACAAGGGTGCGGATCGGATCGGATGTAAAGAGATCTCTCATCCTCATCAAGGCGCGCTAGTTTCATCATCCGGCCACCAATAATATAGGCACCCTTGCGTCGTCTGCCTTCTTCTTGGCTCGTAAACCACAAGATTTGGATTCCTATTTGTACCTTACAAATCTACTCGCCTGTCGACACAAATGTTGCATCTTGAGTACGAATTTTCATCTAAAAATTAATTGTGTGTGTGTGTCGCTCTCTCTCTCTGTTAGGTGCATAAGTTATTTTGTGTGCAGTTTTACATCCTACTCATCCCTCTCATACACACACACACACACACAATGATTTAAGAAGTTATTTCCTACATTTGTTTCTTACAATAAAAAAAGAAGGAAATTAATAACAACAAACATCTCTCTTGTCTTGCTTGCGGTTGCACAATATTGATGTGTTTGCCAGGTGCTGTCTATTCGGTCTGTCTGGCTAGTAGAGTGTAGTCTTATTATAAATTCGAATCATTTCCTTCTCCCATATATCTGCACATAGATAGGATGCACGGGTTTTGTTAAACGACCACATTCAATATCATTTCGTTCCAGCCTTAGCCAGCCACTCCGGCAGGCAGGCAGTTAGGTTCAGGAATTGGTGATGGGAATAATCACTCAGTAAGGTGAACTAAATCCGTGTGAATGAGTTAGAGTAGTGAGTTGAATCGTATACTCACTCTTTAAGAGTTGAATCACGAGAAAGGATTTAACTCTCCGTGCCGACAAACCACTGAGTGAGTGGGTGAGTTAGTCGACACGAAGAGGGGTGCATCTCTCATTCACTCATTCACTATCAGGAATGCAGTTTGCAGAGCAAAAGCAATTAGTGTGTGTGTGTGTGTGTGTGTCTGTCTGTTAATGAAACAAAAACCACAGTTTGAGATTACAAAATTATGGTCGACGCTTTTTGAGACTATCGAATTGGTTAGACTTCCTGCTCCTAGTGTCTATCGTAAACAGTAACAATGTAATGTGGTGCGCCGGCGTCTTGTGCACAGAGCCCGACCCAGGCCGACCAGGGAATTATCTATTTCAAAAACCGTTTTGTTGTATGTGTATATATATATATATATAGTTGAGGCAGAATCTTGTTTTGTTACCAGCATCCAGCAAAGAATGTTTGTTCACGTGAGGAGACACGTGTCTGTCGTGTGGGGTTTACGTTCAAAACACAAAAGTAAAATAAAACAAACAAACAAAAACGTACTACGTTCCCAACGGTGGAATGATTATCAGACTGGTAGAGAGAGTGGTAGAGAGCTACATACATACAGTTAACCCAGTTGCGGCTGACGGGCCTACTAACCAACATCGAAACAGCGCAAACAAAACCCGATATCTTCCGTTAGCCGTTTCGCAGGGAAAATAAGGATCCTTCCGTTTTGTTCGAAATTTTGTGCCTAAAAGTATGAAACAAAGGAAGGAAAAACAGTTCATAATTGCTACCATAGCTACAATCTGCTCTACTACAACAAACGCTTTTAAGTGCGCTAATGGAGGAGAATGTTGTCCACCCTTCTTCTCCAACCTAAGGCGGCTGCCTGTCGCAAAAGGTAAAACAAAACCAATCCAACAAAATTGTAAAAAAAACACTAATAACGGTCAAAATTTAAATTTTAAATTTAAAAAAAAATCTCCCCTATGATTTGTGCGCGCTCTCTCTCTCTCTCTCTCTCTCTCTCCATCTCTCTCTCTCCCCCTCTATATCGTCCGCTAATTTTGGTGCTGCATAATGCTGATCGTTTCCGTTCGTTTTTTCTTCTTCTTCTGTTGCGCTTCATGATCGCAAATCGATGATCCGTCTGGGTTGTGTCCACGTGATCATATTAAGGCAAGAGGATCTGTGTTATCTTTGTTGCACGTTACGCATCAGCGCCCGCGTACAAAACATACTCCGAATACTAAATAAATTCTTCGCTCTATACAATAAATAAATTAAATGTAGATCGCGCACCCGGTATGGGTTTGCCATACCGCACGAACTACAGTGTGTCTGTGTGTGTGTGTGAGGTTGTGATAACTAATGGAAAGTATAGTTCAGAGATGATTGTCCCCTGCGAACGGTTGATTCACACCCCATCGGCGTCGAGTATTGCTGCGCGTCCATCATCGTCCACGGCACAGCGCGCGCGATGAAGTCCTTTGCCGTGCTCGCTCGCTAGCATTGCGTCAACGGATCGCCACCGTCCGCGCCACGCATTAGCAAACTCCGATGGGGAAAAAAGTGTGCCAAGCTTGCATCGGGATAGTGCTGGGTGGCAACAGTGATCGGCGTTACACTGCCTAGCGTTCCGACCACCGGACCACCACCGCTGCTGCTGTTAGTGTTGCAGGGCGCGTTGGTCGCTGAGGATCCATTATTTAGCGTACCGGTGCCGGCCGTAGTCGCTGCTGCAGCGCTGGCGGCCGCCATCACTGCCGTAAAACCGGACCGTGGCATGTGCAGATAGTTATCGTCCCCGATCGGTGCCTGCCGGCTACCGTACTTGAGGTCACGCGCCAACATCGACTTGTACTTGCGGTGTATCTGCTCGAGCGTGGTAGCAATTTCGTTCAACTTTTTGATCGTTTTCCGGGCCGCCATCGGATCTTCGTAGGCCGTCGTTGGATCCAGCACCTCTAGGCTGTTAATGTTGGCGATGATGAGCGAGTGGAGTCGCTGTAGATCGCGCGCCGGATCGAGTGCGGTTGCGAGCTCCATCTCGGACGGGCTTGACGATGAGACACTGTTTTGCGGCGTACAGCCGGGCGCGTATTGGTCACTTTCGTTGCAACTGGAATGGGCAAAGGCGTACATGACAATGAGGTACTCAGAGCACACAATTCTTACTTTGAGTAGAAGCAAAACAACGGAAACTTACCATGTCCACGCACTGTTAATGTACGCTCTGGGATGGAAGTTTACCAGGCGGGCTTTGTTGCTGTGGCAGATCTTACTCAGCAGATCGATCCACTCCTTTTCCTCCACGCAGTTCGCTGTTTGCACGTAGAGAGGTCGCTGGTCTTTTTTGATTATCTGCAATAAAGGTAGGAGCAAAGAGGGTTAAGAAGCGATTTAAATTTGTTTTATTTCTTTAACTTTGTGTGTGCGGACTTCCGGTTCGACAACCGCTTAGAAGTGTTCACCAACTTCAGAAGTCCTTAAACTACATCTCTATGAATGGAAAAGGCAAAGTATGTCTAATTCGAAAGTTAAAAAAAAACTGCTCAATTTTAGCCATCGGATGCGGACAACGCCCGAGTATCTGAACGACGAAATCAACTCCATGATAGACTTGAATTCCTTTCCTTTTACCATCCAGCCAGCCTCAGTTCAGTGACCCAATTTTCCCCTGGAAGGAGGAGTACGCAATTGTTATTGCGAGCGTATAATTCTTGTTCGAAATCTTTCCTAGCACAGTTTCTACGTTCGTGGTACAGCGCTTAAAAAGGCGCCTCCCTAAAAGGAAGCACCTGCAATAATGCATTTGCACAGGAAGCTCACTTCAAATGGAGTTTGCCACTAACGCCATGCGGGTCTGTGTGCTCATTAACGGGAGCAACAATGGGGGAGATACGAGATTCTGGCGGGACATCCCAATGGCGTCAGCTGCCAAATAAGAGCATGCGAATGGGTGCAGTTATATTGCCGCGTTGATGATGTGATCAGAATACATTCCCTTGCGGCTGCGGCTGGTTTTAATCGATATCGTTTGCATATTTAAAAATGGTGCAATTGGTTATGAGGTTGCTTCATTTGCATTTATCATTGAAGATGTGTTATCGATTTTTGGATGGATAAGATGCGGATATGGGGGGATCAAAAATTGGCGCTCGGCTTGAAATATTGAAATTATTTAAAAAATGTAATATTTTGAAAGAAGTAAGAAAACATACGCTGAAATTTTTCACTAATTTTAAACTGTGCATAAAATACATTATTTCATACGGCATGCTCATTCTGGCCCTACGTTCTCACTGGTTCATGCCCGTGCCCGCTGGTGCTGGCAACGCGCATTCATCCTTGACCGACCTCAGAAAGGAATAACATCCAATTCCATGAATGGGATGCGGTATGCTGCCTCTTTCAACACCCGGTGCTGTACGTACGACCAAACTCTTGGCAGCCTTCGATGCCTCGAAAGGAGCGCGAACATACCATCGCTGCACTAACAATGAATGAAGTGTGTCATCCGTGTGCCCGTTTGTTCGAGCGGGACAACAACATTCGGTTCGGATGGCAAGAGGAGCTTTCATGAATGGAAAAACATTTTCCCACTATGCTCTGCTGTATTTGGACGAGACCTGCGCACTGGAGCAAGTTGCCAACCAAGAGACCAAGTCTCCCGGACCCACCACTACCGCACCACGAGTAGTGTATGTGGCAATGGGGTAAAACATTATGGGGTGAAAAACCGTCCGAGGCTTATTTCATTCCCATTAGTCGAACGTCGCCCAAACCTTCTTCAAAGGCGTACCAGACTCCAATGTGCGGGCGGCTGCGGGTTTAACGGAAAAAACGGCACCCCATTTTCAGTTCAGGTTGGCTCCTAGTGGAAAACGAACCGGTGGGAAATAATAAAAGTGAAACTACTACAAACCATAATGCTCTCTATTAGGCACAAGCTCGGCAAGGGGGAGCTCTTTGGTCGTCAATGTGTCTCTTTCTCGGGCCGTAATTTAGCGTCCATTCACCCCCCACCCCCACATGTCTCATTCAATTGTTTTCCTCAAAACTATTGTTAATCTTCTTTTTCCTACGACCATCCCGTTTGCACTGACTGTTACTGCCGGTGCACTGGCACTCTTTTACGGTCGTTTGGAAATCTTAAGGCTCGGCTTTAAACTTTAATGTTTGCATGTGCCTGTCAAGCAAGCGCCTTTCATGTATCTGCCTCGCAATGGTAAATTCTTTTAGTTTCTTTCATCTCCATTCTTATGCTTGGTGTGTAATGTGGGCCAACCGCGCCACCAACATGCAGTAAGGAGAGAGAGAGAGAGAGCGGGAGCATATGGATGCCGGGGGATGCCGTGCTAAGGGCATAGAGATTGGCGCATTTTTCTGTTGTTATGCTGTTGTGCTTTAGTATTCCCACAATTATGTTGATTGCGAGTGCCGCCCCCCTTGTGGTCCTACTCCGCCAGCAGGAAGGCGTATAAAGGCGTCTTTTTGTTCCACCTACCTACCGTCTTAATAGCTTTGGACAAAAAAAAAAGCATCTCGCCTCATGCACCTTATGTTGGGGCTTTTTTATGCTTTTCAATAAGCTTACAACAAATACATTTCACAATTGCTCCGTATGTGATCCCATAACTGGATGGGAAAGTGCAAAGAATGGTTTATGTACGCAAATATGAAAGCAAATCAACCAACTGACTGCGATGTAATGGCCTATTGCCCCAGAGGCGGTTTTCTTTTGTTGTTGCTTTTTGTTCAGCGTTTGGTATAAATAACATACTATTATCACTTATCAAACGGCATGGTTGCACTCACCTGAAAAATGTTCTGCATCTTGAAGCTCCTTTCGTTGAGCCGTTCGACAGCCAGTATGTCAGCGAGTGGTATATCACAGATGGGTCGTTTTCCCTTGGCCTTTGCGTAGCTGAGCGATTGGGTCGTCAGCCGGAAGTAGCGCTGCTTGAAGTTCCGCCTGCCAAACCGTTTCCGTCCTTGGGCGCGCTTTGTCATCATCCTGCGGGCGTGCGCACAAAAGGGCAGAAGCCAAGAAAAAAGAAGCAAAACAAAACCTCATAAGCTTCATTCGTTTTTTTTTTGGGGCAAATTAGTGTACTAATGACACAATGATAATTGGCTAGAAATAAAAAAAGAAAATCGTTACACGCTAATCGTAACGCAGCAGATTAGCAAGATACCAAGTAGCCAAGTTAGCCAAGTAATAAGCGACGAAGAACAACCAAATAACAACGAAACCAAACAGAATCTTTAAAAAAAATCGTGAAAACAATACAGCTTCCTACGGCATTGTTTAACGAATCTTAATTCACAATGGGTCGTAGAACATGTTTGTCCGTTGTGCGTCTATAAAACAGCGGATGGATGAAACAAACGCCTAAGACAATTGCCATAAATTGATAATGGACTAGGTGTATGGAAGTGTTTGAGCAGTACAGGTAAAGGATAAGATGTCTGGAAGATGAACAGGAATTAGGCAATGCAATCCGTCGCTTGGCTACGTGCTGCGTGATCGAGCATAGCCGATACTACTCTAGCCAACTAGCAATGTGTGCTCACTGTGATGCTGGATACAGTGGAGAGGGACTAAAGGTCACAAGGGAACATCTGTGAAGTTTACGTTAAACATAAGACAGAAACGCGCAGCAGATATTGAGTTTTAAGTGATCAGAAAAAACAGCTAGAAAGAATGGCCAGAAATAATAGTTTGGCAAACATAAGAAAGCGGATTGAAGTATCAAAATCAAAAAATGTTAACATATCTGATCAGCTGCTTAACGGAACAGACAAAAAAAAAAGAAACGAAACCAGTAGCAGCAACACTATATGTCCAGCAGGCCACACTTACCATTCGCTTCCGGATGGATATTACGAAACATTTCCACCAGATTAGTTAGTGATAGTAGGTGCAATGATGCGTTTTGTCATTCAATCATTCGCACACACGTACACGCAATTTCGTTTGTACATGGAGGATGCAATTTTTAAATACACCATTTTGGTCGACAAGCCCAACCGATCGATTAGATTGTGTTTCGTCCAATTGTTTTGTGTGGGGTAGATAGAAGGGGGTGGGTTGAAAGATAAGAGAGGGTGGAAGAAAAATAGAAGAAAATATAGATATACAACGATAAATGAGTGGAAATAGAGAGATTGTAAGATCACACTTTTGAATCACATATCAAACACTTCAACACAAACCAACAAACGTAGCATATGGAACAACATATGACTGGGTGTGATGGATATCCGATTGCTTTACGATCAAATTTTGTGATTGGGTTGGGTTGGGTTTTGAGAGGAGAATTGGGAAATACATCCATTAGGTTCAACGATATTGAGTCATTTGAGGTGTTCGCTAAGGGTACTGGTACATAACATCCGTGAACGAAGACAGAGAACAAGGTTCTAACAGGGAACATGTTACAAGGATATTTAAAGGACACTAGAACACACACACATATTTTGAGGCTCAATGGGTACAGGGACGAAGATGCTTGCATTAGAAGACCTTATGGCAAGATATCGGAACCTTTCACTCCTACACTACTTACCCTTCCTTAAGAACCACTGGTTCCAGCATGCTGCATGATTGCCCATCGCCAGCGCTGGTAGCGCCGACGGTAGAGATCACCTCGAGGAAGTGCTTTATCGCTTCGACGTGCTGCTCCGTACAAAACTTTTTGTACAGCTGCTCCGTGTACTTCTCCTTGCACGGTTGCTGCGCCGATCGCGAACTGACCAGGTTGCCCATCGACTGGATTGTTTTGGAGATCAGCGTTAAGGTGCGCGTAGTCTGCTCGTCCTGCGATCGAAGAGAAATTGATGCACACAGAGTGAGAAACATGTTTGGCAGCTTTACAGGAGTAGTTCGCAGGGAAAACGCAACAGCTGCCAGTTTTACTACCACGAATCATCTTATCGTGGAAGCTTTCCGATCCGTACCAAACGCGCTTTCCTGTTAGGCACGCGTGCCCTGCAAGAGCCCTGATCGACGCTTAGGTTCATTCACAAACCGTTAAGTAATGTACCTTTTTAACGCGGCAAACACCACACATACTCTTATCTAATGCAAACGAAGAGCTGTGGCAAAGCATCAATGAATGAAGCGACCACACTCCCGCGGAGAGTCTGCGCGAAAAAAAAAGCGTGTGTGTGCGCTTGATAAGATAAGATTATTAATCCTCGCGTCCGTGTTGCCTGCTATCGGAGGGTGTAACATAGGTCGATCTTGTCTGCTCGATAAGCAGAGCAAAACACGAGCAACAACGCAACCCGAAAATAACTGGAAAATAATTCTCTACTTCGCTGCACGCTCAATATCTAACTATTTTTGTCACACATAACCCCTAATCTAAGCGTTTCTCACGTGTTAATCAGTATGGGACAAAGCAAACCGGAAGTGTGGCGGTTAGGTGTATCGATAAACGATAACAAAAGACTGCCGCCATTGTGACAAATTCGGAGCCTCAGCAAGTCTAGAGAGAGCAAGCGGAAGTTGCAATAAACGACGAACGCCATTGAACTCAGCCTTGATAACTCCCAACAGTACCCACCCGTTCGTTATAATAACTGTAACACTTACCACAGGTTCGGTCGTGAGATCGAACAGCTTCGGTCCCAGGATTGCCGGTGCGAAGAACCGCAAAAAGATGAACCCGGACACGACCGAGTACCGTACCTCCTTGTTCTGCGGGAAATACTTGGCCGCGCATTCGCGCAGATTGTGAAAAATTTCGCACAGTATCGCCGGACACTTGACCGCACTCTTCGTGATCGCTTCGAACACCTTCCCCACGTAGTCCTGCAGGTTGTGCAGATTGCCCTCGATCGCACCGACATCCTTCACCCGGGACGGATCGATTTCGCACGGTTTCTTTTCGGCAAAGATTTCCTCCACGATCGGGCGCAGCGTAGCGTGCAGATAGTGTAACCCGGACAGACGCATCGCTTCGTCCATCATCTTCGACACGAGCGTGTTGCCGCGAAAGATTGTCGTCGGATCGGTAAGCTTCGATATTTCGTGATCGGCCAGCGCCTTTATCATGGGCGCAATCACGTTCGTGTGCGTGAACAGACGGACCAGCGGTTGCGCTACCTCCGTTTTGTTGTGACTGATCTCACCGAGGATGTGTACCGCGCTGGCAGTGATCGGTTTCTGATCGATCGATTGAATCAGCACGTTATACAGCTGATCGTACGTTGCCAACGGAAACACATGGTCGGAGGTGTAGTTCAGCTTCAACCGTAACGATCCGAGCGAATTGTCACAGGACAGCCGGGTGCCGGGTGGCGTTGCACAGGTCCGCATGGGCCTCGATTGGCTGGTGCGCGGCTGCAGGAAGTACCAAGCGCTCGGTTGGACCGCATTCTGTTGCTGCTTCCCCCGTACCGGGATGCGAATTTCGCCCAGAAACACATCGTCTCCCATGCCTGGGCTGGCGTGCTTGAAGCTAATGACGACCTCACACAGGTCTGCGCCGCCGAGCGGCATTACCGTGTACATGTTGTTGCTGTCACTTTTCGACGAGTCGCTCCCGCACGCATCGATGCACAGATCGAAGCTAAACGTTTCGTCGAACGACGGGTTGATGGTCTTCTTCCGCACCTTCGTCCGTTTGGTGATGGTCTTTTTGTTCGAGTAGTGCGCCACCACGATCGCGTACGGATCACAGAGACCATTTTTGCGCGCCAAATCTACACACTCGGTTAGTTTGATCGTGATCCGGCTGGTCACTCCACCGACTCCGACCAACATACCGCCGGTCCCGGGCCCATGCCCGAGCTCCCCATTACCCGCGCCATTCGTGTACAGTGATAGTAGCAGTGGCGATGTGTGGCTGGAATCGAATAGTTTTAGTAGCGGCGTCATCTGGCTACCGGCTCCTCCTCCACCTCCCCCGCCACCACCACCACCAACACCGCCGCCGCCACCTTCCACAGACCCGCCGAGGAGTGGGTGCGCATTGTTGCTACCCTTGGTGGGGTAAAATAACTTTAGATTTGTACTAGTGACCGAGCTGTTTAGCTGTACCGACATCAGCGCATTGTTGGACGATGCGTTCGGAGAGTGTGCGGTCTGATGAAATGGAAGAATGCCACTGTTCTCCTTCGATTCGTGGTGAAGATTGTGCTGATTTAAATGATTTTGGTGAAGAAGCTGCTGTTGCTGTTGCTGCTGCTGCTGATGCAACCAAGACAGTGTGGCGGGCTGCGTGAGATACCGATAGTCCTCAAACTCGCCGGTGTGCTGTTTCAGGTTGCCAACGCCGTCGTCAATGTTGATCAGCAGATGGGCCATACCCTGCACCTCCGAGTCTTCATCGACCGGCCGCAACGGGAACCAGTGATCCTTGTGATTGTACTGGTGCAGATCTTCGCGCCGGATCGCTATTTTGCCGTACGGTTTGTCCTGCTTTAGGTGCCGGTCCCGGTCCCACACGTACACCGACAGGTAGCGGAACGGGCGCGGTATCTCGAACTGGTACTCTTCGCCGAAGAACGGCGACAGGGTACGCTCGATCGTGGGCGTCCGGCAAATTTCTTCCTGGTCGAGCGCGATCGTACAGTACACATCTCGGTTTTCCTTCGATGACGTGCCACTACCACCATTGCTGCTGCGTCCCACGAGACTTTTTGCTTCCCCTGTGAAGCAATGAAGGTAAAGAAAAGGGCCGTGTTATAGAATTAGTGTGCAAATAATGTATCATGTGCCGGTTTATTAATAATTTTCGAATCTTGGTAACTGCCCGAGTGGTTTGCCTTACTGTTGGTTGAAGTGTCCCGTTGTAAAATGCTTTAAATTCGAATCACAAGAAGATAGCTAAATAAATGTTCACCTTGAAAAGCCTCATAATCGTTCAACTGAAAACCCTAGGTACGAAGTTCCGTCCGTTACATTGAAGCCTAAACGCGTGCTCGTGCGGTAGGGAAGTGGAAAAGCAAGAAAGGAGTGTTCCCGTTGCGGATATGAGGACTTGATAAGGTCTTGGCCGACACACGGTTACAGCACGCGGAGGCAACGCGGCTTCGGCAGACCCGCAGGCGACACGCTCTAGACGGGTTTGTTCGAGCGCACGAACATGTGATGTCATTTTCTATTCGATCGAGTCGGGCACGGTTTGTCGGTAGTTGTGATGCGTAAATGGAGAAGGGAAATGGTTTCCCCGTCTCTCCACTCCTCCTGTTCCCCTCTACCCCGTCCACAGTCAATCAGTTCCGTTTCAAGCAACAAATGAATCATTAATGCATAAAGTACTATTACTACTTCGCTTCTTGGCCGATTCGTCACCGGAACATCATCATCGCTTCCTGCGACAATTTTAAATAGGAACTGTTGGAATGGGTCTTCGGTCACTACTGCAATGGTGCTGCAAATGATGTAATATTCATTCCAACAAAAAAAAAACAAGGTTCGCGAAAGGTCACCCGAACGAGATCAATAATGCGCGGATTTTGCTCGGTACCCGAATGATTGATATCAAGCGCCCGTACACACACGTGCATGTATACACCATCGCTCCCTTTGAGTTATGAATGGAACCAGCGCGCAAGGGGTTGTGGCATGTGTTTTTGATTCAACCAAGATATATTCTCCTTTCGTGCGGGGTCTCTGCGCATGTCTCTTCGCGGTGAGCACATTCATCCCATTCGCAATCGCACAGAGCAGCCCCGTGTGCCTTCCGAAACAACCGGTAACCAAATATGCTAAAAGTAACCGGGCAAATTGGCATAAAACCTGTCCGTTACGTTAAGTGGTCGGGTTGGATGGCAAAAGCGACATGCGACTATCTACATGCGATTGACAATAATTGACAATAAATAAAGCCATCAGAGATGGACGCAAGGCGGAAAAGCATCGCATGGAAAATGCTTCTCTCCCCCCCTAGCTGCTCGTTCTCAACGGTTCCGAACCGGGTAGTGTTCGATTCCTGCTTGTATGGGGGTATGGTTGCTCGAATATGTTTCCCTCGGTCCAACTGTAACCTCCCCATCCGGACCCCATTAGCCGAAGAAGCCGCCTGTGGCCTGTCTGGCCACGCATTCAGCTGTCAATATTAATCTTCATTCATAACGTGGTTTGTTCGCCATTCTACACCACACCTACGTATACACAGTTTCGATCGATTCCAGTTCGGAACGGTTGAATGGCACACAAAACGAACGAGAAAAAATGTGGACAAAAAAGATGATACCATCCGAACCGTAACGATTCACAAACGGAAGCTTACGTCGGGTGGGAGGGGAAGTATAAGTTCGCGTTGAGGATTTTTTTCTTTTTTCGGACGTTTGGTTAATGTATTCCTTGTTGCTGAAGGACTTTTGTAGGGTGTTTGTTACTAAGAGCTAGAGGTACTAGAGCACTAGGGACACGTGTGGTTGTGTGTGAGAATTGTTTCGCAAAGGTCAAATGTTTCATTGCCGCAATGGTTTTGCCGTTTGGGGTGCTCGTTCAAGGTTAATGGTTCGTATGTGGCCACAACCTTCAACACTTTGCTTCTGCCCTGAGCAAAACCGATACAATGATAAGGAAGTTGTGATGAGCAGTTTTCCCAAAAATAAAACACTTTAACAACAGGTGTGCTAAAATGCAACAAAACAAGAGCTTCATATAAATGATAAGACCACTTTCACTTCGTCATGTACTTGTACTCTAATGTCAAAACATTTGCTGCGCGGTCAAATGAAACACCTCGAGATAGTCTCTCTCTCTCGTGTCGCACATGGCAATCGCTCGGGATGGTTGGTCATCACATGCTGCTGCTGCTAACAACTCTTCCAGCACTGTATGTGAGCTGTACGAGGCACGAAGTCTTCGAACGCGTGACCTTGTCACCATTGCCGTCGTTTGCCGATTGCGCAAACCTTAATGGAACACACTCACACACACCAAAAAAAAACAGGGAAAACACAAATCAACTCTCAAGTGACACTGCCAGGAGGTGTTGAATGAATGTATGAAGCATGTGTGTACGGTACGGGCTCTTTGGTAAAACGTGCCTGGAAAAAAATAAACATAAACATCATTGCCGGATTCCCAATCGTTTCGTAGCCGTGCTGCCCTGTTTTTCATCACACTTCGCAGCGTGCCAAAGTAGCTCTCTTTGGTGGGCGAAAACCGGGTGAATTGGGGAGGCTTAATCTTCCGGTGGTGTGCATTGCGAACGAAAACAGGCGGGGAAGCAGCCTCCCCTTCCTAGGCAAGTGGGTGGTGGCACTTTGGCACATTTCAAATCGATTCCCCAATAAACTCGTTACGCTCCGGCGTTACTCGGGATCGGTTTGCTTTGTGTTTTCGCACGATCGTACGCGGCGTGGCACACATCAGCCGGTTGTTGAACTGAAGCCGGGGTTTCACTCAAACAACAAAAAAAAAAAAAAACACCCCTATTTCACGCTCGCTGTAGCAACCCTGTGCTAACGTTTTCGGTGAATGAATGAACTCATTAACATCTGCATGTGAGCTACTAGCACCACCCGCACACGTCTCGCTACGTCTGGCCGCCATCTTTCTCATGACGGAATGTCGCGACAACACACAAACAGCAAACTACAAGTGGAGGGTTCTTATTTAAATTACACAACCCCATCCCACCTTGGAGCATCTTTTCGTTGGTCGGATTCGACAACAGCTTGACATTGCTTCTGTCCGCGTGTGGCTTGGTCTTCGGTTCAAATGTTCACGGGCAAAGTGGGCTCGATTACACAGGCGCACAGAGAGCTTATCGGACCGGAAGCGATGAATTAGCCTGCATGGCAGCGGCTGCTAGAGGGGTACCCTCACACAGCCGCAAGCGTCGTCGTTGGAGATAGTGTGTGTCACTAACGTGTGGAGCGCAAAGCGCCAACATGCTCCAACACTATCATGCGGCACCAATCAAGATGATGCAATGCGATGCACTCGGAAGCACTGATTGTTTCTTTTCACTTCCCATTCAATCGCTACGAACTACGGGGCCGGTTTAGTGGAGCGCTTGCTTGTTCTGGACAAGAATCCGCTGATCGTTTACTTCGCTGTGACACATCTGATTGTACAGCAAATATGCATCGAACTACCCAGACCCAAGCAGACTTGACGCGGAAGTAGAAAAAAGGAATATTCTTGGTCGCAAAAAAAAACAGGAAGTCACAATAAATTTCTTCCAATCGAGGAACGCACACCGGAAACACATTCTTTACAAAATAGTAAAATCTCAAGCTTGTTAAAGGAATGGACGGTGCCGTTTTGAGGAGCTAATCGGGCGAACCCCGGCCCTCTGCTACCGTGCTACTTCCTTCGCATCCTACACTATGTGATGAAGAGTTGGTGTAAGAGTACAGCATAACCACAGTACTACCACGAATCGTGGGCCCTGCACGAATCGCGCCGGCAGCGGGAGGAGAAACGCAATTGCTTTGGCTGCCAACCGGAGACACGTTATAGTTTACGTTCATTAAGGAACGTTTAAAAGAACCCGAACCCGTGGGCCAACACTACTGGCTGGTAACTACACATCCCCGGGTGGGTTGTTCATACCCACCAACAGACGACAGCAACAGCAAAACCCAGCGTACTGCAGGGCAGCAGCAGCAACGGCAGAAGGAAATGCCGCCGCCGATTGTGTATCAAATTACGACAAGCAATGCTTGTCTTCGGGCTTCCTTCCCGGATTCCTACTCGTGTTCTCGGTGGCAGCGGCGGCGATGGCGGCCGGGCGGCCTCTGAGGCCTTTTCCTGTTGCAGCCTGGGTAACTTTGTTTTTTCGTTCTTTCTTCTCAAGCCAAGAAGCCCACGAAGCTTACGGTTGGTTGAGTTTTTTTTTCTCCTATCCGACTCGTTCCACTGCAAACACCAACTAGAACGACGGTGGGAATGAGTCAGATCTCAGGCAAGAAAGAATAAATGTAAAGCAAAAAAAAAAATACGGGAAGTGACACATACTACACGCATCATACCATATGTGTGCCATTAGAATAGTTATCATTGTATAGAAATGTGGGTAAAGAGGCAAGAAACTGTTGAACGGTATCTAGCCTTTAAAATGCTTGGAAGAATTTACGACATCTATTGTGTTATTTTAAGCACGTCGTATAAAATGGAAGCTAATATTGTTCGAATGATTTTAAAAATAACCAATAAACGTGAATAATCAGTAAAACATATTTACAAACGTTCAGCATTTAACGACGGCTCGAAAAATATGGTCCCACTAGAGACCCAGGAGAGCACACGTATTTACGGGCAATGGCGATAAATGGATCCACAATTATCACGTTTACGACGGCGACGCAGACGGTACTACACCTACCACTTCCTATATGCGTCGTTTTTTTTTTCTTTTCGCTTCCTGCACTTTTTCTACGACCCGGATCGGAAGTCATTCTTACTCGTTTGCTTAAAATAGCTCTGCCATCACTGGCGATGTGTGATTGCTGCACAGGATGAAGGTTGAACGCTGTAGTGAAGCACGCTCACTCACTAGTAAAACGATTTGCCATAAAACCTTCGTCTCACACAGTAGAATTGAATGTGATTTTTTATGTACTTCTGTAGCATTCTTCAAATTCCCAAGCTTGTTCGACACTGGTACAATAAATGCATTGTTGTGGAGTGCAATTTGTCAATGCCTTAAATGGTTCGTCCGATCAAAAAGGATCTGCGCGTAAGATCAGTCTATAGTGATCGCAACAGATGCTGAACAAGATCTTTTACTCACAAAACCTTGATTAGCGATTGTTGGTCGTTTTTAGTCAATTATGTTGTCACGATATACTGATCACATCTTCGCCCAGTAAATAATCTCTACATGTCAGGCCACTAGAGCCCTCAAGATCATTACGCTCGCAATAAGAAATTGAGAAGACCAAAGTTGGCAGATGACAAGCAAAGCCTTATTCTTAAGCATTCGGAGGCATGCCAACCCTAACTCTGGACCTGATACAACTGAACATCTGATGAGCTGTAATAACTAATACAACAATTCATCTCGACTTCCGAAGACGATCACAATCCTTTACTGCTTACTTACGATCGGAACGAAAAGCAATTAACATCACCAAACATTGTGTGAAGATGGTGCTTGGAAAACATTGCAGTCTGTGCGCGAATCTGCCTCGCACATCTATCACATCATCTACATTGACCTCTTCCGTGGCCCGAAGGGAGAACATCATTGCGTTGTCTTGCGGTGCGTGAATAAGTGCGAGAGGTTAAGACAGCCCCAACGTCGCGGCCGATGCGCCGTAGCATGTCTCATCGTGTGTATGAACGCACGAGAACGCATGGGAGATAAAGTAATTTCCTGACCGATAAGTGGCGCACATACCAAACACCATCAACGTCGGCGGAGGAGCACATCGTCTTCGAAGACGAGCTCCACGTCGTCCGCTCCTACGTTTCTCGTGCTTACGTACTTTATCAACCTACGGTTGTATCAGCCACACTTCCGGCCGTCAGACCGGTTGGTTGGTAATATTGGTGAATTTTTGGTTTCTGCGCTGTGTGCTGTTAGATTGAATTTGCCTTTTCTCCTTTGCTTAACAGCGGCACCGCATACGGAATACTGCTTCTCCGCGATGATCATGCTGCTGATGAGTAAATGGCGTCAGTTTGAAACGCTACCGGCCGGCCAATGTGGGTCGGTTTATCGTTGTAACGACCACCGGAAATGACATATACTGCTCCACTCCATCGCACAACGCCACAGCACGAACCTGGTCAAGTATGGCAAGCATCATCTTGCTGCTGGCGGGCAGGTCAGTGGAGTAGTAGTAGTAGTAGTGTTGTGTGGTAGTCGATCAAAAGGTGCCGCTGTGGCCAACACGTTTACTGTTTGGGGGTGTGGTCTCGGTTAGACGATTAAACGTGGCCCACGCATGCATTCTATCTCGCGAAGCACCTCAGGTGTGCCTCCTCCGGAAAGATATCGTACGGAATTCCCAATCGATCTATTCGAATATCGAATGCATTTAATCGTTGAACAATGCCCGGTGTCTTCACGAAATGGATTTTAGGATTTTACATACTGTCTCACAGCCAAAAAGTGGTCCCCACACACAACGCCAGCGTCTTTCTAAATTACGCTTCCTATTCGGCCACACTTCCGCTGGTGTTTTGCGTAATGTACGACGACGACGATCGATTTCAAGCACGGAGGCGTTAGAGCATTAGCAGCGCTTGGGAAGGAGCGACAACAGCAAAAAAAACCCAATCATCTCCTAATAAACGCACCACCGCCACAGCTACGTGACATTCCGTGGGCCGCGACGGCCAATGTGACACACCACGATGATGATGACGATGGCGGCGATGATCGTTTTAATCATGCACACGATGATGATGATGATGATGGTATGTCTGTTGTACCATTGTCACCTTCAAACTACGATTAATCGTTACGACACTTGGTATGGGACAGATTGGTACAACTGCCTCGGGAATAATCACCCTTCCATAGGGAACTTTGGCGGATGTGTTTAGTCTAAATGGTGCAAGTATCGATGCAGGTAACGGGCATGGGCGCCCAGCGAATCTTCCCCCAGTTAAAACACACTTTATTCCACAATGGGAGAAAGCGATCAACCGCGTGAAGGCGTAATGCATAAACGATCTTCAGAGCTTTAACTTTAACAACTTTGTTGCTGTCGAGGTGTTGCCTAGCAGAGAGTCTCGATCCAGTTGATCGAGTCTCGGGTGCGTAGTCGGTCCTCTGAACTCCTCTGATTGAGTCGCCCCCCTGCGATCGTGCGACATCATATCAGTAGTACTTCGCGTCACATACATTGACGCGTGCATCGTCTCGTCGGCAGCCTGATCGGTGGCGGCAGTAATGATGAAAGGCTCGAAGGCTCCTTCGCCGGCGGGTGAAGAAAGAAAAATAAAACTTTCGAAAAATTGAAAGTTTCTTCTGCGGGCGTTGTTCATCATCCGTGGGACGAACGTATGTATCTCTCGGGCGGGTGTCTGGCCTACCTGGCGCGCGTAGTTGGGACGACGCACGCAGACAAATCTGGATTGGATGCTGTGTGTGCGTGTGTCTCGCTGGGTGTTTTGCTGCTTGTTTCATGGCACCCACTCCGCGCTCCAACCAAATGGAGGGAATGAAAATGAATAATCCAATATTCGTTTCGTTGGACAGTATCTTCCTACGGAACTGTTGGCTCCAGATGCAAATATATGTAATCTGCTTGATTGTACTGCTTTCGTAGGCGTTCCATCCAAGACTGGCGGGCCAGTTTTATGATCGATAATGCCTTTACGAATACTTCGGCTTGATACGGAACGCGCATCAAACATACTGCACTTCCTAGGCTTTTTTCTTGGCTGCGGTGATTTGGGGCGCGTGTTTAAAATCGAACGCACGGCCAGTGAAGTGCATTGAAGCTTTCATATTCATTGAATTCAGCAACGAAAAATTAAAGCCGTTTGCTTCTTTTCTTTTGGTTCTGTGTGTGGTATTGATTAGTTTTCCCACGTAACGCCAACGACACGGCGAGGTTAAATTATGCATTCGCAAATTAAATGCCTATCGCCATTGCCACCGCTTTGACGCAACTTGAGTAGGCAAAAGCACCAACCTGTCACGCTGCCACCTTCACGGTGGCTAATAAAGCCAGACCAGACACAGCACGGGGGTGTCTCTCAGTGCGCCAGTGACAACTGCAGTTACGAGTGGTGGGCGATCGGCGAGTAACACCGTTAGGACGTGGCCACCAAGATTGCTATCATATAATCCGGCCTACGCGCCAGCAGCACCAACAACAGCATTGCCGTCCATCCATCAGCGGTGCGGTGGTTGTAAGTCCCGGTTCCGATATTTCGGAACACTTCCATCAGTGTATGTGCTAATTAAACCATTAAAGGTAAGGCACGTACAGCTGGTTCAAATGCCGATTCCCCGGGGGTACAATATCGCGCGGAAAAATGAGAAGCAGCAAGGAGAAATCTGTACGAACATTAAAAGAAAATCTGTAACGCAACAGAGAGAAAAGGCAACAAATGAGCAAAAAAAAAAATAGCACACTTGCCACCGAACTCCCCCCCCCCCCCCCCCCCCCCAAGTCCAGTGGTAAATTGCCGACCTGGGTAAATCGGGCTTTAAAAGCCTACACACACCACACGCGCAAGCAACGGCGGATGAAGCGCGGTCCTGTATTCAGGTCAGTTGAAGGGTACTGTTACTGTTTTACCCGAAGCCCATCAACCATTCGACCGGAGACCCGGAGTGTCGATTGACAGCCGGTTATAGGACTGATCGAGTCATTTGGCGCACAGCGCGAAAATACTTTTTGCCGGGTTTTACGGTGTGCTGGGAGTAGCAGCAGCAATTGTGGAAGTGAAGAAGTGACATAAAAACGGTTAGAAAGTACGGTAAAGCATCTACTTTGAAATGCACATTTAATATCCGAGCGCATTGTGCCTCTTTATTTGAGCTCATCAGCGTAAATATTATGGCCAAATTATACTGACGCTTTCTGGTTTGAGGTTTTTTTTTGTTGTTCCTACTTTTTACGATCATACGATCTAGCCCTGCCCACTGAACTCAGTCATGAGAATATAATGAAATTTATTTATTTTTTAAACTGACCAGTCTTGCTCGTTGTTTTTCGTTGTGGACTGGATTGAACGTGGCCAGCGAAGGATACGTCCTGCCTTTCGATTGGCATCATAAATTCAATGATGAATCATGGGCAAAATCCCAATACGGCATCACGGGCTGGACGACAATGGTGTATTAAGCGCGTTGGACGCCTGTCAATGCGATTGGCCAATGCAAAGTCGTGATCTAAGTCACTACCCGTCGCGCATGGCGTTTGTGTTGGCGGCATTGGCCTTTTCATGAGTCACTTTCGGTTTGTCGGCTAGCATTCAAACAAATACAAAAAAAAGGTTAAACCCGCTACAGTCTCGTTAATGGAGTATGAAGCGTCAGTAGCACCGTGCTGCATTGTTAATGAGTGCTTCCCGTTTGTTCTATAGCGTTGATCTAGCGCGATCGCTATAATGACAGAATGTTGATACTTGCAAATCAGTTGCAATCTGTATAGTTTTAAGCAGTATTATATCTGCAGGAAGTTACTGGCAAACATAAATAAAATCGACTACGGGTTTTGTATAACAATGCCTTGTCCAGAATCTTCTCCAACTTATGGACGGAGGCTCTGATACTAGTCAGTTAGTTAATATCCAGCTTGTTCGATCAAGGATTTATTTTTTCTAATGAAGATCTTCAACTAAAACAGCTCAACTTAATGCTCATATGATATACATGATACATACGATCATTGAGAGCTGCGCAGGGATCGCTAGGACATAGAGTCAACGAATGAAATTAAGTTGCAATCTGAGTAGGCATTGAGTCCTATACAATTTTCCAGTACATCTGCTCGAAGGAAATCTCGTAGAGATCTGCTTTCCAACATTCAAAAGTGATTTTCCAAGAAGTTGAATATACTGGAGGTTCGTCCTCACTTGAAATGGCCTTTTGTTTTCGTACGGGCAGATTTCACTCGACGACATTGGGTCTTCCCTCCCCGCTTATACACGTTGACGTCAGTCATGGACTAGCTGCGAAGCAACGCCGTTCATCAACGTCAATTAACATCTCTCGCACCAATTTGCCACTTTCTATTTCATTGGGATTAATTATGTGAAGCTACGTGTAGCCTCCTCCCGCCTTTTGTTTACATGCTCTGTTCACAGAAAATAGTGGCGCACAGCGGACAGCTCACCATGCTGACCAGCGGCAGCGAAGGAAATCCCCAATGACCAGAAACTGCACCTACAGACACCGGAACGAAATTGAAATAGTCTGGATGACATTGTGGTGGACACTTTCTTCGTTTTGGAGGTTTGTTTTGCATTGAAACAATGGGACCAGGACCAGGCTTTGTGCTTAAGAATATATAAAGCAGTATGCAGGGAAGCCCTTCGAATCACACAGGGTTAAAAGATGTTTAAATTCATCATCACCTGCATCACTTTTGACAGATAAATCTCCCCGCAGTAACCACGGTAACTCCCTTTTGCGTTGTTAATTGTATGCGTAACGATTTCTTAATGCTTCTCACTTTCAACCAAGCGACGGCCTACCGGACCGACAATCGTCACGAGTTTGGAGAAGATTTTGTTTTCACTGCCATCTTGCTGCGCTTGTTAAATCAATGTGGTGCAGAAAAATTCCAACCCCAAGAGGACAATTGTTGCTTTGAGAGGAAAACTGTACTCTACTGTCGGCTGTATTTTTCTTTCATCCCATGAGAAACGAGTCCATGGGAAATGGCCCCCTTAAACCACACTGCATTGTGCATTGTGTTTTGCGCGTCTCTGGAACGCTGAAAAGCAGCAACTCTGTGCCGTATCAACCAGGGGTTTAGTAGCAGTGGATGGCCAATATTATTCCTTCTACCATTAACTCTCCCTGCCAGTCCTGTTTTTTTTCTGTCCACAAAAGAGGAAAAACAGGGAGAAAGTAAAATATGTATGTACTACACTACGCAGCATTTTGAAGCGTTTTGGTAGGATTTACTAGCTGCCATCAGCTGAAAACGAGATGGAAAAGTGAGAGTGAAGTTGCGGAGTTGGGGACATTTTTGATGGTACAGCAGAAACGATGCAAGGGAAGTGGATTTTCTTGCACTTCCTGTGCACGAGTCGGTTTCAGCTGTCCTTCGGGATATGTGTTTGCTTCCCACGGTTATTCGATCCGGAAATGGTGGACCACACCACCTGCGAACCACACGACGCACCACGCACACTCGGTTCAACTTGATCCTTGATGTTTTTGTTTTGTTCGCCTTTCTGCGGTTTCTGTTTCCGCTGTATACTGCACCGGAAGCCGGAGCTCGAGAGGGAATATTTTGCGTGTAATTAGCACAATCAGAATTTTTTCTACGACTGAGCTACTGAGGTGTGGAGGCGACAGTAGATCCGACCGGCACAAATGGACATTGAATCCCGTCCCAAGCATAGATGTCCTGTTTCGGTAAAGGGCAGGTCTCAGGACCCCTTGAGGTTGCATAGTCAAGGAAGTACAACAGTCGGAAGCTGGAAAACTCGACGAAGAATCATCAATCGAAGCAATCGACTGTCGTAACTAAGGAAATTGGAGGCTGGAGTGGATCTTTTTCAGTTGTTTCGTAAAAAAATCACATACTGATCACACACGCACACTCGCTGTAGTTGGCGTCGATTGTCTTCTGCCGATGAATTTGTGCAGCTTCTCATTCTCACGCGGCTTGTTTTTGCTACACACGGTAAGCCTTCATGTGGAACACACATACCATACACACACACAGTTCGGTTCTGTTGACATTCAATCTCCTCAACTCAATCGACTTACGGGAAATCAACACAACATGCTCGCCTTCCACTCCCTCTTCGCAGCCCTTTCCGCACCAACGCAACATAACGGCACGCATTCTCGCTGCCTACACGCGCGTTGTTCTTGTGTCATACGCACGCACGCACACACTGGAAAGGGACGACGAATCCGCGCACGTAACTCACACCAATCTCTCGTTACTACCGCGCACCACGACGGATCAACCCACCAGCCAGCTAACCAGCCAGCCAGCCATCCGCCCAACCAAACCACCCACCCACCCACCCACTCTTGCAGCCTGAAGGATGGGGTTGTGTGTGATTCGTTCCATTGCCTTCTCACTGCCCTCGCTCACACACATCAATTTGCTTCGATTTGGTTTTTGTTTCGCAAGTGTAATTCTTCTTCTTCTTCTTCGTTTCCCATGCGTTTTAAACTGTCACTTTGACGATTTGTTTTTCCAATGACTGCTTTGATTCACAACCATACGCACCACCAACGTTTTGCTTCTTCCAACAACAACAACAACCAAAAACCAGTACAGATTTCTACCGTTGCTAATCACGTACTTCCGTTGTTGCACGGGTCTTCTTCTGCTCATTGCACAGTGTACATTTGGTAGCTAAAATCACTACTGCCCTTCCCACCTTCCCAGCCGCCTTCCACGGCACACACAGTGGAAACTAACGGCGCGAACAGAGCCACACACATACATCTATACAAACACACACTTTTTTCTTCTCTCGATCACATCACCCACCTTCTTGAATGGTTCTTCTCGTTGCAGGATTTAAATCACTTCTGGAAGGTTGGATTTCCGTCTTCACGTTTACCACCGGGTGAACACACAATATAGCACCCCAACGGAATACAATGAAGCTATGCTTGCTACAGATTTGCACTCGAGCACCAACCAGCCAACCAACAATTAAAAAAAACCAACAGGGCACAGCCTACCACCGACGAGAATCAATCACCGCCCAAACTTACCTATTTTGATCTTCAGTTGCTCTTCGACACGAACTTTACGTGTGTCGTCAGCCATATTGAATCCATAACTATGTGCTCTCGGCAGGTCTGGACGAACAGCGGGTTAGCTGCCAATGTTGTTTCCGATGGTGTGTATTGGATTCTCTTTCCCGAACTCGGCCGCGAACGCACAGGTTTGATTCTTGTCAATGCTGGACAATGCCGCTGCTACTCCGCTACGATTTCCGCCACAACGAAAGCTGCTGTAGTCCGTCCCGTTGATAGTGTGTTTTACCGTGTGTGTCGTTTTTTTTTGGTTGCTTTTCTCTCTGATGTTCGCAATGTGTAACTCCCACGAATCCGCGAGACACACGCACGAACCGTTTTGTGCTGCGTTCGAAGCGCTGGCTCAAAAGCTATTGAGATGTCTAGTGTGCGTGTGATACCTTGCTGGTTGGGCCGCTGCTTCCCGTTGGCGTTGGCGTTGTTCACTGTGGGTGTGTGTGTGTGTACGTGTGCGTGGAACATCCGCTGCACGGTCGCACTCACTCACACCACCACCATCACCACACAACTGAGGGCTTTCATTTCGCGCATACGTACGCTGTCTCGCTCGCGCATGGAGATTTCATTCATTGCATTGCATTCCATTCAACCAACCTACCAACACGCACACACACTCACGCGCCTGATTTCCTTCTATTCGAAGTGGCCTCTTCTTCTTCGCCTCACTTCACTTCTTCTTCGCCTTTTATCAGAGCACCGTTTTTGATTCATAAATCGGGCACCAAATCGAACTTGATCACCAACACCATGGAAACGATTGCTTTTCCAACACACAACTGGTAAGCTCGGGCACACACTTTCACTTCTTGCTAAACTTTGCACGAACCGTGCGCCGTTCTGTGCTGATGATTTAAACTTCTTTTTGTGCGATCAACGGTGATTCGTACTGGTGGCACAGTCGTTTAGAAAATTGGCTTACACTGCGTTACCCACGAGTATCCAGTGGAAATGGTTGGAGCACACTGTTCCAGCACAGAAACTCTCTTGCCACCTCTACTTCCGATTGCTCAGTTTCGTTCAACCGCTCTCTCGCATAGTGGGATAGTTGCGTCGTATTTGAAATGTTGGATGGTTTTTTTTATTCAGAGAGTTAAATAAGCGGTTAAATGAGTGGAGATTTTTGAGGTTCAAAAGATTAACTAATTTTCGAACTTTCCACACGGAATTCGACTGCTACCGTATTTACACATAGGACCTGCCCACAGGAAAATTAAAACAGTTTTAATCAGTCAGTCAATTTGAAGAATCAAAGTTTAAATGAAATAGATAATAGAAATCGAAGGGTTTAAACTAAAAAACCGCTATCGAAAATCTGATTCGTCATCAATTCATTTACAACATTTCCATTTTTCGGGCGATCATAGACTCTTGACCATAAGATCCAACAACTCTCTTCCAGCGTGCGGAATGGTTCGGTTCGTTCGCACTGGCGTACGAGATAGAGCGCGTTTGAAATCACGTTCTCGCACCAACACGTACACCGCTGCTGAGGGCAACCAGCGCAAATCAAAGTGTGTGCGTGAACAATTCCCATTACACACACGCACACACACACACAAGCGCACAGGTGCGTGAAATTCGTTTGCCTGCTGTTCTCCCGCTCGCAGGATGTGTCAAAATTTATGATATTTTCATCCTGTCCACCCAATACATCAGCTCTGTACGTTGAAAATATTCAGTTGACCTATTTAAAATTGAAAACAAATTCAAATGACAATGCGATCATTTGCCCCACTCCGTTCCCATTCTGCCCGTAGTACCAGTGAGCATGTATTATGGACACACATCCATCGGAATGGCAAGCACGATCAGAAAGGCAAGTAATGAATGAACGCGTGTACTACACCACTAGATCGCCCACTCCTACGTATAAACGCGGTCGAGCCGCGAAAAAAAAGGAAGAAGAAGGTTCTTTGAGATTGAGATACAAAAAATACACACACCACAAGGCATTTAAATTTCGAAGCTCGACGACACCGCGACGGCTCACACAGCTGAAAAGAGAAACAGCAATGAATGGGGGAAAAATAAAATAAACAAAAACAATCGACACGATTTGACATAATCTGCCCGAGCGACAAATCTGCTATCTGCCTTCTTCCTCTTCGCCTCAGCGGCCTCAAACCGTCTGCCTCTCTTGGCCCACCGCGCAGTCAAAATAAACTTTCGCTTTGGCGTGCGAAGGTCGTCGTCGTCGTCTGTTTGTTGTCGAAGGGGTCTAGTAGGAATTAAGGAATTTTCTCTCCCATGTTCACTTTCGTTGCACTTTTCCCGGTGTGTTAGGTTAATGTTCCAAGAATCAATTAATGTGTAGCTCAATCAATTCCAAACTCCAATCCAACAGCCCAAAGACCGGAAGCTCTCCTAACACACCCCTCGCTAATGTGCAAACAACTTGTCTTGTCCCCAGAGATTAAGAGACCTTGAAAAAGTGGGCAAGTGTACGCGACAACGTGACCAACGGAACGAATGCAATCGCGCGAAGGTGTGAAAACGGCACACACAAAAAAAGTCCGAATACACTTGCATTCGACGGGCATGCAACAGTGGATGCATTTTTCGAGTGATTCTCGATGCATGCATGCAAAGATAGGCTATCGCTCATTCATGCCCTCTCTCTCTCACACACACACATTCGCTCTCTGAAGTTCCTCAACCTTGCTTCCATTCACGGGTTGCCAATCCACGTGCGTGGCTGCCGCGAATTCCCCAGGGTGCCAGGTGCAAAATATGTCCCAACGTTTGCCTCGGATCGGAAAGCTTCCTAAACTTCCTAATTTCTAAATTCCAATCGAGTTCGGTCTCAACGATCAAACCTCCGCTCGCCGTGACGTGCCGCGACGTCGGTGCTAAGTGTGCGATGTTGTGTGTGAGTGGCTTTTATTTCGCTTCTTCTTTTCCGCTTGTTGATCTGCGCGGGGGATGATGATGATGATGATGATGCATTCATTCATGTAAATTCATTCATAGCTGAGGAGAGCGTTCAACGCTGGCTTGCTGGCCGCTTCTTACTCCGAATCTCGATGTCTCGCCCTTTTTAATTCCTCTCGCGTGGAAGAAGAGTTTGGCGAGCACGTTGCGCCTCGGGGTAGCTCTCGCTCTCGCAATGCCTTTGTTCCGCCTTTGCCAAGCGGTATGTGCGTATGAATGAACAATGACCGCGAACTTCCGCCTCATGCCTTTGGCTTCACTTCCGTCCGTTCTTCTACCATCTGCTCTCTCCTGTCGCTCTCTCTCTCTCTCTCGCTTCCTACTTGCTGCCCTAAAATAAACATTGACAATCGTTGCACATCTCTATTGGAATGTTTTGAAATTGTAATAATAGGATTGGAAAATTCTGTCGTTTTACGATTAATTACAAACGGAAATAAAATTGAATAGTCACAAATTATGTGCCAAAGTTCTAAAACAAGCGGGTCTTCTCATAGACATATTGTTTTCAAATTTGAGACACATTTTCTTGTTTAAATTTTGAAGATTAAAGTTACAATCATTTTTCCCAAACCTCTGTGATATAACAATAGTTTAGCTAGTCCAAAAAACTCTGTAAGAACCGTATGTTTTGCAACTAAAACTTAGAGAGACCTGCCATTCTGGCAGGAGAGCCATTTCTGGCTTTCTTGATAAGGATACTGGTCTCTTCGAGATAGCTCTAAAACATCAAGTTGATGCTCTGATCTCCAATAAATGATCCTCACTATCATGTCGTGGCTTTTTTGCTCGAATTATTGTGGCTGTTCCCAACGACATCACCACAATTGAAGGACACCTACCGGCTATCAAAGCCCGCCAATATCATGTTGTTTGTGCGCTGGATGTAAAAGCCTAGCTCGAACCGTTGCTATGTGTGTTTTTGGGCGGTTATTCCTAGGCACTGAACCTTTTTCGTCGCCTTCTGTCATGCGTTCTTCCTTCGAGAACGCACACTGTAATAGAAGATACACACATATGGTTCATTTTTATTCCCGCACCAAGTGCAGTAGTAATCTTTTCCTTCTAGCTTCCTTTTTTTTTCTTCCTCCATTTCTGTCGTCTATTTTTTCCCCTCACAAAATTTCAAATGCCCCCATGTATGTGTGTGTGTGTGTGTGCTTAATTTTTTCTGCTTCTTCTGCTGTATGTTAAGGGTAGCGCACGCTACTTCCGGACCCACGCGCCTGCGGCCGTTTCTCTTCGCTGTGTGTCATTCCCGTCCGATTTCCCACGCTTGCGCTAACGCACAACCGGATTCATGCACTTTGTTTGCCCGCGTGCATCTGATCGTGCGTGCGTGCATTACTGGTTCAACGGGCGGTTCGGAATTCAAATAAGGCTTTTCCACTGTTTTCGAACCGCGTACCGTTGCCGACTCCGTTTGCCTGGGCTCGCGGTTGAATAAATCGTACCCGGGACAGGGCGATGCATTGTGGAGCAACGCTAACAAACCAACAGCAAACTAAGCAAGCAATGGAAACGACTCCAGCACACCGTAACTAGGTGACGAGAAGGGTTTGATATGCCAACGCAAATACGGAGCGGCGGCAACTGAACGGCAGCTGTCACATGGCGGGTCCCTCTGTATCTTTCGGCTGGCTTGAACGGTACATGTAGAGGCGGGGATGGGAACAAACTCGATGAAAAGGACATCTGACGGAGAAAAAAAAAGGATATTTGTCCTTTGCTTTGTTGGTGAGGCAACGATAAAACTCTGCCTGTAGACAGCCTGAATCGCTTGATTGGATTATTGATCGTCAAGGTAACAACACACAACAGATATGTCTCATTCAAATGTTTCCCCTAGCAAGAAGTGTCCAAAATTGTGCATCACACTCTTCGTAGCATGCCATTTTTCCTCACAACAATGTAGGACCGGCCCAAAAGAAACACTAATTTCCCGGCATGTCTTTTGCGTAAACCGGCGTCTCTTCATACACCGTTTCTCCTTTGTGTGCCGACAATAAATCGACTAAATCGACATAGAAATGCTGTACGCACCTTCATCATCATCATCATCATGATGATCGGCATGCAACCAACGTTATTGGTACAAGTGCAACGGCCACACCAGCCCATTGCACATTGTTTGGTTCGCAAAACAAGCGATTCGGCCTCGGCGTACCCCGGCGTGTAAATTGCTAAGATGTTGGGAAACAATCGAAAGCCTGTAAGACAGACAGACACAATCCGGCCCGCTTTCCGATCCGCGTGCTATGCGCAAAGCGAAAATGAAGCAATCATCAACCGCCCACCCAGCCAGCCAAACGGTGTGTGCCTTGGAACAACAAAACCGCACGAAAGGAAAACAATTTTTTTGTTGCTTTGCGCAAAACAATCGATCACAGCGCCGAAGAGGTTTGAACGCGGCAAATGAAAACGGCCACCCCGGATTGATGAGGGTGTCTTGTGCATCTCCTACAGATGCCACAGCAATTGCAGAAGCAGAGTTACACATCGCGTAAAAGCGTGGAGATGCTTGTAATGGGCTGTTGCAATTGTGTGGGTGGATTGATTGTGCCGCGAGTGATAACAATTGGAAAAGGAATTTTGGAAGGAATTTGCTTTCAGAATTTCAGTTTATCTGCAAAGACAGTATTGAAGGATTGGAAGTTTACGGTCCAAGCAACCGGTGCTATGAAATATCTGGGCACAGTCTCCTGACTTATGGATACTACGAATGTTTGACGAGGTCGTAGGCTCGAGATCGCGAAGAAGATCTTGTTGGACTTAAGGTAATGATTTCTTTGCTTTTAATAGTTCTACCATAGACATACCAGGAATGTAAGCGATCATTTGCGTTCTTTATTTCACAACTCCATTAAGCCACATGAAACCTACTAGGATGCTTCTTGTTTGAAGATAGCTTAGTTCCAAACATTCTATAACGTAAAATCACTTGGAATGATCTCTTCCTTACAATGCCTTACAATCTTCAAATGTTTCTCGATCGCGTCGACTGGACCTTCTGTCCCACAAGTTGAGAAACTGTTCTCTTAAACTAGTCCAATATTTTGATGATGTAGTTCTTCAGCTTCCTCAGAAAAGTCCTGATGCATCCAGTTCCGAGTCCAGGAGGACGCCTTTTAGTTATCCTTACACCGGGATTAGATCACAGTTCAAATTGAATGAGCTGGTGCATCGCCCTCCTGCAACATGCATTCCTGAACATTTTCTTCTCCATAAAGAATCTTCGTGGCTCGATCCAAACAACAACAAAAAAGGTAAAATCTCTGCCACACAAATTTTCGGTCCCTTTTTCTGGAACAGGTGCTCCTGAACTCGTACGGACCATGCGCCAAAAAACGAGATCTTCCCCATCCGACCTAACGAGCCGTATCGGGTTTCGATTCCACATGCTTACAGCTTTCGGTCAGTCTTCTAAGCATCAGAATTTGCACAGTGCACCACACACACACACACTCACGAAACGAGATGCAAACGGGAATTGGTCGGGCTTCGGGGGTCCGCGAGAGACACATATGCTGCATCCAGCTGCCACCGTTATCGGGCCCGCCTCTTCCAAAGTTCCGGGGGCATCTACATCCGGCCGGGCAAAGACGAGTTTACAAAAAAAAAAACGTAAGAAACCCTTCTTGCCTCCTTCTGCCTGCATTGCATCCGCTGACCGGAAAACGATTCGTTGTCGTCTTCGCGGTTTGTCTCTTTGCGGGTTTTCTAACGACAGAAAAAGCATAACGCTGATGATAAATGTAATGTCGCGTGAGCAAAACTGCACCAACCGCTAAAGTGCAGCGTTCTGTTCCGCTACTGGCGCTACTTCCGGTTGGCGCTGACAGGCTTCTCGGGTCGGGTTGACTGTGTTTCTATTTGTCCATGTGCTCTACTTCCTTCCGGTCACCACGTGTGCGCCATTCAGCGTTTTAGCCACGAGGGTTGCCCACCTTTTGTTGACGAGAGTTCTATTTATCAACTCATCGGACCAATGACCCTGCCGCCCCTGCGGGTGGTGGTGTTCCGGTACGAAAAAAAGGGGGTCAGAAGAGCATATAATTATTTCTCTTTTTTATTTAAGTCCAGTGTTTTTATGTAATTTTGCACCAAAAAGCAGGTTGTAATATTTAAATGTCGAAATAATCGTGATCGAACCTAAGCTATCGAAAGCATGCCTAAATGGAACGCTAGACCGCTTAACGCTTGCGATTCCGAGCTTGTCGGCTCCGGTCCGTTTCTGCTTCGTCCATCCGGAGCCGGAGCCAGCGGATAGTGTCGATGCGTGAAGAATGCAGCGCACTATGGAATTTCCGCAGCCCCGTATCGTTCATGCAGTGTTGCTGCCCCGATCGCAACGGAAATGACACCATCACCACCACCGTCATCTATACGGGCGATGGATAGTGTTTCCGGTTACCAACCACGATGACCCTCAATTACTCACCTCGATGCAAATCTGCACACTCCTTTGGCAGTAACGCGAAATCTATTTTCGTCGCCTCTTTAAGCCTCTTTAAGCTTTGTGTCACTTTTTTCTATCGTACCTGGACAAATCTTGGTCGAGGGTTTAGTTTACTGGTTGTGTGTTGACTAAACACAGATAACCTTCGTATCAACACAGACTATGACTCGTTTAGTCTTGGATGATTCATGTCAATCCCCTTGGTGTCTGCCATCTTCAAACAATGTGACGACGGTGTGTTACGAAATGTCTTTGTCTTGTGGTTCAAGAACGAAAACAATAGTTACTAAGATTCCCAAAAATCGTCTCCACCGGCGCACGTATGTTGCCTCAAACCCGAAGCATAAATATGTCTACGCATCGTTCATTAACCGCTAGCAAATTGATGGAAACGATCGATATTGTGCGTTCGCGCGTTTTTAAGCGGTTACTGGTTGTTTTTCTCTCGCTCTCTCTCTCTCTCTCTAGCTCATCTTCCGGGTGGTTATGGTGGTTTTGGTTTGAAACTTTTTAAAAATAGAATGCCCCATTACTAGGCCTCCCCGATGGTTCTGTTGCGGGCGCGTTTGCGTTGATTGCAGAATGGACTATTATTACTATTGGATTAGAAAAAGCCTGACGAGTGATATGTTGCAGTTATGTGGAATGGGGTGGCGTTGCTATAGAGATGGCTTTTTGTAGAGAGTTAGTAATAGTGATGAAATATTGAAATATTTTTAAATGAACTTCTTACAATTTGTGCAAAGTTTTATTTATTTATGTGAGCGATAAATAAACATGAATTTAAGTAGTATATTCGATTATATTAAATTAAATTACTGATAAAAACTAATATCAATTTATAGGAACACGTGGAGACGGGAATCTAGCATGCAAGCACAGGAACATTGCATGCGAATTCAAAATGCGCTTCTATGCAAACCGTGTCTTGGGCATCGTGGTTTTTATTAAATCCGCTAGATGTCGCTGTTGCACATTATTTGAACAGATGAAACGAACCGATTTTGAATTCAAATTTGAATAAATTAGTTTCCAATGTAATTTTAAACGCTAACAAAACACACACATTTTAACCGAAAATCTCAAAATATAGGGCATTTCACATTTTTAAGGCTCTTTCATGGTTTTTATGACGATGTTCCATGTATTTATTCCGAGGTTTTTTGATTGTGTGTTGAAAAATACACAAAAATAGTAAAAACACGTGCAGTTTGACGGTTGTCACCTTACTTAAAAGTAATTTATGTCCATCACTGCAAGTGTTTTTTATTTTCAAATGATAATATATGTTTCAAAAAATATTAGGACAAATTCAAAAATATTTGCGAAACGATCATGTCACACGATTTCAAAAAATATAGAGAAAAGCGTATTTTAAAGACGTTTTTTAGTTAAAGAAAAATACTTACCTTCAGATAACATCGCAAATTTTCGCTTCCATTTGGTTAGTTTTCTTTGGCTCTGTTTATTGCACCATTTGTTTTGGCTGTACCTGCAAGCACAACGTAAAACACGACTATGGACGGTGACATGAATGACCGTGGGTTCGTATTATAATGGTACTTTTCACATTGCAGTTGCTATCAATGCTGAAAACAGAACAAACAGTCAAAATCAACGGGAGGTGACGACTTTCGGGGACTTTACAAATAAGGTCTCTCGTGACAACAGTCCATACTGATTACTTGTACGCTATGGTATGTCTTTTCCACCCCCATCTATTCTAAGTTTTCTCTCGTCGAGGGCTCAAAATTACTTAAGAAAAGGAACTTCTACTTAATTGTGCTTAGCAACCCCAATGGGAGGTGTGTGTGTGTGTGGTTCCAGTGTACACTGATGTGCGCAAGTATAAGACTTAGTTCTGGGCGTTCTACGGTACTTCACAAACACTAATTGCTTCTCCCTGAACCGTTTAACACACGCAAGCACCCTATCCTGCCAGTATCCGGTCCACAGCTACCACCTAAACATCAGTTCTAATCCGTTAAAATACTTTGTTCATTGCGTGTTGACTAGAAAAATTTGGCTAGAACGTCACCACCATGGTGCGTCCAGTAGAAGGGAAGAAGGATCGACAGGTCACGACCCACTTTACAGGCCTGTCTGGTGGGATTTGGCTTCCTGGTGCAGCTGCCGGAACGATGGTATATGGGGACTGACGCCGAAATCTTCCGCCGGCACGGTCGCACCCATCGTCGGCGATGAAACGGTCGGATACTGGAAGAACAAACGTTTTAGTTGCAATTACCTGATCATAGCGATCCTCCGCTTACCTTCTTCATGGTGTAGCTACGGCCACGGACGCGAGTTGTATTCCGGCGTACCGGGTTGTTACACGGCGCTCTCTGATTCAATCTCACTGAGCTGAATGTGCTTCCCCGTCGACCGAACCGGGTTTTCGGAGAAGGCGTTGCGGTTGCTGCGAACATACGGAGGGTTTGATTAGTGATCCCCGGTAGCGATAGATTGCGGGCCGGTTTCTGTCAAGTGTTACGGGAAGTTTTAACACTCAGAGCATGGGCAAGTATCTCAACATTAGTAGCGGGAAAGAAGACATACACAGGAGATAGCAAACAACTTTAACATCCATGCGGCAGCACTGACTTCTTACAAGGTTAAGTAACAAAACCAGCATGGCCGCTTACAGCGGACACGATTCGACAGAACAAAACTACTAGTTACATTACTGGGCGCTTGGAAAACACTGTGGACTCAAAGCATTCCGCAATACGGAGAAAGGCAGCAACAGGTTAGTCACACTTCACAATCAACCCCACCCCGGGGGTTAGGTTATTGAAAATGGGTTTAGCAGCAGCATTGATTACGTACGGTGGCAGTAAACGCATCTTATTGACGGTCAAGTTTTTCGCTCGACTCCAGCCACACTTTTCGGCTGCACCATGTGCCAGAAGACAACCCCCGAGTACAGATAATGAAAGACACAGAGACAGAAAGAGAGAGAAAGAGAGAGAGAGAGAAAGAGAGCGTGCGAGCAGAAGTAGTTTGTGTACGGTGCCCGCACGTGTAAAATTACCAACAACAAGGCGAGAACAATAGAACGAGAAAGAGAAAACAGAGTATAAAGCTATAAAGTGTTGAAATGAGAACGGAACAGAACTGTTATGGGAAGACTATTCTACGATTGAGGGGTTTTTGTCGGGGTAATTTTAGAGTAGAATTAGAGTAGAGTTAGCCACGTCAATAGAGGAGAGAACGGTAAGATAGGACACAGTTATAGACGATTCTTGTTCCGATGTGCTAAGCTGTGAGTCTTAGTACAGAAAGTTAAGGAACTTCCTTGAAGATCGCACCACCAGGACAATACACAACGCATCGATCGATAATGGTAGAGTGTACGGAGTATCTCCGAAGCTACTTACGCGTTGTGTTTATATTGCTGCGTTTAGAGGCTTGCATCATGCCGAACACGACCGCTGCTAGCGAGCTGTGCTGGGACGTCTGGCGCTGTAGCGACGGAGTCTGTGCCTGCGGTACACCGGCCGGCACCAGGGCAGGCGACGTTAATTGACTGGCGGATATGTTCTTGCCCAGCACCCAGTACGTTAGCATCAGTCCCTTACCCTTCACATTCACTTCACCTCGTTGCTGGAATGTAAGGCAACCTATTTCTAATTCTTGTCCGATTGAAATTGCCCGAATCTCTTACCACACACGTGTAGCCCTTCGTCTGCAGCAGTGCGGCAGTATAGTCCGGCACTTGGACCTTCCAATTTTCACCGGTCGAATCCATCCGCGAAGCAACGTTTACCGTGTTTCCCCAGATGTCGTAGACCGGTTTACGGGCACCGATCACCCCACTCACCAGCGGCCCGCTACTGATACCGACGCGCAGCTGGAACGTGTTGAACGCGTCCTTGTTCACCTCCTGCAGCTTCTGGCGCATGGCCAGTGCAAACTCTACCAAATCACACACGGCTTCCTCGTCCTGTTCGTCCGCGTGTTGCTATTGTTCGAAGGGGAAAAAAACTTTGAGTGACACACACACACATTTCAACCAAACGCTCGGACGTACCTTTTTCGTGGAGCACAGATTCGAGGCAGCCATGTACGTCGCACCGACCGTTTTAATCTTTTCCACCGTCTCGAACCGTGGCTCCTCCAGCAGCGAATCAAAGTCCGATATGATCTCATTCAGGATGCGTATGCACGCTTTGCCATTCTCAATGTCCTCCGAGTAAAAATCCTTAAAGTTCGGAATGGACGCAAACATGACGCCGCACAGTTCGTGCATCTTCGCGTACAGCTCGTCAGTACGCTCCTCGGACAGATAGTACGTGGCGACATGATCGGGCAGAATGTTTTTGATTAGCAGATCGTTCAGATGGCGGTTCGATTTCATGTTGGACAGCTCCTTCTCGGCCTGCTCCTTCCAGATGAAATCTAGCCGCGATGTGACCTCCACCAACCGTGCGTGATAGGTAACCATCGTCAGGAAGACGCCGAGCAGGATCATCATCTGCGCAGCCAGCGGCATACCGCTCGCCTGTATGTACTGCACGTCGTACGAGTCGAACACCTTTTCGAACACGAGCAGTATCAGGAAGGAGTAGCACGCGACCATCGCGATCGCCATAAACGTTTTCACCAGATAGTACAGCTTGAGCGCTGTCGCTAGCGAGATCAAGCACAGCACCCAGGTAAACACCACATACTCCGGATGCACACAGGACGGGTGCAGCACCGGTGGGCTTGGCGTTTCCGCATCGTCACCCTCCAGCAATTCGCCACTGTGCAGATACGCGGACACATCCGTACTGTTCGGATCGGTCTCGCTACGATTCAACACACTCATCTCCATCGCCGTTCCCAGCGCGTGGCGCAAAAACGTCATCGTCGTACTGTTCACATTCAGCTGACCTCCGGCCTGCCAGTAAGCGTAGCTCGGACTGGCCGTGCTTCGGTCCGGTGTGCTTTCCACCTCCTCCAGATCGCACATCATCAGCCCCATCGAGCTGGCGATCGACATCAGTATGATGGTGAGGCAGACGAAGATCGTCCGCCTGCTACGATCGTGCACCAACGTCGACGAGCTTTTCTGCAAAAACTTGGGCAGCCCGGAGAACTCTTCCGCCATCACGAGGATGCACCCGACCGTCAGCAGAAACGTGGTGATCGACAGGGCCACGATCAGTATGGTGCAGCGCGGTATAATCACCGCCTGGCACAGCACGATGAAGATCCACACGACAAACACGCACAGCATGTTCGACCGGAACATGTCCTCGCGCAGCTGACAGAATGTGCCCTCCTGCGAGGAATCCTTAAACTTGAGCGTCCACGTGTACAGATACTCCTGCCGGATCTGCTTGTTCGAGTTGATCTGTATGCTCTGGTCGATCAGCTCGTCCACCTCCTCCGTCGAGGTTAGCGGATCCTCCCGGTCCGAGTGCTTCTTGTCGCGAAAGCTTTCCACCGCATTAACGCCGCACTGGTTCAGATTCTTGAACGGTATCTCCGGTATCCAGTCGGTCGTCGTTTCGTCCTCGTGGATTGTAGATTTGCTGGTGCGCTTTGTGATATGGTTGTTGTTATTACTACTTGTGTTGTTGTTGTTGTTGTTGTTGTGGGTGGGCTGAACTGCTGTCCCCTGGCCATGGCTGGCCGCCGAAGCCGCCGAACACGTAGCCGTCGTACCGGTCGTATTGGTGCTGTTGGAAGTAATGCTTGGAGTTTTCGAATCCTTCCGGAACCGTGATTCACCCGTCCGGGTCGCTGTCTCCTTCTCGAACTGTACCGTGCTCTGCCCATCCATGAGCCGCTTCCTGGGCCGCAGCGGTTCGGTTCGCTTGATAAGAAAGGTTTTAATGTTCATCATCTTCAGATGGCTATCACGGCTTCCACCATTGCCCGGTTCGACCTCGTACGTATCGTTCAGACACTTCAGGGTAGCCTCGGAGATGTGGACCCTTCCCGGGACACCGCCCGACTCCATGTGGTTCGCAATGACTACATCGTTGGACCACACGTCAAAGTGCCACTTCTTTTCGCCCAACACGCCACACATCACTGAGCCACTGTGGATGCCGATGCGCATGTCTAGATCCACCTGAGGGGAAAACCGAGGTTTAATAAGAAAGGTCATCTTTATGGTGGGAGGAATTTCTGAACACGGGCCACTTACATTCGTCTGACACCGGACATCCTTGATGGCTTTGATCATATGAAGGCCAGTCTCGACGCTACACACCGCATGATCGGGACGGCTCTTCCAGCTCTGACTGTCAAACATGGACACACAGTAGTAGCAGTCCCCCAGCAGCTTAATACGCAAACAATGGTTATCCTGGAAAAAAAAAACAGTAAATGGTCCACCAAAGTTCAAAGGGTAATCCTTTCGAAGCGTCTCCCAGCTCCCAACTTACCTCAGCAATTTTATCAAACCGTGCAAACAGATCGTTCAATATCTTCACCAACTGCTGGGCGGACGTTTTGCTCGCCAGCTCCGTAAAGCCCTTAATGTCCGCAAACAGTATGCTCACGTTGTCCATGTGGTAAATGTAGAGCTTCTTAAACTGCGTATCGACCTGCGCCTGTTCCGGCGATTTGTACATCTCCTTCCGGATGTCATTGTTGACAAACATTGGCAAAACTGCACGAAAAGACAAGGACACAACACATTAAACTGTACTGCGCTGACTGTATAAGGCCCATTAAAAACTTGACTCGCTTAATTATTGTGACCCGATCGTTAGTGAGCCCGAGTTTCTTTTTTCCCCCACCCGTTGTCGTTAAAGTTTTGTTCGAGGCGGCTGTTGTGACGGGTGCTATTATGGGCGAAAGTTTTCCGTGAAAAATCAACCCAGTATTGTCTGCTGCGTGCTGGGTAGCCGGACACTGCCGGAAGCGAACTATTCCCCCCGGTCCCGGGGAATAATTATGCAAATCGCGCGAACATCGTGGGCTAGTTAGTAAGTCAGCCAAATGGGTTTGGTATGCAGCAAACGAATAAGGAGCTCCCTCTCGGGATCGGTCACAGGCTAGCTGCAGTGCACGGAGAACGAACGGAGGAGTGGTTTTGCACTGCAAATTAAAATAAGGACGTGCAGAAGCGCGCTACAGAACGGGATGCGCTGTAAATGGTAACCAGCAAGATGGTTGAAATGTTCGAATGTTCTAGTGGGCTCTGGTGCTTCGATCGAGTAGAATTAAGAGTAAAAAAATTGGTCTTCGGTTCCACTTCACTAAATATAAAATGGTTTTATCTACCAAAAAACGAGCCTGGGGAATCCGTGACCGATGTTGAAGAGCGCCGAACTCATCCGGAACCGATGATATGCTTCAGACATGTAGGCATCACTTCAGAAACAAGTGACCCGAACGGGGATGGCCGCCATTGCCGGGAAACAAAGAGAAAGACAGCAGTCGCAACAACAACAACCACAACCAAGTCCGTACAGCCGTGTGCCCATTAATTAAATTACTATCGAAAACTCCTTCAACCAAAACCTCATCGAGGAAAGCTTCACTAATTTGATTTCCGATCACACAGCATCCATCTTTGTGGCGTGGAAGGTAGGCTCCGGCCAGGGTTCGAAATGGAAGTCAAACAAACATACACACTCGCATAAGGGGTAAAAAAGTGAGCCCATAAAAACGAAGTCAAAAATGATGCCGTCAGCCATATCTATCGCGCTCTTCGCTAGCCGGTGATGATATCCTTCAGATCGATTTATGTACCAAATCGTTTGCTTTTTGGTCTGTGCGGTGATTCATCGTGGCATGTTGGTTGGCGGGTTTGTGTACTCGAACTCGTTCCGGTAACGAAGGTAAATTGCTGCACTGCTCCATCAGCAGTTTTTGTAGTTGTTGTTGTTGTTCTGCCTCATCGTTGGCGCTACTTACTTGAGTCGAGCAATCGCTGCGTACGCTGATATTCCTTCTCCGATTCGCGCTTGTGCTCCATTGCCTTGTGCGTTTCGATGAAGGCTAACCGTTGGCCCCGGTCGGTCAGATATTTGGTGTACATGCCGGCAAAGTTGATGGCCAGGTAGAGCAACAGATTGGCAATCATCTGTCGAACGATGCAGCTCGGATCCTGGAAGAGTCGGGCGAAAAAAAAACAGGGAACGGGGAGATTGTTTGTGTGTTTACAGTGCTAGAGGCCTATTTGGAGCTAAGCCGGGGGTGATCGCATGACTGCACC
Source organism: Anopheles stephensi (assembly GCF_013141755.1). Taxonomy (NCBI): domain Eukaryota; kingdom Metazoa; phylum Arthropoda; class Insecta; order Diptera; family Culicidae; genus Anopheles; species Anopheles stephensi. Next base: position 62,972,890 of record NC_050202.1, on the reverse strand, counting down.
CAGGGGATGGAAATTGTGGGGACGCTTTTTTGCGGTTGAAATTTAGAAACCTATCAGCACATTGTTAGTGAAGATAAGGATTGTTTAGAGTAGTGTGGAAATTCGATGCAAGAATATTGTGACATCATTGAAGCATTTAAAATAACACTCCCTTACGTAGGTCTGACAACCCAGCTTCGTAGAGATCTTTCGAGCTTGTAACGGCAAAAGAGAAGACGATTTAAGTACATTGGACTTCAGAATTGCTTCGGTCCTTCATCAGGACTTCCAATGACTGGCTCGCGAATAAGTAAGTATTATATAAGCAGCTAATATTATCTGATAGACTCCGCTACCGTATAGCTTTTCTAGTATCTAATATTGTTTATTTGATTTCACAAATCGACTTTGGAGGAAAAAATACCTCGTTTTGGATAGATAGGCTGTTAGGTGAAGCCAGGAATACGATGGTTTACTATGCTTATTTATACCACATAGTCGAATGCTCAGCTCTTGTCATAAGAGATAAGCTGTAATTCCAGGTTTTTCGTACCTGTTTAACTAGTTTAACTACGCTTTTACCCATTTTAAGCTCCACTAACAAGTGCTCGTGTTGATGAAATTAAGCAGGGAAGGAATGTAATTTTAGGCCCACTGGTCCTCTACTGCAATATTTCATGAAGCTGTGCGTCCTTGTGCGTTTATCATAGTCCACTCAACAAACCTTGCCCAGCAAAAAAACTTACATACCTTGTCGTGCAGAAACTTGTTCAGCGATGTCACCACCAAATGGCAGATGGCGGTCATCGAGCCGGCAATCATGCACCATTTCAGCGGCAGCGGCAGCATCGCGTACGGGACGAAGATAATGAACAGCACGTACCAGATCAAATATTCGCGCTCGGCAAAGCCCAACCCTTCGCCGAGAAATCCCTGCAGATTCAGCAGCAGCCAGGTGCAGACGGCCGCCCAGTGCAGATAGTTGTTGGCGAACAGGCGCCAGCTCCCCAGCACGCAGATCAGAAAGTTCGAGATGATACAGCACACGGACCAGGTCACCTCGTGCGGCTTGATTGTCTGCGGGCAGAGAGGGTCGTGTCACAGTCAGCAAGAATTGTGGGAAAGGACCAACCCAGTGAGTCAGCCGGTGAGTGGTATTGGTGGTGTTATCGTTATTTATTGAATCACTGATAACACGATAAAGCCCACGCCACCTACCATGCCACTGTTGAAGCCGATCCAGACCGAGGCCAGCACCACCTTCAGCACCAGGTCGACCACGTTCACCAGGATCAGGGACTTTTGGCGCTGGCGGTGCGAGTAGGTCAGATAGGAACGCTCGAGGGACGGTGCACGGAACGAGTTCGTCATGGACGGGCACAGGATGCCCTTAACCACGTTGCCGCGCTTGAACGCCGAGTACGTGTTGTTGGTGTGCGGTGGAATGTGGGCAGTGCTGCCGGGATTTGCTGTAGCCGACGCGGCGAGTTCTCCTCCGCCCGGTGGGGGCGGTGGTAATGGATCGCCACCCTTGCCCTCCTGGTAGTCGGGACTGCACTGCTGGATGGTGAAGGACGGTGACATTACCCCGTTTGACTGTGGTTTTTCGTCAGGTTTTTCAGCTGTTAGTTGGGAACGGGGGCCGTTGATGGGTGCAATATATTAGACATTACTGTTAATTTGATTGGACAGTATCGGTTGGGAGTGTGGATGTTTGATAAAGTGTGACCGATTAATCGATTGAAAACGCATTGGAAATTTTGTAGGACTATCCACAGGAATTGAAGTTAGGAGTAGTCAAACATTCATTCTAAACAAAGCTACTCCAAGCTACTTTGATTCAATTTCTTTGAAACACATTTGAAAATCTTAAAGCAATATCCGTTAAACGATGAGTTTTTAGACCATCTCCAAATATCTCCTACATCCGGAAATGAAATAAAAATACGCACGATTGGAACAACAAAACAACAAGCACCCAACCAAACTCATCGTTTTTTGTATTGCCTCGCCAATAGGGAAAGTAATTTGTCTTCGGGACAAGCTTTTCCTGCCATTCATGCCATGTAAGGCCCCAGCACGCGTTGTTGCGCTGCTTAATAGTCGCTGTGTCATCGGCACCATTTGTGTGCGTTCTTCTTCTACCGAACGGGCCTGCCGAGCCCGTGAGGCGTGAAAATGTCTGTCCCCTGCTAATACTATTCACGAACGCGAGGCCATCCTGTCGCCCGTCTAGCTCTCGAGCCGACCCTTTGCACCCAGGAGGCAAAGGCATCCGCAGGCTATTTTTAGCACTTCTTTGGTCAAGGCACTGACGTGAGTGATAGTGATGCGAAATGGCTACACCCAAACGGGCAAGGAAGAACGAGAACCAGCGAGAAAGAGAAAAGCACACAAAAAAAGAAGCACACAGTGGGATAAAGAACATCAATACGTTCCTGCGCTGGCACCTGAGGCACCCATTCATCGTCCTGGGCCTAGAAGCGCTGGCGTTTGTTACACATGGCTGCGGGAGAACAAATTATCGATTATTCAATTTGGCCCGTAGGTTGGCCACTTCGCGACCGATTGGCAGCCAGAGGCAGAGGCGGGTGGTTGACTTTCCTTCCCCAGCACTCCACTTCCACCAAGGATGGTCGAATCTTTCTTCTCCTCGCCAAAGGGACGAATTTTATTAATAGGCTATTCCGTTGGGCGATATGTTGTGTGTTTTTTCTCTGTTGAGTTCGTTGGATGTTATGGAGACAAAGACGTGCGTGTTCAGGAGCTTACCGAAGCGAAAATGATCCTATCGAGTCCTGTGTGTGTGTGTTGGTTTGTAAGAAATTTGCATCCCTGCTGTGTGTGCGGGGTGCGAGACATGAATGGACTTGTGGACAGTATCATGCAGAGTGAATAGCTTTTGTTCAGGGTGAAAGATGGTGTGTTCTTAAGGAAGTATTTTGTACGGTGAAATAATCTTGCCCCAATAACCTTTATTCTAATACTCACTTCTTTCCATTACATTACCACCAGGGTTATTGGTGTGGCTTGCATCTAGCTTAAGTAGATCTCCGTTAACTTCCACTTCACATCCCGCCAGAGAGAGTGTCCGCAGCAGATCGCCTCTTTCGCCCGTGGTGGTGGTTGCAGTTGCAGTTGGTCGTGATGATCGGTCGTGGGTATCCTCGTCATCCGGAGCATGGGCACCATCGCCGGGGACTCGCGGTATTTTAGCAATGTCACAAATCACACCACCATTCTCAACCAGTTCCTGCTCTAGGTCAATCGTCGAAGCAGGATTTATAATGCCACCTTGATGGCTTTCCTGATCCAACACTCCGGCCGCAATGTTCCGCGCAGCATCCGGCGAAACGAGCAGTTCCATCGCTATCAATTAGAGCGTCGCTGCCCGTCGAAGTAGGTTATTTAAGCAACTGTGGAAAATGAAAGCAACGATAAAAAGAATAAGTACAAGGACCTTACTTAAAGTTCGAATCAAACAAACAAAAATGCAAAGAAAAGAGAAACAATTTGATTCAAGATTCAAATCTCGAGAGAAACGTGATATTCTACGCAACGTTTGTTGCGAGGACGCTGTGAAGAGCGTTGTTGAGCTGCGTCGTCAAAAAAACTCCTCCAGACAAAAACGCACGAAAAACCGCTCGGTCGGCAGACGGGAATGTTTCACAATAGGAACCGAAAATCAATACACATCAATAGTGAGTGTATGAGAAAAGGCACTTGAACTGAACTGTCTCGCAGCTATAATGACGATGAAATTTGAATCAGATCAGTGTTTTGGGGTGGGTTTGATAAATGTTTGGCGTTTGCTGAAAGAGGCCAGAGTTCTTCGAGTTGTGGTCCCAATGGTTGGCATGTTTTTTTAATGATGAATAGTGAATTATTTGGCTAGGGACTAATGGTAGGATGGTTTTGGGGCGTTTGGAGTAACATAAACAACAAACGAAGTGATATAATGATTTGCTATAAAATAAGGAGACTTCTGCTATAAAGCATCCTTGTGATGGAATCAATGTGTAATAAGTCAAAGGATGAATTTAAACCATAAATCATTTAGAAATTTCTTTTAAGTATTGTTCAGGAGAATAAGAGAATAAAATGTGTTGCTATAAAGTAAAGCTATTGCTATAAAGCATGGATCTAAAATTGAATAAGCAGACCAGCGAACAAAAATCGCAAGTCATTGGACGGCTGAGTTTTCCCCATTTTTCATTCGTTTTTGGTTGGATATAGATGAAAAAACAAGTTTCAGAATTTATACCCCCCAAACATAGTTCCACATTCCCTTAACCGTTTTTGTTGTATTCTGTGGTCATCGTATTCTTGCGGTTCGGTATCCCATTTGTTCGTCCCTTGCACTGCTCCAAATTCTAATTATTCTTTCAACGTTATTTATAGCAGATGTTTTCTTTGACATTTCCACCCTACTACGTGCAGACAGGTACGCCGGTGCCGGTGCTCCAGAGCTCCCGACAGGTGAGTGAAGGATTTAATCCACTTCCCGGTAGGTATCCGGCTTCGGTTTACCACCTATACGGCCAGGACGATTGAGTAAATTACACGATGTACGATGTGACGACGTAAGTAGCAAAAAGCTTGTTCACCCACCGGGGCTGGCTTGGCACGCGAACGCTGACTGTTGAATGGACCACCCATCCGAACACCTTACACACAGACCATGCCAAACCATTAGCTTTTGTTGCGGCGCGGATCGTCGTCGCTTAAAGAAGCAGCAAACACCGAGAGTGCTCCAGAGAGAGAGAGAGTTTAGGTACGTCAATCCGCTTATGGGAAAACAGAGCCACATAATAAACCATCAACAAGCTATTCTTGCGCACGTTCTGTTCTAGCAAACTCGTTTAAAATTGTATTGACACAGCGTAGCGGGAAACCGTATTTACCGACCATATAACGATTTACCAAAAATGGAAGATTGTTGAACGTGGTACGCCGGTAAGAATTGTGCTGAACCGACACAAAAAGCTTTCCTGACGAATTTTTGATTTTCCGTACAATTTTTCCTTCCCAATGGGACCAACCAAGCTGGCAGGCTTGCCCGAGGATGCGTTTCCGTATCTTCAACTTCGACGATGCAACTGATCCTTTTTATTGTAAAGGAAAACGGCAACTTTCAACGGGGTTTTTTTTCTTCAGAAATTTGATGTTCCACAAATTTTAGGTGGAAAAAGAATCGTCCCATATCGCTTTACCAACAGCACTATAAATCCTTACCATCAAAGGACAGTGTGGAAATGGATGCAGGTCCGCTTTTTTGCTCCATCTTCCGCCACCATTCAATCGACCAGCTCCTTTCGGTTCCATTTTCGACGCACTTTTCTTTTTAAGCCCCGTAAACAAAATCAAGCATCCAGCACAAAGCAAACGAAACAACAACAGCAAAAATCGTTGAACCTTTTCAAATCTGGTCATCCCGGTTCGTCTCTTCCTTCACGCGCGCGCGAATAAACCGTGTGAACTGGATGAGCTATTCCGCTGGAACGGGCAGGCAATGGCCCGTAAAGACTTTGATCGAATAAGCAAACCCCCTTTGCAAAGGGGCTGCCCGAATCCAATCGCGTGAAAGTCCTAAAACACGAAAATAAATATAAAACGGTGGACCAGTGCTGCTATTCCCAGGGATGAGAGCATTGCCATTTGTGCGGGGTTTCGTAACAAGGGTTTCGTATACATTTCTTCTGCCGTCCCGATGCTTTGTGGTGGCTCAACTCATTCATTTTCACTTTCACTGGTGAAATGGTGGTGCGGTGTTGGGGTTGTCTTTTGCTGGGCGCGATTTTATACGAGCATCAATTTTCCCGTCAATTCTGGGGCGACATTTTTCTGCAAATCATTTCAGCCAGCATCTCATTTTTCTCCCGCGCATCAACTGTTGGTCGCGCATGTAATGGATTGCTGTGCCGGTCCTTACCACGAGTACACAGGTAAGGCGATCCATAACAGGCCCGATGTAAAGTGTTTGCTTCGCGGGCGCTCCCCTCGATGATGAGAGCTTTTGGTAGTGAACTAAATCCGTATAATAAATGAGCATTTTATTGATTGCTGGACGGGACCCATCCAATTGTTTCCAACAGTTCCCAACGCATGCAATTCATTCGGTGCGCAGTGGGCCATTTTGTCTCCTCGGTTTTTGTTTAGTTTTTCAACCCTTGCCGTCGGCCGATCGGGTCCACCAGGGGACCCATTTTTTATCATCATCGTCTGCCGGCGCGGTACGTTCGGTACGCCCAGGGAAAAAGTTTTTGGCAAATGCAGCATTGACGTGGTTTCATTTTCCGGCTCCGGCTTAAGCACTTTAGCGCGGAACGCAAAACGCCGGGGTCGGGCTCTTGTGCAAAACACACCAAACTACATAAGCCTCTAACGTATAACAATGCCAGCTAGCAGGGCAGCAGTAATAAAGTGTCCATAAAATGGGATGAAAAATGTGATACCAAGAATCACGCACATGTCACAGTGTAGAATAGACGCCATTGGCGTCGAAAAGAAATACACACGCATTGGACATCCCGTTGATCCTTTTGGAACGGTTCCATGTGTATGTGGGTTAGAGAGAGTCATCATAGACGCTGGCACAATAATCCATTCGGGTTCGGGACAATAATGGGCTGGCTAACGTTGTTTGGGGCTAAACCCTGCGTTTGTGCCCAATGTTAAGTCGCAACGGAAATCCATGGAAGGGATGCTGCTTAACTGCAAGCTTGAGATAGATGGGGCTCTATTTTCGCTCCACTACATGCTGAACAGCGGGGTAGTGTAATGATTTTAATGATGGTACAAGAGCTACGCTCAGCGAGAGCGATAAATTCGTTGCACATGAAGTGGTAATGAGTCCGAGCGATTATAGGAAGTAGAACAAGGTTTCGTGTGGAGTAAGCTGGAATTATATTAAAAATGTATAAATTATGTTTCAATCCTCTCTCTCTCTCTCTCTCTCTCTCCCTCTCTGCTTTTTCTTGGCCTAGCGACCTCTTAAGGTCATGCCTGCCATTTCTGGCTTACTAGTCTCAATGATGCCTCGTGGTTGGATAGTCGGTCCGGATGGGCTAGGTCGTTCGCTGTAGCTTCTATTAGTTTAGAAAAAATCGGCTAAAACTGTACTGCAAAACCGCCCCATAATCTATAAGGCAACATTTTCTGTAGCTCAGAGGTAATAGACGACCAAAAACTAGCTTCCTCTTCGCTTCAGCTACACAAGCATTATAGTTAAAGCTCTTGTCAACTTGCTAAGCTCTCTATGGTGTCCAACGAATCATTCCACTCTCGGATCCAACGGAACATTTTAGAGAGCAGTCTCTCTAACACTCGAGTTTGGCAATAGGGATGAAAGTTAATCCCTTCTCTAATCTACGCCAAACTCAACGTTTGTCCTGGTTGTAAACATTTTGATCTAGCTTCACTGTATTTATACTGCTTCTTCCTTGGCACTACAACCTCTAGAGGTCTCGGCCTGCCATTTCTTGCTTTCTGTGACTTGATTTTACCCGTAGCAAAGTAGCCAACCCTGCGTCTGGATTGGATTAGAACCACGGTCCTGCCGTGTGAAGACCGGCGCCGTTATCGCCTCGATCAACGGACCGCCCCACAGCTGTTTTTAAATAATTTCTTAGCTTTCTCATTTTCTTTCAAAATTAACCATCAAGAAATCTTGTAATCAGCAAACATGGAACTTAATTAAATCTTTACCTTAACCCCTCTAACGCTAACCGGGAACCAGCTGGCACAACGATTTGCAGTGGAAGAAGAACAAAAAAAGCCACGCCATAATTTCCATTTCCATTTGCTCTGTACCGCAACGATAATTGGAAAGTGGCAAAAAGCGGTTAAGATTTTCCCTTTTCTTTTTTAACGGAAACGTGCTCTAACTCCTTTTTTGCTTCATTCGTTCCCATGAATTCTTTATTAGTTGTTCTTGCTAAAAAATGTATAAACTCAGCGATTTAATGCTTTCTCAAATAGAATCCCCATGAAGCCATAACACATCAGCTAGTTATCAACTTGAACTTGAAGAAACGCCGCACGAGCATTGATTTACACAATCATCATTGATGTGCCGACCACCCTTTAGCCCTACAGGAGGATAAGGGTTCGATTGCCGTAGCCATTCAAATGAAGTCACATTATCCGATTGCAGCCCATAGATTGCAGCTGTTTGCTTGTGGCATGCAGCAGAACTATGGTTTTGTAGCCGTGGTCAATCGTGCCAACAATCGTGTGCAGGTTGTAATGATAGGATGATAATTATTTAATGAAATCTATCTGTTCCAGGACGTATCGCTGTATGCAATTGACCATTATGCACTGCAGTTTTCGACAGTTGACCGTTACGTTCGATTCCGTTCGCTCGATCAAGCATAAACCTTCCAGTGACTTTGTTTGCTAGCCGCGAATTGTTGCGGATCGTTAAACGGGCATACTAAATTAGCAATTAGCAGAGCCCAATGTCACTCTAAATTTGGTGTTTCGGTTAACAGGAATCCAATATGTTGTAAGAACGTAAAGAGCAGCTCGGTTCGGTTTTTTTTGGATGAAAACCATAGAGTACCCATTAAGCACGGACTTTAATAGCTATAATTAAAGTGAGTAGTTGTCACGGGAACTAAGGTGTACCATCGCACTAAACTGTGATACTAAGGGAGTAATTTCTTCCGCTTGTTTCTGTTTGCGGTACCAACTAGCTCGCTGCACCTTGGCGCGTTTATGGTGCTGGTCGTAAAAATCTACCGGCCGCTTTCTCGATTTCAGCCGATAACGGCAAACCCTGGAGTCCGAGCGCAACTATGTGTCTGTGGCAGGGAGCAACAACAACCCCGGAACGCGTCGCGCCTGTCCACGGCAAACATGTCGGGATCAACATCAGGTTGACGGGTTGAAGGTAACCGGCGTCAACGGAACTAATGAACGTACAGGAGAATGAACACCGGAGCTTGCCATCCGTCCATCCCGTTTGGCGTGGCATTGGAGGACGCGATCATAAAATTTAATTAGAGTAAAATGGCTGTCAGTAGCGTCCGATGACATCAGTCGGCGCCCTATCTGCAGGCATAATTATTGACCGCATTCCCTGCGGTAACCTGGATGCTCACGGGCGCCTATCATGTTTCCTCCGTTTGCTACACATCCTTTGAGGTAATTTATCACACTCTAGCAAGCAACCGTTGCCCTGCGTTCCGGCCTGAACCGACCGCACACGTCACATGCACATGGAAGCTAGTAGCAGCGGTTTTGTTGGAAGCGATTCCGAGACTGGGCCATGCAGGGCAAGTGAAGATTAAGTGTGTCTACTGTTTCCTCTCGGTGGCAGTGGTTCAAATCTAGTGTGATAGTTATTGGGATTTATCTGCGCTCCGGTGACAGATTTGTAAGGTGCATACCAAGTAAATGCTACTCTACGACATGTGGAAAAATGGAGGAGAAAGTTTTTTTAATAATTAGCACGGCCTGATCTTCTCTTAGTGATCATCAACTTCCAGAAAGTCTCCGTTTTCCCACCACACAAAGCCATGTCTGCCTGTGAAAATCTTGTGAATCAAAATGAATTTCCGGCTTACTAACTAATCAAACTGAGATAAGATTGGCGCACGAACGTCGCAGGAAAAACGCTGAAGGCTGCAGCTATCACCGATCGATTAGATAAACAACATCGAACCATCAATTAGTCAGACAGTGTTCACGAACTAAAAAAAATGAGGGCAGGAGCGCGCCTGTAGCCACAGTGCCTTGCTGAACCGTTTAGTATGAATATTACAAGGCCTGTGCTCACATTGTTAGACAAATTGTGAATCATTTCAATCAAATCCCTTATTTGAATCTCCTTTAAAGAAAGCAACCACCACGGCTCTAGCAAAAGTTCCTCCAAACCTTACCAACAGACGTCGGGCTTTTTACAGCAATCCATTAAAATACACCACAGGGCCAACGAATCGAAAAAGGTTGGCCTATCGGGAAAAAAACGATCGATACCGCGCACCCGAGATAGCGGGCTCAGTCAGGGTCGATAAGCCTGGCAGGATGTAGCAAATTAGCGGAAGGTTTTTTTGCAGGAAAGGATGGGCAACACAAGAAGAAGAGCAAAACAACCACCGCTAGATAACGCTTCGGAAAGCCACTAGAGAACGTGAATCTGCTTGCTCCGCTGGGGAAGGGCGGGAAAAGGCCACACGATAAGGTGTACACGGGATGGACGCAAGTTTTTCCACAGTCCCCTCTTTTGCACCACCCCACGCCGAAAGGTAGCGACAGGAGGCCCTCAACGCTTGCCGTGGTTACAAAAAAAAAAAAAAAAACGCTGGCCGAAGCTCGCGGTGCATCGATCGACGACCGTCAGCGGAAAGTGTCAGGCAGCGACCGACGTTAGATAAATTATTTTCAACAAGATAAGGCAAACGATAAATCCTCCTTTCACGCCAATCGATTCCTCGTTTGGCTCGTTCACTTAACACGAGCTGGTGTAGGCCACGTAAATCTTGCTGCAATGGCGTGCGCGCGTGAATTTTATTGTTAATCGGAAAATCTGCCGGAATCAAAAATGGTTGATTGATATTACTTCGGGCATTTGTGTGTGCAAGTTGAAACACGATGCGGTTTGACCTCAAATTAAATGTAAATGTTTAGAGCCTGGATGGCGAAGGGAGCGAATTAGTTGTCCACAATGACCCGGGGTTTCACCGGAAATGTGATGCATTAGTTTGGCGAAAGTATATCAGATTTCAAGAAACGTGAGGCAATTAATTATAATCACAAAGGCTGTTTAGGGCATTGACTGATGTTAATTAAATGAAACATGCTGATCATATTGCTCTTACGCAAATGATGGTTCATTTGGATTAATTAATATTCAACGTATAACCACTTTTATTGAAATTTTGAATAATATGTTTTAGAAATGTTTTATATTAAATAAGTAAACCATTATCTTCAGCTAAGAGCATTTTACAAAGCACCTGGCGCCTCCATCGCATCTCAACTCTCCTTGTAGCAAGCACAGAATGCTTTTACTTAGCAAAAATAACCGATAAATTATACAATTTTTTTCAAAAATTAATAGTCTAAAGTAAAAAAAATTTCAAGGCTCAGATCAAGTCAACAGCTGTTCACTTCACAATTATCTAAAAATGCATCAGCATATCTCAAGCGTGATAGCAAAAAATCCACCGGTCTTGTAATGTTACATTTAGAGAAAGCTTTCGATGAGCTATGGCATGTTAATAGCACCCTCCTGATTCAATCCCTTTTTTCAAAATGAAGCTGTTTTTTTATTCATAAAGAACGGTCTGGCCGTATTGCTTAATTGAAGTTGTTATGCACAACTAAATTCCCCAATTCCTACGTCATTTCATCCAGTGACTGGTTTGCCTCTTTCATTGCTAAGTACTATCACTAATCATGTTTAAATCGTTCGTTGAGAAGTATTGCTTTGAGCACAATTTTGTCAAGAGCTACACTTATAAAATCGTTCAACGCAAATCTGAAGCTTTATACTTTTCCCGGGTCACAACTGCAAATAAGCTTCCTGGTCACAGGCTTAAATTGGATATATTAGAGTATAAAAAGCTAACTTACAAAAAATACTTATATGAAAACCTTATAAGCAGGTCAAAAGTTATTTCATTTTTATAGTTTATAGTTAAATAAACAGTAATTCCAAGCTAAGCCTAAATTTAAAACAAATTATTACCATCCACTACAGAAATCGGACCAGCAATGGTATGGTCACGTGCGAACAAGTCTGTTATATTGTGTCGAGATCATTTGATCGGAGCCAACAATAATGTTAGTAGAACTGAATAAACGAATTACTACTACTATTTCTACAAAAAAAAAAAAACTCAAAAAAAAATCCATTTGAAATGTAAATAGTCATTTCCCACACAGCACACATCACTCAAGTTGATGAAACATCCTGTGTAAAAGGACTTTCTCTCTCATGTATTTTTCCTTTAGATTTTTAACATAAATGTGAATGTAACGAACCAGGGAAAAGCCCTCTATTTCGGTGAAAATGACCTGACCTGTTCAAATGCAGACGTGTCAAAGTGTGCAAGCCTACGTTGAGCTGAAGTCAAACATCCCATCTCATGTCAACAGCATTCGAACGCACATCAATCAAACTATTCCACAGCGAGCGAATGTAGTTGAGCGCTTAGAAGTGCATACCGAACTGATCTCTTTTGCTAGTTTCGATTGAGGGGGTTTTCATAATAAAATGTAAAGCAAAGAACCAATGTTTCAGAAAAGAAGTGTATTATTTGTTCAGAAGTGATTATTTAGAGCGATCAACAAGGACTTCAAGTGAGTAATTATGCATGGCGCACTCGCTAATGAAGTGCAATCAATCTCAACGCTCAAAACATCATTTCTTATGCAGGAGGTGAACCGTTGTTGGCCTTAAAACGATAACACACATCAGCCAAATTGCAACAAACGGCGTCGATTATATTAAAGCACACTTGCTCTAATTTGTCAGCAGAGATAGCAGCAAATAGAATTTCCTACCTTTCAACGACTCCTTCCTATCAAGCTCTAACCTATCTATTTCGTTCTCATCGCATTACACGGGCATGATAAAATGTTTATCCACTCATCGACGACATTCTTGCTCCATTGTGCTTGATTTCTTTTGCCCAACTGTACAACTGATATCCGCCGCCAAAGCTCTCGTCGCTATCAGGTTCACCGAAACAAACTTACTAAAACTGTATTAAATTATGCTTCATCTGTATGCATTGTTCGTCGTCGTCGTCGTGCTAGTCGAAAACGTTCCCGTGTAGGAATGCCATTTGTTATCGTTCGCAAACGCACTGTGTTCGTCGCTGTCCGTGTTGTGTGAAGTGAACAAAGCTGTCAATAGGGAAAAAGTTGGAATGTGAAAAAGTGAAATGAATTTTGCTCCGTACAGTATCTCGGATTGTTACAGCATCACGCTTTTACGACCCGCTAGTGTGCGAGGCGAACAAACAATCTATGGCGTGTAGAGAATACGTATTCAATACAACTCGCGGGGCAAACACGGCGGCAGAGATGACTGCTGCTGGATCGTCGTCGATCACGTCGCAAACCATTTTCTCTACCGTCGTCTGGTGTCTAGACACGGCGCTAACGTTTCTTTCACTTTCTACGCACAACATGGCCATCAAGATGGTGCCAGCTGTGTGGAAGGAATAATGGCTCGTGAGAAAGGAGCGCAACGTAATATGATTTCCTTTACTTTTGAGTGTTGAATTGAATGGAAACTTTCTTGCAAATGAAAAAGAGCTGATAGAAAATTCAAAATTGGACTGGATTTTAATAATTTGCCATAATTATTAAAAAGCTGAGCAACAATTATTGTACTTAAATTCATTTAAACACAATGTTAAGGCTTCTTACCATGCCAAAAGCAGAACGAAAATTTCTGAGGCCGTCTCTATAGGTATACGATTTCAGTGTGCATTTTCCTGTTTTCGCCGCACCGTTTCGTGGAGCTTCCGGATGTATAGTATTTCCTCCGGCGTACGATTCCCAACAATAAACATTAACTTCTCACATTCTCTCTCCCACAACACTGGCCACTCGGCCCAAAGAAACAGTGTAGCAGGAGCAAGCTTAAGCTTTCAATGCAACACGAGATCAACACACACCGGCTTGACCGTCGCTTCTCAACTCATCTTCACACTGGCCCACACTGGCCCACACACACTAAGGGCCGGGTGGGGTAAGACCTTATTGTCTTATCTGCAGCGAGTGGTCTGTCGGTCGGCAAATGTGTGTCGTAATTTATGATGCGAAAGGATCAAATAGAATTATGGCTACGTCTGTAGCACACGCAACACCCGGCAGCTGGGATTGAGAAGCATTCCCACACGACACTGACACTTTATGTCTTACTTACTGCGGTAATGCGCGACCGTGGAACAGAGTAGAGAGCGAAACAGGAAAAGAAACCTTTCGTGTGAACCTTGGGGCGGCTATCGTTAGTTAGCACATGTTAACCAACTTTAAGCAACGGTAAACAACATTAGTCGCTTAATCAGTCAAACAAATTAGTGCAGTACATGGAATGTAGACAGACAGTCATCGCCAAATAAAGCCTCCCCGTTTTTATGGAGAATTTGCACCACAAGCGTTGCTGTGTTTGCTCATTAGAACCATGCGACATTGCCATTTGTTTGTTCCGCAGTTCGATTCCGATGGGTGGCTATCGTGTTTGTTGCTCTATTTCCGTGATGGCACGTGACGCGGAATAGTAAGTTAAAGCTCGGTTTTATAGCAAATTATAGCATCTCAGAAATGCTTTAAAAGCAACACAGACGACTGCTTCAGGGACATCCTGCCAGAAACAACCGAACAGGAAACAATATCTTCCCTTTTACAGCCCACGATGAGCTAGCGAAACAGTTAGCGTGTCGGGTGATTTATTATCCCCCGCCCGTGAAGACAACGAACTGAACCGACCCATTCACGTCATCACTATTGGCTGGCCAATTTATTTCTATCTCATACAAGAAATTCAAACTCTTGTTTATGTACTTACAATTTTTATCTACTGCAGTGGACCTTAATTTATTTATTTATTTACTTCAACTTTTTCCAACAGCATCACCGTGCAAAGCGTGCTCGTGCAAATTGGCAACCGATCAAAAAACCTCTCCTTGCGGCTTTCGGTTTTAATTTAAAGCGAAACTTTATCGGTAGCTATAAAGTCCAGCCGCGGCTGTTGTTTGACGCAAAGGTAGTAAATTCAAAAAGATCGCCGCAGGAAATAGTGTTTTTGGCACTGCTGATCGTGAAGCTTGTTAACCTAGGTAGTAGAGGCAAAATGGCGTGCAAATCTTTAGCCCTCTTCAGCGAATCTGGTAGAACCAAAAAACCGGTCGTCTACCACCTGCAATAAATCAAAGTGGCCAGCAGGGACTCGTCGCGTTTGAAACGTAAATGTCAATAGGTTTTGTGTTCCGTGTCCTTTCTCGAACCAAAAAAAAGGGGGGGGGGGGAAAGCAACACCACTTGACCTATACCTCCCTGGCTAGTTAGCCAGCCAGCTAGTCAGTCAGAATTGAAGGGAAAAATAGAATTAATGAAGGACTTCCGTGCGCGAGTCTAGTCCCGGCACAAATCGCAACCTGTTGCCAAGAGCGGCGGTCCACGGCCTGTGCGCCAGAGCGATGTAAAACCCCGAAGGTTGATTGATCTTTCCGTCACTTTGTTCCCGGCGATGGGTTACAGGCCTTAAGGCCGTACCCGGGCATGTGGCCGGTCATCCCTCCCCCCCAAAAACCCCTCGCATCGGACCAGACCCCGCCGATGGAAGTGCATTTGACGTTTATTTATAGGAACATCGCCACGCAAAACTCAACGCCGCGCGCCATCCCGTTGGGCCAAGACCCCCCCAGTTCCCGAAACAGATCGCTTCCAATTTCCCTTGCTTTCATACGCACACTCGGTGGGGCTTTGGCATTATTACGTTTTCCTCGTCATAATTGTTTTATTTACATGGTAACGGTCTCCGGTTGGTTCGCGAAGGGAACTCGCGCTCCAGCGATGCGAGCCGCTCGCCGGAAACGTGTATTTATAATTACACTTTGCTTCATTTGTTAGGCTTTTGTTTTGCATGCTTGACGTTAAACGGTCGGTTGGTGGGACGGAAGGATGCTCGAACGCAGAAGGACCGGTTTCGAACGAAGGGCTCGAGCTTAATGAGCATTTTCCAATCGTCGGATATATCGGGGCACGCAGTAAGAAGTGGATCAGAATTTAATTGAAAGTAATACGTCTCATGTGTGTGTGTGTGTGTGTGTGAGTGAGAGGTGGAAGTGTTTTTCATATTACACTTTAAACGCTTGTTTCAAAAGTTTCACAAATTGACCTCCTGAAAGTTGTTCGTTCACCTTCCCACCCACAGTATTGTCAACGGACTTCAGGCGAAAGGATTAAACAAGTTGTAAATTGTTGACTTAAAACAGCATCTGCAGTCATAAAATCATTTTAATGGAAACGCTTTTTATCATTGTTTGCACACACACACACGCGCGCGACACAAAAACAGAACAAGCAAAGGGAGGGACTAGGGCACGTTGCCGCGAGAAAATTGAAAAACAAAATCGCCGAGCTGGAAAACTCCCAGTGCGGTGCGGCACCATCGAAGGGATGGAGGTGAGTTTTTGGCAGCTGGGAAGTACCGGAACGGTTTACAATGCAGTGCTGCTACGGAGAGAGCAGTTTGTCTGTAGTAGTGGTTGAGCTGAGACGGGCATAATCAAACATAATCAGGCACAGTGTGTGTGTACAGGTTGTGTACATTGATTTGTACGATGTTGTACGAAAATTAAATTGGGTAGTATTTAGCTGAAGAGAGACACAAGCCAACACATCTAAAGAAGAATTGTGTGTTCTTTAGGTATTTTTTTTCGCAGGAAATGTATGCCATTCGTGTTTCCTGGTGGATTTTCCCTTAACCTTAAACTTAAGCCTTTTATAAATTTTATCCTGAAAACACGCAGTTTATAAGGCAAAATAATCATCTCTTAGGCGGCCCGGATGTGACAGCGGTGCTAGCTCTTCATACGACAGGACGTAGGCTCAAATCCCATTTTGGCCGTTCAACCATAGTGAAAACTGACTATTCAACTTTGAGGTATCATTAAGTCTGCCAGAAATGGTAGGCATGGCTTTAAGAGCTCGTTGAGCCAAGAAAGAAGAAGAATCAACTCTTAAGGCAGACGTAAATAGCATACAAGGTGTTTCCTATATCTAAGAAGATTTTTTTCAACATTGCTACAACTTTTTAGGCTATCCTATGGCAGAGAGCTTAACCTTAACCATGGCTTTCCCTTAAAAAATTGTCTTGATTTTGATATTATTTATCTAGCTCCGACGATCAGTTGCTACTCCGTCTTGGCTGAAGAAAATATAAGATCCACAATACTGCTTTGTATGAGGAACCTTACAATAGGAGCTTTATATGAGGCCTCGTGGAGGGAGGCCTCTTCAAAGGAGCCTGTTTTATTTCCCGATTAGCTGGTTCCATCTGGTATGAGTTTCCAACATTCCACAGATGGCCTCCCAAGGGCTGGATCATCCACAGCCAGACCATGATGTCTAGGATATTCTTCATTATTTGTACGGATAGACTCTAGGATTTGGACTCAAGCTTCATAATGATAAAGACTCAGACTTTAGACTTCCTTGCCAGTTTCTACTGCATTTGAAGGCTCGTACATCACTATTGTAGCCTTTTGTCAGGATTAAGTAGATGATGTAAAACTCTAATATATTTTCTAAGTCTACAACAGACGATAACAGTAAAATACATGCAGTAAAATAGACGATAAAGAGTTAAATGAACTTCAGGAAGGTCGGCTGATCGGACCCCTTCAAATGGCTGCTCAAGATTCACTCTACAGAATCCACTCATTCAATAGTGTTTTCTCTAAACAAAAATATAGTTAAACAATCTTTTCCTAACCTTTGGTACCTTGTAGTTCTTCTGCGCTGATTGATTTGTATTGAACCTTAACTACATTAACCCAAAAAACCTCTAAGGTAAGAGAAAACCTGCAAAGAAAGTTCATAACTCAATCACCAAGTAACAATCTGATTGAATGGCCATACAGCGCAAACAGATTCTTCTTGAGACACCGTCGGACCATTCCTTCGGCGGTATTGTACAACACCGGGTCTATTCACCACACACGGCATCCATCTGCTCCGTGTTGCATCACGCGTGAAGAACAGGCCGCACAGTCTGATGTAATGCTGTTACCGATGAGTTAGATGAACCGATTTTTATTCGACTGCCTGGGGTCAAACGGTTTGGTGGGGGTAAAGATAAAACTTTTATTACATGCCCCGCCGTAAACTCTGCCGAAGCAACAGCAGCCCCGCGGTCGGCTGTTTGCGGCCATCATCGATTTGCCGGATCGTCGCGCCTCGCACAGCCCCCGGGAGCGATAAACGGAAACAAGTTGCACGGGTAAACACAACAATCCGCTACCGTTTGTATGTGTGTGTGAACAACCAACAAAACCGCCAAACAAATGGCAAACCCGCAATGGGCCAACACGCAAACGCGGAACCGGCTGGCACAACCAAACAAACAAAAAAATACATTTTTTTACTCCAAACAATTCCACACACCGGACGCTTCTTCTGCAGATATGCGGTCGTTGAGTCCTCTTCGAGCAAAACCAAAAAACCGGTCTTTTAAGACTGTGGTTATGGAGTTGAAGAAGTTGAAGATCGCCTGTGTACGTACGGTTACTTCACCAATTCGTAACGTGGTCATGTAATGTGAATGTTGCAAATCAAGCGTGCTAACACCGAGGGAGCTCTCTCTCTCTCTCTCTCTCTCGTTGCTCATCTGCTCTACGGAAGTTTCGATTTTGAAGTGAGTTTTTGTCGCTCAAGAAAAAAAAAAGGGAGTCTTCCTTAAGTGAGCCTACGATCTTCTGTTCTTCGCAAATAAACACTCATTATCGGGATCGGGTGCATGGAGGATTAGGGAGATATGGGAGGGGGGGGGGCTGGGGAGATTCGCGGCCGAATAATTTACCCCTTGGTAGCTTATTTGTTATTCCATTAATCGGAAAGTGCTTGATACTTGCCCCCGTACACACACAGTCGCAGTCAGTTCTCCCTCCTGCCGTGATATCGTCATGCGGATGAGGATGAGTTTTTGTGTGCGGCTCTGTCAATTTTGGATAATTTATTTGTTCGGTTTGAATGTTTTCATTTTGCACCATCAATCACAGTACCAACCGCGAGACAGACTCACTTAGAATAATAAATAAATTTATGGTTATTAGTCGATGGTTTTGCCGTTTTCTTGATGTAAGCTTCACTGAACACCGCAGGAAACCAAACTTTTTTTTACCAAAATTTATAATTACACTATTCACAATCTTCACTTCAATTTCGGCACGTTTTTTGCTATTAGTACACTCGTTTTAGTACACTGCTTCCAGTGCGATCATCCGTCGACGGTTGCTGAGATCATACGATAGTAGTAATTTAAACAAACCACTAAGCAACTCACAAGGTTTTCTTTTCGATAGCAAGTGCACCAGACACACACACACACACACAGCTGGCCACTCAGATCAGCTTGCAAACTTCAAAACTAGCCAGCAAACTTGCTAACACTCACATTTCACATTACATTGCGAATTTTGTTGTGTGCGCTTTGGATGCCTTCGGTGCCTGTGCAAGACGTTGCTACAGCTGACCACGCAAAACTTTTTCCACAACAAAATTTTTCCTACAATTTCCAAACAATTTATCCACCAGAAACCATTTGCACTACCTGCACTCACTGCTCTCAAAGCAAACAGCTTTAGCCCCCTCCGATGGTTGCACTTCCCGGCAACACTGTGTATTGCGCCAGCTGCACCACTAAATAAACCTGCACACACATGCAACTGCACTTGCACTTATCTTCTAAACCGGCCTTTCTCACCGGCAGCCGGCCAGCGAAATGCGTCCGGATGATTGGCGAGCATAAAGGGAACTGTGCGAACCGTGAGCTCGTGTGTCTTATGGCCGATCCAGACCGGTAGTACAGTAGCAAAAAGCGCTTCGTGTGTGCTTCGGTCGCTTTGGTCGTCCGTATTGCTCTCGCCAGCTTGCTCGCTCTCTCACTCGCGCTCTCGGCTGTTGGGACGTGATCGGTAGGAAAAGCTACGAGAGGGCGCTTTTGATCTATTGTGATTGCGATGGAAATTGTAGCACCAACTACGGTTAGTTTCGTTAGCGAATGGTGTTAACTAATTTTATGTGAAATTATTAATTATTTAAAAATAATTATGAAATTTATTTTAGGTTAAACATTTTCTGCTTACTATCGAGGTCTGTTTTTAAGTACTAGACAAATATATTTAGTATTTATCAGTTAATTAAGCAAGTAAGCAGTAAATTTATTCGGTTTTTTTAATTTTGTTTTAAGAAAAATATTGCTCTTTTAGCCAGTTAATAAAAGCATTTGTCGAACGACACACCAGCAATTTACTCTTCCTTCAAACCAGCCATTCATTTGTCTTCACTCCCGCTGATGGACCTCTCTACTTGGAGTTTCTCTACTCTACCACAAAAAAATCCCCAGATGGAGTACTTGGCTCGAATGCACTACTTTGCAGGGAAGTAGATACACACTTGGTCGGGAGTGTATACTGATTACTCTTCGCTTCACAGCCAAGTAGAGGATTTGCTGCTGAGCATTTACTTCTCCCTGCACCAAAGTGCTTTAACGAGTGAAGCTTTTTTATCCTCCCTTTTTTTTGTCCTCCGGTTGCGTTTTTTCCCTCCTGGTTGTGAGATAGTTGAACGTT
This sequence comes from Anopheles stephensi, assembly GCF_013141755.1. Lineage (NCBI taxonomy): Eukaryota > Metazoa > Arthropoda > Insecta > Diptera > Culicidae > Anopheles > Anopheles stephensi. Next base: position 62,952,590 of record NC_050202.1, on the reverse strand, counting down.
GAGGGTGATTTTGCGAGCAGCAAACTGGTGACAAGGTGACAAATAATGATACCCATTGCACCTGTTTATTCCAGGCAATTTGATTCAGATGCACCGAACAAAACCGAAGTAGTATAAATGTTAGGATCCTGATGAGAATTTTTTACCCTATTTTGATGGAAGCTTTTCCCTCCCTTACCCCCCCCCCCTCCACGTATCACATCATTTAAATGTGTCACACAACGGGTTTGAGTAGGGGGAAAAAATCCCCAGGCTCGAAAGATCGATACAGTAATGCGCTCCAGATAGTGAAGCATCGATAAGCTCTGGCAGAAGGTTCGCCAAGCAGCGGAAGGTTTGTAAGCGCAGAAGGACCAGCGATAAGGCCGGTCCAAAGGGTCGGCTGGAAGTTTGTAAAAATAAAAGCTTACGCAGAAAAGAATGAATGACAGCAGGGTGAGATTGGGTTGAATTGGTTGCGTTTGCTTGAAGGATTAAAGGAGAAAAAAACCCTCTTCCTTATATTAGATAAAAGAGTCCTTCCGGCGAGAACCGGAAGATTGAAGATGCGTCGCATCGGCGAGTGACAAACAGTGACCGAAGTAGGATAAATTAATTTCAACAACAAAATAAAAAATGGCGCGCATGTTTGTTTTTTGTATTATTAATGTTTGAAATGGGTCTAACGGAAGTGAAGCGGGAGGAGATATTATTTTGGCATTTTAGTTAAGAATATGAAGAACATTTTTCTCTAACTCCTTGAAACGATGCACATCCTTCACATGATAGTACTCATATGAAAAATCCAATCAAACACTCAATTAACTCGTCAAGATACGATTATGCTCCTACATTTAGCTCTACTCGATCGTTTCAAACTTTCGCCATCGAGTTGCCCTTTCATGATTATGCTCCAGCCAAAGGCAACTTATATGCTCTTCAAGCTTCTCCCAATGAATGCTAAACTTTCCTCACAAAAACTGAAACGCATTCTCACACCATCGCAAAACCGAAACCCGAGCGGTGCGTGCGTGTGACCGACGATTAATATCAAAAGTTAGCAAAACATATTAGTTATTCTCAGCTACGGCGGTTGCCACAGCCAAAAACTTTGCTGTCCGCTCAAATGATACCAATTAGGAACGATAAATAGGTTTCTCCTCGGGATGCACTAAGACTTGCACATTATTTATACGCTGGTCCGCCATTGGTATTTGTATGCGTGTGTGTGCGCGTGGTGCGGGAATATTATTATTAATTGCCAAAGTTTTAAGCTCGCGTTATCAGCATAATTTGCCCCGCCGGGTAAGGTTTTGTTCGTCTGGTAGCCTAGGTGAAGATTTATTACCGTGCAGCCAAAGTGAGATGAGTTCATTTACAGGTTAAATGAGGACAGTTTTTTGTTGTTGTTGCGGTTACCCATCAATCATGTAATAAATGAAAAGTGGGACAATTTTTCTCTTTAACTGCGTTTATGTTTGCGCAAAGTGCAATTGTGTTTACGCTGTTGGAGAGTATTATTATGTTTGTGTGATGGAAAAGCAATGCTATCGTTCAATCGCTAAGCCTCCCCGGGGTTGACAACATGAAGCACCGGGAAAAGCTTTCGTGCAACTTGCTCACCGCGGGGTAATCATTTCCCAAGGTGCTGTTTCCTTAATGTGGCTTTTAGGTGTACTTTTGCTAATGCAAGCGACATTAGTTTGTGTCCACTGTTTATTGCTTTGTTTTGACTGGTAGTGTAGCACTCAACACTCTCCATGCTCCATGTACTGGCTTTTCGATGGAGGCGCATGGTGTATTGTACACGTTGGTCACACAAGTCGAATGTAATACGTCAACATCAATCAAAATTTGACAATCTTATCCCACAGAACCAGATTTGAAACAATCCATTATTACGCATCTTTGCGGACTGTCTGTCTCCGGCCCAGTGAAGCATCGAACCAGAACGTCAAGTTTATTAAATAAATGATTCCTATTCCGACACTTACATCGGTTGGTCTGAATTGGTGGAGCTGAAAGCATTATCAGTGTGGAGTAATGCGTACCGAAACCTGTCAATAACATCATCGATTCCGAGCTACTCGCGCTCGTTCAATCAATCTTGAACTCTAACTCAACCCAATTCTGCTGAAGCCTTAGTTCACTTAGGGTTATAGCTGCAAAATCATCCTGGATCAAGTGGAATGATTTTCGATTGGCTCGTGCGCTGGGGTTAAGAATTTACTTTAAGCTTTCTCACTAACATTTCATTTGACTAAAGAGAAAGTGTTGCATTTAACGAGTTTCGCTTTGATAAAACGATACACAGCGAACCACGTGAGGAACAGAGCCTTGCGTTGTGTGTTTGTGTGTGACTTGGCGAAAAGTTTGCGTGCCGGGTGATTTATGGAAGCCGGCATGTGCTCCAAAAATGGACGTGTGAGACGTGGGATTTGCCGTGCGCTCCTGCTGCCTGGTTGCCTGTGCCCATCCCATTCCTCGGTCAATGCAAATAATGCTGAGTTTGCAAAACAAAACAAAAAACACCAACCCCCCGAAGTCGGAAGGTTGAAACATAAATATTCAATTTTGCTACCACCAAGGGCACCCGCTTCTCGCCGCTTCAGTTTGAGTCGCGCGAGCTTTTTTTGACGCGTCTTTTCGCAGCTCGAGAGCTCCTGCTTTTTTCCTCTTCCTGTCCTCAACTTTCGAAAAGCTTTGGCGGTTGATTAGGGCGATGTATAGTTTACGGGACGAAACCGCAACAAAAAATCCACACAATCTTTGTCTGCGGTAAAAGGATGTTGTGCCGTATTATGGATACCTCCGGTGGGTTAGACACTTTGTTGTTGTTTACCAGCAAAAAGCTGCCTGGTTTGTTTTTTGATTCTACTGTCTGGCACCACTTGAAGGGGGTTTTGGGAAAGGGAAATGTGTTGCAACGAATGATTTATCGAGGCACTTGAAGCCACAGCACAAAACTGACTGCATCGATTACGAACCTTGATTTTCCTTGCTGATAAATGGTGTGTAAAATACGTGTAAAAGCTTTGTTTTTTTTTATTTAAATGCAATAGATGAGTGTGATAAAATTAAAACCCCGAAAAATTTTTGTGTCCAAAGTTCGAGCACAATAATGTGTCGTGTCGGGAACGCAAACAAGCTCGTGGATGGTAAAGGTTTTATGGCCACAGTAGCCAAACACTCACTCTTGCTCTACATGAGTTTCGCTCTACGGACATGATTGACTTTGATAGCAACAGCGAAAAGACATCAAAGCTGCTGCTGCTGACCGTGGAAACGATTTTTTGCCCCGTCAGTGGACGACACAAAGGGGTTAAAATTTATACAAAACCACGTTTGCTTCAATTTCCTGTCCGGCCGTGATGATAGTGTTTCGATCGACCTCGGGCACGGTTTCGTGCTGGTGGTCACCGTGGGGCAGGCAACATTGTTTTACGGTTCAATATGAGGGTTTTTTTTGGGGAAAATGTTACTCTCTGGTGGGGAAATTCCCCCCCCCCACCCACCCCCATGTGGTAAGTGCAAGTAATGGAACAACTATTTTGCAGTTTAGGTTGCGGTTTTCCAAAAACATCCTTTTCTTATCATCCTTTTCTAGGCTTGAAATTAAAGCACTATTTTCTCCCTTAAATTTTGCAATCCACGGCAAAATGCAACCTGTTGTTGGCATTTGAACGCCATTTCCATTCCACTGCACGGCAAGCATTTGAACATTGATTGATCTCACGTGCTCCGCGGGCATGTTTCTCGCTTGAATTGCTTGAAATATGGACAGCCGAACGTGTATGTGTGTGTGTTTCTATGCCGAGGCCTTATTCACCTGACCTATCCAACCTAACCGAAAGTAATGCATTTGACGTTTATTTATAGCGCTTATACCACACGGAACAACGTAAGGGAAAATCGTGTGAAGTTAACCTTCCCGGTTTTGTTTCTGTTGTTGCTTGTTATTATTGCCACTTCTATGGATCGGACTGGGGAGTTAGCGCTTCAATGGGTTGCCTCGTAATGTACCATGATGGGAAAGCCACAATACTGGTTCTCACATACCGAGTCGAGCTATTGGTGGCGTGAATACAACAAAGATTCTAGTTGATATTCGAACTTCAGCCGGGTCTGTTGCCACAGGCGTATAATAGGTTACATTTTTTTAAATTAGTTTATACACTTTCCACAATAACACCTGCGTTATGTTATTGAACGTTCAAAAGGTACTCAACGTAGAGGTGTTTCCAAAAAAAAGCATATATTGCACCTATTGTGCGAATCTCATCCCTTTAACAGTTTATAGGGTAAAACTGCGCGATAATCACTGCAAGGAGTCCCATTACATGTTCCATGCTATACAGCCGAGCGCATAAAGGCGCTCCATTGTAAGTCAAAACAATTACCAATTGTGTACTAGGAGCAAACAAAGAGTTGAATAGCACACACGGTGCAAGATGGGTGCATGATCTTGCGAACCATCTTTGCATGGGTCTGGTTCGTCGACACTAACACTAGCCTGCCGGTAGTATTATTAGGAATGTTTAACTTCTTTGTTTAAAGATTTTTTTACTATTATACAACATTTTATTACTAATTTAAAAAAACTTTAATAACTTTGGACAGTATTACACTATACAACACTCACACAGAAACACTACACTTTGACTGTTTGTTTCGTCAATCACACGTATCCTGGCCTGTTGAATCGACTCAATAAATACATCCTTGCTCTCAGCAGGTCACACGAATACTGAGCTGACATCTGACTCGGCGCTTGGCTCTCGCACTATGAGCATTTTCCAATACGCAAAGTTGCGGGAAAATTACTCACACTTTCTCATCGTTCGTGCGTTTCGTGTGAGCAAGAGCTACTAGCACCAGCTATAAAATGGCCCAAGAGAGATGCATTAATCCTTCGCTGGGAGATAGATTAAGCTTCGTATGCATTCTCACCCAGTATTAGGGAGATTTGTTGAAACAGCTGATTTTTGTGTTTGTACTTTTTACCGTGAATATATTGTTCAACTGAATTCAATTTTGTAATTTTAATTAACAACCTTTTTTATCCCTTTTTCTTCAGTTCCATGTAATTCTGTTAGCATTGGAGTAATTTAAAAAAAATCATCAATCCCTATGTTATGCTTTTTGATCTTAAAAGATCAGACGATCCTGCTTTATAATTTTAACTGTACATAAAAATCATATTTTCCACTTTACATTCAATTTATGAGCCTATTGTTTTCATCATCCACAACATTAAATGCAATCTCTTTGCGCGGGTCCAGCTTGGCAACAGCGGCACGAAGCAAAATTGCCCCCGGTAGTAATAAAATTAAAATAATCAAACCCCAATTCCCGATACACCAGCGCAACATAAACAGCAAAATTTGGACTCAGACTCATCGGCACATCATCCAAGCGCACAAATCACTTGAAGAAAGGACACATTATTCTGGCTATGGTGAGCCATTTTTTTCTGTTCTTATCTTCTGCTCTGTTTTCCCACTCATAATGAACGTATGAACAGCGTGCAGCGTTCAGAATGGTTGTGTCTTGTGCCCGAGCCAAACAGAAGGGAAGGAAAATCTCAACACAAAAGCTGGAGAAATTTAATGGTCCTGCAGAAATGGTTCTGTTGCATATTAAATCCCACGCGGCAGGGTAGTAGCGTGCATATGAACTGGAAAGTAAAGTCATTTCCCGCACTTTATCCGTGGGTCTGTGATGTGCGCGTCTAATGATGCTCACCAAGTTTGGTGCGATGGTTGCACGGGACCGTACGAAGGAAGATGGAACTTGTTTGGGTAAGTTTGGTCGGCGGCTTAGAGGCTTTATGCTGTCGTTGCGCAAAAGTGGACGAGACAGTTTATTGGCTTATCGTAAAAACACTCAAGATGAAAACAGTCCGGGTAGGTTACAGTAATAGGGACATGTTTACATCAGCAAAGCCAGTCTGATTTCGGTACATCAAATTAACGATGCATTGAAATGTGTGCTATAATATAAATAAAATGCCTAATTGTTTTTGAAGTAATAATAATTTCTAAATTGACTAAAAAAACAAATTCTTCTCCTTCTTCCTTGGTACTACAATCTCGAGAGATCTCGGCCTGCCATTTCTGCCTTTCTGTGACTTAATTTTACCCGTAGTAAAGTAGTCAGCCTTACGTACGGGGAGGCGGTCTGGATGGGATTTTAATCCCGGCCCTGCCGTGTGAAGACCGGCATCGCTGTAACCTCTGCCACTGGACCTCTGCCCTAAAAAAAAAAAAACAAATTAATATTACTTAATTAAATAAGAAAAACATATTTTATTAATAAAACTCACAATTTATTATAACATCGATAGTGTCTTTGGAAGACAAAATTGGCTTTAAAGTAATTGAATAATTTTGTAGAAGAAATTTAGAATGCAGAAGTTTTAATCTAATAAGATTGAAAGTAGTTAAAAAATAATTAATCAAAATAATAATAACTCAGGAGCTTTTTCTTAGAATTTTTTGGTTGGAAATAAAAGAGTAAATATAATGCTATAATTGTTTTAAGAGATTGCTATAATGTTTTTAAAATTATGCTATAATTTGTCAACGCACCATTATACCCTGTTCGACAGCTGTATCTAATGCTAGTGCAATCATCACCGAACTTAAATTTGATAGAAATTTTTAATATAAACTTTACATCAAATATTCGCAAGAAGCTCCTTTACGCAATACCCAACACGATCTGCTTTAATCCAAATTAACAAGGCACCTGCTGTTTGTGTTTGGTTCAAAGCTTATGACAATGAATCACCACTAAAATAACAACCACAATCTGCCTTCAACTTCTACCTAAGATTTGTGGTCTGTAAGGATAAGCGTGTGAGAATGCTGCAATATAATTGATCGATAGTTGATGCCCCTCCAAACCATTCTAAGCGACTTCAAGCGAGTGTCAGCGAAGAAATATTATGCTACCCGCTCTACTATACGATGCTTGCTCGAAAGCCACAGTAAGCTTAGCCCATAATTTTACCACACATCCCAAACTTAGCGCCTCGCCGAACGGCAGGACAAACAAACGTGCCGGCAACAGGCACGCCACACGTATGATCACACACGTACAGCAGCTCTGCTCTTCTATTGAACTCCGATGCTAACACACGAATTACTACGAATTATTTCCACGAATTGTACTGTACACATAAATCCTTACCCACCAGCCACACCAAAGCCCTGGCGCCATGCTGCAAGCGTGGTTCGACCTGTGGTGGATATTTCTTCCCTCGATCGATTAACGAATGGCTTGGGTTCGTCCTGAGGGGTCCGGTTGGTGTTCTTCCTATTGCTATACACGGTATTTGCAGTGTCTATTTGATTTCTCTGGAGAATAGGAGAAAGTTTAGGCATTATTCGTGCCGCCGAATGTGTACCGGGCTATGCAGCAAGTGGTTCGATTTGGAACGAATATCATTCCCGGAATCTACGAGGCCACTGAAACAGATACAAGTCAAATAGTATGATTGCAATTTTAAACAGACGGCTCAACCATCGGAAGACCACACAGTATGCAGAGCGTAAAACATGGCGCCGCATTATGATTCGACTAAGGGAATGTAAATGTGGCGCGCCGTAATTTTATCACGCTTGACATGAGGAAACCCAACCCAGCTCACGTTCCTCATTTCGAAGGAGCTTTTTTTAAGAGCATTATTACTTAAATTGTATCGATCTTTCGATTCAATGGCATTTTTCAGTTGAACAGTTTGAAAAGAAGACGCACCGAAGTGTGTACTAGGGGGAGGCCATTAAGCTTCAATGCACATTTGCACCTTTTTAGGTTGAGTTTATTTATCATCAACACGGTCAACTGCACCTCGAGAAGGGAATTGATTTTCCTTCATATTATGCTGCTTTCTTTAAGCAACAAAAAAGGAAATCTTTCGCGCTTTCAGTTTCGAAACTAAAATTTGTAGTTCTTCGCCACAAACTTTTTTTAAGCTCTACCAGCTTTAAATTAATTAACTATTATAAATAATAAGCTATAATGGAAAAGCATATGTTACCCTCCTGCATGTTTGTCTACTCACCCAATCCTCTGGGATTTATTTGCGGGTATAATTAAAACCTTCCCAAGCCGGCACAGCATTTTATGACTCCGGAACGGAAACAGCCTAATTGCCATTTTCCCGTATTCATGTCGTCGTCAATCACTATTTCCGGCCTCGTCCGTATGAAGTCAACGCCAACCCGTCATCGGTAGGCGGTTTCGGCTTCGGATTTCTTTGTTACGGCAAACGGGTCGAAGGCTTTAATAATGGAATGTTTGGAGTAATTTTCCCAACAGTAGTTCAATGAAAGTATTGCCCAATTCTTCAAGATGCCTACTTTAGTGGAATCGAAAGAAAAATTATTACAATATATTTTATCGTTTTATATCATTTAAGATACAAATATTACTCTCTAAAAAATAGATTTAAATTACTTTTTAACACTTTTTTTACCCTAAGTAGTTTCCTTTAAAGAGATTCGTTTTTTCTTCTATTAAATGATTATCACCATCATCATCCTAGAGGCGCTCTACAGATTGTTCGATTAAGCGAATTTTCAGCAGACAGCGTTCCGCGTTTCGAGCACGTTCAGACAAATCATTTGTCAACACCCAGTGCCGCAATAATATGTTTGGCTTTTCTTCGAGTGAAAAGCCTTGTTGAAAGGGTGTTAATACGAGCGAAACCGAAACCAACTTGAAATAAGGCAACTCATTCTTCGCATCTATCTATTCGCCTTAACGTCACAATTTATGGCGAAAGGATCCGGGACGAAAAAAGCACAACATCACGTACGGGTTTGGAGCCGTGACGGAAATGATTCGTAAAACATGTTCGGAATACTGCTTTAAAACGCTTCCACTTTCACACAAAAATACTCTACACTAGCTTCCTTTCTGCTCGTACAGTAGGGCAAAAAGCAATGAGAAAAAAAGGTAACAATTTACATAATCCGGTGTCACTCCGGACTCACGTTGATATAGATGATATGGAGTTTTTCGAAAATATGGGAGATGGCGTGAGCAAAACATATCGCTACCATAAACCACCTAACCTTATCATAGACTAGAATGTTAACTATCAGACTATCAGAGAGGATTCCGAAACGAAAAATCAACCACTGACCAGATCTTCACGATGCGGCAAATTTTGGAGAAGATGGCGGAGCAGCAGCTCCACTCCTACCATTTCTTCATTGATTTTAAAGCCGCATATGACAGCATAGCCAGGGTAAAACTGTACGACGCAATGAGCTCTTTTGGAATCCCGGCCAAGCTTACCAGGCTTGTACGAATGACAATGGCCAACATCACATGCCAGGTGAAGGTGGATGGAAAACTCTCAGGATTTGCTACCTTTGCTACCACCAAGGGCTTGCGTCAGTGAGATGGGCCTGCCTGTCTCCTCTTCAATCTGGCGCTAGAGAGAGCCATCCGTGACTCGGAGGTGGATCCTTCGGGGACCATCTTCTATAAGTCAATCCAGATCCTGGCATACGCTGATGACATAGACAGAAGCCTTATCAAAGGATCGAGCGTGCGGCACAGAACCTAAGGTTGGAGATTAACGAGGTGAAAACCTCCACCGCACCTTCAAAGTCGTCCAAAACTTCACCTATCTGGGGTGAAAAGTCAGCACCGACAACAACATTGATGTTGAGTTACGCGCACGGGTGCTGGCTGCCAACCGGTCATACTACAGCCTGAGGAAACTTCTCCACTCTAAATACCTGTCGCGACGGACGAAGCTGGGAGACTGTACAGAACATGTATAGTCCCAGTACTCACATACGCCTCTGAGACATGTACTCTGTCCAAAACTGAAGAAGCCCTCTTAGCCGCGTTCGAGAGGAAGATGCTCAGAAGGATTTTTGGCCCCGTGTGTGGAAGGACAATGGAGGAGCCGCTACAACGACGAGCTCTACGAGCTGTACGATGATCTCTCCATCGTGCTGCGCATTAGACTCGCCAGGCTCCGGTGGGCTGGTCACGTCATGAGAATGACACTGGACGACCCAGCCCGTAAAGTCCTTTTTGGGCCGTCCCACACGGACAGAGGAGATGGAGTGCTGGCGTTGATGCGTCCGCCAGAACGGCCGGGATAACGGATTGGCAGGCGACGGCGCTGAACCGTGCTAAAAAAATACATTTAACAATCGTCCTTGGGCGGTTCGATGCAAGAGGCGACAGCGGTAACCGGTCTTCTTCAAATCCCATTCCCGGATTCCCGTTCCCCCGCAGTGAAGACTGTAGCCGAGATTAGAGAAATAAAAAAAAGAAAGATTATATGAATAGATTATCCAGCAATCGTCACAGAAACACAATGAACAAAATCTGGTGCTCTTTTCTTCATACTTCATGGCACGTGGTAGCGTCTTTACTATTTGATCAGATGTAACCTTAGCAGGGAAGCAAACTGCATACATACACGGAAAAATAACACCGTCCGACACACAGCTTTTGCCAAAACAACTTCGACTGCGCTGTGTAGAAACAGTTGGTGTAGCAAGAGCGTATACTCATATAAGATGGGACAAGTTAAAAAAATTTGCCAACGATACTAACAACTGTATCAATCGGGCTGGAATGTTATGGTTATAGAGAACTCTTTAAAACTGCTTTATTTGTGACTGTCCCATACCGATCCGAAGTATCTGTAACATAGTGGGGATGTTCGGGGTTTGAATACCGGGAAGTATTACAGTGCTACTCTCAGTTGTAATCAAGCGAACGATGCGGCAAGTCGTTGGTCTAGTGCTTTTGGGGCTGATGTTCAGCAATGCAGTGCTGGCAGAAGATGCAACCAGTGACGAGGGAGTATCGCACTCGGGGCGTATCATCAATGGCAACAAAGTGAACATCGCCCAGTACAAACACGCGTTAAGCCTCTGGATAGATGGCCGTTACACCTGCGGTGCCAGCATTATCACGCGTTTGCATGCCCTGACCGCTGCACACTGCGTAAACACCATTGTGGACAGTCCTACGCGGGTAAGTTGCAGCGCTTCTTCGACTCACGAACCATTGCCCTCAAGGTGTGCATATTCATTTAGGCACTGCTGTACGGAGCTACTACATACCTTGATCAGCCCATTTATCGTATCAAAGTGCGTAGAATATCTGTCCATCCTAGCTACAACCCTCTCGCAGCCTCTAGAGATTACGATGTCGCCGTGCTCCGGGCACCGAAGAAAGCTTTCGTAGGAAAGCCAAACATGGCTCCGATTGAACTTCAAGAGACCGCTGTATCGGCCGGCACAAATTGCTACGCCGTTGGATGGGGCTGGTATGACAATAGTATCGCACTGCCTTCGAAGCAGTTGCGCCACACCAATTTGAAAATTGAGTCGGATAGTTCCTGTTCTGAAATATTTAGAAAACCCATTACGCCTGAGTAAGTGTACCTATCGATGAATGCTTGGTCAGCGGTAATGATTCATATCTTCCTTCCCCCAGTCAAATTTGCTCGTTGAACGGCAGCAACATGGAGGTTTGTAAAGGGGACAGCGGAAGTGCCCTCGTGTGTGGCGGAAAACTGACGGGAATCGTGTCCCACGGCCGGATACCCTGTACCAGTGCGGCGCCGACAATATACGCGAAGGTGGTCGGACCCAGCATTCGCAGCTTTATTCGAAGCGCAGCAGGAATCTAAACGCGATGTGAATGGATCGAAAATAATAAAAGAGGTAAAAGACTCGAGAAGGCCCCCCCTAGAATCTTTTGTGTGCAGCACTGTGGCCTGTCATTTTTGTTGTACGGTGGGATTTCTGTATGATCAAAACCCATTTGATGTAAACATTGTGCATTGTTCCTTAATACTGTTAATAGACAGCGAGTAGAACTTGATAAAATACATTGTAACAAGTGGTTTGAGATTATGATATTCTTATGTTTCCTCCTTTGCTGAATATCAATGCAAGGTAACAAGTATTCATCGAATTACTGTTCCGTTACCGTCCGAGAACGCCGTGCATGTTTGCCCGATTGTTCACCCCTTCTGCGACTGAAAACTAGTACGAAGCCCCTGTAACCCAAAATGAATGGTACGGTTAACGGAGAGGGGATTTTAATCAAATAATAACAATATTTTATTCGACTTTCTTCAACCAATTTTGACCACACTGAAAGCACACTGAAAGCTCACTGTGAAGCTCTCGCAACGTGTACTGCGGATTGCATACCTTTAGGCGTAAATCCTACAGCGCCTAACAAATTTTGTCAGGGGGGGGCCTTCTCGAGTCTTTTACCATAAAAGAGCTACGTCAATTGTAGCACATCAGATCGCATATGGTTTGGTTATTAGTTTACTGAATTTGTTTAGTGAAATGAGCAACATAATTTAGCACCTTAAGCGCCCCACTGCATCTATTATATGCAGCAAAGCCGAAAGCCCTCAGCATGTTTTCTGAGCAGCACTGTAAGGTGTACGCCGTAAAGTATGCAAAACGCATTACATGTTTCATATCTTCCACGCGTTCACGACTAAGTAATTTAACCGATATGTTTTAAATTGAAAAAAAATAATGTACCATACACTAAGCAAAGAAATTTTCCAACATTCTTTCATTCTAACATTACAATAACCTTTTATCATGTTGCAAAGTGAACAAGCAAGCACTATTGAGGTGTAACCAGTGTTTAAAGCTTGAAAGCTGTTAATGCTTTACCGAACAAACATTTGAATAACCACGACAGCTTACTTTGCCATTAGAGTATTTTCGGTTTTTATCGGGTTTCTGAAGAATGTAGCTGCAACAAAAAGGACCCCAGTTTGTGGGAGCGGAACATTGCGCAACGATGCACAGCCACGCGCTGCAATATCCGAAATATTTCATGCATTTTGCTTTCGTTTCTTCCCTGGCCCAGCGATGTCGTAACAACAACGATGCGAAAGGATTAACATAAGTATTCAATTTCGTCTCGATAAATATTCAATGCTGGTTCGAATTTTTAACTCCCCTTCCGGATCTGGCGGGAACAAGGTCACCGCGTGTGCCCTTATTGAGAAGCTGATACTGAGCCTGCAGCTCACAAAGCGCAGGAAGTTTGTACCAAGGGCACAAATCAAATGGCACTAAATAAAGCCACCCTTCCTGGAAAGGCAACTTTTACCTATTCTGTTCCATTTTAAAATTGCCATAAAATTGAATCATGTGTTTACATTCATTTATATGGTTTTAACTAATCAAACAGCCGACCGGTCCGAGGCCACCGTTAAACAAGGGCTTCACTGTTCCACTCGAAATAGGTTCGGGTTTGTTTACGTTTTATGGTTCGAATTAATTTTCCCACTGTTTTTATCATTCAAGAAAATTGGAAGGAGAGGGGAAAAAAGTAAATAAAATTAAGCTGATTTTTCTTAGGTAGTGTCAAACAGGATTTAAAAGAGAGCCTTGTATTAAAAGACGAATTAATCCTTGACTAAAATTTTCTTCTCCTTACGGCCATAGTACTTGCCAAAATGGTGTTGCCATTTAATGCATATCGTCCATCTCGACACAAACATCTGTATATCGGAGAAGTGCTTCATATCATAATTGAATGTTTACTTATTATAAATTGAAAATTCGTAACATATTATTATTATATCATTAAACTACTAGTAATAAGCAACTTAAAAATAAAAACATTTCCCCCTTAACACACCGCCGAAACGATCGCTGCCCACTAACACCGCTCGATTGAACGTTATTTTTTATGATCTTTATTTTAATGCAATCCTCGTAACAATGTCTAGCTTGGTAAACTAGCCTTGGCAGAAATCTGCACAACTGTTTTAGTTCCTTTGGATTCTTGTGAAGGTTGGAATTGTGTTGGTAATTGTTTTTTTCTTCTTCAGCTACACACTACGCACAATTCCCATTATCTGGTTTGTTGTAAATCTTTAGAGCTTGCAGCAAAAATGCACTACACCAAACATACTAACGGTGGTGGTTTGTTGCTGTTGTGTTGGAATCCGTGTCGACACGGGGTGTGAGAGTTGTAAGAAGTTGGTTTGCGTTTAGCTTGCTTGCTTGTTTGTGTTGTCGCTTAATCGTTGCAAAGTTTGCCTTTCATTTCTTTAAGTTCAAAATGAATGTTTATCGTTTCAGTCAAGTCTTCCGGTTGCGCCCGGTATCAATTTACCGCCACTCGCCTAGTTAATTTCCGTTCTGCACTATAGCTACGAGCGCAGCAGTTTAAAGATTAACCAACAATAATTGGAGTTTATCGTCGTCATGCAACACACACCACCGTGTGCGCACACCCGTTTTACTTTATCCAAAAGCAACAACAAAACAAATAGGTTAACTTTCGATTGCCATCCCGGTAGTATCACGTTCGCAACGCTAGTCCGTTAATTTCCATGGGTGCAATGGGGGTTTAGCATCCCCATAGCACGGTAGGCAGAGACACACACGCAAGAAGCTTAGAACGGATGAAGAATTTGTAGTTACAGCAGGCAATAAATAAAAAAGGGGGGGATTTACTTCCACGTTCAAGCAAATGAATCTAAAACCTGGCACAGAATACTGCAGACAACATCAGGTTGCAACGTGTAAATAATTAACCTCCAGCTGCAAGCTAACACAATAGTGAAAAAGAGACAGCATTAACGCTAAAACTTCGCCCGCTCATGCAATTTAATTCGATTTTACAAACACCGGGTGACCAATTAAAAATTTATCTATATTGTTAATATGGAAAAGCCGAACCGAAACGGGCTACAGAGAATCATCATTGCTTATGCACGCACTCAAAGATATCACATTTTCTCAGTGTGCAAACTAAAACACATCTACAGTAACAGTATGATTAAACTCAACAGTAAGGAAAAGAAGAGAAAAAATAGTTTTTCCAACAATAAAGCTTCGGTGTGAAAAGCTTTTGCGCAACAGTGAAGGTTGTATTAATTTTCCGCCATTATCGCGCCCTCTCTATCTCAAGACCCTCTTGCTTCTATTATCTAAGTAGTAATAACAAACCTTTTTTTCACACACACACACACACACGGTTCCAATAGTACTATTACTACTAACCTTTACACGATTTAGTCGCATAGTCTCGTCGGTACACCACAAGCCAGGCAAAACAAAACGGACAATTGTTTCAGATATCCCGACGCCATCCTTATATTACACACTCTCCCACTTAGTAACCGTTTTGCGTGTTTTCGTTTTCCTAACGTCTTTTTCTTCCCGCTTTCGCCTGATTTTTCGATCGCATTAGAAGGTAGGGGAGTAGGGTGGGAAAAAGAAGAAAATCAATAGAAACAATAAATACAATTATAGATATAACCTTGGATTAATAATTTAGTGTGCGTGTGTGTGTAACCAACCCCCGGGCGACTCACGCTTACGTTACGATTATGCCTCTGTGTGATTCTTCCTGCACTCGCGCAGGCAGATTTGCAATATTCATGCGTCTAATGTTCCTGCTGCAAAGCGTTTAAACCCTTTGGACGTGGTAAGCCTTTTACGCTCGTAACTCGATTCGTCTTTCTCGCTTGGCATTTTATCTAGCCCAGTCTAGCCACCACGACAACCTCCCCCACGACATCCTCCCCGCGCATCAAATTGATCCCTGAGAATGCGTTACATAGCGATTCTTCTACAGTTTTTAGGTAAACAATGATTCCAGTTACCATCTTGTAGCCCCCCTCTTTTTTTTTTGCACCGAAATCTCAACTAACGGAACGGGTCCTCAGCATGATTAGTTCCGCTGTCTTCCATTCAAAATTCTGTCCCATCGTGTGTGTGTGTCTGTGTTTGTGGGGTCACATTATATATTGTCGTCTCGATGATAATACTCAAAAGGGATTCTCTGTCTGTACGCCTGTGCACAACCCGCACACACACATACACATACACACAGGTACACAGGTGGTGGCGGCCTACACATAAGAGGGTGAAGGATTGCTGAATGTAATTTGGCGGGCAAGGGTTTTTTCTCTCTACAAAAGCGTTCCGTTTGTTTCACATTCCCTAGCGAGCTAGCCAGCCCACCGCAAACGACAACAACGCATTTCTCGGGGACATTCGCGTAGTACGCTTGAGAGTAGCTGACGGTACTATGTTCCCTTCACATTTCCTAAGTGGACTGACTCTCTCTCTCTCTCCCTCTCGCTCGATTTTTCTCTCCATCCGGCACTGATGATTAGTAGTTACGATTGCCATAGGTTCGACTGCCACTGCCGCTACTGCTGCTCTTCACCGTTGCACCCGCACCGTTCCCATCACCGCCCGCCATTACAGAAATGTTGTAGTTGGAGGTTGGCCGCGAGCGTGTATCCAGGTACGCCTCGTCATCGTCATCATCGTCGTCGTCCTCCTCGTCCTCCAGCACCGGTGCAGGCGAACGCGATCCGTACAGCGCCTGCTCCTCATCGTCCTCCTCCGACAGCAGATGGTGACGGCTGCGGATCACGTTTGACCGTTTGCTCGGCGGCGAATCGAGCACCGAATCGGGACTTTCCAAATCATCCTCACAATCGTTCAAGCTGTGATTGCTGCCACTGCCCGGGCTGCCCGGTGGGCTGAGCGCCGACCGGATGCGTTGCTTCGAATCGGACAGAAACATTGAGATTCGCTCTTTGCCGAACATTAGCAGGAACGTTTTGATCAGATCGGTCGACCGTTCCTCCCATTTGGTGATGAAATCGTCCTTGCCCTTGCGCACCTTATCCTTCAGCTCGACCATTTTGTTCTGGAAGCGGAACTTCTTCTCCGACAGGAACGACACGTTCAGCTCCTTGGCCGTGTAGCCGCGGGCCAGATTCCGGCGCACGTAGATATCGTAATCCTTCACGATGCGTGCCACTATATCGGACGTGGACACACCCTCCGTACGCTCCGTCGCCACAAACATACCCTTGGCCTTGATCTTTGCGTACACGTCGTTGCAGTCATCGGTGCTGTACGGTATTTCATCGTGGGCCACGAAATCGATCTTATGCTTCTCGATAAACTCATCGTCCAGCTCCCAGGGTGCGTCTCGCACAATCTGCAACGGAGAAGAAGAGAAAATCTGGCGTTATAATTTATTTCCGATTGATTTGTTTGCTGTAGAACTGCAATGAATCGATATAATAAATCCCGCAACATCAATTTATCTTCCAAACAGTACCATATCGACAGGAATACAAAGTATTTGCGAGATGTCAATTGACAACCCCTTGGCGGTGGTGTGTCTGCATTCGCTTCCACCCCGACGGCGCCAATTTACTAGAGCCAAAAATTAAATCACGAGGCCCTCGGGACCGACCAGGGCAGGCGACCAACCAATTGACGATCGTACGATCGAAACTCTTGGTGTGCCGCAGACACCACCCCCGGCCAGTCGCCCCAGGACACAAGGGTACGGACCATGTGAGCAGGTTCTGATTTGCGGGGCCAAACTCGTGTCGCCGGCTCTTTCCTCCTTCTTTTACCAGCAATCCGCTCAATTGAGCAATTTCGCTCAATTCCACTCAATCGTGATCACTTCCGGCAAACGTGTCACAAAACGCCACCAGCTGTGTGGTTGTGTGTGTTGACGACACATTACTCTAGTTTAGGGTTATTATGGGCAATGTAGGCAGGCTTGTAGGGAACCCCAGGTCACCAAACCACGCCACACTTACCTCATCAACGTAGCGACAGTGTCGTACTGCTTCGTAACGCTCCTCATCGTTCATCACCGTTCGACCCTTCCGGCTGTGGGTCAGTTTGTCGTTGCAAACTCCAACGATCAGGTACACGTTGGGAAAGACGTTTTTGGCCTAGAAAATTGAGCAAACAAGCAAAACACCGTTAGGTATGGATGTTGCAAGTCAGCGACGATACATTTGTTCTAGAGAGCGCGATTGCGCCAAGGCTCATTCAAATACGGGGTGGTGCATTACCTGCATCAGCTGTCTGGCGTGTCCCTGATGGAACAGGTCGTAGATACCGTCCGCGTACACACGGATCATACGCGGCGCCGTTCCGGAACGGGCCATCTGGTAGGTTATTTTCTGTGTGTAATCGCATCGTTCGCGCTCCCGGATCGCGTCCAATTCTGTGGAATATGGTGCCTGTTTGCAGATAGTCTGTAGGGGTTGGAAAAACGAATAAGGCGTAAGTTTTAATATTTATGTCCTAAGGAGGGAAGCAAATAAAAGAAAAGTACTCCCACCGCTGGTCTTATTGACATGGTCCCGAAAATGTGTGCAACTGCAGTGAGCAGCACGCTTCCCTGCAAACAACCACATCATCGTTCGATCAACACCCGAACTTACTCAAGTGTCTCTATTTTTAAGCATTCCATCGATTGTGGGATCGTCACGTTAAAATTAGCCACGTTAGTTCGCTGCACAGTTCCCTCATTGCTAACGGAGATGAAAAGGGCGGGATTCCGTTTGTTGATGGCATTAATGGCGCATTGACTTGCTAGCGTGCTAATCTTCGCTCACTAAGCATCGGTTGACATTTAATGCTGTGCCCGGTGATAAGCACATGGACATGAACTCATTACGAAACACCGTACATGATTCAACGGCAAACAAGTGGCAATTGTGGATGTTTCGTTTCTTTGCAATCCTTTCCTACCCTACTATCATCATGCCAGAGACACACAGACCTTTGGACTGTTCCGTTGTTGTGTCCACGCATGGCTTCACCGAACATGACTTTTACAGGCCACGTTGAAGCTAAAAGTTCCAACTCACACAGCAGCTTACGTAGACGACACGAATTCATTTTCATGACAAAAAATAACGCCGAAAAAAAAGCTCTGCTCAGTAGTGAGCACAGATGACCATACATTTTAGTGTCATCCAATATGGATTGGGCTCCACACACTCCACCAGTGTGCTGCTGCGTCTCAAGCCAGTTCAAGTTGAGGTGTTGTTGATAATTATGGAGTAAACTCATTTGAACACTGATTAGCGTAACTACCCGGACAAGCTAACGCCGGCCCAAGAACGGAAGACCCGATTAGCAACATCCTACACTACTGGGTTAAGCGATAATTATCACCCGTATGGACAGACCCGTGGAGGTAAACGCGCGCTCAAAGATTAGACCCTTTCATTACGACTACTTCCAGCCACACGGCCTTGTGTAGCTACGATGATGCGCACTACTAGAGCGCGGCGTGATAAAATATTAAGATATAAAGTATCTTCACTGGTCGGTTGTGTGCTCGGTGCTTAGGGCGATAGGAATCAGTGGCCATCCGTGGCAAGGTTAAACGCGGTTGAAGGATAATACTGCGTTCTTGGAAGGCATTCACTTTAGCTAAACCACAGCTGTAATTGGTTGGATGCGGTGCAGCTAAACGGGATAATGGTGTCCCTCGGCAGGCACAGTCCATTGTGCGCCAGTACACACAAAGAACACTTTTCTTAGTAGATGCAGAGATACTGACGAGGATGTTCAGTAACAATATGGTCTTCGCCTACCATTTCTGGATTCCTTGGCCTGACTATACCCATAGCAGAGGAGATGTTTATGGTCCCGAAATCACCTCGGCAGGTCTGATGAAATCCAAAATAATCGAAAAACGATTCTAGAAGCTTTTTATGCTATATAATCGGAGCTCGGCAACGGAACGAACGGCTGGTTTTCCCTTCCAACGATTTTGCTTCTTCGCTTTCAGCATATTAGTGTCGGACAGAGGCATTCTGCTCAGGTGGAATCCGTAACACAACCCATCCTCACCGGGCATAGGAAAAGATGCACTCATTGCAAGTGAAGAATGCGCCACGCAGCGTTCATCATGATAATGATGATGTGGTCGAGGTGGTCATGATGATGAGTTGCTATTACATAAATTGGCAACAATTTCACACCGAGACCTACATTTTCGACACTGCAACTGGCAGACGCTTTGGTGCATTACAATACCATACAAAAGGTTTCTATTTTTGCGACAGAAAAGCTTAAGCCTGAGTAATAAATAGGGAACTAACTCTTTGGTAATGGTTTTGGAGACCGTTTTTTGTACATATTTTTTCTATTTTCTATCTCAAACTTACGTCCAATCGTTGTACTGGGAGCGTCACAGGCCCCTCGTTTTCTGTCGGCAAATAGTTCGGTGCCATTGTGATTTTTGTGGATGGTTCTTTTAACGTATTTCTGACTTAATTTGCTCGTTAAAATCAGGAACACCACACGAACGGTTAAACTTTAACTAAATTTGTACCAAAAACAAATGCTTGTTGCACACACTTCTAAAACACTCTGCTGCTGATCAGTTCAGCAGGCAACTCACAACCCCCACACACTACCACACGAAGTTCCACGTTTACTACGATCCACAAATGTTATGCTGTTGGTAATAATACTGCCGTTGCATTGCAATACGCCAACAGGAAACAGGTGTCGGGAAAGAGCGAGCGAGGGAGGGAGAGTTTGTGTGTGGCACTTCCACGCAATCACTGTTTGTTACGCTGCTGTTGGATTGTCAGGTCCGCGAATCGCCTCAGAAAGAAGCCTCAGGAATGCAAGCTCGTTCTTGTAACACAACGGAACCACTTTAAAACACCACTAAGTTGTACGTGAAAAATTGTGCACAAAATTGTGAAGGGTCCCCACGAAGGAAACGGCAGGTACCGCGCGGAGTACCGACGTGTACGGTCACCGTGAGCAGATTAGTTTCGAATCGGCCTGCTCTACCGCACCGGGCATAGAGTGATGAACCTGGCGAACGACACCCGTTCGAGTTCGCAGTCGTGGAAAAACTGTTGCCGATGAGTCGCGAACGCGCTTGCGAGAGCTCTCGTGCCAATAGCGTGTATACGTAACACGCAACACGGCCGGCGTTGGTGCGACGTCAGTGCAGCAGCACTCGATGTGGCTGGCAGCTACGTATAGCACAGGACGCACAACAGCGGGTGCAGCAAATGCGCACACACACACACAAGCGGCAAGCGACCAGCTTCGTGAGCATCGCTAATCGCAAAGCGCAGGGTGCAAGGTCGGACACCTGGGCTAGAAGAAGCAATCGCAAAAGGAAAATCGACTTCTAATTGAACGAGGAAAACAAATTCCTCTTTTGTAAAGCGGTCTACCGATCGTAATACAAATCTAAGCCAATTTTCGCTGTGGCATGACACCTCCGTAGCACGGTACCGGCGTCGGGATCTCGGGTGATCGACGACGAACCGCACTACTACTACTGCCGCTCGTTATAAATCCCATTGCCTCGTCACCGTTTATGCTTTGTGCGCCGTTTGCCAATCATGAACAGGAAAAGCGCAAAATACCCGGTGGCGTGATGTGTGTTTTGACCGGATCTTGCTTTCTGTTGGGTGGCGTTTGGAGAGCACCCAAAAGCAAGAAGCAGAAAATAAGACGATCGCTTCGCATAAAACTGCCGACAGCCATGTCTTGGCAGGCGGGGTTTTTTTTCTGTGTCTTAAATATACGTCAACTGTCCACAGACAGGTTGCAACAGTGAAATGCGAAACTGCGTGTAATGACAGTCATTATCCAGGTCCTTTTTCTCCAATTTGCTAATTATCTCTTCAAGAATTTGGTGAAGGGTCTTTCCTGGTGAAGCGGAGAAGGTACACTGCATCCTTATGAGGTACCTGCACTATATGAACCCTTTCTTACGAATGACCCTCAATTATACTCAATTACCGGTTTGTCGCGCCTTCCATCAACAACAGACTCTTGGTTGTCCAGCTCTCTTGTCGCGTCTTATCAAATATTGCGGCCTTATCATGTTCCGCACGCACCAGCTGTACCATTTCACATTCAGTCACGCTCGCATGATACCATAATATTAAACCGTTCTCGTATATTCTTCTCGCGTGCTGCCAAGACAACATTTGTCCTTGAACTTGAAAATTTTGCAAACGTGACAAGAAATGGGTGGCAAAGGCGAGAGAGCGAGAGGGGCGCTAAAGTAGCGCCATCGTCTTATCCGGTCGAGCTAAGGTTTGATTCCGCCTTCCAACAGGCAAGTGTTTCCTCCATCGATTGAGTTTCGGTGTCTAAAATAGCGCTGCTGCTCAGCAAGACACTTCCAAATGAACCCCTTCCTGACGTTCTTCTTCGCTTATTTGCTTCTCCGTCTAAGCCGGACGGAGTGAGCATTAGTTCCAAACACCTTCCTTCCTTCAATGTTCCCTACTAACTACTGGGGGGCTGTTTTTAACTGCTGCCGAGAAAGCATTAGGCCGTTTCCCTCCTTTTTTTTGTTTCACGTTTCTTTAGCTTCGCGTCTAACGACTATCCGTACCACGCTAAAAACTCCACGTCAGACCGACAAGCACAGGCCACTTTCGCACTCGCTCGCCGTCGATGTGGCGCGCGATCGTACGATTTTACCGAGCAGGGAGACCGAAAAAAAAAGAGCCGACAATGACAAGAAAAAAACGACAAACTGCATCTGGATGGGGTTGTCGCGGATGTCGGGCGGGGGTAGAGTTATTTGAAATTGCTTTCATTCCTATCATGATTTGTCCGTGTACAGCAGCACCAAAGGAGGGTACAGCATATTCCAGATTAATTTCATTCATTCGAGATTATGCTTTGTTGCATAGAAAGCAATATTAAAATAAAAAGTTCTTCAGCCTACAAATGCTGCACCAGCATAACGGCAGCACAGGAATAGCAGTAGCTGGCCCCAGATGTCTCGCCACACATAAACCATCTCACAAGTGGAAAGAAAATCACGCGATCTACGCACATGCAGCACGGGCCGGCCAATCACAGACAGCAGCGCGTAAGAAAGAGCGGCTTCTTATATGGGTGATGACGTCGGCCGTCGTTGGAATTTGGTCGACCTCAAAACGGAACTAACACGCACACACACACCGATTTTCTACCAAACTTACCACCGAAAACATAAGGGAAGGTGATAAGAGCTTCCGTTACGCACACACACACACCCGCTGTGTCTAACTGTAAAAGACCGCCGCGTGCGTAGATTTTTTATGCTTCGAGGTATCGTTGTTTGAATAATGAATTGCAGTACAGGTGTTATTGGCAGAAACGAGCGTGAATTCGCACACGCACACACACGCCTATCTTTTCAGTACGCATGTTTGATGATGATTCATTCTTCGGGGCTGGATTGTACTGTGTTAAAAAAATGCGGTTTCATCAGCCGCTAAATCGTACGACACCCAGAGAATAAGAGTTCGGGGAAACGTGTCACACAATCATCATCAGACGCACATGACGCAATCGGGCATATAGACCGATGGTGATGTAGACAACTACGCATACGCCGCCACCATTAGCTTAGTGGGGCTTGTGTGTTGTGTTGGGAGGTTTTTGTCTGTCGGAAGAGAAGAACAACAACGACCAAAAAAAAAAAAAGAAGCGGGACACTGTCCTATGTGTACTTGTCGCTTGGGCCACCAGCAGCACGTGTTCTTGCGTGGAAGAAGGGAACATGTGTACCCTCCAACACACACTTGCGGGAAATGATCTGTCCATCCCGCTGCTGCTAATCAGAAATTCAACACTCACACCAAACACGTGTTTTTTTTGCCAATAAATCATCCACACCACCCATCCTGCAAATCCACATCAAACATGGTCTTATTCATCACCCAACGCCTGTGTAACGAACTCGATGATCTACGTCCGTTTCTACGATCCTCAATTCCACAACACGGGCGAAACCACGATGGCGCAAGGCCACGCTTCGTCAGCGGCGCTCACCTACCCAAACTCTTATCAATTTTCCAACAGATGGGGGTTTCCTGCTGCGTTCCTGCTGGGTCATCTATCGTACGATGTTGTGAGCAACATCCTCCGTACGTACCCTCCTCCCTTTGACGTAACGACGTAGTAAGTTGCATATCAAAAAGGACCAACAAAAAAACGACGGAAAATCTCCCAATCCCCTTGGTGGTGAAGATAAGATACCGTTCGGAAACGGGTTTCCATAAACACACTCGGTGCACACTATCGCGCGCGTAGCTTTAGAAGATTGTCGTGCACGGTATGCGAAAGCGCGCAATAGCCATCGCCACGCCAGAAATGCAGCACGATTTTACCGATACCGCCGATACTGCGTTCCCATTGACGGTTCCGATAAGGGATTACGGTGCTGAGGTTTGTTTTCATAACATACGCCCAGGGGGAAAAGCTTCGATCATCTTCCAGTTCCCCGGTCCTGTCACCTACCCAAAAACACCTTTCAATTACCACGTCCATTGATAAAAATAGCATTTGCACGAATTTGTCGCCACTGAATACGTGCGATAGCGCGTGTACAATGCGTAATAGTAGCACAAGGAGAACGGTTGTTATCACAACTTACCACCGGTGGGCTATGTTCGACGCCACTCGTTGCATTTTGGCTAGCGAATCCGGACGATGTGGCCACCGAGGAAGATCCGTTCGATGAGAGCGACGGAGGCGACACTGGATCGGACGAACGGGGACGCCCGACAGCAGGCTGGCCAAAGTTTACGTGCCCATTCAGTGCACCGTCATTGTTCGGTGGCCAAAAGTGATCGCCATGCCCTGGTTCGATGCCTTCGTCCGCGATCCGGATGCTGCTGAAGCGACGGCTGCTACCATTCATACTATTATCAGGGGTTCCATCAGCTGACACAGCGGCCGTGGCATCAACCTGTAACTGCTGTTGTTGTGGTTGCGACTGCTGCTCCTGCGTGGCCAAACGATCTTCCAATTCCCCGTTGGGATCGATCGTGATCGAAACCGTCTCGTCGATTGTCAAGCGGCCGGTGCTGGTGCTGCTGCTGCTGTTGTTGTTAGCGCCGCTGCCCGACATATCATCCAAGGTGTCACGTGGTCGTTTGCGCGACATTCTCGCGGGCGTCTGCTGCGGAGTTGTGGTAGACGAGGCCAGTTTAACGCCGTAACACGTTGCTGCTTCCACGTGTCTCACACAAAGCCTAGTCACAGAGCTAACGCTTGTCAGAGATTTGTCCTTTCGCGCGCCACCGGACGACGTAATTGAAATGTTGCGCGTAATACCAGTAGGAACTGTCCTCAACCGGGGGAACCGTTACTAATCCCTGCAAAAAAGAAAAGGACAAACGTATTAGAAATGGTTGTGCAGTTTTATTACGCGCCCGGTGGCATGATAGGATTGAATAATTGATTATGAAACAGCACGAAAACGGGTGTAGCATAGCTACAATTTTTGGCAATTGGTAAATGGCTAGAATTACGTTGAAATAGAGTAACATTCAACGGTGAGGCGACATTCAGACCAACAATCAATTTTAATGTCATCCCAACGTGTACACCATTACGAACAAGACCATCTAGACGGATGGGGTGGAGGCTGTGGTCTGATTGATTCAAATGGCACATGTACGAGGCAGCATCATCAGAACAGCGATGTCTTACGCTAAACGTACACACACGCGGTTCCATGATTGAGCTCCACGTGACGTTGCTTATCCGGTCCACGAATCCCGCGCATGGTAATCGAAACAATCGCACTCGGAATGATTCTCTTAGGCTTTGGCTAATTTTTTAGTTACCCCATTCCATTCGTCCGTTTCGTGACAAAATTATCACCTTTCACCTGACTCGCAGTCTTGGCTCGTCCATAAACATAAAGCTAGTCGGCCCTCGGCAGCCGACCGAGGGGTCTGTGAACAATGTTGTCTTGACGGGTGCAACAGCTATCGTCCGCCACACGCGGCGTGTCTTATCGAGGAACATCCGCACACGAAATAAATATAGAAAGCTCTGCGCTTCATTACATTTGTCTTATTCTTAATTTAGTCGGCCCAGAGGAAGAATGCGAGTTTTGTATTAATTTTACTTCGCTCGTACACGCCCCTAAGAGGGCTATATTAAGGTATGGGGTGTGTCGGTACGACAATTTTTTCATACACTTGACATGCGGCAGACAAGGATAAGGTGCATGGGTGCATCCATTAATAAATAAGTACAGTCTGGGTTCGAATCTGAACTAGGCTGACGCCAGAGATGAGAGGCCGTTGTTAGGCATAGTAGGCCAAGCAAATCAGAAACACCATCATAGCATCCGGTGTTCAATACACCTCAAACAACTAGAGACATATTGGCCAAAATAAAGTAGGTTAAGCAAAATTCCACCAAAAACTAAATAGGATTATATGTGTTGGATGTTGTGCTACGGAAAAAATGATAAAATAATTTAATAGAGACAACGATCATCAATGAAAAGAGTTCACCAACAAAGTCATTGATGTTCAGAAATTTTTAAACAAACATCTCAGATCACAGTCAGCACTGCAGCCTCAGACACAGTAAGTCCAGCCAGGAAAAGGCTCACCAACACAGACTTAAACCACAAAGGTAGCGAGCCGTGTGCGTGAATCATGTCCCAATGCCCCCAAATGTGCGTTTCAAAAACCACGTGCCGGTTGGACTAGTTCCGATCGGGTTCCACTCTGCATTTCTACCTACACTAGACCTTGCGGACCATGAACTCGTCGGGCAAGGAACCAGTTTCAAACAGGCATCCGCCGATCGTATCGCAGGCGGTTCATCATACCACCCACCGGTCGGTGCAGGGCTACAGTTCGGTTGCGTGGATGATGTGGAATGCGGATTCCGGAATTCGTCATCGAGGACGTCGTTTTGGTTACCGTTTTCCAGCCTACTCTCCCATACCTCTCCCCCTCCGTACTTCCGCTGCCTGCTCTGGTTCAACTTCATTATCACTATAGCAACATATTTAACGGTGGTACGTGAGTTGAGTACTTCTGCTCAAGTACCAAACGATGCAGCATCTTTTTCACTGCCCTTTTTTGCATTCAATGCAACCCGAGAAGCTCATTGACGAAGCAGTCGAGGAAGGATGGGGGGAGGGATTGGAAAAATCGTACGATTGCGTCATACGTCCATCACGCGCAGTCAGCCGTTGTTGTGGCGATGTTTGTATTTGTTATTACCGGCTGCTCACGACCATTCAATTCGGATGTGACGGAGTGTGTTGGGAAGAGCGGGGAGGACGTTTTAGAGGAAAAGCCAAGCCCCGGACTGGGTTGCCAAAGGTTCGCGAGAACAATCGTACGATGGCTAAAGTGCTGCCGCGCAATAGCAACATAAAACCACCCTTCACTTGCGTGTTTTTCTGTGTGTGTGAGTGCTTGCGTGCGTGTGTGCATGGCTGGGATCGATTTCTGAGTCACGCAGCAGTCCCACACGTTTCAAAAACAACGGGAAAATAGGGTTGTAGGTGACCTGTTTTCATCGATTTCTATGAATTCACCCGTACGTCGTGCGATGCCCTGTCGAATCACTTTCGTGCCGTAACGACTCGTCAAAAATCGTCATCCACAGTGCTTTTTCTTCACACAGTCACTCACGGCCGCTTATCACACAACTGCTGACCGGATCTGATCTTTAACCCGGATTCGTGGCAGACACTTCCGAATGGGAACGATTGTTCGATTACACTTGTTACTTAATCACGCACCTCGAGCCAGCCAACCCAGCTTCCCAGCTTATCTGCAGCTGTTTGGATCTACGCTGCTGTGCGATTTTCCCTACTTGCTTTACCTTCCAGAACGCCAAAAACTCGGGAAATGTTGCGGTTCACACGTCAACACACATACTGTGCCAATGGGAGGTTGTGTCAGTTCGTACTCGTTGACAGCTGCAATTGAACAGCCGAACGAAGCCGAAGCGAAACCCCGAACCCGAACGGGGTGCATGTTCGAAAGTGAATTTCGCCGTTTTCGAACATGCGTTTTCAAAGTGGAATTCGTTGTTGAAATCCCTCTACCGATTGTTGCAATTGCACACGTGGGATGGTTACGATTACAACCAAAAATATTTTAAAAACAATCTTTATCAACTTTTTTCTGATTACGGCTTTCTGATAAATGTAAATGATTACGGCTTCAGTAAATGTGTTCAGGGTGATTCCTTCGAACATTTTGATTGTTTCTGCCAATCGCTGTAGGAGGTATTGTCCGCGGCGTATCAGAGATGTTAAACGAACCATGGGAGGGGTGGAGAGCCAAACTTATTGGCAAGCGAAATTTCTTTGAGAAGGATCTTCTTTCTACTTCATTTCCTTTGGGCCAATTGGATGATACTATTTGTATGTTGCTTGTAGGACAGTAAGAAACCTTACGGGAGTTTCCTCCGGCTGCAGTTCATATCCTAGTCCGTATCCAGTCTCTGTCGCAATACACCATGCAAGAAGCTTATTCCATAGGTAATTTCTTTCCTCTTACGTACAAATACAAAGCACACCTCAACAACACACATTAACATTTAAAGAAACAAAATATATTCATTCTTACTTTTCTAGCAATTAGATGCATGACAGCGAATAAGAGAATATTGTAAAACTATGTTACAGACAAATGTTGGGTAAAGTTAGCAAAAGAAAACACAAACAAAAAACATATACATATGAATATAAAAAGCTCTTGGGCACGTCTTATCACCTAATGTATGGTTTTACATTGAAATATGATGGAAAATAAAAGCTGAAACACACTTGTACTGATCGGTTGTTTGCGCGAAAAGTACTGCTCGAACCGACATCGATTTGTCTTTTTTTAAGTGGCAGCCGGCAGGGTGAACCTATTGTGGATTTGTCAGCAAATTGGGTACGAATATTGATGCCTTGCTTTTCCTATTACAGCTCATCGAACATTTGTTCATAGCGATGCACGTTGTGGTTCATTTGCGGTCGTATGTTTCCATATGCGTGTGCTTTTGTTTCCTTATGTGCATACCACATATGTTGCGTATAAACTAAATAATCATTTTAACACAAACAAAGTGATCAAAATAAGTTCTCTGCTCTGCTCACCCTGCTGCCTCAATATCCGAAACTGTTTTCACACAGCTCAAGGTACGCGGCTTCACGCGTGTTCCTGTTGCTGTGTTCCACTGTTGCTCTTGCTCAATCTTTGCAAAATTCATGTATATCACACATTCTGAATTTATATAAGCTTATCGTTTCTTCTAATATATGCGCTTATCGTGTAAATTGTTAAGATAGATTTTTGTTTGTTTTGTTTTCATTGTTAGCAAATAAACTCCTTCCGCAATAACCTGTAACAAGTATTACCATAAGGGGGTGGAGAGATGATAAAAAGAAAAAACGAACAGAAACCTCCAAACAAAACTGGAGTCTCATTTGTATGTATATATGTAACACGATATCATCGAATTCCAGTCGAATTATCCGCGGTTCGCTGTACTGTGTAATCTATAATAAGTTTACTGCTAGTTTTTGTTTGCTTGTTTGCATGCATTACTTTAAACGTGAAAGATGGCAACGTAATACTAATCTTTATCTCACACACGACGCATTTCGCCCTAGCTACTAGCCACACGGTCCTCTAGCGATGAGATAAAACCAGCTGATCCTATTGTTCACTGTGTTCGACAATGTCCTATAGCACATTATTTTAGTTGGTTTGTTGTGTTTAAACTGTTTAAATGATCTATAAAAAAAAACCGTCCCAAACTGTCATTTTTGCGCTGCAAAACACAAATCACAAAGGACAAATGACGCATTATATAGCTGAGAGAACAATCAATGCACTATCATATGCGCACAGCGAGATAGCGTTCCGATTTTGGTCCTTCGTCATGTGGGCAACACAGTGTACACATCGCAATAAGGTTGCGGTAAATAAGAAGCGTGTCACATAAACCTTTCTTTTTTTTTGCATTTCACGAACATGAAGATACTATTAGCAAAAAAGATACAGCACAACAACAAAAAAAACTATCAAAAAGTTACTTGTATAGAGACCATCCAACAGATTAGCGAGAAAATATCACATGAGTCCATATGATCGCGTGTGCATGCAACTCAATTTGGGATACAAGGAAAGATATCTGAACGGTAGACACACGTCGTGTATGTAAGGGTGAATGAAACTCCGAAGAAGCTGCAGAACATTTGTGCACTCCACGCTCAACAAACGTTGCTCACAAACCGCTCACTCGTACACTTCACGAAGCAATCTTATTTCGAGGCCAGAAACATGATTAACCTGCAGGAGGAAACGAAGCACATTCATATGTTAATCGTTCAACACTCTTCTACACTTCTTCTTTGGATGATCTGGTTTACCTGAAGTTGATCGCTTTTGCTGCCAGCAGCCTGTTACATTCGGCGGTATCCGGAAGGGGCAGCAGCTTGAACGGACTTTCCGTTTCCGTGTCGGCGAAATCGTGCTTGTAGATTTGCGTGTCCACCTTAATGTCGGAGAATGGACCGCGCAGCACAAAGAAGTGCATCGGCAACGGGCTCGTTGTTTTGGATTTCAGGATGAGCTTGAGAGTAGAAGAGTGTGCAAACACGATCAGTAAGATGCAGACTCAAATATTATAAGAATCACCTACCTGATAAGTGATATCACGCTCGCAAGACTCGTGAGGATCGCGCTGGCTTTTGTTGATGATCGCCTTCACTACCCACTGATGGTTGAACGCGGAGAAACGGCTCGTTTCATAGTACAGACGATGGACGTACTCATCCGTTCGGTACGGTTTCAGCTGTAAATCTGTAACGACAAAAAAAAAAACCCGGAACATTATCAACACAAGAACCTGGCGGGATAAAAACAAAACATTCAAATCCGCTCCATCTCTCTCTATGCAGTTCGAATTTTTTTAAACGCATTTTTCGCAAACACTCTTTTTAAGCATGTACCGTTAAAAATGATCTTCTCATAGCTCAGCAAATCGATCAGCGTGAGAAACAGTTTCTTATCCTCGGCCGCCTTCACATCATGTGCCTGCAGCGCCACCATCACATCCGCGCCAGACTTTCTCGGATGCGCACAGTTGCCCTCGTGCGATGTCACCTCATGTATGGGGCCACGCCACTGACAACCGATGCGTGCGTACTTGCAATCCGTCGGACGATCCTCACACTCGGTAGATTCGTGGTAATCGATCGATTTGTTCGGAAACTCCTTCGAGCAGTACTGACATTCGGCCGGCAGCTCCGAAACCGCCTTCTCGACCGCCAAGTTACGCGACGAGTTGTTCTTACTGATCTCCGTACGACAATTCGGACAAGTTGCATTCTGATCGCGCAGTCTGTGTGTATGTGTGTGAGTGTGTTGTTGGAATGGAAACAAAAAAACCAAGAAAGGGTTACTGTCGATCGCGATCCTGAATCCTGATCCGCGTCATCTTCCGGACCGGCAGCTTACCTTCCATCAGCCAGCAGGTGCGTGAAGCATCCAGCGCACATCAGATGTCCCATGGAGCACTGACGGGAGTGAAGGCACCAAAAGGGCACACACACACACAACAATAAAATGAAGAGGTAGAGAGAAAAAGAAATAAAAAAAGAAGAACAAACACATCGATTAGCGCAAATCACGCAGCGGTTACGCGGGCAAGTGGGAATATGTGGAAGCAACAACACCTGAAACACTAGAAATATGTATTTTTAGGGCATTTGTTGCGTGTATCCTGAAATCGTTAGAGAAAACAACAAACAATCTGCAGCGACGCAACTAAGCGCGTGGCTCAGAAAAACGGTGACGCATACCAGTTGATAATATACACAACACAAACAAATGAAAAACGAAACCAAACTTTGAGCCAATTTTGTTTTACTTTACTTTACTCAAACGTACAACAAACAACAACATCGCTGCAATAATAAGAGAAGAGAAAGAGAGAAAGAGAGAAAAAACGTAGAAAACCCTGCAAAAAGTGTACGTAGAACGGTTGATTATTTAAATGTTTCTGGTTCGTTTATATACTTGATGCATAAACTTGTGTTTGTTCTTGTAAAAAAAAAAATCGTGAAACGGCCGAAAAAGTCGCTGGTTCTAGGAGTTTCACATAAAATACTATAGTTATATATGTACACACTCACACTCACGCATACGCACACACATACTTTTTGCAACAATTGAGTACGATTTTCTTTTTCGTCCTATAATCCCTATCCCTTTTGCAACGTGTATTTACAAAAGTTCCCAAAGTCGCAAAGAGAAGTTGCGAGGAACGATCAGAATATCCCTATCTCCCCCCCTTATGATTCCCCAACCCGGCTAGAACCAATAGCTTTGGGGCGTGTGTGTCTATCATTGAAATTTTCATTCTATCCCCGATATATCCATATCATAAACACACGCGCACCACCTATCTCTCTCAAAACATACACAACACCTGTGGGGGAAAAAGAAAAAGAAAGAAAAAGGAAAAGACAGCTGGATTAAAATTGTTTGGCTAAGTAGTTGTTTTTTTGTTTGTTTGTTTAATTTCCCCCAATTTCTATCCCACCGATGATGATGTTCTCCCCCCAAATGAGAACCAGAGCGCAGCGGCCACAGCAATCGCTTGCCGTATCGGCTTTTTGCCGATTGTTTTACCTACTGTCACAGGTGGAGCGAAGGATGAGCCCACGTGGCCCAACGGTTGGAGGAGACGATTTCTCAACAACAACGACAACAACGCTGAGGACCACCACAGTTGAGGCTGCAACATGGTGGGGAGGGTCCTTCATGTCGGCATGCCAGGTGGACACTTTTATTCGGACGTATGTAACACAGCAGCAGTACTACCACGGGTGGAGCAAACGACACCGACACAGGACACAACAAGGGAACGAGTTTTTTTTGGGGGTGGGGGGGGGGGGGAGTGTTGGAAAAGAAAACAAGTCTCAGGGTTCGGTTTTGTATCGGCCAGTTTTTTCGGCCTGTTTTCATTCATCGTCTTTTATTTTAACTGTTTTTGTGATTTGATATTCTTTTTTTGGTGTGTTTTGCACTTCGTTACACAGAAGTGTTACAGATTATTGTATCTTGGTGCACTTGTTTTTCTTTTTTTTTTTTGTCGTTAATCACATTTTCTTTTTTTTGCATATTTTTTCGTATTTTTTATGTATACTTCATAAATATCACACTTATAAATGACGCAAGTCGATGAAGATGTGTTGGACGATTTGCCTGCACTTGGCGAGTAAGCTGTAGCGAGCTCTTACATAAACGGTTCCGGTTTGTCGTGGTCTAAACAAAGAGAGCGTGGGAGTTCATGATCAAAACGTAGCGCTATAAACCAATAAACAACTATTCATGTTTGATGCCTTTTGTTCTAGTGTAACTTTGCTTAACAACATTCGAGCACATTGTAAAGTACACCTCACGCTGTAGAATCAAGTCTGTCTGCAAACTATTCCTGCATTGCTGCTTACAGACCAACAACTCTCTGTATGTATTTTTTTTTTAGTATGCTATGTCAAGTCTTTGCGTGGGATTCCTTCCTTTAAAACACAAAAACCTTTCATGAATATTGTGTACATTGCCTAACTCTACTCTAACTGAAGTTGAACAAAATTCAGCATCCTCTTGGAACGGTCATCTACCTAACCCTTCAACCTGCTGCAGTCTGTTACATACATCAACACCGAGTACAACCACTATTTCAACTGTATTGCATCACTAGAATGTTGTCACCACGTTTCGCCTTGTACTGCAGCACATAGCATAATAGGAGCATACCTGCCTATAGCACACACTAATCCCCTGCGCCACACTCAACTAAACACACACTCTCACAGACGCACACACACGCACACACATTCGCATCCAATTTTGCTGAACAGCGTAGTTCAGCAACCGATCTGCCACCAACGTAACTCGCGGGAACACCCCCTTTTGAGCCCATCCATTCCATCAAATGCATCGCAAGCAATGTGGAGATTTCCCTTTCCACTTTCACGCGCAGATCAAATTCTCCCAGTTGCATCTCACCCCAGCCAACATCTCGCTCGCACAATCACACTTACGAGCACACACACATACAGACAGGCCCAACATTACGTTACACATTCATCCCACTAGCGATCATTTGAAATTCAACTCCCAACAATGATCTCCACAGCGTGAAAGCAAGGGCAAAGTCAGTGCCCGTTTGAAGCTGATGAACGAGTTGCAGAGCTGGGAAACTCGACCAACCCACCAGCCCCATCTGGGATTTGTTGGGTTGCGGCAGTAGATTCGACAGCACACCCGTAACACACACCCGCGTGACCTTGACTGATCCACTTGAGCATGGGAAGGCAGCGCGCGCGCTCAAGAAGCACGAACGCAACGGTCAAGATTATCATCTTAAACAGCTCGTCGAGGTTGTGTCGATTAACAACTTAGCGCATCTCAAGGAGGCGCAATTGAAGTAGATTTCGAGTATCTAAACCTAGCACGATCGATATATGATCACAAGCGATCTAAGACCACCCCTGGGAAGAATTCTAGAAATTCTCAATACAAATGGAGGGTATGAATTCTTGAAGCATGAACTTCCAAACCATGATTTTTTGTTTGAGAGTAATTCTAGAATTTTCAAAGTTGAGCAGCATTTACCCCCTATGAAAGGAGTAACCCACATTTCCACACGTCTGCAGCTAACCCGCTCATTAAACATGTCGATCTCGAAAGGTTGTTAAACTCGGACGAGCGTGTCCGGAACATCAGGAACATTTCCCCTATCGGGATTAATGTGGGTAATGTTGTGTTTACAGATTCATACAGAAAGAACCACCTCCGACCATAAACATACCTCCTCCTCGGAGCTGCCGGATTCTCATTGGAGTTCATCGGCCATAAAAACCCCAGCTTCAGTACAAGACCCTGAATGAATTGGACAAGCGCAGTCAATCGAACTTCATTGAGCAGCCAATTACACACAAAGAAAGGAACTCGTCCAAGTGTGTAGAGCGCACAAGGGCAGCACTAGAGAAGAACATGGACGGGTAAGTGTAGCACTGCAGCATATCGCGTGTGTGTGTGTGTGTGTGTGGTGGAAAACCAGACCAGTATTGCCCAGGGCAGCGGAAATACAGAGAAAACAAGGCTTTCGGTGTTTGCAGCCCTCAATGTTTTGAGATGCTAAAAGATGCTTCTAATAATAGAGTAGAGTAGAAATAAAGTCATTTTGCCCGATGGTGGCCTTCGATGGTGTTAGCACCATTTTCCATCGAACCATGAAGCTCTCGGTTGTGATCTCAGCCCGTGGAAGGTCCGACCATAGTTTCCCAATACAATGTACCTTCTAAAACATGCGATTCCCTGCTACAGGAAATGACAACTTCGCCTGCCTTGTGCTTACATTAGAAATTCCGTAACACATACGAGCGTACGGTCCGGGGGTCCCGCCCAGTACCGGGTTTTTCGCTGCTGACATCAGGCTTCCCTGCCTTATAGAGAGGTTTTACTATTTTTGGAAAATGGACTCCACGTGGAAGGATGGAGAATATGGGACGCATTGGTGGAAGAAGAAATGCACATATGGATGGTTTCGCGTGGTTATTAACTCCAGTTAGTTTTTGCTCAACTTGCCATTTTGCGAATCTAGATCAATCCCACCAACCAAGTCAGGCGTCGTCATGTCTAGGGGGGGGGCTCATCGAAGATTCAACAAAAAGAAGGTCAGCCCATCCGGTTGGGAAGTTTGGGGTTGAATCGAGTCTACGCTGCATCCGCGAGTAAGATTTCAGAATCTAAACACCGCAATGTACTCTCGACAGTGAGGAGCAGGAGTTCGTCGAGTTTTCAACAAGAATATGGAGGGGCTAGAAATTGCGTTGTTGCCTTTTTTGCACCATTCATTGTGAACGCGTCACCCCAACGCACACTACCGTAGTGGTAACGTGTACGTATACAAGGGAACCTACAGTTCCCAACACCAACAGGCACGCATGTGTGGTTTGTTGTGCCCGGACGGTAACGTTCATCGGGGTTGCTCGAATCAGCTGTTCACCGTAAAGACAACCCCCATCGTTCGCTTGCCTGTGAATGTATGCCCTACACACACACACACTAACGTTTGTTGTGTGGGGTTCGTTAAAAACTGCCCCGGGGGCCGTTACTGCGCAGCTGTGCGAAAACGCACTGAACTTGCCCCAACTAAGTGCTTGGTGCTGCTGCTGCTGCTGGTGAGCTGGCCTCAAACTTGCCCACCACCATTGTGCTTTCACTCGGTGGCCTCGTTCGTGGGCTAGAGAGAGCCCAACACACAAACACACCAAGTCTCTAGAAGCTTTTGGCATCCATTTTGCTCATGCACTTGTGCGGCCCTGCAGCGAAACGATTTCCCTCCCAACAAACCCACCCAACAAAGGCACTCCACCAATACGGACGCACTTGCAACTCGCAAGAGTACGCATGAATTATTACGCTTGCAGTATATAGGGGGGGTGATATGCTACCGAGAACACGAGGAAATTCCTTCGATTCCCGTTGCACGATCAGCTGTGTGTTGCGCGCCGCGATGACTACAGAAGGGTTACGGGATGGGACGCATTTCTTGAAGCGATTCTGCCCCTACCGAGATAATCCGGACGAACTTTGAACCTCAATGAACGTGTGTTTGAACAGCCATTTTGGAACGCGATTGCCAACCCGCGGAATGTTGGAAGGAACTTCGGAGAGGTTGTGCAAAATATGCAAATGAAATGAGCTGTTTTGAATAAAAATATAGCCAAACCAACCAACCAAAAGCACTCCCAAACGCCTACAAATTTCCCATTCTATCAAACGAATAACGCCAAAAGTGATGCGTGTTGTATGGGACCAAAACAACCGAAATTTGAAAGGCAACCGTCCGTCCTTGAACAACACGAAATATAACAGCATTCTGTCTGTCTGTTAGACAAGAGTTGTTCATTGTTTGGCTCTGATTTTTTTTACTAAATCGTTAAAAAAACATTTTTGCCTTCATTTTGACAATCGGGGATAACACACCACGAAGGACATACATAAAAGAAGACATCGGCAATGGCATCTGTAGGCAGCGAGCGACAAACTGGGCAGCAGCAGCAGCAGGCAAATCAGATTTTGTGCGCATGTGCCTGCATTGTGTTTTCTTTCTTGCTCGTTTGCGGGGAGCACGATTTAAGGCCTAGGGACGTACGAAGAAAGCAATCTTTCCACGCTCGTACGCTTTAAAAATAGTCCTGTATAAAGAGTGTGTGTGTGTGTGGACCAACAACATAACTCCCGTCTGTCGGTCGTCCAAAAAGCAAACAAACCCCATCGTTCCTTTGCACTTCTTAGATAACTGGTTTTTATACCCTAAAGTTGTAAGGTTTCCTTTACTCCTCAACTTCTTCCTGGAGTGAAGGATATAAGAAACAACTAACGAAAACCCCCCATAACAAGCAATACGAAACACGAGCTAATCTCCTAGTACTCCAAGCGCAAAGAAGATCACCAGAGATGCGGCGGTCATCTACTGTAGACAAGAAATCCATCACAGGGTTTTACTCCGACACCTGCCACAATTAGAAAGTCGCAAAGCAAACACGCGATCTTCAACATCAGCAGATATGATCGATCATCCGTTATGACCCGCTTTTCCCGTTCGATTCACCCCCCAACCAAGTCCGATTTTGGTGATGGCGAAGAAGCGTTTGATCCGATTCGGACCCCGTTGTTCGACCAAAGTTACACACTGCTGCCAAACTCGGTCTTGGGACACGACCGATGGAGCACATTGTGACCCAACTTTCGCAATTAGATGACCATCTAATTAAAAATATTTCTAGTACACTTAATTTAGAGATTAATGCTAACAAAACTAAGTCACTGAAGAAACTGCACTCACAAAATATCCCATGAAAAAAAAACGGAGAAAAGGATAGAAGACATAAAAAATCTCTTCTTAACATCATGCCACGTGTCTGTGAAGCAATCTTAGCATATCTTAGCATTCTACAGTGCATAGCAGTAACGGGCTAAGGTGCACATGGTTGCATGTGTACAGCGTATGCAGCATAATGCATACTTACACCCATGTGCCATCATCGCTTAGCTTGGCGCAGGGTTTGCTACTAAATTTAAACCAAACAGCGGCACGTGTACGCTATACATGTGACATGTGTGCACCAAGTAGCAAGTAAGACATCACTACTACTCAAGCATTCCCCGCTGCAACGACGCATACAGTTGCAGGAACGTGTAGCTTTCCGAGACGGAAAGTAAAACCTTAAGCAGCTTTAACATATATGTATTATGTTAGATATGTTGTTCAACATAAATGTAAACCGATTGCGGCAAACACATTTACACATTCATTACTTGTAAATGCATATTTTCCCACAATAGCAACAACAAATGGTTTCATTAGCGTATCGTAATTATCTCCATTTGCTTAAAGGAGGAGAAGAACCCAACCTGCAACACCCCACACCTGAAAAGAAATGTAAATACAGCGGGAAACGTCGACGAACTTTTGGAGTTTTGAGTAGTGGAAGAGCACAAAACAAATTTTCATAAACTCCAAAAAATGTTTAGAAACAAAAATTTAGAAGTAAAAAAATAAATAAATGAAAGAAAGAAGGGCTTATAGTATTAAAACCGCAAAAAAAAAGAAATGCCAAACCTTATTTGGGCATAGATACAGCAAAAAGCACTAAAAGTATAAAACTACAGATAACCGAAAACTAAGAAAAGACAGGTTTGTTCCTTTTTGTTTTTGATAATAATAACAGAAAATAGGCATACAAAAACAGATAAGGAAATAATCTACAAAAGAGAAACTATCAAGAGGGGTTTTTTTTAAGAAAAACATCTAATGTTTATCTTTTGCAGGCACGAACCAACAAGATATGAAGAAGCGAAGGAAAAAAACGGCAAAAAGAGAGAGAAAAACACGCACATCCGTTTCCGACGGAAACCAGAGCGATAACACGGTAGGAAAATTTGTTTTTTGGGAAATAATATCTACCAAATAAGGAGCTGGAAAAAACCGAAAGCACTTTTGAAAGGAAAAGAAGGACACTTGGAGGCATGTTTTTTGTTGGTTGATAAGTTTAGATAATGTTTTAACAAAATGTGTACTATTATGTGGTTGTTTTTTTTTGCTGTGAAAGCTGTATTTACCTGGTACATGGCGGTCCTCGGCAGGTCCAGACAGACGGCACAGCACAGTATACCGCCGAGACGGAGCTCCAGCTTTTCGACCTTTGCGCTCGGTTTGTCGAGCTTTTTGCGCTTCGCTTCCGGTTCCCCACCGCAGTCGTCGTCGCCCCGTTCGTCGGCGGACCGACCATGGATGGACGTGGCCAGGTTGCGGTTGGCCGGCGCCTGTTTGGGAGTTTCGCGGTGCAGCAGCTCGAGCGGTTGCTGCTGCACGGACGAGGATGCGGCCGCGGACGAGGAGGATGGGATCGCGGAGAAGGTGATGATGGTGGGGATCAGTTCGGCGCCGGGGGAAGGTATGGAGGATAGCTGTGAGCTAACGACCGGCGTACCGGAGGAGGACACGGTGGACGAAGAGGATGGAACGTTCGGGGTCGACGAGGACGATGATGGTTGCTGCTGGCTGCTGCCACCATTGCTGGCAGCACGATGCTGTGCGATGTTTAGCATCTGATTAAGCAGCAGATCGGAGGCCAAACTCGATTGGCGTGCCGTCGTTTGCGAGCTGGTCGTAGCACTGCTGACCGACATCAGAACGGTCGGTGATGGTCCACTGCTGCTACCATTGCTGGCAGCGGTCTGATCGACGGTGCCAGACACATTACCCGACGAACCAGACGACGTGGCCACACTCGACGATGAGGCAGCAGACGACGACGACGACGACGACGATGAAGCGGAACTTCCCGGATCGCTACTTGCACTACTACTGCTAGTCGACATCGCGTTGATGACGTTAAGATTCATCAAATGAGCCGAACTGGCGGCTGTGGGCGTTTCCACCAAACTATCGGCCATGATCGATAAAAAAAACCCCGGCGGAGAGCTAACCAACAAAATCGGACCCTGCTAAATAGTTTTCTGCTCTTACTACCAACACCCCGAATTCACACTGTCTTCACACAAATGTTCAACGGTGTCGTCCGTCACCGTCAGCTACTTCAATGGCTACTATGATACGAGGTTTTCCACTTGCACTATTTGTCTCTTGGATTTTCTTTTTTCTAGGCAAACTCCCACTTTGAGCGACACATGGAGAATAAAAATTGCTAGAACAAAAAAGAAACGGTAAAACAACCATCAAAAAAGGGTTTCGTGTCGGGGGGATACGCGCCTGTCGATTGGATTTGCAACTAGGTTATGTCAAGAGCCCTGTTTTTGCTATCGCCGAGTACGAACCAACCCCGCACTTGTTTTTTTTCGCTGCAACGATTTTCCTTGCCTGGAGCTTTCTTTGTTCTTAGTGCTCCGTGAGCGGGCCCTTCTAGTTGGATCGCCTCCTTAAGAAAATCCTATTTCTAGCCCTTTGCCTTCAGAATGGTTGCAAGAGACGGGAGAGGCAAGGGGGTGGAATGTGGTGTGCGTTGTGCCCCGTGGAAATGTTCCTGTTTTGCACGGGCAGCTCGCTCTACACTCACGCACGCGCGTCACAACCTTATGTCATGCTTCAAATGTCTCGCGACAGCACAACAGTATTTCCTCGACAAGAAACCGGAAAGAACCCATTTAGTTTATGGGACATACGACCACTGCGGTCTTCCTTTTTTTGTCCAGCCTACATTGACGCAGTGCTTGCTTAGAAAGGTGCAGCAGAATTAAATTACCAATTTTCTTTTTAGATTTAATATTAATGCGATCAAAAGTAACATCAACACTGTCTGATAAGAGAAAATCATCAACAATCGCCACACACAAAGCAAACTGGGGCAAAAATAATTGGAAAGAAACACGCACACATACAAACGCGCGCGCGAGGGCGATGAGCTGTGTACACCATCAGTGTACACGCGCACGCACACACTTTGACCCGTGCAGCCCACACCACGTCTACGCTGGCTGCACTTGGCGAATGCAACAGAACAACAAGATGGTTGTAGAATTCGGTAAAGCAGGAGGGCTTGACTGCAATTTTGCAAGGAAATGTCCGTCACAAATGCACTAGTTGCTTCGATCCTCTACGCAAAGGGGGCCAACACCAGCAGCGCGTTTGGGTGTTAGAAAAAGGAGCAGGCCATACTAGTTAAAGCAAATCGAATCCACGCACACCGAACCGAAACACGTGCCACAACTGCACTGGCTGAGTTTACTTTTACGAATGGGGATTGTTTTTATTCGCTCGCCCGTGCTCCGCGGGTACCGACACGGCAAGCTGTGCTGAGAGCCGAGTGCCCAACCGACTGACCACCTTAATAAAGAGCTGAACATTGTGAGAGCTGGGGAGCGGCTAATATGAGAATTTCGATCGTAAAAAGACGCTTTTTCGTAGTAAATTACTTTTATTTCATTAATTCTACACCATTTCCATTACAAAATCGAATTTGATCCAGATTTGTGGGTTAGACTTCTCATATCTCAAAAAATAAATATGATAAGCATATTTCGAGTAGTAGTAGTCGATTCCGAAACTGAGTGCCTTGTGCGTAGCCTGGGTTTTGATTGCTGCTCAGCTCAGCCGCAGCCAGCCAGCCAGCCAGCCATTTTGGATAATTTTTTTTTTTTCCTTGCCCCCTGCTTTCCTCCTGCTGTTTCCGTTTTTCTTTGTTTTCATATTCACAACATGACGTGATGCATGCATGCATATGTGTGTGTGTGTTTGTATGTGGGTCTGGTTTTTGTCATCTTTTGTCACACATTTCTTCACACTCTGAAATCAACATTATGTAATTCTTTTTGCTTAAGATAAGCGACTAAATTTGGGGTGTACAGATTCTACAGGCTCTTCCTCCTCCTCGGTTGTGATAAAGAACCTGTTTTGGGGTTTTCTCAGCTGTGTTGTTGTGGAACATCCAAATCAATTCTCTCAGGAATGTGTACGCTTTGTATAATGATTATTAGCATTTCAACTTAGAGTTCTACGGCAAATTATTACGCATTTCATGTCTATTTCTCGTTCATGCAGCAATTGCAAACTATGGCGTACAGTTTTCCGAGTTCGATCAACTGGAACGCAATTAAAGTACAATAGCTCTTTACAAACAAACAAAAAAACACCTCACCACTACTGCCACACGACAGTCACACATACACGGATGAGCGGACCAACCCTGATATCCTGTGCGCCCTATTGTAATGCAGACAAATGTAGGTGTGCTCGTCCATATCAAGGCTGCTGCTAATGTGTCTCGACATTGAACAGCGTACAGGCATGAAATTTATGCCATACGCGAGACGAAACAGCTTTTGGTAAATAACCATTTTCAACAGGTCATCCGGAAGCATGTTGGTTTGTTGTATAAAGTAAGGAATATATCTGACTATCTAATAGCATTATCGAAACATTCTTGCCCTCGAATCAACCCGAGCCTCGACAGAGCTGTAGGGAGAAGGAAGGAAAAAAGAATCTTACCCCTAAAACATAAATTTTCCTCTTCAAATCCAACACACCATCATCCTCCCAAACGCAATCGAGAGAGTTCGAACTGTTTGCTCTTTGTTTTCCTGCCTTCTCGCTCCGGTCTAGGCGCAGTGGAAAGAGATGAAACGAAAACAAAGCTGGCTGTGCTGTGCGTTTGACTGGTGTGTTGCGTTGCTAACAGCAGGCATGAGCATGCCGAAAAGGGTTGGGAAAGGGAGGGAGGGAGGGAGGAAGAGACATTATTGCGTTTCAATGTTGACGCTTTTTTCCACTCTCTTCG
Source organism: Anopheles stephensi (assembly GCF_013141755.1). Lineage (NCBI taxonomy): Eukaryota > Metazoa > Arthropoda > Insecta > Diptera > Culicidae > Anopheles > Anopheles stephensi. Next base: position 62,910,149 of record NC_050202.1, on the reverse strand, counting down.
TTGCGTTTTGTTTTCTACAAATGCGACGTCACCATCTTGGATGGTTCACATAATTTCTTATAAATCTCGTGCGTGCTGTGTAAGCTATTTTAACCCATGCACACACATACAATTTTTAAGCACTTTGGCGATTGTTGTTTTTGTAAGAATACAGTGCTGTTTTAAAGTGCCACGTCATTGAAACAGCTGATGGGGGTCACTCTTCTTGCTCTATCCAACACCAATTTACGCATTGCGAATGTGTGAGCGTGTGTGTGTGTGTTTGCTAATGATGGCGTACACAGATAATGCGTTTGAACATGAACCAAAATACCCGTCTGTAGAATGATTCTCTGCTCTGTAGACACGGGAAAAGCAAGTTTAATCCTCTCATTCCGGTTTTTGGGCAAGGGAGAACATCGAACAGCGAAAGTTAGACACGTAGAAGAAAGAATTTTTTTATTTGATTTTTTATAATTATGCTCGTAGCTGATAACGCGAAGGGATGTGAAAGGGAATATTAGAAATGGAGATATCTTGTCATAGAACTTTTTTTTACATTATGGCAACCCATTTTATTGGGTTTTTGGGATAGAAATCTAAAAAGAAAAAAAAACCTTGCCAAACAAGCGTCTAACGAATTGCCTACCTTCGTCAGAAATCAATTTCTGTCGAAAAGTAGTGGGAAATAGTTTCGTAAAAAGCATAAACTACGCAGAATAATGTGTAGCGAGGGTAAAAATCATCTGGCTGATGATGCACGCAGCCAGACAAAACAACAACAATCCAACACAACGAGCAAGCTTTGGATGTATTGGTGAGAGTGCGGGCGGCGCGATAGAGAAACACGGCGAGAATATCAAAATAATGCAAATCTGGCAACAGTGCATTAGAAATGTTGTTCTCTCTCTCTCTCACTCTCGCGCGCGTCTTCTCACAGTGAGAGAATATTGAGGGGATTTTTGTTCACTTGAACGTTATCTGAATGTTCTTTATCAAGCTACATTATTCTTTACCTAATTAAATTACTCACTATTGCTACAGACGTTAGTAACATTTTCATATCTTTCACAAAATAATAGGCAACATTACTGTTTAGGCTATAAGACTCAAGAGAGATTTATTTGAAAATATTTGAATCATTACAGACGGACTTCCCCATAGGTGAGGAAATCTGTCTTACGACAGTATAAGACCTAATCCTGGACAAACGCAAACGGATAAAACTGACTGAAATCGAACGAAAATGCGACCAAAGACGAGAGAATACCCAGTCGGAATCGCCCGAAGCCGAGCAATGTCCAACCGTTTCGATTTCTGTAGCGAATACGAATCTTAATACAACCCAGATACCGTACGGTGTGTCAATTACGGGGAGTTGGAAATGTCCATATTGTCGGACTTCTCCGTCGTCGGACTGGCGGTTTTTTCGCGCGGTGTCGTTGCGGCCGCGGCAGCTGCCGCGCTCGTTCCGCCCGACGATGATGACGACGAGCTTGATCCACCACCGTTGCCGGAAGCCTGTGCTGGCGGTGATGCCGACTGCTTGCCAGTGCTGCCAGCATCATCCTCTACCCCGGCTCCACCCGCCGCATCCATACGCTCCTCCGCATCGTAATCGCGGCTGACCGTTTCCTCGAGGATTTTTTTCAACCTCTTGTCCGATGGGGTGCGGCTGCGCCGTTTCGAGGACGATTTCGTGACCGCTTCCTTCGTGCGGCTGGCGCGAGTTCGCGATGTGGATCGTTTGCGGCTTTGAGAGCGGGAACGCGACCGGCGACGCCGTTCCTCCTTGTTGCGATGGGATTTCTTGCGATCGCGGCTACGATCGCGTCGCTCACGCGAACGGGACCGTTTCTTCGACCGCGATCTAGACCGACGGATGCGCGAAGTACGTTCGCGTGACCGCGTGCGGCTACGGCGACGCGAGCGGGAACGTTTGCGACGATCGCGCGAGCGCGAACGCTTAGAACGTGATCGGGACCGTTTGCTGCGGGATGGCGAACGTTTCGACTTCGAGCGCGATCGTTTGCTCCTCGACAGGGAACGGCGCGACCGTGAACGCTTCGACCGGCTTCGGGAACGTTTGCGGGACCGGGACCGTTTGCTGCGGGACTTGGAGCGCTTGCGGGAGCGGGACCGCGAACGGCGTTCCTTCGAGCGGGACCGTGAACGTGACCTACGGCGACTGCTGCTCTTGTCCTTCGGGTATATGGTCACCACGGGCTCCATGTTCGAAATCTGATGGTGCGCTTCCTTCACGATCGTCATGGCTTCTTCAATTTCCTTCTGGGCCGCTTCATTGCTCTTGGCTTCCGGTTTCACGATCGGTTGCGTCGAATGGTGCACGTTCAAGCGATAGCCACGAAATTCGGTACCGTGCATCTTCAGTGCGTTGATGATGTTACGCTGATCGCAAAACTCCAACAGAGCAAACTTGCTGCGTTCGTTCTCGGCGTACCGGGCGTACTTGATCTCGCCTGCCGGCTTGAAGTGATCCATCAGCTCTTCCAGCCTCCAATCCGAACGAACGTCCAGCACCAGGATGGTGCGGCGCGTTTCCTCTATCTTTTTCGCATCGAAGTTCACCGGCAACGGGGGATACTCGGGCAGACCGTTCTCTTCCAGCTTGGGGTCAATCGTCTTTACCACCTGGTTCGGGATCATCCCGTCAATCCGATTCACGACTTCCGGCGGCAGCTTGGACGGTACATTGAAGCTGTGCAGTCCCGGTACCAGCGTTCCGTTCGCGGCCATCTCCAGCGCCTTGTACTCATCGGGAATGACACCGCTCTGTACCGGGATCACGATTACGGCACGGTCGATGAACACGGTATTGGTCAGATGCTGGGCCACGGCAACGCAGCTACTCTCGAAGTACTTCACGTAGCAGATGCGCGACACAACCGGACAGGAAACGTCCCGAATCGTGGGATACAGCCGTATCTCGTCAATCTTCCCGACCGTCCCGAGAAACGTTTGCATCTGATCTTTGGTGGCCTGTGGGGCAATGTTGGTGATTTGCACCACCTTCGTACCCGAGCCACCGGCCATGATGCTCGCACGACACCGCGTCACTAGGACGCGCTCCTTCGAACCGGCTTTCTGCAAAAGATAATAGTTTGGGAAGGAAACCTTTAGCGTATCCAGGTACAACGGATCACCGGTCACAGTTTACAACTAATTTGCACTACTTACAGTAAAGTTTTGTCGGGAAAATAATGCTTTTTTCAGGATTGATGGGAATGCCCAAACGTGAAAATTTTCTGACAACCAGTAGTGATGGCTGTCCGGCGAAGCGCCATTGCTCCGACCACGGTGAATGTATCCTATCCGCTCCGGGAGCATAAAAATCTGAGCTAAGGAAATGTCAAAAAAATTCAAATATTCACAATGAGATTATATTGATCGATTTTTAAGCTATTTAAGCCCATGTTAAATTTAAAGTAATTTATTCAATTTTATAGATGTAAAAACCTTTTCTTACGGCCAACTTTACCCACTGAATTCCGTTTGAGCTCACAGATGGCTCATTTTTCGTATTTAAACTGTCATTCCAACTGTCAAAAGCGCACGGATCGCGTGAACCCGCCTTCCAAACATTTTGGTAAACACAGTGAAAAAAATAACATTTCCTTCAAGATCTGCACTGGCAGGTAATGTCCGACAGAGCCGTCTCCAAGTGGGAAAGAATAATACATAACAAAGCGCGTACAAATTCGGTGCCGAAATACTACAGATAATCGATGCGGATAAGGATACTCTCGGTGTAAGATAGTAGCCGTCGTGTGTGCGTGTTGGTTGGTGGTGATTGGTTCCTCACGGGTTTGGTGGAAAGCCAAAGTTTGCAGGTTTCCTGTTGATTCACCGCAATCTGGGTGGCTGATAAGCAGTGGGGTGGTGTACCGTGAATAGTGCGCTTTTATCACCTGTGCGTTTCTGTTTTATTTTCATGCAGTAATTCATCGCCGCTCGTTGGTGGCCGTGTTCTGCATTCAATTAACAGTTCGCAGTGGTAACTTGCTGCTGGTGCTGCGATTTTAGCAATCGGAGCAGGCTGACTGACCGTTCGATAGACCCGCAATCGTTCCCAGAGCACCAAAATAGCATCGAACCAGTTTCGAATGCTACTGCCTACGGTCACAGCGCGCGTTATCAGTTCTTCGTCGAGCATTCGCTGCGCCCTGGCTTCAGGACGGTCTGGATTGAATTATCGTCATTAAACAACGAATGATTCCGTCTGTGTGTAATGAGCAGTAGAGGTACGAGTGCAATAATCGCTGCGAACGGAAAGGGCAATGTTTTTTTTCCAACTCCCAACAAGAAGAAAGCAATAGTGCGCATTTGTGTGAGACGGATAGAGCGGAACTGTAAAAGCGGATCGACAACTGCGAACACCGTCACCGGTTTACGGAAGTCAACCGTTTATTATCATTTATTAGCAGCAGTACTGCAGTGTGTTTTACATGTTCACTTTTTTCCTCTTTCCTTCTGCAGTCACAACGGAAGGGAAGCGAATCATCGGCGGTACCATCGCACAACGTTAAAACCCGTAGTGACACCGCGAACAATCTTCCTCATCAGTGCTTTATCAATTGCGCCCGATCCTGTACATAGAGCATAATCGGACGTGTGTGTCACGTGTTAAAAGTTCGGAAGAAACGCAAAACCCAACAAACGAAAAGGGCCGAAAAGCAGCGTTCATGATTGACCACCATCGCCACGATTGACCTAACCAGCCTGTCTTTGTCGGTCGCAATTGCATACCCGCAATACACGCTGCAGCATTCTGTGTACCGTATCCTAACATCGCAGCCACCTTGGATTGGTCGTGTACCAATTGAATAGAGTAGTAAGTTTTGGTGAGTATTTTTAGTTACGAGCCAACCGATTACACTTCGCACGATGCATTTGCCGATCGAAGCATGCGTTGCATATTGTTGCTTAGCACGTAATGAATAGGGTGTGGGGTGTTAGCGTAAACAGTGGTTGTTTGGGTTCCGCTGTATGCGGTATGTTTATTCCGTTCCGGTGCCACATATATTCAGTTTCACAATTTTGTAGCTAATTAAGCTAATAAGACATGCTTGAATCGAGTGCTCTGCTGTCTTTCAATGGAGGAGCTTCTTTATCTTTTAGCTTGTTTTTGGTTTTGTTTTTGCGTTGTTCCTAGGAAAAGATTACCTTTATCTCCCTCTCGTTATTAGACTTATCGGTTGATTTTCTCCTACCGGTCATACTGGTGGTACCCGGGTGGGAAAAAGAATTCAACCAGACGGACAACGCCTGTTTGCAGCTTCATAACCGTTTTTGTGTGAAATATTTGATTTTATTTTACGGCGCTAAACTGTTAATATTTCGTTTTAGGAAGTTGTGAAGCAGCCTCCCAACCCGCAAGATGGGACAGTCACTGTCGGAACCGGAAACCTCCAAACAGTCGGCCTTTTGCCAGAATGATTACTACAAGGTAGGGTCCAGCTGCATGCAGGGCTGGCGAATGCACATGGAAGACTCGCACACGCACATACTCTCGCTGCCGGACGACCCCGGGACGTCTTTCTTTGCCGTGTACGATGGGCACGGAGGTGCGAAGGTGGCCGAATACGCGGGCAAACATCTCCACAAGTACATTACCCGCCGGCCCGAGTATGCCGAGGACGTGAAGCACGCGCTTCAGCACGGGTTTCTCGATCTGGACGAAGCGATGCTGAACAATGAAGCGCTGCGAGAGCATATGGCCGGTTCGACGGCAGTCGTGGTGCTCATCAAGGACAATCGCCTGTACTGTGCAAACGCGGGCGATTCCCGTGCGATCGCGTGCGTCGACGGGCGGCTGGACGTGCTGTCGTTTGACCACAAACCGACCAACGAAAAGGAAAGGGAACGGATAAGCAGCGCGGGCGGCTATGTGGAGTACAACCGGGTCAACGGTTATTTGGCGCTATCGCGTGCGCTGGGTGATTTCGGGCTGAAGCGCAACGCACAAATGTTGCCGACCGAGCAGATGGTGACCGCGTATCCGGACGTGGAGGAGCGCGAGGTGTCGGAAAGCTGGGACTTTCTCGTGATCGCATGCGACGGCATCTGGGATGTGCTGTCGAGCCAGGCCGTGATGGAGTTTGTGCAGGAGGAAATCGGCCAAGGCATCTATCCGCAGCAAATTTGTGAAAATTTGATGATGCGCTGCCTGGCACCGGACTGCCAGATGGGTGGTATCGGGGGCGACAACATGACGGTCATCGTCGTGTGCTTTCTGCACGGGCAACCGTACGAGGAGCTGGTTCAGCGTTGCAAGGAAGCGGTCGCTAAACGGCAAGCAAGTACCAAAAAACGGCGCAGCCACTCGAACCGTTCGCACGAAAGCGAGCCGGAAAGTTCGCACACACCACCCGCATCGGATCGAGCCGGTAAGGCGGGCGGGAACGGGCGCTTGGAGGACGAATCGTCGGGCAGCGAAAGTGAACGGTCGGAGGAGCTGGCTGCACCGTTGCTGGCCCCGAACGCTAACGGAAAGGAGGGGGTAGTGGAAAGTACAACGGCAGAACCAGAAGCAGCGGAAAAAGCATCCTCCTCCTCTACGGAACATACGGTAACGAGCTCGGTGGAGGTAAAGCAGAAGCAGAAGGAGTCCGCACCTGCCAGTAACAATGAGAGTGTGGATGAGAGCAGTGAGGAGATTGATCTAAAATAGAGACTTTTACCGGCTGTAACACGATTGAACGACGCTTCAGATTCAGTTAATCCCCATTTACGATCCGTGTAGTAGATCCGCGAGTGCCGTTGGGATGTGTACATTTTCTTTCCTGTTTTGTTTTATCCCTGTTATACAGTGCGTAGCATAACTATGATAATAATCTTTACAATACTTGTAGGGCTGTTGGACGAATGGATTCTAGCTTACCGTTGTTGTACCATAGCTGCTGGAATACCACGTGCTGAGACGATTTAAATATATCTTCGTTTTTACTATGCGATGTTGGGCCTTGCGTTGCGTTGTGGGACTCGTCCATACGCTTGACCCTCCGGTAATCCCACAGCAGTAAATTTGTAGTCCATTAAACGTTTGAATTAAGATTAGTAAGGCGTTTGTTTTCTCTCGTATGATGGTTACACGCACGCACTGTATTATAAGGCTTCGTTGTTCGTTTCGGTGGTTAGTTTTCACTTTCTAGACAATTCCGTTTACGTCCTTTTTGGTGGATAGGCAAATTGGTAGCGATATTAAGAGTGCAACGGCACGACGAGAAAGAAAGTACATTACGCTTATAATATATCAAGTAATGGAAAACAAAAAGCAGACAGATATTAAGCCTCGTTCATTTCAACCGTGCGGGTAGCAACGGACTTGACGATTTTTGATATCGCCATTTTGCTAACAAACAAAAAATCAAACATGTCCGTCAACGCTCTACCAAAGCTGTGGTGGCGCTTGCATGGTACAGAAACAAAGGTAGCTTATACATACTATCTCTAAATATATATATATATATATATTAGCGTAGTCCCATATTCGTAACTCTGAAACGCTTTTCTAGTAGAAACGTGCTACCGGACAACACAACAAACAAATCATCCCGGAACTCATTAATCTTGCCTGTTTTTTTTTTACATTCAATGAGCCAGGTTCCGTCTATGTAGACCAGATTAGTCATATATATATTAAAACAAAAACAAAAACTTATAAGATATTGGGCTCTTGCATCCGTTCGTCGGCGCGATGCATAATTCAACTTACGCGTAATGCCACGACGGCCTGTCCTGTTCCTGTACTTGTACATACGCAACATGTTTTGTATAAAAAGAAGAAACTTTGAAAAAAAAATGCAACTATTTAGCGACTCAAACGACAACCAAACCAGGCTCCCCTAACGGTAGTAAAGCGCATCTATTATTAGCAGGAGTAGCAGTATACTCGGTCCTGCCTTTCCATGGACTGACTGTGGAGGAAACTATTAGGGTTAGAACCGATCGTACCAGTGCTTCCACGCGGATCAAAAAAACGAAAGCAGCAGAAAATCTATAGCAAAGAAGTTCAGAAGAATTCTTTCCTTAGTGTTCGATTTGCCTCTGTAGTCTTTTTTCTAAACCAACCAAAGAGGACAACCGATAACGCAGTGTGTGTAAAGCAAGACTAAATACAAGACGCATTAAGGGGAAATTGGTGCCTACCAGTTTCCTTTTTTGCTAGTGAAAATTCCTATCTTCCCCTGTCTATCCCCTAGACTAGCTGGAAACCGCGTGTTGGTACAGGCGCTACAAGAGGTACGGTGTTTTCGTGGCAGGGACTACTAGCACTAACGGATGGTGGACGGATGGTGCATAGAACATGGAACTGACAACATCACGCCAACCACCACCAGTCTATGTAATTGTAAACTATTGTAAACTATCCTCTCACAGATGGTGGCTGGTGGAGCTTAAAAATATATTTATTTATATTTTCTATCTGCGGGATGCTCCGAAAGCTGTTAGGGGCAGAAAAAACACAAAAAAGACAAAGCTGTCGAAGGGGCGAGCTCGGGTGAGATGGGGCGAGCACTATTACTATTACGGTCTGAAACGGGAGTTAGGTAAAGTCGTTTTATGTTTCTGTACTTTGGTTGCAGTTTCGAACAGAAGTATCTTAAAATAAAAATTTCATACGCTAAACAACAACCCGTTGCTGTGTGTGTATCTTTTATTGGGAATGCTAAACTTGCTTGCAACTAGCTATTAACTAGGGCTACTAACTAGACGTGCATTAAAAGCACTAGACGCACGCTGTGGTTCCAAGTGAATTGCCCAACTATTTATCGTCTTCTGTGTAATGTCTTTACATATACAGCCAGCCAAATACAGGAGCAGCTATGGTCAAAACAGTCGACAACCTTTCGCTTGGCTATGGTGAGGCACTTCCTGATGGCCGATTCAAATTTTACAACGATGCAATAGGGACAGTTTTTTGGTCACCTAACTCTGGGCTGCAGATAGAAAGGTCCTACAGCTAACGCCGATCAGCAATCGAAAATCGAAGCTTTATAGGTGTGAAATTAAGGGTCAGCGCCATCTTTCGAGAAGACTTCCAATATTGATCTCAGTACTGACAAAAGGATATGTGAGTGAGCAAATCTCTGTCGTGAGGACCTTATTCAGGACAGAGTAGCTTCGTTAAGGCCCGAAAAGAGCTGAAATTTAAAAGACGATCATGGCGAAGCGCTTAGTTGCTAGGAATCTACGATAGAGTTCGCGTCTATGTTTTCACTGCAAACGTTACCCTGCCTAAATGTATTCGGGAGATTAATTAAATGGCAATGTGTTTAAATTAATGCCTAATGTCCATGGTTGGGCATAGTGTTCCCCGACTCCGATTCCTACTCAATCCAGTACACGTGAAGCACGAAAAGATGTACAAACTCTAGCCGCCGTCTACGCGATGATTTGGCCACCAAGTTTAGCTTGTACAGCTTGCCGCGCTGTAGATTCGAATTTGCGTACACACGTACCGCACCGGACGTTTTGCGCATTGTTTCCAGCGCAAAAATGTTCCCATACCGTCGACCGCGGAAAGCGAAACGTGTGTCCGGTTCCGGCCCAGTCAACCGCTGCACGGCAGGGATCGATACGACGGCCAACGGTTGCTTGGGCAGGAAGCGATCGAGCGTGATGATCGTATGTGAAACCGTTTGCCCAACGGTGGCCCCATCCGGACAAAGCTGCGCACCGTGCGTACAGTTCAGCGTGCACAGTTCACCCTCACTGTCCAGCTCGTACTCGGGCGGACAGTCGGTCGGTACGCACAGGTAGCCACCGCGCGTGTTTATGCAGGCAAAAGCTTCACCACATTCGTCCGATTGCAGGGCACACTCGTCAATGTCCTGACACTGGCCATCCTCCCACTGGTAGCCTTCCCGACACCGTGGCATTACGCGTACCGGTTCGTTGCGCTTCCGCTTGATGCTGCACGTTTTGCCGTCCTTGCCGAGCAGGTACCGATCGGGACAGTAGCACTCGTAGCTTCCCGGGACGTTCGTGCAGAAGTGGGAACATTCGTGCGTTTTTTCGCGACACTCGTTTACATCGACGCACTGCATGTCCTGCAGGATCGAGCCATCGTACCGTTCGGTTTGGGACGTCACCGGACGATAGCCGGGAATGCATTCACACTCGAAACTGCCCACCGTATTGATGCAGTACTGTCCAACCCGGGCACAGACCCGACCGTCTGCGCACTCGTCCACATCGGTACAGGTATCGTGCAACGCACTGTACACGTACCCTTCCGTGCAGGTTACAGTGGCCGGTAGGGCGATTGTTGGATTGCCAAAGTTAAGGCTAAAGCCGGCCGTATCATTCGACAGTCGTACGGAGTTTAGCAGCTTCACCGTAATGCTCATCTTTTCGGGAACACCAACGTCCACATACTCCATCGGAGGTGCCTCAGCGTACTGATAGTTGCGCACCACCGTAATATCCTGATCCTGATGTCCCGAGTCCTGATCCTCGTACTCGACACTGTCGACTTCGTTCGATCGCGACCGACCGCCAGGGTTCCTTGTTTCGTACGACACATACGGTGTATAGAGCTTCTTCGTATTGCCAGTCCTCACCAGCGCATCGTTGCGGCACTTCTTCGTGAGACATCGAGCTTGCTCAAAATTTTCTCCCACACACCTGCTACCACCCGCTTTCGGCGCAGGATTGTTACAGAAGCGTTTGCGAGTTGTGAAGCCCTCGCCACACGGTTTGCTGCACGGACTCCATTCGGTCCACTCGGACCAACCGCCGTCTACGCGGCATTCCTGCAACTTGCACGTTTTCACCTCATGCTCTGAACCCTCACACTGACGACCACCGTGACGTGGGACGGGATTGGAGCAGCTTCGCAACCGCAAGCTATGCCCAACTCCGCACGATCCACTACAAACGGTCCAGTTGGTCCAACGCGTCCAACCACCATCGACCGGACAATACTTCACTTGGCAAGGTTCCTCTTCGTACTCTTCGCCGACGCACATTTTACCACCGAGTGACGGGGCCGGTGAATTACATGTCCGATTTCGATGGCGTACCGAACGGACGCCACTGTACTCGTGCACGCACGCCAGCGTACAGTTGCTCCAGGCGCTCCATCTGCCCCAACCACCGTTCACAGGGCAGGGCAGCAATTCGCAGGGCTTAATCTCCACGTTTTCACCGACACAGTTGAACCGTTCGCCGTGGGCAGGCGATCCATTGACCAGCAGGCAGATGCGCGATCGGAACTGGGTACCGGTTCCGCAGGTGGCGCTGCACGCAGACCAAGCACCCCACGGGGACCAACTTACCGGCACTAGCGGGGGTACAACGAGAAGAGCCATTAAACACCTGAGAGTCTAGAGTCCCCCACGACGATTACTTACCATCGATCGTCACGTGGAACTCTCGGCTAATCTGACCGAGCGCGTTGCTTGCCTCACATTGATAGGTTCCGGCGTCCGTCAGTTTGGCCGCCAGCAGGCGTAAAGTTTGTCCGTTCACACCGAAGAAAAAGCCCTCGTCGTGTTTGCCCAGCTGGTGACCATCTTTCAACCACGACACGGATGCTTCCGGCGAACCATTCGTTTCGCAGGTCAAATCCAGGCTGTGATGTAGCGAGACCCGCTGCTCGTACTCGTACTCCGGGCCGGATTTCCATCTCGGAGCCGCCTGCACTACCAGATGGAACAGTTTCTGGGCCGATCCGGCCGTATTGTTGACGAAGCACGAGTACGTGACGGTACTGCCGATGTTGTACAGGTCGATGAGTGGGTCCCGCGTGGGCAGCAGCACATTCTGCCGTTCGTCCAGATAGTCCACCTTCATCCAGTGTACCTCCGGCACGGGATGGCCGAGGCTTGAACAGTCCAGCGTAACGTTATCGCCCGCCAGCAGGGATATCTCTTCCTGATCCGGTTGATCGGCAGACAGGTAGCTTTCACCGTACAGCACGCTGCTGATGATCGACGGCGGTACCAGCACGTCCACCTCGAACTGGAGTTCCGTCTTACCAACCGGGTTTTCACCGAAGCAAACGTACGTGCCAGCATCGCGCAACTGTACCGATGGGAGGAATAGCGTGCTGACGGTACTCTTCAGCCGATTACCGTTCCGGTACCATCCGATCGTTGGCTTCGGTGTGCCTTCGATCGGACAAAATAGGAACAGTGGTAATCCTTCCAGCAGCCGCACTGTTTCGTCTACCGTTTTAAGCTTATCCATCTGGACGTACGGAGGCACCATTATGTCCAGTCGCGCCAGGCGCTCATCGAACCCGATTGCATTCTGTGCCATGCACAAATATTTGCCCTTGTCCAGCAGGGTGGCTTTCGGTTGGCGTAGCGAGAATCGAATTTCGAACGGTGAAGTACGCACGGCGAAAAAGCTGTACAGCTGGAGGCTTTTGTAGAAATTGTTCTTTACGCGATACTGGCGATCCATCTCCATGGCCGGTGCTTCGAGATCGGCCGTGGAAGCTAACACCTCTCCCCGATGGATGATGCTGACGACCGGGATGGGATTGCCGATAGCCTCGCAGTCCAGCTCGATGTTGTTGCCGGCAAGTAGGGTTTGATTTGAGGAGAACCTTGTTATTTCCGCCGGTTCTTATTAGATGGAGAGGATACGAATGGAGTTAAGTAAAGTTAAATAAGCTTAATGTGTATGGGTACTTACGGTAGACTAACACTTTGAAGGATTTTTTGTTCTGACCAAAAATGTTCTCCGCCTCGCAGTGGTACATTCCGGTATCTTGAGGTTGAATGTTGACAAACTCGAGGATCGTGTTGAACTCTTCGATGGCAATGCTGCAAAAGGTTGGAGAATTTTGAATGTGTTTAATAGCCAGGTCCGCTTCTGGCTTCTGAGATTCTGAGATTCGCCAGAGAAGTCCATGGAGTCAAGGTCCGAGAAATGACTAACTCTACCATAGGTGTCGCCACTGTACTTACTCTTCCTTTAGCCACTGATAGGAAGCGGGCGGATTGGACTGCATCTCACAGTCCAGCTGCAGATCATCCCCAACGAAAACTTCGATCGACTGTACCGGTTCATCGTAAAACTGTGGCGCCGTCATCACATCCAGCCGGTAGACCTGTGTCGATTTACCGAGCTCATTCTCCGCCACACACGTGTACAGATCGCTATGATGATTCGCAACGTTCGGAATGGTAAGATTGTACGTTTGCGATACGATCCTCGCCATATCGGTGCCACGGTTCCAGTATACGTTCGGTTCCGGCGAACCACTCGCTTGACAGAGTAGCTGCAACGTTTCACCGGACAGTAGATTCACTTCCACCGCACTGTCTACCGGTCGGTCCGGTCTCCACTGCCGATCCCAACCATCATCCACCGCATTACCGTACTCATCGCTCAGCTCTTCCGGGTGCGTCCGGTGGATGGTTGGTGGTGTTAACACACCAACCACAAACGATTGTCGATCGGTTCCGGCGCGGTTCTGTACCACGCACGTGTACGTGCCTTGATGGCGCGATCGTATGCGATCAATGATGAGCATATTTTCCTTCAACTTTACATCGGTAAGATCGAAGTACTCTTCCAGGTTGCGTTCGTTCAGTTGCCACAGAAGGCTGTTGAAGTTTTCGAACGGGCACGCTAGAACAAGGGTGTCGTCGGCGCGAACTTTAAGTGGTGTGAGACTGTTGGTGAAATTTGACCCTCCAACTCTTTGCGGAGGACGTAACACATTGACAAACATATTTTGACGATCGGTTCCTTCGGGACTTTCGAGCTGGCAGGTGTACGTGCCTGTGGATGCATTACTGTATGCTAGGTAAAGGGATTTCTCATTGACGATTGTCGTTCCGTTGAATAGCCAGGAAGCAGTAGGCGGTGGACTACCGGTACCGGAGCATTCAAACCGAGCCGTATCATTGGGTAGCAGCGTCAGGTGTGACTCTAGTGAGGATGTTATTTTTGGCGCATCTGAAGAGTGCAAAGAGAATCAATCATTATTACTAATCGAAGATACCATTGCTCTGCGACAAGTCAAGTCTAATCTAAGCAATTGTTGAACTTCACTTCGTTGAACAGGTTGTGAGTGTGGCGCGACTTGGGAAAAAAATCGAATAAAAACCCGCGGCCATGAAACTTCCGACCTTCTACCAGCAGGATCTGTGGCACCGCGAACGAATCAAAGCGGAACGTGTATCGCGAGAACGATTCGAGGAGCGCATGAAACAGTACGCACAGCGCTGTTGCTGTCAGCAGAAACCAGTATGGCGACCACCGGATGGATGGCCCGAACGTCCGATCAAGTCCAGCGCAGAGATAGGCCGTTTCGTTGGTTCACCGCTAGAAAAACTGCTGCTAGCCGTACCGCGTACACCGTACTTTAGCTCAATTCCGACAAGATAAGGAGGTTGGAAGCACTTACCACGCACAGTAACGTAGTGCACTTTTTGCAACGATCCGTGATCGTTCTCCAGGACGCAGCTATAGATTCCCGCCTGCGAGTATGATATGTTGGAGATGTGAAGTCCGTCACTCGAAATCTGCATGTTTGGAGCTAGTTCGAGCGGAACGTCGTTAAATTTCCAGTGAACTTTTGGCTGAAGTGGAATAAAATTAAGCTTCAGAGCTGTGTATCTTTAACCATGTTTGCATCGCGTACTCTTACCTCTGGCAGTCCCCATCCAGTACATTCCAACAACGCGTCCTGGCTGGCACCGTACTGTACCGAAAGATCTAGAGGACCCTTTACCTCCGGAGGTCCATACGCTTCGATCGTAAAGCTTTGGCTCATCGTACCGAACTCGTTCGTGCCGGTACATTGATAGAGTCCAGCATTTTCATAAGACACTTGCATCGTTTGGTGACTCAGAGTAGGATCCTTAAAAGATCCTTCCGGTTCCCACATGATCTCGGGTTGGGGATTGCCTGTGATTGCACATTCGAGCTCGATTGACTCTCCAACCTTCTCCACAAACCTTCGGCCAGTTGCAGAGGCTTCAGGAGCTTCGCCAACGAGAAGTTCCACTGTAGAAGACACTCGCCCAAGAGGATTGCTCGCGCTACATTCATAGCTACCCTGAACTGCCTCGCCGAAAGGTTCTTTGAAGAGAATAGTTTTGTTATCATTTTCAAACTGCAGCAGCTCACTATTTTCGGCTGTAATAAGTTTGCCATCCCGGTGCCATTGTACGGTGGGTTCCGGAAGTCCCACCACCTCACAGCTTAGTCCACTCGCTTGTCCTGGTGCTCTGTAGAGCTTTGTTCCGGATGCTATCGCGTCACCGTCGATCATCATTGTGTCCACCTCCGGTGGAACCATCATTCGTAGCTGCAGGATCATAGCATCGGCACCGTGCTGGTTGGAAAAGATACACGTGTAGCTGGCCACGTTCTGTTCCCGGAAGTTGTCGATCGTGAGCCGATA
This sequence comes from Anopheles stephensi, assembly GCF_013141755.1. Classification (NCBI taxonomy): domain Eukaryota; kingdom Metazoa; phylum Arthropoda; class Insecta; order Diptera; family Culicidae; genus Anopheles; species Anopheles stephensi. The sequence continues at coordinate 62,894,776 of NC_050202.1, read as the reverse complement.
CCGGACGGCATTGCGTGATTGATCGTTATCGAGCACCACCCGAACGTTGTCGATCGCTTTTTCCGGACTGCTTTCGAACGATCCGAGCTGGCTGGTCCAGATGTACTCGTTGAGCGGTTGGCACAGCTCGCACACACAGTCGAGCGTGATCGAAGATCCGGGAGCTACGTAGATGGTTGATTCCGCTGGTTTCTGGATGACGGGAGGTGCTGCAACGGGTGGAAGGCGTTAGTATAGGAAAGCGTTTGATTTAAAAAATCTATTCTTACCATTCGCAGCACCTTCCACGACAAACGTTTGCTTGCCAAATCCGTACGTGTTTTTACCCTCGCACACGTACAATCCGGATTGCTCGGGAGTCATTGGAAAGGTGATCGTGTTGTCGGTGCTTTCGTACAGCTGTGGCGCTTCAGCCTGATCTAGCGTTTGATAGTACCACTGGTAGTCCGGGGTGGGCATGGCATCGATCGTACACTCGAGCGTAACTTCCGAATCGTACTCCTTAACCAGTGTCACGGTGGAAACAGAAATCTTGGGAGCATATTCGACCACTACCGTACTCTGCTCGCTGGATACACGCTGTCCAGCGATGTCTGTGTAGCAGGTGTAATCTCCTGCGTGGCTCTTGTCGATGTCTATAAGCTCTAGATACGATTTTCCGCTAGCCAGCGTCAGAGGTTCCGAGTTGTGTGTCCAATGAATTTTGACCGTATTATCTGGAGTTTGCTCGAGAATACATCGGAGCGCTATGAACGGTTCCCCTTCCATGGCAATAGTGTGCTTGGGCAGTAGACGTAACTTGGGCTTTTGCAGTGGAGTAACTTGAAGAATGGAAAAAATGGGAATAGTATTACTATGTCGAAGGCTATCCTAAAAGCTGTAGGTCTGTGCTTACCTCGAACGAAGATCGTCTTTTTGTCCTCACCGATACTGTTTTTAACAAAGCAAGTGTAGTTACCAGCATCTGCAGTGGACACGTTTACCAGCCTCAGGGATAATACATTTGATTGTCTGAAGTGATAAAAGTTGGTAGCAAAATTAGGTTCTTTACATCTACTGAGATCTCAATCCCGCTTACTCAAGCTGTCTCTCAATCAACTGCTTATTGCCCTGCGTCCACGATCCTAGCACAGGGAACGGGGACTCAATCCGGCAGTCCAGCATAAACGAGTCGCCCTCGATCAACTCCAGCGCTTGAGCATAGCCAACGGTGACTTCGGGAGGCGTCTGCTCGATCGCTTGCATTGCCGTCGAAAGCAGCCGCTGAAGCGTTTCCTCGTTAGCATTCTTCCCATTGATGGTCATCTTAAACTGTTGGCGTGGCACATCGAATGCTTCGGTACGGTAGAGTGCCGATGTTCCAGGCACCAGCTTCAGAGGAAGTGTAAAATTAAACCTTGCTCCACCCGGTGCTCCAACATTGTGCGACACAATCGTAACGGAATCGAGTGTCTTGATGAGCTGGGGGTCTGTCGGTTCGATGGCTAGATAGTTTGTCTTCTTCAGAACTGGCTGGTGCGACAGACTCACCGTATCTTGAGGTTCGAGCAGAGAAAAGCCGAACTTAAACAACACCTCACTCAACCCGGACAGCAGCACGGAGTGGGAAGAATTGGAGCCCGCCTTAATGTTCCACCTCCCAGGACTTGGGTCGGCCACATTGACCACGCGTATGTTTTCCAGATTCAGCACATCCCGCGTTCCGTTGTACGGTGCGTGCTGGGGGTCGAGAATCTCGATCGTTGGCTTTACGCCCGCAACACTCACACTGAACTCACGCAGCGTACTGTCCACGTTGAGATCGATGTCGTGGTGCTTCGGGAGCGCGGATTCGATCGCTTTCAGTGGCACGTGATCGATGTCCATGGTGCTGCGAATCGCGAGCAGCACTTCCTCGATCTGATCCTTGCGCAGATCGAACACCTGCCCGTTACTGGCGGAAGCAATGTTGTTCATCACCTGATAGCCTGGGCTAGCTTTACCGTCGCAGAATCCGGTCAGCAGGAACGTGATCGGTGTTTGCTTCTTCTGGACAAGCTGTAATACGCGCTGATCGAGCCGGAAGTCTTTCGCTGTGGCGTCGGTAAACACGTACACGAAGGAGTTCGGCATGGCCGCTTCGATCGCACTGGAGATCGCTTCCAGTGCTGCCTCGGGACAATCGCCTCCACCGATGATCTGTAGCTTATCGAGCGCGTCCAGCAGCTCGTCCTTGTTGCGTGTTACCAGCCGGGGGCCAACGTGCGGATCACGGAACGGTACGAAGATATAGTTGAAGATAGGATTAGTGTCCCGTTGCGTGATTTCGGCTATGATTAGTCTAGCGGCATCCCGCAGCTGCTGCAGATCATCCAGCATCGATCCAGTAGCGTCGAACACGATCACCAAACTTCGCTGTCCATCCTTCGGTGGCAGTAAGGATTCGCGATGCTTGACGAGCGTTTGGTTTAGATCGGGCAGCAGGACATTCGAAAGATGGGGTAAAGTACGCCCATCCGCTAGAAGGGATGCCGGTTCCGAAGCACGAATGCGTTCTTCAACTTCGGCGATCGCCGGAAGCGCTTTAAAGTATTTCCTTTTGTCCAGGGGAAGCGTTATACTATTCCGTATCCGTTCCTTGATCGCTTCTGGATCGTTCGAATCTGTGTCGTTCGTTGGGGACTTTAAAGCCCCCAGCCCAAACAGTTCCAGAATCTCACGTGACTCGGGACGCTTTCGCAGTATGCTCACAATTTCCTTATCAAACAGCAATGGGTCATCAGCCTGCGGGAGCAAATCCTCACCACTTCCGTCCACTACGTCATCACCGTTGACGAGGTCTGGATCGATTGCGGCGGGAATTTCGACGTCATCCGGATCGTCCACCCAATGACCACTATCACCGGCACGGGGAGTGTCTGCCGATGGGAAGTCGACCTTTGTCGGTGTACTTCCAGCGGGCGTGAGCAATTGATCCTGGTTATCAGCCAGTTCCGCACTCTCAGCATCAATGAGCTCACTGTCAGCGTGGTTGTAGCTGATACTACTGATCAAACTGCCGCCATCGGCAGCAGCCCCATCGTCGTCGTCGTCGTCGTCCGGTGGAGGCTGATCTCCGCGCAGTGCCATTGGTGGTTCGATGAAGCCATCAGCGGTGCCTTCACTGTGGACGTTTGTTTTGGTTTCATGTAGTTTTCGTTTCAGCAAGCGATCCCACAGTTCATCGTTATCAAGCTCGTGCTGTGTTTTGCCAGCGGCAATTGCACAGCACCCCAGGATGAGCGCTAGAATAAAGATGTCTTTTTGCATGGTAATTTTCATTCACGACCCACACTTCCGTTCCAAGGGATGAGAAATGGCCTGTTCAATTGTTTCCTATGCACTGCACATTATGCACCGATTAATGGCGGTCGGTTTATTGATCTAGAATGGATTTTCACTGCACAAGGGACGTTATTCGCAGTTCAGGCACTGACATTCAATTGCAAACGGCACTCGAACGAATTCGTAATAATTGAATTGATTATGCACTTCTACTTGCCCCGGGAAAACTATAAAGAATCACTGTTATAAGATCACTGGTTTGATCACCACCGAACAAGTACGTGCGCACTGGATCGTAGCTACCGAGCAATTAAACGTTCTGATTCGAACCGTATAGATCATCGATCATCGAGCCGTGTAATCTGTAATCTATACAAATAGAAACAGAGCGATAATGTATGCGTGTGAGTGAATTGGATGTGAAGAAACGAAAACATTTTCAAATTGTATGACCGGAATGTTTTTCGTTTTACAAGAAAACGAGTTGAATGTCCCAAAATTTGAAAAAAAATGCCTAAAAAAGTTTAAATATCGTTCATTACAACGTGCCTGCTTATGATACCCGTCAATAGATGGCGCTGTGCACTGAAAGGAGACATTACGAGGCGATAACTTTGTCTTTACCGTTGATAACGTTCACAAATGATTTGTTTTATGTATTATTTTCCGCTAACAGAACACCAATTTTCAATTTATGATGGGTTGAGGGTTTTTTTAATCAGGTTTATCGAAACAAATCGTTTTATTTTGCTCCCTTCATGTAATGGGAAAAATGTTACTTGGGAAACGTTTCCCATCCATTACCACACGCACACAACCGTGCGCAGATGTTTACACGGCTGTCAACAGAGCATAATCAAAACAAAGTAAATCTTTTGCAAGTTTGCGACCGTGCCAGTTTTGTAAATCGTTCAAAATCATCGATAAACTATGTTTGCCGACGTAAATGTGGATGTATTTATCAGTAATTACACAATAATCGATCCGGAAATCTATCAACTATGGGTAGAAGGTTACACGTGTGAGTATGGGGACGTGCTGTGATTGCGGGTGCACAACACTCACACTGTTTACTTTCATTGCAGTCGTGGAAGCGGTCTCGTTACTGAAGCAGAAAGGCGGCATATTTGCAGAAGTTCCACCGGAACTGATCGCATCGGACGTGCAGGACCACTATCGTACGTACGCCATGCTGGAAAAATTTCTCCACTCGCCACCGAAGCTGTCGGAGCAGCCAACGTTCCAGATATGCCCACAGGATCGGTCGCTGCTAATCGAGCACTACTACTCACTGGACGATACGGTCGCACGTGAACTGTTCGGCAAGAAACTGAATGCCCGCAACCGTAAGGATCTGGATGAGGTGGCCGACAAGACGGGCGTACGGTTAAAATCCTGCCGGCGACAGTTTGACAACGTGAAGCGAATATTTAAGGCGGTCGAAGAAACGCAAGGCAATTTGGCGAACAACATTCGGCAACAGTTTGTACTGCCGGAGGAGCTGGCCCAGAAGTATGCGGCGGTCGTGTTTATCGCCTGTTTGCGCTTCGAAACGACCAAGCGGAAGTTGCAGTACCTTAACTTTAAGGACTTCTACGAATGTGCACAGGTGCGCTTGTACGCTGTATGATGGAAAAAAGGCGGGTATTTCTAATGTTCGAGTTTGTTTTAGGCCCTGATGACCTTCTGGACGTATACGTATCAACATTCGGGTGCCGACTATTTGGACACCGAAATGGACAAAGAGTTTCTGTTAGACTTACGTGAGATTCGGTACCTGCTGGACAAGGAGAAGGAAATTAAGCAGTAAGTCGCTAATGAACATTAGTGGGAATCCATTCGAGGGTTAAATTATTTTCTGTAAATTATTTACAGCTTAGTATCGATGCGCTTGAAGCCTACCTTGCTGGAGCGTGCGTACCAGGAGGTGGAGAACAACTTTCGCTCCTACTACCGGGCCATCATCATGATTGCGTGCAATTTGCACCGGACGCGAGAGCTAAGGCTGCTGTTTGTGGAGATGACGGAGCGGTTAATCGAACCGTGGAAGCAGAACGGTTGGACCCGGGATCAGGTGCAGATGTTCATGCAGTGTATGACACAGTGCGTGCTGGATTTGGAGGTACCGCGAGACAATCAGGACATCAGGTGTCTATGGGACCGGTACATGCAGGTCATAAATGTGTGCCTGTTTCGTATGTATCATGCATAAGTTGGGGTTGATTTCGGGGGGAAATTGTGCGTACTTAGAGCCGAGGGAAAAATGCAATAGTGATGTATGTAGGAAAGCAGACACTCTGTTGGTCATGTAGCTTCAAATCTCTGTATCGCTTTTATAGCTGGTTAGTGCAATGTTTTAAACTGAATAAATACAAAATAATTTATTTGTTGAAACTTTGCTGCATTTTTCTACGCCATTTAAAGGATAATGTGAGCAATAAAGTGGGTTATTGTCTTAAATTCCATAGTAAAAAAAGAATTTGTAAAATAAATCTTATGCAGCTTGAATTAAATAAAAAAAATACGACCTCCTTAAGATTCACTGTTCATTGTGGTATGATGATTTTTCGCTTCTTCGTCCTTATCAAATGCTGGTTGAAATTTATTTCACAATAAATTATACAAAAAATAACACCATATTTATCATGTTATGTGGGACCTTTGTTCAAACGTAAGACATCATAAGTGAGTTGCGAAAAGACAGAAAGGCACAGATAGCTACCAGAAAGAGCTAAAGGGAAACGGAACCCCGAACGTGGGAACTTAATTTTCATTTTCCCTAATCTTGCATCTCCCAATCAGCAGGTCAACGTTCTGTTTGTGATTGAACCATTAAGGGACGCATGAAAGGTATGGGATGAGGGCGATGAGTGACACATCCCTTGATTTGTACCTTGAAAAGAGAAAAAAACAACGGCAACGGTAAAAAAGGTGTTCTTTTATTTAAAAAAAAAGAAAGGTTTCCTTAGTAAGTCCAATAACTTATTATAGATTTATTTTATTATCTAAAAGGCTTATTTTTTAAATCTTTTAAATAATATAGTTATTTAAAGTGTATGAACATGTATAAGCCAAATTATATTCAAATAATAATAAAGATGGCGGTCTTCACACGGCAAGAGCGTGAACCAAATCCCATCCAGACCGCCTCCCCGTTCGGGTAAAATTCAGGAGCGACTATCCATTGGCGGATAAAATCAAGTCAAAGAAAGCCAGAAATGGCTGGCCGAGACCTTTCGATGTTCAAGCGGGCCCTGGTAGAGCCATATGATCTGTAAAATCTAGTTAAAATTAAACAACTATTAGTATTGTAACTGCTTTTCCTTATCGTTCTTACACAATTTATAGTATTTATCTATTCATTACTAGTACACTTTTGCCAAGGTGGGACTTAGTAAGTAATAAACACCAAAGTACATTAACTGGCGAATTCCGATTAGTATTTTTTATCCACCTTAAACATTTAAGATAAAAAAATTCTACGCTTTTCTGCCCATCCTCACCAACAAAGTATTTTCGTTCGAATAAACACACACACGCCGTGGTTTTATGGCACCGTTCGAGTAGAAATCCGGCCAACGCAAAAACACACCAAACATTAAACGGAAAACCACTTGCCCTAACCGCTCGGTGGTGCCATTTACTTTTTTTGGTTTTCATCTGTGTACAGCTAAACGGTAGGGATGGGCGAACGAACGAGCGTAGCTGTAGTTAACAAAGCGCACTGTGTGCATTGTGTGCATCCCCCCGGTAAGAAGCTGTGGCGGAAAATGGGAGGAAAATCTTCCATGCACACACAAAGACGGGCAATGATTATGATGCAGCTTCTTTTTTTCGAAAGCTTTTGACTCGGTTTCGGAGGTGGGAAGGAAACAGGCGTGGGAAAAGGTTTTCCGCTACACGTTGCTCTTTTCGTATCATCTTTTGTGGTCGCTGTTTGAAAAGTGTGTTTCGGAAGAGGAATGGAAAGAGCCAGATTATGTCTTTTTTTGGTCTAAATTTACATTGAAAAATATTAGAATTATTATTTGGTTGACGTTTTTCATTAGAATTTAATTTTTCCTATTACAAAGCTAGCTCTGAAGCTACTCGAAGCATTCTCAGCTGTTCTCTATTCAAAACCATTTCCCTGTCCCCATCGGAAGGGCAAACCTAAACCAAATCATAACGGACAATTAGCCAAGAAGTGTTTTTCGGCATCTTTGTTGAACAATTAAAACAACCGCTATGAATTTGCTAGCAGCGCGAGCAGAGCGGAAACAAAACCTCCCAGGCGAAGATGTTCCGAAACCGTCCGTGTGCTAATTGTTTTGTGCATGTTTGTTACCCGGTTGGCGGGACGAGCGAGACGCCACAAATTGAGCCGTTTATGCAAAACAACAATCCGCGAGTGCCATTGGCGTTTTTCCCTTCCCCGTTCGCTGGTTGGCTCACCGTTCAGCTCAGTTGTTCTACCGTTTTAACCCGTAAGCAGGGTATGCAAATTTGTTTGAAACGATTACCGCCACCCCCCCCCCCCACTCGCTGGGCAATTGGGCGGGAAAATGTGCGGACAGAAAGACTCCACGGTGGCGGTGTCTCGGACGGAAGATTGTTTTGATTCGATGCTATCGCCTCCGATTGTGATGCCAGCAGGTTCTGGCGTGTGCAAAGCTATTATCCTTCCCTTGCGTACTGTGAGTGAGTGAACTGGCCGTCGATTGTGGTCCTTCGCTGAAGAGGAAAAAAGTAGAGAAAGTCAGTACGAAGGATAGAACTCATTTCAAACAGCTTGTTTGTTGTTTGGCTATTTTTTTTCTGTTCGTAAACCCCCATCGATTGTGAATTAGATAAAAGGTAATTAAATATCGGTAAACAACACCGCTTCGTTTGAAAATTTACATGCGGACAGTATGCGAGTTACAGATCCTCTTGTGTCCTCGTGGAAAAATCATGTTCACCATGGTCACGAGGAACAATCGAAACGCGGGATGCGATAACGATACCGTTGCGTAACCTTCAAATGTCCTTCGACTGTTTTTTCTAGGCCATGCGTTGCTCTTAGCTCCAGTCTGCTTCAAATCAATCTATTCGGCCATTCTTTTTAAATTTTCTTCATAAGAAACCTCCTAAAACATTCCTAAAAGTGTTCAAACTAACAGCTAAAATTTACACAACTCTCCAAAAGCTGTTTTTATTTTATTTTTCCTTACAGCCCACGTGATTTGGCGACAAGTTAAAACAAAACACGCAAACGCTGCCCGAAACGTGGGTTTTGCCACCCAAAACAGGGTCAGCTGTTGGTGCATTCGTGCTCCCGACGGGTTGTATGCCACAAGCGTTTGATATGCACCATCGCTGTCCTTCGCTTGTGCTGCTTTTGTGCGAGGTCTCTGTCGACCCGGGAGGATCTCGGTAGCGACCGGATTCGCAACATATTGGAACCAAAACAAGTGCCCAGATATGGGCGACAAAACAAACCGAACGCCCAAAAACCGCATAGCGTTCGGCCACGGCGTTCGGCGAATGGCGAGCGTGTCCGTGATACAAACGTGCTTCGGGAATGCGTTTGTTGCGCGATCAGGCAGCGTTTTGGCTGCTTCACGAGCGACGCAACAGAATTGTAAGAAATGTGTGGGGAAAAAAGGGTAGGAAAGAAAACCACACGGAAGGAAGCGAGAGTTTTCTGCTTCCCTTTTTGGGGTACATCTGTTGGGTGCGAAGTGGGAGAAGCATTTAAAAAATGAGTTTTTTTAGCTGAATTACAACGAAAGACATAATAAATCGTTCTTGATTTTCTGAGTGTTTTTATACAATTGCTTTGAAAAGCGATTGTTTGTAGTGCAGTAAAATTATGTAAGCAACTCTTTCTCTTTAAGCAAGAGTTTTGAAATTTTCCCATACTATTTCTCTGAAGTTTTTACAATTTTCCCGAATTTGATTGGATTTTAGTAATTAAAGAAGAGCATATAAAAAGTAATATAAAGCTATGTAGTTAAGTGATTAAAATTATGGATTTAGTCTTATCATTTCCTAATCTGTACATTTAATCATTTTTATTTCTTGACAAAAATCTAGAAGGAAAATTTGAGTACGTTGTTGATCTAAAGTTTCATAGAAATGAGAAAAAGATTCAAGCAATGTTGCGGAAGTACTGGGCAAACTTCTTCTTCCCCTTCCTAGGCACTACAACCTCGACAGAGGTATCGGCCTGCCGTTTCTGGCTTTCTGTGTCTTAATTTTACCCGTAGTAAAGTAGTCAGCCCAACGTATGGGGAGGCGATCTAGATGGAATTTGAAGCCCGGTCCTGCCATGTGAAAGTCGGCGCCATTATCGCCTAGGCCACCGGACCGCCCCTAGCGCTGGGCAAACAGTTAAACAAAAAATTAAAATGATTTGTGTTTCTACCGAATTTAATAGTATGTTCCCCTATGTTATATTTCACTTTTATACTAACTCGTTATGTGAGATTTTGTGTAAATGAAAGAAATATTTTTATAAAAATTCGTTTGATTCTTTATGCTAAAAAACATGATGAAAAGTGAACCCCCGTGTATCGGCTTTGTTTTCTTTTCGTCAAACACCAGGCGTCTCCATCGACGTTTTTCGGATGTAAAGTTACTAACAAAAAATTGTTCAAAAGAGGTGTGTTTTTTGGGAATCAAACTAACTTTTAAAATAGAAAGAAAAAAAACCCAGTCACGTGTGGAGCCAAAAAATCTTTTGTTTCTAGAACCAAATACGAGTCCCGTGCCCCTTAGCCACACACAAGTTCGCCCAAAATCAAGTATGCAAGAAACGTACCCCAATTTAGGCTAACAAATTCCTGCTCCAGTGGAGTATTCACGAAGCAAAAACGAGAACAAAAAAAAAGGCCACAAACAAAATCTCGAACAACATTAAGAACCTGCTGCTGGTGGAGAAAATGTTCAAATCACGGATGGAAAGCTTTTGTTACTTTCCGATATGCGGCTCCCGGCTGTCGAGCGTGCCAACGTTTTGTGTTGCGTTACATTCCCGGTGCATCGTGGATGGCACTCTTTCTGTGTTTTCCTCAGCCCTAATCCTTTGGCTTGTAGGGAACAACACACATACACACACACACACACACACACACACGCAAACAGGCTGGAAGGATGCCAGTGCTTTAATCGCCGTTCAACCGTTCGGTAGGCGCCTTCAAGGCGAAGTCCGAGACTTCTTTGCCGTCTTGAAACGCCCTCCTGCTCCCCCCCCCCCCCCCAGAGCGACTGCGAATCTTGTTGCATGGTTCGGAACGGCGCGACCGTTGCGACGTCGCAGCCGAGTGCCGAGCGAATAGCCGAAGTGAGAGTACAGTCACCTACTCCCGCACACTCCCTGGAGAATGGAAAATGGACGGAACGGTCTCGCGTCGTGCCGATGGCGGGCGTAGGTGTTTGGCGGATGTGAATGGGCGATGTGCGACTCGCTCGCTTTCCAAAGCGCGTCCGGTGGTTGGTTCGGGCAGACCGAACCGAAGTCATCACAGTCGTCGTCAATCCGTCTTCAAACACGGACCGTGAGTGATCGCGTGTAAACTCGTGAGTGTGTGTGCGCGCGCGTTTGATACCCCCCCATCCCTACCCTCTCAGTACGTGCGTGTAGAACGTGCGTGACACCCCGCCTCAGCAAACGGGCGGTGTGTGGTGAAAGTGTGCTGTGAAAGTTGAAATGTAGGTACCGAAGGGTTTTTTTTTGCATTCCGTCTACCATTATTGCCCGGAGACGATTATTGAAGCGTCGGAATGTTTTGTTACACAGGATTATATCGTGCGTTTGGGTTGGGTGTGCTCGAACAGGCGGGTATCAACAGTCAGCGAGATAATCTAGCTCTGATTGATACGGACGCTTCCGGTTTCTGGGATGTAGACGGGTGATCACGTTCATTCTGCTTGCTTCGAACACTAGGAAGACGGTGGGCGAGAAGTTTGTCTCGTAAAGGTGTGATAAATGGCTTTCGTAATCCGTACCCGCGACGTTAACGCTTTGCTAGTTTAGTTGGGGAAAAGCCAGGGGTGATGGGCCCCAATCCACCAAAGCTAGTGAGATGTTGCGGCCGCGACAAGTCTAGTGGGAAAACAGACAGGAATTGTCTGGCGAAGGGTGTTATCGGAGCCTTTCCTTACTCAAGGAGAGAGAGAGGGACAGCAAAAAAAACGGGGACCGAAAACTGGTGCTGACCCAAAAATCTTGTGACCGGAAAAGTTTGAGCGGAAATTTTTTAAATATTTTCCCCCATTTTCGAGGCTTTCGCAAGTAAACTTGCGCTCGCTCGCTGACATGCGTCTGTCTTCCTTGTGCCCTGAAGGGCTGTTGGTAGGCTGCCCGCTTTGCAAAAGACAACAATGTGGCAAGTATTTTTTTGTCCAGAAGTTATTTTTAATAGGGACCACCACCAAGCAAACCAACCATACTTTTCTTATTTAAATTTTTACACACACCACAAAAAAGGTGGAAGTTACCTGGTTTAAGACGCACAAGAAAAAAGTCAAGCTAATAATGTGAAGAATCTGCTTACCGTGGAAGTTTTTGTAATCTCTTCGTTTGTTTTTCCGGGGAGGGGGGGTATCAAAACACCACGACCACAATTTTCCCTTTCGGGGGTTTTCCCGTTTGCTTTTCCTACTATAAAGGAGCCTAAATACGTATCATCGTTTTCGTTGGCTCGAGATTTCTTTAAATCGTTTGGCAGCATGTTTGATATTGTAGCCTTGCAGCTCGCACATCTTTCAAACGTTATTAGTTTCTTTCGGTACATCCATCGGGTTGCTTTCGTGGGGTTATACCGTCCGGGATCGTCCTTAGTAGTTTGGAAGAAACAGCACGCGAAGGATAGTGGGTTTAGCGGTGGTGGATTAGTGGAGCTGTTTTATCGCTTCTTTCTAAAAGTGTGCCTCTGGTTTGTGTTTCGGTGAAGTATTAAAAGATTCTTAATTAAATTGTTGTTTGAAAAAGAGGAGAACGTCGGGCTGGCGGTCGTTCGGAAGGTAATATTTGCATTCCTTACAAGGTTTTCCCCGTTTGGTTTTGCTTGGGCTTTGGGTTCGTGTTTGGGTTGCTGGAAGGAAGGCGTTTTGTAAATGAATTTTTCAAACCATTTCACACCACTCGATCGATAGAGTGTTTTGGGTGAAAAAAGGAATAACACTCACTTGTCGCATTATAGAGCCGACAGTTGTGTTGTGTTGAATTTGCCTGAGCCCTGCGAGAACCCCGTCCGAACGTAAACCCAGTGCGCTGGAAATAGAATCGTGTGTGAAAATTAATGTAAAGCGATTGACTTCAGAATAACAATCCACGCGTAGTGGCGCATCTCCGAACCACGTGCTGCCAACAACAAAAACAAATGTGTATCAAAATTACTCGCTTACGATCCGCATACACCCTGCATGACTGCGTCATGCAGTGTGGCGAAAAACTGTAAACAATCGGTGAGGCATCTTAAATTAATCTTCCTGATAAATGAGCCACGCGTCTCATTGCAGGCGCGTTCAAACTTTCCGTCGATTAGTGGGGCCAGGTGTTTGTGTGCATACACACACGAAAACGGATCGTAAAACACTCGCCCATTTAATTTACGTGTACGCGGAACGTACGAAGATAAAAGACGGCTAGGTATTTTCGGAAGTGCCTGGCGGTGAAAATGATCTCACAATAGACCGTATCACCTACACATCACCACACCTGGTGGATGGAGTCTCAATTTTCTCGTCTGCTTCCGCCGCAAACTGTGTGCTGGACTAATGCAGCGGAAGTTACGCGCGATAAGCGTAGTGCGGTGCACGGCCGTGAAAGAATGGCTCGATGTGGCGCGATTTGTTACCGCCGGCTTTAACGATAGCCTTAAATGTGTTTGGTCATAAAAATGGGGCTTTCGGGGCGTTTAAAGACCAGACGTGTGATGTGTTGGTCGCGAAAGGTCAAGGAGTGATGGAATGGTTGTGGTAGAGAATTTTATTCAAATTTACCATTTTGTTAGTGCTTCAAGAGAAATTGGAGTATTGAGTAAAAAAAAAAGATTTTCCCATAATGGTCTCACACGGTGCAGAGATTCCGCAGAGCCAGGATCCAAGGGTTTAGTAAGAAAATTGATGTAAAAAAGTAGGGTTCAACTATTTTTTTATAAATTTAGTGTGTAAGCTTACATACTTCAATACCTTTTACTATTTGTGGTAAATTGATTTTATTGCTTCCTATTCAACAAGCTCCATATTTGACCAATCCATTGGGTTGTTCTTATCAGTAGAACCGATATTTTGGAAAATGTTCTCTTCTAACGTGGCTATACAACCTCGAAAGGTCTCGGCCAGCCATTTCTGGCTTTCCTTGATCTAGCTTTTCCCGTAACGTGATAGTCAGTGCTGCGTACAGGGAGACGGCGTAGGATGGATTTGATCCCCAGTCCTGCTGTGTGAATACTGGCGCCGTAATGGACTCAGCCGGTCCCGTGGCCCAAAAAATGATTTGAGTTAGTTCATTATTTGCCTTGAGGGCTGTACAATAGCATCAATCATAATACAATACAGTTAGACATAATATCGTCAAGCAGGGCAATGACCATGAACCAATGTTGCGAAATTATTATAAACGATAGGTATAATAGTCAAGCTAACGTAGGCATTCAAAAAAATCCTGAATCGTTCCTGGATGATTTTCTGTGATAAAGAAGAACGGCCAGGACGTTCTACATGAATGAAAATTGAAACACTCAATTTCGATTATCTTAGTATATCTAATGGGATTCAGGTAGATTTAATTTTGATGAAAGTTAAGAGAAACTTTTATGTAGGATGAATGAAGACTAAATCCTGACATAAAATACCATACCAGAACAATTAGAAGACTCTTATTGGTACGGCAGCTAAGTACTGTCTCAAGGAACCTAACTATGGAATATCTGCAATGATCAAATGCTCGATTATTGGACCTCATTTCTGTCTTAAGATTTGACGCATTAACCCATGATCTTAACTGAGGTCGATAGTAATACTTTTATTCCATGGCCTTTAGACGCACAATTGCTGCTATAACATCTTTAAAATTTCTCATTGTCCTAAGAGTCCCTGAGTTAATTTTCATTAGAAACTGACCACTCCGTATGTCTTGCTTCTCTTCACCTTTATTCTGTATACCTTGTTCATAACGTTGACACAGCTCGATTGTACATAGTTAATTAAGTCAATTAGAAAATGGGGGAAAACCTGTGCGCCTTACTCACGCACCAATAAAGCTCCCCATTCCTACGGTTCCAGATTGTCAATAATCCAATCGGTAAAGCTGGCCACATTCGTGTAGACGGCCGGCTCACCACGGATGGCACACTGCTTGTGGAAGCTGCCGACGCCCACCAGATACCAGGCACGATCCGTATGAGAATACATCAGCGGTCCACCCGTGTCTCCCCTGCACGTGTCCTCCAACCGCTGTGGTGTCGCACAAATCTGTTCCTCGTCCACGTTGGCGTGTGGATACTGTGCAAGGCAAACGTCCCGCGAAACACCGACCGAGGCGTAATTCCATTTGTTATCACCAGCGACGGCTACAAAACACGGGACAAGACACACGTTAACGTGTTAATAACGAATGCACAACCGGCTGAATGCACATTTGTTGGGGTTTCATTAACTCGGCCCGGCACCGAACACCTACCGTCGGGCGTTTTTCCCCAACCGCTCTCATAAAACTGGCCACTCTCGGTGCTGTAGCTGGTCCACGCCGTCGTATCGAGTGGTAAACAAATCGGAGCAACTGATTCGTTGAATTCTAGCTTACGTGCCAGTCGTAGCAGGGCAATGTCTTGCTTCACTGCGGGTGAGTCGGTTCCGGTGTAGTTGGTGGGAATGATGATTTTTTCGATCGCAATATCCTGAACGGGGGCAGCACATTCAGTGTCAACGGTCGCCGAGGTACAGTCGGGATTGGTTTGCAAATTCCATTCACCCACCCGGACGGATACGCTGCAACAGTGATGGAAGGGCAGGATCTATTAATTATTACAAATCGGGCATTCGCTCCGCACGTTCATCACTTACACTGTCCAGGTTTTTTTGATGCCCATAATGCACCGAGCAGCTGTCAGTACGTATCGATCGCTAATCAGTGATCCGCCGCAATGGAACCGATTCTCGCCATCTGGAAGTTGAGTGAATGGTGAGGAAAGTGTGTTCAATAAATCTTTCAACTGCGACATCGCTACAAGCTTTAGAATAATTGTAGGTAGGAAAATCTCTTCTTAATCGAGCTCTGGCTCACAATTTTGCACATTTACACCATAAAATCTTCCTGAGTACAGTGGTGGGTAAATATATTTAAAGGCCCCGAACGGAATGGTAGATGAGGTCCCTCAAATTGTGATATTAGAGGGAAATAACAAGATTTCCCTCACCGAAGAGGCCCCCCTAACCGACGAAGCCCTGAGCGGCCGCTCCTTCCGCACCTAGGTTGATCCGTCATTGTTTGAGTATCTGAAACTGACTTTCGATTACTATGTCGTGTGTAGATTTGTGGCACAATTATTTCTTGAGTGTTTTCTATTAAAAATCAAACAAGAATTGGGAACAGACTAGTGCAGCACTCCAAATATTATTCTAATTTGAGGACGAATTCAAGCAACATAGGTTTCATGTTGGATAAATGAAGAATACATTGTTGGATAGCTACTCAACTCAAAAGCAATCAAAACCACCTCGAGATAGCTACATATTGAAATATTTAAACCTGGAAGCTGGAACTGTAGCTACTCATACTATTTCTTCTTCAAGGCTTAAAGTTTAAAATGAGTACAAATTCCCTTATAAGCATTTTTTCACAAAAGCTTCTAAATATTTAAGGTGAGAGCTCAATTTACCTCCGGATCGATTTTTTTGGTTGTGCTTACCCGAATGCCCATTAATTAACCCTTACCTTTGGTGCGATGCTGAATCAGGACGTTCCACGGAAAATCGAACAGTCCTGCCTGCTCGCCGCGTACCGGTCCACGATACCGATCGACACCGCACTCCACCGGCAGCAGGCCCCTTTTTTCCTCCGGTGTGCTGAACCGATTTTCGACCAGTTCGGCAATCGTTTCCGCCTCAACCGGTTTGTCCGTTTGCGTGATGTTCGGTGCGTTGCAGCACACGAGCGCCTTCGTCTCGAGCATCCCGCACCGTATCGCCTCAATGTACCGGATGTCATTGTTCGAGTGTTTCTGCTTCATCAGCACCGCCCGGGCAAAGGGACATTCGCGCACCAGCACACAGGTACCCCGGTCACCGTCCGGCGTTTGACAGCTGGAAAGATCTATGAAGAAGTTTGATGGATACACTTTGGTCAACACTTTGAAGCGTTTTTGGGGGAAAAGATTTCACATTTGTACACGTGTACTTACACTGGGCGACCGAAGGCTTAAGACAAGCGATGGAACACAGCACCACAATTTGCCACACTAATTTACCCATCGTGTGACGTCGAACTAGCTTGGGTTAGGGTTTAAGAAAAAAAAAACACACTGAAATTCAACAGCGAAAAAAGAAGAATCACAGCCTGCCGGGTCCGAAACGATTGGACGTGTTCCAGCGACTGACGACCGGTAGAGGTCCAGTCGAGCTGATCTCCCCGGTTCTGCCCAGACAGCTTCAGCGAAACCTGTTTTCTCGCCCTGTCATTCTCGACGACGACCGAAGCATCTCCCCACAGCCGGACGGTGGGTGGCGGGCAGGTTTGACGAGAGATATGCTTTTGCATAGCTGACCGGTACGTGGACGCGCAAAGTGTGGGGCCAATTTCACGTTTTGTGCTGCACGTCTCTTTCAACTTTGCATCAAAACACAATACCGCTAGGTTTGGTTTGGTTTTTTTTTGTGTGTGTGTGGTCGGTGTGTTGATAACATGATGGTTATTCCAGCGCTTCGGGTTGGTTGTGTGCGAGGGAGCCGCTGATGATAATCAAACCAATAAACGTTGGAAATACCAATAGAGAAGGGGGTTGTTTTTTGTTTTGTTTTGGTTTCTCCCGCTACTGGAAGGGCGGTTTGTACCACATACTGGCAACCAACAGGTTCTCGCCTTATTGGTGAGCACGTTTCTGTTCCGGGCTCATCACATCGGGATGGGCAACGCACGGTGGCAGCATACTAGACCTGTTGATAAAGGGTAGTACATGTTTGTTGAATGTGTGTGTGTTTGTTTAATGAGTTATGCAAACAAACCAATTTGTAGTGTACCACATTTGCTTCGATTACCTCGATTTTGATTACGACCCTATCGACGACTAATGTGGGGGCAGCAAGATGTGTTAATTATTTATGAGCTTTTAACACAACCCAAGCAGGGGGGTTTTTAACAAGATAATGAATATGGTTTACTTATTGAATAATGCAATGTGTTACTTTTTGTACCTTTAACGGCAGATTGAATACCATTGGACAATCTGTGGAATATTTATAAAATATTTATGATGTTATTGACAACATGTGTTAGCTACTTGTTGAGGTTTGTGCTATTTACACTTCCGTTAATTATGTTTTCGAATGGTTTTCGAGTTGTCAGTATCATTTTTCCGCTGTGTACTTAACAGTTTAAGCTTTTTTATGTTGTTCTTTTCTTTTTTTGTTTGTTGTTTGCATTTTTTAATTATCCTTACTTATAATAATCCTTCTTTTCCTGCTGTTGTGTTTTACCATCATTGAATCTTTATTTTCTCTTTTTTGGTAATGATGATTAGTCTGAATTATCTTTACTTTCTTACAGAGGTTTTCAGTTGATAGGGCAATAGCATCCATTTTTATAGTACACAGTTTATTGTGGTAAAGGTAAAGGTATTTGATTTCTCTACCATCTGAAGCCGTTTCCATATCAACTAGCTTTGTTTGCCATTTCATTTTAGAAGTCTGCCATAAAAATGGAAACTATTGCCTTATCAACTGGAAAACCAAATACAGTATCATACTTGTACTGCATTTTAACTCCATTTAGGGTCTTATTGATTTCAGATTATCGTTCTTCGTTTCTTTTATTCAGTATTTTACTTTTTCTTTTTTCTTCTTATTATACGTTTTGTTCTTCTCACTAATTATCGTATCCTTTATCCATTTGTTTATATTGTTTTGCTTTTATAGATTTCTTGTTCACTATCTCACAAATATTCTTTGTTCAGATTCACAGATATTCTTGTTTTCTCTGTAATAATATTAAGCGGATTTCTAAAATTCTTTTGGTATCTGGCACACTTTATTATCAAATAGTTATCTATATTGCTGTACTTGCTGCTAAATTGTTCATAATTAATTTTATTGCTCGCGTAAAAGGATAATGAACAAAATATAAATCTACATCCGGATTATACGTAAACGTAAAGTATATATGATACGTTCCTAAACCGGATGGCTGAAAATTAATTTCCCCCCTTTCGTCCCATTTAATCGCTTCAGCCATTGAAAACCAATTACAAAGGCAAAGCCATGCGAAAAAAAGAGCAGGACCTCTGGTCTGGTCTGGTTAGTGTCCCGCCTTTGCTTGCTCAGCTCTTTAATTAAAGCGACCATAAATGTTATAGGGCTAGATGGAGAAGCGTCGGTTATATTTAGATCATCACATCTCAACTTATCCCACTCGGGTCGATACTCGGGGACCTGGAGCTGGAGCTGGAGCTGGCTGATGTGCTTTTACCATATTAATGCTGTGGGTTTTTTTTTGTGCTGTTCCTGCACCACATGTATCTCTAATGCCGTACCCATTTGCCATCGGAACACCGATGGCTTTGGTTCGATGTTTTATGTTGGTTTCATTGAAATTCGATCAATTCGCCAGATTGTCGCCCGGTGCACATGTGGCTGATGCGAGCCGATAGTATGTTTAGCCCTTTGGCTGAAGTTTCAACGCTCGGTAGGGAACAACCAACCGGAAGGAAGCATCGGAGCCTTGCTGATGGAGGCACGGTACGCGTCAGTCCAATTTGCTTGCTGTTCGCTAGCCCGGATGTTGGGCCAGGGTGGGCCGCCGGGTTTACGTAATTTTGTACTCACATCCAGCGTGTATGCAGGACCATTTCCTGTCGGGAAAGCTTTCAAGAAACGGTTCGACGGTCGATGCGGTTGAATGGGTACTGGTGTGGCTGTGGTGGACGGTGACAGCTTACGGTTCATTAAAAGTTCATTTGACTAAGCACTTTAAATATCGGTGATCCGATATCGGAACGTTTCTCGGGTTGTGTTGACGCGCTGATTTCTATAATTTAATCGTGCCGCAGTATGACGATGAGTAGCGTTATTTGATTTATACTTAAAACAGAGCTGCGATTTAGAGGAAGATTTATATAAAAAGTTAGAACCTTTTAAGAGATGAGAAGATTATGTGGAATTCTGATAGGGACTTATTATCTAGAAGCCTGGTTAAAAGGAGTGCTAAGTAAAACACAAATGTATAGTTCACTTGATACAGCTTGCTTAACCAACAGCCATTTCAAACGTTCCCCTTTAAAACTCATTTCGCATAAAGCTCCCAGACAAGCACGCTGTCGGCACGTTTTCCCCAGCCAACGCTCAATGGCAAGCAGACGCTGAAGTGTGGTAATGAATTGGTTAAAGTGAGAAAGGTTGAATAATAAACGGCCGGTACGGTTCGGATGCATATTCGCCTTCCCTCGTGCGGCCACTGGATTGTTGGCCTGATAATGTAATAAGCTCTGCAATAAGCCACAATCAATTCGCAAAGTAAGTAAGCGCCTCGGCACGGCAAACTTGGCACAAAACGGGTCAAACGCAGTTCTGTCGACCACTTCCGTCCATTTCCCGTCGCTCCTGTCCACCTTCTCCCGGAAATAGACAATTGCTTCTGGGCTGGTTTGGGGGAGGGAAAAAGGGAAAATTTTGCAAACGATCCCTCATCACGCACCCAGTACAGGGAAAAAGCGGTACCGGTGGCGGTTTGTGCTGGTGGCCCAATTACCGACTTGCCGATCCTTGCCTGCCGTCGGGACGCACGAACGGTGTGCAATGGACACGGTACCACACACCGTTTGGAAAGTGGCTCCATGATTATGAGTCAAATTAAGTTTTATTATCCCTGTTGGCTCAACGGCTGGCTCGAGGCTGCAAGGACGGCACGCACTAGCTTCCGCCCGTCACGTGACCGTGCAAGGATACTGGAACTGGACGCCAAGCTCGGGCAGAGAATTGCGTTACAGAGGCTGTACTGGTGTACTGGAGCAGCCTAGCGAAAGGATGTGCGTGAACAGTGTGAAGAAGCGAGGTAAGCGAAGTGTGTGTGTGTGTGAATTGAAGAAGCACCAATGGGGGGTTGATTGGCGCGACAGCAAGTAACGCGTAGCGCAGCCATCATCACCACCGTACAGCGATGGTTGCGTAGAGGTCATGTAGAGGAGAAAAATGGGTGTGCTGTGTGGAGCAAGTGATTCGTTCGGCGCAGGATCCACTGGCACACAGGATCCGTGGTTGATGGGGCGGGAGAGCGCTGAACGCTTTTCAACGGTTGCATGCACTTTTGGAGGGTGCCAGCAGCAGCCGTTTGGCGCCACTTGGCTGGAACTTGGCTGGAACGGTGGTTGTACTGCTTGGTCGGGTGTTTTCCGATTTCTTAGCCTCGCTGAGTCAGTGAGTCGGTTTTCTTCGCAGCTGAACAGTGTTAACTGAATGAGTGAAAGGGTGAAAGATAATTGGAAAACAATCAATTTCGAAAACAGTTTAGTTGTACGAAGTCTTTAAATTCAGGTCTTGATTTTTGTGAACTTAAGGCAAATATGTAACAGGTACAGTTGGGGTCAGAATAGTTGCAGTGAAATTTGGTTGACTCAACAAAAATGTATTGTGACTTATAGTTGCAGTGTATTGCAGTAAAGTTCGAAATAAAGCTCCAACTTGGACGAGATACCAACTAGAGCATACAGTAAAAGTTGTCACACTAAGCCTACGATTTGCCATATAACACAACTACGTGAAGATACTTCAAATTGATTATTTAACTAGTCATTATTTTGTGATGGAGAATATATTTCTTCCAAAGGGGTTAGGTCACCAGAAGAACGATCCTTATCTCAATCACGTAAAAATTAAGTCAAGAAAAGAAAATTAACTCTTATTGATTAGTTAGTGGAATGAACTGAATTTACATCATATTGGTCGCTTAAAATTTAGAGAAATTCGAGGTCAACCTAAGAATTGCTGGGGTAATTACGGGTGCTATAATTTGTTTGCTGGGGTAAAACATATACATAAAAGTAAATTGTTATTGTCTCGAATTTGGTTTTGTCTTTCCTATATAGTATACAGAAAAAAAAGAAAGAAATAGTTTGTAAATAGTGGTCTTTACTAATGTCCATTTATGCATATGTTTTAATAGATTGATGTTTGTTGAATACTGAAGTTGAATGTGTGCAAACAATACCAATTTTCATCATAATTATAATAAGATATTTTTAAAGTATACAATAAACCGATAAGTGGTAGAAAAAAAATTGCTGTTGTTTTGAACACTATTGTAATTGATTAGTAATATTTTACGAAATGCGAGTGTTTGTTTCATGGAATTAACACTTATATGATGCTGTTTTTCTCTCTGTCTCTTTACAGATATTCTCAGAAGTGAATCGTTATGTGTTTAGTGTAGTGTAGTGTTGTTATTCATGGAAATCAAATCCTGCAGTGATCATTGTGAAGAGCTCACTGCCAAGTGAACATGTATGTAACATCTATGTGTATGTGAAAATCCCCCATCAAAAGCTATTATCATTCGCCAACCAGTGCGAATCCTATTGTTAACCAATCCTTTTGCTAGAAATTTCCTACTGCAACCCAGTGATAGATAGCCTACGCCTCCCGGTACAAACCCAACACTCGTTAAAACAGCAGACGACGCATAGTGCCCCTCATTAAGAGATCAATTTCTTCCCTACCAAGTTAACAAGAAAGTGTGCTGTAGTTTGTGGTCACAACCCAAGGCATGGCCCAATTTGTGACACACATTCAGCCGACACTGATTGAAGCGTCCCAGGGGCATGTACCGCATCATCATGGGCATCAGGTGGGAGTGCCCCACACGTCCCATCTGCCCCACAGTGGGCACAACATGCCATCACCGCCTACCCATCACGGCCACAGCCATGGGCATGTGCACGGGCACATTCATCACCACGGTCAGAGTACGCTCGTCCACAGCGCTAGCCGGGAAATGTCCAACGCCAAGGGATCGTCCGGACATAAGGCACCGTCGCATCTGCCACTGTCGCCGAAAGCGGACGACCACCACCATCACCATCATCCGCACTATCAGCACGTGGAAGGATACTATCAGCACGCACCGTTACACTACCAGCAGCACCATCATGGCCACAGTCACGGACATCATCATTCGGGCGTAAGTACATCAACTTTTGCTAGCATCGATTGTGGGGTTGTGGATGGGTGTTTGTTTTTGCAAAGAAACATTGCAAAGTGTCCTTACAATGTATACAAACGGGGTTAGGGGTATCCTTTGTTCTGCTCTCTCTCTCTCTCGTTCTCTCTGTGGCTTTTTCAGTGGCAAAGGTGGGATGGTGAAAAGAGCAAAGCTTTCGTATGATTAGGTTTGTTTTTGCTACCATTCTCCATTTGTCTATAAGGAGGTGAATTGAAGCACCTTTGCAAATAGAGATATTGTTTGGTGATGAATGCTTTCAAGGCAATGTACTTGCAATATGACCTGATAACACAAGCCTTAAAGTCATGTAGACTAGTTTTCGGGATTTTTTCTTCTGTTGAATCCTTGAGTCCTTACAGAGACAACATTTTAGAGCTCTTTTCAATTGAATTAGATCAGCTATGGCAAAAAAAAAAACATAGAGATACTATAGTTGCCGACTTGGAGATGGAATTGAGAGTATCTAGGTCTGATGGACATTGTCTTTGACTCAAAGTTGACCTCAGCAGTGACCAATGATAAAGTTCTTGGGTAGACTTACCTTGGGCGAACCATTCTGTGAGTAAGAAACCTTATCCAACCATTCAGTGGCCAGACAGAGTGCTGACTTATCGTGATGGCTCAGAAAGAACTTCTTCTTTTTCTTTATTGGCCAAACGACCTCTTAGAATCACGACTGTCATTTCTGGCTTACTAGAATCAATAATACCGCATAGCATTGGATAGTCAGTCCTCACTATGGGGGAACGTCCCAGATAAGATTTGAACCCCGGTCCAGCCGTGTGAAGATCGGCACAGGGGGAAGAACTATAAAATCCAAATATTTATTCTTACGATAGCCGTGGCCAGACAGCTTAAGCAGAATTCGAAACCAATCAATTTACAGTACACAATCCAACAAATAATTATTCAATTGTAATCTCAGATGAATACTTTTTAATAAAAATATTGCTTAAATATTATCATAATTTGAACTCCACTGGTTTCGTCCTCGTATCATGTATTAAGACAAACACTGTCAGAAGTTTTAACTGTTACTTAAGCTAATTTACTAATACTTCAAACCCCGTACCAAATGCTTACACGAAACCACCATCGCCCGTCTGGCATTGCGAACCGGAAATGCATTTTGCACTCGTACCTCAACATTTCTTGCAAACGTGATCAACCAACGGCAAAACACAAACACACCGATAAAAGTAGCACAAGCACAAATTCTATTAAAAAGTTGAAAATTTATTGCTCCATCCATTCCAGCTATGCAAATTTCGGCCAGCGCTACCAACCGACAAACCGATTCCCCTGTTCGCTTCAACATTTGGGGTAAAAGCTCTCGCACAGAGTGAGTTCCGTGGCAAAAAGTTGGTTGGCGTGCAGCATACGATAACGCTGGGTAGAACTTTCGGTGTTTGGTTTTGCGTGCCCACTAAATTATGGCCACCAATTGCACCACGTTCGCAATGGGTTGGATCACGCGTAGCTCTTGTAAAAGCCTAGCAGCAGTTCGATAGAGGCCGACGTTGTTTTGCGTGCGCTTGGGACGTTGGGAGTCGGTTGCCGGCTGAGAACCCTTTTTCGGTCGGTTCACTCACCGGCAGTGGACAAATGCAATCAATTCTGGGAGCAAATTAGTATTTGGCGTGTGGCTGACCAACCGGCGAAACCGTAGTTCACAAATATCGAGAGCGAGTTTCGGCCCGGGGAAAGATCAGCGAAACACCTGCTGTCGGTGAATGTTAACAACCATATTTTACAACTGTCAAGCAGTTGAAGCTCAGCTCAGTGCTTATTGTGCTATAATTATGTTAAGAATAATACCAGTGGACCATGTATTACGATTAAGTCAAACAAAATTAAGCGCTTATTGTAGATGGACCCGATCCAATGATCTGCTAAATAAATAAACATCGAAAAGGCGAAATACAATAGGATAGGAAGCGACAACAAAATGGTTCTACACGTAAATCAACGCTACGAGCCACACGAGCACAATCACGTGCCGAGGTGAATGCTGTTGGAATTCATAACAAGATGATAAACGTTCAAAAAAATTGGCCCACACAAGGAAAACGTAAACCAAGGCACCCAATCAGCGCAAACCGGAAGCTTTGTTTTGTTTGACCTGATTTTTGCTGTAGTTTTTCTACATTCTAATAGAAAAACTTTTACCCTTTGTGGAAGGTTAGTTTCGGGCCAGCAGTTTCCCATTGTAACGTACAACATTCTAATTATGGTTCGAATGTTACGTATTATGGCTGTTTGTTGGTGGAAATTTGTTGACACGCTGCCAGGAAGCATTATTATGTTTGCTTGCAACATTTATTTTGTGTGCCCGCCTCCTTTATAAACTTCGTATACTCAAACTCGTGATCGTGATTCGAAAAAAGGGCGTGAGAGCAACTCACATTCGGTTCGGCTTGCTGACGTTAGCTGATGTTTGGCCAAGTACGACGCAACAAAGATGTACTGCAGCAAAAGATGTTAGACATGTGGAAAGAAGTGGATTCTCGTGAAAGAGAACAAAAAACTCGGATCATTTTTTATGTCTCTCCCGGCCGGGCGCCCGACCACCTTCTCGAAATGGAATCTGACCGAATCGAGCGTTACGGGTGATCGGTTTCGAGCCGGAACCGCCCGTTCGTTCCATCTTGATGGACGAAGATCAGATTTCCAAGGTGCTCGGATTCAAGTATCGATGTGTTATGCGCTAGTTCTAGTTCTTGTGCTCTTTGCCCTACGAAATCTAGAGCGCAACCCAAACCGTACGTGACCTACCTTGGTGAAGTTGAGTGCAGCGGAAGTGCCTCCCGAACACGGCTGTTCGGGTATGACACAATTTATATGCTTCAGCAGGATGGTTGAATGCCGACAGGAAGTACTGCCGGCTTACCAAAGCCTACACGCTCGGTGGCGTAGCCAATGCAGTGGTCGTCACTCTGCAGAGGTCGTTTATCGTTTCCGGCCTCTTGATGTAGTAGTGCTGCTGGTGGACGTAGATAAGGAGTCGACCTCGCCCACTACTATTTGTGGCGCTGGGTGCAGTTTTCGCGATGGGATAATTTGTACCACTGGAGCTGCATAACCCCCCACCCTCTTCCCTCGATAGGCATTCGTGGTGTGGGTGGATTACTAAATGGCAAATATTATGTAACACTGATGCAAACCACAAATGGGATTTTCGGTTGTGTGTTAGCCTTGGTGCAGATTCTGCGTCAAAGTTGGCACCGAACTCGTACTTAGAATAGTGCTCGATAGGTCAACGGATCTATGGGTTATGGTTTTATGGTGTTTCGGTTTGATGTTTGCTGTGAGTTTGTGAGCCTGTGATGTGTTGTAATGAGGAAACACAATTTAATTACAGTCGCAGTGCCTGGCGAAGCATCATTATTTGATCGAGATCGTTGAAATCATGCCTCATTTGAGAAGTGTGCGATAATGATTGAAACCTTTATCGCTTACTCTCCATTGTTGTGTATTAAATTGAGGATTATAATCTAATGAGATTATTTATCTAATCTATTTGTAATCAGTTTATTATTGGAGTAAGTTTTATAAGAAGCTTGAACAAGTTTATCCTAGTTGATTCTCATCGTATTTGAAATGTGTTTTACAATAGTCTAAGTCTGTAACAGATTTTTGTTTTAAAACATTTTAATTATTTTTATCTACCGTTTATAAGGTTTATCACAACTACTCCTTTTAGATTGTTATTTTATAGTTTTTATTGTAGTATGTATTTCGATGTAATAAATGAACATACATTTTACATATTAAGCTCTTATATTTTATCGTATCTTGAAATACGTTCAACCTGTGTTGATAAGAGTTTTCCCATAGTTTAGAATGTTATATTATTTCATATATTTCTTCTTCGTTTGCTCCTGGTATTACTATGAGTCTGTCTAAGCATACAATACTTGTTATGACCTAACCTAACCTAGCACAACAGATATTAGCTGGAGCCGGAAAGGGTTGGGATATATTGAAGTGAAAATGACGGAACGAAGATTTGAACAGTGATTGCATTAAAGATGATATATTTATGACCCTCTGCAGTGAAACGCATAAGAAGAAATATTGTGGCACGACAAATACGAAGGGCCTCCCGTGCCCTTGATCTACTAAAAGTGGACTTTGATAGGTAATAAAGTTGATAAAGTGACATAAGCAAAGCAGGGTCATCAATGTAATCGAAGAGAAGTGCGGCAACAAATGAGGATTGGGCGATGGAACGGCCAACTTAAAGCTAAACTCATGTACAGCCTACGTTTGTCCTTTATAAATGGTAAATATGGTGAAGAATTCCTGCATCCACTTGATATGATCGATGACGAGCCTAGTCGTATGTTAGCCATACTTTTTTTATTTCTTTATTTGATTTTAAATAAATTAACTATTTGATTTGCTCAATCCAGGAACAAGCAGGTTTTTTTTATCCATATATTTATTCTATGCAAGTCATAGCGATGTGGTAGCAACACGGCCAGACCGTTCTTATGGAATAAAAAATATCGATTTTTTAACATAAAGGATTTAATTTAAAAAAAATATCAACTGCAAAATCTTGATCTCTTCACAGTTCAAAAGGAAGTAGTTATTTATTATTTATTTATTTATTAATTATGACGGAAGTAGTTATTTCATAAAAGATATTTCTGTAACCTCAAGTAGATTGAAACAATTTTCCAATAAGCGAAGCTTATGTGAAACATGCAACTTAATTTATTGTAGATCGGATTTGCGCTTTAGACTCTGAAACGATTAAACGAAATGAGTCATCTAAGATTAACGGAAAATAAATTTCTGCTTTAAACATTATTATGCAAGTTGGCAAAATCTATTAAAAATAAATGTTTTTTTTCTTTTAAATAAGTCATAAATTCTTTAAACATTGCATTTAAAGCCCCAGCCTGTTTCTTTGAACAGCCCTGTTGTAAACAAAACCAAGTTCCCAAATGCACATGTTCTACGCACTGGCAAACTGCCCAAAAACTGTGCCAGCTATGTTAGTACTGCTACCTAACAATAGATGGCTCTAACAGCTAGGAATTTCGTAACCGGACTTCAGCCACCGAAACCTTTTTTTTAAATAAAGCAAATTTCGGTTCGTAAATTGTGTATATTTGTAAACCCTTGTTTACAGCTGGATCAATATTAATTGACAGCAAAACACTGCTCAGCTGTAGTGAGGAAGCTGCATGAAAACTACATCCTGTATGGCCGAGTTGCTAACACCATTACAATCCTGTCGGTTATGCCAGCACGATGGTAAACACAGTCAGATGCAAAAGCAAATACCAGCGACTAATGGCCACTGTCCACAGACTCGCTTCAATTGCAGATTTCAACATGCCAACCAACCATTCAACCACGTCACTCAACGGCCCGTGACGCTCGTACGAAACGGGATCGGTACATGCAGTTTTCCACTTGTCCACATCACATTCACCTTCAAATAGTGATGCAATGTTACACATTTGTGTATTGAAATCTGTAGCAAAAAAAAAACAGGAAGGATAACCACTCAGTTTTGTTATGATTCTGTTTCTGTTCTACTTTTTCGCACTGAGTGTTCTTCCTGTAACCGCCCTTAGAGCGCTTCACACAGGAAGAATGCAGTGCTTGCCTCGGGTTCGACTTATGGAAGGGTCAGTAGGCAAGACAAGTGCATTCGATCGGATCGTATTGAATTACCGCTCCCGGTTCGATTGCATCCGATCGCCACTGCTCAAGCACGAACACTGTGCTGCGAGAGCTCAGTAGCATTTCCTTGCCCGGGACATCCCTGGTTCGGGTCCGTGACGCCACCGTTTTCGATCGCAATTTTTAGATCGCATACGGAATGCACACAAGCAGCTGCTGTCCGGTTGGGTTTCTCGTGCTCATGATTTGCTCCGTGCCAAAAATAGCGCAAATTTCAGACTCGTGGCTGTGAATGTCACTGTGACGTGTGATGAGGCGGTCCGCCACACGGCGTAAAGTTCGCCAGTGACGACCGAGTGACAGTGAGTAGTTTTCCCTCGTTTCGTCATCATCGCACGTCCTCGGTTGGGCTTCGATTGTGTCGACATCGTCCGGTGGTGCGAGATTATTGTTGCAAAGTGTTTGCTAAATCAACAGCCGCCCGACAGGGAATTGGTACGAAAAGAAGCAAGTGTATGCAAGAAGCGATCAAAGTAGCCATCAAAGAACATCCTCGCGTAGACGAGACAGCGCTTCGTTACATATTAATAACGATGTAGTGCAAAATTTTCCCTCGGTCCTTCAAAAGCAGGCATGCATTATTCGAGTGGAGAGTGCTAGTGAATAGAAGGAAAAGGTGCACAAAACCCCACTCTCAATGGTGCCAGCCAAAAACAAAAAAAGCAGCCTAAACGTCTTCCCAGTGCGCCGCAGACATTGCTCGACCATTTATCCTTTATGGTGGAGCGTTAGTGAAGTTCAGGTTGCTTCCCCATCCTTTGTGTCTGTGTAGTCGTCCCTTTGCCGCGTGAATGTGCAATATTTCTTTCGTTCAGTCCTTCAGGAACGATGAAGAGGTAAAAGTGAAACATCATCTCGGAAAGGATAAAAGCTATTCGGCGGTCTGCTGTGGGCAGACCAGAGGGCCAGTGTGAGGAACTAATACACAAAATGGTTTCCATCCGTTTGTCCAACGGCAAACGGGTTAAACTGTTTATTGGTCTTTGACCTCAAAACTGGTAGAAAGCGTAAAGGGTGTTTGTCTTCTGCTTAGCATTTTTCCTCCGGCCATCCCTGTTTAGTCGTGAGGCGGAAAAGCTTTACGCGAACCGTGTTGCTTACCGTGCTGCGAATCGGATGGGATGGGACTGTTGTAGTAAATTCCAACTGCAGTAAAATCGTCGCTTCCATCAGCGTTAAGGGCTGGCAGCCGAAGAAAATGGGATATAAAGAATCACCAAGAAAAAAGGGGCAAACGGAAAACTACCTTCCATCTCACCGCCTGTACACACTTGCATTTTCACAACTCACACTCAGAGCAAGAGGTATCCTTTCGCGGGTGTGTGGTAAGTGCTTTTACCGGTCTGTGTGTGTGTGTGTGTCGGTCGGTTGCTTTTAGTGCCACGCACGGTGAGGATTGATATTTATGCGCGTTGATGCTGTGACAGGAAACGAGCGAAACGTAATTATATCCAGCGGATCGGCTGCTACGGTCGGTGGTTTAATGCTCACTTTTTTTTCGGCCGTGTGGTTGTACTCTCCCCCTTTTTCCCGGTCAACACTAACCTCTCGGACGCGGGTGATTATGGGCATAGTGCTAACGATGATGGCTACGGAAGTTACGAGCCGATATGGTGCTGTAGTTTTGTTGGTGTTCTCCATTTTTTGTATTGGATGTCTGGTTTTGGCCGTTATGTTTAAAGCTGGTCCGAAGTCTCCTGTGGTACTGTACTTCAATATAATACGAGTGTTTAGTAAAATTTATAGGAACCAACCAGATTAGGTTTAAAATTGAGAGTTAAGCAATATGTCCAGCTACAAATTAGAGCTCTTTTCTAATTATGATTCGTTTGTGAGTAAGACCAACAGGATTACACTCGCCAACGTGTTCCCGAGCGGCCGCTCCTTCCGCTCCTAGGTTGATCCGCCACTGTCAGCTAGCTATCTTAAGTAGGTTACGTTAACTTTTATTCTCTGAACTAAGTGTTCAAAAAGATAGTGTTTAACTTTAAAGAGATTTTTGATGCTGCTTCCAGTGGTTTACTTCAATAAACGTTTAAGGGGAATATTTATGAAAGCATGTAGATCAACTGAAAATCAAAATAGCATCAGAAACAAAATTTCCCCAGCAGCAAGCAAACGTGATCTTTCAGCAAACTGTGCTTGGCTGACGATCACGCATCCGCAGACACAACAAACCAACTCGCTCGTGTTGGAAAACAGACGAAGCCAACACTATACCATCGTTTGTTTTTTTTTCTGTGAAACTAATTCTCTGCAGTAATTCCCAAGCATCGGATCAATTAAACGGCCATACGGTTATTTATGAGTTTCCTCCATCCACTCACTAATATTTGAGCAATTTTCAATATTTCATGACTACTGCAGACCTGTTGCTTTCCGTACCCGAACTGCGTCGGGGTTTTTTGAGGGGGGTACGCTTCGCCCTATGCTTACTATTTTTAGCTGTCGCGTACCACCAAACAGCACCCTGTCCGTCTGGGACGACGATCGGTCTAAAGTTAATTTCCGTACACTTGCACGGACACGTTCGCCGGCCAAGCTGTTGTATATTTGTGTACGCGAAGCAGTTGGCAAAACGCGTACGTCAACTGGCGGCTTGATGAAAATGCTGTTAAAAATTGACCGACAGAAGAGCAGACAGCATTTTCACCCCGATCGCAGGAACGCGCGCGTGTGTGTGTGGCTACTATTTTGCTTTCTATTTAATGCACGCTAGAGCACCGCCACACTTTTCACACCAAACGTTGGCGTTTCTGCACAACAACAAACACAAACCATAATCCGTGGCAGGGTCACGTCTCGAAAAGGCGTGGGGAAGTTCTGGCGGGTGGCAGAATTTTCCATCCGATCGTACCCGGTCGTACGAGGACTCGATCACGATCGCTCTTCAGTTGGGTTGCGTTTCGTTCGCGGGTCGACAGCCTGTAAGTGGAAGTTGTTTGAATACTTGTGTCAGAAGCAGGCCGAAGCACATCGTCCCCACCGGTGCGTACAGTAATGCCGATGCGTTCTTTGGAGTGAAAATATTTTATTAAAGTGTCATTGTCGTCTGAAGAGTGCTTTACATGATAACCTACCGTAACGTGAGCAATTAATTAAGAGCCATTTCACAGTGAAGTGTGATTCCTTCCGAACGGCAAGTGGGCCAGTGCGAGCAAGTGTAGCGTGAAGTGGTGGTCGAAAGCAAAAAGCGAGTGTGATATAACTGTGTAAATAAAACTGCGCTTTTTGGAATAGCAAGGGATCGACCGACAAAAGGAAGGCAGACCAACGGGCCGACATAAACCATGCTGACACTAAAGAAGCGTTTTCCATCACTACAAAGCCTTGGCGTAAGTTTTGAGCGTTATTTTTATGACTTATTTCTGCTTTCTAATCTGTTCGCTAGCACATCGAAGAGTTTTTGACCGCGCACAACCCGCATACATGTATATCTGTGTGTGTGTGTGTGTGTGTGTGTGTGTGCCGGACCGCCTTGAACATTTTGCTCCACCGTAGCAAGTGTGGCCCACTATCGGCGGGAATGGGAAGCAGGATTGGACGGAGACCGGATCGTGTTAGGGCAGTTTTGCTTTTGTATTCACCCTGAAGTGCTATTTATGTTGTGCTTGACTTGGTTTCGTGTTCCTGCTGGGTGGGTTTAGGTATCGAGTATGGCGCTTGAATACGTTGAAGGGTAGGCCCTTGAGTGTGCCACGTTTGAAGCGGTGAGCTGTGGGGAATTTCGTTGGAGTGTATGTGTCGATAGCTCTGTGGAAGGTATTTTTTTAAAGGGATGAATAAAAAATAGGTAACGACCCTATTCCAATGATATAAGCCGGGAAAAGAATGTTTTGTAGGGCTCATTATAATTAAATTTCATGGTTTAACTTTTTATTTATGATTTTTAAATTCATGTATTACGGCTCGACTCAATATCAGCTATTAAAAATATGGGCTAAAGAAGGCTTGGTAGACAAATTCATTTTATAATATGCTATTTGATATACAATATGATGATTTACTATTTAATTGTTTATACTGCACATGAAAGCCCTTGGAAGAGGGCAGCCCGATAGACCAGTGACAAACACGTCGGTCTTCTGAGATAGAAACAAAAACACAAAATTTTGGCAGTCCATTATCACTAATGCACACTTTCCATAAATAATGATGCCAACTCTGGCAATGTGTCTCCTGGGACCCGTTGCTGACGAATGATTATTGGAAGAAGGCCCAGTCCATCAGCTGGGTGTCTGTTTGGCTTGCGGGACGAAGAGGCGTGCAGCGAACATATTTCATCGCAAAGTTTCGCTGGAGGTCAAGGTTGCTACTGTTTCCAGTTCACACTTGGCAAGCGTTGACTACGATGGCAATTGAGAGGGAGGGAAGAAGAAGGTTGAAGCTTATTTGAAAATATAATTTAATGGAGAAAGCTTTAAAATTCCGATTTGTCTTATGATTAGTCGGTATGCTTCGGGTATTTACATATTTGGAGATAATTTGTGATCGTAATTTCTACATAGATGCGGTCGGAGAGCCTTCACACGGAAGGATCTGGTATCGCATGACCCAGTAAAATCGTCATATTAACCATCCAGCTGCGGGGAAAATCTCCAGTCAAGGAAGCCAAACATGGCAGACCTTTTGTAATTTTATTAAATTGTTTAATTCAACAGAAGGGGTAGTCCGATGGCCGAAGTGATAGCGGCGCCGGTCTTCATACGGCAGGACCGGGGTTCAAATCCCATTCGCCGACCGCCTCCTCATACTGCTACTCTCGAGGTTGTAGTGCCGCCAAAGGAGAAGAAGAATTCAACAAAAATGTTTTGTTTACATAATTTTGGCATCATTTTTCGAATCTGATATATGAGGTGATTATCAGCTCATCATCAAGTAAGAAAAACTATTTTTTTAACATCAAACCCTTCATAAATTCAACAATTCTTGTTAAGGTTTTTACTCACTTCGTGTCAGCATAATCGATGACGAAGGTCATTAGCAAATCCCCTTTGAAATGCAGTATTTTTATTTGAGTACCGTCTCGTAATCAAGCAAGGTCCCAGTAATGAACCCCATTTTCCCTTTGATTACTCAAACATCGAAACCATCGGTAATCGTGTTCGTGTCTAATAGAAACAACACCTCAATTAGTCTGCTTCGAACAAGTGCCTTTGCGTTATTTGCACAAAAAAAAAGAGAAAGAAAAGAGTGTGCCGTATTAATGAACGAAATACACCCAATTCACGATGACACCATCCGTCAAACTCGCACTCGCAGATTGTGCCTCAGCCGGGCCGATTTTATTATCCAGCCCCTGTCATTCGTACGGTATGAATCAGATCCGGCCAGCACACGTCTGCACGATGATGTCACGTTAGGCACTGCAACCGTGCTCTACACCCCTTGCAGTATCTGCGTTATGGGCTCTGCGTTATATTGCTCGCCCTTACTGCTGCTGCAGAAACCCCCGTTCCGGTGTCCTGCGTAAGGGACTAGCGAGCAGCAGCAGCAGTAGTGGAAAACAGGGGGAAAACAAAAACAAAGCACAATACAAAACTAAAAGGCCCGACGCAGTGCCGTTGCAAACCGACCGTGAAGGGTGGACGATTGCCGTTTGGGGGTGTTTGAATGCATTCAGCAAACGCACCCTTACATTCGCGCGGCAAACACGTGCGTCTGGAAGGATGCGCACACCAACTTCAAGAAGTTGTACTTAGAAAGGGAGAGAGAGAGAGAGAGAGAGAACCGTCCGCGTGTAGGAACACTGGGTTTGCGCTAGTGTTCGTGCTACCGGAACAATCTGTTTACGTTCTGTCAGGTGCCGAAAGCCGGCATTAAACGCCGCAACGCCGCTTGTGGCACAGTGTCCTCGCAAACACACACACACAACCACACTCAACGCAAGGGGTGGTTTTCGAACATCGACGGGACCGGACCCGGGATGATGAAGATGGATGGCGGAGCGCCAACAAGTTCTTCGGGCACGGCGTTTTCGAACATGGACAGCACAATCGGACGCGCAGACGCGTATCCTGCCGCGTACCTGTTCGTCCGCTAGGTGGAGAAACTCGCTATATCCTGTGCGGTTTGGAAGGATTTTCATTCAGTCTCAAAGTAACCGTCGACACGGATAAGCGCGAACCCAAAACAGTGAAACTCCAAAACCCCCATCCGGTTTTTGGATCAAGAAGAATTCCCCAGTGAGCTATAGGCGAGGATAGAGTGTGATAGATAGTGCCGTAGTTCTATCTCATCTCTCGGTGTACCTCGCAGCAGTACAAAAGCGCAAAGTAGGCTGGGGTTGAGCGAAAAAAAAGAAGAAATTGAATAGGAAAAGATTTTTGACTGTAAAACGGCAACTAGGCAACTCATTTCCTGGAAACTGGATTGAAGTAACGTTTAGCTTCAAGAATTCGTGCAAGTAATAATTCGTCCGTTTTTTTTTGTGCTGTTTTACTGCAAAAGAAAATCTTTTCCTCAGTGCAGATATTGGGCAGGGACCCGTCCCCCCTCCCCACTCCCCCGTTCCTTATCCCTTCCCCGCTTTCCTGACATTTTCAATCGTCGTATGCTCCGAGTGAAGAAAAGCGAAAATCGTGCGGCCATTTTGATCGTGGCTTTCAGCAGATTTTCAAGGAGCAAGTTTTGTCTGCCTGTGAAGCACAAAATTTCTAAAGTATCTGAGTTCTGGGGTGCATTTAATACAAACCTCCGGTATTTCTTTTACTTCTCGGTGCAGTATACATGTAGCTGTATAGTTATTAACAAAATAGCCCATAGTGAGCAGCGTTGCAGCAGCGAAGAAAAAATAAAGAATCAAAGCAAGCGCAGCGAAAAAATCGTCTTCTGCTTGCGAATATAGGACACAGTGCCACAGTTTGCTCCACATTCAAAGGGTGTGCTTGGAATATTATGCAATCATTCGAACCGTGGGTTTGCTTAGTGGTGGCAAGTTCAACAGTGGCACCAAGTACGGACTTACCGTAAGTGTCCGCAAGCTCTGTACGAGTGTGTGTGTGTATGTGTGTGTGCGAGTGTCTGTGATTTAAAAGTGGGTACGAGAACGGTCTCTCGAAGACTTCAAGTGTGTCCTCAATAGCGGAAGCATTAACTTGAAGCAGGATAAAGAAAGTCACCTCTGCACCGTGATCCGTGCACCAGTTTGTAAGCTACAGCAGCAGGGTTTATGCGTTTATGCAGAACACTGCAGCACGACCAGAGGGTTTGCTACCGGTTCTAGCTTAATCGATCGTAACGAGGGACCTGTTTTGCAATGGTCACTGAAAATGGTACACAGGTAAGTGTGGGCCTGCCGGGAGGTTAGGGTTTTGCTACGTTTTCTGGATTAATTCTCGTTAGTTGTACGATATATTCAACCCATTTTGTTCTATAAAATGTACAATTTTATACGAAAGCATCACAAGAAAAAGGGGGAAAACAGAGGAAGAAGGCAACAATTTTCACCGAGGAATTAAGCCATCGATGCCGCAGAGCGATCGATATTCTATCATGGTCGTCGGTGCGGTCGTCACTTGGTAGTTGTGCTTGCGTGTAGTATGATGCCTACATATTCTTCTTGAACAAAAGAGACAGCAAGAGCGAGCGGGTGCGAGAGAGCAGGAGCGAGCGAGGCGATAATAAGAGTGAGAGAAACAGTGTGTACTAGAAGGAAGAAACAGAGCAACAAGGACTTGAGTATGACAAGGATGCATCATTTGCTGGAGAGAGAGAGCGAGAGCGAGAGAGAGAGAGAAGGGGCAAAAAACAAGGATAATGAAACTACATCTCTTGCATGAAAAGAAAAACCGGACTGAGGGTGGTAGATTTCTGGGCAACCACTTGACACCCCTAGCGTTAGGGGGTAGACGAAACCGACCGACCGACCGACTGGCAGGGCATGTCCGGTACACGGCTTTCCGTTTCTGTTGAATGGCACGTTTGGCACACAGGAACACACACGTCGGAAATAAAAAGCGAATGGGAAATCGCAGCGTTGTCGGTGTCGGATGATGGTAACACACAAATACACAGCCGCGGGTCGTTTTCCACGGCAGGTCTCTCTACCGGACGACGACGACGACCGGAACTGACACGCACACAGTGTCACGGGCAGGATAAAGGACGACAACGTTGTACACCCATACATGCCCACCGGGGCTCCGGGTGTTCATTTCTGGTGTGTGCCATTTCAAACAGAACTCCAAAATGGCAGACCCATTGCAGGGCATAAGTGGGCATGTTTGCCGTCCGCGCTTTCAAGGTTCTTGCTCAATTCGATCGTTCTCAGGGGGAGGGCATATGTTTTGGGTGGCCTCCGGAAAACAAAACTTAGAACATATTTCGCAATCTTTGTTCTATGTTTGTCCTTTCAAAGTCCTGCCTCGTGAAAACTCAGCTCTCGGTATCGATTATACGAATTTAAGAAGTTATCGCAAAGGTATACTTCAAGTCTCTGTTTAATCCAACACCGAGAGACCGAGACCGAGTCGTCGTCTAGCAAATAGTAGTAAGGAGACGCCAAAAAAAAAAAACAATTGGGCTTTTCTCCTCCAGGGTCTTGCCGTCGGCAGGCTAGTCGGCGGGCTTACCGATCATCAATCACACCGTGGCTGTGGAAATGGCCCACCAACGATATGGTAATTTGACATTCGCGCAACCATTCCAACCACCGTTTAACCTTTGTAACTGAGCCACCCGCATGGGGCCGTAGGGTTCACGGCTGGACGGCTCTCGGTTGGATGTGTGGTGGAAAATTAAATATTGTTTGGGTTTCTCAATCGAGAGCAAATAATGTTTGGGTGCGGTCGCTTTCATGACCGGATGGTGTTGAATGTGCTGTAACATGTGGTTACGGGATGTATTACCTAATGGGCTCCTGTAATTTACGGGTTTGCTGCAATCAATAATGAGGTGACTGATGGTGTAAAGTTTGTGACCTTTGCCGTGCCCAGAAATAGGTCTATTTAAATCTTTTGCTTCTAATCACATGAGTATGTCAAGGAATCCTGATGCTAGCTGAAGGAGTATATTTAGTATTAGGATGAGCATGTGGATTAAAATTACTGAGTCCCATCTTTTTAATAATATTTCATTGTTCGAGTTTGTTCGACACGGCAGGACGTAATGTCGAATTCTCGTTCTCGTGTGCAGAACTCCATACGGAGCAGCTATGGGTTTCTCCAGAGAAGTTGTTTTACTCTGAATTGTATCCAAACATTCGATTTTATTAAATTTAAACTAGGGGTAAATTAAGTCAAGAAAGTTAGCAATGGTACGCCCAGACCTTTTGAGGTTGGTCAAAGAAATAGAATAAGGATTATAAGATCGAGGTCCAGATTCTCTGCTCTAATTATTAACATTATATGCGATTTTCTAAACTTAAAACTCTTTATAAGATTGCTTAAAATGAGTCTGAGGACAAAAATTGATCTACAGAGTTGTTATCCTTAATAAAAAAAAATGTCAGCATGTTTAAAACAAGGCTCAAAAGGAGATACGAACCTCCAAAGTATTCTACGATTTTTTGTTGTAATCTTGATACCTTGAATTATTGTGTGAGCCACGCGGACGCTTGTTTTATGACCTGTAATGCATTGCATAATGTTGAAATGACTATATTTTTTTAAATACTCTATTTTCGTTAACGTTTGCACTCACTATGTTATAGTGAAAATTTCATTTCAGACTGTGTAGAATATTAGCAAGCATACAAACAAAATCCTTATCTGGCGTTTGTCCAATAGGATGATTTTGATTGCATCAATAAGTGAATGCACAACTAATTTGTACCACCGAACCCCATTGAGCAGCCAGAAAAACACTGCCAGTGCGTGATCAAACTCATTGATTAGCAAACAGTCACGCCAAACGGTGGCCGTCAGTTTGTCTGTCCATTAGGAGTGAGTTCGTAAATTTTGTTGGCAATTCGCCAACTGAAGCTGCTGCTGCTAACTTCCACGTACAATCGCTGAAAAAAAGGAGCGCACGTAATTTGGTTCATTTGTCAATCGTGCTGCGTTGTATGCTGTTTGTTGCAAAAGTGTCGCCAAAAAAGCACTCCAATGAATAATCTTATTCCAGCAAAAATGTAGATGCGACTGCGTGAAGAATATGGATAAAAATGTTGAAATCCTTGCCAACTAGTTCGTGCGGGCTGCTTCCTGCCCTAACGATCGATAGTGTCCTTTAGTAGGAGCTACTTAGCCAGTTTTATGTGTCGCAATAAACATTCGGTCATGCTGACACAGCTGTACCGTTGCCGAGAGAACTGTTCCAGCTGTGTGTGTACGATTGACCTTTGGCAGCATTTTTTCGTTATGTTTTATAAGGGAAAATAGCTACAGGGTGCATTATGGGAGGAAAAAAAGCGGAAAAAAAAAGATTGCCTCACATTTGTATCTTGGTCGGAAATCCGGACGACTTAGGTAGGTGAGAGCTTCATCGCCGGACTGCCTGGCTGCCCGTGGACAGAATGTCTGTCCGCATGATGTAATGTACTATCCCGTCAACGGAGAACAGCTCGCTACCGGTCGGCCGGTTGATGACGTTGGCATGCACGGCGAACGGAGCCAATCTCACGACGCGTCAGAACCAGCGAAATAGAGTTATGCTTTTGTTGAGCCGAGGAGATTTAGCATTTCCTCGGCGTTTTTTTTTTCTCCCGTCGCCGTGTCGTACACCTCAGGCACGAAATGAAGGCAATTTTGAAGGCCTTTCGGGAAGTTGGTACGTAGGTTCGGTGGAAGAAAACATTAGGCAAGAGAAAAAAGCGCATGCTAAGGTATACTGCATTATGACATAGACCTCCGGATCGATTCAGTCCGTGCCTTTGCCTTTGTTGCGCTTGGTAAAATGCCTTTGGCCGAGTGAGCACGAGCAAGCCGGGCACAGCTTGATGCCACATCTCGGAAGGACCCCAAACTCATTCGGTAGCTGGAAGTCTTGCAGGATTGATGAATACGAGCATCCGCGTATGTGTTGTGACTTGGAGGATCTGATGATGTGAAACGCTACTGAGTTTATGTGAATGGAAGTGTGACCAGTGATTGTGAAATAGTTTCCGCTGCTCTAAAAAATCATCTGATCTAATCAAGTGAACTCAAGAACTTATAAACGATTTCAACTATTTTGTTACTATAATGGTACATATTATCAAACAAGTTTTTGAAGAATTTTTCTATAGTTCTACAGTTAAGGTGTTAAGCGAAATAATAAGTTAATTCTAAATGACATTAGTACATTAATAACTTGACAGTTTTGTGTTGTAGTATGCAACTTGCCATAGTATTCATATTAATGTACGCGTGGTCTTGTAAACTCGTTACAGTCTGATGGAAACACATCGTTCTTGCGTGCCGCAAGAGCAGGCAACCTGGAGAAAGTGTTGGAACACTTGAAAAATAATATTGACATCAATACTTGCAATGCGGTAAGTACACTTCCAGGAACAACCGTAAATCTTCAAAACCCTTTTGCAGAGCCAGGAATACTACGAGGAGTTTAAGGATCAGTGTGCAGTGCAAAACGATGCCCTTTGCATCGAATGTTTGCCATCAGATGTCGCCACTGCCACCGGTGAACAGAGGCATTTTTTCGCAATGTATGATAATTCCGTTCGTGGTGTTTGTTGGGCGCATGCCCGTGGACTCGTTGGAGAAGTTGACAGCTACCGTTTCGTTTCGAAGTACAACTCACTGCGCACGCGCTGGGCTGCCATCCTTCGGGTTGGTCCTGCGAATGCTTCCGCGTTCCCCGTTTCGGCGAATCTACTCCGAAGCTTTGGAGGAGGGAAAGCCGTCTGACTCTCATAAATACTAGACAGGAGATAGAAAAGCGTCTACGGGATAGCGGCAGCGTGTACGCGTGTGTTAGGTTATGGTTCAATGTTGAGTTCTCGTGAAAGTGAAAGTCATCGGCCACAAGGCGTCGGTGGTGATGGTGAGAGTTGTGGGTGCTGCGACAACGCGGCCTCGGTTTATTTAGAATCAACAACTTGCCTACTTATGCGCGGACATTGTTGTTTTTCTTTTCTTCTGCGCGAAAAAGTGAACGGCAACGGCTGTTTGCCGAAAGTGATTCAATTGACAGATTGACAAGCAGTCGGTGTTTAATGGTTTTTGTGTGGTGTTTTCTTTCTCTCACATTTCATGATTGATTGATGTTGGTTCGACCATGGCGCAACAGAATGGCTTAAACGCACTGCATCTCGCGTCGAAGGATGGGCATGTTGCGGTGGTGACGGAACTGTTGGCCCGCGGTGCCACAGTCGATGCGGCCACCAAGAAGGGCAACACTGCGCTGCACATCGCTTCGCTGGCTGGGCAGGAGGATGTGGTGAAGCTGCTGATCAAGCACAATGCTTCCGTTAACGTGCAGTCGCAGAATGGCTTCACGCCGCTGTACATGGCAGCGCAGGAGAACCACGATTCGGTCGTGCGGCTGCTGCTGTCGAACGGTGCGAACCAGAGCCTCGCCACCGAGGACGGATTTACGCCGCTGGCAGTCGCCATGCAGCAGGGCCACGATAAGGTGGTGGCTGTGTTGCTGGAAAGCGACACTAGAGGCAAGGTGCGTCTGCCCGCGCTGCACATCGCCGCTAAAAAGGACGACGTGAAGGCTGCAACATTGCTACTAGAGGTAAGCTGGCTGAAGTTTGCTTTAAGTTGATGGTGCCTGTTAAAAGTTAATGTTACACAAAATCGATCGAAAAAGAAGGATCTCTCAGCATAATTGGTCGTTCGCTTTTCTTGTCCGCAGAATGATCATAACCCGGACGTAACGTCCAAATCGGGATTCACCCCACTGCACATTGCGTCGCATTACGGAAACGAGGCCATGGCCAATCTGCTCATCCAGAAGGGAGCGGACGTGAACTACGCGGCAAAGCATAACATCAGCCCACTGCACGTCGCCGCTAAGTGGGGCAAAACCAACATGGTCGCGCTGCTGCTCGAGAAAGGCGCCAACATCGAAAGCAAGACACGGGATGGCCTAACGCCGCTGCACTGTGCCGCCCGCTCCGGACACGAACAGGTAGTGGACATGCTGCTCGAACGTGGTGCCCCCATCAGCTCGAAGACGAAGAATGGACTGGCCCCACTGCACATGGCCGCTCAGGGCGAGCACGTGGACGCGGCCCGCATTTTGCTTTACCACCGTGCTCCGGTGGATGAAGTTACCGTGGACTATCTGACGGCACTGCACGTAGCAGCACACTGTGGTCATGTGCGTGTGGCGAAGCTGTTGCTCGATCGCAATGCAGATGCGAATGCACGTGCGCTGAACGGGTTCACACCGCTACACATTGCCTGCAAGAAAAATCGTATCAAGGTGGTGGAACTGTTGCTGAAGCACGGCGCCAGCATTAGTGCCACGACCGAGAGTGGGCTGACGCCGCTGCATGTCGCTTCGTTCATGGGATGCATGAACATTGTCATCTATCTGCTGCAGCACGATGCCAGCCCCGATGTGCCGACGGTGCGCGGCGAAACGCCATTGCATCTTGCGGCCAGAGCCAATCAGGTAGGTGTGTGGGTTAGGTTTATCATATGGGGTAAGGATGGGACATCGTGTTTAATAGTGGATGCCTCAAAAAGCCAGTTCTGAAGCTCAAGTGAGCTCATGTGACTTCAAATGAGCACGAATTACTGTGTTACCATAAGTTGGAACTCATGTGGATTCTAGAGCTCAAACTCATAAGAGTTGCAAAGCATTGTTGGGAGCAAACGATGCTTGAGCTCGCTATTGCAAGAGCTCTACCCAACTATGTCTTGGACAGTGTTTAGCCCAAGATCTTGAGCTGTTTCTCGATGTCCCGATTTTGATCAGAAAATCTTCCATGTCTTTTTCAGACCGATATTATTCGCATTTTGCTGCGCAACGGGGCCCAAGTGGATGCACGCGCCAGAGAACAACAAACACCGCTGCACATTGCCTCGCGCCTGGGTAACGTCGATATCGTGATGCTGCTACTTCAGCACGGTGCTCAGGTCGATGCCGTCACCAAGGATATGTACACCGCACTGCATATTGCCGCCAAAGAGGGCCAGGATGAGGTAAAGAATCTTGTTGCTAAAAAGCTTATGGACCACATAGACACCGTTTACTTGATGCAATTGTTCTGGATACGGCACCAGGAATATTTTATCTAGACCAGGGGGGAAATATGTTAAGCAAAGTGAGACAGGAGTTGGATAAAGGGGCAATGGTGCCAACGCTGACAAAACAGAGGGAAAGCAGTAACGCTTACAGACCGTGCAACCGTGTACTAAGTGACAAGCTATAAGCTTATCCGACATATCACACTTTATCGTTTATGGTGCGTACAGGAAGGGATGGTAGAGCAACCAAATGACTTGTAGCTATAAAACATATCGACCGAAACGCAATCGCACAACGACCGCTATGAGCGAGATATCAAACGACGACCAGCGATAGTATAAGAT
The DNA here is from genome assembly GCF_013141755.1 of Anopheles stephensi. Lineage (NCBI taxonomy): Eukaryota > Metazoa > Arthropoda > Insecta > Diptera > Culicidae > Anopheles > Anopheles stephensi. The sequence goes on along the minus strand of NC_050202.1, from coordinate 62,851,948 downwards.
CTGGGGCCTTCAGTCTGCTTCAGGCTTTTGTTTATTTTATTACATCACGTTACGCCATTTTTTATTTTAAGTGTCTCCAGCGATTATTATGATTATTATTATTTTGTCGTATTATCGAAGGATGTGGAATAAAGTATAAGTTTGAGGTTATTTTCCGCGAGTCATCCACGGAGAATACCGGAGTGCCATCAGATTTCCCTTATTATTTCTTTCCTGAGTTTGTTCCGTATGGTTTTGTTACAGTTCTCACAATCGTTTCGCTTAATGTACGGAGAAAAGAAAACAAAAAAAGGTTTAAAATGTTATTTTTAAAATATATGACTCAAAGGAGCAAAGAGTGTTCAGATAAGAACTGCAGGTTTGTTGATTATGATTTTTTCGAGAAAGGTCCGCTAGCACATCAGCCCAGGCAGGTATAGCGAGAGTGTAGTGTTATGTTTCGTTTTATTCGTTTTCTTTGTTATTCTGTTTGAGTTTGAATTACTACCGTGTTGTTGGTTAACGTTTTGTTTGATTGAATAACCGCTTGTTTCGAATGCCTAATGTGTTACTGTTTGAATTGACATTTGTTTACGCCCGGTTAGCCCACGTCCAATGCTGAACATGTATCAGTCCCCATGCGTGGGTTTAGGGGTGTACTTTCCCGAAGGGACACGTGCTGAGGCATACTCTTCCGATGTGATCACAAAATTCTAAACTCTTTCCTTCTTCATCACAGGTTGCGGGCGTTCTGTTGAACAACGGGGCCCAGATCGATGCGACCACCAAGAAGGGCTTCACACCGTTGCACCTGACAGCCAAGTACGGTCACATGAAGGTTGCGGAGCTGCTGCTGGAGAAGAACGCTCCGGTGGATGCGCAGGGCAAGAATGGCGTTACTCCACTGCACGTCGCCAGCCACTATGACCATCAGAACGTGGCTATGCTTTTGCTGGAGAAGGGTGCCAGTCCGCATGCTACCGCCAAGAATGGTCACACACCGTTACACATTGCAGCGCGCAAGAATCAGATAGACATTGCCAATACGCTGCTGAAGTACGAGGCACAGGCCAATGCGGAGAGTAAGGCCGGGTTCACGCCGCTGCATCTGAGCGCTCAGGAAGGACACACCGAGATGTCCGGACTGTTGCTGGAGCATAAGGCCAATCCGGACCATCAGGCTAGGAACGGATTGACGCCGATGCATCTCTGCGCTCAGGAGGATCGGGTCAGTGTGGCGCAGGTGTTGGTAAAGCATGGTGCCAACATGCAGGCCGCTACCAAGGCAGGCTACACGCCGCTACACGTCGCTTCCCACTTTGGTCAGGCTAACATGGTACGCTATCTGATTGAGCAGAACGTGGATGTGAACACGTCCACCGGCATCGGTTATACGCCATTGCATCAAGCTTCGCAGCAAGGACACTGCCACATTGTTAACATTTTGCTGGAAAATAATGCTGATCCTAACGCTATTACAAATGTAAGTAGAAGCTGAACGTTGGCCTGTATCATGACTTATATTGTCCTATATTTTCTTGCAACCAGAATGGACAAACTTCGCTGAAGATTGCACAAAAGTTGGGCTACATCAGTGTGCTCGACTCGCTGAAATCGGTGACGGATTCGAAGGCCACACCGGATCAGCCACCATCCGAGGAGAAGTATCGTGTTGTAGCGCCGGAAGCGATGCACGAAACCTTTATGTCCGATTCAGAAGAGGAAGGAGGTATGTCTCGTGTTCTTTGGTTGCATTTGGGAACTCTCACCAAAATATCCTGACTAATTTCTCATTTGTGTTTAATCTGAAGGTGAAGATACTGTACTGTCTGATCAACCGTACCGCTACTTGACGGTCGATGAGATGAAGTCTCTGGGCGATGATTCGCTGCCGATCGATGTGACTCGCGACGAGCGAATGGACTCTAACAAGATGGTTCAGAGTACCGATTCGCATCAGTTCCCGCCAACGGCGCTGGAAGACTCGATTAGCCCGCAGCATGCATCCATGGTACAGTCCGGTATCTCGGCGACCGACTTTACCGACAACATCAATATCGAGCGTCACTCGCACGTAGGGTAAGTGAGATTCTTCAGAGCTATGGACATCGTCTACTAACCTAGATAATCTACTAATCATGACCCATTGCATTTAATTTCCTGCTTACCTTACTAATACTCGCGGTGGATGGATGCTTAATGTGCATGTGCTTTACAACTTTTCACAGAAAACTTCACTGGAAGAAGTAAGTTTCGTTTAAGGTTACAATATCTGGGATTATACTTCTTGGAAATATTCTAGCTACATACCTGTCATTTGATAACGATTATTAACCGGATGTGTGTTCTTTGTTTTGTCGCTAGTTTCCTGGTCTCCTTCCTCGTCGATGCACGCGGTGGAGCCATGCGAGGCTGTCGCCACAGTGGTGTGCGCATCATCGTACCGGCACGCTCGGCGGCCCAACCAACTCGCATCACGTGCCGCTATGTGAAGCCCCAGCGTACCATGCATCCGCCACCACTGATGGAAGGCGAGGCGCTAGCTAGCCGCGTCCTAGAGCTTGGCCCGGTCGGTGCCAAGTTCCTGGGTCCCGTCATCATGGAGGTGCCGCACTTTGCATCACTGCGCGGCAAGGAGCGCGAAATCGTGATCCTACGCTCGGACAATGGAGAAACTTGGCGCGAGCATAACATCGACATGTCGGACGAAATCATTCACGATGTGCTGAACGAATGTTTCGAACCGGAAGGTAATGACGGTGACTGGACCATAGATTGAAGTTGCGAAAATGGCGACGGATGTGTGGGGATATCATGCCAAGCACAAGGTGAGCTAACGGTGTCTCGTTGTTTGCGTTTGCGCTTGTTTCAGAGCTCGCACAGCTGGACGAGCTGGGCGGTGGACGTATCTGTCGCTTTGTGACGTACGACTTCCCACAGTACTTTGCGGTGATTTCGCGCATCCGCCAGGAGGTGCACGCCATCGGACCGGAGGGTGGCATGGTGTCGAGCACGGTCGTGCCGCAGGTGCAGGCCGTCTTCCCGCAGGGCGCGCTGACGAAGAAGATCAAAGTGGGGCTTCAGGTAAATCTGTTCAAACCACGCAAAGGCGTGGCGCCGGAAAAGTTGCGAAAGATAAGCGTCAACCACGTGCCGAAGAAGAAACGTTTCTCGTTGATCTGGTAAACCGTAAGGCGGATCGTTACTGGTCCAAACGATCGCAAGCTTTGCGCGTGCTTCTATTCAACCGAAGGCGACAAATGTCAAAAACAAAATGATACACAATTGATATAGATACACACACACACACAAACCACACATCAATCAAAAGCAGAAACCGAAAGAGGAGAAGTTTTGCTTTTACACTCCTCGTGTACATGTGCATTTTACGTTCTCTTTTATTAAGTTTTTGCTCAACTGTTTCCTCACCAAACGCTAGTCAACTTGAAACTCACCTGATACTTGAAATCAAAAACCTAATTGCATGTAATCTTATTGTTTTTTTAAAAATCGATTATATACTGTAGTTGCTTCTTAAGTCGGTGCATTATTGTTTTAGTTTTCTCTCTGTAGTTTTTAAAATTATTCTTAAACGATGATTGGATGGTTTTGATACTCACGAATGTGCTTCTTTGATTAAGTGGTTCTCAGTTTCGTATAATGTTGCTTTATTTTTAAAGTTTCTTTTGCCGTGTCATTTACGGTTACAAACTATCTATAATACTGTTTACATTCAATAGCAATACGATCACTATCACGACAAAAAAAAACCTAAAGGAAGGTAACTAACCAGCAAAGTATTTCTCACCACTTCAACAGTAACGAATTAAACGAACGAAGTAAAATCAGCTCAGTTTTTCACATAACTTCACATCTTTTACAAAAACCCTTATCATATATTTGATAACACAATACAGTTTAATCGCGTTAAAACAATGCTTAGACATACACGTTCGTATCATAACTGCTGCTTAAATGCAGTTGAAACGATGAGCAAGAGAACAAGAAAAAAAAGAACCGAAAAAAGATTTGCATTAGCAAAAAAAAACGTTTACTCTTCTCCTAGATCTTAACGGAAATGATTGCTAGCTCTAGGCTCAATGGGTGTAGGAGCTGTTATACATCGCAACGAAACGAGTATTCGAGTTCGTGTTTACATGAGCATACAATAATTACGTACTAAGTGTAACGGGGAAGCCTTCTAGAAGACAAGTTTTGCTTAAATTTGTTGCCAAATTTAATCTAAAACTTTGTTCCATCTACCTTATTCAGACAGACACACATACGAGAACGAACAATCAGCTTATGCGATATAATCAGATAACCTGCAAATGAAAAGTGTTTGCTTTGTTAAAAAGGAACTTTAACAGACAATTTGGAAAATTTCTGCACCCTTTAAACAGTATTCGCAAAGTTCTGCCAAAAACCGCGAAATTCTATACCCAAAACGGGAAATGGCTTAAGATCTCAGGCAAACTAACTTAGGTGCAAATACCGAGTACATCAATTACTGGAGACAGCAAAAGGTTTGAATAGTTTGTTAATTGATTACAGTAAAATGTTGGTGCGCAAGAGAGATAAAGAGAGAGAGAAAGTGAGAGAGAGAGAGAGTGAGTGAGTAATGGAACAGGTGCTTTGCCATAAAGCGGACGACAAACCCAAGATCAGCGAAACCTCCAAAGCAAAGTTGAATTGCAAACGAATTATATTGTAATAATCGCAAAAACATTTAAAGGTTTATGACCATACACTAATGCTCTTTACACACGATCAGGGTGGAAAAAACAAAACAAAAGGCATGTAGCAATTTTGTGGCAGAGGAACGTTTTTAATCGCCCCATTACTGAGTAGCATCCAGTACAGTAACATACACACGATTTGAGTGCCCAATAAATTTAGTTCATGTGATGAAAATGAAATCCAAGCGCCTGCTGCTTTTGCAACTAAATTGTTTCATTTCTTGCTTGTGTTTTTGTGTTTTTTTGTTTGCCGGTGTCACCAAACGATCGGAACATGTCTCAGAAAATTATGATAAGGTTGCTGATACACTCAAGAATGTAAAGTCAAGCGAAACAAAACAAAACAATCAAACTCTAGAGGCAGGGTGGCAAACGCAATTTGAAAGTGATTCACTCTACACGTAACTTTTATCGTTTAGGGTTTGTTTTTTGTTTTTCTCTATTTTTGGCAAAATTATTAACTAAAAAATGGTTGAATGTGCGGGATTAGTGACTTTGGCTCAATACAAGTAAGGAAGCAGAAACAAAAAGTGAGACACTGAGGGACCACCACAATTTGGTTAACTTAGATAAGAAAATACCTAACCATAGGCAAAGTAGCGGTGAACTGAAAGAAATTCCAAACAATTGAATTGGAGTGAAAGAGTCTCAACGGTCAAAATTAATCTCACAAGAAATGTACTAAATTTATTGGGCATCTTCAGGCATGCTCAGCGTTCCGTGCACGAACACAAGGTACGTTTCGTTCGTATCGTTAGCGGCAGCTAGCTGAAGGTGACAAAATTAGACACAACTGAAGCGAATACTTACCTTTACTATGGCACAATTATCCTATCGAGCGACCCATGTTGGTTTGTTGCGTGTAAAATGGGAACCGTCACCGGGAACATGATCAGTCAATCAAGCTACGAATGCGAAAAGAAAATTATGCGTCAGAGGAGAAATATGTTTAGTGTACGATTACGCATACTCGAATTTGAAGTTTTAAAATTAGTTAAAGTTAGCCTCTTATGTTCCTTCCATGGAGCTTAATGTATGGTGTATTGCATTTTTTTCTTTATTTTTTGTTTGTTTCGTTTGTGCCACACTGTAATGATCACACTGTGATTTTACCTCTTACTCTTATCATTTGCTTGTTTGACGATGTATCATTTTTGTACAGCTTTTACTCGCAAGTCTTGTCTGAGCTATAGCCATGCTAACGCACGAGTCTCTACCTAATGCAACTCACATAAACAAAAGTCAAGACTCACATTCAGAAATGTAAAACCAAAAACAAAAACAAAAAACGAAATTTGCGCCTTGCTTCTATTGTTTGTATGTGCTTGAAAAACGTTTCATTTTCAAGTTATATTTTGCTCTGCGAGTGTATCTATATAGAACCAAAAAACGAATGAAAAAAAAACACACACACATTGACCAGCGCAACATAACAGAGAACGTTTCCGTCGGATTTGGTGGCTGCCGGATTCCTTAGTAAAAAAAAAAAAAACATTTCGAAAAGGTTAAGTGAAGTGGACCCTCGATTGGATAAAGTAGAGGTAAGGCATTCGACTACTTCGGACACAGGTTAGTTTGTGGTGATGTGTGACGTACAAGATAATCTTCGGGACGCTGGTTTTTATTCTTCCCGATGTGGGTTTTCTGTAGATTTTTCTGTAGTATTCCATGCATTTGTGGATTTTTTAAGCATACAGCAGACCGCATGTAGTGAATAATCTTTACCCTACTTTAATACGTTTCCAGGGTCCACTTCACAACACCAGACCCTTCCTCACAATTCACCAAGCCAGTCAACAGCAATTTCTAACCAACAAACAAAAATTCCCCTTTTTGCCTTCTCTACCCAACCCTGCAGGCTCAACCGATCGATCCAGACTTGACGGCGAAGCTGCTGGGCCGTGGAGTGGCCGTCTCGCCCGTGGTGACAGTGGAACCGAGGCGTCGCAAATTCCACAAAGCGATCACGCTCAGCATGCCAGCGCCGAGAGCCCACAGCCAGGGGATGATCAATCAGTACTCGGGCAGTGCCCCAACGTTGCGGTTGCTATGCTCCATCACCGGTACGTACGCACTCTCACATTGCTCGGTTCTGGAACGAATATCCCAACTCTTTGTGAACGGGGTTAGTCTTGATTTTGCCTGTCCACCGTGCCGCAGTCAGTGGTGACGTGGTTATCATGATCCCGTAGTTTCCATCCGTTTGTTTCATACTTAAACTTAAATCTTCCCGCTCGAAATGCGGGTGGGCATCATCAACCAGTCTGTTGGCAATATCAAACAGTCCACACACACACACACAAACACATACGCGCAAACGTACCACAATGCAGTGTCATGATCTAGCAAACGATTGGGCGCGGTAAACCTGTCATCTGTCAGTCATGTTCATTCACTTCCCAATAGTATACCACATGAAGCCTCATAATAGTTGTCGATGCTGTGTGTTCTTCTGAAAACCATCAGAAGCAACAGAGAGCCTGAGATCAGACATTGCTGTAGCATTAGTTGTCCCTCTGATGTCTGAAGATGATTTTTTTTTGTAAATTCTTTTTTAGTTTTAGAACACCTTAAGAGATTAGACCTTCTATTCGAAAAAAATACTCTGTAAAGAATGTTAACGTTGTGTACATTTTGACACGATTTTGAAATGATCATGCTGCTCATCATTTACACGTGGTTCGTCGTACTACACACTCTCCAAACAAGAAAGCATGAAATACAACAGATCACACAGCTTCCCGTTGAAGATTGTTGCCGTGGGAAATTCCTTTCTCTGAAGTGGGAAATAGATTTAACATTCACAAAACCGTTTGGATCACAATATTTGAAAAAAAAAAACAAACATTTTTCATTACTCGTTGTGTTGCGATTGGTACTGCCATAGTGTCCATTATGAATTCTACCGCATTCGTTTCGTCTCGCTAGATCACTGTGCGTGTATATTTAACATTTACCTGTGTGTTGTATTGACTGCTAATTGATATTTATTTTCCGTTGTTTTTTTGTTGTTGGGAAATTTAAAACGTTTTTCTGATTATTTTTCCCCGTGTATCGTTGCTTTACCGTTGTGTACATTACCTTAACCACAAATTTCTTGTTGCGCGGAGTGTGATTTCGTGATTGAACTTCTTCGTTTTTACGATTGGCTTTTTCAAAACCACCATTTCACTAGTACGTTTTGTACGGGTTTGTTTTTCCTTTCTGGTGTGAGATTTCTTTTTTTTTCCCTGTGATGTGTTTTTGTGTTTCAGATTTCCTTCCGTTTTCACCATACCACCCTTGTTGTGTTTTTCTTTTCGTAATAGTGATGGATTTTGGGTTCATGTGCGATGCGATGTGTTGGAGTGCAGTGTGATAGTACATTTATTTTGTGAAATAGTTTTTTTTTTATATGTTTTATTAGACAAAAACACATTCACACACACATACACATATGCATACAAAGTAACACAATCAATCCGTACTCCCGTTTCACGTTGTGTAGTGGTCAAGCATTGCTGCAGTACAAGCGCCATTTTGTCAGCAAACCAGAATCATCCATTTGTGAGCGTATCATCCGTTTGTTGAGTTGAGAGCGAGCGAGAGAGAGAGAGAGCGAAAGTTAGCAGATTTATACTAAAGAGAGAGAAAAAAAAACACACAACACAATCTCTTACATCAAACTCAAACTCCTTAAAATACATTACATTTTTCCATTTACAAAAATTGTTCCGATTTCGTACTAATACCTCGTACAATATGCCTGTTACTGCACGCATTCCCATATTGCGCTCTCTACCATGAAGGTGTGTTTCGGAAAAGATCTCTGAAAGGTAACTAACAAAAAAAACAACAAAACTAAAACAAAAAAAATTAAACAAAACCAAGCAAAAACAATCAAAAACAGAAAAAAAAACAGCAACATGAAACGAAAGCCAAGAGGGTCCAAGCCCAAGCCCAATCTCTCTTGGGAATTTCATTGCAGTTTCTTTTGCGAGTCTCTTTTTTTGTTGCATTATTATTTTGCTATCAAGCAGTTAAGAAAATCGAAAAGCAATGCCAAAAACACAGACAAAAGTTTCAAAAGTAGCATTAAAAATTCAAAACTCCTTACAGAAAGCGAACCCATAACGGATACGCTACGTTCGAATTGGAAACTTTTGGTCCTGAGATTATTGTTTTTTTCTACTCTAAAATCTTCTCTATTATATTCTCTGTCTTTCACACCTTCACTATGCTATGATCGCTCCGGTTTTGTTGTTTTCATATCTCTATGAATGACTTTGCACACGGGGCGTTTTTGCACAACACCCTCTGTGTGTGTGTGTATTCTCTCTGTTAAGGTTCGTCCCTGTACCTTTTTTGTTTAGCGATTTTTCGTCTGTATGATGTTTTTTTTCCACATTTTTCCAATCAGTTTCGGATTCGTTTGGCTTTCGTTGGTCGAGTTTGTTTGGTTCGTTTGTTCGTAATTTTTTCTTGCCGTGTGTATGTTTTCACCAGACAAGATGGTTCCGTTTTTGGGATAATTTATGTTTTGCGCAACAGCTAAACGCTCTTCGTCCAAGTATTACTACCACTACTACTCGTTAATGTTTGCGCTGAGATTTGATTTGTTGGTTTGCGTTTTTGCGGTTTGTGTTTCTTGAGTGCGGTTGAAGCTGATAGTATGCTCAATGTCTACCTGGTTTTCTTTTGGCGTTACGTTCTTCCAGTTTCGTTTAAGAATGCTCTCATTCACTTCTTTAATATTTTCTCGGTTATTTTACCCTTAAACTCCTAGCCCTTGCCAACCCCTCCCCCTCGGTGTATGTTGTTGCCATTTTGTTTTATTGCTGTCTGTGTGTATGGATTTCATTTCATTAAACGTTACAGTTTTGCTAAAAATATGTCTTATGCTTTTTGGCACTTTGGTCGATTAGTAACAAGTTGGGGCCGAGCAGTTGTTGAATTGTGGATACGTTTTTTTGTCTAGCCTTTCCGGTTGTCCTCTGTAAGATTCGTTACCGATTCCGTTCGTATCGTACGTTCAATGGAAACTCCTTTGAAGGGTGGGCTTACAGCTGGACGCGTCTCTTAATTTTTTTTATCCTAGCCTTATCTCGTTACGAATCACTTAACTCTTGAAGCACAACCATAATTTGAGCGTGTAGTAATCTTTTCACCCACAATAATAATGCACCAAATCCAATACGCGAGATGTGTTGTTTTGCCGGTAATCGATTTCCTTTAATCAATCGCATTTTAAACTTCTTTATCGAATCGAACAGATAGATTGAAGACCATTCCGATGACTATCCACTTTTCTGCCCCGCTCTTCTGACGTATGATTTTGTTTTTTATTTAAAACTAAACGAATCAAAGTTTTGACAGGTTATGCCTGGCTGTGAGTTTTCCTTTTTCTTTGCAAACCACATGTTTGCGGTTACCGAGAGAGCTTTACTTACCTTTTCGTTCAAACATCACCGCCATCAATGAGAACAAAAAGAAAAAAAATCATACGATATACACTTTGTGATCACCCTCCGACCTATTTTATGCAAATTTCGATAGCATTTCCCCCTAGCATATTCCCCCCTAGATCTCAGGTACCCTACCAAAAGCATTCCAATCATTTCGATTTTGTCGTCCGTTTTGGTTGTGTCACAATAAGTTTAACAAGCATCTTTGTTCCTTCTCGTAAGTTAGTTTTTCCTTTTTCTTATATTTTTGCAAGGCTTCTGCTTTCCGAGTTGTGTCTACTACTTGATTTTCTCTCTTGGTTTGGGTTAGAATTTTGCGTTCCATTTCTATTTTCGTACACACCGTTTTGGATGCAGAATTGCTATTCTGGCCATGTTTTGCAATGAAATTGGGCGGAAGATATAGGACGGTGCCAGTAAACCAATCTGCCTACAGAAGCAGGAATTGAACTTGTGCCCTATGTTGCGTTACGAAACCCATCTTAAGTTGAAGCGATTTTAGTTGCACTTGGGATTGGTTTTTGCGCTTATGATTTCTCTTTTTTCCTTCGTTTTTTCTTCACTTTACGCAGTAAGTTATAGCATAAATAAGTGAGCGTGACCAAAGCTTTTCAGTTATTGAAAGAGAGTGAGTAAGAGAGAGAAAGAGAGAGCAAAAAAAAGCAAAAAAAAGACAAAATGTGACTGTGTTAGTTGCCCACAGGAGAACTTTTCTGAAACCGTTGCTAAAAGCCAGTGTGTCGAAGCTGCTGTGCTCGTCCAGACTATCGTCCGATAAGCCATAATCCCACCAGAACCATTTGCCGGTCATTTTTCCAAGCACCTGGTCTAGGAAGTATGGTTGTTGAATGCCATTCGAGTTATGATCTGTCCTTTCCCGTAACACCAAGCACACCTACACTGTTGTAAAGCCATCACGCGTCCTTTCATCCGGGTTTTCATCTGCCGTTCGGTTCGAATGCTCATTAGACTAGAGATTATCATATAGCTTCACCAACCATCATCAAGGATATTTGTTGTTTGGTTTTTAATATTTTGAGTAAGGATTTTTGTTACCTTAATCGGTCCTTCCGACATTTCACGACACTCGCGGAAGCTTAACGCTTACGTACTTGGCCCTTCTCAACATCCTCTCACATGGTAACACTCATTTACACAGCTCCGATTGTACAATCGGTCCTAGGGTATATAAGATATGATTTTAATTGTTTAATTTAATCAACTCCATTTCACAAACTAGAGTATCATCAGTAACTTTTCCGTAATGTGCGCAATCTCTGCATCATGTATCACGCACGGCCAGTCTAGAGAGCAGTGCCACGTGTAGAGTTTGTTGTCCATCTGTCGTCTGTATCATTGTCAGTTTTTAGCGATATTGTGTAGTTTTGCACAGCTGAGTATGGGTATTGGGTATAGTTTTTGAAAGCAAATCTCTTGGTTAAGTTGTTAAAATTGTGTAGGACACTATAAGAAAAAAAATCTTAAAACAACCGGTGGATAGTAATGGTTTCGAATAGTTATCTTATTCAGTATATTCCATTTGCTTAGCAAAACATAGGACATACATTTAGTAAAAGAGTTTCGATTTTGCAATTTGTTTTGTTCCTATACATTTTAAAGCCCCTTTTTTCCATACCTGAAGCTGTTTCATTTGTTAGCCTCAATCTCTACTCATCTTTTGCACCTGCTTGCAACGTTCACCTACACACAGCCTTCTGGCTAAATTATGTTCATACAGCCTCATCATCACCATCGCCATCGCCATCGTTCGCCATCAGGGTTCATTATCGTTCTGAGCTTTGGTTTGCTTTAACACATGATAATTGATCTGTTTTGAAGGTGATTTACTGGGTTTTCCCTTTTCTTTTTGTAGTCTGTGTGATTCGAGCTGTTTTTGAGTTGTTTTAGGTTTTTGATTGTGTAGAGTCCAAGTTTTTTTTACGGATTTTTTTTCGGATAGTTTTTTTCTCCTTAATTTGTCTTTATAGTTTTTTGTTCGTTTGTTTTTTCGTGCAGCAGTGTGCTTCGGAGTAGAACCGGAGTGACACCGTCCCGGTCCCGGGACCGGTGCGCCCCATCTAAACTGTGTGTATCTGTGTTTTAACTCAAACTCTGTCCCAGAGAAGGTTTAAGTAGCGATTAGTTGATGGAGGAAAAGAAAAAACTGTGCCACGATCAGGTGTATCGCGATCGCGACGCGTCGTTGTTCATAGTTTCATCCCTCCACCCCCCTTCAAAATTAGCTCAATCCATGAGAACGATAAAACCGGTACCGGTGGGAACTGGTGAAGCTTGCAACAATTCATAATACTGCATACTGAATGTTTTTCGTTTCGTTTTCATTACTCTCTCAATGCTTGCGATTTGCTAGTGCAGTTGTTTTGTGTGAGCAAAAAGTGTGATGCTAATATGTTCGATACCATTGTCTTGCTTCTCTTTTCATTTTCCTCTACCCATACACTTGCATCGTACATTTACATAATTCTACACCACACGACAATAATACACGGTAAAATACGTACACACACATACATCACATATAAACACGATGCACCAAAATTTTGCGCACACATTCTGGCTACCACGTTCATCTATATCTGCATATCTCGCGATTGCGTTTCCAACAACGGTTTCAATTTTACTTGCCAATTTACAAAACCACACACACACACACACAATACGCCCGCCGTGAGCGGCACTTGAATGCAACCATGCTGATCTATACTCACCCCCAAAAACCTTCCAAAACCCATGTACACATATTCATCAACAAAACATAACTAGGTGGTACGACACGGGCCCAATGGGAGGATGTCACTGGATCGACGCCGCTCACGTTCGTGAACGATTGCGTATCGTTCACGACCACCGTATCGGCACGGTTCTGGCTGATGGACTGCCGCAACATTGCCGATGCAACCAAGATGGCAACCGAGCTGTACAAGTAAGAACGGGTCGAGGTTCCTCTAGAGGGGCTGGTATTCACTGTTCCACTGATTGACCGCTTTTCTTCTTCCCCTTCCCGTGTTCCCAATTCCCAATTACAGAGAAGCCATACACGTGCCGTTTATGGCTAAGTTTGTCGTGTTCGCCAAGCGTACCGATCCGCTAGAGGCGCGTCTCCGTGTCTTCTGCATGACAGATGATCGTGAGGACAAAACGCTCGAGCATCAGGAACATTTTACGGAGGTCGCCAAGAGCAGGGACGTGGAGGTGCTGGAGGATAAACCGCAGTACATTGAGCTGGCCGGCAACCTGGTGCCGGTAACGAAATCGGGCGAACAGCTGGCCCTTCCGTTCAAGGCGTTCCGCGAGAATCGACTGCCGTTCGCGGTGCGCGTCAAGGACCAGCACGCGGACATCGTGGGCCGAACGCTGTTTATGCGCGAGCCGAAGATAGCGAAGGGTGAACCGCCGCAGCAACCGATCTGCATACTGAACATCGTCCTGCCGGAAACGATCATACCGGAACAGACGACCACGATTAGCGATTCGCACGAAATTATGCTACGCGTGGGACGCTCCCGGGCCGTTGTTCCACCGCGCCAGCTCGTCGACGATCAGAACTATCTGGGCGAGTTGCGCATCGTGGACATCTCGAACCTGCTCGGTGAGGATTGGATTAAGCTAGCGCCGGAAATTGGTGTCAGCGAGACGGATGTGGAAAATATTGTCGCTCAAATACCGACCAGCACGGCACAGCAGGCGCAGGCCATGTTGAAGCAATTCCAGTCGAAACCGAACAATGACTTTAACATCCTCGAAAATGGGTTGCGTACGATCCATCGGGACGATATCGTGGAGCGGTGTATACGTAGTGCGACGACCACCGGGACCACGACCACCGTGACCATGCGCAACAAAACTTCCTTCTCGATCGGCAAACGTAGCGTCGATGCGGTGGAAATGTTCTCCGAAACGGATTCCATTGTAAAGATGGCACAAAAAGAAGGTAGGACTGGTTTTGTTAGGTGTAAATGTATGTTTCTAATTGTGCGCTAACCATTTTCAGATCGCCTCTCCAAAACGGAATCCACCAAATATTCGGGCGAAGAAAAAACCGTCGAAGAGTCGGAAGAATCGGAAGAGGAAATGGTGAAGAAAACGGTGGCCGAGCGAAGGAAACAGATCGAGAAACGGCTTTCGGCGGATCGATCGATACCGGCCTCGACGCAGAAAAGGGAGCTGGTGGAGGAAATTATTACCATCAAGCGGCAAAGTGTTATTGATGATACGCGCGCGAAGCACGAGGAAGAAATATTGCTCCAAAAACCGATCGACAACACCTACAAATCGTCTACCATGCCCGAACCGGTGGTGAAGCTAAAAACGACCGTCGTCAAGGATGGACCGGGTGTGCGGAAGGATGAGTTCGAACAGGAACTGCAGGACAAGTTTAAGGCAACGCTGAAGAACGTGGAAGAGTTTGAGCACAAGTCGGAGGTGTTGGAGCACATGGCCACGGAAGTGACGGTTGTGCCTTCGCCCCGAGTCGTGGAAGAGATTAAGAAGAAGGTCGAGGAACGTGTGCCGCAAGACTCTGCGTCTGTGGAGCAGATGGTCGAAAGTGTGACTCCGGTGCCGAAGGAGCGTGTACCGGTACCGGCCAAGCGTACCAGTCTCACCAAGGAACCGGAAGAATTCCAGGGCGTTGTGGAGGAATCGATCAAAGATGTTAAGCAACGCATTAGCTCGTTCGAGACCAAGTCCAAGAGTGAGTCGCTCGTGGACAGCAAGCAGTCCTCGGTCGATACTACCAGCGGACGTGACTCGTGGAGTGAAGAGTATCGTGCAGAACAGCGACACTCCAGCGATACGAAGCGTACCGAATCGGAACAGATTTCCGAAGATTCGGAACAGGAACTGTTGCTGCTTCAGAAGGATGATACCACGTGCCAATCGCGCACGGTTGATGAACTGTCAAGCGTGCAGACAACACACCAGGCAAGCACCACCGTGGAACAGGTGAAAGTGCACGGTGTTTCACGCACAGTGGAGAAGGAAGCTCACTTCGAAGAGTTCGCTGCGACCGACATCAGCACTGTGCCCCAATCGAAGGAATACGATTCCGAACCATCATCACTGTCGGAAACTACCAGCACTTCCAAGCGTGAGGAAAGCATTTCGCAGCACTTCAAGTCCGAAACTGTCAGCAAGGTAGAGGAAACGGTTACCAAGATGTCAACAACGGTGGCGTCTAAAATGATGCAGGATAAGCTGCAGGAACCGTTCTCCTTTGCCGTGGACGATGAAACGATTGTGCGGGAAGAGTTTGTAGCGCGCAGTGCCGAGAGCAGTAGCTTCACCGATCGGAAGGTAGAATCGGTTGTGCGCGAAATTCGTGACCAGGAACCGGTCGTTGAGAAGCACGACATGCATCGCGAGGTGAAGGAAACGTCCGACAAAATGGCTGCCCTGATGACGAAGGAAACGGTACAGTCGGCGGACGGTACCGTGCCCCAGGTGTCCTCGACCGAGGCGTACACCGTCGAGAGTTTCGATGGGCTGCAGTCGGAGACGGTCAGCAAGGATGCGATGGGTATGGTGGCGGAACGTACCGATAAAACCATTTCCAGCATTGAAACGGGCGTTCGGCAGGGTGAGGATACGGTCAGCGAGAAAATTGTCGAACGCGAGGAAGAGGTACGCCGGGTGGAGGAGAAAACGGCTGACAAGTCGGTGGACAGGCCGTCGGTGATGGAAACGGTTTCGCGTACAGTTTCGCAAGAAATTACCTCCAAAATACCGGTACCGTCGAAGAAAAGCTCACCGGATGCAAAGGAGCAGTCGCCAACATCGGTCCCAAAGCCCGATGAGCCACCAACCAAAGTGGACGAGTCCCCAAAGCTGTCTGAAGTAACATCGCTTGCCGAAGAAGTGGTAGAATCGGTCACGGAACAGGTTGAGTCGGTAGTTTCGAAAATTCCACGCTTCGGAACTGCTAAGCCACAGCAACCATCCAAACCGGAACCGGTTGTGACGGCCAAGTCACCTGAACCGGATAGTGCCAGCCTGTCTAAAATACCGGTCCTGAAGGACCGTAAAGTGTCGGAACAGTTTTCAAGCGATTCTTGCGATACGGTAATCGTACAAAAATCGATCGAAGAACAGGAGCGCTCCTTGGTCGAAGAATCCACGATGGAGCAAATGCATCGCGAAGAGGACGAGGAGATTATGTCCGCAACTGCGTACGGTAATGAACGGGCAGTGACCGAGATCATCACCGAGGATCATCGTGCCGTAACACCGGACGACTTTATCGACGAGATCATCGATGAAGCGCAGGGCAAGGTGCAGCAACTTCAATCGGCCGAAGTGACGGTCGGTACACTGGATCTAAGCCACTCGGAAGAAGGTAAGTAGCTTGCTGTTTATCCTTAAGGGACATGTAGTAACTCGTCACTGTTCCCGTCTTACAGAATCGTTCGACAAGTCTGCCTACCCGATGCAGGAATACATCTCCGAAACGGGACGCGTTGCCTACGACGCAAATGCGACCATCGACGAGGACGAACCGGAACACGACAAGTGGAAAGGTAGGTGGCGCAATATGGCACTATTAGTATCCATCAAACAAAAAAAAAAAACCCCAAGAATATCACTGTCCACACATTCGGACACATGCTTGTGGACAACTCGTTCGGCCTTTGATCGCTCCGTGCGTTTTGAAAGGAAAAGGTCGAGCAAAAAACATTCACACCATTCACACTCAAAAAACCAACCCCACCGTGTTTTGTTACTAACTTTTACGAGAATGCACCCCTATCTCACGGATGCCAGAGCTTCCATGAAGCAACAAGCTACAACAAAGCTACCCACACAATGATCATGATAAACTGTATGGATCCCTTCTTGCATCCCGCTCTCTGAATATGTATGAGTGATAAAAATGAATTCTTTTCGATTGTGTCATCACAACTTTTTCTTTCTTCTTTCGTTTCTCTCCCACCTGTTCTCCCTCTTTTATCTCCTCCCCTTGCGAACATCGCTTTTGTACATTTTTTTGTTGTTGGTTCTGTTTCCTTGTTTCCTGTGTTATCTACTCCGTGTTTTCCCCTTTTTTTCGTTATCGTCACGAATACTACTCAAGGTTCTTAAACTTTTACTCAAATTTCTACTTTTTTCGGTTTTGGGTTTGCTTTAATTTGCATTTCTACGTTCTGAAAATGAAATTGGGTGATTGGGTTTAGTTTTCCAAACGAAAAGAAACATTACTACAACTACAATCCCAAAAAAAACAAGACGGGTCAAAACTCTCTGCCTAACACCATGTCATCCTCATGATTAGCGTTTTTGTTTGCTCACTTCCCGTTTGTTGTACAACCTTAGCTTTGTTTCGAACCTCTTTCGTAAGTGGAACGGTTTTTTTTCCTCACATGTTTGTTTACTTCACTGTTTATAGGATGTTGAAATCGGCACTGTTCAAATTTGGTTTTACTCGTTTCCTTGTTTCCTTCTCGATCGTTCAGTTAGCGTAAAATTTGTTAGCTAAACTAAACTTGTAGGATTTAAGTTCCTTCTCGTACTATCTTGTTAGTGTACAATGTTTTTTTTTCCTATGATAATTAGACTCACCTAGTGGTACTGTTGTTTTGAGTTGGTTTAATTTTAGCAAATTTAGAACAACACACGACTATCGATCGACTGCAAGTAAGCGTAGTGGTGTGTTTGGTTCGATTACCACGAAGGAAGCATCCTTCGCTCGTTGTTTTAGCAAATGTTTTATGAACAAATTATAAAATTTTCAAAATCATTTAGTTACGTTCCGTCGTGGCCTCCACCGCCTTACCCAACCCCCCCTAACACCTCCTCACTGTTAAGTTTGCATTTATTGGAAAACTCTCGAATCACTCCCATTGTCGTAGTTTGCAAGTTGACATTCATGCATTTATTCATGTGTGTTCGCGATACGAACAGCGCACTTCCCGAGGGCATCTCGTACAGCATCTCGTTTCCTGTTTTCCGTTGTTTTACACACGGCTTTAGAATGTATGTAACAGCCATCTCAACCATCTTCATCGAAGCTCTACTTCTCGCTGTTCACCCTTTTCACCACGCTCATCTCCGCTCATTTCCCGCCGGAGTGCAATATGCGCGCCCGAGTAAAAGCTGCCATATTCGATCCTTCAGTCTTCAGCATTCGTCGCGTGAAACGGATGAACCATTACAAATTAGCATTTCTTGTCGGAACCTTTCCTGCTCAAAACAGCAACAACAAAAAACAACCTTTGTTGATCAAAAACAAGCAACAACTACTGCATTAGCTGAGCCTGAGTGCCAGTGCTCAGGGTTTTCGTTTTTGTGTCGTTATGTTGTGCTATGACAGCTTGTGGTTAACCTTACCGATTCGGTGGAATTTCCTGCATCATATGGCTTCCTCTGCTCCGCACACGCCTCCTCCAATACGCGATTCCTTCGACCAGCGCACACGTTACGCCCGTTACGTGCCCAACATTTTGTTTTTGGTTTTCGCACGAGACATGTTCATCTGCCACAGGGATAGGAAGCAAAGCTCATCCGGTTTTCATGGTTTATTTCCCTGCTAGGGTATGGCTTTTGTGTTCTTCTCTCTTGTACGTTATATGCCCCGGTCCTTCATAACGGTGCGTAACGCTTTGGTGCGTTATTCCCCCAATGGTCATTCAAGGTTTCTTCTACTTTGCTCCACGAATCACTTAGCATCGATCGTGCACTTCATGGAACTTCCCTAGCTCATCTTACCACCGACGGCTCTGCAACATTTTAGTATACATATTTAAACTTATACACACACACACGTACACGTATTCGCATACATACATTCAAAACATCATACGCAAAACAGTACCAACCAACCAACCAACTTGTGTTCTAGATGTGAAAAGTGTGCAGCTTGTTTAAGCTCAATTAAAGTAGTAGCGTGTGTGTGTTTTGTCCCAGAGTTAGAAAAATTCGCTTCAACTATTGACAATCAAAACGATTATTGATCCGCTGTGTTAACATCACTTTACAAAAAGGTCAAATATTGATTTCCCCTTTACGTTGAATGTTTTGTCAAAATTACTGCTGCTGAGTCCTTCCCAAAACTCCAGACATTCTCGCATTGATTTTATCATTAGAATACGGTTTCATTTCATGCCATCCGTCACGGTATGCTAGCTTTCGATCGTGAAAAGCCATATTTCATTACGCATTACTCGGCGCCAGCATCTACGTGCTCTACCGGCAGAGGACCTTTTGCTTAGTTTTCCACACCAACCGTGCTCTAATTTCTGGCCATGTAGAGAATCGATTTTGGGCTCACCTGTCCGCGGTGTCCTTCGCCTGCTGATTGCACAACTTTCCAGCGCGAAGTATAGGGCTTCGCCGTAGACCAGCGCGACACTGCTCTGCCCTAGAGGCGGGCTCGCGCCGCACGCAAAAATGGTGCGGTTGGCTGTGTGCAGAGGACACTAACTTCGTACGCCATAATCCTCTTATGAAAGCTAGCATGCGGAAGTGTTCGGCCAGAGTCCTGCCACTCGCCTGTCCAAATGTCACCGGGCCACCGGGTGTGTAGGTGCGTGCGATGTGTGTAGAAGTGCATGAGGGGGGGTGCAGTAGAATCGCGTAAAACAGAATCCCCTGTTGTGCTGCACGACGCGAAGGTAGTTAGTTGCGTATGTAGCTTCCACCGAGTAGGGTCAGCTGTGTATAACGTTTTTTGTGTGAGGTTTGCTATAGTACCATCCATCCAGCAGGTGCCACGATCGAGCCAATAAAAGGTGTAGAAATCTATCGAGTTTGTACCAAAGTTCGGATTTGGTTTTGAAGGAGTGAACAAATTTGATTTGAAACTTGTGCCAGTGCTTTACTACATCAGTGTATTTGCTGTGCCGATCACTATCGTAAGTGCTAGTGACGTTTTGCCAACCAAAGGATAATTGTTGCTCCGGTAAGCTAATTTTGTTTGATTGAAACGATAAACTGAAATGGCACTTGCAAGGCAAAAGTACAAGGTCTTTAGTAGAGCTGTAGATTTCTCTAGAAGGTTTTCTGTGACGATTGGATACTGTGGAAATTGTAACGGATAATTTGAAACATTCGAAGTGGTGAAATATTCTAATGATAAAATCAGTAGACATTTTGGGCTCCTAATTGATCAAAGTTTGTAATTGTCTTACTAAGAATACATTTTCTATAAGTAGTAATTATTTAACGAAAGACGATTAGAAAAATTCAAACACATTTGGCCGTTTGGATGTTTATGATTTTACTCATACTGATGTGGATAGGATACATGTTGAATATTAGATTATGAGCTCCAGATTGCAAGACCGTTTTTGTTGCTCTACTTCTAAGTTTTCTCATGCAATTTTTAACCCATGTCTCGTTCTCGAATTAACTCAAACAATTACTCAAAACAAGGAAGGATAAAAAAAATTCCCGTTGAAGATTTGAAGAAACATAAAGTCGACAGTAAAATTGCATCAGAAAATCTTAACACACTGTTGCTGTGAGGTCGTCACTGTGAGGTTTTTGCGGCCCCGATTTGCTCCATCTACCATTCCCAGTCAGCCGGTATAGAGTGAATCTAGTTTCAGTTTCGTATTGCGTTCGGTTTGGCTATTATGGTTTTGGCTCTTGTGTTCTCCTTTCCTTCTCAATTGGATGTACGATTGTTTTTTTTTTTTGTGTTAGAACTTATTTTTGCGACGCTTCAACTCCCTACACGTTTTTCAAAGCACTCCTTCTCTGCAAGCTACAATACACCGGGATTGAAACTGTGAGGAAAACTGATTGGAACGTTTGGTACAAAATTGCCTTTGGGTCTGTCTGGGTGCCAAATTGAATTAAACGTAAGACAGGGGGACATGGGTAAAACTTATTCTCACGATTTCAAAACCATGCTATTGTGCATTCTCTGTCTCGCTTTTTGTATTACTGTGTGCGTGTTAGAAAATTCATTTCAGTACAAAAAAACAAACAAAATCTAAAATTCTAAATCTTTTCCATATCTCTTTACCGATCTAAGCGGGAGACCTTGTTTCCATTTTCTGTTTCATTTGCGAATCATTTGTACATAAATAACAACAACAAAAAACAGCTGAAAACAATCGAAACCTTGCACACATCCAACATCCGGATATTTACACACGTACACACACATACTCATCCACACGGACGGGGCAAAATGTTTTGGAGATACATGCGAAGGAATTCACCGGAAGGGAAACATACATGGGGTCCATGTTTGGGGGTTTTTTAACCCCCCCCCATGAACGACCGGCCGTACTAGTGATTTAAGAAATATTACGCTGTGTGTGTTTATTCCTATCGTTGGTTTCTCTGTCATCATAACAACCGTACTAATCGCTCAGCTCATTTCTCATTGCGTCGTTTACAATCCATCTGTCCGCAACATATCTTTCTATTTCACCTCTTTCCTCTGATCCTTATTAAATTGTTGTGATTAATTACACGCTGCATACAATGCTCTTACCTGTGTGGATTTTTCGTACAAAAACAAACAAACAAAACACATCACGTGTCCGCTGGTGTTCCACATTTGAAACCCAACGTAACGTTAACACACTAATTGGTCACAATCTGTCTGTGGTGTGCGAAACCGCGTGAACGATCCGTGAAACTACTTCGCTTGCGTCCAAAACCGAAAAAAAACCCCCGAACACGATCGCCCACCAGAGGATGCAAACTCATCCGTGCCCGATGACATGTCGACGACCGATTTCGAAGCATTCCGCGAGTACCACTGGTTGGATACACCGGATGCGGCTGGGCCAGTTGGTCATCGGCACGGCATGGCCCGCACGTCGACACCGATCCGCGACGCAACGATGGCCGCCGTGGTGGCTCTCGCGTCGCTCGAGGATTTGGACACGCTCAGCCCACTGTCGGCCGATGGGCGAAAGTTGGCGCTTCCGGAGGAAGGAAGCAGCACGGGTGATGAGGGAGGTGCCGGTGAGGCGGACGCGTCGGCGGCGGCGACAACGGTAACCGCAAGCGCTATCAAATCGTCACGCAAGCACTTCAATCTTGACCTGGACATGGACGCTACCTCGACCAAGACGACGACGACCACGACTTCGACGACTACCGCGACGAAAGCACGCAAGACGACTACCTTTGAAAAGGGTTTCAAGCCCGACACTCATTCCAATCGCGGAACGTCGCCGATGAATGAGATCATTGAATCGCCCGACAGTGTGCACAGTGCACGCTTCGGGCGGGGTGACTCGCCTGCGATTAAGCTCGTGATTGGACGCAAAGAGATCAAAACTTCGGACACGTCGGCCATCACGGAGAGCCGGCTCACCGTGTACGGTCACAAGGATGTGGAGATATCGATCAGTTCGCAATCGACCATCAGTCTAACGACGACGCATACGTCGAAGGACGGGCGCGAGAAGACAGCCGAGACGAGCTCGTGCGGTGGTGAGGTGAAGGAAGTAAGTACCGGCAAACGCTACAAACAGTTCAAGCTGGTGGACGATCCAGACTCGGAGCAGACGGAACGCAAACGTGATGATGCGGTATCGTTTTCAAAGAAGAAGAGCGTTTATCTATTTGGAAGCTTCGATTCTAGCTCGGGATCGCCCATTACGGAGACGAGTGTATCGCAGCACGTCACTGATACGGGAATCTCTTTAACGAGGGGATTCACCGAAACCATGACCTCGCCCGGTGTTATATCTTCCTCTGCGGAGGAGAAAAATAAGAAAGTAAGCATCATCACAGACACTGCGGTGGATGTGGAAATAGAGGAGCTAGAGCTTACCGATGCTGGCCTAAGCCCTATCCTGCCCGACG
Organism: Anopheles stephensi; assembly: GCF_013141755.1. Lineage (NCBI taxonomy): Eukaryota > Metazoa > Arthropoda > Insecta > Diptera > Culicidae > Anopheles > Anopheles stephensi. Next base: position 62,828,997 of record NC_050202.1, on the reverse strand, counting down.
AAACGGATGTAACGGCCGATTTTCAGATGGCGGAAGAGGATGTCCACTTTGCCCACACGGGCACGAGCCCGATGGACTTTGAGGAGCAGTCAGTGTCCGCCGCGCTGGACACTTCCGAAGCAGCGACGCTCACTGACCGGGTAGAGACGAAAGATGCGTCGAACAGTCCGCTCGATGTACCCATCACATCCATTCTCAAGCGAGACGTCAGCAAGCTCACCGATGAAGAGCTGCTGACGGGTCGGCGAGGATCGGGTGATGTGAAGGCAAAGATTAAGATGCTTGAACAGAACCAGAAGGCACACAGTGCACAAAGCTCCCCGAAGAAGAAGGTAGAGTTTGAGGAGCATCAGCTGAAGATCGAAAGGCAGGACTCACCGAAACGGCAGAAGGCGTCAGGCAAAATCACGGAGCTTCGCAAGATATTCGGTGAAGAGGAAGAGCCTGTCGAATCGAACGTCATGTCAGAATCAATACCACCTATCCAGGAGGTAATTAAGCAGTTGGAAAAGAGGATCGCTGTTAATCAAGTGGATCGAAAGATTGCTGTCGATCAGGTTGAAAGCACCGCACGAGGCGAGGCGTTATCCAAACGTGTCGATGTTGATGTCGATGATTTACAATCTCAAATAATACCCATAAAGACGACAAAAGTGCCAGAGTGTTTGACAGAGAAAGAGCAACAAATAGCCAAGCTTGTTCATGGAGTGCAGAGCCTTGGTTTGCAGGAGGAAAAAGCAAAGCAAGTAGAGCAAGAAAAGCGCAATGCCGAGCAGAGAGCTGCGCTTGATGAACCGGTATGCGAGAAGCTTGTGGATCGCAAATTCATCCCTGATCTGGTAAAGGATGATTTGGAGGAGGATGAAAACGAATTACGAAAGACAAATGATCTAATCAAAATGTTTGAAATGAAGCAAACAACAACTGAAGAATCCATTAAGAGTAGCCCCAAGCGAAAACATGTACCTAGTGTATGTCACAAAGTGTCTGCATCATATGTTTCATCGATGGCAAGTGATAAAAAAGATTCCATCGATCAGAAGATTGATGAAGTTGACCACAGCAAAACTGAGGTGAGCGAGCAACTAAACATTGCGGATAAAATCCAATCTCAATTAAAAGCTTCCGAATTATCATCTGCTTCTGAAAGTATTGCGGAAGAAGAGTATAAAATGAAAAATATACAGGAACTTAAAGCAAGATTTGAAATCATGCAAGAAGCTAATCAAAGAGCAGCTCAACAAGTATCCACAACAAACAGCACAAAACAAGCACTTGCAGCTATTTCTCAGGAAACAAAAACGCAACAAAAATCGCAAGTTTTAAAAATGGATAAAACACGAGCAAAGCGCGAAATTTCTAAAATTGATAATAACATCATACGACTATTTGAAATCAATGACACAAATTCTAAAATAGAATATTATGAAAGTCGAAAGACGAAACAGGAATCCGACGAGGAAATTGACGAACAAAAAGAAACAAAATACATTACTGAAGATTCTGAACTAAAATTGAGCCAGGAAATAACAGCAAAGAGTAAGAAAGACGATGAACCAGAGCAAGACGAACAGCCCGAGCCATCGGAACCTGTCTCTGACGTTGTTGAAGAGAAGGTGACCGAGGTTGTCGAGGCAAAGATTACTGAGACCGTAGTCGAGAAGGTTGAGGCCAAGCCAGACGACAAACCAGAGCAAGACGAACAGCCCGAGCCATCGGAGCTTGTCTCTGACGTTGTTGAAGAGAAGGTGACCGAGGTTGTCAAGGCAAAAATTACTGAGACCGTAGTCGAGAAAATCCAGGTTGTCTCTGACGTTGTTGAAGAGAAGGTGACCGAGGTTGTCGAGGCAAAGATTACTGAGACCGTAGTCGAGAAGGTTGAGGCCAAGCCAGACGACAAACCAGAGCAAGACGAACAGCCTAAGCCATCGGAGCCTGTCTCTGACGTTGTTGAAGAGAAGGTGACCGAGGTTGTCGAGGCAAAGATTACTGAGACCGCAGTCGAGAAGGTTGAGGCCAAGCCAGACGACAAACCAGAGCAAGACGAACAGCCCGAGCCATCGGAGCCTGTCTCTGACGTTGTTGAAGAGAAGGTGACCGAGGTTGTCGAGGCAAAGATTACTGAGACCGTAGTCGAGAAGGTTGAGGCCAAGCCAGACGACAAACCAGAGCAAGACGAACAGCCCGAGCCATCGGAGCCTGTCTCTGACGTTGTTGAAGAGAAGGTGACCGAGGTTGTCGAGGCAAAGATTACTGAGACCGTAGTCGAGAAGGTTGAGGCCAAGCCAGACGACAAACCAGAGCAAGACGAACAGCTCGAGCCATCGGAGCCTGTCTCTGATGTTGTTGAAGAGAAGGTGACCGAGGTTGTCGAGGAGAAGATTACTGAGATCGTAGTCGAGAAGGTTGAGGCCAAGCCAGACGACAAACCAGAGCAAGACGAACAGCTCGAGCCATCGGAGCCTGTCTCTGACGTTGTTGAAGAGAAGGTGACCGAGGTTGTCGAGGAGAAGATTACTGAGACCGTAGTCGAGAAGGTTGAGGCCAAGCCAGATGACAAACCAGAGCAAGACGAACAGCCCGAGCCATCGGAGCCTGTCGTTGGCGTTGTGGAAGAGAAGGTGACCGAGGTTGTCGAGACAAAGATTACTGAGACCGTAGTCGAGAAGGTTGAGGCCAAGCCAGACGACAAACCAGAGCAAGACGAACAGCCCGAGCCATCGGAACCTGTCTCTGACGTTGTTGAAGAGAAGGTGACCGAGGTTGTCGAGACAAAGATTACTGAGACCGTAGTCGAGAAGGTTGAGGCCAAGCCAGACGACATACCAGAGCAAGACGAACAGCCCGAGCCATCGGAGCCTGTCTCTGACGTTGTTGAAGAGAAGGTGACCGAGGTTGTCGAGGCAAAGATTACTGAGACCGTAGTCGAGAAGGTTGAGGCCAAGCCAGACGACAAACCAGAGCGAGACGAACAGCCCGAGCCATCGGAGCCTGTCTCTGACGTTGTTGAAGAGAAGGTGACCGAGGTTGTCGAGGAGAAGATTACTGAGACCGTAGTCGAGAAGGTTGAGGCCAAGCCAGACGACAAACCAGAGCAAGACGAACAGCCCGAGCCATCGGAGCCTGTCTCTGACGTTGTCGAAGAGAAGGTGACCGAGGTTGTCGAGGCAAAGATTACTGAGACCGTAGTCGAGAAGGTTGAGGCCAAGCCAGACGACAAACCAGAGCAAGTCGAACAGCCCGAGCCATCGGAGCCTGTCTTTGACGTTGTTGAAGAGAAGGTGACCGAGGTTGTCGAGACAAAGATTACTGAGACCGTAGTCGAGAAGGTTGAGGCCAAGCCAGACGACAAACCAGAGCAAGTCGAACAGCCCGAGCCATCGGAGCCTGTCTTTGACGTTGTTGAAGAGAAGGTGACCGAGGTTGTCGAGACAAAGATTACTGAGACCGTAGTCGAGAAGGTTGAGGCCAAGCCAGACGACAAACCAGAGCAAGACGAACAGGCCAAGCCTTCGGAGCCTGTCTCTGACGTTGTTGAAGAGAAGGTGACCGAGGTTGTCGAGGCAAAGATTACTGAGACCGTAGTCGAGAAGGTTGAGGCCAAGCCAGCCGACAAACCAGAGCAAGACGAACAGCCCGAGCCATCGGAGCCTGTCTCTGACGTTGTTGAAGAGAAGGTGACCGAGGTTGTCGAGGCAAAGATTACTGAGACCGTAGTCGAGAAGGTTGAGGCCAAGCCAGCCGACAAACCAGAGCAAGACGAACAGCCCGAGCCATCGGAGCCTGTCTCTGACGTTGTTGAAGAGAAGGTGACCGCTGTTGTCGAGGCAAAGATTACTGAGACCGTAGTCGAGAAGGTTGAGGCCAAGCCAGACGACAAACCAGAGCAAGACGAACAGCCCGAGCCATCGGAGCCTGTCTCTGACGTTGTTGAAGAGAAGGTGACCGAGGTTGTCGAGGAGAAGATTACTGAGACCGTAGTCGAGAAGGTTGAGGCCAAGCCAGACGACAAACCAGACCACGACGAACAGCCCGAGCCATCGGAGCCTGTCTCTGACGTTGTTGAAGAGAAGGTGACCGAGGTTGTCGAGGCAAAGATTACTGAGACCGTAGTCGAGAAGGTTGAGGCCAAGCCAGACGACAAACCAGAGCAAGTCGAACAGCCCGAGCCATCGGAGCCTGTCTTTGACGTTGTTGAAGAGAAGGTGACCGAGGTTGTCGAGACAAAGATTACTGAGACCGTAGTCGAGAAGGTTGAGGCCAAGCCAGACGACAAACCAGAGCAAGACGAACAGCCCGAGCCATCGGAGCCTGTCTCTGACGTTGTTGAAGAGAAGGTGACCGAGGTTGTCGAGGAGAAGATTACTGAGACCGTAGTCGAGAAGGTTGAGGCCAAGCCAGACGACAAACCAGAGCAAGACGAACAGGCCAAGCCATCGGAGCCTGTCTCTGACGTTGTTGAAGAGAAGGTGACCGAGGTTGTCGAGGCAAAGATTACTGAGACCGTAGTCGAGAAGGTTGAGGCCAAGCCAGACGACAAACCAGAGCAAGACGAACTGCCCGAGCCATCGGAGCCTGTCTCTGACGTTGTTGAAGAGAAGGTGACCGAGGTTGTCGAGGAAACGATTACTGAGACCGTAGTCGAGAAGGTTGAGGCCAAGCCAGACGACAAACCTGAGCAAGACGAACAGCCCGAGCCATCGGAGCCTGTCTCTGACGTTGTTGAAGAAAAGGTGACCGAGGTTGTCGAGGAGAAGATTACTGAGACCGTAGTCGAGAAGGTTGAGGCCAAGCCAGACGACAAACCAGAGCAAGACGAACAGGCCAAGCCTTCGGAGCCTGTCTCTGACGTTGTTGAAGAGAAGGTGACCGAGGTTGTCGAGGCAAAGATTACTGAGACCGTAGTCGAGAAGGTTGAGGCCAAGCCAGACGACAAACCAGAGCAAGACGAACTGCCCGAGCCATCGGAGCCTGTCTCTGACGTTGTTGAAGAGAAGGTGACCGAGGTTGTCGAGGAAACGATTACTGAGACCGTAGTCGAGAAGGTTGAGGCCAAGCCAGACGACAAACCTGAGCAAGACGAACAGCCCGAGCCATCGGAGCCTGTCTCTGACGTTGTTGAAGAGAAGGTGACCGAGGTTGTCGAGGCAAAGATTACTGAGACCGTAGTCGAGAAGGTTGAGGCCAAGCCAGACGACAAACCAGAGCAAGACGAACAGGCCAAGCCATCGGAGCCTGTCTCTGACGTTGTTGAAGAGAAGGTGACCGAGGTTGTCGAGGCAAAGATTACTGAGACCGTAGTCGAGAAGGTTGAGGCCAAGCCAGACGACAAACCAGAGCAAGACGAACTGCCCGAGCCATCGGAGCCTGTCTCTGACGTTGTTGAAGAGAAGGTGACCGAGGTTGTCGAGGAGAAGATTACTGAGACCGTCATCGAGAAGGTTGAGGCCAAGCCAGACGACAAACCAGAGCAAGACGAACAGCCCGAGCCATCAGAGCCTGTCTCTGACGTTGTTGAAGAGAAGGTGACCGAGGTTGTCGAGGAGAAGATTACTGAGACTGTAGTCGAGAAGGTTGAGGCCAAGCCAGACGACAAACCAGAGCAAGACGAACAGCCCGAGCCATCGGAGCCTGTCTCTGACGTTGTTGAAGAGAAGGTGACCGAGGTTGTCGAGGCAAAGATTACTGAGACCGTAGTCGAGAAGGTTGAGGCCAAGCCAGACGACAAACCAGAGCAAGACGAACAGCCCGAGCCATCAGAGCCTGTCTCTGACGTTGTTGAAGAGAAGGTGACCGAGGTTGTCGAGGAGAAGATTACTGAGACTGTAGTCGAGAAGGTTGAGGCCAAGCCAGACGACAAACCAGAGCAAGACGAACAGGCCGAGCCATCGAAGCCTGTCTCTGACGTTGTTGAAGAGAAGGTGACCGAGGTTGTCGAGGAAACGATTACTGAGACCGTAGTCGAGAAGGTTGAGGCCAAGCCAGACGACAAACCAGAGCAAGACGAACAGCCCGAGCCATCGGAGCCTGTCTCTGACGTTGTTGAAGAGAAGGTGACCGAGGTTGTCGAGGAGAAGATTACTGAGACCGTAGTCGAGAAGGTTGAGGCCAAGCCAGCCGACAAACCAGAGCAAGACGAACAGCCCGAGCAATCGGAGCCTGTCTCTGACGTTGTTGAAGAGAAGGTGACCGAGGTTGTCGAGGAGAAGATTACTGAGACCGTAGTCGAGAAGGTTGAGGCCAAGCCAGACGACAAACCAGAGCAAGACGAACAGGCCAAGCCATCAGAGCCTGTCTCTCACGTTGTTGAAGAGAAGGTGACCGAGGTTGTCGAGGCAAAGATTACTGAGACCGTAGTCGAGAAAATCCAGGTTGTCTCTGACGTTGCTGAAGAGAAGGTGACCGAGGTTGTCGAGGCAAAGATTACTGAGACCGTCATCGAGAAGGTTGAGGCCAAGCCAGCCGACAAACCAGAGCAAGACGAACAGCCCGAGCCATCGGAGCCTGTCTCTGACGTTGTTGAAGAGAAGGTGACCGAGGTTGTCGAGGCAAAGATTATTGAGACCGTAGTCGAGAAGGTTGAGGCCAAGCCAGACGACAAACCAGAGCAAGACGAACTGCCCGAGCCATCGGAGCCTGTCTCTGACGTTGTTGAAGAGAAGGTGACCGAGGTTGTCGAGGAGAAGATTACTGAGACCGTAGTCGAGAAGGTTGAGGCCAAGCCAGACGACAAACCAGAGCAAGACGAACAGCCCGAGCCATCGGAGCCTGTCTCTGACGTTGTTGAAGAGAAGGTGACCGAGGTTGTCGAGGAGAAGATTACTGAGACCGTAGTCGAGAAGGTTGAGGCCAAGCCAGACGACAAACCAGAGCAAGACGAACAGCCCGAGCCATCGGAGCCTGTCTCTGACGTTGTTGAAGAAAAGGTGACCGAGGTTGTCGAGGAGAAGATTACTGAGACCGTAGTCGAGAAAATCCAGGTTGTCTCTGACGTTGTTGAAGAGAAGGTGACCGAGGTTGTCGAGGAGAAGATTACTGAGACCGTCATCGAGAAGGTTGAGGCCAAGCCAGCCGACAAACCAGAGCAAGACGAACAGCCCGAGCCATCGGACCATGTCTCTGACGTTGTTGAAGAGAAGGTGACCGAGGTTGTCGAGGCAAAGATTACTGAGACCGTAGTCGAGAAGGTTGAGGCCAAGCCAGACGACAAACCAGAGCAAGACGAACAGCCCGAGCCATCGGAGCCTGTCTCTGACGTTGTTGAAGAGAAGGTGACCGAGGTTGTCGAGGAGAAGATTACTGAGACCGTAGTCGAGAAGGTTGAGGCCAAGCCAGCCGACAAACCAGAGCAAGACGAACAGCCCGAGCCATCGGACCATGTCTCTGACGTTGTTGAAGAGAAGGTGACCGAGGTTGTCGAGGAGAAGATTACTGAGACCGTAGTCGAGAAGGTTGAGGCCAAGCCAGACGACAAACCAGAGCAAGACGAACAGGCCGAGCCATCGGAGCCTGTCTCTGACGTTGTTGAAGAGAAGGTGACCGAGGTTGTCGAGGAAACGATTACTAAGACGGTCATCGAGAAGTTTGAGGCCAAGCCAGACGACAAACCAAAGCAAAACGGACAGCCCGAGCCATCGGAGCCTGTCTCTGACGTTGTTGAAGAGAAGGTGACCGAGGTTGTCGAGGCAAAGATTACTGAGACCGTAGTCGAGAAAATCCAGGTTGTCTCTGACGTTGTTGAAGAGAAGGTGACCGAGGTTGTCGAGGCAAAGATTACTGAGACCGTCATCGAGAAGGTTGAGGCCAAGCCAGCCGACAAACCAGAGCAAGACGAACAGCCCGAGCCATCGGAGCCTATCTCTGACGTTGTTGAAGAGAAGGTGACCGAGGTTGTCGAGGAGAAGATTACTGAGACCGTAGTCGAGAAGGTTGAGGCCAAGCCAGACGACAAACCAGAGCAAGACGAACAGCCCGAGCCATCGGAGCCTGTCTCTGACGTTGTTGAAGAGAAGGTGACCGAGGTTGTCGAGGCAAAGATTACTGAGACCGTAGTCGAGAAAATCCAGGTTGTCTCTGACGTTGTTGAAGAGAAGGTGACCGAGGTTGTCGAGGAGAAGATTACTGAGACCGTAGTCGAGAAGGTTGAGGCCAAGCCAGACGACAAACCAGAGCAAGACGAACAGCCCGAGCCATCGGAGCCTGTCTCTGACGTTGTTGAAGAGAAGGTGACCGAGGTTGTCGAGGCAAAGATTACTGAGACCGTAGTCGAGAAAATCCAGGTTGTCTCTGACGTTGTTGAAGAGAAGGTGACCGAGGTTGTCGAGGAGAAGATTACTGAGACCGTAGTCGAGAAGGTTGAGGCCAAGCCAGACGACAAACCAGAGCAAGACGAACAGCCCGAGCCATCGGAGCCTGTCTCTGACGTTGTTGAAGAGAAGGTGACCGAGGTTGTCGAGGCAAAGATTACTGAGACCGTAGTCGAGAAAATCCAGGTTGTCTCTGACGTTGTTGAAGAGAAGGTGACCGAGGTTGTCGAGGAAACGATTACTAAGACGGTCATCGAGAAGGTTGAGGCCAAGCCAGCCGACAAACCAAAGCAAGACGAACAGCCCGAGCCATCGGAGCCTGTCTCTGACGTTGTTGAAGAGAAGGTGACCGAGGTTGTCGAGGCAAAGATTACTGAGACCGTAGTCGAGAAAATCCAGGTTGTCTCTGACGTTGTTGAAGAGAAGGTGACCGAGGTTGTCGAGGCAAAGATTACTGAGACCGTAGTCGAGAAGGTTGAGGCCAAGCCAGACGACAAACCAGAGCAAGACGAACAGCCCAAGCCATCGGAGCCTGTCTCTGACGTTGTTGAAGAGAAGGTGACCGAGGTTGTCGAGGAGAAGATTACTGAGACCGTAGTCGAGAAGGTTGAGGCCAAGCCAGACGACAAACCAGAGCAAGACGAACAGCCCGAGCCATCGGAGCCTGTCTCTGACGTTGTTGAAGAGAAGGTGACCGAGGTTGTCGAGGAGAAGATTACTGAGACCGTAGTCGAGAAGGTTGAGGCCAAGCCAGCCGACAAACCAGAGCAAGACGAACAGCCCGAGCCATCGGAGCCTGTCTCTGACGTTGTTGAAGAGAAGGTGACCGAGGTTGTCGAGGAGAAGATTACTGAGACCGTAGTCGAGAAGGTTGAGGCCAAGCCAGACGACAAACCAGAGCAAGACGAACAGCCCGAGCCATCGGAGCCTGTCTCTGACGTTGTTGAAGAGAAGGTGACCGAGGTTGTCGAGGCAAAGATTACTGAGACCGTAGTCGAGAAGGTTGAGGCCAAGCCAGACGACAAACCAGAGCAAGACGAACTGCCCGAGCCATCGGAGCCTGTCTCTGACGTTGTTGAAGAGAAGGTGACCGAGGTTGTCGAGGAAACGATTACTGAGACCGTAGTCGAGAAGGTTGAGGCCAAGCCAGACGACAAACCTGAGCAAGACGAACAGCCCGAGCCATCGGAGCCTGTCTCTGACGTTGTTGAAGAGAAGGTGACCGAGGTTGTCGAGGCAAAGATTACTGAGACCGTAGTCGAGAAGGTTGAGGCCAAGCCAGACGACAAACCAGAGCAAGACGAACAGCCCGAGCCATCGGAGCCTGTCTCTGACGTTGTTGAAGAGAAGGTGACCGAGGTTGTCGAGGAGAAGATTACTGAGACCGTAGTCGAGAAGGTTGAGGCCAAGCCAGCCGACAAACCAGAGCAAGACGAACAGCCCGAGCCATCAGAGCCTGTCTCTGACGTTGTTGAAGAGAAGGTGACCGAGGTTGTCGAGGAGAAGATTACTGAGACCGTAGTCGAGAAGGTTGAGGCCAAGCCAGACGACAAACCAGAGCAAGACGAACAGCCCGAGCCATCGGAGCCTGTCTCTGACGTTGTTGAAGAGAAGGTGACCGAGGTTGTCGAGGAAACGATTACTGAGACCGTAGTCGAGAAGGTTGAGGCCAAGCCAGACGACAAACCAGAGCAAGACGAACAGCCCGAGCCATCAGAGCCTGTCTCTGACGTTGTTGAAGAGAAGGTGACCGAGGTTGTCGAGGAGAAGATTACTGAGACCGTAGTCGAGAAGGTTGAGGCCAAGCCAGCCGACAAACCAGAGCAAGACGAACAGCCCGAGCCATCAGAGCCTGTCTCTGACGTTGTTGAAGAGAAGGTGACCGAGGTTGTCGAGGAGAAGATTACTGAGACCGTAGTCGAGAAGGTTGAGGCCAAGCCAGACGACAAACCAGAGCAAGACGAACTGCCCGAGCCATCGGAGCCTGTCTCTGACGTTGTTGAAGAGAAGGTGACCGAGGTTGTCGAGGAGAAGATTACTGAGACCGTAGTCGAGAAGGTTGAGGCCAAGCCAGACGACAAACCAGAGCAAGACGAACAGCCCGAGCCATCGGAGCCTGTCTCTGACGTTGTTGAAGAGAAGGTGACCGAGGTTGTCGAGGAGAAGATTACTGAGACCGTAGTCGAGAAGGTTGAGGCCAAGCCAGACGACAAACCAGAGCAAGACGAACAGCCCGAGCAATCGGAGCCTGTCTCTGACGTTGTTGAAGAGAAGGTGACCGAGGTTGTCGAGGAGAAGGTTACTGAGACCGTAGTCGAGAAGGTTGAGGCCAAGCCAGACGACAAACCAGAGCAAGACGAACAGCCCGAGCCATCGGAGCCTGTCTCTGACGTTGTTGAAGAGCAGGTGATCGAGGTTGTCGAGGCAAAGATTACTGAGACCGTAGTCGAGAAGGTTGAGGCCAAGCCAGACGACAAACCAGAGCAAGACGAACAGCCCGAGCCATCGGAGCCTGTCTCTGACGTTGTTGAAGAGAAGGTGACCGAGGTTGTCGAGGCAAAGATTACTGAGACCGTAGTCGAGAAAATCCAGGTTGTCTCTGACGTTGCTGAAGAGAAGGTGACCGAGGTTGTCGAGGCAAAGATTACTGAGACCGTCATCGAGAAGGTTGAGGCCAAGCCAGCCGACAAACCAGAGCAAGACGAACAGCCCGAGCCATCGGAGCCTGTCTCTGACGTTGTTGAAGAGAAGGTGACCGAGGTTGTCGAGGCAAAGATTATTGAGACCGTAGTCGAGAAGGTTGAGGCCAAGCCAGACGACAAACCAGAGCAATACGAACAGCCCGAGCCATCGGAGCCTGTCTCTGACGTTGTTGAAGAGAAGGTGACCGAGGTTGTTGAGGAGAAGATTACTGAGACCGTAGTCGAGAAGGTTGAGGCCAAGCCAGACGACAAACCAGAGCAAGACGAACAGCCCGAGCCATCGGAGCCTGTCTCTGACGTTGTTGAAGAGAAGGTGACCGAGGTTGTCGAGGAGAAGATTACTGAGACCGTAGTCGAGAAGGTTGAGGCCAAGCCAGACGACAAACCAGAGCAAGACGAACAGGCCGAGCCATCGGAGCCTGTCTCTGACGTTGTTGAAGAGAAGGTGACCGAGGTTGTCGAGGAGAAGATTACTGAGACCGTAGTCGAGAAGGTTGAGGCCAAGCCAGACGACAAACCAGAGCAAGACGAACAGCCCGAGCCATCGGAGCCTGTCTCTGACGTTGTTGAAGAAAAGGTGACCGAGGTTGTCGAGGAGAAGATTACTGAGACCGTAGTCGAGAAAATCCTGGTTGTCTCTGACGTTGTTGAAGAGAAGGTGACCGAGGTTGTCGAGGAGAAGATTACTGAGACCGTCATCGAGAAGGTTGAGGCCAAGCCAGCCGACAAACCAGAGCAAGACGAACAGCCCGAGCCATCGGACCATGTCTCTGACGTTGTTGAAGAGAAGGTGACCGAGGTTGTCGAGGCAAAGATTACTGAGACCGTAGTCGAGAAGGTTGAGGCCAAGCCAGACGACAAACCAGAGCAAGACGAACAGCCCGAGTCATCGGAGCCTGTCTCTGACGTTGTTGAAGAGAAGGTGACCGAGGTTGTCGAGGAGAAGATTACTGAGACCGTAGTCGAGAAGGTTGAGGCCAAGCCAGCCGACAAACCAGAGCAAGACGAACAGCCCGAGCCATCGGAGCCTGTCTCTGACGTTGTTGAAGAGAAGGTGACCGAGGTTGTCGAGGAGAAGATTACTGAGACCGTAGTCGAGAAGGTTGAGGCCAAGCCAGACGACAAACCTGAGCAAGACGAACAGCCCGAGCCATCGGAGCCTGTCTCTGACGTTGTTGAAGAGAAGGTGACCGAGGTTGTCGAGGAAACGATTACTAAGACGGTCATCGAGAAGTTTCAGGCCAAGCCAGACGACAAACCAGAGCAAGACGAACAGCCTGAGCCATCGGAGCCTGTCTCTGACGTTGTTGAAGAGAAGGTGACCGAGGTTGTCGAGGCAAAGATTACTGAGACCGTAGTCGAGAAAATCCAGGTTGTCTCTGACGTTGTTGAAGAGAAGGTGACCGAGGTTGTCGAGGCAAAGATTACTGAGACCGTCATCGAGAAGGTTGAGGCCAAGCCAGCCGACAAACCAGAGCAAGACGAACAGCCCGAGCCATCGGAGCCTGTCTCTGACGTTGTTGAAGAGAAGGTGACCGAGGTTGTCGAGGCAAAGATTACTGAGACCGTAGTCGAGAAGGTTGAGGCCAAGCCAGACGACAAACCAGAGCAAGACGAACAGGCCGAGCCATCGGAGCCTGTCTCTGACGTTGTTGAAGAGAAGGTGACCGAGGTTGTCGAGGCAAAGATTACTGAGACCGTAGTCGAGAAAATCCAGGTTGTCTCTGACGTTGTTGAAGAGAAGGTGACCGAGGTTGTCGAGGAGAAGATTACTGAGACCGTAGTCGAGAAGGTTGAGGCCAAGCCAGACGACAAACCAGAGCAAGATGAACAGCCCGAGCCATCGGAGCCTGTCTCTGACGTTGTTGAAGAGAAGGTGACCGAGGTTGTCGAGGAAACGATTACTAAGACGGTCATCGAGAAGGTTGAGGCCAAGCCAGCCGACAAACCAAAGCAAGACGAACAGCCCGAGCCATCGGAGCCTGTCTCTGACGTTGTTGAAGAGAAGGTGACCGAGGTTGTCGAGGCAAAGATTACTGAGACCGTAGTCGAGAAAATCCAGGTTGTCTCTGACGTTGTTGAAGAGAAGGTGACCGAGGTTGTCGAGGAAACGATTGCTGAGACCGTAGTCGAGAAGGTTGAGGCCAAGCCAGACGACAAACCAGAGCAAGACGAACAGCCCGAGCCATCGGAGCCTGTCTCTGACGTTGTTGAAGAGAAGGTGACCGAGGTTGTCGAGGAGAAGATTACTGAGACCGTAGTCGAGAAGGTTGAGGCCAAGCCAGACGACAAACCAGAGCAAGACGAACAGCCCGAGCCATCGGAGCCTGTCTCTGACGTTGTTGAAGAGAAGGTGACCGAGGTTGTCGAGGCAAAGATTACTGAGACCGTAGTCGAGAAAATCCAGGTTGTCTCTGACGTTGTTGAAGAGAAGGTGACCGAGGTTGTCGAGGAGAAGATTACTGAGACCGTAGTCGAGAAGTTTGAGGCCAAGCCAGACGACAAACCAGAGCAAGACGAACAGGCCGAGCCATCGGAGCCTGTCTCTGACGTTGTTGAAGAGAAGGTGACCGAGGTTGTCGAGGAGAAGATTACTGAGACCGTATTCGAGAAGGTTGAGGCCAAGCCAGACGACAAACCAGAGCAAGACGAACAGCCCGAGCCATCGGAGCCTGTCTCTGACGTTGTTGAAGAGAAGGTGACCGAGGTTGTCGAGGAGAAGATTACTGAGACCGTAGTCGAGAAGGTTGAGGCCAAGCCAGACGACAAACCAGAGCAAGACGAACAGCCCGAGCCATCGGAGCCTGTCTCTGACGTTGTTGAAGAGAAGGTGACCGAGGTTGTCGAGGAGAAGATTACTGAGACCGTAGTCGAGAAGGTTGAGGCCAAGCCAGACGACAAACCAGAGCAAGACGAACAGCCCGAGCCATCGGAGCCTGTCTCTGACGTTGTTGAAGAGAAGGTGACCGAGGTTGTCGAGGAAACGATTACTAAGACGGTTATCGAGAAGGTTGAGGCCAAGCCAGACGACAAACCAAAGCAAGACGAACAGCCCGAGCCATCGGAGCCTGTCTCTGACGTTGTTGAAGAGAAGGTGACCGAGGTTGTCGAGGCAAAGATTACTGAGACCGTCATCGAGAAGGTTGAGGCCAAGCCAGCCGACAAACCAGAGCAAGACGAACAGCCCGAGCCATCGGAGCCTGTCTCTGACGTTGTTGAAGAGAAGGTGACCGAGGTTGTCGAGGCAAAGATTACTGAGACCGTAGTCGAGAAAATACAGGTTGTCTCTGACGTTGTTGAAGAGAAGGTGACCGAGGTTGTCGAGGAGAAGATTACTGAGACCGTAGTCGAGAAGGTTGAGGCCAAGCCAGACGACAAACCAGAGCAAGACGAACAGGCCGAGCCATCGGAGCCTGTCTCTGACGTTGTTGAAGAGAAGGTGACCGAGGTTGTCGAGGAGAAGATTACTGAGACCGTCATCGAGAAGGTTGAGGCCAAGCCAGACGACAAACCAGAGCAAGACGAACAGCCCGAGCCATCGGAGCCTGTCTCTGACATTGTTGAAGAGAAGGTGACCGAGGTTGTCGAGGCAAAGATTACTGAGACCGTAGTCGAGAAGGTTGAGGCCAAGCCAGACGACAAACCAGAGCAAGACGAACAGCCCGAGCCATCGGAGCCTGTCTCTGACGTTGTTGAAGAGAAGGTGACCGAGGTTGTCGAGGAGAAGATTACTGAGACCGTAGTCGAGAAGGTTGAGGCCAAGCCAGCCGACAAACCAGAGCAAGACAAACAGCCCGAGCCATCGGAGCCTGTCTCTGACGTTGTTGAAGAGAAGGTGACCGAGGTTGTCGAGGCAAAGATTACTGAGACCGTAGTCGAGAAAATCCAGGTTGTCTCTGACGTTGTTGAAGAGAAGGTGACCGAGGTTGTCGAGGAAACGATTGCTGAGACCGTAGTCGAGAAGGTTGAGGCCAAGCCAGACGACAAACCAGAGCAAGACGAACAGCCCGAGCCATCGGAGCCTGTCTCTGACGTTGTTGAAGAGAAGGTGACCGAGGTTGTCGAGGAAACGATTACTAAGACGGTCATCGAGAAGGTTGAGGCCAAGCCAGACGACAAACCAGAGCAAGACGAACAGCCCGAGCCATCGGAGCCTGTCTCTGACGTTGTTGAAGAGAAGGTGACCGAGGTTGTCGAGGAGAAGATTACTGAGACCGTAGTCGAGAAGGTTGAGGCCAAGCCAGACGATAAACCAGAGCAAGACGAACAGCCCGAGCCATCGGAGCCTGTCTCTGACGTTGTTGAAGAGAAGGTGACCGAGGTTGTCGAGGAGAAGATTACTGAGACCGTAGTCGAGAAGTTTGAGGCCAAGCCAGACGACAAACCAGAGCAAGACGAACAGCCCGAGCCATCGGAGCCTGTCTCTGACGTTGTTGAAGAGAAGGTGACCGAGGTTGTCGAGGCAAAGATTACTGAGACGGTTATCGAGAAGGTTGAGGCCAAGCCAGCCGACAAACCAGAGCAAGACGAACAGCCCGTGCCATCGGAGCCTGTCTCTGACGTTGTTGAAGAGAAGGTGACCGAGGTTGTCGAGGCAAAGATTACTGAGACCGTAGTCGAGAAGGTTGAGGCCAAGCCAGACGACAAACCAGAGCAAGACGAACAACCCGAGCCATCGGAGCCTGTCTCTGACGTTGTTGAAGAGAAGGTGACCGAGGTTGTCGAGGAAACGATTACTAAGACGGTCATCGAGAAGTTTCAGGCCAAGCCAGACGACAAACCAAAGCAAGACGAACAGCCCGAGCCATCGGAGCCTGTCTCTGACGTTGTTGAAGAGAAGGTGACCGACGTTGTCGAGGAGAAGATTACTGAGACCGTAGTCGAGAAGGTTGAGGCCAAGCCAGACGACAAACCAGAGCAAGACGAACAGGCCGAGCCATCGGAGCCTGTCTCTGACGTTGTTGAAGAGAAGGTGACCGAGGTTGTCGAGGAGAAGATTACTGAGACCATAGTCGAGAAGGTTGAGGCCAAGCCAGACGACAAACCAGAGCAAGACGAACAGCCCGAGCCATCGGAGCCTGTCTCTGACGTTGTTGAAGAGAAGGTGACCGAGGTTGTCGAGGAGAAGATTACTGAGACCGTAGTCGAGAAGGTTGAGGCCAAGCCAGACGACAAACCAGAGCAAGACGAACAGCCCGAGCCATCGGAGCCTGTCTCTGACGTTGTTGAAGAGAAGGTGACCGAGGTTGTCGAGGAAACGATTACTAAGACGGTCATCGAGAAGTTTCAGGCCAAGCCAGACGACAAACCAAAGCAAGACGAACAGCCCGAGCCATCGGAGCCTGTCTCTGACGTTGTTGAAGAGAAGGTGACCAAGGTTGTCGAGGAGAAGATTACTGAGACCGTAGTCGAGAAGTTTGAGGCCAAGCCAGACGACAAACCAGAGCAAGACGAACAGCCCGAGCCATCGGAGCCTGTCTCTGACGTTGTTGAAGAGAAGGTGACCGAGGTTGTCGAGGCAAAGATTACTGAGACCGTAGTCGAGAAGGTTGAGGCCAAGCCAGACGACAAACCAGAGCAAGACGAACAGCCCGAGCCATCGGAGCCTGTCTCTGACGTTGTTGAAGAGAAGGTGACCGAGGTTGTCGAGGAGAAGATTACTGAGACCGTAGTCGAGAAGGTTGAGGCCAAGCCAGACGACAAACCAGAGCAAGACGAACAGCCCGAGCCATCCGAGCCTGTCTCTGACGTTGTTGAAGAGAAGGTGACCGAGGTTTTCGAGGAGAAGGTTGAGGCCAAGCCAGACGACAAACCAGAGCAAGACGAACAGCCCGAGCCATCGGAGCCTGTCTCTGACGTTGTTGAAGAGAAGGTGACCGAGGTTGTCGAGGCAAAGATTACTGAGACCGTAGTCGAGAAAATCCAGGTTGTCTCTGACGTTGTTGAAGAGAAGGTGACCGAGGTTGTCGAGGAGAAGATTACTGAGACCGTAGTCGAGAAAATCCAGGTTGTCTCTGACGTTGTTGAAGAGAAGGTGACCGAGGTTGTCGAGGCAAAGATTACTGAGACCGTCATCGAGAAGGTTGAGGCCAAGCCAGACGACAAACCAGAGCAAGACGAACAGCCCGAGCCATCGGAGCCTGTCTCTGACGTTGTTGAAGAGAAGGTGACCGAGGTTGTCGAGGAGAAGATTACTGAGACCGTAGTCGAGAAGGTTGAGGCCAAGCCAGCCGACAAACCAGAGCAAGACGAACAGCCCGAGCCATCGGAGCCTGTCTCTGACGTTGTTGAAGAGAAGGTGACCGAGGTTGTCGAGGCAAAGATTACTGAGACCGTAGTCGAGAAAATCCAGGTTGTCTCTGACGTTGTTGAAGAGAAGGTGACCGAGGTTGTCGAGGAGAAGATTACTGAGACCGTAGTCGAGAAGGTTGAGGCCAAGCCAGACGACAAACCAGAGCAAGACGAACAGCCCGAGCCATCGGAGCCTGTCTCTGACGTTGTTGAAGAGAAGGTGACCGAGGTTGTCGAGGCAAAGATTACTGAGACCGTAGTCGAGAAGGTTGAGGCCAAGCCAGACGACAAACCAGAGCGAGACGAACAGCTCGAGCCATCGGAGCCTGTCTCTGACGTTGTTGAAGAGAAGGTGACCGAGGTTGTCGAAGCAAAGATTACTGAGACCGTAGTCGAGAAGGTTGAGGCCAAGCCAGACGACAAACCAGAACAAGACGAACAGCCCGAGCCATCGGAGCCTGTCTCTGACGTTGTTGAAAAGAAGGTGACCGAGGTTGTCGAGGAGAAGATTACTGAGACCGTAGTCGAGAAGGTTGAGGCCAAGCCAGACGACAAACCAGAGCAAGACGAACAGCCCGAGCCATCGGAGCCTGTCTCTGACGTTGTTGAAGAGAAGGTGACCGAGGTTGTCGAGGAGAAGATTACTGAGACCGTAGTCGAGAAGGTTGAGGCCAAGCCAGACGATAAACCAGAGCAAGACGAACAGCCCGAGCCATCGGAGCCTGTCTCTGACGTTGTTGAAGAGAAGGTGACCGAGGTTGTCGAGGAGAAGATTACTGAGACCGTAGTCGAGAAGGTTGAGGCCAAGCCAGACGACAAACCAGAGCAAGACGAACAGCCCGAGCCATCGGAGCCTGTCTCTGACGTTGTTGAAGAGAAGGTGACCGAGGTTGTCGAGGAGAAGATTACTGAGACCGTAGTCGAGAAGGTTGAGGCCAAGCCAGACGACAAACCAGAGCAAGACGAACAGCCCGAGCCATCGGAGCCTGTCTCTGACGTTGTTGAAGAGAAGGTGACCGAGGTTGTCGAGGAGAAGATTACTGAGACCGTAGTCGAGAAGGTTGAGGCCAAGCCAGACGACAAACCAGAGCAAGACGAACAGCCCGAGCCATCGGAGCCTGTCTCTGACGTTGTTGAAGAGAAGGTGACCGAGGTTGTCGAGGCAAAGATTACTGAGACCGTAGTCGAGAAGGTTGAGGCCAAGCCAGACGACAAACCAGAGCAAGACGAACAGCCCGAGCCATCGGAGCCTGTCTCTGACGTTGTTGAAGAGAAGGTGACCGAGGTTGTCGAGGCAAAGATTACTGAGACCGTAGTCGAGAAGGTTGAGGCCAAGCCAGACGACAAACCAGATCAAGACGAACAGCCCGAGCCATCGGAGCCTGTCTCTGACGTTGTTGAAGAGAAGGTGACCGAGGTTGTCGAGGAGAAGATTACTGAGACCGTAGTCGAGAAGGTTGAGGCCAAGCCAGACGATAAACCAGAGCAAGACGAACAGCCCGAGCCATCGGAGCCTGTCTCTGACGTTGTTGAAGAGAAGGTGACCGAGGTTGTCGAGGAGAAGGTTACTGAGACCGTAGTCGAGAAGGTTGAGGCCAAGCCAGACGACAAACCAGAGCAAGACGAACAGCCCGAGCCATCGGAGCCTGTCTCTGACGTTGTTGAAGAGAAGTTAACCGAGATATTCGAGGCAAAGATTACTGAGACCGTAGTCGAGAAGGTTGAGGCCAAGCCAACCGACAAACCAGAGCAGGATGAAGAGCCCGAGCCATCGGAGCCTGTCTCTGACGTTGTTGAAGAGAAGGTGACCGAGGTTGTCGAGGCAAAGATTACTGAGACCGTAGTCGAGAAGGTAGAGGTCAAACAAGGTGACAAACCAGAGCAAGACGAACAGCCCGAGCCATCGGAGCCTGTCTCTGACGTTGTTGGAGAGCAGGTGATCGAGGTTGTCGAGGCAAAGATTACTGAGACCGTAGTCGAGAAGGTTGAGGCCAAGCCAGACGACAAACCAGAGCAAGACGAACAGCCCGAGCCATCGGAGCCTGTCTCTGACGTTGTTGAAGAGAAGGTGACCGAGGTTGTCGAGGCAAAGATTACTGAGACCGTAGTCGAGAAGGTTGAGGCCAAGCCAGACGACAAACCAGAGCAAGACGAACAGCCTGAGCCATCGGAGCCTGTCTCTGACGTTGTTGAAGAGAAGGTGACCGAGGTTGTCGAGGCAAAGATTACTGAGACCGTAGTCGAGAAGGTAGAGGTGAAACAAGGTGACAAACCAGAGCAAGACGAACAGCCCGAGCCATCGGAGCCTGTCTCTGACGTTGTTGAAGAGCAGGTGATCGAGGTTGTCGAGGCAAAGATTACTGAGACCGTAGTCGAGAAGGTTGAGGCCAAGCCAGACGACAAACCAGAGCAAGACGAACAGCCCGAGCCATCGGAGCCTGTCTCTGACGTTGTTGAAGAGAAGGTGACCGAGGTTGTCGAGGCAAAGATTACTGAGACCGTAGTCGAGAAGGTTGAGGCCAAGCCAACCGACAAACCAGAGCAGGATGAAGAGCCCGAGCCATCGGAGCCTGTCTCTGACGTTGTTGAAGAGAAGGTGACCGAGGTTGTCGAGGAGAAGATTACTGAGACCGTAGTCGAGAAGGTTGAGGCCAAGCCAGACGACAAACCAGAGCAAGACGAACAGCCCGAGCCATCGGAGCCTGTCTCTGACGTTGTTGAAGAGAAGGTGACCGAGGTTGTCGAGGCAAAGATTACTGAGACCGTAGTCGAGAAGGTTGAGGCCAAGCCAGACGACAAACCAGAGCAAGACGAACAGCCCGAGCCATCGGAGCCTGTCTCTGACGTTGTTGAAGAGAAGGTGACCGAGGTTGTCGAGGAGAAGATTACTGAGACCGTATTCGAGAAGGTTGAGGCCAAGCCAGACGACAAACCAGAGCAAGACGAACAGCCCGAGCCATCGGAGCCTGTCTCTGACGTTGTTGAAGAGAAGGTGACCGAGGTTGTCGAGGAGAAGATTACTGAGACCGTAGTCGAGAAGGTTGAGGCCAAGCCAGACGACAAACCAGAGCAAGACGAACAGCCCGAGCCATCGGAGCCTGTCTCTGACGTTGTTGAAGAGAAGGTGACCGAGGTTGTCGAGGAGAAGATTACTGAGACCGTAGTCGAGAAGGTTGAGGCCAAGCCAGACGACAAACCAGAGCAAGACAAACAGCCCGAGCCATCGGAGCCTGTCTCTGACGTTGTTGAAGAGAAGGTGACCGAGGTTGTCGAGGAAACGATTACTAAGACGGTCATCGAGAAGGTTGAGGCCAAGCCAGATGACAAACCAGAGCAAGACGAACTGCCCGAGCCATTGGAGCCTTTCTCTGACGTTGTTGAAGAGAAGGTGACAGAGAGTGTCAAGGCAAAGATTACTGAGACCGTAGTCGAGAAGGTTGAGGCCAAGCCAGACGATAAACCAGAGCAAGACGAACAGCCCGAGCCATCGGAGCCTGTCTCTGACGTTGTTGAAGAGAAGGTGACCGAGGTTGTCGAGGAGAAGGTTACTGAGACCGTAGTCGAGAAGGTTGAGGCCAAGCCAGACGACAAACCAGAGCAAGACGAACAGCCCGAGCCATCGGAGCCTGTCTCTGACGTTGTTGAAGGGAAGGTGGCCGAGGTTGTCGAGGAGAAGATTACTGAGACCGTAGTCGAGAAGGTTGAGGCCAAGCCAGACGACAAACCAGAGCAAGACGAACAGCCTGAGCCATCGGAGCCTGTCTCTGACGTTGTTGAAGAGAAGGTGACCGAGGTTGTCGAGGCAAAGATTACTGAGACCGTAGTCGAGAAGGTAGAGGTCAAGCCAACCGACAAACCAGAGCAATACGAACAGCCCGAGCCATCGGAGCCTGTCTCTGACGTTGTTGAAGAGCAGGTGATCGAGGTTGTCGAGGCAAAGATTTTTGAGACCGTAGTCGAGAAGGTTGAGGCCAAGCCAGACGACAAACCAGAGCTAGACGAACAGCCTGAGCCATCGGAGCCTGTCTCTGACGTTGTTGAAGAGAAGGTGACCGAGGTTGTAGAGGCAAAGATTACTGAGACCGTAGTCGAGAAGGTTAAGGCCAAGCCAGACGACAAACCAGAGCAAGACGAACAGCCCGAGCCATCGGAACCTGTCTCTGACGTTGTTGAAGAGAAGGTGACCGAGATTGTCGAGGAAACGATTACTGAGACCGTAGTCGAGAAGGTTGAGGCCAAGCCAACCGACAAACCAGAGCAGGATGAAGAGCCCGAGCCATCGGAGCCTGTCTCTGACGTTGTTGAAGAGAAGGTGACCAAGGTTGTCGAGGCAAAGATTACTGAGACCGTAGTCGAGAAGGTTGAGGCCAAGCCAGACGACAAACCAGAGCAAGACGAACTGCCCGAGCTATCGGAGCCTGTCTCTGACGTTGTTGAAGAGAAGGTGGCCGAGGTTGTCGAGGAGAAGATTACTGAGACCGTAGTCGAGAAGGTTGAGGCCAAGCCAGACGACAAACCAGAGCAAGACGAACAGCCCGAGCCATCGGAGCCTGTCTCTGACGTTGTTGAAGAGAAGGTGACCAAGGTTGTCGAGGCAAAGATTACTGAGACCGTAGTCGAGAAGGTTGAGGCCAAGCCAGACGACAAACCAGAGCAAGACGAACAGCCCGAGCCATCGGAGCCTGTCTGTGACGTTGTTGAAGAGAAGGTGACCGAGGTTGTCGAGGAGAAGATTACTGAGACCGTAGTCGAGAAGGTTGAGGCCAAGCCAGACGACAAACCAGAGCAAGACGAACAGCCCGAGCCATCGGAGCCTGTCTCTGACGTTGTTGAAGAGAAGGTGACCGAGGTTGTCGAGGCAAAGATTACTGAGACCGTAGTCGAGAAGGTTGAGGCCAAGCCAGACGACAAACCAGAGCAAGACGAACAGCCTGAGCCATCGGAGCCTGTCTCTGACGTTGTTGAAGAGAAGGTGACCGAGGTTGTAGAGGAAACGATTACTGAGACCGTAGTCGAGAAGGTTGAGGCCAAGCCAACCGACAAACCAGAGCAAGACGAACAGCCTGAGCCATCGGAGCCTGTCTCTGACGTTGTTGAAGAGAAGGTGAACGAGGTTGTCGAGGAAACGATTACTGAGACCGTAGTCGAGAAGGTTGAGGCCAAGCCAGACGACAAACCAGAGCAAGACGAACAGCCCGAGCCATCGGAGCCTGTCTCTGACGTTGTCGAAGAGAAGGTGACCGAGGTTGTCGAGGCAAAGATTACTGAGACCGTAGTCGAGAAGGTTGAGGCCAAGCCAGACGACAAACCAGAGCAAGACGAACAGCCCGAGCCATCGGAGCCTGTCTCTGACGTTGTTGAAGAGCAGGTGATCGAGGTTGTCGAGGCAAAGATTACTGAGACCGTAGTCGAGAAGGTTGAGGCCAAGCCAGACGACAAACCAGAGCAAGACGAACAGCCCGAGCCATCGGAGCCTGTCTCTGACGTTGTTGAAGAGAAGGTGACCGAGGTTGTCGAGGCAAAGATTACTGAGACCGTAGTCGAGAAGGTTGAGGCCAAGCCAGACGACAAACCAGAGCAAGACGAAAAACCCGAGCCATCCGAGCCTGTCTCTGACGTTGTTGAAGAGAAGGTGACCGAGGTTGTCGAGGAAACGATTACTGAGACCGTAGTCGAGAAGGTTGAGGCCAAGCCAGACGACAAACCAGAGCAAGACGAACAGCCTGAGCCATCGGAGCCTGTCTCTGACGTTGTTGAAGAGAAGGTGACCGAGGTTGTCGAGGCAAAGATTACTGAGACCGTAGTCGAGAAGGTTGAGGCCAAGCCAGACGACAAACCAGAGCAAGACGAACAGCCCGAGCTATCGGAGCCTGTCTCTGACGTTGTTGAAGAGAAGGTGACCGAGGTTGTCGAGGCAAAGATTACTGAGACCGTAGTCGAGAAGGTTGAGGCCAAGCCAGACGACAAACCAGATCAAGACGAACAGCCCGAGCCATCGGAGCCTGTCTCTGACGTTGTTGAAGAGAAGGTGACCGAGGTTGTCGAGGAAACGATTACTGAGACCGTAGTCGAGAAGGTTGAGGCCAAGCCAGACGACAAACCAGAGCAAGATGAACTGCCCGAGCCATCGGAGCCTGTCTCTGACGTTGTTGAAGAGAAGGTGACCGAGGTTGTCGAGGCAAAGATTACTGAGACCGTAATCGAGAAGGTTGAGGCCAAGCCAGACGACAAACCTGAGCAAGACGAACAGCCCGAGCCATCGGAGCCTGTCTCTGACGTTGTTGAAGAGAAGGTGACCGAGGTTGTCGAGGCAAAGATTACTGAGACCGTAGTCGAGAAGGTTGAGGCCAAGCCAGACGACAAACCAGATCAAGACGAACAGCCCGAGCCATCGGAGCCTGTCTCTGACGTTGTTGAAGAGAAGGTGACCGAGGTTGTCGAGGCAAAGATTACTGAGACCGTAGTCGAGAAGGTTGAGGCCAAGCCAGACGACAAACCAGAGCAAGACGAACAGCCCGAGCCATCGGAGCCTTTCTCTGACGTTGTCGAAGAGAAGGTGACCGAGGTTGTCGAGGCAAAGATTACTGAGACCGTAGTCGAGAAGGTTGAGGCCAAGCCAGACGACAAACCAGAGCAAGACGAACAGCCCGAGCCATCAGAGCCTGTCTCTGACGTTGTTGAAGAGAAGGTGACCGAGGTTGTCGAGGCAAAGATTACTGAGACCGTAGTCGAGAAGGTTGAGGGCAAGCCAGACGACAAACCAGAGCAAGATGAACTGCCCGAGCCATCGGAGCCTGTCTCTGACGTTGTTGAAGAGAAGGTGACCGAGGTTGTCGAGGCAAAGATTACTGAGACCGTAGTCGAGAAGGTTGAGGCCAAGCCAGCCGACAAACCTGAGCAAGACGAACAGCCCGAGCCATCGGAGCCTGTCTCTGACGTTGTTGAAGAGAAGGTGACCGAGGTTGTCGAGGCAAAGATTACTGAGACCGTAGTCGAGAAGGTTGAGGCCAAGCCAGACGACAAACCAGAGCAAGACAAACAGCCCGAGCCATCGGAGCCTGTCTCTGACGTTGTTGAAGAGAAGGTGACCGAGGTTGTCGAGGCAAAGATTACTGAGACCGTAGTCGAGAAGGTTGAGGCCAAGCCAGACGACAAACCAGAGCAAGACGAACAGCCCGAGCCATCGGAGCCTGTCTCTGACGTTGTTGAAGAGCAGGTGATCGAGGTTGTCGAGGCAAAGATTACTGAGACCGTAGTCGAGAAGGTTGAGGCCAAGCCAGCCGACAAACCAGAGCAAGACGAACAGCCCGAGCCATCGGAGCCTGTCTCTGACGTTGTTGAAGAGAAGGTGGCCGAGGTTGTCGAGGCAAAGATTACTGAGACCGTAGTCGAGAAGGTTGAGGCCAAGCCAGACGACAAACCAGAGCAAGACGAACAGCCCGAGCCATCGGAGCCTGTCTCTGACGTTGTTGAAGAGAAGGTGACCGAGGTTGTAGAGGAAACGATTACTGAGACCGTAGTCGAGAAGGTTGAGGCCAAGCTAGACGACAAACCAGAGCAAGATGAACAGCCCGAGCCATCCGAGCCTGTCTCTGAGGTTTTTGAAGAGAAGGTGGCCGAGGTTGTCGAGGAGAAGATTACTGAGACCGTAGTCGAGAAGGTTGAGGCCAAGCCAGCCGACAAACCAGAGCAAGACGAACAGCCCGAGCCATCGGAGCCTGTCTCTGACGTTGTCGAAGAGAAGGTGTCCGAGGTTGTCGAGGCAAAGATTACTGAGACCGTAGTCGAGAAGGTTGAGGCCAAGCCAGACGACAAACCAGAGCAAGACGAACAGCCCGAGCCATCGGAGCCTGTCTCTGACGTTGTTGAAGAGAAGGTGACAGAGGTTGTCGAGGCAAAGATTACTGAGACCGTAGTCGAGAAGGTTGAGGCCAAGCCAGACGACAAACCAGAGCAAGACGAACAGCCCGAGCCATCGGAGCCTGTCTCTGACGTTGTTGAAGAGAAGGTGGCCGAGGTTGTCGAGGAGAAGATTACTGAGACCGTAGTCGAGAAGGTTGAGGCCAAGCCAGACGACAAACCAGAGCAAGACGAACAGCCCGAGCCATCGGAGCCTGTCTCTGACGTTGTTGAAGAGAAGGTGACCGAGGTTGTCGAGGCAAAGATTACTGAGACCGTAGTCGAGAAGGTTGAGGCCAAGCCAGACGACAAACCAGAGCAAGACGAACAGCCCGAGCCATCGGAGCCTGTCTCTGACGTTGTTGAAGAGAAGGTGACCGAGGTTGTCGAGGCAAAGATTACTGAGACCGTAGTCGAGAAGGTTGAGGCCAAGCCAGACGACAAACCAGAGCAAGACGAACTGCCCGAGCCATCGGAGCCTGTCTCTGACGTTGTCGAAGAGAAGGTGTCCGAGGTTGTCGAGGCAAAGATTACTGAGACCGTAGTCGAGAAGGTTGAGGCCAAGCCAGACGACAAACCAGAGCAAGACGAACTGCCCGTGCCATCGGAGCCTGTCTCTGACGTTGTTGAAGAGAAGGTGACCGAGGTTGTCGAGGCAAAGATTACTGAGACCGTAGTCGAGAAGGTTGAGGCCAAGCCAGACGACAAACCAGAGCAAGACGAACAGCCCGAGCCATCGGAGCCTGTCTCTGACGTTGTTGAAGAGAAGGTGACCGAGGTTGTCGAGGCAAAGATTACTGAGACCGTAGTCGAGAAGGTTGAGGCCAAGCCAGACGACAAACCAGAGCAAGATGAACAGCCCGAGCCATCGGAGCCTGTCTCTGACGTTGTTGAAGAGAAGGTGACCGAGGTTGTAGAGGAAACGATTACTGAGACCGTAGTCGAGAAGGTTGAGGCCAAGCCAGACGACAAACCAGAGCAAGACGAACAGCCCGAGCCATCGGAGCCTGTCTCTGACGTTGTTGAAGAGAAGGTGACCGAGGTTGTCGAGGCAAAGATTACTGAGACCGTAGTCGAGAAGGTTGAGGCCAAGCCAGACGACAAACCAGAGCAAGACGAACAGCCCGAGCCATCGGAGCCTGTCTCTGACGTTGTTGAAGAGCAGGTGATCGAGGTTGTCGAGGCAAAGATTACTGAGACCGTAGTCGAGAAGGTTGAGGCCAAGCCAGACGACAAACCAGAGCAAGACGAACAGCCCGAGCCATCGGAGCCTGTCTCTGACGTTGTTGAAGAGAAGGTGACCGAGGTTGTCGAGGAAACGATTACTGAGACCGTAGTCGAGAAGGTTGAGGCCAAGCCAGACGACAAACCAGATCAAGACGAACAGCCCGAGCCATCGGAGCCTGTCTCTGACGTTGTTGAAGAGAAGGTGATCGAGGTTGTCGAGGCAAAGATTACTGAGACCGTAGTCGAGAAGGTTGAGGCCAAGCCAGCCGACAAACCAGAGCAAGACGAACAGCCCGAGCCATCGGAGCCTGTCTCTGACGTTGTTGAAGAGAAGGTGACCGAGGTTGTCGAGGAAACGATTACTGAGACCGTAGTCGAGAAGGTTGAGGCCAAGCCAGACGACAAACCAGAGCAAGACGAACAGCCCGAGCCATCGAAGCCTGTCTATGACGTTGTTGAAGAGAAGGTGACCGAGGTTGTCGAGGAAACGATTACTGAGACCGTAGTCGAGAAGGTTGAGGCCAAGCCAGACGACAAACCAGAGCAAGACGAACAGCCCGAGCCATCGGAGCCTGTCTCTGACGTTGTTGAAGAGAAGGTGGCCGAGGTTGTCGAGGAGAAGATTACTGAGACCGTAGTCGAGAAGGTTGAGGCCAAGCCAGACGACAAACCAGAGCAAGACGAACAGCCCGAGCCATCCGAGCCTGTCTCTGACGTTGTTGAAGAGAAGGTGACCGAGGTTGTCGAGGCAAAGATTACTGAGACCGTATTCGAGAAGGTTGAGGCCAAGCCAGACGACAAACCAGATCAAGACGAACAGCCCGAGCCATCGGAGCCTGTCTCTGACGTTGTTGAAGAGAAGGTGGCCGAGGTTGTCGAGGAGAAGATTACTGAGACCGTAGTCGAGAAGGTTGAGGCCAAGCCAGACGACAAACCAGAGCAAGACGAACAGCCCGAGCCATCGGAGCCTGTCTCTGACGTTGTTGAAGAGAAGGTGGCAGAGGTTGTCGAGGAGAAGATTACTGAGACCGTAGTCGAGAAGGTTGAGGCCAAGCCAGACGACAAACCAGAGCCAGACGAACAGCCCGAGCCATCGAAGCCTGTCTCTGACGTTGTTGAAGAGAAGGTGACCGAGGTTGTCGAGGCTAAGATTACTGAGACCGTAGGCGAGAAGGTTGAGGCCAAGCCAGACGACAAACCTGAGCAAGACGAACAGCCCGAGCCATCCGAGCCTGTCTCTGACGTTGTTGAAGAGAAGGTGACCGAGGTTGTCGAGGAGAAGATTACTGAGACCGTAGTCGAGAAGGTTGAGGCCAAGCCAGACGACAAACCTGAGCAAGACGAACAGCCCGAGCCATCGGAGCCTGTCTCTGACGTTGTTGAAGAGCAGGTGATCGAGGTTGTCGAGGCAAAGATTACTGAGACCGTAGTCGAGAAGGTTGAGGCCAAGCCAGACGACAAACCAGAGCAAGACGAACAGCCCGAGCCATCCGAGCCTGTCTCTGACGTTGTTGAAGAGAAGGTGACCGAGGTTGTCGAGGAAACGATTACTGAGACCGTAGTCGAGAAGGTTGAGGCCAAGCCAGACGACAAACCAGAGCAAGACGAACTGCCCGAGCCATCGGAGCCTGTCTCTGACGTTGTTGAAGAGAAGGTGACAGAGGTTGTCGAGGCAAAGATTACTGAGACCGTAGTCGAGAAGGTTGAGGCCAAGCCAGACGACAAACCAGAGCAAGACGAACTGCCCGAGCCATCGGAGCCTGTCTCTGACGTTGTTGAAGAGAAAGTGACCGAGGTTGTCGAGGCAAAGATTACTGAGACCGTATTCGAGAAGGTTGAGGCCAAGCCAGACGACAAACCAGATCAAGACGAACAGCCCGAGCCATCGGAGCCTGTCTCTGACGTTGTTGAAGAGAAGGTGACCAAGGTTGTCGAGGCAAAGATTACTGAGACCGTAGTCGAAAAGGTTGATGCCAAGCCAACCGACAAACCAGAGCAAGACGAACAGCCCGAGCCATCGGAGCCTGTCTCTGACGTTGTTGAAGAGAAGGTGACCGAGGTTGTCGAGGAGAAGATTACTGAGACCGTAGTCGAGAAGGTTGAGGCCAAGCCAGACGACAAACCAGAGCAAGATGAACAGCCCGAGCCATCCGAGCCTGTCTCTGACGTTGTTGAAGAGAAGGTGGCCGAGGTTGTCGAGGAGAAGATTACTGAGACCGTAGTCGAGAAGGTTGAGGCTAAGCCAGACGACAAACCAGAGCAAGACGAACTGCCCGAGCCATCGGAGCCTGTCTCTGACGTTGTTGAAGAGAAGGTGACCGAGGTTGTCGAGGCAAAGATTACTGAGACCGTAGTCGAGAAGGTTGAGGCCAAGCCAGACGACAAACCAGAGCAAGACGAACTGCCCGAGCCATCGGAGCCTGTCTCTGACGTTGTTGAAGAGAAGGTGACCGAGGTTGTCGAGGCAAAGATTACTGAGACCGTAGTCGAGAAGGTTGAGGCCAAGCCAGACGACAAACCAGATCAAGACGAACAGCCCGAGCCATCGGAGCCTGTCTCTGACGTTGTTGAAGAGAAGGTGACCGAGGTTGTCGAGGCAAAGATTACTGAGACCGTAGTCGAGAAGGTTGAGGCCAAGCCAGACGACAAACCAGAGCAAGACGAACAGCCCGAGCCATCGGAGCCTGTCTCTGACGTTGTTGAAGAGAAGGTGACCGAGGTTGTCGAGGAGAAGATTACTGAGACCGTAGTCGAGAAGGTTGAGGCCAAGCCAGACGACAAACCAGAGCAAGACGAACTGCCCGAGCCATCGGAGCCTGTCTCTGACGTTGTTGAAGAGAAGGTGACCGAGGTTGTCGAGGCAAAGATTACTGAGACCGTAGTCGAGAAGGTTGAGGCCAAGCCAGACGACAAACCAGATCAAGACGAACAGCCCGAGCCATCGGAGCCTGTCTCTGACGTTGTTGAAGAGAAGGTGACCGAGGTTGTCGAGGCAAAGATTACTGAGACCGTAGTCGAGAAGGTTGAGGCCAAGCCAACCGACAAACCAGAGCAAGACGAACAGCCCGAGCCATCGGAGCTTGTCTCTGACGTTGTTGAAGAGAAGGTGACCGAGGTTGTCGAGGAGAAGATTACTGAGACCGTAGTCGAGAAGGTTGAGGCCAAGCCAGACGACAAACCAGAGCAAGACGAACAGCCCGAGCCATCCGAGCCTGTCTCTGACGTTGTTGAAGAGAAGGTGACAGAGGTTGTCGAGGCAAAGATTACTGAGACCGTAGTCGAGAAGGTTGAGGCCAAGCCAGACGACAAACCAGAGCAAGACGAACAGCCCGAGCCATCGGAGCCTGTCTCTGACGTTGTTGAAGAGAAGGTGACCGAGGTTGTCGAGGAAAAGATTACTGAGACCGTAGTCGAGAAGGTTGAGGCCAAGCCAGACGACAAACCAGAGCAAGACGAACAGCCCGAGCCATCGGAGCCTGTCTCTGACGTTGTTGAAGAGAAGGTGACAGAGGTTGTCGAGGCAAAGATTACTGAGACCGTCATCGAGAAGGTTGAGGCCAAGCCAGCCGACAAACCAGAGCAAGACGAACAGCCCGAGCCATCGGAGCCTGTCTCTGACGTTGTTGAAGAGAAGGTGACCGAGGTTGTCGAGGCAAAGATTACTGAGACCGTAGTCGAGAAGGTTGAGGCCAAGCCAGACGACAAACCAGAGCAAGACGAACAGCCCGAGCCATCGGAGCCTGTCTCTGACGTTGTCGAAGAGAAGGTGACCGAGGTTGTCGAGGCAAAGATTACTGAGACCGTAGTCGAGAAGGTTGAGGCCAAGCCAGACGACAAACCAGAGCAAGACGAACTGCCCGAGCCATCGGAGCCTGTCTCTGACGTTGTTGAGGAGAAGGTGACCGAGGTTGTCGAGGCAAAGATTACTGAGACCGTAGTCGAGAAGGTTGAGGCCAAGCCAGACGACAAACCAGATCAAGACGAACAGCCCGAGCCATCGGAGCCTGTCTCTGACGTTGTTGAAGAGAAGGTGACCAAGGTTGTCGAGGCAGAGATTACTGAGACCGTAGTCGAGAAGGTTGAGGCCAAGCCAACCGACAAACCAGAGCAAGACGAACAGCCCGAGCCATCGGAGCCTGTCTCTGACATTGTTGAAGAGAAGGTGACCGAGGTTGTCGAGGAGAAGATTACTGAGACCGTAGTCGAGAAGGTTGAGGCCAAGCCAGACGACAAACCAGAGCAAGACGAACAGCCCGAGCCATCTGAGCCTGTCTCTGACGTTGTTGAAGAGGAGGTGGCCGAGGTTGTTGAGGAGAAGATTACTGAGACCGTAGTCGAGAAGGTTGAGGCTAAGCCAGACGACAAACCTGAGCAAGACGAACAGCCTGAGCCATCGGAGCCTGTCTCTGACGTTGTCGAAGAGAAGGTGTCCGAGGTTGTCGAGGCAAAGATTACTGAGACCGTAGTCGAGAAGGTTGAGGCCAAGCCAGACGACAAACCAGAACAAGACGAACTGCCCGAGCCATCGGAGCCTGTCTCTGACGTTGTTGAAGAGAAGGTGACAGAGGTTGTCGAGGCAAAGATTACTGAGACCGTAGTCGAGAAGGTTGAGGCCAAGCCAGACGACAAACCAGAGCAAGACGAACAGCCCGAGCCATCGGAGCCTGTCTCTGACGTTGTTGAGGAGAAGGTGACCGAGGTTGTCGAGGCAAAGATTACTGAGATCGTAGTCGAGAAGGTTGAGGCCAAGCCAGACGACAAACCAGAGCAAGACGAACAGCCCGAGCCATCGGAGCCTGTCTCTGACGTTGTTGAAGAGAAGGTGACCGAGGTTGTCGAGGAAAAGATTACTGAGACCGTAGTCGAGAAGGTTGAGGCCAAGCCAGACGACAAACCAGAGCAAGACGAACTGCCCGAGCCATCGGAGCCTGTCTCTGACGTTGTTGAAGAGAAGGTGACAGAGGTTGTCGAGGCAAAGATTACTGAGACCGTAGTCGAGAAGGTTGAGGCCAAGCCAGACGACAAACCTGAGCAAGACGAACAGCCCGAGCCATCGGAGCCTGTCTCTGACGTTGTTGAAGAGAAGGTGACCGAGGTTGTCGAGGCAAAGATTACTGAGACCGTAGTCGAGAAGGTTGAGGCCAAGCCAGACGACAAACCAGAGCAAGACGAACAGCCCGAGCCATCGGAGCCTGTCTCTGACGTTGTCGAAGAGAAGGTGACCGAGGTTGTCGAGGCAAAGATTACTGAGACCGTAGTCGAGAAGGTTGAGGCCAAGCCAGACGACAAACCAGAGCAAGACGAACTGCCCGAGCCATCGGAGCCTGTCTCTGACGTTGTTGAAGAGAAGGTGGCCGAGGTTGTCGAGGAAACGATTACTGAGACCGTAGTCGAGAAGGTTGAGGCCAAGCCAGACGACAAACCTGAGCAAGACGCACAGCCCGAGCCATCGGAGCCTGTCTCTGACGTTGTTGAAGAGAAGGTGACCGAGGTTGTCGAGGCAAAGATTACTGAGACCGTAGTCGAGAAGGTTGAGGCCAAGCCAGACGACAAACCAGAGCAAGACGAACAGCCCGAGCCATCGGAGCCTGTCTCTGACGTTGTTGAAGAGAAGGTGACCGAGGTTGTCGAGGCAAAGATTACTGAGACCGTAGTCGAGAAGGTTGAGGCCAAGCCAGACGACAAACCAGAGCAAGACGAACTGCCCGAGCCATCCGAACCTGTCTCTGACGTTGTTGAAGAGAAGGTGACAGAGGTTGTCGAGGCAAAGATTACTGAGACCGTAGTCGAGAAGGTTGAGGCCAAGCCAGACGACAAACCAGAGCAAGACGAACAGCCCGAGCCATCGGAGCCTGTCTCTGACGTTGTTGAAGAGAAGGTGGCCGAGGTTGTCGAGGAGAAGATTACTGAGACCGTAGTCGAGAAGGTTGAGGCCAAGCCAGACGACAAACCAGAGCAAGACGAACAGCCCGAGCCATCGGAGCCTGTCTCTGACGTTGTTGAAGAGAAGGTGACCGAGGTTGTAGAGGAAACGATTACTGAGACCGTAGTCGAGAAGGTTGAGGCCAAGCCAGACGACAAACCAGAGCAAGACGAAAAACCCGAGCCATCCGAGCCTGTCTCTGACATTGTTGAAGAGAAGGTGACAGAGGTTGTCGAGACAAAGATTACTGAGACCGTAGTCGAGAAGGTTGAGGCCAAGCCAGACGACAAACCAGAGCAAGACGAACAGCCCGAGCCATCGGAGCCTGTCTCTGACGTTGTTGAAGAGAAGGTGACCGAGGTTGTCGAGGCAAAGATTACTGAGACCGTAGTCGAGAAGGTTGAGGCCAAGCCAGACGACAAACCAGAGCAAGACGAACAGCCCGAGCCATCGGAGCCTGTCTCTGACGTTGTTGAAGAGAAGGTGACCGAGGTTGTCGAGGAAACGATTACTGAGACCGTAGTCGAGAAGGTTGAGGCCAAGCCAGACGACAAACCAGAGCAAGACGAACTGCCCGAGCCATCGGAGCCTGTCTCTGACGTTGTTGAAGAGAAGGTGACCGAGGTTGTCGAGGCAAAGATTACTGAGACCGTAGTCGAGAAGGTTGAGGCCAAGCCA
This sequence comes from Anopheles stephensi, assembly GCF_013141755.1. Taxonomy (NCBI): domain Eukaryota; kingdom Metazoa; phylum Arthropoda; class Insecta; order Diptera; family Culicidae; genus Anopheles; species Anopheles stephensi. Next base: position 62,795,971 of record NC_050202.1, on the reverse strand, counting down.
GACGACAAACCAGAGCAAGACGAACAGCCCGAGCCATCGGAGCCTGTCTCTGACGTTGATGAAGAGAAGGTGACCGAGGTTGTCGAGGCAAAGATTACTGAGACCGTATTCGAGAAGGTTGAGGCCAAGTCAGACGACAAACCAGATCAAGACGAACCGCGCGAGCCATCGGAGCCTGTCTCTGACGTTGTTGAAGAGAAGGTGACCGAGGTTGTCGAGGCAAAGATTACTGAGACCGTAGTCGAGAAGGTTGAGGCCAAGCCAGACGACAAACCAGATCAAGACGAACAGCCCGAGCCATCGGAGCCTGTCTCTGACGTTGTTGAAGAGAAGGTGACCGAGGTTGTCGAGGCAAAGATTACTGAGACCGTAGTCGAGAAGGTTGAGGCCAAGCCAGACGACAAACCAGAGCAAGACGAACAGCCCGAGCCATCGGAGCCTGTCTCTGACGTTGTTGAAGAGAAGGTGACCGAGGTTGTCGAGGAAACGATTACTGAGACCGTAGTCGAGAAGGTTGAGGCCAAGCCAGACGACAAACCAGAGCAAGACGAACAGCCCGAGCCATCGGAGCCTGTCTTTGACGTTGTTGAAGAGAAGGTGACCGAGGTTGTCGAGGCAAAGATTACTGAGACCGTAGTCGAGAAGGTTGAGGCCAAGCCAGACGACAAACCAGAGCAAGACGAACAGCCCGAGCCATCGGAGCCTGTCTCTGACGTTGTTGAAGAGAAGGTGACCGAGGTTGTCGAGGCAAAGATTACTGAGACCGTAGTCGAGAAGGTTGAGGCCAAGCCAGACGACAAACCAGAGCAAGACGAACAGCCCGAGCCATCGGAGCCTGTCTCTGACGTTGTTGAAGAGAAGGTGACCGAGGTTGTCGAGGAGAAGATTACTGAGACCGTAGTCGAGAAGGTTGAGGCCAAGCCAGACGACAAACCAGAGCAAGACGAACAGCCCGAGCCATCGGAGCCTGTCTCTGACGTTGTTGAAGAGAAGGTGACCGAGGTTGTCGAGGCAAAGATTACTGAGACCGTAGTCGAGAAGGTTGAGGCCAAGCCAGACGACAAACCAGAGCAAGACGAACAGCCCGAGCCATCGGAGCCTGTCTCTGACGTTGTTGAAGAGAAGGTGACCGAGGTTGTCGAGGAGAAGATTACTGAGACCGTAGTCGAGAAGGTTGAGGCCAAGCCAGACGACAAACCAGAGCAAGACGAACAGCCCGAGCCATCGGAGCCTGTCTCTGACGTTGTTGAAGAGAAGGTGACCGAGGTTGTCGAGGCAAAGATTACTGAGACCGTAGTCGAGAAGGTTGAGGCCAAGCCAGACGACAAACCAGAGCAAGACGAACAGCCCGAGCCATCGGAGCCTGTCTCTGACGTTGTTGAAGAGAAGGTGACCGAGGTTGTCGAGGCAAAGATTACTGAGACCGTAGTCGAGAAGGTTGAGGCCAAGCCAGACGACAAACCAGAGCAAGACGAACTGCCCGAGCCATCCGAACCTGTCTCTGACGTTGTTGAAGAGAAGGTGACAGAGGTTGTCGAGGCAAAGATTACTGAGACCGTAGTCGAGAAGGTTGAGGCCAAGCCAGACGACAAACCAGAGCAAGACGAACAGCCCGAGCCATCGGAGCCTGTCTCTGACGTTGTCGAAGAGAAGGTGACCGAGGTTGTCGAGGCAAAGATTACTGAGACCGTAGTCGAGAAGGTTGAGGCCAAGCCAGACGACAAACCAGAGCAAGACGAACAGCCCGAGCCATCGGAGCCTGTCTCTGACGTTGTCGAAGAGAAGGTGACCGAGGTTGTCGAGGCAAAGATTACTGAGACCGTAGTCGAGAAGGTTGAGGCCAAGCCAGACGACAAACCAGAGCAAGACGAACTGCCCGAGCCATCGGAGCCTGTCTCTGACGTTGTTGAAGAGAAGGTGGCCGAGGTTGTCGAGGAAACGATTACTGAGACCGTAGTCGAGAAGGTTGAGGCCAAGCCAGACGACAAACCTGAGCAAGACGCACAGCCCGAGCCATCGGAGCCTGTCTCTGACGTTGTTGAAGAGAAGGTGACCGAGGTTGTCGAGGCAAAGATTACTGAGACCGTAGTCGAGAAGGTTGAGGCCAAGCCAGACGACAAACCAGAGCAAGACGAACAGCCCGAGCCATCGGAGCCTGTCTCTGACGTTGTTGAAGAGAAGGTGACCGAGGTTGTCGAGGCAAAGATTACTGAGACCGTAGTCGAGAAGGTTGAGGCCAAGCCAGACGACAAACCAGAGCAAGACGAACTGCCCGAGCCATCCGAACCTGTCTCTGACGTTGTTGAAGAGAAGGTGACAGAGGTTGTCGAGGCAAAGATTACTGAGACCGTAGTCGAGAAGGTTGAGGCCAAGCCAGACGACAAACCAGAGCAAGACGAACAGCCCGAGCCATCGGAGCCTGTCTCTGACGTTGTTGAAGAGAAGGTGGCCGAGGTTGTCGAGGAGAAGATTACTGAGACCGTAGTCGAGAAGGTTGAGGCCAAGCCAGACGACAAACCAGAGCAAGACGAACAGCCCGAGCCATCGGAGCCTGTCTCTGACGTTGTTGAAGAGAAGGTGACCGAGGTTGTAGAGGAAACGATTACTGAGACCGTAGTCGAGAAGGTTGAGGCCAAGCCAGACGACAAACCAGAGCAAGACGAAAAACCCGAGCCATCCGAGCCTGTCTCTGACATTGTTGAAGAGAAGGTGACAGAGGTTGTCGAGACAAAGATTACTGAGACCGTAGTCGAGAAGGTTGAGGCCAAGCCAGACGACAAACCAGAGCAAGACGAACAGCCCGAGCCATCGGAGCCTGTCTCTGACGTTGTTGAAGAGAAGGTGACCGAGGTTGTCGAGGCAAAGATTACTGAGACCGTAGTCGAGAAGGTTGAGGCCAAGCCAGACGACAAACCAGAGCAAGACGAACAGCCCGAGCCATCGGAGCCTGTCTCTGACGTTGTTGAAGAGAAGGTGACCGAGGTTGTCGAGGAAACGATTACTGAGACCGTAGTCGAGAAGGTTGAGGCCAAGCCAGACGACAAACCAGAGCAAGACGAACTGCCCGAGCCATCGGAGCCTGTCTCTGACGTTGTTGAAGAGAAGGTGACCGAGGTTGTCGAGGCAAAGATTACTGAGACCGTAGTCGAGAAGGTTGAGGCCAAGCCAGACGACAAACCAGAGCAAGACGAACAGCCCGAGCCATCGGAGCCTGTCTCTGACGTTGATGAAGAGAAGGTGACCGAGGTTGTCGAGGCAAAGATTACTGAGACCGTATTCGAGAAGGTTGAGGCCAAGTCAGACGACAAACCAGATCAAGACGAACCGCGCGAGCCATCGGAGCCTGTCTCTGACGTTGTTGAAGAGAAGGTGACCGAGGTTGTCGAGGCAAAGATTACTGAGACCGTAGTCGAGAAGGTTGAGGCCAAGCCAGACGACAAACCAGATCAAGACGAACAGCCCGAGCCATCGGAGCCTGTCTCTGACGTTGTTGAAGAGAAGGTGACCGAGGTTGTCGAGGCAAAGATTACTGAGACCGTAGTCGAGAAGGTTGAGGCCAAGCCAGACGACAAACCAGAGCAAGACGAACAGCCCGAGCCATCGGAGCCTGTCTCTGACGTTGTTGAAGAGAAGGTGACCGAGGTTGTCGAGGAAACGATTACTGAGACCGTAGTCGAGAAGGTTGAGGCCAAGCCAGACGACAAACCAGAGCAAGACGAACAGCCCGAGCCATCGGAGCCTGTCTTTGACGTTGTTGAAGAGAAGGTGACCGAGGTTGTCGAGGCAAAGATTACTGAGACCGTAGTCGAGAAGGTTGAGGCCAAGCCAGACGACAAACCAGAGCAAGACGAACAGCCCGAGCCATCGGAGCCTGTCTCTGACGTTGTTGAAGAGAAGGTGACCGAGGTTGTCGAGGCAAAGATTACTGAGACCGTAGTCGAGAAGGTTGAGGCCAAGCCAGACGACAAACCAGAGCAAGACGAACAGCCCGAGCCATCGGAGCCTGTCTCTGACGTTGTTGAAGAGAAGGTGACCGAGGTTGTCGAGGAGAAGATTACTGAGACCGTAGTCGAGAAGGTTGAGGCCAAGCCAGACGACAAACCAGAGCAAGACGAACAGCCCGAGCCATCGGAGCCTGTCTCTGACGTTGTTGAAGAGAAGGTGACCGAGGTTGTCGAGGCAAAGATTACTGAGACCGTAGTCGAGAAGGTTGAGGCCAAGCCAGACGACAAACCAGAGCAAGACGAACAGCCCGAGCCATCGGAGCCTGTCTCTGACGTTGTTGAAGAGAAGGTGACCGAGGTTGTCGAGGAGAAGATTACTGAGACCGTAGTCGAGAAGGTTGAGGCCAAGCCAGACGACAAACCAGAGCAAGACGAACAGCCCGAGCCATCGGAGCCTGTCTCTGACGTTGTTGAAGAGAAGGTGACCGAGGTTGTCGAGGCAAAGATTACTGAGACCGTAGTCGAGAAGGTTGAGGCCAAGCCAGACGACAAACCAGAGCAAGACGAACAGCCCGAGCCATCGGAGCCTGTCTCTGACGTTGTTGAAGAGAAGGTGACCGAGGTTGTCGAGGAAACGATTACTGAGACCATAGTCGAGAAGGTTGAAGCCAAGCCAGACGACAAACCAGAGCAAGACGAACTGCCCGTGCCATCGGAGCCTGTCTCTGACGTTGTTGAAGAGAAGGTGACCGAGGTTGTCGAGGCAAAGATTACTGAGACCGTAGTCGAGAAGGTTGAGGCCAAGCTAGACGACAAACCAGAGCAAGACGAACAGCCCGAGCCATCGGAGCCTGTCTCTGACGTTGTTGAAGAGAAGGTGACCGAGGTTGTCGAGGAGAAGATTACTGAGACCGTAGTCGAGAAGGTTGAGGCCAAGCCAACCGACAAACCAGAGCAAGACGAACAGCCCGAGCCATCGGAGCCTGTCTCTGACGTTGTTGAAGAGAAGGTGACCGAGGTTGTCGAGGCAAAGATTACTGAGACCGTAGTCGAGAAGGTTGAGGCCAAGCCAGACGACAAACCAGAGCAAGACGAACAGCCCGAGCCATCGGAGCCTGTCTCTGACGTTGTTTTAGAGAAGGTGACCGAGGTTGTCGAGGAGAAGGTTACTGAGACCGTAGTCAAGAAGGTTGAGGCCAAGCCAGACGACAAACCAGATCAAGACGAACAGCCCGAGCCATCGGAGCCTGTCTTTGACGTTGTTGAAGAGAAGGTGACCGAGGTTGTCGAGGCAAAGATTACTGAGACCGTAGTCGAGAAGGTTGAGGCCAAGCCAGACGACAAACCAGAGCAAGACGAACAGCCCGAGCCTTCGGAGCCTGTCTCTGACGTTGTTGAAGAGAAGGTGACCGAGGTTGTCGAGGCAAAGATTACTGAGACCGTAGTCGAGAAGGTTGAGGCCAAGCCAGACGACAAACCAGAGCAAGACGAACAGCCCGAGCCATCGGAGCCTGTCTCTGACGTTGTTGAAGAGAAGGTGACCGAGGTTGTCGAGGAGAAGGTTACTGAGACCGTAGTCAAGAAGGTTGAGGCCAAGCCAGACGACAAACCAGAGCAAGACGAACAGCCTGAGCCATCCGAGCCTGTCTCTGACGTTGTTGAAGAGAAGGTGACCGAGGTTGTCGAGGAAACGATTGCTGAGACCGTCATCGAGAAGGTTGAGGCCAAGCCAGACGACAAACCAGAGCAAGACGAACAGCCCGAGCCATCGGAGCCTGTCTTTGACGTGTTTGAAGAGAAGGTGACCGAGGTTGTCGAGGCAAAGATTACTGAGACCGTAGTCGAGAAGGTTGAGGCCAAGCCAGACGACAAACCAGAGCAAGACAAACAGCCCGAGCCATCGGAGCCTGTCTTTGACGTTGTTGAAGAGAAGGTGACCGAGGTTGTCGAGGCAAAGATTACTGAGACCGTAGTCGAGAAGGTTGAGGCCAAGCCAGACGACAAACCAGAGCAAGACGAACTGCCCGAGCCATCGGAGCCTGTCTCTGACGTTGTTGAAGAGAAGGTGACCGAGGTTGTCGAGGAAACGATTACTGAGACCGTAGTCGAGAAGGTTGAGGCCAAGCCAGACGACAAACCAGAGCAAGACGAACAGCCCGAGCCATCGGAGCCTGTCTCTGACGTTGTTGAAGAGAAGGTGACCGAGGTTGTCGAGGCAAAGATTACTGAGACCGTAGTCGAGAAGGTTGAGGCCAAGCCAGACGACAAACCAGAGCAAGACGAACAGCCCGAGCCATCGGAGCCTGTCTCTGACGTTGTTGAAGAGAAGGTGACCGAGGTTGTCGAGGAAACGATTACTGAGACCGTAGTCGAGAAGGTTGAGGCCAAGCCAGACGACAAACCAGAGCAAGACGAACAGCCCGAGTCATCGGAGCCTGTCTCTGACGTTGTTGAAGAGAAGGTGACCGAGGTTGTCGAGGAGAAGATTACTGAGACCGTAGTCGAGAAGGTTGAGGCCAAGCCAGACGACATACCAGAGCAAGACGAACAGCCCGAGCCTTCGGAGCCTGTCTCTGATGTTGTTGAAAAGAAGGTGACCGAGGTTGTCGAGGAAACGATTACTGAGACCGTAGTCGAGAATGTTGAAGCCAAGCCAGACGACAAACCAGAACAAGACGAACAGCCCGAGCCATCGGAGCCTGTCTCTGACGTTGTTGAAGAGAAGGTGACCGAGGTTGTCGAGGAAACGATTACTGAGACCGTAGTCGAGAAGGTTGAGGCCAAGCCAGCCGACAAACCAGAGCAAGACGAACAGCCCGAGCCATCGGAGCCTGTCTTTGACGTTGTTGAAGAGAAGGTGACCGAGGTTGTCGAGGCAAAGATTACTGAGACCGTAGTCGAGAAGGTTGAGGCCAAGCCAGACGACAAACCAGAGCAAGACGAACAGCCCGAGCCTTCGGAGCCTGTCTCTGACGTTGTTGAAGAGAAGGTGACCGAGGTTGTCGAGGCAAAGATTACTGAGACCGTAGTCGAGAAGGTTGAGGCCAAGCCAGACGACAAACCAGAGCAAGACGAACAGCCCGAGCCATCGGAGCCTGTCTCTGACGTTGTTGAAGAGAAGGTGACCGAGGTTGTCGAGGAGAAGGTTACTGAGACCGTAGTCAAGAAGGTTGAGGCCAAGCCAGACGACAAACCAGAGCAAGACGAACAGCCCGAGCCATCGGAGCCTGTCTCTGACGTTGTTGAAGAGAAGGTGACCGAGGTTGTCGAGGAAACGATTACTGAGACCGTAGTCGAGAAGGTTGAGGCCAAGCCAGCCGACAAACCAGAGCAAGACGAACAGCCCGAGCCATCGGAGCCTGTCTTTGACGTTGTTGAAGAGAAGGTGACCGAGGTTGTCGAGGCAAAGATTACTGAGACCGTAGTCGAGAAGGTTGAGGCCAAGCCAGACGACAAACCAGAGCAAGACGAACAGCCCGAGCCTTCGGAGCCTGTCTCTGACGTTGTTGAAGAGAAGGTGACAGAGGTTGTCGAGGCAAAGATTACTGAGACCGTAGTCGAGAAGGTTGAGGCCAAGCCAGACGACAAACCAGATCAAGACGAACAGCCCGAGCCATCGGAGCCTGTGTCTGACGTTGTTGAAGAGAAGGTGACCGAGGTTGTCGAGGAAACGATTACTGAGACCGTAGTCGAGAATGTTGAAGCCAAGCCAGACGACAAACCAGAACAAGACGAACAGCCCGAGCCATCGGAGCCTGTCTTTGACGTTGTTGAAGAGAAGGTGACCGAGGTTGTCGAGGAAACGATTACTGAGACCGTAGTCGAGAAGGTTGAGGCCAAGCCAGACGACAAACCAGAGCAAGACGAACAGCCCGAGCCTTCGGAGCCTGTCTCTGACGTTGTTGAAGAGAAGGTGACCGAGGTTGTCGAGGCAAAGATTACTGAGACCGTAGTCGAGAATGTTGAGGCCAAGCCAGACGACAAACCAGAACAAGACGAACAGCCCGAGCCATCGGAGCCTGTCTTTGACGTTGTTGAAGAGAAGGTGACCGAGGTTGTCGAGGAAACGATTACTGAGACCGTAGTCGAGAAGGTTGAGGCCAAGCCAGACGACAAACCAGAGCAAGACGAACAACCCGAGCCATCGGAGCCTGTCTCTGACGTTGTTGAAGAGAAGGTGTCCGAGGTTGTCGAGGAAACGATTACTGAGACCGTAGTCGAGAAGGTTGAGGCCAAGCCAGACGACAAACCAGAGCAAGACGAACAGCCCGAGCCATCGGAGCCTGTCTCTGACGTTGTTGAAGAGAAGGTGACCGAGGTTGTCGAGGCAAAGATTACTGAGACCGTAGTCGAGAAGGTTGAGGCCAAGCCAGACGACAAACCAGAGCAAGACGAACAGCCCGAGCCATCGGAGCCTGTCTCTGACGTTGTTGAAGAGCAGGTGATCGAGTTAGTCGAGGAAACGATTACTGAGACCGTAGTCGAGAAGGTTGAGGCCAAGCCAGACGACAAACCAGAGCAAGACGAACAGCCCGAGCCATCGGAGCCTGTCTCTGACGTTGTTGAAGAGAAGGTGACCGAGGTTGTCGAGGAGAAGATTACTGAGACCGTAGTCGAGAAGGTTGAGGCTAAGCCAGACGACAAACCAGAGCAAGACGAACAACCCGAGCCATCGGAGCCTGTCTCTGACGTTGTTGAAGAAAAGGTGACCGAGGTTGTCGAGGAGAAGATTACTGAGACCGTAGTCGAGAAGGTTGAGGCCAAGCCAGACGACAAACCAGAGCAAGACGAACAGCCCAAGCCATCGGAGCCTGTCTCTGACGTTGTTGAAGAGAAGGTGACCGAGGTTGTCGAGGAAACGATTACTGAGACCGTAGTCGAGAAGGTTGAGGCCAAGCCAGACGACAAACCAGAGCAAGACGGTCATGCAGAGTCTTGTTCCGTGGTTGTTGATGAGAAATTGTTTGAAAAGTCGCTGGATAAAACTTCACCAGGAATCGTTGTTAGTCCAGATAAACTAGATGGTTCTGATGGTTCGGGTTCAGTAGAACAATTTGAAAGTGACGAAAAGATTTGTCTTCTCAAAGAAGAATTAGGTGTGTTTGATACAAGGAAGAGCTCTCTTTCGGCAGTTGAAGTGTCCACTCTAGACGATGACTCCCCGTTGCTTACTGATTTCACTACTTCTTCGATTACGTACGTCAGCGATCGTATTGATTCGTCCTCCTTAGAGCTGATGGTCGGTGAATCTTCGTTGAATTTCTTGAAAATTGGAAGCAGTGTACCGACCGATGAAAAGAGACTTGAAATTCCGTCGCCGGGTTCGTGCATGTCGTTCACCACAACTACCAGTGAATATATTGAGTCAATTTCGCATGACGTTGAAAAGTGCGTTATCTTCGGCAGTGCTCTTCAATCTGCCGTACCCGCTGAATACGATCGTTCCGTTTCGCTAAGTGATAATGCAGCATCCGATTATTCAACCGAGTCAGCTACCAAATACAACCTGCCTTACGATACCGAGTCTGACGGGTACGATGCTAGTGCGTACCCTACCAAGCGTAAAGGAATAAAATCTCAGGAAAGCGTTGCCGAGCCGAAGCACGCCAAGTCAACCAAACTGATTTCTGTTGATCAGCGTCACGGTTCAGCATCTCCACAAAGTGATATTACTGAATATACCGAAAGTGTATCGTATGTCGATTCAATTATAGACAGTACAAACTACGGAAGCGCCTTAAAGCAGAAAGAGATACAGCACGATGCCCACAGTAAGGGCACTACCAAAGAGAGCTGTGAACCGGACGTAAAACCGAATTTATTGACCACAGATCAAGCAACTACAGCTTTGCAAGCCGATCCCGTCAGGAAAGTGTCAGGAACAGATCCGATAGAATCTACTCAGGTAAAAAAGCGTCCCAAATCGAAAACTACTGTTACGAAGGTGAATTTACACAAGCAAACGCCAATTGATATTTCGAAGCGTTCCACAAAGACGGTTGACATCCGCATGGGTTCGGCTGAATCTACCGTAACTGTGACCAAGTCGACGACCACATCCAGCCGTATCTCGACCACTTCTACGCGAACACACGGATACATGCAATCGACCTTGTCTCGTGATCAGAAAGTGCTACGACCATTGACTTTAACCGATTCCACGCATTCGTCCCCTTCGAAGACATCGTACCGTACGGCCATAGTACCGATCAGCTCTTCGCAAACTACATCCACGTATTATTCTCCTTCGCACTCGGCAGAGCGAAAGCCCACAAAGTCACCTAAAACCGCAGCTCATCCTACGCAGGGTTTACCCGAAGCTACTCCAAAGATTGGAGCGACCGGTTCAACAGCCCGAAAAACTGAACCTAAAGACGCTAAGTCTTCAAGTAAGTCTGTGAGCAGCCGCACATCATCATCGACAGTCGTTTCGACGGCCAGCACTGTCGCCAGTCAAAGCAGATCGTCTCGCTCAACATCCACTACGGGAACGACGAGACGAGCAGCCACAGCTAAACACGACTCGAAGGAGCAACATGTTGTGAAGAAAGCGGACAAAGAGCAAGCAAACCTGGTCACCAAGTCTACGCTGCCGGCGGCCGTCAAGACGAGCAAGGACCGTGTTAACAAGAGCCTTATTCCCGTAAAGGTTCAAGCGGGCAAGCGCGAATCGACTCCTTCTCCGAGTCGGGTTCCAAAAGCCAAGTCCAAACCAGCACCGACGACAAAGTCAAGCGATCAGAAAGCGCACAAATCCACAACCGTAGCGGAGAAACCGGTAGGTAAGAAAGATCACTCTGTCCAGCTTATAACGAAATCCATCCCAAAGGTAACCAGCACGGTGCGCAAGGAAAGCTCGAAACAGATCGTTGACGACGTGTATCGGTGCAAGTCCGCCATGCACTATTCGTACAAAGACGCCGTCACGTTCGACCATGCCGAGGTACCGTCTTCGCTGCCATCCAGCCCGAGCCGCTTGAACAAAAGTTCCTCGAACAGTACAAATGTCCTAACCAGCGAGGTGTTTACCCGCACGATCGATTCGTCCAAATCCATCGAAGTGATCTACAAGCAACCGTCCACATCACACGAGCTGTATCGCAGGGTCAATGAGTACCGGTACAATGACGCCGACCTGAACTTTATAGAGACGACCGACTCGAGCCTGTCAGATTCGATCGCGCTGCCTTCCTCATCCTCGGAGCAGGAAAGCGACGCCACCGGCAAGCAGAAGCGATCTGCCAGTCCCGAGGGTTCGCCCAAGCAAACGAGCTCCTCGTCCGCGGTGACGACCATGACCACGCTGACGAGCAAAAAGAATCAGTCCGCCCCGCCGCCCCACCCTCATCACCATCCGTCCCGCCCTTCCAAGCACGGTCTCGCGGCATCCGGCAAGCGTGCCCGGGCCCGGTCGCCCGCCGATCCCAAGTATCGCAGGTCGGACATCTGGAGCCGAACCGATCCACCAGCGTCCAGCCAGGAGCTACCGGATACGTCGGAGGACAGCGACTTGTACTACTACCATCAGCAGCACTACCAGCTGCAACAGCAGCAGCAGCAGCTGCCGCCGGTGGCTGGCATTGCTGATCGGCGTTTAACTGCGTCGCTCGATGGGATCGTGCTCGAGAGTAGCATCTCGCCGATACTCGACTTCCGGGCATCCACGCCGCCACGCATGAAGTATAAATTTGATTACGATAGTTCTATGTTTCCAGGTAAATCTGCTTTATGAACAAACCAAACCAAACCAAAAAAAAAACTCAAATCAAATCAACAACCCAATCGCATTATCTTTATAATCGTCCATCCATATGTTATCTATCTCTTATATTTCGTACCATTAATACTTATGCAAAATCGTAATTTTACCAGCTATCGTTAATACCCCCCATTTCTGGCAGCATGCGGCATGATGTCACCCTCAATGTGGCACTCATGTACCGCTCTCGTACTCCATGTTTCCTGCCCTCGTAACTGTGACATAATACTATTATAGTGGTCGGGTCTGTCGGGTTGCCTTCCGTGTCTTGCTGCTTTTCTGGTTCACCGGTTTACTTTGCCTTACTTACTACTGTATGCGCTGGCACATGTTACTTCCGGTTCGCTCATTCGCTCGCTCGTTTGTCGCTAAAATTGCGTTTCTGATTTTGTTTCGAACTGTTTTGTTTCCGGTCGCTCCACTACGTGTCAAAATTCTTCCCCCGTACCCGGAACGTTATGAAAGCTCCGTTCCGACGGTTACTCGTGCGCGGTTGGAACACAAACAGCTATAGCAGTATTATGTCTCAACACGGTTCTTCGTTCTTCTATCATATGGCACGGTGTAAACGTTGAATGAAGCAGAACGGAGGCGAATGTAAAGCTGAAAACGCTTCGTACCTAACTCTAGTAGCTGCGATCTGCCACGTATCTGACTACTAGGAAAGCGGCCACCCTTTTGGCAAACACTCTCATGGGAAAGCGAAGTTAAAAAAAAGTCAAAAACATTAGCACAAAGATGAGTTTCCCGGACGCCGGGAAAAAGAAAAGGCTCAGTAGTCAGATAGTTCGTGGCTGTTACTCTGTATTGCCGTGTTTTTCCTTCCTTTCTTTGTTATGTTTGTGGTGATAGTTGCTGCCAAAGAGAAGAACTGCATTGAAGCGTATCCCTCTATGTATCACTGTACGTATTATTTGCCTTGCAATGATGCCTTTTCGATCCGTGTTTGCCTATTTATGTTTTTGTGTTTCGGTTGCGTTTCCAATGCGCTTTGTTTCAGAGCTGTGATTTATCGTTTTAACTTATGTTCGGCTTTTGTGTGCCAATTTTATTTGTCTTTTTTTCCACCCGAATTTCTACCACACAACGACACAACACAGGATAGCGAACGGTCGTTTAGTTGGCTGTGCTACTGTTAATCGACTACGAGAAGCCTGCTGTACTGTACGGATCCCGCTCGAACCATCTCGACCGACCTACCAGCGGCACCAGCGATGGCAGACATTCCGCTAATATCGATCACGAAGGAATGCTCGGACGATGAAGATCTTAGCTCGTCGAGTGCGACGAACAAACCGAACATTGAGGATGCACTAACCGATACCGAAGATCTGGTGATGGATGCCGGGCATCGCGGTGAGCGAAAACCTTCAGTCGCTACACCGATTCCACCAGCGTCCGGCAATCTGTCCCTGCTGGAAGCACTGCAAACGCCACTGGCTGGTGCAGTGACGGACGTGGAGGACTGTAGCGATACGTCCGATGAGGAGGAACGGGACAAAAAGCCAACCCGGGAGGTAGAGATATCGCTGGATGATTTTCTCGACCAAGGGTACGTGGATGAAATGACGAAATCGGATCAACGTGGCGCGAAACCGAAGATTCTAACGCGCTCCTGCTCCAAGGCTACCGAGAGTTCGAGCAAAAGCCTCAAAGTGTGCATGGACGTCAGTGCTGCGCTGACCGACTGTGAGGATTGTGCGATGTCGGGTGATGAGGAGCCAGACAAGGGCAGCGAGGTACCCGACTGTCCGGAAGATATTTTGATGCGCGTTGATGCGGACAACGGTATGGTTGACATTCACAATGCGGTTCGCCGACGGCAGGACAAACACTTGCCTCGCACGGAACAGGTTCAGTCTAGCAGCTCGGATACCGACGAGCCCGAGTGTAAGGTGGTTCGGCATCGGAAACCGCACCGGAAGGGTGTGCCGGTCGAGCCGAACCGGAACACATCGGACTGTGAGAACATTCTCGTGTCGGACGATGAATCGTCGGCCTGTGCCAAACCGGGACCAATATCGGTGTTTGAAGCGGATGAAATCACGATGGAAGCGAGCGATCATGAAACCGAACAATCGACCACCTTTCCCGAGATCAACATTTGCTTTGTGACCGATGAAATAGAGATGGAGGAACCGTCCAACCAAAAGCAAACCAAATCCCGTCCATCCTCGCTGTCCGTTGGGCAGTCGAATGCGGACGATGCGGTGACGGATGTTGAGAATTTGGATTCCTCGGACAGTGATAACGATGCACCGCACCAAAGCAAACGGCTTATGCCGCGTGCCGTCGCACGCGGTGGCAAGGGTGGTGGTTTGACCGATGTGGAAGACTTCAATGCGAGCGATGAGGAGATCGATGAGGAACAGGCACACCTCGAAATGGGTGGTACGGAGCATTCGTTTCTGCCATCGCCAACACGAGAAATTGCGATCATGCGAGGCGACGGTTCGGGTGAGCAGACGTCCAACGTAATGCCACTGAACCATGCCTGTCTGTTGGCGAAAACTCCCGACATCGAACAGGCCCTAACCGACTTCGAAGATCTGGACGTGAATGACGATGAAAAGCTGTACGATGACTCAAAGTACACGAGCGATGTATTGCCCGAGATGGATAACGATAGTGTGTACGCGAGCGAAAACACGCCCGTGGTTCCGAAGCAAAACCTCATCATCGAGCAGGCGCTTGATCCGCTAACCGACACGGAAGACATGTTTTTCGACCGTAGCCAAACCAAACCGAACACGGTCAGTGTATCGTTCGGCACAAACGAACTGCGCCGTCGCCGTAAGCCGAAGGGCAGTGCCTGCACGCAATCGTACAAGGGCAAAACGTTTCTCGACACTCATGCTACGGCGCAGGAGAATGGACCGGCCACTACCGATGTGGAGGATCTGTATCTGAGCGATGAGGATGCACCGACCGATCGTTCGAAACAGCGCCGGGCCACGATTCAGGTGCCACCCAATCAAAATGCGGACAGTGCCAAGACCGACATCGAGTACCTGTCCGGGGATGAGTACGTGTCGGAGCGGACCGTCCCTTCGCCGACGGTGTGTCCGGATGGGTTTCGCAGCACGATCAATTCCCGTGAACGGCTCAGCGGTGGTCGGCACGGTGGTGGTCCGCGGCTAGGAGGCGGATGTCCGCATCCGGCACCGACCTTCTGCAAATCGTCCTCCACGCCGGATACGGCCAACTGCCACACGGACTGTGAGGAGATACAGGGTGCTTCGGATGAGGAAGATGGGGCGAAGCTTGGAGCTGCCGCTGCTGCAGATCAGGAAAGTATCTCGCGTGCCCGTACGGCGACACCCTTCGAGCTGAGGCGCGCCCTCGACGAGAGTGGTAGCTGCGAAATTCACGACGCGATCGTCGGGCCACCGTTGCGATATCGGCAGGATATGAAGCGCGCCCAGCAGAGCGATGGCCAGGAGATGCCGACGGACGTTGAATTTCTGGACGAAGATCCAGTTCCAGAGCACCTGGTGCCACAAGACGATTAATTTCGATCCATCTTTCCGTCCCGTTACAGCTACAGCAGGTCGACCTTTAAGAAGTGATCGGAACGGTAGGGTGAAGGTTTTTAGTTGCTTTCGTTGCTTACAATTTTCCGTTGCTTGTTTGTTGTGTACGCCATGTGGCTGATGCTCGGTCGTTGGTGTGCAGCTGCTTCTCTTCAACTTTGTACGAACTAGAGATCAATAGGCTTGTCTAGCTTTGCTCGCTACTTGCCCGCTACGGGGGCTTTGCTGTGGAAGATGGTTTGCCGTACTTTAGTTGTTCGCGCGTAGCATTGTGGTTCTTTGATTTATGTTTTGCATATCACAAACGAACGCTTCAGCGCGGCTTTCGGTAAACGAGGTAACGTGGCTTTGGAATGAGTTGGAAAGTAGCTTCTGTTTTGCACACACCGTACACTCCGTTATGCGCTGCACCCTTATCTGCCTAGTACTAGTGCAACGTAGCTAGCTATCTAGACTAGCTTCTACTTTCTTTAACTTTCCAACCCCCATTCGATCGTTCACCCCGCATTCAAGCTCCTGTACATATGCAACAACACCTATGTATATAGAAACACTGTATCCTGCAACACTACTGTTGTTCCGATCTGTCAAAACTGTTCATCTCTTAACACACACACACACACACCTACACTATCTACCAAACAGAAGAAAAAAAAAAACCTCACCTTAGTCCATGCATTCTCGTCCCACCACTGTTGAATGTTCCTTTCCGTAAGTGTACTCCTGCCATCCTCCTCCTCCCGTCTTCCCTGTTCGTCCGGATTACCTATCCCACCTACCTAAGAGCATCTCGAGATCCTTGCGGAGCGTCCATTGTCCAAGTGCGGTGTGTTTGATCATTGTGCTTTTGTTGCTCTCTTCTCTCCAATCTGTGCATTCCAGATACGTACACCGAACACGACGATGCATTACAGACGTCGACCAGGCTCGAAGGTTAGTATGGTGAGCTATGGTGGCTCACTCGCAACGAATCAGTGCGTGCGTGATGCTCTCGCAACCCTTGTCTCGTCGTTTGCCCCTACCCGTGTGTCTTCTGCGCCTGAGCTTGTGCGACCACGGGTCACGTGTTTGCGATAGTGTGCGCTTACGCTCCGCTATTACTTCTGCTCCAAGCACTCACAGTTTATCACAGTGGACATACACATTCAAACCACTCAGTTAAATACATTTACACAAAGACCCATCAGTGTCGCACCGTGTACAAAATCCCACTCTACTACAAACACACACCAAGATGCAATCCAATACACAAACGATGCAACACGTTTTATTGATTGACAAACAATTCGATTCGAACGAGGAAGGTATGAAAATCTGATTCTGGTGACGGCGTGTGTCTGCGTGTGTGTGTGTCGGCGTTGATTTTCGATTGGTCTGCCGCGTGAGGTACTGTTGCGTTGCTGATGCGTTTGCTGATTTCCATTGCGCTTTATTTTCCGGAGTATCTTTAGAACGATTTTACGAAACAAAAACCCGAAAGGCGAAAGGTTCCCATGAAATGCTAATTGTAAACATAAAAAAAACCCAAAAACTTCTCGCAGCAACTCACAAAAAAAGCTGAAAACCATCGAACTAAAATGCGAAATCAGTCCTATTGGTTGTTTTCTTTACATCCCAACAAAAACCCCCCTCAAACGATCGGTCAATTATCATCATCAACATCATGCCACCATTTTGTCATTTGAGCGCACTCCTGTCATGCGAATCATCCTCACCCATACACATACATTGGGCATCAATCATGTAGCTGCGGCACGTACATGCAGCCCATTCAATGGGGACATAAGGCTTTCCCATCGAACGGCTCAAAAACTCGGCAATATGGAGCCGTGGTGCTGCTGCTGCTGCCGCCGCCGCTGCTGCCGCTTCCCTTTCAAAGTACCGATCTTTTTTGTCTCATTGCAGGCGATGAAGAGTATCTAGAGGTGGTCCGGTCGGAGGCAGGCCGGCTGGTCGACGACGTGCTGGAGCAGAGTGTATCGATCGTCAGCAGCTCACAGCCGGGCCCGTTGACGATCGATCGTGATCTGCAGCCACCGTCCGAAAGCGAACAGTACGCGATCCGTAGCGACATCCTGTCGTCTACCGATGGGGACGCTGTGGTGAAGTCGCCCACCATCGAATCCATGTCCGGCAAATCGTTCGATGACAATATGAGCAATCCCGAGTATGACCCATTGCTGCTTGGTTCCGCCTTCGGAGCGACGGCGGTCGGTGCCGATGGGCAACCGTTTGCGCTTCCTACCATGCAGCAAGACATACACGAAGAAGCCGATCACGAAGCGCGTGAAGATGTCGGGAGGATGTCGGTTGAGGATGGTGATGTTAAGCTTGAAGCTGGCAAAGCAATTGTCGGTGATGTTTGCTTACCAACCGCTGATCGTGCAGTAGATGAGAGCACGAAACCAGTGCCGGACGACAGTGAGCTTGTCGATCCGGAACGAGCCACTGCCGATCGAAGAGCGAAAAAGATCGATCGCAAGTATGCGCGCCTTTCGTCGGACCTTGGGCCGGAGGTGCTGCTCGATAAGAACCCCGAGTACGATGATGCGATCTCCCAGATTAAAGACGAAGTGTCGATGCTGCAGAGCGAATACTCCAAACTGAGCTGGGACGAGAGCGTATCCATGACGACTGGAGATTTCGGTTCCAGCACGCCCGACAATGATCTGCAAGGTAGCCCTGAGTGATGGTGCACATTAGCAAACGTTAGTGCGTCGAAGCCGAATCGTTCGCAGGCGAACAGACCACGGGCGAATGTCACTTCCTCTATCGACAGTCCACAGTCTTTTCGCTTCCGGTCTTCTTCCACCGTGCTCGGCAAATGTTTCATTCTACCATTCTTGGCTTTCGTTCGTTTCGTCTGGTTTTGTTCAGTTTTCATTGGCCAAAAAGGGAAAAAAACAAAACAAAACAACCATCAGCGAAGGCTCATTTGATTTGTGTTCCACATCCACCTCACTGTACTATGCTTTACACTCATCCATCCAGCCTGTGTCAGTCTGTCTTCGTCCCTTAAAAAAACGAGAACTTAATACGAGCTTAACACCCAACTAACGCAACTGGATGCTGCTGGAGCTCCATTTTCGATACACATTCCAAACCTTCGGCTACAACCTGGTGCTGACTACTGTCCGGTGTAGAATTCGTTGCTGCACCTCCAGTAACACACTATATGCTTTGCTAAATGCGCGATGCTATCCTAACCTCACTGATCCTTTTTCCCACGTCCCATTAAAATTAACGAAAACTCCACGATTCAGGACCGTGATTTCGCATTTCAGTTGACGGATGTTGTTTTTTATTTGGGTTTGTTCTTCTAAGTTTCGAGGCGATTGCAAGCCAACGTTCGATAGTGCAATTATGTTTCTTACTAACCTTTTAACGAACCCACCATGAATGTCGCACCCAAACACAGAAAAATTTCTTATATGTCGAATCAGAATCAGAATTTTCACACCATTTTTTCCTTACAACCCCAAATTGTGCGTCCCAGTCACGTGGCAGTTTGTGTAAAGTTGGAACCAATTTGAAAACATTTTTCTCTCTCTCTATTTCACTCACACACACACGCACTCACAATCAGATTCACAGACACTACACACAGACAGCTTAAATAGTGTGCATGAAACGATACCACTGAAAAGCTCAAAAATCCCACTAACTCTACTAACTGTGGAATTGTTACCTGACCAGTTCCGGGGTTAACGCTTGCTGCTCAGCTGCTCAGCCACAGTACAGTGACCCCACCCCTCCACACACTCACACACATAATTCAAACCTTCAAAAACGAACAAATGAAAAAGCCTTAACCTTAACACGCTTTTTTCACCTCGCTTTTATTTCCTCTTTTATTAACAGAAACAGATTTGCAACTACAAACAGAAAATAACATACCCCAGACAACGTCTCGCATTGACTCTCAAACCATAGCAGCCGCCTCTGCTGGCGAAGCTGTATCTGAAGCTTTCGCTAGCGGTCAGAACAATGTTGCTATCGCTGCAAGTACTACTACTACTGCTACCACTACCACTACTGCTGCAACCGCCCTGACAGCTGCTAACGCTACCGACGCTAATGATGCTGCTACCGCTGATCTTCACCACGTTCTCGCTGCCGCTTCTGCTACTGGGTTCGAAAGACAGGAGCATACCAGCTCCACGGTAGCTGGCACCTTCGCCCAGCAGGACCACTCGTCATCCATCGCGTCTACCGAACCGGAAAAACCAAGCCTAGATTCGTCCAGCTACGATGGGCAACCCGTACCGAAGCCACGTACCAGCATTTCTTCCCGCACGGACACGGCTACTCGGTCCAGCCTGCTGGAATCGTTCGAGCATCAGGATTCGATCGAACAGTATCCGGAACCGATGCCAGCACACTCCAGTGCTGACGTGGACCTGAATCTCCGCCAAGGTTCGATCACGTCCGACGATCTGTCGCACGTGGCCCAGAAGGATTCAAGCGAAATGGTTACAAGCGAGGAGGACATATCGACTGGTGCGAAGTTCTTCATTGGTGAGTGTAGCAGCGACATCATCACACGATCCTCGACCGAGAAGCGATCGGACTATGCGTTCGACAACGAAGGCTACACGTTCTCGCAAGACTCGCAAGGCACCGATGATGAATCGCGTCGGGAAGCGATGGAAGCGTACCAGCAACAGATTAAGCTAGAAGATGGGTTTACGCTAGACTCGCTCAAGGAGCTAGACATGGGTTTACGCTCATCAGGAAAGCCGCCCGTAGTACACTCCCCGGTTAGCGCATCCGCCGTCCAACCGGTTACGAAACCATCACAAACGGTCGAGCCGGGAGAAGCAACGATACTCGACACGACCAACGAGCAATACTCGCACATGACAATCGACGAGATCACCATTGCCAAAACGCTCGAAGAGGTTAAGGAATCGCTGGACGCGGTGCAGGAAGAGCTGATCGAAGCCGTGTCGGACGGTACCCCAATCAAGCAATCGCCCTCGGAGTTTGAGTTTAAGATTCTGCCCTCGACACGCTACGTGCAGGATCCGATCTACGAAACGAATCAGGAAGAAGCGGTCGCTGTTTCCACCGCTACGTCGGCAGCCATTACCACTACCACGATCGTAAGCGAAAGCGTTCTTTCCGATTCTGAACCGAAGCCTTCGGTGGTCGGACCTCCGATAACAATCGACGAACCACCAACTGGCGGATCGTCCGACAGTTCGCAGGTAGAAATGTCGGCACGCTTGCGACACGGTCCGCATCAGGGAGTACATCAGCCAAAGGGTAGCCGATGGTCGACAACCGATGTGGACAGTTCGGGTGAAAGCCATTACCAGAGTTTCGAGCACACGGACAGCAGCAGACCACTTTCCTCGGACATTGAGCAACAGATGTTGCCGTACGCGTCGTCCGAGTACGAGACGGCGCAGGATCATTCGATAGTGCCCACCTCGATCGGGACGGAATATCACAGTGCCGTTAGCACACTGCACTCGTACCCGGTTAGCTCGCACGACAGCATGAAGAGCTTCGACTCGGAAAGCTCCGGCAATCTGGCTAGCATCGAGTCGGAAGCCACCGAAACGCTCGTCCCGTCGACAATGGATGTGGATTTCGACTCATCCGATGCGGCCCTCATTCACGACGATTCGGAAGATGATTTGCGCGATAAAATGTTGCTGCTGGATGATAAGGAAGAACTCTCGTCCAATGCTAGCAGCGTGCCGATCGCTATGAAACGCTCGCACGAGATGGACTTTGCCGAGCTGAAGAGTGACTCTATGGCGGAGGAAAGCATGCACTTTAGTGAGCAGCGAGAAGCGGCTGGTGCCGCCGTCGAGATGATGATGCAGGATGAAAAGCTGCTCAGCTCGAGCATCGGTACGGCGCGCGATTTGGTCGAGGCAATGCAGGCAACAAGCCTGGAGGATGTCAAGACCGAACCGGCGGATGATGCGAAACTCGGTACAAGCCTGGAAGATGGTAGCATTCTCTCGATCAGCCTGTCCAGTGCGTCCAATTTGGAAACGATCATGGAAAACTTGTCGGAAAAGACGACCGTACCCGGCCCTGTACCGACACACGTGGAGATTGGGCTGGATGCCGTAACGCCTACTACGGCTGGCGGTACAACGGGATACATCGGAGACATTACGCTCACGTCGACCGTGCTTAAGGAGGGCGATGTAAACTTCCTCAACACGCAAGCCACGACCGAGATCATAGAGGTGAGCACCGGTGGCGATTTGTTGGGGCGTGATGAAAGCGAAGAAACGGTTCGCAAACGTGGCCACAAGCGCACCGAAAGTACGTCCATCATTTCCGGCAAGTTTATGGCGGACATGGGAGAGGGCAACCGCGACTCGATCGAATCGCAGGATGAATCACTGTCCCAGGAAGCATCCAAGCAAGCGTCCAGCTCGGAACGTGACGAGACGCGCGAAGAATCGTCCGATTCCGATTACGATCGGTACGAGAGTGAGTACTCTCGGTCGTTCCGAGCCCCGGTGGCACAGTCCAAGAAGAAGGACAAGAAACCGGGTGGCGATGTGTTCGAGAAGGACTTTGAGCTGGATCGGCGCAACTCCTTCTCACCGTCGCAATCGGTCATCGAAACGATCGTGGAGGATGTGCACGCGGAGATCGAGCAAAGTGATGAGGCACAACAAATTATGGCCAGCAAGAGCCAGATGCTGAAGGAATACCGTGAATCATCCTCACACAACATTCCGGACATTCACGTGACGGACGACTTTGCAGAGCCACTGTCACCGAGCAAGGACGAAATGGATGTTTACCAGGAAGAATCGTTTGCCGCATCGAAACAGGTAACGACGACCGTATCATCTGAGACTGTTTCTAAGAGCGAAACGACAGCAGCAACAACGACGATGACTACGACAGTAGTGTCCTCAGCGTCATCGTCTTCCGGTGCGCCAAAGCAGACTGGAATTCAGTACGCCAAACAGGAAGAATACCAACTGACCGAGGAACAGTACCAGGAGCTGATCGAGCAGAAGTACAAGGCAAAGCTGGCCGATACGACCACCAAGTACGGGTACGACGTGGACGATAAGGACGATTCAGCCGGATCGGACTCGTTCGAAATGTTGGAACAGCCCGACATATCGGACGAGTTCGTCATCGTGGAGGAGGTTGCCCGTGAAGCGCACGAGTTCGACTCCGAGGGCAAAAGCATGGCCATCAAGCCCACCAAGATCGAGAAGAAGCACGACGAGGATGTGGAGAAGATACTGGTCAAGTCAGCGCCAGCCCACACAAACGCCGGCTCAATGTATGCCGCCAACATGCGCGACGACATGATGTACGAGTTTGAGGAAAGTCCGCCTACGGGTGGGGCCGAAGGTGGGGTCGGTGCCGATGGTGTTACGATGGATCTGCTGAACAATGGGTATCCGCTGGAGGAGAGCAAACGGTGGGTAGAGATGCAGCTGGCGGAAACACAAAACTTCCGCTACCCGTACGAGGACCGGCTGGAGGACATCAAGGAGGAGGACACCGACTTTGAGGTGGGTAGCAGCCGCATTGGCTCCATTAAGGACTCGTTCTCGAGCACACCGGACTACGACATGCTGGCCAAGCGGATGGCGTCACGCGAGCATGACGACATTTCTATGAGCAGCTTGCAGGAGTTTGAAAACCTAGAACATGTGATTTCGCTCGAGAACCGCAAAATGCAGCAGGGCTCACAGGACTCGCTGAGCAACGGTAGCTTCACGCGCCGGTTCATGCAGCGAGGCGTGCACGGGGACGACATCAGCCTGTCTAGCTTGAAAGAGTTCGAGGGGCTCGAGAATGCCTGCATCGAGGCGCACCTGATCGAGATCAAGGCGAAGGAGGAGGCCGCACTTCTGCTCTCGCGTTCGGACGAGTCAAACAAATCGAACGGGTCGAACGGAGCTAAACGCAGTCCACCGTCGAATGGCAGTGGAGTTCCAGTTCCGAAGAGGCAACAATCGGGCGAAGGATCCTCTTCAGCTCAGCAGATTATCAGCAGTTCTTCCATTACCACCACCGTGGTTGGTAGCGCTGGATCTACCGTTCCTTCAGAACTGATCTCCACGAAGGTAGAGAAGAAGATCACCACCGAATCGGGTCGAGATGGGGGATCGGCAGTGTCCACGACCACAACAACCGTCACGACCATCTCGCACGAAGGTCAGGTGCGTCAGGTGTTTGACGAAGAGGACCTCACCTCCCATGTGCTGACCGTGTCCAGTGACAGTTTGGATGGTACGAGAACTGCCCCGAAACAGCTCCCAGCCAGCCGTGACAGACTCCCGTCGGCTCACTCCAGCAGCGACAGTCTCGAAATGCACAGCAAGAACAATGTGGACGTGATGACCAGCAGCATCGATTCGATCGAGTTCTCGAAGACGGGTGTAGCAACTACCAGATCGTCACAGTCCGATTCGATCGAGCATATGGCACAGCAGCAGCAGCAACCGTACCGCAGCGACAGTACGGACTCGATCGAAGCACAGCAGCAGCAACAAAAGCTGCAGCAGCAGGCACACGCGGCACAGGCACAAGGCATCCATGGCTTGAGTGATACGAAGCGGGACTCGCTGGAATCGCTCACTGCCGCGAGCAGTGACAACCAGAGCGGGTTCAGTAGCCCAACCAAATCGGTTCACGGTTCTCGTCAGTCGTCTGAGAGTGGTGTTGGAGCTGCCAGTGCTTATCACCAGCAGCAGCAGCAGCAACACACGGTGCAGACAACCGTGTCCTCACTCCACACGACCACTGTCACCGGTGGACGTACGATGCAGAAGGACATATCGGCCGACTCACTAACCGGGCCGGATGCGGCATTCCTGACCAGCACCGAAAGCCTCGAAACCAGCTCAACGGCCACGAACGCCACCTACCAGAATGAAACCGATTCCCAGATGTCGTCCAGCGTTACCAGCTGCGATTCCATCACGATGGTAGTCGACGCGGTAGGTTCGCAGGTGTTGGATGACTGGGATAACTTTGCCTCGTCGGCCTCGATGGCCACCGGGCACCAGGGTACGGGTTCGGGTGGATTCGCAACCTCCGTAATGACCGCCTCGATGAGCGCTTACTCTTCGGCCACCGGTGGTAGCAGCAGTGGTAGCAGTGTCGTAACCAATGTCATCCACACAGCTCAGCAACAGCAGCAACAACGAGAAGCGTCCTCGACCTTCTCGTCCTCCACGGTCACAATGGTGTCCAGCTCTTCGTCGGCGACATCGGCAAGCTTCCACGTAGCTCAACAGCAGCTGGGGGAAAGTGAACTATTAAGTAGAGAACTGTTTCCAGGTTAGCGTGTTTTCTTTTCCAACCCACCAATACAAAACCAAACCAACCCGTTACCCCCACCCCACTCACTAAACTCTCTCCGGTGGCTTCCCGTAACACTGAGCTCGTTTTGAGCCCAGCGAACGGTCTCAACCTTCGGTGTACTAGAATGAACGTCGTCTCGGTCTCGGATTCGGTTTCGGAAAACAAGCGCGGCGCGACGCATTCATTGCTTTTGATTTTCCTATCAAATCCTTTTCACTTTTCGATGCTTTCCACCGTTGTGTGTGTGTGTTTTCTTTTGTTTTTCTTACTTTTCTTCCGCCATTTTAATCGCTGCTAGACTTATTCGCTTCGAATAGCCACACACACACATGAACTAGCAATTTTACTAGTAGAGTGTTTTCATTTTTTCCTACCCACACACACTTACATACTTACACAAGCTCGCGCAAAACACGTTCGATTAGCCCTACTTCTTTCGTTCAGTTCTTTCTTCGGTAGACAAACCCATTCACTGTAGGAAATGGAGCTCGGAAGACAGTTAGGCAGAGGCAGAGCGATCATTAGGCTACCATCTGTTTTGACATCCTTCCATCGATCAAAACCAGTTTTATTAGGCATTATTACATTATAGATTTGTTTTAGTTCGGTTAATTTAGCATTATCTCATCGCCATAGTATACGTGCTACAGTTTTGGTTTGTTTACTTTTAGTTTTCGTGCTACCTTTAAACGTTACTGAGCGTTGCATGCTACGAAACAACACGACCCGACATTACTGAACCGTAACCCATACTAACCTATCTGGTTGTGTTTTTCTCTCTCTCTCTCCCCCCTACCCGTTTTCTTCTTGCACAGGAGAAATAGCTTTCGATGATGTGAAGGAAACAGCTAAGGAACGAATGCAAAGCGTACGTACTGTTGTGAAGCTTGTAATGCTAAATGAAGCGTAGTTTTGATTATCAATCTTGATCGATCGACCAATCCACTTATCAAACTAATGCAATAAATTTTAGCACTTTGCAATCATATAATGGACTCTTGGAATTGTACACAATCAACTGCGGTTTAAGCAAGTGGTGGATACAAGATGGATCCCGACCACCCTTCGCAGTACGCAGGGCTGATTTCTTTGCTTACGGGTAAAATCAAGTCACAGAAGGCCATAAATGGCAGGCCAAGACCTCTCGAGGTTGTAGTGGCAAGTAAGGGGGAAGCAGGATATAGGATGTTCCGATGGCTGAGGCGAAAGCGGCGCCAGTTTTCACACGACAAGATCGGGGTTCAAATCCCATCCAGATTGCCTCCCCGTAGGCAGGACTGACTACCTTGCTACGGATAAAATCAAGTCATAGACACCAGAACCGAAGGCCGAGACCTTTCGAGGTTGCCAAGAAAGAATATTGTCTGCAAATTTGTTACATTTTTTGAGTCGACTGTTTGTCGTTTTCGTTGTGTTTGTGGCACATAAGCGTTTAATATTTTCTTTGACATTCATTATTAGAGATTAAAGGATTTTACACAAAAACTTTTATCCATTTAATATATAATATCATAAATTTTGTGAAATTTTTGCTGCCATTTGAAAATAAATCTTAATTTTAACAGAAGGATAGACGATCAATCGAGACTTATAATACAAACTACGCTTTATCTATAAAACGGCTCTACTCTAAACAGTTGAGATAAATTTTAATCATCGTTGTTTGTTCCTGTTGCTCATTTCACAGAAATCGACCGAAAAGGAGGAGTAAGGGAATCGTAATCAACAACCCACTACACTACAGGACGGCGATCTAAAGGTGCAATGCAGTAGTGTGTATTTTTCCACAATTTTAACACATCATTCTTCAAACCCTACGCTACGATTCAAAAGCCAAACCTACAGCAAAACACAACAACCTTCTTCTCACATTCAACCTATACGTATATAAGTTCTCCGACGGTAGCGAATCAAATCGAGAGGGCATGGGTGTGGTGAGGGGAAATGAATTTGAAGACCGTTACGCACGGGGTTTTAGTAAAACTTCATCACTAAATAATAACCAACAGAAGAAGCTTAGCTCAGTCAGATACATATTACGTTCAGCTGCAATGAACTTAAAACTGAAACATTCTTAAAGCTCCTTTTTAATGTAAATTCCACCCGGCGGGGATTTCTTCTTCGTGTACCATTCGATACGGTTTGAGACGCGCCAACAAGGTTAGGGATAGTGCGATGAGATGTGGGTGAGATGATTTATAAAGCAAACAACCCGCTGCAAACAAGCGAGCGATCGTTAAATGACCAAATGTACTGCGGTGTGCGTGTGTAATGTGAGCTTCAACAGGGCAACTCATGGCATCGTGGCCTAGTTTTCAGTTACCTTCGTTCGTGCGCGACACTAGCCTAGGACGTTGGTGTACGTGAGTGCGATGTATTCCTTGCTGTCGCCGGCCAGTACGTAGGTGACGTTAATTCTTAAGCTTCAAGCATTCTTTACCGCTTATTCGTGTGTTCGCATATTTAAGGTGTGTTCATGCTTCGTGATCGCTTTCGATGGCAGGTGGCAACGTAACGAAATTAAGTAAGAAAAAGCAAAAACAAAAAACAAAACAAACCAACAGGAGAAAAAGATTAAAAGACCCCCTTAGAAATGGCTGTCACCGTGTCAAAGGGTGTAGTTACTGTGCATGGGCGCCACACTGACGGCCAGACCAGATAGTAGTTGAAACCCGGGAACGAAAAGGGAGTGCATTTGAGATTTCCTTTGTTTCCCTTTTTTTAAAAAACAAAACAAAACAAACCGAACGGAAGATATTGCAAAAACCCACTGTTTGCAAACAGTATGTTATAGCTAAAATATACAATTACTGATCAAATCAAACGTATAACAAAACGTATATATATTAACAGAGCAAAAACGGGGCGCGCTGCAAAACGGAAAGGTAAACAGTGAAGAAAACAGCCAAATATTGCAGGCAGAAAGTGAGACAGATAGAGAAAAAATCATAAACAAAACCGCAAATAATATAACATTGCCTGGGCAGAGTGGAGCGGAATAATGCCCTAGAAGGAACTAGAAAATAGAATGGAACATATTTTAAGAAGAGCAACAGGCCCACACTGCATATTAAAAAAGTGACAAACGATGGGATAAGCAGCAACAAGATTATACACACAGACACAAACACACACTAAAATCGCTACCACGTGCTACCAAACTTACTAAACAAATATTATTAATACAAGAAAAGAAAACAAAACAAAACCAAACAATACAACACACATTGCATACTTACATGGATGTACTATTTGCAAAAAATTATGAAGAATAAAAGTGCTTATGACAACAATAACATAACGATCGGTGTTTTGTTCGGTGGTTCGCGATGAACAAGTAAGTATTTTGAAGTATCACAGTGGTGCGTAATTATCGCTTTTGGTATGAAAAATGTTTTCTATGTTGAGTAGAAGTTCCATAGAATAGAAAGGAGAGCTTACAACTGGATCAGAGCTTTGGAATAGATCGATCGAAATTAGGTTTATGTACTTCCAGTAATGAAAGCATTTTTTTAACTAAGATCCGCTCTTCTTCTTCAATTGTGTTTTATATTGTTTTATTATGTGAAGAGAACATCTACCGGAAATTAATCATCATCATAATAATGCATAGTGCATCAATCAAGTACTGGGCGTCTCCATCAAGTACTGGGCGCCTCCATCTGGTTAATTAAGTCACAAATTTGATTTTTTTAAATAACCTAAAATTCGATTTTTTACATGAAGCTTTAAAGCTGCGTGAAATGCATATCGAAAATATAAACTTTTCTAAATTTAAAAGTTCTAAAAATCATTTGTTCCAGAGTGATCGCAGAATAAGATGCACCTGCAAAAGCAAAACTTACAATCATCAAATAAAAAATAATTTAAGCTTCATCTGCTCCAATTTTAGTTTTGGATTTTTGGGCCAAAAAGTAGGGTAACACCAACATGCCAAAAAACATTCAGCTCTAGAGCCGTAGTATTTGAGGTCCACAATCCGACCCAAAAAGGAATGTTAAGCCAGTTGGAAAGTCCTTGAGCCTGGAAAGTTTTTTGGTTTTCTAATTGATCAAAAATATACAATTTCTGACTACAAGATCAATTTGGGCGCATAATTTCAACTAAGATAGAGAAATCCGCGTGTTGATTGCTTAGGTTTTAGCAACAGACCCGTAATTTGTTTGAGTTTAGTAACGAGCGTTTGAGGTTGCATTTTGAGTTTGAACTGCAAAAACAGACGCTGACTCTCCCGATCGATGGTTGTCACACGCGAAAGCAATGACAACTTGCCACCAATATTTTGAGGTTTAGCCTTGCCTGCCTTTTTCTTGTGCCAATTAGTCACAAACTTTACCCGTAGCTTAACTTTAGCCGTAAGAATAGCTGGCAGCATTTTAACCACAAATCATCCAAAACCAAACTAAAAAAATTGCAATCGTTCTCATAAGTTGACTTATTTCCATCAAATACTGGGCGTCTCCATCAAATACTAGGCGTCTCCATAAAGTACTGGGCGCCTCCATCATTAAGCAACATTTGCCAAAAAATATTAAAATCCCTACGACTAGAGCATTTTTAACAGATAAGATTTAAATTATTAATCAATTTTTCAAACAATTTAAGTTTGAAAAAAAAAACTTTGCTACACGAAACACCAATTTATTTTTCAATTAATTTGATGGCGGATTCAAATAATAGCTTTATAAGAATCACACAAGCCAAACGAATAAGAGCGTAAGCTATGCATCAAAAATAATTTCTCGCACATTAGTTCGGAACGTACGTCGTTAAGGCTGTGGTGACCACGGTCTCAATAACCGACACGGCTGTAGTGGTGCTATCGTTCGAGGCAACCGTTGAATTGCTGCTGGATTTCTGTATCGCAGCCAGATTAAACTGAATCAGTATGATGAGATAGCTCGTTATCGCACCCGTAATCTAGCGGAATAAAATTTTAAACAATGCATTTCCATTACCAACAGGTTCCCGGTACTGAGAAAGCGTATCTACCTACCGCATACAGTGTCGTCATGTCCAGATCGAAAAATCCGCACGCACTAAAGTTCAGATGGTGGTTCAGCAGCTTGAGCGAGAGGTGGTTCACCACCTCGTAACAGTGACACTCGTCGACCACATTCGCCAGATAGTGCATCTCGATGCCCGTTCGGTGCGAGTCGGTTTTCGTCTTCCAGCACACGAAGATCGGTACGATACACTTGAGCGCCGTGTACGAGATGTACGTGAGCGCCAGCAGAAACAGTTCCGCCGACCGGAACAGTATCGGCACCTCCTGCTCCGTGAAGCTACAGTACAGAAAGTAAAACTCGGCCGTTATCGCCACGAACCCGTGCGCCATCGCGACCAGCATCTGCACGCTGTACATACGGTTGACGATCTTGCCCACCTCGCACAGCTCGTCATGCGTCCGGCAGATCAGGATCAGCTTGTTGTCCAACCGTTGCTCGATTTTTACCCTTAGCCGCAGGTCAGCCGGCAGGTACTGGCGAGCCGGGCCGAGTCCTTCCGCATCCGACCACGGTTGGATGGCACTGTTGCGGGGGGTGGACAGTTCGATCGACTTGGTCGGCGAACTGGACGGTTGCTTGCCGGGCTGGTACGGCTTGACTGCGATGACCTTGGTGATTGGGTTTTTCGGCGGCGTAGCGGCCAGCTGCTTACGGCGCTGCGTGTACACGGTAAAGATTTCCTTCTCCAGATAGTCGAGCGGTATCTCGGCAATGTCCGCATCCTGCTCGCCCACGAACTGATCCTTGTAGTGCAGCAACCCGTGCGCAATCGCGTTCATGTGTGCGTTCATCGCGTTGAACCGCTGGCGGATGGCCAACACCAGCATCACGTACCAGATGCGGCTCACCGAGTTGATGGCGGTCGGTATGGTCGTGATGTACCATATCAGCGAGTAGACCGTAAACTCCTCTTCAAACGCCACGAAGCTGTACACCGTGATGACCGCTTCGAAGGCCAGCACCAGCAGCAGCAGCACGATGGTCGTACGCCGCAGCCGCTGGTTGTTCAGCAGAATGCCTTCCGTGGCGAGGTGGTTATCGATGCGGGCAATCCGATCGACGCACTGCACCAGCTGCCTTTGGTTAATCATCCCGGCCACCATATCGGTGGCCATCATCAGCGGTTCCATGTAGATGATGAAGATACCGATCGCATTCGTGAGCGTTTCTGCAACATTAACGTGCTACATTAACACACAAAGACAATCGATACCGACACCCGGCTACTCACTCTGCGTGCCCCAATCGTCCTTCACGTAGTTGGTGGTGGCCACATGGTACAGCGCACTGTACACGATCAAGCTGCACACCACCCATACATTGCCCAGGATCGAGAGCTGCAGCACGGTACGCTTCGCGAACGCCCACAATGAGTACGGAATCACGCCAAAGATGGAGGAAACATAAAACAGCACGTGCTGCGAATCGAGCAAACTGCGTACCGGAATAACGGACATTTTAGAAAGGTCTGCCGGAGCGTGCGAGTGGTTGCTTTAGTCACACCAGCAACCACAAGCCCTGAGCAAGAGGTGCTCAACCCATTAATCAACGAACGCCGGGATGACAAGTGCATTAAACATTCACAGTACAGTCATTAGCCAAATTGATTCCACCCATGGTTGGTGGGATGGGCACGGTAATGTTGTTTTAGTGTCACCGTTTACAAACAAATACTGCTGGTGAGTAGTGCAATTATACTGTTTTATGTACATTTAACAGACTTGTTGGCGCATCCTTCATTACACTCATCGATCGAGGACGTGTTAACGCGTGATGAAGGAGATGTTGGAGAAAGCATATGGAAAAAGGTATCGTCCAAGACAAACTGTTCTCAACCACCGTATGATGGTTACTACGGTTACTGTGGTAACTAGATTTTTTCCGTAACTAGGATCCGAATCCCGAATGTTGGGCTCTTTGGGAGATTTTTGATGCCTTCGTCCATAGCATTTAATTCGGTCGTAGATTATTTAAAAATTCACATCCATATATTTTCACTCACAGTCCATATATTTTTCGAACAACCTGCTTTTTTTTCTTTTCGGTGGCACTACAACCTCTAAAGGTCTTGGCTTGCCATTTCTGGCTTTAGTAGTCAGCCCTGCGTACGGGGAGGCGGTTGGGATGGGATTTGAACCCCGGTCCGGCCGTGTGAAGACCGGCGCCGTTATCGCCTGGGCCACCGAACCGCTCAACCTAAAACAAAAACCCCAACATTACGGAAAACTATGGATTGCTTGAACAGGATTAGTCCTTCGACACGATCGACGTTTCTTGTCAGTCCAAGCAGCCAGCCTGGATCTCCTCATAAGACCTGAACTGCCGGTCTGGCTCTCCATGGCATGCCCTTTCGCCGGCATTTGTCAATCGCTGTTGTCGGTTAAGAAAACCTCTGAATAAAACGAAAAAAAATGGAGAATGATCCATCCAGGACAACGTCGTCGCTGTAGACCCAAAGACACGTTTCAAGGTGGACGCCGACAGTGAGATCCGTCATTCAGGTGAATCGGATCGGACTGCATCGTTCGGCTAGCTTAAAAGTAGTACGGTCTACTATCTCGGTAAAAATTCCGCAAACAACCATACGCTATAGACCAGAGCAAGCGGTAATCCAACTGTCCAGATACAAAAGTCTCCAGATATGTCCATTTTTCCTGTGCGTAATTTAACGGTGAGTATCGCAACAAATGCATATAAACCCTAGGAACGAAACCAAAAATATGTGAAACACTGCCAAGATTTCTTTCCATTAGCGCAAGCAAACAAAAAACTCACCCCCAACGTACGATCCTTAAGTTCGCTATACTTTATCACCATTCTTCTTCTGCTGACGTGTCGATTACCGCGCGATTACCACCGCACACCACACACCCTCGCTTCCTAGTGCAGCGTTACTAAGAGTAATGTCGATTGTGCTGTGGTAGTCTATTATCTGATCTCCTCTTTTCGTCCTTGGGCGGGTTTTCCACCACTGCTCCGATGCTGAACTCACCACACGCGATCACAATCTCATAAACAAAAAAGGAGCAAAAACAAAAAAAAACAGAAACAGAAACACTTCCACTGCGCCACTGTTATGCGCAAATTGCCTACAAGGCCTTCAAACGATGGCGTTTGATTCAGTTCATGCAATTTCAAAAACGAGTACCAGGTGTTCTGGTGGACCTCCTCTTGCGCTTTGACTATTGTTCCTTCCACTTGCTTTCTGGTTTCCTATCTCCCGTCTTACGAATAGCATCTTTAAGGACTACAAGTTCAATCACCATCAGTCGCATCGATCGCAAGCAAAAACGCAAGGAATGAGCGATCGGTGGTCAGTGCGTGCGCCCATACATGGAGTGGTGATCGTTGCCGAGCAGCCTACAGTCTATTGCACTTTGCTGATGATGCTGCCACGAAAATTCCGCTAATGGGTTGTGGAAAATAAATACGGGACTCACTGTATCGAGAGCAGGGCGTTCACTGGCTGGGTTGGCCAGTTTGGTCGGTCAGTGAGGGTGGTACGTTGGTGTACGGGATGTGGGAAGGTGGTGGGATGGTGGGTGAAGATGTTTTGCAAATGAAATGTGTCCGTGTGCACCAGGCTGAACCACTAGACGACCACCACCATCATACCGTGTCTTAATTGTGCTAAACCTAGATCTCCGCTCTGCTCTACAGTTCCGTGTGATCTCCACCCTCTTCGCCGTCCTTGCGCGTTGCAGTCGGATCGATCTCCTCCACGGTCGGTTCTTCCGGCTCAGTTTCGGTGGTGCCATCCTTTTCCGGCGTCTGTTCCAGCACTGGTTCTTCCACTGGTTTTTCCTCCCCGGTCGCTGCTGCTTCCTCCTTCTCTCCCTCCTTGCCAGTAGTTTTCTCCGGCTTGGGGGGCGGGGTTGGTTTGATCTTCGGTCGCCACAGTTTCAGCTTGTTCACCAAATACTTCACCTCACGATCGAGCATTCCCATGCGATCGGTAATGTCCTTCACCGTCAGCCGTACGGGCTCGTTGCGCGCCAGCTTCTCCTGCTCGGCCACCTCCGTATCGCGCCACTCGATCGTGTTGCGGATTGCCTTTTCGAGCGTTTCAATCTCCACCGCCGTAAACACGTCCTTCTCCGGGTTGCTGTCCTTCGTGAGATTGCGGGCATTTCGCAGGAACCCTTCCGAACCGTTAATCATCTGTTTCAGTGCGTTCAGCGCCTGCGGCCGTTCCTCGTGCTCCCAGTGCCGGGCGTACACCTCGTTTGCTACCGCGCGCAGATCCTCCAGCTTGGTTTCGTACGTTTCCGCATCGGCATCGGTGCCGTCCTCGTACAGCCATTCGGAAATTTCGCTGCACCGTGCCCGGATGGTGGCGATCTCTTCCTCCGTGGCGCAGGAAGCGTACTCCTGCTCGTCCATCTTCACCTGCGCATCGATCACGAAGCTTTCCAGCGCGTTAAGGGCCGTTTCGCGCCGTTTCTTCGCCTTGTCCAACTCGTCCAGCGCGGAGAGCCGTTTGGCGGACGCTTCGAACAAATCTCCGTCCAGCGGGGCCACGTACGTCAGCTCCACCTTGGACGGGATGGGCTCCTTCAGTGTCACGATCTTTGGCTTTGCGGTGGCATTCTTCGCTTCCGCACCACCTTCCTCCGGCTTTTTACCAGCTTCTCCTGCACCAGCAGCACCTTCCTTGCCGTCCGCTTTCGTGTCCTTCGCCGCGTCAGCCTCCTTGTCCTTCGTGGACTGTTTGTCCCCTGCTTCTGGTTCCTTCTCCCCATCCTTTGCGTC
The DNA here is from genome assembly GCF_013141755.1 of Anopheles stephensi. Lineage (NCBI taxonomy): Eukaryota > Metazoa > Arthropoda > Insecta > Diptera > Culicidae > Anopheles > Anopheles stephensi. The sequence goes on along the minus strand of NC_050202.1, from coordinate 62,761,659 downwards.
CTTTCCACCGTCCGCTGACTCGTCTTCCTCCGTCTTTTCCGCCCCTTCCGTCACCTTCTCCGACTTGTCGGTTGAATCGCCCGAAAACAGCTTGCTGATCGTGTTGCCAATCTTCTGGAATGTGCTCTCGTCCTCGTCATCCTCCTTGGTGACCGTTTTCTCCAGCACCAGCTCGACGTTCGCCAGCGAAAAGATGCCCGAATCATCCAGCATAAAGTGTGCCTTGATGCCCTTCGATTCCACGTTTTCGGCTACGCTCGATTTAAGCTTTTTCGCCACTTCGCTCAACTTAACGCGAGCCAGCTCGATCGAACCGAGCGTGCCGGCTTCATCCTTCAGCAGCGATTCCAGCTCCGCGTACTGTACCGTAAACTCGAAATCATCCGTATGCTTGTTGAACGTGATGACCTTCTTCTGGGGGTAAGAGTTCATTGCACCGAACAGCGTACGGCGTACCTGGCGCATGGCACCACTTTCACCCTCCCGATCGAACACGACCTGAATCGGAAACAGAACGGCGTCCTTCGTGATGAACTTTTTCACCTTGAAGCCGGTAGCAAGATCGGCCGCCCGGTACACGGCACCCATGCAGGCCGCCTCGTCCGCGTTCAGGTTCTTGGCCAGCGGCTGGCCGATGTGCGAACTCAGGATGTCCTGCATTTTCGGCACGCGTGTATTACCTCCGAACAGCACCACCTGGTTGATGACGTCCAGCGCTAACCCGGAAGCGGCCAGCGCCTTATCCAGCGGAGCCGTTACCCGCTCGTACAAATCCTTGTTCAGTCCTTCGAACTGTTCGCGCGTCACCAGCAACCGGAAGTCCTGCTCGTCAAGCAAACCCTCAATCTGCGCATAGTGCTCCGTGTTGGCGCTGAGCACATTCTTCAGCCGGCCCGCTTCCTTGAACAGCTTGGCCATGGCGCGCGGGTTGCTGAACACGTCCGTCTTGGTTTTGCCCATCTTGTTAAACTCCTTGCCAAGGTAATCCCGAAGGCGCACCTGCATCTCCAACCCACCGAGCGTACGATCAAACCCGACACCGAGCACCTGCACGACCGGGTGCGTTTCCCGCGTAGCCTTATCCTTCACCAGCTGGTAACTAACGACGGCGGCCGACGTCTTGTACGCGCCCATATCGTAGAACAGGAAGTACTGTGCCGTTTCGTTGATTTCCTTCCGCCGGAAGATGCCATAGTTCAGCGCCACCGCCGTATAATCGTTGATCAGCTGTAGCACCTTCAGATTCGCCAACCGCGCTGCCGATACGAGCGCAGTACGTTCCGCCTGGCCGAAGAAGCCGGGCACAATCAGCACACACTCGGTAATGAGCTGACCGGTCGAATCTTCCGCGTAACTCTTGGCAACCTGAAGCAGTTGAGCGATCAGCTCCTCGATCGTGTACTGATCTTCTCCGACGCGAAAAACGACCGTCTTTCGGACCGGGTCTTCCACAATATCGTAGTACGGGAACCGTTTACTGCAATCGATATAGAACCCTTTAGGCTTCGGAGAACTCACTCTCTAGCGTGTGTGCGGCCGGGTTTTACTTACCGGTACAAATCTACCATCGGATTATCGATCGTTTTGCCCAGCAAATCAACCAAATAGCCGAAGCTGTTCGATGGGAAACGGACCCCGAGCGTTTGTGCGTCCTCACCGAACACACGGTCCCCGTTGCGGAACGCGATGGTGGTCGGTGTTTTCCGCTTCGATTCCTTGTTGAGGGCAATCTCCATCGGGACGCCCGGTGAAACTACACCCACCTTCATCCACTCGCTACCGAGATCGACCGACATGACGGCGGCACTGTTGGCAACGGACACGAATAAGGCCACCACAGCAAGTGTGATGAGCAGTGCCTTTCCACCCGTGCTTTGCCCATCCGTGCACAGCCAGTGACGTGTACCCATGATGCTCTCTAGGTTGGCACTTCGCTACAAAGGAACAACAGAAACGCAGAACACGCGAATCATGAATGAATGTTCTCAGCGGACAGCTTCAAAGTGGCATCGTTTGGCACGCTTGCTTACCTATTTACGATTCCAAAGGCCCGTTTGTTCCAGGGCCACTCACCGACAATCGGAACCAGCACACGTTTGAAATCGATCCCACAGCCCACGATTGCTTGTCACCGTTGCCCGTTTGGCACGCTATCGTGCTATGAACCGCCGGAGGTTTGCTAAAATGCAGACCCCAAGTCGTTCGTCTGGTGTCAGTGCGTGTACAGGTGCGTTGATTAGCGATGGCGTGGACTTACCGCAGAGCGGCACGTACAACTCGGACTATGCTTTCCACGACCGGTACCCGTGCCACCGGAGCTGCAACAGTAAAAAAAATTCACCGTTCGATTTCACTGACGTGGTCGTACGCTTGACGTGCTGGGAGAGTTGTTGTTTACGTTGTGTCAGTACAAATTCCGCCGGAGCAGTTGAATGGATTTTTTTGCTGACGATTTAGCGATAAATTGCCATAATGTGAGAGAAAAATTGGTTATTTTATTCAATTGTAGTATATAGCTTTTGGGGTAAGATAAATGGTGTTTTTATCAATTTATTTTGTAATTTTCTATTTTCAATACCGCTTGAACACCGTTTGACAGCTGTCAGTGGCGTTCATATTTTGACCACTTGTGCTACATGCCCACTGTTCAGCGTAAACGAACAGTTTCCGCTCGTAAACGCGATGAAGGCAATTACTTAGGAGAGACAATTAAGGTATTTGCCCTCCAAAATGTCATTCACCTACCAGTATTTCAGGATTTGAGTCATGAACATCCTATTATTTTAAATATTTTTTTTAAATTTCACACCAATTTGTGTTCGCGTACCAGCCCATAGTATCGAGCGAAAATTGAAACTTTTCATGAAAGGCTAAAATCTGGTAAAAAAAAATCCAAATAAATCACCTGTTTGAATACGGCCAAATAGAATATTTTCATCAAACTCAAATATACAAAAATATATATAGAAACATTTCTTTTAAAATAGATTCAATTTACAGTTCATACTCGTCATTGCTAATTTTCGCCAGGTTTCACTTTTCGCCTGCATTTTACTGCACTTTCTTGACAGCATAAATCTGACAGCATCGCAAATCGTTTCAAACTGACAGCATTTGAATTAAACAGCAAATTAGAAATACAAAACGAATTATTGCCGTTTTACAATTGTTTTACATCTTTTCGCAGGTATTATAAACGTTGAATCTGTGTTAGAAAAAAAGTAAAACGTGAGTTGATTGGTGTTAGCAATGATAATTAATAAACCGTCGCGCAATAACGGCAAGGCCACGTGGCGAGGCTGGGATAGTCCTATTCCGCGAGCACGTGGCCTATACGAAAACAAAACGAGTAATTAATGAATCAAAAAACCACCTACTAACAAATACTTCATTTGGAAGCTTCCTGTACTACGATTCCACTATAAAATGATAACAAATTTATACTGAGCGTCATTCACAATCGAAAAATCGCAATAACGGCAAGGCCACGTGGCGAGGCTGGCATAGTCCTATTCCGCGAGCACGTGGCCTATACGAAAACAAAACGAGTAATTAATGAATCAAAAAACCACCTACTAACAAATACTTCATTTGGAAGCTTCCTGTACTACGATTCCACTATAAAATGATAACAAATTTATACTGAGCGTCATTCACAATCGAAAAACACCCATTAAAATCGATATCAAAATATTTATTCAAATAAATCACTCCGTTAAATGCCATCAAGCTTCACGCCAAATGCACCCCAACGCTCGGCGACGCTATTTATAGACCGCCACCGTTCCTTCCCTCTTAAACTTTCCACCGACCGACGTACGTACTTACACCAAAAATAGATCCTTCTTTCGCTTGACATGACCTCCCGCAACCCTTCGTGACCTTTGATTCGTGCTTCGCGTCACCCCACAGCAGCCGGGAGTAAAGTAAATCGGTCACTGATAAGGATTTTCCTAACCGCAAAACTCCTACGCAGAGAAAATCCACACAAGCGGGCGTAGAAGGAAGTAAAACGGTGGTGGGTGGGGAGGCAGGCAGACACCACTCTTCATCTTCCTTCCAAAAATAAAACTGGAAAAGTATGACGCGAACGCCGGAACGTGTTTGCTAATTCCTTCCCCGAAAAAGCTCTCCCTATAGACCGCAGACCAGCGGCACGTCATATTGGCACGTCATTCTAGCTTTGGTTTATGCCACTCACTTTCCCTGGTACTGGGACCAAAAGCATATAAAAAGATCTCTTTGTCTCTACCGTACGATCATCATTACATTAGAATTTGTTCTATTCTCTATGCGTCGGATCTATTTGCACCCCCTTTGAAGTCCCTTTTTCTTTCAGTTAAATGACCCCAAAAATGAGAACGCCAGGCGAGGTTTTAATTTTTTTTTTAATATGTTTTTTCTCTATTTCATTATAATAATAAGTCAAAGGAGTTTATACACTTTGTGGATGAATGCGCTACACACTTCCGATAAAAAGAAAAGAAAGAAAACCCGGAGGAAAACGTACACGGTCCTGCTAGTTTTAAATACAAACGTCTGACGCTTGTCTGGCGCGGTCTGGTGTTTTAGAGAAGCACGGGAAGGAAAGCTGCTTTAAAGGAGTTTTTCTTTTACTTAATCTGTTTCTTCTTTTTACGCATTCGATTCGATTGGTTGTTGTTGTTCTTATCTAGCTTTCCTCCACCACTGCCTGTCTGTCTGCCTCCACCACCCGGTACCCGTAGGCGCGCACTAATTGTTGTCGCCTGCCGCACATCATCACATCATCATTTATGTGTGTGTGTTTCCGTCCGTCTGTCTTAATAATTCTTTGTTCATGTTTTTTTTTGTTATTTTCTTTAATGCTTTTCAATTTTCATCGTTTTTATTAGTTTTTTTTTTGTTGTGTTTGTTTGTTTGCATTATTTTTTTTCAATTCAATTATCTCTTCCTCCTGTTTTAATATTAACATTTGTTTTATCGCGCATATTCTCGTGCTTCTTCCGTTTCACACTTTCTAGTAACGTTTCCATTGCCATTTGTTTTTTTTTTGTTTTGTAAATTATTAGTGATTTTGTTTCTTTACAATAATTCTACAGCAAATTTTTGTTTGAGTGTGTGTGTGTGTTTTTGTTGTTGTATGTTTTGGTTTGTGTGTTTTTTTACAAACATTTTTTCCTCACACACCACTTTTACGTGGGCTGTTATGGTCCTTTTCCATTTGTTAAAACTAGCTTTCTTTCGCTCGTTTTTCAACGTCTTTCACTCTCTTTCTTTCTCTCTCTCTCTCTCTCTCCCTCTCTCTTGCTGTATATCTTTTTTCCCTTGCAATGCACGTCTTTATTTTTTTGTTTTTTTTTCTTTCCGTTTTTTTTTTCTATCTCTATGCTGTAGTAGGTGTGGTTAAGAGTCACTTCTTTTTGTTTGTTTCTGTTTGCATATGCTTACCGGCTAATATCACAGGTTTTGTTTACTTTCATTTCTTATCTTCCCTCCCCGTTGTAATTCTTTTTTGTTAGTGTTTTCTTCTTGTTGTTTTTTGTTGCTGTTGGTTTGTTCTGATTTTGCTATGGTTGATTTGCTTCTTGTAGAGAACTCACTAATTATAAAACCATTTTTGTTTTCATATGCCACAACTCCTGCTTTCATATCCTCTGGCACACCAGCACTGTTGGGTTTTTTTTTGCTTAACAATTTCTTGGCTTTTTGTTTTTCTTCCCAATCGTTACTCGAGAAAATCATCACCGAGCCAACAAGGTGCACTAGGACACAGGAAAGGAGGCCACTTCTCGATGCGAATGCTTGTGTTTGTGTTTTGTGTATTCTTTCGCTTTTCGTGCTTCTTCTTGTAAAGAGAGTATTTGTTCCTGATGTTTCATCTTTGTGTCCGTATGTATGTGCTCATTGTTTGTTTTTTTTTTTCTGTTGCTTTAAATTATCCTTTCTACTTGTTTCACTACACTGCCTACTGCTTGTCTACATGCTTTTGTTTTACAAATAATTGTGTGCTTTTTTGTTGGGTATTTTTTTAAGTTAATGTTAAGTTTTTCTTTCTCTTGAATTGTTGTGCTTCGAGTCACTGTATAAAGTGCACTAGCCGAAGCCGGAACATTCCCGCCCGCGAGTGTTAAACGAGTGTTGCTAATGACGCTCCTCTAGTTGATGCGATCGACTACCACCCATCGCCTTAACCTTCCTCTTCGTCTTCCCAATGTGTTGAGATTAGGCTTTTCTTTATCGGCACAAATGTTCTCCACTCTAGCACCAAGTCTCGGTCAGACTGACCTTCTTGAGCTTGATATTGTTGGCTGTACTTAAATTTTTTTTCTCCTGACTTGTAACTCCACGCATCCCATCGCTCGACGATTGGTTTTGTAATTGTTTTGGTTTCAGTTTTTGTCTTATTCTTTGATCTAAATTGATGAGACTTCACGTGTTTTAAAACTGCCCGGCTTATCCTTGGTTACATCCATTCTGTTAGAATTTTTGTTTTTTTTTTTTGGCCACAGCACTTCTACCGAAAACTGGGTAAGAAACGGTTTAAATCGGTCATTTTTGGTGAAACAGGAAACATGTGGGATGAAAGAGATGAAAACAGAAACAGGGAAGCAAAAAAAAAAATGCGCCAAGCGCAACGAAAAACTTTGAGCAACATGAAACAATGTCTTATGCGCGCACCGGGTGCTTTGTGCTGTTGGTGCTGCTGCTAACACTGGTCGGTCGCCCCACCATCACACATCACGATAACGAAAAAGAAAAACCGAAATGGGGGATGGTGGGGTGGGGTGGGAGTTGTCTTATAGAAGGTAGAAAGGGTACAACAATAGTAAAATCAATCGCAGTCCCCCGCGCATTTGGTGATGCAAAACGAAAAACAGAAGACAAAAAACATAACGGAAAGGAAAAACTACCTTCAAAGAAAGAGAAAAATCGAAACAACTAGAATGCAACAACAACAGTAGCGAACAAAACAAAAAACACATACTTTCAACCACAGCAAGGGATTAACGGTGGCCGTGGGGCCGGCGATAGGCAAGCAGAGAAAAGCAACGGGCAGAAAAATTGGAAACGTTACGAATTGCACACCAAACAACAACGCCAGCAGCACCCGGCCGCCCAACCTAGTAGCCAAAGCATGAAACGGTATATTAGCTTCTTCACGCACGTCTCTCGTACTGTCCTCTGCCCCATTGTTGGCGGTGGGAGGCAACCCTTGCTACTAAGGAAGGGAAAAGCAGAGGAAAAAAATAAACCCCGAGAGTAGCTTGGAATTCGTTTTCCACCGCTCCATCGTAGCAGCGGAAAAGTGTTGCTCCCGCTGATAATTGAACCAAGTAAGCTCGCGAGCGAGTGAGTGAGAGAAAGAGTAGGAGAGAGAAAACAAATCATTCATGCAACACGTTTAAAAGAGCTTTTCGTGTGTTTGTGTGGAGGGTTGTTTAAAAATGGTTGAAAAAAGCTAAAATAGGCACGTAGTGAAAAAAGTACTGAAAGTCTAAACAGTACTAGAACATTCCCGATATTCAAAATGGCGAAGCGAGAAGTGACAGTATCTTAGTAGGCTAGTAGCAACCGTTTGCTTTGAATAGTATCAGACGTTTGCCACTAGATGGAGCCACCAACACCTAGACATCGTATCGCACTGGTGTGGATTGGAAGTTGTCTAACACTCACAGAATGTCCTACTGAGCTTGCGAGAACAAGAAGGAGCTGACTGTGCGTTCAGTGCAAAGTTCCACTCATGAAGTAATATCCCGTGAGGTGATATCCACGATGATACTGCTTGACACAAGAAGCGGTTTTACTGGGTAAGAATCCCCGTACAACTCCCGTAGAGTTTGCTTTGATTCACTCCAAGGGAGTCTAAGAAGATTTCCTCCCTTGTATAAACTAGAGGAAAAAAACCACGTACAACCCACTCCACAGCACCTCCCTGTTTTCGCTTTCCACCACCGAGTGAGCACGATTTAAATCAAGCCCACCGTTTCCCTGCTGCTTCGTCGCTCTCTCTCTCTCTCTCTTACTACATTGGCCCACTCTCTCGCGATGGGGGTTTGCCTTACACTTTCACTTATTTCGCGTCTCACTTTGTCTTGCTGTCTGTGTAGTATGTGCTTTGGCTTGCGGCGATGGACGCACCTGCGACGGGCACCATAGCCACAAACTGTTGCCGAGGCACCGTTGTGTTGCGTGATGACCGTTAGATGGTCTCAAAAAAAATACGAAAAAAGGAAGGAAAACACACACAGACAAAAAACCCCGCAGCGTGACAGTGGGCCAAAGAGTCTGGCACCGTTGCCGCGAAACCACGCGCGAGGATTGCATTTACCGGAAACGAATTCCATTACGCACACGGTTTTCGCCACGACCACCACCTCCTCCTCGGTTTGGTAAAGTTTTCTCTGCAGTGATGGGAAGAATGGTAAAGATAGCTCTTGTTCGCAACTATTCACCAAATCTTGGTAGAATCAGGATTGGCCTGGTTGGCATGTAATTAAGGGCCCAGCGTACCAGGAAACATCTCTCTCGTTTTCTACAGCTCTTGGTTAATTCACTTCTTGCTAATATCCTTATCCAAAGTCCGGTTGGATTGCTTTTGGCTGCTGTGTTGCCCATAAATATTTGCACTTTTCATTGCTTTCGTTCCACTTTTAAATATTACACTGTTTCCGAGCAGCTGTTTAGCAACTTCCTGCGTACTGCACATTCCACAAAAAGTCCATCCGATGGCGAAATGCAACTAGATCTAGGTGGGCCGGACAGGTAAGTTTCTAGTTCATTCCTTTCCGCATTTCTAGCCCACAGCCAGATAGAGAAGAGCTGTCGTGCACTGTCACTGATGAGGAGTGTATGTGTGTGAGTTTCGAAATAAAAATTAGAATAATATTACTAAAGATCAATAACATAATTAATTACAATAAAAAAAAATTAACCTATAAACGCCTGCCCGAGCAGTGCTGCATATGATTTTGGTTGGTTGTGAAATTAAAATACAAATCTTTCCCTAAGCAGCAACACACTTTACCGAACGCGGCGTGCATCAATCAATGCAGCTTCTACTACTGGCGATGATGATGATTGGCCACTTTGCTAAAATTGAACTAAATAAAAATTGTCTATAAAGTGACGCAATTGTTTTTTCCTCCCTCCGGCGTCTGCAGCAGCGATGTGTCGCGGTTTTGGCAAAACATACACACACGTACACATGCATAGACCAAACCAGCTACTTCCAGAGTCTGATCAGAGCCAGATCTACTTCCACTGCGCGAAAGCCGACCGGACTACTGATCAGACCAGCCGGATCTAAGCCTTTTAAGACACTCCAAGGGATTCTAAGAAGATTTGTCCGCATGTAAAAAAATACTCAAAGCGTGGAAAATGGTCAACCCGCAACGGACCGTATGCTAAGCTTTGTTGCACAGGCAAGACGGACAACAGTTTGACACTTTTTCCTTCACTGTGGAAACACGCATCACTTCCTCATCCAACAACGCAGAGCTGTCTGTGTGTGTGTGCATGTAAGTGTGTGTGTGTGTTGCACATTATCATTGCATACCTCACTCCCCTCCTACCAACGGCGAGGGGCGGGAAACGAAAAAGTGAAATCAATTTCCCTTCCAATGTGCGCTTCTTCTTCTTCGTCTGTCTTCCTTTGCTCCGCCACCGAGGCGCGCTGCGTTTTAGGGCAAATAAATTAAGAATTACGTTAACGTATTGGGGGAGCGTTCGTACACGGTACGTGGTGTTACTACTACTACTACTACTACTACTACTATCGCTACTACCACTACTACAGCAACCATTCGCACACACGCACCGAGCGCCGTTGTGTGTCGGCGGCCTACTTTCAAGTTTCCAGCGACGTAACGACGAGATTGTGGAACACGCTGGCACCACCGTCCGTACCCATCAGCATGGCCGCCTGGCCACAGGAATCGACACCCCCACCGACCGGGCCCCCGTTACAGGCCCCATTCGGTCCTGCGCCGTTCGAACCCATCGTTACCGGACCATTTCCGGCCGCACTTCCGGTAACACCGCATCCCATCGCCGTGCCGGTCGCGTTCCCGGTGGCTGCCGCTGCGGCCGCTGCTGCTGCTGCTGCCGCTGCCGCTGCTCCGGCTGCCGATGTTGCGGCCACAACGGCTGCCGCCGCCATTGCACCTCCGTTGCTCACGCCAAGCCGAAGCGCATCCATTATCACCTCAAACTCCTTCTGATGGTGATGGTGCACCTGATAGTCGAACCCGGCCAGATCCGGCAGCGGATGGAACGGGTGCAGGAAGGGGTGCGAGAAGGAATGCTGCTCCAGCAGGTCGCCAATCTTTGGTCGCTTCGGTGAGATACACTCGCCGACGTCGTCATCGTCGCGCGTATGATTCTCCTCCTCACCGGGTCGGCCGTCCGTTGCCGGTGGACAATCGTCGATGCCGGTCAGCAGACGGCCGGCACTGGGCAGATAGATCTGGGACAGGGCTTCCCGCACCAACCGATCACTGTCGTCGTCGTCGATCGAGGCGAACTTGCGCTTGCGGGACACCATCGCCTGCTCGAGCTGTTCCGCGCCCTGCGTTATCTCCGGATCGACCAGCGGCATTGCGGCGTCCAGCGCGCACAGTTCGCGATCGAGCGTTTCCAGATCCGTTTCGACCGAGGACGACTTTCTTTGGCTCACCGGCCGGTCCGTGTCCGGGACGGTCGAGGAGAACTCCGACGGGGAGGAGGAAGCGGAGGAGGACGAGGTGTTGTTGGAGACGGCTCCCTGGTTGCATGCTTCGTTCGCCTGTTGTGCGGGACTGGCCGCCTGGTGAAGATGGTGCGACTGGGACAACCGTTGGTGCAGGGCCTGCAGATGCTGGTGGTGGTTGAGGTGGTTGTGGTGGTGTTGCGAGGATAGATTATGATTATGCTGCAGCTGACAGTTGTTGTTCATGTTTTCATTGTTGTGCACAAACTCGCCCAGTTCGCCACTGCAGCTACTGCTGCCATGATGATGGTGCAGATGGTGGTGGTGGTGATGGTGGTGCAGATGGTGGTGATTATTGTTGTTCGCATTGGTAATGTTGTTGTTGATGCAATCCTCCGACGACACGTCGTCCTCATCAAGCTGCTTACGGTTACTATCATTGGATCTACACAGACAGATAGACAAAAAGAAAACGAGAGAGAAAACATCATGTAAATATGTTTCTTTTTCCGAAAAGACAACACAACAACAACGCGCAGTATCCTATCAATGGACCAGTAAACAACCAATAACAAACGTATTCGATCGATTTGACGTACACCACATTCCCAGAATAGAACTCGCGTATTGTACTACCGCGCGCACACACACATAGAAGTGATCGATTTCTGCGAACGAGCTGTGACGTTTTACGCTAATGTCATTCATGACGTCACACGCAGTAGACAGACGCCTACTACGAAACTTTGCCCACGGGCAGAAAGGAGATCAAGCAGAAGAGGCCAACCCCATTGCTATGCACACGAGCATCAATCGCACAAGCATCAAGTATGTATGTATGAGTGTGTGTTAATCAAATGCACGACCGTATGGGTGGCACATAATCGTTTTGCCCCGTGTTGCTGCGATAGACGTCTGATTTCTGATGGATTTATTTTAGTTAATCAACGATTAAACAAGACCAAAACACTACTACTAGTAGTAATTACAACTGTATAAGTTACACCACACGGAAACACTACACAATTGTTCTTTCCCACCAGGAGTGTGATTTTCCAACCAAAGGGGTTTTTAGATTAGTTTTTGCCTCCTTCACAAAACAAAGCAAAACGTCACCATTTATGTCCACTACGTCACTAACCAGACGGCAATTTCGCATGTGTGTGTGTGTGTGTGTGTGAATTGGAAAGAACGCTTCGATATGGAAAATACCGCATCTTTTGCACGTCGGGCTTGTGCTTGTGAGCACTAGGAAAATCTATCTAAAATTAGCCATCGAGTGATTTTAGCAACCTTCTTCCTCTTACACTCTCATGCACATCGTCTCGTCTGTCACCAACACCACCCCTTGCTGGTGTTCCTGCTTCTTCATCCAGGACATCAAGCGGTGGTGTTGGTGGTCGCAGATCTGATGAGATGAGATGAGCACCTTCTTCACACACTTCGACCGACCAACTGCTTTTCTGCAACTTGTCGCCGTATTGTCGTATTTTTGTTACGCTATTTTTAACAACATGATGGCTCCCGATCACCGCTTCAGCATTTATAACACGGAAGAAATCAATCGAATTACACCCCGTTGGTGAAGAAACAATAGGCCGACCGCCACACAGGCCCATTTTCTCAAGTACGTAACGTCAAAAGTCACTCACACACAGCCGCACGCACGCACGTTGATATGGAGATTATAAAGACTTGGCGAGCTTTACAGCATCTTCATCTGTCTCGCTTCTGTCATCATTCGGTCGGTGTGTGCCGTTTTCGGTGGTAATAAACAATATCGGCTATGCTTTTTTTGCTTCCAATGGACCACAGCACTGACAGCGAACGAGAGCATAAAATGGTGCGTTCTCTTTCTTACACAGTACGGTTTTGCTCACGTACGCCACTGTCGCGCTCTCTCGCTCATCTCACTGTACGCGAGATAAAAACCGTTATGCATCTCACCCAACCAACATCCTCACGCTCTCGCGCCACTCCGCCCGCAACGTAACGTTCGCACAACAATTTACACGACGCGTGCATGCATGTTTAACCTGTCCACCCCCTACCTCATACCTGTTCCTGATCGATCCAGATAATTAAACGTCACACACGTTAGACAAAACCCCCACAAGTACTGGCCACTTAGTGTAACAACGAAGCAAAGAAACTACTCACTTGGCGAGATTGGAGAGCATCAGGAGCTTGTGCTGCTTCTCGCGCCGTATGTCATCGGTCAGGCGGGAGTACGTGTTGTTGATGCACACCGAACGGCGCAGGTTGCGCTCCGAGTCCTTGATCCGTTCCAGCTTGTGCACGCACAGCTGTAGGATCCGCTTGCGCACCTCGCGCTGTTTCAGCTGGGGCGAGATCATCGGCACCTTTGGCCGGTTGCGACGGATCGGGGGCGACGAGTGCGGCGGTCCAAACATGTCCGAGTCGTCCTCGGCCACGGTGGACGAACTGTTCGTTGGCAGGGTCATGGCGATGATGGTGTTGTCGATGTGTTGCGGTTGGTGAAGCTGCGAATATATGTGCGCTTCTCACTCACTCACTCACTGCACAACTGAATCGCTTGTTTATGATTTTTAATTGCCCGTGTTTTTTTTCTGTAGCATAAACACATACACACACACGTGCACCGAAAAAAGGAGGACGAATTGTCACGAACTGTGCTACCTTCCGCACTTCGCCCTATTCAGCACACGCACAGACACTTTCCTCACACACGTACGCTTTTCGTGTTTCTAGTTCACGCTCTAAATTCACTCACTTTTCAATATCTCTATCTGCAAATACACACACACACCCGTTATTATAGAGCCGTGACGGCGTGCGTTACACGGGGACGGGAGTTTGGAGGCTGTGGCGAGAGGGGACAAGGATTCTTTCACGATTTGTGGGCAGCACTTTTCGTGGAGCACTTATGCTTTGGTCAGCGCACAAACACACGCAGACACCGGGTGTTTCGCGGAGCGGTTTCGAAACCCGTTTGTCTTATCCGATCGAATCGCCGTCGTCGACCTTGCCCCGTTAGGTAGGCCGTTAGGAAGGAGTACTTTAACCGTCACTCCACAGCAACCGACACACACACGCACACACGTTTGCACTCTTGAGTGGTGGAATGGTCTTCTGAGACGGAGGCCTCCGAGAAGGGTGCTTATCCGGCAATTTTTTAATTTTCCCCCAAGAAAAACACACCGTTTGACGGTTGCTAGCCTTTGCCCGCACTACACACCTGTGGTTACTGCGGTGATTAGTTTTCAGCTGACGTTCACCAGTTTAACAGATTTCGTTCAAAAATCAAAAGCACACGTATCGCCGTTACACGTGCAGCAGTGAAAACATACGAACGAACGAAAAAAAAAACCGAAAGTATTTCCACAATGCTCACCGAGGGCCGGAGCAGCCGACTGACTGAGTGGTAAATTGACACGCGACCTCCGGCGATTATAGAGCGTACACCACCACTTTCTATGTTTCTTCACTAGTGCTCACTGCACTGTTCGCGTTGATTTGCTTGTGATCATGCCGCTACACCGTCAGGGATGTGGGGCTTCCGGACTTCTGAGCTTCCTAAACGATGCACATATATCTCATGAACAAATTCCGTTGGTTGACACTTTTGTTCAGGTAGCGCACTGCACACACTTTCCTTGTTGACTCCTTATAATTTTCAATTCCAGCCAGAGCGTTATCCGTTAAGTTGTGGTTTTGAAATATTTTCCTCTAGCTCACAGGACAGGGCAGGATAATTGTAATTGATCAACATGCACGCACACACGCGGATGTGTCCTTTCGTTCGCTGAAGATTTATTACACACACCGAACACCTTCACCTTTACTCTGTGGGCTTTGCTTCAAAAAGGGATGCCTCTCTATTGTGTATCTGACGTGCACTTACATGCCCGTGGTGCTGCACGCTCGAACGCCGGAACGAAAATGAATCGAGTGTCCCCGAGCGACCGGGAACGCACCCCGTCGAACGAGCAGCCGTGTCGGTTATGCGTTGCGGACGGCAACACGAGCTATCTCGCACACGGCCGTCTCGCGCACAGCCGTGCTCCAGCCGCAGCACCGAGCGCGCCACACAGTCGTCAGCCCGAGCGCAACGTGCCCCGTGAGTGACCCGATCCGTCTTCCTTCATTCTGCACCGTTTACAGTGTAGCCGTGTAAAGATGGCCAACGGGCACTCACGGGTACTCTCGCGTATACGGATACGCGCGGTGTGCGATGGTGTGTGAGCGCGCACCCCATGTACGTACGGTACGCATCCACTGTCAGTGAGCGGATTTTCGGAATCAGCTGTGCGGTGTGTGCCCTGAACCACCCTTGGCACAGGGGTGGTGAAGCGAGAAGTTGAGGGTGAAGAGTTAAGCGCGAGAGGCGGTCGGTCGGACGGTCGGTCGATTCTTTTGTTTCTTTATTATGTAAAGAAAAGAAAAGGAAAAACACACTCACACGCGATATTTCGGCCGATTCGGCTCTCACCGTCTCATGCTCAATGAACGGCGCGCTTTCGAACGAGCTGACAGTGAGCTCGGCAGTGAGCAGAGCACGGACAATATTCACTCCGTATCGTTGCGATACGGGCGATTGATGGAATTGTGTGTTTCATCCCCCTTGTCGTTGTGTATCTTCAAAGTGGATTCTCGTTCGAGGCATCATGGCTGTTTCCGTCTGCTTAATGATTGTTCTGCAAAAGAAACTCGGCATCCAGGAGGTTCACTGGACGATTTCCGCAAATTCCGTCCCTATCGCGGGCTCACCATCACCGCAAAGCGTCTCGAATAGGGGAAATAAAAAAAATGCAACTGCCAAGACACTGCCACTGCTGCTGCCGCCTCTTCATCGCTTCTCCTCTCTCCCGATCGAACTGTCGGCAAGGTAAAAATCGCACGCAGCCACTATATGCACGCCAGTGCATTGGCAAACCGATTTCGAACCCAGTGCCGTACGTGTGTGTGCTTGAGCGTGTGTGTGTGTGTGTATAAAACACAACAGACGGTAAAGCAATATTTAAAACTCAAGGAAAAACGCTACCTAACCCACTACCGACAGACAGACAGACGAACCGCCGTAATTCGAAGGTCTGTCGATACGCGGTGCTCGGAACGCGGTGAGGATGATGATCACGGCGATGATGATCACGATGAGCGGTGTGTGAGAAGCACGCACTAGATGATACGGCACACACTCGCTCTGCTGTGTACGGACGACGCGTACACGGAAATTAAGCTGCGTACGCAGACTTCCCCTTGGTGGAGGGTGGGAAAGGGGGGGAGCGGGAGAAAGAGTGAGGCTGTGGGGATTTACTATAAACTGTACGCATCACATTTCTCCCAATAAAAACCAGCTCATGCGACAGTACGATGGAAATCCACCAACACCACCACCACTACCACGCAGCCAGTACACACAGCTGTGACACTTGTTTTGACAGCTTCCACCAGCGACGTTTTGTTGTTGTTTGGTGATTGCGTGCGTGCGTGCGAGTGTACGTGCATGTGCGGAGCACCACAAATGCGAATTTCCACCGCAAACAGAGGGAACATTGTGGCGTGTTGTTCAATCGTATTTAGTTGGACGTTTGCCCCCACACTTTGTACTTCAATTTCGGTTCTATATTCTACATTAATTCCCCTACGTTTTGAGTAATTAAACTGGGACTTCTTCACTGTTGATCGATATCTGTGGTTCTAAAGAAAAGTGTTTTTTATGATAAAAAGAAAGACCAAAGCACATCAAATTATTTGTCTACACAACAATGTAGATGTCAAGGATATCACGAACATGATTAACTAATCGCTAGAGTATGGTTAGTTGTTACTTAAAAGTTCTGGATATAGTGCTCCAATCATCAGATAAGCAAAATTAAACATTTAGGTAGTAAAAACATATTCTGTAACTCCACTGGTATAAGCCTTATTGGTTATCTGAGTTGTGTACTAAGCCATGTCATCAAGATGTATAAAATTAGGGCTTTAAAAATGAGATATTGTCCACATTGATGACCATTGCAAAGCTCAATAAAATCAATTGGCCATCCGGAAATTCCTGCCCGTGGCATCCTTCCCCACCCCACCTCCCGCCCCTTGAATATCGACCCACCACAATAATATCGAGAGGACCGATGTGTGGCCCTTGCACCACAAAGTTTGAAGACTCCTTGCCCTACACCGTGACGATGTGTTGTCGGTGTTCGGTCGCGGTTGTTGGGCTTCTGTTGACCAAAGTTCAATCATCGTTGCTTCTTTGCTACAATATTCTCACAGTGGCCCAACCGGCCGCCCTAGGGGCACAAGCAGGCAAGAAACAGCTGGTCGAAGATCAGGTCGAAAAAGCGCACCCGAAAAGCGAACGGAGCGAATAACGACACGTAAAAGTACAAGGAAAACCAGCAAACAAATCACAGCTCAGCTCAAGGACTCCGGAGAGGTACGGTGAGGATGGGGAAGGAGAGGTAGAAGGAGGAGGCCCAAGTTAAAGGGCGCCTCCGGCCTCCTGTACCTCACTCTCTCTCCTTTCACAGGCGGAATTCTTTCATTTATTTCGTTCATGCATCGAGTCTCTCTCTCTCTCTCGCTCGCTCCAAATCACTCACAATGACGATTAGAGTGAATAAGAGGCGGACCGACCGTGTGTGGTTTTCTTTTTGCTCTTCGTTTGAACCCGTTTTATCACGCACCAAGCACGTTCGAAATGCGTATGTGTGTGTGCTGGTGTGTGATAGTGCGTGCTACTTCGCGCGAGCATATGTTAATTATTTGTTATCACCATAATACACACACCGACAGCGGACAGTTGGCGTTAAACACTAAAGACGAATCCGACTTTAAGTGAGACGAATGAGACTCATTAGCAGACACTTCACTCTCACGCCTCGTGTGGCTGTGTGTCAGCGTTTCTCACCCGCCTTTAGATATCTCGATTACGCGACTGATATGCCTTCCGCTGATTAGCGGAATAGCAACAAACTCCGGTCAAAACGACATCTGATTGGATCTTCTGGAACTCGTCACTCCATTTCCTTGGACGAGTCGTTCCAAAAACATGGCCGTTTACCACCATTAATATCATTAGGATATTACAACTCTCCCCCTTCTTTAGGCTGAGGTAGGCGAGCAATAGAAACCGTCCGCAAAATGAATCCGATAAATGTATTCTTCCTTTTTTTTTGTTTTTTCTACATACAAAACACACACACACACAGGCAGACAGAAGGTGGTGGTGAGTGGCGGTTCTTGGCTACCGCGATCAAGAAAAGCCGAGAAAATCGGAAACGACTGCGAACATGAGTGAGTGCGTACGACCGTATCGATGGCAACCAGGATACGCGCGTCCTCCTCCGGTTACTTTGCTTTCCCTCGACCCGACCTTGTAGCAAAGTAGCAAAAATATTATATGACCCACACAGTGGTGAGCATGATGAGGGTGATGAAAAACTGTGTCTCACCATCTTATCTCATCTTCCCAATGCGTTAAGCTGTTGTGTTCGTTGATGCGTAGTGGGCGATCAACAGTGAGTCTTGTTTTTATTCCCGCAGTTTTTTTGTTGCCTTTTGCCTTAAAGCACCGTGCGGCGGACATATCTACCATCTAAATTGATGCCCGAATCTGCCGTTTCCGATCGGCGCTATTCCGCATGCATAAGTTAAAACAGGACCTCCCTTTCGGTTACGAGACGGTGGCGAAGGATTCTTTCCTATAAGCATCGACTTTCTCACACGGAGTGCTGCGAGGTCTTCTACGCTTTACTTCCCGCTACACGCCGCCGAGTAGCGTGTTTGGGTGTGGGGACAAACATGTGAGGAAAGAGACATCCCTTCTCACAGCATAGCTTCACATACACACATACAGCAACCCGATGAACCATAGGGGAGTAGAGATATGGAGTACGAGGAAGAAAAATAAAGTAAAACACCCCGAAAAAAATCCTCGCGTGTGGTAAAGGCACGTACGCGGTACGCGGCCCGATCCAAACAACCAGCCACTCTAGGTATGGTCTTTTTGGCGGCCGTTGCGTTCGATATACACTGGTGCTACACGTGTTGCCTGTAAACTTCTTGTTGAATAAAATTCCGAGCGCAGTAATAGAGCGCAGAGAATATGAGACCAAGGGGTGCAGCGTGCGATATCGGGAGTCCTTTCAGAGGACTTTCCTTTATTATTTATAGGCAAGCTTTTGGAAAGCGTTACGCTGTTTGTGACCTACTTGACAGACGCTCGTATTTCCTTGCACATTTCAGCTCGCTATACCATCACGAACCATCGAAAATGTGATTTCTAATTTATTTGACACACGGATGCATTTTCCTACGGGTTGCAGCAATCACCCCAGCATTTGTTCTCGGGTGCGCATATAAGGGCTCATTGTGTTCGCCATTTGCACTCGTACGCAAAAAGATGAAAAGGAACTGCGCCGCCCTGTAAAGCACGGTTTGACCGTCCCCTGTGACACCAATAATGTTAATCCTGGTAACAACACTCGCGTGACTCAACTAGACGACCGTCCAACACGAGGTATAGAGAGCTACCAACACCACCAGAATAACCCGGTGGTACTACCCGAAGGGTACGGAATTTCGCAGGAGCAAAAATGGTCGAGAACGGGTGTCTGATTCATCGATCAACGACGGCGACGACGAGAACGATCGTGCTTGTTATTGTGTATTTCCCCGCCAGTGGACGTTCTTTCCTTCTAGGCGCAAACGGAGGTTGAACGTCGCCGTGACTAATGTATGACGGCGGGCGTGATGAAGCGTGCACACGTCACGCTCACGGTCTTCTCATCTCACGATCACACATGATCTCGCATGCTCAATACTGTACTGCGCTACC
The DNA here is from genome assembly GCF_013141755.1 of Anopheles stephensi. Lineage (NCBI taxonomy): Eukaryota > Metazoa > Arthropoda > Insecta > Diptera > Culicidae > Anopheles > Anopheles stephensi. The sequence goes on along the minus strand of NC_050202.1, from coordinate 62,742,166 downwards.
TGAGAGAACGCTTGAAGTACAAGAAAAAGTGGATTAATCCTTGAAGAAGTTACAGACATCAGCACACACTCAAGCTTACCCAAAATCAATTGTACCGTATTTGTTTCTTTTGGAATAGATAAGAGCCACGTCCCCATTGCTCATCTATTATACATTAACAGCTTCTGCTTAATGTGACGCATCGTTTCCTGCGTGTTTTTGTTCCTGCTGTGCTAGTCCTTCTTCTCCTTAGGTAGCCCATCAATGGCTGTGTTTTGGTTGCTCATTAGAAGCTGGCAAAAGAAGCACCTTATCAACCGATTTCCGCCTTCAATTCCTTCAAACTCACTCGCTTGCTCGCTCGCTCTTTCTCTATCGTGACAAAGGAACGTTCGGAAAACACAGCTCAGTAGGAAGAAGGAACAAACAACGCGTAGTTCCGGACGTCCCTATTCCGCCTTTTCCGCTAATGGATCCTTGGGAAACGGTTAAAGGTAGCAAAGGATTGGCCGTTCACCACTACAGCCGAACCAGTCATGTTAGCTCATTCCACCACAAAAAGAAGTTTATGAGGTTAAGGAAAAAGGTCAGTGAGAAAGGAGAAGCTTTTCAAAAACCCCCATAATTGTATGTTAAGCTTGAGAACTTGAGGAAGCACTTGATCGAACCGTTCTAGCCCAAAAACTGTGTGTCAAACGGTCGCTTGTATGTGTGCGTAGCAAAGGGGCAAACCCGGTAAGGTCACCATCGTAACATCACCACCGACAAAGCAACCATTGAGCTAGTCGCGTCCGTTGTTGGCGAATAGGGCGAAAAGGCAAAAAATGGCAGCATGGAAGAAAAACAAACACAACAATGCTCCAACAGAACTGGCTCCCCCCCCCCCCCTTCGACACTTACTGCGGGGTAGATTTTTGTGGGTATGTCTGTTGTGTATACGAGATGAGGTGACGTTGGTGTTAAAAAATACCTACCAGCAACAAATGGTTCGCGAGGTGTCGACGACGGCATTCGCATATGTAGATCAATGTCAAATAATATGAAGCAGTTTTTTTTCAGGTTATGGTGGTCCCACTGCGCGGGGCGGATGATGCACATGAATTGATGTGTTGGTGTGGGTGGGGGAAGGCGGTGTGGTGTTGCTGTTACGGTTTGACGTAAGCGTAGTCCGTGCAGAGTTGGATTTCGCTCTTCTATCACTATTTTTATTTCCTTCTCATTTTGTTCGTGGCGAATTTTGCTCTCTCACTCTCATACATACACACGTACAATCCACTATTACTTTACTAGACAATGAAGAAGGGATGGTACTGTACAAGTCTCAACAGTCAAAATGCAAAGAAAAACCACAGTAACCCTGTCTGTTGCTAGGAGAGGCGGAGAAACTATGGTGGAATGTGTCTCGACACTTACCTACCGTTAGTTGTTGTTGTTGTTGCTGATCTGCACACTACGTAGGTAGGGTAGACACAATTGAATAAGGTCGTTAGCGTTACTGTGCTGCTACCTGTGCGCACTCCTCCCAAACGATGTTAAGGGTGTGTTATGAACAGGTAAGAATAAGGGTAAAAGAATAAAAAAGGTTTTCCCTGCCGATCCTGCCAGGAGTCGAACCTGGAATCTTCTGATCCGTAGTCAGACGCGTTATCCATTGCGCTACAGGACCCGTCGAGAGAACCACCAGCTAGTAAGCTATTTGACGATCGCTACCCAACATCAAACACAGTATTACACTACATTACATGATGCGTTACAATGCCACGTCCAGTTGGGCAAAGACGAAAACCCACCGAAAACACCCGTAAATACGCACACGCATCGGGCTAAGGCAGGGTGACTTTTAATTGTCGGAGAGCGAGAAAGAGTCGCGCAGGCATGCTCAGCATGCTCAACAGTTGCGCACGTACGGGCTAGTGACCACCACACAACACTGTTGTGTGATGATGATATGGAGAACAACACATACATACAGCACGCCGCAGCACACTTTCATGCGATTGCGGCAGCGCAGTATAGGGCGCAACGCGTAAAACGCATGTTCCAACCAAACGGGCGCCGCGGGCTGCTTTTGCGGCTCCATCAGGCACAGTCCGCCCGTCAGTTGATTCTCGATCGATGCAAGCGGAAAGGCAAGCAAAGTGAGAGACAGTAAAAGCGTGCATAACAAGTGAAGGCACACGACGCTCGCCCGTGTTATACACAACGGCCTGCCAGCCTGGTGCTGGTGCCTTTGCTTACACGCGCTGGAAAAGCAGTGAACGATGAGGGAAAGGAAGTGCAGAAAAGCAGAATGGTCGGGCATTTAAAAATCACAATTATTTATTATCGTTCTGCAGGTTGGAAGGATTTGGCATGTTTCCGCCCGAAGGGGGTATTGTGCAGCGAATAATGTTTCGTGTGTTGGAACACGGAGAGCCGTAAAAGCAATCATTAACAAAAGGACATCACAAACAAGCACATGTATTTACAACTTGGACTGTTTGGTTGTTTTCTTTCCATTTATTTGCGTGTGGATGTTGTTTATGTAAATCAGTCCTTTTGTTCATCGTAAAAAAGGCTGACTTCTCAATCGTAGTTAGTATCTTCAGATGTATCTCTAGCTTTCAATAAAGTATCGGCTAGAGCTCTGGGTATAAGAGGCTCAGATATTCACTAAGTAGTTAACACTTAAATAGCTTTCTTCAGTCAGTTTGATTCAAAAGAATTTTGTTCGTTCGGCCATTTTTGTTCTACGCTCATAATAAACACAGAACGAGACAAGAGCAAAATATGAACAAAATTCTGTTAGTTAGCCTGTGCCTGTTTTGTGATTCTTGTTGAGCTTATCGCAAGGCTTTAGCCCTTTCTCATTATACAATTCCTCTCAATCTTGCTCTAAACTTGAAACAGACTAATTTGTGGTTAATCCAGGACCTGCAATCGTATTTTCCATGGGCTCTACTACCTCGAGAGGTCTTGCCCTGCCTTCACGGGCCTTTCTTAACTTAATTTTAGCCGTAATTTCAAGCTATTGTGGGACTTCATTAATTATTCGATACAACTAGTTAACCAAAGTGGAGGACATTTTTTCTGAGTAAATTTATTGATGGAAAGCTTCCAATTTTACAAATTGCTTACCGTTGCTTAAAATAATAGGACTTTAAATAACGAAAGGAAACATGTATTGAGCCGGTTTTATGCACGATCACTTCATGCGTTATCTGAATTAAAGGCAAAAGCGTTGGATTATTTTTTTAATTCCATCTGAACGGGGCCTGGCCGTATTGCTCCCTTGGATAATGAAAATGGTACAATTCTTCAAATAAAAGCTTGTTTGTGAGTAAAAGCTAATAAAAAAAGTAATGTAAATAAATCAACGAAAACAGTTTCATTGACAAGCGACCACCTGCAAAAAAAAGGAAACTGTTACAATAACTCTTCGCATGCAAACCGCTCCAATAATCCATTTGTGCGTGTATAAGCCAACACAATATAAAAACAAAGTGGCCAACACTGTATGTACACCACGTTGGTGTCGATAAGAACCACCTACTTACATCACACACACACATACGCACAGAGCCACAGAACTCAAATAAAGCCTTTCGGTCACATTATAACCAACCTCAGACTCGAGCGTTTAAAGCGTTTTGTTATTAGCTCCTGGCGGAGTTTTTTTTTCAGCGGTCGCACATCCTACTGGTCCTGCTCAGAATCAACTGTAGAACATTCCATCAATCCCAACCAATCAGCAAAGGATATATGCCCATTTGGGGTGGCCACTCACCGGTGATCGGCTCTCGGTGGATAATAAAATCAATGCACAAACTATGCACTCGCTCGCTGGTGCGGTTACGTGATGCCACTACCCCGTGCCAATGAACGACAGCTGGATGTGTGTGTGTGTATGTTTGCGAGTGGGAGGCCTTTTTTATTACAATGCGCACCGACATTGTTTCCAACCCTTTGTGCCAGCGCAGTTCAGCAATGTCGATTTATCGCGTGGCTTGTTTCGTTCGGAGTAAAATGGCAGTTTTTCGTTATGATTTCTTATCACATTTATGTGCACTGGACAGTTTAGTTTTGATTGAGTGGTAAAAGTATGCAGATGAGATGTAAATGGATGATTAGCAAACATTCTTAACCAAACGGCGCTCGCTTTGCTGCCTTTAGCGACTTTAAAAGCTCATCGACACTTCCGATGCTTCCGATGGTTCGGCGGATACATTCCATTACCTTTCCCAATTGCACATTTTGCCATCCAGCAACGTGCCCTCTCCCCTTGATACACTTCTCCGTTTCCCCAAGCCCTACCGCCCATCGTTCGAGCGAGGGCGACTGATTGATTATTGATAGGTGTTTAATAAATAATCAAGTGCATTGCACAAACTGCACACCTCTTGCATGTGTGCATCGCGCGCTGCCCTGCTGCCAGGTCTGGGGCGGGAAAACAAAACAACAACAACAGACTGTGTACCACACCACCACGTGGAAAGCTCATTCACAGCTAGTGTCAGCGCTGGATGGCAGTGGGAAGGAAAATTGTGTATTTTCTGCGTAGCCGTTTTTTGTGTCGTTGTCGTTCTGATCCTTTTCCCTTTTCCACCGTGGCTTTTCCACCCACAACGACGACGACGATACGACGCGGCATATGCTATTGATTTTTTCACCTGTCGCACCTGGCCACACTTTCAATCCCGCCGGCCCGGTGGAGGTTGGTTTTTGCCTTTTTAGGGTTTAACTCGCCTTTTTTTTGTTGTTGTCTCGGTTTGGTTTGTTTTCATACACCATTGTCGGTTTGTCACGTACGGGGTTTCACTTGATTTTTTCCCAACAATCAGAGGTGGCACATTTGGAGGTGAGGGAAGTGGAGGAAAAAGCACCCCGAAACATGTGTGCGTCCGCTGGGTAGGGAGGTGTGCTGGATTAAGACCGGTGAACCAGGTTAAAAGCGAGATAACGTTTTGTATTTCGGATAAATGCTAAATGGTACGGTAAATTGCTTTGTTTGAAAAGTGCACCGGGCGTGCTTTCACGCGTCCGCGTTTGTTTTTATCGGGGCTTGTGGTTGAGAATTTTCATCTTGTCAGCAGTAATTATTCAGTGTGCTAGTAGCGCTATTACTTTGAATTGAATTAAAAAGATCATCTGAAAGGATGGGGATCATTTTTAAGCAATTGTTTTCGCCTGGAAAGGTGCTTAAGATAAAATGTTTTATAAAATAAAGTTTAGTTGAAAAAATGGGAAAAAATAAAGATCCTTTTGCAACATTTTCATACGTAATAAGTTAAAGTTCATTCTAACCTTCATCAATAGGTTTGTTAAAAACAAGTGAAAGGAGCTAAGAGTTTAGAACTAGAATTTAGCTAGAAATATTAATGACTATTGAAGCAGTCGCCAAAATCACTCACAACCTGTCACCGTCGTATGCCAATATAATCCTTTCTGACACAACAGTTGCTTAACACGCCTCCATTGACCTAAAAGGACGATCTGGAAAGATTTTATGGTCTGGATCGTTCGGTAACATTCTCATGACATGATCAGCTTGCCGAAACCAATTGAGGCTGGTTCGCTGCACAGTGGCGAGAATACCATCTGTAATTAATTTAAGTTTTCTTTAAAACCCGAGAGGTTTTATCACTTGCACCAACCCTTTGATAAGCTTTGCTTGCCTAAAAGAGGCTCAAACCAATGATGACCAAGTCACTAGCATCAAATAGTTTCAAATAGCGAAAGCATATCCCTTGAAGTAAATCAAAACTCCCTTATTAGTAGTAAGATAAAAGCCAATTTTGTTCATACAAATCAAAACAAAGCCAGTAAAACCGTGCTAAATCTAAGTAATATTCGTTTCACCTTTCTCTCAACAACAAGCAAATGCACAGCACCGAGGTGTCCTTTCTGTTGAATCTATCCATTGTTTCCTCTACTATTATTGTGCATTATCCTGTCTTATTGTTATGCTTTATTTGCTCGTTTTTACCCGCATTAATTCATGGAACAATTTTTCCACATTTGTGCCGTTGGGTTTACAGCTTTTTGTGAATTTGTTTCCTTTCTGTTCTACTGGCAGTAACAGTGCAAACAAAACGGAATACTAATACAACCATTCACAACTTTCCCCACCTCGTTCGGTTCCTCTACACGCCGGTGGCACTTCCTTCTTTGTTCCTTTGGGGGTGGGTTTTCATTTTTCTGAATGTTGGTGGATTTGTGCTCGGGAGTGGTTTAAACATTCCACCAAGAGTATAACGAAAACTGCAGCTTAAAGTTAGATACACTCAGTTTTCCCACGAACTGCAATCCTCCTGAGTAGAATTTCCCTTTCAAACTGTTGTTATTACTCATTTCTTTGTTGCACCTAAAGTTCATCTCCCTCCCTGCACAAAAGCCAAACGCGAACAACATAATCCAATCAGCGTAGGAATCATTCACGACGACACCAGCACCGCACTGCTGCACATTCATTGCTCCGACTCCACCGATTTAGGTCACTCGCACAACCAGGATATGGCACTCTTTTTCATCTTCCCCATCTTCCCCACCTTCGCATCCTACCTTGATAATGACATCAAAGAGGGAGCAAAGGTAGAGCGCGGACGAGCGGATCGTAGTCACAGGAATTCATTATTTGATTAGAAGCGAAACTAATCGTGATTAATAATATTGGTCGACCGGTCCACCGCGCCAGCTAGTTGTGGTACTTGTGTCACACGTGTGAGAAGAAGTGTGTCTCTGCCGAATACCTCAGCTCGCATGTTCATTAGCTTACCGCTACCTGTCTCACCCCTACCCCGTCCCTTCTAATGCCGGATCTGCCGGACAGGTCAAGTTTAGCAGCTAATGCACCTTCGAGCATTAAGTTAAACATCCGGGTAGCTGGGGATGCTGGGAGTAGGCAAACAAACACATACTACATATCTAGAGAGATGCGAACCACGAACCGATCATAAATCATCATGTGCCCCCGAGAGCGCCGCGCTGACCAGGTGCCTCATGGTGGACGAAACGGAAGGCGTGAAGAAGTAGCATTTCCAAAGGCGCACGGAAGCAACTACCGTTTTCTTGCGAAGTTAAAGTCATCATGGCGATTGAACGATCGAAGTGGGCTTTGATTATGACGTTTGCGAGTCGTCGGAATCGAGGTAGGAGACGATACCGTGATGAGATGTGTGTCTGTGAGTGTGAGAATGAGTGAGGTGGTGTGAAGGCTTTCTGATCACCGGTATAGGAGGGGTTTAATTCCAACATAATTATTCAAAGTTTTTTAGAGGAAGTTATACCATCTTTACAATCTCATTTTTCCAAGTTTTTTTTTACTGTTGAACAAAACTGACAGTTTTTTTAACAGGGGTTTTGTTCGATAATGGGAAGGAAAGGGTGGATAGGTCGATGATATTTTATTAAGCAAAGCAAAGCCGAAAGGCAGTATCGGAATCGCTTGATTCAACATACAACAAAACCCGGTACGGTTAGCATGTGGCCCCCAATGAACGCAGGGGGTTAGAATACCGATCCATACATACATAAAACTAGGCTTGATACAAAGGGGAGCAATATTCGAATGGTCCTTACAACATTCTCCCTCTCATGAAATTGGTGAGTAGCTGTTTTTCTTCTTTTTTCACTCATTGAGGGAGAATTTAAAAGACCAACCAATCGCTCCATTCAACCCTACTACTTGATAGTGGAATTGGACAGTTTTCCACCCTTCATTTAAACACAGTTTCGTTTTTTTCCTTCCCATAGCGATGATAAAAAAAAACAAACGTGCGCGCGTGAGAAGAGCGGGCGTGAGTTGGGCTCTCGACCATTTTGCTCTCATTCCGATGCACACGCGCTCTCGAGTTGTGCTTTCTCTTTCTCGCACCAAGTAATGATGCTGTTTTATTGGCTCTTTCTTGCACGCAGCAGACGGGCGCTGTTGCTTAGGGCGCGTTGTGTACAAGAAAAAAGCCGTGAAAAAAGCGAGCGTTCGGCGTATGGCTGGCTCACACCAGCAGAGCAGCAGCCTCAGCCAGCACTACTGCTGCATAGAAAACAATTTATTTTATGAGCTTTTTGGCTTCGCTGAGCCATTTAATATGCTTGATCTGTTTCAACACACCGACGTTTCTCTCGTGGGCCGTTTCTCTCGCTGCTTCTTTACCGTCCCCCGATTGTGGGTTTTATTTACGCTTCATCCATGTATTCACCCTCCCCGGACCCGGACGCTCCCCATTTCACCCCCTTCAGGGTTTTCGAAACAGTCTCTCGTCGTTCTCTGTTTTTTTCCTCCCATTTCCGCGGTTCGGATCACGAACGACAACTTACGCCACGGTGGTTCGTAACGGTTTTTCGGATGCGGCGGAACATCGGCGGTTTTGACTCCAAGAGCAAGTAGGGAGATAAATAATACAGACACACATACGGGGAAAAAAAAACAACAACCCATTCAGATACGATCCGAATCCACTAATTGAGCGTATGTATGGCGGAGTTGATTTGATGAGGATTTACTTCCCCTTTCGGTAATATTTGTACCCTTTTTGCATCGATTGATTAGGAAGGTGTTTTGTTTAGGGTAATTTTAATCGAAACGAGCTTACAGATTTTTTTTCTTAACAGCTTTATCTTTATAACAAATGCAACATTTTTCATATTGACGCTTAAAAGCTTGAAGACATGAATAACGCAACAACTCACACTTGTTTTTGCGATTGGAAAAAAAGCGATCGTTCTTCCTGTATATCCCAGTCGCACTGGTTCATCATCCGCCACCCCACATTTCTGTCCCCAGTGGCGCGCACCCCACTCAACCCATCGCGTTGTGTGTATGTTTATGTTTGCTCCGAGCAAACAATCTCGCGAGTTCGCGGACGCGCGCGCTCGTTCGACACCGTGCGTTGATGCTAAGTGGCCAGAGTGCGGACCAAAAATCAGAGGTTGTTCGGGGTGTGATTCCCACAGGGGTGCAGAAGGCGTGTGGCGTTTAAGGGTGTATCAATTTACAATGGGCGCAGCGAGGTAGCATCAGACGCACAACGACTCTGCTGAATTTAATGTGTGATGAGTGCAGAGCAATCATTACCAGTCCTCGATAGTATAGTGGTAAGTATCCCCACCTGTCACGCGGGAGACCGGGGTTCGATTCCCCGTCGGGGAGGCTAGCAATTCTTTTTTGTTTGAAACCAACCATATTCCTCAAGGACTCTTAATGGATTTTTTCTTGCTCCAGAGTACCAGGCCCAACAGAATTCCAATCCTAAATGCATAACAAACGCGACATTCCCTAAAAAAATTTACGATTTTTTGCTTTGCATTGCGGAAACTTACCAACCACCCAAATGGGGGATATTATTTCGCAAAAGTGGTTGCACCGAAACCAACTCACCTTCAGCCACAAACTTCCTCCTTTCGATGGAGGACAGCCAGAAGCACCCAGCAGCGTGCGCTGTGTGTGTGTACGTTTAAAACTTTTTCGGAACGAAGGTTACTGCTGCTCCGTCCGGTCAATCAACTCCGGATGTGAAGGTGGTACGTGAGTCCTGATGTACGGCGTGTGTGTGTGTATGTGTGTGTAGCTCGTTTATCGAAAGGAATATTCTATTGCAATGATTCAATTTGGCGCCTGCGACGCTGGCAATATTCGCTGGAAATTGTATTGCCAAAAGGCAATGACTACTACTTCCGGTAGGGATGTATCGATTTTTTTTGTTTGGTTTTTGTATTTATCTTCTACATCGCTTCGGTAAGCGTAACTGGCTTCCGATTTCTGTAAGCTTCCTTGGGGCGAAAAATTATTCCACAGACCGCCTTTAACAAGGAGAGAGCGTGAGAGAGAGAGGTGGCAACGAAAAACGCTACAAGTGCTTTCATTTTCACACCCCAAATACCCATCCCTTCCTTCGGGGCGGCCACCCCACTGGCCTGGCCAACCTGATGCGAGATGTCGTGTGGCGTTGCTGCCGATGGCAGTGACGTAATTTGAAAGTAAAATGTAAAACAAACGAACGAGCGGCCACAGCTTCCTCAAGCTGTGTCATCGTGCCGGTAAGATGTCGTTCCGTTTGCTTTTACCGGGTATTGAGATTTGCAATCATTCTACCGTTTTTTTTTCTAAGCTATTTTCTGAATCATTCCAAAAAGGCGGAACCGAAAGATGGAGTGGACTGTAAGGAGGAAACTAGGAGCACGATAACATTATCGCCAGTTTATTGAAGGTTCAGGATTCAATTAGGATATTGCATAGCAACAAACGCACCCAGTTGTTTTCAATTTCCAGGCTCATTAGTTCCTTATTTCAGCAAACCGTTATTAGATCAAGAGCTCACCTTCCTTGAATTTGACTATGATTAATAGCATTTTCGCTGTCAGGAAACAATATTCAAATGTCAACCATCAAAAACTCACCTCTTGAACTGGAGACCCATGCGGCATGGTTTAAACGACTTTAAAAGCGACCAAAAGGACATGAGGAATCGATTGATTCCAACCAACCACCATCACCTGTCAAACTCGTTCTCCGTAATCGCTCTTGTTTTTGCCCCTTCTCACCGCACTTTTGATAACGCGTGCTATCATGAGCAGCTTCCGACCGTTTGCCGGCCGGTAAAAATTTGTCAATGTGTGTGTGTGTACACGGTGAGACACATTGCCAGGCTGGGAGTTTGCATTGCGTGTTTTTACAAGTGCCTTTGGGCACCTTCACTCAGTCAGTCAGTGCGCCATACTTGTGGGACAGATGGTTTTCGGCAAGCTTCGCCAAGGTGAATGGGTTTGCCAACAGGGAGTGAAAAACGCCACATACGGGATGATACGAAATAAAACATCTGGAAAGCATATAATGACACCATTTTCTGGTGCTCCTAAATGAGACAAGAATTGGTTCTTCAAATCCGTACGAATGATGATGTTTTTGATGGAGCAGATTCGTGTTATTATCAGGTGTTGAATATTTTTCTCTAAACTTTGATAAAAACACCGATCAGATTCGCTGAGCAAGTCAATATTGTTTGGATTGGAATAATGCTTAGTGGTTAAACTATTTTAACGCCTGAAATTATCGTATAGATAAGCATCTTCCTTCAACGAAAATTGGTCTTAAGTGCGATTAATTAGTCGTTAATGTTCTTGTAACATTTAACTGTTAATATGACCGCAAAACCTCATTCTAACCGCCTTAAACCGCAGCAAACATTTGTGTCTGTCGAGAATCAGGTCCTTCAGCATGGGAATTTACTTTGACCGTCAAAAGATAACCAATTCTTATCAAGTTCTTTGATTGAATGAAAGGTATGATTTCGTTCTCCCAGTTAAGTTTGTTTGAACATTAATCAAATTTTTAAAGTGTTTTGTTTCCAGCTTTTACATCGTTGTTGGTTGTTTTTCTGTGCTAAAAAAATAATAATTATTTTTTAATTACTTAAGCATCAGAATGTTGACGCTAACACCAACAGACAAAGCGATGTGCTTGTTAAAGTATTGCATACTACAACATTAAGTTAAAATTAGAACTTCTATGCCAGTTTCAATACTTTATGCATAATTGCACCCAATCTTGGTAAGTGTGCGACATCCAGGTCCATTGAACTATCGTCGATGGGGAGCATTGGTCTATTGAATCAATCGTTCGGTTTTATTCAACCCCGCAAGTTTGTTGCCTTCTCGAGAAGTGGGGGGTTTGGTTCTTTGTGCCTCCTCTGCCATTCCTACGCGAAACCTTGTAGCTTAAGGTCAGGCTGCTACTGCTGACACGGTGCAAAAACCAAGCAGTGACCGATTGCAGCCACCGAACCGGTCAGACAACGCGGGCTTCTACTCTGCCCGTGGCTTGCTTATCAGGCGAGCGCAACAAAAACAAACCGAAAAGACCTGTACCACACCGATAAGGGTTTTCTCGCCGACTCGGGTACGATTGTTGATTGTGGTTTTCGGTGTCGGACGACGATGCTTAGCAGCGATAGCGATAGGGAACCATCGCCGATACGTTCGCGTGTTCGTAAGTGGATTAAAGCCGCCGGATGGACGGTGTTAGTTAATAGAATAACAATGACAGCATATCGAAGCAAATCGTGCATTAACTGTGGGCAAACGAACGGAATCGCTTTTTTCGGATAAAGGCAACATGATGATACTGGACAGCTTAAACTATTGATTTTAATTAGTATCCCTTGCCGGCTTGGCTTTAAACTGATTCATTTTGTGCTGGAATGGGGCGTGTTTCTTAAGGTCCTATACATGCCCGATGATAACAAGGCCTACACGGAATAGAGAACTCCTACCAGCTCGGGATGTGGTTAGTCACTGTCGATGACCCCCCGGTGATGCCGCCGGTTGACAGCACTAATCTCACTTGCTGGGAAAAGGATCAAACGATTCAACGATAAGGAAGAAAGGGAACCGGGCTTCTGGGAACGAAGATTATGCTTGTCACAGCGAACCGTTTACCGAACGGCCTAAGCAGATAAACTCACTGTTTCTAGGGATTGCTTTCTTTAACATACTACCTTAAATTTGTTCCTTGATGCTGCTTAAATTTGGCTTCGATTTTAATATCACTTGCTTGAGCTGGTTTTTTGTTTTTGCTCCTGCTGTCATCACGAAATGAAGTAATTCGTACCGCTTTCGTCAAAGATCGTTAACGTTTGATAATAAATTGTCGCTTAAGCTTTATCCTATACAAAAAAGGCGATGGAAAAAAGCGAATAACTGCCTTAAACCAATCCCCAATACATTCCATTCGTACATGGCGTTTTTGTCTGCCGACAGAAGGATAATTTATGAAGGCATTACTACGACTGTCTCTCGCTCTCTCTCTTTCTCGCGCTCTCCCTGGACACTGGGAGTACCTTTTTGTTAATGGTGCTTCTTCAGCCAACTCCCTGGGGAGGACGGTTGGTCGTTTTGGGCTTAATTACTCCAGAAGACGAACAACGCTACACAGAAGCTAACGGTCCGAAGTAAATCACACCGGAGTCGGTCGGTCGGTCGGCCGGTCGTAATGAAGTTCTTCAGGAGTCGGCAAAGTCAAGCACAAGAGGGCTCGTATGGGTCGCCGATTTTTGCCTTCAGTTTCGCCCCGCTTTTGAGTGAGTGGAATCTTTTCTGAATCACTTTTTTCCCCCGCGCATAGCTTCCGCAGTGTGCTCGCTCCGTTTTAGTGAGGTTAAATCCGAAGCGTAGGGACAACGCGCCGACAAACGAAGCGCAAATGCAAATCGCTACCAATCCAGCCAAACCGATCCACAGCGAGCAGGAATTGCGGGACTTGCGTACGGACACGGCGATGGTTGATAGACGGCGATAAGGGAACGAACCAGTACACGAGCGATTCTCCAGTAAATGCGCGCGTAAACATTGGCGTGCGATGTGTGAAAGTGAAGCGAGAACGATGTGACGGAACGAGAGAATGATAGGACGTCGTACTGCTGCCTTCAAAGTGGACCTGGCCCCGGGCAGGAAGGGGAACGGCGGCAGATGCCGGGTGCATGCCGTACAATTGGAGTCGATGAATAATTTAATCGATTTCATAAGTGGCAACAGATTGCCACAGCGAACGGTGCGCGGGAAGCGGCCGAAACGGTAGCGAAACGTGCTATGTGTGAGTGAGGAGCGTAACGAGCGCAAGTGTGCGTGGGGCGGACACGGGGAAGATGGCGATGGTATTGCCATGGAAACGGCTGGTGTGTGGAAATTAAAGCCACCCGAGCTGGAGCGCTCTCGCACCGAACTCGCAGCATCCAAACCGTGCTTTGTGAAGTGTTCAATCGCTGGCCGTAAACGCGCTTAGCGTGCACGACCGTGTGGGCAAGAAACAAAACGCAATAGCCCCAAGGTGGTGTTTGTGGTGGGAAAACGGAGTCACAGCATTTGCGATTCGAGAGAAGCAACCATCAACCAACAGCACGATAAGGTCCATATTCTGATTGGGGTGTATTAATCGAAGCAAGCGAGCGAGAGTCAGAGAGAGAGAGAGAGAGAGAGAGAGGAGTGCGAGAGAGAGAGAGCGAAAGAGCACGATGAATAGAAACGGAACCGAAAAATGCCCTATACCACACTTACGAGAAGGAAGGGCTCTTTTTTTGTTTGTTTGTAGGACCGCCGAAGACTTCGAAAGCGCCGTTTGTTGATGCGTCGTCGTTGTTTGCTGGGTAAGTGGTCGGTAGTCGGGGGTTGAAAGGGGGAAGAAAGGCAACAACAACAAAAAAATCACTCACCCATACGGACGTGGTTAAAGATTTCCGCACAAAAGAAAAAGAAGGGAAAATCGGTGTATCCGTGAGAATCGTCGATGCCTCTGCTTTGCTACACACCAAGCACACACACGAGCTAATCCATTTTGGACCAGGCAGCAACGGAACGACAGACGGCTGGACGGATTGCGTATATTGATATTAAGAGCAGGGAATGGTGGTCGTCTTGATACACCCAACGTTTGTCGGTCCCCCCAGTTCGATTTGACACCAGACGCAGCGGTAGGCCTTCCATGCACTCTCTGGGGTAAATAATGACGCCGTCATCGTTGCCCACCCCGATTACTACGATGACGCATTATGTTCGTTCTTGCACAAACTGTCAAATCGCAATCTTGCTCGTTCGCTGCTGCTACACGTTAAATCTGGAATGGAGAAGGTAAGATTAAATTCCGTGTACAGCATTGAACACTTCTGCTCGCGTCGCTAGATAGCGGGTGTGCGAAGAAGGAAAGAGAAATCTACCGTTGTGCCCTTGCGTTGTGCCCGTGCATTCCTTTCCTGTGTGCTCCCCATGTACATCTCTGGCAGCAGATCTGGTAAGCATCAAGAACGCATACACATCCGGAGAAGGCGGCGGTGTGTGTGTGTGTGTGTGATCGCACACAAATCAAATGCGTGATTTTCACGCGGTCTACACTTTATGGCGCTTCGCTTGAATGGCTCTTTTTAGGTGGCACAATAGCGTGGCCACACCGACCACTCTCACACATACTGCCTGAAACTGGCATAGTTGAAGTTGGAGCTTGAAGTAGTGTCCAAGTCCAAGCCGAGTCAGTTATCTCACTGCTTCGGGATGATAAATTCGGAAGAAATGAGCTTGCGGCACACAAATCTTACACCGAAATTCCGTAACACGCGTGCACCACCAATCCTTACAGCGAGCAATACATCCGAGACGGTGAATGTCGTTTTAAGTATGCTTGTCGACGCGTTCCAGACGACGACGACCGGGCTCTCTAAGGCCGTCTAGAAGGAATGCGTACCTTCACCCAACGAGTGTCGCGCGTCCTCCGCGTGTGTGAGATGGTGCTCGCTCCACTCAGATTCAACCTTCAAGCGGGGACGACGCCGCCATCGTCATCATCGCCCGCGAGAAAGTGAAAACGAAAAAAGGCCAATCGGGTGCTGCTTACCTCGTCGCAGGTAGGTAGGTCTGATGATGAGTAGCGTTGCAATTTTTCTACCCCCTAGCCAACCCACCTATACGTGCGTCGCGCCTTAGGGTTCTCACCACAAAACGCGATGGGATGATTTGAAAGTCCATTTTTTCTATTGCCAAGCCGTTGCTTTCACACAGCAAATCACAACAGTAGTTTGCAATGACGAATGTAACTGCGAGGGTGATAAGAAGTCCGCCAGTTCTCTTTCTCAGTTCAATAACGATTAGTGACTTATGACGCGTTCGTAGGTCTAGGATTGTTCTAACGTGAGAGTGAGTGAGAGCAGTCTGCTGAGCGTGACGTCTTTCCACCGGGTTGCATCGCAACCTGTCGTCACGTGGAATGTCAACGCACGGATCACTAGATCGTTTCACTTTTTCCACCGCTCGTCGTCACTCACACCGTCGATCATTGTTTCACTTTCTTTTTCTTCCTCGCTCCGTACTTGTTTCAATTAACGTTCAACAGCTACCAACGATGGATGGAATTTACCTATTAGCCAGGCAGACCCAGGTAGAGCCGGAGCTGGTGCAATCTACGGTGGACGTACACCGAAAAGCATACTCATGACGTAATTACGGATCCATCGGCCCTCTGGGACGAACGGACGGACTCTACTAGGGCAGGTATGCGCATTACTTTCAAATACCTTTGCGCTCCTGCTGCAGCAGCAACAACAGGTTCCTCGCGCCAGTGAAAACCGATCATCACCCTTGGGAAACATTGGGCGAGCGTACCTTCGACCACTGCAGTTGTTTCGATCGATCGAAGAGGCTCCGAAGGAACCGATCTTCCCGGCAGAGATAACGATCGTACGGACTTTGGCGATGATGTAGTTCCCGTGTGCTGGACGAGAATTTGTTTTGTGACGCTAGTTGGAGCAGCACCACGCCTATTCTTCCCCCCTTCCCTGCCCTGATACGTTCGACGGGTTGCTTTTAGGCAACGTCAACAAGCTGCTGACGTCAAAGAGCGGCGTGTTGCTTGCTAATTGAGCGCGTATGTATGGCTTGCTACATCGCAGGGCAGACTTTACGGATACGGATCCAGCATTTGACTGAACAATCGATAGGGCATTTGCGTATCAATTTTAATGCTTATTAAAGTGGCTTAAGCAAGTCTCCAAAATGATATTTTACACCAGCAAGTACGGGTTATCTCTCTCTCTCTCTCGCTCTTCTGCGCTTATTGGCCATTTCTTGCGGGCAAGGCCGAACACGGAAAACGACTCGTGGTGCTGCCAAGCGCTTGCGGAAAGACGACTACAACCCACCAACAAACCTCCAACCCCTCCCCGCCATCAACTCTCAACGACTGGCGACGGTTGGTGGCTACTTAACGGCCTCGAAATGGTTGGAAACTGGATTCAACGGTATGGTTGTGGCACAGTGAATGGCCAGAAAAGCGAGCGTGCGAGCGAGAGCCAAACCAACTGCGTATGGTTTTTGGAAGGTGATGTCGGGAGGCAAACATGGACAACGAATGAGTGAGAGAGTGAGAGAACGAGCGAGGCTTGAAGTTTTTGGGGTCTCTGTCCACGGAGTCCACGGTCCGGGTCCGTCCGACACAAGGTGTGTATATGTAGGTCAATACTCTCGGTCAACCGTGTCGGGGTTCGGCGGTAGCGGCCGAGAAGAAGCGGTGCTTCATGTACGTTCTCGTGGATGCCGGGAGGGGGGGGGGGGGTAGTTAGGGGAGCTTGCCGGGTGGGGGTGAGGGTGAAACATTTTTGTCTCATTTTTATTGCTTCTCTAAGCGTTCCAGCAGCAGCAGCAGCAGCTCAATTGTTGGTTAGCACGCATTGTTTTCTGCCTTGCGCTCCCCAAATGCACCAAGAGTTGTTCCTCTTTTCCGTAGTTGCCGTTTTTTCAAGTGGAGTTGCACATGGAAAGCCTAAGTACGAGGGGCGGAAAATACACACTAGTTTCATTCTCGACGGAGGCTCACCAAATCGCTTAATACAGTTTTCAACGAACACGGGCTCGAACGTTGACAGCGTGGCGTACCGAAATAGGATGGGCATGGCAAACGATTATGACCTTCGGTAGACAAGAAAAAAAAACGCACAAACGGGGTAGCTTCTCTTAACCATTGCGCTACCAACGCATAATACAGGCCCATTCATTGGGTCCAACTTTAGGGCGCGAACACACACACAGGTTCGGTTTGCTCGCATTCAATTGACCCACTAACGCGAGGTTTTTTTGCAATCCAGTGTTGGTGGTTTAGACAGCAGAAGGACTTTCTACTTCCAGGTTCGGTTCTTAGGGTTTTGCCGAAGAAAAACGGAAAACGAATTTTGCCCCTTTTTCTGTGAATCGAAATACGTTTCGCATAATTTTCCCATTTATCCGTCCTGCGAATCCGACCTGCTTCCGGTGGATGATGGGCGCAGTAGGGACCGGGGACTTGCACGCATTGGCTGTCCGCAAGAAAGATTCCGCATTTATTGTCCGCAATTGAACTCCACCTCCGAGTCATCAGGGAGGTTACGTTTTATGTGGAATGAGGCAAAATACAATGTCGTAGAAAGATTGGAAAAGATCTTTTAGAGTGTGGAACGTTTTATGATATGATGATATGGTTTTATAATTGTCAAAATATTAAAGCTTTTCAGGGATTTGTTTGTGTTCTTAATGTCTGAGTTCTTTTAAAGCTATTTGAAATCAGTTTTATGCTGACAATCTTTCAATCTAGTATAATTCATTTTTAAATTAAATGGATGTAATGAATATTATGGCCCTACATATGGTTTGTCAATGTAGGAACCGATGTTCTGTATCTTTTAACTTCACTTAATTCACTACATTTATTTTCAAAAGAATTTTTTTAACTAGTTTTTTTTATGAAGCCCTATAGTATTGGTCGTTATTAATATTCAATACTCAACGAACGTTTTAAGAGACACATCCAGTACGAAGTAGAAATAAATTTCCTAAAAGTTCTCATCACCATTCGCCATCAATTCTTATCAGCTAACAAGAATGAATGGTTGTAAACCATGTAATGAGTCACGACGCTATTTTGGAAACTCTTATGAATTCTCAACGAAAACATCATATCTGATGTATGGCATCACATTTACATTTACTAACTATATCTAGCGGACTAGCTTTCAAACTGACCTCATAATAGTTTGGCCCAATTCAATTTTTAATTCCTCTCTGATCATACAAACCGCACCCCGAACCCTACGACCAATGAGTAATGTCTTGAATGATTTTCGTTTTCTTTCGCTTCCTTCCTTCCTTCTGTTGACCCAATATCGTGACTAAAGAAACTAGCAAACCCGGTACCGAATTAGATCACCGCTGACCCTAATTCACACCCTTTTCGCGTTACTTTAAATCCCAAACGCAAATTCCTTTAAATGCAGCCGCAGTGCAACGCAGGGTAGCCATTTCACACGGCAGTGCGTATCTTCAATTGGTGTGCCATTATTTGTCGCATGCACAAACGTGAATACGTTACGTTGGTGGTGAGTGTGACGATGATGCGGTGCGAGAAGCTAGAAGAACGCAACCCCCCCCCCCCCCCCCCCTGTAACGCGAGAGCGCAAAGTGTAAACAGTTGCTGCGATCGCCCATTATCATCTCGACGCCATTCGGGTAGGGGTTTGTCGCCAGCCGATTACTTTCTCTCGCCCAACCGGCTTATCAGCTGCCATGATGACGCCGTACCGCCGTGTTATGGCTGCATCCATTGCACTGACAGAGAGAGAGAGAGAGAGAGAGAGAGAGAGAGAGAGAGTGAGAGTGAGCGGATCGTGAATGACGCGTACGGATCGTGTGTGTGTGTGGATGCACACAAGCCATCCAACAAGACAGATTGATCGACTGATTGATTAGCCCTCTGTTGACTGATTGGTGATAGGGTGATCGAGAGAGAGCGAGAGAGAAAGGGGGAGAGAAAACACACTCGATCCGACGCGAACTAATACCTTCACACCTCTCGTGGAATGAATTTTTTGTTATTGTTTCGCTTCTGTGCCATTCATTCGCGATTGATCGGGTTTGTGCGGATGGGCGGCTGATTGGGAAGATGGGGTGATCGTAACATTTGTTTTCTTCTTCCTCCTTTCGTTCGTTCATTTCTTTGCAAGGCAGGTGAGTGTGTTTGGTGAGCGGCCGAGAGGCACACTGTCGTCGCAAAACAAAAGCATCGGCGGCGCCACGGCCTGTGAGAGAGTCTAGTTCAGTAGTGCTGTGCCAATATTGCTGCCAGGGGTTTCTATTTCCCCCTCTAAACTCTCCCTCCCCGCTCTCTTTTTTCCCTGCCTTCCATCGCCCCCCCACCATCTGTTTAGGGTGAAGGAATTAGTAAAGTGATAGATGCGCAGACTTCAGGTCTCACTGCGGCTGCCTCCAATTTCGCTTTCGATTTCTTTCCATTTTCCACTGCCGATGCACCGCCGTTTGGTTAGAAAACGGGATGATGGGGAGAGGGGGTAAACGTGGGGTGGAGCAGGAGTGGTGGGTGGAATTCCGTTTTCTTTCCCTGGTCAACTATCGTATCGGCCAATTGAAACCGGAGCTTCGACATCGTGTGGTCCATCTTCAACAATCCATCATGAGAGGGTGAAGCGCATTTTTTTCTCCACCATCTCTTACCGAGCGAATCACGACGACGACAAGGAACGCAAACACATAAATGGTACCCAACAATCGATGGTGTTTTCTTTTTTTTGTTGCTTTTAGCTTCGTTTTTTTTGCTGCCTGTTGTGAAGGGTGCATCGATAACGTAAAGGAAAGGATCAAAATGGTACCCTTGGTAAAGGGTTATGCTAAAGCATTGATGAGATAATTTAAAAATTTTGATTCAGTTTGAGAAATCGATTGTTGGAGTTGGTTCAGAATGTTTTCAAGTTTAATTTAAGGTTTTTGCG
Source organism: Anopheles stephensi (assembly GCF_013141755.1). NCBI lineage: Eukaryota > Metazoa > Arthropoda > Insecta > Diptera > Culicidae > Anopheles > Anopheles stephensi. Next base: position 62,721,923 of record NC_050202.1, on the reverse strand, counting down.
AAATTTCCTTTAAAACATTGCAATTGCATAGGTTCAGCAATAAAGCTCGAAGATAAAATCCGAGAGAGAAAATATGATATAGTAAATTATAAATAGCTAAAACCTTTATATTTAACTAACTTCTGCCAATTTTTTCAAACACTATTCCAACCAAAATGATTTAATGTATTGTAACAATATTTTCTAAGTTTCTTCTTCAAAATTTTTTGAGAGACTTTGAGAGCTTTTTATTAACATGATACTGAGCATATAAAATAAAAATTTTTAAAGTACATGCTTTTAAAATTAATTGAAATTAAATTATTTTTCATACTTTACCAAAAAAGTATAAAAGAAATAATAGATAAGGTTTAACGGTTTCATAGTTTAAATTACTTCCTAAACCTCACGACAATCCAATTTTATTCTCTTTCACTTCTGCTAATCCTTATGTGCAATGGAAGGAAACATAAAACAAAAGCGCACCCAATCACTGCTCACTAACACACTGAAATGCGTTTCCATACCCTGTTTGTGAGCGGGTTTCTATTGGTTCGCTCCCTCACAACAAGCAGTCGTGGCCGAGCGGTTAAGGCGTCTGACTAGAAATCAGATTCCCTCTGGGAGCGTAGGTTCGAATCCTACCGACTGCGATCTGTGAGAGATGGATTACCAGCAATAATCAACTCAACTCAACTCTTCAAAACGACTTTTTGCTATTTTTAATCATCGAACGCCATCGACAAATAAGATAAGCAAAGCAACAAAGAAAAAAGCTACACTATTTTAAACCCCCTTCAACAAATTGAAATAAGTCGCATTGGGGTGGGTTTGATAAATCGTTTCCCTAGGGGAGTTTTTTTTAATCTCTACCATTAACCGATTATTATCCACGCTGATCATGGTACGTCGAACGGTGATAAAAAACGGACGATTTCAGTGGTACAACTGCAACAAAAAACTCTATCTTCCTTTTATTTCTATCTTCCATTTTATTATGTTGCAGAAACTGTACAAAAAAAAGGAATCTCTTACACGATGATACTTCTGTAAAAACACATGCACAAAAAGCGACACGATGAGTGTGTATGTGTTTGGAAGAGGGTGTACGAAAACGGGGGAGAACCAATCTACAAATTGAGTGTCATTTTGCATTGATACGCATCGATTAAAGACACCGGTGCACCGATGCAAACATCACCACCACTATTACCACTACCATCCAGCCACCAGATCGCTGCGATCGATCGCATTAAAAATGCGCATTAGCATAAGGAAAAGAAGGGCTTTGCTGCTTCACCCTCGCATCGCATCGCAAGTGCTAACCATTTTTTTGTTTCTCTGCATTTTCTTTTGGATATTTCTTCGTCGTACATGAGCACGCAGATGATCATCTACGGTGAGATGCGGTCAGCTCAAACAACAACAAAAAACACACACACATAAGCAACCGATCAGTGGTCAGACAAAACGCACCCTCAACCGGCAAATCGCGGATCGGCGGCAAACGATCGTGAAACGATGGGAATGGGCAAGGAAAAAGCGAACTCACTGGCAGAAAAGAAAAGTAAAACAGGGGGGAAAATCTTCCTCCTCAGCAAAGAATGAGTGAGAGAAAAGTAAAGAGAGCCAGAGAGAGAGAGAGAGCGAGAGAGCACGCGAACCCGCATCCGCAAAGGAGGACATCAAAAGAATGGAAAGAAAACGGGCAGTTTGCCGTTGCTCCGATTACGATCAGCAAGATCAGCAAGAAATAAATAAATCGTCACGTCCGTTCCGCCCTTTTCGCGGCCCTTTTCGATCGTCACCACACCACAATTGGGGCAGATTGTTTCTCTCTCTCTCTCGCTCTCTTTTGGTGTGCACCACACCAGTTGGAGGAAGACAAATCGGTCTCGTTACAGTGATGCCTGTTTGGCCTCCGAAGTGCGGACAAAAATGCTGTACAGAGTGCTACTACCACTACTAACACCAAACCTAGTGAGCGGTTTTGTGGTGTGACTTGAGCTGCCTGCTACAGTGGTGTCGCCAATTCGTCGCGCTACTTTGGGATTGCGCAACATTTCGGTAGCCGCCGACAAGACGACGCACCGCACCACGCATCAGCTCTGGCTGGATTCGAGTCGATATGGCCCGGTTTTCCAGCTTCCCAGCAGCCAGAGATCACCTGCGTACGGCAAAACACGATCGATGTGTTGTTCTTGGCGAGGTCAGCCCCGATGCTGCTGGCGTTACTGTGTGTACGCGGAAGGCACGCAAACCAACGTTTCGTGAGCGCACGCGATCGCGGCTTTTGAAGGTTTCCTTCTTCGTATTTTTTTTTTCTTTTGCTGTTGTTTGCTGTGTGTAAGCGCTGCAGTTGAGGGTTGCACACTGCACGGAGACCATGAATGGTGGTGGTAGTCGTACCTGACTAGATGCCGCCCGGATGATGCGCACCCGGGACGCTAAGGCTAGACCTTCACTTTACCCCCTTTTGTGGCCCATTCTGTTCCGTCACGTAACACGATCGAACAGTCATTTTGTCGCACGTGTGGCTGTTGGATGCGAGCGGAGGTTTTTTTTTGTGAGAAGGAGAGTGATTGAACTGCTTGCAATACAGATACGGGATGTAAAGTTTACAGCCTAACGCGTTGAGCGGTGGTAATCGGGTTGGATGGTTTATGATGTACCCTTGAAGCAAACGGATGGTAGCGTTGCCATGGGAGGTGGGATGAGTAAAGGTTTGCAGTGACTAATAGGACAATACAAAATAGTTATCACGTTAAGCAAAACAGAGCTTCTATAATGTTCAGAGAATGATCTTCAAGATCATTAAAGATTGACTTCAAAACCTGTTTAAAATTTGAATCAATTTAAAGATTTTTAAGAACATATATTTTCTATCAAAACCAGTTCATCAGTAAATTTTTGAGCCACTAAGGCAACGTAAATGTCTAAAATATTTGGCCAATTTAACAGAGGAGAACATGTTTTGTGTAGTTTAAAACACTTTCCCGGACAGGTTTTCCTCAGTTTTGGACATTAAACTATTGGAGTTTAATCTCAGCTTTAGTCGATGTTGGGCAATATTTAAAGGGTAAGCGAGCTTCGTCAGAGTGCGCCTCGTTTATTAGATCTGGTGTCTAGACCCACGACCCAAGTTGAAGTCCATGTCCAAAACATTATATTTTATTTGCCGAATACGCAAAAGAGAAAGAAGAATCCTCGGCCCGATTTTCAAAACATTTCTTCCTTCTAATAGATCAAGTGAAGTATCTCCTTTTCTTCTTTCGGCAAGTAAGAACTTTTGGTAGCATTTTATTCATCAGTAACTTCAATCACTCGCTCTGAGTGAATATCTGAGTGTTTGGCGGCGGCGATATCCTGACAATGAGCAAAGTCGGAAGGATACGATGATTGGAGCACTATCCTAGGAAGGTGCTCTTGAGGAAGAAGTGGTGTAGGAATTCACCCCGGAACCGAGTTTCCTGGTAAAAGAACTAATGTTGAGAGATTCGAGCTTTGGAGGATTCCACAATCCAATCCCTAGAAGGATTCAAATCAGATTGGATCTTAAATGACGGATTCGAATTCGATTCGGATTCGATAGGGATCCGAATCTGATCCGAAACCGATCCGAATACGATTGGAATTTGATAGGGATTCAATTGGGATTCGATTGGGATTCAAAAAGGATTCCATTAAGATTCGACCAGGAACCAATTGGGATACGATTAGGATTCGATTGGATTTTGGATTGGAGGAGAAAATGAATAAGACTGAATTTCTTTTCAGTTACTTAATGGTAGCTTCTGCATAGCGTTAGTCGTATGTTTTAGAAACTTTTATTACTGAACGATTACTCTGAGTTTTGGGCATTAGGTACGAGGCTTAATAATGCCATCAGGTCGATCCTCGAGGACTTTCTCTTTGTCTGTACTCGCTCGATAGAGCTGGTAGGACAAATTTACTCGTAGTTCCTTAATTATATTACTTGCCAAATTCTGCCAGAGGGCAACACTATTTAATATACAAGATAATAGATAGGTAGGAAAGCAATCAGGAATCCTTTTAATCAGTTATCAATCTATTTGGTACGCGTGGATCGTTCATCAGCACATTATCACCGCTTATTTCGTATCGCAATAACGAACGAAATCAAGCACACCAAAATCACCCATACGAAAACACACATGTGGTCAATCTTCTGAAAGTGAAACCCACTGGCAGGCAGGCAGGCAGGCATTCGAATGCGCAGCAATATGGGTACGGGCTCTTCTTTTTCCGTTTGCTAAATTTAATCACCTAACTCGTTTCCCATGCGTGCGTGTGTATGTGTGTCGGTGCATCTTCCCCGTCTGATGCAGCCTCTGCTCTCAGCTGCAAAATCTGCACCCAGCCAGGCAAGAAAATACCGTAACAAAACGAAAAGCAAAGCAGCAACAGCAACAACAACAAGATCGCTTGCAAACCTAATTCAAAATCACTTCACGGGATGCTATTTCTGCGCACCGATGGGGTACGTTTCTTCACGATTTCTTTTTCGTTCTTGCTTCCCCCATTCGCATCTCTGTTTCTCACTGTTTTGTGCACATAGATAAAAAAGACAAACTACAAAAGCAACTTCACAACCGCGGAAAAGAAAATGCAAACCAAAACAGAGTTTTAAACAGCTAGCGAGAGAGAGAGAGAGAGTGAGAGACCGAGAGAGAAGACAATAAATCTATACTCCTCAATCCGAATAGCTACAGAGCGGCACGGTGTGTGATGGTGGTATGCAAAAGCTGGGAAGTCGAAATGGGGAGTAGCAAAATGAAAGAAGACCAAAACAACACCAACGCATTAACCTACCGCTATATGTCGGCAAAAACAGACAACAGCAAAAAAAAAAAACATGGAGGACCTCATCGAAGTTTGAACGATGGGGGGGAAAACAAAAAAAAGCTCGGAAGATGCGTCAATGAGTTGCAAATTTATGCCTTCCCTTGGGCTGCTCCCACCCATCCAAGCTCCCCCTCGCCCACCCTCACAAAGGGGATGGTGGAAAGCGAAATGCAATCCATCCCCAAAGTCCCTGGGTGGGTGCATCTTAGACTGGTGATGGTGGTGGGTGCAAAAGTGAATGTTGGAGATGTCTCGGTACCGGTGATCGGTGTAATAGAGAGCGAGTAGCACACACACACACATACACACATAGACCTAGGCCGTCTTCTGGTTGTCTTTTGTGCATTGTGAAAGCTTCTTCACCGTCGTACGTGTGTAGTCAGTCGCCTCGCTCGGGGAAGGCGACTGATTTCGTAATCCTATAGTCAAGCGTGCGACAAGCGCAGAAACAATAATGCGGAATGCAAAGTGCAACTCCCCGGAGGAGTTGTACCTACGGTGCGTTCTGGCGCACCAAAGGAGGTCACGGAGCCCAAAAACACACTGTAGTACAAGTCGTGTCCAAATTAGGGAACGCCGTCCGTTGTAGAACCGTACTTCCTACTCTTCATTACGCAAGCCGGTAGTGTCGGGCGTAGGACGATGCGTTCTTGCCACACTCGCGCAAGAGTACTCCCCGGCAGCCTCATTCTGACACTCATTAGCCGGCGCTTCAAATCTACGCTTCTTAGTAGTGATCACGGTGGTCACGCTTTCTCGCAGCTTTCGGACCCGATGAGCGTTAGAGTTTTGGTTGGAGCAAAAACAAAAAAAGCTCGCATTTCCCACGCTTTTCTCACTTTCACCCGAGTTTTCGTGCAACATCTTCGCATCATCCTCGCATTGATGGTGGGGGCTCTTTCCTGCTGAATTTACACCCGTCGGGGTTAATAGTTAAACATTTAATGAGCAGATTACATTAAACTACTTAACTCGACAGTTGACAGCTGCTGCTGCTGCTGCTGCTACTGGTGCTTTGATTGTTATTCATCCACCTGTCAAAGCAATAAGCATCCGAGAGCATCAAACTGTCAATAGCGGTGTTGTCAAGTGGAGGTTGCATCAAATAAGTCTATGAAATCGAAGGAAGATGCTACACTTTTTCTTCTGCTTGTTTCTGAGAGCTAAATCCAAAGCAAAGATCCATCAAAAAAAGCTTCCGTGTGTCACTTTTCTTCATGCTCCTACTGCTTACTTCATGGTGTAGCAGCAGTAGTTCATTGTTGGGCGACTGGTCTTCTTCTCCTTTCGCTCCCCACCGAATAATGGGTCGTTCGTTCACACTCCTGCGCACATGTTGCATTTGTGCCTCTCTTTAACTCCATCATAGACTCAGTCACGTGTAACTAACGTTAAACAGTTAAACGAGCGCGCACCATCACAGCGACTAGCCAAACTAACGGAGCTTGCTTCAAGATGGTGCCCGAACGCCGCTTCTCTCAAGCAGGCAACACTCGAAAGCTAGATAGTTGGGGCTAGCAGTAGTCTCGGGGCTACGATGAAGAAGCGTTAAATTTCTCTTTACAAAAATCAGTACAATCGGCATAATCGAGTCGTATCCATGTGATGAGAATAGATGTTGATTAATATTTCGCCCAGGAAATGCAGGTAACGCAGTGCAGCAGCTGACAAACTTTGACAAACACACCGGAAGGCCCGGTGCCCGGTGACAGGCCATTTTTCACCAACGCTTTCACTCAACGCACAACCGGTGGCGCTTTGGTTTGGAGGGGAGGTGATAAAATTCTGCTTCCCCACCTTCGGGAAAATCTTGTTGTCGACGTCATCCACTCGTGCCAGACACTTGCCCAGCGTCACCCGTATCGTTGCCAAGTGACAAATGGAGTCGCTGCCGTTGACGTACAACGACAATAATGACGCACTGATACGGCACAACGGAAGTGCGATCGGGGGGCGATGAGGGTCTTTTTGTTTTCTTCTTTCACTCTGTAGTGTATCAATTGCACATTTCGCTCCCACTTATGGTGGGAGCTCCACCATAAGTGCCCTGGGCTTACACTACTGCTTCGCTGTTTGCCTCACCTTTCTTTCATCGTCTCATTTAGTGCGCGTAACTATTTTGCCTTCTACAGTTAGTTAGTTGGATAGACGGACACGGGCGGACGAGCTTTCACTCTCCGAAGCGGTGCGATATTATTAGGAGGGTTTGGTTTTGATGAGGAGATGGGAATGAGGTTTGCCCCTTTTTAGATTGCCATAGTATTGAATCTTGCTGAGTATTTTAAACTTTGGTTTGTTCTTAGGTGAAACAAAATTGCTTTATTTACGCAGAGTTCAATTTACATTTTATAATTGTGTAAAAAGCCTTTATAAGCCTTTAACAAGATGATAAACTCCATTATTGTATCAGAGAATTTTTGATTTTATGGTATAGGAATAATCTGATGAACTATTAAAGCTTTATTACTCGATGAACTAATAACTTTTACTTTGGACAGCTTCCTTCTATGTTCGTTCCTTTTGGAGTAGACCCAAAGAGACTCTAAGAGAACAGGTGGCAAAGTACACAACTTCAAGGTTTCAATATCCGCACAGAGTAGATTTGTAAATATATCTGTTTCTGGCCCAAAAAGTATGACCTATCAGTAGTGTTATTGTCGATGGAGACCTTAGCATTGACCTCAGCTTTTTTTTCACGCCCCATAGCAAACTTTTATCATATGTTGTCAGAAGCTCTTGCTTTAATATCTGGAGGGAACTCTATCAATATGAAAAAATGCCTTTTTTGCAAATAAAACTCAGGTCATCGGGATTCTCTCACGAAACCTTACGAAGAACTCCTTTAGGATTCTAAGTATATTAAGTTGTCCCCAAAAATCGATACAACAGCTCTTATTATGTATGCCAAAACTAACGGTAACGCTTATTAATTAACAAAAACAAATTAAGTTATCAATTCTGGACATTTTTGAGGAATTTTAAACATTAAAAGTAAAAGAAATAAAACTTCTTAGCAAAATCATCGATTATCTAGCCATCCTCAATCCTACGCCAAAGCCTACCGCGATTGCATCTTAGCAACACTGCACCGGATAGGAAAGCTTTCGCTCTTTCTTCAACACCTTTTTTTTGTCGAAATACTAAAAGACGGATTCCCTTTATGGATCCATAGCCGCTCGGGGTACCACCTGATGTGGTGTGTGCATTAATTTTCATTGAATTTCACGCATCGACAGTCACTCGTCTGTGAGTGCGCAGCAGCAGCAGCAGCAACAGCAGCTACTCGGTGCCGATGGCAAGTGCCGTTGTTGCTTGCCGACCGCGCACACGCCTTGTGGTGTGAACTTCTTGTGCGTTGCCCGTTTTGCTTGCCTTATATCTTTCTTTTCTACACTTTGGGCTACGTCTTTTTTGACGTCGCGATTTGAGCCGCGATGGACCGCACCAGTGTTTCTAATGCAACTGCACAATGTGCGTGTGAAGATCGCCATACGGAGATACACTCACACTGTATGCATTCAGCGCGGCAGTGTCTATTTCTGAATGCGCATTCTTATTGGGGAGCTTGTTGGGAGGCCCCCGCCCGGTTGGATATATCATATTGTAATGTGAGCAAGCCGAATCAACCACAGTCACAAGGGGTTAATGGTGGCGCGTGGTGAAGCGTGAAGCAACATCGATCGTTTCGGTGGAAAGAGAGTTCGGGGTTAGGAACTCTTGCCGGTGGTAGCATTAAGAAGCATTTAAGATTAAATCACATAATATTGAAGCATTCGTTTGTAAGATTTAATTACCAATCGCTTTCGGGGCCGATTCAAACTGATTACGTACACAAATGGAATGGTAAATCGTTGCCCAGCAAACTATCAAACGGTTTGTTATCCTCAACAGTAGATAATATCGCGATTAGAATCGTACCGAAGGGAGGAGGGGGGGGGGGGGAGATTAAGGGCCGAGAAGAGCACTCCCTGCGGAATGTGTTCTAATCAAACCGAACGCAGCATGAAACAAACCGAACAAAACCGGTAAACCGTTGTGCTGTATCCGAGCAGTATCCGTCAACACCGGTGGAAAAAGAACGGATGCATCGAAGCGCACTGCTGCTGTCGGCGGCCCTACCGACGTGTATGTGTCTGTGTGTTTGAACACAAACACACAAATTAACTTAATTTACGATCATTTCTCGGTAGAGCTGAGAGCACACCCTCCGAGCACCGTCTTCCCCGAGCCGGTCCGAAAGGCAGAAGGCCGGTGCTCTTCTATCTACTCTGCTATTGCCGCTTCTTCTACTCCGACGATCCGTTGCATCTTCACCATGGTGCATCGACTTGCAATTGGAAACCTGTGCATGTACACACACACAGCTGCACTTCACAAACTAAATGGAGTACACCACAAGCTACAAGCGTGTTATCTTTCTCCCGTGGCTGGCTTGCTGGCTGACAGTGGTCTTGCGTCCATCGCTTGAGAGCCACACGACGCATATGTTCCGTCGAAGCGTGTGTGTGTATGGTGGTAGGGATAAGGTAGGGTGGCATATTTTTCACAACACTCTAGGTCCATGGGCTCTCCATGGATGCTTAAAACACACGGCGAGGTGTAATTTATGCCGAAAACAAGGGCGTCTAAAGAGCCAAGTGTGTTTGTGTGTGTGGGTCCACCTAAACCAAGGGTCATATAGCATTGTCTTAATCGATTGAAATTATGTCATCATCATAATCATCATCATTCACCGAACATTCACCCACGAAGAGAGCATTATCATGTGCTAATTGGCGTTGGTTTTTTATGTACAGCTTAAAATTTAAACTATTTAACAACAATTATGTCGTTTCGGAACATTTAGCTCACAGAAAACTGTTTATTTCCCCTTACTGACACGAGGTTTTGTTTTTCCTGCTCAATTACCATATTTGTTTGTTTTTTATTTTTTGTTCGAGTTTTAGTGATTCAAGTTCCAGAAACATCCTTCGTATGGTTTGTTTGGGTTTAAGGGCGGTTTGGTGCGGGTGTTTATGTTGGTTATTTCCCACCGAGCCGTTCTTACCCTACGCTCCTCCACATGATGTCCTTTCTTTGCATTTTTGTCTTGTTTTTTTTCTCGGTGAAGGAATAAGAAAAGCGCGGGAAAGAAAAGCGTCAATCGCTTGCTTGTTTCGGATTGGTTTGTGTGTTTGTCTCAACGCTTCCAAGTAGATGAGAGGGCAATGAGGGTTTATTACGTCTGAAAGAGATAAAATAGTTTTATGACAGAAAATGTTACGGAACTCTGAAACTCTTCAAAACTTCTACTTTCAATTTGATTTATATTTCTTAAGTAAGTAACCATTCCTAGAGCTTTATCAAAACTTCCATTCCAATCCTTTATCATCTTAAAATGATAAATAGATTCAAACTAACTATTCTTTAGTATTGTTTAGTTATTAATTTAATTGATTTTGGAGATGGATTAACTTCTTATTTTAAACCGTTTCTTTTTTTATTTTTATTTATATGTTTTCACATTTTATATATTTTATTTATATATTATCACGTTTTTTATATTTTCTTGATATTGTTGTTTGTTTCTTTATTTTGTAATCCTTAGTTTCCATGTTCTTCTATAGTTATCATTTTCTAAAACTTACAAACTTTTGATGTAAATTTATCTGTTTCTAATCAACATGTTTCTAATAACTATACCTAATATTTTAGTTAAGCTTTTCCCAATTTCTTAAAAACAGAGCTCACACTTCGAACTCCAGTCCCATCTGTTATCATCCGGCAGATTGCCAGCTACCGGGCAAACACTCTTCTTATCAGCCCAAAGTTTATAGCAATCGGGAAAAATCGGGCTACCCAACGACGACGAGGGTCTTTCTCGAACGATCTTCACGGTTTCTTCCCTTTCGATACGGTCGCCTACATAATACCAAACGAGTCACACACAAACACACACGCACGCACGAAACAATGTGCTTTTTACACGGGATGAACGGCCATAGGTCACGGCAAGGCTTTACGCTATCGATTTAGCGTATAGGAGCGACCGAAACTAAGCGAAGAGCATTTTTATTCCTTACGCTTCTATGTATGTCTTCCTTACTGTTCCGATAAAAAGCTTCGTATGGGATTCGTTGGAAGGCTCTCCGTTTGCGCCGTCCCCTGTTCCAATCCCTGTGCGTTTATAGGATGGATTGACTTTGTTGCCTCAATTTCTCTATTACCCGGGCGCACTAATATTTATGGACGGTCATAATTTCTTCCCGGAGAAGGTCTCCGTGTTTTTTTTCCTTGGCCCTGAACAGCTTCGAACATCTGCATCTTTGTCCTGCTGTGCGTGCGTATCTGTTGGTCAGCCAGTGTTGTTTGTGGTTGTCATCGGGTGGTGTTGCGATGCGCTTTCCTAACACAGCGTGTGCAGTACAGTGTTGAAGGTTTTTCGTTCCCCTTCTCCGTCCCTCCTAATAAGAATGCCAAGGGGTGAAGGAAAGCCATTTGCTTCCAGAACGTGACAGACCTGCGCGACCGACCTGTAGTCTGTCTGTAGTGTGCTGTGTAACACCATCGGGCCCATCTTGCTGCCTTTCTGCCACTGTCCTTCTGCTGCTGCTGCTGCTGCTGTCGATTATTGATTGTGCGACAAATGGAAAGATCCTGTACCGTTAGAAGCCTTCGCTTGGCAAGGGAGAAATCATTTCACTTTGCTCGCTCTCTTTCACACACTCTCTTTCTCTCGCTTTATTTCCTTTACTTTGTTTTTCACATCTGGAGGCAGGTTTCTGGAGAAGAGTCGTTCAAGCACGACAGACACAACACATCCCGAACGGAGGCATCCTGCCAGTGTAAAAATGGTGTTTTGTGTTGTTTATCGCATTTTTCGCCCCGGCTTTCTCGGTGCTAGGGAAGCCGGTGTAATGGACACACCACGCAAAAGGACGATGAAAACGGACGTGTCCTTTTGCCTCCGCTCTGTCCACAACTGTTGATCATAATTCTACTGTCCATTTTAGCTAGCACGAGAGGGAGCATAAATCCAGCACAAAAAAAAAAGGGTTGCAGGGTGTTTGCTACCGAAGCATCTCCATCTCGACCGAAAGGACACCCCCTTTCGGTGTGAGCGTCGACGTCCGAGGCAACTCAGTGGCCGGATGTTGAGGGGGGGGTGTTGAATCCGAATGAAGGACGGAGCGTAATGTAATCGTGTACCGATTCCGGAAGGCACCGGAAGAAATGTGTCAAATCGATGGAATTGCTTTTAGCGCCAAATGGATAGGAAATTATGCCTTATGGGGTGGACATTGATGATGATGATGATGATGATGGTGTGTTATGAAGAAAGGAAGAACGCATTTCTTTGCATTCCATATGTTTGCAGTAGAAGAAATTCCTTCTGGGCTTAGTACATGAAAGGACAAATGTTTTATTCGTCTGGCATTGGGAGTACAGATTGGCACACCTGGTTCAATAGGAGTCTGAGAACATTCTTAACATCCACCACTTCTGGTGTGTGTCTGCTGCCGTGGAATGTTGTTCATTTTTGGTGGCTGATAGCAACGAGAAGCCCTCGCTAATGAATGTAACGTAATATCCCTTCTTAGTCCACAGCCAGCTGGCGTCCACGACGCTGTGTCCTACGAGTTTGAGCAGATTCCACAGATACCAGACAGACAGACTCCCATGCACTAAATCACCACGAAGAAGCAGAAGCCACGCGAAACGAGCCCACCTGAGCAAATAGGAGCAAAACACAGCCCCGAAGGCTCGAAGCGAAATTTAGATGCACGAACGCACGTACTCCAAAATCGACCAGCCGGGGCCGGACGGTCAGATGTCGAATGGGGGTTTGAGGCTTTTGCATAACCGATTTAAGAGTCACACTCGCTCGCTCGCTTCACGTTTTCGCCGCGATTGGGATACTGGCCGGCTGGAGGCTCCGAGACACCGCGTACGGACACCGGCTGGCTGGGTACACGTTGTGGTACAAAAATTGACTCGAGACTTGGCGGGTTCGCGGTCTGTATGGGTTCTATGCAGCGGTGATTTGCTTGTCACAGAGGGGCGAACATTTAACGAGACTGGTGTGTTGCGGACAGTGTGGAAAAGAGGTTTAGAAAATATTTTTTATCAATAAGCATTAGCTTTATGAAGCTACTTTGAATGAAGATTATATTTTAGGGGACTTGATTAAAATTGGGACGAAACCTTTGATATCTATAACAAAAAAGTTCCCTAATTGGACCTGGAAAAGCCGAAACTAAGTTCAATTTTTAAGTCTGTTTGCAAAGTCCGCTTTGTTGAGTTAAAATCGTGAACAATTTAAATAAATATAATTTATTTAATAAAAAACCCTTTGAAGAGGTGACCAAATAAGCTACAGGCAAGTTCATCACTGTAAATTCTTCGCCATCATCACCCTCCGCCATCAACGTTCCTAACATTCGCACGCAACTGAAGAAGCGGTGGACGGTACAAGCCTAACCCTTGCAACTACCATTCCAAGGGCTGTTCCTGTCCCTGAGAACAACCATTGAGCACCGACACCGTGTGGCGAGGATGTAAATTGCTTTTAAGCTACGGTGCAGTTGCAATTTCCAGCGCAAACTCTCGGCCAGCCAAGCTTCAACCGTTCAAACGAACCGTGCAACAAAAAAAAATAAAACGAGCGGAGAACGAGACAGACAGCAAGTGAACTTCGCCAGCAGCAACAGCAAAGTATGGACGGTATATTATGACGTCTCGAATGTGGCCGCCGTCGTCGTCGATGTGTACGGTGGGCAAAAACAGATAAAGAATGCCGCCAACAGAACACGATAGTACGGCGCGTGACGTGGCCCGGCTGGCTGGCTGGCTGGCTGGTTGCAGTTTGCCCGAGTCTGTGCGAAACACACGGACAGACCGCTATCTGTGCCGCGTTTCACCACATGGCGAACAAGATAAGGCACGGAAGGCAGCGTGCGGCGGAACGCAACGAAACTGCAACGGGTTTCGCGAATTAGATGAGCTTTTCCACTCTCGACAGATATGGAAGTTAAGGGATGGAAAAGACGCACATTTTCACTCACATCTCCGCGACGAGATGAAGAATCTTTCTTCCCTTGACAGAGCTCATCAAAGATGCCAACGGCCGAGCGCATTTGCCTACTGAAAGGGTAAAATTAATTATTGTAATTTTATTTACATGTCATTTTGTAGCTGCTTCCCGTGCCGAGTTAGCGGCCAGATGCGTACGACGTTGTATGGTGCAGCTTTCTAGCTACCTGTCGCACACGGGACCCCCACAAGACCTAGCTTCCTTACACCATGGTCATGGACGAGCTGAGCTCTTAGTGCAGTCGAATTATGACCCTGTGGTGCAAAGCATACACTGGTCCCGCCTGGTGGAAAGGGACGTGAGTCAGTCGTCGTGAGTGGATCATCGTTGTCGGCCTTCGCCGAAGACGGCGATGGCACATTCGGGATGCCATTACCTCATCCGTGCCAGAATCCATCCTCTCATTGCCACCGGTTGAAGGTTCTCGAATGTAACTGCTCGGCGGGCAGTGTTTGTTGAGCGTGCACCGGTATCCACTTTGACGACCGTGTGTTCAGCGGCCTCCGGGAGAATTGTTCGATTGGATGGAGCAATCTATCATCGTAATGAAACGACACCGTCATTTACGCACGGTGTAAATGAACCATGTACTTACCATATCAAAACTGATAGGGCCTTTTGGTCAAAGGAAGTTCTATCAACAGGACTTATAACTTCACGATCCGATTACTCCGGTACTTGAAAGCGGGTCATCTTTTGACAAACAATCCTCAACAAGTTAGAGCGATATGACGAAGACCTCTCATCAGGATTTCAGCGATGAATGAGACCCAAAGCCTCTCTAAATAAATGATTAAAAACATTGTTGAGAACGTTTGCGTGAGCAGGAGATGTTCTTTTTAGTGCGAAATTCCTCCACAAGAGCAAAATTCGACGACTTACACACCTCGAAGAAGTAGGTTCGCGTGCGTGCCTTGCATGACTTATTGAGCAGATATTTGTCGCCTTCCGATTTGTGGGTACAAAAGAGTTATTTTTACATGTAATTTACAACCAACTACAATATTTTACCAGTGAAAAAACAATTTCTGTGTCACCCTTGTTTCCCTAGCAAACCCAACCCAATGCCTACTGTGCTCGTAACCCTAACAATTTCCCAAGCAGCACACAGTACCATGGTACCGCGGCATTCTCCATTTTCTTCCTGCTTCGCGTTTTCTCCTCTATCGCGACGCATCGGTTTCACTGCGCGAGCATATCTATTTTCATCTAAATTGAGTGCGTATTTGAGGCAATTTGCACCCAACCAAAGGGCCCTTAACCGGTGCACTGCTGGAATTCAGCCCTTCACAACTTCATCGTTGCTCCTCTATCGATCGTTCGCTCGTTTCTCCCTTTGGTCTCTCTTCCTCTCACTCTCACACGCACACACATTCACCTCACACCAGCAGCGCACTAATCTTGATCTCGCGATGATCGTAATGCGGATGATGATCTCGCGACTGTTGTGTTGTGCCCTCGTGTAAACAAGCAACCACGGGATTGATCCATCGCCAACAAGGTGTTCTGTGGTGGTGGGTGTTGAGATTGTGATAAGTAGATGATGATGGATGAGTGTTGAGTTGCTTTTAATCGCTTTCAAAGTGGTTTTAAAAAAACGCCATCTCAAATTTTTTTTTTTTGTAAAGATTTTGCTTTCCGAGAGACTCACACCAAGCTGAAACTCCGAGCAGACAAATCCACGGCAAACGGGAGGCCATACAAAACATGGCAAAATAAAACAGACACAACACAAGCTCTCTCTATTGCTATATATTCCTGTGCTTATCCTTTCCCCGACCCAGCAGCAAACGGTTTTCCTTTTCCGCCGCAGGGACATCAACTCCCGGCTGGTTGGCCACAAAAAAGTGGAAAAAATTCATACACACACAAACACACACACCACGAATGGCCACAGTGAGCTAGTGAGCGGGTTTGTGTGGATGCATTCCTCCCGTGTTGTGTGCTGTTTTTTTATTACTATTGCTTCCAAATCTTCAAAATCTTCCATCGGTGTTCCCTTTTGCATCCCCGGTGCCTGTGTGTATGTGTGTGTGTGTCTGTGCGGTCTCTCCTCCTCTCCGCATATCAGTCAGTCACACACTCCGAAACCTTCTGTCTGCAGAGTTCGGATCCCTACAACACCCAGCGGCAGCAGCGGCCGTTTCGGAAGGAAAAAGGCAAAAGCCCTCGGTGGTTTTTGTTCGTAGCGTAAAGCCGCCGCTGCTGTGGATGTGCAGGAATGATCGTCCGGGACACTTGCCTTCCGTTTGCTTCGGGTCCGGGCAAGTTGAGTTCTTTTCTGCAGTAGTTTTGGGTGCAACAGCAGCGAATGCCGTGCCGTGAAGACGACGGTGGCATAATATTTATCCCTTGTTGTTGGCTTGTATTTATTATTTCTTTCCCCATTTGTTTTTTTCGACTCCGCAGGTTATTTAGACGTACCACCGTACGTTCGAGTTGTTTCAGATAGTGGAACGAACGAGCGAACGGAACGAGACACAGAACAAGCCAAGTTAAACGTAACTGCAGGCCTAAGGGGTACGCGAGCAGCGTGCAGAGCGCTTTGTAGCTTGAACTTATTCACTTACATATCTTCCTGAAATGCAAAACGGATCGAGCGAAAAAAAAGGAAAGAAAAATAGAACTCTTCCATATGACTATAACCTCTGGCAGAAAGCTATTAAGGTACGAGTATCGCTAACCTATCAATTGGTCAACTCTTGAATTAAACAGTTTGATAATTTCTTCTTACATGTTAACACATGTTTTTATGTCCTTAAATCTTTGTTTCTTTTTTGCAGTTCTATAACTCACTACCGTCTCTCAGTTAAGTCATGCCGTTTAAACTTTTAGTTATGTTCATGAAATATTTTTGTTATTTTTTTCATAACATTTTCTTACATCCTATTGTGAGACAATTGTTTGCATTTTTTGCTATTTGTTTCTGTTTTATTTTTATTTTTCTTCAGTTATTTGTTGTTGCTGTTCATTAACATATTTTTTTATATTATATTAATTTATAGACTGAACAGCATTATAAGAAAACAAAGTTTCAGGCAACCTTGTTCCTGAATTGTCTTATCATTTTCTCATCCTAAAGGTGATTCAAAAAGGTTTAAAAAAGGCACTTTAACAACAATTTAATCCACTCCACTTAAACCCGCTTAATGTGTTTACCATTCCGTTTCTAAACTATTAGCACATTCAGATTCGAACCCATTATTGTTAACCCTACCGGAGGGAAAGCAACAACTTGAAGCAACAACATCGTCAAACATTCGGCGGCTCGTGTGATAACTACAACCCTTGCTGACACTGGCCCCATAAACACTGGTCCCCACACTTACACACACACTCAAACCCTTTAGCCAATCCCAAGCCATTATCCTTGTTTGTGCGTTTTTTTTTTGTACGCTTTTCCTGCCCTTCTGGCGTGCAAATTTTGGCAAACGGGCAAGCGTAATTCTATTACTAGGAAAATATCAACCCCCGTGTTTCGCACCACACACCAAGCGATAAGGGTGAGTCGATTTATTTTTCCCCCCACTTCCTCTCCCACACTGTCTCATTTGGGGAGGGGCCGATTTTTTGTGCATTACATGTTGTAGCATAAACCACCGGAACCAGCAGGCTTTTCCATGGCTTCTTCACAATACGCATTCTTCTCACCTTGTTTTACCTCATCTAGCAACCATTGAGCACGAACCCGGCTCGGACAGGGCGATATATTCAGTTCCCGTTTTCATCGTGCTTCTTCTACACTCGGTCCGAAATTTTGCGCTAAGCTTCTCGCACCAGCGTCCAGGCAAAGAAAAAAGGGAGGTCCGAAAAACCATAAAAGCGGAAGAGATCGAAAGAGGGTCACACCGATTTTTGCTGGTATTATTGTTATTGTTTTTTTATTTATTTCACTTCACTTCACCCTCGCTTCTCATCTCACTCACTCGATGACATGAGAACGCATACACATAAATGAACACACTCACCCTTATACTTCGCAGTCGACGCAACAACGCGAACGCTCCACTTTATTTGGTCGGTTGAACGAAACCAAAGCCACCCTTGCTACGATCTGTTTCACTCTAGCACACAGCTCTCGGTCTCACTCATTCACTGTATGTGTTGCGTTCTGTTTGTTTGGGCGTTTTGACCCCCCCGTTCCACCCCCACCCGGTACTTCCTTCCAGTACCCTTGTTCACTCGTCTTGCTTTCGGTTAATGTTTTCAATTTTTATTAATGCTTTTGTCTCTCCTGACTATGGGTCCGTGTCCTCCACCAGGGGTTGATTCGCGTGCGCTTTTGCAGATGCACCATGCAATTCGACATCCTTTTTTCGGTTATTTATTTTCCACCTTTATCTTTCTCAGCTCTCTTTCTCGACTCCGGCACAAAAGAACATGCAGTTTATTTTTGGCGGTGGGGGGGACTGGGGTTTTGTTTTTGTCTTTCACCTCTGATTCTTTCGACACGTACCAAAACGGTTCGGTGGAAGCGGTGGGCGATGATAAGCCCGCGATAAGCTTGCCGCGTGGGGAGGTGTTCGGGGTGGGTTTAATTGAGCGTGATTAGAGCGGTTATGTGAACATTATGATTTAATTATTGTTCGAAACCGAAGCCCGAATATTGAGGTTGGGCACGAAACGGTCAAAAATGTGTGTTAAATGGGTGTTAAACGATAGTGAGTGAGTGAGCGATGAACGATCGTTTTGCTCCCGCGTGAGGTACCGGGTACGTTTTGGGGTTTATGAAAAGAACGATAACAAAAAACCGATTCATTTGATAAGAATGGTGAAAATTTCTCTTGGAAATGCTGCAAGGTTTTTTCGGTTCCTTACTTGTTACCTGTTCTGTGTGGCGGCAGATGTACGTAGGAAAGAAATTCGTTCATATAGTGTGATTGTTTCCTACTTCCGTTTCCGTAAAATCGTTTGAATGATCTTACCTGTAAAAAAGAACGTCACCCATTAGCGTTTCAGGCCATGTCAAGGAAAGCGCAGAGGAGGGAAATCTATTGTAATCGTCACAACAGCTGTGAGTATCAAGAAAGCATACAACTTTCCTGTCAATGCTCGTTACGGATCTTATGTGGTAGTTCGGATTATTTTTTCTTTTATTATTTAAAAATACAAAACTTATACTACAATTTGTACAGGGTTTATTTGAGATCATAGTAAGGTGTTCTTCTAATTGTAACACAGTCCATTAAACATGAAAGTTTGAGGAGGAAGTAAGCTATTGTTGTATAATGTTTGTATAAAAATTCTTAACTTTTTTAACTAGTTCAACACACGCTTTTATAAGTACTTTTTAGGAACAAAAATGTCTCGATGTGCCGTTAGAAACAGGCGAAATTAGATCTCATAGTATCTTATAGGTACTACATCAGATTCTATATCTAAAAGGTTCTATAGATAAGCGAGATTTACAACATAGTTGTGACTGTTAGTAATGCAGTGCTATAATGAAACTTGGGCATAATCGTTAAGTTAAAAAAATCCTTAAAATTATATAGGAACATCTATTATAAAGTTTTTCGAAAAAGGACAATTATTTAATAGTAAATTTATCACAAGTACCTTGCCAATCGTTGACATCGTGACAAAACATTTTAAGGATCTTTCTGTATTCTTCATAAACTATAGGAACATTATTTATAATAAACTCTATAAGTGGCGGTTTTATTCTGAAACCCCCTAATTCATTATTTATCAAACACTCTTCCAAGTTTGACATTGCTGTCGGAAACCCCATGGGCGGCTCCATTGGCTACCTGGACGCTACCTCTTCGCACCAATACTCCTTCGCACGGGCTAAAGCCTATTGGCAAATCGTTTGCCGTATCGTATGTATATGTACGTACACCCGAGCATCCATCCACCGAGACCAGGGCGGGCATCAAGCGTCATCGACAAACCTTCTTAACCTTAACTGCTTCACAAAACTCCGCTCCCCCGGTTTGAATATTTTATTAATTTACGATTTCTCACACCGCTGTAAATCAGCCCGGTATCTACCAAGCTATATCTGTATCGTATCGTCCTCGGACCGTCGATCCTGTTTCAAAAAACTCCATGCGCTGGACGGTCGTTGTGTCGTTGTTTTTCGTTTGCGTTTTTCGCTTGCTTTCCCTTGTACGCAAAATTAAATGGTGGCAAAATCGAGCCCCCTCCCCCTCCCCCCTTGGAGAAGCCCCAGCGCAGACGAGAGTGGTGTCGGTCGGATTCGAGTTCCGTTTCATCAACCGGTTAAATGTACGCGAACAGCGTGCTGGGAAGGCGCAAGCGAGTGTGGGCCAGGAGCATGGGAGAACCATATTCTGTCGATTCTGCGGAAGTTCTCATTGCTCAAAGGTTGGCCAGCCCCACCAGCAGCGGCAGTGAACAGCAACATTGGGAATGTTTTGTGAGCAGCAGTCGCATAAACGATACGAGAGATTCGTTAATGGTCCGATGGAGGGTCGGATTGAATGAAGTGTTCAAGACAAAGCGAGACTAGCGAGAGAACACGCGGCAGACGAGAGAGGGAGAGACAGTAAGGGCGAGAACGAGCTCTTGGTGGGTTTTATTAGCTTGCTAACCTCATTCTGTGATTTTGAGGGTGGCTTTTGTTGTGTTCCTGCGGCGGGGAAGAATTCAATTCCAAACGCGGTTTAGTTAATGAAACTGATTTTCCCTTCTACCTTGCTAGTGGATTTACCTTAAACCAGTTAAATCTTATTTTATATAAATAGCTGCTCAAACTCTGTCTAAGAACTCAGAGCAGTCAGAGCATCACACACGAAAGGTCGCAGTTGTGGAAAATCTCCACAAACCAATTATTGCAATTTCGCTCCTCAGAATTCAAGATCGCTGCCCACCCTTTTATCTTAAGCGCATGCCATTCCGTTGCAAAATACAGGCAATGGCAAACAACGAAGGAATCTCCAGAACACAGCCTACGGACGGGAGCATCCCTCTGTGGCTCATCCAACTTTACCTTTCTTTTTTTGTTGCGAAACGTCCATCGACCGTCCCCGAAGCCAACGAAACTGTGCTCCAACGCTTGCTGCTTAACCATCACCGGTGGGCATCCTCCATACCATCCGAACGGTGGGCCAAAAACCGTTCGTTTGTCATTCCAGAATCGCGTCCACTGATGATGATGATGATGGTGGTGCACCGCCGTGCTTTGTTTCAAATTCTTGCACCATCAGCGAACCACCCCCTCCGTGCCTCTAACCACCCAACCTAGGAAGCTTGTCAGGCGGCCCCTACCAGCGCCATCGCTCTCTCTCTCTCTCTGTCTCTCGGTTCTCCACTGCTTGCCACACTTTTATTTGTTTGGTGCATTCTCGACCGTTGTCGGCAGCTAGTAGATCATTTCCACTCCAACACTCCGTGCCGGCTGGAACGGTCGGGGAGGGCGAGGTTTTTCGGCAGGGAGGACCGTCGCTGTGGAAGCCAAAGAACGAACAAACCAAAAGACAGGGCCGCGCGCGCGAAGAGTTACGCCAGCCTAACCCAAGCCAAGTCGCGCCACCAAACACACATACACACACAAACACAGAGACGGGGGAGACTCCGTGATGAATGTGGGGAATTGGAATTGGGGAGTATGCCACAAAGCACAACGGTGCGGTAACAAACAAAACTAGAGGGAGGGCAGCAACGAACAGCAACAACAAAAAGTGTACATTGGAGACAAGTGAGTGTCCGTGCGTGCGTGTGGGTACGAGACAGACAGGCGTGAGTTCGAGAGGGAAAAAGCAACTACGGCAAGCGAATATGCAGGCGCGACTGCAAACAACAGTTGCTGCTATCGCGAGTTGCTGCCGTTGCGAATGCTGCCTTGTGGCGCGGTCGAGAGGTGGTTTAAGCACACTGTGATGCTTAGGTGGACAAAACTTAGGTGGCTTTTTCGTCAGGACAAACAGGACTCTTGTGCGAGGATTATTTTTGGGAAGGTTCTCCATCCGGATTTGGATTGACTTCAATCATAAAAGTTTTATAAAAGAGTAGCGATCCGATGATCAAGGCGATAGCAGCGTCGATCTTCACACTTCAGCCACAGAAAGTCAGCAAAGTCAGGCTAAGACCTCTCAAGGTTGTAGAGGTAATAAGAAGAAGAATTCATGGAAGAACGATTTGGTATCAATTCTGGTGACCCCGTCTATCCTGCTCAATAGCTGCAGAGAGAACTCAGTAAGCGTTCAGTCAAACAATAAGTCGTTTGCTCCAAGTTTATCTTGACAGTAATCCACGTCGTCAAAAGACCTACCTGTTCACTGACTTCGGCTCTTAATCTTCAGGTACAATATGAACAGCACTAAGTATTCGTAATAGCTTCTAAGCAAATTAATCCCTTAATATATCAAAATTTAATCTAAACAAACTATATCTTGAATCCTTGATAATTGAGCAGCTTTTTAAAAAAAATCCTCCCCCTGAGCAAGTTTTCTGTCCCCCACCAAATCAACCACCATAGTGCGACGCACCGCACGTTCGGACCCCGCTGGCAGAACACCGCAAGGGCCACCACACCGCAACGTTTCGATACATTCGCTTTGTTGTTCGTCCGTCTGTTCGCGTCCTATCCCTGCACCATGCTATCCCCCTCCCCAACCAATCCATAACCCCTCACAACTGATATCCGCGAATAAAATCACTTGCCAAGTACTTCACCTCATTCATTGCCCGCGTGCGTCCGTCGGAAGCGGCCGATAGCAGTACGCCCAAGAGGGACAGGCACATGGGACAGGCAAATGAAACCTAAATATACGCCAAACAGTACGCAAAAAAACAAACACCGATATGTATGGACTAGTCGACAGCTCACTGTGAGTAGAGTGGATCGTTTCTGTCTGCTCGCAGACGAAGCCGCGATAAGGTGAGCTGGAATCCATCCCGGTGATGATTGCTCGACGAAGGTGTAAATCAGTTTCGCCCTTGCAAGGGCTTTTTGTTTAGTAAATTGAATTCCTATACTGAGCATATTTTTAGAAGAAATCCTCTAGTAGGCCTTGACTTATTATCTTTGTTTTCTTGAATTGTTTCTCTCCCCGTCCTTGGCTAATCCGTCCTGGAGTTTAGTAAACCCAATAGAATAAATAGGGATAGGCCTTACATACCTCCTATAATTAATCCTACGAGATATGCTTGTCTTGCGTGGGAACGTTCCACAATAGAACTCAGTAACTATCTCCCCCGCTAAAAGAATGACTGTCCCAACACCGATAAACGATTCTCGGTTCTCTACCTCGTTCGACATATTGGCAGGTCTTGTGCGACTGTTCCACTATGTTACAGCTCCAGATCAGCCACTGTCCTTTCCCCCAATTATCTACCCAGCCCAGCGTAGTGGAGGAGGTTGTGCATAATTATTGCTGCCCAAGTGTTTGGTGGGTGTCTGTCAGGTGTCACTGACCAGACACGTACACCGTGTGCTAAGGTGCGCCAACATCATCAACGTAGCAGTAAGTTCCAATGTTGGCAAATGCACGGTAGCGGTTCTAGACGAGAATTCGCACATCCAACCCTAGCCCTGCTAGACATTTTTTCTGTTCCTCCTTTTTGCAGTTCCTTTCGGTTCGGCCAGCTATCTTCCGTTTGTTTTCTAGCCCAAAAAAAAAAGAAATACCCGTTCCAGGCGCGCTCCTTCGATGGGCCTTCTACATACTGAGGGAGTGGTGATGCGCACCTCACAACAACGGCTGGCGTCAATGACTTGTCGGGTGTTTGGTTTGATATTCTACCATTTTTCGCCCAGCCATTTTCCAAATAGCCATTTTTGCTTCCACCTTTCGAAGGGAGAAAGCAAGAGAGAGAGAGAGAGAGAGAGAGAACACTGCACCGCAAAACAAAACAGGGGAAAGACAATAAAACAGACAAGAGCACATAGGTACGATAATTAACTGTAATTAAAACTCAATTCCTATGCCTCGACCGCTCCGTGCCGTGGCCACCAGCACACACACACACACACACAAACCACCGTGTAGGCTAACGGGCGCGTCGGCGTAATGGTTGGGAAGTAGTGTTTCGGTTCCTGCCAGACAACTGCACCATTGCACATTTGCCCGCTGCACCGGGGGAAGCGAGAGCGAGAGAGCGACGTAAACATGTTGCGGTAGGTGATGGTTGCACACCAACCAACCAACCGACCAACCCGTCCGTGGTCACCGATGCGAAGCGCACCGCTTTTCCTAATCTTAAATCACCCCACCGGTAGCCGATGACGCCGGGCCAGTAGCTTGGTGGGGGCTGCCGGCGAAAAAGCTGCTACTTCCCTCCGGGAAAAATTGGGAGCTGTAAATCGGAGCGGCCCCCGAGGATTAAACGGTTAAAAGGCAGTCACCGGTACAAATGAGAACTTAATCGGCAAAGGTAAAATTAATGAGCGCTGCTGCTGCTACTGCCGGAATTTTTCATGATAAAGTAATTAAATTGTTTGTTTTCCCTTTCGGGGGGAGGCTTTTTTGTTGTGTTGCTGTGCTGCTGCTGCGAACTATTTAGTATGCAAATAGAAAGAAGAAGAAGGATGGGTCCGCTTTTTTGGGGAGAAAATTTGATTCGCAAAAGGTTGATGTCGTCGATACGGTTTGATTTGTGGTGGCTTTGTTTGTTTAAAGGATACGAGCTTCGATGCGGTCGAATGGTTTGCTTTGAGTGTGACACATTTTGGGAATTAATTATGGACAGTTTATTGACAGAATTTGAGCAGCGAGTTAAAACAAACACAATCATAAAACACTAAATTTCACAATCATCCTTGAATTTCGTTGCTGATTTTAGACCCACAAAACCACGAATTACCCATTGAATAATATGGTTGCTGTCACCACACGTCAATTACATCAATTACCAGCGAATATTTTGACACGACCAGCTTCGAGGAAATTCTGGCAGTCTAATGCTATTGGATGGAGTAATTTAATTGATTTGAAATCAGCATAAAAATGTACAGCAACATATTGCTGGCTGAAATTCAACCTAATAAATCCTCTGACTCCTCTGTTAAATGATGATTTTACCTACTATTAAAAAATGTGGAAAAATATTCAGAATATTTCTAGACACTGAAAGAACTGTCTGCCCGCATTGCTTAAGACTTATTTACCAATAGTTCACCAGTTCACTTTCGTTGAGAGTCATTTCCTTCTCCGAACCGTGGAAGAGCAACTTATCCTGGGTATGTAAAAAAGACTAAACTAACCAAACCAGCTTTTGAAGCCTATTTAAAATAAAATCCCACATTGGTACAGAAATATTGCTATACAACTCTGCTTGTGAAACATATGAAGTTCCAACGGTAGGCAAGGATGGCTTAATAAATTAATTAAATAAATAGTTCATAGATAGGTTTTAGACAAACTATACGCGAATTAACAAACATTAAATGGCACAATGAACAAAGCAATAATACTAAATGATTTGAAGAAGAAAAATGATAGTCAAAACGTGGAATTAACAACATTAAACTAACCCTGACACAGACGGAAAGCTTCCGACGGGCCGTAGCTAGTGCGTGGATGAGGGAACGGAAAGAATTACACTAAGACGTAGGTCGTTCTACGCCGATCCTTGAGTGACACCACACTCAATACTTTGCGTGAAGAACTTGTTAAAATGGAAGTGACAAATTGGCACAGTCAAGGAATCGTGCGGTGACCATCCTGGTGAAGGAGCGTAGAATTTGCTCAATTTTTTAATATATGTGTCCTATTTGACCGGGGTTCAAATCCAATCCAGATCGTCTCCCGCTACGCCCCTAACAAGCCTGCAGTATAACGCTAAGAGGCAGACTGGATCCTGTCCTGCGTTAGACCACGAATCATTCCATCTGTCCCCTTTAGCTGTTACTACCGACTTCACAACTTCACAAACTTCCATTAATATCAGTGCGATCGAGCTATTGGCAATTCCACTCAAATAGGGCATACTGCATCAGGTCGGTTATACTTAATTGTAGCTTGACATCGCTAGGTTAGGCAAGAAACGGAAGTAAATCTTTATACGCTCCCACACTCAAAAACTTTATCAAATCATTTCTTAACATCAAACGCATCCTATTCGGTTCCCCATTCGTAACATCCCGTATGCCGCCTTACCACTGTACTGCTGTGCTAACGAGAAGTGTGAAGCAAGAGCTTACATTATCCTTTCCTTTACCTTACGCTAAACACACCATAATTAATGGCCATCGACTATCGGTGAGCACGGTCGGTGGTCTGTGCTCCATCCAAGGGAATATGGTCACGCAAAAGCTATCAAACTATATCACTCGCTCTCTGTCTCTCGTTTCTACTCTCTGTCTCCTGAAAAAGTGACCGGCGGTAAAATGGGCGGCTTTGCGCATGCACGCCCAACACATTACCGTGTCAGAGCCCGAAGGTTGTGAAAGGAAGTGCAGCAGGATACACAGTTTTCCGGTGAAGCTCACGGGGTGTTTGTACTAGAGCACGGCCTTTTGGGAGACGCCGGAACCACATTAGCTCAAGCGAAAACGGATTCATTCTTTTCAAGCTTCCCCACTCGCTACACAAGCAAGCGAAATGGAAATGCAAGCTCCGTGCGAGTTTCTTCCACGTTCGAGAATGGTTTCTGTCCTTAAACCATTCTAGTTCCAAGCGATAGTAGCGCTTCGGTGGCGCTTGCTGTCAACCGGGATGGTGGCATGCTTTATTAACCACTGAATAAGTTATCACTTTATTGCAGGAATTTAATCAACTGAACTTCACCCTTCAACCCACACGCACACACACACACAGGCGCAGGGAACACGCAAACGCTCACCTATGGCGCATGAATACATGTGACTTGGGAAGCATCATTTCCAAGAAGCAGAAGTCCCTTTCGACTTGCGACAAGCGAACGAGTCGGGCGCCTTTTCATCGTTCATGGAGAGGTGGAAATTTAACGCCGAAACGGATGAAATTCTCCTTCGCTCACATGTGGTGCGGTGGGTGAGCTTTCCAGTTAAGAATAAAAACGGAACAAAGCTGTGAAGGAGTAATTTTCTTACTTTACCGAATACTGCAGCACCGTGAACGGCATAGTTCGGAAGGAAAACAATGCGAGGCGCGAAAAATGGGGCCACACTAAACACACAACTTTCTGACCTCGCTATAATAGAAATGGGGAAAAAGGAGCGTCGGGTTTATTGATTGTGCTTGATTTGTGTCTATTCATAATTTAGCGTCAATCAAAGTTTTCGGTCGGCCGTTTCTGTTCACACTACACGCGTTTTCGAGGGAGTTTCGTTCCGTCCGTGGAAAGTGGGCTCAGGAGACAGAAGAATTTATGATAGAATTGGGGTGCGTTGGGTTGCCGTCCTCACCGACCCAACCCAGGACACGGTGCTGGTTGTGAGCTGTCAACAGCTGCAAGAGTGGTTTAAAATTTGCAATTAATCGACAAACTTTTCCCTTTCGAACGACTTTTCGACACGATCATCATTCGCAAAACGGGTTTGTCCATAAAGAGCTACAGAGAGGGAGATATAGCCAGCACCGGGTTCTCGGATTCAGTTTTAAAGGACACTTCAAAGTCAGCCCAGTTAGTGTGTGGCACAACACCTGTTTGGTGCGCGTATAAAACATTGAAGGATCATCACCGGTTGGATGATTTTTCTGTACAACCATTCAATGATTCTTCATCACGACGCTTCCTCCATCCGCTTATTTTCGTTTGTGAGCCGTTTGCTCATTGTGGGTGGGTAAAGTTTATTGCGCGCGCTGGCAAGTTTTGTGCATAAATTAGGACATTTGCATTCGACGAGTCCGAGAGATTTTGGTTGTGGAAGGGTTGTGGAAGGATCGAAGGTTTCTAAATTTCATTCGATAGCTTTTTTAAGGGGGGCGAGGAGGAACAACAGTTCAAAAATGCCCACTGGATCTTTTTACGGTTCAGTTCATTTCACTTTGCTTCAAGACTACATCTTTTCAGTTGAAGTATTTTCATTAGAGAGAGAAAATGGAATCAAAATGTAGTACAATCGTCGGAAAGAAATAGAAACAACATTGCTTTGGTGGGACCCGCAGCAGGTTGTATATGATGAGCTATATAACACTTGAGCAGAGACTTGATTATGTTTCATAACAAGAAAAAACAAAGAAATATCCAAAAATGCCAGTGATTAACCGAAAATGAAATAGCTAAAAATCAATAATGTGGAGTAGCGATACACTCCAAGAATACTCCTGTTTACAACTCTTATTTTAAGCTAAGTATTTTCCTTATAAATAGTAAAACAAGATACAAAAACCTAATGATCTCACTCTCTCTTTTGATTGTGATTTAGTGCACTAGACTCCTTCTAGCAATTTACCTAATAGAAAACATTAAGTTCCATAAAACGTTACCGTACTTACTTTTCTAATTGTTACCTTCCATTCAACACACGAAACCTTGGATCGGTTCCGGGAAGCTTTAATCAATCAGCTTGTTCTCGGTAGCGCAGACGAAAAATCCCATCTCCAATTGTTCACGCCACCTCAACATTCTTATCATAATTCATCAATTTCGTTTAGAAGAAGGAGAAGAAGAAGCAAAAAAAAGGGCTCAAACATCCACACCGCACTCCGTTACAGCATGGAAAATGATCTATTGTGTTACCTGGGTGCTCACCTCACAACAGTCCCGCCGCGCGTTAGCGTTAGCAAAAGAGCAATAGGAAGCAGAAGCAGCAGCGGCAAGAAGAAGAAGAAGAAAACACACACTACGAAATACCGGACATGAACTTTGGCCACGGAAGCAAACTGCTGCTGCTGCTGCTCGCACACACAAAGAAAAGCGGCGTCCGTGTACGGCATCACGTACAAACCCATGCTCGCTCAATCCCATGTTGCTTCCGTCCAGCCAGCCAACGGAGCCCACGAGCGCGGCCCTTTCGCTTCGATTACCGTTACGTACCATCGCTCCCCCATTGGAAGGGGGAGGTTGGGGGGTTGGCCCGGTAGTGAAACTGGGACTAGTGGCGGTGGAGGGGGAGATGCAAGTCTGTACCGTCGAGCTTGCCGACCAATAATTGCATACAATGGAGCGACGGAGAAGGGAGTTTTCCATTGCCCCACTACGGCGGCGATTGCTGCCGTTGGCTGTGCGCCCTTTTCATTCATTGTTCACAAGCGGGGGGATGTGTTTTCTTCGAAAGATGTTGCCTTTTTTTACAACTCTTGTCCTTTTATAATGTGTGTAAAAGGGGGTGTTTCAGGGTGTAGATTGAGTTCTGAGCTGTGAATGTTTATTAATCTAAACAAAACATTCTAATTGAGTGCATGGTGCTTCAGGGTGATCCCGCTTCACTGCAAACGCTTTAGCACCGTTTAAAGCCACACTTTAAGATTTAACAATTATGGTGATGAGAGAAAAAGAGGTAAAATTAAATTAGTATTATTGTGTGAGAGTTTAAGAAAATGTAAAACAAAACTGGAATCTGCTTACTTAAACTAAACAACTAGAAAAGGGTAAAATGCAGCAATCAAAAGAGTAGAACAAAAGTGACAACTTAAATGCACAAAACATTCAAAAAGGATTTCCAGAAATGATTTACTAACCGACAACTTTCCTAAAGCCACTGCCTGTCCTGCTGCTCCGTGTCACTGCGTTCTGTCATATCAATGGCTTTTGAAATGCAAACTCCCCCCCCCCCCCGCGCCCTCCTCCTTCTTCTTTCCAACCCCAAAAGTGAGCGGGAGAGCGATCGTGCACAATGGAAGTGCAAGCAAAGCATTATAAGCGTGCTGCTGTAAGTATTATAACAGAACCACGGAAATAGGAAAGCCTCGCTGGGAGCCTCATTCTCTTTTGTCCCCCTAACAATGTCTTTCGCAGCGAGGCGTCGGGGGCGAAGTTGGTCCTCAGAAAAAAGGACGACGAGTTTTGATGGAGCCCAAGCCCCAAACACTACTGTTGCAAACCGAGTTTCGGTGCGACTTTGCCGAACCTCCAAGAACGAAGCGAACCGCGAACACTACACTGCTGAAGCAGATTGTGAATGTATTTGCATAAATTTTCCCACCCATCGCACCGTCTTGCAAGGGCTGGGGGTGGGGTTGGCTGTGTGCGCCCTTCGAAGGACGGGCCCTCGTGTTCTCGTCTACGAGTGGGGCAGCAAATAATTGTTTGCAGCGCGAGGAGCGAACCACAAAAGATTATGAATGTGTTTGCCTGTGGTCAAATTGATATCGCTAAAAAGAAGTGAAAATAAATAAATAGATCTATTTAGATAGAAAAATAAACAAACAAGCTAATAAAGAGCAAGGCGCGCATACACACACACGGCAGGAGTAAACAAGTAAGCGTGTCCTTGACACAAAACGCTTCCTCAAAAAAGCTCCTCGTTGCGTGTGTTCTGGGCGTTCTGGCGCGCTCTCGGCGCATCAAGTCGGTCGGGTTGGCGGTCTGCCTGAAATAAAGTTGCCGCTAGCTAGTAGTAGCTCCGACACCGTGAAACGTGTCCTATCGATGAAGACAGATGACAGCAAAATTGAAAAAAGGACTCCCCGGCAAACCCAGAAATCGATACCCGGGTGGCATGGCGTTCTCTTTCCCTGCTCGTTCGTGTGGATGAGGACGGGACGAGTGCAGGGAAGTAAGCTCCTTGCCCACGAGCGGTGGAAGGGAAGAGTCAGCTGACATTGACATAAATTCGACGAATCGAGCGATTTGTGTCCGCTTACACCGTGTTGCCGCCGATGGATGACGGTCGGTGGAAGGAAATGTGTGATTTATGGCGCTACTACCTCCTCCAACTCAAGTGGTGGTCAGGGATTGGAGGAACTCAGGGTGGGGGAATGGGAGCCTGAAATCAATTCCGAAAAACTTTTCTTTCCTGTGCCCCAACACCCAACACGCTTTTTCGGGAAAGATTGTTTTTTTCTCTGTTGCTTTCCGTGGAAATGTATGGGTGGGTAGGAAAAAAGAAGGAAAAACCAAACCCAAGAGCAGTGCTCCACACAGCATGTGTGCCCTACCAAGTGTGTGTACGTGTGTGCGTGTGTGTTGGTTGGGAGTGGAAAACACGGGAAAAGGATTACATCCGGTCGGCTGTAATGTTTGACAAGGTTCTTACTTGCGGGAGCTTACTACTCACTTGCGCCTGTAGCTTTTTCTTTCGCCTTTTGCTTTGTTGTCGAAGAAAATTAAACTAGTTAACAAAAAGAAGAAATCTTTATGCAAAATTTCCAAAAATAGCTATCGAAAAATTGATTGAAACGAAGCACTATCCCAATTCCGTGCTTATTATGAACTTTAAATACACCTTAATTGCTTGAAGGAATTTACTTAAAGTTTACTTGAAGGAGCTATGTCAAAAGTTTTGCAATAAAGATTCGACCTTCGAAAGACAGATTAGAAAGAACAACAGCGCGACACATCTCGTCATCAACAGCTCGCCGTTTGTCCCTACAAACTCACCCTTCATCAACGGGTCCTGTGGCGCAATGGATAACGCGTCTGACTACGGATCAGAAGATTCCAGGTTCGACTCCTGGCAGGATCGCTCCCAAACAGATCTTTTTTTTGTATCATATTTACTCTCAATCCCTGCAACATTGTCCATAGCTGGACAGCGCATGTTGTTGACCACTTAAGCACCGCATCGTAAAACGTTCCACAAAGCTGTGTTCCACACCGACGACACCCAGCAACCGCCAGTGCGCACCAACAGCAGCACCCGACTTCAACGATCGGGCGTTGTTGAGACGTCATTGCGCACGCGTAAACAAATTAAGTACCTCGCTTGGGTTTGCCTGCTTAATTCCCCCCTCCCATCGCCCTCCAAGCATAGCACGTGCACGGGTTTGCGTTCCGCCTCCAGAAAAAAAATGGCCAACGTGGAGAAGCGTCGTACCGACGGGCAAAACATGGAGACAGCAAGGCAACAAAAAAACACTTATATATTTAACGCCACGACCGCAAGTAAATCAACGACAGAGCGCACAGCACATACAAGGGACATTCGGATGGGCCTAACGCAAGCAAGTGGCAAGCGGGTAGGGGGACAACCAGCCAGCACTGATAATAATAAAATCGAGAAAAATGTGCCCATCGCATGCAATCCCGAATGAAGAGGGGGGAGGGGGAGGAGGAGGAAGCCGTGTGCGTGTGTGTTTCTTGGCCACGGTACGGTGGTTTTCGTTTGCGACCTCACGCGAAGCAGGCAGGCGGTTCTTCCTCGTTTGCGCTTCGAGTGTGGCTTGATTTTAAGGGCAAAATGAAGCACACGATAAGACGATGCAGGCCGAGCCAGGTCGATAAAGATAATAGGGGGCGACTGATGCTCGTTTTGCTTGCTGCCACCGGATGGTGTTGGAGCAGGTTTTGATGTTGAGCAAATAGAGAGCCATCTAGGAGCGATAAAGGTTGTTGCCTTTGACTGTTTTGTTATTGTCCCCGGTCCCAAACATTGTATGCAGTGCAATTACAAAGTATTATACTGTCTTCGAACATAAGAACTTGAAATGTCTATTAGAGTCATGCTAGGACTCGAGCTTCAAGGGTGGTAACCATGGTTTCGAGGCCTAAAACCTCGAAGAATGCGGTTCATACAAGCGGCAAAGATCATTCCTGAAGTGAGTTACCCACACAAATGTCCCGAAACGATCGAATCCAGATATGGTCCTGAATATCTAAAGTAAGAGTTTGAAAACGTTAACATTTATAAATTCCTACGAAAAGATCTTAAGTTTTCAATTATTGAGGCTCACACAAAACGATTCCCATTCCAACTATTTCACAACGAATGGACCTCGCGCTTCTACTGCCTGCGTTCCTTGTGTTTGTTAATTAAAATTAATCTCTTTTCGTGTCGTGGAGTACAACCAAAAACAAGGCTTAAAAAACCCCCGGTGGTACCCGATTTCTGGTTTCGCCGACCCCTTCTCGGCTGCGTCCACGACCTTCAGAAAAGTGCAGAAAACAATCGGCATAAACATGGCAAAACATCCACCTTGACTACACACACACACACTTCAAACCATCCTTGACCTCTCCCCCCCCCCCCCCTTCTGCGGTGCGTTAGCCCCTTCAACAGAGCTCACACTCACCGCTTCTGATGCTCATCGTGCAAGGAATGTTTTGCTCGATCGGGAGTTCTCGCTCGAAAATCCCGCACGTGTTCCACGTGTCATTCCTATTCCTGGCCAATGGAAAATGTGACTCCGTTGTTTTTTTGTTTGTTCTGTTTTTGCGCTGCCATCCGGCAATTTCCGAGCCGAGATCTCGTGTCACCGCGCGGCACAACACGGGGTGAGCGAGCGAGTGAGTGGGTGAGTACGATAAAAACCAACAGAAACAGAGCTCACGCTTAAAATGAGCGCAAAACAAAAAAAACGCGACGACCAGCTCCAGCCACGAGACGAGCGCACGAGAGCTGCGTTGTGAGTGAAAAAAGGTAGGTGTTGGGTACGTGTGTGTGTCTGTGCGGGCTTCACATCGCGCGCATCGATCAGGAAACGTGCGAAAGATTCGCGACACGTGACTGACGAACCGTGAGGCTGAGTGCTCAATAACAACAGAAAAAGGTGAGGAACACTATGCGAAAAACTAACGACCGTAGAGCAGCAGCAACAAAACAACAACAGCAACCGAAACAGGAACAACTTTTCAGCTATGGGTAAAGTTGTTGGAAGGCTAGTTGGGGGTAGAGTTCACATGTACTGGGGGGTACGCGGCCGTTCGTTCGATTCGTTGGTGAGATGTTGAGTGGCGTCGAGACAAGTGTAGGTCTGAACGCCTCATCAATATTCAATTTAGAAACCAAAGCAGATTTATTTATTTTCAGAGTTGGGATGTAGGTTTAGGTTTATGGATTAAACCTTTGAGAGCTTCGAAATTCAAGATACTGCATACTCCTTTAGACGAGCAACTCTCAATAAGACGCCGGTGACAAGTATCGGCGCTCATCTCTCCTTCAAACCTTGTGAGCTCAAATTGATTTTCTTATGTCGCGTGTCTCACACACAAGCTCCAACTCTTGCTACCACAGTCAAAAACCAACTCCAAAAGCGTACCTTCAAATTTGCGATCAAGTCCTATGCGGGCGCACGAGCGATCAAGCGAATTTTACACGCGATCGTGTGTATCTCAAGAGAGCGCGCGCGCGAGTTTGGTGCTCTCTCCCCCATTCTGCTTTTTTTTATTATTGCACGATCGATCGTCCCCCTTGCGGCCTGATGGGGTGATTCGGTTAGGGGGAGGGATGAAGCCGCAACAAGCTACGAAGGCCTCCCCCTGATACTCGCACACACAGACCAGTTGAAGGAGGAAAATGTGATACGGCAGCATATTCTCGGTGCCGCGGCGTGTCGTGTGCTAAAAACAAAGGAACGCTTTGTGTCTCGATTCTACACACGGCATAACAACGGCAGAAGGAAAATCCATTCAGTGCCGAAGTCGAAGGGCGGCCAATGCCAATGCACACCACACACCACTACACACGGAGAGCAGAGCGAGCCGAGGATCGAACGATCGTCTCTGGAAGGGTAATAAATAATTTTATTAACGTACGCGGTTGATGGTGATGTTTTCAGCTAGTTTTTTTTTCAAGAGGAATTGATACAAAGTAATGGGAGGGTTCTTGTTTTAGAATTAGAGCCAGTTTCATTTAACTTCAAGATCATAACAGATGAGGACCAATTAAATCCAAAAAAAGTCTACATTCTACCTAAACTGTAATCATCTACACAAAGTAGAAGTAGATGATAATGAAAATCCCTTAATATTTAGCTGCTTAGTAACTTCAGCAAGTTCTACAAATATATTTAAAAAACTTTTCCATTCAACACGACTGTTAACGAAAATAAAAAGCCAAACAAAACAAAAAAGGTAATTCTAACATTTCAACTAACAAAACTACCATAACCGTCGTCGTCGTGCTGTCGTGCCGTTTTGTGCATAATCATCCCCTCAGCTACAAACAAGCAACGGTAACTGTAAACAAACGGAAACAAATTTTGCACCCTTTAGCCCCACACACACACACACACACACTATTCACGTTCTGGTGCTGTTCCCCTTCTTGCTGGCTACTTCACTCGCTTAACCTCAAATTAAACCCTTCACAAAAACTGCGCTGAAGAAAGCTAAAGCTCGCATGGCATTTTTTCCTTGCTTTTTGGCACGGACCGGCGTCGCTTGTAGCTCCCCGGGTGTGCCATCTCCCCCTCACTGTTCAATAGGGTGGATCAAAGGGAAAGTCAAGTGGTGTGGTTGTTACGAACTTTCGGTTGATTCGGTTTCTTTGCAAACACAGTGAGTTTGTCTCTAGTGGGACGCATTTGTGGGGGAGAGGGGGACCGTCGGAAAGGAGGGGAGGGGATGACTATAGCGACATAATAGTCAACACCCTCCAAGCATACCTATTCGCGTGATAACAGACCAAAAAGGTTCTCTTTCATGCTCTCTCTCTCTCACACTCTCGCTCTCTCCCGCTCGCTCGGTCCGGTTAGTTGCGATTCAATTACGTCAGAAGTGGTTATGGGTTTTACGGTCCTCCGGGCAGGATGATAAAGGGCAGCCATACATCCACCGAAGGCACAACAATAGGTGCACAATGCGAGTGAGAGCCAGGAAAAGCAAACAACAATAAAAAACAATCACTTATCAGTTTTCGCATCAGTTTTGCTTTAAGGATGTCAGAATGGAGAAGCTGTTTCCTCACCCACCGAAAAGCAAAAAACAAAACAAAAAATGATCCGGTACTACACATGAATGCATTCGAATAGCGACTTGCACAAAACACTGGTATTAATTTCCTTATTTTTTGCTAGCAAACGACCAAAACCCCCGCGCATGTCGCATTGGAAAGCTTGCGGCCGACAGCACTTGGACAGGGGTGGATGGGCTTGCCTTGCGAGACACAACAAACCATAACCACCGTCAAGGAAAATGCAATCAAATTGAAATACTCACACACACACACACACACAAGCAAAAAACCTGGCAGCATGAATCCGTAACCGAAAGTGGATCATGTGTCCACGCGAGCAGCGAGTAGGTTGGGTTGGTAGAAAAATGCTCGAAACGATCATCATGAGAGAAAAACCGTTCGCTAACCACCACTCCGAAATACGAAAAGGGGGAGGGGGGGGGGGAGGGGATGCTTTGTCTGTCTTTACTGTGGGGTGGTGGCCACCCAACCGGCCCCACCGACAAAGGAAAGTAAAAATGGGACAGTGTAGAGAAGAATTTCGGCAAAACGGTATAATGCTCGCAATGACCTGGTTCGGTTTTCGCCCGTTCTAGACGGGGACTAGCAATTTGCAGTTGGTTTTTCCTTTATGTTGTTTATGGTTGTTTCGTTGGTTTTCTTTCTAAGTTGTTGAAGAGCACTGGTTTTCAATTTTCATAACACTGCATCCCCAGTTTTTGTTTTGTTTTTTTTTTCCCTGTGGGACGAATAAAGCAAGTTAACCAAACCGCATCCAAGCGACAGTGAGGCGTGAGTGAGCGTTGGTGAGCAAGGTGAGCGCGTGAGACACGATCGCCTGCTGCGACCGTCCGTTTTTGATTTGTACGACCTTCACCCTGACCAATAAACTCGTCTCGCGTGTGGCTGTGTGTGCGAGATTAAAACCGCGCGCGCGAGAGAGAGAGTGAGAGCGAGAGACGCGCGCGCACATCATCTCGCACACCATCGCGGTGGTCCCAAACACGCGCGCAAAAACATATGATTGCGAAGGGGGTTGGCAGCCAACCACCCACCCACCCACCAACACAAACATCTTTTCACCTCATTTCCGATGACGGCGACGTCGACGACGACTGCCAAGCGAAGGTAAATTAAAGAGTCATACAAAACAAAAACAACCACGGGCGAAGAATCCAGCAGGGAAAATCTGACCGTCCGAGGTGTCATTCACACAATTTCGGTTCGCTTATCGCGCAACCCTTCGCAGCCACACTCGGCGCTATCGGTCAAGCGCCCGAGACGCGAGTAACCGCGAAAATTGTTTCACGATAACACAAAAGGCAGGGAGGTGCGCGCGCCACATTGACCACTATCTTGCAAAACGGGAAATCCTACATAATAATGGTACCCACACCACACAATGCTTAACCGTAACACCAATCGAATGCTTGTGGCCACCGCTTGGTTTATTGTATGTGTATGTGTGTGGTTGCTCAGACGTGTGAGCAGATGATGGGGTAAAAACGGTCAAGCGATAAGCTTTGGTGACATTTTAAACGGAAGTAATCGATTTAGTTGAAAGTACATCATCTTATTTACCCTCGTTTATATTATGATCTAAACAATACAAAATCCAAATGCTACGTAACAGCGATCGATCAGAAGCTGCCTCGAGGGCTTCTGCCAAGAGTCCAGCCAATAAGTAGGTGATAAGAAAGTGTGTATGTAGAAAAATATTTACGACAAAATTCAAAAATTTACCAAAGGATAGTATAGAACATCTTTCGAACAGATCATCTTCACAACTTTATTACAATAGTTTGAAAAACTTCAGTAAGGTAAATCGAAAACTTTCCCAAGTTCACATAACCAGTTTAAAATCCCACCAGGAATGCTACTTAGCCCTAGCCAGGACTGACTTAGCATAAATAAATTTGACAAGTCATCAAAGAACGCGAAGACTTATGGATGAGCTCAGATAGAATTTCATTACGTCCGTCGTTCTGTATAAACTGCATCTTCAACAATAAATACTGGAAATCTTGTGTACTTTTTTCTTTATTCATTAAAAATCAACGCTTTAACAATTTTGTTTACATGGAATTTTGGAAATATTATTTAACTTATTGATTACTATTATATAAGCTAAAGACAACAGATTAACCGATCGAAGCCTAAAACAACACATTAAAACTCCATATCTTTTTAGCAACATTTTTTGTATTTTTAACTCCACCATTACGCTCATAAAATGACCTTATTGCTTACCGATTAATGAGCAAATCTTAAAATAGTTTTATCGTCACAATTGACAATTGTATGTACAATGTCTTCCTCACGTACAAAACAATCTCACGTACACAAGTACATACAAAAACGCACGGATGGCACCGGAACATAAAAAGTGTTAAACGGTTTTGCCGAGCCGGAGATAAGCCCCTAAAAGGGTAATATTGAAGGGCCCTCGGTTCATCCCTTGTACGAAAGCACCATAATAATGCAAGTGGGGTGAGTGTTTTGTTTCCGCGGTGAGAAGACAGCAGCAGCAGCAGCAGCAGCACCCGATGGTGAGCTGACAGGTGAGCATGAGTGATGTGTGTGCCTGTGTGCGCGATACTGTACGTATTTTTTATTTTCCAGGTCTAGGCCGGTCGATGCCGTTCCGTTCGGGGCCATCATCATCCCTTCAATCCTCGCACCAGGCGGGCGCGCTAGTTCCGGTTTCGTGCGTCGTCTCGCACGCCGTCACTGGATTTTTGTTGATTTCGTCGTAGCCATATTACGCGCTCCTGTCCGTCCACTGTCGCGCATTATCTCTGCTCACTCGCGCTTAGTCGCTCTCGCGAGCGCCCGCACCTTCAGATCAGATGGTCACAACGACGGTGACGAACGCTGTGCGCGGTGAAGGCTGCACGAAATGAACTGCATTGAACTGAACGCCCGCCCCGTACAAAGCCCGCCCGGTCGCTTCCCCCCCATTCCCTGCTTCATCTTTCGATAGTCGAAGCGATGGAGCAGAAGACGAAGCGAAAGAAAAAAAAAGGTCAACCTATATTGCGACGCCGTCACCGTTCATCGGGCCAAAAGTTGTCCTTGACGGTCAATCGGTGGTGGTGGTGGTGGTGCGTGTTGTTGGAGCGAATGCCACGGTCTTCTTGGTGTTGGTCGGTGGTTGCACGTGGCCAGAACGGCGCAATGAGTACGTGTGTGTGTGTGTGTGTGTGCGGGGCGCAAATAAGCAGACATTACTCCCCCGTTGTTAGTGTGCCAGGGCCAAACGCCAAAAAGTGCCCACACACCTTTGCTCGCGCTCGCTTTGTGCCGGCTCCGAAAATCGAAAGAAAGGCGACCTCGAACGGTGGAAAATCTGCTCCCCGATCCACACGTTCCATGTCGGAAGATTCACAAACACATAGGGCCACCGTCGTCGTCGTCGTCGTCGTCGTTGTGTGATGATGATGAGCAGAGAAGCGTTATAATTGAGGTCACTTCAAACCCGCAGGGAAGTGCTAGAGATCACGACAGCTTCAACTGGCAATATCAGCCTTCTGCCCCTTATCGACTCGCAGGGATCCTTCTCCTGGGTAAGAGTTCTTAATCTTAAAAGACCAAGGTTGACTAACAGCAACCACCTTTAGAAGCTCTGCCGGCCAGCTGTCGAATGCAAATATGCCCTTCCCGAGACCATGACCTGATTTAATTTTTGATTAAAAGCTAACCTCCCTGAAAGACTGCTCTCAGCACGAGAAGGGCTTCAGATAAGCTACACTTCTTTAAATAAAATATCACAAGCATGAAAATTGATATGCCTTCACTCGACACGGGCGTGTTCCGCAGCATCTATTCAACACTGTCCATCATGATCGAATCGAAAGAAAATTTGGGTAACGCATCGACATCCAGGCGATCCAGGCATGCGTTTTTCCCATGGTCCTGTGACTTTCCCTTCTGGCAACAAACACAACGCACACCACACACCTGGCGCTGGAAGGGCACCGCCTAAGACATAGGCTTGCAACCCCAAGAAGCCTGGAGCAGTTAATCGTTCGTTCCCTGTCGCACCAGAAGCCACACACAGCGAGAGGCAACGATCGATGTAAAGTTGCTGTTGTGAGTGAGGGCCACAACCAACAACAACAACACACATCAGAGACGCTCCAGACTCGGTCGAATATCGTTATGAAATGAATAATGAAATACAAAACAACACACCAACAAACACTCGCGCTCACATACACCCTACAATGTGCCTTGCCATAATGTCGGTCTTGCCACTTCCACTCACATCTGTTTCTGTGGCTCGTCCTTCGTCCCAGCTGACGACGATGACGGGGAAAACGGTTACATTTCTTTACAGAAGAGGTCCCTGTCCTGAAGGTACTGTCCCGCGTGTCCCTGTGTGTGTATCGAGAGCTGCCTGTACAGTGTGTGTGGTTGACTAAATGGAAAGGTTGTTCCCATTGCGCTTCCACCAATGTTGTTTTTTTCCTCTCTCCTTGGTGCTGTTGTTTCCCATTTGGTTTGATTGCAATTTTTACGTGCATTCGGGAGTGAAGCAAGAAAGGGAGCAACAGGGAGAAGCCATGCTTCTTGCAACAACAGCTGGAAACACAGCTCCTCCAGCCAGGCATGCTACGGCGGGTAATGCCCAACGAATGATGAAGACTTTCAAGGATCGCAAGGAAAAAAGGCAAAGAGTAGTTGCAGTAGGGATATGAGTTTTTTTTTTAAATGGGCTTAACACGGGAGAAGTTTTAATTGTTCGTCACAAATGAAGTATAAAAATTGAGAATAACTTCAATCAAGGGAAACACATTTAGTTGGTGCTCAGATGCTTGATTTTAGATATGTATTTTGATTTGTTTTGATGAGGATTTGGTTTATTAACCTAGGTAGGTCCAGTCTTAAGCTTTTAAAAGTCTTTAAGGTTTAGTCTTTAATATAATGTTATATAAATAAATAAGAAAGTAACAAAAAAAAGCCTTTCCTCATTCTAATTTATTTTTATGCACACTAGTACGTTTTGAGGTTATCTAGGAAAAGTGAAACAAAAAATCTGTTTGTAAATTCACTACAAAAACACATGCAAACAATTAAGTTTTGTTGTGAGAAATTGTAGTTGCTTAAAAATCATAGCAAATAAAGAAAAACCAACATTAATTCAAATATTTTTCATCATTTTTTTTATATATTTAGATTCTTATTAGCAACATATTAATTGACTTAGGAGCCTAAGCAATGGATGAGAAACTAGCTCATTACGTTGAGAGTAAGTAATCACCCTCTATGTATCAATAAAAACGATACATAATAGGATTATAATTTAACAGACAAAAATCACCTCAAACAATAAAACATAATAAAAAATTGATAAATAAAATAAACACAACGAAACCTACACGCACCTCGGTGCAGATAAAACAATCGAAAGCAGGGCCAGCAACCTTTATTCTCTTAACGGAAAGCAGCAACAGCAGCAGCAGAGGCAAGTAAATAAGTAAAAACCATAGCCCTGGCTGTCTGTGCACGCACACCTGTTCCCTGGCTGCCCTCGAGGATAGACAGACAGACGATATAGGTGCGCGGAAACAGATCAACGAACCGAATCGAAACAGGGCAAAGGCAAAGGAGCCAAAAGCCAGCGCGCGAAATTAAAAAAAAAACAAACGTGGACGTTCGCGGAGGCTTCACGGTTTTGTACGACACCGAGCAAGAAAAAAAAAATTGGTCAACACACTAACAAACAACGGCACACTGGGGTATATTGGGGTTTAAAAAATTTAAAACATTGTTTTTTGTGAGTCCTCGAGGTGAGAAGTGAAAAATTGTTTGTCAATTATTTGTCAAAATGGCACAACAAGAGAAAAAGAGAGAGAGAGATTGCTTCCGTATGAGACTCCTGAAGCTTATAAAGAAGAAAAAAGCCTTTAATCAGTTAAAGAGTTTCAAATCATACAAAAAAGTAGAAAAATATGACTTGTAACAGATGTATTTATCGCTCAGGGAAAACAGTACATAAAAGGGCTCCCAAGCGCTGGGAAGTGCTCCTTTCTTATCAGCTGTGTGGAGGGAGTCTCGCTTTCGCGTCTCGTTACGAACACACACACACACACAGACTACCATTTTCTTATCTGTCAGCGGCGACCGACCGAGTGGCCATTTTTTTCTATCACCAGCATACATTGTTGCATCGAAAACACCAACCAGTTCTATTGATTTTATTTTCCAAAGCATATTCCTCCACATGCAATGCTTCTGCTAGACTTCTCTTCTTCACGCACACCGGCTTGCAAGAAGAAGGCTCGAAGAACATGATTACCGATCATCGTAAATGGGATCGTAATCCTACCGACAACGACTCACAGAAGCAAGTCCTTCTGCTCCAGATAATTTCTCTCTCATCTCAATCTCGATGTGGCGTTTCTTGCCTTGATCTTTCTGTTTCGGTGACCCACCTTCCCAACAACGTTCGGTTCGGTTATCTATCACCTGCCCGTCATGTTCTGTACGGATTCCATCACTTCCACATACTTTTCTTCCTTCTTCGGTGCATATTATCTTACTTCTACAACGAACAAAAAATGCCAACTACATGTGGACAACAATGAAAAAAAATAAAGGGGGAAAACGATCTCATCTCTTGAGCTTAGCTTCTTGCTGTTACTGTTCCTTGATTCCTTCATTTTGTTTGGTTCAAAGCGACGAGACAGGTATGAGAGTTGAAGGAAAGCTAAAACCATATAATCCACTATGAGTGAGCTATTTATCTCATCTCATCTCATTTCTTTGTGATTTGTGCAGTCAAGAAAAAGGAAAACAGTGTTCAGCCACTGCCTGCTGTTAGGACTTCTGGAACTTGCTGTGTGTACCACTAATATTTAAATTATTTTTAGATTTTCACGCAAAACTTTCTCATCATAATTCTCATATTACTAATCATATTATTTACTTTAAAAAAATACTTTGAAACCTGTAACTTCCCGCAAGGACCAAACGGCAATAGCGTGAAGTTTAGGGTGAAGTGATTTAAATTATGCTGTCATGCTTATCTACTTCACCAACTCGGCACGTAAGCCACCACCACCACCACATGCCATCCTTTTCACGCACACAGAAAAAACGCTCACTCACAGCAGCAGCAGCAGCACCTTTCGCGCCCGGTTGATGGTTTTTTATTTGTTTGCCCTCGTCGTTGCCTACTTAGAGATGGGTGCACTGCTGTTGCTTCTTCTGTCCCACTGTTGCTGCTGCCGGTACAGCCGAAGTGAGAGACACCAGTGAACCTCCCCAGTCCCTTCCACAGCAAGGCAGCATTCACCTACCCCGGTTGGACACACACACCACACAAAAGCGCACCATGGAGATAAGCTCATGTTTTTTCGGTGGATAATCGACATCGAAACATCGAAACCGGAACAAGAAGACCGAGAAGGATACAAAACACACACAGAGCGAGAACACGCAAAGAGCCGTGCAGCAGCGTCGTGATTCGTGAGAGGCGACGGCTCGCGCATCTCCTTATGCTCCTCCTAACAAACTCACTTGGCCCGCGCGATTCAGTTGTTTGCTTGGATGGTGCAGCCAAGCACCGCAGAGCATAGAGGATGATGATTCGAGGAGGGAATAATATAATAACCCTCCGGGAACGACTCCGGCTGTGCATGTGTGTCGGTAAAGGAGCGATGAAAAATAATAA
The DNA here is from genome assembly GCF_013141755.1 of Anopheles stephensi. NCBI lineage: Eukaryota > Metazoa > Arthropoda > Insecta > Diptera > Culicidae > Anopheles > Anopheles stephensi. The sequence continues at coordinate 62,678,717 of NC_050202.1, read as the reverse complement.
AACAAAAACTAAATCGAACATCTCGCACCAGCCAGCCAGTGAGGGGTGAACGAAGAAATGGACGCCAAAACGCATCTTTTTTTTTTCACGACAAAAGGGAGCGAGAGAGCGAGCTAAATGGTCGGGGCTCATCCGAGGCGGAATAGGCGCACACTTCTCAGTTTGAAGAGGGTAAAACCATGGGAAAGGACAGGGGACTCACGGAGGGAAGGCAGAACGGGGATTGGAAGGGTAGTTGAAGGGCGCACCTAAGCACATGGATCAATGATTCGGTCGTGCGGGTCGAAGGAATTTCCGGCGTAACAAAACGTCCTCTCACTTACTCTCTTGCGCTGTCTGTATTCACCGTGCTGCTTGGATGAAAAGTTTTTGGATGTGTTTTTTTTTATTTGGTTTCTTCTGCGCTGCCTTTATAGCATATAGGATAGGTCATGAAATTTTTCGAAACGCTCGCAACCTCCGAATCTGTGTGACCCCCTCAAAAAGGTAACGATGTTGCCTGTAGCGCAGTGAGTGGCATTGATGTGAGATGGTGGTTTGCTTTATTAGAAGTTTCGTAAATCGAAGGAACTTGAGAATCCGAATTGATTCCGGTTGGTCTTGAGGGTTCTTTTTAACCTTCTGATTCTCACATGCGGCGGCGAATGCACCATTTTGCAACACCATGCACAACTAAACCTGGAACTGCTACTACGACAAATACACACCAAAACAAGGCAACACGGCAGGAAGAAAAAAAAATGTGTTAAAAGATCAACAACATCTGCGAGGGTCAGTCTAGTTGGCGACGAGCGCGACTAAACCCTTCTTTTTCTCTCGCTTCGTTCGCTGCCGTGCTCGCTCTCTCTCTCTCTCTCGCTCGCGCTTCGCTACAATCGCAACCACGCGTTTGCTGGAGACGCACACGTTTGACGCACTTGAACTGCCGCCTGATGGAGTTATTTGCAAAACAACAATAAAAAACACGAACAAACTCCCGATAGGAGGAGGTGTACGCGAATTACGCGAGGGTGATTGTCATATACGCGTACTTGATCAACAAAAAAAGCTCACCGGTACGCGATCGGCGCCTCCTCTCTCATCGACGGGGATATAGCTCAGTGGTAGAGCGTTCGCTTTGCATGTGAAAGGCCCCGGGTTCGATCCCCGGTATCTCCAGGAAGCTTCTCTTTTTTGGCCACCAATTGTTCCACCAACCATCCCATCATGGGAACAACTGCGTCCACAGGTGACGACAGGAGACTGTGGAGCGGTGGTTCACACCTGTGAGGGAGAGGACACACAGGGACACTCCACTCACCCCAGGCAGGATCCGGTTTATTACCCTTTTGCGCATGAAGAGACTCTTGGCGGCTCTACCCTGGGACTTAATCTTTTCTCGCGTGCGTCCAGTGCCACAGGTGAGTGTGTGTGTGTGTGTGTGTGTGTGGGTGGAGGTGTTACGATCCTTGCCACTTCTTCTCCCGGTACATTTTTTGATTAATGATCGCCCGATCTTGACCAGAAGAGTGGGCAACAAGAATAAAAGCTTCTTTCGTCGACGTCGTCGTCCGAGCTTGACCAACCGGTTGGGATTCGCGAAGAAGTTATAAACGCAATTAAGTCACAGTCGATGGAAAGTATCAACCCCGCGCCGTTTAAAGGGGGTTTGTAGGGATCGCGTGAAGGCATGGGACGACCGTTGGCCTTTTTTTTGTTGTTGCTGTTGTACTGTTGTTGTGCTGCAACCTGTAAGAGTTCGGTGCGCAATCCGAAACGGTTGAATGAACTTTCGCCGAAGCAAAAGTAATGTAGCCTGGGTGCGAAACGGACTTGCTACGTACAAACGAGAACAAAAAAAATGCGAGGTTTCCAAGCTATATTTACCATTAGATTACACCATTTTCTTAATATTCTTTTCCTACGATTCTTGGAGCAATAAAATGGAAAACGGGGGGGCCACTGACTGGTAGTGGTGTGCTAATGATTAATTATATGAATCAGCTATTCCCTGTGCCAAGAGGAGTGGAAGCTAATCGAAACCGTAATATCGCTTCTCGCCGGGTCTTTGGGACGGACGATTAACAATTTTTAAGGCCCTGTGTGTCCCTTCACAAGCGCGCAATGCCATATGGACGCTGACGGGGACACTGACAACTACACAACTACCAGAGCGTGCGCGCCCGCCTACATGCATAACGGAGACACACAAGACGAAAATTGTACGAGAGACCTTCCGCCACAGCACCCGGGTCCCGATCCCGAAAGTTTGAACAGCAGGTTCCCGCGTTTGGATCCGCTGCGGGCCGTTCCTCCTTGTGCCCTTCCCCCCGCAGCTGTCTTCGCGCCCCGTTGCACGACCGATCTCGGGATCATTTTTAATTTTTTTGGGAAGTACATGAAAAAACGACACCTTCACCTTCTCAAGTGAGCGGAAATCAAACAAAACTTCTCCGTCATAAGAAAACAGCGACAGTTGTGCTGTTGGGATGAAACCATTTTTTTGTTCTGTGGAAGTAAAACAAGAAAAAGAAATCAACCCTCGGAGGAACGCTGTAGCACGTGGAGTAACATATGTCCAATGTTTCGATTCTTGTCGGAGGGATTTTAATAGCGGTTAATAGCGGTTGCAGGATCGAGGATAATTTTTATGATAATCTTTATGTGTGTCTTTTTTAACTAAACAATTTTTTTTATCATCACATATTTAAAAAAATTGTTATCACATTTCCATGTTAAATGCAAATTCAATTTCTTCTAAAATTTTTAATACACTGATTTTCGAAATATTTATCGATTTATTGTTTTTTAATATAAATATCTATTATGGTATATTTTAAGAACCCAAGAACGATGCAAGAAGTTGCTCAGAAAGTATTTAAACGATGAAAATTTAGCAAACAAATTAACTTATTCAGAACAAAACCACAAAACCCACCCAGCCCAGCCCACGAATCATCGCTTTATGCACAACATTTGCACCTTGACATAACATAATCTACCAGCAATCCACCGATGTCAATTAAATCCGGCGCAATGGGTGCATCATTTTTAACCCGGGTTCAAAACCCTCCCACCCCCGCCCAGCCTCCAAGTTTCACACGTGCGTGTGAAAATACGTGAGTAGAACGAACGAACGCCGGCGAAAGCGGTCACGCGCTCAAAGCGGCAAAATAAGTGGTTTTATAGTAGTTGTGTGTCGCTTGTATGTGTGCCTCTCTGTCCTGGTGTGCTGGTTTGTATGGTTTGCCGTGCTGACAATCATGCTCGTTTCCGTCTCACCATAAAATTTGCATCCGCCCCCTTAATGTAAGCGGGCTGGAGGGAGGGAAGGCGGACACCCGGACGCGTACAGAATTGCATTTTCGCCGCGTGCAATTGTGTTTGCATGTGGAGGATGAATCCGCGTGCACACACACAAGTGCTCACCCGGCCGAGTAGAGTCCTGCATAATATCCTTGTGGCGCGTCTGCCGGTGTCGACGAGTCCTTTGTTCGTGAGACAGGCTTGCGTGAGAGGGAGCGAGAGAGAGAGAGAGAGACCTCACCAAGCGCGCTGGCTACTATGTTGTTCACACACTTTCCATCGCTTCCTTTGCAAACGGTACGGTGGAAAATGTTTCACTGCTTTTCCTTCCCTCCGTCCTGCCCTGTCTCGCCATCCTTTCTAAGCAGCTAAATATTCGTATCGAACACGTTTCACTACATCGCAGCCGCTTCACTCACTTCACTTACACCCGCGCGCGTTTATGAGAAGATTCGGTCACTTTGGCGAAAAGAGTGCGAGCGAGCGAGTGGGTGAGTGAGTGAGACACGGCACAGCATGCTGAGATGAGGTTAAATCCGAGCTTCGTGTGATATTTCATCTACACGGTGAAGTTGACTTGATTTGCAGTCGCTTCACGTTCACTTCCCGTCCTTTGCTGTCCCTTCTTTACTTCTTCCTTGCCTTCTTTAACCGTTTGAAGTTTCTGCTTTGAATCGTATGTATTAAGCTTTAACAAAAACGTATATTAAACTTGATGCTGATACAGCGAAAGGACTTGTATGAGGGGTTTCATATATGTTTTAAAACAAAATGGTTTCCTCAATATCTTTGCATTTATCTAGCGTGTGCTTCACCATTAACAAATAAAACACAATTTAATCAATCTTCTATTGCCGTTTATTTGTTCTTCCCAGCCGGCAAGCCAGATCCCAACATCGTTCTCCATGGCTCCGGTCGTGTACCGGCGGTGTACCGTCGTCATTTGGCGGCTTTTTGACGCCGGAACTGTCATAAAATTTGCCAAACACAGTGGACCATTAAACGGTGTAGGCGTTTCGCGCGCACCCTCTCTCTCTCTCTCTCTCTCACTATCTCTCTCTTTCTCTCTCTCTCTCTCTCTTTGAGAACATTTCGCTTCTTTGCTATGTTCTGTGTTTTTTATTCTTTAAAACTGTGTCATGCTGCCTTGAGCTTTACGGGCTTTGTTTTATTACGGTTTAATTATGCTTCTTTTGTGATGTTGGCCATTTTTCAAAAGGTCAGCAAGCAATATTTTGAAGGTCCTACGCTACGGGACAAAATGTGTGTGAGTGTGTGTTCTGTTAAAGGATCGAAGAGGCGAGGACAATCAGAACGACTTGTTTAATTAGTTAAAACAAGCATCGAGAGATGCATACTGCAAGAACTAACGATTGGAGGAACTAATTACCTCAAGAACATTGCAAATATGTACACAATGCTCACGATTCTTCTTTACCAAAGCCACAAGACACATTCCGAAATGAAGCCGCCAGCGATAACAGAGTGAACGAAACCCAATTAAATAATCAATCGGAATCGGATAATCATCGGACCAATAATGCCGAAGCACGGAAAACGGAACGCGCAAGGGAAGAAACGCGCCGAATCATAAACCGGAAGACGGCGACCAAACGCAACGCAGTTCGGTACAACATAAAAGCCAAATCAACAACACCGATGAGGGTTGATATAAATAATTATCCCCCTTCAAGCAAAAAAATAGTAATAATAAAACACAATACGGCGCCTACAGCCAGCCAAAGCTCGACTGCCGCCCAACCAAGTAATCTAACGTCTCTTTCTTGTATTCTGCCTACTCTCACTGGTGTGTCTTTGTCTAACATATTTTCGGTGAGGAAAATCTCATCGGTGAGCAAAAAAAGGATAAGTAACGTGCAAGGGTGAGAACAACGGGAAAGAAAAAAAAGGAAACCACGACCGGAACTAACGAAGAGCAGTTTTTTCGGACTTGTTTTCCAATCAAATTTCTGTGTGTTTGGTTTTTCAAAATCAATAAGTGATTTATTGATTAAGTGTGTCTTTCTCCTAACTTTTTTTCTAATAGCTGGATCGTAGGAAGTCATTATGCATATGATGATGACAAATTGAACATTAAATTATGTGACAAGTGGAAACAAATTATATAAAGTAGAATGAAAAAATAACCAACGTAAAAAAATAGAAAACCATGGCCCCCACCAGTCCCATCCTGATCGAATCCAAACCATCGATGAAGCAAGATAACAATCTGCTAACATCAATAATACCCGACAAGTAGTTACAAATCCTGATCTCTCCCCATCGAACAGGGTGCTCTCCATCCAGTGAGCCGATTTACCAAATCAGATATTAACACACACACACACATATACACACACACATACACCCGTACGAATGAAACGCACACGCAATAGTGTGCCCGACTGGTCTTTTGTTCGGCCAACCGTATCCGCGCGCCGTTTGCATTAATTTATCAATTCTAAGCGCTAAAGTGTAAACTTATGGACCAAAATTCGCTTCCCCAGCAAACGCTCCAACCTTGCCCCAACTCCCCAAGTCGAGTCGGGCGAGTTGAAGTCGCATACCCACTCCTGCGTCCAATATCTCGCTTGCTCGTTCACTCTTTGACAGCGGAAAATAGGGAAGCCGGCCGTGTGGCACATTCGGGTGACCGTAACGTAATCACTTCCAATTTTACTGCACCACCCTTCCTCCCTAGCTCTCAACCTCCTCCTCTAGGGCGCACCCGAAACCCTTCGAAAGCATAGAACCGTCTCTCTCGCATCGAGGGTTCCTATAACCGTTGCTCTGGCCGTCACTTGCCCTGTGCCACAACACGGCAGCTCCGTTTTGCTTACACAAATGCGGGCGAACGAAAAGGAAAATGCTCGCTCCCATTCGCTCCACAGGTCGTGTGCGCGGTCGAATCGAAGTGATTCCGAAGCCAAGAGAATCGATGTTCGCGCTCTTGCCCCTTCTGTGTGTGTTGAGGCTGCAAACCAACAAGAACGGCGGCCGTTTTTGGCCAACGACCGATCGCCGAGAGTTCAGACCATGTCTTCTTTGCTGAAAATATCTTCCATCCCGAGCCGAGAGACAGAGGCCAGTGTGCGTATATATCCCGTCCGCTTCCCGTCCCGATACACACAACGACACACATCCCAGAAACACCTTCCTGGAAACTGCGGGAAGTTATTCGGTGCTTTGTTGAGGCAAGAACGATGCTACGGTCTTTGAGGAAGAAAGGCGAGGAGGAGGAGGAGGAGGAGGAGGAGGAGGAGGTGGCGGGGGGTTTAAAATTGTGTAGGTTTTTGGCTGATAGTTACATAAATACCATGGGAAGTGTAGTGCAGCAAACATCAACCCGTCAACCGATCAACGTCAGCTAGCTAGCTAGCCAGGATCCAGGAGGATTAATAAAAAAACGGGAATTTTTGTAGACTAATTTGCCTGGTTATGACATTTATTCCAAGAAAGTGTGTTAGATGGAGAGGGAGAAAGACTTGCTTGATTTAAAATTAATAATTTCAAATACTTCGAAACATTGTTTTCAATCAACAAGAAGTATTGTTGTAGAACAATTAGAAGAAGATAATTACGTAAAAAATAATAAAAATAAAATAAGCATTAACTAAACAAACAAAAAACAATTGAAACCCCAATAAACGAAACAAAGAGAGGAGATTAAACAGGTTAACTACAGCTTCCAATACCTGTTCTCATCTGGGAAATCAACCCTCGACAGGCAGTCGTGGCCGAGCGGTTAAGGCGTCTGACTAGAAATCAGATTCCCTCTGGGAGCGTAGGTTCGAATCCTACCGACTGCGGGTAAAAAGAGTGAATCCTATTTGCTCTGACGAAAAGAGGAAGCAGCTTTTTGTTAAAGTGATACAAAAACATTATCATCATCAACCCTCTCGTGCATAATTCCACCTCTCATTCAATTAAACCCACCCCAAACCCTCAATTCCATCACTACTCCCTCCCTCTTCAACTTTAACCACACCACACTTCCTGTGACGCCCCTTTGCTTGCTGCTGGTTGCCGAACACAAAATGAGGAAAATTCAACCGTAAAAAAAGCCTTCTCACACACTCACTCTCTCTCTCTTTCAGGTGATGCTTCGCGCTCTCCTTCGCTCTCCCATTTGTTTTTGGTGCTGCATCTCTTTGATAAAAGCAGCTCGCGCCATTCGGCCGCAAAAAGTCAAAGTAGGCGAAAATAAAGGCCCCCGTTCCCCTCTGCCCAAGAAACACTCTCACCTTCCCTTTCCAACCAATCCCGGTTTCCGCCAATCGGTGGAGGCGAGCTTTTCTCCTTCTTTTCTCATTTGCTTAACGATTACGTGACCTACCGAAATTATGTGACTTCGTGGCAATAAATGGTGTTTGCGCTGTGTTTTTCTTCTTCGTCGACCTCCTCGAGGACAGCAGCAGCGAAAAGACACACTCTATTATAGAATGCCCTGCTCATCGCTTCCTCGCTTCCAGCACCCAATCCCCCAGTGGTTCGTTCTATTGCGCCCTTTCGACGTTTGTTTTTCAAGTGATCATACACCTGATGCCAACCTTTCTTGGCGCGTTTGAGGTACAGCTTTTCCCCCATCAAAAATGGAAATGAAATAAGCGAAAGTTTAGTGGGGCTAGGGGTGTATCAAGCTCTTATTGGGATAGACCATTCCAATCAACATTTCAGCGACTCCTAAATACAAAAAAAAAAAACAACGGAGAAGTGTAAACGAGGCGGAAGTGACCGATACCGCGGTGCGCGATGTTGTGCCGATCGGTGCGCGCATCACACCGCGGGGGGTGGTGTTGCTGTGTTTTATTGGAATTTAATTTGCAGCGTGAAACACTGACCACACACAGCACAGCAGTGCTGGCGCGTTAGCAGTCGGTTGTATCCGTCCCTTATCTCGATGTCTCCGGAAGGGCATCATTGCCACCTGCTTGCCTGCTTGTGGCAGCATTGGCAGCCGACGCTACTTGACGTGACTTGACGAGCGAAGTTTCGTATCGTACGCACTTGAACCTTTGGCGGGTGCATAAACACGCACACACGCTTGGTGAACGATTTTTGCCCCACACACAAAGCCTGCTACTACCACTACTCGTGCTGTGGTGGCTCTGGCGTTATCTTGCCGAGTGTGCGCTTCTCAACCCATTCAAACTTTCCCTTCGATGGGGGGGAATCGTTTTTCCAACAGCGTTTGTTTTTTACTGCTTATACTTTCTTCCCCTAGGTAGGTTTTTATCAATCACTTTTCTAGCGGAAAATGTGACTACGAATGGTACTTTTGTGTCCATTGCTTCTCAATTTTAGTGAGACGTCACTTGGTTTTGTTGGGTGTGCTAAAAAGTTGGTCGCTTTGGAATGAAGTTTCAAGGTTTTTTTTTTGATTCAGAAATTGGTGGATTTATAACTATGTTTTTCATTGATTAATATATTGAATTACAAACATATTGAATAATTTAATTTTCAAAAACCAGCAGAGTGATGTATTATTCGAAAATTGCGAAACTAACAAACTTACACGACAATCTAATTGATATTCTAATTTTCCGTGACAATTCTTGCCAAACATAAGACGATACTTGTCCAATACAAGTATGTATGCCTCTCTAGCCTTTTTGCTGCATTTAGCACTTAAGCTTCCTTTTTTATGCAGTGAAAATATTTCTCCCATTGCTTGATATAGAGGAAATGCAAGCTTTTTCTATTGAACGTATTATCGATTATCGTCCGAAAGCATTAATCTGTATGGAAATAGAAGATGGAAAAAAACAAATTAGATGCAAGCAAAAGAAAGGTAAAAACCAACCTAAACCACAGCTCATTTGCACTGGACTAGACTAATGGCATTTTAAAACATTTTATGAACGGTTTGTGAGAGGACGAGTGCTTTGAGTTAAAAAACAATCCCCTATTTGCATGCAAATCTTAAAAAGCATAAGGTAGCCTCCCCCCTTCTCATCATCCATCCACGCGAGCACAGATTCTTCCACTTTATGGACATTTAATTACGCAGCATCGAACAACAGAACGTCGTGCTACGGCGTACCAGGGGAGAAGAAGCTTCTTCTTTTACCTATTTCGCAGTTTGGCGTACACTTTTTCTTCTGCCCGCTCTGTACGCACGCCGCGTTATGCCGCGTTGACGTAACATCAACGTCACCTTCATCGGGCGCGTCATCGTTCGCTCGGTTCGCAAATATCGCGCCCGTACACAGGGCGGCAGAAAAAGGTCGTTCAACAACAAGCGGTGGAAGATTTAGCGCAGTAACTTCAACACGCACACACACACACACACATACACGCTTGTGCTGGAATAGTAGGGGATGATGGATTGGGGAGGGATTTTGTTGCCAAGGGTGGTTCAGGCGGTGGGTTTCTGGTGAGGTTGAATTGAAGCGAAACAAGTGGTGATGATAAAGAAGCCTAACGAATGGTAAGGTAGTTGCAGAATGCTTTTCAATGCGTTTATGCCACACAACACCGAAGAGCAGTCGTGGCCGAGCGGTTAAGGCGTCTGACTAGAAATCAGATTCCCTCTGGGAGCGTAGGTTCGAATCCTACCGGCTGCGCGTTTTTTGGAAGATCATTCAAACGATTATTGGGGGTAACTTATTGTAGATTCTTGTATTCATTGCTTTCGTCATTGTTTTCTTTTTTATATTGAGGTTAGACGATCATTAGGAATCAAATGAATATTCACACTATAGCCAATAAATATTAATCGACAGACCTCTTGTTAGCTCAACGGACAAGTTAAGCATCAACAGACAACAAAAGCAATATTTTTAAGCGCAATAGACAAGCAAATTCAAAAAGTCAAAAATCCATAAGCCATTAATGAAGCCAAAATTGCAAACTTGCCATTATCAAAACTAAAAGAGACAAAGAAACATAGCACGAGCTGTTGCCTGTGTGCTCGATGGTTCGGTCACAGCACACAGGTGGACTACTTTTGTCTTTCTGCCCGTCCTGTCCTGTCCACACCCCAAACAGCTGCACCAACGGAGGGCCGTCGTCAAACGCCTTTGTGCCTTTGTGTGCGCGCCTGTGGCGGTGGCGACGGCCACTATCATTACTGGTGTAGCTACTTGTTTTGCGTGATTAAAACCCAAACTTACCCTCCATTCCGCACGGCCAGCGAGCATAAACAGCGCCACTAGAAGCGAGACAGTCCAGCCCGCCCCTCCTCACAACCAAGAGGAGAGGGGAGCGGTTCGAGGAGGCGGTGAGGAGCGAGAAACAGGGTGGTCAGACAAGAAAGAGACGTGGGGGGGGGGGGACATTCAAAAGCATAAGCTCTCGGGGCGAAGCACACACAGCAAGGGCATCGGCGCGTTCAGCAATGAACGGTCGCGTCATCAAACAGAATTACACCCTCCTACTCCATCACCCCTTCCTCCTCCTCCCCATCAGCTTCTGTTCGACCTCAGCCTGAGTACGGGTTTCCCATTTCTGCACGGTCCCGAAATGCAGCGAAACGAAACGCAAGCACAGGGGTAATACGCGGGAAGAAGCGGACGAAACCGAGGAGCACGCGAATTCCGTCACCCACAAGCAGGAATTCCCCTTCACGCACACACACACGCGCGCGCGCCTCCTCAAATCACTTGCACGCAAAGTATGGAAGCAGGGAGGCAGGTGGAATGATGGGAGGGATCCAACAGAAGGGAAGTCCAAAAGAGGTATCGAAGAAAATCGCTCAGCTGGTTTCGGTTTCACTGCGTCGCATGAAGATGTGTGGTGGCCATGTGTGTGTGTATGAGTTAGGAAAAGCCGAAGTACACTCACACACACACTTGCAACTTCAAAACCGCACCGGCAACTCGCCCACACCACTCACCAGATTTGAATGCGAGTGTGTGTGCGGTGAGTTCCCGACGTTTGCTGCTGTGTGAGTGTGCCTGCGTTCGTGGTGCGCTCAGCTGATTTCTCACCCCCTGGTTTTGTTGGTGAGTGGAAGAAGCTCACCAAGTGTTGTTGTTGAGCGGTCGGTGAGTGAGTTGTTGCCCGAGCAACGTGAGTAGAGCAATAGCAACAGCAGCAACACCGATTTACGAGTATTTATCACCACCTCTGCTGCTGCTGCTACCCACTTTGTACCCTCCCCCTTTCGTTCGCAGAGCCTACTTCCTTTTCTTACAAGGAGGGTTGTTTTTTTTCGCTGTTTTGGTGTCTTGTTTTGCGTGCTCTCTTTTGCGCCCCGTCTGTTGCGGCTGGCTTAGCTGCTCTTCTCTAATGCAACGTGCGCGTCGAGGGCCAACGATTCTCTGTTGCAACGCTGCTGTCAGCGTTCACCTTCGATTCTGTGTGCCAGCGAGCCAGCCAGCCAACCAGCCAAGCCAGGGTCTAACACACATATCTCGCTACCAGACATCCCTTCAAACCCTGTGCGTCAACCACCGAAGCGCTACCAAGAAGCTTGCGCTTTGCAGAACAAAAAAGCAAACGGCCCGATTGGTGCAAATGATGAAATTGAAGTTTTTGCACCCGAGACACCCTTGCTCCGATATGGGAAAACCACCACCCTTTCCTTCGCTGTCCCTCGCCTTATACCTTCTTGTATAGTCTGGCCACCACATAACGGAAGGATGTGTGAGAAAACAGCGGAAAACCTAACGTGAAACAATTTAGCCCACCGAAACATCATTATAGTAGGCCGAACAGCAGAAAAGATGCGTGTGTGCGTGAGTGTGTGTGCTTCAAGAAGTACGGTAGTATGGTGAGATAACTTAGACGACGCCGGCATGCCCTATTGTTTCTATTTTACCCCCCCCTGTAAACCTTCGCTCCTCTTTCCTCACACTGTCCACATTTAAATGACACCGTTTTCAATTGTGCCGCCATGCGTTTCCCTATTGCGCTCTCACTCTCGCTCTCTCACGCCCGCATCGCTGCTCACCTTCACTTAATCTCTTTCGCTGTGACTTCATTCTCGCTCTCACATTTCGCTCTCGTTTCGCGCGTGTCGTGTAGGCCCAACGCGTGTGCACACACGCGCGCACGATCGCATTGACAAAGCACAGTCTCTCTCGCTCCCAAAAGCAGCAACCCTCTCTGCTCAGTCGCTGCCGCCCGCTCGCCATTTTTGTTCCACCACACCGATGGGGATGGGGAGCCAGTCAATATCAACCCCTCATTTACGGTGTGTGTCCACACACAACTTTGTAACTTTCACCTTCACCTCGTTGTTCTTCGGTCGGGTGCGCGAACGCACACAGAGACAGATATTAAGGCTACGGCGGCTATTTCCTTCTCGCTTTTGGTGAAGGAATCGTCATGTACGTGGGGACGATGACAAATAACGGATCACGGCGGGTGAGTTTTTCAGAGGGGGAGTTGAAAGACCAGGGTTGGAGGTTTCAGAAAATTTTCATTAATTTTCATCCCTCCCCCCCTAATGTCCCCTCGCCTGACGCTGGGGCTGCACCGGTATATTAATCTTCGGGGTCGGGCAGGTTCGAGGAGATAGATTCCGTTTCTCTATTACTACTGGCTGCTGCTGCTACACTGCTTCATCTGTGGTTACTACGACCACTATCAGTAACTGGCAGCACTAGTAGTAGTAGCAGCAGTTTGCCCCTTTTCAGCGGTAAGCACAAGCAGAACGGAGAGGAAAACGTCGCGGTGGTTGGTGGCGCGCAATTGCCCTTCGGAAAAGGGAAAATTCGTTTCAAGGGTCGATGGCGATTGCAAAACGTTGTAAACCGCGCCGCAAAACAACTCTTCTTGGTGGTTTTACGCTGACGCTATAACGCTGCACAAACGCCCGTCGCCTGTCGGTGGCAGTTTTTGTTTTTTTTTTTTTTGCTTAGTAGCAGTAGGCCGTGAATCAAGTGACAGTTGCAATCGATACGACAATCGATGGATAATTTTGTTGCTATATTTTGTAGAGAAACAAGGCATTTTATACAATTGTTCGACTAACTAATTAAGGAAACCCTTCCATCTGTCACCACGCCACACACACACACACACACACACACACACACACACACACACATCCACACACACACACACACCACCCTTTGGTAGAAGGTTCATAAACGCTGACAAGGGCCCATCATCATCATCGTCGTCGGAAGCCACCGGCTTTTCCCATCGTAAAACCAGAACAGAAAGACACACCATCATAAAGCGTAACGGTGCACCACGCGAGTATGATTTTACGATTTTCATCGCACTTTTATATCGCTGCCTCCTCAACGCTGCCCCGTATTACCGCGGAGGATTGACGATTTAACTGGCGATGGTTTTAAAATCTTTTACAGTATCAAACAACTTGCCCCTCTCTTTTTTCCTCACTCGCCCTTCCGCCTGGTACATAATTAAAACAAATCGGTTCTATGGGTGGGTTGTGTGCTAAGGGTTAAAGAGGGATTATTTTTCTAATCGCTTTTCTCAGCCTCATATAAAACAAGTCAGTTCGTTCAGTGGTGTTGGTGGGTTGTTTGGTGATTATTTTCGTGCAAAAGCGCTTCTTAAAAGCTTGCTATATTTTTTCAGAACATACCAAGTTAACCGCCCAGATCATTTCCAGCTCATAAGGGTGTGATTCTTTGATTAAGCTGGAAAAGCAGAAAAATACCTCGTTTTATCAAACATTCTCATGCACATAACAACGCACTAATTTATGTGGCAGTAACATTTTACTGCCATAAGCTTTATTTCAGCACTTCAACAGCAAGCAATAACTCTCAACTAAACATAAATTATTTTAATACACAAAAAGTTGCATAAATATCAATATCTATCAACTAAAGAAGCTCCGTTTTAAACAATGTGTCACAGATGGATAACTTTAGACGCAAAAATTGGTCCACCATCATCATGATCACCATGATTATTTTGAAATTGACTAGCTGTAGACAAGAAAAGCCAGCATAAAATATGAAACGCCTTCACTTACTGTGATAGTTTAGGTTACTGAATTATATAGATAAATTGGTTAAGTACAGCATAAGTACTTGAATAAGATTGCTTTTCCTTTAAAAAACAAACAGTAACAATATCCATAAACCATAAACTCGTACAAAAGCTAGTAGCGCGTAGTTGATGTGGTCGATTATTTGCAGCACGACCCAATTGCCACTGAAAAGAAACCGGTTGTTGTCCTGCATGAGAATTATTAACTTTTTTTTGAATTGTTTTAAATTATGTTTTAAGTAGACTGATGTGAGTTTTCTCTACACAAAAACACGATTTAGAGAAAATTATTCCTGATTCACAAAGACTCTCATTTAGTTATTTTTGTACCATACCACATTAGAGAATATCGTTTGCCTCGTTCTTCTTCCATACAATCCTCTTAATGTTGCGTTCACATAGAAGTTGTTGCTCTACTACTGTTCTGTGCTATCAAAAACGATCAGCATTGTACACTTTAACGTTCAAGTACACCTAGCCGACCTCATGAAGGTAAGCGACGCGCAATAATTCAGCGTAAAATAAGTTTCAACATTAAGCATGAGTATATTTTCCATTCGTTCCGCAAATCAAATGTTGGACAAAAATCTTCTTAAAGTATTATTTTCATAAATGTGCTTTAATTTATCACCTTCGAGGCAACACCGCTCTGCTCAAACACCCTCATCAGCAGTCGCACACACATGTGTCCTTCGATATCTGTAAAGCCTCAATATGATCCAAGAAAAAGGGGATTACGTTCCAACCCGATCATTGAAGATGGTCTTAAGAATGTATTCGACCGTAACCATACAACCGTCGAATTGGTCGTTTCTCCAGTACTGTTCATCATCCCAACAGCCCAATCATCATCATCATCATCATTCTTGTTTGCTTAGCCACGGTCCAGATGTAAAACACAGTTTTCCTTCCACCAGTGCCTCAACAGTTCTGGCTTTGATGGATAATATTCATGAGGCAGAAGACGGCGGATAGGGAATGGTACCATCACGTCACGATTACACGATCCGTACGGACACGGAACCCAAGAGCCAACCAAACAACGACCGGACAAAACACACAAGAAAAAAACACAAACACACACTTTGACGGACAAAAGTGACCTCTATTTCCTCCAAAAGAAAAGAGAAACAGAGAGAAGGCATGTATAGAGGCAAAGTGGAGAATGAATGATACCGCCGCCGCGTACGCATTCTACGTTTATCGGCGCAATTTCGTACGCTTGCCTTCTGGTGAATCAGCTTTACCGGTTCATGGCACCAGCGGGAAGGAACAAACCAACCAACGCCCTTATGGGAAGATTAGTGATGAAAAATTGTTGTTCCAGTTCTTTTTGGGGCTCACGGTCGAGAAGGCCAAAGTAAGAAGTCATTGCGTTGCTTTATTTACCACACCACGACGAATGAAGTCCAAATCCCAACGCCCAACGCAACGATCAGGATGGGGCCACCGATCGATTCCGTTCCGATTGTGTGCGTGTGTGGATAGGTAGACAGCGGGACAGTAAGGAATGTTGGATGAATGGCCCCGGTCGTCTCTGATGATCCCACGATCCACGACAGCTCCCCACAGACAGGTGTGTGAGGTTTGGGGTGGCGTTCGTTCCCTGCGCGATGAAAAATGATCAACGATCGGCAGCTTAAATCGATGGGAAAAAACATCTCAAGTATGCCGCACTTCGTTGGGCTTTCACAGCATGGGCTGGCGGACGGAACGACATGGTCCGAGAATTTCATTGATGTTGGGCCTCTATTACACCTTTTACGCCCGGACGGCCTTTACGCACTCACACACATGCTGAACGGCCTTTGTTTCGGGACAGCTTAAGTTCCAGGAATTTTCCAACTAGAGACTTATACAGGCCTCGAAGGCGACGGAGACCAAATTCCGTTCTATTTAAGGCGAGAAGATTAATTATTTTGCTAGTTATTCTCTTAGCCGGTTTAGTTGGCCAGTGAGATCCTCAGTAGTCACAGGACACTTTAACACAAATTTAAGAAATATATTCCTTCTAGAACATTCCAATCCACACGTGAGAGTTTCAGGTTTGCCGATGCGCAATTTAAGCATTTCGGTCCGGCACCCTTTTGCCTCGGGAACGCTCTAATCCCATTCATTAAAAGGCACGGTATAATGGCCACGATTTAAAGGGCTTCTGGCTGGGCACTAGCCATTGCACACTGGACCACCCAGCGAACGCAAAGGATTCGCGAAGACAGTTGGGCCCATAGAACGCACTCCCATGGCCAAACAAAAAAGGTATCCGATTGCCACGAAGCAGTGCCGAACACGTTTAGCAGGAAAAACCGTGCTAAATGTTGATAAAATCTTTTGTCTTTCTCCCATACCCTGCCTGATTGGTGTTAGACAAGTTCAACAAACGTCTCGAAAAAAAAAAAACTAAGGAGTTATTGGTGTCTGGGAACGCAAACAAAAAAAACGTATCGCCCGCTAAAAACTAACTAAGAACGGCACGTAATAAGCAACATCCCATTGCTAAAACAACACACACAGCCAGCCAGACAGACAGCACCGTGTAGTAAAATGGCATTCAGAAATGGAGCCGAAAAAAAGCAATAAAAAAAGGAACCAACACGGATTGAATGGAGTGAAAAGACAAGCAAACGCGAAACACGAATGCTAGCGGCAGAGAGAATGTGAGGAAAAGCGTAGGCTGGCTGGTGAGTTGAAATGAGTTGAGCTGATGAGATGATCGTGAGACGATCAAGTGAGATCGCCGAGATGTTCTTGTTGCCCACATGCCTTCGTCGGTGGGTTCTTCCATTCCATTCCGTTCGGTCGGTGCAAGATTAATTTCTTCGAACTAATCGGAAGATGGATGGAAAATTCTGGGACGGCTGGATGCGTCCAAACGGACGGACAAGGTGGCAAAGTAAGGCTCGAGAATTGGAACGCGAACGAGAGAAAAGGAACGGGCAAGATTAAAAGATCGCGCGCCCAAAGCGCGTGCACACACATGTACGTTGTGTACGGTCTGCAGCACGGGCAATAGGGTCGTCGATGTGAATGACCCCGATAGACGCGGTGTGTGATCCTTCCTTCCTTGCTTGTTGTTGTTGCTGCTGTACGCGTCCTTCTCTAAGGTCCTCTCGATTTGAAGACCGATTTTTTGCTGCTACTTCTCAGACCTACTGACACGTACACCGAGAGGGTCCCGCTTATTGCTGGGATGCCCAAGATGCTGATGATGGCGAGAGAGGACGAAATTTTGGTTGAGTTGCGTTCTTCGCTGCCTCGGGGGTTGGTTGTTGCAACTTGGGGTGGAGAACAAGAACAAAACTGCCCTGGCGCATCTGCCATCGTCGTCCTCTGGCAGCACGAATGGTTAGCCAAAATCTTCCACCAAAGAAATATCGAATGACGAGTGTGTGAGAGAGAGAGAGAGAGAGAGACACCGAACTGGCTTGGCCGGCCGAGATGTGAAAAAGCTCCGTTTGTCGATGCGAACAAACTTTTCGAACAGTTTGAAGGAGAACCAAACAAAAAATTTTGAGGCAAAAACGTGTACCTATCACCCTACCTTCCGTTCTGTGACTGGATCGATTTTTTTGTTTATTATGTTGCTTTCTCGTCTATACTGAGGACTGTGTGATTCTCTGTGTGGTGGGAGATTAATTGTCCCGGGAATTCCTGAACGCAGGCTCGTGTGATCGTCCGATGAGACATGGGAAGGATGAGGCTAGCCAAGTGTTTGTATGTGCGTTTTACGTGTGTTAACATACGAACACAGGGAATTGGTAGGTAAGAGATATAGATTTCATGCTGTTTATGAGGTTTAAATCCAATCTAATTAGATAGAAATGATCAATCACGTTATGCTCGACTGTAAACGTTTCGATAAAGCGAGGGAAAGATATAGGTTATAAGGGGTTTAAGAACGACAAATATATTGAAATTTTATAGCAAAACTTTAAAATATATACAAAAATAATGAAACAAAAAGAGAAGCAAACAAAATGAGAAACATAACAAGTATAACAGATAACAGTTTTAAATAGATAAGCTAGAAGATATACTAGAACAAAAAAAATCAAACAAATGAAACAGATATAAAATAACTGCTTATCAAGTTGTTAAACAGTCTTACTTTTAACTAAATTATGAATAAAAAGAATACATGAAAAATGTAATATGTTACATGAAATTCAAACATATTGTTATTAATATAAACCAAACCAAATAATATGCATACACCACCACTGTAAAAGTTGCTCTTCTTACTATAAACACTCCTCTCTCAATTACCTTCGGTAGTAATATTACAACAATATGCACAAAATCTTCATTTTTTTTTTTTATTCATAAAGAACGGCCTGGCCGTATTGCTAAAATCTTCATTTAACTATCAAACAAAAGAAGATCTTCAAAAATGAAAGGTTCCACCGAGATTTGAACTCGGATCGCAGGATTCAAAGTCCTGAGTGCTAACCATTACACCATGGAACCGGTTCGAGAGTTCCAGCGACTGGAATCAGCCAGCACCTGTTGAAACACAGCCGTAACCCCTTCCACTTCAACAGCAAGACCCACATACAAGCAGGTATGTGCGTAGGCTTTATCGGATTGTTTAATGCTATTTGCTGCCATTGTTTCACGGTTAGTAGGCTTCGTAGATTTTGTTACATTTTGTTAAATAATTTTGCAATGAAACTGGTCGTGTAAACACAATTTTTGTTGGGTAATTTGCTATGTTTACGATATGATTTAAATCAAAACCCCCCTCTCTTTCGCGACACCTTGTTCAGATGTATTTTTCCGATTAACTCACACATAAATCCTACTTTCTTGGACAAGAAATAAAGCTGAATTAAACTACTACACTCGCACCCTGACGGCAAACCAAATCTACTACAAATACATTCAAAGCGTTATCCTTTGAAGAAGGAAGTTCGGGAGACATACATAAAAACAAATTTCCCAAAACATTTGCCAGAATTCAACCATCAAGCAGAAAGGAGGATAACAACACACCGTCGACCAAAACCCCAGGAATCGTCAAGGACCCGACCTGATGGTTGTTTTTCCGACTACTTTTTTCTTCTTCTGCTGCTACTGCTGCTGCCTTATCCTTCCACACTGCTGGGAACGGTTCCGAAGAATCGCGGTAAAGGGTGGACCCCTTGGTTTGGTTGTTCGTCGCTCTCGTCAATGGCGCAGGGAACCGATTCTTTAACACATCGTCGGCACTGTGACGATACCGCAGGACGATACCGACGATGGCAAATACCATAAAATCCGGCTGCTATAATCGAGTTTATCCTCGACGGGTCGACGTATGGTAAACCGGCGCGAGGTGAAGGGGTGGTTCTAGCCGGGCCAACGCAGCGAGAAAAAAAGGCCGAAAGGAAAAGCGAGTTTACTAGAGGGGCCCATTCGGTGGTATGTTAAACAACCTCCTCCCTTGTTAATGGGTGGATGATTCGGCCGGTGGCGGTGGTTGGTAGGATGATGATGCTGATGATGGTGGTCGCTCTCATAAGGTGTCGAATTGATTGTGTCCAACAGCAAGTGATGATGCCCCCTTCGCCGGATGTCACTTGACACGCTGTCAATGTCCGGAAAGGTGTGACAGCATTCGGACCTGAACCTTGCTTATCTGTGTTTTGAAGACGAGGAGGCTCTATATTAACTGAGCATAAAGCTCACTTAAAGTTGTGTCTTGCACCAAAATTAATAGCGAAGTAAAAAGCATCCCGATTATCCGATAACAGCAAATAGGTAAGCAATCAAGAGTTAAAGAAAACTCCTGAAAACCTCATTTTAAGCCTGAAGCCCACCAAGGCCACTTCAATTGCACCGTTTAAATACAGCGCGTGGTGGGCCCCAATATTGGCTGCCCATTTTCGGCTCCTTCATCCTCGGGGGTGCAGAAAGTGTGTATGGGTGCTTTTAGCTTTAATTGGAAAAAAGTGTAATGAATACCGAAAATCCCAAACTACCCACCATCATGACACCAGCATGTGTCCCTTCGGTTCCGTCCAGCCGGGCATACGAACCGGACGAACGAACGAACGAACACGCAGTACCGGCACCAGTTTGCAAGCGGCTTTAGAAAATCGACCCACAATAAAACACAACATAATATGCCATCATTTCCAAAGCGGCTTCTGGTGTGGTTCTGCTGTTCCATCCTGTGGCGTATGTATACGCGGGGCAGTTATGCTCGTACCTGATGGAAATCACGTTTGCACTGCATTTCAACAAGCTGCTCTGTTGGAGAGCGAGTGGCGAGAGGAAGCGAGAGAGAGAGAAATAGAAAGAGAACGAACGATAGAATGTTTTCCCTTTTCATCCAGATCGATCCATATGCTGTTGCTGCCGTTGGTGGGACACTTTTCTACTCCCCCCTTGTTCATTCAATATTCCGCTTTTCATTGTCGCACTTGTGGGACGAACGAGCGATTTTTCAATAAACTTCATTCTTTAATGTCCTACCCCGAGTGAAGGGTCGTGCGAGTGAGAAGCAGCAAACAGTGAAGTCGCTCTTCTCGTTCTTTCTCGATTCCTTTCAAACGCGCTCTCTGTCTCTCTTTCGTTGACGCTATGTTTTCCAAAGGACGCTTCGATGTGATATCCTTCTGCGAGAAGCCTTTCCTAACGAGCACCCCGTAGTGCTGCATCTCTATCGTTGTTGCGCTCAATGTCTATCTACCCATCTCGCTCTTTCACAACACTTTCATCAACCGTCCTGAAGGAGACCGGAGAAAGGACAACTGGCAAAGTAGGGTGCGTAGAAGCAGGTGCGGGTACGTATCGGCTTGTTGGATTCTTGCTCTAAGCAGATTTCTACACCGTCCGTCCTTCGTTTCCTACCATGGCCAACGGATGCACCCTCGCGTACAACACCGAACGTATCTCTCATCTACACACAAGTAAACATATGCGAATGCGACGACACGGTAGGGAGACGACGAACAACAACAAAAAAAGACGTCCTCTCACCAAGCATGGGGTCTCGGGACTTCGGTAACAGGGCCCCTGCTCTGCACACTGTTTTCCTTCGCTGTTTATCGCTTCCCGTTCGTTGACCTTAACTGCCGGTCCTGTCGCGTTTGATGCAGATGCATCTTGTGCCAGGCCCGGAAAAAAGGTCGAATTTTGGAGAGCTTGTTGAACGCATCCATAAGTCTATGGCCACATTTTGGGGAGTGGATGTTAAGCTCTAGTTTTGTCTCTAATTTGTCCACGTAAGTCAACCAACAGCTTCTGATAAAAAAAAAAAAACCGAAACTAAAAGCTGTTAAGACCAATTCTGACGAAGCAGAACATAATGACTGCGGAAGGTCTTCCTGCTTTTAGAACCACAAATGTTCACCCGAATTCCTGGGGATTTTCCGACACGCCTGTGCACCGTAAAGAGCAGCCATTTTACGCGAATGTCAAAAAAGGTAACTTGCATTCCCATTCTTGAACCTGCGGATGTTGTGGTCTCGGAAAGACTTGGGCGAAGCTTTTGTGTGCTGGTAAATATTCCAAGCGATTCCTCGTTTTCCCCGTTTTCTTCGCGTTAACACTGGAGTCATTTCCGGCAATTCCCGGGTAGCCGGCACAGAACTGGGAAATAGCTCCACCAATTTCGACGTCACCCGTGGTGTGCAAGGATCACCGTCCTACGGTTCGGTTTATTCGACAGAAACAGGAATGAACCCGCGGGGCCACATCACTGTTGTATTACGACGAATCAAAGCCTCTTCAAACAATTCTTCCGAACTGATACGAACCGATTTCCGTGCGTGTGAAGGTGTAGCAGCGCGTGGGTTGATAGAATTATTGCACAGTAGAAGAAGATTGGCCAACCTAATGGGAGTTGTGTGCTGCTCTACAAACATACCGCCGTACTTGCGTTCGCTACTAGGCTTGTGGGCGTTAGCGCCCTCACGCGGCATTGTGTGGGTCAGGAAAGATTGTATGGATGTGTGGGTGGTTTTAGTACCGGGCAGGATGATGAACCTTCTGGAAATGTCAAACCAAACCGTTTGCCCTGAACTTTCTTCTCAACGCGATTACGGAAGGAAAACGGGTCGTTTTCAGGACGATTGAGCGAGCAAACGGCATACGACGATGCTGTCTGACTGACTGGAACTTTAAGAACGGTTGGGTGGAATGTAATGCGTGTGGGTTGCAACGTTTATTTTATGAATTACATTGGATCAAAACGACGATCTTGTTGTAAGTTAAGTTAAACCCTTATCATAATTTTCATACATATTCCCTTACTTAAAATCGTTATCCTTACGCGTTGCTGATAAAATAGCTTTTGGAAATATGTTTATATTAAAAAGGCGGCTTTTACGCGCTGCTTTATATTACCAACGGCACGCTGTAGACAGGATTCGAACCTGTGCGGGTAGAACCCAATGGATTTCAAGTCCATCTCCTTAACCGCTCGGACACCACAGCTGTTGTGACGGAGGGCTGACTGGAGAAAATTTCCCAACTGGAGAAAAAAAGAAGATGAAATGCGTGTTGGGCTAAAAAACGGTTTCCATCATTAAAAAAGTCGAAATCATTCATCTTTATAACAAAGTTATTTATTAATTTATTTTAAAGGGTTCTTAAAGAGTTTCCAATAGTCTATTATTTCCAATGTAACTAGAATTTGTCTGCTTAAAAAGAAGAATTATATATTTCGTTTATCATTCTTTCCATTCACAAGTAAACACGGACAATTGTTTGGGTCCGATTATTTCAAGCTTTTAATTGACTAGAAGCGCGGGTCGATTTTCGATTGTTCGTAGACAAATGCGGAATGTGTTGAATAAATTAAAGAGGCAGATAAATTCTAACGCATCGAAGATTCATAACTCGTATAAACTAATTAACCAACATGGTTTACAAATCATATTAGTCATTAAGAAAAATAAGCTCTCAAAAAAAACTATTTGATATTAGAATTATATTTTGAAAGCTTTTGTAGAAAAAAAATAGTTTCTTTTATTCATAAAGGACGGTCCGTCCCTTTCGCTATTTAAATATTTAAATATTTTAAAATCTGCTCAATGATGTAAGAATATTCTTGAATGTATGACTCTTATCTTGTATTACCTCGCTCCAAAGAATGTCTATAGCATGCTAACTTATATGTTTGTTTTCAATTACATTGTTGGAAACTTTTGTAAGGTTAGAACGACCTGTCAGTAGGGAGACATCATAGGAAGGTAAGGATAGGATGCATGAAGAAAAAAGATCGGAGCCTGTCTATTTTATTGCTATAAAGCTAACTACATAAGCTTCGCAGGACCTTCGTACCCCGTATGCAGTATTGACTAGCCTACTAAGGGTAAAATTAAGTCTAGGAGGTATGAAATGGCAGGTCATAAGTTTGTATACAGCTAATATAAGTTTTGCACATGATGTTGCGGAGCGAATAATATATACAGAGATTATAAAGTATAAATATTAGATAAATAGTAGCAAATAATACACTTACATTGAGGAACACACTCCTTTTATAATAAACAACAGTACCTATATAAACAATTCATACAAATATGTGCTAGCTAATATTAAATCTTTCTTGCATTTATGATGATATTAGTAGCCATGTAGAATTTTAAAAAGGTGTTAAGATTTCCATACAGAGGAATCCACCCCATTTGTTTGAAGTGACCATTCTCTCTACTTGTATGGATGAGGCTCCGGCGAGATTCGAACTCACGATCTCCTGTTTACTAGACAGGCGCTTTAACCAACTAAGCCACGGCGCCCTGTTGAAGAGGGAAACTGTATCTCCTCCCCAAAAATCGCGCTCGCACTTCATCTTTTAATAACAAAAGCATACACAAACCTGCAGAACAAACAGCAGCGTTGTTGTCCTTTCACCCAACAACCCGAGCGCGAGAAGTTATTTGAAGCATAATTCCCTCCCCACAAGATGTGGCCACATCAACAACAACAACAAGACACCAAAGAGAAAAAAAACAACAGTACAATGCATTTCATTCGACTCTCATTTTATACACCAACAACCAACTCACCACTACGCGCCACAACTCACTTAGCGCGTCCCCGTGTGGTGTTGTACAGTTTTGTTGCCCTACTTTCGGTGTGCAAGGCAGGCCAACAAATCATCAAACAGCAGCTACCCTTAGCTGCCGTTGTTGGTGGATGCTCTGCTTTAGGGTGCACACGAGCGAGTGAGAAAGAGGCATGACCCCCGCTAATTAATGATGGACCCATGTTTCGGGCCCTGGCCACCTCCTTTGCCCCACGCTCGGTGGTTCTCGAACGGATCAACGCCGGCTAACGCCGATGAAGTTTATTTAAGAGTGAATATCACACACGCTGCCAGGCACACGATAAACAACACTGGCCCGTTTTTGTTGCAATGTGTCTCGCAGCTTGAGACATGGCTCTTGTGGCAACGCAGCAAGTGCATCGGACACCGCCGCACACACACAAACTGCAAGGGACGTATTAATCATTCACCCTAGTACCAACCGGACAATGGGAAGAGTGAACCATATTTTAATCTCCTCACTCGGGGGTTCGATTTTCCATTCGCACACGCACGTATGCTTAGTTTTGGTAGTCGTCCCCGCTGTCCGTTGTGCGCTTAATAGCCTCACGCACTTCCCGTCAAGGAGCTGTTTTCGCTTTCCAGCAACCGGCCTGCCAGCAGACCGGCACGCAGCGTACCCACCAACCACCCCCCAACGCCGTGCACGTAATGGGGAAAACGAAGAAAGGAAAATGAATTCCAGCCAGCCGATCCCCGGAGAAAGTAGGTGAGATCGTACTTCAGCAGTTCGCACTCATTTGGGGTGGGTAGCCGAGTGTTTATGATGCAACTGGCAAAGGCCGACTGATCCCGTCCCGTCGTCTCGCTGGGTGGGTGGGATGGTGGGTTGATTTAGTGTCGAAACCGTGTTAGATCTCGGCGATCTGGTCGGCACCGGAGTTCCATTCACTTGCGCGCGGGCGCGCTTTGGTTGCAATTAATATTTGCAGCCGGTGAAAAGAATGGACCGATGGAAAAGCGGGATGACTTTTTTTCCTTTTATCGAGTTGCGCAATGATGGAGAATTGGCTGTTCGGTGTCGTGGAAGGTTGGAACAATAAATAGTAAATATATGAGATCAGTTTTCGAAGGATGATCTAAGCCGAAAAGTAGTATATACAATTTAATACAATTTTTCAATTTCCTAATCGTTTTTTTTTTTACTCTAATTGACTTTACTTGTTTCTAATGAACAGCAAGAAACAATCAACCAAACATGCTTCTGTCAATAGTAAAACAATGCGGCTGACTGTTTCGACAAATATTGTACTTGGCAATTTATTTTGATTGCCCTTCTCCAACCGACAACCTTAACAAGCAATCAAGCTTGAAGGGCGTTCGAGAAAAACCTGCCATTGTTTTGTACGATCCAACGTGAAGTTAAGTAAATTAAAACATTAAACTTCCATCCGTTAGTGGTTAGTGTTTGCAACATTATTTACCATTTCCGTGGGATACAAGTTTGTTAACATTCTATTATTTACGTATGCAATGCAAATTAAACAACATTCTCTCGTGGGGAAAAACAAAACCCCCTACCGAACCAACCGTTCAGCAATTCCCTATCACTGTGATTTACTGGAAACAAGACCAATCTCATTCCCGTAACAAAGATTCACCCAAATTCCACCATAAATATAAACCGCTACCTGGCTGTGTAAGCCGGGTTTCGTCTAGTGGATGGGGAGCCACCATTTTTTTTTTTTGCAACGTGTTTAATAATATCTCTTCCTTTACTTCCTTTGGAGCGACCAGGCGGTTCGATTCGAAGGGCAAAACGACCGACTGGCAGAGCCAAACGGCACTTTCACGAGTTATCTATCTATTTTCCTCCGGACCGCGGAACGTCTCTCTCTCTCTATCTCTCTGGGGCTGTCCGTACTGGGCTTTCACGCGACCCACCAACCCGCGCACGTTACTTTCTGTCCTGCTGCCTCCCCCTGCTTACCACCCAGTCCCACCACCCAGTACAATCTCATTTTATCGTTTATCTTTGCCTTGTCTTGTACTTGTGCCGCGCTCGAATCGTCTTCAGTGTAGCATAACAATATTTGCACCCCCCCCCCCCCCCCCTTCAATTTTTACCTTCTTCAATCCTCACCTTACTTCACAGTTCCAAAATGGTCTTTTTGCTTCGTGTTTCGCTTAGAGAAGCGCCGAAGAAGCTGCCAGCCAAAGTGCGAGAGCGAAGGGTAATTTTATTTAACGGAAAATTAACGAACGTGACACGGCCAACCAAAGCGAAACCGTCATCTCGAACGTTACGGTATGTGTGTGTGTGTATGGAAAAAGAGAGATTAGGTGAGATACGGCACATCGCAGCTTCCGTCAATTTCTTTGACCATGGTCATGTTTGCTGCTGTTACACCACATTGCTTCATTTAAATTAACCACGGTGGCCACGGCGCGCTGTCGGTTCAACCCCCCCTCCCGATCGGCGAATGTAATAAGCAGGGCACAAAGTTAATGGGAGCATCTTCTCCAGCTAAAGATACTTCTGGCAGGCTGAAGACCAACCAAACCAAACCTAAGTTCTCTCTATTGTTTTTATCAGTGGGCAGACTTCGTTTCTCTTACTCATTGACTGATTGGGGTGGGGTCTGGCGGGGGTTGGGATGACGACACAACCAACCCCAGATAGTTCCACCTCCCTGCTCAAGCACAACCCTTTCTCCCTCCCGTACCGCCCCAGGTTGATGGTGGTGAGGCTATCTCGGCACGCCTGGTGAAAGTGTGTCACTATAGTGATCGAAAATTGGTATCTGTTGGGGTCTATTGTTTCTTTACTACAAGTGGCTCAATGGTCTAGGGGTATGATTCTCGCTTTGGGTGCGAGAGGTCCCGGGTTCAAATCCCGGTTGAGCCCAGTAAACACACTTTCTTTTTAAGTAACAGCAGTAATGGAATGCAAATGAGAAAGGTTTTGGAGGCGCGAGGCTCCTCTTCGCCAGTCATCGTCACTTCAGTGGTGGAGGAGGTACGTGAAGAAAGTCTCTTGATGATGGGGGATGGAATGAGGGGTTGATTCTGAAGCTTTGTATGTAAGCAGCTTAAAGTTCGTAATATTACTTGTATAATGTTTGTTTAATTCAGTATAATTTGCCCTTCATATATAATACAAAAGTTACCCCCTACAACACTACAAGTTCAATCCATATCAGGATTTCTAACTGCTCTGCTATGTTATGCAGAAAAACCATTGTTACACAATTTGTATAAAAAGTTAAATAACCCTGCAAACCCTAAAGTACTTAAATGTTAAGGAAATATATTTTAGCATCATGTTTATTATTTCTCAAAACATTGCAAAAAGCACTTGCCAGAGACTCATCACTCACTAGTAAGTTCACTAGCCCATTCGTTACCCACTGCTTTCCTTCGATAACTTTTTTGAGAAATGCTTGGCAAGCTTATCCTATTTTCAGAAAGCTATTCAAACAAAGTTTACCAAAACATGTTTGCCAGGTTCAATTTACAATTTGTGAGAACAGCAAATAAACTTATAAGAAGTTAGAAAAATTGAATTTGAAACCATATTCGTTGGGTGGAAATGATGATTCTCGTTGGCGATTCGTTGGTAATTGTATAATGTCATTTAATTTAAATATTGCAAAACTGCAAAAATAAAGTTTTGGCTTCCGTAACCATTGAACCATTCATTCGTTTAATTAAGCAAAAATCTAGATATAAATATTGAACAAATGTAACAAAACCATTCAGCAAGACAGGCAATGCAGTTAAGAGTAAATTACTACAAAGAAACCCGAAATTGCAGGTCAACACTTACCAAGATTGCAGCGCTGAAAAGAAAAGAAAGAAGAACAAATATAAGATGAATTGAAATTATTAAATAATAATAATTTATGAACAAAATAGTTCCGATACTTTCGAAAAATGCGTTTAATTAATTGAAAAATATGATCATATAAAATCTTATGAGAAGCATAAATGACTAAAACCATGTCCAGTTTTGAACACCAAGATGCAAGAATAGAATTAATTGCTATTTTAAACAAAATGAAGCTGAAAAACTATCCTAAATATAGCAATTGCTGATGAACTGAAAACACATAAATATAGGACACAGAAATTGGTCATTTGCAATCAAAAATCAAAGAAAAATTCTCCATCATGCAATACACATCACATAAAATGGAAAAGCCACTCGAAACACACTCAAACACACATACACACACGCACTAATAAAAATTGGTGACGCTTCCGGAATCTCATCCTAGTCGTCGTCGTCGTCGTCGTCGCTTGACCCGTACCACCGGATGAGAAGAAAATCAAGTTATCCAACCGTCCAACACAGAGGCCTTTATGCGCGCATCACAACCATACCCAGCGATACACGTCCGCTAAGCGGCGTTCTTCCATCCCCATCATCCACCATAACCACCAGGCGGCTCCATTACGGTGTGAAAATTCATACTCTGGCGTGCGTATGGTCTGTACCTCCTTCAAAAACCGACCGAACAAAGCAGGCACAAAGTACTTTTCTCTCTCTTGTTCATCTCTCTTACTCCCACTCTCTCGCTCTCTCTCTCACACATACGCACAGTGGGAATCGTTTTTATTGGCTTTTCCCACACACACACTTGCCCAACTCACAGCCTGCTTCGGTGTTGCTTGGTTGTGTGATGTACGCACCACTGTAATCCAGGCGGGTTTTCCGGTTTTAAGGATACTTTGCCAGTTTCGATACCACCGTCCTCTACTTTTCCTCTTCGTCCCACCCCACCCTATCGAAACACCGATGAAATGTGAATCCGTTTCGATTGGGCGTTAATTTATTGATCCCCTTTGACCGACTGGCAGAAACACGTCGCGCATTTTGGGGCACACCGTTTTCCACAAGAATGTGTGCGTGTGTGAGTGCGAGTGCGAGTGTGGGAAGTGACATTTTCCCCAAACACGCTTACGGATCTTATCAACTGATTATGGCGCTGCCCCATAATCGGACACTAAGTGATGCGGATTGTGGGCAAGTGTAGCCGTACGGGGACGGATTCCGGTGGAACGATGGAACAACCCGGAAATTGAGTGGGCGACAGAATGTGGCTTTTGCCGAGACAGCCACCACACAGCCCACGTTGATGCTCATTCGGGTGCGGGTGCCCCGTTTTATTGTTGTTATTGTTAGCTGCCAGTTAACGATGTACTGTAATTATGATAAGATGACCTTAAAGGAAAAAGGCGATAGGATGGATAAAAGGTATGCAAAATATAAAGTTGCAACATTGGAAAGGTCATTTTGCCGTATGGAAAACACAGTTTGGAAAATTGTTTTTCCGGAGAAAAACAAATACAAAGTACAAAGGTTCAGTAGAGAATGTTATCATCACCTGCTGAATGGCTTAACTAACATTTATAAAAATAAAAGACTTTAGAAAATAATTTATTATCTTCTCGACAAACTTCGATTCTTCATCAAATTGATGGGATTGATTAGTGTTCAACATCGCGCCAATACCTTCACCAGAGCAAAAAAAAGCAACCAAATAAAGACACAAAACCACCCGAAAACCACTTCCTACCGAAAAGCCTGTGCAAAGTGGGTCCGCTAACGGGAATAAAGTCTTTTCCATCTTCCACCATCATTTCGGAGTGAGAAAAAAAGTGTAATAAGAACAGAAGCTTGCTTAAGTCTTTGCCGCTCCAGGCGCGCCTCACGAGGCAACACAGCCGCCAAAAAACAGAACCTTAATTTCGTTCCTTCCCGGCACTTGCTGTTTGCTCGTTCTTTTCACTTTGACCATGTCGGAAAAGCGTGCAGTGAAGAAGCGCTCCGAAAAATTGGCCCATCATCGAGCGTGAGAGCGAAAGAATGAGAGCAAAAGAGAGAGAGAGCGAGAAGGCCATTTACCGTTTGGCTCAGGTGGTGGATTTGAGGCTTCCTTCAAGGGTAGCCACGTCTCCACTCAAACAGGTTCAATGAAATATTTGAACGTTCAACTTACACCGAGACTTACGGTTACCCTCTGGCCTCGCCCTCGCGCACCCAC
The DNA here is from genome assembly GCF_013141755.1 of Anopheles stephensi. Taxonomy (NCBI): domain Eukaryota; kingdom Metazoa; phylum Arthropoda; class Insecta; order Diptera; family Culicidae; genus Anopheles; species Anopheles stephensi. The sequence continues at coordinate 62,648,483 of NC_050202.1, read as the reverse complement.
CCTCAACGTCGGCGCTGCTTTTTTTCTGGACAGCATAGGAATGCGCACCAAATCGGTGGGATTTCTCTGTTTGTAATTTATTTCTTTTATACCACAATCGATGAAGACGCCCGTCGAATTGGCCCGTTTTTGGCCCGCTGATGGCTAAAGAATGGCTCAGCACAAGGCAGGAAGCAAATGCTCTTGACCGAGCGAGCCACACTATCGTTCGCTAGGGCGCGGGAAGGTGCGTACAGTAGGAAAATGACTTCTCGTTCGGTTGCCAGTCCCTCTGCTGGCCTTCCGGTATGCGCACATACACACACATACACGTGTAGAAGCATTCTGTCCGGCATCGATAATGATGCTTCAATTCTCGCACGATATACACCACACTCGCCGATCCATTACCGGTGTGTGCGCCGTTATCGACGATGCGTCGTCGGCCTGAGCCGCCCGCCGGGCGTTGTACATTCTTCTCACCGTGAGAATTAACAGCAGCACCCGAACGGGGAGGCAACTAATAATGGGCGAAAATAGACAATGTGAAGCATAAATAAGTATGCCCCGACCGCGCGCAACCCGATGGCACTGTCCGGAAGGCAGGCACACACAGAAACACACGTGGAAGTTGCCCATTTGTCTCTCTGCTTCTGCCTGGTTCTACATCTGCATCTGCACAAAGTTTTCTTATGACGGTCTCATTTTTAAATGACAGTAATGACACAACACAACCAGCCCGTCCATCGTTCTCGTTGAATACATTAATTAACAGATCGTGTAACAGAATTGTCGACAGCGCATCAAACGGATCATATGTACGTAGAGAGAGGACAGATCGTAATAGCTCTTTTTCTCTCTCTCGACCCCTTAAGCATAATGATGGCCTGCAATCAGCCCGTGTTTTGTGTCGGTTTTCTCTTAAGCGGGAAAAAGGGATTGTTGAGTTAAATGACGGATTAAAAGGGAAGCGGCGTCCTTCGGAGTTGTTGGCATTCAGAGTCATTAATGTGTGTGTGCACGTTCGATGCGAAGGGAAAATGCTATGTAGCGGTGTTTATGTTTATAAAGGGCTTTGAGAGCACACCCTTCGACACGGGGATGTAGCTCAGATGGTAGAGCGCTCGCTTAGCATGTGAGAGGTACCGGGATCGATACCCGGCATCTCCAAGAAATCTTTTGCCATTATTTATTGATGGTTTATACATTATTTTTAAATTACCTTCCCATACAAGGTAATTGTAGGTTTAATAGATAAAACAGAAACAAATACTTCAAAATAACAGATAAATGAAAGGATAAATTACTGTGTGTGAAAGATATGCATGCATCGCGTTGCAAGGGGTTTGTGGGCAATAGACACCCCTAAAACAAGCATCACCCACAATTTTACAACCCCCAATCAAAAAAGAGCTTTGGGCTCAACCGGGATTTGAACCCGGGACCTCTCGCACCCAAAGCGAGAATCATACCCCTAGACCATTGAGCCACATGTCAGAAATGAGTGATAAAACTTCCTGTGGCTTTTCCTTATCAAACGAATTTATTACACTTTCTGTTAGCATAGCTATACATATTGACGACAAATATTGACTTTAAGCATTTCTTTCCACATTTCGCTTCCAGTACATAATATATAAACATCACAATAATCCATTCCAGTTTTATTCTTCTTCGTTTTTTTTCAGTGAACAACACAGTTGAGTGTAGCTTGCTGTCCGTCTGCGCTACTAAACCTGGATGATTCCGCACATTCTGGTTGCTTGCCCTACCTAACTAATTTCCAACTACTTAGCGTGTAGTAATTCTAAAAAGTTAGCTTTCTCCGACATTATTTTAACCTTGTTAGAGTTGTATGGAGCGATGGAGCATTATCAATAATGTCATGACTTGAAAACGCCTCTGATAGCAGATAACATTGCGGTTAAGCGATAGGCTGTCGCTTGCGGCTCAGTTATCGTGAAATTATTTAGCCAGCAATTGTTTTACCTTCGTCGCATAAACCGTCTTTCAAATAGCAGTGTTCATTGGATGAATGTGATCTTACTTCATTAAGCATTAAAATTCCGATTGGGTTTCGAAGTGTATTGAAAGAAGGTGCCATCATATGGTCCTTTTGACACATTGAAGCAGGAAAAAGATCGTTGTCCATTTGACGATTTAGTTAATCGAACTAGAGCAGCAATTTCCATATTTATTTATTATTTCGGTGTAAAACCACTTTAAGACATCCGATGAAAGCTTTTGATTTGATTATGTGTAAAACCACATGTTTTTTTCTCGAAATGTTACTATGAACTTATTCATTTAGATCGGTCAACTATCTGTCAATATCATCTTCCTCTTTGTGGAAGAAGATGCAAAAAGAAAAACAAGTCATTATGACACCTTCATTCAACAAATTTTGGGGTTTTTATTCATTTATTTAATTCCCATTATGTAGAGTCAGTTCCGTAGTTTTCCTTAACGAATTAACAACGTGCATGAGACCCTAGGGAAATATTATCTTGCTGAAAGTTACACAAATCACAACGTTATTGATCTTTGCATAATGGTTAGTAAATTGAATAAACTTATGTAATATTTTCGATTAAATTCAATGTAATAAATCAACATCACTTCTCTCTCCCACACACGATAACACAAACACGACTAGAGCATGCGAATGTTAACCTTCACCTACCGCCTACTTCATCACCTACCGCCTACTTTAACATTGTGCTACCCCGGACGCTTATACCTATAACCTAACAAAGTCTACATGCAAAAAACAACTCTTGGGCTCAACCGGGATTTGAACCCGGGACCTCTCGCACCCAAAGCGAGAATCATACCCCTAGACCATTGAGCCACGTGACTATTGCATTTTTTACGATCTTTTTAAACCAAAGCAACCACCCCGAAATAAGGCCAAACACAGCTTCCTTGATGATGGGATAAAAAGCATCGAATTTATACCCATAACCATAAGCCACACTCACACAATCAAATCGAACAAAGGCAATCAAGTTGCTCATTCTTGCACAACCGAATCCAATGGCGGATATCATGATCATATGATTTGATGGTTGTTACCAAATCGAACTTAACTATATATCAAGCCTTTTAGATACTGATTAAGGGTAATCTGAATAAACATATGGGTGAAAACTAAACACAAGAATCGACAGAAGATTAAGAAAAAGTATAATCGCCAAAAACGAAATACTTTTACCCATTTTCCAAAATTATAAAAACAACCAGCAGAGCAGAAATTACTAATTATTTACTCCCTGAACAATTATAACAAATCCCCTTATTAACATTAACATCAAACACAAAAAGAAATCTTTGGAGATGCCGGGTATCGATCCCGGTACCTCTCACATGCTAAGCGAGCGCTCTACCATCTGAGCTACATCCCCTGGCCTCTTGCCCGCCTTTCTTTGCACAATAAAATCCCAATCCAATTCAGCCCATGTCACGGTTTGCTTCGGCATGGGGTGGCTTTTTTCCTACATTAAACATTACTTTAACCGCCCACCGACCAAAACCTAAGCATATTTACCGTTTATCAGCAGTTGTACTACACCACTTCTCTTTCCCACCAAACAACCCCAGAGTGTGTTCGGCGTCGCCCTCACCCTCGCGAACCGACGATGTACGCCGATGAAGCGATAAAAGACACCGACTTCCACCACCACCATCTGGGTACGATGCGGAGAAGGGCGCAACTTGTGAAAAGGCTCGGAGGGGTTCATCGTACTTCCACAGCATTGAGGGTGGTGAAAAACAACAGGGTGGAAAAGTAGTAGTAGTAGTGACGAGCGAGGAGCAGGGCCAACACAAATCTCACTCTGCTGCTGCTACTCCTTCGAGTTCTCATCTTTTTCCATGCTGATCTGGAATCGGTTGCTCCCGCGTTTCACAAAGCCGTACGCCGTCCTTCGTCGCCACCGCCACCATCGTTCATCGAATTGCGTCTCACTCACATCTCACCGCGCGTACTCAACTGGTATAGGAGATGCTGCCACCCGATGCTCGCCATAGCAGAGCCGCACGTACACATACCGTTTCGTGAGCCAAGGAGGGGTTGAGACGGTCGATCCGGGGGACCGTTTTTCGTTCGTTCATACGTTCGTTCTTTGGTTTCAACATCGGCAAGAATTGTACAACATCGTCTTCTTCATGTTAGCGCATCCCATCAGCGTGGCGGCGGCGGATCCACTGTGCCGCCTCCTGCCTGGATTGTGGATCGGATGGTTTGGAATTTCTCTCGCAGCGCCACGGCAGCATATTCGACGGAAATGAGGGCACCATTTTTTATGCACTGAGTTGACCCTTTGCACCAAGCCAAAAGGGAGCGCGCGTAAGTTGGGCGAAGCGAGCCAGCGCACGACCATCGAGAGCGGCAGTAGCATAGAGAATTGATATTTCACCGCGCTTTTTCCCTTTGAAACGGTGCGCTTCCTTCCGTGAGGGAAGTCAACGATATGCCCATGATGATGGGTAATGATGATGACGATGTTGCTGATGCTGGGTGGTTAGCGCAGAAGGTTGTGTGCCGCTTCAGACGCTGGTAGCAGTAGTTGTAGGGCTCGCTTCTCAAACAACGCCATCCCACGATCAGCCACCACCACCACTTACGTTCGGGGAGTTAATTTTGATTTGTGAAGTGAAACTCATTAATTTTGGTTTAACATTTTGACAAACGGAGCGACGGAGCAAACGGGAGCCTGAGGAAGGTGCGCGCGGGCATTTCCCTTCACCCCGGATCTTTGCCGAATCTTTACAAACTTCGGGCCACCTTTCTTCCCGGAAGGATGCACGATTCCGTACCGTGCTGAGGTGGTGATGAAAAATTAGTTTTGCCATCGTTGCAAGCGTAGCTGGGTTAGGGTGGAGGAGTGAAGGGTGTGCGGTTCCATGCTGCTAGCTGTAACATGAAAAATATTAATCACGAGCATTGAAACCAATCGAGATAACAAGAGCAAAGTTTGGCGAAATTTGTAATGCGAACTACCCGGTCTCGCTGGAAAACACTATCGAACGGAGGATCAAAATGGTTGTTTGTGTGTTAAGGGTGAAAATAGATAAAGGTAGTGCCGAACTGGAGAATAGTAAATACGTGCCAAAATAAGAAGAAAGGAAGTACTTAATTTAAAGTTTCAACGAAATTTGGGGAGAGAATGTCTCAATTCCCCTAATTGGTTTACCAATTTCATTATTTAAATCGAAGTCCGCTAAATGAAGCTAAGCGTTCGTCATCTGAATCTGGAGGCTCCATACTTTTCTATTCCGTGACTTTGTAGCCACAAGTCCTTCGTTGCTTAACTATAAAACATTCGTGATCCTGAAACTTTAGAAAGAGTTGTCGAAAATCGCATTCCGAATCCTAATTTTCCTGGAATATTTTCAGCAGTTTAAAACGTTCTGATAAATTATTAATTATCAAATATATTTTTAATTTACATTAGTTATCAGGTCTCTGAGCAGGAGGATGTCTGGAGCTTGAAGTTCTGTTGAGGAGTGTAAATTTGAAATGAAGCAAACATCTGCCTTCCTCACTTGAATCGCAAAAAGAGGATTCAACTTGGCCAAAGTCATCTGACACAGTCCCACCTGACGCAAACACAAAGAAAGACCCTATAATTCCTTCCCCAATTATATTCCAAAAAAAATCGTCCACAGACCAACTTGTCAGTTCAATTACACTAACGGTAGAAAATTGTTATCACATGTGTACCGCTTGCACAACTTCAAATTAATTATATGCAGTCGAAACAAACCGAATGAAGATGTTCTCCCAAGTCTACACACGCTTTGAGAGGAAAAAACAGACACACACGCAATTGGTTAAATAACACATCCACAGGTCGTCTTCCTTGTGTGGCAGTTTTTGTTGTTTGCTAATTTGCTAAAGGGAGTTTGGGTGCCATCATCACAAAGCAAAATTTTAATATCGCCATCAAACGCACGCTTATCGCGTTTGGCTGTTTCTACGGCCGATAAACAGCGATCGGTAGTGTAAAACAACAACCCCCAAAAACAAAATATGCAAACGAATCCAAATATCGTCCAATGAAGGCAACGGGATTTCCCAATAGCTGCGTCGAATCGATCGCGAAGAAGGAGGAGGAGGGCATAGAGCGTAGTGGGAATCTTGATCTTCACAGAAGCAATCCCGAAATCTCGCTATCTGCCTTATTTGTGGCGTACAGAAAGAAAGGAAAAGCAAGAAACCACCAAGATAAGAGAGACCATTCAGATGAATGTAGTACGCGCAGGGTGGGTCGGTTGGTCGGTGGAAAACTAAATAATAATAAAAAAAATGCTAACTGTACTTAATGCTTGCGATGTAATAACTCTCCAACTGCGGTTTTGTTCGGATTACCTTTCTTTTCTAGTATTGCCCGTCCCATTTCAGCACATAAACGGCCGTTTTCGCTCTCTTTCCCTTTCCCACATCTCACTCGCCATCTGGTGGTTGGCTTTAACCCTGCGAAGATTTAAACCGTGCTGGCGGGCTGGGCGCTTCAGTTCCCGGCCGCCCCTCATTTGTTGCCGCCTATTGTGTATGTATGTGTTGTCTGCCTGTACGCTGTTGTTCCGCGTTTCGCGTCGCGCTACCATCGATGAGTGTCGTCATAGTTACCGCACGCTACCGGGTGTTTTTACCCCCCCTGACAGTAAGAAAAAGATAACAAAAGCACGAGCGAGAAGCAAAGCGAGGGATGAAAGAAAAGCTCACACGCGAAGATGTACGCCGCGACCAACGTTGTTGGTGATGATGGGCGGCACGCAGCTGGTGGTGGCGGTGGTGATGGTTGTTCTCCTCCTTCCACCCCATTGCTTCTTTCTTCTGAGCGAATTGTTGCATCGGTCGGATGGTTTTTCTTCCGCCCGTCCGGTGGTAGATTATTGTGTGTGATTAACCGTTTTTTTATCATCCGCTTTAACCGTACGGAAGGTGAGCAAAAGCATTTTGGAATTTGCATCGGAATGTGTCCCTCTGTTGGTTGGCTGCTGCTGCGTTGCTAATGCACCGTAATCGACGGGGTTTAACTGGATTGTTTTACACGGTTTCCTAATTCGGTAAATTAATTGTTTCACATCGTGTGACATTTATATACGTGTGAAATAACTCGCCTTCATATCAAGGTCCATAATTTGACTTTTTTTCTTAAAGTGTGCAACACACACAGTTTGAAAGGAAAATTTGTCTGGGTGTTTTGCATTCAAACTCCGGTGGTGATGTTTCCTTCCAGCTTATTGGATGGATCAAGATGCTGATCATCGATCGAAATAGATCAAAATCTATTAAGCAAAAGAGGGGAAGGTTTCCATCACAGTACATCGATTAGTGACTGAGTAGGAGTAGACGGAGTTAAGAAAATTAAATTACATTATATCATCCAAAAATCTTGAATCGAAACCCAAAAAAGCTTCTAATCGCTGAAGAGGTTAAAGGAGGTTGGAATCCCTAAATAGATTCTACTCCTTCTGCTTGGACTTCTCTCAATTGATCCTATCTACGACGAACTTCACTTCATCTACAGTCCTACAGTACTAACGGACTTGCTGCTCTTCTGAGTCTCGTGCCGACAAGGTCGTCAGGATAAAGAGAAGCTTCCTTCCTTCGTGAATCATGCTCCATGGTCATAGGTCCTTGGTGATGCCTAAATATTGCAAAAACATTCGCTCCAACATCCGACATTAAATCTAAGGAAGTGATTCAACATTTTTTCGATGAATCATCAGAGTTATGAGAAATTTTAAGGAAGAATACTGTTATTACCTGTCAGAAACACGTAGTAAGAGTTAACATCTGCAATAAACATTAGGATGTTACCTTCCAAAACATAAGGAATGATTTCGTTATGTTGTTATCATTTCTGGTAAGCGAAATGTTCCATACATTTCATAAATAGTTGAGTTGCTCTCCAATTTTTTCAACTGCAGCTTCTCCTATTTTCCGTACACTATTTACCAGTAAGTTTCACAATGAAACTTCACTTTTGCTCGGCTCGACCACATCTACACAACGAACGACGCGCATGCAACAACAATCAATAGACAAATCACTTGGAGAAGCGAGCGAGAAGGGGCCGGGCCCGAGATCGACACCAAACCGTAAGCCATACCATATCTATGCTAATTGGAAAAGAACATATAGACACACCCCTGTCGGAAGCGCCACTGTTACCCGGCGTGTGCTAAATAGTCGACCGGCCACTGTTTCGATAATTCTCACCCTCTGCCATTCGCTGCTTGGCTTGGTTGAACCAAGCGCCACAGTACGGGTTGGAATGTACGCTTTGTAAATGTATACACTTCTCACCACAGACCAGAGCGTCGCAGTGGTTAAGTGGTGCGTGACGATAGGAATTTGTCGGTGATATTAATTTAAATACTGTCCAAGAGAGCGCAATGCGTGACTGGTGTAATGCGGGTTTAAGAAGTCTATAAAAAGAAAATTATTATTACTGAGCTATATGAATATTTCAAAACAGCGACAAGCTGTGAAAATCACAATTTGCAAGCATCGTGGATTCGAAATTCAACAAATAGATCATTTGATATCGATCAGCCGTGGTCGAACGCAATCAATAGACGACAACGTAAGTGCACACGAACACACACGCACACGACCAATACATGCATTAACACCTCAAATCCAACCACGTTTGCAGCATTCCGCAACGACGGAACGGAATTAACGAGTCGACCCCGGCCCCAGACCGTTCCAGCGCACTTCACGAAAGCTTGGGGATTCCGCCAGATGCCGACTTTCGTGTCATGTAGCACCGGATCGTGCACGACCGTAATATCATCATCGTCGAGTGGTGCCGGTTTGCTCGTCGCTCGGGCCCACCACCACCCACCGAACCGGAACGCCTGGAATGGTCGGATGCCACCGATTGAACAATGAAGCTGAAAAGGATTAGTAGCTAAGCGGTCGCTAGAAGGCAAGCAAGAAGCAGACACACAAGTGGACCTCCGCACCATCGCACGCAGCAGGACACAAATTAGAAGGCCATCGGGGTCGTTACTGAGCAGCGCTGGCAAAACCGCAACACAGGGTGAGAGCAGGCGAACGGGGAAAATGTCCGTTCCTGCTGCTCGTGTTCTGGTGACTAAAATAACCCAGGACACACGGTGCAAGTGCACGAATACACACGCAAACCGTGTGTGTCCATCTGGGGAGATTCTGTTTCTGGGCCTTACTTGGAACACCCCGATGGAATCGCAATACGTACATACAAAAGTTTAGCCATAGATCGGTCGCTCGCTCGCTCGCTGCTGCAGTCTATTATTTGACAATGTGATACGTGCACTTTCCAACCCGGTGCAACACTAGACCGGGGACGGGGATCGACCTAGAGCACAAGATTAGCATAATAAGAGATGGATTTGCAGCGGAATACCAGATGAGCTTTTTTTGGTGCGGGAGAGCCTTTCCAGCGTATGGAACGGATTATTTACATTAACAATTGTTAGGCATGGGTTTGTTTTACTCTATTTTGTATCTTTCGTTCAGGCTTGATACTGCACCACGCTGAAAAGAGTTCACAAATAAAAGCTAAACAATAAAATGATTTGAACAATAATATTGTATGTGTTGCAAATGCAACAGGCAACAATCCGCGAGAATAAATGAATTAGATGCCTTCTTTACATCCGTGAATAAGTGTATTTTTTGTGAATTTCGGTTACACTTTTGGCAGATAAAAAGCTAAACGTCTTCTTTCTCTCGCTTTATGGCTGTTACTGCCTTGTGTAACGCGGTCATTCGCCCTTTCCCTTCGCTCTCTTGCTCCGGCTTTCTCTGGCTAGATTTGTTCTCTTCGGCTGCGCTCGTGGCTCATCCTTAAGTGGCTGCGTACTTCCGCGGTCGACTGTCATCGCACTTGACGTTGACGTTGTATTTTGTCAACAGTATGCTTTTATGAAGAAGAATATACTTAAAAGAAAATTGGTTTGAATCATAAAAAAAGAAATAGAATGTAAATTGTAGATCACATAGTAAATCAGATTAAATCATAGTTATGAGGAGAAATAAAATTAAATAAATTTATAGATTTAGATAAATGAACTTGTTTGGAGTGGATTTAAAAAAAGTTTATACAAAGTAATATTTAAACAAAAATATGAAAAGAATCAATTATTTTCGATTGATTATTTTCTAATTTTATTATTTATCGTTAAACTAAAAATCTTTTAGCTAACGGACTGTTTATTTTATTTATTTTATTACTTATTAATTCAATTTTTAAGAAAATCATCATCCATTGAATGTTAAACGATAACAACGATGTAAAGCTTAACTATCCATCTTCAAACAAAAGATACAAACAAACTCACGTAGGGCGATTACACAAATGATAATGAATCAATCAATGACAGCACCGATTAGTCAACCGTTCAAGTACTTTAAACTCTTTCGGTTGCATGAGAGGCTCGCTTCACTGACATTGACCTACCAACCTCCCCAGGATTCGGTTCCATTTTCCCACTGGAACAGAAAAAGGTTTGGCCTTTCTACCGACTCCACTTGCACTCATGCATCCATCGGGATTTTCCGCTGCAAGGTAATCTTTTTCCCATCGTCCTCATAAAGGAAAAAAAGCGAGGAAAATCAAACGGACATTACCATGGAAACCTAACCTGGCATCCCAGCAAAGATTGACTTCCATTTCTCGTGCAAAATAAATTACTTGACTCGCTCACTACCTTCCACCTCCCCCCCCATTAACTCTCCCCTGTTCCCAAAGTCCACTTTCTATCACCACTCGCAGGGTGGATCATAACACCCTTACGGAGCTGAAAAGCACAACCCCTTTTCGAAGGGCGAGCCTCCTCCTCCATGTCCGTATCCCGAACGAGAACCGCAAGCTCAGGGGATTGAAAGTCGTTTGAAGAAGGTCACAGGCAGATTTTGGACACAAAATGGCGACTACTTGGGCCGGGGGTTTGCCGGGTGGGGGGAAAGCAAAAGCACCACCAAACACTGTGTGGTGGATGCACACACACCCGGGGTCGAACACAAAGAGTTGGCAAGAATGTTTCAGAAACATTAAATATGTACACGTAGACACACACATACACACGTGCCGAGTTTTGAGTGGAGCAAACCGGGCGGCGATGAAGGTGAAATGGTTGTTGCAATAAAAAGAGAAGCAAAACAAGCCCGGTCGTTTCTTCGTGATCTGTATAATCCTGACCTCCTGAGTGGTGTGTGCTTTAAAAACCGTCGTGCTTCTTCTCGCTCTAGCTGACTCTGCTGAACCGATCGAAACACCACAACCAGAAGCGTCAATTTGCGGAAATGAGCTTGATTTTGTTAACACACATGAAAAGCACCTTATCCACCCTTCCTAAGCAACCCTGTCTGCCTGTTCCCGTGTTCTCAAAACTTGGGTAGTTTAGCCCAAATGGGCTAACCCACAGCGTGGAGATGAGAAGGAGTGATAGCTTGTACCACTCACTGCGAAAAATAAAGAGAGAAAGTGAGAGAGTGAAAACGAGGGAGAGCGATGGAAAGCTAAGTTTCAATGCCTACTACCACCTGTAGAAAGAGAGAGGGAGAGAGCGAGCTAATGTTTGCAACTCTTCTTGCACACACACGTTGGTGTCCGGAAATCATTTTCATCATATTGAGAGATTCGTCCACCGCGTCGTCCACACAGGACGACAAAGGAAGCGTATAGAATTTTATTTTTCCTGTCTCCCTCAATCACCCTTCCTATTTTCTCTCTCTCTCTCACTCTCTCTCTCTCTCTCTTACTCTCCAGTGGGGAGATGAAAAGTTTACGCAACAAAGCAACGGGAAAGGATTTGTGCGGGATGTGGACGATGCGATACAACAGCCCGACAATGAATGGTTTCCATAGCACAACAGCGCTACGTGAGTGTGCGAAAGAAGTGAACGAGCGAAAAGCAGCTGGATGCGAGAACGAGATGCAAAACGAGCTCACGCGAAGAAGCGTTTGTACGTGCGATGCTTGTTCCGCGTGTTTCGCGTGCCAATATTGCTCCGCTTATTTCACGAGCCTCCTGTTCTAGGGTCCGGTCCGGTTCTACCCCATCGAAAAACAACAACGGAACCTGGAGGAGAAGCAAATCTTCCGAGTCCGGGCCGAATCGGCTTGTTGATTATGGTTTTCACGTTAACGTAGCGTGCCACTGGCAGTTAAAGAAAAGGATAGTCGGACCGTGTGCGCGCTTCACACAGACTTCACACAAGAAATACCTTCCGAAACGTCCTAGTATAAATCAAATTAGTAACGTATCGTTGAAGTTCGCGTTTTTTTGTGGGGTGCTTTCTGGAGCAGCCATCCGAACTTTCATTACGATTAATTATGATTACTTTAGCGTTAAAAATGAAGCATAAATTTAGTGTGCGGAGACATTGGATCGCTAACGGGCGTACGGTGAACGCGATGGAGACGCCCGGTGGTTTGTGAAATGATGGTTGAGTTGGCCGGTGTTTACTATCGTTTAAATGGAAAACAAACGCAGTAAAAGCTTATCGTTTATCTTGCTTTTAGTAGCACATGAAAATGTGTTAAAAACACTTGAATTGTATCCGTCTTAATGAATAATAGCCATAAACGAAATTTATGGAACAATTCCTCATTTTGAAATTCAAATCAAATGAAAATTATTCTTAAACAGGACTCACTCTTCCCCGCTAATTTATTCAATAATCTTCAAGCTAACCCTTTCATTCGCCTTTTTGCTTCAATTCATCACGCTGGCTTCCAGTTAACGCCCGAGTAATTGAGCTACCTTTCTAAAACGGGTTCTCCAAAATTTCCACGCGATGCGCGATAGGATAAAAATCCCGAACCACCCAAACAATACCACCATCAGTAGCGAAAAGAGGGTGAAAGCAAGACAAAAGGAGTGCACCACAACACAATAAACGAAGCCGGGAAAGTGATAGGAAAACAAAACCGAACAATCGATTAGAGATACAAATGAAACGATAATACACACACACATACAAACACCTATAATAGGGCGAGTAAGTGGCGGTATTGATGGGCTTTCCGATACAAAAGCCGAAGCCGAAAACTAAAAATCTCTTCACCAACCAACCACACAAAAGAGTTCAAGAAACGGTTCAACCCCGGGAGTGTCAAATCGCTTGGGAAAGGAAGCATTAGAGCTGTGTACGAGAACGAGTTGGGTGATTGGTAGAACTGTGCTTTCTTGGAGTCTAGCACAATGGGCTGATAAGACTCTTCGAAGGAGGACATACATGTTTCTCTGCAAAAAAGAGTATTTTGATAATTAGACTAAGTTTTATTAAAGCTTTGTAACTATAGATAAAAATTATATAAAATTTTCCAAAGACACCAGCTATTAACATCAATAATTCCCCACAATCTAACCCACTGTTTGAATCTTTTCCAAGCAGTTAAAATCTCTTCGGTCGATAGATTCTTCCCACCTCTTCAAAATACACACAGATACCAATGCTCCTATCCAGCGGGAACACGTTTCCGCCCTTTTTTCGAACTGTCGTGGCAAAATTGAATCGGAAGCCCTTTTTGTGACCAGTTGTTGCTACGGTTGGTTTGCTGCAGCGAGTTTTTCTCCACCCAGTTCTACCCAGTTTCGTATCCTGTTACTTGAGCTTGGATTGAGACACACTTTCTGTCGCTTGTTTGAAAAGGGAGAAAGGCTTCGTTCGTAGAACTTGACCGTTATTTGGTAGCTAACATTAGAAATGAAAAGGCTTTGCCCTTACATTGAGTTTAGTAAGCTAATGCGACTGCTACCTTTTTCTTCACAGTTTTAATGTAAGAATTCAGTTCAACTCAGTTCAATCAAGTACAAGTACGGTGGTTTAACGTTGTAATGCTTCACGAATTAAACAACATAACTACAATTGAGGAATAATCCAAAAAAAATAATCCAAAGAACAATACTGATTTGATTATTTATTTTTTTGTTTATGTATTTATATGTTTATTTATTTATTTATGTATTTATTTATTTATTTATTTATTTCTTTATTTACATATTTGTTTATTTATTTATGTATCTAGTCATAGGTTAAATAGTGTCTAATCATTTCTTTCAGTTGATTTATACCATAATACTAAAGAGTCAACCTGCATTAACAATCATTGCCATATTATGAAACGTTTGAATGACTCAGAAGAAGAAGGAAGAAAAAAACGCTCATTAATCCTCTCGAAATTATTAAAAGCTTCTGTTATTTATTTATAACTTCAGTAGGACCTTTCGGCGCAACAAACTTCCCTTATATGATTGTGAAATTCCACTCATACTTGCAATATTCCACGATCCATTTGAATATAGTTTAAGCAGTATGGCCAGCTATACGAATAAAAAAAAAACATTTTCAAAAACTACTCCTGCTCATGTTAAAATGAACTAAAAAAAACATTCATTTTTTTAAAGTAGTAAACTTCAATTAGAAACGAATCCCCAAATGGCCAACTCCACCACCTTGACGGAAGTTATCACGTTCAATAGACCTCCCGAAAAAAAGAACAGGGTGCCGTGAAAGCCCCAATCCGACCCACATCATCTCACTGCTGGGCGGAGGATGGAAAAATATGAGCACGGCCAGTGTTGGTGTTCCTTTTTTCTTACTCGCACGTGCATACGGTCGCGTGTACCAAGCAACACACACACATACCATCACGCGCACAGTAGTGTCCCTTTCGAGTGGAATAAAGCAAATGGCTACGCGGCTTGTAGAGTCAGGCTTACACCTAGCCAGCCGGCGTTGCTTTCCCATCCAATAAAACCTCCCCGCCGACAACCAACTAGGAATCATAAATCTTCATTACGTTTGAGGGTAAAAACCCACAAGGATCGGCGGCAAAAGGTGATGGTGTGGCCGCTTGATTTCGCTAGTTTCATCTTCCCCCGTTCGAGAAAAAGACCTACGACGCAACCACCATTATCAGTGACAAAAGGCAACAACAACAAAAAAGCAAGAAACAAGGAAGGAAAACTCAGTCACTTCGATTTGCTATACGTGAAAACCCACTGTTATTCCCCACGAGAGGTGAACTCAGTTCTGTGGCGTCATATGTCTTATTTCATTGCGTTTTCCGTTTGTTTTTTCCCTTCTTGTTGCTCTGCGCGTTGGTCTTCTACGTCGCTGTTAAAGACAGGCTGGAAGATCCAATTTTGCATCTTCGTTTCCTTGTTGGAGACGGCCGCTTTTTTCTTGCCCTCTCGCCGGGAATGAAACGTGTAAAGGGGGGGGGGGAGGACGGACTACAACTAGTCGAACATTGACATCGGTTACGAACGAACGGAAAACCCTGAGTTTCGCCCGTGGGAGCGGAAAATGAAGGCAATCTTTTACAGACTAAAGAGAGGTTTTCCATTTCTACTATCGCATAGTGTAACGGGGTGAGTAGGTGTGGTTTCTAACCGTTCTTTCGCTAACGGAATGTACGGTGACAAGATGACCATCGAGGTTGGCGTTCGGTTTGTGCGATGTTCGTGAGCAGCAGAAGGCGTTTGGTTCGTTTGACCCTTTTTTGAAGAGTATGATTTGTTCGGAGGGCTCTCGTATTGGTTGCAATCGCCATCAAATGCTGTGAAAGGAACGTACTCTTAGAAAAGGATGCATTTAATTATTAGGCGATATAGATCAAATGAGCAATACGGCCAGGCCGTTCTTTATGAATAAAAAAAAAATAGATCAAATGAGAAATGCATCAAATAGAAAAACGATCGGAAAAGCGTTGTCTTTTCCTTTGAAATCTACGGTTAAGTTATTAAGTACCCAATCACATGCTTGCTTTTAAGTGAACAACAGTTTTGAAGCCTTGAATGAATCAGCAAGTACATTGCGCCTAACGTTAATTTGCAGTTATCGAATTGTACGAGTTTGGGAGCAATTTTGACTGTTGGAAATCGCGAAAGAATTCTCTAATTCGTTAGCAGCTTTTCACAGCTCCTCTAAACCGTATCATCTATATAGATTCTGCCTCACCCTTCTTACAAGTACACCGCTGTGCAATTGAGCTGAGAAAGGTTATTTTTGTGTCTCTCATCATTGCTCTTACTTTAGCATTAAATGAACCTTTTAGCAACATCTAGGAATCCACAATAATATTGGCCGGTGCTCAACGAGCTTAACAGCTTTACAAGAGATCTACACTCTCGGTGGAGGTTTTATTCTTCTCAATTCTCTATTGCTTTAGGACTGTGGTGGAGTTTCCGATGTTTGATTAGTCTTTTGCATAACTTATAAGTTCCCACAAAGTTTCACGATTGTTCAATTCCCGGGTGTCCAGATTTACGTCCGAGTTCCTGCAGGTGCGCTATTAAGCGCAAATCAAAAAGCAAAAGCTCAAGAAGCTCTTCTTTCAAAAGCAAGCTATACTTTCAATATACAATTATTTAGGCAAAACATACAAATTACCATTTCTCTGTTCTAATAGAACGCCTTTGCACAGTGAATAACTACCCCCGTCGACACGCTGTGCCTAATAAACGCCTACAAAGATAATTTAACGCAATAAATGTGGTTCCCCTTTGGGTTGACTTGTGTATTCCAAAGCCTATGCCCAAACGTCACCTGACCACCTATTGCAGCAGCGACAAAAAAAGCGAAATGAACAAGCGCAAAAAGTGGAATAAAATATATTGGTTCTTCGGTTTCGCTTTCGCCTGGCGGCGCAGGCAGGAAAAGCATGGCTGGCAGCAGGGACATAATTTAACTATGCTTCGCACGGTACGCCACTTCAACGTGGGCATAAAGATATTGGCAAACACAGATACTGGCAAGGGCGGGGGACACGGAGCAAAGCGAAGCCGGCCGAGGGAGAGTTACTTTGTCAGCAAGTTTGTGTGACCCTTCTCGGGCCGGACGATGATGGCTGCACGAAACAACAAAAAAAAAGCTCGTCCGTTTCGCCTTTCTCGCTTCCCACACAGTACGCGGGTATGACATTTGGCTGAAAAGCTTTTCCACAAAATGAGTTTCTTTTCTCTTTTTTTCTGGTTGTTCGTCCTGCAAACGGGTTCACCTTACCGTCGCGTGTTCGCTCTCTATATCTTCCAACACACACACACACAAGCACACGCTTTTGCTTGTTCGTAATTTGTGCGCTTCTGAAGAAAAATCAACACAAGCAGGTCATATGAAAAATGGGGGAAAAATAAAAACCACTTCTTCCCACACACACACACACACACACCCATACATAAAAACCCACATGGTTTGAGCAAAGTCCCATTCATGTCCTTCAGCTGGGTTGTCAGTTGGAATGAAAAATGCGCCCTCCAAAGGTGCACGATGTACTGAAACGGGTAGCCGGCAAAGAACGATCAGAAAATCAGTACCTTCGTCCTCCCATCTGTTTACTTACTCCCCAATCCAAACCACATGCAGTCTTCAGCATGTTGTCCTGTCCTATGTATTCTCATTTTGGTTTATGCACTCCGGTTTTTGGAGTAGCAAAAATTACCAAAAAAAAAAGTGTCTAAACAAAAACAAAACCCCGCCACTGTGGGTATACTGAAGCAAAAATAACTCCAGTACAGTACGCCTTGAGGATGTAGAACTTGAGAGAAGCTTCTTTAAATGGGTAAATGTGTGTTATGGGATGTTTTGAGGTGAGTGATGATGCACTACCGCATTCGAATGACTTTTGGCTACTTCATAAGCACAAATACTAAACTTAACATGAACAATATCCCTTATTCATATTACTATTGGATGAATAGTATTAGAAGCACTTTCTAAATTAGGCAAAGTGGAAAATTAATATTGAAAACAAATTAGAAGAGATACTGCAATGAAAATATAATTTATTGACCACTCACAGGATGCTTATGGTTGTACAAAACGCAAGGAAAACCCAAGTTTAGATTTTAAAGAAGATGGAAACACAATCTAACAAGCGTTTGAGAAAAAACAAAAAATCTATATTCAAAAAGAATGGTCTGGGAATCAAACAAGATTGTGGAATGTGACGAACAAGAAATAGTAGAATCGGCAGAATCAGTGTAAATTATGAGTTTTAATAATCACAATAATAATAATCAAATTATGAGGTTTAATAATTAAAAATAAAATAATTATAAAAAGAATTTATGGTAAGTCATAGAAAAAATAAAATTGTAAAAAAAAAACAATCAAAGTAGATCAGAAAGAAATTTTGATTAAAATATTTTTATAAAACACAATATGTTTAGCAATATAAGTAACAATTTGTTAAAAGAGTTGAGGAGAGTTGCATTAGTTATAGAAGAATCATAACGAAAAGAATAAACAAATAGATAAACCCCATTCACATACAAAGCAAAGATAGAAATTCATATATAGACATTTTAAACTCGTAAGACCTGTAGGTGCTTTCCATTTGTCCAAGCTTTAAAGTATGTTTTGCAAGTTTATCTTGTAGATGATTAAAGACAAACTTAAATAAAATTATAACCCATCAGCACAGGTTTGGCCGAATACATAGTTTCCTGAAATTATGTCAAAAAGAACATAATAAACCGGGCTATGAAGCCAGCAACACGGCACCACTTTCCACGAATGGAAAAAGTCAACTTCAAACAAATATTGAGCGAGTCTCGTTTGCCGGCGCAATGAAGGCAAAGGCCACCATCACCACCCCCATTGGTGTCTCGTATTACCGGGCTGGAAGAATGTTCCAAGTACAGATTGATACTCACAACCAACCGAACAAACAAACACACACACGCATCCAAGCACACAAACACACCGTCAAGTGGGGAAAGGTTTGTGCGTGTTGCTCCGTTTGTGGCACACACAAAGGGATCCTCTGAGCGTCCTTCTGCCCCCTACCACGCATCACCCCAGTACACCCACCAGCTCAATCTCATTCATTAAATGAGGCAAAAGGGATGCAAAATTTGCTGAGAACATGCCGAGAATGGGCCGATGAAATTATACAAATCAGTTGAACGGACGGGCCGGGCACGATAGCCAGGACGAACGGGACGCAGGGCAAAGCGGAAAGGGAAAATGGAAAACTTTTCGTCCATAAAACAAGCCTCTTGCTCTCCCACTCTCCCACTCTCTCTCTCTCTCTCTCTTCCTCTTGGTGTGTTAAGGGGTAAAGGGCACCCCGAGAAAAAGAGGAGCACGACACGGGAAAAACTGACGCGTACGTAAATTGAAGAAAGTTTGCTGGAGGCTAACCAGCGAAAGGATAGAATAGAGCGACTGAATGAGAGAGAGAAAGTGCGAAAGAGAAAGAATAGAGAAAGACCCACGAGAAAGAGAAAAGCTTTGTGAAATGTGATTGTGGTTTGGTTCTCCGGTTGGCAAAGTGGGAAAACTCAGTGATGGAGGCCGGGCTGGCGCCGGAAAAGGAGCTGATCTTTTATCGTTCGCTGGTACGTGTTTGGGGCCACAATTTTTTTTTCGCTTACACGCTATCTCTCTCTCTCTCTCTTGCTCTCTCGTTTGCCTTCTTTCATTATTGTCTGGCTTGGGAGTCCTTTATGCTGGGGCTGAACACATTTCGATGCTCGGTTCTCTGTGGAACATTCCGCAACCGATGCGAGGACGCTAATAAGAGGAGTTTTTTATCAACACCATTTACCGGGATGGAGGAAACTAGTTTACCTTTCGTTGCGGGTTTCGTTTGCGGGAACTGGACACACTCGGCAGCAACGCGTCAGTCGAAAGTGGTATACACACAGTGCTACAAAAGCCACTAATTAAATACATTAAAGAGAAGAAAAGAATGGACACGTGAAATCGTGGAGTCACATACGGTTGAACTTAATTAAAGTTTATTGATGAAAACACTTGTTGCACACCTTAGCTTACGTTGAATATTGATTTTATCTGATTATAAAGTCATCGAATATCGGGCTGTACAAAGCGGGTGGTTCCCGGGTAAGCAAAAAACAAAAGCAAGCAAGTTATAACTTTTGCGCGCACATCCCACATCAACGTGTGGACAGTGGTAGCGTATGGGAAAAGTTTATCAAAGCCAACCGTACTGTAAAGGGGACCGAGAGCGCCATCGGCGCTCACCCCACACTCAACGGCAACGCAAATTGTAGATGGCGATTAAGGAAACACGGTTCCGACGAAGGAAGAAGAATGCGATGAAAATGGGAAAAGGGACGAAAAGAAGAAAAAAAGACAGCGGTAGCGAGACATGGCAGCAGAAAAAAGCAATTTCCATTTCATACACTTTCCACAAGTGCTGCGCTGCATTACATATTCATTCCGGTTCGGTTTATGCGCTTCAAAACCCACACATACACACACACACATACAATCCCCAAAGGGACACGTTGCGAGCTTCATCTCTTCTGGAGCACCTTACTCTTATATCGATGGAAAATATTGAAACGAAAGATGTGGTGAACAAGCAAAAAAAGGCACCTCGTTGAGCTGGAAATAGAACACGAATTTCCTTTCGTCGACTGTTTTTTTTTTGGTCCTTCTGATGGTATGAAGATGAAGATTAGCAAACTACTGTAAACTGTAATATTGCCGACTAGTATGGCTAGGAAGGCAGCAAAAAAAAACTGCCTAGCGTTGTCCACAATGAGCGAGCGAGCGAGCGAACGACCACCACACACAAAAACTGAGGAAAACCTCATCAACTGCAGTTCAAATTGCTACAAAATCGATCTGACTCGCCGCCGATGATATGTACACACACCACCGCCCGTCACTCGGAGATCAATCTCCCTCAGATCCCAAGCTAGCTAGCTAGTCACCGGACATTACGGCACGTTCCAGACGGCGCACCCGCTCTCTTCCCGGGAGCCAGCAATATCGTACGCAGCAATATCATCGCCCGGCACAAAGCGACGGAGGGGCGTACGGAGCTGCTGGAATGGAATGGGGCAAAGCAAGCTGGGGCTCCCCCTCGGTTCCTTCCCCTTCAATTTAATTCCTATCGCCGCCATCGCCGCCGTACTGTGTGGAACCGTGTGTAGTAGCAATAACGTTTGATCCTGCGTTTGCCATAGGCCGAGATAAATGAACCGCTCTCGTTTTGTGTGACCGTCAACGTAATGTGCGAAGGAAGCGGAATGATCCCGAGTGTGTGGGAAAGGTGCGTTTTAGAATTTCCCATCAACGACCAGGCGTCTCCATCGAGATTTGTTATTAGCTACATTAGATTTTTTTTTACTGCAAAGATAGTTAATTTTACCCATATTTAAGCATGAGCTAACGCCAAAGCGGCAGCATAATACTTACTCTCCCAAAATGGCATATTTTTCGATCCCCATACTGCTCCAAAGCCACTCCATGTGGAATTCGTGCGCACGTTCCTCATTTGTCTACGCACAGCCACCGTTAGTGTATCGAGTGTGAAAGCTCCCGAAGCGCTTACTACTACATCGCACCTCGCCATAACCCGGGTTGGCTCGGAACGGGGTTGATGATTTATGACGTAAAGCCTGTGCTGCTGCTCTTTGCCGGAGGTTTTCGTTTTCGCTTCGCCCATCATCATCTGGCGTACCGTCTGCCTGCCTGGTGCTTGTACAGTGACACTTGATTAATTACCGAGACTTATCGTGTCGATTTCGTTGTCACTGTGTGTTTGACCGGCAGAGTGATCTCGTTTTTCGCAGCATGGCAAGTGTTTACGCCGTTGCTGTTTTTTTTTTTTGCGTGCGCGTGTGTGTGAGTGGCGTTATATCTTGTTTTTCTCCTTTAGATGAACTTTTGCCTTTCTACCATTAATGGTAGCTGTAGCTGATGAAAAGGGGGGTAGGTGGGAAGAGCTGAATACGCTTCACAGGTGTGTGCGTGACTGTGAATCGTTCTAATGTGAGCAATTTGCTTCAAAATGTGCGCAAAAGTGAAACGGACAGTAAAGATGGGAATGATGACTTTTTGAAAGGATTTCTATTAGACTAATTTAAATCCCAATTATACCTGTAAAATATTTACACCTCTGTAACTAAACAGGATTCTTAGTGACTTAGTGCCTTATCAGAAGCTACTAACTTTTTGCCGTTTGAATACGAGACTCCATTACTTCAGAGATTACTTGCCCAAATATTCATTTGTGATTCGAAGCCCTGTGTGAGCGCTCAATGGACTCGGCAAGAGGTGACCGCTAGCCTTTGGTACTAGTTGGTCTGTCTGTTGAACCATCTCGAGCCTATTCGTGGGTTTGTGTGGGATCATCATCATCATCGTTTCAACTTAAAAACAAGCGCCAGAAATCTCCAAGACAAAGAATGTCCAAGACAAGATCGACCTTGCCCATGTTAAAATATTTCAGAATAATATGACGTATTTTGATGGGGAACAAGAGTTTCCTAACTGATCTCATTCGTGACTAGCAGATATTTGTGGGTATTCTTAAGTATATCCAATCATTCCATGGATGATATAGAGTGGTAACTATTCCTTTTGGACTCGCAAGAGCTGGAAAAGCTAACACTTATTTTTACAGCA
Organism: Anopheles stephensi; assembly: GCF_013141755.1. NCBI lineage: Eukaryota > Metazoa > Arthropoda > Insecta > Diptera > Culicidae > Anopheles > Anopheles stephensi. The sequence goes on along the minus strand of NC_050202.1, from coordinate 62,626,099 downwards.
GCATTGGCTAAGGTGTCTCCGCGAGGTTTCGAAGGAGCACTCAAGCTGGTTATGATTTTGTTTTCATTGCCTTCTCATGAATTGATTCATTACAGGGAATCAACTCACTCACTCTTCGCAATTTCTAGCTAACAAAACTATTTCAAGCACTCAACAATAGCCCATTTGTGCATGTTTTGCATCTTTAAATGATACATTGGAAAAGATTTTCCTAGTTCCTAAAACATGCACACCAATTTGCCAGAATATTCATTATTTTGTTACGCTCGTTGCCTTTTTTTTTTTGTACCCTAATGTGACTTGTTGGAAATTTACCTTTCACTACCGACCAGGAGTTCCCAGGTGGTTTAGTTTTACTATACCATATATTTCCCCACAGCGACACACACGACCAGATTCGGACGATCAAAAGCCAAAGCTTTCACTGCGATACGGGAGTGTGCAGGTACAGGATATTCATCAACGTCCTGCCACCACCGTGGTTATCCAGTCGTGTGCCGGGGTCCAGGAAATGTAAATATTTTGCTAAACTGTCCAAAAAGTGCCGTTTGGAAAATCTAATTTCCAACCCTCGTTCTTCTGCCATTCACCAAAACGTTGGCAAGGGTTAGGGAACGTACCGGACCGAATGTCAGTACGTTCGGCGGCTCACCTTTTGTGCACGGCAAACGGCTGCACATGAAATCCACACACACAGACACACATAAATGAGAATTACCGTCGTCCGAGACGATGGGAAACATATTTGAAAAACACGTTAACACACACACACACAACTGTGCACACAAATTCACGTAGCGCATGAACGGGCAGGCCAGCCGGCCGAGTAGTACGTTTCCGTAGCCTCCATCGGTCCAAAGGGCCATTTTCTGGAGGACGACTCCATTTCCGAAATGTCGAGATTTTTCGAACAGACTTGAACTCCACTGCTGCTGGTGCTGCTGCTGTTACGGCTACTACTAGGGGCCCGTATCTGTTTCGGCGCTCGTCTAGTGGTTGGTAAACTTGGTGTACGAGACGACGCATTCCATCATCCTTTCGCTTCCGCCCCTTGCTGTCCACAGGGATTGGGACGGCACCGTACGGTCGACGTGTACCAGTCGGTGGTGGTAAGGCCCAAAAATTGTTCCCTTGTCGGAAGTACGATGAAAGGGTCTCGATTGCGAGAGTCATCTGAAGGAGGATGTGGTGGAATGGCTGATAAGTGGAGGGGACCCTGGCTGGAGCGTAAAGGGATATATGCTACAAAATAGTCGCTTGAGTTAGTTATTCTCCTATTTTCGTATTACATTTTACAAAATCGTATGTTGCGATACGTAAATTTATATGAGCTACCCATCATCGTTTGCTTCATTCGCAACTTCCATTCCCAGCATTATTACACATAAACTTTTCCATCGATGATTTAGTGCTGCACACCGGTGTCTCGTCCAACTGCTTCAGCATGTTGTTGTTGTTGCTGTTTTGAATGCTTGCTTGCCTGCCTTGTGCTCGCACACCATCGGAATACCGATCTATATAGCGACTGTGTAATCAAACACTTGACGCTCGAACGACACGCATCTTTCCCGAGCACGCACACTTCTCGCCCGCCAACGACGGCGTATGAAATGCGCGGCCGGCATAAAAACGTTATATGTCGTCGAGGATCGCAAATGACATCGCGGAATGCGAACCACTGCGCTGCGAGAGTTAAGAGCTGTGTGCACTTGAGCGCGAGAAAATACTTCAAAAACGTTCCGCCACGTGATAGGGAGGTTCATGGATGATTCTACCATTTTTTATCGTGTCGGTTCTTCTCCTGTTCCATTTTACGTGTGGTAATATCGGTTCGTTCGCTCGATTTTAATGCTTAAAACGAGGAGGAGGAGGTTCAATTGTTCTTTGTTTTTGGGGGTAGTTTAAAATCAATAACATGTTGATGGTTTCGTTTTTCGGTTGGCCGTACGCTGAGAAGCATAAAATATAGCTGGCAACGTTTCATTATCGTTTGCACAAGAATGGGAAAGGCAACTCGTTACGGTTGTCAAGAAAGTAGGATCAAACGTAAAATGTTCTAAATAAATGGCATTCGCAAATTCAGAAACAGTATTGGGGTCTATGATGAATTAAGCCACAAAATCTCATTGTTTTAGGAAGGTTCTGTCAAGGAATCGAACAACCATAGAACAGCAAATTCAAACCAGATAAACTTAACCCAAAGGTGTGTATTTAGAAGGTGATTCGAACAGCCTCGATACGAAGTTTTTTAAACAGTTTTGCTAGCTAAAATTTCATTTTCTTATATCAAACGTTGTCGCACAGAGCATCGAAGATACTTGACTTCATTATTCGCCAAACAAAACCTGGGTCTAGCAATACCAACATCCTCTTCGAATCTTCCACCACTTTCCTAAATACCCTTCGCCAGAATACCCCTCTGTCAAGTGGAGAAATGTCAATTTCCTCTGAATAACTCAACCTTCCATATCCTTGTAGTATCTTGCCTACCCCAAAGTGTTTGACAACAAACGTACCATTAAAAAACATTTTAACAGATAGGTAGCTAAATGCATCATACACTTGCAACAGCTTTGGAATGATTAATGAGCTTTTAAATGAATGACAAAACTAGCTTTTAAAATAAACATTCATGACTGTGTGATATGCATATCGATGTGAAGACTTAACTCATTAAACAATAGGCAGTAATTACAGTATTTTCCTTTTCTTTTCTTTTTTGTACATTTATGTAGCTTTTTTGTACAGCTTTTGATTAACAATACATCCATGTTTCTAGAACTGATTTCGTGATAAAAAAAAGGCTTAATCTGAGTCTTTATCCTCTATTAATGCTCTTCAAAATAACATTAAGGTCTGGCCAATCTTTTTTTCTTTAATTTGTGCGTTTCAAATACCTGCTCAATGAAATAGGATAAATAATTGTGGAGTGATAGAAATGCAAAAAATGATCCCTTCACACACTACTGCTCTAGCGCTCAGGACACCAGATGGACAAAGAAACGAAAGCATTAGACAGACAAGGTTATTACAAGCTACTATTGAATTTTATTCCTCCTAAACATGCACATAAGAAGCACCAGGTATTTACGGGCCACGTACAAAAACGCAGTAAAAATTGGGATAAAAAATGCAACCGACTGTGAAGGTCCAAACAAGGGATGAACAAGGATGGTCAGGCAACACGTTCGTGGCACCATGAGACCGGTTAGTGAGTGGTGAGACACGAATGAGAATGTGCTTCACTCCCGACAGCCCGATAGTGAAGTGTGGTACGGATGTAATTGACGGTAAAAAATAATTTCACTGTCTACAAAGCGATGAGGCGTTAAGGGATTGTTTCTAATTATACACAACTGATGCAAAAATTGCAAGCAGCTGAATGTGTGAGATAGAATAAATGAGAACAGGTCAACCGTGTGAGAAGAAATAATGTATTTTTTTACTTTAAAAATATTAGTCCATACTTTTAAACGTAAATTGATGATTATGGTTTGCAGTTAAAATGATATAAATTTTCTGTTTGTGCTGTAAACCGTCACGAAAGCATAACTATCAAACATATCACCATCACACAAAAATCATAAAACATCTAAAGAACTCGACGCCGCAAAGCAAAGCCAAGGGTGACGGAAAAACGGGTGAGTGAAAGGTGGTGAATGTTATTCTATTTGTCACTCCGTTTAGCGGTTTAATTTGTCACGGTGTGTCAAAGCCGGCCGGCCATGATTTAAACACACCCGTCAGTAGTGCGAGAGACGCTGACAATGACGTTAAAATACGGAGAGAACGACCAACTTCATCTTCTTCTTGGTCCTGACCAGCGAGAGGATTGATGAAGATGATGAAATATTGAGCAAACGCGTAGACCGGCTAACCTTAGAACGGTTTTCCCTTAGAAGATTTATCTATTTTGGGGCTCTCTCCCTCCGTCGCTCGGGGACGGGGAGCCGGCACCAAGAACACAGACAGCAGCTCTTGCCGGAAGCCAAACAAATTTCCTTCCAATTATGATTTAAAGTGTTGAACAGTGGGATGAATAATTAAGGCATCGTGTTCCTTCTGTCTTTCTTGACAACTTGCTTATAATGCGCAAGCAGAAACAAAAAACCACATTAGAGGTTTGAGTCTCGTTTTCAATTCTGCTTCAACCAATGTCAATTTTGTATAAGGATTCGAAGAAATTATTTTCGAAAAAAGGCCTAATCTTCCACCGATTAGCAAACCGGCCGACAAGAGCGCATAGGAGTCCCGCACACAGCAAAAAACATGGAACCTGACCGACGAGCCCTTCGTGTACAGACGGGAGAGAGAGAGAGAGAGAGAGAGAGAGAGAGAGAGAGAGAGAGAGAGAGAGGTAGGGAGGGAGATGTCTTCTTCCTGCCTTCCAGTCCCATTCTGTTCACACCGAACATGCGGAACATACCGAACATATTATTTTATCATTTAACCAAGTGGCCAACTTTGAGCGGCGGAGGCAAATGCGAGTAAAGAGAGACGACAGAGAGAGTGTGTGTAAAGCATAGAGGGGCAAAGTGGAAAAGGGAAACCCGAATGGCGTGCAATAAACAACAAACAGATACGCCGCCTTTTCCATGAATAAATGTGTGTGTATGTGTGTGAGTGGATAGTGTTGTGAAATGTGAGCTCTTGCGCACACACTCTCACGTGCGGAACTCACTCACACAAGCGCCAAAGAAGAGGTAGCTCACCAACACACCATCACAACCCGGGAACTCAGTTCGAGCATTTCACTCAGCGTGTTTTCGGTTTCTTTTCGCTTTTTTTCACGTTTCACCCCCATTTATTTTAGTCGCCCGAAAACGCCAACTTCCGAAAAATCTCACTTCACATTGCCGACTCTCTCGCTCGCGCAAACACTTTCTCACCTTCAGTTGTACAAACGCGACGAGCAAAAGCGAAAAGCAGCAGCAAAGGAAGCAGCAAAAAAAAGTGCGTCATGTGTAAATATTTAATGAACCGAATTGATACGCTCAACTCGAGAACGCGTAGTTGCGAGCACCATATCCGCGCGGGGTGGTGGCGTATCGGGTTGAGTGGTTAAGAGGGGTGGTGGTAGGCGGTGTGTGATCGACTTTTGGCGCTTCACAAATGTAACCAATTATGTGCCGCATTTCGTCGAGCTCATTCATGGCACACCATTAAACAGCAAACACACACACACGCACACGCTTGGCAGCTTCACCTTCACAGTGAAGTACTCCTGGTGCGAAGAGGTTAAGGAGGAATCAGTTCGACATTCACACCGTAATTAGAGACAATGGGCCGGTCCCGCTTACAATTGGCTTCACATTGCAGTTGGATTTTAATGACATATTATTTCGCGTGTGTAATCCGTCTTTGCGTTAATCATTGATTTGCTAAAGCGAAAACTATCTGACTCATAAACGCCTATACCAGAAGGAAATGCGCGACTAAGGGTGGTTCTTAGAGATGATTCATTTGTGCTAAACATCAAGGGCAAAGAAGGAAATAGAAGGCACAATTTAATCGTTTTAACTATTTATTTTACCTTAAAAAATATAAAACAAACGAAAATATAAATTTTTTATTCCTTCAAATCAATCCCTAAAGCTAATAATATCACACATCACAGATTGGTTCCCCTGATAATCCGAAGGATGAGTTCTGACGCATATTAATTAAGGCTGTTTAATTACTTACAGTAAACAAATGAAAGACTTACGAAAGAGATTTATCATTAATGAAGGAGCTATCATAGCCTACTTTTATTTCAAATAGAAAAAGCGCAATAAAAAATTGTTTGCATAGATGATGAGGATTGTTATTTGACCAATTATTTAAAGAAGCGTATGTATAAAAAATCTTTAAACAGAGTTTATTTTCATTGAGCACTGATTATAAAATTATGTTGGTAGAATATACGACAAATATAAAAGCATTAATTTATATTTAAATGTAAAGCAAAAAAAACATAAATCAAATCTAAAAAGTCTGAAAAGAAGAGTTGAGTCATTGAATCTTCGTTAACTGTTATAATAATATCAATTAAATTACTTACGGTATTGTATGTCTCCAAGGAAATTGTGTTAAAAATAAACAATGCATAGTTCTGAAAGTAAACAACAAAAAATACATTTTATACAAATTTATTGATAAAGCAACTCTGCAGTAAGTATAATAAAAATACTTAATCAGAAGTTAACTTAAAATTCAATTAGAATCATTTAAAAAATATAATTTAATACAAAACCATAAATTACTGATATAATTTCAGATTTCCAAAGTGCGGAAAATATCAATTGAATCATGATCTAGAATCGAGGGTCAATGGTAGGTTCTATTGCGCCTCTTCTATGGTGTCGTAAGAAAGGAAGAAAGGAAAGACCTTCTTGCCCTAAGCATACCATCCCCAACGAGCAATTCCAACGAGAGCAGTTATCGTATTACCTATCCTACACGTTCTAGATACGAGATTCTCTTTCTCGTTCGGAAAACCTTTTCCAGCCGGTCACTCTCCGCCGGGTTGGTACAGTTCCGAAGGGTCTCCTCTTCCCATTGAACCAGCAGCAAAAAGCAGTGTGAAATATTGAAACTCCGGTCGAAGCAACAACCCAGTAGTTGTGACAGTGGTACTCGTTGAAGGGAGAGCTGGAGTAGCAGCGGCCCACTGCACGTGTGCCTATCGGTACACTTTCCAAACAACACACAATAACGTAGCAACAGAAAAATAACCATGTCAAACACTCATCACTTTAGCCGAAAAACTAAGCTCGAGGAAAGAAGGAAAAGCAAAACACCGCGAACGAAAACGGAAACATCTCGCGTCCCGCCAATCGCGCCTAGGTGCCCGTCCCTGCCGTCGGTCTCTTGCCGCGCTGACTTGAGACTCTGTTCGGCGCGCGTTGATGTTGATGTCGAATGAATGGTCGATCGTAAACGGAGGATTTATGTTTTGAGTTGGCTCTCCTCCCTCCCCCGCTTCGGTTGTCTGCTGGGCGCCCCACGCGCGTAACCGGTGAAAAGTGTCGGAAAATGAACACCTCTCGCTCTTCCTCTCTCTCTCTCTCTCTCGCTCTTGCTTTCCATTCCTTCCCAAGGTTTGTGTTCTATTGCTGGATGATAAATCTCGTTAAATGATGTTGTAAGTAATAAAATGATTTTTCCAGACCACTCCCGACAGTCAGTCTATCGGTGTACTTGTTTAGAATTATTATTACATTTTTGCCGTGTGTTTACATTAAATGCTACAGATTTTATATTCCGGTCTTCTCGCTTCAACGTTGAAAAGTTAAGTAACTTGGCATTCTTTTTGCTCCCTTAAAAAATGATAATAAAAATTAATTTAATTCGTAAGTGGTGTAAGCTTAGGGATGTTAAACAACAACCAAAGGGGAATAAAGATGAAAGATTAGAACCTCCGCTGATCACGTTCACGATCACGGGGAATCACCGACATCGTGTCAATCGATGTTCTCTTCTTGCTTTTAAACACCCTTCCCGATGTTCACACACGACTTTACGAACGATTAACACCACCGAAACCGAAACATATGATCCAATCGATCGAAAACACTTGAATGGAACGCCTGCCAAAAGCGCGCAAACCAGAAAGCTCCGAAAGCAAATCAATGAATAAAATTATCCTACCATCCAAATACGATTAAACTGCGAAAAGTGAACAGTAACAGGAGCAAGAAAAACAGACAGTCGGACCGATCCGGCGGCGGTCCCTGAGAAGCGAGCGAGATGACAGATGGTGATAATGATGAGCTGGTGAGATGCAAGCTGGAAAAATCCGCGCGCAGGATGAGATTGTTTTAATTCGGGGCCACCACACTAATTTCCATTCCGATTATCGCATTCGCAGTTGGAAGCTTGCTATACGGAGCAATTCACACACACACACACACACACGCATGCACGCATCATGGTTGGTCGGTTCTGGTGAAGCGAGCCTTTTTCAGCATATTTTATGGTGGGATTAATTGCTGTAGATGGTATAATCAGCTTGGTGGAGTTTTACTATGTGAACAGAAAAAGGCAAAATAGGGGTTTTTTATCGTAAAAATTAATTCGAAGGCAGTTTGATTAATCGATAATCTGTTCCAAGAAGCCGTTCGTACAAACCTCTCATGGGACAAAGGAGAATATTACAAAACGGCTATAAAATCAAATTCCCAAATAAAAGCAATTAACATGTAAGCAAGCTCTCGCTCTCATACATGTATCTCACTCAATCGTATCATAAGCGATTTAAACTAACCATTTTGAAATCAATTTCGTATGAAAACATCATTTACACCCATCTTCTCGCCTCGTACATGTCTCATCCCTGGGAAAGGTAAGGCCGGGGGAAGGTTAACGTCAGCCTTCAACGGGAGAGGAAACACTTGAGAATTCCTCGTCTCCGTCGAGTCGAGGAACCAACCACCAACAAAGACGAGAAAAAAAAATAAACCAACCACTTCCATCCCTTCGCTCGAATGGGAAAGGAATGACACGGCTTATTCGTACCGTTCCTGTCACGCAGGCACACGCTATATTCCCTCGGCTCCCTCAATGTGTGTCTCTGTTTGGCCTGTGTTGCTCTCTCTCTCTCTCTCTCTCTCTCGCTCCAAAAGGAAGCCGAATTCAAAACGCCGAAAACTGAAAGAAACCTACATGTAAGCTTGTAAGAGTACAACGAAACACGGCATCCAACCATCCACCATCCGAGAACAGTACCGAAACCCCAACCCCCACCACGGGGCACACTCGACACTCCACATTTGATATTCCAAACAAGATTATATTTTATGAGCTGCACACACAATGCACAGGCCAGCCGGTAGCGTGGCGCATCCCATCACCGGATCCCCAGCATCCGCCGAACGTGCGTCGTCGTTGTTGGCGTTTTGTGGAAAGGCGCATCTTCATTTCCATTACCGTGTGAGGGTGTGTGTGTGACCGGTGGTCTCTGTTTTTCGCCCTCTGGAAAAGAGATACAGAATCATAAGCGAACGCTAAACTATAAGCATCGACAATATGCTGCTCAACTCACCACGTGATGAGACGCACGTTGTTTGGAAATCCTTTTCTCATCATCGTTCACTTCTTGCTCACACAGGGGATCTCACACTCATCGGTCTTCCTGTGCGAAAGGCAGCTAAGGATAGAGGGTGGCCGGGGTGAGCATTGGAAAGGTTGCATCAATTGCTTTCCCTGTTTTGAGACGCTATTTTCACATAACAACCTCTTTTTTTTCTATCCGTTCAGCTCACTGTGGATCCATCTCACCACTTAGTCCCATATCTCATCACAATGGTTATGGCACTCACGACCATGGAATAACTTTATTTTTTTCCAATAAAATTACGAAAAATTTCAAACTGCCGATGAAGTATATTTAATATAATGAGACGAGAGATGACTTTTCGGCATAATTGTAAAGAACTTCTTTTCTTGTAAGCTTCCATGGATAGCATAATCCTGTCCATTGTGTCACAACTACTTAATTATCTTAGTGTTTTTATCTTTCCGTGTCGGTGGTTAAACTTTCACGAACTAACTGGAAACGGAAAAAACTTCCTTGTATATTTCGCTATCACGTGTTGTCGCCTACAAGCAAACGATGATACGCACGAGAGCCGAGACCGAGTTCCGAACTTCCCGTGTTGCCTTTACGCCTCCTGTGACGACGAGCTGATTCAATACACCATCACCCATCCTCCACCACCACCACCAGCAGGCGAAAATCCGTTTGATGTTTCTGCTTGTAAATAAACATCGAGGTTTTACCTTCTGCTCATCATCATGCACAATGGGTACGTACTACAGTGTGTGTGTTTCAAAGAGAGGGAAAAGTACAGTCCTTAACGTAACTATGCGACACCTTTCCACTGTGAGAATAGCTTGAAAGTTTGGTGTGGAAACAGTAAAATAATTTAATAATTTTAAAAATAATTTTAATTTTTTTTAACAAACTTGGCCGGTTCAGAGCTCATTCCAGGATGCTTTTACACATTACTAACCCTTTGATGAGCTAAATTGATTCGAAAAAAAATGACGAGCAAAGAGGGATGACTTGAGATTTGGATGATTTAGTTGTTTAACTCATCTGTTGCTCCCCAAAGTCACCAAAATAGTATAGTCATCAAAATTAAGTAAAAAGAATCTGACTTTTGAAATGCTATCAGTTCATAATGTAGGGTTGAAGAAAGCCCATCCTGACCGGATGGGCCCGTACATTAAATACAATTATAAGTTCCTCAAGGCATCCATACTGCATCCTTGCTGGCACTCACTGTATTTTGACCAACATTTCAATTATGTTAGCTCCGCAAGAGAAAGACATAAGACTTTACACCTTCTCACTAGACCCCCACATGCCTTCATCTCATTATACGGTGTGGTGTGTCGCCATTCACTTCCCTCATCCATAAACTACTTCTCGAAGGCTAGTATAGTCGGCTGATGAACCGACCATCAGTAGCTCGCTCAACCAACTGAGCTATTAATCGAAATTAATTCACCATCCCCGTGAACCCCAGAGTTACTAAACTCTTCCCTTGTTTTCTCCCCCAGACAATGGCGATTAGTAAGAAAGGGGAAAAAAGGTTCTGTATCATTGTGTGTGTTTTGTGAGCTAAAGTTGATGAGGATGAGATTAAATGACCCCGAAAGGCAAGGACAAACCATCCGAAGGATTTTTTCAAGGAATAGGAAAGAGGAACTTAATTTTAAGAGGAAAAAATAATATGAGGAGAAAAATGCCGATCGCTAAAGGTCACAGGGCGCGTGAGTTTTAATTGTATTAGAAACGAATTAATCTCCATCAACGGCTGCGGTGCGTAAAGGAACTGGCCCCCGTCAGTCGGCGAGTTGTAATAAATATTGACAGCAGAAGTCGGCCATTTTTGTGCACAAAATTATTAATTTATCTTGCTCTCGATTATGTTCCAAGAAATGTTTGCATTTTTGTTTTCTTCCTTTCCGGAAGTCCTTGAATTGGTTAAGCGGTGCCAAGTGTCTCGCGTTACGTCATTTGCTACGCTCTACACGGGAACGTTTCCGTTGTCCTCAGTAGATGTTTCACGGTATCGAAATTCACGCAGCATTTTCTACCAAATTAACATCCATTGCCTCCCGGTTTCGGTGGTATCCAATTTTCTCCGTGCTCGCCCGTCCGAGTGCGAGGATTAATCGGAGAAAAAATTAGACTTTGCCCGCGGGAAAACTGGAGATCACTGTTCTGTCAGCGGCCCGTTTTCCTAGAAGGATCTCCGGTGCGTTCCTTGGTGCGCGACCGGAAGGAAGTAAAGATTAGGTCAACCGTACCTTTTCGGCGAGAGAGTTGTTGAAGAAAATCCTGAGGTGAAAAAGTCGAAAGCTAAGCAAGAAGCGCCGGTGGAATGTCGATTTGTTATCATCATCATCACCATCATCATCATCATCATTATTACTATTATGATTGTGAAGCGTCATTAGGCAAATGGTAAAGCAGGAGGACGAGAATAAGGGATAATGATTTTCTTTCCGTTTTTTTTTTTCGCGGCAAGTTTTGTTTTGAAAATCTTGTCTTTCTCTCGCCCCGTTGTGTTGTCCCAACAACTCAACCAATTTCCCGCAATGCAATTCGATTGTGAAAAACAAATTTTCGCTCTTGAGCTTCTTTTTCCCCCTCCGAAAGGAAAAAGGGACCAACAACAGTTCTGCAAATTTCGTTACAATATTCGGCGACTTCCGGTCACCGCAAAGGCAGCAGCGGGATGTGCAGAGAGTTGTTGGTCGAATCGAGGGATTAGAGGGTTTCGAAGTAAACAGAATGTGCGAAAGCCTTCGGGAGGATTCGTGGAACGATTCCGAAAAACCTGTTCTGGGAAGGTTACAAAGAGAGAGAGAGACACGCTTGTTAAATTATATAAACCTTAAAAAAGGACAATTCCTTTTAAGCAAATGATTCTTGCTTTTTTGTCTGTGTGTGTGTGTGTGTGTGTGTTGTGTTGGTTTACAGGAATGGTATAAAGAATGCAGAAGAATATCTTGCCACGCGAGTAACTTTGAACAAAATATTTTTCCTCCTTTTTAATTTTCCAATACCTGGATTATCTTGTTTATCTCGAAAAAGTTGAGTTAAAAAAACTGAACGTCTCTCTGGGTTTGTCGACATTGAAACTACTATATAAGCTCTCCTATACAAGTCAACGATTGTGTTTTCTGATCGACAAATCCTCATAGTACTATTCAAACCGACAACTGATGCTCATATGCCGAAATGATAACTAAGTTATTGAAGTCATGCAGAAGACTAGTTCGGTAGTCTAGTGTCCTTCTTTCAGTAGCTGGTCAAATAGGTTAGAACATGTTTAAAAATAAAGTAGCGTTTTACACCGTTCCGTAACATAACACTACGTCTATCGTACCATTTGTAGCTACCGAAAACTCATGACCGATTTTTGATCTTTGATTGCTATGGCCCGTAAATCTAATGAGTACTATTTTTGTTTCAACTGGCACCGAGCTTTGAGTTTTAATTGATTGGTCTATCATCATCGATATTTATTGTAGTACTTTATTATAAGAACTTGGTAGGGTCATCATTTTCAGCCAATAACTTATGCTTCATAATAACCATTAAATAATAAAGAATGATGTCTATTATACTGTTTTAGTCGTAACTGTAAGAAATCTTAACTTAAAGACACTGAAACTGTAAACTGTAACAATCAGTCATTATATTCCTTGTATAGCCCAGGGCAAACTGCACTTCGTAGTGCATGTTAGGAAAATTACCAGTTGCAATTAATATACTGTAAAGCATCAGGAGTTTTTTTTATGAAAACCTGAAGTGAAATTAGAATTTGCGACAGGAACCAGCATTTGTCTTTTTTTTGTAAGGATAAAAGATACCACTCCAACAACCAATGAAAATATAGACAAAGTGAGAGAAATGGTTATGCAAACTGTTAAATGCAACATATTTAAAAAAAAAACAAATATTTGCAAATAAACTCACTAAATGCCACGTTTAGAACACATCTTGTGCATAACACAATTATCTGAACACTAATTAAACTCTATTCATCCCGAACGCGAACAAAACCTTTAATGTTTCAATACAATGATATCTACACCCTTTGCCAACCGAAGCCCAGCCCTTGCCGGGAAAATCCACACAGACAAAACAAAACAGAAAACCCCAACCAGTAAGTCTAGAGTACAACAGTCCGAATAGCGTCAAAGTTGGAAGGAAAACTTCTCTGCCAAAAAAAAAAATCCGGAAGACCCATTCCGGATGCTTTGCAATGATTCCGTTATATGTTTCCGCACTTGCCCTCCTGTTTTTAGCGTCGACCCATTCATCCACAGAAGGGAATCCCATTGCACGCTGTTTGTTCATTGATTTTCTTTTCACCTCTTATCACACCCATCCCCGCCCGTGCCTGTTCAAGGGTAGGGGGCCAAGCCCATCACCATCGCCGGGAATCCGAATCTTTCGTATCCGTTTTGGATACACTCTACACGTGCTCACACTCTCTCGCTCTCGCTCACTCTAGGATCCGTCTGTTTCTTTGCAAGCCATTTTCAAGGGTTAGCCAGCCTCTGTCCAAGCGCTTATGATACACCGCACCCTACCGGATCGGCAAGGCAGCGCAGGGATACAATCTTGAAGCGCGCTTGTCGAAACCAAACGGGGGTCGCGTACAGTTTTTCCCAGCAACAGCGCGCACACACCAACCGAACCGAACTGAAGTTCCCTTTGATTGTCGGTCGATGGTGAGTGTGTGTGTTTTTTTGCCTATCTGTTTTCCACCCCATAGCAAACACAACATGCAAATTTCACTCGTGCAAGAAGAGTGAGTGACAAAAGGGCTACAAGACTAAGGAACTAAGGAAGAAAAAAACAGACCAACACACACACACAGCGATATAAAGGATGGCATTACATTGCATTACTTCCCAGAGCCGGGAACCGGGAAGCACCCCAGCCTAACTACCGAATGGCGTCGAGGACAACTTCAACAGCAATGTTCAACCCTCCCAGCAGTAGCGGCAGATTCGGTGTGTCCACCATCCCGTAACAAGATCCACTGCATCGGATGTTTCTTGAAGTAATTGTGAGAGCATTTTTTTTCTCCTAGTGATATTCCTTCTGTGAAAATAAAATTGCAAATTATAAGCTCAAGCAGACATAGTTGGGCAGACGCGGCATTACGTTGTGACATACTACCACCCACCACCATCATCGTGGTATGACAGACAGAGAGAGAGCGTGAGCAGGGAACCGGAATCGAAGGCCAACTAAGCGACGTAACAACAAATTACGCTTCCCACTCCCTGAGCTTCCTGGTAGAGCAAACAAAGCTAGTGCCATAACTTAAAAAGATACATCATTTCTACTGCTTTCTGCTCCACGCACACCAAACTCGAGACATGAAATCTGTTGCCAAAATTTCAATCCATGGTGTGGATGGGGTGGTGTGAGCTAATATCCTCGGAATTGGCAGAGGACGCGCAACAATCCACTGCTAATGTCAGCTAAACCTATCATTTTTATGTTGCTTCCTTCCGGTGTCCCTTTGTGTTTGTCCTGGATCGGAGGAAAGGGGAGAACCGATGATAAGTATGTTTTCCTCGAAGCACAAGATTATCATCAGTCGCATCCGTACGCTGCGTAGTTGTTCAATGACGGAGTAGTAGCAGGCAGTCGTATGACCTCGCACGAACTGTTGCCTCTTATTTTATTTGGATCTAGTGTAGTCTGTGTACACTCTCGAGGGACACAGGAACTATTTGTAATGTCACACAACATAGTATAGTTGTGTTTGAAAGCGCAACTCAACTTTTTGAAACTATAGAACCGTACGTTGCGAAACAGGCTTTACCGGACGTGACCAAGGAGCAAAAAAGCAAATGCCCCCCAATTCCGAGTCCGGAAACTTCGGACGAGCGGACGATTCAGGTGGAAATGCTTATCAAATTCTTTCGCTTCATCTAGCCGCCTCGAACTAATCGTTTAATGGCTTGTCAAACTCAGTGTTTTCTCCGGGGTTCTTCGGTAACCCAGGCTTTTGCTATTTTCATACCCGGAGCCGATACTAGGATTGTCGAGATTGGCGGCAAGTAGACGGCAGGCAACCATAAGCTGAACCGTATTGATCATCGATACTGGCGCGCTCCGGTAGAGAAGGTGGACCAAGGGCGTACAGGAAGATTCACATTTCAAGTACCTTTCATCGGCACACATTCTGAGGCTGAACTGTTTCCTGGTAAAATAAATAAAAAAAATCTACAAAATGCTAATAGTAAAAATAGATACTTCTTTGCGAGAAGAGCTTTGTCCTTCCTTGGAAATATTTTTCCCCAAATAAAATAGCCATTGTTAATCAATTAAGCATCGATTGGTTAAGTGATTGGGATGCGATTTAAATTGCCTTCCACCGATCAGTATAATAAACACTACAAAGAGATGATAACAGAAGAAAGAGCCTCATTTGCACACACGTCGTAAGCCGACCCTAATCTATAAGACCAATAAAATGGAGTTGCTGCGACTCCAATAATTAGCAGCACTGGCGTTGTAATGCTGCGGTGGGGTACGGCACATAAAAGTGATATCATATCAGAGTGCTACATGAAGCAATCCTACGTCGAAACAGCCAATTGCCAGCCAATTCCAGGCTCTTTCTCTGCTTCATAATCCAGCCATAACCTATCGTTGCGATCCGTTGTCACCAGCGCTATCCTAGTTCTTCCGGAATACACTCAGAGGATAGAGAGATACATGTAGACAAGGACGCACTCACACACACTCACACACACACGTATTATCGTCATCATCATGACGAGTAGTTTGTGATTACTTCGACACTGGAGGCACACACGCACACCCTCGCCCCTCTAGTGGGTGCCTTTCTCACCCTTCCCCCGGACGCTTTCCCGACAGCAAGAAAATAAAATGGATCCCTCCTGCCCTAGGTTTCCTTGTTCCTTGTTTCCGGGTCTAGTGTGATTGCTGCCAATCCGATATACACACACATCTAGACAACGGAGCGACCTCGGTACTCCTGGGAAATTGTGGCGCACAAACACATAAGTTTCAGTTGCGTTTTGGTCCTCCGCTCTAGGAGGCTTTTGTCATCGTTGTGTCAGCGCGTCTCGTAGCCGACGATGTCGTTTGCCGGTCGTTCGTTGCCAAGAGTTTAAATCACCACCTCCGCGCGCGCACAAGGACTTCTTTGTCCACCTCCGGTGGTATTGCTCCCGGAACAGTGCGTTGCAAATTTTATCGCTTTTTATACCTTTTTTTTTACATAAGCGGTATTGATAATTGAGCTTATTATAAATTTTCAAAAAATTAAATATAAAACCTCAAAAAATTAAGCATCTCAGATTAACTCGTCTCTTATAAGGGGAAGAAAATCGTCACTCACTGTACCACTGCTTGGACAATCTTTGCCGACTCGTAAGGTCTGCTTAGTGTTCGGAGGAAAAAGCCCGATGGTTAGAGCTCCACCATCCCGGTAGCCTATCGTTGAGTGGAAGAGCTGGTTGTTACTCTAAGTTTTCCATTTTCCTCGTAATGGCACAAACCACCCTAAAGCCACCCCTCTCCCCCCCCCCTCGCCTGCCTTAAACATGGCTACCATCACATCATTGACATTCTGTTGCGTCGTCGGCTCCATCGTCGCCGCGCCATCGACGTTGGGCGCTTCTCGGGATACGCTGCTCTCTCTCTATCTCCGTAGGTGGCGTATAATGGGTGATGGTGGGCGGTTTCGGTATTTTGCTCCCGATTTTGGCCCTTTCTTTTCCTGCTGTCTGTGTGTGTGTGTGTGTGTTTGGTTTGCCAAGTGAGCCTTGCCAAGTGAGAAGCAGCTTGTTTCGTGGGGGGAAAAAGAAGAAACGGAAGGAAGGTCACACACATAGACAACATTAAAAAACGTGGCGGAAGGGGGGAGGGGGGGGTGAAGGAAAATGAATTTGCCAGTGTTTGGTAGGATTTTCATTTATTTTCACAAACCGTATTTGCAACTAAATCATCGGCTAGCTGTCGGTGCCTTTTGCGCCTTTTCGGTATTTTTTTGCTCGCGTTCGGTGTTCTCAATGGGACTGAAGATTTTATATTATGTGTTATCGGATTTGGTATATACAAATTACAATTAGAAGCTTGTTAGAGGAGATGTTTTGTACAGGAAAACAAGCGTTGTAATTATAAAAATAGTTTATCAAGATTCATGTCACCGCAGTACAGGAAGAATCCGAGTGATTAAGCTATCGATTGATGTGGCAAACCGTTGCAAATCTTCTTCCCTTACGATTCCCCCCCCAAAAAGGAAATCAGGAAACAAGTCTTGCCGCGTCGACGATATGAAGCTTTCATCGTGTGGCCTTTTCCTTATCATCAAATCACTTCCACCCGGTTCGCCGTATCGCTTCTGATTGACTGACAAGGATTTAAATCAACTCCATTTAAACAACATCAATGGGCCTCCCGGCTAGTTTTGTTGCAAACCACCGAAATCACCCTTCCCAACCCCATCCCATCGAAAGCTAGCAAGTATCACGCAATCATGTTTACTGTACTTATGTGTCGCCTCTCCAGAAGGACCCTTTACCCTTTTTTGTTCCTCAACGAGGAGCAGTTTTGCGCTCACCTTCTCCTTTCAGACACTATATATCGAGCGGTTCCGACCGGTCAAATACACACGACAAGACGGAGCGTACAGGAAATTGGAGGATATTTTTTGCGTGTGGAACGTGGAAAGATGGAAGGGACACATCCCCTTAACATACAGACACCGAACGTGCTCTTGGTGGCGTTTTTGATTTTCCATTCGGGGTAGAATGTGTTTTTCACTGAGAACCCCTCGTGATGAACGGGGATGAACAAACGAACAAAAAAAAAATCATCCGAAGGGTGATAGTCCTTAAGGGACAACACAAGACAACAGCAGCAGTAGTCAAGTGAGGTGCTATTTGAATGTTAACCAGGGGAAAGCCCCTCTTGCTCTCGCTTCGGCTCTTTGCGTAAAGAGAGCGGAAAAGTCATCTTCATTAAGGAGTAATTGTAGGAAACAAATGTATTGAACCGACTTTTTTTCTCGTGGTAATTCCGTTTACATCATCGTGGATTTGGATCGAAGAGAACGCACACCGCAGATGTTTAGCAATACAGGTTAATTGTTTCGTAAGACAAAAATCGACAGCTAGGAAGAATGGAACGCGGCGACAAAAATTGCTGTTGCGGCCTTGAGACGACGCAAAACCGAATTATGAACAGTTTGCTATATTACTGGTCTGCTAAAAATAAAATGTCTAGCCAAGCAACGTAAACAAAGCAATATCGTTCCATAAATACTTACGCCTCAGTGGGCGGAAGTATTTAAAAATAGTTTTCCAACACATCATAAGCAATCTCTCCCTTTTTTTAAGTGTTTGTGGAAGATATTTTTCACATATACTTGATTGAATTGGCTTTCTTTGTTTGTGTAGATTTGTTCGCGGATTGATTACGGTACCATTCAACCCTCGAGAGAAATAAGAACAAAATTACAAATTTTTCTTCCCTTACCGAAAGCCGACAACAAACACAATTTTCCAAAGCTAAAAATTTGTATCTTCTTCTTCTTCTAATAAAAATAATAAAGAGCTGCATGACGGGGGACCTGAACATCACTTCCACTTTTTTACAACCGTCTCCATGCACAGCCCAAACTTCGATAGGAACCAAACGTGGAAAAACTGAAGCGGGGTGGCGAGAGACAGAAAAACAAAAATTGCGACTTACGCCTGAAAAGATGGAAATCAAGCCCTGGGTGTCCCTTGCCTCGTGCGAAAGAATCCATCTCATGTTACTACCACCCAAACCCATCCTTGCTGTTGCTGTGGAAAATCATGATTAAGTAAAATAGGGAAAGAACGTCCGCTTCCCCGTAATCCTGCCCCGCTCAACGGTTGTGCCCATTACCATTACCTGCCAAACAGACACATACACACACAGCACAACGATCCACCACATCAACGCAAACGAAGAGACAAGAGTTTTATGCTCCAAACAATTCATCATAGGCAAAAAGTTCGCACAAAACAGAAGTGAAAGCAAAGTTTTTCTCCTGCTTTGCCAGAATCGGCCCGTCGGTCGGTCGGCCGGTGGTGGTGGGTGGTTGGTATGCTGATTAAGCGAGAACGAACAGTTGGCAACAATGGCGACAACAACAAAAAAGAAGATGAGGATGAGTAGCACAGAACGGTGCTTGAGTTTGACATTTTAAAATCCGGTAAACAAACGATTTTCTTCGGGTTTCGGGATATGTACGTACGGCACCGTGATAGGCTTTGTGACGAGATGCCACTTCAAACGTGCGTCAGGAAAAGTGGAAGAGAATAGCTGCAGGTACTACTCATTGAAAGTGAATTATAAAAATAAAGAGAAATTAAGGTAGTAAACGCAGAAATTCCAAAAATTTTAAACACCGAAGAAAATACCGTCGGTTTAGCTGCTTGTGATTGCTCGACTGTTTAGCAGAAGATGACTTACAATTTTGTCATATGTTCTAGTTGAAGTCACCATAACTCCGATATTCTTAAATAATGATATTTGAAGTCTTATGCACTATGCTCTATTCTCTGCTCATAAAAACCCTCGGTATTGCTGTTAACTTCATAAATGTAACTTATGCATAATTTTACATGTTTGTTTATCTTATTCAGGGTAATTGGGATCTTCTTGACATAACATGACATAACATCCAGATGGATATATTTTATTATTATTATTATTAAATTTATTATCCGTCCGCCAAGTAGGCTTAACGAGAGCGTTAGATAATTTACAATTTTACCAATTTTCCATTTTATAATTAATTTTAAAGATTTATTTTTAGTGCTCATCAATCCTGTCCTTAAATCCCCTAATACTCAACGTGAAATCAAAGTGGCTTGACAAATCGGGGAATCGACGCGTCATTCTGCTCAAAGGTCCGTTTGCGCCGTATCGCGTGTTATTGTTTTATCTTCGTATTAGTTTTTATTTTATTTATTAAACATTAAACATGACGGACCGATGCCGTATTGTCACTACCGCATGTGGTGAATGTGAAATTCACGAAAAAAAAATAAAAAAAATAAATAGGCAATTCCTCCTAGTAATTTGTCATTGAGAGGAAAATTAAAGATTTCTATTTTCTACACAAGCACAATTTATATTTAAAGGATAAGCCTCATTGTAGAATTGTGTACATGATTTTTAAAAAAAAAATTTAGTTCGGGGTTGATTCCTTACATTTTTCTCAAGTCTTGTGGCACCTAGAGCATGAATAATATATTGGATCT
The DNA here is from genome assembly GCF_013141755.1 of Anopheles stephensi. Classification (NCBI taxonomy): domain Eukaryota; kingdom Metazoa; phylum Arthropoda; class Insecta; order Diptera; family Culicidae; genus Anopheles; species Anopheles stephensi. The sequence goes on along the minus strand of NC_050202.1, from coordinate 62,605,801 downwards.
GTTTTAATTTTATACACACACGCCAATTGCTTTCTTGAATCGATTGGTATATGCCCCTTTCCCTTCACTGGTGCTTCTTTAAAAATTCTTACCAAAGGTATCGAAAAAAAAAACAAGATAATAAAAGAACTCATTCCACTTCCGGGAGCGGTGGCTTACACGTACCGCTTGTCCCACACAAAACACCGGAAATGATTGTGCATTTGAAGCCGTGTGCTTTAACAGAAAGCCGTGCTGTGGTACATGTCTCTCTGCCGCGAGATGCTCTCGACATTGACCTTTTTTTTTTTTGTTTGTTTAGTCGATTTAGAAGTCAGTTTAGTGTACGTTTTTCTTTTGTCTGGCAGTTGAAGCAACGGTGACAGGAAGTGTCCATCGTTTCAAACCATCCGGCGAAACGTAGATCGGAAGAGCAACCACACAACAAATGCACATTTGTGCATCGCCTCCCAAAACCTTCTACCCCGCCCATCTCCATGCCGTGAAGATGCAAATGAGCCGCCGAAATAAGAATTGACGGGGAAAAAATCGAAGCAGAATCGAATGTGATCGACCTTTTTTTTCATCGGTCGTTTCGAACTCTGAAAACAGGAGAGTTGAGCCGTAGGAAGCATTAATCTTGCTGTCATTCGGTCGTGTTTGTGCTGCTCTGCTCGTGGTGTAGCGTGGCGCACTTACGTATGTTTTGTGGGCACATACGCACACGGGCGTGCGCGATCCCGCGTCCTCTAGAGCGCGCCATGTTCGGTGGTTATGTTTATGAGCGTGCTATAAAAATCGTCACCGAGTCGTCGTCGATTTCTACAAGCGCGCACTGGAAACGAAGACAAATTATTGTGGTGCTGCTTCACTCGGTTAGAGGGAGCAGAACCGTAATAATAAGAGCTCCAAGGGAGAAGCGAATAAATTAGATACAATCGTGTTCGGCAGCAATGGTGGTGTGGCAGCATTCGGGATGAAGCCGTTTCTTCCAGCTGGACAGCGATGTGTCGCATTATGGAATGTGTTAAACGAAGCGTTAAAGTTGTGTTCACCTAAATCGATCCAAATCAATCAAATCGCATAAGAAGCTATTGCAAATGTATTCTACGAATTGCTGCTTATGGTTAAGCCGTTTTAACAGGAAGTTTCCGCACAGTTTGCTCGAAATTAATTTGACACTTAATTTCCCTGTTTATTTGATGCTTATTCTCTCCCTGGAAAGCTATGCTATTCGATTGCCTCCTTTTATGTTAAAAAGAACAATTCTCAAACGTCTTCTAAATCACTCACGAGAAGGGAAATCGATCAAACTAGACACAAGATGATACCCGATTTCTTAGGAACGGACCAGCTCGAGATGGGGGATGTTATCTAAATCAGTAAACAAATGATCACGTAAGAGAGGGAGAGAGCGAGAGACAAACGCATAATTATGCTTCTCTGACCTGCTTCTTCCGATACACCATCCTCTCCCTCTCCTCCGATCGGTACACACACTTTATCATTTTCCCGCGCGCACGTTCAAATCGGACGCGTACTCAATCAATTAGGGATGGACTGGAAAACGATAAACGTTTCTCTCATTCTCAACCCCGACCACCACCACCACCAATCTGCTTTACCGTGACGGAAAATTAACATTTGCCTCCACACACGCACACGCTTTGGCTTCCCCGGTCGTTACCCGCGACCGGTTTTCGTTGGCCTCGGCGCCGTGTGTGTCATCCCTGTGTTTGTCGCGTAACTTTACGGCGAGAGGTGACCTTTTTCCCGCGATATTATTCCCCCTTCAACGCCTACTAAACGCGCGCCCCGAATGGAGCGGATGGACAGTGATGGGTGGTGGAAAAAGGTGGGAGGAAAGCGTTCAAGCACGCTTGAAATTAATTTTACGCTACACCGCTACACGCCTCTGGTTGTTGCGGGCCACGTGCGGTAGCGGCGCGCGTGTGTTGAGCGTTCATCGAGAGTCTGCAGAGTTCTTATGGTGCTTTGAGAACCCATCTCCTCATCTGCTGTGGTGTCCGAGCGGTTAAGGAGATGGACTTGAAATCCATTGGGTTCTACCCGCACAGGTTCGAATCCTGTCTACAGCGTCACGACTTCTTTTTTACTCTCACAGTGTTACCCTACAGGAGTAGCAGTAGTTATTACAACATTATATAACAGCACTACATTTAGGCTACTACTAATTTTACACAGCAGTTGTATACATATTATTTTATTCTCCAAAACAATTCCACTCCAATCCAAATACTTACTAATGCACAGCTATACAACAGCTTCATTACAGTAAACAAAGAAAATCAAGTGTGTACTGCCATCTCATTCCATGTTTTGCTTTCATATCATGTTTATTTATGTTCATTACGTGCCGTTCGTCAGACAACACTAACCTGACCCCATCATCATCATCCTCCAGCTCTCTAAAGTCAATAATCGATTTTTGGCATGCAAGCACATACTATGTGTATACTACGTGTACACGAACACGATGTGCAAACGATGAGTAGAGGCATCCAAAAACCCACCAAGCTTTTTATTTCCAACCTATACATAGTTTTACGGATTCATGGGACCCACTGTTTTAATTTAATCTGGACAGAGACAACGATCGGCCCTCGGATTGCCTTGCTCAAATTCCCTTCACGTACAAAAAAGGCAACAAAAATGGTTGATTAGAGGGAGCCAATTGGAACTTATTTGCTTTATTGAATGGCATCATATTCCCAGTGCCCAAACGAATTTACGAATTACCGCGCGTTGTATGTAGTGCGTGTTGGCAGGCGCGGCAGCACCATAATGAAGTTCCCATTGGGTAAACCAATATTCATAAGAGACCATTTTGCTGGCGGTGGCATGTTTAACACATACCGAGCGAGAAGAGTGCACAGAAAGAATGCCTCTTTTAGTAGTAATGGAAAACATAATGCTTTGCGTAACGTTAGTAAGTCGTACCCTGTGCTATTATAGCTGTTTAAGCCACGCACACTCACACATGGCGCCGTGGCTTAGTTGGTTAAAGCGCCTGTCTAGTAAACAGGAGATCGTGAGTTCGAATCTCGCCGGAGCCTTCGGAGTTATCACTACGCATTCGTGTGGAAGAAAAAACTTCAGTAACCTTTTTTTTTCGTGGTTGGAATAAGGAGAATTGCACAATATTATATTATACTCTCTTGAATTAAATTGAGTAAAAAGAATATTTTGTATAATCTGTACTATTTAAATACACACAACAAATGGAGCAAATTATTTAGCGAAACATTTATATTTGTGTTATTTCAAAAGCATACAGTTGAAAGAGACTAAATAAGTCGTGGAATAAGTATAGACTAACAACAAACTGAAAAAGAAAAGTGGTAAAATAGCACGCAAATAATGCGAGTGGAGATTGCAATTAAACTATGCATTTCTAATTTCTTCACCAAGTAATTTCACCCGTAAGGCATTATTATATAATATACTATACAAAACTGGGAGCACGAAAAGAAGAGAGGATAAAAGGACTATTAATCAAATAATAAAAGACACCTTTTGTGCCTTCACTTAATATAATAGAGGCACATTTTGTCTCACAAACTGATTGACAAACATGATATCTATAAGAACTATGTGGATTTTAAAAGTATCAACAACAAAAAAGATTCACAAACTGGAGAAGGGGTAAATCTCCATAGGCTCCGGCGAGATTCGAACTCACGATCTCCTGTTTACTAGACAGGCGCTTTAACCAACTAAGCCACGGCGCCATACATCTCCCTGGGCTCTCATTTACTTATAAAACCTCTGTGAAATTGACACATAAGATCAAAGCAAGTTTAGCACAAGTAGTCTTCATTTCATGATCTATGGAGCATGAAAGCCATAATGCGAATTGAAATGCACGAAAAGATACTTTACGTTCCTATATGAAATTACTTTTTCAATTTAAAGCGTAGAAATGTTGTGTCACTAAACTTTTCGTTATACTTACCCCAGCAGTTGAAATTGAAAATAGCAGTTGAGTTCAGGCTTCCATAAAGCAGCAAAAATTATAACAAAGTATGAATAATTCAGTGAAATGGTGTTGGCATATTAAATTACCGTGTCGTATTGCATTCACTTATGCGCAGTTCAAATGTAAAATGCGAAACAATAATACAACTTTTAACGTACATAGGTCCGTGCATGGCATTCAAATAAAGGGTTATGCAACCCCTGAGCACAACTGGCGCCGTGGCTTAGTTGGTTAAAGCGCCTGTCTAGTAAACAGGAGATCGTGAGTTCGAATCTCGCCGGAGCCTACCATTCCCACATTCGCATGCAGCGACGAGGAATGAGTAACTTTTTTCCAAATAATTTTATTTTACCAAACAGTCACATCTTTTCTTATGGCCACCGTCAATATCACCTTTCAAAACCGTCATATACTTAAAATATCATTTGTTTTCCATCCAATTAACCAGCACTTAACTTGCTTCAATCTCACTAGCCGAATGCTGATCAAAAATTTATTTCAATGATGTATTAAATCCAACTTATTGCCACAACAAGCGGGTTAAAACCCCGTTCGTGACACAGAATATCTCCAACGGTTATCAACCGTCTGCAACCCCCGATACGTGCTTCTTAACGTGTTGGTTGGTTTTAATCTCACACTGTTGAACAGATCGAGAAAAAGGACACTGCAATCAAACTTTATGTAGGAAAGGAAAAGCGCTGTTCAACGATTACAAAATCACTTACAGGAAACTGTTAAATTACATTTTATCTATGTAACAATCGACTAAACGAGTCGCTAAATGGAACTTATGAATAAGGGATCTTGGCATACGAATAGTGACAGGATTTAGAATTCAGACCGAATTAGCATTCGGATCCGAATTCGATCCTTAGTCGAATCGTACCCCGAATCGAATCCCAGATCAAATGCCGGAGGAGTCATATAAGTGAGTGTAGCCGGATTGCTCGGAACGAACCCCACAAGAAGCGTTTTCTCATCACTACATCCGATATCTTGGGGTCGGGGGTCATGTGACCCGGAGCCTTGTGATCGGGCAACCGGGGTCTCGTTACCCAGGATACGAGATCATGGGAACCGATATCGAAAAGACGCTGAAATCAACGCCTTATACTACGAGAACAATGTGCTTCAGCAGGTTGTGTCCTCGGCCACTCGGGACTTCTACTGGAAAAATCATTACGGCTTTCAACATGAGGGCACACCGATTCACACGGTCAATATAACCCAAGCGTGTTGTTCAGTCATGCCTTTGAAGACTTAGCGATCTCTCAGCGCCCCGGACCTTTATCATTACCACGATATGGGGGACGAGATGTTGATGAATATTGTGTTTTCATTTTTTAAATACATTCTTCGAACTTATTGAACAGCATGTACATGAAAGTTACCGATGAGTGAAACGTGCAACCGTCTGTCAAGCGCTTTAACACCCATAACCTAGAAAAATTCCCAGCTGCTTCGACCGCAGTGCGCTCCGTACCACTGCCCATGGTGCTCACCGTAACCGTAATGTCGGGCATCAACAAAAGCAACAAAAAAAAAACGAAATCCTTTTTCTTCTCCTCTAACTACCCACCATAGAGTCCACCATCCTCTTTCTTGGTTCCTTCCCACTCGCGTCCGGTTAGAGCTTGAAAGAACTTCTCTGTTTCCAATTTATTTCATCCACCACCGTCGTCGTCGTTTGCCGGTTGAGAAGGTCAAGCAACGGTTGACGCACGGTTCCATAGCACCACCGCACGAAGAGCAAGAAGCTCGGCAGAACTTTTACCCAAAGCGACAACACCAACGTGCTCGAAGGAACGTTGAAATGTGCAGGATGTGTTGCCGGGCGGTTTGGATGCTTTGAAATGGGATCGTGCGACGGAAACAGGTCTGGCAGAGTTTGGATGATTCGGTTTCGCGGACTTGTACGGGTGAACAAACCAGACACACCACCAGACAACCTGAAACCCGCCCTCCCGAACCAGGCCAAAGCACTGGCACACACTCCCTCCTCAAGATGCCGGGACGGACGGGCGTGTGCCGTGTGGAGCGAGTGAGCGACATACAGCGAGCACCAGCAGCTTCACTTCCGATGGAACGGACGAACAAAACGCAGGCCACGAAAAGCGTCAGGTGCTGCAGTGAGGTTGCAGAGGAGCGGAAAGATTTTGGAAAAGCTAGCGTTCCACAATTTCATCCGCCTGCAACGAACGACAACGATACAGGCAACACGAGCCTTGGAAGCAAGCTGGCTGCAAGTGGAGAACTGCTGCAGCATCAAGGGACATGGCGAACAACAACCATTCTCACGTACCCACCAAACTTGTGCACCTGTTGTGTGGAGTGGAGTTCATTCTACCGGTCCTTCTCCGTCTGGGGTTGATCATTTTCGTTGAAATGATGTCAATTACATGATGGGTTGCTTCGACCGTACAGCGGAGAAGATGGAGAGCGATGGTTGGATTTTGGAATAAGATTTGTTTGTTAATCACATCAGCAGCCACACGAGGTGTGCCGTTTGCATCATCCACTAACAACGGCATACACGGTGCACGTTGTTAAGGCTATTTTAAAGCGCTCTGCTCACTGGTGATGTTGCTAAAATAAGTCACATGCTGTTAGTGTGCTATCTAAACTGAAAAGACACTCACCCAAGAATTATTTATTACGAGTTGCAGTTTAAATTCAATAAGCAAGCAACACGACCGTAAATTGTTTCTTTGGATAAGCCATGCCTAAAACTATCGAAAAACTTCTGCTATCCCTGAATCAATAAGTGGAAAGGCGTGAGGCATTTTCTCACCACTTGCGATGGTCAATTAGGCCTTCACGGCATCTTTTCTTTGCCTGGAGAACTGCGAGATATGGGAAAGGCATAAGGGTCCAGTCGTCAAAGCATCCGTGTCCGTATAAGGAAGCAGATTAAGGATAATAATCATATCCCGGCCGAAAACCGTCCTTGCCCAAGCAGTATAAAGTCACTAAGAACGTGCGACTGACGGAGCTCAAGTGAAACAATATCCTCAGTTGGCGGACATTTCCTGATTGTTGTTTCCTCAGGACAGAGTTGTAGAACAGAGTTGGTCTCAAAAGACAGCTCCAACTATTTTGCTTCCCGAACGTAGGAATCCAATGAGTTATCGGAAAAGAGTTTTATTTTTTGCCATACATTTAAAGGAAGTCTACTTTTTTCCCCTCCCCAAATTACTGCGAGTTTCTTATTCGTAAAAATTGACCACATGCATTTAACTTATGCTGTTAACTCATCTAGACAGTTCTCCTCCTAGCCAACCGTTCGAAAAGATAGTTAAATACTCATCCGGCGCTACAAACGCTCGATGTCAGGTTTTCTGATGCTTAGCGAACGTCTCCTGTCCATGTGGACAAAATAAAAAAAAAAGCTACTTGTAAAACCTGATGGAAGGAATCAACGCAGATCAATTCTTTAGTTGTAATAATACATAGTTGCTCGGGCCAGTTCAACAACGTAACACAATCTGTTAACAACATAAAACGCTTCCCCCAAAATCATACCAGTGATGGATCAACTTAGGAGCGGAAGGTGCGGCCGCTCGGAGCCTTATCGGTCAGGAAGGGAAATCCTGTTCTTTACCTCTAAAATCACAATTAAAGGGGACTCGAAGGCCAATCCGCACGGGGCCACCAAATATCTTCGCATCGCAATCGCAGAAGCTATTTAGCCGAGTTGGCCGATAAAGCTCCAAGGAACGGTAGGGATCTCCAGCACGAAAGCAGCCGTGGAATCAAACAATCAAATTTAACAACAAACCACCATCTCAAATGCAACATAAAGCACCAGCACATAAAAAAGAATACCGCTCTTTTTCCGGTTCCATCACCTCGTTACGGACGTCGTACCGAGAGAGAGAAAGATTCGTGTCCATTTTCCTTGCTTGAGTGTAAATTGTATTTGTCAGCAGTATTACAAACACCCGGGCGTGGATGATTTCCTTTTATCCCGTGCCAAATTGCATCATACAACTAACAAAGAGCGGTCCTCATATCACTAACACGCGTCTTAAGGCACAGCGAAGAAAAAAAGGGGAAAGCATTCGTAATCAACCTTACGATTTACTTGCCCACAATAATACAGATTTTTGTTTTGCGTGCCACCCTCCCCAAAACCACAATTGCAGCCGGTCCGGTACTGAATGGGTTGAAAAAGTGTTACGGCATGCGAAATATCACCTAAAAAGAGACACGTCACTAATCAGTACTGTAGTGCCGACGAAAGGGACGAGGGACGAGCTAGTAAGATACACACGCCCTTACGCCCGGAATTGGACAATTGAGATGAAAAGGACACAAAGCACCTGAAAACTACCCTTCCATTAAACTGCTGAATGACACCCGGGACATCAGGGATCAATGCGTAAGGGTTAGATCCCTCTAGGGCGTGTGTGGGCAACAAAGCAATGAAAGGGCACGCTTTACCGGACCGGTAACAGTGAGCTGAACAGCGGTAACAGTGAGCTGGGGGCGTTATATTCATGGATGGCACCCATAAATCCTTCCTATTTTCATCCCAATACGAGCGTCAAGAAGATGGCTACCTTCTTCGTAACACATGTTACCACATGTCACGTTCTCATTTTGTGGACTACACACACGGTGTGGGTCAATCATTTACGGTGCTATCGATCTCGGGCCTAAGAACAATCCGGATTCTTTTCGGGGCAGCAGCCTCAACCATCCATCCAGCACAACATCGATCGCATGCAGCACCTGCTGATGGCTTGCACCAAGATTGGCCAAGAAAATTTTGGTTCTATCTTCAAACAGGAGCTGCTGCTAACTTCAATCTTCTACCATCTGGTGCAACTTCTGGCTCGGAGGCTGTTTTGAGACGATGTGTGGGGGACGGGACAGCAAGCTCCCGGGTCACAAACTGTCGCTGCACAATTAACCATCCACACGCACAGTACAACAGGTGGTGGCACTGTAGGCGATGATGCGCTTCCTTTGTTGCTTATTCTTGCGTCCTTTAAAAAAAAGTGGCCCTGTTGTTTGGCCTCGTGCTCTTTCACTTTTACCATCCCCCCGGCCGGGTGCTTCAAGAACCGGATCGTGTCATCGTAATCGCGGGCTTGTTGTGGAGAACAGCCCATGGCCTCATGTGCCGATGTTCTTAACATGCAAATTATAAGGCCGTTCGTAAGCACCAACGGGTGCGATGTGCATAAACCCTCGGAAAATCGATCGATGACAGCTTGCTAATGAGACGGTTCGGCAGGTTTAATTGAGATTACTTACACTTTTCAATTAAATGCTGTCGTTGTGACCTCCTGAAGATTTAGCAGATGCACGCTTCACAACACTAACCTAAAACAAGAACTGTAGTGAAACATTTTATAAATCAAACGATTTAGCTATGCAAAACTTACTCAAGTGCAGTACGAGCAATGGCGACAATTCCGATTCCAGGAAACACACACATTAGACAACACAAACCAATTGCATCAATTTTCACGCACACACACACGCACGGGCAGAGTACATTGTTGCATGTTTAAAACATAGTTAATAAACTTGCATAGCTTTTGACCACAAATTTACACAAAAACACAGCAAATGTTCTCGAAACCGACGCCACCGATATTCACACTTCCAGCAAACAAAGCAAACACACGAGAAGGAATAAGAAGAAACTCGGTACGTCATATTCTGTAGTAGTGTGCCGATCTGTCATTTGTTGCGATCAAGCAGGCCGCGGATCTTGCTGAAGACGTTGTGGGAATGCCTTGTGTGAAATTGGTTTAAAGTTGTAGAGGAAACCATTAGCAAAACTCGTGTTCAGTGCACAAAACGATAAATTTAATAATTCTAACGGAATTCGTTCATCGTTTGTGTTGGAACGTAGGCGGCAGTTTGCTCTAGGTTCTAGATCTGGTTTTTGGTGAAAGATATTCGTTAGCGTGTTTATACGTGTATGCGCGCGCGTGTGTGTGTTGTTGATATTCTGATTGAAAAATATGGGTTAGTATTGCTTCATTAGCCGAAAATCATAACGGTAAACCAAGCATCACACTCGTGCAATAAACCACGCATGGCAATGGTTTTGTGTTTGCGTGACAAAGAAGAGCCGAAATGAATATTCATACCTCGCCAGGAATTAGTGTCATAAATTGTTTCACAAGAAGATGATCAAACAAAGCTATAAATCAAAATCTCCTTCGTGACTGGTCTAGAATCACAAACTTATCTTCTGTGTGGATAAAAAAGTACTGGGAATCATGTGAGGTAGCAAAAGAACTTTCCCTCGATCCTGCCAGGAGTCGAACCTGGAATCTTCTGATCCGTAGTCAGACGCGTTATCCATTGCGCCACAGGACCTGGTCAGAGGGAGAGATCTAATAGCTACATTTAAACACGGTGTATTGCGCATGCCAGCTATTTTCAAGGTAAGTTTAAACTTTCGCACGATATATACTGCATATGCGAAACGCATAAATGAAATAGAATTTGCATCCGTAGTTTTTACACCGTCTATATGATCGCAATTATTTCTTATAGTACCAAAGTAAAAAATAACTTAAAATGATTGATGCTACGCACAATAAATAATGTGTACACTTCATCATATAAAACATATGCTTATGAACTGGTTTGATCAGAAAAATAGCAAAAATAATTTCCCATACCGGGAATCGAACCCGGGCCTTCTGGGTGAAAGCCAGATATCCTAGCCACTAGACCATATGGGAGTGTATGAAATGTGGAAAAGAAGTCATTTTTATTATATGTAAACGAAAATTATTCAATGCGTCACACATTTTACACTGCGTCTTCCTAGTTATCGATTGTCCTGTTCTGCCGCGCAATTTGACGCGGTTTTCCAGCTGTCTAATCAGAAACTGCATTGAAAAAATGGGAACGCGTTTAATAATGTTATTCACATTTTTGGCGAAAGAGAAATCGCGGCGCGAATTTCTCAATGGCACCATTTCAGCTGTCATTTTTATGTAAACAAACAGTGTTAAAGGCGCTTCAAGCGAAATATGTGGTTGTTAATATATAATCAACTTTTTAACCAATGTTCTCTCTTTCGTAGTGCAACACATATGCAGAATATATATAATATAAAAATTACATTGGACCTATTTTTGGCAGCATTTAGGCCGGATAAGTTCGGATTTTAAAAACTCAATGAGCTTTGTTATTAAAATCACTGTATTGTTCAGAAAAAGCGTTATCCCTAGTTTTCCATACGATATTCTGTTTAATCAACAAACCTGCTGAACTATCGACACAAACGATACAAACTGACGATTTTTTAGCTGTTTCGTTATTTCAATGCGCCAAACCTTTGTATTTAAAGAATGAACATTTATGTTGTTCTTTAAAAGTAGTTGATCATAGGGCTGTCCGAATCATTTGATGGTTATGTTTGCGTTCGTTGTAAATAAGATTTGCTAAAATAAGCTAATTAAAGGTTGGGTAAATGCCGTGGAATGATATTCTATACCTTTGCCATAAATGTTACAATATCGCATTTGTTGTTTCTCATTTAATTTTAATGTTGTGTTCTATTTCAAGTCTTATAAATTTCAATATTTTTATTAAAACTCGTTAAACGCCCTTTTCAACCACTTGGGTGAACATTCTCACCGACAGCGATTGACCATAGTTGAATATGATTGACTGTTGTTGTGCTAGTGAGATGCATTATCGAGATGCGATAAGACTTGTAGGTAATAAAAATAAAAGGCTGTTCGACGTGTCAAGACAGTTAGTAAAACTTGTAATAAAAGTAAAGTAAATATACAAAAGGAAAGCAAAAGAAAGTTTCTGGAGATGCCGGGGATCGAACCCGGGGCCTTTCACATGCAAAGCGAACGCTCTACCACTGAGCTACATCCCCTGTCGAAGAAGGGCAGTTCAGAGAGTTATTTGATTCTATAGTGGTTCAAGTGTTTTGAACAAATTTGTTTACTTAGATGGTATTCAGCTATTCTAAATGGCTTGGAATATAACTTCGAATAAGACAATTAATATATCACTTAAAAGGCGTAGTTAATTTTGTCACCATGTCTGTCTCATATTAACAGTTATTAATGGTTTTGTGTTAATACACTATATAAGTGTCATTTGCAGTATCTTACCAGCTCTGTGTGGTAAAACGCAACGCAGGCAAATACACAACCCCTCAACAAAACAAGTAAAGTTCAGTGATGGTTAATTTCTGATGGTTCGTCTGAGTGTCTATATTGTTAATTCTATAATCTCTCCTTTCGATTACACCATGGCGTAATTATTATCAGTAACAACAATGAAATAAACAAACAACTGATAAGAAATCGTTAGGTCACCCGGGTGTGACAATGTGGGAAGGCAAGTGTGAGGGGGATATAGCTCAGTGGTAGAGCGTTCGCTTTGCATGTGAAAGGCCCCGGGTTCGATCCCCGGTATCTCCAGAAACTGTTTTTTAAACATAATCACAAAGCTAATATATTATATAACTCCACTCGTAGGTAAGAAAAAAATGCTAAGATGAATATTTGTTTGCGTTACTCTACAGTGTAATTGCTTACTCTAAACAATATACAATAACGCAGCTATTTAACAGCTTGTTTCTTTAATGGAAATCATCAAACACCCTATGGAATATTACATAATTGAATGTAAAATGTTCATAGTAACAATGTACGGGAAGGAAGCAAAAAGTAATTTGACAGCGGTGGGATTCGAACCCACGCCATTTCTGACTGGTGCCTAAAACCAGCGCCTTAGACCACTCGGCCACGCTGCCCTCTGCAGAGTGGGGCAGAACATGTCAATTTGAATGAAATTGTACCCATAAGCCACTAAAACTTGTTCAAACACTATTAGTTCCCGATTTTGGAATCGTTTCGTGAAGAAAATAAACAATTTGTTTAACTAAATACATTCCTATGTGATTTTAACTGTGACGATTGTAAGCCACATCACGTGGAATATTCTTTTTGGAACATGCTTTGGTATGCTGACTTTGCCAATTGCTAGCGGCATGGCTTAACCCATATAGCGAACAAGTTTTGAACATTTCAGTAGTTTTTCACGTATCCACAGGAGTCGACCTTACTCTTACTGGAAAAAGCGGTTCTATGATTCTTTCTTTTGAAAAATTGTACAGTGTAGTGTTTTAGATAGTTCTTTAGGTTTTTGAAAAAGCTGTGGGATGCTACCTGTAAAAAAATATGGCAGGTCAATCACGAATTGCATGCAAAATATACAGTGTGTAAACGTTTAATAGGGAAAACATGATCTCGTCACGATTTCTTCGGGAATATAACGCTCTATTTTACTTGTTTACGCCTCATTAAACATTTTTCTCACCTAATGTGTGTATTTTCCCTATATTTTTAAAATTTATTATAACATAATTGCTATCTGGCTTGAACATTGTGCGGTTTTGTCACGGATAATCAAAGCAACCCTGCACATTTGTTGTTGTTGATGACAGTTGGGCCGGCGCGCGCGCTTAGACAAACGTCAAAACAACAAAAACATTTTGCTTTGCTTCAAAATCTTCATCGTTGTCGCTAAACATCACAAAAATTAAACACAATCGCTCTTTTCAATAATGTCCGCTGCTATCAAGTGGCGATCACTACTTTGTGATAGTAATCAGCTACAACTGAAAGCAACCCTGTTAGGCGGACAAAGCTTTCGGTAAGTTTTCCTGCGAGAAAACCATTTTGGTGTATTCTTTTCCATTGCTCATGTATTCCTGTTTTTAGTTGGAAAGCCCGTAATCCTAATGAATTGGACCAAAAGCAGAATGAATTTATTGGCGTGTTTGCCAATATTGTATGGATTCTACGCCAAACGGAGCGAGAACTACAGTACCGTATCGTAGGAGAACAATCTTATCCGAATGGAGCAAATAGGGATGTAACGAAAGCCACCGTCCATGAACAAACAAGCGCTACCGTGAAGAATCTGGCTCAGGTACGCCTGAAGGTGAGCGAACCGGCAGAGTATGCCAATGGAGGAGAACTATTGTATCCGGTCTCGTATTACGAGCAACTGCTGAGCATCTACTTCCGCCTAGATGTAGATCTCGAGCATTACTATCAGCAGTGGATCAAGTGCCACGAGCACTTCGCCAGCAGTGCCACCAAATTCTACGCCGTTCGACAGCTCGATCAGGACCCGGTGGAGAATCTGTTCTGTTTTATCTGCTCCCAGAACAATCACATTGCGCGGTGAGCAACGTCTTCTAATGTGCCTACGAAAAAAAACCCTGAATGTCCAATGATCGTTTACCTCCCATTTTCAGCATTTCCGATATGGTCGAAAAGCTGTGTCGCAACTATGGGGAGAAAATATGTGACTACGAAGGCACGAGCTATTACAACTTCCCCTCGGTAGCATCACTAGCCGAAGCAACCGTGGAGGAAAAGCTACGCGAGCTTGGGTTTGGCTACCGGGCCAAGTACATTCAAAGGTCGGCGGACAAAATTCTTCAACTCGGTGATCTCGACTGGTTCCGGCAGCTCTGCCAGCTAGATTATAAGGCAGCCCACAAGGAGCTTCTATCGCTTCCCGGCATTGGACCGAAGGTGGCCGACTGTATCTGCCTGATGTCTCTCGGACACCTGCAAGCCATTCCGGTCGATACGCACGTGTTTCAGCTAGCGAAACACTATCTGCCGACACTGGCCAAATCACAGAACGTTACCGATCGGCAGTACGTGACGGTGGCGGACAAGTTTCGTGAGATCTATGGCCCGTACGCGGGATGGGCGCAGACGGTACTGTTCTGTTCCGATCTTCGCCAGTTCCGGCAACGGGGGACGGACGATGGGGAGGGGCAGGAAAATAGCAACAAACCACGAAAAAAACAAAAGAAGAAAGTTTAAAAAATGGACGTGTTTTTAAAATACTTTCTCTTTTATTACTTAATATTATGTAAAAGTCTCTGCCATGTATAAAGGTAACCTAACATTAGGAACAATCGTTTTCTAAAACACTGTTTCGTTTCGTTATTGTTCTACGTTAAAAAAGAGCTATTTTGCATTAGCTGCGTAACAAGTTTTGTCCCTCACTGTATATTATCTATTAGCTATTTGTTCGTTATGTTAGATGTATGGATCTCTGTGTAATGCGTAAACGGAAATACTAGAATACTGTAAAAATGGCTGACATCGGTCCGACCGCACCCGACTACGGTTCGGAAGCGTTCGGTGGTGGGAAGGGTGCGTTCTCCTCGTAGATCATAACCAGCTTACTGTACTTCATGTTGCGCTTGTTCACTTTGGCTTTGTCCTTGGTGTCGCAGTCGTCGCTGCTGCTGCCGGATGTCGCTTCACTGAGCGACAGCTTGGCCGACAGTCCTTCCAGCTCGAGGTCAAGGTACAGCTGGCCCAGCTGATCGTTCACCAAGATGGGCTGTAAAGAAGGGGCGATAAAATACGAACATTAGCGACGCCAGTCGGGCACACGGCTTGAGCCTCTCCTTCTTACCTGACTAATTTTCTTTAACGCCAAATTGTCCGAATCCAGCAGCTCCTTGAGCGATCGCTCGTTAATCTGATACCGGTAGATGAGATCCTTCGTCTGGCACACGTTATCCAGCCACGGTGGATTCGGACGTCGCTTGGCACGGCATCCACCACTGGTACCGCCACTTCCACCGCCACCGCTGGGTCGTACCATCGCACCGTTGCCTTCACCCGCACCGCTTCGCTTTCCACCTTCCAGCGAGTCCTGATTGCCGGACTCACCGTCCCCGTGCATCCGGTTGTTGGAGGTCGCATTGTTCGACCCACTTTCCCAGCACATCTCGCTCGACTCTTTCCGCTCTGCCCCGTTCTGTCCTTCGGACGAGTTGTCCGTCTTGAGAAAGCTGGAGTAGAAGCTGGAAAAGCTGGACTCGTCCATATCGTCACTAACTTCACACATCCCAATCCCACCGCCACCACCGCCCGTGCCGCCAGTTGGGCCGATCCCGGCTCCGATGCCACTGGGCAATTTGTCCAGCTGGCCGGTCAGTCGGGAGCTACCGTTAACCCGCCGGTCAACCATGCTGCCACCGGCAGTGCTGTCGCAGTGCTTATCGAGCACCTCGTCCAGCGCACAGTCGGTGCAGTCGACGTTGGAGATGAGGGGCGAATCGGTCAGATCCTTCTTGGACGATTCCGAAAATGCCTAACAAAGAGAGAGAGATAAAGAATGTCAGTATGCAACAGAACTTCGGTATCATTCCGCCATTGTGCACCACTACTAACCCGGTTGACGACGATGGAAGCGGACGCAATACTGCCCAAAGCTGAACCCGGTTCCGCCTTGACCGATGTTGCCTGGGAGGACGGACGTTGGAAAGGAGTTTGCGACTGGGAACCGCTGCCGGCCGAAGGTGGGACGGTTATGTGTGCGGGAAGTTTGCCACCATTGGTGCCGGTATGGCCACCACCGTTGGTTGTCGTACCGGACACCTCGACCGATTGGGCCGAACTTTGGCCGCCCGGCGTCGGTCCCATACCGAGGCTTGTCGTTTGTCCGGGACCGCCGGATTGTTGGCCGGTTTGGGACTGTAGCCTTTGCTGCTGCTGTTGCTGCTGTTGCTGCTGCTGTTGCCGCTGTTGCTGCTGCTGGTGCTGCTGATGCTGTGGATGTTGATGCTAAGGAGAGGATTTAACAATAATGAAGGAGAAAAGGCAAGATGAGTTCTAGAGTTCTTATTGAACGTTCGAGCTGCCTGGTACACCGAGCACACATTTAGTAAGCACCCGTTCTGCGGCCAGACCCTTCAGGGGCCCGCCTAAGACATCTCGCTTACTTAACGGCTCATCGCAATCCCTGTAAAAATGGAGTGGAAAAGATCGAATGTGAGAGTATGTGGTTGTGGTAGAACTGGGACACTTCCGCCTTCGAGCGTCCTAGAAAATATGAAAACAAAAACAGGACAGCTGCTGTGAAAGAAGATGAAATAGAGAGAGAGAGAGAGAGAGAGAGAGAGAGACACACACTCCTAGAGACTCGCTGTCCGCTCCCTCCAAAGCAGTGAGCATCTGAGCGGTGGGAGGGGGCCTCTCCTACTGCATCGAGAGACCCCCCGCGTGTTCTAAGCATCCTTAAATGTTAATGTGCGCGACTCTCCAGCGTCCTCCTCATCAGGATTGTTTTTACCTCATGTTCTCTCGTACGCAAACAGTGCCGGCCCTGCGGCGCTCCCCCCATTTTATCCGGCGCAGTCTCCCCTCGCGTCGCAAAAAGTGGCCGGAGGGTGCCGGATGCAGCAGCAGAAGCCGCTCTGCCGCCCGCTATTCGGGGAAGCCCGCTCTGCCCCAGCTGTGACGTGTGTCAGGATGGTAGAGTTGGATGATGGTTGTTGGTTGGTGGTGGTGGTGGTGGTGGTTGTTGGTGGTGGTTGGAGGATGTATGTGTTTCTTTTCTTTTGCGTATGTATGCATGTTTGTGAGTGAGTGTCTTTGTGTGCGTGTGTTGTGTGTACCACTTGTGTGTTCACTTTCCCGGGCCACTTACATTTCGCGTGTCACTGTCGAGCCCGCACGGTGGTGGCAACGGTTGATAAGGCATCGCGTGGTACATCATCGGCGGGTACAGGAGCGACTGCTGGTAAAGCTGCGGATGCGGATACATCACGCCGGCCGCCATGTACGGTACGGTGATGGGATTGAGGCGGGGTAGTGCCTCCAGCGCTGCCACCGGAGCCGCTTGCGGGGCGGCCGTTGCGGCTGCTGCTGCGGCGGCGGCCGCCGGGATGTAGTACAGGGTGGGGAAAATGCTGTGCGATGGTACGAAGCTGGCCGTTCCCGAACCGGCACCGGCCGATGCTTGCATGGTCGTTACGCTCACGCTGAACGGTGGCCACAGGTCCCCGGTGCGACCGGTAATGCTACCGCTGTGCGTTCCGTACGTCATTTGGGGCGTCAGGATGGAGGGTGTCGTGAAGGTCGTGTTGAAGGACGACCTCGGATTCCCTGGCAACCCGGCGGTGCCCGGTTCGGTTTGCTGACCCAGCTGACCCAAACCATTGCTCTGGAACTGGCCTTGGTACGCGTGCTGTTGGGTTGATTGGTGCGAAAGCTGCTGGTCGGAAGGTTGTTGGTGCTGCTGCTGGTGCTGCTGCTGCTGCGCCTGCTGCAGATGCCCTGTGGATGAGTTGGCGAGCGTCGTTTGCTGGAAGGAAGCGGAGGACGATTGTCCTTGTCCGTACAGCGCATGGTGGTGCTGTTGCAACACGTGTTGCGATTTATAGTGCATCTGCAAGCTGTTTTGCTGATGCTGTTGGTGCTGCTGCTGCTGCTGCTGCTGTTGCTGAAATTGTTGCTGCAGCTGCTGCTGTTGCTGCTGCAGCTGCTGCTGTTGCTGCTGTATTAGCAGCTGTTGCTGCAGCGCATGCGGGGCAACGGGGCCCATCTTCTGCTGCTGTTGCTGCAACTGCTGGATCGAGGTACAGCCACCACCCGTGTCCGGATTGTGCTGATGCTTGATGGTTTTGTGTGCGTCCCCTTCCCACGAATGGGAAGAGCCACGCTTCACCCCGTGGCCAACCGTGCCACCTCCGTACCCCCCTTTGTCCGGTGGGCCCTTCTTGTTCTTGTCCGTACCGCGCGCAACCATCCGCGCCTCCCGGTGCTTCTTCAGCATCACCTTCTGCATGTCCTCGTTGTGCTTGCAGAGCAACTCCTCCGTGAGGGTCGGCGGCTGAAAGCTGCCACCGCCCCCCGAAGATGTCCCCGTACCACCCGTCCCGCCCGTGTTGCTCGTCGTGTTCGTCGTACTGTCCATCTGTGCATTGCTTTCGGAGCTAAAGTTGCCGGCCGAACCGCCACTCCCACCCCCGCCGCTCGCACTGAACCCGCGCTGATTCGGGCTGACCACGTGCGACTGCTCGTCGCCGATCGTTTCCGTGTTGGTACCGCCGGACGAGTCCATCTTCATCTGCTCCTCGATGTTCATCGCCGGTCGGCTGTCGAAGAAGCGCTGCAGATTCTCGTTATAGTTCAGCTGATTGTAGCTCGGTGGCGTTTCCGACGAGCTCTTGCTGTCGAAGTACTCGTGGTGGGGCGATATCTCGCCCAGCATCACCGAGTCTCGCTCGGAAAAGGTAAAATCCGATTCATTTAGCAGGTTTAGCTTGAGCTCCGGTTGGGCCACCTCGTCCATTAGCTCCTCCATGAACGAGGCGAGCGCTTTGCACCGTTTCGACACTTCCTGCTTCACCATGTCGGATGGTTTAGCGACCGGTTCCTTTAGCAGGCGCAAGATCTGCTCCTCGATCATTTTCGCTTCCTTGAGCGCTTCGTCCGAAAATTGGTTCTGCGTCTGGTGGCAGTAAAAGGGCGATACAAACACGTCCGCATTCGAGGGACCCTGCAGGATACGATGGTTGCCGATCACGAACTCTAGCTCCCGGGACCATGGATTCACGAAGCTGGTCCACTCGGTGCTGAGCACAATGTAGCACCCGTTGTTCACCAGAAACCGGTACGGTTGGCTGACGAACGACGCACCGGCCGTTTGTCCCTTCACCATCACCGTTTCGTACGCTTTGCGCAGGATCGGCATATCGTCCGGATGGTACAGCTCCATGATCGACCGGCCGAGAATGTCCTGCGGCAGATAGCCGATCGACTCAACCGAATTCCCGTCCACGTAGCTCAACACTCCGGACGTTGTGTGGCGCGTGTTAAACTTCAGATCACGCTCACACAGCGATTCGTTCGGTTCCTTGTAGACGCTCTTGACCGGTGTGGCGGAGATGATGAGCAGAATGCTACGACCGCTCATAATTTCCGCATTTTCTGCCGGCGCCTCGCGGAACGTCAGCACCAAACGGTACGGTTCGTAGTTGACGGTCGTTTTCGTAACACCGAACCCGGCCGTCTTCAGCCCCCGGTACTTGCGCAGCATGACGTAGAGTGAATTTTTCTGATCCTTCTGGCCGCTCTTCGATTCGCCGAGCGGTACGACGACTTTCGACGTGATCTGGCTTGCAAAGGTGGCCCGATCTTTCGGGTGCACGAAATCGATAAACGATCGGCCCAACCACATGTCCTTCGGGAAGCCTAGGCTGTGTGTGATGCTGGGCGTTGTGAAGAGGACGACTCCGTCGTGCATGGAGATGACACAGCAGAATCCATCCTCCACGTCCGGTTTGTTGGTGCGCGGTGTGTTGGATTGCTGCTGTTGCTGCTGCTGCTGCTGCTGTTGTTGCGGCTGCTGTTGCTGCTGCTGTTGTTGCTGCTGCTTGTCGTGCTGCTGCTGTTGGGGATGAAGTGTGTGGTGCTGTTGTTGATGGTGATGATGTTGCTGCTGCTGGTGCTGGTGCTGGGAAGAGGGATGTTGCTGTGGCACATGCAGTCCATGCTGCTGACTCTGGAGAGATGCGTCCTGCTTTGTGGAATGCTGCTGCTTGGAATGTTGATGCGGTTGGACGCTATGATGATGCTGTTGTTGCTTCGTTTGCGCCACACCCAAGAGTGTTCCGGTGCTGGAGACCGTATGGTTCCCGACTTTTTTGCCTCTCAGTCCGGTAGATTCACCGGTAGCGATCGAGTTGACGATGGAGGCTACACCGGCCGGTAGTGGTGCCGGTCCGGGTAGAATGCTCTGCGCAATCAGCTTCTTCTGCAGCCCGTCGCTGGTTGCATCAGCCGACCGATGCATCTGTTCCTGTGACATGTGTTTACGATCGTCCTTAGCTGTTGGAAAAGGAAATCAAACATTGTTAGTAACAGCCGACAGAGGATCGCAAGAGCTTGTGATCTTCCCTTGGGTCTCTTTCTTCCTCCAATCTACATACTTTTTTCTTCATTGATAATCTGTGCTGCAACAGCTGCCGCTGCAGCTGACACTCCGACACTGACTAGTTCGGCCCCGTCCGCACCCTTACCACCGCCACTTGCCACGTTCAGCTCGTGACGATCGTTGGACTCCGGTCCGATCGTTTGCCCACCCGTTCCACCCGTTCCAAGCTCTCCCGGTACGGCTGATCCGCTGCTAACGGACGAGTTTCCTGGCACCGTATCCATCGGTTCGGGATCTCCACCACATCCGGAAAGGTTTTGCTGCTCAACGACCGTCGTTGAGCTTCCTGCGACTGCAGATCCAGCCACAGTGTTACTGCCGGTGGACGATCCATTCGGTGCTGGTGCAGAATTGTCGCTGGTCGTCTTTAGCTTCTTCTTCTTGCGATCCTTGTCCTTGGTGCGCTTGACGGCCGGTTGCGGGAGTGGCGCAATGCTGCTGGCCTGCGTCGAAGCCTTGCCACCGTATCCGCTGCTGCCGGACGAGTTGCTGCCACTGTGGCGTGACTTGGAGCTTCCGCTGAAAGTGATCGGAAAGGTTCGATTATTAGGGTATGCACGTATGCGTACATCAAAGGGCACGGCGTTCGAAGCGTCTAGCAGGGATTATGAACGATTGCTTCCCGGAAAATTGGAAGCTTAAAGTTCAATAAAATAAAGCAAAACAAAAAAAAAAACATGCTCTATGCAAATTGCAACCGGGAAAAGCGAACAATTACCCGACGTTACACTCTCACGCTTGCCATTTACTTTACACACGCACGCACACACGCCGTGTTTCGAGGTACCGAGTTTAAAAGTCGACCTTTTTGGGAGTTGTACGTTATTTAGAAAGAGGAGGAAGGAACATTTTTAATGAAAAAAAAAAAAACACAAAACAATCCCCTCGGTTGCGTTGTATAAGCACATGCACAACATTTGCCCGACGCTTGGGTCGGCAAGTCTCGGAACACAACACGTGACACAGAACCGTTTTGCAAAATGGGAGAAAAATGGTGCTGCGAAACGTGTTCCGAAAGAAGAAGTTAACCGAAGAAGCAGCTATTTACGAGCTGCTGCTGCTTGTGGCGGTAGCAACAATGGTGGATGCCGGATAATTAGAAACGGTGTGTTGCGTGTTGAATCTTTCGGTCTTAAGTTACATGGTAAAGTAGCTAATTTATAGGAATCATTGTAATTACAACGAAATTTAACAAACGAATGAAGCTTTAGTTTATTTTAATACGCGCAATTTGGAGTTCGTATTTCAGGAAGAAACAAACGTGTTTTAAATTTTTCCAGCTACATAAGCACCAGAGGTTGTGTTCAGGATAGGATGAAATGCAAGGCGGATTGCACTAATACAATATTGTATTACAATAAAGTTGTGCTTGTCAGCAATACGGCCAGGCCGTTCTACATGAACAAAAACAAAGTTGTTCTTGTCGATTTTTCTATTAACAAGATCGTATAAGTTCTTGATAATAAGTCTAAGACAATTAGAAAGCAGTCAAGATTTTTTGTTTTCACATCATTGCTATATGCATTAGATGCACTTTTAGGATGCATCATTTATGTGAAAAAATATTTTAAATTATCGGTATGTTTGTTTTAGATTGTGAATTATTCTAATGATATAGTGGATTCGATTGATACGATGTCCATAAAAGCGGGCCTAAATCAACCTTGATTTTACTTGTAGCAAAGTAGTCAGGAAACTTCTCCACTGTAAATACCTGTCGCGACGGACGAAGCTGGGACTCTGTACAGAACATTTATAGTCCCAGTACTCACATACACCTCTGAGACATGGACTCTGTCCAAAACTGACGAAGCCCTCTTAGCTGTGTTCGAGTGGAAGATGCTCAGAAGGATTTTTGGCCCCGTATGTGTGGAAGTACAACGGAGGAACCGCTACACTGACGAGCTGTACGAGCTGTACGATGATCTCAACATCGTGCAGCGAATTAGACTCGCCGGGCTCCGATGGTGCGGTCAGGTCATGAAAATGACACCGGACGACCCAGTCCGTAAAATCCTTTTAGGCCGTCCACACGGACAAAGGAGACGTGGTAGGCCCAAATTGAGATGGAGCCCGGAAAACGGATTGGCAGACGTCGGTGCTAAATCGCGAACGGTATCGAGGATTGTTGCAGCAGGCCAAGACCGCAAAGCGGATGTAGCGCCTGATAAGTAAGTAAGTAAGTAAAGTAGTCAGGTCTGCGTACGGGGAGGCGGTTTGGACACGATTTGATTTCCGGTCCTGCCGTGTGAAGATCATATTACTATATTCTACAAATTAATGTTTTGAATCTCTTATTTGAAGGTTTTTGGAAAAATCATTGGGAATTTTTCGTGCTGATGATCTGCGTCACACATACTTAGTACTTTTAGTAGTTAGTCGATGGTAATTCTAATGTTAGGACAGTAGAAGACTTATCATTTTCTTAATAAACTACCCAAATATGTGGTATCAGTAGGTCTAGTAAGCCAAAAATGACAGGCAAGAGGTCGTTAAGCCAAGAAGGAGGAGCAGGAGAAGGAGCGACATATTTCACGCTGCTTCAAAAATGTCTAGATATTTCTACAATAACTAGCATAATTCGTTTAAAAACAAATTTGAACCTGAATTAAGTTTCTTATAAACGGGGAAAATATAGCAAGCAAAGGTTCATAAAGCGAGCTATTGCATGAGAACTGCTCAAAAAGCTTTTCAAGAAAGAAAGCAACAAACCTCCTCTGCGACTGGCTGTTGCTGCAACTGTTGGAGTAAGCGGAATCGGACACCTTGGTGTTATGCGTCGAGTCCGCACCCTCCAAATTTTCCATGCCCGTGGCGGACATTTTGTTTCCGCGGTGTGTGGTGTACTGCTTCCCGGTGACGATAGGTGACGTTTCTAAAAATCACTGTAACGGACGGTTTTCTTTAGCTTTTTTAGATAAAGCACTTCACTGTATGTCTTCTATAGCACTGCACTTCTATAGCAGCATCCCATTGATGCGACCAGCTGCGGTGTATGATTTCGGTGCACTTCGTTCAAACATTAAATCACTGAGCAATGCAATAGCTGTCCTAATCGTGCACGGGAAAGGTAAAGGGAAGAGTGTAAAAAGAAAATGGAGTTTAGTAAAATTATAAAATCACTCAATTACTAGCATTCAACACACACAGGCCGGTGACGCTTTCGAACGGTTGACGTCAAAGTTTAATCGTTTGCGGCATCGGCACAACGTACATCTTGCGCTAGTGATCATACAAACACACACACATACACGAAAGTGTTAGTAGTATGCACTTGCAGTTTGATTAGAAACAGAAACCCACGCAGCAAACACGTGAATCGCACTTCTAATTGGTAGTGGAATGCAACACAAACACCAAGATATTCTAGTCTAGTTGGACCACATGTAAATGTTACACTTCGATTCACTTGTGTCACTTGTTGAGTTAAGCATTAAGCATTTACATTTCCACACTCTCATTGCTCACTTATTCAATTAATAAATTTACTTTAACGTATCACAAATCCGGAGGAGCACCGGCAAATCACGACAAACACGACCGGTCCACTAGACCCACGGAAGTGCAGTATTGCACTGCAACGCTTGCAGTTTTACTTGCACAGGGTAAACTGCATACACACACACACACTTGATCGTCGAGTTAATGCCGGTGCACTGTCTGTCTGTATCTTGCTCGGGCCCATTATTATTGGTATGGGTGATGCGGCATCATCACCATCCGTAGCACTCACATGTCGCTGCATGTGCCTCCATTGCTGGCGGTTAGCAGCAACCGTTGGCACATTGGCATGATTGCACTGGCGGTGGGGAGATGATGATAGGTGGGTGATTATTGTTCACAGCCGCCCGGGGACCTTGGAATGCTTTACAGTACGCGGTTTGTTTGTGTCGCTTTGGCCCAGGTCATGGGATAGAAGAATCACGATTGTAGATCACATCATCATATTAGATTATTTTGAAAATAATTTCACGTACAAAAGCACTTAAAAACTATTTGAAAAAGCTTACCTAAATACCAATCACACTTGTTGTACAGTAAATGGTTTTTCGGTTGCATGAGTTTCACTTAAAATCCAACAGAATAAAACCCTCCGAATCCTATCCCAGTCCTTGTTCAGGATCTTTCCGAGCACGAGTGACGACTGTACGGGCCAGTGAACAAATGGCGACTGCTTGCTGTACCTTCCCGTGAGAAGCGCAGTACAATGGTGACCAAGGAATAGCAAGCGAAAAAAAAAACAGACGGTCATCATCACCATAACACCCCACTTTTTGCTGAACGCAAGCAGCAGGAACGAAGGGAATGAATGTGCCCTCGATTGTGCTGACTGAAAGTATCAAAGTGTAAGTGTGTGTGTTCGGGCGGGTGTCCTAAGGAGGGAGGGGGGGTTCGGTTGCAAAACATGATCCAAAAAACCATACAAACACACCACAAAGTGAACGTCCGGTAGCGGTGGTGTCAGAACGGAAGGGATAGAACTCGGAGCGTTACGCATACTTACACGCCGGCCGGACAATGCTTAGTAAGCTACTACAAGACACACGATCGATTACGTATATGCTCTCTAGGTTTTTGGGAGCCGGGGAGGGAAGGTTGTGAGGGAAGAGATCGTCTACAGTGCCACCGGTCAGACCGTCCCGCGTCCATCCATTGCGCGTTATCGTCATGCATCGGAAAGTCACATGTTGTACCACGAGAGTGTCGTAATGTCGTTCCTCACTGTCAGCTTAAAGGTAACAGATACAACAAAGAACTTGCACTGGTCGCGTTCTGCCCCACCGTTTATCACGAGCTGTTGGGAGATGGGAATGGTGGGCTGCATCGACACTAAAGCACTCACAAACACACACACATACACATTAGTGAAAAATCTCGGTTTGTTTTCCTGTGCTGATTTAGCTGATTGATCAGTTGAGAGCATATAGTAACGGTGTGTTTAAATGTAACGCATCGTAACGCTTATAGCAAGGCAATGGCGTTACTAAAGCTGTTACTTGTAGTTTGAGTGCTTCTTTTAGTGGATCTAATTTTCCCACATTGTTTGTGTTTTCGAGCGACTGAAAATAGATAACTTACTGCCTGTTCGAGATTTAACGCGCCTAAAGTTAGACCGCCCGCATTACACCGGGGTTGTTTAAACACGAGTCGCGCCATCTATGGTGCGATTAGGGAACCATAAAGAACCTGAATGTAATTTACTAAACATCGCTAGTACAGCACGGCTGCTTCGAGCGACTATGTGAAAATAAAATGCGATTCAGGGGAGACTGAGACAAACGGCAAAGAGCTTAGGAATTGAAATTTATTTCGCATCCCAAGGTAGTCCAGCTAAAGAATCCTCTGAAGGTCCTTGACGGGCAACCAACATTGGACACTCTCTAGCGCTCTCCGACCCCACCTTGAGCTCGAGCTACATCTTCCTTCTCCTTCCCTTCTGGTGTTGGCCTGTTCGGCATTGTCCAACGGTCTTCATCATTCCCTTCCACTCCTGGTGTGTGACCTGTTCGGCATTGTCCAACGGTCTTCATCATTCCCTTCCACTCCTGGTGTGTGACCAGTTCGGCATTGTCCAACGGTTCTCACCATTCCTTTCCCCCCTTGGCACGAGGCCTGCTTGGTTTCACCATCAACTCACGCCATTCCTTCCCCAGCAGTGGATCTGTTCGGCAGTGTCCAACGGTCGCTGCTGATTCTCTCCCGGTACCGGTCCACCACCACCAAAGGCCGTATTGTCTATCCTTTTCCTTCCCCCTCCCGGAGTAGGCCGTACCCGACATTTTGGTCCTTCGAGCCGGATCAACGCGAGTGCCAGTTCGCGAATCGCCGCGTCTCAGTCCGCGATCGAGCGTTGATCACAGTAAACGCGGTGTTCAGTGTGCAGTGAGCAGCCGGTCTACACGGACCAATCGGACGGATTGGGTCCACATCGGTGAGCAGCGAGCGAGGAAAGCTCCAACGCCAGTCCTCCAGTTGCCGCCATCTTGTGAGCAGATCGGTGCTTCGTCCAGCGAGGGAGCTACAAACGCCAACCCTCCAGGCGTCACCATCGTCATCGAGAGAGCAATCGGACGGATTCGCTCTACAGCGGTGCGCAGAGAGCGAGGGAAGCTCCAACGCCAACCCTCCAGCTGCCGCCATCTTCATCCAGCACCAACTGCAAGTTGTGCGCAGATCGGTGCTCGTCGAGCGAGGGAAGCTACACACGCCAACCCTCCAGGCGTCACCATCTTCATCGAGGGAACGATCCGAGGGATCAGTTCCACAACGGTGCTCGTCCAGCGAGGGAGCTACAAACGCCAACCCTCCAGGCGTCACCATCTTCAACGACGGACCAATCGGACAGATTGGGTCCACATCGGTGCGCAGAGAGCGAGGGAAGTTACATCGCCAACCCTCCAGCTGTCGCCATCTTCATCCAGCACCACCATTGTCATCGAAGGAACTATCCGACGAATTAGTTCCACAGCGGCGCTCATCCAGCGAGGGGTTACAACCGTCAGCCCACTAGGTGGAGCCGCACTGCAAGCAGTTTCCGAATTCGTCATCGGTGTTTGTGCATCAGTGTGTATTTTCGTCATCAGTGCTAGTGCAGTGAAACGTCATGCCAGTGACACGTGCGTCGACAAAGGACATGGACACCGTGGAGTTATCTGGAGCAGAAACTGCAGTAATGCAGCAACCAGAAGTGTCCATGCAAGTGCAAGTGTTGCGCATCAAGTTGAAGGTCGTGCATAAAAGGCTGATCAACATGCAGACCGATCCAACACTTGCACAAGTGCAATCCAAAATGCTGGAAGAGCTGAAGGCTGAACAACATACACTGCTGAATCAACTCATCGAGCAGCTACCGTATGATTTGGACAAGGACATCGCTGAGGACGAAGTGTTCCAGGCCGAATATTTGGTGAAAGCGGCATCTCTTCAGAGCATGGACGTCAAGCCTCCGCCGGTGGCAGCACAACTCGTAATGCCGCAACACCGTCTCCACATCCCGATGCCTACGTTCGACGGTAGCTACGAACAGTGGCCAAAGTTCAAGGCTATGTTCCAGGACATCATGAGCCGAGCCAATGAGTCTGATGCTGTGAAACTTCATCATTTGAACAAGGCGTTGACAGGAAAGGCTGCCGGCATAATCAACGCCTCAATGATGAACAGCAACAACTTCGAGAGTGTATGGGAGATCTTAGTCCAGCGGTTCGAGAACCCCCGGTTGATCGTCGACAAACACATCGCCGGGTTGTTACACCTCAAGGCGCTACCCCGAGAGTCTGCAAAGGATCTTCGTCACCTTGCCGAGACTTGTAAGGCGCATGTTGACGGTCTCATCTTCATGGAGAAGCCCATCGACGGAACCAGCAACCTCATCATCACCCACATTCTGTCATCGTGCCTAGATGCGGAAACTCGGAAGTTGTGGGAACGCTCGTTAAAGCATGGAGAGTTTCCTGAGCTGTACAAAACTCTTGAGTTCATCACTCGGCAGACGGAAGTGTTGGAAAGCTGTGCAACGAAGGAGCCTCAACAACGACAACCGTCGGGAAAACCAGCGAGCACCAAGGCATTTGTGTCATCGACTCCGAACCCTCCGCAGCTCTGTTGCGCTTTGTGTAAGCAGCAACATCCATTACACAAGTGCCCCACGTTTTTAATACTGACGACTACGGATAAGATCGAGAAGCTGAAAACATTGAACCGCTGCTTCAACTGTTTTGGTACCGGACATGCAGTTTCTAAATGTCCCTCACCATGGTCGTGTCGTCACTGCAAGGGCAGGCATCACACGTTGATTCATGTGGAGAACTCACGTGTAACACCTGGTCCATCACCTGTTACTGGAAGACAATCTACAACCGCTACGACAACATTAACCACAGTTGTGTCATCCACTGTGTTGCTTTCGACGGCAATGCTCAACATCACCGACAGCGCAGGAGTCACCCATCCGGCACGTGTTCTTCTGGACAGCGGAGCACAATCCAGCTTCATCACTGGCAGGCTAGCCCAATTCCTATGTTTACCACGCAAATTGGTAAACATTCCCTTGTCAGGGATTGGTGGCAGCGCAGGATCGAACGTGCGATACACCGTGACTACTACCATTCATTCCCAATGCTCCAGTTACAATGCAACGGTGGAAATGTTAGTGCTTCCCAAACTGACGGTGGAAATGCCACGACAGTACATCAACATCAACCACTGGAGTATTCCTGAAGCATGTGTTCTGGCTGACCCGTCGTTCAACAACCCAGCGCCTATCGACCTGATACTGGGAGCATCACTCTTCTACGAGATCCTGAGGACCGGACGGCTATCGTTGGGTGACAACATGCCAACGCTCCAAGAAACCGAATTTGGTTGGGTTGTCAGCGGAAACACCATCATCGAGGAACCATTGTCATCTTCAATGTGTGCAGTCGTCACGCACACCAACGAGCTGGACTCTTTGATGAAGAGATTCTTCGAACTAGAAGAGGTGAGCGGCACACCAAGCTGGAGCAACGAAGAACGTGCGTGTGAGGAGCATTATACAGCGACAACTACCACAGACATCAACGGTCGATACGTGGTTCGACTTCCCCGGAAAGCCGAAATGATCGGCAAACTTGGGGACTCAAAGACCAGCGCACTAAGAAGGTTCTTAGCAATAGAACGACGACTTCAAAGAGAACCGGAAACTCAACAAGCCTATGTTGATTTCATGAACGAGTACCTTCGCTTAGGTCATATGAGCAAGGTGGCAGCTACATCGATGGACGCTGAGACGTTCTATCTACCTCATCATCCGGTCTTCAAAGCCGACAGCACCACTACCAAGTGCCGTGTCGTCTTTGACGCATCGAGCAAATCATCAACGGGAGTATCATTGAATGATACGTTAATGGTCGGGCCGACCATTCAACAGGATGCTACCTCCATTTTGATGCGGTTCCGTACAAGGGCTGTTGCCCTCACAGCAGACGTGGCTAAAATGTACCGGCAGGTTTTGGTACATCCCACCGATCGATCCCTGCAACGCATCCTGTGGCGGAATTCACCAAACGAGCCCATCGAGGAGTATGAGCTCAACACCGTGACGTATGGGACAGCATCTGCACCGTTCCTGGCAGTACGATCATTACAACAAACGGTAGAAGATCATGGGAAGGAATATCCGGCTGCAGCTGCGCGATCCTGTGACTTCTACGTGGATGATTTCGTGTCTGGAAGTGATTCGCCGGCAGAGGCTGAATCCCTACAAGTACAAACGGCAGAATTGTACGCGAAGACGGGGTTCGAGCTACGAAAATGGGCTTCCAACAAGCCATCCGTGCTACAGCATGTGGACCAACAGCAGTTAGCAGCCACTCCATCTGCTGAATCGGGAGCCGAAGGAGTTCTGGCAACTCTTGGTTTAGTTTGGGACTCATCTTCCGACAACATGAGTTTCAAAATCAACGCGCCCTACGTTATTGGGCCAATAACGAAGCGGAAGGTCCTTTCTTGCATCGCCAGGATCTACGATCCTTTGGGAATTGTTGACCCAGTGAAAGCCATGGCGAAGCAATTCCTCCAACGTATCTGGACTCTTCAGACGGACCAGCAACATCCCTGGGGATGGGACGACGAACTACCGCATCACCTTCAAGGACAATGGATCAACTTCCACAACCAATTGATCCATCTACAGGAGCTACACATTCCTCGTGTAGCAATTGGACCTGACAGCATCTCTAGCCAATTCCATTTCTTTTGCGACGCGTCAGAAAAGGGATATGGAGCATGCTGTTACATCAGGAGCTGCAACGAACAGGGAGTCGTCACGATTCAACTGTTCGCCTCGAAGACGAAAGTGACACCAATAAGCAGCAAGCACTCCATCGCCCGACTGGAATTGTGCGCAGCACAATTAGCCAGCTTGCTTTACAATCGTGTGAAGTCAGCTGTCGAGTTGCAATCTCCAGCTACATTTTGGACGGATTCAACCACCGTGGTGCATTGGCTACGAGGATCACCAAGCTGCTGGAAGCCGTTCGTCGCCAATCGTGTCTCGCAAGTGCAACAGCTTACAACTGGTTGTGCTTGGCGACACATTGCTGGAATAGACAACCCAGCGGACCTTGCATCACGCGGCTGCCTGAGTAAGGAGCTCCTCAACAATCCGTTATGGTGGCAGGGCCCACCATGGCTAAATCAACCGGAAGAGCAATGGCCGGAATCATCGATATCGTCATCTGACGACGACGCTGCCGCAGAAAGACGCGCCTCTACAGTGGCCTGTGCAGTTGTCGAGAAACCGCACCATCGCGTCTTCACGTTATACTCATCGTTCTCGAAGCTCAGAAGAATGATGGCGTATTGGGTTCAATACTTCAACCGTTGTTCAAAACGTCGATCGTATACTGGCCCTGGTATCACGACAGCAGACCTGAAGGAAGCAGAGGAAGTAATGTGCCGATTAGCGCAGAGGGATTATTTCACACAAGAAATAAGAGCACTACAACGGAAGGAATCAATTTCTTCGTCATCGAAGCTGAAGTGGCTGCATCCGCAGCTGGGAGCAGACGGCATCATTCGTGTTGGTGGCAGGCTTAGCAACGCATTGCTATCAGAGGACACCAAACATCCTATCGTGGTTCCCAACGGACATCCGTTAGCCCATCTGCTGATGGATCATTTCCACAAGACGCTGCTACATGCGGGACCACAGCTGATGCTGAGTACGAGCCGACAACGATATTGGATCTTGGGCGGCAGAAACCACGCGAGAAGGACTTATCATCAGTGCCTCACCTGTTTCCGTGCCCGTCCTATCTCATCAGAGACACTAATGGCAGATCTCCCTTCGACGAGAGTGACTTCCAACCGACCTTTTTCAATCACGGGGATTGATTACTGCGGTCCAGTTTTTGTGAAAGGCGCATACCGGCGAGCAGTTGCTACAAAGGCATATGTAGCCATCTTCGTGTGTTTCGCCACTCGTGCAATTCACATCGAACTTGTTTCCAACTTGACGACGGAAGCATTCATCTCAGCGTTACGTCGATTCGTGGCACGCCGTGGACTTCCAGCAGAGTTGCATTCAGATAATGCAACAAACTTCAAGGGAGCAAGCAACCAGCTAAATGAAGTCTACAAGCTGTTGCATTCATCACATCATCAAAGGAGCATCCGGACATGGACCTTGGACAGGAGGATTACGTGGCACTTCATTCCACCGCGAGCTCCCCATTTCGGTGGGCTTTGGGAGGCGGCTGTGCGCTCGATGAAACACCACCTAGTACGAGTTGTAGGCAAAACGTCTCTCTCCTTCGAAGACATGGCGACGCTGCTGACCGAAATTGAGTCATGCCTCAATTCTCGGCCATTAACACCGCTGACCGATGACCCCACTGACGTGACGGCCCTTACACCCGGACATTTCCTGGTTGGATCGCACCTCCAACATGTTCCAGATGCCGAGACAGCGGGCGTTCCTGAAAATCGGTTGACACATTGGCGACATGTTCAACAACTAATGCGTCACTTCTGGAACCGATGGCATAAGGAGTACTTACAGCAACTCCAACCGCGTTCGAAATGGTATAAGGATGATGAAAGGGCTATCGTTCCAGGTACGTTAGTGATCATCAAGGAAGATAATGTACCACCACTTTCTTGGCTGTTAGCACGAGTAGTTGAGGTCCATCCTGGAAAGGATGGAAAGGCTAGGGTATTTACACTGCAAACCAGTACCAAGACTAAGGTAGTTAGGCCTCGCGTAAAGCTATGCGTTATACCCACGGCAGTAGGAAATTATTGAAATTTCTCAATTTCAAGGTGGCAGGATGTTCGAGATTTAACGCGCCTAAAGTTAGACCGCCCGCATTACACCGGGGTTGTTTAAACACGAGTCGCGCCATCTATGGTGCGATTAGGGAACCATAAAGAACCTGAATGTAATTTACTAAACATCGCTAGTACAGCACGGCTGCTTCGAGCGACTATGTGAAAATAAAATGCGATTCAGGGGAGACTGAGACAAACGGCAAAGAGCTTAGGAGTTGAAATTTATTTCGCATCCCAAGGTAGTCCAGTTAAAGAATCCTCTGAAGGTCCTTGACGGGCAACCAACATTGGACACTCTCTAGCGCTCTCCGACCCCACCTTGAGCTCGAGCTTCATCTTCCTTCTCCTTCCCTTCTGGTGTTGACCAGTTCGGCATTGTCCAACGGTTCTCACCATTCCTTTCCCCCCTTGGCACGAGGCCTGCTTGGTTTCACCATCAACTCGTGCCATTCCTTCCCCAGCAGTGGATCTGTTCGGCAGTGTCCAACGGTCGCTGCTGATTCTCTCCCGGTACCGGTCCACCACCACCAAAGGCCGTACTGTCTTTCCTTTTCCTTCCCCCTCCCGGTGTAGGCCGTACCCTACACTGCCCATAACCTAAATTAAACCCAATTATGAACCATCTCTGGATTTAACAGTGTGACAGCAATATCATTAACGCTTTAGATTTTTCGTTTCTCCTCACCACAAAAACCCTGAGCAAATACTGCGTTGCGTATTGTAATTGCCTGTGTTTTCAATTTTCCACAATTTCCCCCCGCCACCCATTCTCACTGCTGCTTCGGCTGCTCGGCATTCATCGTAATCGGAGCCTTTTTGCCTGCCCTATCCCCCCTCCCCCTTAAGGCTCTCCATTCATTAGGTAACGTAGCGTTGGTTGGAAAACGTGCCAACCCGGGCTTGGTTGTTCCAACAGCACCGTCTCTTCCGCGCTGTCCCTTGTGTGTCGGTGTCTGGATTTGATGTGCTTTCGGTTGGTATAAACTGCCTGGACACTTCTTACTTGTGTCCATTCAGTTCACACTCACCGATCCCCAATCGATGATGATGAATGGTCATCAAACTTTTGGGTGGGTAGTTTATCGGGGCTCGGGCGGTGCGAAGGTGGGATGCTGCTCGTGTTGGGTGTATGTAATTGTTATGAACATATCACCGATTGTGAGCTAGCGGATGGAAACGGTATCGGAAGCAAAGGTGCAGGTTTGGATGCCATAAATAACTACACCGGGATAACGCTTTCCGCAAAACTTTCATACCAGCACGTTGGAAGTTGTCCAGGAAGCCCGAAAGTTGTGGTGGTGGCTATTTTTAATGCGGCATATTCATGTGCCTCACTGGCTGGTAACGGGTACTTCTGTGTAGGATGTTGAACAACAGTGTCGCACTTTTATTGTTTGACAATGGTAAAACATGGGATAAAAATAGCTTTTTTGTATTTTGTAAGGAGAACAATATACTAGTGAAAAGAAGGTCCATTATGTAGCCTCTAAAAGCCTGATATGGATAACGAAATGAAGATATTCCTTGAGAGATCTCATCGGCAATAACATCAGGACATTTGTACCACTAGTTTCCATTCCGAATCTTCTGATCTTTCTGCAAGGGATGACTAAAGTTGTCACACGTCGATCATCGATCGATATGATCGCGATCGTAGCAACCCTCCGTTTTCGAATTCAAAAAATCCACCCCCATAGTTCTTGTTTCTCTCGCCCATCATCATTCGCTCAAATTCAATCATCCGTACGTCGTCGCTTCACCTTGTTAAGCGCTATTCACCAACGTCACCGTCAGCCGCCTCATTTGAATTGCAACAGTGTACCGATCGCATCCCTGTTTGCCCGAGGAGCTCCGGGGAGATATTCGTAGATCGTACATTGTCAATCAATCAGTCTATGTCCACCATTTCAAACGATGACATTCGGACACATCGATCGGCGATGATCGATCGGGACAGAGAAGCTTCTGGAAGAATTTCTCCAAAACGGCCAAGCCCACGCGCAATCCCCCGGTTAGTGATCGTATCATTCGCGGATCGATCGTAGTTAGCGCTCGTAAACACTAAAGATCACTCCCAATTTCGTGCGTGCATCACTTTAACATAGCTCGAGCCACATGAACTTTAACGCTGGAAGAGGAGTGTCCTTTGTAGGGATTCACGCGTATGCCTGTTTTCGGTGCTGTTCATTAACTCTTTCCGGTTGGTATCGAATCGAAAAGAAGTTACCTTTTTCTTTCCTTGGGAAAGTCAATTAAATTGAAATGAAATTGCGACGTGGAAATGTGATACGCAGCCATCGGTGCGTACTCTTGTCTGGAATGTCTTGTTTTAAATGGTACGGCTTCTTGAGTTTGCTTTCCCGCTTAAAGAAACGTTCGCTGTAAATCAGCTAGCTATTGGTTTTTTGAGAACTTAAAGTACAACACCGAATGCATCACTAAACTTGTTTCACATCATCACATTACAGAATTTCACTCAAGCATAATTGTAAATCGTGAACTTATATGGTAAAAAACACTTTCCAATTTTTGTTTGAAATTTTCACACACAAGAAATACAGAACAACACAGAAGCAATCACAATCACGGTCTCATTCACACACAAACACACACACACATACACACCTACCAAGGGGGTGTTTTAGAGTTAGAGTTTTCTTCTAAGTCCACGGTACGATAAAAGAAGCGTTTATCACGGCACGGCACGAATTACCCATCCGTTCCGGACGACTGTTGACAACGGACTGATCGGTTAGCTAGCGGGCCGTCTGCCGGCTTACCCTCAAACCGTATGGCGTCGTTCCCACACACACACACACACACACACGCGCCCAGACTTCCCGCACGTGTTTATCCACCCTTTTTGGTTTGTCAGAGGCTACTAGGAATGAATGAGAGTGTTCATCTTTTTGCATGGTTACTAAACGGTTCCCATCTACATTAGGCGTGAGCAACGACGGGGTGGTTCGCCAACCCTGAAATGAACCGCCGCGACCGGACCTTTACGCCGCGATGAACCGTTCGCGCCCTGTATCTGTGTTTGTGGCGTGGCGTGCCGGGTTTTCCCTTTGTGGAAAATTTACAAAGCTGTGTGGCGCGCACGGGGTAGAAAAGGACTTCGTGTTGCTGCACACATTGCTGCCGGCATATCCAGCCGGTTTATCCGTGGGGGGAGGGGTGAGCGGAGGTTGGGCAGTCGAGCATTGGTTGTGTGGTTACGTATTGCCTGTTTTTAATTTTGTTATGTCCTCTTCATGCACAGTGGTGTGCTGCTGATGGAGCAGCCCGATGTCTGGAAAGAGGAGCCGGATCGGTTGTTGTTTATGGTGGTGCTGGTAAGCCCGTGAGAGGTCTCTCTCTCTCTCTCGCTCTCTCTCGTTCTTTCTCTGTGCCGGCTCCGTCGGAAGGTAGTCACGGTGTCACCGATTCACGTCTGCTGCAACGTGACCTGCAAACGGTGGAGTGGTGCCACTTTGCACCCAGCGCGCTTCACCCTTCGGGCTTCGGATAGCGGTTTGCATATTTTGCCCCAGGTTGATGCACGGAGCAAGACGGCTGTAGGCACGGCTTCCGATGGTGGGTACGTTGAATGGCTAAATTATGATGAGGACTGTTGTCCAGGGCGGTAAGGAATCATCCGAATGGGCATAGATATTGATATTTACTTACTGATTACATGAGGAATCTTCATGTGAAGGGGAGTAATTAAGATTGTGTTATGCCGTTGCAATTTAATTTAAAGTTATTCATTTTGGAAGGTTTAACGGCTTATAAAAGTGAGCTTATATAATTTCTTTATGATTTTAATTTAATTTGGCTTTATAAATCCTATGTTGGTCACGCTTGATCGCTTACTGAATTACGCGGATGTTCAATAAGTTTCTTCGAGAGATCGGTTCTTAGATTCAGTTCTATGAAGACTGTCGCCGTATCACTCATAAACTATCAAAATTTGTATAGCACCTTGTGTTGTTGGCCAATTCCTTTTTAATTCTTCGCCTCGGGCACAGCAATTTTGGGAGGAACTTACCATAGCTCGATGATGAGACTGTATTTGCTTAATCTGTGTTAAATAGCTTTGTAAAATAATATAGACGAAGCCAAGTGGGAGATAATTCATGAGATAATCCTGTTAGCTGATACTGAGTCTTCTTCTTATGTGGCTTTGCAACCTCGAGAGGGGTTGGTCTGCCATTTATGGCTATTCGTGGCTTGATTTAAGCTGGATCAGTCAACTCCTGCGTAAAAGAGAGGCAGTTCAGATTGGATTTGAACCCTGGTCCTGCCGTGTGAAGACCGGCGCCAATAGCATCCCGACCACAGGACCGCTCCAACCGACGCTGAGCCGATACTGTGCCTGGAGGAACCGAAAATCGTGCCATTAATTGTAGATAAATACTATAAATGACTCAAATTCACCACTGGAAGTCAAAATCGAAATTATTGATCAACGCTACAGTTATCTCTGTAAAGGATTGGCCGCTTTCTACCAAATTGCGTTCTTCGCTTTACGAAGTTTTACTAACTTAAGGGTGGACGACCAATCTGGCGAAATTAAATTTGGATTTAATAATTACTTAAAGGAGCGGGGTTTTCAGTTTTAACGTGCAGTTCCCAGCGAATGGTTCCAAATACTTATCTGAATCGCATAATGTTTCTTTCTGACACGATCGCCACCGTCGCCACCGAAATAACCACAAACACCTTCGCGTCCCATTGTTTCAAAATGTTGGGTTCTTTATTTTGTTCATCCCACCACATTTCCCACATTTTCCCCTTTCATCCATTCCTAGGGTGTACCCTACAATGTGTGTGTGTGTTGTATGTATTTCTTGTGTGTGTGTGTTGTCCTATAATGCTAGAAATCCTAAACGCACCACGCGACAGAAATATGATGTATGTAATATAGATGTAGAGAGAGAGAGAGCGAGTGAGAGAGAAATAAAAATCGGTCCCAAGGATGGACCCATGTCCTTTCACTGCTTCTCTCGGCCTTCCCGCCCTTTCGTTTTCCTCCCAAATTAATCATATACGCTGTGTTGCACCCCATGTGCCTAATGTTTGTTTGGTGAAATAACTATCACTTATCACACACACGCATACAGACCCAATTCGAAATTGCTAAAAACTGCACTTTCCGCACTTGCCCCTCTACTTATCGCGGTGCAATCGTATCGGTGAATGTAAAATAAAACTTTCCCGTTTCCCACGTCCGCTATCACGCATTTCACTCTCGACACCGGCAATCGGACAAAAATTAGGGCACTAAATGTCACGTTGACAGAGCTTACAGCTTAACGATAGGTTGTATAAGATAGGTAGCAAGGTAGATAGGAAAAAAAAACTAAAAGTACCACAAAAATCCAACATCCAACTCCAGCTTGTGTGTATAGAAACACATACGGTAATGCAACTGCCGCAAAGCAGATGCATTTGTCTTAAGTTAGAAAAATATAATTAGAAACAAAAATCTGTGAGTAGCAACACCAAATCAATGTGCCTTCCCTTTTTTTCGGAGGGGATATTGTTGGTTTGAAGCTTAAAGAATAAACAAGAAATAATATCACTTGTGTTGGCCACCTTTTTGGCCACTCATTCATTCCTACTCCACCAAGGGCAAGGTTGCCGACACTGTCACGCAATCCTCCTATACAGAACAGCTTCAATACTACTCCCCAATACTAAGCACCAATTAGAGCAAATGTGTGGCAAAGAATACGTTGAAGCATTGATTGATGTGTCGCACACGAAGCAAATGAAAGCCGAAATCAAAATATTCCAAGTGGTTACCGCTCGCTTCTTAACACTCAACTACGGAGAGTCTTTCGTTTCGTTTCCTTCCCTTTCACCCTCACAATAGCTCTCATCCTGTACCCTGTTCGGCTTACACGTTTTCTCACACTTCAACCCTGCTCGACTTCAGTTCAATTCCCAATGTTACTCTTCGCGTCTAACGGGTCTAAGCTAAACTTCTTCTTCTAGCCCGCTTACACTATCTACCGGGATGGGGTTACGTACAAAAGAAAGAAAACGAACATGATTCGTTAATTGGCTGATATCGTCGCGTCCGTGGTTCTTCCTCTTCTAAGCCCCAAATTGATTTCTCTACTTCTCTTATGCTCCTTCGTAACACAAAAAGTGTAAACCTAACAAACGAACGTTGCTGTTTCACCGTTCCTGAACGCGGGGACCGTCGGTTTGCTTGTAAATTGTGTTTACCTAACCGAAAATACTTTCTTCGTTCATATTTTTCACCCTTAAGCATGTTACATTTTTTGTTTGGTTTCTCTATAGGCGATCTTGTTGTTTCTTAGTTCTTATTTTTTGTTATCCGAATGCCGAAAGGGGTTTCCCCAGTTTTCCTTATTATTTTACCAATTTCTTATCTCAATTTCCGAATTTTGTAAAACTAAATGTTTGTTTCTTTTTGTTTTTGTTTTGACTAAATGCACTAAACTATAAACCCCCGATCGTTACTTCGTGTTTTTTTTGTTTCTCTATTTGGATTTATATGTATTTTTTCTTCATTTGTTATGTTTTTTTTTCTTCTTTGTTCTAAACTGTTCTATATACGTTTTGTGTTGGGTTGCCTATACGAGCGGATTCAAAAAACTTTCTATCCCACTTTTATACGTGTGTGTGTATATATAGATGCTTGTTGTGTTGTTTGTAACTGCTTCGTGTTTCAGCTTTTCTTCGCAAACATGTTCTTGCCTTTAATGGGTTTCGCGGGTATGTGTGTTTCCTTGCACTACACGATTATGGATTTTGCTGTATGTGTGTGTTATGTTAGGAGCTATTATAAAGCTCACGCGTGTCTTTTGTGTGCCTTTTTTTCTGCTGCACTCAGAGCCGGTATAAATACTACTGTAATACTTTTAAAGGACATCGATAAATGTGATTGCGATCGTACATGTTTTTTTTTGCAAGTGTGTGTGTTTGTATATGAGAGTTTGCATGTGGATCTGTGGTCTGTTTTCGTATGATCTGCACTGAATATATTCCCGTGGCGGCTTTCTCTTTCTAGGTTTTGGTTTTTTTTTCGGAACACAGATATTGTCGCGTTGGATCGACTTGTTACAGTTACGTAGCTTAGAGTTTTTTTTTCTTCTGCTGTTTAAAATATACATCTAGGAGTAGGAAAGATGGTATGCTACGCTAGAGGGTGGACTGTGTAGGAAATGAGAAAAAGAAAATCTTCTCCACTAGAGCACTAAAAGACTGGACGCGCACATACAGCTCGTTGTGTCTGTGCGGTGAGTGGTGCTACAGGTCTACAGTTTAGTCTACAAAATACAAAAGTACAAAAAAGAGTTTGTCAGATTTGATCCTCCATTTCACGAAAGGCCGTGTATTCGTGTTCGTGTGTGTGTGTGTGTTGTTCTGGTCAGGTGGTTGTCGCACTTTGGGGGGTTTTGGCTACTTTTTTGTATTAGATCGGCGGGGCATAGATAGCAAATTGGGCAAGCAACATGTGGTCTAGCGAGCGAGCGAGCGAGCTAGCGGGCAAAACTGAGCGCAGAGTCACAACGCGTGCTCTATCTGGGCTTTGGTATCCTCTGGGGGGACAGATCGGGTGGATCATTTTAACGGATGGAATGCAGCTTCCAGCGCAGCACAAAGTACGCGATCACGCGCAGCGCGATGAAGAAACCGAACAGGGCGGTCGCATCGATCCAGTACTCGGCATTGTCCATCGACATCTCCTCGAGGAACTTTTTCGGGCTGCGAAAGTGGCAGTAGATCTCGGTGCAGGCCAGCTTCTCCCGCTCCATGCCGTACACGGACACCATCGCACCCTCGAACCCGTACCGTACGTAGCTGACGTACGTCACCCACTGCAGGTAGCTCGGGATGACGTCAAAGTTGACGAAGAAGCCCGAAAACAGGATGATCGGAATGGTGGATACTGGGCCGAGAAATACGCCCGTTTCGACGCTCATGCCGGCACCGATCAGCAGACCCAAACTCTGGGCCACGAGCGACGTGAGGATGCAGATCAGTACGAACATGCCGACCCGCTTCGGGTCCATCGGTTGGGACGTGAGATAGTACACTACGATGACGTACACGCTCGTGAAGAGTACCTGCGGTGGAGATTGGTAGCGTTAGAGCACTGGGTTACAGTTGGTAGAGATGGTTTCTTGTATTACTTGAAATGGAAGATCTGCGATCGTTTTGGCGAAGTAGAACGACTTGAGCGAATACCAGTAGTTGAGATGTTCTCGCACAAACACAGCCATTTCTGTGGGAACTGTATAAAGAACAAAAAGAGAAGTTAGTAGAAGACGTTCGCTAGTCACCTCGTCAAGATTCGCACTTACAGGTGAGTATCGTCGGCATCATGGCGGTGAACATGGTAAACATCGTGGTGAAGAAGATACAGCCCGCATTGCTCATAATCTTCGACGCATCATTGCCGATATCGTAGTAGATCATGCCGATGATCGCACCGACGATCACGTGCGACAGTAGCCGCATCTGTGTAAGCGTTTGATCGCGCATGATCGTGATCATGGTACGCTTGAGCAGTATCCAGAACTGCATCCAGCCGGACGTGGGAAACCCGGCCTGCTTCTTCGGCATCGTTATGCTAACGCTCTCCGTCGAA
The DNA here is from genome assembly GCF_013141755.1 of Anopheles stephensi. NCBI lineage: Eukaryota > Metazoa > Arthropoda > Insecta > Diptera > Culicidae > Anopheles > Anopheles stephensi. The sequence goes on along the minus strand of NC_050202.1, from coordinate 62,564,627 downwards.
TCGAGCAACGAGGTGGTGCATGTCGCCTTACAGCTGGTTTGGGTTTGGGTCGATCCAGCAACCGGTACACCGGCCGGTAACAGTGGGCCGGTGGCGTCGGACGATGGGATAACGGACGCACCCGTTGAAAGCGGAGCCGTTGCAGTGGTAGTGGTGGTCGTCGAGGCCGTAACCGAATCCGGTTTCCGTTCCGTGGCAGCAACACTCCCGGTGGGTTGTTTGCTTTCGTTATTCAACTGTGACTCGGGTGGTGCGCTCGCGGGCATACTAATGGCGGTATAGTCGCCGGTAGTAACAACCGTTTTTAGCAGCGTAAGATCATCCTCCCGATCGCCTGTACCGTTTGCTGTGCCATCCAGGGATACGTTCTTGTTGGAGGTGCTTTTACTTTGCGAGAGCGGTTGATTGTAGTTGTTACATTTGCCATTGTTTACCGCCGTTACCAGCTTGCTATTCCAATCACCGTGTTCCCCACAGGCCACTTCCATCACTACGAATTGAGAGAGTAATATGAAGTGAGAAACAGAGTTATCAGTCTGATACCTAAGGCACACAAAGGAAGCCATTCTCCTCACCATAATTAGCCGGATTGTGATAGCTCGGACACTCAAGCCCGAGCGAGGCAAGAAATGGTACCAGACCGTTCACACGCCCCTGATAGATACACTGTCCCTCGGCCAGCACGTACAGATTGTCGAACAGTTCGAAAATTCTTGCCGACGGTTGATGGATGGTGCACACGATCGTGCGACCGCCGCGCGCTAACGACTTTAGCAGTGCGATCAGCTGCGAACAGGTCGAACTATCCAGACCGCTCGTCGGTTCGTCGAAAAACATGACCGGCGGGTTGTTTACCAGCTCGAGTGCGATCGACAGCCGCTTTCGCTGCCCGCCGGAGAGATTGAGCGTGAGTGTAGTGGCAGCGTCCAGCAGACCGAGCGTTTCGATGATTTCGTCCACGACCGCTCGCTTCGCCGACACGGAGATGTCCTTGCCGAGCTTCAGGTTGGCCGATACCATCATCGCTTCGCGCACCGTAAGGTACGGTAGCAACCGATCATCCTGCATGATGTAGCAGGACAGTTTGCGAAACTTGCGCAAATTGCGATCCTTCCCGTTGATGAGCACCGAACCACTGAGGTGTGATGTTCTGGAAGAATGGCGTACAGATAATGGGATATTAAGTGCCTCTTATAGCGGGTACACACATTCCACTGAACACTTACTTGTAGCCGGCGAGAATGTTCATGAGCGTGCTTTTGCCAGCACCGGACGGTCCCATGATGGCGGTTAGCTCCCCGGACCGGAACTTACCGTTAATGCCTTTGAGTATGGTTTTGTAGCCTCGCTTGTGACCTTCGGACACCGAGTACGACATGTCCATGAACTGGATGTCGATCGGAGGTCTCTTTGGTAGGTGCGTGAGTGATACCTTGGGGGGGAGATGGAAAACAAAATTGTATGAAATCTGCTCGGTTTGTGCGATATTAGAGGCTTGCAGTTAAGATGGCTACCATTGGCTTCTTCTGCCCGTTTCCATCGCTATTGTTGAGAACTTTACGCACCAGACCGTGCGCTAGATTCGAATCTTTCGTCTGCCCGTTTGTCATGATGGCTCCGTTGCAGAGAGCACTTTGAGAATTCCTGTGAAGAAGAAAATGTTACGTTTTAGTATAACTTCAAACCATTCGGAAGCTCTGAAAAATATTCATTTACGATTTTCCCTGTTCCGTTGTTCCCCCCTTAAATTGTTTCGCCCCGCTCGTAACCCGACAAATACGCTCGATGAGAGTTTAATGAGCTTCAACAATTAGCGTGTGCTGAAGTAAAGCAAAGCACAAATAAAAAAAAAACGCACCGTCAATTAATTCGTCATCCCATGCGGCAACAAACCCCCCGCATTGACGGTGGAACGGATTAATCTCGATTAGTCTCCATCCGCGCACGGCTTGAACAGTGTTCCGCCGGAGCGAAGAACGGTGACGAATTGGACTCCTCATAATGGTAGTAATAAAAAAAGGCGAAGTCTCCACGTTGGTGTTGAAGAATGGCCCATTAGAATTCATTTTAGGGGTGGCCGGAATTGCGTAAACTTTGAGGTTTTATCGTCCCCTGGTCGGGCGGGCGATACGGGCAGGACATTATTTTCTTTTGTTAATGATTTTCATTCCAAGTCTTCAGACGCCCGATGGGGATGGCGCGCGATGGGAGTACTGAATCGTTAGTGTTATAATTTTTTGTTTTGTTTGGCACATCCATAATGTGATCGTTTGTCGCCGCGTAAGCCGTTTAACTGGAATAAATTACCACCAACTCCCATCGATGGGTGCTGCTTTTCCGTAGCTCCCGGGAGCTTTTGGGGTTCTGCTTTCGGGTTCGTTACATAAACACGGCATCTTCCGGTTCTTCCGGTAGCGTTCGTTTCGGCTCGCGAAACCAGCGTCCATCGATCAAAGGAAAACGTGTGACCTTGTCGGTTGCTTTCTAGGGGGAGGGGGGCGGTGGTTGGCATATTTTGAAACGCGTATAAATTATGCTCGAAAGCTATCGTATCGCAGCACACAAGCACACACAGAGGGTAGAAGGTGTGCAAAAAAAAAAGAGTTTTTATTCGCGATATATCAGGGCAGCGGCAGGCAGAGTAGCAGAACGGAAAGCTAAACAAACTTATAAATCGATTTTCTCACACTGCCCCGCTCGTGGAGGTGAAAAAAAAATGGGTGGAAATTTTAATTAACATAAGTTACCATTTTCATTCCCGCTCTACGCCTCTAGCTCGAAAGAATTCACTGAGGTAGTCGCTAGGAGTCCCTGCTGCTTAGCAGAATCGTGACCGGAGGTGATTACATTTCACCATCCCGATTCGGTTGTTTGGCACGGATGGATAAATCAACCCTCGCCCAAGCCCGGTACCGCGACATTACGGAAGTGACATCATTTCTAATTACTATATGTACACTCTTTCCGCCGTGTGATTAATAATGTATGGCAAAGCAAGTTTGTTGTGTCATTACAGCAGCTCATCTTTTGTGGTGTAAATGTCGTGAAAGAACTTGCAAGTACGCACTCAACACGCGGTTGTGATAACATGATGGTACGTTTTGTTGTTTTCGTTTAGGAAAATTTTTCCATGACGGATGTTCCACTACTTTCACCTTGTAATTTGAGTCACATACATGCTTATTCTCATCCCGTAACAGGCTACTCCCTAAAAAGCTTTGTTGTACAAAAATTGAGCGCTTATTTCATGATAGTTGTGGTTTAGTATCAAACTTTGGATATCTATTCAATGTGGTCAATGAGGTGGTCCGGTGGCCAAGGCCGGTCTTCCACGCCAGGACCGAGGATCAAAACGGACTGACTAGCTACGAGTTAAACCAAGTCATAGAAAGCCAGAAATAATCATTCCAGATCAATAATCAGCCAGAGAAAGATTCATTGACAGCACTGCAGAGTCTTCGACCTACAGGACCAAAGACCTGAATACTTTGGCTATCCAGCCGCTGATAACGGTAACAGACAAGAAAATATGTTTAATGTTTTTCGTTGGCTTTAGTTTTAAAACTATCCATTACTGACCATCATCAATCATAATCATCAATATTAAATAATTATTTTTACACTTAAAGTCGTTTGAAAAATTCCACTTTAATTTTTGCCAAGAATTTTGCACATATGAACTCCAAGATAGATAGTGCTACTTAGTGCTAGATAGTGTTTAAAAACTCCATATCCATAAACTCTACGGGATTGGGACTTGATTTACTTCCAGGCTGTTCCCCCGTAGTGATGCTCAGAAGGATTTTTGGCCCCGTATGTGTGCAAGGACAATGGAGGAGCCGCTACAATGGCGAGCTCTACGAGCTGTACGATGATCTCACCATCGTGTAGCGAATTAGACTCGCCAGGCTCCGGTGGGCTGCTCACGTAATGAGAATGACACCGGACGACCCAGCCCGTAAAGTCCTTTTAGGCCGTCGTGAGGACTGACTATCCAACTACGTATTAAGTCTAGTAAGCCATTAGATCACCGGCTTTTGACCTAGCAGGTCGTTAAGCCAAGAAGGAAGAGGACATCCATAAACAGCACACATACATTCTTTCGCTCTGAGTGTAAGGAAGAATTTTTCACAACAAAGAGCGTTTAAGTAACAACCGTTGGAGTAAATATTCTTGTCAAATTTAAGACTCTTTGCGCTGTGTTACGGTAAACCAAACAGGAGACTTATCAAACTGGTTTTTCGTTTATGATTGCTTTTTTCTAACACTCTGACTTGGCAATAGCTAAGGAGTCACTAAGTTAATCACTAGCTAGAACTTTTTCCACGCCACATGTCCAAAGCCACAGTCACTAAGAAATTAATTCACCGCCTCACCATAGCTCAGTTGGTAGCGTCATCGGGATATTGCACTGCTCACTACTACCGTCCACACGCTCCAGGACCAAGCCTTGCGTCAGTTACTTCACACAGTCCACACCCTAAAACGGCCAATGGCACACTGAAAATGCAAGCGATCGTGCAACGACGGGTCGGATCGCACGGAAAAAAAGGACGCGTTTGCTGATAACCATCACCCAGCAAGCACATTGTTGGCCATTGTTCGGTACCTGCTAATCGGGTGGCCGGTCCGTCAATGGTTTGATGAGTTATTGTCGACAGTTCGCGCCCCATCATCACCTGCGGGTAAGGGATGAATGGAATGCTACTTCTTGGCGAGATATCGGCTTGGAAACGCGATTTTCGCCTACACAAAGTGCGGTGCCGGTTTGGAACGAAACCCAATCACGGTTCGGTTTTCGTAACCCAAGGCCAATTAAACCGGGATGTGTAATCATGTACTCACGTTCGGTACGTACTGTACGAACGACCGGATCAAACGAGAGTTCAATGTCATTGCAGGCACCACTGCTAGACCAGTTGATAAGCGAATTACTCAACCGATCGAAATAGAAGAAAAGGGCAAGAAACTGGACAAGAAAGGTTATGGTTGGGCAAGTGGCGGATGAAAGCAAAAAACAAAAACCCCAAACCAAACGCGCGACCCTCGCACGACTGCAACCGTGACATGAATCCGAAACCCGTCTTCGTTTCCGGTGTTTTCCACTGCTCAGATGCTGTAAGATGTTTCATTCGGTTATGACGGCCTAAAGTTTTTTGCTTTGCTTTCGTTGTCGTGTGTCAGTTTCAGACTTTAACCAAACGATTATCAGCAAGCCGGCGATTTTAAGCGTGCCGGTACACATGCACCTGAACCAAAATCGAACCGTATTACGGTGGAAAAGAAGAATGCTGAATTTTAAAAATAAAACCACACGAACCCATGTTGTTCGTGAGTGTTTGTGCTTGTGGAATGTTGGTTGTATGCACAAATGAACAGAAATCGAGATTATACACGAGCAACACGAGAAACAAATGAGGTTCGCAACAACACGCCGTGCTGCGATATCGATGATCAGGGACCGCCGACCCCCATCATGCTCTGCTTCTTATTTTAATTCAAAACTGTTTTCTTTTGGTGTGCATTTTGGGCGGTGGGAATAAAAATATGTGCCAGGTGGAGCTTGAGAATTGTTTGCCCCGTTTGGTTGTTCGGAACTAATGAGCGATGGTGAAACAACCATTTGGTCAGTAATCGGGGTTTTGCCTTAGGTTAAGGTCGTGAACAGAAGCGAACTAGAGAGAGAGAGAGCTATGCTATGTATTTGTTTATGTTTGGCTTTTACGAGCTGTGTGTTGCTAGTTCGTGTACAATATGGTAGAGTTTTTTGGCCGTTGCACAAGAATCGATCAATACAAGATGGCAAGTGAATCATTCATTTGCTTACCAATGGCCCCTAGCGCTCTGGCCGATTTCTAAGAAAGTAAATACGCGCTCAATAATCAAACCGGGTAGTATTCCATTTGATTAATAAGTTAAATAATCATTCTAACTGACAGCTATCAGTGACGGCACGCCTAATACACCCAAATGCACGTTATCGACGAATGAGTGGTCCAAAATGGAGGTTTACTAATCGACCTTCCGGGGTTTTACCGCTGCGATGGTTATTTTCGCGTGGTACGTTCTATTTGACACGACACGCTAAACGCATTTGGCACAGGGTAAACTGTGCCTCGTAATTTCCGTATCATATTTACCGACTCGCCCAAAAACTAGGTTAATCAATTGAGGAAACGATTGCGCGGGTGCTTATCAAGCTACAAAGACAACGTATTGTTAGTATAAAGCGAGTCACACCTCTTCACCCAGACGGTGGGATGGTTTTTGAAGTTCTTCATACTGCCCGCATCCGAGCCGGAATCGCAACGGTTGGCGTAGAAGTTAAGGTTGTACTGATTGTCACAGCTCAGCTGATAGATTGTCGTGCCTTCGACGGTGTCGTCCAGATCCTCCAGACTGCTGCATCCCGACGGTGGTAACGTTCCCAGCCGGAACACTTGCGTCCCACCGGGAGAAATTGGACGAACGTGCATCATCGAAGGTAAGGTTGGGCCCGGCCCATCCTGCTGACACCTCTGAGAGTGTTCCACTATGTCGGCGATCACTTCGATATCCATTTTGTTTAGGGAGTTTTGCACAAAGAAACACTCTCTAGTAAAAAAAACACTTTGAGGACCACACACTCCACTCACAGACCACGACCGATCAGCTGCAACTGTTCTGGCGTACTGGAGATTGCTCTGCAAAGATTCGATCTTTGTCGGGTTGGGCCACATGATCACGCATACATCATCCTTCCCCCCCCCCCCCTGCGGCCCGTCACTTGCACTCGATTTCATTCAATTAGACTCAATAGCAATAGTATGTGCGTGTGCGGAAAGAAAGAGAATCGCTCAAACGGTGTCGTCCCCTGTTCGATTAGAAGGAATCAGCTCGTACCGGAACGATTCCACCCATATGCAGTCGCCAGTATGCACGCACAGGAGTGTGTCGCCTTCCTAGTTCCAAGGAGCAAGCTGAAGGAACACGGTTAGAAATTCATATTTCATCGCTCGCGCCATTCCCACAGGCCGCGGTCGGTGCAAAGCAATTGACTTCTGATGGACACATCACCTTTGTTTTTTTGCCCGGTGCATCGCGCGTCAACGCGGTGTGGAGTCAATTAAACTCAATTTAGATTTAATTTCCTATCGGGTGTCTGGGTGTGGACCACTCCATCATATGCCAGTAAAACCGAGCGTAGGTAGGTAGATGATGGAAGAAATGGACACTTTTCTGATGGAGACACTTGGCGGGAATTGAAACCGGTTTCAAAGTTCGTTACGTTCGACGAAAAAAAAAAAAATAGTTGCATCATAGCTAGTTAAGTGGCTTGTGGGTATGTGAGTCTTAAAAACACAATAATAAAAGTGCAGGTTCCTTCAATGTTGGAAACCTATTGTCATTAGTATTAAGAACACAAATATTAAATTATAATTTAAACTAAATCACGCAATTCGCAAATCACGTATAAGTTAACGATCCGGGAGCTACTGGAAAATCTAATAGAATCCGATATCAACAAAAACTGGCAATGAAAAGAAAAAGTTTCCATGCACCAATCCTTGTAGTACCCACTGACAGCAGAGCCTACAAGCCTATGAGAAACGATGCCCTGTGCCCGCAAAGTTATGGTACATTAGTTGGCAACTCTTTCGCTCGCCGGTATGCAATGGTCACCAACTCTATACCTCTCATTCTCTCTCTCTCACTCTCTCATTTAGTCCTTTCCGAGTTTGTGTCCACTGTACACCGACAGTCGAAACACGGCTGCACTTTAAATTAAATTGCAATGCTCTGCGCACACGCTGCATCACACAGCTCACTAGCACGGTTGCGGCACAATTTCCGGGACACTCGAGTCGCCAGTGTGGCCGGGGTAGATCAGACGTACAAGTACAATCGAATTAAACACATCCCGTCCATTCATTGCTTCCCGGGAAGGCAGCTCAGTTTCAATCGGGGATTTTCTTCTTCGGTAACTTCCTGAATAATGCAACGAGCATCGCTGGATCATGGGGAGGATGAAAGACATGTCCTGTCTGCATATTGCGACTGGTTTCACTTGGCGTGAAAAGACTTGTACATCGCACCAGCAGTGACGTAAGAGATTCATGGCGTCATCCTTGTTGCTTTTGTGGGGCACCAGGCGCCGCCATCGTGCATTTGCGAAGGGAAGAAAAGTAGCTTTTTCCCCGCAGCTGGACACTTATGGAACCCTTATCAACTGCTTTCTATTTTGTTTTTCATTCTAATATTTATGCGTAAAACATGCTGAATTGTGATTTTTGATAAACATTTTCTCATCTCCCGATAGCCTACAATCCATCCGGGCCAACATTGATGATAAGCAGAAGGGGAAGGCTGCCCAAGCAACGAGCTTTCATTAGCCAGTGTCTCCCCTGCTGATTATGCACCATTTATTCCCATGCGGCTAATGGAAGCTTCATGTCCAAACACACCGCGGTCACGGGGCGTCGGGTCTTGGTGACGATTTAATCGTCTATCCTAGCCTTGACTTCGTTCGTCCTACTGCCATGTTCGGCTTACACCGTTGTTAATCTCGCTTCGCCAAGAAAGGGTAAATAAGTGAGGTAAATATTGAATGGCTAAGTTTCGAGAAAACAGACGCCCTCCGTTCACCGGTGCCCGGTGGGATAGGATTATGGTATTCTTCGTTCTCTTTATGCAAGGTCCAGTGTTTGGATGGAAAAGGGTTAGGGCTGAGATTTTTCGATTCAACCATAGCCGATCGAACGTTTAATACACCCGGTCGGTCGGTCGGTTGGGTAATGTGGTCAAAGGAGAAAAATATTGTTTTCCCGGAATTTTAAAGCGATCGGATCGCCACGCCCAATGTTTGTTTATTTGAAAACTGTAAAGCTATGGCCTGTGATGCATTGCATTGCAGACATCAGCCTGAGGCGGCACTGTGGTGGAACTGCCTTCAATCGAACCGAGAAAACGGCGGCTTTCTGAGGCATCTATGCTGTTTGTGTTATTCTAACCTTTTTTAAAAATTCTAAATCAAACACACTTTTGAGTATTCGATTGATTGTAGTTTGAGGATCGTAAGAGTGATCCAGTGTAAACACACTAAACTTTCGAAGGGGAAAGGCATGAAGCAATTGTTGACTTTAAGCTACCCGTATCTCACAATTCCTCCCCCACTCCATCACCCCGGATTTCACTTACCCGATTGTCCCGTTCTTTAGATTATCAACCAGCGTCGGTGGGGATTTGCAGCGCACGTTTTGTGTGAGCGAATTGTACGCCACCGCCTGCAGATCGCTGCTGTTGGAGGCGTTCAGAATGTTGCAGAAACCGGGCACATGGCCGGCGCCGGTACCGGCCCCACCACCGGCCGGACCGATCGGGTGTACGGATGCGACGTGCGGTTGCGATATGAGCGGAGCCGATGCGGCCAACGATGCGTTTATGTCCACGACCGACACCTCCGTCAGCGTTTCCGTCGGGTGGTGCGGATGATGGTGATGATGGTGGTGGTGTTGGTGCAGATTGGATTGCTGCTGTAATGTGGCAGGTGTCGGTGATGGATGGACATGGGGGCGCAGTGGATTGTGTGGGTGGCCTCCTATACTTCCGAGCATCGCACCACTTTCAGCGCTGGTCGTGTTTCCCGCCATCATGCCTGGATCCATGGCGTTTCGGGATACACTGCTCCTTCCAGGATGGTTTTTCCGTGGGAATCTGGCAAAACACGGAGCAAGGAAAGAGAAATTAAATTAGCTTTGGGTGGATCGTGTGTGTGTGGCAAATAGTGAGCATTAACAACAAAATATGTTCGTGGAAAGTTAGTTGCCGGTGGCGCGGCGAAAGGCGTGAATAATGGTAATGAAGTTGAAGTAAATCTGTCCGCTGTAAGCGGGGCCGAGCAGCGGTTGTTGTTTATTTACCCACACACGCGGTTTTAACGCTAAATTATGCATTGTTATGCAACCAATCATGGTAAAAGCGTTCTAAAGCGGTTTTGTTTCACACTTTCCTTTAGGAGGGTAACGACATTTACGTTACCCCGATTATGGGTTTGTTTGTGGGGCGATCTAAAGAACTTGCTCATGCGTTATGCCGCGGTTTTTTGTTGCGAGTGTGTGCATCAGTTTCCAATTATCAAATGGGGATCGTTGCTCAGTTACATGGGGCGTTAAGACCAACCTCATCATCACCGGTTAATTGTGGTTTAATTTAATTTGGTTAAGCACCGTGTTATAGGAGTTCATTTCAAGTTTTATCATACGGAAAATGTGTTAATTGCATCACAATATCCCTTTTGATTGGAATTATCGCGGTGCGTGAATTATTTCATTTAGCGATTAAGGGCTTTTTGTTGACGTGTTCAACCGAAAGGACGACATTGGTTTGGGAATATTGAGGAGAGAACGAAAACCTGAAGGTCACTTTTAAAGCAGTGACATTACACATTCTCCCTGGTAATGCAAGATTGCCGAATAGTTGTAAACTATCCTGATAGTTGTATAGGATCCTGAAACAGGGAATCAACCACTGACCAGCTCTTCACGATGCGGAAAATTTTGGAGAAGATGGCGGAGCAACAGCTTCACTCTTGAGATGGTAAGACTCTTGATTGACTTTAAAGCCGCATATGACAGCATAGCGCGAGTAAAACTGTACATCGCAATGAGCTCGTTTGGAATGCCGGTCAAGCTTACCAGGCTTGCAAAGAATGACATTGGCCAACATCACAAGCCATGTGAAGGTGAATGAAAAACTGCCAGGGTGCGATGGGCTTGCCTGTCTTCTTTTCAATCTAACGCTTGATAGAAAGTCTTCCGTGACTCGGAGGTGGAAACTTCGGGGATCATTTTCTTTAAGTCAATCCAGATCCTGGCATACTGTAAACAACTGATGAATTCCTCCTAATGCAAATGCGAATTCGAGAGGAAGATGCTCAGAAAGATGTTTGGTTTCGTATGAATGGCAGGACGAGCTCTGTTAACTATACGTTGATCTTACTATCGTGCAGCCATGTCATGTTGATCATGTCATGAAAATGACACCGAATGATCCAACCCGTAAAGGCCTTCCAGACTGTCCACACGGACAGTGGAGGCGTGGTAGGCTAAAATAGAGAAGGAGTGATGGCGTTGATGCGTCCGTCAGAACGGCCAGGATAATGGATTGGCAGAGGACGGTGCTAAACCGTGAGAGGTATCAAGGCTTATTGCAGCTGGCCAAGACTGCAGGCGAAGCGCCATGATAAACCAGTCAGTCCCTGTTTAACTTGTAAAACTACCGAATGAGTCACAAAGTCTGCGACATAAAAACGTCAACTAATGGCAAGTTTGAAATGCATTTTAGTTCTTAAAGTCTTAAGAAACTTTTCCCAACTGCAACTTTTCTCCGCCACAAAAAAAGAAAACTTTCGATAACGATGGCAGCCTTCATTTATGTTTATCCCTGTTACCATCATTTCAAGTAAAGTCCTTCGTTTTGTTTTATTTCCTTCCATTTGCTCTACACTACATCTCTACGCTCTCTTCAAGTAGGTCCTTTAAGTTTAGTTTTGTCGCTTTAGGAACGCGACATGTAGCGACATACTTACTTGTTGGTAAAAGGAACGGAAAACAGAGCTAAAAAAACAAAAAAAAACCCACCAGCTCCGAACAACCGAGCGGAAGAAAAAGGGCTGAACATTGTCGGTGCATTTTTGGTTTTTACCTCTATACATTGAGGACATGAGCTTTCACAGGGTCAGGGGTTAGGCTCTCTCCCCAAAGAGGTTCGGGGTTTGTTTTGGCCCGGAAATGCTATACATTTTACAGAAACAGGCAGTTCTGTTCCATGTTCCTGGTCGCATGATCAACCTCGCCATTCGCGTCCACCACCACAAAAACGGCAAACGGAAGGAAATGTGAGCACGGGAGCAAGGAGAATGCAGGGTGTGGCAGTGGAGGGAAATGTGTTTGTAACTTACGGTGTCGTGTAGTCAAAAAGTTGACTTTTGGGAACGTGCGGCGTTGGGTGAAGAATATTTGCATATCGATTTGTTTGTCTCACATACTACTGGTAATATGGCATTTGCTGTTTGAATTCATAGTGGCCGCTGCAACCGACAGGGTTACTCTAGAGGTAATGGCATACGAAAAGCTCTAGCTTTCATTGTTTTCGGGCGAAACTAACTAACCCTAACCTAACCCTACATGTTTTCTAGGTGAAAATAAGTTCCACTGTTTCGCCTTCCATTGAAATAGTGAAATCGGAAAACTTTTGCTACATTGGAATTGCTTTTACTCATTCGTAAAAGCTAAATAAAAAATTTCTCTTTGTATTACTCTTTGCCTTTCAAGTCAAATGTGTTCCAGTACAGCTTTATGGAACTTGTGCTTGCACAGGAATTGCATCTGCAATACACTGCTGCTGCATATCATCTACCCCGGGGTCAGGTCTCTTTATTATGCCGGGTTTTCGAAGTTTACCATTTTTTCTTGGAAGCCAGTAGGCGCTGTCGTTCATCGTTCCATCGTTCGGGATAGCCATTGCCAGTGCGGCTGAACGATCTAATGTTTCGCCAGCTAAAAAAAGCGAATGGCAAACCGTTGCAGAGTCCATTCTCGGCTGCTGCCGGTGTCCTTGTACATTGAACTTCAAAACGAATTTTCCGTACCTTCCATTTTCGAAGAACGGCATCGTCGTACGAAAAGCAATAGCTCGGGAACATGCAAAATGGCTGCAACAGTTTTGCTGCTCAGCATCTCTCTTATTAAGAGTTTAAACGGGGGGGTTCATTTTTTCCCCCCGGAACAAGAGCAATATTAAATGACACACCGGTCGTCGTATCAGCCGGAAGTTTCACAAGAAACTGGCCTGCCCCGGCCGGGTACCTGACTGAAGTGTGCCGGCTTCTGTTCACCCGATGGTGGCCTGACTGACACTGACAGTGACAAATTTAATGTATACATGTGGTGGCCATCTTTTCCAGCTGCCGCGCTGCTCCAAGCGAGTTGCGAAACATGATGACACCTTCTCTATCGCTGGCCAAACCACCGAATAGCGGCAGCATTAAAGTGTCGCGCCCCGTGCTTTGCTTTTCGCTCGTGCACGATCGTTTGTAGCTCGCAATGAGGGGGCAAAATGTTAAAAACACCATACCATCCTTTGCAAAACAGCAGCGGAAGCGAAACGAAGCAAAAAAAAAAAACGGTGCAAAAAAGGGAAATTAAAAGAAACGAACGAACGAAACAGCACAAACACAAAACACCCACCAAATGACTACCCCAAAGTCCCCAAAATGATGGCACACCGGTTAGTGTCACTTTGGTCGAAACGGAAAACCATAAAGGGGATGGGGTTGGTTGGACCGGGTTTTGGGGGGGGGGGGGTGGGCCAGTCGCTGTCAGGTGGGACAGCAGTTGTTGTTTTTCTCTTTGCTCCCCCCCCCCCCCATGCTTTCAGTGTGTGTGTGTCTGTGCGAGGTTTGTTTTTATACAGCCTTACCGATAAAAAGCTAATGGAAGGCACGATCGGCCGAGGTTGTTGGTGTTGTTAATTTTTTAAAAGGTGAACCGGTACAGATTTTCATTCCACGTTTGCAAGTGGTGGTTAAATTGATTTTTTTTTTCGTTTCGTTTGCTTGCTTCTTCCCCTTTTGTTCCATCGTCCACTACTGCTGGGTGGGGTTTGTCGGTTGTGTGCCATCGTCTTCCATCGTTGTGGTGTGATGCTATTTAGAATTTGATGAGATGGCGATTTCCCGTTGTTTGGTTAGATTGGGCGGAGGTCTTTTGGTTTAGATTTGGAATAAGAGGTCAGCATTTTTACATCCGGGGTCATTATAGAGCAAGAGAGCATCATTTTCCAATCCAATGCTAAAGGTCTGGTAGTTTTAAAATTTTCATTAAAAAAAGAGTAATGAGATTGCTATCGGAGCAGACCGTACGATTTGAATTCTATGAAAGCTTTTAATTAAACAGGGCAACTCCAGTTAATGGTATTAACAAAAATAAAGGACACTGATGAGCTCCAATCATCAAAATTATTGGAGGTTTAATACAATGTAAACAGCGGCGCCGGTCTTTGCACGGCAGGGCCAAAGTTTAAGTCACAGAAAGCCAGAAATGGCAGGCCAAGACGTCTCGAGGTTGTAGTGCCAAAGAAGAAGCAGAAGAAACATGAAAAGCGCTTTTTTTTTTTATTCATAAGGAACGGCCTGGCCGTATTGCTATGAAAAGCGCTTTATAACAAACATATTTTGACTAGCAATTTGAATGGCTATCTCCTTCAATAAATGTCCATATCCATACGCTTTTTCAAGGACTCCACCGTCCCAAAGTTTAACTTGAAGCTCGAAGGATTTTTTTTTCGAAGATGGTTCCAAAAACCACAAAAAGTGAAACGAAAAAAGCTAATGCGATGAGTGGCATGCGAAAGCTGAAAGACTGAAAACTTAAGCTTGTGAAGCCGGTGGATGTCCGGCCGAACGAGTTATATACCCTGTTCGAGACGATACGTTCTAACCTCATTAGCTTTGGAATTGATTTGATTAGTTTTTCAAGAAAAAAAAAAAAAAACAAAATTTAAGCAATGCTCTGCGTGCTCTCTTAGTCTTGGAAGGTCTTAGCTGGCACCCTTAGTTGAAACTGCTTTAATTCTAACCGTGTTAAAGACATTAGTCGTCAGACCTCAGGACCTCAACGAATTGTTTAATTTCTTTACCCCGTTTAAGCATTGTTTTCTTATTTTAAAATGAAAACAAATGAACATAATGGGCTCCATACATTAAAGCTTAAACTTAAAGCACATCTACTCTGGATCTGAAACAAAACAAAAAATCACCCGTTGTCAATTCTTCGCTCGAAACCCACCCGAAAAGTGGAGTGGTGTGATGATGGTGGTAAAAATTTTCCCCAGTTTGCACATTTCCCAAACCCTCCCCCCCCCCCCCCCCCCATTCACAGGCTTGCATTGAAGTGCCCTTGAGTGTATCAGAGAACCCATTACGCGAGGGATAGAAAACCTTCACCGCTACACACTGCAATGGGAAACAAAGAAGCGAAAGCCAAACCCCTTTCCCTTCCTATTCGATTGCTCCGCGGCGCGTGTGGCCGTGGAGGCCGGATCGAGCATACGAGCATTGAAGATAAACTGGTTTGAAAACCGAGTGCAACTGCACTCGAAGATCAGTGTGCACACAACTATTGCAACGCTTCGTTTTTTTCTCTCTCTTCCAGTTATCGTTTTTCCATCCACCACCCGTTCGATGTGGGAAAGGGCCACGAGGGCTACAATTTGTCAGATTAAAGTAGCGCTAGTGTGGGGCGTATTGTACGGTAGGCGCACATGTGGTTGTGGTGCACGACCTTACCCTAGACACCGACCTCGATCCACCATCGACCAGCAGCAGCACCCACAGCTTAGAAACGAACCAGATACCAGACAAAGTGTTACGCTTTTGAATCATTAACGTTTCGCGAAGCGAGTAATTTGTTTCTCCTCCTGGTTTTTCCTCTCCCCCATTTGGGTGGGGAGGTGGGTGGATGGGTTTTATGTGTGGTGAAAAGTACAGCTGCACTTGCCGATGCACTTGCCGTTTCACTCAATATGGGAGTTGGCTCGATGAAAGTTGGCCGAATGGAGGGAGGTTGGTTTGTACGGTTTGTAGAACATATGTTGCGGCGAACGGTATTTTTCTCTTTGCTCGCTTTTTATTTTGGTTTGTACCTTTGCACTCCCCGATTTATGCTGTATTGCCTCTTTGGTGTGTATTTTATGTGCAAAGTTTCGCACTTCGTACGTTGCCGATCATATTTTTAGCATCATAATACTGGCAACCGCACGTAAGCCCACTATCCGGGCCTGATGGTGGTGGTGGTGGTTTTCCAGCCTTTCCTTGGCTTGATGTTTGCATACCACCGTGATTAGCCATGAAACCAGAAGGCAAAAAGCGTCCGGAACCGGAAATGTGCACACCGGAAGCGAAAATAAATACGGAATCAGCAGTAAACAGGGACACCAACACACCGCGGCTGAGGATCGATTGCATTCAAACAAGCTGACAGAGGCAAACGGTTGCTGGGCGTGGGGTGAAAGCATCTGTACTATTTTCTCATGGTTTATGGGTCGTACCAATTTCATCGCCATCGGAAGTGGAACTTGATCGCCCTCCCCAGCAATCGATTCGGTAATAGGGCGATGGTGTAGAGCGAACAATCGGCGGACCAAAAATGACATAAAGTGAAATAATAATACCACCAGCTCAGCAACTGCATTCGACGGTTTCGCTGCTAGTGGGTTGTGTTGTGTCGGGCTGCAATTCAAAATGGGAAATGTTGACTAATCGTTTGTTGAAGCGATCGAATGAATCCGGTAAGCGGATCCGGTTAGCAAACCCGTAAGGATGCATTCTGCCTTATTGCTATTCAAATAAATGTTAGACTGTCAACGGAATGTCAGATGCGGTTTTTAGTCCCCCGATGGAAAGGTTCTGAGTTATTTGAACGTTTGTCTTTTTTTTTAAATATATTTTATTATATTCAAATAAAATTTAAAATTACTCTAAAAAAATTAAAGATATATTTTGAAGAGGGATTACTCCATACTCCATTACTCCATGTCATTTAGGGCCATGCCTCTTCTTTCCCTGTGGACGGCCTTAAAAGACTTTTCGGGCCTTCTCCATTATCCTTCCACACGTATGAGGTAGCCAAAAAGCTTTCTGAGAATCTCCTCAAGCAGTCCCAATTTCGTCCATGGCGATAGGTATTTTGAGTTTAGAAGCATCCTCAGGCTGTAATATGACCAGTAGACAGCAACCACCCATTCGCTTATCTCAACATCTATAGTTTTGTCGATGCTGACTTATGACCTCAAAAGTTTTGTACTTCTTGACTATAATCTTGAACTCATTGTAAGCAAGGCTTTGGAGAATAATTAAGTTTTTTTTTCCTCTTCTTTTAGCAATAAAATCTCAAGAGGGACCCCTTGTCATTGGCCTGTCATTACTAGCTTCCATCACTTAGTTTACCGATAGCTGCATAGTCTCGCTGTATGCAGCAAAGAGACGGTAGTAATCCATGATATGGTAAAATCAAATCACAGAAAGCCAATAATGACAGTCCGAGCCCTCTCGAGGTTGTAGCGCCAAAGAAGAAGAAGACAAAGAACCTATTAAGTCTTCAAGCGAAGAACGCAAGCATCGGTCGACTTATTTTCCCCCGAAAAAGTTATTGAAGTTGAAGCGTGCTTGCACTAGTGAAAACGCCTTTCCAGTCGTTGTATTGCTTATTAAATATTAATGTTTCTGAGCATTCTTTGTTTCTTACAGTACTTGTACCGATAATCAGAAAATGCTAGCCTCCCCTATCTAATCTCATTTGACCTTTGCTTTGTGCTTTTTCGTTTACCTCGTGTAAGGTCGACGAAGTCGAAGTTGGTTGGTGGAAAAACGGAAAAATCCTTATATCACACTCGAGGACACATTTTAATTACGCAACATTCACACCCACACGCTTCCGAAGCAATCTGATGCCTCCCAGGAGAGTGCACCCACCCCAAAGCACAACACAGAAAAACGATTGAGCTTATAGGAGAAGACATAAGGCCAAATTAACTAACTCAAGAAAGCTTCCCAAAAAAAAAAAAAAAAGGAATAGAAGGAAACCCCCCTCTCTCATGTAACAAGCGGCAAGAAGTTTCAACAACGTGCTTTCGCTTAACGGTTACGCTGAAAATGGGGTCCTCTTGCAAAAGTCTTGCCACACGCGCTCTGTCTCCGGTGCCGGTGGTTGCGCTGCATTAAACCGGGAAGCCATTTCGGGACGATAATCGAAGGAACGCCATTGGCAAACGGTGGCCAGGCCGCATTACGTAAAGCAGATGTTGACCTCCCCAAGCAAGCATTCTTTGTAACTGCTTATGCCACACAATATCCCCACGGTCAAAACGGCTTCCTTGGCCTTCAAGTGCGGGTGTACTAAAAAAAAAAGCAGAAACGAGGTGCAAAGACGAAAGCAAAAGTGTGACTCGCTACGCTAAAAAGCGCACGGATTAGCGACCACTCTCAGAACGTGGCAGGAAACGGGTGTGTGAAGTGTGTGCTTCTAGACAATACTTCCAACAAATGGCCCAGTAGCGGCGGTTTGTGAGCATAATAATTGCACGCTAGCACTACACACCATCACACCACACTACAACCATCTATATCAACGTTTGCAGCAGGATGATTCGTCGATTGGAGTCATAGTGCGGCTCCCCCAGCCCAACCAACATGACGTAGTAGTAGAATGGTCAATAAACCGAGACAAAACCAGCGATGCAATATGCTCGATAAATCACCATTGCCCATCGTTATGGGCGCGCGCGCGCGTCGATGAATTGTGCCGCAGTGAACGGAGGAAGTGAACCTTTTTTATCTGTCAGGAGCGCGCTGTGTGTTTGTGCTTTTCCACTTCTTGTTTTCCTATTGATTATCAAATCAATCACTGCGAATGGTGCGGTGATCGTGGATTAGTTTCGTGCAATATCGCACACACACACGTCACTGCAGAGATTAGGAAGGGACGGCAAAGAGCGCTCGTTAAATGGCCCACGAACTGTCGAATATCATTGGGACAAGGGAAAACGATCAAAATTGATTAAAACATCCCATCCCAGGGCAATGTCTAGCGAACGTTCGATTGTTATAAATATTTTCGCTGTTCATAACGCGTAAATCCTTGTTCCTGATAGGTGTGTCTGTAAGTTCTGCTCAGTTAGCAGCTAACTTTGCTACTACAACTTCAAGGAGGTCTGTATGGATGGAACTCGCAACGGTTGCTCATACTGTGTGCTCAATAGTTCAGAAATATAACTTGACAGACTTGTCACTATATGTCCTTTTCTTTTCAGTCTCCATAAACTAACAAACCTAGCAATACGGCCAGACCATTCTTGGTGAACAAAAAAATAAAATAAAATAAACTAACAAACCTAAAATACTTCAAATACTTTATGAGTTTGTAGAGATAATGACTGGCGATATTATGGCTATAATTGCTCGAGAGAATACTATATAAAATGACGGACTATAGAATAAAACCGTAAAAATACTATAAACATAATATTTAAATTAATTTTGTTAATTGTTTTTTCTGCGTGTATATAATTCACAGTCACCACATGCGGTGGTGACAATACGGCATCGGACCGTAATACTCAATAAATAAATAAATAATATTTAAATTGAAGTACTATAGGGGGCGGTCCGGTAGCCGAGGCGATAACGGCAGCAGTCTTCACACGGCAGGACCGGGGTTCAAATCTCATCCAGACCAGCTCTCCCGTACGTAGGGCTGAATACTTTACTACGGGTAAAATTAAGTCACAGAAAGCCAGAAATGGCAGGCCGAGACCTCTCGAGGTTGTATAGTGCCAAGGAAGACTTTAGATTTATGCGAATTTAATTGTATACGCCACGGTTATTTATTTTGAGAGTGTTTACTCTGAATTATGATAAAAACCCTATTTAGTACAGAACGAAATAGTATTCTGTGATAATATCAGTCTTTATGGAAAATTTCATCAAAAAGTGGCTTCACTTTTCGGAACTTTTGCGGAAGCGGAAGAGCAGTTCTTGGATAGCTGAGGCTCAGAACATTGCAAATTGTTCCTGGTACTGTTTTCATGAACACAGGAAAGTCTCACTGCGGCAGTTATGTGTTAAAAATTTGCACAACTTAATTGAGCACTCAATTTCCGCCACCGGCTAATTCTATCCAAAGCATGGGGAAACAAAAATCACCCAAAACAATCAAAATCCCACTATCGATTTATCCATCCCCTTTCCACGTGTCGTCCGATGGGGTAGATTATCTGTGTAGGGGGGTGTAGTGCACTACCCCCGGATTCAGATGATTGTTGAATTGATTTTTCGTAGAACGCACATGATGTTGGTGCTACACTATTACGTTGCTAAGCACACACCTGGTCCACAACAATGCCGGGGACGGGTGCTTCCGTGTTCTTATCGAAAACCTCTACTACTACTAACCAAACAATCAACACAGCCCATGCGTTTTCTAGGGTGAAGAGGACTGATAAAAATACACCTACCCATGTGCGAGAAGGTGTTCCCCCCGGCCGAGTGTGTCACGCACCTGGTGGCGCACTTGCTTCGCTTTTTTTTCTTGTATGTCCTATTTTTTTATGGAACAACGTTAAGTGCACGTTGCACTCGGCGTTTCAAAGGTTGGAGGCTCGTTTGGCGGTGTCACAGACCTTACGAAAAGCCCAGACATCATCGGCCATGTGTGTACCACCGGCAATCGTTATCGGTTGTCGATTGACATCCAATTTCGGACGCACTCGCGCTGTTGACTGCCGTTATCTGTAAGCCATTATTTAAGTGCATGGGCGGGGTTGGTGCCCGGTTTTTATACCATCTGATTGATTTCCGATAAGCGTGATCTCTCTCTCTGTGGCGCACCTGGTGGAGCGGAGTTGCTGACGGGGGTGTTGATTTTTCCGGTACGATTAAACAAACCGATCGCTGGGTCAGATTATCGTAAGGTGCAATCGCACCCGACTCACTTGATGCGTAAGAGACAGAAAAGGGAAAAAATGACTAGGCGATTGCGCTGTAGATAAAGTGTACCGGATTCCCCGCTTATCACTGTATGCCACCAGTGCGACAACAGGTGTGCAAAAAAACGGGAGGACTTATTGATAAAGCGGGTGCTTGAAAATCCCGCTCGTGTGCGATAACTGGGTTAGATTAGAGACGAGTGGTCGCTAATATGAATGTACTGGAGTACCCTGTTGCTCGATTATCGCACACCGGTTTCAAGGCCGGCCGGAGTTTAATGCTGACTCAAAGTGGTGTCGTCAAGCGTTGTCGTTATTTCTTTTTAGGGTTAATTATAACATTTTTTTGCTAGACAAAATTGCGTATCCAATCGTTTTTAAAATTAAACAACCTTTTTTTAATAAGAGAATCACGAAAACACAAAATGAGGCCTCACGTGGTGCACAAACTAAAAAACAAGCAGCAAGCAATTTTTATTTCGTTTATAACGCTCTTTTCGATTTTAATCGTCTGCTAACACGCGTGAAAGCGGACCGGCAGTTGTGTTTGTGGGGTAAACTGTCGGGGTAGAATTTTTTTAAATTTGTTTTTGAAAACAAATAACCTTTTTTACCTAGCCGTTAATCGAAGCCAGGGAAGGATCATAGTATACGAAAACTTAGCAGGTGCCTGAGGTCCCTTGAGTTTTCTAGGGACCCCATGGGATTTTTTCCTCTAAGCGAATTATAAGATCCTGGGAGCCTCGATCATTTAAAAGGCTGCAGACTCTATAACGGACCTCTGACTCAGTCAGCAGACTCGACGTATCAGGGACGTCCAAAAATCATTCTGCTTAGAATGGAAGCTTGATCTAAAGGAGCTTGTTCCATCACTGATCGTATCCTGCTCTGGATCGTTTTCCATTACGCAGGGCAGATTATTCAGCTACAACTAAAACGAAGTACATCAACCCTTGAGATGGTAGTATAAAAAAGGATATTGCTGAAACAAATGTCTTAAATTTTCTTTCAAACTTTCAAATATGTTTAGGCTCATTAGAATATTATTTTTGTTCTAACTCTTTAAGTATTAGTTTTTTTTTCTAATGAGTACATATTACGGAACTGAGAATAGAAGCGGTTCATTTTAGTTGCCATTACCACTTTTACTTCTCTTATTTTTTCGATGAAGGAATCGAGTTTTTTGCTGTCCATCTTTCAACTGTATTGACAATAATCATCCCTACTGCCACACCAACCGGCATTCTCCGGAGGTCGGGCCACGTAGCTATTCTCAACTTACCATCCCGCAGATAAATAGCCGTTGAGCTGTGCAAATAAGCGGTGCGGCAAAGCTTTTAATTTCTTTCATCGTCTTCCTCGTTCAAAACTATGGCTGGGGAGTAGCGGTGGTGATAACTCACACTTCGCAGTCGGTCACGGTGTACGGCGTGGTGACTCCAAGCTCCAAACATCCGCAAACCTTTGCAAACGTTGAAGCAAGTGGATGCAAGAAGATTGCCTGTCATGGCTGTGACTCATTTATCACGCATGGAACCAAAGAACGAGAATGAGTAGGTTCTGATGCTGCCCTCCATGATTGAATCATTGCTGGACGGGTTTGACAATTAGCAGTTCTGGGTGCAAGGGATAAAGGTTCAGGAAATTTTTGAGGGATTAAAAAGGTTGGTGGGAAGTTCTCTTATGATAAAATAAGGTTCAATACATTAAAAGCTTTAAAGCTAAGTTTAAATCCAGCCTGATCCTCCAGCACTGTATGTCCATGAACTCAGTGCTCATTACATTTGCTGCCAGCTTACAGCGCACAGGTTTTGTGCAACCGCCTACTCGAAAGAAAGGACAAACATAACTTACATTTCTGACGGAGTTGTCGCCCAAGAACAGGGAGCCGCGTTCGCGTTCGAACGTTCACACGTGTGTCGCTTCCTTCGGCGTTCCGGAATCCCCACTCACACACATACACACACACACAGACAATCCTTTCCACCGTCACCGGAATCACTGGCGATGGTGCTTCCGAGAAAAGCGTTTTCCCACGCGTGTTTTGTGGTTTTATATCTTTGCTTGCTCTTGATCTTCTTCTCAGCACCTCACGGCAGCCTAGGCGCTTTGCCCGGCCTCGGCTAACTAATACTGTTGAATAATAAATCTGTGGCTCGGGGTTTTCCTTGTTGCTGTTGTCGTTTTTCCCGCTGAGTGGGCGGATATCTTCTGCTGTACACCGGGTCACACGACACCACACACACACACACACACACACAGAGAAGAAAAAGGACACTACGCTTACGTGTGTTTGTATAAGGATGAATGTGCCGGTAGCACAACTGCACCGAAAACGATGGCGGCACACGGATCGAGGCCGACCGTTGGTGTGTTTTTATTAAGCACTTTTCTCCTATTTTTAGGGCTACGATGGCTGCTGCTGCTTGTTTGTGCTGATTTATGGAAAAAGGATGCGCGAGTCTCTATGTGATGTGTGCCGTTTCGGCCGTTTCGCGAAACCTCGTTGTAGCTCGCACAAGGATAACGCACACTTCCGCACTACAGCAACTACCAGTGATTTACTAACACACGCACTCACACACACACACTTTCTTCTTCTTCGTACGAATGCGCAAAATAAGAATGGAAATGATATGACACACTTTACGCGAACTATATTCCACCTCCAACAACTACACTATACACACTGCACACTTTGCTGGTTGGTTCCTTGCTTCCCATTGTCCCTTCATCACTTTCGATCCTTCGCCGTCCTTTGGCACCGCCGGCATCAAGGTAAACGGATGCGTCGATCAACTTTTCATTGTAAGCCTGCACGCAGCAAGCGGTGGTTGGAAGTCGGTTGCTACGCTTCTTGCTACTGCGAAGGGGATGATCGTTGTTGCTGCTTCATCGCCGTTCTTCGGTCGACTAGCTGCTAGAATATGATGAGCTATAGGGCAATGCTGTCACTATTTTTTGTATTCACCCAAAACTTGCACTTATTTAACCTTTTTTTACGAACGCGAACTGTATCAAGAAGAGGAAGAAAATCGAAAGTTAAAACTATTAGTTGCGAATTCTAAGCATAAAGCGAAGAAGTCGCTTTTTGACGGATACATCAGGAGGTTTCGGTGTGTGTATGGTTATTGGTTTTGGTCCTCTTTTGCACCTGTGTGCATGATGATGATGATGATGATGGAATATTTTCGAACAGAAGAATATTTCGAGACCTGAGCGCTTAGGTTAGTTGTCAAAAACCAAAGCGTATACGCGCATACCGAGGGTCCTCCGTTCGGAAGAGTTTGTATTTGCTCTCGAATATGCTCCACAAACTATAGGGTAAAAAAGCCAATCATAAAATCATCTCTCTTTTCTTGCACTTGCGTTCTCACGGCGTTCTCGCTGATCAGGGTTTCTGTTCTCCAATCTTACCACCCCCAGCAAAAAAAAAACAGGATTCACTTTTATTTTCTGAACCGCAATACAACTCTTCTTCGCAAGCTACAAATTGTTTATTTAATTTAAAAGAAATGAGATGTTTTGTTGAAATTTCCTAACATTTCGTAACTGCTGATGATGATATTCTGCCAATGCTATGCGTGAGAGAGAAAGCGAGCAAGCGTGAGCAGACCCTCCACGGGAAGTCTCAGCTGATGGGGTAAGATGGGAAAAGAATGAATCGGATGTGCCCGATCGGTATTTGCGCTGAGCAAAACTATCGTTTGCGTGCCATCTTCTTCTGTCCTGCGGGCAGGTCGTATAAGGGAAGAGCGATTTGTTTTATATCCATCTCGCTTGTTGCAGGATGAGCAAAACGCAACCCTTATTCTTTTAGGGGATGAAAACCTTAAATTGCTTTTGAAGAACATTTTTAACATTTTTTTTGAAGACTTTACAAATCGGCACTAAGAAGGCGATCATTTTGAATACTTTTTTTCTTCTTCACTTTATATATTCTTCACTTGAAATTCACTATTTGCTGTCGCCAGAGGTCATATCAACACAGAAACACGCACACATACTTGCATGTGCAATCACCAGCTCGGAGAACAGGGATGTTGTTGGCGATGGCTAAGAGCAATTCAAACCCCCTATCGAAAGGGGGATGATTTCCACGGAAAATGCTCTCACCCAGTGAGAGCGCGCGATAGAAAAAGAGAGAAAGTGTGTGTGCATGAAGGAAGAAGCATCGCATACTACGATTTCGCTGAGAGCATGACCGATTTGTTGTTGTTTTTCATGGCCCAGAAGGTTGCTCTTGGAGATGGCAGCAGCAGCAGCTGCTGTTGGTTAAGCGAGGGGGAGTTGTGAGCAAACATGGGGGGGTTGCTTTCGAGTTCGAAAAGCAGATGTTTTTCGATAACCAGCCCAAGCAGCAGCAGCTGACGAGCCGGTTTGAGGTGGTGTGGGTGTATCGGGCAAGTGAGTGAGAGAAAGAGAGAGAGCGCGTTAGGACAAACGAAGGCAGTGAAGGCTAAACAACCCCTGAAGATGCTATGGTGGATGGAATGCTTAGCAGAAAAAAGGGGAAAAAGCATACAAATAATCGTTTACACTGTACTTGTAGACGGAGACTACGCACAAGAAGAAGAAAGAATGAGAACGAGAGAGAGAGAGAGCGAGAGCGAGAGTTTTGCAACGAATATTTGTGTCCTTCATCAAACAAATCCAATTCGGAACAGGAAGATTGGACCGTAACCCTTGAAGAAAAAGGATAATCTAATTTACCAAAAATGTTGGTTCTTGGACACACACACATCCACAAACTCAGGTGTTCCACATGCTCGGGTGAAACAAATTTTAAATCGATTGCCTGAACACTTCAAGGCACTCTAGATCTCGTTGGAGGAAGTGCAACAAGAAGACGTGAAGTAGGTACTCCAAGGCAAGAAGGCGCACTGTTGCGTGCAGCAAAGTATAGACGTCAGTGACGACGGGAACTCAGCATTATATTAGGCCTTGCCATCTCTTGCGTCCACAGTACTGCTAGCCGTTCGACAGCATGACGACAACAAAGGGAAAGAAGCAGAGCGCCAGTGCGAAAACTTCTTGCCCTCCCGATGGATGGCGAGAGCGAGGTTCAGCAAAGTTTTTCTTTCAACCTCAAAACTGCGTCACACAAAAAAACCCCGTCAGTTCTTGATGGATTGTATTAGAAAGGAGGGTTTTCCTCGCAGAACAACACATCACCAGCAGCTAAATTGTTTTTCACACACAGCACACACACACACACACACACACACACACACATGCTGGGGGAGAAAGCACACCCATACGCGCACACGCGATGCACACGCTGTGGAGTGCCGTTGGTTGGGGTTGGGAAGAACGAGAGACCATATACACACAACGCACCAAGGAAAGATGAATATCCGATCCGATCCCCGCAGGTTTCCTTCTGAGCTGGCTGGTAGGAGGATGCGTGCTCCTGTCTATGTTGCGCTTCCTGGTGGTTTTCTGATTGTTTGCCAGTTCCCAACCAAAAAAAAAAACAACAACACCACACGACCGTGTGCACGACGACCCGTTCCAAGCGGACAAGAATGCGACGCGACACACGACACACCGAGACTGTGAGCTCCGTTGGCTCGTACGCGCGTGCACGTCTGGACTCTTCGGAGCGGACAGCTACCAGCGCTGCTCAGCCAGTCCGCGAGTAAACCGCGAACCCGCGAGACGGATGCGCGTCGCCGTGTGTATGCGAGAGCGACCGATTGCTGGTTGCGAGAGAGCGAGAGAACGCGCGCATGTGTTTTTTGTGTACGCGTGTATGCTCATGATGATGACGGTGTCTGCTTTCTCGCTCGGTTCAGCAACCGCGGGAGGGTTAATTTAGGAGCGGCGGGGTAGAATGCTGCCGTCATCATCATCATCACCATCATTGACGGTCGGTATCATGCAAAACAAGAGCGCTGTTTGTGTGGTGCTGCTGCTGTTCTGATCGTGCTTTCGAAGCCCCAGACCGACAGATACACGGTGGAGGAGCTGGGATTCGTGACCTACCATCTCAAATAGAGGAGAGCGAGAGACAACAAAAAAATGGGGTGTTGAACGGGGCATAAAAAAGGCCACCGAAACTTAAGACATGCCGACAGCCCAACCACTTTGCATATCACTTGCGGATGTGCTGCTGCCCGTTCTTGGTGGTCGTTTTGTATGCGTTGGCACTGCTTGGTATTCGGCTTTTACGCTGAGGGAACTGACGCTTTATAAAATTGATCCTTAAGTTTTACCTAATTTATCAAGCTGTTTACACTAAATGCTTAGATCCCCATATACTAAAACATCCTCATCGAGATATAGCGATGCACACAGTACGTACCCCAAGCTCGGAGCTGTCGAGGGAGGTTAAGAAACTTGCACGCAAATATGGAGTTCGTCACGCGAGACAAAGCGAGAAGCTGCCGTTATTCCATCTGCCATGGTATGTACTGGGTGGAAGGGAGGTGCCTGGAGTAGGGGGATCCTGGAGGAAGGAAATCTCGTTCTTTCGTTTTTCACCCCCGGACACCCGTTTGCGGGTACGATTGCAACCCAATGTCCCGAAGGACAAAGAATCCGTCTGGTTGGGTTGGGTTGGGTTGTCGTTCGACGATCTCTTGCGTGAGTAATGAAGGTGTGCTGTTTTTCTCTTTTTTCTGGTTATTCGATGCAATTGCACCGATCGCAACGAATTGCACTGGAGCGATTGCTCAAACGAAGGGACGAAAAAGGGATGCAGTTTTTAAAAAGTCATGATCGTTGGGGAATTTATGCTAAATTGGCAAATGCATATTTCGTATGCAGAGATTGATGGTGAATGTTTCTGTTTTGCAGTTTGAGAATGGATTTGTTTGAGTTTTTTTTGTTGTTGCATTTTTTATGTTCTAATGATGTTAAAATTTTTGATTGTTTTTTTTTTTTGCTTGCTGTCCAAAAATATTAGAATTTGGATTCCAATATACTAAAAAGACGTTAAAATGAAATAAGCTGATATTAACTAATTTTTATGCGATGTTTGAATCAAAGTTCAGACGAAATTTTACTAAGAGAATAATATGTTGGAAAAGTGGATAAATTACCTTTCCGATGGCCATTTAAAAAAAATTCATCCTTCTGAAAGCAACTCTAATTATTACAGTTAATTTTATTTATTAAGTATTACGGTCCGATGCCGTATTGTCAAATGGTTACAGTTAACATACAGGATTTTTTAGATCCTCTCTGTCTTTCTCCTCTTGGCCTAACAACCTCTAAAGGTCATTCCTGCCATTTCTGGCTTACTGGAGTAAATGACAACCACGTTGTTGGATAGTTAGTCCTCACTACTGGGAAAAGGTACGGATGGAATTTGAACCCCGGTCCTGCAGTATGAAGACCGGCCCCGTTATCGCCTCTACGACCGGGCCACCCCGGACAAGACTTTTAAGATGTTGTAGCTGAACTTTACTAGTTTTTCAGGACTAAAATCTCCTTTTTTTCCCCTAACCATGCATCAGCAAAAGCTAGCCCCTAAACATAAATTTAATAAGAATTTATTATAACAAATTTTAACTTTTTACTTAAAAAGCTGCACAAAGCAGATTTAAAGTTGCAAAAGAGGAAGAACTAAAGACTGAAAATTATTAAATAAAATTGTTTACAGTTGTGTTTAAGTTGTTCAGAATTGATTTTGATTATTTAATTCAATAATTGATGGACGTTTTCTCAAAATCGTTACCTAAATTCAACAATAAAGCTGAGATCGATGTTTAGCACTTGAATGTAAGACTTTCTGTCATTGCGACAATTTTTTGCACTTATCATATAATAAATCTGTAATGAAATTGCTTAGAATCAGATGAGGAAAAGCTAATCCTTATTCGATAAAGCTGGTGGCATTAACGTTGCTACCAGATCATCCGCCCAAAAGGTGAGGAAAATCTAGGCATTAATATTATATACTCTAACTAGCTACTAACTGCCATAGCGGCGCTCAAGAAGGGTTTGCCCATGTTCTTATATGGAATTCTACTGGAACAAAAAGTTTGAGTAATATTTTAATCCCTTTTTAGTTACCTTTAGCAGTTTTACTTCCATCGCCATCCAAAGCTGGTCTACCTTTTCTGTTGCAATGCAGACGCTGTTAATAAAGAGTTTTTCTTAAACACCAACCCTTCCATATTAGACTGTTGATGCAACATTACACAAACAATTATATTTTCGCGTAATTATGCAAAATTACGCAACAGCACCAAAACATAAAAGAAGTCAAAGTGTTCGCATTATGCAATTAGTTTGCTTTCCCTCAAAGGTTGTACCAGCCAGCCATGTTCCCGGTTTTCATCGTTGCGTCATGCACCCAAAAGGACGAGGAAAAAAGTTTGCGAGTTTGAAAATAAAATTCAAAACAAATGTGATATTAATATCTGAAGCACGCTAAACACAGTACTTCTTCCTACACATTTTCACCTGTCAGAAATAGGATGGCCGCCTTAGCTAGTCTTAGATAATAATAAACTGCTCTGGTAATGGCAGCTCAGTCAGTTTGTCAACCCAGCCGGCCTTCTGGAACACCTTCCAGAGACAGGGGTTTTGTGGGCCATTCTCGGATGTAATACTATGTTAAGGCTTGTCCTTTCATTTGGTTGGTTACTCTCCAGCTCATCTGCATCTGTCACAGTCTGTTACGGAGGCAGAGCGTTATCCTTGCTGGGGTTTATCAGCAAACTTCTGTTGTTGTTGTTGTGATAGCGTTGCATCATTTCATCTGTTTTCATCGTGAGCCATGCATGCCGGTGGGCTCGATCGAGCATGCTTAATGAACTAGCAGCAGCAGCAGCACGTGTTGTGCAATATCATTTGGTGGGTGTGTGAGTTGCTTTTTTGTTGTCTTATTTGCTTTTTCTATAAAAATCATATTAATATGTTTAATTCTTAATCAAACTGTATTACAAACAATCAATCACCGATAGAACAGCTTCTAAAAATGTGTGTATGTTCTCAACTCTACTCTAAGCAAATGTTATGCTGTTCGACTTCCAGCGGCCAGCCGCCGGAACACCCTTGTGCGCGATTGCGTTAGACGGTGTCCAGTTCAGGGTCAATTTACTTAGCGAGCGAGCGATGGGTGGGAATGGATGGTGACTTTGCGTATGGTTTACTAATTTGCTTCTCGGACGCATTTCGGTGCCACGATCCAACGAACCGAATAGCAACAACACAAACATTACAACCCTGGCTGGGTAGCAAGAGCGGCTAAGAAGGGAGTTGACCTCAATTGACGCACGATAGTGCGCTTAGACGACGGAAGCAAGGAATGGGCCTGTATGGCCCATTTTCGGTCCACGTTTACGCACGCATGCACGCGACTGTGTCAGCCCTGCGGAACTGGCAAGGCGAGATGATAAAAGGGCGAATGGCGATCAAAGTCCAGGAACATTACGGAACTGCGTTTCACCCTCGTGCAGCATAGTTCTTTGTGTCTTTCAACATAGCATGCATTTGAAGTTGGATATGAACCAACTACAACGAATGCTACAATCAAATAGCACAAACATTTAGTAACAAGGTACTCTCCTTCATTAATGTACGGTCATTTCCGGATTTTTTTTTTGGGACAGTTTGGTAGCCGAGGCAAGTCTTCACACAGCCAGAATCGGGGATCAAATCCCTTTCAGATCGCCTTCCCAAATTCTCAAAGTCCCAGAGAGCCAGAAATGTGGATGACCATGCGATACTTGTACTTTGAGGCTTGTAAAACCAACGAAAATACGGTTTAAAATAATTGTTTAACATAAGTTATTCCAACTTCCAGCAGCTTTCCACTGCGAACACTTCTAGACAAGATTGTGAATGGTGTGACACAACTGAATTTCGCAATCTCCATTCCAATGTTGACTTTGAAAACTACCCCTTTTGGAGTAAGGAAGGCGATGGTAACAAAAGAAAGTACATAATTAGAATATTTTGTACAGGTAGGTGTTTGCTGCCCTGATTACACTTTTTTAAGGTTATCTAAATATAAATACTCCGAAGCACGTAACCATTAAAACTCCAAGGAAATGAACTGTCATTTGTAACTGACCACGCACCGTTCTTCTTCATCAAAGTGGGCTTAGGAAAAGCAAACAAGCTGAAAAAAGAAATCGTTTTATAACGACACCACCGGTGGTTGCTTGGATGGATCGTTCGAGATGGTGTGCGGTGGCAGCAGTATGGGGAACCATCTTTGCGTCACCTTCTAAGCCGCGGCTTGCCGCGCTTGGTCGGTCGGTCACCAGGCTTCCGGGGTGGTTTTGCAACAAACACACACACACACACACACACTCACACACATGTGAGCTGCCTCATCGTGATAGTATGACCTCCGCGTTGGTTCGCTTTATAGCTGCTGTTCCGTTTAGTTCAACGTTCATGCAAAAGATAAAACAAATAAGAAGCTGCTAGCGAAGCTGGAAAAAAATGCACAAAACCTACCAGCGCACCCGAGCTCCCACATTCTCGCACATTCCCAAGTTCGCACTAACGGCGGGGGCTGTGTAGTGGTGCTGAAAATCAGCTGAATCACGGTTCTTCCCAGAAGATTGCCTGCTTTGGCTTATAATCGTTTCGTTTTCTCTTTTTTCTTTGCTTCTCCGGGCTGTTGTTTGCTGCGCTCTACCCAATGCTGGTCGGTCGTTCTTTGTCTCGATCGATTGCGTGATGTCCGCTTTGGGGTTGCGATTGAAGGGTGATGGTAGGGTTGCTGCTGTGGCTAGTGAGGCGGAAAAAAGCGGATATAAAGGGAAACACTAGCTGACGGCCAGTGCGTGGGATGATGACGTTTGGAGGATTGTATTAATTGTGCTGCCATTCTGGAGCATCGTGATATCGGATTGCATCGTGAGCGAAGGGATGCATGAGAAGAAATTGATGAAGGATAGCAACAACAAAAACAACCACGAAATTGAACGTGGTCCCAAGTAGCCCACCATGGATTAACGCGCTTTATTCAGAGTGAATAGGAAGGGTACTCTATAGCCACGCGCGCGAGAGAGAGAGATAGAGCGAAAGAGTGAGTGAAAAAGACGGGGCAAAACAGTTGTGTGTGAGCTAGGGTGCGTTTGCTACGCTGGTGCGTTCGGTGCAAGTGTACTTGGAACAGCTGATTGCCCTCGTCTCACGGATTCTCCAAAGGTTCGGTGCAGCTGTACCGAGCTGCCTTTGAATCATAGCACCCGTCTGCGGCAGTGTTAGCTGGTGTAAATGAAATGAAAGCAAGGGAACGGACAGAGATGGAACGTTCGCTATGCTAGGGTGGGAATGCGAAGTATCATCGAAGAGGCGGTTGAGATGGCAATAATCATTTGCAAGAGAGAAAATGTTTATTCTCTCGGCTGATGATTGTTCGGTGCATGTGTACCGGATGGCACCGGATCAATGAGATCATAATGATGATGATGACGATGGGGTCAGTTGGGTTGTTGTAGAAGTTTGTTAGTTTTGGGAGGTTAAAGTGTAAATTACGAACCCCCACTCACGGGCATCTCGCCCTATTCCGAATACCGAGTAAGTGGTAAGAGAAAGCCTTTTAAGGAAAATGGGAGAAAGGAGCAGTCCTAATTAGAACCATTTCTAGGAAAAATCTTTTGGCTAATTTTTTGTAGCTTTTGTAATTTTACTAGCATTTGCTTTAACTAAAACCTCAGAAACTTTTCTTTCATTCAATTTCAAAACATTCCTTGATTGTTAAATAAAGTAATGCATTGAAACTTGCATTAATTTCAGCAGTATGAGCACAATTTTGCGATGAAATGTTATTTTGCTAAGTAATATTTACAGTGTACATTACTCTCCCCAACACAACTCAGAAAAGACACATCGACGCATGTCAGTACAGCGCTGAAGCATGCGCTATAAACATATCTGTCTTGTAAAAGAAAAATAATCGTCTCATGTTTACATCAGACACATCTCGTTGAACAAAACGTTTTATCAGTTTATCGTAAAGAAGTTTAATTGCTGTAATTAAACGAAAACACCCATAATGTGTTCGTAAAGTGTAAACAATAGTTGCAGTATTAGTTTTCCCACGTTGGCGCTCGGAGGGAAGAAATCTGGCCACCTCAGGAACGTGTGAAAACGGTAAGCTCATGTGATCAAGCTGGAACAGGAGCGACAAATGACGACAGAAGGCCCTTGTAACTGATGTAATTGTTATCGATTTTTTGCCATCCGCGTGTCCTTTATATGGTTTGTTTGCATGTGACGCATGTACCACCAATGGATTAGGGACACGTGTAATTTACTTCTAGTCACGTTTGGAAAGGAAATAGTCGAATCATACCGCGAGGGAGCCGATTGAATCAATCCAGAGAGGCAGTGCCAGATTGTCCCCGGAACCGAAACCCGTAAGCAAGCAAGCGAAACATCGACAATCATGGAGGTGAACAAGGATGAAGCAAAACGCTGCATCGAGCTGGCAACTGCCGCCCTGAAGGCAGGCAATCTGGAAAAGGCGGAAAAACTGTTGAAAAAATCACAAAACCTGTACCCGCTGGCCCAGGCGGAAGAACTGTTGAGACGAATGAAGACGACCGGATCGAAACCCAGTGCAGGAGGAAACAACACGTCCGGAAAGGCGGGAGGGACAGCGAACGGCGCATCTTCCGCTCGCAGACGTCCGGGAGTAAGCCGAGAGGAAGAGAAGCCAGCCGAACCGAAGCTAAACATCGATTACACCCAGGAGCAGGCGGATGCGGTCAAGCGCGTCAAGAAGTGTAAGGACTTTTACGAAGTGTTGGGAGTATCGCAGGAAGCAACCGATTCGGAGATAAAGAAGTGCTACAAGAAGCACGCACTGCAGCTGCATCCGGACAAGAACAAAGCACCGGGCGCGATGGAAGCGTTCAAGTCGCTCGGTAACGCGGTAGAAACGTTAACCGATCCGCAGAAACGGAAATCGTACGACCTGTACCGTACGACCGGAGGCGTAGGAGGATTTGGCGGATCGTCGGGCACACGGACGCGAACACCGAACGGAGGCTACCGGTACGGCCAGAACGGATTCAACTTCCAGCCCGGCTTTGACGATGGCATCAATACAAACGATCTTTTCAACATGTTCTTCGGCGGTGGTTTCCCACAGCAGCAGCAGCAGCAACAGCAGCAGCAACAGCAGCATCACTATTACCGAACGCGCACTGGTCGTCCCTCGCAGTACGAAGATCGAGGCGTCACCCAGCCGAGTCTCATCTTCGGGGTGATCCTGTGCCTTGTGCTGTACTCGCTGTTGTTGAACTTTTTCGCATCTGACCCGGTGTACAGCCTGCAGCACACGAGCAAGTTTTCGGTCGAACGGCGTACCCTCAACCTGAAGATACCGTACTACGTGAAGAACAACTTCCTGAGCGAATATCAGGGCACGCTGAGTCGGCTGGAGCATTCGGTCGAGGAAGAGTACGTGACGCACATGAAGCGAGCCTGCAGCAACGAACGGGCGCATCGGGATGCGATGATGGGACGTGCGAAGATATTCGGCAGCCGGGCCCAGTATCAGCAGGCCCAACAGCTAAAGGTTCCCTCGTGCGATACACTGTACCGGCTGGGTATCGGGGTGGTACAGTACTAGAAAGATGGCAGGGGGATCATGGCAGCGTTAAGCAATGTGGGAAAAACGAGTCATGCGGTCAGTTTTTAGGAGACACACCTCTTTATTGTTTTAAAACCTGTTTTATTGTTTGTTTGCTCACTGCATCACGCTTCGTTCCTACGTTCACAATCGATAGTTGAATCTTTTGTTTTTCATCAAACAAAGAAAACAAAAGCCAACCACCACTACCGCGTAAGGGGCATTTGTTGGCATCACCGCCAGCCATCACTGTCTGTAGGGTATTATTCGGATGTGGGTTATGCGGTAGTCTGTATTTATTATCCAATAAAGTTGTTTTAATATTGTAGTAATAGTATTTATTTAAAAAAGATACTCATTTTCACGAACGTTTGGGCAAACCTTTGCCTTAGTGATTACTGTCCAGTGATCCGTCTTAAATGGTGGTATCCTGGACATGATCGATACCCGGAGGACCCTTTGGAATCACTTAGTAGCCAAACCGGAGACCCCAACTGTCGCTTTGGGTGTAGTATTTAAGCAACTTTCAGTCCATACAGTTTATCCAAAAGGAAGTCCTATATGTAAAAAAAGCATTAAAGGCATCTCCATCTCAAAATCACTGTGATCAATATGATGGTTGTAAATACCAGGGCTGGCAAGGACATCGGAAGACTACACGCTTCCAATCCAATTACGTTTCGGAAGGTACCGCATGAGGGTCTTTAAATAAATCAGCTGCATCCTCATCACCCATTCCGTTGTCCTGTTGCGGTAGTTCTTTTTATTGGTTATCATTTTTATGAACCGCCCACCCTTAAGGACACATTTATTCCAAAGATCTGCTACGGAAAATGAATTATAGCGTCCGATTTTCCTATCGCTTAGTGTATGTTTTGATCAGCGGAAAATGATGAATCGCGACCGTTCGTACATAGAGTCGCGGAACGGGAAGAAGGGCGGGACGCTTTCAGGCGAATGGCGAACCGCGAAGCAACGATCGTAAGTCGTAAGTGAGCTCATAAATTTAGCTGCTTTAATGTGCTGGTATGCTGGGACCGGGAGAACACGAGGAGCACCATTCAACATGAAATGTTTACGGTAAATGTAATTTATTGCAGAGGTAGAACTCGCACGCCGAGTTCAGGTTCTGTCTACCGGACCGACGGGCTGTCGCCCGAAAGGATGTGCATTAATTTATGAACTTTCTGATGGACAACATACTCCAGCTGCTGCTGCTACTACCCGCTCTCACTTTGCCGGGTAATTACGTTAATGCGTGGGCTAATTAATTTTTCACACCCCCCGAAACGTAGCCGAGGGATCGATTTTCGCGAATTAATTGGAAAACGAGATGGGATTTATTGTCACACTCCCTGTGTGTGTGTGCGTGTGTGTGCTTGTTTGTTGGTGGCAGATCGTTAATTGAGTGAGCGTTCCCGGTCATTGACGTAGCCCATGTTTGGTACATCCCCCAGGGCGGATATGGTAGCATTTCCGGTCAGCAACTTCTTCGTGCACGTTTAGAGTAACCACACACTCACACACACACACTGTTGCTAAGGGGAGGCGACATTAAATTTATTAATCATCATTTTTATTGATTTGTTGGATCTGTGGCTGAAACGATCAGTCTGTCACCGAGCACACTCTCTGCACAGGGCTCGAGAGCCAGCCGAAACACCATAATTGATATAAAACGATAATCAATCATGCTTCTAGGACACAGGGAATATGGGCGAAACAAGCCAAAATCGGCAACGAATCTGGAACGCTTGGCTTTCACGCTTGATTAATTGATTGAATTGGCTAGCTCGTCCTACCGTCGCTTTCCGCTAGTTAAAGATTTTCGATCACAGTAGCTAGTCGTTTATTGCGCACATCAATTTAATATGATACATCAGTGCAGTCTTAAGTAGTTTTTGTCTGTGTGTGTGTGTGTGTGTGCTTCTTTTGTCGTTCATTACTCGCGAAGTACAATCTTTACCGGAATACCGATATCCGGCCGCAGGACAAGGTCAGTCTTTACGCGCAGCTTGCCCAGCGATTCGCCCGGCAGGATGCGATAGTTGGCAATCAGCTTGATGAGCGTAACCTTCATCTCCATCAGTGCATACCGCTGCCCGATACAGTTCCGGGCTCCGATACTGAAGGGCAGATAGTCGAACGGACCACGCTTCGATTCGGCGTCCTCCGAAAAGCGGGACGGATCAAACTGGTTCGGGTTCGGGTAGATCTCCGGATTGCGGTGGATCACGTAGATCGGCACGAGAACGTTTTGTCCCGCCGGTACGGTGGTGCCATCTAATGTGTTAAAGAAAAGGAGAAAAAAGGATGCAGTGATTAATATGGGATCACTTCCCCGACGTCCGGTGTGGTGGACTGCTTACTGAGCTCTAAATCTTCAACCAGCGCACGACCGATGATGCCCACCGGTGGATACATGCGCAGCCCTTCCTTAACCACCAGATCGAGGTACTTGAATTCCTGCAAGTTCTGGTACGTAAGCTCGGCCGTTTTGTGGTCTTTGCCCAGCACCGCCACAATCTCTTCGTACACCCGCTCCTGCACATCCGGGTTGCGTGCCAGCTCGTAGATTGTGAACGAAATGCCACTGGTTGTGGTGTCGTGACCCTCGAACATGAACGTGTCCACCTCCTCGCGGATGTCCAGATTGCTGAGCGGTTTACCCTCGACCGTCACGTTCAGTAGCAGATCGAGGAAGGTAAGCTTACGCTTCGAGTACAAATTTTCCTCGGTCAAATCGAAAGCGACGTTTTCCGACTTTTCCTTGGCCAGCTGTTCACGGCGACTTCGTATCACGTTGTCCGTGAAGTCGTGCAGCTGCTTGATGACTCGGCGCTGCTCCCAGGCATTGGGGTGAAAGATGTTGTACAGCGTCGGGTACGGTCCAACGATGCTGATCGTACGCAGTAGCACCAGAACCGCCATTCTAAGGAACGTACCGGAAAGGGGTATCATTAGCTTAGAATTTTTATTGGAATTATTGGTACCAGCTACCTACCGCTTCACATTCTGCACGTATTGATTGTCCGGATTGTGCTGTGCGTCCACCGTCGTTCCCAT
This sequence comes from Anopheles stephensi, assembly GCF_013141755.1. Classification (NCBI taxonomy): domain Eukaryota; kingdom Metazoa; phylum Arthropoda; class Insecta; order Diptera; family Culicidae; genus Anopheles; species Anopheles stephensi. The sequence goes on along the minus strand of NC_050202.1, from coordinate 62,527,486 downwards.
CGACGTTTCGCAGATACTGTCCAGCGCCATCAGCGTGACGTAGTCGTAGATGTCAAACTCCTTCCCATCGACGTGCTTCCGCAGCAGCTTCACCATCGTGTCCGTTTCCGTGTTAAACACACGCACAAACTGCTCCAAAATCTTGAAATGGAACGTCGGCGTGATGATTTTGCGCCGCTGGAACCATTTTTCACCGCTCGCGATCAGCAGTCCCGTACCGAGCCAGGGTTCGATGAACTGGTAGAGCAACGCTTTCTCCGTCTGCTTCGCTAGCAGCACCTTCTCCACATTCTTTCGGCTGGTCATCATGAGGATGGTCCAGTTGAACAGGGACCACATCATGTAATCCTGCCCATACTTTTGGTGCAGCTCGACCACACGCTCGAACACACCTGTGAATTAGTGGATTAGTTGCAGAAGGGAATGACCGATCAAGATATTTTCGATACCATCGCATTAATCTATTCGCTACCTTTGCCCTTTTGCCGTGCACGCGATAAGAACACGGACCCCAATGGTCGGAGGGGGTCGATTTGTGTGTTTTGGGGTGTCGTACAAGCCGTCGTCTATCGATAGGCATACGTGACGCGGTCGAAAATCAACAATCGGAATCGAATTAAACGAGATTAAGCACTGGGATATATCTTACTATCGTTACTAAGGATCTCTTAATGCGTTCGAGTGGTAGGGCCCATTTAATGCTCGTTTACTAAAAAAAAGCACCTTCCTCCCTGCACAACTTACCGGGTATGTCCAAAAAGGCAAACTGGAGCAAGTTTCCAATCACCGGCAGCGGTTTCGGTCCCGGAAAGTGATTGTTTATTTTCTGCAGCTTCTTCCGCTCGATCAGATGCGTGATCAGCAGATACACAACGCCCGCTATAAGTAATGCTTGCAGCAGCATTGTGCAGGGAAAGGATTGTACAGTTAGTCTACACCAGCACTGGTCAACACTTGGTACGCAACTAAACAGAGCACGAACGAATGGAGGTTCCTAACTCTTTTTTTTCTGCCACCGCTCCTCCTACTCCTGCCCGAATTATCGAATCTTATCGAATCGGAACGAGGGGTTTGATTAGAAAGAAAAGACCCCCCAAACTTATCGCTAGCACAGTAGGGTTCGGTTTCGGCAAAGGCGGTAGGGAAGGCTTGGGTGGGTTTAAAATTTGGGCAAAACAGTGGATTACGAAGATAACTGTCCGGGAGTACTGTAGTGTTGGTGGAAGTACATTTTGTGTCAACTTATCTTGCTGGGTGCGAGATTTGATGCCGGTTGTTTAACCGTAATCGTGTCAAAAAGATAAAATAGGAAGAAATCGTGACAAGTGATACCGGCAGATGAATTGTTGTAGGTTAGAACAAAAATAGAATAGCTTTGAACGGTTCAAAGCATGCAGAGTCTTTCAAACTATACCTCAGAAAGGGTTGTCTTTAAAAAAATCAGTTTTCCAACTCTTTTGTAGTTTTGACGATTAGATGTACATCCGGTTTGAGCACAGAATTAATTGGAGAATGTGTTCCGGAAGAGATATTGCCAAGACATTCTATTTTCTGACCGTTCCTGAGGTCTGGCTTTAGGGGTTTCTTTTCTACACATTGGCATTACAATTTCAGGAGAGATTGGCCCAAGCTACCTCCTTCGGCTATTTTATGAAGGTTCGGTATTCGGAAAATTGGAAAATCGAATTGCTAGAAAGATTTGAATCGCTTTGGATCCTAAATGAACGATCCGAATCCGATTCGGATTCGACCGCGAGGATCTGAATCCGATTTAAATATTTTTCGATTCCGATTGGGATTTCTTTGGGATTGGATTAAGATTCTATTGGGATTCCTTTGGAATTCTTTTGCGATTCCATTAAAATTCGATTGGGATTTTATTAGGATTTGGTTTGGATTCTATTAAGATTTGATTTGAATTTAATTAGGTTTTGAATGGGATTCCATTGGAATTCCATTGAGATTTGATTAATATTCGATTGGGATTCTATTAGGATTCGATTGGGATTTGAATGGGATTCGATTGGGATTCTATTGAGATTCTATTGGGATTCGACTGGGATTCTATTGGAATTTGATTGGATTTTGACTAAATTTTCCCATCACTACTTCTGACGTCCTTGCTATAATTAATTTAACTGGTCTTGCAAATAATCAGTCCTACGTACTAGAACGTCTATCCAGGTTTGGAGATCGTTTAAACGTTTTCTATCAGCCGTTTACAGGTTAGAACTGAAGGCAATCTGGGCCCTGAGTATTCCTCTTAAGCAGAACTGCACATGAAAAGGGTCATGTAGCTAAACCCTGCCCTCCATTCGACGTGTTCGTCTTTTAGTAGAAGGACGGGCAACAGGTTAGACCTGTCTGTTCTTGGATAGAGCAGTTAGTACGATCAAATCTTCGAATGCAACGGCTTGAGGCTTTTGACTGAGGCTGCTCTAAATCTAGCGATAATTTAATCATCTCCATCATGTCCATGCGAAAACTTTATGATAATAAATAAGATCGATAGTTTTATGCACCAAATGTACTGTCTTACGTGGCTCTATAACCTCGAGAGGTTATTTTTCTTGCCATTTTTGGCTTTCCTAGGTTTGATTTTACGCTATGTACGAGGAGACGGTCTAGATGGAACTAGGTCTGCGGTCCTGGCCGAGTGGAGAAAAAAAGTTTAAATTATTGCAGATAGATTTCATAATGTTGAATTTTTCTACGAACTCATCGTCAGAAAAGCCTACAATTCATTAATGCAATATTTACCCTGGTTGCTTCATCCTTGAAAAACCAAACCCAGAAAAAACGGGAAAACTTCAACCTACTCTCATTTAGATTTTTTCCGAGCTGATGCACACCGACGGGGTCCAACACAAAACAAACACCCCTCCCTCACACTTTTAACCAACCTGCACCTGAGTACTTTAAATGAGTTTAAATTTAATTTCCATCTCCCACAAAACCAAAAACAAAAAGAGCTGACCGAAAATAAAACGACAAGAAAACTGGAGCTGGAAAATTCAAACGAGGTGCTATTGTGTAACAACTCAGTTCAAAGTGCAAACCACTTTGTGCACACTGTTACCGTGTCCAAATTGTGCCGCCGGTGTACCCCACAGCACCGCACTCTTCACCGGTAGGCCATACAAATCGGTTGCCCCGGGAGAAAAGTTTGTAATGGGAAGTCATTTCCATTTTCCAGGTAACTTACTTAATCGATCGAATGCTGAAGTTGCCATTTCGCCAGAGAACATCCCAAAACCGGACCGGACCCCCGGGTGGGGTGGCTATTCTCGGAAAATGCAGCTGTAATTAATCAGTCGTACTTACCAAGGCGCACCACTACTCACTCGGGTGGCACTCAACAACGAAGACATCTCAACAAACAGGCAGCGCGCAATTTGTGTCCGTTTCTTTTTCGACTTTAAGTAGTTAGTCGTGATTGGAATAATACTGTCTACGGCACACGCTGCGTGGTGCAGTCTTAGTTTCTTTCGGCTTCGAGAGGGTCTTTGATAGATTGGGCGCTGGTGCATTGCAATTTGAGTTGAAGTTTTCCTCCGTTTTCCGTTCGTACGGGAAATCCAGATTTCTTCCGCGAAAGGATGATTTTATTTTAGATAGTGTTTCGAGTGCGCTCCGTTAAGCGTTTTTTGCTTCCCGCGTTTTTTAAACACTTTTTTGTTTGTTTTCCTTTACAACGTTGATAGGTATCATAGTGTGTCTGGGTGTGTGTTTTTCTTCGTTTTGTTTCCATATCGTTCTAGCTACTTCCTTATTTTCCTTTCACAATGAATTTTCTTTACGTGTGTCTGTGTGGGAATTGAAATAAATATATAAGCTGATCAGTGTTTCCTTTTCTTTTTATACACATTGAACATATTTACACATTTTGCTCATCATCCGTTTTGTTTCTTTTTTGTAATAGTTCTTTTGTTTGTTCAAAAAAAAGCAACAATAATAGTTACAGCACAGGTTTTGGTATTGTTGGTTTTTCTTTTTTCTATTTTAGTTTCATGTCGTTTTTCTTTCATCTCTCTCTCTCTCTCTCTCTCTCTCTCTCTCTCTCTTTTGTTTATCTTTTTTTTTGTTTTGCTAGCTTTGTCCGCTTTTACTTAACCTTTTTCTTCTCTACACTACTCTTTTGATTTTGGTCTTTTTGCTTGTTTTATGTTTTTTAAATATTTTTCTCTTTTAATGTGCATGTTGCACCATCCTTCTTTATTTCTTACACTTTATTTCTTACAAACAACTGTTCGTGAGTTTGTGTCCGGTTTTTTTGCTTGAATTAGTTCTTTTTGCTTTTGTGCGATCTTTTACTACTGTTTCTCGAAACAGAAAAGATTTCCTATGTACATCGTTTAACAGTATTTACAGTAGTGTAAAATCCGCTGATTCTGCCCTCAGTACGAGGGGTTGTCTCTCACTTTTGGTTTTTCCTAATTGAATGTTTAAGACGTGTTTTTGTCTGTTGTGATCAGTTAGGCGCTGGTTTTACATAATTTCTACCTCCCAATCCATTTTTAATTTGTAGCATTTTACCCCACGGAACCGCCGATTCTTGTATAGCTAGCGCTTTTAGCTTCTCAGTGAACCAAAACCCTTTTGCTATCAGTTAGGATGGTGGAGATTTTGAGCGTGTGAGCTAAAACATAACATAACAAGCTTATTCAATAACATTTACACTAGTGTGTGTGTGTGTGAGAGAGAGAGGGTGAGTATTTGGGGAACCTATTTGGGGCAGACTAGTAACCTAGTGAGGTAGATATAGATAAGACCTACAAAACTAAGCGGAAACAAATGCAACTACTACAATACTGCGTCGACGGGACGAGCGTCCGTCCAGCAGTTCGACAAGCGATCGGGTTTGGTTCAAACTTAACATAATATAACACCCAAACAAGGGACCACTTTGCGTTGCCCTTCTCCCCCAATGCAGATAATTCGGTTGAAATCTTTTCATCTTTTCGCGCTACTGTTTCATCGAGACGATTCTACGCCTCAATCTCTGTTGCCGCTGGGTTGACCGTGACAAATCGTTCTCACCGTCCGATCCGATCCGGTTAGATTAAATTCTGACCTGGGCGACTTTGGTGTCCTGTCGCTCCCTCTCTCTCTCGCTCGGACTACTCCAGGAGCGAAACAGGAAACTAAATTAAAAACACAAATAACAGCAAGAAAACAATCTCATTCGCAGCACGACACGGCACGGCTAGTGTCTTCCGAGGTGCTTTGTGCTCCATCCACTGTTCGACTGGCCCCAAACGACCCATGCCAAGCGAGAACATTCGGTGGCTGATGGGATGGATTAAAAGTTTTCCTTGTGGAAAATCCTACGGCTGTAAAGAATGGTTCACTTAATTCCGGATGCCCTCTCGAGCAGGGACTTTCCGTATGATTGCTTTTGTCTGTGTGTGTTTGTGTCCGACAGAGAAAGAAAAACCAAAAATGTACAGCACATTTACTTTGCATCAGGCAGCGATTTATTTAACTGCCCCCCCCCCACAGCAACGAAACGTGGTGGTAAAAGTTGAAAAATGTTAAGTGAAAAAAGAAAGCTTCAGTCCGAGGAAAAAAGTAATTTCGACTGGCAATTAGAAAGACGTTACGGTTAGATCGAGGCAAAGAAGTAGGTATGTCGTTTTTGTTATAGGTTTTGTGTTGAAAAAACTTCGTGGTTGACTAGCAATGATTGCGAGTGGGTCAACAGAATGGAGCAATAAGTTGGTAGCTAGGCGCTTAGAAAGTAGTTCCTAGGTGGCTTTAAGCTATCTGAATCTGGCAATCTGTACATCTTGTGGTTGGTTGAAACGTTGAAAACAGCCGGAGCCATCCGTTAGCAAGCCGGAATAGCTCGGATCTTATTCCGAGTTCGTACGAGGACCCGTGGGTGCCATGAGATCGAGTGAATCGTCGATCACACGGGTCGACCTGAAATCGTTTTCCCTACGGGTCGAGCCGGACTCGTTGCATCCAACGGTCGAACTCGATTCCTATGGGGACGAACTCTTAGATCCTCTAAGTCATCCGAATGAAGTTGAAAAATGAGGAGGATGGATCCAACGCTTTGAATTCTTAAGGATGTCTTTTTTCGTCTTATTGTGCTCTAAATTTCTCGAATGTGTTAATAAGAAAAATGAACGAAAGGAAAACCACATAACATAATTCAGATTGAAATGTGTTGTCGGTTAGCCCGTTTTTTCCCAATAATCAGAACTTAGATTTTAAAATTTTCCTGACAACTAACTCTCTCTTAGTCTCTCATCCACCGTTAAACCACTCAAAAGTTTGTCTATTAAACAATCACCGTTCCAGTTCTGGTTGTGGAATAACAAAAAAAAGGACGATCGTTTCACCATCATCCGGCCCAGCCTCAGTGGAGCAACTTTGACGGTGAGCAATGTACGGCGGAACTCGCAGTATGGAGTAAGACTTCTCCCTACTTTCAACAGTGCCTCTACACCGTTCGATTAGTACCGTTCATCAGGGTGCTCAGCAGGATGTGCCGCGATTGCAGGACACGCGCCTCATTAATCACAATTAAGGCCGGGAGCAGGAGCGAGCGCCCAAGTGGAACGGTGCGAAGTGCGAACACGATAAGAGCGGATGTGCCGAAGAAGCGTACATAATGGCCATTCTGTGTCTGAAGACTGAAGTGTCCTAATTATCAACGTACTTTCTTTTACCTCGGTTCTGCCCTGTCCTGTTGGCTTTAGCAAGAGTAGCACTTTTCGCGTGTCATTAAAATGGGTGCAAAAATGTAAAACTCAATTCTACCTCCCGGCTTCCTCCTCCCGATTGACTGGATGTGGATCAGCATGGAGCAGTCCGATGGTCACGATTCTCCCATGGAACGATTTCCGCTTCCTTCCCTCTATCTATCCGGGTTTGGTGGGTCGGTTTGGGACAAACATAAATCACACCCTCCACCCCATCCCTAAAGTGTGTAGCCACTAGGAGGCCACGGAAATGAAAACTGGCTACGGATTAAAGCTCGAAACCTCAGTGCTGTTGCTGTACACGCTCCAACCTAGAATCCGGACGACGCCATCATAATGCCCCCGTTGGTCCCATTCTCGCCCCCCCGGCCGTTGCTCCAGTCGGGGAACATCGAGCTGCTGCGGGTGATCGTTGGCGGTTGCGTGAGCCGTGGCAGCGTTTCCCGTGCCGGATAGTACACGATCGGGCCGGGCGATGGCGCCCGCGTACTCCGGACCGTCGTCCGGATCGTGCGCATGCTGCAGTTGCTCAGCTTGGTCGAGGTGCTGCGCGTGGTCCCGACCCGCTGGAAACGGCCCGAGTTCCGATTGCTGGCGTCTCCGTTCGAGAAGGAGCTGTCGTCATGGATAAGACCGTCATCCGGTGATTGGCGGCCGCGGGGTTTGCAAAAAAGCAACAGGAAGATGCGCTTAAACTTCTCGCCAAAGATGACGTAGATGAAGAAGTTGACGCTCGAGTTGATGGTGACGAGCAGGTTGGACACCTTCACCATATACTCGATGATCACGCTGTAGAACGCTTCCACGATGTTGATCATCATGGCGGGCAGGTTGCAGAGCAGAAACACGATCACCACGCAGATCAGCATGGTCGCGAGCCCGATCTCGCGCTTTTCCGAGCGCGACAATCGTTGCCGTTCCTTGTTCGCTCGCCGCACCTGCCGGTAGATCATCAGGTTAAAGAACGAGATCAAGCTGAACGGTAGAAAGTACACGAAGATCATGTACAGCCAGTGGATGTACACCTTGATGTACGTCTCGTTCGTACGCATGTCGGACGCTTTCACGCAGTAGATCACCAGCCCGGTGTCCGGATGGGTGGAGGATATGAGCGTCACCTCCCAAAACCGGGGCAGGTTGTACAGGATCGAAAAGATCAGTATGCCCACCACGTACAGCCGGGCCCTACCGTACGTGCAGAGGGCGCGGGCCCGCAACGGATGACAAACGGCCACGTACCGTTCGAGCGTGACCGTGAGCGTAAGATACACGCTAGCCGTCTGGGCGATCATCGCCAGCGGGTACACGACGAGCGAAATCTTGGGAAAGATCTGATAGTGATAGTAGTACAGGTAGCCCGTGTGCGGATAGATCGCACACAGGCCGAAGATGAGTACGGAGGTTAGGATCAGCACCGTATCACAGCGAGCCAGCCCGATCAGCAGATAGTTGATGCTGGAACGCATCTGGGGCCGGGACAGGATCACCATCGAGAAAATATTTCCCAGGATGCCGATCAGTGCGACCACGTTCATCACCACACCGCTGATCCAGAACTCGAACTCCACCAGCAGCTCGTTCGGCAGGTAGTCATCGTAGCAGGACACGATCGTTAGCACACTCTCGTTGCTGGACACTATCCGGGCGCTAAGATTGCTGCCCAACGCCGCTTCCTGGCCGTAGGTGGCGCCACCGCCACCACTACTACTACTACCACCACTGCTGCTTCCATTGCCGAGCAGCAGGTGATGCACCTCGTAGTCGACGTTCGAGCCGTTCATTATGCACGATCGGTGTGTGATTTTTTGGCGGTGCACATTGACACGCTTTTGTGCTTATTGTTCGTTTGAGACTTTTATTTTTTTGTTTTGGTGGAATTTCACTGAATTTTTTCACACTTCGAATGTTCGAACCGATCGACAAACGTGTCACTAAAGCGCGGGACAACAGTTCGTTCCATCCCGTGGTCACGCCTTCTGCTGTTTGCTTGCCCGCTTAATTAAGGCGCCCGTAAAACGCTCACTGTATGCACCATCCGGCGACGACGGTGCACGAGATGCTAAAGCTCGCCCGCCAGCTCCGGCTTCCTAGGGGCGACATTTGTGCTGGCTGCATGGGGTGACGCGGCGGTAACTGTAAAGAAGAAAGAGAAAAGAGAAAAATGTTAGTGCAACCATACAGCGAACAGATTCCCGCTGTGTTTGCTTTATGCGACGGAAAATTATGGAATTAAACAAGCGTAAAATTGAATCCCTTCAACGGCGAACTCCTGGGCTGTTGCCCATCGCCTAGGCACGTTCCAGCTCGCCGGACGAAGCTCAAACGTCAAACGCTTTACTCCGCTGTCTTGTATTCATATCACATCCGTCGTGTTTAAACATTGCGCTCAAGCGCTCAACCCTTGTGCCGAAGGACGCGAAGGACAGTAAAAATGGACGTATGTGCGGACTCTTGCTGTGTGCTAGCCGTGAGCGTCCCAAAGTAGCTGAGCTTACGAGTTAAAGCTAAGAGAAAGGAAAAAAAAGCAACTAAATGTGTGATATAAACATTGAGAATAGAAATGAATGTCAAGTGTATTTACGGTACATCGAGCGGCTGACGAGCCGGGGCTCACTTCCAGCCAGCCACGTTGGTGTTTTCATCCATTTACCGTGCGCCATCGAGCGATGGATAAATCGTGGGATAAAGTCCCCCCCCCCCCCAAGCTTCCCAATCCGGGAATCTGGATCATGGTGAATGTTTTCATTCCGAATTTTAACTTTATGCAGCGACCGGCCGGAGGTTCTTTGCGTTTCGCTGCGAAAAAATTACGAATTTCGAGAGCGAATCCGATGAATAAAATAAAGCTAGCCGGAATAATGCATGAGAAGGATTAAAATATGCTTTATTTGACCGCTAGAGGAAGAGAAAACAAACCGGGAATCAAACACAAAGATACATTTAAATGCAATACCATTCCACGGATGATGATGATGATTGTGTCTGGGCCGTTCTGTTTGTTTCCTATCCCCCCACCCCTCCCCTTATCGCATCACAAAATACATCTCATTACGCGTGTTTTAAGCGAGTCTTTCCGGTGGGGCCAGTGAAAACGAAAAAAGAAAAAAAAAAGAACTGTACTAAAAATAAGCGCGCACAAACAGAGCAACAAAGCAACAACCTCAGATGGAGGCGCCTGGTGGCGGATGTCAGCAAATGGGACGTGAGCAATCGGCACCACCGTGTCCAAACGCGTCGGTTGATCCTGGATTGCTGGTGCAACATTAAAGAGGGAAAAAACACTTGGCGCTTAAGCGGTACTTTACCCCTTAGCTACGTCACGTCACACGGCTGCCCACCAGCACCAGAGAGGGGAACCGAGTTTATACATCACTCGGAACGCTGGCCCGCGGGTGCCTGTTGTTTGGTGCCTCGGTGATGATGAGGATGTTTATTGTCGGTAAGCGAAAGTGTCCGACAATCTGACATGGATAGCAGCAGGAGAAAAAAAAAAACGCTGGCCAGGGCTTCGTTCCTCTCATATCCAGCGAGGGGGTGGATGCGATTATTGTGCAACAGTGCAGCGGACCGCGCGCGCGTACGTAAATGATGAAAGAAACGTCCGGGAAAGGTCGTTACCACTGGGGAGCATAACTTGCGCATATAAATGTGCTCGCTGGTGGTGGTGGTGGTGGTGGTCGTGTTCAGTTCTTATCTGGCGCGTTAATGAGAGGTAGAGCTTTTGGTATATTCCCTTTGCCCTGGGGATGGGTTTATGTGTGTGAAATGTGTGTGTGTGAAGAACAGTTCTAATGTCAGAGGATCACATTAGTTTTTTTTAAATCCTTGTCCCTTTAAAATGGTGATATTATATTAAAATAAAAAATCGAAATATTCATTCAAATTGAAAACGAAAGCTATTTTACAAATTCATATAAGTCCATTTTAATAGAGATAACGTTCTGAAACGCGTTTAACAATCTTGAAATTTTGTATAAGCTCTTAAAAAACAAAAAAGCCAAAAACCTCCTAATAAAAAAACACCAAAACCATTAAAAGAGAAGTGAATCCACATCAGTTAATGAGCAGCCCGGCACCAGTTAACGGGCGTTGCAGTTAATGGCGTTGGGCATTACCAGTATGAATGGTATACACTTCCTTCAGCTGTAATAAGCTCCAGAAATAAAGGCTTGCAGCACGTCAAAAAAACTCTTCCTTTCTACCAAAAGCCCACACCGTCCGAGGACCCTAATGGTGGGAATGGCAGGAATCTTCATTTGCAAAAGTACGCGCCCGGTATTGTGCGTTCACTTTCGCTGCTCTTATGTCGGGTGCTTTGTTTCGAACAAATGTTTTTTTTTATCACACAGCCAGACGCCTGACGGGTTTTACACTTGAAATTTTATTGTTTAAGTCTCGCTTTGACTGGGCTGGGCAAAATGACCTCACGGTGCGTTCGTTCGACGCGAACAGCACCCATTCATTCATGTCTCACAGAGCCGCCTGTCTGGCCGTTTGTTGACGAACATTTGAAACTCGGTTAAGCAGTGAGAAGCTTGGGGAAGCAAGACGGCAAACGCGAGAGATATAATAAATAAATTACGTGCAGAATTTCATAAACTGAAATGAAACTCTATCACAAGTATTTGCTCCATTAACTCACGGGCAGGGTTTTGCCTTTGAATGCTATGCAAGAGTTGAGGAAAAGTTGTTCGAAAAACATTTCTGAGAAGCCGTTTAATGCTAGTAGCCTTACAGTTGCATGCAGCTGTGCTGTGTTCAATGAAGCAGCATATTTTTAATTTATCTCCGGAAAATGAAACTTTAGAGAAAGATTTAATTTGTCACATCGCTGCCTCTCGGTGCCGTTGTAATCGAAATAAAAGCCTTCATTGCAATTAATTACACCCGTGTCCGTGTCACATAATAGTTTCATAAATTACCGCCTGTTTATGATGAAATCGATCTCTTCATGATTTGTAAGTTAATTACTTATAATTTCGTGTACGATCACACCCAATGTGTGTAGCATTTGATCGACCGGCAATTCACCGTTTACCCCAAATAAAGAGGGGAAAACAATTTCCACGAAAGCTTTATTTCGTGATCAGTGAAAGGATCGTCGCCTTTCCCGATTAAGCACACTTTACCACCCATTAGCTCGTTAATCGTTTGATGATATATTTAATTCATTACCATTCAACCAGTCGTCCGGTTTTCGCTGGTATCCAAGGCAACATGTTAGTTGCACCAGCTCGTCATGAGAGCAATGTATGTATCACCTTCAAAGCAAATCATTTCAATCAAGGTAAGCATACCGAGGCTTACCGGCAGTTTGCCGTTCGCAGAGCAAATACTCTGCCACTTGGTGGTGCTTTGTCGAGAGAAGTGAGTTAAATTTTCCACCGGATTCACATAAGAGAGCGGCACTGACTTGTGGTCGACTTGGCTAGAGATGAATACACTTTGATCATCTGCGGGATAAAACCATAAACGAAACGCTTAATGTTACGTTCTCGGTGTACCGGGGCCACCCGTAAGCCACAGCGAAACGTCAAAATGAAACCCGAATCACTGCCGAACGTTGACCTGGAAAGCGAAATAGGCTCTCGATGTAGCTCAGCGCCGGTCCGGATTTTAATTCCCTTTTTGCGACGGGAGCTATTCTTTGCCGGCTTTACCGTCCGTTTGCCCCCACCATCCCTGACAGCCGGCTGATCCGCATCGATCCGAACTTTCCGATGGGCACGGTTCGTTCTGTGCTGATTGGGAAACGAATCGAATATATGTGAAACCCAAAAAAAAAAACCGCGGGTATGGGAGATGTTGTGCACGGAAATTCCAATATTTGCATGCAAATAATCTCACGATTGGACACGGATACGTGCAGGCAGAGTGTTGTACCCAATAGCTTCTTATCTCTGCGTAGCTATCCGGGCGAAAAACCCCTGGCGGAAAAGTTTGCTTATCGCATTGCGTTCCATTATGCTCTCGTTGAACATTGGAATCGAATAGCTGGGGTGAACGATAAATTGCGGCTTCGAAGCTTCCCTTCCCTGAAGAAGAAGATGCTTCACGCTGCGGGACCAGAAAGCGAGTGTGAAGAAGTTTAACATTGAAGTGGCACTGAAATATTGATCGTAAAATGTTTGATGCTGTGGCGTGACGCAATGGTTGGAAACATTTCTTTCGAGTGTGAACAGTAAGAAAAAAAAGCCGAAAAGAAATCAACCAATCTCGTCCCCATCACATCGGTGAAAGACTCAGCCTCCGAGTGGGAAGGCTCAGCGTGACAAATGAGGTTACGCGTTCTGCGTGTAAATAAAATAAAAGTAGGAAAGGATTTGGTGGCTCGATACAAAAGCGTATCAAATCCGCCCCGGTTGTTCCACCGAGCTACCCAGGCGTGGGAAGCCGCAGAGTGGATGAACACTTCAACGTGTCCTGTTGGTGATGGGAAAGGTCCTCAAGGTCCTACCTCCCCATCAAGGTCTCTTCCAGTGGAAGACAACCATGGTGTGCCTTCACTCGACTCGAGATGCATACATTATTTTCGTAACATTAACGAATCGTTGAAGGGCAGCTTTAAGCGAGTGGGGTTGTTGAACAACAGAAAAAGGGGACCCCCTCGCGACCAACTTGTTGCTCCAGGCTTCTAACACGTGTTCCGATCTCGGCTGGTGGTGATTTGAGATATTTTTGTAGCTCTGTTCTCCGAGCCGCCTGTACGCATTCGTATGTTAAATTTATGCTTAATCTCAACAAAACAACCACCACTTGGGGTGGGGTACACGGATTGGCTTCGTTCGGTTCAACAATGCAAGCATTGAATGTGCGCTGCTTAACACTCATGCTCGCGCATTCTTTGTCATCCTGATTGAAGAAGCTGTATTTCCGGCTCACGTTAATGTGTGTATGTGTGTTTTCCCCTTTCTGATTCCATCGCCACCCATTGTACTACAAATGAGCGCAAAATAAATCACAATGAGGTAGGTGCGGGAAGAAAATGATACATTGGGTATATTAAACACACAGCGTGTGTGTGTGTGGGGCGCGCGAGGCAATTATCCGGCTGTGCATTCCATAATGAAATTATTTGCAGCGGAGAAATGATGTGCGGCTCGTAATAATTGGTCTCGTTAAGAAATGTGATCATCATGGTTGCGTATGTCACAAAAAGCATGCAATAATGGTATGTACCTAGGTTAAATCGAGCTACCGTACCGGATGCATTGCCGTTCGTTAGGAAGCATTATGCAGCTCGGGTGGGTGCACTGTGTAATCGCGGCATTCCCCCTTTTTACCTCAAATCAAATGTTAAGATATTCGTGGAATGTTATAAACAAAACGAAAATCGCTCGTGTAGTGCTCTTTACATTTGTTGTTCTCATTATCCTGTTATAATCTATCTACGAGGGGCGGTCCGGTTGCCTCCCTGTACGCAGAGCTGACTACTTTACTACGGGTAAAATCAAGTCGCAGAAAGCCAGAAATGGAAGGCCGAGACCTGCAACAAAAAAAAAAAAAGAAAATTTCCCAACAAACGAATTAAAAAACTGATGAAATTGATCACGTCGATCGTGCACGTTGAATAGAATAAGACCACTTTACGTATTGTACAGATAGGCGACCGCACCTGCACAGCCGTCCAAAACATCACCAATCTGGGGTCAAAAGTCAGCACCGACAACAACATTGATGTTGAGGTACGTACGCGCAAGGGTGCTGGCTGCCAACCGGTCATACTACAGCTTGAGGAAACTTTTCCACTCTAAATAACTGTCGCGACGGACGAAGCTGGGACTCTGTACAGAACATTTGCCAGTGCCAGTACTCACATACGCCTCTGTGACATGGAATCTATCCAAATCTGTGTGGTAGGACAATGGACGAGCCGCTACAATGACGAGCTCTACGAGCCGAAATAACGGATTGGTTGGCAGACGACGGCGCTAAACCGTGAGCGGTAGCGTGAATTGTTGCAGCTGGCCAAGACCGAAGGTGAAGCGGTTGTTGCGCGCGATAAGTACGTAAGTAACGTATTAAAATCGTAAAATTGGTTAGGTTACAGTAAGGTTCTGGTACCGATTTGTAACAACTCGACTAAGATTTTTTTTATTATAAAATTTAGTTTAAGATGCTGAGAAAATGTTCCTAGCATTGGATGAAAGGCGACACCGATTTGGGTATCTTTATGTTATTCTCATGAAAGTATGGCCAAAGCACATTGTACTATAAAATAAGACTATTCAAATAATTGAAAATTCTAACAAAGTTTGTTTTATTTTTTTCTTCTCCTGATCTGCCATTTCTGGCTTTTTGCCAGGGGAGACGGTCTGGATGGGATTTGAACTCTGGTCCTGCCGTGTTAAATTTTTTAGCATCGGTTCTTTCTCGTTTTAGATTTTTTTGGGCACAATTTTTTAGCCATTGTTTGCCATTTTTTATTCATACTCAAGGATTTGGAAATTTTTAGACAAAGATAAAATTGATTAAAAAAAATTAAAATGTTGAGGATGTTTTTTAGCGGGAATTTTGGTTGAATTGAACCTAGTAGAAATATCAAAATCAATAGTTTACAAAATCAAATATAAAAGTGGTCTTATTCTATTGTCGGTCACTGTATTAGTCACTTTTCATCAGTTTGTTTGTTTTGTAAGAACGGCCTAGTTGTATTCTTCACCTCGAGAATACACTACAGCCTCGAGAGGCTGGCCTTTTCTGGCTGTCTGTAAAAATTATTTCTGGCATAATTTTACCCGGAGTAAAGAAGACAGCACTACGTACGGGACCCAACGCTTAGCCGTTTGGTTTTTTCAATTTTTATTGTTTTAAAGATTTTATTATCTTTGTTTAATTCGTCGTAAAAAGAATGGTGAATTAGTTTTGCAGATTTTATTTCCTCAATATATCGCCCTTAATCGGATAAATTCCCATGCTAGCCAAAAAGCCGTAGTGAACTTTTGCCCATTATAGAGAGCCTTTCTCTCACATTCCAGTTTGGCAATAGTCCGTTGGGTCTAAATTTTAAAGCTATCTTTCCGGTCTTCATTTGCCTCAAGAGTACCTGAGAGAGTTCCATGCAATCGTTTCCTATTTCCCAACATTTGTTTATATAAAAAAATATTAAATTTTATTTTCATACTACACTCTGGCCTGACCTGACAGCACTTGGGTACATTTTAATCGCAAAACTAAAAGTTAAACAAAATCAAAGGCAGACAGATAAACAACGTGTCTCGCCGTAAAATCGAGCAGTTTATGTAAAGCGGGCAAAAGTTTCTTTGCATAGTGATTAGTTCCTTCCCTGCGACATCATCGGTCGGGAGCGGGAAACTCATGTTTTACACATCAGCTGCAACGACAGTCTAAAAGGGTTTATGCACGAAATCGATGCGCATACACACACACACACTCACACACCGTTGTCCAATGCATCTCGGTCTTGGTGGTCGGATGAAAAATGAAGGTTTAGCATTATACATGAAATAAGCATATTTCCATCGTTGTTCCGATATGTTCGTCATTGCTGTACAAGGAAGGTGGTACAACCTGTGGAAGCCGTAGGATATGGATAAGGATAAGTGCTGGGGAAAAGTCGGTACCGCTTTCCAGCAGAGTACATTCGCAAGCTATTGCGATGTATAATTCTTTCTTCTACCAGCACTTGTGGAAAGGTTCCGAAAAGACTAGTTTTTTTTTTGTTTTTGCTGAGCTTGTGTCGAACTTTTTCGGTACTGTCATGTCAGGCTCCTCATCTCCGGTGGGGTTTTATTTCACGGACTGCACAAACGCGCCGTGTGTGTACACAGTTGCTGGTAGGAAATGTGAAACACAAGCAGTTTCCTTTCGACATTGTTTCGCTGCAAGATGGAGACTCCACCAGCATTGGAAGCCGGGAAGGGATGGATATGTATGGCCAACCTTTCCCTTTTTCGGTGGTTCGAGGAACTGCCACAGAACGCTCTATTGAATTTCCACTCGGCAGCTGACGGCCCTCAAGAGGATAAGGAGATCGATTAGAGCGAAACATCGGCGTTGGCTGTTACCGTTGTATGTCTAGCAGGTTTGGAGTTAACATGGGATTGGAAGGAAAAACTGCAAAAACAGCCAAGCCAACCGATTACCAATTGCCCATTGTGGCTCGTTCAGTTTTTCTTTTGTGGTAGCCGTTTTTGCATATCTTTCAACGACTCTCGCTCTACTTGCTCCTTGCATGTGTGTAGTTGTATGTTTGTACCAACTCTGTCCGACTGGATTGGAGCCGTGTAGCCGTGCTCCGGTTAACATCCGTACGCGAATTTATATTGAAATTTACGAGCTACGGTTTCAACTCAGGTGCGGGGTTCGGTTAGGTGCGATTTTTACGAGCGCTGATCGTTCGGGGCTGGCAGCTTATTGAATATTTTACTCAGGAAAGCCTAATACAACTTTCATCGAACTTTTAGAATTATTTACTAGGACCTATTTTTGTGTTAAAATATTTTATACTAAAATTTACTCTCACACGTTGTAAATTTAATTTAATTTTGAAATTCAATAGCGAGAAACTTCAAGTGTTCCCATGTTAAGCATATCACCCGGAATCTACTTACACATCTCAAGCTTTTAATCTGCCCTGGGACGCAGCGTTCGGTATAAACAACCACCCGAAAAGTGGGTACTTTAAAATGTATCACGTTTCCGCTTCATCTTAAACAGCTTAACAGCTTTAACGTTTGGTATCAAGATGCACTCAAGTCGGGGCAGGAGCTGCTTCACCCGTAGCCACCGGCATCCTCAAGTGCCTTCCCGAAGATCCGACAGATAGAGATGGATAGATCGGTGAAAGGATGAAAGAGATAAGTAGACATGGGAGACATGAGAAAAGCACGTGCAATCTGTTTTGGTCGAAGTAAATTAGCATATTAGCAGAAACGAACACATGTTGTGAGCAGTGGCATGCCAAATTTCAAAATTCCACAACAATTGTTTTCCAAGGTTCGACGATTTAATGTCAGCTGACCACCGATAGGATAAGATCGGTCATCGACACCTAGTATCGTCTCAAGGAAATACGCCCCCGGTGTGGAGCACGGTATCGTTCATTATCTCGATCTCTCGACTGATGGCATCCGCTTCCACTGCCTTGACAGCGAACCGATGAAAACTCCGGTGACAGAGCTGGTTTGGTGCTACGTGCTTCCTGTTTTTGCCGTGCCTTGCTTTTTCCTTCAAAACTGTGACACACAATATTCATTAATCAAAGCTCACAGCGGGGGCAAAGAGGCTGGCGGAGTCGTTCGTAGCGCTAGACGTCTGGGAAAGATATTTTCAAGGATCATTTCGGCGGATGAAACATTTCGCCAAGGATGCGGTAGTCCGTGAGCCTACCAGTACGGGACGTGGCGTTTGTTGCTGTTGTCACGGTAGGGGACAAAAATTTGCAAGTGTTCCATTGAGGTTTGTTTTTTCTTGTGTACCGGTATCTTTATAGCTACTCTTCAAAGAATGACCTCGAATGTAGATGCCGGGATCGGTTGAGTACTGCAATGAAGTGCAAAAAGACCAACAACAAAAAAAAGGAAAGAAACTGACGATATTAAAAATAGATGAAATTCCTTTGACTCTCTGTTAGTCGTAGTCCAAGAGTCCGGCCGGAAACCTTCTGGAGTGGCTGGATTTGAGTTTCACTTTATCTAAAATGTGCCCTTTACGCTTGCAGCTTTCATTCCGATCGGTCGGTTTCACGGACAGTTTGTTGCGAAAAATGTGTTCCTGGTAGAGCCGCAGTAATCGATCCGGCGCCCTGTCCTTTCAAGGTTAATGTTGGCGAAAAAGGGCCGCATAACATCGGGTCTCTTGTTAATAATTGTGTTATATTATTAAAGCTATGATAAAGCGATAGGACAACGTCGATAGACAAATAAGTAGGAAACAACTGGAACACCTTGTACGCCATTTATTCGAAACTGTAAGCATGATTAGCAATTTATTAATTACGGAACCCTGCAGACCGTTTAATTCGAATGGAATAGAGTGGTGCCCATCTTTAAAGCACCGTGCAAAGGAAAAATGATAAATAGTAGCGTTTCACAAGAGCTTTAGCTTAATCTTCATCCTATTCAACTTTGCTACGCGTAGTTAACGACGACTGTTGAGTGGATGCTTGCGTTCGCTTACCTTCCAGAGCACAAGGAATGTGTGCTGTCGGTGCGTACACGAACGAACCGTCCCTAGTATATCGCTGTTCATGCTGGCACAACATCATCGCCATCATCGCCATCATCATGCTCATCTTGCCAGGCAATGGAGTGCTTCCGGGCTGGTTCTTTGACACGGCACAGACATTCCTGCCCGCCACATCTGATGGCTGATGGAACGTGTGTCGATGATATGTGGCACACCCTATGATCTGGCACTGATTGAATCATTAGCAACAGTGTTCTCCGTTCGATCATTATACCTACCGGCAACAGGCGGCGATTGCAAAAGCGGGGGGTGTACCGTGTTAAATAGGCAACAGAAAGGGGAATGCGTTTGATTGCGTGAGAAGGGCAATTGCTCACCCTGCGTGAGAAGGGCTGTAACATGCTTCAGTAGTGACAGGTTGAAGAGTAAACGGATGTTGATTTTTTTCCCCCAAAATCGCCTATTATTGTAAAGGATTAAATTGCAAAAACCTATGCGTATATTGTCAAACTAAACGATAGCTCATTTTCTCGGGGTTGTCTTGGAAACGCACGCCTGAAAGTATGCTATACATTGCTTTCAAGCTGACGAGTGAACACTCTTCTAAACCCAAAAGTGTCGCCTGCTATGTTTGAAATATTAAATAGACATTCTCAAAAAACGCTGATTGCATACCTTCAGGCGCTCCGAATGTCAAATTACCATCGGCACCTTATTAAACCGGGCAGTACTTCAAAGCAAAAGTATTTAAATAAAAGCGTGTCCATGACTGCTTTTTATTGAAATTGAAGAAGTTTTTAACCGAGAGAAATATTTTAACACTAGCAAAAGGTATGCAGCATCAGTAGTATATTGAAATGAGGAGTTCTGAAAATGATGTTCCAACTCCATGCTCGTAGTGTACCGTTGTCACAAGGATCGGCTTACCTGATTGTGTACGGTACAAGGACGGTTACAGCTGTAAGATGAGTCGGGTGTAGAAAATCTGTTTAAAACTGCCCCATTCCTTCACACACACGCAGAGGTGCCAGGGGATGGAAGAATTTAATTTAGTAAAAAGGAGGATTTTCCCAGGACCGACAACAGTTCCCCGTTGGGTCATATTAGTGATAGTACAAGTATCAGATCTCACCCGTCATACCGTCCGTCGAGACGGGCAAGACCGAGAGAGACAGAGAGAGAGAGCGTCACTTGGAAATGGAAATCGGTGGCATGGTTTTGCATACATTCCGGTTGGTAACGACACTTTGGAGAGAAATTAAAGACTGTGTTTTACAAAATGTCTAGCACCGTCGAGCATCGTGGTGATGGGCCAAAGTTCATGACAGCGCCTTTGTGCTAATACGACTTACACTGATTCGTACACCGATCGACCGAGATGAAAGCACCGAGAGGCGGTGGAACCTTGTATGAATATTTCATAAAACGACAATAATCGGTAAAAAGTTGTTCGTGTTGATAAAATGTTTCTCAAGTTCGAATGCGTATGACGCTCGAAATCGTGACGCCCGCTTTTCATTTCCCGGTTTCCCACCTCCCCCTAAAAGGTAATTGTCTGTTTTAATGTGTGTTTGATTGGAGTTGGGAAAAAAAATTCGTGGGGTGAAAAGTTTTGAAGTACGCCAAGGACAAGGAGACAAAAGGTAGCGCGACCGAATCGAACGCGGCTCTATTTGCAGCAAACCATTCTCTGTTTACTTTGAACTTTATTTTCTTCCCACGGCCAATTTAATATGCATTTTGAATATGAAGAGAAAACAAACTCAAAAGTAAACGAGGAAGATACATGCCTGGGGAGAATTTTCTCCATCGAAGCATACTTGCCGGAGATAAAGTAATTCAATTGATCACAAATAGCAAAGATCAACAGTGAACGGGAGAGAGAGAGCCAGAGACCCTCGGAATGTATTTATCTAGTTCTTCAACCGGTTTCAAGGAGGAATGGCCCTCGGCCCTGGTACTTGGGCGGTGTTTTGACTTACCAAACAGATTGCACTAAATACTGTTTCTATGAGACAAATATTGATTTGCTTTTCTGCTCCATTACCACTACCCACCTCGGTGCTCCCCACACCGCAAACCTGAATGAATGGCGCAATTTGATGTTATTCATCTCACGATTTCGGCAAAAACGTTCGGCAAATGCATGCGAAACGCGACGAAAATGCGCAATCACACGCACACCCGCCAAAATCAATTTATTTTCGATCGTGTCAACTTGAAGTGAGGTTAATTTTTGGAAGCGTGACAGGCGTTTGTGGCGCACGGTGCTTAATGCATTAAAATTAGTGTGGACCAGGGTGCCGGGACACAATACCCCCCCCTCCCCCCCTCCCCCGGGGACCGCTGACAGTTCAATTGAATTATCGCCATATTGTTTCGGCCGGTTCGTCCTGGCGCTGTCAAGGAATTCGACGCTAGTCCTTACCGTAGGTTTCCGGTTGGGGACATTAATAAATAGGAAAAGGAATAGGTGAATCTTTGTTCACACTTTGCGCGCTATCGGTCTGACAGTTTTCGGGTGGCATGAAAGTTTAATTACGTTCAGCGCGAAACGTTTCGAGGGAATACTGTGCATCGTGAAATGGGACCATTGGAGGACATCGTTTGTCTAGCGATCCAATTTGCGGGATCGATTCGACGCTGATTCGATGTGTGCCATGATTAAGATCTATGAGCGTTTCGTTCGTTGTGCGATCACATTTACCTAGGCCGCGGGGGCGCTGAGCGCTGAGAAGAAGCAACCAAGGAAGTCACACGCCAGACGCTCGCCACCATTTCTTGGCAATGGCATTTACGTGAGCGTTTCGAGATAAATGGCAATGGCGAAAACGTGTGAGCGCGCGCTCGGAACCACTTCCGTTAAATTGTAACCTCAAAAAAATCGCTACGGACGCGCTGAGTTTTTTTTTGTTTCGGCCAGTCCCATTTCAACAAATGGTCCACTTTAGAAGGTTCACTAGTTTCTTTCTGAGGTTAATTTAAAATTCGTACGACTATCGAGGATGGTGCCCCCGAACTGTTGTCGGCTAGCTAACCGAGTCGGATACATCGTTGGGACTGTTAATTGCTTAATGAAGACTCGTCTTTGAAAAATACTGCGGGCGAAGCAATTCCAGCACGGTAAAACTGGCATCCTTCGACTTTCGTTTTCCCCTTTTTTTTAAGTATATTAATGGCATTATAATCTCGGCCAGTGTGAGCGGTCGCTGCTACTATTTAGCCCGGAAGGAAATAAATGCTCCAAGTAGCGCCGTTACAAGGAAAAACCTGCGCGCACAAAAACAAAGCACCCCACAATGGGAGCATCCATTTCAATTACAACCTCCAAGCGTCCATCCACACACACACACAGGGAGATGTTTACCGTAGTTTTTTTTGCCTGTCGGTCCAATATATCCCCATCTGTATGTGTGTGTGTGATTTTACTAATTAAATTAACCTTCCCAGAGATGGTCAGATGGTAGATGGAAATTTATTCCGATCGTCACAAACATATCGTTTGCTGGCTGGCTGGTCGCAAATGTCCTGTCCGGTTGCCGTGTCATCTACCGGTGTGTGTGTGTGTGTGTGTGCGAGCATAGGATTTTGTTTTTGGTCCCATTTGGAGGATTCGTGTGCCGCCGTTGTTGGTGTTGTTGTTGTGGCGTACGAATCACTAGATTGTATTAATGTGTCAATCGAAATCGTACGATTGATTGAACGAACCAGTGATGGATTGCTTGTGCTGTGTGCGGGTCCTAATTGTATAAAGTGTTGGCGATTAGCACACAATTATGGTTGTGCAAATATGCTAATAAATGGTAAATATGTGTCACATGTTTCGATTACAATTTTTTTGTTTCGATATTGTAGTATAAATATTGAGCGACGTCAGTGCAATTCAAATACTGGGAATCGTACAGCCATAACGTGTACAAAGAATTAAATGTACAGAGAAATTAGGCCGAATGCAGTATAAATCACTTTAAATGTGCCGCAAACATCGATCCACGAATGCAACAAAGGGAACAATAACATTTGAAGTGATAAATAGCGTCCGGTTATGGAGAGTGTTATGAAAAGTACCTCGTCTATGACATCCCAAGCTCCCAAGTGGATTGGTTATGTCATGAAAATAACACCGGACGATCCAAACCGTCAAGTTTTATTGTTCTATGTTAGTATCTTCAGCATGTAATGAACGGTTCTTCTATTCTCAGTATCGAATGTTAGAACAACCTTTTTACGTTGATTTTTTTTGCGAACCGTTTCCATTTAAGTTGAATGATTTATGGAAAAGGATGCCAATTAAAAATAGTTCTTTTTTGTCTAAAAATTACTGGATGACTGTATTCTCACAAATATACCAAATTAAACTGCATTTTCAAAGCATGGGAAGTGAGTGGACGAATAATTTAATCGAATATCAAATTAAATTTCAATAAGCCTTAATTTCGAGGAAAAAATCTTTAGGGTGCACTGCTCGATCAGTTCTCAGCATTCTCGGGTGTGACTTAAAGTTGTCCAATTGTTTGCTGGTTTTATAAATGCAACGAGGAATGATAGAGTTAATGTATTTTAATGTTCAAAGACTCGTAGAACGTACAAAATCCATGAAAATGTTGAATTGTGAAAATCTTGCATTAGTCACTTCAGTACTATGAATCGTGTCATTTTCCTCCTACTAAACGAAGCCTTGATGATCGAATGATATGATGATTGACTTAATGATCGAATAAAGCTTCTTCCTCTTCTTCTTCTTTGGCATTACAACGTCTAAAGGTCTTGGGTCTATCATTTCTGGCTTTCTGTGATCTGTTTGTACCGGTAGCTGAATAGTCAGTCCAGCGTATGGAAAGGCGGTCTGGATGGGATTTGAACACCGGTCCTGCCTCTGACACCTGGATGACCGATTCTGAGGAAGCTTTTTTATAACATTTACATAGCCTTCGACTTCAACTTAGTTGAGATTCATGCCAATGGAAGTTTCTTGACATGAAAAAGCTCTTGGCAGATTGGGTTCTTCAAGTAGATCTAGCTTAAAGTTTTGTCAATTGTCTAAACTATGAAGGTTGAACATCTTTTCACCTCAAAAATCGCCTTTTACCATTTTACCGTGGAGGAAGTGTATTTTTCGGCGATCGTGAGCCAATTCAAATTATGATGCCTCATCAGATGGTCTGATCGGGACGTTGAGGCCTCCCTAAGTGTTCCTTACTCAACAGAATATGCTGTACACGTCTTGCGGTTTCTTGAAATGGCAATTTTTTACGAATAAAGGATGCTGTTCTTTTCTGGTTCACTACTACTAGTATTCTACTAGTAAGTAAGCAATCGCATACTTCCGTCACGGGATGGCTTGTTGTCTTAAACTGCGATTGATAACATTCCTAGACTTTCCACTTCAAAACTACCTCACCCCACCCCAGTTTACCTCGCATTACCTTTATTTTTATTTTAAAATACTCTACCAGGAAAGTGAAGCAGAAAAAGAAACCTTCGTGGAATTTGTGTCAAAAAGCCACTGGTTCCACTGCGTGCCGTACATAGTGATCGAATCTGCTCGAACGCATCAAGATTTAACGAACAGCTTTTAGCTTAAAACCCCTTTTGCGCGATACCTTTCTTTTTGTGCAAACGCATTACCACTGAAGTTCGTTACAGTTTTTTTTTATTCCGTAACCGCAACCTTCCGGGAACGGAGGATAATTTGCCAAAGTAGTGAGCGTAAAATCAAGCTTCCGAACAGGATGCTACGAGCGATTTGTGTATCTATTACAGGTACACCACGGTCAATACCGGATGTCACTCACAAGACCTGTCAGTTTCATGCAGCTTTTTTTTACCCTCTTGTTTTTAGTGACGTGCTGCCAGAGTACCAAGTTTTCTTCTCGTTATCGTTAACTTTTGAAATGGGATCCTATGCTAATACCTGTCAATTATGATGATGATCCTGCGAGGAGCAGCGCAGAGGACACATGTTTCTGCCTGTTGTGAGAAAAATAGCGTGATTGTAACGTGAGTAACAGAAGCTTTTTTGTTTATCTGTTGTTGTTGGGTTTCTGCACACACACACACACGCGAACACACAATTGTGGTGTGTATGATCCGAGAGGGAAGCGTTCTAGAATGCTGTTTCCATAGTGATATCCTTGGTATCCTGCGATAAATGATTCCCGGGAGCAACAAAAGTCACGCCAACGCTCACCGACAAGGAAGCAAGAACAATGACACCTTCTTCCAGCTGAAGGAACATGCGAAGAATGTGAGCGAGCTGCGGTACATTATTCCTGGTTCCGGTTTGATGGGACTTTGTCGGATTTGCATGGAGCCGTTAATATTTGCTCCACTGCACTCGGTGTGGAAAATGTAGAATCATCGGGTGTTTAGATGTGTTTTCTTTTGTTTTGCCGGCTTTATGGTAAGTAATGGTGAGAGAGCAAAAAAAAAAAGAAAAACAAATGAAATGGCCTCCACGCGCCTATCTGCCATTAAATTGGAAAGTGTAAGATATTCATGAAATTGAATTTTGCTCACAAATCTTAATCTTCCAGCATCCGCAGAACAGCACCAGATAGGCAATTATCATTTTGATTGCAGTTAATCCATTTCGGGTGCGGGCTGTGCAAAACGGTGCCCGTAAGTAAATGTGAATCCAACGATGTGGTCTCAATAATAAATACGCCCAATGCTGAACGATAAATACGCTGCCGAGAGGGTGGGTCGAAGGCCAGGCAAACCGGACCGGACCATCGGAGCGCGGATTGGAAACGATGATGGTAATGACAATCATAAATTTTCCAACCCCATGCTTCGATTTGGTAATTATTGGCCGGAACTGAAGAAAGTTTTGGAGCAGGCGCATTTTAACCGGGGGGATGTTGTGTTTAGGGAGAAAAATGTCCACCGAAGCACGGGGTAACTTCCGGGAGACTGTGCGTTGGGGACAATAATGGACATAAATTTACAGCTAAAGTACGCATTGTAGCTCTAATTGCTTGATACATTTTGAATAAAGCCTTTTAGAGATCTTTAAAGCATATTTTTCGATTTAAAGGCAATGAAACGCTTTTCTATCGCAATGTGCGCCTGGCTCTTGATACGATTTTTGATGCCCTGGAGCCGGATGTAATTGACACTTGCGCTCACCGACCGGATGATGTTGGCATCGAATGCCGATTAGCGGCGTCCGCCTAGCGTGACGTGACCAGCGCTTATTTTTCCATCAATTTTCCTCTGCCCAAAATCATCTTCAAACAGCGAGCGTGATGGATGAATTTCGCCGAATTGGCTTCTCGCTTCACCGCTTATCACCGTCTTCACTATCGGAAGGGAAAATGGGGGCAAAAAAAAGGGACGCACCGAAAAGAAAAACCGCTTAATATAGCAAATTTATAATTTGATGAAAATTAATCGCAAATCTCAAACAGGCAGCGCTCGTCGCATCGGAACGGGCTGGCCGGGGTCTTTATGACGATTTTCAAACACGCCGGCAGCACGCAAAACGCACAAGCAAGAACGAGAAGTTGCCAACGTGGGCAATAAAAATTCAATCAGCATTCCTTGCCGGCTAGGATTTGCGTGCTTTCCGATGGATTTCCGACCGATGGTGATGATTGTGTGTCGGGGTTTGTGTGGCTGTGTCAGTTATAAAATAACTGTTTTCTTCCCCGCTTATTCACAACTCGCGGCTCGAGATGCTGCTGCGGGACGGATGAAAGGATTATGGAATTTCCTTTTTCCCCGAACAGATTATTTGTATGGTGGCGCGTGTTTTTCTTCATCTGTTTTTTTTGCGTCGAAAAAGAAATCAATAATCGTTTCTAATCGTAAGTGCCGCTCTCGCGCGACTAAATGATCATGGCGCGGACGAAGAATGTTGATTGATTCTTGGTAGCAGGTTCGGTCCTTCGCCATTCATTGGACTGATTGGATGGAAAGCGGGTTTTGTTTTGGAGATGTTGTTTTTATCGTTTTATCCATCATGCGATAATCGGTGGTGGATTTAGTAGATGAAAGGCGAACGAGGGAAAATAATAAAACTCTGCGTGAGGTTTAATGGCGCTCATCTGCATCGACGATCAATCATAAAGTTTGTGGTGTGGCGTCTACTCGCGATAAGCGTTTGATGGTGTGGTTGATCGTGTGATCAATACTGTGCCATCGATTCGCCCAAAAACTGCAATCGATAATCGCACCCGTTGTAAAGTAAGTTGAAACATTTGCTAAACGTGCCCTGCCGAGACGAAAGTACGCTCGTGGACGGATTATCCCGCACGCTAATAACATCATGGCAAAGAGGCAATAAGATCTTCTGAGCAGCAAACGCGAGGCACGTCGGTCTAGATGTAAAACATCCGCACGAGAGAGGCAGCGCTCAAGCCGTTGCTTCCTAGCCCATGCTACTAATCCTCTAACCACGAACGCTTTAACACCGACCAGACCAGACGCTCCAGCAGTGAACGGAACGCGTGCGTGGCTGCATGCCCGTGCATCGGTTACTTCTCGAGACATTCCCAGAAGAGCGGGGAATTTGTGCGATATCTTAGCACGGGGTGCTTTAAGACTCATCCACTTGGTGCGATGGGTGGTGGCATGAAAACGCATTACCGTACCATCGGTTAATCCTCCTTTCGGACACACTTTGGCATAGAAGTGAGAGAGAGCAAGAGAGCGAGAGAGCATGAGTTTTTCCGTAGAAAATAAAGGGATAAAGAGATTAAACTTGCGACTTGGGGCATATCGTTCAAGACAACGGTGGAAGATTGGCTTTCCACTTCCAGCTGGATAATACACAGTCTAAGACCGGTGTGGAAAGGTGAACAGATCTGTTGCGTTTCAGGATGGCAAGAGGATTAAGGGAAGCAGGCGGCCAGTAAGTTGTCGTTTTTTGGTGGTTTTCTTTGCGCCCGGAACCGCTCGATATTCAAGTGTGTTAAAGATTAAATCTTACGACTCTATGATATTGATTTTGGCTATTCCCGTTCAATAAGTCGGTATAAGTGCTTAATTAGGTATTTTGTGGCTGGAATGTTTAATAGTCATTTATTTAATTTACCTTATTGAAAATAAGCCCATGCGGAAATTGGGGCTTTTGAGCCAGCCATTACACAACTTCAAGAATGGTGTAATCGTAATCGTCTCTCCCTTTGTCCTGCTAACTGTAATTCATGCTTCCTTGGGCAGGTTCAAGTTAAACAAGTTTCGGTAATTAAAGAGTTGGGCGTTTCGGTCGACACAGGGACTAACCTTCTCTCACCACATTGACGTCATAGTCTGCAGGTCCTAGAAGGGGTCTTACTTCTCTAGAAAAACGTGTGGGATTTCTCTGATGTCTTTTGCTTGAAGTCTTTGCTCTGTTTGGTGGTCAGATCATTGCTGGACAGTTGCTCAGTAATCTTGGATCATCGTCGGTTAAAAAAATCCCATGGATCGTATTGAGCGGGCCTCCAGCAGTCTGGTGACGATCGATCATTTTGACTGTCCTGTAACCAGGAACAGGTACTTACTGTTACTGTATGGCGATGGTCATGTTTAGGTTATGGCATTCCAAAAGCTTTGAATTCTGTATTAGCTCTACAACTCCGATAGATCTCGTTTTACTATTTTTCTCATCCTTGAACCTACCATACTAGACCCATAACCTACCGTGTCGGAAGATCGGAAACCGGACCACAGCAACCTTATTTATTTTTTAAATTAATAAGGAAGATTAACAAGATTGTTTTCTTAATTCGTTTTATGCATAATTTATCCCAGCTTTTGCTTAATCTTTGTCAACATCTCAGTTTTTTTTAAATATTTATTTTAATTGTTGTTAATGTTAATTTGATCACCTCTTATTCATAAAATGTATTGACCTTTTTATATTTTTATTGCTAAATACTTGTTCTGTTTGTTTTGCTACGATTCGGCGTTGAAATGTAATATTGAAGTAGAAATAAAGAAATGTGTTGGCTAAGATGATTTTATGCAAATAAAATTTGAATTTGCAGTCTTTTCTAGAGGCTTTTTGTTTTCAACACGCTCTAAGCTCAGCATATGAATTATTTACTAAATCAAATTCATTATTTTCTGCTTTTTGTTACAGGTACAGACGTGCAAAGCAGAAGGCGTTGACGCCAATTCTTTTTGATTCCTCCTCTTTTTTTGGAAAATAGGCTTTGTCCTTTCGAATTTTCGGTAAGTTAACTGCTAAACAAAAACCTATCTTTATCTACAACGTTGATGAACTATATTATGTAAACATGATGTAAGTTGTTACAAAAGAAAGCACAACCCACCGAGCGACGAACGAAGAAGAATGTAAGATCACAAGATAAAAAAGGGATCCAATCAGTGCAGAAACAACCTGGGTGCTGCCCCCCCCCCCCACAGACTGGTAGCGGAAATTAAAATACACAATCAGGTTCATCATTCCGCGTGCGCGTAAGTGCCTGAGCATGCTCCGGTGGGAATTTGAAACCCGTCCGGGCTGCTGTGTCGCCGCTCCTAACCCGTGTGCATTAAACAAACGCGCCGAATGATAAAGGGGGCGATCCCGCGCATAAGCTCATCATTTGTATCTTTTGTGTTCTTGGGTGTTGTATTTTTTTCTTCTTCTTCTTCTGTGTGGTACAAAACAATGACTCGGTGTTCTTTCCCGCTAAGCGGCGACAAAATGAAGGATGGTAACGAAGCGGAACAGATTTGCCATTTTGTCAAGACAAATTTGGTCGCCCGATGGCTGAAGTCGCCCTGCGCTTCCGTGGGGTTGCTTTACCCTACGCGCTCTTCCGGGAAGCGGGCTGTACGTTCTTTGGGGCCAAATTTAAAGGTAACAATAATAATCACTCCATCCATCCAGCCGTGCGTCGTCTTTCCCTTGGGGGGGTTGAGACAGTTTGGGGGATCATTTTGAGTAATTTTGACGCTTCGTGTGCGAACGTGTACGCGATGAAGCGTGTACGTGTCTTCGCTCACTCGCTCGCTCGGTGTGATAAATGGTTGTACGAATGAAATTACACAGAAAAAGCACAAATAAATATTCAATTTCGTACCGTTTTGTAGGTGTCGTGTGAGAAAGAGAGAGATAGAGAGAGACCGAACGAGACACGACCTACGTACCACGATAGCGGATGCTGCTCGATTTATTTACATTCCATTTCCGGTGCCTGTTTTTCGACTTTTGTCCCCAAAGGCACGGGAAGGAAGCTGTCGAGTGGATGGTGGGAGGGACAAAAAGGGATTGAAAAGGGGATGCCGTTTTTTTTTCTTGATGGTGGTGAAAAATGAAGTCATTGTTTCGGTGAGGGTGTTTGTAGGTGAACGCAGGACACAGATAAGAGGATGTGCGATTGGCACCATTTTGACAGCGTAAAGTCAGCACCAGAATCAATAGCGTTGAGCGTTGCGGTTGAGATTGATGAATGGTGTTGACAAATTAATACCAGAACGCTGCTTTGAATTGATTTTTTAAAGTGTAAATTAATTTATGTTAGCGGCAAATTTAGCTTGAGTTCAAATTTGCACGACAATTTCATAAACTTGGTGGAAATAGTGACAATTGAAGGATTTCTTTAGGAACAACCTGTCCATATTGTTTTTTGAACTCTAAAGGTTCCCTTTAGTCCTTTAAGCCCTTTAAGTCGGTTAAGATGCTTTAAGGTTAAATTAAAGCAGAAAAACTGCCATTCATTCACCTCATCCCACTCATCTCACTTCTTTAAATTGAAGCTCACTTCCCTATCGTAACCATTGAACAACGCGGAAAGAAACCTATTAATGGTGAAACTGTTTTCAATTAGCCAAAGAATTCGACCTCATTTAAACCCGGCCATTTCGACATGCTGGCCACAGAACGGTTGGGGCAAAGTTACGCCGATCGCAACACGATAGTGGTGTCGTGCCGTGCCGTTTATCGTAATGAAGCGAAGCAATTAAAATTCAATCACCTACGAGCGGCTAAACTTTTACCCGAGTGCCCGCACTGTCCGGGCCACGGAACGTGCCAGTAATGGTGTGGATAATTTTCGCGACAAAACTCCATTTTTTCCCCTCTCCCTTACTGTGTGCAGATTCGCGGGAAGTTGAAAGGATGATCTTCGTTCGCTTGTAAGTCAACCACTTTTGCACACAAGCAGCGCCCGGTGCGATTGCTTTCGCCCCTTATATCGTGCTGCCAGCGCGGGATCTGTGCATCAAACGCGCCACGGAATGCGATCGGTGAGTGTCATTTGTGTGATGGTGATAAGGGACACGTTGCCTGTGACGAGCGACCGCGCGGAGACAGCGTACCGGAACGAAATCAATCTGATCGAAAGCATGCTTCTCGCGCTCGGCAGCGATATATCATCAGAAAATAGCGTTCTACGCTACGCGACTGATGAGTGTGTGAAGGGAGAGAGGGAGAGAGAGAGCGAGAGTGCAAAAAATCAATTTTCTGTCAGTGCTGGCCCAACAGAATATCACATTTCATCATCATCATCATCATCATTGTTGTCGTTGTGGAAGGCAAAGACGACAGATGACACGGATGCATTCTTCTGCGGTGCTTTTCCACCAAACGGTTCACACATTCCGGTGGCTTCTGCGACCGTGTGATGCGACCAACCTGCCGAAGGCAGCCAACCACCGGAAAAAGGGCTTGGCAAATGCAGAACAAATTGCATTTCCATCAGCTCGCGGTACACTGATAAGGTAGCTGGGTTCACCATGAAAGCAGCTGATCGATAAAGCAAAAACGATCGTTCGCTGCTTGCCCTTGTTGAACGTCTTTAGTCAGTTGTGTAACAGTTTTCTAGCAAATTAAAGCAATAACGGTTGGTTCTGTTTTCTTTACCATCTTGTGCTAATATTTTTACGCAAATCGTAAGGCACAGCCCGACCACTTTTGTTTTCCCTCACATCAGCGCCGTTCGAGCTTGTTCTTATTTTTAGATGTTTCTTCCCCTCAAAATACACATCCCTTCCGAACCATTACCTACCAAGGAAAAACAAAATGCTCTTTCACTACCGTCACAAAGGGTCATGTTCAAAGGAAATCATTCGGCATGTCCGCTATGTTCAGCACAAAACCTTGTTTCGGCTGTACGCCATCACTACGAATACGATGCGTCCCAAATGTCTCCTAAACAGCTACCCTTAATGTACATTAGATTTATGCTATGCCAAGGGCAACGTCAACAACAACATGGAGGAAAAAGGAGATGGAGTACGAAAAACATAAACAAACAAACAAATACTGGAACACTGTGGCCATTTGGGGGAGGGGGCTTTGGTGGGAAGCTGGACAAGTAAGCTTCCTCACCCGGGACCCGAAATCGGTTTGCTTGATTCCGCCGCACTGGCATGATGATGATGATGTGGAAGGATTGTTGGGCATTTATTGGGTACGCAATGTGAAGCGCAACATCATTGCTTTGTGATGAGATTTTTTGTCTATTCTGGGGACTGGATCGGTCGAAAGGCTAGTCAGACGGCAATAATAACCGGCGGACGATGGTTGATTTAGTTTTAGGGGTAAATTTTTCGTACCATAAATCCTTGGGTGTGGATGAATCTCGATCCCGAAACCCTGTTAGCCGTTTGATTCTTGTGCTTGGTGTAGAAGGTGTGCTAGCGAATCACCCAACTGTCAATCGCCTTTTGTTTCTTTAAAAAAATTTGAAGCAAATATAGCTAAACAGGGCCGCAATGGAAGAGACACCAAGAGCCTTATCCCTGACCGATGTAGTTGAAAATGGAGAGGCTTATTCCTGTAGACATATTGTATTGACTTCATGTTTTACCACAGCTTATGGAGAACGTCGTCGAGGTCTTGCAGAAGACAGATGCCGGTAGGACATAACTTTGTTGTGTGACCATAAAATGCAGCGGAAAACTGATAAGGAAATCCTAGCCCTTATAGTCTGCTAGCTTTATCGTTGTGGAGTTTAGATCCTAAGACCAATCTATCTGTCTAAACAGTGAAGAATATCCTGGCCAAGATGGACTTTGCATACCAAATTTACCAGCCAGTTCTGATAAGAAGAGTTGAAAAAAGCTGTTAATGGGCGTGTAAAAGTGTTTTTTAAGACAGCCAGGGCTAAGATATCAGATAACTCCGGAAATCTGACTCGAGAAGGGTTGGCTATATTTTTGAAGAATGCCTCATATATAATAATGTATATTAAGTCATCTACAGTAGCTCTAAATCTAACGCCATTCAAATAATTTTAATTAAATTTTTAATAATGTTTTATAAATGTTACAGGGGTTTTCAGTCAATAGGGCAATAGCATCCATTTTTATGGTAGGCTCCTTAGATGAAATGGCAAACAAAGCTAGTTGGTATGGAAACGGCTTCGTATGACAGGGAAAGTTACCCGAGCCCTGAAAGGACGTGTACAATATCAACGGCTACTATGAGAATATCATCTGAGGACATCACAATAAAAGGTGTTTGATTTCCCTGTCATACGAAGCCGTTTCCAAATCAAATAGTTTTGTTTGCCATTTCAGCTAAGGAGCCTGCCATAAAAATGGATGATATTGTCTTATCAAACTAAAAACCCTTTCTTCTTTTTTATAAAATGTTCTTAATTTTCAAAGAGACATAAGAAAACACATAAAATTACACGAAATTTAGGAACTTTTAAGAAAATGATCCGAAGTAGCATCATAAAATGATCGATAATGCACAACAAGCTGCTCCTTTCTAGCTTCAAATCTTCATTGAACCGTGACGTGCTAATCGGAAGAAGCTTCACTCCATAACGATGATAAGAA
The DNA here is from genome assembly GCF_013141755.1 of Anopheles stephensi. Taxonomy (NCBI): domain Eukaryota; kingdom Metazoa; phylum Arthropoda; class Insecta; order Diptera; family Culicidae; genus Anopheles; species Anopheles stephensi. The sequence continues at coordinate 62,493,893 of NC_050202.1, read as the reverse complement.
ACCATTTTATCTCCGTTGTTGGATAACAATTTAATTAAACGATCAGCCAGTCAATACACTTTGCACCAATCTCAACTTAATAAAAACTTTTAATTTGATCACATTAATTTTGTGCTCACTTTTTTCGGGGCATAAATAACTACCGAAGTTGGGGGAAATGGGACGGTAGTCGGTCAGATTGAAATTTTACACCGAAGCTATCTTAATAAAACTGCACTTAATCAACCAATATTTTGCTTGTTTGTGAGTAAAATGTGGGGAGGAAAACAAAAAAGGAGAGAAAGAAAGAGAGTGAGAGAGAGAGAGTAATAATTTTAAAATAACATTCTGGTCCGTTAAGTCGTAAAGCGTTTGGGCTAATTTTATGCTTCGCTCGCATAAATCGGAAATGCTGTGCGTGCCATAGCATTAAGCTACGACGGTCGAATATTTTACAAGCGATAAATCGAACCAACTCCCGGCCAGCACGGATGAAAGGTGGAACGTGGGAAGCGTGCATCAAATATGGAAACAAGCAAAAATAGCAACGCAACAAAAAAAAAGTAGAGTGCTTGCTGATCTGCACCACAACTTTGGGGGTCCTGATTGATGGGAAGATGATTTATTGAGTTTCGCTCAACAGTACTTGCCGGTGTTCGCGCGCTGCCAGCAGACAAACAACCGCGCACAATCCGCAACTGGCGGATAGGAGATTACGATTGATTGCATTTCTTATGGGATTTTCGGAACGTACACAGTCCCCGGACGTTCAAGCGCATAGACACACATTCGCAGGAAAGAAAGGGGGCGAAGCGATGAATTTAGCCATCGATTCATCCTCGCCAAGGATGCTTCATTGTTTCTGCTGTTTATTTATGGAGCGTTGGAGCGCTCGTCCAAGACTTCCAGCCCGTAATGAATGTGCCTAAAAATGCCGTTTCTTGTCGTAGCGGACCCACGATCGCAGCCAGAACGCAAAGGGCAATGAAGGATTAGCTTGGCATTTCGGCACCGTCAAACGCATTTCTTCCTGGCACGTGGAATGCGTGCGTTACCACCCTGTCCGGGGACATGGGTCAAAAGAGAGCGAGACAGAGAGGCAAATCCAATTCCATGACCAGATTCCACACAGCACCACCACACGCACCAAAGACAAAGACAAATGGTGAAGGTTCCCAAGTTTGCTTCCTCGAGTGGTGTGTTTGCTCCGATGAGCGCCCGATTGTCCGAAGCGCGGGATTGGATGCATGTGATGCGCAAACGGGAGTGTCAATTTTATTGGTATATCCGGTTCGAAGCCCGGGAAACGATGGTGCCCTTTCGCAAACCCCGGCGAACACCGCAATTGGCATTCGGGATGGGAAGACTAGAGCCGGCGCTTATTGGTATGGTGCTTCTTCGTGCTTTTTGTCCCGGTGAATCGAGTGGGAAGCTTTTGTTGCTTTATTGGATTGCTTCGGACTAGGCGACGGAGATTAGCTTCGTTGATGGTATTTTTTTCTACACTTTCCGTGCCCGTCTTTATTGTAGTCGGAATTGGAGGATTGGAGGCCACAGAGTCGCACAAAGCGCCCTTTTTTCGCTGCAATAACATTAGCACTCGCCGAGCGTTCTCTGAGGCTGAAGACATGTATTATCCTGTCGCCCGGTTACCATTGGCTGGCAGTGAGCTGCGAATTGAATTGATTGAACCAATTTATGTGTGCAACCCTGCCATAGCTCACCTGGCCGAACCCGGTGGCATGCGGCATGGTTCGGTGTTAAAGTGAGCTACTCGGCACGGAAACATCCATTTTCTCCTTTTCGTTAGGGCGGCTGGTAACGCATAAATCCGGTCAACGGGGTTCGTTTGTGTATGGTTCTGGCAACTTCCCGACAACTCTCGTGCAAACCGAGTGAGAGAGAGAGTTGCTGCCCATGAACCCATCACATTGTTTCCTTCGTGCTTGAACAGTGAAGTGAAGTGAACAGTGAAAAAAACGGCGGTCCATTAAAAGCGGAAACAATTTGCATTCGTTTGCATACGATGTGCGTGTGCACGTTATGAAAATTGTTTGCTGGAACTGGTTTACAATAGACGAATTCTGCTGCCAACTAGAGGGAGTCTCCCCCCGTGCTGGGTGAACAAATGGAAATCGAACAAATGAGTTATTTATGGCTAGGCGTTAAAAAGGGCAAGGGCGTAAAAATCGCGCAGAACTGCAATTCAACGCTTTTTCTTCCTTGCCGTTCAGCAACACATCCGAGGTGGAATGTTTGGATGTGGTTACATTTATTATTTTAATTTATGTACTGATAAGTGATGGTCATGGCACGGAGCTGTACACTTTGCGGACGTATTATAGCGAAAACAACAAAATGACAGGTGATTGGACTTAAAGGCGTTAGGAGTTTTTATCTCCCTTCCAAACTCTCGCCCTTTCTTACACTGGCAAGTGCAGTGGCTTATTATCGTGTGACATAATTCAGGCACGAATTATGGTTCACCGGGGCAGTAATTAATTATAACAAGCAGCGTAATCACGCGTCGGGTGGTGTTATTCAAACCCGGAAGGCACCAAAAAACAAAAACAACAAATCAATCTATACGAATATCTACCCAAACGCCGGCCAACACGGACCGACCGAATGGCAGCGCATGACAACGTGATTTATCGGAAAACAACCCACGGTCGATTGGGGCATACATTAGCCGAACCAGGCCGGCTGACATGAAGCCAACGATAGGTGGAGATCAATGGTCTGAGAGATAGGGCAATGAATAATCATCAAGAGTTTATCGACTTCAAGATATGTTCAGGAGCAATTGAAGAGATTTGGCAACATTTCAGTTAATTATATTATGATTCTTTTGAATTAGTGAACTATTGCAAATTGTATAAAATTATTCAGGTGTGTCTTTAACCCTGTCTACATTTAATGTACATCCTACAAAAATATAGCTTTTTATCGATTTTCCCCATTCAAACCATATTTATACCGGGTTTTTTTATCCTATTCAGCTCCAATTTCAGCAGTTTGCTATTCAATTCAATCTAACACACACACACAAATCCCCTCTAGAAACAACATCCAATTAAGTGAATTCAATCCATGTGCCACAAACACACTTTTTGCGCAATTGCTCCTGTCTTTTTCGGGCCACCGATCGATGTATCATTTCTAAAACAAAACAGGCATCACATCCACATTCTTTGTTGTGCTCGATATTTTAACGACTAGCACCGAAAACCGTTGCGTGAACATTGAAAGCATTTGTGTACCAAATAATTGAACGCGCCGATGCATTATAAAGCATGCGATGCGTGTGTGCAGAACAAAGTGCCTGTCGCAGGAAAAAGAAACTCGGTTAGAAGGTGCGTGTAGTTGTGTGTGTGTGTGCGTCATTTGGGTTGTTATCTGCTATTCCCTCCGATTTGCTTCATTCCCAACGTTCGTTTTTGGAGACACACGGTAACACATCAAATATTTGACCAACATCCATTAAACGCTGGTATGACACACGCGCACGGGCCGGCCGTGGCAAGGAGGCACTTGCACGCTGGCTTGAGTGCGTGTTTTAGAAGTTGTCCCAAATTTACGTGCATAAAACTGCTTTTGCCCGTGGATATGTTATGATTCGGTCGGGCGAGCTGAGCGAGAAATATATAGATCATGCTTCTAGTTTTAGTTTTGAAGGTGATGGATTCACCATGATGATGATGATGATGATGAGGATGGTGATGTTGATGGGGCCATTACCGTTTTACCTATCGTGCATGGTGTGCCATAGTGTGGGAACCAGCTCATCAAGCAGCAGCAAAGCAAATAGAGTCACTATTAATATACCATGGATCGGTCCGCTCGTGTGTCACGCTTTGCCGGACTAACCTGCCCGATGGGCAGAAAGTTCGAATTACACCGAATGGAGCACCCGGCGCCGTCGTCCTAGACGATTAGTTTTAGAATGGCCCTGACGGCGGTGATGAACTCCACCGGTGCTGGGCGGCCAGCCGCCATCGCCAATTCAATCCCGTCTGTCATCGTTGCACCAGAACGGTGGCACTGTTCTGCTGCTGCACCACACTGCGTATGATCTTTTACGTTATTTCAGACGGAGAGCGTAACTCGCAGTGTGTCCATTATGTTACGCATTCGATGCGACACAAGGAACGGTGTGGAAAAATAAATATTTGTATCACCGAAAAACAACACACACATTATCAACAGGGGATTAACAGCCGATGGAGGCGCCTGGTGCTTTGTGATTGTGTACTAAACTAAAGGTGTACTGAAAACATATCACACGCAAGAGAGGAGGGTAATTTTAGAGTGTTAATGAATAACAGAGGGAAAGTTTATTTTGATTTTGGATTATATTATACTTCAAAAAGTAGCAGATTTTGCAACACAATATTTAGTCGAGAATTGATAGCCCGTTTACCGGAGTCTTTAAACCTTCAAAAACTAAAAATGTAATTATAAACCGCTCTGTATCCTTCCCACTGCCGGTCATAATCCTACACAAACAAAGACATTGTAAAACCGTTTTCCAGACCGACTTTGTTTGCCGGTGGAATGTGCGGTATGCCAGCAGAATTTGTTTTATGATGTCTCGACAAAAGGCACAATTAATAGGAGGAACTGAGTGAGCACCGAGTGCATAAGGGAACCCGCTTTATCCCGAAACCAGCGGACGGAAATTTTATAACGAAAAGCTAGACCGTGCTGTCAGTATGATTGCTATCCAGCATCCAAGCAAGGAATCTGCTGCTAGTTTTTGTACACTATCTTCCAATACCTACCCAGGGTCTATCGTAAATAAAAGTTTGCCCGTACCGAAGTTTGCTTTTAATTTGCTCCGCCCGCAACTCTTTGCGGAAGAAAACAACAAACCTGCAGCGCGGTCAAATTCTGGGAAGGCGAAAGCAAAACCAAGGGTACACTAAGCAGACGTACAGGATGGCGTGAGGAAACCCCAACTTTAGCTGAAACTATTGTAGTTTTGAAGCGTGCAGAGCTACGAACCAGCTACCTAATCAGTGGCAAACAGCGCACAGGAACCAGCGATGATCATTTAATTAACGTAAGTGAACACGCCAAGCAACAAAGCTTGAAGCGTGCACAATTTAACAATAACAAAACCGTGGCCGAACGGGATGGCAAGAAGCTAACGAAACCCGAACCATTGTTGAAGTGGTTTGTTTTTCCTCTCCTTCCGCTGTTGCGCAGTGGATTGATGTTTGAAATGGAAATAGACAATAGGAGGGTTTTATCAGTGAAATTTAACCACTTCCTGCTTTGGTGTGCCAAAGCACACACACACACACACACACACACAAAACCGCAAAAAAAGAAAAGTTTTATTTATTCTGCAGGCCTTCCGAACGAGGGAGTGGTCTTATTAGCTGACCGATGTAAAATGGCCAAAAAAAAGGAACGAAGTGCTTCAGTGTGATGGAAAGCGAGGGAGATGAAAGGAGAGAAAAATAAGGCACACACCCACCAACCGTTGTCCATTATGGTGCGTGCTGGGTAAGAGCGATTGCAGAAAAATCCTAGCTTTAAATGCAGCAACAGCACACAAAAAAAAGGAACACAACAAACACAACACGCTACTATCAAGCACTCGAACCGATGGAGACGCCTGGTGCTTTGTGGAAAGCAAACAAAGCACTGGCGGCTCAAAGTCCAAAAAAAATGAACCAACATCATAATCTCTTCATCTTATTCGGGAGTAATTTCGTGCGACGTACTACAGTAAGAACGTGCCGTAAAAGTGGAACTAAAATACACACACACACACTCACAAGTAAAACGTCACCGTTACTCGCGGATCACGCTGCGGTAGTGCGCTGCACGCTTTAAATGGGTTCCATCGAAAGCAAATAGGAGGGGGGCAGCTGTTTTACTGTGAGGCTTTTCCTTTCCCGAACGTTGGCGGGATTTCGCCTTCGCTTTTTTTTTTTTTGGTGGACTTTTGGACAGCGCCGGCTGTTTGGACGACGGGAGAACATTATTATAATTTTTCGGTTTTAATTCCTTCGCTCCAGCACACGCCTGTCGCAACATTCCATTTCTTACTAATGGAATGGCTTAGTTTCGCTTTTTTCGTCTCTACCCATTTTACCCGCTACGGTAGTGGTAGCGCACGGAGCAAAAAAAAAAAAAAGATTCGTGGCCCATCCTTTCTAATGATTACGTTTCAGTACGCAAACCGAGTTTGTGCTGTTGCTGTTACTGCAACACTTTCCAGTGATACCTTGCGCCGTTTTCCATTTTTTTCTGTTGCTTGTTTTTGGGCGCTTGAAGACCGATATCCACCATAAACTTTTGCCGTGGTGTTGAGTTGCGTACCGGTACTAGGGGAAAAGGGCTCAGGTTGCGTGAAACAACGTCTCTAATCCGGAATGATTTCGCTCGGGCCGGCGCTCTCCACTAGACCACTAGACCTCAAAAATATCAAGTTAGAGGCAAACATAGAAAGAAGGAAAAAAAAACCCGTTGGTGTTGGTGGGATGAAAATGTTTCACTACAACCAGACCGACCGACTGACTGACTGACTAGGTGGTGGTGGTGTAAATTAGATTAAATTCACATTGGTTTTTCATGTGAATGAGTAATTTTGTGCCACGACACGGGGCTTGAAGATTTATGACAAGCCGTACACCATTTAGCAACACTCTCCGGCTTGTTTTTCGTGTGTGCAGCCGATTGGAGTGTTTTTGACTATTTTAATTGGGTTTGGCAACTAGCAGTGTCACTGTGGTAAAAAGTGTCTAAAGTAAGGATTTCACATGTGTTATTGGTGTGGCAAATTTGAGGCAGCAAAAAGGGCATTGAAATTCCGTTTAGTTGTGCGTGAAACTCGCTTTACATTTAGAATTTGTGTTTCTAACACATAAACAAAATCATGTACATTCTAAAAAGTAGCTTCAATCCTGTCATTTGATAAGGGTTTAAAATCTCTTTAATGAACTCTGCCCGGAACTCACCTACGAATCGGCACGGTATTTACAATCACATTAGGAGGCAGCCGAGCCGAGCGAACAGTTTCTCAGTACCTGAAAATGAGAAGGGGAAAACACATACATAACATCAGTGAGGTACTGTGCGTCGTTAAAATTCATGATATGATGAGCTATTCCCTGCTAGCTAAGGGAGATAAATTAACGAGATTTCATCATAGAGAGTAGCAAAGTTTCGCGGAAGGTACGTGTATCATAAAAACCGTCCCAGAAGCTTGCCTGTGCTTTAGAATTAGATTTATCCAGTTAGATTAAGGAATTCTGCAAACACGGGCTGATCGTGGAGAGAGTGGTTTTGGTCTAAAACGCAGAGCTGGGTGTGAGGTTTGGATGGTAAAATCTTTCCAATTGCCAGGAATTCATTAGCCACATCACGTTGCTTCCACTTGGCGACGAGTGTTCAAACAGGATTTGATAACTTAAATCAATAAGAATAAATAGTTGTTATGAACGCAATTAGACATCCAGAAAACTTTGTTGAGAAATTAATCTTCAAAACAAGACAGAAAATTTAATATTTGCAGCTGTAACAGTCGAATAACCACGTACATATTGAACAAAAAGTTTAGACAACGAGTGAAAGCTTCGTAAAACAATCAAATTAAATAACAATTTCGGACATGCCCGTACATACCATCCAGCTAAAAGCATTACAATTACCCATCGAAAGACATTCTCAGAATATAAATTTAAAGTATGATTCGCTTCAAAATTCTAGAATTGAAATCAAATTTGAAACTATTGATGAAATTCCGGGAAACTTTTAATGCTTGACCATTTTGGGATAAAGTTTGTACCAGCGTCACGTTGCACCACTAAAGCACGTGAACCCTGTCGTGTAATGGTATTTGCATATTTCAGCCCCGGGGAACAGGCAGCAGCAAATTCGTCCCACCAAAAAACCGACTATGAATGAATCAAATTAAGCTCTCGAACCGGTCGATTTTGAGAAATTGATTTCCCACATCCAATAAACTTTCGTGTGCGGTACGCAGGCAAACACTATCACAACTGTTCAATAAATTTCCAAAACATCGTTTTGGGGGAATTTTCACTCGCCCCAAACACTATCCATACATTACACCTTCAACGGGGGTTTGTGGCGGAGGCAATGTCACCTGAAATTTAGAACCTTTTCGACCCATTTCGCCCTAGCTTAAGAAGCTTCCGCTACGGTTACATTTTCTCGAACGGCTCCAAGAAGCGAAAAAAAAAAAATCGCTCCGCAAATGAGTCATCATAAAGAAAGTAAATTTATCGTCCCGCTAAACGGAGCGATGAACGACGGCGAATGGAATGATGGGTGGAATGGGACACACGCCAGGACAATGGGGCACCAAGGCACAATGGTAGAGGCCAAACTGAAACCCCTCCACTCAACAACCAGAACCGTTACGAATCGCATAAAATGTACACTTTAAAGCCAACGCTTCCCGAAACGGGACGGTATCGCACACCAGGGTGTAGCGTATCATTTTAGCATCCGAGGCGGCTTCCTTTTATTTGGCGACAGCATATGCGCTCGCCGGGCACACCACCCATGAAGTGTGTGGCGCTGAAAGTTCGCATCCGTTTCGGACATAGTTGCGGACGAATACCCGGCCATATCTCTTCGGTGCTAATGTTGAAATATATATCCGCCCGGGTATCGGGCGGTCCCCTTTGCGCGCCTGGCCCGATGCTTTGCGCCGGAAAATGTTTGCCATCGTGCCGCTTCGTGCTAGTGCTTGCTTCCCGAGCACGAAGGATTGTGCGTCATCGAGTGCGCCTCGAAACATGCCACTGGAATGCGTTTGTGCTCCAGAGTGATGCCTCATAATGGTTTGAACTTTTGTTCGGCCGGGGATAGGTAGGATGGGTGGTAAGGAAGCTTGCAATCCTATGCTCCTATTTTTCAAAAGCATAATTCGCATAGTCGTGCCAGCCGGGTCCAACAAAGGCAAAGAGCCGGACCGTGAATGGGCGAGCTTCCGAGAAAATGCATCCATTGCAATTTGCGGTCGTACGGTGTGGGGCAAACGAGCGAAGAAATGAATTAAAGGTGATCTTTTTTCTTCCTCCGTTGCATAAGTTCACCGTAAAACAAGCAAAAAAAGGCAAACGATTGCTTAACAGTGTAAAACAGAAGTTAAATAGAAAAACGGCAAGGGTTACAGAAGACCAAAGTCGGGAAAGTCGTCGATCATAGAAAGGGTTTGCGTTTGCTTGTCCGATTAAGTACTGTGCAATTAGCAACGCTGGGGTGCAATTCTAGTGGGAATTGGTATTTAACACCTCTTGAACGGTATTTAAGTTTCTTCGTCTATTTACTTATTGCATTTGTTCGAGGGAGTAGCCCTTATTCAGAATTAATGACTCTTTGTTTTACTGGAATCATTTACCCTCGGTTACAGTTTTACTTTAGAGCCTGACTTTTGAGTATCAAACAAATCTAGGACTGTGGTGAAAATTTCCCTCCTAGCCTTATTCGAGACTAAGATGGTGAGTATAATTTTGGATCTCGTATGTGTGGAAGGACACATGACGGAGCCTCTACAAAGACGAGCTCTGTGAGCGGTACGGTAGCCTCATCATCGTGCAACAAATTAGACTAGGTTCCGGTGGGCTAGACACGCTATGAGAATGGCACCGAACGATTTAGCCCTTAAAGTTTTTACAGATAGTCTATATCAGCAATCGGTACAGTTTTCTCTAAAAGGATCGGATTGTAAAGGCTGACTCTGCGGGTACATTTCTAGGACATTTCTGATGAATTCCTTCGCTGTATTATTTAGTGGTGGCAGTGCCGCTTCAGAACCATATTGTTAGAACTATTCAATATTTACTATGAATTGTACTTTTGTAGGACAATGTACACCATAAGGAATCCCATAAGCTTTTCCCTCCGCGAACAAACGCTCTAATGCGCATGAAAGCGCATCACCATAATCTCTCTGGCTCAAACAAACCCAAAGCTGCACGTTTTGGGGTGAGTGAAATTTCACACGATTTGCTTTGATCTTTGCCCGTTGCAGTTCAAACACTCACGCTCAGGGCGATTAGCTTGGTGCTAGGGCGAAAGGAGCAGCATAAAATTTGCCACACTCGAGCGAGCGTACAGTTTTTGTATCTGCTCATCCCAGAAACGCTTTTCCCTCGTGTCGCCCTTACGTGCGCGCGAGCGTGTTGTAAAGTGATGCAGAGAGAAAAATGGTGGTCGCTTTCTGGTCCGATTGTTCAATCGTGACATTTCTATTCCCTTCCGCTTCCGTTACCTAACCTAACCGCGCTTCACAATACGGCGCTAAATCACATTTCATCCACCTCGCCGGCACGCTAATGGTTCTCGGATGCTTTTATTTCGCTCTTCGCCTGAGTGGAAAAATATAATCCTTATCTTGTGGCCTCTCGTGGGCCCGCTCTTGCGAGTTGCGGAAGAAGATCATCACCTCCCCCCTCCCCCCCCACTCACAAAAAAGGACAACCTTAACACACAGAGACTAAAAAAACGGCAGAACTGAAGCTGGAATGGAAATGCGGAAAGGCTTCAGGGCTCTCATCGCATCGGCGCACCACCAACCACACAGCACGGCAAGCTCACGCATAAAAGAAATATTAAATTTTATAAGATTGACATTGATGTGTCCTTTTTCCCGCTGGTAGAGGGCTCTCGGTCTGGTCCGTGTGAAAATTGTACCCGGTATACCCGCCATTTTTTCCTCTCTCCTATGGGAAGCTTTCCGGGTGCATGAGGAACTGTAGGCAAGCACAAGTGGCTGATAAAGCTGAGTGCGCTTTGCTTACGGGAAAAAAGCAAAGGTTCTGGCTGTAAGGAAGTCGCACCGATTCTGGTCTGAAGCTGTATTGCTGTGCGTATTGCTGTTGTAGTCGTGCGAACAAGAGTTGGCAGTAGAATTGGATTGAAAAATTAGTTCTCACTGACGGATGGGACCGGATCGTGGTATCGCGATAATCCTGAAGCCACCGTATGTCCTGCCTCTTTGCTTCATTAGCAGCTGAGTATTTAAGCTTTTTTGTATCCACTTCCTTGGAAAAGGTTTATATCGGGAGGATTTAATGCCGTCCTCTACGCTATACAAGGTCAATCACTCGATGAAAGGGCGTCTAAGAAATCGGAATTCATATGGGAGCGGAATAGGACTTCATACCCAGCTCCGGTCAATAATATATGCATCCCTTGGCCTCGAGTCGTCCGGTGCGGTGCCGGAAAGGTTCACACCAAAACGCCCAAGTGAATAGTCTTGTTAACGTGGACGGAAGGTTCATCTAGTTCAGTGCGGCCCATTTCCATCCGAATATCTCCATTCGCCGAATTGCTGTCCCCATAATCGTACGGAGAACCGGTTGTGAACCGATTACAAAGCTATCCCCTTGCTTCGTACGAAACCATTCAAGTCAGGTTAAATTGATTGGCAAACGATGGCCGAGCGGACGGATAATCGGATACGCACACCTGGGGTACGAATTGGGATTTTTAATATCAAATAACCAATATCAATTTTTTTTTTGCTGGGGTGATAGGATAACCTCTCCGTGAAAAAAAAATCTGCCATTAGTAGAGTGACAAACAGACTTCTAGTTACGGTTGTTTGTTTTGTTTTTCCAATCATCTTTCTAAGTGACCCTACCCTACCAAAGGCATCTTTTACAGTGACTTTTGCGGAAGCAAACCATTGCCCATTTTGAAGTGGCACCATGTCGAAAGAAGCTTCTGTCACAGGTTGATCAAATTACACTTCCCACGGGACATTTAAACTGATAGCTTGTTTACTGGGGAACACGTTAGGCTTTTAAGGGAAGAATTCTGCGGTTGACAAGGAGATGTTATGGTTTTTTACGGATTCTCCCCCAAGTTTAGCGAGGAAACGTATCCCGAAGCATGATACGCAAGGAAGTGAAGTGGAGTTGCTTAGTGAGGTAGTTACTTGAAGTATTTTAACGCGCCCGTACTTGCGTTCGCTGACCTTCCAGGCGAAGAAGCGAGCCTGGAAAAGCTACATTTTCTCTACCCAGCAAATCAACCTCGATGATAGGAAATCAAAGTGATAAGAAACCTTGGAAAACTGTGGGAAATCGTTTGCGAGAACCCGCATCCATTCGTTGATGTTCGGTTTCGTAGAATTTGGAGGGTTTCGACTTCGACCTTTCCTTTCCAAAGCTAATCCGGACGTAAGCCACGATTCACTTCCAATTGGCTACATACATACAGGCTCGGGGGGTTTTCGGATCGGGGATACGTACGCTCTGACGAGTGGAAACCTTCCAACCACCTCATCTGGGCGGGATCAGGCGACAATACAAAAATGGTCGCCTAGGAATAGACCGACATCCCATATCCAATTGCATACTCACTATTGAAAGTTAAGGGAGCTAAGTTTCCATTTCGATTGTCCGGCACTAAACGGTCTAGTTGGAAGGCAAAAAAAAAGAACAGGAAGGCAGCAACGATTCTTCGTAAGCCCTGTGGGAGAGTAATCCTTTCATAAAAAGACACAATTGATGATTATTGGCTAGCTGGAGCACGCCGGCCGCCGCCAAACCACACCGGAGCGGATCAATTTCATGCTGACAGTGCCAATTTGCTCGATGGCAGGAGGCAAACGACGGCAACGAAAGCCTTTTTGTAACCTTTATTCACCTGCTCGCTACCAAATGGGAACATTTATTTACTCTTACCCGGTGGTGGGTCCAGTGCTTCAACAGCGGGTCCAAAGGAAGCTTAGTCAAATATTTTACTTGCAACGGTGTTGATGGTGGTAGCGCCATCTAGCGTGAATTTTATGAAGGTTTTTCGCCTTCATGCCGCTGCAAGCCTTTATTTTAGTGGTTTAGTGTTATTCCGATGGAATTTCTTGTAGCCCAGAAAAAAGGGACATTCCTTTCCGCTAGACACAAATGCCCGGCAATAAATCATTCTGCTTTATTCATTATCACGGAAAGGGGATGAATTTCGTTTTCGCTTTTTATGCCTGGGAATGCATTTCCGAGGGGAAGGAAAAAAAGAAGCTTCAAAAAGGGAAAAGGAAACGATTTCTCATGCTCGCATCATAGACGGTAGAGCCATCGTCATCTAGACCATCTGTGTCTACTAGTGCGCCGGTATCCGGGGTCCGGTTCCGGATATGGTTCTAATAAAATGATCCAATAATTGTACAGAGGACGATTGTGGACGAGATTGCAATCTTCCGTGGCCGGTGCCAAAGCAGATGGACTGCTCAAAGGCAGAGTGCGCACTCTACCGGCCATCGGATCCGATGACAGCCAGCTGGAAACGATTTAGCAGGTCTTTTGTGAAGGTCTTCCGGCTGCTAGGTAAGGTGGGACATTCATTTGTTTGACTCCTGCTGACTCCTTATCTTAACGGGCGCTGCTGGTAGAACTGGTGTCACATCCTTGAGCTGGGACGGTGGTTTCAAACACACACACACATACGCGCAGGCACACGCTCCGGAAGCAGATTATGGAAATTCGTTTCGAAACGGTTTCACATGGGACAGATAAAGTGTTATAAGTGGATCTTGACGCCACCCGAAACCTGTGGCATATGTTTCCCGGATGCGTTACGCTTTTGTACGTGTTGGATGTGGGACGCTCGGATTAAATCAGGATTTTCAGCGAAACGCAGAAAGAAAGCGATCCCAAGGTTGGACGTGCCCCGTGCCGTGAAAGACATCCACGGACCAGACATTGTTATTGGATTTGAAACTATTTGCTCCAGTTTTTTTTTTGTCGCAAAGCAAAACTGACTTTAGATCCGGGCATTTGGCCAATGAAGAAGTTGGGCCAGTTCTTTGGGGTGAGGGGCAAAACTTTTCACGCTTATCCTTACGGCTTCTAGTTTCCACCCGGGAAGGCCACCGAAAGTTTATCGCCACCCTACCATCTCCCGGGATGAAGGGTGGCGAAACGTGTGAAATCTTATCTAACAAAAGGGGCAACTAACGACGAACGGGGGAAAAGAAACTGTCCCGAAGAAACTGCTAAACGAAAACGAAGCTGATGGCCATCGGCTGGAAAGTTGTTTTTGGCAAATTTCAGCTGAATTGTTTTTATGATGGGTCCCGTTCCGAACGGGAACAAATAGGAACGGTTTGGGGTTGGGCTTTTGGGGGTTTACTGTTACTGCTTAACCGATTAGCTTCGGGGACCATCGATTGTAATGGGAACGAAATGTGTCGCAAAATGGGTCCTCTAATTCGCCCTGCGGCAACAAACCACCCCCAAAATGGGTTGATGTCCAGACATGAAAATCGTGGTATTTTAGGATCGAAGTGTAATTTCTTCTCGTCACGAACGGGTTCCTTCAGGGGATCAGTTTGAAGAAACTGATGGCGGCCCACTTCCGGTGGTTTATGATCGATGTCGGGTTTGAAATGGGTTCGAATGATGAAACTAACTCCCCCATATCGAGTCATCAAATCAACAACTTCCATTGGAAAATAGCATTTGCCACGCCATACCGTGCGCCACCGTGCACCGGGGGGAACCAAACCGTTTGCCGGAAGCGCTCCAATTCAAGGCCATACCGTGACGAAGTGAATTGTTATTTGTTTTGTGTGCATTTTTTTTTGCTTTTGCACAGCTCCAAACTGCTCCTTTTGCTGATTTGTACGAAACGAACATGGTTCAAATGCAATCGTTGCACGTTTACTACTCCTTCTGTGGGCGAATGTGATGGCTGAATTGCATTCGGTGTAACGTTCGATGCGAAGGAGCGGTAAAAAGGAAGTTAGAGGATTGGTTTGCTATTTTCCACTGCACGGCACCGTATGCAATCAAATTTAAAGTTGGTCGGTATAAAAATGGATCGTAAATAGTTTTTACGTCGCGTGATATGGTTTTGATTAGTGCGAAGTTTGGATGCAGATTGAGTGGTGGAGCTCGGTCGAGAGTAACACTAGAGCGAAATTTGATACACTCGATGTAAAACGAGTGGGTGTTATGAGCTGCAGTTGATTGAACTTCAGGGTTTTTTTTTTATTTTATTTTGTGTTTTATGTGTAACATGTGGGTTAATATTCGTTTCTGTTCATCGTGCGAAGTTCTAATATTATTCTTTATAACAACAAATCTTATGAAAATTTTGTGGTCAAGGGATGTTTTAGGAGACGCGGGGAATTTGGCAAAAGATAATAATATTTTATGGTATTCAATGAACCAACAAAATGAAAAAAAAATCCTATTGGGGGAATAATATAAAAAATCTTCTGGAGTCACTATTGTTGTAAATTATAAAAATCAAATAAACGTCGAATCCGAATCCCAATCGCTCCCTTCGGGTTCTTGGATACGTCAAAATTCTTTCAATTATGCTTATTATATTCCTTCTTCCATCACTTTACGCGCTCCACGTCGCTCATCTGACCAACTCCTACCTTAATCAACACTCCATCATAAATTATGAAAGCACTCATATCCAACTCCTATCAAATCCCGATCAAAACCAAATCGTATCCTATTCGTACCCCAATCGTATTCCAATCAAATCTCAATCCAATCCTAATGGAACTTTAATGAAATCCTAATCCGATTCCAATCGAATCTTAATTGAATCCTGATTAAATCTCAATCGAATTGCAATAGAATCCCAATCGAACCTTTATCGAATCCCAATTGAATCCTAACCGAATCCCAATGGATTCGAATCCCGATCAAATCCCAATCAAATCCCAATCACATCCCAATTGAATTCCAATCCCATCGCAACCGAATCCTAATGGAATCTTTATCGAATCTCAAAAGAATCTATGTGGAATCGGATTCAAATCCCAATCGAATGTCTATAGAAATCAAGACTAAATCGAATCCCTTTGGAATTCCAATGGACTCTTGATGGAATCCAATTGAATCTCAACCGGATTAGGGTCGGATTCGGATTCAATTTTAATCCGAATCTCCCTACACTACTGATTTCCAATCTGTTATTTGTGTAGTTTGGTTTTCTCAAAGCTTTATCTTATGCCAAGCAGTACTGATCCAATAACACAACAGCTACGGGTATACTTCTGCCAGAAATTAAAATCCAACACCGTTTGAGCTACAGAACCGTACATCACCATTCTATTTAACGTGCTGTCATTTGCTGATTGAATGTACCCGTGGTTGCCTCGCAAGACCAGAGTGACGGATATTAGCAATCAAGATCCGAAAGTATAAACGATTAATTGTTCATAAACAATGACTTCGCCCAATTCATCATCCCCCTGGTGTGTTTGTGCGCGTAGCATTAAGCTTTTTGACGTGTAATTTGCGAAGCTAACGTTAACAAACGTGAAAACCGAATTATAATAAAACTGCTAATGAGATCCAACCCCAAAAGCACCGGGGGCTTTCGTTTTTTGGCAACACGTAGGCAACACATTTTATTTTCCCTTGTCCAAACAACCATGACCAGCCCCAATGCGTGATGCTTTCAAGCGATGAAATCGGTAACACCTGCAAAGTAAAGCAAACATGTCCATACGCCCCTTCAAACGTTCGCACGTTTGCAAATAATAATGGTAGCATTAATTATGCTTCTGTGTGCACCACGCAGCTCGTGTCCGTGGACCGGTGCCGATTGATTGTTTGCTATTTTTTAACCGGAAATGAGCCCGACAATGTAATACACCTGGGCACACCATACTTTGATGCAGGTGGCCAGTGTGTGTGTGTGTGCGTATGCGTTTGGTACAAATCAGTCGCAGCTGTGATTGACCCGGATTGGTAAACATAATTATTAAACGATCGCTTTTAAATCGGTAGGATTTTGTAAGCGTGTGGGTTTTTTTGTGTGCATATTACTCAAGGGAAATTTATGGCACCATGTGTTGGTAAATGTCCCTGTAACTATGTGTTGTATCGTAGTTGCGGTGAAGTAAAATACACTATGGGAATGCTTACAGACTATTTGGTCATAACTTTATCATTTGCAAACCGTTTTTCTTTGCAGATCATTTATATAGTTTTAAAATCATACTTGCTTATAAAAATCACAACTATGTGAATTCTAAAATTAAAGGAAAATAATTTCTTCTTCTTCTTCTGTGGCACTACAACCTCGAGAGGTCTCGGCCTGCCATTTCTGGCTTTCTGTGACTTAATTTTACCCGTAGAAAAGTAGTCAGCCTTTCGTACGGGGAGGCGGGTCTGGATGGGATTTGAACCCCGGCCCCGGGAAAATAATTTAACAAACCTTAACCACTCGGTAACAACCATCCACAGCAACACTTTTGTCCACGAGCGACAGCACATTGTCGCGCTATGTGCTAGCTTTTATTTTATTTTCCCACCGGAATATGGACCGGATGGCAGCTGATGTTCCGGTCTCCGATCTCGAGCCCCATTTCCGGGAAACCGGACACAATTCGTTGACTATGCATCCACGGCATAGTTGGCCCGGGTAAACCATGCTTCACCAAACGGACAAGGGGGGGGGGGGATGAATTTTCCTCGTACGCGAACCCGACCAAACCTCCAGGGGATGGAAAAGCTCGCCGGCCAGATGCAACGCGGCGGCTGGTCGAACCCGTTTCGCCGAACGCATAAATATTTTTCAATCTACCCCCGAAAATGCCGGTACAAGACAAATCCACCGTGCCCGGGATCTATCGTCCGTGATCCAATCATGAATCAATCTTTCGTACACGTTTGCTTTACAGCACCGAAGTGTATGCGTTTGTGGTTCGATGGATTCTGCATTGCTGGCAATGTTGCGCCGTTGGGGAGCCAATTGGAACCGGGCTAACCGTACGGTACGGCAAACGATATTAAATTTTCTGAACGATGTTACACGAGCGTGTGTTTGTCGGACGGCCCATAACGGTCGAACCGGTATCGTACGTCGGTATCGTACGGCGAA
Source organism: Anopheles stephensi (assembly GCF_013141755.1). Classification (NCBI taxonomy): domain Eukaryota; kingdom Metazoa; phylum Arthropoda; class Insecta; order Diptera; family Culicidae; genus Anopheles; species Anopheles stephensi. Next base: position 62,476,067 of record NC_050202.1, on the reverse strand, counting down.
GAAGAGTCCGCAGTGTGTAAGAATTGACCGAAATTGGTAAATGAAATAATGCCATGCCCACTTGAGCTGTGGACGTTTGATGGTGTGTCTAGCGAGGAGAGGGGAGGGGAGCGGTGTAGGGAGCGATTGTGTGTCGAATCTGTTGCCTAACTGCTAGAGGTGCTAAAGAGAAGCCTGTCCGCTGGTGTGGTTTGCGGACGGCTATTTTGTGATTCATTTAAGGGTATGTGATGATGGAGTGTAAACGCATTCCTGCTCGTTTAGCGTCAATCACAGCACGGAAAGAGTGTAATCAATTTAGTGTTTTGCGAAAGACACTCTGGAAGCAGCATCGGCATGGGAACAGAGCGATTCGATGTAAGAGGTGTTTAGCCTGGTAAGATATGTTGATGCATAGACGAATAGAGCTTAAAATTCAAATGAAACGCACCGAGTAAGAAAAATGCTTTAACTTATCAAAGCAATTCTTCACTTTTGAACAGCAGAATGCACTTTAAAGTTTTCCCCGCCAGCGAGCCGACAAGCGTTCCCGTTCCCGTGCAAGCAACCAGCATAAGCTACAACACCATAAATCTTACCATCAAAAACTACGCCGGCTCTTTTTTCTTGCGTGTGGATTTTTCCCGGGTGCGGGTCGGGCACGTTCTTTGTCTCGCTGTAATGCATCTCGGTTTGCAAAGTTAGCCCGTATTGTAGAGCTTTCCCTCGCTGTGTTGTCTCCGCTCCAGGTTTGAAAGTTGCGCTGCACTACGATGACTCAATTAAACTTTTATTCACAGGTAGACACACTCCATGATGCAGGAACGGGTGATGTACCAGTCACGTCACCTTGCTCGGAGAAGCGTTTTTGTGAAGTGAAGCTTGTGTTACTTTCTTTCGCACAGCAAACTTCAAGCCTCAACACATTATACGGTTGAGCGGAAAAGAGTTAAGCGAAACCCAAAATCGAAAACTGAGTTCACAACAGACAGAACGATCGCCCTAACTTAATAATAATGGCAACGTTGGAACCCACTAAGCAAGTACACTAAACGCCAAGGAAATGAAGGGAAATATTTCATCTTCACACATGAATTATTTCATCATTTTTCATTCGACCCGCTGGTGAAAAATGATGTGTGCGGGAAGATTGTGCCGTTGCGACAGAACAACAGCAGGAGCAGGAGCGTGTGGTGGCGCTGTATCAATTTTGCTCGCTACAAATTTGTTTCTCGTTGAAAGCCGAACCGCAAACGAGGCCAACAGTCAAATTCCCATGGAGCGTTAAGCAAAACCTCACCTCTGATTCCCTGAAATCCCGTTGGAAAACGTTTAAATTTCCCTTGGCAAACTCGGGGTTGGCTTTCATCAGCTTTCCTTCGGTAGATATTCCACCCTCTCTCAAGATGCTCAAGAACGTCGCTCGTTCCCTGTGTGCTAGGGGAATTTGTACTTCTACTCCATTCCGTACACAGAACACGTCAGCCCGAAAAACAAGCAATCGCTCGGACCAATCACTTGCTAGAAGGGCGAAGCAAAAAACCTTCTCCTTACCTAATGATTATTTTATCGTCCTCTAAAGAGTTGCCAATGTACCGTCTTGCGCTTATTGCTTCGTTAGTTTTCATGTCCCGACCCTCCCGGCAGTTCTTGCAAACCGCCCCCCACCCTGAAACCCGAAAACCATTATCGAGATAGTTTGCCGTTGATAAAATTGGTCCACTTTTCTCGGGCAACGCTTATCTGCGTTGATCGTGGCCGAAAAACAACACTGCTTGCGTCGACTGCTTCGACCAAAGGACGATTGCAGTCGAAATGTCACGACCCTGGCCTCGGTCACGTGCGACAGTGTGAAATCGCTTGCCGGGGAACATTCCCACCCCGTTTGGGGGGAGTAAAGAGGATGCTTTTGAAACCACAACCACTGTTTCGAGCATTTCCCAGCAAGATCGCAACGTGATCGTCTGATTCTAAACGCATTAAAATCATGCGAAAAATCCCTTTCGAATTGGATTTTGGGCCAATCAGAGGCGAAACAAACATTGATTAACGCAGCTGACGGGGCCACTAGAAGCGAGAAGTCAGGTGTTTGCTGGGAACCACTCGGTGCAGATAAGCAAAGCCACCCCAACCCAAGACGGGAATGCTCCCGCGGGAGAGATGCTGCAAAGAACGGCTCTGACGTGCGCGTTCTCGAAACTCTCGCGCGGTGCTGGTGACGCTTCTCACACGATCCCATTATTTCGTGAAATGTCAACAGCGGACGTTCTTGTGACGGGCTTTAGCCGGAATTCGCTCCTAAAGCATCCTCGTCGTCGACTGACGAAGACGCCATTGAAGAGTAGCAAAGCGCAATTCAACCAACCAAACGGATAAGGATTAAAAAGTTGTGCTTCGCCGGTGTGAAACATAGCGGACGAGCTACGTTGGGGTGAAACTTTAATTCAATATTTGCCAACTTTTGAATTTAATTTCATTGCTGTAGTGTGAGCGCGTCGGTCGTTCGGTACGGGATCGGGAATAGTTTCACCGGGTGCATGTAGGGCGTGAGTGAGCGAGCGTGTTTTTGGCTTTCGGTTACTCTGGGTGTTGCAAGTTGCCATATGATTAAGCACGGGAGGGGGACCCCCCACCCCCCAAACGTTGTTGACGAGTGAGGTAAAATATGGTAGTAATTAAATATTATCATAATCCTACGAACTTGAAAACCGACACTTTTCTCTAGAACTGGTTGTTGTGCGGCTCATATGAGGTAATGTGCGTTTATGTAGTTTGCAACACAAAAAAACTAGTTTTTGATATCGATATCGGGACTTTCTGACGAACACAGGTTGTAGGTCGATGGTTTCATCGATATGGTAAAACGTAAATGAAAACAAATAAAATTATAGCAATTACTCATCTTTGGCTAGTGAAGAATCGGCATTGCTAACACTGCGCCAGCCGATAGCTCCATTGCAGGTATTATTATGCATATCAATTTAATGAGTGGAAAACGATTGAATATTATGAAAATAACTAACTAAAATGTTTAGTTCACTTGAATGAGTGCAAAAACCAGGTGGACTATACTCACGTAAGTAAACTTCTTCTTCTTTCCTGGCCTAACGACCTCTTACAGGTCATGCCTTCCATTGCCGACTTACTAGACTTATTGATACCACATAGTTGGATAGTCAGTCCTCTCTATGAGTGAACGGCCCAGGTGGGATTTGAACTCCGGTCCTGGCGTGCGAAGAATGGCGCCACTGTCGCATCTACCACATATTAGTTAAAAAATAAGCCAAAAGACACGTTAGTTAAAAAATCAGAAGTCCCATAGAATAAATATTGAGCAAACCGTTAACAATATATACTTGTTTAAAGTGTGGTTTTATTGTCTTGTAGGCCATATTTTTACCAGAAGTACAAAAAGAGACTACAGAAAATAATTTAGGGGTCTTATTTTATTGTCAGACTCTGAATATGTCACTTGAAAGAGAATTTAAAAGCTAGACCCAATTTATTTTATTAAGTTTTTTATTGAAAACAAAAAACTAAACCGAAATAGATAAAAGATAGTATCAAAAAATGAAACTAGGAAACGAAGTTTGGAAAAAAGTTAACAGCATCATAACAAAACCTTAAATAACCTAAGTTTACAAAAGAAAAGAAGAGATAAAAAAAAATTGAACAACAAAGTAGATAGAACTTACAAATATCGACTAACCTACTATCTCCGTACTAACCTATTTGTACGGAATTTATTTTTTTTTTATGTAAACAAAATATTTATTCTTGATATATTCATCAAAAATAATGAAATAAGCGTCTATCGAACGAAATAATCAGATCAGACGTTCTGTTGAACAATGCATCGTAAATATACTATTTACCCGCCTCATAACTAAGATTATATCATCCTCCCAAAACACTGTCCCGCACAATGTCAATGCTGTCAATTTTTCGCTCAATTTATCTTAGCCGAAAGTATGCCACCCAGAAGAAGTCAGCTATGCGTGTAAACGAATGTTACCGTGCACATTGTTACGCGGCAAAACAACAACCGCATCAAAAAAAACCCCCAACTGCATCTCACCCGATATGCCAATGCCAAACAAGATTTTATATCAACACGAGTTTAAAGAAGGCGTACAAATAAAAAAAGGGGAGAAAAAAAAACCGCGGAACGGTCCCGATCGCAACTCCTACCGTCGTTCCTGGTGTCATCGTGGTGCACACCGGCGTACGTGTGTGTTATTTTTGTAACTTTTTATAGTGCTTCGCTTGTGAGCCGGCCCACACAACTGGCCGCCCCATCCCTATGGTGGCGATTTTCCACACCGGCCGAAAAGATCGGCGATCTGTTTGCACTTGGCCGCATCTGTTTCCACTAAAGCCCCGAACGAAGGCAGCCGTTTGACAGTGGACGAGCAGGCGGTGACGACAATGACAACAGCAGCAACAACAGCAGCAACAGCAACAGCAACACCACCGATTCAAACCACCTTGAGGTGAGGATGGATGAACCTGTGACGAAAACCTGTCACTTGTGCTACATTGCCCCAAGAAAAGAAAAAAAAAACGATGCCATGGCCGCCGGCGGACGTGGTCGGTTCGAAAATGTGTGTTCGTGCTCGGTGGTTTTGGGGAACAAAATCCGTGTGAAAAACTTACCAATTTGCGACGCCTACCCACTCTCACACCCTTCCTCAGGGTGGAGTATGTGTGTGCAAGTGGTTTGTTTTGTTTCATTCATTGGAGAATGCAGATTTTTTTGTTGGTTTTCCTTGGTTGTTGATTCGGCCGCGCGAATGAGTGCGCGAAAATGGCATGGGAAAAGGTGCTCCATTGATGATGATGATGATGGAAAATTATTACGCAAAACAAACACGTGGCAATGCTCATCATCCAAGCTTATTTCGATCCGTTGTCGATCCAAGGATGCCATGCAAACCGAACAGCAGCACACAATCGTTTCACATTCCCTTCGTGGATGGGGTCGGTGGTGCTACGTTGCATTTGTGGGGAATGAAAACTGAAAACTCGTATGAAAATGGAGCACAATTTAAGTGTTTTTCTCGGGCGCGAAAAGTGGGCGTGAGAGATAATTTGATTACTTTTTTGTTGCTTGTTGCCTGCACTTTATGAGGGATTGTGTCTGTTTTGCGTTCAAATAAAATACCTCCAAACCCAAGATGACGGTACTTCGGGCTTCCGGTAACTTCCACAGGATGAGTTTTATCCCGCCCAGGCCTTCCCAAAAAAAGGGAATAAAACCATGCGGTACAAGCTGCTTTATTTATTCATTTTGGGGGACCTTTGCTCTCCTTCATCCGGAAGGCAGGATCTTTTGTTTTATTATGATGTTAGAGCACACTTTAACGTTAGCGGTTCCTATTTTTACCACACCGAACACACGTTTCCGGTTTGGCTGTGTGTGTGTGTGTATGTGTTTGCGTTTGTAAACGCGCGCGTGTGACCGAATAATTCAATCCAAAGCAGTTCCGGGTCTTCCCAGCAATACGTGGAAAACTACCCCGCCCCCGGAACACACAAACGGGGAGCGTGTTTACATCATTTGGCTGGGGAGTTGGGCGAAATGAAGTAAAAATCTTTTTCATATCGTTATTTGATTGAGTCATGGATTGGAATGTGTTTTCTGCCTCTATATCTGCGCTCCGGTACGTGAAACCTTTAAGGGACACTTGTTATTACGTGTATGTGTGTGTGTCTGTCTGTTTTTTCGCGAAAAACCCATGTTTATCATCTTTTTCTTTGCATCGGATCATCGGTCATCTGACAGTGTGTTGTTGTCGTTTGTGCCGGTTGATTCATCATCATCTGAATACTGTTTGTTGGTCGCTACGATGGCCAATACTGAGTATCTCATCGATATAATATTTCTTCCTTTCTGATCGTGGAACAATTTCCACCAGTGAACGGAATGTGCAAATTCATGTGAAACAATTTACCGAACGGAAGTTCTGTTTGGACACCATTACAATGTGGTTTAAAAAATGTGTGTGTGTGTGGGAATGATAAGCTAGCTAGCAGCATTTACTTTGATCTCGAGAGGAGTATGGTTGGGCAAATGTTTAAATTGATTGGATGCCTCGCATACAGTTCCCGCTAAACGGTCCATTAGCTTCTTCCGAGGAAAGCTCGAAATAAACCGCATTGTTGTGTGAGCTGTTTGTTATTCTACAGTCATTATATCTACGTTTGTTTAACTGATTGTTTGGGGCGTTTGGTTTGGATTTCATTGTTGAACTTTAACGCTCAACCAAACTCTCCATGTAGCTTTACTTTATCTTAACACATAGCAATAAGTCTGCTACTCCAGTATTACTTGGGTATATCCTGGTTTACCGGCGCCGGTCTTGATACGGTAGGATCGAGGTTCAAATCCCATCTTAAACGCACATTTTACCACAATTTTTTTTTTGATATTTTTAGCATTAAAAAGGTTTTTTTTCCAAAATTGAATATCTTATAGTGGGGAGCTTTGAAACAGCTAAATCCTACGCCATAAAATGGGAAAAACATGACGCTTTAAAAATGCTTTGAGCCTCTTTAGAAAATTGGATTTGAATATCTCACGCAGTTTTCGCGCTATTCTGAGAGAATAAGATTTTTGTATTGATTTTTTATGATTTTTTCACTTTTATTTTTTATGACTACTGCGAGAGAAATCTTTAGAGATAAAATGTTGTTCATTGAAATTTGATTAAAATTTGCTGTTGTCGTGTAATTTCTTATAATCCCGGAACTGATATATGTTTCACAAGGAGTTTGTAAGGAGACTAATTCGCTATTTGATTGCACATAATCCTCCTCGTTTGGGATGCTGCTATTATTTGTAATAGGCCTAAAACGATAGATTTAAAGCTTAATTTGTGTGCCATATAGCTATTTAACATAATCATCATTTGCATACCTGACAACCACCAAAAACATGCCCCAAACTCCTAACATATTGGAGATTGGGCTGTACCAATGTTACAGCTCAAAACCCCCCCCCCAATTTCTCCACCACTCTAGTGCAGCGCTTAATTTGCCAATTTATTTCCTTTTAACAGTCATTCCCAACACTAATCAACAATCTCTGCCGCCGGTCGGTAATAACTCACCGCTCCGAAAGCTTTTAACTTCACCGGTATTGCAATGGCCAAACGGGCAGCAGTCCTAAAACCCGATAACCGTCCTCCCATCGTTCATCGCTCATAATGTTGTTTGCGTTGGAACAATTTTAAACTTCACATTCACTTAGCTATATTGTTCCGATAGACCGGGCGTACCGGGTGGCAACCCGGGCTTAGTGTCCGAGCAATGCGGAGCAGCAGCAGGAAAAGACATGACGATATGAAAGAATAACGCACCCAGCAAATCGAAGTTATACACATTTCATAATAAAAACCTTTCGCCATGCGATAAACACGCTTGCTTCCGTTCGGGTGGAACGAGTCCATTTGACAACACACACACACACATTATACACATTCCCCTTTTCCCGGGAGGGCCTTCCGCCACTTCTGAACGACGGGAGAAGCACGATGATGGTCTCGATAATGGGGAATGTGATAAAGTTTCCCATTTTGTCATCAATAAAGTGTCCACGAGCGGGGTGTCTTCGCTTGTTGCGCCCGGTGCTTGCTGGTCGGACGTGTGTTTGCGTTAGGGCACGTTTTTCTCTCTGCTGGGAACTTTCATTTTTCCGAGGCCAATTGCTGTGGTGCATTTGGTCAAACCACAAATGGGGGAGCATTTTTCCTAGGTTTTTTAATGATTATTTGCTGCAGTAGGGATCGTTGATGAACCGGACTTCCAGTGAGTTTATATTTTTATTTAACATGAATAAACTGTTAATTCTTAGTGTAATTCTGTTGTGGAAAACTCCTTTACTTAAATTAAAATAATAAAGTTTTTACTCTAAACTTTTATGCTAAAGGGCCCCGCAAATTGGCGGGATAATAATTCATTATTATCCCGACTTTAATTTGCACAGTGCCCAGCATATGCTATCAATTTCAATACATAGTAGCGCTCTATCGCTTTCTCTACCCCAACAAACACACACCCCAGGAAGTCAATATCGAAGGTTAGATGGGGGCCCAACCGACCGATCATGTACTGATAGCGTTCAATTACATCGTTTCGATCCACATGGTTTACCAAGCATGAGGGTGTGTGAGTGTGTGTGTTTAGGGAGAGCAAAAAGGGCATCGAAAGCTTGTAGCAAGATTTATGACACTGACCACGAACCCACACATTTACACATCCATCCCAGATAAACAACGATAAGAACTACTCGTTACAACGTAACCTACGACAACGCAGTTGAAAAGTGCACCCGGTAATTGAAACGATATGCAACGGGTGCAACATCCACAGAAGCCCTGCCCGTATGTGTGTATGAATCCTTCACAAAGACCTACAATACCCGGAAGGAGTTCAGGAGGTTGTTCAGGAGGTTTCCTTTGGGCTTTAACCTTTTGCCAGGTGGTTCATGATGTCCTGGGCGGTAGTTGGGGTACGGATTGGTGGTTGGCTCCTTTGGAGGATTATTTCCCCACCAGAGGAAATGCGCCCTTTAATGTTATCGATACACACATGCACAACTTGGTGACGTGTAAGGTATCTTGCTGCAGGGAAAAGTGCATGGAAAATAAATAAAATCGAATCCCTTTCTGCCGAGCTATCCAACGAGCGTACTTCCCCAACGTAACTTGCCCACAAGACAAGAAGTTCTTTTTTTTCATCTGCTTCGTACTCCGTACCGTAAAATGGGAAAGTTTTAACAGTACATGCACCACACTAGAGCTAGTAGAATAGGTAGCAAAAGGCTTCCGCAGCAGCTAGGCTAACCAGAGCTAGTAATTTACAGCATGTAATAAGTCTTGCTAGTTTTCCAAACAAAAGTTTGACCATTTGGCCGACAGAAAAGCAGCACGGTCGAACGGGGACCCATCCGCAAGGGAACGTTTTACATGTTAATTACTGCGGACGATACCCAGCACCCGTAATGGATGGATGTTTGCAAACAACTCCGGGAACAAGATGTGTAGTTCTTTAAGTCCAATCAACATAAATTTATTTCCATAAAATGGTGCAGTTTAGTTTCCGTGTCATCCTTTGAGAGAGAGAAAGAGCCAGTTGATTAGCTGTCAAACAAAAAAGACGGGGCGACAAAGCATCACAAATCAAACCAATTTTGCTGGCCCCACCTAATTGTTGCGCCATTTTGATGGTTGGGTTTGCCGACAACACATACGTTTAATTGGCAGTGCTTACATTATTTGCCCGACAAGCTAGTTCATTGCTGTTGATGATGATGATGTGTACTGCTAATTGGCTTCACTCCGTATGTATATGTGCGCTGGGATTTTTATCGCACGAATGAATGGCATACGGACACCGGGGACATACCGGGTGGTGGTGCAGTCTGTCCGAAATGCTGGTTCGTCCCTAATCTTTGCTGTCATCCGGTAGGTGGACGATCTCGGGTACGATCTGTTGTCGAGCAAGTCGAGATTAGTACAGGAATTACGTGCAATGAGGATGAAGGATCTGTTGTGACCTGCTTACCTCGGCGAGAATTTACTGGAATCTTGTCCTGTCCCGTTTTCGTCTTTTTTTTTTTTTTGCACGAGCTTGCGTCAACTTGTGCGATGAAAGATGAAAAGCACCCGGGTCGGGCGTGTCTATTGACCGGGCAGATGTAAACCATCCGCCGCTTTGCCACGGGCACGGTATGTCGTCACCACTGGCACACTGGCAATGGATGACCTGCCCTTGTCAACAGTGCGTAATTGATGGCGTAATCATATGTGGTAGTGTTGCGCACACACACACGGGAGGGCGGCGACACGTTGTTACGGGGAAGATATCCTGGACTCGGGGTCAATGGGAGAAGAAGCAGTGGATATCGTTTTCACAGAACTAACCGAACTGTCCCATGGGTAGAATCGAAATGTCTCGGTGGAATGGTAGTAGAAAAGGGGGTTTTACTACGTCCGGTAGGTAATTGATGACTGTTGCAATTTTGGGTTGAATGAATCCCGAAAGGTATCCAGGAGTTACAAGAGCGACACAAGCGTATGGGAAGAGATTGATCATTAGAGGTAGAGATCTTTATCGGAACCTTTTTTGTTGGAAGAGGTTAAGCAAAGGAATCATTTTGGAAGACTGTAACTGATCGCTTGTCCAGAAGGGATATTTTTCGTTTAATTTATATCATCAAAGTTAAAGTAGAAACGCCCGTACGGAGGACAGAACGCTGAACATGTCAATCACGTTCGTCCCCGGCATGGTTCGGATGCCACAAATTGGCACCATTCTAGCTAGCAAGTGCTAAATAAAGAACAACTTCCCCTCCGGGACTCGTGCGGGAGTATCATTCGTTAATGAAATCCCACTGCAGAGTCATTACTATGCGGGCAGTTACTTCATCTTCTACGGAGCAAGCAGCCCGGCAGCTCGTACCATCCTCAGCCTCGTCCTTCTGTTTGCCAATTCGCTTTGCCAGTTTCGTAAGACCGACTGTGTGCGACAAAACCGCTCTACCCATATTCTTTCTTTGGGAATAAAGTACCCCAGACACACACACAAAAAAAAAGCTAGGGGAACGGAAATCTTCTTAGGGACCATAAATCCATCCCCGGAATGCGGATCCAGCTGCTCTATCCCTAATGTGATGCAATTCTTCGGTCGAATGCGAAAGGAAGAAGGACCTCAGAACAGGTCAATCACTGTCAGCGTGATCAGAGTTCGTGCTCGGAACCTCGACGAATTTCGTATGCAGCAGCAAACACTCTTCGCACACGCCCTGGGGCGACGGGCCGCTTGTGTATTCGTAACGCCGTATCTCTGTCGTGGCCAGCGCGTCAATCGGTGCATCGATTGCAAAACATTTGCATCCCGATGCAAATCAATCGCCACCAGACACACGTCCTTTCGGGGTTGGGAAAGCACTTTTATGGAGTTAAGCAAACAGCTGCAGTAAACTATCGGTCCGCATCTTGTGAGCCATTTTTATCTACCGAGGTGAGTTTAAAAATCTGCAAAAGATAACGATGTTAACCGCTCGCAAGAAGCCATTTGTGGAAAACGCTGACACTCTGTGTGTGCGCGCGCTTGTATGAGTCGGCGGAGTCTACCCTTGAAACAAGTTGGTCCCTTTAAGTCTCGTAACGTATCGGTATCGGTACAGTGACAAAGCTACCCACCGTAACCGAAAGGACAAAGGCACGAGCTTCCTTCCAACGGTGGAGGATTCATTCCTTTGCGCTTCTCGTGCTCCGTGGCAACATAGTTTTGCTTACCTTTGTAAGAAGCGTTTAAAAAAGCGGACATCAACATGCTAAAGGAATTTTCCCTTTATGTACGCGAAGGCACTAGTATTAAGGTGAAACCATCCACGACGGGTGGTGCACAGCTCCGTAGCGGGCGTGTTATGCCACGGACAACTTAATAAATTTTGGCCTCCGGCGTACCGTAATCCGGCGTACGCCATAAAACGGGGGGCTCAGCTCGGGTTGCTAAATTTTCTGTCCAGTCGTACCTCAAAACATTTCTCACACAAACAGTTGTGGAAGTATTTGCGCACCGGTTCTTCCTCGTTCCTTTCCTGTTTCTTTCCGCCTGTATCGAAGATTAACTTTCCGACACTCAGCAACAGCAGCCGAAGCGGCAAAAGCGATGAGCTGTGACGCAGGGGATCGTGGTAGGAAAATAGTGAAAATTACGACTTTCCCATTGGCATTTGCTGTTCGACCTGGAAGCCTACGGTTCTCCTGTGGCGCAGTGATAAAAAAAACCCCTCCCGGCAGGTATATGGTGTGAAAATCTGGCTGATGATAGCAAATAACAGCTTGAGCGCCTTGGCACGTGTTGGTCGATCTTTACGTTCGATAGATTCGAATCGTCTGGCTGGTTAAAGGTTATGTTTGTATTGGGGTTTTGTTTTCCTTTTTGTCGTGTCTCTTCAGCTCCAGTGTTTTCGGCGAGTTATGGCTCCACACGAGGCTGCCAAACCTTACGGGCGCTCGGGAAAAGCGGGTTTATGTTGGACATTTTGCACCCCGCAACTCTTCACTTGATTTACTGATCTTTACTTTCGCAAGCACCACCACGAATGTGGATGTGTGTCGATTTTTCTGTGCTTAGTAGGCTGTCGGACAGCTGGGACTGCCTCCTGTGTGGTGTTTATTTTTGTTTCCATGGTGCTCAGAATCGGGCAAACAGCAACGTCTGAGCCCGACTTTATTCGTTTAAAACGATGGATGATCAGAGCAGCCCATGGGTTGATGTGTGCCGGCCGGACCTTGCTGTGCTTCCGGGCAAGAGGCCACAAAAATTAACGACCCGTGGCCGTGGTAAACCATGGGAAAGAGAAATCGAAGAAAAAAGCATAAAATAGTAGGAGTATTTTTCCGAAGAGCTTGTGTAAAAGGATCATGTTGAAAAAGTGGCCATTGTGTGTTTGTGTGTTCCTACCCGTACAAGACAGATTGATCTAGCCGAAGACTAGTGTGAAACCGCGCGTTGGTCGGGCACTTTTTCCGGTGAATATGTTACCAACCGCTGCTATAAGGAACGCTTTCACTTTTACACCTTTTTCATGTAAAAACCGGACCGGGAAAAGGGTCTTTCACCATAACACCGTGCTGTGGGTAAGTAAACATGCTGTTTGCTTGGAAAACCCGCCCCGGTACAAATAACTAAGAGAACAATGGAAACGGGCTGCTACTATGTCTAAATTTGTTCGCGGGTAAGCTTGTACAAGCTTTAAAGCTAAACGAGCCATATGGGTTTTTTATTTCTTCGCCAAAAACTAACAGCAGGGAACAGCGACTGAGCGAACGGAAAAGACAACATTTATCATCCGGGCAGCTAACGCTTTTCCGCTAGCAAATCCGCCGGCCCGACCCCCTTTTTTGCTCGGCGCTTTGGCCACAGTGTAAACCGACCGAACAAGTAGACTATTTAACCGCACGGATGGTATTTTTCCCAAAACTTCGTTCGCGTCGAACTGCCTGGTATGTGTGTATTCGGTGGGCGCGGGCTTTTGGTGCAGCAAATATTAGGGTTGGCGGCGTATTGAAGCTATTAATTTCGTATGAATTTAGGGAATGTTTTTCTTGTGTTTAGAGTTTGCTGGTTTGGATAAATTGTTTACCGTTTTGTTCTACTCAACAAAGATCTTCTCTTGGGAAATAATTTTCCACCGCGAATTTTTGAATAGATTATAATCATTTGGTTCCCATACTGAATAGAAATGCTCCTTAGGTTGATCTATTCTGATCATTCCCAGTCTACCATTAGCTACAAACATCTGAACATCTGAAGCATCTCATGGAACATAATTATAGTTCCAGCTCCATCAAGTGCAGCAAACCACTTTTGTTTTCCCACAATGTTATCATATCATTTCCCATCGTATCGTCTCCGTAATTGGTTGGTTTGATACCATCTGGCAAAAGCAGGAGAGATGAAATTTAATCCATCTTGTTTTACTTTAATACTGATTAGTATGGCACCTAAAATTAAAGTTTCCTTCATAATACAGAATACAGATTGAAATTGTTTAAAATTGTTTTGTGAACATTCTGATGATGTTCAAGGATGCTATTAGCTACATACATGGCTATAAACTTGAACAATTTCTGTGATTTCATCGCTATTTGCCATGGAAGACTTTTATCATAAACTATATGGGGATTCAAACCCCATCCAGAACGCATCCCTGCACGCAGGACTTGAATATCCAGCTAAGGGTGAAATCAAGTCACGGGAAGCTAGCAATGGCTGGCCAAGACCCCTCGAGACTGAAGAGCCAAACAAGGAAGAGTTATGGGTACTGATAAGGTTAAAACTCATTTGTAAATGTATTTAGCATAAATTTATATCGAGATCATAAGTTCCATTCCCATCATCCTCTAGGTGTCACAATTCACGCAGTAGGCTTGGAGTAGCTGAATTTGCACGATCAGGACAGTGCCGCTGTTTTGTACTGGCACACGAATAGCTTCAAGTGTTTTATGTCCCGAGACAACCGGAGAACCCAAGAGCTCCACAAAATTTCGTCTTTGGCGTGGATAATCTTCCAAATTTTCCATTAGTATTCTTAACGGGTTTTGAAATTTTGAAGATCAAAATCAGTTTTCAATCAATTTTGAACGATATTTCCGAAATGTGATACAAAAATCAAAAATAAAACCAGGCAAAGCAATAATTTGAAATAAAACATAAGATTGAAGCTAATTACCATTCAATTATGATACGATCTTTTTTCCCAATATTAGCTCTATCAATATTAAACGGTGTTGCACTACGACGTCATTTCTTTCCCCCACCAAACTAATTAGCACATTCAGTTCGTGATGGGTAATTAAACTTTGACTTATCACCTGACGTTTGATTAGCATTGTACTGGCGGCACAGAAAGTGCCGAAGCACCTTCCTCGTGTTTAAGACTTTCCGCGAACAACCGTTCATCGCTGAAGCTTAGCGTCGGGCTCGTTTTGAGCAAAATAAGCTTCCATATGGTGTTGTTTTCCATCCTTCCACCTTCAATCGATCAATCCCGCATTTCAACTCAACGCCAAAATTGATAACTTTGGCGGTACACGCCTACACGCGCATAATGCGTCGAAGATTATGCAAAGCATGTATTTCGGCCTTCTTCGGGACACGCTGCCCGGGGCGAGGGAAAATTGATTTAATGACATCGGCATTTCGAACGCTCTAGAAACTTGCCACTGGTCCGTCCGGTTCGGTTCGTCCGCTCGACCAAGCACCACGGCACGGTGGTGAAAGGATTTGTATGCAATCAAACTTTTCTCAATCAAAGGCTGCTGCTGGGTGGCTCAAGTGGTGGGATGGGCCGGTTCAATCCGTTGGTTGTTTCCAGCAAATTGATTAATTTTAGCAGGCACACACACACGCACACTGCGATAGGCGCCCACTACTGAAAACTTTCTCTATCTGTGAGTGGTGAATGGTGAAGAAATCAATTCTTGTGAATTTTAAAGCTTCCAATATTAACATATACGGGTAAGATAAAGCAGTGGTTGGTTCGGTATTTTCACAGAAAGAACTGATGAAAATTTATTCAATTTCGTAGCACAGTGCAAGCGATGGTTCTTCTATTCAAGGAAGAGCCTCACAGTGAGTTACAGTGAGCAAATTATTTCATCTAAAGCAAAGCGACAACGGGCACCGAATAGTGCGATATTTAATCTACTCTCAGTTACAACCGACCGTGCAACGATTTGTGTGTCACTCACTGTAACACTCGTCTCGAGGGTGCTCCGGTCAAGCCAAACTACTTGTGGTAGTTTGCACAACCAACTTTAGCACACCAGCATGCATGCGCCAGACCAGATCAAAATGCAAATGCACTTCCGGCAGCAGTTAAATACCCATCGGAGTCATTGTCAACGAGACACCGGTTCGAATCAGCAAACCGCTTCCGGACGCAAACGTACCGAACAGAGCAAATTGATTCCCGAAAGTAATTGAAGTTGAAAAGTCCATCCCTTTCTAATGACGTACGGCCGGACGACTCGCAACCTTCTGTCGTACCGATGAAATATGGATAGGTTGGCACCGGGCGGCTAGCAGGAACAGCTGGCCTCACCATCGATCGGTCGGACACCCACGTGTCCGCTATTATTAGGATGGAATCGGAGAAACACTCGCTTTCCGGGGAGGGGGAAAGGCCAAGTGTTTTCCGGTGTTATCGTATCTTAACCCCTGCGGGACAAACACAAACACACAGACAAATGCTAAATTCGGCATTGATCCTTGAGCTTCCGCATTTCCTTCCGCTTCGTATCACGCGCTTCGTAGCCTTTCAGAGTACCGGAGAATCCGGAGGGACTGCGGGTTTTTTTTTGGAGTAGAAGAGAACATTTTGGGTGTCGTTTCTAATTAGCTCTGCTGGCTGCCGTATCGCAGCGAAAAAGGAAATTGTAGCCTAGAGGATGTTATTATTTGTGTGAAAAACATGTCCCCGGTCAGCTCTCCCCAGCTGTCGGGTTCGAAGTCGAAGCGAAGACAAGCAAAGCCCAAAAGCAAACATCATTCTTGTCTGGCCGTTTCTCTTTTTTTTTTGTACCTCAAAAAACATAGAATCATTTCCGTTCCTTGCTTCGCTTAGAAAGAACAAAAAAAGGAACTCTATTTATATGTCCATTTTTTTCTACGCCCGTCTACGATACTTTAACGGGGTTTTTGTTATGCTTCATCAGGCAGACGGCGAACCGGATTAGCAGCAATTAGGGGTATCCTGTTTGATGTGGTTCGAATGATTTAATGCTTTTTATTAGTCCCGGATGCGATTAGCGGAGTTTCGATGGGAAAAAAGTACCGATAATCATCCCACCAATTTGAGCAAGTTATGAAGAACTGTTGTTACTTTTTCAAGCTTTTTTTAAGATTTGAGTGGGTAAGGAGGTTTTCGTTTCCATTTAACTAAGACTAATATTGGAGCAGTCTGTTGGTCGAGATACGGCAGAATGGGGTATCGAATCCAGCTCTCATTCCAACGCAGGACAGACTATCCAGCTACGGGTGAACTAAGACTCCAGTAGTAAAGGCAGTCCAAAGTCTGGCGACCATCTCTAGCAAAACTGTCTGTTGCGTTGAAACTAGGCTTCAGACACAAGCAAACATTAGCCAGCAATTTCCATTACCGGTGCCTACATAAATACAACGGCTCCGGAAACCGCACTATCGTTAATTACTTTCCGAACCGACACCCAAAGTACAAACGTGGTCAAATCACAAGGCTAATCACATCTCCACCGGTACCGATTGTCTATCTAAAATGACGGAAAATTAATTACGCCAAATATCCCGCGGCAATATTGCAGAACCCACACACACACATACACACACACACACGAGCGCACACTCGCCATGTGTGCCATAGCCACCACTTAAAAGGTTACAATTGCTCGAGGGCAAAGGTGCCAGTGGCTGGCACGTGCAGGTGTGTGTGTGTGCCACACATGAATAAAATGGTGGGCAAATAAATGCTAATGAATGAAAGGGGAACGGTGGTGGATCCTGGAGTCGGTGGTACGTAGGATTCCTGGAGGAAAAACGATCCACGTTTACTACTGTCGGGTGCTGTCGCTCGGCACCGGCAAACCGCAAATGATGTCGCAAATGATTTGTTTGCATGCAGCTGTACGCTTTTACACGGTACATCTTTAATAGGAAGTAATGGGTGCCGCAGGGTGTCATCCAGCGTCCGCCCCGTGGTCCGGTCATGCAGCTAGGTGATCGTTAGCGTGAATTAGTATTCCGTTACAGTTTGCTATACATTTCCCCTTTGACAAACAAACGATGCTCTTCGTCGCGATAAGCGTTCCAACGGTTCGCTAACACCGGCAAAGACAATCGGCGAAACTTTGATCAAAAGTTAGTCCGCTTGACAAATGCGCTAATAATGCTTAGCTAATAAACGAAGCGAGTGTTTATTAGCGAAAGGTGGAATTGGAATCCTCGTGGGTCCTGGTACCCTTTTTTGGCTAACGATGATAAGGATAAAGCCGGTAATACTTTTCAATCCAACGCTCCTACTTTCATGCTTCGAAAGTCGTTTGTGTCATTCTTCTCGCGCAAAGAAGGTGAAAGTCGTTCGCTTCTTTTTTACCCCCTTTTTTCTCCGCCATTCTCACTATCAGCGATCTTTGCTTTGTGAGGGGAGTTTTTGAAGTTGAAGAACTTTTATTTACTCGAAGCAACCCCGAACCAAATTCGTGGACCAATTTTGGGGTTTCGCAAAGCGGTCAAGAAAGTTAGTCGTTCGTTAGACGTCGTTTTGGTTCGTGTTTCGATTGCTTTATTTTCACACACCCTTTTGATGCCAATTCCAAACCGAGAGAAATAAAAACAATTCTCAGACGAGACGTGGTCGAATCGCAGGTACTACGATCCGTCAAAACAGTGCCACAACTTGAACTGCTTACGTTTGCTTCATGGAAAATGTGTTTCAGTTTTATTTTTTGCTGTGGGCCTATAGGTTTGTTGCCGATTGGAGGAGTGCCCACGGAACGTGAAACGGCACCATCAAACGCAATTTGTCAACTTTTAATGAGATTTGAATGATTGGAATGGTAACACGGGTTGGGCTTGGGAAGTGAGGAGTGTGAAGGACTAATAAGCTACAAATCGGAATGTGTTAGTACTAGGGCCAAAACTTTAAGTAGAATAGTGATGAATAAGTGACGGGCGCTAATAGACATTGACGAAGAATCAAGGTGCTTCGAAACGATTGTCAAAACATCACAACATAAAATAGCAAACGAAGAGCTGAGCTGTGTGTACGTGCGTATCCCCAACCGATCTCCCCCCAACGGAGCTAGGACTGTAAACGTAACGCACGAAAGGTGAAAGTGGCCACCAGGGAATGTGGGTTAGAACCTATTAATAGATAAATCATTCCACCGCATATTATCGCGTGAAAAGTTAGAGTGAACCACCTGGCGTCTCCATCTTTATGAGGTGAATCGCATCAAACCGACACATGATATTTTAGCACTTTTAATGGGTGTCGAAGAGAGACAGATATTGTACTGCTTATTGTAATGCAGAGGAAACGAAGCATTTTTTGTGGTTTTTAAATAGCATTGTCTATGTTTTTTTCGTGTTTCAGACAATAACAACAGGTATTGATTAGGAAGAAGAATTATGAAGAAAATATTTGGTATTTCAATAGACTCTATTTAAAAAATCAAATATAATAGTCACCTTCTGATAAAATATACATTTAATAAAAGTATTTATAAGGGCGGTTCGATGACCTAGGCGACTGCGGCGCCGGCCTTCTCTCAGCAGGACCGGAATTCAATCCAGACCGCTTTCCTGTAGGTAGGACTGACTACTTTACTACGGGTAAAATAAGTCACTGAAAGCCAGAAATGGCAGACCGAGACCTTTCGAGGTTGTAGTGCCAAAGAAGAAGAAGATATTTTTAGAAGATCAGGCGGTGGAAGAGGCTCCGGTCTTCACAGGGCAGCACCAGCGTTAAAATCCTATCTATGCCCTTCTCCCATAGAAAGGACTGACTATCCAACTATGTGGTATCAATAAGTCTAGTAAGTCAAAAAAGGCAGACATGACTTTAAGGTTGTTAAGCCAATAACAAAGAAGAAGAAGAAGGAGTATATTTTATAGAAGAAAGTATTTACATCTTCGCTAGACTCTATTTATCTCTATTTATCTCTATTTCCTTCGCATAAAATGTTCTTCTCTTTTTTTAAATAACGCCTGGTTGGAGTTAACACCAATAAATCAACGATTATTATGATGTTATCTCTAATTTTACATTAAAAAACACTGAAGATGCTCGTAAAGATAAAAGGGTGTTAATGTCTGATTTTTGTCTGCATGTAGACTTCAAAAAGTCCAATTGAAAAAAAAAATTAAACTTATTAAATAGTATCTTTAGTTTGTTTAATTCAATAATTACTACATTTATGAAACCAACAAAACACATAAGACAGCCTGATGGCATGCCGATGGAGGCGCCAGTAGTTGACTCAAAAGCGACTGACATCAGGCTTCCTTCTGAACTATTCAGCAAAGGATAAATGTATTCCAGGAAGCTAGAAATTGCTTCAAAAATCTGCAGACATGCTCCAAAATAAATTTTGCTTATCTTTTGATAAAACACCTTTTTACAAGGAAAATCAATAAAATTCTACTGACGCACATAAAACCATTCTGCATCTTTTGACGTTCGCAAATACTGCAACGCAAGAGCACGCAAGATACGCCGAGCACCATTAAAATAACGCCAATCATCTCCTTCTATCGCTTTTCCCTCCACATTCAGACAGGAAAAAAATACACTCATTAAATTATGGCGCAAAAGGAAATGAAATGAGCCAGCATAAAGTTGCTAAATACAGTTGGGCATATCGAAAAGTTTACTGTCATCGGCTTCACGGCAAAACGGGGCTTGGAGGGTTTAGATCTTTTTTAAAGCAACCAACCGACCTTAGAATTTCATTCCCTTTCAGTTCACTTTAAAATGTGATAAGAATTTATGCACAATCCACCGAAACCTTTCGAAGCAGCGGAAACACACACTATCTAGCGGGCCCGATCCATGGCGCTGGTACCGATGGTTTTGTTCTGTTTTTAGGGTGCATTATCTCGATAGGGTTGTATCTGACTTTTCCTTTTTTTCTGTACAAAAAAAAACCTTCATTTTACCTTCATTAACAGCACGCGGTCGAGAGGGATCAAACATTGCGCGAAGGGATCGAAATTATGGATGAAATGTGTTTAAGCAGCTAAAATTTTTGCACACAAAAAATATGTGAAATCTTTACCAACCAAAAACTACCCCGTCCCGACCCCGGGTGGAAACGGACGCGGAAACGATATCCGCAAAAGGTAGCGTAAGATAATCATTGCTTTTATTCCGTAACCGTAGCCCTGATTTTCCTCGGGTCCTCGCCGTTGTTTCACGGCACGGCACTCACGGCAACACGTGCAACGGAGAAGTCCGAAATATGGTGGAAGTCAATTCAGTAGTCAGGTCCTGATTGTGTTTTTGACCTTTGCCTAATTATGAAGCATTGGTTGGGGAGAAGATTTGGTTTCTTCGACCCACGGTAAGGTTACCTGTTCGTTGCCTCCGGTGCTGTTCCGTTGATTCCTACATTCATTTCATTTGGGAGTTGTGCTCCGCCTTTCCTGCACTTTTCCCCGAAACGTTTCTCGCGAGCCTCACGAGATGGCTATCGCCATCCAAACGAGCACAAGTTATAAAGACACACTTTGCAACTGACTTCACCTTACGAGAGAGAGATTTTTTTTTGCTTATCTTTCCCCTTCTGAGGATTCTTTTTCTCTCGTTCGCCTTACAGTTACACTTTAGCGAGGTACGATTTATGATTGCTATTTCCTTTTTTTTCCGCTCACAAACACAGATTTTCTTTTGGCACACTGTTTCGGTGATGTTCACTTCCCGAATCACTTGTTACATCGGAAAATTTATGGCTGATTAGTAATTCAGGGCAGGCCTTTTTGGCGTGCCCCAACACCGCGACACTTGAACTTGAGCTTGAACGCTAGGCAACGAACAGCTCACTGCGCTGGAAAATTGTGGGGAAAAAACAAGGCGTATAAATATGGTATGAATTTGCTAGGAACCTTGCCACATTCGTTTTTGTTCGCTGTGATCGATTGCAGACACTTAAGTGGTGAGGTACCTTTCGCTACATTTCGCGCATAAAGATCGATTCTCGGATGGAAAAGCCATAAAGAGCACTACAATCCGACGGATTCAATGTGCAACGCAAATCTTTAATTGCCCCGCCACACACCATCATTAGCACGAATCGAAACGCAACGGAAACGCAATAAATCGGACACGAGCGCCATCACAGCAGCTGACACACAGCAACAGAACCGTCCGTGGGGTTTCGCTTTCCATTTCCTCGAAAGGCCCAACAAAACCTCGGGCCTGTGAGTGGGACCGTAACGAGCAAAAGTTTACCCCATTGAACACACTACCATCGAACACGCCGGGGAAAGCCGTTTTGTTCCTGTTACTCAACAACACTTTCCACCAGGTCACACTGCACCGCCCCGGGGAGGACACTACTTTTTTAATTAAAACTACACAACAAACAGCAATCACCATCGGGCTGCCGGATGATCGGTACACTTCCGACACTTTGCCACCCTTTAGGCAGCTGCCATTGCGAAACGATATTACGATGATCGGGGTTGGATTTCGAACCGGAAAAGGAATGGTGGAGAGCAGAAAAAAAACCCCAGCCCCAGTGAACCTATCGCGAAAACCACTGCCAAAGCGTATTGGCAGCAAACAAATGATACTGACTGCTTTCCCTTTTGATCACCGTCGATCCTATTTGCTGCATCCAATCCGCCTTACATCGTGAGGAGGGAATCGCGTTTCAGAAGATTAGCTGGTGGCAAGTGCCATTTTCCTGTTCACAAAGTACACTCGGGACACACTGCTCCGTGCCCAGGGAGAGAGTAAGCGAGAGATAAAGTGATCACAATTAATTTGTTTGTTTTGTTGGTTGACTTCTTGGTGTCTTGTCTCTCTCACTAGCTCCGGTTTTACTGTCCAATGTGAGCAACGTCAAGGGCATAACTATAATTTGATGGTTATTGCTTTGTTGATGCGCTTGTTCCTTTACTGACATTTGTTTGGTCATTCCTGTTGGCATATCCGCTTGTTTTGCTTTACTTTTCCCTGTTTCTTTGACACTCTTTTTTATGGTGATTTTTATGCTTTTGTTTTTTCCCCGTTTTCCTATTTTATCTTCTTTATTTTCATGTGTTTTTTTATTAACACTTTTCACACATTTTTCTACCTTATGTTTTCATAACACACTCGAGATATTTTCAGCTTCCCGTGTACGGCCCGCCATCACTCGTAGCTACTTTCACGTTATCGGTCAAGTGTTTTGCGTTCGAGCACACATTTTGCTCACGGGAAAACATCGCGGTCGGTCGGTGGCAGTTTCTTCTTTTAATGCCTTTTTTTTGTTTTTATTTGTCACAAGGACAGCCACACGCGACGGCAGTTCCTAATTATTTTTATTCCACATCAAAACCACGCACGCCTGTGGTAGAAAGAGGGGGGTGGTGGTGGGGGGGGAGGAGGGAATTATCTTTAAATTCAAGAACGAAAATTTAAAGTAAAGGTGAAGGATCAGAACAGAACGCAGTAAAAGGGGCCCCATAAATAGAGAGCGAGAGAGAGAGAGAGCTAGATATTCACACATACTTCTTTTTTTTGCCCCTCAATTCACAGCACTTTTAACACGCTTTGCTAAAAATAGTGATTTTTTTTTCGGTGATTTCCTTTTTTTTTAATTCGTGCGCCTTATTTACACTGTAACGAATGTCATCCCCTCCCATCCCGTTTTGGGATGATTTCAAATTAAGCGAGCAAGTGTAACAGCAGCTGGGATCAAACGAAAGCTGATTTAAAATTCCACCGACTGGCAAGAGCTAGCCAGAGCAAACAAACTAATCACTCCGAGCTTGCATAGCTCGCAGGCATCGTGGGTAATGAATCAATAAAAGTGTTGTGTCGAATGCCTATAGGTTTTTTCTTTTTCTTCCTTCGGGACATATTTTCGATAACGAACCGAGTAAATCCCAATCGCGCGACAGCAGGATTAGTTGGGATATTTCTGTAAACACATACAGCACAAACACGGCCACACGTACACCCTGCGCCTTTTGGATGGCATTTGGGACGCGAGTAGAGCAAGTGTTGATCGAACGTTTCGGGGGGGAAACTGGCTAAGCAGGTTATGTCATACACTGTTTCGATCTATTCGATCACACGGGGAGCGCGTAAGCTGATCATATCCTTTCCATCCATTTCCCGGTTTGGAAAAATGGTTTAAATTTCACTCACACGCACACGCACCGAATCACACACAAACAAGCATATAAATTGACACCATAATTATGAATTAAAAATATTCCCCCGGTCGTAATCCTCTCGCCGAAGGCAAAAGGCAGCCGCACAGAAAAAAACCCCTCGCGTTCGTTACACATCCCACAAGCAGGCCACTGTCACGGTCAGTTTTCCCTTCGCTCCGCCCATACCTATGTTTCCTTTCGCACACACACACACGCACACAAAACAAGCTTGTACGTCACGATGGGCAAGAAAGTGATCGTGGTAGTCGTGGTTTTCTTTTTTCTTTGCTCGCACCCGCCACCGCACCAAGACACAGCGCACGGAAAATCCGATCCGTCCGTACCGTAGCGCTTTGGCATGAAAACTGGGTCGCTCACCGTTTCTGGTGGTTGGTTCGAAAAGCACACACGTGGCTCTCGTCGACGGTGGCGCGTGAACGCACCGCCGTGAGTGTCCGTTCGCGGTGAGTGGCGAGTGTTCGGGTTTAATTATACCAACCAGCTGATGAACGCGCGGTTCTGCCTTTCTTCCCGAACGAGACGATCGCACTGCGCCGATCTGTCTAACTTGGTGTCTAGGTGTGTGTTGTCGAGGGAACAGGGAAGATACATTTTAAAATCTAGCCAAACAACGTCAACATGAGCGATAGTTCGTCAACGTACGGGGGGGCTTGGTATGTTTGTTTTTCTTCGCAGTCGGCACCGTCATTATATGATTTCGGACGCTGTGTGGATGCTGTGTGGTTTGTTTTCTGTTTTCGTTCGGCGTCGTTAATCGACCAGTAACGGAAGCAGTGACGGAGCAATTCGGTTCCATGCGTTGGTCGGTAGAAAAGTAAATATTTTTCGGGAGGATCGTATTAGTTTTTTTATAATTGATTCTAACTTTGTTCTAAATAGAGTATGTTTTGAAAGAGGGGCGGTGTGGTTGCCGAGGCCATAACGGCGCCGGACGTCACACAGCACGACTCAACTCAAATCTCTCTCATTATGGGGAGGCCTCCCCGTAAGATCAAAACATTCTTACATCTCGAGATTGTGTACAGCAAATCATAGTTAAAGATCGTTATTTATGACAAAATAATGCATAAAAAATGTTTTCAAATATTTTTAGCAAGGATCATTATGAAATTATGTCCTGTGAAAATAATTTGAAAGAAGGTAAAAATGAGGTCGAATATTTGCTCCATTAAAGTGTTATTTTATAATAATTCTTTTTTGTTTTCGTCGTGTTGCTAAAATTAAATTAATATTGACAGCAGCTATCGGCAATCCAGACAATTAATTTCAATTTATTAGATTAGAAATAAATAATCGAAGCATATTACTGCGTCAATCTAAACCGCAAACCCTGTACTAACATTGTCTTAGGCTGCCCTTAGAAGACACCTTAACCCCCTCACAGCTCACGATGCACTGACCACTCACCGGTTGTAAACAAACGGTCACCCACGGCGATAGTCGTGCGTGAGTGTCGCGTTCATTTTGGTTGCCTTCGTGCAACGGCCGGTGAGTTCCTTCTCGAGACACCAACACGCACGACGACCATTGCACACGACATTTCGGCGCGCATTTTATTCAAAACCTTTACCGCATGATGGTCGAACGTTGCGTTTCGTTTGCTTGCGTGTGTCGTTCGTGCAAACCGTGACGGTTACTGCCCGAAACATGATGTCAGTTAATAATTTGTAACCGTTTTGACGATGTAAAGGTAGGTCTTCCTTCTATGATATGTGGAAGAAGGTGCGAAACGGTAAGTAGGTCTAAACACGAACGTATTTCTTGTTCGAAAGAGAGATTTTAATGGAAATTATAGCGGCGATAATACGTTTGATATCTCCCCTTGTGTAAAACATGAAACCTAATTGTGATCACTTTCATTAGTGAATTATGAAATATTAATATTGCCTTTTGCTTAATAAAAAAGTTGATTCAATCTACAAAATATGAGATCATGACCTCTAAACAAGGCTTTTTGATATGCAGCTTCAGAGTGGAAAAGAAGAAAAATAGATAATAAACTAAACATAAGCATAAGCTGCCATAATCATTGAAATTTGATACCGATGATACCACTTCAGTTACTCTCCAGGCGAGCTCCAGTGCGGTTCTACGAGTTTCAGGTTCAGGTTCAAGTACAGCTAAAGTGTTCCCAAATAGCTGACATTTCAGTTTCCCTGCACACTTAGAAATCGATTTCGGTACCAAAGAACGTGTACCTGTTTCGGCCTTTGGCGTGCTGTACAATGGTTGGCAAAAGTTCTAGAACCTGAAGCATACAAAACCGGACCTGATGCTGCTTATATGTTTCAGCAGTCCGATCATGTCGCAGGTGGTCGAAGATTCGACATCATGCAAGCGACTTGCCTCGCCTCGATGGTTGATGGTGTAGAGCTGTCTTGGAGCGAACTGAACAAGCAAGTGTTGTGTCTGTTTGGGAACATTTGAAGTGAACATTTTACTAAAGATCGATCAAGAAGTCGTCGATCATCCGAGATTGTGTATGTGAGTTACATGATCATTCTATTCGTTAGCAGAAATTTTGATTACTTCAAACCTTCTTCTTCACAGACGGGTTGACTTTGTGCATATTTTAGTCGATGGCGAACGAAAGCCAAAATATTGCGACAGTAGCACAACACTTGATGTAGGCGATCATAAAAATATCAGCCTTGACAAAGCCTTAGACTACCCTTGAATAAGCCCTTGCCTTGAACGAGTCTAATAGCTCTTCATCGAGACTACCTATCGCCCACGAAAGCGCTGAGCAGACCATTTAGAGGAACAGCAATCGATAAGGAGACTTCAAAATTAAAACAATTCACCAATTAGTAACGGATCGAATTGGCTGTTAATAGCGCCCATAGCGGCATCATTGCTCGCAAGTCTATATACAATATTTCACCTCTCATAAATCTTCCTTCGAAAATACTTTTCAAACAGCATTGATTGGACACTGACAAAAAATCGTTTGCCAGCCGGGTGAAATAAAGCATAATCATTAATCCGTTGCCATCGTCGCATGAAGAACAAATGTTTGCCCAAAACCAAAACGTTACAATATTGAACTGAGATAAAGGAAACCAGACCAGCGCAGCTCGGAAACACCGATAAGTTCGCACGTAAATTGTTCCACCCCAAAACAAAAGGGAAGCAATACTTATCGCAAAGAAACACATAAACAAACACTCCTCCCATCCGCAGGAGGATCCTCCTTCGCCACCCTTCTCGAGGTCATTGCAGCAAGCATACGCTGATGAATCTTCCGTGACGGAGCGTCTACACTCATCTTCGCAAGACTTTTGCGTGCGGACGGACGTATGAATGAGCCATGGCAACGAAACAATGAATGAGGCGTGCGCTGCCACGGTCCTTGGAAGGGGTCGACATGCTGTCGCGAATTTCGGAACACAGCCGTTACGCTACGCGCCAAACTTTTTGGCAAATTGCCATAAAGCATGTGACCGTGGTGTGAGGTCATCGGCTGGCCGTTGCATACGAAATCTATCTCTCCACACGCACATGGACATGGTTCTCGCGGGTGTTTGATGATCTCGCATTGTGTTCTTCTCTCGTGTTCTCGTGTCGTCCGCATTTTCTGGGTCACAGTATTTTGGCTCGAAGTTAGCAAAAAGATAAACGAAGAATCTTTAGCAAGAACGCTTATGCCGCGCTGTGCTTTTGTGCTTCACTTGCTCACTTTACTGCTACTGTTCAGTTTGCTAAATGTGGAAAAATGTAGAGCATAAGTATAAGAAAATAAATAGCAACTTCTCAACCCATCCCATCTCGGTGCAATCGATTTGGGGAGATAACTCGGCACGCATAGACTAAAATTAGAAGCAAGAAGCATTTGCCTGCTTTCTTTTTTGGATAAGAAAGGCCGGCACTTTGCTTTGCTTTTGACACAGATAAATATATTCATTTGTTAACAGACTGTTTAGCATAAGGCATGGGCGTAATAAGCCTCATTTGTGTTGCGTTTGGTTGAGTCTTTCACTAGGCGCTCTATTCGTAGCCTGCTTTTGATGGCACAGCGCCACTTAGCTCAGACAAGATTTCGCACAGGAAATGGCTAAATGAATTTATAAGTTTTTTTCGCTATTAGAAACTGAATGTCAAATTATTTAATCTTATCAAGAATTAATTGTAATGTTCTAAACAAAACAAAAAAAGAAACATCGGGTAAAATGTTTTCCACCATCGCCCACGAACGAACCAGCAGCAACTCTTGCTAAAATGCTATTAAGCAGAGCGACATTTAAGTGTCCTTCCGCAGCAACGCCTTTTGTGTGTCGATTTCATTCCCTTAAATGGAAACGAAAGGAAAAACAAATGAACCCGTGTTACACTCGAAGTCGCTAACCGTAAAGCCAACCGAGGCCCACGCAAATCGAGCGAAAACGAAACAGTCCTTGCTAAACCCCTTGGTACAAGTGTCGTATTTCTGTCGACTACAGGTGCAGCCATCGAAACATCCTGCTGAAAGGGCTTGTGTGTGTGTTCTATTGCCACCCACCAGCCCAAACCTGGTATTTGTTTCTGCATATATCTTGTTTATCGGTTCATCGGCAAAAAAATGGCAACCATACAAAGTGCATAGTGCGAACAGCACAAGGTGCTGCTGCTGCTGCTGCTGCTGCTGCTGTGACCGCACGGTGAAAGCTGGTGAGTCTCCGGCCCGGGAAGTGATAGAACGCGGGTTGCAAAAACAAGCGAACGGTTTCCAGTTTGCTTCTGGGAAGGAGAAAATTTACAGCGAGAAAATTGCTTAAAGAAAGACCGCAAACAAGAGGTTATCAATTTCCTGTTCGCCCTGTAAACTCTGCCGTTGGGATAAAGGCGTTACGATGAAATCAATACCAATCTGCCAAAGAGTGCAGTGGGACCGGACGAATCGTTGCCAGAGCCCTTAACAAGTCCTTTTCCACAGTGGTCGTGTGGAATTACTGTAGTATTTTTGTGTAATTTATTTTCCTGTCTTTTTGGTGTTATTTTGAGATGTAAAGCTCATTGTTTATAGTGGTTTAATTGAATTTACTTATCTTGTTAAGAATTTATTCTGAGCTTGAATCCCATTGAGCTTGTTTGCTTCATATGCCCTATTTATAGAACACGTTACACCATCCTTAACATCTACATCTAGGAATTGTCATCAAGATGCCCACGGTCACATGCAAACATGTCTAACCTTAGTGCCACAATACACAACGATTCGATCGAACGGACGGCTTAACAACACCGGCTACAAGGCATGAAGAAGGATGCTAAACCGAAGAGAGAAAAAGGAAACTGATATTGCAATGCCCTCACCCACCACACACACAATATGGTGTGTCTCCCACGTTAAATCCAGCCCTACCCCATCCTTGAACAATGACTTTCTTTTCCCCCATTTTATGTATGCCTCAGTGGAGTTGTAAAAGGAGTGCCAAGCGAGCATCGATACAGCAGATGACATTGTTTTGCTTCTCACGTACTGCACTCTCACCGTTGAAATGCAGTGCTTGGGAAAAGTGCATAAAACTACCAACCCCATCACAGTGGGGGCTGTGCTTCGTGTTTGCAATCTTAAGCAGAAACGCTCCCTCCCTTCCTGCTGCTGCTTATATCCTGCTTATCTCATTCGGACACTAATCCTTCCCGGGGTATCCCGATTTCCGGCTCGGTTCGTTTCTGCAATCTTGTGCGCCCATTTTGACTTTATCCTCTGTTTGCCCACTAAACGCTCACACCTATTAGTTCGCGTGGTTCGCGGCGTGAAGGATGTTACGCTCATCTCATCAATCCTCCTACACTGGTCTGATGAACCCAGCAGACAGGGTACATCCAGTCAAGCGACAATAGGCAGCAACGCAGAACCATTTTTTCTCCCATACGACTCCCATTTTGTTGTCGCGTTCGGTCAAGCGCAAACTTTTAACATCATCCGTCAAGTCAACTCTCCCACACGTCACAGAAGCGGAATCAACTGCGTCATCAAAGATTTTCCGTCGGTGGTCTTGAGCCTCATGCAGAAAAAAAAGAAAACCCCAACACAAAGAGGGCCATCAGGCAACGCACACACTGCTCACTGTGACCATCTTGAAGAACGTGCTCCGACGCTAGACACATTCGTGGTGGTCACCGCTTGCATTGATAAATATGACAGAGTAATTAAAACTCAACCCGCCACCCAACTCAGAGAGAGAGTGAGAGAGAGAAAGAGGAAGGAGGAAAAGTGGAATGCATTTTCCCTGTCTAAGCCGTTAGTGACACAGCGGTGGAGGGAGCGCCACGCGAAGCTAGTGAATGTCATTATAATGTTTTGATGGGAAAATCACTGCACGAGACTTCCGTTAACTTGGCTGCCTCTCTGCCATTCCTGTTTTTTTGAAGGGTTGTAACTTTACGCTGAGTTGAAGCTAATCGCCTCAAAGCTTATAATTAAACCCATACACTATGGGGTGATATCTTTAATCGGGACTGTTGGAAAGAATGTGACGGAATGTGAATTTTAAGACTGGAACTTCTATTAAGTATGGCTTTATTTACTGGCTGTATATAGTAAGTACCTCGAGCGACCACGGCGCCGATCTTCATACGGAGTTCAAATCCCATCCGGACTGTTCCCCCATAGTAAGCCAGAAATGGCACGCATGACCCAAGAGGTCGTTAGGCCAAAGAAGAAGTGAACAGCAAAAAAAGTACTTATACTTTCATCAAAACAAAACCAGCTGGTACAATCTGCTGGTCCAACAAGACCAACGTGACCGTGACCTTTCTTGCTAAAGGCTTTAGGAGATAATGTTTACCAAAACCGAAAAAAACTCACATCAGCACTTCAGAATGATTAGGTGTCGAATTCTTTCCCTTATCATCGGATGTTAGCGATGGGTGACGGCACTTCAGTTACCTTCCAGGCGTACGCCAGTACGGTTGGGCGAGTTGTTGTTCAAGTGTACGGTTCCGCTCCAGCTCGGCAGCAATGGCTGTACATCGTAAGCATAGACTGACTGTCTCAACCAAGAGTAGTTTAAACAGTGTTTGAAACATTTGAATTTTAGAACCTTTCACAACAATTGCTTCTACCCTAACGCTCCTGTTGTTGATTTGCTCCAACGGCTTAACCAACGCCGAGCGGGTCGTGTGTAGCTTCTCAACCCATGCCTCACAACGACCAGGCGAATATAGCTACCAGATAGCAGATATTCCTGTTTCGCTCTGCACTCACCTGGTGTACGATCACTTGGACATCGATTACTTTACTCACGAGCTCATACCCAACAATCCGGCCTATGACGTGTTGGAAAATGGTTGGCAAAAGTTCTCCGGCCTGAAGCGCACCAACCCGGACCTGAAGCTTCTGATAAGCGTCCGCAGTCCGATCCTGCTGGAGGTGGCTGAAGATGCGACATCACGCAAGACGCTTATCGGACACATACTGCAGCAGATCGAGTGGATGAAGGTCGATGGTGTGGAGCTGATGTGGGCGGGAGGAAACGAAGATGGTTTATACATGTTACTGAAGGAACTTAAAAGCAGCTTCATCGCTGCCGGACATCCAACGTGGGAGGTAAGCGTGTTGGTGCAGATCGAACAAGAAGTCGTGGATTACGCGAAGCTATGCAGGTGAGTTCCATGATCATCCAACTCGTCATTAAAGCATGCTACATTTGGCGCCTTCTTCTTCGCAGGCTGGTCGATTTTGTGCATCTTTTAGGGATCGGTGAACGTAAGCCGCGCTATCGCGACAACAGTGCAACACCGACAGCGAAAACAACGCTCGGCGTAGGCGAGCTTAAGAATGCGAGTCTCGAGCGTGCCCTAGATCACTTCATCGAGACTCGCTGTCCCGCGAACAAGATCGTACTGATAGTGTTCCTGTTCGCCCAAACGTACACGCTGGGCAATGCGGAAAACGGGGACGGTCCGACCGAGCTTAACACACTTTGTACCGTGACGGAAGGAATGCCCCACTGTGCGTATGTGGAGTTTTGTCAGAAGTTAAACGAAAGCGAATGGACGCTTGGTTCGGACGATCCGGAAGGATTTGCACCGCACGCAATCCAGAGCAATCGTTGGGTGGCGTACGAGAATGAAGCTTCCATTGGGCGACAGGGTGAGATCGCGAGAAGGAAACATTTGGCCGGCGTATACGTGTTCTCGCTGGATCTGGATGACTACCGTGGCAAGTGTGGCACATTGTACCCTTTAACTACGGCGCTGAGCAGATCGCTTACAGGTAGGGATAAGGAAGTGAAGCAATCAAAGTAATTACTCACTTAATAACGATGGCATTGATTACCTGTTGATTCTGACCAGATTG
Source organism: Anopheles stephensi (assembly GCF_013141755.1). Classification (NCBI taxonomy): domain Eukaryota; kingdom Metazoa; phylum Arthropoda; class Insecta; order Diptera; family Culicidae; genus Anopheles; species Anopheles stephensi. Next base: position 62,444,359 of record NC_050202.1, on the reverse strand, counting down.
GACGTATTGAGTTGGTTTTATGTTTGAAATAAAAATGTATTTTACTGCCCCTAACATACCTTCCAAGTGGACAAAAACTTTGGTGCTCAGTGGCGAATCAACCTAGGAGCGGAAGGAGCGGCCGCTCGGGGCCTCATCGGCGAGGGAAATCCTGTTGTTTCCCTCTAATATCTCAATTAAAGGGGCCTCAACTGCCATTCCGCCTGGTGCTGGTATATATTGGGGGACTAGGTACTCAAATTCTATTTGAAACATCATACAGCAACGTTTCAGCCATTTTTATTGTCCTAAGTGGTCTGTCCCTCAGAAATTGCTCCGCTAAATCCGGCTAATGTTTCAAAAGCTGTAAGACTCGATACAATCTGAAGAAGATATTTTTATACAATTTTGACCACTTCAGCCTTATAGTTGTATTTGCTCACTGTTTAACTCGTACATTCCGACTTCGCTCCGAGCTCCCTTTCGCTGACATTTGCCATGCATGAATAAGAGTGGCTTTTGCGGTTTAGCATATGACAGAACAAAATATGTTGAGGTTATGCAAGTAGGAAATTTGAGATTTACTTTTGCGGTGACTTTTGTTCATCTGACTGCCCATTAGCTCGTCCAAATCGAAAACGTTCCTGCTGCGTGAAACCCACAACCTCAGGTCATAATTAATAGCGATTTCTAAATACGACCCGGGCCTCCCCTTTCGAGAACATAATCCCTTCCGAACTGTGCCGGTACATACATCACCAGATCGGGGGCTATTTTTTTTTTCCCCTTTTGGCCCATTCTAAGATACACGGGGCAAAGCATAAAGACATGCTTTCTCCAATTTGCAATCCATTCGCAGCTAGATTGGAAGCTTCCGGTCGTGCTTTATCTGTTCCCACGCTCGCACAGCGATGTCAATCGATACTGGGGCTTTCTGATTGTTTCACACGCGGCTGGTTACGATTAGCTTGCGGAGTAATGACACTCATTACTCACTTGCACGAGTGGGCTGCGAGCGGCCAATAAATCCTTCCCGCGTGCGTGCTTGTACCACGCAAGAACATAACGCAAGCCTGACCTTTGCGAGTGACGTCCGAGCGTCAAACAAGGTCACGCGGGTTTTCCAAGGGGAAAAAGAAAAGGCCTACTCTTTGTTTTGTTTGCATTTTCACCTTTCTTTCCACCCCACTACCCCAAGATCACATTTCTCCCCGCCTGGTTCTCGCTCGCTCCGCTAGGGCACTCGTGTCATGAGTAGTTAATTCAATATTTGTCTTCTAACTATCGGCGAGGAAACAAATCGGCCCCGAACTGAACTTGCCCTTGGACCCCGCTTGCTGGTGCTGGTCGACCAAGCCGATAAATGTATTCCAGACGTGTCCCAATGGTGCCCGGCATCCAGTTTTATCGCAGTGCCGTGGGCAGTGCCACCAGCCAGCCAAGTACCATCCATCCGAGCCACGCTTGTTTGTTGAGCTATTTTCCCCCCTGCTTTCGGGCCAGCCAGCTCAGTCGGTAGCATTCGCGTCAATTGTCATGCGGATTTTGAGCGATGGGAAAACACACGCTCCTGCCGACGAAAAGATGCTGTCGGTTTTTGGAAAACAATTTTGAACCTTTTTTCTCACATTGGCGGCGGCTCCATCCGTGTGGTAGTGCATCGTCCCTCGTTCCGGACAGGCTGTCTACTTCTGACAAGTGTTCGGGCAGATATACCGCACCGGATGAGAAGTTGATTGAGGTTAGGTGCGTTACATGAGTTTGTCATGGCCCTTTTTTGTAGCAGTAGTGGTAGGTGTACTCATGGAGGTGTATGACGAAGGATGATGATGGTTGGAAGCAGATGTTTGTTTGCCTTCTTCCTTCCCTTTGTTGTGGTTAGGGGCGATTCCGGTTCAGGGTCACCGCCTACCTTTTTAATGATAATGTCAATTTGATGTAATGCATAAATATTTTCCTTTTGCTATGTGTTTTTACGAAATATTTAGCTATTCTCTTATCACTCCTCCATCGATTGAGTATTTTACGTCTGTATTCAGCTATTGAATTGAAGTTCGTAAAAAAATATTTCCTAATATTAATTTATTACAATATTTTACGTTGTTTGAATCACTATTTCAAAGAATTGATTCTACAAAGGCAACAAATCCACCGTAAAAGCTTCATAAATAATAAAAAATACCCCAAAAACTGCCAGCTGGAATGATGCCTTCATCCGAAGCCTTCCAAAAGAACTTTGATGGTAAGTGGTTCTGGTCGCGATTTACGTCCGCACCGACGCAATTCCTTGTGGATAATTTTTCAAACTTCTGCACCCAACGTAGAAGGATTGACACACCACTTAGCACTGACACTTCCTGTGTGAAAGGTTATCATCTATCCTGGCACACACATACGGGCAGCGGGACATCTTTTCTTGTCACCAAAGAAACGTGGGTTGTTGGTAAACATGGACCAGCGCATAGGCTAGGAAATGCGATAAAAGTATCAGTGATGCGAAATCCCAGCACCACACTATCTCCCTCAGTTGGACACAATTCGCCAAGTGTTTCTATGTGTGGGCTGCGGGTAAAGCCAACGTTAAGCAAGCAAGAGCAAAAAACGGCCCCACTGACGGAAGCAACCGAAAAGAAACATTGTCCTTCACTCCAGGACCCCGCAATGAATCATCGAAAAAGTTCTAGTTAGCCGCCACCACCACCAATCGCATGTCACGCACTTCCTGTACGGGAAAAATGAGACATTCCGGGACAACAATCGCAGTCTAGGTCCAGCAATGAAAGGGGAAAACATTAAGCTACGGTACAATTTATGGCCCACCCAGCGGCGTCCACCGGAATCCTTTTTCGCTTCTTCGCAGGACAAAAGGGGCGCAAAGCGAAGAAGTTGCGGCAGCAGTTGCGTGAAAGTGAGAGTAAGTTTTGTCGGTGAAGAAATTCGATGACACACGCCATCGTAGGCGCGCGCGCGCCAAGCATATAAATCAATTCCACCCGATCAAGTACACACCGGAAGAAATATCCCGCCGGGACGATAATGTTGGAGCAGGCCGGCAAGATGGGCCTGGGCAGCTAAAATATGGCTGCATCATCGGCTTTGATGGGTCAGCTGAACGAGAAGTCGGTCAGATTTGTCGGTCATCATAACTTTGAGCTTCGGGCGATCGATCGATTTCCAATAATCATCGCAGCCTTTCTAGGTGCTGGGTTCTAACCGGTTTTTCGCCTTCAAGTCGTGTCTCAAAAATCGTAGCTCTTTCAACACGTGCCCACAGGTGTAAGACAGGTTGTTCGCATTCCAACGTCCAGCCGAATCGACCCACTTTTTGGGAGCATCGAGTGTGCAACAGAGTTTTTGGATCTTTGAGATTCATAAAACTGCATAACCCTGGTCCTGTAACACGTAGTAGGGCTGATGACTCAAACCTCTGCCGACCTCCAAAAAAGGTCTCAACGCCCAAACGCTGAATGGATGCCCTAAATGAGCTGTTAAGTATTCGTGATGAAGTAATAACAAACGCAAAGTGATCACTGCTTGCTTACCTTTTCGTGATGGTGACCTCGCGCAAGAGTTCTTCAGCCTGAAAAACAAACGTCAAGTTAAGACATCATCAAAAAGATATTAAAACACGATAAAAACCGTTGCACTAAACAAACACCAAGACGAAACGGAGCAATCTCAGCAATCGTCTCCAACCCTCGACTGATGAACTCCCCACCGTAAACGCAACCATTGCCCATCGCAACGGCGCTTACTAGGATGGTTCATTGGATGGGTAAATGACAGTTAGTAAAAACTATTCCGAAAACTTAAATTCCCACTTTGTTCTGAACTCAGTCAGTCGGTCTTCCTCCCGATCCCTGGAACTTCTGCCAACTAGCACCGAAACCGAAATTGCATTACGCCATGAAGAAGACGAAAAACACACACACACACACACACACACACACACAGGAATCGAGCGCAACCGACAATGATAACGTGAGTTTAACACGGTGAAACGTAATTTTATGACTCTCCGCTTCTCGCCAGAGCTATTCTCCGCACCAAATGACTTCCCATCAATCGCCGACTCGCCGTCTTATGATGGAAGTGTTACCGGGGCCGAAAGTTGAACTTTTCACTCCATAAAGCTAACTCGGGCCTGGCTATTGGGTGGCGGGGTTCACGCGTCAGTCAGCGAGTGTCTTGAGTTATGGACTTCCTTCCCCGAACGAAGAGCATCCCTTTGAAGTCCCTGACCGGAAGCAGCAGAAGCAGAAATTTTGGCCCCTTGGCTTTCCGAAAAGGAGATAAAGTACACACGAACAGCAAACAAACTGGGTCACCGTGGGATGGTTTGTTATCAATCATATGGTAACTCCTTGCCCGGCGTGCAGCTTTCGTTCATGGAAGTTTGCGGTTGAGACAGGGAAAGCAACAACAAAAAAAGTACAGATCTGGACAGGTTTCAGACGTTCAGCAGGCTGGGCAGGTTGTCCATCATTGGCCCACGCACCCGAACAAACATACGCACCCGAAAACATTAAAGCCATACGCTGCCGCACACATTAGACTCCAGTTTCGACTGTGGATTGTGTTACCGAAACCTAGATCATTACGTCTACATTCCTCCCGATTACCGGTTCTGGTGCCGAACAGTGACTGGAAGGTGTCGGAAAGATTGGAATTAGTTTATTCGCTTAGCAACGCCAGACACCGAGCGGCACGTGTCGTGTTCTTCGGTCAATGGAACAGGGTTTTGTGTCTCTGTATGTCTTGATTGATTTCTTTTTATTTGAAATCTAACCAACCAACAGGGAGGGTGGGCGTTTGACGTGCAAATGACTTCACCGTCAAACCAAACATAAGCTGTTCATATGATATTTTTGGTGCCCGCGATGTTTTAGGACCTGTCGGTGGTGCGTAAACGTGTGATTACAGTATTGTGTAAACTCCGATGGTGATGATGTAAAAGGGCAAACCGTGCTGCAAGTGTAATGCGTTAAGCGACGTTGCAAACCGATACTGGTTGTGGTCGGTGGAGAAGATTAATTTAGACCAAGCTTAACCTTCACCGTGATGCAATGGAAGTACCTTCAGAAAACTGATGTCGGAATGTTTCGATAATAATTCCTTATGAAGATTCTTAACAGTACCAACCTGGGACGCTAGGCTAGGCACAGGAAAACCCACAAAATCACCTGCTCCAAAATCGGACCACAACCATCTCATCCCCATGAAACATCAAAATATTGACATTTCGTTTGAAGTTTACGCCTTCGACGGGATTACACTCTGGGTCGGATGGTTTACCATCTCGAGAGACCGGCTGTGGTCTGAAAAGTCGATGAAGCGATTTATTTTCATCTCACCTCTTCTTCGTTGGCGCCGTGGCAAGGTGAGCATAAAACGGTCACCCCAAAATGGTGCTCTTTCGGTAGCGTGCCGGTGCCGTGTTGTAGATTGATGAGGGTTCATTTATCACGGGCCGGGCGTGCGTGACAATGATCCAAACGCCGTACGGATTCACCGCCAGGCCATGTGACGACTGTCTCCCATCGCTTTGATTGAGAAGTTGATTTCGATTTCCACACGACCGACCGGCAGGTGTAATGATTTGCTAAACGGCTAAGCCTAAGGTATCATGTTGCGGTAAGCGGGGGGTTTGGAAAAAACAACGTCAAAACAATCACCGCGAGATTCGCGCCAGGCTTGTCACACGGAAGCTTCAGGAAGCTCGGTTTGCCCGGTTTTGACTTCCAATTAACCAAACAACAAACGCACGTGGCTTCACAGAAGTGCACGTGGCGGGTTTGTGCGCAACATAAAACGCCCGTTAAGTGAAAAAACGAAATTCAAAGCCCCGGAGCTCCTACTTAGTCCCAGCTGCGCCATCTAAACCACCTGTTTCCGTGCAAGCATATTCCAACAAATTCCATCGACGTTCGGGCGGACAGCCGCGACATGCAAATGCTTTTTCCCCCAAAAACACAGAAGGTGCAAGATTTTGGTTCGGCTAGCCCGGCTTCCCGGCTGGCGCGAGCAAGTTAAACTTGAAACCGTTGGGAAATTTATTACCCCACTACCTCGTTTGGGGCGTGTGGCCGCGGTCAGTTCACTCGCCCGCTCGATGGATTTTGATGGTTTAATTTTAGGGAAGTATTATTCATCGGAAAAGGGCATACACCGTTCCACTTCAACCAGCCAGCCAGCTAGCCTTTGGTCGGTTTGATTTATTATGTGTGCAACGCTAGGGCGGCGAGCAACTAATGGCATGACACTGGATTTGTGAAGTAGTTTTATTGCCACCGAAATGAACCGTACTGTGGTGTCAGTTTGCAATATATAATCGGTGCGGCGGGTGTCGAGGTGAGTTTTGTTTTGGAAAGGAGCGAACAAGGTTCATTAATAGATTCATAATTTTCGTCGCTCGGTTCTGCTCAAGCTTCAGAGGCAACAGGTTGTTTAGTGGAGCGAGTGTTAGGAGGTCAAGTGAAGTCTCATAAACAATTTGAATGCGTTCACGGGTTTGAATACGTTTCCCGTTTCATTCCTTCTCATTGAGTGGATTTTTGTCTCATTACCACCTCACCATGCAATAGGTGGCAAAGCTAATCGAAAGTAAATATGAAGCTCTACTGTCATATTTTTATATTTATTTATTAGATTATTATTTTTAAATATTATTAGTAATTTACGTTGTTGTATGTCTGTTGCATTTATTTTATTGCTTTTTTATTGTTTATTTTAACCTTTTTTTTGTTTCTTTAATTTATTTTTATTTTGATGTCTTTTTCCTTCTTAATCATTTTCTTTTATTGTTTTTTACTATTTTTTGTTCGTGTTTCCTAGTTTTCTTTCTACCTTTTTTTTCTTCTTCTCCTTATTTTTGTTTTGTTTTTTTGTTCTCTTTTTTTCTTTTTTTCTTACCACCTGGCTTACTCTTTTTATTTCTTTCCTTCTTTCTTTTCTACTCTTTTATTTCTTTACATATTTTCATATCTTTTTTTACATCTCTTTTTTTTTCCTGTTTTATTCAATTTTTATTATTTTCTATATCATTTCGTTTCATTTATTTGTTCGGTTTTATTAATTCTTTTATCCTATATTTACTTTTTTTTGTTTTTGTTTAAACCTTTAATTCTTGTTTCTACTTCTATGAACATTTTTTCTTCATTACTTTGAACGTGTTTCATTCGTTGGAATGCATTTTCTTCTGTTTGGTTCTACATTCCATTGTTTTCTTTTGTATATAATAATTTACATTGCGCAAATTTTATTTCTTTAATTTAATTTTCTTTATAAAATATTCCCTTTCTAAAACCACAACGATCCATTAAACGGTCTTTGGCTAATGAAACCGATTTAGCTTATGAACTTGAAAGGGAGCCAAACAAAATTATTCTTTCATATCATTTGCACTTTATAGATAAAACAAATCCATAGAAATTGGGTAGATCATCTTCTGGAAATGGTCACCCTTGAGATGCTAATAAATGACCAAACCCCAAAAGACAGTATTAAACAGAGCAATCAACCGATACAAACGGAGATTCTGTTCGGACCTAGTAGATGATCCAAGACATTATTAACAACCAACGTTCAGAGAAGAGTGTCTGTACAAGTCCCTTGTGTCCCCTACCCTGGCAGAACGGCTTTCAAACAATCAACAATGATTGGACAAAACGTTCGTTGTGACCGTTCCCGTTCGATGCGTTGCGACGGGCAAGCTTAGAAACTGGTTGAAATATTAATTTCTTCTCTACCCCCTTTTCGAAAAAGCGCCCAGATAAACGGCATCCGTATCGAAGCGAAATGATGTGGAAGCATTTTGGGTAGAACGCGCGTGCTCTGTGGTTTTTCTCCGTCAGACCGGCGGCGCTGTGGACAGGCAAGATAACGATCGTACGACGATCGGTCTTTGGGCGGATTGCTTAGTCGGTGGTGGTCGTTCGGTCCCCAAACCGTTGTCGACGAACTTTGCTGCTGCAAGAAAAGTTGCTTCTCGCTCACTGCCCTTCACGTCCACCATCGGCCCTACAAGCTAACGACAAAAGCCACAAATTAATTTTCCAAATCCAAACACTCCCAACGGTGAAAAGCCAACGCTCGTCGGTACGCTCGCGTGCGGTTTTAAAGCAGAGCAAACTCATCTCTTAGCAGCGAGACACTCGACGGCTGCCGGCTCGGCTGGTTTTTCCCAACCCCCTTTTTAATGTAGACCGGAAAAGCCGCTTGGCAGACACACACACACACACGCGCAGATGCTTCATTTCGCAGCAGTTCGGTTTGACAGGGTGCCGGAAACCGGGCGCTTAAAAGCCTGCTTCCTGCGAGATGCGGGATGCCACCGGTTTTCGTACCGGATGATGATGAATCTGCATCCATTTCCGACTGGCTTCCGCCAAAACTCAACTCTGCTTAAAGGATGCAAGGATGTTTGTGACCGGCGATTGTAACACGACGCTTCCCCAAAAACACACACAGGCAAAAGCGTGTTTTGTGTGCCGTCCTTCATACAGCAAACCCGCCTGTCATTCCCAAGATGTGGCCCCCAACGGCGTAGTGTGAAGCTGAGTTTGTAGCAGCGCTGTGCAAGTGGATTAAGATGATGGGAATTCATGCTGCATGTGTTTCACCGACGCACCGACGTTCGATTGAATGCATGCAAGGTATGTAAGGGTGAGCAAATAGTTCCGGCTGCCGCCAACCGTTTTGGAGTCAATCGATAAGCTTTTCGATGATGACTAGCATGACGTCGGGGGTGTTTTACACGTAGCATAAATATTGCTTTCCGAGCTGTCACTTACAAAAATACACCCTAATAAATTGAGGGATGAAAGAACTTTAACTGACGCCTGTGCTGCATTTATATGAAGAAGTCAGGATCAAACGTGTGTCTGCTCTCCTGTGGGATGCAGCCGCTAGTGCTTTAAAAATAAGAGAGCAACTCGCCTCTTCAAACCAAGTTTAAGTTATTTATGAACATGAATAAAGAGTCGTAGAAAAGGTCATAAGGAAGGAAAAAATTGGAGAGAGAGAGAATAACCCCATCAAGAACGTAAACAAGCATACGCTTTCCCAAAAACTAAATCCTCTTCTGATGTGCTTTCGCTTGTCCGGGGGTCGGTCCTCGGTTTTTTGTTTGTGCCAACAACCGAGTTTCGCGTACGCCAGAAGGAACGGATCCACTTCAAATAAAAATTTTCTACTTTCCAGGAAGTACATTGAATTTGGTATCCTTCTGCCCTACTGAACTACTGAAGGACTTGAGGAGTTGATTTGGGCAGGGAAAAAAGCATCTGCTTGCACGGCGCACACGGACGGGGCTAACTTTCTTGGTCACGAACGCTCGTAATCCTTAAGGAGCCAAATTTCCTTCGATTGCATTTGATTCCAAAGTTTGAGTTTCATTGTTTGAGCATGGGACGACGACACATTTGCTAGACAAACACACTCGGGTTGGGCAGGGAAGTGCGAGAACGGTGGGTAAGAACATGATCTTTGCCGAAGGGCTGCCGTTTGAGTTATGAGGTTTCTGTGTGTGTGAGTGTGGTTTGGTATGATTTGTATGACGACCTGGTTCTGGTCGCTGGTGCTGACACTAACCATGACAAATGCGCTGCTGCTGTTTGAATGTTCTCAATGGGATGTTCGATTAGCGAACGTCGGTTCAGGATTTTAAACACGGCACGTACCCTGAACACGATCAATATTTATCGGTTACAAATCTTCATCTTCGTGCCCAAAAATTCGTTCTAGTTTTTTTACCAAGCAGTCAGCCAAGGTCACACAAAGATTTCGATTGAATTCACAGACATTAATATTAAGGGCCATCCACTAACTGCAGCTTGGACTCGCGTTTTCTTTGTGGTGGTTTAGATTTTCATTAAAATGTCAATCGAATACTTTTGTCAAGGGATTCATATTAAATTGCATTGTTGCCGATTGCATTTCTCTTCTTCAATTTTGGAGCAACAATCGAAGGAAAAGTGGATGCTTCGCCAGGAAACTATGACAAACATGTGTCCACAAAAAATAATCCACAAAAATGTATGACCAATTGGAAAATGGAAAGATAATGGGAAAAGTGGTTTCGAATGGTTGACGTTAGTGTGGATCGATGGTAGAATCTCGACGGACCGCCAGAAACTGTTGAACGAATGAATTGGAAGCATAAAGAATGCTAGAAGGTAAGATCTAGTAAGACATCTGTCCACATGAGTTGAACAATGCTCAACATATTTATTTAACAAACGTAAATTTTTTTGTAGCTTTCAATAGATCTATCTCATGCACAAGATGGCAACCGTATTATCAGCACATCTTATGCTCAATAATAGAATGTACAAGGCATTTCCTCCATGGTGTTTACCTTATCCCATGCATGCTCAATATTATTTTACTTAACTCAAATTGACGATCAAAAAACACTTGTGATTCCGATACCAGATGTTGTCACTTATTCAACTCACTGTCCTTCAATTATTTCATAAGGAACAAACGGAGCGCTTGTTAAAGTTTGAAGATTCAGAACCGGTGGCAATGCTTGATAAAGGTCAATCGATCGAGAGTTGGGAAAATTGTTGCCGTGTGTGCTCAAACCAAGAGACATGAGTTCATCTGCTCTAACCCCAAAAACGGAAAGGATGATTAGCAAATGGTACTTTGCTAAACACTAAAGGTATCAATAATTTTTCATTTTTAGGTCATGCCTGCCATTTCTGGCTTATTGATGCCGCATAGGTGGATAATCAATCCCCACTATGGGGGCACGGCCCAGATGGGATTTGAAAACCGGCGCCGCTGTCGCATCTACTATCGGGCCACCCCGTCTTATTCTTATAGATCTGATACTTCTTCTTATTCTTCTTCTTGGTGTAACGGCTTGCTAGGTCACCCGGCGGACATCTCTGGACTACTAGACTGATTGATACCACATAGTTAAATAGTCAGTCCTCACTACGAGGGAACGGTCTGGATGAGATTCGAACGGAGACTCTACCGTGTGAAGCCTGACACCACTGTTGCTTCTATTAACGGAGCGTTTAATAGAAGTTTCCATTCACTTCCCAACCTAATCCCTTCCTTAAATTTGAAAACTATTGATAAGAAATAGTTTTTGACTGTCAAAGATGTCTCAATATCACCTTTAGTTTCCCTCGAATGACATAAAACTTTTCTAAGTGAGTCAAGTTAATCCAAGGATAGAAGATACTGCTTATTTTCTAGGAAAAAAACCTGTTGCTGCTGCCTTAGTTCCTTTATTAACTGACAACGTGACGAGTTTATAAGCCGAACCATGTTCTGCTTCTAAAATCCAATCAGTAAAGTAATTAATTCAATAAATCACGCTTCATCAGTTCCGATGCCGTGCGTTCGAAACGGGCACTTAAAAACTGTACACAGTTCTGCAAATCGGACGTAATATGTGCCATATTACTTCGCTCGTGCCTTCCCTTCCCTCCGAATATTGATTCACGTCTCCATTACGGGCCGACAGACTGGCTTTAAAATGGCACCGGCGGCATTCGGGAGGAGGAAATTAAATTGCTTTTAATTCGATTCTCCATAAACACTCGCACAGCACCACGCTTCCCGGTAGCCCGGTAACACGCATTGGCCTGGCCCACCATCCAACAACACGTCGTGAGCCGTTTTCGATGATGCGATGACTTTTTGGCGAGACAAGCACCGCTTGAGACAGCCCGAGGCTCGGGAAATGTGTAACGTCTTCTGGAATGCTCACGTCAGAGTCGTTGAAATGGCTTCCTTACATTTTTATTACCGAGCAAAAACTTTATAGGCATCTCCCGTACCGGCGAATCGACGAAATGATAAATCAACATACGCAAGCAACATGAAGTTGCTCACACACATTTCCAGCCCACAAGGACAGTTGTACCACGGAATCATCACGCTGGCAGTGATGAAAAATGGCACACACCAAGGATCCGTCTTTGTGTCGATAGTAATCTTATTTCCAATTTCCAACCACGAGACACTCCGGTAGGCCATCCAGTTTGATGGAGATGTACAGGGACAGATCGGAAAGCTACGGAACGTCTTGCAATCGCAGTACTATGAATTGGTCAATGATCACGTCACAAGCGGTACGATTGCACTTTATTCACGGGCATAGGGAGCAAAAATCATCAGAAATCAATCATCTTTCATTCATTCGATTGCGTATTTTTCTTGTTAGAACAACGTGAAAGGGAGGTAGCGAGAGATAATGTTATCATTTATGAAGCTGTAGCTACAGAACCGACCGATAGAAGACAGAATCGTACGTTTCTTTGCAAAATAAGTTTTTAGTAACTGGTATTTCAGTCGTTGTTGACAAAAGTTAAAATAATATGGTATGATCAATTGTACTAATATTGTACTAAAAGCTTTTTTATTTTAATTTTATGAGTTTTAACATGAAATTTTGAAATATTCTTAATAAATTCTCGTTCAAAAGTTTCATGTCGGCAAGGTTAACTAATCTTCACTATAGAGAAAGAATTCTGGCCTTATTAGGGAAGGCCTAGAACCATGCTATAGCTCACATATTTCCGCTACTAAATCCACCGAATTGAAGATCTGTGAACCATAAATAACTTTTCACCTGTTTGGGACACGAAACTTTCCGCCTAGCGCCAACCGATAAATCAAAGAAGGTGACAGCCTTTTATCAAATGTTAACAAGTTTTCCACCGTTTTTTCCTCGGCGTTGTTCTCTCCCACCAACTGCCGTCCATTCCGTCCATTCAACCGGTTAATTAAACAAGTTGCGACACCGGCCCATCAACGAACCTGTCTTCCGGGTATAGGAACATCCGGAACTTCCCCGGCTGCTCACCCGACTGCTTATCTATCTGGCCCAGGGTTTAGGGCCCCGTACCGGTCCCGTTTCGTGCCGCAACTTTAGCAAGTTGACCATGAAAACAAATCGTTTCCAATTAAACCGAACCCTTTTTTCGCCCGCGCCACTGGAGGGATGCTTCACTGAGCCGTTTTCGGTGGCGCTGTCACAAAACCAACAGTTAATTGGGGTTTAATTGTGACAACATAGCCGTTCCAGCCGTTTGCACGCGAGAGTTTTGGAGGGAAGAAGTTTTTTCCCTAGCAAACACCAACCTAGCATCGACGAGATGCTGGTCATTTGTTTTGTGGGATGGCTTCATGCTGCGCGAGAAGGATATACTGCCATCCGATTTGGGGGAGTTGGGGGGAGGGGGTGTTCCTCTGGAATGGCGACAGAAGCTCATAAAACAAATGGAGTATAAAATGTGTAGCAAGACAGGTGGCGAATGGAGCGTGTGGGGCGGCCAAGTGATTCGGCACACGGCATAAAAAGTGCGAGCAACAGTCAACAGTGTTGGCAAAAGTTGCCCAATTAAAACAACGGGGGAAAAAACGGTCCCTTGGAAAAGTTGTAATGAAAAAGTGTCTAAGATTTCACCAAATCATTAAACATTGTGTGTGTGTCTGTGCGCGCGCTGGCTTCTAACGTCGATCGCATTACGGCTTTCTTTAGCAACAACTTTTGCACCACACCACATCAATAGGCGCGACCAGCGTAGGCCGGCACGTGATACGGATCCGGATCGTTGAAGCCTGAAGAACGAGTGGCTGCCGATGGGCCGGTTACAGAAATTTTCATATCATTTTCAGCATTTCAGTCTGTTTAAAGCGTGGCATGGCTTTTGTGGGTCATGAATGGAGCTACCGTTGAGTCTTCCTCGCTGTAAGGCGCAAGAATGGCGAGACACGTAATCGTGGGACGGAACTGTGCGGATGAACGCATTTTGACGGCCGTCAAGCGTATGATAAAATGCTATCCGAAGGGCTACCTCGTCTCGTAGTCAGCGGGTGGTTATGTTGTGGTGTGGTAGCCTGCTGTGGAAGTCATGGGATAAACAGCATGTGGAACGCAACATTTTACCAGCGGTCTGACCAGAAGGGAGCACAGTCAATGGTTTATGGTGTGTCAATGGGCTTCTCATGCTCATCAATGCTCGATGTGATAGGCATCAACGTTCGAAACGTCTCGAAGCCGGTGCGGTAAATCTTCGGATGGCCGGGTTTTTTTTTCTGAGTATCAACCACAACACAGTTGATGCTATAAATATTCTTGCATTATTTGAAACATCAAGGAGGATTTTAAATATAAATCTTTACATACAAAAAATCACATTTTGGCAAGAGCTTTTCAAATAATTCACCGTACAACCAGCTCACAAGAAATAACATGAAGTTGATCCCACCAGATGCATCACACTCTATTGCAGCTTTAAAAACCGTGGCCTACTTATAGCATGTTTTGTTTGACTTATGTCAACAAATGATTACAGTAGCGCCATCTATTGGAAAACTGGAGCAAATAAGGAGTTTTCACTCACTTCACTTTTTTAAAGAAGAATTATGATCAAGTTATAGATTGCCATACTTAAGCTCAGTGGGAAGCGCTCTCTATGGTAACCTATAAAATAAATAGTAATTATTTAATTTCCAGCTTGGCTTGAAAATGATATGCAACTATATTGGCCATCAATTTCATATTCATCGCCGTACAGTACAATATCAACACCCACTGTTCCGTGGATTGGCTCGGTACGCCCAACGAAAACCTCGTCATCCAATCGTTCCATTCACCGTCCACCCACAATCACTTACGGCTCATTGAACCGGGGTCTGTGAATATAAAATATTCTTTTCCGTTTTGCTTAAGAATTTTTATTCCTTTCCATTATTTCCATCCAAAGAAAAAGGAACCGAACCGGTTCGATTTTATTTTTGCCGCAGGCCAGTTCGAGACAATCGAGAGACCTCATCTTTGGCATGAAAACCGATGGAAAAAAAATTGCAAAATGTAATAAAAGCGAAGAAAGCAAAACAGTACCATACGTTGAGGGAGAGAGAGAGAGTGAAAAGAAAACAAGTCGAAAACTTTATGCTAAATATTGAAGACGGCTCACTGTTCAGCTCCGTAACTTTCATTTACCATGACCTATTGTTGTGCCGGCATTCCATTGGGCTCACACAAATTGGGGCGGCAAGGAACCGGATTTATCCAGCTCTCTGTCAGCTCCCAAACTAATGATGGACGTATAAGCCAAGCCAGCGGCAAGAATCGGCGGTGCGGTGTGCTAAGAATATGCAAACGTAACCTTAATTTTTAACCATTATCAGGAGAAAACTGTAAATTCATTATGTTCCGCCCGGTTTGCCCCACGCCTTATTTTGCGCGATAAACTTGTGGACTTTTTGCAGATTTTTCATCCCCTCATTGAAAGCGACAACTTCATTGCTTTCTTGAGTAAAATAACTTTTAACTTTCTGCCGCTAGAATGTTGGTCGAGCCAGGTTGGCCAGTTTTGCGGTTCATTGTTTGGCATGCAAACTTTTAAGTAACTTGATCGCTTTAGGCTGTACGGTACTATCGATTGTGGAGGGAATGGGTATCAAAGATGAGATGGATTTTGCAAGAAAGTTTGATCACTTTCGGAGCTATAGATGAGCTTGGCTAGCTCATCCGCGCACAGTAGAGCAGATCAAGCTAATGGACGGACATTCCTTTTTGAATGTAGTTCTCTATGAGGAGGAGCATTTAGGTATCTCCGTATGGACAATTTCATCACCTGTCAATGCTCAAATTAAATGCTCACGATAAAAAATCCATTGCTTACATCTTAGAATATACGCCGATGCCAATAAATCGAATGCGGCGGATCGAAACAGTATGATAAACCCCCGGTATATGTTCTATACGATATTTGCCGCCAAGATCTGTTATTCAACTTTTTAAACATTCATTGATAATACTGAATTGTATTATTGTATTTTAAGTGTCTATTTAATCATATGATTTTTTTTCCTGAAGCTCGTAACACAAAGCTATTTATTTATTTATTTATTTATTTTCGATTATGACGGCTTGACGCCGTATGGTCAGTACCGCATGTGCTGACGAAGTACAAAATTCAATGACACAAAAAATTACCAAGGCATTTCCTCCCTGATATTTCGCCTTATCCCGGGCGTGCTCGGTTGTAGATGTGTGGAGGTTGTGGTGAGTTTGTCCAGTTCTATTGTTGGTCCGGGTCTATTGCTGTGTAGAGTGTGTTGGTGGTTGAGATGTGTACACACGGGACTCCATCCTTCCGTGTAACGGATCTGGACTGAAACAAAACAGAAGGGAAACAACAATTGTGACAGCACAAACATTTGCCTGTGAACAGTGGACCTCAATCTGCCCAGCAGTGATAGCCCGAGCTCGATCAAGCCAGCACCGAATTCAGAAGCTATCGGCGAGTTCCATCCCGTAACAGCAGGGTCACTGCTAATTACGAGGTTGAACCCGCCGACCACCTCCGAACCCAACGCCAGCAAGGCCGCACTCGCTCCATCAAGGCTAGACAGAGATGAAGGACACTGTTACAGAAAAATTCTGCCTCTCTTCTTACGACAGTGACGTCTTTGACCCCGGATGCTGTTGCTTCGTCAGCGGATCACCCGTGGCACTACAACAAAAAAAAAACTTAACACTTAAGACAAAGACAACACAACGAATAACAAAAAAGGAGTGGCGGATGTGGATTGGAAGGATAATAGGGATGCGGAATCAAAGGATGAGACCGTTGTCTCTGGCGAATCGAAAGATGAGCCTCATGTATGCGAGGTCTCTAGTCGCCAACATTTCCCTTATTTCTATACCCGGTCGTCTGCCGATGCTCTCGACTGCGCTCAACAAGGAGGGTCTTGCAGTTTCAAACTCCACGCAGGACCATAGAAGGTGATCCACATCGTGAAATCCGTCACCACAGCCACACACCTTCGTCTGAGCCAGAGTTATACGCTGCAGATGAGCGTTCAACGCGAAATGATTCGACATAAGTCGAGACATCATGCGTATGAACGCCCGGTCTACAGAGAGCCCACCGAACCAAGGCCGCAGGGACACTTGCGGAGAGATCGAGAAAAGGAATCGCCCGAGATCGTCCGCCTCCCACATGCTCTGCCAGCGAGACAGGAAAAGTTGCTGTGGTAGGCGAAGAAACTCTCGGGCCGAGATCGGACGGTCGTAAAATGCGCCTTGTTGGACGCCTGTTTTGGCCAGTGAGTCTGCCTTCTCGTTGCCGGGAATTCCACAATGAGCAGGTACCCAAATTAGCGAAATCCTGAACGCCTTGTCGAACATGGAGCCAAGCAATTCTATGATTTTAATGACAAGGAAATCCTGACTCTTAACAGCCTTCGGGGTCCTTAGTGCTTCGATAGCGCTAAGGCTATCTGTAAAAATGAAGTACTGATCCGAAGGTCTCGCTGCTATAATCAATAGTGCGTACAAGATTGCGGCTAGTTCTGCGGTGTAGACACTACACGGCTCCCGCAATTTGAAAAATGCTTCGGCGGACTCACTAAAAACGCCGAAGCCGGTGCCTTCCTTAGAGGATGATCCGTCAGTGTAATACTGGCTACTTTGGTCTAAATGGCCATACTTATCCCTGAAAATGCCCGGAACTACCATCGGGCGAAGATCATTCGGTATGGTCTTGATTTCCTCGTGCAACGAGGAATCTGTTGTTAAAAGGGAACTGTAGGTCTCAGGAAGGGCAGCACGGTTTAATGCCTGTGGGGCGCTAGGATGCACTTGTAGGGCAACAAAATCTTCATAGATTTTCAAGATCTTGCTCTTAGAACCTGTCTCTAGAAGCGCTTTAAAATTTTCTTCGATCAAGGGATTTGATACTGAAGAACGGACTAGAAGGCGAAGCGACAGCATTTCAAAACGAAGTTTTAGCGGCATCACTCCGGTCATCACTTCTAGGGACATGTTATGTGTGGATTTCATGCTCCCTAGTGCGAGTCTAAGACAACGATACTGTAGCCTCTCTAGTTTGAGGATATGCGTGTTGGATGCCCAATGGAAACATATGCTTCCATATTCCAACACGGATAGTACCGTTGTCTTATACAGTCGCAGGACGTCTGATGGATGTGCGCCCCACCAGAATCCTGTAACTGTCCTTAGAAAGTTGATTCTTTTACTGCATTTTTGCACCAGATGGGTGATGTGTGTACTCCAGTTTAGCCTTGAACTGAACCAAACACCAAGGTATCGAAAATTGTCGGTGGTTGATATCTTTTCACCGTACAAAAAGACATCAATTTTCGGGTCAAATAGTCTTTTCTCCCTGTTTTTCGTCGTGTCGCTGAAAGGAGAAAGGACTACCATCTCAGTTTTCGTTGCAGAGAACTTGATACCAAGGTTTTCAGACCACTCGGAAAGGTTGTCCAAAGTGGTTTGTAAAGCCAGTTGTATTTCGGCGGCGTCCCTGCTTGCAAAAGATATGACGCCGTCGTCAGCCAATTGTCTAATGCTGCAGTTTGGTGCTAGACAAGAATCTATTTCGCTAACATAAAAGTTATATAACAGGGGGCTCAAGCAGGACCCTTGTGCTAGTCCATGGAAACTGGTCCGCTTTAGTTGCACATGACCATTGTTGAAATTCATAGCTTTTTCCGACAAAAGGTTGAACAGAAAGTTGTTCAACTTTGGACCCAGCCCCACATTTTCTAATTTTTGACTCAGCTTGTATGGTGATACTGAGTCAAATGCCCCCTGTATATCCAGGAAAATAGATCCCATGTTCTGCTTGCGTGCACGAGCAAGCTCTATTTCTGTAACCAGAAGGGCTAAGCAGTCATTAGTACCCCTGGCTTTACGAAAACCAAACTGGGTATTTGAGAGAAGGTTGTTCGATTCCAACCATTCTTCTAGCCGGAAAAGAATCATCCTTTCAAGGAGTTTCCTCAGACACGACAGTAACGATATTGGCCGATACGAATCGTGTCTTGATGGCGGTTTGCCAGGCTTCAAGATAGTGACAACTTTCACTTCTCTCCACTCTTGCGGGACGCTGTTGACCTCCAACATATTGTTGAAAATACTTAACAGGCGCTTCCTCCCTATGTCGGGCAGATTTTGAAGCAATTTGCTACCAATCTGATCCAGACCTGGGGAGGAATTTTTGCTTGATAGGAGAGCAAGTGATAGCTCTACCATTGAGAACGGTGAATCCATCCTAGGGTCACTACCAGGCGCATGTTGAGTAAAGCTTTGCGCAGCAACGAAATCGGGGCAAAGTTTGTGGGCAAATTCATACAGCCACTCGCCAGAAAAGCTTTCGCTCTCATTGATGTTGTTGCTGTTTCGCATCCTTCTAGCCATTCTCCAAAGCGAATTAAGTGAAGTGGTGGGGTTTAGATTATTGACGTATCTACGCCAATAACCCTTTTTCTTCGCCTTCAACAGGTTTTTGCACGTTCTCTCCAGTCCTTTATATTTTTCATATAAGGACCTCGAGCCCGTGTCCCGGAAGGCTTTAAATGCCTCACGCTTCTTGGTGAAAGCCGCTTGGCAATCCTTGTCCCACCAAGGAGTGGGAGGTTTTTTAAATGTCCTTGCTTGGTGGGAGCGCCTTGTTTGGGCCTCAAGGGCGCACTTGTTTATCAGTGAAACAAGTTTTTCGTACTCCTTGACAGGAGACAAATCTTCCAAGTCAAGTGAAAGCGAAGCGGCTATTAATTCGCCGTATCTCGTCCAGTCGATGTTCCTCGTTAAGTCACATTTAACGGGGATTCCTTCTACTGGACATCCTCCCTTGATGTAGGAAATTTCTATCGGCAAGTGGTCACTGCCGATAGGGTCCTGGATCACCTTCCAACTAAAATCCAGGGCCATTGCTGATGGACATAGAGACAGGTCCAGTGCACTCGCCCTACTTAGAGGTGTCTGCATCCTAGTTGCCTCTCCTGAGTTGAGAATCGAAAACCCAAATCTGTCGCAGAAATCTCGGATGATAGGAGTGCGAATGTCATCCTTTTCGCACCCCCAGTCGATTCCATGGGAGTTAAAGTCTCCCAGGATCAAAAGCGGTCCAGGCAAGACCGCTGCTAAATTTCCAAGATCCTCTTTGAACTTTTCAATTTTTTCCTTTTCATTATTGGCTATCGGGGGGATATAGATGGATGCAATTGTCACGTGAAGAACGCCCAGTTTTGCCTTAACTGCGACAGTTTCTATCATTTCTTGTCTAGGGGTGGGTATTCTGGTGAAAGTGTGACTCTTTCGAACACCAATCAGTACCCCTCCACCCCTAGTAACGCGATCTTCACGGATTATGTTATATCCCGGGAAGGTTAATTTAATTTCATCCGATAGCCAAGTTTCACAGAGGGCAAACACATCGCAGTTGTGTTCGCCCACTAATGCTTTAAAGGAGTTTAGCTTGCCAAGTAAACTCCTACAGTTCCACTGTATGATAGTAGCCGTAGGAGCCATTAATCATCCAAACGGACCATCATACTTAAGCATGGCCATTGAGCCAGCCACTGTTTGATCATCCCCTTCAGGAAAGGAAGG
This sequence comes from Anopheles stephensi, assembly GCF_013141755.1. Taxonomy (NCBI): domain Eukaryota; kingdom Metazoa; phylum Arthropoda; class Insecta; order Diptera; family Culicidae; genus Anopheles; species Anopheles stephensi. Next base: position 62,423,982 of record NC_050202.1, on the reverse strand, counting down.
GCCCAAGTTGCGATCATATGCAGATGCTGCGGGAGGTTAAGGGTCAAGAGGAGGGATTCTAGGATCTCGGAAAGGGACGGTGTAGGGATCCTCGGGAAGCCCTTGGGCTCAGTTGGAAAAGCTAGGTTTTCCAAAGGAACTTCGGCCCGAGGTGATCGCTTCTTCTTGGGCTGCTTCCTGGCAATTTGGGGGGCGGGAGTTTTGGGATCAGCGTCACGTTTTGGGACGGGAGGAGAAACTTTAGCGAGGCGCTGTGGTGCCAATGGTTTATTTTTCGTCTTTAAGACCTTCCGTTGTACCTTTTTATAAGGTACTCTCAGTGCTTTTACCGATCTCGGTGGCACCTGTTCCAGTGCAGTCGGATTGGTCTCGCCATTTGCAGCCGTATTATCCAGCACTGCAAAGGGGTTCGATGCGTTTGCTCCCTTTAGAGCATCGCTGTATGAGCCGCGTGCCCGCTCGGCTACCGTTTTGGTCTGCTCCCTTTGCAGTTTCCGGTACACTGGGCACAATGCAACCTCATGCCACTCCTCCCGACAATGCGAACATTTTTGGGATGAGGCTTTGCACTCCTCGGTAGCGTGAGCCCCTCTGCATTTTCCGCAGCAAATCTTGCGAGTGCAGAACGGATCGGCATGTCCAATCCGGCTGCACTTCGAACAGGTGGCCACCCTTGGCACGTATGGCCGGTTGATGGGTATCCGGAGGCCTTCTAGGATGAGGGCCTGCGGAAGTACCGTTCCCTCAAACGTGATCCGGAGGGAGGAGGTCGGAATATATTTTTTTTCGTCCTTTGTTGATGGGTCTAGCTTGAAAAGCTTTTTCACCTCAAGAACTTTTACCTTTGGGGTATCTGGTGCTAGAAAAGCTCCCACCCCAAAGTTCAAAATTTCCTCCTCCGGGTAATCAAAATCCTCAATCACGCCGGTCACTTCAACCAGACTACCAGGAATGTAAACCCGGTAGTGCTCAGTATAATCTGGATCAGCCGCAATGACATTGGCTTGAGCCCGGTCCTTTGCGGTGACCCTGATCTTATTAGGTCGCATCCGAAACACATCGGCAACGCCCGGGTACTTTTTAAACAACGATGCCGCGATCGTCCTCACGTCGAGCTGTTTAGTGCGTGGCATAAAATACACTAGCGGCTTACCCTCCCACGACACCGGGTAAGCACGCGCTCGATGCTCAGATGGCTGATCATCATTTTTCGCCAGCGGGGCACAAAAACTATTTGCCAGCGGGGCACTACACAATGCCTTCGAGGTAGAAGGTCTAACACAAAGCTATATCAAAAAGATTTTTTTTAATCTACACAGAGGCGGATCAAAAATCTGGGAGGTCTTAGGCGGAATGAATGTTGGGGCCCCTACTAGCTAGAACGGAAGCTGTGTGGGGGTGCGGCACTCGAGTCAAACACAGGTCAGACAGGTCGTGAGGTAGTGTGAGAAGCTATCTCACGAGCAACTCCCTTCGAGGCCCTTCAGCGAGGCTCCCTACACCCTCATGCCCCCTTTAAATGCGAGACCCCTTTTAAAAGGCCCTTTTTATGAGGCCTCACCGCTGCTTGTGCAGTAAGGCTAATGGAGTTATCTTACCGACGAGCCCCCCCTGACAGAGGGGGCCCTTGGCGGCCCCATACTCCAAGGTATGGTACCAAGGTACAACAGCAGCAAGAAACAGAGCGATGCTTGCGAGCTTTCCAAACACAGCTCATGATTTGGCATAAATCGTATGGAAATTTCTAAAAGTGCATTATATTGAAATGAAAAGTTTGTAATCATTAAAACGTTAGCAACCCAGTTTAGTTTGCTCGTCTTTCCATTCCATTTAAGTCGGAAACAAACTTAAAACGCAAGATAAGGATTAGAAACTATGGTTGGGTAGCGTTTACGGAAAACCTGTTGTCAATCGCCAATAATAATTGTTCTGACAATTTTGATTCTCATTTCAATATAATATATTTTATGTTTATTTGTAAAAAAGAGATAAATGCTCCATCGTTTCCTTAAAATATTTTTTCTCTCTTTTAATATATCAAATTCCTTGTTTAAATCCAGAAAAATTAAAATTTTCGCCCCATGTCCCCTTTAAGACCATCGTGATCCTGGATCACGCAGGGCTTTTGAGACAGCTTTTAATTATTATCGCCGACACCCCATCACCTCCGTTATCTGGCATCGTGTGCCCAGCTTTCCTACAAAAGTCAGCACCGACAAAAGCCTACCACACCACGGCTAGAACCGTGCAGCGTTACCATTAATAAGATTATGAGCTCTAAGCCACAGGGCAAACTCACTCACTCAGGCTCGGTTGTTGGTAGAGGATTAATTCCTTCAAACAGCTCTGCCATCAGCCCAGGTGTGCTCGTGCTCAAACGGAATCAATAATTTGATTTGTTTGCCAAATTACATCCTTCGGTTTGCCAAACTGTCACGATACCAGCAAGCCAGCCCCCGGAACACCTTGAGATAAATCTAGCCGCTATCGGTTGTCGTTGTTGGGATCAATGTTTTTTGTTTCGATTTTTGTTTTTGTCTCTGCTACGCCTCAATGCCTCAAATTCCTCCGGAAGATGAAGCAGCAGAAAAAAGAACGCGAAGATCCTCTCGAATTAGCTTTCTCCGGTCGAACGCCGGCTCTTCCTGGTATCATTCAATTCGGGCGTGGAGGGCAACCATTAAATGGATCCTGCCGGTCGGTCGGAATTAAACGTGACATCAAAGGACGCGCGATGTATATTTCTGTTTGTCATCCGATCGGGAAGTTTGTGGCCCTCTCCCTGCCTCTCTCTCTCTCTTATTCCGGCCAGCGTTATGAACGAACCTAGTTGTGACCTGTGGCGTTCGTGGAAACCTAAGGGCAAAATTTGTTATTTGATTGTTTTCTCCGCTTTGGAGGCTGTTGAAGACGCCGAAAGGAATTGCGAGCCGGCTCGCTCGCTCTAAAGTAGCTTTCTTCCACTGCAAAAGGATGACTTTCAAGTTCGGCCGGCATGTGCGTCCACGGGAACGTGCTTTCGTGCTACTGAATAATTAGTTTTCTCAAGAGCAGGTAATCGTGTAGTGATAGCCCTTCCACGGACCAGTAGCCCGCCGTGTAATCCCTTGAGGAAATTCGCTTTAAACAGGAAAAACGCTATCCAATTTGCCAACATCACTTGCCACTAATCGGTTCAATGTTAGTAGTGTGCCGCCATACTGCTTCCGACGAATCGAATGAATTTCAAACGGCATGATTTGTGGGCGCCGCTCGAACTCCCTTTCCCCTTAATATTGCCATATTTTCCACTCAATTACCTTATTAGCGCCATCCATCAAACACTGCTCCGATATCACCGATACACCGGCGCTGGAGATAAGTCGCCTGATGTCTGCACAGGGGTTCGAGGTGAACCTAAACCTTCAATTCCAAACACCTGACCGCTGTTGCATAAATTTTATCCCGTTCTGCGCTCGTGTCGGCCGCTCGTTACGCCCTGACACCGTGCGCCGCGTGTCAGAATGATCGAAGACAATTGAGAGAAGGTTAGCACCATGGCTCCGGACCTCCGTCCAACGTCTCCATTTTGCTGCTGCTTGCAGAAGATAAATCAAACACAAACAACATTACATGGTGGTTCGTATCTTTCCCATTGGACGGGGAAGCGTTTGGATTGGATAGCACGTGCAGTGCACGGAGTTGCAAAAGCACGGCCAGATCCTGATTTACGAGATGCTGCCCTCCGACAAAGCCACCTGATCGAAGCTGAAAAGCATTCGGAGCACCATCCAGGCGTCCAGGTATTTTGTACTAAGGACATCATTGTGCCGGTGTATATCCCTTTTGTTCCTGTGTGTGTGCGTTGTCTTGTTCGAATTATTGGCGGTTGATGTTATAAATTATAATCAAAGCTTCGCCCGGTTATAAGCCGAACCTGGCCCAAAACTGGGGTAAGGTCGAAGATGTCTTCGGACGGCGATAACTAAAGGCAACACCAAACCCCGGGCACATGTATTCATCATCGACGGCTGTTGGCTCACTTGGCTAGCAGAGCATTCAGGCCGATTCTCGGGGCCACGTAGTTTATTGTGCTCAGATTGTGCTACGCTTTTCGACGATTCGATAAATAATTGTAATAAATTCTGAATCTGAAACACGGCTGATATCCCAAGTATCGTTGTGCCCAAGCCTAAAGAGTTCTCCGCAAATGTCTTCTGAATCCCCTCAGCACGGACAGAAAGGACCGACCAACCGATCAATGAAAGGATTCTACGTCTTTGGATCATGTTTCGTATGTGAGATAGAGCTGGCGTTTTCCCGCAATTCATTGATCAGCGATTCAATTCCTTTCGGCAGCAATCTTACGCGAAACGAACTTTACATTGATAACCATTTCGTATCGCTTTCCATTAGGATGAGCAATACATTTAACCCCTTTTTCGGGAAGCTAATGTACAAAAAGAGCCCCCAACCAAACCCGCTTTTGAATTGCAGCCATTCGGTGAGGCGAGTCTGAACAGTTGGACGGCTTAGCGATATTTCATACCTCCTTTTTTTCTTTAGCCATCACAGTCGATCCCTCGATCGATGAGTTGTAAGTTTGAATGATAAGCAAATAATGTTTAATCGATTTCGCCGATTTCCAATTGATTTGATAGGAAAAACATTGGGGGGTCTTTCGCTCGATTTCGCTTTCTGCGACCGGTCTGGCTCGAGCTCTGTGACGTACACGAATGGATAAGAAAATCTTCCTGGTTCCAGGAATGCATGGCACTGTTTGATACAGCTGTCCGTTGATATTTTACAATATTGATATTCTGATTTCACACGTTTCGCGTCACCACAACCGACCGTGCGTTTCTGTGACGCTTCACAGCTGGTGGAAGCAAAGAAAACAACCACTCTCCCTAGAACCCTAACTCTCCAAACTTATGCATTTTTGTCCTCACAATGCTTCACAATACAGAGCTCATCATGATACAATGCAATCATGATGCAACGCGATGCTGTTGCCGCCAGAACCAGCTAGCTTATTGAGCGGAAGCAGCAAAATTTACCCAAGAAACACATCCATTCACAGACTGAACTGGGATAATAAAGCAACAGAGGGGGAACCGTGTCGGGTTGGAAAGAATATGGATCAAGAACTCCGCACCGTATATCCGGTTTGCTTTTATTCGATGCACTTTGCCTGGATGATTCTATGCAAAGAAGGTGCACTATTGGGATTTATTTTGGGACGGGTTCGAAAAGGAAACTGAACCAAAATTTATTTACTTGCCAGCGAATTGTTTAAGAAAATCTTATTTTTTATTTAATTGACCCCTCCACAGTGTCACATTTTAATTAGTTCATTTATATAAGAACTTTACACATAGTCACTCAGGCTGATCAGGCTCCTAGCCATGCTGTATGAGATGCGCCTGAAAGTATGCACTCTACTGCTTGTATGGAGGTTTTCCGCTGTGCATGAAGTTTCTAGTGTACAAAATACATATTTAAATGCAATTCTATTCAGGTCATCCTGAAAAAGGAAGGAAACTGTTTACCAAATACCAGGTACAGGATATTCAGATGTTTAGTTACGCTTTCCCTTGGCCCTTTCCTTCTTTTCTTACAGTGGCTAGTAGTATTCACGAAGTATTTCCCGAGGTGTTTTTTTTACGGTTTTCTAGATATTTATATTTCCTTTTCACAATTTTATGACGATTTCGGTACAATTTTTGCAATTGATTTATTTCAAAAACATGTTTCCTATTTTGAAACTATTCTAGATTTATTGTTGTACCCATGAGTGGCAAATTCTAAATTGTTGTCTAAATTTGTGTTACAATGTCCTTCCTAATGACATTTTATTTCCTGTGGCTTCCTGTGCCCTGATATTACCCGTGCCCGTGCATAGCCAGTTCGGCTTACGGGTAGGCATTCTACCTGAGATTTGATCCCCGATCGTGTGGAGATCTGCGTCGCTATCGCTTCTGCCACTTGACCACCTCATGCCTTCTTTTGTTGAAAAAAAGATTTGGGAAATAAAACATATTCGAAAAAACTGTATGGGAAACCGTCACTAACCATCGAGACGAAACAAACAATTATTCGGGAAAGTTTAATAAAACTTCGGGAAACCCTGTAGCTTATAGAAATATTGCATACATTCAGGCTTGTAATAAAGACATATTTTAGAGCAAATCTCTGAGATTCCTTACAAACACGAACAAATATTTATTTTAATGATATTGCTGTCATTTTATACGTTATTAATTAATTTCACATGCCCCCCGAAAAGTCTAGAAATCATCAAAACAGAAAGATTGGGGGTTTTTTTCATTCGCAAAAAATATCTGCTTTGTCATGAAGGCACGGGGAACAGTCGCCTTTCGGTACGGTAGCATTTATTTGGGTTCTTTTTTCTGCGACCTATGCTGGACATTGTACAACATGACTGGGCATATTTGTGTGGTGCTATATCACGGGCCGGAAATGGAAAGATTAAGTATCTCATTTATCTGTGTACTGTGTGCTGAAGAAGTGGCCCATTTATTTACATTTGATGGCTAATATTTTTAGCTCAATTTAAACAATGCTCAATAATAAACTAATAAAATTAGTTAAAACAAATACAAGATATGTTTTAAAAACAATAACATTCGTACTGGCATCATTTCATCATCCGTATTTTTCGGGCGTACCATCGATAGCGTGAAGTCTTCAGCCCAATCGGATGGATGACCGGTTCCACCCATCTGTCTTCAGTGTTTCTTAAGCTAGTGTAATATTTTTCTGTGAATTTAAACAAAACACATATTTAAATTTAAATCACAACACAAACGACTTCAGCTCCGAAACCAAAATTACTTAAATTTTCAAAAGTATGTATTTTTGTAGCGAACTACAACATATACTGCGCTTAACGACTGCTGACCTGTACAATCTCTGTTTTGGAACATTCCAAAACATCATTAACGGCCAACATCACACACCCACCAGCATAAAAAGTCGATGGTTCTGGCCACAACGAAACGCACACACGTGCACGTGCAAGAAGATAGCGCCCACCGCGGTATAATATCGACGGTCGCGGGTAAACGCGGAGTCAGTTGTTTTGGTGTACGGCAGCGCAGCAGCAGGTGTATACAAACGGACGGTGCCCATATCTTCGTGCCCCTTCAATTAATCGTTCACCACCGACTATCGCCTAAGGAATTACATCACGACGCACTTGAGCGACGCTTCACATTCTCGCCAGCAGAGGTTCAGTGGACTCGCCCTTGAAAAGTCGATCGAGATGTTTCTAACGCTGTTGGTAACGCTTGCCTGCATCGGCCTTCTCTGGATGGTGCTAACCATCATTCGGAACCGTGCTACCGTGGCCAAGCTGGACAAACAGCTTGCGAACTTTGGCGTCGTCCCGTCCGTTCTCGTGCTGGGATCGGCATACCACTTTAAAGATCCAACGCCGGAAGGAATCTTTGCCACCTTTACCGGGTTCCACCGGAAGTATGGACGGAATCTCATCACGCAGAGTCTGTTCAATTTTCCCTCGATCCAGATCTGCGATCCGAAGGTGATCGAACAGGTGATGCAAGCGCGCACGATCGAAAAGACGATCATCTACGACTTTATGATGCCGTGGCTCGGTTCCGGACTCGTTGTATCAACCGGGGCGAAGTGGGCCCAGCGCCGGAAGATCATTACGCCAACGTTTCACTTTAAAATTCTGGAAGACTTTCTGGTGATCATGAACCACCAGACGGACGTGTTGATCGAGAAGCTGCGGCAGAACACGAACGGGAAGGATTTCGACCTGTACGAGCACGTGACGTACTGTGCGCTGGACATCATTTCGGAGTCGGCGATGGGCGTGAAACTCAACACACAGATTCAACCCAACTCGGAATATGTGAAGGCCGTGAAAGAGTAAGCTCGTAAGGTGATCTGGAAGAGAAATCATAATAAGCTTCCTCCTTTTTCAGAGTCTCGGATATCATTCTCAAGCGTCTGTTCTCGTTCCTGCGCGAGTACAAGTGGGCATTCCAGTTCACGAAGGCTCACCGGCGTCAGGCGGAACTCCTGAAGGTTGTGCATGGTTTCGCTCATCGGGTGATAAGCGAACGCAAGAAGCAACTGCAGGACGTCCGCGAACGTCAACGAGCACAGGAAAAGCTCGAAGAGGACGACATCTACGGCAAGCGCCGTATGACCCTCCTGGACCTGCTGCTAAACGTCGAGATCGACGGTAAACCGCTGACGGATTCGGACATTCGCGAAGAAGTGGACACTTTCATGTTTGCCGGGCACGATACGACCACGTCCTGCATCAGCTTCGCCCTGTACTATCTCTCGCGTGACGCTGCCGTCCAGCAGCGTGTGTACGACGAGATACAGGCCATCGTCGGTCCGGATGCGAAAACCCAGGAGCTGACGTACGGTACGCTGCAGGAGCTGAAGTACCTCGACATGGTGATCAAGGAAACGCTGCGCATCAATCCGTCCGTACCGATCATTGGCCGCCGATCGGCTGGGGACATGCTTATCGATGGTGTTACGATACCGAAGGGTATGGATTTCGGCATCATTATCTACGCGCTGCAGAACGATCCTGAGCTCTATCCCGACCCGGCACGCTTCGATCCGGAACGGTTCAGTGAGGAAGCGTCAGCCAAGCGGCCACCGTACAGCTACATCCCGTTCAGTGTCGGATCGCGCAACTGTATCGGGCAGCGGTATGCAATGCTAGAGGTCAAAACGATGCTGGTGAAACTTTTGGCCAATTATCGCTTTTTGCCCTGCGACGAAAGCAATAGGCTGCGTATCAAAACGGACATGACGCTCAAACCGGTCAATGGGACGTTTGTGAAGATTGTCCCACGGTAAGCGTTCGATCGGGTGGTGCGATAAGATTAGATTAGCGACATCACGATACCTGCGTTTCGTGAAGTTTATGCGTACAGTGAACCGGAAATGATCCGTTTGTAATGCTTTTTGTAATGATTGTGTACTAATAAACGAGAGTATTGATGTTTTCCTTCCATGTAATGGTAATCGTTACAAGCATTGCGGGCGAGTCTGCGATAGCGCGTGGTGTGTTGCGTGCTCTTCTGCTGTGTCTACTCCCGAGAATCGCCCCCACGAACGGGCGATCTGACCTCTCGCTGTGTGAAAGCGATAATCATGTTTACGGTTGTTTCTTAGCCAGCACATAAATATAGCCGAATGGAGATCAATCTCTGCCAGATTGAATGTGGACCGCGTTCGACATCCGCAGTGCGAAACGATGCCCATCAGTGGGCTACTGATCGTCGCCCTTTTCCTGCTAACGATCCTGTACATCACGCGAAAAGTGCTCCGGAACCGCCATCATGCGACGGTCCTCCTAAAGCAGCTACCACACTTCCGCCCGCTCCCATCCGTCCCTCTGCTGGGGAGTGCGCACCTCTTCCTGGACACTACACCCGATGGCGTGCTGCGTACGATGGTCACCTGCCACCGACGGTACGGGAAGAATTTCGTACTGCAGGAGCTTTGCAACGAGTTCAAGCTAGTGTCGAGTGATCCTCGCGTCATGGAGCAGGTGATGCAGGCGAAAACGATCGTCAAGCCTAACTTTTATCGCTTTCTGCAACCGTGGATTGGAGTGAGCAGCGTGGTAGCGAATGGCACCCACTGGATCAACCGTCGGAAGGTGATCAATCCGGGCTTCCACTTACGGATGCTGCAAGATTTCCTCGGTACGATGCAAACGCAGGCGGACATATTGGTGACGAAGTTGGCACCGCTAGCCAACGGAACTGTGGACCTTGATGTGTACGGTCCGTTGCGGCACTGCGCGATGGACATTATCTGTGAGACGGCGATGGGCGTTCGGTTCGAGTGTCAATCCAATCCTAAGGTGCTGTTTGTTGAAGCAACGGAACAGTAAGTAGATCGGTGTACAGTTCTCGCTGAATCTTAAAGGGGTTTGCCTTTTTCCACAGATTAATCGACTTGATTTACAGACGGATATTCAACCCACTGCTCGCGAACGATACGCTGTACCGCTTCACCAGCGCTAGACGACGGGAACGGGCGGCTCTTCAGATCATGCACCAGTTTACGAGTTCGGTGATTCGTGAGCGCTTGAAGCGTCCCATCAGGACAGCGCGCGATGAAGAGAATCGTACGTGTAAGATGACATTTTTGGATCTGCTGCTAGAAACGCGCCACGATGCTGACGGCGAACCGCTATCCGATGACGAGATTCGTGGGGAGGTCGATACGTTCATGTTTGCCGGACATGAAACGATTGCGTCCTGCATCAGCTTCGCCCTGTACTTCCTTTCTCGCAATGCGCATGTTCAGGATCGGCTGTACGATGAAATAGTGACCGTGTACGGATCACATACAGCCCGATCGACTGAGCAGATGACGTACGCTTCGCTACAGGATCTCACATACACGGAGCTGGTCATCAAGGAAACGCTACGGTTATGTCCTTCCGTACCGATGCTAGGAAGACTGTCGGCCGGGGATATGGTAATCGATGGTGTCACGATACCGGCCGGCATGGAAGTGATGCTTAACATCTACGTGATGCAGAACGATCCAGACAACTACCCGGACGCGGATCAGTTCCGGCCGGAACGGTTTGCGGACGAGCCACAACCCTTCACCTATCTGCCCTTCAGCACGGGGGTAAGAGCTTGCATTGGACAACGGTTTGCGATGATGGAGATGAAAACGTTGCTGGTGAAGCTGTTGGCCCGCTATCGGCTGTTGCCGTGCGAGGAGACGAACGCGCTGCAGGTGAAGGCTGACCTAACCCTCAAACCGTTCCGTGGGGCATTTATCAAACTAGTGGAAAGGACATAAGATACCATACTGCTTTGCAAGAAATATACGTTATTCCTTGCTCAATATTCTACAGCAAGGTCACTCACTCCAGCCGTCAAAATCAACCCGCAGATGAGTTTATGCTCCATCATAATTATGAATCGTTGCTGCACTTTCGGAACCATAAAACTCAGCACTCAGACTCAACGGACAGCCATTGTGGTCGGCCATTCTCTCTGGTTGTCTGGTCTTGGTGGCGTCAGTGCCACAATTGTCCACCGACATACACAGTCGGTTGTAATCAAATGCAAACATCCGAGCATACGGACGAGCTTCGGCTCCCCACACGTGCTTGCTCGAAGCCCTCGTCATCCGGTGTCCGGTCGAAAAATGTCCAAAAGGGGCATCGTCATTTTGGAGGGTGTGATGGGGTCATTTGTTAAATTGATATCTTGCAGACTTTTTATGAACTATCGTGGCGTGGCCCCCGGCCTCTCCTACTCGTTTTCATCGCTTTTCCCCCAATTCTGTATGTATGGAGTATGGAAGCTTCTTTTTGCGTGCGTGCTGGTGCAATTTCCGGTAACCTGCCTGATGTGGGCAAAGGGAAGGAAGCTGTGGTGACAAAAATAATGAACTGGGCATAAAAATGTTGATTGCGTGCACAATATTTCTTTCTGTTCGTTTTTCTTTGTGTGAAGATGGCTGCTCAAATCATCAATATGAGGACAACGGGCGTATGTTGTATGGTAATTTTAGTTTGTCATTGCAGCTTTACATGAAACACGTGCTCCGTAGATTCCTCTTTGATGGATTTGGTTGAAAATGGGGAAATATAAATATGAGCGACATGTCGCATTTTTTCACATCGATTGCTCGGAAAAAAAAATCGGTCCCCTTTGAAAGATTGAAGCCACAGAGCGCCAAATTTCCACGCATACCACTCAAGCCCATCACGGAGTATCGTGTTACATCCAATTTATTTTTCCCGCGCATTTCTCCGACCCCCACACACTTGGTGGCTGTGTCCTCCGTGTCCTTCCCGCTTCGATCTACGCCTAACGATGCAATATCCTTGACACACATACAGGGTTCACCGATAGATAGCATACGGCGAGCATACCTTAGCGGTTCGCGCAAACGTTTAAGACATCTGCGGCCATCGATAGCGTTTCGCATGTACAATTAGCGACTGGCCCAAAATGGATAGCGATTCGCGTGCACACTTTAGTGAATGTCAGAATTCGGCGCGGTTTGAAAATGTAGGTTTATATGACCCAGGTTGAGGAGTCGAGATTTGAAAAAAATCGTTTAAATTTCATTTTTGATGTAATTGGAAAGTTGTTGCGCACAAAAGTGGTGTGAAAATTAATGTTCATTATTATAAAGCATAAATTTATTGATTTTCAGTGTTGGTTAAAAAAATGGTAAAAGACTCGAGAAGGCCCCCCCCTGACAAAATTTGTTAGGCGCTGTAGGATTTACGCCTAAAGGTATGCAATCCGCAGTACACGTTGCGAGAGCTTCACAGTGAGCTTTCAGTGTGCTTTCAGTGTGGTCAAAATTGGTTGAAGAAAGTCGAATAAAATATTGTTATTATTTGATTAAAACCCCCTCTCCGCTATCCCTACCATTCATTTTGGCTTACAAAGGCCTCGTACTAGTTTTCGGTCGCACTTGGGGTGAATAATCAGGCCTAAAACATGCACGGCGTTCTCGAACGGTAACGGAACAGTAATTCGATGAATACTTGTTACCTTGCATTGATATTTAGCAAAGGAGGAAGCATAAGAATATCATAATCTCAAACCACTTGTTACAATGTATTTTATCAAGTTCTACTCGCTGTCTATTAACAGTATTAAGGAACAATGCACAATGTTTACATCAAATGGGTTTTGACCATACAGAAATCCCACCGTACAACAAAAATGACAGGCCACAGTGCTGCACACAAAAGATTCTAGGGGGGGCCTTCTCGAGTCTTTTACCAAAAAAATAATAACAAAACTATGTGAAAGATCAGAAGAACAGCCATGTGGAGGGAACCATAATTCCCTCGCTATGGTTGTGGACGAAACTCGAACACCGTGTTGTTCGAACACTTTCTCTGCGAGTGCTTTAAGCGTCACCGTGCAGTCCTCGTCGATCAAGTTCCGAACATCATTTACGGCTTGCTGCGACAATAATTAAGATTTGTTGCCACCACGCTTCTTTGCCTCGATTTGCCATTGGGTTTGGTATTTTTTGATGATGCCATGGACAGTCGGTTTTTTTTAAATTGAACATTTTGCTAATCGTAGCTGCAAAGGCTCCGTTTTCATACACCATACCACGCGCTCTCTATGTTCGTTGCTGGTAGTTTTTCGGCGGCGAGGTGCTTGCATAGCGCTACTTGCATTTTCCTCTTGTACAGAGCTTTGGCTGGAATTCATATCTGCAAGCAAAAAGTAAAAAGAACGATGTGTGTCTCAGTTGATTCGCTTCAGCACATACCGCTATTGAAACTCACTGTATTCTTTCACGGTGTGGTAATAAAACAAATTTACCGACAAGAACAATTTTGCACGAGCGCACTTCAACAAGCAAGAGCTCCTACCGTAGCCAAACACCTAGAAAACACCTAAATTCAATGAGAATTCTAGTTGTAGCACTTTTTAATTGTAAGGCTGAAATACGTACCTTTAAAAGGATGATTGCCAAAACCAAAACCAACGAAGGAATGTACATTTAAACCTCAAATGATGCTATGATTGTTAATCGCTTGGTAAAACTGTGAACTAGTTGCTGGACCAATATGCTAAATATTTTCATTACATGAACGGATTTTTTTTTTCGTGATCGCATCAATTTTGAATTCGTGTATATACGTTCATGTTTGAATTCTCCACATGGCTGTTCTTCTGATGTTTCACATAGTTTTGTTATTATTGTTTTAACCAACGCTGAAAATCAGTAAATTTATGCTTTATAATAATGAACATTAATTTTCACACCACTTTTGTGCGCAACAACTTTCCAATTACATCAAAAATGAAATTTAAACGATTTTTTTCAAATCTCGACTCCTCAACCTGGGTCATATAAACCTACATTTTCAAACCGCACCGAATTCTGACATTCACTAAAGTGTGCACGCGAATCGCTATCCATTTTGGGCCAGTCGCTAATTGTACATGCGAATCGCTATCGATGGCCGCAGATATCTTAAACGTTTGCGCGAACCGCTAAGGTATGCTCGCCGTATGCTATCTATCGGTGAACCCTGTAAGACTGTATCTTTTAGTGCGTCCATCGTACAATCAAATTCCTACAGCAGAGAAAGATGCGCCATGCCGTCGTTTTTCCTCGTCCCATTCCCAAGATAGCGATTGTAAATAATCCTAGCGCAGCATCCACCCTCGACACCCCCTATAGTTCTCCAACGGCGGAAAATCGATAACAATACACAATCCCGAGATACCATATTACCAGTTTATCTTTGCGAGCGTGCGCTTTGCTTTCTTTTAGCTGTAATTTATTGTTTTTCCCCTTTTTCTGCTACTATAAATCTAAGCAAATGACATTATTCTATGTACAAACTACACTAGGCCTGCGGTTGGGCCGGTTTTGGTTGCTCGCTGGTGGCACCGGTAGCTTCCCCGGCCGTACCTTCCGATCCAATCTGGGCGGCCAGTTCCGCATACTTTTCCCTCCGGTAGTCCTTCTTCGCTTCGTCCATCAGCACATTGTGCAGCAGGTTCCGATTGTTGGTTTGGTTCGGCAGTAGCGATGGGTACGGGTTGCCTCGTAGCTCCAGCACCGCTCGCTTTCGATACCAGCCCGGATATTCCTTGGGGGCTTTGTACATTCGCGTAGCGGACACCTTGTACTCCTCGAACCGTGGCACAAGCACCTTGAACAGCTTGTGTACCAGCTGCTTCTCCAGCAGCCAATAGTCGGCCATTTCCATCGTGGGTTTGTGGCAGTCGCCGTTGCGTATCGCATCGGAAATTAGACGCTCGGCATAGCCGCGTGCCTCATCCGCCCGCTGGTAGTTGAGTTCGATCCGCTCGTGCTTTACCAGTGCCGTCACCGTTTTGCGCAACTTATTTAGCCGGCCTTCGGGGCCGTCGCTGTTCTTCAGGTTGCGGTGTCGCGGGCGTATCGCTACCCGCAGCTGGGACATTAACTTCGTTACTTCGGCCTGATTCATGGCGAGGGGTTTTCCTTTGGTTGGGTCACTATTTCACACAAAAATTGGTATTTTTATGCAGTAAAAATACACTGGCTCGCGTTATTCAATCAAAACAGCACATTGCGGCCCGGCATCAGCTGGGTGACAGTTGAGCTGTCAAAACAAGCGAACGTCACAGTGGTACTGTCAGTAAAAAAGAAAACCTTTTTTATTTGTTTTTTATTCGCAAATTTTTATTTTCTTGCTGTAAATTTTAATGCTCCAAATTTTATTTTGGAAACTCACAAATGAAATTTTAATTTCCATTTATAGCGGCTTGCTGTACTTATTTGTATCATTAGTTTCTTATTTGATCTTTTGATCGGCGCTACCAAAGCGCGAGTCAAATGGCAACAAAACTGTCAACTATTCCCATAGTCCAAACCGAAGAGCAATAGCCGTACTCTTCTAACAACGGCAATGAATCCGATCAGCTACTGTCTCTCTCTACCAAACACAGCCCAGAATCAGTCTGCAAGCTCACCGCCATGAAGCCACCAGCACGTATTCCTAATGTTTTCTAATTCAAAAGTTACCAAGCCGCGAACGAACAACAGTGTGTGGACCGGCGTCTCTACTATTGCTTCGTGCGTACGCCCGTAGCGAAACAGTTTTTTGGTGCGAGTGTGCGTAAGTGTGCGTGTAGGATAAATACAGGATAACGATTCTGGTCGCGTGGCTCTTGTTAGTGTCGCTTGGTGAAACAAAGCAACAGGAAGATTATCAACTTGTTTTATTGTTATTTTTATTCAATTAATCGTATTCATCCTTTTGCCTCCTTCACATTTCCACCAAAACACACACACGTACAAGCGTGTTTGCTCCTTTTCTCTCCCTTGCTCGGTCTCGCTCTCCCTATATCTATCTCTATCGCTTTGTGCAACGGCGGTCCGCGTTGTGTCGCTGTCTCTCGGTCGTGATTCGAAACCGGTCAGCTATTTCCAGTTCTTCGATGGTCCAGCGTGTTAGCAGCAGCAGCAACAGCCTCCGGGAGACAGAACGAGCAACCCCATCACAGGAAAAACCGGAGCTGTGCAACTGAGCTGCGCTGTCTCTGGTCTGCTGCGGGCCACAGATAATATCGATCCTGCCGTTGCTGACGGTTGTTGTCACGGTGACACCTAGTGCTGTGCGCGGGTGCTTGTGCCTTTTTCAAGTGTGGAGAATTTAATGCAAAAGATTCTAGGTTTTTTTTTCTTCGTGTGTGCAGTGAATGAACCAGCAGTAGTGTAATTTGGGAAACGCCGGGAGTGCGTGTGTGCAATCCACACCAGTGAGTGAGTGAGTGAGACAGTGAAGTTACTTCTGCGCAACCCCTTTTGTTGGTTTGGTCCGTTGTGACGTGAGGCGAAGAAATTCTGGTCGCGAGAAGG
This sequence comes from Anopheles stephensi, assembly GCF_013141755.1. Classification (NCBI taxonomy): domain Eukaryota; kingdom Metazoa; phylum Arthropoda; class Insecta; order Diptera; family Culicidae; genus Anopheles; species Anopheles stephensi. The sequence goes on along the minus strand of NC_050202.1, from coordinate 62,407,602 downwards.
AAAGGAAGTGAAGCCGTGCTTTTCCAGCCAAGCCAGCGCTACTCTAGTGAAGTGTGTTGACGTGTGGCCCGAGGATAGAAAATAGAAGTTTGTTTTTTGTTGTTGCTAGAGCACGTTAAGGCAAATACTATATTACGGAAGCAGCAGTGTAGAGTGCACCGTAAAGAAATCCGAAAAGTGCTACAGCTTGTGGAGTTGGAAGGACGTCTGGAGCAATAGGAATTCAATCAGCCGTGCGCGTACCAACCGTAAGTGTGTCCTGGCTTTGTGTATGTCTCTGTATGTTTGTGTGTGTCACTATGTCCAACAGCCTGGTGTCTTGTAGCTTTCCTGAATACTGAACGGGGGAAAACTTGATTTTTCTTCGCACATAGCAAGCAATGAGGTTTCCATGACACACGACCATGTGTGCCCGTTACAATTTCCTTCAAGCAGTAGCCGTAGCATGGCTACTCCGGAACAGTGTGAATGCTTGTCTGTCACCCCTGCTAAATGCTAGGCTGTCTGTTTCCGTTGATGGGATGCTGTTGCTGCTGCCTTGGGGCTATGCCGGATGCACTTGTTTCTCGCGAGATTCATGAGGCGGATTCGCCTATAACAACTCCCAGCAGAAGAAAAGCGGAGCAAAACTAGAGAAAGACGTTCAGTGCTACTAAATCTTCATTCGCTTTATGATGGGGCATGAGAAAAGCCACACTGGTGGTGTGAAAACTGTGAAGTGTGCTGGGAATGAGCGCACAAGACGCGTGGGCGTTTTGTTAGAATTGGTTCGAAAAGGAGGTTAGAAAATCATATTCAACTATGGCACGAGACAAGCAACAAGATACGGTACACAGGTTGATGACGGATGCAGATAGAAAGGCGACATAATAGGTGGTCGAGGAGGCAGCCGTTGGCGAGATGAAACTCCGATGCTTCCGTTCACGCGATGGCTACTCGGGGCTACATGTTGCAAGAACAAAAACCTCCTCGCCTAGACAACATAGGAAGGCCATGGCAAGGGAGCAAAGAACCGAAACGGACCAGTGCGTGTAGTAGAACAATGCATGCAGACGCACACACACACAGCCATACGTAATGGTGTGTAAGGGGGATGCCGTAGATTTTGGAATCTCCATCGCAGCAGCCATCGACCGGAGGCACGTTCGGTCGGTCCGTCTCGCTGTGTGTATGCGCGTGCGTGTATAGGGAAGGATGGGAAAGAGAAGAAAAGCGGAATGCTGGGAGAAAGGGAGAGAAAGTGCGATATTTAGAACGTGGCGCGAGGAGGAAAGACAGAAGAGAACGTTAAGCTTGATGAGTATTATCCGCCATCGGAAGGCTCCATGGATCCATCCACACACCTGTGCTTCACTGCTGGTGAGAGTGAAATGGGACGATGCGCTAGCTCAGCGTGCTCTGTCGCATCCCAGCAACATATGCATGAGGTACATCTCTCGTTCCGTCTGTTCTGGATCTCATAGCCCCGGTCTGGCTGGTTTTTCGATGAGCTGGTGTGTATCGATGGCTGGTTTATAAATTGAAATTAGTTGGTCGAGGGATGCGTTTTTATGTGTGGAAGTGGCCGGGTTGGTTACTCCCGTCGCCCCACTATCCCTTTCCAGCTGTTGTTACACCCGTATACAGGTGTTCCAGCACAAGTCATCGTGAAAGTTGTAGAGATGGTGGTAGCAGTGAAGCAATAGAAAAGAATAGCTTACCCCCCTTCATACCATAGAATCGGAAATTGGTCAGTCGGATTTAACAACTGTTTTCCTATATGACACACAAGCGCCGGTTTTCCATTCGCCCAGGTGTGTGTGTTAGAGGTTGTTGTGAGTGTGTGTGGGGCTGCGTGCGAGAAGTACGGTGAACCTGTGTGTTGAGCGCCATGATGCAAATGTTGTTCGATCCAGTTTCTGGTTTTGCGTATGCGGTTCGTTGTGTGGGGAAAAGCAGAAGTAGAAGAAGAGAAGGGTGAAGGAGAGAGGGGGGGGGGGGGCAACGAGCGACGAGTCCGCAAAAGAGTTGTTTGAACTCCGTCCGTTGTGCTGTTTTTTGTTGTTGTTCCTTCCAACGCTTCGCTGAACCACATCCATCTCGCTTACTCCGGTGCGCTTGCAACAAAGATGGAATCAGGCGCTCACTCGCTCTCGCTCTTTCCAACGTCAATCTCTCATCTTTCTCTCACTCTCTCGTTCTGTTCTGCATACATAAACGCGTTGATGGAACCATAGGAAAAGAAGGATAGAGCTGTGTGTGGCTGGCTCTGTTGTGATCGCGGTGTCGGACGACGCGGCACTTGTTGTGTTTTCCCTTTTTTCTTTTCATCAATCCCACACACAGCCGCACGCGAGTTTTCCCCACACATACACGCGGCGCTATGATTTTCGTGCTGTCGATACACAACGGCGGCTTGTTTTTCCAACGCCTGCTTTTCGTTTGTTATTGCGTGTGTGTGTGTGTCTATGAACTTTTGACAGCTTTTTCTCAGCGTACGAATATTGTTTGCTCAGGCCCAGCGCCAGCTCCGGATGTTGTGCCATGCCTTGCCTGCCTGGTGGAACTTCCTACTGTTGGGTTTGTTTCGTTTTCCATCGCTGTGACGTGTTTTCCCTACATTTGGTGTTGGGCTCTGTTGTTCTTTTACGATTCCGTTTTCCCAGGCGGTCACCGTCGCCAGCCACACCTGTTTTTTTTGCGCCTGGTTCGCTTTTAACCCTTCACTACAAGGACTAGAGACTGGGCAGCAGGAAGTGCGTTTGCCAAAGATTTGTGACCTCAATTGAACGCCAAACATCGTCATAGGAAATTCGAAGAAAAACAGAAACTTTCCCAATAAAAAGGTTAAGCTGGACAAAAAAAAAAAAAACAGGAACCTACGCACGCACTTTTGTCTGTTCATTTGGTCATTTTGATTTATCTTATCGTATCGCCCCTTTACGGCGCTGGTTGTGCCGCGCGTCTCGCGATCATGATGATTGACAGTGCTAGTTTTTTTCGGGGTTAGGTTTGTGCCGGCCACCCCAGTCTGATGATAAAGCCCCAATGCTTGGCCGGCGACCTGATAACGAAACGACCAATAAACATAAAAGCATCAACACAACCACACATCGAGTGACCATTCCAAGGTTCTTCCTGGGCCCACCGAATCATTCGTGTGATTCGTGAAACAATTCAAAAATAAAACAAAAATGCTTCAAATCCTTTCAGCACTTTCCTTTCGTAAAGTTTATCACAAAGAGGCTGCAAAAAAGGGCATTCATTTGTTATTGTTTGATTTATTTTAGCATTTTCTGATTTGCTGTGAGCTGTTTATTATTCATATCGCTTTCGCTATTGATTTCCCATACCCGTCGAAAGTCTCATTGATAAGGAGTTTGGGTCTGATAATAGAAGCCTAGGCCATTGATTGATCAGAAACTGCCTAACAACGAGTCGGTTTGAGCTGCCCGGAAGTGTGGGTCGTAAGGCGTGTGACGTTGGCACAGGACTCAAGTTCGGTGGGAACGATGATTCATCGAACGCACTTGTTTATTATTGGGGTACGAGTTTTGATAGCGACCTGGCAGGATAGTATGATGGACGATAAAAGCTTGAGGGGAACGCATGGTACCATGGGTTGAAATATTTTTGAGTATTTATGCCGTGAGTTAAATGTTCCTATATAAATTTTTAATGGAAAGATAATTTATCCTAGTCAAATTCTTTCTACAAATGACAAATGAGCAGTCAGTTTTTGGTGTAGAACGAAGAGTCCTATTATGTTCGATGTGCATACTAGTGAAATTGTCATTCTTCTTCCTTGGCACTACATCCTTGAGAGGTCTCGGCCTGCCATTTCTGGCTTTCTGTGACTTTATTTTACCCGTAGAAAAGTAGTCACCCCTGCATACGGGAAGGCGGTCTGGATGGGATTTGAACTCCGGTCGTGTCTTGTGAAGACCACTGGATTGTCCACTATTGACGTACTAAATTGACCCAATTTTACGAATTTTCAATTCATGACGCTATACTCTAGCGAACCACCAAATTGACCTTTTTTTTCTGTATTATGCCTCTTATGGAACATCTGTAGCCCAAAGAGTTGATAAACTGCAATGGAATATTTGATACTTAGAATCTTATGGAATATTATTGGATAAGAGATGCATATCCTGAAGTCCGATTATTCCCTCTTCCATAGAAATACTAAAGGGTCTAATCGAGGGCAGATGCCGTCCTTCGAACAGTCTTGTAAAGGACGTACCCAACACAAAAATGTAACTGAAAGTTACAAGGAAAATCCAGGCTATTTCCTGGTAGCTTTATCGTTATGACTCCAGTCCAAAAGGTTAATAATATCCTGGACATGATGAACATTGAATACGCGTATTGAATATCCATATCTGAGAGGCCAGCGATGCTTGCGCATGATGCACTTTCAAGTAGTGAGGGCAACGTCGATAGAGGAGATCCTCAAGATATTAGATATACCACAGCATTGATCAATAAGCCTTGTTTTGGTCAATCCTCTTTCGGAGGACCTTATCCAATCATTCTGTAGCAAGTGTTGCATCTGAACCGGCGAGTGCGTCATCGATCGAAGAGATCCTTTAAGAACCTACCTCAAAAGCGACCAATTGATTTTATTTCGATCGATCATCTTTCGTCGATTTCCCTCTTTCAAACATCCTTTAGCCAAGATGATGTGGCAACTAATCATATTTTTTAAAGAAATTTAAAGCCATTTTTTATGATCGATTAAACATCGTATTTGTGTTGTTGATTTTTGTATATATTTCTTTATAAATTGAAAACCAAAAAGGGTAAAATATTGTTTTAGCTACGATAATCGCATCAACTGAGATGTTCCCTTCACCAAATGGAACATTTCTTCAATTATCAGCATTACCGATTAGGAATTTCCCGGCCACTTTCCCTAATTGCACAAACTTTTCCGGACAAAAAAAAGCAACGCAACAAAATATATCCCCAACAGCGGTGTATGTATGTGTATGTGTGTGTGGAATGCCGGGAATGTAATTGATTTAGAGTCCTCTCACCACGCCCCCCCCCCCCCCCGTTTTCCGAAACCCATAACGTACCCTTCCTCTTCCAATTAAAGCTCCATTACACCTAGTTCAGTGACTTGTCCGTCCGTAATGGGCAAAGCAAGATTATCAATTAGGGATGGTGGTAGATCTTGCACCTTTCTTCGGATCCGGAGTCGGGCGGTGGAAGCGGGTAATAAAGTGAAAAAGCCAAAACAGCGAAGCAAAAAAAAAAAAACCACCACACAACCATCCTGAATCAGCGAGTAATCGGTACCCATTGACTAAAACCAACCAACCAACCAACCGGACGGTTGAAAATTGATTCCCATTGGGGTTGAGGTGGGTTTTTGTTTCACTTGCCCATTACTTTCCTTCATATTACGAAACAGATTAAGGGTACCCCCCTCATATCTGCACACACACACACACACGAACATCCTCTAGAGCTGAGCAAAAAAAATTGTGAAGTCATACCCTCAATGGTACCCCACAGTTTTCTCACCTCTTCTCGAGCGAAGGCGTCTCTTTTTTTTTTGGTATCGTGTTCCGTCCAACCAATCACCAGCAGAAGAACATATTTGTTACGCATGAAAACACGCATAAACACCTCGCTTGGGAGGCGGCGGGTTGGTGGTGGTGGTGGTTGTCCACTTCGGATCGGTAGCAGTCCGAAGCCAATAAACCGATGTACGCGCGCGCGCCCTTTTGCACACGCTCAGGGCGCTTCAAACCTCGCCGAGTGCGCGGCACGCAAAACTCACCCAGCCAGGAGTGGCCATCCACCTGCGAATTGTGGTGAGGTGAAAGTACTCCTTCATTGATTGCAAAATAGGAAAAGACTGGAGCGAAAAAGGTTGGAGAACCGTCCTTGAAAATATTATACAAAAATCCGGTCTATCCCGTTCCATCGGGGACATCGCAGGGAGAGGCCGTGGATGGTGTGGAAAAGCTCGCGAAGAGCATAAGTGTGTTATGCTGCAGACGCGCCATTTTTTTTATTACTGTACCAAATTTAAACCGGTCAAAACGAGGTTGCATCGCGCGAAGATGAGACTTAATGGGAGGCTCCATATTTAACATTCCAATTCCACACACACACACCCCGGGTTGAGAGAACTGGAGATGCTTTTGTGACACATGCGCGCCAAACCAAACCTGTGCCGCGGCCACTCGATAGCGGCGCATAGTTGTGGGGCCATTTTCTGTGTCATCATCACAGACCGCGGCGGATACTTATCGCGGGAAAGTGGACATTGGATGGGAGAATAAAAGGCAGCAACCACAAGCGAAAAAAACAGAATCATGTCCAAATGATATTGTAGATTGGCAGCGAGAGATAAGGTTGTGGACAGCTACACAGAACCGTAGGGCAATTCTGGGTTGGGAGTGCGGGCGAAGTTGTTTCATACTTGTATCGCTTCCACTTCAATTAGAAGTGATGATCGTGGTCTGCTGCCGACTGATAGAAGAGCTTTTTCGCTCTAGTTCGTTGCGAATGTTTGAAGCACTCCGGCAAGCACGTTGGAGAACGTCAGGAAATATTTGAAATATTTAATGTTTGTCAAACAAAAATCAAAAAGCTTTCACACCTCCTGTTGTAATAGTCAATCATTCTAGAAAGATCTAAATCTTATACTAGACAAACCTAACTATCCAGCGATTGATCTTAAAAAAGGAAAGTCGAGCTTAAAGATAAATAGAAGTAACGGCAATCTTTAGCCAATAGAAAGTATTAGAAAGCTTTAATACTACAACCTCGAGATATCTGGACCTGACAATTTCGATTTCTTCCGCTTCTTCTTTGCTTCTACAACCTCAAAGCGGTGTATAATCAATCCTGCGTACAAACAATTTTGAGTTATGTGCCTTAATTTTTTTCCGGATAATGGATAATCATTTCCGCGTACAGGAGAATAAAATCCCGAAAAGATTTACTATCAATCCTATCTATCATGACAGAAACTGGCAGCGCCACTAAAGGGCCTAACTGGTAAAAAAATTATAGAAATATATTTTTATTATAAGCTTAAGTGTTTAGATGAATCATGGATTACGTAAGAGATGTTTTCAAGAAAATGGCAAATAAATAAAATAGTTATACTTAACAGAAAGAATTTTGAGAAGCTTGAGAGCCCAAGTCGTCTTTATCTGGGTTAGGATAAATCTCAAATCTCCCAACTTGCTAATTACTTAATTTAAAATGTTCGACCCTTGGAAGATAACTTTAAAACTTTAGACTAAAGTAAAAGCTTTAAAAAAATTGACTAAAGCTGGTTTGTAATTGATTTTAGGCAACATGTGTGTGAGAAGAAAAAAGCTTTCTATCAAATTATTCCACAATTGTAACAGAAGATCTCCAATCTCTATCTCGAGAATCTCGTGAAGTCTCTTAAGGGGCCAGATCCGGTGGACGAGGCGATAGCGGCGTCAGTCTTCACACGGCAGTTCTAATGACCGGGGTTCAAATCTCATCCAGATCGCCCCCTCGTACGCAGGACAGGAAATGGCAGTCCGAAACCTTTCAAGGTGGTAGTGCCAAGGAGGAAGGAAGTTTCGGTCTTTTATTGTTGGATTCCTTTACTTGATCGTTCTTCTAGCTGGATAGTAAGTCCTGCGTTGAGTACAAGGATTTGGTTCGAACTGAATTCGATACCTGGTCTTTTGTGTCTCTCTCTTCTTGGCCTAATGATCTCTTAGGTCATGCCTGCCATTTCTGGCTTACTAGACTTAATGAAACCACGTAGTTGGATAGTCAGTCCTCAGTACGGGAGAACGGTCCGGATTGGTTTTGTTTACCTTCAGTCTGTTAAACTAACGATTCAATACTGATCTTCAGGCAGAACCTCGGATGGTTCTACTACAATTTGATTTCGTTAGATTCGAAGTTGCTGGACAAGTTCAAATATATGGCTCACGCTATCATACAGCCTTAGTATAACAATTCCAAAATTACACACCACTACTAGGAATATTTGTATAGTTATTTTAAATAACATACGACATACAAAACCCATCGATCAACTCTTACAGCAAAAACAAACGGCGCGAGATTTGTTTAAAAACTATCCCCTGCCGCCGTCCCATTTGATTTCATTCATTCAACTTTCTCGTGCGAAAGTGATCATTCGATCGGGCGAGAGACTTGTAATGCTGTACTTTCCAGCCGATTACACTTCCCAAATTGCACTTGTTGTCGTCGTAGCTTAATGTTTCTATTGGTGCCACCTACCAAAATGATGAACACCCCAAAACGGATCCCGATGGTACTCGTTTCCTCCGACGGAACGGAAATGCCGGAAAACTTTAGCTGCAACCACCACCGGGGTCGTAACTTTTCCTAATGAACGAATCGTTTAAGCAGCATTCGCGGGGGAATCTGCTCGGTGAGCCGGGGTTTTTTTTTCGAGAGGAAATGGTGTGGCAATTGCAGTCCAATCTCAGCCCATCTAACCGCTGGTACAATTGACCCACGATGCTCGGTTGCTTCCATATCATTTCACAGTGGAAAAATTGGAACTGAAACTGCCCCAACTGTTCTACTCGTAACAGTTACACCGGCGATGACCGACGACCCCACGCGCCAGCTTTGGGGGGCGCTTGCTAGAAGTGGCGATGGGTGGCAATCTGTTTTCCGATTTTAGTAGAAAATAATGACATATTTGCATTTGAATGGATGGAACACGAATGTCAGTTAGATGTGGCGCACGAGACGGACCCCTCGTTGTGGGTTCAACTCGCTCGCAGCAGCAGCTGCTGGGTTGTTGGTATAGATTATTGTACCTTTCTCACGGTTTCATTGCGTGAAAACTGTGGCAAAATGAGGGGAAGATGGTTTCGCCGCTGAGGGCCGAGGGAATATATTTCAAACAGTGTCAGCCGCACAAAAGTAATTAAGTTTAGGAGAAGAAAACAACAACAAAATATACAAACACACTAACTTAGTGAAAGCAGCCGTCAACGGCAGCATTAGAAACGGGACAGAGTTTTCTGTGTGGAGTTTGAGAGTGCAAAAGCGAGACAAGGGTAGCTTAAACTCTACGACACGCAGCAGCCAGCCAGCCAGCCACCCTTGAGCCTCGATGCTCTACAATTAACCTATTTGTTTGCCAGAGTGTGTGTGTGATTTTATTTAACGTGAAATATATTAAATAGCTGCCGGAAAGAGAAAAAAAACCCGGGAAAACTGATCGCTTTCCCACTCCAGCTCAGCTTTATCTAATCGCTTGCCCATTTCATCTTTCATTAATTTAAATTTTTTTCTGTCGGCGCTAATTTCAGGTGGACTCTTGAGCCCCAAGCTGGACGAGATCTGGAGAACGGACAGCGGAAGTTAAAAAAGGATCGATCCTCGTCCTCCCACAGGGCGCAGGAAAAAAACGAGCGCGACGGTTCCACATCGGCAACATCAATTCTCGTAAACGCGCGTTCGCGCTCACTAACGGGGGTCAGCATGATGTCCGATCATGCATCAACTAACAATGGTGCTGTCGCAACGGCTGCCGGTGGTGCTGCGCAGACGCCAGTGACGGCGGTGGGTGGTGGTAGTGGGGGAACACTCGATCCGAACGTCATTCCCCAGTGGAAGAAGGAATTGATTCAGCGTCGCAAGAATCTAGCCAAAACGATCGGTGCCGTCGCGACACAGGTGCACGATTCGGCGTCCACGGTGGCTGCGGCCATTTCGGCGTCGGCCTCATCGCCCGTGCAGACCCACCCGCGTACACCGACCGGTGGCTTTCCCGTTGGCAGTCCGTTCTATGCCGGGACCGGAACGAAAGGTAAACTTCGGTGGTGAAGGATTAATGTTAGGAACATATTAAATCAACCACCATGGCACACGTTTTCGTTTTTGGTTATTCTGGTTATTCAATTTGTTACTTGTAAATATAAATTTTGGTTTGTGTTGTTCTTTGTAACAGTAACTGTTTTGTTATCCGTTGTTCCATGTCATGTCCGCTATTCGATAACGTAGCTAGTAATATAGCAATAATTCGATTTAATGTGTAAACCAAACAGCCTTTCAAAACCCTGTAAATGATTCTTTAATTAAGCTAAACGTACCTCAGACAATCAAAAGAATCGTATAGACAAGTTATTGATTGATCGATTGGTTAAGCCGTGACTGATAGAAAGATCAGCAACCCCTATCAGCTCCTTTCCCTATAATTGTTTCTAAATTATTTAGTCCTTTAATAAGGCTTAAGTCTTACGCAACCCTGAATAGCTCGCTCAAGCTGACTGTGTGTGACATAAATTTCCCATCAGAAGGTTAGCAAATCGACGAACTAGATCCGGATTTTAATTAGGACACTCCTGAAGACATGCTATGTAAGGCTAAGGCAATGCTCTTGAAATTATGCATTGCTCCCATTAACGAAGCTAACGATAAGATAACCAATCGATAACGCTGACAGAAAATTAGCCATTTGACAGACACCTGCATCTGTTATGGCTAATTAGAAACAAATCGCACGTCTTATGGATCAATTCGTTATGTTATAGCCATATTTAGAACTGGATATTCAAGTAGCAATGAAACAATACCAGGTACATCTGGAATCTGTTCCTTTTTCACCATTCTGTTCTAGTAGAAGAACTTGTCAGGCGTTATGATCGTTACATAGTTTTAGCCTGTTGCGGAAATTCTTGATACCGCTAGCGGTCTAGACACAGTGGTGGGTTTAAAGTTACGCAGACAGTATTTTCAATGTAAAAGAGGCCCACAACTTCCATTTCGCTTAGGGCATACAAGGTGCTAAATTCGCCACCGGGTCTAGAGCAGTCGTCTGCCATTCCAATATCTTTACCAAGTCCCATTTGTCCATGAGGACGACCCAAAAGGTCTTTGCGAGGTGGGACGTTCGGTAGCATTCTCATGACATAACCAGCGCAGCCTTGAGCCCGGCGAATCTAGCTCACTGTACGATGGTGAGATCACTTCTCTCTCTCTCTCTCTCTCTCTCTCTCTCTCTCTCTCTTAATGGTCTAACGACCTCCTAAGTTTATGCCTGCCATTTCTGGCTTATTAGACTTAATGATACCACGTAGTTAGACAGTCAGTCCACGTTAGATAGTCAGTCAGTTCACATATTTCATTCCAGTCTTGGCCGTAATTCGTCTTATTTTTTATAATTATTATTGATGAACGGCATGGTTCTATTGCTAAATCTTGTCGTTCAGATAATTACTTACCAGATCAAACTAGCTGAAGCAATCATCCCGATAGGATCGATCAATAATGTCTTATAAAAAACTCACTCACGCAACTTTCAACCGCATCTTGAAAACGGTGATAACCCCGGGACATGAGCTCACTCCAAATGAACTGACAAAATTAAAATATTGTGTCACTTTTAATACTGGCCTTAATTTTTCGTAAACAATGTCGCTCCCTTTTTTGCGTTTGCATGTATAAAAAAAACACACACACAAGCAATAATCTGTGTCCCCATTATCTCAAGCACTAGCCAACCGGCCGTGGAAACCACTCACGATGATGATTCACGCGTACTTATTGCGCACGCTAATCCCAGCCGTGTGTTATGGCAGGGTTCCCTCCCTGTTGCGTTTCCATCCTCCACAGCTTGTAAATCTGCCGGGTTCGATCGATTGATCCTGGACGAAAAAAAAAACTTTGTATACCAACACACGATAAGGAATGAACAGGAACACACAAGAGAACAAGGGCCGAAATGCTGGTAGCGCAGCGGCAAGAACTGCACACATACCGGCCGTGATAAGATTCCGCGTCTCATCTAGCTTGTTTTTGCTCTTCTCGTGAGAGGCTTAGCGGGGTGTGATTAGCTTATCGGACGCGCTTGGCTACTCCATTATCAGGCCAGGCTGCCCGCGGTAGCCTCGCCGCTAAAAGCTGAGGTGCAAACATGTGACAGGTGGCTGGATTCCTCCACTGCGTGACTTGGAGTGTAAGAGGGTGGGCATATAGCTTAGAATTATTATTCGCGAATCATGTTGGAAATCGCAGGAAGAGAGTATGCTTATAGACATCGAACATGGAAGGAAGATCCTTCGATATCTCTTCCGAGATATTATATCACGATTTGTTTGAGCATCACACTAACCACGCTAACCCCTTTTCAGTAAACCCACCCGAAGGCAACGCCATAAAGAAGCACCCCGAGGGTGATTAGGAAGTATTCTTTCTGCCTTCTGTTTTGTCTGGCCTTCACACTACACAGCCGTATGTTTTTACTTCTTCTGTCGTTTCATTTCATTGAGCGCACTAAACATGTCGTCGATTTGTTTCAATTTAGCCCCGCAGCGCGCGCGACATTCGGTGTTACCCCGTTGCAAAAAAAAAAGTGTCGTCGCCAACTTGTGTGACTGCTCTGGCTACTACGACCTTCGCACGTACGAAACTCCGATGGCTCAACAGCATTCACCACAATTATCTCACTGGTTCAAGTATAGTTTTATTTTTTTTTTCGCTGCTGTTGTTGTCAATATATACAAGAAGAGCGAAATTCAATGCTGGCACATATATCGGGTAAAGGCCTCCGTCGAGTTGTGCTTTTCGGATAGAAAGTACAAAGTGGAATTTGCGCTTGAGCTTGCAATTAAATGCGGAGCCTATGCTCCCCGTCCGCTCCGTCGCCGTCCCAACTTGACCGCTACGCGGTAATTGATTATGCATTTTTTGGAACAATGTTTTTGTTTTTTTTTTTGCTCTTGCTCTTGCTCTTGGTGTTGCTTTTGGTAATTTTTGGTTTTAAGCTTCTGCACACACAGCATTAGCGATTTGTGCTGAGCTACTGCTACTGCTGGCAGGCATTAGTTGTGTGCCGTTGTGCCACATACTAATAGCGGAAAGATCGGATGAGTGAGAATGAGGAAGGGGGCTTATTAATTAGACGCGTGTGCCTGCACCGCACTAATGGGTGTCCAGGGGCATGATCGCGTCATCAAGTGTCAAGTGTATGCGGGGCGAGAGTGGCGTGGAGAGCGGTCAGGACCAGAGGACAGAAAGGAAAGATCTAAAGTTCTTCTGCTGCGCTTGATGAAAAATTCATTAGCCGCGGCGCGGTGTCCCCCATTTGTTACCCGGACGAGTAAAGCGCTCTTGGATGGAGGTGTTCAGTGTGTCATTATCAGAGTGGGAGGAGTGGTCGTCTCACTAGCTAAATAAATAAGGTTTTCAATTAATCTACATTCCACTAACAAAATAATAAAGCGCCGCTCGCTCAGAGACACACAACAGAAACCGGAAAGCAAAAAGAGAAGTTGTTGATCTTTTCGATCACTTCCAAATGAGGTTGAACTTTTTGTAATGTTTTTTCTTACCCCTTTTTTGTGTACTTTTACACAACGTTCATGAAGTCACTTAAAAGACTTTAACGCTTTTGTATTGTCTGTTATTAGGTGGTAGTGGGAAGCAAAAAAAATTTACCCCAACAAAATCAATCCGTTCCGTCGTTGTGTTGTGTTTTGTTTTACCTTTTGCTTAAGTCAATCTGCTTTTGCACTACCACACCACATCGCAAGGTGCACAAACTGGAGTGGACAAATTTGACATTCGATTTTGAGTTGATTTCGGAATACCAAAGAGGTACACAGCACAGGTACAGGTTCCATGAAGTAAAAGAAAAACCACCACCGCCGCCGATGCAAATGCGTGTGTCGGAATGCAAATGCGTGCAGCTCTCTGTGGTAATTCTCTTCTTTTTATATATCGTGAACGAAAAAAAAAAACGGTTAAAACTCTGTAGTAAATAGAAACCAGGGGTAGAGTTTGAAAAGCGAATGCCAAAAACCCCAAAGAGGAATTAGTTTTTATTTTGCGTGTTGTACTGCGAGACGCGTTCATATGCAAATTTGGATGTTGTGACCCACCCAGGTGACAATAATCGAACAAATGAGACGCTGACGCTATGATGACGCTTCTGGAGTTTTATCCCCTTTTTTGTGCTGTCGGGCCTAAAAACCCACCCCTTGAGATAATACTGAAACACAGCATTTAAAGTTGTCGATTTTCTCTCCATCACTTCGGCGACGACCAGTTTGTTTATAGCATTTCGAAACGCGTTTTTTTTAATGAAGTATCAGTCTGTTCATCGCTCCACAAAAAACCGAACCAAACCTGGCACTAAATGGTTGGAGCGGAAATTTGGCGAACGGTGGCAACCCTCGCGAAGAGGAAAGGATGTCAAATGAAGAAAATACTTCTTGTGCATGCACACTCTAAATGGTCGACAGGGGGAGCAAAAAACAAAACACGCGCATTAAGCCACGCGATTAATCGGATGTTAGTTCAAGTGTGTGAGTGTGTGTTTTTCTTTACTGCAACTGTAACAAACCGAAAAAAAATGCGTCTTCAAGCAATTTGTCGCTTTGTAGGCCGGGAATGATTATATGCTTGGAGCTGGCGTAAGCAATTTCATTGATTTTGTCTATTCATCAGTTTTGCCGTGTGCTGTTCAGTGTGTAGTCCACATAGCACAAACAAAAAAGTGCTGTGTTAAGTGAAGTTGTGAAGTTAAATTGCAAATTATAGTTTTTTTTGTCTTAAATGCATTTTAATAATTATTATAAGAAGTAAAAAAAGGCACAATTAAACGTTAAATCGTTGATCTAATAAGCTCGCATCGTTTGATTGCTGTTTTTTCGTTTCGTTTGTTTGCTCCCCATTAAATTTAAAAAGCACTGTAGAATAGGCCTGCTTTCCAGGAGGAAAACTCCCCAGAATCGGCGAGAGATAGCGCCGCACTGATGCTTCCTCGTTATTTACATTTTATTACACTGTTTATCTAGCTCTTCCTTTCCACAATTTTACTCAATTATCGAAACTCCCCTCGTGTATGCACATACACACACGATCATCTTCCCACATGCGAACGCAGACGGAGTAAATGAGTTTGTTTATGGATTTCTTTCGTATTCGGCGGGCCTCTCGGTCAGGCCTCTTTTCAATCAAAAGAACGCAAATGGGCGATGCGAGCTGGAGCAACAGCATTATTTTACACTTTAACTTACTTGTTTTGTTATGTGCATTGGAGAAAAAATGTTAATGTTAATGTTTTTCATTAAAAGTTTCCATCTTCCCTTTCATTGAAATCTTACGCATACGATCGGGGGATATCGACACAGAATCGATAATCCACACCCCTTCGAATATTTATCCTCTACTCCCGGGGTTAAAGTTTTTCCCCGGGCAGTGGAAAATCTCCATTGTGTTCATTACTCGTCGGTAAATGAATACCCAACATGCCTCGGCTAACGAACGCCGATCGCTTCAATGAACCTGCCTCTTCCGTTCCATAGCCAGCAGCAGCAGCATCAATGCTTCCCTGTACTCCAAAGGCAATGAACTCACAGCAGCGGTACTTTGATTTATGTTTTGATTTGCTATCTCTTTTCCGTGCTTGTGTTTCTCTGTGCTATGCGACTGTCTTCTCCTACACCCATACGCCGGGGGAACTGACTTGCGCACTTCATTTCTCTTTTGTGTTGGAATGATCGCTCACCAACCCCCTTCCATAGGTTGCACTTTGATGAACGATCGTGTGCTATAAAATGTTAACCCTTGTGTTCACCCGATTATGGCTGTTTGGTTAAATACATCGAATTTACTGTTTTTGTTGTTATTAAAAAATAGACTTTTTTATGTGGATTTTATTGCTTTTTCTTCATGATTTTATTAGGAATTTGTAATTTTTGTATGAGAACAACATTGATAGAGAATCTTAAGCTGTTGATATTGCTCTTACCAAGATTTACGTAGTAGAAGTATCGAAAACATAGTTTGAAAATCGCATTTAAAAGTGATCTTAAGCACTTTATTTTTTTTTTAATATATTAGGTATAGTTCTAAATTTTTAACTCTCTCATTCAGTAGCAGAAAAACTGTACAATTTAATCTAAATCGCCTTACTTAGCTACGTTATCGAATGTTGCCATACAAAATTCAACTTAACGAACAAATCGTTCAATTAGTCCATGTGGTTTGTGTCTCGGCTAATTTATAGCAAACTGTGGATGTGTTCATTTCGCTATCTAACCCGGCTAATCATTACATGTTGTTTATTTTCCTCTTCCCTTTCATTGCCTTTCTTGACCCCGGTGTCTTCAAACATGCGTCCATGTGTATATCAATTCCTACTGCACCTCACCACCAACCCGTCGCTCGCGTCACAATGTATATCGTTGGACACTGGTGTACTGTTATCATCACCCCATCCCCACATCCAACGCACGGGTCGGGCCTCCTCCTCATGTGGGTGATGCGATCACTAATACCAAAAAACACTGTTGTTGCTGTCCCTGTGTGTACATATCGATCATCTGTTGTATGTGGCCACCTCATCCACCCTTCACACACGCAATGGAATTTGTTTATTTCCTCGATTCGTTGTGTATGTGTTTGCGTGCCTGTTTTGTGTGCGTACGTATATGTAGAGAGCACCACCACCATCTCCACAAACACACAACCCCGCTCCCCGCTCGATGGTACAGTGCCCGACAGCGAAACGTTGCACCAGGTGGAAGCGAACGAGGAGCACGAAAAGCACAGCACACAGCAGTCGAATAATGAATCCACTCTACCTTCCGTTAATGCTCACCAAGCAGTTTCCTCACCGACGGCCGGATCGTTCATCGGAGTTCATTTCGGAGCGAATGAACACGTGCAGCAACACACCAACAACCAGCATCACCACCACCAACAGCAGCAGCAGCAACAACAGCCGCACAGAGCTGGTGTTGGTGGAGGCGCACGAGTCGCAGCTGCGAGTGAAGCCGTAGTGGTGCAGTCGGCAGCAAGTGGACCATCGCCAACGTCGCTCCCGACGGTTAACGGAGCTCATTCGCATTCCAATGCCGGTTCGGAACACAGCGGCAGTAGTGCTGCCATCGCAACCGCAACGAACCGCACGGGCTCTGGCAATAGCAGCGTGATCGTCGAGCGTGAAAGTTCGTCCACCGTGTGCAATAACAGTAGTAGTGGCGTTGTGGTCAGTAACACCAGCAGCAGTAGCAGCAGCAGCGGCAGCAACAGCAACGGCAAGTTGGCAGTGTCCGGTGTGGTAAACGGTCAAACGCAGCAGCAACCGCAACCGAGCTCGAGGGACGGCGTCGCAGCCAGGAAGATGGTCGCAGCCACGGCCACGGAGGAGATCGTCGTCGTCTACGAAAAGAACTCGGTGCTCGGCGGTGGCCTGGATGCGACCGGTGGTGGCGTGGTCGTAGGCGGTGGCGGTGCGATCGGTGATGCCGGTGAGGAGCTGAAGTACGGGCCCGGGATCGTGTCACGGTTGCGCTGCCGCTATCTCAGCCTGGCCCTGCGCCAGTCCGTCGCCAAGCAGCGCCCGTCGCTCAACAGTATGCGCCGTGCGACCAGCCTCAACAATTTGCTGGACGAGGAAAGCGAAGATTTGAGCGAGCGCGAACAATCCATTGGCAGTGAGGGTACGGGTGGTGGCGGTGGTGGTGTCGGTCATCAGCAGAAGAAGTATCAATCGCAGAATTATCACAACCACTACAACCACCACCAGCAGCAGCAGCAGCAGCAGCCACAGCGCGAACACTACAGCAACGGAAACGGCAACAATCATAACCATAACCATAACCATCATCAGCAGCAGCAGCAGCTTCATCCAACGGTAGTTCTGCAGCCAACTTACCAGAAGCAGCAACACCATTTCGCCCCGAAACAACAGCCGTGGATTCAGCAGCAGCAGCAGCATAAAGAGGACGATCAGCAGCAGCAGCAGGGAGGAGCGGTCAAGACGGCACCGTTTCTGCGCGGCGTGCAAAACAGTTATACGCGAGCGAGCCGCCAGGTGGAGAAGAAGAACGAGTACAATCGCTACACCAAGCATCATCGAGGTGCTAGTGGTGCCGACGCGGTCCTGCTCAAGCGTGCTCGCTCAGTCGAGGCTCTGGTGCGCTACGATCACAAGGCTTGGGAGCGGGACGGAGCCAACCCAGTAGCACCGCCAGCGATAGTGACAGCGCCAGCACCAGCACCAGCGGCCCTTGCCGTGTCGTCCTCGGCCGAGGTGGGCAGCAATGTGATCATACTGGACGAGATCGCCCAGGCAACGACGACGACGACGACAATCGCAACGACGACAGCGGCTGCGACAGTACCGGCTGGTGCTGAGGTGGTGCACGGCGGCACAACCAACGGTATTTCCAGTTCGGCCTCACCGACGGCGATGCTGATGAACGGCAAGGGTACCGCTGGTGGAGCGGGCGGCGCATCATCGGAGCTGCTGGTCAGCGATTGCGTGACGATCGAGGAGAAGATCATCAACGGGCGCGAGAAGGGCGATCCGAAACCGAAGCGGCTGACCTCGTTCATCGATGCCGACGAACGGCCACCGCCGGACGTGGTCAAGCAGACGATGAAGATCTTCGAGGCGAACGCTAACCGGCGCGGCGGTCGTGGGATAACCGGCACCAACGCTAATGGCGAGGTGGCTACCAAGGTGGCCAGCTATCGCTCGATCATCATCTCCGGATCGGCAACGGCCGGTGCAACAACGGCAGCGGCTGCCGTTTCGTCCGCGGTCGGACCGATGGGTGATAAACCGCCCATCACCCATCCGAAGCCACCGTTAAGCCCCAAGAAGCCAAATATCAAGCCACGCACCGCTAGTCCGAAGCAGCAGCAGCAGCAGCAGCAGCAACATCAGGCCACCTCAGCCAAACCTCCGCCGACTCCGAAATCGCTGGAGGCTGTCAACAACCTGAAGAACGCACCTGGCGCACCGCCAACTGTCAAAAACAATAACAAACCACAGCCATCGCCGATAGCTGCGGGGGTTGTTGGAGGCGGCACGACGCTTGAGTCCAGCACGCCACCGTCTCCACCGGCACGAAGTAAACACACGACGTCCGCACTGAACGGTAGTGTTGGTGTCGGTCTCGCGAAGAACATGCAAAGCAGCAGCGGTGACGGGGGCAATGCGGTGACGATGGCGGCGGGTACGCAATCCGACCCGACGGACGCGAAGACGAACGCACTCAAGAACGGTGGTACGGTTCGCGATCACTACAACTACGAAAACGGCACGACACAGACAACGCCATCGACCAAGACGTCGACAGCGTCGGCGACGTTGACTCCAGGGTCAGACGGTGGTGGCCACCAACACAAGCACAACAGCAATACCGCACAGGAGGCAGCAACACCAGCAACGGCAGCGGTGTTAGCGTCGTCATCGCCGTCGGGAATTTGCGATTCGCCTTCTATCCAGCAGCTCACGAGCAAGCTTGGCAGTCTACATCTGGCGACCTCTACGCCGACTGGAGCTGCGAACGGTTCCGTCTCTGTGCAAGATCGCCGTAACCTCGAGTACGTTACGAGCGACGAAGAGGAAGACGACGACGACGACGACGACGTAGACGGCGAGAACGGAGGACGGCGCAACACTACGTCCTACACGGTCAATCCGGATTCGAGCGAGAGTGAAGACGCACGGGATAATCCCGCCGGGCAGGCAGGCGGCAGCAGTGAAAACGACGCAGACGACGACGAGGAGGACGAGGAAGAGGAGGAGGAGGACGTCGACGGTGAGCAGCGTTCGGTGCGGAAGATTTCGCGCACCGCAATGGAGAACATTGCCCGTGCCGGCACAACGACGCAGTTCCGCTTCAATGGAGCTGTCAAATCGTACCTTCCCGGCGCTGGCGGTGGTGGTGGTGCACCCAACAGCACCAAACCACCCGCACCACCCATTCCGATGTCCCGCGAGAGCCTCGCCGGGAAGGCTAACGGTGCTTCGTCCGCGGTACCGATCGAGGTCAACGGGCGCCTACCGCCAGAGGGCGCTAGCGTAACCGTCGACGCACCGAGCAGTGTGAACAGTGTTGTTGGCAATCACAATAATGGCAGTGTGGTCGGTGGTTCTAGTGGTGCTGCGATACAGCAGACGAGTGCGAGTTCCGGTGGACCGGCGACGTCGGTCGCTCCGTCCCTAACGCGGCGCGAGATCGAAAAGAATCAAATCAATCGCGAAAAGAGTGGTGAATCGACCGGTCTGGCGTCGTCCGGCACGAACAGCATTAACGGTACCGGTGGCACGGTTGGCGGCCCGGCCGGCAATGCTATACCCGGAACGACGGCACCCGCCGGTAGTGTGCTAGTGGGTAGTGCGAATAATGGCGGCGGTGGTGGTGCGACACAGACCACCGCCAGCAACAGCAGTGCGGTCGACAGTACCAGTTCGTTCGTGGCCAAATGGGGTACCGGTGGTGGGGGGGTTGGGGGTGCAGGTGTGACAGTGGCCGCTGCTGGACAGTCGCCCCTGGCCGGGCTGGTGCCGGTGCGCAAAAAGACGAAACCACCGCCGAACCATCAGCAGGACGGTACCAACACGATGGTGTTTAACTTCAGCGACCGCAAGGACGTGCCGGACTACATCGAGAACGATGGCGTCATCATCCGGCCACGCCCGAGAGAGCTACCGAAGGTAAGTGTGTGCGGTCGTGGTCGTGGTGTGCGTAACCGTCGAACCCTTTTCCCTTACAATATCCTGCCTCCGGCTGATAAGAAGCGCGGTTCGGGTCACTCAATCACACAGTCGTTCCCGTTGAGTCAGTGGTTATCCCTGTGGGGAACTGTGCAAGACCAGTCCCCGGTTAAATCTTATCTTATCGACCCAAATTCGTTCTTCTTTCCTCGGGGCTTAAATCGGCAAACATCTACACACATTCGGCAGTGCAAGAGTCAAATCAATGGGCTTTATGGTGTATGCGTGATGGGGATCGTTTACATAGGTCAATGTCGGCTGCACCCATCTATTTCCTTGCCCGTGTCGTAACGATGATTCACCGCCGTGAATATACACCGGAAACGTGTGCCGCCACCTTAATCAAACCCGTATCAGTGGAACTTACCGGCTGCGGAGGTTTGATTATGGCTCAGATGTTGTGATTTCGTGATGCAGATGATAATACATAAGGTGCAATGTGAGTTTGTAGCGGGCTGACACCATATTGCGGAGCATGAATGGTCCACTTTGAACTGGAAAATACAGGTGTGTTAACTGCTTACGTTGATGCGATCTTGCCCGTTCGAGGTGTTTATTGAAGTGTGCAGATTGGACAAAAATAGACAACACGAGCGAGTCTGGTTCATAATTGGATTATCAACCCAAATCGACTTGCGGTTCTCCGGCCCTGTCGTCTAGCTTCAGAGATCTCTTCGGATCGACTTTGACTTGACGTTGAAGTAAATGGGAACACAATAATATTACAGAGCAGTGTTTTTCTTATATTATTCCAAAAGTGATACAAAAACATGCATTTTGGTGACTCATCAAATTCTTGAAACATCTCACGTGTGAAAAAGTGAAAGCAAATGGGCACAACAAAAAATGTCGCAATGTTCTAGATGAGCCTGAAGAGGGGGATCTTCAACTCCAAAATAAATTTGCACAGCAAAAAATCGTTCAAAACAAATATGCGCCACATCAAGAACTGCTTCTTCGAGGGTTTTTTTTGTAGTTGCGCGGCGGTAGTTTGCCCAACGGATCTACCAGAGACGTATGCGATATCGGTTTGTTGTTGATGTTGTTATGCACTGAGCGGTCAGCCGGTCCGTCTCTGGTTGATTCATTCTGATACCGTACTTCCCGGATGTGGTGTGATGTGAGCGTCACGCACGCTAAGAAATGATCCAAGAAAATGAAAATGACAAGTCATACAGAATAGACAGAAGGTAGTAGCATGAAGGTTGCCTTACCGTACGCATTATAAGGCGGCAGTAGATCCGTGCAACGTATCGATTTCAATCACGGTCAACGTTAATAACAGTCTTAGGTAGAGACCAACGCATAATTTAGTTGCGACCGCAATGTACGGTCTCTTCTTTTACAGCTGCCGTTTACGTTTGGCCTTTGGACCGGGCAGTACCGGTAGCTTAAACCCTTCGGATACCGTCGAACTTAAAGACCCCCCTGCCTGTTGTGCCTTTTCGTGGTCCTTTACGATGTTGCGCAGCTTGATAGCTTTCTCCAGCAGGAAGTGGAACCGGCTGCACACACCGCAACCATCTTCGCTTCGCTGGCTCGTATCAATGTCGATCGTTTTCTGTGCGCTTAGCGGATTCGCTGGTGGATCCTCCATTTCCTGCGTGTTACGTTCCGCATCACCACAGCCCGAGAACATGTCCTCCGTTGACATGGTTTTGGCTAGCATGGGAGCAGATTCTGCACTAGCACCCGCCTGCTCGAGCGACTCGAGCGATTGCATCTCCTGCGTTTCGAACTGCTCCTGCCAGGTGAAATGGATCAAACGCATCGGAAACGTCGTTTCGTGGCGACACTCGGGACAGCAAGGGCTTCGTGTCGTCCAGTTCACGATACACTTTTCGTGGAAGATGTGTCCGCAGGTGGTGGCAAAGATGCGCCCGTTCTCGAGCGATTCCCAGCAAATGGTGCAGATAATGTCCATGGCGACTGTTTTCCGTACCCGTTGCACTGACTCAAGCGGAAAAACTGACGCCTACTGTGGATAGGTATATCATAGGTTGCTAGGATTATGCAAGTCTGTATCACGCGGTGCAACAATTGACAAGTTGCTATTGTCCTATGCAATTGATAAACCACGTCACGATCAGGATCGATCATTCGATTAATGGGTTTCGCGGTTTGGTGGCATAGAGTGCAAAAGGTCTTCCTTTATTCTTGAGAATGCAGGGCTATCTTGCTTTGTTTCAGAATGCAAATGTCAACCAGAGTTCCAGAGGCATTGCCTCCCCCAAGAGGTGTGCACCACATTCTCGTAAACTTCACCGCTACAGCGAGAAACTAGCTTCATCGCGAAAACCCTTAACTGAAGCCTACCAGCGGCGAGATGCTGCTGTGTGCAAACCGTTCCGTCACGATTCATCATCGTACGGAAAGGGTGTGAGCTTTGTTTGGGGAATTTGCTTCGAGCAGCAGCACGACTTTGGTTATGGAGCGCCAGACCTTTAGTAACTGCCATTGCCATTCCGAGTCACAACATTGGCGAGTTGTGAAATATGATCTTTACCTGTTCTTTTGCTTTCCAAATTGTACGGGATCCTTCGCGCATTCCGCCGTGCACCGATCGAAGCGTTGTAGAATTCGCTTCCCGGGACACACTTACTACGATGTGACTGGTAAAGTTAGCTAATTTGCATTTCAGATTCTCCTTTTCGGTTTCTGCTCAAGTCTGAGGCGCAGTTTGATGGAATTCCCTCTGCTGACTCCGGTGTTCGTTCGTGATGCGTTTCCATCATTCATGCGTGTAATCGGTCCCCCGTCACTGCTTATAACCAATAAGTTATTCCACTTGCCAGACCGACCAGCAGCAGCAGCAGGAGCAGCAGCAGACCGAAACGTAGACGACGTCCAACACGCACCGCACATGTTATCGCAAAATGAATAATTTATCAGAGAACCATTCAAATGTCTATTTGTCGCCAGCGGAAACGTTAAGTTTTGTGTGTTTGTTGGTGATGTTGGTTGGCGCGCGACCGTTCTCGCGCCTTTTGCTTGCTCGAGTGTGTGATTTTGGTGAGCTGTTAGAATTTGAATATTTAAAATCGGTTAACGGACATGCCACTTCTAAGTGGCAAGTGGGAGTCGTCCGGAGATTCACTTTCGTTACGATGTTTAACCCCCTTGGAAGAAGTTTTTATGAATGAAAAGATTCTATGAATAGTTTTCTTTTTTTGCGTCGTATGTCTACTTTCAGAGAAAAGTTTCGATATGAGTATGATAAAACCTTGGAAATCCCCACGTATGTCAACCGCCTTTGTTGCAGCTCAAAGTACATTGCACCCTTGCACTAGCTTTTTGTCTGATGCATGTATGATCATTAGAAAAAAAAAAAAAACTCTTTATGATAATAATTTTCCTTGTTCCTTTTTTGGCGTTAGAGATACTAGTTGTCTGAGGGAGAATTGCACGTTCTACACATACCTTTTTGTCACGTTAACTCCTGACAATGAGTAATGCACAATAAACCTTCGCATCATGACGCATCCATCGTAGACGCGCGCTAGTTCGATGACTTGTCGTGATAAACGCCTCAGGTTGAACGGAAATGTAGTGGGAAGTGGTTTAATGTGTAATTAGAACCTTTTCCTGGGATCGGGTGTACATCAGGACAGACAGCGGAAGATTTTCCACTCAAAGTTTGAGTTTCGCGAGCGTGACTCATTATGCCATAGAAATTGTGGAGTTTCTTAATTGAGTTTGATGTTTCATTTCATTTTAAATGATCCCAGGACTTTGTATGTCCTCGATTATACGACAAAATGAGCTGCGTAGATCTATTTCGCAATGGCTATTTGTCCACAGAGTCCACACAAAAAAGCATTACCTAGTGCGTAAACAGCTCAGTAGAGTATGGCGATAAATATGCCTACGGCAAATAATCGAACCGGTTGTTTGGCAGCAAACATATGTTGCCCGTAGACCAGTACCCCACCCCCGTAAAATGGGGCAGGTAAATGGAGAGGTCCGTTATTCGGTAGTCGAGCGAGCAGACCAACAACTTGTCTCCCAAATGTCGTCCGAATCGAGTTCAACTTGTTCTTTACTTCTTGTTCTTCCATTTCTACGATACATCAATTACCATTAGTCTAATTGATGGAGCAAATGGTGCAACCCTCTACGAACTTTTTTTCTTTCCTGTCGGGTGTGGATACAGTGGTGATAAAACCGCCAAACCCTCTAAATATACTTCTCTCACCACATGGGCTCGTAAAGCTATTTCCATACGTGTGGCCATACAGTTCGTGCATCACGAATGTAAGAATAGTGTCCGATTGGGTTAGCACCTGCTGTGTCGGAATAATCATGCACCGGCGGCTAATCAGTAATGCCCACGTGTACGGTGTAGGGTGCGTACAGGTTGTAAATTAGAAAGTGTTTAGAGTTTTGGGGTTGGGTTAGTTATAGACAGACCACGAAAAATATGAAACTTTGTTTACGCAATGACTGTTGCTGCTGCTGCTCTGGATGAGAACGCGTCTTGTGGTTCGTGTTAGGAATCGATGGCACACATTCTTCACCACCAAATGTGGGTCACTCTTGAGCGAAGCATTGCTTCTCATCGCTTGTTTAATCCCTTTTCTCTCGGCAAGTGGTCTGCAGTACTTCCCTTTGCCGAAATGCAAACACACCCAGCCGTACGTACCACAAATCAATCGTTCGGATTTCCATGAACATGACGAATTTGATCGCCATCCTCCGTGCGTCTCACCGTGTATTGTGGTCCGGAAAATGGGAGCCTCTGTGTTGTTTTTATTACACACTCATCCTACACGAAGCTGCAATCCAACGCTCCTCATCGGCTGGGGTTGCTGATGATGACTGTGGGCTAGACCTACTCCAGGGGCCGTCGGGGAGAATTCAGATTAAGATGCTACTTCTTCAGCGCTTGATTGAATGCTGTGAAAATAATCTCTACCTTGGGTATGGGTCCTCCCTTCCCTGGCATCGTTCCCTTATGACTCCCTCCCGTTAGATTTTCTCAAGAGGCAGAGAAGAAGCAAGAGTTACCGATTTTCCCCCACCCCCCCGAGATCGATAACCGAAAATGAGCACTCAAATTCCGAGTTGCGCTTGCCTTTCTTCGCTCCCGTACAGTCGTCCCATTTCATAGCTGGAAGATTGTGGTGAAGATCATCACTCGAGGATCATCATCACGTAGAAGATCTCGGTGATCTTCCGGTGGCGGTGTATGGTCAAGCGGACGGAGCGGTAGGAGTAGCTTCGTAGTATGGACCGGAAGTTAGCGAAAAGGCAAAGCTGGCTCCACCTGGATAGGAAGTGGGTTCCGGAGTACGGACGTCAGACACATCAACGTCAGCATCTTTACATCCCATTTCCTTTCCCTCTTTCAGGCAGCTGGCGTTAGGTCGAGTGGATGGTTTGCAAATTGGCAATTCGCATCATCCGCGCCGATGTTATGGGGCGCTTATGTGCAAATATATAACATTTGTATTGGGTATAGCTGGGTCGATAGTTTTTTCTCGTTTCTGGAAAATGTGGGAAATTGATTAAAGCCAGCGAAGGAAAGATACGTCCAACGAACAGCACCACGGTACACGGTGTATGTGCATTAACTAATGAATCTTGGGATTAAGAACTGGCTGATACTTCTTTGATGATTGCTCTCTTGCGCTGTAGCTTCTTTTGAATCTTCATAATTACAGCACAGCTCCATTTACTTTACTTTTGCTTCGGGGCCTCTCTGTGCCGCCGGCTGTGCTGCTGTGTGCTGCGTCTTGTTTTAGTTTACAACCCGGGCTTACCTTTATCGGATGCTTACTTTCGAATTGCAGTTTGCTGTCGGTTACCTGGTAGCAAGGGCTTCCTCCAGATTACCAACCCTTCACTTGCACCGCTTTTTTGTGTATATTTATTTTAGAAAAACTCGCCACAACATTGCACAACTTAAACAGTGGTGGAGTCCCCGTCGTTGTTGCGCTGGTGGTGCAGAATTAAGTTGTTGCCGAGCAACAGCGCTCCGGAGCGGAGACAAAGAACTGCCCAGCGTCGCTGTAGTTGGACCACAAACCTGTTCTACGTACATTCGAATCCGGTTATCGAAAGATTCTCGTTCGCTGTAACGAGTGCGCCTGACGCGACGAAAGGAAACCGAGTAGTTAGGTCCTCACTCTGGACTCGCCATCGGTAACGACGGTGGAGCGCAACGCCGCCCTCCTTTCAAGTTGCGCCGATCGTTTCGTGTGCTCTTTGCAGCCGACCAGCTGAACGAGAACTACTGGAATCTTTGGATTCTGAGTGGTGAGTTTTTTTTTTGGGTGGTACGTGACCAATTCCACCCAATGGAGCTGTCATTTCGCGCGATCCTCAAGGACATCAACAGTCCCGCTTGGCTGTGGCGAGCATTTTAAAAGCGATCCTCCTTCGAACTTAAATTGATTTTAAAACAAAAAACTCGAAATTTTCTCGAGGACACCCAGCAATGCGCGATCGGGAACAACTTTCATCAAATCGCGCTTGTCATTTACTCAATTATTGTTTCCGGTTCTGTACGGTTGAAGGGTATGTTTTAACTTTTTTTTGTTGGTGCTAAGATTCCAAATCGGGTGCTTGGAGCTTGATGAAGTGCGTTTGCCCATTCCATAATTATACATTCCGTTGCAACATTGTCATTGGCGAGTCCTGCAATGTATCAGGAGAATGTCTTGATTTGTTGCGCCTTTCCCGTAGGCAGGACTCGTTCTTTAGCTCTCGCTTTCCATTGCCAGTCACCGCCACGGTTAAACAATGTATTATGCTTACCGTATTGCGCAAACGATAAGTATCGATCGAACATGGAGTGCACGAGGATGATGATGATGCAGCGTACTTCCAAAAATGGGAAATAACGACCCGGTCGTGTGTTGAAGCTTTTCGCGATGGACGCTAGTGTACACGCATCCGTGGCAGGCGGGCGGTTCCTACGATTACGTGACATTGTCACATAGAAAAGGGCGGTAAAGCCCTCAAACCCGGACTCGCGTTGGTCCACTTCTGTCTGGCGGCTTATGGGGGGAAATTCAATGCCGGCTTCACGAGTCGTATGCATGTTACGGTTGGGAGAGCCTGCCCGCCCGTACAGCGGCAAGTTATGAGCGATATGCCACTGTGGCCACCCACAGCCAAGGAAACTATTGCCGCAATTGTCCGCAGTGATTTCAGTCCTTCCGGTTGACGATTTGTGTGTGTGTATCTGTTTGCTAGTACTCGCAGCGGTGCCGTTACGCACAATAATCTTCCAGTTGTATGTCAGATGTGCGTTCCACACGCCCTCGCCGCGTTTGAAGCACCGCGGGAATTGAGTGAAATATTATTATGAAATTTTGGAATTAGTTACGCATCGATTACGGCGCCCTTAGCACCACTTGTGGGGGAGGGGGGGTGTGGCCAGTGTTTCCCCCCTCCTCCCCCACCCGGTAACTGCGCTGTATTTAACAAACCAGGTAATAATGATACAGCGTCGAACTTATCGAACTTGCAGGGTCGTGTATGAAGTCATTCGGCCTGGTTCGCATATCTGACCAACGCCACAACTGCGTTTGTCTGGGAACTTGGGACGAGCAACGAAACCCTACAAAAGATGGCTCTCTTTGTGCGTACATTTCTTCCCGGGGGCTGTAGGTCAGTCACACAGTAACCAGAAAGAACCTGGTGGGCTTTTTTTCGAAAATGCAATCCCATGGGGAATGTGTGTACGAGGTGCAAATTTTTGCTGCCCAATAAAGAAAAAGTTACACATGGAGGGACCGTGCCCTTTTTGTGTGTGCTTGCCTACTGATGGGAAGAAGGCGGAAATACTCTCACGAAGTGATCGAATGTGCAAAAGGGAGAAACAAGGCAGCTACAACAGAGTGAAGCACCGATGCTCACACATCATCATTGACAGCGGCGCAATCCGCAAGGCTCCTTTGTTCGATGCAGCCAGTTCCATAGGCATAACACTGGCGCGGAAGAGACTGGATGGTGGCGGCGGTGTTGGGTCGCGAACTGCCTTGAACTTATTTCATATCGCGCTCGAGCTCGTCGTGCACTCGGCACAAAAGCATGAGCCACACAGACTGTTTGTCTGGCTGAAAGAGGGTGGAGAGGCTTGGAGCAAGTGGCTGTGAGGCGTAGGTGAGTTTTTACTGAGCTATGAAGAGAAGCCAGTGCAGACTGTTATATCGCTTTATGTGAAGTGGTAACGATTTTGTAATTAATGAATCATTTAGTTTTGCAATCGTTTGGTGTACTTATAAAAAGGTCTAACATTATTCCTGTCACAAGTCGATTGTAGATTCTCTCAGTTGTGAAGTTAGTCCACATCAGCCAAGAGTTCTAACTGTTCCTTCGCGAGCCGGATCTCAAGATCTTGCGTGCCGTATGTTTGATAAGTCTGTTCTAGCAAGCTCAAAAACCCGGCATCGGGAACGTGATGTGTCGCTTAAAACGATCAAACTTGTTCGATCTGTTCTGGGCTGTTTCAAGTCGTACAGGGTTTACAAACGCGAATCCCACAAACATGCGCCATTATTGCGTGAACATAGACACAAAAAGCCCGACAGCACTCACACTCTACAAGAGTCGGCACAGCTCCCAGCAACCTTTGTGCCACTTAGTCACTACGCACCGGTGTTCGTTGACATTGCTCTACTCCCCCTCCCGCTTTGCAACTTCTCTGCATACGTCATCTCGCCTCAGGGCTCAGTTAATGATCGGGGGTACCGCTACTGCCACACTACGCACAGTGACGGTGGCAGCATCGACGATCACCGGGGAGGACAATGACATCGATCGCGCTAAGCCAACCACCCCCCCCCCCACGTTGGGCTTATCGTTTTCGTGCAGATCTTGTTTTGAATGTCGCACGCAGCGGCACGATCGCGCGTAACAACACAAAGCCACGCAAGCAAATCGGGAACCATTTTAAATTGAGATGATTAGACGACGGTTGTCACAAATTTTGACGTTTGCTCAGTTTGCGTGTCATTGACCTTAGGGTACATTCCGAGGTGTCGCTCACACGCAATGTTTGAAGGTATTTGTTCGTCGGTGTGAATTTGTCTCAGTTATCGGTTTTATATAGCCGATTTTCTAGCAACAAACCGCCACAATACGGAAATCCATTAGCTGGCATTGTTATCGAACTCTGTTCACTTTTTGCCTCCTCTCGGTGCACCAACCTCCTGGGGGACGGAAATATTTATAGCCCATCGCAGTTGGTAGCTATTTATTATTCGCTATCGGAGAGCTTTCGCACCATTTGGCGTGTGCCGGTTGGCAGGAGGATGACCCTTGCGCCACTTTTCACGTGCAAACCGTGTGGCTCTAGTCGCACAACCATTAGTCACGTTCATTCGGTGACCGGTGGTACATTTGTCCACTTTCCACTGTCGCTACCCAGAGCGCACCCACGCTGCTGGCTTTTAGATGGCGCTCTTTTATCCTCGCCATATTTAACTCATTGTGCACGGGGAGGTGGGTGGCACTGGTGTTGTTGTACATGCGAGTTCTATTTCCTTTTTTGCAGCCGAAGAGAGGTGATCCATGATTATTACGCTTGTTGCTAGCACTTTATTTGCCATTCGTGGCTACCTACCTGATTTAAGGAACAAACGAGAATCCTCGGGCGCCCGGTGAATCAAAATCCTGACCCCGGCGGCAAGTAAATCCGATCGCGTGCTAGTTACAAATTTGTGTCCCCCCGCAACATCCAATTTGCCAAGTGTCTATTGGTTTAGCACTCGATAGCCTCGAAACCTGGAGAAATCGGAAAATGCACGTCCAGAAAAAGGACACAACGAATGGAAGCCATTTGTGCACGCAAATAGTGTCACGTGAGACAATTTTTGTTTAGAGGAGGACACAAGACTGCACAAGACCTCCTCTCTCGAACCTTCTTTTAACCTGAAAGTGTATGTGAGTCCAAAGCTATCACAGTTTAGCGTAAAAAAAGGAAAAGGTTAAAAGGGTTACGCGATGGAATGCACCGGTGATCGATCGATCATACTTCTTGGAAGTGGGCGCTTCAGCTAGCCGCCACAACACTTTCGGACGGCAATCCATAAGACCCCTCACGTTACTGGCGCGTGGTAGTTTACACCAACAATGAATATTAATTGCCATTGCGCCATCAAATATAGCGAACCTCCCTCTCAACACGGCTTTCACTTGGTCCCGCGTGCGTGTGGCGGTATTCGCACGTAATTCCAAAATGTTGTATTTGATGATGGATGGTGGGTTTTGGTGGTTGTTACTGCTGCTACAACTATTATTGTTTACGCTTCTTGGACAAACAAGCGAGCCAGGAGTTGATTCTACCGCTGTTTGTCCGTCGGTGCCGAAACCGCGTAGTTTCTTCAATCGATGGAATTGATCGGATGTTTCGGGTGGGGTTGGCACTTATTTTTTATGGCACATCAATGTGGTGTGCTAAAGTAGTTCTAGCGAAGCAACTAATAACGTGCCACTTGTCATCATTCGCTACGGTTCAATAAAAAACCCCGAATAGTAAACTCGCTTTATAAATTGAAACATTTGTTCATTTACGGTTGCGCGTGCCGAGTTCGGAGAGAGACCTTCGAGTTGTGCCAGAAAGAATTGGTTGATCCTCATTACATCTCTATTAAGCTCAGCTCGTTTCAATCATCTGTACATTTTGAGTAGAGACACACAACACTTGGTGTGTGTGTGTGTCTCTTTTTTGTGTAGTTGTGAATATAGGTTCCGGTTCGCTTCCGGCGCATTCATGCAGCTGAATATTACTTCCACCTCCCATGAGAACGAGCGGCCATTTTTTATCCTCGGAATGTTCCACAACAAAATTCGACAAAAAAAAACCCCCGAATGTCATCTTAATTAAAGCCACATCGGATCGCTTGAAGTTGGGGGTACGCTTTTGGGTGGTGTAATTAGATGGGTAATTATCGGCGTCCAATTGCTCGCGATGGATCGGTTTAGGAGGTTCTTTTTCCCTCTTTCGTTTGGTCAAATTTTGGTGTGCTGAAGATTGGATCATCTGACAAAAAAAAACTGATGATATTATGGCAAGAGACGAGACATACATGTTGTTTGTTTCTTACTGCTTACCTCCTCGAAAAAAATGTGTTTACTTCCTGTTTATTTTTTTGGAAAACAAATGGACCCACTACTGCATCATCATTAGCAGGAAGCTGTTAAATGAAATGGACAAACATTGAACGACAAATGAACAGTAGGTTAAGTTCGGGAACATTTCGACCACTTCATCTCGGGTCACCATCAAATTGAATTACTTCGCCGGGTGATATCTTCTTAACCGTTCTGGGTGGCATCATCCAACTGAAAGCTCTTTCTCGTCCTCTCAAGTTGGGTTTTAATTTCATTTTAATTAAACATCACTTTAGATACCTTTTTTCGCTTGCGATTTCTATCGCGATCGTGTCACGTTAGCTATCACACTTCCCTCACTTGAATTTGGCGAATCATTACCTCAATGACCGGAAGCAACGTCGTCAGAAACAAAACAAAAAAACATCATCATTAAGCGAGCGTTAAGCGATTCTGAGCCGTTCGTTTCCGACTCACCCTCCTTCGGCTCTAGTTTTCCCCAAAGAAAAGCCGCAAAAAAGCTAAGAGAAGAATTGCTTTAAAACGCAGGGAAACAGAGCCGAAATTTGTTGGGCAAGTCCCGCCCGAAAACCCCACGCTCTGTGACCTCATTTTATTCGCACGGGACTTTGAGCATTAATTGCTGTTTAATAACTTTGGCTGTGTTAGAATTTCTAATTTACTAGGCACAGGAATTCAAACTCAGCCCTTATCCGGCCGGCGTCCCCCAGCTTGGGAGGGGATGTAGATTTAGTGTCGTGTAATTTGCTGCTAATCTGCGACGATCGCGCTTTTGTTCGGTGGGGTTGTGTTTTTTTTTTCGATTCGGCTGTTTAGATTATTGTGTTCCCCGGTTCAATTTTCTCAGTTTTCCTTTTTGTCACAGTAATGAAAATACTTAAATATCGTTTTTTTCTTCTTCTTCCATTTTCCTCCTTTTAGCCCGGCGAGTCCGGTTTCGTGTTGCTGGGCGACCTGACGCTAGAAACCTCGACCGATCCGGACGATGCGTTGCCCACCGGGCCGCCATCGCCGTGCAACGGTGAATTTGCCAACGCCTACATCGTGATCAATGGCAAATCGAGCATGAGAAACAAGACTAGTAGAAGTAATAAGGTAAGTGTCTGTGTGCGAAAGACAGCTCGACAACTAACCATCGTGGTTGTGCACTGAGAGCGAAACGGGCAGCACTTTACTGCCTCTTTCTTCGCATTTTCCTTCGCGTTGTTGTTGTGCGTTGTTTCTGTCCTGTGAAATCCAATTAGTGGCAATTTATGAGCAAATTTATTAGAAAATAGAGCAATCTTAATTGCTCCTGGGGGAGGTTTGTTTTTCGGTGTCTTTTGACAACTTGTTTTGTTGGATAATTTTAATATAAGAAGGGTTCAATCGATTTGAATGTGGCAAGGGCTCATTCATCTAAAAAAAACCCACAGAGCATATGCAAAGAAAATCGCTCAGGGTTGGGCCTTTGAAGTGTGTGTGTGTGTGTGTGTGTTTCTGGTTATATTTTGCCAATACTAGTGGAATGAATTGTTGTGTCAACATTGGTGGACGCTGTGTTATCACTCTCTTTTTTCTTCAAACAAACGGTTTCTAATGGTAAATATTTCTGCCCAACGCGCGCGCTCGTTTACCCCACAGGCAGGCAGGGCTTGACCGGTTTTGCACACAGTTTTCAAGTGCCCTCAGCAGCACCAGCAGCAGGTCCCGGCTGGGTTGGCACTTGGCTTTTCATCACTCTCGCGATCACGTCACGTGCGTGTGTATGGGACCCGAGCACGAGCAAACAGTGCCCGTGGTGTGTTGTTTCTTTCCGTTTTGCGATAAGCGCCATCCCAACCGTCGATTACTACTTCTCATACAAACCCCCCCTCCCTTGGTACGATCGGTTTTTGCAAATTTTCCTTCCTGGTGGTGGTACGCCACAGCAAGAGAAAAATCGAGGTGCAAATTTTGGGATTTGGCATGCAATTTGCCTTGGCTGTGAAGTGAAACTTTCACGGTTCTCCATTTTTTTTTTCGCAAACGTGGCACACGGCCGGAAAATCAGTTTCATTACCAGCACCAGCGTTCGCTTGCTGGTGGTTGTGTGTGTGTGCTGCGTGGCCTCTATGGAAAGGAAAACCCAGCCAAGACGCTGAGCTGCGGTTTGCTACTGAAAAGGAAGCCAAACATCGGTGCTGTTCGGATATTTGAGCATATATTTGAGTGGTTAGCCACTTCTGCTGCCTCTGTTGGGTGTGTGTGTGTGTGAGGAAAATTGCTCCACCATCGTACCACGGGAGGCACCATCTGCCAGTGCCTCCTAACCATCCGAACCGTTTCAAACGCACGCATATATGCAGCAAGGCAGACAGGCAAGCAGAGACCGGCAAGAAGCTAGAAAGAAGAAAGAACGAACGAGGAAAACGTAAACCGCAGTTTCCTCTCTCTCTCTTATGTCTGGAGATGAAGATGGTTTTTCTTAATGAATGTTGAAACGCAGTTTTCCGCGCCCTCCCCCTTATCGATGCATACCCAGCGCTCAAACATCCCCCATCACATGCGTGTCTAGGCTTGGTGCATGTGAACACATGTGTCGCTTTGCTCTGCAGCCTCCCCAGTGCGCTCTCCGGGGCCACTCGCAGCAGCAGCATACATTCAATTCGAAGCGAGACACGAGCCGTGTAAAATTCCGTTTCCTTATGTTGTGAGGATGAGATTTTCTCCGTCCCGTCGGCGGTGCACCTGCGGTGGTGGTGTGCCCATAGGAGCGGCTGGCGACGCAAATGTAGTGTAACGAAACCGAGTTGACGACCGCGTTGGTTGGTTTGCCTTGGTTGTGATGCCGCGAGCGGATAAAGTGCCCCCCTCGCACACCTCCCCGCGCCCCATGGAGTCTGCGGAGAAAAGCGAAGCGGATGATGTTGGGGTGGAAAATTTTATCTCCATTTATCGGTCCGATTCGAAGCAAGCTTAGCTGGAGGAGTTTGGAGTCATAATTTTGGCATTCAACTTACAGTTCCATCGCTCCTGTCTGACTCCTCCAAAGTAGTGCGGGGAGACCACATTTTGGAAGAAGATTCGGCGATAAGTGATGAAAGAGTGAAAGAGAGCTTATTGTGGTAGTTACTGTTGTTAAATGGTGCAGGAAGTAATTGATAGCGTTCATTAAATCCGAAGGAAATTTCTGTGTCCTCTATGCCTTTAGGGTATTTAGGGAAGAATTTATGGCACACCTTATCTGATAATGAAACAATTGTAATGAATGAGAGAATCCTCTGTTTGCCTTTTTTGGTGGACAGCCAAAAGATCTCGTTTCCAATTTTCCAGATGCAACCCTCTAAGTCCATTCACTTATTGACATGAGTTCATCAGACATTGGATTGAATGTTCGAATGTGGAATGCCCTTGACAGTTTGCTCATTATATCTAATCGGTTGACATCTTTCCCATTCAACGTTTATCATGCAGTTAGCAACAGAAATCTCATCGCTCGTCTCCTCCCTTTAGACTAATGAACCTTGAAATCTGACGAACAGGTCACAAAATCACGACGGCCGTCTGGCAAATGCATCAAACAACAAATGCGCTACTACTGCCACTGCTGCGGTAAATCCTTCTCTAAACGGACTTTTCAATTTCCCCCGGCGAGCAGCAGAGCAATTATCGCGCCCCACCCCCCCAGACAGGCCACTGCCTGTCGATATCGTTGGAACAAGCACGTCAAATCTTCGTTCCTCCTTTTTGGCGTGTGATGAACGGGCTGATGTGTCCATTCGCGGTTCTGCCCATCCGTTGATCCACGTTGTGTGTCTTATGGCGTGTGGAGGCGCTTGTTGAAGCTGAAGAGAAACCAAACTGCTGCTGGTGCGCGTGTTTGCTAAGCAATTTCCCATTTAAAGACAGCGAGCAACTTGACGACACGCGTGCAGATGTGTCTCTGCAAAAATGGAATGCACACGAGAAGAAGCTGCTCTTTAGAGTGGCTTCCAAAACTGGCCGACAACAACTGTTTGTCAATTGAAAACCAATCAACACTTTATGGTTGTGACGGTCGGGAGCGAGTGAAACTTACACCGGCGGCCCATGCTTTACGATTGGAAAGCGAGGAAAGTACGGATTGGAATGGACAAATTATTTAATATTAGCTATGATCAACCCAGATGAGCTAGATTGAACTGTGTTTAAAGTCGGATTTGCCTCACCTAGTGTATTCAAATCAAAAGTTTTCTTGTAGTCACTCCACTGCAGAATGCAACTGCGAGACCATCGTAAGCCTCTCATTATGTTTAGTTTATTTCGCTGACCGAAAGATAAGCAATATCACCACACGACAGCGAAATGAATGTAGGCCGGCCGACAAACGCGCGGTTCCGGTGACGTGTGTGTGTGTGGTTGGAATGTATTTTGTTTTGTTTGTTCAAGCAAAAACACAACGAGTGTACGCTTCTGATAAGCGGCTGTCATGTTCAGGAGCAAAAACAGGGATTACCATTGCACCCGCTGTCCAGGAAGCGATGGCGTGGTGGGTTTCTTTGTGTTTCGCCACTGCATCTGGATTCGGTGCATCAGGTTTAAATGATTACAAATTTTTCAGCCAACTAATGACAAATAAAACGAAGATCAATGTGATAAGATTTCTGTTCTAAAATCTTCGGAGCATTTAAAAATGTACATTAATTATAAAATCAGTATTCAGCCATGATTTACCACGCCACATAGCAGATAAATTATAATAGATTGGTTTATGCTTCCATCCCGCTGTAAATATGCTCTAAATGGTCGCATTATGCAGCACAAACCGAGTGAAACCGCATCGCTTACAGACGCATATTTATATAGGAGAAACAAAGGCGGTTGATAAGAAAACGAGAACTAGTTTTGTATGTTTTCTCTCGCTGCCTATGCTCGATATCAAAAAACTAATCCCTCCGCCAGCAGTGAAAGTGATGTGTGGGATATATGGGGTGTTGTGCGTATGCCGTTCAATAATGCTTGCGGCTCTCTTATGGTGGCGAATGGTGCTTTTACTTTATGTGCCGGATCTCGTCCCATCGTTTGCTTAATGCAACGCGGGCGCACACAGGCTGGTAGCTTCGGTTTCTTGCTTTTCATCTGCTAAAGGGCCCGATTTGATGGGGGGAGAGCTAGAGGTGTGGTCTCTAATCTGCCTCTCGTAATTGCTTAAGCATTCTACTCATCTTCGCCGACTCCGAGAAGAGTCCGGTGACGAACGAAAACCTCTATTGCTTTATCTAATTTTCTAAACAGGTTCTTATTAGTCTCTGTTAACAATCTAATTGGGATCTTAGTTCGGAACGTTTCTCACGGAAATTGGGCTTACCCCAAAAAGTTGCATGCTGTGCTGCTAAAAAGCGTTTTTTTAACTCAATTGAGCAAAAAAGGTGGAAATTAGGAAGCTCACGGATGCTCACAACAACACTCCTCCATGCTGCTCCGAATCCAGGATCCAGACAGCTGCTTCTGCTACCATCGAACGTGCAAATTAGTGTTGCAATTGTTGGCGGCGACTTACGAAATCCACACGCAGCGAGTGAATCAATGCGTGCGTGCGTGCGTGTGCAAGAAAGAAAGGTGGAAGTTCGCCAAACACGACGATGAAATAACACATATTAACGGGCGTGTGCACACATTCGCTTTGGCTGCGTGTACGGGCGAGCGCACGGCACGAGGAAGCTACTGCACAGACAATGAATGCACACGGTGACGCTCACAATGTTGCTGGGAAAATGCCGCCAGAAGCCGCCCAACCACCACTATAGGAACTAACTATCTGATATATTGAGCGTTAATTTTGTCGGTCGGCGCCTGGTAGGTGTTTTTCGATCGCCAGCAAGCTGAAGATGGGACCGGGGTGGTGGTATAATGTTTGCCTGTCACGCATCAATAAACTTCGTGATGCACTTCCCTCTGTTGTTAGCATAAGCTTCGGAATATCTCTTCTTCGCCATATCACTTCACAGCGGTAGAGTGCAAAATTGTGTCCAAATATTTGAGCTTTTTGCGAACTTCTTGTAATAGGTGAGGTGATTTTTTTTTCCTTCTCGTCCACAATGTCTTCAATAAGTAGAGGATAAACTGTTGAGCAGTGGAGACGGAGACGGTGCGTGATTTGTTTCGAATCGAAAAAAAGAGCACTCGCTCGCACCATCTACTCCTTCGCTTACCATCATTAGGAGGTAAATGTATCAACGGATCGTTACTCGATAATCAATCCACGATCCAATCCTCCTCTGCAGGTGAAAGTGCCTACAAAAGCCCTTTTCGGGGGGGGTTTTCCATCCTTTCCCCGGGTTCGGGAAAGGTTGCGGTAGCAGCGGTTACACGTTGAATGTGATTGATTGCATCATGGCAATTGATTGCTCTTTTTTTCAATATCAGTCGCGCCTCCCTGATTTGCGATTTTCTCACCTTCAAAAGAGCAAACACGGAACACATTGCGCAAGCCGTAGCATAAACGGAGAGCATAGAGCAGCAGCAGACCGAGGGACAGCCAGCCAGGCAGGCGGGGGCGTAGCACAATGGGAGGGTAGCACGAGCTACTGCTAGCAATTGGGTAATAGAAAACTGCTTGCACTATTGATTGCGGTAATAATCAGGCATTGTCTCGTCGTTTGTCTGCACATAAGGCATAACAAGTGTTACCAGAGTAAGAATCTACTCCGAGATCATCATTGGGAAGCAGCTTAATATATTGTTCTTGTTTGAAAAATTATTTAACTTATTTCATTTTATATCTGATAAACGTGTTCGGTCAGAATTTGTGCAGCGAGCTCTGTATCTGGAATAAGAGCGACATACAGTAACAGACCAGATCATCAGTAAGCCGCAAGAATGAGGTCACAAAGCAGCTTTCGGATTGGAAATCTGATCTAACTTTCAAGATTGGAGATCCAACCGACAACACCACCACTACCACGCACTGTGAATATTAAGGCCACATTCTTACCGTGCACCGGTCGTGCTTCATCCCACCGTTCCCGAAGGACAGTTAAATCAGGTTTTGACCGTTCAACCAACGAGACCACCAAACACAGTCGAAATCGGGTCGAAGACGAGACGCACCTTCGCGTGCTGTGGGCCTTTCAAAATGAGTCCAATGGCGCTGCCCACAGAGCACAGTTCATCGCGAATCATCCATTGGGTGCCGCACAGCACAGAACAGCAACGCCACTCGCTCCCTTCACCGAACGCTGCTGGTGGAACAGAGGAAATGTGTCTCGCTCCTAGGGGTATCGTGTTTCGGTGTGGTGCAGTATTGTAAATTGTGCTCACTTGTTTTCCGCCTCGAATTATCGTCGTACCGTTCGCCCTCTCGGCTGTTGTGTCGTCCCGTGCGGCGCGGTATGGCGTAATTTCGGGAAGCACTGGATGATGCTGTCCAGTGGCTTGGAACACTTGCTCCATGAACAAACGCAACGAAGGAAAGAGACACAAAACAGGCAGCCACGTGTGTATAATGCTATACGACGGGTGGTTCGAAAGGAGCAGGCACGGAGAAACCTCTCCGACGGGTAAGACCTCGATTGACGTTTCGAGACGAGGGAAAGAAACCCAGCCGAAAGAAGAAGGTCACTCTCCTCCCTTTTTGGGGTGGTGTGCGGGTTCCTCGCAGCTAACGGGAATGATCTGCTACATTTTCACTACCAAACCCTTCCCCCCCCCCCCCCCCCCAAAGAAAAGAAAGAAGAAACGAAAATAAGGGATGGAAGATCGCTGTTGCGTTCCAGTCTCTCCCGACCATCAATCTGGAGGCACAGAACACGGGTATCGAGAAAGTTTGGAGCAGCAGCAGTAAACGAGCCGAAGTAACACAGTGTGTGTGTTTGTGTGCGTAAGCTGATCATGATCTTGAAGCTGTAGAATGGGGAACAGAGATCGTCTTAACCCACCTTCCTGATGTTTCCTGATCCGCTCGGAACCACGTACAGAGGGAATGTGTGTGTATGTGGTTCTGGGTGAATGCGATCCACGCATACACAAACGCGTTTGAAACACGGTATTGCAACGTAGAAAACCCCCCCTAGAGCGGGGCAACCATACGAAAGAGAGACCAGACTCCGGAACGGAAGAAGTCAATCAATCCCTCTGGCGGGTCTTCGGCAGAAGCCGTTGCACATTACCAGCTCAATCGTATGGGGCGCAGAGGTGAAGTCGGGAGTTGGACAGAAAAAAGATGAGGAATATCTCGCCACGGCCAAGGCATCATACACACACACACAGAGAGCAGTGCGTCATCATTTCGCGGTTTAGCGACCCGCAGGGCCCCAACTGTTCTTGCTTAACTGTACTTTGCTGAGCTTTGCGCCTGTGTTTTCCGCTGTCGCTGTTGTGGTGGTGATCATCTTTGTGCGCGCTCTTAAAGCTGCTAGAGCAAATTTAATATCGTACCGCATCTCTCGCATTTACGCAGCGCAATAATAATCCTAAACCCCTCACAGATGGTCACAAATGTGGCGCTAATGTTGCGCTTATAGATGCCTTACTGTTTTATGTGTTAGAGACGATCATCTTGATGTCTATAGGCGTCTGACGATCAAGATGAAGATGATTGACCCCATTTTTTTATCAAAGTGGGTTTAAACGGCATAGACAGCTTAATAAGGCTATAAAATATCCAGAAGAGATATTTAAATA
Organism: Anopheles stephensi; assembly: GCF_013141755.1. Lineage (NCBI taxonomy): Eukaryota > Metazoa > Arthropoda > Insecta > Diptera > Culicidae > Anopheles > Anopheles stephensi. The sequence goes on along the minus strand of NC_050202.1, from coordinate 62,367,389 downwards.
AAGTGGAGCTACTGAGGCACCCTAAACTCCTGTTATAAAGAATTGGCAAGTTCATATTCTCGGAACTTATGCCTCTCCGTCTCGACAAAAACTCAGAAAGACTTCACTGGTGAGAAGCGTATTAAATTAATCCGATTTTTCGAGTGAACGCCTAGAGATTCTAGAGTCCTCATTCCAAAAAGACCTAAAGAGACATGGATTAATATAACTCGAGCGATTTTTGGGGCATTATAAACAACATCTACTGTACTTGCCAAGCAGTAAAACAATAAAACCTACCGAACTGTTCCACCTCTCGCGAATACAGTTAAACACTTTATCAGTGTCCACAACAACGGTTAACTTCGCCCCAAACCCGAGCACAGAATGTGATAAATAGCTCAAACGTGTGGTGGCGTAGCAGAAGAATAAATTGTTCCCAAAAAAAAAGGGAATTAAATTCATGTGACAAAAAATGTATTACTTTTTGCTGCTCTCCTACTGGCTCGGTGGCGCTTGGTGGTCAAGTGATGGATGGGAATTCTGTACCAGGAAGGAAAGAATTGATATCTATGGAGGAAGTGCTGAACTTCGGTGGGTAAAAGCATGCAAAAACAGTGTTGCAGAACTGCTGAAAAAGAAACCTTCAGTAGGCAGCGGGTAAAGCAGATGGTCAAATTTGATTCCGACCAGCCGACAAAATGGAACAGCGTCATGTGACACGCGGAAAATCGTGTGCCATTTTTTTGTTTGGTTGCTCAGTTCTCTCCTTCGTTGGGGTCGGCATAATCACATTTATCAACAACATGCTCTTGCCCCCTTTTTTGGGGATTGTGTAGGCTGTGAAACAAGCGTAAAAAGAAGCACTGTTTCTGCCATGTTCTGTCTACCCCCTCTTCATTCTCTATTCATACATTTTTATCAAGCTCATATTTCAAATTTTTCGTATTTGCTATGAGTGAGGCCCGTGTTTGAAAAACTAGTGCCTTTAATATATTTCATTTCGTAGTGCTTTCTGTGTTAGTTTATGATTTTAACCGATTTTATTTTAAAGGGGTTTTCCTTCATTTGTGATGGCTGTTGTGCTTATTATGTTTGTGGGTTTCTGTAACACAACCCGGTAATGTTACTCTTATGTTGGTGTAACTCACATTCTCGCATAATTTACCTCACATTCACCGAAAACTGAATTGCGGAAGCACGTAGTACCACACACCCAAGCACACGCCACAGTGCCCCACACTCCGCCTCCAACCCCCCTTCTTCCACCCGGTGAAATGGGGTGAATGCGCACAGATGCAAATATGATGCAAGCACGTGGAAAACAAAAATCGGCGCTCATGAACAGCGGCAGCATGCACATACGTGCTACGCAAAGTGCAATTAATTTACGCACACAGCTACGTACGATAATTTTGATTATATAAATAAGCTTTGTGATTTAATTTGTTTAAAACGCCTGCTAAAACCGCCAGCAGCTGGCAAGTGATTTTGGGGGAAAGTGGGTGATTTTGTTTTTCCTGGAATGCGTCATTGAGGCGGATGAAGAAGCTGGGGTGGGCCCTTTCTATTTGCGGCGCATAACTTCGATAGGCAATGCGAATTGTAGCAATTGGGTGTAATTTGTCCTGTTGTTTTGTCATGCAAATATGATGACACATGTTTCACAGTCACAGTTTTCTCTTCGGCAATTGAACTACGGACCGTACCTATGTGGGCATTGTCTGCAGAAAAGGATAATAATTTAAAAGTGGAAAAAAGGTTGAAAATTTAACCCTGATTATCCATAAATTAACCATCAATTGTTCTACACGCGTGTGTCTCCTGTGCACGTGTTCTTGTACCGCTTGATTACTGAGGTGTACTGAGGATATGGCAACAGCTGCATCCAATTGGAGGACATTCACAATCAAAAATGTAAAAGCTCAACAAAAAGCAGAAAGACTATTATTTAATGAGCAACGAAATGCAAGCATTTTGTGCTGACATTATTGCCACACCGCGTGATGGATACGTTCTGTGGATGATGCGTGTTGTGCTTCTCCTCTTTCGTCCTGCTGCATGCTGTGCAAAACGTGCATTAATCAAAGCGAAATTTTATGAATCTACAATGTGCTGCACAAAGTGATGCATCGTCGACGTGTGCTTCATGCTCAGCCAGGATACACCAACTCACTTTCGCCGGGGAGAGAGAGAGAGAGAGAGAGAGAGAGAGAGAGAGAGAGAGAGAGAGCGAGTACCAACTCTTCTTAATCCGATTCCAGAACGAGACTGAAAGGCAAATAATAAACCCAGCACTTGTGCATACTTGCCCTGCACACACTGCAAAGCGCTAGTAAAATTTAGTCAAAATCACTCGCTTCGTTCGTTGCATTATGCAGATGATGTAAGGGTTGTAATTTTCATCTTCAACCATCTCTCCCACCGTCTGCCTTCCATTTGAAGGGGGAAACGGGAACGCAAGCATGTGCTCTGTATGGTGCCTGGTGTTGTCAACCCATCGACCGATCCTAATGATAATAATAGGAGGTAAAAGTTTCACGAAACGCTGGTGAATACGTGGTGGATAGTAGGGTACGTTCCGCACCATTTTTAATCCGTAAACTTTTAAATTTTTAAGTGAGAAGAAACGAAGCGATTATAAAACTTTTTGAAACAACGTTGAAACAGGAAGCCATTATTCAACTACGTGTGGCCACTTTGTACGTACGTCATCGTCCAGTATCATCCATGCTCGAGTGCATACCGGGACCGGAATATTTTTGCATAATACGTTTAGCTCACTTTTCGGTGACAAAAGTTCAGTCAAGTTCAGTGATCCCACACGCCTGGAACTTTGCTGCCAGCCAGAGGGACAAGGTCAGATGTCACTGGATGGAATGCACGTTTTCTGGAGGTGTGTTTCTTCTCGTCGTGTCGTTCACACCGTCCGTCCGTCACGTCCGAGTTTTTCGGTCCGATATAATCAGCTCCCCCAAAAGAATCAGCTTAAGAACGTCGAACGGCGAGAGGACCTTTTACTCCTCCATTCCCCCGTTTCTTTGTTACCGTGAGAATTCCTTCTCTGGTCTCGGGGAAGAAAGATGAGATGTGTTTCGTTTGGGGTGAGATTTATTTCACCCTCCTCTTTGGTGGGAGTAGTTTGTTACCTTCGTCGCATTCCAGACGCGCGCCTCCTGGTGGTCGGAGTCGGGCCACCACTAAATGCATGTGAGAATTCTCCAGAAATGCGAGGAATGGCTTCATTCATCCACCGATGACAACAAGCGCAAGATGGAAATGTTTTCATTTAAACCATTAAACCAGCACTTTTTTTTTTGGTGGTGATGAAGAATTTGGGGATGTTTTAATTCTTTAACCCTTGGTCGTCTGTTCGCTCGTCTGTAGAACATCAGTACGTGTGCTTGAATGTTTTGAGATGCAATTTCAAGGAACCCCTCTGTAGATGGGGTTGCGTTGGTGGTCTTTCGTTTTTGAAGGAGAAACGATCTTGTTGACCCGGGATGAACACGTGTGTCACAACATTAAAGCCACTTATCTAGATACGCATCTTAACGATTATGTCTATTTTTGTTGAGGTCGTATATCTTAGGTATCTTCACGATAATGGATATGAAGTATGATGCCTACCGCTTGTCCCACACTTAATCGAGAAATGCCCAATAAGCTTAGGAAACGTTTGGGGTAACTAATGACATCAGACCAACGAACGAACCTGGGTGAGGGACGGTTTTGTATTGACGGAGGTCAAGATCACGTTGCCCATTTTGTGGGTAATCAGCCATCAAAACTTCCAATGGCAGCTACCGTCGAAAAGCACCACGCCAAAGTCCCACGCTTTTCTCGCCACAGTTTTGGACACATTGTCGCTGGCCATCCGCTGGTCAACAGCGCTCGTCCAGGCAGTGGGTTTTTCGACTGTGGTGAGTAGGAAGTAAATATGAGTGACTGGCTATCGCGCCCTCCTTAATTCCTTGGTGCGCCAACGCCTATTATTGTGACTTTCTTATTATGGAATGCAGCAAGTGTTTTTGAAGGTCTTTAATAAAGATATGTAAGATTAGCGCGAGTGTTGCTTTTCGTTAAATTGGTAAGCTCTCTTCTATAAATAGCAGTAGCATCATTATAAGCAGTTGAAGCCTTCAAAATACTGCTATCGATTTTGTGCTTGATTTTTCTTCTTCATTAACACCGCGAAGAATGCCGCAAAGTGATTCGATTAGTATTTTAATGCGCTGCAGGTAAATATTACACTGGCCGATGACATCAAAACCATAACGAATGACATCATCGACAAATTGGATCATTTGCAAGTCGCATGTTCCGTTTGGTTTCACCTCTGTTTCTGTTGTGTTTTTTTTCGACTTGTTCGTCGCGAGGTTTACTGCCTCTGCCGATGTAGCCGGTGAAGGAAGCACGTGCCCCTTACTTGCTCGGTAATGTCGTAAACCCCGTAAAACACACCGTTCTCACCTGTTTTGGCTCCGGCTTCGGTAGTAGCGACAATGTATGGCTCTTGCTCACATAATGTCCACCACCCGTCAGGTAACCACAGTCAGTCAGTGCCAAACGGCAGGAAGTGTGAGCGGGGGAAGGTAGGAGTCAATCGGACCACCGATCTCTGGATGCCATTGTACATTACCACCGCCACACTATCGATTCCATGTCCCCAAAGCGTGATTTCGTCGTCGACGTCCGCAGCACGCTAGAAGACTCCGGATTGTGGTGGTGCGGTCATGCAAATCATTGGACTGCTTTTTTGTTCGTGGTGGCCCGCCCGAACGAGGTAAATGGCCATTCGGTGCGCGGCTCAATTTGCGTGACGGACATGAAAATTGCTTTATTGCGAAAACACTCCAGTGAAGCAAACGTTGAGCTGGTGGTCCTTTCCCCGTTTGACTTGGGATGGTGGTCCGAATGTCACCTTTGCTGGGATGTCCTATCCAGTGCCTTACCAGCCCAGACTGCCCAGACCAACGTAGAAAATTGCACCGGAAAAATTGGATGTGCAGCTAAGCTAGTTCAGCAAGGGAGAAAGTGTAGTAAACGGAGCATTTTTCCACCCATCCGTATTATGATTGCTTTTCGCGCGCGCTGTGACTTGTCTCCACCGTCGGTCACCGTGGTTCGTCGTTTCCGCAAACAACAAGAAACTGCACAGGGGGGGAGAGAAAAAAAACAAAACCAAAGTCTTCCAAAAACCACCACCACCCTTTTCCGGAAGGCATCATGTGAATGGTCGTTGTTTATGCAAATGTCTGCAAAAAAGAAAGGACTCCCCCCGGGGGAGGGCCGTGTTTTTCGTCCGTCTTCTTGTGTCGGTTGGCAGAGAGATAAGAGCTTTTCATGTATTGTCATTTTCGCGTTGCTCTTTTGGGGGAGGTTTTCCTTTTCTTGTGCATGAATGCTTTAAAACAAATAACAAACACCGGGACACGATGTGCCACGATGCAGCAGCCCTTGCACTCTTTGCTCATTGCAATGTGTCTCGTTTGTCATTGTGCTGTCAATTTGGGATGCATTATTCTCCTTCGAGCGTTCCTTCGGCCGTGCTGTCTACCGTTCTGCACTCTTTGATCACCCTCTGGCAGGCCTGCTTTTTTTGCAGACAAAAGCGCTCTTACTAATACCCAAAAGAACACATCACAAACAATCCTCACAGCGCACGCCAAATGGCTGTCCTGCAGAAACCCTGCCGATGCACACGCGCGACCATCGAGCTGGAAGAAGACGGCGGTCGTGCCGCCACCCTCCCCACCAATCGGTTCGATGTGCGGCACACCGGTCTCGTTCTTGAAGGGCACACGCCAAGTTGAATCTTTTAAGCGTCACACTGTGCTGGTGGTACATTCAATATCTGTGTGGTAATAATGTACGCCGCTCGGCAACATTTATCATGCCGCGCGACGCCTCGCTATCGTCCGAGCAGCACTTTCGTTCATAGTTGTGGTTTGTTAGTTTTGGAGTTGGTCGCTTGGCTCGTTGGACAAAGACTTGGTGGTGGCCCAAGGGAAGGGTGTGCGGCGAGCTTTGAATTGAATCGACTTTCGAGGTCGCATCGAATGAATTGCAAAATTAGTAGAACGCGCAGATAGAATAGAGCACTGTGTACACATTTGTCTTTCCGAGAACACGTTGCGCGTACTTTGGGCTCGTTGCATATTTTATAGCAATTATGAGAATGGGTCTTTGCAAAATCGAAGCTAAACTGACCCATATGCCAGCCAGAATAGACATCTTTTAAGGGCAATAACATATATTCCAATAGCTAAACAGTAGATGTGGAAGATGGTTTCGTTGCTTAACGTACGATGACTCACGAGCTTTAAATCGTTAAATCAATACCACACACTCTGGCTCACGTTTTGCCGTTGCTTTCAAGTGCATGATGGGCACGGTTGCAATTTCTCTCGGTATCCCCTTTTCTTTGCCACTTTTTTGTGTTTAAAATAAAACAACTCTAGACAACTGTCTAGCACCCCAAGGGCCCACGTCCCCCCTCTCTGTCTGCTTATTCTTGCTTAGTTCCTATTTGTGTAACTGCGGTGCACCGACCATGACGAGTATGCGTCACTGTGTGCGTTCCTTGTAAGGAGCGTTGGGTTCTACCTTTTTTGGTTGGCGCCCTTCGATCGCCACCAATGCAAATACGAACCATTTAAAGCGCTTGCTTATCAAAGAATAGCCAGAAGGGGCAGAAAGCGATGCAGGAGTCCATTACCGTCAAAGAAAATAGAATGTGGTTGCATTCGCTTTCGTTTGACCTATTGTTGACTCCGGGTCCATTCAAAGTAGCTTCGAGTGAATGCAATTTTGCAACTAAGCTTTGGAAATCGGATTGCATTTGTCGGGAAGCACGTGCTACCCGTTCTGCGAGCCTTGCGCGAGAGGGTGTTCAAACGATCCAATCAAGCCAGGTGGTGTCGCAGTTTAACAGCTCGACACGCCGGCCGTGTCCTTAGCATGCTTATATCCAGCTTTCTTCATCTTCACACGCTTTATTTGAAATGCCGGTCAAACTTATGGGAAATAAAAGAATGTTTATTCAATTAACCAGAAGCAAAAAGTGTAAACAAATGCGTCCGTGCGAAGATGACTAAACAAAACGACACGTTTTGCAGTTCGTGACACGTACTCAAAAAGGTCATTAGAGGGGACAGTCAGCCAACGGAACCCATCAGCAGGCCGGCCAGAGCAGGCTCATCAAAAATTGGTTGCGGCATCTTGCTGCAGACAATACACCCTGTTTTGTAGCAAGTCGTACTTAACTAGTGGCAACAGGCCATTTGGCGATTATTCAACACCCAGGAAAATGGCAAAGAAGTGAACAGCATATGTGAGTGTGAAATATAAATGAAAAGCCAACCGGTGTAGCTAGCAACAACAGCGAAAAAAACCCCCCGACTGGATGGACAATTTGTTATGTTCATTTATGTTTGCGTGTGGAAAGTTATACTTTGGCGGAGCTTGGTTTGTTAATTTAATCGCAAACCACTTTCATTTCCTCGAACTTGTTTGATGAATAGATTTGATGTTTTTTTGTGCTTGTGCTTGCCTTGCCCCCTCGGTTCGGTCACAGTGCAATCTATTGATTGCGCCATCTATCGCCTTTATATCGCTTACCGGAGCCTGAGCAGTGCAGTGAGTGCACCAGGTTCACAGTCGCCCGGTTCAACTGTCACAATAGATCTTTCCAAATCGAGCAATAGCAAGCAGGAAAAAAAATGCTCCAACGGACAAATCGATGCACTTAAGTAATGTCACGGTTTGGGGTGGATAAAGCAGCGCGCACACACCACTACCAAGTGCACAACTGCATTTGCAGATGTTGATCGTCGTGATTGAAATGCATCGAAAGGGGGGTTTCCCTTTTTCTTTACTTACCAAATTGTCCGTGACCAGCATAAGGAGGTAGTCCAGTTTGTGTTAGAGCATGTTGTAGTATTGCTGAATCGTATAAACTGTAAGGAGACATGCCTCTCCCGTAGGTGTTCCATGGTGTGCGCAAAGGAGTCACGTAAGGCGTCGTTTGTTTCGGCCACTACTGAAGTAGTGGTTCGAGTTGTGTCAAGCGGGGTCGTGTTAGGGTTTGTGAAAATATAGAGTGCCAGCTGAGATCAGCGTTCGCCATACTTGGGAAGTAGAGGTACGATCGCCACCTTGATTGTAAGAGGTTAGGTTCGATCTGTCCACTCGATGAAAAGGGGATAATGGGAAATAAATTGCTGCACTATGCTTCGGAAGGTGTGAAACGCAAATTGACATACTTAATTTTGTGGCACAAGTTGTCTAGAAGTAAAGGAAAATTATTTAAAAATCCTTGCCCAACATTTACTGACTTGAGCATATACATCACACCGGTCTAGCTATTGATACAACTATCTGAATTAATACAACTACCAGGGATTTATTTTAAATTTTTACTTAAATTGAGAGAAATCCTAGAAAATATTTTTATGATAGTTTCAACAAAAAATCTCTGTTTTTTAATGGTCTACCTAAAAAAAAATAATTTATTTAAGAATTGAGAATTCAAGAGCTCAGAATTTCAGAGAGTCGTTTATTTGTTTTTTTTTATTCGATCTACTGCGTCGACACTTACCACAAAGACTTTCCTTCGAAGTAATTATGGCTACTCAGCGAAATGGAAAACCTCCGAAATGCCAAATCCAGTGAAGCTTGTGATGTGACGACTAAAGTGACAAGTTCCCCACAGTACGGACGGGATTCGTGTGTTCATTTCTCATTAGTCAAATTCTTACCCAAACGCAAACGATCGAATCCGTTCAATGAAAATCTCGTTTACTAGAGTGATTTTTATGCAGCCCCGGCGGAGTCTACTCCATCATCACAAACTCCACCGCTCTCTGGGGTCATTCCTTGGCGTGATCAATTTTCATTCAGCAAAACGAAGCGGTGTAATTGATGATGGGTTTGCATTTCACAAATGCCCGTTCCGATTGGCCTGTGGAACGACCACCAGGCGGAAGACACATCACTCTTGTGAAAAAGAAGGGGGCAGAAGAGAATGCCCGCCATCTTCAATTGGTTGTTCATGATGGGGGTTCCATTTGAATCTTTCCGCCGGAGACCGCCGATGCAGTTAGAAGATTTTTAACAAGCGTAATGAAATGCATGCTACGGAGCCAAAGCTGGATTGGAGAAGAAGAACCCGTTAGGGTGCGCGCTTTTCGGGAAACCCATTTGGAAGTGATTCACCGTCCGTGTTCTGGTGGTGGCCTGCGAGGGGAGCTCGAAGAAAAGAAGTCGAAGTGCTGCCCATTTTCCCGAGTGGTCTAATATATTCCATTTCCATCGATAGTGGAGCATCAGAATGGTGGCTTCTTTGGTTTTTATTCTTCCTTATTAGCAAACGGCTCGTGTAAAGTCGTAATTTTCGCCACTTCCGTTTTGTGCGGAATGTTTCCCGAGTGAGTAGCTTCTCTTAAGAGAGATTAGTCATTTCCGGAATGGAACATTGAGCAGTTCAAAATACGTTTTAAATCAAAAGAAGATTGTTGATAGAATTATTTTGTGAATTCTGACAAAACCAAACGAATCATATCAGCTTAGCTTTTAAGTGGTGCTGGTTTCCGGTGGGACGAAGCCAGCTAGGTCAGTCATATCACCACCAAACGGCACAAGAAAGGGTCATATATTATCCCACTCACTCACGAAAAAACACACACACACACACCCGACGAGGTCCATTTTTTCGGTCGAGTGGTAGGTCGGATTGGCGTGAATCAAGCGTGGCCGAGGAAGAAAGTACAAACACGCACGGAAAAGCACAGCTTTAAATGAAAACAGTGAAAACAATATCGTTACCAGCAGCAGCAACAGCAGCAGCAGTCAGCCAGCAGTAAATTATGTTTTGATAGGTCATAATCACTCGTTTCTGGCGCTGTACCAGACCGCACTCGATGGATCCACGGTCTGACACTATTTTATAAACTCCCTCCCACCCACTCGGTCATCCACCTTCAAACAAAAAAAAAACGACCCAACCACCTCGTGTCTCCTCGTGTGATGTGATTGTGCTGCGGAAGTGCAGGCCGCACAATAACGCAACGAGTCACACTTACACACGCGCGCCTTGCGAGACACATCCAAGTGAACTAGTGGGGTGGGTGGGTGGGATGGGATGGGTGGGATCGTGAGGGTGGTATGTTGTGTTTTTTTTGCCTGGTCTATACCCCACTAGATAGGGGTGGAACTGGGAAGTGGGTGATATTTGATGCCTGTGTGTTTTTTTATTCGCCTTGCTGCTGTTTCCTTCTTATATATGCTGTTTATTGTTTCTCTTTGGAGGGAGCGACAAAGGGTGTGCTGGGTGAGGGGAGGTTGGCGCCTGCATGCCTCTCCGGCACCGCCCGAGGAGGAATTGGCTGGCGTTTCTCGCGTTTGGTCTCGTTTGTATTTTTCCAGCGAGTTCCAAAACCTGCCCCGGGGCGTTGTGTACGGCACATGTTTTTTCCCTCTTTACTTCTGATTTTCCACCCAATTTTTTTCGCCCTCTCGTTCACGCACACACACACACATACAGGTGTACGCGTCTCTGTGTTAGGCACTCTAATTGTTTGGGGCTTCCGAGAGTGGCAGCGAGCGTTAGTTCCAGCTCATAATGCAACCCGCGCGCGTCTCTATTGGTTTCGAAATGGGGAGGGGGGGTGGTGCCGGTGGAAACGCCGGTGGAAACTCCGTGTCCGCTACCGTCCGTCCTGTGTAGCGTTACCTTTCGGTGTTGTAATTTTTACTTTTCGCGACCCACATTCAATCTAAGCGAAAACCTCCCCCCTTCCCAGTCGGTCGGACTGGTGCGCTAATGGCGAATGCGCGCACACACAATAACACTTCCTGTCGATCGTTGTGGTGCGTGTGGGTCGTATTTTTTTTCTGACGTGCCATAGACCCGCAGATACAGAGAGTGAGGAGTTGGGCGGGTTGTGGTGGTTTGAATTTTTTAGTGGTCCAATTGTCGGAACCATTTCGTCGGCCATTTGGGGGCCAGAGCACTAGCGGGCAAGTGTTGTTGTTGTTGTTGTTGCGCATATTACATGCACGATGTGGAAATTGAAAACTCGTACCCCACAAACAACTGAATCGACAGCATTGACCACAACGGCAGCAGCAACTACACTGAGCGACGACGTGGTGTATGGGTTGATGGATTTCGCATGCACATGTGTATTTGGTTCCTGATACCAAATTTGTCACCTTTCTCGATTAGAACAAGCGTTGTTTGATTTGACACGTGGTTGACCGTAATAATTGTTTCGATCTCGCTGAAATTGTTTGCTGTCGTCGATTGAGTTGTTTGAAATTCAGTCCCCTATCGTGATGTAGCTAGAGGGCTCATCCATAATGTTCAATATTTACTTCACACTCGGTTTGGTGGCCGAAGCGATAGCGACGCCGGTCTTCACACGGCAGAATCCAGGATCAAATCCCATCTCGGATCATTCCCACGTAGTAGTGTGAGGACTTGACTATCATCTAACAACGTTTGTTATCATTAATTCTAGCCTGGCTTGACCGGCATGCCATTCAGCCAAGAAGATGAAACTCACACAGGATTATTATCCATTTTAAATGTAGATTTTATATTTAAATATTTCATTTTAGATATTACTAATCGCGTACCTGTTTTCTCCTTCTTTATTCGCAGTTCAAAATTCAGTTCGACGATTCGCTTACCTCCACGTACGAGTATCCTTCGGAAACGTCCCTGCTGGATATGAAAGGGGACGACGATACGGATACCACCGGTACGGACACGACGAACGGTGGGGGCCTGGTACCGGCGGCTGCGTTCACCGACAACGGGCTCCTTTCGCACACGAACAAACTCCTCTCCTCGGTGCCACTTGGTAAGTGTCCGACACCACCTTCCCATCCCGCACCACCACCGACCCACGATCCTTGCTTCCCGTCGTCTCCTTCCTGCGTACTGCATCACGATCCGATTCCGATACTCGGATAGGGCGCTTCGTGATGTCGGTAGCAATCATTATATTAGATTACCTATCTGTTTAAGCTAAGTAGTAGTAATTTAAAAAAGAAAACACACACAAACAAAACCATCCAACGCCTGTCCATCCCACTGTCTTTGCTCTCCTTCTCCTAGAGTTCCGTTTGGTCCCACCCAGCAACACTTCAAGTATGTCCTGTAGCCGTGCGGCAAGTGTTTGCCGCGCTTGCCTTCCCGTAACGTTCCCGTAACCCTACCCACTAGTACCACTTCCCCCCCCCCCCCCCGCCCTCCCAGTAGTAGTACCACCAGTCGTATGTGTAATCTTTGTGCGTTCCGTAATTTTCTTCGTTCGTTTTCTACGCTGCTAACGGCCCACACTCATAACCTAACGCTCTGTTGTCGGCACTTACATGCTGCGCACCCACACACGAAAAAAAAATCGTCCCTTCCTTCTCACCACGCGCGCTAGACATTCACTCTGGGATAACGTCGTGATTCGGTAAGCAAGAGCATCATAATACAGCATACACCTAGACACACACACACATTGCTTATGTTATATTGATAAAAGAAAAAGTCTTATGAATTTATTCACTGTATTTAAAACATATTAAACATTCATTCTGTACAAGCAGTAATGGTTTGAATCATGTCACGTAGAAAGTGTGTGCCGAGAAGATCATCTTGCAGGAAAGTACTTGATTGGCTTAGAACTTATGTTTATTAGTACATGGCAATGTTTACTTCCGCTTCGGGTTTAAACAAGAACATGCCCATTTATAGCTATGGAATTCTGTTGCAACATAAACACATGGTCCTTAAAATAGAAGCAAGCTAAGTAAACAGTTGAGATCTGCTCACACTGTCTGTAATGGATCAAACGATTACTGAAGATAAATCAAACGGACTATAGCATTAGAGTTACTTTAAAATAGGTTTTGTTGTGAAAATAAACGCATGCACTTGTTCTAAAAATTAATGCAGACAAATTCATCTTTCTTACTGTAAGTAATCATGTTGTGAAGGATCTTATTTTCGACTACAATGTCTAGAGAAATGGAGCAACCCGATTGAGACTCGATAGAGACAAAGAATCACCGCGCGCACACACACACACACACAACGTTGACGTACTGTTTCTTCGTTCCGGAGCCCAATGTCTGGTGGCATCCAATTAACGGCGACGATTGCACAACACGCGCTCCCGACCAAACAAGGATCCGTGTTCATATCTTCCCAACGTCAATCGACCGTAGCTTCTTCCGCTGACTGCACACACACACACACAACGAGCAGTGTAATATTGCAATATTGCATCAGCTGCAATTCGATCCGAAATTTGAGACTGATTGGACATTGAGAAGCAGAGATGCATCATCACCGTCGGTCGGTTGGGTTTGTGTGGGCCATAACAAACGGCGTGTTTTGCCCACTGACCGAAAGCTCCTTTTGGGAGATTGGTCTCGTAAACGAAAACGAAAATTTTTATCTACTGCCATCAACTACCATGCCCCAGACGGCGGGGGGGTGCATTTATTTATTAGTGTGCAATTGCATCTCGCTCGGTTGCAACCTTCCGCCGAGTGATGCAACATCGGACGAGATCCAATCTTGCTACGGAAGGAAAATTAGTGTGCCTCTGTGTGTGTGTGTTTAGGAGGTCATCAGAGCTCGGATTGACGTCAGCCTTGGGGGTTTTTTTTGTAACCTTTTTTATGATATTAATCACTTGAAATGAGAAAGAAGGCTTAAGGTAGGAGAAAGTGCATCAGGAAAGAAAACTGAGCTTTACGCAATAATTTTCCACCATCGATTGTATTTTTGGGAAAAGGATTTTCTTGATGGTGTCAAACGAAAGAGGAATTTTCCAACGTTGTCACCTGCCAGCCGTACCATGAAAAACTCTTTCTCTCGGGGGACTGAACGTGGAATCGGCATACCATACCACCGGACTGCTTCAAACTAGGTTAATGAGCGCAAAACTGCGTCCAGCAGCAGCAGCATGAACGCCACGAAAACCAATTCGTTCGTTCGCAAACCAACGGGAAAAAGCACTCTGTCGCGAGTTATTTTTTTTGCAAACTGGCTAAGAAAATTGGCGAAAGAAAACTCGCAAACGGTATAAAACAGAGTCGGTCACAGCTTTTTTTTTGTGTGTTCCGTCTCCTCCTTTACATTCACAACATTGAGCCACGGGAAGAAAGCTCTGGCAGACACTCTGTTTCCCGCAAGGAATTCGCAAATCGCTTGTTCGTTGGTTAAGGTTAGGGATGGGCTGACAATCACCAAACTGTTGACACGCAGCCAGAAGTAGGTGTAGGTAGGTAGAGTATGGTAAGGGTGTTCCCGCCGGCAAATTAGCCACACATTGGACGGACGTTTGTTAGGCCTGTTTCTGCGTCGGTAGCAGGGAAATCGAAAAACTCAGCGTAAAACCAGTGTGTGGATGTAATAGTTGTAAAAAGGGAAATAGACCGGATATTGGCGAGAATCGCTTCCGACCCATACCCCGTCTGATGACTTCCTGTATGGGGAATGGGCGACACGTGGGATACGGGTTTGTTTTATGCCGATAAGCTCAACTTAACCTTATACGTACGGGGTCGTAGTTCTAGCCTTGCGTTACATACCATTTCGGTGACGCATCATTAGCACGTCGCGCCAACCTCATTACGACAGGTTGAAAGTTCCCTTCGTAATAGATCGATGCCTTTGTGTTTGTGAGGAGACGCGAGTCTGGGTATGTTATATGATGGAGAACCGCAAATTTGTCCAGTCATCAAATATTTTTAACGATTGCCCGGTAATCAGATAAACCGAGCGAATTTCCCGCCATCACAATCGTGGTAAGCAACGATATGCCTTCATGGCATGGCCAGTGCAATGCAGCTACTGGGTAAAGCCAAGATGCAACATTCATGTCCATCTTCTTTCTCTCCGAGCTGCGTTTCACTCAGCAACGACGATTTGAGACATCTTAAACCCCCAACAGTTGGTGTGCAGTCGGTGGCTATCGCGATCTACACTATCGCAGGCGGCAAGACGGTCAAGAAAATCCAAACAGGGTAGGGTCTCTACAGCCAGGAGGGAAAATATGGTCCGGCATTTTAATTGAGCCTAAGCTGACTAAACTACCAGCTCGGGAAAACTGGTGTGTGTGCTGAGGCTGGGGTGGTTTGTTTTTATCCTCTCCCTTTGATTCACCACCACCATCTACAACAGTGCCTGCCAACACGTTTGTAGTGTGCTCCCTATGTGTGGCGTGTGTGTCTAGCCATCTTGGGCGGCTGGCTCCGGCACACGGGGCATCCTTCGGCATGCGATCGTGTTTGTTTAATTTTCACTCGTCAGCTTAAGCAGCCAGCAGTGAAAATAAAGTATTAAATACACACACGGCCACCCTACTATCACTTTCTATCGAAGGGTTTGGTTTGAAGCAACAAGCATATCGATGCGCTCTATCCACCGGAGTCATCGTAGGTAGTAGGTGCGCCAGCCGGTGGCTGTTGGTGTTGCATTCATTAACACAACTTTGATGCAATTTGTCCAATCGTTAGCCACTGTACGTAATGCGACAAAAGTTACTTGTTAACTCGATCACGCTTGAATGGCGCGCCTGCCGGCCTGCCTGCCTTAGTGGATACAGCCGACGGACACAACGGCAAGGCTTTCACCGGTGAAAATTTCCGTTTCATCTGACCCGGTATCGCAGCGTGACAGGCAAGGAAAATAGAACGGGATGCATGATGCATGAAACGCTCGCCTCCTTCCGCCGCCAGCCACCCCGTCGGGGCTAATTGGTTGGAGCATTGAAAGCTCCGGGCCGAACAAAAAAAAAAAGACTCCCCAAAAGAAAACGGTACACGCGTCAGATCATCTCTCTCTCCCGATCGGTGTTCGATAAATTATGGTTCCACACATATTTCATCCGAAAAGTACCGTAAAATCTTCCCGGGAGATGCAACCGGGCCCCTAACCCCCCGGGTGTATTGGCTGACTCAACGGGGTTTTTGGGCAGAAGTGGGTGGGTTGTTCGAACCTGTGTTTGTTTTTCATCGTGCGTGTGTGTGTGTGTTTGGAATTGATGATCACTCAGCTGGAAACGATGAATATCTGGCGAACTCCTCTTATCCGTGCCTTGTGTGTGCGTGTGTTTTTTGAGGTTAGAAACAGGTGATTTATCGCCTTATTGTGATTAATGTTGTTCCATGTATGGCACGAGGTTGTGTGCTGGGGTCAAATGCAACGATGGGCACACATCACAGACGTCTTAAGTTTGTACCTGAGGAATCTTATTGAACCATCTAAGAAAGGGTAATTAATCCGCGCATAGGTGACATAGATAGGTTGGTAATGTTCGAAATGTTATATCTAGAGTTGGATTTTCAAATAATCTAGAACAATCCTCATTAGCTCAAGAAGACACCTACCATGGCTGTCTTAAAAACCGCTGTTTTGGCTCTGTTTGAGCCTCTAGTAGTGAGACGTTGTTGTTACGCTCGAAGCCATCGGTTATCGGGAAGTACTTCCATATTACCTATTTTTCTCCATGGATTTAGACTCTTAGTAGGAGCTTCACATTCAGAGACATTCGTTAATTGCAGCTTGGCGATTGCTTTGCCTAGTACAGACTTTGTACTGATAACGCTGTATTTTTTTTACTATACTTTAAAGATATATTAAGAAACACAACGGATGGTTGTTGGGCGGATCGGTCAAGATTCGTGACACTAAGTCCTCGTCTGTCTTAAAAACGTTTGACGTTAAAATATTCGTTCTATAGCTTTAATTCGTCTGATGGCTCTGCTTAAGCCTGCAGTAGCAAAATGATTAATTGTAGGCTTTCTCCTTTCTTGGCACACACACACACAACCAGACACATTGGCATCGTTGTTCCATCACGGTACCTAATTACATCCATTTAGAGTTGGCTATTAGCTTGCGAAACACATCACCCATCGCTAGTGGGGCACTTACTCTGCCGGAATAACCTTTCGCATCACCATGGCTAAATACATACACTAGACTGCTGGACCTCTCTCACTCGCGCTGTCCTTATTTGCTCTGTGTCTTTGCCAACGCACCTCGCGTATGTGTCAATCAAAAGACACCGCGATGGCGTTGGTTCGCATGCCTTCGGGTGTCGCGTCTTCCCCAGTAGTAGGGGGAAAGGAGAAAGAATGCACCCATGTTGTTCTTTTACTCATACCTGACCTCTTTCTCACACGCTGCGCATCTTCAGTTGTCCTGAAGACTCGCCCGCAGACGATACAACGACAGCAACAATACGGTCACGATCAAACCGGCATTCCCGGCAACCGTCGCAACCACTATCAGCAGCCGCCGCCACCTGCAACCGCTGGCAGGCCGGTGAAAGCGAACAAAGCTATTTCATCCGCTCAGCAGCAGCAAAATTGGTGGGCTCAGCAGAAACAACGCAATCACCACAATCTCCTGCACCAACTTCATCGCCATCATCACCAGCGTCCACCGGTGGGACCGTTCGTACTGCGTACACCCGAAACGACCGTGTACTTCCGGAGGGTTCATCAGAAACCGCGCACCCCACTAACAACCACCACGCGTCTAGTGGTGCTTCCCATCGGCAATGAATCGACCGTGTAGAGAGCATCCGATCCCTACTAACACGAGACCAAACAGTCGTTGGCGTTCTTACCCTTTCAAGTGTACATTTATTTCGATTTCATTACTTATCATAATACCTTTAGTAAATAAACCGCCCCACGGACACGCTGTACTGAATTTGCATTTGTTTCTCTTTGTTCTTCTTTCGCGCTCCGACAGGTTCGGCACCGTTCGCTAGTTATACCCCAGTAAAAGCCGCCATAGACACGACCTTCGAGCTGGGAGTGACCCGCACGCCGTCCCCGTCGGCCGCCAGTACGGCTAGCAGCACCGGCTCGAACGGAAGCCTTACCTCCTCGAACAGCAGCAGTAATAGTCATCATCAAACCGCCAACAACGGTGAGCAGAAGCACCATTTGCCGCACCACACCACCGTACCGAACGGCCATCATCATCCGCATCCGCAACACCAGTACCACCACCACCGATCGAACGGTGGTGTGCACAGTAACGGCCATACCGGCAACGGGCCATCGGACACGATCGTGAACGGTGCCGGCGAACCGGGACTGCTGCTCAGCAGCGGGACGGCCGAACCGGAAAGCATCCAGTACCTGAAGCCGGCCTCGGACGAGCAGACGGTCAACTGGAGCCAGGGCACGCGCGTCACCGATCTGCTGTTCTAGCGTGTCTCGTTGGGACAGCTTTTTGTACAGTATATACACTTTAGCTTTTAGGTGGAAACGCTTCCCCGGATGTGGTTGCTGCAGGAGCAGGCAAATGCGATTTAATGTTGGTGCGCTGGTGTGCGCCCAACTCCAGTAGCAGCATCGACTAGAAGCAGCGCTCGTCGAATGGAATGAATAGCCACCCGGTAGAAGAAGCGCTTTAGTGGCGCTCTAATCAGTGGCAGTTTTTGTTTGCCTGATAATTGAATTCCCTTCGATTTTTGAATTTTCCATTTCTGTTTTTCCCCTCCTCAAACATACAATAAGCTATTGACAAGATAGTGTGCGTTAGGTGCGTTCGGCCTTAGGATGCTTTCGTGCTGGATCTTTCCGCTCCAAGGATGTGCAAATGCATGTATGGATTCATCTTCCTGGCAGCCCTAGTAGAGTGGCGCCATTTTTATGAACTAAATAGAATATAGACGCTGTTTCGGAAGCGCTCGTACGAATTTTGGCCTGCCTGCCTATTTCCATTAAACATCATACGCCTCCTAGTAGTAGAAGTTACACGCCTATACGCGCGAGGGATAAAAACCAAGAGTCAGACTATTAACGTATAAAAAAACATTCCTCGACGATCAAAGGCGATCATAAGATATCGGCCTTTTTTGCATTCTTTCTTACGGTTGGTTCGGTTGGGTTGGGTTGGGTTGGGAAGTGTAGCCATGATGAAGCAAAGATACCAGACAACGGCCAACCAACTCAGCAGCGGCAACAATATTGTGATCAATTGAAGCGCGAGCAAGCAAGCAGTTACGTTTAAATGATGAAAAGGAAACAAAAAACACACACAAGAATTATTGCTACTATCACTACTCGTATAACTACTACGTATTATATTATTACTATTGTGAAAACTTATACAGAGAGCAGATGGGAAAAGGAAAGAAATGCAAGTGTGCAACAACGAGCAGTGTTGGAAATGGAAGTGAAGAATGTCTGCGATAAGGAAGTTTAGCGTAAGGTTTTTTCCCCCGTCGTTTTAAGAATTTGAATTGTATAAAGCACAGCTAAACAACAGGTCCGATAGAATCAGGTAGAACAGGGCATCAGGATGATGTGGATTTGCAATATACTACTAAACACATGATTGGGATTTGGTGTGGTAGGAGAAAGGAAACTAACACACACACATATTCGCGTTACGCATGCTGGCTTATAAGAATCCATTTTTAAACGGCGTACAGTGATTTAATCTTCGTACGTGTGGCGCCTCTTTAGCATGGTGATTAAGCTTAGGACCGTACAGTAGCTTTCGGTTTTGGTTTCGGTTTGGGAACCAAACGCGCGCGCGCTCGCTCAGATCGGTGCTAGCGGTTGAGGAGGGCATGCAGTACTTGGAATTGAAGTAGCAAACGATGGAGGAGAACAAGACGAAATTATACTACTACCGCAACACTGCCGGACATTGCGTCTGATGATGTGCCCATCGCCACCCCACCCATGTTGTGATAGACAAGTGGACGTCGGTGGATTCGTTTTTTCGTTTAGGCAAGTCATATTGCAGCTTCCCATTCTACCACCGCACTTGAAAGACATCCCTTCTTCCCACGATGATTCCCACTGAACCGTGTAATTCCAATGGACACAGGGAAGCAATACCACCCCGAAATTTCGTAGCGTTCGTTGTTTAGCGTATTTTTACACATATACATTGCATATAAATCGTATACAAAATAAACCTATCGACAAGACCCGTCTTAATGCATTTTATGTAAAAAGTGTATTTGTAGCAGCGGAACAGGCAGTTGAAACACGTAGGACTATCTTACTTATCACATACATCGAAAAAAAAAAACCGAATGTCCTCTCAATCGTCCATCGTCATCGGTTCGCCCTTAATCCGGCGATTCTGCATCAATGCTTCACCGTTCAAATTTTCCGCAATGTGCCGACTGGCGACACAGCCCTCCTGGAGATGCAAATTCAGTGCGTCCTCGTACGTCATGTTCACCTCGTACTTGCCCATATCTGCCTCGGTCGTCTCATCGTCGGAACTATCGCTCGCCATCGCGCTAGCTGTTGCCGGCTGTCCCTGCTTCTGTTGATCCTTTGCGTTGACAAATATGCGCTTCATGCGCAGCACCTTATCCGTGCTGCCCACGTACCGGTACAGGTCCTTGATGTTGCTTTCGAACACCGGATCTATGGTGGCGGATGCTTTCGGGTCCTTCTCGAAGAATACGTTCGTGCCGAACGCAAAGTCAACCGTCCCCCGGTACACCTCTTCGTTCACCTGTATGACGGGATGTTCCGTGTCGATGCCGATCACTTTGATGTGTGCATTGGGATCGTCCACCTCCAGGCAGATGTCGAAATCGGCAAACAACGTTACTTCCTCCTCGTACAGATCATCGTCTATGGTGGTGGTGTTGGTGCCGCTGTTTGACGACGGACCGGGCTGTGAGTGCGATTCGACCTCCATCTTTATCTCGTCCAGTATCGACCGCGTTAGGCCAATCGCGTAATCGCGGTGCAATCGGGACATTTTCCGTTCGATAATACTCTTATCCCGGATAGTTGTCGAAAATTTCCCCCGGCTAGTTTCAAGTCCTTTGTGTATTTGTTTACAATGAGAAGGTTTTGTTTTGCACAGTTTTGCGGTGCTGCAAGTGACAACAGCCGGGGTGTTCGTTTAAAAAGCGTCGTTCAATACTTTACATTCCGTTCCGGCTCAGAGGCGTAGATTTTTCACTGGGAATCATCTTATCGGGAAATACAAAGGTCGGCTACTTTAAATGCAAAGATTAAACTGGTTACTAGTCGAAATTCATGATTAAAAAAACATTGTCACATTTTGTTAAGATTTACGTTAACATTTTCCACAAATTTTATTAAAAAAACACTTCCACTAGCTGTCATCGCTCATGGACGGTCGTGTTCAACCCTGCACCGTCAGCTCAATGACAGCTTCGAAACATCACTTTGTAGAAAGAAAAAGAAAAGAAAAAGAAAAGTATATTTATCAAATATTTTCTGGTGAAAATCTTTCCCTGTTCCCGAAAAACGCCATCGAATTTCTCCGTGCAGCGTCGCGATTCTGTGTTTGCGAAACCGCGGCTCGGAACCGTCAGATGCGGAGCGCCGTGGTGCAGGTGCAGTGAGGTACAGCGAAGGAGCAGTTGGTACGAACCGTTTTCCTCCGCGAACGGGCACGGTCCCTTCGCATCGGGTGCTTTGTTTACCCGCGTACCGTTCAGGGCCTTTCCGAGCGATATTGGGTAGGCGCTGCCGGGGCAGTAACACCTACCCCATCCCAGGAGGAGTCAATGCTACCGACGGGAACGCACCCGGCCGCACCTTCCGACAGCAGAAAGAACGAGGTCGGCAAGAACGGTAGCACCAGCACCATGTCCGGCAGTTCGATCGACAACCGCATCACGATGATGGAACAGATGATCCAGAACCCTCGCTCGACTCCCTCACTGTCCCTGCCGATCTCATCGCAGCCGCCAACGGCTCGGTTCAATCGCACCGGAAGCGGCGGTATGGGCGGCGGATCAGGACGTAAGCATGCGACCGCGCTCGTACACCCAATCGGACATCCATGCTAACGTATCTCTCCCTCTCGCTCTCCCTTGTGCGCTCTCTCTCTTATCTCTCCAGCCAATAGACCATCGTTAGGTCTGAACCTGCCCATCGTGTCCGGCAACCGGCGGAGCGAGTCGGAACTCAAGTTCCAGAAGATTGTCGACAAAAGCGGACTGTTGAAGATCAACGATAAGATTTATCGCACGCAGCTCAGCGACCTGGAGGATTTGGGCGAACTTGGGAACGGGACCAGCGGGCATGTGGTAAAGATGCGACACAATCCGAGTGGTGCCATCATTGCTGTGAAGGTAGGCGCCGGTCACATATGCCGTCGTGCGCAGCGGTTCCCTTTTTTTTACCCATGCCCGGTTTCTTTTCCCCCACATTGCAGCAAATGAGACGCACCGGTAACGACGAAGAAAACAAACGAATCATCATGGATCTGGATGTGGTGCTGAAGTCGGAAAACTGCAAGTACATTGTAAAGTGTCTCGGCTGCTTCATCACCGATGCAGACGTGTGGATCTGCATGGAGCTGATGACAACGTGCTTCGACAAGCTGCAGAAAAAGTCCAAGAAACCGGTGCCGGAAGAGATACTCGGCAAGGTGACGGTGGCCACGGTACGTGCGCTCGCCTATCTGAAGGACAACCACCTGGTGATCCACCGGGACGTGAAACCCTCGAACATCCTGATCAACGATCGGGGCAACATTAAGCTGTGTGATTTCGGCATCAGTGGCCGGCTGGTGGATTCGAACGCCCGTACACGTTCCGCCGGGTGCGCTGCATACATGGCGGTAAGATATGACCACTCTCTCTCTCTCTATCTCTCCCTCCCGTGCTAATACGCTATTGAAATGCTCATGCTGTTTGCAGCCGGAACGAATCGATCCAGCTAAAACAGTGTACGACATCCGGGCAGATGTGTGGTCGCTCGGAATCACGCTGGTCGAGCTGGCCACTGGCGTCTTTCCGTACCGTGGTTGTGTGACCGATTTCGAGGTGCTCACGCAAGTGCTCACCTCCAATCCGCCCCGGCTGCCCGAAGATCAACCTTTCAGTCCGGAATTTCGGGACTTTGTGCAGCTGTGCCTGCAGAAGGACTATCAGGCCCGGCCGAAGTATCCGGACCTGTTGCGGCATGCATTCCTGCAGCGTGCCGAGCACGACACCACAATCAACGTGGGCGAATGGTTCCGCAATGTGGCTGTCAACTGTGGCATTCAGCTAACGAGCCCGCAACCGCCTCCGACCGCTTCGTCGGCTTCCGTCACTTCACCCCCAACCTGGACCGCAACGTCGGAACAAACCAGGTAAGGAAACGGCCGCTACACCTCCCCTTCGGCCCTGTTAGTTTTTCCCATCTTTAAACTGAAATGTACTCTACACGATCGATCCGTCCGAACCGACGTTTTGGATCCGTGTTTTCTTTGCCACCCAACGCAAGGAGTTTACGGCATGTTTTGCACACATTTGCCAGTGAATGTGCAACTGATTCGGACAGTTGTCTGAGTGTTTGGTTTGGTTTGTTTGAAATGTGTGTTGGCCAAAGCTGTTTGTCCGCGTGAGCGTGTTTTCTTAGCGAATGAAGCCTACCAACTCCCTTGTTGCTCTTCTTAACGATTGCTTACGTGAGACTCGTACTAATGGTTTGCCTAATGAGTTGTCTTCGAGCAGAAACAAAATGTTCCACCACCACCCTTCACCACCCCGTTTTTCCGTTCCGTTTTGTCCGTTTTGCTATTTGTTTGTTTTAAAATTTGATTTCTCTTATTTGTAGGTAACTATTTCTTTAGTAATTTTTAAGTTGTTCTATGAGTAAGTATACCACACTATCAACACACACTTACGATCACGTTACTGTAATACACGCGTCCTTATTCACTTGCTTGCTGTCGTCCCGCACACATCTACATCACGCGTCTGTACACACACTTTCCCAACACACGCATACTGACGGCCACGAGCATAAACGTTCTCAAATATCCAAGCAAAATTGGGCTAGTGTCTTGCTTTGCCTTTCCCTTTCCCATGTTTACCTGCTTATGTTGCATTTGTATTTGTCTTTATTTCTTTGTGTGTATGTTTGTGTTTTTTTCGGCCCCTTGTATTATTTCCTAACACCTCTGAGTTCCTTGTGCATGCATTTACTCTAATAACCACTAACATCCACACGCTATGAGTATGAAGTTGATCAAAGTGAAACGATCCAGGTGGCGTAGCTGCTTCTCAAAAGGTTGCTCAGCAACAGCAGAAGAACAAGGTTGCTCCGTCGGTTGCTAGATAGTGGGGGAAAATGTACAAGCATAGCAACGGGCCAAGTTATCCAAATATGCGCTAGAATCACGAACAAATAGGAGACCCAACAACAACTGTCCCAAAATCACAAAAGCGTAGCATTATTGTACATACATTACATACATATATACATATATCAATGTGGGTCGTTTGTAAGTGTTGTGCGTGCTCTCGTTAACGCTAGTTTCCACTCATTCTATCCTTGTTTTTCTTCTATTTCTCTTTCTTCTTCTTTCTTTCGTTTCGCTGTGCTCCCTGCTTTCTCTCCCTTCGGTTCTATGTTCCTGTTCCCCCTCTCTCTCTACTATCTGTCTTATCGCGGCCTCTTTCTTCCACCCTCAACCAAAACCACATCTGAAGAATACCGACACCGCTGGGAAGCTTGACGGAAGCAGTCCAGGCGCAATCGAACCAGCAAAAGCAAACCATCGCCATCGCCGCCTCGTCCATCCCGATCAAGTCGACCGCAACGATCCTATCCCCCCACATCGCCCACGAAGCGCCTAACAACCTCAGCAGCCTGCAGCAACGATCGCAGCAACAGCAGCAGCAACTACTCCAGAGCAAACTGAGCAACATCAGCCTAGCGTCCTCATCGTCCTCCATCTCGGCGGCCGCAGCAGGAGCACCACAACCACCAGCCGCCACCACCACCACCACCACCATCTACTCGCCTACCTCCTCGTCTTCCTCTCCGGCCGCGTTTGATCCACGCCGGTCCCCATCGCCCCAGGCCTACTATTTAGCGAAAATGCAACAGCCAAAAAGTGCCATTACTAGCACCAGCGCAGTACCGGTAGCGACGACCGGAGGGCTGGAGCGAAACGGATCGCTCGAACCGGCACGCAAGTACAAACACTCGCCCTTCC
Source organism: Anopheles stephensi (assembly GCF_013141755.1). Classification (NCBI taxonomy): domain Eukaryota; kingdom Metazoa; phylum Arthropoda; class Insecta; order Diptera; family Culicidae; genus Anopheles; species Anopheles stephensi. Next base: position 62,342,422 of record NC_050202.1, on the reverse strand, counting down.
TGTCGCGCCGCACCGCCTCCGAGTACGGCAACGGCAGCCCCAAGAAGGAATCGACGCTGAGCAGTTTGGGGCAAAGCATCTTCAAAAACCTCACCACATCACCGTTCGCACAGCGGAAATCCGTACCGCCGGGTGAATCGAAGCTTGCCAGCGCCTCCTCCAACGCACCACCCGTGCCCGTCGCGTCCGCAAACATCTACGCGAACGGTGGGGCTGGGTCGGGCGGCAGCAGCAGCAGCAATCCGTCGTCACCGTTGTTGCTGTTGCGAAAAGCCCAGCACGATGCGCCGGATACGGATACACAGTATAAACATCTTCAGGGAAACACTAGTCCAATTGGTAAGCTGGCAGTAGCGACTGTGCTAAAGTACGCCCTGCTAATAATGTTGTCCGCGTTTTTCAGTTCTGCAGCGATTCTACCATCAGCAGAATCAGCTGATCGAGCAGCAAAGGGAAGCACTGCACCAGCAGCACCAGCAGCACCAGCAAGCTGTTTACGGGTACTCCTCACCATCCCCAGTTCCTTCGGCAAGCGAACCGTCGCCACGGCCAACCCGCTACAGCCCACTACCCTCGCACCGCACCGTACACCATGGCGTGCATCCGGTGCTGAGCAACGCCAACCTACCACACCAAAGCGCAATCCCGCTCTACGTACACCACGAACACAAATCCACCACGTCGTCCTTCTTTAACACGTTCAGCCGCGGCATGAAGAGTGCCGGGCGGAGTGATAAGGTGATCGATCGAGGTGGCACCACCGCCCCTACCCTGGTGACCGGTGATCGCCCGCTCTACACAACCACCGCCCAAACGATGTACCACCATCAGCAGCCGGGCCAGACAAGTGCGGCGGCCACGATGCTTCATCGACACGGACCCCTCGGGGGCGGTATCAGCAACGGGGGTGGTTGTGGTGGTGGTGGTGTCGGCGGGATGGTGGTAGTTCCGGAAGGTAGCAAAGAGGAAGCAGGTAACGTGCGCGTTTATATCGCTCGAGATGTCGCATGCATCAACAGCTTCGTGTAGCTTGCGAAGATCGTCTCCTCATACTCATACTGGAATGCACTCATTTAGAGTTTCGTTTTGTTTTTCTTCTTCTATCTTTCTTTTTCCTTTTTGTCGTTTGTCGTTTCGTTCTGTTGCAATTGCCCGCTGCTCGCTCGATCGCTCGCCTTTTGCCACGCTGCCCCCTTCACGATCGTTTGTGCGCGTGTGTGTGTGCGCGCGCGCGCGATCAATACATATTATTTGCGCTTTATGTACATTGTTGATTAAACATTTGGCCCTTCATCTTGCACCCTTCCATCCGGATAACGGCTGTGTGTCTATCTTGCGCACACACACACACACTGCTGCTGCGCTCATTCATACACGCCTGGGCACGCCCATGTATCCGTTGCGCTTCGATATGATCGATCGACAAACCAACCAAACAAAACAACCACAAACACACACAGGATGGTTCAATTCCTTTGCAGATATGAAGCGCAAGTTTGCCTCGTTCGTGAAGCTTAACCTCAGCAACAATGGCACGGGGGCAAGTGGAGCGGGCACCGTCGGTACCGCCACCATTGGCGACAAGCGGACGCTAAAGGAGAAACATCTGCTACAGCAACAGCACCATCAGCAGCAGCTTCAACTACAACAGCAGCAACAGCAGCAACTCCACCTTCAGCAGCATTATGCATCGAATCCTTACGACGTGATGTCAGCAGGAGGAGGAGGAGTAGGAGGAGGAACGATGATGGGGGCGGCTAGCGCGGGTGGGATGTACGGTTCGACGGGTGCGTTTCCCGCTGCGTCGGCAACGTCCACGATAGTGCAACCTCCGTCCGCCATACCGCCCATGGCACACGTGCTCAACAGTCCGGCGACCGATCGACGGCACCGCAGTCCCGATCCACCGCCGAGGTAAGTTATTGCTCGCTCCTCCTTCACTTGATTGTCCTTTGTTGGGTCCTATCGGCTTCATATCGCAACAAGGAGGCAACATTCAACATCTTTTAAGGGGTTTTTTACCAGATGGGTGGTATTGGGTCCGCAAATAAATAACGGCCGTTTTGAAATCGATGGGGCCACTGTGGGATGTGGCGCGATTTTGACGTTAACAAACGTCTTTAATCAAGTTCTTAATCAGATAAGTGATTATTGCGTGCGAATAAAAGTTCCTAGTTCTGTCCAATTTTGAGCTGGATAAGCGCCATATGCGGGAGATGTTGCCGAGCGATGAAAGCGGCTGCCGAAGCGCATCGAGAGCTTTCGAGTGTTTATGGCGAAGCCGCTCTAAACGAAACAAGGTGTCGGGATTGGTTTCGGCGCTTTCGAGAAGGCTTTACTGAAGGAAATTTTACTGCCAAACGCAAGAAGAGCTTGCAGCCGTGCTTGGTGTAACTCGTCAGGCCACGGCATCACGGCTGAACGCGTTAGGCATGGTACAGAACCCGAGTTGAAGCCACGGGACATTGAACGCGCAGACTCGTCATGCTTGAATTGAATTTTGTTCAGCAATCCTAAGCGCAATGAGGAACCCCCCGGTCATACCAAACCCCTGTTGGACTGACCTGAGGAACCCTATAAATGCGGTAGATTTAGTTGAATTTGAAACTACCACCTCCATTCACCAAACCTATAACACATCCCGTTCCTTGCAGGTTAAACCGTGGTCAATCGCCTCTACTTCTGCAAAGGAAACTGGAACAGCTCGGCCATACCGGATCGCCCTTGCTGAACAGAAGACCGTAAGTATCTACAGAAGAGTAAGAACAATAAATAGCTCGTTCAACAACCTTGCCTTGCCTCGTTTGTTCAGCTTCAACTCTACCTCCCCATCACCGCCCCTGCCGCCACGACGCGGTTCGGAAAGTGTGCCCGGTTCGCCGCAACATTTGCGCACCCGCATCAACTACACGCCGGAACCGCACCGGCGACCCTACCGCACCACGATCGACCAATGAGTGGGACTACAAATCCTGGCCATGTGATCGATGTACACCTTCCTCAACCACTAGCGGATTGCCGTTTGGTGCTACTGCTTGTAAATTGTGCTGCAAAAAATGTGAAAGGTAATGCACGAGGATTCCTTCCCCAAACCATATATATACATACACACACACCCAATATAGTACCAAATTGCTAGGAAAAAAAAGTTAAACAAACAAAAGACGCTCATACAATTACTACTACTACGCTGCCTCAGGTAAATCGAAAAGGGATGATGAATGCGCCGGGAAAGAAGCAACACTAAAAATCGACATTATCGACACGGCGGGAGATACACGATACGAATGAACAAACAAACGAACCAACAAAACACGAACGAAAGTCAATAATATCTCCCGAGTTGTTCTACTGAAACCAGCTCACCAAAACAAAGAGAAACGCCATCACCATTCGTTAGTTAGTGCAAACGTGCTTTGGAACGCAACGGAGGACAAACTCATCGTCCTCCGTCGTACATTCGCTTACTTACTGCGTTGGGAAACCACTGGAGAAGGGCCATGTTTTGTGGCCATCCCCTCCTGCGATCACACGCTGTTGTTAGCTGGTAGGTTAAAGAAAGTTTACAACAAAACATTTAACATAACCTTCCGCTTATCCGGCCCAAGCGCTCTATCTCTCGCGCGCGGGTCTCAACTCACCTGCTGCTAGGGTTGGCGCTGTCGAATTGTGTATCCGCAAGCTGTAGACGGGTTTTTTCTTATTTAAACCTTTTTTTCCTCGAAAAGAGAGAACGCTTTCCTGTTTTCGAAACCTAGCTTCCGCTTCCGGCTTTCCTTTTTTTCGCAAGCGAATGTTTCCAAACACTCATATATTACCTCACATACTGTATGATAATCAAAAGCAAACAAAAGCCGTTGCGTTGCGCGCGTGTGTGTGGGTACAGTACATATAAACGTACATTTATACATATATATATGCAAGCATCGCGCTCTCGGGTCCGAAGTGTCCTTTTTCACGTCGCTTTACAAACTGTGTGCAATTAAGCTTGCTGGGAAGGACAGTTGGTAATCCTTCCCGCCGATAGTGAATACAACAGCAAAATACACACACACGTACACTCGCACATTCATGGCATGCACTACAAGTACGCGCCGCTGTCGTATAGATTGTACATTTTTGACTGTGATTTTGTAGCTTGCGTTTGTATGGTTGGTGTTGATATGGGTAGTAGTAGCTGCTGGAACGAGAAGGTGTGTATGCTGGTGCGTTCCCGAAGCATCGATCAGGTCGCCATTGCTTTTTTGAGTTGCGCGTGACCGTATTCTCTCTCGCTCTGGCTCTCTCTCTCTCTCTCTGACACACACCTGGATATACTATACATCTCCTTTGGTAGTAAGTACCATGCAAGGCTACTACGATCGTGTGCAGGGAAAGTGATTTGAGTTGTTTTTGTTTTTTAATGACGAACGTAGCAAGCTTTTGATTAAAGACGTCATAATTTTGGTTAAAATGAGAGAGAGAGAGGTACAGCTTTGAAAGCGTTTATCGCCATAAGCTTTCAATAATAATCAAATCGCTTGGAACAGTGCATGCAAAAAGGGTTTGTAAAAATGAACAAGAGAAAAAAAACGGAAACATGCTGCCAAAATTAGCCCCACACATCCGATCTGCTGCTGAAGAACGTTTAACTCACACAAACGCAGTAGCGACACACACCGGCACATTGTACAGAACTTTTCCAACCCATCTACACATTATGCCAGTGGCACTTCTCGACCTGTGGCTGTTTTTCTAACCATCTAGCAACCCACTGGAACATGCATCTAGTTGGCGTGGCCATCCACATTGTTGAGGGCTTTAAGGCAAGAAGGTTAGAAAAAAAACAGACTAAACCCCTTAAAATTTCCCCAAGCATATAGGAGAAGAACAGATTTCACTAATACACTTCCTAATAATACTTTTGGGTGGTCAAAAAAGTAAGTTGAAAAAGGAAAACAAGTGATGGTGGCGCAACGGTGGCGATTAACAGACAAACACAAATAACAAAACAAACGAAAACGAAAACGAAACGCAAAAACAAACACATACACACACGAGAAAAATAGTCATTTATTATTATATTATTATTCTATAACGAAATATTACTATTATTATTATAATTATTATTATTATAATCCTAAAGATACTGTTTGCAGACAACAAAAAGAAAAAAGCGACACACGAAAGTGTGTGTGTGTGTGTCAACGCACTGAACGCTCTAGTTTGGGGCTTTGGATTTGGACTGGCCTGCTCTCGGCCAGTACACCGACCGGTGTGGTCAGCCATGCGAGTTGTTTCGTGCGATTATTTATGTAAAGAAAAAAAGAACACTCGTAACCACACACATACACACACCATTTTCTTTTGCGAAACGCGTGTCGATGATTTCACACATAGATAGGAGCAAAACTGGATGAGAAGATTTGAAGAAGCAATATTCTAGCGGTGGCAGAGTGGCAGAGCGAATGAGAAAATAGGTGGACAACAGAAGGATTAATTTTGTGTAAACAGGAGAAGGAGAAGAACGAAGGAATGGAGAAGAAAAGGCGATAAATAAAAAAAAATGGAATGAACAGAAAAGAATACAAAAAGCTGCTTTGTGGTGCAATTATGTTTCCTTAGGTTTATTTCTTAACACATAGACGAAATGAGTTGTTTAAAAGGTTCTCGCTGATGGCCATTACAATCTAGGATACTGGAAACGTGTCCATTCCATCAAACGATCGTCGATTTTGGGTGAAGTACAGCTGAGAGGAAATACGCCTCAAAGTATGCAAAGCACAACGCATCGTTCATCGACGTAGGCACTGCAGAATGACACATGGACAAATACTGTGGAGCTTATTTTATTTATTTATTTATATTTAACCTATTATGGGTTGTATAATTTTTAATAATGAAAATTAAAGTGGAATAGCTTAATTGGGGTTTGGAAACCCCCGTATTATAATCATCCGTCTGTTCTCCTCTTTTCGGATGCCGTATCGAACCAATTCCAAACCGCACCTCAATTCATGATATAAATAACGTCTCTTTATTTTATCCATTCTGCAGAAAAGAAAACAATACGCTTTAACACAAAATAAACCGTATTACACTAATCACTTGCATGGTTTTCTTTCTAGTCAATCGGACCTTCCACGTGATCAACACACATCCAACAATTTCCGCTTCCCTTCCACACTCGCACACACATACACCCTGTGTCATTGTTTTGACCTTTTGATAAAGTAATGATTGTTTCACCTGTGTGTGTGTGTGTGATTCGTATATAAAATATTAAAATCCAATCTCATATCCGGTAGTCCGTAGTTGGTGTTTTTGTATTCTTCACTACCGCTTTCCCAATTGTCCCCCATCGTTCTCGTGGTTTCGATGGTTCGATTCCGAGCATTCAAAAGTTGGAGTCTCAAAACATCCTACCGACCGACCCGATTGTGTGTAGTCGCATCCCATTTTAAGTTTTAAGCGCTCAATTATAATGTCATTTGTTCGAAAAATCCTAACATAAACATCCTAACAAACGTGGTATGCCGTATGATGATTATAACATTAGAGAATAAAACAAACAAACAAATCAGACAAAACGGTAAGGAGACGATTGAAGAGCAGACGGCCTTCCAATACACGAAGCGCACAGTTTGTCGTTCGATCCTTCGGCGCGGAATGATAGCTCCGTTGGTGCACCGATCGAATTCGAATTTCGACTATCGCTGTCGGCTTCCTGCTGTACTGGCCGGGAAATTGGGAACGGAAGGATACAGCGGCGAGAGGTCCAAACTCCCTCGAAACGTCTCTCATTCGTTGACTCCTGCACTAAGCCAACGAAGCTAAAAGAAAATGGTCGTGTTTCTCACTGTCCCACGTGCGGAGTAATTTCCGGGTGGAAAGTAAAACAAAATGATCGAAAAAAGCGAGATAAAAACACAAAAAACGACCATTCGGGAATGATCCGTGCAGCTGGGTAGGTAAATACAAACGGCAAAATAAGTGAGTTAGCAGGCCTTCTTCCCCAAACCGTCGTCGCCTTCTTCAATCGTCGTCTATTCCGTCGCTATAGCGATACAAGTCTTGCTGAGCTCCTTGACAACCGCCCAAGGTCCACCATTCGTAGGCATTCCTAAGCTCACCACTACTACTGCTACGGTGGACAAACGGTGGCTTACTGCGTTAAAAAGTGAGTAAAATATGCCATTCCCCGGTTGACAAACCCTGAACTCTGTTTATCAACACTCCACACAAAAAAAGCCAATCCAAGTGTGTCAAGTGTCTTCAAGCGTTTACTCTCACACCGTAAAATCAGTCCCACGTCCACGTCTCCGCTCACGTACACCGCTTCTACTATATCCTTACATCGACCGAAGTAGTATGTGTAATGTATACATTATTGCTATTTGGCGTACAAACCATCTCTCCGTATTGCTCTGACGCGGTTGCTCCTTTAATGCGGTTTCAATACACCGCGAGTTTAAACACACACACACGCACACTTTGGCTTAAAGCGTTTAAGGATAAATGGATGGGGGGGGGGGAGGATGTTGGGTACGATTAAGTACGTAGCACATACACACTACTTCACCAATATTACCGGTGTTGCTGCTTCTAACAATGCTAATATGTTACTAAATTAGCCAACACGACATGGGATGGATGGCGGTGGACATCACTCCTTCGGTGCGGCTAGTTGCGGTTGTTTTGTGCCATTTGCTTGCTGCTGGAACCGATGGGCTCCGTCGTAGTTTGGTTACGCGAGATTGATGTGTTGCCATTCTAGTCAAACATTGCCATCGAGGTCGTTGGGACCACTTCGAACAGCATTTGGAAGAAGAGGGTGACATTGTCTGGAACGAGGTGGAAAAGGGGAGATGTTAGGGAACCATTTTTTCTACACAAATACATTATGAATAGATCACATTTTGCCATCTAAACTAGGTTTCATGCCACATTGCATGGCTACACTCTCGTTGCATCTCTAATTTTAGTGGAACGCTCCTCCGATGGCAAGATCTGACACTGGGACCTATCTCAGAGATTTTTATGAGGTAATTAAAAATATGATTAATTTCACGTGTTTTCATTTTGTTCCAAAACAGCATGTCATATTTGATAAACTATTGCATGAAAAAGCATTGAAATTGAGGCGATTAATTTGATATTAATGTAAAAGACCTAATTTAAGATTTCTCAGTATATTACACCGTGATTGGATGGCATATTGATTGGAAGGCGAGGAATATGAAGCTCTTTGGGATTGTACGTAACAGGGTTACTTATCATTAGAAGATGGCACTTCAATGGTCTTTGTTACCTAGCGGATTCAGACGTGTTTGAATATTGCCTAACTTTAGGCGCTTTGTGCGCTTTTCAGTATTTAACAGTGATTGGGCGGCAATAGTAAGCAAAACAAATTTGCGGTTGTCTGGAGGATATTCGGCAATATTTAATTGATTATTACATCGAAAAGGTTATTATTTTTTATTTAAAAAACTAATATAAAGTCTTTGAATTATAAAAAAAAAAACGGTAAAAGACTCGAGAAGGCCCCCCCCTGACAAAATTTGTTAGGCGCTGTAGGATTTACGCCTAAAGGTATGCAATCCGCAGTACACGTTGCGAGAGCTTCACAGTGAGCTTTCAGTGTGCTTTCAGTGTGGTCAAAATTGGTTGAAGAAAGTCGAATAAAATATTGTTATTATTTGATTAAAATCCCCTCTCCGCTAACCCTACCATTCATTTTGGGTTACAGGGGCTTCGTACTAGTTTTCAGTCGGACTAGTGGTGAACAATCGGGCCTAAAACATGCACGGCGTTCTCGGACAGTAACGGAACAGTAATTCGATGAATACTTGTTACCTTACATTGATATTCAGCAAAGGAGGAAACATAAGAATACCATAATCTCAAACCACTTGTTACAATGTATATTATCAAGTTCTACTCGCTGTCCATTAACAGTATTAAGGAACAATGCACAATGTTTATATCGAATGGGTTTTGACCATACAGAAATCCCACTGTACAACAAAAATGACAGGCCACAGTGCTGCACACAAAAGATTCTAGGGGGGGCCTTCTCGAGTCTTTTACCCATTTTCCAATAATACAAATTTTCACCACCTAGAACCTGGTTACGGTATTTAAATGCCCGCACAAAAGCTTTCACGATTGATGTAAAAAAACACAAAAGCAGCACTGAGTTAATCCCATCTAAAATAACACTTCCCTCTTGCTCGTTCTTCTTTTACGTTTCTTTTATCAACCACCCCACTGGGGGAAAAATGTGGGAGGTTCTGATGCTGCAGTGGGAGGATAATAATTATTGCACCACACAATAACCTTCGTCGATCATTACACACGGTGGGCAAATTGGCGGAGAAAAAGAAACCAACCACAGCAAGTAACGTCGTGGTTTATCGTGGCGTCGTCGTCGTCGGTGAAAAATCAACCAAAAAATATTTAAAAAAAAACACCACACAAATGCTCTAGTGTATGTGTAGCTATGTGTAGCTTGATTGCTATTTTTAAAAAAACACGTACCCGTCCACATCCACGCTTCTCACTTACCCATGAACTTTGGATGGTAACCGTAGTGTACGAAGGGAACGTAGAAGATCAACCCAGCCAGTATGAACAGCACTGCGTACAGGTACTCGATTTGCGGCTTCTCGATGATGGGAGCCGCCACAAGGTAGCCGGAAATGACCATAACCAAAATTGGAATGATAAGTGGGACCTGGGAGATGAAAAGGGGAGAGATTTAGCGGAAAATCGGGGGACAACATGCCAGCAAGGGAGGATGAGAAGAGCTTACTTTGTAGGGTCGTGGGTAGTTCGGTTTGGTGTAGCGCATCACGATGAGGGCCACCATTGCGCCACCGTAGAATATCCAGGCGGTGAAGCTGAAGAAGTCGATCAGTGAGTCGATCGTGCCGTACAGTACCATCGCACCAGCAATTAGGGACTGCAATGGGAGAGGATTAATCGAAAAGGAGGATTAAATTAAGCTTTTGAATCATTTATAGGGCTCTATCGTCTTCCCAAATTTAAGGGAAGCAAAAGGACCTATAATCGTCAAGACATCAATCACTAGTAACGATCCCTAGTTCGTTCATCATCGATTGGTTTTGCCACCGAAAATCTAGCCAAGTATCTATGACTAAGGTTCTTCAAGCTAAAAAGTTGACAATGGTCTTCTCTACCCTATCCTCTGGCCGTCTTCTCTAGCATTTGAAACTTATGGAGCCTTCCCTTATGGAGATAGATGAAGGAATTCAGTAGAATCCGACCGAGTCAGAGTAATTCGTGATTAAAACAATGGCCCAGATTATTCGATGGGTAGCTAAAACAGCAACTACAGCCTCTGATCTGACTCAAATCAACTAGAGTATCGTTACAAATATTGTTTGGCTATTCGATCTTCCCAAGAGTCGACTTCCGGAGTATTCGAAAGAATTTAAAATCTCCGAATTCTTTGCCGTCTAAAGTTAGTTAAGAGTAAAATGTCGGATTCAGACACCACATCCCAATCCGAATGGCTTGATACTTACGTGAAAAATCAACCCCGGTGCCGGTGTGAGCCGACGAACATGCACGTAGGACAAGATGTCCAACAGATGTCCTTCGCGGCTGGCAGCAAAACAGAGCCTGTGCGGAAACGGAAGAGCAGAAAGATCGTTGGTGTTAAGCGTTAGTTGTTGGCCGCTAGCTTTCGTGTGGCCGGAATCACTTACCGTCCCGCGGCAAACAGTGTTCCGTTCGCGCTGCCAAACGTACTGATGGTGACGCTCAGCGGCATTAGCCACGCCATAACGCCCAGTATACGATTGCCGAAGGTGACGGCAACAGCTTCCGACTCGATCATCTCCGTCGGGGACATGGCCGCCAGGTACGACACGTTGATCAGTGCGTAGCAAAGCGTCACCAGCGGGATTCCGATAATGATCGAACGTGGAAGATTCCTGCAACGAGAGACACACAGCGAGGGACAGAAGTCAGATAGTGAGCCAACGCTCCAGGCCACCAAGGTACCTACTTGCTCGGATTTTGGATCTCCTCCGTGACGTAGTTGAGATTGTTCCAACCGTCGTACGCCCACAGACCGGTGTAAAACGCGGTCGCAATCGCACCCAGCGACGGTGTTGCACCGCTAAATGCATTCTGCAGATGTTGCGTGTTGCCCTGGCACAGCTTGTACGCACCGCCACAGATCACGATCAGCACGGCGATCAGCTTTGCCGACGTAAACACGTTCTGCACCGCCATGCCGAGGTTCACGCTGTAGCAGTTGACGAACAGGATGCTCACTGGCGTCGGCACATGGAAGCAGAGCAAAGGGCAACAAAATGGTCGATTAGTGGGCCGAATTGCAGCGGCTCGGCACGGACGACACGATAAGCTGCCGGAAACGAGGCACGCCAACACGGCGTTAGGATGGAGTTGATATTGCTTTAGATTCGCCTTTTTTTTCGTTTTGTTGGTAGTGGTGGTGCGTTGATGTGTGTGTGTGAGTGGTTTTAAAATGCTTTAACTGTATAAACAAAAATGACATTTCAAGTGCAACGCAACGGAAAAGAGGACAATTGTCAGTGATGAGATGAGAATAAGGAAAACTTTAACTTAGAAAGAGTAAATGTTCTCTGGAAGATTGCGTATTGATACTAATTAAATCGAGAAATATATTCCAAAAATCGGAAACAAAATTTAAGAGACCTTTAAAGAAAATAGGCAAGTTTGATAGTAGGTCCATTAAGAATTACTGAGAATTTCTTGCAAAAAATCAGTAAAAGATAAGAAATTGGGGGAAGTTAAATTTCCAAAAATAGTTTTGAAAAGATATATAAAACCGTCGAATCATTGGCACAAAAACTTAATTTTTTTTTAAACAACAGAAACGTTAGAGATTCAATTTAAGAATAATTGCTAAATGCCTAAAGAAGTACTTGTAACATGGCATCAATTAATTTACATTTTTTAACTGACAGAATTGTGCTTTAATAACAAATCATATTTAAAAACAGAAAAAGAGTCATATTAGACAAACAAAAATTATCAAAAGATTAATTCTAAACTGATTGGAAAGAGTAAAACTAGCAAAATTTGATGGTTTTTGGGTTCTTTTCGAATATTTTTGATTACTCTACCAATCAATTCAGAACTAAAAAGAGCAAACTTTGCTAAATTAATCTTAACGAATTAAGTATTTAAAATCTTAATGATTTAGTATCTTAAGTATAGTTTCACATCAAAATTACACAAATCGTTAAGATCAATTTCGCAAATTCGTTAATGCTAAAAAATCGACTAAACCTGTAGAGTAAACCTGTCACTAACGATTCCAAAGGCTGATACTGTGAGCATGGATGATGACGATGATGATGATGAAGAAGAATCGAACGAAAAGAAAATAGCAAAAGAAGCGGTTTTTTCCCCCGAGTTCCTTCGGTCAGAGAGATCAGGCTGGCGGGAAGGATCGCCGGACGCATGCACGCGAGCAGAGCCAGAGCCACACCAAACGTGAGAGATACGGTCCCGGACGGATTCCCGGAAGTTCCGGAAGCGGCACAGGATGGATACGGCGTTCGCTTCTCCGGTTTTTTCCCGGTGCCTAGGAGCTGCGCGGCCAGATTCTACAAGAAGAGATGATACTTTAAAGCAGCAGTGTCAAGGTGGTGAGCCCGTTCACTCTCCTTCTCTCCTTCTCTCTCTCTCTCTCTCTCTTGCTCTCGCTGTGTTTGGTGGACTCGTTAGGTAAACGCTCACACGTGTGCGATGTGTTGTGTCCTTACTTTGCTCGGATGCTGCTAGACGCGGATGCCTCGCAACAGTCCGCCACCCCCTGTCCGATGCTCTGGAAATGGAATGGGAACAGTTCTAACGCGCTACAAACCAAACCAAAGGCAAAACAACGAACCGAACAGTCAACGAAACGGATCAAGACGGATCAAGGCCCCTGTGCTTTTGGTCGGACGCTTCCATCCCGACGCAGACGAAGCAACGCCACCTTCATACAACGCCTGCCAGCGGCTGTCGGACACTTACCGATCGCTAGGATCGCGACCATCTTCACCACACCGAGCGGCGGGTCGCACTCGAACACGAACGCCTCGACGGCGTACTGCGCGAACGACAGACAAATGATCGCCATCTGGGACGGCTTGAGAACCAGCGTCGACACCCAGGAAAACAGGAAGGCGGGCCAGGCCCCGAACGCGTCCATAAAGTATGCCCATTCTGCTCCGGACGAAGTATTCATCGTGCCTAACTCAGCGTACGCCAATGCACCTGTTGTGGAAAAATGGGGGGGGTGGAAAAAGAAAACCAGGAAAGAGAGAAAGGAATCAGTTGGAGCGAGAAATTGAGCGCGGGACTCATTGTTTTTAATTGCTAGTGAGTGGAATTTCACGACCACTTTTCTAAACTGTCCCGCGAAACAGCCGCCCGGGTTCTCTTCCCATTTGGCACTGTGACAATTGCATCCGCTTCCGCTTGTTGCCGCTTTAATTGCTGTCAACGAAGCGTTCAAGCGGGACAAACTTGTTCGCTGTGATGCTCATTTATCGTACAACGACTTTGCGTTTGCGGTGTCGACGGAATCGTTTCAGTGGCTTACCGAGTCTAGCTTTATGAGTTTAGATGGAGTTTTAAACGGTTGAGCTACTCGCCATTACATTTTATATCATGGTGCTCAATGAACTGCTCGTAACCACAAGCTACAGTTTAGCAAAAAAAATCCTCAAATCTTGTCACAAGTTACATAATTCCTCTAACAGTCTGAAATTCGTCAAAAAAGATTAATAAAACCACAATAAAAGTCTGGATTACAAGAATAATCGTTATGAACTCTCAAAGACACGGTGACCTTCCTAGTAAAGCTGGAAGGATTTTCAGGCTCCAGGAAACCAAATTGGGTACAAGCAAATGAGTGGACCTATCAATGCATAAATTAGATGGAGCCGACTCGCCCTCGGTTCAAGCACGTCCTTCGTCAACTTTTCTGGACATCCACAAAGCCTTGTAATAGCTTTGATCCTTGATCGGGAAAGTTTTCCTGCGCAAAGTTCTTCCCAACGCACGCCTCATGTCATGGCAAAAACGTGCTTTCGCTTGCAGGTAGTAGAATTATTTTCGAGAAACTTTTAGAGCGAATGTACTCTTTTTGCTCACCAATCAGAAAATGGGTGTGTAAAGGCTTATTTTTAGACACAAGCCATTTTGCTACAATTTATCGCACTAACTACATCGTCACTCTGCTCAATACGAGGCGATACCGTCCTCGGATTTCTCTTGCGAGTTGCTGCGTTATAATAACTACGTCACGCAATTAAGCTCGCTCGCTATTAATATGCGGCCAGCGTCTTGCTTTAGGTGTTGCAAATCCGGGCAGCACCGACCAGAAACATTTGTAAATATTGACCACAGAGCTGGGAAGAGCGGCGGCAATCGGACACTGTGTGATGTCCGTTTTGCTCCACCTTACAGCCAGGCAAAGACGAACGACGCCCATGTAGATGGTCTCGGAAGCTTTGATGTGACGCTGTTTGGTCGTGGTTTAATTTTACGCTACGTTTCACTTTACACTGGTGAGATTTATTGTTTGAAGGGGGGCAGGGGCAGTGCTCATCGGAGAGAGACGGAGCTATCATAAAGATGTCTTAAGTTGTTTGTTAACAAATACTTTCGGTTAGTAATACGCAACCCTGGTTCAGGGTTAAATGCTGCTTGCCGTTCAAGTTGAAGGTACAACAGAGTTCGAAGTAGTATTGCGCATTGGAGTAGCATCGTTCAAGCAGACCTAATCGCTAAAGAAGCCTTCCTGAATGAAGTAAAGACAGTAAAAGACCAGGCGTCTCCATCAACATTTAAAATTTGCAATATTTAATAAAATTATTTCATTTTAAAAAAATAACCAATTTTAAACTAATAAACTATAGATTGCGTATCGCTCCTTTTCTTCTAAGCAACGCACATGATAACGAGACATATTTATGCACGTGTTTATACATTCCGATCATGTTACGTACACACACTATCTTGGCCGAAAAATTTATTACTCGACATAAACAATTGCAATTCAGCAGAACGAGCCCACAAACACGGTGAGGACAAACAATCCACTCATTGACCAAAATTAAAACAAAGTGTTTAAAACAATGCATCACATTCTAGAACGAACCATCGTAGAAAAAAGATTTATTACCCATCCGACTGGGGGAGCGATGCGAATCCGTCTCGCGGGAACAATGCTTCTCGTCAGCTTCATATCAATTTGATCTTTCACAACCACTTAACCCTGTCCCACCGATTTGGTCTTCTTTTTCGCACAAAAAAAATGCGATTATTGCTCAAAAATACTATTTTTAAACCACAGTTTATCCAACAGTGTCACACGACACGGATCGGTCGGTCGGTCATGCGATCATGCAACACGCGTCGTATGCAACAAAACGCTCCCGTTGCATCACACACACACTTGTGCGGCAAGTGATGGCAGAGGAGGTTGATCGATGCGTGTCAAAGCGGAAAATGATAAACAGAAGCACATGACCCCAAATGGAAAGCCGGTTTGGGCGTGTGACGCACTTCGTCATGACAGGCCATGTGATCTGTTTTGGGTATTATCCTCGTGGAGGCTTTTAGCCAAGGAGGTAGTAGATCATACTCATAATCATTTGAAACAGAAAAAAGAATTGTAAGCTTGTAGAGCAGTGACAGTTTGTCAACTGCCAGCGATTTGGCACACACGAGCTGACGCACGCCATTTTTTGTGGGGCTCATCGTTTCTTTTTCTTAGTCGCTTTCAAACCAGTAATAAGTTGCTCAGAAAGTATTTCTCATTATAGTTTTCCACTTGCTCAATGTTATCGGTCGATTCGTTAGAAACTTTCCACTCCAACTCCAACTATTTCGGGGTAGCTATTTGGTTGTAACCCATGTCAACCATTTTGATATGTGTTTTCCCGGGTTTACCACCCATGCAGTACTTACCTAACAACGAGAGCAATCCACAGGCCATCCAAATGATAAAGCTCACACCAATGGAACCAGTTCTCACCAGTAAACCAGATGGCGACACGAAAATTCCGGACCCTGGGGAAGAGCAAGAGGAAGAAGAAGCCGCGTTTCACATTAGCATTCGTAGTGTAAAGGGTTTCGGACGATGAGGACCAGCAAACTTACCAATCATGGTACCGACAATTAAAGCAACCCCACTGAAGAGTCCCACCCGTCTCTTGAGGTGAATAATGTCGTTCTGCGTTGAGCCCGGCCCCTCCAGCGCGTCCCGCATCCCCCCGGTCCCTGGAAAGCGAGAAAGAGAAGGAGGAAAAAATGGACAAACGATTAGCATTGGCAAGGCAGCAACGGTATGAGTCAATATTGAAGTTTGAAACTAGTTTCCGAGTGACGACTATCATTCCGTAAAGTATGTTTGATGTTGAAATTGAATTCCCGTTGATTTGCTACATCATTTCGACATGACATCTGTTAAAAATATTTTAATTATAGTTTTGACAATTTTCATTTAATATTTGACAATAATTCTATAGTTTAAAAAGGATGCTTTTCTAGATAAATTTGAGTCTATCGGAAGGGCAAAGAAAGTATTGTTTGTATCTAATCAACTGCGCCCATACAAAGTAATCCATGGGGTTAAGGCCTGGCAAGTTTGAAAGCTAAGCATTTGAACTGGTGAAGTCGTAGGCATTTTAAGACAACCATTTTTCTCTTTTCGTTGAGTTGTGACATTTTTATCCAAGGCTTAACTACAGTGTTTAACAATTCCACGTAACCATCTGAAGTCAACCTTAGGTCCTGAGGACTTTCCGAGGAGCTATAACAGTTTGATGAGTCAGTATTGCACAAGAAGATCCTACCAAGTCTCTAGTCCATTCCTGATTGTTTAACTGTATTTGGAAAGCTTTCGGGCCCTGAGTTATTCCCTTCCATTGATCTGCATCCTTCCAGAGTCTTACATCCTTTCTGACACACTTAATATCAATGAAGAAGTTTTTTTTATAATTTTTAAATGACGAATAGTGTTTGTTAAAGCCTCGAAACCTACGAAAAAAACCCAATAAAAATAAATTCGAAACTTGATACAAACTGATCCGAGCTAATTACATAGCTTTCTTTCAAATAGTTCCAGTAGCTACTGGCTTTGGCACTCTACTAGCTAATTACATCAGAATCAAGCCAATAAAAGCGGCACCCGTAAAGATAATCTTCCTTTTTGCCTTTCCGATACTTAAAAAGCAGCAGACCGAGTGAAGTTCATGGCCAAGGCCTTACTTATCAGCATCTTCCATCCACATACTTCCGGCGGGGTGGTGTAATCTCGGCCCAAATCTTTACCATCATTTCCACACCATTAAGCACACCCCGTTACCAGTGCAAATGCATGGAGCTGACTCGGGGCGGAAATAAAGTGCATCAATTTCCACGCGGAAACTTCCCTTATCCTTATCGCTTAATCCTATATGCTGCGAGTGCTTTCAGCAGTTAAGCGGTTGTATGCTTCACACGCGGTCCTGTGGCTTCTTACCTGATGAGTCGGTCTCTGCCGTTTCGGACGTCCCTCGCCCGAGAGTCCCGTTGAGCTGCGCTGTTCCGTCCCCGAGGCGGGAATTCCAGTCTGTCTTTGATACATCTTTAATTGATCCACTGTGTCCTGGAGAGGTGGAAAAAAGAATCGTACAGAAGAGAGAACGGATATTAGTGCTTGGACTTGGACAGCAACACTTCTCATCTATCACAGAAAAACAGTCAATTTGGGCAGAAAACACCAATCCCCTGCATGGGAATCTATCAATCGACCAAACGAACTGCCGAACGGAAAGAGAAAAGGAATTCTTTCGGCAAACGGAGGCAATTCAACACGATCCGGGGACGTGTTTTCCTTTTAATTATGGCACATGCTTGAAGGGTGCTAATTAACTTCACGAGGGATATATTTATCGCTCGCCCGACGCGAGATACAAAGCCACTTAAAACCGGTAACGTAAATCATCATCATCGTCTCGTCACAATCATCAGCCACCATCGTGTGTAGGGGTGCAATCGGAATCGGTCAACCCGCACCCATTGTGTCTTGTGTCAGTGGCCAAAAATTAACCCTAACGATCACCGCAAACCATTCGCTTACACACGAGAATCGAAACGCAACGGGCGATAGATAGTATCAGATGTCAATTGGACTGGCACTGGCACGTGGCATGAATGGGCAATGAACTTTTAGCAGATCTCGTCTTCTAGCGGATATCGTGCGAAACAGATCGAGACTTGACTTAAATTCCTTCATTCACTTGATCGTCTATTCACATAAATTAAACATTTGTCTGATCAACCACACACACACGCTCCACGAGAACCCTTTTTTTAACTGGGGGGAGACGAAAGCTATCGGTATGGAACCGTGTTTTTCCAACAGGTTCCATCGCTTATTCGCGCGCACAAGCATTCAACCCACAACATCGCGCGGTTCCCTCTGTTGACCTTACGATTGCCCACCGCCCTACACACACACACACACACACACACACAAATGGCCACCCGGTCGTCATCTTGTTTTTGTTTTTGTTGGCATGATTCACATCACGATACGCTTCAACCGTACAATCGCACAAACCGAACGCTCGGAACGGCCTTGGACCATTTGTTTTTCTTCACTTATTTTCGAAAACAGACCACGGCATCCGGTCTCGCACGTACGCACGGAGGAAATGTACAAGGGAAGTTATTTTTTAGATTTTCTTCACAACCATATCGAGCGTGTTTTGCGAGTGAATGAAAATTTTGTCTACTATTAAAATTTTAAAACATTTTTCGATCCTCCAAATGGAGACGCCTGGTAGTTTTCGATCGCCCAAATGGAGGCGCCTGGTAGTTTTCATTGCAGCGGATTAGGCGCTTCCAGGTATGTCGGGGTCGATTTCGCCACTGGTCGCGCACATTGTGGCCGTAGAAAAAAAAACGCCGTACGGCCTCATTTACACGCGCACTGGTCCCGCTCGGTATTACGTGACAACAAAATCGCGTCGCGTCGTTACATCATCACCAGACAAGGGAAGCTCTACGACACTGGCTTCCATCCCATTATCGGTCAAACAGGTAGGTATAAAGCCACACCAGCCCACAAATGGTACACAAAGCCAACACACACCGGCACGCAAACCGGAAAACCGGGATAAACAACCCCAGAGCAGATGGAATGGAAAACCGATAAGATCACCGACTGGCCGACACTGGTGTATACGGATATGGAACACTCACTTCTTGCACCGCTTCGATGCTCACGATTTTCACACCTCTGGCCTAATGGACATGCACATCAATCATCACCCCCAATCCGTTCGTCGCAATTGGCAATTGTTCCTGATCGGTCGCATTCGGGCGCATGGATGTGTGGGTTTTTGAGCTCGGATCGCCGACCCATCTCTTCGCGAGGAGCTATTTTAATCGAAACCCTTCGAATCCGTGCCTTAATCTAACGTTCGAACCATACCGCCTGAGACTCCAACGAACGAACACGAAGTTCGGATCGAAGTCATCGGGCCAAAAAGCACGCACCTGCATAGCCATTAGTGCACTGAGTAGGAGTTGCTGCCGTCTGCAGCTGGTGTGCGTTGCGCCCTCCGGCATCGTGGTCTGTCGCTGCCGAGAAGAGCTGAGAGATTGAGCTGCGCATGGCATGAGCGTTCGGAGCAATTTTTATCCGACTCGGCGTGTTTTGCAAGACCGGGCGCTGCTTCGATCACACCAACTCCACGTCCACGATCTTTCACAGTTGGGAACGGAAGGGCGAAAGGGAAGGAGAAGGTACGCGTAGTTGGAGTTAGAAGGCCGAAGATCTACTTCTATTCTACCACTTTCGTTTGAGATCGGACCATTCAGAACAGAGCACAGTGTGTCAACGCACAAGTTATCAAGACACACAACGTTTTTGCACAAAACAAACCACGTGGCAGACTCGCACGTCTGTACGCTATGAATCACACGTACAACGCACACATACACACACACACACAAACACAGCCACAACTGAAGGTACCTCTCTCGGCGAGAAAGGAACAGGAGCGCAGATGAACCGATCGCAACCACTTCCCAATGCAAAATGAGCGCTCGAGCGCGTGTGCCGAAAACCTTGATCTAGCTCGGGTCGGGTTCGAAGTTTAACTGAAAAGATTTCTCTGTCGCGAATCGCGCTTTTATAGCGCACCGAATCTATCGCTTCCCGTTCGAAGCTCTCGGAGGATAAGCAGAGCGCGAGAGAGTAAACGATCGAGTAGAAGACCCAGAGAGTAGCCGACACGGTCGGAGGAAGAAGCGATTGGGTAGGCATCTCCACCCGACTGTCAGAATGTGCCATCACCAGCATCAGGCCAACTATTCACGACGAGTGTGACAACGTGGTGCTCGTGTGCTGCTGCTGGGGTGAAATATTTTCCCTCGACCGGTGGCCGGTGTCGTCGTCGTCGTCGGTGGTGTTGGTGGTTTTCAACGGTCAAAAATAGCTGAACAAGGGAGCGTAGCGTTTTTTCGGAGGGAGGGGAAACAACTCTCGCAACGTTCATGGCGCCAAAATGTGCAAATACGCGTAACGATCACTCTCCCATTCTTCCTTTCGCACTCTCTCTCTCTCTTGCCTATGCTTTTAGAGGTTTGTAGGTGTGTCTGCATCTGTAGCAGCAATTGCAACGATGCAGCTGAGTCGATCTACAGAAACTCTAACCCAAACACAACCACACACACACACACAGCTGTTATCGTCATCATCAGGTGCACTTTGAGAAGTTTTGTAGAATTAGCTTGTTAACCGGTGGATCATAATGGATGTTTGAAGAGTCAATCTGATCACCTGCCAAATTCATCCCGGACCCGTCTCACTCTATCTTTTAACACAATCATTTCAACAACAGCAACAAAAAGCAACCCCTAACAAGCGAAGTTAACAACAGTCGGCAGCAATGTAAACATAATCCGCATCAATAAACAAGCCGATCATGACGATATCGGACAGCGCAATTGGATCACATGACATGAGAATATTAATCCGAGATGAAATGAAAGCAGATCCATCGCATCTCACTCGGGCGGGTGAAACTATTACTATTTTTCATAAGGAATAATAGCTCCAAAAAATATGAAGAAAGAAAGGTATGCACTCCGCATAACAAAACGCCTAAAAGTATGCCATTTACCATAAAATTGTTCGCTCACTGTGTGTTTTAATTTGAAATTATCTTCACACTTATTCTTATTTTAAACACACTCTTAATATTTCTTTCATAGGGCAGAACATTCCTGTTTTGTAAAATTACTTATGTATGATATTTAGGAAGAATGTGCCTTTTTTCGGTACATCATAATATCCAAATTTTTGGCAATAAAACAAGTGTGAAAAAATAATTGGAAAACAGTTAAAAGCCAAGTCAATATTTGGAGGGAATTTGAGAATGTTCCGGATACCCTGTAATCGTTTTGCTCTGTTCCTTTACACTCCACTACAAACCACAGCAATTAACTTATTCGCATAACGCGTTATGACACCTCCAAGTAACTTCTTAGTCACCAGACAACGTTACACAAACTTCGTCGCCGAAAATCGCTCGTTAAAAAAAGAATTCCAAATGCTCCTGTCCGGTTCCATAATCGATACTGACAACCTACCGGCAAACGCCAATCGATTCGCCAATCGATGTCTCCAGTGGACAGTGGTCACACCCGGCACCATATGGGACGAGATTATGCTGTCAGAACTTGACTCAACATCGCTTTGCACCCGTTTAGTTGACGATTGACTGCACTTTCTCATCAACCTTATGGAAAAGGACGCCGCCTGTTCACCATCTGGTTGAACGGTGTCAAAACGATTTCAACACCCCGATTGAAGCCGGTTCGTTCGCCGGTGCGAAATGGTGGTGCATTAACGGTAACGGGTGACAATCACTTGTAACCGTAGGTCAGCGCCATCCTAACGAACCTATTGACACGCATTCTAATCGCACTCGTTTCGCACACCTTTTCACACGCCGCACGGTTTGCGATCGACCGCTCGAAATCCCCGTGAGTGGGCTTTGCCTGAGTGACGCGTATAATGTGCAACATAAAGTGAACACAAGCAAAAAAAAAGAAAACGAACGAGTGGATGAAAGAATTACATTCCTTTCGTGATGTAGCACATCGGTTCGCAGTGTGTGTGTGCGTGTGTCTATCTATCTCTCTGTGCACACTGATACGCTGGTCTGGTGGCCATCTTGGCAGCTCGGCGTACAGGTGGTGTTGGTCGACCGGAATGTTCGGTCGCCAGCTCATGCAACGCTTTCGGGAGTTCGACCGTGCGTATCTCGTCTATTTTGGGAACCTCGTGACCTACCGCTCCACCATCGCCCTTGCGCCTTCCTGCCGACCGCCCATACCGACCGACACTGACCTTCTGCCTCTCGCGCTCTCCCAAGGTTTCCAACGGCCCCCCCTACAGCGACATTCCTTTATTTGTTGTTTTTTCGTACAAGATAAGAAGAAAATCGCTACCCCTTACCAAGCAGCTCAATGAAAAACGACCTTCCGATATGGTCCCGCCATTTGTCACGCGTCAGAAGCTTACAGGCTGGCTACCATTGTCTCTCATTGTCGCTTCCTTTGAGCCGGGATCCCAAGGGAGCACCAACAAAAAGGCGAAACAAAAAACAACAATTCATCTCACAGCCCAATCAACAAGTACTTGCTCGTCGGTGAAAATTCATCTCGTGCTCGTTGTTGGCGAACGTCCACCATCATCATCATCAAATCCATCAGTCGAGGAAGGGACCGTAACGCAAATTTTCTGTTCCGTTGTCTAGTTAATAAAACTTGTTTTCAACAAACGATTTAAATGGTCACAAAAACCCTTTTCTTGTGTTAGTTTTTTTTCGTTTTTAGTGTGATGAATGCACCTGACCAGTGTTTTCCCGGTAGCGTGTCAAGTAACTGCCAAGAATAATTATAAAATTAATCCATCAACCGGGTTCGCGGGTACCGGGCGGGAGACGATATTGCAATGTCGCGACGGTTGGTTCTTCTTCTTGCCCGGGAAAGTAGACCCAATACCTACACACAAGAACACAAAACGCCGAAAGCTTTAACGAAATTCAAATGCAAACGCAATCAACTTTTATTTATTGTTGACTGCGTGTGTGTGTGTGTATCACTACCAGAAGCGAAGTGTTTTGTTTGCCCGGAAAATCGCTTTTACGTACGATTCGTAGAACGAACCTCGAGAATGATAGCACCAAAACGGCGTCATACGAAGCGTACTGGTGAATGCAAGGTTTGCTGTAGCATCGACGATCGACAGTGAAGCCCTTGACAAACATCGTAAAAGTCGAGCTGCTAAACGAACGGTTTTTACGATGATAGTTTCAATTTCTGGCCAAAACTGTTCTATATTCACCAAGGGACTAGCTGCCTTCGTGTGAGTGCGTTTTTTGGGAGGGGGATTTGAGAATGAGCTACGATTTACAAAATCAATGGTTGACGTCACGATGTGTTTGAACTGGGCGGCTAGTGTCAGAATTATTCATGGAAAGATTTTTAATACATGGAATTGATGTTCTGATATGTGGGAGCTCATTTGGGTGGCACGGCATTAAATACGCCTGCGGCGCTGGTCTTCTTCCGGCAGGACCGCGGCTCAAATCCCATGTGGGCCATTCCGCCATAGTGAGGACTCACTATTCAACTATCCGGTATCAATAAGTCTTGTAAGCCAGAAAAGGCAGGCATGATCTAAGGGGTCGTTTGACCAAAAAAGAAGAACTCATTTTGGATTTTATATTTGAATAATTTTTATACAACTGTTAGTAAAAAAATCGCTTTGGACAGTTAAAGTGAATTTGAAAACACTTTATGCACGCTTATGAGGCGCCTGCACATAAGCAATAGGTTTCCGAGAAAGAACCAGAATAGATTTTAACCAGTTTTTTGAAGATTATTTGCTCTGATGGCGAAATGCTTTGAGGGTCATTGTCACATTGCGTTTCTCTATGAAATCAACCAGGTACGTAAGAGCTGTGACCCGGCTAACATGTGATCAATACTATGTCACACTCATAACAGTTCCCCTGAGCTCACAAGCATGTTCTGGATATTTTTTGTATTAAGTCGTAACAAAAGTATCAATAAACAAAAAGCAAAAAAAAGAGAAAAAATATTACTTTGATATTGTTTAAAAAACAGTGGAACACCAAAGAAAATGGCCACATGCAAAACGACCAGGCCATTGCAAATATTAATAATTTTCTTCTGTGAAATTTAAAAACAAAGCTTTATTTTAAAGATAAATTGAAGATAAAAACTTGCATCATAAATATACGTACGGCTATAGAAAGTGATTTCAGTGTATCTATTAATACAAACGCTATCTCACACTAATGAAAATTGTATACAAAGCAGTGTCTTCCATTGCAGAACCATTACAACGCATTAAATGTTGTAATGCACTTTTTGCGCTAAATCAACTTTCGCCTGGTAGGGCTCGAGGTCAGCAGCGGTCGTCAGGACACACATTGCACGCGCCGGAACCAGCTCGTCCTGCACGACACAATGCACAATCACCAAAGCCCGGTTCGCTTCCGGCGAGCAAACGAACCACTCTCGAGAGCAACCAACTGAGCGAGAGAATGTAAGATTAGAATAGAACGCGGGGCTTTTCGTGTGGCGTACCAATACAAACAGCAGCAAAAAACCGGCCGCCCCGGTTCAGTGTCCTTGAAGCGTCGATCCGGACATGCTCCTGTGCACGCAAACTACCACGTGGAACCGGAACCGGCCAGTCAATCGCGAGAGGGGGAGACGACGTCGGGCGACTGAGCGAACCACGTGGAGCGACGGACGCAACCACGGACGAAGCAAACATTCCGAAAGGATAACAATTCGGTTCAAGTATACCGGTCCGCTGCGAAGGGTAGAATCGGACGGAGTGAGAAGGCAATTCAGCTCACTTTCAGCGGCTCTCCATCTCACACGGGGTGCGGATAAGCGCGTAACAGCGCAATCGCAAAGAGAGTGTGAGAAGAACCCAGCAAAAGCACTCTCACTTCTCATCCCGGTGACATACACTCACTCACCCATTCACTCACTCACTCGGGCTATCAGACTTCTCATCAGGTGGATCGAACCGATGGAGGCGCCCAGTGAATCAACTCCCGAGCCGTGCCGAATGAATTGCAATTTGATTTTACACTCAAAAGCACGTACACAATGCCGCCGCTGGGAATAGCAACACAAATCCGGATTATGGTGGATGTTTTGTTTACAGGTATTACATGCCAAACTATGTCGTTTCCTTTTTGAGCATTTCCATGTGCCAAAACTTGTTTGAGCGTTAATAGCGTGCCTTTCAGCTACGCATCCAAAATGACGCATTTAGTTGCATCCATTTCGTGAAATTGAGCAAAAATTAACAACAATTTTATTTGCAACAAGCGATAATGAAATTTCAACGTTGAAACATACGCTCTAACAGGTTTATTTGATTATTCAGTCAAACGGCCAAACAGTGGCGTGTGGACCAGTGGATCCCGGTTTGGCACAAATTCCACGCTGGCTTAATTAGATTAGGATTTTTGCACATCTGCGTGCCGACTGTTCACGGCAGGGAAATTGAATCACTTCACGGTGTTACACGTCCTCAATCATTGTTGCGTGTAAAGCTACTTCACTTCAACGATGTCATTTCATTTTCTCCACAATTTGCCTGCACGAAAATTGTAGCGCGAAATGAAATATCTATGACAAAATGAGATGAATGTTTAATATGAGAGCCTAATAAAAATAGTTCCAATCAAGAAAAATGTAGTTAGCACATGATTTCGAATATGTAATACAACAGGCATTCACTGTAGAATAATAAATGAGCCGTCAGTGCCCACGTAGTACAGAGATCCTTGATATCGTCGTCTATGCTTATCTACCAAGAAACTTCTTACCCCAAACAAACCTCTTCGTACAACAGATCGTCCGAAGGGCCAAGAATACTTAAAATACTAGCGAATCACTCTACTCAATCAAGCACCATCGAACAAGAAGTGGCATAGTCGAAGAATCCTCGTCATATAAGACTACTATTTGCAAAGAGGCCTCGTAGTCCCAGATTTCTCATATGTCAACAGACTTTATAGCCGAAGAGTCCTCTTGGTAAAACAGACCGTCTGAAGGGCCTCGAATACTCAAGCGTCAATAATCAATCAATCGACATCTGTCAAGAAGTCTCATAGGCGAAGAGTCCTCGTCGTCTAGCGTCAGCTCTATATCATCAGCTCTAGATCTGAAAATTCGGAGCTCAAGCTCAGCTCTTTCCAATAAAAATGCTAGATCTCTGGAATAATTAGACAGTAAATAAAAAGCCTCCGAATGATAATGTTCGAGGACCTGCAACTGATGCATGGGCCCAATTCATTTCCAACTATTTTCAACCCGCTTACAACGCAATTTGATCACCATCATCAAACGGATGGCCCGAAATTCCATACCTAACCCGACACTAACACTCGACTTTATTACCTATGCACTGTCCAATTTTTTTCACCTACAAGTCCTTAGGGAAATTGAACGAATGGAGTCTCCTCGCCCTACGCTCCAAGCCAACCGTGTTCATCCTGCTTGCAGTTGCATCGGAAACGACAATCATTTTGAGCTTCTTTTCTGCTATTTTCATTTCTCTCCGACGACACATACCACATCACAGACTGTCCAATAAAATGTCATTCCACCGTGGGAGAACGTCGCGGGTAGAAGTAGCCCTAACGTTGATGCACCACAACATCGGCGAAAAAGGTCAACCACCAGCGGGAGAGATAGCGAAGCAGAGCACGAAAAATGTCCAATTAATTGCATTCGTGGAAAGAAAATATACCTTTGAATGGATCTTCTCCTAACCGGAAGCTTCCAACGTCGCGTTCCGAAAGGTAAGCAGGTTCCATTTTTCCCATGAATACAAAAACACGGGGAAAATGATTTCCCAACCCTTCACACACATACGATTGCATGCAATCACATCGGAATGTGCTCTTGTCCCCGTGATAATGTGCATTGTAAGCACGACGGAACGGTTGCATTGTGAAGGATGATGGTCCCCGAAACGAAGCCGATTTTCTCAAAGAACACCTAATCTCTGAGTGGGTGAAAGCATTTTTTGCTTTCCTTTTGCCCGATAGGATCCAAGTGAATTGAAAAGATTTTGCGCAGGCGTCGGACTGGCCAGATGTAACGATAAAGCAATCGTGAAATGGAAATCCTAATTGATGCGCATTTACATTGGCAAATGGTACGGAAAAGGGTTTTGAGCTATTAGAGGACGGACCGAACACACAGATTGATCATCAGCAATGCTGCGATCAGATTGAAGCGAGGGACAATGGAGACATAACGTTGCTCTGGTTAATTAAAAAGATGTCTCTAAAAGTCATACCGTGGTGATAAATGGCCGCTGTGCAATTAAGCTCGGGTGGAGGACTCTTCCAATTTCAAGATCATCTAATGAAGCTCACGTGTTTTCTCGAACACATTTCGAACCCTTAAAAGCTTGTCCACGTGGAGCAACATTAACTCCCAAAGTGTCTTCCAGCAAGCTACCGGTTGATGGAGATTTACCGACTCTGAACCGAACCGAACTGACGCCATCATATTGGCGCCATCGTTTCCCGCATTAATAAGATCTCCGTAACTCCCGGACCAAACCAACCAAAAAGAGAAAAAAAACCTCGCAACCGGTCAGGTTCATGGTTCGGCAAAAACGGGCGGACGGCCCCGTTTTGCGTCGATTGAAACCAATTAGTTTTAATTGAACGTCAATTGTGGTCGGGGCCGTGTTGGGATGCAAGTAAGTCAAGCAGGCGACGATCGGTATCTCGACAAATTCGCGTGCCACCAACCGGACCAAGTTTTAAACGGGCAGCTCGCAAAGTCTTCGGTCTTACTCCGGATTGAGACAAATTTATCGCTCAGCAACAAGACACGAAGTCCGGTAGTGAAAGAATATTCTGATTGTCTGTGCCCTAGTTGCACATTCCCTTGGCAGCAAAGGATACGCGAATAAAAAAAAAACCGGGAGCGAATGTATTTTTTGTGCCCCATATTTTACATTAATATAATACGATTCGCGACAACGTGACTCAAGCGACGGCATCTTACGCGACAACGCTACTACTCAGCGCAAATAAATATTATGGACGACGCCAACCCGCCCGGTCTCCTGGGTCTCTTTCGGCTCTCTATCGTATCGAACCGTTAAGCGTGCACGATCGTACTTTACGTCATTTTCCAAATTGCAGAAACCAGATTATTACGTACGAGCTGGGGTGAAGCTGATTTATTGCAACCAAAAACCCACATTCCGTACTGGCAGCTGCAATGCTTCCCAAGGGAGAAGCTCAACGGATTTGTGGACGCCGCAGATTGATACGGATTAATTTACATGGCAGGTAATAAATGCTTAATCGCAAAAGCAAATACGGGATGATAAGAGCTTTATCGGGGAATGTTATGATAAGAGTTCAATTAAATTATTTCCATGTGGAATTTCTGGATGTTTAACATAATCTTATATCCATACTATCTGATTTCAAAATAACCTTCTACTGATCGCGAGTCACCCATCAGAACTTGATATACACAAGGATCCTGCAGTATCACTTCCGCGTGAATTAAACTTCTTCGGACATCTCGTGATAAATTGGCCAACAAAAGACTCAACACAGATTCGGTTACTAAACGATATTCCATTAGGCTTAGATTGATGCTGCTTGCCAACTTTGCTCGCTAGAAGCCGATCAAACCTTGACCTACATCTTAATGGACGCCGTCAACCGACAGGCCAGTTTTTTGGCGGCTCCATGAGAGCACTTCTCGGCGACCGCTAATTTCAAATTTGGCCAAAGCAGCAAGTCAGCTACGAGGCACTATCACTCGGGACGCTTCCCATGCCGAGGTCGAGTGAAGGTCGCCCAAGAACTCAATTCGACGACGACATCGTTGCATATTCGTTGGGAAAGGCCATGGAAGGACGAAGTCTACCGGAAGGATGAGGTTTCCCAGCGCCAAGAAGGAAGGGGTAGGCGGTACAGAACCTACCAAGCCACATCTGAGAACTCACAGTATAGTGAGCAAGCCTCACATTCTCACTTGATGAGTCAAAGCAGCTCACGCTCAATGGATTGGTGAGCTATTTGAGCACTTTTCATCCTCCACCCCCGAGCAGTCAACCGCCTGTCTCACCAACAATGTCCATTCCCTTGTGGGATTTAACCTCACAAATCTACCGTCGGATGTGAAGCAATGGAACACCATTTGCTTTAACCCTAAGTATTTCACCGTAGTAGAATTACTGACTTTACTGGCCGCAAACGCTTCAAGAGGAGTTCAGGTGCTAATTGATGGCAACCCGGAGCGGAGGAACTACTGGGCGGTGCTTCGCGTCGGCTGTCGTTTGCGGTTTCATCGTGCACACATCACGCGGCCATGGTATGACGTCAAATACGAGGGCACTTGCTGTGCCACACACAAGATGCACAAAAATACACAGATTTGATTCCAAAACACACTTTCACTAAACTTCTCCGCGCCTACTTTGGTCGATTGCATCATCCGCTGCTACTAGCATTCCTGGCTGTGCGACAGCTTTTCACGCATTTTTGCGGTGGCGTTTTAGCAGACAGACGGCATCCTTCACGCGGAACGCACTTGCCTTTGAATAGTTTCGCCGACGGTTCATTGTCTTCCACACACACTCTGGCTCCCCCTAATACCTTCCCTTTTGTATGGGTACTTACCGTTTCCAAATTGATTTGTTTGAAAAGCATGCTGAAACATGTCTTGCAGTCGATCACTTTCGATGTCTTTACTCTCATGTCACTCGGCACAGACTGAATGAGCTCGCAGCGCGGAAAAACGCCGATTATATACTCAGCACCCGCTCTCACCGAATGCTCTGCCTCTCTCTCGTTTTAGTATTGTCCTCACAGCTCATCTCACCGTTTCGCGCTCACGCTCGAGAAGTGAATTGCGCAGAATCCGCATCCAATCCGTGAAGCGGGTGCACAGGATCGGCGAGCCGTCCCCCCTGTTGTCGACCATTACCACCGCCCCCCCCCCCCCCTCCGGTCCGGTATTTCAACCCCCGCAATTCACAATTCATTCAGTAATCCGGAATCCGGTGTTTGCATTTCGGCGTTGTTTGTGTCTCACTCAGTGAACACGAGGAGACCCTTCGGCTACAGCAGGGACTCTGCTCGTCCTCCTTCTGCCACTGTTTGCTCACCCGATTCGCAGGGAAATGCGAGGAATCGTAGCAGGCACTTGCAAACTGTTTAAACAATTCTTCTTCGTACTTGCGGCTGAAGTACGCTAATTATCCACTTCGCTTCGATGAGGACAATGTCGTTAGTTTAAACATCCCGATTTGAAGCATTTCTTTCATTTTTTTTTGTTTAAATAAAACAATCGAACGTTTCTTCTTCGGTTTTCCAGAGTTTGAATTTGTATAAAGCCCAATGTTTACTGTGTTTTTGTTGTTGTTGTTCCTTTTCCATCATTATTGTTCTCATTTCGTTTATCGCAATGTGTTTTGTTTTTCGTACAAAAATAACCGGTTTTTTCCATACTAGTTTGTGGTCTCTTTATGAATTTCCGTGTTTTTGTTTTTTTTATATATCTATCTTAACGTTTATCGATTTGTGAGTGTTTTGTTGCTTTGTTCGAAGTGATTTCTTCTTCCAGGCCCAAAAATATTCATTTATCACGCGAGAGAGGAATCAATTATGGCATAATATTAGTGATTGATGCTCCTTTTTGTCTATTCATTGTTGAACATTTTTGAAATTAGTTGTTTTTTTTTCTATTCGTTTTCTAACGGGTTTTACTAGCCAAAAAAGTGTTTTTTTTTTGTTGTATGTGGTAAAGTAAAGCCCTAATAGTTCGAATGCGATTTTTTCTTTAATAAAAACTAAGGATCGTACACCCTTCGCATGTCCCTGTATGGCAGCAGCAAGGGAAGGATTGAAACCAGAACACGCACTCATGCAAGTGGAAACGTATAAACTACTAACACATAAACTTAACTTTAAACGATACGAGCCAGCGCACTAAAGGCTGGAAAGGTTGTAAGGTGGTGTGTGGTACACGTTATAGCTGTCCTTTAGCTTAGTGCATACAAAATGGATTGAGTGTTTTTTCACGTTTCATCAAAACATATCAGTTCAGTGTATTTTCTTCTTGCTTTCGATTCAGGTTTTTCGGTGCGTTGCTTGCTTGGTTCATAAGATAAGAGTGTGGTGGTCGGTCGCCAATTATCGCCCATCATTGCGCATATTATTGTGTGTGTGTGCTCGTAATAATGTTGACCAAATTTGTTGTCAGTCTTCTTTTTAACGCTATTTTTTTGCTGCAAAACGGCCACCATTTTTTTTCTTTTCGGTCACACTTTTTGCTTTAGATCACTAGTTTAAACACATATTACACAAAACGACGAAAAGAATGAAACGAGACACACCGAAACTGCTCGCTATTGTACAACGATTGAAGGAAAACTATAAAGTAATAATGCCTCATTGTTCTAAACCTCTTTCTCTCTCACTCTATTATGATAAATGTTGTAAGCGTTTTTTGTTGTCTGGTTTAACCACGTGAATAAAATCACATCATGATTGAATACTTTCGTGTACAGTGGGGTACCATATCACCTCTTTTTTGTTTTTAAACTGGCCGGGTGTCGGCGACGGCGGCAGTCGAGAAATGTAGATAAATGTTTGATCATTTTCAATATATAGATAGTTCGGTTGGCTGGTAAGGATAGAGAAGAACCACTCTTTTTGACATAAATCTGGCTGCTGTTTTTGCTGACAACAAGCAAACAATAAAGTAACAGTTGGAGGGTAGTTGCAGTAATCCTTCTTTCCTAATCTCCTTCCGCCAGTGTTGCGTTGTTCGGCTTTCGTTTAGAATTTGTTTTAACACGTTTACAAAAATATCACCATTGCTAATTAATTCTCTCTCCGGATTCGGAAAATGCTGCCGCAACCGATTATTGTGCTAGTACATTGTTCGAATTCCCAAAACTGGAACTTAACATTTGGTGGTGTTTGCGGTTTTGCTCGCTTGCTTTTTTGTTGCTGCTGCACCGTTGTTGGGTGAAGTGTTTTTCCGTCGTTAACTACTCTATCTATTTTCGATTTCGTCATTTTCGTTTGCTTTACTATTTTATTTTATTTTCTGTTCCAGATCATTTGGCTATAAACGGATTTGTTGCTTACAGGGAAACAATATTCCATTCGATTTCGTATCACATTTTGCATTGAAAGAAATAAAGGCTCATCGAAATGGTAGCCTAGGTAGGTCTGCTTCTGCCAAGATGAGCGGTGGATGAGCGATCGCAGGAGGTGTAACAGTGCTTGTGTGTGTGTTAAGTTCAACCTTACATTCAAATTTTCAGTTTCTGTACAGTACTACTAACTTTCTTACGGTACGTATCGGTCCTTAATGATGAGATTACCCGTCTTTCTTCTATGTTTTGTGTGTTTGTTTTCTTTTTAATATTTTCGTACGCATGCAAGTTTTGTGCATTCGGTGCAGAGAGAGAGAAGGTGTGCGAGTGTGCGTAAAACCGAGAACAACGCTCTCTGCACACAAACGAAAAAGTAAAAAACCGTACCCTTTGGCTTGACTTTAAAAGCTTAAAACAGTCTTCTTAGTGTTTTTTTTTTCTTCTGCAGAAACAGAACGTTTAACGAACTATAACAAAACGAAAATTAGTAGGGTTCCCCCCGGCCAGCTGTTATTGCTGCTCCGTTGTGTCATGTCTTTGCCTAATGCTATATTTACCTTCACGGCGCTTCAAAACCTTAATCGGCACTTTTACGCAGGTTTTGTGTGATTATTGTTTCCCACCTTTGCTTTTTTTTTTTTTTGCTCTTTAAATACTAATAACGAATACTGCTGTTACACCGCATGCTGACCGCTCGATCCTTGGCTTTTTGTTTTGCTATCACTACCGCCGCCACGCACGCGTTAAGTCGCTCCAGTCGCCGGATCATTGCATGGGGGACATGGTTTTGGAGGGGGTTTCAACAGGCGAAATAATTCTTCTCGAATAAACAATTCTTCTCGCTCCTTCCGATTTTTCAATTTGATTTGATTGTTTTGCGTTCAACAAACTTATTATCAACCTCAATACAGTGTAATAAGGTGAGTGAGTGAGTTGTGGCAGTTTGCTTGCGAGATTATATTATTGGCCTTCTTCCTTTTTAAATAAGATGCACTTTTCCGCAAATTTTGCTATGATTTTTTTGCTTTGCTTTGTGTAATTTAAAGACAACTACCAAAACAAACAAAAAACAATGTATTGTGTATAATCTCTTCTCATTTTAGGCAGCAGCGCTTTAGGGGACATTTCTCACCATTTGCGATGCTTAATTGTGGATGTGTACGATTTCATTCGAACGCGGACGGGAAATGGATTGAAACACACTCAATGTGTGCGTGTGTGTGTGTGTGTTTTGGAAATGGAATCCACACCACACCGCGCTTTAGTCGTATGTGTTCTAAGAAGCACTTTTTATCGTTTCTCGACTAGTTGCCCGAATTAGTTGCATTAGTTTTCTTTTACCACAGATTGTTGCTTTGTCAATTTGGAGTTAGTGTATCCACATCCACACGTGAGTATAGCTTAAATGTGACAAACAAACACTCAAACATATAACAGTTGTTTTTGAACATACAATTCAAACAAAAAAAAACATTATGTTACATTAGGAGATATGTGTATAGAGGCATTGGGGGATGCCATGTGTGTGAGAGAGTATATAGTGTTATATAGGTCTGAGTTGTTTCATATAATCTGCAACAAAGATTCATTGTCTTGTATCTCACGCAGGGGGAGGAAAACAAACATATTTTGACCAGAGTTTCGACCGTTTTCGATAATCACAGTTTTTTTATGGGGGGGGTTTTGATTTGATCGGTTATTAGAAATTGGTTTGCATGGGTTTCTAACTTGTAATGTAATGTCGGTGTAATGTAATCTACATAAATATTGTTGTGATGTGAGTAACATTACATTGCTTACAGCTATCCGTTCCGTACAATAAGAGGAACTTACATCGAAGCTTGACGGCTATAAACACTACATCGAACAAAAAAGGGGAGAGTGTAGAGTTTGCGATCAATTTAAGATCATTAATGCCTATGCCTTTGTTTTTCTATCGGCCCTAATGCATACATACACACGCGCAATACGATATACATATATTTTAGGGAAGAGTGTAGAAAGTTTGCCTCATTTAGTACTAGCTTTAAACGCCTTTTGTAACAGTAGTAAAAAAGGAAATAAAAAAACGAGCAGAATTGGAAGTTTTCAACTTGATTTCGGTAACTGACTAGGAAAAAAAGCAATAAGGAGTTGTGTTGTAACATTGGCCCGGATATGATCGGGCCTATTCGAACACTGTTACCACGTTCTACAGTCCTGCACCTTCTTGTTGGCTAAACGACCTGCGAGCTAGATCATGTGTGCATCTAATGGCTTTCCGTCGTGTGAAGATCGGCCCCACTGTCGCTTCGTATTGGTCGTTAAGCCAAGATGAAGTAGAAGCAGAAATCAAATTCGGTGAGGAAAAGACATCGGTTTCAAAATAAGGATTACAACGTGGTGAGTGAGGAAAATGCAATATTGTTTCACGATAAAAATAAGCCAGTTTGCCTGTAGAAAGTAGAATCAGTGTTCAGCACGTCATAAAAGCACTATAGAAGAACGTTTTAGACTACTCCACTATGTATGCCCTATCGTTACAAGGTTTGGAGATGGTGAATGCATATAGGATCCTTCTAAAACTAGTCTAGTAATATTATTATAGTTATAAAAATACCAGCTCATCAGAGTTGTTCCAAGAGAAGCAAAAATAATACCAGAAAAGTTAAACAATAGAAAAAGGTATTAAGAATATTAAAAAGAAGGTAGAAAATAAATTGATTTTACATTCTAAACGTACATCAATTCAGAATTGAATTTTGATTCGAAATACAGTATTAAGGAGATTACAAAAAGCAACAAAAAACCAACGAAAAAATTATAAAAGACGTTATCTTGATAACGTAAACGAATTCATTCCTTTGCCAGCAGCATCCAATGGCTTACGTGCCGTGATGTCTCGTCGAAATAAGCGGAACCGAGCAAATGCTATATCAGATGAGTAGTAATTCATAGTTGCAGTACTTACTGACCCAGCAAGCCACACCGCCGTGCCGCGGACATGTGTTTGCTGCTCGTTTAGAAGAAATTATTTTTAGCAAACGCCTCGATAACCTTGGCGTTGTGTGCGCTGTATCCAACCATTTCCAGCAATCCACCCGTGTCCTTGCCCGGCCCAGTCCAGTCCAGCGATGGTGTATGGTGAGTCAGCGAAATAGCAACATATCTTGAATTGTATACGAACACGTGTAAATTGAGCGAAGAATGTAATGCAACCCGTGTTATAATATACCTGCTTAGATTCAGCTTCATCTTTTTGCGATACTCCTGCAGCTGTGCAGTCGGTGGACGGCGGGTAGGATTCACGCGGATCAACGAATCCGTGACGGTGATGAACACATCCACCTTCAGTTTGCTCGCTTCGGCCTGTTTGATCGGTGCTTCAAGCGATACCTTGGTGGTTGGCAACATCAGCCCAACGCAGAGCTTCATGGCCTGTTCCAACGTCATGCTCGGCTCGAACTCGACACTGGCAAGCGCTTCCTTGTCTTCGGTAAACGCCACAACCGTTACGTTCTTCTCCCGCTTGTAGATGGAAAAGGCTAACAGTACGCTAGCCTGGAAGCAGGTGATGACCTGGTTACGAAAAATTTTCTCTACAATCCCCCAAACGAGAGAGCAAAAAGATGTTATAAATATTTTCGTCGCGATAAATCGATCGAAAAGAGCTCGCTTACTTCGATCGTAAACACAGCGCAGATCAAGCGCGATATAGTAGCGAACACCCGTC
The DNA here is from genome assembly GCF_013141755.1 of Anopheles stephensi. Classification (NCBI taxonomy): domain Eukaryota; kingdom Metazoa; phylum Arthropoda; class Insecta; order Diptera; family Culicidae; genus Anopheles; species Anopheles stephensi. Next base: position 62,306,438 of record NC_050202.1, on the reverse strand, counting down.
TTCGGATGATGGCTCAGCGAATGTTCCAGTGCCTCGTTCAGCCGGTCCTGCACTTCCTTCAGCGGTGGACACATATCCGTTAGGTAAAGGGTGTGCATCTCTTCCTTGACTTTGGTCACGTACCGCTTGCCGTGCTGGTACAGCTTCGCAATCACAAACACCTCGATCGGATGGATGCATTCCGCTTCGAGCGCATCCAACCGCTTCTTTAACGTTTCCACGTACGCCTTGGTGTTCGCATCGCCCTCCTTAAGCAGCCGGAAGTCATGCATTGGCAGGGCCGCCTGCAGCAGCTCACGGTACGTAAGGTACGGATACAGTGCCTCCCAAACCTTTGCAAAGCGTCGCAGATGGCGTGGCAGCAGCTCAAGCCTACCCTTCGCACCGTGCTGCTTCAACAGTTCCAGCGCTTTCCCAGCGTTTGGAACCGATTTGAACTGCAACAGTGTCTGGTAGCGCCTGAAAGCTTTCGAGCTGCTTACTGCAACAGCCGTCTCCTTGGTTGCTGGAAGCGCCGGTGCTGGCGGTGCCACAGTTTCCTTCTGCTTTTTCTTCTTGCCCTTCTTTTCCGGAGCTTTCTTCTCCTGCAGCTGGCTGGTACGCTTCATGGCCGCATCGAGCAGCGCCTGTTTTTCGACACAGTTTAGCTTCGGATGCGCCTTAGCTATCACGTCCTTGTGCGTCCAGCCGGCTGTGCTAATGCTCCGCACCAGCATTTCGGCCAGATCGATCGGCGTAAACTTTTCGTACCAGCGCGTGATGGCTGTGCGCAACCCGTGGCCAAATCCGGCATGTCCCGATTGTGTGGCGAGCTGAGTGAAGTAGGAAATGAACGTAAGCAGATCGTGCGACGTGCGAATCAGCTCCGGCAGCAGCACGTACACGGCGTGACGATCCTCCGGTGTGGCAAAGTTTCGTGCGCAGTATGCCAATGCAAACAGACACTCGTCCGTCCGGCGGAGTGATTTGCTTTTGAAAGTCTACAGGAAACAGAAACGGAAAGAGAAAACTGTCACATACTCTACGTACGCTCTCTGCTACGCCTGCTTCTTACCGATTTAATCAAAGCAAGCACTGGATGCAGTGGCAGCACAGCAGTGGCAACCGTTTCTACGGGCTTCGATGTTAATGATTTGCTTTCCGTAGCAGCAGCAGCAGCAGCTTTCGGTGTTTCCGGTTTGTTGTTCTTCGTTTGCTGCTGCTTCGCCTTCTCTACTTCCAGCTTAATCGTTTGATTGTCCTTCTTTTTGTTGCCGGTTTTCTTGTGTGCCGGCCCTTCGGTGGTAACGGGTGGTTCCGGTTGTTTTCCTGCTCCGGCTGGATCCACAGGATTCACCGCTGGTCCGAGAACCTGCTTTCCCAGCTCCAGATCCAGCGGCGGTGGTGGGTCAAACACAAACGGTATATCGCTTCCGATGTACAGAAACCGTTGGACCGTGTTTAGCACCGAATCCATCGTCGATCTAAAGGAAGGAGTAATCACGAAACATACCATATAAACCACCGAGCAAGAGCCAAACTGGGCGAGGGTTCGATATCAAAACAATCTAAGGGAACTTACCGCACACCATCCACGCCAAGGTAAGTCCGGTGGGTCCAGCACTTTCTCCAAGCCTCTATACCAGACGAGCTGCGGATAGATGAAATCACCACAAAAATATGTTTTCATCAATGGCGTTGTGCGTGCGTGTTTGCGATGTTGTGTAGAGTTTTACCTTTTTTTCCTCCCGTCCGTTCCTGCGTTCGCTCGTTCTATGCAGCTAAACGTCAAACGTCAAACTAGATCGAATTTGTGGTGGTTGTGTGAGTGTGTCTGGCGGTATGCACTGTACGGAGGAAAAGAATGAGACGATAAATAAGGGCACATACAGTCTTCGGCGAAAGATTCTCTTTAAAATTCATAAAACGATGTAGTAACTTGTTGATTAAGCTCATCCTAGGATAATTCCTTCTGCAAAACTCACCAAGAAAAGCTCAAATACGCGTGTCTTCCGTACCAAGCTCCGCAAGACGCTGCTGCTCGTTCTGCGAAATGCTCGCTTTCTTCGTTTTTTGACAGACGTTTGCACCACTGCCGAAGACGGTGTGTTTACCTGCGTTTCCTTGCTCTGTCTGTTTTTCTTTCCGGTCCGAATGCGTTCAGCGCACTACCACTACTTCAAGCTTCCTTCATTCCTTCTTGTACTCGCACACACACACACACAGAAGAGCAGTTCAAGGAGCTACTGCGTGTTTATTGTTTTGTTTCTTTGCAAGGAATGTTCCAAAGAAATTTCTCCTTGCGGCACATGTTTCTTCGGATTCAGTTCAAAAACGTAATAATTTTCTCCGGCACATCGTTATTATCCTAAAGAATGTATTCTTGTAGTTTATTGTTTCAATGTCCGTTTTTCTTGCGAGAAGCCGCATGCTGTCTGCCCTTCAATTATTATTCCCAAATAGAGGGAACCTCGGACCGACGACGGAAGAGAAGCTGGATTTTCTCGTACTTTAATCACATACTGATGGTTGTTAATTACTTGTCCTGCCACACATTCACACACACTCAAACCTCCCGTACATCTCAATTGTGGTGGGCCGATTCCATCAACGGCACAAAACTTATTCTCCCCCTCCCCTTTCCATTGAAATTATGCCTCTTCCTTCCGTACTTTTGCTTTTCCTCTTGAAGTGTTTCTCACGCACATTCATCTTATTACTATCAACCCATTGTCTGCTTCTCTGTCTGTGTGTGTGTGTGTGCTTTTGTGGTGCTGCTAAGTGGTTAAGAAAAATTAGTAACCTAAGTGGGAGCAGCAGACCAACGTTAGACGCGATCGACTTGACAAAAACAAAAAAGAACACGATAACAATTAATTTGTTTAAAAAAAAACGCAAAATATTAAATGCTTCTGGGGGTGCTTTGTAAAAGTAAAAAGGAAACAAGGCTGTTTCCGAGATTATTAGGAACGTTTTGTGTGTAGCTAGTGTATGGTGGGGTGGTGTTGGGCTTAACTGTGTGCACTTTCGTTTCAATATGCTGCATAAAGCCAATAGGCCAAACGATACCATGAAGGATGCTTTCATCTGCATCATTTGATTACTCTATATCCGGGTGTTACACTGTCACGAAGGGTTGCGTTGCTGTTGTTTCCTGCTAAAAATCAAATAAATACGACGATACCATCTCTGCTGGGCCCAATCACATCACGCACGATAGTCTGGCTGATTCCTTTGCGATAGAACTAGCTACATGACTAAACACTGCACACTAAACCCCCCTCGGTACCTTTCGCCTTCGGCACAGGGCTATACTGTAAGCTCATCTTGTGTCCAGCGAGAGCAAAAAAAAAAAGAGATTTGGTGAGACGGACGCTTCGTTTGCGTTTTTAAAACAGCTTCCAATACTGCGACGCCATCTGGCCTCCGCAATATCCAAACATGCCGGTTGGGCGATCAATGTTTACGAAAAACTCTTTCGTTTTTGACACTATTTCTTTGTGGAAAATCTGCAAAGGAAAAATGATTCATCAAATCAAACGATCCAGTTAACAACCGCCGTCTTCCTCTCGCCGACTTACATCATTCTCATTAATCTCCAACACCTCCGAAAGGTCCCATTCGACGCTTGGCAGTGGATTCGAGATGAACCGTGCGGCCGATGCGACCGACGGCAGTACATGGTTTTGCAGTGCCGCCAGCTCCCACAGCGAGCTTTCGAGCGCTTTCGATTTCATCGGGTCCCGTTCCTCCATCACGTACGGATCGCTGGACGCTTCGCCACCGGTCGGATGGAAGATGAGTCGCTTCAGGGCCGGATGGCGCAGAATCAAGTTGCCCACGAAGCGCAATATAATCACAATGTCCTGCGGTGGTGCGATCAGCGCAAGGCGTGCCAACCGTTTCACAAACGCCGCCACCAATCCTTCCGGCAGATGACTAGAGCTGAGAAAGATGTCGGCCAGGTAGAACAGGCGGGCTTTAAACTTTGTGTGGAAAATCTCCGGCTCGAACATGGAGTACAGCTTTTCGTAGATGTTTGGGTAGGTGAGGTTGTGCTGCTGGATCAGCACAAACACGCCCTGCAGCGCGAGCACACTGACCGTGCCACCGACGTCGAGCGAATCCATCAAAAAGTCCGTCAGCAGGACCGGTTTGTCCAGGTGCACGAACACTTTTTCGAGCAGCAGTATCAGCAGCTGCTCGTGCACCGCTTCACTGTGCTCCCAGTTCATTACGAAGCCCCAGGTGCGGTTAATCTGCTTCCGGATTGCGGCGTAATCGAACACGCTGTTGCCCAGCGACACACAGAACACGCTGTCCGTTTCCTTTAGCTTCTCCTTTCCGAACATGATCGCATCGAGCAGTAGCAGAAAGTTATGCTTGAACACATCGGTCGGCGGCGGGCCGCTTCGAGTGATTAACGATGGAACCGTTTTCCAGCAGTAGAAAATCACGTCCAAGTGTGACGAGTATTCTAGGAAGCGATTGAATAGATGCTTATTGAGGCACTGCGATGAAAGCATGGCGGTAAGAATTTGTTTCAGGCCCGCCGCCGGGAACCGATCGACTTCCGGCTGCTGGGCACACTGGACGGCCAGCAGCTTCATCGCCGTCGCTAGTGCTTGGCACGCTTCGCTTTCCTTCTCGTGTTGCATACCGTCCACCACTAGGCCGCACGTTTCCTGATACTGTGCCAGCAACCATTGTCTGTGGTTCGCTTGCGGATCTTTCGCTAGCGGGGAGAAACAAGAAACAAAGGACGATGACATCATTGCAGCCGGCAGTAGAAACTGGTAAAAGGCGGATTGTTTTGGGACCCTTACCTGAAGGCACGTACGTAGGCTGTGCGTTTAGATCGGCCGGACGAATGTCGGCCCTAAGGAACAGTTGCGTAAATAAGTACTCCAGTGTCAGCAGGCATGGCGTTATGGGTGCCTTGCGCGCAAGACATTCCTGAAAAGGTCAAACAGGAGGCACATATATACACATACGTAACCATATGATAATTGAACGTCACGTTCCGGATGGGTGTGCAGTCGTCGTCCCATCCCCGTCCCAGTGCTCACTGCACTCCAGCCTGCACACACACACACCGGGACAGAAACACAATCCTCCTCCAGCGAGAGGGCAGTGCACACAATCCGGAATCGGAAACTAGTTCCCAATGATGGATCGCTGCAGCTTACCTTATAGTACTCTAGAATCTCCTCAAGCGCTGTGGTCGCACGAGTACAGGCCAGGAATTCGTTGGCCTTCTTTTTTAGCAGCTTAGAGGCCGTTTTGCCGGATGGAATTTGCGTCAGTTTAGGAGCGATCGGCAACGACATCTTCCCTTTTGTCCTGCTACACTTGCACGCACTTTTTGTTATAGTGAGGAAAAAACACGCATGAAGCACCTTTTGCTTAGAAAATGGCTAAGGTTTGTGTAGCAAGGTGGGACATGCGAATTGAAGTGAGCTTTTTGACGTTTACTCACTTGACATTTGAATGCTTAGAAATTTTTGTTTGAATTAACCGTTGTGTTAGAGGATGAGATCGAGATTGAGATCTTTAATAGTTTCAAAAGAACGTTTTTTCAATTGAAATGTAATAAAATCAACCACAAAATTAGTGATTTTGGTCACTAAAATTATCAGCTTATTTCAATAACAAACCGCCATCAGCTGATCGAGAGAGTTTATCAGTGAGAGTCCAATACTCGTTTTCGGATTCAGATTTCTAATGTTTTTCAGGAACTTCGATTAATCTTTCGATATGATTACAACAGCATTATAAGTTAGCTAATATAATTCTTTTATTGTATGTGTATTGTATATTCTCTCCACCGTATCCCCGTACGCAGGACAAACATTCCAGCATGCAATGACAACCCATAAGCCAACAAGGCGTTCAGTACAATTCTTATTTATTTGTTCCCTATCCGGGGCTTCGCTTTGCCGTAATGCTTCATGATTGAGGTTGGATTGCGTTGCTTTTCGCGCTGCCGCTGATGGTATTTGTTGTACGATTGGACCGCCCCGTACGCCATATGGCCGTGCCGTCTCTTTGCCGCCGTATCACCGTCCTGTTCTTTGACCGCTTTCTTCTCCTCCAACAGTTCGCGATAGTTTCGGTACTGATTTTTAGGTGGTTTTGCCCCCAGCTTAATGGCCAACCGCACGCTGGCCTCGTGCTTGCTCTCCTTGTCGAACCCGGTGAAGCCAAAGTTTATGATGTCTCGCCGGGCTTTCGACATATCGAACTCAGTTGGATCTTCCTTACGTTTGGGCTTTCTACGCGGTAGATCGGAAAATATGTCATCTAAATCATCCTCATCGTCGTCCTCTGCATCGGATTTGGGCTTCTCGCTGTCTGCCTCTTTCTTCTTCGGTGGTGCCTTTGGTCGGGTCGATTGTGCCGTTCGCTTTTTCTGTAGTGCCGCCTTCTTCGGCTCGAATACCGTCACCTTGAACGCTTCGTCCGCCTTTTCCTTAAGCGCAGCCGAAGCTTTGGTTTTTATCGGGACAAAGCTGGCCGAACTTACGCTAGCCATCGTTGGGGAGAGTGCGAAACACCTCACAAAAACTGCATGCACAGCGCACGTAGAAATGTAAACACACGCGAATGCCGAGCAGCAAAACAAAGCTGACACATTACCGCTGCCAAGGTGTATACAGACAGAGATGGGGTTTTCTACGGTTTCTCTAACAGGGTAAACCACACCGATTCGGATGTTGCCGAGAAATCGCACGCTCATTTTAATCTATTGATTCGTAATTTTTATTAGACTAATGTACTTTTCATTAACATATCTTGATATACTATCTCTTGCGGCTCCGCGTTTACCCGCACACCGTGCCGTTCGCTGATTGGATGAGATCCAGCAATGGGATCTACAGCTCCTCTACAGGCCCACACACATACCCTGTTTTTTCTTTAGGTAAACCCGTGCGGTTGCCATAGTGCCACTCTGTCCCAAGGGTTCCGAAAAAAGTTACCTACTATATTTACTGTCTTATTTTTTGTTTTTTTTTTTTACACCAGCACATCATGCAGCTCACAGATAACTTTTTGTGCCGATTACTCTATTCTATCCCCAAACCGGACTCCTGTTCCACGTTCGGGTCAGGATACTCTTCTACCACTAGTTTTTGACTTGAACAAACTGCCAATCTGCACATGATTCGAGCGTTTACGTTCCTCCAATGCAATCAAATCTAACGGATGCAATAATGAACGGTTTGTACGAAAAATTGATCGCTCCCTTCCAAATAATTCATTTGAATTAGCCAACCTTTTCCTTTGGCAGTTGTGTAATCTACTCCTTTCCCGATTTTCTTTTTGGAATCATTTTTGTTTTCTTTTTTTTTGTTGTTGCACGGAACAGAAAGGGAATATTTGCATGTGTGCATCTCGCGTGTCTTAAAATATAATTGCATAAAATAAATCAAAGATGCATCAGTATCACAATATGTAAAGAGTTTATGACATTACTTTGTTGATCGATTAGTAAAGTAAATTGCATACTTTTCTTTGCTTTTCCCGTTTAGCTGTCGCGTGGTTTACCGCCACTGTTTCGACGCTCTATCTGCGGGGTGTTGTAATTAATGTATTACCACCCATCCTCTGCCTATCACTAGTGCCGCGCGGCGATTATGAAAGTAGGAGAAAGGAAAACCTCGTAACCGGATCGAAACACGCGAAACACCGGTCTGATCTGCTCGGTGTTGCAACCCCCGAACTGCTGCTGCATTGAATATTAATTTGATTTATATATCGCAAAAACAGGGGGGTGCGCGCGAGCGCTCTAGCCCAACTGGAATTGTGTTGCACGCTCGCTAAAACAAAAGTATGGCTAAATGAAAACGAAAGCGACGTCGGAAAACAAAACAAACAACAGCAGTCTTATAATTTTGATTCTTTTCCAATGCAATTATTGGGGTTGTGCAATACAATGCGCGCAAGTACTCTGGGTTTGCGTGTCTGCCTCCACTGCGAAGCCATTTTGTTTCGATATATTAATAAACTCTTTTTTCCCGTTGCTACACTATATCAGCTTTATATGGTAATCCGCTTTCATTTGTGTGCTAAAATATATATATATACTAACAAATCCAATCCATAGCTTTCGTTTGTTCAGCGGGGGTTTTAAACCAACATACCAACCACTCACTGTGGTGGCGGCGGATTTGCGCACGGAATTGACTCGATTTTCCCATCAATAGTTCCCCATCTTAAAGGAAGAAGGGATTGCTGCTAGATCGTAATCGCGCGGGCTACATGACTTGCCAGCTCGGATACGCTCGGATTTAAAAACGAAGCATAACCTACCTGCTCGGCGTGTTTAGGTCATCGAACCATACCGTAGCGATGACTCACCGGCCGCACCGGACGATGGTGAAACGTCGTCCACGTCGTGAGCGCTCGAGCGCCGGAAGTTGAAGCGCGGCACACGGACGGAATCCCGTAAACTGTCCACTAGCCGCTGGTGAAACGTTTTGTACTCCATGTCGTCATCCAGCGAGCTGGTATCGCCAAAGTTAAAGTCGGCGACCTCAACGATGAACCGGTCCCGGTTTTGAATGTAATACGCCATTCCGTATACCACAATCAGCACGGCCAGCAGGCAGAACCCGATCGGCACGATTATCACCGACAGTTGCGACTTTTGTTGATCTACAATGAAGCAAAAGCAAATCGCAAATACAAAACTGTTTGCCGAAACGAAAGGGGGGCTGCAATGCCAGCAGAAAAACGTACTTTCGTAAAACTGAATGCCGATCTGGGTAAAGTAGTTCGACACACGGTTCCGAACGAAGATGACGATCGAGTACTGATCGTTGGTGAAGAAGAAGCGATGTATCTTGTAGCGACACTCGGCCGTACTGGACGGTTCCCAGTCGCCCTTACACGTCTCGTTGCTGGTCATGTTGTGCTGGCCTGTAAACGAAAAACAGCGAAAAATAAACGTTTGGCTGTAAGAGAGAATGATGATGCTTCTCGCAACACCACTCATTACCATGATTCAAATTGTAGCAGAACTCGAACGGAGGTGTACCGCTACACTGAAACACAAGATCGACGGGCTGGCCTTGCTTCACCCACTGCTGTCCGGAAACGTTAAATTGTGCAATCGGATCTGTTTATCGAGAGAGGGAATACGCGTGATCAATCATTGAAAGAGGCACAATTTATCAGTGCAAAACGCAACTTACGCTGCACGGTAAAGGTTCGCTGAAAGTAGCCGTACACCTTCTTCGGATCCGGTGCCACCATCGAGCTGTTGTCGCATACGAACGGTTGATGTGCATCCTGCAAGTTGTAAAACCGGTCCGATTTCTTTGCCACGCGTACGAACGGATCCTCGTCAAGCGTTGACGCTTCCAGTGGCGTTTCCTTCGAAACATCTGGCAGGATAATATCTAGCGAATGGGACGATGCTCATTAAAAACCGTATTGCCCCAAGCTTGGTTCTGCGCTCTACTTACTGTTTCGATCGGTAAGATTCAACAGGACGGGACTGATAGAGTCAAGGGCGTTCGCCGCTTGCTTGGATCGTTCTGCAGCTCCTCGTTTGCTTCTTAGCTCACTCGGATGATTCGTTAGCGCAGAAATGTCATTGCTCGCTGGCGGCTTCGTTGTTGTGGTAGTAGACTTTGGTGTAGTGCTGGTTGTAGTGGAAGGCGTTGTGGATGTTGTTGTTGGTGGAGTAGGCGTAGTAGTGGTGGTGCTCGTGCTGGTAGTGGTCGCCGGAGTTGTTGTGGTGGTAGTAGTAGTAGTGGTGGTGGTTGTAGTAGTAGTAGTTGTCGTAGTAGTTGTGGTTGTCGTCGTTGGCTCTGGCAGCTAGAGAAGGACGATTAGAAACGCATTGAAACACTCCCAAAATCACACAATTTAAGAACGCTATTGTTCCTACCTTCTCGAAGGATGCAACGACCAGTGCCTCTATCGAGTAGGTATTGTTTTCCTGGGTGAAGTTGCTCAACGTGGACAGCTCGTCGGAGGTGCCAATGTACTGGCAGTTGATGAACCAGAACGTCTGCACGTACGCTGCCTTTGCTAGGGCGCGCCGGTCAGAATCGGATAGGGTAATCGATTGGTTGACCGGCACCGTGCTCGACACATACGTACTGTTGATCAGCGTGTCGTTCTGTATCAGTTGAAGTTCGCCGTTCAGCATACCTGGGCGGCGAAAAAATTGGAAAGCAGGATATACAGTCAGAAGGATACAGTTTGGGAAGGAATACAGAGCAGAATCGAATGCAGTCTTACTGGTTAGATTGAACGTCACCGATGCCGACGCAAGCTCGTATGGTATCACGACGAACGTTTTCTTCACCCGGATCGTTGCCTTATACGTGCCGGGCTTTACCGGATGTGCGTACATCACCGTCCAATTAAAGTGTGGGCTTTGCGACGTAAGACCCTAAAACGAGAGGAATCGGATGAACGGAAAGCATCAGCAAACGACATTGCCGACAACGGAAGGAATCAACCGAGTCAAAAGATGGCATTTAAAACCATACACCGCCACTAATTAAAGAATCTAATCAAATCAAAGAGAATTTTAGTATAAAAAATCTATGTGCAGCATTGTAGGGGCTATGCTATCATCGCCTTGTGACGATTATTAGTGCATGAATTTCAACTATTGTTCTCTTTTTTCTTCGCTCCTTCTGAGCTGTCTGATAAGCTTCTTTCCCGTATGCTGCCGGCTCCTTTCCGGTGAACTCACTTCTAGCGTATGTTGCGGAGAAGTGTTGTCTGACCAGTCGACGACATAATTATCATTAACCAGGGCCCCATCCGTGTACAGTACGGCGCTGAACTGGATCGTCATGTTCAGTCCTAGAACAACAGATCCGGAGGATTTCAAATCTATCCGGTAGCTGGAACCGCTGGCTGAAAAAAAAGAAGCAAAAAAGCATAGCCAAAATTAGAACGGATCATGTTGGGCCTACTATGATGATGAGTAATACTGATAAACCCTTGTCGCTTGTCGCTTGTACGTTGTACGTCAAGGCTTGCTTTGCCTGACTTACCCGTACGCACTAAGCTGGACATGATGAGCACGATGATGGTGGCCATGGCGGGAAGGGTATCCCGGCACGTTACTCCACGTGCAATCCGGTACGCGGAACACATTTCGGAGGGAGGGAAAAACACTGCACTAGTTCACCACTGGCGCCGGAAATGAAAGCAAATAAAATAAATCTTGTTGGATTGCACGGCTTCACACAAATCGTTCACTTTCACTCTTCCAGCGCAGTTTGGCAGCTCGTACAGGCGGCTACAATGTAAAGCAACTGCCCGTGCCGCTTTCCACATAGATCCGAGGCACGTAACACGACCTACACCATTCAGCTCTCTCTCTCTCTCTTGCTAGTTACAAACTTGTACGCACTGAACAATATTTCAATGTAAAAATGCGATGAGACGGTCGCTTCAATTCAACACACGTGTGGCAATAGTTATTCTGCGGCTTCTGCTCGTCTTGCGACACTACGCGATACGCCCCATATGGACTATGTTAGCCCGACCCGCGCGTCACAACTACCCAAGGGATCCGGTTTTCAGCACCCGCCTCCCCAGAGCGCTTCTTCCCCGAGATAGGAGCAGAATGTTCAATATTTGTTGAGCCGCTGCTGGCGGCAGACGACCAGCGGAGACGCAATTTCACTGCACCGCCTGCACACACAGAGTTCACCACAGGCTAGCGAAGGGTTTTTTTTGCTCGCGGTCCCGCGACACGTCTTCTCCGCACAAAACCGAACTGCAAACGGGAAAAGGATACGGTCGAAGGATCACACTAACTAAAACATAACAACAGACGAAACGCAAACTCATGCCCCACAGCCCCACAGCAGCTCGCTCGCTCGTTTCGGTTGTGTTGTGTCACAACAAATCGTACTTCGACCAGCAGCGCTCCTTGCTTTCTGTTCACGGTGGCACGGTGTATTGGTTTCCTTTTTCTCGTTCGTCAGCAGCGCTCCCAACGTTGGGTTACAACAACGAGCGACAATAACAATAGCCGCGCAGCGCAGAAAAAGTAGTATGACGATGGTGAATTGGTGATAAAATCAAATGACGCGAGACATTACACCGTATACGGCACACACAGAGAGCAAAATACACCCACCGCAGATGCACACACCCATGCACACCGATGCAGCTGTCAGTTCGCGGGCTTCTGTCAAAAAGGGAGAGAAGCATCGATTTAAATTGACCGTTGAGCGCTACAAAGTAATCGTAATGCAAACACAATTTTCGGAACGATGACTAACACCACACGGAAGCACGGAAGCGGGGTTATGTGCATGCAACAACGATCCGGCAGTGGTTTCGCTTTATGTCTTTTGTATATACTTATGTATATATACTGTTTTATTCATTAGAAAATAGATTGTTTTGTTTGCAGTTGGTTACACAATTAATGATCGATCCAAGGTTTTTCCTACCGTTTTCCATTTGCTTTCCCTATGACTTTTCTCCTGTCCGGCCCCCTCCTCTGTCGCACCCCCGTAGAGGTGTACCTCTCCGTCGCAGAGCAATGATATTGTAAGTTTAAGGAGCTTTTCTTCTTCTTGTTGCCAGAATTCCCTTCTCCCGGACAGACGCTACAGGATGGGGAGTTTGCTATTTAACGTACACAACACCGATGTCTCCGGGATGGTGCTCCGTATATTGCCGGGCGACTTTCATTTAAATAGTGGTTTCTTTGCTTTTCTTGTGTATGAATGTGTGTGTGTGTGTGTGTGTGTGTGTGTGTGTTTAACCTTTTCGATACTTTTAATTCGAACTTGTAGTACTATATAATACTAATCCATCGTTACACAGTTGATTGGAGAAGGCAGAGATGGAGTGATGAGAGTGATAGAAAGTGAGCAGCAGCAGCATCAGCAGCAGCAGCAGCAGTAGTGTTGTGTGTGCCCTTACTGTTTCCCGCATCCCTCAACAGGGTATAGTGGGGCCATCATCATTCTATTCCTCTATTCGAACTCCAGTATTTTTGCGTAGCACACCCCGCATTAACACAACAGACTGTTTAGAATCTTTACCGCCACGGCATATATCAGACAATTCGTTACCAAATAGTGGAACAACAAACAAGTTAGAAACAGGACAATGTTGAACACCGAACTCAGACTTTTCTCCCTACACCGGGATCAACGAGATACACGAAACATTACATTGCTAATGCGTGTTGTCTGTCCTCCCTACTGGTTGCTATCCATTCCATATAAAGATCGCTCGCTCGCTCTAATCCACCAAAAGCTGACGTGGTTTTTAACTTATAAGCAGCAGACACAAATTGGTATATTGAAAGTGTTGCAAATCAGAGGTACCTTGTTAACCATTGGCGCACACACGCACGCTTGTGCGCCCGTGCCGTTTGACTACTCTTTCCGTACACAACAATTGCTTCGATATCTGTGCGCTCTCTAAACATTTACGATACAAACTAGCCAGGCTGGGCCGTCGTTCCACACACCTCACTACGCTCTCTAGATAAATGGTTGAAGGGGACAGCTGTCTAGCCATGTAACGGTGGCACATCCATTATTTAAATATCTATCGAACGTCGTGTGATCAAAAGATGTGTGTTTGTGTGTGTGGGGGAGATTAGGGCGGAAAATCCGAAAAGGAAAGTCCCCATTCATCAGAAGACAAAGTGCAGGTGCTATCGTCACCGTCACACTTACTGGGATGGAAATGTGTAAAGATGGTGGTGGTTTTTCACTTCTATTTTGTTAAGATTTTTAGTGACACAACTACGAGAGACAATCAACGACTCACACACACACGTTGACCATCAACAACACGATCTCATCTCACACACCTAATCCGGAGGAAGAGTAAACCGGTTCGCTTGATGCTACTACTTGACGTGTCCGAGATACTTTGCTATCTGTATTATTTTTCTCTAAAATTGCTGTTTGCTTTTGTGTAGAATAATATTGCATTGCAAATTCAAGTCCGTTTTTCTCCGCCCGCCCAACAGCAGCGATTTGAGGATCGTCGCTGCGGGATCGACCATTTTACTACTGTTGATATGAATAGGTAAAGTCGAACGGTTTGCATTTTCAAAGAGATCGGTGCGCAATAACTGACTTACACACACATATCCAAGCAATGTTTAACAACTTTTAGCAAGTGACGATGATCTCCCTGAAGTTTAAGGAGTTGAAGAAATCAAAATTGGAAGATAGTTTTTCACTGCTAGTGCTCTTCTTCATGGTTTTGGCACCGGGTTTCCTCCTAAAACAGGAAATCTTACCGATAAGCCGACTGCTGCTAATCAGAAGCAGCTCAAGAAAGTGCTGATACAACAAACAACAAACAAAACAAAAAAATGTAGGGCTAATCCCTAGCGCGAGTGTCAATTACACAAATTTACATTCCATCTAATTGCATGATCAACATTATCGAATCAACCACCTCTGCCAATTTCCGTGTCTTGTTCCCCATTTGCTTTCTTCTGTTCTTCTGTCGACTAGCTGTCCTCCTTTTCACTCCATCCCAATTCACATACTTAAACCCCTTTGTTTTGTTTATCTACGCGTTATCTAAGAAAGTCCATCCAGATTCAGTCAGACAGAGAAAGGCTTTAGAGAAATGAAGATTCAGCTAAGGAGCGATCTACAACAAAAAAAATAAAGGAAAAAAACGTCGAACCATAAAATCCTTTCACTTCGCCCTTTTCTCGTCACACGTACCTACTAATTTACACTTGACGTTATCACACACACACACCACATGTACGATCAATTCCATTTGCCAGGGGATTTCGTCGCAAAAACGCGGCTTCATTTATTTTCTCGCTTTTTCGCGCCCGGGTCCATCCATCCATCCATCGTCATCATCAAGCAGTACAAATTAAAAATAATTATAATTAAAACCCTATCGTCTGCGAGCGCGCACACTTAATCAGAAACGGGATTAGAACATGCGGTAGGAGGAAGAATAAGAGGAGTCTATAAAAAAACGGGTGAAAAGTTGGTTAGCATCGGAAAAAAACGGAAAATCTTCTTTCAACGGCAAACCTAACGTAATAGAACGGAGGAGAAAAGAGAGTAGAAGCTAAATAGCCCTGTATAAGGTATAGTGTGAGGTTTTCCTTTCCGGTTTTACTTAGAGTAACATCATCATCATTCATCAGCTTGCGATCATTCGCGATCATTTTCGTCTGGTCTTTCTATTGCAACAAATGAGGAGTGGGGGTGTGTGTGTGCGGGGAGCAGTGGCATTATCCGCAGGATTTTCCTGTTTTTTTTTCGCCTAGTTTTTTCATCGTTCTGTCCCTCCCCCTCTACTGTTAAAACTGTACTGTCCCGTTCTATTCGCATTGAAGATCCTCCCAACGTGACAGACATTGTCCCGAAAATTTGTGTCTCCATGTGAATGGTTTACGGAATGGTGTACCCATCAATATGCACCTTTCGCGCCATGAATATGATCAGCGAGGATGTGTTTGCTCTGTTAATGATTTTCTTACATTAAGCGTGACACGCTTCGTAACCATCAGTTTTACTACTTCCCCTACCCGGGTTGCACTCGGTTTACTAACCGTCCTCTTCTTGCGCTCAACTGTGTCCTTAGTGTACTTTTGCTGTGTCCGTTTCGCGTGAATGCATGCGTGGTTCCACGATCTACGCCGGTACGATCGCGAGAAAAATTGCCGCACCACGCCTGCTCTGCATGGGTTCGTCTCTGAAGGGTCCGAGAATGTGTGTGTGTGTTTGTATATGTATATATAGATAACTGCTCTTACCTTGCTCCTTAAACTTGCTAATTATTTCCACCATTTGTTAATCCCTTATCTTGATACACGCAGCAGCCACCAACCTTCACTCCTCTGAACGCTGATTATCTTCTCATCTTGCTTGCCTGCTGGCCCCTGCTTGCTTGCTTGCTTGCTTGCTTTCTGTCTAACATTTAAATCCTTTTCGTTTTGAATCTTCTTTCGCTGAACTTCACACACACACCTTCACACACAAACACACGCACACATACAAACGCGCACACACACACACACACGTACAACGCCTAAAGTGGACTCTCCTATGGATTGTTCTTATACGACTGCGTGTTTGTACATGTGTGTGTGTGCTTGTGGATGTGTGCGTGTGCTGGTGAGCGTGTAGCGTGCGACATTTATACTTGTCCAATTTTGTCCCTAAGTAGCTTTTTTACAGCAGCACACAGAGCGATTTCTTCTTTTTATTGGGCTTCCGTTCGGGCGATTTCTTGTTGATTTGTTGCACTAAGTCATAGAAGATCTGCAATGGGCGTAAGGATGGGGAAAGCGATTAGTAGAGGTAGCCAAGAAAGAACCAACAACGAAACAGTCAGGGACTTACGTCGTTAACATTAATTTTAGCTTTGGCAGACGTTTCCATGAATGCGCAGTTGAACTGCGAGGCTAGACTCCTGCCCAAATCTTTGCCCACGACTCGTTCGTCCTCGAGATCGCATTTGTTGCCAACCAGCACCATTGGAACGTCATCGGTATCCTGTTGCGGAGTGTTGGAGGGAGTGATAAAAATGATTAAGGTACACAACTTATCGAACATGTATGAGACAGCCTCCCGCAGCTAGCTGTGTTACAGCCACGGCCACCTACCTTCACCCTCAAGATTTGTTCCCGCAGGTCCTGCAGATCGTTGAAGGTCGACTGTGCCGTGATGGAATATACTAGCACGAATCCTTGGCCATTTTTCATGTATAGATCCCGCATGGCGGTGAATTGTTCCTGAAAGGGTGGAAACGTAGTAGAGCGTTAGTGTGAGGTTTCTCATGTCCTCCATACACACATACACACAGTGCATGTGCTTCAACTTACTGTGCCGGCTGTGTCCAAAATTTCCAACATGCATTGCTGACCGTCCACCTCGACCTGTTTCCGGTAGCTGTCCTCTATCGTTGGATCGTACTTTTCCACAAATATGCCCTGCAAGAAGAGACGGTAGATGTAAATTAAAAATCATTAGAAGAGTGTACATTCGCCAGGCTTCTTATCATCATAAAAACTGTTTTAAAATCAAAGTCCCATCCTCTATCTCTGCCTATGCGAATCTCAGAATTCTCGGGCTTTGATGAGAAAATACCCACGCAGCAGCAATCAGCCTAACATAATTCCACATCCTTCCACAGCAAAGGCACCACACCACCACACACACAGATTGGCCCCAGTCCCACCACAACCGAAATAACCGCAAATGAAGAAATGGAGCTTTCTCCTGGAATGTGGTAAAATGTAAATAACCACCATCTTGGCAAGGTAAGGCAGGTAGGTAGGTAACATCAACCCATCCGTCGCCGTCGTTTCAAGCAAATGAATTAATAGAAAATTAAATTGAATACTGCTCTCAGCCTGAAACACGAGGACGAAACGGGGACTTGTAAGGATGCATCACCAACCTGATGCTGTGTGTGTGTGTGTGTCTGTATTCAGCACGCAAAACTACACACCCCGAACCATTTAAATGGAAGGCTTTACTTGACAAATTGCGGCTCAGCAAACAGCAGCAGCACTTGAGAATGGTACAACCGTCAACCATGGTCCGGGAAGACAAACCCCGTTCACACAACACACGTGTGTACGTAAAGGGTTCGGAAAAGAAGGGGTTTTTTCAACTTTGCGGAACGAAATAAAAAGTTTGAGCCAGAGCAAACAAAAACCCAAAGCGATGACTACTGCTGTTCCCGTACCATCGTATTCCGGGTATTCGTTTCACTCAGGATTTGATGGAATTTTTCAATTAGTTTTATGAAGGTTAAATCCGATGGGAATTCGGTGGAAGCCAAGAGTCGAGATCTTGTTCAATATTTGTTACTATTATCTATCTTTTTATAAAAGTTGCAATAAAGCTATCCATTTACTTGTAAATAGTAACGATTTTATTGGCCAGGATGTTGGTAAAGACAAAATGCTTATTTGAATACAATCAAGCATTTAGGTATAGTCTGAAAAATCCGATCAACAAGCTATATCGGTAACAGTGGCAATTAGTCCTCCTGTGTTACCGATAGACGCCTTGCCTTAGTCGTCCAATGGACATCTTTATCTTCAGGGTCTTTTCTACCAATAGACCCCACTTGTTCTTCTTTTTTCTTGGCCTAACGACCTCTTAGGTCATGCCTGCCATTGCTGGCTTACTAGACTTATTGATACCGCATAGCTGGACAGTCGTTCCTCATTATGGGGGAACGGCCCAGATGAGCCTTAACCCCGGTCCTGCCGTGTAAAGACCGGCGCCGCTGTCGCATCTACACTGCTGCCACAGTTAAACCGCAAGTGGATCCATAATCCATACCAGACAATAGATGGAGAGAAATGGTCGATAGCAGCCCATCACAACCTCCAAAAACTAACAAGCTTGTCGGCTTGCTAATAATTGATCCCCTCTCCAAATAGCGCACTGTCCCCAACATTCAAATTAAAAATGTACTTCCGTTTTCCAACACCTTAATTACAGCATTTCGTTCATAAAAACGAATGCTATTAGAGAGTCAAATTCATTCAGCTAAGCCTTCATTCAATGGGGGTTTTCTCCGGTTGGAAAGCGATTGATTTTTCCTTCGTTGCTCCAGAGTCTAGGCAACACAATTTACCCCAACCTAAAATGAAAGCAGCAGAACGAAACACCTCAGGATCGTCAAAACTTCATCATTATCGGGAAGGAAGAGGAAATTTTTTTCTGTGCCTCAATCTTTTTGAACATACCACGCACACACACACGGTGGCAATTCTGTGAGGCTAGGCCAATTATCGCCCTACCAATTACATTAAGAATTTATTTCCTTACCAAGCAACCGAACCGAATGCCGTTCGTGACGTGCAAATCAACCCAGTCAGTCAGAGGGGGGGAGTTGGCCCGTACTTCCTTTATTTCTCCCTCACTTCAAATGCTCTTCTAACGCCGACCCCTTCATCGTCTCTCTAACACACGGCATATCTTTTCTTCCGTTTGTAAGGAAATGAAAATATCTGAGCGCCGCCCGGTTCATTTCATGGCATGTTTCTGATTCATTATTATCAAAAGTCGTCGTCGCCAAAGAAACGGATTTCTAGGGAGAAGTTCGCTTTCCCATTGGAGGCCGGCGATAATGGAAACCTTCCGAAATGATCAGCAATGGTGCCCTCCTCATCCGTATACGAGCATCATGATGTTTGGAGGTTCAGGGTTTGCCGGTGTGTGTGTCGTCTTTCTGTCAGAGGCTTATCTTTGCTTTTAGGCCAGATTGGACAGTTGAAACGATCTGCCCGGTCAAGCACACACATATTATGGCACACTGGAGCTGGAATGGTGTGCGGTGGTACAGGTCTTATCAGTGGCCAACGGACGGGCGAGCGTACGAGATGTGAAATAAAAAAGCCCTCAAAGTTCGTCACTGCATCGCTGCGGGTCGGCGGCGTGTATCGCCAACGATTGCAGTACGTTGATAGCGAAGAAACGCACGAATCAGTGAATGGTTTGCTTCCTTCGGCAATCACTACCGCCAGTGCCACCGCCATCCCACTTCATCGGGCGTTATCATTCCCTCACATTAAAGCGAACCGTTTTCCTGCTAGTCCCGCCGGCGTGCAATGGGCGTGGAGGTTTAGGGCGCTCAAATGAATATTTTTAACTTCAATGCACAACAGATGAAGAAAGCATTACGCGATCCGTACCGATGCTCCCCGCTGATTGGATTAATAAATTGGGCACGTGACAACACTGTATTTGTCGGTCGATATCTTGGAATTATTGGATAAAAATACTTCCAATGATCCAATGGACGACTCTCTTTTTAGTCTTCCAATAATTTAATATAATTCAAAGAAGCTACATCATCTCAATGTAACACAAAAAGCATCTTTTAAATCCCATGAAGTGGAAAGCGATCACAGCCAGGGAGTCAAGTTATCGTTAAATAAGCACACAACATTGCTCCCTCTTTTCCAGTCCGCTTTTCGTAAATTCATCATCATTCTACCCTGGCGTGGAGCGGTAGAAAATCTTGTTCCGAGGACGAGTAGCTTAACCATAGGCACGCACAATAAACGACTAACAAGCGAGAAAAATACCGTAACCGTACATTCCTCGTAGGCCACAACCCATCAGTAGCAACGTCTTGTGTAGAGTCCTTAAAAATCTACACACACTCATAGCTCGGCACACATGGCACGGATATAACATCCCGAGAAGGAGGAGTAGCGAAGTTCCTCATCCGGGTTCCTGGTCCCGGTGGAGTTACCGGGTGTAAACACACGCACACGCACACACACTCACCACACATATCCCCACCCATCTGCGATGAATGTATAAATAATGGAAAATAGATTAAATTTATCGCAAACATCGGGGCATCGGAACGATATTGGTGGCTCAGGCGGGACAAGCGAATGGAAGGTGAAGGAGGGAGGGGAAGAAAGGGCAGTTAAGGGCACACTAGGCAGTACACGCGCGCACTACCGGTGTTTCTCTATCGTTTCTTCACCTTCCCCCGCCCTATCGAGGAGGTTCCTTTCGATACCGTGCCGACGCTAGGGAGGTGTAGTAGCATTCCACGACGGTCGGTCGGGCGGTCATGTGTTATTGCCCTCGTCTTCGAGCGCCCTTTTATCAACACGGTTCAGTATCGAGACCATCGCGGGGTTAGATCTCGTCGACGACTGCCGCTGTGTCTTTGGAGATGATGCAAGAAGGAGGAGGGTCTTGTATGTATGTCTGGGCGCGGATCTCGAAGGCGATGAAGGAACGGGCCCCGCGAGGAGGCCTTTAATGGTTAGAATCAATTTGTCTGTACGAAGCGCACACACACACACACACGCGCCTGTGTGTCCTAGTTCCGGTGCAAAGCCCCCCCCCCCAAGAAAGTATGCGTCTGTCTACTTATTGAGCCGACAAGAAACATAAGCCAGACAACGGCGATGATGTGGCGTGTGTGTGTGTGTGTGTGTTGGGCGGGAGCGGGCGAAAGTATTTACTTAAAATCTTTCGTACCTTGCTTGCGCTCCTCTTACGATTGACCTCTTACGATAAAATCACAACGAAGTGTACACAAAGCTAGAGAAGGGGCACGACGACCGGAACGAATCGTTTACCGAACTTATTAAATAGACATTACAATTTCGATACAGGTAAAAGTGTGTTCAATCATGCATGTGAAACATCGGTATCGAAAGTTGACGGGGCATAGGTAGCTCAAACTCAACTGCTCTGCTATTGATGAGTTCCTCCTAATCATAACATTTGAGGTCAGCTAACTATGCCTGATTGCTAATTACAATCACATCTTCAAAGAGGATAGTTAATGGCAGCAAATCCTAAATTCATTTACTGTATGAATCAACCAGCACCCAGTTATACAGGGCCGAATATTGTACACACACAAGCTTATTGATGATTCGATTCCAGCAACCGAAATGAAGCTTTTTACACCACCACATGGGCGTGCAGCGGCATGTTGCATGATGATTAAACTTTACTTTCAAAGCCGCCACCTCCTCGTGCCCCACACACCCTCTCCCAACTTCAGTCCCACAGCGCCAGGTTTCATTACGAAAAGTTACTTAGCCGATTAATTGTTTCATTGTACACAACACCCCAATAATGATGATCCTCCGCTTCCTTCGCATGATCAAATGCATAAGCAGCAGCGAGGGTGGTGTGTGAGTATCGCATCATACGAAAAGCAAAAGGTCTTGCCTTCTTTTCACGTTTGGTTTGGTTGGTTTTGAAGTATACAAATGGGAAGGTTTGAAGTAAACCATCCAGCGTTAAAATCAATACGCGATTCGTAATGGTTCCATTTCCCCCTTCTCAATTAGGCGATACGAAAGCTGTAAAAAGTGGTACAGTAGCTGGAACGTTGCAAGAAAATAGGCTAAACTGAGTTTGGGCCGATGGATCTCGATCGATCGTATGGCGCACATGATGGGACAGGCAAATTAAATTGTAACACTCTCATCGGCATATCCCCGTACGGAAGATACAACTACATCCCCCTTCGTACAAGCATCTCATCCCGAGCGTTTCGTAATCAAGAGGCGGCTGAAATTGCATTACGTCGGGAAAAGGATGCAATCAGGGCCCGACCGACCGGCTGACTGACGGACTGATTGGAGGAACGCTTGTACGACGGTTTTTGACGGAATCCTGACGAGATCGGATCTCGGAGTAATTCTTGTCAAAATGTTTTGCCCATGCGAGAGGGCAAAACGGGGATGAACAAAATCCATCACATTGATTGATTTGTGTTTGCTTTTCAGTTTCGAACAATCCTACGTTTAACTGCATCCATTAGGATTCTTTACTGAGGACTACAGTTCCGGTAGGTAGACCAGCTTTGAAGTGATCTAGTTCTAGGACGTAGGTCTTAATTTTAGTTTAAAACCCTGAGAGTCTAGTAAGTCGCGTAATATCGCCAAAAATCCCAACGCATTGCAGCTTTTTTACGGTCTCACCATTCTCTCGAACATGTTCCACAGGAACTCGCTATTTCATGCTTGCTGAAGGTGGTAAACATCCACTCACGCATCATCATGCAACACCACCAACCATCGGAGAGGAACTCTATCGGCCACCAAACATACCATATGTGACGGTTTCAATAAACCCCGGGGCGCGTTGCTTGCACAACCAAACAAACCTTTGCCACAGAGCCCCCCCATTTTCATGTTGGGTGTCTCGCTCCTCTTTCATTGGATGCCCCAATTTTGCCCTATTAACTAACTGGGAGTAGGAAGTCGTACTGCATTGGTCGTAAATATTCAAATTCCCCCCCCCCCCCCCCCGGTTTCCACTACTCTAGCTGCTCCAACGCCGCTCCGCTTGGGGTGGTACGGTGGTCGACTGTTCAATAGAGCGACTACATTACAAACTAATCCATCCGAAATGGGTTGACCCGTGAGAAGGCACGGCAGAAAGCGAATACACTCAATTTTGTTTTACTATCGGAGTAAAAAGTTGATAACTTAAATGTTGAGCAGCAGACGGGAACTTTACAGATTTTTTTGTTTATAAGAACCCACCTGCGAAATACATACATATGGGTAAATAGCACATTCAGAACTGTATCGTGCGTTTCTAAATGTTATTCTAACCTTCCAGTTCCAAGCTTGTTCGCCCACTGCTCACAACCAACCTACTCTCCTTCCATCAGAAATCCATTCAATCGATCTGCATGTCCACAATGCCCCAAAAAGGCGATTTTAAGCAGCAGGATTGAGTTTATGCCACACGCTGCAGGTAGGAGGCACCAACCTGCTAACCTAGCAAACGCCAGCCAAAAGGTCACCGTACCACCGCGTGTAGGTAGGCAATGCTGGCGATTTTAATCCACGCTTCAGCCCGACTTTACAGAAGCACTGGCTTAGGCTCCATCCAGCATCCACCAAGCACTATAGCCGAACAAGTGCGCTTTTGGATAGGAACTCGATGTGACCAAGCAAGCGTAAATTTGAGTAGTTCTGTAGTGGTTCAACGTAACCTATACCTTCACACAACTCCGGGACGTAGAATTACCCTCAGAACGTGTGCATGGAGAGCATCATCGCTATTGACTTCAATTGGTGCATGTAAAGGTCAAGTGAAGTGAGCTGGACCCGGCGGAACTGCTACAGAGATAACGCGTACACACCACCACCCTCAGGAGAATGGAACTAAATATTCATTTGATTTCTACCCCCAACAACTGATGGTTGAGCACTGCGCGCAACAGGCAAAACTCATGAGCAACCCTTTGCCCTGACGCGCCAAAAATTTGCGTCACCCAGCATGGGAACCCCCCCGCCCAAAACGCTTTCGGAGCTACCTGGGCGTTACGTTTTCCATCAAATTGATATTCAAATGCGCCTACGACTTCCTGTCTTTCGGATCGATGCAAATCACTGTTCACACAGCCGGGGTCACCCTCCGCCGGGGCCTCGGGGTGCGTTGGCGAAATTCGCTCCATCCTATTTCCAAAGCAAACGGGGGAGAGGGGGGGGGGGGGAATGGATGCTAGAGGGATGCGTGAGTGTTATGCTAACTAGCGTAAGCGTACCGCCTCTTGCTAAAGCTTGCTGGACCAGAGAGCTGGGGGTGTAGGTTTGAATGACAATATCATTAATTCGGTCTCGCTGCTCAAGTCGAAATAGTCGTGACACCGAATGCATATGATGGTGCTGTCGGTGGTACTCCACATACGATCGGATCGATTATGATAAAATGATGATAGCCCACGCTGCTGGTGCGAGGAATCGTTACAGTCATAAGGATAATCGATTGGATACACTTTAAAAGAAAGAAAAATCTAATGAAACGTATTCTATTAAAAAGGGTATTTAGCAGTACGAACAGGTCGTTTCTAATGAACAAAAAAAAGTTGGATATTTCTCCCTTAGAAACCGTTTAATTGCTCGGCTCCAACCACTTTTATTGATATCCGTTGGCGGAAACCTTTCAGCAACAAGCGCGGCGAGGGATCGAAACATATGGTGCGCTCAAGATGGTTTGTCAAAATCAGTTGACGTACGTGTTGCTGACGTACTTGGGGCCGGAGCAACAAAAAAAAAGCACGCCGGGATTCACAAAAATACAAAGGCCAAATCAATCACGAGCGAACTTTATCTTCCCACGTACGAGCAAATTATTCCACCCAGGACATATCCACACGAACACAGCCAGCGTTACATGTGATGTTGATGTTGGCCGAGTGAGCACACATAAACATGCTCGATTTGGAGAGTGGGCGCGACAGACATATTGTTTGCTTTGTGTGATTGTGACGTCTAACGCGGCTGATAAGGTAAGTGTTACTGGACAGGCGTGTGTGTCTGGAACGCTGAGCCATTGTGCGGAAAAATTGCAAGCGTAACCTTGTTATTTTTTAGCAGTAAAAGCTTAAAGTAATATAGCAACATAATTCACTGGTCCATCAGGCACCTAGAGCGTTGATTGTTATTCCGGGGAAAAGTTCTTTAATGCAAGTTCAACAACATCCGACAGACAAACTGCTGACCAACTGAGGAATCATTTCCCTTTCTTGGCTGAAGACGCGCACTGTATGTGCAACAACAACTCATAATCATCCATCGGGACGATGGGCCGCTACCGGTGTGACCTACATCCATCCCTTACGCCCGAGCGCACAATAACCCCCAGGCCAACCGGTGATGGTCGCGACGTGTCTCTGGGAAGTGAACGAGGCGACCAAACGCCTTGCTCGTTACTTCGATGCCGCAGGACACTACTGTCTCTCGTGTGTTTGTGTATGGACTATTTCTGTGACTTAATTCATCAGTCATCGGTAGACCTCCAACCCCCCCGCCCCTTTTTTCACATTAACGTCGCTGCTCGAGACGAATAGTCCTGCAGGATACACATGGCGATGGATCGCTCATCATCCGATCCCTGCTAAATTCCGGCATAGCAACAATCGCACGGCAGCCAGCTGCTACCGATGTTTACATCCGCCAAACAGCGGACACGTTCCCGTATGTTGGTGCAATGTACAGTGCAAAGACAGCAGCAGTAACCACCACCGGGGCGTGAGTGTGTGTGGAGCGCTGGCATAACCGGCCACCACCACATCAGAGCTGCTCTGCTGATGAGCAATTACCGCTGACTGTCATGTCAGGACCTCTCGACTGTGTGTTCCGCTCCCCGTTCGTACCACGCTATGTCCCTTGTTTTTTTTTTTGCAACACTAGCGATGAAGACGAGCAGGCAGGCAATAAATCTATCGATTACGTTAAAGCCAAGCCATATGCCGCAGCAGCAGCTCTTCAAAAAGGGGTAGAGAGTGAAGTTACTCTGTCTGACTACGTGCATGGGCTTTTGTCTTCATGCCGGCTACTACAATCCCCGCCCCGACTTTCACCCGCGGTTAGAAGACAACGCGATCCGTCAATGACAGTTTGGGGCAGTAGGGTGTCATAGCTACCAGGGATGGATGGATGGTAGATGACACAGGCAGGCAAATAAGGGAAACGCTCACCTCACCAGCTGGAGCAGGAGGCACGCACCCGTTTATGGATTCACAGAGAGCCCTCGAGAGAAAGAGAGATCCCGATAATAGTTTGGCAGTTTGCGATGGATTGAGACGTCGCAAACGTCATGTGGACTCTGGTTGTGAATGATCGGGAAAACATAATAACCTCGGTGTGTGTGTGTGTGTGTGTGCCGAGCAACAGCCGCACATCTGCTCAGCGACAAATGAATGTGACACACAGACATACGGTGCGCGCTGCTGCTGCGAAAGACGTCAAAGTCTTCTCTATCACGATGATAGGTTATGAATTGCAACAACCGGCTCGGGCCAGACTGGAAGAAATGGAACGTCCGTACACGTTCGGTATGACTATCGTGACATGCTGCTGCTCACAGAACCGGAACAAACCCGAAGGGGGGAGGGGCAGCATACGAGATGCCCACCACTGCCGCCATTTGTCGGATCAATACAAATATGTGAGCTGTTGCGAAAACGCCAGATGGGGAAAAAGTCACCCCGCGTGGGGTTATAACACGGGCCCCCCGAAGCATGTTACCCGGTCGGTGTCGTTCAACCATACCTCGCCAAACGAACGACCCCCGCCCGAGTAAACAATAGCTCACGACAGTGTGGGACTGGCATAGGTAAAAAAAAAGGAAGCTATCGAAAATGGGATTTTAAATTCCTCAATTCCAGCAAAGTAAACGATACTTTGATTTCTAAACGCCCTCCTCCATGCCGTCCCACCCACCACGGTTGAATGATTTGCGGAGAAAGAACTGCCGCATGCATGTCTCTTCTACTTGCACAATAAAAACTGCCAACCTCAGGCACGGTATATCGCCTCTTTGCTCTCTAATGCTGTTTGGCGCTTACCAAACGAACCATACTTTTTGCTGAGTGATCGTGCTCGCTGTAAAAACCGTATTTATTTCGGTGGTGTCGTTTTGGGAATCGAAGGGTAAAAGTTAAAAATATAAAACAATTCTGTTAATCTCCGTTTACGACCCTCCTGCTGAACACGCTTGTCAATCAATGCAAATTTGATACTCAGCACATTCCGGCCGGGTAAATGGATCGCAGAGAAAGTGAAACGAAAGAAAAATCCTCAGAGAGAATCGCTCGCACTGAATGGAACCACGAACGCAGTGAAATCCTTTACGTTGAATTTAACATTACGTTTGAAATTTGGTTTTAACAAGATTCAGCTTAATTCCATCAGCGAAAGCCTTAAAAATCAACAACCAAACGCGGTGAGGTGGGGTCTCTGTTGCCGGGAAAAATCGAACCACCAAACAATAGTGGTTTCCGGCAAAACGATGATAACGGCGGCAAACCCTGTGCGTCATCATCACGTGGGAAATCTGGTATCCTTTTCCACTGGAGAACCACCTTCTCCATTAACCGAACACCAAGCTTAGAATCGTTTTCTTTAGAGATTCGATTCCTTGTAACACCTTGCAGAACTGGCCTGGGTTTTCAACACACTCTAATGTAATTTTCCCGATGTCGAAAAGGGTTAGATTGCGAAGTGACACGAGAAAACATTTGTTTCGCATTTCTATAAAAGCTTCAACGAGGCTTAAATCGACTGAAAACTCCGATTCGGTTCGATAATGGCGGGCGGCATCTTAGCGGATGCAATCAAACATCAAACAATCGATTACATTGGGCAACTTTTTAGATAGCTCTCAGAATCACATCGACACACCTGGAACAACAATTGCGGCGAGTAGTATTAATTTTAACCCGAAACTCTCAATTTGTCATTAAAATTGTAACCATCCGGTAGAAATCAACAGAAGCTGAAAGGATCCTTTACTTCCTCGAAGCAATCACGCAACGAAAAAAAAAGAAGCTGTTGACCAAATGAAGTGTTCTCCTTTCGGTTTACCAACGAGTGCCCACCTTCCCTTCAAACGGACCATAAATCGGGGAGGCAAAAGGGACCGCCGTGGAAGTTTTGCGAAGAAGGAAGGATGTGTTTGACACCACGACCGGTCGGCCGAACCATCATCCTTACCATTACATGCGTACACCAAACACCTCGGCAGAAAACAACGAAAAGCCCATTCCTCCTCTCGGGTTGTTCTCGGCTCGGGGTACACGGCTGCTTCCTTTCGGCTCCGGGTGTTTCGATTCCCAGGAAAAACAACCCACTGATAATTCGTGCTAAAAGCATCCTCTTACTACTACACACCTGCGCTACCCTACCGACAGCAGCAGCATCCTTTCTTGCGCCCTGAACTTCCGCCAATTCCGGAAGGTGGTGTACGGCCGAAGGTCCACACTGATGGTGATGATGTTCACCTCTCGTGTGACCTTTAGTCGGGTTTTGTTCCGAAGGAAGTCGAAGGAGAAGAAACCACCATCCGCAGGAAGTTCATATTCGGTCGAAGTAAAGCTGCCTAGCGGTGGATCAGCAGGTTTAAAGCGGACCAACAGAGCAGTCCACTGTCCACTCTTGCACTAATCGAACATGGCGCCCCCACTGTCAAACGTCGTCAACTTTCGACAGTTCCGGCAATTCTTCCCGATGCTGTTAGTCAATTTATATCCACCACTTCAGGAGGTGTTACTCTCCCGAATCTTAAAGCTCACTCGAAGAGTTTGTGCCTAATGTCCAGGACCCCGGAGCCTGCCCATCTTCCTTCAATTCCCGAAGGTGATATAACCTACAATATGGCACCAACGCACGGAGGAAAAGCTCCAACAGGACGATGAACTGGTGGGTGGGTGTGTGTGTAGATATATATTATAAATAATTCTAATTTCAGATCGCATTACCACACATCCACTCGAGCCCTGATCCGGGTTTTGGGTGGTGGGCCCCCCGCTCGGTATGCTGAAGGACAGAGGAGCAGTTTTTTGCCGTTTCGAGCTGGTAGTATTGTTTGAAACCTTCGACGCCAAAAAGGACGATGAAACTCGAGTGTACTGGCACGCGGCGGTGATGGTGGTGGTTCTTATTTGCCAAACATCTTCATTTATTTTCCCTCCGGCTACCGTTAAGCTTGCTTGCTCGTTCGCGCGAACGCGAGGATTCCTTGACACCGAACCAACCAACCATTCCTTGTATATCGCAGGCACACCGAGGCAACAGAGTGAAGCAACAGGTTTATCGGCTCGCCTTCGCACACGGAAGCCTCCAAACTTCCGTCCTTAGGTGGACCGTCCTCTCAACCTTATCTCGCCCTACCACACACGTTGTTCCGCCACCGTGCGCCGTGGCGTCTCGTGGGTTTATTTTGACATTAGAGATGTATCTCACGAGAGGACCATCATCATCATCATCATCATCCTTCTTGAACCGGATGATGTGCGCTCGTTTTCGTGTGTGTGTGTGTTCCGGCAGCGACAGAAAAGAGGGCTTATCCCACCCCCCCACTCATGTCTCCCACATTCCTCCGCACAGCGAATGCTATTTGTTATGCAAAATGTTCCTTCTTCACACGCTGCTTTTCAAATTATTGCGAAGTATTTCGAGACCCTCTTGCGATGGGAAAAGAAGAGATCCCCCGTCCCTCCCAGAAGCGATAAGGATTTTGTTTGGAAAACAAACATCGACGGGTGATAAAGCGTGTAGTAATTATGTTAACGGATCAGAGACCGCCTCCTATGCACGCTCTGGAAAGGAAATTTCTATGTTAAAATTGATATTTGGTTTGATTTATGGCTTAGTTAAGTGCAAGCTAATACTTGGGGGCAAGCTCTAGTCGTTAAATACAAACATTATCGCCCAAAAATCGTTGTAAATTTTTGAATATTAACCTTTTTCTTTGGGATTTTTGGATAATAAAAATGAGAGCTAAATCATGCAGACTCTATATTCTAAAGCTCTTCACACTGCAGGTCCGGGTTCAAATCTCATTCGGACTGCCTCCCCGTGCGCAGGACTGACTATCCAGCTGCTGGTAACATCAAGTCACGGAAAACCAGAATTTGTCAGACCGAGACCGAGACCTCTCGAGGTTGGATCACAGGGACGCTTCATATTAAAACCGGATATCACTAAAAAGATTCAAATAACTACATAAAGTTTAATAGGATAAGAAGCGGCCACACACAGCATAGCCGGGGTTCAAATCTCCAGTAGTGAGGACTGACTATCCAACTACGCAATATCTTTAGGTCTAGTAAGCCAGAAATGGCAGGCCTGACCTAAGAGGTCGTTAGGCCAAGAAAGAAGAACAAGAAGAACTACATAAAGGTATGCCTTATTCTGGCAAATGAATTGCTCACCAGTCAACCAACAAACCTACCAAGGCAAAATTAAGGAAGAACTCGAAAGCAAATAGTAGATGACGAATGTTAACCTTCTTTTTTGGGGGTTTAAAGTCACCATGGCTCTACTACTGCTGCCAGTTGTTTGCTCGTAATAAATATTTGAAATCGTATCGCAACCATCATCAAAAGAACCTTCTCTTTCATGAGCTCTACTCTCTAGCCGGGAGAAGAACGGTGACTCATTTAAAGATTTCCCTTCAACATGAATTGTCAGTACAACTAAGTTAGCAAGTCTCGTGCAATTTCTTCGACGGAAACGAAAAGAGTACTTTAGGTTGAGATGCAAGCGCATTATTTTCCCTCTGCCGTGCTGCACTAAAACTTGCTCCGCGTTATAGACCTCTACGTGCGCGAAGAAGGAACAGAACTCAGAACCGTCAAACCGTCCCCTGCTGTGTACTTATGTTTATGTGTGACTTATGCAACGGAAGTTGCACGATGATGCACGACGGAGCAGCGCATTAAGAATGTCACCAAGTGTAGTGTGTCCACCAACTGTGCAGACTCTGGCTGGCTGGCTGGCTGGATGAACAAAGAACCACGCAACTAACTGTTAAGTCGAGCAGTAGCAGCAGCAACAAAATGGATGTTTTTAGCCAGCACCAGGCACAACAGTCGTCGGTTTTTGCGACAACATAAAGCAAGACATCCAAGACGCGACTACTAACGTCAGCTAAAGCGAAAATGATTGGAAAAAAGTCCTTTCCCCGCTCCGCCGCGTGCTAGCGTTTTAAAGCAAGTTCTCTGACACGTTCTGTTCTCCGCATGGAAGAATGTCGGCAAAAGTTTAACTTGGTGTATGTGTGTTTGTTTTCGCGATGTCTTACAAAATGAAAGATGCTTTCCATTGCACTCGCGGGAACTACTGTACGATAATAGTATGGCAGCGAGTTCTCTCTCTCTTTGTTGCATAAAACCACAGCCCAAAACAGGAAGGACTTTTGTGAAGGACTTTTCGTTACCTTCTGCCACGAGACAGAATCCACATTATAATATCGTAACTCTTCAACTGTCTCCGATAGGATTACTTTCGATCGGATTACGAATCCCATTGCTTCCGTACGCTCTTTAAGGACAAGACATTCTCGTGGAGACAGATATGGACCTCCGAGTAGAATAGTAAATAAGCCAAATAAAGTGATCCTTGTAGGGGAGAAGCAGGATCAGAACACATCAAAAAGTAATTTAAATGAACCTGGATAGTTCAAGGAACACAGAGAAGAACTGTTTACCAACTCTGCAAACTTTAGACTGTGTTAAGACCACGCCGTTACAGCTTTTAGCTGGCTCTTCGAATTCATGTTCGAACAAAAAGTCCATAAAACGCCGTTCAGGCGCAGTTAGATAATCTTCCAAGCCTTACGCTGATGGAAGTTGGTGGAACTTCCTGGATCCTTGTGTTTGGAGGTAGAAGGGCCCGAATGTTCAAATATACACATTCGAACGGAATGGTGACAACATCCTGCTCATCAAGGACCCACCCGGATTCCCCACAACAAACATGGCGAGCCATGCTGTGTGTATCTAGCTGGTTGTAAGAAGAGAGGAGAAAAACTTTATGAAATTAAGCCACAGCTTCCGCCGGTTACAAAAGCCCCCCCTTTACCGGCATTAAAATGTATGCAAAGCCCGTCCTCCGCACCTCTCCCCCGTCCTTCCCAGCAATCTAATGAGCCACCATCCTGTGTTTCGTTTGGTTGCGAATAAAAGTTTTACCCACTTCCGAAACCCAACCCAACGGGCGCCCTTTCCTACCCAGCTGTTTGTTGGCCAGAATTTGCAAACAACCCCCTCCCCTCCAAAAAAAAAAAAAAAAACCAGCAGCAAACTAAGGACAGTAGTGGTATTGCGGTGGAATTTGCAAACCCCATCACGAATCATATGGGCCACGGCGAAACACCGGCCTGGAGAGAGAGCAAGGATCTTTAATGGTTGGATTTAAATTTGGAGCCTGCGACGCGGGATTGATCGGTAGCGGGGGAAGGAGGAGCAGCAGCCTTCGGGACCTTTTAATGAGGGTGGCAACAATGTTGAAAAAAATTACCATCAAAGTGTTTTTTTTGGGATGGGCAAGAGACCTCTCGGGACGAATGGCGGCGAAAGCCTGGTGGTGTGCGACACGAAGATTAAAACTGGAGATAATTTTGCCAGAAAAATGGATCAATAAAATCGTAAAATCACTCCGCAAAATCCATACATCACCACACGGTAGAGAAAGTAATGCCATTTTCAACTCCGCGGGTCAGCTTCATAAATCGGTCATCATAAAACAGAAAAAAATTTTACTACATACTAATGGAAATGGAAAAGTTGCCCCATTTTTCCGAATCAGTAAGTAAAATTTTTGTCTTAAATAAATGTAATAACACATAACTAAGCTAGAGCGCTGTCAACCACTTACCTGGACAAACTGCACTGTCAGGGCCGATTTACCGACACCTCCGCTGCCAAGTACGACGATTTTGTATTCACGCATTTTGACACTGATGCAAACTCTGAAGGATGTGAAGGATCTTTAGGATTATTATTCGGTGCTTGCTACTATCCTTGCCCAGTTCACTAAGGCTGTGTTGTGCTCGTTGAAATCCGTGAAGATACACTCTAAGACACTACTCTACACCAAAGAGACACACACGCTTCACCTTCACGGTCGGTGTCCCTCACCCTGCTGTTTGGCCCCTTGTTGTTATTGCTTTTCGGAATATGTAGGTGCGGTGGCGACTACAGGTTGAAGGATGTCGTAACGAACAGTTGTCGAAATGTCAATATCTGTATTTGTGGGGAGGGAAAGAAAAGAAAGCAGAACAATCGAATGAAAATTTAGTTAAAGGTAGGCAAGTCACGGTTCACTGTCATCCTCCCGAGAACTCAGCAGCAGCAGCATCAGCATTATTCAGAGTAGGCTTGCTCAGTACTCTCTAACCAAAGGTCATAGGGCACTGCCCCGGTGCCACAGAACCGACCGAGGGTACAAGCAGCAGCGAGAGCAAGCCAAATGAAACCGGATTATTGAGAAGGCAGAGTCAAAAAACAAAAAAAAAAACCCGGGGCATAAAATATCGCGGAAAGTAATGAGCTCAGGCTGCAAATGGACCGCGACCCTCCAACAAGAGAATGTGGACATCAAATTTCTTTTTCATCGCGGAAAATTATACGCTGGGAGGAGGAGTGGGGGGAGTGGGGGGTGAAAAGCGCAGGAAAACAATTTGGTTATTGCAAGTACGGGCAAGGAATGCAACGCGCACTCTTCAGCCCATGCTGAATCTCTAGCTTCAACAGCGAAGTCGGAAAAGTATTTTTGCAATCTTAAGAAAAAAAAACACGAGTTATTCATAATTAAATCTGCCGTCCCGGGGAACTAAGAAATAGATTTTCAATGCAAAAAAATATTTATCTGAAATGCACAGAGAGGAAGAACAAGAAAGATGGAATGTTTGTTGCGTAAATTCAAAATTGTTCAAGCCCATTTACAAGGATTACGCAAAAAGCAGTAATTTTCCGCTCCAATCATACACCATAGCACAAAACCGGGAAAATAATTGACTTTTTATTCAATCACTCAAAAAAAAGGAATTTCTGTTCCCCGGCAGCATGATGAATTCATAACCGATTACAGAGGAATAAAAACTAATTTTCCCTCAGCTTTAGTCGGTGTACACATGCGGAGAAAATTACGCTCCTCCTCCGGCTGAATCCCACAAAAACAAAAAAAAACCCAGATCGAATGGAATTTCCTCGAAGTTGCAGCCGAGGGACAGACTAAAACGGAAAACCGGCAACAAATCCTACATAAACCACCGCGCGACCGGACACAAAACTCCCGCGCGTATAGAGACTACAAAAAAAGACATCTACCCGCCCGGCGTATGTATGGAACCGTCCAACGGGATTCACGTCGACGTCCAGAAGGAAAACTTCACAAAAACATGGTACAACGCGATCATCACACAATTTACAAAATGAACGGGGAAAAAAAGACCGAGACTAAATACAACACCGCTGACCCAAACGTGCACGGCAGGAGGCACACATGATGTTATTCGGTCTTCGTTATGTTGGGAAAAGTGGGGGGGAGGGGGGGGGGAGTGAGCGCCACAAATGCGCGAAAAAGAACACAACCACACCATTCGGAGCAAGTTAAACGTGTGCGCCGCCGACGAGATATCATAACAGTGTAGATAAACAAAAACTAAACAAAAGCGATAAAACAACAGACAAAAACATGTATGTCTAAGCAACAACAACAGTATGAGGTAAGCAACAACGTCTTTTAAAAAAGGAGAAGGAAAAAAAGGTTTTGCCCTTGAAGAAATGTTTTATACATTATTTCTCTTGTTAAGGAGATGCCAAATTTTATAACAAAAGTAAGCAAAGTACCGTATTACAGGGTTTGCCAACGCCTTTCAACACGTTCCATACATTTTTGAATCTGTCCCACAAAGATAATATTTTACAAAGATCTGCAACTCTTCTTCCTAAACCCTTTTTTGGTCGACGATGGTTTACAGAAAATTGCGTCACATTGCAATAATAGTGGCGCCATCAAAACACAATCGCGCAAGTGTTAAGTTCAGCTGGTACCGGCCCCAAAATGGAGAATCGCCCGGAAACATTGGGGAAGTCGATTCGCCACACACATACACACTCACCCAAACGCGCGCGTGCTTTTGTTAATCACCTTCCTCTACTCTTTACCATTAACTTAACATGCAAATGAGTCACTCGCAGGGTGCCCGAAACCGAGCGTCAAACCATCGTGCCCCGTCGTGTGTAGACAAACACATACAAATAGAATAGTACCATGTGTGGCGGCAGCATGCATACACCTTCGCAGGTGTTTAATTTAAAAAAGCACGTCAACAAGTGTGTCTCTATGCTTCAACAACGCACGCAGCCATCAGACAGTGAGACCAGTGGATGGGTCACTAGCAAAAGTGGCGGAAGGAAATTTCACGCCCAACAATCCGCCGCGACGGCCCTCCGCACCAACGCTAGAGTTCCTCTCGATACGACCACCACCGGAAGTTCGTTTGCGGAATTATTAATGATTCCTAAAGTAGCGAGTGACGGCGAGCCCGGCTTCCACGTTAGTTAGCCGAGGATGCCGGGTGGTGATCGATGGGTAGGATGTAATGACCACAGGGATTATACTAGTAATACGGAGGGCAACGGCAATGAGGAGGATGATAAAATAGAGATGAGAGAATATTATCTCTTTGCTGTGTTGTTATATAAAATCGATTAAAAATTGTCCGAAGATTACACAACGCGAAGTCCTCACCTAAACTATGACCAATCCGGAACATCCGGTGCTGCTTGGAATTATTATTGCTAATCTCGTCAAAGTTATTCAGTCTTAACAAACAATAAACAAAAGCACTTATTCCTTGTCCTGTCCCGATCATAGACCACACAGCAGACACAGGTGGTGCCTACACATGGCGCAGTGTTGTGTGCATGTTTTGTCCGCACACAAAAAACACGATAAAATCTGTCTGCCCGAGTTCCACAAGCATGTGCTTCCTTCCTTTCCTTGCCAACAGTTGGACACGATTGCAGGAAACGCCGCTTTGGCGTGTGAAGATTGGTTACGACCATGTAACACACTTGCTTTTATTATCATGTCCCAAGACCAAAGGCAAACGGGGAAAAAAATGGCTTCAGAAGTATCTCCTGGACACGATGATGTCGCGGTTCACGCGCTCTCGGTTGGGAAGTCTGTCATCCTCGCGTCACAAATCATAACCATCAACGTCGTGTGCATGTGTGTTTCTCCGTGTACAGACCAACCGCGTGTAATCGTTTATCGTGCCGATGTCGCAAACTGTACTCCCCGTACCAAAAACTCCAACTCCTGGCTGTGCCCAACGATGCCTTCAGTACGACTGTTCCGCGGAAAGTGGTTGATAAGCCAAAAACAAAAACCACCCTCCTCGACGTGACGAGTCTGGCGCGTTAAACGTTGTCGTCAGCTGCACGGGACTGGCTGTGACTAGCTGTGGCCAACGATTTCATCTTCCGAGAGCTGAAGAGATTTAAGAGATTTTTTGCTTCCCTGTGGGGTACCACCACCGATGGGCACAGAGACCGCATGAGATAAACTTATAAATGATGTAAGTCGTTCGCAGAAACGGAACTCATCTCTTGCTGCACCTCTTAAGGACAGTGAGGAAGATTATCCTCCAAGTAGATATGGCTTTGCTTAACATTTATACACAGTTCCTTAACGATGTTCGTCCGCACGCGGTTCATTCTGGGCCAGCTCAATCGATTCACGCCCTGCGGCGGGTAAAATTCCTTCGAAATGCTTCTACATTCACCGATCACTGTGATAAAACCGAACCATTTCCGTCATTAGCAGCTTGACAAAGGACATTGTAGCACGAAAGTTTTGTGTAACGCCGGTATGCCCTCGAGCATGATGATGTATAAACAATCGATCTCCAACTGCTCCGGTGGTCCCAACGCTCCACACACCAAGGCTAAGGGACAGGAACAGACTTTCTTTCCGAGATCTGAACGACCTTATCCAACGCGTTTGCGTTTCTTATCCTGCTGTGCAACAGGTCCTGCTGCTTCTGATGAGCGAGAGAGCAAAGTCAAGGATAAGTTCCTTCGAATGACAACGGACGACTTACCCGGAATATCGCCCGGAGGCTAAATCCGGGTCCCTTCTCTATATCACACCCTAAGAGACATTCTTTCCCGAGTGTTTTGAATAACCGAACGATTCCGAACGCCGGGATTACATCATCAATTTTCATGCAGGATTACAATCGTTGCCTCTTCTAATCCCGCTGCAGTTGGCAGGCAGTTGAATAAATTACGCACGAGAGCACGCGTTCCGTATAAAATTGACTTCAAAATTAACAGCTACAATTAGCGGCAGCTTATGTCAAGCCTAGGACACACACGCACGCCCTATTCTCTCGCAGCGACTCTGAATCCCGAACGAGAATGCCCAGTTTGCAAGGGATAATAGATGTACATCAATATTCATGAGCGCTGAGTGTGTCCTGTGCGCGTCATTATGGTAAAGGGGGTTTTCCCTGCGGAGCTGTGTGTCTTTCCGGAAGCTGCCAGCATTTACGCGCCCAGGATATATATGTAATATCAAAATGCTGTTCTGAATCACTGGACCACACAGCGTCCGGCCTTCTTACACTCTAAACCTAATGGAAGCTGTGAAGCTTTCTTGCCGCTGTCTTCCTTTATATGTTTTCCAAATAAGCTCGCACATAAGCCTTCTTACCAAGAAGAAAAAAGCATTAGACGGAACTATTAGCAATGAAGCAGGAAGTACATTTTAGCGCATTTTTCTATCGTGTTATGATGGCCTGCTGCTGCTTTTACAGCGGAATGACTCGTGTGGAATGTACTTGATGATTCATGCGTAGAATGATTCTGTTGTTAGTCCCCGCCCGTGTGAGTGGGTAACCGCTGTGGATACACACCCATGAAATATCGCATTATCATCACCATTGGTTTTGTCGCGTCTGATAAGGCGTTCGCCATTCGCTATGCTATTCGGCCATCATATTCTTGCCACGATCCGTTCCACGCCACACACACACACTCAGAGATCTCTCATGATGGAAGGCAGAAAAACGCCAATTCAAAACATCCATCCAAACCATGGCAAATTGAACGCCATCGTCATCATAGGCTTGGGCTTGGGATGAGGCAACATTGATGTGACCTTCTTCTCTTTCGCCTCCAAAAAGGTCGTCAGCGTCATCAGCGGCGCATCACCACCATCATCATGTGCAGATAGGTTGTTGGCATACGAGGCTAGCATAGCTGGCTATTGGCTCCTGGAGGACGTACGGGAAGGTGGTGGATGATACGAATGACGCCTAATTCAATTTGTTCAATTCGATTATCGAATTTTTAAGTTGGCTAACGTTCACACACCACGATCAGGTTATGTTGATCGTGCAATCAGTGCTTTTTTTGTGAGACAGTGCTGCGGTCAAATATTGCTTTAATTTGCGGAACTTTTTGTCAAATAAAATGCAATTTTGGTCAATCGCTACGAAATTTCGCCATTACGATGTATTAAGATACTTTAAAAAAGCTCTGGAATGTTCGGTACGATTCGCAAGTCGTGCCTAGCCCATTCGAGCGTGGAGGATCCTATCAAGTCCTTCTATTTAACAGAATTTTAGCTGCTTTACTTTTCTAGACACTGCTTCACTTGTAAACATGAATGTTTGAGACGATTTTTGCTAAAACGATATACTTCTCAACATTATTAGCATTGAATTGCGCATCTTTTCTGTTGTTGTTCAGGATGCAGCTTGATTGTTGTGGCTACAAAAACTAACAGTCTTGTGATAGGAAGATTGAACATTAATCCCAGATTGGCAATCAAGATTTAGCTACCTCTAGACTAGGCTTATTCGACGGTACAATACTAAGGTTATTTACGCTCCGATTGTGCTCCTGTAATGGGCTTCCCACATGTACCATAACAATTATAATCTTCAGAGTGACCGGAAGGTTTACTGATAGAGGCGCCAGTTTATATTACAACAAACGCCGGTATCAAACTCCATCTCGTGCATCGTTCCATCGAACGCAAGGCTGAATATCCAGCAACGGATAAATTAAATCAAGCCAGTCTCCTGAGGGTTGCACTGCTCAGGAAGAAGAAAAGGTAAATCTGGACTGTAAGGATGTTCCCCATACGGTTTCTGCTTCCTGGGATGACTACTAGGTCATGCCGGCCATATATAATGATTTACTAGACTTATTGATGCCACGAAAACCTCTAGACTTATTGATCGTTACGGGTAGATGGTCCGGACAAGATTGAATATCCTACCATAATTGGTAAAGATCGGTGTCGCCAATCCGCAGGACTGGCTATTCAGCAAATTTTTAATTCAAGTCACAGCAATTAGACAAGGTAGGCCAAGATCGAACACAATTGCACAGTCATACAAACTATACAGAATAATCGTAGTAGGGCATGAATTAAACAACAGAATGAGAACGATTCGCCCGGTTTTTGCTGAGAATCCGCCTAGCAATACCACTGCTCCAACGATGAGTCATTCGAAGGAACCTCATCGCATTCCGTTCACTACTTCACTTCCTTCCTATGCATCACAGCCTCAACTCATTTTAACGTACACATGTTGAACCTTCACCGCATGTGTTGAAATTAAGCAACAATTAAGAAACCAAACATGTAGAAACAAGCTAAGCCAAGCAAGTTTAACTTAATGAAGCTACGTTTTCCTTGCGCACGGCGCACACAACACATGTCTCTCTTTCCGTTTGTTCCGGCACAAATGTGGCGGACTTTGACTTTGCCGTTGCCACACCATCACACATCTTGCATCTTCTTATCCTCCACTCCTAAAACCATCTTGTTTCGTCAGTGTGTGCGCGTGTGTGTGTTGTTTTAAATGTTTTCTCGCACTTGAAATGCACCTTCGAGAAGCCAGCCGCAATGCACGAGAAATGGGTTGCGAAAGCAAATGAAGCTAACCACCAGCAGACCAGCAGACAAGGCAGGCGCTGCAGGCAACCAGGGCACAGCTCGAAGAACGGGGCAAAAGAAAACATCAAAGTGTTTGTGTGTGCAAATAGAGAGGCACCAGCAATACAACACCAAACCAAACCAAAAAAAAAAAGGTAAGAATATCGTCCATTTGCTTAGGAGCGCCTCATTTCGGATTCTCTGGCGACAAACTTTTTTTTCGCTTATTGCTTATTTCTTCTCCCCCTTGTTTCGTTGCCAAGTGCGTGCGCTTCCGCTCGTCTCCCCATCCCCGACCACCTCTTCCTCCACGAATCGGAGGATCGACGACGCATGGATGACTTTTTGACTGCCGTTCAGTTGGGGTACACCACCAACATATATGCGAACCAGCAACGACCGCGTGGGTCCCGAAAAAATAACCGTTCGTTGGCCAGAATAATCTCCATTCCACCGATGTGTGCGTGTGTTGGTGTGGTGTGGTTTGTGCACACTGACGCTTCATTCTCACCGTAAACCCCTTTCTCATCTCACCGCGAGGAGCCAGCTCACTGAAGAAGCTGACTCACCGTAAGCAAAAAAGGAGCTAGTTTCACTCGTTTTCTTTTCCCTCTTTTTCGACCGGGGAAAAGCTGATGTGATGTGTCAACGTACTCTCGTCAGGCAGAAATTGCGCTGCCTTTGCACTAAACAAAACCTTAAAACTCTTGAGCGGAATCCAACTGCCATCGCATTGCACCCAACACATCGGGAAACTTTAATTAACCAATTATCACACAACTGCACACACTTTTACCGTCTTCCCGGCAGCGGACTTTCTCGCGTATATTCACCCGCGGGTGCGCTGGCGTAGCTAAATTTTGTTGCAAGTTTGCTGTTTCAGGAAGAACATGCAGAGTATCAGAATGTACACCTACTTTCGCTACTTTTGGGAAAATTTCAGCCTCTTCCCCGCGCGCACACATACACACACACGACGCACATCTACCCAATCCCGTGGAATACCGCACCCAAGAGGAAGAGAACTGACCAGCTTCTTCTGTTCACACACACACACACAAACAAACGCATATGCACGACCGCACACACTTCCAGACTCGTAGCTTCGTTTTCTTCCTCGCTCTCTCTTTCTGTTTGCTTCTCTTCTGCTCTTTGTTTGAACTGCTGCTGCTGCTGCTGCTGCTCGCCTTCCGACGATCTTCTCTCTCTTTTCTCGCTTCTGCCCTTTTTCTCACCTTTTCGCTCACACTGCCGTTTACACGCTTCACTTCAGGCTTCCAACACGGCCACAGCACACCACACCACACCGTACACACACACTACGTACGTACACACGAACGCTGCCACACTAGATCTCACTTTACTTCTTCTCGATGGTGACTACTTCCACCGCACAATGCTGCAGGCCGAAAAAGTGCACCCACTTTCGACCGAACGCAAATCTCGCTGTGCTTTACTTAATCCAAATCTTGCCACACTCGCTGTACGGTAGAGCGACGGCACTTCCTACTTACGAGGCGATAACACTTTGCGCTCCGGGAAATCCTCGCAACGACGGTAATGCACACCCTGCTCGGACGACGTTTGAAATGAAATGCAAAAAGAGCCCAACACACATTCACATCCGGAGCAGCAGCCCGATGACAGCAGTGCGTCAGTTTGCGATACAGTGCGTGACAAAAAAACAGCAGGAGTTGAGCAGCTGCTATCAAGCAGCATTGTTTACAGCTCACTATTTCGAGAGTTTTGTATGCAAAAGCAATAGAAAGATGTGTTTAAATTTACTCCTACATGAATGCAGGTATCCGTGGGCCAACAAGATGTTCTATTGAAGGCTTTTTATGGAAAAAAGAAACGGGCAACGGGCGCACAGTTGAAATTCTGTCACATCATTCTGTGTATAACCTACGGTCGATTTCTTCATCGTCTAAGTTCCTGCTCCAATTCTGCGTTGTTCGTTGATTTTTCTTTTAATTTCTCAAAAATAAATCAAATGCCAAGACAATTTTAAAATAACTTACCAAATGTTACAAAGATTTTATTTGGATCTCCCTCTGAGGTGGAAAAAATATTGCAATAAAACCTGGAATCAAGTAAATCATTACATTTGATTATATGAGCAAGTTTAAAAAACTGCAATAAATTTTTCTAATCAGTATTTATTATTACCATACATCCCCCATCCAATTAGGCACATTTTCATTCGATCGTCATCATGTCTGAGCGGTCCGGGTGTCCACACACACATACGTTTTCCAACCAACGACTAGCGAACGGATTTTTTTTTTTGTAAAAAATGTATTCGTCAATGTAATGCGCGAATGCAAATAAGTTACATGCTAACATTGCGTATCTTTCCATCCTCTCTGTGCATGATGCTTGTTTTAACCAATGTTACTCTTATGCGCGCCGTGCTAGTACTCGCCTATCTCTGTCTTCTGTAATAGTGCAACACAACAGTTTTGGGCACTCCTTCCCTACACTACTAACCAAACCCCTGTTCCTGTAGTAGCAGCAGCAGCAGCACTCTTAACAAGTGAATATAGCCGATGAAATAATGAGCACAGTTAATCCTACGTTAAGAAACTCTAGCTGATAAATTATTCTTTCCCCCGGTATGTCTCTCTCGGTATTCCTGTTGCCTTGTACAGGCCTGAGTTTTTCATTCCCGTTTCGCATGCAGTATATGTATATCGATCATCGAAACACCCACAGAAAATATGCTTATTTCAATATTTCTGTGAATATATGTGTGTATCTTTTGACTGTGTTTTTTTGCTGTTGTTCCATTTTATATTTACATTCCCTACCTCTTTCCGCGATTGCTTTTTTCTTATTAACACGTGTTCCCTATCCATATCCCTACTATTCATTACTATTGGCTCAAAGTGCGTGTGTGTGTGTTTGCTGCCCTCCTAATGGTTTACACGAGACGATTTATTACACATAGCCGGATTAGTCAGTCCTTGCTACAAGAGACGGGGAAGTGTCGGTCCAATCGGAGCTTTGATCCCACCCCTGTGTGGTACGCTTTAACAGACCCTTGCGTCTGCCATATATCTACACATCATGGTAGAGTGTATCTGCCACAACAATACCTCTAAATATACAAAACAATATACAATTGAATCATTGGAAAATATTTACCCATAGAGCTCAGAGCACAAGTGTTTGTTTGACATTGGGAGCGGTGAGATTCCCAAAAACAAGCTTGCAAATAAATGCCAGCAGCAGCAGCAGCAACAGCTCAACACACATCGTTGCTTGCGGATGCCCCATGCACGTGATAGGAATTAGGTTCGG
Organism: Anopheles stephensi; assembly: GCF_013141755.1. Lineage (NCBI taxonomy): Eukaryota > Metazoa > Arthropoda > Insecta > Diptera > Culicidae > Anopheles > Anopheles stephensi. Next base: position 62,263,435 of record NC_050202.1, on the reverse strand, counting down.
TTCTGCATGATTTAAAAGTTGCCGCAAACAAGCTACAGCTTGTTGCGCACGTATATAGATATATTGCTAGTTTTAAAACGCCCATTTTAGCAAGACAAGCTAGACCAATGATTGCAAGTGCTGAGTGCCCTACTAGAAACTAACACAACATATTAAACCTTTACGCACAATTAAACTAAACTTACCAGCAAGAGAGATTAGAAAGAATTACTGTAGCAGCAGCATGTCCTATCCGGGAAACGGGACTGCTCGTTTTTCGAAAAGCCCCACTTTAACTAAAATAAAACTAACCTAAATATAAACTAACACTAATGTCGCCGCACACGTACTCTCTGCTACAGAGCAACAGAAAAAGGGGGGTAATTCTAACGGGAATAGCTTATGTAAAATGAACCGTGTCTAGCAAAAACAACTGCAAATCGAATAATGCTCATGTACGAAACGTGTATACTCTCTCTAGCCTTGCTCAATTTTTACATAAAATATTTATAATAACGATAATAATACTAAGCACTACCACTAACCAAAGCTTGAACTTAAAAGCCACTGCTGTGTGTGTGTTTTTTTTACAATATTTACTCTGATAAATGAAACGAATTAGGCTTCCTCTCTCTAACGATGCTCTTTTTGCTGCTTTGCTTTTGGCCCTCTCTGTATCTAACGAAACGGACGATTTATGTGAGAGCAACAACAAAAAATGCTTATGCAGATGGTACTAGTTTGTAGGTAAAACCATGAAGTAATCTTGTTTTCTGTTGCAGGCATACTCCGTCCTTACCCTTTCCCCACGGAGATTCTGAGCAGCTTTTCATCGTGATGGGAGGGACTGTGCCTTACAGCATTATGACGTCGAAAATATGTTTTAAAAATGCTGTCACACACGCACAATTTAAAATGAACGGAAACAAATAAAGCATTAGACCGCTCCTGAGGGTTGAGGGTGAGTTCTTGATGTCTTCTGCTTTGTATGGCCAGATTTGACCCTAACGAAAGATTGAGGGAGCTAGCAACAAACAAAACGTCGGCGTCACGGTCTTAAAATCATCATCATCCACCCTGTCTCCACCCTACGAATTGAATCCCTTTTTGACTCTGCATTTTGTGCTGCTAACCCCACTTGCTACCTACTCACCGTCGATGAACTACGATGACTGTGGTTTCATAGAAATCACACCCCCGCCGGGGACACTAGCCGTAGTACCACCCCCTACTATGCTGCTGCTCATCGCTCCCAGCACCTTCCTGGGCTCGGCGTTGTTGTTGTTGTTAAGTATTGCTGTGCTTTCGGCAGATGGTTGCTGTTGTTGGGATTGTTTACGCTGACGCACGCACGGCACACAGAGCGTCCTGAGGTGTTCGCGTATGCTCGTCAGCTCGTTCAGCCCGTACTCGTGCGTCCATTCGGCTACCATGGCCAGCTGTTGCCGCTGTTGAGCGGAAAGGTGTGGGTTCGGTTGACCTTCCGGCGTTTGGGCACCGCACATGCCACACACGGTGCAGATGCTGCAGTGCCATCGTCCTGTGGAAATGGGGAAAAAAACAAGGGTGAGCACTTCGGTGTAAGGATTGGATTCAACATGTCATGATGTCTTCCATTTTTGGCTAACTAGACTTATAGTTACCGCATAGGGTTATAGGAACCGTGTCAGATGAGACTTGAACCGCGGTTTCGCCTTGTGAAGACCAGCGCCGGTGTCGCAAACACCACCGGGCTCTCACACAAAAGAAATACACCATTCAACCGAGTGCGTTCAGCTCCAGAGCTAAATCCAGAGCTGAAGAAACCGGCATGGAAAATAATGCTTACCTTCGGGTAGATTGCGCAGTCCTTTGCAGGCTAAATGGTAACCTCGATCGCACTGATCACAGTACACCATTCTGCTATCGATTGCCGACGGTTTCCGGTTGCACTTCATGCACAGTTTACACTCCGAGCACTGCCACTTGTACAGCTGCACGCGATTATACATCACGGACGACATGCCGATACAGGACGGGTGCGCTAAGGAAGATGGTTGAACACGTTTCAGGTGTTATTAAACATGTCTCGCAGGGAAAGGATTAAATGCCGTAACGTTAGCAAGCAACCATACCTTTCCTTCGGCAACGACAGCAACGTACGAAGCGTTCCGGTTTGTGGTATTTGTTCCTATTCTCCGGACCCATGCACACGGCACACATGAACGGGTTTACCGGTGGCCGTTTCACTGGTGTTTCGGTATCCTGCATGCGTTTTCCACCACCTGCCGACGGTTGGCCAGCAGTGGTAGTAGTAGTAGCAGTAGGGACCGGTGCGGTTGCTGACGCGAGACTGTTTTTCTTCTTCACAGCATGTGCTATCAGTGGGACGTCAGAATCCTACGGAAGGGAAAAACATTCCATCTTCAATATGACCTCTTGACTTTTGCAAACCGAAGCATACTTACATCCGAATCGGTTGGTTCTTTACACTCGACACTCGTCGCCGGTGCAACCACTAAACCTGTACTCAAGGTTCTACTGGACCGTGTCACAGGAGCAGCAGCGACAGCAACAGGAACAACGGCAGGCGTCGGAGCAACTGGAGCAGCAGTTTCTTCTGTACTCTTTTCACATTCGCCAACCGCACTGAGACGACATGCTTCTCCTGCTTTTCGTTGTTGCCTTTTGCGTTCGTTTTTAACTCTTGTCTCATTGTCGCCACACTCACTATCACTGGAGTCACTGCTGGATGAGCCATCGTCATCGGTGCTGCTGCCACTGCTACCACTGCTGGTGTCACTATCGTCCGAGCTGCTGTCGTCGCTATCACTGCTGCTATTACTGCTGCTATCGCTATCCTCGAGCAGCCGTGCCTCTTCGGCAGCTACCAACCGGCGATAGCGCTCGGAGGAAACAATTTCCTGCAGCTCGAACGGATCCAGCAGAATAGTGTTGATCGGGTAGCAGCTGCAGGCATGACAAAAGCAAAAGAAGGAAAAGTATTATTACTACACGTTAAAAAGATAAATTATCTCAAAACAATTGTGTCGACACATACGCCAATTCCTCCGGTGTGTAGGTGGTGTAAAACTCGCTGAACTGGCCGGGCACCAGTGCCACCGGATAGTTGGTGGATGGTGCCTTCGGTGCCGGTTGCTGATGTCCCTCGGGGCGCACTGGCTGTGGCCGTTTCGGTAGCTGCACCACGTACGTCTGTAGATCCATGCATGCTCGCCTCGATTCTCGTCGTCTGTCGATTTAAACCAGAAAAAAAGCCCCAAAACCCTCCAATCAAAACAATGCTCCCAAACAAAACACCATGAAAACTCACTCTTTGTTAAAGCTACAGTTCCAGCTAGCTGCCGATTCGATGGCCTTTTCCTTCTGCAGCTGGGCACGATCGATCGGGGCGGCAGCGACCACCGCACCAATCGCTTCCTGCTGCTGGCGCTGCCGATTGCTCAGCTCACGGAAATGCTTTTCCCGCGTGTAGCGCGTGTACTCTTCATACTTTTCCGGATAATCGGTGCACATGATGTCCAGTATTTCCGACGCGTACACGGCCGTCAGCCCAAGGTCGCACATCTTCTCGGAGGCGAGCCCCTGCTCTAGAATGAAGTTACGCTCCTCCATATCGACCGGGCGACGCATCAGATCGGGATACTTGCGCTTAAAGCTCTTCACGCCCAGGTACTCCGCAATCTGTTCCTGGATCATGAACGTATCGGCACCGCGTGTGCCCGGGCTTGGCGGAGGCCATTCGTACTCTGCCAGCAGATCCACCGTAAACTGGGCTCGGCTGCGGATGGTAGAGAGAAAGAGAGAAAAACAAATCGGTTAACAAGGTGAATGAAACAAAAAAACAACAACACTTACTGCGAATCGAGCACTTCCATTTTGCCCTTATTTGGCCGTCGACTGCTACTGCTGCTGCTGTTACTGGCTGACGTTGCACCGGCCAAAATGGATTCTTTCTGTGCATCGGCCGACACCACGTTCGCCGTTCCGGCAGCAACCGCCGCCGCCTTGTCTTCCGAGGCGGTCGCATTCGCGGCCGACGATTGGTTGATAGCATCCTGCGTAACGCTGGCACTACTCAGGTACGAACTTTGGGATTCCTCGTTCTGCTGCAGATATCCGTCGCCGGAGCTGAGCAAACGCATCGGTGTGGTGAAGTTGAAATCTCCGCTCATGCGTGTGTCCTCTTCGAACACCTGAAGCCCACCACCACCACCGCCGGGACCGGTACCGTCCGCTGCGAGCGTTCTGCTGCTGGCTGTTGCACTGCTAGTGGACGGTGTGGCGACTTCCGCGCTGGATGGTGGTGTGTTGGATTTGATCTCATTTCTCGGCGTTTTCAGTGCGCGCACGTGCAGCTTTGGTCGGTTGGAATCCTACGAGGAAAGTGTAAAGCAAACATCATTAAAAATCTATTTAACTTCTTTTTTATAGGTTGTTCAGGATTATCGCTAGTCGGGATGATGCTATTTATGCTAGTTGATACGTTAGAAAAGGAGGCACTGATAATTTTCAAATGATCTTCGAACAGCTGAAGCAAAGCCCCCGTGTGCTGTGGTGTGTATGTGTAGTAACAGCAACACATCCGGTCCGTAGGCGACGAAGCCGCTTCGCAGTAGCGGATGTTGCAGAGCGATATCGGGCCATGGTTGTTACCCGATTTTGCGACAGATAAGATGGACAACCATGACACACGGAAGACCATTGGCTAACGTTCCAATTTCCAAACACACTATCTCTTATGATTTCCGGGGAGAATACTCTTAGGGAAAGATTAATGATAAAATCGGGTAGGTGGTCAATAAACCAAAGTCTTCCTACAAATGCGACGAAACAAATTGCAAAGGAACGCTGGATGCTACCCGGTAAAGCAATTTTAAATATTTTTTAAAATAAAATGCGGCACAAAACAGTAGAATACTCCCTTATGTTGCTACAGCACACACACACACACTCACCCTGGAGGAAATGTTTACGTGTGATGGTAGTTGTTCACTGCTACCACCACTATCTTGCTCTTTCCCTCATTACTATGCTGCTTATGCAAACGTTGCGCGTGTGGAATCAGCGGCAAAATATGGCGTTAAAGTTACTTCAAATGCAACCCCATTACTGGCTCCCCCCCCCCCCCCCCCACCTGCAGCAGCCCTACAATGCAATCCCGTTCATTACTTGACACACTAACGCATACGAATGGCATGTTCCGTGACGCTCACACACACCCACCGCTTGGACATGCACGGTGTGGTTTGCGGATGGGAAAGCGGCTAATGTGAATCGGAATACACTATGTGTTGCATTTCGGCGTGCACCGGCTGCGTAATGCACATATGGGGGGTGGCGTTCAACCACAAATCAGTGCCGGCCACCTTTGAGGTTGTTTAAAAGTACCCAGATACGTAAAACAACCAATGCTATCCAGCTAAGGAACTAGTACAAACAATAGTCACAATCAGCACCTGTGAATGCCTCTCGACATGCAATTTTTATGACTTGTCTGGGGTGTTTGTGATTGTTGCACAAATAGAAAAGGCCTTTTTCACACACACACAGGCACTAACGGATGGAGAGGGAACCCGTAATTTGATCGATTTCGAATGCCGTGCACCTTTTCGCTGTACAATGGGGAGCTTTACCTTGGGTACGCACGCACCTGACAACAGCCGGACTTGGGAGGAGTGTATCGACAAAAATCTCTCACAGAAAACTTGCTAAGAAAGCGCAAACCATTCTGCATGACACAAAAGGCTTGCTATCGATCGCACGCAAAGGGTACGATATCAATCATTCGGTCGTCGGGTTGGGTCAACCTATTTCGGAACTATGTATTTCGAGGAAAAAATAAACATGCTTCCGATGAGAACGCCATAACCGCGCCTTAGATATCATAAATACATGCACCGCAAAGATCAGACAGGGCCCCGCAGAGTATCTATTTCAGGCTGGAACGTCCCTTCGGCACATAATGCGCACACCCGGCGTGCGCTCGTTCTCTCTCTCTCTCTCTATCTCTATCTAGGTTATTGCACCCCGTAGAACCAACACTGACGCATCAAAAGAAAATATGACCTCCCCCCCCCCCTCCCACAGCCGTGAAGTTTCCCTTTCCCTGTGTGATGCTATTTCTGGTGTTAGCAACTTCAAACGCCACAGCATTCGGACCGTTTACTGTTGTCTAATGTCTTACTAAACAAGATGCTTTTCCTCGACGCCAGATAGAAAATACAGCATACGTGTTTTCCATCGTGTAAGGGGCTACCTGATTAGAAAATCAAAACAGATACAGCGAGCGACGGTTGCAAGCGGTCAATGGAGGCCGCGTGTACGACGACGACGACGTCATTGCTGCTGCTGTGCCGAAAAACCGAGCATTTTCCGAGGACATAATCGCGCCACTAGAGAGACATCGCGTGTGTCGGGCCAAATCGACGGAATCCCCCGATCGAGATGTCGGCATTTTAGTTTCTCCTTTGTAGGAGGACGGAGATTCGCCCCTGGTGCTCTACGGGCACGATGCGGTTACGACGTTCGTTTTGCTTTCGTGTCTAGCTACCAGGCAATCATAAATTCCCGAAGGAAACCAACCAGAGCGCACACCCAAAATCTAGATCTCCCACTGGTAACACACACAAAAAAAGAAGCCGCTCGTGCTCGAATTAATCTTAACGAACGGTTTCATCAAACCCCATGACTTACCAGTCCGCCCGCCATCGGTGTCATGAAGATGGCATTTTTGAGGTCAGAAGCATCTCCTAGTGCGGCGCCCGCAGGACTCGATTCTGCGGTGGTCATCAACATTGGCGATTCCATCTCTAGCCCCTTTCGACCCCGGGCAGCTTTGGTGCTGCCGCGTGTTCCTCCCTTCCGTCTGGTGCTTCCCGCTGGCGTTCCGCTAGCCCTGGCGCCTCGTCCTCGGCCTCTCACTTTCGCCGTCATGTCCGGTGCGTTCGCAGAGTGTTGTGGTGCCATTTGTTGCAGAAGCTGTTGCTGTTCCTCTTGCTGTTGCTGTAACGTATCGAGCAATTGTTTCGTTGCTGCTTGCTCAGCTGAAGTCAGATTCGCAAACCGCCCGATAACGTCGTGCGACGGTGTATCATCCGCTCCCGCAGATAACAGTGCGGCCATTGCTGCCCTTGCCGCACCCCGACCGCCCCGAGGTGTACGGGGCCCCCTAGAACCGGGACCTCGTCTTCCGCCGCGCGTACGAGCGCCTGCTCCACCGCGCGGTGTTTGCATGTGATTATAGAGTAGTTGAAAGCCTTGGGTAGCATCCGTCGAGCCGGCTGCTGGATCGATGGTGTTTGTAGTGCCTAGTGGGAGGAATACAGGTGAAAATGAGGAAACTTATACCGGCTGCTCATGATCCTGCTGTAGCCGTTCTCGTGTGGTCTTACCGATAAACAGTGGATCAACATTGCCCACCGCGAGTGCGCTAGCAGTTTCAGCTAACAGGGTTCCGTCATACAAATTACCCGGTTCCATCAGGTTCGTCCTACCTCTGCCTCGACCACGTCCTCGAGCCCTCGTTCTGTGTGGATGAAAAACAGATAAAAAACATAAGAATGTAATACCGGCCTTTAAAATAAGCGTCCTGTGTGCCAAAGGAGGAGATAGTAGCAACGCGACCCCCCCGTGTCGCAATTTATTTGTGCCAATTGAACAAAAAAAGCCCCATGAAAAGAGGTACGGCACAGCATAGCGCAACATACACTGCTCATTCCTTACCACCCCAGCATCCCTTCCATTCCCTCCCCCGTACCGTTTGTTCCCGGTAACTTCCCATACTCTTCCCGCGCGCGGCGCTACAGGTGGATTGTGGCAAAGAAAGGGCGCGGGCGGGTCGCGAGTGGGCCGAAGTTTGCACGGAAAGCGGGATTTGAGGCGCCGCTGCAGCAACACAGAAAAACATGATCCCACTACACCGACAGACGCCCAACCGTGCCAAGGACATCCTACCGATGGGAGCACGCTCAAGCGTCTAGTCAGCTGAAGCGTCGGAAACGACTGGGCCGCGCGCGTATGCTTACTCTCTCTCGTTCTCTCTATTTTTCTCTCATTTTTTTTTGCATTTGGAAAAAAAAAACTACGTTGCCAGAGTTCAGCGACGGAGCAGGCTTTGGTCGGGCGATGGGCTTGTCAATGCAGCAGACCGGCATGACAGCATACAGCGGCCGAAACGCAAAGCTCGACCAACATGAAGTTAACTTTGGGGGAGAATTGGGATGGTCTAGAAATGAAAAGTTGAAAAGTTATTTTAAAACCAGACTAGGGTAACTGCTCCAGTTACCTCAGGCAGTGTACCTATAGGCAGTGTACCTATATTCGGCAGGTCGGCAAAAATAGCAAAATTATGGGAAAAATCACAAAAGAAATGATCTTTCAACTTTTATACTTTTAAAGGAATACATCATTGTTTTTTCTTCAAATACGAAGTTTTGACGCAATTTACCGAAATATCGAAATATTTGTGCCGAGCTCAAAACATTTCATCAGATTGGCTTGGCGATTTTCGAGAGACGTCAAAATTTGGCAGTTTGATATCCAAAAATGGGCAACATAAAATTAATTATTTAACTACTTTCTATCAAGAATTTTAGAAAAGTAAAAGTAGAAAATTGTTTAAAATATTTTTCTTTAACTAATGACACCTTTTCGAGTGTTTCAAATCGTCTATTCGTGATGCCCAAAATAGGTGCAAAACCAATGTTTGCATTTTTGCTAATATTTCTACAAAACTGGGTTTTAATCAATAAATCATGAATGCTGAAAGATTCTTTGATAGTTTTACAACTAAAAGTAATACCACCATCAATCAAAATTATTAAGTTTAATAATTTATTTATTTATTTTTTTATTTATTTATTATTACGGACTGATGCCGTATTGTATTAAGTTTAATAATTGTTTTTGAATTTTTTTCTGATCAGCTGCACTAACGTGCCGAAAGCTGGTACAGTTACCCTACATGATGCGAGATGCCAAAAAGATTTCGGTTTGGGTTTCGGGAATTGGAGAAAATGCGTTTAAAAAGGAACAAGTGAAAAGAGGAGCAAAAAAATTTGGAAATATGTCCAAAAGAACTTCCCCAAGGGGGGAAAATAGACCAGGGATAACGCTTGTTGCACTCGATATTGGAAAATCAATTTTTAATCAGCTGTTTAAGTAATTTAAAGAAAATGTTAAAAAAAATACGAAAAGAGAATCATAACTTTAAAGCCCTAGGTTTAAGAAATTGACCTTACAGTCAAGGCAATTATTAGTTTCAAGGTGTAAGGATTTCCGTGTAACGTACTGTACGTAAGATATTTATTGCTGTTTGATGCTTTTATAAAGGCCTTAAGCACAAGAAAGCTTTACACAAGGCTTAATCCTTATCGTTTATACAGATTCGCACATATTCTATATAAAGGCTTCATCTAACGGAGCGTATTCCTTAGGTCGGGAAGGATTCGATGAAGTACTGCAAATTGCAATCGGCGATCCGGCGTTCAAAAAGGGCACAAAAATCTTTACAAAACCCACCTCGCCAACGAAAGAGCGAACTAGAATAGGGACGATTGCAGCAGCAGAAATGCTCTCCCCCCACCCCACAACCGTAGAGCCGCCGGAAGGAGAGCGTGTGACTGCAGAACAAGAACGCAGAGAGAAGTGGCACCGGCCCGAGAGCACACTATCGAGCAGCGATGAGAGCGAGAAAGGGCGGCGTACACACAACTTCGAACGCATGCATGTGATACAGCAGCGCCCGGGACGCATACACCGGCTGGCTGACGGGCTAGCCAGCGCGCGGCCGGTGATGGTGGTGGTGTGGTGGCTGCCTAAACTCTGACGCGGCAAGGTGAAAATTTGTTATGAAAGGAAGCATCAAAACGGAATCGAAAAAAAACACCACCCCGGAGAGGAGATTCAAAATAGGCGGGCGCGCGCGCATCACACCAGCAGCAGCAGCAGCAGCATTTCACAGACTAGACGCACATTGCAGAGTGTTTGGGGTAGCGCTGGGGTGGAGCGGCGGGTGGGGCGCAATAGGGAGAGAAGGATTGTCGAGATCGGTTGTTACTGGGGAGGTCAAGGAAGCGTCTGATGCGTGTTTTTGTACGGTGTGGTAGGAGTTGTTTGTTTGGCAGTCTGGCGGCGCTGATAGAAAGACGCGCGACATTATGTGCGCCGGTGAGTGTCAGCAGAGGTTCAGATTTAAAGGCACCGGACCAGGAGGAGTTCGAGGTGAAGGACGACGTCGCGATGCGTTTGCCGCGACTAATGGGGCTATCTGTATTAATCTTTAACTTATCTTTTGCAAAGCCGAGGCACGGTATTTCATGCAATTAAAATCAATCTTTTATCTACATAGGAACAAGAGGGAGGCTTTACAAAGTAATGGTAATCGTATTCTTGGGACTCTTATCCAGCAAGATCTATGGGATCTATATGAGCTTGTTAGCCTCAACCGCTGGAAGAAAGTAGTATCCAAAGATGTAAGGAACTTCTTGCACTTCAGAGATGTATTTGACTTTAACATCAAAAACATTAATCACATATCATGGACAATTTACATCTTCTTCTTCTTCCTTGGCACTACAACCTCGAGAGGACTCGGCCTGCCATTTCTGGCTTTCTGTGACTTAATTTTACCCGCAGTAAAGTTGTCAGCCTTACGTACGGAGAGGCGGTCTGGATCGGATTTGAACCCCGGTGTGAAGACCGGCCCCGCTGTCGTCTCTGCCACCGAACCGCCTCGATAATGTACTACCGGACCCAATTGTTGAGCTACCTAGACATGTCAAGCGTGTCCTTAACTTCAGAATGTATGGACTTACCTTGGCGTGCGTACGGGCGTTCTCGGTAACGGCATAATTCCTTCCATGAGCGTTTGCGATCCAAGCAGCCCCCTGTCGTCAGCTCGCAGCATTGGCGAACCACCATCCCCCCCACTTCCCATCGCCATTGCCATTGCTGCCAGCATAGTGCTATCACTTGAAACCGCTTCCAGGCCTCCGATACTTCCGTCCACCGAGTTGCTGTTGCCACCACCGTTCGTTTCCGCTGTCAAATCGACAGATTGCTTCTTAGGCCGGCCTCGAGCCCTCTTGGAAGGGGTCGCCCCAAACTCACCGTCCGTACGCGCTTCATCCACGCCAGAATCCCGGTCCTGGTGTTTGTTAGCGAGCACCTCCTTCAACAGCTGTCCAGCGGCACGCCGCGTACTCATGCGCACTCCGGCTGCCGGCGTCCGGCCGCTCGCAACCGGTGTTGTCGATGCCGGCACCGTTACGGAACTGCTTACCGAGCTAGCCACACTGCCGATCGAACTATTGCTTGCGGTGCCATTTTTCTCCACCTCCCCAACAACACCGGACATGGGTGCGTTGCTGTAGAAGTTCCCGCTTCCCGCAATCGACGAGGACGAAGGAACCGTTGGTTTCGATCCTGCGCGTAACAGACTCTCAAGCGTTAGCCGTTCGCGTAGGTTTGAAGCCGGCGCGGCGGGTTCGTCAACGATCATGCAGTCGGAACTAGATCCTTCCTCACGATCGTCCTGCAACAGTCCGTATAACTGGGATACTGCTGCGCTCGCGTCCAATTGCTGCTGCTTAGCGAGCGCTGATACCGCACTGCGACCGTTCCCTCTCCGGGGCTGGCGAGCACCAGCACCGCGCGGTGTCCCTCGTGTACGTCTCTGTTTGACCGGCACGGATGATGTGCCACCATCAGCAAGGGACGGGAACGACGTTCGATTTACCGCTCCCTCGTTGTTGGCCAGCGTCGGCGGTTCTGTGGCCGAAGAAGGTAAACGCGACACGGATGCGGCCGTTTGATCTTTCTCTTTCGCGACCGTTTCGTTCTCCGATTTGCTATCATCGTCTATCACAATTACGTCGCTGACTTTGTTCGGCGTACCGGTCGGCAGTTGCAACTGGTACGGATGGTGCTGAGTCTGAAGCATCGTTTGCCGCATCAACCCTTGGTGTTGATCCAGCACGCCCTGCATGTGTTGCGATAGCTGCTGTGACTGTGAGTGATCGAGCTTGCTTCGTTTCATCTCGTGCGATCCCACCAGCTCGCCCTGATCACCTCCGCCACCGGACGACGGCGACGCTGGGTCTGATCCGGCCGATGAAGAGGTGGCCGATGCTGATACCGACGTCGACGAAGCGCAGGATACCGACGACGAGCCGGATGAGGACGAAGGGATGGCTGAGGTACACAAAGCGTTCGAGGCTGGTCGTTTCAGTTCGTTCGCGAGGATAGAACCACCAGACACTGGAGGAACAGCACCCAGAAACTGTCCACCATCGGCACCCGTAGTAGCGCTGTCCAGCTGCTCGCCGCTTGTGGTCGTTGTCGAGGAGGACCCCTTGTTGATTTTCAGTATAATTCTTGGTGAATCCGACGCATCCGGTAAACCACTTCCGGTCGTGCTGTTCGTCGGTGAGTGATGACTGGCATTGTTTGTAACGACGGAGGACAAACCCGTACTCAGCATTAAATGTCGATCTAGAGCATTCCCAGTGGCAACTGCGTCTTCTTGGGGTTTCGGTATGGGCTTTAACGTAACCTTGGGCGTGGACAGGATCTCCGTTTCCTGGCTTCCGGGGTTGGCTAATGTTTTAATAGTCACTTTCGGTATAACGATCGGTTTACGCGTTTCTTCACATGAAGTCGGTGTTGAATCACCATCGTCCGACGTGTTAACCAACGTGTGTGCTTGGGCGTTCTTATTCTCCAAGCTGCCCAGTTCCGCCTCCCTGCGATCACAGTCTGCGCTCGGTGCCGCAGCAGCAGGTGGAGGGAGAATCGGTTTGATGTTAAGCCTGGTGACGACCGTACCCGTTGCCAATGAAGCCGAAACTCCTCCCGTCGACATGGAACTTGCGGATTCCATCCCCACTAGATCCCTGCTTTCGTGCAGCTGCGGCTGCTGTCCAGCCGATGAAGGTACTTTGATTGTCATTCTCAATGCTGACGGTGGCGAAGTTGTTGCCAGCGCGGCAGCAGAAGAAGAAGAAGCGGGCGCAGATGAAATCGAGGACGATGAAATTGGCGATGATTCGAGGGAATTAATACTGATCTCGCTGGAGCTGCTGCTGTCCTCCGCAGATTGTTTTGTCGGTGGCAGAATCGGTTTTATCGTGAGCTTCGGCACGGTGGGCGTCAACAAATTCGACGATGGGTTGTTTGCATCGGAAACACAATCCTGGCCACCCGGCGCCACTGCATCCTTCGGGGGCATCGGCTTGATCGTAAGCTTTGGAATCGAACTGGAGCTTATGTTAGAATGTTGATCACTCGGAGAAGCCGGTTGTTGGTGCTGAAGCTGCTGTTGCAACAATGGATGAGAAAGACTCGCCCCACTGCCACCCATCACTTGCTGGTGTTGCTGCAAATGTTCACCAGAACTGCTGCTACACGCGGCCATCGAAGGCAACAGTTTGGGAGAGAAGCTATTGCTCGTTGAAGACACCATCGAAACGTCGCTCGTTTCCGCGACCGTTCCCAGACCAGTTGTTTTGATCGTTAGCTTCGGCAGCTTTGGTGGTTCCGGCAGCGGTTTTATAGTAAGCTTCACGCCCTCCGAACTGGTTAGCACAGGAGACGAACCCGTCGACGAGGTGCTACAGCCACCACTCGAAGACGATGAATTGTTTACGCCTGCAGACAGCGCTGCTCCGTCCTGTTGTATTGCTTTTATGTGCAGCTTCGGTATGGGACCGCCGCCCTCGGCAACATCTGGAACATCTTTCACGCGCAAACTGTTGTGATGATGGTGATGGTGCAGATGCACCGGATGGTGGTTATCCATTTTTATAGTTAACTTAGGAACCAGCGGCGTTGGCGAACCCGGCGTCCTACTGCTCTCTCCCCGGCCTCCTACCCCGCCGCCGCCGCCGCCATCCATCAGCAGCATGGCCGATGGTATCCCACCATCGTTCGGGTAAACCTGCGATTCCGACTGGCTCTGGGCGTAGTGATGTTGCTGCTGTTGCTGCTGATGATTGTGGTTGTTAACGCCACGAATAGTAAGCTTAGGCACAATGTGAGGTTCAACCGCTCCGTCCCGACCGTGGCTGGCGGGATCCAACGAGGAAACGGAACCTTTGATGAGTAACTTAGGAATAATATGCATTTGCTGCTCCACCGACAACGCTACCGTGCCACCTGCCGCCGACGAACCCGTTTCGCAGACGGACGCCGTGTCATTGGCCGGGTTGATGATCGGCTTAATGGTAAGCTTTGGAATGCTGCTATACGATGGTAAGGTCGAACCGACGCAATTATTAGTGTGATGCTCAGCATTGTTTTGCGAAGCAGAAGAAGGCGCTGACGATCCCGCTGAACCCCCCACCACCATCAACGAGCTTTCTACCGTTTGCGGGGGTTTCGGGGGCTTGATTGTTATCTTCGGCGAACCGGGCACATCGCGGATCGTGGGTGACAGCTGCTGAAAACTGTCCGGCGTAGAGCTCGCACCCGGGGTAAGTTTTATGACCGTTCGAAGCGGTTCCCGATCGCGCGCTAGGTTGATTTTTAACGGTTCCACTTTCCGCTCGCTGGACGGCAACACGACTACGCAATCGTTATCGTCCTCGCCCGATTCGACCTCACCGAGTGGTCCTCCTGCCGTCGGTATTGACCGGTGGTGAGATTCCTGAGGATCGCGCATTGCGCTACAGTTGCTGCTACCGGGTCGGCCGTGATTGAAAATTTGCTCAATACTTCCGGTATTCGACTGTTCCGGCACGGTCGTTGTAGTGTACAACAGCAGCTCGTCTGGTTCGGGAACGCCGTTACCACCATCCGTTAATGCGTTCGAATTGGAATTTTCCACATTTTTCTCCGATATACGGCTTGATGCAGCGTTCAGGACTGCTTGCAGGGTTGTTGTTCCTGGAAGCGTTGCGTTTGCTCGGTTCTGATTAATATTCGCGTGCTGTTGAAAAGAACCATCCATTACAACAGAATTAGCATCAAGCGCAACATTTGTCCCATCGTATGATCGTACCAGCGTTGTCCGTTCACCGTTGGGGGCATTCGTTTGCTGTGTCAGTGGCTGCTGCTGGTGATGGTTGCTAAAGAAATGTACAGGTTGCTTCGCTAGTACAGCATCCTCGCCTACGATCGTCGCTACTTGTTGCTTTTCTTGTCCATCCGACACGCTTACACACGGAATAATCCTTCGTCCATCAATTTCTGTCAGATCACGTTCGCCACTGTTCATTTTCTTCCGCAAGCGACGAGCGTTAAATACTTCCGCCTGTGGTACTACGTCCCGGTGTGGTGCAACAGTTACTGGTTGTCGTCCTGAAGATGTTTGTTGCGGGCGCTCGATTATCGTGTAAGGTATAAATATGCCTCGGAATACACCTTTCCATTGCTTGTCTGTTGTAAATGCTAGCACAACCTCATGGACAAACTGTGCTAATTGTCTTTGCGACGGGCAGCATGTCGACGTACTTAAAACAAAACACGAATCACTTGCACACACTTACACAAAACAGAATTAATTAAAAGCTGTGCCAACATCCCCCTAGGCACCTAGGCACTTTCAGCTATTTTCCAGTAAATAAACGAGGATCTGCTGTAGTATCCTTCCGTAAACCCACAAAGTATCGCATCACCCCCAGCAGTTTTCACACTTTCTTGTTTTTTGTTTCGTTTTTCTTTTTCACTTTTCACTCAACATGCAACACCATCGCACACCACGGAACAATCCTTCACCGGGTAGGGAGTGATCTATCATTCCCTTTGTTAATTTTTTCGGCAAAATTGCACATCGAAGGTTACCACTTCTGCTGGCAGAGAAACACACAACCTCTTTGCCTCGCACACGGTTCAGCATCATCCGGCACGGATGTCTTTACACCCCCTGCGTATGTGTCTGTGGGGAGGTCATCACTGTAAATGGAAAAATGGAAAATTATTAGACATCTTTCTTGTGAATGGCCGATTTCGTTTCCCCCGAATACCCTCCGTTTCCGTCAACACATTACGCTTTGTCTATGTAACCCGCACACCGCCTGCTTCGATTTCTTTGACAAAAAAGAAGAAACAGTGATAGAAGAAAGAAAAAAAAAACACCGTTCCACCTGAAGCAGTACAACGCGCTATAGATACGCACAAACACACGCTCAGGCGTACACACACGTACACACTGCACAATTGATCAGCAAATAACGCACTCTAATATTATATTGATTAATGTGTCGCTGGCGCTGTTCCGTTCGCTTTTCGCTGCTGCTTGCTTTGCTCTGCAGCCTCCTCTACTAGCCTAGCGCCATCACGGTGCAGCCTGGCTGGAGTCGTTGAACATGAATCGGACGAAGACCGCAACCCCACAGCTGCTGTGCTTGTTGGCTGGGGTAAGCTGCTGGTGCTTGCTTGCGTATGTCGACGACCATTTTCTTTCTGCAGTTCAACTCTCAACACACCGACAAAAACCCAACCAACACTGTGTCAGTGCGTAGCAGCGCAACATGACGTTTGCTGCTACGTGGTTGAATACTTCACTTCTCAGCACATTCAGCGCCATCACCCCACGGCACACACATTGCAAAAGGGTTTGTGAGCGAAAATGGACCCCTTTTCTTGCCTTTTTCAACGGCAAAGCATAAAAATGCAACTAACGAACTGTTACGTATGTCTAAACTATGCACTACTGCTATAAAACACGCTATCGGACGCTGTAAAACACCAGTTATTAGAGAGTACGATGGATGAAACTTGGATCTTCTCCCTCGCTACTTTCCCAGCATGAGCACTTGCCAATGCAGGAGATTAGAATACCGCGCGAATACACAAACTGGACACACATCAATGGCAATCGATTTGAAGCTCTGATGACACAAAGAACTCAAAGAAAAGACGATCAGCACCGTATGTAAAGAAGGTCGTGAGGATGAATGAATTTCAAAGATGCCCTCGATAACTTCCCAAAGCACGCATACAGACACACGCTTGCACACTGACATTAGGGCGCGCTACTTTGCACGGTCACAACCACAACGGGACGACACGATGACCGCGGTCTGCTTTCAGAACGGAACAAAGCTACACAACGTACTGGAAAATAATGCACGCGCGAGATCGTACAATGTTTTCCTTCTTGGCTGTAACTTAAAAGTAACACCATGCACGATGCACCACTTTTTTGCTGGTCTTTTACCCCGTCTGCCAGTACGGTTGTTTGCGCGCTCAGTTCCAGAACCACACTTCTTCTTCTTGTTCTTGGTGTTTGTACCAATTGCGTACGGTTCATCCAACGGGTGGTTCGCAGCGTTCAACGTTTTAATGGGACTTTATCGATGAATCAGAAAACGCCAACCACAGCCTGTGGGGCATTGTGGAAGTGTTCCGAATTGCAATCAATTACGATAAAACTATTCCTGCTTCGTGAATGTGTTTATTTTCCGAAAGATCCTTCCGTGCTCGGAGGAAAATAATAATTGTGACGTTTACCCAATCTGAATCCGATGGATTTATAGCGCGTTGTTGGATACTTCGCTTTTTTATGGCTTTTCCTGTTTCAATGGTGATTTGGAAATGAATTTATAACGAATTGCTTCATTCAAAAGCCCAAAAACTAAAAAAAAAATCTTTAAAAATCCATCATACCTCATTTTTATAATTAAATTCTTTGCACAACTGAAAATTGTATTCTTTCGAATATGATCTAGAAAACTTGTGATGAAAAATCCACCGCAGTGCAACTTTTAGATCAATTTCGCTGACAGATGTTTGCCATAACCAAAAGCGCAACAAAAACGACGAGAACAACATTCGCCTGCCGGTTGTGGAATCCTATTTATATTAGCTAATTTCTACCCGAAAACGTTTTTCAAACTAACCCAAAAACGCTCGTAAACACCTACACCATGACTACCTTGAGGCCCTTCACCTGCGACGATATGTTCCGCTTCAACAAAGTGTAAGTGCTAGCCCCTCTCAACATAAATTCCCACCCCAAGTATCAGCAGTGCTCTTTTCATCCTGCAGGAATCTGGACCCGTTGACCGAAACCTATTGCCTTTCGTTCTACACGCAGTACCTCGCACATTGGCCAGAATACTTTCAGGTGGCTGAATCCCCGACCGGAGAAATTATGGGCTACAGTAATGTATAGCTTCAGAACGCGCTCCTGGCACAAACTTACTAATACATACCACTTTGATACTTTGAATTCGTAGTTATGGGCAAAGCGGAAGGCCAAGGCGAAAGCTGGCACGGTCACGTAACGGCCCTGACGGTGTCGCCCGACTATCGACGTCTCGGTTTGGCAGCTACCTTGATGAGCTTCCTTGAGGACGTGAGTGAAAAGTAAGTCGACAAACATCTGCTCTTGGGACAATTTTTCATCCTCCAATGGTTGCTTTGTTTTTCCTTTTGTGTTGTTGCAGGAAACGGTGCTATTTTGTAGATCTGTTTGTGCGCGTTAGTAATAAGGTGGCGATCGATATGTACACCAAACTAGGCTACATCGTGTACCGGACAGTGCTCGAGTACTATGTCGGCGATCCGGACGAAGATGCGTACGATATGCGAAAAGCGTGTTCGAGGGATGTACAAAGAAAATCGGTCATACCGTTAGAGCATCCGGTGCGTCCAGAAGAGGTGGACTGATAAACCGTCTCGAGTGTGTAAAATAAAACCCCCAAACGTGCACCCAGCTTTTCGTTATCTTCCCGGTGCTTTAAAACGGAAAGCTGAAACGAAGTTTTATTTTCTTCGGTTAATTATTCATCGGCTCCCTTTGGCTGGTCGGATTCTTCATCCTCTCCGCCAACGTTCATTTGTTCCTCCTTCTCCTCCTCTTCCTCCTGTTCCGGTTGCTCTTGCTGGTCCTCGCTAGTGCCTTCTGCTTCTGGTTCGTTCCGATCGCTCTCCATTACGGCGGCCATCGGAACATCCGTGTCCTGTTTGCGTTTCCAGTTCTTAGCCGCCGCAAGCAGCTTCAGATTCGGTCGTGCCATTTCGTCCTCGGGGAAGATGAAATCGAACACCTCCTCCCAGCCCTCCTCCACTCCCAATTCGGACACGATCTTCTGGCGCTTCTTCACCTTGCGTGGCATCTTTTCCAGCACCTTCTTGAGGCTCGCTTCGTCACCGTGGTCTCGCTCAAAGTCACGCCATGCCTCGAGCACCAGTACACGCGATTCTTTCTCTGCCAGTCCCTTCAAGCATTCGTTGGCTCGCTCGTAAATGCGCCGGGCCAGTGGTACGTTCAGTCCTTCCTCTTCATTTTCAGCGCTTATCTCAAACTTTGCGTACGAAATCCAAACCTTCACGTGCACCGTACGTTCGAGCAGGCGTTCGTAGAGTTGGCGTGCCAGCTGGAACTCGCCCTGCTGTACCTCAAAATCGATGTAGCTCTTCCACAGCAGTTCGGGCATGTCGAGGCGCGGTTGCTGTATTGCCAGTTCGTAAATCGCCCGTGCCCGATCCGTGTCACCGAGCAACGACTCCAGCTCGGCAAACTTCATCCACGTGGTACAGTTCTCGGGACCGAACTCGAGAAACTTTTCGTACAGGATCCGGCACCGGTCAAACTCACGCAACTGTATCTCTAGATCGATGTAGCCGCGAAACAGCTTATCCCGCGGGCAGCGCCCAATCGCCATGCCAAGCGTTTTGCGGGCAGTTTGTAGGTTTTTGCAACGGATTTCGAACTGAGCATAAAGCAGCCAGATCTTGCTGAACGTGAACAGCTTGTGCGGTATTAGCTCGAGACAGGTGCGATAGATTTGTCTCGTCCGCTCGAGATCTTCCGTCTCCAGCTCCTCGTACAGCGCGTAATTGATCCACAGGTAAATGTATCGACGCCAGAGGTTCTTGTCCTTTGCGGGTGGAACGTTCGCGATTGCCCGTTCATACGTTTCGCGTATTAACTCGGGGTCGTTTTCGTTCTCCACCAACCGTAGATAGTCGAACCATGCGTCGTAGTTGGTCGGATTGTCGTTCACCTCCTGCTCGTACTGGAACTTGCGCTTCGACACAATCACGTCCTCTATTCCCGACCGATCGCCGTACTTTTTCTCGTGAATCGTGTACGCTTTGTACAGGTCTGTGGTGCGATCCTTCGGCAGATGGTCCAGGGCGTACTTGTAAATGACCCGGACGCGATCGTGCTCTTTCTGACCTTCCTCGAACCGGGCGAACGCAATAAACAACCGCTCGTCGGCGTGATCGTCGCCGAAGAATTCGATTGCCCGTTCGTAAACTGTGCGCGAACCATTGATGAATCCGTGCGCTTCCTCGAACCGCGCAAACTTGATCCAGTTCTTCACCTCCGGATGTACCATCACGAACCGCTCGTAGATCGTCCGTGCCCGGTCGATCTCTTTGTAGCGCAGCTCGAAGTTGATGTACGTCTGCCAGGCCTGTTCCTCCGGTTGCCATTCCATCCAGCGCTCAAACACCTGCCGGGCGCCGGCCACATTCTCCAGCATCTCCTCCATGTACGTGTACTTGTACCAGAACTGATTCACGCGCGGCATTATCGTGACCGCACGGTCCCACAGATTGCGGGCGTGATTCACTTGCCGATGTTTCATCTCCATCTCGGCGTACTTCAACCATATCGTAATGTTCCGATGCTCGTTGTCGATCGCCCGCTCCCAGATCGACCGGGCGCGCTGGATTTCCTTCTGCGATTCTTCCCACTGCGCGTACTTGATCCAGTTGCTGACCACCATCCGGTTCTTGCGCAGGTTGTCCTCGAACGTTTTGCGCTTACGCTGCTGGTAGTCGGCCAGTTCGGCGGCATCGGAAATTTTTTGCTTCGGTGGCGGTGGCAAAATCTCCAGATCACGCTCCTTCGCTTCGCGGAGCAACTGTTCCGCCGTGATCTGCACCTCCGCCGGTGCTTTGTTTTTGACCTACAATCACAAGAGCACATGGTAATAATTTTGTATGAAACTATACGAGCAATACATACCTTTGCCACTTTTGGCATTTTCTGTGGTTTTTCCATGATTATGGAATGATTTTTTACGGAATTTAGCACGAAAAAAGTTGGCGGCGTTCTATGCTGGAGCGCTTGGTCAGGAGAATCAAAACAAACAGAACTGTCAAACGGTTTACAGTGCGGCACAAACTTTGGGCGGCGCTTGATTGTTGTCAGTCGCACTAGAGTAGGTTAGACGGTGTTCTCGTAATAGACGGTTGTTGTTATGGCAATATTTTTTAAAAATTTTGTTTTTCTATGTGTTTTCTATTTGTTAAAGTTCTTAATAATATTTGCGCTACTTTTTAGTGGTTAATTGTTGTAAATAATGATAATATATCTTAGCTTAACCGGCCTGCTAGATCATGGTAGATAAGGCTTGAACGGCTAAGCCCTTGGTATACTAGGACACGACTACTACGAGATATCTGAGTAGCCGAGGCTTTTCGCTCGAAAGAGCCCTTCAGACGATCAGACGATGTTTTGGAAGGGGAGGTTCATCAGATGAAGAGAGTTCTTTCTCCTAGTGGCAGATACTTAAGACGGCAGGCTTGGACGACGTAATCCTCTATGCAGTCTCTTGGTACTCGAGATGCCTTGAAAGGCAAGAAATTTTGGATTACTAGTTCTTTTAGACGAGAGAAGGCATCTTGGAAGATGACGTACCTGGAAGGGCCATAGATCCAGCCAAATGAAAAATGGGTTCCACTGCCACTGAGCCAGAGCTTAGTTTTTTTTGTGATAGAAGATAATTCTATAGAGTTTTGTCACCTTATTGTAAGTCAGCTTGATTGTCTTTAGTTTAAAAATTAGTTAAATATGTTTAACACGTGTAATAAGCTGCAACAGTAAAATAGATGCACCATTTTATCAGCATGCTTCACTTCGAAACTTTTCCACCAACGTTTTGCTAATATTGTGTGAAACAGTCCCCTATCTAATACATCGCTTTCGTCCTCCTGCTTGCTGTTCGCGTGTGCAATATACCACCCTCGGCTGGAAGAGGCCGGAATCACTTTTACTTGCTAACTCTTCCTCAATTTCAACCTCATTACGAAGGGCAGCATCACCTTATTAGTCAGGGTCGGATAATCCTGCGGTTTGTGCAAACGGTACCGAAACCAATCCAACAGACGGACAGACACTTACTCAGCTGAGGACAGCTTTACCCATCCAGCCCAGACTCGTTCTAAAACCGATCGATCGATCAATGGAAAGGGTTGAGTGGAACGGCATAACGCGACAGGAATACGGAACCTTTCATCATGGTTGTATATGGTGCCTGGAATCGCAATTGGTGCGTACGGGACATCGCCAGCATGTGTAACAATGAGGAAATGCTTTTGGCAATGCACAGACAATGCTTCCTGGATGTGTGGATAAACAAACGGGTTTAATGCGGACCAGTCGGGGGCGCAAATTTCTATCTCTCCCTTCCGCATTCCATATAGATCGTGGCAGGGGTCGTGCATAGCCATTGGACAGAATATGGCATTGTAACGGGAGGATTCCGTTCTACAATAAAGAGTACAATCCCTTCTGGAACCCGGAAAAACCGAACCGCCGAGGGAGGAAAATAAAGTGATAACGAAATAAAGTTTTCCATCTTGAAACTGGCGCAAAAAAAAGGGGTTGGAAAACCAATCTTCCAATACACAAAAATATTGAAGCATCTGAGCGTTGTAGGGAACCCGAAGACTGTACGTGTTATAGAATTGAATATATTATAACCTAACGTTTTCTCATTAATTTGCTATCCAGTATTTTACAATAAAGAAAACTAAATGATTTTCGCAATTAAACCAATTTCTCTGTCACTGTACAAAGCCTATTTTTGAAATTGTAAATCCCTTTCTACCCACTTTGCCGAGCGTAGAATGGTTTAAATCTTTCCGAAAACATATTAACTTTACACGATTGCCACCATAAATGTGACCTCTTCGGTAAAAACCCTTCCATCCCTTACCTTCCCATCAATAAAAGCGCAAAAGTTGGGGGACGAATTGTTGTTGACTTATGGTGGCGCGGGGGCGCGCGCACAGAACACTAAAGTTAAACAAACGCTCATAAACATCCGATTGTTGCCCGATCTTTTGCAGAAAATCATAACCGATTTTCCACCACGAGAAGAAGAAAGAGAGAGAGATAGGTGTGTGTGTGCAATAAACAACAATTAAACAACAACCTGAGAGCGGGGTGGTAACCAAGGTAACGAAGGAATAATTACATAACGCGCGGGCCTCTGTGACAGTCCATGTGATCGTGTCCGGCAAACGACGATCCCTAGTAGGCGTTGGACGTTTAGCAGTAAACTTTATTGCTTTACCCCCAAAAACTCCCTACAGGTAGGTGCATTCCATTTTCATTACAGATACACACAGATAACCCGTGATGCACATACACACATGAAGTACTACAATATTTGCATACGGGCATGGCAAAAAGGATTACGCCCCGTCTTAACTCCTTTTCGATTTTGTTGTCCTTTAATAAAATGACGAGTGTCCCTTCTTTCTCGAGGTCTGGAAACTCGAAACGGTTGACCCCTTTACCCATCGACGGTCGGTGACCATTGCATCCGTTCCGGCACAAACTGCCCACAATGGACCATCCTGGTGGACCTGGTGCTTGGGTCGGATGAGGTCCCTTTTTTTTGCTTTTAGCCAATAAATGGCAAGATTAGGTAAAAGCGGCTGAAACGAGACTGTCCTAGGAGGGCGGATTTGGAAAGGGATCGTTTGCTAACCCTTCCTTCTTGCGCTATGTGTCGCTTCGCCGTGGTGGGGCTTTATTTGCATATTGACCATGCTACGGCCCATGCTGAGAGGTTCCGGGAATGATGGTTGGAACCCTTGGAAAAGGGTTGCAAATCGCTGTGTTGCATTCCAAAGTGCGTTTCTGGAAGAATTTTGTACGTTAATAGTTTTTTCCTCTGTAGTATTAGGTCAACGGATACTACACGCTATAACCGTTTTCAGCTTCGTTTCTTTAGCTGAAAGGAAAATATTTATTTAAACCATACCCGGTCAAACCCGCTTTCCGAAATGCACTCAACGCAAGCCGGAAACACTGAGTTGCTTGTTGCTTTCGTCCTGGCAAATACCGATGGCGACGTTGTCCTGTTGGCAGTGGCCTTCGAGATGGGACTGTGTTTTGTCGCCGAAAACGTACAGGACAGTTGCGCCAGGACGGCCAAATGACCAAAGCTAACCGCCGGCTAACCAGAACAGTTATGTCAACATGGCGCAAATCTTTTGTGTCCTTTCGTGTCCTTTCGGGAAAATCTGGAGTGGGGTTTCGCTTTGCTTAAGTTAGCGGCACCACAATGGGTTGCGAGAAGATGTTTTTGTTTTGTTTTTAACGCATCACAAACAACTGGAGAGCCGGAAGTCGGATGAAGAGGTTAAGGTGAATGCTTATGAGGCAGTTAGAAGAGTAGCAAGATACCCATAATGCTTTGCCTAAGATTTTTTTGAGTTATTATAGTAAAATAAAATAAAAATGATTTAACTTTTACTAGCCGTTCCACTTAAAAATAAATGAACATAAAATTATACCATTTATTGCTTCTATAACATGTTTCATTCCAGTAAATTCAAATTTTAGATAAAAATAAATTTTTGTTAAAGATAAATAGCTAAATCCTGATGTTCAGCACCACAAAATGAGTGCGATACTGTCCAATGAAAATGGTCCAAAACCCCTATCAAATAATTTGGGGCGGCCTGGTAGTAGTTGTGTGGTCGTTTGGCCAAGAAAGAAGAAGACCCTATCAAATAAACAAAATGGCGAATGTGATAGGAACAGCAAGTGATTTCATGATCCTAAAGAAAACATAAATCTCGTGAAAATATCGGAGAGCTCGTAAAAATGTTAGTAAGCATGTTAGCATAATGTATCAATAATGTTATCAGACAACATAATAAAATAGTCACACAACGGATTTATACAATTTTACACAATTTTTCTCTATTTATCAATTCTGCCTTACATGTCCTAGATGCCTTAACTAATGAATACTGCTTACAGGTATCAGTCATCCGAATCGTGCAGATTCGCTCCAAATTCCCTCCAACTTACGCCTAACGTACTTCGCACACAATCGAACGATCGCATCAAGCGATCTCGGATCTCGATCGCGCAGTCAGCACTTCACTGTACATGTAGTTATAATAGCGAAACCCTCCCGGCGCAACTATTTACACAAGCAAACCCGAAAAGGAAGCCGCCTACGAAGCTGCCACCGAGCTCGTCACGCCGTACAGGGCGAGCTGCTTCCGGGCGGCCGCCAGCTCAAACTTTAGCTCGATGTTTTCCCGCTCGAGAAACGCTGCCCGGATCGCAATTTCGTCCTCCTTGATGCGGCGACGATCGCGCGACTTCTTCGCTGCGGCATTATTTTTCTTGCGCCGTTCGTAGTAGGCCGAATCTTTCACGGACGTACCGCTGCTGTTGCTAGCGTGGTTTTGGGCTGCAGATGCTGCTGCTTCTTCCGCTCCTGAGCCTGCCGTGGCAACGGTTGCGTTTAACTCCGCCCTCGACGAAGCGTCCGACGAACCAATGACGTCACACGCCATTTCCAGCGTATCCTTGCGCGATGGCGTCACCGGCTGCCGCTGATTGGTTGCTGCATATTGCGCCATTTCATCGAGGTTCTGTTGCGCTTTCGCAGCCGCCATGCTGAGCACGTGGCGTTCGTTCGAGGACGGCTTTTCGTCACAGGACTCGGATGACGATGCGTCACTCATGGCGGCGGACGGCGCGTTCGAGGAGGAGTGGCCCGATTTGGTGGAGTTCGCTAGACGGCGCATTTTCGGGTTGGAAACGGTCGGCTGGCCACCGTTGGCGGCGTGTATCTGTTCCAGCATACGCTTCCGGAACAGGTTGTACTTTTCGGCCGAGTTTGTGTCGAGGATGGTGTCGCTGGCGACAAAGCCGGCCGCCAGGCTGAGTGGATCGCGCGGATAGGCTTTGAACGGTCGGGAGAGTTTACCGTCCCGTCCGACCACCAGCGGGTACTGTTTGCCTCCGTCTTTCGGTGTGTTTGCGCCATCTTCTTTACACTTGCGCTGACTGGAACTGACAAGGGAAGTACCTTCGGAGCCTGATTCGGACAGTGCATCGAGCTCGCGGAGACGAATGGGGCTAGGGGAGAAGGCTGCCGGTGAGGTTTGTTGCTGCGGTTGTTGCTGGTGCTGCTGATGGTGAGGATGAAGCTGAAGTGCCGACGGAGGTAGCAGGTAGGAAGGGATTGGGGCCACTCGGTGCGCTTGCTGCAGAAGATGCTGCTGCAGGATGTCCGTTTCGGGCTTGGGAAGTCCCATACCGTGCCGGTGGAAGGCTTGCACTGCCGGGGCCAGTTGGGATTGGGCGTGATGTGCCAGCTCTTCGAAGTGAAGCAGTGATTTGGTCGGTGATAAGCGACGAGCCCGCACGATTTCACCGTAGTTAAGGAGAATGGTGTTTTCCGCGTTGCCGGAGACGGTGAGGTCACACTGCTGGGGGGAACTGTGGTTGCTGGGGGGTGGCGTACCACCCACCTCACTGTAGCAGTGATAGGCAGGTGAAGGAGTTTTCCGGGCGTCCAGGGAATCGCGTCGCTTGGACAGATCCAGCACGCCGGAGTCGGTCGATTGGGGACGACAGTTGGGGTCGGCCATTTTCGGTGAGGCGGGTGAGTAGAGGGAAGGGCTGAGACGGGGTTCTGTGGAATGGAGAAGAAAAAAGAAATGATTAGCAAGCTATCGCAGTTGGCTTAGAAATTCTAGAGCGAAAACTCAAAAGGATGGCCGGAGATTCTTACCTGTTTTTAAATCCATCATAAATTGAGCCATCATTTTTGCGAACAAAATATGACCAATGTTCACAATCTCACGCGCTTAATGTACACACAAACCACCAACGAATGTATCACAACTTTCTCCAGCTGCGATCGGCACGTTTTCCAATTTTCCAAACCGAATGTCTGGATGTTCCAACACCAAGCGAACGAATCACCTCTTTCGCTGCCCGTTATCTGAATAGAACTGACCTCCGAACTTGACCACCGGTTTGCTTTTATACCCCGAGGCCCACCGCCACCTACGCCAGGTCCGTGACAATTCCCGTCCCTTTACCATCCCTTCTCCCTCGCCATCCTCTACTCACCTCTTTCGTATTTAAATCTGTTGCCTGCAATGGGTTTTATGCTGCTGCTTCTGCTTCTTGCTATTTGTTTGCCAAATTTCACTTCCAAATGTGAGAACCCTTTCTAGAAAGAGACAGTCTAATTTTCACCCAAAATGCTACCCTCGCTCGTAGAATCGTCCTCCCGCATCACGCACTTCGCACCATCCTTTTACGCACCTCGTTCAACCAATCCTGTCGGCAAACGGTTCACAGCAACTCCCGTACTGTCTACAGCTTCCACCACCGTTCTCTTTTTTCCCTTCATTCTTCCTTCTTTGCTGCATCCTTCTTGTTCGGCCTTTTTTTCCCCCCCGGCTATTCAAACAAGCGGCAGGCACCACGCGCTTTGTTTACAATAGCAGGCTCTGGAAAATGGATCCATCGGTTTTGTGCACCAACACGGGCAAAGCAACGCCACCAAATGCAGGAGAAGAAAGCGGGCAGGAAAGAAAGGGAAAGGGAATGTTGCCGCTTTTACCGGGCACAAGCAAAAAGGGTTCCGGGTTTGCACTTGAGCACTGCAGAAACGGGAAAAACTAAACAAAATCGCGCCCGGTTCTCTGCTCGGCCGTCCGACCGGAATCGGAACAGTTAGGTACGAGGGTCGGTTCAGTCGCCGGTGCACAGTGTGAGTGTCTGAGAGAGAGAGGGAGAGAGAGAGAGCCGTTTCATTACGGAAATGGTTTGTCTGGCAAAGTTGCTTCCGCATGCCAAGGGAATATTTCGGAAAGGGATTGCGCGCGCCCACAGCTTGAGATGGGCTGGGGTGGGTTAATCAATCCGAATGGCGCAGGACTGATTATCGATGGTTGCATTGCTGTATTAGTTCGCTAGAGTTCGCGTAATGTGGTTGCAAATTTTATCAATATAATTTAGAAGACTTTGTTTTGGCTTTTCCATGCTGTTCAATAATAAATAACTATTGATAACTAAATATTGGAACCATCAAGCCTGTCTATGAGTAAGAGGACTATCGATGCTCAATTTTAGGTATTCTCGAGGAATGATACAAAATGAAAAGTTAGAGCTATCGAAGCTTTACCTCCGAAAGAAGGACTCGTGACCGGCATTTGAAATTAGGAAATGTAAAGTTAAGATGGAATGTTCTCTAGCCCTGACGGTTTGACGAGTTCATGTTCCATCGAGAGTCAGATCGTTTTAGTATTTTTTTATTTCACTGAGGAACGGCCAGGCTCGAGATAGTTTTAGTTGTTGTAAAATTAGAATTTACAATTAACTATATTTCCGTAATTGGAAACAACTTTTAATGGTAGTTAAATGAAATGATTATACTTACCAGTTTTTTTTTTAAATTATTAGATAATGTTGTTCAAGTTGTAGTTTAATCCAATTTTGTAATAGCGCAAAGACTTTTTGGTTTAGGTCTAAAACAAATGAGTAAAATAACGCTTAAAATTGTTAATAAAAGTCTCCATTTACACATTGGGCGGGGTGAAACCTAAAAACTACAAACTACAACGAAACTAAGCATAATTTTTGAAACTACAGGATAAAATAACATTTTTAAAAGAAAATTGATGTAGTGCAATTAAGTTAAAATAGAAAATTTCAACAGAGAGCCAGCCACTTCTTTGCAGCGGTAGCATTCCGCATAAAATTGAGACATAAATCGAAATCTTCCAACATCACTTCCACAGAACACTTTGTACCCAAAATAATGCGGAAATGTGAACCACGCTCGAAAAGCAGCAGCACCGTCATCAGGGAAAAAGGGTGTGTCCTTGGCGGATCTATTCTCTCCCGTAAGGGAGTCACACGCAGGGACCGTAGGCGCAAGCCACGCGTACTCTGACCTCGACCCGAGGGTGAGAGCCTAGAGCCAACCAACCCAACGCCATCGCCTGAGCCTCGGAACAATAAACCATTACTCCGGGCTGGTTATTAATGTTTGACCGAATTGAACCATTTTTGAAACAGCCTCAAGCTAAACGCTGACCATACTTGCCCATCAATTATACGTGGAAGGACTAGCAAGAAAGGTCAGTTCGCGGACGAAATTGTGTGCGAAATCATAATTTTGCATCCTTGCCATCTTCGTCCTTTCGGCGTTCGGAAAGGTTTCGACCGGCCAGTAATTGTGTACAGGTAAGGTAAGCGAATTGCTTCTCTTCTGCTTGGCATGTTGAAAGGGGTTTTTGGAGGGTCCACACCAGCAAAAGGGGTTATGGGAAAGTGTCCGGCCAGCAACACCCACGGAATGGTTACTTGCGAGATGCGCCTTTGCCGTGTAATTTGCAGTGAGAAAAAACGCACACCGAAAGGATCGAGGACGCGATCGGAAAGAGGCGATCGATTTGAATTTTGGTAGGGTAGGTAGGGCAAGGGAACTTAGGGAACTTACCTTAATTAACGGCTCATTGTTGGGAGGTTTTATCGGGCTAGCGAAAAAAAAAACTGCAGAAATTTGAATGAATCCAACTCCCGTGGGAGTGCCGTGAGAACTTTTCCATTCCACTTCCATTCTGGTGGAGTGAAAAACGTTTCTTCGGGAAAAAATGGATAAACACTGTTGGAAGAAATGGAAATTTCTGGAAAGCGAGAGACGACTGAGTCTGAGTCTATTACAATAATGTTTTTTGGAATATTGTATTAGTTTTCCTAAGCAATTTATATTTTATTTCTCATTATTCTATTAAAAAAAGGATTTTATTATTCGGTTTGCGAAAGAATGTACCATGAAAAATGTTTATAAAAAAGGCACTTTTTGGCCACGATTTTAAATCACTTTTACAAATAAACTTTTCCTTCCTCAATAATCGTTAAGCCGTTGACTCGTGACGTTTGAAGGTAAATAAAAAAGATTCAAACATATTGATCAATATACCACCACCACCATCACCCAGGGCAACGGTTCAAGTAGGCTATGCGGACGAGATGTTTTGCAAAAAGGAAAAACTCGCCAAAGTGTCTATTTGTGTTGCACTTCTCTTCAGGTGCAGCTTTTCCTTCTCCCACACTCTGGCCTCTATTGGCAGCGTTCAATTTCCATCGCCTACTACGAGATTGGTTTAAGAGTTTATTTCCGGAGTGCTTTGCGCATCGCCGAACGGAAGCATCGTCTTCTTACCGGGATGGTCAGCTTTAAGCGGTTGTTTGAGAAAGCAATCGGCCCTTTTGTTGGCCCCGCGCACAGGCTAGAGAAGTGGAATTTTGTTCTAACGTTTTTCTTTTTTAAGGGAAGAAAAGCCATCATCATCTTGAACAGCAACCTGTGTGCCCTCCTGTCCGGTCGGAGGCATCCGTACGACCAGCACCGTTGATCTCTTGCTTCAAAAACAATTAGTGGTACAAGAATAGGCCACAAAACAACAACAAAGTAACAGAAAGAAGAGAAAAAAAACACAAAAGGACGAACCTTCTGGGCAGCTTATGTACTGTAAGCGCATAGCGTAAAACCGGCAAAATTGTAGGCACCTTGTTCTTTGGCTGGCTCGTTCCACTCATAACTGCCACGCTAACCGGAAGCGGGACGACAGTTTTGGTCGCGTGAGCAACACCACTTGGGCCACTCTCGAGCTTGAGGGATGAGCGATGCTTTGTTGCGGACCGCGATTTCACCTCTCGCTACTAATTGCCGTTAATCCTATTAGCAGAAGCAAAAAATGCGGAACAGTCCGAGCCAGCCGTGTTGCCGGCCGGCTGATAACAAAGCCCGGCGTACTTCAGCTCGGGCTGAAATCGGATTTACTGTGGTCCGTTTTTTTTTCCCTGTGCCGAACCCTTACTTAAGAAAAGCTTCCTTCCGTTGTGTCGCTTTACATTTCGGGGTTTTTATTTTCTCGGTGAACAGTTTTATGAATGAATTTCACCACACACTATCTCACCGTGGCCATCTTTCCGTTCCGTTTGGTCACACCTCGGATGTGATGTACCGGGGGCACTGCTGTATCCCGGAACTTGCAGTTATTATCGTTATTATAGGTTGCAAAAGAGGCCGGTGCATTTTCGGTACAAGATTCCACGTTTCATTTCATACGGAAAAAAAGGATTCATCGGCACAGGATTAAGGGAACCGAACGTCCCAGTGAATATGATCGGTGTACAATATTTTGGCGCTTCATAATGGCCAAATTGCACCGGCGATGCATACGGACTGGAGTGGATTGCTGTACCATCATCTCGATCACCGGACAACTCTTCCGGAGGATTAGGCAGACAAAAAAAAGCTTTCTGTTGCCCCGGCAAACTCTTTGCTTACTGAGGTCCGATTGATTTTTTGGTGCCATCTGGTTTGAGTTTTGAAGCATCGTTTGGAGGAATTTTGGGTCATGAAATGGTGGTGACCAGACGGTTTGCTGCATAATTATGAATTAAATCCTTTTTTTAAGTGACATATGGTGTGCGGGTACAAATTTTTAAGCTGCTTATTTTATAGATAATTGATGCAAATAAACGATACTTATAAAAAAAGGAAAATTTATTTAGGAGCAAAGAGTAGTGGCGGTTCTATACCTATGTGGAGAATGGTTATGAGAATGAATTTTGTAAGCATTTGGAGCCGGTGGTGGATCAAGATATTTGGAGGAATGGCCGAGGGCAGCAACAGGCTTTTCCCTCACCGATAAGGCCCCCCTGACCGATGAGGCTCCGAGCGGACACTCCTTCCGCTCCTAGGTTGATCCGTCACTGTTTGGAGCCTGTGCCCATCAACACCTCATACCAATAATCTAGCGGCACTATGACCCAAACATACCGATGAAACAATTAAAAGGTCTCTTTATAGTTGCCACCCCTTGTGGTCTAATATGCTTCTAGGTAGATGAAGTCCTTGCGTCAATAAGGTCCCTGGACGACGGGGCCTATCTAGTAGTTTGAGCGACGAGGCTGTTTGCTGCTACGAACACTTTCAGTACAAGACCCATCAGAGGACGAAGTGTCAGTGAGTGAATAGATTCCTTGGTCGATGATACTCCTCCTAGTATGAAGATGCTTGGTAGATGACTCCCCTTTACTACGAAGTCTCTGACTAAATGAGTTCTTTCATAGATAGAGCTTCTCGGAAGGCAAGACCTTTTTTTTATATTGTAAAACAAGGAATGGCTCATCGAACAACGAGATTCCTGGTGGTCACTTAACATCGCCACAACAGCTAAACCCGTCACAGACCAAAGGTCCTGAGTCAAAACCCGATCTAAATCCTAAATATGGCTAGTTGCTCCAGAGAGACTGAAAGAATTTAAGAGTATTGAAAACCCTTTACGACGATCCCAGGCTCCATGAGCTTCTGAACTGCCTACGGAGCATTCCAAGATCTCAACTGGATTCACGACAATTGACAATGACCAGGACCTAGAAAAGTTACTTAAAAGGAATTTTTGAAAGAACTATAAATAAAATAGATTGATTTCTGTACTATCTAAATATTTGCCGTCCATGCCACTCATCCGAGTCTCCGAATTACTGTATGGCGTTGTTCCCACCATTTACGCCATTTTGTCGAAGCAGCAGTTAAGTTAAACCACTTCATGTATTGCTTCATCCCAATATTGGATAAATATTCTTCAACACACTATTCCTGCACACGCCAACCAATAACACTCGAAGGACAGCACAACGCCCTAGAAAAGCGCTTCGGTTTGGCGAATAAAAAGGGAACCTTCCCAAGGCCGGAAGGTTCAAGCGGCGTGCGAATAAGCTCACTCTCCATTTGCCCAGCCCTTTCGTACTGTAACTGTACAATTCGCATCACCTTTTCCGTATTCCGGTACACATCTACGCTTGCAATACCTGTGCCAAACGGCTTGCCATCACCGCCTTCAACCCTTTGCAATCCCTTTTGGACCGGGCATCATATTAACAAACACCACCGGGGAGCAACGGTGCTTGCATTTGTTTGCATTCGGTTGCCGTCTGCACGCACGCGTCCATCACCGACACGGAACCGTAATAAAGATCCTTTTTTCTTGTTGTTGGGATGGGCTTGGGACGGGTTGTCGCATATTTATGGCCCGGTGGTGGCCTCCGGTTTGCAAATCGGCACTCGACCTACCGAAAGTGGTCGATCCAATATTTGACGAAAAATGTCATCTCGTCAGCGCTGCAGCATTCCATGGGAATCGAATGGTAGAGATTAACTGCAGTTAAGGACGCATGCAAAAAGTCCCGTTAGGTGCTTGATGGTCGAAATGGTGCTGGGAAAAGGGTGGGCCCTATCCCGTCCATTGAAATCGTAATCAAGAGGATTAATATCCATAAAATGTCATCATCAGCCCCCAGCGTCTGTTTTTCTGCGCCTTCCAATCCGGGCCCATTTGTTAACACAAAAAAGGCGAAGGTTTGATTGCCTTTTGGCACCTCTTTTTTTTTGGATCTATACATTCAATCGGGACAATGGATTGTGGAAGGATTGGTGACGATCAATCTCCGCAAGTACCGTTGATTGACCCATCCCGTCACACGGATCTGTGTGCACCGTTATAAGGTGTGGGAAAGTTGTTTTAAAATAGAGTTTAAGAAATATATTAGAATAAAAGATGAATTATTCTCAGAACTACTGGATGCTTGGTAGGAAATGTTAATTAATAATAATGAACTAAAAGTAAAAATAAGTAAAACGAAAAAGATAACAACAGTCTTACCTTACTAAGGAAAGCAAATAATAAAGAACAACAAACCTATAAAATAATTAAGATAAAAAGATAAAAATTTGTCCTATGTTCAAGTCAAATGAAAATTTAACATAAATATTGCAAAAGCTATATCAAATAGAAATTAAAACATAAAGTCAAAAGAAACAAAAATGTGAGTAAATTTAGACTGATGAGTGAAAATATAGAAACTGCAAAAAGTAAAATTAATATGGAAACTAGAAACTCAGAAAAGAGAAAGGGAAAGAGAGAGATCAATTTGTAAAAAGAAGAGATAAAAAATGTATAAGAAACTATTGAATATTGCAAAAAATGTGAAAAATAGTTAAAAATGCAGAAACAATTAGAATACTTGAAAATACAGGGGTTTTCCGTTGATAAGGCAATAGCATCCATTTTTATTGAACGCTCCTTCGTTGAAATGGCGAGGCAATATCAACAGCTACTATGACAATATCGTCTGAGGATATTAGTATAATTTCCCTGTCATCTGAAGCCGTTTCCATATCAACTAGCTTTGGTTGCCATTTCATTGAAGGAGCCTGTCATAAAAATGGATGCTATTGTCTTGTCAACTGGAAAACCCCTGTAAAAAAACGTAATATAAAACTAAAAATATTAAATAAATCAATGAGAATTGGAGAAATAGTTACAAATTCATAGCAACAAACAGAATTGACCAACAAAATTGAAAGCTGAATGAGGAAAAGCAAGATAAAAACGCTTTGACCGTCCAACAAACATCGGAACGTCCAAACAAAACCTGGCAAACGAACTTAATTAGTTTAAAAATCAGCGGGTGAGCGTAGTAAGGAAAACACTTTCTTCTCCTTGGCAAGCCGTCCAACCGGCTGACGGCGGCCGAAAATGAAAAGCACGGAAGTGTTTGTGGACATGACAAATTGTTCGCATCGCTGTCGCCGTCGATCATCCATCATGCCAACTGCAGTGTCCAGCCCGAAAAGAACAACCCCGCACAGATAAGCCAAACGCAACACCCGTACATTCGTCTGCTTCCCGGAACTGTTGAGTGAAGTTGCATCGGCCCGTGCTGTTTATGGTTTGTTTGTTACTCTTGCCCGGATTTCCGGAATGTTCTCTTCGGTGGGCTAAGCTCTGAGAAGCCTTCATTTAAATCCTGTTTTCATTAGGCCTCTCGCTTGGGGTCTGCAAAAATAGAAGATACATCTGCGCGATGGTGTGTCCAGAAATGTTGTAGCAGGAATCATTTTTCATCCCGGCCACCATCCCCTGTCGGATGCGGAAAGGGTTCGTCCGTTCGTGTGCGTCCTCTTACTTTGTTTATTTGATCGCCGGAGAAAGTTCTGCAACAGCAAAGGCGTGGAAAACTCCCCGGTAACGTACGATGATTGGAAGGAAAATAAACCCATCAATCCACTTGAGACGCCGTGAACGGAACTCGTTTGGCTCGTGCTAGCTGGCTGACTGACTGCTGGTGGCTGAAGCGAGGAAGCGAGTAAAAGGATACTTTGTGATTGGTGCATGTTGTGATGCAGACGATCACGTGCCCGAATGAAGTTTGGCTGAAGACGGTTTGGAGTTGGACGAGGAGGCAACATGTACAAATAAACAGCCGGAACCTTCAAATCGAAAGACGAAACAGATTACAGAAATTCTCCGAAGGTGAAGTAATGCAAACAAATTTTGGTTTTCGACGAGTGTTAATTGATGTACTCGCCTGCTTCGTGTGTTCCTTACTCGATCTTTCACCAACCAACGGAATATTGGAACATTGGATAATGATCAACAGCAATCAGGAACAATGGAACCAAAAAATAGAAAAGCTTTATATTGGACCTCTGGACTTTGATGATCTCTTCAGGATCTCTTGCAGCCTTCCGGATCAGTTCTTCTTCTGCACAATACAAAGACGCAGCGGCGTTACCGGCTTCGTACCGCACCCTAAGCCTGAGTAGGTAAAACTGGATCACTGGAAGCTTTGCTGCATGCAAATGATCAATTATCC
Source organism: Anopheles stephensi (assembly GCF_013141755.1). Classification (NCBI taxonomy): domain Eukaryota; kingdom Metazoa; phylum Arthropoda; class Insecta; order Diptera; family Culicidae; genus Anopheles; species Anopheles stephensi. The sequence goes on along the minus strand of NC_050202.1, from coordinate 62,227,755 downwards.
CGTCTTTAGATCGGCATCGCCCACGGGATAAGACGGGCAGGCAGGCAGGCAGGGATCAGTCCGATTCTTCGATCGTCACTCATAATCCGGTGCTTCAAGTGGCTCATCAGCATGCATACAATTTGCTACCTTTAGAGTCTTTGAAATGCACAGCCACAATCGTTGATCTTTGCTCGAGCTCTTCGTCCTCGTGTGTCGTCCGTGTGCCATTTGTCAACCGAAAATCCCCAAAACGGTGTGTGTGTGTGTGTTTGCTTGTGGCGAGTGCAAAAGATCTTTAGCCAAAAGAAGCCAAGCCAGGCTTACCCAAAACTACCCGGTCCTTGCACGAACCTTCTCCTCTCTATTGGAAGATTGAGATGTCCATTTGTCCTGCGTGATCGTGGGAAGCACCGAAGCGTGTAGTTTATTCTTTGCGTGCGGAACAACGCCGACTGCTTCCGAAATGGCACACAAAGCATCCCGCAACCCCCGGAAACAAGTACCTACCTGCCCGGTAGTGCGGTTACAGATAAAAGACCGGTAGCGAAGGAAAAACACACACCAGGCAGATCATATTGCGATCGATCAATCATACTTACACTAGCGTGGCTGGTGATTGCAAAGAGACAAGCATCGTTGCTTCCGAAATGCCGTACCACATTCCGGAGACGGAAGTCGCGTAACGAATTGTGTTCGGATATCGACCACCCATGCCACTGGAGGGAAACCAGTCCCGGATCACTTTCTCCACCGAAGAACGAGTTGGGCTAGAACAACTTTCCGAGGTGCGACATTAGAACCTTGCATCACCTTCACCGAGTGACTAAGTGCGCGGAAAAGACCATCGACCCGCATGGTCAAAGGGTAAGGCGACGCCCGGTGTGTCATGTAACATTAGCGGCGCCCAGTCCGGTGCCTCCTCAGCTGCTTACCGCAAGGAAATTAAATGACCGGAATTCACGCGCGCGACTCATTGCACGTACGCCGATGGGGTAAAGGTGGCCACCATTCCCGTGCGGGGAAAATATGTTTTCTCATTAGGCCTCGCACAGGTCGGGGCTAGGTTATATAACAGTGGTTTGTGGCCGTGTTTTGGTGGTTTTGAAAGAGGTAAAATCATGCATTTTATGCTACTTCTAGCTGGTGGTTTGAAGAAAAGAATGTTAGTTGTTTGATAGTTCTTGTGGTCATAGTTCTGATAATTATCAATTTTTGCAGTCATTAATCGTCCTGACGAACAAATCGGCTTGATCATTAGAAAACTATCGCTTTTGCTGATAACAGCGAAGCCATCGAGTCCTTATCTTGGGCATGGGGATTCTCCATGCTCATACTTCGAACAAGAGATCGATCAGGTGATCGTGGCCAAGTTTAAGCAATGATCCTCACTCTCCGGTTGGTTCAGTGGTCGAGGCGACAACGGTCTTTATACCGTAGGACTCCCCGTACGCAGGACTGACTATCCAGCTACGGGTAACATCAAGTCACAGGAAGCCAGAAATGGTAGACCGAGACCTACAGTAGAAGTATTATTTTTTGGAACTAGTGTTGGGAAGAAACAGTCTCTTCGCAGATGATGGACAAGGCCTGTTAAGGGTTCTTTGGATGTCGTGTCTCATGTACGACCGGATCTTTCTGTGGAAATGGCCTTTTAAACGAAGATGCCTTCGGAAGAGGATTCTTATGAGAGGAGCACCCTGGACAACAAGGTCTATATGTGCACTAGGCACCTTACATGAGTTCCCTTTGATAAACTTCTATTACAAGGGCGGCCCGACAGCTGCTCCGGTATTCACACGGCATAACCGAGGTTCAAATCCCATCGCAGGGTCGTTCCCCCATAGTTAGCCAACTGTGACTATCCAGCTACGGGTAACATCAAGTCACAGGAAGCCAGAAATGGTAGGCCGAGACCTTTTGGGTTGTAGTGCCATGGAAGAAGAATATTGGTTGGAACCAGGATTGGAATGGAAAAGTCTCTTCACAGATGATGGACAAGGCCTGCATGGTTAAGGCTTCTTGGATGGCGTGTCTCATGTACAATGCCGAGGATTTTTGAGAGGTGTGCACCCTGGCCAACAAGTTCTTTATGTGGACTAGGAACCTTGGATGAGATCCCTTTGATGAATCCTATATAACGAGGCTCCACTGGACAAGGAGGACCTTGCAGGTCGACACGGATTCTTCAAAGACGCGAGCCGCTATGTACAACACCGTCAACTCCATCCACGGTTGGACCCACCACTGATAGTAGAATTAATATCTACTTCTACTGGTTTTGTGATAAATCAGACAGTTTTTGCGATCGTCACAATTGCAGCTGTTCTTTCCCCCATGCTTAGGATTTAAACATGTAAAATTTGAGCATGAAATATGATTCAAAAATTGGCCAAAAACACAACAACAACACGTGTAATTCAATTCTAGCTCGACTGCTCTTGAAACGCTAAGCCATAAGACCCGTTCCACCAGATACACGAAACCGGCTTACTAGCAAAGGATAACAACGATCGTGCTGTTTTCCCAAAGATCGATCTATCAACCCTAATCGATAGCTCAATGTGGTCCAATTTTGCACTTCCCGCATTACGAGCTGTAATGCGAAAGGCTGCCTACACACAAATCCTTTCCTAACAAATCGTTTGCAATTGTTGACGCCCACTCCCAAACACTGAAGATGATGCTTGCTTGGTTGCTTGAGATAGTTTTGCAAGGTTTTTTTTTTCTAGGGAAAAACCACCGCACAACACAAGAGACGGTACACACAGCAGTGCAAACACAAACGCAAACATAAGCAAACACACATTCTTTATCCTTCTGCGGGTTTTTTTTGTTTAGCAACCACCGTAAGATAAGACAAGGAGGTGGTGTCTTTCTTACTCTTCCGTCGAAAAGTAAAAATCCTTTCATTCTCCCATCCCTTTCTTTATCCTTTAGCAAGCCAGCAAGATGGAAAGGATGGCCAGCAAAGAGTTTAATCACCGAACGGGTGCATCGGTGCATTTTGCTTTGCGGTGCTAATCTCCCCCCGCTGCAAACCTTTGCTTTGGGTGATCGTATGGCACAGCACGGCAGGAGATCGCATCATCGTTTGGCATCATTTCAGAGAAACATTCTGTCACCTTCCGTGTAGCGAGATTAGCCCGACGGGACTGTGAACGGTGGCTGTGAAAATGGCCTGCTTGCTGGCGAAAAGATCATTCGATCGAGCGATGTAAGGTATGCCTTTTGAAGTGTGTGTGCCAAGCGTTACGAGGAAGCTTGTAAGGTGAGATAGGGTAGAGGGATGCTGTGCTGAACGTTTTGTAAGCTAGCTTCGTGTGTGTGTGTCCATTTTGAAACGAATTTCTCATGAATATTTTAAGCAAATAACGCGTCATTCGTTTGAGTTAAAAGTAAAAAGTTAAAAGCAAAATATTAAGCAGCAATTTAATCCCATTTAACCTGCGATCTTACTATGCCAGAAAGCAGACACTTGCTTCTACTTCCTGCAGTGGCTTCGACGGGTCGTTTGTTTGATTTGCTGTCCAATAAACAACCAAACACCGATGCTACCTTCGTCTTTCTGCACACCAGATTAGATTTTAATCTGCTCGCTATTTGCCTTCGCCCTAATGCACAACCTTGCTGCTGCCGGTTGCAACTCGCAAGACACAACACAAATGGCACCAACTGACCATTCAATTGACCGGACACTGGGTCGGGCCTTTCCATGCCTTGCCTTTTTTGCCGTTTTGTACATTTTTCCGCTTCAAGAAGCCACAAAGTTACGCAGCGAAAGGTAAAGCAAAGGCAACGTTAGCACACGAAAGATTCAAAGCGACGAACCCCTAAAGGAAACAGGGGGAGAAAATGGCATAATCCACGTGCAATTCGTTGGCACTAGGGTAGATTTTCAAGAAATCTTCTGTTTTCTTCCCATTTTTTCCACAGAACTGTGCCCACCTTCGCTTGACCATACAGGGGTCGGGGCGATTTGTTTGAGCGGCTTGATCCCTCGAGTACGGGGGTTCCGGCAAACAGTTTCCTCTACTGCTACACAGTCTCTCTTTACAATTCTGACCCCTTTCATCCGTGCGAGTCACAAAAAAAGTGGCAGCAAATTGTTATCCTTCCCTTTGCTGCACAGCTTGTCGTAATGATTTGCTAATTTCTGTTGCTCAAACAATTACCGTACCTTGGGTGCCTTGGATGCGCTATCGTAACTCGACCCACCTTCGCTCCGGTCGGAGAAGGAAAGTATTTTCATGCAAATTGTCCCCTTTGCTTCGTGCAGATGTGGTGGTCAGAGTTCGAGCGTTGGGTCGGGTGAGTTGGCATCTTTCTTTCATTGGATTCCCCGGACTTTCGGACTTTCGGACCTTTGCTGGATGCGGCGGTACCGCATCGCGCACGTTTGAGGTTCTTTTACTGTTTTACCGCCACTGGGTTTTCGATTCGGGGTTTTTTTTTTCACCACACGATATAACCCGTTGGGAAATTCTCCTTCATAGTTTCCTAAAACGAACAAAAAAAGCAAATCTTCATCTGATGGTTAATTCGTGCGCTTCAAAACCACGGTAATACAGCTTTTATTCAACTTCACTACACTGCAAATGCAACGTCTCTCTCGACCCTACTTCTACTTCTGCTTGATCACGTGCGGCAGATCGTACTTGCCCCGGACGCACTTGATCTTCACGCCGGGCAAATCCTGACAGCGGCCAACGCGCACCAGCACAATGTTGTGCTCCTGCAGGTTGTGTCCGATGCCGGGAATGTACGCGACCAGCTCCTTGCCGGTGGAGAGCCGCACCAGCACGCACTTCCGGTTGGCAGAGTTCGGTTTCTTGGGCTTTTTGATCAGCGTCTTCAGCACGACACCCTTGGCGAATGGTTTTCCATCGAGCGGTTGGCGCGGTGGCCGTACCTTAAAGTGCGGTCCGGTACGATGCATCTGGTTGAGGGTGGCCATGGTACTGCGCTGCAGGAACGATGAGATGGCTGCGGATGAGAGGGTGAGAAACGGGGAGAACAAAATTAAACGATCATGATACGATCATTCAACGATTGGCACGTGCGTTCGCTGTGAGTGGACGCGTGTCGGTACACATTCTTTTATTTATGCCGGGATTCAATCGCTGCGAGAGGATCGGGGTCACAAAAACAGGCAGCTGTCTTTGCGAAGCAGGACGTGTGCAGTTTGATTAATATCCGATAGCAAATTGGGCCTATTGAAGTATCAAGTAAACTCTTTCGCCCAAGGTGCTATGTCCCGGTGACTGTGACGGTGCAGAATTTGGAAGGAAGAAAGCAATTTGGATTTTCTTACCTAGTTGGAGAGTTACCTTTAGGAATGGACAGATGTCCAGGGCTCCGGGATAAGACTTCAGAATGTCTGCTTAAATAATTTGCCTATGCTAGTAATTGATAGCTTCTACAGGATGTTAAAGCTATGTTAAAGTAATATAATTTTAATTTCGAGAGTCATTTGCCTAATCTTATTTTGGAAGCTAAAGACAACTTCAAATGTAGCTCCAAAACAGCTTATAGTTCTTATATTTACGGTACAGTTAGACAAACAGGCCTGAGATATTGGCGAGATTTCTTATCAACTTGGAAAGGCTGATCAATACGATTAAGTACAAAATATTACATCGTTCTGATGGTCGCCTAGGCTTCACCTGTGGATGAAATTGCCCTCTTTAACCACAGGGTCTATTTTTATAGGACTCCTATGAAGGACTAGGTTTTCTAGGACAGGTTATAGGACTTCTACGAACGAGAATAGCACCTGATCAGCAAGACGTTGCTATATTCCATAAATAACTCCATTCAAGTGAAGATCAATCTATCGTTAATTATGATATTCGTACAGTTAAGCCATTCTCCCGAATAAACAATCTCCTCAAAGATCGACCCAAAGCGATCATGTTGGCGGCTTGTCACGACCAACGGCTTGTCTTGTAATCATCATGTTCAACACGGGACTTAAAGACAATCAAAGCGGTAACGAAGGATCGACCACAAAACCCGAAACGAACCCCAGTTACCGATGGTTTCCTTGCAAGATCCTTACCGTTCCTTCGGACTTTCGTGTGTCTTAACATATGCCCACCCCTATCTTCGTTTGCCTCTCAGCACAAACAGAGGACGAAAAGAAACAATGCCATCCTTCCTCCTGACAACAACAGATCGATCGATTCGGCAAAGAAAAAAAAAACAACCGTGAACCGTTTCAATTCTCCCATTGTTTGGCCGACCGGTTAATTCGGGTTCATTATGTGGTCAGGAGGAAAGAAAAAGGACTTGCATAAAATAAAGGCTTACCCAACGGTGACCAACAATGGGACACACACTCGCAGGTGACCAACTTATGACCACATCCTTTTGTTGGGTCGCAGCCACAATAGAGACATTCGACGGGGAAAACAAAGAAATATGGATTTTGGAAAACAAAAGCCGTTTTTTTTCCCCCGAAGACGAGTTGACGAGTTCGATCGATCGATCAATCGATCATAAACGATCATTATTGTGTGCTGGTGGTGAGCGCCAGCCCTGGTCAGTATTGCAGGCCGGACGTGATCGCCAGCGACAGTATTACGGCTATCAGAGCCGATCGTGTAGCTCTGCCAACTGTTGGCTGTGTGTGTGTGTGACACTGGATGAAGCAATGCGCCTCTTTCCAAAGACTTTACTGCCTAATCCTGCAGGACACACGGACGGCGGGCTGCACCAGCTGACGTGCAGGTAGTCCCCGCGCAAAGCCCAAACGCGATTGCAATCCGAAAGCTGTAGCCTTTTCTTCTTTTTTTCCAGGGACAGTGCAGGCGTCTGTGTCCGATTGCCAGAATTTAGTACAGCCTCTGTCACTGATTTATCTGTCACGTTGACAGTTGGCTGTTCTCTTTTTTCTCTTTCGCCCAAGCTAACCCGGTGCAGCAAACTCGGTTAACCATAACGGGAACTTTAATCGATCCGTGACCATCCATCGATCCGTTGTGCCGGCCGAAAAGGAAAACAAAACCAGGAAGAAACAAATCAATATCCGCAATCTAGAAGGGTGAACCCTTCGTCGAAATACAATGTCGCGTCCATTCGCTCTTGGCGATCGACACACACACACACATTTGGTGGTGCTTGACCACCGATTAGCTGCTATTGGTCAGCGTGAGCCTGAGCAACAGTGGGCAACAGTGACGCAGCTAAATCCCTTCATTCTCATAAGCGAACAGCGAAAAAGAAATGAGCCATCAGGGATGACCGGACGGGTGACATTATGAGCGTGCGTTCGGTCCGCAGCGCTGCGCTGACTAATCCTTTAGCTGGGGTTGCGGTCACTGTGAAGAAAGTGCAACATAATGCAGCATCCTGCATTTGTCAGCCTCCCAATCAAGTAAGGGCCCCGTGGCCATTATCCTTTCTCCGTCCGGATGGACCACGTTTCGATGGCAGATGTGCTATGGTCCTTCCCGTTACCGGACATTGACGAGGGATGGACTAATAAATGCGGTGTAAGAAATGTTGGTGATGCAGTAAATTGCAGAATTACTAGGAAATTCAAATTTTAACTCGAAGAAATACGTCAGAGCTAGAAACTGTCTGCGATTCCAAGCCAATTTCTTGCCAGACATTCCAGTAAGAATTGATACTACTTGAGAAAGCTTCGGGCAACTTGCAAGAAAGCTTTAGGAAAATCTTGACCCAATATCTTACAAGACGCTCGCGCGAAGCGTTCTCACAACGCCAACACCCGTGTCCAGCGCACAACGACAACTGTCCTCCCTTTGTTTTCCTACCAGAGAACCGATTTCGATTGTGTCCTTAACTGTTCACACCACTAACAATGGCACTCCGAGATGGTCAAAATCCATCCAATTTTCACACGTGCACAAGCAAATTGCGACCAGCATTATGTGTGTGTGTGTGTGTGTGTGACCGACCGATCCTGTGACAGTAACTGACCTGCGGCCTGGTGTGAAAGCCAATCAAGCGCAAGACTTATTTGTCCATTCGTCGCACCAGTCGCACGTAGTGAACAATGCAATCCAATCTAAATGTAAATGAGGGTTTCCCTTGTTTCCCTTTTTGAGCGACACCGCCACAAACCAATTGGAATTGTGGCAAGGACCGGCTCGGGTTCGCCTTTGTTTTGCTGTAAGCTTTGGAAAATGTGGAAAAGCTTTCATTTTCTTCTTCTTCTTCTTCTATTTTGTTGAAACAGGGTATAGCCTTCTATGCGTATGAGCAACTATTGTTCCCCCCACATATTCAAAGGTTAACTGTTTCGTTTGGGCTTTCGACTGAGTCCTAGGACTGCTCAAGAGTCATCTACCCGGTTGCGGAGTCTGTTGTTTTTCTGCTTGGTCTGTTTGTCAGATGAGTGGTGTTATGCTTTTCGTTTATGCTGCATGTTTCATGTCTTGCTTGGTTCTATTCAAAGTGAGATTTTTGTTTCTCGTATGAATTTGGTTATATTTTTGACCATGCGTCCGTTCGGCTCTTTCCATTTCTCTAAAAATGCGTCGAAGGAGATGTCGTATTTTTCTCGTTGGGTCTGGTATCTGTTGCAGTAAAAGATGTTATGTGTTCCTGTTTCGGGAATATTACATGCATCACAGTTTCCGTTTTCGGTGATTCTCATTTTGTTGAGCCAATATTTTGAGAGATCATGTCCAGCTATGATTTTGTTTGTTGTTTTGATGTCGTGGGGTGTGATGTTTAGATTGTGGTGCCACGGTTTGTCTTCGAACTCTTTTTGGAATCTTTGGAATTTTTTTCCCTTTTGCTCACACGTTTTTTTGTACCATTCTCTAGTTTCTTTTTTCATGTTTTCAACTAACATATGGTTTACATCTGCCAAACGTAGTTTGTTGTTGTATATGTCTTTTGCGTGCACTCCTTTTTTTGCTAGTTCATCTGCCTTTTCGTTTCCATATAGACCTAAGTGTCCTGGAATCCATCTTATTTGAGCGTTAGAGTGTTTGCATCCTCTGAGTATATTATAGACTATTTCGTCGATGTGATCGAGGTTTTGTGCGTTAATGAGGATTTTACATGCAGCTTGACTGTCTGTAAGGATGATTGGGTTTTCTATTTTTTCTATCGTTATGATGTTAATGGCTTTTTCTATGGCTGCTAATTCTATGGACGTAATTGGAGTTATGTTTTTTGTTTTGAATTTATGTGCCCAGTATCTGTTATTGTTATTATTGTGAGGTCTTATGTATATTCCGATTCCGCATCCCTCATCGCTCTTGCTCCCGTCAGTGAAAATTAGAGTGTTCGTTGTTCCTAGCTTTTTTATTTCCTGTTCGCAAAATTGTTTGAGGTATACTTTCCCTGCTGTAGAGTTTTTTGATATGTTGGGTTCGATTTCACAGCGAATTTTTGTGCTTCCATTGATGTCATTTGTTTTGATTCTTGCTGTTTCTTCAAAAATATTCAGATTGTTCTGGAATAAATTCTCCATGTATGATTTGTTTCTTGATCTGGTTCTTGAGTTTTCTCTCATGGTTCTTCTCATTTGGTCCCTATGGATCGGAGAGTAAATTAATGTTTTGACCATGTCCTTTTTGGCTATATAACTTGCTCTAATGTGTGGTGGGGTTTCGGCTGCAATCGCCATTAGCGTGTTAATAGGGGTTGTTTTAGAGCAACCCGTTACTTTTCTGAGTGACTGGTTTGTAATTGAATTCATTGAGTTTAGTAAGTTTTTTTTTGCATTTAGAGTGTACAGGGAGCCAGTTTCCAAAATGTTCCTTATAATGGCTCTGTGTACAGTAATGGTTTTCGTAGGGCTGAGGTTGTTTTTGGTGTTACATATCCTTCTCACTAACTGTAATCTTTTTCTAGCTTTATCCTTGAGTTCTTCTACATGTTTTTTGAAAAATAGGTTGCCATCAATCCACACTCCGAGATATTTGTAAACTGTAACTTTTTCTATTCGCTGGTTTCTTATTTGTATAGTGATGTTTTGGGGTTTCTTGCTGAAGATCATAAATTTTGTTTTGTCTATGTTAATTGGAAGCTTTAGTCCCTGGATTGTATTTGAAAAACTATTGATCGCTGTTTGCATCTTATATTCCAGTTCTGTGGCTGTTTTCCCTTTTTGAATGATTACGAAATCGTCCGCATACTGTAAAACTTTTCCGTCGCTATTGTTGAGTGTTTCGTGGATTTTTTTGGTGTAGATGTTAAATAAGGTGGGTGAGAGGACATCCCCTTGTGGTAAACCGTCTGACACTAATTTTTTTAGCTTTTCTCCTTCTGATTTTATTTCTATCGTTCTGTTGTTTAAGAAACTTCCTACCCATCTAATGATTTCTATCGGAATCTGGTTTTGCTCCAAAATTTGTATGAGCGAGTCTGTGTGTACGTTGTTGTACGCGCTTTTTAAATCTATAAACATTATTCCAGTTAACCAGTTTTTTCTTTTGTTGGATGTAATTTCATTTACTAAATAGTTGACGCATTGGTTTGTGGTACAGTTTTTTTTAAAGCCAAAAGAAGTTGTTGGTATAATGTTGTTGTTGTGACAGTGTCTGTTGAGGTCTTCTAATACTGCTGAATTTATGATTTTAGTGATAGCCGGAATCATAGCTATGGGCCTATAGTTTTTAGCGTTGTTTCTATCAGCCCCTGGTTTGGGGATCGCCACTATTTCTATGTGTTTGTATTGCTTTTTTAAATTTCCTTTTTCCCACATGTTATTTATCTCCTTTACTATTTTACTGACCGATGGTCTATTTATATTTTTCAGAATTTCGTAGGAGATTTTGTCAGGCCCTGGGGCTGTATTTTTCTTTTTTTTTAGAATGTTATGCCATCTTTCTTCGTCCATGATATTGTTTAATGGCCTAGCATATTGATAAGGTTTTTTGTTCCCTTTCTTATTTTTTTGAAAATTTTCTTCTAAAAATGTTTTTGCTGCCTCTTTGTTGTTGTGGATGAGATTTTCATCTTTTGTGTTTGTTTTTTTGCCTTCGATTTTTCCTATAAATCTCCATAATTCTGTGGTGTTAGTGTAATTGTTTATCTCGCTAAGTTTCTCTTCATATTTTTGGATTTTGTGTTTTCTTTTAATTAGTCTGAATTTAGCTAGATTTTTCTTGAATTCAATTTCGTTCTCTATTGTTTTGTTTCTATTGAAAATTTGTCTACTTTTGTTTTTTACCTTCCAAGCTTTTTCCGTTTCTCTATTCCACCAGATTTTTAGTGGTTTTTTTGATTTAGAGGTGTTTCCTTTTACTAGTGTGTCTATTTTCTGGAAAATTTGTTTCACTGAGGTGTGTTCCTCTATTTCCATTTGTTTTAATTCATGGTAAAGTTTTTTCCTGTTTGTTATTAGTCGGGCTTGTTTGTGATTGATTGTTTCTATAGTTGTGATAATTGTTTTGTGATTGGTGGCTCCCATGTGGTGATCTAGTACTACCCTTGTGCATTTATCGGTTATGTTTTCTGTTACGAATGTTAAGTCTATTGCTGTATTTCTTTTGTTTAAGTCTGTGGGGATGTATGTAGGTTCTTTGTTGTGCAAAATTGTTAGTTGAGTATTGTCTATTTCGTTAATTATAAACGTACCTTTATTGTCGCTCCAAGGGTTTCCCCATGAGGTGTGATGCGAGTTGAGGTCTGCGGCTATTAGGCATTTCCTGTTGTTTGTATTGTGTATTATTTGCGTAATGGTGTCTTTGAAGTCTTGAATCGGGGTCCTAGGGGCTGCATAGATGCAAATTATTTTGAATTTATCCTGTATGAGTTCAATTTCTGTGATTTGTATGTTTTCGTTACTAAGTCTATTGATTGTTCTAAATTTTTTGTTTTTTTGGAGGTAAATTGCAGTGCCTCCATAGCCGTCCGATCTATTGCTGTTTATGCGGTTGTAGTTGTGGATTTTGGATTTATGTAGATTATTGTCGTCTAACCAAGTTTCACAGATGCAAGCTGCTGTGATGTCTTGTGCGAGTAGAATTCTTTCTAACTCGTCTTTGTTTTTAATGAGGCTGGTTATGTTTGTTTGTAGTATTTTTAATGTGGATGTCATAATATTGAACAAATTTATCTTTTCTTTTTTTTATATGTTAACAAAAACCTATACAACAAAAAACCTGTTTGGCAGTTTATAGTATGCTACGTTCGTTCGTTTTGGTGCTTTTTTTGTGTGGCTTTTTAAAATCATGCTGGGAGACCCCTGCTTTTTCCTCGTCTGTGTCTGGATAGGAGCTGTCGGACATTGCTCTTTTGTTAAGTGTCATGGTGTTCGAGACACTTTTACCGTAGTCTATGCGTTCCAGTGCTTTGCTGCAGCCTGGTTCGTCAATGGATTTTTTTCTAGTAATTGTACCCACTTGGGTGGGGACACTTTTTGTGGTTACCACTTTTTCTGTTGAGCCCTCTTTGGCCGTAGTGTGGTTGCCCTGTACTATTGCCGAGTATAGGCGCTGGTTGACACCTGATGCCTTTTGGCTGTTATTTTTCCTGTTTTGTGTGCAGGAAACACCGTAATGGACCATTTGATCGCAGTACATGCAGGTTTGTTCCTGCCCGCGGTATGTGATCCTACCCCGCTCACCCTTTATGGTGATGTATGATGGAATGGGCCTGTTAATTAACATTTTCACCGCTCTGTTGCCGTTTCTTACGCCTGGAAAAGGCGTAGGCTCCTCCCAGAGGAGGTCCTTTGCCCCCTTCACCTCCCCGAAGGCCTCCAAAGCTGATATAATATCCGCGTTAGTCACCTTGGCGGATACCTCCTGTATGGTTACGACTTTGGTGTCGTCCTCCATTGTGATTGGGATCGCGTGATCCCGACCGTTACACGTGATGGTGTGCTTTCTATCATGCACCTCCACTATTAAGAGAGCATCGCCCTCCTCTTTCATCTCCACCACCACAGATGTGGAAAGGTTCAGGAATTGTACCATTTCCAGCTTTTCCGGTTTTAGGCTTAGCTTGTCCGTAAGGAAGCTAAAAATTTCCGTGCGTGTGGGCTTTCTTGGGATTTGCGAGAAATCCACCTTAAAGGTTCTGTCGCTAACCGACATTTTTCAAATCAAAATCCTCTCTTTTTTACGCAAAAATTGTCCGTTACGGAAAGACACGTTTTTTGACACTCGCTGGTAATGACAGACTGAGCTTTCATTTTGACACATTGCATACAATTGAAGCTTCGGTTGGGATGACATGATACATGGTGGACCAGGTGTCTGCAGGTGTGCATAACCAGGATGGCCGAGGTAGGACATAATTTATCAGATTTAGACAGATTTACGTACAGCCAGTCGGTATCAATCAATAAACTGTTCAATTTTAATCTGCCTTCTTATTAGGGCGGGGCAGCAAGATAATCAGTTCAATCAAAACCTCTCCCATCGATGTATTGTGTCGTGTGTCCGTGCATGTTGTATAATAAGGAACAAACAAGATTAGATACACCTTGGACGACACTTGACTGGAACCATCAATTAATTACTCGCTGCATGGACATGGATCGTAAACAGTGATAGACCTTATCGAGGAGTGTGTCTGTGTGTGTGTGTGGACCGAGATAATCGTGAGGTATGTGAAGAGCATATTGCAGCCTTTGGTTTCACCAGAGCGAATGCCTCTTCTTCGCTCTGACGTATGACGGCTCCACACGATCTCACAGACACATCAGCAGCAGCAGCAGCTTCTTTAGCGGATGAGGGATTCGGTTGTATGCAGCCGAGGTTCGGCGTACAAGCGGCCGGCACACTATCAGCCGCGACCCAATATCTAAATGATGCATCCCAGTTTATGACTACATTACCACGGGAATTGGGGGAATTCGATCCGGCTGAAGCCTCTTATCTATCCCGATGCGCAACAGGTTTTAAGTGTCCAACGTGCGCACCCCGACCGTTCAGTGTCAATGTCGATGGCTTACAGAATGGTTAAGTGGTGGTCTACCGGACGTCGGCGGTCCGGCATTAATCCGCTAGTGGTACTAGCCGTCGCACTAGCCTGCCTTGCTGAGCACGCCCGTGTGTTTGCAGTAAGTCCTCTCCCTGACGAACGTGACTTTGTGCGGGCCTCCGGCTGGGATGTGGTGGCTCCGATCGCACCTGCCCGCGATGTGGATGGTACGTACTTCCTGCCGAACACTTCCATCCCGACGCACTACGCCATCTCGCTGCGCACCGACATTCACAACGATGTGCGAACGTTTAGTGCGACCACGCAGATCCATCTGACCGTGCTGCAGGAAACGGAAACGCTTGTGCTGCACGTGCAGGAGCTCGAGATTAAGGAAGTGTCGCTGCATCGGGTGTCTTTGACCGGTCCGATTTTGGTCGATAAGCCCACGTTCAAGGTGGACATCGTGAAGGAGCACGTTACGTTCCGCACCTTTGCCACGTTCCTGCCCGGTGGCTACATACTGACCGTCACGTACAGCGGCTCGATGCGAAACTATCAGAGCGGATATCTGGTGTCTCGCTACCGGGACGCTGACAACCAGTGGCGTTCCGTCGGCACGACCCACTTCCAGGCAACGCTCGCACGCCGTGTGTTCCCGTGCTACGATGAGCCCGCGCTGAAGGCCACCTTCGAGCTGAAGATTACGCATCACCGTACGTACAGGGCGATCGCCAATATGCCGCTGAACGGCACCGAGATCGATCCTACCGACCGGGAGTATGTGACCAGCAGCTTCGAAAAAACGCCGCCCATGTCTACCTACCTGTTGGCGTTTGCCGTGACGGATTTTGTGACGGTTGGGACCAGCGCCCACAGTGTGGTCGTTCGCGAGAATGCTAGGGACGATGCAGCGTACGCCGCTACCGTTGGGGCCACCATTCTCGAGCGGCTCGGAACGTACCTGGAGCTGCCGTACTACGAGCAGATGCCGAAGATGACGTCGATCGCGGTGCCGGATCGAGGCACCGGTGCCATGGAGAACTGGGGTCTGGTGACGTACGGGTAAGTAAGACGAAGGGGGGCGTGGGTGCAGGTGCCGGTTTTATGATCAGAACCAGTGCGCTTATCGGATTTTGATGGCGATTGATTGCAGGGAACCGTCGCTATTGTACAACCCGACCGTAAATACCTATCGCAATCGTAAACGCGTCACGACCGTCATTGCGCACGAGTACGCCCATCAGTGGTTCGGCGATCTGGTCAGCCCGAGCTGGTGGGACTACATCTGGCTGAGCGAGGGCTTTGCCACGCTGTACGAGTTCTACGCGACACGGTTGGCCGAACCAGGCGACGAGTACTGGGAGCTGTTCAATGGCGAAGTTGTGCAGCGCGCGTTTCTGCAGGATGCGAACGAGCAGATTCGTCCGATGAACTGGAACACGGCCACACAGAGCGAAGTGTCCGCTCTGTTCGATATCATCGCCTATCAGAAATGTACGTTGGTGCTAGAATCGTTATCGAGCCGGCTGCTAACCATTTTCCTTTCACAGCTGGCAGTGTGCTGAACATGTTCCGCAATGTTCTCGGCGAGACGGCTTGGCGCGCAGGACTCACGCAGTACCTCACCGATCGGGGATATGATGCGGCAACGGAAGAAAATCTAGCGCTCCATCTGCAGACTGCAGTTGCGGGGCAGGACATTCTGCCGCCGACTGCCAACGTGCGGGATCTGCTCGCCTCCTGGACCGATGCACCCGGCTTCCCGGTGCTCAATGTCCGTCGATTGTATCGTAACGGGTCGATGATCCTCTCGCAGGAACGGTTCCTCGAGCAGAGCGTGCTACCGACCACCCATGTGTGGCACATCCCGTACAACTACGCGTACGAGTCTTTGGCCACATTCTACGATCTCACAACCACCGGCTGGCTGTCGGCCCGTGCGGCCAAAATAGAAACGTCCGTCCCCGATGACGAGTGGGTCGTGTTTAACAAGCAGCAGACCGGATACTACCGCGTGAACTACGATCGCCGCAACTGGGAACTGCTGACCGAGGCACTGATGGACAACCGGAACGCCATCCACCGTCTGAACCGCGCCCAGCTCATAGACGACGCGTTCAATTTGGCGCGGGCCGATCTGCTCGATATGGCGGTGGTGTTGCGCCTGATGCGCTATCTACGCACCGAACGCGACTACGCGCCCTGGCTTGCGGCGGACAAAGTGCTAACGTACCTGTACGACAAGCTACGCGCCACCGAACACGAACACGCGCTCTTGGTGTACGTGGACGAGCTTATATCGGAGGTGTACGCCACCGTGTCGGTGGACACTGTCGCCCCGGGCGAAACGACACTGTACAAGTACCTACGGCAGCTTATTACGGGCTGGGCTTGCCGTATCGGGTACCGGGACTGTCTGGATCGGTCGCGGGAAGCCCTGAGGAAGGAGTTTGCCCCTGCCGAGCAAGAGCCCCCGATCCCGATACATCCCGACGTGCGGGCCGTGGTGTACTGCTACGGTTTGCAGGAGGACGCCAACAACGAGTTCCAGCTCATGTTCCAGCGCTTGATGGCATCGCGCAATCAGGCCGAACGTACCGACCTGATCGATGCACTGGGCTGTTCGCAGAACGCGAACAACATCATAACGCTCCTCGGGACGATCCTGTTTAGCGCGACGCCCGACTCAAACTTTGTGTACCTTTCGGACGAACGCAACCAACTGTTCCGGGCGATCTACTCCGGTGGCAGGACACCGACGATGGCGCTGATGGATGTGCTTCAGGATGCCGTTTCCGCGTCGCAAATAATGGCGTAAGTATCGCGATCTGGAGGCTTTCTCCTTTCCTGGCACTGATTAACACACTCGCTCTCTCACTCACTATCGTCTCAGGATCGTCGGCGAGGGCACGATCAACAATGCGGTGATGAACATTGCCCAGCGCACCAACGGTCCCGTAGAAATGGAACGTCTCGAAACGATGCTGGCGGCAATGGAAACCATTCTGTCTCCGGCCACCCTTAATGCGGCCCGGGATGTGGCAATGGCACGTCCGCAATGGTTCACCACAGCGGAAGGATTAATCGTGGGCGAGTTCTTGGAGAGCTACAGCGTGTAGGTAGCCGGCATGTCAGCATCGATTGGCCGTGTCTCGATCGGCCTGTCAATCACGTGAAGTCAGCGGGGCCCGCGGGTCGATAAGATTAGATCTTAATAATAAAAGAAAACCAAACAAAGTGGTTGGTTTGTGTAGGCAAATGACTTTGGTGTAATGTCTTATCACTAACACTATCCACCCGAACCCATCGGAAGTTGTGTAACACCCGGCGCCCGCCGATTGGGCAATTGTGTAATTGAAGTTCGCTCGTCAATCAGCCCCTGAGATAGATGCTCTGATTAGCATATCGGCGTATTGTTCCGCTGGTGCTATAAAACTTGGACCGTTCTGCGCCCTGTACCTCACAGTGTCTCGCACCAGACGAGATGGTGTTTCATTTAGGCAAGAACGTTTCCCTGCTGCTGCTGGTGGTGTCCAGCTCGACGCTAGCCGTCTTTGGCCAGCGTCCAGCCGCGCACCGCGATTGGAGTGATCGTGAATTCGCCCCGGTGCAGGACACCGTAAGTCCGCGCGATGAGCTCATCGACCAGAGCTACCGTCTGCCGACCGATACCGTCCCGACGCACTACACCATCCGGTTGCACACGGACCTTCACACGGGCAGCCGTGCGTTCAGCGGCATCGTCGACATCGAGCTTGACGTGGTGGTGCCAACGGACGCGATCGTCCTGCACAACCGTGGGCTGACCATCGCTTCCGCTGCACTGTACGCCAAGGAAGAGGACGGACTGCTGGTCGAGTTTGGATTCCCGCACTACGAGCTGGACGAGCGCACGGAGCAGCTTGCGTTCCACCCGGGCCAGATCCTGCCGGTCGGTCGGTACGTGCTGACGGTCGAGTACAGCGGTTCGCTGCAAACGTCCTCCAACAGTGGTTTCTTCCTGAAGTCGTACGTCAACGATGACGGCGAGCGTCGGTACGTCGGTACGACCCAGTTCGAGTCGACTAACGCGCGCATGGCGTACCCGTGCTACGATGAGCCGCTGCTAAAGGCCGGCCACACTCTCTGGATCACGCACAGCGGCGAGTACAATGCCGTCTCGAACATGCCGGTAGAGGAGATCGTTCCGTCCGAGGAGCACGAAGGATACGTCACGACCAAGTTCGGACCGACGCCCAAGATGTCCACCTATCTGCTGGCGTTCGGTGTGTCGGACTTTGTATCGATCGAGGACGGCCAGCAGCAGGTGTACGCCCGACCGAACGCAATCGATGAGGCCGGGTTTGCGCTGGAAGCGGGTGTCAAGGTGCTGGACGCGCTGAACGAATACACGGACGTGTCGTACTACGACTACATGCCCAAGCTGACCCAGATGGCGATCCCCGATCGTGGAGGCGGCGCTATGGAGAACTGGGGTTTGGTGAAGTACGGCGAGCCGGCCCTGCTGTTCAACCCGGCCCGCAACACGTACCGTGCACGCAAGGCTATTGCCGTGGTGATCGCTCACGAGCTGGCTCACCAGTGGTTCGGTGACTTAGTTGGCCCGCACTGGTGGAGCTACATCTGGCTTAACGAGGGCTTTGCCAACCTGTTCGGATACATCGCAGCTGATCTTGCCTACCCGGAGGAACGCTACTGGGATCTATACGCCCTGGAGAACGTGCAGAACGCGTTCGGACCGGACGCCAGCGACTCTATCCGTCCGATGACCCAGGATGCGACGACACCGTCTGCCATTGCGGGACTGTTCGATTCAATCGCTTACGACAAATGTAAGTCCCGATTCCGAGCTTGTCACCAAACTTTTGTGCTCACAGTAGCTTTTTTCTGTTCTAGCTGGAAGCGTGCTAAACATGTTCCGCACGGTGCTCGGTGACGGCAACTTCCGCGCCGGACTGAAGGTTTACTTCCAGAACCGCCAGCTGGACGGTGCTGTTGCTGACGATCTGTACGCCGGTCTGCAGGCCGCAATCGACGGTACGGACGTGCTGCCGGAAGGCTACACCGTCAAGCAGCTGATGGACAGCTGGACGACGGAGCCCGGTTATCCGGTGCTGAACGTGCGCCGCAACTACGACGACGGGTCCGTGATCCTGTCCCAGGAACGTTTCTACTCCGACAAGCGTTCCCCGAACGCGAACGTCTGGTACATTCCGTACTCGTACTCCACCGCATCCAACCCCGACTTTGACAACCTCGCCCACTTCCGCTGGCTGTCGACGAAGGCCGAGCGTGTCGAGACGGGTGTTGCGGCCGATGAGTACATCGTCTTCAACAAGCAGCAGACCGGCTACTATCGCGTGAACTACGATGCGCACAACTGGCTGCTGATTGCCAAGGCACTGCAGGAGGACACCGACTCCATCCACCGGCTTAACCGTGCCCAGCTGATCAACGACGCGTTCAATCTTGCCCGTGCCGAACGTCACGATATGAAGCTCGCACTGGACCTGCTGCGCTACCTCCCCAACGAACGCGAGTACGTCCCGTGGGCAGCGGCCAACGGTGTGCTGAACTACTTCTACAACAAGCTGCGCGGAACGGCCAGCTACCACGACTTTATCGTGTACGTGGACGCCCTGCTCGGACCGGTGTTTGAGAGCTTCGGCGACATCACGACCGTGCCGGAGGACGAAGCGCTGCTGGACAAGTACCTGAAGCAGCTCGTCTCGACCTGGGCCTGCCGCATCGGGTACACCGAGTGTCTGCGCCAGACGGCCGATGCTCTGCACACCGCCGTCGAAACGAACACCCCCGTCCATCCGGACGTCTCGTACGTGGTGTACTGCTACGGGCTGAAGGGTGCCACCGACGAGGAGTACCGCTGGTTGTTCGATCAAATGATCAGCTCGGGCAATGAGGCGGAACGTTCGGTGCTGATCGATGCACTGGGCTGTGCGCAGGACCAGTCGCAGCTCATCTCCCTGCTTACCGTGGCCATCGGTAGCAACTCCGAGCTGAACAGTCTGCTGTCGGGCGAACGGTCGCGCATCGTGTCCTCGATCTATTCGGCCGGTCGGTTCGGGGTGGAGGCGCTGATTGCAGCCCTATCCGATCCGCTGCTCGCCCAGGAGTTTGTCGATCGGTTCGGCCAGGGAACGTTGAACAGCGTCGTGTCGAATGTGGCCTCGCGTACCAACAACGACGGTGAGCTGGAGCAGCTGGAACAGTTCCTGGCGGCGCTCGGCGATCTGGTTAGCCCGGCCACGGCTGAAGCTGCTGTGCGCACGGTCAAGACCAATGCGGCCTGGTTTGAAACGTACGAAGGTGTCCTGTCGACGACGTACTTTGCCGATTTTACCGCTTAAGCGAAGCGAGCGCGCAAAGCGAAAGATGCCGTTTTGATTTGAGTTTCGGAATAAACAGTACAACTTGAACACTTGAAGCAAAGTCGATAGTCGTGTCTTTGGGTTCTCCTAGCCTGCCCTTTTCTGACAGCATTGAACTTCTTCTCTATCAATTGATTCCAGTATAGATGTATGCCGGTCTTATCATGTGACTTGAATAACCCTTAATCCAGCAGAGATATCAACCGGAACCGAGGGGGTACTATTGAGCTTCACGCAGTAGATATTGCCTTCAACATATCTCGGTATCTTAAAAACGTTTGCTAAAATTAAAGCAACATTCACACACAATAAAAGCGCTTCTCCCTTATCACCAGCAGTGTGAACAACAAACAACGCATCGCGCCGGCATTCATTCATGGCGAGGAAAGAGATTAGCTCGATGCGATTCCGTAACAAACTTGCACTGCTGATCTGCTGAAGTGCTAGTAAAATCTACGATAAGCTCGTGCTTAAGCGCGTGCTTCAACAGGTGCTGCAATCGTCTGTCGTTATCTGCCGGAGTGGTCATTAAAATCTGCTTCCCAAAGATAACCCCGACCATAAGCTACTTAAACTGCAGCCAACTAACTATCCCAACACAGAGTTGTAAGCTGCAGGAACTAGTGCATAGCGGTACGGTGAAATGGCCGGTGCCATGTTACGCACGGCACATGATTCGATAATTGTTCCAGCTGTCCCCTGGCAGTACAGGGACATTTGATGGAGAACTCAGCCCCGTATTCTGTCTCTCTCGCTCTCTCTCCCTCTATCTATATCCGCGGATCGTTCATCATCCTTTATCTGTGGCGCACTATCTTATCTTTACGATGCGACCATTCGGACGGTTGGAAAATACACAATTGTCCTATCAATAATACTACTGGCCCCGATCCGGACACCGAAAGGGGCATATATACTAGACGAGGATCGGGTGCCGCCTGTCCAGTAAGTGTTAATCCCGCGAAAGGGATCGATCGTCTACCGTGAATATTGTGTTGTGTGCATCAAGGATGGTGCCACCGCGCCGTTTGCTCTTTACGCTGGGGTGCTGCCTGCTGCTGGCAGCAACTCCCACCCTTGCAGGACGTCCTGCCTGGAAGTGGCTTGCCGAACCGTCCGATATTACGCTTCCGTTCGAGCCGGAGGAACTGAGTGATGTGTTGTCCAGTGCCTCAGGCCCAAACCGTCGAGCTGTCGAGCAAACGCTCGATGAGTCGTACCGACTGCCCAACAGTACGTCCCCGGTACACTACCATCTCTCGCTCCGTACGGCAATCCACCAAAACAACCGTCAGTTCAGTGGCACCGTGCTGATCCAGATCGAAGTGCACGAACCGACGACGACCGTCACCTTGCTTAACCGTGCGCTCACGGTACAGCGGGCCTTTCTGCACGAGGTGGCCACCGGCGGTGTAGCGGGACCGCAGCTCGAACAAGTCGCACACGCGACCGACACCCGCACGGAACATCTGACCCTAACGATGTCCCAGCTGCTTCCGGCCGGTTCGCAATACTATCTGCGCATCGAGTTCGAAGGCACGCTGCAGAACAACAACAATATGGGTTTCTTCGCCTCGTCCTACCTGGACAACAGCCAAACCCGTCGCTATCTGGCGTCGAGCAAATTCGAACCAACGCACGCCCGTTCCGCGTTCCCGTGCTACGACGAGCCGCTGCTGAAGGCCACGTTCGAGCTGGAGCTGACCCACTCGAAGGATTATAGTGCGGTGGCAAACATGCCGGCGGCCGGCGCACCCGTACCCGATCCGGACAATGCGGATTACGTGACGAGTCGGTTTGAAAAATCGCCCAAAATGTCCACCTATCTGCTGGCGTTCGCTGTGAGCGATTTTTCGATTCGTACGGCCGACCGGCAGACGGTTTACGCGCGGCCGAACGTTTTCGACGAGACGGCATTCCCGCTCGAGGCGGGCAATCGCATCCTGGATGCGCTCAGCGATTATATGGACATTTCGTACTACGACTACATGCCCAAGATGACGCAAATTGCGATTCCCGACCGTGGTACGGGAGCGATGGAAAATTGGGGCCTCGTAGCGTATGGGTGAGTAGCCATGCTTCGGAGCTATGCTGTAAAACAGTCGGGTTAGCTCCCTGCTACTTTCGCTTGTGGGTAATCTCGCTTTACCTGCATCCGGCACACGAATGACACCGAGAGGCGCTAGGTGATGTGGGCTAACATACATCGTATCTCCCATAAGGCATAATGGGGATTGATCTTATCGCGCCCCAACAATCGTTTTATTGTTATACAATCGGGATAGATCCACTACTCATGATGTTTGTTTTTTTTTTCTCTCTTCTTCGCCTATCTCTCCCTCCCTCTGCTTCATGCAGCGAGCCTGTCCTGCTGTTCAATCCGGCCATAAACTCCTATCGCAACAAAAAGAGCGTTACGACGATCATCGCCCACGAGTACGCTCACCAGTGGTTCGGAAATTTGGTCAGCCCGCACTGGTGGGAGTACATCTGGCTGAACGAGGGCTTTGCCACGCTGTACGAGTACTATGCCGCCCAGCTAGCCTACCCAGAGGGCAACTACTGGGACCTCTTCACGGTGGAGGTGATCCAGAACGCGTTCAGTGCCGACGCAAGCGAAACGATCCGTCCGATGAACTGGAATGCGGCGTCGCCCAGTGAAATTGCCGCCCTGTTCGATACGGTCGCTTACGACAAGTCGGGCAGCGTCCTGAACATGTTCCGTACCGCGCTCGGGGATGACGTTTGGCGCTACGGCCTGAAGACGTACATGTCCGCCCGGCAGCTGGACGGTGCGACAGCAGAACATCTGTACTCCGGACTGCAGGAAGCTCTCGCGGCGAATGCACCCTCCCTGCTGCCGGCCGGTGTTACCGTCCGGCAGCTAATGGACACGTGGACGTCCGAGCCTGGCTTCCCGGTGCTGAACGTTTACCGTACGTACGGGGACGATAAGCAGGAAGCGATCCTCTCGCAGGAACGATTCCTGTCCAACAAAAAGCTCCCAAACACGCACGTGTACCTCGTTCCGTACGATTTTACCACCGGAAGCCAGCCCAACTTCAACCCTACTCCCGAAGGATACGCTTGGCTTTCGTCGAAGGCGCAAAAAATCTCGATCAATGCACCAAACGACCAGTGGGTCATCTTTAACCGCCAGCAAAACGGGTACTACCGCGTAAACTACGATGCACACAACTGGGATCTTCTGATCGAGGCGTTGCATGCTAACCCGACGCAGATCCATCACCGCAACCGGGCACAGCTGGTAAACGATGCCTACAATCTGGCTCGTGCCGACCAGCTCGATATTTCCGTCCCACTTCGCCTGATGGAGTATCTGCGCAAGGAAACGGAATACGCTCCGTGGACAGCGGCCGGTAGCGCTCTTACCTTCTTCAACAACAAGCTGCGCGGTACGGACCACTACGACCATTTCCTAGTGTACGCCAACCGAATCTTGCTCGACATCTATCCGACGCTGGCTGTCGATAGTGTCGCTGCCGACGAAACGCTGCTCCATCAATATCTCAAGCAGTTCATCACGACCTGGGCCTGTCGCATTGGGCACGGCGACTGTCTCACGAAGATGAAGCAAGCGCTTACCGCAGCACACCAGGCCAGCGCTCCCGTGCATCCGGACATTGCCACCGCTGTCTACTGCAATGGGTTAGCTAGCGGATCGGACGAAGAATTCGTTTGGGTGTACGAACAGTTTAAAAACTCTCGCAGCCAGGCACAGCGTACGGTGCTGATCGATGCGTTGGCCTGTTCGCGCAATCCAGCCCAGCTGTCCGCGCTTCTCACGGTGGCCCTTGGCACTGGCAGTGATTTCGATGCAATGCTCGCATCCGAACGTACGCGCATCGTGTCCGCTGTTTACGGCGCAAGCCGGGAAGGCGTTGATGCGGTGATCGATTTCCTGATGGTGTCCCCCGCACAGGTGACCGAATTCGTACAGCGACTGGGACAGTCGGCACTCAACAGTGCCGTATCGAACATTGCTTCCCGCACCAACAATCAGCAGGAGCTGGACCGGTTGAATGCGCTGCTAAACAGCTTGGGATCTATGGTGCCCGAATCGGTGGCCACTAGTGCCCGCAGTACGGTGCAGAATAATTTCAACTGGTTCACCAGTCTGGAGGGATTGGTGGCGGTGGAGTACTTCCAAAAGGTGGCCACCACACCACAGGAATTGTGAGATGAAATTTGTGAAAAAGGTTACATTGTAAAGGGGGAAAATTCCATTGTTAAACAGTATATAATGAGTTTAAACGAATACAACAACCGACGTTTTTCGTCCAGCGAATGCAATTCACCACACTTCAATTCACCACAGCTAGCGCTAGCGCCATCTACTGTTTGGTAGCGGAAGCATTCATTTTCGCTTCCGCTGGTTGGTCGATGTTTTATGTGTTTTTTGTTCATATAACAGGTTTTGTGAAGAAAGGATGGTGTTAAACTGAAAAGAGCCTTATTTGCATCCCAAATTTCACCATTGACACAGGATAATCGATATTTTTATAACATATTTAATAGTTCAACCATACGTAGCAAATGTAGTTTTCTGTAGCGGCAACTCGGAAAGCATTACAATACACGTGACAGAATTATGGAAAGCACTCAACACACATTCTTGCATTGTTTTCACTTTTTCCACGCTTGTAGGAAAAGCGTATATTCGATTTATTTCACTTGTGTTTTTCGACATTTTATTCTCAGCATAAATCACGACTAAGTTTACCACTTGAATCTTTACTCCTTACTCAACACACCACATCCATTCGCTCAACCGTACGCACACACACGTTCAACAAGTATCAATCATACTATGCCACCACACATACTAGTGCTCAATCACTCCCTCATGCCATCAATGTTCTGGTTGTCTAATTATCGTTAAGTGTTTTAATAAAGAGGTGAATAGTGTGCACTTAGTAACCTACCGCAAACATTGTTCCGCTAGTCAACGGCTACGGAGGGGGTCTCGTCGTGTTCGCACACGTTTCTTTATACACATCGAACTGCGAATCGACCACCGGAAGAACTGGTGCCCGGTTTGATAGACGTGCCGGGCGGTTCTACTCACTGCCTAACACACACACACGTAACTTATCACACAAACGCTAAATCAAATGCGCTCTTGTTTTGCCATTCGGAATACTAATTATAATTACAGTAACAACGCATAATGTAAGCAGCAGACATAACAGTATCGGGCAGCTGTTTGCAGGGAGGGTTTTGTGTTACGGCAAGCAAGCATGCTTAATGTTGTTGTAGGAGCGCTGTATAGTTCCTGAATTATACTGCAAATCTCTTACATCAGTTGGTAAAAGAAGTTTGAAAATGTTGTTCTGAAGATAAAGTAAGAAGTAAGGAAAGTAAAATGCGACTTCTTGCCTCGTGACAATCACTCAGAGACGAGCATAATTCATTCAGCGCTTAAATTTTCCATTGCCTCTTCACCAATCGTGCGCCCCGTTTTATGGAGCGATTTTTGCGTAAATCCTTTTGGTTTTTTAAATACCACTCTTCGCAATACGCAGTGCAACGCACACACACAGACCACAACATGTAATTCAATCACAAAAGTCGAGTGTGGCAGCGCGTGTTGTAAGCGTCCGATTGGCTTGCTAAATCGTCAAAAACATTTAAAGCAAATAAGAGACGAGTTCGAGTTCACTTTGGATTGCTTAAAAAACAAAAGGCTGTAAGTACCGGACAGCGCAGTTCGTACCTAATTCTGATTTCCTTTTTACATAAAGCCACTTTCTGTTCAGCTTTCTTTTTTTGGCGCGGGATGCTGCGCCAATGGGTGTGGCCGAGTGTTGGCATCCTCTGCGTGACTGAGCCTCTCGCACTCAGCTAGTAGTAGAAACGGGAACGGATTCCGGTTACCGAAATCCACTCCGAGATCAACAACAGTCGTATTGGTTGTTATCAGCAACGAAATGTTAACGTACAAACAAACACGGACGATGGGGATGGACTGTGCGAAGGGCGGGGAGATTAGTGGGCAATCCAACAGCCCACAGCGTGACTGCATTCGAGTTCACTAGATGGTCGCACATCAAGGAGGCGCCTGCCAAACGCCTTCAGTAGTTGGTGCTAGTCGACTCCCCGCCCGCTAACTATTCGATGCCATGAGCAAATATCATCACCAGCCCCGGTTCTACCATCACGTCCTCGTTCATGTGCGTATTGTCGCACTGCAGAACCAGTACCGCTTGTTTGCCTAAAATGGAAATGAATGTTAGAAGCCAGAATTCTAGTGGATTGTCTTACACTGAGCCGAGTCGTGCTCGCAGTCACATTTACCCGGAACCCTCCGACAGATGTAGTTTTCATATATCCGTCGATTGTTTTGTCGCGTTTCGAGCGAACTGAGACCACGGGGCCACCGTCGTTCGTGACAGTTTTCCATCAGATCGTCCAGTATGTGCGGTGGACAGCCAGACTCCGAAAGTGCCCGCTTGATCATGAGCTGCAAAGGTGAAAAGCGCTCGTTTACTATTTGCACGTGAGGGTGAGAACGCGGTCCCGTGTGTACAACAAACAACCCACCTGCAGTGCATCATCCGGTGTAGAGATCATACCGCCCCAGCGAGTGACCCGGGCCCTTGCCAGCCCGTTACACCATCGCATCACCTCGTCCCGCTCCATCTGGTCGGCAATGGCACGCATGGCGGGATTCGAGACGCGCATGGCCCGCATAAAATCCTTCACCAGGTTCAGCTCCCGCTTCAGCTCGTTTATCACCAGATTTTGATCGTTGATTTCGTTCTTCAGCTCGCCCATTTTCTGCTGCTGGCTGTGCACCAACGAACGCAGCTCCCGGAAGCAGTTGTGATCCTTGTACTCGTCCTTCGGTATGACGAACCCGCACCCCTTCTCGCACGGCAGTGGCCGCTTCGGATTGTGTTCGCACTCCTCGATGTGTGCGGCAAGGGTGTCCAGCTTCAACACGAGCGTGCAACCGTACATGGCATTCTCGCACGTAATGTTTAGCCGGGAGAGCAAATTGCGGAGTATTCTTGGCACAGCGCGCAGGTTGTTGTTTGTGATGGGATTTCGATCGACCGGGCAGGTCGGTTGCCGCGACAGCCACTCGGTGATACAGCCGCGACAAAACGCATGTTCGCACGCGACGGCCTAAAACAAAGGTATGGGGAAATATTATTCATTTGTTCCATTCCGCTACTAAACAGTGAGTGAAGTTGTGTCAGTGCATAGTATACTGGAAAAGATACAATTATGTTCATAATAAGCGGCAGGGACATCTCGGTACATTAACACAACATTTTGTAATTATACCGAATGCCAGTCCGAAAATCATGTCCAGGCAGGCCTTCCAGCCTCCAGGCTCCAGCCTTCCAGGCCTGTGGTGTCTTCCAGCAGATTATTACTCCTGCCTTTTAAAAACTAAATACACATTAAGTGCTATATTCCCTTTAATCTTAATTTAAAGCGTGATTTCATTCCTGGAGCTCCTATAGATTTTATTAAATTTTTAGATGTTTCGTGAAGACCACAGTGTGCTTTCAGTGTGGTCAAAAATGGTTGAATAAAATCGAATGAAATAATGCTTATTATTTGATTAAATCCCCCTCCCTCTAACCTGACCTGATATTCCTGATATTATATTTGCTTACAGTAGCTACGTAATAATTTTTGGTCATGCTAAAAGTGACTAATCTGCTCACAACATACACGGTGTTCCCGGACTGTAGCGGAACATTGGTTCGATGGATACTTGTTAACGGGCATAGATATTCAGAAAAGGAGGAGAAATAAGAATAATAACATTTCAAATAAGTTTTTACAATGTATATTATCATGCTCTACAAGCTGTCCAGTAACAGTATTAAGGTACAATTCACAAAGTTTATATCAAAGGAGTTATGATCATACAAAAATCCCACTGTGCAAAAGTGACAGGACACAGTGCTGCATACAAAAGGTTCTAGGGTGGGCCTTCTCGAGTCTTTTACCCTCTCTAGTATTATTTTGAACAAAGCTGTTCTATCTTTCTATTCTTCTGTCCTAATGCTAATGAAAGGAAAGGTTCTTTCTATCTAAAATAATATGGGTATCTAAATATATGGGTTCTATGTAAAAGGAACCCATATCTAGAGGAGGTATTATAATCTCTACCGCAACAAATGTGTGTGTTTACCAAAAAAAGTACTTGCGCCACTGTATTTTATAGCTCACGTTAAACATTCTCTACACGATTCTGGAGTAGCGCTAGCGATAATTAGTGCTCCAAATGGCATTGCTCGTTTGTTATCTTAAAAAACCGCACCCTTTTTATCAACTAACCAAAACCTGATTTGAAGTCTAAGGGTAGGTCAAACCTTAAACCCTAACCAATTCTTACATTAGATATATTCCAATGAAAATAAAACCAATTAACTTATTCAAAAGTTTTGTTTATAACAACATTGTGTTCCACTCCATAACCGTCCCTCACCGTTTTACGATCACAATCGATAATTGTGGCGTTGAAACGATACTTCCGCTGTATACGGAAGTGTGTACAGCCATATTTCGATTCGGCGCCCGGCACCGAGACCCGTTTGCGCTTCGCACGTTTGTTTGAAGCACATCATCATCAGCTTCGATCAACCGAATAGGAAATTGCCCAAAAATTGCATTTACTTTCTCTTCCGTAAAACCTCAGCTGAGAGGGAAACGGCAACACAACAAGGGCCAAAGTATCCACAACAACACGCAATAAAAAGGATGCAAAACGCATGGGTGTGATGAAAACAGTGCACGATTACTCACCTGCAGCGGTTCCTCGAGCACGCCGGAACAGATGGGACAGATCAGCTCTTCGTCAACATCACCCTGAAACCGGGCCAAATCGTAACCCATTGCTCCACACAACGGGGGGGTCTGGCGCCTCTGGTGTGTAGTAGATCGTCCAGCAAACGAAGGATGATGTTGTGTTTGTATCTGTGTGTGTGTACGTGTGGCCACAGCCGTCAGAGGCTGACGTCTCTGGCCACAACCGGACACTCGTGTTTTATATCGCCGCCTAGTTCAAGCGAGCACCACTGATTGCCATCACCACTTCCTGCCTTGGGGAAGGAACACTGCTGCACACTTCACACTTAACACCATATCAAGACCGATCGTCGATCATTGATAAAACGTTCTTCACCGATGATCCGCGGCGCACCTATCGAACACTCGCTAAAGCTACATTCAAAATAAATGAGTTGAAAGGTCATACTAATGTCCCACAGGCTTAGAGCGTCTCCAGAGAACGGCTTAATTTCCAGGCAACGTTGTTTGGCTAGCAGCAGCATCAGCAGCATCCCCACTTTCCCGGGCACCTTATCTCTTGGTGAAATCATTTCCCGAGTAACTGTGTCCCATCATTAGCACTGCACTTCCGTTAAAGAAAACTCGGCTCAACACTACAAACGCGTCCGCACACGCACACTGATCGGCGATGATCGGCCCCAGAGCAGGAGATGATTTCGGTTTGTTGCGTTTCCTCCTCATCGACGGAAGACCGACCAAAGCGAAAGAGAGAGAGAGAGAGAGAGAGATAGAGTCCAGAGCATTGGGGTGGCCGCCGTAGGTCTGTAGGAACGTCGGAACGTCTTCTTCGCTCTTTGCCGTCAATACCTTTTCTTGTGCGCGATATCTCGATCGAAACGGACGGAACCCGCCACCACCACCACCCGAGTACGATCGCTTTCCATGGGGGATGATGTGGGGAGGCTTGCTGCTGCTCCACGATAGTAGTGTGTGTTGGTTGTTCCGCTTCACTCCATTTTCGCACGTTCGCACTCGAGCCAGTGGCCCAAAGAGTTCATTTGAAATGCGCGTCCACCGAACCTACCCTCGGCGGCGATGGATGGGGTGGTTTCGCGTGCAGTGAACGCGCAATGTTGATTTATACGCTTTTCCTCCTTTATCTGTCTCTCGCTCTCTCTCTCTCTCTCTCTCTATCTTTCTTTCCTCGCGAAGGCCACGGAAAGGGACTGCGCGCCCACAGGAGCTTTATCCCGCTAGTGGCTATTGCACCCGATGGCGCTGCTGCTGCTCAACCAGATCAAGCAGATCCTCTCTACCTCTTCCTGTTTCGAGCTCAGATCGATCCACGCATACACACAAACTAGTGCTGCCAACCGGCCCGGGTCTTTTGACTTCATTTTCTGCCGTTGGCAAATTTTTGCTGTTTGCCCTCGTGTGTTCCCTCCCCCTCGGCTGCCGTTTCTTTTCCGTTTTACCGGTTCATTCCTTGGCCGTTTCGCGCGATTCAGATCACTCTTGCTCAGGTGGTGGTGATGGTGCCTCCCCTTTTCTCCCCCCCCCCCACCCACGAAAGTTTCCAGCGCAACTGTCGATATGATGAACTGGCGATCGACCGACACACATGGGGCGACGAGAGGTCCCTTTTACTGTTCCGCGAGCACGGCCGGTCGGTTGGTCGCTCAGAGTTCCTCCCATTCGTCGACCGACCAGCAACAGCAGCAGCAGAAGAAAAAGCATCAAAATGCATTAATGAGCAACATAGCTGCCTTCGTGTCCCTTGCGCATCCTCCCTCCCTCTCGGCCTTCCCTCCCATGCAGGTGTGTTTGTGTGTGTGTGTGTGTGCACAGCTCCCAATCTTCCCGAGCCGCAGGCCCGCTAGTAGTAGTAATGGGGCTTTTTGTTGTGTGCTGCTCGTTTGGGGCTTTATTTTTTGCCAATCTTGCTACAACAAAAAAAGGCATACACATGCGAAAGAGAATTAATACCAAACAAAGATCAAGTTTCCTATCCCCGCGATTCGCGCGCGGCGAGGTTTGTGGGCCGCGACCTGCAGACGGGGCAGGTGGGAGCATTTATGTTTCTTCGTGCCTTGCGCTTCGTTCCCGTCTTGTGTCGAGGAGGAGGCGAAAATTTTGCACACATTCGCCAGTCGGCGACCTGTCCTTTCCTGGTCGGCCGACCTAAGTTTGTTCTTTCGGATGTGTCGGAACGGTGATCGTTCATAGGCCAGGGCCCGGGCAGGAGGGAGGAGTTGGGATGTCGTCGCTTCGATCACCCTTCCATCACCATTCTGCTGATCTTCTACAATACAGAGACAGCGATACCAGTCCCGTCCCGATCGTCAAAACGACCTTTTTTCCAAAATAAAACTGCTCCAAGTGGCAAACACGGCGGATGCACATTCACTCACGTATCCACTACACACCCCAAATACAGGGTTGCAACAGTCAGGTGGGGAGAACGGACGGACGGACGGACTCTGACTGAATTTCGACCAAACGGCACAGTTTGTGCGACGTTTGGGTTAAGGGGTTAACGAGACACCGTGGTCGTTTCTCATAATATGTTTTTTAACTTTGCCATTTTCCCACCGGCTGCTGTCTCTCTCTCCTCTCTCTCTTATCATTTACATTTTAACCCTGCTCATATTCGTTGCCTTTGGTCCTTTTTCTTAGATAAGTGAGGGGCAGAACGAGGCAAACTTTTACCCAAATGATTAATTTATATATATTTATGTAATTACACACATATATGCTTCGAACAAAAAACGACTCAGCTGCAGGTTTTGAACCTTTAGGGGGAAACAGTTAGTCAGCTGTTATCATTTTTCGTGTATATCAATAGCAAAGCCATTCCTACTCGAAAAACCTTCCAAAGGGTTTGGAATATTTCCGTTTGTAAATTGCTGTTGTGTTGTTCATTGGATACTTTCATTTCACTATCATTATCAAACAAAACCAAAAGCACAACGTATTGTTTCTTGTAAACAGAAAACACAAAAAAAACATCATCCGCTTGGGATCGGCACGCTTGGGTAGACTTCAAAGAAGGCTCCTCTAAGGAGGTGGCGCTTCTAGCCCCAGCATGTGTTGTTTGCTTATTGAGGTAGAAAATGCACAATCTAATCAAGGCTTTCATTTGCAGCCCCGAGCGATTGTTTCCTTTAACGGATCATGCACACCCTCCTGCTTCTATCTAAAACAATATACGCAACTTAAAGAATAAATTTTGAGCCCGCTAACATTTCTTTGTAGCTTTTCTGTGCAGCAAATCGTACAACAATGCTTGAAAGTTTCCAAACAAACAGTTGCGTTCCATAAAACAGTAAAAGCACACACACGCTCGTACTGCTATTAGTAAATGATTTCATTTGGTTCGTTTGACCACCACCATTTGCGCTCCATTGATCACGGGCAGCAGGCAAAAGCAACCTTACCAAGTGAAACAGAAAAAAACTTGACTTACAACTAACAAACGCCGGGGCGTTCGCGATCTCAATCTGCAACTCTTGCTATGACCAATCTTTCTCTACCTCCCAAAGGCTACGCTCTGCTCTGCTTACCCTGTTGTCCGTTTTTGCCTGCGCTCGTAGGTCCCTCTTTCGTCCCACACAAATGTGCGTGTTTGGCCGGGCTCAAACTAACAAAAAAGCCGACCGACAAAAAACAAGCCCCCCCACAACCACCTAAAAGCACCGACGATCGTGAATAATTTGAGTGCAAGTATAGTGTGCTCCATCCACGAAACGCCATCCAAGAGCGACCGACCATCCAAGACCGATCGAGGAGCGACCTTTCGCTCGCGCTTTTAACGCAGCAGCGAAAGAGACATCTTTTCCCCCTTTTGGTTTGCCGCAACGATCTGTAGCAGCAATGAACTGAAAATGGAAACGCCAAATCTACAACCACCTAATCAAAACATCGAAAAACGGGTTACAAACAGCAAAAACCTTCTCCAGTCGATAGGAGATTTTTGGCAGCTCAATCCTTTCTGGTGTTTCAACACGCAGCCCGTAGTGCAATAAAAAGGGAAGCCCGATCTATCTATGATCAAGATTTCGTATCCCCACGCTGGCGCTCATCGGCGCTTGCTTGTTCTGGGGGGTGTCGTGGGAGGCAAATGATCGATAGGAGATGAGCTGAAACGAGATCTTCACGGGCGTCCCCTAAGAGATGTTCCTATTCCATTTGTTTTAGTGTGCAAACACAGGACGCACGCAAAGGGGAAGAAATCGCACAACCGCCACCAGTGCTGCCAAAGGCCAGACCTCTGGAAGGGACTTTTTTTCTCTATCTCTGTCTCTCTCTCTCTCGATGCTGCTGCTTCTTCATCGTCTTGCGATATTCGAATCCTTGCTGTCTGTGCGTTGGCCTCATTTCGCATTACATGCTCACTCTTGTTCCGATCACGGACAGGTGAAGGGTTGTGTTCCCGGGTGGGGAACAGTGTAGTAAGAAGCACTGCTCTTTGCAATTTGCAACATTTTGTGGCGACAGTTTCACATTTACTGCCGCTGCCAATATTTTGTGGCTTCATCTTCTGGCATTCTGGAAGAGTAACGGGATCGAATGCAGCGAAAGGAGGAATATGCTTCTTCTTGGCTTGGATTTCTTTGTCTCTTTCGTCGCTGCTGACCAGCATGGTAAGTTCAGTTCACAACGATCTAGTAAAGCTGGTTTCCCTTCATCATTTTTTGGATCTCTACGGCGTATCTTAGTCTTCCTAAAATTCAATTGGAATTAATGTAGTAGAGAGGGCAATCATATACCGATGGGACTGACGGCGTGTGTTTGGGTGCACAGATTCATGAACCGATTTGTCGTTGGTACCCGGTTTTAATGATTGGCCGTCACGCGTCGATGTTCGGTTCGCACACCTGTTTGAATGCACTTTCGGTTCGCCCCCGTCGCTGCACGCATGCACCCATTGCCGATAATTCAACTTTCGACACTTTTCGTTTTCCTTTCTTCGTATCGCAATTATCGCAGTACTCCTGGCTCTTTGACGGTGGCCGTGCCAGTATCGCATTACGGAGAAGGTTTTGCCGACTGACTCTCAAGCGGTGTGTATGATGTACGGATATTTGATGCGTTTTGCCACCCTTCTGTGCTGCCTGGGATGAGATAAGGTGCCGGTTCGATGGAGATTATGCTGACTCGCGCCTTGCCTTGGAGCAACACAACGTAACTAATCGCACTGGAAAACGCTCACTTGGATGAAAACAAGAAAAAAGAAACGAGGCCTGTGACATTCACGCATCGGTCTGGCCGATTTTCACTCAACACACCGCGCCACACACTGCACACCATGGGCACACGTACAAATGCACACAAACACACACACACACGCGTGCAAATGTGTGCATACCACACGACTAAACCACAGTGAATGTTCAAGATTTGTGTTTCTCAAAACACTTCCAAAGACAGACACACTCGCATTTGTCTGTTCTGCTCTTGAACGAAGAGGGAAGAACACATCAAGGGCTACCGACATAGAGCAGCCTTGCCTGCTCCGTTAACCTAAGCCACCACAACAAAACGTGCGCTAACGACTGTGAAGGCTTATTTCTCAGCCAGACTAAACAGCTGCCGACCACCTAATTCGCACAAAAACCGAAAACCTTGTGCAAACCTTCGGTGTAGCATCAAGAGCACCACACTTCACTCACTCCTCTGCACGCTATGCCTTGAAAGGAGGATGCGTTTATGCACTTGGCACGAGCCGCAGCGGATAGCTACCTCTTAGCGCAGCAAAAGCATCATTTTACGATTAACACACGTACGGCTTTACGTTACACGAATAGTGTGACCGTTTCGCGAACGATTTACTTTACTGTCGAACGTCTGTTAGCAGCGAAGGAGTAAAATATGAACCACTTCTGTTTAGTGCTGTAGGGCAGACACTTTCTTTCCGCACGACAAGCGATTGTGGCTCCTACACCCAGGCGACACAAGCACCACCAGGAGGGGCTACGAGCTTACAACACGCGTGTGCTAAATACTCGTTTAAATTATCAAGTTTCATAGCTGCAAATGAATGTTTTGCCAAGAATTGTTCTAAAATTGAAATTTCATAAAGAAATCACGATATTAAATGCGTTCCACACATTTACTTGCACCCGATACACTCTTTGTTAACAGCTTGTATGTTTGGTTAACAAGGAGATATTTGGCTGTGTGACCTGGGCCGACCAGGTTTTTTTGTTTACTTCACTTGACAGAAAACAGACGTCAGACGGGAGTACGTGCCGCATTGTACAATCGCCTGGATGACGAACGTGCTATCAGAAAACTACATTTTATATGCTACTGGTTGATTATTTTACACTTTATATGACGCTTTATATCATGAAATACAATAGATGTATTGATAGAAACAGATGTTCGTAATATTATTTCAATTTCGCGGCACGCAAGACTGTACCAAACATGGTGTAGGAGTTGGACCAACTGGATTTTGATTTTTTAATAGTTAATTTTAATGTGCAGTATGTATAAAACTTCTATGCCTACATATTTTCTATGCAATCAGGTTATTTGCATGAGTTAAATGGTATAAGTTGCCTTCCAACCTTTTCCTATCGTATCGCTATTTGACGAGCAAATGAAACTATCAGTGATGCATTTGGCACACCTCTAATTTACCATCCTAGAGCTTATGTTGCAACTATTCGATGCTAGTTTAATGCAAAAGGCATCGCAACAGACACGGATAACGATTAACAATTGGTAGGCTGGTTACACAATCTTCCAAGCACCATGATTCCTTACAAACTAGCACTTACCCTCG
Source organism: Anopheles stephensi (assembly GCF_013141755.1). Classification (NCBI taxonomy): domain Eukaryota; kingdom Metazoa; phylum Arthropoda; class Insecta; order Diptera; family Culicidae; genus Anopheles; species Anopheles stephensi. The sequence continues at coordinate 62,191,956 of NC_050202.1, read as the reverse complement.
CCGGCAATCGATTTGGTAAGGTTGAAGGTTTGTCGCAAGAAATTCATTATCCTAAAACGAAACCAAACAAACTCATTGTTTTTCGTACTTGACCACAGCCTGAATGGGTTACATTACCGGCCTAATGTTGTGATTTACACCCGGGAAAAAAAGGAAAAAGTGCCGAGCAACTTCTCCGCACGCAGCACCCGCAAACACACTGTTTTGTTTTGATATTTCTTGTCAAGAAATAAACCCTCGATTTGCTGCCATAAACGCCAAGACAGACGGTTTTCGAATCCAGGAAAGAGAATTCGAAGTTAAATTCGAAATAAGGCCGCGCTCTTGAATTAAAGCGGTTTTTGATATTCACAACGAAAAATGAGTGTAAAGTTTGGGAGATGCTACGATTGGATTGATATATTTTATTCATAAAGAAGGGACTTTCGATAGATTTTAAGGAACATTAATCAATTGCTATGCACATCCTCGAAGCATACAAATCATCCAGTAAAAATAATTTGCTTTTCGTTTCCTCGTTTCGTTTGATGTCCAGCTGAAGCAAAGTTAAAAGAAAATCTTTTAATCCAGCATTAGTACAAGCTAACGCACGGTCAATCAGGACCTGTATCCTGTCGCCCGCCCAGAGCAAGACCTACAACATGCGATGCTTGCTCTCTTTTATGCTAAGGCAAGGACATTTTCCTGTTCGCACGAAGTTAACACGAAGGGACTTATGCTTTAGTTCGAAATGCTATATGCGCTCACGCCACGTCCTGTTTACTCCTTGGCAAGGATACGCGGCGGATACGGGAAAACTGTACAACACCGCTCGGAAAATGCCGAAGTGGGTGAACCCGAACGAACCCAACCTTTTCGGTACGGTGCAACCCTGCGGACGCAGTTCCGTTCAATTGTATTTCGGCAGTCCTCAGTGTTGTGCGTGGTGTGCGTCGCTCGCTCTCTTGGCTCATTTTTTTTCTATCGGTCTAACACCACTACTATTCCATCATACCATCGTACACGCATCAAATTGATTGCGCAAATAGCGAAGAGTGTACGACCGTATAGGAGCAAAAGAGAAAGAGCACCATCCAGTGAACTCCCGCAATATACGCGCACGCACATACACAAAGAGCGTTTGTGTTCCGATCGTAAGCGGTGCGGCGATTCGCAACAGCATAATTATCGTTCCCAAGAGGTGGGCGAAAGCGATTATCACAGATTGCAGCTCCCGGAGGTGTAGAAAGGTGGTAAATTGCAGTGAACGGAAATATCTTCTGCTCATACCGAAAAACCGACCCATGTCGCTTGTGGTAGCATAATAGCGTACCAGTAACAGCACCAACCACACACACACACACACCAATAACGTGCGCGTGTACTGACAAGTGTGTAAGTGACATATGTGTGCGTGAAGTAAGCAGCAGCAGTAGCAGAAAGTATTAGTGGGGTGGTGTTGGTTCCGTCGAAAAGTGCGTGCAGTTTACGCGTGTCGAAAAAGAGCAAGAGTGGTTAGCCCACACGCATGTTATCTCGCTCATCGGAAGGAAGTGCATATCTAAAAGCTACTTGGCAAAACGAGCTAGCAGGCGAACAAGCGAGAGCGAGAAGCTCGGGAAGCATTCGTGGTGTGCGTGTGTGTTCGTGTTGGTTCCGTTCTGTGTGTAGAGAGCAGCCATTTTTTATCACTCTTGCAGGCCATCCGTCGACACACAGGGGGTGAGAGAAGTTTTGTTCTGTCAACTCTGGACGGGAGGACAATTCGACGACTGTTTTGCTGCCATCATCGCGCGGTGTGTGTCTCTGCTCTCTGTCTGTCCGTCCGACGTGCGAGTGTGAACAGTGAGTTTCGGAACCAAAATCCGTCGTGCCGTGTGTGCGTGTAAAGTGCCGCTTCCTTTCCGGGACCCGAGAAGCGGGTGGCTGCTATTTGTTGTGTGTTTCCTGTCGCTCCATAATAAGAACACGCGTTCCTACTTCTGCCCTACTGCACAGCAACGCAATCGCTGTGTGTCTCTCTGTTCTGTATCGGCGACACACACACACTCACAAGAATACACCAGCGCGCCTAGGCCAACAAACCCCGTTGTAGGGAGGTAACGTGTTAAGCTAATCTCATCTCTGCTTCCTGTCAGCTCCCGTGCGCTTAGCCGCGGGAACTTTAGCAACAGCCTCAAAATTACGACCGTAAACATGACGAACAAGGTGCTGGCGGCCGTGCAGGACCTCCAGAAGCAGCAGCAGCAACAACAGCAGCAGCAGCAGCAGCAGCAACAGCAACAGCAGCAGCAGCAGAATGGTGGCAATGGGGGAGGTGGTGGTGGCGGTGGCGGCGAAGCTGGCCAGACGGCTGGTGGAGCTGCCGGTGGTGGCGCCCAAAGCTCGGACAACAATTCGCGCACCAATCTGATCGTCAACTATCTGCCACAAACGATGACGGAGGAAGAGATCCGGTCACTGTTCTCGAGCGTCGGCGAGGTGGAGAGTGTGAAGCTGGTGCGGGACAAGAACGTCATCTATCCCGGCCAGCCGAAAGGGCAGAGTTTGGGTTACGGGTTCGTCAACTACCATCGGCCACAGGATGCGGAACAGGCAGTGAATGTGCTGAACGGACTGCGGTTACAGAACAAGGTGTTGAAGGTGTCGTTCGCGCGCCCCAGCTCCGAGGGCATCAAGGGTGCGAACCTGTACATCTCCGGGCTACCGAAAACGATCACCCAGGAAGAGCTGGAGACGATTTTCCGACCGTACGGTGAAATCATCACGTCGCGCGTTCTCATCCAGGAAGGCAACGATAAGCCGAAGGGGGTCGGTTTCATTCGATTCGACCAGCGCAAGGAAGCGGAACGCGCGATCCAGGCACTGAACGGTACCACGCCGAAGGGTCTCACCGATCCGATCACGGTCAAGTTCTCGAACACGCCGGGCCAGAATGCGGCGGCCAAGGTGGTGCAGCCAGCCCTGCCAGCCTTCCTGAATCCGCAGCTAACACGCCGGCTCGGTGCGATCCACCATCCGATCAACAAGGGTCTGGCACGGTTTTCGCCGATGGGTGGTGAGGTGCTGGACATGATGTTGCCCGCCGCACCTACCAACGGTCTGAACGTGGCACCGTCCGGTGGTTGGAGCATATTCATCTACAACCTGGCACCGGAAACGGAAGAAAACACGCTGTGGCAGCTGTTTGGCCCGTTCGGCGCTGTGCAGAACGTGAAGGTCATCAAGGATGCGGCTACGAACCAGTGCAAGGGTTACGGTTTCGTCACGATGACCAACTACGAGGAGGCGATGCTGGCCATCCGCTCGCTCAACGGCTACACGTTGGGACAGCGCGTTCTGCAAGTCAGCTTCAAGACCAACAAATCAAAGTAAATTGAACTTTCTTACTTTCTTCTTCATCTTACTATAACCCACGCTCCCCCCCTTCCTTACCCCTCTTTCTCCTGCTCTTCCTGCGACGCCGCTGCGTACCAATATGTTTGTCTATGAGCCTTTTCGAATCTTTTCCTTACCCTTTGATCCGTGTCCATCCAAGATCCTGAGGAGCCTAACGTCTCCAAGCGTCCAAATGAACATGTTTTTTTTTTTCGTTTGTTTCGTATTGAGCCCTTGGAGCGCCTGTAGCTTACACTTTTCTTTTCCAAAATTGATCTGTTACTGGTTCGGCGTTAGAAAACCAACAAAAGAGAGCATTATTACTGGCATTACACACTGGTGCGTCCTGTGGTCGTCCTAGCTGCCGAACATTGGCGATCGCTACAAACGCCTAGCATGCAACATTTCCCGCCGCGCGATTTTATCTCCACGCGCTCCTCAACAAGCTTCTCCATTGCTTTTTCCACCACACATATAAACCACTCAGAACCATCGCTTCTGCTGCTCGCCCGGCGTGTCCCATACTCAATTTCATCTAATTTAGTGCAATTTTATCCACCGGCCTGCCTCCCCCCCACTCGGTGACACTGATCTCTCTCTCTCGCTCGTCCTCAGTGGAGAGATCGTGTGTGCCGTTTCGCTGGTGGCAGCACAACAATCATGTAAATATAATAAATATACAACCCTCTCCTTTCACCACTGCTCCACAATCAATTTCAGCGGAGGCCACATGAGCGATAACTAAAGAGCTGCAGCACTGAAGGAAAAGCGAGCTGAAGCCAAACCAAACCAAACCATCCCCATCTGAACGGCTCCCCAACACACTCTCACACACACGCACACACACATAAAGTAAACACACACACACACACACAAGAACACAGAAAAGGATGCTGGAGGGCAGCAGCAGCAGCAGCAGCAGCAGTGTTCCCAAAGGAGAATGATCGAACACGGAGCGAAGAAACCTCTAAAGAAGCGTGAGTTGAGCCGGAAAATAGGCACGCGCGCGCGCCGTCTTACAGTCTGCGGCTATAAATTTTCACAACCCTCCAACCCCAAACTGTGTCCTCGTTCCGGCGTCAGTAGACTTTTGCTCTGCCTTTGAGAATTGATTGCCTGCCTGCGTAGATTTGGTTGCGGGTCGTTTCTTGTGTATTTCTCGCTTGAAGGACATGGTGATGGTGGTGGTGGAGGTGCACGACCGGATGGTTCCTTTTTTGGTCACTTTTCTATCCGTTTTACTATGCTTTACTATGGACAGCTCGCTGCGTCTGCTGAAAAAGGACGTAATTCTAACAGCTTGAACCATCCTTTAAGTATGCGCACTTTAATTCCATTTTTCCACTAACTGCATTGTAGTTGTAATGCTCTCTTTTGTCTCTGTTCGTCAACCAGCTTTTACGAGTGTTGTTAGTTGAATTAACAAGCTATACGTTCTATCTGTTCGATCAAGAAACCCTATTAACAAAGAATCTCTAATCCTAATGCTGTAAAATTTGTTTTCTTTTCAACTCCATCTTCCCCCATTTAGTATGCAACATTAAAGGAGGACTCCAAACATATGTGTGCGTGTGTGTTGACGAGTAGAGCAGGCAAACTCCAATAAGCGCGAAACTGAAACAAACAATTCAAACCCCCCACACATTTAGCGGGACAGCAGCAAAACAAAGGGAGCCGCGGGCCTCCGGGGAAAAATGGGAAATCGCGTCAGCCAGAGATGTCTTCGCAACCCAGCAGGTAAAACCCATAAACTAACATTTCGTGGAGGTGTGTATGGGGTAGGGTCAAAATACCAACACCCTCTCCCCGTACACACTTGGTTGACGACACCTAATCAGTCTCTCAGAGCCCACACGTGTGTGTGCCCCCGAAAAAACAATCGAAAAGCTGGTAAATAGGCCGTAAATAGCGATAAATGCACTTGCGTTGTGCAAAAATCATTGAATCTTACATAGATAACACAGAAACCACCACCTAAACTTACACACTACGGAAAACGGAAGCGAAAGTGCAAGTAAACGCAAATCTAGTCAAAAGTCAGAAATGATTATAGGAAGGGAAGCTAGCAGACGACGATCGACATTGGTAACGATTTAGCAGCAGCAAAAAAAGAAAACAGGAGCAAGGAGTGAAACATGCATCTATAGGTTTTTGTGTTTTTTTGCCTATATTTTATAAACGCTAGGTTTTTTTTATTATATATAATATATAAAATTATGATTAGTCTACAACTACTGTACACAGGAGATAACGTGCATTTTTTCTAAACGTTTGCTACCAAAAAAACACACACACACGAAAGAGAAAATGATGTAGGGTTTATCGATAAGAGGGCAGGGACAAGTAAAAGGACATCACAAGGAGTGTGTAGGTGGGCAATCTTTTTAAGGCGTTGCCAAGCGTTCTCTGAATCAAATCCCTTACTGTTCACAGCATACCTTTTCCGGTCACTTAGGTAAATGCTTTTGGAGGGTAAGGCACGATCACAGTAGTCGAAGTAAGAATATAATTATATTGCTATATATATACACACAAACACACACACATACATATTTGCGATATAATGTGGGAGGGATGCAGGAATTAGAAGAATTTTATTTATTTGCTTAACTTATTTATTGGGATAAATTGTAGGTGAAAATAAAGAAGAAACAAAAGGCATAGGACAAATGCAAAGTGTGTAAAGAAGAAGAAGCAGTGAGTCAGATGAATTTGTGAACCCCTGGTTTTGTGGTGTGAGCGTCGCTAGGGTGAAAGGAAGGAAAGTAATGTTTGTTAAGTGGTTCGAGTATGATTTCCATTAAAACAAAGCAGCAGTCTGAGTCTGTGAAACACGATGCGCCGCCGCCTATAGTAGCATATCCTTTGCTGGGCGGGAAAACATGGGAATCTGATAATGATGAAACCACTATGTGCAACACCTGTACTCCTCCGAATCACACTTACAGACATACAGACACACGCACACAGTGGTATGGAATTGCATACAGCTGGACACATTCAAGTCGATCTCAAACACTTCTCTAGCATAATGATAATGATGGCGAGAACGGTAGTAGACACGGGGGCTTAACCTGGGAAAAAGCAAAAAATCCGGACCCCCCCTTTTCCTCCACCCTTGTTTGTGTTGGGAGAGTCAAAAGGAATGTGAACGAGATTCAAAACGAGAACAAAAAAAAAAACAAAACAAAACAAACGAAAACTAAACAGAACGCGCGTACTTAAGGGAAAAACACTCTAGAGGACTCTACTTCCTCTACTTGGGACGAAACATAACTTATACGGTGGTGAAGAACACGGTGCTAATGTTTCGAGCGAGAGTCGTCGTTCTCTGGTTTGTTGTCCAAGAACATGATCTCAACACGCGGATGGCTGCGCGCTAAAGTCTGCAAATGTTCAAAGCGCGCAAACCAGTCGTCAAAACCTTTAATTTAGTGTCATAAAACGGGGCGGGGTGGTAGCGTGGCAAACGTCCTCCCTCCCCCGGAAGCCCACACACACACACACTAGTCTAGTTAAAGCGGATGGGTGGAGAAAGGATAAGAGGATATGGAAAGAAAAAGTGGTAGCGAAGAAGGGAGGAGAGAGAGTGAGAGATAGGGGAAAAGGGAAACTTAGTATAAAGTATTTATAATAACTTATTACAAACTCGCTAGCCGTGCTCGAGCTACTTTTAATTGCGAAACGCAGTTGAGCAAAAACCCACCACACACACACACACGCATTTGAAGGCATGATTTTTTGAAGTACGTGAAAACTTAAGGAATCAAAAAAGAGGACAAATCTAGCAAAGCTGACCTTTACAAGCAAAATGCGCTTGCAATAATGCGTGAAGGATTTTGTGTGCCGATTTCACTCGCCCGTCCGGCGGCTCCCCTTTACCCCCCCACTCACACACATCTCATTCGGTTCTGTTACTTCTACCTCTTTCTTTTGCTGTATGTTCCACGTTTTCTTGTTCCCCCCATACTTTTTAAGAGCCACTATTTCTCTTCCTTGAAGCGTGTTTACTGGAGTTTCTTTTAATTTATTTTCCAACTCGATAAAGCGCACCGTCGTCACGAGAACGATTTTCTTTTCTGCTAGTTTTTTTTCTCGTTCTCGGTTAACATTTAAACAACAGTAGAAGAGGCAGCAGCAGTAGTGGCTGAGAAAAAGGAGCTGAGCTCTGTCGGTGCTGCTGCTACTGCTGGAATAGTGCGTACAACTTACGCTTTTCTCGAACCCTTCACCATACCTAGTCTACGGGGACAGGCAAAAGATGGATGGAACAAAGTATCGCACAGTAATTTTTAAGCAAACGAACCCAACAAAAAAAAAGACCCATTATCCCTGTGCTTCGGGACAGGAGTAGTGTAACCAGAGGGATGATGGGGGAAGAATGTTATTGGTATATAATTATTATTCTACATGCATATTATATACCATTCTGTCGCTTTTTGGGGCGGTCAGAAGGATACACCCAAGTTAAACCTAACGTATAGTGAAAACGGGCAAAAGCAAAGGGAAAAGCCGATGAACGTAAAATGAACGAATACTCTTTCTCCTCTTAGAAAATAAAAAGGCAACAACCGGAAGTAAAGCACATGCTGTTGCTGCTGTGCTGCTGCTGGAAAACATAGTTTAGTCCGGAGCATTTAAAACACTGCTGCCGGTAACATAATCGCAGCGTGAGTGAGAAAGCGAATCATGGTATTATCCCCACACGTGTAGCATAGTAGTCCGCCGATACTGATTACAGGGTTTCTCAGGCCAGTTAAACATAGTAACACTGTATGTTGAACCTGGCCTGAGAACCCCTGTAATGTTGAGCAAAGCACGTGTCTCGAACGAGAGCCTAGCACTGTGTGAATAAAAAGGGGGAAAATTGTGTTTTAGGTTTAAACTATACATTGCAAACAGGAAATAGTTGGCATTTAAAAAAGAAAAACAAACAACGGCTAAATTAATCAACCGTACGTACATTACACAAAGCAAATAACTCATTTCGTGTACAGAGAGATAATGGGGGGAGGGTTGAAAGCGTGGAAGATGGATACACACACATCATTGCACAGAATGTTTGTAAAGTGAACAATTTTACACATCACTTACTAGCCAGTGTCTCTTCCGTTTACTGCGTTCATTTCCTTACCGGATATCTCAATCCCCCGTGGTGCTGTAAGCAGACACACAACAGTTAAGCTCTCTCGCTCGCGTATGCTGTTACTATTTGACCATAGTCTTTTTTATGATTTAACCATTTAATTTTCCTTCATGTAAAATTTGTCTTTTGGTTTCTTTTTTCCAAAATTCAACACCAAAGCACTGCGCAAACAGGGACGGGAAAACCGCAAGCTGCTTTTGTAGCAGAAGAGGAATCAACCAACCTGCACAAGCTGCACTTGGGTAAAAGTGTAAGCTTTTTTACTCAGTTAACGCTTAGCTTGTTAGCTGAAACCTTCAAACAATTCCATTTTCCAGCTGTGATACGAAGACTGTTTTGTAAGACACAGAAAGCAGAGGGCAGGCGCTTTTTACTTGACGCTTTTACCTCGTTTTTCGCACTCAAGGTGGTTTTCCTTGTGGATCATCCTCTATTCAACTAAACTTTTTGTTTGTTTCTGTAGCTTTCAAAATTTCATTTTCTGTTTTACCCACCCTCCCATTTTATCTCTTTTTCATATGCTTTACTTTCGTTTTTTTAAAATATATTTTACATTTTTACTCCCCGTTCTCATGTTTCGATCTACAATCGGTACGGGTTTCTGTTTAGTTTTTCGTTTGTTTTGTTCTGTTCTTTTGTTTGATTTCGTTTTGTTCTTATGAGTTCTCATATCCTTTCTCTCTTTTGGGACATCAATTTCAAGTATGACATCATTATACTAATTTACTAAACATCACGCCCAAAAGGAAACCCATTTTAACGGTGATGGATTGCATTAACAACGCCCATTTTTTGGTTAAAGAATCGATGCTTAACAGCAAATAGTATCCAGATTCTACAATCAATGCATGGGAATGATCAGGGAGTGGCTCCGATCTTTCACACGGCAGGACCGCGTATCAAATCCCATTCAGACCGTTCCGCCGTTGGTCTGTCTATCCAATTTTGTGGTATCGTTAAGCCCAGCGATCCATTATGCGGCCCCGGGCGTGTCCTTACCAGGGTCGTTAAGCCAGAGCCAACACGCACCCACAGATACCAAAAAGAAAGGATACAAAAAATCCCACAAAAACCGCGTGAACGAATCTCGCTATGATATGACAAATTTGTGCTTTTCAGCAGTGTGTAATGCATTGCCAGGCCCAGGGACGACACGAGGACGAAAATTAGTAATTTTCGAAATTCTTTCCATCACTTCTTGTATCAGTTACTCTCCTCCTGCTAGCAGTTTTATCAACATGAAGCAGCGTTTACACGGCGTATCGATTATTTACAGTATAATATCATCCTTTCTTAAGTTAAACTTTTAGTTTGTAAGAGCCAATTTTTTTTCTTGCGTGGTGTTTCCGTTTGCAGTGCCGTTGGGATAAAGGGATTCCATAGATTTTTTTAAAATAAATTCTCTTTCTTTTCCATTTTTTTTCGTTCATCAACTTTTAAATTTCTTAATACGATGCGTCAGTGTGTGTTTTTTTTTGCTTTTGTGGATTAAGATTTCTTAGTTAATAAACGAAACGAATCGCTGGAATGGTTCAGGGAAAATTCACAAAACATGATAGAAGAACAACAATGTGTGCAATAGAGAGAGAGAGAGAGAGAGAGAGAGAAAGAGCGAATGTTCTTTAGTTTCCATCGTGTTTGTCTTATGGCAAATCTTACCCACTAAATCTATCGATACCAGCTGCGTAGCATAAGGCATAGGGTTTATTTTCCTTTTACAAGTTTTTTTTTTGTTGTAAAGCCATCGAATCGGATTATTTCGGCAATGGATCGCCCAGATTCGCAAAGAAGCGCATGCTTAGAGGCTCCTGTCCGGGCGCGGGAAATAATTTATAATTGGCTTGAATTAATAATTGTGTTTAAAAGGGGTTTTATGTTTTGTGTTTTAATGTAATATTTTTTTCTTGTGTCCTAATTTTCTTATTCATTTCAAATACTAGAGAGAAAGAGAGAGAGAGAGTGTGTGACTATTTATAGTAAAGATTATTTTTTGCCCTAAATAAATCAACATAAATATATATTTATACATATTTTGTCCTTTCCCCTCAAATTTGTGTTTTTTTTTTCTTGGTCTCCTTATTATTTACACAATTTATGCAATTTATGCGTGGAGTGTGAAAGTGTCATAAGCAATAGAAGAAGCAAAGCTGCTGAGGCTGGGTGCGAGAGAGAGAGAGAAGCATACAAACATACACATACATACAGAGCAGCAAGAGGCATTAATATGATCAGTGTTTATATTAAAATAATGAACTAATGTAACCTTCACCATATTCGAGTTACACACACACACACACGCATTTTAGCACACCAGCCATATAATAACAGACTCATGAAAAAAGTGTTTTCTTTTGGGGTTTTTATATACAGACAGAGAAATTGTTTCAAGAAATTAAATGAACAGGAAGAAACAGGAAAACAAAACAAAACAACCATAGTATGTATGATACATCTCGTTTTTTATCTGCTTTCCTTTCGATCGATCGTGTTCTATTGTGTACATACAATTATGAATTATTATAATGCAGTGTAATAGCAAGCAACCAGCTACCAGAGAGCAGAGGAAGAAGAATTACAACAATGGTAAAGCAAACAAAACAATGAAGAAAAAACACACATAAACAACAACACATCACACAAAAAAGAGAAAATAGCAAGCATTACAAAAGTAAAGCAACAATATTATACACACTTCATATATCATATATTAGGCGCATTACACACCCCCGGGAAGGGCGGAAAAGTGAGTGGGTGGAAAAATTACAACATGATGATGATGATGATAAAGCATGAAATGAAGCAGTGAGCAGCAAACAGATGAGAGAAGAAAAAAGAAGAGAACAGCAAACAGCAACAACAGAACAAAAATAAAAATCTTATAATTTAAGTACGTATTTGTTTTGGTTTTTCATTTTTCTTATTCGTCATACTTGGGTTTTTGGTTTTGTGTTCCGGTTCCCGATTCGGTTTACTTCTCTCTATATTGTTTTTTTCGTCTGTTTCTGTGAGGTATTTCAATTAATTACACACACCAACATACACACACACACACACACTCACACACATGCAACCCATCCACAACGTACTAATGTAATCAATCCACCATGTGTCGCGTATTGGAAGAAAGGACACTAACACTAACACTAACTCAAACAATGAAACAATACGAAAGAGACTTACTTAGTGTTGAAACAATAGAAAAAAAGACACACATTCACTAATACACAGAAACAAACAGACAGACAAAACCGGACAAAAACATCACAAATTCTGCTCTCTAGTGTGTTTCTGTTTCATGATGGTTCGTTCTTCTTGGCACCAGTTTCGTTTTTCGTTTGTGGGCAATTTTGTGTGCGTTTCTGTCATTGTTTGTGTGTGTGTGCGTGTGTGTGAGTGTGTTTGATAATCTTCTAGTGGCACACTTTATTGTGAGGTGTTTGCACAATGAAAAACGTGCATCGCGTGCGTGCGTGTGTATGTGTGTGTTTATTCGCGCTCCCAGATTCGTTGCGTCCACACCAAACCCAACAACTCACACACACATTAACTTGTCTCGGTTCTTTTGTTGTTTCGTCCTCATATTGCTGCGCTCTTATTAGCTGCTTCTACCACCTATTGTTTCATCCCTTTGTTTTCCACGTACCCACCCCCCAATCGAACCGTGTGAGTTGTCCACACGGCGTCTTCTTGTGTGTGTGTTTTTTGTTTCTTTTATCTTCGGTTTGTCTCTTATCCCAATGCGTTGATGACTGTTTTGCAAACGAGTGTTGTGTCTTATATTCGGTTTACACAAATACCTACGCACACACACACACACATATCAAAAACTTTTAAAAACACCACCTTAAACAGCGATCAATGGAACAAAACAGAGCAAAAAAAAAAGCAAAAAAGGATATTACTCCACCATGACCGTTGTGCTGTTCAAGTCACCTTTAGCCTCTATATCTCCATTGCTCTCCGGTAATACCACCTGCTGCTAGCCAGTCTTATACTACCTAATCCGTTCGTTCGAGTACCGTCCGTTCGTATCCTTCGATTTGCGCTCTCATTTCATTTTGGTCTTTATCGGTTCCATTTGTTGTGTCTGTTTCGGTTGTGTTTGTGGGTAAGTAAGTACTTTTATTCTTTCCTTACTTTAATTCCATTTTAATTCTGCTTTCAATATGGTATGTCATTCATGATTGTATGTGTTGTTTTCTATATATATATACATATCTTTATAAAACTTTTCGCAAAAATCAGTATGTTATTTTTAAATGTATTTTGTATAAAAAAAACAAAACACCTAATGTCAGCACTTGCCAAAAACACACACACACACACACACTCACAAAAAGCAAGCTGCAAATCACGAACAAAACAACAAACTTACAAAACACATAAAACAAAACAGAAAAATACAAAACAAATTAACAAACAGACAGATAGAGGAAGAAAAACCAGCAGACATGTCAAACGAACAAACTACACTACTACTACTGCAAACAAAAACATCAAACCACAAACACACTACTGCTTGTTCTCGATCAGTTGGCAGTACCCAAGTTTAGTAGCTACCTTATTGATTGTTAGTTGTATTTTTGAAAAATTTTATACTTTAGCCCAGATGTATGGTATAAGTTGTTTTTGTTTCAACCACCAGCAATCACCACCAGAAAACACTCAAAAACACACTTGTCTCATTGAATTGTGCACTGTTTTGTTTAACTGTGTATTGCACAGCGAAATCGTTAAAATTGTACTAATTAAGTAATGAACCACAGTTTTGTTTTTCAACATTTTTTTTAGTACTTTGCCTGATAGTTTACCATATTTGTTAGTTGTTTTGTTTTGTTATTGTGTTTCATTCAATGTCTCGTTTACTTTAAGCCACGGAGAAACGCATGCCAGGTTGCTCTTCGCTCTAAAATGATCGCAGCCACTGCGGTTTCAGTTACATTCATTCGTTTTTCTTTTCCTTTCTAACTTTTTCTTACACTCGATGTGTGTGCGTGTGTGTGTGTGGTTGCGCGTGTGAGTTATCTTGTTCATTCGTTTGTTATACATTCTTTAGTTTGTGTTTGGAACTCACTTCAATTCATTCATTCATTGCTTGATTTTGTTTCTATTTCACTTCAAAGTAATTTACCATTTATCTGTTTAGCTGTGTATGTGTTGTTATTATGATTGTTAAAATTATGTCTATATATACTATATGTATGTATGTATTGTTTCTACCAAAAAAAGCGAAACACGCACCACCAAGCCCTGTTATCTATCTTCCATGCTTTCCGTTTTTTGTTCTGCAACTTTCTATTTGTTTGTTTTAATTCACCTACAATGTACTGAGTATGTAAACTATCTATTCTTTAACTTTTTTAGCATTATAACGATGTTTTTTGAGTTTTTTTTTTTATTTTACCAATTGCCAACCTTGTTCATTGCGCGTGCAGCTCAGTTTTTATACGTGTTTCTCTCCGATTTGGGTTTTTCTTTTCCAAAATCAGATAATTTCTTTTCCATCTTCAGTTTATTTTCAGCAGCCTAATCAACCGTTCGTTTGCAAAATGGGAGTGAGAGGTTTCGAAAAATCAGTGCAGCAAGACAGAGAACTGTACGGTTGTGTGTGCAGGCATGAGGCAAAGGTTCTCCAGTGCGGGAGGAACCACGTGTAGAGGAGGTTGGTTCGGAATAGTCGTGGAAGCTGTTTAAAGAAATGTTTGTAGTGTTCCAAGTGAAGCGTAACAGTGTATTAGTAGCTGTAGTCCTTTCGTCGTAAGCTTATTTGCCAGCTGGCTTCTCACTAATCCATCCAATCTACGCCCAAAGGCTGTGACACAAAAAAAGGCGGCGTCCATAACTGTTTTTCAGTTCTGTGTCTGTTTATAGTTAAATCCTCCCTTTTTATTGTTTCTTCACAAGTGTATCAAATGAGAAAGAAAATACGCAGCCAAAGCCAGCCAAATGTTAATAAAAATAAGACTGAAACTAAAAAGAAAATATATGATAGGGCTTCATAGAGCTAGCTAAAAGCAGGTGAACGATTGTGCAGCAAATGTGCGAAAAAGTGATTTAAGTAAAAAACAAACCCAACCGACAGGCATAAATCATATCTCACCGACAGTACAAAAATGTACATCCAGCAATGTGTGTCGAACATTACGATAGCAGCGAGACGGCAGAAGCGTTTCGTTAAAAAGATATAAAGATAGTTAAAATGTAGCCAATTTTTTTTTGTTGGGAAAAATTAGATAATAAAATCCTAGCTAAAGTTCGGAACGAATTAAAAACCAAACAACACACGGGAAAATGTATAAAATACAGTAAACGAAGGGTGGATTAAATGGAAATTCGCCGGCCGATTTGTTACCGCCCGTTAGAGATGTGAAATAAATATCAATCAAACATCAAAACTGCACACGCAATCTTTGCGCCGCTTGAATTGACTTTTGTCCCTATAAATAGCCCGCTCCTGCGACCTGAGTTTTCCACACACACGCACACCAGGCGCGATCTAAACCGAAAGGATATCGGTACGGCGAAAATCGCGCTTTGGGTGTGGCTGCTGGCTGGCTGGCTCGGCTGATCCTGATTCCCTATCGCTACAACACACACACACAAGCACCACCATGCCTTTGCACCCACACACACAGGGGCAAACGCATCCTGTCCCGAGTGTGTGTGTGATACAGCTAGGAAAATCGAAATTTTTCCACTACTAAGGCACCGATTTCCCGGGGCCTCAGCTCGGCTGGGAGCAAATTAAAGTACCGAAAAGGACACCGTCGACACACACTCTCGGGCCCGAACTGCGCATGAACCCCGGGGAAAACCGCTTGCCATGTGTGTGTGTGTGTGTGCGGCGTTCGTCGGAAGTTTGCGGGGAATTGACGTGCCCGGGCGCGTGGGTGGAACTTGTGTGGTACGGAAAATCGATATTCGGTCCGTACCGGGTTTTTCTGCAAGGAGAAGAAAAAGTCCTTGTTTTTCGGCGTGGAAAAGAAACGCAGGATACGTTTTCAAGATTTGAAAGCTGGTTAATCGAGATGAGTTTAATAATTAAAATGGGTTTGTAAGAAAATTTAAAAAAGTGTTAATAAAACCATATCTCCTATTACGGAATTATTAAGGTGAACCGAATGAATGTTTTAATACTCTCAAACGTGTAATATTAATATAAAAATTAACAAATGAAATCTGTTTAAAGTAATAAAAGTTCAATTGAAAATTGATGTATAATTTGTAGCACATAATTTAATTTATATGGCATATAATGTCTACTGCAATCTATTTTTATTATTTCTGAACCATGCTAATTGAATTTTTTCAAGTTCAAATTTAATTTAAAAAGAGTGGTTTTAGTGAACAATCAAAGCGAGTAGCAATAAAATTCTATTTCGAGGCACAGCATCCGTTGCAAGGAAGAATATGGCTCAAAACTACAGCCATCAGCCATCGCACCTCATCTGCCCCGTGTTCAATTTTAGCCGACCAGCAACCGTATCATGTTCTCCGGCCCTTCTTTTTATCTTCACCAACACAAACTAAGGCACAATCGGACAAGAGATGCAGCACTCCGGCCACGGTGGACAAACCCAAGCAGGACGATAGCGCAATGGGGAAAGCGAAAAAACAGGCAACTAAAAACACAAATCTAATTAGTAACAGGCGCATGCGGACAACAATACCAAAACTCACAAACATAACGGATCGTACGCGATCCTTTTCGTTCATCGGAAAAATTGCTTCCCTTTCCTGTGCTCCGGACGGAGACTTTCATCACGCATCTGTTCAACCGATCTCAAAACCAGCTCTTCACGTTATCCCGCGTGTGTACAGGGACGGAAGGCAGGATGTGTAGCGCGCGCGGGACGCTAGACACAACATGGCACGGGAGGCTTGTGCGTTCAACGAACCCTCGACGATGATTCCCGTGTCCGGGACACCTAGCACGGTTTGCTGGCAGGATTCGAACACAAACCTGTTCGCCTACCAAGGGGAAAGCATGCTTCGGGGTCGTCGAGTGCACAACACCGTAAAGGACATTTAAAGGGAGAAAGATAACGTGAAACAGACGCAATTCACTAAACCCTCAGCTGTGTGAGTTGTCCTGCAGTTTTTTCTAAGCAATATAAGAAGTGCTTTTGCCACTTGATAAGAAAAATCAAATGCGTTTAAAGATCGATTTTGTTCAAATTTTCAAATTTCAAAATAATCGTGCTATGCGGATTGCCTATCCGTTAGGCGCAAACAGATAGACATAAAATTTTAAATAAATTTGAAATTTGAATTTGAAAGATGACAATCGAGCTATTAACAATAAAAATAGAAAATCTTCCTTTAAGCATTTTAGTTCATTTGATTCATTAAAATTAGTGGAAATAACAAAAAAAAAAAATTCATCAAAAGACTTCACCAAACACCAAAGGGTTCATCGAAAGGGACCATTTAAAAGGACGATTTAACGGGAACGACAAAAAAAACGGGCTACAACATCCTTTACGGAACAGGCTAAATATTGAATAAAAAAAAGGAACAGAACGAAAGAACTAACAAATGCCAAAAAGCATACCCAAAAACGAAAGGGGATTTCTCTCTTCGCGCGTGGAAAACAAAAGGTTTTCCACTCCACTCGACCCCCGGCAAAAACAAAACTTGTTCCTCTTTCCCCCCTTCCGGGTATGGTAATAAAAATGCGCTAAAAAATTCAAACCACCCATCAGCCACAGCGACGGAATCGAGTTGATAAAACTTGACGAGCGATGGTCGTGCGGAACCGTACTGGCGGATGGCTAAGGAAGGAAAGGACTCAAATTTATGCACATATGCAAACACGCATACACTCTAAAGGCGAGAGAGGGAGAGTGAGTGAGGAACAAAAAGTGAGATTTGAAAATAAAGTACAAGTGGAAATTGGTTTGGAAAGTTGTGAAAAATTTTTCCTTGTCTCCGTTCGGTTGCTCGTACTGGCTCTCGTCAGGCATGTGTGTAACTGTTGTTACAGCTGACTCGCCGGACACGACCGAATTCCATTTGCATTTTCATCCAACCGTGTGTGTGTGTGTATTTCGTTAAAACAAGAGCCCGAAAAAATCGCCCCCTTTGCTTTGTTGCGAGTGCAGCAGCAGCAGTGACGATCTGCCGGTTCGTATCCTTTCCTTTCCTTTCCGAAAGGGTGAGGGCGACCCCCGTGAGCCATTTAATTTTCCTCTCGTTTAGAATCGTGGTGTGTGTTGTGCGACCCCAGATGCGTTGGGCTGTAGTAGCAAAAGGGGGCCGGAAAGCAACACCTTTCCCAACATCGCTGGCAGGATAATCAGCGAGCCACCGCCTTTAGCAACTCGACCAGATTGGTCGACCCACTCGAGCACGTTCCACGCGAGCCGGCGCTTTTGTTCCGTCTGTACTCCTTCAGAGCGAAGGAACAAAAAAACGCGCACAAACCTATTGTTTTGCCCAATAACCCAAGAGCCCCGTTGTGTTGCACAAGAAGGCATAAACAATGTAAAGCCGAAGGAAGGAGGAACGTTCCGCTTTCTAGTGTGAAATTCGAGTGCTTCACAAATAAAGTGTATGGCGTCGAGTTGAAGAAGCATTCGGTCCAAAAACAAAGAAAAAAAAAGCCCGGGGACGCCCTCGGGGACAGGGGGTGCCCAGGCAGGATGCTCCGATGCTTTCCTTCTTGCAGCGTTTTTATTAACAGGCGGCTTCTTCCCACACACACACACATCCAGACACGCTTTGCAAATCATATCCTGTGTGTGGTTTTTTCCCTCACCCCCTTGTACGAGTGATAAGGATAACACGTGGCGCATGCGCACAACACCATCTCCCGAGCGCAGAAGAAGCATCCAGGGCTGATGATGCTGGAACGGAACTCTTTTGAATGAACTTCCCGTTCGTTGCTGCGAGGCCCAAATCTTCTCAGCTTGCTGGTGATTTTTCCACACCACAATGTGCCCTTATTGGGACGGGGCCTAAACTGTTCGTTTCGTTTTTCGTATCATCCTTCCGGAGGATGTCGGCAAAAAGGGGGAAGTAATGGTGAGAAGATGGCAGAGTTGATTGTGGTCTAGTTGGATCGATAAAATTATCATGCCGGGATTTTTCTTTTCTCTGCCATTTTGGGGGATTGCTCAAAATGTAGCAAACTTCTTCTTCTGATAATGATGAAAAGGATATGGTGAGCTCATTTTGAAAACTAAACTGTCGCGTTGCATACAAGCATCCGGAGAGCCGGTTGGGAACGAAATGATGCTTCCGGCAGGAAAGCAGAATACGGGCTTTCTGTATTAGATTGCAACGACGCAACTGTGGGTTCGAATTTGTATTGAACTAAAGTAGTTTCAAGGATACCATCCGGTATCCCCGGAGCGCACAGAGAGATCTTCATTATGTGTTGAAGTCAACAGGATGCAAGGGAGGAATAACCATTTTAAACTGTGTGAAAAGGGTAAGTAAAACATTGTTGGACTAAATTTGCTTTCCCTTTTACCACAAGCACGACCAGGGCTTGCTGAGTATCGCTTCGACTAGATCAAAAACAAAATGACAGGCCACGTTTCCAGTTTTAATATGTTAAGATAAGGTTTTTGGAAGCAATTTGGACGTCTTTCCCTTAAATAATCGGTATCTTAAATTCTGAAAGCGGTCAACTCTCTCTCGGCTAGAGTTCCAATCTGGCCTTCTTTATCCTTGCGGGAGCTTCCTCTGGAGGACTCTATGCAACGTGTCGTCTGGTGGCGTTCTATTAACATCCCTAGCTTATCGGATACAGGAAAATGTTGAGCATTTTTGCATTATCCTTCCACACATATGGGACCGAGATAAGATTTTCAACGACTTTCTCTCGCAAAGCTCCGATAAAAGACTTTTGATCTTTTTTGTGCTAAGAACCCATGTCTCAGATGTTATGGAGCAGCTTAAGGTATTTGCCGTGTAATACTACTAGTGGGGCCTGAGCTTCAAGACTGTTGGTGGTACTAGGTTTAAAGACAAGTTGCGTGAAAAAGTGTAGGACAACTTCAACCCTGCAACTTTTTTAGGATTTAATGACATTGAGCATTCTTTCTTCAAGTTTGTTTCAATGCAAGTTGCTTATCCGTTCATTTAATATAAATTCTACACCGAAAGAGTGTCCTACAAATCACTGAAACTCCCACAAAGTAACACCTTTTCCGAGTAGACTAGCGAATTGATTGGACGATGTTCCGCTCCACCCAGAAAGGGCGTCAAACCCTGCGACCAAACGCCAAAACCCCCGTTGTAGCCCGAAAACTGTAAAACATTAACAGTCCAGGCGATAGCAATCTAGGTTGGAGTTTTTTTTTTCCTTCTTAAACCGTTCCCCTGCATTGCACACGCCACTCCGAACAAACAGCATGGCCAAACAGCCGCGTGCTTTACTAGGGACGAGAGTGTCCTTTTAATGGGCAACTTTACCCGACTTGCACCGGCTGCTGTACTGGTTGAAGCAAAAAAAAAAAGAGGGAAAAGGAAGGATGGACGACGGGCGGGGGGTGTGGAATGTGTGGCGCGTGGCTAGGACCACCGTTCTCTAATCAACAACATTCGAACAGGATCGCACACACATATAAATGCAGTACGACAATATGGCCGTGCGGAAAGCGAACGATCGCCCTCTCGGCTAGGGCTACTGCTCTTGGCTCGCCACCCCTTCGCCAGGATTGCAGCGGATGAACGTTTTGCGTGTACGTGTGTTTGTTTGCATTAGAAGCACAATTGATTAAAGGGAAAATCTAGGTTCACGGGAAAAGCGAGGCAGCGAAAATATGCACGGATTGGGCGAGAAATGGCGTATGATTGTAACAGGATTTGCATTGACCAGCGAACTTGTGAGCGTGTATGAAAGCCTCCTGTCTTAACGAATAGAAATATATGAGTAAAAAAAATTGTCTAAAGTGGTAAAAATGTAGGAGAACTCTCTTGCCAAAAATTAATGCCATAACTCCATACACTACACCCAATAAAGCAAGGCTGCATAAAGGGCCTCGGGAAGGATTCAATTGCATACAGCAGAATATTTAGCACATATTCCACGGCCTGGTAACAAAAACCCACGCAGGGGTGCAGAATTCGCCCATCGGGAACCGGTTGTTGGGGTTGAGTCCACAGACGGACTATTGCCACGGAAACCAAAACGGCACCCATGGAACGAGCCGCCGTCGGGAACGGTTTTCTTCTTCCCTGAACTCAAATTGCGTGCTTGCATGCCCGTTTGGTCGTGATGAATCGCGCACACCACCGACTACAACACCCTTCGGCCGGCCGGGGTCACGGAAAGGAAGAAATTATGCCAAAGCATGCAACCAAACGGTAGAGAAGTGGTGTTCAAAATGGTTGAAAAACTGTCAAGCCGAACGGGCGAAACCGGCTTCAATTAGTCCCCGGCGAGTGCCTCGTTCTAGTGCTGGGTGGTAAATTTCAAATTTCAAAATTAACAAACAAACAACCACTACGAAGGGCACGCCGACAATCGAGCTGATTAGTTGAACGCTTTTAGGTTTTTGGAAGACGATGATGGTGTAAAGTTTCCCAAAAAAAAAAAAAAATCAATTTCCACCAGTCCGTCAACCAACGAGCCTAATTTAAAATCGAGAACAACACACACACACACCCCGGGGGCCATATTTAGTTACGCACGTTGCGTATGGCCTGTGGTGTGGTGGACGACATTTGCATTTGCGACACGACAATCTCTGATATGGTGCAACGGGTTTCGAAACAATCGTGTTCTCTACCAAGGATACACACGACAGGAGCTTGTCATTTTAAAGGACACGCCATCATATGGCACAAGCCAACATGGAGTGTGTGTGTGCGTGTGCTTCAAGCTGGTCAAGAAGCGAAACAATAGCTGACCACAAGCTCGCAGGCGGCAACCCTTAAATTTTCAACACCGGGGGCCCGGAAGTTGGCAGGAAAAATTGCTTCTTTATACAAAACGTGTCCTGCCTGGTGTGGGTCAGGAAGCACAATTGTTTTTAAAAATACATAAAATTTGCATTTTTAATTTACAGATTTCTTTAAAAATTGTTGATCATATTCCTACAGTAAACGATAGGCTTTCTGAATGTGGTAAAAATATGGAAAACTGTATTAGGAGGCTTAAACGAGCAAAAAAAGGGTTAGGAAATAATAAAGCAAGAGTTGGCAAGTATATTAAGTATTATCGAGACAATTACATGATAGTTATCTCAATCCGTGTATTGTTTTAAATCAGTGTACGCTTGTTGTATGACCTGAACAGTATTATATTAACAAAAACTTATTGATACTATCCGCAATACCCGAAGCCGAACCCAAGGGTTCGTCGGGGAGGCAGTCCTTCTTCCTTGGCACTAAAACCTTGAGAGGTCTCGGCCTGCCATTTCTCGCTTTCTGTGACTTAATTTTACCCACAGTAAAGTAGTCAGCCTTATGTACGGAGAGGCGGTCTGGATGGGATTTGAACCTTTGGCCCTGCCGTGTAAAGACCGGCGCCGCTGTCACCTCGGCCACCGGACCGCCCCGGGGAGGCAGTCCAGTGATGGAAAAAACAGCGACGTCAGTCTTCACATTGGCAGGACCGGGGTTCAAATCCCATCCAAGACCGCCTCCCCGTATGCAGCGTAAAATCAAGTCACAGAAAGCCAGAACTGGTAGCCCGAGACTTTTAGAGGTTGTAATGGCAAGGAAGAAGTAGAATACCCAAGGCGAAATACGAAATATCTGATTTGCAAACCGTAAACCCGCAATACGGCCAGGCCGTTCTTTATGAATAAAAAAAAAAAAAAAAAAAAAAACCCGCACTTCGACATCGTGAAGCACAACATGGGCATAATGTACATTGAACCGATCAACCTAAATGTCTTACTTGAACAATTCACATTATTTCAAAGTTTGTCTGTGAAATTGAATTCTAGCTAGTACTATTCTAAATCTATTCCAAATTTATTCCACTCTAAAATAGAATTTCTAAATTCTAATGATTCTAACATGTTAATTTAATAGTAAAAAAAAACTGGTCAAATAAGACATTTATGCTGATTTAATGTTTTCTTTGCCATTTTGCAACTTGCGATGCCGAATAGCGAGTTTACGGTGGCAAAAAATGCCATTTCGCAAAAACATTCACTGACTTTACGATGGCCGATTGGTTGTGTAAATCCTGTACATTCATTTCAAGCTTTACACGTATTCTCCGCTGTGTAATTGCTGCATTGAAAAATCTCCCAAAACCAAACCTTCACCCTTTTTCATCACGTAATTAATTTCGCGAACAAAACAGCTACCAATCAAATGAAACCTTGTTACAGCTACGAGGATACGGATCCCGCGCACAAAGGCAAAGGCAGACTATTTATTCCCAATCGAACCACACACAGTTGCAGCCATGCATTTAAATTGAAACCCAATTCCTCGCTTAAAAGTTAACGCGACCGACGACAGATCGACCGGCACACGAGGATGATGATGAAGCGGTGAGGCAAAAGGCAGAGAGGATTCGCGCAAACAATGTTCGAATCCCACAGCAAGCAGGTTTCCCCTATGAATGGGAAGCAAAGATGAATTTTGATCCTGGGTCCATAAAGCATCGCATTAATGAGAGATGCCCGGCCCGGATACGGTGGCTTTAAAAAGAACGAAACCGACCGGAATCGCAAACACCATCACGGGGAAGGTTACAAATAATGATGGGAAGAGGTCGAGACGAGAAAAAAAAACGGCGGACAAGCGGGGAATATACCTTTCCGATAGGACAACAGAAACACGACCGAATCTAGCCGGGAGAGCAAAATCATTACGCTTGCATAAGCAGATTAAACTTTATGCTTTTTTTTCGCTTCGCTCTATCGTTGCATCGTTTCATCCCCCGTACAGACGACGCGCACCCGGGAAAGAACATAAAACAGACAGTGGATGTAAATCCTGGGCGCATCCAACAGGGGCCAGACAGAGCGACATCGAATTGGCGTGGTAAATGTTCGATTCCACGGACACTGCTGTTTGCTGCGGCAAGGGATCTCCGTGCGATGGTAAAAACCCCTTCCGACTGGCGGAGTTGTTGCAGTTCGCTTACAGCAAGTCGCACATGCTGCACACTGCACAGTGTCCTTTGTCCTGCTGCCGAAATACATTCGCTATGCGCTAAGGACGAAAGGAGAAATCGCATTTTTAGGGGTGCAGCCAGCCGAGGGTGAGATTATGATCGGTGCGTGCATAAAACAAACGTGCAACGATGACGTTGCCGAGGAAAATTGAAAATGATCCTGTGCCCAACACGGTGACACGACCATGATCGTGCACCATTATCGAGGTAGGGCAGCGCAAACAGGGCGCACATGGTTTCGTACCACAGCGCTGCCAGCAGCACAACACACAGTGCCACGTGAGGTCATTGCTCTCTCGGTTGAACAATTTTGAACAGCGAAAAAGGACGAGGGTGACTCCTCGGCGGCTGACTCGGTTTTTTCGGGAGATAAATAGTGTGTGATACCACCATACATAGCATCTCTGCCGTGAGGGAACCGTACAACCCAAAACACATACATACACACTCATACCCATCCAAAAACCGCGTGCAGGACATTTGTCGCTATACACACTCCCGTCACGATGGTTGTTAACAAGCTTGCTAGCCCCGGGAATTTCTTCTAGCAACACACTCACACACACACAACCAAAAAGAAGACAATCGAATGGTGGGGGGGGAATTAATAGCAAAGAAAGGAACAAGTGCTTGGTGTTCCGAAGTTTGATCAATATTGTGCATGTTTTGCATTTACATTCTACCCTGTACGTTTCGTCTAAGCGTTTGATTTGCATATACAAAAATGTGAATGTGTTTATAGAAAACAATCAAAGCCCATCGAAGGATAATGCCCTAGCATGAGTCGCTCAAGTGATATCGCTCACTTGATTCTCTCTTGTGCACACTAGCGCTATCTGTACGTGATAATAGGAAACATTCGTGAAGCTGTGTGTTATACGTAGATCCTCGCAATGTGTATAACAGTATGCTATTTAGTTTAGGTAAAATCAGTAAATTTACCCAAACTAAAGGAATTTTTAGTGTTTTGTAAAGTAATAACTCAACCATCTCCCAATCAGGGTTAGTAAAAGGTTCGGATGTTAGAAAACAGATTTAAAAAGGGACTCACCGATGCTGTATGAAGTACCATTTCCGCGTTTTCTTCGGTCGCGCTTTTCAAATACACATTTCTTCAAACAGGATGTAGAACACATTATTGCATGTGTTGTAAATAAATAATGCATTCATCTACTCGTCGTTCATTGGTTTTCACAAAATTTCACCATTTCAACACGCACGCAGCATCGTTTGCAAGCAAAATCCGTTTTTCGTAAACCGATCTACTTGGGTCCGAGCATATTTTCCGGTCGCACCCATTCGGCAAACTGTTGCTCGGTCAGGTAGCCCAGCTTGAGGGCGGCCTGCTTCAGGGTGGTACCTTCCTTGTGCGCCGTCTTGGCAATCTTGGCAGCCTTGTCGTAGCCGATGTGCGGATTCAGGGCGGTAACCAGCATCAGCGATTCGTTCATAATTTTATCGATGTTTGCCCGGTTTGCCTCAATACCCACCACACAGTTCTTGGTGAATGTACGTGCGCTGTCCGCTAAAAGGCGAAGGAAATGGGGAAGAAACAAAAGGGTTTGTAATGCGTATTGAAGGTTTAGCAATATTTCTGCCTACTTACATAGCAACCGAATCGATCGCAACACGTTCGAAACAACCAGCGGCTTGAACACGTTCAGCTCAAAGTGTCCGTTCGATCCACCCACGGTAACGGCCACATTATTTCCCATCACCTGCGCGCACACCATCGTCATAGCTTCGCACTGCGTTGGATTAACTTTGCCCGGCATAATCGAACTGCCCGGTTCGTTTTCTGGCAAGCTGAGCTCACCCAAACCGCACCGCGGTCCCGATCCGAGGAAGCGAATGTCGTTCGCAATCTTCATGCAGCTGACAGCGATCGTGTTAAGACATCCGGACACTTCCACCATCGCATCACGGGCAGCCAGCGCTTCGAATTTGTTCGGTGCCGACACAAACGGTAATCCCGTCAGTTCACCGATCTTGGCCGCCACTTTCTCAGCGAAACCGACGCGCGTATTCAGCCCCGTACCGACGGCGGTACCGCCGATGGCCAGCATGTACACACGCGGCAGCACAGCTTCAATGCGATCCAGCGCAAAGGCCATCTGCTGCACGTACCCGCTGAACTCCTGGCCAAGCGTTAGTGGCACAGCGTCCTGCGTGTGTGTACGACCGATCTTGATGATGTCCTTAAACTCTTCCGACTTGGCCTTCAGCGCGTCGTGCAGCGTTTGGATGGCAGGGCGCAGATTGCCGGTCAGCTCACGTGCGACCGACACGTGGATCGCCGTCGGGAAGGTATCGTTCGACGATTGCGACTTGTTAACGTGATCGTTCGGGTGGACGGGCGTCTTCGAACCGAGCTGTCCGCCAAGCAGTTCGATCGCACGATTGCTAATCACCTCGTTCACGTTCATGTTCGTCTGCGTGCCCGATCCGGTCTGCCAGATGACGAGCGGGAAGTGATCGTCGTACAGCTTGCCCGAGATCACATCATCCGCGGCCTGCGCAATTGCGTCCGCAATCTTGGGATCCAGCCCGTACTCCTTGTTGACGAGGGCGGCCGACTTCTTCAGGATGCCCATGGCGGTGATGACGGGCTGGGGCATACGTTCGGTTGGGCCACCGATTGGGAAGTTCATCGTCGAGCGAACCGTCTGGGCGCCGTAGTATTTGTCGTTCGGCACCTTCAGCTCACCGAACGTGTCCGACTCCGTGCGGAAGCCTACATCTTTGCTAGCCTGCAAAGAAAATGAAATAAGAAACAAATACATGTAAATCATTATGATTCCGCAAATATTCCGTATAATCTCAAGCATGGATCCACAATCTTCCGCTCGTTATCAACTGATGAATGTGTGTGCCCCTTGTTGTTTATTCTAGTTCCAGCATAAAATCAACAAATCTTAAATAATACTACGGCTTCGCATCACGTTAACCATTTTAAAGAGAATACATTGCAACAGAAATTTGCGGCATTCCGGTCTCGCTGACCGTTTTGTCCTTTCAACACACACACACACAAATCCAGTTTCCAGCTTGATCGGATGATGATCCAAGCAGTAGCTCCTCGCGTAGTAACACAATTTATGCCCCAATCGCGGAACGATTGTATGATTTTGCAGTTTACATTTGCATATTTACCATATCTCGTCTATTTATCACCCTTCGTTTGATCACAATTCAAAACTCTTGTTAGCTACACGTGCTAAAAGGTACGAGCGTTCATTCAATCACACAGCCAGCGCCGGCCTTATTGCGTGTATCCAAGCAACAGGCTGTTCTTCTCCGTTGCCACGAGTAACGTCCACGCAGATGCTTGATAGCGGACAGCGAAAATGGTTTGTGTCTTCTCAGCTGAACACTTCTTCGCAGACTGAATCGAATCGGTTCGTATGTCTGGCGAGTTGCTGGAAAGACGATGACGGTGGACGTATCGTGGACTCGCGAACAATTTAATCAACAAGTGCAGTGCGCGTACAACGCGTAGGAACAAACAACGATCGCCTTGGTAGTGGTGGTTTTGTGGGATCGGCTTTTAAGTGATTTCGTACCATTTCAAATGTTGCTTCGATCGAACCGGTCGACCCGGTGAAAGGAGAGTGCACGCGACGATGCAAAGGGCAAAACGCGCCGGGTGAAAGTTTTCTGTTGTTTTAAACAAAATGCAGGTGAGCAAAACAAGTTATTTAGTGATCACTGTTATGCGCGTTAACATACAAGGATTTAGGGTTGCTAACGATCTTCGCAGTCATTTTATATACCGACACAGTGTGTATCCTACTGGTTCAACATTTCCAAACCACTTCCTAGTGGTGTGCTAATTTTAACCACCGAACATTATGTGATTATAATCTTTTGACCATAGCCCTAACCACATATTCGTGGCAATGCTTTAACCGTAACCACATTCGGTACAAATTATGTTGCTATCTGCTTAAAACCTCGTGTTCAGTATCAGGACCCGCAGGTCTAGAGTAATCTAACCACAACATCACACATCGCTTAGAAACAATTTGTTTTTGTTGAAAGCGCACTTCTAACAACTGACCGTCTTCGCTCTCTTCTGGTGGGGTCCTTCCATATGATTTTCTTATTATAGTGTTTAAAAATGGGCTATTTATCCTTGTTGATCCTCGGAAATGTGCTAACAGGATTAGCCTTTGCCTAACAACTGTCAAATGCGGGTATCAAACATACTCCAGCAGGTTGTGCCGGTTGCCGTTTGCGAAAAGCGAAACTCATCGGTGAAAAGAGTAAGAAGAAGTCTCACTTGCAGGGATGCGAAAATTCTCACTTTCTATGCCCCTAACACTGAAGTACGTCATGGGAGAAAGAACCCGACATCTTTGCTTATTCTTGCCAATTCTGCAGCCCGCAGCAAGCTCATCTTTATGATAAAGATGGATCCTAAGTTATGTAATTTTCCCACCTTTACTTTTCTCATTGCGGTGGACCATCATTTTCCATCACACTTACCGTACGGCTGGTGGCAATGTGGCGGCTAGACTGGAGGGCGGCCAGTCGGGCGCAAACTTTCACGTGTGCCTGGCCACGGACAACGAGGCGCGATACGTGGAACATGTTGCTTTTCCTGGTCTTTTTCCCTCTGGCAGCTCTGGTTTCCCTAAAATTACGGCACCGCGGTTGCTTTCCGACTTTGTTGACTACCGAATGCGATCTGTCGCTGCAGTTTACGAGAAAATACACCGAGCTCACTCACACACAGAAACGCAAACACAGTAGGCCTACACCTGCTGTCATAACATTGCCGCGCAGTGTTGCCAGCTTGCAGCACCGGCGTATTTGACAGCTGCAGGTAATTTTGGTAGCGACGCGTACGCGAGACTGCTGTTGTTTACAATTTAAAAATGAGTGAAGACGAACCGGAACCGATCGAAAACGCCTCAAATGCGGAAAGTGTACAGGAGCAGAACGCTCCCGAGGAACAGGATGTTCCCATGCAAACCGATGACCCCAGTCCGGACGCGGAGGAGCAACACAATCGAGCGTCGGAAAATGATTTCTTCAAGCACAGCGCCTGCATCGAAGTGGCACGCTGCTCGTGGGATCGACCCGTACGGCAAAACTACCTGCAGGGATGCCACTGGTCACCGGATGGAACGTGCGTGCTCACAACGGTCAACAACGATGGAATGCACATCGTCGAGCTGCCGACCGATTTGTACAGCAACGATAGCGTTTCCGAAGATCGTCCAGTCGACCTGCTAACATCCGCCGTCCACGTCAAGGAAGGTGGGCTCGTGTACGATTGTGCCTGGTACCCGGCGATGAACAGTGGGCGCCCGGAAACGTGCTGCTGGATCGCATCACGCCAACACGAACCGATACAGCTGTGGGATGCATTTACCGGTGGTTTGCGCTGCTCGTACAAAGGTTACGACCAGTTCGATGAGGTTGAGGCGGCTCTTAGCCTTACCTTTGCCCCCGTCGATGGGGCCACACTGTACGGTGGGTATAAAAAATCGATTAAATGCTTCGACACAAAAGTGCCCGGGCGGGAAACGTGCTCGTGGCGGACGAAATCTACCGCCTCCTGTATGGCGATCGCATCCACCATGCCACAGACGATCCTGTACGGTTCGTGGAACCGTAGCATCTCGGCGCTGGACGCCCGGTCGGGCGAGTGTTTGTCCGTCGGGAACTATGCGCCGGAAAACAGCCATTCGGCCGGTGTTACATGGATTGTGTTTGCGCCCGATACGGAATCGCTGTTCGTTACCGGTGCACGCAAGGATCCGAAGCTGCTGTTCTGGGACGTCCGGAAACTAACACAACCGGTTCGAACGCTGCAACGAACGTGTGGCACCAACCAGCGGATCTATTTGGATTTTTCTCCCCTCGGACAATGGCTTATCAGCGGTGATAGTCGAGGGGTGCTGCATGCGTGGAATCTGCACGAGCTCGATGAGCAGGGTCAACCGAAGGAGCTGCTTTTTCCCCTGCACTGGGACTGCCTGAATGGTGTTTCGTTTCATCCGCACAATCCCATCATGGCCACCGCCAGTGGTCAGTACCATTTTCCTAGCGCATGGCAAGATACGGAGGACGGTGAACCGGAAGTCGCCGCCGGTGCACCCGAGGAGGTTCCGCCCGTTGCAAAGGGAGGTGATCGTCCCAAAGTAGAAAATTCGCTCACTATGTGGTGGATCGGGGAGGGATTGTTTTCGGACGAATAAACCAAATGTTGCACTCCGCAATTAATATTGTTTAATTCTTTTCTGTCTGTTATTGTTCGCAGTCGCAGGTCGGGTTTTTTTCTTTTTTGCACTGACTTTGCTCGTTCTTCTCCACACCGTCGCCGTCTATGAACCGTACACGATTAAATATTGTTCTGATTTGAATTCATATTTACAACATATTGAAATGTAACAAATTGCGATTAATAAAGAAACACGACACCACAGCTACATCGAACCGAGCTCGCTCACCCAGCTCCATTCCACCGCCATCATGCGTCTAGCTTTTGAATGGGTCAACCGACACACACACGGTAACCGAACAACGGCAGCTCTCCTTCAAACAGTTCTCGCCCTCACCTTCCCAAACTCACAGTTCTGTCTTATTTGTCCTTTTTTTGTTGTTGTTGCAATGATTGTTCCCCAATGGTTTCATGGTGGTTTACACCATGCTGCGCCAGCTACCCACAAACACGATCGCTAGCTCCATCAACCACATCGCATCTAATGTACCGCCGCGCCGATGCAGCAAGGAGGCACACAAACACGCCGATACTAATTGCTTCGATAGTTAGAACGCTGTACAACATAACAATCCCCGTTTTGGGCCCGTTGCCCCGCTTGTAACGTTGTGCTGCCGCCGCCATTATTTCAGCGAATAAATTGCTTGTTAATTTTGTGTTAAGAATCCTAAAATAAAAACAATTCACCCTTTCTTGACACAGTTGAAATAAAAATGTGTTTTGCAACATAATAATGCATGAATGCGATAGCGTCTTCTGCTCGTCGTACCGCAGTGTGTCTCCCGTACCGAGAATGGCCTTGCGTGCGCCAGGACACTAATTGCCCGTGTTCTACACTCTGTTGTGGTTGGGAGAGAGAGTTGCACTACACACACACACTCACATAAAAGAGGTAAACAGGTGTGATTCGTGCGTGTGTGTGTGCGTGTGAAACGGGGCTGCAAAAAACGATCATCTATCGAAAACTTGTAACAGTGAAGATTTGGGTGTAGTGGGTATAATCCGATAATCCCTCCACACGTACACATATTGCTATAGCTACATCCTGTTTAAATTTGGACAGAAAAACGAACCCCTTTTTAACTAAAACATCAACAAACGCCCGATCGGTTTCTCTATGTACAAACGCTACATACGCTTTGCTTCCCCCTTAAATTCCCTCCCTTCGTTGCATTCGATCGAAATATTGTGTGCCTGTGTTCGAAATGTGTAATCCTCGAAAAATATTTGCTCTACTGCGACGAATCGATCGAATGAAGAAACTATTTGTATATTAAGTAGTAGTTTAGTTCCGAGTTATTGGAGCAGCTTTAGTTAAGATATTCCCTTTAATTCATGTCTGCTTTTTTGCTGCGTTTTTTGCTACTCTGCTGCCCCGCCTCTTTCCTGATATGATTTGATGATTTTTCTCCTCAAATTTAATTGCTCCATTTTAGACTACTTCACTACGTTCACTGTACGGTAGAGTTGTTAAGTTATTGGTTTTTTTTTCTCTATTCCAGGGGGCCAACGCACTCGCTGTTAAGTGTTGTTTGTTTAATGCATTATTTAAATCACGTTTACCTTACACGTCTTCCCTTCGGTCGCGTTCACAGCTTCACAGCAGCAGCAGCTTTCCATCGGCGCTCGATCGATTGGTAATGTATATGGATATATAGGTGCGTGTGTGTGTGTATATATATGTATATACGTATTAATTGATTGAGCTTAATAATCACGTCAATTTGCTCCTGCCACATAGATGTGGTGCGTGTGTGTGTATGAAAGTATGTGCATTGCGACGTCCGTATTACCGGTAAATACTGTTTTTCCCCTCTACCGGATATGCACTTGCCATCCAGCTCTGTCTGCATTTGTCGTGTGCTAAAACAAAAGCAAATGAGTAGCATTATCGACTGGAAATGATCCTACACCCGAAACGTGCCAACGTACCATTCCAACATCCATCACTTGTAGGTTGATCGTTCGTACCGCGCACGGGTCACACACGCCCTACTGCCGATGCGGTTGCTGCCCTTGTTGCGCCGACTGTTGCTGCTGGCGCAGTTCGCTTTGATAGATTTTCGGCACATTGAGGAACGGTATCGGCTGCGGAAATTCCGTCACCTTGTGGAAGTAGAGCGCGTACTTCGACTCGAGGTCTATCTCCGGCAGCGGCATCTTCGCACTGGTGCCGGTCACCTGAGTCGATGAGCTGCTGCTGTTGACCGACGTTAGCGATGTGTCCTTACGATGAAGACTGCCACCGCCCGTGGACGCTGCGGTGCTGCTGCTCGTGATTATGACGGTGCTGCTTTGATGACTATGATGACTCTGATTGTGACTACTGCTGCTGTTACTGCTGTTGCTGCTGGCCGACACTGTCGACGGTAAGCTACCGCTACCGGCCGAGTTGCGGATTGACGAAATTCGTTGGGGCGGTACTGGCGCTTCACCCGAGTTCTGCAAAACGGTAGGAGTAATGTAGCTTATAGTACAGAGCTTCTACGCAAACACCCGCAAATTGTTGCACATTAGCGCGCGCTGGTCGCGGCGGCACACTCTTATCTTATCTCTTATCGGCCACAGGTAGGGAAAATAAATTAAGCCTCACAACTGCATTCCGCCTCGCAGGCACGCCTCAAACTTCTATACCTGTTCAAACTGTATTTAGGATACATAGGCCAATGGCGACATTATGACCAGCACGCAAAGTGTCACCGCAATTTTAAACTATTTCTTTTAAACTGCTGTCTAAATCCAATCGAAAATCTAAATGTCCGATCGTTTCGGTTCTTTAGTTTAGCAATAGCTCTATCTAGAGGTCACTGCGAGATGCTCACCAGTATTGCCGCCGAAACCGGTGGCGGTGGCGCCGGGCTCGTCCGATGGGGTGGTAGCGGTGGTGCCGCCGTCGTCTTCAAACTGCCACCTTTCGTCAGGGTGTTCCCACCACCGAGCACACTCAAGTTACCGGTGGAAATGGAGTTGGCGGACGAACCGGCCACCGACAGGTTAGCGGCGTTCGATACCTTTGCCCGCAGTTCGTCGGCCAGCGTAAGCGAGGCCACGTTGTTCACCGAGCCGAACGAGGTTGGTTCGGTTGCCGGTGAGCTGGTGCCGGTCGTGTTCAGTGACGATGGTGCCAGGCTAAGCGATGGAGGCAGGTGCGTTAGGTTCGTATTGCTGACGCTCCGCACCGGTGGCGGTGGCGGTGGTTTCATCGTTGGTGGCTTTGGCGGTGGTGCAGATGGGCGACCTGTGGATGTTGGATGTTCTTGCGTCAGAAATTCTGCGTTTATGGAGTAAATTTTGCCATCATCATACCCGTTACTTCCCGCACTGGCCGTACGATCGATTCCGACGACTGGAACATGGCCGCTGACGAGGGTGGTCCGCGCATCGTACCGAAGTGATTGGCAGGAAACACCGGTGCCGTTTGCGAGACCGGAGGTGACCTAAAACACAAAACCAATCACAAACAATAATGGTACGGCAGGGAGCACTAGTGGAACAAGTTTTATCCCAAATTGTACAACTTTTCCTAAAATCTTAATATACGCCCGCAATCCAATGCAACAAAAAGCTACCTCCCCCCCATCAACATTCATTAAATAATACCTCTAAAAAACGAGCCTTTATCTATACACAATTCACTTGGCGCAACCAACGTTGTACAACACTTCAGTTGGTTCCACTCCTAGCAAACGGTTCTTCGATTGGCCTACCTTGGACTTCGCATGCTCTGGTGTCGACTCACGGTTGGGCGCGTCGTGCTTCCGCCATCTCCGGCCGTTCCGCCCAGCTGCATACCGGGCGGTTTCGGTGCTAGATTTGGTTTGCCATAATTTGGTACCGGTTTCGGTGCCACCGGAATTGTTGCCGACGGTACGCTACCATTGCCCATCAAAACACTCGTCACCGGCGTCGTCGTCGCGTTGCTACCGAACAGGGCCGATCGATTCGGAATCGGTACACTGCCGCTGGTTGCGTTTATAGTGGGACTAGTGGTGCTGCTGCTGCTGCCTGCGGACAGTGGTCCATTCGTAGCCGACGGTTTCGATGCTGCCAGCTTGAGCGTGTGGTTCAGGTGGTTTGGTGTTGCAGGTGCTTGGCTACTTACCGCGGTTATAATACACAGGACGCAAGGGCAGCAATCACACGTAGAACACGGTTCCGGTGGTTCCAACAAGCAATCGAAT
The DNA here is from genome assembly GCF_013141755.1 of Anopheles stephensi. Taxonomy (NCBI): domain Eukaryota; kingdom Metazoa; phylum Arthropoda; class Insecta; order Diptera; family Culicidae; genus Anopheles; species Anopheles stephensi. Next base: position 62,157,946 of record NC_050202.1, on the reverse strand, counting down.
GGGACAGGGAAAACCGGAACACACACACACACACACGGGTATGAAACATTATGATACAGAGAGAAGATGCACATTATGATCGATACATATTACGATAGGGTGATAGGGTGACGAGTCCGGTCAAGACAAAGAGGGCGAAAGGAAATTAGGAGAGGGAATAGAATAACGCAGGGCATTAGCAAAACTTATCAAAATCAAATCCCACTAACGATACAGCGTTCCAACTTAACCCAGCTCGCTTCAAATCGACTCAAAACTAAATATATCTAACAGAAAAAAACTTTTTTTACAATCGGCACACGAAAGCACAAGCTTTAAAATCATTTAAGCAAACATAACAAAATCAAGCAATCAATTAACTTGCCAATCAGTACAATTTGAATAAAAAAGAAGATAAACGTTCCTACCCAACCTATTTATAGCACAACTACTATATCGACACACGTTCGAAAAACGTTACCATGTAAGAGCATAATTATCCGAAACGCCGCTATTCAGCTTAAATTCGGAAATGCGTTAAAAATAGCATCGCGTAAACATAAACACCATTCGAGCGTCTCGGTGTGTCTTACAGCGCGCAGCAGCAGAAAGAAATTGAACCAAAAAGGAGTAGAAGTAGAAGATTTCGCGGACCAAAAATAAACTTTCCGCCCCCCAACAGAGTAAAACAGGAATGCGCGCGGGACTCCCATCGAGATTTGTGTGTGCGAGAAAAAGTGCTATCTTCAGCCCCTATTGAAGGCGCCACACCACACAGGCTCTAGTGCCTTACACAAATTTTTAACCTATTTGCTGTACAAAAATATGAACCAAATAAAAAAAAAACGCATTCTAAGCGCGTTCCTCTAAAGTTGCTCCGTTGTCCCAATAGCCGTTTGGTTAGAGAGTGTCACAACACACTCACCTTTTCTGGCTGGAGGCTGCTGGTGCCGCCTTTGACGACGCGTTGTCTCCGGAAGGCTGGAAAGAAACAGGATATCAGCCGTTAATTCTTTATTCGCCCTACGCAAGGGATCTAGCACTCCTTCCACACACACACTTACCCGTTGGATCGATGTTGGTGGTTGCGGTGGTGGTCCTCGGTTTAGCCGCAGGTTCGTTTCGTTCGGCACCGCTGTGGGAGGCGGTGGATTGATGGCCGACGAGGATGTGTTGCTGCTACTGCTGCCCTGCTGCTGTTTCTGTTTTTTGAGCGTTAACTTTTGCGCGAGCTCGTCCGAGAAGTCAAGTGGCGCGGCGGTACCACCGCCACCATTCCCCACCCGTCCATTGTTGATCGGGGAGCCCTTGGAGGCTTCCGGCGAAGGTGTTTTGTTTTGCTGCTGCAATCCCGCCGCGGATGCGTTTGCTACGAGAACAACAAAAAAAGAGTGGGACACGATCAAGCGGTGTAACTGGGAACGAATGTCAAAATCATCCCAGGACAGCTCATATTACATCAACGCCATTCTTTTGTTTACCTGTTCCGGTGGGCGTCCGACTGCCGACCGGTTTTAATTTCGGCATCGATGACAAACCCTCAAACAGTCCGCCCAGCTTCGGCTGCCCCGGTCCGGTTGGTGCTGCTGGACCACCATCATCACCTGCCGTTGGCCGACCCGGAGCACGGTTGTTCGCTCTGCCCGGCACCGCTGCTCCATCGGAAGCGACCTGGAACGAAAAGCTGTATTAGTAACCGAAGCACACAAAAAAACCGCGCAGCATTGTCGCTTACCTTGCCCTGAATTGCCGGTGCACTCTTGTCCACCGTAACCGTCTTCTTGAGCTTGGTACCCTTCTGGATCGAAAGGAGCAGAGCGTTCCGCCCATCGGCCGACGGTGCACCACCACCACCACCAAGCTTCAGGGCCGGCGGTGGCGGTGGCCCTGGAGGAGGTGGCGGCCCAGGCGGCGGCGGCGGAGGCATTTTTCAGGAAGCTGCAAAGAAAGAGGTGGACCAGCAGAGAGAAATTGCATTAAATTCGGTAAGGAATCCTATTTTACTTCTGGCACGTACACGGTAAGAATAAATGATAAAATTTGCTTATTGCAACTTAACCGATGGAAAATGACAAGAGACAGCGCTGGACATTCCAGGCACCGGGAAGTGTTTGGCATTTAGCCATGCCGGCATTGACAAAGGCGCACGAGTAGTGGTAATGATATGTAGCGGCTGTAGTTGTGAAGGAACCCACCCTTCTCCAACTGCCGTGAGATTAGATTAGACCGAAAGCTCTTTATCATAGCTCCCCCCAAAAGCAGCGAAATCAACAAAAAAAAATACTATGCCAACCAAATCTATGTTCCTTGCTCGACCACGAAAGAGCACGTTCCTGAGGGTGAAATGAACCGTACGAGGTCAGAATAGAGGGATTTTTGCGGTCCCATTTGCACTGCGGGTTAGCGGACAAAGTTCCTACGTTCCTGCTGCAGCAATTGCATAAGTGCGAATCATAGTACAGTTAAATTAAGCGACAGTCACGAGCGCACATCGTGCGTAAGAAGCTTGGAAGTGGAGTAAAAGCTCGCCAAAATGCTGTTGCAGAACGTCACTAGGAGAGTATTTGTTTAATAGTTACTCGATGAAGAATTTAAATTAAGTAACTTATTCTAACAGTGGATACAACAAACTATTAGCAATTCATTTTCCCCAAAATTGCTTCGCATAACGCCTCTGATAGATCTGCATATTCCGGTAATTGAATTTCTTCCTATACAATTCAAACAATGTGAGAGAAGTACGATCGAAATAATCCGCCAACAAGAATAAAAAATAGGTTTTAGTTGAGAAATGAGCTGGTGAATAATGGGCTTGCCTGTCTCCTTTTCAACCTGGCGCTAGAGAGAGAGCCATCCGCGACTCGGAGGAGGAAACTTCGGGGACAATCTTCTACAAGTCAATCCAGATCCTGGCATACGCTGATGACATGCACATCATTGGTTTGAGGCTCTCCTATATAGCGGAAGCTTATCAAAGGATCGAGCGTGCGGCACAGAACCTCGGGTTGGAGATTAACGAGGCGAAAACCAAAATGATGGTGGCACCACCAGCGGCCCTGCTAACAAATACTGATTTACGCAGTGGTGATGTACAGATAGGTGACCGCACCTTCGAAGTCGTCCAAAACTTCATCTATCTGGGGTCAAAAATCAGCACCGACAACAATATTGATGTTGAGTTACGCGCAAGGGTGCTGGCTGCCAACCGGTCATACTACAGCCTGAGGAAACTTCTCCACTCTAAATACCTGTCGCGATGGACGAAGCTGGGACTCTGTACAGAACATTCATAGTCCCAGTACGCACATACGCCTCTGAAACATGGACTCTGTCCAAAACTGACGAAGCCCTCTTAACTGCGTTCGAGAGGAAGATGCTCAGAAGCATTTTTGGCCCCGTATGTGTGGAAGGACAATGGAGGAGCCGCTACAATGATGAGCTCTACGAGCTGTACGGTGATCTCACCATCGTGCTGCGCATTAGACTCGCCAGGCTCCGGTGGGCTGGTAACGTCATAAGAATGACACCGGACGACCCAGCCCCGTAAAGTCCTTTTAGTCCGTCCACACGGACAGAGGAGGCGTGGTAGGCCCAAATTGAGATGGAGTGATGGCGTTGATGCGTCCGCCAGAACGGCCGGGATAACGGATTGGCAGACGACGGCGCTGAACCGTGAGCGGTATCGAGGATTGTTGCAGCAGGCCAAAACCGCAAAGCGGTTGTAGCGCCTGATAAGTAAGTAAGTAAACCAAAGGTATAAATAGAATACGTATTTCAGTGAAAACCTTACAGACGTGTGAAAATTTTTATCATTTGACCAGCTATCAAATTTCGCAATCACTTTGTTGTACATTCTTTTTAGGGATTCTAAGCTCGCTCGTTGGATTCCATTAAGTACGAACGCATTCAATAAAAATAGTGCCAATCCTTCTCAGGACGCATAACGGCAGCCAAGCTATCGCTGGCTTATGTTGACCAAATGCTCCTCCATCTTAGTCGCGGCATGATTAAAAAAGAGGCCCTTCTATAGTTGTTTTCCCACAAAAATCCCATAAAACGCTGTAGAGGGAAGATGACACTCTCTTCTGAGGAACTATGAACCTATTTTGACCAGGAACTTCTTCGCCAGGATCTTTCTCTCTCTCTCTGAACCTGTATCGGGACTCGGCCCCAATTCGACATTCTCAATTTTCGTCCAAAATAGGAAAATGATGTTGTTAAACCCTACAACAGCAACAGTTGGTGATCAGGAAGCGTCTCACGAACTCTAACTACTTCCTGCAGTGAAAGATCATGGAACGCAGTTACTCGACTGTTTTGGTCATAACTTGTCCAAACTACCTAATAATGGTATTTCTTTTCTGCAGTATATAATTGAAATGATACAAAATGGATTGCATATTACAACAGTAATTTAACTAAACCCTTGCTTTGGCACGCGAAAACTTCGCAGCTTGTCAGAAAACCCAGAAAATGTAAGAAAAATATTAGACTTTCAGAAGGTGGTGGGATCAATAAGAAATTCTTTACATTACACTATAGGTGCTCTAGTGTTGGAGGAAAAAACTGTTTAAGATGACAGAAACGTATGTTCTGAAGAATCACAAGGATGCCAAAGTGGTTCAAGCGGTTTATATGCCGCTTTCTCTCTCTCTCTCTCTCTCTCTTGCGTTGCTCCAAAAATGGATGCTGCCCTCATCACTTCCACCACATATTCAACAAATCACACAGAATCGAACTCAAGCACACATGCACGTCGCCATCACACCCCAACCACGATCCTGCCACCATCCAATCGCGATCACGTTGACGATTGGTGCCATTCAGCTTTTGGCTGCACGATCGAACCTTTTCGGCGAGTTCATTTCCCTTTTAAACATTTTAAGGGACAGACACAAAAAAAAAACAGCAATGCTCACCAACTTGTTATGCTATAAACACACACAGAGAGAGATGCTCTTCAATAGACGAAAAGGGGGTAGTGTTGATAATGCAAGAAGCATAGGATAGGTTTCATCAACAATTCTGCCGAGTGATCGTTTGTTTTGGCTGCTGATTGTTGTGATCAGTGGTAATCGGAGGAATTCCGGATGTTGGCAATCGGCAAATGCAAAATAAACATGTGACACACATAACCGCGGGCAGAGAATGTGCGAGGCCAACCGGGGACAGAATATATGCTACGCTGGACGCAGACCGTGTGATGGCAAGACAAGAGCAGCGTTGTGTTGCACCCAAAACAGGCCAACGCATTATTCATTACTGGCCGCCGACAGTGCGAAGGAAATGCGAATCAAATGCAGTTCTGTCGATAGAGTGTACCAAATCGAAGCTCGGATGGCTGATGTACTATTTAATTGACATCAGCTGGGCATTTTAGTAACGGTAGTGACAAAACAACACTTTATTTACTCAATTAATCATCAAACAGAGCTAAAACTGACCTGGTTTGGTTTGATTCATGCAGAAATATTCAATTCAATCATGATAAAAATATCCAAAAGCCCCTCAATATGTCTTGTTTATTATTACCATTATATTACACCAACAGGAGGCAGGAGTGTCTACCGTTTATCAATTCTTCTTAATCCGGTTGTTTAGCACTTAGCGCCATTCCACGCTATGGATAGGACCCACACGAGCAAGGGAAAAGTGCCAGCCCCAAAGAGTTGCCGCCGACCATTTGAAGAAGCTTGAACCTTCCAAATGTGACAAAACTGTTTGCCGCCAAGTAATAGCTGCAAAAGAAAACCTCAACCTGACCTGATCGTTCCCCTTTCCCTTTGCAGTGGTGTGCCGCGTCGTTGTGGGCAAGTTTCTCAATTGAGCAAACTATCCTGATAGGGAATAGCCTTATCTCGAGTGGATAGTTAAGGTGCCATTGCCATTCGGTTTGCAACACCCAGCCCAGGTACCTTTGGACGGTTGGTACTACAGCGATAAGATTTCCAAACGAACGATAACACTTTCTCCATTCCACTCTTCACGGGTGGCATCAATCGGGTAACAGACGGTAATGTCACAAGAGACGCTGTATGTAAGGTGAATGTGATCGGTTACAAATGCAATTCGATGGACGAATTTTACTGCACATTAGATCTTGTGCGTAAAGTTCAACATTTTACGGCCACTAGCACACTAGTTCCGTTCAATGTACCTTCCACAATTATCTTATCTTTCGTTTGGTGAAGAAGGATACTTCTTACCACCAGAAATTGAATCGCTATTTCGCCATCACACACAATCGGCTAGCTGCCTACCCGATTACAGATTATGGCCTGGAAACGGAGATTGTGTGACTCCAGCAAAAAGCAGCTAATCTATTTGGCTTACTGCACACGGCTTTGTCCGAAATCGATCACTAGCTCAAGCTCGGTTTGAGGTACACGATACCTCACGCAGCACCTGTTGGCAGCAGTTCACGATACCTGAGTTGGCAACCCGTACCAGTATCTATTAAAAAGCGCGATAGACTCCTATATGATGGGGAGCATTCGAAGGTTGTACCAGTAACCTCGAGTGAAGCTGCATGAGAATGATGGGCTATGGGGAGAGGTGAGATTAGCAACATCGCGTAATTATTAGTGTTGCAAATGGAGATATGAACCGGGTATACTTAACATCATCACCCTTGACCCTAAATTCGCACAAGTAGCTTAAGTTGAAGAAATACTTTTTTTTTAAATATAAATCCATGAGGAATGTTCACGATGCAAACCGGGACGACACTTGATGCCTGCCCTTATAGAGTTTACGATTTATGTGTCCAAAAATGTAGCCTAGCACCACCATAAGCGTAAGGTGCACAGCGTAAGTCGCCAACGAAACAGCAAGAAGGGGGGAAAAAGCACAATAAAATTACTACATCCCATTAACCTCCCCTCTAACACTCCTCCAACGCTTCTCCACCAGCCCTAAACGGCACTGTCTTTATCAATGTAGCGTTGTACGGGAGACACATACGCCGGAAGTGTACGATTGCGTGGCGGCGCTGGTGATAATATTTCAAACCATGAGTCAATGATGCATGGGAGTGCCGTTCTACCGCTCGAAGGGGAAACCCGGGTGTATGGCGAACCATTCCTACCGCAAATGATGTCCTCATCCGCGGCGGCCATGACTCATGGATCCACTACGAGAGCTAATTTCATTCACAGACGTTTCATTACATTGAGCAGCGATCGTTGGCAACTTGGGAGCGAAAGAAATTAATTTGCCTCTCTTAATAAAGCTATCCCCGATCGTAACGCTAAGTGACAAAATTTTAAAGGGTAATAAGGATTATCGTTGGAATTATACTGTTCGAGTATATGCGTGATCATGAACGGAATACGTTGAACGATTCTGACCGATACTAACCGGCGATGCACGATCATTCCTGAATGAATGAGAGACACCTACAAGCCGGATCTGACTGTGAGTAATGCTGCTGTCTTAGAAAGCTTGTTGAGGTAGGTCTAGTGAACCGAAAAACTTGGTGACCAATCGAACCCAATTGCATTTCTTAGCTCTATGGACTAATATATTTTTTGCTACTATATTCATTATATGCAATATAAGTTTTTTTTATCATGCTTAATTTTTTTTTAACTATTGTGTATACTTTTGGCGCGAGTCGGATCACGATATTGGATTAGAGAAAGTAATTTGTCTGTGAAAACGAGTACAAGCGTCCTCCGATTGCCAGGAATCTGCAGCATGGTGTTGATAATATTATGCGAATTTACATTTCAAATGCCAACATAAAGTGTTACAAAACCCTGGACGATCGGGAAAAATTTGGGACCATTCCTAACCTGATTCACGAAGCCTATAGGTAAGTATATATACATATTCAGCTTCTATTACATTTGTTAGGTGGGTATAAAATATGTTTATATAATTTCTTCAAAAACTCTCTTCTGGAGAGCCTATGCTTCTATTTACCAAGTATACACCAAGCTGAACTAAAAGCATGATCATGTTTAAAAACAGCAAACTTATGCCGAGTGGAGATCGACGCCATACTAACGCATATATACCAACAGACCAGGATCAGGAAATCATCTTTCAAGCTGAACTTTTTTTCAATCTTACGGTGTTTTAGTACCCGGTTGAGGCACTGTGCGTATGAGGAGATTCAAATTGATCCAAGGAATCATCTTTGAACCAGATTTAGAAGACCATCGTAAACCATGGCAACAGTAACCTAATGGAAGTTATCCTTCGACCTTCGTCGAAGCAACATATGAGCGAATCAGACAGGGACCACTGCCAGAACAGTTTCAACCATTCCGGACCGTTTTTTCGTACGCAAGGCTGACCACATCCGGTTAAGGACAAATAGAAATCCAAGAACATAATTCAGAATGGTACGTGGGTTGTAAAATGCAAGGAGAAGAAAACCTAGTGTCTAGTGGTATTTGAAACAAGTAATAAGTAGGTAAGTAGCAATATGACCATAGCATAATGACCTACCTACCGTACTAAGCGGCTTACTAAACTAATGCTAAATGTTCTATGCTAATCTTCATCCACCCGTTATCCCTTATCCGGAAGAGAGAGAAAAAAAAGCTTTCGACAAGCCAACTCTTATTCAATCTTCAAAGCCTCTCGCCCATTCGTCATCACACTTATGCTCTCAGCATCACGACACACACGCGTATGGCCTTCGCAGGTGGGCGCGACGACATCTACGGGACCGGCCGACGCCCGCACCCCGCGAGAGGATGCGCGTACATCATCGACGGCACCGTGGGCCGTAGTAATGGCCCGTGTGGATCGAGTGGATTACTCACCGCCTGGTTTGGCCTTGCTCCTCGCTGGCACCGCAGGTACAACGCTTGTTGCCGCCGCCGTCGTGCTGGTTTCCGTTGCTTTCCGCAACACGATCCGCTCGGAATCGGTCCGTACGGTGTCACCGATTCGGCTGCGCGACGGCGCCGTCAGCTTTAGCAAACCGTACAATCGATTACAAACGTTGAATAACAACGGCACGTGCACCGTGGTCCGGATGCGTCCTCCCGGTGTTGATCACTTGCGGTAGGAGATGTCTCACTTTCAACTCACTGCCTTGCTACGATGCGTTGTTGCGAAGAAAGTTTACTTTCTCACAAACTCATTCGGATGCTGCATCTATTATTCCCCGGTGTGGCACACACTTTTACACCTGCCAACGTGTGCCTTCCACTAGATGACGGGCACAAATCCGATTTCTTGTCGATTTATCGCCGACCCTTATCGTCGGAACACACACACACGTATATTCTTCACTTTGATTGATAAGCTTCTTGCTCACTGATTTTTAGCTTGGGTTGATCGCTTATCTCATCTCATCACTGCACATCCTTAGCATAATCGACGGGTTTCCAACACTTTTACACCACATTCCGAACACTCGCTTTGGGCCGTTGCATATGTTGAACACCCCTTGTTTGCTCACATTTTTCACTATCCTGCCACGGAAGACGGGAATCACATAAAAATTACTAGAAATTCTGGATTGTATAATAATTTCACAGACAACAGTCATTGGTTACTTCGATTGGTAGAGGAATCATGAAACAATCGCCTACTACGTTACACGTTCGTTTCAATTTAAACGAAGGTCGCTCATAATCAACCCTCAGGGATAGTGCCACAGGGAACGGTGTCAACCCGTGGCGCAACTCGCTTATCAATTGCAAATCACGATCCCTCCCGGGTGGCAATGTGTGGCGAGGGTGGTGTGCTGTTGAAATTCGTTATCAGAATACGGGACAGCGAGAAACTGAAGAAATAAAAAAAACACCTCCCTTTGTTTAAACTCATATATGCGGTGCTAGTAATCGTGCCGGTGCCTATGTGTGCTCCTGCGTGTGACATACAGGATGCAAATCCTTTTTCCTGAGTGATGCGGGGAAGTCAGTCAACCAATCGGACCGAGCTGGTGCAAATTATTGTACCACGATCGGTAGACAGCTGTCTAGAGCAAGAAACAAAGAACCATTTCGTGCGCCAAAGCGTAGTAGAGTAAGATGACTCATACGGTTGCTCGTAAGAAGGCGTGTTAAGATCGGAGCAGTCATATCTCCAGAAGTGAAAATGACTGAAACCCTTCGCACTAGGACAGCGCATGAAACGATTGCAATTAGGTTGTCCAGTTTTTTGGAGACCGCGTAAGCACCATAATTTGATGGGGAATAGTCTTTTGCTTTCTTGTTTTCATGTTCATGTGATTTCCTTTTCTTCTCTCGGGCTCTCTTCATTGAGCCCGCGAGACATGACGGATGAGACGTTTTCTACTGGATGAAATCTGGTGTGCTGATGCTGATGCCATTGTTGTTATTGTCGTTGTTGCGTTGCTCGCGGGAGGCACACATACACTTCGCACCCGTCTCGTTTTATCGCGCGCGCACATACACACACACGTGCACGCGCTCATTGGCATATCATTTGACAGACGACAGATCCGTGACTTCATATGGAGAAATGATGAACTGAACACTGTATTTCCCCCCGAATACTTTTGGGACGGATTTTTATGCTCTTCCCTCGAGCAAGCACTCTAACAAACTTTTATTTACCAGACACCAGAATCAGGGTGTTGCTTCTGTGGGGTGCAATCCGAATCCGAATGTTTTCGTCTTTCGAGGTCATCAGTACCGCTCGATGTGATGGTTGTGTTGTGTGGAATGGTAAATGGAAATTGAAACGAAAGCAAAAAGAAGGCAACCGACGACGGGAGCGGTATGACGCGGCGATGCTGTTTGTGTTGCACAAAATATATGTATGTGCACTCGCGAAATTTGCTCGCCATTCAAACACACACTCGCTACAAAACGCTACGTGTGTTGTGTGCTCCAAATATTTCGCTTTTTTGCACACTCATATCTTTTCTTTTTGCACACTTTTCTTCCTTTGCGCCTCTTTCGCACACACACACTCACACACAGCCACACAAGACGTCACACACTGCCCACAAAAGCGACCTCGTCGTCGTCGTCGACGTCGCTCCGCTGCTGCTGGTGTTCCGAGCGCACACAACACACCAGACCAACGGAGATGCGTTTCCGTTTGGGCGTTTTGGTGGATTGGCTTTCAAATGCTGGTGTTCCCTGCCCAACGGGGACCCACACTCTACACGCACTGGTTACTTAGTACACACCACTATCATATCGTGTGCCTGACCACAGATTACGACGCACAGACGGAACAGGTGCGCACTTACTCGGGGCGAAGAGAGAGAGATTTTTAGCCTGCGAAACACCACCAGGGGTTTATATTTTGTTTCACGCACTTTTCGGATGTGGCCACATATGCACGCTTCGCACACTAGTCGTACCGAGCAGCAAACAGAAGAAAAAACATGTACGGTTCACGGAATCACGGTAAAATATTGCCACGGACCCGAACACAAGCCAGTATTGACGACGATGTTGACGGAAAGCTGCTGGCAAGCGCCTTTGCCAGCCTGTGGAGATTTTTTTCTCCTCCCGTACCACACAACTTGGTATTTCGTTCGTACGTATGATTTCTTCCCATGAAACTGGCTGCCTGCCTGCGTGCGGTCTCTCTATCATGCACCCGCATTGCATCTCGCTCTCTCCAATTGTTGTGGCATTCGTTGTCACCAACACTCGCTCGCTTGCACACACGCGCACGCAGAGAAACGTCTGGCTCGGGAGCGAATGACAGCCAACGGAGCTGTCAGTTGAAACAGCTGGGGGTTATATTGGCATGTTTAGTACTCCCCTGCCTGCTGCCAGCCATTATCAGCAGGAGATCCAAAACTATTTTTACAACTATTTCCAGCCGTACGTTGCTCGGTAGAAGTTGTCTAATTATAGTGATTGAGCGTCGTTAAATTATGCTGCGTTGCCTTCCGAATAACTTTCTTTTATTTCGTTCTTCGTAAAAATAGCATGAACAAATTTCTTTTACAATCGATATACTGACTAGGTGGGGTAAAATAAAAGAGTTGAGCGATGGGGGTTGGGTCGGAATGTGACTTAAAATCTCCCTAACACAAAACGATAGAGAATGGTGGCTTCTTTGAAACGGTTCAGCACAACAAAAATCGATGAAAAATAGTACCACACGGCAATGAAATAAGCTTCCACTAGCAATGACGGTCGTTTGTCGCGGAAGCAGCACACGGCTGGCGTTCATTTCTCCCTGCTGGTTTTGTACGCAATTTCCAACGCGGTTGTTATGACATTCATATCATTTTCGATCGTTTTTGCCCAATTTTCCACGTCTCCTATTTCCTGTAAATGGTAAAGATGATATTTGTAAAGGCGATCGAACAGCAAAATAGTGCACCAAGCGAAAGATGCTTACCTTTAGAGATCCATTGAAATTTTCGATCAACGCAAGCCACTGGGTCGTCTGTTTGGCAAAGTTGGTAGCACCAACGTGCAGCTGTTTGGCTTCCGCGTCCAGCCGCTTCTGATTGAGGTACGCTTGGGCAACGCTGAGAAGCAAGGAGAGTGGAAAAAATGCTTAGGAAGAGCTCTCCAGCAGTTTAGCACCACTTACCCAACGTTAAGATGGTCAACCAAGTTTTGTGTGAGCTCATTCGCAGACATAATTGCTTCCTTTCGGCGACGCTCTAAAAGGAAGCAGACAGCAGTAGCGTACAATGAAAACAATCCACAATGCCAAGCCTAAAACCGCACAAATTTAACGCACCTTGATCTTCCTTTTTTGCTGCCTGCTTGGCTTGGTGGTCCTTTATCATTGCCGACAGCATCGTTCCGTCTTTCGCTTGAATTCGTCAGGAAAATTTACAAAATTTCAAGATTCCACTCTCCTTTCGATAGAACAACACACTGCGAAGATGCGTTTGCTTTGTTTACAAAACAATTCCTCCCCCCTTCTGTTTTCGCCCGTCGCTTGTAACGTCATCTGACTTTTTCGCTCGGTTCGTCGATTATTATCTTTTTCTTCGAGCGGGTTCGTCGATTATTGCTGTTCTGTTTCGTCGATGGTTTCTTTCTGCACTTGCTGGAATAACAACGAATTTTTTTTGCTTTCGTCATAAATAAACTTATTTTCTTACTTTGCGAAGTAGACACATTGCTTATCATACTTTCATTCGGTGTTCATGTTGAGGGTGTGTTGGCTTGTTTTCTAGTTTCCTTATTGTTGCAAAGGTTGTTGCAACACAGCTTCGGCGGTTCTTCCCTGCAAAACATTCCAACGCTTGGAACTGTCTTTCTCGCTCGCCGCGTTAGCACATTATAATTTTCTATTTTCTATGATTTTTTGCGATTGCCTAACTGTTCGAAACTTTGCTATATAAAAAAAAAAAACCTAATGCCTGTTCATTTAGCTCGCTTTTGTTCAAATTGATCAAATTTCATCAATCGTCTGCAACGTGTGATTTCCATTATCGTTTACTAAGAGCAGCCTGATTCCGCTTGCAAAAGCGTATAAAAACACACGCGTGGCATACGATGAGCAGAGAGGGGCGGCGGGCGCGCGTGGCCAATGCCTTTAATTCTTGTTTTTTTTTTAATATCAAGTAAGTTTGTTCCTACATTTGTTCCTCCGATCATTCGCTCGCGCGGAAAGAAAGCTTCCAAATTCTTATCATACTCAACTGAGACAGTTTTCTAACCAGACGCCACACTGTTTCATCTAACATAAAAGTAATCCCTTAATTTGTTAACTATGGTGAACTAAAAACGGGCACATAAAATTAAAATGGGATGTACGGATGTAAAGGCTGGCAATTGGTCTAAAAAATCAATATTCTCAGTATCACACAGCAAAAAGCAACATTCGTTCCTGCAACGATCGTACGATCATCCCCCCCCACAGGTGCCGGCTTTCATACCGAACGCACCCAGAAGGAAAGCGACGACAACCATCACCACACATCCACACAATGCACATGCACACACTTGTTAAACTCGCGACCATTCAGCGTTCAAATAGGATCCATGCGTTACAATTCTCTCACTATCAAGCGGCGGCGTACGGCCCTCGGGAAGGAATACTACTTCACGTCCGGATACGTGGGCAGCTCCACGATTTCGATCTTATCGTTCACCTTGAACGATGGGAACAGTCCCACCTGGTTGGTTCGCAAATTCTTGCCCTTCGAGTACCCGTTCCAGTGGTTACCAGCAACACCGACCAAATCACCCGCGCGCAGCTGAATTTCGTCGTGGCTGTTTGGATCGTGCGGCAGAACCACTTCGCGATTGTGCGAATTCTGCCCGCCGTAGTAGTAGATGTCGTCCAGCGACCGGAACCGACCGGATGCGTCCGGGTACATGCTTTGCATGATTTCGTACGCCACCCGGCACACCTGCGAGCTGAAGGTGCACACGAGGTAATCGCTGAGCGAGAGCAGATGTATGTCGAGAATGATGCCGTTCAGCGAGGAATCGGTGTATCGGGTCGATACTGCCGCCATCTTGGCCACATTCGGATCGCCGATCACCTCGTACTGCGGATATTTGGTTTTCGTTTCTTCAATCACCTGCAGAACAAGATACGTGGTTACATTCACTGCTTCTTAAACAACTTTTCCCTCTGCTGCTTACCTTCGGATCGTCGCTTGCTACAAACACACGCCGCTTGTCAACCTTTTCCCTCAGCTCGAACTGATCATAGTAGTCGTCGACCGCCGTCATGTACTCCTCGATACCGTGGAACGCAGCTTCCGTGCCTACTTTATCAGTCCGCCGCACGTGCACTCTACAAAACAAACGGTGCTTACCATGGTAGAATCACCCCCTTTAGAACCAACAAAACATTTTTCATACTCACCCAACAATTGGTTTCTTGAAGCCCAACCGCTCGATGCCATTCTCGAGCATTTGTTGCGTTTCGCCGGTCGGTTTCAGCAGGTACTTGAGAAACTGGCCAATCCACCACACGATCGGATCGCCGTGCAGTTTCATTAACCGTGGTGCCAAATCGGCCGGTATCGCCAGTGGCAGGTACGGTGGGCGCGGATTAAGCGAATCTATGATCGGAAGAGTTAGCACCTGTGTATTCGTCTGCCCCGGCCAGCTAGCATGGGATGCACCGTTCGAATCCAGGCACGTATCAGAGATGGGCTGAAACACTCCCTCCCAGCCGGCCTTGTGATAGCGCCATCCCTTCGATTTCAGTATTAACGTGCGCTCGGTTGCGTACGCCATGATGAAGCAGTACACCACATGATGCAGCTGGCAGCCGTAGCCGCAGCCTTTGTTTAGCCGGCAAAGCAGCTTCCGGGCGGTGGAACAATTTTCCGGATTCTGCAAGCGCGTCAGTCGCTTCTGCACAAGGTCGCTCAGATCGGTCGCTTCACGATGTCGCCACGCTTCGTATCCGTCCACCGTACGCATTCGATCGATATCGGTCAGCAGGGAGCGTTTGTGTTCGGCCGCCAGCGAAAGGAACGCGTTCAATGGCTTCACCAGTTCCGGTGCCGAACGCTGCGCCTGCTTCTGTACCTTTGTCACCTCGGATTGCACCAAGTTCCACAGCTCCTGTGTGTTTGTATCGACGCGCCGCCGAAGCCGTTCGTACTCAAGCGACGGTCCATTGCGGGGTCGTCCAAGTGCGAGCCAGCCGGCACCACCGTCCTGCTCCAGCTTGCTGCCCAGCTCGTCGATAAAGTGTTGTTTCCGGTCGGCGGACGTACCGGCATCGGCCATATACTCGTCGACCAACGAGCGCAGCTCCTGATCGATCTGCTTCGAGTGTTCCAGCTGCTGGACGGCTCGTTCGAGCCGTTTCAGCGAATCTTCGCCATCGGCAGCGGCGTTACTGGACGACGAGGCGGAGGTATTGAGTTTGGAGTAGAATATGAGCACAAACAGGACCCACACGAACAGGAACGTTACGAGCACACGGGCCCACGGATTAAGGCCCATCAGCTGCCGGATGATCATGGTGATTGGTGGAATGTGATGTTTGTCTGCCGCGCGTTTTTCCCCTTTTTCAGACGGCACACATTTGATCGTTTTGTTTACCAGACCGACCGAGTTTTGTCCGCTGCTTTGCTGCTCCCGTTGGCCCGGTTGTTTCGGCGGGGCGTTATTGCACACGAGATAATATGCCTTTAATCAACTGACCGGTGACGTGGACCATTCGTCCTATCTTGTTTCCCCCGGCTCTAATCGCGTTCGGTTTCTTTCCCTCAATTCAGGAAAGTGCCAGCGCGGGAACAGCGGAACCAATTCCAACCCATCAGCTCCGAAATCGGCGAATAAATTGCATTATTAGGCGCTGCCAATAGAACAATCACTTGCTGTGGCTGCGACAGCTTCGATTTGCTAATCTCGTTCCCACCACACGACGACACACGTTCGCACAGCCACTTGTCTTCACGCCACGATGAGCATACGCTTTAATCTGACCAGGCACCACCACACTACCGGATGCCGGAGATGCGCTTTAATTCATTGACCCGTTTGCGTTCGCAACCTTTTGTCACGCTAATGTGCACCATTTGTTTATCCACGGCGGATTTTTTGCAGGCGGTGTGGATTTCTCCACCTTCTCCACCGCAGCCCTTTCCCGCGGTCAGAGTTTTGTTTGGATGATGAAGCAGCAGCAGCAGCAATCGGATGGTACACGAGCGACCAGACCGAACGGCTTGCAAGCTTTCTTTTATCGAACTATCCAATTCTCTCTGATGCCGTGCGGCCAGTGCGAATTGGAAACGATTTCGTGTCCCGTGCTACCGTACTACGTCCGATTTACCGCAGCCACCAATTTCCAGCAACACACTCCTCTTCTAGCCCGATGCAGCAGCGACCACGGATTTGACGTTTGCAAACAGACCGCCACGAACGGGATTAGCGAGTGCGTTTACAGTGGAAAGTTGACTACTCTTCTTATTTTTTTTTCAAGTTGCAGGCGCTAGCCGCAACGCGAATAGCGCAGCGGGCTCCTCTTTCACTATGTTAGTTCTTGCCTATGGTGCATTTTATGTAATGATTCGGGAAAATCTTTTTTCTATCACATTCCTTAAGTTAATATTACTAATTGTTGTTTGGAGGTAGTAAAGCCGGATTCTAATAGAGAACAGCTAGTATCGATTTTATCGGCAATAAATAATAGATTTATTGGTTGCTTATCAGTGTCTTCACACACACCTTAGCCTCGAGCTGAGATTCCCATAATTTCCACCAACCCGCTCGGTGCAGCAACCTTACTTGCCACAGCATCCACCGGACTTTTCCTTGCAGCCACCGCTAGCACAGGCACACTTGCAATCCGTCGCACACGGTTTCCCATTGCCACATCCGCTGGCGCATTTACAATCTGTAAAATCAAATACAATCTCTTAAAGCGTGTGTCTCGGACCCTCGTCGTAACAAAGCTTACCATTTCCACAGCACTTGCAAGGCATTTCGACGGGGATAAGTTTCACACGGGCAACGCCTACTGGTGTACTTAGCGGTGAAGGAAAAATTCACACCTATTCACGGACTGGTTTTTCCCGGTGTGACAACAATACGGTTGCTCTGCTCAACACTCTCCACGGAACGGTCTGCTGAGATCGATGCGAAGGTGCATACTTTTATATCGTCTCCATTTGTTCCGGAATTGCAGCAATTGGGCCGTTGGAGCCCGCGTGCACTTCCGGCGCACACAGAGCGAACGAGCGAGCGAGAGAGACAGAGAGAGATTGCTTCGGCGACGCGAGAGTGTCGTGTGCAAACAGCACCGTCTAAAACATGTTGCTTTTGTTGTACGTGTGTCGTGGCTACCACTTTTAGTTCATGCCGTTTCAATTGTTTTGCTCGCCTGTCCCCCCTCTTTTTTGCTGATGCAATTAACACCAGACTTCGACACTACACGTGACGTAGGAGGAAAACAGAAGCTTTTCCACTCCTCGATGGATGCCACCGGGATGCAGTTTATGCGTTTCTACCACATTCAAATAAACCTTACCGTGCAATTCTATCGCCCCATTGTAGACAACGGTTTTGTAGCATTCAAAACAAAGCAAAAAACAGTCCAGCGCCAACAAAAGACGAAACATGCGAATTTGTTTGTGCGAATGTGTCATGTTTCGCGCTTCGTCCACCCCCCATCGCTGATATCTAATCATACGCCACAAACATAAAGAAAAAAAAAGCTCGGCGGGTCAATGACGCCCCACCAACGACGCACTTGACTCACGTACACGTTAGATCAATCGTCTCGTTTGCACTCCTCACCAACACGCTCGTTTGTTCGAATTCAAAAAGGTTTACGTGTGGTGGTTCATCGATGGGATGTTTGCGTTGCACACGGAAACTAGCATTTGTCGGCAATATAAGAGCCTGTGTACCGGGTAGCGAAGGTATAATCAGTTCCGAGTGATTCCTCCGCCAAGTTGTTGGTGAGTTATAAGTAATTGTTCCAAAAGGGGAATACAAACCAAAACTCCAATTCAAGATGCCTTGCAAAACTTGTCTGGCCGGTGAGTAAACCTATCAACTGCGTTAACCCGATGCTGATTTACTCACAAGATCGCTTCCGTTTCTGTAGATTGCAAATGCACCACCTCAAACTGTGGCACCGGATGTGGCTGCGAGTCGCGCTGTAGCTGCCCGTGTAAGGATGGCGCTAAGCAAGGCTGCTGCAAATAGTTCAACGTTTAAACCTAACCCCCGGGAAATAGTCGGAGCTTTCCTATCCTCTGTTGACTGCCGATTCGGATGATGGACACATGGAGCAAGCAAGAGCCGATGGGCTGGGGCATAACATATTAAGTACACTTTTCATTCCCATCCTCCTTTCTAACTTATAAACATTGGAAACATTGTAAAAAAAAGAGCTTCGAAATACATACTATCATCAAATGTGGTAAATGCCGGTACCTTAAGGCAGAGAGCTCAACGTTGGCTGGTCAGTGGTAGCGGTTTGCCCGGAGGAACTGGCTATGATCGAACCATTTCTAGGCTACATACAAGATGTCTCGTCTCTTTTCAAGTTGAAGTAGAAGCTTCGAAGACATTGATGGAGGGAAGTATTTCAATTTTCAAACAGTTTCGCCTCTCATCCTGACCAGAGTTCAGAGAAATGGTTCAAACTTGACCAGCTCATCCTGAAAACCTGGAGAGTAGTAGAACTGGTCCTGTAATGTGTAGTCGATGGAATAGTTGAAGCTAGTATTTCACTTCTGGAGCGTAGTGGTCGTACTTGGCAGCCGGAAGTCATGTCACTGTTTCGGTGGCAGTGGCAGCTGTGGCAACCTTGCATCCGGTGGCAGCGGTGGCCACTGGATGTCGTTAAAGTTGTACGATGGGTACAGCGGGACGTACGGTTTTGTGCTGCCGATCGCATGTGTATCCGTGTCGTCGGTTATCACCACGGCCGCTGCATTCATCGCTTCCTCGTACGTTGGCGGAGGCAGATACTCCGGCGGCAGTGTGCTTTGGCGCATTACACCGCTGGCAGATGGCAGCTGTTCCGGCACGTTGCCGAAGTTGAATCCTCCTGCCTCTGCGCTGGCCCCATCAGCCGCCACAGTCGGGGGCGGAATGGCAACCGTTGCCGGTTGTTCCGGGATCAGCGGTGTCGTGCCGATGATCAGCGGTATCTCGAGCACCGGGTCCGATCCACAACCCTCGACCCGCACCGTCAAGTGCAGCCGATAGGCCACGGATATGAGATTCTGATCGCCGCACGTCGGAACCACGGTTGGCACTACAAGCCGCTGCACGTACTGACGCGTAGATTCACCCTCCACCCCATCGCCAATGTGTTTGACGACCGTGTGCACCTGTCGGCGGAATTTCGGTGACGGTGACTCCGCACGGTATATTACTTCCTGCTGTAGCTTCATATTAACGCCCTCGATCAGGCGGGTAGATCGATTGTCTAGATCGATCGTGAGCGGTATCGCCTGTCCGGGTACGTAACCGGTGCAGGGTACGGTTAATCGCACGAACAAAGGCTGCGTACGCCAAATGCCGCAGCAAAATACGCGCGCATCCTCCATCCGGCTGGGGATGCGGATGGACGGTGACTGGAGATTTAGATCGCGCGGCTGAACCACGGTGAAACCGACTTTGTGCGTAAGGTTAAACTTCCAGGGTCGATCCAGCACCACCTGGGCCGTGTATCGGCAGTGTCCGTACGTGCCTTCGAACGAGGTTGGCAAACTGGACGGTAGCTCGCAGGCGAACTGGTATATGTGTTCACCGGCCGGAAGATCAGCGGGATTTCCTGTCGCGCAGAGGCCAAAATAAAGGTGGTCAGTGTACCGTAGCTTGCACAACGTACGATCGATCTCCTACTTACCATTCTGTTGCGGTCGGAACAGTACCTTCTGCGATGAGAGATGGTCACGCCTGGCGCTATAGAAAACCGTGCGCCGTCGTTTGCCCTGGCCTCGTTTTTCGGACCATTCTACACTGGTGTATCCGATGATCCGGAGGGTGATTTCTGCGGATACAGTGAACGTGCACAGAACGTGCGAACACGAAACATTTCGATCAGTACTATGCGAGAAGGCCTAACAAATTTTACTCTAAAAACCATCATTCAAAGCTCCGTTTCAACACACACAACTTTACACAGTTTCGAAAGGCGTCGGTCGCCCTTGACGACGGGGAACGCGCGTTTGCAGAGCCTGCTGCAATCTGCGCATTCTGTTTTGTGAAGCACCACTACTGCTGTGGCTCTGGCCCCCCCTCGGCCACTGGATCTGCTCACCATTAAACCGTTTCGGCTCGGTCAGCTTGATCTGGACCTCGCCCGTCAGCAGTTGCCCGCTCAGGTACGATCCGTGGGTACTGTTGGTAAAGCGTATATCACAGTGCACTTTCATGCTGAGGCCACCGTGATGTTATGGAAGGGAAAGTACCTTCCGTCGTTCAATGCAC
This sequence comes from Anopheles stephensi, assembly GCF_013141755.1. Lineage (NCBI taxonomy): Eukaryota > Metazoa > Arthropoda > Insecta > Diptera > Culicidae > Anopheles > Anopheles stephensi. The sequence goes on along the minus strand of NC_050202.1, from coordinate 62,137,175 downwards.
GACACGCACGCTTTCTCACAAACGCGCCACTACTACACAGCAGCTGCTGCCGTATATGCCGCTGCTAGCCACTAAACTAAACCGGCTCGGAAAACCGATCGCACTGTGAAGCGGTCTGTGCTAGTATGCTTGGGGTGGGAGCATGATGTCATAGCGTGACCTTCGCCGGGCACACAACGCGCTACTCGGTGTGTTGGTGTTATTCGCATACCGCTTGATATCGTGCTGTGCGTATTGGTGGGGCCATTATCTGATTTCTCTCCGGGGCCGACCACAAGCCAATCCGTTTTCCATTGGCCACCGTTTCGGGGTTGTCCCTTCTCGGTGGTATGATGTGCACACTTGTGTTTCCTCGTACGCACACAAAAATGCTCTCTCGAGCGTAGCGATTAACGATGCTGCCTTGAAGAAGTTTGTTTCACTGTGCCGCGCTCGTGGGGAGCGAAATTTCGAGGCATTTTGTAAACAAAGTGAGACTTTCGGCAAAAAACCGCACTACTTTTATGTTCAAGTCTAGGTTTTTTTCGTTCGTTCAACCTACGGTTGTTTGGCATCCTGTGTTCATCGATAAGCGCGCTATGGCGCTCTGTATGGAGGTATGGAGACTGGTTACCTTCAATTTTGGTGTTTCCTGCACCATACTGCACACCTTGCATCTAGTAGTCCGTGTCGGCGAAGTTACGCATAGGGATCAATGTGTGCTTGGATAGCCGTCTGTTAAATATGCACTTCACGTGACTTTTCCTGAGATTTTTATGAAAATGCACCTCCACCAACAGATAGGCGTGATAAAGCATCACTAAGCGTAAGCAATCGTCATATTCCGTGAGTCATCCGGCATGGTTCTAATGACACATTCATCAGTACACATTTATCCGGCCAGCTGTAAACAAATGAACACACGCACTCTTCTGCACACGAAACCTGTTTGTCGCAATGTCCGGGCTGATTCGTGGATGCACACTACACGCAAACAACAACTGCTGCAGGGATTGTCGATAGAACCAAACAACACCCGCCCCCCGATTGATGGTGCCATTTTTCTTATCTTATCGTACATCCATTAACAATCGAAGGCAAACGGCACCGGAGCAATCTACACGCGAGCGATTGATAAAACTGGGTCGTCGTCGTAGCCCTTTCGATCGGGACGTCCAGTCCCGAGGGACTAGAACTAGACGATTCTGTCGCCCAGTATGATTACGATCGTGTAGGAGTTTGCATCGGAAGGCATCAGAACAAACGCCGAGTGAACGGATCGGTAAACTTAAATCACAATAATGCCAGAAGCGACCGAGTGCCAGATACGGTTTGATAACAATCCGTGTGGTGTTTACTTTCCTGGCCAAAGCTTGTCCGGATACGTGGAGCTACGTGTGCTGGAAGCGTTCAAAGTTAAAGGTATGTTCGCGCACCACTTCCATTGCATTTCCGCTCGTCCCGCGTGAGTCATCCAGCACACACTACCTATACTACGCGCAGGTGTCAGTCTACAAATCAAAGGATTCGCCGAGGTTAAGTGGTCGGAGAGCAGTGGCACGGGAAAATCCCGCCGAACCGTGCACTACCATGGGCGGCAGGACTATATCAACACGGTCACGTACCTGCAGGGTTCGCCGGAGGGCAATCCGTTCGATATTGCACCCGGCACGCACACGTACCGCTTCGGCTGCCAGCTGCCCCACAATCTGCCCACCTCGTTCGAGGGCCAGTACGGGCATGTGCGGTACACGGTGCGCGTCGTGCTGCACCGACCGTGGAAGGTCGATCCAACGTATAAGGTCGGCTTTACCGTGTTGCGCCACGTGAATCTTAACGAGAATGCGCTCTCGCTGGCCACGCCGTGTAAGCTCGAGCTGCAGAAGGTGTTCTGTTGCGGGCCGTGCGCCTCCGACCCACTGTTCATCTCGGCCCAGGTCCCGATCGGTGGGTTCGTGCCCGGCCAAACGATCGCCGTCCATATCGAGGCCTCGAACCGCAGCAAGAAGCGGGTGAACGAGTTCAGCACGAAGCTGATGAAGAACGTGTGCTACATCAGCCAGACACCGTACAGCCGGGTGAAGCTGGTGCCGGAAGTGGTGGCCGAAGTACGCTGCCAGGGTGTTGCCGCCGGCGAGCAAATTACCAGGGATCAGTTTTTGGCAATACCGGCCCTACCGTCCACTAGCACCCAGTGTCAGGTGCTGACGCTCGGGTACGAGGTGGAGGTGGAGGCCAAAATTCCCGGTCCAAACATTAATCCGCGCATTCGCATTCCGATAACGCTCGGCACGGTACCATTAGCGGCACATGCCATCCCCACGATTGGAACTTACGAACAGTTACAGGCGTATCCCGTACCGGCCATACCGGAACGGGGAGTGTCCGAACCAACAGCCCCGCCTCCTCCTCCCGTGCCGTACGATCAACTAAAACCAACTGCGGCGTCAACCGTACCCACGGATCAACTGCGTAAGGATATAGTGTCCAGTGCACCGTTACTGCGGAACGATTAATTTTACCATTTTGTTCTCCCGCTGTCTTGGTTTGGTTTTACCTTAGCGCCACCGACGTACGAGGAAGCCGTTGGATCGACACCGGCCAACATACTCGAGGAGGGTGAAGAAAATACGGGCAGTAACAACTTTACACCTCAGTACATGGTTTACCGGTTCAGCGAGTAGGAGCTCTTCACGGACGCGATTCCACTGACGATCAACATCACGTGTATAAAAGCTGCTGTTCTTTTCGTTCATATTTTAACAAGTACCATCACTTCACTTACTGGGGTAGTAATAAATGATACGTTTACCATACAACTGGGAAATATACGGATTGTTGTTCCGATAGCATGGCCTACTCTACTACAGGTATGCCACACAGGTGTTTTGGTGTAAGGCTTGCTCTGATGTCTATATTGTTGATGTTAAACGGATTCAGGATCTCGATCGATCAGTCGCTACAAATCCGCCGATAAAATCGATAAAAGCTGAAAAACTTGATGCTGTTCTCTAATATAAACTCTGGTTGCAAGCACGTGGCAATGGATGTTGGTGCACTGCTTTTGGTGAAACAGGTTTCTCTAGCGTCCTTTATCGCCTTGTGAAGGCTTTAGGTTGGGGAATTTTGCTTAAGATATTCGATAATGGCACGGAATTTCTATGCCTCAAATTTTCAAACTTTTATTTCTTGCTGCACTTTTTAGAATATACTTGAATCACTGCTATTGCTGGCAACACTGCCACCGCCAGGACATTCCTTCCACGCGCTTCACAACGAAACAATGCGCTTCACAAACATGCAGAGAGAGTCTCCTCCGTATTAAGGAATGAATTTTCCGGGATATCGTGAGAGCATAAGCTGCCTCTCTCTCTCTCTCACACTCGCTCCCCATTTTCCATGAAATAAGCAAACAAACACTCCGTCGCTTCCGTCTCCTGTGGGGCAGTGGGCACCAACACATTCGCAATCTGCGACGCCCCAAAAAAGCGAAAACATCCTTGTACGATTTACGTCAAACGCAAAGGATACGGCTCACATTTTCACAGGCGGCGCGGCGTCCCAAGGACAGTGTAGAGCACCAGCAGCATGTTCCAAGTGTTTTAGCCTGCACGGTGCGTTTGATTACGCACAAGTAAGAGGTGGTTCCGCGTACTGAAAGCCCGCGTGTAGTTTGGTGTTGTTGGAACAGTTCCTACATCCTTTGCAAACGGTCAAAAACGGAGAAACAGCGATTTGGATACGGCAATCGATACAGGCGCAATGCCGTTCTAGTGCGGGGTGCGACCCTTTTTTTGTTTGTTTGCTGCTGTGAAGGAATTTCGACCCCGGGACCAGCTTTGGAGGCGTTCAATAATGTTCGGTAATCGATTTTAACGAAGGGGCTAACTTAAGAAAGAGCACACATTGGGAGAACAAGAAAAAATGCCCGACCCTGAGTGCCACATACGATTCGATAACAACCCGTACGGAGTGTATCTTGCCGGCCAAACGCTAGCCGGTCAGGTCGAGCTCCGCCTTACCGAGATTCTTAGCGTAATTGGTGAGTAAACGCACTTCGGCTGCTCATTGTTCAGTCCAATAACACCATCATTTTTTTCCTGCGCCAAGGTATAAGCTTGCGGCTGGATGGACTCACCGAGATAGAATGGTCCGAATTCATCGAATCGGCCACCGGGCAGCCGGGTGGGCGGAAGACGACGCGCTACCACGGCCAGCAAACGCTGCTCAACTCTACCAGCTTCCTGTGCGGCTCCACCGTAGGGCCCGTGCGGGACCTTGCCATCGGAACACATACGTATCACTTCTCCTGCGAACTGCCTGCCCACCTACCGACCTCGTTCGAGGGTTACCATGCGCGCATCCGCTACACAGCCAAGGTGTCCCTGCACCGGACGAAGGCTCGCACCGATCCAATCGGACAGACCAGCTTCACCGTGCTGCGGCACCTGAACCTGAACGAGCACGGTGAGGTGCTCGTACTACCGACCAAGAGCGAACTGACGAAGGTGTTCTGCTGCGGACCGTGCTCCTCCGAACCTCTATACATATCGGCCCAGATAGCCCGGACCGGGTACATACCGGGCCAAACGATTGTGATGAAGATAGACGCCGTCAACCGGAGCCGTACGACGGTGACCGAATTCCGGGTGAAGTTGGTGCAGAAGCTTTGCTACACCAGCCAGCAGCCCACGGTGGAAACGCGCTCGGACGCGCTGGTGGTGGCCGAATCGCGCTGTTCCGGCGTTACCTCCGGTGAGGTGGTCAAGCACCAGCAGAACCTACTCATCCCGGCCCTGCCACCGACCTACACGGATGGATCGCCCGTCTTCAGCATAACGTACGAGCTGGAGATAGAGGCACGAGTGACGGGGCCAAACATTAGCCCAAGGCTTGCCATGCCCATCACGATCGGTACGATCGCGCTCGAAACGTCCGTTCCGCTGAGGGATAAGCTGAAACCACTGGCTAAACCACCGTGGGATCCGTTCAGTAAGTAGTGTTCATCCGTGCCAATGAGCAAAAGCAACCCTGATCGTTGTCCAATAAAGCTATGCTTATCGTAGGTTCGCAGCACTACACGGACATCATCGGTACGCGAATACCGGTCGGCAACATTGCTCGCCGATCGCAGGCCGGTATGGAGCAGCAGGAGCTGCCGAACAACAATTCGAACAACGTGCGTCTTCACTACATTGTGCACCGGAAAGCGGACTTTCCACGACCCGAGCCGGACGAGAGCTGAAGAGGCGTGCGAGCCTCGGAGAAGTTGTTGTTGATTTCAAGTTGCTTGCTATTTACACTGAATTAGGGGTATCGATCGAACGGTTTTTGCGATTTAGTTTTTGAAATTTTAAAACAAGTACAAAGCCAGAACTAACAAACAAAAAAAAGCGCACATGACATGCCATGCCAATTGCACACTGCCTCTCGCCGCTTTTGGCATGCCTAAATATGCTTACAACTAACTAACTAACCTACCGACAAGGAAAGGATATACAAAACCACTCACGCACGCACGCATAATCAGCTGTATTGCTTGCCGTCGTATGTGATGCACCAATCTCAGCCTCTAAGTGTACATGTGCTTTTTTGCCCCAGGTGTGTCCAGGTTTTGTAAAACAAACACACATTCAATTACAAAACGCGCTGCCGGGTTTTTCGGGTTTAAAGGTGTGAACAAACAAACAAACGAATATGTGCGCCTACATTATTGTCAAACGAACCTCAGCGAAAGCGAAAAACCTCCGCTAAACTACTACCTCAAGTGCCATTGAGATTTGTTGCAAAATATACATACTTACGTCGAACAGTGCTGCTGCTACTAACTAATAGCTGGCCAATCGTTTCCGTTTGGTAGGTCCTTTAGCGGGTGTTATCCGAACTTGGCAAGGAGAGAGAGTCTCGGCTAGTCTTGACCGTTGCTATCACCCAGAGAGATGGGCTAGGGGGAAGTAGGTGAAAAATTCGGAGATCAGCCTGCTTTACTTACTTCAGGCAGAACTTGGGATGAAGATCCAGAATCCTTAGGTAATAAGCCGTCGAGCTCGTGGCGGAATATGTTCTGAGAATGTCACCAGACGACCCTAGTGCAGTGGCGGCAGGAGAAAGACCAGAATATTGGATTGCCAGTTGACACCACTAGACCGCGGTACGGTAGTAGTGCCTGATAAGTAAGAAGGTAAGTACCACCGTAGAGATGAAAGTATAAATTTCATCCTCCTTCTGACCTCCTTCATTAAATTTTAAACGTAACCAGATGATCAATCTTGCCTTGGGGGAGACGGTCTGGACGAGATTCGACACCCGGTCCTGTCGTTTGAAAATGTGCCACAACTTCCCCGTCCAATGTACATGTCTTCATTGATAAAACACTTCATGCATTGCGATACTTACATTGCAATTTCAAATCGCAACCGATCAAAAATGTAGTAAAAAAGCATAATAAAGCAATGCAATTTCCCAAGGCTAATAATTTAAAATACGACCTTTCTGGCAACATTGGACAGGTTGCTTGGTGACTACACTCACACTCACCCACAGTTCGCAACCAAAAGCATACCACACGCACACACTCTCTTTCACTCATTTCGCTCTCCTTTCGGTGCACCACGGCGAGAGAGAAATCTGTCAATAAAACACACACACACAGCCAAACACGACAGTCACGCAACCGGCGACGACTCGCGAACTCTTCTTGTTTGTCGCTGCACAGCAGTACACAGACCGCTGCTGCTCGCTCGAATCGAAAACTGGTTCCGTGGTGTCCGTGGCGTACGTTTTGCGCTTCCACACCGTTTCCGAATCAAAACCCGGCGTTCTGCATCGATCTCACCGTCTTCAGCTTGTACTCGGAAACGTGGCAACAAATACACCGATTTCTCCCGGGTCGTCGTATCGAGAAGTGCGGTGGTGCTAGCTAGTTTGTGGCTGCCAAGTGTCCGATTTTGGCAATTGCGTGTGTAGGCGGCGGCGGACCAAATCTCGACTCACGTTCCGTGGACGGAAAAGTGCATCCGAACAGTAAAGCCGAAGGCAGAAAGCGAAGATGGGGCTGAAGGAATGTACGATCGAGTTGGATAATCCGTACAATACGTATTATGCCGGCCAGACGGTGAATGGTCGTGTGACGTTTACGTTCGATTCGGCGAAGAAAATACGGGGTAAGTAGTTGGACACGGCGCTATACCTTTGTTGGACCACAGCATATGGCAGTAGTTTGGGAGTAGCTGGAGTATGAATACAAGCGGGGAAAGCACACACACACACACGTCCCGATAGTTGTGCCACCATGAATTATGTGATAACCCGGTCGTTGGAGGGCACCCATTAATGGGCTCTACTAATTTCGATGACATCATCTGTCAAAAAACCGACGTCGCCAGGCGCAGTTGTGGAATGGGGGAGAACAAATCCATCAACATCATCAGCATGCACAGCGTTGGCGGCGGCGGCGGCGGCGGCCGGCGCACACATTCCACGGTGTGGCGACATTTTTTGGCAAGCAAGTAGGCAAGCAATAGCTGTTCACACATCACCCTGACAACGGCGCCGACGATGGCTTAATCATGCTTAACCTGCAGTGCAGTGTACACATACAACTTCCCTGTTCCGATGCCGTATTACTTCACTGCAATGGAATGTGCGCTTACCGTGTGCGAATGATAGTTTCTACTTGAACTGATTGCCCTTTTGTGAACCGAATCATCCAAAAATACTATCCCCCCTCCGGAGCAACAAAAAAAAAAAACGGTATGCTGGAAGCGAGAAGCATTTTTATGGTGGTTGTGTTGTGCTCCATTCTTTCGCATTCTATCGGGAAGCGAACCAGGCGCACCCCAAACACGCAGCAGCAGCAGCACCTAACGCATCCGTGTGCGTGTCGCCTATACCAACCGGGTCAAGAAGCTTCGGGGGATCGACGCGTGAGCATGTTTATTTTTATATGCGCCTGTGGTGCCTTTTGCCCGAGTGTACGAATGCTTCCCGTTGGTTCTGCCTGTCGAATTTCGAACGTGTTTCACACATGCTGCTGAGGCATATTTTCGAACCTTTCAGCTAATCTAAATACGACCACTTACCACGGATACACAGTGAAAGTTTTTAAATTTTGCTCGGGCAAAAAGGAAACTAAGCATAACCAGCTTTGTGTAGTGCGAAAACAGGGACAGGGTCGGTATCTGGTCTATTTCCATTCCAATTATGACTGGCGATTCCATATGGAACGCCGCCACACGCAGTATTATGTGTCGCCGCATGCTTGAAGTTGCTATGCCAACAGCATGGTTACGACCATCTTCAGCTTTAGCAAGAACTTATTTAACTGCAAATAAAAAAAGCAATTCCTTTAACAACAGTTAAATTGTTTACGCTCAAAAGTAGCTCCGGGTCTTCTGACCGAATGTGGGGAGCACAAATAAGTTCGCGACGCCTAGATGTCAGTTGTGACTACAAACTTAAAATAAACCAAATAGTTTGTGTCAATCGTTGGAGATGGTCGTTAAGATTTAAAATCCTCTGCGTATACAGTTTCTTTTACATGAGAATGTGGCCACCTTACGATAGCGATTGAATCAGGCAATCTTTGGATACCCCGGTCCGGCCACATCCTCGACAACAATGGCCAGAAGATCATGTTTTATCATTTAGTGCGAGACCAACCGGCTGTGGTTTATTATGACCCGATATAACCAAACGAAGAGATCCCAGGAAATCCGTCTACCGCCAAGAATGCCCCAAAAATGACAAATTTCAACTTCATACGTTTTGAAATAGTTTCTACTCTAACTAATTCTATTCCTTATTTCACGCTTCTCGTCGCAGGCATTGTAATCAAGTTTGCCGGTGAAGCCGAAACCAAGTGGAGCGAAACGGAAACGAAGACCGACCAAAACGGCAAACAGTACGAATCGACCACGAATCTAACCGGCCAGGAGGAATACTTCCAGATACAGTACTACCTGCTCGGTGGTAAGAATGCGGCCGAAACGGAACTGCCCGCCGGACAGCACTGCTACCCTTTCACCTGTGCCCTGCCGCCCACGCTACCGTCCTCGTTCGAAGGCGAGTGGGGCTTTGTGCGGTACACGGTCAAGGTGACGCTCGATCGGCCGTGGAAGTTCGATCAGGACATCAAGATGGCATTCACCGTTATTTCGCCCGTCGATCTAAACTTGAACCCACGCGTCAAGGACCCGTTTAAGCTGGAGCTGGAGAAAACGTTCTGCTGCTTCTGTTGCGCATCCGGTCCGTTGAACGTGATCGTGCACGTACCCGTAACCGGGTTCGTTTCGGGCCAGTCCGTCCCGGTGACGGTCGAGTGCGACAACGCCAGCAATGTGGGCGTGAACAAGATCACGATCAATCTGCGCAAGCTGCTTGCGTTCCACGTGCACACGCCGAGGCGCGAGACGAAGCGCAAGAAGGAGTATGTGACCAGCATTTCGATGGGTCCGGTCGAGGCGGGCAACAGCCAAACGTGGCAGCAGTTCCTGCAGATACCGCCCCTGCCACCGTCCAACCTCGTAAACTGTGGCATCATTGATGTGGATTACGATATTAAGGTGGCGGCCGAAGTGTCCGGCATGCATTCCAACCTGGACGGCAACATACCGATCGTGCTCGGTACGGTACCGCTCGAATCGTTTCAGCCACCGCCACCGTACACGGACAACCCGGCAATCCAGGCGGGTGGCGATATTATCGCGACCGAGACGGATCCTTCCATGCTGCCGACGCAACCGGTCAGCCCGGCCAGCCCACCCAGTAATGGGGCGGGCGGTGCGCTCGGATGGAACGTCGGTGATAACAAAGCTTATCCGAATATACGTAAGTCGGGAAAGAAGGCTGGCCAATTTGTCCAAGGGGTGTACGTGTGTGTGTTAATGATTCGGTTTTCTCTGTTCATTTTAGCTCCACCGACGTTCGCCGAAACGGCATACAAGGCACCGACTATTTCCGGCAAAAATGATTCCGAGTTTACGCGCATCGTTGGCGGTGCGGAATATGCTCCCCGGTATCCGACGTACGCGTTCACGCCATCTGCACCGCCGCCACCACCCACCTATTGATAAGGTATCCGTTCAAGAATCCTTTCTCCTTAACCTTAACCTTTCTCGATTCTCGAATAGTCCGCTTACATCCTCCCAAACACTTGCATAGACGAGGTGTTAGTCATGGAACATTTTTCACCGACGGCGTCTGAGTTTACTGAAACTTGAAACAATTCTCTATACAGAACAGAAAGAGGCGGGCAAGGAATTTAACGAATAATGTCACAGACGCACAAGAAAGCGTCATTTTATGCTATCATCTTCATCTTGCGTTTCGCTTCTTTGTTAGACTGTCGTCTTATAGTCAATTGTAGCCACAACCATAAGCGACACTATATAACTATCTGAAACTACGGCTAGCGAGCCGTAGACTATAAAACAGTGCGTTAGCACTTTCTAGCTTGGTGCATAAGCTTTTGCACCTCTTTCTATCTTAAGTCGGTGCAATCCAATCATCGTTCGTTTCGTTTGATTTTGTATAGTATTCTGCGCAACAGCAACAGAAAAGCACGCATGCCTATTTTAAATGGAAAATCACATCACATAAACTGGTGCTGCTTAGCAGCTCCGCTAGTCCCATTTCTTTAGAGCGTTCAACGTTCTCAACAACGGTGTACATTGTAAAAGTTTCCATCCGACACACACACACACAAACGTAGAATGTATTAGAATGAAGTTGCCAAAATACGAACGAGTCCTTTCACTATGTATTGTCCCACATGTATGATCTGTCAGTATACAATGCTGACTACTTACTGATATTGTAACAGAAACGAAAGAGATAGAAAAAAGAAACAAAACCGTACGCAGCAGCAGCAACAGTGCCTACAAGTTTTATATTAGCTCTACGTGTGATTTGTACGCACAGGGAAAAGGACAAGGGGAGAGAAGCGATAACAAATAACCTCAAATGTAAACGTACAGGACTGCAGAGAGCACACAGGAGGTCTCTTCTGACGGGCGAGGATGGCCGTCTAGATGCACTCGAATATATATATACCAGACACAATACACCTATTACTACAAACCGGTCTCCGGAAGACCGATATTTGAGACGAGGTTAGTTTCGTGTGACTTGTTTTGTGACAGTGGCATTATTATCTTCCACCTATATAAAGCTACATTTAATGCGCCAACAGTTAGTCTTCAAATAATGCAAAGCATTAAACCCCTTTTCAACCACTAGCTTTCTACCAATCACACTCTAAAAGCTTGTCGAGGTTTATAAACAAAATTTGTGCTGCGTTCGAAGTTTCAAACACAACTACTACTACTACTACCAGTACTACACACATTCATATTTGAATTAAATAAAATTTTACGGGTGCACACAAAACTAGAATGGTTTGTGCGTTGCGCGATAAGTGAGTGTCGCATTTTGCACGAGACTTTTGGAGAAATAGGAAGCAAAACAAAAGCTGGTGACTTACTACGGCTGCAAATATAATGCTCATCCTTTGCGCCCTTATTCAAACGAACAAACACACTCTATAATGTAACGATGTATCCAGTGTAATAAAGTGATGCAAAATGTGTGAATGTACCACTACTTTGAATTACTGTACTTAGCACCAGAACATTTTCATCTGATTGTTTTTCTCAATATTTTCTATCCCCTTAATTCTCGTCGGACGAATAGTAAAGAAAATGAAGATTAGCAGCAGCATCAGGGTACTCGTATTTTCTTCACCATTGTTGCAAGGTTTTATTTACAAATGACCGTCTATTATCGTAAACCTTTGTGTGGCTGTACACTTAAGGTAAATGTTCTCACCGGGGGTAGGGGGGGCATCGACCGCATGTAATGTGGAACTTGTATAGGGTTTATGCAGGTTTGCAGAAGGATGCTTTTTAATGCTATACTCTAATATCCGGCTTATTTCGCTTATTTCTAAAGGGGTTTCACTGTTCCTTCTAGTTCCTTCACTTATCTAAGCAACGCAGGGGAATGCCCGCGAAACAGGATTTTCTTTTGTCAAATACACATTTATACACCATACTGCAATTGTGCATGCACTACACGTTTATGACCATTTTTGCCTTTTCTTGGTGTTTTAGATTTGAGCCAATTTTAACTATACTATGTGTGTGTGTGTGTGCTTTGAAAATACTCTTCTCTACACATGTATGCTTGCTTCTTAATCCGCGGGGAATCTGTTAAGCTACACTTCACTTCGGTTGTATTTACATACACACGTGTCTCACTTGTCTCACAGCACTACTATCCTACAGATTTAGGATCGTCGCGTGAAATGGCAAATTAAGTCAAAGAAGATACTATCAATCTTTCATACATACAGAATTGTGCGCTGGTGTTACTTCTGCCGACGGAAAACAAACAAACAGACGAATTTTCTCTACCATACTACACACGAGCCAATATGCTCTTTCAGAAGACGTTTGCACCTACAGTCAGTGGGAATTGGAGGGAATGCAATAGCTAATTTTGCGCCTAAGAGGTGACCCTTCTCATCTGCCACTCTTCTGCCTAATTAATAGCAAACATATACTCGCTCACACCAATCTTTAGTATTCGATAATTCCTTAAGCACTCTCGCATTATTGCATTGTAATTGCACACTACAGATCGCAGAAAGATGCATGGTGTAAAGAAGGAAGAATCGACCAATATCGACTAAAACTTAAAAATGCAATAGAAGAAGCACTACGGCCTCCCCAGCAATATTAATTTACTTTGATTTGTAAAAAAAGGACGAAGCAAATTTGCTAAAAAAATACAGTCATATACTAGGTTAACGTACTGACTACTGATGATGCCACTGTGTTCTGTTTTACTCTACCCAGTAAGCTAGCAGTCCTAGCGCTCCTGAATTATGCGTTGGGTTTTCTGAAATCCATACATTTTCAGATCACGCAACGCTTCACGCAGGAGCGCTTACCACTGCCTATCCGTTCCTAACCTCTTCTGTCTGGAGTCTGCATCACGTCTAAGTACGTGCATGACCACGGCATGTTTTTCGCCCTGCCTCCCTAATGAGAGTTCCTAATGCTTTATCGTTCTATAATCCTTAGCCTGTCATTCCCTTCAAAGTAGCTGATTGGACTCGTCAAGGGCGAGGAGTTCCGTACAATAGCAAGGAATTGTTAACAAATAAAACAAACGCGATATACCACGCTTGATGTTTGCACGTACGCCACTCACAACTATTTACACCTGGATGCGCATGTGGCACGCACTCTTGTGTGGTGTTGCTCATCACGTCTTTCAAGAGGGGTTGGAAACTTAAAAATAATCTTTGGTTTCATTTCGAACTGTTTACAAATAACTGTACCCCTTCCCCTTTCAAGAGACAGCAGGAGAGAGATCCACGGTCCATCTGAACGCTCTCAATGGGTCTCCTTGGATACCAAGAAGCTTTCTCACCATGGAAACGCAAAGAAACGATGGCTACTATACACCCAATCACTGTACCTGCCTAAAAAGGGTTGTTGCTACGTTTTACCTTATCACTGTGCCTCGTGCGACGACTGCTGCTGCTGCTGCTGGGAAGGAGTTTTCCGCTTATCCACCAGCTTAATATCGTGCAGCTGTAGATCGTTCTTGGAGGTGGATGCAAATTTTATCATCGATTGCGTCGATACCTGCGGCACATGGCTGAGATCAAGCCGCGTGAGTGCGTCACACTTGGCGAGGTGATCGAGCGACAGCTCCGTTATCAGCTTGCAGCAGCTCAGGTCCAGCTCGATCAACGTTTTAATGGCCGCCGGCGATGTACCGATCTGTGCGATCGCTGCATCAGTGATGCGCTGGCACGAGCTCAGATCGAGGTGCGTAAGGTTCGGCAAACCTTGGGTAATGTAGCGCAGTGCCACGTCGGAGATATCCGCACCGGCCACCTTTAACATTTTAAGGTTCCGCAGCCGCGACTTGGAATCGGCCAGCCCGGGCCGCGAATCCTTTGGTGGCGACAGTATCTCGCGGATCGCGAAATCATTCAACCCCGCGATAAAACTCAGATCGAGCACCTGCAACGGGGGACACATGCAGGTGTGCAGCCCCAGTACGGCCTGTATGTGTGTGCCCTGGAGCGAGAGATTCTTGAGGCCGGGAATGCGCGATATCAGCCACGTCACCTGCCGCTTGCCAAGCCCTATCCAATCCATTATCAAGTGTTCTGGCTGGCGGCGCACGATCGCCGACAGCAGGTTCGGCGACAGCTTGTACTCGGCACAGTTCATACGCTTCCAGAGCGACGGATCGACCGCTAGGTTGGACCAGGTCTTGCACACCATCGTGCACGTTGCCAGCGTCTCCGGCGGCAGGTATCGAAACACGGCCAACAGACAGGTAGCATCGAGCGCGTAATTACCAGCCACCGGGATCGTCGGTGTATGCGTGACCGACGATGCTGGGCGTATCGGGTACAGTGGCTTCTTCATCGATTTGGTTGACGTGTTGTGGATCTGATTAGCCAGCTGCATCCGTTGGGAGGACTTTTTCCTCGGAAGTGAACCGTGGTTCGTGGCGTTCTTCCCGTCATGTCCCGTACCGTTACCGTCCGGTGGTCCGGCACCGCCGTGATTACTGCCAGCGTGATTTACATTAATGGCACCACCGCCACCTTCTTCGCTCTTTCTTCGCTTCACCGGAACACCGCCACCGACGGCGGACGCTGCAATCTCACGGCCATCCTTTATTACACTCGTTGCATGATGATTTGCGGAATACTCGTGATGATGGTGGTGATGATCCAGCGGTTCCTCCTTAACCTTCACCGTTCCCATCGTGCCGGCGACCGCCGCATTGGACGCATTAAGCGTGTGCAGATGCATTTGCTTCCCCACACCGGAAGCAGCATCATTTTCGGACCCGCTCGAAATGTCCTCATCCTTTATCTTGGGCTTGCGTTCGAACAGAATGTTGCCACCTTTGCTGCCGACAATGACCGCACTGCCGGAAACGGCAAAATCGTACAGCATATCGTCCTGAAACCGGGGCGCTCTCGGTGCGGACACATTGGAACCAGACATCATACCATCCCCACCTGCAATCGTTCCCTCCGCACCACCATGACCGCCGCCGCCACCACCACCACCTATCCGTCCATACTCGGTGTTGTGTGCCGAGGATGCGTCGCTGCTCACCGACATGCGCCGTATTTCGGACGATTTTTGTCGCGCTCGGAAGTGTCGAGGCTAAAAGAGGAGAAAAGTGACAGTGATTTAATACCATTCCGGATGGCGTAACGCGCCCACACCACCTCTCTTACCCGATAATCCGTATTTTTGCCCATTTTGCAGCACGTCGGACATTCCCAGCTGTTGGGCAGATCATCGTTCACGATACCGTGTGCCTCCGGTGCTGCACGCTGCGCACAGTCCGGATGCGATATTTCGTAGCACACCGAACACTCCATCAGGGCGGACGGTCCTTCCTGCAGTTGCGCTTGCAGCTTGGCCTGCGCCGGTGCCGTAATCGGTGCCTGACGCCAACCGTCCAGATTGCAGTGTATGCACTGGGCCGTCACTGGCAGCATCGGCTGCAGACACTGGCGCATCATGCACGTCTGCTTAGCCCGACCGGGGCCGCCAAACTTTACCATGTCGAGACAGAAACTACACTCCCCGCAATCGGACCGCTGGCAGGCTTCGCAATTTTTGCATCGTGTCCGGCGCCTGCGCGGTCCGTTCCCACCACTATCGCGCTTGTCGAAATGGCCCCCACTGTTGCTCCCACCGGTACTGTGCTTCTTGTACGGACCACGACCGACACCACCACCACCACCACTAGCCCCACTCGACGGTAACCGGTTACCGCTGGTCGGTTGTGGCGAGACAAAGTTCCGATCGTCACCATTATGGCCGCCACCATGGTGATTGTTAGTATACCGTGCTGGGGGACCCATCGTAGTACCCCCATTCGAGCTGCCGATCGGCGAACGGGAGGAACCGAGGGGCGATACCGCGTTCCGTTCGCTGTCTGCCGCCGCCTCCGACGACACTTCCTTACGCTGTACTGTATTATGATGATTGTGATGCGGCTGGGAATGATTTTGTTGCTGCTGCTGCTCCTGCTGCTGCTGGACAGTTAAACTTTCGCCATCGTCATCGTGTTCCTTTTTGATCTCCTGCTTAATCCTTCGCCGTCGGTTTTCCATATCGTCGTCGTCATCCTCGCGCTGCTCGTCAGCTGCACCTCGAGCGTGATTACCGCCCGACCCTTCATTATCGGTCGTCCGGTTTCCACAGCCATCGCCCGAATAATACTCGTAATGCTCGCGGATGTACGCATTGTTGCTTACGTTCAGGTCCGGATGCAGCACCGGCACACCGGTAACGGCCAGCTCCGGTACGTCCCGGCAGTGTCGCTCGACCAGCGTCCGCACGTCCTTAATGAGCGCCACCGGATCCCTTATCAGCTCCGGCACATTCTTCTTCTGTGCCGGCAGATCGTACAGGTACATCACGATGTCTTTCAGCCCGAACAGCTCGTAGTGCGTGAGATGCACGTGCGGCTTCCCCTCCAGCTCGTGCTCCCGGCCCGCTTCACCCTCGAGATGTGAGTGGCCGAGCAGCGTGTACACATACTTCGCCAGCACGTACCACAGCATTTCGGTGAAGAATGGGTACCGAAACTTTTGCGGCACCTTCGTATTATCCTCCACCTGCGTTATCTTCAGCTGCTTCACGATGCCGAACGAATGCAGAAAGTTGCCGCCAAAGACGAGCGAATCCGTCGGTGTGTACACGGCATGGATCCACCCGGTCGGGATGAAGAACGTGTTACCGGCCGTGAGGTAAACGCGGGCACACTTTTCCACCGTATCGCCAAAGAACACGTCCGACTGTTTGCCGGACAGTACCCATTTTTCGTACAGCTGCAGATTCTTCTCGGTGGGCGGTATCAGCCAGAACACTTTGCTACCGCGCAGTATGTGATACCACACCGAGGTGCCGCCGAAATCGACGTGAAAGTCCGTGTAGCAGTTTTTGACCGACATCAGGCAGTACTTCTGCACCTTCGGGTACATCATGTCGTTCAGCAGGTTGGTCGATTCGACCTGCGATTCCTTCAGCTGCTTTGGCCACACCACGTCCACCCAGTCGATCTGGCGCACGATCGCCGGACTCTGCACGTAGTTCTCCAGCTTGGTGTGGGAAAACTCGAGCGAAATCACGTTCAGCAGCTTGGTCTTTTCCGGATCCTCGTAATACTTTTCCCATTCCTTCATCGTCATCTCGACGTTCTTCTGCGTGTTGACGTCCATCACGTCCAGCAGGCGGCGCGACCCGACACACATCCGGACGTCGCTGATGGAGAAATTGGCCGTCGGCACCTGCAGCCCAAGGCCGGTTTTCTCCTTGAACAGCAGCGGAATGTTGAAGCCATTCTGTTGCAAAAATCTGCCGAATGAAGGAATGAAGCGAAGGAGAACATTAAGGGCAAATGCATATAACGTCGTGCCACTAGCGTCGTGGCTAATCACTTTTAATTTGCGCTAATTTGCCTAAACAAGCATGTTCAACGGAACCAACAGGGCATACTTTAAATAGGTCAACAATAAATAATCGATCTCGCTATACTTCTTCTTCTTCTGCTGCCTTTTGTTTTTTTTCACCGGTAGAAATGCATTCCCAGTGACCGCTTTAAGTTTGTCTTCCTTCCACTACACCAAATGCATTGTCGCGTGCAAAACTCAGCCCCGCTTTTGAAAGGTGGGAGGAGGTTTTTAGGGGGGGGAGTGGATGAAAGTTTGGTTGATGGTTGTTCCCGAACCGCAAAACGCTGACGACGCTTCAATGTGTACACACGAACGAAAACGCGTCCACAGAAAGATTGAAAAGCACAAAACGATTTGCCATAAAATTGAAAATGTATAGAGGTCGTCTGATTGTTCGCTTCTCTCGCACGCTCAAGCTCTATCTCGTGCTGCTGGAATGGTTTTTCACGCTGCGTTTCGACCCGGTTATACGCCCGATGGGACATATGATTTTCCGATACCACAAAGCGGCGAACAGATAGGGGGGCCGTGTTTTTTGATAAACAGAACAGAGATGGAAGACACTTTTTCCTGTACACCTTTCCCTATGAAGCTAATCAATTTGAATTTAAAAAAAATTATCGAGAAAAGTCTAAAATTTAAGATCTTGAAGAAGTATTAAAGCAGTTGGCACCGATATCTTTGACATGGATGCGTACATGTGACTGATTCTGACTGACTTCTTCCCGGTCACTATGGCACACTGCAACTCAACTTACCCGACGGTTAGATTTTCGCCTTTCATTTCGCGCACCATGCCGGACTGAGCGAATCGGGGTGATTCCAGCTTTTCCGCCACGCTGAATCCTCTCCCACCTTCGTAATCATCGTCGCCGAATGTGAACTCTTCCGAATATAGCTTTCGCTGTTTACGTTCGCGCTGTGTGTCGTGTACATGAAAAGGAAAGCGAGATAAAAAGATAGAAAAGAAATTATTACTAAATCGTACGCGTAAGTTGCTTGATAACCATGCGTTGACACAGTGGCAACACGGCCTTCAATCAATCATCCAACGGCTTCCAATATGCTTGCGACTTACAAGCTTTACAACAACCAACGCAACATAGTAAGCGACCCCCTCCTTCGCCACACGGAGCATTTCTGGCTCACCGAAGCGAATATTTTGTACCCAACCACCAACGGTCTCCCCAACACATACGCGGCTTCCCATCCCCATCGTCATAATCCGCATTTCGCACGATTCTTGACGAGCGTGATCCAAGTTGGCGATGTTATGACCGTGAAAAGTGAAAGTCATTTCTCAGCTGTTTCTTGTCCGGCTCTGTCGGATGCGATGTGTCGCTAGTAGCCGGGAAAACTCGTCACGTGTGTATCGTGTGGAAGTTTTTCCACACGTGTGATGTTTGTTGTACGTTTGCTTCAGCATAAACAAAAGCGTACATTCACATAACAAACGGTAGAATGGACTATAGGTAGGATATATTCTTTTTCTTTTGTTGCGGGTGTAGACTAACAGAAGGAGACACGTTTCTAAGAACTTTAAATGTAAGCTTTCATTTAATTTCATTAATTTCATTTCAAATTTCAAATTAATTTGACTGAAAGAAATTTTCAATTGAAAATACGTTACGTGCATTATAACTTTTTTTAAAATATTTTTCATTCTTCCCACTAATCACACCTGAAGTATGGTGGTGGTGGAAGAACGGAAGAATAACTTCATTAAACCTAGTTAGAAACGTTGCGATTGTCCATCGGATTTTAGACATAAAGATCTTTTAGATGATAAAAATACTTGGAAGGTGTAGGTCGACGAAGAGGTCCTTTAGTAAACGAGGTTTCATGGTGAGTAAGGCACCGCTGAAGACAAGACAAGGGTGAGACACTTTTGTCCACTTCACCAGTAGTTAATCTCGGTACTGTTTTGACATCTTTTCACCTTTAACTTCTTCTCAGAGCTTATCTTACACAAGCCTAATTATGGATATTAAAAATTAGTGATGCACAAGCTTATGTTCGATTTATAACTATGCGTAAAATATACACTAAGAATCCTAGAAAGCACAAAAACTAAATTTTTTTCTCAGGCACATCTTCATTAAACTGCTAACCAGACAGCCACACACAGATATTACTCATCCAATCCAATATAATGTAGTATATTGCCCTAGCACCAATGCTCACATTCGTATACGCAACGTCGAAAAATCTTTCCAAAATTGATGTTCGCGAAAACAAACGTGTACCTGGCGATGATGCCGGTACGAGAAGCTATCGCAGCTACCGGCGAGAGACGGATGAGGGTTCGCGAAAATGCGAACCTCGAAAAACCTGAATGATAAAAACCGGTTTCTTAAGCCTGTTTTAGGGCATGTTGGGGCCATTGAAAATAAAGCATTGCGCACCAATGTTCTAGATGTGTAGGACAGGATTGGATGCCTGCCTCTTCGATCATCGGTTCTACTCTCCGCGGTCGATGTGCATCGAAATGAACCGAATCCTTGGCAAATGTTTCAGGTATAAAGGGCAATCAGTGTACCACCACCTCCTTCCTATCTTTCTTAATGATTTAATGCCGTTTTTTAGATGTACACCACACTTATCCATTATACACCTGAGAATCAATAAATATCCTTTTGGGGAAAAAAAAACTGGCAAATGCTTTATTCGTGTTTTCTGGACCCAGGTATGAGAAGTTTGACAGTAGAACACGATTAGGGAGGGGGGATGCAATCTTTACGCTGTGAAAAGTAAACAAAAATGCCCTCTTGAAAGCTCACGCACATAGAACGCTCTGATGAAACGGAAAGCATCAAAAGCACCGGCTACTATCGATTGATGAAGAAGATGATGATTCATGCCTATCGCATGTAATCCCATTGCCTACTACAATGTGCGATAATCGGAATCTCGATGTTTAGCTTTATTCCCACACCGGGAGAGTGCTGAATCGGCGCATATTTATCAAACGATAAGCTAGATAAGTGAAGCAATAGACCCAGAGAGTGGTAAAGTCACGATGACCGTTAGATTCTTGTTTTGCTGACAGGCAGCTGTAACGCCTGTCTTGGAGTTAGCACGCGTGAAAGGTGTTTATTTATCGTCGGTCTTCTCCCTTTCGAAGCAAGGAAAACAGGGCTTCCCTTTATTGTTCCAAATAGAGTGGTAGATGCTGTGATCTTCGTGAAACGTCACTTAACGACCGCATGTGACTTTACATGTTCTGCGGTTTTATGTTGTTTGGCTTAACAATTAGCTTCCTGTGTGCTTCGATTTTTCTAAGGTGTGATACCTAATAGAACCGATAAAACTTAATTATGACACACTAGCGGATCATATAAATCGTTTCTCCTTCCAGGTGAAATATAGAAAAATTGTAAGTAGGTAATAGACAGAAAAATTGAAGAGAATTTAATCAGTGTCCAACAATCTTTTACTCCTGTGTCCCAGTATTGGCACTACATCATCATCGTCCACAGCCCGCCCAAGTCAGGATGCGAAAACTTTCCTCCAGCCGGCATTTGCGGGAAAGAAAAAGGAAAGCGTTGTTCATCGCACTAGCCGGCCGGTCTTCATTCCATATCCACCATTGGAATGTATGTACGTGATGGTTCGTTTCAAATAACTTCGGCCAAATTATCGCGGACAACGAAGTCTAGAATTCAGCGTCTTCAAAACGCTTTTTCAAGAAAAGCGGACTCGAAAGGAAGCTTCGGCCGATCATGGTGCCGGCCGGGTCATAGGGCACACAGAAACAACGGACACGGACATCCATTTCCTCGATGCTCTAAAACCCATCGACAGATTTTGCTATAAACCTCACCCCCTACGAAGAATGCGAGTGTAAGCGAGAAAGATGCACGCGCTTGCGCATACGTTCTCCTCTCACATTACGCTAGTATCTCTCTTTCTCGCTCATGCCTAACTTGCTCGAACGAAGCGTGTCGCATCCTTTTTGGTTCTGGGTTAGGGTCCGCGAAAGGTACGGCTCTCTCTCTGCCAGTGTAAATCGCGCGCGACTTCGCTGGCTGACTGACCAATTCGATTTCCACATTTTTCACCCTTTCTCTTACACCGGCACCACACAAAATTCACCCAGGCAAGAGTGCAAAACGCTTGAAGCAGGTTGCCGCCGTTACTAAAAAGGAGCAACACCCAGGAGTGTGTGTGTGTGAGAGAGAGAGAGAGAGAGAGAGAGAGAGAGAGAGAGAGAGAAAGAAAAAGATCCCAAACGGTGTCGAGATGACGGCATGAAAGCATCCGCACACGTTTGCCATACTTTTCGCGTAACAACCCCCCGCCGCGTAGGGATGGGGGTAGCGATATTAGGGGATGACCAAGCCGAACGCGTCATGCTTATTGTCTCGTTTTCGTGTGCTTTTGGTGAGCCACTGCTTCGTCTTAACCACTGGATACGGATTCTAAGCTGCCACCCAAGCGCTTACACACAACCCCAACCGCCTCCAACAAATCGTCGATTGGCGTTGGTTCCCGATGTTCGTTCGCGCGTTTGGTTTGCATGAACGACGACGAATCGTTATGTTGCATGCACTGGAACTGACGAAGAACTTTCCAGTATACAAGGAATAAAATAGCGGTTCTAAACAGTTTCTATTTGTTTGCGACAGTTTTGAAAACAGCTATGATCATTGCACATCATAAAATTATTCATTCAGTATCGAGAATTAAGCGAAGAGGTTGGCATCACTTTAAATTTGTGTGGAATAGTTTCATGGAGCGGAAACAATGCACCAAACATTTGGCTTAGAAATAGGCCAAGCAATGGTATGACCATTAATACAACAAAATGCAATGAAAAAATCCTTTCCACATTTTACGTATCCTTTTTCGTTTTCGTAAAAAAATTGTATCCTTTTTTGAAATTTCATTAACAACCTACTAGATTATGGTCTTCACGTAAGGTGGCTTACTTATTTTTAACGCCTAGCTAACTGATCTATTCGTGCAGACGTGTCCAGAATAGATTCATTCTATAGCTTCGTAGTGTATTCCGCTGTTTTATAGTACCACAAGCGTGGCTCTCGTGCAGCAGCCGCAGTGCAAATCAGTCTACACTCAAAGTTTGGGAAAATCCTCAAAAACATCGTAACCTGGTAAAAGGTCAAGCTTCAATTATTTAGTAGCAATTACAATTAGGTTTTTTCCGTTTGAACGTTGGTCCTGTTTTGGTTGTAGCAAAATTGTCGAAAAAATGTACATTAACAGGCTCACACAAGTCGCATCTGAATGGCCTGCTAATATTATAAGCCAAAATTTCTACCAACCAAACCCAATGTAACTCCTTCACGGACCACGTTGGGAAACATAGCAGCAAGCCGGCTATTTCTGGAACGGGGAATCAACGCGTACACCACACCACCGGTTAAAGAGGCACACCGTCGTGTTTGCCAGGTGCGCGTGTATCTACATCGTGTGAAATATCTGTTACACTCTCGACGGAACACATCCGGCGTGGCAGATTTCTTATCGAGCAACATTCCACTTCACTTATAGTCGAAGCGACTAAGCTCTCTTCGGAATCAATATCGATTACATACACGAGTTTGTTCTACTTTCTTGGTTGGCTGATTTTTACTCGCAACAGTAAACATGACGGGTTGCAAACGAGGACCCGATCTTCTAAAGCGGAAATCTATGCGTTCCTGCATATCTTGTTTTTCCTACTAATGAGGTTTATGGTCTGGAGGAAGTACTTCGGAATATTACAACATCTTACATTGAAAAGGAAAGCAAAATTCTGCCAGATTTTTGGATTACACTCCCAGACACATTTGTTCCCGACTGTAGCTGGCATAGCACGCCGCAACTCATGCCACAACTTTTCTTATGCTCGATTGCACTACTCACCAGTTGTCTGCGACTTTTCGATGGTGATATCGGCGGCACCTTATCGGATGACATCGTGCCGCACGTTTCGACGTACGCTTTTCAACCAAACGAAGCCAATGTGGTAATGTGTTACTGCTGCTGACGCTGATGATGATGATGATTGCTTATCTGGTTCGTGTATACACTCGTTCTAGCTTTTTCCGGTGCGGAACACCATGCACACCACACGCACCTTTTTACGCACATACACCGCAACAACGTTCAGGTAGTTGCAAACGGCGGTGGTGATGACGATTGCACGGTAATTAATATTCCTTATTTATTTTGTTACTGCAGGCAGGCAGCCGTGCAACGGTGACATATGCTCTGACGAACGTGTCGTTGACGTCACACACAAACACACACACACAGACACGATTTCCCAACAAACACACAACACTAGGTGACAATGCACGCACGGACCGGGGCAAAGATTTATTTTCACGCGACACTTGCACTTTCCTGTCTATTTCCAACACCTGCAGCATGAAAATGTACCGTACCTTTGCTCGATAATGCACATTTACGCTACGGTACACATTTGTTGCATTTCGTTTATCATTTTCTTGCACGCTCCAGCATCATTACCGAACGTGACACACTAAGATGTTTGCTGTTGACGTTTTCTTACTGTTGCGCTTAACCCATTAACACCATCAACAGGAAACTTAGAATCTAGAGAGGGAAAAGAGAAAAATAAAAAATAAACCAACCCAAAACGGAGGAAACGTGTGAGAGTGTGACAGAGCAGGCCGGATGCTCTAAACGCGAACTCGAACATAAACGCATTCCAATAAACTGCACCCTTGACACTTTCTTCTTCGCTTCCCTAGTGTGCGGTAAATTAAACAAAAAAAAGCACACGCACGCACCGACACACACAGCTATCCGATCACTCGCTCTCTCTCTCTCGCTCTTTCGTTTCTTCTATGCGCTTCTTCGCATCGCACTACTCTTCTTGCTCTTTTGCTCAGGCTTCCTGCTCTCAGTCTTGCTCGATTCACTTGTCACGGTTGATGATGATGATGATGCGGCTGCGTTTTTGTGGTGCGAGCTTTTTTTTTTTTGTTCGTTTCCTTGCTCGCCTAATTATGAGCCGCCAATTGACAGCAGCAGATGGAGGATGAAAGTGGAGGATGTGGCCGGTGGTCCAGATTAAGAATAAGAGGAGAAGGTACAGCCAGCGCCTACTAAGAAGGAGAGCAGCGGCGGGAAAATAACACCAGAAAAGCTCTTCTATTTTCCACCCAATCACTGACGTCCCAATCACACACACACACACACACCCGCTCGCGGGCTCGCTTTGGACAATTAGCACCAGCACAGCACACACAGGTTGAAAGTGTCCGAAGAAAAACATCGAACGCTTTAAAAAATACAGCACAGCGCGTTTGGAAGTTTGGTGAAGGCCATAACACCACCGTGAGGCGATGGTGCTAGATAAGTAGTGGCCGGAACTCGTACCCCTCACTCGGCACCAGGGCCCATGTGTGGTGGTGGATGTATTATTGAAGAGCAGAGAAGAAGAAAAGGGGGAGATCACTGGTGACAACACCACTTGTCTAAGCGAAGGTAGCAAAACGCATTCACTCACCACACACTCGAAATACACAACGGGCGGCGGTTTTCGTATCGCGCGAGACCCACCACTGCGATGTATAATGGCGGCGGCTGGTTTTGCTGCTGAAACCGCACACGGAGTAGATCGCACATCCGAAACGTATCGACACCGTCACCTTTGAGCTGGCACGCACACGCCCGTACTGAACGAAACCGATTCGACCGGGAAGACCTCGAGCTAGCAGCGCTGCAAGCAGTTTTGTCGGTACGTTCGGATACCGTCGAAGATGACGTCATCAGCGACGACGGCACGAACGGCGCACAGTGGATCACGGCGGCCCACCGGTTTGGAAATGCACTATAGGCACATGACTTTTTTCTCTGTGCAGGCTAGGCTGGGCTTTGCTGGGTGCAAACGGAACAAACGACCTTCGTTTTTAAAACTACAGCATTACGGTCCGCACATCGACAGAGCATAATTTAATGGGCAATGTTCCACGGACAAGAATTTTGTCACACATCTTGTTATTGCTGCATTTTTCATCAATGCGTTTCCCACTGTGCGCGGCTCATCGTTCGTTCGGGTTTCGGGCTTCGCACACATATACTCATTCTCAGCAACCCGCGATTTCCTCTGCAGGATGGAAAAAGCGTGCACGGTTTGCGGGCGTACGCGAGAGCGAGCGAGAGCTACATACATTCACTTTTTTACACCACTTGAGCATCGCGCGGACGGCTTTGTGTCCGTGTAGGGAAAAGGAGAAGCGCCCGACACACACAACACCATCACTACTTCTGCTGGCGCCGTTTCAACACACACACGCCCCCCATTCTAGAACACGCCGCCGCGCTTCAACTATTCTGCCGTCGTTTGCTGGCCATTTTCAGGCTGCCCATTGCCTGTTTTTTCGGCGATGTACCATACCCACAACTACCATTCACGCACTTTTTGCAACACACGTACGCCCGCGTTGGTTTGTGTATGTGTGTGCGTATGTGTGCCTGCTACCCGCGTGATAAATAATAAAACTAATTACGTTTTCCCTTTGTTCAACACACATTCGACGCTTTTACCTTATTTGCACTAATTTTCACCCTGCACCAAATCTCCGTCGTGTTCGTAAACACGTCCCGGCACACACATCGCCAGATGCGGCTAAACGGCCGGGGATTGCTTGCGCTCTGCAAACGAGGAAAAATTTGCAGAAATGTCGTCAAAATCGCAACGACGCGCCGTAGGGTTCCCGTTCACGTCTTCATCCGGACACACACCGTATTCAACTGAGAGCGAAAAAGCGAATGCGTGCTCGTTCGGGGTAAAATTTTTTGACAGCAAATTTTGCTCTCTCGCTAAAATGTATACCTACGCTCTTTCTCTCTCACTCTCGTGCACCATTCTCAATGTCGGTAAAATGCTTGGAAATAGCGATTGTGAAGGCGGCGAAATAGAATTATTTTTCAAAAGAATTTTAGCAGCAGCCGGAAGAAACGGGAAACTCAGGGAAAAGGTTGGCCATTGTAACAAGAGACGATCGCAGCGAAACGACTCAAAAACTCTATCACCTAGCTTACACAACAACGATTTAGTACCGAACAATCCAAACTCATTTGTTTTATTTAAATCAAACGCCATTTGCTGTATTGGCTTGGGCTTAATTTACTAAAAATTAAGATGGAAACATTCATAAAACACTAGTTTGTTTGCAAAATGTATTTCCGACACTTAACTAACGACAGGGGACATTACAAAGAGTACGAAACCGCTTACTTAGCCTTAATTTACTATTTTTCGCAAAAAATGCGATCACCGATCAGTGATCACGCAAATCCTGTACAGAGAACCTTTGTCGTCACACAAGCTCAAGCAATCTTATAGCAGCTACATCTCAATATCCATCGTGGCTGGATCGGGAGCATCCGGCAGGGAACGTCGCTGCCAATCCGGTACACTAGCAGCATCCTGCTCAAAGTCCAGATCCTCATCGTAATCCGGCAGATCGGGCAGTGGTTCATCGCTGATCGCCATTGAATCGATCATCACTTCATTGTTGTTGTTGTTGTTGCTGTTGTTATTGTTATTCTTCGATGCAAGCCGATCCTTGCGTTCACGTTCTTCTAGCTGTTCGGTTACTTTCGTGAACAAGGATTGTATGCGTTCCTGGGGCGGCTGCCAGATCATTAATGCGGTGCACGGTTTTTCAATACGGTCCAGTAGCGTCTGGGGTAGTATTTCGCCCCGACCATCCAGTCGACGCACCTCTTCGCAGATGGCGATACGTTGTGCTTTCTTGAGCCTTTCCTCCAGCTCTTGCGGCGACATGCACACGTGGTACGAGTCGGCATTGCCAGAAACGTTGGCGGCATCACCCAGCAGCATGTCCTCCTCGAGCGTAGAATTTGGGGCGGGTGATTCGGGTGCGGACGTGTGCGTTCGGATGTCGTGCGCGGTGTATTCCGTGGAAAGGTGCAAATTGTTCAAATGCGATGACATGACTTCCTCCGTAAGAAACTGTTTGGATGGTCTAGAAATTGAGCGATAAATGAGAAATATTGCCGCGACCAAGCGGGGACACTGCAGTGGTACTTACACCGGTATAACGTCGGGTTCGGGCTTTCGTTTTCGAAATTCCGGCAGAAAGGACTGTGATGTGACGGTGGAAAGGCCAAACGATGGTGGGCTGCTACCGGATGGCATCGCGGACGGTACCGGCGATGGAGGTCCGGTGATGGGACTGGGTCTGATAACTGCATTAAACTCCATCACCTGTCCCGGCTTTACCCCATACGACCAGGGCATTTCGGCAAAGTTGAACGGGGCACCCGTAGGTGACGGCATGATTTGTGACGGCAGTATGCTTGGATTTCTGAAATGCAGAAAATTCGCACGCACAAGGCAAACGTTTAGAGGCTTCCGAATTGGGACAGTAGTTATTGCGGCTGCTGCGCTGCTGCGAACCTGATCTTCAAAGGCGAGATCCGCTTGGTTCCCTGGTAGAAACTAGAATGGGATGCCATCTCGCTGCGTTGCCCAGCGCTGCTGGATGCTTCGGTGCCCTGTCTACCTGTTGAACTTGCTTGCACGTTCTGGAAAGTTCCCGAAACTACGAAAGCTTTCTTCAGCTGTTACTTCAATGTTTTGCAAAAGCTATTCACAGGAAAATGTGGAAAACAGCACGGACCACGCAGAAAAGTATGGATTTTTCTTTGCTTTTTTTGTCGTGTTGTTTTTTTTGTGTTCTGACGTCCATCGGAGGTAAATATTTTGAGATAAAATTTTAGTTCTGCAATGCGCATTTGCTGTCATCAAGTTCAGTTGATTTGTCTACGCTGGGAACAAAATGTGTTCAACTGGAGAATGTTTACATTTTGTGCGAGCCAGAAGACCCAGCTGCGATACACGTCCGCTGCGCGTGAAGTAATCAAGCAAACGTTATACACAAACTCTGACTCGGCTTGCGTCAAAATGCGTTTTAATTTCAAAACACGTTGTTTACCTTGCAACAGTTTGGCGCACTCCCATGGCAACTGACGTTTTTGCAGTTTGCTTTCGCTAGAATTCCAACCGCAGTTTCGTTTATACAATCTTCCGTGCAATATATAATATGTATAGGGAGCAAAGTTGTATTACGCTTGTGTAACGAGTGTTGTTTTCATGGTTTCTCCGGCTAGCTGGGTTCTGGGTGTGTGGAAAGTGCTGTGCCTTATTCACAATGGCGGACTCACCGCGTAGCATTCTCGTGCGGTTGGAGCAGCTGAAACACTGGCAGGAGGAGCAACAGCGCGTCCTGCTGGAGAAGCATCTCGCCCAACAACAGCTGCTGGAACGCGAGCAACGGAAAATGTATGCAGCGCTCGGTTTGCAGCAGCAGCAGCAGCATTCGATCGAGGAGGGCGGCGAAGAATCGTTCGGAGACAGTGACAGTGAGCCCGAGTATGAAGAGACCAACTTGCAAGCGCAACTGGCCGCCGAGCGTTTGCAGGAAACCTCCGTGAAAAACGATACAACTACGATGCTTGACTCGGACGCCGAACAACCACCGCCGGCTTCCGAGCAGGACCTAGAGGCCTTACAGAGGGCTAGAAACGTTCCCAAGAAGCGGTTTTTGAAGCGTGGCGAAGGATTGCGTGCTAGGTTTAAAGTAGATCCGAATAAGTTTAAGCTAGAAAATTTACCTAAGTACAAATTCGCTACCCACAACAGAGAGCGAAACAATCGCAAAAGTGGAACTAAGCAGCCGGACCAGCGGGACGGTGCCACACCAGGTAGCAAACCGGGAAGGGTGGACGGGAAGCAAAAAGTGAACGAACAGAAGGGACGCACCAAAAGTGACCAAGGCATTGTGCTGGATGTTAATCGAGTGCAGGATAAAAAGCTGGAAACCAGACGGCGTGTCGGAGGATCGCTTCCGATGACCGGCGTGGATGGGAACACTGAAAAGGCTACGGATAAGAACGACGACCAGATATTAGCTAACATTGTAAATAGTTCTAAAATTACAGCTGTGAAGGACGTGATGCAAAAATCACCTTCAATGCCGGATGTCCCATGGAAGCAAAGGCTCGATCCCCCGAAAGCATCGAAAGAGCAACGAGAACTGAACTTTTTCGAGCTTCTAGAACAGAAGGTGGTTGGTAAGAATTTCAATCCCGACTCGAGCAGCATATTGCGATTCATCGCAGGCAACGAATCAACTGTAAACGAGGATGATACGGTGGCGACAAATGACGATACTATCACTACTTGTGAACCGTTGGTACGCCAGGAGGAGGTAGCTTCGAAGGACAGAGTTTTAGCGCCACCGCCACCGATAAAAGCAATTCTAAATGATCATGATACTGACGAGAGCGACGCTAGTGACGACGACGACGACGACGATGACGATCATGCACACGTGCATTTCGTTGACAATGACGAACCGTCCAAATCCAGCGGGGAAGAAGAGTCGGAGTCGGACGGTACAGAGCACGAAACATACCACCGCATGCAGCGAATAGCTTCGAGCAAAATGTCGACACCGAATGATAAAATTATTACACGCCCTGCATTGCTCGAACAAACAGATCCGCACACCGAAAGAAGTGACGAAGAGGACGCTACCGTCGACAGTGCCAACGGACAGTCGGAGACCGAAGACACGCCCGTGGCCGGGATGATCGGAGACGATACACTCCGCAGTGAGATTCTTGCTAAAAGTGAGCTACTAAAGGAAAGACTAACCGAGCTCGAGCGTGAAATAGATAACTACCGGCGCGAAAACGCGGAACTAATCCAAGCCAAACAGGAGCACGAACTGGAGCGCCTAAAGCTGCAACAGGATCGGGAAGAAATGGAAGAGCGCCTCAATGACGAACGCATCAAGATGGAAGTTTACTTCCACGACGAACGCATGAAGATCGAAACGGAACGCAAACAAGCGCTGCGTGAAGCGCAGAAACCGAACAAAAAGGACAGGGAAGAAATTTTGCGCCTGAACGAAGAGCTTGCCGAGCTGCGCAAACAGCAAAAGGACCGGGAGGCTAAGCACAGTGCGTCTTTGGCACGGTTCCGGTCACAGCTGAAAACCGTCGAAAAGGAGCTGCAGGAAGTACGGCTTGAGCTCGAGGTGGCGAAGAAGGACAATCGTCGGCTGGAGACGGAAAACACGCGGCTGAAGCGGCAAAACAATAGCCGCATGTTGGTGGAAATTAATCGCAACATAGCGAAACTTGCCGCCGGAGGAGCTGAAACCGTTGAACAGCAAGGAGGACAAAAGGAAGCAAAAATGGGTCCTGCGCTTGATAAACCGAGAAAAATCGCGCCGACTACGAATCGACCCAAAACGCAACAGGTTATACCGGCAAAGGAGCGAAAGGTGCCATCGCAGGTGACAAGGGCAAAAGTTATGAGCCATCATGCGCCGGTACGCTGCAGCAAATCGGCGCCACCCCGGGGAAAGACCTTACCGATGCGCGACGACAATTTGACCTCCGAAACGGACGAGAATGATGAGAATGGGCTTTATCCGATTGATGGCACTAGCGATGAGGAGCCCAGTCCTCGCGTTAACGAAAAGGGAAACAGTGTGGAGGAAAGTGATGACGGCGACGAGGACGATGATGATGCTCTTGGGGAAAACTCTAGTTCCGCTCCGTCATCCTATTTCCCAGCAAATCCTGCCGTTCGCAAAACGCTCTTTAACGCGGTAAATCTAAACGCCGATTCGTCCGCCAACCAACCAACAAGGCAAGGATTGGTGCGCAAAGAGAATCCGACGAACCAGGGCGATTTACTGCTCGATCGCACACCGGAAGCGGCCGAACTAATCAAGAGCATGAAGCGGGAAATTGTAAACGCGGACGGCAGCCGGGACGTGTGGTATCCGAACGGGAATCTGAAGAAGATATCGGCGGACGGGCTGATCATCCGCATGCTGTACTTCAACAAGGACATCAAGGAAACGAACATGGCCGAAGGCACGACGAAGTACTACTACTTCGAGACCAATACCTGGCACACGACCTATCTAGATGGGCTGGAAATATTGGAGTTTCCTGAGTAAGTTTCGTAGCCTTTAACTCATTAGAAAACATTTCCTTCATTTTGCTTTTTCGTTTTTGCTAGCGGACAAACGGAACATCGATTTAAGGACGGATCGACCGAGGTACACTTTCCGAACGGTTCGATACGCACCACCAACCCGAACAGTGCGGACATAGCGGAAGAGTGGAAGTATCCGGACGGCACGACGGTAATTATCCGTAAGAATGATGATAAGGAGATAAATCTACCGAACGGACAGGTTGAGATACATACGAAGGCGCACAAACGGCGCATTTATCCGGACGGAACGATCAAGTTCGTTTATCCCGACGGAAGTCAGGAATCGCGATACTCGAACGGTCGCGTGCGGTTGAAGGACAAGGATGGACGGTTGCTGTCGGACACTGGTGGTGGAACGGCGGCAGGCAAATAGACTGACTGAACAAAATATACAGTACTTCCGAACTTCCGCTGGATGGTATGGTATCGGACTGGCTACAACTAATTTATTTGCTTTGTTTTCGGTGTTTTGTCTATTTGTTTTTTTTTTAATACAATAAAACTTATCCGTAAAAACACCCGAACGCAAGCTGAAAATGGATGTAACGGCGTTACTGCCTGGAGCTAACCTTACCGCTGGTTCGCTGTTGCGAAGCATTAAGAGCACAATCCTTCAACGTTAGTCTGAAATCCACCGGTTTCATGTGAATCTCGGTACCGAACAGCTGGCGTAGACAATCGCTGGCCGCTTCCTGGATGGCGATCAGTTGATCCTCGCCGTACCCCGTTCCCAGCAGCTTCCGGTCGCTGTAAATGCCAACATTGTACGCCGCCAGCAGTGTGTTTCTTCCTACGTTGCCGATGAGGCGTGGTTCAGGTTCGGCCATTCCTCGCTCTTTGCAGTACTCCTGCAGCGTGCGAAGCGGATCCGCAATGTTCAGATACTCGTACAAGTCGCGCTGGTTCAGCTGACCGCAGATAAAGTCACGCACGAACAGGAAACACCGTTCATCGCCCGACGAACGGTGCAGTGCGGCCACAATGGCTTTCAGTGTCGATGCTAGCAAAGCTTCACCGATAGGGAATTCGGCCGCCATAATGATGTCTTTCGTGCCCAGATGGGAGGATACGTGTGCGAGCTGTGGTTCGCTGGTGAGCGCTTCCCGCACGGAAGAGACAAACTGCCGCGGCAAGCGTGGCAGCGCTGTTAGCAGGAAGGCTTCTACGTAATCCACAATCAACCGTTCGCCTTGCGCAATCAGCTCCCGGTTGTCGTTGACACCGAGCACCGGCTGCTCGATACCGACCGCTGCCTGCTTGCGCGTTTCCTGCTCGATGAACGACTGGTGTGTGAAGGCTTGCTGTAGCACGTTCGGATCGAACGATTCCTGTAGCCGTCGGCCGAATGCAAAGATTTCGGCACTGTAGTTCCAGTCCGAGTGGGATGATCGGGGCATCACTGCTTCCGGGCCCATTTTCTCGCGGCGCCGGCGAAACTCGCGCAACGTTGGTGCTACCCAGCGGTGCACATCTCGGCACCGGTGAACGTCTGCTCGTTGGGCTCCACGTAGGAACGCACGGCTAACACTGAATAACATCATTGTGTGGTAACAATATTTCCTAAACAGCACAATTTGAGCGGTTTTATTCCCTGCTTTCACGACCGCTATCGCCCCTGAATCGCAATGTGTTTTGGTTTGTTGTTTTTGCGGTTGTCGCGATGACAGTTGCATAAGCAAAGCTGTGGTGCTCGCGCGCTGCTGGATGAACTGTGGCACAATTACCACAGTCTATTTTCGTCGACTGTTTTATTTCGTCGAAAATCGTTGAGTGTCCCCGGC
Organism: Anopheles stephensi; assembly: GCF_013141755.1. Lineage (NCBI taxonomy): Eukaryota > Metazoa > Arthropoda > Insecta > Diptera > Culicidae > Anopheles > Anopheles stephensi. Next base: position 62,103,871 of record NC_050202.1, on the reverse strand, counting down.
ATGATTTCGTTGTGCTGCATATCGTTCCTAGCATGCTAGGTGTTTTCTACTCTAAATAGAATCTCCCCAACATAGACGAATGGCACGGGCTTAGACTGATACATATTTAAAGCAAGAGACAAAAGCTCGATCAGCAACTTGTTAGAGGTAGTATAATTTTCGTTATTGTATTCAACATTTCAATTATAAACAGCAGTTTATTCATCACCTTAAATTGTATGCAGAAACAATTCAATGAGCATTACGGCCAGGCCGTTTCCTAAGAATAAAAAAAAATATAGTTCAACGCGTTGCCCTTCTCGGCAAGAGTCCATAAGATGCTAGAAATAATAAAACTATAGAAGAAAAATTACTCTTATTCATTGTTGACCACCCGGAATCTATAGGAACAATTTGGACAGCGCGTGAACTCTCGGTCGGATTTTGACCCAACCGAAAACGCGTCACCGTTACCATGGATCAAAGCATTGCCGCGAGGAGTCAAACGATAATCGCGTCGATCTAACCCATTCAAACTCAACCGTCCGACGCTCTCTGCGATGGATGCGTTTTCCGTTGCATTAAGCTGCACTTGGCTGGCAGAAACGCTTACTTCGTCGTCTCCTGCCCTGTCTGGCTTTATATTAATAGGCAAGTCTTCGATCGTGCCCGGTTCCGGTGGCAGAGAAGTAACATGGGTTCCGTAAGACACGAACGACATCGTACCATCGTTCAGTTGCTCGTTATTACTCGAAGCATCGTCATCGGAAATGGTATCGCTGGACTGGTTGCATTGATCTTCAACGTCCTTTTGGCCCGGCTTATGCATTCCCGGGACCAACGCAATACCCATGTCCGGGCAACAGTCGTATGAAATGCTGTACGCCCAACGGATGCACTGGGACAGGACACAATGCACTAGCAAGCTTCGAATCTCGTGATAATCGCAGCTGATGCCTTCCGTGTAGCTAAACACATCATCATCCAGCAGCTTTTGTGCCATATGCACCGTCCTGAAGGCCGATTTGTCGGGATTGGACCGTACCGAAACATGTTGCAGCTGCATATACAGTTCCGCTACGGAGCAAATGACCAGCGTCCTGTGATGCAGATGATCACCGAGAATGGCACAAAGCATACTGTGCACCGCCGATGTTTCCTTCGCAGCCGTGAACAGCATCGGAATGTCATGCTCTGCTTGGAGGAAGCTTATCAGTTTCGCTGCTATTTCTGCGTAATCCTGTACACCTAGCCCGTGCGGTGGTAGCGGCAGGGCATGAGTACCCTCCGAGTGCTGCAACGCTTCGTACGCCATACCGGTCGGAAGTTTCGCGTGATCGACGAGCATGTGAAACCGCTCTTGTACGCCCGACTGGAGGCTGTACTTAATCACACCAATTTCAGCCGGAATGTAAACATCATCGATCGTGCGGCAAAAGTATCCCATCGAGATCAGGTAAAAGTTTTCTTGCGCGAGTTCTGCAAACACAAAGCACGGGTTAGCTTAGAAACTTACCTTAAATAATCTTACCATTCCATTTACCATTTTCAGACACAGCCCTGTTCACCCGTTCCTGAAGAAGGTCTTTTGCTGCATCCTTTGCTTGGGCACGCTCCACCACCTTCTCTTCGAACTGCACTGTTGCATTTTGTGTCTTGTTTGCCATTGCATAGTATTGTTCACGTTGAGCAGCTTCCATTTTCTACAATATACGAAGTGGAATTACAGAAGAAAAAAAAACACACACACAAAGAGCGTATTCTATCTTACCGGCCAAATTTCTCCGGCATAGGGAGTCACTTCAGCGAGACTCTTAAATTTACGCCCTTTAGCTTCCTCGCGGGCTTTGTACTCCAACATAAAATAGAAAAAAGCGTTCTTTTTCGGCATTTTTACACGTTTTCTACGGGGTTCGCCGATGGTAGGTTATGCTGTGCGATTCCGTCTGATAAACCGGCACTGAACGATGCAACGGGAAGGTGGTTCCTGGAATATAAACAAATCTGTTTATTCGCGCTGTATGCCTGCCCCAGCATGACATGTGTGTGATGTGTGATGTGCCAAAAAACATATCTGCAGGGGTACTCGTCTTTGACGATCGGTTCATATTTACCTAAAGCGATCCCGGAAGCGAAGGACATAAATCGAAGAAAAATGGCTTATCACTAAAGGTTTTCCACTTGTTTTAATAAATATTTAGCATTTCTACACATTAATATAAACTTTCCTCGGATTTTTTTGACACGGAGAAATATTGGTAAAAAAGTTGAAAGACTACGACCCCTGCACAGCATTACCACAGTTCATTATGGCCATTTGTTGTTTCGTTGAGTCGCGACTGTGGTTGCTTTTGAATGCGGAATAGAATTGAAAATCAGAACGGGAGTACCGGCCAAGTAATTGCAGCTACAATAACGGTGTTTCTGTTTTTATGTTCAATATGTGAAATACTTACAGTAGATTAAGAGAAAATGTAAGATTATCAAGTGAGAAAGAATCGAGCCGACAAGTTCGAGTGCCATATCCGGGGTCCTTTGATGCGGTTTTCGAGGTCAGGTCCTGTTTGTGTGTTGGCAAGGACGAGACAACGGCTTATGGCCCATGGCCCAGTCGTAGCCAAAACCATGCCATTTTTTTAAAGGCATATTATCCAGCTGCTCACCACTAACTACTCCGAAATTTCTTTCACATTCAACAAGTCCAAAATAAAGGCTTAATGTGTTGAGGGTTTTGGTGTAAGATTTCTAAATGAAAATGTATTGCGATGATGTTTGTCGGTTTCGGTCGGATTCCCTAGCTATTGGTTGTACACTGACTTTGAACATGTAAACCCTCCAATATTGACCCCCCTCCCGCAAAAGTGAAGCAGTCCAACAGTGTTCATGGTCCTTCAAAACGGCTTCCCCAGCTTCCCTTAAACTAGCTTGTACGTGCCAAAAGGGCGCGCGGCACACACACACACACACACACACACCCGAACGGTCCGCTTGCTCCTTACTCCGCCACGGAGTTGCTCTGCAGGTACTTCTGGAAGCAGCGATCCGACTCGAGCACCGGGTCGGAATCGGCAATGATTTGTACGAGCTTCGGGTTGTCCAGCATGGTGATGTGGTTGCCCTCGACGAACTTCAGGCTCACCGTGCCGTCCGTGTATCGGGACAGATCGTAGTCCTCCTCGATGTCCACCACCGACACTTCTGTTGGGCGCACGAGCAGAATGGGCGACTGCACCGGTACCGGATTGTCGATATCGGTTTCGAGCGCAATCTTGATGCGATTGAACAGTGCCTTCGGCATCATGCGCAGGTACGCTTCGGAGTAGAGGTTCTGATCCTTGGACAGTTCGAGCAGCTTGTCGATGCGCTCGTCGAACGTGGTGCAGGACGCGAGCAGCGGCAGCACGTCCGTGTTTTCCTCCGGGAAGATCGTGTTCACAATGCCGGACGTCAGCACCACCTGTATGCTGTCGTCCGTGTAGTTCTCCGTCATCTGGTCGATGGCGAGCTTGCGCAGGAACTTGGGCGCACCGTCGATGAGCAGGATCTGGCCCCGCATGCCCGTCTCCTCGAGGATCCGGGCGAGCTCGAGCGTCACGAACGCACCGAACGAGTAGCCGACCAGGTAGAAGTGCTCCGTACCCTTGAAAACGTTTTCGATCAGCTCCGGTGCCAGGAAGCGGCCGATATCCTCCACCGTCGTCATGTCGATCGTGTGCGTCAGCTGGGTGATGAACGTGGGCAGCGACAGTTGGGCGGCAATGTTGTGCCACGCGTTACCCGCGACACCCTCGATGCCGGGCGTGAACAGAACGCACGCATTGTACTTCTTCGAATCGTTCTCCGACTGGAGGCGTAGTATCGTGTGCTGGCTGTTGAATTCATCGCCAAGATTGCGGAGCAGCATCGCCACACCAGTTGGCGTCTTTTCGTTCGCAAGCTTAAGCTTAACATTCTCGTCTGCGGCGGCCTTCGCTTCGGTCAGCTCCTGCAGCTTCATGAAGGTGAGCGAGCGCAGGTCCTGCGGCGTCAAGAACAGTTCGTACTCACGCTCAAGCGTCTGCTTAATTTCAACCGCCATCAAAGAATCCATACCCAGCTCGGACAAGGTCGTATCCATCGAGATCGATTTGATATCGCGAATGCTCATGATGTTCATCACTGATTCAATGATGTTCTCCTTGCCACTGGTGCGGACCCGTTTCTCCGCCACAACCATGCTGGCTACGATCGGTTCCGGTGTCGTTAGGAGCGGATCGAGCTCCTGCAGACAGGAGCTGATACGCTGCTGCAGTGTGCCACCGATCTCCATGTCAAGCTTGTCTTCCTGCATGTCGGCTACGAGGCCCACCTCTCCTACGGCACCCCACTGAACGGCCTTCGCTGGCAGGCCATCGGCCGAGCGACGCTCAATGATGCGCTCCATCACCGAGTTGGCCATACCGTAGTTACTCTGACCGGCATTACCTCTGCCGCAAGACACACTGGAGAATATGACGAAATACTCCAACTGTGGGCAGGTTCGACGGCTCACCTCATCCAGATACTGGGTCGCGATGGCTTTCGGTGCCATACACTCGCGGAACCGCTCGACGGACTGGTTCTCGAAGATGCCATCCCGCAGCTGCACGGCCAGATTGAAGATACCTCCCACCGGTCCGAGTTTGTTGGCGGTGTTGATCAATGCCTCACAACCGGCCCGTGTCGCAATGTCGTCCGTGCTGATCACCACCTTCACACCGTACGTTTCCCAGATCCTGCAAAGAGATAGGACCGTTAAAACTCGCTCCATTCCCATCACAACATGCAGTCGCTCGGTCAATTTACTTGATGCGATACAGCTGGTAAGGCTTGGAAAGGCCACGGCTCGAGCTGATGACCACTTTGCGACAGCCGCGCAGCACCAACCAGTCGGCCAACTCCAGCCCGAATCCGCCCAGCCCTCCGGCGATGACGTACGAACGGTCCGGATTGCAGTAGACACGCGGCAGATAGCTGATCGGAACCGAATGTTCGTCGCTCGGTGACTCGCGCACCTTTAGCAGCACCTTGCCAACGTGCTTACCACTGGCCAAGTATCGGAAAGCTTGCTCAATGTCACCGGCAGCAAATACGTTCGTCTTGAGCGGTACGATCACGCCACTCTTGATGTCCTTGTCGAGCATGTTGCGCAGAACCTGGTCAGAAATGGAGGAAGACGCGCGATTAGTTTGCCCTTGCAACAGAATCGTAAGCTCATTTTATGCCAGCCATTACCATCTTCTCCTCAGGCGGGGCCGTGAACAAAAAGTCTACCAACACGGCGGTGAAAGAGAGCGCCCGCAGGAAACGGTTCAGGCCGAGCTTCGAATCGTTCGCCATGTCGTATTTGCCAATCTCCAAGAATTTGCCGTACTTGCCCAGACAGCGTACCGACGCCTGCAGCTTATCGTCCGCCAGCGAGTTCAGCACGTAGTCCACGCCCTGCCCATTCGTGCGCAGCATAATCATTCGCTCGAAGGACGTATCGCGCGAGTTGCCGATGTTGTCCGCCTTCAGCTGGGGGAATGTTTGGAGCAGGAAATCTCTCTTCGCGTCCGTACCGACGGTCGTGAACACTTCCAGCCCGTACGCGAGACAGACACGGATAGCTGCCAACCCGATGCCACCACTGCCGGCGTGGATCAGGATCGACTGACCCTTCTGGATGTGTGCGTTGATGAAGAGCGCACAGTACACGGTAACGTACACGACCGGCACGGTAGCGGCCTCTTCCAGGGTCCACTTTTCCGGCACGGTCCAGGTTAGGGTGTCATCGCACGCCACGTGCGTGGCCATTGCGCCGGTCGTTACCATGCCCATGATACGGCGTCCCGTTTCCCCGATGCCGGAGTACTCGAAGCCCAGCTCGCACTGCTGCTCGACACGCGACAGATTCGCAAAGTCCGACGAAAGCTTGCCGGTGGCAAACATCACGTCGCGGAAGTTGAGCGAACTGTACACCACCTTCACCAGCTCGCCCTTCGGACGGCCGTGATTGAACGGGCCGCTAAGCCACGTCATCGAGGACAGATCACCCTTGACGAGTGCGTTCGCGTAGCAATGGTTGCGTCGCGGTTTCGATTCGATCTCCTGAATGAGCTGCAGGTGGCGGAAGCTGCCCCACCGTCCCTTGCGGTACACGTTGATGGCAAGTCCGAGTTTCAGCTGGCTTTTGAATACGGCATTGTCCAAATCGAACACCGGTGCGGCCGGATCGTCCACAAAGACGCAGCTCACCATACCACCGTCCGGTTCCTTGCGAATACAGTTGATAAGCCCCACGATGCCAGAATTGACATCGCCCTGTGAGACTGCAATCACCGGGCCTGCTTTGATCGCTTCCTTTAGCGTCGTGATCCACTCGTACCGATCGTCCATCGGTGGAATACGGACAATCGTGGGTACGGCCATAAACTTGCGCTTGATGCGCTGCATCAGGACAAGTGTTTCGTGGTCTGGCACGGGGAAAACGGCAAGCAGCTGAAAACCGGCCGGTGGGACAATGCTATCCACGACCAGGTTGGCCGCTTCGCGACTCAGCACGTAACCGCTCTCGTGTAAACTACCGACCGACTCCTCCACAAACTCTGGCCGTCCAAGACAGTTGGTCGAAATGAGGAACAGAGAGTTAGTTTGGGTGGACAGCTTACCGTCCTCGACGTGCACACCGCCCAGCGATAGCTGCTGCTTGCTCAGGAACATCAGGTCCGCCGTTACGAGCGGCAAATCGCCCAGCGCGTCGGCAAACAGGGGCGTAATGGGAGCGCTCTCGCCAAAGTCCACCTCCACCACCTTCACCTTCGGCACGGGAATGTTCTCCAGCGCAAGCTGCACACAGACCCGAATGGCATCGGCCTTCGAGAGTGTGGGTGCGGGCAGGTGCGAGATGAACTGGTACGACTCCAGGACCGGAATACCCGGCGGCTTACGGCGCGCAACCGTACTAGCCTGCAATCCGACGATCTCGATACCACCACAGCGGATTGTGTTGAGCACGCGGGAGTTCTTGAACTCAAACACCTGGCTGCCCTCCTCCATCGTGTTCGCGATCGCCAGGTGCATACGCGGATCGATGCGCATTCGTTCGATGCAGGTCGGAATCATCAGTGTACGGGTGTCCTTGCCGATGATGCAACACTGCAGCAAACAGTCCAGGAACGATACCCAGTTCAGCTCCCAGTTGATCTTTCCGACAGCACTGTCCGATCGGGCTTCCAGCACCGACCGGAAGGCGCCACTGTAATGGTAGCCACGCAGGCGCAACTCCTTGTAGAAATCGCGCGTACCCAACACTGGCATATCGTTTGCCGGTGGGTCCGGAATTTCCGACAGCGTAATGTTCTCCACGTGACGCACGTACCCGGTGACGACGGCGGCCGTACCTTCGGTAATTTCGAACCGGCCCGTACCTGGCTGAAGCATCACCGTAAACTCGATCTCCTGATCTTTCGTAATGGAGGTGGCGCGCAGGAACTTTACGTCCTCGAACTCTACCTCCAGATCGAAGTACATGGGACCCTTGACCATGGCCAATGTTTCCCAGGCCAGATGGAGGTAGGCGGTCGCCGGGAACAGGACGCGGCCGTCGATCACGTGCCCGGCGATGTAGCTGTAATCCTCATCGTTGAGCTTAATCTTAACCCGCCGTTCGCCGCTCTTGGTCGATTTTTGCATTTCGAACTTGGTCACAAACCAATCCTCCGAGTGGTCCCAGCGGATGAGGTGCGAAATCATCGGCGTACCTCGGGACACCGGGAACTCCACCGATGGGTAGAGCCGGGCCGCCGGAATATCTAACCCGTTGATGTAGAGTCTGAAATGGGCAAGGAAGGGTTTCCGTTAGCAAAAAAAAGATCTAACCGGGGGCACGCAGCTGCAACCCCGCCGTATTACTCACTTTCCAAGCGCATTAAACATGTACTGCACGTTGTCCTTGTTGCCACGCTTGGTCAACCCAATGTGGATGGCGTTTGGCATGGATTTCTTCAGGATCGCCTGCAGCAATCCGTGCGGCGCGATCTCGATCGTCAGCGCATTGTTCGGAAGCAGTGCGGACGTTTCCTCGAACAGGACCGGGCTGAGCAGGTTGTTGGTGTGATAGTGCGCGGACGAGAACTGGCTTTCGGTCTGGTCCCACCGAATTTTCGGTACCGACGAGCTCAACCACTTGGCCGATCGTTTCTTCGGCTCGGGAATCACCTCGTTCAAACGGGCCAACAGTCTCGGGCCCATCTCGGCGATGTACTTGCTGTGGTAGGGAATGTTCGAGCAGGGAACCTCCTTGGCAAAGATGCCCTTCTCGGTGAGCTGCGCCACGAACGCTTCGACGTTTTCCTTCGGTCCCGAAATCGTGCACGAGTCCGGTCCGTTGTGGCAGGCCACCTCGATGCCCGGCGGCAGCATGGTGCGTATTTTGCGGAATCCAAGCCCCACGGCTGCCATCGAACCGAACACGGTTTTAGTTTCCAAACTGGCCATACCGCGGGAGTATGCGGACAGGATCATCTGCTCCGCAGTGAAGCACCGGTCGGCGTAAGCGCAGCCGAGCTCGCCCACCGAATGTCCGATCACAAAGTCCGGTTCGAGATCGAGCGATCGCAGCACATCCACGATACCGATTTGAACGGCGGCAATGCCCACGAACGAGTGCAGAATGTTGTCGTACTTGCAGCTCTTCGACGTGAGAATCTCGATCAGGTTGAGGCCACGCTTTTCCAGCACCCGGTGGCAGTGGTCGATCGCCTGCCGGAAGACCGGGATCTCCATCAGCGATGTGCCCATTTCGCTCCACTGTGAGCCCATACCGCTGAACACCCACACCAGCGGCCGCTTCAAGCCGGTGTAATGCTGTGTGTCACGCCCCAAGCAGATCGCGTTCTCCGTACCGTCCTTCGCGTACAGCCCATACCCGCGGAACACATTGCCAGGGATGGATTCGCTCTGCACGTTGTGCAACAGCGCAACGTACTCCGCGTCCAGATGCCGGTTGCTCATGTCCGTCAGAACCGCATCGATCGCCTCCTCCGTACGGCCGGACCACGTGATCAAGCGGGGCAGATTATCGGTCGGAAGGCCATGGTTAACCTTCTCCTTGGTGTTACCGTACAGCAGGGCGTGTGCGTTGGCCCCGCCAAACCCGAACGAGTTCACCGCAATCAACGGCCCATCCAGTGGTTGCGTTTCGGCCACCACCTTCAACCGACCCTCCACCAACGACGGGATGTCGCGACGAATCTCGCGGAAGTTAATGTTGGGCGGGATGAGCCGTGTCTCCAGCGCCAGAATACACTTGATGACCGAACAGATGCCGGAGCTAGACTCCGAGTGACCGATGTTCGACTTGACCGATCCCACCGGCAGCGGCTTCTTGCGGCCGGTGCAGAAAATCTTATCCAATCCAGCACATTCCTCAGGATCGCCGACCACCGTACCCGTGCTGTGTGCCTCCACGTAATCGACCGTGGAAGGGTCGAGCTGGATCTCGTGGTAGAACTCGGACAGCAGCTTGCGTTGCATCACACCCGACGGATAGGTGATGCCCTCCTCCTTAAACCCATCGCAGTTCGTCTTCGAGTAGACGACGTTCGCGTACACCCGCTTCGCGTCCTTCGCCTTCTGCAGGTACATCACACAGACGGCTTCGGAGCGCGTGTATCCCGACGCGTCCTTATCGAACGGGCGACAGTACCCATCGGCGGCCAGCACACCGAGCCGAGCGAACTGCAACGTTACGTACGGATGCAGCAGCAGGTTCGAACCGCCGACAATCGCCGCATCACACTCACCGTTCCGGATAGCGTTGAAGGCACAGTCCAGTGCGTACATCGAGCTACTGCAGGCCGTGTCCAGCAGGAACGAGGGTCCATTCAGACCCATCGTGTACGAGATGCGGTTAGCCATCATCGCACGGGAGCACCCCGTAATGCCGAACCCACCGGACGAGATCTTCTCGTAGAACCAGGTTTTCTCCGACTCGGCAAAGCAAGCCCCGACGAACACGCCCGTTCGGGAGCCGCGCAGCGACTTGGGATTAACGCCCGCATCGATGGCCGCTTCGTACGCATGCTCCACCAGTATACGACACTGCGGATCCATCGTGTGTGCCTGCGTCGGGGAAACGAAACCGCGTATCAGGCAATTATCCCGGCGAGCTACGGAACCGTTACCTGCTTACCTGCTTGAAGTGCACACCGAAGAACGTTGCGTCGAACTTCTCGAGATTGTTCACCTTGCCCATGCGGCGCGGGATTTCCACGTTGCTGTGCCTCCAGCGCGTCTCCAGATCGTCCACCATGTCGATCTTGTTGAACAGATTGTAGCCGTACTCCTTCACACTGTTCGAGTTGGGGAAGCGACCGGCAATGCCGGAGATGACGATCTCGTCTCCCGGGCAGGGCGGTTTGGCGCGGAACGCCAACGCATCCGTGTCCTTCGATTCCATTTCTGCCAAAACTATGTTCACTCTGCTTGTTCAAGCTGCGCTGTGTCCACGGTCGCGTTTTCTCTTCGCAATCACAAGCTATAATGTTTAAACACCGTTTTTTCTTCCAATTGGTTCACTGTGTCCACTCACTCTGCCCCGCAGGACTCACGGGCGATTTTGCGCAGCGATACGAGGGCACTTTGATGAGGCACTAAGTTCGGTAAGGATCCGTCTCTAAGGATTCGAAGTTGGCAATGTAGTAGCACACACCATCCACAGCACTGTAACGCACCACCATCAACGAACAAAACACACTTCCAAGCTGGCAGGCCACGGAGCTGCAAGTGAACGGCCGTTCCAGTGTTGGGCGCTAGTTTTATAGCAGTCCGCTTTTCCGGCCGGCAGCGGGAACATCCAGAATACGCCGTGGACAATTAGGAGCGAGGGAGACAGAGACGCTCAAGTTTAGCGTCCAGTGGAAAGGTTTTCGTTAAACCGTCGTCATTTGCAATTCCGCATCTGATTAAAAGCCATCCACCATTTCATTAACCACGGTGACCGCTAGCGCACTGCACGAGGAGCCACGGATATCCCGGCCGGTAGGCCGTCCTAAACGCCCGTTTCGTGTGGGAAAGAATTTGTCCTACCTTTTGCTTTGATCGTGAGATCGTCCAAACAAGGTATCTCCCTAGCATAATTAGTTACCTAACCCAATATACTACACAGTGTTCTAGAACTCATTCGCGCGCAAGTATTGCTGCCATTTTTATTTTACCGCTTGCCCATCGAGTGTTGCGCCTTCGCATCATTATGCTCAATTCACTTTCACAGTTCCATTGCCTTTTCATACGCGCTTATGCACCATTTATTCCGCCGGACATTATAAATTACCGGGGCAGTGAAGACGCGCCCTGCTGGTCGGGTTTGTGGCGGCAGGCAGGCAAGATTTACATAGAACACGTGATAATAATCAATCGAAGGGATGGGCGACCACCACGCATACGGTATCGGTTTAACAGCTTTACACCTTGTGTAACCCATTGACACTGACCTTTAAAGGCGGCCAGCGCTGCTGCTAGACGCGCAACTGGGGATGGTAAACTGCTTCGTTACAGCGATTACAACCGCCTTTACGGTAACGGACAAATTGACAACTTTAAGTTGCAGAGCAATCTCCAACGAGAAGCTAGCGAGCATCAGGATCAGGATTCTGGGAATAGTATCCAAGCTAGCTGGCAGTTGCGAAATTCAACAACAACCAGCGCTAACGATTGTGCGCAAGGGTCGCATCGTGTGGGGCCTTCCCACAAGAAACTCCAGTACCACCAGCACCATGTTTAACCCCGAAAACGTCAGGCCAACGTTATCATAGGTCAACGTTCGGTTGGTTTGGTTTCGGTAAGTGCGTCCATGTTTTTCTTTCGAATTTTAGTGCGGCGGCATTCTTTGCGCCTGCGTCCACTTATTCCATTTGCATGAACACCCTTTCCGGTAGGCACGATCGGTTTTCGAACACCCCATGTCAATTGACGCCAATCCGGAAGGAGACGCACAAAACATTCCACACTCGTTGCGTTGCGTAATTCTTTGCTGGGCACAAACTGATTTAAAAAAAAGCATTAGAAGTGTTTGTTTTTGTTCCGTTCGATTCGGGAAACGCGTTAATTCGAATTTATTCTATCTAAAGTTGAACAATGTTTTCCATTTCTCTCACACTCCTGCGTTACGTCTTCTGCTGGGGCCACACGTGATTCGGGTTCGCGCTCGGCACATGCCGCAAATGGAAGTTGGCAATGTAGTCCGTGTTGATGCGCTGCACGCTGATCGCGAACGGTTCGGTCGGGTGGAAGATAAAGGCCACCAATCGTCGCAGCCCCGGATGGGGCGTTATCTGGTGTCCCATGCCGGCGTAGATGCGAAACTTGAGCAATCCCGAATCACGCGCGTAAAATCGGATCGGAAACTCGGCGCACGCCTTCGGCCGTTCCATCGCCGATACCCACTTGTCGTCGTAGCTGAACAGCCCCAGATCGAGGTACGGGGAGCTCGTGTAGCTTTGCGCACTGATCGGCAGCTGGGCAAGGATGCGCTTCGTTGCCTCGGTCTCGCTGCCCCCGCGTGCCCCAATGATGGTCTGCTTGAAGCGGGTGTGCAGCAGCCGGCTGTAGAGATTGTTGCTCGGCGAGCAGGTGAACGGTGTCCGGTGGCTGTGGGAAGCGTTGCGAAAGCTATCGCAAAAGTTCTCGTAAAGCTCGAGCAGCTGGGTCGATTGGTTGCTGTACACGGCGATGATCTGCATGTCCCAGATGTGGTACACCACAAACATCGAGTACTGGCTGTTCGGTTCGTGTGCCTTCAGCGTGACGACGTCCTCGTGCGCGTACTTGATCAGCAGCAGATCATCGTCGAGCAGCTGCATTTTCCACATCCGCAGATCCTTGTACTCGTCGAACCGGCGGTAAAACTTGCGCAACGCCAGACTATCCTCGCCACTGTCTACCTGCGCCTTGGCCTGCCGAAACAGAAACACCAGTATGCGGTGCTTTAGGCTGTTGATGGTGGGCTCACGGAAAGCGCGCGGTGGTGGCGGTGCACTGCCCCGCTCCATCAGGAACGCACTGGTGTAATACCGCTCATCCTCACCACTGCAGAACCGTCCGATCGTACGCTCCGGAAAGAACATTCCATCGGCGATCGAGAAGATGTACATCGACTGATGGTGGATGGATAGAATCGCGAGCGTGCTGTTGTACAGATACACGCCCTGATTGTGGGACAGTATGATCTTGTCCACGCGGAAGTCGCGCGAATGCGAGATGCGTCCAAAGTGCAGATCGATAATGTACAGTGTGTAGTCCTCGAGCGGACAGCCAGCCGTCGGCTTGATGACCTCATTGTTCGTGTACAGCTCGTAAAAGTTGGGACGGTTTTCTTCCGGAATGAAGGACGCAGCTCCCACGATCACGTAACGCCCATCGTGCGTGAACAGGCTACACTCCCGGTTGAGATGTTTCTCGTGATTCTCCAGGTTTACCACATGCTTCAGCTTGAACAGTTGGTCGAAGATTTTCGCTCGTATAACGCTACTGTACCCGGGTTCGTAATCCGCCATCAGCTCGGTATCGTCCCAGCTGCTGAGCAACTCTCCGGCCGCCGCACATCCTTGAAATTCGTAAATTTCCAACGCTGCCTGGTCGGATGAAAACGCTATCAGATACTTGCCGTCCGGACTGAACTTGCGTAGATAACACGGCGGCCGTTCCACATTAACGATCGTTAGGTTCGGATACACGTTCTGGTACAGCTCGCGGATAGCGTGCTGTGGAGTTCGGTGCCGATGACCCGTTTCCCTGTTCCGCAAACGGTGCACAATGTTTTGCGAGCGTAACCGGCGGAATCGGATGCGTTCTGTGCAGAAAGCGTCGGGAACATTGCCCTGCACCACCTCGGGCTCCATCTCAAAGGTGTGCATATGAACTTTGCCCGGTCGGTTCCAGCGGGACTGTTGGCCGATAGAGGTATCCAGTTTGAGGCAATGCTAGCTTATGTATGTATGAATGCACTGTTCACTGGGCCATTCCGTTGCAATCGAATGGCGAAATTTATTGCAGCGTTTTGTTTGGCGTTTGTGTGCAAATCTTTCTTTACGCTCCGTTCACTGTTTACTTCAACCCCTTGCACAATGTAAACAAGCCAACGATTGACAGATCATTTTGACAGTTCGGGCAGGCTATGCGCATTTGACAGCGAAGACCGTTTTCGCGCGGCAGCAAGGTGTATGTATTTAGAAGGTGGATTTTTATCGATTTGACAGGGCGACATTTTAGTCGAGTTATGTCAGAGTTTGTTTACAAAAACATATGGTATGGGGCAACAAAGATGAACAAACAGCCTCGTTTCTCAATCCCTTGAGCAATTTCGCTAATTTATGGGTCATCTTCGCATATCAAATATTGTCCCACAGAGGATTGAAGAGATTTGGTTGCATTTTTCGTCAAAAAATCGCAAACGATACCACCACCGGCGCCTCCTCCGACGCTGCCATCACTCTTCTCAATACCCTTCCCCTCGATCACCACGGAACTATTATGTCAGGTCGAGAAATGTCAATTTGCTCTAAACAACTCTACCTTCTATATCCATATACCTTGCGCGGCAGGACGAAAGTTGAATTTGTTTTTCCTATTTATTGGCCTTTCCATGCAGGATCATCGCGTTGTTTTTAAGTCCCTTTTTTGTTAGATGTTGATTCCACCTTCGTTTACTGCTCCTATTTATTGTGTGTGCATTTATTATACAACAATTCAACCTTATTGCCATGGAAGCATACCTGAAACAGTATCACGATCAGGAGATCACCGATCTGCTAAACAATTCCGATGATTTGCTGCACGTGTCCATCCATGTAAGGTAAGTGGAATTGTTTGGTAAAAAAAAGCATCCTAATAAGGCCATTCTCCAATGGTTGCTGCCTTCCTACAGCTTAACACACCTGCAGCGCAAAGCACCGCAACTGTTTGCGCGGATCTTTCACGACACGGAAGCCGAGCTGGTACGATGGAACGACTGTTTGCTTCGTGCGCAAAAGTCGCTCATCGAGGGTAATCTCTTTCTCGAGCCGGGGTTTCAAATCAAGCAAAACTGCCACGTACGTTTCGTGAATGTACCGGTGTCACCGGCCGAGCTTCGAAAGACGGCCTACCCGAACAATGAAAGCGTCGGTCAGTTTCTGCAGGTAAAGGGTAGTGTCATCCGTATGACTTCTAGCCGATTCCTGGAGTACAAACGGGAGTATGCATGCACTCGCTGCAAGCAAAAGGTGCTGATCGAGGCAGAGTACAGCAAGTCGTACGTTTTCGAACCTCCGGGACCATGCCCGAACGCGCGTGAAGCCGGCTGTCGCGGGCAGCTGCAGCCAGTTTCGGCACAACCCCAGCCCGAGCTTTGTCGAGACTATCAGGAGATTCGTATCCAGGAGATAATGAGCGAACGGAACGTACCGGCTTCGCTGGTGGTGACGCTGGAAGACGATCTTGTGGATAGCTGCCAGCCGGGTGATTGTGTGACCGTTTGCGGTCGTATTGAGCATCGCTGGAAACCTCCGGTCGTTGGCCGGCGAACGGAGGTGACAATCGCGATGCGCGCCAACAGCGTTACCAAGGAGGAAAGCAAAGCTAGCTGGGCGAAAGACTTGCCCGAGCATTTGCTGTGTGTGCAGGCCGAGTGGCAAGAGGTTTTGCGTGAGATCGGTGAACTGGCGGCACGCGATCTGTTGGTTCAATCGATCGCTCCCGCCATCCGCGGTATGTATCCGGTGAAGCTGGCGATAGCGCTTGCATTGGCTTCATGTACGGAGCGAATCGTTGAAGGCGACCAGCAGGCCACAGTCCGAGGACACTCTCATCTGCTGTTGGTCGGTGATCCGGGGCTAGCCAAATCGCAGCTGCTAAAGTTTGCTTCGGAAATTGCAAGTCGCGCGGTGTACACCACCGGTATGGGTTGCTCATCGGCCGGGCTAACGGCTGCCGCGGTTAAGGATGAAGGAGAGTGGCAGCTGGAGGCCGGTGCACTCGTCCTAGCCGATGGCGGAATATGCTGTATCGATGAGTTTAATCTGATGCGCGAAACCGATAAAGCCTCCATACACGAAGCAATGGAGCAGCAAACGATCAGCGTGGCCAAGGCGGGTATGGTTTGCAAGCTGAGCACACGGTGCGTCGTGCTGGCGGCTACCAATCCGAAAAATCTCTACACAATGTCCGACGGCGAGGGTACGTCGGCGGCGAACATTGGCATTGGCGGACCGTTGCTGTCTCGTTTCGATATGGTGATGATTTTGCGGGACATTCGGGCACCCGATTGGGATGCGGACATTGCCAATCATCTGCTCGCGCTGGCCCTGCTGGACGAGGATCGGGAGTGCTTCGAGGGCGCGAATGGTAACCGATCGGAGCGCATCGCTCATTGGGAATTGGAAAAGCTGCAGCTTCATTTTGCCGCCATCAAGGACATTCATCCAACGGTGTCCCATGAGGCAAACTTGATTCTCGGCGCGTACTACAAAGCCTGCCGATCGGACCCGTACAGAGATCCCACGCGGACGACGGTACGGCTGCTGGACAGTTTGTTCCGATTGGCGCAGGCACACGCCCGCTTGCTGTTTCGCAGCGAGGTAACTCCGATCGATGCGATCACGATCATTCAGCTGATGGAGGCGAGCTGGGGCTTTGGCAAAATCGGTATACCGATTTACAATCTTATTAAAGCACCGCTTCCACTTGGCCCGGAACAAAGCTTCATCGATCGGCTGCTGAATTTGCTAAATTTGCACGATGCCGTGCAGGATACGGCCACGGTGCGACCGATCGATGCGACCATACTGCGCCGCTATCACCGGGAAATGATCGAGAAACAAAGGCGAAAGCAGATGGAAAAGCAGCACCAAGCCAATCCGGAAGGCGGACGAATGGGGTACGATCCAGAAGCAAGAACGCAACAGACGATCATGTCTACGTTAACTACGGTAGACGAATTTCAGGAACAGCAAAAAACTTCTTCAGTATCGCCACCGGCTCCGACTCATTCAAAGTACGCTTTAAACATACGGGCAAATTTGAAAAAGCTACGCAAACCTACCACCACCGACCCTGCTACGGAAGAATCTAATCCAAGAGGAGCCAAAAAACGCAAACGTCCAGCAAACGAGGTCGATGAGGATCCAACGTTGAAAGCACCGCTGGATGAAGCTGCGGTAGGAAATTTGCTTGGCTCCTTGAGGAAGCATTTTGTGGAATCGGAGCCGGAAACACTTTCACCGCAGGCGTCGGTCCAAACGGCGAGCCAAACCCAAAGCAAGGACGCTTCTTTTAGTGCACTGCTGGACACGAGTCAGATATTTGACGACGACGACGACGATGAGGATCCTACATCCCGTTCATCACTAGCGCCGCTTGAAAAACAGGTTGTTCCGGAAGCCCTAACAAAAGTAGTTCGTTCAAAGGACACTTCTTCCGGGGGACAATCTAGTGTCACTCCCACCCGTAAGGCACGAAATGAATCGTTCAGTGCACTCCTTGAAGACGGTGCAAATAATAGCAGATTGCTCAATGAGGATATTGAGTTCGATGATGAGTTAAACCTAGCGTTGGAAAATGGTGCCAGCGCTGAGAAAGTTTGCGCACCGCTAGCCGACACCATACCGAACACGATTGCCAATACGGGAT
This sequence comes from Anopheles stephensi, assembly GCF_013141755.1. Classification (NCBI taxonomy): domain Eukaryota; kingdom Metazoa; phylum Arthropoda; class Insecta; order Diptera; family Culicidae; genus Anopheles; species Anopheles stephensi. The sequence goes on along the minus strand of NC_050202.1, from coordinate 62,086,228 downwards.
GCAGTAGCGGTATAAGCAGTCAACCGGAAGTGGATACCAGCGCTGAACGTTCCGTGTATCAGATAAAGCGATCCACTCAACGGAGACAGCCCACCAGCAGTCAGCGTTCAACTGGCACGCAGCTGCCTACCGAACCGGATACAGACGATTTGCTTAACTTTGAAATAGAACCCTCGGGAGAGTTTCCACTGCTCAGTGGGTCTGCTGGCGACGAGCCCACTCCCTCCTATCGGCCCGGATTACGCACTCAGACGCGTCAAAAATTGCACCAGTTCGAGTTTCAACCGAAGCGACCCGTTGATGCTGCTGCCCGTTTGGAGGAGGATGACAGTGCGTACGATTCAATGCTGCGTGATAGAACCGTACGAAAGGAAGGACAAGCTACTCAGGGGCTTGAAATTGCCGCTACTACTACTGCTACCACTACTACTTCACAGTACAGTGGACTAGCCGATGAAGACGTTGAACTAAATCTATCCGATATTGAGCTGTAGCAAGAGAGGGGTACACCAGCACCACCTCCGATGTAAAACCAACGGCTGTGATATTTATTTGTGAGATGTTTTTTTCCGTTTCACATTATAAAATTCAATTGCATTTTTGTTTGTATTTACTCTTCCTTCCCTCTTCTGTTGACCGTTGCGCTTTCTGAAACGATCGCGGCCATTTTAAAACTATGTCTCTGATGTTTGAAATTAAAGGAAAAGAAACCAAGTGAACTGAAACAACCCCCTTATTGCTACACTATATAATTCGTTCCTCTTGTGCTAGGCGAACGTTAGGAAGCAGACGAATGCGTGTCTTGCTTTTCTATACCCCCAGCCTGGAATTTCTGTGACCTGTGTCGCTGTTACTGTGTTACAAATTCCAACATGCGTTCCCGCGATCACCGCTACGGACGACGGAATGACCGAGCTGGTGCCGCAGTTCAATGCTTTGATAGATGGGCCAATGCCAATAACCACTTACACCGCACCGCAAGTTTTGTTCGTCCCGATCAGTCGATCTAATTTACGCTTACGTTTGTTCTTTCTTTCTCTCCAGGTTTCCCAGTCGTTCGTAAAATAGTAAAATGAACACATCTTTTGCAACAACATTTGCTTTAACGCCCGCCAAAGTTCGAACTGACCTAACTGTCTGACCTAAATTCTGCAGTTCGAATGAATCGATGATATAACGCAGATTAATCTGCATGTGCTCTGCCACATTGCGAGTGCTACTCTAGTCAATTCTGTTCCTCCTGCTAGTGCTGTGAGACAGTAAAATGAGACACTGTCTTTGTAAGGTACATCTAATGGTGTATAAATGTGTTGCAGGGAAAAATACATCTATTTAAGTGTTTCTGAACTTTGCAATGTTAGCCATTTGCGGTCAAACAAACTATATTTTCAAATACTTCACCCTATTAGTGATACCGGTGATGACCAAATTTCCGGATCGAAATGAAAGGATAAGAAATGTAAAAAGTGTTTGCTTCTGCTATTCTGATTCCGGAAATGGAAAAGATGCTTAAGCAATTCCAGTTTCCCCCGATCGTTTCATTTTACACTGGAACGCACCCGATTTGCGCCACCTGTTGGATGTATTCGTCTTCCGATTGTGAGTCACACTAAGCTATTAACTCAATCTTTCGATCATCCTGAACAGTTTTGAGCATGATGATGGAACACAGGAACAAGCTAGTTTATAGCTTATCGTGTGGGGTAACAAACAAACAAAAAAAGACAGCTCGGAAAATTCGGAGGACATGATGGGCATGGATATGCTGCCCCGCGATCATTCGTGATCATTTCCGTGGTGTATCATCCTAGCGGTTGCGATTAAACAAGGAGCAGCTGAAATTATCAATCTGTGTGCGTTTCAAATTGTTTTCTTATTTTGCTTTTAAACCATTTTACATATTTAAAGATGCCACTGCGCTCTATACATTCCTTTAAGTTGTTACGTGTATGTACGAAACAAAAGAGACCAGAAACAATCCTCTCCTGCCAATCGCTGCGCTGTGTACGCACCGATATCGATTGTAATATGTGGTGAATAAAAACAACATTCATTCCATTGCGGGGGGGGAGGCCACTTGCCGACGTTACACGCTGCCACTGCTAATGGTACGCGCTCTACACTTACAGTTTACGGTTGCTGGAGGTGGGTAAGGTAAGTTCGTCGTCTACCATACCGTACCGGGGTATATATGCGTAACACCTGAGACCCGTGGTTCCGTTGAGTTGTTCAGGAAATGGTACAGCTGCTCTTCTCACTCGTATTTCCATTATCACGCTCTATCTGTGCAATCAGCAGGGAGAATACATCGTTCACGGACTGTAGAGGAAAACGGAATGAACATGTATTAATAACGTTTCCCCCTTTGGACACCGTTGCTGCCCATCGTGCGTGTGCTGCCTCTTTGTCGTTTTACCTCATTCTGCTTGGCAGAAGTTTCCAAAAACTGTGCCTTCCACGAATCGGCCAGCTTTCGTCCCTCTTCCATCGGCACGGCACGCTCCTGATGTAGATCTGTTTTGTTGCCCACTAGCACAACCGGAACGCTAGAAGCAAACGACACGAACACCGAATGTTAGCCACTCGCCGTGTGCTGCTCTCCCCTGTCCACTTACTATGCCTTGCCCATCATGTCGAGCAGCTTTTCGTAGATGATCTTTATCACTTCGAACGAGCGCTGGCTAGTGATCGAGTAGACCAGCACGTAACCATGGAAATCCATGCTGTACTGCGCGGGAAAAATGCTATACTCGTCCTGTCCGGCCGTGTCAACCAATCGTATCTCATAGTCGGTCTGGTTGATGCGGGTCTTTTTCGTAAATGCTGGTGGGTTGGTGAAAAGAAAGAAATGATGTAAAACATAAACTGTTCACTGTGTGCTGTAGACGCGACACGATGGAGCGGTAAACTTACTATTTTCAATGGTAGGATCATACGAATCAACAAACTGTCCTTCTACGAACTGTATACTAAGCGAGGATTTCCCTAGAATGTGCAGATTAAGAAAACAAAATAGAAAACGTTAGCAAAACATGCTCATGAAACATTGACGTTCAATGATTACGGTTAGTTAGCTTTGCTAAATATGCTCGAAACACCCCCAACAATCCGCGACCGCGATGATTCATGATCCTACTAAGGATACCACCGCCAAATGTAGGTAATTAGATCGGCTTGCTCGTTTCATTGATAAATGTCACGCTCGTCGCGATGACGCACTGCTCGCACTCTTTCGCTTTGCGCTGGCGACAGACAGCCGGCGTGAGGGCGCCTGTGGAACTGAAGTACGGCATTGTTTTCAATGCGAGAACGTAACTTCCGCCAAAGCCATTACTCGATCTCGATGTACTCCACGGGTGTTGCGTTCCTCCTTTCGGGCGATTTTTTTGCGAATGACCTCGCTCCTCCGGGTCAACTGTGCAATAGGCAAGATAAAGAGATGTTGTTAGACACAGCATTACCTACCTACGGAACGGTAGCCCATCATGGCCAAATTTCGCTGCTTGTACGTCATGGTGGTAGAGTTTCCGGGCGATTCCTTTTTGCTGCTCTAGCTGATCCGGCACTGCTTCCTACGCCCACTCTCCCCGCTTAAACAGGTGTCCGTCCTTCCTTTGCCGAGGAATCGCTCGATCGAATAGACCCGCAAAACAGAACCTGTGCCCGCTACTGCACTCGACTCGAAAACATGCAACGCAATAATCGAAACACAGCAGGCAAACGGCCCCAGACAGGTTAGCGGGATAACGCGTCAGAAAATATCACCACGGTTCGTGCTGTGTGTTCCGGCGAGGAAATTAGCCAACGCAATAATTGGGACTAGCTATGGGCGAAGATGTGTACGAGGTTCAGGTACGATTTTTTCTCACGATGCCCACAGCAGCTTCACTTTCGGTCCTCTCTACTACTCAAAATATCAAGCGAGCAGCAGCAACAGCAGCAGCAGCAGAGCCAACAAAGGGATTGGCACCCAGCTGATTTCTTATGGCGTTTTCGATAAGCAGGCACGGAACTGTACGGTATCAATTTGAAGCACGACCACGATGATGATGATTCTGCGCACGTTATTCTTGCTTTTGCTGGTTTAGTGTGCTCAGAAATGAACAGAATTATTCGCTGAAGATGGCTGATTTATCAGTGTCACGGCAAGAGCCAATTCAAAGTACGACTGATTTTGTATTGGATCATGGCATGGTGTTGTGTATGTATGTGTGTGTGTGTATATGCTGTTTGCAAAGACAGTGGGCGAGTGGGTGCGTGTTTTGATACCAGTGTTGCCATCCAGTTGTAGCAAAGCAAAAAATAATCCACGGCCTTTTTATTTAATTCACTTATTTTAAATTCACCAGATTTATTGATAGAAATTCATGCACTGTTTCGGTTTTATTTTGAGTGCCGCGTAGCGAGTAATTTATTGTTTCTTTTGAATTGTTTATTTGCTCAAACAGACAGCTGTCCCACTGTCATCTGTCAGTTGGAGTGGAATTTTTCTAGATCCGTCCGATTTGACGTTAAACGACCCGCTTCCGCATACCCGCACTTGCGCATCCGCCGATTACTACCGTAGGCGAAAATCTCTGTATCAACTCCAAAGTGAGTTGAGAGGAGGTGTCGGAATAGCGATTTCTCGGTCGGACATTTTGAAAAAATTTTTGACGTTTACTTGACTGAAATGTAAACAAACTGCGGTCAAGCATTCTTTGTTGGTCAAGCAAGTGATCTCTAGCATACATTGAATAAGCTCGATCTGCTGTGCTCTTGATGATTTTTTGCTTGCAGATCGGCAAAAAAGTGGAATGATCCTATATCTCGGATCTTCCAATAGTTCGGGGATGCAAACCGGCTCCGTCTATGACGCCGATACAGTCAGCTGCCCTGTCCATATAGGCGCAGAATCGTTACCACCAAAAACAGTTATAAATATAATACAGAATCACCTCAGATAGCACTGACACACTACAATATCTTGATATCTTCACTTGATCTAAGCTTTCCGAACGATATTGAACAGCAGAATGGAAGAAAACAAATCATATAATGATGTTATTGCTTCGAGAATGATAAACAACACATATGACCAGCTGATTCAATGCGGTCAAGTAAACGTCAAACTGGTCCTGGTCTTCTACTTCTTTCCATGTGTCAAAACGGGCTTTTTACGGCACCTCCTCTCAACTCACTTTGATCAACTCGCAGCAGGTTGCCAGTGGACCAGCCAGTTCCGAATCATCAGCCCGCAGCTTAATCTCGCAGAGTCTGCCACCCGAGTCGATCATCCCATTTGTCGCCGCCAATCGATAGTGAAGAGATGTTTGCCCGTGCCGTGAAAACTGCCGCCTGCCAGGGTGCGAAGAACTTTTCCACCTCGAGCCAGGTAAGCTAGCCGATTGGCGTGGTGTAGATAATCGGTGATGAAATGCGTTTGCTGGAAAATGCACGAAAGGTGACCTTCCGATCTTTTTTCGCGCCTTGACATAATCGCGACCTTCTCAAGGCAACTGAGAAAAGAGTACGCCAGTGTGTGTGTGTCTGTGCGGATTGTGCGCGTAGAGAAATGAGAAAAGAATTTGCCAACTGTGTTTTATGCTGGGTAGTGCGCTATGGCGGGATGGCAAAAATGTGTTTACGTAATATGATGATGGACTTTTTTGTTCGTAGGTAGTGTGAACTAGCTGTTGTTTTAGGGAAACTAGATAAGAGATAAGCGTTGCGGGTACCATGGATAAGGTTTCAATGTGTTTCTTTTCCCTTTTTTTCGCCTTTTAGAACAATGTTAAGGTCGCTGTGTGTGGAGCATCGGGCGGTATCGGCCAGCCTCTGTCGCTGCTGCTGAAGAACAGCCCACTGGTGACGGAACTGTCGCTGTACGATATTGTGCACACTCCCGGTGTTGCTGCGGATCTGTCGCACATCGAAACCCAGTCGAAGGTCACGGGATACAATGGACCGGAAAATCTGGAGAAGGCTCTGAAGGGTGCTGACATCGTCATCATTCCGGCCGGTGTGCCCCGCAAGCCCGGCATGACCCGCGACGATCTGTTCAACACAAACGCTTCGATCGTACGCGATCTGGCCGCCGGTTGCGCCAAGGCCTGCCCGAAAGCCCTTATCGGTATCATCTCGAACCCGGTCAACTCGACCGTTCCGATTGCCTGCGACACACTGGAAAAGGCCGGCGTGCTGGACCCACGCCGTGTGTTCGGTGTCTCCACACTGGATATCGTGCGTGCCAACACGTTCGTCGGCGAGGCGGCCGGTGTCGACCCGCAGAAGATGAACGTGCCCGTTATCGGTGGACATTCGGGTGTCACGATCATCCCGGTGCTATCCCAGACGAAGCCAGGTGTGAACTTCCCGCAGGATAAAATCACTGCCCTCACGGAACGCATCCAGGAGGCAGGCACGGAGGTGGTAAAGGCGAAGGCCGGTGCTGGATCGGCCACGCTTTCGATGGCCTATGCAGGTGCTCGGTTTGCGCTCGCGCTCGCACGAGCAATGAACGGTGAGCAGAATGTGATCGAGTGTGCGTACGTCCGTTCGGACGTGACCGAGTCCAAGTACTTCGCGACTCCGCTGCTGCTCGGCAAGAACGGCCTGGAGAAGAACTTGGGCCTGCCGAAGCTGAACGCGTTCGAGCAGGAGCTGCTGAAGAAGGCCATCCCGGAGCTGAAGAAGAACATCCAGAAGGGAGAGGACTTTGTTAAGAAGAACTAAATACATGTGTGGAAATTCACTACGACGAGGTAGCTACGTAGATCGGTTCTTTTAGAGCATTTTCTTTTTGCTTTTCCATTTGAACTCAATCCAACTGGAACGAAAGTTTTCCTTAGTTCTCGTAGCTACAAGCGATCCTCTGAAACATTGGACAAAAAAGAAAACCACGAAAGCCTCACGCCAACACAAACAACTGCGGCCAGTATGAAGAATTGCACGTCTTTTGAGCGAACCTGAGTGTAATTCTAATCAGTCTGCTACCAGTGACGGAACCGCCATAGTGTGTAGAGACAGCGAGTTGAAGATACAAAATAAAGTGTAATTTATTTGGTACAAATTAGCACACTTAATTAGCAGTGTTCGGTTGTCTGTTTCGTGTTAAACTATACAGCGGTTATTGCTGGAAAGGTAAATGCGTTTGTGAGATTATTTTGATCGATCATTCGTTTGTGTGAACAACAGTCATGCTTTCCTTGTACAACGGTTCCTAGGGCATGAGATGTTTGTGAAGAAGCCAAGATGGGTCAATGTGGTGTCAACTATCGCAATGGCCTTGCCCTAAGGTCAGTGTTAGGGGGTAAATAGTGTTTGTCGCTTGGCTTGTGGCTTGGCGATGCTAAAAAATCCTGACGATCGTGTTCGTCAATAAAACCGGTGTAAAAGGAAGCACCTGCGCTCATAATATTTAATAACGACCTGCAAGATAGCATAGAAAACAACCGACAGACGTGCGAAACTAGAGAATCAACTCTATTAAAATGATTCAATGCAACGTGCGTTTCTGAAAATGAATTCAAACGTTTTTTTTTCGAGCAGCGTTTGTCCTCTTTCGAGCACATGCCTGTTGAGGAGCGTCAACACGAAGAAAAAGTGAGTGCTCGAATTGTTTGCATAGGAAAAAAAAACAATCATCTGTCAAAAATCTTGGCTCTCTCGCACACAGCTGCGCAGCTCCCATACTCACAGTGCGGCTAGCAGGAAACAGGGGCGAAATAAATACCGTGGAATACCGTGTAGAATCGAACGGAAACCTACGGAAAACGTACCGGAATCGATGGCCCAACGTTAGCCCGACGTCGCGCATTACATGGTAACCACAGTTGCATTAGTGTCTCGCGCGTAAACCCGAAAACCTCAGGGAAGATTTGGTTGCCATCTTCGTTCTCTTCTGGTCGGTTTCTTGCTGCGGGAGAAAAATCGTCACGCAAGCCAAGACGCTTACGAAGAAGCGGAAGAAGAAGAAGGAGCAAATCTCGTTTTCACGCCACAAGCACACCGTCATCCGGAAAGTATGGCCACCAATAACTACTTTGGGTTTCCGCACGGAGCCACACAGTATGGGTAAGTGGAGTTTTCGTTTTCCGTACGACAGGAGATGTTAAGGATAGTGGGAAACAACTGGTTATGTTCCGTGCCTGCGCCATGCTATGTTTCGGCAGGAAAAAAAAAAACAGTTCTAGCGCAATGAATCGAGCCGGCATTTGCCAGTGGTTCCCAGGCACGGGCAGAGTAACACCATCATCCGCAGGTGCGGAAGAGATCCGCCGGATGAGAGCATCTTTAGTATGCTTCTGCGATTATGTGATGTAGTTTACAAATAGTGTGCTTTGCTCTCCGTATGGTGGTCGTTGCGCCTGCTGTGTCGTGTCGTCCGAGTGCCAAACTTCTCCAGACCAAACTAGCGATTAATGTGCAAACAGGTGTAGCTGGTGCTTCATGGCTGTGTGTGCATGTGGTGCGCAGAGGAGAAAATAGATTTACCAACTGCGGACGGCCACTGGTGGCAAATTGTTTGCCATTTGCCTTCGCGAGCGTTATGTCCGGGGACTCTTTTTCGACGAGATCGCTGCGGCAACTAACATGACGAAATTTGCTTTTCCTACCGGCCATGCCATCGCACCGTTGCTCGACTTCAGCGTGCGTGTGTGTTTGTGTGTCTGTGTATGGATTTGTCAAAGTATATTTTAAACGCTCTTTGTTGCATAATTAAAAACTATCGGCAAAGAGAGCTGTGCAATCGTTCGCCGTCCGTCGTGCCGTGCTCTGGAAGGCAGGAAACCCTTCCAATGATCAAACAAATTAACAGAATATGGTAGCGTGTTGCGATCAGCCGCGGTTAGGTATACTAATGGGCTCTAGTGTGTTGGTGTCGCATAGCTTGAGCTTTCTGCGTGCATGTGCAAAGGGTAGAGAAGGAACACATTGAAACACGGCATCGAGTGCATCGAGTGCATCGAGTGAGCTCACACATCGGAGAACAAGAGCATCGTCGACGTCGTCGTCTGGCAGCAAATATCGGGTGCGATACCCGTGAGCACAACCGTGTCTCAGACGGGGACGAACTTCCGGTGCGAGAAAGTGTTGTGTGTGCGCGAAAATCGATGATAATCGCGAAACCCTTGAAGGTAGTGGTCCAAGCAGCGCCTAGGGTGGGGGTTGCTGAGCTATTGCGATTAGGCAGTAGCGCATACATACGCGCGGGGGGAATGGGGCTGTTAGTGTATTGTGGAAGGGAATCCTTGTTCTCATTCCAGGACACGACGATGCGCTTTTTGCATTCCGAAAGAGGGGGACATTTTTTTCACGCAAAAGAATATACTTTTTTCGCCTGTTTTCTTTGGGTGTCAAGAAGCACCCGGCAGCAGCAGCAGCAGCAGCCACCAAAGCGTTTCACTTGTCAAACGGTGTACGTTCTGGGTACACAGACAGTTTCCATTATCAAGTGGTGCGAACAATAGGGCTCGACGTGTGCGAACGTCCTTAGTGTTCCCTCTCGTGAATTTTGCCGAGTGGGTGTCTTTGTCAGGCAACGGTGATAAACTAAGCTTTCATCTCGCGTTTGTCGTGGGTTCGTGGAACGGGTTAACCGCAAAAGATGTGATGGTTGAATTTCGTTTTTCAGCACAACGGCCACTGGGACGGGTTATCCAACAACGCAAACGGGATATGCTGTAGCACCGGCACCAACACCGGCCGCAGGTACCTACGGAACGGCTCGACCAGCAGGCTACGACCAGGCGTACCAGCCCACGGCAACACCGGGAACATACGCGAGTAAGTATGCATAAGTAGGCTACGGGGGATACTAAGCGCGCGCTCACTGGAGCAAATGTGTACTGATTTAACCTTTTCGATCGTAGCCACGGCAACGGCAGCAACATACGATTACGGGTACGGGCGTACGACGCAGACGTACGATACCTCAAAAACGTACTACCAGCAGGCGGCGGGTGCAACGGCCGGCTACACTGCACCGACCGCGTACGACGCGACACCGAAGGTGATCACCGGATTTCAGCCGGCCCAACCGACCGCATATGCTCCGCAACCCACCCGGGCCACTATACAGCCAGCGAAAGCAGCTCCGCAATACCAAACGACGCAGCAACAATCAGTGGCACCGCAACCTCAGGCGTACGTGCCAACGCAACCGGCTGGCTATTCACAGACCGTAACTACGGTGCATTCGACGCCCAAATCAGCAACCGTTGCTGGTTCCGTGGTGCCGAATAGTTCCGCCACCTACCCAGGTTACGACGCATCACTGTACGGTGCAGCGACCATGTACGTCGCCCAGCAGCAGCAACCACCGCCGCCAAACGCGAAAGCGCCCGGCAATGTACCCGGTGGTGCAGCTGCAGCCGGTGGTGTGATGACGGCCGCCCCGGGACCCGGAGGACCGGCAGTAATCACCGGTGGCCACGTACCGGTGGCAGGTGGTCCGTGGCAAAACTACAAAAGCCCCAAGGGGATGCATGGTCACGGTGGGCATGGTAGCGCTCCTTACAAGGCACGCAAACCGGCACCGAAACCGCTGCTGATACACTACTGTGATGTGTGCAAAATTAGCTGTGCTGGACCGCAAACCTATCGCGAACATCTGGAAGGCCAGAAGCACAAGAAGCGCGAGTTGTTGCTAAAGCAGGCGGCCGAACCTGGAGGTAATGCGGCTGCTCGGCCACCGAACAGTTTGCACTGCGAGCTGTGCGGTGTCACATGCACCGGCAATGATGCGTACGCGGCGCACGTGCGTGGTGCTAAGCACCAGAAGGTCGTGAACCTACACACCCGACTAGGTAAGCCCATTCCAGCCTGTGACCCAACGCCGAACGTCGACGGAGAAAAGAAGGAGGGTGGTGGTGGTGGTGGTACGGCTGATTCATCATCGGATGCGGGTGGGGCAAGCGGTGCAGGCAACGCTGCCGTAGCTAACAGTGGTGTAGAATCGGCGGAAGAATCCGTCCGACCCGTGGGTAGTGAGTTTATCGAAGAAATTAAGGATGATGATGGGAAATTGGTCAGCTTCAGCTGTAAGCTGTGCGAGTGTAAGTTTAACGATCCAAACGCAAAGGAAATGCACATGAAGGGACGTCGCCATCGGTTGCAATACAAGAAAAAGGTGCAGCCGGACCTGGTGGTGGACATAAAGCCGACGGTAAAGCAGAAGAAAATAGCGGAAGCTCGTGCCCACCGGCAGGCCATGCAGGAGGAGTTCTGGAACCGTCGTCGTATGGCCGACGCCGAGATGGAAGAAGATCACGGCATGCGAACGTTCGGGCGACATCCGTTCTTTGGTATGTTGCCTGGGCGGCGCCCGGAATCGTCCGATGATCGGCATGTAGTCGCACGGCATGCTGAAATCTATCCGAAAGAGGAGGAACTGCAAACGATCCAGCGCATTGTTTCGCACACGGAACGTGCCCTCAAGCTGGTGTCGGATGTGATGACGTCCGGCGGTGGTGGAGCGTCCACCGTTCAGCCGGTAGCTTCGACATCATCGTCCGCCTCTGCTACAGCAACAGCAAGCGATTCGGCCAACGAACAATCGAACGATCAACCAAAGGAGCAGGAGATTCAATCGCAGCAACCGACAACGTCTGCTGGCAGTGGAGGAAAACCGAACCAGATGATTTCCTTTCACAAAGAAACGGAGGGAACCACGATCCGGCTGCTGAAAGGTGTAATGCGGGTAGGCCTGCTTGCTAAAGGTATGTTTCTTTTGTGTTGGAGCGAGAAAGCCATGCATCGCTTACTACAACCTTCCATTATCGATTCCATTAGGTCTGCTGCTGCACGGTGATAACTGTGTTCAGCTGGTGGTGCTTTGTGCAGAGAAACCGACAACGTCGCTATTGAAACGGGTTGCAACGGAACTGCCAATACAGCTGAAGAAAATTGCTGACGATCATCGCTACACGGTGACGATGGCCCCCGTCGAAGGGGCTGTACTCGTTACCGATGGTACGATTACGGTGAAAATATCGCTCACGTCTCCGCTGCTGCGCGAAGGTAAGTTCCAACTGTTCGAAGTGTCCCATGTTTCCTTCCATTCCCTTTCGATTTCCTTTGCTCATCGTGTTTCCCTCTTCGCGCTGTAACGTGAATGCCCCTACCCATGTGACCTCTGTTTTCCTTGCCAATTTTATCGCTGGTTATTGAAATGCACTGGTGCCGGTGTGAAGCATCCTCACCACATTTTAACTGGCCCTTGATAAACTTGACAAATGTAGCGCATAGCACAGGACTGCGCACATAAAATCGTGCTTCTAGGTTCTAGTTTTCGAATGTTACAGGTTTATGAAAGGCCATATTACATTCATTCTTATCCCTTTGTTACTATTCCCATGTCCCTTTGTTGTTGTAACTGCTTTGCTGATACTTTACATATAGTATAGGACACTTTCATGAAACTTTGATGAGGGATTCTGAATTCAAATAGTAATCCGTCCACGTTCGTTGGGTTAGTCAAAGTAAACCAGGGAACAGGAAAATGGCTTAAAAGCGCCTCCCAATGCCAGCTTCCTCCCATACATACTCTCGATTATTTCTGTTCCCTGCTGGGTTAGTATGTTTCAGACCAGATTTTTTAGGATTCATTCCCCCTTTCCTTCACTTAGCATTTCTTCTTGTCGAATTTTACCAACCGGTAGACACAATAGTTTAAAAGAATAATTTCTCAGCCAAAGTAAGAGCGAGAGTGTGAAAAATGGTGATTGTATCAATCCTTGTACTTGTGTAGCATCAAGTTTTTTGAGATTCATCCTCCGCGTTGGGATGAATGCTGCACACTGTGACGTCTTTGTGACCACTGATCCACTGAAGCTCTTATTTTGTTTTGGTTATATCGTCCCAAATCCGCCCGGTATACGTTACAATACTTGTAAAGAGAGTAGTTTTTTTGCTGTAGTTTTAGAGCTTCAAAGATGTGGTGCAAAACATGTTTTGTTTATAGCATGTGTGTTTGTTTGTGTGTGTGTGTTTTCCCCCCTCTTCGTTAAAGCGGGGGCAGGCAAAGCGTGAAGCAAGTATTACCATATGATGGAACATATTGTACCACATATTCGGTGCGATAGTCCCTTGTGACGCCGAACTTGATGCGTTGCTTTACTGCTCAGTCACACAACTACATTATAAGAACATCGTTTGCTCCCTTGTTGCAATGTTTGTTTTTGAACATGTCTTGCAACTGTCGAATGATTTGTGTTTAAGGGCAAGCTTTAGAAATGATAGTGTAAGACAATTTGCTGCTCATACGGCCATAGGGTTGCATTTGTTAGTAGTAGTTCCGAATCTGGCTGACAGTGACACAATCTGACACGGTATTATTGTTGCGAACGACGGCCGTACACACAGAACGGTGCTCCGGTACTGTAGACCATTCGCGAATGTTCGAATCTTTGTAATCTGTATTGACTGTTGATGCAGTCAACGGTGTCGTGTTGGTTTGTCATCGTCGGTCGGATTCTCCATAACATCTGGGGCCCGATAACCCCGAAACAGCAAAATAAAGAAAAGTTGAAGAAGAACTATCAACCCGATGATAACTATGCTAAAGCTATTTCCTAAAACAGGATTTTTGACCATCCGGCCGAGCCTGTTTGGCTTGGGCCACGCACAGAACGGAAGGAAAAAGCATTATCGCCATGTTGGCAGCATGGCGATCGCTCCAGTATCTCCTTTCTGAGGGCGCACCAAACGTAGCTGACCTTCTTTCGACCAACCAAGCAATGCAAATTTAAATGAATTTGTATTTAAACGAGGCGCACAATGCCGTGCTCTCGTGAAGTACAATGTGTGTGTGTGTGCGTGTCAGCGCTTTCTTGCTCCTGACTTTATGACTTATGAAAAGCATATAGTAAAATAAGAAATTATGATATCAATTCCATCCTTTCCTTTACAAGCGAAAGCTTACCAAAAACAACATGCGATGAATATATGTATTATATATGAAAACCAAAAAAAAAAAAATTGAACAAAAAATCACTATGGTCAAACACCCTGTCTAAAATAATTCTTTTCTCTTTTCTTCATTTTATATGTTAAAAACGAAACCGTAACTACTACTACTCCTACCTACTACTATAACTACTACTACTACCTACCTACTACCGCTACTACTGCTCTTCTGCGTGCGCGCATTGTAATGCATAATGCAAACGAAAACAAAAAACGAATCGAATGCAAAACAACATCCACCAACATCCTCGCGGCCCCCCACTCCATCGCCTACATCTGTGATTTTGCACTCGAACGTGTTTTGTCGTCGAACGATGTTAAAAAAAAAAAAAACAAAATCGAAAACAAAAACCAACAAACAAATGCTCCCAAACAAAATGCCTGGGTGAAAACTATTAAAAAAAAACACAAAACAAAACAAAAAACGGGATAAAAATAACACAAACTTATCAACCAAAAACTATCAACGAACAAACCAAATGAACAAAAAAAAAAAAACGACAAAACGCGCGGATACTACCGTTCCTGTGCCTTCGGCATGTTTTGCAATATTCTATTGAAAATGCGTATAAAAATATATGTACGCATCTATACAAACATAAATAACGAACAAACAAACAAAAAAAAAAACTACAAAATGTACTTGTGAAAAAAAAACAACCCAAAACATGAAAATGCAAATGAAGCTAATGCACCTTCAGCGGAGCAGGCGGCCGCTCAGAATACCGAAGATCTGCTGCCACGCGAGCCCTGCCTGCAGGCGCTAGCTGCACTGCGTCATGCAAAATGGTTCCAGGTTTGTGTGTTTTTTTCTCCAAATTCTTCTTTATCTTTTTTTTTACTACTACTACTACTTAATAACTATTTACATCAACGCATACCACTACTACTACCTCCTTACCTACCTTACTCTACATACTTAAGTTTTGAAGCGCTTATTGTTTTACAAAACCTTTTGCGAACGATAAAGAGGGACGAAATGTGCCGTCGTCGTCCCGTCTTCAGTTTTAGTTTTCTTCTACTCCGTTATAAAGCGAAAAAAAAACATGCGAGTGTCGGTTTGGCGAATGGTTTTTGTTTTACTTCAAATTGCAGAAACATTATAATGTAGCATTTATATTACCTTCACATAGTGCCCACTGCCGAAGTTACTGCTGCTACTTCGCTGTGGTGTTGTGTAGTGCTGCCGAAGAGCGTAGGAGAGAAGCGGTTTCGGAATGTTTCATATGTGTTTTTTGGGTTCTTTTAGTTTTCCGTAGTGTTAAAGAAAAAGGACATCTTTCGTATCATACCGTTTCCTCTCACCACCGCACAATTAAAACAAGGAAATAGAGTGCATTGAACCCATAGGGAAATAGTGCACTCAGTAGTTCGATTTGAGCGATGTAAAAGCGCTTTTAGATGACAGCAAGCCTCAGTCACTGCTAACTGTCAAATCAAATTTCAGCTGTGCGCAACTCAAGTTAGCGCGTTGTTAAGGTAAAATTTCTAAAGGCTAAAGTCTGAATAGATGCCCCCGCCCACTCACGGGCACTCATTTTTGCAACTGAGTTTCGCAAAAGACTTTCTTTTTCATACTTTTTCTACAATAATTTATTTGTTTATTATTTTTAATTATTATAAATTGTTATAACAACAATTTTTCACGTTTTTGCTTAACGTTTACCTGAATGGCTAAAGTCTGAATAGATGCCCCCCCCCCCCCCCCCCACCACCCGTCCACTCACGGACACTCATTTTTGCAACTGAGTTTCGCAAAAGACTTTCTTTTTCAGACTTTTTCTACAATATTTTATTTGTTTATTATTTTTAATTATTATAAATTGTTATAACAACAATTTTTCACGTTTTTGCTTAACGTTTACCTGAATGGCTAAAGTCTGAATAGATGCCCCCCCCCCCCCCCCCCGCCCGCCGCCCACTCACGGACACTCATTTTTGCAACTGAGTTACCCAAAAAGGTATATTTTTCAGACTTTTTACTGTAAGTATTTATTTATTATTTTTAATAATTGACAATACGGCGTCAAGCCGTCATCCTAAAACTATAAATAAATAAATAAAATATTATTTTTAATTATTAAAAATAATTATTACAACGATTTTTCACATTTTGCTTAACTTTTACCTTAATTTAAGGTAACTCAGTAGCGAAAAATGAGTGCCGTGAGTGGGGAGGGGGCATCTATTCAGACTTTAGCCAAATATTTTTTTGGAGGCTTTGAAATTTTAGTGAAAGTGAAAGTAAACAACAAACTTAACAGTAAGTGAAACTTGCTTCCATCTAAAAGCGCTTTAATATACCAATGAGAAACGGAATTAGTACTAACAATTATCATAGCAAGAACGGTTTCTTTGTTGTACGGTAACCCTGCATTGCCACATTAGTTTGAAAGCATTCGGATGGATGAAACTGTGTTTGTTAGGAATGTAGTTAAAGTACAATAAAAAATTGAAGCTGGTTGCTTAACTTTGCTGAATGTATGGTTCAAACAAATTGTACCATAACAGTGACCTAACCTAAACAGATCCAATTCATGCCAAATGCCGTCAGCTATGGGAATGTTTAGAGCGTGCAATAGTACTGTTGATACAGTTTTGCGTAGTATGTCCGGGTTTTTATTTACGGTATGTAGAAAGATTTTTTTTATCATTTTTTGTTTTGTAAATTCGGCCACTTTTCGCTCTAACGTAAGCAGAGAGAGACAGAGAGATAGAAAGTAAATATTGTCTTAAACCTAGTGTGTAAGTAAATCAATCGTTAGCATATTATTATTTTTCATCTTAAAGTTGTACCACACTCAAATGAGGTGTACGTGCGTGCGTGTGTGTGTGTGTTTAGGTAAAGTAATGTATATAGTTTAAACACTCATTCGCCACCCTGTCGTATGCATTTTCGGCCGGCGGGTGTACTATCTTACCGACGAGTCGTGCTTCAAACAAAGAAAAAAACAAAAATTCGTGCCCTCCAGCCGACTTTACTCTACTACGAAAGATGTAGACTGTTCGGGAAACAGTTAGTAAATTGCGTTTCTTCCGTTTTATTTCCCTCGCGCACATCGGTGGCCACGCGCACAGGCTAGAGCAACGGGACTGCAGTCGTGCGTGATGATAATGCGCATAATGCGCGATCTGTGCCAACGGATTCCCGTCTGGAGCAACATAAGCCAATGGGTGAGTTGGGTGTGGCAGCTTATACGATCGTTATTACATTTGCCCGCCATAACATTGCCTTGTTCTCCTCCAAACAGGCAATGGAGTTGCTGCTGGAGAAGATAATCTCGTCGGCGGGCGAAGTCCTTACGCCGGGCGAATGTTTGCGCCGCGTCATGGAAGCAATGTCGTCGTCGATTCTGCTGAACGGTCCCGGTTTGTTGGATCCGTGCGAGAAGGAACCGGAAGATACGCTGGCCGGGCTCAGCAAGCAGCAGCGCGAGGACATTACCAACTCGGCGCAAACCTTCATGCGCTGGATAGCGTTCCGGCAGATTTACAAGGTGCTCGGCATCGCGCCCCTTCCACCACCAAAGTTTGCCGGCAGCCGCAACTGGCGCTTCAATCGCAAACGTCGACGTTCCGGCACGGAAGGTAACGATAGTGAAGGTAAGTCCCGACGGTGGTTTGCTTGCTGCTGTGATTTGCTTTTTAAACCGAACGTCCATTTCCCCCCCCCCCCCCCCCCCCCCCCTTTCCCAACAGCCGATGGTTGCAAAATGGTAAAGAAGGAAGAATCGGCCACTGCCAGCTCGAATGCTCCACCTGGCCCGGCTAACGCACCGGCAATGAAAACGGAACCATCCAAGTAAAGCGCGCCGAGAAGGTATACTACTGAATTGTAACAATTTTATTAAACAACTTCGGACCGGAAGTAAGACACACTTATTCGTATGCTCATGATATCGTCAGCTCGATTGGAGGACGCCTGTGTTCGGACCATCGGCTTAGGGAACTGACCGGTCAGATGTAGACACAGTTTCTCACAGTTGTACAACATGGTTCTGTTATTGTGAAGGTTTAACCAATACCAGCTGTCTTCACGTCATGCTATCCTTTAACTTGTGGCATTGTGGGTATAGCAAAGAACTATCCGCCACGTTCCCTTATGTGCAGACACCATCTAGTATATGCTGAACACCATTTTTTGCTTTTTTTTCCATCAACCAACATCCAATCGATTTTCCTCATATTTTTCCCAGTCTAAATCTAAGTGAAGTGAAGTAACCTATGCTAATACGAATGTAAGTTTGAAATATAATTTATACCATCAACAGTACACATGTGCGCAAGGGATTTAGCTCAAGTGAATGGAAAAGTATCACTGTGTGCGTTCAAACGCCTTCTCGACGCGGACGGGATGGACGCGTTTAAGGTTCTTCGAACGTACGTCACTAAAAACAAACACAACTTTGTGGTTCATGGCTGGAAAGCCAACACTAGCCTAAAAGCATCATGCACCTATGAGAGCAACGTAAAAGTATTCGAGCAACAAAATCATGAAATCTTTGTTAACTAACTTACCCACTGAACCCCCTGCGTGTTGGTGCATGATGCAGGGAATGGGTAGAATTTGAAGGTAGCAGTAAAGACAACAAGTACTCAGGCTCAGTAACGAAGGGTGGGGGTAGGTTGGATGAAACACGTGTGTGGTGTATTTGATTAGAAATAGTAATGAATTATCCCGTTTTCTCAACGTGTTGTTAGTCAGTAGGGTTAAAAACGTTTTTTCCATCCATGTATCTTGCTACAAAAAAACAAAGCAAAAGAAACGTAAAATGAACATTGTAGAACCAGGCAATGGAGGATTTTTTCTCCGCTCACGAGCAACTAGTTTACGTTTCATAAAATGCTATCATTGAAGTTGCATTTCGTCCCTGTTTTGATTTTTGTTTCCTATTCTTATTCACATAACATCCCCTACTTCTGAACGATCGACCTAGACGTAGCGCAATCACAACTGGGAATCTCCTATAAATGGTCAATTTATTGGTTAAAGGTGTGTTGTCCCACTTTTGCATCCAAATCCCCTTTTATCTCTTGTTTTCGGGCCTGTGAGTTCAAGCAGAAGACGGGAAACAATCCCTGTATCTCTCCCGTATACTTTGTACTGTACGTATCTCACAATGATTGTTGGTATTTATTTATTTGCTCTCATCGTTCGCATATCTGGTCATTTTCTTTCCTCTCCTTAACAACGCGTTGTAAGTTTTGCTGACTTTACAGGCCTGCGTATTAGTTCCTCATCACCCGACAGACAGAACGACATGTGTAGCAAGTTTAGCAACTAATTGAACATATTCCTCGTCGGAAGGGTTAGGTTAATATTTCACCGGATGCTTTTAGCAGCAGGCCCGGCAGTAGTAGGATAGGATGGATAGGGAGTAAGCAAAATCAGTAAATTTTGAAAATTGAGTTGAAATTTGAAACACCAACAGCCGAAGGAAGGAGACACATCCACTTCCCGACACGCGAGACTTACACATGCGAATGCAAATGTGCATGTAGGCAAAAGATAACCTAAAATAACAGATGGCATGCATGTCCCTATTAGATAGGATGATGAGAGAGAGAGAGGGTTTATGATTTGCGTGGTACGATCCCAGCGCAAAAGCATCGCGTAACCACATGCAGGCAGGCAGCACTCTTGACATCCGAGACGACCCCCTTCACATCTGTCTGTCAGCAAACAGAACTGTAGGCTATGTTTGGATCTAGGATCTAGGCTCTGTAACTGATGTGAATTTTATCGATAGAAGCGTAAGGCAGCAACACATAGAAACCTAATACCACCCAAAACCGTACATGTGGTAATAACACACACACACACACACAAACATACAGCAAAGGAATGCTAGGCGAACAAACAGAACCGTATAATTAATAGTCATCCAGTCAAAATTCAAATTTTGAAATAAAATAAAATGCATCGATGAATTTATCTAGCGAACATTCGGACAAATGTACACATATTGCAGTATTAGTTCGTGGGAAAGGGAAGCTCTTCATGTAACCCCTTAGTGAACATGGTGAATTCCTACCTCCGAAAGGTTTTACTCTTCTAGTAGAGTCAATCCAACGAGCCCACCTTTGCTTTTCTATAATTTCAGTCGTGTCCAGTGTCCGGTTAAGGGTTCAGTTACACTTCTATAGCTTGAATACGCTTTTCCAGTTCGTAAAGCATGCCAAACGTCGCGGCATCCTGATACGTATGACGTCTAAAGAATTGTTGCACTGTTTCCAGTGCTTTTAAGGCATCACGTTTATGGATAATGGGTACTCGTTGATCGATGACTGTTTCGTCCTCGTTACCGTTCCGTTTTCGACCATTTCTGTCGATAACAGACGTTCTTGTTGTCATTCGACCACCTCTCCAGACTGTCTTTTTCACATCGAAAAACTCTTGCGCGTCTAGCACCATAGCTGTTGCTTTATCGGCCTTGACTTGATACGTGGCCATCTCCACGATTTCATCGTTTGTGAACGTACCGGTAACGGCAACGTTCTCATCTACCCGTACGTAATCACTGAAGCTCGGTTTCGGTTCTTCGTGTGCCGTAACTTTATCCCAATCTGATTTGCTTGGGCGGATGTTGGTGTCTTTCTTTTCTTGCTGTGATGAACTACTATCACACAATGCATACGGCCAACAGCCGGTTTGCATAAAGTGATTAACAACAGTATCGCTGTCAATCTTTCGCCATGCCCTTGCGGCAGCATTAAGTGCAAACGGTAGACTAATGTTCTGTTTTGTTCGTTTTTTCCCGCAGTCCAAAAGGTGTTTGACCACTTCGGTGCGAAAATTAGATTTAAAGCTATGGATCAGTTCGTTGTGCTGTGGTTTTACACTGTCTGAGGTGGATTTTGAAGGGAGAACTACTATTTTTACATTGGTAAATGTTGGGAATATTGCAGGGACATGAAAATGATTCATAAGCAGCACGATGTGTCTTTCATTCGATACCATTTTATCGTTCAGTTCCGTTAACCACGCCACAAACAATGCTCCAGTAATCCATGCCTTGACATTCGTCGCATAACTGAAGGACGGATTTGGGTGTGTGTCTGAAATTTGAAAATTGACTCATTAGAAAGAAACGGATGGATGTATGTTGAAATTGTTACAACCTTCCAAAAATTCCGGACATTTTGATCGTCCGATCACAAGGATCGGTAACTTCTCCGTTCCCGTAATGTTGGCGCACAGCAGCACCGTTACACGTTCCTGCTCAACCTCGCCATCGTGGCATTCGTTCGCTTGGTATTTAAATATTTGCTCGGGCAACCATTGGTAAAACAATCCACTCAAGGCGATGCTGTAAATATCGTTCGCTTCATATTCATCGAGCAAATTGGCGAAACAGTCACTCCACTCAGCAGTACCATGTCTGCCGTCAACATTTGAAACTAGCCCATGGGGCGATCTGTTGAACGTTAACCCGTGCCGCTTCTTAAATCCGTCCAACCAACCATTGCTGGCCGAAAACTCTTCGATTCCAAGCTTGATGGAGAATAGCTTGGCTTGTGCCTTTATTACGGGTCCCTCCAATGGATGACATTCTGCGCCAAAACTTTGATTGATCCATTGTATCATACACCGTTCCAGATTAGGATAGTCGGAACTGCGATTTCGTCGAACGTAGCCCTTGCCCTGCAAACACTGCTGCTTCGTAGCGTCTCTTTGACTTATGATCTTGTAGTAGCTCGAAAGTGGCAAACCAAACTCATGCATTACTTCGTTACGTGACTTTCCGGCCTCGTGTGCTTCGATTATCTTCAGCTTGTCGCATTGCGAGAAACATTTGTGCTTTCTTAGCGACATTTCATCACAACTGAAAAACTTTTGGTAATTGCGATCACTTTGCGGGACTTTGTGTTGTTTTGTAAACAAACAACATTCGCAAGCGTGCTGTCAAAAGATGTTGGTGTACGTGTGGCAGTTATTCCGTGTGTGTTTGTTTTATTTCGGTTTTATTTATATCAACCAATTATAGAGTCCATAGTTTAAGTGGAAAGGTGCCAAATGCATTCAATACATTTTCGGTTTTAATGCTTGTTTAGTATTATTAACACCAGAGTAAACGGACACAAATTTGAAACACGGTATCGAATGCGCCTAGATGTATGCAAGTATGTCAACGTGAAACGTCAAACGACTTGACCATCTCCCACAGTGCTGTTTGGGAAGGGGAGAGAAAAAAAACTTGTCATTGAAGTACGCATCGATTTTCCCCAGTTTTGTGCGAGGATTTTCCTCCGAAAGGAAAAACGGGTCCTTGCTGAGGATAATACTTGTTAAGCGTTACAAAGTACATCAAAATGGTGAACAACTCGCAGCGCGTGTTGCAAAGTGTGTACGGGTACGGGCGTCCGTAATGTATCCGACCGAGGAAATAGTGGCGGAGAAAATTGCACATCACAAAGAGTGTTGTTCTACGGGAGGCCTACGGAAAAGCTCGTCAGCTGCAGCGCCGCAGCATGTAATAGCAGCACACCGACGTACTGTGCCTCGCAGCTGCCATCCTTCTTCTACCGTGGTGCGAATCGATCGATTTTTACAATTCGCGTATCCATCGCAAGAAAATCGTCGTTTCGCTAGGGCTTGTACGTCGGAGGTAATTCGGTAGAAGAAAACACACACACATCCATTGCAAAAGAAACAAACTAACAAAGTCCACCGTAAAAAAAGAAAAGGGGAGGGGGGACCAATATGGATGTTGCAACGATGCAGCGAGCCGATGGTCAGGAGTTTTTGCACAACACAAACAATAACAACAATAACAATAACAGCAACAATGGTTCGATGGCATGCGGATTGGTGGAGGGTAAGGGCAAACTTGCTGCCGAGGCGGTGGCCAACGATATGGCGCGAGATTTCGTAACACCAAAGATGAGCTCAAGTGTGGCCAGCATACTCGATGATACAACGCCGAGCGACTCCGGTGTGCAGCTGCTGGATTCGGAATCGAGTGGTTTGAATGAATCGATGATTTCCAGTGCCGGCGGTTTCGAGTTCGATGGCGGTCCAACACCTCCACCGCCACTAGCCCCCATTTCGGCAGTATCCGCGTATGACGAGGAGGGCAAAAATAATAATAACAATTTCTCGTACCATGATCGTCCCGTAGCGGAGATGGAGGTGGAAGCGGCAGAAGAAGAGGATGGTGCGGGATTGACGGAGGCGGATCTGGATGCGGCGAGTGAAGCGAAACTGGCAGCGGATCAAGAGATAGGCGAAGGGATCGAAATCGATCTGGGTATGAGCACAAGCCAGGTGCCGGAGGAACTTATATCCAGCACCTGCTCGACGTTCGACACCGAGAACATCGTGTATCGGAGACGCATCAAGAAGGCGCCGATCAGCAAGACGCCGAAGAAGCGCGTATCGTTCCATGAGGATATCCTGAAAAACACCAAAACGGACAACATTCACATCGAGCACGGGTTTATTACGTACAAGACGGGGGGCGGCATGGGCAAAAAACCTGTAGCGAAGGGTCGATACTCCTGGTGCTCGGAGGATGATGCCGGTGGGTTGGACTACGGTGACGAGGAAGCGCAGGAAGGCAGACAGTACGTGTACCGGAATGCATGTTCCGATGTGCTGGACTATGGCAAGACGGATGTGTTTGAAAACGTCGAGGACGAACGGAATTACGTGAAGTACGATAATTCTGGTATCTTCGAGTACGGTCCACCGGAACGCCAGACGGCGAAAGCATCCGACCTGCGCGGCAAACCCCTGTACAAGTGCAGCTGTTCCGATTCCAACTCAAGCCTGGACTCGGGCGAGGGTGGTATCGTGCAGTCGACCAATTATCGTCAAGCGAAATCGAACAGCTGCGAGTGTATTGGGTCAAGCGGTGGAGCTACCGGACGGCGCGGCAAGCACAACGGCACCAACAACAATAACGTCATCTCGGACAACTGTTACTACAGCGAACCGAGCATTGAACATTTGGACGAGTTCAATGGCAACGTAACGGCGGGTGACGATGGCGGTGAACCGGTTGTAAAGTCGGTTTGGAGCAAGGAGAAGAAACCGAAGAGCAGCTGCCTTAAAAAGACGAAACGTAACAGCATCTTCACGAATGTGGTCGTGCCGGAGCACGATCTCAGCCGCAAGGTGAAGAAGTTTAACGTGCACCAGCGCCTATCGGTGATCGACAACAGTCGCATGATCTTTGGCTCGCTCAAGGACATCTTCGGTATTGCGCTGCCGGAGCGCGGCGTTCCGGAAGGCTCCGAAGATCTGTCGTCCGTGCGTGAATGCATTCCAGAAGCGCACGATGATGGAACGCTCGAGGATGATTTTACGCTGGTCCAGAAACCGAAATCCTTCCTGTCCAAGAGCCTGGATGGAGGATTCAACAGCCGCAGTGGTGGTCGTCCAAACGCGGGGCAGCAGAAAAAATACGTCCACAATGTAGACGAACAGCTGCGCCGCAAGAATGATGAAGATCTGTACGCGCCGAGCCGGAAAAACAGCGTGGAAGATGAATTGCCAGCGAGCGAGGAAACCATAGTTGACACAAACAAGGAAAGCGATCAGTCAGACGAAGAGAACGTCGCTGGCTCCACCACAAGTGCTGTCCTGGACCAGCAGCAGCAGCAACAGCAACAGATGGCGATGAGCGGGGTGAATGTAATGGTTGGCGGAGGCGCGGCCGGAGCTTACCGTAACAAGTTTATCATCAACGGCGAGAGTACGGTGTACGAGCATACCGGTGTGTCGTACTGCTTCGAGGACGGCCAGGACCGATCTCCGCAGGAGGAAGAAAAGGAACTTCCGGTTGGTGAAACGACAAGTGGCTCGTTTATTGGAAAGACGCAGATTAAAAAGAAACTTTCGACTATATTTCAAAAGATAAACGTCATAAGCTCACAGGCGTCCACGCCAATCCCGGCTCCGCGTCCCGGTGGCGATGGGGAAGGAGAACCGAGCACTGAACCGGGAGTAGCACAGGGTCAGAGAAGACCGTCGGGTGGTTCCGTTCTTCCCTCGCCACCGTTACCGAAGCCTTCAGAGAAGACGCTCATGGAGAGCAGTACGATCTCCTCCTGCAGCAGCGAGCATTCCGATCAACTTGGTGGAGCGTCGGGATCGAAATTAAGCTCGGGATTGAGTTCTCCTCATGGTAGCGGAGGAGCAACTTTCAAATCAAACCGCCACCTGTCATCGCCGTTGAAGAATAGATCGCTGACGACTACGCGCATGGAATCCGCTGCACGCCCGTCACGCATGAGTCCGGACCTGTTTAATCTTGGTGTTGCACCGCCGTTAGGATTGGCAGGCCGCAACCTAACTCAAATCGATCCACAGCTGGCCGAGGAGTTTGAGGACATCCTGACAGTGACGGCCACTAATACCGCCACCGAATCGTTGATCGAATCGGTAGAGCAACGGCAGCAGATCGACAAAAAATCGATCGTTGAGGATGATATCGTGATTCTGGATTATCCTTCCACGTCGGGCGCTTCGAGCTCGACCGTCCTAACGCCTAGCACTCCACAGGCCGAAGAGATAGTGCGTCCCGCAAGCCGACCGTCGTACCAGCGCGCCGCCTCACGCCACAACCCGATGACGTCGTCCACCGCAAGTTCCGCATCGACTGCTTCGAAAAGCTCGCTCATCAATCGGTTTCTGCGCAATGTTACGCAGAAGAAGATCCTTGAGGCGACGATCAAGCAGAATCCTTTCTTCCAGTCGAAACTGAACGGGGAGCGCAAGCTGTTTGAGAATCTCTGCCCGCGTGGACCGGTGCGACCCATCAACCGGGAGCTGGTGGAAGATTTGAACGCGGAAATAGCGATGGAAATCGAGCTGTCCTCCTCCGCCTGCCAGCTGGATCGCATCCAGCTGAACGACACATACGCCCAGTCGGGAACGGAAGGCGCCAGCCCGTTCGCACTCGGAGGCGTCAAGTTTGATGGAGGCGGTATCGGCGTTGGCGAGCTACCGGTGGAACTGTTTTCCGCAGGTCCGCGCCTTTCCATCTATCGCAACGACAGCGAGGTGCTAATGAAGGTGTTTAAGCTATTCAATGGATACAGCCGGGAGGGTTACATGACACCGGTGCTGGTGTTTCTCACCGACCGGACGCTGTACGTGACGGACCAGGTGCGGAACCGGCTGTGCAATAAGTTTGTGCTGCCGTATGCCGAGCTGGACGTGATATTGGTCGGACCGTACGGCAATACGGTGCTGCTGAGCAACTCGGCCCGGGACATGCAGCAGGTTCTGCTGGCCGGTGGACCGTATCCGGCCGAGGGGCTCGTGTCGAGTTTGGAGCTGTGCGCGCGTCGCGGCGGTTCGGTGCTGCCGGCCGTCGGTCAGCTGACGCTCGACCATTTGGCACCGCTCCAGGCCTTTGTGCGGGATCATTCGAGCGTTAGCCGGGAAGATTCGTGGAAATACTATGCAGTCGTCAATGTGCCGGCTGGTACGCTCGGCAGTGAGGAAGCACCGCTGGGCCCACACATCAAGGGCCCATTGATGCATCGGCGAATGTCACACGCAGGTTTCGTGGATAACTGGTCCGCAGGATACTTTTTGCTGAAGTGAGTCACGACTGAGGGACACCTTTTTTGCGGTACATGTCATTTAATGGCTGTTTTTTTTTTCGTTCCAACAGAGCTGGAGTGCTTTACCTGTTTGGAGATGCTTCCCAGAAGCTGCCAACATGGGCGGTAGCACTGGCCGAATGTCAAGGTGCCCGCCGTTCGGTGAATTCGGGACGACCGTACTGCTTTGAGCTTCTGCTCCGTACGGGAGCTCTTCAGCTGGCCGCACCAGACGAGTACGTGGCGTCCGATTGGCTGCAGGCACTGGTGCAAGCGGCTAGCGGGGTGAGTGAAACGCAGACTGTAACTTCAAAGGTTTGAATATTTTTTATTATTATTTTGTCACTTTGTCTAATCTAATCCTACCCTCCTAACCACCTAAATCAAGATACCATACATTGGTTTTAAGTTTTAACGCGAATTTGTTCTCTCTTTTCGATTCATTCAACCTTCAACAGTTGTTTGAGATGCAGGAACGTCGCCGTACACTCGGCTGTACGCTGATCATGACGTCCAACCATCTCCTAACGCTGCGGGAAGACTTCAGTGCACCGCTGCGTCGGAACACCAGCTACAGCACGGTGGGCGAGATAAGCAATCCGTCACCGACGCCGAACCCATCCGCGATGCAGCAGCTTCAACTGAATCTGTCATCACCCTCGAAGGAAAACATCAATCCGAACGCAACGCGTAGAAAGATCAGCAATGTGTCGAGTAATAATGGTGGGCAGGATAACTACAGCGAGGTGCGTAGCTGATGGCTTCTCATCGCGATATGCAATGTAACTCCTATCCATTTGACGATTCCACAGATAAGCTCCGTGCGGTCGAACTGCAGTACACCCACGCGTTCAAACGTTGGAGGCCAAACGATGGCTGCTGATCGACGCTCGAATGCTTCCAGCACCAGCACACCGACCAAAGGAAGTGCAGCAATGCAGCAACAGCAGCTGCTAAACGGATCGCCGGCAAGAAGTCTGCCACGGTCGGGAACCTCGGCCTGCGGTCCACCGTCGTTGGCGGACTTTTTCGCCGGCAGTGCCGAAGAGAAGAGCCACACCAATATGAGCAGCTTCTATGGGAAGAATTCGGGCGTTGAAGTGCTTACCTGTGCCAGCATCGATGAGATGTCTGCCGTAAAGATACCGGCCATCTCTTCCAATTGGTGGTGCATACTGGTGCGTGTGTATATTAGCTGTATGGAGAAGGGCAGTGTATTCTTACAACACATGTGCTTTCCGACATTCTTTTACAGGAATTTGAGTGTCAAGAGGTGCGGGAAAATTCGGACGATTTAGTAGTTTTCTTTTCGACCAGCGGCGAGCAGGAACGCTTCCTGTCCATGCTCGAATCCATCTGGCACACCAAAAAGGTATTAATCGTGCAAGGTGGCAACGTTTAGTTGAAGATTTTGTTTCATCGAGATTGTCATTTCACTTTTCAGAATGAAGCATTTCCGGCTTCGATCATTAGCAGCGACGATGCAGTTTACGACCACTGTTCCAAGCTGTTCCTGGAAATCAATCGCTCCTGGGAACCTTTGCTATCTGCGGCCCTGGGTTATCCGCAATAAACCTAAGGGGGGCGCTGCAAGCAAATGCAATACGAGCAACACGTCAGGCGAGTAGCGTAATTGTGTTCACCTAATTGTGATTATTACATTTCGTTTTACATCACCAAGCTTACGCTAAACGAAGAGCACCTTCCGAATAGCCACGATGGGAATGCTTGCAATTTTTAAGAGCGCGCAAAAGTGCAATAACTCAAAAGTATTACTAGTTTTATAGCCAAAACAGGGGGTAGGCAATTTCGAATTGAATTAAAATTGTTTTATTTTATTTTTTTACTAGCTTTGAATTCGATTCGTTGTCGTGCAGGACGTTAAAATATTCCAAATTTGCAGTGATGCTAGAGTGTATGCAAACGTGTGAACGTTTGTTCTAAATTTAAGGGCCCATTCGGCTTTTTGTGGAAAATGTCTCTGTAACAAATTTGCGAAGCTAGCTGTTTCTGTTTACTTTAATTGCAAACTATTTTAATCTTTTTTACCGTAAGAAGTTTGTTCTTTTTTTTCATCACATGATAAGGCATCTATTTTATAGAGAGTGATGCTCTCACGAATCTATCCACCAGCCATGACACGGGATAGCGATAATCATTACCAAAGAAACGTGGGGTGGTATGGGCCGACTAATGGTGACTAAAAGGTGGAAATCAAAACATTAAATAGGAATGCAAACACCCATAGACTAATGAATGCGTAAATAGCTCCTTAATGTGAATATCAAAGTGTCTTTCGCGATAGGAAAACAGAAGTGGAAGAACGATGTTTGGTCATATCTATTCTATATAAAACAGTGTACCCCTTGTTTCTAGACACTGTTCCCTCACCCTTTTCCATATAACAAAAAGCCTACACAATCGCCGCCCAATGCTTTTTTCCCCTAGAGCTTAACGCTTGTCGCTTCTAAGTGGATGGTGCCTAACCGGCCACCAAGCAAATCTAATCTAAAAAAACAAAAATATACTCCAAATGTGATTGATTTCTCATTCTCAATATAATAAGATTTAGGAAGAAAAAAAAGACGTACACACATGTATCTCTGAATATCTACTACTATCTCATCTGTTCTCTTGTGGAGGAAAGACCCCTGGTGCACAGCAACCAAATAACAGCAGTGCTCTCAGTTTTGGTTTAAGCAAGAAGCATCACATGAATGTTACCAAAAACTATATAAGTAAAATAGTTGAGCAAGAATGTTAAATCCGCATCCGTATCCCGCAATGCTGGCCCAATTAATTAAGCTAACCCCCATACAGAAAGAAAAAGTCGAAAAATCTAATTGTTACCGACAATACGTTTACACGAGGGGGGCAAAAACAAAAACATTCACATGGCTTCATCTTTTACCAGCTGGAAAATGCTGCACGATAAGTGGTCTATAAGAACGACAGCATCTCATACACTGATCACACTTATAAAACGAATCGTTAATGAGAGCATTACAAATTCGTATTTTTTTTTACTTTAAGTTCATTATTTCATCCATAACTCTCTAGTCAAATAAAAAAACTACGATGAAAAGCGATATGTTACGAGAAATTTAAATGTGATGCCGCAAGTTGCCGTATATAGGTTTTATAAGTTTTTCTTTTTGTTATGTGAACTCACGTTCGCTTTTAATTAGTTTTGCGAAACAAAAGTTTCCACTCACTTGTCGATATTAAGATAAATGCGTATATTTTGCTTATATTTATCGGTAGATTAAGTAAGATGATGGGAGTAACCGCTGTATGCGTTACAGTACACTTCGTTCAAACAATCCTCTTAAGCAAAAATATCTTCTGAATGTTTAGGATACTGTTACATCGTAAGCAAGCTTATTACACATACCCACAAAAGCAAGCATGAATTATACACACTCTGCATACTGGTAATAATGGCAAAAATATATATATATACACCCATAGAAAGATACTACCCCCCCCCCCCCCCCCCGCGCATTGTCTCGTGTCTCCCCCGTCATATATACGTATACATATATATATTCTTGTATAACAATTTTGTGACAGAAAAATAATACGAGAAGTTGCGGGCGAGGCTGTGTGTAGGTTGAGATTTTCGACCTCTGGGGCCGATCGTGTACTGACTGAGTAGTAGCAGCAGCAGCAAGAAAGGGGACCGAGTTTGGAGACGCAATCTGCCGTAATCTATGATCGTTTCTTAATTGAGAAGCAAGTAGGAGCAACTGGAAGGTCTGGCGAATTAGTAATAGTCTAGTAACTTAAAGCAAAAAGCAGGAAATCATCAAAAAGGCCGGCGTTCGTTGGCTGGACAAAACCCCTCAAATCTCACAACCACTTAGTGTTATGTTCAATTTTCCTTCCCTCCATCCAGGGGGCAAGATATGGCATAATATAACCAATATACTCGTTACAAAATAAACCCGGCCAACCTACTCTCTCTCTCTGTTTGTCTCTCTGTCTGTACTGCTGGATAAGACACAGCACACAGTTCGATTGGGTCAAGTGTACGAAAATAAAGAAAACTATGGTAATCTCATTGGCAAAAACGGAATAAAAGGTGATTGCAGCATCCGAAATGTAAAATTGCGGTTAACGATGTTAATTCCACCGAAGGATGGATCCCGCGAACTCTGGTCAATTCAAAATCTTCGCGCCGGCGAATGTAGCGGTCCATTCTTACTCGGGTCGGACGTTATAGGCTTCTTCCTGGATAAACCAGGACCAAGTTCGTAACGATGAAGGACCTCCGTAGCACCGCAATTACGCTCTTTCCAACGGCGAAACCCGAGACTCGACTATAAGGATGCAGGTTTGAAATGCATGTGAAGTTTATTACCATTTTTAAGTCCTCTTTTTCCCTACAACCTCGAGAGGTCTTGGCCTGCCATTTCTGGCTTTCTGTGACTTAATTACCCGTAGGTCTGGATGGGATTTGAACCCCGGGGTCCAGCCATGTGAAGACCGGCGCCGCTGTCGCCTCTGCCACCGGGGACCGCCGCTCATATATTAATAATGTTAATTGTTTTTAATGTTATTTCGTGTGTTAATAAGATCCTTCATGGGTGGCTGCTACGCGAGGTCTACGCGTTCGTCCCAACTTAATAAGGTCGCTCTAAAGATAACGTTTCATGCTTCGATCAAATTGGGGCATCCTGGGCACTGCAGTTTATTATTTCCTTGCACCGGATGAGTTTAGAGGAACTCCTAGCCCTTGGCTGAATATTCATCGAACGAGTAGGTGTTAACGGTCCCGGACGATAGGTTACAAGCGTTTAAATGATGTCCTTGCCTATGGTCATGCATATCGTAAGGATAGCTACTTTGTTCGTGATTTATCATTATTTTCCGGCATATTTCTCTGGTATCACGCTTCTCGTGTCCACTCGGTATGACGCCCTCTGAAACCCTTTTTTATCTCAACTAATATTGTCACGTTCTCTACACGAAACATTTAAATCTTTTTTTTTCTCTCGAATTGCTGGATAAATAAATGTTTCGATCGTACCTTTGGACCTTTTCCTATTGTTTTACTCAACAGAAACACGAAACATTTGCCCCTAGCAGCTCCAATCCAATTCAGCGCCATTACGATAAGTATCGTGAAATATTTCGCGTGTTGCAGGCTGGCTGGCAACACTGCCACAACTGCATCGGCCGTCATTGGATAAAACGAACGAACGACAGAGAGTGAGAGGGAGAAGAACGGGTTTTGTTTGTGTACATTGCGCTTGTGCGGGCCCGGGTAGCCGGGTATCGAGCGACGGGAAGGACGGTGAATGCCGCAGAGTGGGTCGAGCTGAGCCTGTCAACTGGTGCAAGGCTGAAGAAACAGGGGGACCGGTTCCGATGGGGAAAACTTGGTCAGCAGCACCAAACCTGTGATTGCCTCACAGCAGCAGGGCAATTTGCTAATCGGCGTTCCTTTCGGAGACCTGACCGCGTACGGCGAAAGTGCGTGTATCGTGAATCGTGGTGTCTTCTCATGCTCTCCCACCAACAACCAGCCCAGCTCGAGTGCAGGTGGTGGGGTTTTTGCGTGCTGCGAGTGGCCTGCCTTGTGATCGCATATCGTCCGATGTTGTGCTGCGCAAACTATGCCGTGACGATGACGGCGAGTGACGAAAAGAAGGCAACGAACGAATTATTGCCAGCCCCCGTGTGTGTGAGGACGGCTGCGTAAGAATAGCGCTTTCGCGAACTCCGTACCGTCGGTGGCAGCGGCGGCCAGTGGTTGGTTGTAGCGATATTTGCAAACGTGTAAAGCATCGCCAGTGCACAAAAGCAGGAACAATATGTGGTTGAAGTAAATGGTGTAAATTGTGGGACTGTGAAGCTAACCAGGATAGGTGCGAGAGAGTGAGAGGTCGGATAAGATCATCATCGCTTGTTTGAAGAACCTCGCTTCGGATAGCAGCAGATAAGTTGATAAAGTGGACAGTGACAACGACGGCGCACGATTACAGGTATGTCGTCTCAAGCACGGCTCACACCATGTCCGGTTGCGGATTATGTACTGCCGGAACAGGCGTCCGTTGTTATCTGCTGCTGTTGTGGGCCGCGGTTATGGTGGTGTGTCGACATCGCTCCAGCTTATCTAATTGTTCACGGACGGTTGAGACCACACCTCCGCGCCTGATAACACAGCAGATAAACCATTATCCTTATCAAGGATTACAGGGAGTGAGAAGCGAAAGAGCTGCTCTCACGATCCGCACAATCACTGCAATGCTAGCTCATCTCTCACACTAAGCACGTGTGGGCTAATTTGTGCTTAATTAGCTTATCCACCTTTGGAAAACTGGCACCAAACGACCTCGTGCTGCTCTTTTTATCTTCATAGGACTCGTCCCCCCCCAGAATGGCACAGACACGCCATGCGATGGTGGAATCCATAACGATAAAGCTTTCTCCGGGCAAGCTGTCGGAGTACCGGAATCTTTTGGCCCCCCAGTACCGTGACCACCGCGATATGACGAAACGATACAAGGTGACCGTTCCCTTCCCGCGGGACTGTCCTGTGACGCCGGCAAAGCTGAAGCAACTTGTACTAGCGAGCGGACGAATTCAACTACTTCTCGACGAGGTAAGGGTCGAGCGCGATTAATCCCAATTTAATGCCACACACACTGCCATCATCATCCGGCTTGCTTATCCGTTTCCAGCAATCATCAAGCGATCAAACGAAACGTGCCAAACTGGCGCAAACGATCGTGGAGCTGTTGGACGAGATTGGGCTGGCGGAAAACTTGCCCGTCATCCGGACGCTCGGCACGATGCTGAATGCCATCTTCGATCGCATCTACACCGGCGTGCTGGTGAACGAGGTAAAGCTCGAGCAGCTGCGAGCGCGCTTCGGCCGGCAAACGGTGCTCTACCTGCCGAGCCACCGGAGCTACGGTGATTTCATACTGCTGTCGTACGTACTGTTCTGCTACAATATCGCCATCCCGGGTATAGCGGCCGGGATGGACTTTTACTCGATGGCCGGCATGGGCAGCGCGCTGCGGAATACGGGAGCGTTCTACATGCGCCGGACGTACGGTAACGATCGCCAGTACTGGTACATCTTCCGGGAGTACATGCGCCAGCTGACGGTGGCATACGATCGGGGGATCGAGTTTTTCGTGGAAGGCACGCGCAGCCGCAGCAACAAGGCGCTGACGCCCAAAATTGGCCTACTGTCGATGGCGCTGGAGCCACTGTTTATGGGCGAAGTGCCCGATCTGCTGATCGTTCCGGTGAGCGTCTCGTACGATCGGCCCGTCGAGGAGCAGCTGTTCGTGTACGAGCTGTTGGGCGTACCGAAACCGAAGGAAACGACCCGCGGGCTGCTGAAAGCGTTAAGCATTGTGCGGGAAAACTTTGGCACGATCTATCTCGAGTTCGGTGATCCACTGTCGGCGAAGGATTACTTTGGCGACGGGTTGAACCGCACGCGGCATACGGTTGCGCCGACCTTCGCCCAAACGTTGGCCAAGGAGGAGCGGGTGGCGATCCAAAACCTGGCCAACGATGTGGTGCACCTGCAGCAGCACCGCATGGTACTGACCACCTTCCATCTCGTTGCACTGTACTACAATTACAAGAAGTACCACGGCCAAGCGGTAACGCTCGGCGAGCTGGTGGACGGTGTGGCCTGGCTGGGCCGCGTGCTGGAGGATCTCGGTGCGATCACGGAGGTGGAGGGCTGTGCCGATGTGGAACCGCTCTGTCTGGCGGCGCTCGATGTGCACCGGAACATTCTGCAGCTTACGGCTGACCGGGTGCTGACGATCGCTCGCACGTACCACGACTTTAGTCGGGTCGATAAACGAAAGCTGAAAGGGTACAATCTCACGGACGGCGTGATGAAGCTTGCGGTGCCAATTTTCTCTCTGCAGCTGTACTGCAATCCCTGTCTGCACTGGCTGGCCGTACCGGCAATGGTTCTGCTGGCTGCACGCAGCCTTACCGTGCCAACCGCCTCTGGCAGTACGGTGCGACGTGCGGATCTTGGGCGAATGGTGCAAGAGTTGAGAAACTTGTACGGGCTGGAGTTTGTGCTGTACGCACGGCGTGAGACGGTTGAGTTTGATGCCGCGCTGGCCCATCTCTATCGGCAGGGTTTGTTACGGACGAAGCCAGGGGGTGATCCGGAGCAAACGTTACACTTCGCTGAACAGCACACCGATCAACGACAGCTGGCTAACGTGTATCTTAGCGCGCTTGGACCATTCCTGTGCACCTACCTGCAGGCGCTAGAGGTGCTGCTGGGCCAGTTTCGAGCTAGGGAAAAGTTCACCGAAAAAGAATACCTTGCCGCAGTACAGCAGCACGTGGAGCAGCAGCTATTGCGCCAGGAGCGCAACGTTCACCCGTACTGTCTGTCGCTGGACAGCATTAGTCTGGCACTGCACTCTCTAGTCACGGTCGGTGCAATAAGGAAATCGAAAAGGTAAGTGCTCGAAACCGGTAATCTAGCTCCACTCGAGTCCCTAATGCACCCTTCTGTTTGTTTGTACTCGGCAGAGATAACGTGTACTGTTACGATCTCGGTACGGACGGTATGCTCGAGTCCGTAAACCAACGACTGCGGTGCTACTGTACGCTGCTTCCCTTCGAGTATCTTACATTCCAGGATGCGGTAACGGGATGTAAATTGTAAATCCAGCACCATGGACCGTTATGCTCATTACCACACTCATGCTTGGATGCAATTACTGTGTAAAGCTTACTTTTAACCGTAACGACACGGGCACTCGTTGTCACCACCTAAAAACGGGCTGCCGGAGCAATACATTTTGTTTTTTACTATGTATAGTGAACGGTTAACGCATTTCGTTAACTGACTTTGTTTTTGGTTAGGATGTTTAGTGAATGGATTGTACAATTTATAGAATGCATTTATGAATTTACGAGGGAATAAGGGTGCGCTTCAAGACATTACACTGCAAGAGATACAATAAAAGAGATCGTTCTGTGGGGGAGAATAGTTCATTTTAAATCGTAACAAGCATACCGGGTGTTAATTGATTTATGAAGGAGCAAAAAATATCGAACGGTATGCAACAAGCCCTGTTGTGGAATCTCGTACAAGCTTGCAAGGCGTGTTGGAGGCTAGCAACGATCAACTCTGACCCTTACTTCTATCAAGGATAAACGGCAGGGAGGTGCTGTGGTGGAAGGACTCTTGGAATCTTCTAATACTTGATGACACCCCGTTCGACTACTAGGCCTTCTGGAAGATGTGGCTTGAACAACAGGGACTCTTCTACTACGAGGTGCATTGGCATTCGAAGCCCTTCATCCGGTCAGGTCTCTTGGAAGAAAAGGTTCCTTGGAAGAGTATTGGAAAGGAAGACTTCTTATGCGAAAAGTTCCCTTAGACAGGAGTCTTTTGGAAGAAAAAGACATCCTGGTGACTATCTTATTGCACTGCTCTTGGCAAATTGAATTCCCATCTTGTAACGTCTTTTTTAAATCGTTTTGGCCGACGCAGGCGCCGCCGCCGACCTGTCAAACGAGGTTGTTTGTGTTATGACAGATGTTTACTTTCTCTTTTTAATCCCTTATGTTTCTTGGCCCTAATCGCAGCAGCCGTTGGTTGGTGGTCGTTGTCGTTGCCCTGCATCGGTGATTTTGCATTAAAATCGCAAACGTTACATTCCGTCTGCACATTCCTGCCATTCAGTACGACCATCGTCGGTGTTCCCGTGTCCGAGAGTAATGTAACCCCCCCCAGTTCGTTGCGTGAAACGGGAGATGTTGCTAGTGGGGCGAAGGAAAACGGAAACATGGGTGCACAGTTTTTCGGTGGGCGATGAAACGCGCAAGTACAAGGGCTTCACCATCTATCGCATCACTTCGATTGTAGGTGGCTGTGAAGCAATGCAAGAGCTTCACGAATTCTGTTTTTCCCTCGAGTTGTGTTTCATTTGTATTGTGGTGGTGTGTGTTTATGCTTGTCTTGTAGGTATTTCCCCGATCGCATCCCGAAGGCCTTACCCGTGTCACCTTATGGAAGCGTTTCAGCGAGGTGAAAAAGCTCTACAAAGAGCTCGCACGACGCCACCGTGAACGGCATCTACCCGGCACGGTCCCAGCACTGGCGGAACATTCCTACTTTAAACGATTCGATCCCGCGGTCATCGAAGAGCGCAAACAGTACATCTTGCAGCTGTTGGAATTTGCTGGCCAGGAGCCGCTGCTGTATCGGTCGCACGCCTTTCTTAGCTTTTTCACCCGCGGCATTGTGCCGGAGAAGGAGGGCTCGGAGGCGTGCGTTCTAGAGCCGACAGACGATGAGGGCGAGCCGGTGAAGCAGAAGAGCGCGTCAAGCAATGGAGGTGGCAATATCGAGACAATAAGAAAGCAACTGGGTATAGGGCATTCGGATGAGCTGAGCCTGATCGATCCGAGTCGCGATGGACAGGACGGTGGCACGGGTACGGATGGTTCGTGTACGAGTGGTGGTGAGGAAGCCGATGAAGGTGATACGATCGATGGAAATGTTATCATCAGTCGACACATAGGTGCGAACCCTGCTCCATTACCGTTGGCCAGCGCTGGCGGGTCACTAAACGATTCAATGATTTCCGAAACAGCATCAAGCACCACGTCCGAACCAGAACGGCAGCAGCAGCAGCCGGTGGGCGAAACCATGGCAACCATGGTGGATGTAGAGCCGGCCATGGATTATCTCGTAGCCGCCGCAATGATATTTAGCAAGGCGGTTGAAGCAGAAGCAAACGGTGACTATCAGCGCGCATTCGAACAGTACAAGGCGGGCATCGATCGGTTGCTGAGCGGCGCGAAAGATGATGCCAACGTGACGCGCCGTAAAATTGCCAAAGAAAAGAGCTGCAAATATGTCGCGAAAGCGGAGGAAATCTACGAACGGTTCCTGGAGCAGTCGGTGGGCTCGAACCCGGACGAGCAGCTGACGATGGGTCCGCTTACGTACGACGATCCGAGCTCACCGATCCAGCTGCTGGAACGGCCGCTCAACTATCTTTCCCGCTACAAGGTGGTGAAGGTGATCGGGACGGTAATGCAGGTGCAGGATGTAACGGACAAGAAGTTTTACATCATGAAAAGCATCCGGCGGCCACCACCGGCCGGTATACCGTTCTCGAGTGCGGCCGTCTTCCCGCAGGATGTGCCTTACATGGTGCCGCTGATTGCCTACTTTCAGGCGTCGGATGGGGGCATTTTCTTGCTGCTGCGGTTGGTGTGTGCTGGCAAGCTGTGGGATTTCATCCAATCTTACCGTAAGCCGGCGAGCTATTGCCCATTGCCGGAAGAGTTGGCAATGGGAAGTGAAGAGATTACGGATGGCAAGTTGACGGTTTCGGAGGAAACGGTCGATGGCACCGTGGAAGACGCGAAGTCCGTGCAAATGGAGCCGAATTGCTCTGGGTACGATTCCGGGTTTCTGGAACTGGTCAATGAGTATAGCAACGGTGCAGATTGTAGTAGCGTTAATGGAGGGAGCTTGGAAGACCAAAATGAAGAGACGGATGAGGTTGCATTGGAAGCGCGACCAGATGAAGAGAAAGAGCACGACGATGAAAAGCAACCGGAGGAACCGGAGCTCATCATTCCCTCGTTCGATGCACTTTCGAAGGACATGGACGTTCGCGAGCTGCTTTCCTGCAGCCAACGGTTACTGAAGGCCGTCACACAAACGCTGGAAGAATCGGGCGAGCATTCGAATGTTGCCACCCAGCCGGATTCTAGCAGCAAGGCAACGGCAACCTCAACACCCTCCGAGGGGCAGGAACATAGCAAATCTCACTCTAGTCAATTAGGTTTAGCGAGACTGCCAAGTATTAGCGAAACGACATGCGTTAACGAGCCGACGCCGGATCTTCTACCGGAAGGTAGCGTTCGACGATGGATCAGCGAGCTGGTGATCGCGGTCGATAGTTTACATTTTAACGGTATTGTGTGCGGGTAAGCGAGCTTTTTCCGAAGGAGATTGTGATCGTGTTAAAGAAATCGTTTAACATTTGCTCTTCCCCTTTCGGCAGTGATCTCACCATGGATAATCTCTTGCTCGGCCCGGAGGGACAGCTGATGCTGACGTACTTTCATCGACGGGGTGAATCGTACTTCTACCAATCGGGCGGCGCTCAACCGGCTCCGAAGCAAACCGCGATCCGGGAGCTGTACGTCGCACCTGAGCGACCACTCGAACCAAAGTCCGACTTCTGGTCGATCGGCGTCATTATGTTCGAGATGCTGACCAAGCGCAAGTTCGTATCGTGCCATCCGTCGGGTGTGTTCTGCTATCACGAGGTACAGTACCCCGAGGGTGTGGAGCTATCGACGGAGGCACGCGCACTGCTGGAAGGATTACTGCAGCCGGACGTCGAGCGGCGACTAGACTTTAAGCAAATCATTGCAAGTGCATTCTTCCGCGCAGTCGACTGGAGCGAGGTAAAACGGCGCGGAGTCTCAATGAACAGCCCCCATGCTGGATGCTGATAGGCCAATCCTTTCCATGTAGTTTGTACGTATGAAAATGAGCTGTGTATGTGTGTTTAGGATGCAACAGCGAACAATAAACAAACAGTTTGATTATGTATTCTCCAAACGGATACTTGTCGCGTGTTTAATGTGCCGCCTCTTGACCCGTCTGGAGAAAACGCTTATATATTTTCATCCTTCGATCTGCGCCTCGCCCTACACAAACATTCCCAGCACTTTCACTCGAATGTACACCGCGTCATCACACCACTTCACGCCTCGACGACATGCTCCTTCGCTTCCACCAGCGGCTCCGGAACCTTGAACTTGGGTTCGCTGCGTGGCGATGAGTACACGATCTCGTCCTTCGGCTCCACCACGGACACGTTGTCGGGCAGGGGCTTCTTCGGGCCGATCTTGCCGTTCGGATCCCACGGCAGCATGATCTTGACCTTGATGCCGAGCACACCCTGGCGCAGCAGTACGTGACGGGTGGCGGTGTCGACGTAATCGTTGCACGGATCACCGGAATGGATCATTAGACCATCGACGAACTTCATCGACTTGGCACGCTGACCGCGCAGCTTGCCCGACACTACCACTTCGCAACCCTTGGCGCCAGACTCCATGATGAAGCGCAGCACACCGTAGCAGGCACGACGCACGGCAAGCCCACCGATCAGCTTGTAGCGGAGCGATTCGGCCTGAGCGATGGCGCACAAACCGCGGGTGGCCACCTTCTCAGCGTACAGCTCGACGGTGCCGGGAGCGAAACCGAAACTGGAAATTTTAAAACACAAAACCAAAAGCCATTAGTAAGCCTCGTTCGTATTTCCTTTCTAGATCGGGATGATGGTCTGGAGGGTGTTGGATAGTACGATGCTTACCGCTTGCGGACGACGGCAGTCAGCTCACGGATACGGCGACCCTTCTCACCCAGCACGTTCTGGGTGCGGGTGGCCATGATGATAATTTCTGTGCGGGTCGGCGTAACACGGACCTCCACACCGGAGTATCCATCTTCGGCCAGCTCACGAGTCAGGAACTCGTTGAGTTCAGCATGGAACATGCCATTGGCCACGAACTGTGGAAGAAACAATCAACCAAACGAAACAGAAAGGAGTTAGTTTTCACTATTGTTTACTCTACACCTCGCTAAAGGTGCGGATCATAGCAGCCGGTTTCATGTTGGCGCTCCGGCAGCGAGCGACAGAGAGGTTATGGCTAATCACAACAATTTCCTGACTTGACGGTTCAGCCACACTGCAACGAAATGAACTTTGCCTCACGTTCACAGGGCTCCAGCGCAGTGGGACGGATGTTATGTCCATGCCGGGGCCAAAGTCACTATGTATTTACAACCGGAAGCCTTCACATCATCACACCCCGCGCACACACACACACTAACGCAGCAGGCTTCGCTTTCGGTATCTCCGTCAGCCGCCAGCAAGGGTAAACTTTGAATGTTGATTTATGGTAGTGAAATTGCACCGATTAGCCATATTTCTGCATCGCTCACTGCACGGAACCTTGATCCTTCGATTGGTACGTAAATTTGTGGCAAAAAGGCGTAATTACCCGGCGTTTTTTCGACACGGTGTTATACATTTTGTCCGAACCACAACTTGTGTAAAACGTGGTAGAAGCAGAAAAGAAAGATGTCAGATCGGTCGGATTGGAGTGTGGATGAGAGGGGGTGTAAAGGGAAGGCGAGCGATGGGTGAAGGGAGAGAGAGACGATTTGACGGATGGTGAACGGAGGTCGATCAAAGTCGACATAGGAAACGCAGAGATCAAGCGCGAAACGCATGTAGAACTGTCAAATGAGGAATGCCTGCGTTTTTCGGAATGTTTGTTAAAAATGTTTTTATAATTTTACACCTACTAGATAGTAAAATAGCAATGTGCATAATAAAAAAGACATTATTTTGCTGTGATACGAATAAAAAAATATTCGCAATGAGAAAAGCGAAACAAAACGGGCAGAAAAATATTTTCCTGACAGGCACGCGTTTCCTATGTCGGCTGTCAAAAGAACGTTTGCGTTGCACGAGCGAACGACAGCGCCCCCGACACCGACGGTGGCGGATTGTTCAACCACTAACCTCAAAAGGTTCTTTTCCCGGAGTGTGTTTCACTTATTTACACGTGTTTCAGGATGGCCCCTACCGAAACAAAGGCCGCCGCGCCGGCCAAGGATGGCAAGAAGGTCCGCAAGGACCGTAAAAAGGTCCAGAAGGTCAACAAGTACCCGGCCAGCCTGCTCACGAGCGGAATGTACCGTATTGTGCGGCGTAAAATGATCAAAACGCGCCTCCCGTACTCGTCCGATGCCGAGAAGAAGACGAAGAAGCCCGTCACTGTTGTGAAGAAGATTGGCGGTGCCAAGAACGGTGGTGAACGTACCGTGCTGCTCCGTAAGAACAAGGCCGATCTGCCGACCAAGCGTTTCCCGAGCAAGCCCACTACCAAGGCCTGCTTCCGCAACCACAAGCGCAACATCCGCAAGTCGCTGAAACCGGGCAAGGTGCTGATCCTGCTGGCCGGCCGTCACAAGGGCAAGCGTGTGGTGCTGCTGAAGGTGCTCCAGACCGGGCTGCTGCTCGTGACCGGCCCGTTCCAGGTGAACGGTTGCCCGATGCGTCGTATCGCCCAGAACTACGTCATCGCCACCGATACGCGCATCAAGCTGAAGGACCTGAAGCTGCCGGAGCACATCAACGACCGGTACTTCCGTCGCGTTCACCCGAAGAAGGACACGCGCGTCGAGCGGGACATTTTCGCCCGCAAGGAGTTCAAGTACGTGCCGACCGAGCAGCGTAAGGCTGACCAGAAGGCGGTGGATACGGCGGTGCTGAAAGCCATCAAGGGCCACAAGGACGGCAAGCTGATCGTGCGCTACCTGAAGTCGATGTTCTCGCTGCGCTCCAACATGTTCCCGCACCGTATGAAGTTCTAGATTGTTGGTATGAGTGAATTGTGTCGCCAAATAGGATCGGAACTAGCGACGCAGGGGGCGCGTGTAGGGGGACAGCAGGAGGGAAGCAAGGAGTCGGCAGTGGATGTGCGCGTGTAAACAAAGTGCAACCCCGAAACTGCCAGGTGGTGGCCGACGATGAGGATTACTTTACACTAATAACATCCCACACGGCTGAGCTCGGATCAGCGTTAAGGAAAGAATAAAATTTAAAGATTATCTCTTTAAATAAGAACCGATGTACGAAGGTGTATGTTTTTGTTGAGGCGTTTACATGATGATAAAGCACCGGCCAGGAAATGCTTGGAAGAAATGGTGGCGCGGTCGACTAATTTTGCTTGGTAAACTGTTTTTATTTCGTCCGTTTCGACTCTAGTTCGACTACGTTGGATGGTTTTGTTGTGGTGGCCGGGTGGTACGCTTACTTCACATTCTTCTCATTGGGTTCGTAGATAGCTTTCAGCAACGTAAAGTACGAGAATGATGTGCTAAGGATCTGTTTGGTAACAAAAAAGAACACACGATTTTTAGGCAATAATCATCAAAATCTGCCAGAAACCACCGTGGGAACTACCTTCGAATAACTGGCCAGCGAAACGATGGAGAATTTCAGCGCCGTAAGCTTCTGCACCGTCGTTGAGCGTAACATGACGAACAGCAACGATCTCTGGTAAGCAACGGACGCTCCGATCCACTGTCCCTCGAAGGCACTGTAGGGAATTTGTGAGCTCTTTCCGTAGAAAATCCGTAGAGAAAAAGAGAAAGCGCATATTAAAATCTGTTCTTTCCTTCTCCCATCCTGCTGCGATGCTGCCGTCATCCCGTACCGCAACGATCAGCTTGTTACCGTAGTAACACAGCAGAAAAACCTGCACCAGCGAGGAGACGAGAAACAGCACAAACTTAAACAGATCGGCCGGCGTTATACCGGCCGTGGCCTGAAACCCCACCAGACAGATAATGACCGAACTGCTAAGGAAGTTAACCAGCAGGGACGGTGAGAACATGTGCTCCAGCTCACTGCACAGCTCGATCACCGCCTGATGAATGCGCACACACTCGTGCAGCTCCTGCTGGTCACCCGGGCGCGCATGCTTCAACCGGTACGCCACAATGTCGAACTGCAAGCAGACCAGCAGCACAATGGCGCAGAACATCAGATCGGTCGAGAGGTAAAACACGGCCGACACGAATCCACCCCAGTTCTGGTGCAGGAAGGTCACCTCGAAGTAGCCGGGCTCGTGCCAATCGTACCAGTACCACATAAAGTACGGCAACTGCTTGTGCCACGTCCCATCGGCACAGTAGCCCGCCACCATCGATACCAGCGGCAGCAAGTTAAACATCCAGATCAGGGTCATGTACAGGATGGAGAACGATTTCATCACCACCTCCGATTCGCGGTTGTACTGAAACACGCCGTACCGCTCCTGGAGGGCTGCCGACTTCGGGAACAGTGCCTCGAGCCGGTGCAGCATGTCCGTTAGCTTCGTTCCGTTCAGCTGGATCGTCATGATCTTCACGAAGGACAGGGCGGTAAAGCCCATGCACGGTGCCAGTGCCGTTAGTTGAAGAAAGTTGGTAAAATTACCCGCCGCCTTCACGAAGTAGATGTGCTCGATGATCAGACAGAAGCCGGTGTTGGCGCACGAGCTCCAGAACAGCAGCTGCTTGAGGTGTGCCTGAAGCGTTCGCCGCGGTTCACCGTACCGGGCCACACCGATCATGGTGAAGAATATTTCCGGCACACGGATAAACGATTCGAATTGCACCAGCTGATCGGTAGAGTTTGCTGGTGGCATTTTTTTTCTTCTGTGTGTGCCAGAATCAAAGCCTCTATAAAGCAACTTATAGTAATCGTTTGAAGTTGTGCAGTGGTTGTGCTGGAGTGGTCGGTATTTAAAGGAATTGGAACGCGGACAAGCGTTGATAACATATGCACTGATTGAGCACTGATGAGTTCCCGCCCATTGCATTGGTGAACTCGTGAATACATAGATTATGGATGGAAAGGATCAATACAGCTTTGTGGAGTAGACCTGAGTAGACCAAGAGTCGGAACTCTGCGCCCAAAACCAGAACCGACAGACCTCCAAGTTCAGCGAACATCCTCAACATAAAGTCAATCGATCGATACGTTTAACGGTCTATTGGAAAAATCCACCCCGAGAACCACACACACGTGACTAATGAGGCTGAGATTCTTAGGCTATTTTTAACATCCCCCTTTTACGGGGACATACTACTCCTGGTGGTACATTGTGTGAGCTTGTTTAAGATACATAAACACTTGAACCGTTTTTAGGTACGATGCCATATTCCTGGGACCTAACGTCGGTATTTTTATCGATATTTTCATGTTAGGTGTGGCGTCCGATATGGGGACAGCAGAGCAGAGCTTGAAGTCTATTAATGAGATGCCTTGAGACGCACTCCAGAATGCAACCAAACGGGTCCGGGTTCGAGTACTTCCTTTTTATCCCCTTACCAGTAGTCGTCCAGAGCTGGGGCAGTGCACGAGCGCACACCCTGGACTGACACTCATGTGAGGGAAAAAATGGAAGGTGTCGAGTGTGCGTAGTGTCCATGTCCAAGAAGCGGGCA
The DNA here is from genome assembly GCF_013141755.1 of Anopheles stephensi. Taxonomy (NCBI): domain Eukaryota; kingdom Metazoa; phylum Arthropoda; class Insecta; order Diptera; family Culicidae; genus Anopheles; species Anopheles stephensi. The sequence continues at coordinate 62,041,662 of NC_050202.1, read as the reverse complement.
AATCAACGGTAGCCCAAAGTCAATAGACCCAAAAGTTCTATATACTCGTATTTGCTTCTGTTTGGATGTGTAGCATTGCAGACTTTTGCAGACTTCTTATTCCCCCCCCCCCCCCCCCCCCTGTGGTAAGTGTCCTCTGCGGTGCGGAAGATCTGATTATTACACCACCGGGAGGAACACCTTTCAGGCTACAGAGCCGGGGTCTAGCTCACGCTCCGTAAGTAGTCGTCCATACAGTTAGATAACTCGAAGGACACAATTACGCGCTCTTGTGGTGCATACAACACTGCTACATGATGTGGCTGTGTTAAGTGGTACACCGACGTACCGTCCATAACCTTCCGCGTCCTTCCTTTTTTCCCCACAATACCTGTGCAGAGGGGGCCTTACGCTTCAGAGATTCTGGCGCGCGTATCGGAGCTCTGCAATCTGGGCGAAACCTCCTATCTGGCTCTCCGTCCTTCCCCCTATTCCTTTATCCTTCCACTATTGTTCGACCACAGTTGGTGGATGCAAACGAACTAGGAAAGGGTTGGGTGGGCATGGCCTGTACGTGTGCTTCCTTGCCCCTAAAGTGCGGAAAAAGGGATGACAAATTTAAAGCGACTAATGAGCCCGACTGGGACAAACCACACACACAAACACACTCTCGTAACATGGTGGAAGGAACCGAACCACTGCAGTGGTGTAGTGACTGCCGATGATGGGCCGCAGAAGATGAGAGATCAAGGACACTCGAGGACACACAAAGAAGCGCACCAGCAGCAGCAGCAGCAGCAACAATAATGGCAGGAAGGAATACGACAAAAAAAAAGGAAGGTGGAGAGAGAATAAGGACGGAGGACGAGAAAAATTGGCGCATCCTCCATCCCGCGAGGAAAAGCATGGAAAGTGTCCATCAGGGGTATCTAGCGGAGGGTGTGGGGGGTGGGGAGGACGGTGGAGGCTGTCCTGTTGGAAATCTATTTAAGAGCGACCAACCGCAGAAAAACGGTTCAGTTTCACGTTTTATCCCGTCCGTGAGTGATCGTGAGCTTGTTGCGCCCAACCGGTGTATCTGGTCCGGTGACTAACGCATGTGTTGGGATACTCTCAGCCCCTTTTGGTGCATCCGTCCGCGGGCATAACAGCAGACATAGGTCGATCCAAACTACCCGCTAATGATCGGTGATCGATGGGTGTGCGGCCGGTGGTGGTATTCGCGTGCGGGCAATGCTTTGATGCCGTGTGCAAAAATCGTTGAAATGTGCAGATAATGAACCCGGCGTTCACTGCTGGCTGGTTGTCCGTTAAAAAAAAACCCCGGTCCCCGTTGTGTGTGTGAACCGTTGTGTGTGTCCGTTGAACGAAAAACCTCCTCCCCCGTACGGGAAGTGTGGCGCGCTCGCCGACAAATTTTGCTGCCAACGACAGAGTTTCACGAACGAGCGGAAACCAAAAACCAATAAAAAGGATATCTTGAAGGATAAGCTGTTGGCGGCACGGTGCGAACACGTGTCAAGCGTTTTGGTGGTGAGTATTTGAATTGGTTTGGTTTGATAAGCTCAGGATTACCAGTTAAAGCCCGAGCGTGTGGCTAAGGGTTGTGTGCATAGGTCACTAGTGTGACCTAGATCAGACAAAGCTTAATTCGAAGATTAACATTTAAATTGACCGTTTGATTCACTTCAAAAGTGAACGGCATTGTTGGCTAGCGCTATTTTAAATACTACGCTCGATGGGATTTGATCCCCGTTCCTGCCGTGTATCCGGCAAAAAAATGATCAAATAAGTGTGGCAAAAGTGCTGGACTACACTCTCTGGGGCCAGAACTAACCGGAGGTTGTCCTGAGGGGCCGTCGTTCAGAGTGTTGTCCCTTCGTCGACCCAAGAACGGGTTCACTTTTCCAGTTCGGGTTTCAATCCTTTCAAAAGCCTTTCAAAAAAAACCACAGTTCGCAAACACGGAAGAGTTCTTCAGCACGAGGCCAGAGGCCGTGGATAATCCACCCGGGGCCTCTTGAACCTTTTGATTCTTCACTGGGAAGGATTATTCAGCTAAGGAGATGACGAGAAAGGTCAAGCAAGGCTAGAAATGGTAGGCTGGCTGAAAGCTGCTGGCCAACGGGCCAATGAGTACCACCTTTTAGCACGCAGCTCATTGAGCATGAGTTTACAAATTGCATACATGCAGGCGCATTCCAGCCCAACGCGAAGGATATTTTTTTGTCCTCTTGCATTTGCTTCTGAGCTGCCAAACAAACGTTTTTTTAAGTTTAAGTTTAAGTTTTTATGCTAGCTTAAATTACAGTGTTAAATTATCAGTGCTTCATTTCAATTTCCCAGTGACGCTTATGCTCTTTTGTTCTCTGACTAATTTACTGCTTTGAGTTCCTTTTTCCATCGTATTTATCTTTCGTTTTTCGTATTTCGTTTTACATAATTCTCTTTTCATTTATATTTCTTCAAATTGTTCGTTTTATTTGCAATTTTTCGCTCTACTTTCCATTAATTATATATTTCTTTTGTTATGTACTTTCTTTTTTTCTATCTCGTTATAATTATAATTGTTTAATTTGCAGTATTTTTTTGAAATTGCTTACTTTCATAATGCGCATACAAAAAATCGGTTCCCACTTACTCATCCCCCACCCTACACATATTAGGAGCCCAGGAGATCTTTTTTTTGTTCTATTTGTGGGCTCAAAACCAGGAGCGATAAAAATGACTCCCATCGCTCTCACACACCCTTGCAAGGATTTAAGGGCCGCCATTGTGAAAAACGATTTGAAGTAATTATAAAAATAGGAAAGCCATACACCCCCATGCTTCCCAGTCCTGAGCAGAGCTGTTTCCTGGTGATGGGGACACCCCCCCACCCTCTTTTTATCGAGAGGTTGTGTGTGTCCTCCTCTCCACGTGTGTTCCCCAGGGGGAAAGCGGCGAGCATGATGATTACGCTACACCTCCTACCACGGCCATGTGCTTCAGAATGCTGGACGTAGAAGCATGTGGAGTCGGAGCGCCGCATATCCGGCTGTAGTCACGAAGAATCGTTTGCATTCGCGATTATCGTGACACTATCTTTTGGGCGGGTGGGCGGTATGAGGACGCGCGACGGTGTGTACCTAAACGGTGGCGCACCATTGGTGCAAAAATCGCTGACAACGACTTTCTTGTTCCGCTTCCGTGCCTGGTGTGTGTGTGTGTGCACTTGTCAACATACACAGCTTCTGGCGATGCCGTTGGAAGGGCTGCGGCTCATGCCATTGTTCTTGCCAATGGTGGATGGTGTGGGCGAAGGTGGCATAATGCTCGGCTCGCGCTCCCATCGAAGCCGCTGTACACGATTCGCTTTAGCGAAAAGCTCTTCACGCGCTGGAGTCTTGCCCACCGTTACCGATAATAGGTTCAGCATTGACACAGCGGATAGGGCCGGCAAGTGAGGACATCAAGTGGCATCTTCAGAAAACGGGCGATGATGGACGGATCCCTGGAGGGATCATTGCGGTAGTTGGACGACAAAGACCGCGTTGGAAAACCGTACCATGTGCACCGGTTTGTGTGACCGAGGCCACATGAGGGTGTGGAGGTATGGCGCTAGTTATGACGTTAATCGCTTGTTCGACCGCACCATTCTACCTGCTTCCCTGGAGGACCTGCTTTTCGCACCAAGAAAAAAAGGGCACAAGGAAGAAAAGGATAATACCCGTTCCGGGTCCGCGGGTCCCATTGTTTGCCCTGAATGGCAATTGTTTCCGGTGCATGCCCGGAAATGGTTGATCTTCCGATGCGATGTCATGCAGAACGATTAGCAGCGGGCCTACAGCTTTATCTCTGCTGCCGCTGCACATAAGGACATCCCATGCACATCCGTCCTTTTTTTTTGTCCTTGCTGTTTGGTCCACAAATTGTGTACGCTTTTTCTTCTTTTCTTTTTTTTTGTTTGTTCTTTCTCACCAGGAAAACTGAAAATACAGCCACGGACATGGTGCTGGTGCAGTGTGCGATAAGCGGACTGTTGGTGATAGTGGCACAATGCGTGCGAGTAATCAACGGCGAGTATCAGTAAGTAAGCTTTGCAAAAAGGGGGCGATTCACAGCAAAGCAGATGAAATATGATTTTCTTCCCTCCCCAACATCGTCAGAACAAGCCTCACCTTCAACGAAATTCTGCCCGAAGATCCGAAGCTGTACGACAAGATGCGGCCACCGAAGAAGGATGGTCAACCGACCAGCGTTGCGTTCCACGTGACCGTCATGGGGCTGGACTCGATCGACGAGAACTCGATGACCTATGCGGCGGACATCTTTTTCGCGCAAACGTGGAAGGACCATCGGTTACGGTTGCCGGAAAACATGACGTCCGAGTACCGGTTGCTGGAGGTGGACTGGCTGAAGAACATGTGGCGGCCGGATTCGTTCTTCAAGAATGCCAAGTCGGTCACGTTCCAGACGATGACGATCCCGAACCACTACATGTGGCTGTACAAGGACAAGACGATCCTGTACATGGTGAAGCTGACGCTGAAGCTGTCGTGCGCGATGAACTTTCTGATTTACCCGCACGACACGCAGGAATGTAAGCTGCAGATGGAGAGTCGTAAGTACGGGCGAGGCCCCATTTGTGCAAGTAGGTTCGGGAGTTGGAGTCCGCTAATTGCTTGCTTTGCGTGTTTTTTTTTGTTTCCGTGGTGAAGTGTCCCACACGACCGACGACATGGTGTTCCAGTGGGACGAGGAGGTACCGTTGGTTGTGGACGAGCATATCGAGCTGCCGCAGTTGGCGCTGGTGAAGAACTATACGGCCGACTGTACCCAGGTCTACTCGACCGGCAACTTCACCTGTCTGGAGGTGGTGTTTGTGCTGAAGCGACGACTCGGCTACTACCTGTTCCACACCTACATCCCGACTTGCCTGATCGTCATTATGTCGGTTAGTTTCCTTAGGTGCTCGTTTCGACCACCGAACCATGCCAGATATTAACGTTTTCTCGTTCGTACCAGTGGGTTTCGTTCTGGATCAAACCGGAAGCGGCACCGGCCCGGGTTACACTCGGCGTAACGTCCCTGCTGACGCTCAGCACCCAGCACGCCAAATCGCAAGCATCCTTACCGCCGGTATCATACCTAAAGGCGGTCGATGCGTTCATGTCCGTCTGCACCGTGTTTGTGTTTATGGCCCTGATGGAGTACTGTCTGGTAAACATTGTGCTGGGTGATTCGGATCCACCCACCCCGAAACCGCACCCACCGAAGATGGACAAATTTTTCGATTTTACCGCCAAAAACGGGAAGCGCAACAGTAAGTCGCACGAGCATGCGCACGAGATCCCGATCACCACGTTTCAGCGGCAGGAAAGCACCCTGCTCCTTTCGCCGGTGCCGCACATCCAGACGATCCCGCCACCGCCGAGTAAACCGGCCTCGGCCATACCGAAGCTAACACCGGCCCAGATGCGCCTGAAGCGTGCGATCAACATTGATCGATTTTCGCGCATATTTTTCCCCTTTCTGTTCACGCTGCTGAACGTCACGTACTGGATCATGTTCTACGAGTATATTTAAGCAGACGCAATACTTAGGGGTAGTAGAAGTAGTAGGCTGGTGTGTCCATGGTAACGAGAGATCCAATTTTTTTCGATTTATTCGCGTCTTCTAGCGTGTGCGAACACACTAAAAATGTTTAATTAGACTAGACTTAGAGAAAAAAAAACACACACACACACACTGACCCTTAAGGAAGTTGAGAAGAAAAAGTTGTAAATTAAACGAAACACCGTACGCCTCCAAGTAAACGATTTCAAATGCAGCGCGGATAGGCGCACCGGAAGTTGAGCGCGGAACGAGAGCAAATGGTTTGAATTTAAACATTCAGCTCAGTGTAATTTTACCGAAGGGTATTATAGCATAGTGGTGCCCCAGTGCAATTGTTACACTTAAGCAACAGACAATTTTCCAATCATAAACAATTAATTCTATGTATTCGACGGATAGAGCGACCGAGACCGAAGGAAGGGAATGTTAATGCTAAATGGTCTAGTAGCGCAATAGTTTGTAAACCATTACCGCTGCATGTTTCTTACATGAAGCGGGACTCGAACGCGATGCCATAAACGACGACGTGTACAAAGTAAGGAAGGGGATAGAGCAGCAAATTAGTGATAGAAAGCAGACAGTTGATTGCAAGTTAAGCTATACACTTAAGCATGTAATACGCTACCAACCGTTCTAACAGTCAATAAAAGTTAGAAGAGTTTTAAGCTCTTAATAAGGTGTTTCCATGCTTTAAACTGTTCTTATTTGTTTATTCATTTTTCTTTAAATTTAATTGCCTAGTAAAATGGGGTTGTGCTTAGCCAACGGTCATTTGTAAGTATTTTGAAAAAAAGCTCAAGCTCGAGCCCATACCCAGGTACCGGGAATGTGCCGTACGATCCAGGCCTCTGGGAAGTCTGGTTAGAAAGGAATGATACACTTAGCTACTCGTTAGCACAATCACCTATAGAAGTCATGGACTGCCATTTCTGGCTTCTTCTTATTCCCTGGATTTCCCTGCTACCGGGGAACACCGGGGATGTCATCTTGGTAACAAAATCGCAATGCTTTCTCGCTCTATCTAAGTAACAAGCAAACCTACCAAAGCGAGAAAGGATGATGATTTTGTTACCCGGGGAAATGACTCATCAGACCGAGAGAAAGGAATTGTTAGACAATTCTAGTTTATATTCTTCCCTGCATCATAATTTAGAGAGCTCGGGAACCCTGCCACATTTCTGGCATTCCTTTCACAACGCCAAACAGCGAATGGAGAAGAGTCTAGAAAGCGGTTTCCTTCGTGAACGTGTGAACCTGAAAAAAAAAACCTAATTAAGACACACATTTGTCTCATTTGTCTCTTTTATCACACTTGACTCATTTGTCGTCCTTTTGAGGAAATCGCATCAAAAGATAGTTTCATGGGGACAAAGCCTAACATCTTCTTCCTTCTCTTCCTTACATCTTAATTTCGTTTCAAAACCAACGCTACTACACCTTCACAAACGCTTAGAAAGGGTCGAAACTTATTCAGCTGTTGTAAAGGCGCACCGGCGCACTTGCTTTTGCCGCCTGGGCAGCGATGTCAATCGGACGGACGAAACGTCTAGAAGAAACACGCCAGCTGTCAAAACGACGCGATAGGAAAAACGATAGACTTCGAGAAAAAGCAATCGTTCCAAGCGGGTAGCGGTTAAATTGAACCAATAGCACTGCAAATACGATACGAAGCGGCAAACAAATTCAAGTTTTGATTGTGTGTTAGTTGCTTTGTTGCGTAGACACCTCAGTCAAGCACAGTACGATGGTGGATTACAGCAAGTGGAAGGATATTGAGGTAGGTAACCACGAGACAAGGTTGCGGTACGGCATTGTTTATCCTGCGTGGTATGTGTGTTTATCCCGTCCAATGTATGTAATCGCTCGGTTCCGACTCTACCGCACATTTGCCAGATCTCGGACGATGAAGACGATACGCACCCGAACATCGACACGCCTTCGCTGTTCCGCTGGCGGCACCAGGCCCGTGTCGAGCGGATGCAGGAACAGGAGCAAAGGAAGGCAACGATCGAGAAGAAGAAGCAAACGACGGTGGAAAAGCTAAAGGAGGCGAAGGAAAAGCTGCAGCGCAAGGAAGGCAATCTGGAGGAGTTGAGGAAAGTAGTGGACGAGCTGGAACGGGAGCAGGAGCGCGTGCGGCAGGAAGAGGACGAACTGCGCAAGAAGGAAGTGATGCAGCCGTGGAACGTGGACACGATCAGTAAACCGGGCTTCGCCAAGACGGTCATCAACAAGAGTGCAATCAATCGGAAGGACGAAGAGCTGTCGGACGAGCAGAAGGAGCTGAACCTGCAGGAGTTTATCAAGAAGTACGAGAAGCAGCTGAAACAGTTCGGTATGCTACGGAAGTACGACGATTCGAAGAAGTTCCTGCAGGACAACCACCATCTGGTGTGTGAGGATACGCCCAACTATCTCGTCATCTGGTGCATCAAGCTGGAGATGCAGGAAAAGCATGAGCTGATGGCGCATGTGGCGCACCAGTGCATCTGCATGCAGTACATTTTGGACATTTCGAAGCACCTCGAGGTGGACCCGCGGGCCTGCGTTGCGTCCTTCTTCCAGCGCATCCAGGAGGCGGAAGCGGAATACAAGAACCAGTTCCTGGGTGAGATCGAAGCGTTCAAGGAGCGCATTCGCAAGCGGGCGCAAGAAAAACTGCAGAAGCTGCTGGAAGAACAGGAGGAAGAGGAGCGTAAAGCGCGGCTCGGCCCGGGTGGATTGGATCCGGTCGAGGTGTTTGAATCGTTTCCCGAAGAGCTGCAGAAATGCTTCGAGACGCAAGATATTGGGATGCTGCAGGAAGCGATGGCCAAACTGCCGCCGGAAGAAGCCCGCCTGCATCTGCAGCGTGCCATAGACTCGGGACTGTGGGTGCCGGATGCGAAGAGTGCCCCCGATCCGGCATACGCGGAGGTGAAGAGCAAAGGTGAAGATTCGAAACCGGCGGAAGCTGACGCGGAAAAGGAGTAAAAGCGGAGAAGGAGATAAATGCCGATCTACTCATCTCCCGGATCAGGCAGATTTGTAATTCCCGAGCGAAGAAAAAAAAAACTCCCAAAATTGTAAGGCCAACAAATGTAAAATGTAAAACACGCGCACGAGAGAAAGAGAGGATCTTTAGTCTCACAATGATTGCATGTTGTTGCGAAAAATCATTTTAAATATAGTAGTACCAGCGCTCCTGATCGAATCACGACGGTGTACCGATCCTTACAAAAGTCATAACCAGGCCAAATCGTATCTTTTAGTTCTCTGCAGAGGACTTGGCAGATCACAAATGATCCCCTGTGGCAGGATGGTAGTAGCGCCGAAAGCTTTCAATATTTAAACCTCAGGCCTGCTGGAACGTATCCGTTTTACTACCTACACTCAACGCGTAGAATTATGTATTAATGCCCATCCGTCGTCATCCATTGCGCTACCATATTAAGTAGTTAAACTTTTTTTTAAAATAAAATTTACTTTTCCGTCAAGCACGTACTGAGATTGGTTTTTCCTTCACAGTGTCTCCAAGCAAGAAACTGTCTAAGAACATTCAGTCGGTCAGCTCCGAGTCCTATCGATACTCAAATCCCATCCGGATCGACTCCGTGTACTTGGAGCGGACTATGCAACTTCTTCTTTCTTCTTCCTTGGCACTACAACCTCGAGAGGTCTCGGCCTACCATTTCTGGCTTTCTGTGACTTAATTTTACCCATAGTAAAGTAGTCCGCCCTACGTACGGGGGGAGGGTGTCTGGATGGGATTTGAACTCCGGTCCTGCCGTGTGAAGACCGGCGGCGGTATCGCATCTGCCACCGGACCACCCGACTATGTACTAGGCAACTGCAGGGATAAATTTAGACCTCTTGTACTTAAAACGCCCAAAATACCAATAAGTCCTTTTGGTCCGGTGGAGGCTTCAGCTCAGCATCCGTGGGTGTTGTTGAGACGTACATTACCGACGATTTCTCAAGGCATCGTGCATAACTTTCTACCAGCGCTATCTTTAAGTTTACAACTTAATCAGCACTTTTAATGGTCAATTAACGCAGCCGTATCCTCCAAAACATCCATCACACCTATCTGAGTGGCACTGTATCTCGGAGATAAAACGTTTAAGGGTGGAATAAATCAAAACACCTTCCGAGCTACCACGGCACTCATTAATATATGCCATTTAAAAAAGGTCTGCCACTCTTAATGGTGGAATGGAATGGAGGTTGGGACGACGGCTTTTCAAATCACAAATTGAAACGTTACCCAAAAGCTGCTTTAGCTGCGGCTACAGACTGTCCTTGGCTGAAGCCTGGAGTTGGAAGCTGAAGTTTATTATTCGATAGCACTAATCTATCGTTGGTTGGCTGGAGAGGAATACTGTAGGGCCTGCCATCAAAAGAGCTCGTGTTTACAGTAGATCGATATTATCGCGGACCTAAAACGATACAGAAGAAGGTACCTCCAGTGACACAGAGAAGGTGTTTGATTACACTGAATAAATAATCTTTTCTTTGAACTGGGAGTAAAAGTCCAGCCATCGATTTTCCATTAACCTTCAAGAGGGAGCTACTGCCTGGGGCAAGTCCTCCGGCAAGAAAATGCACCCCAAGATACACGAAAACAGTTGCTTGCAATACGTCAGCGTAGTCGGAACAAGGCATCAGCCCAGAACCACTGTCCACCTGTCGTGCCCGACGCCATGAGTCTCTTCTTCAACGCGGAAACGATGCGCTTCGAGGGTACGATGCACGAACCGAAGCGAAATCGTAACGTGTTCCTGGACGTGAAACCCGTCCCGGACGATGCGGCAATCGTCAACCCGTCCGGCGGACAGGCTCGACGGAATGCGACCCTGTTTAACAATCGGGTTGGCTTTCCACCGGTTACGCCGAAGGAAGCTTTCGTGACTACGGGCACCACCAGCCAAATGGTAAGGAACAGCTAGTACAGGGAAGAGCTTGATTGCCAAGCTGCTAATACTCTTCATACAGTCTCCCCCACAGGACATGGTGTACGAGAGCTCGAAACCGATCTATCTGGTGCTGCGCGCCATCGGCGTGTTCCCGTACACGCGGCTGGCGTCGGGCGAGACCGCCTTCATCCTGGCCTCGCCCGCCATGGTGTACTGTGTGATGTTTTTCCTGCTGCTCACCGTGTACATCGCCTTCATCCTGCTCAATCGTATCGAGATCGTGCGGACGCTCGAGGGCCGCTTCGAGGAGTCCGTCATTGCGTACCTGTTTATCGTGAACATCCTGCCGCTGCTGATCATACCGCTGATGTGGTACGAGTCGCGCAAGGTGGTTTCGGTGGTGAATGGGTGGGTCGACTTCGAGACGGTCTACCGGAAGACGTCCGGTCGTGCGCTGGAGCTGAAGCTGCGCACCAAGGCGCAGGTGGTGGCCATCTTGTTGCCGATCCTTTGCTCGCTTTCGGTCGCCATCACCCACGTGACGATGGTGGACTTTAAGCTGCTGCAGGTCATTCCGTACTGTGTGCTCGATACGATCACGTACATGATGGGAGGGTACTGGTATCTGGCGTGCGAAACGCTCAGCATCACGGCGAAGATCCTGGCGGAAGACTTTCAACGAGCGCTCCGCCACGTGGGCCCGGCTGCCAAGGTGTCCGAGTATCGGTCGTTGTGGTTGCGGCTGAGCAAGCTGGCCCGTGATACGGGATTTTCCACCTGCTACACCTTTACCTTCATCTGTCTGTATCTGTTCTTCATCATAACGCTCTCGATCTACGGGCTGATGTCGCAGATTTCGGACGGATTTGGGGTGAAGGACATTGGGCTGGCGGTGACCGCGTTCTGTAGCGTGGGGCTGCTGTTCTACATCTGCGACGAGGCACACTACGCATCGTTCAATGTGCGCACCAACTTCCAGAAGAAGCTGCTCATGGTGGAGCTGAGCTGGATGAACACGGACGCACAGACGGAGATTAACATGTTTCTTCGGGCGACCGAGATGAACCCGTCCAGCATTAATCTTGGCGGATTCTTCGACGTCAATCGTACCCTGTTCAAATCGGTAAGTTGCGGTAAGGGGAGATGTCGATCGGTGGATAAAAGCTTCACGTTTTGTACCACTTCCAGCTGCTCGCAACGATGGTGACGTACCTGGTGGTGTTGCTGCAGTTCCAGATCAGCATTCCGGATGAGCCGAGCGCAATGTTGATGCATAGCAATACGTCACACTCTTAGGATGCGCAGGAGGGTTTTGCGAAACTTGTTGGGATAATGTCATTTGACAGGAAGTGTTTCTTGAATAAATTCGAGCTTTCAATGTGGATTGGTGGCGTAGTACGACTCTGCAGTCTCAATCTTTATATGTGCTTACGAACCTTATGACGGTCACTGTCACATAGCCCATTATGCATTAACAGTGGAACCGCCGGAGGTATCTACCACCCGGTGGATATTCACTGGACTACGAGGTGGTCCACGTCCGATTTGTAAAGCGGAATACGAAAATGGTGCATGGTAGCCATGCACATTAACCGCATTATACTTTTACGACGCACACGCACGAGGGAGCGTCCGTTTAAATCAAGTTCCCAAAATGGTATAGGAGATTGATAAAAATTGGCAAACGATGCGTGCTTGTAACAGTTGGATGTCAAGTGCATCAACACTACCCCTACCCCTGTCATCCAAATAAAATATTCTGTTATTACTGGCCTCAAGCAAGGTAGTGGTTTGCAACGGTTATCGAGTTATTTCTGAGGACATATGTCTATAGAATCAAAATCAGACTGGATGAGGTAGCAACGCAAGTCAGCACAGAACAACACACTATCTGTACGATAGATGTATCACTTTACAATCCAAACAACTGTTTCCAGTGCCGGTTTCACGTACCCTATCGTTCACAACTCCTTCGCTCGCACTCAATGTCCGCATCGTGTTCGCAGCTGATGCCAGGTGTCTCTTTTTACCTTCGAAGGTGTTATTTGATAATGGATTAGTAGCCGGCCAATGATGAACTCACGGTATCCACTTACCCGGGAACGAGCCGCCTCCGACTCTGGCTGTTTATGTTGTATGGATGTCATTCGTTTCAGCCGGATGGACAAAATTCCAGCCCTGTTTGGGAAGGGAGAATTTGCGCGTTACCATCTGCTAAATATGTCCAACACCGCGCCTTCCCTCGCGTGTTGCCGCTTTGCCACGGTAAGTGTTGAAGTTGCAATTGTCTTGTGAAAATGACGGCTGAAAATAGCTTGCCGACCAGCACAACCATGCTGCCACAAACCTCCCACAAATAGTAGGCCGTGACGTGATGGTGTAGTCGCAGCAGTCAGTACAACTGCTGCAACTGATTGCAGGCGGTAAGTAGGCTATGGAAAAGCCGAACCGATCATGAGCGCGAATCATAATGCACAGAACCGTTTGGAGCAAAAATGTTTTGTGTGAATTATCGGCAACTGGCAGACCGATGTACGCTTTTCCATTCCCCAAGTTCGGCAGCTCTTTTCTCGGTTTTCATTGACAAACGACCTCAGCTTATGTCCAACCGCATCCATCGACACCGGTGCGCGAGTAAAATTGCGCATACACCATGCATCTCGATGATCGATTGGTCACGATCAACTTACCAGGTCGGGTCGGACACCGTTCTCTACCGCAGATCTTCCCCTCCAATATGTGTGTGTGTGTGACTAAAAATAATCACCAGGTACCGGAGGATTCGGCACCATTTTTAAGCCATTTTCAGATATTGGTTGGTGTATCTCCCTTGCTATTGCTGTCTAGTTTTGGGGGCCGGCCTGTTACTTCGTAAAGATGCAAAACTTCAGTTGGAATTAGCATGTGCATCACCCTGTTGCTAGCCTACCCTTACCTCTTCTGAAGCCTTACCCGTTTGCGACATATGTCCTGACGTTTTGCCATCACCCATCACCAGGACGCCTGCAGGCGCTCATCGGCGATGAGATAAACGATTAGTTGTTACCACCCTCTTCCAATTATCAAACTTACCGACAGGGCCGTGATGAAAATAAACCTCCGGCGCTTGATGATTGGAGCAACGGTTGGAGCGAATTCAAATTTCGTTGGAATGCGTGCGTTACAAAATATTTGCGTCAATGATGATCGGACCATCGCGAACGAAAGGTTTTGCCGTGGCGAAGGTCAGAGCGCATTGCATGTAATTAAAAGGTAGTTGCAAAAATTTGACACACGGTGCGCCGATTTACGAGCCATTCTCTTAGCCAAGGGTTCGCTCCCGCCAGAAAAGGGAACGTCACGGAATGTTGATTTTGTTTCTGAGATGAGCATACTAAGGACACGGGGCGTCATATTATTGTCGAACGGCGATCGGTCGTGCAGTATACGAGTGTCAGAGGCCACCGGCAATCGATCTAGTGCCGATAGGATCTTATCTTACTTTACTGTGGCGCTTCAGAAGAGCTAATGGAGCTCTGGCGAATAGGTTTCGCTAGTGAGGCGCCAATACCGTGTGACATTGGGCATCGATCAACTTGAGAGACGCGCACTCGTCGACTGCCCAATATGCTGCCCAATGCTTGGTGCAGCAGTTGAAGCGTTTTGTGTGACGCCACTGTGTCGTCCTGTCGTGCGTAGTGCGCGACGGTCTCACAAATCGTCCATCGTGTCCATCGGTTTTGGGCTATAAATAACTCTCATCGGATAAATCGGACCTCCGGCGCACAGACTGTTTAGCGGCCCCGCATTAACGACCTTCTAGGTGCAGCGGACTTGCAAGAACTTGCGTATCATAAATTTTAATGCCAAGCTTTGGGACCCTTTTTTGGCCCGGTGGTCTATGAAACGCACTGCGCCGGACCGATAGACGAAGATGTTGCGCACTGGGACGCACTTGATCGTATGAGCATCCACCCCAAACGTCAAACGATCGGTCTCACAGGGGTCTGCATGTTTCTGCAGTACAGAGCACAAAATGCATCGATCCGTCGTCCCTGCAGCAAGCGCGGGCATCGATCCGTCCGATTTTTTTGCCTTCTTAAACTTCGGAAGAGAAGTTGTTGTGGTATGGCAAAAAAAGTTCTCAAAAAAAAAACCCAACGTCTGATCGAATGAAATGTTGATGAAGAGGGAGAAAACCTAAATACGACAAGGGAGAGAGAGAGATAAAAACATTGGATATATTGGCCCTCACACATTATATGCACACATTTAATTCATTCATTCGCCATATACGCCAACTGGAACAGGCCGAGTTTGTAGTGCTGAAGGTCGCTCGGGCGAGTCGCAGGCGAATGTGACAGGGTGACAGGAGAGGGCGGAAGGAACCGGGCGAACCGTTGTTACATCGTCGCCATTGCCACCGCCCATCTGGAACTCCCCGGCCCAAGATGCTGGCACGTCTCGCCAGTCGAGCCACGCTCCGTATGACCATCTGTCTCGGGTGGGCACGTATCCCAACGAGAGCGTTCATGGCATGCCGAAGGAGGATGAGTGATCCTTGCGGACTTCCTTGTGCTCTAGCGATCGACGTTAATGAGAGGAAAGGCATGATCGGATATTTTGAAACCTTCTTTAAACGGAAGTTTCTCTAGGATGAGTAGTTTTGCTCTCTATAATCCACACAATCAAACAATTCATTATTGTGGAGCACATAACATAAGTTCCAGGGGTAATCTCCCTCGTACAGCAGACCACAACTACTAAACTGCCGATCACACTAGGGTAGGGGGGGGGGGGGGGGGGTGAGGGGGATTGTTCGCGATAAGTGGGCGATAGGGTTCACTATTAATTAGAAAAAATGTCCATCATTACTCAGTGCGACTTCACTCTACGGGGAGCAAGTTGCGAGCGGGGATTGGGGAGAGTCGTGGTGGAGTCGTTAATTGTATGCATTTATAGTTGCATAGAGACACTGTGCGTAGTTTTGTTTCAGTGATTTTGCTGCTTTGTGTTTCACGATACCCGGCGGTGGTTGACGTTTCGCAGCGCGTGGGTAACCGCATCCGCATCAGTCTTATTGTATCTGACTAATGGGCACTGGTTTTAGGCTATTAAGATCAACAAACATCAGACAAGATCAGTATTAAGTATCATGTGACAATAGTGCTAGAGCGCTAGATGTGTGTTCGATAGAGAAGATCCTACCAAAGACTTAAATTCAGCTTATCCCAAGCTTAATTGTCAGAGATCATGGTGAGCTGAAGATCGGTCGTCGCTCATCTTGATAAGGATTAGGGCGTTGCTAGTTTGTAGTTTTGAACAGATTTTCCCTAACATTAACCCCTTATGTGAGAGGAGTCTTTGAATGTTATCTACAGCTCAACCGTCAACCAACTACTAACCACTTTGGCGCGCTTTGAAGAAAGCTATTGAGACTTGATAGGATACCAAAAACTGTCTCGTATTTAAGAGTTCTACAGAAGAAAAAAACTGCAAACTTCATACCATTTTAACTCCTACTTCTTAGTTCCTTCGATCCCACCCTACTACTTACTTCCTTATCCTCGATAAGTAAGTCCTTGATGCCGTTCGCGATACAGCGCCGTCGTCGGTCTATCCAATATGCCGGCCATGTGACGTGGTGGACACATCAACACCTGCACTACATCTCAGCTTGGGCCTACCAAGTCTCTTCTGTGGGCAGCCTAAAAGACCTTTTCGGACTGGGTCGTCTGGTTCCATTCTCATGACATGCTCAGTCTACCTGGAGCTTGGTGAGTCTAATTCCTCAGCGCATCTTTTTGATTCGCAAAAAATTTCCTCTCGAACGTGACAGAGGGGCGTTGTGAGTTTTAGACAGTGACCATGTCTCAGATGGGAGTATGTGAGTACTGGGACTATAAAGGTTTTTGAGACAGTCGCAGCTTTTTCCATCTTTACAGGCCATCAAACTGTACTTCATCCCCGCCCTACTTTAACTAGATAATCAATTGAGCTACGTTAGACGGAACAAGAAGCCTTCAAACGATTATGTCTTCATTACAGAATATGTCATTGTGCAAAAAAACAATCCTTGCAACATCATGTTCCTCAACCCGTTCAAAGGTTGCAGCGGTTGCGTGTGTTGGACCCTGGAATCGCGCACCCCAATCATCAGGGCCAACGATCGGTATCTGTCTCCAGTATCGGGAAGCACGAGATGGTCGTTACGTTGTTTTGTTTGCTTTTTTTTGCTGATGCTTGCTCACCTGCCAAGAGGCAAGTGCTTGGTGTGGTGCGCACACCGAAACAAACGCCCAACACCAAACCCACCACAATGCGTCGTAAACCACAAATCAAACGCATGTAGTGATAATCGGGTTAATTAAATATCGTGCCAATCGGAGCCTCTCCTTCGCGCGTGTATACGGCTCGGCCCCTATTCTTCCGTCGCTCTGATTTAAAGATTCACGTTTTGCTGATAGACAGGCTGGAGGCATTGCTTAGGCTCACGATGACGCCACAGAAGTTTAAGGGCTTTGGTTGGTTGGGCCTTGTTGACGGGCACGCTACCGCTCGGATCGAACCAGTGCTCCCGTTTGGTGCCACCCCACCCCCCTCCAGAATGGCCGATAAGCCGCCGAGGGGTGTGATTTGGATATCGCTCCCGTTTGACGTCATTGAGGTGGTGGACAAGAAATCACGGCCGCGGGATCTTCGCAAAAAACGCGCCAATATATGAGTTTGGGGTACGAGGCCTCGTCTGCTGCTATCAACATCTTAATAGCACGCTGGGCCATTTAAAAAAAATGCGGAAAAGAAACGCTTTTGAGTGAGTAATACAGCAGCTTTGCGTGTTGTGTTGATGGAACGACTTCGCAATCGATAGCCAACAAAAAATGATGACGATTGTGGGACGTCGAGAGCCGCAACAACAACGCAGATAGCCTGGTTTAGGAACGTAACCTGTGGCGCAGTTTGGTGGTTTTGCCATCGAAAAAGGTGTGTGTCTGGGTTATGATAAGATTGATAAAATTATCGAAACTGCTTACCCGTTTGCCATCGCGTTGTATCCAATGGCCGAATGGATCTTTGCTACACACGTCTCCCCCAGTTTATCGCCAGGATCTCGAATGTCTTCCACACTGGGAAGCGTTACTCATCTCACTCCGAATCCGAACCACATGTGGTTGGAGGAATTCCATCGCAGTAATGCCAAAAGGATTGTGCCAGATGATCGCCCCAGGAAACCGTATGCCACACCACGCGACGGAGTTTTGTTTTTATGCGCGCGGATGAGCTACAGCTCACGCATTGCGCCCCACACGATCAGTCGTCAGCGCCTCCGTGAATCGGTGAGCATGCGTCACCAGCTCCGAGCGAGAGAGCGTGAGAGTTCCGGAGCACGAGAGCGAGAGTGCTTAAAGCTCCACACGATCGATCGCGCGTACGCAGCCCGACCGACATCATTTCGCGGCCCTCCATTAGTTTGCTTCGAACCGTCGGTGTGATCAGCTTGGGCAGCTCGCTTGAATGGGGAAAAAACAAAGGAACCAAGCCTCGTGACAGTTGCTAGGACCTAGAGTGCTGGCGAGGAACGCTATCTTCCTACGGCGACACGCGCTTCCGAAAAGTGGCCACGAGCATACGAACATGACAGTTGCACAGTGTGCCCTGCATCTTCACCACGCGGTGAGATGATAGTGCGCGGCGATCGTGTATGCGCGCGGTGGTGATACGTGATCGTGCATCCCGAAAGTGTTAGCTGAAGGGAAAAGTAGTGATCCAGTTAGACGAGAGCCTTTCCAGCCTACTCGATTGGGGCGTTTTTTTCGCGTTAGGAAAAAGTGCTCGAAAACTCCTTAAAATAGTGTGGCGCTGGAGTGTGGGGTTTTGTGTTTATTGTAACCGCTAGTGGCATGCAGTGCTGGGTGACAATTTTGCACAAAGAGAGAAAGAGAACAAAACCAACAAACCAACCGCCAAAAAGTAAGTGAAACGTGTTGTGAATGAAAAATCAGTATTTTATGTTTAACCATTCCTAACCACACAAACGGGTTACAAGTTTAATGGCGGTCTCAGCACCACCAGTTGAGTGAATGCGGGTGGCTAAATAAAGACTCACCACCGCAAAAAGAACTTTCCCGTGGTAGTTTTCTCGCAGGCGAGAAGGCAAACCAGACAGCCAGCCAGCCAGCCAGCTAACTTTACCTGCCAACAACATGGTCTGGAGGTTCTTAATGTGCTCCCCTTTCTTCGTGGTCGCCTGAACTCCGCACTTGTCCACCCCCAAAGCCCAGTGTCCACCTGCCACACATCAGCAACGCGAGCTGGGCTGGGAGTAAAGGTTAGCAAAACACGAACGCCGGGTGGGTTGAGGTTGGCTTTCGGCCCACAGGGTTTTCGATATCCCGCGAATTCGTACCAAGGTTTTGAGAGATTTGAATTTTTATGACTTCGCCGTACGCGGTGGGTTTATTTTTATTTTTGCTTCCCCTGGAGAAGTGCAGCGTTTTGTCCACTTTTCATGGTCAAAGCTGTGTGCGTGTGTTGAGCGCAAACACACGGTATTTTTGGAAGATGTTTGTTTTGAGGGATGGAAGATGTGTTTCGTCAAAGAATTATCGATAATGTTTTTTGATAAATATTCCCTTCATATGCGTTTTGTTTTTCGCGCTTGTCTTCATGGTGAGGTTCTTATCGTTCTTCAACGGGAGAAAAAGAACGCTAATGCCATCACTAATCCCAGCACCTAAAGCCAAAACAGACCACAGTCGAATGGTGCTGGCACTCGGTGCTAGGCCAGCGACACTTACTGCTCTGCTGCCAGGAAAGCGTTACAAGGTGGTCGCAGAGACAAAACTACTCACAGATCGCCAACCGATCGGCATCCAAAGCATCGAACTGATCCGCCCACGACCCAACAGGTAGACAGCGTTTATTTAGAGGAACTACTTTTTTGCATCAGGCTTTGCCATTTTCAATCGATTTGCGCCAGTGGTGCCGAGTGGTTGAAACACAACATTGTGAGACCGGGTGTGTGTGTGTGTTAAGCGAAAAGATAAATGAACATTCATCAGGAAAATCAACACCCTGCCGAGCTTAATCACAACGCGTATTGCTATTGAAATTAATGACCATCGGCCCAAAGGATATCCCAAAAAAAAAGGATTATCATTCGGCATAGCTGCATGTAAACTGCAGAACCGCGCGGAGCAACGAATTATAACGATCGATTTAAATTTCGGCTGTATTGGGAGAGGGTGGGGGGGGGGGGGGGTGGGGTTTGTTGTGGCAATTAATTGAAATTTATCACCAACCAAACTCTCGACTGCAATTCCAAAAAAAGTGATCGTTGGAACGAGGTTTGGCTTGAAGTTTTGCTCTTTGCTTAATGTCCGGGACTAACCGAGTGAATTTTGGGGGGCATTCGTCTAGACAGTTAAGCTGTCGATGAGATTTGAGGTTTCGTGGTAGCGTGAGGGATGATCGAAACTGATCCTCAACCGTCACTGGACACTTCGATCTTGGAGTGATACCGGTGCGGTTAAATCGTTTTAAGCTGTATCACTGCTCGCACTGCTAACCGCAGCCGATGTTGGGATTGTGAGAGGAGTCTGTCTCAGCCTCACAATGCTCACTGGAGATTAAATAATCAAGGACTTTTTTTGTATTTTTGGAGTATCGACTGGATGAAACCTGAATAGGCGGAACTGACGGACTAATGTTACGATAAGAGTGTGTGGATATATCTACCGGTAATTGTTTATTTCGAATGAAGTCCAGCTCGTGCCCAACGATACACTTAAAGGGGGAAAAGCTGGAAGAATTGAACACATTAAATCAATTTCTGCACCTCAACAAGTCGTAACTGTCGGTTGTGTGGTTGGGTGGTTTTTTTTTCTCCTTACAATTACGATCATGTTTCCGGCTTTCTTGACACGCCTCAAGGATGCAGTCGACGGTTTCGGGTGCACCCATGTCGGTCGGTCCATGCTTTTGATGCATTTTCGGCTACCGAGTGGATTAACGATTTGCAGTGATTTATTGCGCAGTCCGAACCGCCAGGAAGCATGTCGATTTAATTGTTTCTTGTGAACTCCCCCGTTACTTGCACGCCAGGAGCACAGCAGGAAGGAGTTGTACAGTTGTGCCGAAAATCTGCGCGCGGTTGCATGTAATCCAATTAACCGAATACAACTCTGGAATTGAAGTTGAGCGGAAATGGGTCAAGACTGATCGCGGGTTTCTGTTTGATCGATCGAACGGTGGGCCATAAAACAATTCCGGTTCCATTGATTAGCTTCCATTCATTAATCCCCAAAGAAGTGAATACCCAAGTTCGGGGGAGCATCACGCAATCGGACAAAGATCGTTGCGTGTCACGAACAGTTAGCGGGATATAAATCATTCATCCTGTTCATGTGCGGAATAATTAACGATCGAATTGATGCTAAATGGAAGAAATGAAGCATCATAAACTAAATCGACCGCGTGAAAGATCTGCGCGCTTTTCAAAACTAGTCTTCATGCGGGATCTCACTCCCGGAACACGATTTGGCCACCGTAGACGATGGTCGCGACGGTGGAATTGAGTCATAAAGTGTCAGCGATCATGATACTGGAGCATAGAAGCCATCCTCCCAGACATCTGGTTCTATGCCCAGTTCTCTGCGAGACAAAGGAATTCTTGGTCCAATCGATCTTCGGTTCCGGCGCCGGCGCAAGGGAGCATTAAAGGAGAGGAGTCATAAAATCGTTCAATGGCAGACCCCTCTGCCAGCTAGAGAACCTGGCTAAGCAGGGAGACCTCACCATCGACTACAACCCATTTGGGCGCCAGTCGCTTCCATTCGGGAGGGATTTTTTCGTCATAAAACCGCACTTTTACTACGTGATAATAATACCATATCGAGCGTGGGGTGACGACGACGACCGATGGGACACACATCCGCGACTAGGCCGCCGACTATGCGTCCTATGTGCGCCCGAAACAGCAACATCGAAACATACGCAGTCTTCGGTTTTACGACGAGTCAATTAAATCGATTGGTGACAAAAACGAACGAGCCAGATACAACCCGGGGCACAACACACGCCTGGCACGTCTGGCAATCCCGAAATGTGGCTTATCTTGGTTATAATGCACAAAAGCACGGATCTTCTTTGTTTTCAAGGGTGGCGCAGGTTGGGACACAGGTTTTGAAGCGTCAGAGAACTTCAAGCAGCGATGAGTGTGGCGCAAACCCAACATATGCCCTTCATCGTAATAACATAGCAATCCCTGAGGACCAATCTCTGCTGCTTGCCTAATTAATTGCGCAAAGGTTCGATCTAACGATCGGTTCCGATGATGCATCTCCGAAGGGCCACATTTATGATGGCCGGGGCGAGAACTACGCCTCGAAATGATATGTTTATGGTTCCCAGTTCTAGGGATACGCATCGATGGATCAACATTAGCTTGCCTCTTGCGTTCTCTATTAAAAACTCATTTCCCCTAATTGAAAGGTTTCGGGCGGCATCAAGATCAATGGCCCTGGATCAACCTCTTCGCTTGGGTGTTGTTTGGTGGTTTGGAACAGTCAAGATTAGTCGCCAAAAAAGTTAATAACAGCTTTCACGTTTTCTTCTCGCTTCAGCTTTTGCTGCACCGGATGGTTTCCAGGACGACGCGCTGACGACTCTGATGTACTGATTTCGCCGACTGAACACTCACGGACGCCATCGTAATCCCAGAAGGTGCTGGTGCTGCTGCCGCGTGAACCGCAAAACTTGCAAATCCATTAACATTGGGCCCTGTTCCGCTGTGTTGTGTGAACCGATCGAACGATCGATCGTGCAGTTTTCGTTTTCGACAACTGAACTGGAGCTGGCGCCAACTGTTAAATGCTGCTGAATGTTTGTTTAGCTTAATTGTTATTTGTCTCTGTTTAATTGATAATTACCGCCCCACCTCCTATATACGGAAAGCTGTAAGTGTGCGGCTGATATTATTGAAGAAGCGCCAAACAAATCGAAGTGCAGAACAAATTCCAACCACTCGGTCTTCGTCAGGCCTCCGTGAAGGTTGGTGTTTTTTTTTGAGGTTGAAGTTGGAGCAAATATTTGTATGGTCGTGGTAGTGATTTCTTGAAGTCTCGTGAAGTGTCGTGCGATTTCCTACTTCCTTCTACCGAGAGGTGAGTAAGTGAGTGCGCCTGTGTTGGAAGATTTGGAAGCAACCAAAAAAGGGGTGACAGCAATCGCTTCTTGACAGCTTCAGCTCACTAGGTAAAACACATTGCCACTCGTGACCAAAAGTGCCTCCGTGTGTGTGTGTGTGTGTGTGTGTGTGTGTGTAAGTGTGTGTGTAGCGGAAAACAGTGCGTGCATCGGAAGTGAGTGAGCTGTTGTTACCGCGTTGATTCTTCGTGCATTTCGGATTCGGAAGCAGGAAACAGTACACAACAGTCGAGCGACGCACCATCGGCGACAGCTCAATCAACGGAACAAACGGGATATTCCAAACCGAATGTCACCGTGCCTGTGATGAGTGGAATTAACCATTGAAAGGTAGGTGGGTATCGGTACGGCCGGTACGGATTTAGGGGTCGAGTAGTATGCAAATTTAGACACGTATGCTTTCGGTTCTTTACTATGGGCCGGATTTGGGAGTACTTCCGTTTACGTGGGTCCCCATTTTGAAAAAAAAATGGTGGGTGCTGCTTCTACGGGGTTTTTCACTTTGGCGGGACGGTGTGTCACGCCGTCTACTAAACGTTGATTTGTCGCTGTGCTTTGGGGTGACGTTTTAGCCATCTGGGCTACGGCACAGGTGTTTGCGATACAGTTAGTCAGGGGAAAGAAATTAGAACCGCACCATGTCTTGAGCTCTTCTAGGGGTCCTCCCTAGAAGGGGGAAGGGGTTTCCTAGCTTTCTATTCACCCGCTCAACTCGTCGCCTTTCGAGACCTTCCTTTTTGTCAAGATCTCATTTGAATGATAAATAAATGTCACATAAAATCGTTTTGACAGGCTTGAAGGGAGAGATGACAGCTCTGGAGGCTTCTGTACGGAGAACAAGAAATCGGAAAGACCGAGATGGTCATTGCCCTCTGTTGATTGAGGTCAATGTTTTTGGGATGCATTTTTTTTAGTTTGAATTGTCAGTCTGCTTAATGTGTCGTTTAGCAAGCGATCATCAAGGCTAGGATGATTAAATGAAACGATTTCGGGCTGTCAAAATGGCTGTTGATCGAGCGATCAATTGTGAGTCTTTACTTAAACATGCAAGGGAGATTTGAGATATGCTCCTCTTGAAATTCGTAAGCGATTTATTGGGTTTGAATATCCCTCGCTGTTGCAATGGATTAGTCATCTCGAGAAATATGTTGAGACCCTTCAGTTCCTAAAACCCAGGCCTCGCATGCTACTTTGTTTTCATAATGCATAATTGCTCTCTTGCATAATACCCTGGACCTCCGCCCTCGAACATCGGACGGAACTCCATTGCACACGGCCAGAACAATTGTCATTCGAACACGGAGCAACCTCATTACTCATGCATGTTTTTCTACCACGCCTGGAGAAGAATAGTTTCACGAAGATAGCGAACCGGGTCTACCCCGTTGCCCAAATGGGTGGCCACGGTGGTGGTTTTTGATCGCGTATGAATATGGAGAATTGATATTAATCATAATAACACCCTCCGTATACTGCGCGAAGTGTAAGAGGATCGTGCGCTATTGCGATGACGCTCTTCTTCAGCCCGATTGGTCAGTTTTATGTTAATGTTTTATTATGGTTTATACCTTAAAACGTTGGAGCGGGAAAGCCGCGGCCCTTCCCTAGTGTCGTCTTCCGACGGTGGCAAACCGATTGTAGACGGCTGCGTTACAGAAAATGTAAGAAATGATCGAATGTTAACCAAACGATCGATTGATGAGTGTTGGAGGAACCATTTGGTTGGTGGAGTTCACCGCAAGCTCCCACACTCTGTATGCCCACGGTAAGGGCTATTTGTTGGCTGTTGCATACATTCTTGCCGGCGGTTATGTTAGGACGAGATCGGACTCTTGTACCGCCCACCAGACGCCGCCGAACCAACGGTGGTGGTCCGGCTGGCGATCAATTCTTTTCCCCTAATCGGTTACC
The DNA here is from genome assembly GCF_013141755.1 of Anopheles stephensi. Lineage (NCBI taxonomy): Eukaryota > Metazoa > Arthropoda > Insecta > Diptera > Culicidae > Anopheles > Anopheles stephensi. The sequence goes on along the minus strand of NC_050202.1, from coordinate 62,017,093 downwards.
TTTTCGGGAACCGGCACAAAGAGCTCTCGCAGGCGTCCGGAAGGTGGCTAGCTTATGCGGACTCACCTAACCTCCCGTTAGACCCCATTTCTAGCAAATGTAAATAGATGATGAAGTTCATCAAATTAGCAAACGACCCGCCAACAGCAAAGATCACGGAACTAAAGGTTCGCGATCTTCGCCAGGGATGTCTTGGCTAATTGTGGATGATTTATGCGTGCTGACAGCGGGTGCCGACTGCTTGTGTACACCCCGGACGAACGATCGGTCAGCTCGGGCAGGCTCCAGGGAAACCACCGTCAAAGATACGCCATGGAAATGATCGCCAGCTTAAGCAGGAACTGGAACGCTTCTGCAAGGATAAGCTAATAGCCTTTGGGGTGGGGGGTGGTGGAGAGTTTCAAAGGAGCAACCTTTTGCGTGTAGTGAAACGTCATAAAAGTCAGCTCGAGGGCTAGAATTTGTCTGACGGGCGTGAGAATTTACGGCCCTCCATCGAGCGTGTGCCCATCGCAGTGGGTTTTGGTTCATAAATAATGCTGATACGCTCCACAGGGCCAATCTAGGACAACGTTCCAGCGTTTCGATGGGGATTTGCTGACCAGACGAGACGCGAGAAGTATTCCACGAAAATCTCCTTCAGAGCACCTGTAACCCGCGTTCAAGACATTCTTCAATCGATGGCTGCCGGCTGCGTCCGTCCATTAGCTTGGACGGTGCATTTTATTAATATTCATACAGAATAAATGGGGATGTGGATAATTTCTTGGAAATCAGTTCCCAGTGCGCGAGATTACAACACAGCAAACAGCTCCAAGGAACGGATAGGTCTCGTGTGCGCCCGCCGCCCTGGATGAGACTATGGAATGGGACATGTTTTGCAATATTTCATAACCCCGGTACTGCGCGGTGCATAGTATTCGCAGCACGATTCTACACTGGGTAGCGGTCGTGTGCTGACGTGCCGTGTTGGAATGGACGGTACAGTGGAATAATAATTCCCCTGCACGCTGTCGAACGCCCAAACGATAAGTGGTTTTTGTACAGTTGCCAGACAGTTGTTACAGGCCGGAGATCCGATTACCTTTGCCACAGGGTGATAACTTACTCGATTTTCAATTAGCACAGCGGTATGATGTGTGTGGGGACGTTATTGCATTCTTATGGCCCATCCAATAAATTCTGACTTATCGGGCGGATTGACTTCCTCTCGGTGTTGAGTGCAAGATTATGGAGCGGCATGCAAATGCATGCGACTGATTGATGCTTGATCGATTGGAAGTGTTAAGAGTGATGTTTTGAGTGATTTGATTGTGCTTGTGAGACGAAGATCGTCGATTCGGAATTGTTTATGTAACTTTAAGTCTCAGTGACGCCATATCCAGATAGTGGAAAACAAAGGTGTTTCCTGATGCTAGCTTGTTTAACACATTTTCTTACAATGTGACGAAATGCTTGTACGAAGGTCTTTGTTGGAGTTTCTTCATCGATAATTCTTCAAGTTATGATTCCCTGGGGCTGGTTGGCCGCAACCGAACAGGCTCCAGAAGCCGAACACTTACTAATCTGTATCGCACCATCGTGTGCCGTACCGTGCCGAAGTGCAGTGCCTGTGCCATTCGCGCCAACATTACCCCACGAACCGAGCGGGCATACTAAGTAATCGACTGGAAGTGATTATGTTTGATATTCCGCAGCAGTTGGACGTGCTGTGCGGCATCGATCCGACAGCGAAGTTTCACAGCAGTTCAACATTCAACGACCTTTCCACATGTTCGAAACCTGTCATTTTGCTCGTCGAAATGATCGTGAGCTGCAAGAAGGAAAAAAAAACACCCCAAGAGTCCATGGCACTGTCCACCATTCTGCACTATGGACAGCGGACATCATCTGCACAAGTTTCCACAATGGTGTGAATGTATAGACAGAACAGCAAAAAAAAAAGAAACAATCCTCAAATTTCGCCCACATCAGGGGAGGATCACACACCGAACAACAATGTAGCTTCGGTCGCCTGGTTGTTTTGCTGTGGTGGCCTCACCACGATAAACTCGCCAACGCAACGTATTCGTCTGTTGAGTCTGTGAGTTCTTTAATGATCTTACCTTAACGCTAACCCTTGCAGACCATCAGCCATTACACAGGTACCTTGGTAGGGTTGTGGTCAAAATTGAAGAATGATTTTGTGAGCAAAACCCTCAAATGATTCATTTTGCAGGTTTGCAAACAAAGACGACTTGTCCCGTAGCCGTCCGACTTGTTCAAGAAACCGAAGACAATCGATAATCTCTTGAAAAGATTCACAACCGACTGGACCTACCGAATACGGGCAGGAGGAGGAGGAGGGCCAGAAGATTTTGACAGCTTTTCTCGATCGATATGAGCCGGTCAGGGTGGTGCGGGGGCTCCTCATGGAGTGGTTCTTTTGATTTTGTACCTCAACACACTCCCATTTTCGGCCACACACACTCACTTCTTGAGCATCCCTGTCATCGTTGTCGTTGGGGGTTCGACTGTGGCGAACTTAAAAAGTGGACTATAACGATCTCTGTGTGTCTGTATACTTCACCGCTGTTGTAAGGTGTGATCGCACATCTAATCGCCATGCACGGGTGAGAGGATCGGTTCAGCAAGTTGAAATTTCGGCAACGATCAAATTTCTTGCCCACGGGTAGGCGGGTCCTGTACTGCCCATCGATGAGTCAGAACGTTTCGCAACAAAACAAAAATCCCCATTCTCAACGGTCACATTTCAAAATATGGCCCGGGACGAGAACATCAACGGAGTTGGCAAAATCAATTCGGCATGAGGTTTTGTAGCTAAACGTACCCAATGGTTCGATGATTTTATTATCCCGCCCGGACATGCAGAACACAGCGAAACAACGTGCTAAACGAATTTAGCGATTTATAAGAGCCATAAATTTGGCCCCGCTGATAACTGGCCGATTGTATACTTCCGATTGTGATCCCCCGATTTGCTCTTTGTTTTAGTCTTTGGGGAGTTTTTTTTTTGGCGATTCCTTTGCGATCGAACTTGATGGCTTCGATAATGATGTTTCCGTTGAGGTGAGGTTTTGCTGTTGTTGGGGCTAATAGTTGCCTGTTTGTATGCAAATGAAGTGATCCTTCATTAGAAGCCGGGGTTCGGGTGGGAGTTTGACATTAAGAATTCTAGGAGATGTCGTTGCTGACTTTACGACTTGTAACTGCCAGTAATATTTTACCCACCTATTCAATCTCCACGTGAGGTACCCTGTAGTTCCTGTGCCAATTCTAGAACCTGAACAATGCCTCCAAAAAATAGTTGTAAAGCAACTCGTCGAAAAAAGCTTCTCGCACACCATTCAGCCCAGTTGAACGTCTGGTGCTGATCAAGGTAAACGAGGCCCCCAACTAAGGATTCGTAACACTGGCCAAATTATCCGGCTGCCTTTACTGTGGACCTCTTGATAAAAGTAACCGTGCAGCAATTGTGCCTGCCTGAGTTCCCTTTTGTGCCGCCAACTATTACTTGCCACCCGAAACGACAGGAAGCGACATACACACACACACACACACACATTTGCATACCGTCGAATTCATGATTGTCAAGCTTTCCGCGTATGGCGAGGGAATTGGGGTGAGCTACACGCCCCAATGTCACGGTAACCTCCTCACGGTGCGACCGATTACGCCAGTGCTCCACCAACGACCTTCAAGGTCGTCTGCCTAGCGCCGGTCATATTTCTTTCCCGCCGAGTTTGTCCTCCCGGTACGCCTCATGTCGCGCAAAATTTCACCACGACCTCGAACTTCTCGAAGAGACCAGGCGCTCCAGGCAGTCCTCATTGCTCGAGGTGTACGCCATCTTCACGTCACGCGTGCGTTGTTTGTTTTGGGTCTTTTGGATGGTGTGGAAGAGAGACAGGCAAGTACCGGGCCAGCCGGTTATTTAACGCACTGTGTACGCATATACTTAGCGACTCCGGGTGATCAATCCGAAACAACATCCGAAAGTAGAGAGAGAGAGCGCATCGTGAGCGCCGTGGAGGTAAGGCCACCGGGATGGCGCCAGCCAAGTCAAGCAGGCGAATGGATGTAGTAGCCTTCGCAGAAGCCACCGCGATAAAAGTGGCTCGAGATAATTATAAAAAACCTTTCCCTCTCGCACGACAGAGGGTGGCTTCACCGGGTCCACCATGTACTGCACAGTGCGATCGCGAGCGACACTCAGCCCTTATAAGCCAGCAGCCACCAGTCAGGCACGACATAAAATATTACCAGCAGCGCAATGAGTGGTGTTGTGCCAGCTACCTTTCCGTGACGCTTATTGCTTACCCGCTGAAACCTCTGGACACTGATTCCATTCCGGAGAGCCCGTGGAAACGACAGAACTATGACCAAATTTGGCACTAGCCAAAGGTCGCGCGCATGTGCACATTACTACTGCCGTGTCTCCGCTGCCTCACCTTCACAGGATGGCCGCCGATGAGTCAGGAGCGGTAGCGAGCGGTTCCTGAGCATCCTGAGCCTCACCGGCAGCACCGTCACCTCGCAGATGTCCGGCCATTATGTAATGAGTTCCATTATGGACGTTCTTCGCCTCTTCTGCGGCGTTGATTACACCGATCGACGGTTGAAGGTTTATTGTGATGCGTTCGACGCGATTACGACGCAGACTCTGACGTCCCAGGGAACCGAAAGCTTGCATTAATCTGATTCGCGCCGTGACAGTTTCACTGATCGAACTCGTCTGTGTGTGCAGCAGATAACGTATCGTAATAAGGATAATAAATGCACTGACACCGAGTCATCGTTGGTGCTCCGATTCCGTTGGCAACATCATCGTGTGCTAATTGTAACACACGTCAATGATACACATCATCTTCTCTGATGTGGACGATCGTGATCGTGAGGCTCGCTAGCTGCGATTATCTTGCGTCGATCTTGACACTGAACGTGGAGCGCTGATTGTGCGTACTGCTGAAAAACGGAAAAAATAGAGAACAATTTAAAGTAACGAATGTATCAGAATCAGAATCATGTGCGAAAAATAATTCCTTCTTCCCTTCGAGGAGCTGTTGAGCTAAACAAATAAAACGATAAACGATCAGGTCGAACAGTGTAGCGTTACGGAGCGTTACGATCGAAATGACACAACAAGCGTTACGCTTGGCTGTTTGTTGGCTTATAGGCTAAGCACTTACGATCGCTCGAGCCATTCTAACGATTGATCAAATGCTTCTACATTGAAGTCTTTCGATGGCGTACCGCCCATAAATCAACCCGCCAGTCGATACATACCAGGATCCACTCCACACACGCGGCAAATTCGCCCATTCCGCCGTGCATCGCGTCGATGAAAAACTGCTCAACAAATTGCTCGTAAATAGCATTAAACGAGTGCTTCACGGTGCTCAAGCGACTCCCGCCACATGCTTCCAACGGGTCGTGTTATTCCCTTTCATATCGGGGTCATTCTTGTATTGCCAACCGGCACCTCAACCTGCCTTGCCCCGCCTGGAGGAGGATAAATTTACGCCAATAAATAAATCGCAAGCAAATCGCATCCATCGTTACGCTGTGCTTATTAAGTAACTGCAGCCAAACAGCGTACTGTGAGTGAGTTGGGGCCATTAATACAACAGCAGAAGAAGAAAGAGAAAAACACTTCAATAAGATTCACTCGACCTGCATCGATCGGATCTCACTGCAATAAGCGTTGCAAGTAGGAGCTAATTCACATCTGTTGGCGATAATGTTGAGTGCGGTGCGGAAGATAAGCCGTTTAGTGCCTCCATCCTGGTGAGGGTAAAGGCTGGCTGCCTTTTTGTTGTTGCTGGTTGGGTCACTAGGTTCAGCAACTATTCCTGGACGGATTGGAGGAAGAAAGTGAAGTCGCTCCCACTCATCCGAGCGTCGCGGTCAGCGAGAGTTCGTCGTCGTGGCCTTGCCCCGGTGCTGGGGGCGGGGGGGAGAATTGATTGATTAATCGTCGACGGGTTTTGCATACCCAGGACACGCTAATAAATTGAGGATGCGTTCTGCCGATTCAGGTTTCGTTGGCATTCCAATCATCTCGAGACATGATCATCTGGTTGGAATTCCAACCACCAGACGTGGGATGCATTCGATGACCTCGGATTTAGCGCTTACGTAAGCGAACAAGGAAGTCGGAAGCATGCGTTAGACATGTACGCTCGACGAGTGCCAGAGATTTGCACTCCCAGCTTATCGCAACAACGTAACGTAATTGCGCTAATCCTGCTACTTAACATATGTTTTGTACCGAAGTACGATGAAGTGGGTCGTGAGCTTGATTAACCCACTCAGAGCATTCTCCCGATCGAGCGTGCTATTTTCGATCGAAGCAGGGGGAAGATTATTAGGTTCTGCACTTCAAGAATCGCTGTGTACAATGAACTCCAATCGTGCGTTATGCGAATGCCATTACCATTACTAGCGCTAGGTGCAGGTGCCGGATGCCACACCCCGTGGGGTTGGGAGTTTCCCCATTCTACATGGAACGATCTGGTAGGATGGTATTTGCATTTGTGTTTCCGTCGTACGAGACACCTCAGCATGTCCGAATCCATTAGCTTGTTTGACTTTAAATTTTGAACAAAATTGGCGCACTCTTTTCATCTTCCGCACGATTGGTTTTTGGTGACCTTTGAGGCGGCTTGGTATTTTTAACAACAGCATTCCTCAGCTAACCGTGCTGGCTCTGTCTGTTCGTACCGCGTCGCTTGTGGATATAATTTCATCCGCGTCAGCAGCAGTACGGCAGCTGCTTCTCCTACTGGCCGACCGGAACTGTTTGGTCCGGTTCGATCCGGCGTTGGCGCCATGGTCGTTCACTTTCCTTATAAGGACTTAGCTCGACTTGATCGAGACTGTGCTCGGAACGGTGTGTGTGTGTGTGTGTGCCCTTCTTGTCGATCACTTCAAAAGCTGCCTTTCTCGTTTCTTCCTACCGTGCACGATCTCGCATTATCACACTTCGAAGCTGGTGAACATTTCATCCTTCCCCGCTTCATCCGCAATCCTCCCCGTAAACTACGCCAGGTATGGTCACTTGATGTGTATTTATGTGTGATCATCATGGAGGACAAGGGCAAACTTCCACCTTCGGTTTTTACCTTCGGATCGAATACTGACTCTGCACAACAGAGCACGGTGACGGTGGTTGCGTACGGTGTACTCTCTTTGCTGGTGGTGCCTTACTCGACGACGCGGCCGACTGGCACATATGGTGGTGTACTGCGATCGAACCAGATCCTGCATGCTGCAGTTGTACTGAATTTAATCATCTCCAATCAACAGCGCAGATCGATAATTTGTAGCTCGGTGCGGGTGATTTATTGGAAACAACGATGTGTAAAGGGCGTGCTTGTACTCGGTTGCTTGACTGCGCTTAGCGAGTCTGATCGGCCGGCGGGCAAACTTGACTTGCACTCCGCACCACTCATCAATTCGGAGGAACCGTGTGCGTGTGCGTCCGTCAAGCGCTATTTTCATCGCCCCCGGGTAAGGCTCATTTGCTGCGTACACATATTTGCATAGGGAACGCGAGCGTGAACCCGCTAATTTGGACGACTTTGCACATCGGAGGCTGCTCATAATAATCAGCTTGGCTGGAGTTTGGCTCGGGCCGAACGTGGTGGTTTCGTTTCTTTGATTTAGTAGCTTTCGGGCTAACAGGTGTAACCCTAAACGCGCACACCGTTCGGCTCGTCGTTCTAATCGCCAATTTGATCGAAGCCTCCGCTAGAAAGACAGTCGAGTGTTGAAGTCCTCGGATCAGGTTTTGGAGAAATTTGGTGTACACGGGTGGCAAATTATTACCCACTCCATTTTCACCTCGATAAAAGTCCTCTTCTGAACGTCACGGGCAAGGATGAACTGTACGCGTGGGACTGCGAATGAGTTCCAGCAAGACCATTACTCAAACATACACACAAGAGCGTCCATTGTGGTCATCCATCATCGTCTCGCGAGGGTACAGGGTACAGCAGTTCAGCTTCCCAATCTGGGACAAGTGTCACCAGATTTGTCAGGTCCAGTTTTGTGTGTGTGTGTGTTTGTGTTGGCGTCCCAATCCGTCGGTTTTTGCCAATTAACCATCGTTCCCGCAAGGCCGGTTGACGGATGGATGGAGGATGATTTGCATAAGGTATGTACGGCGCGTACACAGCCTAACCCCGCCGTTGCGTAACCGCTGTAACGGGCGGCCATTTTCCAAAAATCCAAACTTTGGAGTGTTTGCGAAAGATCGGCGCTTGATTAGAAATTCGAGACAGTGTTAGAAAGTTGGATTGCGCACTGATTGGAGTGGATTGCGAAATAACCAGCATCTCGAGACGCACGGTTTTCATGTCTACCAAGCCGGTTTCGATCGTCTAGCTGTCAAACTTCTTCGCCCAAACTAAGAACTAAGCTCACGCCAAACAGGGTGACGTGGTACGGGCACGGTGGTACAGGCGGCTCATTACCCCTATGCTATTTCCGGTCGCCAAACCAGTCAACCTGTGGGGAGACCCCCGGTAAATGATGTCATTCCAGCGCTCCGGTAGCAGAAGATTGGCTAGCGGTGTACGAGACCTTAACGGGTACGCCAACGCACCGAGATACGGTCGCGGAGTCAGCAGAGCAAGCGAGAAATAGGAGGAGGTTGCGTTACACGGGCCCTTCCCTTCTAGTCCCCACCGTCCATTATAAACTTCCACTTTTTTCCACGCTGTGCTCTGGTCCGTCCGCGTGTTAGGTGGTTAAGCGTTAGGAGCGGTGGTATCACTCGCAGGCGTAGTCGCCACCATGCATTGGCAGACTTTGGCAGACTGTCACACCGCTTAGGGCTTCGATTTTAAACCGATCTTGTTGCGCTGGTGGGTCCTCACCTGAATTCGGTCACCTACAGTTGATGGTTGACCGAAACACAGGGTAGAGTGGTAATAGTAATCTCCTCATTCATGGATTCGTCAACATCACCACTGCGGACGAGGACCTTCGGTGGTATAGAAACCTAAAACTCTACCCAGGACAGCCATGACAAAAATAAACGCACATACGCGACACGCGTGCGTTATCGCGAGTAGGCAGCAAGAAGAAGAGAGGTTAACCGGATCGGTGGAACCGGACCGGACACCGGTTCTACGCACGCTGCGTGCCGTTTGCCCCCGTTTGGAAGTTACTGCAAACGATCGCGGGTTGATTAGTGGACGCAGTTCACGGGTCACGGTATGGTCCCGAAACCATGAATGAAATCGATTCGTCACTGCGGTACGTGTGAGCGGGTCGTGAAGTTGCGTGAGGGTAGCGCGAACATTTTTCGTTGCTTAATTAATTGCGTGACGTAGCCGGATCTGATGGGGGCGATCGTACAGAACACGCAGCTCGAGGAGGTGTTGTCGTTGGTTTTGATGAAATATGGATCATAAATTTTAGAGCGAATGAATGACAATGAGTCGCTGATGTAGGTTTTTTCTTTAATGACAGTTAGATACTCTGAATCCGATACGGAGGAATCGAGGTCAAATAATTAGCATGATACAAAATCTTGAATGGGTTTTAAATTGAACAGGTATTTAGGTGGCGCCATAAGAATTATATTCAGTGTATCTGGAGTTATCGAAAGCAATTAGTCGAGAAGGTAAAATGATCTAGGCCTGCTGCCGAAGTCAATCCAATAGCCAGGCCTATCTGTCGGACACATCCAAGCCATCACTACATCTCAGCTTGGGCCTTCCAAGTAGCCTCTGTCCATCCACGGCCTTTAAAAACTGGGCCGTCCGGTGCTATTTTCATGACATGTCAGGCTAACTACAACTTGGCTAAATTAATCACCGAATATCGGAAGCGGCTTTGGTTACTTTAGGACAGAGTCCATATCTCAGAGGCGTATGTGATGCTTGGGACTATATACATGTTTGTTGCAGTCCCCGCTTCGACCGCCTGAGTAGAGAACTTACTTCAGGCTATAGTACGGCCGATTGGCAGCCAGCAGCTCCTATCTCAACATCTACGTTACTATCGGTGTTGACTTAACCAGATCCAACTAGGGGAAAACATGGCAAGCCTTCAGCTTTAGAAGTTAAAGTCCGATAACAAGGGGTTGATAAATATGTGATGTAAGTTCACGTGGATTCCTTCAGCACCAAACTAAACTGGTCACAATTCGCTCTCCCTTCTTTCACTCTATTATTAATTTGACAGCATAAATTGAACGTTTGTTTCCGTTGGTACCAAGGCTGAAGAATTGTTGGAAACTATTAAACTCTCCACTTGCACTAAATCATTTCCGATCGTCTTAATATGAAACAATTGATGGTAATGAAATTATGTTGGTCCCACATCTGTGGGAGAGCGTATCGCGCCATGAAATTGATTCCGCTTCGTGCTTGAAGATCTCGCCGCCACATGCCAACCGAGAAAAAGAGAGAGAGAGAGAGAGAGAGAGAGAGAGAGAGAGGACGAAGCCCTTTTCACACCCAATAAAACCCATTCATCATTTCGGGGCGTCCTTCGAGGCGCTGACCTTTTGCGATTGTTGTAGGTATCGTTGGCCTGCCGGTGCAGCAAATTGGTCACGCCTTACGGGTGGCTGTATCGGTATCGGCGTGGAAGATGCTGGACGGCATGCATTCGACTCGCATTCGACAGCGCAAAAAAAAAAAACAGGGTTACAACACTGTCGAAGAGTCGATGTGTCGCGCAACATTTGCCCGTGCGGTTGGCGCCTAAAGGTAAAAGAATCGGCGCAAACAAACGCACTGCGCGCGCATATGCGCGCATAAATTACGCGAATCGAATAAATTAAGTTATTTTGCATGGGTACCCGTTTTGGGTACGATTTGTTCCGCTCGTGGCTTCCAGTGCACTTGGGCATCGAGGAGAAAACGAAACCGAAGACATACGTGCAGAAGATCCGGAGACTTGGTTTACTATCGAAGGGGGGGAGGTTTGCATGTCACAAAACAATGCAGTACGCCGGGGTTAATCTGCACGCGATCACACTACGCGTGACACAATGGCAGGTTGGTCGAAAGGGATTGGCCAACTGCCGCGAACGATACCGTGTAGTGGCCAATCCTGCCTCGCCGTACGCTTTGGGTTGGGCTTTCGGTGACCGATGCATCGGAACGATATGCTGCCGGGTGTTGGCAGTAGGTGGAACGCTGATTGAAAAATAAATCACCAGTAACACGCAAACATCCGCAACGAAGAACGTGGATGAGCACGTAAACGCGCATTACTTTATGAACTTTTAAAAATTGCAGTCTCCAAAACTGAAAGATGCTAGAGATTTGTAAGGAGATTTTGTTAAGAAATGTTCTCTTCTCCACAAACAGCTGTTCAGCTAAAAAACTGATCAGGCGCCACCCAAACCGCCTCCGAGCGTTCCCAACTCTCCAAAACAGGTGTGCACTGAGGGCACCGTTCTCTAGCACTGCATAATCGCGATGCACCTCTCAGCGGTTGGTGGGACGTCGGGAGTGTTCCGCGAGCCGGAGCGGAGACAATTGAATGGACCACATAATTGTTGTTGCTCCGTTCCGAATCACTCACGATTTCCCTCCCGGCATGCCGCACCTCGGTCAGCTGCATTCGAGCGGTTCTGTTCTCACCGTGCCTCGCACGCTGGTTGGCTGAACGCGAAGCAAAGATCGGTCGCCAGATTGAAGGTTTTCTGCTTTCGGCCCGCCGTTTCCTGGCCTGGCTCCATTACCGTATCATTAACCCGATCGGAACCAATTTGAAGTCGTTACCATCGATAGGTTAAGCTTTAATATAAATTGCGTGTTTTGCGGTGCGGGAAATGTTCGCAGCGCCGGCGATCGACACCATCCACACGCTGGCTCGGAAGGATGGAAGATAAATTGTGCTCGATCAAGATTAAAACATTAATATCGGAAAATTAAATTGAGTGTAATGCTGTGTAATATACTTAGCACCACAGTTGCCTAAGTGGTGGAGAATCGTTCGTGGACAAATGTTTGCTTGTGCGAACGAGAAGAAGTTTGTAAAGCTTAATAATTATTAAGACATATTGCCTGGTCTGATAAATATTGGAGCTTCTTCGAGCTTACAAACTTAAAGCTGTATGCACCAACGTTTTTCATCTGCTGTTTCATTATTTAAGTTAATTCTTCGGCTTTTTAACAACGACTTTGAGATGTCTTGGCCCTGCCATTTCTGACATCAGATCATCAGAAAAATATCTATAGATTTTCAAATGAAATTTTCGTGATAATCTTCTGGATATTGTTGTATAAATAACTATGGATATTTTCAAGAAAATCTTTTATTAAAAGATCAAGGCATATAAGACAGAAAAACAAGAACGTAGAACAAAATAAAAATAAAACCTAATAAATAGTATAACAACAGTTAAAACTGCATAAAAACAACAATAATAAATTAAAATAAAATAAAACAACCAACCAAAAGAGAATAAGAAACATGATAAGGCTAGAAGAAAACAAAGAAATGTAAAAGATAAACAAATAAATCAGTAAACAAAGCATTTTAATTGAAAAAGGAAACAAAAACTTAGAAAAATACAAATAAAAACCTAGAGTTGGCATAGAAAACAGTTAACACATTACATAAAAGCCTAAAACGATATAAATACAGATGAAACTATGCAAACCAATAAAACAAAATAAAATAGAAAAATGAAAAATACAATAGAAAGCAAAGAAATGTATAATATAAACAAATAAATGAGCAAAACGAAGCATGTATCATAAAATTCGAAGGCTAAAACATAAGGATATTTCAAAATTGGCTAACCAATTAACGATAAACTACAGATTATCGCCCTGTACAACGTTAAGCTCAAGGAATAATTCATATTTCATGTTTTGATCAGCTCTTTTCCCCCTTTTCTTTTTGCTTCTTTAAAACCGTCCACTGCAAAAAAACAACGCTGTTACATTGCCATATGTGTAGACTTTATGTAGTTGTTTACACCGTTTTGCTTCCCTTGAACTCGCTCGCATAAATCCCCGTTCCAAAATCGTACAAAACACTCATAATTATCAAAGGACATCTGCCCCATAGCTGCCACCCAAAAAAGGGGCTGTGAAGGAAGTGTTTAGTTTATGAGAAATTTATTCTCCTCCCGGGTCCGCTTCTCCCTCCTAACAGCCTCCCGTGCGAAGAAGGTACGCCGTAGTATGCCTTCCGCAATTCCATGATGATTCTACGCCACAAAACGGTTCCGATTCGTACCATGCCTTGACCGCAAAACTCTCAGGCCCTGCAGGTCCCATGTTCGGCCGGGCGCGAAACACGATTACACCACCGTATGCTCAGCACAGCTAGTGTGATGCTAAGCCCATTTTCGGCCAACTGACCCAGGCCCAGCCAGGGCCACCAGCCCGCCCCGTCAATGTTCGGCTCGCGGGCCGCGCTAATCATCGGTTCGCGATCTCCAACACTCGGGGAGATCATATTCATATCGGTTCGCTTCGCGTGTCCTCCCCGCGTACTGGCGCCGGCAATAAATCCGCGCTCGCACACGTGTGCGACAAACAAAACAAAGTGTTACAACCTTCAACCGTGCATGGGAGGGAAGAAAAGAAGAGTGGCAGAAGAAAATCCGATCTTCCGGCGTTAATCGTGCTGCCGCCGTACAACCTGTCTCAAGTGCAGGTTCGCTGTGGGTGCGAGCAAGAGAGAAAGAGAGAGAGAGAGAGCGAGGGAGAACGGGACCAAGAGGCCACGACAGCCCGGTACTTGGGTGAGGGAAAAAATCATTCCTTTTAGGGAAAATTCAAGATTTTTAGTGGTTATGCTCGCTGGCCGGACTCCGGTTCACGATCACGCCGGGGATCGGATGGTGGTGAGGACGCGAGGGAATCCTTGTACCACAATCGTTCTCCAGTGTGTGTGAAGGTGAGATGAGCGGCAGGCATATGGCCCCGAACTCCACCATTCGGCGTTGTTGTTTGTGGCGTTGTTTCCTGTTTTTCCACTCATGCAAACATTTCGCGGTCACTAGACCAACTGGATGCTGCCGGACGGTGATGGGAGGGCAAAGGCAAAGGGAGTGGAGAAGGAAGCGCTGGCGCGGAAGAGATAACATGCAGACAAAAAAAGGGGCTCGGAATAGCACAACAAACGTGTACAAAATAATGTTTTTTTTGTTTATTGTTTTGAAAGGGGACACACAGGACATGATGATGACAAGAGAGCATGATTGCTTATCCGATGAATAATGGTAGGCTTATTTTTAGAGCTTCAGCGTCATTGGCCGATTGAAATGCCAACCAGGGTGGGGAGGAGGTATATTGTGCAATAACAAATGGAGTAACCAAAAAAAAACTCCCAAAAGGATTTTTTTTGCATATCCCGACAAATGATATGTACAGTTGTGTGCCTAATAATAGCAGTGACGTCTCAGTGTCTCAAAACGTCATATCAACATTTTACTAAAAAATGTACTAAGTGTTGAAAGGAAGTGAATATTGGCGTTTAAATAAATTTTGCTCGAATTTTAAGTTCAACAAGTATTCAACAAAAATATTGCCATTTGGTATCTGAGGCCATTTGAGCGACCTTAAAGCAATGACACCTGACACCATGTCACCATGGCTGAATTAGAAATAAATGCTCCTTTGCAATTCATTCTGAGCTTTTAAGGATCAAAGGTCTTGGATACAGTATGATTGTATAAGGATCTCTGAAAGAGGATTCCCCGAAAAAAAATAAAAATTGGTTGCTGCCGAGGACAGTCGGGCGTCTCTTCGATTGACGACGCGTCTAACCAATATAGAAAATTGGCCAACAAGTGCCCATACTGAGAGATTCTGAGAGATGTGACGAACTTGGTATAGTCCAGGATATATTCAAGGACTTCTGGAGCCAACTTGCACAACGACACAGCCTCGAGGTTTCTCATCAGTTGCTGGATATTTAGGGTCATGTTGGGTAGTTGGAATTTGCCTTCTAGTAGACCATGAAGTATTTCTTCAGGAATGACAAGATACTGTAAAACTCGAAGTTATTGTGATCTATGATCAGGAAGTGCATCACTATTGCCAACTGGATTGCTCTAAAATTAACTCATAAAGCCATAAAGTTCCTAGGGTAAAGGTGGAAACCTATTACCTCTTTGTAGAATACTATAAAACTAGAAGAAACTGCTTTTATTTCGTACACAACTGTTAAATCTTGCTTTGTTTGTTGCAACATGATCATCATTACCTTTCCCCTCGTGTAAGTAAGAGATGTTGTCAAATCGTTAAACCAGCGTGCATCCTTGACCGCAAGAACCTTAACCACAAGATCATGTGTCAATTTATGAGCTGCAGAAATCTTGCAACGATCATCCTTCCCCTTTGGAGCTTTTCTCCCCGTGTACCTTCAAGCGCATCCCGCATTCAAATTGAACTCCAAAGGACCTTTCGCTGGTACTTCATTATCCGATCGGTTAGTTAAAACATTACCCCGTCCGAAAAATAAATAATGGAAACCATCAGCCATTCTTTCGTCTTCGCGCAGACCATGGCCGGTGTGTGTCTGACGGCGTATCGAAATATGATACGCGCGGAAGGGCAAACGGAAGGTTGCTCATAAATTATGCAGTGTGAAGATGTTGCCATGCGCTGCTCCTTCATCATCTCACCTTCTTCGGGGGCGATGCTGAGCCGAGAAGGTTGATAATATAATTCCCGATGCATCTCTTTTTTTGCTTTGCTTTTCCCCCTTTTTCTTCATTCATCCATTCATATCGGTGTTTATGTGATGAATGAGTATGTGCTTGAAAGGAACGCGGGTTAGGTTTCGATTTTGGGATGCTGCTGGTTGGTCCTCAAAGCGGATTTATTTTTTTCTTCGTTTGGACCACCCGAATATGCGGGCGCTTTTGGCATTGAGCTAATGGGTTGTAATTTATTCTTTCCCAATTAGTGATCGTACAGGATGTGAGGTGGAAGGAACAGGATGGTTTTTAAAATTTTTAATTATTTTTATCCACCAAAAACTCCGGATCTCGGTGGATGATGAAGTTACTCCCCGCTGATTGTAATCCTTCGGCAGGATGTATAATTCAAATTATGCAAAACCTGAAAGGATTATTTATGCGAAATTGATGCAACGCGTAATGAATTTCTGGCCAGCTGCACACAGCAATAACTGTGACACATTAATTAGGAATTCGAAGGAAACGTCCTTTTGCAATGTGTGATTGCTGCCAAGAACCTTTCCTGAAGGTCAGAATCTCAATCGTTTGCTCATCATCTGATAGCGCTTTTAATTACTCTATCAATAGCCATTAAAAGGAATGTGTTTTTAAATCAATCGAGGGGAAATATTTAATTAGCAAAACCTCTTCCCGGACTGAAACAACAACCATTACCGTTTGAATAGTTTGCCGCCCAGTCAAACGGCACGTGCTCGCTGCAAGCCATTTCTAATTGCACAGCGAAGAAGTCATTAGCAGGGTGCCTCTCTGACAGCTGCAAGTGTGTGTTTTTTTGTTTTTGTTGTTGTGTGTTCTGTCATCATACACGCACCAACCACCAAAGGAATGTGATCACCGCCGCCTGTCTAACCGCGAGTGTCGGTGCGTTTTTGTTCATCGCTGCTTCCGATTCCGATCACACCCGAGGCAGAAGCCCTGCGCCTGTCCGATCCATTTCCGACGGCTGGCACCCCCGTGCCCGGCCATCTATCTGTCATCAGATCTGATGAACAAATTGCGGCAAGGACGCGTCGGACACTTTGGAGCTATTAGCCGGCGTTGTGGTAGGTTGCGGGTTTTAGGGCAGCAGCCGCGCTGTGTGTGAGTAGGAGCGCGATCGAGTTGAAGCTGGATTGAAAATTGAACGAGCGAAGCTTGGTAACGCAAAACTGCAATATCTGGCCGATCTTGGAGGAGCGTGAGAATGTAAGGGGTGGTGGGAAAGACCACATGCCACATTTGCCAATGCCATGGCTATCTGTCTCCGCCGATCGTTTCATTGCTACGAGCCGAGAGTGTTTCATCTCGCGGCGTGCTATTTTTTTGTTTTGTTTGGTTTAATAATAATCATGCCTCTCCGTGCGTACAAGACATAACGCCGAAACCCCTTTCGTTTGAAGCAAGTTCCTGACAGTGGAACCGCGAACGCGCCCGTGAACAGCTGAGAACCGGCGAGATCTTCTAGGGTAGGGAGGGTCCACTCACTCACCTGATGCACCTGTTCTAATGAAGCTCGATTTAACGGCCTTCCGACGCCCTCAGAGTACCGTGTTTGAGCTTAATCCCAAGAGCTGACCGTAAACAATGTCCTCGTTCCACACACGGGTAGCTATTGTGGGTGAAAGTAAAGGAATTGTCATCCTAACTGGCCCTTGGCTAAGAACAACTTTTGCACCGGGTGCTCACTCAGGCTGGCTTGTGTGAGTGTGTGCTTTTTTTTCGAGCCGAGATGCTGCCTGAAGCTGTTTTTAGAATGTATTAATATGTAAGAGAGAGAGAGAGGGCAGATCGATTATTGCGTGAGAAGAAGGCTTGTTGATCTTGATGGCAAGCAGTGCTCAGTGTTACTCTCGATCTCGACCAACCATGTTGGAGTGGCACTATCAGCCGCCATGTCAAAACAACTTGCGTACGAGAAGCGTTTTTAGCGTACAGGAGCGACCTCCAGCAACCAGCTACAAAGCAAAGGTCAAAATCAACGATGCAGGCAGGGTCTATCGGCGCAAGAAGCAGAAGGGTTCCAAGTTCACACCATCCCAAACTCCAAAAGGGAGACTCCACTCGTTAGCACTAATCCTTCGTCCGGAGCCTGTTGCGGTGAAGGTCTTTAGCGAACCTTAAAAGGGTTAGGGCTTTTGGATGGCTTGGCCGTGTAACAAATCGCTAGCACCCTTAAAAACGAGCTAATTTATGTCCCATTAGGGTCGGGAGGAAGCCTTTTTGTGATTAATAGGTGTAATGAGTTCCGCTCAACACGGATAAGATATGGGCAGGACGATGTATGTGCTATGCCGTCAAGATCACACTCGATTTGGTCAGCCGTTGGCCATCGGTATCGGCGGTGTGGCGTGCAATTTTGTCACGATCAGCACAAAACCGTGAGACAATTCTGCTACGATCAGGAAGTAGCGCATGTTTCCCATTTCGACTACTATGATGTTCTTAGGTAGGTTGTGGCCTACTTTCACACATCCCAGAGACTCCCGCCGCAGCTGGGGGCACATTTGGTATATTTATTTCATCCCGTTCGATAGTAGACACCGCTTGTAGGTCAAGGTCTCCGGGGCGTAGGGTCAAGATCACGAGCGCAGATGGCCGACTTCGCCGTACCATCATCATTTTGGCCAGATTTGGTACAGCACGCGGAAACGGCACGGCCGTCTGCGTTGTGTGTCCTATACCGTTCCATTGCAAAAACCCTCCCTCCCAATTGACTGACTCTTGCCAATCCGGTTCACACTGTGTGTAGTGGCAGCCTTCCACGAGCTAACGATCATAGGCCTCGCGCGTGGCATTTCCACCAATATGGCAGTGTGGCGCCGATGACTGGTTGAGAGCCTCGGCCGTTAGCAAAAGGGGAATAATAGTAATGAGCTACCGGTCGTCACACAGCAACTCAGCAATCGGTGACCTTCCCGTATGGCTGTGCTGGATGGAGGAGGAAGATCATCCATCCATCCATCCTGGACAAATGATTTCCATTTCTCCCGCAGTTCTTTACGACGCGTAGGATATTGGGTGAACCCAAACACCCGCTCTCAGGGTGGTGCTAATGAACGGCCTTGTGTGTGATGGCACGTAGATTCGGTACTGGGCTCTCGTACGGCGGCAGGTCGCCAACTTCAACTTGACATTGGTGGACAACGATTTTGTGTGTGACTGACTGGCGGAGAGTACTTTCGGGTATCGTTTTGTTTTTTGTGGTGTTGCTGTTCATATGCAAATTTCGCGAACGCGTTCATTGCGTTGGTGGATGGTGGCCTTCTTTTCGGTGTTCGTGTGCTGTTCTTCTACGACCCCCTTCGGCATTGATAAGTGACGTTGCACTGAGTAAAGTAAACGACCTGAACGTTCACCGGCCGAACGAAAAGCATGGCTTTGGCTCGGTGTCACCGACGTCATCAAACGTGCGATGAATCAGCGTCCCAGCGCCGGATATGCTCGATATGGTCATCAATCAATTGCTTTTTGCCATGGGAGTTCCCCCCCAACTGCATGCTATTAGCTGAGAGTTTAAGCAGGTATTCAGGGCAGGATGTTTAGCTTTGACGATGTGACGTCATGCTGATCGCTATGAATGAACACTCGTTTTGGGTGAGTTGCACGATAAACTCAAGTTGCATTCGTCGTTTAAGGTGCGCGGACGTGTCAGCGGTTTAATGCTATGCCACTGACGCAGAGAGTTAGACAGTCTGGACAAGCAGAATTATGTCACTTTCTGTGAAAAAAAGAGGTCTCTTAACTTGAAACTAAATTACTCGTGCCGCCCTCAATTTTTTGGCCTTCCCAACCATTTCTTTCGATGACATCGAAACCGGCACCACAACTCCAGTTTGAGAACGATATCGGATCGAAGGTGAAAATTGAAAGTTTATGCCTCGTTTCCTACACCATTGTCCTCGTTTCTCACAGGCTGTTCAGTTCTATCATTTATTGCTTCGCTCGAGGCCATCTCAGAAATGGACGACGACCACCACCAATAGTGTGATACTGTTTCGCGACGAACAGGACCTCCCCAAAGCGCGTGCTGTGGTGGATTTAGTTTCCCTTTATTCGCTTATCGACGTAACGATCATCTGCCTCAAAATATGCATCCCCCATATTGCACCGCCTAGCCGGAGATCTAAAATTTTATGAACGCTTCCACATAGGGCCTCCCGGGAGTGTCGTACGGCTCACGGAGTGTTTAGCTTCCCACATACTGGTTGCCCCAGTAGTATCGCATAAATCAAGCATCGCTGGCGAAGGACGCCGTTGTTTTAGCGTCCGTTTGTTTGTTCATTGTGCAACGCTTGCATGTGGCTCGGCTCGGAAGCGATAGCTATGTGGAATGTGGAACTCGTCTACGTGTGGCTGTTGTTTCCGTTGTCCGGAATAGTCGGCAGAGAAGCGGAGATTAAAAAAAAAAAGACAAACCTCGCCTGCATTGTCCCACACGGCCACTCGAGCAAACTTTCTCAAACCGTCCCTGCAGCAGGCAGGACATTGCATCGAGCTAGCGCGACCTTACGCGTGCCCAGGAAGGTGTGGACCCAACCCCCTCATCAGCTCCAGTGCGCTGGGAAGAAAGTGATCTATCTGCACCTCGTATCTAGCTCGCCCGAACCCCAGAAAGAGAGCAGAGATAGTGGGTTGGTGTTCCGGGCGGTTTGCATAATGATGCACCAGCTGGCACTCCGAAAGACAATCGCAAATCCCAAAATGCCAAACGACAACGGTTCGGTCGTGCGCTATGCGAGTGTGAAACGCTAAGGCTCACCGATCTTTGCACGTGGCGAACGGGGACTGCAAATTTGACAGGTGAAATCTTGCCAACCGTGTGGGTCCCCCTATCGTGCGGCCCACATCGGTTTTGTGCTGGTTCGTGACGGTGCCGGAGACAATGTGGAGCCTTGGACATTTTTGCAGGACCTTATTATGGTGGTCGGTTGTTTGCCGAAGTCGATCGGCGGCATGCAAGAGGGAATTAGTTCCGCCTGGGAGGCATGCGTTTCCTCGCACCAAATTTAGACACTGGTCTAAGCGGGATCAAGACAGTGGTGTTGTTCTTGGTGCCAAAGACACGATCTGTCAAACAAAAGGAATCGTAAGCACTCCTAATACGTATGGGTGTGCGTGTGTGTGTGTGGAGTTGTTAATTACACACAGCAGTACGTGATGCTGGACGTCGGGCCGAGCGGTTGACGGGTGATAGACAAAATATTGATTTTCAATAATTTGACAGGTGTGTACGCGGGTACTCGTGTTGGGTCATCGAACATCACGGGTCGCTAGATTTGTAGGGGCGGATGCTATGATTGATGGCGCAACCGTTCAGGTTCTTGCCCCATGACCACAATCTCACAATGGTCGTGGGAGTTTGGAATAGAACTTTGAGACTTCAAATCCGTAGCCCACAGTTGACCGAGTGCTGATGATATCTTGCAAGACAAATGGTCCCCAAATCTCAATAGAAAAGACAATGATCACATCTGATCAATTCAATTAACGTCCAGGGAGAGCTAATGTTGACTGGGCGACAATGCGTCTCTTCGGCACGGATATAATTGAAAGTTTTATCACGTCACGTCAGCCGAGTCGAAGAGCATGCGTCATCTCGGTGGGCGTCATTTAGGTCCGAACTGTCCACGTTTCTGTCAGGGTTCTCGCCGCTCGATTGCACATCAACATCAAAGTAAAGCGTGAAGGCAAACCATCCGGACAAGCCCCCAATAATTCCCCAGACATCCTCCAACGAGGGTGTGCCATCAAACGGCGTACAAATGCCTACGATGTCATGTTCCGACCGCAGCTTAACGCTATCCTCCTTATCTTAATCACTGATCTATTCCACATATCTTGAGGCGGGTTGGTGCCGAACTTCAAGACGATCCAACGAACGCAAAAGCGCCTTAAGCGCGTGTTTCGTGCACAAGACGTTTCACACCTCGGGGCAATCGAAGTATGGCTCGAATAGAGCTATTCGAAGGGGTGAATTATAGAGATGACTCCGTTGGTGACAGTTTCGTCGAAAGTCGACGGCGGAGGTTACATGGGGCCCGGAGATGCAGTTTTTATTTTGTAGGTTAATGCGCGTTGATGACCATTGGAACGGATTATTCATGCGATGATCGTGCCGGCCCGGATTCCGTAATGGCGCCGCCGCCGGAGGTCGTACGAACGCGGGTGTACAAGTAGAAACAAAACCAACGCACGTCCGGAGGATCGAAGCAGAAGCAACGCGCCGAAAGGGTTTTCGATTGCAACATTAGTCCACCGTTTACTGTGGCGATCTGAGCAGCAGGCCGAAGGTCATCGGAAGCCTTGGCGTGGCGTGGATTGGTATTGTGCGGGAGGAGGCCCAAGCAGATGGCGGTGCATCTGCAAGATGTATCGATACTGCTAGGCGCAGGCGTAACGAAACGAGATCGCGAGTGAGCTATATAACGAGCGGATCTTCTGCCAGTCATCTTCTGATCGACACGATTACATGATGCGCCCTGTTCTTAATTTCCGAACATTAATTTCCATTGTTCACATCAACTGGGATTGGAATGAAGTTGGTCCACGAAATCCAGGAAAAAACGCACCCAAATTGCATTCTTGCATTCCGAAAAGACATTATTACTCCACCGCAATCGCCTTTCTATCGCGCTTGTCCGCAAGTGTACGACACTTGACAGCTTGCTCTCGAGACACACACACACATATTTCACGACTAACCTGCTTGCTCTGGTGCCAATCCCTAGCCCCGGGTGCGATTCGACTCGTTAATGGTTTGCGTAGCCGGGCGCAATACATTATGTCA
The DNA here is from genome assembly GCF_013141755.1 of Anopheles stephensi. NCBI lineage: Eukaryota > Metazoa > Arthropoda > Insecta > Diptera > Culicidae > Anopheles > Anopheles stephensi. Next base: position 61,994,633 of record NC_050202.1, on the reverse strand, counting down.
CGTTCGGGAGTCGGTGGACTTTCGCAGAACGTTAAGTATCTTAACAATGGAACGGGCTCGCTCGCTCGCTTGCGATCCTCTGCTCTACTGCCATTTCAAACGCATTCACCCGCATGGTGCGCAGTTGATTAGCTCGCACAGACTCGTTCGCTTCAAAAGTTTCGAGCTACGCAAATAATCAGCAGTTGTCAAAATGGCAGCGATCTACCCGGTAGCGTCGGATTTAGGTAGGTACAGTACTCGTCGGTAAGAGGCCCGTAAGTCTCGGACACCGTACCGTACCGTTGGTGGAGATTGTTGGGGCTGCTGTTGTTACTGGAGGTGTGTGTTGGCATCGTCCAGGCCCCCTCGAAACCCCCGGAATCGTCCGTTGTGTGTTGACTCAACTGCAGCACGGAATGCAGGCACAGCACACACATGGCCAAACGCGTGACCGCGGTGAAAGTGATCGATTTACATCTCGATGCTCAGAGGCCCGGGGGGCAGTTTGTTTGCTTGATCCCGATTTCTGGCCAGTCGGGTCGGGCATACCTGCCGGAAGTCATAGCGCACAACAACAATGCGCAGAAGCCCTCCGCGGAGATGCAGGAGATGCGGAGGGAACGCATCTTTCGTAATGGCACAGTCACACACACACAGTAGCGTGTGCGAAGGTGGACGATGGGAGTTTCTGAGTGCGATTTGCATAGGCACATGGTGCAAATGCCAGGTTGACCCGCTGGCAGTTGGTGACCTGGTTCCAGATCGTTATGAGCGGTGGAAAGGTAACGTTAAAGATGCAACAGACACTCGCCTGCTGCAGTGTTTTGTTTCATAAACTCACACGCTTCATGTTCTACCATGTTTGACAAATATGGCCGCCGTTTGAAAAGGCCACACGTGATCCGGTTAGCGTTCTGGTCATTTGCCCAGACTATTGGAAATGTTTCAACTAGCTCAGCCTAGTCTAGATACCAGACCAGAATTTTTTTTTACCAATATCTCTTTGATTGATATCGGGCGCAACCGTTCTTGATCTTGGGAACCACGGTCAATTTATCTCGATCGTAGCTGCTGTCCAGTCTGAATCACGCCTGCAAAATTCCCTCACCCATATGCGCGAAACGGAAAGTCCCTTAATTGATCGGTAATTATAAACACGAAAACGAAACGCGGACTAGAACCTTGGCCAAAAGGGCTCTGAGGCTGGAGGTATAGTAGGTGCGTCGTGTTCTAGCGTCCAGCCAAAAGTGCTTCCAGCGCAAACATTCCAACGTCTGCTTTCTGTGGAAGACTTCTCCCCCATTGAGCGACCGTTGTAGCGTAATCTGGGGGTCCCGGTGCACAAAACTTGAGCCGGCGAGCCTAGCGAGCGTGTACAAATTGCGCAGTAATTGCATCGCGATCGCGGCCACCTCCGTCTGTCAGCTGGCTGACGAGGTGAGCTTGTCGGATATTTGCATGCCACCTGTTAGTTCGATAACGAACCGTTGTTGAACCGACCACGCGAAGGAATGGTCGATTCGGAGATCTCCGCGCAGATTCCTGGCCTTGTCAGAGTTGCTTGAATCAGGCGGCTAACCTTTTTTCCTGGAAAACCAGGAGAAGTTTTTAGCGGCGGACTCGCACTACACTAACTCGGCGTGGACAACGGGAATGCCGTAGCTCGATCAGACGATTAGCCTTTTTTCCTGGATAACCAGGAGAAGTATCTAACCGTGGTTCTTGCTTGGCTTGATTTCGCCTAATTCTTCCGACGGAGTGGGGAGACACCTAAGTGCGTAACCAATTTCCGGAGGGAAGGCAAAGGTGAAACTTTCCCGATTCTGTATGAATACCCAAACAATGAAACACAAGTTTCTTCGTTGAGGTTTGGATTACAAGTCGCTTTTATTCTTAAAAAATCCTGTCTTATATACTAAAATTCCGTGGGAAAAAGAACATGAAATAGCAGTACATCGATCTCCTTTTTCCAAATTCGGTATGCTGATGCGTTGACCCCTGCCAGGCGTCGGCTAGTGTAGGAGGTCTGTAATGTTACAATATCTGGCAATTGTCACCCTATCGTTTTATGACCACGGGTAATGCATCGTGCATCTGTGGTTCAAATGCGTATGCCTATTTTCGTATTGCCTATTGCCTGCGCGTCGTTTGTTTATTCATCAAGTTGGCCTTTCCTTCACTGCCCTACGATCGTGCGTTGATCGTTCTTTCATGAAACTAATCGCGCAATGACAATGTATGCATTGTGTTCTAGTGCCTTTTTTTTTCTAATGTTCTTTTCGGCCCATGTTCTTCACTTTCGTTTTTATTACATGGCTTGAGTTTATTTATAGTTTTCATATGTCTGGATATTGTCCCCTTTTTGATATTTCCAATAACGCACCATACTTTCGTTTTCCTCACGGTATGAGGCCTCTCTGTGACTTAAGGTTGTTTTCCTAAGATAATATTTTCCGGTGAGAATTTATCTTAAACGAAAGATATTTAGTCATTTATAATTGTCCCTCTAACTCTGGCATGCCAGTCATTTTAGATCAATTTTATTTTGTCGCGTTCGCAACACCACCGATTGAGACTCTCGAGACCGAGGTATGCGTGCGTGTATGCAATACTCCAAGTTAAGCGGGATAACGCGATACGGTTGGTGGCCGACCAATCGTTGATTCTGGGTGGATTTAAAATTTTGGACCCCTCCGGAATGTGATCCATGCGGCCAGGTACGAAAATTTTATCGTTCGATTTGTCACGAGCGCACGAAGTACGGCGAAGCCACATTTGCGAAATATTTCAAGTATGCCACCCCGTGCGAGAAGAGGCTGTCGACGAGCTGGCGGACTTTACACAGAAGGGCGTTTGCTTCGACAGCCAAACTCTGCAGTGGCCGGTGAAGGTTTTCGTGGTGGTGTTTGGCCTAAATGCTTTACCGGCGCATACTCAGCGACACCGATTCGCATCGATTCCGATGTCCCGCCGAGAGTAGCTTTTGCGTAAAGGGGGGCGTTTGTTTGAACAGTTGCACAAAGCTCTCCGGGGCATCGTTACGCTTCTTCTTCTACTTGCGCTGGACGAACTGCAATAAAGGTTTCAGTGTAAAAAAACGGCAACTACTGCTAGTTTGTCGTCGTTGTTGTTTGCCATGCTCAGCTAATTGAAATCCAAACAGTTGATTAAAACGTTTCGCGCGTTGTAATCGCGCATGTCGTGCATACCTCGCGCAACTCGCCGACCTGGGAGAATGGGGCACGGTGCCGCGGTGTACACTTCCGTACAGGGGGCCCTTGTTACACGCTAATAGAACCACTTATCCTACATTTAGGTTGCACCGGTATTACGCACTTGATTTTAATCACCGCGCCAGGGAGGCTTAGCGTTGAGGATCTTGAGAAGTGTACCCGTCCGTCCGCAGTACACCCCGGCCTTCGCCGGTGACTGTGATGAATGGAGCTAGCTGGTGCAGGGAAATTATGCACCTCGCACAGCCACATACCGTTTATGGCGGCACGCATCAAAGAAAATTGCAAATAAAATAAAAAAGCTGAACCACCGGCGGCGGCCTGTACTCTCGCTAGCTGCGAGGCCCAGCTTAAACCATAATTTCATCTCATTGAGAAGTTTTTATTCGAGCCCCGAAGGTCTTTGCTAATATCGGTTCTGGTTAAGATAAATAGCCAATTGGGTGGTCGATTTGTTGATATATGCGTTATTAAGCAGGGGTAACATCCTTACGACATGGTTGCCGGTCGGTGGTGATGAAACATGATCGTGAGTAATTATCGTAAAGGTGGCGAATGCTGGGGACAGCAGATTGCTACTCGAATGCAGATACAGATAAGTTCAAATGGTGATCCGAAGGCATCAGAGGAATCGTGCTTATTATGAGCTCCACAAACTCCTGAGATCTAGAAGCTAGTGCTTTACGGGCACGAGTCCTGGACTATGCTTTCGGAGGACATCAATAGCGGATGCTACCTCTAAGAGAATGAACCACGAGCTAGCTGAGCTTTTAAGCGATGCAGACATCCCGATGGTTGCCAAAGCCGAGCGGATACACTGGCTGGGACAGGTGATGACGATGGCGAACTCCTGCCCTACCAGAAATGAAGACCAGGAATGTTGTTCGGCACGAGGCGTAGAGGATCGCAGGTTGGCTAGATCAAGTGGAGTCAGACCTGAGGGAGATCGGATGCAACAGTGTAGTCATGGACCGTGTTTCCTGGAATCGAATCGGACACCAGGCCATGTCTTTCAGACGTGCTCAATAGGACCAGGATAAGAAAGAAGAAGATACCATCTGCTCTCAGGCGGCCTAATCCTAGACTTCAGGCAAAGCGAGGCCTTCTTCTTGATCAATGAATACTTGAAGAAGTTCTTCTAATAGAGGTTTCTCCAAAATTTCTAGTAGGAACTGCCAAAGAAAGGCTAGAGTCTCTAGTAGAGACGAGTGCAGTGAGTTGTTCATTCTGATTGATTTTCTAGCGCACAGATGGCCAGGCTGTGACTCATACTTTTGTAAAACCTACGATTTAGAACCAATTCTAGTTAACCTTGTCATAGGCATTTCTTTTCCCTAGATGTTGTGACGAACCCAATGACGAAGGTTCCGTAAATTAAAAAGAGAACCACCCAGTCATAACGCATCACAAACCCCCCACAAGTCAACGTCTGCAGGCATCAATCTTCTATTAATCTATAATTTTATAGATCAATTCATTTGATCCGCTTTTCTTCCCTTCTGGACTGTTTGCCGTTGTTGCCGATGATGATGGTGTGGTGTGGTCCCACGTCTGGAGTTCTTACGCTTCCCCGGCTACAATTCAACCGAGAACGCCGTCCATCACGTGCGAGATCTTGCCACGCATGTCATCCTGTCACCCTCGGTCGTTAATACTGCGCACTGCAAGACATCGCGCCGAGGTCACAGACTGCCAACGGTGCAGACTGCCACACTTTCGCTTCACAAACTGTGCGAGTTAATGGAGAGAAATTGAAGTACAAACGTATCGAGTTACAGACGACCGGGTTTATATACTTTATGTCTTCCCTTGGCTTTACTGGTTGCATCATGCTTGCAGCACTCCATCAGAGTATATTGATTTCCTCCATCACTGATACAAGATATCAGAAACAATATGCCACGCAAAACGATTTCTCAAAAAAATTAGCAACATTTACAAGATACAAAATAAAGAAAGAATTAGCATTGCGAGAAATCCTCCCCGCCAGAGCGAGATCCCATTGTGATCCATCTTCGATCGCTGTAGATCGATCCGCCCTTTTAACCATTTACGGCAGAAGGAATTATGGCGCATTATCGAGATTACTCCACCTTCCACGGTGTGACAAACGGTACCGATTAAGTGATTAACGTGAAGCAGGAAATGGACAAAACAATGGACATTGTGCAAAAAAAAACAAACCAACTCGCCGTACTCGCGCCAGCTTTGTGGGACCGCGAAACTGCGGTCATCCAGCATCCGGCTGCTCGGCAGGTGGCAGCCAACGTATCGTATTACCGTCGATCAAAAAATCGATCGACCACAAAACGGCTTGATCGGTCTTCGGAGACCACAGAGCAACATGCGATCGAAGTCCGTCAATCGTTTGCACCGACAACGCCACGGCAACGCTCCCCAGCGTTTCCTTAATGAAATGATCACGAATTTATTACCGTAATCGAAGTGACATGATTTTTTTTTCCTTCGCTGTGCCTCCGCGGTTGTGCGCCTGCTTACACCAAGTTCCGAGGTTTTCGTTCCCGGAGCACCCTGACCTTGACTGTGTGTCCGATGAATTACGCGCCTTCAACGTTCAACCGTGCAGCGTGAATAACGTGCGGGAGGTATTTTGGAGTTGCAGTGAGGAGGAAGCAGGCAGGCTTCTACAATGGCGGAGTGGCACCTACGCACCCGTGCCAAGTCTAAGCGATGCTAAACGATGGTAACGATGGGCCCAGCTTAAATGGCGCGTGAGGTGGAGAAGACACTCAGCGCTTCGTCCCACGAGCAGAAGGTGGTTGCGCAGCGAGCAGCGGGCGGAATGTGGGCCCAGGACATTCCCTAGACGTAACCCAACAATTAACGTGCACCTATTAGCCGCTGGTGCATGGGTTGAATCCACGGTTCGGTGATCTATTATGAGTCAGGTAACGCGGGTGGGAGGGGAGGGGGGGGGGCAGCCGAGAGGGTCTATTATTATCCACTTGTGGCAGCGTCGAGCTCTAAGCTCGTCGTTTCAAAATTACACCTTTCACCTTTTGGGTTGGCACGACAAACAATAACGGCACCTGCACAAGATGTTAGGCGACCTTCAAAATGTGGCAAGGTTAAGGATGGGATTAAGACGCTCGCTTGCAAAAGTGTTGCTGTCTGAAGCTAAGATAACATGATATATCAATTAGTACTCTGTAGTACAAACCAAAATATCTCTCTCGGTCTCGTCTTCCGCATCCCAAAATACACCCTGCAGTTCGGAGAACAAGTCACATTATGCAGTGTCGCCCAAAAATATCGTTCCATAAACGCCTCCAAAACGACTCCACTCAACAGAAAGTTGCAAAACAAGTTGCGTCGCCTGGCCTCACCAAATCTGTCCACGCGGTTGACGGTGGTTTTCCGTGTCGGCGTGTCGTGGAAAATCTATACACAATGTCCAGCAGCGGCATCATCAGACAAATGCCTTTTTGGTCGTACACCGGCGCACGGGATAGTGCGGTTAGAAGCTTAGCGGCTTTCATCGTCCTTCAGCGGTGCAATCGATCGATCGGATTCGATCGATACGGCGAGGGAATAAATCAATCCCACCTTCCTGCTGTAGCGAACGCCCGGTCGGGCCTCTCCAGGGATGTTGATGGCCAACAAAGGCAACGACAACCTTGACGCGGTGTTCGCCTGTATCAGTCAGAGGGCGTCCCACCGCCACACTGTGCCGCAGGAAGGAAGGTCAGTATTATAATGATGCAAAGCGCGGTGCAGCTTTCGCAAGGGGAATTGGTGAGATTAATGAATAAATTTGAATCACAAGAACTCCCCGGACGCTCATTCGTACGATGGAGCGGGTCCTGCCTACGGACTTGACAATTCGATGGCAGGCAGTGACGAGAGCGAGGCAAGATGCTTCTCGATCGTAAGATGTTACGAAATTTAACCATGAAAACCCTGCCGTAATAATCGCATGCACTTGCCTTCCTTTTTCTCCATTCCGGATCGTGGCACGTGCACGATCCGGTGCTCATTGTTTGTGTTCAGGCACATTTTTGCTCTGCTGCTGCCTACACCCGCCCGATCAGTGGCGATCGATTGAGCAATTGCAGGGCCCCCCAAAAAGGGGGCCACTTCCCGTAGACAAACCCGTGCCGGAATGGATCGCACGAGAGAGATCGTAACGGACCGGTGGTCCATCCGGTGGTGGTTCTGGTTGCACTCTGCTGCTGAAGTGAGTGAGTAATGTGTTTATTTTGTTAAACGATTCGCTTCAACACCTACGCGGCACCTTCAGCTGACGATGCTCTCGCCCGAACTCTGCAGTACGCCCGCTCAATGCGGCTGAGCTAAGGTAGATGGAACTCGTTCACGAGGCGCCTGTGTTAATGCATCCGTGCCGCCATTTTGCGCCACTGGGTACGGCACATTGTAGCGGACACAGGTTCGGCAGGTCGTCTCCCGTGGGTGGAAGATTTTGAAGATCATCTGAACAAGTCCCCAAAAACATCTAGAGCGCGAGAAGCTGAAAGTATCCACTGAGATGAAAGAACCATTCACGGTAGAAAGATCTCAAATGACAGATACTTTAGCGTTCCTCCCAGACTTGGTGTCGATACAGAGTGCCCTAAAAGGTCATCCGATACGGTTTGTTAGCGGACGTTCTACCAGCAAATCAAATTGTTTACACCACCCGCAACGCTACTTACTGCTACGAAATCGTTGACCCACTGACTTCACGGCAAGCGGTCGTGGAATTTCTCCTTCCCCGAGCCCTTATTCTAATCGAGACCGACCGAGAGAAGTAAATGGTTTGATTGAAGGGCACAACCCAGCATTTCCACATCGAAATTGTTCGTACCCACACACTTCCATCGAGCGTAACCTAAGTGATCATCAAGTGACACTTTGTTGCGCACGGGAAGAGGATCGCTGTCTGCCAGTGAGGGTGATCGTCGCATCACATCTGGTTCTACTTAAGAGAGCTTCTTGGATCTTGACTTCCTGGTGTCAATTTAATTACTGGCTAATACGAAGTCGCGTGGACCGATTGAAGGCAATTCGAATCTTCATCCGGTGATCATGCTGAGGAGACGGCATCATGTCGTCAGACAACATCAAACAAACGCAACAACCATCTTTCACCTCGACTCTTGCGTTACGAGGTGTCAAACGCATCAGCGGTTTTTAGCTCATGTTTTATCTGCCTCCCTGCCGGTGCCGGTTTGAGCTGACGTCCAACTGTCTACGTGCCGGACTTTACTCTCGCGAACGTTGCGCTAATTGCACGTAAGCACTTGCCCAGGATCGGCAAGATTGTTATCGTAACGTTTTGTAAGCTTTGCTGGCAAAATATAGAATTTCGTCACCGTTTTGCCACACCATGTATCTCCACAACGCAAATCCGACTAAAGCCTGGCGAATTGCATTCCACAGGATTAAAACACAATCGGCATTTACTCCTTCCAGAGGGGCTTTTAAGATATTGATGTGAGAGACCCATTGATAAAGCGTCGGGGCTTATCTTGTTACACGGATACACAACAAAATGAGCCTTGTGCGTTTTCACTTGGATGCAGTACAATTATCCTAAAATAAATCGTCCTTGATCGGAATTTGTTTGCGGTATTTTAAAGAATTCAACATACAGTGCGTTACACATTTTTTTCCCACACCGTACAAAACTGGCCCGACCGATCGTTAAAATCGATGTCAAATGTTTGTGATTGTTTGTGAATGTCTTGAGAAAAAAAGAACTAGAGCAACGCATTTTCCTGTTGGCTAGGTCGCGTGTGGCACACAGCTCAAGCTAAAAACATGCAAACCAACTAAGAACCCTTTTCCGTACGGCGTGACACCGTCGGTTGGTGAGCCTGCGCCGGGAAGGTTTTACGATGATTTATCTTTTGCCCCATTGACTTGCGACTCCCATGCTGTACGCCGTTCTTCGTCGATACAGGCGGTACACTTGTCGGGTCATTTATGTTGTTCGCAGGCTACTGCTTCTATGTTTTTACGATGGTTTCATGCTGCGACATGGGCGAAACCGCATGTCGTTGGCTTAGGGAACAAGCGGAGAAGCTCACGCAACGTTCGATAGAACGTACACGCCACCCGAAAGTGATGACTTGCGTGTGCGATTGCCACCCCAATGTGACATCGGAATGAAGGCTTCAAATAAATCGTATTCAACTAGAAGCTTATAGTAAGCCTATATTTACTCAATTTTCTCTCTCTCTTTCCTGCAGAACTTTCTAACATCGACCGAAACGAACGAGGATCGACTCCACCATCGGCACAAGATGGATGCCCGCATCGGACTGGAGTACATCATCGAGAACAACGACTACGTGAACAAGCTGGGACTGGCGCTGGACACCAACAATGTCACGGTTAAGAAGCAAATCTTCGAGCTACTGTCGACGCTCTGTGCGTTCAGTGCCAACGGGTACAAGCGTGCCATCGAAACGCTGGAACACTACAAGGTAAGGGCAGTTCTGCCAAATCCCCCAAAGGAGAATCACGGTTATGTTGCTGATCGCATACTGTTGCGCTCGTTATCTGTTGCTTTTTTTCGCAGAGCATTAAGGGTGAACGGTATCGGCTGAACCTGGTCGTGTCCGAGCTAGACAAGGCGACTGCGGTCGAGTACCAGATAGCGCTGCTGGCGTTCGTCAACTGTGTGATCATATCGGCCGGTTCGCTCAAGGATCGGATACGCATGCGCAACGAGTTTATTGGTGAGTATTTTCGCTGGGGATAGGACCAGACCTTAGGATATAGAGGACTATTGTAGATCGATTACTAGAAGTTACGAAAATTCCATTTCATCCAATCGAATAACCCACCATCATAGCCTTTTAGCCATTTATGGATAGAAATAATTCTATCATTGAAATGTCATACAGCTCGGTGTTCTATCAGACAGCCCTAGCTCTGATTATAATCTCCTCGTGTTAACTACTTCGAACACTCTCATATGCACCTATTTCGCCCAATTCCCGCACAGGAGTACCATAAAGTGTAGTTAAACAAGGCCCATGCAGACACCCAGCGAACACGTTCGAGTGTGCCGTAAATTCCTTCCCCTCCCGACCGTACACTTTTGCATGTCTGACACACGAACACAGTTCGGCGGTTGAAGGATTGTGATAAATTGATCTTAATCCTCTGGACACGCGGTGTGCCCGAGCGAACGGTGGGCTATGCTGCGGCGATATCTCTAGCCGTATCGATGGCAGGTGGACACAACAAGTGATAGCGACCGTAACCGGCTTTTCGAGAATACGGACAGCTGGTGCACGGGACACTATATGCGAAACTATGTTGCCGCAAGGAGAAACCGGCCTGCCTGGCAAGTTAGAATGTGCCGCCACCTTCCGAAACCTGCCGTGTGGCCTGGAGACTGGTGTCGGGTTTGGATGAAGCTGCCCTCCTTGCACAAGAATAAGAAACGAAACCTGGAAAACGCGAACAGAACGGTTGAAGTTGATTGCCATGGTTTTTTTTTTGAAATTGATACATGTCCACCGCATCAATGTCCACACACGGGACCTATTTGAAGGGCTGTGGAAAGGTTCGAAACCGCTCCAAACCCCCGTTTTTTATCCAACCAGCTTTAGATGGAAAATAATGGAGTACGATAAATTTGTGCTTGTCACTTACGGATTATACAGGCACTTTGGGGGGAGAACACAGGCCGGTTCGTATCGATGTAGTTCTGTTTGGAGTTTTCCTTTGGCACGGCAGGATTAAAAGCGCTTACTGGTTGTCAGTCTTCCCAGCGACGGACACACATTCATTCTACCCAACTCGCGTTACCTCGCGCGTGTAATTAACATGTTTCAAAACAGAAAACAGCTCTAACTCTTATTCGTGTTAGCAGGTTGGACTGGACAACAGATCTTGTGCTGTACGGTCGGCTTGTCTACCGTGGTCTATTCTTTGACCACCATTACAGCTCGCTAAACAAAACATTGCTTATCTACGGTGAGCGTACGGTCTGGTCTAATTGCAGTGTCCGCGACCTTGTCGAGGACGCGCGCTAGCGTTTGTCATCCGTTTTGGGCAGGCCCGCGATATGGCTTGTTGTTGTCGAACTTTCTTACGAAATGGGAACCGGGAGACATGCAGGGTTGCGCACCACCTACACCGCAGCGCATAGATTCGATGCCATCAGCCGCTTCTGATAAGAAGAACGCTATCGTGAAATCGATGTTGAGCCATCAGGGTTGGTTGGGTGATACAAAAAGAAAGAAAGAAAGAAAGAACAGAAGCAAACTGATTGTTAATGTTCGAAATAGAAAAAAAAAACAGGACTGCCAAAGCATAAGCCTCCAACCGATGCAGGAGACCCGTTGCGCGAAGTAGATCAGTGAAGATTAAGCGCGCGCTAAGCGCAACTTCTCTCCACTACGCACCCCGGTAGCCAGTTGGCACGTTCATTTTTTTACATTCTGCTTTAAGGTGAATGGCGCGTACGGCTCGGGACCGTTATCGGGCCTCGTTTAATCAAACGACCATCCAATAGATAAGATTTGCCGCCCGCCGTCAGGTAAGGCCGCATCATCGCATTTTCAGTTTGGCGATGATTCTTTCCCTCCCCCGAAACGCAACGGGGACCAGTTTGTGTTCACACTGCGTTGTGATTTGACGTACGGGCGGCATCACCGGTTATGGTCGGTGAGCTATGGCCGTCATGTTGCAGCAACAGCTAGGGTTTGGGCCGCTGGCAGATAATTGCGTCAGCCCCCGGATCATGGTGAACGACGTGTTTTTTAATGATACACCCGAACTGTCGTCCTTGGAGGAGGAGGTGGAAGAAGCTGCCGGTGAGTGTGCGGAAGGTGAGTACGTGGTCTGAAGGTTCGTTTGCACCCAAGTACAGCTGCCGAAGGCTCCGATCGGGATGGGTGCAGTTTGTTCAATCGAGTGTATTATCTTAATCGCTTATTGTTTAAGAGTTCTCCGTTCTATTCATTTTTAGTGCAGCCATCGTTCGATGACACCCTCTAATGATGGTCTGGTTTCGTTTGTTTCCCTCTCTTTCGCAGGACTAAACCTCATACCAGTATTAAATAATTTAAGGTAAGTGCATCGTACAGCGTCTGTATGTAAAATAGGTGAACAGGTTAAGGTGGCATCACCAGCAGACTACCAAGTCTTCCAATCCCCGTATTTTTGGTCTACAACGCCACAACTCAACGCAATTAGATAAGGATCGTAAAGAAGTGCCGTCCCGATTTTTTTTTTTCTGGGAGACTCAAAATAACGCCACAACGCCGCGAAGAGATCAGTGACAGAAAATCGGATTGATATTGACAGTTTATAAACCCGGAACGATAGATGGGAATCGTTGGAGAGCGACAGAAAAACAGGATGTGTCTCGGTCGGTTATTGGATCTTGAGAATCGATTACTGTGCAGTGCAAAGCAAAGGAAGATTAGGACCTCGCGGGTAATCATGGGCGGAAAAGATTTAACCCGTTTGCAATGGTTAATGAGCTTCAATTACTTTATCGTGACTTTTTGATAGTGAATCGGTGCGTGTGTGTTTGGGCGGAATCGTGACGTGTGATGTGGGAAATGATGATTATCGCCACTATCGAAAGCGGGGGAGCACCGCGTCCTTGATAAGGGAAGTGCGTGAGTGATTGGTGTTTCTGGCAAAAAAAACCGTTTACCGGGCTCTGTGTACGGAGGAGGGTGACAATCGTTGTCCATATGGATTTAGTGACTAATGCTTTTAAACGCTTGAAGTGCAGTAAAACATTCACCCGCTATTAAGGGAAGGTTTCTGCGAAAAGCGGAACAACTACGCAACACAAGGTGGAGTGATGAATGCAAGTGGTACAGAGCCTGGTGGTTAGCTGGAGGAGCTAACCAAAAAAAAAAGGTATCCACCACACGCCTATCAATCATCTCCAGCTCCAGATGTCGTGTGCCATCTATATGTAGCAAGAGCGACCTTTTGGACAACAGTTTGACGTAACGATTGTGGGGCTGTACTTCGACGGTGTGTCCTCCCGCTGTGGCGCCGTTACTCAACATATCTATAGGGTGGGATAGAGCAACAGCAAGACACATGTGTAGCATGTGTGTTGTGATAAGAGCACAAAAACAAAACTTCATTCTACAACTCTGAACGACACCCATCATCGAGGTGTTGGGAAAAACGTGCTCAACTGTGTTTTTTATTGTTTGTTTCGTTCTGCTTGTGATAACGAATGTTGAAGCTTTGTTGTACTTCTTTATAGGTCGTTTTTCTCTATTGTTTATCAAAACCCTTTACCCGGGGTACGTAAACAGAAACACCTACGTTGAATTGTGGATCGTTGTGGTTGCAAGAATGGCTCTGGTACGCCATTTCTTCTTTCCGTTGGCACCCCGGGGAAGAAGCGCCGATCCCTGACACACTCTAGAGCCGAACGATTGAGTCAGGGTTGATGGTCGTGCGAACGGCTGTAAACAAGAGCAGATAGATACGTTAACAATCGTTGGCGTTGAAACAGCAAAATCACTTAAACATGTGTCACCTACACCTACTCCCATTGGAACCCCCAAACAGTCGGGGACGAAGTAACGCCGACAACACGTGGGCTAGCGAGATATGGTCCCCAGCTGTAGGGACCGATACAAATCAGATGCTTTCCTTTGCCTATGTGTTACACCGGCAACTGAATCACCTGTTCTTCGATGGGCGAAAACAAACTCATCTCTAGAAGACATCCAAGCAAGCCGGTTAGAAGATGCGAAGGCGAGAGAAAGAAAGCGCGAGATGGAGGAGAAAAGCACACGCGAGAGAAATGGCACGCGAGCAGTAGTAGTTAGTGCGCATGAGTCAGCAACACGTGCTCGGGAGCAAACTTCACGAACACGCGGTGATGGATGCTAGGGGCTAGGGCTCTGAGCCGATCGGTCGGTGTTCGATGCAGAGGTTTACTCTTTACTCGCTCTTTCGCACTGTCCCATCTGATCATTGCCGCGCGTCGGCAATCAGATGTTTTTCGCGAGTGTGACACAAACTGTGAAGTTTGGTGGAATGTTTGGACCACTCTCGGCGATGCATAAACCTTTTAGTTCCTTTTCTGTTAAATAGCTTATGGATAAAGGAATACTGCTAAAGGATACTCTCTAGAACCCACGTACTACGAAAGCGCAACCACCCATTCCACGCGTAGGTCCGCTCGGCGAGAAAGAGACCGTCTCCGAGGCACCGGGACACACACATTAGCTTTGCTTCGCGTTGCGGCTTTTCCACAGGCTCGAAAGTAGTCGCGTGCTAGTAGTTTCCAAACCCCACAAAAGGACTGCAGCATATAAACACGCACACACACACACCCAGACACCCAGAGGCCTCTGCCCTTAGTTCGCTTCCATCCAGTGCTCAAACGGTCCTGGGGCTGGGTGCTCACATCCCTGCCCGAACGCGCTTTTCCTTGTCCACTCTTGGTTGTGCTATTTTTGGGTTCCGTTTGTCCTGAAAACCGTAAGGCTCCAGCAGGAAGGCAGCAGCAAAAATCGCTTCCTTCACGAGGCGAATTATGACAGTTCGGTAACAGTTCGGAGTTGTGTGCGGCGGTATACTCTGTGTGTGAGGGGTTTCAATCGGTGATATCGGGGGGAGTTTTTTTTAATGTTGCTAGTTCCTTACTGCTCAAAATACTCGTGACAGTCACGCCCGTCCACGTAGTTTGCACGAAACAAAAAAGAAGGGAACCCTATCCCTCCAGCAATTGGCCACTGCACCCAGTCATCCGTGGCACAGTGTAAGGAAACGGATCGAAAGCTCAGCAAATCATCATCAGTTGCGCGTGTGTGTGTGTGTGTGCGTGTTGGCCCACTCCTATCGGCAAAGTCGGACCATCGAACCGAATGAATATCGTCCAGGAGCTGAGTGAACTGTGCCGTCGGAAGTTGTCCAGCCTCGGTGTACGGCTCGCAAACAGTTGAGATCTAAAATTGCGTGATTTGTGGTAAATGCGGAGGGATGAAGCTTTGTTGTGCCACCCTTGACCTTTCACCCGTGTTTTCTGTGTCGCCTAATGCTGCTAATCCGACCCTTCTTGTCCTTCCCATCCCTGGTACAGGCGCACGGCCAGCAGCGTTCCGGACATTGCCTCACAGCTAGAGGTGTTCGACGAGCAGCAAGAATGCGACCTATCCCAGAGCCTCCAAGTGCCGGACGGGATCGATCTGAACTCGCATCTTGATGTCTTCAATGCCATTCTCGCACAGGTAAGCAACATTACAGCAGCCCAGCAGACTCAGCTACTCGTTTCGATGCTGCAGTGTGGTACTTGCCGGCACGGTGGGATTGGGGCACCCAAGCCCGGGGACACTAATTGAGATGAATTTTACATTACGCTTGGATGCGTCGTTGCATCGTTTGGGGATAGCAAAGCAAGGATTCACATGCATTAGCGTGTGCTGCAGGATGGACTTTTAAAGTGTCATTAGTAATGCTGAGCTTGTCCAAGGTCAACCATTGAAAGTCATTCTTCGGGTTTAATTTACGCAAACACACTGCTGGACGCCACTTGTTTACTGACATCGCCGCCTCCCCCCTTTTCCAGGTCGCCGGCACCCCGCAAGCAACGCCATTTCTAAGCATACTTCAGCACCTGCTGCAGATCGACCCGAAGGAGCAGATCAGTGACATCGTGTGGGATACGGCCGAAACGCTCGTGCACCGGGCCACACTGCTGGAGGACAAGGAAGCCTCTGCCCGTCTGCTGCGGGCACCGAGCGTCCAGAAGTTCTTCACCTGTCCCCACTGCCGGGGCGATCTGAGCGGAGGCCCGGCACGCCGTCCCTCCATCGGCAGTGCGCTGCAACCTTCGCCCAGCACAACCTTCAATCCGCCACCACCACCACCAGCACCCCCATCTGCTCCGTGTGCCGCAGCGCCTCCACCACCACCTCCGCCCGGCGGTGGACCTGCACCCCCGCCACCTCCACCGCCACCGTTGGCCGGTGGTCGAGCACCGCCACCACCACCTCCGCCCATGGCCGGTGGACCACCGCCACCCGCACCACCGGCCCCGCCGGCCCCCAACCTACTCTCCGCGCAGGCCAACTCTAACGGTACGCTGGCCCGCTCGAAAACACCCGATGAGCAGATCGTGATCGTGAAACCGTTACCGCAGCAAGAAACGCCAGTACCGCGCGCCAAGATGAAGACCATCAACTGGAACAAAATTCCACCGCAGCGGGTCCTCGGCAAACAGAACATCTGGTCCATCGTGGCCGACTCGCACCAGGACAGCCCGATGGCGGATCTGAACTGGGACGAAATGGAGGGACTGTTCTGTTTGCAGACGCAAACGCAAGGCTCGCCGAAGCTGGGCCATCGGTCGGGTGCGTCCGGCGGTGACGGGTGCAACGGCGGCACGGACACACCGGACTCACGCAAATCGCGGAAGGAAAACGAAATCACACTGCTGGACGGGAAGCGGAGCCTGAACGTCAACATCTTCCTGAAGCAGTTCCGCACCACGAACGAGGACATTATACAGCTGATAAGGAACGGTGAGCACGAGGACATTGGGGCGGAGAAGCTGCGCGGGCTGCTGAAGCTGCTGCCGGAGGTGGACGAGCTGGAGATGCTGCGAGCGTTCGATGGCGACAACAACCGGCTGGGCAATGCGGAGAAGTTTCTGCTGCAGCTGGTACAAGTGCCTAAGTAAGTGGACAGAATCGGGACGTCGCTTTTGAATGTCTTGTGACACCCTTCTCTATTCGGCGCTCGTTTTTTTTCTTCGCAGTTATAAGTTAAGAATCGAGAGTATGCTGCTGAAGGAAGAATTTAAGGCGAATCTGATGTATCTGGAGCCAAACATACACGCTATGCTTTTTGCTGGTGAAGGTAGGTTTCACTGAGATCAAAGGAACTCCCTTACTCCGGCCGTGATCAATTTGGTTAACCAACTTCCGGTCTCCTTTGAACAGATCTGATGAACAATAAGGCGCTCCAGGAGGTGCTGTACATGGTCGTGGTGGCCGGCAACTTCCTCAACTCGGGCGGATACGCAGGTAACGCGGCGGGCGTCAAGCTGTCCTCGCTGCAGAAGCTCACCGACATCCGTGCGAACAAACCGGGCATGAATCTGATACACTTTGTGGCACTGCAAGCGGAGAAGAAAAATGCCTCCCTGCTGGAGTTCCCCGGTCAGCTGACAATGCTGGAGAATGCGACCAAGTAAGTGGATTGGTTAGACTGGATTACAGTAACGGATGGGATAGCATTTGATTTATCCCAATCTGTCTTTATTTGCAGAACCACTGTCGAGCAGATAAGCAACGAGGTGAACGCCATCGACAATCGCATCAAAAAGATCAAAAAGCAGATCGAGCTGCCGAAGACGGAGGAGGACATCAAGTTCCAGATGGAGGAGTTCCTTAGTGTAAGCGCGGACAACAGTCACCTAGCAGCGCAGCAGATGACTAATGCCTTATCGGGGGCGGTTTTCTTTTATAGGCCGCGGAACAGGACGTCATAATGCTACAGCGAGCTCTGAAGCAGCTGGAAGCGATGCGCCTTCAGTTGGCCGAATTCTTCTGCGAGGATATGGGCACTTTCAAGATGGAGGAATGTTTCAAGATATTCCACACGTTCAGCGAAAAGTTCCAGCACGCCGTGAAGGACAACGAGAAGCGCCGTGTGCAGGAAGAACAGGCCATGATACGCAGGAAGCAGCGAGAAGAAACGCTTCGGAGAAGGCAATGTAAGCATCAAGCAGACGGGGTGGCGACGGATCACGGACTTAGCCGACCTTTGTTTGATGACTTCAATTCTACTTTCCCCCCTCCCTTTTAGCTAATCAACCCGGAACGCCGGTGTCCGATTCGGAAGGTAGCCTGCTGCTGGATGCATCGCAGTACGATCTGCGCTACAGCCCGGCGATGTCCCGTCGACGGTTGGGATCGTTCAACAGCAATGGCGATGCACTGCTGATGCGGGACGAGTGTGCCTCGCCGGACATTACACCGAACGGGAGCCTTAGACGACGGCGCAGTCGAGTGCTTTCGGAGGAAGATGAAGGTAATCTCATGGACTTTTTGCGCTCGTCCGGCCACGAGAGCAGCAATCGGGAGCGAAAGTCCGCCGCTTACGGCAGCTTAGACCGATCCTGGGCGCGACGGGCCCGTTCCGGTAGCGGTAGTAAGAAGCGTCCGGATCTGCTGAACGTCCAGTTCGGTGCGGATCGTGAACGGCCTAGCTCGCCTTCGCCCCTAGCCGAATCGAAGCCGCTCGCGGTGGAAGAACACAAACCAAGGTATGTGCGCGATCTTCGGTCACTCCCATGCGTGTGTTTCCCCCCCCCCCCCCCCCCCCCCCCCATGGTGTCCTGGGTGATGTATTGCTGCTTTTGTTTGCTATCCCTCTAACATTTCATTCTCTGTGCTAACCCATCCCATGTTCATGACCATCCACACATCCACATCCGTGCTCTGTATCTGTGTCATCATTTGCTTACGGTACGCAATGACCCGCTTTGCACCCGGACCCCGGTGGTTTTCTGTCGCCGTACGGTCGCGGTCTCTTACCGATCCAGAATTTCCAGGGAATGGCGGCAGAAGATCGAATCCTGGCTGCAGGCGAACGAGCAGGACGAGCGGCAAAACGACGACTACAAGAAGAAGCTCAAGCGAGTCACCGCCAACAGGCGCTCGTACGAAACGGACAACGAAAGCGATCGTGGCAGCAAGCTGGATCCGCTACCGGAGGAGAAACCGCCCACGGTGACCTCACCCGAACCGCCCAGCGTACCGAGAATAGTGGCCCCGGCCGGGCAGGGACAAACGTCTGCCGCATCACCATCGCCATCGGATGGACAGCAGCAGCAGCAGCTGTTCGGTGGACCGATGACGTACAAGCGGGTCTATCCCAATTGGCGTCCGGCGACGTCACTCGAGCAGACGGATGTCGTTGGTACGATAGAGGCCTTGACAGGTACGTTGGAATGCATTTTTTGCCGGTCTGGAGGTTGGATTTCACTGACTTTCACTTCTCTTTTCTCGTTGCGATCAGGTGCGGCCTCACCGGATGCGGATAAGTCACCGTGGCGCAAATCGGTCCTCAACACAGCAAACAGTGCGGCGGACAGTGACGATCCGTCCAGCCCACGCTACCGTCGACAGCGTTCCCGCGAGGGCCCTAATCCGAGCTCCAATCTGCAGTCAATCCTTGAAGAGGACAAGCGCAAAAACATTATCCAATCGTTGGGTGAACGGCCACCCTCGGATCGGCTACAGATCTACATCCGTCGAGGATCGGATAACCCTCCACCGGCAACATCCGCGGACAGTTCTCCCACATCCACCGCCAAGCATACCGCCCATGGCGAGGAGCACAAGCAGTCGATTTACATCCGACAGCCGGTCGGCGATAAGCAGCACAACTCAGCCGGTACGCCTTCTACGATATCGTCCAGTACCGCCAGCACTATTTCCGGTTCGGAACTGGTCGGAGGTCCGGGAGGAGACACAACTACGTCACCGTCCTCTGGTGCTGTGGCTCCACCGCCTCGTCGCACTCGCCGGGCTCATCACGTGTACGACGAGTCCACGAACAACAAGATTGAGATCGATTCGGACAATATCGAGACACCGCCCTCGATTCGCCGTAATGTGAGCGGTACTGGAGCAGCGGGCGTCGTCACGTCTGGGGGTTCTTGTCGACGTTTGCATCACCAGAGTCAGAACGATGCGAAGGATTCCCATGCACTGCTGGCAAACGATTCGGGCAAAGGTTCTTCCGCCGCCGATAGTACCGGTGCGGAAGTTCTGGGCGATGGGCAGTTCGATCGGTTCTCGTCCGCTA
This sequence comes from Anopheles stephensi, assembly GCF_013141755.1. Taxonomy (NCBI): domain Eukaryota; kingdom Metazoa; phylum Arthropoda; class Insecta; order Diptera; family Culicidae; genus Anopheles; species Anopheles stephensi. The sequence continues at coordinate 61,974,630 of NC_050202.1, read as the reverse complement.
GACGTACGCGCCGCTTCAAGCGTCCGATCGATCTGGGAGCGTCGGGAGCCGGGAGCGGTAATGAGACTACCACCACCACAGCTACTACCGCTTCCCCATCGCCCGACTCCTTGCCCGACAGTGCGACGCAGAGTCCACTGCTGTTAGCGACCAGCGGGACGTCGACCGGCAAGGACAGCAGTGCGAAGCATGAGCAGGAGCAGCGTCTGAAGCGCTGGCAGGACAAGCTAAAATCCTCCACGGACACAACCAAGACGACCGGTTCTACGTCACTGAATGGGCGAGAATCGCCCCGTTCACACGCTGAAGCCGTGCTGAATCGGGCCAGCAAAGTTGGACGCACCATTAGTCGCATCAGCCAGGAGGATGTGCGTGAGGCCATTCGTAGTCTGAAATCTCCAACACCGGAACGCACCTGGAGCCCTACCAAGGACATCCAGCAGCAGCACGTGCTCAAGGGTGCTCCGGTTGCGCACGAGCTCAATGACGAAGGTTTCGAGGAGACCCAGAGCCTCGTCTCGGACACCCCTTCGCAGGGCAAAGAGAGTGTGTCGTCCTGCAACGATTACGGATCGGATACGAAGAGCAAGCGTGTCGTGCCGGCAACGCCCGCTACCACCACAAAGCTCTCTGGCCATCAAGCCGCTTCCACCAATCTGAAGACGAGTCGTACCAACAGCCCAAGCATGGCCAGCCTGTTGATGGTAAAGAACGGTAGCTCCGGACTGGAGCGAAGCCGTTCCCTGCGTGGCACACCCACGGCCAGTGGATCGCCCGCTAGCAAGAATCTCCTTCCACGTCGGACAGCGTCGATGCGCCGTGGAACCTCTACCACCAGCACCACAGGCTCGCTCACCAGTGTGGATGGTTCCACGCCCAGCTTGCTACGGCCAATCGCTCGCCAAGCGCAGGACGTCGAGCGGAGCAATTCCCGCACCAGTCTCCGGTCGTCCGGCTCATCCCTGAGCAGCGCTGTATCGACAAACACCGTGCGTAAGGTTCCACCACCACCGTTGCGCTCTGGGGCTAACACCGGCAGCACCAGCACCTTTTCAAAGACTTTCACTCCGCTCTCTACGATGGCAACGTCGACGCTATCGGCAAACAGTTCTCCCTCCAAGCGGCCCTTGGGTACCGCTACCTCGGGCAACATCGGGCATCGTGGTGCACCGGCCAGTCGGAGCAGTTCCAGCGGTTCCAGCATCGGGCCGACCGCGACCATCGTTCGCAAACCGCCCGCAGCCAAATCGGCGGCCAAGGAGAATCAGCTACATTCTGCTTCGTCGACCGGTGGCCGATTACCGCCGGGCAGCAAGTCGACCAGTAGCGGCAGTCTGACCGGATCTGGCACTGGTGGTGGAGGTGTTAGTCCAACGCCAGCCACGGGACGTCAGTCGGTCGCCGCCCAGCAGCAAGCGGCGGCGGCGGCGGCGGTGACCAGCCGACGTACCAGTGGATTCATGCGTCCAACTACCTCCAGTGCCACCAAAGTGAAGGGCAAGTAATGTGGAATGTGTCGCGGCCGATACAACCGATATTAGTCATGATGCCATCTTCTCTACTCCGTAGTAGATGCTCCTATTTTTAACAAACCAGCACCATTCTTCACATTTTTCACACACGCACACACACACACACATTCCGGCCACCTCTGTATGACCTAAAATGCCGTCCACTTGATTGCATTTTCGCGCCCGTCTGAGCGCCGGATAGGGCTTGCTCGACTTTTGTTACGCACAAATAGCTAGTTTTGGATTAGTTTTCCTCCTCTTTTGAGCTCTATATTTTTGGACAAACGATTTCATACGGCTCATACGCTTATACTGAACCGATGACCAACCCGTCACGGCACGGTCCGATATTTAGGTGTGCGGAAGGCAATAACGACGATACAGATGATAATAATGATAGTAGTGAAATCGATCGATCGACGAACGTTCGACGCGTTACGTTTTGCTGGCGCCATTAGCCTACTAGCAATTTAAGTGTAAATGTTCAAGCGCGCGCGCGCGTACGTGTGTGTTTCGAGATGATGTGTTATTTATTTACATACTTACATATAGATATAATATATGCAGCATGTTACACAAACGGATCGAGCGACTTGGTACGCGAGCAATACTAATTTCCCATCCACAGACAGTTATCGAATTGCGATTGATGAGTAGCAGGTGTGATCGTCGATATAGATCGACACTGGTAAACACTGATAGAGTTTCGTGTTAGGATAGAGTTAGAGTTAGCGAGTTAGGTTAGGTAGCTAGCGCGTCGCCGTTACATACGACCCCGAACGAAGCAAAACTAAACTAAAATTTGGTTACTCATCGAACAATATACAGCCCTCGGATAATTAACGCCATTAGATGTGTAGCAGAACGATTTTGTAAACTAGACGGAAAGAACGCTCCAACATTCTCCTTTCCTACATGACGACAAGGTACCAATATAGAAGTAAAAAAATGCTAAGTAATTCTAAAAGAGTGCACGAACCAACTTTTCATCCTTTGGCGACCCCTGCTAGTATATCTTTCGGAACGCGATTTACATGTACACATGTACGAATGATGTTAGGCTAAATTTTTAAATTTCAGTTTTCTTCATATACTTATTCTTGGTGCGGATAATCAAAATTTATGATCAAAATTTTTACCTCCTACGGTGTACAAAAAAAAAAAAAAAGAAAATGAGTAGCAAAAACGAAAATGAAAAAAGGAGTACGTTCGCTTCAAAGCCACTTTCTCAAAGCCCAGTGCATAATCGTTTACCATAAGCATCGCCATGCTGCGCAATTTTTAATACAATTTACTACTAATCCCATTTTACTAATTCAATTCTACTCTCTTTAAAATGCTGCAATTGCATGGGAAAGCAAAAAGAAAAAAACTGTGGAATGTAACTCCAGTCGTTTGTGTGAGGATCGTTCAAGTGAGAGAATGTTATTTTTCCTCCCTATGTCCTATACTATTCGATTGCTCCTAATGCCCATCGGCAGTGCATTTTGGTATTGCATTCGTTACATTTTTCACAATTGTTTACAATTTGCATAACCAAGCAGCGCTCGATGTTATGGCTCGAATAGTTGACGTGCGTGGCGTAGAGTCGAGGAAAAGTGTTGTAAGAAATAAACAAAAATACAAGAATGTAACGTATATTTCGTACACTGCAGCAGTTGCGTACTTTACTCCTGCTACTACCGAAAGAAACGGACCATCATTTTAGCTTGATTGGCCATCAAATAATTGCATCACAACAGACAACCCAAACACAAACGGCAAACAAATAAAATTTGTCTAAAGCGTTCAGAATAACAAAAAGATGTTAGTAAAACTATGATTCTGTGCAAATCTATGCGATATATTGAGATTTTCATCGATCATCTGCAGCTTTTAATTATTTTGCTCCAAAAAGCTTGCAGACCCCTGATCATCCTTTCTGTAACGGATTTTTTGAAAAGTCCCCGCATCCAAACGTCAAACGATTGCGCAGCATGTTTTGACAGCTAGCACACGCACGCACGCACGCGTTCAAGGCCATTCATTTGTTTACCGACAAAGTGTGACATTCGTCGGCAACTGAAGAACGACGCAGCAGCTGCACCACACCGCACTTTTTTCCGCAATTATTCGGCAATTTACGCGTGCAGCGGTTTCCATTTGGCACACAAACTCAGAACCGGCCTCAAAATTGATTCGCCCGGCATGGTTTCTACCCGTGGCCATAACACGAAGTACAAATTTTGCGATGGCGAAAAGGTGCTGTGCTACGAGCCGGATCCAACCAAAGCGAAGGTCCTGTACGATTCAAAGGTAACAAAACTTACCGCAAAACAGCTTTTGGGTGACTTTTGTACGAGAAATCTAGTGCTAATGCTTTGTTGTACGTTGACTCGATGCTCTCGCTAGGTGCTGGAAGTGTCCGAAGGTAAAGACAAGCGGGGCCGGCGTATCGTAGAATACCTGATACACTTCCAGGGCTGGAACTCATCCTGGGATCGGAAAGTGAGTGAGGATTTCATCCTAAAGGACACGGAAGAGAATCGACAGCTACAGAAGGATTTGGCGGAAAAGTCTCAGCTCTACCAGTAAGTGAATGATGAGGCATGGCGCTTGGCGTGAACGTTTAAAGTAGCGTTTTGTTTGTTTACACACATCAATTCTGCACAGAGGTGGATATTTGTATCGCAAGGAGCGGAAAAAACAGCGCGCCAAAAGTTTAACCGATCGCATCGAAAGCTTAACGAGTGCAAAGTCCCATCCGATTAATCCGTCGTCGGAAGATGGAAGCTCGTGCAGTAATGGATTTAGTAGGGACGAAAATGAATACAACATTGATGGTAAGATTGTTCGGCCTACTATGTGGTTCGGTAATACTAATTTATACTTGCACTTTAGATATGGACGAATACTACAGCAGCTCTGTTGAGAGCTCACATGAGGAAGAAAAGGTTTACCTTCAGGCCGGCAACAAATTTCGCAAACATCTAGACCTCGACCACCACCTAATCGTGTCCGAGGGCATGCTGGTGGAACTGCCGGTCAAGCTGCCGGTGGTAACGATATTGGAAGACTTTGTCCGCTACTACACCATCCGCCAGCTGTTTGAGTGTGGTCATCAGGAGCAAACAAAGTCCCGGCGACGCAACAGCTCTGCCTTACGCAGCGAACACAAAATACGCGACTACGAGCAGATTCGTACGAACGTAGAATTGTGCAAAGAAGTGGCAGATGGATTGCGCGTATACTTCGACTTTACGCTTCAGGACTATCTGCTGTACCCGCAGGAAAAAGCGCAAGCCCAGATCGTTCTTTCCGAGGAGAATCTGCGCAACTTTACCTACATAGCATCGCAGGATCTATCGCTGGACATGTTGACCGTACGGCTCGAATCACCTACGGTAGATGTGCATCAGCCGCTGAGCGAACATTCCGACCAGTCGACATCGGCCGCATCGGCCGAGGAACGGAGGCGACGACGGTTACGCTCGCACAAAAACGAAGAGAACGAGTTTGTGCTGGATTTTGGGGCACTGCAGTACCAACCGGGACACCACATTCAACCGAGCGTTGCGTCGACAGATTGTATCGGCAATCTGTCGCCATTCGGGTCGAGTCTCAACATACTGCGCTCCGTCATTCCACAGAACATGACCATCTCACGGGAAGCCAAAGAAGTGCTGGACGATGTGTTTCGATGGCGCATTCTACCATCGAACGCACCGGCCGAACCGTCCATGATCTACGGCGCAGTTCATCTGGCACGGCTCATTGTAAAGCTACCCGAATTCCTGTCCGCAACAGCAATGGCCGATGAGAAGCTAAAGCTCCTGCTCAAGTTCTTGGACATCTTTGCCGAATTTATCGAGGAACACGAGGAATGGTTTGGGAAACAGTTTTACTTCAGCCTTAGAGACAGTGAAGGTGGTGTGTGATTGTGCCCGGGGGCCGTGATGCTTTTGCGGAAAAGTTTATGAGAGGGTAACTGTACCAATGGATCAAATCGAATAAACAAGACTTAACATATTAATATTTAAGTACTTTGCAATATTTAATTTCGAATTTTGAGTCGTTACCAAAACATCTTATATGTGCACATCTTGTGAGAAAAGAATATCATGGCTTTAACAACCTTGAACGCAGTTTGACGTCGCAAACGTCAGGTTTGTTTAGGACATTGTTTACGATTTGCTGAAAATACTTCGCAACAAGCAGCATCGTTCGAAGTGCGGCAGTTTGTTCATTTTATTCTGTGGAAGGAATTGTAAAACGGACTAAACATGAGTCCACCAACAACACAATACGGTATTCAAAGTACCGCTGGAGCGGTTCCAGTCAAAAACACAAAAGGTTCGTTTAAATTGCAGCCAAGATCGAAGGCAGGAGACGCCTCTGTTCGGCGGGATGTTATATGTTTTGCATCTTTGTAGGTGAAATATCTATGCAGAAGGTAAAAGTGCATCGTTATGTGTCGGGAAAGAGGCCAGAGTATGCACAATACGCAAGCAGTGATGAGGAGTCGGAGGATGACGATTTCTTGGAACATCGTCGGGCGAACGAGGAACAGCAGCAGCGAGAAGATTCGTAAGTAAACAGAGTTGAGTATGGATTGCCGAGCGGTTTGGAAGTTAATGAAATTGGTCTTCTTTTTCGGACCCAGTGACGATAATGATCTACCGGAGGATGTGGACGATCCGCGAATCCGTCGCTTGCAGGCGGTTCGTGCCGAAACTCAGGACGATCTTGAGCGGGAACGCAAAGAAAGACACCGGGTAATACACGAACCCGAGCTGGTAGAATCGGACGATGACAATGAGCACAGTGACGGTGATGGTGCCGAGAACGACCGCCGCCGGTACAGTGACGATGATGAACGGGAGCAGACAAACGCCTCATCCCGGCGGAGGCGTATTTCCCTCGGTTCGGAGTCGGAATCGGAGGCCGAACTGAGCGATACGGAGATCGAACGGCGGCGCAATCTGCTGAAAGCAAAAATGCTTCAGCAAAAGCAACGCGAAGAAGAGGAACTGCTGCAGAAGCAGGAGGAAGAAGGGATGTCCGATTCGGAAGAATCGGAAAGCTCCGAGTACGAGGAGGAAACGGAAAGCGACGAGGAAAACGAACCCCGTCTAAAGCCACTGTTCGTACGCAAAAAGGATCGTACGACAATCATCGAAAAGGAGCGCGAAGCAAACCGCCAGAAGCAGCTCGACTACGAGGCGAAAAAGATGGCCAAAGAGCGGCGGAAACAGACGCTCCGGCTGGTGGAGGACAGCATCAAGAAGGAGCTGGAAAAGACGAAGGTCGAGAACGAACCATCGCTGAACGACGTGAACACGGACGACGAAAACGACGAGGTAGAGTACGAAGCGTGGAAGCTGCGCGAATTGAAACGCATCAAGCGAGACCGCGAAGAAAAGGAACAGTAAGTATTTTGTAGAAGGTTTATGGTCGGGAAAGAGCGACAGAAAACTAATCGTGCCGAAACACTCTTTCCCATCTTCTTTAGGGTCGAGAAAGAAAAGCAGGAAATCGAACGGCTGCGCAACATGACGGAAGAGGAACGCCGGCAGGAGCTGCGCAACAACCCGAAACAGGTCACGAACAAAAACGTGAAGGGCAAGTACAAGTTCCTGCAGAAGTACTACCATCGCGGTGCGTTCTACCTCGACCAGGAGGACGACGTGTACAAGCAGGACTTCTCGGCGCCGACGCTCGAGGATCACTTCGACAAGACGATCCTGCCGAAGGTGATGCAGGTGAAAAACTTTGGCCGGTGTGGCCGCACCAAGTACACGCATCTGGTCGACCAGGACACGACCAAGTTCGATTCGCCGTGGGTAGCGGACACGGCCAACAGTACCATCTTCCATTCGGAGCGTGCCGGTGGTATGAAGCAAGTGTTCGACAAACCTTCGCTTTATCGCAAAAAGCGCGATGCTTAGAGGTTTATTAGAGTAATGTGGTTTGCCGTAACATAATAAGTATGAAATAAATGAGTATGATAATTGTAATAAGTAGAAGAGCTACATGCTTGTTACCTCAAAGAAAGATGAACTGCATCGTTGGGAAATGTTTTTCCAGCACGTAGAACAAGCTGACGATTCCATTGTCGAATAATTGCTGCAAACGGGAAGGGGAGATGTAAAAAGATCATCAATGATCGTATATTAATGCTACAAAATTGGGACCATCGTTTACCTCACATGCTTTGTCCAACATGACGAGCTTACATCCGTCGCAGTACAGGAAGCTGAGGAACAAGATAAGGTAGACAAGATGCCGCTGTGTCTCATTTATCGATACCTCTAGATTGTCGTCATCGAAGACTTGTGCGTTTATGGCTTTTATTCGATGCAGGCTGAATGATGGCTGTGTGGATAAAAATAATACAATTTTTATAAGCATTAAAATTAATATTGGAAACCCCTGCCATTGCTACCGAAAGATCCGAAACCGAAATTCTCTATAGACCTTGATTTCCCATCAGCACTTTGCGTTTATACTTGCATCGAGCGGATAGCTTCTTGGCCAATCGCTGGCCACCAAATCATTTCCACTGCCACCGGTACAACTGTGTGTGTGTGCGTGTGCATATAAAGATCCTAAAGTAGCGGCTTTTTCCAAAGGTTCGCTTTTTGTTTATGGTGGGTGCAATAGCAATATTCCGCCACACGGGGACAGAGACATCACACAGCGCATAAAGTTCAGTGCAACACAGCCTCTGCTGCGAGTTAATCACAGTCCGACCGGTGCTTCGGTGGGTACTACTATACCGACAGGGGCAGATAGCGGACCCGTTCGACATTGCTCTGGAGTAACGACGCTACGTGGCCAACACAAAACAACACCCATCACACCCCATCCATCCATTTGTGTGAAGGATGATTCGGCGGACAGTAGGGGCCTGGTTGGCGATTTGCTTCGCCATCGTGGGCAGCACCCAGGCACTGTACTCCTCATCCGATGATGTCGTGGCACTGACGACCGCCAACTTTGACCGGACCGTGGTGAAAAGCGACGAAGTGTGGGTGGTCGAGTTTTACGCTCCATTCTGTGGCCACTGCCGCAATCTGGTGCCGGAATACAAGAAGGCGGCCACCGCGCTGAAGGGCGTGATCAAGGTCGGTGGCATCAACTGTGAGGAGGAGCAGGGTCTCTGCGGACAGCACGGCGTCCGTGGCTATCCCACCATCAAGATCTTCGGTGCAAACAAGCGATCCCCCGTCGATTACAATGGGCAGCGCACGGCCAAGGACATCGCGGAAGCAGCACTGGCCGAGGCAAAGAAAAAGATCAAGAACGTTCTCGGTGGTGGTGGTGGAAATGAGGGCGGCAGCAGTGGATCCAAGGATGACGTTATCGAGCTCACCGACGCGAACTTCGATAAGCTGGTGCTGCAGAGCGAGGAACCGTGGCTGGTGGAATTCTTTGCACCGTGGTGCGGTCACTGCAAAAACTTGGCACCGCACTGGGCCAAGGCCGCCACCGAGCTGAAGGGCAAGGTGAAGCTGGGCGCACTGGACGCTACCGTCCACCAGCAAAAGATGTCCGAGTACGGCGTGCAAGGTTTCCCGACGATCAAATACTTCCCGGCCGGTACGAAGGATCGCAACGGGGCCGAAGATTACAACGGTGGTCGCACCTCGTCCGACATCGTGAACTGGGCGATGGACAAGTACACGGAGGACATCCCGAGCCCGGAAATTGTGCAGCTCACGTCGGAGCAGGTCGCGCGGGATACGTGCGAAAAGAAGCCACTGTGCGTCGTTTCCGTGCTGCCCCACATTCTCGACTGTAATGCCGAATGCCGGAACCGGTACCTGGAGATCCTGCAGACGATGGGCGACAAGTACAAGAAGAAGCAGTGGGGCTGGCTGTGGACGGAGGGTGGCGCACAGCTCGAGCTAGAATCGACGCTCGACATCGGCGGTTTCGGGTATCCGGCCATGGCAGTGGTAAATCTGAAGAAGATGAAGTACTCGCTGCTGCGCGGCTCCTTCTCGAAGGATGGCATAAACGAATTTTTGCGGGATCTTTCGTTCGGCCGTGGTCATACGGCACCGGTGAAGGGGGCCGAGCTGCCAAAGATTTACACCGTGGAACCGTGGGACGGTAAGGACGGACAGTTGCCCGAGGAGGAAGATATCGACCTGTCCGATGTGGATTTGGACGAGAAGGATGAGTTGTAAGATGATAGGGTGTTTCAAAGGACTGCCAGAGCAAACGGGTGGGGGGGAGGATTGTGTCCTCCCCTCCCTCCCGGATCTCGCGATATCTTCCCATGGAAGCGCTTCGTGTGCTTTAGTTCGTAAGACTATAGAAGAAAGCCGGTGGAGTTGTCAATACACACACACACAACGTAACAGTCATTTGCATTTAAAGCACACCTCCACACGATGAATAATTTCCAACACACTCCCAGGAATCGGATCCTTTTTCCGGAAAAAAGGTGTATAATTTTCACTGTGTACAGTGCCGCGGCAAGAACGGTTAAGTAAAATCGCTAATAAAGAACTGATAGGAAAATACGCTTCTAAGGGTTTTGAACTTCATTCCTCATCATCTTGTTCCGGTTGCTAGGCATTAGTAGGATACGTTTACTTGGATGCATACTCGAAATTAAACTTACCAGAGAGTAACCGTGGGGTTCGCCGATTTCCGGACCGGGTGTCGCGTACGCGAAGGACACCTTTACGGTTCCACCCAGATCCGGCAAATCCTCCGACACGGACGACACCAGCTGACACATCCGGCGCAGCTTCTGCACGTGCAGCTTGTCGATGATGGGCAGGATAAGATTGTTAAAGCACATATCCCTCGCTTCCGATCGTTCCCGGTCGAGAAGCGTGAGGTACTTTAGTTTCGTCTTAAAGTGGTTCATCCGGACATTGCTGCATCCGGGTGGTAGTTGCTGCAGTTGCTGCTGGGTAATCACAATTTTTTCCATCATTCTGCTCGCATCTTGTAGCGATCGCTGGCGTGGTAGGGTAAAGTGGCTCAACGTATTGTTCTCCGGCGTGCAACCGTTTTCCCGGCGATAATTCTCGAGCATGTTTTCTGTGCTGCCGATACGAGTGGCAAGAGATTTTTCGCGCAAATCGAGCGATTGAATCTGCTTCATTAGCTCATCCAGCTCGGCTGAAGGTTCCGATTCGGTGGGCTGTAAATTTTGAGCCATTTGTTCAATGGTTCTAACGGTGCGGCCAATTGAATCACTACAATTCGTCCAACAGTCAATCAGTTTTTGGTAGCTGGCAGACGATAAGCCTTCTTCCATCGAGCAACCATCTTCAAGGAAGAAGCGTTCCAATGCAAATTGTACCGTGTCACATGTCGTAGCTAGCTGCTTTAAACCGTTGTAGTAAGATCGCTTGTGCTGAGCCACCGTTTGAAGAAGGGTTTCGAGTGTTTCTCGAAAGCGTGTTTCCTGCTCTTTCAGCTGTTGCTCGTTCGGCAAGGGGACAGCGTTATTTTCGATTTGAGCTATCAATTTCTCCAGCGAATCGTAACGTGCCTGACGTCGTATTTGGTGATTTTTAGCCGCTATAAAGCGATCCACCCGGTCTGGAAGGTCTTGAAAGTTTATTCTGCAAAACAAAATGTATATTGTAGAAGGAAATCTCTGCACATTTTGTTATTTTAAGAAAAAAAAAATATTTCTTCCCTCCCCGACGGGGAATCGAACCCCGGTCTCCCGCGTGACAGGCGGGGATACTGACCACTATACTATCGAGGACTTGTATTTCCCGACCTTCAGAGCATTATATAAACAACCGGCCTGTCACTGAACTACACCGTTGACAATTTCTTAGCTAAGGTTAATAGCGCTTCACATAGTGAGCAAATTTAAATTAAAATGCAATAAAAAGGTAAAAGAATATTGAATCGAATATTAACATTTTTTTAACACACAAGAGCGCAACATATGCATGTGCTTTTAACAACAAAAGGAATAGAATAAAAGTGATTGGTATGGCTGTATTGTAAAGCATATACATACAAAAGAAAATTGAGGAAAAATGTAGAAATAAAAAAAAGGTTTCTTCCTCCCCGACGGGGAATCGAACCCCGGTCTCCCGCGTGACAGGCGGGGATACTGACCACTATACTATCGAGGATATGATATTTTCCTGCTTACACGCACTTTTTGAAACTTCCCCCTATACATTCATGTTTTCACGATGAAAATAATTGGGGTGGGGTGTAGACTGAAGGTGCATTGCTCGTTGAGGGAGAGAAAAAGTTAACTATTAAAAGGTAAAAGCGATGTAAAATAAACTGATGTTAAAATGATATAAAAAAATCATTACTTTAAATTTCAAACCCATGGAATTTGCATGTTAGATATTAATAAGGTGATTAGCGAAAGGAAGACTGCTTTTTCAGGTTTTCACTTACCTGGGCCACTGACCGCAGCAGCCATTGCGCAATCCATCCAGATCGGCGAGTAGAACGTCCTTGCCGGCAATCAGATTTTCTAAACATTCACGTGTTTCATTCAACTTCCTGTCTGTCCGCATTCGCGTTACCAGCCGTTCTACGACCATGTTCACTTTTTCTACCATCTCTTCATAGTTGCCGCTACCACCACCTTTTTCTGGGACAGTTCGGCGTAGGAAATTGTTCAGACTGGTGCGAAAACGTGTTTCCAGCACAAAGTATGGAAAGCTTTCGTTTTCAGAGATTAGACGCTCCCGGTGGATCAGTTGCTTCACGTGCGCCATACTACGTTCCGAGCGGAATATTGCCGAACAGGAAAGTCCATCGTTCCATTTGGCTCTGATGCCGGTGTCTAGTGCACGATCGTACACGAACCCTAGAAAATCTTCCTTCACCGTTGCGTCGGACATTTCTACGGCCATCTTTACCGCAGCGATGATCAGCAGTTCGGTGAAGCGAATGGAAGGAATTTCTTCCAGATAGCTGCGCCAGATTTGTTGCTGAAGATTGCTTATTTCCTTCTCGAGTGAAGTAATTACGGTCGCAGTTTCTGCAATCTCCAGCACGGTGTTCTGCAGCTGATCAATTACCGCATCGCAATGGGAATCGTCATTAGCGGTCGCCACGGTGCACATAGTTTTGAGCTTGTGCATTTGATCGACTGTGTTAGAAAATCTGCCTTTTTCGCGCTTTACATCTTCTACAGCAGTGCGAATGGCCATTTTCATGGATTGTTTGTGCATTTGAAGATTGCTGAAACGAATAGAAAAAATATGGATGATCTTGAAGCGTGGAGAAGCGTTAAATCCGCTTACCTTATGTAGATCTTTCTCTCGTATTCGTTGTTTATCTTTAGGAGCATCATCAACGATTGATTGTTTTCGATCGAGCACCGTGCATTCTCGACCTCTGACTCCATAAAAGCGATGGAATTTACTTCCTTTACAATATTCTCAATCTCGACGATGTTTGCCTTCAATTCCGCTGCAGTAGCGTCCAGCCCGGTTCGCACTTCCAGGGACTCCTGCGCCTGATGTAGCTCTGCTTGACAAAAAGCCAGCAAGTTTTCAAGCTCACCTTTCCGTATCAGCACGCTGGCGGCTGCAACTTCCCGATCCATATGCATGGTTACGTCCAGATCACGAATGGTGCTGGTAGCCAACAGCTGTGCCTTTGCAATTCCAGCCTCCCTTAGCATCAGCTTCAGCTGTTTCAAATCAAGTTGGTACCGTTGCACTTGCTCCGAGTGAACCTGAGCCAGCATCTGCTGTAAAGAGTTCTTCAGCTTGGAATATTGATTCGACAGTTCGATGCGCTCCTGCAATTCGGCAATCTCTGGCCGGAAGTCTTGTTGCGGCTGCATCGCTTGGAAATGATGTCGCATTTCAAGCTTAAAGTCACCGTCTGTTTGCTGCCGTTCGTTAAACTGCCGACAGAGCAAACATTCGTACATGATGCTCCAAAGTTTCGTGGAACACACGACGTACTTCCGGAAGCGGCGTAGCGAGAGCAAAATGTTCAGGCTGGGATACTTGGCCGTACCGTAGAAAAGACCCGGACACAGCCGGTTAAAGTCCTCGATGGAAATTTTAAGCCCGTCATCGATGCGCACCAACCCACCGTGCCGGACATTGCGCTGCAAGGTAAATCCCTTGCCATCGAACGGTGGACACTTGGAATCGCGCAAGTACCGGAACGGATCGGTTTTTGTTTGCAGCCTTACGGCCACGGAACTCTCCGCCAGGACGCCACACAACGGTCCTGCATGGTTAAAGAACCAGGGCAGGATTTCACGCACGGCACTATCTAGCAAACTGATCGATGATTGTACTAGTATCGTACGGAGCGTACCATCTTCGGTGGGGTAGGTTATCTGGAGCGGAGAATAACAGGATAATGGTTAATTTAGCTCATGAAATGTCTTCAATTTCGTATTACCCCAGTGATGCGCATTGTTAAATCGCCCAAAATGCACAGACAAAGGTCTAAATTTCCACTACAAACGCACAGGCACTAGTATCGACTTTTCAAGACACAACTAGACTGCGTGCGCCACAGCGACTGAACTTCTTTCTCAGAAAACTCAGAACAATCGTGAAAAACCGTTGCAACAGCCATTTTGGAGCAACAATTCAAAACTGCCGTTATCAGCAGATTGAACCCATTGAAAGCTTATTTCTTTGCCACTGTTGTTTGATATTATATTACGTGAAAGCATTATATTCTTTTTAGCTAATGCTTTAAATACTAAAAAACACTTCTAATTGTATTAATTGTGGTATATCTGAAGTCTACACAGTACAGGGTGGCTCGGTGCAAAATATTGTATGCATCGGACGGGCACACGTCATTTATATGTACCTTGTGCGTCGTCTGACATTTGCAAATTGTGTTTTCAAAACAAACACGTACATCCCTGCAAAACGCCGCGTACGCAAAACAAACTTGTGGCGGAAACAATTGTGTAAAGAATTGCGTGCATAGAAGAAAGTAGTGTAGGCCCTGTTTGCCAATAAGAATGATCCGGCAAGGTGCGCACCGTACGTGATGGAAACGAACACCGTACAAACGGTTACGCTAACAAATAGTATAATCGGTGTGGGCATTCTGTCTATGCCCTTCTGCTTTCAGCGTGTAAGTGGTCCGAGTGATCGGAAAACAGCATGTGCATATGCGTCTCATTCTGCTTTTCTTTCAGTGTGGAATTGTACTTTCAATAGTGCTGCTACTGCTCAGCAGCTATGTTACCCGGCTGGTGTGCAGCTACATGGTCAAATCGGCCATCATTTCGAGGAGGAAAAACTTTGAACAAATTGGTATAAAGAAAAGGCTAACGCGAAACTCCCACCTTTTTCGCACATCCCCGTGCTAATCAATCGCTCGTTTCATTTTTTTTTGCAGCATTCTATGCCTTTGGATCGGGTGGAAAGCTACTGGTAGAGCTATGCGTCGTCGGTTACCTGCTGGGCACATGCATTGCCTATTTCGTTGTCGTCGGTGACCTTGGGCCACAAATCACGGCCAAAATCCTGTCCATGCACGAGAGCGACAGCCTTCGGACATGGGTCATGATCGTGGTCACGATCGTGTGCATCATTCCGCTGGGTATGCTTCGAAACGTGGACAGCCTCGCGTCGGTTTGCACGGCCTCGCTAGGATTCTACCTGTGTCTGGTGCTGAAAGTGGTATCAGAATCGAGCGTAAAGTTCCAGCACACCGGTTGGTTCGACCGGTTGGATCTGTGGAACTGGAGTGGCATACTGCAGTGCATGCCCATTTTTACCATGGCCCTTTCCTGTCAGATGTAAGTGTGTGAGGTGGAAATGGATGGTGGCAGAATCGGTTGTATACGACCAATCTTGACCTCTTACTTTTAGGCAAATATTTGAAGTGTATGCCACGATGCCCACCACATCGCTGGATAAGATGAGCCGAGTCATACGACAGTCTACGAACATCTGTACGATGATATACGTCGCGATAGGGTTCTTCGGGTACGTGGCGTTTAATGGGCACCGATTCTCTGGCAACATTCTCGTCGATTTTACGCCATCGTTTGCCAGTGACATCATCAAGATGGGATTTGTGCTTTCGGTCGCGTTCAGCTTTCCGCTAGCGATCTTCCCTTGCCGGGTGAGCCTTTACTCGCTGCTGTACAAGCGTGCGTCGGACGGGCACATGTACATACCGGAGTCAAAGTTTCGTCCACTCACGATAGCGATCGTGGTAGTGGCGCTCATCTTCGGTTTGCTCATACCATCGATCGAGGTGGTAATTGGACTGGTGGGTTCGACGATTGGCGTTGCGATATGTCTGATCATACCGGCCGCATGCTACATGACGATTTGTAAAACAAACATTAGCGAAAAGCAGATTGCACAGGTCATGATAGCGTTTGGGTTTATTATTATGGTGCTGGGGACGTACGCAAACTTGCAGGCAATCGATCGTGCCCCGGAAAGAAAGTATGAGCCAACGGTTGCACCTCCCATGCTAGAGAAACTTATCGGTAAACCGATGCCGGTCGAACCGGACAAAAAGGCGGACGATCTCAATCCTCAAGCACCGGCACCGCCACCCGTGCTGCCGGTAGAATCTGTAACGGAGAAGATCATACCAAAGATAGAACCACCGCAACACGATGCCGCTGTCCAACCACCATCGGCAGTAAAATCCCCAACCGACGAGGAAGAAACGGGAAAGAACTCGCTCGGTGGTGCAAAATTATCAGAAACAAACTCCAATTTGCAACAGCCCGGTGCGGCATTGGAATCATCATCACCCAAAGACACCCGAGCAGCGATCAATAACGAGGCAATACTGAAGGAAGAGCATGAGATAGCGGTCGAAGAGAAGGAGAAAATAGTGCAAGAAATCAGTGAACTGAAGAACGCAAAAAAGGTACTCGAAGCCGAGGTGGAAAACATTAAGGAAGAGTTGGTGAAGAAGAACAAGGAAACGGAACAGCTGGTGCTGAAGAAGTTGGACGAGATAGTGGAAAAAATATCCGTCCAGAAAGCTAGCATTGGGTCGCGGGAAGAACCGGAACAGAAACTGGGGAACGGTCCAGTACCGTCGATCGCAGCAAAGAACGATCCCATCCCGAACGATCCGATCGTGAAGCTACTGAAAGCCGGTGGAAACAATAAATCAATTCCACAGATGCAGGGAAGAGGTGGTGCAGTTAATGAAACGGAGCACAGAGTGCATAACGTTCTGGCACCCGATTTGGATACCGGCGGCGTACCGGTAGAAGGTGCAGGAGCCGGTGAGTTACCGGTTGAGCAGCCAGGGGAAGGGAACGGCAAACGAGCGGAAAAGGCAGATGAAAAGCGGGACGAAAAGCAAGATCCACCGGCTGTAGGAGAGCTGCCGGAGAGCGATAATAAGCAAACGTCACAAAATCGAACCGAACCCCCCAAGTATGGAGTTCCGCAGAATGCAGATTCTAGCCAAATCGCAAAGGGTAACAGTATTAGCGCGAATCGGGAACTGGGGGAGGCGGAACAAGCTAAACTGCAACCACCGCCCGAAAGCGAGCACAAGGAGCAGAATGTTCCTTTGCCTCCGTTACCGGTAGAGGTGCCGGCCGAAGCAGTGGCCGAACCGATTCCACCCACCAAGCAGCCGGAACCGAAGGTAGTGCAAAATGTGGCTGCCGATGAGCCGATGGCAGGAAAGCGTGATCTGCTGGCTATGCGCTTGAAGCGTGAAGCGATCGATGCGGACCGTGAGCCGGAAAACTGTCCGAAGCGGCGTACAGAGCCGGGCGTGGTTGAGCAGGGGCAAAGTCTATCCGAAAACACGAACGAACCGGCCAAGCTGGAGAAGGATGGATTTCGATAGAGTTCGTTAGACTGAAAGTGATATACAGTGGGAGGGTGGAAGGTGCAGTGGCAGGATCGTGTTGTTTTTTTTGGATGTATTTTATAGAGCAATAGTTGAATCTTGAAAGAGTGTATTTGGGGACGTTAGCGGAGCACATGAAGGGCGTTGTTGTATCGTATACTGGAAAGCGATGTGAAATAAACTAATTGGTTTCAATGAAATCCACTACTTGCAGACTAGCTTGAACTGTTTGTATTCTATTATCCTAACCATCTCCTTATTGACTTCAGAGCATGACTTCAGAGCATGCGATCGTTTCAGCAAGGGTAGTGGCAGGATGAGTGGGAAGAATTAGCTCAAGGCACATGGATGCTCCAGCTCATCTCGGAACCTTATTCGAGAGGCACAATACTCTGAATGTCTGGACTTCAGAGAAACACCTGAGCACGTGATTTCATCGTTGCAAGACGTCGCATGAACATTCAGGTCGGGGAAGAGATGACTACGGCGAATCACTCCGCCCTAATGTGCTCCAGCCGGAACAACTGGTTTGGCAGCGATGTATTCTCCTCCTAAGAGGTACGGCAGAGACCGTTCCAGGAGCTCAGCAGGACGTCAGCCGGGACAACCATGCCATCAATGAAGATCCCGGATTTATTCTGTAGCAGTGGTTATATCTTGCATGGAAGAGCATGGTACCGCGATAGGCAGTAGATCACGATTGGAAACTAGAGGAGTCTAATAAGCTCTGCGGTGACCATGGTGATCATGAAGCTAAGACGCCCGATAACCCTCAACAAGTAAGCTGGGAATGTTTGGCGAGAGACACGAGAAGGTTTTATTTGGAAAGTGTTCATTGGTATCTTTGAAGGTCTCCTGCTCGGACAAAAACAAAAAAAAAAAACTTCAGAAACATCGGAGCTCTTGAAGGACAATGGAGGCTTCGTTACAATGAGCTGTACTCCATGTGGACTCGATCGGTTCCTGAGTGGACTGGGCAGACCTCATGAACACAGGAGAAGTCCACCAGAAAGACCGAGATATTGGGTTGTTAGACGATATCTCTAGACCGTGAAAGGTACAGGGGACTCATATAGTTTCGCTTTCATTTCATAACAGATAATTAGCGATCTTCTCGTGTCAATTCAGCTATTCAGCTTCCGAAATGGACAGTTTTGAACATTCAATTAATACATATCTCCTCCATATCCAGGATTCAAATCAATGATTGCCGGGTACGCCAGAACTCCACCCACCCTCACTTTGTCATCTACATTGGAAAACGTCCGGTCCGCTTTTTCCCCATGTTTCGAATGTCCATCCCCAAACCCACGTGCATCCGTAATCCAATCAAGGGACCATGTTGCGAGTTCCGACAGTTCCGAAAGCAATTGATTGGTGGTGGTTTTGCCTGTGCGCGGGTCTCAAGTCGATCCGAATAGGTTTTCCTTTTGCTCGTCCCTTCCCCCTTTCCCCCCCCCCCATTTTGGAAAACAACCAGCGGCCATTTGGCGTATTATTATCCCTGACAGCAGCAAACAAAAGCATGCAGCACACAAAAAAAGCGATCCAATCCACGATCCATTCGAGCTTTTATCGTTGGCAGCTCTTTAGATCAGCTCCGGGGGAGCGGGAGCAAAATGTTTTGTTTCATAAAGAATTTTCCAATCAGTGTGTGTGTGGGGGGGGGGGGGGGGGGGAGAAGGATTTTGTCATAGAGAGGTTTTTGCCGTTGTTGTTGTTCCTTTCGGCCCTAGGCTTTCGGGTGCTGTGGGTATGTGGTGCTCCTGGAGGACTCGGAACGGTATGATAATATGAATAATTGATAGGTAAATTGAAATCGAAGCATGGAATGCGATACGAAACGATGAAACATGTAGCTTTCCCTCTCTGAGTAGAAAAAAAAAACAAAGCCTCGAACAAAACGGCACGGCAAAAAGGGGGACCAAGAGCATGGGACCCGCTTTTTTGTTGTTCGCGTCTGTTTGTTTGTTTCATTACTGTTATGAGTTGTTTTACTAGCTCTGCAGCAAATTGAAATGAAATGCACCCACATCTATGTGTGTGTGTGTGTGTGTGTGTGTGTGTGTGTGTGTGTGTGTGTGTGTGTGTGTGTGTGTGTGTGTGTGTGTGTGTGTGTGTGTGTGTGTGTGTGTGTGTGTGTGTGTGTGTGTGTGTGTGTGTGTGTGTGTGTGTGTGTGTGTGTGTGTGTGTGTGTGTGTGTGTGTGTGTGTGTGTGTGTGTGTGTGTGTGTGTGTGTGTGTGTGTCTTGGGGGAGGGAAGGATTATCGAGTGCTTGTTGTTGGGGATGAAGCTTTCACTATCCAGCCATGCATACATTTTAAATTATATTTCTGTGCTGCCCCTGATAACAATCCTTGCTCTCTTTGGCTGTATGTTTTTTTGCCCGGAGACCGGTTGTTTCCAGTGAAAAATCTTCTTCTGCGGGATGCTGTATGATGAGTTGTGCAGGAAAAACACAGACCCGCAACGAAAAGAGGAGTCATACTAATCGAGACAAGATAAAGTTTGCCAGTTGTTTTCCCTGCTGAATGATTATTATAATAAGCGTTTTTTCTTTGGCCACCGGTTGGCAAGATTGAAAAATGCTACATTTAAATGAAAATATGATGCTAATACCAGCATATGTTTGTGGATGAAAAGATTGAACTATTGTGATTTTTTTACCCTCTCTTTAGTTGCTGAATGAAAGCTTCATATCAAAAGCTTCTTAAAAGCTTTTGTGAAGCTGGTTTAAAAATTTATTAGTTTTTGTAGGTGATTTATTTAGCCTCAATCGAGACCTACCCTCCCTCCTCTGTCCACGTGGACTGTCTAAAATGTGATTTAAGGGCTGGGTCTTCTGGTGCCATTCTCATGACATGACCAGTTCACCCAGGTGCCCGTTGAGCTCGTCATTGTAGCGGATCCTCCATGTGTTCTTCGATGCATACGGGCCAAAAATTCTTCTTGGAACCTCCTTCTTTTCGAATACCACTAAGAAAGATTCGATTTTTTTGGACCGTGCTCTAATATTTCAGAGGCGTGTGTGAGTCCTGAGGCTATAACAGTTTTAGACAGATCCAGCATCACCTGTCAGGACTGGTGTTTTGAGTGGAGAAGTTTTATTAGGCTGTAACTTGATTAGCTGGGAAGTTTGCTATCTCGATATCGGTTCTGACGTTTGACCCCAGATAGATAAAGTTTAGGGTGACTTCGAAGGTACGATCGCCTATTGCCTAAACTAGCCACAAGTACATTAAACAAATTTTGCTCGAATGCTTCGCTTAAGAAGCTTAGTAATAAACTTCTCGAGCGACCTTACGGTTGTCATCTGGCACCTTAACCTATTTCCAACTCCTTGGTCGAGAACTTGGTATGGTTGGCTGATCCTTATTTTTGGTCACATCATGATTTGAAAAACATCCTTCAATATACACTAGCTCCGAAAAATTCTATCATTGCTCTACTGAGATCCCGTAGCTCAGATGACCAAATAAGGACTTTACAGCCTTAGAATAAAGTCCTCAGCCTTAAAGTTAATTCTTCAAAAATACCTCATAGTAGGAACGACAAATTGGTTCGAACGTCGTCGATCTCCACTAATTCATCACTCAGGACAAAACATTATAGAATAGACTTCTGGAACACAGGGCCATCGAAAGAATATTCACGAAAATCAACCTAGTTTTTGGCTGGTATTACACCAGAAGAAATTATTACCTTAAATATATGTCTATTGATTGTTCCACTCTAAGGGACTTTGAAACCTTTTAAAACAAGCCCAATCTTTAGATTTATTCTTGCCACATTTACTAGGACCTCCATTACTATGTCAGCCAGTGATTGGATGCACACACAACACCGAAACATATTTTCCGGATAGAATACAATAACGCACAACATCATACCGATCGGGTCGTTGCTTCCCATTTCATCTGCTTCCCATCTTGGCACCATTCCATGCTGCCATGAATAGGTTTTTGCCCCATGGCGTAGACTTTTGAGTGGAATGATGTTTTTTGTTTTTTTTTTTTTTTTTTTTTTTGCAATGGGAAAATAAAACCAGCCCTATGCATATTTTACAGCCCCGCCGATCGAAACATGGTCAAATAATGCAAATGAAATTTTGGAACTCCCTTTTGTTTTGCAGACTGCAGAAGAAGCCATCCATTTATTCCTTGCTAGTTTTACAATTCGCAAATTTTCTTTTGCATTTTTGCATAACTTTTTTACCACTAGCGCCGAGCTTGAAAGGGTGTTTTGAATCGACAGGGCTTGGATTTGTATTAGCAAATTGAACGACTTGCTTGGTCCTTTGAAAGCCCTAAGAAAATTCAAATAAGTCACAAACTTGGGAGCTTTGCTGGGGTTTTATTTATTTAAAATAAGCCTTCAAAACTCCATGGTATGCTAGTGTAATGTCATTAGAATAACACCGGACAACCCATCCCGTAAGGTTCTTTTTATTATGAAGAAGCAATTAGTGACACGATGCACAATCGTTGGATGCTTCTGGAGGTGACTCTGACCCTAAGCTACTCGGCAGATTGATTCTCAAGCGAAAAAAAATAAATAAATGTCAGCACCGACGAGCAATTTGATTAATATTTTCATAATAGCCGTTCGAAAGGTTAAGCTTTCGTTGACACTTTGAATGTATGTGTATGCGACATACTCGCTTCAAAAACTTTGCCGACGGTCACAGCCAATGGGACGCCCGAAAAGCGAAGGGATAATGAGTTGAGTTCGGGGTTGATAGTGCGAATAAAATGTCCTTGGGTGGAAAATTAATTTTAATTCCAGTTCCCGTGCACCCGTTGGGCGGCCCGGCGCCCAAAACTTCCTGACATGCTGTTGATGATGCGTGTCGGGTACGTGTTTGTTGCCAAGTTTTTCTCCCCAAAGGCGAACCGCCACACGTCCAGCTAGCGAAGGAGGTGAGCAAAACAGCAAAAAAGAAACATGATTACCTTCACAAACCTAAGCCAAGCCCGGGACAGGCCATGCTGAGCTTATCCTCGGCTAAAGGAAGTAGCACCATTGGCGGGGAAATCGTCACATTAGACATCCCCATCGAAGGGAAGTCTGAATGATCGAGACAGGGAGGGACGGAGAGGGGGGGAGAGGTAGATAGAAAGTTTTACCTCCCCCCCTAGCACACACACACACAAAAGGGCCCAAAACGGAAAACTTTATCCTTATCATCGTTGTTCGATCGGAAAATTGAATTTCGGAAGGGATGAGACTGACTGCCGGAACCGGACCCGGTGCAGATTCTGCTGGAACGCGCTTGGTCTAGGATCTAGTTTTCGGACTATCAGCCTATTTGTTGCCTTTTTGTTGCCTGTGCTGAACAGGAGGCGAAGGAAGCTTTTGGTCGGATTGCCGGGGATGATATGCCCTTAGCTGACAATTAAAACACTTTCAAACTTCCATCACCTTCGCCCGTCAACTTTGCCGGGCTCAAGCGGGGTTTGCCTGGCTAAGTGGGCGAGCGTTTAGTTTTCCAGCGTCCGCTTTCCAGGGCGGCATCATTGGGTGGCCAATTGGGGGCAAGGCGTTTGTCTGTGGCGGCGTTTGTTGCTACTGTTGCTGACAACTTAACCTTAACGGAACGAGAGCGTTCCGGGGGTCAGCAAACGGTTCGATAGCGATCGTTATTAACTGGGCCCAGATAACAGTGTGCAAACATCGTTGGGTTTCATCGGTACATGGACACTCAATTCAGGCAACTTCAAGTGTGGACGGACTACGAGTTCGGTAATGGCAGTATGTGAAAATCGGTTGATAGTGGGAAATGGGATTAGCTCGATCTGATAAGCCATCATCACGAAAATGAAAGGCTGTTTGGTTTCGGTTATCAGATATCAGAACTAATTTCCAGCTTCAATATAGAAAATTTAGGACTTTAAGCACTTTACTCAACATCTCTGTAGAAATATTAAACCCAGCACCGAAAAACGTTCGCAACACACCATTAGTCCAGGCGGCACGCACCATCGCCAGGTGTTTTGGGCAGCTGTATGATGAATGCAAATTGCAATTAATTACGTGCCGGCTGATTCATTCATTCACGCTTGTGGCCAATTAAGAAGCTGCTCTCGAACGACCGATTTCTTCGCCCGATTCGCGGGCAGCTTTCGGGCTGGGATTACATTGAACGGACGGTGGAAGATTTTGGCCCGAAAACCATCGATAAAATTCGTGACGTAAATCATGATGATGGATGCGAATGAATGAATGAATGGATTGGTGGTGGTGGTAGTGTGTGTGTGCACTGAAAGAACTTCGCCTCCTTGTTGAGGGTGCCATGCTAATTGGTCAAGATTTCGGTTCGCTTTTCGGATGGTGAAATGAAGCTCGTGCTGTAAAATGTAAGGATGTGCTGTAATGGAAAAAATGAATGAAGTCTTAAGGACGCTACAAGAAACGCTCTTGAAGGACATGAGCTTGGATGGTGGAATTTTAACGAACTTATTTAATTGATTTGTACGTAAGCAAGTAAGTATAACGAGAAGTTAACATAAATTATGCTGTAGACTTGGTAGCAGAGTGTTTCTGCCACCGTCGTCGAACTTGTCACAAGAAGTATTTTGGATCGTTTAGAACCTGGTGTGAGTCCTGGAAAAGCCACAAGTGTCTCGAAGTTCTTGAATAGAGGACCTCGGAGTCCTGCTCAACTGAGACCCCGGCAATCGCCCCCACTTCAGAATCCTTGTCTACCTCAAAGAAAGGCTGGAATGCTGTTCAGTTGCATGGATCATTCATTCATAGCAAGGATCGATCGTGTCATATTGGAGACCTCGGAGCCCAGTTCAAGTGCATCCTCATCATTTGCCCTCATGCCGATTCCGTAGTTACCATTGCTTGGCTACTTCATAATCCTTGGCTATTTAAAAAAAATCGCAAATAATTTATTCGTTGGAAAAAAGCTGGAATACTCAGCTCAGTTGTTTGGTCTCTCATAGTGAAGATCCAGATCGATCGTGTCGAACAGGTTCGGAGGTACTTCAAGAGGATCATTTTCCATGAAACCCCTGGTGATCATTCCTAGCCCCAAGAATTCCAGACGTCGTATGTTGGGCCTAGAAACGTTAGAAGCTCGTTGTTCGAATGCCCAATCGTCTTCGTTGTAAGTATATTTGTATGTTTAAGTACAACTCTTTAAACATAATAATCAATTTAAGAAAAATGTCTCAAAATTTTGCTTTTTATGGATAATATACTTCATCTATCTTTATTTTAGTATAAAAACTTAAAAAAAATCCACTGCCTTTGCCAATTAAAAACGCATTGCCTTCCACCGACCCCATTCAAACGGTCCAACCGTCAGGATCAAGAAGAACCCGGCCCGACTGTCAATTAAAATTTGCCATCCAAATCGACGCTCCGCTGGCAGTTGATATACTTAGCTGGTTAGATTGATAGTCCGTTTCTTCACGGGTCACTTTCGTCGGATAGCGGCCATGCTTTACGCGTTAAATATGCAGCCAGCACATTAGCATCCGGTACGGCGGTGGGACCATCCGTGCGAAGCCGAAGCCTAATGCGAGATCATTTTCGCGGTCACGCACCGGTATATCCGGTGCGAAGAACGGAACAACACAAAAGAAACGAAACGAAAACCTTCCACTGATACTGGGGCCAGAGCTTTATTGCATGCCCAACATTTTGTGACTAACGCTCCTTACTTAGTCGAGGTAACGATTTACTGATTTTCTACTGCTGCTCGGTATTCGCTCTCTTATACCGCGAGCCATGGCTTGTACTGCGTTGAAGTGGTTGTTTTAGTTTTTGTTTTTGTTTGGTTTGGTCTGTTGGCCAAGCCATAGCCGAAAGTGTTAAAAATGAACGAAAGGATAAAAAGGTGCTCACCGGTCGGCGATCCTTCATATCCTTCGCTGGCATCTCACAGCACCGGAGCGCTTTTATCCGACCGGGGTCGCATAAATCATTTACTCGCACAATTTCTCACCCGATGTCCCGGGGCACATTTAAAGGTGCCCGGGAGGCATCCAGGGCCGGCTACACTCTACCGTTGTGTAGGATGGAGAATAGTTGGCAGTGGCTGTGCATACGGGGGGTAGAGGAGCAACGTAACGCAAGTGATGTTGAGACAAAACAAAAAAAGAAGGCAAACTGTTAGAATAGGTACAGCGACATCATATTGCATGTCGGGTGAACATTTACAAGTTCACAGGTCGTTCGTTGGTGTTGAATTGTGTGAAGGGGAAAAAAGGCAGTGGCAATGGATCAAATAAAATGCTAGGAAAACGTGCGATTTAAACATGCATGAAATGGGAAACAAACAAGCAAGACAAAAAGTGTCAGTTGAATGGAAGCTTATTCTGATAGTAGTGATAGGAGTGAAATGTAAGTATGCAAATGGACTTGATGCTGCAAATGATGACAGATGGCGCTATTTATGTCTCTAACGTTCGCATTAGTGCCATCTGTCGTCGAGGGATCGAAGCAGGATTACTTAACTATGAACATATTCAAATCTATGAAGGAAGGACTAGCTTTAATATGTTTAATATCACAAAATATAAATAATCCTTCACGTCATGTCACATTTTGAAATGTTACGGCACTGTTTGGCAACGCTTTCGGACGTGACTTGTGATTCCTTGAAATATTCTCTTTAAGATGGCCGTCACACCGTGGAAGTCTTTGCGATTCGTTGGACGCAGACATCTAATTAAACTCACTCATCCGTAGTGTACGATTGTAGACAAATGTTTACCTACGGATCAATTACGGATTCCCTCTAGCTAGTTGCAAACTTCGAGTCACCCACCCTAATTTAACCGCAATTCCGATAGGAAGCTTTCGATAGTTTGAGAGTTACTACATTTGTATATTAAGTATGAAACGGAGAAAACCATGTGACTTGAAGCAAAACAACCTTTAAGCTCTGTTTTGGTGCTTTATCTTCTGCAACTGGATTTATAATTATAATGATCCTACCGTAAGCAAAACGTTGATCCATCCCGGCACAAAACCTCCGGATCCGGATGTGCAGTTTGCATGTGCATGTTTCAGCAGATAATAATGCAGCATAGCCCAGCAGCACAACCGAAGAACTCACTTAAATTCTCCAGATCATAGTTAATCATAATGGACGCAACGTAAACAGAATTACCAGAGCAAAAGCGGGCGAAACAAAGCAAAAGAAAAGAAACCCTCTCCCACATTAAATCCATGCAAAACAGCTGACCCAAAATCCCTGAATCAGAGACCACCCAGTTGGAGGTTTCCGTCTTGCTTCCGGAATCTGGCATTAGGAACCTTGTTACGGACCGCAGAGAAGAGGTACAGCCATTTCATCTCAACTGTAATCGTTTGCGCTTTTGGAGCTTGACGTAATGGGGCCGTTTCTTGTACCTACCACTCCCTCCATCCCGGATCCCTCAACGCCACCTGCACACAAATGTTCGCGGACATCTGGCGCAATAAATCATGGGCCCGAGCTTTGAACATTATTCCGCATTTTATCCTTGTCTGGCCACACTGCACCGGACTGAACGTTACGGCCGGTTGGTCTAGTCGCAACCATCGACTACGGTAGGCCATGGTCTTGGGTATATATGTTTTATTACGGCTTTCCAAAGGTTTTTTTTTCTGTTCGCTTGGTTCGGACATAAGCACGGGGTTTTGGGAAATTTTTGGGCTACGAAAAGGGATGAAATGGTTAATATGTCTGTGGTCTGGAAGAATTGGTTGGAAGGCGTGGTGCAATTTGCGGAAGTAACTAAATTACGTGCTCTGTTGCTGGGTTTTTTTTTGTGGCTGTCCACTAGTAGGTTCATTAGAAAGTAACGGTTGGAGATGTGCTTTTAGTTGAATCAAAGTTTGTCCTAACTTTGCTATAATTAATTAAGGAGTTATAAAATTGTCATGCTCGTACATAGTCATCGAAATATTTTTTTTTCTGTCTGTCAACTAGTTATCAGGGAAACGTTACAAAGCGTTACCATAGGGCTATATTAAAAGGAACTTGTCTCTTAGCTTTCAGTTCGAATGTTTGTGGCCACAGAAACTTTTGCATGCACCTAACCTATTCATGAAAAGGTTTTTTTTGGAGAAAACTTTTTCTTTTTCCCTCGGTCACACCCCTAACTAGTTGCACAGTTGTCTTTCCACTACTATTCACTGTAACGCAATAATGGTAGTGGCAGTGTAGTAGCACTGGACATGGTAATGGCGCTCGTCCTGTACGGCTCGTTACTTACACGGGTTGAGTTGATTTAAGCCTTCGGAGCGGTGGAGTAACCGACCCGCTAAGCGCTTTCGGAAGATTGATTGCCCGTAACACCCGCCCAGCTCATCACCGCACAGTACCCACCGGTGGAATTAATCTCCATTTCAGTACCATTAAAAGTAGGGTAACGTGCTTAAGTGTGTGCAGTTTTGCAGAACAAGCAATAAAGCTGTTAAATCACATGGTCCGTGTTCTGGTAGCCGGGAAGCTGTGAGCTCTCTCTCTCTCTATTATACTTTTTCGAGGAAAGGAGCAAAATTGATTTTTAGGCATTCGCGTTGTCATGGCAACCTTCTACGGAACAAAAAACTTCAACACGGAAAATCTTTCCCTTAAAGTGATCTAATCATTACGGCGGCACTTCGAAACCTGGAACCTGGAGCTTGGCTAAGGCAATGGAAAACTTTTGGGCACGCCACGTGGCCATTTACCGGGAAACTCTCGTAACCACTGTCAACTCGCTCGACCAGGGAGCTGGAGAGGGTTCGGACCAAAGGTCCAATCCCACGTGCCCACTGATGTTACGAAGGCCGACAGCACGACCGCACTCGCCTGCGCATCATTCAGCCGAACCCCGTTTCGGAAGATAAACTACGGCCCGAAAACTTTCGCCAAACAATTGTTATCGTCTTCGAAGCTAAAAGGGGGCTGTTCTACACCTGCGTACCAGGCAAAACGTTACGCTGGAAGTTTGATGGAGAACTCTAGTGTAGTGTTGCCTGCCTAAGGCAACATAATCTCGAAACGCATAGACGCTTCGAAGGCACGGCGATCAAACACCTAGCGTGCCGTGCTGCTGCTGCTGCTGCATGCTAATCCAGCTGAGTGGACGGGCTAATTTAAGGTGAGAATGGCTTGCGGACGGGGGATGGGTGAGAAAAACCACAAAGCGGGCAACCAACGAAAACCCTGAAGTAGTAACGTATCGTTCCCAATAAACACCTCACCGTGAGGAATAGTTTGTCCAGGCAGTAGCAGAACACCCCGAGTGTGTATGCCTGGATGCTTGTGGGGCCCAAAGTTTGGTCCAAAGTTTTAATCGTTATTTTTCCCGAACACTTTACGCTTCGTTTGCTTGCGACAGTGAGGGCCGTACCGACCCCCATCACAAAGAGGTAATGCTATTCTAGTTGTGGATCTAAGGGTGTAGCGGACGGATAGTCAAGTCCTACATCAATTTCAAGATATTGCGTTTGATGAAGGAGTCGGCAGCGTTGCAATATGAAAGTTTGTACCGTGTAACTTTTGTGGGGCAAATTCGAATCAAAATTTGAAAACGAACTTTTACCTGTTGCGCGAACACACACGGACGCACGTGATTTTGGCCGGGCGTGGTGTAACTTTACCCATAACGCACTCCGGCGTTACTGTCTCCACCGGGCCCTGGGACGATACGTTGAGTAAGAAGTGTATAATGGTCTATCGTCTCGCCGATAAGAAGCGCCATCAAGTGGGAAATTTTTTTTTTGAAGCAATAAAACCTGTTTTTTGTGAAGCTAAAAATCCCATCCTCACACAAATCGACTTATGCCCATCAAATGTGAGGCCCACCACACCTCGGATCGATCCCTTGAGGATGCTTTGAGTGTTTGTAGCAGGAACCTTATGTCACAGCCCGAGTCCGAGGGTTGTAAAGTAATACCTGGGTCAATAAAAATCGATCACCGATACGTGAGTCAAATGCGAAATGTGTCTTATCGGCCTATCTGTTTGCCACGTCTGCCTTTCGAAAGGACTCGTACGTCCTATTCGTCCTCCTAGACCACACCAGTTACAAGGCTCGGTACAGAGTATTTTAAACTTACTTAAATCGACTTTTCTTCTCGGCGCTTTTTGCTTGCCGCTGCCTCCTCTTTTGAGTGAGTTTATACGAGCAAGGTAGTTTTCCAAAAAATCAATAGACATGCCAACGCGCCAAGCACCCTCCAATGGCGTGCCGTAATGGGGATCGTTTCTTTTTTACTTTTGCTTTCACGGTGTCGTCCGTCGACGGGCCCCTGCACGAAGTAGAAGATACATTGCCAATAGCCATCCCGGTGTGTGTCCGGGATCGGTTGCAGTTATCGTATTTGCAATTTGGTCCGTTTTGTGCAGTGCTTTTGCTGAAAGTGTGCCCACTTCAGACCTTCCGGAACAGAGCATTCTAGCGAGTTCGAGAGTTAAGAGCAAAAGTGCAGTTTAAGGCGTTAGGAACTAGGGAACTAGGGGGTGTGGTTAGGAGGACTCTAATCCTGCCCCGGCTGCCTTTAATAGTTTCAGTATCGTTTTGCGGGTAAATATGATAACGGAAGGCACTCGGTATGCTTATCCTGGCTCCTTTTCCTTGGTGCCTTGGTGGAGGACACGTTGCTATACACGGCCATAATCAGGTTATCATCGAAACCTCACGAGAGTGGTACGTTGTAAAATTTTACGACAATCAAATTGCGCACGGCACGAGACGGCCATAATGTCTCATGTGGTTTGCGCTCTAGCGGAACATGCCGTGAGTTCGAAGGCTGTACATTCGTTCTTGGTACTCCTCGCTTCGGGTTTTCTGTGTGATCTTCCGTAGGGGTTGGGTCGCCGGTGCCTGTACCGGGGATGCAAATTCGATGAATGTAGATTTTCGGTTGTCCGGACCACACGTACACTGGTCGTACGACATTTGATGGGCAAATGTGGCGAATGAATAACTTATGGTCGAGATTTTTGGTTGAGGTTTTGCTACATGCTACACCAGCGCATACAGCCATTAAAGTGGGCCATTCCCGCAAATATGTTTCGAGACCGAGATGGGCAGATTAAAGTTTGGTTTACAAGTTGCGTGTGTTTTTATTACCTGGAGAAGCAAATGGAGAGCTCTAGAACGGGAATAGATTTAATAAATAGCTCTCTTGCGTTGGTTTGAAGTTTAATAAAATTTGGAAATATTATGGCAATTTGCCTCAAATGTTAATAGAAAACTGATAGGCAAGAATTTAAGAGAAAATAGTTAAGTTGTCCAGTACAACACAAGAGCCAGCTCTGGATGACTGTCGACAAGACCAAAACGGGTTGGAACGCCTGAAAGTATGCGATCGATTGTTCATCATCAAGCAAACATTGCAGGCAGTTTGAATAGGCGGTTGGCAGTCATGCAGTTTAAGCTACACGAAATTATGAAACCTAACAAACAAAAATTGATAAAATTTCCATAAACATTAAATAAAATTGAAATTAGAGTAAGAAAAACATCATAATTTCTTTAGGATCTTTATTTTCTGTTTGCTTGTTCTACGGGTATCGTTCCCTACCCATATCGATACGGCAGTAAACCACAGAAACCCAGTCACTTCCTCTAGACTTTTAAAAAGAGGGGACCTCTAATAAGCTCTTCATAAACACCCGATAACACCCGCTTCGTGCCGACTAAATTATAAGGCAATGAAAAGTTATTGGCCGCGAAATTCCTTCCTGGGGACGGAAACGGCACCCGAAACGAAATTAAACGTTTCCCATGCGAAACAGAACAAAAAATGTGTCCAAAATGCGTCCTAAACCTACACCCTTGGCGTTACGATACGGCAACGTTTTCACCCAGAGTACCCGAGCGAAAGGTCACCGCCGTTCTTACGAACCGAAAACAGATAAATAGAGACCAAAACGCGAAACGGAGTCAATCGCAGAGCCAAGAGACATTTTGTGGAAAACTTACTCCCTCTCGAAACTGTGTGTGTGTGTGTGTGTGTGTCTTCCGGTTCCGTTTCAGGCCACAAATAACTAACAATCTTGGCAAATGGTTTTAAAGTTGATTTTCCGTTATCGGTATTTATCACCCATCTCGTAGCTCTCGTTGTGGGCCGCCGCCTATGCGCTCGGGAATTGAGGGTTTTAACTTTTTGGGGAACCCAGCCAACGTACCGGTAAATCGCACCGGAAAGGTACACAGGGTGACGATTATTATGATGATTAAAAGTGATTACTTTCGCAATTGTCCCTCGATAAGGGTATAGCATATTTTGATCGTCGATTCTCTGTGGTTGTTTTGTCGTGGAAAAGTGTCGTTGGGGACCTTTCGCGATTGAGTTTTGCTGCTGGGCAGTTTGTTGTGTAGGCTGTGTTTATGTTTTATTCATGACGGCAAACAATAGATTTATTTACAACCGGAGAGCAACAGCAAATTTGCACATGCAGGAGGTTTCGTTCCAGAGAGAGAGAAGGAGTAGAATTTCAGGACACTTCGAACTGCACACGCAGGTGGACGCAGTGAGCGATTCCAACCAACGATGCGGTTCTATCAGGACTCGAATTCTTTCACGAGTTTTACCCATCGGTCTCGATCGGTTAGAGGTCATGAAGTGCGTACTGTTCGAATATCAGAGGATTAGTACGTCGGTCGCGGTAGAACACAGCAGGACTTATGACATAGGCAGCAACAAAATCGACGACAGCATGTGCTTCGTTAGAGTGAAACATGCACTGATAAGCCATCGGAGAATATTGTGCTAGAGCTGGATGCAACCACGTGTAAAATGAACCTGCACTGAGCCCGCGTTAATGAACACCAACGAACCTGCGTGACCGCGTAAGCTTCGGCTCCCGAATGGGTCTCTCAAAGGATGTTCGGATGATGAAGATCGTACGGGATTCTGCCCTGGACCAACAAGGCGAATGGTCGATCCTTCATCTCAAACCTCGTTCATATCGTTATCGTTTCGTTTCATTATCGATTACATCCTTGTTATTATTCCGGCCCAAAGTACTTCCCCAAAAATGAAATTTACTTGCAAATCATCCTACTGCATAAAAGAAAGCCATAGGTCTTCCGGTTTTCCATCGCGAAAGGTTTGCATCTAGGTGGGCCCATCCAGGATACGTATTTCATCCTATCTTTCTGGAAAATGTACATATCGTATCGGTGGATGCATTCCTAGAACCCATCACCAGAAATAGCGATCGCAATCGTCGTAATCCACGTTGGCAGCTCCTCTCCGTAGCGACCACGCAATCGTAACCCGTGATGTTTTATGGAAGAGTCATGTTTTCCTACCCGTGCCGGTTGGGAATACCGTACTGCTTATCCTAAACTCTTATCCCCAAACTTCCACCGACTTACTTCCGCTTCACGGTAGGGGGCAAACTTTTCGAAAAGTGATTAAATAACATGTTGCACAAATTTTCATTAAAATTACTCCAACCTGCGAGAGAGGCGTACTCTAATTATCACCGCGAGTCGTGAACCATTTCTTGGGCCGGAGGCTTTTCTTTGCCATTCCGAGAATTTGTTTTCCTCCCAAGGAGACCAGTTAATTAGTCACCAGTACCGTACAGTACCGGGCGAGCGAAGGGCGAAAGTGATAAGTTAATAATGAGCCATGAGGTACCGACCGGTAACGTACCATCCGATGCATTTTAAAATGGCCACAAAATGGGGCTGCGAACTTAGTTTTTTGCTGTTGATGTTGTCCTCCGTTTGATTTCTTGAAGATGGAAAACAGGGTAATACAAAAAATGTGCAAAATATTTGAAGAATGTTTCCGGTGGGTTTGTTCCATTTTATCAAATTACCTCACGCAGTTCTCGAACCCTTTTCGAACCTTCACCAAGGGACTCGCGGAGTCCCCCTGGAAGCAAATTATCCAACCACGGCGTGCAGCTTTTTTTCACTCTCTACTCTTCTTTCTGGTTGGTAAAAGTTTCCGGCCCCCCTTGGCGGGAGTCTCCTGGAAGGGTTTGTGCAGAGTTCTCGGGTGTTCCGGATGATTCCGGCCCTACGTTTACAGCGTTCAACTTTTTCCGCTGCAATCCGGAGGTTTGCGCAGGGCCAGGATTCCGTTGGGTCACCGGTTCTCTGAGCCGGGGAGCTTTCTATAATAAGTTCAGGGATTTGTCGGTGGTTGTTTCAGATTTTGAGTAGGCCCCTTTCATTCCGAAGTTCCGTTTACTTTGCGTCTTGAAAGGTGGCGGCCGTGGTTTGTGCCTAACTTTTGTGCCCACCACCACCAAATCACGTGTGGTTCGTTATGTGTGTGTGTGTGTGGGGAGGGGGGGGGGGGGTGGTAGGTGGATAGCGTGGAAATCTTAGTGTTGTGTTTTTAATTTTAATACCCGGAAAATGAGGATGTTTTGTATCAAGTTCATAAAACAAGGACCGTTGTGCGGATTGCATACCTTCCGGCGCTGGAGAAAATTTGAAATTTGAATTAGAGCAGTTAACAACTTATCTCCTTTTACTGCAGATACTCGCTCTAATTTGGATAGATATTAAAGATGCTTGCAATAAAATTATTTTTATTTATATTAATAATCACAAAATCTATTTACTACGGTACATTGCTCGTTGTGCAATTACAGTTTAGCCATTAAGCTTTAATTCGTTCCATAAATCGTTACAGGGAGGTCCAACAAACCCATCAAAAGGTGATAATAGCTCTTACGAAGAAAAAAACAGCCCAAAAAACAAACAGATGTAAACAGGAATTTGAACCGAATCACCCGTTTACAGCCCATTTTAATGTTGCTCCATTTATGGCATTTATGGGGGCGAGCAGTGTGTGCACGAAAAAGACGTCTGATAAATCTGACATTAATTGGGACCAATCTTAATCGGAGGTGCCAAAAGGTACATCCCTTCAATCTGTGCCCTCCACTAATCAATTACCATAAATGTGAATAAAAAAAAGAGTTTTATTTATTAACGCATATTGCCCGTTTTATTGTTTCGACGTCGTGCGCTTCGTTTGCAGAGAAGGCATGGCGCGATGTATAAAAACCGAACCAAACACGTGTTTGGAGACCTTGTTGAAATGTGATGTGGAGAAGGTAATTCATTCGGTTGATTTGTTGCTGCCAGCGCGTATGAAGGACGCGCGAGCTCAAACCATATCCTGTGCGTCAACCAACCAACAGCAGGCACCCTCCTTTGGGCGCGGTTGGGTGGACCCCGGACCCCGGAAGTACCCAGGAAAAAAGGCGTTCGTACCGAACGGCACGATGTGTGGAAATAAATAATATTTTTACGACTCTCCCATTGCCTGTTGTAGGGTGGTCTTGCTCGGTGCTCTAATGCTGCAAGGTTTGATGGGTTTCCAACAGCTCGCGCCGGTATCGTTACTTTGTACCGAAGACGTCCTGTTGAGCCCGAACGTGTCACTGTGCCCACTCCACTGGAAGGTGGTCGATGGTGGTGGTACATTTTTATGGCCGGTGGTTTTGAAGCGTACGATTAAAACATAAGCAAAAAAAAAAAAATGGGCAAGCAATACGAGCGTATTCAAATTGGCACAAAATGGGTATTAGATGCTATCTTTTATTTTGAGGACTTGAAGAATGAAAAGAATTTTTTTTTCTTAAATTTTTTACTTAAAGTTTTCCTTCTTTTAATCAGGAGCGCTCATCCCACTGCAGTAAACGGTAGTCGAAATGCTGCCAGCTCGCCTGTTAAACGATGTTGCCTGCTGTCAGTGCTGTCTATATGCCGGAAAGCTTCTTTAAGGATCTTAGAAACCAATTACTTTGAACAATAATTCACAACCCAAAGTCCGGCGGAGAAAATTTTTGCTTACTTTACACTCCCGGGAGTAAATATTGCGAATTTCCCGGATCCTGGTCTCAATCATCAATCTTCTGCCTGTCGATAGGACATGGCACTGCACCGACGCCCTGCCCATTGTGATAGCTATGTGACCATTAATCGTTAGCACATTGCAGCAAACACTCGCCGGAAGGATACACCCTTGACAGTTCATTTAAATCGACTGCAAACTCCCTATTTCCCGTATACTTAACGCTTGCTATGCCAGTGCTCTCGTTGTAACGGACGCTCGCAGCATTGCACTGCACTCGTCGATGTCCACACGCAAATGAGGTGCATCAAAATCAACATCCCTACATTGGAGGGGCGTCGAAAAACAATCAATGTTCTGTAGGAGGTGCAAATTAAAAATTAAATCAACTACACGCGCGGCAGAGCAGCAGTATGTGCGTTTGATCGGCAAAGGTTTAGGGGGTTGCCGTTGACGTACGCACGCGTTACAGATTGAGTGGACGCAATCAACCGACCGTTTGGCACCGGACGGTGGAGTCACGCGTTCAGTGCGCTGTAAAATTGGTCGAACGCAAGCAAGCTGATGCAAACTGTAACCGACCTGGTCACCGGTCTGGAGGTTGCTTTTGGTCCGCTGGGAGTGAATGGGACGAAGTGCCATCAATCACTGGCTGTGATGTGCGACCTTCAGTCCGTGCGCGTTGCATGCACGCCCGGCAAATGCAAACAAATGCACTTTGCTGACCCGTGCAGCGGCCAGCAGAATATGGATTTGATGTTTGAACTGGGATGCGAAACTTAAGCACACGCCACAACAGAGGCGTGGTGCTAACCACATTGCGAGCGGCATAGTGCAGTGCGTGTGTGGTCATAAAGGATTAACGAAACAAAGTTGTTGCGTGTGTTGCCATTTTTTTTTGCTGGAAATTGTGTCGGCTGAATGGCTTAATCGGAAGGTCTTTATTCAACTTTGTAAGTAGCAGAATAATTTCGATGTTAGTAGTTCACTTAGGTTTATTATTGCAAATAATCGTCTAAAGACATTGGTAATTTAAGTTTAAAAACCGATATTTAGTCCATATTTCACCAATAATGTCAAAAAAGCTCGTAAATATCTCATAGTGGTCGCATATCTTCCTATTTACCCGAGCAGCAAAACTGCCCGCCTGCCAGTGTACAGTCGGAAATAAATTGCTCACATTTCGTATCGGTTACAGCTTCATCGATACTGTGCGCGATGTTGTACGTGTTCATGCTCCCCAGTCCTGAGCTTCAATTCCCTGTCGGTTGTGGTGGTTGTGCTAGTACAGTGCGCTACTATCGTTCCGCTGGTGGCCAGCAGTCTGCAATGTTTACCCGAAACGATCAGATAATCTCGTTGACATGACCGGTACCGGTACTGGACGAGTCGTTGGTGTTGTAGGGCAAATCTGACGGTCGGTGGGGTGAAAAATCCAGTAAAAATCCGCTTGATGCGATGAAGGCGATTAGGTCAGGCAAGCTTTCGTGCTTTCGTGCAGCAGGAAATTGAGAATCGGCGTAGAGAAAGCTCCAATAGTTGGGGGAAGCGCCCATTGCTCCTGGGAATCATTCCACCGGTCTCTTGAAGACTAAAATCTAGCATTAAAGTAACAACATTATTGGCAAAAAGGTTCCTTGAACGCAGTTGAAAATCGTCTCTGGAGCTCCGCAAAAGATTCCCTTTAATCTGACCACAAAAACACGCCCCGAATATACCCAACCCCGCAAAACAAAAAACCGGGCCTGCATACATTTTGCAAATGTTTTTGACAGCAAAATAAATAAACAATAAACGAATGGTTTTGTCCCTCTCCCACACGCAAGCCTTGCTCAGCTCGAGATTCGCCACCACATCAAAGTGTCCGGAAGTGCAAATGTTCTGCCCGGTCTTCCTCAGGATTGTTTGCAGTGGTGCATCTGCACACTGTGCGGTAGCAAGGAAGCACATATGCAGAACACAAAGTTGTGCCCTGACCCTGCCCGAAAAACCTCTGGAACCCTCGGGGTAGGACAAACCGCGATCGTTCACCGTCCCCCCCTATTTCTTCCAGACGAAAAAGCTCATCATCTATTCCGGTCACTAGTTTTTCGTGGAGTAGTAGTGCTGTGTTGCCCCGAAGCTGGCAGGACTTGCTTGGCGGCAGTGTGGACTTCAGCGTTCAAGCAGCTCAAGCTGCTGGCACTGTGGAAGGAAACGGAAGTGATTTGTTCTAAGCACTCGGAATAGGAAATTTTCACTTTACCCTTGGATGTCGAGCTGCGGGTGGACCGCCGTACCTTCAAAACTGGCTGTGCGGACGGGGATGGAGATCGCTCGCGCGAAAATGGCTTTCCTTGTGGGTTCCAGCAGCTTCGTCGCACCCACCTACGAGTGTCAGCTCCGAAGTGGAGTCTCCGGTGCTCGTTTGCCGTGAGTGGACACATTTTGCCTCTAAGTGAGTGTTATTTTTCTTCATCTGCCATCTGCATATAAAGTGGCCGCTGCAAGACGGTAGCACAGCTGAAGACAGTCGGTTTCCCTTCGCCGGTTGTCTCCGATGGTCGATCGTTATCGCACAGCGGGAAAAGAATGATTACGTGCCGTTGTTAGCATTTATTATTAGCTTAAAATATTCCGGCCCGTGGGTGCAGCACATCTTCAGGTGATGGGAACCCAGGAACCAGGAACCGTACCAAGCACGCGGGTGAGCTGAATTTTTCATAATTTCAATCGCAAACTGTCCTCCCGTTTGGCCATGTCATCGCCGATCGTCACTGAAATTGAAAATGCTGACACAGTTTGCCGGGGCGGACATTGAATGGAAAGACATTTTTTAGGAACCTGTGCCGGCGCTTTTCCGTGTTCTAAAATGCATATCGTTCATTTTTTTCATTGTGTGTAGTGTGCAAGCGTTATCAATTTAGTTTGAAATGACAGCAAAAATTGATGAGATTGCAGCGAGCAAAATAAAAGGACCGGCCTTTCCGCTTTGCTGATGGTTGGCCGATGAGCCACGGTCAACATTTTCAATTAGTCTAATTGAGTTTGAATGGGGTACGGGTGTTTCGGGGCTTTAAAACCCGAAAGGATTGCACCGTTTGATATTTAGTGTGGTTGAGTCTGCGAGTTTGCTGGTTTTTGTTTGCTTTTGGGGGATATTTTTAACATTGAAAGCGAAGCTACAAATATAGAAGCAACAGCAGAGGAGACAGATTCATTCATTTACTTTGATTCAACTAAAATGGAGTGCGGGAGTATGTTCCGGGTGCCTGGTTGAATGTTTTGAAAACGAAGAATTCAGCCAGCAAACCAGCATATGATTGGCAATTTAAATTTCCTGGAAAATTGAAGCAGAAGGTGTGAGGAGTCGATAGAACATTTAACACAGGCTCACAGAAACATTTAAGGAATCGATAGACACTAACAGCAAGCACTACCAACAAGTTTATGCCAGGTGCGTTAGATAAAATCCTCATCATCTGATTCGGATTAGGATTTTCGGAATTGACTCCCTGTGAGAGTCCTAAGGCCCTTAACATTTCGGAAGCAACACTAATAGTTAGGCCTTCTTTTTCTTCTTCTTCTTCTTCTTCTTCTTCTTTGGCACTAAAACCTCGTGGGGTCTTGGCCTGCCATTTCTGGCTTTCTATGACTAAATTTTACCCGTAGCATAGCAGCCAGCTCTACGTACGGGGATGCGGTCTAGATGGGATTTGAGCCTCGGTCCTGCCGTGTAAAGACCGGCGCCGTAATCGCCTCTGCGCACCAAAATAGTTTGTTTGGCCACTCTTGAAGTTGTCCAGAATCTCACCCAGATCCGGTACAGCTCACTTCTGAAGAGTTGTCCCAGTTTCTTTCTCTTGTTCTTTGCCACTACAACTTCGATAGGTCTTGGCGTGCCATTTCTGGCTTTCTGTTATTTGATTGTACTCTCATCAGCTTAATAGTCAGACCAGTGCACGGGAAGGTTGGATGGGATTTGATCGCCCCGATTCGGCCTTGTAAAGATCGCCTCGTCCACCAGAAAGCACAGCTACCAGCAGTTATTGCTATCTGATCTGATTGTTTTGATACACATATACAAGCGACTAGCTTAAAGCATTTTACACTGGTATTAACAGCCAACAGTCTATATTTAGTGGAATATCCTCAACATCCTTCACAGAGATCCAACATCAAAACTCCGGCGCAATTCGCGAACATCCCAGATCCAAATATAGCTATCGTCCCGGGCACGTCACGGACGACGGTACTCCAGCAGCTGTCCGTAATCCAGAAAATGTTTTCCTGTCCTAACTTTTTTACAGTAGTAGTGCGCGCGATTGAGTGAGTAAATT
Source organism: Anopheles stephensi (assembly GCF_013141755.1). NCBI lineage: Eukaryota > Metazoa > Arthropoda > Insecta > Diptera > Culicidae > Anopheles > Anopheles stephensi. Next base: position 61,935,254 of record NC_050202.1, on the reverse strand, counting down.
AAAAGTTGAGCATGTTGTTGCGTTGTTGAGTTATTTATCGGTGCTACTGGAACCACTTAGCAGCGGGCGAGCTACCCACCTACTTCGGTGGCAACTTTTCTTTTCCAATAATTCGGAGAATTAATGCCCTATTTCCCCCCCCCCCCCCAACCATTGTTTGACAGCAGCCCTTGGAAGATGAACGTTATTTTTAAAACCACCGTTTCTGGCTGTGTCTGTTCGCTAACGCCTAACGTGTTCTACCGAGGGTTGCAGGGAAGTTTCCAGGGAGAAAAGGCCAAGGCGGAAGGGTCGACTGAAAGAAAATGTAAAGAAATTAGCAAGTGTCACAAACAGCGGCAGTAACACGAGCAACAACATTGGGATGGGAAGTAAGTAAAAAAAAAAAGAAGCAGCACGACGACATGCCCTTAAAACTTGCTGGGCGGATAAGGTGGAGCAATAAAAAGCATGTCAGGTGGGTGCAAAAACAAAAAAAAACCACTCCAAACAGTGCGCTAAAAAGAGTACACTTGCTCAATGTTTCACAGTGTTGTGGCCTAAACTTAATTTCGTATTCAAAAGGGAGGCGTTTCGTAGCAACTCCTGCTCCTCCGGTGGCATTCGTTACTGGTTCGCTGCCTCAGCAAGCTGAGCTACATGGGAAAAGTTTGGCCGAATGCACGCTGAATTTCTTTTCATTTTGCATCTTGGTGTGACGATCTACCATGCGGAGACGTGCGGTAATTCATAATTTTAAAGAAACTGAATACGATTAAGGGCTCCAAAAAAACAAAAAATGGCAAGATACCGTGTAAGCGTTAAGAATCTTCTAAAAGGGTTGCAACCCCCCCCCCCCTTACGAGATAAGGTCTCAAACACCACCACCACCGGGGTATACAGCTCATATAAGGGCGTGCCAAACGGCGCGATCTCGATCTCGAAATCTCTCGTGCAAAACACCGGCCTCCGGCACCGACAGCCCTGGATACAACGGGGCAAGCTTACAAGGGACATGATAAGCAACCGTGATAGAATTTGTCTCGGTGGAATTTTTGTTTTTGGGAAATGTGCTGGCAACCCCCCAAAATTGAAAGCACTCCTTCCGGGTGTAAGCTGTCCGGGTGGAAGATTCGCTTGGCTGATAGTGAATATGACAGTTGCACCGCTCTGCATAATCCATCATGTCGACAGATTACAGTGCGTGGCAGCCGAACATGGAACCTGTTATTAAACGCGTGCAAACTAGAAGGGCGTCGGTTCGGTGCAAAACGGGAGGGTGTATCCCAATTTGGAACGCATCTTTGGAACTGATCTTTTAGAATTTTTGGCCTCATATGAGGCTGTTAGTGACACAAGAGTGTGTGAAACTAACTAGCAATTATCACACCTTAGGTGAGCGATTAGAGCAACGTGTTAATTAGGATATTGTGGGCAAGAAATCCGACCTGATGTATCTCATAAGATAGTAGTTTTAAGACATTGATAAAAATCTTCCTAGGAAGATGATGCGATAACTGATGAAGTAAGGATAAAATAATGACGGCATGGAAACAGCACTAATTAAAGCAGCAGAGCCGAACTGCATCACACGATGGTCGCAATCCCGTTCAACCGGTTCATTTCTGACTCTTCTGCATTCTTGTGCTCTTCCCCATTTATGACCAATTCCAACATCCTCAATAAGCTCAATTTCGAAACCGATGCTTCAAGCAGTCATCGAGCGGAGAGGGCACGCTTAAAGAAGTAGTAATCATATCTTAACGCCACCCAACGCCATTCTTGAATAATATCGCCGTGTTTCATTATCAACTCATCGGCACGGTGAACGCCGAGGGGGGGGGGGTGGGGGAGGGTGGGAATGTGGCAATCGGATAATTAAATTAATTTTTATCGTCCCACAGAAACAGGTTAGCACAGAGCTTAGCGGTGCGACACACCGTCAATCGACCCAAGTCGACCCATGTCGACCGATGAGGTTGGCCCGTTGGCGATATTAACAATCAATTCGGTCTCATCGGTCGTACGGGCGTTTGCTGTTCTTTCCTTCACCACCAGCGACCGGCGGGATGGGTCCGAGACGTTGGTAAAAGTTGGTTTATTAATTGGATTTAATGGTTCTCGATTCGCGCTCGCGGGCGCTCGCCAATGGGAAACACCGGGACGATTAAATCCAACTTAACAAGCTGGTGTGCAAAGTGCAATAAATTTGGAATTAGTCCAATTAATGTAAAGAGCGAAACGCATGTGTCTGGCTGTGCGTGTGTTTGTGTTCTGCCGCTTATACAATCCGGTTCGACAATTATTACAAACGGATTTTGTGTATGCAGGCACGTCAATCCACAGGCCAGGTTTTTGGCAAGCAATAAAATTTATTCTGATTACAATGTTAACGGACGTGCACGAATTTTGTAGAAGGTGTTTGGTTTTGGTGGTGGTGTTTGTGTGTTAAGCAGAAGGGATTATAAGTACAATGGATGGAAAGCTTATCTGCTTCTAAGGGATCTTGTTGAAAAGGGTTTTGAATGTAAATCGAGTTGAGTATAACATTTCACCGAATTGTTTAAGCGGCATTGCAGGCAGCTCTTTAAAAGCCAGTAATTGTAGTGAAGCACACAATAGTCCTTTCTATAAGCTAATTAAATGTTATTCATTCAATCTGCATTACGAGATTACCAATTTTCTTACTCAGCTTGAAGCGATTTCGCCAAGGAAGCAGTAATGCAGCGTGTACGCATCTTAAGAGCTGCTTTAAAGCTGATTTCTACTTAAATTATCTAACTGTCTGGGCGAAACGCTTCGGAAGTGTTGAAGCGTTGATCTTTAAATATAAATCACCTACTGCGATCACGTGGATGACGCGGTGCTATAAGGATGTGCCATTTTATAGGAAAACTTTACAAGACATAACGAATGTTTTCTCAAAACGTAAGCACTTTTTAAAGTTTCTGAGCCACTTTCGATCCAGTCTCGCCTGTCTAGAGACGAATAGAAAAAGGATTGTCCACACGGAAACGAGCACGGTCTAACATGAACAAGGGCGTTCCGTTTCATTTTCCGGCAGTAAATTGAGCTGACGTGCGGCTGTACTTTTGTGTAGTAAATGAATAAACAAGCAGAAGAAACAAGACAACAGAGATGCAAAGATGTTCATACAATTAGTCAGCGCCCGGCTGCCTGGTGGATGAGATGAAAGACGCTGATGAATGATGCATTATTTAAATTTTGTAATGCATCCAGTCGCTTCGTTGTACCGGGCCGATGAGCAATCAAGCTGTGCCGGGCTGATGAACGTCTGTTGCTCTATGTGTGTGAATTGATAAGTTCCGGAGAATTTAACTGATACTAAGAGACGTTTTTTTTGCTTACGATTACAAGCGGAGCCATCTGGCGTAAAACAGTGGAACTAGGGCTAGGGCGCGTAGTAGTAATTTCACTAGGATTTTTTTTTCATTTGAAGCGAAATGTTGCTTGAAGCTTACCGATTAAGCACACATTAAAGCGTGGCCACGTTGCAGTACTCGCGCATACCTAAATTGAAAAGCAATCCTTTCATCTAGCAAAGCTTGTGTTTGCATGTTAAATGAATTAAATCATTCGCCCGGCAAACATACCACTCCTGGTGGAAACAAATACCAAAACACACACACACACACACACACACACACACACAGTCACAGTCATACAAATAAGCATTATCTGCGATTGCTCTCTAGTGGGCAACGGTTAGAGCTGGCGCCAACGGTGTGTGTCACTTATTTGTTGCATATTTTGTCCCTGTCGACACCCGCGCCGGGTTTGCATTGCACTCATTTGGTCTCGTTTGCTGAGATTCCGGAATGCTACGATTTCGAACGGACAGATCGGCCAAAGAAGCACTATAATTTGCATTTGCATGTTTCGATGCTAAAGGATGCGACTGCTATTGCTGCTGCAAGATGCTGGCGCTAGCTCGGTTACGCGAGATGAAACGTTGGTACCATTGACAGGGCGCGTGGAAGCTACCAGCTCTGAGTAGGCACTATGGGGAAAATGAGGGACAAAACTTTACGACAAATGTTACTTTTGGGCGTTTGGCAGTTGGCGTGATCACAGGTTAAACTGTAGATTTTGAATTGTAAATCACCCATCAGTGCATGTCATTTGTCATCTGATAGGAATAATTTTCTCTTATGAAACCCGAAAGTCCTGCAATGCATTGTGAAAGTATTCATTTTGTAATACCATTTCGTTCGCTTCCCGAAATTGTTTCCTATGATGAAAAATTCTCTCTGGTGTGCTACAGCCTCGAAAAATCCGATGGAGCTTGCACGTGGTTCAGCGTTGGGAGATTGCTGCCTAGCCTGTTTGGCCTGGAAGCGACATACCTACCAGCTGAGACCGGAGGAAAATGGTTAACGTTCTACTGCTGCCTTTGCTACGGCTTGGAAGTGAATCCTAGTCACTAACAGAATCTGTTCCTACTGCTGTGCATTTTTTTCTCTCTCACCGAAACGCCGAGTGCACATTAGAGGCGGTTGCTGCTTAAGCAAATTTTTGGCGTTCCCTTTTGGCGCGACTGACAATCGTCTGTCAGTTCCCTCGACACCGGAAGGCAACTGATTCCAATCTTCCAGAACTGTCTTTACTTTGCAGACGGGAATTGTTCCTGGCTCGAGGAATTTTCAACGTAAAACCCGGCACGCAACCCAGCCCCCGAAGCTGGATCAAGCAGCTAATTGAAAATTAATTAATTTCATCAAAAATCCATAAAATTTTATGTGCTGTTTGTTTTGCCCCGTCCGCGTGTACGCACTGAAGTGGCCGGGAAGTGCGAGCCTGCGTTCGCAGACGGGAAGTATCATTTATCTTCTGGCGTTAGGGAAGATGTGCCCAATGAACGGGGGGATTCGACAAAAGAACTCTCTTTACGTTATTGATGCCGAAGACAATCGCAAAGCGAAGTGTGTATTTTTTACCCCGGGAACATATTTTAACTCGCGGTACAATTCTGGAAAGGGCGTTTTGTGATTGTTGAACTAGCATGGAAGGGTTGCTCGTGTAGATAGAGTTGTGAGGAGCAAAAGAATCTTGCTACTCCGGTGTAAGAGTTATGGTTGAAAGCCGTTGCTGCAACTTCAAAGTTCTACACATTCTGGCTTGATTTGATAAGTTGTTTCAAAGTGTGCAGCTCACTGGCGTTGGTGGAAACCCAGCGAAAAGCTTTAAATTGAATTGTACGCTGCGTTTTCAAAGGTTTGCGCTGCGCCGTCTAGCGATGCGAACGAGATAAAGTTGAGAGATTTTTAGCAAGTTGAAACAAAACTTTTTGGAAAACACCTCTTGCGATAGAAAGTGCGACCAAAGAGTGGGAAGTTGTAATTTAATTCAGAAGCAAGGGTGACTGTATAAGCTAACCAGCTATGTGTGTAGGTGAGTAGAACGGATAGGGTTTGAAGTTTAAGAATGGCAAGCAGCAAGTTTTCATTCATTCATAAAACATTCTTGGCGGTATTTTATGTGGAAGAACACTCAAGCATTCAGTGGGAATTAAGCCTATTGTTGGATAGAATTGTGGTCTGTAAATTATGCTTAATATTCATTTAAAGAAAAACTAATATTTAGACATATAGATTCCTTGGCGAGCTTCAACATTCATCAATACTTTATCTGGCTTTAAGCGGGAGAAAGGGTTCTAAAAACAACGCATTGATAAATAATCTTTACTTATTTACAATTCCTGCATGAACCGTGCCCTAGCAGCTCATACAATATCTCTTTGTATGAATATTTCATTCATCAATATGATCGCATCTCTCTCCGTAAAACAAAAGCAAAACAAAAAGTTTAAACAAAAACATCTTTAAAATTTGATCATTTTCCGGGGCCTTGTTTTCAATCGATGTGATGTGAAATATCTGATCAGGCAGCATGGAAAAATAAGTTAAATAAACATGATATTTTTTTGCCAGACAAAACCGGTATTGTACGGCAAGAACATCAAATGATTATTTGATCAGATACCTTAGCTGTACAATTCACATTCAGTTTATTAGCATGCACTCTAGAAAAAGTGTTTTGAAAGGTAAATTTGTGAGCAATGTCTGACCATTTTATGACAATTGAATTAAAACTCTCTCTGAAAAACATTTTTCTTGCTTACGCTACAGTCTGTAAGCTGTATATACCGTGGGGAGTTAGTTGGAAGAATTAGTGTTGGGAGACTCGGGAATTGGAAGATTTGAAAATTCAATCCGTAAAAAGATTCAAATCGGGTTGGATCCTAAAAGGCGGATCCTTATCCGGCAGTGGCGAATCAAACCTGGCGCGAAAGGAGCGGTCTCGTCGGTTTAGGGGGGTCTTATCGGCGAGATAAATTCTGTGGTTTCCCACTAATATTGCAATTACAGGGGCTTCAACTGCCTTTTCTCCTGCGGCTTGGATTGGAATAAGATTCGAATCCGATTTAAATCCGAGTCGGATCCGATTAAGTTTCCTTTGGGATTCAACTGGGATTCGACTGGGATTCGACTGGGATTCGACTGAGATTCGATAAGAATTCAAAAAGAATGTGATTGGGTGTTGTTCGGGGTTGACGATTCCCTTCCATTTTATTTACTTTACATGAATTTTATGGTTATAATAGTCTGCTTCGGTCTAGTACAAAAGATATTCCTTTGCGAGTGTCCAGTTTATTTATACACTGATATTTTCATTCATTTTGATATACCCCTGCCTCTCAAGGGTCAAACAAGTAGCAAATAGAGGACAATGGTGTTTGATTTTGAATATATTCAATATATAGTAAATATCGTGCCAAATAAATACAAACTTATCTGACTATTTCATTTCAGTCATTAAAATACTTAAAATGTTTTAAAATGTAAATAAAATATTTTATTAAGGAATAATAATAATGTTTTTCACTATTGCATAAAGTTTTTAGTCTTGAGTCTTTTCAACATTCCATAAATATGCAGTTGCATTTCATCTCGTTGATGCATTTTTTATGGCCCACCAGAAAGCATATTCTTGAATTCAGGTCGACCCCGATTGGGCTCACCAGCACCCTTGCGTTTTAGCGATAAAAAGTCATTCCTCACGATCGTTCTCATGAAACCGTTGAGAGCAACAAAAAAGTGGCAAATAACAGTGAACGATGCAAGTCTGAGGACACATTTTTCTGGCAATGTCGCGAGCTAACACTTTGCATGCTAGTGTTACGAATATTTTGTCCAAATAAGCAGTTTTACATGTTTTTTTTATATTTAAAAATCAACCTCTCTCCAAGATCCATGATACAGATTAAAAATTCATATAAATCTGAAAGTAAGTCATTTTTTTGTCACGCGACTCCATTCCATCCGGAGGCTGTATTGCTTGGCGAAGCAACAACACTTACAGATTCACTTCACATCTCCCATAATAATAATAATCGCTGTCCACGAGTGAAAAAAAGGAAAAAGAAACCCCCCCAGTCAACGAGTATCTTTGACTTGCAACAGCTAAGGGTAAGTTACAGGTTACCTTAACCAACCAAAAAAAAAAGTTTTACCATTCAGCACTGCAGAAAGAAACGACTGAACACCACGATAAGACGTCACTTTGTACGAAAACGTGCTCACTTGCATTTTGTCTGGCGCTCGTGGGAAGTCAACTAAGCTCGGTAAATGAAAAACGTGTTAAGAATTTATGGTACCACGAAACAGCATCAGGCGAGCACATTTCCACCCATCTGCAACTGTTCACTGTATATGGTGGGGATTTATTTTTGCTGCCACCCTTTATTCATCGTTTTCAATTTTACTGCACTCAATGCAGAACATTTGCAAACGAAAAAAAGGCCCGTCTATTCCGGCGCACGGAAGCTGTTGTGCAGTGTGCGGTTTTGATTGTAAGTGGACATAATGATGCACTCAGGGTGAAGTTAATTGTGTTACGTGCCATAAGGAATTCAGTCGTCTCCTGTGATGCTGAGAATTGGTTGGGATGGATGATTGGTTCCGGTGAAAACCAGGAAACGATAAAGAAGAATGGTATATGCTGATGATGCTTTTGAAGAGATGATGTTGTAATTTATGTCTCGGCATCTGTAGTTCGTGGAATCGACATCGTTGAATTGAAGCTTTCAATTTTGCGACCGAACCGAAGTGGCTCGGCTCAATTACCTGTGCCCTGTGGGGCTAGCCGCAAGCAGTGTTTAAGTTTGCTAACATGACTTAATAGCAAAGACTCGTGTTATCAAGCACGTGGTACTAGCCTTTATAGACAATAAGAAAAGAAGCAACTCGTTGGGATCTTCCAATTTGCCGGTTGGAGCATGGGCAAAACAAAATGAAAGTTGATGTTGTTCTTCGCCGAATTCGCAACCGAAACCTGCTGTTGTACTGGAGTGGTGAAATTCACGTTAAATCTTCATCTGCTCCAACGGGCAGTCGGAGAGTGTTGAAGGCAGTGGGATGCCCTGAAGAATAGTGAGTTACCCGCCTGAAACTGAAAACTTCCTTTCGACGCCAAACAGACACACACACAGCATCGAAATGCTGCACCAGCGCCGAGGGATTCCATTCTATTAAGATAAAGCCACATTAAATCCGTACTCGCGTGTTCGCGGCCGACGGTGTGCCCTCGGTTGGGGCTGGCGCCAGTAATAACATTTTCATTTATCATAATTATGTTAATGTAATAAAGCAACACAAAACTCACGACGCGGTGCTGCGGTACATAGCGGGAGGAGGAGTTCCCAATATTCCGGGGCGCGTGCGACAGAGCTGTCCAATGAATGTGTAATTTCGAGTTTGCGGCAAAATACACTGCTCGAAGGTGACAAAAAGCCAAGCTTCGAAACGGAACGGTGCGGTAGCTTTTCTATGGTGGAATGGTTTAAGATGGGAAGGAGAAAAAACCGGGGACGTTGTCAAAACAGTGAACAGCGACTAATGGAGGCTTAAGTTTGTTTTTGGTGAAAAATGTGGACGAGAAAGAAAAGGAGGATTAGGCGAGCGTAATGATTTTGGGAGTGAGATGTAATGTTAAGATGGGATTTGAAGAATGTTTCATGGAATGCGGAAGTCTAAGTAAATTAAATTTGGAAGAGCGATAAAGGACAATAACAGGCCGCTGACTAAGAAATGGTTGTTGTGGAGAATGTATATGAATTTAGCGTAAGGTAGAACTCGTCGAGAAGTGATTCGACCAAAAGAGGCGTTATATTTCAAACAGAGACGAGAAGATCAGCTCACGGAGTGGAGTGGAGTCTGAGTGATCTAAACTTCACATGATTTGGAGGAACTAGAAGGAAAAGCTTGCATAAAATATTTTTTTACACTCAGGCAGATTTTGCTGTCCTGATGGACAGGATTCTTCTTCTCTTCTGAGAGGTAATCTCTCGGTACGACTAGGGAAGCCAGCTTCCTGGACCATCCCAAGTTACTCCGCAGGTATGAGCGTGCTCAGCTACCTCAAAAAATCATTTGACCGACCGGCAACTAATGGCCATATGTCCTACGTGACTCATGTTCCACCAGGAAGGTGCTTGTCAGTGGCCTGTTCGTCATGGGGCGTAGAGAAGCACAGTGAGCTTGAGTCTCATCTGTCAGAGATCAGATTCATCCATGGTGACCTGGCCATGTACAATAGACGTGATCTACCCTGAGCAGACCAAGAAGAAGAAGAAGATGGTATATTACCAATTTTTGAAGGTTATGCAGTATTTCAAAGTCCCTGAACAGCTGGTACGGCTATTAAGAGCCAACATGGACAGTGTGCAGTGCAAAGTAGCATATAGTTTCTTATACTGGCTTAGAGAACTCTGGCGATGTAGATGACTTTAACAGCACACGAAATTCAAGATATGTCTCACACTGAAGCCAGTGGTGCGTCAAGATATTTGGAGATCCGAGCGGAATGGCAGTTGAGGTTCCTCTTATTGTGATGTTAGAAGGATATAGCAGGATTTCCCTCGCCGATGAAGCCCATCCCCTTACCGACAAAGTCCCGAACGGCCACTCCTTCTGCTCCTAGGTCCATCCGCCACTGACTGAAGTGTTCATTAGTCTTCTAATGGCAGTAGTCATGTGCTATGGTGGAGATCGCCAGCGTTCTTACCACCTTACAAAACAGCAATGAGAGAATGTCGGAATGGAAGCGCTCGTCAGCCACTCGTTCGAGGATCAATTGGAGTGTGACCTATTGAAGTTAAGTCGATGCCGTAAAGGGTTCAGCTTTGAAGTCTCGGGGGATGGATTTCCTGGAGACTGGATTCTCGTTCTTCAAGTAGATCAAGAAGGAGAAGACTCTCATTTTCGATAAGATATATATGTTAAGATCACTTTCAAATGAACACCTTGTATGATCTACTATCGGTTATTTGAAAATGACCATAAAATTTCATTCACAAACCATCATTGCAAAACAAAGACGCTACAACCATAATAGCTAATTTAAACTGCCCAATAAAATTATTAAACATCTCACCATCTCTCCCATTGCCACCGCCAAGCTTTGCAGCATCAAACCATACCAGATTTACATCGGGTTCAGCTAGCTGCTTACTTACGGGCATATGTCTGCCTTCCCATTTTCGGCAGCACAGCGGGAATGAATTCTCTCGATGAGGTAATTTAAATTTCACTTCCAATTCGGAGCGTAAGAGCCGCCTGCTGCTGTCCATTCTAAGGGCCAAAACTAAGCACACACTCGCATATGGTGTGCTGTAGGAAACAATCATAGCCATAATCACACGTACCCGTGCTTGGTAAATCCAATAATAATCTCCTCGGTAGAACGGTACCGTTGCATCCGAGCACGATACACGCCAGCATACCATTACATGACATCGAGCAAAATCTCCTACATTCCACTTCCGGTTGCAGCATCTGGCCGAAGGAGTTGTCCACAATTTTCATTGCAGCATTCGGTGTGTGTGTGCGTGTTACTACCACCGGGGTCTGCACCACCACGTCGCGTGGAATAACATTCGCCAGCCAGCACTGTTGTGGGCCCCCGGGAGCCAGGTTTTTGTCTCTGCAAACGCAACAGGATCGGGATCGGGGTTTGCATTGCCCGGAAATGTTGCCTGGAGAATGGAGACATTCTCGGCCCCTTGCAAGCAGTGCTAGCTGAGCTCACTCTCAGTCTCAGCGCCAGCCTCTAGCACCGGGCCCGGAATGGATTTTAATCAATTTCACCCGACACGAACACTCGTCACGTACGGAAAACATTGGAACAACCGGTTCGGTCCTAGAGGCAAGATTTGATTTTTACAAGCAGACAAAAATTCCATTTTCCCTCCTGTTGGAGTGTGTGTTTGTTTTTCCTTTTGTCAAGTTTGTGTGTGTGTGTAGTTCCGGTTGCTGGTGTGAAAGTGTAGGTTTTTATTGCATGTAAATAATTTTATCCGGACCATGTCATGCTGGGCCAGTTATACGAACTGCTTTGCATTGACAAGTGCGGTTATTGAACAAGTGATAAAGGTGGAGGTTTTTTGGGGCGGGTGGGGTGAGTTTGCGAATTCTCTTACCCAGCACCAACAGCTTGTGGAACATATTTTGTGCATTTTGTGCCTGGTGGTATGGTAGCAGCAGCAGAGAAGGCAAGACATGCCAGCACATATGTCCGAGTAGGAATTTGGCTTCCTTATTGTTTCATACGCTTGTGATTGATGTTAATGCACCTCAAGAGCTTCGTAAGGCTTCCGAGACAAAAGCGACATGTGATGTAAAATTTCTCAAAAACTCGAAAGGGCAAATAGTATAAATTTTCTAAAGGAAAATTGACGAATATCTGAGGGGGGTTTTCTGAACAAAATACTAAACTAACCTCGAACCACGATAAACAATACATGAAACTCTTAAAACTATCCGCAACTCGCTAGAGAATGGAAAGAAGTTGTTATCATTTATCAAATCATCAAGCATACGACGTGATAAAACGCTCCTCGACGGGAGCTTTCCCGAAATGGTGAGGAAAAACCGGCCAAATTACTCAAATTTCATGCCTCATGAAGGTTGAGTAGCGATTTATCACACTGTTTGGACACTTGCGTCCCGACCCCGAAGAGTCCGAAGACGATCCAATTCTCGGCGAGCTACAACGGTGGAACAGCATTCCGGGCTTCAAGAGAAGACGCATGGTGCATTTCGCAGCATCGACGGCATTTCGCACGAATATCCAGGACAGAAACCCGTACCGTACCGTACCGAAAAACCGCAAGCCGAAGTTTAATGAGGTGCATACTTTTGAAAAATTAATTTTCACTCACAGCACAGCCTCTGGGTGGTCTCTCGGGTGGCTTGGAGGTGGGGAGCGGAAAATTGAAAGAAATTTTCCTTAAGCGAAACGAAAGGCACTCGCGGTCGGGTGGGGGGCGAATGCTTCGGATGAGTTCCGAAACTGGCCCACCGATGGCCGGGTTTGTCTTTAAAGTTTTTTGGACGCGTTGGTGTAGTGGGGTTCTGAAGGAGAAGTCGGCGAGAGATAAAGATGTTTCGCATCTTCCTGTTGCTGGATGGATCGGTGGAAGTGTCCTTCCTCGGTAATGGTATCATACCCAGCCAGCCTCAATGAATGATACGCAAATTAAGTTAGGCCGTTGCTTTGTGATGGAAGTGTTTTGGAACCTTCAAAGGATCGCTCTACCGGTAGGGATTGTGGGCAGTTATGAGGAAAAGGTAGAACGTATTCTAATAAGTTGGGCAGGAAAATTAGTAAAATTTAAAAGTAATGTCGGTTGAATGGAGCTGGAGGGCAAGTCAATGACGCGATGCGCTACCTTTAAACTGCTCCATCAATTTTCCTCTTCATTGGTTCTACTACGGCAAGAGTTGTTGGCCAGACCTTTGTCTGGTTTGCTGAGAAGCTTTTTCCTTCGTGGTGACTCGATCAAAGTTTGGCATAAGAAGTTATTCCTCGAAGTTTGAGGGATAGGTGGAAATGAGATTGAATTGGAGAATTATTTGTAGCGTCAGTCTTTATGTCGGTGGGAGCGTGAATCAAACCCCAGCCGGAACCGTTCCTCCGTAGCAAGGACTGACTTCCCGTCTACATTGGTATAAATAAGTGTATTAATACATTATGTTGTGGCAAGACGAGGAAGGAGATTTTTTTTATTCGTAAGGAACGGCCTGGCCGTATTGCTAAGAGGAAGGAGATTAACGAGCGAAAAATTTTAGTCCTTTTCAATCCAACCATTCAAAATGGATTCCAATAAACGTCCAGAAAATAGCGGGCTTTCAGCAGAACTTTGTTGCTTCGAGTAAATTGCAGTGTCAGTTACAGCAAATACGTCACAGAAAGCCATCCATTAGTTCATACGATACTGAAGATGAGAAAAATTAGGGAAAAAATGGATTGCCTGGTTCTAGAAGAATAAAAAAAACGGAGTCAGTTCCGAAAACTTGATTCTAACGAACCTTCCGGAATCGTCCGGAACCGTCGGGTTCGCTCGGAACCGTTGAAAACGTGCGGAGCATGCGGAATCGGTTGAACCGTCGGAATTGTCCGGAACCATTGGAACTGTCTCGAATCGTACTAGGCAAGTATTAGTAGGAGTGTGAGCATACCTTTGGCCAACAGGTTTTAACGGGTTAATAACACTTGATAACGTTGGGGACGATGAAGAATTTTTTTTCTGAACAAATTTAACTTCAAGTGCCATTAAAGTCTTCACCAAAGGTTCCGAATTTTTCCGGACAGTTCCGACGGTTTAGTGCGGCTCCAAAGGTTCCAACAGTTCCGACGGTACCCACGGGCCCAACGATTCCAACAGTTCCGGAAGATTCTGGGTAGTTTCGGGTGGAACTGGTAATAAAATTTCCTTGGAATCAGAACCGGAGTAAAACCAGCCGGATCAGTGATTTCAGTGTCTCAGTGAACCCTTCATTCTATGTATCCTTGACTCTGGGATAGTACTTGGCGTTGTATTTTAAATTTCTTAACATCCAAACCACTTCCCTCGTTTCAACATGGTAGACCCCTTAGTGGCGTGCTCTGACAGGCTACGATGATCTCTAATCACCACCAAAAGTGTGACTTAGATTGTAATCAGTGCTCTGGAACTACACCAATATTAGACACGGGATGAGATTAATTTAAAATTTTTACCCATCAACAAAACGTGTGACTGTACGAAAAATCTTTAATAAAGGTAGCGAAATGTTTCCACTCCGCTTCGTCCCCATTCAGGTCCCGCCTCGTACCGACCGTTTAAGGAATGTTGGCAATCGCACGGACAGAAGCGGGTAAGGTAAGCAGTTTTAAGTGTACAGCTAGTTAAGCCGAGCAGCGTGGTAACGATTCCCGAACGCACGGGGAAGTAAATTGACTACTCATCGAGCGGTCGGTTTGGAAAATTGGAAAAGTTTTTTTGCGTGGCCAAGCAAGCGTCACACCGGCTGCCTGTAGTTGCAACCTGACATCCACACTATTGTGTGGCGTTGATGACGGTGCCGGGTTGGTGGAGGCAGCATTTGAGCATGAGAACTTTTTCTGCTTCTCATTCGCCCCCAGCCCCGTTACGGCTAGCCACTGTTGGGTTTGGTTGTTCAAGTGTTCGTTTCAATTGCTGCAATTGTTTCACTTGTGCTCGGAGTGACTTTTTATCATTTTGCACCACCACTGGAAGTTATTTTCTCGATGCTTTCTCGATACCGTCAATGAGCGTGGCAGTAGCAAGTACAGGTTAGTGGAGTTGAGAGCTACTTTTTTTGCAGTTGTCAGTGACGGTATGAAACGGCTGGATAAACTTTCGGGCTAAAGTTATTTGCTCGATTCCGTTTCATGGGATGATGGAAACACAAGTTTGTAAATCGTAAGCAATCGTTAAAATGGGTACGGGAGGGTACGCTTGTATACCGGGCTGAACTGGGTATGATAGGAAAAGTTACTCCCTTTGCAAAAAAAAGGTGGACAGATTTGATTTTTTTGTAGCTGTTTGTGCAAGGAATCAATTATGGTTATGAAGTGAAAGTTTTTAGTAGTCAACTATTGTACTAGTTTAGATTAAAGGTTCTGGGCGCTTTCCTGATTTGGTTTACGTTTTACCTTATTTTGTTTTTAAATTATTGTTTTTATTTATTAGAAAAAACTACGTCAGTTTAATAAGTAATTTATAGTTTAGTTTTCGTTATTCGCTCATTTTTCGTCTTTGGCTCTATTACTTTAAGAAGTCTTGCAGAAGAAGTCTTTAAGAGATTACTGGCTCCCTTGATTTATTTTAAAATTTACCCAACAGGCTCGATTTTAACCAGGTATCTCCAATTCCTTGGCTTCGCGGATGACATGAGCGGTCGTTTTTCTGGATGAAGTGGAGTCAGAACTGAGGGGGATCAGTTGCAGCTAGCCTGGATGCAGCCAGGGGTGGAGGAGTGCAGGGATGGATCGTGTTTCATGGAAACGGATTGGACATCAGACCATCTCTTTTAGACTTGCTCTATAGGAGCAGCGCAAGAAAAAATAAGTAGTTTAGTTTGCAAGGCATTTTTCTCACTATGAAGAAGTGGCCAATGAGGAAAACAAGAAATTTGATTAAATAAAAAAAATTAAACAATAAAAATTGCTAAGGACAAAAAGCATTGACTCGCCGACTAATAGTTTGACAGCTGTCAAATTTAAACCCGTTGTAGAGACTATGACTCTCTTTTTTTAATGAAGGACGGCTAGGCCGTATTGCTACTACTACTTATGTTTTGAAGCATTTTTTTTAGCAATCAATCATCATCATAAATAAAGGAGTAAAAAGAGTCTTAGAAGTAGTTTATTGTTATAGTCATACTGCGTCGTTCGAAAAAGCTGCTGAAAGGTTTATAAAGTTTTTATGACAGTTATTCTACCGCTGATTTCCTTCCTGATACAATCACAATCCACACATTCCCAGGCAACGTATCCTACACCCGGAAGGAATATTAACGCAGATTTTCCACCCCTTTCCAGGGTAGGTGTTTTTCCACCTCATTTTCACATTTCAATGCGGATTTCGCCAGGCAACCGGGGGAAGTGATTTTTCTCTTTTTCCTCCTGCTTCGAAGTGCACTGCTTTGTGTCACGTTTTACCAGGGACCTAGTGGCACGAGTGTCTAGGGTGCAGTATTGCAGTTGGAGCTTTCGAGTTACCATCAGCAGCAAATCTCGCGCTCCGGCACTACCAAAGCCGCCGGAGAAGAAAGCGTAGATTATGGGTCGGTTGTTTTTTGTAGTCAGCGTGCTTGATCCTGCTTTTAGTGCGAAGGAAGCGCGTTACAGTAATAACACTCCTGGGCGGGTTGGAAAAACCCGTCGTCACGGCTGCCGGAAACAATCCCGGTGCGGATTGGTTGATGGAGACCTTTGGCCCATTTTGCACTGCAGATTTTGAGAGTTGTTGATGTAGTTTTTCAACCCGCGCAGTGCGCTGTGATCGATGAACGAGCCCGGAGCGATGAGCAGACGGTGGTTTAAATCACTATTTACATGAGCTATATCGCTATACAGTTGGCCCGCTGAGTAGTTCAAAGCCAGTGTTTGATATTGAAACTGAAACGGGTGGTTTCCTTCTAGGGGCCCTTTAGTTAGAGGTAGCTTTAAAGCTTAAAGTGGTTGAAATTCTTCACCCAACCACCGAGGTACGGTGGTCCAGGAAGCGAGCAACAGTACTGCTCGAGGCATGTAGCTAACTGATTCGGATGTTTAACATTGATCCTTCTTCCAGGAAGAAATGGATGCGAGAGTTTGACGAAGCAAAGCATTGAGGACAGTCAGGAACAGTGTTAGTGCTCGTATACTCGACTCGGATAATGATTACCAAGTATTCGTTTATACAAAACTGCAACACCGGAGCATGTTAAAGAGGTTGAAAATTCGGGAAACTGTTCGGTACGTGATTTATGACTATCAAACAACTCTGGCTGACTTACCCGTAGTATAATCGTGGTTTCATTGAGAGTAGTTTTTCCATGAAAAAATCGTAATCGTTTCACCGACAGATACTTTGAAGTTGAGATGGAATGTTGTGCTTCCTAGCTCCAAATCCTAGTGGAAAAGGAAGTTCAATTGTCAAGCGTCCTGCTGAATAGCGATGTAAAATTTTAATAGGAGAAAATCGTTGAGAATTTTCATTTTCGTATGCAAAATAAAATGCGCTCCAAATCGAAGTTCGGGAGGCGAATTTTAGAATAAATTACTGACAAAACAATAATGGTGGTCCAATCTAATAGTGATGCGTTCTTTCGGCAGGTTTTTCTACACAGTTTCGATTTAGTTTTCAATTTAAAAACCAATCGAACTTTTCTCATTACCACCGTAGGTTTACGGACGTTATACACAATACCGTAGGTTTACGGACGTTATAGTACACAATGCAACACGATTATTGAATCCATTAAAGAGAGAGTGAGAGAACCCCACTTAAAGCCACACCGAGCTCACTTTATTTAAACGTAACGTGAAACAAACGGTGCATAATGAAGCCGATTCAATTCGCGGCGTGCCCAGCGATGCTTGCCGTGGCTGCGGACCTGACCAAAGCAACACTCTTTTACACCTCATCACCTCATCACACTAGGCGCTGTGCTTCACGCATGAAGAAACTCACTGCAGCTCACCAAACACACACACACTCACTAGCACTGCACGATCATCCGTAAATTGGGAAGCAATTAATGTTTGATCGGATGCACTTTTGCGTGTGCAAATGCATCCAAATGCATTCCGCTAAACTGAGCCGCCTAAAGGTTACGCGCGCAGTTGACCCGCAAAAGCACGGCCCTTTTGAAGCGAAGGATTAAATTGAAAACTGAATGCAAAAGTTTGCCCCCTTAGTAATACAACGTAGTCACCGTTTCGATCCATCACCCGTGTAACCGTTTTCCGAGTTTTGTGAAGAGAAATTTGTGTACATCAGTCACGGGGCTAAGACCACACACGGTGTTGTGGGTACGAATTTATCATTCGTGTATGATTTTGGTCTGTCTGCTGAAAGATGCTGTACGATGATTGATAAGCTGCCGTCGGTCTTGCTGAATGACATAAACCTGCAGTGGGAAAGGAGAAGCGCAGTGTAGGGAATAAATAAACGATTTGGCAACAAGGATGCACTCTTAGCGAGCGATTGTTAATTTGCTTTTAATTTGTCTGCAGTGTACATTATTCATTTGTTTTTCTTTTTTTGAGGGTCTATTTTATGCCCAAGGTGCTCGTTTGCGTTATGGTTGTTTACACAGGTTGTAGGATGGATTCATTTAACGGAGTCCATTAAACGGACAGCCTGAGAGGATTGACTGATGAGAGAGCAGCATGCTGATCGTCGTGACGCACGGTATATGATTTCGGGTGCTCACGATATTCAGTAGTTTCATCTTAATCGATCACCGGTTTTTGGGACGGACCCTTTTGGTCGCTAAACGAAACAAAGCGATTATTCAATTTCCGTAGGCTTAACAAATGAAGTGATTTGAATAGTATGGAAACAAAATATTGATTAAGGTAATTGCTATAATCAATTTCATATTATGATTACAGTATAAGGCAGGATCAGTCAATTACAAATTGAAGTCTTTGTTTCACCCTTTGAGCAAAATTCACCTTTTCTTTGTTATACTTATGTTATATTGTGATTTAACGTATTATTTATTCACAATTGTATAAACCGTGTTAGATTTGTTCATGTCAGCTTCTATTCTTTTATTTTAATTTTTTTTATTATTTTCTCTTCATTACTCTCTCTTTGTTATCTGATTTTTATTCCTTTTTAACAATAGATAGTATCTTTCACGAAAATTGCGAAGTTTCTAAATTTTTTATGTTAAAAAAGCTGCGCTTCTATTATTTTGGCCTTTGATTATTTGTGGAAGTCATATGCGTTGTGGAGTCTTTGAAATGTCTTTTACTTTTTTATTTATTTATTACTGAATTGCTTATTAAACTTTTTTAGGTATTTTTAAAGGTTTTTAGTGAGGGTTTTCCTTCTTCTTCTTCCTTGGCAGTACAAGCTCGAAACGTTGTTTGTCGGCCTTCCATTTCTACTTTTCTATTACTTGTTTTCATCCATATAGTCAGGGATAGTCATTCGGAGAGGTAGTCTGGATGGGACTTGAACCCCGGTCCTGTCTCGTGAAGGCCGGCGCCGCTATCGCCACGGCCGATGGACCGCCATTGAGGGATTTTTTTTCCTTTTTAACGGTTTTGTAGGATTTTCAATTAATTTTAAAATAGAACTGATGAACTGAATAAACATGTATTTATGTTCTGCGTTTAAAAATAAAGCCGAATGCCGAAAAAGAAAACGCAAATTCTTTTCCAAAAATGTGAACTCATCGACGACTGCACTGCAGTACTGCAGTACTGTACTGCAGTTTTGCGATGGACGGAAGCTCAGGCGAAGCGTCGATCATAGCAAGGAAGCGATCGCGGAACGACAGCCATTTCGTATGATCTCCATCGAACGTTGGAAGCTCGATTTTGGGTAAGCGTAGGTTTGGTGCGTGCGGTCGACCAAAAGCGAGTGTCGACGAAGCCAAACCTGTCGTATCGTTGACCGCTCCTTCTTCCTTGGGTTGATTTGCACGTAAAAATGATTTCAGCTTCCTGCAACGTTCCTCGAAGTGGATTCTCTCCATAATGCACGCTTCGATTGTTGCATCACTTTCGTCGAGTTCCTCCAGTTTAGAAATAGCGGCGAAGAACCCTGCCTGATGCGATTCCAAATTCTCTAACACCTCCGGAATCTGTTGGGCGTCGTTGGGTTGGAAATCCGTCTGGAACCGCTCCATGGATTTAATGCTTTCCACAGCAATCCTTTTCTTCAACTGCACTGCCTTGATTTTCTTATCCATTGCTTCTCGAAAATATCACACGAAATATCACACGACGGTAACGAACAACTCGTTGGCGCGAAATTCGAAATGGTGGAGTGTAACCGACCGTTGCCCTTGACGCGGGGCCGAATGCGATGGCGAATTTGTCACGTAATGACTTGCACAATTTCCGTATACCGAGTTCCACTCTTGGTTGCAGAATGAAACTTCCTCTCCGTATATCACGATCCGGTTCGAAGGACCAACAAATGTGAAAATGTTCACGAAAGGGGGTGGTTGTGATATATTTTGAGGATTGAAGTGAGACTGTGTGCACTCGTATCGCTGGTCGGTTTGCAACTGTGTATTCGTTTGTCCATAATGATTTACATGTAATTCGAGTAGTTCGTGTAAGTGTATAACAGTCGAGTAGTCCTAATCTTAATCCTTAATTGTCTACTGTTTAATTCGTGAAATTTAAATGCATGCTCGAAAACTGTGTGTGGACTGTATCCATAGGTCACTGGTTCATATCCGGTTCGAAGGACCAACAAATGTGAAAATGTTCACGAAAGGGGGTGGTTGTGATATATTGTGATATATATGTGAACCAACAAATGTGAAAATGTTCACGAAAGGGGGTGGTTGTGATATATTTTGAGGATTGGGGTTAAAAGGCAAACGAACGACATACCTTCCACTTGTAGTGCGAACAGTTGTTGCAGCGAAATGCTTTTCGCAAGCATTCTCCTCGACCGATAGCACAGGATCCTCGGCTATGGTTTCGCTCTCCCAGAATCGATGCAGGATCTCCTCCAATGTGGCATCGTGTGCAGAAAGATGACACAGCCGCGGACCGGCTGATATATGATGAGAGATGCCGCTGACAACCCAACCGAAACGGGTTTCAATCAGCCACGGCTTGCCTCTGCCAATAGAGCGCTTGCGACCGGTGTGCAGCTCCCAGAACGTATCGCCTCCGATGACGATATCGACTTGCCCCGGATGATTAAAGGTGCTGTCCGCCAATGCCACATCCGGCATTTCCCATGAAGAGATGTCCGTTGGTGAAGTAGGAATGTTTGTACATGGCGTGTCCAGAACCAGGAACGCCATTTCCGTTGAGAAGGGTTGTGTCTTGGAGTGAACGGTGGCGACGATCGAACCCTTGACCAGCTGTACCGAATTGCCGATGCCCGAAACAGCGACGTTGACCCTTTTGCGACTGGTCAACAGCCTTCGAGCTAGGTCTTCCGCGATGAAATTCGATGTGGAACCCGAATCCAATAAAGCCCTTGCTTCGTGGATGTTGCCGTAGTCATCCTTGATTTGGATGTTTGCCGTTGCAAGGAACACATTGTCGTCATCCGTTTGAGCAGACATTGTAACCGTTGTGGGAGGAGTGTAGCGTGGAGTGTGATGCAATAAGCTGTGATGACGCTCCCGACATATGCGACACGAAAATTCCGATTTACACTCCCTCACCTGATGATTGCTGCTCAAACAATTCCAGCACAGTCGATTCGTTGCAACAATGTCTCGTCGTTGCTGAACTTCTTTACCTGTGAACACTGGGCAGTTGCGCAAAGTGTGACCTTCGGAACACTCCAGTGGACACTTTGGCGGTTGGATGAGGGCAGACGAAGGAACAGGAGCCGGGCGAGAAGTAGCTGCATACGCGATGAACCGTCGTTGCACTGGCTGCCGACTGTTGCCGGCCACCTTGGTACCACCAGCGCTTTGATCCATCACGAAAGTGTTGGTCGATTTCAAGATTTGGATCCGATCTTGAACAAACTCGATCACATCCTTGTATTTGTCCCGCGTGAAGTGTACCGAATGCTTTTCCCAAGCCAACAGCGTTTCCCGATCTAACTTCATAAGCAGCATATTCGACAGCGGTGTATCCCACGAATCTACCGGTTCCTTTAACTTCACTAATCCGTTCACGAAGCGCGTGAATTCATCCACCAAGTGGGAAAGCTTATCCACGCACACCGAATGCACTCCGGGGAGATAGTGCATTTTCCGATAATACTCACGGATTAGTAGACGCGAGTTGTCGTACCGTTTAAGCAGAGCAGCCCATGTGATTGCGTAATTGTCTTCCGTTAGAGGTGTGTGCTCGAAGGGTAGTGCAGCCTCTCCTTTTAGCGATGAAAGTAAGTACTGCAGTTTTGCGATGGACGGAAGCTCAGGCGAAGCGTCGATCATAGCAAGGAAGCGATCGCGGAACGACAGCCATTTCGTATGATCTCCATCGAACGTTGGAAGCTCGATTTTGGGTAAGCGTAGGTTTGGTGCGTGCGGTCGACCAAAAGCGAGTGTCGACGAAGCCAAACCTGTCGTATCGTTGACCGCTCCTTCTTCCTTGGGTTGATTTGCACGTAAAAATGATTTCAGCTTCCTGCAACGTTCCTCGAAGTGGATTCTCTCCATAATGCACGCTTCGATTGTTGCATCACTTTCGTCGAGTTCCTCCAGTTTAGAAATAGCGGCGAAGAACCCTGCCTGATGCGATTCCAAATTCTCTAACACCTCCGGAATCTGTTGGGCGTCGTTGGGTTGGAAATCCGTCTGGAACCGCTCCATGGATTTAATGCTTTCCACAGCAATCCTTTTCTTCAACTGCACTGCCTTGATTTTCTTATCCATTGCTTCTCGAAAATATCACACGAAATATCACACGACGGTAACGAACAACTCGTTGGCGCGAAATTCGAAATGGTGGAGTGTAACCGACCGTTGCCCTTGACGCGGGGCCGAATGCGATGGCGAATTTGTCACGTAATGACTTGCACAATTTCCGTATACCGAGTTCCACTCTTGGTTGCAGAATGAAACTTCCTCTCCGTATATCACGATCCGGTTCGAAGGACCAACAAATGTGAAAATGTTCACGAAAGGGGGTGGTTGTGATATATTTTGAGGATTGAAGTGAGACTGTGTGCACTCGTATCGCTGGTCGGTTTGCAACTGTGTATTCGTTTGTCCATAATGATTTACATGTAATTCGAGTAGTTCGTGTAAGTGTATAACAGTCGAGTAGTCCTAATCTTAATCCTTAATTGTCTACTGTTTAATTCGTGAAATTTAAATGCATGCTCGAAAATTGTAATATTAAATCCTGTAGTTCAAATGCAGGCAAGATTATATAATTATTCTAATTCCCACAGCGGTTCAAATTATTTCTGCGAAATTTTCTGCTTCGAGAAAGAAATATTAAAGTTGGGTTTAAAATTTGGCGAAATTGCTAAAAAGACTTGCAAAACTTATTAAATTACTAAAATATGGCTATTTTCATCACCTCAATTTTGATTTTTTTTATGTTTAAAGAAAAAAGATTTTTTCTTTTAATATATTAAGACGAATTCAGAGCCTTTTCACGGTTTGGACATTTCCTTATGTCTTCCTTATTCTAGTATTAAGCAATACGGCCAGGCCGTAGCTCATGAATAAAAAACAGACGAAACCAGCACTTTTGTAGAAAACGTTTAAAGAACTGGGGAACATTAACAAAAATAAATTCGAAAGCGGTCAAAAACCATGGAACGAAAAAAAAAATACATGGGAGATCATCAGAACATCTCAGAACAAAAGTGAAAATATTTGCAAAAACCGTCATAAAACTTAGCGATTCCCTGTATTCCCTAAATCCCTAAATATATGTTCCTTAAAAATGTGTCATATATTTTATCTTGCATTTTAGATTTCAATACCCATTTTGAAAGATTTTATTGTTGGGTTTGCTTCTTTTCTTATCTTTAGTTTATTTTATATTTTTTCTCCTCTGTTTGTCCTTTTAATTTTTTAAAGTGTTATTGTAACATATTTTTAAGCTTTCCGGGTTCAGAAGCCTTAACTTAATTTAACAAAAATAGCATTTTATCGCAGGATAGAGCATCCGGCATTCCCGGTTTGTTAACTTCCATGGCACGGGCACCCATTGAACTCTCATTTCAGGACTTAAACATGTAAAACAAAGTCCTGCATTACACGTGAAAAGGATTGCTAAAGCAAAACGTACCAGCTATCCAGCGTACGGTTCACTGAGCCACAACCTACGCAGTTCCCGAACCCGGCGGCTCGCGAATGATGCTGCTTCATCCCTTCGCTCCCGGATGCAGGATTTATCTGGGATAAAAAGGTTTTCCACGCGATTGACTCTCGCTGCACGTCAAACCGTTGGCAAGGGCAAGGTGCTGGAGCCACGACCGTTACCCCCACTACCTAAGCTGTCGCGCAAAGCCTCACCAGCAAAGTCTTCGCTGTCGTATGAAATTTACGAATTTTATCCCGTTTTCCCCGGAAGATGTTTTCCCCTGCCGTTTTGTGTTCCGCGAAATGCCCGCCCGCTTTCATATTTGCATATATGGTAT
This sequence comes from Anopheles stephensi, assembly GCF_013141755.1. Taxonomy (NCBI): domain Eukaryota; kingdom Metazoa; phylum Arthropoda; class Insecta; order Diptera; family Culicidae; genus Anopheles; species Anopheles stephensi. Next base: position 61,911,151 of record NC_050202.1, on the reverse strand, counting down.
ATATGGCATATACGGGTGACTTGGGTGGGTGGGGGAGGGTGAGTGTGCACATAAATTTTCATTGTCTTGCGACGTGCTGGCAACCGTGGCAATGCAGATGAGCCGGGCAAGAAAAGGACATACGTCGGTGCTGTGGCTTTCGGCTCCCGTTTTCCGCGCGCCAAGAATGTTTGAGTGTGCAGCTAGCACCAAGCATACAGCAGCCCGCCCGGACAGAACATATTTCTGATGGTGATGGGACGGTGCCTTATTTGCCAGCCCTGAAAAGATGCTGGGCGCACACATGTATTGCGCCTGTTTGGAAGGCATGGCAGCGAATGCCCGGATAGGACGCGGAAAATCTGAGGGATTTGCCAAAGGTCCCTTGGCAGGGATTCTTGCAAACTCTTGAGGTGAGCTGAGAGCTTTAAAGAAATATTACAATAAATTTGGATCATTAGTGCTTGGGAGCAGCTAAATTTAACACCATTCTTCGCTTTGTCTGCATCCCACCGTTGGCTCTCTCTCTCTATCTCGGTGGATCAATTTTTCATCCTATTTTGTTTTTACCCGTATTACTTGCCATTCCAACCGATTCGGCGCCGCTTCGCTCTTATTGCCGGTGCTACTTTCCTTTTACGCACACAACTCGCGCGCGTAGGAATGTTGGTATCATAATAAGGAAATAAATCTGATTTTGATAGCTCTGGGAGTTCTGGCGTGATGGTGCTGGATGGCGGAAGAGGGCCCCCTCGAGAGGCTCCACGGCGGTGTTCCGAATGCGCCGGTGCAGTACGCCTGCGGTGATGGGCAATAAACATAATGGGCGGTGGTGATTTTGCTTGATTCATGTCCCGGCGCGAGAACTCAGGGGTTTTGGGGCGGGGGAGGAATTTTAAACACGATTACCGACCGATACCGCCACGAATCACGGCGATACATTGTGCATTCTGGATGGTGTTTCCCCAATCGAGATTCAATTCGATCGCCCAACTCTCCCTGCCCTGTGTTCCCATCCGCCCATGATGGATGGAAGGTGCGACGCCACGCGTTTTGTGTTTTATGGTGCTTAGACAAATTTGATTTACGAAATTCCTTGCTCGATTGTTGGTTGCCGGGGCAAAAAAATCGGTTAGCACGGCTCATTGAACGCCGCGGCCGGGATTGTGGTCAATAAAATTTAATTTATGTCAATTGATGCCGGCAGCCGTATTAGCGTGTGGGGGAAGCGAACGGCGAACGCGACATGTCTCTGGTTGATGTTATGTCAAACATTGAATGCTTTTATTTCGCCCCCCAGCGATCGTTAATTCACGTACGAATGCGCTAAGAATGCGTATAACATGCAAATTTATCAATCAAGTTTGCGGCAATATTCCGGTGGCGTATGTGGCGCCCATTTGATGGCCCGCTGACATTTGACAGGTAGCAAGCGCTTAAGTGAGGGGAAGTTGAATCGAAAAAAAAAGAACTCCTTCATTGTATGCTAAAAACACGGCTCGGGTCTCGTAGAATTAAAAAAAAACTATTCATGAGATAAAGTACAACAAAGGTAAGCTCTGAGATTCTTACAGACAGCAAAGGATGCATCTTTCCTAGAACAGGAACGAACCGTAACAGTGGAACATTCCGAAGCTACCACAAACTTGAAAAAAGGAAAGGGGAGGAAAAGAAACGCCCCCCGCTCCCCCCCTTTTTATCCTTTTAATTATCCACAACAAAACGGCAACAGTTCTGGAAACGACATGGAATGCAATATCAAAGATGGCCTCAGCGCAACGGTAGACAAAATGGAATCTCTTAGTAGCAAAACGGCTGCCCTTTTCTTTCAATCCCAGTCCGGCCCGTTGGGGGCCGGTTGCCAGGAGTAAACCGTTGCTACGTACCGTGCTTTTCCTTTTGTCCCGGATTCCGACTAAAAAACCAAACGGAATGCTAGAACACCGGGCAACTGCAATACTTGCTGCAAACGTCGGCTGGATCGGTGTTTGTGTACCAGGGTCTGCTGACCGGCCGCCCGCCCGGTAACAGGAAAAGTCTTGTTGGCAAATTGTTGAACCGAAAATCTGTGCAATTGCATTGCTCGTCTGCAAACGGGGTTTTAAATTGCACAAAACCCGACTGGCAGTATGGTGCGTATCAGTAACAGATTATCTTTTCCTGCTGCCGGCTACTTTGTTATCGAGGGACACGAGAGACACTGGCGGAAAAAGTTGCATGCTGAAGCACAGGATGTTTCTGTGTGCTTTCTAGATAAACAGTAGTTGAGAAGAGTTTCTTTTGGGCGAAAAAAAAAGAGATTTATATAGCATGAAGCGATGAAGTTTGGAATTTTAGACATCGTTTTGCAGCAATTTGAACAAAAAAGCGATAATTTACAAAAGAGAAACGAAATAGAAAGCAGCAACACGACTCCTGTTAAGGGTCGTCAGCTGACGCTACCGATTTGGATGCTTTACTTCAGCCAGGTGTTAAATTTTTGGCCGTCCGTCCGGACAGTTCATCGTCGAATTTTATGCTTGACAAAATCTAAAGAAAGACCGAACATCTAACATTCTCAAACTAACAAAAAATTTCGAAGAGCCAAAAAAAGCTTAGAGCTAAATTTGTCCTTCGATTTGCGAGCGTGGCAGCTTAGCACAGACAGCAACGCTACCATGCGTATCGTACAAGTGTTTCAGACATTGAAGTCCCAGGTTTTCAACGATGATGATTTGGGGTGCGAAATCTTTGGGAAAAATATTTTTAAACAATTCTTTGAAGTTTTTTGGTGATTACTTTTGATGTCATGCGAAAAAGAAGCTACCTGGAGTATATTCTATTCATGACAATAATGAGCGAAGAAATCTTTTAGCTACTCTCGAGGGGAGCAGATTGCTTTCTTCTATATTTATTGTGTCATTTCAAATCAGAATAAAAGATAGCTCAATCCAATGAAACACATAAGTGCTATAAAAAGGAAGCAAATACTGTCGGTTGTTCTCCCTTTCCAGCTCGTATCACACACCTCAGAACGAAACAAATCAACATCCTGGATACCATCTGTCGAAAACTTTCAAATCGAAATTTATCGGAGTATCGGATATGAGAATGAAGGATACCGGTTAACAGCACTATCGATAAATTTCAGGCAGCTAGAACCGGAATACCAGGGTGTATGGTAATGCTATATACTCCCAGGAGAGTGTTGTTTGATGATGTAAGCGAGAACTGTTCTTTTAGAGGTGCTTGCTTGCTTGCTTTTTGCTGCAGTGATATGATTGAAGTTGTGATAAAAGCACCTCAGTGTAGAAGGAGAATTGATTTGACGTGCGTTGTGCAGATTCAGCATTTGTAAAAGTGTCACCTGATCATCGATTTGTGGATTTTGTTGATGCTTGGTTGACTCTGTTAGTTTTGCTCTAAATGTTTGTGTTTGTTTTGCTGCAAAACTATTCTAGTAAATGGTTCACGTCCCTGCAAAAATACAGAAACTCTACAGAAATAACCTGTGCTTAAGATTTTAATGTACCACCGGTTTGTCGATTTTAAGGCAGCGTACGACAATCTAGATCGTCCAGAACTGTGGCACACCATGCTTCTCCAAGAAGCTCGTACGTCTGCTAGCAGCGACTCTTAACGGTGTGCTGAGTAGGGTGAGGATCTCCAAGAATCTCTTCGATTCCTTCGAATCTCATAGTGGAAAAGAAAGAAGAGAACTCTGGTGGACCCGATGACTCAAAAGCAGCTAGTAATGAGCTACATGTGATCGTGGGTAATACCAAGTCCTAGACAGCAGTGTTACGATCGACGAGGACACGTTGGCGATCGTCAAGGAGTTTGTCGATGTGGGCTCAATCGTCTCGCTCAACAATGGTATGTCTCTGGAGATTCAGCGTCACGTCATATGTAGGAACCGAGTCTTCTGCGGGCTCTGCAAGCATTTCAAATCAACAAAACTCCTCTCACGAACATAGTTCTTCATATACTTTACGCTGAACACTTCTTGGGATCGTCATTAGGGCGTTAATCGTTTGGAACGCAGGGTTCTGAGGTCAATCTTTGGTAAGATCAAGGAAGAGAACCATCCACGAACTGTAGCAACTCCAATAAACCAGATAGGAAGTTCCAGATCTTAACGAGTGCGTTCTCTTGGGTACATCGTGCGGATAGAGAACGACAACACTGCTAAGCTGGAATTCTGCAGCAATTCGGATGGGCGATGGAGGCCATGAGTATTGAAAGATGGATGTCTGGGGACATGGAGCGTTGGAGCGAAGCTGCTATGAGTTCATTGGAGGTCATGGTCCAATCTGATAAGAAATTGTCATGAGCTAAGATAAATCAATCTATGGTTGACCAACTTGTAGAATAACCACCGAGAAGAACATACTAAATTTGTATAGCATGCAATATATCTTCAGTACATCAGTTCTACTTAAAAATTATAGTAAAGTGTTGTAACAGTGTTCATCATCTCACTAAACATATCCAAAACTTTTCAAATATTTTAGCACAAAAAGTACCATCCACTTAACAAATGAGTTACAGCCTTCAACCGTATCATTTGCACGTGTAAATTCTTCGTCGCCAAGTACACGGTTCCGTCTGGAAGGCGAAAGAAAACTTCCACCGGATCGATAAATAGAAACTCTCTCTCTCTCTCTCTCTCTCTCTCTCTCGTTTACACAAGCGCCATGTGTTACAAAATGGCTCGAATGCATATTGTGCTAACATTTTTTCCTGCACTTGTTTATGGTTCGTTTTGCTTTTTTTCATTCTACCAGGTCACAATTTCGTTGTCAAGTACGGTTACCTTGAATTTGTGATTACTTCATGATTTGTGTTCGCGTGTCGTGGCGGTGCAAATGTCTGCCCTCTGACGTCTCAGTCCCTGGATTTGCTTTTGCGCTACTCAGCCGGCACGGTTGCTGACTTTGGCTCGTGCGAAATGACGTTTACTGCTACAAAAATAGGGTGAGCAAAAGGGGTTTTAATTGGTTAAGCAAATTGGTAATAAAAAGGTGATTGGCGAAAATGATTCCGGCCTGTTCGGTGGGCTTTTACATCGTAGTTATCAGACGTTATCAGCACACGTCGTGCTTTACAATGTTTGGTGCATTCTAGGATGAAAATGTCGGTTGAAGGTACCCGGAATGTTCCGGAGCTAACTGCATGAGCTGCAGCTGAGACACACTGAGCTTAAAAATTTCCAAATGGGTCTAACAGTGAATGCAGAAACGTCTAATTTGAATACATTACATTCTAGTATGAGCATGCGAACAAAGGTTGCATTCCCGGTCGCGTTGTTGTTTTCTTGGAGGGCGTCCGATGTAAGCCTTCAACAATCATTACCTTTGCCCTCGATACCACACAGCACAGCAGCTAATAGGATTGGTACCTCACAGCATAGCTTAGTTGAAGAAGCATTACTACACTAGCACACACCGGAAAGAAACTTAATGTGTTCGATTCCTGAGTAGGTAGGTGCCGGTGCTGCTGCCCTGCGTACTTACGCGTATCGACAACGGTTCAGGAAGAAACTGTACATTGGCTTTTGTTGTCGGCTGGTACTAGTGATGGTACTTGTTGCAAAAGCTGCTCCACACAAAACAGGCCATTTGTTGCGGTTAGTTTAGCCGCTTAACTTGCCTCAGGGACCTGACATATGTGAAGGGGTGGCCAGCCTTCGGTGGCTGCCCTTTGGAGAAGCTAAATTGTATGATATTGCTATTCGATGGAGGTTTTTTGTCATTTTTATCAGCATTGTTCAGTGATTTGACGGTGTGATTGGTTATATTCCGTTGAAGGGAAAAAACCTGATACATGAATACAAATTAAATTGCATTAATTGATTTGCTGTATGATAAGTTGCCACTGGTGACAAAAACTGGCGATCTTTCGATGTGAAATCAATTGAATTATTTATCATAAATTATAGTTTGGACCGACCGCCCCCCCAGATAGCATTTGTCGCGGAAGCTAACGAAGTATGAATGTTAATCATGCTTTTTTTATGCTCTCGCTAATGTTTGTTTGTTTGTTTTTATCATGATAAATGCTTTCAATGGATTTAATCACTGCAAATTGATGCTAATGAAGCTGAACGCATGATGCAATAATCACCGGCCTGTGGAGTCAGTTTTTGTTGTACTATTTAATTGATTTATTAGCACTGTTTTTTTCTATTAGCATTTAATTTAATAATAAAATTACTATTATAATCGATTGCTCACTAAGTACTTATTGAGTAAGAGGTAAAGCTACTGAAAGATGCAAGCTGAAGTCAAGATTCTATTACTTGCCCGGGAGTAACCATATTCGATTTCTTCCCAAAGAAAAGATAGTATAAAAATCCTAACAAAAAAATTATAGTCCTGATGACCTGCATTTTGTCACTGCAACCATGCTGTTGCGATGCTTTTCCATGCAACGCCAAAAGCCCCCTGCAAAATTCTGTAAGGACGAATAACAGAAGGTAAACAACACTCTTGCTCCAGTCACTGCCTGTGGAGCGTTTATCCACCGAAGCTCGCCATCTGTGTGACCGGCATACCGGCATAATGCAGGTGACCAGCCGAAGAAGTGAACGTAGTACGCCAAGCACCCTTTACCCAAGGGTCAGCGGGCTACCGAACAAAACGGATGGAAGTAAATCCAATTCAGCGTGCAAGAAGTTTACGAGCACCGAAAGGCTGGATAAGGAAAATCTGTTTATTCTGCAATCATTGCAATCGGTTGATGATTCTGTTCTAGTTTCGCCCATCCCGCTGCCACCCCAGGGATTGAAGGTGAACTTTGTTTACTCGGCGAACAGGCGACTCATGCTGCTCGGTGCATACGGCTGCAAACATAGTGTATTTGATCAGATGTCTGCTATCCCGGCAGACGACCGACCGGGTATGTGGAGTGCTTTCTATTTTTATATCACTTTGCACCAGTGGATTGTTTGTAGGACAGAAAAGTTCCTTTTAAGTGCATTAAGTTCAGTTCTGGATAAGTAAACGTCTGTCATGTTAATAAATCTGATAAAAGATTGGTTATGAGTACTGTGTTATTGTAATAAAATAAATTGAATAGTTTTGATTTACATTGTGATTCTTGAAGAGTAAAGAAAGAAGAAGAGCAAGTTTCAAAAATTATTAAGTCATATTGATAAGACAGAATTCGCTCAGAAAGACTGCCCAGCGTATAACGATGCATCGACGTATTGGACTTGGACATTGACTGGCGGAATATCTCAATTTCAGATTGAGGTCAGCATACATGTGACCTGTGAAGTGGCCATGGCGAGCAACGATTATCCTCAGGACGAAGAGGATCGATACATTTTAAGTTTAAACATTCGAATGAACCGTGTGACTATTAGAATGTTTTTAGGGACACATTGATCGTACACGATCTGTGGTATGATCGGCATAGATCGCGTTGTCCAGGACAATCACACCTCTCCATGAGTGAACTCCACTTGAGACTTCCAATTATGCTGGTCAGAGGATCAATTAGCGGAAAGAGATTGATCTGAGAGATCACATTCAACTCGGAGTGTGTTTGCTCAGGGGGCGAAGATCATGAGAAGCAAATAGTCGAGAGTAATGGAATTGAGATTGATTTTAGTTTGGACATCCACTGGACCGTGTCGGATCATCTTCTCGGAACTGATGGGCTCGCGGTGCATCGATGATGTTGTTTGTAAAGCAATCGAGATGCGTTCGAGTTGTAACTAATATTTACGTGATTGAGCCGACTGCTTCCATGAAGTCAGTAGAGTAATTATGTTCATGTCTTATATATTTAAGACATATTTGCAAGATCCACTTGTTTCGCCTCGAAGTTTTGTATTAAGAGGTATCACAATAACTAGAACTGATTTTTCTCCTGCAGGACTTTTCTTATCAAATCCTCAAACCACTCAGTGGATATTGATTCAAATTGATCTCCTTGTAGTTCGTTAAATATCTTTTCCAGTTAACTGTAAAATGGAAAGGATACACTCCATCTCTCCTTAAGAAAAAATCTCTTTCCTAGAACTTTTTATCTTCAATTCTGTGGTCGTCTTAATGTAGCAACTCAAAATTAAACTCACAACCACACACACACAAACGTACAATTGCGCCCTCAAAGTGAGTGGACGTCTTAACGAGGCAAGATATTATTTCCGCATTTTACTACCAACCACCAAGTTTCTGTCTTTTTATGTGCCCATTTTTATACCTTGCTTGCAGTATTTTGCTGTCTACCAACCAGTAGTACGTTACTTAAGATGAGCAGCACCGAGTCAACAGGCCATCCCAGGATAATAGTGCAGGACAAATTACAGTTTTTCTCGAGTAAGAGGGAGGGACAAAAAAAAATTACAACACCACCACACCAGTGCTAATGGTTCAGAACAAGATGGGAATTACGATGCTTTAAGCACTGTGCAAACATGGCGTCTTGTACCGCCGGAATGTATCACGCGGAGTGTCGTAATGGACAGGGTGAACAAAGCAGTTGACATTGTGCTGCAGGATGTCAGTGGCAAAAATGGCTGACATTTACTGCAGTCGAATCCGGAAATGCCTTGGGGGATGCTGCTTTAAGGAGTAGCTGGAAAAAATGTGGTTTTAAGAGCTAAGACACAACACTTGATGGACAAGTAATCGATTCTGGGAGGCCTTGAGAATTTTACGACAAAAAATGCCTCTTGACTCATTTAGAGCTTTAGTAACTCCTTTGACATCGTAACTCTAAAGCCAATGGAACAGCGCCATCTGTTGGGAAACAGAGAAAACAACAATTCACGCACGGTTTTACGTTTGCAGTTGGATGCACTTTTTTACTAGCGCTCCTCGTAATTATTTTATTGAGACCCATCCTCGACCCGTACAATTGCAAGCGAGTTTTAAATGGAATGGTACTGCGCACACACAACTGTCATCGCAATGTCACCCCGAACGATGAATAATTACCTGTTCCACCTTAATATAAAGTCCGTCCATATGGAAAGACGGGGGGGTTTGGTTGCACAAATTTATGGTTAAGCACTTTTAATGCTAAAAGACCAACAAAAAAAAAAGCACAAAAAGGGGTAAATCTGTCCCACCAAGCATATGATGTACGGTGTACATGGTCGCGTAAGTTTTCCGCAGCATATTTTCCATTGATTTAATTGCCCAATGTGCGCGCCGTAATACGCTTTACGCCGGTGTGATTTTAATAACGTTAATTAGCCAATCGGTGGATTTCCGGTTTTTGTTTCGTCCGTTGATTCTGGGCTTTTACCCATCACCATGGCATATTTTTTTCGCCCCAAACCGGGAATCGGCCACGCTCATTTCTCGAACATGGAAAATCCCTCACCAAAGCACCATCAAAACGCATTATGGCATTGATTTTTAATCGTCGGCGATGGTGGTGATGGGTTTTTTTTGTTCTGTTGGTACACGAAAGCCATGCTGCAGGCACGCCGAACCGCCCCGAGAGTGGTCAGTTGGAAATGAGAATTTTTGTATTGTTTTCCTTTTGGTAACAATTATGCTGCGGGTCTCCGCGATGACGATGCGGGGGGGCATGAGTGGATGAGTTTTGCAGTGTTTTTGTGGTCCTCGGATACTGTTTTTTTTTGCTTTGTTCTACCGTTTTGCAAATTGGAACAGTGAAATGGATTTCAATGGTTTGGCCGAATGGTTTTTGATTCGTTTATTGATTATGGTTTTTCCTCGTGGGGTTGTGTTTTTGCGTGTGTGTGGAAAGTTGCAACAACTTGTGGTGCCCGAATGGGAACAAAACCCCGACGCTTCGCTGTCCAGCATTTTGAAGCGTTATTATAGCATACCGAGAAAGCAATCATAATATATCAATAGATAAATAAATGAAGATAACAACATCGATAATTAATCAAAGCCCCCTTAAACGATTGTGTGTGTGTGTGTGTGTGTGTTTAAAAATGAACAACTCTTCAAGACGCGACAAACGTTTGAAACCCACTTATCGACAGTTGAAGATGCTGTTCAAGAGTTTGCCGGTACTTTTGTTTACTGCCCGTCACGTTCCGGTGGTCGTGGACTGTGGCTTTCTCCCCTTCGATAAATTGTAACTGTGCACTCCAATAATTGTCACTTCAATGGTCGTTCACGTTTGAACAAACACACACACACTCTTGACGCTCGATGCATGATTACATCCTTAGCGAAGGCAAAGTTTGATGGCGCCCACTGATTAATGGTTTACTCACTTGACACATCACACATGTCGGGCGACATTAATTGGACAACCTCTTCCCTTCGAGTGGTTTCGACTCGGTCGGTTTTTGGGTGTCGCTTACTTTGATGGGCTGTTATGAAGCGGAATGTTTTAGGTGTGCATTGAAAGGCAGAATTAATTTCCTGGGAATTAAAGTTGGGAAGTTATTTAATTATTAAAGTTTTTGTTTAATATAGATCGAAAATAAAATGAAGTGATCATTTAGGCGATTGATGAGTTAACTCAAGAGTACGATGATTCAGTTGACTCCACGTCTGCTAGCGCTACAGACCAAGAATCTGTGTCCCGCTGACACTGCTGAACAACACTGCTCCCGTACGTAGAGCTGACTACTTTGCTACGGGTAAAATCAAGTCACAGAGAGCCAGAAATGGCAGGTCGAGACCTCTCGAGGTTGTAGTACCAAGAAAGGAGAAGGAGAACAACAACACTACTGAACTAAATCCACCACAATATCTGGAGATGGAGACACCTAGGTCGCCGTTATCGGATTTGATGCTAGATCTGCTTCAGAGTTTTCTAGATATTCGGCAGTGATATGAAAACCTAAATCTCTGTCTATAGATGCAGATCAATTGACTTAGCGTTGGGACTAGCGTTGGGAACTACGAGACTCGCAAGATTCGAAGTTCCAATCTCTAGAAAGATTCGAATCGGATTGAATCCTTATTGACGGTTTAGAATTCGGTTTGGATTTGATAGCGATCCGAGTTCGAATCCGATTCGACTCCGATTGCCATTTGATTGGGGTCGGATTTGGTTTCTGGGATTTAGATCCCTATCAAAATTGGGATCAGAAGATTTGAATATCTACTGGGATTCATTTTTTTCAAATTTAGTCTGCATATCGTCTCCTTGTTTACAGGACTGACTATCTAGCTATCAGTCTAGAAAGCAAGTGAAGGAAGCCAGTAATGGCAACCCACATACTTGAAGTCTTGTGAGCCAATAGGAAGAAGAAATTATTATAATCTTTTACAATTTAATTTAAATAATAAAGCTCATAGGGATTAGTGTTCCTTTATTACACTTGTTCACAAAAAAAATGTTGAAGCCATGGATGGTTTACAGAACCTAAAAATATATATCCATGTTAAATCGGAGTCTTCTATTACAATAGACCTTTGAATAAATACCAAGGACTTCGGAATAGACTTTAATAGTTGATAAAAACTTAAGAATTCTGTGTAAAGATAAACAATAACAAAATTTTCAGTAATTGTGTTGGTGAATGGATTTACTCAAACAAAGTATGTCCAAGAAATCCTTGCGCAGGGAGGATTGTTGCGTTCAGATTCATCATAACCCTTATCTGTACATCAATTAAACCTCCTGCTATAAAATATGTACTTCACAAAGCTATTGTTTAATAATGCAGTAAACCCCATTCCTCGTAAAGACTATCAGCAACAGATCCATTGCTGTTCGTTTGCACAACTTTTACAGTGCATCCTGCTGTTGCTACTCCCACCACCCATTGTGCATCCATCCTACAAATCCTCGCTGGAGATCAAAGTTTTCTGCGTACATCGCACACACACACAAACACGTTCTATCCGTTCGCCTGCGTGTGCATAATGTTTGGGGCCAGCCCAAAGACTGGTGGACAAAATGAACACAAACAAAGGACAAAACCCTCCATCTCTCTCTGCGTGTCCTTGCTGATGCCGTCATGCATGCGCTAGCAACCCCCGGACCATGTTTATCCCTGGGCACCAGGCATGTGAATTACAAAAGTTTGCCCGCGCGCGACGCAAATTATCTGTCTGTCACCTGGATGGGCAAAATCGCGTCACACATACAGACCGGAACACCATACCAGTGGATATGATAAAGCCCCCCGATCCAGGTGAAGATGAGACACACGAAACATTCTCCAACCATCTGACCCAGAATGCAAATATTTGCATGCATATTTTATCCAACCGGGCGGTCCGGCTTGTGTCCCGTTCTTACTGGGCGCTGGGAGTGTCCCCAGGGGCTTCCGGGCGGTATTGGAAGAAATCAATTAATCATTCATTTTTCATTCATTTTTACACCTCAAACACCCGACCTGGGGGGGGGGGGAAGAAGCGCAAAGCGAGCGTGTTTGGTGCGGTAGGATAAAACAAACAGACACGTGGTGTAAAAATTGTCCCACAGCATCAACACCGGTTGGTGTGCGCTGCAGGAAGACTATGCTCTTGTCCATTCTCAGCCCTCGGTCGGGCTGGGCCGCCCAAAATTCGATATCAGATTGAATATTAATTTATTTATGGGTGAAATATCACCGCGAGGGCGATGTAATGTCCTGTACCACACAGCTGTTGGAAAGGCCGCGTAACGCAGGCGGTAATGATGGATGAAAGATTTATTAGCAGTGCGGTTAATTTATTGTAGCATTCGGTATTGCCGGTGACATGTTTTCCTTTATTTTTGTGCACCATTTTCGCGCTTTTCGGATAAACAAAGTTTTTGTGGCCTAATTTTTGGGTAAATTGCGATGAGCTTACATAACGGCAGTGAAAGAGCCTTGTGTGTCCCCTGGCCCGGGAGCTTAAGACTACTTAACTTGCGTGTTGGAATAGTGGTGCTAGGAACAAAATGGGAAAACCATGTTCTTTGTAACGTAATGTACCACAATTCAAGGGAAATTGTGTCCGTTTCCGTACAGCATGCTTGCAAATCGATAAGCCATCAGCTTTCCGTACCGTTTTCTCTTCCCGAGAATAATTTAGTAACGCATCTTCCGGGCTAGGAAGAGCTTTTCCACACCCTTAGGGCACATCGAAAATGATAACCCTACCGGAAGAACCCATCCCGGAACCGATTCAAAGCATCGATCCAGTATCCTTCTTATCAATCATGCTCACTTTTGGGCCACACCTCGGGGAGTCTGACCGTGCGTGTGACAAAGGTTTCTCCCCATCAACAAATGTGGCTCCACACGTCAACAATCTTCTGCAGCTACTAAAAGTCTGGCTGAGATTTGGTGTTTGCTGCCGTAGGTTACGAATCAATGTCAGCATTTCTCGCCCCAAAGCATAACGCATCAAGTGCACAACAACAGTTCGAACAGTTGTCTGGCTGTTGTGCTAGAAGAAAGACTTCTCTGCTTCCTCATAAAGCTAGGGTCAGTCCTTCACGAGAGGGCCGTTGTCAGCTTTTCCAGTGGAAATTGCGTAGAAAAGTGTTTCGTAACCCTTTTTTCGCTCTCTCACTCCTTTCTCTCTTCATCATTTTCATTGCCCTCCGGTGGCTTACTGTGACTTCTTGCAAGGGGTTTAAGTTTGATTAACTTCTGCCCGACACTTGATTCCTGGCCGGGTTAGTCTCGTTCTCTCTCCCAGATCCTTCCCCATTTAACGCCAACAGATGCTGGCTGCGTTGCGTAAATGAAGGGATCGGGTATCAGGTGATAGCAATGGATGAACTGGACCAGTTCAACTGTTCCATGCTGTTCAACAAAAGGAGGCTGGATTGGCATGGGAAAAGGGGATGATAAATTGAAAGTTATACCATTCGAGAAAATTGTGATTACCACCAGGGTGGAGGTGGGTGAGTTTCTTTTTTGGGGCGAGTGAATAATAGTGGCGTTTAGGATATGGTTTACAGTTGAAGGGTTTGCGATGGGAATCAATGAAGCGAACTTTTGGGCGTAATTGTATTATTAACATTGCTGAGAAGATATTCAAAGTCGGCCAAGTGGTGTACTCGGTGGTGCATAAGATACCAGCAAACTTGAGGGTTACACTCTAAAATCGTAAACTGACACATCTTCCTGCTTGACATTTTATTTTTTGGGTTTGATTTTTTTATGGCTATTAGAAGGCCCGACTAAGATAAAGAAAATTTAATCCATTAGAAATAATTTACAAATTTCTGTTCGATCTTTCAATAGCTTAGGAGTGTTTATAGCAGTTGAAATTGAGTATAAAACATTTTTTTACATACATCAATGCCTTAGTCTATAGATTTTCTATAGAAGAAAATCTTTATTCGCAAGGCACAGGCACTTACATATCAGGCGTTACAACCGCATCGCAGCTCTGTACCGCTCGTGGTGTTGAGCTGTCGTCTACCAATCCATTATCCCGGCCGTTCTGGCGGACGCATCAACTCCTTCAATTCGGGTCTACCACGCCTAGTCTGCCAGTTTGGATGGCCTAAAAGAACTTTATGGGCTAGGTCGTCCGGTGCCATTGTTATGATATGACCAGCTCACCGCATCATGGCGTTTTCAATTCGCGACGTTAGTTTTGACTGTGCTCATATTACATAGGCGTATGGGAGTACTAATACTATTTATGTTCTGCACAGTCTCAGGTTTGGCAGTCGCGTCAGGTGTTTTGAACGGAAAAGTTTCATCAGGAAAGTTCGTCTCCTTGTGTGTAACTCAAAATCAATGTTATTATCGGTGTTAACTTTTAATCCCAGATAGGTGTAGTTTTGAACCACTTCAAAGGTGCGGACATCAAATTTAAACATCACTTTGCCTAAGCACAGGCGCTGATATACAGTGACGGACCATAGAATGATGAGTTTATGATTCGGATAAAATATAAATTATAAATTAAGAAAGGTTGTTTTATTTCTATCCAATGTTTTATTATCTTGTGAACTATAGCAAAATTGACATGAAATTAAGATAAAGATAATTAAGATAAGAAATTGGATTTAAAAGTGGTCTTAGTCTAATGTCCCTTGCTGCAGATGACAACTTACTAAGATTTAAATGTTCAAAGTTTTATTTTAATACAAAAAACAGTACAAATCTAAAAAGTTAATCCGAAAGAGACATAAAGCCGAAAGAGACATTAAACACGTCAAATAGCAACAAAACAGTCAATTTCCGGCGTCAAACAATCGATTCTACCTCGAACACAATAAGCTTACAGCCATTTTCCTGGCAAGGTATTATTTAAGTGCAACTTCAACTACTATTCAGTTGTGTACAAACAATTATCGATCCGCTTGAAATGCAAATCGACTAAAAACACAAACACCCACACGCACTCAAAACACCCCGCGGAGAGCACAATTTCCAATTAATCATTTATTGTGGGGCACATTTCCTCGCATGTTCTATTAGCAATTAAAATACCAGCACAATTTAATCATCACCACGGTGTACTTTTTTCTCTGTGTGTGTATGTTTGTATTTACACAAACACTCAGAGCCGTGTCGTGCCATTTGCAGTTGCATGTTTTCTGGGGGGCGGGACGAGCCAACTCACCCATTCTTCACCCTACCTGCAAGTTGGACGATCGTCGTGCCGAAGAACGAATAACCGAGTCGATTCCAACGTTTCTTCTAGGTCTCTAGCTCCGCCGAGTGCTCGATGCCTTATGCAGTTCACGTACCACTGTGACATGCACATTCAGTTACAACAGCGTCCGTACATAAACTACCCGTCTTTTTTTTGTTTTGCTTTGTCACCCCATCTTCCCCACTCTATTGTTTTTCTTTGTCCTTCGTGGGCCCGAGAGTTTATTTGTGTCTTGAACAGCATTTCAGTTTTCAGCTTACTTTTTCGTTACTTGCCACTATGCAAATTGCGTGAGCAGACGAGTGTATGCTGAATAGAAACGCGCCAAGAAGGTACACGAACCGGAACCATCAACAGCAAAAAAAAAAAAACGATCGCGGGCTCGGCGGGATTAGTCGTGGGTGCGAAACACTATATCCGTAGGGCGAGGTAGAAATGGGCTTTTAAACTGTTGCTTCGATGCCACAGCACGGCCAATTAAACATTTCACCCACTGCACCGGGAAGCAGCGTACCGGTGAAGACAAATAGTGCACTAAATTGTGAGTGGTGTGCGGAAAAATGGAAATGGAAAGCAAATTTAGCCATTCCGTACGCGCATATTCACCGCGCGGAGATAGGCAGGCAATCGCTATCACTTAACGTTGCAGCACACCATAATGGGCTAGGAATGGGAGCAAAAAAGTTCGCATGCGACTCCCTCAAACTCCCCCTGAGTTTAGTTGTTTTGTGTTACATTTTTAATGCGTTCCGGTAGTGGGGTTTTATTGTTTGCACGACGGAGGACTTTTGTCCTTGAAAGTCAAGAGCATTGAAGTTAAGTATTGTATGGGGGGAAAATACTAAAGTTGATATGTTGTATGTTTTGTCGAGAGTCAGATAAAATTCTAGGGTTTTTTTTAAACTATTCTATGTATTGCTTACTACTTGTATATTTTTGGTGTTATGTTTTGTGTTATGTTGCGTGCTGTAAGTTGTAATTGAAAGGGGTTTTTCTCCTAATTTTGTTATTTCATTGAAGCACGATTACAGTTAAAATACTGAAATAAATCTTCATTCTGATCGGGTTCACTTTAAGGCTAGCTTATAGTTATTTTATCAAATTTTCATTATGATGTTTTACAAACTGTATATGTTTTACAAACTGTATACATACTGTATATTCTAATCTTATTTAAACGCTAATGATCCTTGTATTGAAAATTGCCTATCTTCAGGCGCAAATAGTCGGATCCTCACCAGCAACATAAACCACTCAGACGATTTTACTAGATTTTCCATCCAAATTTCCATTTTGTTCCCTTCTGACGTTTGACGAACAGAATAGGTACAAAAACATCATACACAAAGGGTGGGAAGGAATAAAAGAACTATTCAAACAAGGAATTCTCCGAAAAAATAAATCTTTTTATCGATCATTCTTTCCCTTACAGTCACCGTTGACTGACATGGTGGTTAACTGGTTAATAAAAGTAGATAAAACGAAGTAAAAACGATAGTAAAAAAAAATTCTCCTTTGACGAACATTTACAGCAAGAAGTTCATACAGACAGACGTACAGAAACAGACGATATATGACACATTTAAGCGAACGCTAAAATTGTTAAAAGATAGGAAAAGTTAGCAATTGGTGATAAATATCTCTTCAACCTTCTTCTTCTTCTTCTTCCTTGGCACTAACTACAACATTGAAAGGCATCGGCCTGCCAGTTCTGGCTTTCTGTGACTTGAATTTACCCGTAGCAAAGTAGTCAGCCCGTAGCAAAGTTGGGGCGGTCCGGTGGCCGAGGCGACAGCGGCGCCGGTCTTCACACGGCAGGGCCGGGGTTCAAATCCCATCCAGACCGCCTCCCCGTACGAAAGGCTGACTACTTTTCTACGGGTAAAATTAAGTCACAGAAAGCCAGAAATGGCAGGCCGAGACCTCTCGAGGTTGTAGTGCCACAGAAGAAGAAGAAGAAAGTAGTCAGCCCTGCGTACGGGGAGGCGGTCTGGATGGGATTTGAACCCCGGTCCTGCCGTATGAAGACCGGCGCCGCTGTTACCTCTTCCACCGAACCGCCACTATCTCTTCTACCAATAAGTGCAAAATCAATAACCACATAAGCCTATTCTCACGATTCATCCAGATTGATATAAAAATAAATCGTAAAGCCTTCTAAAATAATTATTAAAACCCTTCAAACAAGCTTCAATCAAATCTACTATTAACGACACATTAACGCCCTAATGGTAACACCCTCTTCAAGTCCCCAGTGGATATTAATTCGCACAAATCATAACATCACAGCGAACCACGCGATGATAATACTACCGAGCGTACATACGCATCCCATACAAACAACCAACAACCATCCAGCACGAATGCCACGAAATCTGAATCAGGCATTCCTTTCAATTACCATACGTCAAAGATTGTAGCTCCCTTGCGCGGATGCCATTTCGAGACCGAAAGACCGAATAATACCGAGACAAATAGCATCCATTAACTGTCATCTTGCCTGGCGCAATCGTTGTCTCTGCTCATGCTGCCAATTATGATCTCCGCCCGCTTCCGTGGCAAGCATCCGGTACCGGTAGCTTATGCTCGTGTTACGAATCGTATTGGAATGCGCATCTCGAATCCGATTGCCGCCAAATGGGGAAAATCGTCGTACATCAGACATTCGGTTTGACCCGTCGGTCGGTTGGAATGCAAAACATCAGCTCGCACAGGGAAGATGGCCGGAGGAACCAGGCACATGGTCCATCTTCTTCAGCTGGCTAACTGCGTGCCGGAATTGACAAGTGATCACTACCATACGGACCTGGTTGATGCTGGTGGTAACGCTTCCACCGGTGGATTTATCTCCTACGCTTCGTATCGCTCGTTACCATAGCGATCCAATTAAATTTGACGACCAAGAGGCTCACTTTGCGCAAATAAACTGAAACGCTGTTCCGCGCCCTTCGTCCACACGTGCTCCATGCCTATTGCCTGTCCGTCGATGAAAACAGATGAAAATTAAATGATTGCTTGCGATTTGAAAGGCTTGCATAAACCCTTAAGATGATTACTACGGGAAGGTATCATCATAATCATCCGCCATTCGGATGGAGCAGAGAGAGAGAGAGAGGGGAGTTGCTGGAATTTGGTGATGAATAAACTTAACAACAGGCTGGTTCGGTACGAGCTTTTCGGGACACATCCTTCGGAAAACGGTTGTGATTGACGTCAAGGGTTACGGGTGGCTTTACCGAGCGTGGCAGACTGCAAGAGAGTGTTGTGAATATTACATTAAAATTTTATCCTTCCCAGACCATGTCTGAGAGAGGCTTCTGTTTGATTACTGAAAGTCATAAAACGATATACTGTAAAGTTTAGCGCTGGCGACGGAGCCCGGTGCACGATAAAACAAACTATCAACCGGCGGTACTCAATGTCGCTGGCATGTGAGGAAAGTCTCATCGCTTGGGGAGCTTTTTCTCCGCTACAAAACTAAGCCAAGTGAGCGTTTTGTGATGACTTGACTAAAGCACGTTGTCTTCGTTATGATTGATTACCACTCAGCACGATGACAAGAGGACGCTGGTGGCTTCTTGCGGCCGGATGGCAAGAAGATGCACTGTTTTTAAGATGATTACCACAGGCGTATCTCCTCATCCAAGATCCTACCGAACCAGCGAACGCTTGTTTGATTAGCAAAATGTGACAGAACACTTTGACTTTCACTTAGACACCAGCGAACGAACCCGGCGCAGGGTGCAGTAAATAAAATAAATGAATAACTCAACACAACCCAGCCCTCCAGCTGCCGAACGCGGGCGACAGCAAGTGTGCAACAAGTGTAGGGAAGGGGGCGCATGGCGCAACATGTGACCAGAAGAAGGAGGAGGAGGGGATCGGAAAAATGCGAAAGAGGAAAAACGGTTCCCGAAAATGGATAAGTGATGAGCGACGTTGATTAGATTTTCTCTGTTCCGCACACATCGTGCGCCGATATGTACATCCGCGAAACAGCCGTTGTTGTTGTTGCTGGCTGTTGGGAGGCCGCGTGAGAAATTGAACACGAATTCACAGGGCACACCACTACCTACGCATCGTTCGTGTGTCACAAATGTTGATGAATGAAATTTCGCTTCTCATCTCATTAGGGAGGATTAAGCTTTTTTTTTCTTCTCTGCGTGACTTATAATTTATCGTTTTGATCGGCGTTTAAGCGATTGCGGATTCTATTGGAGCAGTAGCTGCGGAAGTATGCTTAAGGTTGATTCATAAATTGAAATTGTGTCTTTATTTTTATCACTGACAAGTTGTTGTTCCCTACTTTAACCTTCGATGGTTTAGAAGCTTTTATATAATCTGAAGATTTTGAAATTTAATTTTGATGCACGTCGTTCAGTATCTTATGTCAGTCGAGTTGAATCTCACAGTCACCGTCTTAAAGGCCTCAGCTGCCCTTGAAGAGGGCCCTTAGAGGGCCCTTAATTTGAGCGTAGATAAATCGAATGCCACACCCAGTTTATTCATGTCCTACAAGAAGAAAATAGCTTCTGGGTCCTTGCACAGTAATTCCAATAGCCTATATTTTATCTCTACGTATTAGGCCAAACAATCAGGACTATTGAGTAATAAGTCAAAAATGAAAAAAAAATAAAACATATAAATGTTTTTTGAGCTATAGAAAATTTTTGATTTATCGAATCTTCCTAGTACCTATGTTGCAGGGCTACTCAACCTGAGACCAGACATCCTACATGAGTTTGAAAGAATGAACGACCGATATAAACTTGCGGGACTTGCACGAAAAGATATCTATAACATATCCATTACAAGTGTAGATTTCTCAAAGGGTAGGCAAAGAAACACTAACATAAAACCCATACCCTGCTCATTAGGCATGTAAATAGAATGGTCTGTTCTATGTACGTGACTTAGGGTTACAGAGCTTTTGTGATGACATTGTACCACCACATCCTCTGAGTTTAAACTGAGTTTATTCAATAGTGTTTTCGGCCTGCCATTATTGGCTGTCTGTGTTCAAATGAAAGTTCTTGAAAAGGCTGCAACTATCGTTGGAAATTTGTCATGACAGACAGGACGCGTTTCGTTTGCGGATAGATGCAGATAAGATTACGATTGCCATAGCGATTCCTTATCAACTGATGGTATAACACGTAGATAAAAAAAAAAACAAACCAAAAAGCTAGATAAAAATAAATAAATGTTATTGTGTCGAGCATCAAACGGCGGAAAAATCGTTGGAAATTTTGTTGAAACCAGTAATTTTTGTATGAATACGTTTTGCGCCTGGCGGTTATGCAAAGCGCATACCATAGGGTTCGGCAAATGATCGAAATGAATACAGAACATGGGAGCTCTAGTGTAAATTTAAATGCATTTTAAAGTGAAAGGAACTACAAAAGTTAAAGATAAAATAAATATGCTCGAAAATAACTTCCCAGCTTTAGTCCTTCAGGCCAGATACATTTGAAAGATTTAAGCAATCGAAGCTGTTTATAACAATGCCTTTTGACGGTTTCTAATAGCATTAGGAACTTCTTCACACACCCAGGTCCAGCTATCAACGCAATTCAAGCAACAATCTACCTAATCCACTAAATATAGTGTTCCCCATTCGCAATGCGTTAAAAGATTTAGTCAAACGTATAGGATTGCCGTATTCGTTACGATAATTGCGTACCATTTAGCAATGAAAAACCGCCACACATTTGAATTGCTTTTTTCCGTTGCAACAGCGAACAACCAGCGGGTTTTTTCTTTCGGGGCTCGAATTTCAATCGCATGATTTGTCCACTTTGCTTCATACCCGGAAAGACCACCAATTGTTATTGACTCGCTTTACTCGCGCGTATGACGTACGGGATCGATTCCATTGCATCGCTGTGAACGTGGGCCCTACCCCATCGTCTGGGGTAGTCGTTTTTGCAGTTGGTTTTTGTAATAAATCGCTCGAGGAATTTGCACCCCGGCTGCCCATCGATCGATCGTTTTCCTTCCAGCCAGCGGCACCTTATCGGCTCGATACCAGCCAACCATGGGTTCATATCTCATCTCGTTCGTGTAATGTGCCCGCACCCGGTGGTTCCGAACCCTCGAGCCCGGGAGGATGTGGGGCTGCAATCAACCAGGATGGAGGGGGGGAGGGGAGGAAACAATTTCCCACGATTTTGCCGTTAGCCAACAGCATCCGGCTGATGGTTGGCTTGGTTGGTTTCGTGCGTGTGTGCGTGAAGATTATCTCGTAAATTTCCATCTCCACCAACGCCACCGAAAGGGTGGTTCGGTTGCGCTATTGCTGTCGTAATTTGGACACAGTTTTGAATTGTGTTTCCCTGCAGTGTGATGACCGGATGAGGACTTTCGCGGAGGAGGGGAGCAAAACAGATTCGCGGTTCTGTTGCTCGCGGACTCGGCCATTGTGCATTGCGGCTGTTTTGGGGAATTTGAATGATTACAGCCACGGGTTTTTCCGCCGGGAACATTTCCATACCGTGTCGATGATTGGACGAAAGCATATTTGTCATTGAGCCAAAGCCCGGGAAACCCTCCTATCGCACAATGGGACGCCTGTGGATGGCAGGTTTTCGGAGGTGCTCGAGGGGATAATCATGATTATTGTACTGTTTTCAGTGGTTCGGTGTCCGCGATCAGTGATGAACGGGTAGACCGAGAGTCGGGTCTCGGTTTCGATGCGTCAAATATGTTGATCGATTATGAGAGGAGGGATTATTGTGAACAACGTAAGGAAGTGATTGTCGTTTGGTGGTAAAGGAGAAATTAAACTGTCAGAAAATTCTTAATAAAAACACATTTTAATAACCAGCTAACCAGCCTTGTGTGTGTGGTCGGCTATGGACATAGTCAGCATGTCATTAACACATATCCAACGGACGGTTCGACGGATTTCCATACTAATGAAACTCGGTGACAGGGGCAAACATATTGTCGATAGGGCTTAACGTTGATTGGGTCGTCTTCAGGAGGTTACCGTGAGGAAAGAAATGTAAGGTTGGGTCCAATCAAGACACATAACCATTCGATTAATTCAGGTTGTAAGCTTTAAATACACAGCAGCCAGTTGTTGCATAAAACTGTCAAAATTGGTATGTAATATCCGATAAATTGCGCTGAAGTTATGATAAACTTTTAGGGTGTTTTTCAAACCTTTAGGCTGTTAAATATTTTTCTTATATTTTTTTGCTTATATTTTGAACAAATTAAGGAACAGTCCCCGGCTTAATAATTTTGCCTGTCAGTCGCTGCACGTTGTTTTTGTTTCGCAAGAGTACAGCCCTTCGCCCGGCATCGATGGCGCAAAGCTTTCATTAAGTCCTGCTTTCCCAGTCTTTAGAACCGTTGCGTGACTGAAATATTATATTAAAGCAGCAGCACGAAATCACCCGAATCTTCGGCACCTTCGTTATCGAGCCGAAATCGGGGGTGAATTTTTCGGTTATCAAAACAATTGCTCCAAGGCTGAGTTCGAGGGACTCTCACATCACTCAGCTGAGAGGACACAATGCTGAAGAGAAAAGAGAGCGAGAGGGTGAAACATCCGAGAGAGCGGCCATTTTATAGCAAATGGTGCAAGGACGCGTCGTAGTAAATCGGCTGGGTTTTTAGTACAAGAGCATCGTTCGGGGAACACGAGCGCGACCGGATGTTGACGGTCGGCCGGTATTACTCCCCGGGCAGCACGTCAAAACATGATGCCAGCAAGAAACGCGCTGGATCAGTTGTAAGTGAGCCGTTTTGCAGTAGAAAGCATTAAGGCTCGGTGCCGTGTGGCGTTCCGTGTGTGTTCCGATGTGATCCGTTCCGAGCACGATACGCGGTGGGTGGATGCGTTCCCAGCGTTGGGGATGCATCCGCTGGTGAATTATTTGTTTGTTTTTAAGTTTCTTGTGTATTTTTAATCTGGAAAGTGTTCATTTTATAATTATAGTCATCGAAAGTGTTCAAGCATTTCAAGCCGGCTTGAAAACCGCTCCTGCAAACATCAAGCATCGAACTTGGACATCAAGTCAGCTGACTTCAATGCTGGGTGGGTAAGTAATCCAAAGTGTTTTATAGGATGCATAATAACATCAGCAATACAACAAGCAATACATTGTTGAATAGCTTCATGAAGGGTAAAGTGTAACAATATCCCACACAGACGATAAGCTTTCCTCCTGATAGTTCCACCGGCAAAGGATAAGGAAACACGCTCCATTCTGCCAAAACATAATATCCACTGCAGTGAGCTATTAGCATACACATAATTATAATAAACACATAAAAATAATCACACACTGTCGTGCAGTCAGCCAGGGTGGTTCCGTTCGGGTTTTGTGGACCTCACACGCTAAACTGTCACAATCACAGTGCTCAGTTTAAATTACGACCCATAACATACTTTTCCCTGTTCTCTCTGCCACTGTACGCACCTGAACGTTACTCTAGCGGAGAAATGAACACAGAAAGCTCTTAAAAATGTGCCCATAAAAAGTATTATCCGCATCAGTTAGTAGGTTGGGAAAAAGTGTCACGTAAATGGGAAGCAATTTTCTTACCTCACGGTCAGGAGTTTGCGGTTCGTTTTTTTTTGTTGCTCTTCCTGTACAGAATTTAGCACAATTAAAGAATACAAGCAACTAATAGCATTATTAGGTGAAAGTGGGTTAAGGTGAGCTGGACAAAGAAAGGAGCAATTGGAAGCAAAAAGAAAAAAAGCAATGGCTCAGGTTGAAGGACCCCATTTTAACGGGCATTTCTTTTCCTCGTTAGAAAAGGTAAAACTGTTGATTGCGTGTTTGGCGCTTTTTTAAGGTAAGAAAAAAGTTGAAGAAGTTCCAAACGGACACGGCCCTGCAATCAAACATTAAACGAAAGTGTCCATTATTAGTGACAAGCTTTAACGGGCTTTCCAGGAATCGAGAAATTAACAGGGGGAAAAAAGGCGAAGTGAAAATCAATTCCGGCACCGGTCCAAGTTGGGCTCAAACGATGAAAAAGTCTTAACTTTTAATGAAACGGTCAATAAAGAGCAATCAGGGACGGATGAAAGGAAAAACCAGATGGACAACGCAACCCGCGGCTTTCTTTCCCCGCCCTGGATCGGTAGCATATTGAGGCTCAGTTGCCGGTAGCAACACCACCACCAAGAACGTATTCAAGTCCCACGGGTGATGATGAGCATGATGATGCTAGAACGTGTCAAACAAATTACCCTTTTTCTACGCCAGACCATAGGCCATTAATCAATAGAATCGTGAAAAGAGCGGGAAGAATCTTCTTTTTGTTTTGATTCGCTTTTTTTATTGATTTTATATAACGAAGCAAATGCTCATCAAGGCCAAAAGGTCATCGATGAAAGATGGTCGACCGGAGCAGGTTTCCAGAAGAAAAGAGGATGAGCGACCAACACCGATGAAAAGGTCGTAGGCCGTACCGAGACCAGAATCCGGTTTGAATCTTTCCCTCCCGAGAGGGTTAATTTTGGAGAGTCCTAAGAAAATGGATTCGTTCTTTACATTTTCTCCCCTGTTTTTTTGTTTGTGTATTTGTGTCTGATTCTGACCATTTTGTCGTTCATCAAATATTGTTTGGTCCGCCATTTTTTTTTAACATGGCCATCAGTTGTGCAAATATTGACAGAATGTTGTCAAAAGGAAAGGGATTGGGGTTTTTTTCCGGCGTCCTTCAAAAAACGCATCAGTCAGCCGGAACCGATAAGCAAACGATAAGAGAGCTTTATTGATGAAGGTTCAAAATAAAGTTAAAAATAAAACTGCTACACAAACGATCGGGTGTGGGCTGTTTTTTTTTTGTTACACCCTCTTGCACTTGTTTGTACACAAATAAACAGGCTTATTTGACAAGTCCTACTCGCTGGTCGGAAATGCGCCATTTTGATCGGCTTCAAAATAGCACATAATTTATTAGCCCGATATTGGATTTCTAGCTCACGAACGACGGCGGAAAACGGTTGCCGAAAAACTGGCTGCAAATATTTGATCCCACCGTCTCAGGGATCTCAGGGAGCAGGATCAAACTGGTGCGCCACGCAGAGGAGAACACACCAAGAAACCGAACCGGAATGGCGGGAATCGGAAACCGGAATCAACAACATCGAATTCGCACACATCCGTGCTCGATCCACTTTCACCGGACGCACCCATCGGAAAGGTCCTTACGGCAGAGTCGGCGATGAATAATAGATTTCTCAATTTCGAAAAGCTTTGCGTGATTATCAATCTCATCTCGAGTGTCGTCCCGGTGAACTTGACAGGGAGCGGAGAGGAGACCGAGCGAGAGTACAACGAGATATCCGCCAACATCCAGTAAAGCATTCCAGGGCTACAAACGACAAACAAGCACGTGGTGTGTGTGTGTGCTTTGGAAGGTGAAAATGAATTACAACCAAATTTTCATCAATCATTCAGCGCGAGTGCGTCAGGCAGTGGATCGGGGGATATCGCGAGCAAGGGAGCGAGACACGGTACTGTGCACAACCCCACCGAAGGGAAGGATTATTGTACTGCAGTGTGATGAGATGTCTTTTACACACCGCCCGACAGAGGGTCGGCTGTTTGTCTCAATTTGGGAATGTCATTGGATTTAATTTGGTGTACATTTAAATGAATTTTTAACGCTACTTTATTTTCCTACCATGAAAGATGGAGTTTGTACTTATGGGGACATAAAATCGGGGTGAGCTCATGGTTACGTTTCAACCAAGATCTTCCAGAAAGGAAATTAGGGCTAAGCTGAGCTTTGATTTGATATACAATCTGGAATTGCTTAAGATGGAAGAGGCTTTAGATGAGGGAGTTCCAGTCAAAATATGTATAGGCCTCTCTGTGTGGCGTCCCGGTGGTAGAAACGACAGCAGCGCCGTTCGTCACACAGAAGGACCGGGGATCGATTTCCTTCCGGACCGTCTAGCCGTATTGGATATTGTCGAGAAAGCATATGCCTCTTGAATGAACTCCATCCATATGATGTTGTCTGGTTATTAACTAAAACTAAAACAGGTTCCCAAAACTTCCCATTTTTAATTTCAAGCTCTCAAAATTATTACGTGAGGCTCATAGTCACATATGAACCACTCCTCTTCAAAGCAATTTTAAATTTTCTGAGAGACTTTGAACAACGAAGTATACAGTTTGCTTCAGTAGAAACCTCCAGTTGATAGAAAAATCATCATTCCGGTCTACTCAGGATTGACCTCCCATGCTGACACAGGGCTAGATACCAATCCGCTTTCAGCATTGATGACTCCCACTGTTTCTAGGAACAATTTTGAAGGGGTTTCCCATTTCCCTTAGATCTTATAGAAGGGATAGAGGTTTCAAAAACATATTCCTGGAACTGTTATGTGATTATGCCAACTGATGCGTTACAGGGCGAAACGGAAGCAGCTGCAGACTTGCCTTAAAACATGTATAAACTCGCCGGTCGCTAGTAGTACGAGTACGCTCGACTAAGCTACGAGTGATGCTGAGAGCTGAACACGTACATTATAGACGAGACAGAACCCATCCATATATTGTGTGATGCTGTTGGGAATTATTTACAAACCATTGCCTGTGGGATGGTTGGTTCTGCTTGCTTTCCCTTTAAGTCAGCCCCGTGATCATAGCGTTTGAATTGCCACTCACCAAAACACACATACACACTGGTTCAGCATCGTTGTGAGCTTCCTGTATCTTCCTGGAAGCAGGATACTACACTTACGGGAGTTGGAAAAATATTTCGTCATCCCTTAGGGGGGGAGCAGGCATCAGCCAGCAAACATCAATAGTGTTACGATCCTACATTTAGTAGTAGCGATGATGAGAGGCCAGCATGATAAGAAGGATGCGGTTATGTATCAATTCTGGCAGGGGTTTTTTGGAGCATATCGGGAACCCCGGTGCCTCACGCTCCAGTTGCTTGCTGTGAGCTATCAATACGCCAACACGAAAGGGCAATGATTGATGGGAGTGATGGTTGACTGCTGACACCTGTGCGTTGTGGATCCCGCAAAACAGTCAAGTCAGGTTCTAGCCGATGATCCCCCCCTCCGAAATGTGTCAAGTGATTCAGCACTCTTCAGTAGCACGAGCGTCACTCACCTTTTACCATCCGCCCGACTACTCCGGCGGCCGATAATGAAGAGGTAACAAAGCGTGTGTTCGGTACGCCATCGAAAACGTCCACTCCAGAACCGTGGACCAGATAGTAAAGCGCACGCAGGCACATTTTCCTAGAACAATTCCGTGATAAAGATTGATCGTTCGCGTAGGGCGTTCTGCGCGCTAATAAAGTGGCTTGACAACCAGCACCAGCAGAGGTTGAAATCCTTTCTTGAAAAGCCGACCAAAATACCTCTTCACAACACGTACACACTGA
The DNA here is from genome assembly GCF_013141755.1 of Anopheles stephensi. Classification (NCBI taxonomy): domain Eukaryota; kingdom Metazoa; phylum Arthropoda; class Insecta; order Diptera; family Culicidae; genus Anopheles; species Anopheles stephensi. Next base: position 61,883,318 of record NC_050202.1, on the reverse strand, counting down.
CGCATTATGACACTCTCAGGACGGGGACGTAGACAACTGACGCTGGGCGCGTTTAATGCGCATCGCATAATAAATCCTTCCTGTAATCGCAAGATGTCGGTATGGCAAGCAATGCGTTCGAGAGTGGTATGTCCTCTGCCCAAGATGGTTTATGGCCCAAAATTACACCGAACGCCTCATATTCACAATCCATCATACGAGCCTCTTGAGGATGTTTGAGCCACTTTTGCTCCGTTGCCACCGTTGGGGAATGCCTTGACACAGCAGGGAGCCGGCACGAGCCAAGTCTAGGGTCGAGTTAGGGGTAAAGTATTCTCATTATCCTTCCGCTAGCCGGGCATTCAAAGAGCGGCCTCCGTCGTGTTGGGGCTTTGTTGTGTTGTTTCCTTGCCGAGCTTCTGTCCCTAGTCCCAGTCTGCGTCGTCGTTGGTTGATGTTGGCGTTTTACATAGAATTACTAATGACAGCAGCAAGCACACCACTAGTATACCAACAAACAAGGACTCTCGCGCCTTACCGTAAGCCCCACGGCTTTTGTGCCGCGCATGTTTGGTGAGGAGATTTTAAATTAAGCACGAAAAAGACAAAACACTGGCAGGCTGACGGCAGAGGTATGGAAGCCAAGCAGGTTGATGAGAGGGTGGGGGAGACCTTTTGGGAGATATTCTGGTGTGAGTGTGTACAGTTTAGTGACACCAGGAAAGAGGCTAGGCACTGGCATAGCAGAACGACAGAGGGAACGTTCTCCGTTCCAAATCTTTGCTTGATTACAGGCAGAGGAACTTTTAAAGCCTCTATTTTGGCCATCCACCCCAGAGCTGTTAGTCGAGGGTGCGGCTGCGATGGCTGGAGTAGGCTACCATCTCCTTCCCCAATAATCGCACATACACCCCCAAAAACACAAACACACACACACACACAAAAGTCATCCGGTTTTATCTCAACTTTTGAAATGTGAAAATAATGAATGGAACAACCGGCGACGATAAGGATCTTTGTCCTTATTGCTTCCCTTTCCCTTTCGGTTCCGGGCCAATCCTCCTCCTCTCCGCCCCACTACAGGTAAAGCAATTCAGCACCGGAAAAGGAAGGACGGAAAAGGCAAAATTGTTGGAAGCCTCGGCAGCGTGTGCAGAATGTTTGGTCGAGACAGCCAGTTAAATGAAACTGGGCAGATGCCTACAATGGTGGGAGCCACCGCTTATGGGAAGTAAAAATTGGACGAGTCCTTTTGGGGCGACGGATTTTGCCAAAGGTGTGGGCTCGCAGGTCTAGATTCCAGCCGTTGATGGCGTTGAAAGGCGGGTTTAGTGTTTGGTTGCATTGTTTGTTCGCTGCTCTGTGACAAGAATTTTCCATTCATTGTTTTGAGGGTGCGCGTGGCTGTGAGAAGAGAGATCACTGACACATACAAATGTTCATACAAAACGTCACACCAACACTAGCGTAGAAAGGTTTTTCAGAATGCTTTTACCATGCTGCAATTGACAATGCTCCTTTGAGAAGCTGGGAATGAACATTCCGGAGTGAATAAAGATTACAAAGAAAGATTTCTTAGAGCTTGCAATGGCCACCGGCCTTCAAAGAAGTATTTCTGTTGTAAGCTTTTGTTAAGTTCTCACCATGAAATTCTTAGTAGTAATACGTGGCTCGGTCTTACTAGATAGTTACTTGTCCTTTGAATCGTTTTCAAGCAAATAGCCCTCAATAAAGACAATTTGTGATGCAATTTCAATAAACAATGTGCCACCACTTCTCAGAACCTCCCTGATGCATCTCCACATTGTGACTCTGGAATGAGAGGGAGCGAGTGAAAAACTCCCCCCCTAAAGATAAGTGGCACGTGTGAATGGGCAGTAAATCGAAGCCCAGTGTCCGATGGGTTTAATTTATGGGCCCAGGAAAGAAGACCCTCTCTCCCAAGCCCAAGCCCCGCGGAGGCCATCCCTCCGGGTGGAGGTTGCTGTATGTAAATTGCTTGCAATTACTTCGTGCTAGGATATGTAAATCAGGATCCTTGGGGCAGTATTTCTTCCGTTAACTCGGTTTCGGTTCTCGTGCCGGTGGCTTAATCGAAACCATTTCGGCTATCGAGTGGGTGATTGCATGCCGAGCTAACATCAACCTGACTGTGGGAGCTTTTTTGTTATGGAAGAGCTTTAGTAAGAGATGACCATATTTTTTAACTGAGAAAATTAATGTTAAATTTAAAGGATAAGAACAATTTTCAGAATCTATTTTGAATATGCTCAGTAAAATGTCTTAGCTACAGCCTATTAAGTGTTTTTAGGCTTTAAAGCTCTACACGACGAGTATGGCTCGCTAAGGATAATGTAGATGAAAATTTAGACTTCAAAAACCTTCCACTTGACTTTGTTGGGATATATCAAGGTTCGGTGAAAGAGTTTGGTTTCGTGAACTCTCCTATACTAGTCCACGACTATGATACACGATCAACAATTCTCTCAGTAGTATTCGTACCAGCAACCCATAGGCCATACGTCCTTTCTTTATTCCTTGGACGAGGTGATTTTACCACAGTTCTTTTTTCGTATGTTATTCGTTTCCATTTGCAAATATCTCTCTTCCTAATGTAATTCTTTTCTTTGTAAACGAACGCAGGAAAAAAAAACGAGTAAACTCCCTCGGCCCTGAGAGATTTCCTGATAGTCTGATGTAACTTTCAACTTAAAAAATAACATAGATCTTCGCATTGCGCACGAGACGGTGGCCTTTCTGTTGCAGTTTACTATGTAAATATTAACACACACACACATTCACCGGGGCTTCCAATTACATTTTACCCCGCATTTTACCAAGCGCCCGATGCAGTACTTCATCAGTATCACGTTTCTTGACTCGCTGCACAGTCTTTCCGGCTGGCTTGCGTCAGTGCAAAAGCAGGAAATGGGCAGTTGACAAATGTGAAGGGTTTTGTGATGGGTTTTCTCCGCCCTGCCAGCACCAGAACCGGAGAGCGAGAAAGAGAGTGATGAATATTTGTTTGATATTTTAAATGAATATACAGCGTAACATACGCTTCCGCAATGCAAAAAGACGAACGGAGTGCTAGGGGGAGGCGCGGGCAGGTCCGTGCTTTTTTCCGTTTTGTTTTAAAATTGAATTCTTTCCCAAAGCCGTGTCTGTCTGCGGGCAATCCCACCGTAACTACGGTGATGGGTTCAAAGGGAAACATTTTTATATTTGTTTCGAGCTGGTTTCTTTGCTTAACCAGAGGGGGTTAAGGTAGGGTGTGTGTGTGTGTGTTTGTGTGTCCTTTACGGGATGAAAATTGTTTGCTTTGTGTAACGTCCCCAATAGTCTCCGATGGCCGCCGAGTTTGCGGTTCTAATTATCATATAGATTGAATGGAAGGATCAAACGGGAATAAAAGGGGAAGGGATAATTGTAAGATAACGTTAGAGTATATTTTTTCCTACGAAATACACCCTTTTAAGCTAAACGGTTTATTTAAGTTTGTTCTCTTTTTGTGAAAATTTTACCTTCCTTTAAAAAACCTTAAACAAAAAATCCTTAAAACTTCCAGCAGAAGTAATTCAAAATAATGGAGTCAGTCAATTGTTTGGGGAAGCATTATCCTCAAAGCACTCAAAGCCAAGCGACACTGTACCAAGCGACGTTAAAAAAAGCCACGAGAATTCTTTATGGCATCGAAACATTACATCATAACAATTTAGAGCTAAAATATGTGAAGTGTTTTCCGACCGTCTGCGAAACGGAAGTGAAGTTATCATTTGCAGTTAATTCTTACGGTGGCTTGACACGAACAGGTACTTTCCCACGGAAGGAGTCAAGTGTGAGTTTGTTTGCTTGTGTTCTACCGTATAAAAAATAGCTTTCCCAAGGAGCTAGGTGGAACTAGAAGCAAAAAAAAAAAATCGACTACTGAAAGTACGACTATTGAAACAAGGAATCACGTATAGAGAACCTAACTTATCCTAATCCTATTTTTATTTGTACTAAGCTCTCTATGTTTCCTGTATCGAAAACTTACCTCGTACTTGTTGGTGGTTTTCTTGCTCTCCCTTTTCGGGTGTCCACCCTAATGTGAAGAGATATTTGTCACCACCACCCACACTGGGGCGAGTGGATCGTATTTCAAATTAGTGCTCACAACAAAATCCCCAGCAACCGAATGACATGTTGCGCGTTGACTAATTAAACAAACAGCCTTCCACGCCACCATCCGGGATGGATGCCGCCTGCCTGGTGGAACAACCAGATTAGACAAAAGTCCATACCATCATAGTGCATTTGCTAATTAAACCGAGTGATGTTGATTTTTCCACTTTTTCCCTCTCACCTATATGTGTATGTGTTGTACGTTTTCCCGTACGAGTGATACGGTTGGTTGTGATCTTAGCTTCGAATCACAGCGATCTGCAAAAAAAAAGGAATGTGGAAGATTTTTGTTACATTTTGTTAGGGAAATTTTATTCCTTTAATTTTGCTTAATTAAAGGCTCATTTTATAAACGATCTAACGGATGATCAAAACACGTTAAAAATGTTAGTAAAATAAGTATCGGTTTTGAAAACTACTTTAAAACGCTTCCAATCAGCAGCGGTATAATTGGCTGATTAAAACTTTCCCTGCAGCAACGAGATTTGTGAAGGATAGCATTAAAATTTACTAGTGAAATAACTTTACGAATTCTGGAAACAGTCTCAGGGCGCTAGAGCAAACTTTTTGTTTTCCCTTCCTCATTTCATTAATTGGCAATTTTGATAACTCGCATCAATGTGTCCAGCGACGCTAAGCTATTGCTTATTCGGATGATAGCGACCCTTTCATTGCTCGAAAAATAAGGATGTTTGGATGGAACTGTTGTTTACACAACAGGTTGTGGAAAACATGGGGTTGTGATATAGGGTAGAGATTGTGGAAGGAACGAGGTTCAAATCCCATCAAGACCGCCTTCCTTTACGTAGGGCTGATTACTTTGCTACGGGTAAAATTAAGTGAAAGAAGGCCTAAACCTCTTGAAGTTGTAGTGCCAAGGAAGAAGATGAAGAAACATTAATTATTAATATTAAATCTTTGAGTTTGTTATAAAAATTAAAATATATGAAAAACTGGTATTTCAATAAAATAAGTTTCTATGTAACGCGGCTTTTACTAGTGTTTACTGCGCTTATAAATTATAATTTCATAATTGTTTGCCTTTCAAATCTGTTGAACTAGATTTTCAAACGAGATATTAATTATAACTAAATCTACTAATAATAATTGCCATTTATTTTAGAGGAAGTTCATGGATTTGACAATAAGAGATCAATTTAATTAGCCAACATTTCTAGTGAATCGAACTGGCCTTATAACACATTTAGGTTGATCGATTAAATATTTGCTTCACCGTTATATAAAATCACGATGCCGAACTGAACGTTTACGATGGCAATTTGACAGTTCTAAAAAACAATTCAGACGTTTTAATCGATGAATAGCGATTCTTTGGTTAAGAAAACCCTATAATACAAGGTTTTGATTCATACAACGCATAGGGGAATTTTGTAAACGGATAGAAGAATATTAAATGGAACCTTGTATACAGTTAGGAGAAATTGACAGTATGACCGGGTTTTACTAAAGGCTTGGAGAAAAATCCTTAGCGGATTGAAAAGTTCCATAGCTGACTTGCAAGCATCCACCTCATGAATGATTCCCACAAAATGATGGAAGAGTTGCAATTTGAATTCTTCCATTATCCATTTGATGCATTTCCCTCGGTGATAAAACACTTCCCTTATACATATTGAAAGCGTAAATAATTTTCCAAAAAGTTGAAGATATTTTCTAATGTATGAGATATGTCTCGGGACCTCTTTCTAAGATTTGTTTATATATCTCCTTCTTAAGAATTGAATCATTCGAGCATAGCGATTTCCCGCAATCGCAACACACAAGTTCAAATTACCGATTGTTGGGAAATCATTACAGGTACGTAAGTAACATATTCACCTCATACGACATTCGAAAATTCGATCTGTTTTTCTTCTGGAACTAAACTCAAACTGGTACTGGAGATGAAGCACAAAAAACCCCCCCCCACGTCTAATGTAATGAATTCTGCCTAAAGCAAATCTACCATCACATTCGTTCCGATTCCGAGTAGAAAACAAAGCTACACCGACAAGCTCAGGGTGGGGGGCGGACCAATAAAGCCCGGCAGGTATCCGGACGTCGGTTCGGAAGAGTATGTTTTACTTTTCACGACATCCTGGCTCGCTCTTGCTTCAATGTTTGTTTGTTTTAGCTTTAAATGTCAACAAAAAGCACTGGGTTCTCTTTGGATCGTATGAAGAAAAACAGGGAGAAAATGTAGACAAAAAAAAACTCCCCTCCGATACTCACGTGTGCCCCATAACCGGTGGCTTTGAAAGAGGACACAGAGGACATACGCGTGTATGTAAATGCATTTAAAATTGATGTGAGAGAAGGAAACCTGCGTAAGGCATACGTGTCTGTCTTCATCCGAGTGTTCTTCGCTTTGGGAAGTTGCTTGCTTGTACCACCAGCACCATCCATCTTTATCAAGCAGATTTTTAGGAATCGTTTTTATCATCTTTTTGCGGTTCATTAAGTTTCAGCTCTCTCTCTCTGCTGGTGATGACGATGAAGCATAGAGAAGGGATTGAGGCGGGAAGATTCCGACAAATCGCAAACTTAGATCTCGCTTATCGATCCCCGGTGATCTCGTACGCGATGTTGTGGCTCTTGTTGTTCAACGTGCTGCAGCATTTCAGGCGCGTGTATCCACGGCATGGAAGGATGGGGATGGCTTTCCGTTCCGGGAAAGCGCTCGCCGTACAATCGGGAGTGGATGTCGCTTTATCGCTCCGTTTTGTCTGCTCCGTCTTCTCGCTCGCTGTCCCATGTTTATGCATTCGACAGGTCGTTTTCGGTTTCGGCAGGCGCACGTCAATATGTAGATTAATGTTGATTTTGAATAATTTACTAAACCGAAGCACAGCACCGACTGTGGTTGCGGAAGTAATTTTGGACGCGCGTTTTACCTTCGGGTTGAGATCAGGACCGTTTTATTATGGTTTAACTCGTCGTTCGAGCGGCTGTCAGTCGATTTCTAAATGACAGCGGAACGGAAATTGGATGGGACAGGAAGAATTGGCATGCGATGCGCTAAACGAGCGCAAATCTTTTCCAAAACGGAAGCAACCGCAAAACAGATGCCTGATCAGGGATGGTATGATTAACGGACGAGAAATGGAACCACTCCTGGTAGGATATAATGAGCTTGGCGTTGAGGGGCGTAGTCAGTGTATTTGCAATAAGTTTGTTTCTTGTAATAATCATATCACAAACTTCTATTATACTCTTACACCTACTTTTCATCTACTGTTTACCTTCCGAGGTCCTGGATGCTTGGCATGTACCAAGGAACAAGGACATCCCAAGCAAGAATAGGTACAAGAATTCAATTTGCAGTAATGTTTTGGAGCCAGCATTATATGCAAATCATCATCTCGGCCTTGTTTAGCTACAGAGGCTTTTCCCAGTGTTTTCCTGCACCAATTTCAATTCACGAAATGTCTTGCCGATGATGAGAACGGCATCGGTGCTCAGGAATAAAAAAAAAAACCCATGGCAAGATCACATTGCTGACGAAAACTGTCACCTGTCTGGTGCAGGCATCCGAGGAGCGGAAATTATGTTTCCGCAAAAGTTTTTCCTCCTTTGCCGGCAAAGCAGTTGGTTCGTTGATCTTGATGCCATATTTCCGGCAGGTTTTTTGGTGGGGGCAAACGTGTGTGTTCCTATTCAACGTGTGAGAGTTGCTGTTGAGCTTACTTCCTCCCTATACACATGCAGCTATCAGATGAGATAAACCATTCCTAAACCGTTGTCGACGTCGCTGCTGCCTTTCGTTTTTTTCTGTTCTTGCCTTATTCTCATGTGGTTCTTTCTTCTTCCCAGTTCCAGGATATTTGCTGTGAATCGCATTCCATGGCGCTGGCTCACGCGAGTAGCATCAGCATGGAAGCGAGCATCCAGACGCAAGACATCGGGCCGCATCAAGGAAGGTTGAAGGACTCGGGGACTCGGCCGGCGTATGCAGGCTAGAAGCACCCGAACTTTGGCTGATCCCAGGACGAGATGAAGCTGTCAGTATTAATCAGCCAGCCGAGGCCGGCGCTAACCGTAAAATATCTTCTGCAGGAGGGCGCAGTGCCCTGCTTCCGTAGGTAGGAAAGCCGGTGGAAATATCTCGCCCATTTGTTAGTCGCATCTTTCAGGCACCTTAGTGTGTAGGACGCTGTACTGTAATGCTGCTGGAGCAAACAAATTCGGAAAGCCAGTATCCACTGTAAATTTGCAACAAGAAAAAAAAACCGTTTCACAACACAACGAACTTACCGCGGGACATCCGTCCGGTGGACGGAACTTAGGAATAGGTTCCGGACGCTCCCCCTCCCTAGGATGTACCGTGGGCTTAGAGCCGTGCTAGTAGTAGTAAGAACCCATTATTCCATCTTTCTATCGCTTTCGGTGTGCATGCTCAACGGAATACTGTAGCGTAAGGTAAATAAATGTCTAATTATGCCAAATGAAGGATGAGTCCTTTACTTGCTTTATGAAGCTCTACACTATTTCTATTATAATTTCGAAAGAAACTATCTCCAGGCAAAATATCCGCATCCTGTATGATCCAAGGTAACGACGCCCACCTAAACCAGATAAGGAATCCTTACTCAATATCGATCCAAGCTCAATTATTTCATCCATGATGTCCATGACTCCCGAAAAGGTGGGAAACCACATCCCACCAGCAACGTGAGCAGTGCTGGAGTTAATTATTGATCGATTTTCGCTCCGTTTAAATGAAGCATTACAAACACGGGAGCAAAAACACGTGCAGCGTGTGGAAAATGAAGGGAAAGCACCCACGCCAGCCCGCGCAGCTTGGCGAAGGATGGCAAGAAATCAACGATTAATTAATCCAATCAATTTCCCTCATGCAAGGTTGGGTTGGGGGCCATCGCGCGCTCGTAGATGCAGCTGTCAAGAGTTTCCGCTCGTAAGGACGTTGGACCAGCGTGCACCACAGAGCACCAAGATGGCGAAACTTTTCCAACCAGCTCAAGGCCAATGCGGTGTGTCCTTGTTCCTTCTCTTCAGCGGGATATTTGTGGGTCTATGCGTGTGTGTGTGTTACCCAGCAAAAAGGGATTATTATCGGAAAATGTGTCACCTAGCCCTGCCTGACGGATTGGAAAGATGGTGTCGCGCGTTCTTGTCAATCGGGAAAGAGAAACCTCAGCCGGATGAGTGCGGTGGCGTATTGAAAATTTGAGCCGGATAATGAAAAATCAATTACACGCTCAATTAACTGTGCGTACCCCCAAAAACTCGACTCGAGGGCGAGGGCTTCGTTACACCTCATCCGGGGACTCGTGTGCTCAGGTAACAGGTTACGAAAATCCGAATTGTAATGGGCGTCGAGTGTGTTGGAATTTTGCGTGGCGATGGGGCTTTGATGTTTTGTATAATGGGAGTTGCGTTAAATTATTTGAAGTGTTGTGCTGCGAAAGTAAATTAAGGTGTAAATGGAGGTGTTGGATGTGTCCTTAAAAAGGGAAGATCTTTTGTACGTGGAAGATTGCTTTTTTGGGGGTGTAAGATTTGAGCCAGGATAACTTCTTGACGGCAGTAAAGCGCGTCACGAAGTTATTGGAACAGTTGCTCACTAATATATGCTGTGCTCAGTTGAATACTCTAGTGGAGAAAAGCTGTTCAGGCATTGCACTTATCGGGTACTAGTACAGTTTCTTCCCGACTTAAGGTGGAGAAGGGGATCCACAGGAATCCCCGTCAAAATTAAATACTGATTGTCATATCAGAACTAAAAAATAATTTTAGGTCTTTTAAAGAGACGAATGAGGTTTATAAGACCCGAAACATCCATTGAAAAAAATCAAAAATTAAGAGTTTGAATACTATCGAAAATAATACAATTTTTGTGGGATATTTATACTTCTTTCAAAAATCGGATTTTTTTCGATACAAAATAGATTTTAACGGGGTTTCTAGTTAAATAAATAAATCCTCTTAATAAACTCTGAGTACTGTTCGAGAGTACAGCGGCCAGTTATGATGACAACAGCACTGGTAAGAGGTCACAACTGGACACCGGCCTGTCTGGAGCATCACGACATCGCAATAGCGCGACACCAACCCTCTCCGAGGTTCAATATTCGGTTTCGGTGAAATGAGGTTTAGTAAATATTTTAAGTCCTTAAGTAAGCTCGGTCTTCGTCAGTCTGTGGAAACAACCCTTATCGCTCGGCTATTTCCGAATCCGTGTAAGAACCAAGTAAGTCGGGAGCTTACTGTAAAAGACTCATCTTCTTGGGTAAGGCTGTAAATAACAATTGCTTCCACACTTCTTACTAAAGATAATTAAGATTAAAATATGCATAAATTGACATCAACATTAACTTTAGTTTGAATTCTAAAAGAGGTATTTCATATCAAGGGACTAAAGCGTTTAAGTATCACATTAAGCGTTTCCTCTAACGCTTGATTTGAAATGTGACATTTTGAATTCGTAGTAAATCAAAACAAGTGATATTATTGGAATTTATCACTCGAGTTTCTTGAGGTAGAAAAGTCCTTCTCTTACCAAGAACTATTTTTCCCCTTTCTAGTTCGCCATAAGCGTCTCACAGATCTCATCTCGCTAGATAATAGAACGCAGAAAAATCTCTATAACGGCTCTCCAAGCCGTCAGTGATGAATTGCCGGCAATAACTTGTGCAACTGTTCCGCATCTGACACGCCTAACGACATCGACACAGAAAGCGCTACAAGTTATTCAATTATGCAAATGTGCAGCCATTTCAAAAACTAATGAATTCCACTGCATTCCCAGTGTGAGCAGTAAAACAAAAGAAAAACGAAACACCAGCCGGCTGCAAACGCATCAATTTTCGGCCCCCCCTCGTTCGCTTGCAATCGTACGGGAGATAGAGTGACAGAGCAGAACTCCTCCACAGTGGTACCGGGTTTCCGTCCTTTGGAATCCTTTTTTCCATCACAATTACTACTGGTAGGTAATTCTTTCCCATTCCCACTTTCCAGTTCTTGCTTCCTAATAACCTCAACGCTCTATCTAGCCGGCTCGGGTGGCAATAGCACCGTCTTTTTTTGCGGAGGGTGGTAGTAAATCATGCGGTGGCCAATAAATTTAGCTCAATATCTATTGTTCCCTTTTTCTGGTGCGAAAGTTGCTCCCTTGCCCTGCCAAACCAACGCCAAGTAATATTCGAGTAAGACATTTTGTGGGACGCAGTTTTCCGAAGCGATAGCGTAGAACAGGAGAAAACGAAAATGGTGGAACGCTTTCGAGAAGGAATAAATTACATCGCTGGTTAGGGCGAAACAGCAATGGCGAATGGCAAAACAAAAAAGTCTTCACCGTGCAAGTGAGTGGCCTAGAGAGATTGAGAAAATGTTAAATTTCCCCGAAGAAATTATGGTCGGCGTTGGCCAGCTGCAGCAATTGGCGCGATTCGTTTTCGCCGCATCAATTGCGGCCAGTCAGTCGGGGTTTTGGGTTTCTGAATTGCGAGATGGATTTTTTGTTGGTAGCTGTTGAAAGTTTTATTTTAAGGTTGAAGATTGCTTTGGGAGTGTTTTTGAAGATTTTTTGTTCCCATGCCAGGGACTAGGGAATGTATCGAGCATTTAATTAAAATCACTTTTTGCTGGAACTCGATGAATAGTAAACGATTATTATAATTACTTCAAATTCTTGGCAGCCTTCTAACGATCCTCTTGACTTTAATTAAATTATTTTAAAGTTAATTTAATAACTTTATCAAAAAAAATGTGCAAAATCAACTGATCTTAGTTAAGATTTGATCAGCGATTATAGACTTAATCATTCAATTACATCGATTTAACACGCTAACCACCCCATCAGTGTTCCTTCTGATACTTGAACATTCACACACACACACAGTCATACTTGTAGTTGAAATTGATCAATATGCAATGCGGAAGGACAATTCGATTTCCTTCGCACATACGGCACACATAACAATCGCGTAATGACTAATAAACAACAGGACACTTGCCGACTCGCTTCGGTGTGGTTTTGTGACCTGGTGTGCGAATGGGGTGGTAATTGAAGGGTAAACGGACACACATTATCCTACTCAAATTAGTCTGCCGATTAACTCGGTTTTCCCCGGGATGTTTATGTTTTCAATTACGCCATGTATGTGCAGAGCCGGTGGAACTGTCCCGCGATCAAATTAGTCCTGCTGCGTTGCGTTGTGAGCTTTAAGATTTTCGTTTGCATGATGTTTAGGATTTAAAATTTATTTCACGAATATTCTATTCAACAATTTATTTACTAAAAAGTATTTGCTACCTAACAGCTAATTGGAACAAATTAAACAAAGGTCATGTTTACACCGCTCCCCGTGGGTTCTAATTAAAATTTATTTTAAAGTTCAAAATGTCAAACATTATCGTACTTTGTCAGCTGAATTCACACCCACACACACACACCCCAATTCCACGCATCCAATATTCCACCCATCCACCCATCAGGAGAATGATAAATAATGTCCAATTAATTTAGTCACAGCCGCAGCCCTGCTAATCGTTTGCTCTTGGGGCGAACGCTATTTAGACCAAACAACTCATGTTCAGCACACACACACCCATCATCATTGTAAATTTTCCCACCAGAAGCCAGCTGGGTTTTTGCGTGGTGGCGCGAACCCGACTGCCAAATGTTTGTATATTTATTTTAGATTTTTTTCTCTCGGTTTCCATTACACTCGCATGCATGTATGTGTGTGTGTGTGTGTGTGTGTGTGTGTGTGGGACCACTCTAAATTGGCGTTAATTATTCAGGGTCCAACAGTGGGGTTAAGTTTGCATAATTGTACACATCCGGGAGGGAAGAATTGACGATTTCAACTTCGTCCAGAACGGCGTTATTTCCGGTCCAGAAACAAACGGCATGTGTGCGTGTGTGTGACGTCAGCGGAACCTTCCGGGCGTTCTGTAGCAGCTGTCGAAGCAGAAATACGTGCTGCCAATGGGCCTGGGCGGTGGGATAGATTTCCCCAAAAAGTTAATCATAAAACCCGGTGGCGCGTCGTACGAGGTCCCGCCCAGGTTCACGGGACGCCCGGTAATTCTATACCATCGGCGCGCTATCATTTTCCGACCCTCCACTGCAGTGGTATCGTTTTATGAGCGATCAAATTCCAACCCGATGTGTGTGCCCGATGTCGGTTTGTGTATGGAGAAGTGGCCAGAAACCGCCTAATGCTTTGGTGGTAAAGCAGTGAAGCCATACAGTCGACGGACGCGAACCGGGATAATATCCTTCGGGATGACCTCCGGGATATTATCCGGCACGTGTAGGCAGCGGAAGCTTCTCACCAACCGCCCAGCCCGAGAATGTGGTCGAGTGGGGGAAAAAAAAGATCAAGAGTCCACGATTCCACGAAACATCCAGTGAGTGAGAGCTTTTAACGGTCGGTTCGATTGCGCGAGCATGCGGATTTCCCAAAAGGAAACACGTTTGCAGGTAATTTGGCTGTACCGGCGAGCGGTTAAGCTCGGGACGGTAGCAAACTGTTGCAAAAAGCAATTTACAGTACTTTTACGGCAGTAATGTTCGATTCTCGGTGTAAGCTGTCAGAGACAGCGGCAAAAGGTAATATCAGCAAAAAAATGGCTCACTACCCTCACGAGGCACGGACAGGTTTTGGCGGTTGCTGATGAAAAATTCATTGGAAAATTTGTAAGGGCCAGTACTGCCCCATCCCCTTATTGGCAACATTCCTAAATACCGAGCGAGATGTGTGGATGAAAGTTTGAGTGGAAAACTTCAAAATAAAGAAAGAAAACATTGAATCTCTGGGTATGGTTTGATTTTGCGATGCTGGATTGTACATGCATTCAGTGGAGATTGCAAAACACCGGCAATCGTCACTTAAGTGGTCTCCCACACTAGAAACACACTTAGAAAGATTCGAATTGGATTGCATTCTAAATGACGTAGTCGCAGTCGATGCGGAATTTGGTAGGGATTCAAATCCTATACGGATTCGATAGGGATCCGATCCGATTCCAATCCGATTGGTATCTGATTTGAATTGAATCCGATTTGGGTTCGATTGGGATTCGATTGGGATTCGATTATAATTCTATTGGGATCTTATTTGAATCCGAATGGGATCAAATTTGAATTTGATTGGGATTCATTTAGTATTTGATTAGGATTCGATTGGAATACGATTTGAATCGATTAGGATTCGATTGGGCTGTGATCGAGCTTTGAAAGGGATTGGCTAAGAGTGACTGGGTTGGAATAGTTTATCATTCTTGGTGCAAGCTTGACTGGGTTTGACTTGGCCAATTGAGCAAAGTGATAAGAAGCATGCAAAGAATCTTGATGCATTAAGACGAACATCCACCTCCCCCCCCCCCCCCCCCCACCACCACTTCCCTCGCTCAGCTTATCAAAATGGAAAATACTGTCATAACGGGAGGCATTCAGAATCGGATTTTGAGATTCGGATCCATATGGAGATTGGGATTCTATGTTTCAAATCCTCACTGAGAATTATTTATTTCCCATCACTACTGCACACATTTAAATAACTGGCATGGCTTGCGTGGCATTAACAAAAAGTTCAATAAAAGATTTGATTTTTTTTTTGTCTTAAAGTAGGAATGGTACTCAAGGTACTGGATAGCGAAAGCTTCTGAACCAAACAGGCGTGACAGTTGTGCGTGCAGTTTGAAAAGTGATCTGAAATAATTTATAGCACCCATAACCGTCGCGTAAAATCAGATGTCGTTACACAAATCTGGCACCGCAAATCGGTTCAAAACGCTTCTAGCGCTTGTTGTACACACTTTGGTCGCACTTTACGATCCACTGTAGCGTAAAGATCATCGTAAATGTTTACGGATGCGGACTGTAGTGGAAGTTCTTCAACGGGACCGTTGATCACGGATATTTGCCCTAAAGATTGATGGAAGACACATCAAATTTACATTTTTTAAGGTTTCGAGTACAGCTTGAAGTGATTGGCAGATGGTCGATCATCATCATGGTTAAACAATTACAAGTACAGAGTCCTATTGATTGCAATGATATAAATATAAAACCTTACTTCGAAAAGTTCAGTCAGATATCCTTTTAAACTTCACAGCACTCTCGTAAGTGTAGCGATTGACAGCTAATCGAGAGTGCCCGGCTGCCTTAAAAGCCTTACAGGGTAAATTCAATCGGCACAAATTGCTTTCGAAACAATCCAATAACACTTTACACCAAGAGACAAACTGTGTGAAATGCAATTCAATTAAACTGAAGCAAAGAATCGTTCGGAACCGAAAAACGGCCAGGGTTGGCTCTGTCAACAGTGCTCTCTGTCTATGGCTTCAATTCCGCTGTCGGTTAATGTGAATCTTGTGTGAATCTGGAGGGATACATGACCGGTGGTGGTGGTGGTAGAAAAAGTTAAGCAACAACATCCTGTCGCAAGCGAAGACGGATCAGGACCTGCCTCTCATCACTTGAGGAAAAATGGACTCTGACTGGATGCTGTTCTTCGGCTCTGTTTTCCTCCCCGAACTAACGCCGCTTCCAAACTCCCGCTTCAAGATTATATCAATCAGGCGTCAGCAAACAAAATCCCCTTTCGGGGCGAACTTTGCCAGAACTAGAGGTTCTTGCGTCTTTTTCGCTTATAATGCCGGGGATAGTACTGGGTACAGCTTCACTTCGTTACGAGTTGTCCACAACTTCGGTAACATTATCCTGGGTGGGATAATACGACCCCGGGCGATGGAATGTACCGGGTTGAAATAATGGTCACAAGGGCTGCCATGTTTGTGCACCGCAAACAAACGGAACGCATTCGGGTCGAAGTTTTCAAACAACGTGAGCGTGTGTGTGTCTGGAAGTCTGTGAAATGAAGACGGATTAGATCTGCCGCCGGTTCTTTCTGAGCCGGTTTTCGGAGAATGCAGTTTTCTGTAGAACTGTAAAATGGGAACAGAAAAATTTTTGCTTCCCTTACGGCGAAAATTGTACTGCAAGATGAAGCAGCTAACACACACAACACACAAAGGCCAAAAAACAAAGACCGAATGCTAGAACCAACACAAAAAAGGGCAATGTGTAGCGGCAGTAACACTACATCTCTGGGTTTGTAACGTAATCCTGTCCATCAAATCACTGCACACGGGATAAGAAGTTGCACAAGCACAGCGTAAAAGCTCGACCAGGGTAAAGAAACGGACCTCAGGACTCGGGTCTCGGTAAAGCTTAATCAGTACGTGGTTGATACAGACTGCTTGCCACTGAATAATGGACGCTCGTTGGCAAGCAGCGAGACAAAAACGGGTTCGGTCGGGCAAGCACAATAAATAACGGTAGCTTAAGGGGTAACTTTTTATTGGATTCATGGTGTCACGTGTAAATTGTTTATAGCAGTACGTTATTTAATTTTGGGAACGATCCGAACCCAAAGTAGTTTTGGTGTTGGGAAGGCGGTGGTCAGATAGTTGGTCAGTAAAGGCTTCACACCACACATTGCAGATTGCAATGGTAATGGTAGGGTAGGAGCTGAGATGAATTAGAAGAAACAGGATCACTTCTGGGAGATTAAAACAGGAATCGTTTAATATCCTATCCAATTCTAAAGCATCGCTCACTTCAATTAATTCCTTGCTCTCAAATAATTCAATTATGGATTTGGTTGAGATCTTCTTAAAGTACGATAGAATTTTTTTAGCTATATTGAGTATATAGATCAGTCTACTTACTAAGAATGTGTGTACTTGACGCATTTCTGTTTTCTAATTTATTTCTCCGATCCACTGATCCACTGATTCCACTAATTCATCCGATCATATTTCTCGTTCGAAAATTGCACGCGTTTTGCCTACCCATCAGGCGCGTTGTTTGAATGGGATACATGATCGGTACTCATCAAAGTTCGTGACGAATATTCTCTTTAATTATTTGTGCGAGAGAGAAAGAGAGAGCCTTCAGAGTTATTTATTAAGCTATTCCCTATATTAAGCCATTAAAACCTATTCCCTGATCCTGATTCTAACAGTTCATTCCACTAATTCATCCGATCACATTGCTCCTTCGAGAATCGCATGCGAATTGCCTACCCATTAGGCGCAAGCAATGATATCAATATCAGTGCTATAACAAATTGTAACCAAGTTATAATTTAACTAAATCAATTGATCACAGCAATCATTTGAAAGCTTAATACAATTTTAAACAATCTTATTGTTCATTCAAAGCTGCAGGCATCACTGAAACTCATTAAATTGGAATCCTTCGGATTTTATCACGATGAAGCAACACAAAAACTTCCCAAGTGCATCTGATGATGGTAAGGGCAATTCATCATTAACGGCGGTACAGCATAATGGAGCTGATTCCTAGAACTGACAGAATGCGCCTCAGGACTGAATGCTACCATGGCATAGGGAATGGGGTTATTGAAATGAATACTAACAAAGTGCGTACTCATTACGCAAAGGCTTTGGTAATAGTTGCAGCCAGCGAAAATACAATATAAATTCTCGAGATTTGCTGTCTATTTGCTTACACCGTTGCCTTGGGGTGTTGAATGGCCGCAACGTTGTTAGATGCAGAAAACCACAGAAATTTTAATCATTTCAGCCTGCGCCAATGTGGATGCGGGTTTATTTGAAAAGAAGCGTTCTAGTAGTTTAAGGGGTGAAGTATATTCGGAACCACTTGGATATAGGGTACATTTTGAAAAAGGGTTCATTCATATTTTAGTGAGCCATGTTGACACACAAAGCTCGAATTTAAGTATTTTTAAGGAAACTGTTGGATGTCGTTTCCCGATAAACAAGAATGGTTCCCAGAGGAACTTCGGGTGGATTTTGCTGTTGTGCTTTGAACTCCTTACACTTAACTAATCCTTAGATAACTTGAGCAAATTAGCCTGTCTTCTTTTTCCTACTGTAACGACCTTAAGAGTCATATTTAGTATTTCTGGCTTATGAAACTAAGTAGTTGGATAGTCAGTTCTCACTACGAAGGGATGGCCTAGATAGGATTCGAATTGAGTCATGATTAAGCCGGAAAAGGGAGGCTGATATGAGTATTTTCCTTCCGAAGACCACCAACAATTTCCACAAAACATCATCACCTATCACAACACATCAAAAACCTTACTTGTTGCATTGGTGCTGGTCCTCGCCACTGCTGCTAAGCGCAATGAAAAGTCGTGTCAAAAAAATGACTCGCTCAGAACCCACAGTACACAGTAAGCAGCAAATTGGCCCAACAACAGGCACAAAAGTACCCGCCCAGTGTGCCCCACACCCGTACATTGTTCCACGCTGTTCGTTGACGTTAAATTTAGGACGCAATTCGGTGCGCGAAATGCCTGCGGGCAAAACGGGGAAGGGTGGTGATGATGATACGTGAGCTAATAAAAATCGATCATCATCACGTGACCGGAATTGTGTTGTGGAAGGCAACGATTGCAACGATGAAGGTTATTAAGTCGATATCGCACCGGTACCGGGCAAACATCGAGGCCTTGTTCAAAAATCGCGATGAAAAGTCAGCTCGCAGTTGAAGGCGATGGTGCGCGAGTACACTTGGAAGTTAGGCTCGTTTGCACGTAATGGTATTTTTATGCTATCGTTACATCGCCCGCAGGGGGGCAGCGGGGTGGTGGGTGGGATGTAAGAAGGAAGCGAGGCCCATTGAAGTTGAGATTATCGAAATGCAAGTGCTCGTGTCGAGTGTTTGATTAGCGAGAATGGCGCAGGCTGCAGGAAAACATAAGGAAAAACTCGTTGAAAGCAGTCATTGTTGCAGCGTGTCTTCGTGCTAAGTTTTTGCTATGCAAGAGACAATGGGAAATAGTTTTTTCCTGCTTCTATTTCTGAGTGGGATACATGATCGATACTCTTAAATTTTTTTAATATTAGTGAGAGAAAGCCTTTTTTATCTATTAAGCTGAGGCCATTGAAAGCTTTTAAATTTTTTAAATAAATATCTTGAATATTGAGATCAGAATATGAGATTAAAGTCATGCAATCTTCTTGCTCGATAGTTTCAAATAGTAGTAAAGGTCCTTACAATAGCTCAAATCAGACAATATTAAAAAAATCGAGGTTTGGAAAAGTCTCTATTGAATGATTCGTCCTTCATTTTTGGAACCTGTCCAAAAAAGAGTAGTTGATACACCACACCACAAGAAGGGATATTCGTTTTTGTCCTCACCTTGTAGAATTAATGTTTGATTCCTTGTTGTTCCTTATGCTTTATTCTTTTCAGTTCTGATGACAGCACACCTGCACACTGATGCACACCACCTCTGCTACAGCCTCAACATCCCCCAGACCAGCGTCTCATCATGCAATACCTTCGGGATCGAGCATCAGCCACCAACCAACACAACACAACACTGCCGGTTCCGGATTGTGAGGTTGTAGAATTTACGGTTGAATCCTGAGTTTATACTGTTTCCGGCTCTACCATACCTCGCACTAGCGGCATAAGACTGCGACTGGCGCTCGCCACCCGTCCGCGATCCGGATGGTTGGAGGTTTTAAGTGAGTGTTATTTTTCTCAATTTGCCTTCAGCATATAAATGACAGCCGAGCGTCAGCCACCCACAACATGGTGTGGGAGGGGGGGGGGAGGGGTCTGTGGAAAATGGCGCCGTATCTGCGACTGTCGACAGGAACCGGAACTGGGAAAGCCGGGCAAGTGCTCCACAGCCAGGAGACACGCAAATGGGCGAAGAAATATGAGATCGTTATCGCAAAGAATGATTACGTGCCGTTGTTAGCATTTATTAGCAATGGTTGTGACACACACACCAGCAGCAGCAGCAGCAGCAGCGTGCCGTGCATGTGGCTGCCAGCCTTCCTATTTGTTGGTTCACATGTGTCTTTTCGTGGGGTTGGCAGAAAATGAAGGCGTTTCAAGAGACTGTTCCGTAAAATGTCACACGGTACGTTGTTTTTGCTCGTCGGCCACAAACGTATCACGGGTAGATTCCGCTGGTATCATTGCTCATGACATTGCCGTGACGTTTTATGACAGCTTTTTCCGGGGAGCGCTCGCGTATATCGCTTCTTGCGTCTATTTGCCGGAAAAGCTCCACCTAAACCCTCGATTGCAAATTGGAGAATAAGATGAGCAAAAGCTTGATTGTAACATAAATTCATTGTTATTCTCCTTTAAAGAACGAACGCCTTGGAAATCGACCTTCGAATCGATTATTGAAACAGCATTAGCATAAGCAAATGACTGTGAGTGCTGGCGAGTGGCAATATCCTGCGACGGAACACCATTTTCTCCACTTCAAATCAAAGGTCAAGGAAAGCGTCGACGCCTTTTGCAAAGGTTTCCATGGCAATGGAAAATAATATTTATTCTAACCATTTAACTCTACTTGAGGCAACTTTTTTTAAGTCTCAAAACGGTGATTCAAAGCACTTTCAAACACCTCCGCGAATCTATTTACGGGCACGGCTCACGTTCACGTGCAATCGGTTGAATTATTGACCACAAATCTTGCTGCTGCTCCAGCACGGCACTCGTGAATCACGTAACCAGGGGCCCATAATATATAGTTATTGTTTTCAGATTTGTGTACGAATTCCTACCCTTAACTCCGGGCCACCTGTCGAACGAGTCCAGAAATCGGAATGTACGCCCCCGAAAAAACTTCTCTCCCTGCAGTGGAGCCTGACTCCAAGGATCACCATATCACGCTGTGTTGTATGTGTGTGTGTCATAAATCTCAAGTTTTCGCCAAATGGCGAATTGATGAAGCACATCTATTAACGATCGTACAACTCGCTACCCACCCCATTACTACTAGCCTGACATTCTTCCTCCCTTAACTGCTCCTAATGAACTCTTTGCGGGGTCGCTTACGGATAGCAGCTACAGCGAGCTATACCGAGCGCTCTGATTAATGTGCTGCTGTATATGCTGCCAGTGTATAGGAAGGGGAGATGAGTGGGATGAAATATATTTCACGGACGTGTTCCGCCACAAAATGGCACAAAAATAAAGGGAGCTACTTTACGTTCACCAAGAAATACACTTCTTATACCTGTCACGCGGAACACATTAGCGGGTGGCCCTTACGCATCAAAATTATTCGCAAAACGGTTACCAAACGGAGTCGGTCCATTGCAACAAAGGAGCTGGACTTGAAAGAAAGTCCCTGGGCTTCAGATAAGAAGGCTTCAGAATCGCCGAACGACTCTGACGCAAATTTATAATGCTTGCGCCGAACGCCCATTGCCGGACGTTGAAGAAATGAAGTAATTATTCGTTGGGGTCGCGTTTTTTCGGTTTCTTTTTGTTGGTGGAAATTAAGAGTGAAAAAAAAGAAAAATACCAACCCCCGAGTCGGCTTGGCTGCGCTATCTCTTCCATCAACCCTGTTTTGGTCTTAAAGGCGGGTGCGGTCTTAAATCTAGCTTATCACCATCGTTATCACACCGGCACTGGTTTAGCATGAATCCTTTTTGCATTCCTGCCGGTGCTGCTGCCCAACAGTGCTCCAACGTGCTAACGTGTATGCTATGGATGGTCGGAGGGGGTGGTTGTTTTGCCGTTTGATGGTGGTCCACCACCATAAACCCACTCGAAACGTGCGCGAAGGGAAGGCTTCAATGGGCGCTCATTTCCATAGACTGTTTATTGCTGTTGGCCCTATTGTTTTGTGGTTTTTTAGCTAACCGCTCTATCAAAAAGCCGGTTGGTTCATTTTTCGCAAAGTCACTTGGGACGAGTGAAGGTGATGACGCTGTTTTCAGGGGGAAGCCGTGGCCGTCGTGTTTTACCTCCTCAACCATCGAAAAGCAATCGAAAATCGTGTAGGGGTTTGTCGGTGGCGTTGAAAGAATGGTGGATAATCAAAGGGATTGAACACTATTATCGTGATGAATGATCGCCGGCAACGTCATTCGTCTGCGATGGAAATGGACTGATCGGGCGGGATATGATTTCATGTTGGGAGTGTTTTATTTTTAGAATGTATTGATGGGAAAGTTATTATTTTTAATGGATCGCTTGCAGGGTTTCCTTGACGAGCTAGTGATGTTAAAGCCAGCTTTGGGCACTGCTCAACCTGGAGGGCAGAATTTATAGGCAAGATGGGACTCCGTTGAATTGGTGGACATCACTCAAGACTGGATTTGCGATTAACAGGAAGAACTTTTTCTTCTTTATGACCTGCCAATCCGTTTGCAAGAAACTTGGTTTCAGGACTACACGTCCTCGTCCGGTGTCATTCCCATAACGTGACCAGCCAACCGGAGTCTAGCGAATCCAATACCACCTCAGAAACCTTTTATTGCTAGATTTTGTTATTCAATTATACAATGTCAGGCAAAATTCAAAATATAGATCAATCGGAACAAGATCTGAAAGCCATTGGGACTTCGAATGATACAATTAAATGAAACACATTGGTCACAAACCATGTACAAAACGTAATCCGAAATTGCATAGCCCTCAGGGCAACTAATTTCCATTTATTTATCCTTCCCCAGCAATTCTCCACCGGTGAATTAGTGCTGCCAGTGTAAGACGCTAAGACATTGTTTCGTTCTCCCTTTTTTTTTTGACCAACTCCTTATGGTCGGTCTAATGAGCACACATTAAATCCGATACCTGTCATAAATGGTGGCAATAAATTTTAATTACTAGCACGCGGAACACATCACCAGAGCCGCCAAGTGACCCCCATGGGATGGTGCGCAGCAGAACACCGAACACACAGGCACACACAGCCACGGGGGGATTTGGTGTGGGGCCGGGGCGCGATAATGGAAAATCAATATTCGTGACATTGGCAGTGAAGCTACATTGGCGAAGATAGCAGTAGTAAAAGGGCTGTAATTAAAGTTTTCTTTCTCCTTTTTAGGGACGCGTCCATGGTTGGGTTTGATGTGGTGAAGTAGTTGCAGACCTATAAATTGGGAAGTCCTGCAGTTTGATAATCAATAGCAACTGGAAAAGGTGGAATAGTCACATCACCGTGTATGTGCACCTTTTTTAAAGCAATTTCTTCCTCGCATAGCTATTAAGAAGCTAGAAAAATTAGTACGAAGAATTATTATCCTCAAATTCCTTAAATTTCCAGCCTTTTAATCAGGAAAATCCTAGCAAGGACACCTCCTAAGGGTCGAGTTCTAGTTTTTGGCTGCTTGCTATTCAACCCACAGTGCACAAAATGCCTTCACGTATTTTCATCTCTGCCAGGAACGAGTGATGGTCATTTTACATCGTCCAACGATCGAAGTCCGTATATTCGAATGCTTCCCGTTGGCCACGCTCGAAATGGTTGGATGTTCTCTTGAGATGATTGGCATGATAAATTTTCTATCAACCGAAATCGATAGGATGCTGCATATCGTATGAATATTCCGTTGTGACGTAAGTGAGGCCATAGAATTGATTTACTATCGCCAAATTACTAATCACCAGCGAAATGACACATATTTAGACCTTCCGGGCCATCAATTAAGGCGTCAGTTAGCAGGCCTATCAGGACTCTCTAATTTGACCTTTTCATGGTAAAACCGTGACCATTTTCCTGATAAAGAAAAAATGCCGGCCCTGTTAATAGGTACCGATTTTTGCATCGATGTTTTTTGCGAACTCCTGTCGCTTCGTACATAATCGAATTTCATTCCACGAACTAACGAGTGACACGTCCCGGGACAAGTATCACAGGTTTTTGCTTCTTCATCTTCTCCATTACAAGTGTCCCTCTCGAGCTGTTGCGTCGAGAAGATCGGCAGTGAGCTGAAGAGCTGGAGGAGGATCATAATTAAGTAATTTGAGAAAGCGCCTGCGTGCGCACTACGGCAGGTCCCTTCTTTCTAAATTCCGACCGGGATGCTGGAGCTAGGCTAGGACCGTTGTTTCCCCCCAGCACGCTCAGTGTGGGGAATTAAAAATCATCAAAGGAAAAAATCACAAGAAGGTGGCTCTGTGTGTGCGAGTACGCGCGTGTGTGTGGCTCGTTTTTCTCCATTTAAAATATTGAATAAACATTCAACGCCACTAGGCACCGACGACGCCATTGATAACGAACAAAAATAGATCCAGCCCGAGGATACGCCTCATTGTTGTGTTTGATGTAATTTCTCTATTCGTTGGAAAATATGTGGAGCTTCGGAGGTGTGATCACGTTGTCATTGTTTAAGTAAATAATTTTCTAAATTTAATTTCATTCGCAAGCTGTTACTTTAATTTGTGGAAGCCTTATTGAGTTTTTGAGAGAGATTTATAGAGTTACTATTTTGAGGTAAATATGTTCTTGTTAAAATAATCTTTGAGGAAGAGGTTTTAAGGTAAGTCACAATGCTTTCCTGCTTTAAATTCTGTTTCGTTTTATTTATATACAATTCTTTTCTAACAATAATCGTTCTTTATAATTCTGGTAACATAACACCGCATATCGCAAGCACAGTTTTTCCAAAAACGCAACCTCCAACCATCTGGATTGTTGGAAATTGCTGTTTCGGCTGGTCTGGTGAGTGTGACGAAACTGAAACTTGTTGAACAATTAACGCGTGTAGAATTTCATCGCATTCCAACACTTTGCCAAAGTGCGGTAACACAGTTTCATGTTGAACGTGCTTTGCGAAGGGGTTTAGTTTCAGCACAGCACGGCCATGGAACTTGCAGACTGAAGTGTTTTGTAAGGATTGAACAAAACGTCTTACAAGCGGTAAAGCAAATCAAAGAGCGGGTTTCAGCAGCTGCACAGCTGTGTGCAAATAAAACAAAATACGTGTGAGACCATGTGAAGGAGAAACACAATTGTTTTAAGTGTGGAAAACATAAAAAACACTTAACACGCTCAAAATCACCGCCAGCGCGGTGACAAAGAAACGCGTAGAAAACTATATTGCGCTTGACCGATTAATAAGTGTTAACACTTAACAGTTCTTAATGATCTTGAGGCACGTTGAAGTGAGATGTTGTTTGATCCTGTGTGGAAATATGTTCCTTAACCGTTTAGTGCTACAGGGTTTCCCGAAGTTTTTTCGCGCGTTCCCAGGAATTTATGTTCTCGTCTCAGAATTTTTTGACTCGTTTTGTTTTTGAAGCATGATTTTTTACACGTTTTCAAAGATTTGAGACTTTGTTTACTGATTTTAGTTTCATTTAGATACGAAGCAACTTCAGGCTAATTGCTTGCTTGGAAAATTATAATAGCACTTAAAGTGACTTTTTACTAAGCTAGTAAAGATAATATGTTATTTATATTTATTATTTACTATGATTTTTTTTATTTACACACGGCAGGAACGGGTATAGAATCCTATTCAGATCGCTTCACTGGTTAATCCTGACAGGTCTAACTTTTCACGAGTCAATACAAGCTAAGAGAAGCCAACAAAGACATGCCTAGAGCTCTCGGGGCAGTGGAGCTATAAGCAAAGAAATAAAGATAAAGATATTTTAACAATATTTTACTATAGGTGGAGGGTAAAGAAAAATATTAAATTTTACTGTTATTCTTTCGACAAAAAGGTTTTTTTTTCGGGTTTGGTTTTCAGCAGTGATTGGACCGTACCTCTCTGAACACGAAGATGTTTCGTTTTCCTTCCAAATCATGTTAAAATTACGCTAGAAAACCTATTAATTTGCAGAGTTTTTTTTAACGGAAAAACGTATGATTTTGGTAATAAATTTATATAAATAATGTATAAACAATAATCATTATATTTAATATAATAATTAAGCAAGCAAGACGGCCAGGTCGTTCCCAATGATTAAAAAAATTGTAAAAAAACAGGAAAAAATATAACTGAGACTTTAATAAATAAATCCACAAATAAGAACCACCAATTATAAAAAAATGCAAGAAATTAACAAAATGTAATAGATAAACATATGAAAAAGTCATAATAAAAACGTTTTAAAATTGATAACAAAATAAAACAAAAGAGGAAAATTTTGTCACAATAAAACAAAAATACAAAACAAAATAAACAAATGCCTGCTGTAAAAAAATTAAGCAAAACTTTATCAAAATACCAGCAAAACAAAAAAAAACCTCATTAAAAGGATTTAAAAATAAAAATAAATGCTTTAAATAATAGAGCATTCAGAAAGAATCTTGTATTAGTCTGTAAGTTGTGGGGAACGCCTTTGGAAAACAACTCTACCGCTACACGCTTATCACCGCATGCCTTTCGAACACCTTCGAACGATGTGTAAATTTGCGTCATGAATTTCTTAAAGCCCATTCGCCACTACCCCGCCAGGTTGGTGTAAATTTACGTATGAAACGACCACAGCCCGCACGCTAGTTGGTGTGCCATCAGACGAGCAGCTCAACAGAAAAAAACATTGATTTTTTGTTCCTTTGCAAAATTTTCCGTCGTGTGTGTGTTGTGAAAAATACAATACAAGATTTTAAAAATGAATATGCTTACCACAAAACAGTGAACAAAAACACAAAAGTAGGATAAAGAAAAACACCTTCCGCAAAACACGCACAAACAAACCGTAGAAATGATACGGATGAAAGACGAGCAAAAAGAAAAAAAAGGAAACCAAAGCAACAAACAAAAAAAAAGCCATAGAAATCAAAGCAACTAAGCAGCACACGGTTCAGAGTTTCCATTTTTTTCTTCTCGCTTATGCGATAAACAACAACATTAGAATTTGTAGCGGTCGCGAAAACGGTTCCACCCAGGGTGGAAAACGACGACGCCAAGGAAGCCGAGGCCGTGAAACGCTTGGGAAAGATAAAAGAGCCACAGGGTAGAGGGTTGTGTTGGTCTCTCATTCCCGGTGGAGGTTGTTTTTTCTTTCTTTCTTTGGTTGCACGAGTTTATCGGATAAGAAACATTCAAAAAGCAGCGAGTAAAAGCAGTAAAACCGTATGTAAAGCACCGGGAAGAAATAAAATACGGAAGTAAAAACAGCGGCAACAATAACCGAACGAAGCGAAAGAAAGAAACTGGATGTTGTTTTGCACGCCAGCCGTTTTTGAGTGTCGTAAAATTTTACCATTCTCCAAACGGTTACGCAGCAGACCGTTCCGTCGGGTTGCATAATCGTGCGTCGGCATGTCGGCATTGAGGTGGCAGTTTTTGTGCTCCTTGGCTTACACAGCAGGCATTACACACTTTGTGTCGAAAAAAAGCAGTTTTAAACATTTACCACATGAATGGGAACGGGTGTCCCTTTTTTTGTAAGTGTTTGAGAATGGTTTCTTTGTGCTTAAAATAATTCTTTGGGAATGACTCACAGGCGAGAAGCACTAACTCATAAGCGATTAGTTCAACACTGGGTGCAAACTCTTTTGTTCCCACCCAAAATCCTTACGAAATGATCCATAGATGCAGCCGCAATTCGCTCGATGGTCAGCCGATTAATTAGCGTACCCCGTAAGACTTTTGCGTGGAAAGAAGTAGTGCTCCGAGCCAATTAAAACTGGACCAAACAAATTGCCCACTGTCCAAGCCGGATTTAGATCCAGCGGCACTGTTATCCGGTTACAGTAACGAGCATTGCCAGCAAAAACCCGCAGCTCCGTTGCCCAGGACCTGCGGGGCATGGGTCTCATGGTTTTTCCATTTTTGGTCCTTATCTATACATCTGGACGTAAATGGTTGCCTCGGTGTGCAGGAAAACAAGGGTCAATCCTTATCCGATGTAGCAACAAAAAGGGGGGAGCAACGAGTCATGTACCCAGGTACCCAAGGCAAGCTCGCTTTAACCTGATAGCTAGAATTTGACCGTTTAACACACCGTTTACCGTCACCAGTGTTGGGTCTGTTATTTTAGATACCGGATTGAGGAAAACACGAGAATAAAATAGTTACAATAACTACAACTCTAGCCAGTAAGAGACAGTGTCACACACGTCAAGGCCAGATCCCAATCTGTAAGTCCATATTCACCGGACTGCTGATTCACCGGTACGTGATTCAAGTGAAACTGTCGGAAGCTGTTGTTCTTGAAGCATCGAGCTCAGATTGGCAGATCGTGCAGATCTAGCAAAGTGCACACCTACCTCAGTAGCCCTCCAAACCCGAGCTTCCAGGCTTCACTGTGGCGAATGTTGACGAATTGTTCATGTGGAAGAACCAAACGCCATCATCCCCGCACAACATCGCCATCCAGTGATGACGTTCCAATCGGTTAGATGTAGTGTTTAGAGTGGTTTGTTTGCATTTGTGGTTAAGTGTTCGATGGACACTTCGGGGCAAGTCTCGTTACGCTTCACTACCCTTCCTGCTGGTGCGGGATCGATAGTGATGGCTGACTGCCGGCTCTACAAAAGGCCATCAATCGTTGGTATGATTGAATTTGATTCTGGTATTAATGGAATCGAGCATATTAATACCGAGAAATTGCAATCCACCTAATGCGACGCAGGATTGTGTTCCATGCTCGAATGGTTGACGGAACGTGGCCGAAGTACACATTAACTGTCATACAGGTATGGACTAAGCTTTGAAATGTCAAATTAGATTTGACAGTTGGAAGGAGCGTGCGGTACAAGGTTATATTGTACAATGGGAGATTCCTGATGCTTCATCAATATTTTTAATAAAAGGTCTCAAAGCTTATATGATATTGTGATATTTCAATTTGGGATAGTAATTAAATGCTGTAAAACTTCAATCTCTTTTATCTCAATAAATTGCAAAAGGGAGCAAAAAAGGGCGCCAAAATCGCCGACCAGAACTGTTCAAAGCAATAAAATAAACTAACCAACCTGTAACCAATGGCTGCACATTGCGTTGCATTTCAGAACCAATTTCCGAAACCATCAATCTCACGCCGATAGGTACGCGAGAAGGGGTTATTAGAATTGTTGGATGAGAAGCGAGAATGTGGGCCGAAACGCAACACACCGAAAAGAAAGCTAATAGCCCACTCGTCGTGATTCTGTTGATGGCTGGATGGCAACCAGGTGCACTGAGGAGCATAATAATAATCGATTGCTGCTGCTGCAACTGCATCGATACCGTATCTGCAATCATACTAATAACAGGGGTCTGATTGGTGACGGTTTGCCCGGGTGCATTCGACCCATCCGTGGACGGTCCCACTTTTCACACACCAATAAGCGTGATTTGATTGCAAAAATGTGTTTACTTTGTTAAGCGCGCGTGTGTGTGCGAGCTGGTTACACGTGGCCAACGAAACATGTTTGAAATTTTATGCTGGTTTCATTCGATTATTACAAACTAGCCGCGGAACAGATGAGGAGTGCTTGCTCAATATGACTCAAAATGAGCTTCATCATCACCACACCATCGATCGAGCTGCACTTTCCCACCGCACTTGAACTGCATTCTGGCTTAATCTTTCCGCAGCGCAGGTTAGCGCTTATTAACTTTCTGCGCCGAAAAATGCGATGAGAAGGTAATAAATATTCTCATTATCTTTCGACGACGCCACCGAGCCGGAATGGTGCATTTCAACGCTCGACAGACCGACGCAAAACCAACCACAACCGCCTTTCTTATCCCTGATGCTGGCATTTTAACCGGTGTCTTGCATCGGGTGCACCTTATCGGTTCATTGATTTAAATTGGTTCCGCCAAATAAGCTTTTTGCACCATTTCGTGCCATCGGTTCGGTTGACTTCGAAATGTGGCCCTTATTCGCAATCGAGTACTCCAAGCAGAAGTAGGAGGAAAAATTATTTCATTTGCACCTATTTTCAGTCTGCCTCCAGCTTCCGTAGTGAAAGCATGTGTTTCGCTCGGAAGCGTCCTTACGAATTATTTCTAAAGGCAGATAAGTGGTCATCGCTCTCGTGTGCTATTGCGTACCCAGCGCAAATACTCGTAGCGCACTAATCGGTGTTTCGTCTTCCCTCCGATATTCGCTCGGAGTTGTGCCGTTGCCTGTATCGATCAAGTGGTGATCGACGGTTGTTCTTAGTGTCGTGAGTGTGTGTACCTGTCTATCGTTGCGACAAACAAGCGTATCCACGCAGCGTGGTCGCATCGATCGACACTTGTACTCAGTGAGCGTGTGTGAGTGTGTGTGTTTATTTGTGCGTCGTGTGTCACGGTGAGTTATCCTTTTCACTCCTACCGTTGTATCCGGCTCTACCATGGGGGTAGAGCAGGATAATTCTGAGTCGGATCGGGAGGCTGAGCCCTGTAGAGAGGTGAAGAGAAAGCCAGGACGCCCTAAGGCTGCGCCTGCGACAAAAAAAGTGGCCTTAGAAGAAAGGCCATCTACTTCGAAGGCCTCGTGTAGTGCCCCGCTGGCATCTAGTGCCCCGCTGGCAAACAGTGCCCCGCTGACCCTGAATAATGAGCCACTATCCGAACACCGCGCGCGTGCTTACCCGCCGTCATGGGAGGGTAAGCCGTTTGTTTTCTTCATGCCGAGAATTAAACAGCTCGATGTAAGGACGATCGCGGCATCATTGTTCCGAAAATACCCAGGTGTTGCCGATGTGTTTCGGGTGCGCCCGAACAAGATTAGGGTCACCGCAAAGGACCGGGCTCAAGCCAACGTCATTGCGGCTGACCCAGATTTTACGGAGCACTACCGGGTTTATATTCCCGGTAGTCTGGTTGAAGTGACCGGCGTAATCGAGGATTTCGATTACCCGGAGGAGGATATTTTAAAATTCGGGGTGGGTGCATTTCTAGCACCAGATACCCCAAGGGTTAAAGTGCTTGAGGCAAAAAAGCTTTTTAAGCTAGACGCCTCATGCAAAAATGAGAAAAAATACATCCCGACCTCCTCCCTCCGGATTACGTTTGAGGGAACGGTACTTCCGCAGGCCCTCATCCTTGAAGGCCTCCGGATACCCATTGACCGGCCATACGTGCCAAGGGTGGCTACCTGCTCGAAGTGCAGCCGGATTGGACACGCCGATCCGTTCTGCACTCGCAAGACGTGCTGCGGGAAATGCAGAGGTGCGCATTCTACTGAAGAGTGCAAAGCTCCGTCCCAAAAATGCTCGCATTGTCGGGAGGAGTGGCATGAGGTAGTATTGTGCCCAGTGTATCGAAAACTCCAGAGGGAACAGACCAAAACGATAGCCGAGAGGGCACGCGGCTCTTACAGCGACGCCCTAAAAGGAGCGATCGCGTCAAACCCCTTTGC
Organism: Anopheles stephensi; assembly: GCF_013141755.1. NCBI lineage: Eukaryota > Metazoa > Arthropoda > Insecta > Diptera > Culicidae > Anopheles > Anopheles stephensi. The sequence continues at coordinate 61,852,138 of NC_050202.1, read as the reverse complement.
TGTGCTAGATAACACAGCTGCAAATGGCGAGACCAATCCGACTGCACTCGAGCAGGTGCCATTGAGATCGGCAAAAGTACTAAGAGTGCCTTACAAAAAGGTACAAAGGAAGGTACTTAAAACAAAAAACAAACCTTTGGCACCACAGCGCCACGCTAAAGTTTCCCCAACCGTCCCGAAACGCGACGCTGAGCCCAAAACTCCCGTCCCACAAATTGCCAGGAAGCAGCCCAAGAAGAAGCGATCTTCTCGGACCGAAGCTCCGGTGGAAAGCCTGGCTTTTCCGACGGAGCCCATGAGCTTCCCGAGAACTCCCACCCCGTCCCTGTCCGAGATCCTTGAGTCCCTCCTTTTGACCCTCAACCTCCCGCAGCATCTGCACATGATCGCAACTTGGGCCCTTCCTTTCCTGAAGGGGATGATCAAACAGTGGCTGGCTCAATGGCCATGCTTAAGTATGATGGTCCGTTTGGATGATTAATGGCTCCTACGGCTACTATCATACAGTGGAACTGTAGGAGTTTGCTTGGCAAGCTAAACTCCTTTAAAGCATTAGTGGGCGAACACAACTGCGATGTGTTTGCCCTCTGTGAAACTTGGCTATCGGATGAAATTAAATTAACCTTCCCGGGATATAATATAATCCGTGAAGATCGCGTTACTAGGGGTGGAGGGGTACTGATTGGTGTTCGAAAGGGTCACACTTTCACCAGAATACCCACCCCTAGACAAGAAATGATAGAAACTGTCGCAGTTAAGGCAAAACTGGGCGTTCTTCACGTGACAATTGCATCCATCTATATCCCCCCGATAGCCAATAATGAAAAAGAAAAAATTGAAAAGTTCAAAGAGGATCTTGGAAATTTAGCAGCTGTCTTGCCTGTACCGCTTTTGATCCTGGGAGACTTTAACTCTCATGGAATCGACTGGGGGTGCGAAAAGGATGACATTCGCACTCCTATCATCCGAGATTTCTGCGACAGATTTGGGTTTTCGATTATCAACTCAGGAGAGGCAACTAGGATGCAGACACCTCAAAGTAGGGCGAGTGCACTGGACCTGTCTCTATGTCCATCAGCAATGGCCCTGGATTTTAGTTGGAAGGTGATCCAGGACCCTATCGGCAGTGACCACTTGCCGATAGAAATTTCCTACATCAAGGGAGGATGTCCAGTAGAAGGAATCCCCGTTAAATGTGACTTAACGAGGAACATCGACTGGACGAGATACGGCGAATTAATAGCCGCTTCGCTTTCACTTGACTTGGAAGATTTGTCTCCTGTCAAGGAGTACGAAAAACTTGTTTCAATCATAAACAAGTGCGCCCTTGAGGCCCAAACAAGGCGCTCCCACCAAGCAAGGACATTTAAAAAACCTCCCACTCCTTGGTGGGACAAGGATTGCCAAGCGGCTTTCACCAAGAAGCGTGAGGCATTTAAAGCCTTCCGGGACACGGGCTCGAGGTCTTTATATGAAAAATATAAAGGACTGGAGAGAACGTGCAAAAACCTGTTGAAGGCGAAGAAAAAGGGTTATTGGCGTAGATACGTCAATAATCTAGACCCTGCCACTTCACTTAATTCGCTTTGGAGAATGGCTAGAAGGATGCGAAACAGCAACAACATCAATGAGAGCGAAAGCTTTTCTGGCGAGTGGCTGTATGAATTTGCCCACAAGCTTTGTCCCGATTTCGTTCCTGCGCAAAGCTTTACACAACATGCGCCTGGTAGTGACCCTAGGATGGATTCACCGTTCTCAATGGTAGAGCTGTCACTTGCTCTCCTATCAAGCAAAAATTCCTCCCCAGGTCTGGATCAGATTGGTAGCAAATTGCTTCAAAATCTGCCCGACATAGGGAGGAAACGTCTGTTAAGCATCTTTAACAATATGTTGGAGGTCAACAGCGTTCCGCAAGAGTGGAGAGAAGTGAAAGTTGTCACTATCTTGAAGCCTGGCAAACCGCCATCAAGACACGATTCGTATCGGCCAATATCGTTACTGTCGTGTCTGAGGAAACTCCTTGAAAGGATGATTCTTTTTCGGTTAGAAGAATGGTTGGAATCAAACAACCTTCTCTCGAATACCCAGTTTGGTTTTCGTAAAGCCAGGGGTACTAATGACTGCTTAGCCCTTCTGGTAACAGAAATAGAGCTTGCTCGTGCGCGCAAGCAAAACATGGGATCTATTTTCCTGGATATACAGGGGGCATTTGACTCAGTATCACCATACAAGCTGAGTCAAAAATTAGAAAATGTGGGGCTGGGTCCAAAGTTGAACAACTTTCTGTTCAACCTTTTGTCGGAGAAAGCTATGTATTTCAACAATGGTCATGTTCAGCTAAAGCGGACCAGTTTCCATGGACTAGCACAAGGGTCCTGCTTGAGCCCCCTGCTATATAACTTCTATGTCAGTGAAATAGATTCTTGCCTAGCTCCGAACTGCAGCATTAGACAATTAGCAGACGACGGCGTAATATCTTTTGCAAGCAGGGACGCCGCCGAAATACAACTGGCTTTACAAACCACTTTGGACAACCTTTCCGAGTGGTCTGAAAACCTTGGTATCAAGTTCTCTGCAAAGAAAACTGAGATGGTAGTCTTTTCTCCTTTCAGCGACACGCCGAAAAACAGGGAGAAAAGACTATTTGACCCGAAAATTGATGTCTTTTTGTACGGTCAAAAGATATCAACTACCGACAATTTTCGATACCTTGGTGTTTGGTTCAATTCAAGGCTGAACTGGAGTACACACATCACCCATCTGGTGCAAAAATGCGGTAAAAGAATCAACTTTCTAAGGACAGTCACAGGATTCTGGTGGGGCGCACATCCATCAGACGTCCTGCGACTGTATAAGACAACGGTACTATCCGTGTTGGAATATGGCAGCATATGCTTCCATTGGGCATCCAACACGCATATCCTCAAACTGGAGAGGCTACAGTATCGTTGTCTTAGACTCGCACTAGGGAGCATGAAATCAACACACAACATGTCCCTAGAAGTGATGACCGGAGTGATGCCGCTGAAACTACGTTTTGAAATGCTGTCGCTTCGCCTTCTAGTCCGTTCTTCAGTATCAAATCCCTTGATCGAAGAAAATTTTAAAGCGCTTCTAGAGACAGGTTCTAAGAGCAAAATCTTGAAGATCTATGAAGATTTTGTTGCCCTACAAGTGCATCCTAGCGCTCCACAGGCATTAAACCGTGCTGCCCTTCCTGAGACCTACAGTTCCCTTTTAACAACAGATTCCTCGTTGCACGAGGAAATTAAGACCATACCGAATGATCTTCGCCCGATGGTAGTTCCGGGCATTTTCAGGGATAAGTATGGCCATTTAGACCAAAGTAGCCAGTATTATACTGATGGATCATCCTCTAAGGAAGGCACCGGCTTCGGCGTTTTTAGTGAGTCCGCCGAAGCATTTTTCAAATTGCGGGAGCCGTGTAGTGTCTACACCGCAGAACTAGCCGCAATCTTGTACGCACTATTGATTATAGCAGCGAGACCTTCGGATCAGTACTTCATCTTTACAGATAGCCTTAGCGCTATTGAAGCACTAAGATCCCCGAAGGCTGTTAAGAGCCAGGATTTCCTTGTCATTAAAATCATAGAATTGCTTGGCTCCATGTTCGACAAGGCGTTCAGGATTTCGCTAATTTGGGTACCTTCTCATTGTGGAATTCCCGGCAACGAGAAGGCAGACTCACTGGCCAAAACAGGCGTCCAACAAGGCGCATTTTACGACCGTCCGATCTCGGCCCGAGAGTTTCTTCGCCTACCACAGCAACTTTTCCTGTCTCGCTGGCAGAGCATGTGGGAGGCGGATGATCTCGGGCGATTCCTTTTCTCGATCTCTCCGCAAGTGTCCCTGCGGCCTTGGTTCGGTGGGCTCTCTGTAGACCGGGCATTCATACGCATGATGTCTCGACTTATGTCGAATCATTTCGCGTTGAATGCTCATCTTCAGCGTATAACTCTGGCTCAGACGAAGGTGTGTGGCTGCGGTGACGGATTTCACGATGTGGATCACCTTCTGTGGTCCTGCGTGGAGTTTGAAACCGCAAGACCCTCCTTGTTGAGCGCAGTCGAGAGCATCGGCAGACGACCGGGTATAGAAATAAGAGAAGTGTTGGCAACTAGGGACCTCGCCTACATGAGGCTCGTCTACCGATTCGCCAGAGACAACGGTCTTATCCTTTGATTCCACATCCCTATTATCCTTCCAATCCACATCCGCCACTCCTTTTGTTATATGTTGTGTTGTCTTTGTGGTAAGTGTTTTATGTAGTGCAACGGGTATTGCGTTGACCGGGCTGTATAATTCGAGGGCGATGTCCATACTGCCGTAAAAGGAGGCAGGCTTTTTCGTCTGTAGCAGTGTGCTGCAAGTTAGCCCAGCTTTGATACGGCGGGTCCACCTGTGTTGGTGCTGGGCTCGGGAGTGGTCGACGGGTACAGCCTCGTAAACAGTGGAGTCACTCCAGCTGTTGCGAGATGGAATCCGCCGATCGCTTTTGAGTCCGATGTTGACTTGGTCGATCATAGGCTGTGTCATGGCTGGGCTACTTGGAGAACATTGCACGCAGAAAAATTCATGTTTGTACTGTCCAAATAACTGTGCTTGTTTGTTTCAGTCCAGATCCACATCACACACTTCAATAGTCAACCGGAGCGAACCAACCCCCATCGAAGCCATAGCCACAGCAATAGAACCGGACCAAAAAAAACTTACAACACACACACATACCCTCACAATAGAAATGGACAGCAACCACCCATTTTCCCTGCACAACCGAGCATGCCCGGGATATGGCAAATAACTAGGAGGAAATGCCTAGTTAATTTTGTTAATTGTTTTTTATGCGTGAATATAATTCACAGTCACCACATGCGGTGGTGACAATACGGCATCGGACCGTAATACTCAATAAATAAATAAAATAAATAAATAAATGCACCTATTTTCCTTTTTCTTTTCTCTGGCCATTCTGGTGGTCTTTTTCTCGGAGGAAAGATAATTTTCCGCTTGTTTTTTGGTGGGGGATCGTTCGTTAACTTCGATAAGGCAGCCACTTTCGGTGGTTTGGTGCATGATGCTTTGCAATGGGTGGGACTTTTTACATCGTTAAAATGAACGCTTTCCTTTGTTGTAGATTGTTCGGGTTTCGAATTCTTTGTTTCAAGGAATTGGCCGAATAGTTCTGGAAAAAAGCAGACCACACGATATGCACTCAACGATGTGGAGCAAACGTTCTCTTTTATGGTGGAATGGTCACAACGATTAAAAATTGCAGTCTTTTTTTCTTAATAATTTTATTCTAGGTTTTCAGAAGTACTCAGGTCCGTTAGAACTAGAAACAGATAGTAGCTTCTCGCAAAAAATACAAAAAAAAAATTTGCGGATCAGCCAAAGAGCGGAAGGAGCGGCCACTCGGGGCCTCATCGGTCTGGGGGGCCTCGTCGGCGAGGGAAATCCTGTTGTTTTCTCTTAAATCACAATTAGATGGGCTTCGACTGCCAATCCGCACGGGCCTCCAAATATCTTGACCCATCACTGCCCAATTGATTTCGTATGACGCTTAGAATAAGCCCACAAGAAAATTCCCACAAGAAATCGTGCTAACCACTGACGATCCATATAGTTGGTTTATGATATTTTCTGCATATCCATGAGAGGCATGATCTGAAATACCCAAAGTCACTTTTTCCTGAAGGTAAAAGTTCAACATTCGAAAAATTTAAGGTGGTCAATCCATCTTACATTTATTTTGGTTATTCTGTGCGTTTATGAGCAATCAATTACTATTCGGTCTTGAATATACCATTATTGCGCAACATCACAACAAGACAACATTATTATTATGGCCGCTGGTGACAAAGGTTGGCTAGCAGATGAAGCTCTTTATCGGGGGAATCATATTGACAAGTGTCATCACTCGCTTGTTCCGAGTGATAAGCTAAGTCTGAGTCGCGAGTCTGAGTGACAGGAAGTTTACAATAACGTTCTCGATCATGTCCACGATATTTTTCACCATTTGGGGCTTGTTACCTTAGTCTTTCAATGGGTAACACCTAGCTGTGAGGTTCTGAGAGCTTCTATCAATTAAAGGACCCCGATTCTTTAGCGGGTTTCGTATAATATCTTCAATAGTCCTCTAATTATTGGGTGGCTATCTGAGTAATAGCTTTAACATGTTAGGCAGCTTTCACACGTCCCTACAATGCAAGCGAGACGTCTTGCTTGAACGTCTCACTTTAATGCATTAGTGGAAGTCTCGATTGCAAAATACGCACGTGCGAAAGGCACTTTAGATGGCAAGATTCCAAGGGACTTTGGCCAAGCTTACAGGGAACTCGATACTGGGAAGTGCGTCACTGCGTCCTTAGAAGTGCATCACCATTTCCAGCGCATTTCCTCGTGCATAAACCACGTTTTGCGTGCAAATCTTACATTGGATTTTGAGGCAAATTTGAAAAAGAGATTGAAATTCTATTTGAGATACCTGAAACTTCAATTTAACTGATAACGCAGTAATATTTTGTCTGCATCTAATTTTTCCTTATTTTGTTATTTTATTTTATATGATAGCAATTGTCTCTAACTTCTTCAAAGTAACTACTAAAAGACACGGTTCTTCTAGCAAAGGTAAAAAATAAAAGACAACTACTTCTCGTGCTGTTAATTTCGTGTATTAATTAACTACTAACTTAATCAGCACTTGTTATCCAACTGTCCAAAAAACACACACACGCACCAACACTATCGACCTAGGCCGCAATCGATCCCCCGTTCGGTTTGACCTGGTTTTGCGGTGCGTAAAATCGATACTACTACTACTCGATGTTTCATTAGCCCGGGCGTCAGTTCAGTTCCTTGAAACGCCCCCGGTGCACGAACCACACATCAACAAGACACACTACACCAAATAAAAATGAAACTCGCAACACAACACGAAATACCGTTTCCGAAAAACCTCAACAGCTCAATCGATTTTCCATGGGGCATGGCGTGGTACAGGGCAACCGTTCCCACCGGGGGAGCGATTAATAATTTAATTTTCACCAATCCAATTGCGATCATAATTAGCCTATTGATTTCCAGCAGCACCTGCAGCAGAAAGCGCTACACGGAGCGGAACGGTTCGGTCGGAAGCAATTGCACGAAACGGAATTTAATTGAGCGATATGAAACTTACACCGACACACGTCAGTGTGACCGTGGCCGTACGATCGGTCGGTTGGTCGGTGGATGTCAGCTGTCAAGCAGACGGCAATTCCTTACGTTCCGTTTTGTGTAATTGGTTGAGCATCGAGCTTAATGGAATTGTTTCATTACGTCCCACTGCTTAGAATGAAAACGAGAATTTCGAACGTTTCGACGCTCGGGAGCAGAATATTAGAAGGCGATCGTTCGAGGCGTACCATAGCTTTCCACCGACTCGTTTTAATCGATTTTGAGACGGCGTATCGGAAAGGAAAATGTTTGATTTATTGATGAAGACGTGTGTGCCTGCTACTAAGTTGTCCGCATGCACACTATCCTGGGTCGTTTCAATCGTCGGCACGCCTCGCTATTTGTTCCACTACAAAACGCACCACCACCGACCGGAAAAGTCAAGTGTTGTGCAATCAACTTTTTATGTTTACGCACACGATCAACGGCTTGAGCTTAACGAGCGAAGGCTGCGTCTTCATCCGGGTTCGGGGAAAACTTCCCATCGGGACCCGTGGTGAGAAGGCGAAAAGTTAAGCCTCTCACTGCTGCTCTCCGTTACACCGGAAGAATTTCTTCCAGCCCCGGCAATCCGATGGCAACTATTTGTTCTGCAAATAGACACATTATTTTAGCTTATCACCCCGCACCGCACATGGTGGTCCATTTCCATTGGCCAAGTTCTATCCCCACCCATGCGCCCATAACTTCACGTACGTTCGATTGGCAATAGTTCCTGTCTGTTGGTCCAGAACGCCCGGTCGGTTCGTTCTAGACGTCGACGGTTTTATTTAACAGCCGGTGGTAAAATATGGTGCACCTCATGACCAGCTGTCACGTTTCGTGTGAAGCCCGGGCGATAAATAGCATAATTTTATTTCATCGTACGTGTGGACTGCGTGTGTGTGTGTCTGTGTGCTGGAGAGGGTGGTGTTGGGAAATTAAACAAAGGGGGGATATTACACATGCCGGCACATAACACTACCGGTGCATTAGTGAGAGTGGAGCGAAAGTGTTTTGCCACCCCAAATGTTGTATGTAAACGAACCTTGGTGACTTTTAGTATTTTGAGAATTTTTTTTAGTAAACAGTAATTATGATAAATTTGATAAACATCCAGCTATTTGGCAAGGATAATCGATGTTTAAAAAAATACTAATTAATAATAAAATATTTTATAAAATATCGATGACTTTTTAGGGTCGAACATTTTAACGCTAATATAATTGACCACCAGAAAGGTCATAGGTGTGGGCTAATGTAGTTGAAAATATGCTAATTAACATTTTTACAGATTTTTCGGAGCTGCCATCAATACTGCCGACGCCCGTTGAAACTTTTCTCATTAAGGATCAATCTCTTTGCGCTGAGTAGAATTCATAAATTCAGGTTTTATTTCTCATTTTGTTCCTTTCGCTTCTTTCTTCGCTCTGCTTTCGTCTGCATAAATCCACCGCGCCACCATCGATAATTAGCACTGTTCGGCTGTGGTGGTGCGACTTGCCTGCATAATGAATGCATTTATTAAAAATTGAACCATTTCGTGGCTGATTTTTTCGCGGCTTTCGATTACCTTGTTGGGACTATGGCGATAGCATTATTGATAATGGGGATTATTTTCTCAAAATATAAAAGAAAGTGTCAATTTTTAAACTTTTAAACAATCCAAATTTTTGAAACTTTGATAATGGATGGTTTGAAGTTAGACGATGAATATTGTTCCCTGTTTTATTTTTTCAAAACATACAGTGTGTTTAAATGAGTTTTGAGCAATTCCCCAGAGGCAAAAATTTAAGCAATATTATCATTTAGGTCTTTATTGCGCCTACTGCCCCGATCCGGATCCGGAACCTGGTGCAGGAGCCCGGGCAGCTGTATTTCCGGACTGTAAATGGACTTTATTATCTCCACTAGTTCCATCTTTTTGTTTCTGGACGTTCGATTAGTATCACGTCCAACTTCCCCACTGTTTCAAACAAAATAGTCCAAATAGTTAAGATCCGACAAGTTTGGAGGCCACCACATCGTACCAATTGTCAGCCAGCCATTTGATTTTTTTTTGTAGCCGTATGGAAAGGTAAGTAATGTTGCTGGAACACATAGAGCCTACCATTGGCCACTTCATTGATCCTAGACTTCTCTAGATCCTAGAGCGGCCTAAATCTAGAGACCTAATTAAATAATCTAGACCTAATTGCGAAGCGTCGCTTCGAACGCAATCTTGTCATCGAGAATGATTTCTTCTTCTTGCTACTTCTTCGAAATCACCGATTTTTATAATAAATGACCGACATGAATAACAAACATAACCGTTCAAATTAACCTTGAGCACCCTATATGCGCAGCTTACACCCGTGAGGTAGTGCTCGAGCACTTCGACACACCCACCATGGTCCCGCAAATCGACCGTGGCCACCTTGAATTATAAAACGACAAAACCACATGATCTCGTCTCCATTGGGCTTCATGAATGAGCAGCCGAGCTCACAAATCTCAATTTTGGGCGAACGATTTCCTGAACACCACACGGGAGACACACACCCGAACACAACGGAGCCCAAAAAAACCACCACAAAACGTCAGGTGTGGTTTTACGATTTTTCATTCACAGTTTCAGCATCCTCGTTGCAAAAAACCCCAAGCAAAACGATACGTTAAATGTTCCATTCAGAATAGCTCAACAGATTTGGAAGATTGGTAAGCTGATAGTATTGGCCACCACCGGCGCGCGCCGGGTGTGGTCAGATGTGGATCTGTAAGCAAACCCAACCGCAAACAGCAGATCAACAATCGAATCGGGCTTGATGGAAATGGAACGTTGAATTTGCTCGCTCGCAACCTTTACGGTGAAAAGCCAATGTGTCACGCGAACAGGAAGGGAGAGTGTGTGTGTATTGTTGTAACGTCGAACTTGAATAATTGCATTAAAATTGTAGCACAACCACCCTTCCGGCATTCGGCTTCCGGGGCTGGGCACCAATAAGCAAATAAACACCAAGCTCAAACTTTAGTGTTCTTCATTGTCGGTTTTAAAATGGTTGTTTACGGTGTTGTTGGATTGTTTTCACAAACTTTTGCTTCTGAGCTTGGTAAAAGGGAAGCCTTTTGTCGATCGATCATCGATCCGATGGAGGGGAATGGGACGGAGCAGAATAATTGGTATTGGGGAGCTAGTAAGCTTTCAATATTTAATTTGTCTGGCTGGTGATTGAGCTGTGGGTGAAAATGGTGCGCTTTAGTTTGGAAGTAAAGCCCGGCACAAAGAGATTATAAATAAATCAAACGACAGTCAACAGTTAGTGAATGGTTCTTTTAGCTAGCTTGGGAACTGTTCAATCCTCAATCCTAGTCATTCATGGAGTCTTGTCTGCCAAGAGACCTTCTGGCCTTAAAGACCTCGTCTTCTATGAGGTCTCGACAACCATTGGACCTCAGCCACGAAGAGACCACGCCGTGAAGTGTCTTCCAGAGACCTTACTGTCCGAATGACTAACCATGCGATCTCCTCCAGATCCTTGTCGTCTAAGCGATCTTGAAGTCTTAAAATAAGTCCACAATACGCGAAACGTTCCAGATTTTCACAATGTTCCTCCCAATTCCATACTCCTACATGTCATTCGAGTGCCAAAGGATCGAGATTCCGATTAACCCAAGTTCCTCATTTCAATGCCCGCAGGCACACCATCCTTCATCCATCGGACTTGTTGCACTGCACCGTACGAAAGCACTTTAAGCCACCACCTGCAGCGTGCTGCATGTAATATGCGATGCGTTGTAATTTGATCACTCCCGTAGACAACAGAAGCCTGCACAAAGGAACGCATCACTTTAGGGCAGAAATAAAAGGGCCAAAGTGCGAGCAGCGTGGGGCTGCCCTATAGCCCATTGCTCTCCACGCGGTTTTTGTGTAAAGTTGTGACTGACGTACCACCGTCTTCACGCTCACACCTTTTGCCCCGTGTGGTGTGTGTGTGTGTGTGCGTAAATATTCCCATTTCGCGCCGAAGCGGGCACAATCTGTATTATTTTACAAGCATCCATCAGCCGTGCCTGTCAGTGCCAGAGACAACGGGATCCAATTTTTCTTTTCCCCGCACACCGTGCTCGGGTTGTCGTTGTAGATTGGATGTGTTGTGCTCTTCACACAACAAATTCCTCACTCGACATCCATTGTTTTATTCGATTGTCAACCTGCCCCGACGGTGTGACAGACGCTTGTGTCACTTCCTATAGTGGTACACGGCAACCCTTGTCGTGGCATCCTGTCATAAGGTGCGTCATCATCATCACTATGACCTGTCCCCATCGCAGGGCAACGACTAGAAGCGTGTTGCTCGAGCGTATTGTAAGCGGTTGCGAAAGAACCTCCTGGGTTTTGATGTGTGTGTGTGTGTGTGTCTTTGCCATCAAATGCCCCAAAGGTATCGCAAATCTTCCGAGACGGGGGTGCGGAAGCGACAAGGGTGACGACGACGAGCTGCGAAAACGACTATCATAAAAGCGGCACCTTAGGACTCCAATTAACCCGCCTGCATGGTTTCACCAGCCCTGGCAAGCGTCCTGCCATCCTGAAGCTGAAACACTGCAGAATCCTCATCCTGAAAGCGGGTCGTGCGAGGCGCCCACTTGACGAAACCTACTATCAAATCATAAATGTGTTGTTGTACGTTGTGTATGCGATGAAACATAATTAAAGCAGATTTCCTGAACCTCTCGGCACACGGAACCCGGGCGATTCCGGCGAAACGACAAACGATCCGACGACATGTTAATCGCTAGCCTTCAGGCTCACACTGAACGCGATGGGCAGCGAAACATTTGGCCGTTTGCCATCGGACGCGCGTGCACACAAAACTAGTCGTTGATTTACGGCGACGACGACGTGGCTTCGGGGAAGAAATCAATTAGACCTTTCGAGAGTGCGGTCTTTGATTTTCGGTTCTCTAATCCTTCGCGCAATAGCATCGCGGCGATAGATCATCTCGCCGATCCGTCCCAGGTAACGCTGATCGACTCCACCGATCAACTGGCTTGCGGTTTTGGTCGTTGTGGCGCATCACGGATTTCTAGGAAGGGAACGAGAACGTGCATGCGAAAACCTGGCGCTGCATGCAGAGAACGCACCAACTTGAGTGCTAATGAGTGACAATTTATTCACCAGCACAAAGCGCATATGGACGAGAAGTGGTCAAGCATTATGCCACCGCACGGTTGAGAAACAAAAAGAGAGGTCTTTTTTATAGTTTATCCCGATGCTTTCTATATGCCATGGCGTTGCATAAATGGCTTTTTTGCGAAAAAGTGGTCCAGATTCTAGCAGGATGCAACAATGTTTCCGTCACACACAATGTCACAAGAAAGTAGAGCATTCTACAACGACACAAAAGCTCCTCAGGTTGTTGGTGTCATTATCACTCAAGTTAATAAGAAAATAGCAATTAGTACATGAATTCTTTCCCCAACAGAATCAATCAGAATTGGGTTCGTCCCAGTGATGCTACAGGTTGAATGAAATCGCTTGGGAATAGGAGCGCTCCAATTAAGCTGCTTTGCTGGGGAGCATCGGAAGTAAAAGCTGGTCGTAAAAAGAATGCTTAGATTCAACAAAATTAGAAAGAACAGTGACACAGTGACCGATAGGAGCTGACGTTGTCGAAGACGGAACGATGGCCACTAACGAGAGGAGTTATTTAGGATTAGTGGTAATTAGGTTTGCGTTCTCAAGGATTTGAAACCGAACATCAATTAGGAAGTATTAAAAGAACCTATTCCAGAGCTTTTTCTAGCAGTGCTGCTTACCATGTAATAACCACTCTAATATTAAAAATATTAACACTTTAATATCCGATCCTTCGACTTCTGTTACGTATAACCATTCCAATATTTGGTAGAAGTAATATAAACATGTAAACTTTCAGTACAAAATTCGATTTCTCTCTGAAAATTACTAATGTCAATTGTAAATTATATTTATAAATTAAATACAGTCCTTAACACAACTATACGAGCACCAGCTTTTAAGCATAAGAGAAGAACTAGTAAAGTAAGCTAAACACGATGTTCTAGTAAGTTCAAGAGAAACACAAAACAGACATATTATCTATAATGTAATATTGTGTCTGTTTTAAAATACTTGTTACAGAGTAGGATGTTTGATTAATATTAATTGCTTCTATTAATCGTCATATCCCAGACAGTCCTTTTCACATACATTAAAGCTTAACCATATCTTATGTTTCCCTAATTGCAACCATCTAGGCGCATAGTCGCAACACTTCATGAAAATGATTAAGAGATAGGTAGAATCGATTTCTTATGTGATCATATGATAGAATAATTTTTACAAAATTTCTCAAGGTTTTTTTCCTTCTGCCTCAGCGTTCATTTTCACACACTCACACACGCTTGTTGGTCGAAAATTTCATTTGAATCCTTTGAAGCAACATACTAGTAGACGTAACTCATTCGGTCAAAAAATAGGAGAAACTCCCAAACAAAAGTGTCTTTCCATTAGATTATTTTAATTCTAAAGCTATTGTTATTTCAAACCATATTATGAAAAGAAATATCTCGAGTTCACCATCTCCCAAATTTGCCAAAAGCTTCGATTGGAACGTTAAACTTTCAAAGTCAGCCAAACATATTTGCTTACCCCACATGGTAAGGTATAAGCAAATATTGCTCCAGATGCTCGCAACGCCGGTCGAAGGTTTCTCCACCACGGTCAAATCTAGCAGTTCAGAGAGATGAAAAGTTGTGCACTGAAGTGTGCATAGCAGTCCCACTGCTGGCAACCACGTACCGAAACGACTCGAATCCGTTTTCAAATTAGAACCATTGTAATGATGAACTCCGGTACTCTCTCTCTCTCTCGTTTGTATATCCCCCGGGGGAAAGGAAAAAGGACCCCACGACATCGACGAGGTCATCGCTCGTGTTAGATGCTCGAATGCATCTCTATGAAGCGAACATAGCGTAGGTAGCGAGATAGTTGTTCAGCTGCTGGCCGGAAGCTATTCACCAACTTCGTACATGAAATCTGGTGCTTACTTTTTGCTCGCGAGCTCTTTGTTATCCTGGTTACGGTTGGCGCCTGAGGACTTATTATTGTTTCGTCACAGACCGAACAACATGCGAGCACGTGAGATGCTCCCCCGGTGGGGTTAGAAAGATGGGTGGAACAACAAAAGTGGTGGAACACCTTTCAAGTTGTTTTCTAATTACTGAAAGGCGATGTACTCTCGAGGACGCTACACCAGCCACACAGATTGGCTGTTGTTTTACCGAAAAGAAGTGAGAGCTACTGAAGGATTGTTTTGTGTTCTGCGAGTGGGTTCCAAGCTCTAGCACTGTCAAATTTTATTATCTACCAAACGGGTAGGCCTACATCAAACAATCGCTTGTTAGGCGGTTAGTTTTCCACACTAACAGTATTTTGTTCTATTTTTGGAAAGCTCCCGAGGAATCGCGGTGAAAGCTGATTAACTTTTTTTTACCAACCTACGTGCCAAACGTCATCGGGAGCTTTTGTCAGATGAAGTGGAAACGGTAGTGATTGGGAAACTGGCCGCCGGCAACGCATTCTATTGTTCTCCGGCCGTCCCTACTCTTGTTCGCCTTATCACGGCAATGGGTCCTGCCATTATTAGCGGCAGCCATTTTATCATCATGCATTACAGCTTTTCAACAGTGCTCTGAACTGGGACGAACGACCCGTGGGGGGGCGTGGCTTGTAATGACGAACCGAGGTTGTGGTGGACAGAGTGTACAATACCTTAAAATCCTGCCCTCCACGCTGACCGGTTCCTTACCGGAGGTTATTTGTCCGAAACAGAAGCCATCCAGGGTAAGTTCGCTACCGGGACAATGGGGGAGGCAAAAGCGACCGAGCTGCCAGGGATGCAATGGTGGCCGGCAGGATATGTTTTCACACAATGCGCATTGTTGCTGGCTGTTCGTTCGGCGGCCGACCTGCGAATGGCTTTTGTTCTTAGCTTTGCCACCGCAAGTGTATGTAGGGCGTCGAGCAAACAAAACACAGTTTCGGGGCCGCATGGGACAGCCTCCGGGGGATGAGATAAGTGGGGGAGAGTGTGTTGAACAACGTTACGTTGTTTACGGGAAGGCACGTCTCGCATCATTACTCGGATAAGTTATCGGGACGAGGTACAGATTCGTCTGTGTTTTTTGTGTGTGTGTCCTATGTGCTCCACATTCCCACTGCCTATTGTTTGGTTTGTGTTCTCATACGAATGGCAAACAAAAAACTTAAGTTCAACGACCCCATTGGGCCTGACGGTCCTTTCACTGTGGTTGGTTTCAGGGTTTTTTTTGTACGTGAAGAAATCTTTGTCTTGACCTCCTCAGCATCCTTTCTCAGCGAAGTTACGACCGGAGACGCTTCAATGTGGGCTTGACCAGGTACGTGACAATCGCCCTCGGTGGGATTTGTGTGTGTGTGTGTGTGTATGTGTTTGGGTCGTAAATTCATTACTGATTCTATTGCTTGCAAATGATGACCGTGCCCTGCCACAGCTCATTCCCACTGCAACACAATCTAGAAAGGTTATAAAATGCCCAACGATGTCCTGCGCACTGTCGTAAAAGACTTACTCGCGGTTTGATGTAGCTGTGTGTCTGTCCCGTATGTTGAATGTAATTCTACATGAGCGTAATTTTACTAGCCGCGTCGGGAATGATGAATGGAAGTCGGACTGACCATGGCGGTTCACGACACTCGTAACAGCGTTCACGTCCTCGAGCAAAGCGTCCAATTACATGTGTGACGAGTTGCATGAGTTGCAAACTTGGTCATCGATCGCCCGTCTCCCAAACAGAACCACCCCCCCCCCCCCCCCTTTTGGTGGCCCTTTTTCCTGCACCCGACACTTAAACGTCAATTGCTCATTAATGAGAATGAGTTGCGTGATGATTTGATAGGGCCTAGGGGCTGCTAGAGGGCCAGCTTTTAAGAGAACATGTTTATCGTCCATCATCATCCCAACGTGGACGATCCCTGGTGGACCATCCGCTCGAATGACGATGACTGTTCCTGGATGGGTGGCGGGCGAAGAGAGTCGGCTGTGGTGATGTGCGGAAGACTTGATCGTTATGATGGGAGAAACATGCTTCGTGGGGGTTTATTGTGTTGAGGGACATACGGAGAAAAAGGCTTTAAGGAATTATTTGACGTTAAGAACTGTGCCCCACTAAGCCATTTCTTTTCGAATTTGTTGAGTGAACTACTTTCAATGTACCTTAAAAATTCTATCAAACTCAAAACTTCTATATCATCCTCAATATTTCAACTCAACCTAGATTCTTCCAACAGAGACATCAAATCAATCAATCACCTCAATCGCACGTTTTCCTTCCATCCAGTATCGGCAATCCAAAAACCCAATGTCGATCGATCGATCGAAAGGATGCTTGGATAAATCATTACCCAGCCGGCTCACGTTCAACTCATTATGTCATTTGCCATCGATTGCCACCAGGATTCAGCGTCCATTCATCGGTTCAACGGTCCCGTAACCTCAATCGACCTCACCACTACAAGACCACAAAGAGTGTGGCGGGTGCCAAGCAGTTAGCAGCGTACGAACGCTCTTACACCGTAAGCACAAGACACTTCTCGCACCGTTGTTTGTGGGTTTCATGGGGAAAACTCCGTCGGTTGGCAGCGTTCCCCCGTTCCCAAATTCTAACCGCCCTGCGCACTGGTGAGAGCACACCGGCAACCGCACGGTGCAACAAACGGTCGCTCAAAGGGCCATTTTGAAGGGGTTGGTTTTGATTATTTGGAATTTGATCCTTGTCCAAGGTACTCATGTGGTAGTTAATTTCTGTCAGCTGGATAAACCCTGGCCGAGAGTGTCCGGAAGCTATCGTTTGAGGGATAAACCCTGACTTATGGGACTTGAGCTCACTCATTCTCCAATCCTCTCGACGTACTCGGCGAGTGTGCGGTTGATTCTGCTGTTGACATGTCCACCGAAATGTGGCCAAGAAGGCCATACGCACACGTCGCTCGATATTATGCCAAAATGTGTATCAATTATGCAAACAGGAACCGGGGTCATTTGTTCGCCTCTTGCTCGGGACATTTACCACGGTACATGCATCTTAATTGATGGATTGGTCGGCGTTACAAAGGACGTGAACGGGTTGTACAAGTTGACGGTCGAGAAGCGGGCAGTAGCGGCCAATCTTTGGGCTGAGATTGTTCAAAATTACAATTACGGTGCCCGGTGGTCAGAATCTGCAAGTAACAACGGTTCAAACCAACCAATATGGAACGTGTCAGTTAGCTGATGGATCGATGATTAACTCATTTGCCTCTGGAATATACGAACCACTGCAAGTACTCGCCTGTTCTTGTTGAGGACACGCTCTATCGAACAAACTTACCCCAAACCCAATCCATCCTTCTAGTATTTAAATTTAATTCTTTTCCTTTCGGATAGACCGAATACCCTACACATCAAACAAAGGACAGAACACAGACAAGCGCTGCAAGTGCATGCATGCAGATGTAATTACACCTGATGTTGACATTCGGTGAGTTGAGTGTTGTTTGAATAAACACCACGCCCCAGCTTTGAAAACACGTGTGAGGACTCTTTAAAGGATAGCAGGATGGAGCATATGCTCCAGTTCCAGCACTCAACCTCCTTTTCATGCCTCGCATTACCATAATTGTACATTGTTTTCTATAAATCACAGGATGTCAAGGAACGCTTTATTCCTAAACAAACAAATCACTGCACCGAGGGAGGTGACCCAACGCTCCGGACCGAACCACCATTGTCTGATGACCTTGTCCTCAATGGGACCCTTTTCCCCCGTTTGAAGGTGAAAGAAAATTACACCGGAGTTTTCCCATTTAGGAGGTCATCCAGTTGAAATAATGATATAGAGGCATAGAAAACGAATTCTATGTGCAGGACTTCAATTGTACCCTATTATCGATTTTGTCTATTGAAGTCTTGAAGAGATTTAGCTCTAATAAATACTCGGAGTATTCTCGACAAAATTCCTTGATTCAATCACAATTTAAATAGTTTATCGAATAGTGGATCTAATTAAGTCTCCCAACATCTCGAAAACCGTGCGAAGGTGCTTACCGACCGCCATTAACACTGCTTTTGCGCTCATTTATTTCTTTTGCACGCTTAATTTCCACCGCGGTGTGATTAATGGAGCGCTCCTCCACCCGACGCTAAACCGACCAACTGGTTAACGCCTCTGCCATGGCGGCATATCCTTAACGGTGTCATGACGAGCGAAAAAAAAAAAAGAGAGGACTGTATAATAAATGTAATTACATTTATGTTTTAAAGCTTTCCGCGAACGTCCAGCTAAGCAGCAGCGGATGCATGCATTGTAGCACCAACTCCCATGGCACTCATTTTCATTTCCATTCCCAACCTTCCTAGAAGTACGGGCCGGTCGCGCGGGAACGACCACGTCAACCCCCTGTTTTTAGAGTGTAGGAAGCCTTTTAGCTCGTTGTCAAACGAGTGTATCGTGCGGTGTCAAAATTAATCATTAATTCTGTGTTATTAGTCACTTCTCGCGGAGCCCGCCCGCTGACGAGCGACGTGTCACGGCGGGAGACACAAATGACATTCTTTGCGTTTCACATTTTTTTGTATCCACCCCTTCCCTCCTGCTCCAATCGATGCCCGGTGGAGACCACCCGGTGCGAAAAATGCGGTTCACCCGTGAGGGAAACTCTAAAGCACCGGAACGCACTCCAGAAGAGATGCCGGGCCGGAGTTTCTAGTGCACAATGTGCTACCCGCTCATTTTGGAGGCCCTGAGTTCGAAGTTCTATCCACAATATCCCAACAAACCGCCCCAGGTATAGGGTAATAAATTACCGAGCAAAAGGAAAACATGGCCCACGGTGAGCTGTTCAGCGAATGGATGAGATTTTATTCTTGTCTGGGTATTTCATCGCATTCCCGATGCAATGCACTTTGAACGTTAGGAGTAGCAGTGATGGCCAGACACACGAAAGCAAGAAAGCTTCAGCAAGTTGCTTCTGTTTGGCGTCGAGATAAGAACGCAATCCAATATCTTCCACCATCGATCTAGAACACTTAACCGCGGTTTGGCATTAGACGAATCTTCCGACTGGGCGGTGGATGGAATCTTGCAGTGTAACAGTACGGATGATTAATTGACGGTCAAATTTCACCGCAAAATTATCCCGAAGGAGGGCAAAGGCGCGCCGAACTCATCCGAAAGGCCAGGGCAGAAAGAAAAAACAGACGACGGGTCAACCGTTTTCTTTCGATTCGATGTGGTCCAGATAAGTCCCCGAAAGCCTCTTGATCACCGAAGAAAGTGAAGGCGTCAAATAACGATTATAATTTATATCCATTCTGATGCACTAAACAGAGAGAGAACGAGAGAGAGAAAGCTGGGAGGGAAATATAATTTCAAGTGCCTTTTCTTCACCGTGAACGAGTGCATCATCATTCTTCATTTGCGGAAGCTCGATACATCCTAGCCGAAGACGTTTGCTGACTGATTCCATGCTGGCTTCTTCACTTCCCAAGAGATCGACGGGATGTCTGCACGGTCTCGATTTAAGATCGGTTGAGTGACGGTTAGAAGTTTGCTTGCTAGCAATGGGAACGGACACCACAAAATGTTGCTGCTGATGCTGCTGGACGCTTTCGAACGCTGATGCGACCCACAACAAATGCATTAATCACAGCATAATCATTCCCTTCATGCGCCCGAGCGAAGAACCCTCCAACCGTCTAGAATAAAACCACAGGGGATGCGGACTCCTTACGATGGTTCAAGCCATCTCGGTCAAGTAAAAGGGGGCCGGAAAATGGAACAATTGCCTCAAATCAAGCTGAAGCCACACGGTACAAAGGGCGAGATGCTTTTCAACACCCGCGCCCGTATCGGGCTCGGTACGAAACGGTGTGATTGACGATTATTATCTGCCTTTTCTCTCTCTCTCTCTCTCTCTCTCCCACTCTCTTCAATCCACTGACAAGGATTTTCACTTCTTAAGGAGATATCTTTTCTCGTCCGTTGACTTGGGAAAAGAAAGGAAGGCAAAGATAACAAATCTTTCTAGCGGATAGTGTAAAGAGATGCCGCAGTGTAAAGCGATAGACCGGCGTCGCTTGTAATGCACGGACCCCGGGGTCGCATTTATAACAACTGCAGCATCACCTCTTACACTGACGCATTCACTCTCGCCATTGTAAAAAGGGGTTAGAATTTCTGTCCAAAGCAAAGCATCCGAAGAGTGAGAGTGTTCGAACCACTTGAACCTGTGCTGGGTGGGTTTACGGTGGTCATTCCGAAGTCGAAACGTGATCCAGTTGTCCAGAACGTGTATTACCACATCATTCTCACCTCCGCAGACAGGCCGCATTCATGTCAATCTATCAAAATGTTTATCCGAGATGGATGCTTTCAGCTGCGTTCACTATGTCATTATGATTTTATTCTAGTTCTGAAGGCGGGATTCATGGTGCCTCCCTATGTGGGACGGGTACATTATAGCACTGATTGAAACTAGTTCAAGTTTTGGCTTTAGAAGTGCTTTAGGAATATCGAATATTACAGAGAATTTCAAACTTTTACAATGATAACCAGAAAAAATTCTTGATTTGGTTTTGATTTTCATCAAAGGGCCATTTGCACCGAAATTAGTCGTTCTGAAGTGTTTGTTTAAAAATGAACTAGGTCTTGATATCCTACTAGGTGTCTTGAAGCTGATTTGCTACAGAATCGACGGTTCGTTAATATTACCACTGTTCAGTTTTTATAAAAATCTTCTATGTTTGAGCGGTTCTAGTCAAAACAAAAGGCATCTAGTCCAATGTGAAGAACACAAGGAGCCACAAACCCATCTGATTCCATCCTGTTAATAATATATTGTTGTGAAGGCGTCCATGTGATGCTCGCAAATTCTTGCCTCTGTCCGATAGGGATTTCACGCTGGATGGGTTCCTAAAATCCTCGGAAACACACATAAAGCCATAACATAAAGCCTAGTGTAGGAAGTCCTTTTGAGATCATCTGTTCATAGTGGTCTGTCAGTTTGAGTCTGCTGGCTTAAATGACGCCTAGGTCACGAAGTACATTACACAGATGAAACAGCTCTTATTTAATAGATATTTTTCTTAAAAATGTTTAACTTTTTAGAATTTCTAACTTTCACCAAGTTGTAGCTCGTATTTAATCCACTACAGTCATCATCAATAATGATGAAGGTAATGCTCACATAGACTTGAGAAGGTCAATATTATCCTTAGCATATTCGATTTCTAACACAATTCTTAAATACAACGACGAATATTTTTTGAAAGACTTCAGATCAATAAGTACCTCCGGTTAGAGATCACATCCAGAAATGGCAGGTCAAACCCTCACGAGGTTGTAGTGCCACCGAAGATGTAGAAGAAGAGAAAAATACTTCGTACACTAAGGATAGTTATAGCTTAGTTTCGAGTTTGACAAGCAATTCTGAAACAAAATTAGAAGGAAAAAAAAGTTTATTCAGAGACTTATCAATTCCTTGCTCGAAACTGATCATCAAGTTCGATAAGTTGAATGATTATATTCCTGCCAGAACGAAACAAAAAACTTCGACACCTCGTTTTACGTCCTGTTGTCCTGTGTTCTTTTCCCGAAAACAAATGTACCAATACACACCCGTCTGACAGAGTTCCACATTTCCCCGTATAGTGTTTCCGTTCTAATGTCCTGCCATAAAGCTCCACCCAATTCTCGTTCTCTAGCCCGAGCCGGAGTATCGATTCGTTGTGTGAAATATTAATGCCACTTGGTGCTACGGAAGGAGCTCAGCAACTCTCATTTTCCACCACCACCACCAGCGGAGCAGCGGATCCGAATGGACCGTAAATATGAGGACCGTGACACTAAGCGCCTTTCACTGTCGTTTGGGGCTGTGACCAAAATAGTCGCGCCACGGACTACGAAGCTGGACTACGGGGCACGACGGCCGACAACCACAACAGCGGCGTGTTTAGAAATCGATGAGCGTACGAGGACGCTTGGCTGTGGCGAGCTTCCGCTTGGCTGGGCCGGGAATGTTGCCGGCACGAAATGATCGTATTTTTCCGACCATGCTTCGCGCACCACATGGTCTCTGTCAGCTTCCGAGCCAAATTTGTTACATCACAATTGTTGTGCCATAGTGGAATGGGTTTTTTTTGTTCTGCTGGTTGGGCTGATATTATAATCTCTACTAAATATCATGCGTGACCGAGCTTATGATTGTTTGTTAACTGCTGCAACCTAACAGTTGTTGGAAGAAGAAACAAATAGAAACACATCGAAAGAATCAACGTATTTGATAGAGAATAAAAGAAGGGAAACCCAATCACCAGACATAAATATAAATTAAAATCTGATTTATAGAATGTAGTAAAACCTAACGAAAAAATCTAGAACCACACAAATTATGTTTCAACCACAGCACAGTTCATTCCAATCAGATCGATGCTGTTTGATGTTTTCAAAAAGTAAACAGAAAAAATAATCAATATTAAAACCTCACCCAGTGACTCAAAAAAAATGCACGGGTCAGGCAAATGAAACATAGTGTACACAAAAATAGTTGAAACCGGGGCAACACAAATAGACAAGTTAATTAATTACTTACCTCCCGTTAACAGTTTCGCTCTCGGGCATCGGGGGTTTTTTTTTCATTCTGCATCGAAACAGCAGATTCATCCAAATTTGCTTTATTTTCGCCTTTCCGAAGGGGACACACATCCATAGCGTCGTTTCTGCCGGCCACAATCGTTCAATCGTGCCGGTCTGTGTAACTGTTGAATTAATTTGGAATTACACGTTGACCGTAATTAGCTTTGTGTTAGGGGTTCTCTAGAAAATTGGGGATGGAATTAGAATCGATCGAGTTCCTGGTTTCAAATTGGGTAGTGTATGTCAATGTTGCTGGGCTAGAGAGGGATGGATTTAAAATCAAATTACTTTGTTTGGTTTTGGAGTACGATTTTTTAGCCGCTTGGATGGACTTGGAGCGATGCACTTCAATACTTAGTTGCTATAAACAGACTGAAACTTAATGTGCCATTCGGACACCTCATTAATGAATGTCTGAAATTAAATTTCAGACCTTAACAGAACTTCAGGTTTTTTTTTATTTCAGAAGAGTTAAAAGAGTTAGCTAAAATTGATATTCTATTTCTAGTACTCACCGCAGAGTTGGATAGTAAGTCCTCACTATGGGGGGAACGGTCCAGATGAGACTTGAACCCCGGTTCTGTCGTATGAACAACGGCGCAGCTATCGCTCCAACCACCGGGCTGCGCCAATCAAAAAAATAAACCAGATTTAATATTCAACAACTTAAACCAATAAAAAATCTAAATTTTCACCAGTTTTTAAATCATTGAAAAAATCTTCATTCTCTTTCAAAATCTTCTATTTAACACTCACGCCACATTCTACCGATTATGAGAAGGCACTCGCCATTTTGCTTCCTCAACACTATTTTTAAAGCATCTTTACCTGTAATGTAGCCTCCGGGCTGGACATGAACGGCGAACGTGTGAAGGTGCGAAAATTATATCTTTAGTTGGTGAATATCCACGAACTGCGCTGCTTTGGACGCGCGATCTTCAAAAGCAGGGGCAGATGACGCTGATTACCGCTACCGTATTTATTAACATAATTGCACCAACGTACTTTTAAAATGTGCTTCTCGGGAAGCCTCACCAGGCGGGAGAAAAAAAAGCTTCCGATCAAACAACACCCGGCCAGCTAACACACGCGTTAAGGATGCTGCTTGAGACGCCACTTTTAACCGGAGACTTTGCTTGTCGATTCTTGGTCGCTTTACTGCTTCTTTGCATGCCTCTTATCGGGGTGCATTGCATTGGCTGCAATTATCTTAATGAGGCTCAGCGTGCAAAAGAACAGTCTGGGTGCTTTCTTTAAAGTTTGGGAATTTCTCAGCCCCAAAAGAAAACACCGGAAAGCGAGCGACTCACGAAACCACATTCTTCTGCCAAAACGGCTGAGGCTTCCTCAACGCTTTATCACTTTGCTTTCAACCTCCTAATGTGGATGTGGTCGAAAAATATGAATTCGAAGACAATCCGGGGACCTCAGGGACCTTGCTGATCGGCTATTCGTAGCCCCTCTTATTGGAGAATGCTCATTTTAACTCATTTATTGGAAAGCAGTAAACATTCATCGGCACGGCACAACCATTAAAGTGAGGTCTGCTTTTCCCGGGCGTTCGTGAAAGGAAACACCGCGTTCTGACGCGGTGCCGCCCGACACGGTAATACGGTTTAATGTCACCCCGAGAGTTGGATCTGTGGCCGGCCCGAGAGTTCGAAAGCGTTACGGCGCTTGGTGTTCGATTAACTAGCGCCGTCGAACGCTGTGTGTGTGTTTGACCAGGAGGAGGATTGAAAAGCAGGGTGGAAAACGGGGGAACCAAACTGACGCGCACTGGTTCTGGTAAGCTGGGCAGATAATTAAATTAATTTTTACGATACCACTAACCGGCACCGTCCGGTTCGGGTTCGCCGAAGCTCGCCGGAAAGTCGATCAAGTCCCGGAGCGGGTTCTATTTGGAGCTTGGTCGGGGGTTTTTTATTTCCTCCCTAGCTCGGTTTTCCCCCGGCTTGTCCTAATCCTTCTCGCGAGCGGTTGGGAGGAATAAGGGTGCAGGGAGGCAGGCAAGCAGTTGCAGGCATAGTGCCCTCTGGGTGGTCGGTATGCAATAAAGGGCCATTAGTAGCCACACGAGCAAGGTTTCGGTCGCCCGGTGCCGCGTGGTTTTAGAAGCATTGGGGATGGCGCGAATAAAGGGAACCGTTGGACATTTTGCGATAGTCGATTCGATTAGGTTTTAGGGAGATTTGATGAACAGTTTGCCGAACGGTCGGCAGCATTTGTTTCACTATAGGTCACGTTGCACAATGCTGACGAGAAAATGGTAATTGCAGACATTATTAAAAAATTGTTTTTTAGATGTTCATTTTATGGGATTATGGGCACACGTTTTAAGACAATTTTTGACAGCTGTTTCATGGTGTTTTGTTTTGGTACATGTTTTGAATATTTTGTTATAAATTTGAACTAACAGACAAACTCTCAATCAAACCTTGTCGAATCACATATCAAGTGGATCGGTATTTGGGTTTCGAGTTAGAGTTAGAACACTTCGTCAAGTCGCGTCAAAACGAATTTTCAAAGTGGCGGTTCTGTTTGTCATGATTTCGGTACGAAAATCTACAACAAATGTTAACAACGGCGATTGTAGCTTCAATCGAATTAAATCAACTCATGGAACATTATGGAATTTGAAGAAGGTTGAAAAAATGACTCGCCAAATGTCCTGACTATTTTAATGATAAATACAATCCATAGGATGCAGAGGCAAATCAAGGTCTTTGGAGGACCCGCGCGGAGCTGCATATAAGGCCCCTCTAATTGTGACTTGTTCGTGAGTAAAACCAACAGGATTTCGAGGACACATACACAACTAAAAGAATTTGCTTAGATTTTTATTGAAAAATACTGACAAAAATCATCGAAATTCTGTGAAAATGCTCTAACTCAAATCCGTTTGACAACCGGAATGCGAACGTTAGAGTATATATATTTCTTTGTGGTTCAGGCCCGCTGCGCTGTCTAACGGAAAGTCAGTTAGACAACTATCATTCCGATATCTCGATTTAGAGAGCTTTTGTCAAACACTCGAGCAAGTTAATTAGAGGGTTAGGGTTATAATATATTTTTTGGACATCATACTTCATACTTATTTGGATATCAATTCCCTAAAACTATGATTAAGCTTCTTCAAAAATTAGGAAAAAAAAATTATTTATGTTGCAAAAATATCCCCAGCCATGCTCTACTGATTGGCCCAATCCAGTCGACTGGTAATTTTTTCTCACCCAACCCGATGAATAATCGACGAAGCTTGAGAGAGCTTTAGATAAGCACCAGACTATCCCCCCCAGGCCAAACTAGAGCTGACATTTTGTGCCCACACGTCCAACGCTACATTATCCATTGAAAAATGAGCAACGATCGCCAAGCACAAAAGGCTGCCCAAGCTGCACCCTGAAAACCCCCAAGCGAGTTGTTGCAAAACTTTTAATTGACTGACCGGATTAACGTCAGTAACGGAAACCCGTGGGAAACGACACCCATTGACGGTAACAACAAAGAAAGCTCAATAGATTTCCCTCGTAACTATCTGTTCTCTAGAAGTTGATTGAAAATAGGTGACTTATTATTTCCTAATCTGTAATCACTTGCAAGACAAACAAACACAACGGGAATGGATAGCGTTAGCGAGCTGAAACTGAATCGATGGTGAAAATGGTAAAGCGGCATTACTGGCGGCAAGAAGACTGTTATTGTTCCTGAGTACGAGATTGCTGCTGGGAAAAAGAAGTTAATCAGTTGATGTGGTTCGGTGCACATTCAAATTAGCGGCGCGGCGCGTCTGATTTTGTAAAGCGAAAATGCGAATTTCCAATTTGCAAATGCAACGTTGCAGCAAAATTGATAAGAACGGCAAAGGCGAAGGCTGGTTGCCAACTACAGCACAAAAAAAAAGGATAAAATTGGATTGGATAGGAAAATGGAAGGAGAAGTGAAAATGAAAGCAATTGAAATCAGCAAATAGCAAATCAATAGAACACTAACTGTTGGTACGGTACGATAAGGGTCGATTGTCTGCTGGAAACAGAAAATCTCAAATTACTACTATTGATGAGCAGCTAGTGGCCCGGTTCGATGTAGAGATGGGCATAATTGGCAAGTAAAAAACGGAACTGGGTCCAGACGATTAAGGAAAAAAATTGAAACCTGTTCCAAAACGTAGGTGCAAACGAAACGTTCGGAACTGTGGGAACCGTCGGAATCGTCCTAGATTACCGGAATTGTATGGAACCAACGTTTTGATGGAATGCAATTCTGGACGGTTCCGTCGATCTAAGATGGTTCCGGATGGCTTCAGACGTTTCCGGACGGTTCCAAACGATTGCAATGGTTCCAGGCTTTCTGGACGATTCCAATGGTTTCAGGCTTTTCGGACGATTCCGTACGGTTCCGATTATTCCAACATTTCCAGACGGTTCTGACGGTTCCGACGGTTCCAAATGATTACTTGGATTGAAAACTGGCATCAAACCGCCCGGATCCGGAATGGAACCGTGGGTCCGTTCCTGAAAACCCATCACTAGTTCAATGAAGTTTTGATAGAAAAGGGATTAAGCCAGGTTATTTTTTTCTTGCTCCTTCTACAGATCTGCTTCAGAATGTGTGGGAAAGAGAATCTTAATTATAATTAAGCTACCTTTTGATTGGTTCTTTATCAGCTCTTAACTAAGATCACCCCTGTTGGCGGGCATTATTTTGAGATTTTGTTTCCACTGAGCAATTGAAGAATTTTTCAACTAGACGACAACTCTAAGCCTTACAATAAATTAATTCCCTCCACATTCACCAAGCATATTAAACATCGATAGAAGCACGCATACAAAGTACCGAGCGGGCATGCGAATTTCAAACGTTTGCTTGGCATGCAAATATCTGCCAACCATGAACACCTTAAGATCGTGTGAAGGGATCTTATCTCATGTTGAAGATTATGACCCCACGTACTGCTTGAAGCAAAAAACCTTCCACCCGGCTGAAATTAAGAGAGAAAGGGGAACCAAGCGGACAGTCACAAGTGAGCTGAATTCCAAGTATCGCGTGTGGACGATTTGTTGAAGACAGACCAATAAAAAAAAACGGCACACAGTTTCTCCTTGTTTGCATGCATCGATTACGGTGCACTTTGATGGATGTTAGACCACCGACCGAGTCTGGACAGCAAAAGAGAAAAAAAAGGTGCAGGGAAAATTCACACCGATTCTGCATAATCCGGCACCGGGGCGAAATGCTCCAGGGATGGGAAATATTCTCGCAAAAATGCAACCAACCGCCTCCTCAATCGTATTGCTGCAGCGAGCGATGTCAATTAATCACTCTGGGCGATTAAAACGTGTGCGGATGTTGTGGTTGGTTTGTGAAAGTGAAGCTTACCAGCATTTGCCGCATGTTAATGCGTTTTGTTTTGGTTTATGTTAAACAGGTTGTAAAGAGCGGACGGAGGATGTTTATTGAAACTTGTAGGGCGTTGAATTAATACAGGATGTTAAGTCTGAGCAGAGGATTACCTTCGGAGGACTCTTTCGATCCAAAGTTTTATTTGATAGCAATGAAAATAGACAAATGCAACGTTCCTTGGTTATTTTTAGCTCAGAAAGATTTATTTTTGTTCAGACTTTTCCCCTTTTTCCAGGGAACGCGGACGCATGTCGAAGCATTGCTTAAACCTCCGCCACGTAGGGAAGCCTACAAATGACTTCGTAACATCGATGTCATAACCCCTACAAATAGCACTCATTGACACTGGCTGAGGTGCTGACATCTTCATGGGTCAGCCCGATAGACCGGGCAGGCGAGCATCGGAAGTGAGGGCACGAAGACGCAAAGAAACGCCATTGTTGCGATGTAAATCCGATTAGGATTGACACGAAGAAAATAATAAACACCTTGTCGTAGGGCGATGGGCGACGTTCGCTACACTTGCCAAGGGTACGCGCCCCTAAGCCCAACCAGAAGCCAGTGACCTGACAGCTTGTCAGCATACCCCCAGACACACACACGCACACACACATACGAGCACACAAAATCGATAGCAATCTTGACGTGCCTGTGACCTGCATCGCTTAGAGCCTCCCGGGAATGTTTGGAAGGCATCTTGAGGCATTCCACCTTCAGCCCTGCACATCACACACAAATCCATTAATTATCCAGCACAAGACTCTCCAAGTGCGTGTGTATTTGTGGTCAACAGCTTCGCGAATCAGAGGCGAACACGACACCCGCCGCACGTCACAAAACTGACGACATTTGGTTTTTGATGAATTCGACGAAATCCCATAAATACCTTCGGGGCAAATATTTCACCGGAAAACGGAAAAGTTATTCCTCACAGTAACATAAATCATAACTAATTCATTAGTCCGGGAAAACGGTATTTTAGGCGGCACATTCGTTAGTTGATGATAATAGCAGCCAGTGTTACCCAAATTTCCATTTCTTCTTCACCCATGTAAAGCTGCCTCGCCCCCTTGAAGCTCCCAGTAGGAGCGAATTAGTTGGAGGACGGTTTTCCCCATAGGGGACAGGTGCGGTCCACATCGTGCATTGGTCCAATAAATCCACCGGACATTGTAACAGATGTCCAGGTAGCGATGTCTGGGTGGATTCAGGGGGATAACGGGAATAGAACTGGGAAAGCGCATGTAAAAATCGTGTTTTACCATGCTTAATACCGGCGATAAAGTTGTATTTGCAAGTGGCAAGGGTCAGCTTTGCTGGTGCTAGTGAGCTAGCCGCTCATGATTTACAACCCGACAACAACACTCGCGGGGAAACAGGAGCTTTCGGGACGCTAGAAGAATTCGTTGATGGTCCCTTTTTTGGGTCAGAAACGCAGCAAACAGGAATATTAGGATGGCTTTTTAGAAGGCACTAATGAGTGATGTGACAGCGTTTGCACGATGGGCATTTGGAGGGAAGGGATGAAACCAAACAAAAAAATCCAAATTGAGCTACAATGAAAATAACCATCGTTTAGACCTTTATAACTTTTGAAGTTCTTTACCTATTTTTTAGATAAGTTAATAAAATCAAGATTAAATAAAAAATAAGAGTCTTGGAATCGAGTGAACACTGTATTGGTTATCAACTCTTGTCATTCAATTTTCTCAAGAGGACGCCTCAGGGATCGTTGACAACTGCATTTAAGTGTAATTTTTCTACTCTTTATTTTGAAGAAATTAGCAACCCTAAAGCACAGGTGGTCGAGGCGCGGTCTTCACACGAAAGGAACGGTGTTCAAATTCCATCCAGATCGCCTATCCAAACGGAGCCAAGCCACAATAAAGCCACAGAAAGCCAGAAACGGCAGGTCGAGCCCTCTCAAGGTTGTAGTACCAAGAAAGAAGAACAGGAAGAAGCACCTCATGAAAAGGTATTCAATTGTGATAAAAATATGTCTAATTGAGTCCAAACGCTACCAAAATTGCAGCCAAATTTGGTGAAACTGTTTCAAAAACATATTTATTAAGATAAAAGGTGAATATAAATACCCGCGGAGAAGGTCGAATTTATGAACTAGAATAATCCTCAAAAATGTAAGAAGCTACTGTTATTGCCAATAAGAAATAAACATATTGCTCCAATAGAAAAAAAGTGACACATGTTAAAATGTGTGGTTTTATTCGAACTAACTAAATTAAACAAAATTTTCATCCATCTTTATCGAATATTTAAAAAAAACACAGATATTGTACAATTATGTACAAGTACTGTTCTGTTTACTAAAGCTACATAAGCAACGGAGCAAGTAAAGCTACTTTGCAAAATTATTTAATTTTCATAAAATTTATTAAAACAATTACATTTTTTTAGGTCCATAGTAGTTTTAAGACAAAAAGTAGTTTTATACCAATATTTGTTCGAAAACTCCCACTATGCATTGAGTTAAATTATGCCCTCAAAAACATAGCATCACTAACTCGATAATGTCCTCAAATTAATACAACTAAATCTTCCAATATTTCCTTCACTTAAAACCCCCCTTCCACAAAACTGAATAATAATCCCTGCAAATTTAAATGCGCAAGGACACCATAATTTAGCCGGCGATCATAAAGCATGGGCAGATTAAAATCATATTTCACACAAAACGCATGATGGTATGCTCGGGCAGAAACAAAAAAAAACGTGCGCCATCAGACGAACGATCAATGTTTCGGGAGTTACGTGCGTACATCTCCTGCCATTGTTTTCCCAGACTGCCTCTGAGACTTTCTGCGATCATTCGCGGCTTTGTGGCACGCCGGCGTCTGCCCGTACTCACGGGCACGAGCATTAATGTCTACCAGACCGTCTGGCGCGGTCTTATGCGCGGAAACACGGCTGGAATTTTAAAATGGTCGTTAGACAGCCGCCGGGGTTTAGCAATGGTTGTGGTGGTACAAAAATTGAGCGATGAATAATGTTAGCAAGAATTGATCGCTGGAGATTGCTCTCTGAACACCATGAAACATATTGCATCAAATATCATCGACTGCAGATCAATTTTTTCGGCCCGTCTATCGAAGTCCTGAATCAACACGAGGAAAGACGAAAAACTGCCAACTGTACGCGCTTCAACTCTAGAGCGTTTAATGGTCCGCCAATAAATTAACTCTTCGAAGTCGCGGATAATATGGGGATCCGGAACGCAAATTTATGACTCTACATGCACCGGCAAAACAAAAACAAAAAAAGTTGCAACACGACGACGTTAGCGACCGGTTTGGGTGTCTGCTTCAAACTTTTAAAGATTAAGACGTTCGTACCGTGCGTTCAAAAATAAAATAAAACTGCCCCATAAAAAGATCAATTTTATGGATTATGGGTTTTCGTTGGACAGTTTTGCGAAAGGCCACAGAGAGGTGCCATAAAACGGATCATGACACTCAGAGACTGATCGTGATGGAGAGGTCGTTGGGACATAAGAGGATTACAGTTCAAAAAATTAGTTTGGAAAGTGCACCATAAAGCATTTAATTACGGGTGAGAATCATGGTCCAGATCTTGGGGTCTCCCCTTTCTCAAGTCTTTGTTTTGTTTCAAACCGTTCTTCACACACCCGTAAACCTTCTTTACCACCTCGCAATGACAAATCGGGTCATAACAAGCGATCTTAAACGACTTTCGTTTGATGTGTAGGAATCAATCGTGCAGTGGCGAATGCGGTGCCTGCTTCTAGTACAAATATTTATCCTAACCCGTGTACCACATTTGATCGTTATGCTCATCATCGCGTTGTTTATCGCACACTCCACCGCCGTGTAGCATAATTACTTCAAAAGAGCGTCGGCTTAAGCACAGGCAAACGGTGGTTGTTGTAAGGTCCCACCCCGAGCGAATAATCGCTGCTCGAAGCTGTTTGGCCGATTCGATTGCAACATATGCCGGAAATGGTAGCCTCATTAGTCGCTCGTTTGGCAGCCCCCTTGTGCAGCGCTGATGAAATCTTTACCCCTCTTTTCATGAACGAGAAAACCGATGCAGGAAAAACAACACTTTTCCTCTCCATCAAAATCCAAATATTGTTCTTATGCCATCAATCCACGGTTTGCTTTGCGGTGGAAAATGAATGAAATACACTGCGAAAGAAAATTGTGTGTTTCCAACCAAAAATTTTGCCTTTCCTCGTGGTTTTGCCTTCGGATGCAACGACATCACACGATGCAGCAGTACGAGAGCGCATCCCGGAGTATTTTTCTGTTTGCGGAAAACGGATCGGAACAAGCTGTCGACAGGAATACACTACCCCAACGGTAACGGAAAAGCAGTACATCTGGAGCGAATTATGAATACAAACAATGTCGAACAGCGGGACGGGGGAAAACTTTCTTTCCCCCCCTGCAATAAATCTACGGTTCTAGTTTTGGGGTTTTTCGCCGGGATGAGAGTCGAGCGAGTTTGGTACATTACCATTCTTCTTGCTTTTGACAGTCCAACTTTTCCGTTCCGCCGCAGCCGGGTCGGGAAAATGCACCGCGGCATCACCTAGAACAAAAGGGAAAATCGCGCGAACGATCAAAAGGTAGACCACCGTGTGATGGTGGGTAAGGATGAGGAATAATTGCGTTACAGCTAGCTAGCTGGTTGGCACGATTTACATCATAGTTGAGGGCATGCAGGTGGCACAAACATGAAGAAAAGGTTATATTAAAGTTTTCGCAACCATTTTAAGCAAGCCTTTGAGTGAGTGCTTTTGATAGGGAATATTTACGTGTAACTTGACTACCTAAGAATTTTACCTCAGAAGCTATGTAAGATGTAGTTCGCCTTTCTTCAACATTTTTTTTTTCAAAAAAAAAATTTAATATTAATAAAAAATTGAAAATTTTAATTGAAAATCCATTTTTTTTAATATAACATGTACTTTTTTATTCAAATTATAGACAATTTATCACACGGTTTAAGTGAAGCAATTTTGTGGTTGAATTCTTTGACTTACCTCTGATTGTTCCCTCCTTAATTTTCAGTAAATTGTTTCGTTCTTCGTTCATTTCATAATATTTTTTGTATTGTGTATTGTGTTAAGGCCACAATACAGTTCAAAATGTTATTAAAAAATTATTAAAAAATTGTTTCACTTGAGCTCTGATACTTTCTTTTTGGTCATTGTTAAATTGGAAATTGGTCATTAGCCTACACAGAGAGAGAGCTTCTCCAAATCATACAAGATCTCTGTAGTTGAAATTGAAGCATTTAAACAGTAAATAAACGTTATTCAACTGATGAGTTACGCACAGATAGCATGGTGCCCTTCTTAGCAGAGATTTTCGGGCTTTCGAAAATTCAAAATGCTTTGATTTTTGAATAATAACCAAACTCCTTCTCATTCATAAAATTTTGGGCTTTTTATTAATATTTAAAGTAGTCTTCATTTTTATCAAGTTTGTTGTGCAATTTGAGCCCGTGTCAGGTAGCTTTATGATTGTTTATGTATAAATCCTTCATTACCTTCAGTTTCCTTTCATTGAAATCATCAGTTTTGGAGGTGTTATTTAATTATTTAGTTCATATATGACCAATTTTATCTTCTTCTTCTTCTTCCTTGGCACTACAACCTCGGAAGGCTCCGGCCTGCCTTTTCTGGCTTTCAGTGACATGATTTTATCTGTTGCAAAGCAGGCAACCCTGCGCACGGAGAGGCGCACTCGGTGGGATTTGAACCCCGGACTATCCCAAATTTTAAATATGTATACGGTTAATGTACAATCTGATTGCACTTATTTTCATGTATTTTTTCAATCAGCCTTGACTCTTCTCTTTTTAAAATTGTTTCCATAAATATTTTAGAAAAGTTCCATTCTTCAACTTAAATTGCTTACAGGAATGGCAGATACTCATTATAAAGTCCTTAACACTACGAACAATCAGAATAAAATGGGAACTATAAGTATTGGCTAAATTGATGTTGTATCAGTAAAATTTAAGGTGTAGAAAATAGAACAAATTTTGAAGAAAAAAACTTTCAATTTACATTCTCTTTAACATGTTTTTTTGACACCTGCAAAATTCCTCCACCAGAGGAAAAGTTTTTTATTCGCTATTGCAATGGCTATAAAAATCTATAAAAATTCGTTCTTTATTTTTGTAAACATGTTTTGATGCATTTTACTAAACGTTTCTGACTACCCGTTAAAACTAATGTTAAGCCCTATTTAATGGCCGGAAAAATATGATGACATTATTATGTTCATCATACACGATAAAGTCACAAGAGCTTTAAGGGAACGTAATGCTGTTGTAACGTTGAGTTTTGTTTAACTTCAAAACAAACTTCCCACATTGCGACCACAAAAAAAATATTTTCATTAACTGTCTGCGCACCGTCTGTTCATTTGGAACTCGCCTGGGATGGGAGTCAAAATGAAAACAAACGATGCTTAGTTAGTTTTTTCGCCTTTTGCTTAGTTTTGAAACCCTTTGGCCGGGGCTTGACCGGGCCTTGGTCTCCCGTGAGTGCTCCGAGATGAAGATGAAAGTGAGCAAGGTCGACCCTTGATGTGTTGCTTTTATGTTTCATAGTTTTCCCTCGAAAAGGATGAGATATTCTCATTGTAAGCAATTATTTACTGACGCTCGAAGTTGTGGTGCTTTTTTGGCGTGCTGATTGGTCACACATACGAATTAAATACAATTTCACCATATTAAATCCTGCCGCTAAACATAACCGAACAAAAGGGGGTACTTGGCTATCCCTCAATTACCACACGGGCCAGCTAAAACAACCATGGCAAAAAGGGTCCATTTATGCCTTCCTTTCCTGGGGCAAGTTGAGCAAACTTTCGGCTTGTTTGCTGAGGTTAAGTTACACCAAGCACAAAAAACCTTCTGTGCGGCATTAATGTTGTCCCGTTTGGCTAAAGTCTGAAAATGAAATGAAATTGTAAGGGATCCTCGAACACGCGTACACCATCCGAAATGATCCATCCGATTTCAGATTGTTAACTGACAGTAGACAAAAAAATGGGAGGCAATCAGCAAGGCTTGAGCAATAGCTTGAAACCCTTAAAATGACTTTGTTACCATCAGCTTCGTACCTCTCGTTGGGTCGAATGTATCGAGTTGCACGATGAAGACATCTTCTGGCCATTAGCGCAGCTTCTGTTCCTCGAAAGCGAATGACAATCGCCCGATGGCGATCGCCCGATCTCCCCAGTAAGCAGTGACATTCCATTTGAAGTGCGCCGAAATTATTTGCACAGTACATTCCGTGGAGTTGACTGTCAAAATGTTCGACACCACCATCGCGTAAATGCAATTCCCTGTTTGTTGTCCAATTAACGGCCGATGGGTGAGGGAGCGAACGGACAGGAGGAGTTCAATGTTAATGACATCCTGTCAAATGATGATACGAGTACGAGAGCTTTCACCGAAAGTGTCGTATAAAGTGGGCATCGTAAGGAAAGAAAAAATGGGAGAGAATCTTGATAAAAATACGAATGAAAGATAATAAAAATAAAATAAATGATGTGAAATCGAGAGGAGGAGATGAACGTTTGGGGAACGGGATACATTAAAGCAAACCAAGTTAAGCAATAAGTTGTTAAACATCAGCGCAAAAGGGAATGTTCACCCACTGGCACTCTTCTCTATGACCGCATCCCAATCCGAGTCAGATCAGATTTGAAACCCGGTCATTTAACTAAATAACTTGATAATGGAGTATCAAACAGTAATAATAAACAAAATAAGTTAATAAAACTAAAAAATAAGAAAAAAAAAACTCATAACTGCGGTGGTGGGTCAAGATATTTGGAGGCCCCAAGCGGAATGGCAGTTGAGGCCCTTCGAATTGTGATATTAAAGAGAAACAACAGGATTGCACTACTAGGTTGATCCTCCACTACTTAAATGTATATATCAATTGACGAATTTTTGAGAAAATACAGATTTTTTATAGAGAAAATTAAAATGCAAGATACGGCGCCTAAGTAAACATAGCTTGTCGAGCTGATTTGATAAACAAATTCAAACAAAAAAAGTAAACAATATAACAGCAAGTTGTCCAATCTAAACATGGCATCTCTGAAGGGATTGCAACTGGTTTTCTTATGTTGAAATTTATAAATTGTTTAACGTTTGTTTACTGTTTAAATACTTCTGTTCATTCCGTCTCCAACCACGAAGCTATCAAGACGTGTTTCTTTTAAGCGCTTCACGTTGATGCTTACGGCAAAAACACGATACGTGCCAAAGCCACTGACCCCAAAATTGCTTATCGCTAAAGTGAAAGTTTTAGAACGTGTGCGAAGCGAACCGTGCGATTAGAGTTGTTTTGTGCTCTCAGTGCGTAGTCGTCTCGTCAAGTGTTACGTGTGTCGGTGAGAGAGCGGTGCAACGTGTAAGTACTCTCGCGCGGTGTACTATCTCTCTCGCTAAGTGTTGTCCGGTAAGTCCTTGCGTGTCGTGTCATCCCTTTCCCTCCCTAGTGTAAAGAGTTTAAACCATTCGTACGGCTCTACCATGGAGGTAGAGCCGATCGATGGATCGGACACAGGCTTCACTACAGTGAAGCGCAAAAGTTCCGATCCAGGCGAATCAGCAAAAAAAAGACCAATAGTAGTTCCGGGGGTTTCACCTTCGCCTCCTACTGGGGATCTAAACAAAAGGAGCAGGGCATATCATGCTTCCTACAAAGGAGTGCATGATGTTTATTTCATGCCCAGGAATAAACCCCTGGATGTTAGATCGATCACCGCGTCGATCTATAAAAAATACCCAGGGGTCCTGGATGTTCTTCGGCTGCGTCCGAATAAACTGAGGGTCTCCGCAAAAGACCGGCTGCAAGCCAATGCTATTGCGGCCGATCCGGCCTATACGGAGGATTACCGGGTATACATACCCGGTGGACTGGTGGAAGTCATCGGTGTTGTCGATGACTTCGAATACCCGCTAGAGGAAATCCTAAAGTACGGAGAGGGGGCATTCCTGCACCAGTCAACTCCTCGTGCCAAGGTCCTTGAGGTGAAAAAACTGTTCGCTTCAAGCATGGTTGACGGAAAGAAGGTGTTTCGCGAGACATCCTCGCTCCGGATCACCTTCGAAGGCACTGTTCTGCCGAATTCTCTCCTTTTTGAGGGACTACGTGTGCCAATCCGTCGACCATTCGTGACAAAAGTCGCGAATTGTAATAATTGTAGCCAGATTGGGCATTCTGCTCCATACTGCACAAACGCTAGAAAGTGCAGTAAATGTAAAGGAGCGCACTCTACCGCAGAGTGCAAGACCGCTCCCAAAACATGCATCCATTGCAAGAAGGAATGGCATGAGGTAACCTCCTGTCCTGTCTACCGTAGGAGACAGGCGGAGCACAAGCGGACCATCATCCAGAATGCCAGGGGTTCGTACGCCGATGTTTTGAAGACGACTCCAAGCGTGAATCCGTTCGACTCGCTTTCGATTTTTGCGGAAAAAGAACCGTTGCCCAATCTGGCTCCGCTCACGGGAGTAAAACGATCGTCATTCCCTAGGCTGCCAATCAAAAAGACACCTAGAAAGAGATCATCTCTTCCCAAAAAGGCAACACGGTGTCATGTGGAAACAACACCAGTCCCTCCTCGG
This sequence comes from Anopheles stephensi, assembly GCF_013141755.1. Classification (NCBI taxonomy): domain Eukaryota; kingdom Metazoa; phylum Arthropoda; class Insecta; order Diptera; family Culicidae; genus Anopheles; species Anopheles stephensi. The sequence goes on along the minus strand of NC_050202.1, from coordinate 61,814,164 downwards.
GACAATCCCACACGTGATGCTCGCTCCCCCACCAAACCCCGTAAAAATCCGAGTCCCAAAAACCTGGCGTTCCCAAGTGAACCCAGATCCTTCTCCCAGATCCCCACTCTGTCAGAGATCCTTCAATCTCTGATCGAGTCTCTTAACCTCCCGCAACCACTTGCGGGAATGATCCCTTTGGTGTTTCCTTTTTTAAGAGGAATGGTCAAACAATGGCTGGAACAATGGCCTTGCCTTAGTATGATGGTCCGTTTGGACGAATAATCAGTCCAATGGCCACCATACTACAATGGAACTGCAGAAGTTTTATAGGAAAAATAGACTCCCTCAAAGTTTTATTAAGGGAACACAATTGCAATGTGTTTGCCCTAAGCGAAACTTGGCTCTCACCCGAAAAGCAAATAACCTTCCCGGGATATAATATTATTCGTCAAGATCGATTTGACCAAGCTAGTGATAGGCGTGGCGGGGGAGTTTTGATTGGTATTCGAAGTAGTCACAGCTTCAACAGAATACCCCTCCCTACACCTGAGGGCATTGAATACGTCGCCATCCAGGCAAAGCTAGGAAATCTTGACCTTTCGATTGCGTCTATTTATATCCCACCGGGAGCCAATCTTGACTCTGAGAAGATCAAAAAGGATCTTGAAACGTTAGCTACGGTTCTTCCAAAGCCGTTTTTTATCCTAGGCGATTTTAACGCTCATGGACAAGATTGGGGTTGCTTGCACGATGATAGTCGAGCACCAATCATTAGGGATTTCTGCGACACCTTTAGATTGACCATCTTAAACTCTGGTGAAGCAACTAGGGTGTCATCTCCTATGGCACGTAATAGCGCAATAGACCTATCTCTATGTACGTCATCCTTAGGGCTGGATTCAAAGTGGAAGGTGATCCAAGACCCCCTTGGCAGTGACCACTTGCCAATAGAGATCTCTATTATCAATGGGAATCGTACAGCCGATCCAGTCTTCGTCGAATGTGACTTGACGAAGAACATCGACTGGACGAAATACGGCGATCTGATGTTTGCTTGGCTGCGCCGTGTAGAACCCAGTTTCTTCCCTGACGAGGAATATAAAAATCTCGTTCAAGCAATAAACGAGTGCGCTCTTGGTGCCCAAACAAGACCGCCCCCCCAAGCAAGGAAATTTTTGAGACCCCCCACTCCTTGGTGGGACGCGGACTGTCAAGCGGCATTCTCAGCGAAGAGGAAGGCCTTTGCCCAGTATAGAGCTACTGCCTCCACAGATCTATATGAACAATATAGAGGACTGGAGCGCAAGTGCAAAAACTTGCTTAAAGCAAAGAAAAGAAGCTACTGGAGGAGGTATGTAACCAACCTCTGTCCTTCCACTTCGCTCAGTTCGCTTCAGAGCATGGCGAGAAGGATGCGAAATAGCAGAGCGTCCAACGAGAGCGAAAGAGTTTCCGGGGCATGGCTAGAGCCATTTGCTCAGAAAGTCTGCCCAGATTTCGCTCAAGCACCTCCTTTTAAACAAAGTGCACCTGGTTGTGATTCCTCAATGGATTCACCCTTCACAATGGTCGAGCTTTCGCTTGCACTGTACTCCAGCAATAATTCCTCGCCAGGAATGGATCGTATCAGGAACAAGTTGCTCCATAACCTTCCGGACCTGGCGAAGAAGCGGCTGTTGAGGCTTTTCAACATCATGTTGGAGCTTAACGCCGTCCCGTTGGAATGGAGGGAGGTGAAGGTTATCGCCCTGTTGAAACCTGGCAAACCAGCATCAGAGTACGACTCGTATCGACCGATCTCGATGTTATCGTGTCTGCGAAAACTATTTGAGAAAATGATTCTTTTTAGATTGGACAACTGGCTCGAATCCAACGGCCTTTTGTCTAGTACCCAATTTGGATTTCGCAAAGGTAAGGGTACCAACGATTGCTTGGCGCTGCTTGTATCCGAAATAGAGCTGGCTCATTCTCGAAAGGAAATGATGGCCTCTCTATTTCTTGACATCAAGGGGGCTTTTGACTCAGTATCAGTACATGTGCTGTGTCAAAAGTTAGAAACCGCGGGCTTAAGCCCAAGATTAAATAACATCGTTTTTAACCTCCTTTCTGAAAAGGCGATGAATTTCGACAACGGCCATCTGAAAATTCGGAGGGTCAGTTTCTACGGACTACCACAAGGGTCGTGCTTGAGCCCCTTGTTGTACAATTTTTATGTAAACGACATTGATACCTGCCTGGCACCAGGATGCAGCTTACGTCAATTGGCGGACGACGGTGTTGTATCAGTCGCCAGCAACAACATCGCCGATCTTCAAAGACCTTTGCAAACCACGCTGAACAACCTAGAAGTGTGGGCCAGAAACCTAGGAATCGAGTTTTCACCCGAGAAAACGGAAATGCTCATTTTCTCGTTTTTCTATGACACCGAGAGCAATAGACGCAAAAATTTGGTGAACCCTAAATTTGATATACTCCTGTATAACAAAAAGATATCCATTGCCAGAACTTTCCGATACCTAGGCGTTTGGTTCGATAGCAAGAATGTGTGGAGGTCACATATTGACTATCTTGTCAAAAAATGCTCCAGAAGAATCAATTTTCTCAGAACGATTACCGGATTCTGGTGGGGTGCGCACCCATCAGACATCCTTAAGCTATACAAGACAACGATACTGTCCGTCTTGGAATATGGATGCATATGCTTCCATTGGGCAGCCAAGACGCATCTGATCCGTCTAGAACGCATCCAGTATCGTTGTCTGAGAATCGCATTGGGCTGTATGAAATCATCCCACACGATGTCGCTCGAAGTGATGTGTGGAGTGATGCCGCTAGCGCTCCGTTTTGAGCTACTCTCGCTTCGCCTTCTCGTACGCTCTACTGTCTCAAACCCATTGATAATCGAGAACTTCAACACACTGCATGAGATAGGATCTAAATGCAAAATCATGAACACATATCATGATTTTGCCTCTTTACAGGTACACCCTAGCAGTCCAGAAAATGTAAATCGTGCCAGCTTGCCAGGGTCCTGCAGTTCTCGTTTTAAAGTAGATACCTCTTTTAAAGAGGATACAAAGTCTATCTCCGATAGTCTTCGCAGGACGACAATTCCCAGCATTTTTGTGGAAAAGTATGGCCATTTGAACCGAAACCAATTTTACACAGACGGATCCTCCTCAGAGCAGGGCATCGGTTTTGGCGTATATAACATCGATTCCGAAGCATTTTTTCAACTACGCCGACCATGCTCAATATATATAGCGGAGCTCGCCGCAATCTTTTACGCCTTATTGATCATAAGTGCTTGTCCTCCAGACGAATATTTCATCTTCTCCGACAGCTTAAGCGCTGTCGAAGCACTAAAGTCTGTGAAGGCAATTAAGAGCCCTGACTACTTTGTGAAAGAAATTTTAAAGGTCTTAAGTTCCTTGTTTGAAAAATCTTTCCGAATATCTCTTGTTTGGTTGCCCGCTCATTGCGGTATTCTAGGCAATGAAAAGGCAGATCAATTGGCCAAAAAGGGCGCTTCGGAAGGGTCTCTTTTTGATAGGCCTATCCTACCTCACGAGCACATGCGTGCCCCACAATCTCTCTGCATGGCTCGGTGGCAGAGTATGTGGGACACAGATGAGCTTGGGAGGTTTTTATATTCGATCACTCCCCAAGTTAGCTTGAAGCCCTGGTTCCAAGGCATCTCAGGAGATCGTGCGTTCATTCGAATGATGTCTAGGCTTAGGTCTAACCATTTCGCATTGGGTGCGCATCTCCAGCGTATAGGACGGGCCGACTCCAAAACATGTGGCTGCGGCCTCGGATACCATGACATAGATCATATTCTATGGTCTTGTCTGGAGTACGAGGCAGCACGACCCTCCTTATTGGACGCAGTTCGGGACATCGGCAGAACGCCCAATGTTCCAATTCGAGATCTGCTGGGGGGCGGGGATGATGCCTACCTGAGGGCTATTTTTGAGTTCTGCCGAGCGAATGGTATTGTAGTTTAGTACCTTACCTTCTTTCCTTCCACTCCTACTGTTTGTCTGTTATACGTGTTGTATCTCGCTTGTGTGTATGATGATGAATGACTGATTGAATGAATGAATGTATGAATGAGTGCGATATTAGAGGGGCTTGGTATGGCATAGACGGAATATCCAGGATGATCCAGGACCAAAACTACACCGTTGTAATGGCGTGTTGCAACGGTCAAAGAAAGCAGACAAGCCAGAGGGATGGAAGAACGCTGGATCTCGACACGCAGAAAACTGACGATGGCATATCCCAAAAATAAACGGGATGAGATGATCACCAACGATACCGACCCTCGCAACCAACACTACCACGACTACTGGATGACGGATACATATCAACCGAGCTCACCCGGGATAAGGTGCCCTTTCACGGTTTGGAGAAGGAAATGTTTCCAAACCAGCGTGAATTGTACCTATTTTTGTAACTTAGCTTTAAGCAATACGGCCAGGCCGTTCTTTATGAATAAAAAATACTTCTGTTTCAACAGGAGGTTATCTTTTATGATAAAAAGAAACTCTTACTGGATAGTCGAAAGGAATTTTCAGGCTAATGGCCTTAACCTGAGAAAGGGCCAGAACACATTGAGAACTAGTTTGGGCTTAAATTATTCCTATACTGTAAGCAATACGGCGTTCTTCATGAATAAAAAAAATAGATTCCTATATTGTAGAAACTGTTTGGGTTGTATAAATTTATAAAATGAACTAAAATGGTGCAAATTGAGGACCTGAATGAGAACCCTAAAAGGGACTAATAGCACTTAAGATCAATTTTCCACGAAATAAGCCAGGTGCCTGGTTCAGCTTTTCTCAGATGTACTCAGATGTTTAAACTGCTTTGAGCAATGTTCGATCGTTTTGTATGTTTATAAAAAAATCACTTAATTTCTCAAACTTCATGATGCATCAAACCCGACTGCTCTAGCGTATCTTGTACTAGAAATTTAAATGCTCAAAAGAAGACAAAAAAGCCCAGCAGTACAAATTTTACGATGTCCAGCTTGAGGCGAGAAAAGAAAATTTAGATCACTATCGATCCCGGACCCGACCAAACGCCACTATGCATAAAAAGTGGAACTACCGTGACCAAAAACCAAAAACAAAACAAAAAAAAAAACCCAGAGACGACAACCACCGAGCACTACTACGAACCCATTCTAGTCACGTAGCAAAGCGAATTCTTGTATTCACTTCCCTGTTGTCACCGGTCGGCATGCCGTGCATGTCGACACGCCACCCAAAAGAGCTTGGCGCAGAGCAAGGCAAATGTCACAGCACCAAACAAGACCAAAAAAAAAAACGGAAACTCCCGAAGAAACAACACCAAAACACACACACACTGGTCCCAAAACAATAAATGAACCGGACAAGAGATGTATGAAAGTGACTGCGAACTAGTAGTCCCCGCCAAGAACGGGGAAGTTCGATTCGGCACCGTGAACGATCTCGCTGGACACGTGCGTTCAATTACCGACCACTCCCGGGCACGCAGCCGGGACCGATCCTTTCGCTCGCCGATCACAATGTCGTTCGAATGCCCAATATGTCGCTAATTAAAAAGTTTGTCTCCTGTGTTTGTGTTCGGCAACAGCGCAACAGCAGCTCGAACCGGGTCGACAAATGGATCGTAACAAATGGGTATCGATGTAAAACGTACCGTAGCTTAATCGATTTCGCTAAGCGATGTCCTTTGTTTATGTTTTGCTGCTTCAACAACGGAAAACTGTGGCTGTGCGGTTTGTGTTGCATACCCGGTTTACACATGATTAAGCACCCGGTAAGGCGCTGGCTATTCTGGAGCTAGTTTTGTTGTACACACGGATAGAACGAAGGCAGAGGATAAAGAGCCAATTTAGACCTCATTGATTGGGGCGAATCAAATGGGAGCTGTTCGCAAGTTTATGTAAATTGAAAAATAGTTGCACGGTATGCGATAATCACCGTTCCATGCCGAACCATTTGTCACAAGCGCAAAGTTGTTTTGTTAGATAACCTCGCAGCAACGTTTAGTTTTGGCGTATCGCTCCAATAAATTTGAAAACGATAATACACTAAACGTTCACAGTCTTTATCTTGGAGCAGGATATTAAATTAAAGCAACGACTTAAAGCGTTCCTTCAATGAAGGGTTCCACTTAGATGAGAGATTAATGATGCATATGTGGAGAACTCCGATATCTTCTTCCTCTTCTTGGCCTTCGGAGGGTAGTGCTCGTCTATTAGACATGGCTAGTTCTCCAATCCTTTTCCAGCCAACTCATCCGATCTTCGTCACGCATCCAATTACTCTCCTGGTGAGGCATGAGTTTGACAATCTCTTCACTGGTATCCTCCCCAGTCATCGACTCCTTCCAGCTCTGACCACCTTCACGATATCTGCACCGCCCAACAGCTCAGCTAGCTCATGGTTTATTCTGCTTATCCACAGGCCCTGAAGGTACACACAATCCCCGCTTGAAAATGGCAAGTGCATAGCAATCCTCTGTCAGGATAGTCTTCTTGGAGTGCTTGGAGTCGTGAAGCCCAATGTTAGGCCCAATGTGCTGAATGAGCCTTCAGAATTTGTTGCTTAAATTGCTATTCGAAATTAAGATCAAACCAAAGTAGCAGAACTCCTCCACCTTGAGATCGTCACCGTTAACTAGAACTCCTATATGTAGCTCTCAATTATCTGCTCCATTTTTACTAGCCAAAACCTACAAAACCTCAAGGATCACTTTGAAATACGCCAGCGATATCAAACCCCATAATTCTGGATTTGCCCCGCTTTTCAATAGAAGAGTAACATTTTACCGCCAATGGCCTAGAGCGACACTAATCGTGCAAATTATTGACAGCTGATAGGAAAACCCAATATCCCTATCCCCTATCATTTCGCTGCCATTTTCGCGTGCTCCCTTGCATAATGTAGGTGACCAGCTTAACAAACACCCAAACCAAAAAAACGCCGAACCTACCACAAACGCACGTTATCTTGCGCTTTCAAGCGCCACACACACACGCAAACATAACAATCGCTCTCGCTAAAACCCCGAGCGCTGAGGGTGTTTCTGTCATCTGGGGTTTCAGCATGGCCTCACGCAACATATCACCCGCAACCTTTCCGGCGAGAGAGAGAGAGAGACAGGCTAGAATGACCGCAAAAATAGGAAAAAAAACACACAACAAAAATCCTTACAACAAAGGCCACCAACACACACACACTCGGCCCCGGAAAACTCGGCCGAGCACTATCGGGCAGCGAGCAGCGTGACATTTGTTTGTTTACGATTATTCCACCATTTATGCCATTATCCTGTCTGGGGAGCCGAGGCTGCAATCGAGCCCTCCGGAAGCGCCGGCCCATGCTCAACAGACGGTTGGGTCCGCAATCCCATCCCAAACGGCGACGCTATCACAGTTGCGCGACCGCGAATCGCTAGACCAGAGGCAGAAGCCAATAAACGAGGCACCCAACGGGTGGAAACCAGGTCCGGGTGCTGTCCAGGATTGGTCGTGTTTTACAATTCAACCAACCTGTTGATGATACGCGTGATTTAACATGCACTTGATGCGGTGAGCCTACGGTTCCTGTGTGTCGGCCATACCCGGCTGACCATGATACGCAGCACTGTCCCAGGCGAGCGTCCGTGCGCCACCGGCCCGGAACGTGTCATTTTAGCTGTGGTTTGGATAATTTTGACGACAAACAACACAACGCCTCGCGGGCTCAGACTGGCTTCCTATTTTTTGCCCCTCCACTTTGTTTGTTCATGCTTTGCACAAAATTATTGGATCAAATTGGAAAACAAGGGTAGGAGTTTGGTGTTGGGCGTCGCTAAAGTTGCTAACAACATACGCAAACAGAACCGATAATAGTGAAGGAGAGAAGAAAAAAAAACAAACAAACAGGTCGACGGCTGTAGCAGATTCGACGTCAGCTCATCCGTTGACAAACAGTTTCAACAAATTAAATCAACAAAATGTCACGCCTGATACACACACACCCATGCGGTGAGGTAAATAGTGCAAAAATCGTGTGTTTTTTCCTTTTGCTTTTTAATCCGATAAAAATGTACAACAGACCTCGGGTATGGAATTAAATTAACCATACACGATTAGGTTAGGATCAATGGCGATGTAAGTGCTGTATCAACACAACCTTTCTGTACGGTTTGGTGTGTCAACCGGTGTGGATGATAGCCTTGGAAAAGGAACTAGCAGTGACCAAGCGCCATCACCCATATCGCAACGGCAATTAGGCAAATCCTCTATGCAACCCACAGTGAAATAGGATTAAGTTAAGATAAGGGAGCGATCGTCCGGTTGTCTCGAGCTTAACCCGGATATCACGCAAACGGCTTTTGGGTTTGGTTTTGGGACGGATCTGATGAATCTAAAATGATAGTTAATGTGATTATAAGCTCATTTGGACCCGGGGTGGACGGTATGCGAAGAGTTTGAGGTTGGGTTTTGTGTATCGGCTAATTTGTTCTTGCTGCGGCTGTACAGTGTGCAGTACGCAACAGCTTAAAGCATGATAATCCGGTACGATACAGCAGTTATGATAAGGTTCCACATTCTTATCTTGCATCAAACAAATTTAAGCTTCTTTTGAAGATAGGATAGCATAGGTAAATTGATTCAGCGAAGCTAGTAACATGAAGTAACAGTGCTAATGGAGAAGGAGAAATAATCCAGAAATTAAGACAGATAAGAAGGTGCAATGATCGTTCTGATTGTTGACCAAAGTTAACCTACTTTTGAAGAATAAAATAGGAAGGAAATCAAATATATAAAATGCTAATTTTACATATCTAGTTAAAAAAATAGTCGTGTTGAGTGTGGAGTCACTGCTTAGTCGTATACAATAAGTTGTACAAACTTTTCATAATGCTTTCAGCCCACTGAAGCCTTTTGAGTGTAATTCACAATCAATTCGTAAGATAAGTGTACAGCTTGCAGAGTTCTTTACAGTAGCAGTTCCTTAATTGTCCGCCCCTTAGTACAGGGCCTTAAACCCTCCAGCGTTATTATCCTTTCAAACACGACTAAAAAAGTGTTATACAGATCCCTTGTCTCAGATGCATATACAAAGACAGAGACTATGCATATCATAAATAGACATCTGCGGCGGTGTGCGAGGCGTACACCGGACTGAAATGAGAGGCCGATAGAATTGGATTGAGGATCAATGTACGGGGACAAAGTACCTGTTTCCCATATGCTCTGACCATGATAGAGCACGACTGCGTGCCTGTTATGGGGCCTACAAACTCCTAAGATCCAGAAAACTTCTAAAACGCACGAAATGCGCCTTATATCTCGTACATTGATACGGCCGGTAGTTTTCTACAGGCACGAGTCCTGGACTATGCTGGTGGAGGAAACCTGCTACCCTACCAAGAATGAGGACCAGGAATGTCCTTCGACTCGAGGCATAGAGAAGCAGAGCGAGCCCATTTATCTGGATGAAGTGATGTCAGATCTGAGGGAAATCTGTTTCTCGGAAACGGATTAGAAACCCGGCCATATCTTTTAAACGTACTCCATAGGAGGTTACAACGACTAGCGACTAGAAATATTATTATTAAATGTATTGAATAAAATAGAAATATTTTTGGATTTCTCCAAATATCTACTAACTAAATTCTAAGGTAAAGACGTGTCCGTATTTGCACTTAGACCACTGTACTAAGTGCGATGACGCTCTTCGAGCAAGATATTCGTGTCATATTTCTTGCGTTTTAAGTAGGTCATAAGCTTTCTGCGCCATCAACTGGGAAGAGTTAACCGGGCTATAAAGTTTCACCGAGCTAAGGTTTTGCTTTAATAAAATAAGCAATTACGTACAACTTTGCATCCGAGCCGTGGGTTGACTGAGGTCTTCAGACAAAGACGCACGAAACAAAGTGTTTCAATAGCACAAAGGCCAACTTTATAAAACTGTGACTCATTATGAAACTGTACTTGAGAAAAGAACGCGAGAAGCCTACCAAGTAATACTAGCACGTTTTGTGGTCTTATTCTTAGAACCACCGTAACCGTTTTTCGCATTAAATCAGGTCAACGTAAACTCCCGGTTCTGATTAGTAACTCCCGGGCCACCTTCCACGGCGGGGGATTAATAGCCCCCCACCCCCTAAACCCGGCCGGCGGTAAACGCACCAGGGCACATACACACCATGAGTTAGAACATTCCCGGACCACATGCTCGGCGGGATCCCTGGGAGTACCCGGTCCTCATCCCCCAAACAACTCTAACGCGCAGCAAAAAGCCCCCCAAACGTTGCACAATAATTACATCGTTCCGATTCGTCGCCAGATGGCGCTATAGATGGGCTTGAACGCCCTCGCCACCACCATCGCGGTCGGACCGAACCGAACCAGAAAATTTGAGCGAATGTGTGCCTCACCTCACGCGGCGTCGCTTTTAATAATTTCCAAGTTATTAGTCATTTAGACACGACGACGCCAGCTTTTTACGACCCTGCAGCAAAAAAAAAACCCCATGTACTGCGTGGGTTCTGCGCTGATGATGTTGCCGACGCACTGTTTCAACGGGGCCGGGACTGGAGTGGAGCACCGAATATTAGCAACAGCGGCAGGACAAGGGGGTGAACCGTCATCCCGAACTGGCTCACCCCCGGGGGCGCGAGGTTTGCATTTTGTTTCTCGCGGCCCAGGGTCATAAATTTCGTTCCGGATTGCGTTCACAGGGTTGCGAGGTGCCTGGAATACCACTGGAGGACTACCCGCCGTTCGGCATGGCGAGCTGGTTCGTTTCATTTTATTTATCGCCTATTAGTGTGGCTGTTGAGTTTCGCTTTATCTTTTTTGCCGCTTGCGTTTGCGCCTAGTGGACAGCGATCATCCGCTGGTGGCGGCGTTCAGGGATGCTGACCGGCTACAGCGATAGAAGCGGATTGTGGCTCGTGATGCGATACACATAAAGAAAGATTGAATGATATTGCCACGCTCTGTTTTTTTTGCGTTGCCGTTGTAATAATGGGAGGCTTGATCTACGAGCTAGAGAAAAATTCTACCAAGAGCGCTCAGCTAGATTCATCAAGCCCTTCACTTCATCCATCGCCTGACAGTGGTATGGCAACAAATTGACAAATTTTTAACATCCTTGTTAGAGCGTAAAGGGTCTGTCCGCCTTATTGAGATAAACCAACAGCTAATAACGAACGTTTTCCACGGAACAATGACACATTCTCACGCACCTTTCAAATAGACTGATGAAGCTCTAGCTTCGTTTCCAAGAAGCGACTACTAACCAGGAAACCTGGGAAAACCACGCGATGCTCGCGATAATAAGCCAACTGCTTTGGAGCTGGTGCGTCCGGAGGTGTTGATGTGTTGACATTTCTCACCTTCGCATGCTCTTCGCTTTAACGCGCGGACCTGCCGAATGTGTCAAAATCATTAATCAGAGTTTCCCCGGAGCCCGCGCCCAAACCGATCGAAGCCTGGCGCAATGGGTGAAAAATCTTTCTCCACCAGCTCGAATCGCCGAATTACGTTACGGGCGTGCGGCCCTAAACGTAGTAATAAATGTGTTCACATATATTTCGCTTCAGCTGGCAGGCAGTCCATGGGTGCGCTGGAAAAGCCAAACAATATCGAAATATTTTCGGATGCAGCACTTTCGGAGAGCAGCGAGCCGATTCGGAACGTTACGGCGGTGAATGGTTGAAGGAGATTAATATTGGGAGCGTTTACCGATAGAGCGGTGAAAATTGGTGCCAGCATTTGACACCTTACCGGGCGCGTTCCGGAATGGTTGTGAAGAATGATGATCTCTTTAAGAAATGGTTTTCACCTTTTTGATGGATTGAAGCCTAACTGGATGAAATTAGTTTCCTTTTTCGACGTCCCCTAATTCCCGAGGGCTTTGAGTAAGTGGGAAAATGTTTTAAGGCCCTGTAGTGAAAGTTTTGTAGCTTCGAATTTGTCTGATTGAATGTGTTTAAGAGAGTTATTTACGGTTCAGAATAGTGGGGAAAATATTAACTGATTCAGAAGTTTAATTAATATTTATATTGAAGTATACGAACTGGACAGTCAATCTGGTTAAAGTTATTTCAACAATTATTCTATCGCAAGCAACTCTCTACTGACGGACCTTAAACTAACCGAGCAGAAGTTTAGATCTACATAAAGCCGACTGTGGAATGAAGCATGTGGAAGCTCATCTAAATTTTTGCCATTTTAAACAAGCTTGAAGCCTTCCCTATATCATCCCCCCATAAACATGTACACCACGCTAAAGCACCGGTTAGAAGTTTTCAATTTAAAATTACACTCGAACAAACTTTATTTAACTTTAACTACACTTGTTATCGATTCAACGCACTTAAATCACACTTCAAAACAACTCCCAGCTAGAGATGCTGGCAAGAGCCGGCGTGTGTAGCGAACGGTACCATTTTCCAAACGCCAGCTCTCCAGTATTTCACTAACACTCGATGGAAAGCAACACGCAGCGCTCGTATGCGACCCGTCACCATATTTACACTGGTACGTACGACATCGGTGTCACCACTCGGGCGCGTAACGGGTACAGTGGTGCTGTACGGCTGCAACGAACTTTGCAACGCAGCATCATCCATGGCTGGGTTGGAAAATTGTTCCGCAACAGCAAAAATCGCGAACACACTCCAGCAATCGTTCGGTCGGTATGTGCGGCGGATGACATTTCCTTTTACGTGTGCACTACGATGGCGTCGACGAGCTGGTCGAGATTCTGGCCCCGAACTGCTACACCAGCGCATTCGCTGACGATGGTTAGGAAAACAGGCCCAAGGCACGAGTACGCAATCATCGGTCCGAAGTGGGGCGGTGGATTTATTTTCCATGCGATTGTCAATTTCGCCTCCAAAAACCTTCCGACTGATCCGGTCCCGGATCGGAAAGCAACGAGCGTGCGAAACATGTGCAAGCGTCGCGCATACGTCATCATATTGGCGATAAGCTTTTCCAGGAAAAAGGGAACTAAAAAGGATGCACGGCATGCTAGATTGGTGGATAGGAAACCGTGTGGAGAACGAGATTCATGTCCATTTCCGCAATATTTTTATTCCATGCCAAATATAACTTTCGATCATTTTTATGCATTTTCTCCGAAGCGAAAGCGATTAAAATGAACACAAAATAAAAAAAAATTGTGGTGAAGCTGATTTCGGGACGCCTGAGAGATGACTAACCGATGATGACTAGACTCTTTTCGGTTGTCCTAAAGCTCACTTGTATTGGGGACAATGTCACCACAAAGAAAAGAGCAAGAGTTCAGGATACCAACCGGCCACCGCCAATACATGATACGAATAGTTGCTGTCCTCACATAAGCCTCTGAGACAAGAGCTCTGTGAAAAGTTATCTCATGTACTTCTGCAAAGAACATTTTTCAGGATGTGTTGGTTCAGTATTGATCAAAACAGGAGCTGCTACAATTAAGAGCCGTTCCAAATTACTGCGAATCAAACTTTCCAGGTCTGGATGAGAATATTGGAGACCGAGGCAATAGCGATGTCGGTCTTCACTCGGCAGGGCCGGGGAATCGAATCTCATCTAGACAACCTTCCCTTACGGCAGGACTAATTATCTAACTCCGAGTGAAATCAAGGCACAGAAAGCCACATATGGCACGCCAGGACCTGTCGAGGTTAATGAGCCAAATAAGAAGAAGACGACTCACCAGGCACTCCGGTGAATTGATGAACTGTCATGAAAATAATACCAAACGATCGAGCTCATAGAGTCTTTTTATACTATCCACCTAAACACCTATCTTGGATCATCTCAAATGCTGAGTTCTGTCAGAGCAGCACTTTCAAGTTGTGACAGACTCGTCATGACACCGACCACAATCAACGCATTTGGAGATAAGAAATTAAGAATCTCTACATTCACATACACCAAAGATAAGGGTTTTTCAGAAGGATTCTTGGCCCTCCAATGGTGGACAGTCAGTTAGTCCAGTCCAGTTCAGAGGATGAGCTCTAATAAACTACGAATAACTACGAACTCTAATGGCTGCTGTGAGTTAATGACGCCAAGAACAGTACACCGGACGATCCAGCTCGTAGAGTCTTTCTATTCCATCCACCTAGACAGAGCATGTCTGGACTGAGAAGGATCTTCGAGTAGATGAATCTGCCAGCAAGGTTGAGGATATTGTATTAGCAGACATCATCGCTAGAGCGTATTCGAGGACTTCAGCAGCAGATCAAGACCGGAAAACCTGTTAAGTAATAAAGCAATACTCCAGTGCTTCCAAGTTCTGGACATATGCACATTGCTCAAGGAACTTCATTTTATTTGTAAACGACTTATTTATTGTTTTATATCCTTCAATCAAAGCCTTTCGATAGCGATGAATAATATTTTCTACGAAACGTTAAAACTCCTTCAAAGAAAAATTATTTAACACCTTTGCTAATATCCCTTTGTTCCACACAGTGCGATGAACGAACGGTTGAACATCGCATTTTTCAATTCCCCGAAAAACCAACCGCCATTCCCCGGGCGATACGATTCCCGATCGTGTGCGAGTCAAAACCACAATCACACTGCCCAAAAAACGATGAAGTAAAAGGTGGCTTTGGTGGTGAAGGATTGTTCTCCATCAGTCAAACCCATTTTTCCGCAGGATTGTTCCGCGTAGCTTGTGCGTATTTCTGAGGTGCTTTTTATGCTTTTTTCGCATATTTTATATCTTTTATTCAACGCCCTTTTTTTGGGGAGAGGGCAGTCCTGATGATCCTGATCCGTTTCCCGGTGGAGATCGAACCCACCTCGGCTTAAAAAACATAAGCGTAAAGGGGGAGAGAGAGAAAACAGGCGCCCAAGCCCAAGCAGCAGATTATGGTTCGAAAGCTAGAGAGTATCTTGAATCGTATCTTTATCCCTTGGTGGAAAATCCACTCCCAACCATGTCGATGATATAGCGGAGGGCCGGGGATGATATCGAAGCGTGCAATATCGACAAAAACATGTTTGTACGCGCCTGGTGGTTGTGCAGGTAAATAGAGCACATGGGAATGAGTTCGATCCATTTCCACTCAGCGCCATGTTTACGATACGGCTTTGGCGGAAAGGATTGAACCGCCGTGCCCGTGCGTTTGTGTGCGCGAAAAACGATGAGTTTATTGATATTTCTTATCCGAAAGCGGCATGTCAACATGGTGCCATACAATGCGGTGCCTGGTGATGTGCCGTATGTTCTGTTTCTTAACCTACTACTACTACTACTACTACCACCACTACTACTGCCAGGCGTACTCTACAAAACTAATATCGCGAGGATGCGGATCGGTGAACGATGGTGGTACGGATGATGCCTCCTCCGAGCGTTTGTGTTGCGTGGTGGATGAAAAATGTTCCCTTACCGTGCTTTGCTTGTTTTGTACGTGGCAGCGAGTGTATTATTCGAACGACGGCAAGCAATCAGGCAGAAGGACATGCTCCTAGTGTTATTTGCTCGGTGTGCCAATGTTCATGAAATATGTTCACGCTCGGGAGATTGTTGTAAAATGTCGTATTTGGTATTGCGTGTTAAAACAGGGCTGGTGTTTGCATCGTGAAAGTAAGGATAACGATTGGATGTATTGGTTTTAACTGCTTGACAAGCTGAATATTTGTTTTGTTGAGATGGGAATTCGGTTCGTAATCTTTTTTAAGGAACATTCTTTACAGAACAATTTCTGTTATTAATTTCCTATGTGTCTTATCCACATTTTCCATTCGTTAAGGACATTAGGTAGAAATTAGAAGCTACATACATCCTTATGGGGCACAGCAATCGCTTCGCGGTCTTGAGCGGCGCCTTTTGCCAATCCATTATACCGGCCATTCGGACGAACACATCAACGCCATCGCGAGGTTTCAAAGGACTTTACGGGCTGGGTCGTACGGTGTCATTGTCATGACAAGACCTACCCACTGCAGCCTAGCAAGAAGTTGGAAATTATCAGAGAAGATTCCAGAATGAAGAGTCGCTCATTAACCAGATCCTGACCAGCTCACCTTACGACTAAACCTGAAGAAGATGGCAGAGTAGTAGTTGATTGATTTTAAAGCCATGTATAACAGCGTAGTCAGCTCTTTTGGACTCCCATTAAAACTCACCTAACTTGTTAGAATTACTATCACCTTGCTGAAGACTTAATAGCTGTTCCAGGCAGATCTTCATCCTAGTGTTAGAGAGGGCCATTCGAGGCTTGGAGGAGGGAATCTTGGATTCAACCTTCTACAAGTCGATCTAGATTCTGACAAACGCTGATAATATATACATCAATGATTTGAGGCTCGTAAGGATCGACCAAGCGTTACAAATCCAAGGTTTGGAGATAAACTAGTCAAACACCTACATGATGGTGGTACCACCAGGTGATATCACCATTAAAATCGCCCAAATCTATTATCTATCTTAGGATGAAATTCAGCACTGATAACAAAACTTTATGTGTGATTTTCATATATGTGCATGGCCATGCTACACCCTCGTGAAATTTCTCTAATCAAATCATCTTTAACGACGGATCTTTTGAAAAATGTACAGTTACAGTACTCAGAAACGTACTTAAAACATTTTTTAAAGAACACCTCTAAGCCGGCTTCTTGAGGGAAATGCTCACAAGTACCTTTGTGTCAAGTAGCTGTTATGAAAGAGGAGAGGGCAGTTGCTCGCTAACATGTGCGAGGTGAGACCTTCCGGTAGTTCCGCGCTCACTGAGGGCAAAGAAGTTGAAGAGGGCATTGAGCTACCTCATGAAATCCAAGAGCTACCTCGTCAGTACGAAAAGCTTGAAGATTGCGAAGAGCTACTTTGTGAGGATAGAGTCTTACAATGGAGGCAGAGTTTCATAATGATAACTTCCTCTATCTCTCTCTTATAGACATAGTGATGGCGAAGATGGCGCCTTTTTTCTACTAGTGAAATTTACATTGAAATTGAGAAGAGTGCAGAGCTACCATTTTGGAACAGAAGATCGCACTCACAGTCCTCAGATTATATAGGTGAGGCCACCCGGTAGCCGGCCTCAAGCTCAGTACCCAACGCTACTCACAAGGTAAAAGATCATAAGAATGGCACCGGACGACCCAACACCGTTAAGACCTTTTGGATCGTCTACATGCCCGGAAGAGACATGGTAGACCTTCCTTGAGACTGAATTATGGCGCTGATATGTCCACCAGAAAGGCCGGGATATTGAATTGCCAGACAAGGGCGCCAGACACTAAGCGCCTAAGTGAACTTCAAAAACAGCCCAAGACCACAAAATATAGGGACATATTTTCAGAAAACGAAACAAAATATTGATATCCCACATCCTTTTTTTCTTTTGCTGCCCTTTAAATAATCTTTATCGCCATGATAAATGTATCGTCTCGGTTGCTTTAATTGCATCGTGCTTCAGTAAGCTTCAGAACAAGTTCGGCGAGTTTTATGGACCAATGTTATCTCTTTTACCAACCTGCTTCATCTGATCAAACAACGCTACTCCAATCACTTCGATTAATTACAGTTCTCGGCGCTCGGTGTTTTGCGCCATAAATTTTGCGCTCACTGTGAAAACATGTCACAAAACGGTAAACTCTTTTCCTGGCAAGAATAAATCAAACCTGTGTTAAGAAAATGTCAACCATATCCTGTGGTGCAACTTTTCTCTCAATAATTCGAAACAAACCCACCGGCGCATAAGAAAAAACAAAACAAAACCAAAACAATCCCGATCCATCATCACGATCATCTTGGTTTGTCACGCAACAAATAAATTAAAATGCGAAATCTGCGTGTCGTCCGGGTTCTTCGCAGATCAATAAAGTATCTTGATAAACGATCTTCCCGGTCCGGTGCCACCGTCCGGAAGGCCATCTCGTGCCGTTTCTGGTTGGCGCTAATAACAACCTACATAGCACATGCATCGTCGGCAGTGGCTCATCCCGCCGGGAGGTTAATGGTATGATCGGACGAAACGGAACGGAACAACCAATTCGCCAAACCGGACCGGGGTTGTGCCTGATTTATGTGACTTAATCGTGGCTGCCGGGCGCAAGCAGCAAACCATCGGTTCCGTTGGCCAATCGTTCCGGAAGCCAACGGTAGGTGAAGAAAATAGGAAGCTTATCGAACGATCGTGATCGATTTCGACAACTATTTAAGTTAGCGTCGTGGTCGTGGTTTCGATAGCTCCGTTCACAACACCGTCATAGCTTCATATTTGCTTGCAATTCGCTTCGCTGCCCTCGTTGAATGGTTCGTCTGAAACATGAGATTCATTTTGAAACTTTAAAAACCTGGCCTGATCATCAACAGAAGTCCTTACGAAAAAAAAGGACGATTATCATGAACGATTATTATTGTTATTACCCGTAGCCACGTTCACCGCGATAAAGTGCGCTACGCCATCATTTATATTTCGTTATTTCGTTTTACGATCAAATCCCCTCGGTGTTGCGATCGGTCGTCGTCGTCGTCGAGAGGTTGCTGTAAGATGATGCCTTGCGAGAGAGGGCTGCGTCGTTTACGATGCGACACGCGGCGTGGGTTTTTTTTTTTTTGGTAGGGATGTTTCTCAAATTATATCGTTACGGTTTAAAGACCTGCCGTTAAAGTAAGCGAGCGGGCACGGTTACCGTGCAGGAAGGGCCTACCGTGTGACGATCGAATCGACACGGGGCCGCGTAATAAATACACCAATAATGTTCCTGCCGTCCGTCATCGAGCCATCGAGCCGTTCTGTTCCTCCGTCGTTTCCATCCAGAACTCGAAGGGTTGGGTTCCCCAAGCATCAGAACCTAGCCGGATGCTCATGATGGAGGCATTTAAAAATGAGGGAAAAATCACAACTCTAAACAGCTCGTGTTACTGCTCGGCTTTCTAAGTTCGAAAATAGCTCAGCTCAGCAGCAGCCATTTTTTTCATTCCACCTTGAGATGGGTATTCTTATACGAGCTATACTAAATCAAACGAGCCACTTCACAGCTTGATAGGTATCGTTTCATCAATCCAGAACGGGGCAGAAGATTGAAGCAGACCGATCGAGATCTGTCAAAGCTGTCAGAAGGGGTAGCGATCGAATACAACAAATAAACAAACATAATTCATCGCGGAACAAGTGGTACAATATTGAGCTGGCTCATCCAATACCGAACTCCTTCCTTGGTAGACCTTTTCTGTGGTTGATAAACTATACTCCAGAAGCACTCTTAATCACAAAAATCACCTTAGGGACAATTGGTTGATTTGGGTTTTCATTGTGGCCCTCTTTCGCTCCACCAGAATCTTGGATCGGAAAGTCAGCCGAAAACACGCAGCCAGTGGCAACACGCAAACCCGGTCTCGAGGCATGTCAGAAATTACGACAATCAAAAATTACGTGTTGATAACTACCTTCCCATCGGTGCCTTATTTTTGACGCCATTTTTTTCTCTTGAAGGTATGTTAAATTGACGGAATTATATGCTAGACGGTGTTACTGTGCTGTGTTACCTCTTTCGGACTCGAGAAAACCGAGAGCAAAAGCAGGGGAACTATAAACACCGCGCAGGATAACGAGCTTTGACGTATGAGATGTGCTGCAAGGCACCATAAAGAATGAGAAATCGAAGGCTGAAGAAGCAAAAAGAAGAGCCCTCAAAAACGGAACACAAGAAGAGATGCTCCAACAAGAACGAGAAACCAAGTAAGGAAATGTTTCATTCTTGCATGCATATTATGCTGCGTGCATATTTATCTGCCTGATCAAACCACTGTTGGAACCATTCTTGGGACGCGAATTCATAAATTCCACACACACGCGCGACCCAACACCGAAGCGCCAACACAAAGTTTGTACAAGAATCCCTTCGACCAACGCTTGTCTACATGATCGCTGGAAAGGACGCTGGAAAGCGTAAGAAGAAACACAGCGCAGCAAGAATCGTTCCGAAGAATAACCAACGGAGAGAACCTACGGAAAGGTGTGAAAAAACATGGTCAAGCCACTTCTCTACTCAAACGGAACGCAACAACACGATCGTCCCTTTTTTATGGGGCAGATTAAATGTCGGGAACTCCGTTCGAGACTCTGAGAACGGTCCTAAATAGCTGGTGATTTGTTTACAAGGAACTTCATAATGAGGATCGCCGATCGCTCAGGAAAAGCAGGACTAACGCACCAGAATCTAGAGAGAGAGAGGAAAAGATAAATAGGGCACACAAAATTATCTAAAAATCAATATCAATGTACGTAAGAGGGGGAAGATAACTAAAAGGGCTGAAAGAATGATCGTTACCACACTGCTGGCCTCGGATCGGAGAACTTCAGAGAACGGCTCAGCAGAAAACGCATTTTCTTTTTTTTTCGGGACCGTTTTCGGATGTTCCCAAACAGGAAACTGCAGCCTTCACCCAAAAGGGCTCCTTATTAATTTAATGAACCCCGAAAGTGCAAAACCATGATTAAGATTAGCAAATATTTGGTTAATGACGTGAGCCGGGTTGAAGCGTGAGTTAGCTGGAGCTGCGTGTTGCGGGTTAAAATTGATCAACAGATTTTATCGAGTGGTTTTCTTTTGCCGATTTTACGCTTCACACATGCAACTGGATCGGATTCCGGCCTTTTTTCTTCTCGCCTGGTTAAGATTACAAAAGAAAAATCGATCGAACACTTGCACGGACCCTGAGCATCCCGCCGTGTTAGGCGGGGTCGTGGTGGCGTCTGGACAACAATGAGCTCATAAATTTTACGCTCGCGACCGGGGAAGAACTTTTGCGCCTGTTTCTTCCTGAAAAAAGGCGCCATAAACTGGAAACAACCATGTGTCGCATGCTGTTCCGAACATAATGCTGTCCGAGCTTTATGCATGACGGTTAACAGCTCTTTCAACGCCGTGTTTTGTGCCTGCCGGTGGGAGCCTGCCGTTGGAACGGTCGAGTGTCATCTCAATCTTTTCGCTGGCCCTTTTGGCTTTGTAAGCCTTCGTGTTTCCTCCGGGTAGGTAAGGTTTAACATCGTTTTCTTAACTGTCTTTGTTGGATTGTTGGGCTGTATGTAGTGTCGATCTTAAAATGGGTTCGACTCGCTTGTAATAATTTTACAACCTATAGTCTTTTTATTCTGATGTGATGTTTGGAGTGCTATACATAAATCCTACTTCGTTTTTGGAGCTTTGTTGTAAAAAAAGTATAAGAAGTTATTTAAATCATTCTGGTGTCGTCCCCAATACAAATGTTAATACTAGAATCTACAGTATTATAAACAGAGAAGGTCAGCTTCAAAATTAATTCATTAGAACAAAATTCTGCATTCTGAATTCCTCTTCAAGTAGCGATCGGGGTCTTTGAAACCGTCTAGGGAACTGATAGTTTACTTTACCAAAAATGTACGGGGCTTTGACAATTATTCTGCTAGTGCACAGAGCCACCATCATTCGTCTTAGTTGAAGGAATTCTAGTCCAAATAGAAGGTCTCTAGAACGGTAAGACGGATATGAAGCTTCACTATTGGATTTTTGGTATAAATCCTAGCCGGAATTGTTGCCGGAGAATTCAAGTGTCAGTCCAACAATAGCTCAAAACAGAGATTTCAAGCTGCACGGAACCTTAAAATCTTTACTTACACGCAAATAAAAACCCCACAGTGAAGATTGATCATCGAGCTAGGCGGTATCATTAAGTCTAATAAGCTATAAATGGCAGGCATGGCCTAAGAGGTCATATGGTCAATAAAGAAGAAGAAGAAAGACAAAACCTAATAAAGAGAACGGTTTAGACATAGTGACTTCGCAGTGCGGAACTGATTTGCTCGAGGAACTGATTTCCCATCCGATTTATAATCGAACAAAAAAAGACGATTAGACAGTTTTGAAGGACAGCTTAGTCGTCAGGATTAACTACAGGCTTAATGATTTTTAGAATAACGTCAGTGCTAAAAATTACAAGCAGCAGATATCCAAAAATGCTACCTTATGGTACCCCTGAAGTCTTATTGCCCGTACGCAAAGCTGACTACTTTGCTACGGGTAAAATTAAGTCACAGAAACCCAGAAATGGCAGGCCGAAACCTCTCGAGGTTGTAGTGCCAAGGAAGAAGAATTCTTGTGGTGTTCGAAGAAGATCTAATTTGCACTAAAATGGTTAAGAAACTGGAGAAACTTGGAACTAATGCATTATTGACACCATATTTGGAGAGCTTAGCAAGCAGTATTGAATGATCTACAGAATCTAAGGAAGCTTGAAAATCCGTGTACACTGCCTCTACTTATTTGCCACTACCAAGCATCTGAAAACAGGGGTTTAGCAGAGATAAGAGGATGAAGTTTATACCGCAAATTGGTAAGATTCCATGCTTGTTGATCGAGACCATGTGCTTGAACCGGCTTGACAGGTGCTGAAATATATGATACCGTGATAGTTCATTATATAGCTTCTGTCTGCCTTCTTATGAACGGATGAGATGATGGAAGCTGCAGGGAAATGAGCTGTTGAACAATGTAGTCCTGGCAGGACCTAAAGCATCTCTGCACCGTGATGATAACAGCGCTTGAGTCAAATGTCACATAAATTCAGAAAGGCAGATGCATTTGATTATGTGCATTCAGCATTTAATTGAGACGTACGATCATCAACCCGAAAACTTTGAAATTTGAGTAACTCTACAAATGATACACAAAACGATTTCATTTTTTATACCAACACTTTCTAAACCTTTGCGCCCCCTTTAAGCTCAAGATGCTTCTCTGTTTCCATCCCCAAAATTTCGACCATTAATTGCTACCCAAAACAGGCGCCCATCCTACAGCTTACATCTTGGGACCGCCGTTCATTTACACAGCAGACAGCACATCCGTGGGCTCGCGACATCCACAATCGGGCGCTCCACATTTCTAGCGATCGCATCATATTTCAACGTAATAGGACGTGGAGACCGACCAAAAAAAAAAAAGGAATCGAAAATCCCGCCAAAAGCTTCATAGTTTGGGCAGCATGCTTTACCGATTTTGTGTTGCCTTTTTTTCCACCCATTTTCAAATCGCTCCATTAAGATGCTCCCCAGCACCGTGAAATGGCGACAGTTTTAATGGGTTGAAATGGTCATACTAAAACAACCAGTTAACCACGATCCAGCAACACGATCCAACCGGGCGAAGGAATTCGTTAACCCATGAAAGTGTATCTTCTCAGGAAATATAGACAACATGACAAAAACCAAAAAACAAAACCCCCCTTTTGAAAATACGGCAGCGCTTTCGATAGGCGATTAGTTTTGATTTAATTAATTACAAGTCGCTTCCATTCCCGAACGGTTGGAGAGTAAACCCTGCTCAGCTTGAGTGGTGTAGAGTTTGATAAAGTCCTCCCCAGGAGCGGCGAACCAGGCACGGTTTGGAAGATGGCTTGCCGTTAAATGACCCTATCAATAGCGGAACGAATTGACCAAATGTGACCTTGTTCGGGTTTCCCGGACCTGGATCAACTTCACAACCAAATTACTTGTCACCAGATAAGAGATGTGTTTCGAGCGATAAGCACCGGACAGACCAAAACCACCCATTAGTGAAAGCCGGGCCTAAGCGTCCTGTTTGTTTTCCTTCTTCATCCCCAAATTCTCTCCGGCTGTCGCATAGTACCCTAACCACATAGAAAACCGAAACCGTATCGGGTAGAACATATCGACAAGAATACGATAGTTCACCCGAAAACTCCCCTCTATTTTTGTCCGTTGGTAGCAAGAAGGTGCGACTTCACCAAACTGTTGTCCATCAGCATAAAAAGCGTGATTTTATTACGGATGTAAAGCAAAGCCACATTAGGAAGCAGACTCGTTGGAAGCAGCTCCACCGCACAAAGCGTGCCGCCCCATTAGGGGGTTTCGCTTTTGCGCTGGGACGCCTCGCCCGTTTTGGCGTAAAATAAAATCAAAACACTCTGAAATGCAATCAACAAATCAGCACTGTTGAATATGGACCGAAACGGTTCGCGCAGAGTTAGTGCGATAGGAGATAAAATTCCAATGACGCTAAATGGATTGACCGAGCGAGCGTGCAGCTCACAGCTTTAATTGGGATTATAATTGAAGCGAGATTGTTAAGCGGTGGTTTATGTAACCCGCGTTAATCCACTCTTATATGCGACGATTGATTAACGGACGGATAAGTAGGGGGAGATTGATTTTTGCAGGGTTAAAGCAGGATTTGCTATAGGCCGCTTAATTGATAGCATAAATCGTGATAAACTGGAGATGTGTGTGTTAATGCTGTGACTGTGGGTGAGATAAAGGCAGTGATTTAAATTAAATCACAAGCTCATTCTTTAAAATGTTTTACATTTAATTTACATTCAATATTACCCAGGTGAAATTAAAATACATGAGGTAGGTCACATTTTATTCAAATGCTGCGTTCCATGAAGATCTCTAGTACAATGTGTCCATTTTCTTTGCGTCTGCAACTTCATGAGCTTTTAACCTGCCATTACTGACGGGCAATGATTTTCTTCAGAGTGTCCGATCCACCCATTCCCATCCAGACCGCCTTCCCGTACACAGGGCTAAAATCAAGTCACGGAAAGCCCAAAAGATTTTATGAAACCGGCCAATCATTCACATTCAAACGAGTTTAACTCAAAAAAGTGTCAGAAATTTGATTACTACAGCCATTCCGACCGACCGTATTAGCCATTCCGACTAAACCGTAAAGAAACATAAATGAATTCAAAAATAAAAGAAACCCGAACCATTTTCTATACCCCTTACCGGAAAATTTACCAAAACGGATGCCAGTAAAAACAAAATCAAAAATCGTCCCACAGTCACAGCAAAGCGTAACCCACGTCGAACGCGACAGAAGCCTCATCAGAATCCTCATCAATGAACCGATGTTTCCAATGCCAAGTTCAGTTCATTGAGGCCGCTTTTGTTTTCCTTATTGTGCGTGTTGCTTCCTAAATTACTCCAGCATAAAACTGCATATCCGGGAGCATGGTAACTCTCTCTCTCCCTCTCTCTCTCTCTCGTGAACTCGCCACCATAATTTTTATAGAACCCTCCCAAACGATGCTCTTTAGTACAGCGGCGCAATGCCCAAACACGGCCGGTGCAGTTGTACTAAATAAAACCCGAACCCGATTCGCCCGAGAGAGCTCTTCGACGGCTGGTGGCGACGATAGCATAACGTGCGTGCGAGAGAATCCTCGCACAATCCTCCCGCAACATAACCGAACCGATCCGTGGGAGAGAGTTTGAACGAGAACGGGCGCAGCGCGTGATTCGGAACCGCAGCAGCCTCGGTGTCGGGCCGCAACCGACACACAGTACTGTTTAAATGCTGACGCGCTTCGGTTCGCGGCATCGGTTCAGGCGTGCGTGTTCCTGCCAGCATAGACGCGGGTGGCCAACGTTTAAGACGCGTGTCGGTAGCACCGTACCAGTGGGACGAGTGCGTGTGTGTGTGTGCGCCGCGTGTACCTTACGCACCATTTGATCGCGCGACCAGTGAACAACCAGTTTGTGTGGGAAATATCATTCAATTGATGTGAGTGTGCGTGCGTGTGGGGCTATGTCCAGAAACA
Source organism: Anopheles stephensi (assembly GCF_013141755.1). Classification (NCBI taxonomy): domain Eukaryota; kingdom Metazoa; phylum Arthropoda; class Insecta; order Diptera; family Culicidae; genus Anopheles; species Anopheles stephensi. The sequence goes on along the minus strand of NC_050202.1, from coordinate 61,788,608 downwards.
AGGACAAGGGTTTTGTGATTGAGCCTGAAATGTCCTGAAGTTAGCTCAAGGGTCGCGTACCTTCGTACCGTTAAACCGAAAGGGTGAGTTTCAGTGGTAAAAGCATTCTTGTTGCGGAAGCTCGGATGTTGAGCCATTAAACCGGCATGCGGGCGGTGTACTAAGGTGGAAAGCACCAGCAGCTGATGTGAAGCGGTATTGTGAAATGCTTCTAGAGCGAGTTTTCCCCCCAAAATAAGCAGAAAGTGTTTCGCAAAAAGGGTCACCACTTCAACATTCGTTACCTGTTACACTGTACCGGAATATTGTGTTTAAAATTGGTTCGCTCGGGAAATCATCGTATGGATTGGATACCAGATTCCAGCGACGAATACTGGATAGCTTAGGTGCAACCCGTACAGAAAAGGCAACTAAAGGATAATCAAACAAACGAACAACATCGATTCATCAACCGAATGGAAAAGTTATACGCACGCAACAAACACAGCACAACAAAACATCAAACAGTGTGCGTGCCTTGCGTCATTACTATGCGTTATACTGCGCTGCAAAAATTGTTTGTTTGCTCTGCTGAGAAGGATTAAATCGTGAAGTGATTGATTGAGTTTGAGCTTGAAGTAAAGGTGTGTGTGGAAATACATTTTTGAAATGGAAATGGAACAAGAAAGCGAATTCTTGGACCACCTGGCGTTGAAGTACGGGAATTTAATTCAAAAAACACGTCCTCAACTGTCAATTTTTCCAGGCCTACTGTTTAAAACGATCATTAGTTCGATTATTATAATCTAGTGAGCTGTGCTAATCGCTCAACTCCCTCAAGGGAAGTAAAGTAGAGCTTAGGTGGCTCCATGTGTGTGTGAGTGAAAAATTGATTAAAAAGCATAAATCATCCCATGTTCAGGATCTCAACCGGAAGTTAATTGTCGGATTGTTTATTTTTCTGCGTTGTGAGTGTGTGTGTGTGTGGTTTACCTCCTTCACACGTGAATGTGATCTGTTCAGCCATTAAATGATAAATTAGTTATGCATCACCATCATCATCATCGTTCGCGTAACGTCAGTGCAAAGCTCTGGAAAGCATGTTTTAATGTGTCCTATTTGTTGAATGGAAAATCGATGTGTGTGCGTGTGGATGATAAGCAATACCGTGTGCAGTGAGCAGTTTGAAAAATGGCGCACCGAGGATGTATGATGATAAATCGCAAGGATTAACGTACCGGGGACCGGGCTCCAAACGCAATACACATGCCACCAGGATTAAGTGATGGAAAAATAGTGCTATTCCGTTGAGATTGATTTGTTTCACCGCGGTCCCGGTTGAGTTTCTGGTATTTATAGCATTCGTATCGGAACGAAACGGGGCCCATGGGATGGTGGTGGTTTAGCCATCAATTGTGGAGTTAATTTCCATAATTATCAATACATAAGTTACCCGTAAGTGAACGCGCCCCTATTGGAATAATCTGCAATATATGCGAGGTCAGCTGAGGGGGTTTTGTTCAACGAACAGTGGAATAAATTCTACGATAAAGCTACCTAAACTATTCCATTTTCTATAGACTAGATCGCTTTTCCCCAATTTCTCGTCTATTTCCTGCTCCATTAAAGTGATCGTTAACGTAGCCCGATTTCATTCCCGCTTGCCATGGCTCCTAGCGCTCCAACCATCAAATCGTTCCGGATTAAAGCACCTGAAAACAGGAATCCTCGAATCCCGTAAATCACCGTCCGTTACAGATCCCTAAAATGTCTTAAAACAACCTCTCCAAGAATGTCTTAATCAGAACCTTTCGGGGTAAAAAAGCGTTCCTCAATCAGATTGGCCGATTGACATTGCCGGTAGGTTGGGAAAAAGGGACCGAGCTCAAGCAACTTCCATTCAAACGCATTGGACCTGGCAAAAAGAGTGGAATAATGAGGAAGCACAGAGTGGAATGTAAGAACTCAAGGGTGCTAGGGGCCTTTACAACCTTTCGCGCGAGTAGAAGAACGCCCACATTCAAGGTTCTTTAGCTCCCCACCTGCTTCTTACAAGCTGCATGCAAATTTCCACCAGGCAAGCACGCTAGGAGCCTTCCAAAGCTCACCTCACCACCATTAAGCACACTGGAAAACTCTAGGCCTAGTACGGGGAAAGTTTCCTGGAACTTGCCGATTTGTGTGCCGTGTGCCGTTCGCGGAATACATAAATTCTGCTGCTCCGAGAAACGCTCTAACCGCATAAACGGACTGGACGCGAAACCTTTAACTACGGCGCTGGATGTTGAAGATTAACCGCACTGAGCCGTCCCTACCCTCAGTGCTGACATTACATGTTTGACGATTTGTGTGAGCACATACCGCACTTCAAGGAATGGGCGGCCTTATCGTCCGCAGTTTGGGAACACGGATTTTAGGGTACCCGTTGCCGCATACGATAGCGTGCGTTGTTGTTAAGGTGCAAGAATGTTGAGCTAGTTGGTAGCAAACTTAAAACAGCATTAAAAGTGAAAAACAAACACACACAATCGTTTCCCTTTTTACCTTGATAAAGCTCGGCAAACATCAACAATGACTCTCTACCTTTCTCTTTCCCTCTAAAAGTTGCCTGCTCCTTCTCGCGCCGTTTTTCCACACGGAAAAGCATAAAGTGCAACTTTCATAAGTACACCGTGACTTGCATTTGCACCGAGAATGGTGAAGAAAATGGCGTGGAAAAGCTTTTAACGCGATTATGATAAGATTCACGAACGGAGGAGCCCGTTCGTCGAAGCAATTTTACGCACCGTCTGATAGGGCTAGCGATGATGATGACCTTGTTATTCATCTTTTCGTACAGGAATTTCCACGCCAGCCCAAGCTTGCGGCATTTGTTGCCGAGTGGACTGTGTGTTTGATCTGGTTAAGAATTTGTGTGGATTATGAGATGAATTATGCGAGGCAAAAGTTGGTGGAATTTTGAAACTTTTGTTGAAAACAGGAGTCAAACTCGGGCATAAATTTTGTACTGGATGAAGTAACATTAAAGTTGCTTGCTTAGTTGAGAATAAAAAGTTGGTTGAAGGTTGGTTTAGCTCTATTGTAAAATCAATAAACCCTACAGCCTTTGTACAGCCCTTACAGAGCCGAACACAATTTATCACACACTAAAACTTTTGTAAATTCTTTTTCCTTTACCCAAGAACCACGAAGGTTCTTAAAACATAAATAAAAACAAACCAGAAACGATGAAAGCATTGAAAAACTTTTCTACGGGCCCTTCTTTGTGTCGCACCGAACTTTCCACGTTCAGCCACCAATTCTATTCGCTTCACAGCGTACACGGTGCTGCTCCAACATTAAAGCCGAGCCTTCTTGTACGCTACGAATGAAAAGTTTCTAAAACCCCTTCCGAGCTTTTCAACGCAAGACATGGAACGATTCAACCCGATTGACCCTTTTTGCTTGTAAGGGAACCAAAGTTCCTCGTGAGCCTCCACTTTTCGGAGCATTTCCAGTCGTTCGGCTGCCGAATAGCTGGGCCGCCTTGCTTATTCCTTTGCTTCCGCAAGACGCTCTTCGCGTCGATGGTTACGCATCTCGTCGACCGGGCTTTTCGTGAACTGTCCAACGAAGGAAGAGGGAAATTGTTAAATTTGCGGTAACAACTTCCTTTACCGCAAAAACCCATAAACCACGGACGGACGGCGGACCGAACCAGGGACTCATTTTACAAGTTTTCCACGGCGAGAGCAATGCTGGCTGTGCTCTCTCGGGGAAGCAGGTAAACGTGAACCTTGCTGCCACAAATGAAAGTTCCACCCGGTGCGGGTTCCCCTATCGTGTCCTCTTCCCGAAGCTCACACAAAAGCTCTTTAAATACGGGCGAAGATCAGAAGGAGCGGGAAAAACGAGCCTTACACCCAAAAATTGAAGTTATTGGTCGATCGAACCGAACCGGTGAAAACCGCGAACGAAACACGGACGAACCCCTTTTTTTCGTAAGGAATTCGTTTCACGTTGGATTGCGCCATGTTTGAAAGTGAAATTCACACTTCAGACAGAGACGGACAGAACAGTCGGCAATGGGGGGAAAACACTTCCAACGCATTCAAAATACGAAAAGAGGCGAAGAATTTCATTAGACATTTGCAGACGTGGAACCGTCTTTAAAAGTCCTTCCAACGAACCCGGCACGCCGAATCCTTCAGATTCATTTCATTTGTACTTGCGAAAAGAAACCCCCCTACCGACCTCCGCACCGATACCTCGGTTTGAATTATAGACGTTTTAACTGCATCCAACACAACCATTCTTCCTCGTTCGCTCATAAGAGCCGATGCCGGTAAGAAAAATTGCCATATCCTTTTTTTTTTGCGCGCACCCTTACCTTGGTGCGCCCACGTGCGCACGTGGTCGCATTTAGGGAGATGATTTACTTTTTACCTTACCGGCACTTTGTATCACCGGTGCTGGTGGTGGTGGTGGACCCATTTTATTATTTCTGCTTCTGGTTTTGGTGGTGGTCGGACGAACCGAAGCACAACAAACAAAAAAAAGCTTCCGTGAGCGTATTTACAGCAAAATACGAGCTTCGGGTTAGGTTAGGGCCCGCTTACGGCGAGTAAATTTCAAAATAAAAACAAATAAATGAAGAGCACAAAAAATAAAGTCTAAACAGCTGCACGTGGCCCAAAAAGAGAGGAGCTACAAAATCGTCCAAACTTTAAAGCGCCGAGACCAAAAAACAGCCCGAAATCTTCGTCAACGGAAACGGTTTTCTTGTGGCAGAACAGATGAACCTACACTGGGTGGAAAAAGAATGGCAACACCTTAGTTTGTTGGCAATATTTTCATAGATTTTTCTAGTTTTAGTATGAAATGTTAATATTTTTTTTTACTTTTGAAATCCAAATGTTAAAATTGTTACGAGCCGTCTTAATTTAAGTCGAATTCGTGAAAAAGGGTGCAAAATACAAATAGCACCACAAAGCTAACGAAGCTTCCTGCTCAATTTTTGACAATTTTCATTCTCGTTTTTGATTCAGTTGCGGCCAACTCAACCCTTTTTGGCTACCAAAACCAAACCCCTTTTTTGCTTAACCACTTCAACCGAAATCGGTTGTATTATCTACCAATTAGTTGCCAAAAGCGTACTTCTTCTTCTCCTTCCTTGGCACTACAGCCTTGTGAGGTCTCGGCCTGCCATATCTGGCGCTCTGTGACTTGATTTTACCCGTGGCAAAGTAGTCAAAAGCCCTGCGTATGGGGAGGCGATCGAGATGGGATTTGAACCCCTGTCCTGCCGTGTGAAGACTGGCGGCGACTCGACCGGACCGCCAGGCGTACAGGCGTACAGTGCTTGAAAATGTCCTTAAGTGTGGCAGAACAGTGATAAATGAGAGGTGATGACTGCTATGCAGTATATGCAGATTTTTGTAGAAAGTTAGATCCTTCACTCGTGTAGAATTGCAATGGCAAGTGACCACGAGAAATTCGTACCATATTCTGCCAAGCAACGAGCGATTGAAGAGCCCTCAGAGTCTCGATCAGTACAACTTAACTGAGCATCATAACCCGAATCGGCTAAAGATCGCCGAAAAGAATATCTCCCCTAAGGATGATGGTTAATCTGTGGAGTTTTTTTTAATGAAATAATGTTCACCCTTGATGGTTTCGATAATTAGAACACTTTTGGGAAAGATCTGCGTGACTAACCCGATTCTGATATGAGTTGGAACAGTGATGCTGGTGTTTGGATAACTTGAGAAGCTTTTACACACCAAGGACAGCTTCCATTGGCATCAATCTAAACGAGATTGAAGTCGAAGGGTATCTAAATGTTACAAATAGTCTTTCTCGACCATGGCGAGTCTTGGAAGTTTCCTAGCTTTCGATAAGAAGCAAAAAAAATGCCACGGTTCATTTACATAAGAATGATTTTCACACAAGATTTGGAAGAATTTTTATTGGTTAGTCCATTATAAAGCCTTAAAATATCCATCCTACTCACCTTTATTAAGCTGGAAAACAATCTAGACAGCTTTAACAAGCTGTAACATCGTACTGGGGGATTCTGATAACTGATTAAGCATAAAACATATGTTGGCCACATATAGAAAGAATTTGAAATAGTTACCCATACACTTCCTGCAAATAACTTAAGAATGTTATTAAATATAGCTATTTGTTGTAATCCGTTGATTAAAATTAAAAGTCGAAATGTTGCTTTTGATGATGATGAAAATCAGCCAACAAAACCAAGGTGTTGCTATACTTATTTCGCTCAGTGTGCAAAAAAACCAAACAATCAGTACAGAAGACAGTTTTTTTTTTCGTTTATTTATAGAGGCTTTGGGTCTTTGAGACTTCATTCGCCTCTCAGTACAGAAGACAGTATAATTCACCTTTATCTCGCTCGATGTACACCTTGCGCGGGCTTTATGAAAACCGGGATCAAACCAGAGGCTAAAGCCACGAAAAAAATGGGCTCAAAAGTTGCTACAAATTTAATACGCTCGTGCTGCTCCAAAACAAAAGGAAGAAAGAGAGAGAGAGAGACTTTTGTTGCCCCATTCCGACCTATTCGCGTAGTTTTGCATATCCAACCCCCCCCCCCCCTCCCCCCCACACACACACACCCACAAAAGCTCAAAACCCTCGTTTTCTACAAAGAGAGACTGCTCCAAGGCGTGCAAAACAAAGCTCCCAAAACAGGCGGGATGGATTATAAATTAAAAAAGTTTTCCCGCCTTAGCGAGCGCACACCGAATCCATGCACCCGATTGTGGACTGCGAATTGAAAAAAAAAACCCGATTTGATGGAAATCCGTGTGCTATTTTTGTGAGTGTGTTTTTCGCATACGTACGCTTCCTTTCGACTGTCGAAATCACTTAGGCAAATTAAAAACATATCACTCGAAGGTCGGCTGCCTACTCCGGTTCCGACCCGAAGAACAATGACGATCAAACTAAATGTACTTATTTCGATCGATCGAAGTGGGTCGCGGTGATTGCTGCAGTTGCAGCACCTAATACAGCGCACAATCACAGCCAACACACACACACACGAGTATTTATGCTTAATCCTCCGCAGTTCTTCGGTGCTTCGGTACGACTTTCCCAAAGGTAAATACAACGAAGTCAAGTGCTTTGACGAATAAAAAATTAACCCCAAAGCTGGCCCAAAATCGGTCACCACCCGACGATCCCCTTTACCACGGATAAAAATGGGCGAGATCCGGCAGTAAGCTGACTTAATCCTTCGTGCGCGCTATCACTTCGCCCCACGAACGGAAGGCAGCCAGAGAAGAGTCCCGAAACCGAGCACGAAACCCTTGAAATGCGATAGGTGCTTTGCCTGGTGCCCGTGTTTTTTCCCGGTGCTACTGGTGGTCATTTTCTATCGCAAGAAAGCACCACTCATACATACAGACCAACAAAATAGGGGAGAAGGAGGACAAAAAAAGCAACACCAGGAACGTTCTTACACCGCGGGATGAAGGAATTTTTATTTCAGGAGAATAAAATAAACCGCGCAACATCATGATACACCAATTCCGGGGACAGGATGTTGGGATTCGCTTTTTTGTTTCTTGGTTTAATCTAATATTCTCCCTTGTAGAAATGTAGTGTACCGGGCCGCTAAGAGACAGCGGCAAAATGGTTAATCCCGGTGAGATGAGCTTACCGAGGTTTTGTTTCCACTTTTGGGCTAGCACGGAACGACTTGAACACGGTCCCACGGTTTTTCATAAAACTAGGGTGAGCTTTTCGCTTTTCGCAAACCCCAAATTTCCATATTTTTGTAAGTGTGGTTAAGAGGATTCGTTCCTCGCTCTGTTTCATTGGCATTCGGTGGGGTTCGAATGGAAGTTTAAACCATTTAGTTGGCAAGTGGATTTTTGGAGACTATTTTTAATTAACTAATAGACGAGGCTTTTCTCGCTATTATTTTGCAAAAAAAATATTTCTTAAGAAAATTGTTTCATAATTTTCTTCTGAACCTCTCCATCAAAACCGATAGTCTTATTGTTTCGTGTTCCATCATAACGAGATTCATTAATTAGACACTAAGGTCTAAGTTTCGGCTAAACTCGGACCGGGAAAACTTTTCCCCACGTTCCATTCAGAATACAAATCAAGCAAATAAGCATGCGTGTAATGGGGGTAGGAAGCAAAAAAGTTTCCCCCACACCCCCCAAATGAGGCCGAAGATCGATGCCTCATTACATGGTGTTGGTAATACCATGGCATAATAAGTTATTATTTGCCCACTGCCACCGAAAGCGATTGGAATTCACTTACGTCACACCCGATCAATTATAATTAACTAATCAATTATCGTCTTCCCTTGACCATAAGGGAGAGGAAAACTGGTGTTCGTTTTCCTCATTCCGGCGAAAGTTTCTCCAATATATTGCTCGAATCGACGGCTGGAACCACCCGAAAAAGGTCATCCGTTTTCCTCAAAGCTACCTTCTACGATGAGCTCAATTTTTTTTCCACGAAAATACCATAACTTGCTATCGGGTTTTCCTTATCACAAGAACGGATATTCATCCTTCTATAGAGCGAAAGAAGACACAAACGGCTGGTTATGCCCATAATGCACAGCAGGAAGTTAATAAATTTCCCACTCACTCACCTTAACGAAGGTTTGTGGAAAAAATGCCCGGCACACTTTCGTCACCTTCAAGCGAACCGTTTGGTTTGTTGTTTTAAAACCCCGGGGTACGAAAAGTTCAAAAGTTTAACTTCAACAAACTGTGTGTTATTTCGTTCCTTTCCTGTTTCAGCCTACGCCTTAGTTTGGGGAAAAATATTTCGATCCAGTAGAATGCTCCCAGAGTTCCGAGAGATGGGTGAATATAAATTCCATCACCATAGTAAGCGTGCAGGTCAGTTAGGAGAGAAAGGAGAAAAAAATCAGAAAATCGGGATAAAGTACTTGGAAGTACTTAACGTGCTGTTGCTGGAAGAAAATTCTTGAAGAGTGATTTTTTTAACAGAAAAAATGGAAGAGAGGCTAAAAAAACGAAAGTTTGTTAAATACTTTAAAACACCTTCTCAACAGGCGAGAGTTAATCAAAACAGTGGAAAAAAGAGAAGAGAAAATTGGTAATAAAAGGGAAGGATAGCAGACAACAGGCTGCTAGCAGGTGAGCAAGATGGCAAGGGTGGCTTCATGGTATTTGGCGTCACACCTGGCTCTGCCGCAAGTTTACTGTCCATCGACACGGCGATACTCGATCGGTCACAATAATGTCCGGGGCTTTCGAGAGCAAGTGTTAGGAGCGTACCGCAAGACTTCGTGGCAGTGTGCCTGCAACAACACAAGGCCAGACGGACCAGGTTGAGGTCAGGCTGGTTACTATCAAATTCAGGTGTTTCCTTATCCGGTTCCGGTATCGAAGGGTGACAGTTTGTGGTTTGACGTGAGCGTGTGTTCGAATCAACCAATAACCCAGTGCTTTAACCTAACGCGCCTCTTCTCGTTTTCTTCCAAACAGCTTCAATGCACGAGTGTGAATGCAGCAGTGATGTGAGCAGTCAGTGAGTGAATCTGTGAGTGTAGTGTTATGAAAAATTTATTAGCTTAAAACAAAATAAATATTAAAACCGAAAAGGAGTTCAAGTACAACACCGTCAAAGTGTCCACCGAAAGTTCTGGGAAGTGTGCGATGCAAAGCAGAAGCGGAATCCTACCAGTGCGCGCGTTTGTGTGAGAGTGTTTAGTCTTTTCAGTTTCTTTTGTTTGCCTTTTTAACCACTCGAGGGAGGAAAAGTGTTGCTGTTGCTGCCCAGTGTAGTTGGCAGCGTTTGCCGGTGCCAATTTGGGGGTGCCAGTGAAGCAATGCAGTGAAAGTTGGTGGGGTTTTGGTGGATGTGAAACAAAAGCGCCCGGTGTGAAGCAAAAAAAAAAAAAAAGAATCGGCGGGGCAAACATGGCCAAGTACGTGACAAAAGTGCCGTGGAGGTGTTTGCCGGTGCTACTGTTGCTATCGATTGTGGCCACCGGAAGGATAAACCTAGCCGCAGCCAGCTCTATCATTGGCGATGAAAATGGTAAGTGATTCCGAGCGATTCTACTCGCCAGCCGGGACCGCTGGCCGGGATTGGGGACACATTGTTACGATAACAGTTTTATTGCTCGCAACCCCACGAAAATAGGTGGGTTGTGTATTCAACTACTTCTTTGCACATGATGGTGTGCCAGCTTTATTACCTTTACATTTTAATTACAAATTCACACGCAACCCTCGAGCCAAAGATTGGTGCCGGTAGCCCAAAAGTCTATAGTACTTCTATCCCCAATTCGTATCAAACGCTAATCCATCATCCCGAATGATTGTGTATCGAGGCGAGTGTGTAGCGGTCGAGCTTTCTTACCGTCGCACAATCGACTCGCACACGGTCCGATTATTAGTGTCAGGCATGCTAATATGCAATTACAGAAAATCATACGTCAGCCCGACCGCTGTTGTACGGGGAACGGAAACCGCAACCTTCCAACGCGTGTTGGACGGAAATCAATAACGGTGCAGGTCATGGTTTTGAAGGCTAGTGGCTGGCAAAAGCGGTATATGCAATATGCTTAAGACAGGGACATTTTCTGTTTCGAGCGTTTCTGGGAGAAAAAAGGGACATTAAATCGATTTTTTTGAAATTTTAAAAGGAAAATGTACCTCTGTCTAGTTTGGAGCGATGATTTGAATCCCTACCCCTAAAATTGCTTTGTCCGATCAGATTTTTATCATCGCAGCTGTCAGGTACAAAACAATCTCTGCGAAAAATAGTTGACTAAAACAAGCAAAATCATAATACCAAGCTCACCGTTTCATTCGATTGACCCTCAAGAAGGACGGAACCGTTTGGAAGCCAAAACACACCGACGTAAGGGAAGTCTTCAACGCGCGCCACACAGAACCTAACCTACCCAACGGGAAGGAGAAAGCTTTGAAGGACGTCCTGTTCGACGCTGGATGGATTTCTTGCAAAGAATCGCTAGCTGCCTTTCAGCGAATGAATTCCAAAGACTGTGCATTTGTACATTTGTTTTCTTTCCTTTAGCCCCTTTAGCGGAAAAGCACGCGAACCGTGTGCGCAATGAAGAAAATGAAGTTCGATTTTTCCGATCGAATGCCTTCCCCAACAAACAAGCACACACCCAACCTTATACCATCCTTGAGATTGTTGTAGCTTGGACGGCAAAAAAACAGGCGGTTCCCGGCTGGATTCCGCACGGGAGCTTCCTTAGCCCGGGCCACTGGCATCGAAACATTAAGATAGATGGCAACGTAATCGAAAGATAATTCTCTTTACTGGATTTATACTCGGCTGGTGGCGTGCTGTGGGCCTGTTTGTTTGTTTTCTCTCTGCTTGCCCGGCTGGCTTGTGTGTGTGTGCGCCCCCAATGACCCAATGCCCTACGACCCGGTTTCCCCGCTCAGGCTGGGGGAAAATTAATCCCACCGTGCTGCTGCTATCGATACACAGCACAGGAGAACACAGGACCCAAACTGTCTTCTGTGAAGGCGATACCGAAAATCGATCGAGCAGCGATGAGACAGCGATGAAGGCCGATGCCGAAGGCTTATCGTGGATGAAAATGGAAGATTTTTTTCCCATCCCATTTTCCGATACAACCATCGCTGATTCCAGCGCTCAAATGAAGAATGCGCTACGCTTTGTTTTGCGGAGCTGGGGAAAGGATTTACGAAGAAAGCAAGACCGAATTCAATTCCGTGCGTTTCGCGAAATGTGGCGGCCTGGATGCGCCTGGATGAAATCCTGGCTGTCATCTTTCCGATTACTGTGTCTCCAATCGGTGCTCCGAACACTTTGTTTGATTGTGTTGATGGATTTTCTATTCATCAAACGCGTGGAAGTATGCAATAGGGGATTTTCTGCAGTCACCGTACGCCTACCCATCGAGTTAAAATTGTCTCCAAATCGCCCTGAGAAACGTCTTAAAATGGTTATGTGTCCAGGTGACAGCGGTCATCTGGATCTCAAAATTGTTAATTGGGCACCAAGCGATAGGAGAGCGATAGGAGTGCTAGAGGAGAGAGAGAGCGTGAGAACGGTGTCGTGATCGTCGCAGGGTCAGATTAGTCGAGATAGCGCAGGCCTAGTGATCGGACCCGTTTTTGAGTTTGAATAAAGTGACAAACTACAAAACCGCCGAACTATTATTTTTGAACGGAACAATTCTCAAAAACGGCCAAGTATAGTGCGCTAAAGACGCGGAAAACAGGACATAGAGACTATACAATCCGTGTGCGTTGTGTGCTTAGGACAGAGCGTGGCGTTTTTACCAGCACGTCGGTAAAATATAGTGCGTCGTCGTGTGCGTTGTGTAGATAGTGCATAGCGTTAACCAGTGCGTCGGACAACTGTACAGAGTGTCGTCGTGTGCGTCGCGTAGTTCAGAGAAGTGCACAGCGTTTTACGAGCACGAAGGGAATGTATAGTGTGTCCGTGTGTGCGTTTGTGTAGCTTAAGGAAGTGCACATCGTTTAACGAGAACGCTAAGGAGCAGTACATCGGGTCGTCGTGTGCGTTGCACGGTTTGAAAAAGTGCACAACGCTTACCAGGTCGTCGTGAAAAGTACAGAGTGTTCCGCGTTGCGTTCGTGTATTCTAGGAAGAAACACGTGCAAGCGTGTACATTCGTGTATCGTGGTTGTGTGCGCTCGCAGCGTGAAGGTGTACAGCGTTTACCGGTACGCCGGACAAACCGTATTGTGCCGAGTGTGAGTTCGTGCCTTTCTAGGAAGAATCGTGTTTGAACAGGAATCGGAGTGGCGTGCGCTGCGCAGCTTGAAAGTGTACAACGTTTACCGATGAAAGCATTGTGTGTCGTTTTGTGTGGACATTGTTAGTTCGTGCGCATCGTCAGGTATTTCGGCAGAAAACGTTTGTGTCCGTTTAGTTTAAACAATGCCGAGAGTACGGAGATCTACAGCGAAGGTGCAGGAAGCTGATGCTCAGAAGATGGATGAAGTTGCTGTTAACGTTTCGCAAGAACTCGTTGATGAGAACAATGATGGTAACGTTACGATTTTAGAGCAACTGATCGTAGCTGAGAAATCCAAGCACGCTACCGAAATGGCATTGCGAAAGGAGCTGATTGAACTGAAAAAACAACATCAAATGGAACTACGGGAATTGCAGGAATCTTTGGATTCCATCACGGAAGAGAAACCGAAGGTTTCACGTCGCATAACAAAAGATCAAGCAGCGGCCAGGAAAACTATTTCTTTGGCACTTCCCAAGTTCTGTGGAGAACCAGATGTGTGGCCGTTTTTCATCAGCAGCTTCAAAACAACAACGGAAGAGTGTGGGTTGAACAATATCGAGAATATGAAGCGTTTGATGGATAGTCTGGGTGGAGAAGCATTGGAGGCTGTGAAAGGCAGACTCATCTTCCCTGATGCGGTGCCGGGAGTGATCAAGGAGCTGGAAAGTCGGTTTGGAAGACCAAGAAAGTTGCTAGAAAACCTGCTACGTAAAGTCCGCGAAACGCCTTCGCCTACAGACAATCATTTGGAGAGTTTTATCACGTTTGGGTTTAAAGTGAAGCAGTTATGTGACCATCTGGTAGCAAGCAACATGACAGACCACCAAAATAATCCATTCCTGGTAGAAGAGCTTATTGACAAGCTTCCTCCGAGATGCAAGGTGGAGTGGGTTCGTTTCAAACGTGACAAAGAGGGAAGTGTTATGGCAATTTTCGGAGAATACATTCAGACAGTGATCGACGAAGTTTCTGAAGTGACTGATTGTACACCGGTGAGCAGTCAGAAAGCAGGGAAGTACGAAGCTCTGAAACAACGCTCCAGACCAGTGAAATCGAATGCAGTCCAAATGCGCAACAACGTGCATGATTTGGAAAATAGTGGAGTCAACCAGCTCAAGATGACCTGTTGGGTGTGCAGCAACACAGGGCATAGCCTCAAGGAGTGTGACCAGTTTAAGGAGATGACGCTAGTCGATCGTTTCAAAACATTGGAGAAGCTCAAAATATGTAAGTTGTGTTTGTCCCGTTCCTGCCGCGGTAAATGTAAAATTGCTTACAAATGTCGGGTAGAAGGGTGTAACAGTAGACATCATACATTAATGCACTGTGCAGAGGAAGTTCTCCAAGTTCACTCAGAAACAGCTAGCCCTGGAACTGTCATCTATCGCACGATGCCGATTACACTATATGCGGAACGAAACAGTGTCGATGTCATCGCCTTTATCGACGAAGGGTCGTCGGGAACTTTGCTGGAAGCCGGAGTCGCCAAACGACTGAATGTTACTGGACCAACGGAACCGCTGGTTATCTCGTGGACGAACAGCATCAAGCGTGAAGAACATGATTCAAAGAGATTTTCGTTGAAAACTTCAGCCCAGGGTTCGTCAGAAAGGTGGAATCTACTGAACGTTAGAACTGTATCAGAGCTGTTACTGCCTAAGCCAAAAAAGTCAGTAGCTGAAGTAATCAAGAAATATAAACATCTTTCAGACGTTCCAGTGCTGGACCACCCTAATGAAGCGCCATCTATGATTATTGGTCTGGATAACATAGATTTGTTTGCAGCTTTGGAAACTCGAATCGGCAACCGCGGAGAACCGATAGCTGTAAGGTCCAAGCTAGGATGGACGGTGTACGGTGTCGATGGATATCGTAAGGTGTATAACGTTCCCGTAAATATGCACCAGATCCAGTCTTTGGACAACAGACAGCTGCACGACATGATGAAACAACAATACCAGCTGGAAGAGCTTCGCAGCGATAACTACAACCCGCCAATAGCGAACGAAGAACAACGAGCTAGAGATATCCTAGAGAAAACCACGTGTCGAGTAGGAGATCGGTTTCAAACGGGACTGTTGTGGCGTGATGATGTTCGAGAACTTCCCGAAAGCTACCCCATGGCGGAGAAGAGAATGCTACAACTGTCCAGAAAGCTCAGTAAGAAACCGGATCTGAACACTGCGGTATGTCGGATGATACAAGAGTATCAAGACAAAGGATATGCTCACGAGCTAGCGGAGTCGGAGTTAGTCGAAGGCGCCTATGAACCGGTATGGTATTTACCATTGAACGTGGTACAACATGCAAAGAAGCCAGACAAGATAAGACTTGTTTGGGATGCTGCAGCATCAGTAGATGGAGTATCTTTAAACTCTCTACTGCTTAAAGGACCGGACATGTTGGTCCCGCTTCCGAAGATCATCTGTAAATTCCGTGAGAAACCCATCGCGTTTGGAGGGGACATCAAGGAGATGTTCCATCAGCTACGGATTTGTGAGAAAGACAAACATGCTCAGCGATTTCTATTTGGAACAAAGCCCTGCGGAGCACCTCGTGTGTACGTGATGGACGTTGCGACCTTTGGTGCTACCTGCTCGCCCTGCTCAGCACAGTACGTGAAGAACCTGAATGCTCGGGAGTTCGCCGAACAGTTTCCCGGAGCAGCGTCAGCAATCATCGGGAATCATTACGTGGATGATTATTACGACAGTGCAGACAGCGTTGGCGAAGCGGTTGAGTTGGCGAAGGATGTGAGGTACGTACACTCCCGTGGAGGGTTCCACATTCGTAATTGGGTTTCAAACAGCATGGAGTTTCTGGAAGCTTTGGAAGAGCGGAACGCGACATCAACTCTTCGCTTTACGGATGATAAGGAGTCAACATTCGATCGAGTGCTGGGAATATGCTGGAAACCTCAAGAAGACGTCTTCTGTTTTGAAGCCACGACCGAGATGGAATTGAGCAAGTATGTTACAGGTACCATCCGTCCTTCGAAACGTGTCGTATTGAGTGTAGTAATGGCTCAATTCGATCCGATGGGTTTCATCACACCAGTAACAATACGAGGAAAGATGCTCATACAAGACCTCTGGAGATCGGGATGTGATTGGGACACAGCGATAGATGCGGAGTCACATGGGAAGTGGATGTTGTGGATCAAATCATTAATGAGTCTAAAATCGTTGCAGATACCACGATGTTATTTCGGAGACTCAAGATCCCAAGACGTATCAGACATCCAGCTTCATGTCTTCACAGATGCCAGCGAGACGGCCTTTGGATGCGTGGCTTACCTAAGAGCAATCGTGCATGGCAAAGTATGCTGTACGTTGGTGATGAGTCGGTCGAAGGTTGCACCCCTTAAACCATTGTCAGTACCGCGTTTGGAGCTTCAAGCGGCGGTGCTGGGTGTTCGACTGGCGAAAACCGTTATCGAGTCCCATCATCTGGTTATCTCAAGACAGTTCTTCTGGACAGATTCCAAAGTGGTGTTGTCCTGGATAAGATCGGATGTGCGACGTTACAAACAGTTCGTGGGACTGAGAGTAGGAGAGATTCTCAGTAATAGCAGCGTAGAGGATTGGAGTTGGGTGCCGTCGAGTGAAAATGTAGCAGATGTAATCACTAAATGGGGAAAGACCAACAGCCCCGTTGATGAGAGTGTATGGATACATGGACCTGCATTTTTGAGCAAGAACGAAGACGAATGGCCGCCTCAACAGAAGCCGGAGCTTAACACCGCGGAGGAGATACGAGTACACTTGCTGATACATGACGTGATGGTACCTGGAGCACTTATAGACGCCAGTCGTATTTCCAAGTGGACGGTGTTGGTGCGTACCGTGGCGTGTGTACTGCGATTTATTTCGAACTGCCGCAGGAAAGCAAAAGGAGAACCCCTCGAGACGTTGCGAGCGACGGAGAATCATCTACGACTACTATTGAACGCAAAGGTACAAAGCCGGCGAACCCCTCTTCAGCAAAACGAGTACGACAAGTCTGAGAAGCTATTGATGAGAGTAGCACAATCTGAATGCTTTGTAGACGAGATCAAGGTTCTGACTAAGAATATGGGTCGCCCCTCAGAACAATGGATGAGCCTCGACAAGGGTAGCCCGCTCTATAAGCTATCTCCATTGCTAGATGAGGACGGACTTATACGGATGGAAGGACGAACTGAGCAAGCCAAGTTTCTTCCGTTTAGTCTACGATTTCCGGTGATCTTACCAGACAAGCATCCGATTACAGAGTCCATCGTGCGTCATTACCACGAGAGAAGTGGTCACGGCTACCGCGAAGCAGTAAAGAACGAGCTCCGTCGAGCGTACTTCATAATACACCTAGACGCTACAGTTCGGAGAGTATCATCGGCGTGTGTGTGGTGCAAGGTGCACCGGAACCGTCCGAAGGTGCCGAGGATGGCACCCTTACCTGTTCAACGTCTAACGCCTTTTTTAAGACCTTTCAGCTTCACTGGAGTTGATTATCTCGGACCGTTTACCGTGACCGTTGGAAGACGTTCGGAGAAGCGCTGGATAGTGCTGTTTACCTGCCTGGTGGTCCGAGCCGTCCATCTCGAAGTTGCCAGTGAGCTGACTACGCAGTCCTGCATGATGGCCATCCGACGTTTCGTCTGTCGTAGAGGCTGGCCAATGGAATTCCTGTCGGACAACGGCACCAATTTCCAAGGTGCCAGCAAGCTGATAGTCACCGCGATCGATGAGGATTGTGCTGATCAGATGACGAATGCTAGGACCAAATGGACGTTCAATCCTCCAGCAGCACCCTATATGGGAGGGGTGTGGGAGCGTCTCGTGCGGTCGGTGAAAGACGTTTTGAAGGCCCTTGACGATGGGCGACGCCTTACTGACGAGATTCTGCAAACCAGCGTTCTGGAGGCCGAAGACATCATCAATTCCAGACCGTTAGTAACAGTGTCGCAACATGGAAGTGACGAAGAGACACTAACACCTAACCATTTTCTGCGTGGAGTGCATGGTAGAGACGAACGCGTCGTCCCCCCTACTAACCCTAAGATAGCGATGCGTGATACATATGAGAGGTCCCAGCAACTTGCAGATCTAATGTGGGAAAAATGGGTAAAAGAGTATGCTCCCACTCTGAATCAAAGGAAGAAGTGGTTTGGGGATAATCGATCGCTAGGAGTAGGTGACTTAGTCTATGTGGTAGATGGCAAATGTAGAAAGCAATGGGTGCGGGGAATTGTTGAAGAGGTCATAAAGGCAGGAGACGGACGGGTACGCCAGGTTTGGGTACGCACACAGAACGGAAGGTTCAAGCGAGCAGTACACAATCTTGCTGTATTGGAAGTAGAGTAAAGGGTAACGCCAGTAAGGATACACTGGGTTACGGGCGGGGGGATGTCCAGGTGACAGCGGTCATCTGGATCTCAAAATTGTTAATTGGGCACCAAGCGATAGGAGAGCGATAGGAGTGCTAGAGGAGAGAGAGAGCGTGAGAACGGTGTCGTGATCGTCGCAGGGTCAGATTAGTCGAGATAGCGCAGGCCTAGTGATCGGACCCGTTTTTGAGTTTGAATAAAGTGACAAACTACAAAACCGCCGAACTATTATTTTTGAACGGAACAGTTATGGAAGTAGCGATTGACGTAGATGAACAGCGTCCGGTGCCGGAAGCATTGAGTCTTAGCTTGTAATAAACTACAATAGGGAATTAAGTCCGATGTTTTTTGGATGTGTTTGTCTTGTATTTAATCTCTGACATGGAGATATGAGAACAAGTTTCAAAATTATTGATGATTAATGCTTGATGTAAATATTTATTCATTTATTGAACATGAAACCAACGCGATAACGGAATGATCATTCGTTATTGCATTAATTATACTGACCTTGAGAAACCTTCCCAAAACCTCCCCAAAGCAGCAAACAGAGATAAATGTTAATCAGACGTCCAATTAAAATATTGTAACCTAATAATAAACCGCCGCCGAGAAGCCATCGGCTCAGTGTCGGGATTAATTGATTAGAACAAAACGTTTCGGCCTCAACGTTGAAATCGTTCATTTATTTCTTCGGTTCAACCATAATCCCCAGCCGAGAACCGATTCGATCGCCATAAAAATAAGACGCATCGATTGCTCCGGTGATGGCACCACCTGTGCCGGTCTTTCTCCTTTAAGTAGTAGGGTGGCATTAAAGTGGTTCTGCATCCTATCATTTGAACGCGGCATCGGACAGAGAGGCAGAATCAAACGATGCCGCTCATAAACATTGGCCCACTGGAGCTCTGGAGAAAAGCCATGGCAACGGGCATTGGTGAAAGGGTTCGTGATACGCGCTGGAAAGAAAGTAGCCCCGAAGTAGATCGTTAAGGCCAAACTCGTTCCAGTTTTTGGTTTGTTTTTTTTCTTCTCCTAAGCACGGTGAGCTTGTGAGAACTTTTGTGTGTGTGTGTGTGTGTGAGAGACGACCTGCCAATGTCGTTGCAGACAGCAAGATCAAACGACGGTTCGCAGAGACACTCCAAAAGGACCGTCCAAAAGGGCAAGAAATATCGAACCATTTATAACCGTTTGGTACGAATGAAAAAATCGAAGCAAAACGGGAAAAGCCGGCACTGGAACGATTGGGCCGACCGATCTGAAATAATCGATGAATTGACTTTGGAGAGAACGAGCAAGAGGAAGGACGTTCTCCGACTGGAACGTGTCAACAAATCATCATCGTTTCAAACATTTCCATCAGCTTCTTGTGCCGGTCTCTTGTTGTAAATCCCTTTCTTTGGGATTTTTTTGGGGTTTCGAAAGCGAAACGGACCTCTCGTCTCCGTTTTCTTCACCGTTTTATTATCATTTAAAATCGGTCTCTCATCGCTCCACTATGTCTGTAGTAAAAAAAATCGAGAAAAATTTAATCAACCAACCGATTCGTGTGATTTTTTATTGATTTCCCCCTAACAGAGTTTTTGTTTTCTGCTGCACGTGATGCTCTCAGACAGGTGACGGCCACGAAATGTGAACCAGACCAGCGAACTTAGAACCTGCCCGACCCAGTCCCAGGGTGAGCTGGGTAGCGCTTCATCAACACAAAGCCCGCGCCGAGTTTCTAGTTCCAGGAAGGGTTGTTTTTCGGGGGAAATCTTAACCACTCGTAAAATTTCCACCTCTAACAGTGACCAACAATAGCATTGATCCAAGTCGGTGAGAAAGTGATGAAAAGCGGTTCATTAAATATCGGAAACCGGAATTTGATCTGCTTATTGGCTTGGGAACCCCGAAGAAAAAAACAGACGGAAGAGAATCAAATTCTTGATCAAGTTGAGCGATCAACATCAACTAACCGCACACCAGCTCCAAGAAGGTTCGAGGGGAGACCCGAAACGAATCCAACTTCAAGCTAGAAAGAAGGTAGAGCATTCCGACCAACAGCATTTGAACGATGTGATTGATTTGGGCAGCCGAAGCGAAACGACAATATTATTCACTCAAAGATATTGATCGATATGGAGCAACCGAACCCAACAAAAAAAAGCAGACTTCCCCGGACATGCCCCGGTGGAAGATTGGCCGTTAGCCCGACCGCGTAAGCTCGTCAGTTGTTTTGTTGTGTACCTCTATGTCATAAATTATGGGACCTTGGGTAATTTATATTCCTGCTCACCGTACCCAAGGAATCCTTTTCATGAAGGATTTGTTATGTTTTTTTATTATTAATGGATGCCAATTTTTTTCGTCTAACTTCGATGGTGGTCGCCTACTTCGACTTGATTGGCCTGCGAAAAGCCGAAAAGGTGTGTGCTTTAGTACCGACGGGTTTGATGAAACATTTGTATGTTACCTCCTCTGAAGAAGGAGGAGATCAACCATTTCGCAAGCCTTTTGTCCGCAACACATAACTCATAGTTTTTAGTTGGAAACTTCTGGCGGATTAGCCCGGTGCCGTAATAAAAGCCAAGCTGGCGTTTAATTACCATCTTGGGCGGTATTTCTAGGCTCGCACCATTCAACAGCTCACAAAGGATGGTGGTGTGATTGGTTCGTATCTTGTATTATAAGCCGCATCACATCAAAAAAGAATCGTAAAAAAGATATTTATGATGACCTAAAATGAAGTCCGGCGTTTCTAGATCATTCCCAACAAACTCTATTGAGCAGCGTTCCGGTGATGCTTTTACCTGTTAAAAAATTTATAACTTCGAAGATCAAATTTACTATCTTAAACCATTGACGACTAGCTCTGTATGTGTGCGGTGACTTCCAAGAACATCCCCTTTTATGTTTCAAGCCGGAATGTTTTTAATCCACATGTTACCTTTTAGCTCTAGAACGTCCCACGTGAGTGTTCCGTGGGAATAGACATCGCAAATTTGCCGCATCGTTCGCAAGCGATTCGGAAATCCCTTGGCGAGTTCCTCCCCGAGTGGCTGTGCGTTAATTATGCGAGAAATTCCAACATTCAAACGTAAAACGCCACTCAACCAGCAAACATCAACACGGGTCCACGCCATCATCATTTCCAGCATGCATAATGGATGCCACAATTTCCGTACGTTTTCAGCAAAATGATTATCGGATCCCTTCCCGCCGGTTTTGCGTGTGGGAGTGGAAGCCCGGTCAATTCCTTCTGTTTGCGGGCACGGGTAATATCCGCCAGAACCCCTAAAATGAGAACTCGTCGGCTGACCTACATATACCGTAGCTCCCGTGTGCACAGAAAACGAACTCTCAGCGCGATTGGTAACATCGCAAGCTAGTGTGGATTTTTTCCCGCGGATATAGTCGATACCCAAAATTCGGTGGAACTCCGGTTAAAGTTTCCCCCTCGGAAAAGCGAGCGTAGAAGAAGCAAAAACAAACAAATTGCATTCATCAATCATTTATGCGTGAAACTGGCCTGATTAGTACTGACGGACGGATCTGAGAAAAAGGAGATCCTTCCGTGTCCTACTTCTTGTGTTCCACCATCATATGTGCGAGATAGTCTTCCCGCTGTAGACCTTCCACAAAACAAACCCTCATGCAAATAGAATCCAGATCGATAGTCAAAAACTTTCCTCCGCAAGGCCCAAACCGGCTCCTTCTCAGCGAGCACTGCACAAGCCCTCACTTAGTGAAGTTTAATCCCCCTCTGTCTCTGCTCAGCGTATTTGTGTCCGTGTGCCATGCTAATTGAAAACTTTGACACTTTGTCCCGGGAAGTTCCACCGTACTTGGAAAGCTAAATCAATCGATGACACGGCGCAGCAAATGTATTCCGGGGAATTTTCTTCTCCGCGCCGCATAGGATGTTCGCATCGAATCGCGGCCATTCTGCGTACTGTCGGAAGAGACAGACCAGCATGAAAATATAATTTTTCAGCTACGAAGTTACCAAACAAAAACTCGACTCGCTAATCACATCCACAAAAAAAAAACTTAACTCGACTCTTTCAGTTGGATAATTGAAACGATCACAGCTCGGCGATCCACTCGCCGTTAGTTAGCATTTCAGCGCGTTCAGTAATTTAATGCTCGTCCATAAATCTCGTCCCGGCGGAAAGGCGTCTTCGGTGCCTTCCCTGCAGTTCCTTGTTTGCTTGCTGCTTGGCCAGCGTGGAAGCGTGTAAGGGACCGACCGCCCCCTTAAACATTAAGGAACACTTCGGGAAGTCGTTCCAACCCTACCAAAGTTCCGCCGATTCCGACCGAGCGTAACTAATTTGAATTGCTGCTGCTTTTTCTGCACACTTATGCAGCGTGTTCCACGGTGGTGGTGCAGGTCCTGCCAGTTCCTTGCATTCCAAGTTATGCAGAAAGCATGTGGCACGAGTGGCGTGGTAATGATTTTTCGCTTGCTAAATCTCCCGGTTGTCTTTGCTGTGGCGCACACCGTTCGTGTTTTTTCTTGCTTCTAGTTCTCAACCTCCCCCCAACTTTACAACGGTTGAGCAAACTCGTCTACATGCATATTATCCACCAAACGAGTTGCCTTAAGAAGCTCACTTCACATTCCCCCAAAAGTAAATAGAGGGGGAAACAAACGGGACTCAACCAGCGAAACAGGAAGGATGTTTACGCGCGGCAAGTCCTTCCCGTATCATTACACTCGAATACGCCTTCGCCATGTAGTACGTGCATGTTTCTCGAACCTTTTTTGTACCAAGCGGAGAGTCCTTAACTCGCGCTTTTCACTCGCACACCAAAGCACATCGTTCCTTTACTGTATGTTTGCGGACGATCGTCAGCGAGCACGCCTCCCGAGGAGCATGGTGATTCATGGATCGAGCGCGTAAGAACGATTCAACCTCCATTTCCGGCTTCTGTTGGCAATGTTTTGGTGCTTGTACGCTGCTAGACGAAGAGTTGAGAGTTTCAGTTACCATCTTACCTCGCCTGGGAGAATTCAATTTCCAGCACAAACTTCGAGCGCGATAAGATTACGCGCTGGCTTTAATTACACATTTTCCTCTCGTTTGACTAACTTCATCCTCAAGCAGTCGATTTCAGTGCATCATAATAACGTTCGGGAAAAATGCAGTTTAAATATTGTAATACACTAAGCAAATAAAGTTCCTTGACGTGGAAGCTTCAAGGAATTGGCAAACAGCGTGTTCCAAAATCAGTACCAATCGTTGGAGATGACGTTTCCCGACGGGTTTTTCGTGGTCAAACATGGATCCCATGGTACGTGGGATTCATGACGACTCAAGCCTCACACACATACTCAGGCGGGGTGATCTCTTGCCGACCTTAGTCCGGTCCGAAGTTGGGCGAAGTAAACTTAACTCTCGGTCACGTAAAACTGAAGTTTACAACTAGTTCCGGCGAGCTCGGTGGTCGTTTCCTACTCTCTCTCTCTCTCTCTCCTTCACACACACAATCGGTTGCTCTTTATTTATTAGAACCACCACGGAAACCCATGAGTGGAATCGAGGGGTCGGTTTTGTGCTGTGGGTTGCGCCAGTTTGAAATTACAATCTTCTCGGCCGCACGGTTATTGGGGGGGTCGGTTCGCCGGCAAGCGCAACAAGAAAAGTTAAATCACGTCCATATTCTTCGCTGCGGTTTTGTGTTGTGAAAAGCTATGAGAGCGGAAAGTGCTTGTGCTTGTAGCCGTTTGCCAGAACGATCCATTTGTGAGCATATCAGATGAATTGCGTCGGTACGTGGGCAGCGCAGTAGGAAGTACACAAACACCCGAACGCCCGACCGTGTTTCCTCCCATTGTTTTTCCGCCGAGTGCTGCGAACTGATATGATAAGAGGCGGTGGTAGCTTCGTCGGCGAAACATTCCAAGGTGCTGGTACTTGAAAGTGTATGCAACCCCCCCACCCTTTTGGGCTACCGGCGTTCGGCTTCGCACACCCATCGGTGCACGGTTGCAC
Organism: Anopheles stephensi; assembly: GCF_013141755.1. Lineage (NCBI taxonomy): Eukaryota > Metazoa > Arthropoda > Insecta > Diptera > Culicidae > Anopheles > Anopheles stephensi. Next base: position 61,764,496 of record NC_050202.1, on the reverse strand, counting down.
TACGACCTAGCGACTGGAGAAGACGCAGTTTCACTGCCATAGGCTACCCGAATGGGTTCGATGTAGCGGATATGTTTCGGCGCGATGGGAGGCCCGCAATTACCGCGTACACACGGAGTGAAACCTGAAATGGGTTAGCAAGATAAGAGCCACGGCAGCGGCGAACCTCGGCAGTGTGTATGAAAGAAGAAGTGTTTTCTTGCCGAGCGAATGCACCCGAAGCGTGTACATGGGCGAATTATTATAATTACAAGGCTCCATTGTTATAGCGATATCTTCTGACAGAGTTGGTGATTTATTACAACAGGTATGAGCTTTTGTGTTGGAATTTTATAAGGATTCTAGTTCTTGGAATGGTTATTATAAAAATTTAAATACTTGGACAGTCATACAGTTGGACTTCGGAAGTTCCGAACTCTTCGCCTCCCCCCTCGAAGGACTCGCATCAAACAATTTAATTAACGTTCCTAGGCTTAATGTTTGGTCCATTTGCCCATTAGTGTGGTTAATTGATGGTGCCATACCATACCAAGTGCTCTCCGAGATCCATCCATCCATTAGTCAGATTGCAGATTGCGCTCAACCACTTACACAGATGGTGAATTCTTTATGCAGTAAAACCATCATGCAATTGATTAATGCACTCATTCCAGGGTGCATGATAGATGATTAGAGTGGCACAATTAAGAACAATAAATGGTTTGTTGGGTCTGGTGATCTCTTAACAAGATATTCCCTGATGTCTCTAGCTCCTACTGAAACAATTCACACACAAGCCTGCATTTCCCATGCAAAATATGTCAATACAGCAGACTTTAAGAATCAAATAAATAATTTACAAAACCGTCCTACCAACACACGAAACCATTGGCCCACCATAAAGGATTTAATGACTTAAAACATTACACGGCCACCCACCAGGGGTTTGTTTTTTCCTTCTTTTTTCCCCCTATCCACAAGTACACAACTGAGAACGACTTTTCACATTTCCACATCGGCCCGCATTCCGGGTAAGTTCATAAAGACAAAGCATACATTATGCAAGGGACGCACCAAAAGTACGACGAGCGCGCGTTCGTTCCACGTTCCAGCGCATAGTTAATTGAAGCCATACGCCACCATGGCAGCCCACCAGCGCCTGGATGGATGGAGCATCGCGCTCGTCTAAGCACGCGCTTTCAATATTTTAGCTGTGCATTCAACATTTTGCAGCTGCAACTTTTACCGTGACGTACACCGGGCTTCCTCTCCTGGGGCAGTGTGTAACATCGCAGTCTCGCACTACCTCCCAACATGTGTCCTCCTGCATGCTCTCCGGAAGCAGAGGACAAAAAAAAAACAGCAGCCCCCCTTTTTCCCATACGGGCTGAGTCGTCGTCGTTAGTTGGTTGCAAGGTGTGAAGGCCTTCTAGCCGTACCTCCACACGCTTGGCGTAAGTGTTTTCGGTGCGAATCATAACAATTTCTCCGAGCTACTTCCACTCATACTTTTTCTTCCCTGTTTGTGTGAGATTTTCTAACACGATAAGACCGAATAAGGATGCATCATTATTTTGTATCTTCAAGGGGGGGGGGGGGGGGGTAGTAGGTCGTGAACAAAAAGAGGTTCTTAAGAGCGCATAGGGCACACACACCCGAGTTCAGCTCCAGATATGTTGGAGGGCAAATATCGGCAAGTCAATGAGCGAGATGAATAATGTAGCCGTGAACTCGCCCGGTTGGATCGAGATGGGCCCTCGCCTTTGCTGTTGGCAGGCGAGAAAACAAAAATCCGCTCCGGTCAGGGCCTTGCAGACATTGCCATCGAGGACCTTCTTCAAACTCCAACGCCGAGGAAATTCTTGTTGCTTGCTGCCATCCAGCGAAAGGATACACTGGGAAGTGAAGGAACCGTTTGGCGCAGGTGCCTTTTTCCAACACACACACAAAGCCGACGCCAGCGGATGCCCATTTTCGCACTTGAAAGCGAGGAAAGAGCCCGACGGGGTAGAGTTGACAGACGCATGGCAATTGCCATTGTTTTCCCATCGTCCGTCGGTCGGCCACTTGTCGGTGGTGTGATCTTCAGCTGCTGCTGCTGCTGCCGAAGGCAGGACAATACCGGTCGGCCCGGTGTAAGGGGTTTTGTGTTGAAGTCATTGAAATTCATATTCATAGGATATTCCGGGTCCGGGACGGCCTTTCAATGCGCCATGAAACGTAATGGTGTAGTGAAATTTAAAGCGTCGTTGTAGCACACGGCGGCAAACGCTCAAGTGGATGTGGGCTCGGCTTCTCAATAGGCTGGGTGTGTGTGTTTCTGACCCAAGAAACATGGTTAAACTTGAAGCGGGTGTGTATTTAGTTCCCGTATTCTAGGCACTCGAAGCGAGAAACAACAAGCCTTCACCTGTGTGCGTGTCAAGAAGCGAACTAGATGAAACTAAAAGTAAAAACCCCATAATGAAGCTTCACAGTCAATTTATGCTCCCTGCCCGAATAAAGATCTTCGCAAATGAATGAAAACAAACAGCTAGACTACCGTCTTTTTCGGCCGGTGTATATAATGCTACAAGGCCAGTCTTGCCGGTGTTAATTAATACGCCGCTTGCTCCGGTCTCTCCGGGACACAGATTCATCATCAATCATTTGCACGCGAAACGCTCATCGGACGGCTAACCGTCGCGTTAATGCGAAACATAAATTGTGATAAACGCAGTTCGCCCTCTTGCTTATAGTAACTTCGTCCGCACTCGCCAGCACCGGCCAAACTTCCGCAGTAATATGCGGCAGCCGGTTTGCGGTTACTGACAAGTGGCCAGGATCGATAGCCGGTTACGGAGGAGTTTACTTTTCACCTGGTGCACTGCTAGTTGTTGTTTTTTGCTTGGCAAATATTTTCCTTAGCTGGAATTAATTCTTCCACGCGCTCCCCTTTCGGACATTCCGACCGGCTTCCGGTGAGTCTCCGCCAGTTAATTACGACCGAAATAATCGATAGCCCGGGTTTCTGCACAGTCACCAGCACTATCGAGCGGTATTGAGCGAAGGACAAAGTTAATCCTTTCCCTCCAAAGAAGCACATTGTTCCACTTGCCACGATACGAGGACCGGTTAGGACAAAAATAGAACAGGGAGTCTACAGAAAAAAAAATAGCAAACATGGAAAACTTGGATAGTTTTCCACCGAGTACGGGGAAGGATCGCGTGTCTACGTCTGGTTAGTATTCATATTTTATGTCTCATCACTCTCTTCACTTACCGTCCTTGCCTGCGTCACTACATCCACCAAGACCTTCTCGACCTTCCAGTGCTGTTGTCGATTTTATGTTAAACAGTTTCTGCCTCGGCTGCCAATCAAAGTTAGTGCGATGGGTTAATAATTACACTATCGCGCTCGCGTATGTTTGTCATCCTACTGTTTGTTGATGTTGGCCCGCCAAAGGCGGACTCAAGATTCCCTAGATACATTCCCACGCAACGAGAGTTTCTGGGTGTTTCAGGACCACAAACTAGGGATTGTGGGATCGTCGTCTTTGGTGCCCCTAAGCATGGGATGACTTTAACCGGTTTCGGAGCGCCCTGCTTGTTATGACGAATTCGGGGCCATATTTTTCAAGTGCTTTGACGTCTCAAGAACAAGAAATCACCGGAACACAGAGGGAAACTTTAATGACCTTCAGCCGAACTTCTCCCACAGCTGCGGCATTACTTGAGCCACGACCGGGCCGTGCATCCAAGTGCACCCGAATGCACCAGATTTGTGTTGTGAGATTATCGACTCGACCGGGGTAATATAAAATTGCTTCAGCAAACGAATCAATTAAACCCGGTTGGTTAGGAGGGTGGCACACACACATAATTTTTAACCAGACATCTCAATTAACTCGCTCAAGAAGCCGAGGCGCACAACTGCAACAACTGCATCGCGCTGCATTTATCGATCCATTTTTCCTCTTTGCATTTTGCTTCCCATTCTCCAACTGCGATTCCCCCATCAACTGCATTAAAGCCGACAATGATGATCGTTTTCAGAATTCGGGAGTCTGTGGTTAGTCGCCGGCCGGATGAAACCAGATATCGGGGACATCGGAATGGGAAAGGGAAAAAATCGTATCCCCCGGAATACGATAAAAGGCATAAAAATGCGTCAACGGGCACATTCCACGAGGTGGTACTGGTGGCTGGGATTCGCTTTTGCCGTCTTTCGTTTGTCGAGTACTTTACAAATTTCTCATTCTGTCTCTCTCTTCCAATCGCTTTATCTCTATCACACTTGTTTTTGCGTGGTGCGTGGAAATGCACAAACCTTTATCAAGTGTCACCCGGCACTTGAGTGATAAAATTATTCCATATTGAAATTAATTATTTTCAAACTCATTCTTCGCATGTGCCCAGTGGCACCTGTTTTTTGTGACTGTCACACTGCTTTGCTTTTGCTCTTTTCGGGGAACAGAGAGCAGAGAGAGAGAGAGAGAGAATCCGGATTGAAGGGTGGAAATAATTGCTCACAGCTTTTCATTTGCACGGATTTTCCATTGAACTTTTTTTTGTTGTGTGTAAGGTGGCTTTCGGTTGTAAATGGCCTTTTTGCTGGATTTTTGCTCTGTCATTAATGCGATTTTTAGTATCGTGGAGTGAAGAAAGAAGATAGAGCAAGATTATGAATTTAATAATTATTAAAATACCACAAACAAAAAATTATTCCCATACTATATAAATTTAAATCATTTATGATAGATTCAACTGAATCAAACTGCAATTTTATATTTCAAAACTTGGGTCTCGGAGAGAGTTCTCGGCCTGCCATTTGCCTCGGTGCTCTGTGACATGTATTTTAACCCATGGCAACGTAGCCAGCCTTGTGTACGGGGAAGCAAGTCTGGATGGGATTTGGATCCCAATCGTACCGAGCGAAGATTGGCGTCGTTATCGCCGGACCGCCACTAAGAATTATATAACAGACGCCTAAATTCAATAACATCAATATACTGAAAACTGAGTCAAGTAAACAATCTCTGTAATCTGTATGCCTTTCATCAAACCTGAAGGATTTACTTTCCAATCAAAGATTCATCCATTCAATTTCACTCCCTGATAGCACTATCATTTTCACAGCCAGAGAAACGAATCATCATACCTGAAATAATACTTTTCTTTCGCCATTCAGTCTCACCAACACCATTTAGCTGCTAATCACTCCGAAAACCACCATCGAGAAATATTTTCAATTTGCACTTCGCAATGACACACCTTCCGTCGCTCCATACAGCAAAAACCCAAGAGCGACACAAATTAAAATTGATTCAATGTCAGACTTTCACTACCGGTTCCTCAACGTTCCACAGCGCCAATTGCCAATAATGCGGAGCCCAGCAACCAGCATTAAACATCTCATTTGTACGTCCGCTCATAATTAGCAAACCGCTGCTACCATTAGCATCGGTTCCCGAGCCCTAACCGTTTGTCTGCCAACATGCACCCCCAAGGATGCTTGATCCTGTTTTTCCAGTTCAATTTAATTAAAAGCCTCCAGCGCCGAGGCTTTAACAACGACGACGAGGAAAACTAAAAATAATAAACACATTCACCGACCTTCTTGCTTGCGAGCAGAAGAATTGCACCAGCGGGAGATTCCGCTTTCCGGTTCGTTCGTTCGCACCGAAAAAAAAACCCCCGGTGCCAATTAAATTGCCGGTGCCCTTGCGCGAGAATCGAACCGAAAGCATCCTCTGCGGGACTTCCTTCGCACGGGCATTACCTCTGGCTGACGTTCACTGTGTCGCTCCATTAAATCATATCACGGAGCGAAGGGCTGTAGCGGGAGTGAGCTGAAGAATTTATTGATCCCAGGGAGGGAGAGATGTTCTTTTCTTTCAGCCAACCTTCTTGGCTTGGAGCAACGCAACGCCCGGAACCAAACGCTCGTGTAATGGTGATTAATTCCGCGAGTGACATTTTAATGAATTATTTTATAACGCCAGCCCGAAAACTGGAACACACGAGAAATGGAAATGCTAAGTGGAGGGAAAGAAAATCGATTGCCCCATAAGGGATGAAATTGGAACAGAAGAAAGAGGAATGACGATGGGGATTACAGTAAAGTCATTCATTTGAATACATTCCAATTTCCAACGTGCATTTGTGTGCATTTCATGCGATTGGGAATGTGCAGTGAGAAGCTTGGGCTTATTACACTATAGATGGCGCTAGGTGCAAATGTCATTTTGCAACATAGTAATGAGTAGATATTCTAGTAAAAGTGTTTTGGCCTAGTAAACACATTTTGTCTCATGGGCCAAATTAAACGCCAAAAAGATTTCGCAGATCGTATGGAAAAATGTATGAAGAGTAAAATCAAATGTAACAGGAGTATCTACCAGGCGTTATCCTTGTAGCAGCCACGAGAGTTATCACTTGTTGGCGGTCTAACCCTAAGATGCACAGCCAAATAGCGCGGTTTTAAGCACCTTGATAAACCTCTTTTTGATTGATTTGTCTCAATATCGACAATATCGCTTGATAATTAACCTTTTCATCCGTAAAGGCCAAGAACACTGAAGTGAAAGTAATTTAGGATCAGTTTCCAACCGAAAAACTATTTCTCAGTAAAAAAGACTGACCATCCAGCTTCATGTAAGCTATGTCCAAGAAACGAGTAGTATAAGACATCTTGAGGCTCTAGAATGAAACAATGAAATTGAAATATCTAGAGATCTAGAGGTTGGTTCGAGAGAAAGAAGCTTTCCGATGACGAGCTCCCTGAACTACACAGTGATCTCACCATCCTGCAGCGAATTAGACTCGACAGGGTCATATCATGTTAATGATACCGTACAACCGTAAAGTCTCTTTAATCCAATCGCATGGACAAAGGACTGATTGAGGTTGGACAAAGGACTGATAAGTTTGCAGTTTAGATTTACAGAGTTTCCTCAAGAAAACGATTGATCTTTACAGAATTCATTTGATGAGTTAATTTGAATGTCAAGTGTCATTCTACCTACCATTAGCCGTTAACAAATGGGCTGTTATTAATCGTAATAATTTCTCTTTTATGGCCAAGTTATTAATTTCAGTGCTTGTTAAAAATTCGCAACAAAACTCGTCTTGTACAAAACCAAACGTCCAACAGCAAAAGTCGTCCAAAGAAGTTATCCTCCCCCGGACAATAATTGATGATGAAATTCTCCTCCGAGGTATAATCTCAACCTTTCCTTTAAACCAGGCCTACCCCGACCGACTGCTGCCTTCCAGTGGCATTGGGAATGAAATTTATCTGTTCCAGCGTGCGCCCACCGATTAATCATTTGTTTTTCAATTATCGCAAAAATTGTTCCATCGTAGCCCCATTTTTCGACATTTTCTCACGATCCTCCGAAACCTGGATCGAGACCGTGGTCTGGTTCTTCCGCACGCGCTACGTGTCCATCGCTCGGCAGTGGGATTATCTTCTCCATCGCCAGCACCGAAGAACTCGTGCCGCGTGTAACGCAACGTTGCATCTCGGGCTGCAGCATCTACAGCACGGTCACGAGTGCAACATACAAACATGGACACCCGGCACCATCCAAAACATCGCACTCTCGCGCGCCCTCATGGCGTCGGAAGTGAACCGGAACGGGGTGGGCAAAAACAGAACTCGCTTCGGAAACAAATCGCTTCACAGGAAGGCAGGCTGTTGTACACATTGTTTCCCGATACTTTCGTTCTTCGAAAAATGCACTCCAGACTTGTGGAGGGTGTAGTTGGTGAAGCAACTAGACTAGGTTGTTCCACCGACCCCAAACCACGTCACGTTTTTCCCTCGCCTCGAACGCCATTGGAAGCGCGTTCGGGCACAATTTATGTCGCCCATAATTACAATTTATATCGATACGTGTGTACGCTCGGAGACGCGATGCACGGACGCGGCGGCATCGAACTGCAATGGCCGACGGATGGGATTTTACGCTTACGACCGAAAACCATGCCGTCATTTGTTCGCCCGTTCGTTAACGGTGCGACCTTCAACCATCCATTGCACCCGGGCGGCCATTGATTTCCTCTATGCAGCACTGGAACAGCGAGCTGATGGAAAAGTGGAAAATTAGTCGCTCGGTTCACGCTATTGCGCGCTTTTCCCGCTTAACGAAGGAGACGTCGTGCGGGCAATTTACTCACTGCGTCACTCGGGCAAGTGGTGCCGGCATTGAGCGGTGAGCTATCGTTAGGGTCCGATTGAAATGGAAATGGCACTGCATTTGTGGAAAAAGTTTAACCCGCTGCCTCGCGCAAGTGCCTATTTTGCGAAATTTTAATTTGTTCGGTTGGGGCTTATTACATTTAATGTAGGAAAGGGACGTGATTGAATGTGATGTGACGGAGGGACTCATAAGCGTGAAATAATTCAGAGTGTATGAGTAGGAGCAATGAGTTAAATCTTTTACTCACTCTTCAAGAGTTAAAGCTCAATGAAAGATTTAACGCTCCTTATCGAGTAGGCATTCACTTACTACGTTTTAACTCACTCATGAGTTGAATCACTCTCCATGTCAACTAGCCACTCACTCTCGCACGTTTTAATTCACTAACTACGTTTTAACTCATTCGCTTCGTTTTAACTCACTCATTATGTTTAATTAAAATTCAAATGGAATTAAATATCTAGACTAGTCGGCACGGAGAGTTAAATCATCAATGAGTGATTTAACTCATGGATGAGTTAAAACGCAGTGTGTGAGTGGTTGAGCGGCACAGATAGCTAAATCATAAGTGAGTTGAAATAACTATTCTTGATGGTTTAAACCATCGAATTTGTTTCTAAAATTTTACTAATTCACTCATTCTGACTCAGTTTGTACATCACTAATTCAATGAGCTTTTCGTTGGATTTGAGTGACTGTCGTTTCATATTTTTACTAATCTTTTTATTAATTTAACTTTGCCTGGTAGTCTGGCAACTTTAATAAAAAATATTTACAACACTGTGAAACTCGTAAAAAAAAAATGTTATGATGGTGTCAGTATAAAAATGCTCATAAAACCCAAACACAATTAGCCATAATATCACCAAACAGCCCACCAAGCCAAAAATGCCAACCAACATTTCATTTCAATCCGGAACAAGCATTCGATGCTTTAAATTATTTCCTTAAAGCAAACAATAAAAGTAGCATTTTATTTGTGCAACAATAAAACATTGCTTCCCTTCGTCCGAACAAACCCGCGGCACACGTGGTGCCCGTACATAACGTACTGCAATTTACGAGAGTATTCGAGCTATTTATAATCATTTTTAATGATAACCGTTAATTTTAGAGAGCAAAACGTCACGCGGAGATTTGTGGCCCGCTTTTCAGTTGTTCCTGAGCGATGCATTCAAGCTGCCCATCTGCACACAGCTCCCCAAACAAAAATGCGAATCGCCTTGAGGACAAGTATTTCTTTGGACTCTCCCGAAAAACGAGGATGCTACCAGGCATACGCACGCACGCCACCGTCCAAGTCCGAAGGGAAGAATTATTGATATTGACTGCATCGTAACTTTTCTTCTCGGGCTTTTCCTCTTTTCTCGCTTTCTCTCACTCACTATTAACGAGACTGTAGATCAGTAAGCCAACCCGGACCAAGCTTGGTTCGGAACTCAACGAGGCAAACCTCAACGAACGGCAGCAGCATCGGTGGTGGATGCATACGCGTTTAAGTGTTGCTTTTTATTCCGCTTGAGCTCCATCTTGATCCGAAGACATCACCATTTATGTCAATCAACAACCACAACATTCTGGATTCTGGTAGCGCTAGTTGGGCGAGAAATCAACGGTTGGACGAGACCACTACGCAGTTCCAATACTGAAGCGGTTAATCGAGACTTTAATACGACCCTGACAAAGACCACGGACCTCAACACTTTAAAAGAGTGCTGCCGATTTTGGATTCTCATGTTCTAATCCCCAAACCGTTGCGTCATTTTAAGTGGAAAACCCCCTTTAATTTCCCAAAAACCCGGTATCATTTCCATTTGTGTCGCTGCTGCCCGGTTTCGCCCCGGTTATGACCTCGTGGGGAACCGGGGTACGGCAAAATGAGTAACATTAAAATTGATAATAAAAACAAATTGCTCCACCGAAATGAAATACTCATGGGGCACACGGCACCAACCACGGCCAGCCATCTTCTTTCACTGTCGGTATTATGCTGCTCATACAACTACCATGCGACTGTATGGCCCCGGGGGGACTGTATTCTCGGTGGTACCAAAAATGGGAAATGGGATGAGAGGTGGGCGCCCAAATTTCGTGTTCAAACAAAATAGAACAATTTTTCCCCGCCGTTCTTTTACCTGCCCACTCCCCCCCACTGATGCCCTAATCCATCCGGTATTTGGTTCGTCATCATCATCATCCACCACCGCCAACGGACGGGCAGACATGTAGGGATCGCCCAGTTTCCTGAGGACACAACGGTGGGCTAAAACAACACGCACGAGTCATAACGAGTCAATAAATCAACCGTAGACCGCTAACCCTCCACTGCTTTCGGGCTGGAAAAATGGGTCCGTTCGGAGAGGGGTTGTTTTTTTTCGGAAGCGAAGGGATCGCCGTAAGTCCGGTATTAATGGTCACCAATACTATGGTGGCGCCACCATTGGGAAAACCTCCACACAAATGGTGACGCTTTTATGAATGTTTTTCCATTCCACAGGGACACGGGGAACGTGTGTCGCGCTTCGAGTCCCATCACAACAAAACGCACACATGTCACTATATAGGTATGGGAGACATAGACACAGACAAACGCAAACACGCGGGTGTCTCTTTTTCCAGTCAGAGAAAGAGAAAGGTGGGCGACAACAAAACAAGGAAAAACAAAGCTTAATTCGTTTCCGGTAAATAAACATTCCAATCGTATGGTCCCGGGAAACGCGTTCTTCCTTCTTTTTTTTTGTTTGGCGGACCAGACATCCACGGTCTGCCCGCGGTGAAAGGTGCGGATGATACACATTTGAACAGAGCATTTTACAGATATAAAGCAACTAAACATAAACCATTTTCCCAACGGGATGACACACATTTAGGGGACGGCACCTTCGTGGAGAAGGCGTTGATAGAGAGAGAGAGAGTGAGCGTGAGGTTAGATCAGTCCGGTGACAATTGACATCGTACCGTTCCGGGTCAGCGATCCGGGTCCCGTCGGTCGATCGGAATTTCCTCCTCCTGGCAATGTTCATCCACGCGGAAAACATTGGAAAGCAACATATCTATCGAATGCCGTGAGGAGTTTGATTTAGAAATGCTTCCCAGGGAAGCGTTCGATCTATCACGCACATTCAATGTAATCAAAATATCTTCCAACGATCTTCCGGTTGGGTTCTATTTTTAAAAACGGCATCTTTCAACAAAAACTCAATTTATAACGGAGATTCCTCGTTGTCTTGTTTTGTACAGCGTTTTGGAGACCAAATCTCTCGTCAGCTTCCCATTTTCATGGAAGATCTCATTAAAATAGTTGCTTGCATTCAGTGGAACAAATTTGGGAACAAGTCCATTCCCTATTCCAATTCTCAGCAGCTCGTCATCAGTAGATTCAAAAATAAACACAAGACCCCTTGTTATATCCACGGGGGGAAGATAACATTCCCGTACCAAAGTGTCCCCCATACTGATCGAGAACAGATCCAAACAAACCGTTTGATAAAGCAACGCTAAACAAAGAGCCCGCAATGAGTTATCCAGCAGGAACTCCGGTGCCTTAAATGTCTGAATTTAATCTGAGAACTTCATACTCGGCTAGGCCACCGGCGTTGAGTAGGATGTTGAAGCTACACTCAACGTGTCCTTCATAAATCACGTGGTCGGCCTAAGAGAAACCGTCTCCGTACCGGAAAGAAGCACTTGAGCCCTGCCCGAACCCGAGGTCTGTTTTTTTCTCCCTCCGAGGAATCTTGAAGGCGTGTAAACCAATCGCTTGGTACACTGACGCGCGTTCCAAGCAATGGGTTTACGGTGCAGAACAAGACCTTTCGGTAAATCTTCTCAACGCACGCGATGTATCCTTTCACGCGCTGGGCGTTGCGAAGGTTCCAGCCGGTACGGGTGTCAAATTACACGATCCACCGTGCTTGAGACGTCCTGGCGTAGGATGCCATGCCGCTGGGTAATCAGAGCATCCCGGGCTCCGATGTCACAACCGAAGGGTGTCGACACGTGTGAACATATCATCTTGATCTGAAACGGTAACCGTTTGCACCATTTTCGCCGAAAAATCTAATCCAATCCGGTGATCGAAGGATCCAATTCGATTCGCCAGCCATCGACAGCAGCCCGGCGCCTGCAGCGTATGCAATGCTCACCGACCTGGAATGATCGGTGCCGCGTCACGAAAATCTTGCCACGAGATTCAATTTGACTAAGCTCGCTAGATGTCATGCCGAAAAAGGTCAAATGGCAAAAGAGCATCCCATTGCCGCGGCAACACATCTCTACCGTGTGACCCAATCAACAGACTCTTCTTTTTTTTTGAGTGCTTTTGTGTGCAAACTTAAATTATTCCAAATAACACGTCCTTCCCAAGAAAAAACACCATCACCTGCAAAACATCGGTCCGTCATCCCCGTGGCGTACCAAAATTGAAATATTTTTCAAGGATGCCTTCTTTTTTTTGGTTTTGTTTGTTGCCGCTCGCGCCCTAACATAATCGCAATGAATTTGAATCGATTCGGGAATTTGATAACGGTAAGGTAGAAGGAGCCGATCAAGAAACATGATCAAGAAAGCTGGAAATCTACCGCGTCAGTGTGTGCCGACACTAACTGCAAACCCGGCGCTCATTAAACCAAACGTCAGCAACAGAAGTCCCCGACCCTAGCCAGCCGCAATAGCGTTACAATCCCACCCTTAAGGAACGTAAGGACGGGGCGTAATAGAAAAATCATTTTCTCCGAGTTATTTCCCAATGAAGGCGAATCACGACCAGAGCGCCGCGTATCCGGCCACCACCGCCCCAAGTGAACCGTAAAAATCTTTTCTTTCACCATTTCTCCATCGAGTTTTCCGTTTTTGCAGCGTGCGAATATTATTGCTCCCCGAAGAACTTTGCTGGCCGACCCTGACGGCTGCCTGCCGTTCGACCCATTGTAGTCGCAAGCGAGGCGAGCGAGTGTTCTAAATTTACTGAACCATTGCATATTTAGGTCCGTCTTTATGATTGTCCTCCGGAGAGCCATCGCACGGTGTGGGGGGGGGCGTCACGAAAATGAGGTTCGATTGATTCTGCTTCACTGCTAATGGGCGCCCTAAGTGCCACCCAAGACGGTGCAAGAATCAAACGGTAATAGGCTTTAGTGATTTTCTGTTTTCTATCTCATCGCACAAATTGAAGAAACGGGATTGGAGGGTGGACATTGGGTGGATCCAACCTGACTATGATTATGAATTTTTGATACCCTGGCTATGGTGTTTGTGACTAGCTTTGACTTACATAGATTGCTGTAACCACAGAGAAGTAAAATCGGGGTGATTTGAAACAATTCACAACGTGTTGAAATTAGATGCTATAAAAAGGTGGTAAGAATGAACGCACGAATTTTTTCTTCACTGACCTGGAAACACCGGGTAAATGGGTTTAGAATTCGTTGATGTGAGTCGATCCGGAAAGCGAGCTTAATCTCTTCCATTAAACACACATGCGAATAGACTGGCGCCATCTAATGAAAAGTTTGTTCCTGCTCGATGGGTAGCAATCGGATGAGGCATTGGACTTGTATCCATACCCGGTGAAAACGAACACCACTCAACAAGCAAAGGTCATGTAGAAGGATTTATCTACACGGATTTTTCTGAGTGGAAAAGCCATTAGGCTAGTGAGATTTCATTTTAAAGTGGTTTCTACTGGACGAGACGAGATATTTTTCGGGTGAGTCCTTAAGACTTTTTTGAAGTTTAAATTTCGTTCAAAGCAGAAATTCGCTGAGGACTCCATTAATAAATTGCAAGTTAGAATTCAAACATAGACCTCAGATAGGTATCATCCTCGCCTCTTTGGCAGATCTCGCATAGGAACGTGAGACGATCTAACGATGTCCTGAACTACGTCCAATAAGGAGGGTCGAGCAGCCTTGTACTACGGAGCAAGAACTCATAGAAGATTATCTATGTCATGGTATCCGTGGCCGCAGCCACATGCTTTGAAGTCGACTTGACCTATACGCTCAAGATGCGCGCCCAATACGAAATGGTTAAACCTAAGCCTAGACATCAGTCAAATGAACGCACGATCTCCTGAGATGCTATCGAACCAAGGCTTCAAGAATACTTGGGAAGCGATCGAATATCTGTCTGTGAGCCGATGTGATGCCGAGAATGTGAGGCATGCATGTGCTCGTGGATAAACTTGTCAAAAAGAAACCCTTCCGTAGCACCTTTTTTGATCAATTGGTCTACCCTTTCATTGCCTTGAATACCGCAATGAGCGGGCAACCTAACAAGGAGCTTAAGACCTTTAGAATTTCTTTCAAGAAGTAATATAGGCTCTGAGTAGCCTTCACAGATTATAGTGCTTCGACAGCCTTTTCGTTGCAAATATTCGTCTGGATGGCAAGCACTTATGATTAATATGGCGATTGCGGCGAGCTCCGTTACAAAGATTGAACATGGTTGGCGTAGTTGGAAAAATGCTTCGAATTCTTTGTTATGTACGCCAAAACCGATGCCCTGTTCGGAGGAAAGGCAAATGTCAAGTGGACATACTTTTCCACAAAAATGCTGAGAATTGTTGTCCTACGAAGACTCTCGGAGATAGACTTCATTCCCTTTTTCAAGGAAGTATCCAGCTACGGGCAAAATTCAATTCAGAATTGGCAGGCCAAGACACCGCAAGGTTGTAGAGCCATGTAGGAAGAAGGAGATCTACAGTAAAACGAGACTTGAAAACCCTGGAGGTGACTAACAGTCTCTTTGATTATGTTCAGCGAATTAAATTTTTCAGATTTTCTAGCATAGGCTATCATAGATCCCAAGGTTAGTCTTCCTCTTCTTTCTTGGCCTAAGGACCTCTTAGGTCATGCCTGCATTACTAGACTTATTGTTACCCCATAGTTGGATTGACAGTCCTCACTATGGGGGGAACGGCCTAGATGAGACTCGAACCCCGGTCGTGCCGTGTGAAGACCGGCGCTACTGTCACATCTACCACCGGGTCGACCCAACCTCAACAAACAAATAACTAATAGTATTTAAAAAAATCTTAGCCTTTTCATGTCTTTATTTTAATTAATATAATAATAACAATATTAACCTTTCATATTTTGCTATAACATCTATCTATACATCATCAAACCACACTCTCAGAGCTCAGATGACCTAAATGACAAAACAAGTCGAAACGTTAACATTCGTTTTTCTCCCTCCAAAACACAGACAGCTTGCATGCTCAATCTCCAACCACCCCCTATCAGGGGCAGAGATTGAGAATTGAGTACGAACATATCTATTTATCGATCTCGTAAATACTGGGACCGGGACGAAATTCAATTTTCCGGTAGTTGTTTTTTGTTTGCGCATAAAGATAATGGCTTTCATTCCCGCGCTTCAATCGACCGTTACCCCTTAACCTTTGCCTGAGCCGAAACCGGTGACTCTTCTCTCCTTTTTTCCGGCACAAAAGCAGCAATAAACGAACGCAAAAAAGAGAAGCGTACCCGTACCTGCCGGTATAACTCATCAGTAACCCTTAATAGCGGGAAAGGAGCTCCCACACCAACAGACACGTGTGTTTTAGGGAGGGATTTAGGTACGAATTGGGCTCCCCGAAAACGATATGTGCGATGACCATTTTTTGTTATCTTCAGTGCGGATGGGCTGGTCGATTTCTTCATTTGCTCCAAACGGGATGCTTGGGATGGGCAGCAGAAGAGAGCTTAATAAAATAAACCACTCCGTTGTCGAAGTTACCCATCTAAAGGAGAAGCTTTCCACGGGCACGTCCGGTGCTCTAGCAGGGAAGTAACTTCGTTTCCTGATCTCGTACCATGCGCTCCATTTGTCGGCTTGTTACGCGATACCCGGTGAGTATCAGCCGGCGAAAATCAGTTACCGACGAGACGCACCCAAGCGCGGACCATTTTCATTCCATCATTTGAGCCATTTCCCCCCCCCCCCCCCTCCCTCCCACCCGATCCAGCACAGCGAAGAAGATCCAATTTTTTTTGCACAACCCAACGGTAAAGCATCCCTGGTCGTAGTCGGCCAGCATAAGAAGCGCTCATTTTACGCACTTAACGCAAAGGACGCTTTTCCACCGTACCTGGAGCTTTCTTCCGGTGCAGGGGGAAATCCTGGAGAGTTTCGAGAGAGAAAGAGAGAGAGAGCGAAAAAAAAAGCTTTTCTCAACCATCTTCCCTATTGCTTTATCTTCCAGCTTGTTTTTTCCTTCTCCGAAACTCTGCACCCTGACAAAGGCTCACTGAGCTGAATGGTGAAGCTTGGGAAGATGAATGAAACATTAGCCAGCACGGAACCCGAGGGTGCGCTGCAGATCGAGTTAATAAATGTGTCGGGCTCGGGTGGGAAAGAAGATGACGTCTAACATTACAATTACCAAGCCTGCCTTACAGCCTTCTACCAGTGGCCTGGTGCAATATCCGACCGCCCACCCTGAGCTGGGGGATGAATACACGTTAAAGGAATTAATTTTTTATTAATGCAATTCGTGTACTTTGTCTTTTGTCCCATTCATGCCTTATCTTTTTCCCCCCTCTTTTGCCCGTACCAACCGACTAATGGAATATTTTAATCCCTCACTGCCGTTTGGTGACTTTCTGACTTTGCACATTCGTCAGCGCCAAACTGTGGCGTACCTGTTCCGGCGAAACAAAAGCGAGCGCTTCGGATTGTAAGAAGGACACTCCCGGCGGCATGGCATGCGAATTGCGATTAAAAAAGGGTTAAATTAATTTTACATTTTATTGCTTCGAAATACCTTTCCGTAGAGTTGGAGCGGGAGGACAGCCGGAAATTCTTTTGCTGCCAAAGGAAAGGACATTTTCCAAATCGAAAATGCAAAATAGGACACAACAGAAGCGGGGGAGCTTTCCATTGTTTCTAACCCTCATCCTCATGGGATGAGATGTGGTGTGGTACTCTACCTTCTTTTCAGTTTTTGCGGTACGAAAAAAAAACCCGGGCCACCGGCGTCAGCACGGAATGTAAGCTTTTGTTTCTAAGGTACACAACATATTAACGTGTGAGACAGTGAAACAAAATATGGAACATCTTGAAGCTCGTGCCTCGTTCGTTTGCCCATAGTTTGAACCCCATTGAACGACAACGCATCCTGTGGCGAAGTTGAGCAATTGGAATCGGTTGTGTGCTGCTGCCGTTTTATACCATTCCAATCCACAGTCCTCTACCGTCTTCGGTACGTTTAATTGTACTGCTGCTTTTTGCCCCTGTTCCGGGAAAGCGCCCGGGAAAACACACATTCGCGTCAGGCATGTAAACGATTTCGCCAGAATTTGTTTCATTATGCGTATCCAGTGCTTCGGGAACAACCCTCCCGAGGGGTTTTCGGTTGGCATTCTTGTGTGTGATGTAAGTACGTGAATATATGCTTATTTGGCTGGGTGCATTCACAGTTTGCTGCCCGAGAGAAGAACAAAAAAGCACATAGCAAATACGTTATTATATGCATCGCCAGAAATCGCAATTCGAGCAGAACCATCAGAGAGAATCTTTTAGGCAAAAACTTGTTTGAACAACAGACACATCGCATCCATCTTGCGGGAAAACAATTTCCCGAAACATTCCTCATTACCATCACATTTGTTTTTCTCCGCCGTTTTGGTTCGGTCTGAGTTTGGCATGGGACGACAGGACGCCCGGGAGGAACTGTGAAAAGCGATTTTCTTGCTCCAAGACGCTTCTCTAGACAATGGTTTGCGAATGACTTATTTTAGTTTCATCTGCTAGGCAGCAATTTCAATTTTCATTTGTGGTCCTCAGGACAAAAAGCTCCACAAGAAGTCCTAAAATATTCAAAAATGTTTCCATCCGGAATACCCTCTTGGCTTACCAGGACAATTGCTCCACAAAGCTCCACAAGAAGTCCTAAAATATTCAAAAATGTTTCCATCCGGAATACCCTCTTGGCTTACCAGGACAATTGGAGAGATAAGTGCTGATTGTGATTCTCTAACAGATTAACTCTCAAGCAAACCTTGTCCAAGTACATATTCAAGTGGATCGGTTTTAAGGTTCAAGCCAGAAATGGCAGGCATGACCTCGGAGGTCGTTAGGTGCTACTGTCGTTCTATAAAAGTCAGCAATGGGTTTCCTCCAGAAGCAACAATCAGTAGAATATATTTGATCAGGATCCAATTCACATAAAAATTTCATAACCCATTTTAATTAGTATACCTGTGATATTTACAACACTTTTACCACCTTCCACCTAATAGCGGCGATGATTATCCGAATCCTCCAACAAACAAAAACCCGTGCCCTCGACAACCAACAAACATTACATCCCTATCATTGTAACGCGGTCGCTTTTATCCGTGTGTGGCTGCCCAACACCCCTTCTAACACCATTTGCATCGTGCGGATGATCCAAAGCCGAGCTCGCATTTACCAGCTCGGTAACCCCTACATTCCACACATTTGAATGCGCCCGTTTGATTAGGACCCTGGCCGGGCAGACCAGAGGGCGAACATGTTGCGCCTTTTATTTCATCAAAATGTTACATTTTGCGTTCCATTGCATCCCACGCAAACATACCGCACTGCAAAGGAAAGCCTTTGTGTCGGCCACAAACGCGCTCGCGAGAAAAGGTGGTAGAGTTGTGTTGTGGGTTGTGCTAAAACATCGACCAGAGCCACGAAGAAGCGAAAAAAAGCAGAAACACACACACACACACGAAATAATTATGCTTTAGCGCAATATGATGGTGGTGTTAATGCGTTTTGAATCATGCTATGTTCGCTGCCAGGCTCCGTTTACAGCATGGTGCAGAAACATGTAGAAATGAACATTTGCGTTTGATATGTATTTTTAATACGTGCTGAACAGCTCACCAACAGCCACCGTTTAACGATCGGTGTTGGCTGCAATGCGGTTTCCGCTCAACATGATCGTCCAGCAAAAGGGAAGAGAAGTAGCAACGCTTCTTGTACTCGTGCCCTCCCACAGACTCACGAACAAAAGGTCAATTAATACCAAAACCCGCTGCCCAATGAAGATGTGCAATCGGGAACGAAAAACGATTGCAAACAGAGGCACATTAATTGTCCATTAATTTGCAGATGAAATTTGATGGAATTACGGGGTTTTGTTTAAATTTTACATATGTTTTAATTGCTATCCACTCACTATATGTTCAACCCAGTATGTTTGATGTTTAATTGACGTATGTACGACGTTATCTGCCATAAAAAAGTATGCGTTGCAAATTAAATTAGCTTCATGCTACCTTTCGAATATCTTTAACACTCAGGATAAGACATCGTTTTGTTTACTCTGTTGACAAACACGGAGATCGCAGAGCGACGAGCTGAAGAAGATTGGTGGTTCAGGCTTAGTAACTGCTTGATACGAACCTTAAGAAAAAAAGTGAATTCATTCCACATGATTTAGAAGCTTAAATCTTCAAAGGTTTAGTTTGTAATTTTGACAACTTTCAGACCATAAGTCTGTGAGTCAGTAAAAATGTTAAGCTCAGCAGCTTTTGCCATTTAAAATCTACGAACAGTCACATTTCTTGTGCTTCTGTTTCATTGCTGCCTTTAGCTTGAACAAATTTTGAGTCAAAAATCCTTATTCGTTATGATGATTGGCTAATGCAAATTCAATAATTATGTATCCTGTTTCCTTTGTTCTGTATCTATTCTATTCTATCCTATACGCTACATTTAAATATGATTACTCTCTATCCTAACCAATACATTTATCATCTAGCTTCATTTCAAAAATGCGTATTGCATAAATTGCAGGCGCAGCACTACGAACAATATGACAAATATAATTTTGAAGTGTCATAAAGATTTTAAAAATATATGAAAATACCGTATCTTGGCCGTAAAATGAGTAAGAACCTTTTCCATCGGCATGATTAACTAATAAGCCACAGGAAATGTTTGAAAGCCTAATCAAAGAAGTTACACTCGACAGCCAATAGCCATAAACCAAACCAAAACATATTAGACTAGAAGAAAATGGAGGAAACACGAAAACTAGTCAACAATCGTACGCACTCACATTCAAGTGCTTTAATCGTAGAAGGAACCAATTTTTCTTCCTATCCGTCGATTCCGTCACGTTTTCCGTTTTAAACCCTCGAACCTGAAAAAAAAACTGTTTATTCCCCGGCATAGGTTTCCTTCGCTCTACGGAAGGATCAGCTTAACAGCCCTCCTCCCGTTTTCAATCGGGCGAAAATTCGCATCCCCACGTCTCGACGCCAGAAAAGAAAACCCTTTCTTTCACATCAATTTCCACGAAAAGCACACCCAAACCCGCCGGCAAACAAGACACACACACACTGGGCGATTGTGGTTACGACGGAAAATTTATTGCCTTTTCCATATAGAACCCCGTCGGAACCCCTTTCGTTTTTCCAGCATCAACACACACACGGCCGGCAAACAGGCAGGCAGGTTGTGCACGGGATCCCAATTTCTTCGTGTCTATTTACCTTCATTTGGGTGCTGATTTGCGGAAGGTTACGCCATGGGAGTTTGCCTGTTTGGGTTTTTTTTTCTTCTCCATTCATTTTCCGCGGCATTCGTATTCTCATGCACTTGTTTTTTTTTTCTTCTTATGTTTGGCTTATTTGTTCCATTGTTTGCATCAGTCTAACGGTTTTGATTAGTGTAAAGTTCGTTATACTATGTATTGTGCCAGTTTTTATGGACGAAAACCCATTGCACGAAAAGGAAGCTGGCTTCCGCAAAACAAAATCCCGTTCACGAAAAGCTTCATGAATCTTTGGGTTTTTCTTTTCGGGCCAGAGTTTACCCTTCGCGGATAGGAACAATATAAATAAATCTTTCATCCTTCCGTATGAAAAATTCACAGGCCCAGCTTGGTACAGGTGAAACCGATCGCGAACCGTACACACACACACCAACACGTGTGCTCCAAAATATGATGAATAGTGAGTGAGAAGAAAGGCCTTCCGTTTTTCTCGAAAAGCCACCAAACCGAAACCCAAGCCAGCCGAGCCGGAACTCCCGAAAGTTGGCGTACTTCCCGGTTTTCCCGAAAACAACTCATGTATGAAGGACGCCGGGAGCGCGTCACACACCAATAACAAAATTCACTTTTCCCCTACCTTCCTACCACTTTTCCGGGGTTAACGTATCCTGTTGCGGATCCGGATGGCCCATCCTTACTCACTGCTCCACCTTAAGCATACAAAGAGACCCTGCTCCTTGAAGCATCCAAGCCTCCATCATTTGAGTGATTTTCTTCAGTTGATTTCCTTGCAATTTTGGCCCGTACAAGCGAGTAAAAACGCTTCAAATGTCGGTGTCGGTGAAGAAAGCGGGGAACATTATCCATCACACAATAATAAGAACGCGAAACGCGAGATGCTTTCTCCTGCTGCCAAAGGGGAACGCAAAGTAGACTGACTAAATAGGGGAGCAATATTTTACGACAGACGATTCTTTCCTTCACGTACGCACACACTGCAATGAGTTACTTCAGCTCACACACTGTCGGAACAAGTTTAGCGGTAGCAATTTGTCATATTAGCCAGATGAAGCATGTTCTTCATTTTGGAGACGGGTGCTGGGTGACGTCAATATTTGACAATCGTAGGAGAAAATCATACAACTGTGTGCTGAAGAGTATGTAAGCCTTGGGTGCCGGAGCCTGACTGACATGTAGGTGAAAGCAAACAGGGCAAGTTCAAAATGAAGCGTTATTAATCTTTTCCCCGTTCGGTTTCATTATTTTCCTAAAGGAGTAGAATTTTCTACACAACAGCATCAACAGTTTTATTAATTACTATTTTCCATCATTTATAATTAAGTTTATACTATTTTTACAATTATTTTTTTTACGGCCTGGCTATATTAACCCGTGATTGTATGTAATATTCTATTAAAAAGTGAGAGTATTTGATTGTTTCAAAAGGAAAAGGGTGTTTTTATGTTTACATGAATTTTGGGCTATTGAGATGAGCTGAATTAGATAAAATACTATTGTTTCTTATGAATAGATGTGTAAGTCTCAAATATAATACGTCTCTCAGCGAAAGTAAGTCTCTTATTGGAGTCTCTTAGTGGGTGTTTTTCATAGGGTGATCACTGCAAAAAGGAGTTGACCCGACATGACAACAACAAGTGACCGATATCATGATAGCCGACACCTTACGGACACTCTTATCTGATCACCAGCCCTGTGCGATGCAAGTGTGCGTTTAGTGAGTAAAGAATCGAAGTTATTCAAGACTATACTCAAATAAACTTCCTTGCAATGTTAAGGCCTTTCAACAAGGCGCGTTGGATAACTTTGGGCAATATGGTGTAGAACAGCTGTCCAGGGTCGTCTGCGCTCCACCATTGCTGCCATTTTTTTTGGGCAGTACTGTCGCAACGCGATCGACATTTCCTGAGGATATATTGGACGTGTGAGACTTTGTCCAGCAACGGCATCTTCTTCCACTGGTAGGCTCGTTTCCAATTATTATGTAGTGAGCTGGAATCCAAGTAAAGGCTATCGCAAAACCTCTATCCGTCATATCATTTAGAGTAACTTTTACTTGTTCATCAAAGAAGTTCCAAGCTCTTATCTTGACGAGACTTAATGACTTCTAAGTCGCACTGAAGATGTTGCTGAAAATGGCATACCTGTCTGGCTGTTTAGAATAGCTGTAGCTCAAAAATTTGCTGCACGTTCAGCATGGTTCTGTTTTGGCGTCTATTTTAGAGCCATCTTTAAAATAGGCACTGTCCATCTGAATGCTACCGTAATGTTCCTCAAAAAATCATAACACTATTCCTGGTAGGAGCATCCTGAGAAACTGTTTCATAGCTTCTTTCAAGACAGTGTTAATGGGCAATATCGTAGCGACCGGCTGAGCATGGGGATTGATTCTATATAGTGGTCTTACATTGTTTGAATATATACAACAACGAAACTCGGGAAACTACAACTCCACTTTGCTAACCATCCAATATTCAATTTTAAAGTTACTCTTCTCTCACCTCCTGTTTACTTCACTTTCTTATTTTAACCTCACAAAAGCAACCGTACACCTAAATCAAACAGCAACTTCATTTTCGTTGAACCGAATTCAATAGAGTAGCCCAAACAGCAGCAACCAAAAAAAAAGGAGGCATCCTTAAACTTGTTTGATCATAACCACCGCAAGGTAAAGGAACGAAAACCACCCCGAAAATAAACCTGATCCCGGTTTCACAAACTTGTCACTGTGCTCGCAAAAAAACGAGAAACCCCCTCAGTCGGATGTCTAGCGTCGTACACCGACGGCAACGAGTATTGTGATAACTTTCCACATGTTTTCCCTGCATTAGCATAGAAAAACATTAATACCTCGTTTCCAATTCAAATACCTGTGCGGTTTCTCCCGGTGTGTCCTTTTCCCGTTCTGGCACCGACAGGCGCACAGCGACAATGTTCACCAACATACAGACGCATCAAGCACTTAGGAGCGATAGAGAAGCTTTCAGCCCAACCAGGTACGCATCGGAACGAGGTAAACGAACGGAAATCGGGGAACGGAAAAACGTTTCCAATCTTACCACGAAACCACTGATTCACCTGGTGCCAGTACCATCCTCTAAGGACTGGCGCTTTCTTCATCCTTCGCCGTATTTTAAGCTTTACCGATTCCCTAAAGCCGAATTGATACGACGCTCCAAAGTGATATAGGCGCCCAACATCTCTAAATCGGGTCATCGAACGTTCCGGCCAACAAAAAAAAAAGGCCGGATGGAAAACTCACGCTCAACAGCGACGAGCAATCATTTTACCATGAAATTTGCTTCTCCTTACTGCTTCAGCAATTTTTGTGAGCTGATTTTCTTACGGTTTACTTGTTGTTGGTGGTGGTGGTGGTTGGAAAAGAAAACAGAACGAAACAATGCGATCTCACGAACAGCCCCCAAGAGTGCGCCCCATAATATGCTAATAATAGTCCTGTGTTTGGCAAGTGGAATAAATTTGGCCCAAAATATTCATCGATTATTCGATTCCCAAATGCAACGCCGTTCTACACAGTGTGATGAAGCGCACCAAGACAAATGGAACCGGAGATGACTGATAACCGAAAAAAAAAAACATCGGGGTTTGAGTAAACACCGATCCTACAATATGTAGATTTCTTCCTACATCTGAAGCACACACCTGTGCGAGTGCGGCATAGCAAAAATAAAAGAAAAAACACCGGCAGAATGTACAAGGGTCAGAATAGTATGTTAAAATAATTAAAACACGGCCAGAAGGTTGGACCGGAAAGGTTCTCTGAACCGGAAAAGAATTAGTGCCGCCAGGACAGGCTCAGGACATAGCTTTACCGGAGCACTAGCACTAGCGAGCGTGTCGTGATCGTATCGCGTTCTTATCCGCATCTAAATCCCGGATCTATTTTCCATTACAAGCCAGATTCCGGAGCGGCAAAACACGGTTTGTTTCCTTTTGCTTTTTACGTGTTTTTTACTCGCAGGAAGTTAAACACAGGTATATTCACACTTTGCTTTGGGCAATGGTTGGAGTTGGAGCACACATCGGAGTGTTAGAGACAAATACTAATCAGCGGAGCAGAAGCGAAAACCAGGGATAGAAGAGGCGTAAGGGAAACCAAACCCAACAGTAAATCACACCAACGTTTACTTGAGCATTGTTTCGGATAGTCAACACAAAGGAAAACATTCCGTCATGCTTTATCTATATCAAAAGTCCTGAATTTTAAATACAAACCATCATTGGTAGATTTTGAGCTGCTTCAATGAGGTGCAGATCGTTGCCAAAAAAACCATGCTTCTTTCGTTCTATGTGAACCTCAACAAGGGAAAAAGGTGACTTATTCGATAAGAACAATAAGATTTAGTTCTAGATATAATACTAAACATGTTAACTTTTGAACGACTAGAAATGATGAGGGGAAAAAGGAGTCACCGAGGCGACAGCGGTGCCGGTCTTCACATGGCAGCAGGACCGAGGTTCAAATCCCATCCAGACCGCCTCCCCGTACGCAGGGCTGACTACTTTGCTACGGGTAAATTCAAGTCACAGCAAGCCAGAAATGGCAGGTCGAGGCCTTTCAAGGTTGAAGTTAGTGCCAAGGAAGAAGAAGAAGAAGGTAGGATGGACGACTGGAACTCATCTGAATTTTGGAAGCGAAAAACTTGCATTTGCTTAAGTGCTGTCCGACGGTTTCAGAATACAGGTGCAAGCAATCAGGCATGCACTAGAGATTTTTAAGGATATTCTTTGTGTAATTCAGACTAAATTTACTGTGATGGTTTCTCTGAAGACGTAGTGATGACCTCCCTTTTTTCCCGATGAGGGCTTCAGATGACTTTGTGAAGTTGCTAAACACTTCAGTCAAGCCTAGGAAAATATAGGTAGTCAAGATTCTCTTCCGGTCTCTGCCGAAAGTCCATAATGGTTGTTTGAAAGTTTTCAAACCCTCACTAGTTCAAAGTTTTGGCCTTCAAACCTCCCAGAACTTAATTGATAATTGTGTATTGAGCGCTGTGGAAAATGGACTCCAATAGAAATCCTTGCCAGGGAGACTGAAGCATCCAGCTTGCTCGAGGGGTTCCGAAAAAGGATCCTAATCATATTTACTTTGAGTGAATTCTTTTTGGTGGTATTATACCATTTTTGACACTACCTGTAATGTTTATTTGCTCAATTCTATAAATAAGCGATGATGATGAACTGCAATTGCTGCACTAAGCTAGACTACTCACCCTTTTGTTATTTATTCATCTACCTTATTTATTTATTTACTTACACAAGGTTATCTGGCCACCTACAGGCTGTAAACCCAAGCTTAACATTCGCTAAATGGTATGTATTGGGTCTTTCCGACCACATTCCGCCTCAAATGCGACCAAAATAGAAGCATGTTGTGATGGGAATTAAATCAACTTAAACACGACAGCATTACACTCCCAATCGATTAACCCTCTGTTATATTTTTTCTCTTGCTACCTGAATGCTGGGTTTCGAATGCATTATGTCTATAAAAATCAATTTTTGAAGCATTCCACCCTTCCAACCTTTTGGCAAGGGTGTACCAAATTTCACACAGTCCAATCAATACGCCAGTTAAAACTTTTCTTTCTGAATAGATAGAAAGAGTCTTTTACAGTTCGGTGTCTTGAAATTAACTATTTTATTGAATTCAGCCGATTCCGTTATCGGCCCATAAACGGCCCAGCAGCGATCGCCGCATCAGCATAACTCGTCGCGTTGGATACAACACGACACTCCCAATGCTGATTTAGCGATTACCGACGCTCGTTGCTAACTCGCCCCCCCTCAGATGTGAACGTCCACGATTCACTGTGTTTGTTTAGGAAATGTGACGTAGTCGGGTGTCTGATTTGGTGACGAATTATGTACTGTGACTACCGTTTGCGTGTTTTTGCACCTCTTTGTAAACCAGTAAAGCAATGCTACTCCCAGTATAATGAGAGGAAAGATGATACCTCCGAAAATGTTTATCGTTGGCCAGGTTATTTGAAAAGAGTTGTTTTGTAAGCGAATGTGCTCCAATTCTTTACGTGTCTCGATGTGCAGATTATGTAAATCTTCCAGACTTATGTTCGAAATTTCCAGCTGTCTTTTAATAAACACTCCGTCGAGTGGATATAAGTTCAACGTTCCAACTAGATCGGTGAGTTTGGATGAGTATCTCACGTCGTTTATGTAAATATCGCATGTGTTGAAGCTTATTACGAACGATCCCTGAAGTGTTCTGTTGCTTATACCACAGTTGGAGACGAGTGTAAATTTCTCTACAGAGTTAATCAATATGGCGTGATTATTAATCTGTAATATTTCAGTTTTGGCTGGACTCTTCGTAAAGTTACATTCTGCTTCTCGACCTTCCATTAATCTTGGAATGCAATCTGATTCATCCAACTCTATTTCATTGATTTTATAGATTTTCGGGGTTAGAGTGCTAACACGGTATCTGATTGCTTCGTGAGTTATGAATCTGTCATACTGGAGGTGAATCTTGCCGTCGTGGTACAGGATTGGATAAATTTTTATCTTACGGAACGTTCTTGGGTCGAGTTTGGGTGTTTTTATGAGCAGCATTATTTCTTGGCGGTTGGTGGCGATAGAGGCGTCGGCGTAGGAAAGCGCTTCTAGAGTTGTGTCGAACGGAATGTTTTCTGCTGCCAGGTTTTTTTCCAAACAATTGATTTCATATTTTGACAATATTTTTTCGTTTAAAATATTCGCTTTCGTCATAACTATACTATCAACTATTTCCTGCAGTGTGTCTATCATCTTTTTTAGGTGGAGATAAATATTGATGGAATGAATTTCTAATGATTCTGATCTGAATTGAGTTATTACGTTACGAGTTTTTTCTGTTATTTCTTTAATCTGGTTGTTAATATTCCTATTGATTGTAACTTGTGCATTATTGTCATCGATGAGATTATTAATTGTTTTGTTAATAACACGAAGATCGTTTGCATCTGGTGTTCCTGCAATAAACTTCCAAATTGTTCCTATGGAATCCCAACGTTTGAATCTTTTAGTGGGAAGCATTCTTTTCAATATGGTATTCAGTTCTTCGAATTGGTTTTGGATAATACTGGAAAATTGATTATTGCTCATTTTTTCGAAATCGTCCTTAATTGCTTGAATATAACCCTTATACGCAGTTAAATTGTAATGGTGTATGTAAATATGGCTATCTATCCTTATTCTTGCCCAACCTTCGTCCATTGCAACTATAGGTTGGTTGTCTACCTTCAGAATAGAGATCCTCGGCTCAGCTAGGGTACATACTACAAATAGAAAACTGTAAGAAGAGAACAATGATGTTAGAATGACGGTATTGTTAGCTATCTTATTTTTATATCGTTTTTATGAATTTTTCGTGAATCATTTGTGTTTATAGTGCTTTTGTTTACTTTGTTAATCTTGATTTTCTTGTATCTCGGCTTGTGTTTTAATCTGGCTCTGGTTTTTTCATAAACTGTCATATCTTCTTTTATATTTATTTCCTTTTTTCTCTTATTGTAATATGAAATATCTTTCTCCTGTTTCTTTGTTAAATTTTTGTAAACATTTTCACAAATATCTGATGAACGGACAGACGGTAAAATTATCTCATAAGGAGTATATTTAGTAGTCGAATGAATGGATGAATTATATTTGTGAAGTGAAAGCTCGATTAGATCAGAAATAGTTAAATTGTTGTTCTCAAATTTCGTTATTCGATAAATTTCTAATATGGTAGAATGGAACCTTTCTATTACTCCATTCATTTCACTTCGACCTGTAGCTGTTAAATATATTTGGATTTGGTGAGTTTTATAAAAATCTATTAGATCTTGTGTACCAAAAGATTTTTCGCCGTCCATTACTAATATTTTAGGAGGATGGTATTTTGTAATTATTTCTTTAACTGCCGGAACAATATCTAAGGCGGCTCGCGATTGAATTTCTTTAATTTGAGCGAATTTTGAAAATTTATCGATGTAAGTTAAAAAATAATGTTTTTCGAGAAACATTATATCAATGTGTGCAATTTGGAAAGGGTGTACGGGGATTGGAGTTTGTTGTTGAGGATACCGGATAGGGTTTCGGTCATATTTGTTTTCATTGCAGATACAGCAATTGGAAACAATTTTTTTTATCTTGGCTAGCAGCTTTGGAAAATAGTATTTACGTAAAATTTGCGACTTATTTTCCTGGGCTCCACGATGTGCCCTATTGTGCTCTGCCGTGATTATTTCTCGTTGTTGATCTTCGTCTGTAATGTCTTCCAGAAGATTTTGAGTAAATCGAATCTTAAGGAGCTTCTGACTTCCAAAATACTTCCTATAAACCTCTTGAAATTTTCCCATTATGTCTTCACTCGTGAAAAGTCCGTTTACTTTTGATATTGTGAAATGATCCTTTAGAATCTGTAAAAGAGATGATTCGGTTATTATTTCGGAGTAAATTGTTGTACGTTTAAAATTTTGGAATGGATATTCAATTACTGTGTTTGGTTTCCCTTTTTTCAACACGATCTGGTTGTGAAAAGCATTAAGTGGTGCTTCTGTAGAGATAATGTAAAAATCGTCACTAGTTTGTGATGAATGTTGCGTACCAGTCATAGAGAAAACTATTCTGCTGAGGGCATCTGCTACAACATTGCCTTTGCCTGGTTTATACAAAATCTCGTGGTCATGCTCCTCTAAATATGCTTTCCAACGTTTTAATTTTGCGTTAGTATTTTTTTGGGAGAGGGCAAAAGTAAGTGGTTGATGATCAGTTAATATTTTGAGTTTAGCTCCATACAAATAATTGCGGAAAGTTTGTAGTGACCAGAAAATTGCAAGCATTTCTTTCTCAGGGGTGGAATATTTCTCTTCAGTTTTAGATAGTGTTCTTGATGCGAAGTGAATTGGTTTATCTTTGCCTAATTCACCTTGAGAAAGAACGGATCCAATTGCATAATCTGAAGCATCGGTTGTCAAAATAAATGGTTTGTTAAAATCTGGATAGATGAGAATATCGCTCGATGATAGTATTTGCTTCATTTTATTGAAACATTCGATTTCTTGTTGATTTAATGTAATTTTCTTTTTGGATGTGTCAGATCCCTTTCCCCTTAAAATGTTTGTCAAAGGTTTAGCAATTTTGGCAAAGTCTTTGACAAATCGTCGATAGTAGCCCATTAATCCTAGGAAGGCACGCAAATCTTTAATGGTTTTGGGCACAGGGTATTTATTTATAACTTCTATTTTTTTATGGTTGGGTTTTATTCCCTCTGTGCAAATAATGAAACCAAGAAATTCAACTTCTTGGCGAAGGAATTCTGATTTGTCTAATTGAATTTTTAGTCCTGCATTATTTAATGTTGTCAAAATTGTGTCCAAATTTTTCAAATGATTTTCTAAATCATCGCCAAAAACTATTACGTCGTCTATATAAACGTAACATATTTTTCCAATAAAATTTCGAAGTACATCATCGATAGCCCTTTGAAATATAGCCGGTGCGTTTTTTAAACCAAACGGCATCCTAGTAAATTCGTATTTACCGTTATTAATAGCAAAAGCCGTTTTTTCAATATCTGATGCTTTCATCTTAATTTGATGGAATCCCGAAGCTAAATCTAAAGTCGAGAAATATTTTTTTCCTTTTAATTGGTCTATCACATAATTTATCTCGGGCATTGGATATTTTTCGGAGATGGTTTTAGCATTTAACATTCGATAATCGATAACCATTCTAAATTTCTTTTGTCCTGATGCATCCGGTTTTTTTGGCACAATCCATACCGGTGAAGTCCAAGCTGAGCGAGACGGTCTGATTATTCCATCCGCTAATAGCTTGTCAACTTGCTTATTTACTTCGTCAGCATATGCTGCAGGATATGGATACACTCTTTGATGGATAGGTGTATCGTCTGAAGTGTGTATTGCACATTCCACTTTGGTTGTACATGTTAGTTTACTGTCTGGTTTGTAAAATGCATCTCTGTTTTTATCTAAAACCTGGTTTAGTTTTTCTAGCTCTAATTTGGATAGATGAGATGTTCGGATCAAATTGTGGGATGACCGATTATGTGGAGAATAGTATGAGATTGGGATGACGAATCTTTTAGAGTTTCTACTCAATGTGATTTGGTCATTTTCTAGATCAATTTTAGCTTTCAATGTTTTCAACATGCTATTTCCAATGATTCCATAAAAAAAATTGTGAAATTTGTGTAACAAAAAGCGATCTTCAAAATCAATTTTGGGGATGGAAAAAATTTATATTAATTGCACTAGTAGGAGCAAATGTACTATTTGCACAACTTATTTGACCTACTGAAAATTCGTACGGTTTACTGATTTCATATGCACGTGCCAATTGTGGATGTATTAAATTAATATTAGCACCTGTGTCTATTAAAAACGGAAAGTTTCCAATGGTAGTTTTAAGATAAATAAAAGGAAGGCTGGGAACTACCAACTCATCTTCCACTCTAAAAAATGGTTCTGACCATCGCGACTTGATCCCTCCAACGGATCATGCTCGTGTTGCAAATTTATGTTTTGTAATTTGTCAACAAGATTGTTTTGCTCTGTGAGCTCAAATTCATTTATTGTTTGTCCGTGACAATACCTTGCGTCGTTGGCATTTTTATTCATTTGATGAGCATATAATGGGTGAGCTTGCCTCTTTACCCACGCTTCTTGACTTGATGGTGGTCTTGGTCTTTTTTCGCCATATGTGGGTCTGTTACCATAGTCAATATGACGTGAATTTATACTTCTATCTACCTCCATTGGCTCGGGCTGTTGCCTCTGTGGGGTATATTGCTGATTAGGCAGGTAATGGGAATTGTATCGTGGAGCTGGACGAGGCGCTGCTCTAGGAGGGGGTACTGGTTGATAAACAATTTTTCTGGGTGCTACCCTAGGGGGTTGAGGCTCGAAGCCTAAATCTCTTGGCTTGGGAATATTAAGAGAATTTTGATTTCCATATTGATTTTTAAAAGGTGCTGATCGAACGTCCATATTAAAGTAATCAATGCAAAATTGATATGCTTTGCTAAGGGTCTTCGGGTCAGCAGTTTTTAATAAAGTGGATAATGGTTTTTCTAAACCTCTAATAAACGAATCCAAAGCTTTCTCTCTGAAATAGTTTATGTGGACATTTGCATGCAGAGAGTACTTACTGTCAGTTTGAACTTGTGCTATTATAGCGGCTAACAATTGGTTAACCCTGCTATAATATCCGGCGAGGCTTTCCGAATTACCCTTACGAATACACGTCAATTCATAATCCAGGGTCTTCACGTCACGCTTATCTTTATAGTAAAGCATTAGGATAGATTTTATCTGATGCCAACTACATGTTGCATTATTTGCATTTAACACATCGGAAGCTTCTCCACGGACTTTCCTTCTGATTGTTCGTTCGATCAGATGGAACTGCACAGAGTCGTCAGGAAGATCTCTATACATGATAAAAACATCTTCCACATCCGAAATCCAATTCATCAACTCATTTGGGTTTCCATCAAAAATAGGAACATCCCTCAAAAAGTCAGGGGTTTTTCCCATCTCCACGAAAGATCGTAGAACCATTTCAGTGTTGGGATTGGTCATTTTTGTGTTTTAAATGCTCACTTCACTTAACACTTGTCACGATCACGATTCACCACTAACAAATTACAGCAGAAGCTATTTAATTAAACACCAAAATTTCACTGATTTCGGATTTTTTTAGGTTTTTACTTACAGTATGGTTGAGTTAATTTCCATGGGCATCTGACTTCTTTTTCTTCGGGGGAAAATTGGGCAGCTACAGCAAGATGTTCCTTTTTATCCTTCTGATGACTGGGGGCTCGCTGGCAGCAATCGGGAATTAACCACGGTGTCCCAAAGTTCGCTTCGTTATTATGATGGCTCCTTCAACCACGAGATTAGCCACAATTTTTAAATGGCTAACTTTATAGGATTTTTTTTTTAACTTATACACTTCCCGCTGATTTTTTTGTCAGGTCCCTATTCGGGCGCCAGTTAAAACTTTTCTTTCTGAATAGATAGAAAGAGTCTTTTACAGTTCGGTGTCTTGAAATTAACTATTTTATTGAATTCAGCCGATTCCGTTATCGGCCCATAAACGGCCCAGCAGCGATCGCCGCATCAGCATAACTCGTCGCGTTGGATACAACACGACACTCCCAATGCTGATTTAGCGATTACCGACGCTCGTTGCTAACTCGCCCTTGCTCCCGGTGCGCACTGGTCAACAGATAAATAGTGCTTCCGAAATTGCATCACGCTTCGCTTCGTACGTTGCCGGGGACCAAACCCACCGGAAAACGGTCAGACATACGAACGCCACACAGACGGGTCGGACAGACAGGTAGAATAATGCACATCTTGTCCAATCGAGCATCGGTATGTTTGGTGCATCGGGTTCGAGTACCGATCACCCCCCACATGCGCCGTCGTCCTATGTAGGTCAGCATAGTCAGCCGGAGCACGGGGCGAATAATAAATCAATAAAATAAATAACAGCGTTCGCTCACACCTGCACACAGAAAACTGTTGCACACTGCATGGTGCACTGTTGGGGGATGCACTTTTTGACGGATCCCATAAGGTGCACGACTCGGTGTGTTTTGAACTCAATTTTTCCTTCCATTTAGCACGGACGCTATGAAATGGAAGTGGAAACCGCTTTTTTCCCCTGTGCCAAAACCGCCATAATTCAGCTCGCTAACTGCCCCCGGCGTATTGTGGTGCGTCCTTGCTTTTGAAATATTTAGATCAAAACCCATTCGAATGGAAACTGAATGGAACACAAGTGACAAGAGCGCAAACGATCGACGGTGGAGCGTTTTAAATGCGTTGGCATATTTTTATAGCGTTATTGAAAAATAGGTGTCATGTGGGCAATTTGTTTGTTGGTTTTTAAAATTGCAATTTAATCAAACTGTATAAAAAATTAGTTTAGCGAACGAAAATGGATTTGTGGGAAACAACCGACTGGACACATTTAAAAATTCGAAAGATAAACGCGAGAAAACGCGCAACCCCACTAAAGCCTCGTGTCTAACGTGGCACAGGCACCGGTACGGTGTCAAGTACAAGCCACTTGATGTCAATACGATGCCGCACACGGTTTCAAGTGCAATGCATCACATGAAAGCCTCTCCAAACAGGTGTGTGTGTGTGTGTGTGCGCGAGCACACCGATCAACAATCATCGAGGATCAATAATTGTGCGAAGCGTGCCGTTTTATGTCGGCAGCTTTAATTTCCAACCGCTTTCCACATGTCCACAAAAGGGTTAGAGCCCAGTTATTAATGGCCGATTGGATGCGGCCCCCTTTGCATATGTGTGTCGATCCACTCGTACCTAATTGGAGAGGTTCACCGGTCCACAATCATATTTTCCTTAATTAAGTGACCCATCACCCGATCGGCCACCACCCCGAGCTCGCGGATAAAACGTTCAAATCAACTGGGTTGGAAAAATCGTTGATCAAAACCCAGGTTCAGGGCCCAGGTGTGCTACGCTTTATTGGCGCGATGGTGCCATTAATAATGCAGGCAAACTGCTTCCTGCTGCCCGTTTTCCGCTGCAGTCCACGACGCCAATCGAATGGAAATTAGAGTAATTAATCGAGATAACTACCGGCGCCGGCGTCGTACTGTGGGGGTCCGTATCGAATGAGGATGAATGAAATATTTGCTTCGGTTGAAGTTTTCACGCTATGCGGTCGTTTGAAGCGCGTGCAATTAGTTTTAAACACAGCTAATTTGGTAGTGTCGTGCGAAGAAGGAAAATAATACTGCAAGGACATTTTAATAAATTAGGTTGTTGATACATTCAAGGGTCTTTTTCTTTGACCCTACAGCCTCGATCACCCTTAGCTAGAATGTGAGAGGAAAACTCTTAGGGCCCTTTGCTACTACCAAAGGTCCTGCTCCAGGAAGATAGACTTACCTGTCTTCTTTTCAAACACGCGCTAGAGAGAGCCATCTATGACTCGTATGGTGGACTCATGGGGGTCCATCTTCTATAAGATGAAACGTCTGCCAGGACGGTCGGGATATTGGATTAGCAGTCGAAGGCATTGAACCTTGAGCGGTATCGAGGATAGTTCCAGCAGGCCAAACCTGCGAAGCGCTTGTAATGCCCGATAATGAGTCCTGCGTACGAAAAGATCACAGGGCGTGATTCGATACCAAGTCGAGAGAAGTCTACCTCAAAAGCTCTAACCCACGTAACTTCAATTTTTGTTCTAAGTTATCAGATGCGTAATAAAAACTTTCACTGAAATCACCATTGTGGTCGTTCT
This sequence comes from Anopheles stephensi, assembly GCF_013141755.1. NCBI lineage: Eukaryota > Metazoa > Arthropoda > Insecta > Diptera > Culicidae > Anopheles > Anopheles stephensi. The sequence continues at coordinate 61,729,516 of NC_050202.1, read as the reverse complement.
AAATTGTCACGTAAGATGAAGCAAACGTTGCCTACCCTTCAACAACACGAATCGTTCATCAAACTGTCCCGGATGACAAATAGATCGTAACGCTCTTGTTTCCTTAGTTTCCCGAGCCAGCGCCAGACAAAACTTTCTACTTTGCGTTATTAACGATCGGCGGTTAGATCTGGCCGCTGAAACCTCAACCGGAAGCTGCTGGTATACCACGGACGGAAGCAATTCCCTATCGCTGCGCTGACATCACGCCAGGGGTCAATGATTAATTGGATGAAACTGGATTGAAATTAACATTCGCTTCAAGTCACGGTGCTCACGATGCTATCTCCTTCTTCAAGCTGGCGTAGAATTTTGCTCCAACAAAACTTTGTTAGGTTCAAAATAGAACAGAATTGAAGAAAAGCCTTAAACGAATAGCGCGGTTCCCTTCGCTATTCTAATGCCCCCTATAGAAATGATCGGTTTGTCTGTACCATTAAACTGCCTTAAATCAATAAATCGTCACCATCGCACTACGCACGCTAATGGTGAGGCCAAAAACCACACTCTTCTTACCCACCACAAGGGTAGTTCTCGACACGTTTCAGATACGTGTGATTAACAAAAAAAGGCCGCCATAGCCGATGGGCCTAGCCAATTTCCCGGATGGCCGGGTGGAAAGGAAATATTTCAATTAACCGTGAAAACCTTCACGTCCAAGCGTTGAAAGCGCTCTGGTGGCCAAAAGTTTTTCTCCTTCTCCACTCCCACCAACCCGGTCCGATAAAACTTGCGTATGCTTCAGGCATGGTCCTCCATTCCAAACGATGGCTGGATCCATCGTTTACGCGTGCACTTCCGGCATTGGGAAGCACGCCTGCCACCGATATTCACGTGGAGCACGTCTCTCTCTCTCGATGGTCCATTTCCGCCACGGAAAATTTCTTCATCGAACACCTTTCCCTGCCCATCAGCACCTTAGCTCCATACACCACACGTCGGCAGTTCAGTTCATTTGTTTGCCACTTACATTTTCGTCTCGCGTACCTTCTCCAACCAAAACAAAACTCGCCAACTCACGGTGCTCTCCCTCCATTTTCCCGAGGGAAATCTTCAATATTTATGCTTTGACTTTCCGTGTTTCCATCGTTCTCTCTCAAACTAACATTCCTATCGCGACTACTGCTACCCCAAAAAAAAGGCGGACGGTGGCCCTGGTGGCAAGGCGATGAAATATGACGTAATTTATCTCCCCCGGCGAGAAACACTCTTCAAGTTCGTGGTCCCCAGCACCCGACACACCCCATGACACACGAACGAACCGTTAAGAGTGCCCATCGAACTGGAATGGAAGCGAATTCTTCCCAGGGTGTCTTTTCAATGCTCGCCCTGTCTCGGGTGCCGCACGCGTTACGTCAAGCGTAATGTCGGGCACGGGCCAAAATAGGGCCGCCAGCCACTTTTTTTTTTGTCTGTTTCTTCAGTGTGCAAGCATTATAGGTGCCGGTTTCAGTTTTCACTTGGTACTCCCCCTCTTTTCTTGCCATACACCTGCAATGTATCGATTTTTACCCATCTCCCAAGGCTTACTTAAGACATCTGGAGCAAAAAAAGGGGCAGCAACTTGGTGTGTGTGTGTGTGGAGTGTCCTTCACCCTGTGCCAAAGTGTACCACCTCCTCCCGATCCTAGCTGTCTTTCATGGGGAAAACAAACAGCGTGCCAACAGTTTGGTACAAAAACTTGCAACTCGATTAAATGGAAGAAAGCGGCCACTGGGAAGCATACGCTCCGCCAAGACGTAAAACATTTGGACGAAACAGAAACAGCGCCATTGTAGTCGACGGTGCTCTCGATGAAAAAGCGGAAAGCCGAACAACCGAACCGAACCTAGCTGGAACCACTCACAGCTGTCCTAACGCAAACCGGGCAAGTTTATTTGCTGTCAGTGGAGAGCAAACTATCGGCCAGCTTCTCGATATCTCAACCACCGGCACCGGAGGTATCGTTTCTTGACAATCCACGGTGGCAACGATGTTCGAGGTAACCACCTACCAACCTGCCAACAAAATAGACTGTCTTACTTTAAAGCAGAAACAAGCGGTGCATGATCTTCTGCTTTCCCGTTTCTCCGCCTCGAACGAAATGATGTCCTAGTTGATGGGTGTCGTTAGGGTGTACTTTGCTTTTAGTACACCAGCATCACGCAAAGTGACGACGTGCGCAAACAAAGTTTCTCGTTACGTTACACGGCGGCACGCTTTACGACAAATCACGCTGACAGCATCGTTCTGGACGGTCAGGCCCGAGCGCACAAGTGAAATATCAACAAAACATGCTGGCAAATGCAATCCTGCTAAATTTGTGAGACAGGCAGAAGTGTGTGTGTGTGTGTGCGTGGGTTTTGTTTTTTAAAGTTTCTGTCGGTAACAAATTGCTGACAAGCTATAAAAATGCATTCCCCGACATGTAATCAGATCGGTTCCTTGTGTGTGGAAGATTTATTGGAACTTCTAGACACAACATCTACAAAATATGAGCTATCTATCATAGCTCCGACAACGTGTGAAAAATCATTGCACTAATGGATCATTATTAAGATGAGCAGCAAAACGATGCAAATATCTACGATGTCTTGCGAAAGCCTTGCAGGGTTCTGCGATGACGATTTTCCAAACAAAGCAATGCTAGAACACCTTGCATCGGCTGGATGGTGCATAGCAAAAGAGAGTGTGTTACCCAACAAATCAACTGGAACGTAACTTTTCCCCCGAAAAGCAGGTCAAGCAAAACAATTTTGAAGATGGTTTTTCTGCATACCTACCATTCCTCGCATCGTCACTCTAAACCGATAAAAGAGCATAAAAAGCATTCCGTTCAGGTGTTTCGCTCCAACAGTGTTACATTTTTGTTCTGGTAACATCAGCCATATTGTCTCCCACGGCTAAGCTGGCACCCCTGAAGCAAACCGGGTAGAATCCCGGGCAGGCAGACGACCATCTTGGCAGCTTCCTCATAGAAATCGGGCAGCGCAAGCAAACGCGCTTCGGTGCACCTTCCGGTGTGGGAAGCTGTCACTCGTGAAGGAATCATTGGAATCACGGCTTAGAACGCGCCCCATGAAGATCCATTCACTAGGCAATCCGACGTGCAAGTGTGTCAGCAGCGTGTGAAGAAATGTGTGCGCCGTACGCCACGCAGCAGATTGATGCTCGGAAGTGGAAAGTGATACAGCACACCCGCAGGTTACAGGTTTCCCGCAAAAGGGCGCACAGATCGACAAGACATTCCATGCACGGCTGGGGATCCCAACCACACACCGGGCACAAAGCGTCTCGTGTGGATTAGCTACGGATTATGGGAGCTCCGACAAGAAGCTGACTTATGAAACGGTGGCAAACGGCTGCCGACCGCAAGGAATTAATGATTGCTGTTTTTCTGTGTGCTGCCGTGTGTCAATCGTTAGTGAGCGCTTAAGGGTTTCGTTTGCCAGCTGGTAAGCCTCAGCCTCAAATATAACCGTCCCATAAAAAGAAGGTATTGAGCATGGTTGACATTTGTTCTGTGCAAAGGTCAGTGACTTAGGTATGAATATTTTTACATTTCGAATCGCTTGCGGTGTAGTGTAGCTGTAAAACCATTACGAGAATTCCCAATTAAAATACTTTCCTTTCTCGGGGTGAATTGATTCCGAAGTCAGGTTACAATGGCCTTAGGATAAGGCATAGAGCACGAGGGAAATTATACCGTACATATGAAAAACATCATTTTCCACTCGAGCAGAAATAGCATCGCTTTTTGTCCTCTACATGAACACTACGTTGCATTACAAATCCATAAGCCACATCGAAAACAATGACTCAAACGGTGCATAAAGCGGACCATTATCCGTACCAACCGTTCGATGCTTTTAGCATGCTAAATTTAACACAAATTGTCATATTTTTCCCCATTGTTCTTACCTTCTCGGTTGCCCTTTTTCTCGACTCTCCATTGCAGGTCCACTGATAGAGGTCCAAACGGCCGTCGGGTTGGATGTGTCCTTGCCGTGCGATTTGCTGCCAACGACCATGACCATGATGACGGACAAGGTCTACTTGGTCATCTGGTACAAGGAGGGCAACACGAAGCCAATTTACTCGTAAGTATCTTCCACGCCACTGCTCCACAACTCCCAGTCCCAGGGTGGCTTGCTGTGCATTATGCATTGTGTTCACCCATCATCTTGCCATGGCCAGGACAATCATCCTGATGGTGGAATCATCTTTTCAAAACTGTCGAATGAGCTGAAAATTGGCGCAATGCGCTCGAACGATCGTGAACGTGGTGGCTCTTCATAACTAGCTAATAACATTGCAAGATAAGGTACTTTCACTTTCATTCGATGTGCAAAGTTATCCACTGCGAAGAGTGCTACTTGGCACGGAACAAATGTTGGCAGATGTTTGCCCATTTCACTGTTCACTTTTTCTCCACTTTACTAGCTTTTGATGTGTTGTAAATAGGTGCAAGAGTGTCTTTTCTGCAACAGCACAATGTTTCCCGGCACACCTGTCCACAGTTTGCTACTTACCACTTACTCGCAAGCTAATACACTTTGCTGAGACGATTCGCAAACAAACGCTTTTCTTTCCGCGACAAACACTTGTAGAACGCAGCTGGTTGGCAAAGAAATTCATCATCGGCCCAGAAGAACCCAAAACCCCCCTTGAAAGAGATTTTAAACAGGATTTTTACTTCGAGTCGCACTCACCGTATGAAAGACGCTTGCAATGTAAACAACGCTCTATTGATACTGAGAGCAAACGTCAAATAGAAGTCGTTCCCATCTGACAGACAGCCGACCGGTGACAGTTGTCAAGAGCACTGTAAACAAATTAAAGCCGGAACCAGATTGTACAGAAAACGGCGCACGAACAGAAGTGGGAAGCGAACAACCGGCATAAGATAGTATCAGTCGTTGGTTTTGCACTCTCGGGACAGTGCTGTTTGCATACCCCCCAGTCGGACCAGCGCGTCTCTGATTTCGCTAAAGCAGTTTCAGCGAGCGCGTTGCTTAGCTACCATCGCTAGCCATCGATACAAGCAGCAAGCCTTGATCCTGGCGACTTGTCCGGCTCCTGACAGACTCACCCATCGGCTGTAATCTCTGCCCGGAAAGTCGCTAAAGCAGCAATCACAAAACGATAAACATCGGAATGCTAATGCAGGTCCGGAGAGACTGCACTCAAGCCGAGGTCCGGAATATTATGTACACGGACACGGACTGTTGTTTGTTGCCCGGCTTGACAAGGGAAGCCGCAAATCCAAATTCCAACACCGGAACGGGCTTTTCCGGCACGGGATGGAGAATCATCACCGACATGGACACACGAACCGAACGACGGTCAACGGTTCACCACGGTGGGTCGTTATCGTAATCAAACAAAATCCGTCCATACCTGCGTCCACGCTATTGACATTTTGTCAGTATGTAGATTACAGTTGATTTTAAATAATTCACTTACACATCACGTTTCACAATACGCGCGCACGCTTACTCATCGAATTGTGTGTCCATTTGAGTGAAGTATCTCGGTACATCTTGAGGCCGTGAATAAATAAGGCCCGGTCTGTTTTTGATCCACTTTAGGCCTCCACAAAGCTGGGCTTGATTGGCAGGGCATCTTGATACGTCATCGCGATCGTCTGCTCGATTTGGACATTTTGAATGTGATGCTGAAAAAAAGCTCATTACTTCCCTGTGGCATGTACCTTGGGCATTTCCATTGGTGAACCGGCACGATCACCGGCAGTAGCGACAGCGAGCTGCTCGTTAAGCTGCTTAACTGACCATAAATCAGCGACGTTTTGCGCTCCGGCGTATCGTTTCGGGTGGATCGAATTCGGCTATAAAACTGTCGCGGACATTAAATGCTAATGATGCAGGCTACCCTGCAACATCAAAATCAATGTTTCTGCCCCCGGTGCATCCCCAACGGTGGGGACGTGACCACGTCGCGAACGTTACAATTTTATGGCAGGGATTTTATTAAATCTTGCTCAACGACTTTTCTCCACCGGTGCTGAGTACCAATGGCGGTGGTGTTTTTTTCTTTCTTTTTGGCCTTCGCTTCATGCCACCTGTGCAAAGAAGGAAGAACCATCCGTTATCCTAGAAAACACCCATCCCATGCATGCCCAAGAGTCAATCGAATAGGTGTCATATTCTAAGTCATATTCTAATCTATCCGTACCGTCTCAGGAAGTCAATTTGATCTATGAGTTCTATGTGTCGGCTCGTAACCAGCGCGGTTGCTTCTACGTAAACACCGGCCAGAAAAGCCGGCCTGGAGAAGTGATAAAAAGTCCCAAATCAAACAGAGTCGTATCGACCCGAGCGACAAGTATCGGGCCCATCGAAGAAAGGTCCTCTGTTTGTGTAGGGCAAATACTGTGCCCGATGAATATTCCGTTTGATCGTTTCATCGCTTGCCCAACTCCTACTCTTCGGCAGAAATCCTCACTCAACTCACCCCGCACAAGACATACACGGGAGGTTATCAGCTCACTCTATCTCTCCCTGAAGACCGAGCCGTTTTATAAGCATGAGGTGATATATTTAGAAATATGAGTTTGCCCAAGGCTTCTTATCGTACGCCCACTTTCACTATCGGCCGGAACTCTTACCGCCAGTAACGATGAGATGTGGCAGGAACAGATGGAGTAGGAAAATTGCATACTTCAGCAAATTCTTATTACACCTTAGCAGGAATCGGTTCCCAGCGGCTATGGTTTCTCATTATCGGGCAGTTATTTATCAGGACGGATGAGATTAGTGGAGATAGTTTTAGCTTGTGAAACTTAATTACAAGTAACCCCCCTCTGCCATAGATGAAACGAGTTCAGGCTAAAAGCATCAATACCCCACGCACAATGGTTTGATTTCCCAAAACAGTTTCGAGGTTCGGTTCAAACGCGCGCACACAGAAATAGCTTCCCTAGCTACTGCCAGCTCAAAGAGTCAAGTTTTTGAATGGCTAATGGATTCGATGACGTTTTTCAAAAAGCAACACCCGACCACTCCCTGTACGACACGTGGCATTTGATGAATTCGTTTGCCTTCACACGCTTCCACCATACCGAGGGAGAGGATTAACCCACTGATCTCAAACTCAGCTCCCGGGGCATCGTATACGGTCCGGACCACACCCCGTCAACCAAACACCGAGTGTGTCGCGATCGATGCTGATTGAAAGTGCAAACGGGTACAAAACGAGCATTAAAAAACTTTGGAAAAAAATTAGAAAAAATCCCACCCTTAGAACGATGTGCATACGGAAAGGAATGTATAAACACCGGAGCACATTATCGGAATCGGAAGCCAAACCCAATCGGGGGGTTTGGCATTGTTTGTTGGCCTCGTTTTCAGTGTCTCATCTCGTTGGCGCGTTTCGATGGCCGGCTGTATGACATCTGTTTTAATCGGATTACCGGCTTTTGACATTTTTCTAATGCTTTTTGCTGTGTCCCAACGCATCCCCCGAGGCCGCCAGGTGTGATGATGTCATCCGGAATGAACCGTCGCCCGATTAAACAAAATCATTTTTGGGTAGCTCGACTGAAAAACGCTGACGGTTTAATGTTACGTGTCCTCGCCGAGTAGGACTCCCCCGATGCTCTAGAATTTCAAGTTGGACCAGACGAGTTTTTCTTTATTTAACATAATCTATCAATTTTGATGGATGTTTGTGTCGTTTTTTTTAAACCCTGCTGAGCGTTAGCTTCCGTTAGATCTGATTGAAAAGGATTTATTTATTCACTCCTCTTTTTGCTTCTAGACCATAATCCTGCGACTGTTGAACCCTTCCTTCTCACCCGCATATTTAATTCTCTCGATCGGTGGAATACTTTATAGACTCGCTTCAGCTCAAAGTGTCCATCACATGGGAACTGGAAAAGGCTGCTTCCGCTACGCAGACAGCACTGAAGCAAACATTTGAGTTTCTCACACACAAGGATTTGCCCACCGACCAAGTCATAAGGCCTAACCGTAAAACGAACCATTCATCACCAGACATACGCTCCATAAGTGCTCATTCAAACAATGGCCCTCACTGCCCGGTTCTATGGCCGTGTACGATTTATCGATTGATTTCCATTAGTAAATTACCCTGGCCCGGCTGGAAGTGTCCATTAAGAGCTTAAATTAAAATCATCTCATTACGGAAATTATATAATAGCTCCTTCTAGCTCGGACTCTGCCTACCGGTCCGGGCACAAACAATGCTCGGCACTCGTACTTGTTCCTTCCAGAGCTAAGCTCGTTAGCTGCCCGTCGCCTCTTATCATGCCGTCACCGAGCTGCTCACTATCTTCGGCCAACAACAGCCACCCCTTCGAATGTTTATGCTGCCAGGTGAATGATATTTGTAAACTTCCCTCATCAATCGATCACCACCGCGACCTGCCCCGCTTTGCAACACACATCCCGTGGAACCCGCCGTGGACGGCTGTGTACATACACGCCACGAAAGACAAACAGTGGGCGAGAGAGAGAGTTGATGGCATACGCATACGAAACACGAAACATGGCAGTAGAACGAGCGTCTAGTAGCAACAACTAGGCCTCGATACATGCGTTTAACGTGCCCGGTTGTAAACAATGGCCATTACAGCGCTACTGGAACAATGTCGGCACATTGGCCGGAAATTATTGTTTTCAATCGTGGGGTTTCCTCCCGTATGAGGGTTTTCGAGGGTCGTATAATGAACGGAAGTAGAGCGCTGGAGGTAGAGCATGAAAGTAAGATTCATGTGACTGAAGATCGAGCTCCGTTGGTGATCGATCGAGGGATTTTAAATCTTGGTGTTCTATATTTATCCTAGCAACTTATACTGCCCCAGTAAGCCACCTTTATTTGAGCAATGAAGTCCCGCTCGAAAAGATCTCTTAATTCAACGATAATCCAGACTTCAGTAACTTATCGTGACGGGAAGTTCACCTCTATCAGTAGGACTCTCTCACATAAACGACTTTGACTTCGGGATAGCCGGCAATAAGATATAATTTTTATTACAATATTCACTTCTACCTAGCCGGAAGCAAAGTCTCCCTGGGAAACAGCAGTCACTGACGTATCAAATCTACGACGCAAATTTTGTGAGTCTCACTTCACTGGGTCTGGGTGAACAAATCTCACCAATGAAGTAGTTGATCCTCTCCTTGCCACTCCGAGATCCGCCCAGTGTACGGCCATCCTGCAACTACTCCTCCAAGAACTTTGCCCAAGTTCGTTACCCTTCCTATCCATGGCTTATCTTATCGGACTTGCGAAGGCCTAACTAAGGAAGTCAGCGCGCAAAAGGGAAAGAAAGCACACAATTCTTTTACGACGCACCACACCAGCAGGACCTCGGCAACCCATCACCATACCTAATGGACCACATCCCCCCAAACCGCTTCGGAGAACCCCGGGCGCGGTTTGGCCAAGTGTGTCACTTTCATTAGCTGGCAGCGTCTCGGAAAATTACCCTTCGCTATCAATTCCTGCTGTTTACGTAAGTGATCAACACTTGGATTTTATTGGACCGAGCTGCGTCTCTCTCTGTCTCTCTCTCTCCCGGCCGTCACAGGACGGTTCTTAACCGCAGAACCCCCGAACAATATCCGTGCGCTGTCAAACGCAGTACGTGGTTCTGTTCGCTCGTTCGCAGTTCAACACGTTTCGACAGCTTATTTCCTCCTCTCGAGCCAGTTGTTTGCCGTTCGGAACACGTGAACGAACTCGTGAAGCAAATCGAAGTCAACTCGCGTCCGCACGTACACGTACACCCGTTCGGAAGTCCGTTCGGTTTTGCGGCCTACCCGCTCGGTAGCAACCGAGATCTTCATCGCAGCTGGGAATTCATTTCGCTTCACTCAAAGTGTCCATTTTTCTTTTCCGCTTTCCCTTTACTTTCAGCTTCGATGCACGGGGCAAGAGCCTGCAGCAAGCCATCCACTGGTCGGATGAGGCGGTGCTCAAATCTAAGGCGTACTTCTACTACGACACCAGCCCACCCGCCCTACGGATCAAGGGCGTCAAGCAGGAGGATGCCGGCCTGTACAGGTATGTGTGTGTGTGTATGATAGTTTTTCTCCTGCCCTCCAACTTCCGTATCCTTCCAGCTGTCCCTTTAGTGGGGTTCTTTAGCGTCCGGAAAAGGAGTAACGACCGGAGAAAGCAAAAAAAAACCCTCAAGAAACATACAAAGCGCTCAGCTTGCTGGGGCAAATATTTCGCACACCCATCTAGCGGTGGCGGTCGTTGCCAGGCTCGCAACGTCCATAATCCTGACAAAGTGCACACTCGGCACGTGAGAGCGTTGCGAATTGAGTACTTTTTGCCGGCACAACTTGAGGCCACCGCGAAAGAAGGCAAAAAAAGAAGATCGTCAATCCCCCCAGCCGTGAGAGTATCAGCTTCTGCAGCGTAAAAAGGAATATGGTAGCAGCAGCCGCATTATCATCATTCCCTCGGCGAGAAATCGTTTTGCAGCAAAGAATGTAGCCCTTTTTGGCGCAATCGAAACGAAATTTATCAAAACCATAAAATAAGCCATAATATCAATCAGGTACAAATCGATGATGAGAGAGGGAAGAAGAAAGAAAAAACCTGCCAAGGTAGCAGATTTTGATCAGGTGAAATTTGTACTCCAAACAGACCTGAAGTGATGATGCTCCAGGCAGATGGGTTGAATTTTGAACCAAAGCTTGTTACGGGAGAGTACTAGAAGTTGAGGAATATGTATCTGGGTTAATTCTTCAAGATTCTATTTTGATGAGCATCTGTTGAACGATCAATACATAAACTCTAAGAATTACTCCTAACTAATGTTATATGAAGCGATGATTGGCATTAATCTGAATTGCATTAAGTCTGCTCTTTGCTTTTCATTTTCTAGTTTTGAAGAATATGACAGCGATTTTAGACATGGGAAGAACAAAACAAATGGACGATGCTGAAAAGGAGGCAAATCGGGATGATGGCTGACTGGATGGTCAACCTATTCGTAAGATTGCGATCGTGCGAAGCGATATGGATTGTCAAAGTCACATGCATTAGAGTAAAGGATGGAACCAGAAAAAAATGCAACAGCTATTGTTGACGTGATTAGAGGAAACAAGAGGCGTTCCGGGGCGGTCCAGTGGCTGGTCTTCACACGGGGCAGGGCCGGGGTTCAAATCCCATCCAGACCGCCTTCCCGTACGTAAGGCTGACTACTTTACTACGGGTAAAATTAAGTCTCAGAAAGCCAGAAATGGCAGGCCGAGAGACCTCTCGAGGTTGTAGTGCCAAGGAAGAAGAATAAAGAGGAAGAGACGTTCCAATCTCAGAGACTGCGACAGCGACAGCAAAGAGAATTGTTTTTAAGAGAAACGGCATTGGTTTGCGGTGCATTTTTCTGCAATGCTTAGCTTCCTATCTGCTGGATATCCACGAGACGAAGCTTATGGAGATCTCTCTCTCTCTCTCTCTCTCTCTTTCTTTCTCTTCTTAGCCTAACGACCCTTAGGACATGCCTGCCATTTCTAGCTTACTAGACTTAACGATACCACATAGTAGGATAGTCCGCCCTAACTACGGGGGTATGGTCCGGATGGGATTTGAACCGCGTTCCTGCCGTATTTCTGCCTGGTATTGTAAGCTCATTGAGAGCCTTTGGAGAATGGGGACATCGTTAACGCAAATGGACGTAGAAGTGATACAAAATCCTGTAAATTCAATGCCCAAGTGAACGTGCCACTAAGGATAAAGAAGGAGCTACAATTTTAAATTCGAATATTATTCACTGAGAATTGGTTTTATATCTCAAATTTATTGCAAGTGTAGCTAAACAAATGCATCGCACTGAACTTTAAAAAGATACCATTAGACCAAAGCCAAAGCTTCCTTGCCCGTAAAACAAATGGGGCAACAACAATTATTTAAAGCGTAACATTGCCATTCACTTTCGCTCTGGTCCAAATCTGATACCGAATCCTTTCTCATTCCGGGGGGTGGTACGGTAAAATTGCTCCAAAAAGGTAAACTGTTTATTTTACACCGTAATGACTGCTACTGCGGCCATATCTGATGGCGTTCTGTTGCTCGATCGCTCGTTTCGGATGGCATTCAGCACCGGCACATCGGCGAATAGGATTAACTTGTACAAATATTAAGTTCAAATTGCTCCGAAACGATCCTTCCGGGTTTGCGTTTTCTGTCCCGGCAGATTTGACTTCCCTGCTACCTGATGCCCCCCCCCCCCCTCCCTCTTCTTCTTTATTTTACTGTTCAACGCATCGTAACCGTTAACTGGCGGTAAAAGTGGCAATCGGCGCCATTGCTTACTGCGCCCTGCTAGAAAGGTAGCGGATTTCTGCGTTGTCTTCCCCAAATCCACTTACCATTTCCGGGAGCTGAAATATTCACCATCCTAGCGAATGTTTGCACACCAAATGAAGAATGCAAAGGCAATGCAGGGAAGAGGTATCCCGGAATGGACGACCAAACCAAAAAGCAAAGCGGCAAGCAAGAACGGTAAGACACCTTAGAACGTGGCAGCGCTATGATAGCATTTCACTTTATGTGCAACATTCTTTTCGCATCTTGAAAGTTGTTGTTTTTTTTTTGGCTACTAAAATTCGCCAAGCAAATACTCAGCCAATACCCTTTTTGTTGCCGGAAGGCACTCGATGTTGAAAGTTTTTTTCCTCCCTTCCCTTCCTTGGATTCCGCATACTTGGCACTGAAAAATCGACTACCGAAGCGAAATCAGAAATTTTTGATGCGATTTGCTCCCCCAGCCAAAACGATTCCGAGGGGGTGGGGGGTGGGGGTGGTTTGTTTGGCTTTGACCGTTCCGTAGCGCTACAGCTGACCCGAACGCTTAAGCAACTCCCTTCCAATCACACACACTGACCCACCGATTGGAAGCCCCGGAACATTGCAATCGAACCGAAACCATCTTGACCTCTTGATAATGCTTCCCTTTCGATTACCACCCACATCCCCATCCAGGTGGGTGGGGCTGTGACCCACTTGCCTCCAGCAATCCATATGCCATTTCAATGCCATTCCGGGCCACGCTTTTGTTTTGGTTCTTCATGAAGCGTTTGCTGGCGGGTTTTTTTTCTTTTCGCCCCTCCCACCCCATCGTACCACCGGTGTACGGCTTGATGTGCCATAACACTAAACTATGCCGGCAAACTAACGCGCTGCTGCAAAAGGAGCTGCAAAAGGCGCTGCAAAACATAATGTAGTAGGTGGATGCTTCGCTTTTAACCTTTAACCCCCCTATCGAAAGGTATTCCGATGTACAAGGTGTGTCTTGATTATTTTTCCGAAACGAATTTTTCCACACCTGGATGATGTGGAAAATTCCCCACTCCTGCGAGGGTACAAATATGTGCATGGTGGTGGCGCGTTTCATAAGATTTTACGAGTTTACGCATTCACGCCCGAACGTTATGCTATCCGCAATACACGGCAATGATGATTTTACGCCGGGAAATATTGAAATTTCTCTCCACCAAAATCCAATATGCGATGGAGCGGTGGCGTTTGGGTTCAAAAATCCCATCAATGTGTGTGTGTGTGCGGGTGTGGTATACGTTTTCGATATTTATTTTCCGCTGCGCTCGGTGCTGCTGTTGTTCTGCTGTGTCCCCACCCGACCCCAGTGTGGAAGCCTCCATTTCGAGTGTGGGAAATTTGTTGCACGATCACGTGAACATTACCTGTCAGAAGATGGTTGTAAAGTTTGTTCCGACCATTTTTGTTTGGCGCTGGCAAATTCTGCATGACACGATCACTTTAGCAGTCTTGTTAAACACGGTACGCCCCGAGTTTCGTTGTTAAGGACACCGTGATTGGCGTCGTACCTCGAGTTGCTGAGTGGAAGTTTGAAGCAGTGAAGTGCGTGCGTATTCCAGTGAAATTATTCTCATACAAATTGATGATTATAACAAACTGCTTATGCACTTTTATCTGCTTTACTGGGGGTGGGTGTTTACCCCCCAAATCAGTATTGTTCGTACCGCGTGAGTATGAAGACTTCGTTCTCTTAACATTGATTTGGCAGGGATTGGGCAATCTTTTCTTCCTAATTTAAAGAAAGATTGCCCTTTAAATATTTTCCACAAAATTTCCCTAGAATCGGCCACAAAATGTTGATCCTATAAATAAACAGTCATACACCCCAATTTCACCATAATAACCACCGATCATCTTCGGCTTCGCTCTGCTCTGGTTATACCGTGAACCACCCTAACCATCTGGAACGAATCCTTTCAACAACCACTTTGACCACTTATCGGGTCAGCCTTTGTGTGAGTGTCTGTGTGTGTCTGCCTCCTACATTTCATTGTCTGCTTTCGTTCAGTTCGTGCTCGATATCGCTTCCCGAAGGCTATCAACAAATCTTCCAGCAAAACACACTTGTTGTTGTCAAGTGTATGTTTTTCGGAGTTGAATTTCCTGTCCTTTTTTTTACTCTTGCTCGGTCCTCCATAGCCCCGAAAAGCTTTAAAACCCTTTTTTTGTTCTCTCGAGCCCCACAGCACTGGATTTCGAAAGTCGGGGGTTCGACCGTCCGAATCGAGAGTGTCCTTGTGCGACATTTCCTCTAAACTCGGTGTTTGACAAACGCCCGAATTCCCGGATGCAAATAGTCAAATCCAATTTCCCGTTTTGCGAGAAAGGCTAGCAATCGAATCGAAAGTTTTGTGACAACCGGCACGAACGGAACCGGGGAGCTTTGAAAGGAGGAAAAAAAAGCAAGCAGCCTTCGGAACACGGTTGACATTTGAATGAACGGAAAACGTGTACGGAGCACGCCGTATCCGTCAGCCTTGGAAAGAAGGAAAAACACACACTGATACAAAATTGCGAATCGAAGATATTCGATAATACGTATAAAGAAGCAAAACAACACACGGTCGAGGAAAAAAAAGTGACTAAAGTTTCACAATAAAATGCAAAAACATTGAGCCTCTAGCTTGGTTGGTGGGGGGAAGAAACCAAAGAAAGGGTTGAAAGGATCGCCTTCAACTTTTCGCCTTTTTTCGCATGGCAATTTTTGTTTTTATTGTCTTGTGTCCCTGTGTCCTGTGTTTAATAGTCCTTCACGAAACCAAACACGAGCAGATAGCATCCAAAGTCGAAAGGAAGCGCTCCTAAATTGATCCTTCTGAAGCTACCGGGAAGCAAGGAAACAGTGATGGGAAGGGAAAACTTGGAAGTGCATTTCCATTCGGCCCCAAAGACCAGCCAGTGCCTTACCGGTCAAGCGAAGGGCCATCTCATTTTAAAAGCAGGCAACCTAAAAAGGGTATATCCCTTGCAGCGCTGGCAAGATGTTCGGCCCGAAAAAAGGCAAAACGAAATGAAATGGTCTTGCTTTTTATTTGCCCTTCGGAAAGGCACAATCACGAACGAACGATGTGTTTTTCTTTACTTTTGCAAACCGACAAAAAAAAGATACACATTACATCACTTTTTGGCAATAGTACTGCGAAGAACCGGAAGGAAACAACAAAGCGAGGCAAAAAGAAACATAACTGCCCCTACTGGGTTAATGGTTACGATGAGCACCAGTAAGCACCAGCAAGTGAGAATTTGGTGTTCAAAAAAACCCCCCAAAACAAAGCACAAAAGTGTTATAAATTTTAAATCAATTACAAATACCCTTGTGTCGCAGCGAATCAGGGAGCAAAAAACCACCCAACGCAAAAGATCATCCGGTCCAGATTACTGCGCCGGTCGCTCGGTAAAAGCGGAACATATTGAAAGTATCGGCAAGCGGGAAAGCCGTGAGGGGATGTTTCTTGTGGGACGAATCGAGTTGGTTGATGTTTTCCTTTCTTTGCTATATGTATAATCCGCCCCGGTACCATATTGAGCGACTAATCCCTGTTGAATTATGGGACGGGGAAAAAAGGGACCCACAGAGATTTTTTTTTGGAGCGATCCGTAACAAAGCTTTGATGGCGTTTTTATTTGCAATTTAATATGTGTAGTTTGAAGTTGGGAAAACGAGTATTGAAAAGTTTGTTCAGAGTCTTGATACAGCTAGCTGAGCTCTCTTAATATCGACTGAAATGGTCCAAGAAAAACACTTGACATCCTCATCGAAGACTTAAACCCGTCCTAATAGTCAACGGAAAAAACCCACCTAGAACTTTTCTTCAGGTTGTTGTCCACTAACGAACTTCTTTTCTTTCTTCTCTTCCATTCTCGGTCATTGGTAAAACAAACACACAACCAACCAACCAACGGACCGCCTCAGATGCCGAGTGGATTTCCACAAATCGCCCACGAAAAACTGCCGGATCGATCTGGATGTGCTCGGTAAGTGGTCGTACGCTGGAGGTCATGTCCCATCATCAACAACACGGTCGGGACCGGAAATTGTGTTTTCCGTTCTCTCACTTTCTCCTACTGCTTGATATGCACTTAAAAGAATAGAGAATAAGCAAAACGAAACACACAGATCCTGTCACTAGCGCCACGCACGATTGCATCCCTTCGGGGGCGCTAGGTGCGTTGGTTGGTGGCGTTATCGGCAGGTTATCTTCTTTTCTCGGCGAAACTCGCCAGCTTGTGACAATTTCCATTCTAACGCGTTTGCTGGTTTCTCGCCAACAGTTCCACCGACGAAGCTTACCATCCTAGACGAGCTCGGGGCAGCCGTGCTGAACAACGTGGTCGGCCCGTACCGGGAGAATGCGGACATTAATCTGACCTGCATCTCGAGCGGGGGCCAACCGGCCCCGAAGGTAACCTGGTGGCGGGAGCATGCTCTGCTGGACGATTCGTACCTCGTGCTGCCGGACGGCACGGTGAAGAACGTTCTCTATCTGGAGAAGCTGTCACGCCACGATCTACACTCGGTAAGTTGTCTGTCAAACCCGGGGGGGGGGGGGGGGGGGGGTGTTTTTGTGTGTGTACTATTCTTGGGATTCAGGGTAGGTTTTATTCCCGCATTATGCTAATACGATCTGGTGCTATATCGTGCTCGCCGGAGGGGGAGTTTTGTTTTTTTGTCGAGGTCTTTGTCTGTTACTTTTTGCGTCCTTGCTTGCATCTCTGAGTCTGGGGGTGGAATCTTGTTAGGTTCGGTGACTTTAAGATAACACACACAGACACCGACACCGGGAACTCCGGGTTCTGAGTTCATCCTACGGCGTGTCCAAGGATGATTGATCATATTTTTCGCTGCACCCGAGCGTCAAGCTGAGGTGACGATGTCACTAAGTGAATTGTATCAATTTGCAGACTGTTTCTTGCGTCTTTTCTGGCTGGGTGTGTAACAGTGTGAAAGAGGACTGTGAGACCCGTCTTGACGAGTTCCCATTCCATGAATATAAAACAAAGATACTAGAATGACATACCTCAGAATAGGTTCAGGACTCACCAATAGAAGTAAAAGTCAGTCTATGAGACTCATGATGTGTGAGGGATAAAATTAGAATGAAAACCATACTGCCTTTAGGGCGCTAATCTTCCTTTGAACCTTCCCTCAATTAAGACACCTATCGCCGCACATGCTCAAGCAAAGTTACCTCACTAAGTCCGTCGCGACAACGGACAAATGTTCACCTTTGACTCTGGCCGAATCCACAATTCCCCATTTTCCTCCTCCCCAAGAAGACTTCCTCAAGAACACACACCATCGGCAGCAAAAGTATCGATGACCTAGCTTTGCCCAATGACCTTTTCAATTGGATTACGAGCAACAGTCCACAGAGCGTGGAACGGTTCGTGGCTGGCCAGTTTAAATGACACAACACGCCGTACAACTTTGTCGACATAATAACGCCCGTTGCGAGTGGTGTAATGGTCACCAGCTCGAAATGTATGTACTACGAGAAAGTTCACTCGTGTCTCGTGCCGTCCGTCCCCTGTGGTAACGATAATTATCCAAGGGAGTGTTCGCTGGCCGTCCAGCCCTCGCCTCCAGCTTCCGTTTGGTGGCGTGTTGTGGGCTAGGGCTTCGATACTATCAAATTTCGACCCGGACTGTGTGGCGGACTGCAGGCCTAACAACACCTTCAATTAAAGCCGAGATGTGGAGCCGACGTTAAGCCGTTTGTGGCTTTGCGGGCCAGGTCCCTTTTTGAGGTTAATTCCGCGTAAGCTCAACGCACTCACCACCACGGTCCGGTCACTGACGATTTTTTCGAGCAATCGTTTGTCTCAAGGTTCAACGTGGGCTGATCATCCTGAAAGCTCCGGTTTTAAGTGTTTCACCATGTTACGGCAAACCTAAATTTAACCTCCGTGACGTACTCTATGCCTCTTTCCTGGTTTTTCGGTTAAGTATGGTTGATTGATTAACTTCCGTCGGAATGAAGAGAAAAAAAACGCACACACATACACACCTATCGGTTAAGTCAAGCGTAACCGCATTTTTTCGGGTTTCTCAAGACGGACCGACGGATCCTTTAACGACTTGGGTTTTCTCAAGAGTTTTTTATACGCACTCCCGGGGCCGGGTGTGTTTCCAGGAAGAAAGCACCCAGCTTCTCCCTTTGACCTTACTCCTAATCCCGCTACTCCGCCCAGCCGTGTTACCGGAAGTGCTGAAGACTGTTGTGCGACGGAGTGGTGGACTTTCATCGTGTTTATTTAACGCTTACAGTCAACTGTCTGTGTTTATGTGTGTGTTTTCCCCTTTTTTTTCTCCCGGAGAATATTATGCATGAAATTCTTCCTTCGTGTCCGGACGTCCTGTTGTATAATAGATCAGCACACGGGCAAGGCGGGTGTGGGCTGGGAACCGATTTATGAATCTCGTACACACTAATAATAACAATCACAACGATGATGATGATGACGAGCAATAATGATGCTTTTTGGGTTGGTAAGCATTCTGATTATGATGGTGTTCGATCGATGTAGTGCGTAAAACTCGACCCCAACAAACCTATCATCAAATCTCAATCAGCTCTATACGAAACAAAACCCACACACACATACACACACGCACTGGCGAAGGAAAAAAAGAGCGAGTTCAGTTTCCGGTACGGTAGTTTACGGATATGCCCACCAAATCCGGATATGCTGACACTAAAATCACCCCCCTATGCTCTCTCAGCCCGGCCCCGGATGCTATTGTTGTCATTATCATGCATCGACAAAAACAATGGCAGAGTAGAAGGTGCTCTGCACACACGAAAAAACAGCTCGAAAACGGGCGAAAAGCATTCCAACTCACTGACTTGGCTGTGCTGATCGATCGGCGATTCCAACGGGTGGATACGGATACAGGGTACCACCACCGGAAGCAACGATAAATCATTCCACCGTGTGCCATTGTTTTGCTAGCGGTAAAAGGTAAAGCGATGGAATTGAAAGATTCCCATCCTTAATCCTTGCGATTGAATCGTTGAATAAAATGCAGCTGGTGTTCGATCGATGCTGCAACGAGCAGGGCGTATCGGAACCGGAAGTGGGAAGCGGAAAGGAAAGCGGGAAGCCAAATTTGCTCGTTGGTAGGAAGAAACAAACAATCGGACATTAATCACCCGTTTTGTTCATAAATTCTCATACGGCTGTGTGTATTGCTATCGTGCAGTTGAGCGGGAGCGTTGAGCAATGAGCGCAAATGCATGTAAGAAAGATTTTATTTTATAAAGTTTGTTATTGAAAATCGTAGAAAAACGTTTGCAAAACACTTCCGTAACATACTTTTTTCCATTTTCACAATTTTCCATCACACTTAACTGCCCAATCGTAAAATCAAATCCTCCACTCGACCTCATCTGATAAGTTCCAATTTTCCGACAACAACTTTCACGCTTTATTTTCCTTACTTTTCTCCCCTTCTTCACACCCATCCCGCCCTCACTTTACCACCACTTCACTGAGAAAATAATTGGCTGAGTCAGGCAGGAAGCGAAACTTTTGCTGAACCGTGTTTCGCGACGATCAATAATCGCGCCACGATCGGCAAGCGCACTGTTGAACTTTCGCCGGACACTAATCAATCAAGTTTTGTGTTCCAGTTAATGTTGATTTCGACTGAGTAAACTCACCCGAAAATGATCCCCCTCCCTCCTCCTCCATTCATTCGGACTCGCGAACCATTATCACAGATTTTAAGTTTGTTGTTTCTCGCAACGGCGCTGCGTCCGGTACCAGGCGTCTCCATCGTACCGTGGCGACGAGTGGTTTAGGGCGATCGCTGTGTTAAATTACACACCGAAAACCAATCGGTAATCATGGGTCGGACTAAGCATACCAATTCGGTAGCGTGAACCTGTTGGCGATAAACATAACCTTGGTGGGTCATGTCGGTGGTCATGGCGAACACCACCCTACCACGCCAAGTAGCACTGAAGCATCTCATCGCATCCGGTCGCACCGGGACTGGAACAAAAAAAAAATTGGGGCCGGGAATTCGCGGGATGGTGGTTCCGAAAAACGGCAAAGTTTTAATTATGAACAAATGTTTATCGTAACCCTCCTAACGTTCTCTCTCTCTCGTTCCATTTGCAGGTTTATACGTGCCAAGCGAGCAACGGTCACGTCGTGCCGCCACTTTCCAGTGCCGTCAAGTTGGACATGAAGCGTAAGTATATGGGGTAAAATGTGAAATAGCTGCTCGGTAGCCGACCACCGGGGGTTTTCCACCGGTTCCCTTTCCCAGATCGTCCGGTTGTTGCCGGTCGGCCGCATGTTGGCAAACTTTTCCAATCATTAGCGCTCGCATTAGAACGTTTACAAGCAAGAAAGGCATTTTCCAGTCGGTAGCGCCCACCGAAGCAAACTCCGAATTATTAAACTACATTTTCCACCCGAACGCCCGGTTCCGATTTCCCTCCTGCCACCCCGTCAAAAAATCCGTCCGACTGTTTTGCAATTGTTGTGTCTCTCGGTAGCGAGAGAGAGAGAGAGAGAGAGAGAGAGAGAGAGAGAGAGAGAGAGAGGTAGCGCTCCGGTGGGAAAAGTTTTCCTTTTGCACCATCGGCAAAACCTTCTAACTAACCCAAAACAACGAAAAAAGCAACACCGAATAAAAGTAGCCATTCTTCCACGTGGAGCAAGTTTTAATAGAAGCGCGATGCTTTCTGCCCGGGGCCAATCTAACTGCTGCTCTGTTGAGCGGGTGCTTAGAATGTGTTAATTAAAAATTGAAACATTTTCCAATAACCATTCACGGTACAGCGGATTTGCAGAGCGGGTTGATATGAAATGCAGTAAAAGGGAGGAACCCACAGTGTGTGACTGTTTTTTTTTTGTTTTTCTTTGCCCCAAAAACTTTGTTTCAGGTCATTCATTAACATTAGAATTTTCATCAGATTGAGTTTGTTCAGGATGATAAAGAGGAGTTTGGAAGTGATTTGAGTAATTGATTCTTTTCTAATGCTGATGAGCATTATTTATTTCTTATTTGTTTGTGTGGCGTATGCTAATACTCTTGCTCATTGTAAGAACATCCCTTATAGCTCAAATTGCATGTGACGCCATTTTAGCTAATGCAAGCGATGGAAATTTTCGTTAACTTTTTCCAGTGAAAAGAAATTTTCCTTTAAAAATGTGCGAAAATAAATAATGAATTCATTACTGAGCATTTACCACAGAAGAATGCAGCCGGCAAATAAAAAGCTCTCAAGTCCTTGTCCTTGGATGAAGTGAAATATACATTAGATTGCATACCTTACAGGCGCACGGATTTAAATCGATGTAGCTGAATACTTTCGACTAAAAAAATCATATTTTATTTATTTTATTTAAAAAATAAGATAATGTTTGATTCTTCCTGCCAATCAGCTTTTTTTATTCATAGTGGATGACATAGCCGTATTGCTGCCAATCAGCATCTCCCAAGAAAAATATCTAGCAATTAGAAAGCCTTCGATACGTGCCTCTATCGATCGTACTCGTACGTCAGATCGTACCTCGGATACCTTGATTCGTCTAACGATTCAGTGAAAACTGCCCGATTCACGTACCAATTAATCACAAGGAACCAGGGTCACGGACGCTAGTTCCATCCACCGTATCATGCACCGAAAATTACCCTCGTTTGCCATTGGGATGTGAAATGAATCCCCAAAAGCTGTAGCTGCACGCACTGATGTCTTGGCAACTCGAAGCACAAGCCATCGTTAAATAGATTTCCGGAAATTCCGACTGTTTCTTGTGCGTTTTGTTTTGCTCTTCAAATCTCACGGCAAATCAACGGTATCTTGTACCTACAAGGCTGATTCCGACCAGCGAAACGAAACGAATCAATCTCGTACGATACGGAGGAGCGCCAAAAAAACACCGAAAAGAGGTTCCGAGAGCGATGCTCCAGATGCAAGCTGTTCCGGGGGCCACACTGTACCGTTTCCTTTCTGCGGTTGTTGTTTCGGCACGATCACGGCTGACCTTACACTACCGGCTTAACCATCGACTGCCGGTACCGGTTTGCGTGTGGAAATTGAGACTCACACGCCTTCACAAACGACGATGCATCTGAAATGATTCTCAGAATATGGTTTGGAGTGCAAAAACTCAAAAACCGGCCGGCGTTCCAGCCGTCTGTTTTTCTCCGTTCCATTCGAACTCGGAGCTCAAATTGCAAACATATCACGGCACGCTGGTACACTTTCAAGCCCCCGGTCTAACGGATGGGATACGGACACGTTGTTTGATATCGAGGACTGTGTGCCAGGGGAAGAAAAAAATGCTTGATGCTATCGAACAGCATCCAATCACCGAGGGTAAGAAAGGCGAACTGCATCCAACCGGAGGCACCACATCCTTTTATCAAAGGTCGTGCTGTTAAGCTTTTCCAGCTCGTCAAATGCGTCACGCGGCATGGCTGCGCACAGAACGCTGCGAAGTTAGGAGGACACGATACGTTTTTTCCCCTTCTGTAGCATCTATTGTTGTTTTGCTTTCCTTGATTGTGCTGTATCTGGGTGTAGCTTGCTAGCGTCAAGTGGGAATGGAATGAAAATGTGATTTTCCTATTCCGTTTCAAGTGCATTCACGGTTCCTTTCGGTGTTGTCGTGCCAGGCTGCTACCGGCTGCTTTTGAAGCAAGGACTGTTCACAATGTTTTATGAGCTGTTAACCAGCGTCAAGTGGCCTGCGTACCTATGGAGATTGAAATGGAGCCTTTGCCGTACAAGGGTCGAGCATTTGGAAGCTTTGATGAACGGATTGGGTAGAATATTGTTAAAACGCTCCCTTGGGTAGAAGTTGTGAACATAGCAACACGTTTCCGGGATGTTGTTTTGAGATACTTCTTGGAACATCGCTGTGCGATCCGCATCCTATTGCAGTGTAAAGCATCATTGTGATTAAAAGGTTTTGCGATTATTGTAGAAAGTTTGGTCTTTAGACTTGTACCCAAAAACTATGAAAAAATTATCGGAAGAATCGGAACAAGTTCTGAAAGTTAAATTCAAACGAACCGTCCGGAACATTCCGCAATCGTCTCGAACCAGCAGAACCATCCGAAACCGTATAAGCGGAATCGTAGTCGGCCGGTATTAGTGAGTATGGCCAGTATTTGCTAATAGCTGATATTCACAAATACTTAACGACTACCATTCCGATTCTACAGTCCCAGACGGTATAATTTCGACGCTTCCGGACGGTTCCGATGGGTCCGAACGGTTCCTATAATTTCGACGATTCCGAACGGATCTGAAGATTTCAGACGGTTCCGGACGATTCCGACGGTTCCAGACGGTTCCGGCGGTTCTGACGATTCCAAGTATTCCAATAGTTCCGACGGTTCCGGAAGCTTCCGAGCAGTTCCGAAGGCTCCGACCGAATCCGACGATTCCAACCGTTACGGACGGTTCCGGACGATTCCAATCGGTTCCGCGAGTAACTAGCGATTCGATTTCTTCGTAATCGGAACCGAAATCAAACCGGCCGAATCCGGATCGGTACTGTGGGTGAAGAACCCAACACTAGTTCGCATGCCGATATGTCAACAGGGATCTCTGGCGCTCTGATGATGCTACAAATAAACTCAACCCTTTCATCAGCGTGCATGCTTCACGAGGGATCGCGTGCACAGCAAAACAAACAAACGAATTTCTGAAATATTTTCTAAAACTACAACCTAGAACCGATATCGAAGTCGGTGTTCGGTGGCAGACGGCACTTCCGCTATTTCCACGAACTTGCCTCACGACACAGCGAACTACTGCTGCTGCTGTTGTGGTGAAGAAAGTGAAATACATTTCAACCCCAGTGACGTTTCGTGCCATCGTTCGGCCGTGGATAATGATGTCATTTTACGACACCCGTACGCGCCCGCTCGGTGAACGGGGATCCGGGATTTTAAAACCTCCACCGGATGACACTGGGGGATTTCGATAAAATGCACCCGCTCGATAGTGGTACGAGTGAGTGTGCGGTTTTTATGGCCACTGCTCTGTACCGATGCGAGCAGAACTCCGATGTATGAGCAAGCGCTGCTGCTGGCAGTGATAAAACCGGTCACCCCGCCAGGCTTCAACGGCCCATTGCAACACGAAACGGCGCATCATAATTGAATCGTGCATTCTCTGCGCGCGGCAGCACGAGCTCGGAGCGCTGATGCGGTTTTATGGGTTGACGATAGAAGAATTTATGAGTGCCGTCTTTGCGCCCGCCGGCAACCACTGAAAACCCCAAAAACGTGCCCTTTGAAGAGTTTTCGATCATGGCAGCGTGATCTTGCTCGCTGGCCGGAAGAAAAAGTGGGGAAGGACCGGCGGATTCGGATGTCATAACTTACCACGTCCAGGGGTCTAATCTAGCGTTGAACCTTCAAAGGCCACTTGCTTGTTCGGGCTCGTTTGCGGTGTAACGTAAACATAACGTAACCCAAACACAGCAACAACCACCAATGTACCAAAGAGTGACACAACCGTTCACCACTCATCGCCATCGTCTTAAGATCGGTTGCTCCAACTCCAACTCAGCTGGGCGACGGTCTATTTAGTTTTTAGCAACCCCGTCTTCCACTGGCTAACACTAGCTGTGTCTAGGAGGTTTGCTTACATTTCTATTTTCCTGCAACGGTAGCAAATCGGAAGGGTGTACAAATTTGCTTACAGCCACCTACTGTTCCGGCATCGAATCGGTTTCCGCATTAAATTCTTCTTCGGCAACCCAACACACCCACCGAAACGATGTGTTGATCGCTAATCGCGCGTGTTTGCCGGTACGCGAACCCAGAAGTGAAACTAATGAAATATTTATTAGCTTCAAAAAGATGTTTCACGCCCGCAAGCAATCGGGCCCGATTCTCCCCCATGAGGGGGGCAATGTGTCATGTGCAATCAAATTCAGCTATCTATTAAAATGCTAAACCTTTTAGGAGCACAATATCAGCACTTAATGTGAGCGTCTTGGAGCGGGTGTCTTTACATCAGTCGAGCCAGTCTGTCAGTTAATGGCTTGCCGTTGGCACGATAAAATGAGTGAGCGAAATCGAATGAGGTTAATTAATTGCGTTGTATTTTGAGTGCTTTAAAATGTCACGCTGCTTGATTTTACACTTCCAGAGTAACCGTCACGTCTCTTTATGATCTTTCTGGAGTTTCAATTCGGTTACAAATTGGTTACAATTATTGTACAAATGATCATTTATTTTTATCGATCATTTACAACTTTAATTGGTAGCTTGTTTTAATACTCAAATGCTATTTTAATGTTCAAGGTTTTATTTAATTTTTTATAGTTTAAACGTTCTTCTTCGTTGGCACTACAACCTCGAAGGTCTCGGCCTGCTATCTCTGGCTTCCTGTGACTGGATCCCTGTCTAGATGGGATTTGAACCCCAGCGCTTCCGTGTGAAGACCGACTCCGCTATCAAATCGGCCCCATATCGGGATTTAAACGTCAAAATATGTCAGAGCCCGGTTAGGCTTCCTTCACTGTCGAACTCACCCTCATCCCAATGAATGTTTATCAAACCCGATTGAAATCACTTGTCTAGCAATGAAGCATAATTAACTGCGGCTTCATTTTTCAACGCTTTTCCCTCACCAGTAGCTCGCAGCAAAAATCGATCCCCAAAAATCGTGACCCTCATTAAGTCGCTTGATAAATGGAACCTCTCGGTGCTGGTCCTGATCCTGCTTGCCAGTTTCTTCTGTTTTGTTTTTCTTTCTATGTGCGCCACGGAAAAAATATCGATCTGCCCACTCTGTCAAACCCGAGCCTTTGCCAGCATTCCCAGCGAAATATAATCGATCGGAACGCATTGAATGGGAATTTCCCCGAAGGCATACAGAATCCCTACGCGCGCGCTCTTTCTCTCTCTCTCTCTCTCTCTCTCTCTCTCTCTCTCTCATCCGTCCGAAGGCGTGCAAAGCCTTTGGAAAACGACCAGGCTTAGTCTAACAAAACAACGTCGCAACGCAGAGAAAAGAAGAAAAACCAAAACATCGCTTCAATCACTGTCAGTTTCGATCCAATTAGTTACAAAACAACGTTCATTTTCCTACGCAACCCCATCGGAACCGTCGAGCATCGGAAGGCATTTTGGGCATACCACCTTTCATTCTAATTTCGATACTTTCCTTCTTCTTTCCCGCCCTTCCAGTGCCACCCCTGTACGTGCGGATGCAGGGCCTGCGGGAAACGTTAACGGCGGGCGTCAAGACGCAAGTATCCTGCATCACGGCTGGCAGCCGACCGGCACCGAGCGTTGTCTGGACGAAAGGATCATCCGTCATCCGTGGCTCATCACAAACGGTACGGTTCTCGGAAGCGGGTGCTTCGGCCTTTTTGTGTGTTGTTTGTCGAGCTGGCTGGCTGGCTGGCTGCCTGTGTCCTACATAAGAAACATGGGTCTTTTGTAACGTGCCAGAGAAGCTCTTTTCTTTGAATTTACGTTTCAAATGGTCGCCCAGGTTTTGGTTCGGCTTAGTGATGCTCTGTTAAGGAGCAAAAGCCACTCACGGCACACAATTCGTACGGTTAGCTTCTTCAATATAGGCCATAAAGCCATCAGAATGTGTGTGTGTGTGTGTGTGTGTGCTACATATATTCCTACTTTTCTAGCTTTTTTCTGGGAAATTTGAAATTAATTATTCTAGTAGCAAGTAGCTTTTATCCGCCAATTTTGTACTCCCCACAGATTCTATGAACCTTCCATTCAACAGCCAAGATAATCGATTAAACATGCATATCTCCACACAAACACACACACACACAGGACCGGACCGAAAGTTTTGTGTCCTGGGTGGGAAAACTTTTTTCCCCCCGTTCGGTCTTCGGTTGTATCCTTGATCGCGTGAACTAAGATCATCTCGGTTTCGTTGGTTCGTAAGCACGTCGACGCTTAGATTATCGTGATACCGTGCCGTAAAGTTCGCTCCATTAACTCTCTCTCTCTCTCTCTCTCTCTCCCTCTCCCTCTTATGCCACCCGTGCAGACGTCCAACGACGGAAATGTCACCGTATCGGAGCTGGTGTTCGTGCCCGGTCCGGAGGATAATGAAAAATCAATTACATGCTCAATTAGCTACAGCGAGGGCGACGGCCCAACGGTACTGCTCAAGGATACCCACGTGCTGAACGTCAGGCGTAAGTATCCCGCATCCATCCGCCTCGCCCTGCTGCTGCTGGGAGTGTGCCAAGCGTAAATTAGTCAAATTCACCTGCACCAATGCGGTGTCCACTTGGCAGCAACCTCGCAGGGCTCGTCTGATCATCTTTCCTTAACACACGGACACTTCATAAAGCACACCGGTCTTACTTTCTCGCTCTGTTGCATCAACCATTTGCAGACGTGCCGGTGATATCGCTTGCGCTCGGTGCGCCCCTCAACTCGCAGAACCTGATGGAGGGTTCGGACGTGTACCTCGAGTGTGACATCAAGGCCAACCCGCCGGTGAAGAAAATCGAATGGTTTCACAACGTAAGTCAAATGTCACCGGGGTTAAGGAAGAACAGAAAAGGTTGAATTATTTAACGATTCAAGGTAGATTTACTTCCGAATCTAGACACGCAAGGACACATTTGCTTCATTTCATTTAATTGGAGATGAATCGTTTTGGTCTATTTGCTTTGGATTGTTTTATGTTCGATTTTAGTCGTGAACCCTTCAACATTTTCCTGAAGTTCCTTAGGGTGGTTCTATCATATTTAATGGGTCGGTAAGCGATTTGGGTGTTTGGTTGGACGAAAAACTATCGTTTGACGAACATGTAACCTGTGTGATCAATGAAGCAAATCGAACTCTGGGTTTCATTACCAGGATGGCTTCTGAACTCCAAGACCCTGTCTCTGTCTGAAGGCATTGCATTGCTGTACAGTGTGGACCCCAGCTGGAGTCAGCTCTTTGCAGAGAATCGAGAGGATCCAGAGGAGGTTTACGCACCTCGCTGAGCGTAAATTTTTTCATGGATACTCTACTCTTGTACTGAATTATTCCCTTTACTGTCGGATGCTTCATTGCCTATATCCTTTCCTCCGTACTCGTTATTCCGTCTCTTTTGTCGTTCATAACCCTTTACGTTCCTTAACGTCGGTTTCGTGATAATCCTCCTATCTTTACCCCTTCCCGCTATTCGGGATTTTGGCCACATTGTTTCCTGGTTATCCCTGATCCTTGGCAATCAAAGTCCGATACTACTGTGCCTTCTGTCATCGAGCAAATCCTGTTGTAACATGTCAGCGAGTTACGATTACAGCAAGCTTGCCTAATCATAGCTCTTCTTAACCCCCTTTGCAATATCATATTCCAAAGTTTTCTCCTTCTTTCCTTCTAATAAGAATTAAACCAGTAGTGGTAGACAAATTTTAAATAAAATAATAAATAATCACAAGCCTTACATGTGGCAACTCAAATATCCACCGACCGAATTGCGAGCACCAAAAGTCAATACCGAGCCGATAAATCCCGAAATGTAATATCAGCTTCTCCGAAGGCAGTATTGCAAAATCATTTACATATTTTCTTCTTCATATTATCCGCTGTTTACTTTGCAGAACAAGCTTCTTCAGTCGTCCCGCGGCATCATCGTGTCCAATCAGACGCTCGTCCTGCAGAGCATCACGAAGTCTACGCACGGCGAGTACATGTGCCGCGCCTCGAACAGCGAAGGCACCGTCAACAGTAATCAGCTCTATTTGGATATCAAATGTAATTAATTATTTTTCACTGCATTGCACTTTTCTTTTTCCCTCCCTTTGTTGTTACGCTTTACATTTTCCCATCAAGAACGGTTAATTTGTATCAGTGTGGTGTTTTTTTTACACCCATTCCTTTCACAACAATAGTACGTTTTTTGTTTCTTCTGGTGCGGATTGAGTTGTTCCAATTTCCACCGAACCGCTCCGAAAATATCTCATCAGGCGTAGCCTATAGTCATGTCCGGCTTTTTATTTGCAACATCTTGCATGCATACGCGGGAAAAAACAGACGCATTGTTGCAGGGTGTTTGGGTTTTACCTTTTTTGCTCTCTCTTCGCCCCGATACACGAATACATGACAGCCCATCATTGATTCATTGTCAGCAAAGAACACATTTTATCGGAGATAGCTTTTTTTCCGGGGGTGCCTCCTGTTTGCTTCCCATTGAAAGTATTAATGAACAGCGGAAATTAATGCTCGATTGTGTTTCGCGTTCACGTCTCTATTCTTCACCGGGCAGTTTTCCCTTTTTCCTTGTGAATGTGCAATCTGAGAAGCGGGAACGCGTTTCTTGTTCGTACATAAATAATCTGCCTACAGGCGTACGGACATAAATATCTGTGCCTTTTAAATTTACGGCCTATACGCATCATCGCGAAAAATGTACCTTTTCTTGGTAAATAATGGCGAATTGCAACCAATTAATTTATCGAATCAGGGGGAAAAAGTACAGTGGCAAATATTTGCGCAAAAGTAGTGCAAAAGCTGCGTTACTGGAAATTGTACGGAAAGCAATGCAATGTTTCGCTACAATTAATTTGTTATTCCTGGTGCAATATTTACTGTCCGGCCGAACGGACGGGCAAGCGGTTTAATCTCTAAACCTCACTCGGGAAAACCCCTATTACAATTCCCAACCACAGAAATGTTGTTACAACCCGCAACCTACAGCGTTTGTGCAGCGAAACAGATACATCTGAAGCTCCACAACAGTCCGGGAAATTGGTGTAACAATTTTGCTGATTCTGTCACCATTTCCCGTCTATTGCAATGACCCATTTTCGAGCTTCCTGTCGGCGTTCAAAGGCAGTGTCACCGGCTCGCTAGTTCCGGGAAACTACTCACTTTCTGTGGGCCGAATATTTGAGGGCCCACCATTTTAAAACCATCGCAATCCCACGACCAGTCAAATTGCAGCGGTAGCCCTTTTCTGTCTGTCCGCGGGTGTTTGTGGTATCGAACTGCAATCGATATTTTTGGCTGATATTCAGCGAATCTCATTATGCTGGTGTCAGCGATGCTTATCTCGGCCAGGGCGTGTGTGGCACGTGTGTCCGGATAATTACAATTTACATTTCCGAACTCGCTTCCCACACTCTTGTCCTGTGGCGTAGTGCTATATTCGCTCGGATTATGTGTAATGAAATTATTAACACAATGCACGCAAAACAAAGGGCATAAACAAAGTAATACATTCTAGCTTAACAGTGGTAGCAGTTAGTGTGAAGTGAGATATGAGAATTACTTGGACCTCGGGAGGTGGATTTGGGGTCCTTAATGTGAGCTCAGTAGGAACAAGGTATGATATGGTCTTTTCCATCAGGACTTGCAATTTGAAAATATTTCCAAAGTGATCCGGAGATAAAGTAGTCTGATAAAGTGGAATATTTTCAGGAAGAATTGGAATATTATTAGTAGCAATGTTTCATTTCTATCATTGCTGCAGGACTATTGTTTTGAAGTGCTGAAGCACTATTGTCTGTCCAGGGTTACTAGTAAATTGTCCACTTCATTTTGAGTATTGTCCAGAACATGGTATAGCGTGACTAGCTTATCTCATAATAGCATTATCAGTAATGCGGTATTATCGAAGTAATGCCCTGTAAACGACCTATTATAGATAAGTCGTTCAATCCTGATTGTTTTTACTTACTTATCAATCTCGATCTGCTGCAACAATCCGCGATACCACTCACGGTCCTGCGCCGCCGTATGCCAATCCATTATCCCGGCGCCATCACTCCATCTTTGTTTGGACCTAAACGTCTCCTATGTCCATGTCGACGGCCTAAAATTATTTTACGGGCTTGGTCGTCTGGTGCAATTCTATTGACATGACCAACCCACCGGAACCTGGCGACTCTAATTCGCTGCACGATGGTGAGATCATCGTACAGCTCGAAGCAGGTCCTCCATTTTCTTTTTTTTATAATGCGGCCATGAGGATTTCGTCAGTTTTACACAGAGTCCATGTCTCAGAGGCATATCTATGGAGTGGATAAGTTTCCTCAGGCTCTAGTATTACCGGGTTACAGCCGGCATCCTTGCGCGTAACTCAAACTTCAATGTTCTTGTCGATACTGACTCTTGACCCCAGATAGGTGAAGCTTTGGACGACTTCAAAGAAACGGCCACCTGTCTGTACATTACCCCTGCGTAGAGCAGTGTAGTAGCACCATCATTTTAGTTTTTGCCTCGTCAATCTCCAACCTGAAGTCTAGTGTCGCTCACTCGATCCTTTGATAAGATTTAGCTTCATAGGAGAACCTCGAACCAACAAAGTCTTTGTTAACAGAGGAGGCTAGAATCTGAATTGACTTATAGAAGATGCTCCCCTTCGGAGTCAGTCAAAGTTATTTCTGCAAAAGACCTTCCACAGATACGTCATTCAATCCTCATCTTATCTCTCCAGAATTTCTCATTTTCTTATGCGAATTATTTGCTGATTCATGAACTCCTTTCCAATCCCTTTCAACAGTCAGCAAACAGTAAATAATTTCCATTCTCATCTTCACCTGGCCTTGGCCACTGACATCTGCCCGCTCTAACCATTCCAGATCCACCGGTATGCAAATCGGAAGCACAAATAATCCGTGCCGCGGTAAAACAAACCGTCAACATAACGTGCGACATCGACGCCAACCCGATGGTAAAGTATCGCTTAACCCACGCCAAGCGAATGTTGTTCTAGCAATGCAATTATTTCCATACATCCTATCCGTCCCCGGTTTTCTTTTTTGCTTTGCGCACAACCCAACAACAGCCAAATCTGTTGTTCCGGTGGCAGTTTAACAACTCGCTCGAAAGCATGCTCGAGCTGCCGCCGTACACGAACGTCGAGTCGGAAGCCGCCAATCTGGCCCTGGCCGAGATTGACCTCGAGACGAATCACATGGGTCCGACGCTGGAGGAGCTGGTGCGCAAGAACCTCGAACGGCTGGAGCACTCGGTACGGCAGCAGCAGCAACATCATCATCACCTGCTTCATTCGCCGAAAGAGGACGTACCGCTGGTTGACGGCCAGCTGTACATGTACCAGGTCGATACGTTCAACAGCTTCGGTACGATCACCTGCACGGCGACCAATTCCTACGGCCAGAGTGGTCACTGCGCTTATCACATACTCGTTGCCGGTGAGTAATAATAATGGTTGCTTCCTTGCCCCGTTTTGGGCGGGGAAAATCAATCGATAGCGAATTAACTCCTGTCACGTGCCTAGTTCTAGCATAGCCTAACAAGTTTTCTGTTCACGGTATTATCCGCAGATGTGCCCGATCCCATCAAGAGCTGCACCGTGTCGAATGTGACCGCGTACACGGTACACATATCGTGTGTGGCCGGCAAGGACGGTGGAATACCGCAACAGTTTCACATCGACGTAAGTACTGGCTGGCCGTGTGCAATCATTCAACCATTCAGTCTTATTGATTTAAATTAACATATTGTTGCTAGTTAAGGCTAAGAGAAACTAACTTCGAATCAAGCTCTTTTTATACATTTTTTTTAAATCGCTCTTTTCGAGAAGTGTGAAAACTCGTCATCAGTTTTTCCTTTGTACCTTTAAACCGTTCACGCCCCGGATGATGGATGATGGATGTGCTTTATCTGAAATCACACAACGCTTCCGGGGGTTTTTTTTTCTAGTAGTTGCTCAAAACATCAACGTGACGTGAAGTCAAAACGTGACAGATCATTCGACCTAGATCTGTCCTTTGCGGGCCGCCCGGTTTTGATCGGCCATTTTAAAAAGTGGAAGACAGCAAAAACCGTACACAACAAGGACACAGCTAAGCGGGGCAGCAATTGGTGACCGTGTGAGAGCGGAAGTTCGGGAAAGCTTTTACATGTCCAGTGATTAAAGTTGAAGTTTACTTGGTGGATTAAAATGATTTTATTATTAATGGATGCTTCATTAGCGCAACTAGCTGTTATTGAAAGCTTTCATTGTGCGTGTCAGGGTGAAATTGATCGATTAGTTTTGAACGACAAATCATTTATGATTTTTACATGGAAAATTGCGTAAATGTATCACTAACTTTTACTAAGCTAAGTACTCAATGGAGTACACAGCATAGACCTCTCAGTAAACGTTTTACGATCGTTACATTTAGCCACCTCGGCAGCTCTATATTACAAAAAAGCTCTCCAAAAAGTCGAGTCGAGTCGAGGTGGAAATTCTTCTCGCAACAACAGTGCACCATAAACGATGCCCATCACATCCTTTTATCCATCCATCCACAGCTACAGCCACGGTGGCTGGAACGGACAAAATAAATAGCTAGTCCAATTACAAACGCCCTTGCAAACGCGCAAAATCCCCGTAACGGAAGATAGTACTCAACAAAAAAGCCTCAACACCAGCACTACAAGTCAAACTTGCAACCTTTGCTAAATGGCATAGGTATGACTTGTGTGTTACTTCCACCCAGAAAAAAACAACATCCAACCCGCCAGAACAACACCCTAAAAATGCACGAACCACGAGCAAACATCGTACCGAACGAGGAGGAAAACCTTTTCCACGCTGCAAAAGATGCATAATCATCAAGCCGCACCATTTAGCCGACTGCTCATTCGACTGCTTCTCTGTGTGAGTGATAGAGCTCCCGCCAACATTTGCGTAATCCTTTCTCGGTGTCTCGGCAATGGAGCGAAGGTGCGAAAGCTCCCTCCCCCTCCCCCCCCCCCCCGCTTTGTATTCGCGCTTATTAAAAAGTTGCATCGTTACGCCCGAAACGTCGGTGAGTGAAGACGCACCCAGACCCTGCGAGATCCCTGCGAAAGGGTCGATGTTTTTTCTTCCACTTTCATGCTTTGCCATCGTTTGCAAGCACGGGGAAAATTAAATTTTTGACTACAGACGGTTAGACCGTCCGTCAGATGTCTATCCAAATGGGAAGCAGGAAAACCCCTTGAAATGCTTCCCCAAAGCGCAGGGAAAAGCATCGCGTGTCCGCCAAGAAGAGGACCTACTGCGGTGTCTAAAAAGCACCGAACATAAAACGGAAATAACAATCCCACGCGGAAACACAAAGCTTTCCCATCAAAGGGAAGGGGAAAAATCAAGGGAAAAAGGATTTTTTCCTCACGAATCGTACAATGTTTAGCATATCCTTAGGTGCATCGAATTGAGCAACGGCACGAAAAACGCAACAGCAGCATCCCGTGCAGCGCGCTTTCATCGTCGGTTGCCACGCTGATGGCAGAAAATTGCATCACGCAGCGATGCAGATTCAGCCAAACATTGTTGCACAACATTCCGCTACATTGGTTCGTTGGGGCCCGACTTCCTTCCCCCCCCCCCCCCCCTCCCCGAAGAATGAATGCCGTTATGGGTTATGGGCGCTCTGGGATAGAAATAATAGTGAAGATAATTTCACTGTCATTGCGGACCGGGTAGTCGCCGGTTCGTCCATGTCCATGATGGGTAACCGTGTTTCATTTCTGCTGTTTTCCTCCTTCTCCCATCGGACTTTTTCCCGGACGATCGCACACCCGGCTGGCACAGGTGTTTGAGGAGTCGAAGCGCAAGCTGCTGCAAAGCGTCAGTTACCAGAGCCCGGAGATGTTGCTGAAGAAGCTGCCAAGTGACACGAAGTTCATCATCAAGGTAAGGGCCGGAGCGTGTTTTGCAACTTTTCCATCCAGGTGCAAAAAGATGTAATTTGCCAGCACCGCCGTGTGTGGGAGAGGTCACCATCGTGCCATCGGGACGACAGTTCGTTCCATTGCTTTCCCGCCGTCCATTATTTGCCCTTTTGTTGGTGCATTTTCATTAAAATGTTTTCTGGTTTTATTTTCCGGTTTTTATGTGGCCGCCTTTTCTTTTGCAGATTACACCCTACAACCTGCAGGGTACGGCACCGACAAGCTACCGGGTGAAGGCACAAACACTTCCGGCACCGTTGCTCCGAACAGGTAAGAACAGGCGGCATCGTAATGCACCACTGTTATGATGAGTATAAGTATTCCGGGGTTTTTATGGTTCAGCGGGGGGGAACATAAACGAAGAGAACATGCTTTATATCTATCTGCAAAGACTGTAGCAAAGGTGAGGTTACAAGCTTAATAAGACATTGTGCTCAGTGTAGCAAAAATATGAATGTTAAGGTCATTCTATTCTGCAACGATTTTCAAAAATAATTTTAAGCCCACTGCTATTCAGATAAATTTTGAAACTATTCCTAAAATCCTTTAAGAAAATCTCCCGGAATCTCTTGGTGTAGAAAGACAATGCCAATCAACTATAGAAAGGAACGAATACTAAATATAACTCAAGCTGGCACTATTTGATGAAAAACTAAAGAAAATAGAAATGCAACCCTAACAATAGAAATCAAAATAATTTATAGTCGAATATAATGCAGCAACAAATTAACATTAACAATAAACAAATGCAGCAATTAACAATAAATAAATTCCTTAGGATATGGCCTAGGCATCTTCCTCTGCTTCGTTGATACTCAAACCTCGAAAGGCTTGCCATTTCTGGCTTCCTATGACTTGATTTGATCCGTTGCTGGTTAGTCAGTCTTACGTACGAGGAGGCAGTCTGGATGGGATTTGAACCCCGGTCCTGACGTGTTGTCATCTCGATTACTGGACTGCCCCAACTAGAGATCTATTCTAGATAACCGAAGTCCCTTTGAATTAATGAATATTCAATTTAATTTGACATAGATGATAGATAGATGATTCCCATTGGCGCTATTACTCAAAAGATTATTATTATCCAAAGCAAGAAAGTAAATATAAATGTTCCATAAAACAGATAGCTTTAAACACCAGCCTCCAGACCGGCCCCGACCATTACGGCAGTTGTTTAGCCGCTTTTCTCTTATTCCCCAAAAACTCTCCCTAATCAACACTTTTCCCCCGTGGAAACGTTCGAACACCAGTCGGCAGCTTTCAGACAAGCTATCAGCTA
Source organism: Anopheles stephensi (assembly GCF_013141755.1). NCBI lineage: Eukaryota > Metazoa > Arthropoda > Insecta > Diptera > Culicidae > Anopheles > Anopheles stephensi. Next base: position 61,693,237 of record NC_050202.1, on the reverse strand, counting down.
AGAGGCAAACAAATTTTGCAAGCCATTTTCCTCCACCAGCACCACCACTGTCACCATCAGCATCACCAAGCACACGCTTCTGGTCTCCTCGCCCAAGAAGGGGCGCCTCTTGACGATGCACACCGGGGAGGAGATCAAAACGAGCATAAGTGAGCGCCATAAGTTGCCGGTGGTGGCCCATTTTCAATAACGAGCATCTGTGTGGCTGTGTGTGTATGTAAGTCCATGTAGCTTACATAGCAACAGAAACAGGCAGTAGAAAATGGCTGGTCTTGGCAAAAGCACCAACGTCGTCCGATCGGTGATGCTGGTGCGGCCCATTAGGAGCGCCCTTCCTATTGCTGGTGCTGGGGGAGCTTTCTTTTTGTTTCATAAATTATGCTCTATTTTTACATCTTTTTCATACAGTTCATACACCACTCCGTTCTATTCCTCTTCGTTCCAGCTCCCTCGAAGGCCGTGCTGGTGCAGCTAACACCTCTGCTGGGGGCACTCGTCGGGGCAGCCGTTACGCTCTGCCTGGTCGCGCTCTGCATCATCGTTTTCGTAAAGTTCAAAACGAAGGTAAGTAAGACTTCCACTTTGTTTGGACGCTTAGAATTTGCAGTGTCGAGCGTTCACACAAACATGCCGGGCAGCTCCATTGAATGTCCCACAAGGGACCGGGAAAAAAACCGCTAGCAAAGAAAGGATATGCAACACACTTACGGGGGTAGTACCATGGTACTTTTGAGAGAGTTAAACCTGGAGCGACGTATTCAAGAATCATCTTTTTTGTGTGTCAATGCAAAGAACAAGTCTCTTGAACTACGACTGCCTGGCTCGGTGAAACCTCATGTGACTCCATTCGCTCACATGCACTAGAGGGGTTAGATTTATTATGGTCGGATGGTCGGTGTAATACTTTCTTATTGTTTGCTGTCTCCCTCGGTTCTGTACGTGTAGAAGAAGCATCACCAGACGGCAAACACGGAGCAGGACAAGGGTAGCGCGGAACCGCTCAGTCGCAACATCGGCAGTCACTCGAGCATCGACGACAAGAACCCGGACGTGATACCGCACGAAAACAGTGAGGACGACGACGAGAAGCAGTTCGAACGGTTAGCGCTAAACGCGGACGGGCTCAAGTTTGCTGGCCACACGACAACGGCATCGGTCGGTGCGTACTCACCCACCCATCATCACTTGATGTCACCGAGCGGGAACGGCTTCAAGAAGGTAAGACCATGTGCTGAAATGTACGCTAAACTTTCCCTTCGAAAGCTTCATTTGTGTCGACATTAATTTGCACAGAAAGCACAGAGTTAAATTCAAGATTCGTTCGCTTTCAGTTCGGCGAACTATCGCTCACGACCAATCCCGGGTACGCGATATACAGCTCCCCGATACGAAGCTACGGTAAGCCGAGCCCGGGCCAACCGTTGGTCGGTTCGCTGCTACTGTCCACCACAACCGGTCCACAGGGTACCACCACGATGACCACCAGTGCTCCGACGGGGACCAGCCTACTGCTGACGTCCGGTGGCAGTGTGCCGGGTGCCGCCGTTACCACGCTGCCACCGACGCGCACCTCACCCAACATCTACACAAGACTGCCACTGCGAGACTTTACGCCGAACAGCTACGACAGCATGCTCAGCACCTCGCAGACCACCTCCTGTTCGTCCTCGTCCAACGGTGGGTACGCGACGTCCCAGATCTACACCGCCAAGATGCCCCTGCTGACGACCAACTACACCGCGCTGGACAGCACGGGGAGTGCCGGGGGGCTAGGGCTCGGTGTGGACAAATGTTGATAGCGCTCTGGCCGTAAGGTAAGCGGGTGTAGGATGTAGTTAGGGCCGGAAGGATCGCGCACCGTAGCATCCGGTGGCAAATCTTACTGACGTGATGGGACTTCGCTGGTGCTACACTCTGATGCCGTTTCCGTTGCGCGGTTACAAGTTCTGTGTTTTGTGGTTAAGTTTGGCTAAAAGCGCTTCCTTTATACGCGGAACTTACACGCCCCGGGGGGAGGTATAAAGTTTTTTCCGACAAGATGCAAATTTAACTATGATGTGCCATTCGAAAGAGAGAGAGAGAGAGAGGGAGAGGGAAGGAAACAAATCAAATCCGCTGGCAAACAGGGTACTCTCGAGGGTTGCAGGATGACAGCGCGCCTACAGACAACGCTCAATTTTTGGATGCTGTTCCACTGTTTCGGCAGGCATAACTGTTGAGATCTATTCTACGTTACTGTATCAGAGTCCTTGTACATTGTACTTTAATAGAGTTTAATATACGTTTCCAAGCTAACAGCACAATTAGGCCATGGATTATGCTCCGACAGAGTAAATTTAGTTTTATCCTTAACAAAAATGAGAACATGAACCAGATTTAATCCCTGTTATGGTTATGTTCCATTTATATTAGTAGAATACTACAGCTGTGTTCAATAAATTTGGAGGACCCAGTTGGAGGACTTTCAAGAGTGGCCTCAAGTTTATTGTGGTTGACTGTCACCGACGAACTCTGATCTGAATCTTCTTTGAGCGCTTTTGTTCAACTTTATTTAAATTTGACGCTCATAGGCAAAAAGTCAGGATGCTCTTAGGAGTATGAAACTTTTATGACAACAAAAAATTGTTTTTTATTTCATGAGGTTAATATAGACTCCCATCGATAGTTAGAACCACCTCCAATTCTCGGTTGAAACCACCTAAAACCCATATCAAAAGGCACCACTGTCTTATTGAACACAGCTTCAATTTTGTGTTCTGCCTAAGTGCAAGCGTCACTGTGTACGTGTTGGAGAACCATATTATAGCATAATGAAGTGAGACCGATTCCCGAACAGGATGCAACACCTCCCATTAACACCACCGAAGGACCCCACAATCAAATACATCCGTGTGTCCCCAAACACGCTCGATCAGGTGTATCGTCATCACTCAATTGTTAAATTTACTGACACACTCCGAGTGCAGAAAATTACAGCTGACGCTTCCGACACGCCCGATCAGCTGAAATGTATTCATTCGTCCCTAATGGTCCTCCACTGATCCTGGCGCGGTGGTGTCGCAGCACCAGTGGGGAAGTAACACGGTCTCATTATTTATACCACATCGATTATCGTCCCAACAGTGTGCCCAACAGCGTCAACAATAAATTCCCCCCTTGTCTGTCCTTTTGCTATCCACGGTCCAACTCCCATCCAGCTCCATCGGTGAAAACGTACCACCAATAATTGGGGAAATCGCGTTGAATCACGTGTCTGTTATGTGTCTGTGTTATGAGTGGAACAGTTTCCTGGTCGGTGAAAATTCGGTAAAGTATTATTTAGTTAAATTTTTAACAACCCTACCCGTTCAGAGTTTATTTACACGGCGGAAAACCAGTGCGTGACAGTAAGTGTAGTTAAACGATAGCAAGTAATGCGAATGACAAAGCGGGTCGGATGCGTAAGGGACAATAAAAGATAGCGCCCGCGTGAGTTATAACGATAGCCATGTAAGTAAGGTAGGCAAAACTGGAACAACGCTGCATATGTGTATATATAGAACACTGTACATATCCTGGCAAAATAGTCTAAAGAATAAATTCGAAAAAGGAAGAAATCCAGAAGGAACAAAAAAAAACACGACAAACCATCGAAAAGCATCGGTCAACTTTTACAAAGACAAATGACAACAGCCAACAGCGAGGACACACACACAAAATCACGCGTAACAAGTATGAGACGGAGGGAAACAATTAAATAGCTAATGGTAGGGAAAAAGATTGTAGGTTATGAGAATTATTTTCAATTAACGGACAACGTGATACAGAGCAGACGAAACACTACAAGAAAAAAAACATGAGAGTGAAAGAATGAAAAAAAAAACAAACAAAAATACAGAAACAGTTGAAAGAATTTATCTAACAAATTGAACAGAAAAAGAAAATGAAACACGACGAAACGGAAACTAGTAAGTCAAAATTACACAGCAAAAAACGGGGTTGCATTTAAAAGAGCAAACAATTGCTTCATTCAATGTATCGATGTTTCATTGCATGTTTGACGCAAAACGGCCCAAAGGAAGAAGGTAAAAACCCCGAACCACGAACATTGTGCCGATCAATCGTGGGCAAAAATCCTTTCGATTTCAATTTGTGTTTTTAAACAGAAAACACATACAAACAGGCGGTAAAGAAACGTGCGAAGGGCGGGATGAAGCAGCTGTAGGGTGTAGATGGGAGGGGACGAGAGTGAAGGGTAAGGATTGATCCGAACAACCAAACAAAAACCATTGTGCAGGGATGAAAGAATTCGTTATGGAAAGTTTGTTTCCTTTTTTATGTAAAACTGAACGAATAAAATGATGTACAAACAAAGCTGAAAACATGTTGGCAATTTTCCTCCCCCTTTTTTTGCTACGTTTGTTTATGTTTATGTTTATGTGCATAAAGTTTTCCATTCTATTTAAAGAGTTTGAGAAGTTTTTTTTTGTTTAATTGGCAGGGTTCGTCAGTTGATAATGTAAACGCATCGATCCTTTTCGTAAAATCTTTACATGAAATGAAAATCAATTAGCAGAGCTTAAGATGCATAATCCATTTTATTGTAAAGCTTCCAGATGATATTGTGATTCTGGCTTATGATATTGGGCTCTGGTAAGTGAATAAGTTACAGTTTGAAACGCGTATTGTGAAATTAAGCTTATTGTAAAGAGTTTCCAACAAGGATCTATTCCTTTAGAATATTAACTGAAAAAATCATCTACCATCATCTGCAATAACAATATCATCTGGTAACTTTACAATAAAAAGTAACTGACTCCAACGACAACTGAAGCCCTTCCAATAGCATCTAGCTTTTTTTACAATTTCATGTGAAGATTTTACAAAAATGATCGATGCATTTGAATTATCAACTGAAAACCCCTGTGTCATCATCTACAATTACAATATCATCTAGAAGCTTTACAATAAAAGGTAATTGATTATTTATATCATCTGAAGCCCTTCTAATGTCTTCTAGCTTTGTTTCAATTTGTGTAAAGATTTTACAAAAAGGATCGCCATTGCCTTTACATTATCAACTGGAAAATCCTGTATGATCATGTTCAATTACAATATCATCTGGTATCTTTACAATGAAAAGGATTAGTTTCACTGTCATCTGAAGTCCTAGCAATGACATCTTGCTTTGTTAAGTATTTCAAATAAATACTTTACAAAAGCAATCTATGATTTTACATTATCAACTGACAAACGCTGTATCGCTTTCCCGATTTCCATTCGTTGAAAGCCAATTTCATACTTCATATATTTCACGGTTGCTGTGATAATTATTGTATGATTGATTGTGCCGTGTGTCTTAATCCACCGGCACCCATTTCAATCACACTTAAAAGCACCAAAATGACCGAGCACACAAGCTTAGCTTCAGCCTCGCCGCAAAACCACAACCCATTGCCCATTGGTGATTATTATTGCTGTTCCATTTCACCTTCCTTCAAATAGGCAGCGGATGACGCGGCCGGAAAACTCTGCTCAAGCTCAAGCTAATGGCTGAGTCACCGTGGCTGAGGGTGAGAGCAGTATTTCCCAGCACTTCGCCCTCGGAAAGTGCGCAAGAATCACCGATCAATATCACCAGTTCTCCATTTTTTCTAGGAAGTCGTTAATCGCGAGGATCATAAGTTTCCACAACTTTGTGCTTCACACCATACCATGGGTAAGTGTGAACGATCTGAAAATCATTTTCCCAATGACGGTGCTGCTTTAAATCGAGCTTGTTAGAAGGGGGGCGAAAACCCAGTCTCTGCTTTCGTAAAAAGGTGCGTTTCCGAGAACTTTGCACTTGATGTCCCCCGATTCTGGACCGAGCCCAGGGTCGAGCCACAACGCAACAAACACATCGTCAACTTTCTACCGTCCTGTTGTCGTCGTTTCTTAATGGAATGTCCTCCCGGGGGAGGGAAAATTCACTCGCACACATACACAGTTAAACACCGCTACCCAAACTACCGGACCGGAATCGGAAGCCCGGACCGAGCTTTTCAACAAGTTTGCTCCCATTTCTTCCGCACTCGCGGCGCCTTTTTTCCCTCCGTTTTCCATCCACGTCCCCAAGGGAACTGTGAGCCCTTTTTCTGTCTGGTCTTCTGCTGTCGTTGTCTTGCGTTGTTGCGTTGTACCCCAGCTCCCACAGTGGGCACACACACACACTATTTTGTTTCTGGTTGTTTTGTTAACAATCAGCCACAATATCCTAGACCAGCGGTGTGTTTTTCTTCTACTCCACCCAGCAGCCACTACGCTTTGGTATAACATTATATTTTCATTTCCCACCTTGCTACCGTCTCGGAGCCGCAAAACAAATCCAGCCGGGCAACACAAATTTGCACAAATGTTCATTAGAATCCCGTTTTATTGTGCGATAACCACGGTTTGCTTTTCCAGCAGCGACAACTTCCGGCGATGTCATTTTCGAACATCACGGGCCGTGCTGTACTCGGGACTAGCGCGGTGTTTGTAGCATCAAGAAAAGGTAAGACATGGACCAAAAATTCCTTTGGTCTCATTTTTTTCGTTCTGTCTTTCAACAACTCTACCTACTCGCTTGCAAATGGAGCAAATGGACATTATCGTGGCTGGAACATTCCTTCACACGGCCAGGTACGTTCCGGGTTGGTACGAACGTTCGTGGACCAAAGTTTGGTGGGCTAATTGCAATTTAATTAGCACCCGAGGCGTTTGATCATGCTTACACATTAGCTCGACTTTTAAATCGATACAGCGCCGTACGACCAAACGGCGGTGGACGTTTAAAGTGTGTCAAGCTCGTTTGATAGATAGTGCGGGAATGCGGGAGTGCTCCTTTTTGTAATTTTATTCCAATATTTTTATTCGTAGGAAACATACTGAATACTCCAATTCTACACCTTTTCGCAGTATATATCTCTACAGGAATCGCTGTTTTAGATCCGAACACCTTAAGCAATGTGTGATGAGCAGTTTGAAGGATGAACGTGACGATCAAAGACATCCAACACCAAACGCCAAAGCTTCTTTCTCCACTTGTCTGTAGTTCGTTTCCCCTTGACTTAAAGAAGGTGAGGCCTTTACTTCTCAGAAGTAAATTCTAATTCTTTTAGAAGAATTAGAATACCTTTTGGATTTACTAAAGAACCAAGAACTATCATTAAACTATGGAAGCATTGAGTTCATCGGTAAGAAGCATGTACACATAATTTTTCATCCACATCCAGACATTGTTTACATAAAATTCCATAATGATGAGAATAGTCATTGGGAAAAAAGGCCGAGTGATAGCAAATAAAGGCTCAGTAAATTACACCTCCATGTTAATTGGACGTGTAATTCTATCACATATAAACCAAATAAGACGATACTTTGCTAAGGCTCACTAATCGCGACAGTCTGTTATAGCGCTCATTTTGCTAATACCTCTGATTAAAGATTGAAGTAACACCAGCTTTAATCATTCCTCTATCACCAACCCAAGGAGATAGAATTTAATAAAATTTATTTTAAAAAAAATTCCACAATAATGGAAATCACGCCCTAGCTAAAAGCAGCCGAGCCTCAGTTGTGACCAGCTTCCGAACCTTACTTCCAGATCCAGGAACTCTCCAGGATCAAAAAAATATCCCTACTCCAATTGAAAGAACCCTAACCACAGCGTTACAATTCGTTAACTGCGCTTAATGGCGTCTAATGTAATTAAGTACTTAATTTGATTAAAAGAGTTTACCTCGGTCAGGGCTGACTGACTGACCGGTTCCTTCTTCGTTCCACGCTCCATTAATAAATATTGAAATAATTCGATTTAAATGCGTTGCGGTTCTGACCCAGCGTGCAACCATTAGGCTACAGCCGTCAAACGGCTAGACAGTTGAATTTTTTCAATTTAATTATCTCTTTCGATCAGATTAAAGAAATTTTGGTTTGCTATAAGATCGTTTCAATAGGCTGATGGTGTGAGCGATGATTTTGTGTGGTACAGGCTACAGTCAGGATTTTCCAGTTCCTCGTCAAATTTTTACAAAAAAACCCCAATGAGTACGAACGAATACTTCACCAACAAGAAACAAAATGGCAGCGAAGTGTGAAGGCGTACACTGTTCGACAACAGCACCGGCGTAAGTTTGTTCTTTAGATTAACTTTTGCCCCCAACTAATTGCTGTTACGTTTTCCCGGAAGGTGACACCAAAGTTGGATGCAAAAATGTTACAGCTGACTCTGAAACAGTAAGACGAATTTTTTTTGTTGCCTTTGCTCACTTTCTTGCAAGACTTCATTTAACAGGCGAAGGAAAAGCTAAAAGGCTACAAACTTTCCCCCGACTAACCTAACACACTTTGAGAAACATCAATTAATTCGTTGAATTTGCACATCCTACGTAAATGGCTGAAATTGTTTACAGAATGTTTCGCACGGAACTTGTTGCACGATCCCCCACCCAACGACACACAATCGCGCCATATCACATCACCGGAGCAGAGAACATATAAACGGTCTAATCAACTTCAACATCAATTGTTCGCTTCAACATAAATTGAGGAAAAAAAATCCTCCCTACTAAGGGAGGTTTGGTGGGAAAGTTTTGCTTCACTGTAAACAGGAACTAAAATAGGAAATGGATAGGGAAAACCCCAGCAAACACGCTACTCCGTTGTGCTCCATCCAAATCTAGTCCAAACCCGACCATTCATAAGTCCAAAAAATATGACCATAACATTCGGGACCGATTACTGAAAATCACTCCTCACGGCTGTATAACGCTGCCCGCTCTTAGACTTCGGCCAACCCAAAACGCAGTCGGCAACACGGCGGGTTTATTGGTTTCGGGCGTGTGACTCATAATTTTGCGCCCCGTTCGCAGCAAACTAGTTTGCGCAACCGTTGAAATGTTGGAAAGTTTTCTCATTTTCTCGAAAGGCAGCTGACTCCGGGCGAAGAGATTGAATACCGCAAGCAGCACTGGCAACGAACGAACGAGAACGATTTACCCGTCGCGAGCTGCTGGTGGCCCGATGGCGGAAGTATTGTCCGAGAATGTCCGAGGCGGTTATAAACTTTCCTATTTCGGGTTGGCGTTGTTCTGCCAGTTCCTTCTTTATTTAACTTGCTTGTATTAAATCCTTCCATTCCACCGTGGCCGTCCACTTTCGTTGAAAGACCGTAATCGTTTCGATGAAGCAAAGGCGCCACTCACACACACACTATTTACTGGCCGCAAAACTTATTCAAACTGGCCCCGAAGCGTAAGATCCGCTTGCCGGAACAGTCTTCCGGGGTGTTTTTTTTTTTTCTTGTGTAGCATTCCGTGTGCCACTAACCGCCGGAAGAATTATATGATAAAAAGAAAAACAAACTTCCTTCCCTTTTCGCTTGTTTTGTTTCATTCCAATGGCACACTTTTTCTTTTTTGTTTTCTTTTACCATTTTGCATTAGTTTCTCTTAAGCTTTCATTTCTTTACAGCATTTAACTGGTTCGTTGTTTTTTCTTTGCTCACCACGAAAGTTGCTAAACGAAAGTTTGAATTAAACAAAAGCGTTTCGCGCTTCCCGCTTTTGCGCTTGTGATTTTTTGCGAAACGTGATGCATATCATTTTATTCTCTTCGATTATTTATGTTTCGTTTGCCGTACCCTTTAACATTAGCAGAACCCTTATTCTTGTAGAACTTTGGTTCAAGAATCACACTCATACACACACACAGCCAGTGAAAGATCCATTTCGGTTGTTCGTTATGCTGCCCCGGAGGGCTTAAATAAACAAAACCAGTGCTAGTGGAATGGAAATTTTAGAATATCATTTCTCCAACCCCAATGTGAGCGATTTGTTATTAGAAAAATCATGCTGGATTCGAAATGAAAAATTCTGCCACAGTCACGATTGCAATCGTTTATCGATGATTGTGCAGAATGGGTCGGGAGAAGGGGATGAGAGCAGTAGAGCTAGCAGCTGAAATGCATCGTACTTCATATGTATGAAGTTCCGAAAAAGGTAAACATAAGATGGGCAAACCCTAGTTCAATTCACTGCATTCATTGCAGAAATAATGAAGCTGCAACTGTTGTGCTCATGTACGCATTTATTGGAAAACTATTTGTCCTTTGGAACATTTTAGTACATGTTGCTTTAGTTTTGGAACTTGAAGACTAACTTCTATACAGTGCGTAACAGAACAACGAGGCAATTACTTTTTTTTTTTAGATTAACTAGCAAAGTTGGAGACATAGACATAAATTATATTAAGCAAAGTTGTAGAAAATGAAAAAAAAAATACATTTTCTTATACATATTTTTTTCACTGGGTTTAAATTGCATTCTGTCACATAACTAAGTTAAAGTCACTTACGCAAACCGATCGTTTTTTATGAAAATCATCTACCATAAAATTCGATTGAAAATTACAGATAGTAAGAAAAGCTCTCTCATAATGTTGACACAACATCAATCAATTTTTTCAAATGTTAAGTGAACCCTGAGATGCAAGTATTGAAGTTTTTGTACATACGCTAATTTTAATCCCAATTTTTAAGAAAAACCAAAAATTACATTTCAAAATTTCTGTAGAAAAATAAATTGGTAGTTTTTTTTTTTAATTAATTCGAAATGGAATTTTTTGCGATATATTTTGCTTTAAGTTAATTTCAAAAACCTTCGACAAAATAAAAAAAAATAATAAGGAATATCAGTGAACATCAGCCTAGCTAGTTATGCTTACTGTTATACGAACTGTACAATAAGAAATAAAAAATATAGATATTCTCTAGAATATCAGTAAAAAAAAAACAAAAGCCAATTGAACATTCTCAGAACGTGCCGCATCCAAAACTAATTAACACAATTAAATGATGTACGTAACGTTGGCTGTAAAGTATATGGAGGCGCATGGTAACTTTCACCATTCAATCATGCTTTCCGTGGAGGCGCCTGGTGCTTCACTTGCATGGCTACAGTACACATGATACTGATACTCCGAACTATAATTGATTCAGACAATTTCAAACAACATGTGTATTCTTTTTGCCTTTTCACATTGGTTGCCTTGTAAAATCGACCAGTCGGGTGCTTCATAACGGCTAAAATAGATTCCCGGTAGGTATACATTAACTTCAATTACTGAAAAACGGCCAACAGCTGAAGGGGTTTCATCCAAACCCGATAAGCAGTTTTAATTCTTTCAATAAAAGAAACCATAACCGATAGCAATTTTCCCACAACACATATCGTTCAAAGCTATATTGAGCTACTTTCCAGGAAAAATCTCAATCTCACAAACCAAATACATTGTACACATCGAATGAAAAAGTAATCAGTTGCTGTTTTGGGTTCGAGTTGGCTGGTGTTTTATTTATACGCATTATGATTACTGTTCGAAAAAATAAAATATAGAACACATCCATGCCCAAAAAGCTACAGCGAAGGATTCCGATCGTACGCTCCACCGAACCGAGCAGGAAATTAAATTTTCCTAACGGATCAAAGTTCCCAGCACCATTTTAAAAAAAAAGTATTCCAATGTTACGCAAACAACGCTCAACGCATATCGGGCCCAGTAACGGTGTTACCCATGTGCATCGATGATGGAAGCAACATTTTAATCGATTTTCAACACACTTCGCATGGCAACTTTATTCACTTTCCAGCCACACCGGGCACGGAAACGAGCCGCAGAAATTGCTTTAAAAATTCTACACACAGACTGTAGAGTCGGTGGACTTTCTAGAGCCGATCGGCTTGAAACGATACGGCAAAGCAATACGGTTCAGTTGTTCGGTGTTCTGCCTTAGACCAATTCATTCCAGAGCTTGTGTGGTGTTTGCCGAATCGTCTTTTTTGCTGACTTCCAAACAGACTCATAACCGGAACGCTTCGTGCCCTCCGGGGAGTGAAATAGAAAAAGGGCCTCATAGAGGGTTGTATCAAATTTTCAAACACTGTTTGTTCATTTCGTCTTTCCGATTCGGCACACCAAACGCTCAGGGTTAGAATAGTTTCGTCTAGAGCCGGGTACAGCTCTCGCTGCAGTCTTACATGGACACAAGGGAAAGATCGAACCACAGACGGAAATTTACAGGGAAAAGGATCGTTGGTTGTTAGGTAACGAAATTAAGCCACCGATCGTTGTGGACCAGCAATCGTCCTAGTTGCAGATAAAGAATGCTCCCATCCTTTGGCTGACTTTTCGGTCAACACAAAACAAAAGGCTACACTTGCATTGAGGTACGCAGAATGAAGGTGGGTGCTTCGGTGGTCGTAAAAATTTAAATTTCTGACTGTTAGCGTTTAGACCCGCAAGCCGAGCTCCCAAAGTATGAGTCGCTGCTCTTAACTGTTTCTGGTAACACACATTATTTATAAAAGTTTTGAGGTTCTGAAGGTCAATCTAACACTCCACCAACTCATGGCAATACATTTTTATCCTTATCTGCTTAGTTAAAAGGAACAATGAAAATGCATACAAAAATACCACAGTTTATTAACAGAACCCCGCCTGCAGTAAATTGTGATGTTTCTTTCTTCTCCTTTTGCAATCACAATGAGAATATTCAACCCGGACAAGGACCCATCCTAATAAAAACTTGACAAAATGAACTCATCACTATCCAGCATGATGCCACAAACACACACACGAGGATATGCATGCTGATGAATGGACGTGCTCGACATTTCGATTAGCGCTTTTAAATTTTTATCACCATCGCCAGGCAATCTGACAGGAAAATAAAAACCCAACCACGGTTAGCTGACCGACCGACGCAGCAAAAAAGCCAAATTCCAAAAATAGAAGCAAAAACAAAACCCCTGTCCGAGAAAGCCCTTTTTCGCTTCCTGTCAGCTTCAGATGTCACTGTCATCATCGTGCTGCACGGCACGGTACGGTCTTTCTATCGGAAGACATTTAATTTTACTCTCACAATCATCTGCTCATCACGAAAGGAGGTGATGCCACGTGCACGGCGGACACTACTGCTGATTGTACCTGGGCACGCATCGTCCGTTCAGTGGTGAAAATTTACTGAAGTTGATTACAAACAACCTCGTTAGGAGGTGTGTTACCTTGAAGCAAAAAATAGGAGCACCACTTCAAAGATTCACAAAAATTTGTTAATTTAAGCAGCAGTTTACTTATACTCCATTGCGAGAGGATTGTTTTTATACTCTTCAAATCTATAGGCCATTGTTTTACTAATCCCTCTTCACCAAATCAGAATTTAAGAGATTTAAATGGAACTTGTAACTTATGAAGAATATGATAGAAATCTCTCTCGCTCCTGGAATGCTCGCCAGAAATTCGATTCGTGCTATATGTTTCGATTGCCCGGGTTTAAAGCAGGTCGAGTGTGTAGGATAAAGCTTTTTCCAATTAAATCGACCGAGTGGCTAGCAGGATATTGGGTGCAGTATTAAATCTCCCTGTAATAGGGCCTTTGAAGTTGGTGAATGCTGATTGCTAATATCGAGAGAAACACTTCGCAATAATAGCAGATACTACATACTATGAGCGAGAGAATAAGATGTTAAATGTCGAATAAAAAAATGCAGCTAAGAAGACATTAAAGACAGCTTAACTTTGCTCCAGAAAACCTTAATCCCTAAACCACCAGGACACTTCGAACCGCATCAGGGTTCGGGTGCGAAAACTTCCAACGTCAAACTGATCGGCATCGAATGGTTCTCGTTCGTTCGACGACGCTTCGATCCTCGCACACCAATCAGTCCGAAAACACGTTCCTGATGACAATTTAATTTTCATCTGTCAAACCACTACTCCACCACGCATCTACCGCCGCTTCGTTGTACAGTCTACCATTGCGACTAGGGCAACGGCACGGAGAATCGGAAAACGGACATTTATTGCTCTGCAAATTGATGCAGCGTTTGAAGCGGTGCGTGGGAACGACGATACAGCTGTGGCTATCGTACTACGTCGTACAGCTGGAAAAAAGGAGGCAACACAACACGGCAGAAAACTGGCTGGTGGCTGCTTTGGTGTTTAACACAGTGCCACAGTCGGAACGAACTGTCGGGATGATGATGCGCCACTTTCGGTCGGTGGTGACCGCTTTTGATGTATTCAATATGATTAAATTGTCATTAGGTTTAGTTGGTGATAATTTCGATTTAATTGCCCCTCTTAAGCTTCAGCGTTCAGCATCGACGATTGTCGTCTGCATTGTGCCGTTTGATCGGTATTTAAAATTCGGTTTCGTATTACCACGGATCTGTTTATTGGTGGTGATAAAAACAAGCTCAAAATTAAATTGAACACCAAGAGGAATGGAATGGATAAAAGAATGATTCTCTCCCTTGTTTTAAGGGGAGAGATTCAATGGATACTGCTGCCGAAACCCGGGATTGAACCGGGGACCTTTAGATCTTCAGTCTAACGCTCTCCCAACTGAGCTATTTCGGCTGCTGTATGCAAATGCACAGCACACATCTCACCTGTTGCTTGCTGTTTTGTAAAGATTGTCTACTGCATCCACTGCATTTGGCGAGCACTGCGAGTTGAAATAACTCTTATCAGCTAGCCGAACGCTCATCGACACACGCGCGATTAATCTCGCACAATTAAATGCAAGCGGTTGTCCAGTAAACTGACGGACCGGGATCTGCAAACGACTGATTAGCAAACGGGCATGGCCGTTTGCGCCCGCCGAAGGTTTGGCTCATCGAAGGAAGCAATCAACACGCAGTTCAGCTGCCGGGAAGCTGTCATTAAGCACAGCAACAATGAACCGTACAGAAGGATAAGAGTCAAGCTGCTGGTTGTTGCCTCATAGCTATCTCACCCAACGCTCACAGATGGTAGATTAAGCGGCACAGGCTACCGCTCCTTTGAACATGGCAAACAAGTGGCTAATGATGGGCTTAATTTCTGACGAGCAGATACACCGCCTTTAAGCTGTTTCGTTAGTTCGCAAGCGGGTGAACAGTTCCACTAGCTGTAGCTGCGCTGGGAGAATTAGAATCTTAGTTTGGGATGAAATCGAGCAAAAGCTATCAGAACCTCTGGTTTGGAGTGTTTGTGGTTTGAGCTTTCCAGTAATTGCTCCCGGCATAGCAGGTGTGGCTTATCAATCTAACAACGGTTTAATGATTCTTCTGCTAGCTTATTTCAATCTTGGAAAAAATGGTTACCACTTATAAGCTGGCTCAACGCTCAACGGCGACAGTCACCCCGAAAATCCCAACAGAGCCTGAAGGATTTACGGTACAGCTTGCATCTATTCGCCAGCTTATTTTATGAGCCGAGAAAGTAGTTTTCGCGAACGGTTTTCCACACTCCAATTTTCCTAAAAGCGATTGAATCCTCTGTGTCGATATTTTGTATGCTACTCTCTCGCCAACAGCAGAAAAATAAGCCTTAAGCGCTCCAATATCCACCGGAAGCGAACCGGTGGGGGAAAACTTTTTCACCAAACCTCCACACCAAACGGTTGCTGTGTTTGTTTTGATGAACATTGCCCAAACTTAAAGAGGTGTAAAACAGGTGGATGGTGAAAATGTTGGCCTTCTCGGTTTCAACTGCCTTCAAACTGGAATGGGACAGAAATCTTGGAAGCTTTTTCGCAAGTTGGGAAAGTAGCGCAAAAGGAAGGCACGCGCAAGGGCATATTTATCACTACGGGGTTAGTGCTGCGTTGTAAATATTTTGCACTTGCTTTTCAGGGTTTTCAACTTTTCGCACCACGGTTTGCACGTTGCGCTGGTGGTTGAGATGTGATCGGGGACAAAACTCGGAACCGGATAGTATGTTGACCGTACAGAGTTTAACCCGTTGGCACGGGCAGTACTGAACTGAAAGTGACGGGTTACATCCTTAGTATAGGGTGCATTCTACTATTTGGAAGAACGTTTTATTATTTATTTCACTTATTTTACTAATTTATTTGCAATTAACTGCTAATAAACTTAAAACAAACTAACCAGGAAAATATTTCCTTATAGTAATTCTTTCGATGTACTATAGAGCATTAAATTAATTGTAAAACGCGCCATCTTCAGGAAAATTTATGAAGTAAGCAATGTGCTCCTGTCATAAAGGTATTTCAGCTTTAGCTTTTTGCTATTTAAATTGTTATGTTTTATAAAAATCTTTTCAATTTCTTCCGAAGAATCGATTACTTTTACACATCTTCCCTACAACTTTCTCATTATGCAAATGAAAAGAGCAACTGAAAGTATCTGATTTTACTAATTCTGCTTCGTGAAAACTTCTTCAAAAGTTTTGTGAAATATAATTCAACGAGAAGTTTCACAATCCTCCTTACTGGAAGAGACAGATATTCTTCCAAATTAGTCTTTGAATTAGGATTCGCGAAAGTCTCACTCTGAACTTCAGGTAGAGGAAAAATATGTTTTTAGGATAGTTTTTTCTTTATCTTTAAAGAGTAACTTTTGAAGACTAAAATGATCGATCACCATTGAAATCATTTTTTCTTTGAATTCTTATTTGCCTTGTATTTCAGGGAGAGTATTTAAAAAATAAATGAAAATCTGTTTTTTTTTTTGCAAAATAAAATTGTTTCCTACTGTAAATTACAAAGAACTTTCTAACTTTTTCACACTGATTCGGAACTTTTTGGATTCGTCCAGTGTCTTCTTGCTACAATAAAACTACATTTGAGGAGATTTAAACTCACTATTAATATTCCCTTTATAAGGTAGAAAATTCCTTCTTGTAATACAATTTCGAAAGAATATTTTCGAAGAAATAGACTGTTATCGTTCGAAAAACATACTGTATAAAGACAAAAAAGTGTTAAATTTGTTTAATCTTAAAAATAATTGGGTAAAACTACAGGAAAAATATTTATGAAACTCGAAAATATTTGGAGTATTCCGGATACGGTCAGTCTCAATAAACCAGAATTCATCTGTAATGTTACCAAACTTGTTTATGTTCAAAACATGAAGTCTCCCACATTCAGCTCAGCGGTAGAAAACACCCTACCGACTAACCGTAGCACATACCGTCAACGCCATCGCCAAGCGTTCCTGATGTTGGCTGAATTTCACCGTACCAAGATGCTCGGTACGGTCCAATTTCCTGATGCAACTCGCACGACGTAAGAAAACCAGGGCAGGAAGAAAGAAAAGTAACGATAATAAAAATAAACATTCACCCATAACGGGCAAACTACGCGCTCACCACGTTGATAACGAGCACCAACGAGGGTTAGCAAACGGGTAGCTTTCAGCAAATTTGGTACCGATTTCATCCCCTTCGGTTCGGTACCCCTGTTATCATGCGTGAATGCCTTCCCATACATGTGTATGTGTATGTGTGTGCGTCTGTGCATTTATTCGCTTCTCTGCCCTGCTCTGACACCTTGATCGTTTCGGTAACCGAATTGCAAAACTCATAAATTTTCCCACCAGCTAATCCTTCCTACGGGCTGCATCTTTGGCCCACGACCAGCAAACGCGCGTAAGGACGCAAACTTTCATCCACGAGCGAACGATCTAACTTGTCCCGGTTCGTAACTTTGTATCACGTTACTGTACGTTTTGGGTGAGATAGATCAGCGATCTCAAAAAAACGTTCAGACGCTTACTGAAGGCACGATTTCCGGTGAAGAAACTTACAGCAGAAATGATAGTAGGACAGCTGCTGCTACAGCTTTAAAGCAACAGCTAACAAGCGAAAGCTGTTGTTGAAGCAAAAAAAACACGCACACACACACACACAAATATTCTCAGCTTATGAATGTATTTTCAAACGATGCTGGCTCACTTTCCCCCCACCCGCCCCCCCATCCTGTTCAGCCGAAAAAAGCTCAACTTTTTCGCTCATCAGCGCCGGCGAAAAGTTTTTTGACGACATAAAGTAATTCAATTAAAAGTGCCTCCCGAGTGTCTTCTTCTACCAATTTGTTTCCCAGTTTTTTTTGGGCTAGAAATTATCCCAAACTCTAGCCCAACGGGCTCTAGCAAGAAGCAAGAACAAAAACTGCTAGACTCAACGCTGGTCTCCAATTTGTAAAACGTATATTTTACGCCCGTACGCCGTAGAATGAATTCACTCTATGGCACATTAATTGTCATTTAACTTATTACACACT
The DNA here is from genome assembly GCF_013141755.1 of Anopheles stephensi. Taxonomy (NCBI): domain Eukaryota; kingdom Metazoa; phylum Arthropoda; class Insecta; order Diptera; family Culicidae; genus Anopheles; species Anopheles stephensi. The sequence continues at coordinate 61,675,161 of NC_050202.1, read as the reverse complement.
CATGGCGAAATTTGGGTGCGAAAGTTTGTCCTTTGGCGCTGTTTATCGGTGGAGCGCAAGAAGGTTCCACCTACTAATAAACTCATGTACAATGGGGTAGCTGGTTGGTTGGGGTTGGTTGGCTGTGGTTGGCTGGTAGATACAACGATGCATCTCGCTCGACGTTAAACAGAAACGGCTAATTTCAATGATCGGAGTAGCGTCAAGCATTGTTGCTCGTCTCTTCATTACCAGACATGAACTGGTGGGGGCCCACTGGGTGGAGATAATTTAACAAGAAAAAGCAACACCAAAGTATTGAAGAAGTGTGCCACCTCCTGTGCCTGAATGTTGTAACCTGTTAAAATAAAAGGTTGGATTTTTTTTGTCCAAAACAAAGCCTCAGCCTCGTTCAGGCGGTGGAAGAAAACTTTTAATTCAAACATATTTTACCGGGAATTGCTTTTTGCGGCACACATTTTTGCTTCTCGTCCACAGAGAATGATAACTGAGCTGGTACCGTTTTCCCGGTACCGATGTTCCATCGAGTATTTAGTTCAAGCTCAAACACACACAGAGGCAAAGCGCGGACACGTGACCTGCGATAGTCGTCCGTATTTGAATTTCCGCTTAAATAGCAACATTTTACCGGCCCAGCTCGTCTGCCTTTCTGAACCATTCTGCCACCACGAAACCGAGTCCTGAAGTCGAGCAGTCGCGAAGAGACTCTTCTCGGTTATGGGTATTACAAGCTCGCGCACACTGAGGAAGAAAAAACCCCACACGCACGCAACTAACACTGTCAACTATTTGAGCTTTGAACCAACAGCGGAAACAAACAGCGGAACGCGACGCTTTCAGTGGTGGGCGAGTTTCAAAAGCATCGTACACAAACACACATACCCATCCACCCAAGGGTATAACAGTGATAGAAAACTTTTGCCATAATGTAGCTTGCCCAGATCCCCAAAATCCAAGACCCACCCCCCCCCCCCCCCCCCCCCCCCCCCAACAAACGACCTATGACCAACGTTCACAGACAATCGCTGTTGTGCGGTGCAGTGTTGGATTTGAATTCACCAAACAGGCACAAATACTGGCACGTGGTGTCTCTGGAAGACACGCGGAGACAACAATCGGGCCACACCATTTAAAGCGAAATGGAAATTTGAAACTAAGTAAACTTCTTTGATTTCTTGCCAGTGTTTTTTCCTTTGCTCGCTTTACTTCTCCATCCAAACAGCCCCGAATTCGCTCACTTCGAACTCCTGCCTAGTCATGGTGCAAATTGTGTCATCGAACAAGTTTATGCGCGCAATTTTGGGAACTTCCCCTTTAAATACCTCCGGAGCGCATTAAATTGGACGTTTTATTCTAACGCTGGTAGAGGGTCGCCATTTGCTTGGCAAAACAAATGTGATTGTAATAGATCGACTGGTGGCAGCAAACATGGATGATGGCAGGATATTTCTAAGGTAAACAATACATTTTATCTTAAAAATGACTACCCAAGTTTGACGTCCGATAGCACTACACGTAGACCACCGTGTAGTACACGCCATCTGGAGATAAGAATCATAAAACACACCCAAAAGTTCGACGTTCCTTAACGCGCTAGTCCACGCTGATCCGGATAGCAAAGATCAACCAAACAGCATGCCAGTTGCCGTGTCCAGCGAGTTCCGGTCTGCACGTTTCCGAAGGCGTAGGACGAACAATCCATTTCCATTTCCTTACTGCCCCACACACACACACACATTACGACAAACGAGCAATCCGTTGCCTTACGAAAGCACTCTCCATCTCCGTACGGCAACCATTGTGCGTCATTTGGTCGATGGCCCAGAACGTTGAAATTCACTTTTGGATAACTGCCAATCATACGCACACGGGGAACGTGTGCCACAACTTCCTACTGGCCACAAACACACACAAAAAAGCAGACAAGCAGAAACAAGTCCCGTGAGCTTGGCATATGTTTTGTTCGCACCGGGGTTTAGCCGAGTATTAACAGCAGCAGCAGCAGCACTACACGTCGATCCGGGACCTTTCCGGTTCAGCAAAGATGGACATATGTCGAAAATGGGTGCCCTGGCTTTCAGCAGGTCGAACAGTAGGGTGAAAGACCCCTAAAAATCATTTTCGATCCTAATCGACTCCGATAAAATGTGAACCCCCGCGCTTCAACCTTCTAGGTTCTCTGATGTGCTCCCAGAAAAGCTGAAAATGCCGAAAATAGAGCCTTCTGTTTGCTGTTCTCCTTTACCCCACGTCGTTCGAGTTGTCATGCTCACTTTAATCCCTGCTGGATTGGATATCCGCTGGATAGATCTTGAATTCTCTTTGATTTTGGATCGATCGTTCTCAGCCGTGTTCATTGAAGTAGTAGTAGTAACTCCTTATTCATAAACATTCGCATTGATTTTTGCATACTGAGTGAGATAAGGCATAATCAGGCAAACAAATAACATAGACGAGGTCCAAAAATAGATTTGCCGAAACCCGGGATTGAACCGGGGACCTTTAGATCTTCAGTCTAACGCTCTCCCAACTGAGCTATTTCGGCTCCGTGTGGTTAATTTTGTCTCTCCGATACGATAACCCCAATCGAAGTCGAAGGTCAAAACCAATCTAAATACGATTACCCACCGTTGTTGCCCTTACAGTCTCAACTAAACCTTAATCGGGCCGGGCGTGCCATCCAGTGCATCGAAATGTATGATAATTGGGTTTTCGTTATGCGGAGTCCCCGTAAAGCCAAAATCATCACCAAACCGTGATGACTGTTTCATAAGCGTTTCGCCACAATCACCATTCCGCACAGCAAGCGATTTCTAATGCTATTAGCGCTTGCATCAGCACTATCACCCGTAATCGCGTGCAGCGTTTGATTGCCGTTCCCAAACGCGCTGATCAGACACAATAAATATTTATTTTTAGTACAAATCGAGTACAATTCTTCTTCAATCACTACTATTAACTCGCCACTTTCTACGTACCGCTGTGAAATTGTCCACCGGTTCGACACGCAGACACACCCCCGAACCAGTGGAATGTTGTGAAAATAAGGCTGGTAGAATTAGTGGGCACATTGTTACCCAACCCAACAGGTTGCTACAGTACGGGGCGAGAGAACCATTCGGTGACGGTTACGCGAGTTTTAGCTATTCCGACCATCACCATGGGCTACGAAAGCGCTTTCGCAAATCGGCGCCGAATCGATTGGCGCGCGAACCCTGTTCCGTTCCGGTCATTTGAAATAGAATGATCAACCCTTCACCGAGGACACGCGTATCGGGTGGAGCCGTGTGTGCGCCACAAAATTGGATGCAAAAATCCATTTCATCTCACGACTGTTTTTTGTACTATGGGGTGTGGGAAAAATAAAGATTTTTCCTGGAACTATCTCTCGCCAACAGCATCAAAGATTTGCAGGGCGTAGAATCGGTGTTGATATACATCATCGAAAACAAATATGTAACTTTGTTTTTGGCCGATGTCCGAAGCTCCCACTCGTAAGCGTAGAATGCAGCTGTACAGATGAAAGCTGATATTACTGTACGTGGGAAGTAGCTAATGAAGTAAATATTTGATATTTAGTATATTAACTTTCTGTGAAGGAGAGAGAGCAAGCCGTGAGTATGATTTGAAAAAAAAACACTTCACTTTGTGGCTTTTCCTAGTGGCTTTTCCTCAATTACACTTTCATTTAAATTTTATACTCTTCACAGCAAAAAGAGAGCTCAGCTTCTATCTATATTTATCTCACTTTCCAGTCCAATAAACTTCGATACAATTGTCCAATTTTCTCAACAATTCCGAATTCTTGCGGAATTGGTAACTTTATATCCAATTCATCGAACGATTCGCATGTGTTGCAGCATAATGATTTTCCCAGTACTTCACAACAATCGCACGTCAAACGGAAGCGGGGGACAAAAAAGATTTATTTTAAGCATTTTGTGTACGATTTTGATGATGAGTTCTACGTAAACGTATCACATCACAAATCGTTGGTAAAACGTTTCTCCTTCCAGCGAAGCTTCGAGCGAAGACAACGAACGACACTTTGATGTTCGAAATCGCACGCTCGCCGTGGTACATTGTTTGCTTCCAGGAATTGATTTGGCGTCCAAATTTTCTTATTACACCGAACAACTGCATTCATTCAAATTTTCCACCAACAGCACCAAGGGCGCCATGAAACCCCGTTGCTGAATGATTTTCTTTTCCTCTCTTTTCCTCTCCCGCGGCAAATAATATTCACATTCCAAGTTCCGATTTTCGATTGCACAGCGCACCGATGCCTAAAGTGGCACTTTGATTTGATTTTTCCCGAGGATTGAGCGTGGGCGGACCTCGATGGAAGCGATAGTATCACCAAAGAAACCAAAGCAAAAGGCTCTAAATATGCGAATGTGTCCTTAACGCGTTTTCCCGAGCCTCCCCCCCACGGCGATTGTGAATACATTCATATATTAGCATTGAAATTCAATATGCATGCGTGTTGTTCCGCTGTGGCGTAGTGACATCGTGAAGCCGGGTGGAACCCATCTCGGTTCCATTCCCAAGGTCAAACCAACCGGTCGGATTGCTGCCTGCCGGTACGACAATCAGCGTAAACATGCTCGGCAGTTGATAATGACGTGAGGAATATTGCCAAGATGGAAAGAAAAGCCCGACCGACTGTGACCGACGCGAACAATGTACAATGAAAACGGACAACATCACGTGGGCTTTGGGGCAATCCAAAGGGAAACTAATACAGCAACACGGGAGGCCACATTCCACATTCACACCCGGCAATCTGGTGTCCCGGATAAGGCTCGAAAGGCACGCGACCGAGTTTGGGCGGGAGATGAAAACGAAAGCACACGACAACAACCACGTGTGGCAGATTTATGAATGTCGTTGCTGGCTGGTACTGGACCCGGATGGGCTGTTCCTACAAGCTACCAAACTTTTCCCCACCATCCAAACATCAGCTGGCGAAGAAAAACGTGTAGGCCGTTGTTTCGTTGTTCTTATTGTTTGGAGGAACCTCATCTGCAAGATGTCGGTACCCGGTATGCCCTATCCAGCCGGATTCCGATCTCATTCTTTCCAAACGTATGGCAAAAAAAGAAGATATTTCTATCCAGCCGACTGAAAGCCACAATCCTGCACCTCGCACGTTCTGGTACACAAGAAACCAACAACGACTCCTTCTAGATGAGATGAATTGAGGGATACGGTTCTCGTGCAGCGCCTGTAACGCAACTACCGTTTGCATCGTTCCGCCTGGTGTGGCAGCATGAAAAATTACCTACTCTCATCAGCAGACTAACCTTCTGTACTATGTCCTACTCTCCACAGCTCTTCCCCACATGCCTCGTGTGTTTTCCGGCACGCACACTCTGAAGGAACAAACAGCACCGCCAGTGGATGTGGCCAATATTGATCAACGTTTGCCGGCTTCTTGATGAAAATCGACACTAAACAGCAGACAAACTCATCTCACAGCACAACAGCAACAAAATAAGAACCAAAGCAGGCATTTGCCGGTGCCAGCTTTTTGACGTTTAGTAACGGTGAAGCTTCGACCGATATACGCTAGATGGCGTAATCGCATTGCAAACGAGCTGATGTTGATTGAAATAATCCTGCACTAACGGGCAGCCTAAGGGGGGCAAAGATGCACCTACTCTCACAAATGCTGTTGCCTTGCTATCTTCCTAGCACCAAACCCACACACACACACACAGCCATATTACAAAATTGGCCCTCGAAGGGCAAAAGCTTATTTCTATCATGGCAGCAGCCCTCCTAATCAGGAATTCCGTTCGATGTTCTTATAAACACTAAATAAAAGTTCATTATCGTTTGATGAGCCCGAACGGCGGAGACCGTCGTGGGTGGGTGGGCACGCACGTGTTTGCTTTTCCAGTGCCCTCCAGGCGTTCGATGACTTTTTGGACGGTACGGCGATAGATTGTTTCTGTGTGCTTTTCTTTAGAATTTCGATGTACTTTTCTTTTGCCGGTTATTTAAACGTGACAAACTATTACCATGGAGAACGTCTTGGGTTTTTAGCCGAGATTGAGAAAATGCTTTCAAGTTGTTTCCTTTTTTGTGTAAAAATAATATTTTTTCCTGACGATACTTTCCAAGGCGTGATACGTGATACACATTTTACGCCTTTATACTGACTTTTCACTTTGCATTTTGCACGATAACTTGCCGATCCGATGCTCGCTTTCTGTGCGATGGTCTTGGGCACACTTACGTCAAACTTTCCGATGCGAATATGAAAGTCTTCCTGAAAGGTAATATTCTTTCCCGTGCGAAAAGTGAAAAACCGGCAGGAAACAAAACCTTACCCGTGTATCGTAAATGGTTTCGAAAAATTGACTTTTACCCCTTTTTTTGCTGGTGCTCTATAATAAGCCCACCAGGTATACTCTCGGCATACCACACACACACACACTTTCTATCTTCCATAATCGACCGTTTTGATATCTTTTTCCACCTTTCGCGGTGAAACTTTTCGTTTTTTTTGCCATCCATAGGAAAATGGAAACCTTTTTATGGAAGCTTTACAAACCAAAAAAGAAAAGACGACGACCGCAAATATCACTTCCGCTCTTTGATGTGCGGAAAGTGTGTTTTTTCTGTGATATGAACGGTGGATACCGGTTTTTTTATTTATATCCGGGAAAAGCAGATCGTGAACTTTGGGAGTAAGGTGTCGGTACCTCCATAATTGCGGGAAGAATTTCCATCCGCAACTTTCTATAGGCGGACTGAACGGCCATTGCCAGTCACTACATGTGTTCCTGGAATATACTTAACATCGTTCATCACGAACAATCATTTCAAAATGCTTAAGAAGCTTTTACAGCTAATAGATTGTGCAAAGTGATTTGGTTTGAAATTACCCAGAAATTTTTCGATGGACTAGTTTTTGTAAGGTGCCTATGGCATTTACGGCAAGTACCGCATCCAACCGAACCAATATATCTATGAACGCAACTGGAAGGACCGCCTTAACACGGCCAGACCGGGGATCCAATCGCACCCGTACCGTTCCCTCGTTGTGAGGATTTACTATCCAAATACGCAGTATCAATAGGTCTAGCAAGGCATTAGATGGCCGACATGACCTAGCAGAGGTCGATAGGCCAAGAAGAAGAAGAACCATCCAAACCAGCAAAGTATAACTACAAAGGTCAGCATTAGTGATGGTCTTTCGGAATTGCCTCGACAACTTCAGACCACCTTCAGGCAGCGACGATTTCTACTGCTGATTAGCGATTCTGGGTAGCACTTAACAGCTCTGGCCGTCTACGAACCAGTCCTCCTTCAGGAGTCGCTTCCCCTCACTAGCCAAACTGACTCCCTAGGTCGTTCCGTCAACAAGAAACTGATATCAAAGTATCTAAAAATGTGTGAAAGTTATGATCCTCTGCTTAAAAATATATTGTTTATCCAGTGTTTTATTACAAGGAATATTCATTTATTGATTTATTTATTATGACGGACCGTTGCCGTATACCAACTTTATTGTAATATCCTTCTTCCTAATAATTAATCATTCTGAATAATTCTTGTCGTCCAATTCTCATTGCAGAATATTTTGCACAGAAAACTTATATCATCGCACCTAAACAGCCAAGAACACATCCCAGTTCGAACGTCCAGTAAATGAGCTTAGGTGTTCAAAACCTCCCACAGCACAGATGTTTGTCAAGTGCTGTCCTTCATTCCAAGCCACCAGACTTACACCTGTACGCACAGGCACACATCACCTAGGAAAAACGCCCTGAACAGAACCTGGACCAGCCGGCAGTTAATGTATGCAAAAGAGTCGCAAAACATTTGATTCCACGCGGACTCGAGCTCTTTAAACAATTACGTACCCACATAATGAATTCAGCTCGGTCTCTCCAAACTTTGGCCAAGAGGGTTGGTTGTTCCCCCCCTGTGAATGTGCTTCAGCTTGAGAGATCGTTTTGAAATATTTTCGCAGAATTCGTTCCTCGAGGGACATGTGCATGCATGGTCTCAATGCTTCGTGGTTGGTCGGTTTGGTCATACTTCCTTTTTTTTTTTGCTGCTGATACCATCCTTCTTACTTGCTACGGAATGATGTCAAAACCCCCCATTTCGCTCATCACCTTACCAGAATGGTACCGGAGAAGCAAACAAACCGATCACTCGGTGGCCCATTAAAAGCTTCCTGTAACGAGTCGAAACTCGAAACCGAAGTGGTAGGATGGCTGAACACACAGCTGTATCAAACACACACACACACGTAAATGAAAGATAAATGTTGACCGTTCGGGGGCAAACGTACCAATATTGTTTCGAGAACGTGAGCACTCGCATTCGTGGCCATCCAAGATCGCACCTGGACCTGGTTCACCCATCACACGGCGCGCTGATACTAAGCGTTACCGAAATAAAGCTAACACCAGTGACACACGGAAGGTGATAGGTGTTCTCAGCGTGGAAAACACTGCACTAGGTGACAAGTACCACCAATGGAGGACCACAGGTACACCGCCCTCCACAATCCCGGATGGTATCCCGATCCCACAGCGCACACACACACACACATCCAGATAGTAAGATGAGGAAGCACCAGAGCGTGGTGGACAGTTTAACGCCTGAGGGTGGTTCTTGGTTTATCCAGAGCAAGGTCCACCGGAGGATGACGCTTCCTTGGTTTTGACCTACAAACTTCTCCCGCTGAAGGCCATTAAAGCGAACGTTCTACTCGGTAGTTTGCTGATGTTCGTACCCGGCAAACACCGGCCCGACCCGGTGGTTGCACCGCCCATCCTTGAGGGCTACCGCTAACCTGCCATACTGAGCTGCTGCTTAAATAAACTGTAAGTATCTAGCGCTCCGTAGCGTGTAGGATCTCCGGTCCGGTGTTCCTCTTTTGTCCCTAAATTCAGCAAACCGTGGACAGCAAAACCCGCACACCACATAAAGGCCAGGTGTTCTCAAGGGAACAATAAAATACCAGGGCTCCCTTTCCACAGCAGTCCCGGTTTTCCTGGTTCTCCAATCGCCAACGGTTGAATATGTGCCATGCAGTGTTTATCCAGCATCCCGATCAAATTAGTTCCACACCGGGACAGACAAAGGGCGAGAGCTGGCGTCCGTCCATTCACACGACCATTTGCAATGCCACACAGCAAACCGAGGGCATTTTCTTTTGCAACATTTTTGCCTTTGCCCGGCTGCAATTGTTAACGGTTGGCGCGTTTGGTCAACCTTCGTGTCAGCACCGTGGTCTCTGGGGTTTCTTACACCGGGCAGGAGCGTGATAAATGGATGCTTCCGGCATAGTTCACTCGGGCCGATGCAATCAATAGTTACACTTTCAACAACACGTTCACACTAGCTTCCGTGCCGAGGTCTGGCACACTCGTGTGCTAATACACTCGGAAATGCATCCCGGGCTGATGCATTATTCATCACCACTTACAGTGATACGCGTTCGTGAGTGGTACATCTCATCCGGTGTCCTGTTCGGTGTCGTTTTCGCTCTCCCACTTGGAGAGTCATTAAATTACGGGATTTTTCCGTCTGTTAGAATTTCCTGCGATAGCTGCAATCGTTAATCACAAGAGCCACTACCGGAAAGGGTTATACTAATGTTAATTCGATTTAGCAACAACGTTTGAAATGAATTTAAAAAGCTTCGTCAATATAAAATTAGCCGTAACAAAGGGTGCTAATTCGGAGCCCTTTGGCACAACTTCCGTACCCTGCCAAATGTAAACACCAAATCTAGTTAGCAGCTTGTGTTCTCGGGAGTCTGTGTTAACCGTTTACTCTTTCCTTTCGGTGCTTCCCGCGAAATAGCTTCCATTGCTTTCCACCCGAGGGCGCCACTTTTGAATTGGTAAACGAGCCTGAAACAATCGATAATGAGGTTTGCACAACCGGGATCTGCGTGTTTCTTTTTTCCTTCGCTTCTCATATTCATGTAATGCAAATTCAATTTTCACTTCATGCGATATTAATGGGTCAAACAGTGTTTTGTGTTACAAAAGGGGGAGGAGCCCCAAATAAAGCTATAAAGTGGAGCCCCCTTTTTTTACAACAAAGCACCGTGTGCGTATGCAAAAGAGCACACCGAGAGTAGAGAATTAGGGCAATTTAAATGCATCAAGGTGTGAGCGGTGCTTATCAGCGATGCGATAATTATGTAACTGTTGCGTAAATGTTGCTTTCACAGTTTATGCGCTGACCGGCCGGTGTTGGTACGCTGCGTTGGCATTAAAATGGGGTATTAAATGTCTAGTCAAAAGTTTATACATGCTCGGTTAGCATGTCTGTGCTGGGTCGTGTTAATAACAGTTTTATTCGTAGAAAAATACTTCTTTCTTTTTCTGGTAGCATTTGTAAAAGAAGTTCTAGTTCTTTATCCTTCCATTCAAAGGTTTAGGCAAAATTGAGACACAATTCTGTTTAGTTTCTGACGCTGAAATAGTAAATCCTGTCCATGAAAGATAATTCTATTGTATATAATTATCAAAAATACATTTTAACCTATAATTAATCTTATTCCATCTTTCTAAAAAAGAGAAGAATATTTTTTTAATAAATTTGGATGACACAAATAAAAATTATTTATTGCACCTTAACTAACCTCCTTCTTTGGGACTACAATCTCGGAAGCTTTCCTGCCTGCCTGTGCTGGTTTCCTAGACTTAGTTTTTCCGTTGCTAGATAGTTAGTCCTAGAAAACGAGGAGACGGTTCAGGCGGGACTTCATATTTGTGGTGCCGAGTAAAGATCGGCGCCGCTACCGTCTCTGCACCGAACCAGACGGATAACAAGGACCTCAAGCATTCTTTCGTGCCATCCTAACAAACCAAGCCACATGGCGGGTGAGCATATGTTTTGCAACAGTCTCTTCTTCTTTTTTGTCCTAACGACCTCTTAGGTCGTGCCTGCTATTTCTGTCTTATTAGAATTAATGATACCACAATCCTCCTCATCGGGGAACGGCCAAGATGGGATTTGAACTATGGTTCTGCTGTGTGAAGATCGGCGCATTCGGATCGCCCCGATAACCGGACCGATTTCGTAAAAGTATTTCGTCTAAAATAGTACACCTTAAAATTAAGTATTAGACTATCAATCGATAATGAGAAAGAAAGATAGGAAAATTGCGTTCGAGTGAGAAACATTTCCACTTTACATAGCTACACATTGAAGTGCAATTTGAACCAAAACATTTTGTTCGACTAGTGATTCTGTTGAATAGCATATCCTTCACCGTATAACAGCGCCTTTCAATGCTCTTTGGGATACTCAACAATTTTACGAACAATAAATTAAGCGGTGCGTATTCACAAGAGCACGTTGCGTTGAGTTATTTACTTTCGTAGCTGGTCCAGTTGCTGCGTACGCATCGGAACTGCTGCACCACGAGCACAATAAGCAACGTTCGGCAACAAAAATCGCAAATGAGATGAAGCCATCGAGCACGTGCTATTATAGTGCCGGAAAATAAGGGCGAAATACGTTTCGCTTCACCGAGGCGTGTGGCTACAGGGTGAAAATTTATGCCTCAATAATCCATCTCCATCGTCATCTCTCTATATTGACCCCGTACCCCGTGTATCGGTCAGCTCGGAAACAAAACCACGCAACTGCATCCAAAGTGCGAACCACAGTTTCAATCAATTTTAATTACTGTTTGAAAAATTGCTCCATCTCGGCCACCCAGCGCACGGTCCGTCGTTAGTTTTTTGAGCTCTGACGTGCGAACGGTGCGTGAGTGAAATGTTTCACCATTTTGCTTCGAACCAAAGATTGCTTGGAGCCCTCCGGACAGAGAGAAAGAGAGAGAGAGAGAGAGAGAGAGAGAGAGAGAAAGAAAACTCTCGGCAACACCAAAAATCCAACGAATTGGGTACGGCCGGGAAAAACAACAACATAAGAACCGTTTCGCGCCCCGGGACACGCCAATCGGCCAACCCAAACATACACACAACGAGGCTCGGAAACACAACACACGAGACGAGGAATAATTTGAAAAGTTTTAATTAAATTTATTCATTGTGCGACGTTTTGTGTTGGAAAGAACCCCTTTTACGGACACTCCTTACCGTCCCTTCGACTGCCCGCGACTGTTGACTTCACCTTGGTACACTCTCTCACTCTCTTTCCAACCCACAGTCACACAGGATCTCTCTTGCTCTCCAACAACGCATACAAACCCCATCTCACAATGCATCCAACTGCATGTGAGGCACTTTAGTTTTGTGGGATTCTGAAGCCAGACCCATTTCAATTCAACCCCCCCCCCCCCCCCCTGGCCCCCTCCAAAAATGTTGTACATATTCCCCACCAGGGCGACATACCAGTTGCCAAACCGACCGGAGTGCGCATAATTAAGAGTAAAAATCATGTCAACACAGCAAGGTTTTCAGTTCTCAGCGGGCGTGTAGTTAATCGCACCCTCACCCAACAATTGGCCACACCAAAAAAAAAAGTGAAAACTTTCTGAGCCCAACTCGGGAAAAGTTCCTCCGTTCGGTAAAATGCTTTGTCTAGTGTAACTATAGCCACCGCCAGCATTAGGGAAAAAGCATGTTCAAACTGGGAGAAACTATTAATTGCAGACATTTATTATCACCAGCGTGTATGTGTGTGTGTGTGTGTGTGTGTGTGTGTGTGTGTGTGTGTGTGTGTGTGTGTGTGTGTGTGGATGTGTTGTAGGCGGATTTGTAGGGCAACAAATCCCTTTTTTGCCGTTGGCTTTGTTGCTTGTTGCTGCCGCCGTGATGGTTTGGATGCCATTTCGTAAATTCCACCCAACAAAGGATGCTTCAAACCAAATGTGAGATGTGTAATTTTCCAACCCACTACACTACAACACTTCGTCGACGAAAAGTTAGGCTGAAGTCAACTTATCCCTCCCAACATTTTTCCTCTTTGCTTTGCCCCAAGACACTATGTCAAAATGTTAGCCTTCCCGTAGCAGCATGTAAAGTATTGTAACTTATGCCATTGAAATTCATTCTGGTGACAGCTGTTTTTACGACAGGGTGGAAAGGGTTATGGGATGCTTTAACGGTGGGACAACTGCACACAGTAAGATGCTGCAGATTGAAGACACCGTGTCAACAAACGGTGTCGCTCCGTAACGTATCATTTGCTAATTGGGTCAGTATGGAAATGGAATCGCTTAACTATTGGCTAGAGTCCAGCTGCTGCAATTATTGCTGGCATGCTAATGTGCTAGAAAATTTGATATGTGTTGCTGGTGTGTTGTTTCAATTACCTTTTTCGGGGGAGTATGGGTGATTTGCATAATTAGTATTTTATAATTTCTAATACAATGTGGGAAAGGCCAGTGCCGTTTCTGGTCCAGAAAGACCAGGCAGATCGAGCAGTTAAGGCGCTCAACTTTAAGAAGGTATTTATTTTGAGGTTTATGCACTATGCTTTTGACTCATAATTGCTACTGCTGCATGTTCCTTTACGTTTATTTGCACTGCAAAGATGTATTTAGTGATAAAATTAATATTTGTCATTAATGAAAACTGACGAGAAACTATTTCTGGAATGTAAAAAATGTTGCATTACTAAACAAAAGGTGTAACTTTTTTATTGATTGTTTTACTTTAAAACGATTAATTGGTTGATTTTAAACGACAGGATTAAGTGTTTTTTTTTTTTTGTTAAACCTTATTGATAAATTTAAATTTAATTTTCAGAAAACAGCAATCTGGACAGCACAAACATTTGCCTGCGTACATTGTTTCTCAAACTGCCCACAAAAACAAGATTTGTTTTTAAAAAAAGGTTAGAATGGGTCAATTTGCTGCAATTAATCAGATAGATTTCTTGTATTTTGGAAAATATCTATTTAAACTCAGAAAAGAGTTGTAAAATGAACACTTATACTTACTTATCCTTGTTACTGAATTAGCATTTCGAGAAGAAACCCCTGCTTTGCTAAATCAAAGCGTAAGCTAACTATGTGAATAAATTTATAACAAAAAAAAACTATTCCCTTCCGATTTGGGTCCGAATCTATTTATCCAATCCCTAGTCCCTAGCAAACGTTAATCGCCGTTACATAAATGCACTATTAAAGTGTCCTTAAGTGCACGCCGTACTTTGCGCCAATAGCAAATGCACATCCATCATCCAGCGTCGCAGTGTGCATCACACGAAACCGCCCAAAAGCGCATCGTCTTTGGGTGCTTTCTCTCCGCCCTTGCACACACACACAACTTGCATTCATTACCCTATCAAACGTGATGAGATTGAATCCCGTTTGAAAATATGTTAAAACTAGTGTCGTTAAACTTTACTGCTGCTCCGAGCTCGAGCAGGAACATCAACTAACCGGTAAGCGAAATGAGTAATGGCACTTGATGACCATCCTTACAACCGTCCATTTACCTGGTCAGTGCATTCTACATTGGCCGAGGTCCAGGTCAAAAGACTGTCCAAAAGTTTAATAAGCACCGATAGCACCAGACCGATGCGCGAAGTATAAAACTCGAAGCGAGATCTTTAACCTTGCATCTTACAGAAAACACTCAACCGATGTGTGTGTGTGTGTGTGTGTGTGTGTGACGTTTCTATTAGACCAAACCCAAAAAAAAGCAAAAAGGACGATAGTTTAAACCTCCCCCATGGGTCTTAAATCCCATCCGTGCACCATCAAAAACCCTCGTTTCTTGAGCTGATGTGCCAGTAAAAAGTCTCCACCGCTAATCGCAGCTCAGGGCGGTGAAACTTTTGCCCCGATGGAAGTGATGTGTCTGGGCCAATTTCCGTTCGTCTAGCAACGGACAAACTATCGGCCAATGTACTCCCCCCCCCCTTCCTTCTACGAGTGGAAAGATCACCAGTTCGCAAACTTTTATCCTTTTCCCTAGCGAATTGCTTCAAAAGAGCACACCCTCCAGGGAACGTCAAGCGCTGTGACTTCAGGCGGTCAGGGTATCACATCGATCGATCGGATTCGTCTTATTTTGGTGCGGTCACACTTAATTGAAAAGTACGAACCAAATTGAATTACATTTATCACCCATTCACGCGCAAAAATGAACAGTTTATCTTTCCTTTGTGGCGGAGTCACTTAAACCGCTTCTTGCGGGACTTGTTCGCTCCTAATCAACGGTCTTGACGTTGAAAGCTGCTAAGCGCATCAAGCGCATAATGCAGTATACCTGTAACGACACTGCTTCAAGACAGTTTTCTGGCAAGTAGCTTTTACTCCTAAAAATGGAACCTCTTGGAAAAGCCATTATTGTACCAGCAAAGGACTCACTTCGTCTACAGGCAGCGATTCAATGTCGGCAGTAGTTCTACGAAATTGACGCTGGATAACCGGTCACATGTCAGCAGTTAACTTGCGGAATTGCATTGAGATGTTTCTATGAAAAGATTTCTCAGAATGAAGAGAAGAATGGTCAGAGCGAGTGACTTGGAGGACTGAAAAAGGGAGCATTAGGAAAGCACCAATCAATCACTTCCACGAACTATTTCCTTCGGTACGGTCCGATCGATGGCTGATGGTTTAATTTCAATAGAATTATATTTTGCAGTGATAAAAGAATTTAGATGTAAAGATATCTTTTGGGAAGAAAAAGCGCAACTGCCTCGTTCAACTAGGAACTTTACTCCAATTTAATCTACAAAAAATCAACAATAAAGTACAAATTACTCCAACAACCTCTGGTGCATTATCTCCTTCTTTCAACAAAAAAGCAAACATTTCTGCGCTGGACAACTTTTGTCCCCAGTCAGGTGAATGTCCAGCAATGCGACAAACGATACGTTTCACCGCAGCAGGACATTCGCATACCATGTTCACATTCTGCAAGAAAATCGACCGCATGGAAAGGATTGCCAGCGCAAAGCTACAACAGCAACCAACAAAAAATCCCATTAAACACCCGTCAATGGAGTTCCGAGCGATGGGGAAGCTTTGAAAAGCTTCCCTTTCGCTTGCTTCTTATTTGATCGGTTCGTTTGAAATGGGAAGGGTTTTTTTTTTGTACTTTTCTTTTTGTTGTAGTGTAGTAGAGTTACAATTTAATGTACCTCTTTCTTGCACAGCTTGTAATGCTTTTGTGTCGACATTTTCTTGTTTTTTTTTTGTTGTGTTCAGCCCTTTCATAGACTTGATCACTTGAATTGCTTGTACGGAGAACATTATATCTCGTACCTCATTATGGGTGGTGGTACGAAAATCTGGGCGAAAAAGGGGAGGACAATAATTAATCAATGTTTTCTGCAAGGTTGTAGCACGTTTGGAAGGAAGGTGAAACGTTTACAACAATGTAATTTCGCATGTTCTTTTCCGTGTACTGACTGACGAGCACATGCACGCTGTACATGATAGCTGTGAGTGGTTGTAATGACGTTCAACACTGGAAGCATGCTTCGTCATTGTAACAATTGGGAATTCGAACCAATTTTTTAACATAACCACTTCTTTTTTGGTAGTTGAAATAAGGCTAGAAGTAAGATAGAGTCTCATTGTGTAAATATTTAGTCTTACTGTGAAGTGGAATAATTCCACTAGGTTGAATCGACTATCATTTATCTATTATATTTTATTCTTAATTTTTTTTGCTGAATTTCTGTATCAATCATTTTATTTTTATTTTTATATTTTAAATATTTTAAAGTTATATTTTGGAATACAAGCATCGGTAATTTATGCTTATACGAGGCAGTGCGGATATCGAATCCAGTTATGACAAATTAAAGAAATTTATCCTAGTAAAACAAATAATACCTCAAACAACTTTTTTTATTTATTGCCGACAGCATGGCAGCATTGCTTAAAACTAAATTATAAAATAGGACACAGTTCGCGCTTGTTTGAAGCCATTTTCTTCTCAAAATCGTGATAGGGTACCGTTTCCACCTTGGGTAACAAGTAGAGCCAGTGATCCTCCAGCACTCTACTTTATACCATTTGCTCGGTTGAACTGAAAAATAGACCTCAGGGAGGCATATACCTTATATTAGACCACCAAGCACCTCGTACTTTTACACCGGTTGAATAGTATCACAGTTACAGGATTTTGACAACTAACCCCTTTTACTTGACAGGATATATCTTGAACTAGATCTTTATCAAAATATTATGTTCTATTTCTAGGGCTAAGTCGGGCTAAACAGTATAATGATATGGAAAGAAAGAGAGAGAGAAATTTATACATATTGCTATATTATTTCCAGAGCGGCAAAAACGCACCTAAAAATATTCCAGAAAAGCTCTCAAAAAACCGGTATGGTTTTTTCAATTCCTTTCTAATAAAAAAAACAAATTTAAATTTAGATCTATGAAGCTAGCTTTTTCCTACGGTTTATTGACAGCGCCTAACTTTGGTTTGATTTCGAGTATTTTTGACAGTTTCGGAGATATTTTTATTTGCTTTCCAGAGTTTTTGATTGATTCTCAATTATGGAGATTGTTAAAAGAAAATTCGCCTTTTTCCAATAAAAATGTTATCCCTCCATCATTTCTATAATAGGGTCATTAGCGCTATATGTTGTTGATTTTAAACTCTGGTCGTAATAATTAAATGTCCATGTCTTAGTTCTCCATGTCCATGTTCTTAATAAATTAATAGAGCAAGGAAGTTATTTTTCCATGAGAAAAGGGGCGTCAATAATTCCGCTTTTTCATACTCTTAACAAATAATCTGACCAAAAAGGTTAATATTTGTTTCGCATTAAACAACATTTGTTTTTCGGAAAATGGATAATCATTAAAACTTATTTACCCCTTCAAACAATACCACACCGAGCGTATGAAATATAAGCACTCGCAGGCTCGCTCCCTCGTTCCTGCCATAGCGTTACAATGCCATCCTAAACTACACCCAACAATACACCATTTGACTACAAACTTAAATGCCAACAATTCAACCATACGTTCCCGTACCGATCGGTCCTATCTCCCCGTTGCCATCCACTAGAAATCGTAACGTTCCAACCAAAAATAGGAACCGACCATCAACCGTCCGTTCTCCTCCGTGTCGCTACACCCAGCGGACAATCAATGTGCGGAAATCTGGGCACAGTAAATGTGCAGCAATTAGGGAAGGAATTCGCACTGCCACTCGGCGCACATTTATTCCATTTGCGCGACAAGTCGGCGTCCGTTTTGCGAACCGTTCCAGCAAAAAAAGCAACAGCTGGAACCACGATGGAACGAGGCAGGCAGATGAAGCGAAGGGAAATTGAATCACGAGATAACGAAGGAAAGTTTAACCAGTTGCAACGATTTTCGCTCGACAACAACACTCTTCTGGTGGACTTTTTTCTTCCTCTCTCTCTCTCTCTCGCTCTTCAAACATCTAGTGCTTCCTGGCCACACTCGCAACAGCAAAAAAAGTGACAGCGATGTGAAATGCACTTTCCAGGAAGCAGCTTTTAGAATTATTCTTTCCCCCCACCCCACCGGTCCGGAAGCACTAAAACTGACAGAAAGTATTTGTGTGATTTGGGCAGTTAATAAACTAACTGTGTGTGTGTGTGGCGTCAAAAGTGGGTAATTTAAAACTTTGAAACAAAAGGACCGATTTAGCGCCGTTACATACAAAAGCTAAATGGATTGTGAATGCATACATTTGGTGGAGAAAGTGCTCGAAACCCATGTATATGGTCTGTGGAAAATGGTGAAATCCGACTTTTCCCGCCAATTGGCAACTTGGACGAGCAGGTGATAGGGGGAGAGAATTGTGCCAGAGGTGAATGAAACTTTTCAACAATTTCTGGCGCAACGCAGCACAATCTTTCCGACCCGATGCATCATTTTAATGAGAAACAGCTTGGTCGGCGGAGCGAATTGGCGAGCGAGGGGAGAAGATATTTTGACGCATCCCGCATCCCGGGTAACGAAATGCCGGGCAGGCTCGTTAGACCGGGAACGGCAAGCCAATCAACCGCGAACCGGGCTGCAAAATTCCGTAAGTAGTAGCGCCACTGGAGCGCCAAACGTCATCGATACGGCCGACCGTTCGAGGATACCGCCTGGTTGTCAACAAATTTTCCAGTAATCTCCGGTAATGATGCTGGAAAGGTGAGCAAGAAAAGCATTCATGTGCGCCACGGGGCGGTAAAGCAAAAATTCGAACAATGGCGATAACGGCAGATGGCAAAATAATAACATCAGACTGCCGCGCGGCTTCCGTTCCGCCGCAGTACCTGCGTGGTTCGATTTTCCATACCAACGAGCATCGACCGGTCGAGGTCGGGGCGCGCGGGAAAAACACGGGAAAGGAAATGGAACGAAAAAAAAACAGACGCTTTTTTCTCGCTTTTTCCGTTTGCTGAAGTGGAACAATTATTTATACACCCAACCGAAATAGCGAAATGACGCGGAAAACAGTACACATGCTCGTGTTTTGATTTGTAAAATTTTCCTCTTATTCCTTACTTTATGCGGGAGCAATCGATCGACTGGTTTGTACCGTAACGAGCCAATGGTTGAAAGTTCCCAACAATTCTTCAACTGGCTCGTTTGGTGCTATAGAGTTCAGAAGATACTTTACGCGGATATTAAATATCTCCTCCGGCGATAGCTTCACAGCCACAGACGGTAGAAAATCATGAAGCTTACCTTGTTTTTCTTCCATACGCCATCAGACCACCACGCGTTTCACTAATGATCGCTTTGTCACGCCAGCTGTCAAAAGTTTCCAAAAACGGCGCTACCACTACCAAGACACGCGAGCAGGAAGAACCCGGCAACTTTTCCCCGGGAAATTAATCATCGTATTTAATCGAGCTCGAGAAGAAATTTTACAGCAGTGATTCTTTTCTCTTGTTTTTCTTCCATACTTCCATAACAAATTAATAAATCTTGCCCCGATGTCCACTTCCGCCGCGTACTGCGATCGATATACCGAAATTGACAGCAAATGTCAAGCGTAGGAGATGGATGCTACCCGGGCGCCATCTGGCGGAAACGGTACGCAAGGCGTCATGGAAACGTCATGTCGCGTAGAAATGTTTCTCCAGCGCTGACGAACGACGTGGGTAGCTCCATGATTTAGGGCGGTGGTACACAAATCAATTCGGCTGCATCCTTCAGAATTCAGTTTAGCAATTTGTTTGACTTCGTACTACCGGCGCCGGGAAATTGAATTCGAAACTTACGACGACAGGACACGACATAAAATAAATCAAAACCGACCCCGTTTCCCCGATGCCAACTGTGACCGGCCGTTGTGAGATGATGATGAGCTGCAGGAACCAATTCGTTGCTGGGGTCAAGTGAGCGGAATTGAGTGGAAGCTAAAGAAATGAAATCTCGGCGCGAGAAAGGGTGCCTACCGAGGAACGATCCAAGGTACGGTACGGTTCGATAGATCAAAAATTCAATAGTCAAATAAGCAGTTCCTGTAAAGTTGCCATGCGGGCCTAATGTCTTTCGCTGATGGGAAAGAGTGAGAGAGAGAGAGAGAGAGAGATAGATAGAGAGTGAGAGAGACAGCATACACACACATGTTGATTTATTCATGTTCCATAGCACCCGCAAACCGTTCGAGCAGATACACATACTATATTGTGCAATACCAATTCGATTGGTTCCCGGAAGCTGGTCAGCATTCAAAGAGATCCTTGACTGGAACTGGATCCCTGCAACTCCAAAAAAGAAAACCGGTGAGCTCTAAAAACCACCGACAAGACGAGCAAGGTTGCCGCCTGTCAAAGTGGGGAAAAAGCCTGAAATATTTTCCTCGTCACTTGGGGCTTTCGCTGCATGCACGTCCTCTGCATCGTTGCTTCCGGAAGTGCACCATAGCATCCATACTTTGGATTTGGATTTTTTTTGTAACATACTCCAGACCCAGACTGGGGCCGCACGTAACGAACGACACATGTTACGTATTATGTCCAGTGCATAAATCTTACCAATCTTCTGTGCCAAGCGTTCAGCTTCCCGGTCGCAGCCAGAATTCATCCGGCTCCGGGTGTCAGTTTTGTGGTTACGGTTCAGATCATCGTTCACCTCACCTCCGAAGACGAGGTTCCAACCCGCTCCCTTCACGCCCAAGTTCACCTCCTCACGGGTTTGTGTTTGTAGTGACGAGAATGATGATGTTGTTGTTGAGGACGACGTTTCGATAGTCAGCCGTAGTGGAACCACATCGGGACACATACGTTCCCCACCCCCCTCCCTCTTCCCCCCAAAAGCAACCGGATCGGGCAAGGATTTTCCTGCTCCAAGCCGGGGCCGTTTCTACCTCCCATTTTTTCCCATTACACTCGCCCGGTAAATAAATAATGAGTCACACATTCGCCTTTGTGTTGAACCACTTTTATCCGTCTCTCTCTCTCTCTCGCTCACTTAGCGCTCATAGTCTCTAAGCTTTTGGTAGAGTAGGTAAAGTGCATGGGCTTTGTTCTGATGATTTTCGATGCCGGTGACCATCTGCAGTCCTGTTCTGTTTTTGTATGTCAGGGAGTCTGCTGGAGAGTTTTAAAGAAGCAAAAAGACAGTGTTGAGGCTCAATTCGAAGCTTTAAAAAAATCGTTACCAAACCTATGGAATAATTGTTTATGGTTGGGATATTATTTACGAAAGTTTGTCCCAGTGACTAGAATTGTACAATTCAGTTTAATATTTTATGAAAGCCTTAGGAAAAATTCCTCGTACCGTTAGAGCGTACGGAATAGTGAAGTATTTACGAAAACAATTTTTTTCGGTTTTAAGCCATCGATGAATAAGACTTAAAGTTGTTTAGTAATCTTGATAAAGCAAATTTCTGGTTATTGCTAGCGTTACCTCATCCTGCAATGCCTTAAACAGCAAAGGAAATGTATCCAACTAACAACTAGTGACGCAAATGTCACATTCCCACCCGATAGTTGATCTTTCAATTTGCTGGTACGAAGAAAAACCCTACTCCATAGGGTTTTTGCTTCCTTCTTAAACCATGCCAACGTGAGGATGATTTTCCCCGTTCGGTACCTAGATTTTTCATTCTTTTAGCGCATCTCAAGCTCCCCTTTCTTTTGCTATTATTTTACACTACAAACAGAACATCAAGCTGCGTACCCTGTTCATACAACCATGTTCTGGGTATTTATTTCCGTAATCATCCCCTGTTATGTATTGTCATTTCGTTGGCTACACGGAAAGCAATGTAACATATCGCATTTATTCGCATCACCTTTTTTCCTCAAAGCTGTAATCCAACTTCACCGGAAATACTGGATGCTGTTATCGACACGGTACAAGAAAGTATACATTGCATGAATTACGTATGCTGCTGGTTATAGCTGGCCCAAAAGCCCAATACCTTCGCAGGATTTAAGTCTAAAATTATCCTTTTATCTGGAAATGGCATTCCGAGCAAGCCTTTTAGTCCTGATTTTGTTTTTGGCAGTTACTTGAAATGAATATTTAACCGTTTGCTTTCGGAAGTAATGATGGTCCCACAGTTTCCCGGAATTAGTAAGGTATTTTTTTAAATTGGTAAACCTTTATTTATTGAATGAAAATGACCTAGAAGATTTAGGACTATTTTTATCCTCAAAAAATCGTATGTTTCTTCCCCATTGTCATGAGGTACCAGGCGTCTCCATTGGTGCGATCTTATTTATCTGAAGCAGAGTTTAAAAAAAAAAGCAAAAGGCGGGTAAAACAAGCCAAAAAAAATCTAATAAGCAGAAAATAATTATTTAATTATTTATCATTATTTAATAGGAAAATTTAAAAAAATCCTTGTGACATAAATTGAATCATAATTAATCAGAATTGATTGAATGAAATTAAATACAACCGTTAGCATTACGACAAATAATGCTAGAAAACAGTACAATTACAACCAAACCAAGCGCAAAAATCCCCAACTCCTACCAAGCATCTTTCAACCTCTCCTGCCCAGTATATTAAACTCACATTGCTTCGTAGAACGCTATTAGATTGAGTTACTAATACTCCCACCGGTGCCATGCCGACTCAGGAAACTAAACTACTCATACCAACCCGGGTCATCCGGCAATAAGATCGAAAATCCTATTTTCAACCCCTGCTTTTCCCGTGGCCTTTGCTGCCACACCCTCCCCTATATGGATGATTCATACTTTCCTCCTGCTCACCGTTACCAATTGACCAATCGCCATACATACAATAACCGTCCGTCACAATCACCAGAAAAAAAAACAAACCCCCACAACCAAAGCCATCCCCCAAGAGCGTAAAAGTTTTCCAATTCAATTTCAACCATTTTCTCACCATTGCCAATCAAGCCGGACCTATCCGGCTCCCAGTGGAACACGTTTCGGTACATTCCGAGAACCAAACATTCGGTTCGTCCATCCGTGCCGGCTTCATACCCCCCCCCCCCTACCCCCCACCCCCTTACCCCCTACGATATAGAGCTGCTTCTCATAAACAAACAAAAAAGGTAAGGACACGGGATATAGGAAAAACATGACACGTTGGGCAGAAGGCAACGATACAAATGGTGCTAAAGTTTGTTCGAAAGCGCAAGCCAAGACAGAGCGAGAGAGAGAGAACGCGTGAAAGAGAAATCACATCATGATCAAACTGCTTCCAAACAAAATCTTCATTCCATCTGAGTGCGCGGGAGGAAGAAGCACCTAACACAACAACAAACAAAAAACATCCCCAAACAACGACCAACAATGGCGTCAGCACAAGAAAAATCAAATCAAGCGCGAAAAGCATCATTTATACACCTCCCAGCCCGACAAAACCACCGGCGCACAAGATTATTGTCCCGCCTCAACACACAGCTTTTACTCCAACCGATCGTGAGGTGCGATCGGTGAGAAGGGACGACGACAGGGAGCGATGGCGTGAGGGGAGGGAGAAATTATCGTCAGCCCAAGATTCCACGATACCAGGGCAACCTGACGCGCCTGACGATGACTTATCGGATGCGAGCTCTTCCCGGGCCCGGGAAGACACGTTTACCGTGCCGAAAATTCTTGGGACGCTTTGTGAAGCCAATGAAGTCCAAAAATGGTAGCACCCGTCGCCAGCCGTGTGTTTGTGTGTGTGTGTGTGTGTGTGGGACGCCCAAAATTGAGGACAGAGCATCGAGGCGAACCTAATTTCGCTTCCCTGATATCATGCAGACACCGATAATGGGAGACAGGAGCACCAGCGCTGGGTTGGAACTCGGGTCCGGAAAAAAAACCTGGAACGAGGCGGGCAACACTCGGCAGAAGATGAATGACTTCCCTGGCCCGGGTTGTACCAATTTCACCACTTTTTCTGGTGCTCTCTTGCCCCACGTTTGCCATTGATGAGGTCGGAAGCTGCCTCTGCTGACTACTTACCTACAGCTCCAGTCCAGGTTGGGAACGGTTAGCACAGTTAAAATGAGCCGACAAATTGAAGCCTTGAAGCTTACCGGGGAACTTTAACATACCTTTGTACATGTTTAGTGTAAAATATTTGCATGCACTAATAACCGAGCTTTACCGGATTTAACTTTACAAGTAAGGTAGCTACCAGGCAAAGAATTCAAAGGAATCGTATTAAGTCCAGAACACAAATGACACTTGCCATCTGTCCTGAAGTCTATTGCGGTTGTGTTCAGTTCTCCTTTTTATCATAAACAGAAATTTATCCTCAAAAATATTTAATACATCAGGTACGCCAAATATCACCCCGTCTCTAGTCCAAACTCCATTCAAAAAGGAACAGACTGTCAACAAACCATCAAACCGTGCCTGGCCAACCTGTCTATCCGCACAAAACCGGTCACGGCTGCCGATGGAACCGACGGTAGTCAGGACGCCTGGTGTCGTCCAATTAATTCCAGCCCAGGAAACATTTTGTCCCTTCGTTCAGCGGCCCGTCTTGAAAGACTTCTCAAGCTCCCCTTCCCAGAGAGCTACACACACACACATTTCGAGTTTCGATGAAAAGCGTATCGTTGGTCCACACGTCGGAAACGTATGGCTTGCCGTCGTTCTTTACATACCGAGGCGCCAAGGCAAGGGACAGCGTGCATGAACAAAGGACCACAATTAGATGTTGTGGACGGCTGCATCCATCCATCAAGGAAGAATATGCTCCTCCGAAGGGCATATGCTGGAGAAGCAGTCGGGGCGCTAAGAAAGTGAAGCAAGTACACTCCGGATCTAGGTCGGTCGAACGTAGGTGCTTTGGTGGAGCTTGGCTTCGCAGCAAGTGCGTGACCGGTCTTGTCCTTTTCTTAGGAATCTTTTGGGGCAAGTGAAGGAGGTTTGAGGAGAAGTTACAAGCGAGGGGGAGCATATCGGATGAGTTGACAATTTATTTCCCAAATCAACAACACGGCCCCTGCGGAAAAACAGGGGCAACATGAACAACAACATTCAGCCCGGAGCTCCGGAGCGCACCAAGGATCGTAAGACTATCCCAGTGGAGATATGCCCAGCCACAAGCCGAAACCCCGGGTAACGCTTGCCATGACTTTGCGGGAATCATTTGTTTTGTCCTAAGTCCAGCAATCCATGGCAGGGTAGCTCTGCCGCCTACCAACAATCTGTAAAGGTCATCCGGGTGCGTACTGTGGGGTTTCAATTCGCCAACTGTCAAAACTGTGAACTTTTGGGCAGTTTTTTGTTTAACATGTTCCAGAGGCATTTCGCGCTTTTTTAATGTGGTTTTCGGTTTCTGCGGAAAGCACCAATTACGGGAAGGTAATTAAGTTCACTGCTGAGCTTCTGAGGGTTCAGCTAACGGACGTGATTCTCATGAAGTTGTGATGAAGTCCAGGTAGAAGACAAAAGTCTCTCACAATTAATCCACAACCCTGGTAATTCTTATCCCAATTCATCAAGTTACATAATAAATCGTTCACCGAGCTATCCCAAAGCCAGAATAGCTATGCAGAGAGCCTTCTTTCGATTAATAGCTAACCGATCCAATACCCCGTTTTTTTCCGACAAACGGATAACGAAATGGTCTAATTTCCTTCCTAGACCAAATCCCTTCCGAAAGAGGCATTGCCCACACGAAACGGTGTGCCTTGTCACAGCTATTGCTGGCCTGTTGAACGACAGCAAACCTCCGCCGTTCGTAAGCTGGCAGTGCTTCTTCCGCAAGTTATTGCACATTTTCAACCCTAAACCGAATCCCATCCCTGACGCTGACGGTTCGCTGACAAAGCGATCGTCTACTTGCGAAAACCGGGGCCTAGGGTGGATTTGTGTATAATTTGTTTTTCTTTTTTTTTGTTGATGCGGTTTTTCCCAACTCCTCCCGAAGTTCGTTCAATGACGATATATTGCTAGCCTGGTGAAAGTATCGACCATAGCTCCTATCGAAACTGACCTAACCCAATGCGGTTTTGCCGTTCTCGTGTATGTACCGCCCAGTGTGTCTGTGTGTGTGCGGCCCGTGCAGCCAATATCGAGTTTACTAAATGAAAACACTATTCCACTGGTTGGTACTCGGGTGGGTGATATGGGTGATAACCATAAAGTACAAGTTCCATCATCAAACGGTACCCAATACTCCCAATATCCGAGAAGCGCCTCGGTAAACTTTCCACCGTGAGGAGGGATTGGGCGTTTTTGTGGTAGGCAAAAATATGGATCCAAAAATCGAACCACCAAGCCCCGTTTTCCCGCAAACCGACACACCACGTTCTCGTGTACTAATTCTTCTTTCCAACGTCTGCCGGTCCGGTAAAAGGGTGAGCTCTCACAACCATGAAGTTGACAAACTCGGAACGCTCCGTGGCAATAGGAACGCCGTAATCTCCCGGCAGCTCCGGCAAGGATGGTGTGTGGCCAGAGAGCCACCCGTGAGCAATGATTCCCATATTTATCGACGCACCGACCCCTTTTCTCGCACCCTGGCCACCCACCGTTCCGGCTCAAAACGCTCCACGCTCGTGTTGATTGTGTCGAGCAACGGAAATAAATTGGTTATTGAATAAACATAAATAATGTGGCCTATCCTGCAAAACAAAGAGTAACTCGAGGTGGTGGTGGTGGTGTTGGTAGTTGTAGGCAGGCTTTTGAGGTTATCGATGGGGACCACGATGTTGTGAGAGGCAGCCCGTTCCGATGCGAGGTTGATTCGTAGAACCGGCCGGGAACTGGCGATTCAGCAGCAATCGTCTCCAGGCCGGGCGAGTGAAGCACACACGCTAACACGCCACTGACATCCCGTCGGACACATCGTCGACCACAAACTTTGCTCGCAAACCACACATCTGCTGCAGTACGGCCCTTTGCCCGGTATTGCGAGCAAATCAAGCCGCCCGTTTCATGCGCTTCGCCCAAAAGCATTCCTTCCGCTTGGTCACTTCTGGTGAGGTGTAGGAAATAATGGACATTCGAAGCTGACTTCCAAGTAGACAAAACTCCTCCCGCTTATGAGTAATGACATTGGGGATGGTGAATTGAAGTTTCTCTGGCCGGGCGCACCTGGTGGATCAACAATAATTATTGATTTCATTGCCACAGCCACTGCCAGGCTTGGTGCGAGCTTCTGTCGGGTCTGCATTGTTCGGGTGCGTATTGCTGTCGGCTGACTTAACGCAACTTCAAACTTCTAGCTGGTCAGGATGCTTTTTGGGGAATTCACGGTAGGATACACACACTTTTCTCCAAAGGAGGAACTCCCAGCAAAGGTCCCGTTAGCACAGCTCCAGGAAAGCCACAAAGGAGTAAGGCGTTTGCTAACAGCTAGCGCTCTGCGCTCACAAACCGAAGAATGCACCGTGCAGTTGCATTCGATACAGCCATGACTTCAGTTTCGGTTTCGATGAATGTTATCGTATTGCAAAACTAATAACATTCGCCCGTACCTCTACTGCTGGCTCGGGCTCAGAAGAAAGAACCCGGCCTCTCGATGTACGCCCCCTATAATTCCTGACAGAGGCTTTGTGCAGAGAAGTACGCTCTTAATCGGCCAGACACCAATGCTAGATGGATAAATAAATGGATTTATTTTTAATTATCTTCCTGCACGTGTCCCCTTGCACCTAGTTGTTACGGTGTATCAGAGGTGCGTCGATTCAGCCTGGCTCGTGTGTGTGTTGTTGTTATGTCGATGTCTAAATCAATTAAAAATTGTATGATCAATGCAATTAAACTGGTACCCCTACCTCCCTGTTATCGGGATCGGTCCAATAGGAACGGTGTTGCGGCAGACAGGTAAGATTTCAATTAATAAGACACATTTTATTAGTGCATCGTCGCCTGTTATCTTCGACAGTATGCGAGGTGTGGTTATTGCCTTACACTGCAGCGCCTGTGCGTATGTATTTTTAATTAAAGATATATTTTTGATTGAATTGAGCAAATGTTTAAACTTAACTTAACTCTAATCATTCTCACAGAAGTAAGTAGAAATAATTTTAAAAATACTGCTGACGGGTTTAACTGCATTTTCAAAATTGCTGCGATGCAAATTGCATACTTTTAGGATGATTCGTGGAAAGCTCTACCAAAAGCTCCAAATTTCAAACGTGTTTTAAATATTTCTGGCTATAATTTCAAATTTATTAAATTATAATAATAATTCTAAATAATTAAGAATTTATAAATAAACCCACAATTTTGTCCATTCACTCCTATTTTAGCAGCAAATTTTCACTCGCTTTAAGCATACACACCACGCCAACACCAGTAAACACATCATTAATTCGCTTCTTCAGCTTACGGACACTTGCTTCCCCGGGATGAAAGCATCACATTGTCCACAGGAATGAATTTATACACTGAGCATCCGGATCGACTTTTGCTTCGGGTTTTGAAATATTTATTGAAATTCTCGCTCCATCCGTCTGTCAGTGTGCGCGCGTTACTGTCGCTGTCCGATGTCATGGAGGAAATGCTAATTTCCATCCCCCCGGCCTGTGCCCTCCAGTTAACACTTCCCGATGCGCCCACACCCCATCCCCACCCCCCCTTCCCCGAGTTGTAATGGTTATTTATTTCATCTAAGAAAATCGAACATCGTGCCAACAACGAAGCGTCAATTGCAGCACGAAATGGATTTCTGAACGCCATTCCACAGGCAGGCACAGCTGCCAGCCGGGTTTTCCAGGAAGCGAGCATCCGTTACAAGCATTTCAAACAAGCACATTCGAGCCGATACCACTAGGTTACCAATGCAAAAGCGCTCCGTTCCGTGGGTGAAACCTGAAGGTATTAATCTACTGCTGTCCGTGGTGGAGAAGTCACCGATGACACGCTTTACCGTGTTCGTACCAGTTTTCTTGGCTAAATTAAATTACATTCCACCGGGGGTACAAGTTGAAACAGGGGTCCACCACTGGCTGGATGGTGGTGCTCGGTGGAAGAAATCGCCGACCTACCGCGGCCCCAACCCCCTCCACAAAATCCATCCTGCGTAATAAAGTGGTTGCCCGGGTCTCGGAGAACATACCCGAGGAATGTTTCGCAATAAGCTGACATCTTCGTC
Source organism: Anopheles stephensi (assembly GCF_013141755.1). Lineage (NCBI taxonomy): Eukaryota > Metazoa > Arthropoda > Insecta > Diptera > Culicidae > Anopheles > Anopheles stephensi. The sequence continues at coordinate 61,645,772 of NC_050202.1, read as the reverse complement.
GATGTGGGTTTTTGTGGTTTTGCCGGTGCCGTACCGCACCACCGGGCGCATAAGCATAAGCCAGCCAGCCAGCCAGCCCACCGTTCCAACTAATCCCCCCCTCGGAACCCGGCTGGTGACAGGCGGATTGCGTGGATTTCGTTAATTCGATTGCGAACTTTGTCAGGGTACCGGCACTTTGACAGCGGTAAAGTTGCGCCTGTGTCAAACGCACCCAAAACCACAGCACGGCTCCACGAAAACTAGCGATCTAAACACAACGCTAACGAGTTTCGCTGAGAGAGAGAGAAAAAAAAATGAAGCTAGGAGCAGCTCGGGAGTGAAATTCCCGGCACACGGAAACAACTCGGGTGCGCCTTAAAAGATTGTCAAAGTTACCAATTTACCATTCAATCAGTGTTAGCTCACAACGTGTGCTAAAAAGCGGTGTGCGAGGTCTAATTGAATCCTCACCCCCTTGTTCGAGGATGGGGGCCGAACTTCTTGTCAATCATTACTTTGCAGTTACAGCGCAAATCTGACTGCCGAACATACGAGGAGCCCTTTACTGTGTGTTCGTAATGAATAATGCAACGGCGATATCACCTCAACGCTCCAATCCATCTTCTTCGAACGGGTGTAATGAATTGATGGCATGATGTAGTGTAACATCTTCGCCGCTTCTACCTCATTAGCAGGAGTGGAGCGTGCATAGCATTACGGGGGAATTATTCTAAATCGGTTCTTGGATGTGTCGGCATGCGTCTGGAATGGTAATGAAGGTACGATTAAATAGTTCCAACGAATCCATTCTTTATTTGCCAAAGGTTTCGCGTAGCTTGCTTCATGAGTCAAGATAAAAACGCTTAAAAATCGTTATTTCGTGTTATTCTACACCGTAACGGTTGATTTGAATAATCACGTTAAAGACCTACTTCAGGGAAGAGCTTTAGTGTGTGAGCGCCATCTGCCGGATATTGTGTGAAACGCCAGAAAGCTGTACTACATTTGAACCGTGCGCTGTCTCTCTCTCTCTCTCTCTCTCTCTCTCTCTCTCTCTCTCTCTCTCTCTCTCTCTCTTTCTAAAACTGCAGTTTTCGTATGAACTGATCCCATCATGAGCAGGAATGCATTTCTGAAGTCTTCGCCGTTAATCTAAAGCCTGATTAACAAAAACATAAATATTTATCAATAACGATGGTTTAAACGCCTGATCTCCCGACTGATAATGAATTACATCTTGTTAATGAGGCCCCTTCGTCTTCGGAATCCAAATGTTTCAAATGATCCACAAGTATACGTTGTTACTTCCACCGCACACTTTATTCATTTCAATAATACGCTTTCTTTACGCTAGAAATTTACGTTCAGCTTCTTCACAACAATATACCACAAAAGCTTAGGGGGCGAAGAACAATTAACTCAATGTGTTGCCTTCCCGCGGGTTATACATGGATCCGGATTTTTTGCTACAAAAATCCCACCCGTTAAAATTGGTAGAGAAAAATGTCGAAAGTAGTTATAACTTCACCATTCGCCACTTTCTCCTGACGAAATTCGTTACCTATCGATAGCTTTTTTCTTTTCAGAAACAATTAAGAGAATGATCGTTCACTTCAGCCTAGTACAACTTAGTACAAAATTCAGATAAAAAAACACACGCCATTGTGTTGTTGTATAGAAATATAGTTTACGTGTGTTGTATCCTGATAACATAAATACATAAGTTTGTTTCTTTTTTATTAATGTATAATAGGGTGTGTTTTCTGTTTGTTTCTTCGCGCTTGTCGGTGTTTTGTGTGTCGATTTTTATTATAATGGAAAGCAGACGACGAAAGTTGCTGTTACTGGAATTGGAGAAACGAAATGCGTGAGCCGTGGTGTGCGCTAAACGCTGCGACAAGAACCGTTCCGTCAACTCTGCATCCATACCAAGGCAAAGCGCAAATGTTTTCCTAACAGCTCTTGCGATCCTGATCCTGAGAAATTCTGTAGCGGCCGGACTCGATTTTTGCAGAACGCAAGACTTTCGACTACTAGAGCCACCTTTTATGTCGGTTGGTTTTCTGTTGGCGTTTGTGTATGTTTGTATTAGAATGCGTAGCTAATATAGCGTAGCGGCAGGGTATATAAGACAACTTAACGTCCAATGATACTTAGCAATGCTAGAGTATTTCGATATCAGGAATACGGAAGATTCTTTTTTTCGAACTCGGCGCAGCACAAACAATAATAGAATTATAAGGGAAAGTATGTTTCGCTCCTCGATCTCTTCCTGCGTCCTCCGAAAACCAGGCTTGTTTGTGTGTGTATGTGTGCTCCCTCCTCTTAAGCGCTGCTTTAGTTTCTTTTCTACCTGTTCCTTTTCTGTCAGTACAACTGAACACATTCTGCGAAGACTTGGCCTTCCGATTCCCTGCTTGTTTAATGATGTTTCAATAAATGTTTTTGCTACCGATGGCATGTTCCATAACATTACCGCCCACCCCACAACATAACCGTCAATGAAAACCCATCCGGCCATCTAAGATTCTCCGGATGCAAAACGCTTAAAGGACGACGAACAAACAAAAGGAAAAGCGATGATACGTACGTAGAGGAGTAGCTTTAAATGATAGAGACTAAAACACGTGCAGTTCTTGTATCCCTACCCATGAATTGACCGTAAACACGTCCTGTCCCGCGCGCTCTACTGCTGATTACATTCGGGCGGCTGCTCACCGGTCTTCTTCGCTCCACCTGCACCACCACCCCCACGGCCACCTTTCGACTTCTTCGCCCGATTACTGGCGGCTGCCGGTGGCTTCGGTGCACTCTCCTCCTCCTCCTCGTCATCCTCGTCCTCCTCCTCCTCCGCATCCTCATCTTCCATCTCCTCGTCCTCTTCCTCCTCCTCCTCCTCGTCATCATCGTCGTCGTCGTCCTCATCGATCACCTCACCGGTGTAATACAGGACGGCCTTCGGGATGATGCGTGCCCGCAGGAAGTGACCCACCTCGAAGTCACGCCCGATCAGGAACTGCGTTTCTGGGTCCAGCGTGTCATCCTCCTGGACGCGCGGTGGCGAGAAGAAGTTGAAGAACGATTCGGTCGACATGGTCTTCGTGACCATGCGCGTCGCGTTGCGCTGTTTGTGCTTCTGCTGCTTTTTGATCGTCTTTACCGTCACGTTCTTGCCCGGGTTCCAGTTGATCGGGCAGCCGGTACACTTGTAAATTTCTGGCCCCTCAAAGCCGAACGGTTCGTCCTTGTCGATGTTGCAGCGCAGGAAGTACTTCTTCGTCAGCACGGTGTCCTTGAAGTACGGGTTCGTATCGAAATGGAACTCGATCACGTACGACATCGGGTCCTTCTCGTACACAATGTTCAGGTTGCGCAGATACTCGAGCACCGGCTCGTCGTGCGGTAGCACCAGCTCGGCCAGCGCTTCCGTGTTCTTGAACACCATCAGCCAAAAGTTCGGGATGCCTTGTCCGTTCGTGGGTAGTTCCTTGTGGTAATTTAGCGCCATCTTCTTCAACTTCTCGTTGATCTCGTCATCCTCGTCCTGCTCCTCCTCCTCCTCGCCATCCTCCTTGTTCTGTGGCTCCTCCCAGACCGCTTCCTCCGGCGTCGGGTCCGCCTTGCCGGTCACGATCTCCTTTCGCCGGTCGACGATCGGCTGGTAAAGCTGCTGATATTTACATTCCAGCTGGTACACCTCCTCGAAGAACTTGGCCTCCAGCTTGGTGTACTCGACCTGCAGATGCTTGAGCGCGTTCACCCGCTGCTGGGCCGTCTCCGGCAACGCCGCGATGAACTGTTTCATCATGTAGCGGCGCGAAAATGGGTCCAGATAGCCGGGCGCATCGACCAGGTCGGGCACCTCCACGTCCGACGATTCCGTCTTAGCTCCGGTGGTCATTGTCGCCTGTTTCTATTTGCTATTTGCCTGCGAGGAACACTACTGCGTATCCGCAATCTGCAAGTGGAAAGGACAACGACGGTGCAAATTACTGAACGAGGCTATGACGCATTAGATTTTTTCGTCTCTGCTACTCCGCATACATATACACGGGGGCAGCAGTAGGCCTTGGAGAACATGAGCAAGCGAACAGAGGAGAGAAAGAAAAAGCTTCGGCCCCGCAAAAAGAGAGGTTAGGAATGAAGGTACGATTCATGTTTTTTCTTGCTACTGGTTTGTTCCTAAGAACAAAGCGACGAAAAGATAGGATTAACGCCAACTTTCCGACCAATATGCTAGTGCAGACAATGAGCAACAATCAGAATGACGACTTAAGCAAATTTCACCACCGTGCGTGCTGCTGCCGCTGCCGCCATTCAGCATTACTGTAAAAGGCCATCTTTCCTCGCACAAAGCACATTCCAAGTAAGCACATGGAGCGCTAGAACCGACGTACAACGTCGTTTCACGCTCATCGGCACGTTCCACATTCCTACACACTTACCCTCCTTGCTGACCGCTAGAACTAATGCCACACACAACAGGAACCGGAATTAGCCGGGTCGTGACACGCTCACACGCGGTATAGTGAAACTACGCACTAAACCTTCTGCAAAACGGTGTTCTACCGATTGGGGGCGAGCCTACAGAAGCAGCAGTTACCAATAGCTACGGATAAAATATCTTGCACGCACCTTCGATTGATTGCTTTTGCTTTCGGGGAAAACGGGATACTGCTGCGTGGACCGCGAAACGACACACGGGAAGAGAATTTCACATGGAAGACAGCTTCCGACGGGAGACGATGGAATAAACCGTTCTATTATCCGTGGTCATGCGTCCAGCAAAGCCCGGTTAATCGAGCATGAGATTCGTAAATATGGCTGCGTTTAGATGTCACAGTTACAAGGTCGAAAACTTTAAATAACCTTTTTGTATGGAAATGCATCCCAGTGGGAAGGATATTACTATTTTTACCTAGCTTTGCAATAAATTTTACAACACATAAGCTTGATTTTAAGCTAGTAAGTAGCATGAGTAATAAAATGTTCGTATCGTCAGTGTCCCTTCGCTTCCCGCGCAAACCCGGCGGCGATTTTTCGTGATTTGACAGCCGGCCGGCAAATTTTTGAATTTTCTTTTGTTTGGGTTTCAAACGTAACGAGTTTTGTACCGGCGAATGGGAAATATGATTAATGAATTAAAATCGCTGATAAATAACTACGTGATTCGCTTTTACCGCATGCATTGAGCAAAACTACAATTCATGCTTAGCATTAGACCATCTGCGAGTAAGAATCTGGCTAAATTACTGGTTACATAGTGACTCTCGCGTGCTTGATTCTTTAGATCGTTCTGAACAGAAAAAAGTAGACACCGCGTATTTAGTCTTTTATATACACACAACACACATAAAAATGCATAAATTAAACTAGTAAGTAATAATTTATTCTAATAAATGAAAGTTATTAAAAAATCGACTCGCAGACGCCACGCTCTGTATTGCGTTACCAGTTTTGTTTCACGCGATTCGCCAACCGAAAGCTCCGCTAGCTTAGATAAAGCTTCCACTGTATCAGTTTCTCGTGCAGCAGTGAAGTCTTCCGGTCCATCGGTTCACTTTTCACCCCGTCGGTTCTTCCCTCTCCCACAACCTCCAATCGTTTGGCCAGTCGAGCGGCGATATCTTTCGCCGGGTACAGATACTTCACCGGTTCGCCCAGCTTGTCCAGCTGCTTCGGTGCCGGAATGGCATAATCCATGTAGAAATTGGACAGATTTACAACACCATACTTGGATCGTTGCTGGAACCGCTCAACGGTTTCCTTCAGCCGACTGTACATGTTGCGAATATCCGGCGAGAGGGCTTTCGTTACTGGAAATTGAAGGATGGAAATGAATTATATTAAATTGATCATGATCGATTAGCGATTAGTGATTAACACAAATCTTACATTTCGCACTGTACTGCTCCAAATCGAACATGTACTGATAGTAGCACAGCTGATTGTACAGATCCGTCTCGGAGTACTGCAGCACCAGCAAACCCTTCCGGCAGAGCAAACAGTACGGGATGTTCTTCGCTGCCACGTGCGAGTACAGGCGCGTGTTGCCACTACAGATTGGGTTGTCACAAACCATCCAACGCTGGTAGAATCGCCGGATGTCCTCCCGAATGGCCAACGTTAGCTCGTTCACTATCGCCGGAAGATATTGGACAGGTTGCACCGAACACCCGCCCCCTCCGCCACCAGTCTCTTCATTAGCGCACCGTTCAAACACCGACCGTTGGCGACCACCGGCCGACGGACGGAATCCACTGGCCACCGGGTTTTTGGTCTTACAAGCAACGCACGTAAACTCAAACCGATGGCACAGCCGATACCGCTCCGTTGCCGTCTTGATGAGGCTCTCGCCCTCTTGGTACTGTTGTCCATCTTCCGCACCGCCCCCTCCACCCAGGCTCACCATCGTGCGGTACTTCTTCGGATCGAGCCCCAAGCACAGGGCAAGCCGGCACGCATCCGTACCCTCCAGCGGCTCACAGATACGAAACACGACCGGGTGAATCTGCTGTGCCAGATAGTACTCAAAATCGACCTTCAGCAGTTCGGCGTTGGCCGGATCGCGTACCTCATCGATGTGGTAGGCACGCTTCATGGCCGGCGACGACGTACCATCCTGGCAGATGATGTAGTTCACCATGTCGCCCCGTTTGTAGTTCCGGTTGCGCTGCTTATTCATGCGCTGTGCCACCTGTACGTGCGGCAACTGGCCCACATCTCCGTACTCGTTCAGCGAGCGGGTCAGTTGCTTGGTAATTTCCAGCAACTGCAACGACAGCGTGCCCGCCAGCAGATCATCCTTCAGCTTCTCCAACCGTACGTGAATGTTTTCGATCCGTTCGTCCATCGGTGCGTCGGACATGATTTGGGCAATTATCATATTACCGGCCAGAATCGCAATGCGGGACCAGTCGCGCCGCACAATGTCCAACCCTTTCAGCTCTTGGGTGCACACATACGCACCGTCCGCCTTCTTGCTGATCGAGACGGCGGCATACTTTTTCTTCTTCAGCAGCAACAGATACTTGTAGATACCGTCCACGTCCAGCTCCAGGCAGCGGTACGCCTTGTTCACGTGCTGCTTTATGCTCGCCCCGATGCGAAACACCTGCTCGTAGTCGGTAATGTTCGTGCTGATCATGATACTGTCCGTGTCACCGTAGATCACCTGATAGTTCATCCGTTCCACGATCGATTTGGTGTTCATCAGGATATCACGGCCTTTCTGGGTGATTAGCGACGCTAGATGTTGCGCGTAAAACCGTGACCGGGAGTACCCCAGGCAACCGTACAGCGAGTTTGCCGTCAGCTTTAATGCCATCTGCCGAATGTTGTACTGCATGGCGAGCTCGGGCGAGATGTCGGATTCCTTCATCAGCTGCTTAACCGCCCGCCGGCTCTCGACCAGCTTACGGATCTGTCTCGGCAGGATCGCAATCTCGTTCGTCGATAGTATGGTCGGCTCGAGATCGGTCTCACCGGGGGCCAGGTTCTCATTTTCCCCGCCAACCGCCGGTGGCAGCACGGTCGTGAAGCAGATGTTGTACTCCTGGATGATGCTCGGATACAGCGAGTTGAAGTCCATCAGCAGCACAAACTTGTCGTAGAAACCCTTGATCGGGTCCAGCACTAACCCACCGGTGTACGCGGCCTTATTCTTCGGTTTACGCTTCTCTGCCGTCTCGTCCGCCCCCGGACCAGCCTTCCCATCTTTCCTACCGCCCCCCGCTTGAAACGTGACCTTATCGGGCAGGATGTAATCCTTCTCGTAGAAAGCGTGCAGCAGCAAAAACTCGTTCCGCTCCGCCCGACCGCCGTGCAGCGTGCGGTTCATCAAATTGCCCGCAATCTGCGTGATCTGCAGCGCCAGCGGCAACACGTTCAGCTCGCACATCAACCTTAGCGTGTAGAAATTGTCCTGCATCGTTAATCCCACCAGCTGCACAAGCGTGTCCGCCTGCTCGTACATGGCCAGGATCTCATCCAGCAGCACATCCTTCCGCTCGCCCTCCCCTATCTTCAGCACCTCCGCACAGAGCGTGTTTAAGTCGTAGCTGCGCGATCGGATCAACTCCTCCGCGGACGTCTTCACGTCACAGATCATACGGCCGACGAAGAAATCGTCCACCCGCCGGGTTGCCGAACTCCGCACCTTCAGCCGCCCGATACGGCTCCACAGGGCCATCTTGGTCGTCATCAGCCGCTGGCAGATGAGATCGAGCTGAAACCCTTCAGCATCGAACGTAACCACCAGATCCGGATCGATCACCTGGAACGTGGACAGGAACCAGCTCAGCAGCGTCCGTTCGCTTTCGCACTTCGTCACCTTCGCCTTGCAATCGGCCACGTTAAAGTTGAGCGGCCAAACCGTGTTCGATGGCCGTGTAACGCCACAGTACTGCCGGTTGAACGGCGGATTCGGTGCCGGTTGGCTCAGCGAGAACCGATCGTTCACCAGCATCGTGATCATGATGATCTCGTTCGTTGTGTTGCGCAGCGTGCTGCGCACATTGATCGAGCAGAACACGAGCGGCGGTGGCGTTGCCGTATCGCTCGCCAGCTTCACACAGTCAATGTCCGGTACGGTTACCTCCACCTTGCACCAGCTCATTTTCGTCTCCCGTGGCGTCGCGTTGCTGAGCGTCATCCAGCACGGGCCCTTCACCTTACGCTCGAGCAGAAACTGTTCCACCACGTTCGTGTTGGAACCGAAAATGTGCGCAATCGTGCGGTACCGTTTGTCGAGCGGTGGCGGTGGCAACTTGGCACTGTACCGTACCTCCAGATAATCGCACATGACCGGCACCTTCAGCGAGCTGGTGGCGCTCGTGTAGGCGAAACTTTTCGTCACCTTTCGGGTGCGGTATTTGGTGATGTTGAGCTTGGTACTGACGTCGTTACAGAACTCATCGTACACGTCGAGCAGGCTGACCGGTTGTCCGGTTTCCGCATGTGTCTCTCGAGGCAGCAAATAAATGCACCGCTCGACGCTTTGTACGTGAACGCAAATGGACTGGTAATCCTTCCGATTTGCGGATGCAATGCGGCCGAAAAGGTACAGCTCACCCTGACACTTGTTCGGATCGTTCCAGGCGTCCCAGAACCAAAACTTCATCTCCGTGCCGGAATCCGTCTCGCTGCCGTCCACTGCATCCGCATCTGCCGTGGCGCTACTGCTCTTCTTGCCATCTTCGACCATGTCCGAAAAAATGGTGTCCCATCCGTTTAGCAAATTCTTCGGGATCACTTCTTCTTCCTGCTTTTCCGCCTTTTTCTCCTCCTTCGATTCGACTGGCTTCGGGGTCGCTGTCGCCATTTCCGCAAAATCGTCATCCATATCATCGAGGAAGTGGCTGTCGTCGGCTACTTCCTGGGTGGGTTGTTCTACTTTCACCGGGACTGACTCCGGTTGCGTTACCGGTGCCTGCTTAACTACCGAAGGGAGTTCTTTTTGTACCACCGATGGGATCGGTTGCGACACCTGCTCCACCTTAACCGATTGTCCAGTAATGTGTGATGACGATGCGGGAAGCTTTTTAGCTACCGGTTTACCTTCCGATTCGGCAATTACATTCTTCAACATCTCCTCGTCACTGTCCTCGTCCTCTACCACAGCCTTCTTTTCCGATCGTTTCAAATTTTTGCTCAAATTTGCCATATAGCGCTTCATCTCCTCCTCGGCTGTAAGTTCTTTCGGTTTGGCCGGTACCGGTTTCGTCATCTGCAGTGGACGGATTTCCTTCGTGGTTGTCGGTGCCGTTGGCCCGCTTCCATCAGCTCCTCCCTCTGAATTGATTTCCCCTAAAATGTCGGCCAAAGCGTCATCATCTTCCAGCTTTGCCTTCGGTGCTTGCTCGCGGTTGAAGTAATTTTTCAGCGATTTTCTGCCGGTGACCGGACCACCGGCTTGGCTGCCAGCTTCGTCACGGACACGCTTGTTTCCTTTGCTGCCCTTTTTGCCGTTTGCCGAACGGCTAGCTGAAGCGCGCGGTTCCAGCTCATCTTCGTCGAATATTTCGCGCCCATTTTCCACATACCCAAAACCATCTGCGAGGAAAAGCGTTTCCATTTAGTCGCTCGCTGATACTACTCTTCAGTTCTCTACTCACCATCATTCTCGACCCAATCGTCCTGCATTCGTTCGCTGACGATTTTGGCGTACTCTCGCTCGTCCACCTCGTCGTACACATTCTCAATCTCGTCCACCTCGTACTTGTTCTTGGTGCCGACCTCTTTCTGCTTCTTCAGCCGTTCCAGAGCGGCAAACCGGCCATGCTTGTCGATACGCCTTCGCTTCGACCGCTGTTCCGATCCTGCAGCAGGTCCGCAGCAAAATGGACACATAGAGTGTTGGTGAGAAATGTTGTTTTGTCTCTTATCACGCCTGTGGAAACTCTTGAATACCTACCCGGCGAATCACACATCTTGGAACGTTTAACGATGGCTGGTGTTTTATTTTTGTTGTTTCACTATTAATTTCACTTCAAAATCGCACGGTAACAATTTTCTACATTGAATGGTTAGCCAGAATGTTGTAGTCTGTGGTAATTCCGCACTGTTTTGCAGCGCATGATGATTGTGTTTTGTTTTGGCGCGAAACCATTCGCGTACGATCCATCTGCGATTCACAGTGGGCGAGTGGACAGATTCGTTTGACAAGCGAAAAAATTACCAAACACCATATGTCGGGCGAAATCCTGCATTATTTTTCGAAAATATTATTTTTAAGTAAAAAAATACCGATTAGCACAAGTTTATTTTAAAAAAACCAGCAATTAAAAGGAATTGATGTAAAAATCACTAATATTTTTTAATATATGAAATTCGAAAGAATAACAATAATATTACATTTTTTCGTTCATAGCTTTAAACTTGCTTTCAAAATTGAAGAATGAAACGCATATCACTACATCCCTACCATTTTTATTTGAATTTCATTTACTTGTTTTCTGCTATTTTACTTAAATTATTAAAAATAATTCGCTCGTTACGCCCGGTGAAAAACATTCCGCACAATTCGCTCGGATGACGCCGCACGGCGAGATTCGAGCGCGCGCGGTACCTCACTCGCGACAACCCGCTTTCGCCTCACCGAATCGGGCTCGAATCGAGCAGCTTGTACAGTGCAGCTAACCTCGAAAAGGTGAAAAGGGAAAAGCGATGGTCAGCACCATTTAATGTTATTTAGATTTCTAAGAAGTTTAATCTTTTTTAGTTTTCTAATTAGTATTTAAGGCATCTTATTAAGATTAAACCCTGAACGCTAAGCATAATTTTAATCTTTAAAACGTAAAGAAGCCGCTAGAAATACTAGAAAGTAAGTAAAACGTACCGTGGCCGCCCGGGAAGCGAAAGAAGTGCCAGCACACAGTCCGTGTAGCGTGTACAAGCACACCATCGTCGTCGTCCGTCGTGGCGTATCCGGAACATGGTTCCGCGCGAGCCGAAAGGAAGCGCAAATGAAAAGCGTGAGCGTGTGGAATTGGTTTCGTGATTTTGGTGCCTTTTGGAAAAGGTATGGGGTCAGTTGAGCTTTAGTTCTTTTTTTTTTGGTTAGTCGTGAAATAAGTGAGTATCTCCCGTGGTCGGAGATTATTGTGTGGTTGGAAGTTACTTCCTACCGAAGCACCCCCTGCCACCTCCACACCACTACTTCCGCTTGTCGTGGTAAACTTTTCGTCAATCTGGTACGGGCTTTCGGGCAGAATCCAGACACGGTGACAGGTTTGTGTGACGAAAAAAGATGGATTACCGACGTGGAAGCGACGGTGCAGGGGTTTGTGAAATAGTATAGAGATAAAGATTCTCGCATTTTGGCCACACTGCTTGGCTGTGTATGTGTGTTTTTCGAAACATCATCATAATTATGCTCGGTTTTATGTTGCGATTACGTATTTGTGGGGTTTTTTTTTCTTCTCCCCGCTAATAGTGTGTGACGCGAAATACGTACGGTCTCGGTGTGTGTTCTTCTTTCTCTTCTTCCGGCGCACCGCTCACTAGATGCGGTTAATCACCTTCCTTCATCGCATATCTATTCGCACATATACACATACACACATACTCATGCATGCAGCAACGCATACTTGGATGTGAAGATATTTTATGTTGCTCTTCTTTCTCTCTTTCCTGCCCCGTTGTCTGCTGTGTCTACATTCGATCGTCTTCCTTGCCTGCCGTCCATTTTGGTGTACTGCACGGACGGAAAACATATTTATGGTTGTGTCGGGTGACACGCGGACGATCATCATCATCATCATCATCCTTCTGCGGCACGGAACCCGGAACGCCGCGCGCGTGTAGTAAGTGAATAACATACACACACATCTTTCTCGTGAGCGGGTTCGCAAGCGGGAAAATTGCAGTGTCCCCATAGAAACGCGCGTACACGCACACCGCCTCCCCCTCAGAACGCGCACACGTAAACAGAACTTGTAGAGTGCACCATCAACATCGGCAGCAGGCATCACGACGCATCCTTCGGGCAACGACGCGTACCATCACCACCACCATCCGCACCGGGGCGCGAGGAATCGCAACAGTGAAGGTAGCGGAAGCAGTAGCGGCGCCGGGGGCAGGAAAATGCATCCATCGAAGAAGATGATGCCGGCCGAACTTGATGATCATGAGAAGGGCAAGCTGTTTGTCGGTGGGCTGTCGTGGGAGACGAGCCACGAGAACCTGCAGCGCTACTTCAGCCGGTACGGCGAGGTCATCGACTGTGTGGTGATGAAGAACAACGAGACGGGTCGCTCGCGTGGTTTCGGGTTCGTGACGTTCGCCGATCCGGAGAATGTGGAGCGCGCGCTCGAGAACGGGCCGCACACGCTGGACGGTCGCACGATCGACCCGAAACCGTGCAATCCGCGCTCGCAGCACAAGCCGAAGCGTACCGGCGGTTACCCGAAGGTGTTCCTGGGCGGACTACCGCCCAACATCACCGAGACGGATCTGCGCTCGTTCTTCTGCCGCTATGGCAACGTGATGGAGGTGGTGATCATGTACGACCAGGAGAAGAAGAAATCGCGCGGATTCGGGTTCCTGTCGTTCGAGAGCGAGAGTGCGGTCGAGCGGGCAACCGCGGACCACTTTGTGCACATCAGCGGCAAGCAGGTGGAGGTGAAGAAGGCGGAACCGCGTGACGGTAACCAGAACAATAGCAACAGCATGAACACGGACTCGTACCAGTGGGGTTCGCCGCAGGCACCGCCGATGGGCAACGGGCAGATGGGCGGACCGCCGATCAACATGCAGTCCAACATGATCCAGGGCTACCAGAGCTGGGGCACGTCGCAACCGCAGCAGGGTTACGCTGGGTACGGTGCCGGTGCGGCCGGTGCTGCCAACGCGTACCAGAGCTGGGGTGGACCGCCACCGCCGCAGCAGTGGGGCAACTACAGCGCGACCCCGCAGCAAACCCAGGGCTACGGTGCGTACGACATGTACAACAACTCGGGCGCCGGTAGCGCCGGTGGGTACGGTTCGGGCAACTGGAACTCGTGGAACATGCCACCGAACACGGCCGGTTCGGCTACGGGCTCTACCGCGGACATGTACTCGCGCCCACAGTCGGGCCCAACGGCCGGACCCGGCGCTTCTGCCGGTCCAACCAGCGGCGGACCATCGAAGCCGGGTTCGGAGTACGGGGGCGGTTCGGCTGCGTACGGTGGTGGTGCGGTTGCTGCGGCGGCTGCCGCTGCTGCTGTGACCGGGTACAACTACTACCAGAACGATCAGAACTCGTACAACAATCGGCCACGTTCGGTGTACGGTGCCGGTAGCGATGCTACCTCCCAGCCGCCCTACCAGGCGTTCTAAAGCGGACGGACGACGGATTAGTGTTCCGGATGGGTGCGCGCTGCGGTGTCGGATTTTGCGCACGGGAGTAGAATGGCGTAATTATGAAATAGAAAGATAGACACACACACACTTTTGGCATACCTTTTACACGAACCACGAATGAAACATTAGCCGTGCACAGACAGCAAACACATTCACACAAAGTGCAAACACAAACAAAAGAGCAGCGGCAGGAGGAATTATCTAGCGATGCGCAGAAACTCCAAACGGAATTCCAGTGGAAGCAAGGCGGTTGTTGACAAGGATAACGATGGAATTCCGAAGGTTTTGTGTTAACAATAGCTACTGTACGCATGCAAAGCTCACACAACACCACCACCACGAAAGAGATAAAGCATCGTATTCATTCAATGCAATAGCGAAAAAGAAACAAAACAGAAAAACCAGGAAAGCTATTACGAACGTGAAAAGGAAGGCGAAACAAAACAAAAAAATACGGAAAAGAGATAGAGGTAAAACACAAACTCTACATTATAAATAATTATATATACATATAACGAGGAGAAAAGGAAAACAAAACAGCATATATAAACAGGAAGAGAGATTCTGGTAAGATGACGAGACAAACACATACACACAAACGGATGCTTAGCAAAGATTATAAGATTAACTTCTAGTACTATACAGAAAACAAAAAACACATCCATATATATATATATAAATACATATAAATGTTCAGATATATCCTCCCCGAGAAAAAGATGCCGCCAACAACAGGAAGGAATGATGCGAGAAGCGAACGCGCGCACGTAGGAAGGGCAAGTTACTAACTGATAATGTTTTGTTTGCCGACGTAAAATGAGCGATGTGAGCGGTTGGAAGCAAAGCAAGCACACAAATTCATGTTTAAGTAGTTTACAAAGCGAGCGATTGGAGATGAAGAGATGGGTAACATATTAACAAACAACGTGTCCGTAGACACACTCGCACATACGCGCCTGCACACATACATACACACACGCGCGAACGACGCTTTAGAAGATAGCAAGCAACAAACAAAGCCTAGCGCATAGAGTAATGTGTTGTGTTGGTGGGGTGCTATGATAAAGCGGATACTATTACTAGAAAGACTTTCGATTCGATTTGCTCTGGACCGTAGTACTATGGAGCGGCAGGAGCATCCGGATTAGATTAGATCGGAGGAGTAGTAGTGATGATTTGTGTCATTTTGCATTGGTGCAGCATGCTTCCTGCGCTTTGGTGGCAATAGTAACACGGAATATGTATTAAATTACTCTAGTTTTTTTTTGTTCTTTTAATTCTTTTAAAAAATTCGATCGTTTGTAAGCTGGCGGCCAACCAGTACGTTAGAAGAGGAGTAGTAGCCTTTTAAACCCGATTTTTTTTTGTTTCCTTTTTTTCGAAATAGAAACAAGACGAACGTCCATAAACGCGCGTAATTGAGAGTGCAAATTTGTTATTGCGTACCCCTTTTTTTTAAAGCTAATTATCACCACCCAGAAACACAAGGAAATTAAGCAGCAACAAGCATAAGCCGTTGTGTGTGTGTGTAATGTATTGTAAAAAGGGCTTTTCTTTTTCGGGAAATTCGTGTGTGTGTATGTATGTGTGCGTGTGTGTATGTGCGAATAGGAGGATTTAGCGCGCCACAAAAAGAACGTGAGAGAGAGAGAGAGAGAGGGATATCAAAAACAGAAGGTGGTGGGTCTCGTCCCGATGCTGTGGGGCACATACATGTGGAGCATCATCGTTTGGACACAGCAAACACTTATGTGGCAGTATAGGGAGAAAAGCAACAGGAGTGGCAAAAAAAGTAGTGGCTTTGCGTCTTTTTTTTATAATAATCATGGTTTATCAAAGCGAATATGAAATCTGTTCGGTGAAATGTTTTGCTGCAACCTGTTTTCTTTTCATTCGTTTGTAGTGTTTTTAATTTTCCCTTGTTTCTTTTAATTTTCTTACAATATTTCGTTCCACGAATGGTTATTTACTTTAATTGTTCTACGACTATGGTATAGTTTCTTCTGCGCTTTTTCTTTTAAAATAATTCCCCGTTTTGCCAAATGCAAACAACAACCACACACACGCACTGTAGCGCCCTACTACTACTACTATACAGAGCTTCCACAAGATTTGTATTTTGTAAAAAAACAAACGAACCGTAGCTCTTATCCGCGGTAAATTAATGTAGTATGCGACTTTCCTTTTCCATTTAACCATTAGCATGGGTAGAGAGCCGCGCACACAGGTTGCCTGTGAACCAACACCACCGTGGCAGAATAGAGAGATAGTGCTGCGGTAGCGTTTTCTGTGACAAAGCAATGTATCATTGAAAGACGATCAGCGCAAGGTCAAGATTATTCGATATCTTTTTTTTTTATTCATTTTTTTGTGTGCAACTGTCGTTCGGAAAGGAACGCCGCGCTGCGTAAGAAGAATGATCAACCCGTTTTGGTTCCGGGATTTTTAAACTGCTAGCTTAATCACACATTTGCCAAGTAAAAACCCGACTGGAGAAAGCAAGTGTAACATAATAATTAGAGGCAGGGAAAAGTGAGACATATGTAATAGCCATTAATTTCGAGCGCTAATTTCTAGAGAGACCCGAGCCAGGCACACATATATACGCGCATACGTCTATTAGGAAGGAACTGAACAGCAGCAACACCCGCTTTTTATTAATGATAATGAAACATTATTTGGTTAACAACTCTCGAGCATAAGAAAGATAGTATTCGTCTGTTTTAATTTTTGCTATCCTTTCCTTTTTTTTAATATAAATTTGACGCGCGGAGTTCAGAATTGTGTGCTCGTTGCGTACTACTTATTACTACTACTACCGTGTACATTCGGGACCATTTTGCCCACCATCATCAGAAAACAAAACCGTTAAATTTGTAATGTAGTTGGCGCTCGGACTGTGGGAGCAGGATTGCTCTCGCGCCGTTTGTAAAACGTTGTCCTCAACTTCTGTTACTCCACCCCCCCACCACCCCAATCCTTACTTATATAGCTTCCCCATCCGCAAATCCTGCCCCCTCCCCTGTTTCGATTAAGCGATTCGTTTTATAAACAAGTATATCAAGTAATGTAGAGCTAGCAAGAAGGTAAAAACAAAATGAACAACCACACACTTACATCTAACATCTAAGGGAAAGCGTAAAAATACAATACAAAAATTAAACATCTTTTTAAAAGAAGAGGAGAAGGGCACTATTCTTAAAGAAAAGAGAAAAAAAAACACGGAAGGACACACCTCTACGAATTAAGGTCAGGTTTAAGAACGAGAACTGATATTGTGTAACTCTTTTTTTTTGCTAGAAAAATCAACCAGACAATACCACCACCACCACCACACACACCAGTGTCTTCTGCGCCCGCGAAGGTTCACGATTATTTTCGATTAGACTTACATACGCACGTGTTAATATTATGCTGTGGAGGAAGCAAAAGCTTAAAAAAAGTCGCACACAAATCGAGACACAGGGCTCCGCGAATGTTAAGAAAAGGGTTTTAATTTTACTTTCGTGCTCCTATCCTTCCTAGGAACCGATAGGGAGAGGACGGACAACACGCTAAAGGACACATAACTTGTAGGAAACCGGTACGCTGAAAGTGTTTGTTTTGTAACGTACGCGCAATTTGGCATTGTTCAACCGAAAAGGCGCGCGGTTTCTTGTGTAAGGTTCGTTGTACGCCGCGTCTGGCTCTGTAGGCGTAAGTGAGATCATTTTTAAAAGAACTCAGATTAGAAAACGAAACGCAAAAAATCAAACTAAAATAGTGCTAAACTACTACTCTTACTACTACTATTACTACTACTACTATTACTGATAGGTGTAGCGTGCGTACCAGAGCGTGCAAGGGAATTTGCGTACGAGATCGGACGATGAGTGATATTAGCGTGTGAGTGTCTGTTAAATAACTACTGCTTAAAACCGAGTCAAGCGAAACACAACACAAATTGTTAAGAAACAAAACACAAGCAAGCCTTAAGATAGTAGACGAAAGGAAAGTAAAACTAGTTTCCCCGTTTCCCGATTCTTCTGTTTTTGTAAGTAGAAAAGTATGAAATCATAAGCAGCAGCAGCAGCAGTAGATACGGTCGCCACCAAGAAGTTAAGTTGAAATGAGTTAAGCAAACGAGTTTTAAGTAAGATGAGAAGCGGAAGCCCTGTTTTAGTAAGCGTAAAAGCCTGTAATGGTTAAGAAAAAGAAAAAAAAAACACACACACAGAAGAGACCTGCAACACAACAGGAGAATGGAAGTAACTTAAAGCAAGCAGTAATTTAGCAAAGTCAGGAAAATAGGAAAAGCAGAAGCGTTGGATTTGTGTGCGCGTTAAAAGTCTAAGAAAAGAAGCGTGAACTTTTCCCCCATATTGTTGGTCTCCCCTTCGCCGGAAACGGAATCGGTATCGAATACCGCCCCTTTTAGTAGTACCCTGCCTCCCCGGATCCTTTCCCGTTCCCACTGATGTAAAGTGCGTTAAGTTGAGTGTTAGGTATTTTTTCTGTTTAATTGTGTTTTTCTTTTACTTACGTGTCCTTTCGATGTGTGTGTGTGTGAGTGTTTTAAAAACTGTAATTCTTACTTATACATATAGATTCTCCTCCTAGGCTTTCCTGCCCTTAAACGTAGCAGTGTTGCAAAACAAATTGATAGTTAAGAACTCTCCTTAACCCCTTCTTCGAGTTACCTCCCGAAAACTAACCTTCTTCCTCTCCTCCACCCCTTCCCCCCGCCACGCAAAAAAGTAATTAATCTACCGTCTTTGCGCCCTCCCCCCGTGGAACTAGTTCCACCTTTGTTTTTTTTAAGGATAATGTTTTTTGAACAGTCTTTAGCTCGTATTTTTTCCCTCTTATTTTTTCGTTTGTTTGTTTTAAATATGTAAAAGTGTTGTGAACAACTGAACTGAGGTTTGATAGAAGCGCAAGAGATAGATAACAACCGAGAACCCCCCCCTAATCAAGAATGAGTGCGTGCGTGTGTGTGCGTGTGCGCGCGCGCGTGTGTGTGTGCTACCCGGAAGAAGATCCTATGAGGAAGATCCAGCAGAGTTCGTTATGCTTAGCGGGCGCGCGCGCGCGTGCGACAGTTGGCGTATATTATAATTTTATGTTCCGCTTTATGAATATTTCTTCTTTTACGATGTTTTTTTTTTTAATATTTTCTTCGTTCTTTCTGTGTAATTTGCTATCTTTTCATTGTCCCATTATTATGGCATAAATATACATCATTTATAATTCAAGCATATATACCTGCACTGCACGGATACACCCCGATGCGAGCATCTTTTTGTTTTATTTTTTTTAAATCATTTGTTTTACAGTGCTTCGTTTCCCACACACGCCGAGCAGGAAGTGAGCAAAGTGGGATTTTAATTTAAATATGTATTTCGTTTTTGATTTGTTTTCTTAATACACAGCGACCGGACAGCTGATAGGGATGTGTGACCTGTTGTCAATTTACATGTTTCTTTCCTCATTATCAACTGTACAAGTGGCACATTTTAAAAGTGTCACAAAATAACGTTTATATCGTTTCCTGATTATTTTTCCTTTACATATTTTCAATTAGAAAAAAGCGTTTTGGAAGTCGTATCAATCAATAATAATGATTTGCAAATCAAGCTAATGTTTGAAGCCACGTAACAGGGCACACACAAACTCCTCTCAGAACTCTGATCATCGGAGAAAAAACTCGACATGCGGCTGAAAAAAAACGGCAAAACATGATTCTGAATCATGAAAAATAGAGAAGAGAGGTTGCGATTTTTTTCTTTCTAGTTTTTGTCCTCACTTTTTCGTATTTCGTTTCTCTTCGCCTGCCTTTAATGGAACATATTATAATTTTACTCTTTTACTTTTTTTTTGTATTTAAATAACCAGACTTAATAAATGTATTCATTTAATGATTAATTAGCCAGATTTTATTTTCATTTCTTTAATTTTCTTTATTGCAGTATATAGTTATTTGGTTTTTTGTTTTTATAATTATTTATCTACTTTTTGTATTTTATTTTTCTATTTTTCTAGGTGGTGGTTGCAGCGTTTTCTCTTTTACAGTTCACAAATCGAATGGTAAAACTGTTCCAATTGCTCCTTTCCGGTATTCTCAAGCAAAAGGAAGAGAATCTCTAAACTCATTAAGAATACTAGGAAAACATATAGAATCGTCTCTGAACATCAACAGCATAATACAATAGTGTGTACATGTGGGTGGGTGGAGTTGGCGACCAATGTTTGGAGTGGGGCCGAATGCCGAAGTGTAATACAACGTAAGAAACCGCCACGACTTAAGTAACGTTTAACAGTTCTAAGCAAACATAGCAGAAACCAAACAAGCATACAAGCAAGAAAAAACCTATAATTGAAACGATTCTAGCATGTGGGTAAGAAGAAACAAGAAGAAAAAAAAACACACACAGAAACATAGCGACAAAAAAAAGGTAAACATGTAAGTTGAAATTGAAAAGACTGGTTAATATCAATTTTGAATTTAAGAAAAACCGTAAGTAAGTAAGGGAGAGTAATGAGGGAGGCAAAAACGAGCAAAACAAACCTAATAATCAATAACACGTAAATAAGACAAAACACTTACACACACAAACATGGTAAAAAAAGCGGAAGAAAGAAAGAGAAGGAAACTGTAAAGCGCTTGTTGAAGTAATTTCCCCGCCCAGACTAATAAGATCCCCTGCAAAAGCGCGTGCCGAAAAGGAAGCTGTTATGTAAAGTTAGCAAAAGCAACCGAAGGCGAAGTTGAATCAATACTTAAACAAAACTCTAGTTGGTAAATCTACTCTCCCATCCCTGTTGTTAAGAGACCAGAAATCAATGGCAGATGTGTAAGCTCGCAATCTCGAATTAGTTTCAGATACTTAGAAAGGTGGGAAGACTGTTAGTCATCGCTAGGTTTCCGTTTTCCGTCACTGGTTATGCTCATTGCTATAATTAAACTGAACACAGAGACAAACAGAGCGATAGAGATCGTTTTTGGGTAAGGAAATAATAAACTGAAGTACCTTATTTGGAAACAAACCCCCAAACCGGCACGAGGCATTGGACATTGGCCCTCGCCCTTTGCTTTTAGGTTGTTTGTTGACGCTCGTTTTGTAGACCGGTGATGCCTGAAGAAAGGTAGTACCGACACAGGTTATAGAACACTTTGGTTAGGGGGGGAACTCTAGAGACACTATCTGTGTGCGCAAGGCTGTGGATTAGTTCCGACTAGGTCGCGTCCCGCGTAGTAAGCATCATTTCTTCGTTGAGCGTTGACGATGACGCGTTTACCTGCCGATGTCACCCTGTTTTCTTCATCCTTCCGTTCCGGTCGGAAAAGGGGAAGTTTTTAGTGTACTAAGAGAGGTCAAAACGAAAGGGATGCCTCGAGGCGGTGGGAGGCGTTAGGTTGCTGAACATACTATAGTTGCTAGTTTGATAGAAGAGGGGTGAGTAATAAGGCGGTGCATGGCAAGCGTTATAGAGTTATAAGCAGAGAGATATATTTTTCCAAGTGCTACACGTAATACACTTTGTCAATAGTAAAAATGCTAATGCGCCTAAGGACCTTCGCCCGGTCTTCTTGGCCGAGATCCGTGGGTGATACCGGGAGCTCCGTTTTACTACGTTCTTAAGGAGTTGCGCTCTTAAAACCCGGGAGGAAGCAGCTGGTTTTTGGGAGGATAATAATTTCCTTATTCCTATTGACAAACTTTTCGCCCCCATTACTCTAGCTGTAAGCGATCGTTTTTAAAACAAGAACAAATCTTTATCTCTGTGCCGTCGGTGTATTGTGGCAGTAAGTGTCGCCTGGCGCATAGGAGTCGAGATTACTCGTTACGCGTCTCTTTTAAGTGTACACAGCTGCCGAACAACTGAGGTACACTTACACACACACACTCACACACAGTAACTGAGTAAGTTATACATTTATACAAATGGCTATGGTTTACTAAATACGATAAGAGTCCACTCGGGCAGGCTCCACAAATCCAAACAAATCCACATACAACACACACTTATGCAAAGCGCTAAAAGAGAGAAGAAAGGCAGGAAAGAAGCATTTGGACACTTTACCATTCGAAATGTGGTGAAGGGAATATAATTTAAAAATTTATTGTTTATTTGATAAAAGTGATGCAAAACAGTGAAGAAGTGAGAAGCAAAGGAGAGTTATGCAAACATGAATACAATACTCTGTAAATGCTCATGAAAAAAGGGAAAAACACACACACAAAGGCATGAAAACACCTTTTCAAAACATACAACTCAAACAACTTGATAATATATATACATGTATAATCTAATGTTACTTAAGCATATTATAGAGATGGAAACTTACCACAAAGCATGGCATATATTGTCACAGGAAGAAAAACAGAAAAACACAAAACAGATTAATGAGAAAAGTTAAGGAAACGAGAGAACACAATTTTCGTTTTTGACATTGCCTTATTAACTTTAACAAAAAAGATGAAGTAATGAAGAGAGTGTACCGAAAAGTTCACACACTAGTAGTAGCAGCAAACCAACTGAATTTTGATGCTGCTGATGCTTTGCTGCCCGGTGGAAATATATGAGTGATAAGATGGGGCGCAAAACGAATTGGCGGGCTAAGGCAGTGATGTATCTATTGCCAACAGACGGCGTAACTTCCCGGAACATTTTCGTACACACAGCCCGATAGGAACCGACAGTAACTCCCTTCCTCCTCGGGAAAGGGTTCTGGTGATGGTAGCTCAGCTAATTTGGAGGGATAGTTCGTCGTCTCGTCTGGCCATTCGAGTAGCATCGAAAGCATATTTTAAGAATTCTGACTAAGCAACAGATGCACCGGGTTTGCGTGTAGAAACTTAACATTGTGGTTGGTTTGAAAACAGTACATCCAAATTGCATACCCTTCATTCACTTACACATGACTGCGCTGCTACTACCACTATTTTCACCACCCTTGAGGTGGGTGTGGGTGTGTGTTTGTGTTTTTTGTTTTTCGCTCTCCACTGAGCTGAGATAGTAAGCTTGACAGATAGCGTAGCAGATAGAGCTGCAGACAGAGATAGAGAACCGGTTTTGCTGTCACCGAAGCCATATTTATAGTAGTACTTAATCGCTAACAAGTAAACTAAGCTAAGATAATATTAATAATAACTGATAACAAATAACAGTAATACAATATCAATGTACTCTTAAACACCTTTGAACACAACACACTACGGTAACTATTAGCAAGGTAAATGGGGACGAACTGTCGATGGGATGAGATGTATGCAGATACTAAGATACTATTTTAAACGAGAACCCTTGCCCATTACATTTAATTACACTTAAGATCGGACACGCGGAAGAACATGTATGTATCCATGGCATTACGATAATAATAGCGTTGGGGTGGAAGTCTAAAGGGTCTAGTTTAGCGGGGATCGTGACTTTTGATGACGAAGATAAGATGCTCTACGGCCTGAAAGCAGAAATAGACAAACAAACAAACAAAGTTTAGAAAAAAACAGTTTTAGAACCATCTCGGACTCCAAACTCATTTGAAACAATAATGGTGCGCTTTTTGGTTTACAACAAGCAACACACAATCGTTAGTGGTTAAGTTAAGGTTTAGGCGGTTCAGAACCGAAGACACACACCTCGAAAGGTAGCGAACCATGTGTGTTAAGTAGCCTGTTAACTTTGAATTCTTTTTTTAATTACAGTGATCCAGATACACACAGAAATACCACAATCAGAGCAGATGAAAAGGTTCGATGTAAAAAAGAAAATGAGGTCGATCAACCGATTGTAAGAAGTACGAATATTTTCACTAGAAAACAGATCGTTAGCTGTCCCGTAGATGGTTTACAGAGGTCTAGGAAAACAAGATAACAGGCAAGTAAAAGGAGCGTTACCCCGATCGTCATTCGATTTTTTCCCTCATTTTCCTTTTGAGGAATGTTTTTCGCGCGTAGTGTGTGTAGTGGGCACGTGTCCACCCTTTCGGTCGAAATTGTTTGTGTACATTTACATCTCTAACCAACTCCCATACCTTGTTGTCCTAGTTTTTGGTGTGAGTGTAACACAACGTAAACAAATCGGGAAAAAGAATAAGAGAGAAGAAAGCATTCTGCAGAAACACACAGACAAAAAAACTATAACACAAAATACACACACACACAACTGGTTGTTTGTATGGAAATTATTTAATGAAGAACAAAACTGAACAAACTCAAACAAAATGATTGCGTCATACAGCATCGGCTTGTACTAAAGCTGTTGTGCGTTTGACAGTTGGTTTTAGTACTCGTTTCTCCCCCCCCCCCCCCCCCCCCTTGCAGTTCAGTTGCGATGACAATAATGACAGCTATTGTGCTGGTGATGTTTATTTTTCCCCCGGTCTACTAAGAACGCTCTCGATCTCAGACTGTCGGTTGGTAGTTGGTAGCTACGTAGAGAGATGGTTCATCGTTTGTTGATTGTTATTAGTCTCCTGCTGATGTTCACTAGAAGGACTGGTAAATGTGGGCAAATACTTCTTAAAACTAAGATTAATTGTTAATATTCCGATAGACAAATATGCGTCAGTTATTGAGGAGTGTCCACCCCGCAGACCACAATATGGCAACGTTATGGAACACGTGCTGCCCAAGGGCTACCGATGGGCTAACGCTACAGTGCCGTACATTTTGGATGGCGATTTCGGTAGGGAATAGTAAGAGCCATTAAGCTGTCTCCGTTAGCTAGTGTTTTTATTCGACATTTCTAGATGATCGTGAGCTATCTAATATAAGAGGATCAATGGACTTGTTGACCCGACTGTCTTGCTTGCAATTCAAACAACGAACGACAGAAAATCACTATCTTGTGGTAACGAACAAGCTCGGTACGGGTTGTTGGGCAGATACGGGCCGCCAACCACGAGGACCAACGGTAGCGATCCTCATGGTCTAATCCTATCCACATAGTAGAGAGATTCATTATTTCTTATTCCCCCTTTTTAGTACATGAACCTTTCACAGCAGTGCACTCACCGTCCCGGTACGATTCTGCACGAGTTGCTGCACGTGATCGGTTTGCTGCATCAACACACACGACCCGATCGCGATCACTATCTGTGCGTTTTGTACGACAACATACTCGCCCATCCGGTGGCCCTGTACAACTATGAGATTGTTCATCCTTGGACGGAACTGGCGTTTCCTTTGCCGTACGACTTTGAAAGTATTATGCACTACACGCCGGAGATGTATAGTGTGGCGCCGGGTCGATTGGCTACCATGGTTCCGAGGCATCCGTGGGGCATGGCCACCCTAGGTCAACGCGAACGACTGACAGAGTATGACGTACTCGCAATACAGTTTCTTTACTGCGTTTCATGAATGAGTGGTGTTTCTTGTTAAAGACGTCTAAAATTGGTAGCCCTCAAGAAGACGAACGTTGTTTGATCAGTTTCGGTTCGAGCGTAAGAATGAGAACATTGTTCGGGTGCTGGAGGCCTTCGAGGTTAGCATGGTTGGTAGTGTTAGAAACACTTTACGTTACCAGCGAGCTCATTCCAATCGATCTCTCTATCTTTGGAACCACTCTGTACCGCTTGATCGATACATCCGTAGGTAGGTTCGATTTTGTGGACATATTTTGGCCCGACTAAACAATTTTCGTCGAATCTTTCTTAACAGATTCACTCGTTCGCAATCATGACCCATTGTCGGAGCGCGAGCCCTGGGAGCTGGGTAATCTTGTTGGTGGAGATATGAGACTTCCAAGGCCTCGGTATCAGAATGCGCTGGCTGGACCTCCGGATGCGGCTTACCGTTGGCCAAATGCGACTGTGGTCTATTCGATCGATGGAAGCTTTAGTGAGTGTTGTATTCAAACATGAGAGTGGCTTAAACTATTTTATGGAATTCTCATTGAAACAGACTCGTCTGAATTGGAGTTTATTAGTGGAGCTATGCGAGAGTTCGAACGTTACACCTGTGTTCGGTTTCGACGACGACGTACGAAAGAGCCCGGACTGGATGTTGCTTACGTTTCGATCGACAACTCTGACGCTGGCTGTTGGAGTGATGTGGGCCGAGGTGTTGAACGGACCTTTGTGAATCTTCAGCCAGGGTGTGCCAATTCTTTAACAACTCCTGTGCATGAGTTGATGCATACTCTCGGCTTCTATCACGAACATAATCGGCTCGATCGTGATCGTTACATTACGGTCCTTTACAGCAACATGCTACCGGATGAGTGTGAGTTAGATGGGAGGGGTTTTAATTCTTGAATGCCACGGTTTTCATGACTGCTTACCTTTTCCAGCCCTGCAGAGCAATTTCGATCTGGTTGATCCAAAAAACACAACCACCTTTAACGTACCGTACGATCTGGGCAGCATCATGCACTATCGGAAGGATGCGTTTTCCAAACAACCAACCGTACTGGACACAATGCGTGCCAAAGTGCCCTGGGAAGGGGAACTCGGACAGCGGGACACCCTCTCGTGGTACGATGCTTTGCTGATCAACATCATGTACTGTGGTGTGCAGATACCGGTGGAACCACTACCGATTCCGTCACGCTGGATACCAGCCCGGGCTCACGGGCGTAAGGATCGATTCCGGTATCGACGCGTATTGCGAGACCGAGCAGGTCACTAAACCTTGTTTTAGGTTAGCCACTTTACAAGTTGTTGCGACACTAATGTAAATGAATGGTAATAGATCGGTTGATGGGTTTATGCGATGTGTGTTACCTACCGGACATTTGCCCTCGTAACAAGTCTTCCACAAGAGAAAGTGAATGCGAAAGGTGTCATTTGCAGACGTAAACGGTAACTTTATCCCGACTCTCTTTCCGGGTCGGCGGGGAATAAGTTTTTGGCAGAATAATTAACATTTTGTTTGGCGCAGATCCGCAACGTTCATCCGCTCGGGTTTCCGCCCTTCCGCTCCGCTCGGGCTCGGGGAGAAAGCTTCGGTGCCCGGAAAAGTTTAGCTAGCACCTTTTTATCCAAACCGGGCGGGTTTTTCCAGTTGAAGTAATAATTTATTTACTTTTTGGTAGAACCTTGCCGTATCCGTGCCCGAAGCTCGGTTGGCTTCACAGGTAAGTGAGTTTTTAAACAGTTTGCCTGAAATGCTCCTGCTGTCCGCCCTTCTCATCTGCAGTCGAGTGTGAGGGACCTTTCGGCACTCGACAGTGACTTATCCTCTGTAAACGATATCACTTTATAGTTTGTTGGGATCAACTCAACAAATTTGAATTTATGGTGAATTTAATTTCGTCTGGTCCGGTTCTTGGAGCTAAAAAAAAACAAATGTTTGAATTTATATGCCTCATTTGTTTTAGCTTGTTCTGTGCTTTCATCTCAACCGCAGGCAACTCAATGTTTGAATAACTTTGCCAGAACTTTTCAAAACTTTTAGCAATCTACCTTGCTTTTACCAATATGCTTCTACGCCTGCTGGAGGAACGGCTTCCAATCGCCATGAATTTAGGATGATTTCGGAACCCCCCCATAACCCACAAACAATCCCAGCCGGACGCACAATCTAAGAGTTAATTATCATTTCGGATGTTAAGAATTGGAGTTTCATGTCGGATCACCCGCCCACGAGACGGCGTCCATCTGAGGGTGGTGCTGGCAAGCTCCAACCCACAAGAAGGTGAACTTTTCGGGGAAGTCTTATTAATTTATCTGTTACGGTTTTGGGTAGGGTCGTTTCACAAATATGGAAAACATGTTCGGCCTCTGGGCCGGGTTGTTGTGTGAATTGTGTGCTAAATGAAAACTCAACGCTGCTGAAGACCGCCTGAAATGGGAACCCCTTTTTTGGTGGCAGGACACCGAAGGGACAGCAGCATAGGATCGTCCGAAGGTTTCGTTCCGTGTAGACGTGTGTGCGTTTATCCAAGTGTATACTGGAATTAAATCCTTTCTCAATCTAAAGCAGTAACCGAAACCCTTTCCTGCGAATAAACGACCATAATGGGGAGTGAGAGTTTCGACAAGGGTGAGGAGGCGAGAGTTGTTAGTGGGATGATTAACACGTCGTATGCATGAAAAGTCCATTGTCCTACCACACACACACACACACACGCTCCGGCCATTGGCAACGAAATTCCCTTCGGTCAATTCCCAATGGCTGGAGTGCGGCGTTGGAGGGGATACGCCAACAATAGATCAAAATTTGTCATAAATTTTCCGCAACAACAAAGCTACTGCCATCAACACCACTCACACACCATCGGCGACATCGTAAACAATCGAATGATGAACTGGTTTTCTGGTGTCTCGTCCTTTTTAAGGTCGGATTTCATATGCATATGGTAGGGGGATTCTGGTCCCGGGGGTTGCAACTAGATCAGGCAATTTTCCTGGGCATCTCTACCGGCACTCCATCCGTTTGTGTTCCGTTTCATGGCGATGCACAAAATGTACGTACCATTTTAAAAGGGTCGTACTCTGTGTTTGTGCTTGCGATTGATTCGTTCTCCGTGTTTGTATTCAGGAGAAAAAGCACATAGCAAATAATTTTCAAATAATTCAATATAAAAATGAAAAAGTAGTTAATAACCGTTCTTTAAAAAAAACCTTTCATTCCACGTCTACTATGAAAATCGATATCGATGATTGCGAACTACGTTTCGAAAATTTCGAACATGAAATTTCGAACATGCACTGACAGCTGTACATTGTTTACATATTGGTAGCGCGCCGGTTCTGTTTCTTCCAAAAGTGCTGTGCGAGTTTAGAAAACGCAAATAAAACGTGATAACTACTGTGGTAACTACTCTCCTCTGGCAGGTATGTTAAACAAAGTGGTCATAAGCCTGTTTTCTATGTTTTTCCTTCACAAAAGTTGCACACATGTCCGTGGTATTGCGGTACGCAACTGGTTTGTTTGGTTTAGATTTGTTTCTAGAGTATCACTTTATTTGATTAGGAAACAGCATGATTATACATTTTTAAACACCATGCTATTGTGCTAAAAAACCGGGGAAGGGTTTTTGCAAATAAAGAACAAAAAAGTTGCTAGTTTCAGTGAAACAACCTAGCAGGCAATTCCTTTCCCAGGCCCTGGGAAATAGGTACATGTTTACTTAAACTTGGTGGAATTGGATTGGCTTTTCTTAGCTGTTAGTGCCGGACCCGCAAAAGGACTAGTGGTCTGTATCCGGGACCATGTTGCGCGAAAACTTTTGCGAGGAAAAATTTCCTTCCGTACCGGCAGGGATGCTGTTGATATCCTTGCAGGCCACTCTGCCGTTGGTGTTGCTGTTGTCTGTTTGTTGCTCAACAGTTACAGCTGTGTATGCTTAGCTGTCGGTTGATACACACCACAGAGAAAAGATCAATACAGATTGTTTCACTAAAATGCTTAAGGGATTTTTTGTCAACAATATTTATTTGTAAATAAATCTAGTCAAATGTTTATACTAATATATAAACTAAATGCTTTAAAATTCGAACAGGACATCAGTAATACTAGAAATTGCCCTTTTTTTAGCTACTGTTGCTCTCACACTGGTGCGGTTGGGATAAGTTTTCCCAACTTGTACCCCACACTCTTTATTTCTGTTCCACTGTTCCCTGCGCTCTGTACACAAGTCACAACCATTGTACACTATTGATTTAAGGATTGTGCCTAGGCGAGTGGCTACGGAGGAAGTTACAGTTAGTATTGTTTTCCTTCCTCCTTCCATGCACCGTACGGGAAAGCTCGCTACAACATTTCACTCGAATCGATAGCATTTTCCAGCAGTTAACAGACATACAAACCATGCCCGATGTGCCCCGATGGTGCGGGCGACCGTAGAAAACCCAGAGGGAAGAAAAGTTTACCATCCTCCGAGACAAAAAGCGAGCTAGTTGCTATCATTTGCCACTGCCAAAGAGAAAGCTTCCAACCAAACCCCAAAGCAACATTTGTGACCTTTGTTTTCCTACGGGGATGTGTCTGTACACCGAGCGTACCGGGATAAGGGTCGGTGAGGTTTAAGAAGCTCGTATCACTTATCATGGGCCCAGCTGGGGCCCCCACATAGTCTATGGACACAACAGGAAAGCTTGGGGAATGGAAACAAAAGATCCATTCCGAGTGGAATCTTCATTACAGCCTGATGACTTGCCGAATAGTCTCGAGTAAGGAGATGGGCGCAGCTCGAACAGGAAAAGCTGCTACAGCGTCCATTTCACGCTTTACCAGTCTAATCGTACCGATCTTCGGGGCCCGGGGATCCAAGCATCAGGATCAGCAAGTCGATGAAAATCGATTCAATTACATGCTTTTGCTGTTGTTCCGACGATTGAAAACTGCAACTCTGTTGTGCGGTTTCGTTGTGCTCGCATTGGCCGTCTTTGTGTCCGGGGACGGGAGTTATATTGCGTGGAAGTAATACTGTTTGCATACGAAGACAGCATGATTAGTTTTCCATTCGAGTCGCAATCGTAACGTATCCATGTCGTAAGTAAGAAGTTAGCACTGTTCCTGAGAAGCTTTGGATGTGGCAAATGCCACATCGTATGCAGTTTCTGTGCTGTGCATTTTAATGCCTTGTACTGCGCGTGTGTTGATTTAATTTAATTGGAATGAAATTTAATAGCAAGCAGAACGGTACATTGGAATTTAATATTTAAATAATCGCAATGTCCTTGCAGAGCCTCTTTACCTAACTTTACATTCGAATTTATGTCTAAAAAATCCCACAAAACACACCAGAGATGCTTGTCCCGTAACACCTCCACAGGATAAAAACGTGCTGAATGCTGCAACACATGCGATTACCGTGTATCCGTGTTGAGCATGCGGCACACATTAATGGTGGTCACATTGGCACGCTGTCGCCCCGGCCAACATTGACAAAACCTCTTTTCCTGGCGTGTTATTAGAGGGTGTGAGAGCAGATAAAATCAGAACTACTCATAAAGTACAATTTAATACCACATTGATGGCCCTTCCGGGAGGACCAGAGTTTTGGGGCACGCTCGGTAAGGATCGGTTTTCCTGGCAATAGCTTTTGAAAACCTTCCTCTCCTTTCGGAAGCACCCACAAGGGAGGACGGTTGGTCCTTCGAAGGCGCGATCTGGGCGAGAGAGATGGTTCCTGTCCGTTAAAGCGAGCAATGTCATTTCTTTCATTCGTGTTTGACTTGGTGAATGCAAATTGGTTCAAATTACACGCTGCGTGTGTTTCACCTTTCTGTGTGCATTTTCTTCCATGCTATGTGTTATGCATTCCTTTCTTTTCTATATCAATCGTTTTCATAGTAAGCGTTACGAGCAAGGCCACGGTAGGAGAAGTTTTGTAGAATCGGAAGAATCGGTTGAATTTCGCGTTCGCAGCAGCATGCCGAACATACGTGCTTCCTGTATGAGAACCGTTTCGAAGATTGGAAATGGACGATTGGTACCGATAGCCATGTAGCATGGATATTATGAATGCGTTTGTGCATGATGCGCTTTTGTCCTGCGAACATGCTCGCTATATTGGGCTCGAGTGGGTTCACATTAACTTTATGGGTTATGGCAAACTTTGCTACCGGCATGCTGCTGGCTTGGGTGAGGGAGGTGTGGTTCTCTCAATCCACGAATGCTCCGAGCGCCAGATGCGACAGATGAGCTCCCGGAAGAGGTGGGTTTGAGCACGGTATGGGAAGAAAGTTGTTCTTCCGGACAGTGGTGACAACGTTTGTAAGGCAGTTTGAAGGGTTATTGAGAATTTGAGAATATTAAGACAATGTTTAATAATGGTGTATGATAAGCTTGTAGTTTTTAAACCGTATACCGTATAAATTATTGATTGCCTTCATAAATTTCCGCGAAATTTCATACGAAACAAGTCTACAAAAATACATCACAGAATTAAATTGGGATTATTTACAAGCATGCTGGGATACGATCCACAGCTTTGTGGAGACAGCGGTATGGATGAATCATTGTTAGAATTGGATCTGAATTTAGCAATTTGAAGAGCGGATGGGTTTTAAATATTTACTAGTCAACTGAAGATTTATATCCCTAGGAGCTAAGAGCCTGAAGATATATAGCCGAAAGGGGAAGGCCTCTTGCATGGTAGGAGGAATACATTCACTCGCGAGACTAAAGAAGGAGAAGTTCTAGAGATCCAGAGAGATTCTAGCCTTCCAATTCCGTATTCCATATGTATATAGGGCCCATATTACGTTGGTGAATCCTAGTGTTCTAATAACTATGGCAAAAAATAGAGATTTGGAACTGTACCAACACGTTAAACAAAACCTCATAAAAGAAATACTTTAAACACCATGAATATTCCTGCTCTGTCCTCGTACTATCCACCAAAACACTCAAATTACTACGTTGGTTTGCAGAACTGAACTGTCAACTAAGTCGTCTAGTTCAGTAGGTTTGTCTTTAGGGAAGTGGTAGGCCCGGTGGTAGAGGCGACAGAGGCGCCGGTCTTCACACGGTAGTACCGGGGTTCAAATGTCATCCGGACCGTTCCCCCATAGTTAGGACTAACTATCCAACTACCGTGGTATCTTAAAGTCTAGATAGAGGACCTTAAGAGGTCGTTAGGCGAAGAAGAGAGAGAAAAGTCAATCTTATTCACAGCATCCTAAATTCTTGACATTGTAATACAAATATTGTTTGCCTACCACAAACCTTACTTTGAATTTACTTGGTCTTAAAAATCAAGCGTCACATTACTTGCGGCACACACTGTAAGGTTCCCACGCAATTCGGAATGGGGACCACCACACTTGAGACCACGCCGTG
Source organism: Anopheles stephensi (assembly GCF_013141755.1). Taxonomy (NCBI): domain Eukaryota; kingdom Metazoa; phylum Arthropoda; class Insecta; order Diptera; family Culicidae; genus Anopheles; species Anopheles stephensi. Next base: position 61,613,223 of record NC_050202.1, on the reverse strand, counting down.
AAAGTGCAACGATATGCATAAAACACTCGTGCAATAATAACACACCCATTGGCCCAACAAAAATGATCACGTGCATAAAACGCTTCTCGTCCATCGTCTCCTCCACCCCAACCAGATCGGTTGGTGGCACAGCCATTAGACACCGTTTGGCTTTTCCCTATTGTGCCCGGGTGGTGGAACTTTTCCACTTGAAGCAGCATTGGCAAAAAACGCCATCCTTTCACCAACGGTGGCAGAATGCTTTCCGGGGATCGCAGAGGCGCAAGGGACGGACCGGAAATAAAGTGCAATAATAGAAAATAAAGCGGAAATATATACGCGCTACGTGCGGTGGACACCGAAGCAGATAAGCTTATTTCATCGAGCCGCGTCTAGCCGGGCGCGCCGAGTGCACAAGAAATTGATCCGGGCGAATTAGACGCCCGGCTACTGGTGCTACTACTTCCGTCGGGCAAATCGGTAGTATTGCTGCATACAATCTTGTGCCGCCAGCTGGGTGCGGCAGAATGTGCTGCTGCTAGACACGAGATGGTGTGACTAGAAAAAGAAACACAACCCCATTTAGTTAATATCCGCGAAATGGAAATCAGAACGGTTTCGGCTATTATTATTGCATCGGTGCAATTGAGCTTCTAGTGCCGATCGATTGAGATTCTTCCGTGGTGCTTTTAGCTGGTGTTGAAGCACCAGCACCGGATTGGTTTCAATCTCTTCGTCCGTCCTTGGTCCTTGGTCGGTTCTGCCACAACCAGTTTGCAATGAACATAGCTTGCAGTTTTATGGACGCGTGTCTTTAACGCTTTTAACACCTTTTCCGTTGGTGGAGTGGTTGAGATTTCCGTCTCCACTTCGCTGGCAGGGTACGATCTGGCTGGGGTGAACTGGAAAAAACGGATAAACTTTTATGCTGGTATGAAAAAAAAAAAACACTTCAAACCGGGGTTTTATTTGGAGGTGGTGCATTTTAAAATGTCTCTTGCCGGTGGTGGCAATCGAAGTATCGATAAAAATTTCATTCCACTTGGCTGAGAGGAAGTGGTTGCTTTAAGAAGAATCGTTTCATAAAAATACATTTCGTGAGTTCAAACCGACCCGGTGGTAGAAGGATTTGTGAGGAAGCTTTTCCATTTACCCGAAGTGGTGACGATAAAAATGGAAATGATTTACACGGCGTCTCTGCTGGTGTCTGTGGCGATGCCAATATTATGTGGCACTTTCATTCGGAAGTTTCGTTTATTTTGGGTGTCAGTGGAGCAATAATAATAATTCGGAATTAAAGAAAAGTGTGCGCTGTTTCGAGGCAGCTAGCAGTTGAACGAGTTTACGAGGGATTTTTTGTTGTTGTAAAGTTCAATGCTTATTGAAGCTTAACGGTAAAGCGGCGAGGATTGCAATTTCTCGATGGCAATAAGCGGAGTTTGATTTCCTGATGGTCATAAAATTAGCTGTCGTATGATTTAGAATCGTTCTGAGTGTGTTTCGGTTTGATACAGAGTACATAAAACTGTTCGCTTGAGTGTATCGTGCCATGCTTGCGATATCGACAGTTTCAATTTCGTAATGTCGTAAAAAAAGTGGTTTGCTGTTAAATTTTGAGAAGATTATTGTTGGAGTATCATGTTTTGCCGATTGTATTGTTGTAAATCGTAGTAGCAAGCGGTTTCCGACATAAATACAGAACACATCTTTCATTTATAGTAGGCTGCGACAATTATTACTAGAGTTGGCTTGGCTCTGAAATATTTTGTGGATAAAAACTTTACTATTTATCAATTTAATAATTTTGAAGCTTGTTTTTCTGAGGTTGATAATAATTTAACTAACTTTTTTCCTCCAACATTCAGGTGCATCCCATTTAAATAGTATGCAAAGGAAATCTGCAACGATTTTCCACCGCAATGCAGTGACTGAGGTTGCCCGAGAGGCCATCTGAGTGATCTGCCAGCCGGCCGGGAATTGGGGCCTGGGAAAACTTACTAAAGAAAATTAAACTGTGTAGTTTATGGAAAGTAAGCTAGAAAAACCAAACAAACTTTCACATTCATCTGCAGAAAGCCAGGCAGAGGAGGAGGCCTCGTAGTTCTAGCAATTTTCTTACGAACCTAAGGGACTAACACATATCCGGTGCCTTTTTTATCATTTTACATGGGGTTAGCCAACGGTTTTTTTTTCTTACTTTGCAATTACTACCTTTGTCTCAGAAACGCCCGGCAGCAAAGTTTAACTACATGTTAGTTTAGATCCGTGATTTTTTTTTGCTCCGTCCAGCACAAGGAAGCCTGCCTTAAAGATTGGTTCCTTCCAGGATGCGGACAGTGTCACCTGTGGACCGCCATTGTGCCCGTCGCATTCGCTAGAAGATAGTATAAACCCTCTCTCCATCATGGAACTTTGCATCGGCAGCAGCAGCAGCGGGAAACTTTTTTTTATTGCACGGACATTCTTCGCCGTGGCCATCGGTCAAATGCAAATGTTGTCCAATCTCTTTTACCTCTTTTAACTGGTTTTTTTTTTCGTTCTGTAGAAACCATTTTTACAATTGAAAAATGCAGATCCCGGAATCTGGCGTAACTGTTCCGGTAAATGCAAACTACTAGCGCACAAACAAACAAGCAAAATGCCAACGAAAATATCGCTGAATAATCGGTGTTGTTGGCTGGAATCCCGGAAAAGAGTTTTCCACCAATTCCGGGAAGAAAGAGATTTTCTGTTTTTTGGGGATTGCATTGTTTTTGTGTGAGGGCAAAAATATTATTTCTTGCTATTTTATTTTTGCTTCTTTCAGACGACGACAAAAACCCAAACTGCTGGTGTATAATGGATGGCGGAGAAGTTGCTCACGACAGTCGACCACGATAAACGCCAAAAAAGAAATGGGCGAAGCTAAATGTCTTTGATGGGTTAAATAGTTCTCGATGTGATATGCGGAAAAGGGAAAACGGGGCGGGATGCTAGTGTCCGCGGGAAGCTTTTGTGATGTTGGGAACAGGGAACAAAGTCCGGCGAAAACACACACCCACACACACAATCCTCATCATGATAAATGGATGGCGATTCTGGGGCTGGAAATTTTTTTTTCTCGCTGGGAAAGGCAGTTTAATTCATCCTGGAAGGAGGGAAAAACTCACATCAATTTTCCGAAAGCCAAATCATGACTGCTCATTTGGAAACTGACAAAAACAATGCTCGCTTTTATGTATCGGCCCCGGGATGGTTGGGGATCTGGCCCTCCGTTTTCTCCTGCAAGCTTTATTTGTGGCACGCCGATCAAGCGCAAGTTGCGAAAAGAGTTCTCGGAAGGACCCGTTTGTAATGTTGTCGGAAGGCGATGCTGTACAAAACAGTTGAAGAGTTTTTAATCGAGTTTGTTTCTGTGAGGCTCTTCCGAGGGACCCACAAAGGTATGAGTGTGGTAAATATTTGGGCTGTTGGATAAAAGTGTTGTAGTTATGCATCCTTTGGCTTTTACGTGCCTCTTTTAATTAGGCGAAGGCACATCAGTAGGGAAATAAATGCATTTTTAACTAGTTTTCTTATCGATTTTTTTTTTTTTTTTGGATGGCGAAGAGAGCTTTTTTTGGCGAAGAGTTCATCTTCGCTCTAGCCTTCCTCTACAAAGTCCAAAATCAAATAAGAAAAAAAAAACCAAAGCCATCCTACATGCCTGTCTTACGACCACCGGTTGGACAAATGTTTGTTTGGGATAGCTGACTTTCGAGCTCGAGCTGAGAGCTGACCGACGAAAACAAAGACCTTCGAGAGCTGGAGAGCCGGGGGCTTTTGATGCAAAGGGAGCCACCACCATGCTTTCATTTCAATTTCGTAGGAAAACAAAAGAATATTTCAGAAGATGAATCGAATGTCTCAAAGGAGTTTTTTGGGTTCCCCCTCGAACGACGACGAGCCATGAATCCATGAGGGGATGGGGAGAGAGCTGTTTGAAGTATAGAGCTACGGGGAGAGGTCCCCTGGATCAGAGCAGACGCAATCTGCTAGACAATTCTCCCCTACTTGGGCGAAGGAAAGGTTTTTGTTTTAAAATTTATGGACAAAATTTCGTGTGAGTGCTCGTTGGCAAATTCACAGACCAACCCATTTGCCCTTTGGTGACGTTGCTTATTTCGATCCTGATGCTGCCATTAATACGTGCTGTACTGTCTTGACACTGAGCAAATGAAGAAGAATGGTATTGAGCGCTTGCTTCTAAGAGCTGAGTACGAAATCGATATGTATGTTGTGAATATTTGATGCCGAACAATAATATTACTTTAAAACAACTTTTGAGACACGAATCCTCGAATTTATACTTTTTCTTTCAGTTCTATGTATCAAGAAAAGTCAATCCAGTCGCTCCAATCACTCTCTCTCTGTTGAATATCTTCCTCTTCATTAGACCCATCAGTGCGAGCGTTTACTGCTCTCAATCGGTTGTGCTGAGCTGGAAAATACCGCTCAAGTGCCACACGAACTCACAACACATCGTTCAGCCTCATTGTAAGCGAAATTTCCACCAGAGTACCGCCTTTCGACAATCGACAATCTCCTCCCCTCCCGACGAATTGACGACATGGATCAATATTTGCATTCAAAATGTCCGTTTTTGTCATCATCATCGTTGTCGCCGTCATCCTCGAGAGCGTTTGTAGTACGGTTGGGATTTGAACCGTATCGTATCGGGCATCAAATGCTCTCCTCCTTCTACAGCTCGCGCTTTGCCCCCGGGTTCCTTCCAACGAAGGAAGAATGTATATTAATAAATCGCTTTCGCTTTGGCAAGTAAATATTGGCCGTGTGCTTGGTGGCTGTGTTCGTGGGTTTTGTTGAGGGTTGTGTACGCGGGTTGCGAGATATGCCAGTACAGAACCCACAGTACAGAAATGCGCAACGGTTGATGAATACGGTATAAAAGCAAACATGCACCATAGACCTTCTGCGGCAGCGCTTCTTCACGATTGCTTTCCTGGGTTTGGGGACTGAGAAATGGAGAAGGTCCTGCTGAGAGAGGGTAAACACGGTTTGTGTTTACTGGTCCGACGGCCGACCGACGACATCATCAGTTAATGAGTGTGTCAAGCCAACCGTAGGATCGCTTTTCGGCTGACGCAACTGGTTTACTTCCATGATGGATTCGCGCGTGGTACTACTGTAGTACTTTGTGTGGGTTGCAGAAAAATTGTCATGTTTGCTAAATTTAACTCTTAAAGCATTATTTTTTGAGAAGCATAAGATAAACTGGATAGCCTGGATAGCGTAAAGGGGCGCCGGTCTTCACACGGCAGGACCGGAGTTCAAATCCCAACTGGCCCATTCTCCCATAGTGACGACTGAGTATCCAACTATGCGGTTTCAATAGATCTAGTATGCCAGAAATGGCAGGCATGAGCTAAGAGGTCGTTAGGCGTAGAAAGAAGGAATCAGAAGCAAATTGACTAATTCTTCGACTTTATTTGGCTGCTGTTTGATAAGTAAAATGCTACTTATCCCCAGCGACTACATGTTTGGTTGTGATTCTCACCCTCATTATCTTGGTACGCTCTTCAACGCGCTTCAGATGTAAAGTGTGCCTCCCCGACATCAAAGCTACCGGCACGGACATGCTTGCCCCACCTGATGATGAGCTATTCACTATACAGTTCCCAGAAAGCGAAAATGAGAAAACGCAAGTAGTGACGCAAAAAAACAGGCCGCTACTAAAACCTTACCACTTTGATGGCTCTCACAACTTTCTTACATCCATCATCATAATCTCCGATGGTTGGTTGGTTGGTTGGTTGGTTGGGTAGGCCACACCGTCTCGCACACTGCTGCACAGAGAACAGCTCGACACACTTCCGAGCCGAGCAAAAACACATCCCGGACGGTGGCCAGGAAATGGGCCACATTAGTGTAACGATGGCTAGTGTACACTTACACCTCGTTCCAGTTGTTGTGGTGCGCGCCCACTCCTAGCATAACACGCAACCCGTGTCCTGACGTCCCTAATAGCGAAGGAAATGAAACTGGGACTCGGTCCCCGGGAAATGTGTGTTTCGTGGTAAACTGATGTTGCCCCTCTCTGTGTGTGTCTCTCTCTCTCTCTGCCTTTCTGGCTTGAGAATGGATGGGATTGGGGTTTGTTGCAACCGTGCCATATACATTACGCCATTGTACTTTGTGCTTCACCGCGCCCACTGTAGGACACTTCCGGTAATGAGAGACAACTTAAAACTCGGTTCGGTTGTGATTGCATGAAAAGAGGCCACAGCGAGCGGCTAGGATTCCGGGGGTCCGGTTTTTAACGGTTGGATTGGCACCCGCGGGACCCTATCCTAATGGGTGCTGGAACCTAATGGACAAGCGATGACACTTTTCATTGAGGGATAAAAGGAGGAAACTGGGAAGCCAACCGTCGTACGTTCCCGCCCAGCTTCAATGTCTTACATTAACCTGTCAACGGGCTTAATGGAGCTCGTAAAATGTGGACGAACCAAGATTTTGTGCCACGCGGAGAGAGGGCTTCAATTTCAATTCCTATCAGCATCCAGGCATTTAGAAAGAAATTGGCTATTTGATTAGTGGGAGGTTTGGTTTGGTTTTGGTTTTTTGTGTGTGTCCTTCACATTGTTACAACTTCATTCGACGACCGGTAGACTAATGATTGAACCGCCGGGTAGCAAATGAAATTGGCATCGGATTTAGCCGGGACCTACTACGACTAATCCTTTAATCTTCGAACCGTCCATCAATCGTCTCGGCTCAGGTTCTTGCTTTTTCTGCACTTGCACTGCGTAGCTTGATTGATTGATAGGCTTAATCCATGTGGCGAGTGCTACTAGCTGACCATATTCAGCTATTGCTGGGAGAGCAAAGATGGAAAGAAATTAAAAACTCATCAGGCTTGCTCAAAGCATCAGCTGGTAGTGGGGAGGAAAACTGTGCTTGATTGACGACTTAATGGGCCCCAGTAGTTTGGGGAATAGTAAATGTTTGCTTCCATACAAGGCTTACCAGGCCAGCCTAAGCGATGTTGCCTCTTGGTACGATTAATGTGGAAGTTTAACAGCAAACAAAAAAAACTATCTTTATCAAGCGAACAACTAATCCCACTTCGCCGTCAAGTACAGATCAACCGCAACACAACACAACCATCTGTCAAAGTATCATCAACGAGCAGGGACCCGAGGAGAATTCTGGATTCTACTTCTTGCCTTTGGAATGACAATATTTCTACCAAAAGATTGAGATCCCGGCAAAAGCACACGGCACTTGTTCTAGTGCCGGTGTATCCTGTATGGTAAAGTTTTATCAATTCTACCTCCCCAACAGTTCATATTGTTGTGTTACTAACGATGGGATATTTTGTCGATGGCGTTAACGCCACCGTCTGGCTGCTGCTGATGATGATGATGAGGATGATGAGGATAACGCGTTCCCTATCCCTATCGCCCCCCCCCCCCCCCATCCCTTAAATGCTACTTTTATCTATTTCAAACGTTGACCAAGTAGCTTGCATCTGCCTGCGCGCCTGAAGTGGGTTCACTTTCGCGCCGCCCCTTTACCAAATCGAATCATTCTAGAGCGTCAGTCGGTCGGATAAATTCGGCAGATTCTTTTCGGTTGTTTTGATGCATTTGATTAAAATCAAAGCCCTAAGCCTTGGGGACGAAAATCTGGCTTCTTTTTCTCCACCCCCAGAACACCCGGAATCTGATCTGTGGTGCGAGTGTTGAGAAATCTGGCAACTGGTTTCCTTTTTTCGCTGCTCCTGTTTTGGGGAATTTGTTGAAATCGTTGCTGTTCGTTGGTGTCAGGATTCATCGGAAAGGCAAAATGAAAGGGGGATGATGATTGCTGCGGATCGAGAAGAAACGCCAAGTCATCAGATGCAGAGGGGTCGTATTCTAGGATACGCTGGTGACAGTTGAGCTGGCGATAGTTGACAAAAGTAGAGAGAACGCGCAAAGTGGCAAGCGGGGTAGCCGTTGCAGGGTGGCCTTAAGAAACAGAAACGACATCGTTCCGGGAACGAAACAAGATATGGCACATGATGGAATGACACAGGGCTTAATGTGGCGGAAGTAATGAGATTTGGAGGCGGCGGCAGAAACTCGGCAAAATGCAATGGCCGGAACACTGGAATGGCGAGCGTACGACAAAACCAGGGGGAAACCAGGCGGACGATGGGAACATCATGGGAAGCCGGAACTTACGCAGCAGTGCAGTTCACGATAAGCGTATGGGATGGAGGAATTATTTTTCCGGGGGTGAAATCTTTTTTTTATGTCCGATTCTATTTGTTCGCTCGGAAGGACGATTGGTTCTTCGCTGCACCCGGAACTGGTATCGTAAACGAGTCATCTGAAAATGCAGAAACGTTGCCGTGCAAGGAGAGTATTTTATCGTGCTTATCATATTCTTGGATACTATTTTTCGCCTAGCAACGCATGATAAGATGTGTCGCTGGGTAATTAACAACCGTGTCTTGAGATTGTGCTCTTATAACTCTAATCTATTTTTTAGGACTTTACCCATGAACCTTTTTTGAAGCGTTTTGCTTCATTATGGGTATGGAATGACGATACAGTCTATCTTGCGAACGAGTGTAGCTGTAAAAATCCGGTGACATACTTAGTTTATACTCCTATCAACCCAGTACCTTCATGAAGAGAGTTGATGAAGATCCGTCGTGCTTTTAACACGACACGACCCAGCGTTGCCAATTTCATTTCACTTTTCTCGTTCGAAAATAATCGCTTGCGAAGAGCAGCTGGCTGCTCCAGCGATCCAATCACGCTAGTTCCACCTACTAGACTCGCTGGACTTGTGGCGATCGGCGAAAGATTAAACTTTACGACACCGGAGGGTTGCGGATTGGAACAACGTCCATTACAAACACATCGAGATATGAGGTAGGGTGTGCACTGTTGGTAACACTTGGCCTTCACCATTCAGAGGACACTTCTGAAGCGTTTGTTGAAACGTTCTCACGATGGACTTTAGGCGGCGGCGCCATTCGGTACGGATTTGCCAGCGCTGATGTCTATCGCATGCCATGTGCTAAAGAAACGGGGCTTCTACGACCCATTTCGTTTGCAGGGGAGCAAAAAATGACGTGAACTGGAGTGTACTTTCTCATTTATAGGTTCAAGGATTACCTTCTTTTATAGATGCACTCGAAAAACGTACAGTCTGGCATCCGTGCCGGCAGTGGATTTCACAATGAGACACGAGCGTACAAAGGGGAACCTTCCTCGGTACCATACGGTAACCAGCAAAACTTCACCAACAGAACCAGTACACTTTCTTCATCTCTTCTATGGGAAGGGCTCCAAAGTGACCGGAAAACGGTCACTCTTTCACGGGGTAGTTTTCCTTCGTGTGGCATTCGGGCAAGAGTCTGGGCTAAGCACACTCTCCTTAGCCCGTTTACCATCGGCCGTAAAATTGAGTGGAGAGTGAGAAATAATTGCACTTTATTGTATGATGTGTCTAGCTTAGCCGGTTTGGCGTCGGTGCAAGATTATTAGTTCAACCAATTCGTGTGCTAGGTTAGCTGTCCGGGTAAAAATTGGATGTGATTTATGGGTTGTTGCTTTACTAGCTGGGTGTTTGGGTACGTGAGGCGTGCGAAATTCACACAGAAAAACATCGTTCACAAAGAGCAAACAACGTTATTGATTTTGCAGGAATAAAATTATTAAAATGTTATAGTTTTTCTTCGTATTGATTAAAAATGTTATTTATTTTCTCTTTCAGATTGGAAGAGCATTTTCGCTGAGCTAATTAAATAGTTTTCCGAAACTGCACAACGCATTGCACTCCACCAACGATCTTTTTCAAGCTGATCGAGTTTAGTTCCGCTATCATCCGCAGCAACGGAGATGGCGCTAGCACATCAAACGTCAGCTTTCAAACTGCCATAAACGTCAAAGAAAGTCAATCGACTTGGCGGCCATTCAGCATCACAATAACGATTAGTTTGTGAACTCGATTGCCGCTTCTGTTTGGCTTGTGTTTGTATTATAATTGCAAAAGAAAAAAACATTTCCCGGTGAAGCATGTCCCGACGAAAACCAGCCGCAGCGGAAGCGGCCGGCGCAAAGCGTCCCAAACGTGCCAACAATCTGTACACCCGGCCGGAAAAGATCCCGCTCGGAACGATTCTTACCGATGCGTTCAACGTGCCGTGGAAGGTGGGACCGTCGATCGGATCCGGCGGCTTCGGTGAGATCTACTGTGCGTACTGCTTCACACACGCTGCACCGAAAACGGTCGCCGACTATCCTAACGTTGTAAAGATCGTAAGTAGCGCTCTTTGTTGTGTGTACTGTTTGCAGGGGTAAAGCATTCCTTTAATCACCATCACACACATGCGCGCGCATTTCGTCCTTAGGAACCACATGAAAATGGGCCGCTTTTCGTTGAGACACACTTCTATCGCAAAATTTGCAAGGTGGACGACATCGAACGGTACAGGAAGCTGCGTAAGCTGAAGCACCTGGGCATGCCGTACTATCTGGCGAGTGGGTCTCACACGCAGAACAATGTGAAGCATCGGTTCCTGGTGATACCTCGGTTCGGAGCTAGCCTACAGTCCGTGTACATTCAGAACAAGCATTGCCTGCCCCTGTCTACGGTTTGCCGGGCGGCCATGCAGATGCTGGATGTGCTGGAGTACATTCACTCCAACCAGTACGTACATGCCGATCTGAAGGGTGACAACATCCTGTTTGGTATGGGTGATCGTGGCCGAGAGCGCTTGTATTTGGTGGACTTCGGTATGGCTAGCCGGATCGTGCTGGAAGATCAATTCAAACCCGATCCACGGAAGAAACACAACGGGACGATCGAGTATACGTCGCGTGACGCTCATCAGGGCGTGATGACGATGCGGGGCGATTTGGAAATATTGGCGTACAACATGATCGAATGGGCCGGCGGAAGTTTGCCGTGGAAGGAGGAAAAGCTGCTGAAAGATTGCAACAAGGTGCAGCAGATGAAGGAGGAAGGTATGAGCGATGTGGCCGGTTTGTTGAAGCAAAGCTTCCGCAAGCACGTATCGGTGCCGAAGGTGTTGCAACCGTTTCTGGAGTTTGTTAACGGTTTGCGGTACAACGAACCGCCGAAGTACACGGTTTGTTCGAAAATATTCGAAAAAGCATTAAAAACGCTTGGCGCTTCAAACACGGGCGTGCTCGAGCTGAGCGTCGCCAGCGCATCGACCGTGAACGATTCGTCGGGCCCGATGAACAAAACAAAAACAAAGAAACGAAGAACGTTGGATACTTCGGTGTCGAATGGGCTAGCGGACACGGTACCGAATACACCGGACGACGATGAAAACACCGAATGCATGCCCACACCGAAGCGAAATCAGAAAACGTTCGCCGTGAGTCCTTCCTTGATGAAGCAAACCAAACAGCGCACGGTGAACAGATCACGCACCGTACCGGACACAGAACCAAACACACTCGAGGATGACGAAGATTCGCCCGTTCTCTCGCAAAGAGCTAAGCGTAGGACGGACCGATCCGATGCGTCCGTTGCTGCTGGATCAACGCGGATGAAAAAACCGCTACTACCGAACCCCCAAAATATGGCTCTGGTGGACACGGTTCCCAACACACCCGAGGAAGCGGAGGACGAGGAAAACGAAGGGGACAACCTGTCCCGTGCCCTTTCAAAAGTCCCTAAAATCGAACCCGTCCGCGGGAAGAACGATAAAAAGGTAACCCTGGAAGATGCTCGATCCACCCGGCGCAAAGAGAAAACGGTCACCGTCGTGCAGAGTGCCTCATCGCAGGGAATAAACATACGCATCGAAACACCACGCAAGAAGCGGACACGAAACGTCGCCTCCGAATCGCCGCAGGAAATAACCATCAAACTAACGCTGAACGCAAACGTTTCGGTCAATACGAGAAGTAAGAAGAATGGCACGGTTGTCGTGAGCGCGTCCCAGCAGAATATGTCGCTGGACTCGAGCAGAAATGACGAATCGATGAACGCTTCGCAGGACGTTATCAATATATCTTCCGCGACGGAGGATAACAATGTGTCACGGAGCTTGTTTGAAGACTACTAACCAGGACTTTTTGCGTGAGTATGCGCTGGGCTATTATTGTTATCGTTTTGCCAAAATAGTATAAACTAATTGTTTACTTACTTGCGGCCACAACAGCACACAAGAGAGAGGGTACATTGCATCTGCTCGATTCGCAAAAAACAGTTCTCGATTCCGGGTAGGATGCCTGCATCGTCCTTTCACGAAACACAGGCTCCAGACACGGAAGAATCATTCCCGTAGGACTTATTTACCGCCCAAGATTGGTTATTCAAAGGGTGAATCGTTGGATGTTTCTGTTGTAGTATTGGCAGTGGCCAAGCAGTCCATAGGAAGGAAGCCATTAATAATCCGTTGCCGTGTTGTCTGTTACATTGGTTCAAAATTTGTAGCGCTTGTCGAATGCTATTACGTTGCGCCTTAAACATACAAGTATCTGGTAAATGTAAGACTAATGCAAGACAGCAAGCCTGTGGCCAACTTCTAGTTTGTATTATTGAGTTATTTTTACATGACACTACTAACGTTGAAAGGAGAAATAAAATGTACTACAACACAACATTCGAGGACGGATTCGTCTCACTAGCTGTGGCAAAATAAATTTAACGTAGCAAAATGCAGGATTACCCTTCCGAAAGGTTAACAGGACGAAAGAAATTAAATAGCTTTTTTATCTTTTTTTTGTATAAACTGAGAACAATAGTTAAACAATTTTTTTTTCTCAACGTGTAGAACAGCTTCTTAAACTAAGAGGAAAGTGAATCGTCATTGTAAGCCTAAGCTGAAACATTTTAAATCCTTTTAGTTGACAAGTTTTTACCTGCTCTTGCGAAAGCATAATTCTTATTCCTTCACCAACACACAATTAAGCAAAAAAAAAAACAATTAAAATACTAAATCACAACATGATGCGGCCGCATCATCATCATGTTCCAGCGCTCATCCGGCACCCTTTTTCCATTACGTACATCCACTAAACTGTTGCTTTTCGGGCGTGACAAAGGTGACTACGCTTGGGCAACCTCCCCCCGCAAATCTCCATATCAGTGACCCGGAAATCGGATAATATCCTTGTCCTTCTGCCACCGCGTTCGTGTACGGGGAGCGAGTCGAATTAATAGTGTCCACCAAATGGGATAGATAGTAACTTTAGGAAAAAACACGGACACAAAAAAGGGTGACAATGACAAGAGTTCCTCCACGGTTCCAGAGCCGGAAATCGGAACCGAGGGGTTGAAGGAGAATAGAATGTAATTTTTAATTTCGCTTCCTACTCCTCGGCAGCTTAATGAGATTACGTGGAAAAATTTAATACCAAACTTTACACTTAACCGAGGCTCCAAATCTGCTGCGTAGGTTAAGAGGACGATCGAAGAAAGCTACCGGAAGCGGGCCGTAACCGTTTGAGGGGACGATTTCAAATGGAAAGGTTAATTAAAATTAAAGTAAAGATAGAAAAGATAGATTTTTCCGTTGTAAAAAGTATTGGTTTTTAGTAAACATTTCTATACTTTCAGTGACCCCTTTCGAACATTACCTATGTTACAAGTGGAAACCGTAACCCCGTAACCCGTAAGTAAAAAGTATCACACCTAAACGTTGGAAAAGTTAATCCAAAGCTTTTAATAAAACCCATTTTCCGACGCTTTTTACAGCCCCTTTTACATGGCTTAGGATTCCTGACACTGCTCCAGCCCGGCAAACCGGGGGGAGCGCCCAGGAATGTCGGGATTAAATACCGGGATTGCAAGAAATTGGTGCGTAAAAGTGTAAAACGCGAGTAAATTTGTCCCACCGGTTACCACGTAATCCTCAAAGGGGGTGGGGGGGGATCACCTCACAAGAAAACCCATATCACATTATCGTACTACAAACGCTCAACTGACACAGCATAATCTCAAGCAAGTATTCACCAGCACCCGCTGGCTGGCAGGAGAGAGCCCGTTTTCCCTGAGGATGCCACCGAACGCAACAAAAAACGGGGTACGAAAGTGCGGAAGTATTTAATTTCCTTCGTATAAAATATGCCTCTGCGCTGGGCCGGGGGTAACCACAGGGAAACACGGGTAAAGCTACAGCAAGCCAAACAAAATCCCTGGCCTGGTCTGGTTGTATCTTTCGTGGTTTCTCGGAGTGCCCTGAAGGGAGATTGCGTCTGGATTCTGGCGGAGGAAAGGAGGATATCGTCCTCAGCTTGAAGATTCCTGAACTCTGGACTAGATTAAAATGCGTGCCTTTAGCAGCCAGCAGCCTGCTCAGTACCCCCGCTCAAGGGCGGAAACTTTTTACACACGGTGTACGGCGGAAACCCGTCAACCCGTTTGCGCACTCGTCGTTTGCTCTTTGTCCCTAGGAAGTTTGATCCCGTGATGTTTGTATTGTTGGGCTCCGTTTTCCTGGAGCAGCGGGATCTAGTACCGAAATGCTCGTTTCTCGTTATCGGCAGCTTGTGTAGTCGATGTCTCTCCATGGGGAAGCCAATCAGCTACTTCGAGCCTCGCGAACGTTACCAGGGAGGTAATGCCCGATTTGTGCATAAAGCATAATGTATGTCTCTCCGGTGAATTGTACGGGTGAACAGCAAAGCGCATTGCGTACTTCTTCTTTCTTTTTCTCGATGCTAGCCCCACTGATGGGAACGTTGTGTTATGGTGCCAGTACATCCTTATCGTCCCGTTCGCCCCATCGTCAGGCGACAGCGATGCTGATGGTGATAAGTTTTTGTAATATTAAACATTCTTGCACACCATTCGACGAAGGGACTGGGTGGTGTAAGAAAAAAAAAACGCGGAAATTCCTCCCCCAGGTGTGAGTGGAAAAGGCGAGGCGAAGCTGTTTTGTCGCTTCCCAATGCAAGCAGCGAATGACTCCTCGAGGACATTCCGCCCGCTTCTTCAGGTGCAACCACGGTGGAACGCTTGGGGCGGCTTCCGTTTTAAACGCACTTTTACACTGAAAAAAGCCTCTCCATTTTGGCATGGCGCGCGCGCGCGCGCTCAAATTCTATAGCTCATTCTATGTGGCCCCCGGGAGCTTAAAGACGATGGTGGTGTCCGTTCGGTAGGCTTCGCAATGATCGGTACGGTGGCCAAAATCAATGAATGTGGTGTTGAACGAATGCCGGAACCGGTACACGGAACAGTACACGGGAGACCATTTTCCACTGATTGTTTGGGGTTTAAGGGGGTGCCTTGTTGTGCACACGGTCGCTACTAATGTTCGCTGGAAAGCTGATCTTGGGGGCTCGTAAATATTACACCATCTCCGGTGAATAATCTGAGCGGTTTAAAGGAGAGTGTTTGAAGTGAGGACGATAAAATCGAATGAAAATCGCTAATTGCTTGTCGGAATGGTGGTGCTTTAATTCTTATTTCGGTTTAGTGATGTGTTTAAAGCATTGAGATTATACCTTAGTGGTTGAGACTACCTTGAAGTTGAGAATATTGAGCTGATTTAATATTCATCCCGATGAATATAAGATTTAAATTTTAAATGTTTCGTTAAAGTTTGAAATGTCTGAAAACTCTAAACTTCGGATAAGGATATCCAGTCAATTCCGGTAAATAGTCGTATCCTCCTTAACTACTCTCAGTTTGATGCCCTCCGATAATGATTTACGATTTCAAAGTTCCCAAAATTACTGCAATTAATCAAGCGCCAAAAAGAAATCGTACCCTTAACACACCGTCAACGGCAGCAGAAGAATCAATTTTGCGTTCGAATTATTAAACAATCAATTTTGACCATTACCGGGGCAGTCCGATTTAAAGCCAACTCAATCGACCATCGCCGCTAGCTACCGCAAAACCGATTGATTTATTGATTGCAGGCGTTGCAATAAACAATTAAAATATACCATTGCTTCACAGCCCCCCAACCCCCTTTTTTTGTCCGAAAACCGAAAGAACCCATAAACGACCGATAACGACGGCCCCTTCGCCGGAAGACGCCATTTCGCCAGAAGGGCCGCGAAAACGTGTACCGGCCATCCGTCAGTGCCATTTACAGTTCCATCGTCGATTGATCATAAAACAAACGACGAAATGGTTTCGCTTCTGTGTGCGCGAGCTGCAAAACGACGATTCAAAGCAATCGAACCCGGACCAAGCCGACCCTTACCTTTGTGGCCTTCGAACCGAAAAGTCTCGATGTGGATGTGATCCGTGTGATCCAGGGGAAGGTCGGTGGTCTGGTTGGTGTGTTCTCAAAGCTTGCTTCAAGAAACCGGGAACGAAAGATTTGATTCGTTCTTCATCGATCACAGGGCGGGCGGGCCGATTTCAAGTGGAGAAAATGGGAATTGCAAATCCTTCCCTTGGGACACGGCATAAATCGCCATTTCATGCCCGTTCATCTTAACTAGCGGGAAGCGGAGCGAGCAGAGCAAACCGCAACCAATCAAAGCAACCACCGGATGTTTTCATCCACACCAAGGGTTGCTAGATTCGGGCGACAATCGAACGGCGGTTCTTCCTTCTATAAATTTTCCTACCAAGAAGCGGAAGCACCAGACGAAGAAATATTGCCAGTTTGTGCGTGGGCCAGTAGTACCAGAAGTGGCCGAAAAAAAGAAGACTTAAACAGAGTGAGTTACAAACTTTGCGCAAAAATTCTCGAACTAAACGTTGTGTCTGGATAGTCGTTAAAATATTCACGCGCCCTGGAGCGGTATGTAGGCTGGTGCTTCGAGGCAATTTCCCTATAACCACAGGAATTTTCTAATTTCCCCTTGTGGAACTACTACCCACACACACACACTATCGTGATCAGCATCATTATCGATGTACATATTCCCTGTGCTCTACTCCCCGAAATAGTCTGCATTCTATCGTTCCTAGTTTCAGCCAGGAAGCTATTTGCTTGGCGGCGTCTGGCCGTGAAGCAACCACCGCTGCCGCCAGCCATAAATTAGATAAAGCGGCAACACTTTCTCGAGCACATTCATCTTCCCGCTTCTGGGCCGTTCCGGCAGTACGAATTTGGTGTAAGTGGCATCGCTACTGAGCATCGCTTCGGGGTGAAACACGGGGAAATTCTCCTCCAGCCGACGACGATTTGATTGAAGCAGATTTTCTGGCCAACTGCGGGGGCCACTCCGGTTTGGACTGGTGTCGGAAAATGACAAACAAATTGATATAAATTGAGTCATAATCACTGACGCAGGGTACCCTCCCCCCCTCTGGTAAGAAGAAGATGTTTAGAAGATGAGTTAGTTCCCCCTTCAAAGCACTTGTATTTCGGATTCGATGCAAGAAAAACGGTAGTTTTTCCACCCTCACAAAAATGCAAGAAGATAATAAAACAAGATAGAACTGGGCTGGGAAATTTCTCCCACGGGATATAACCATTGCGCGGCGGCAGTGGTACAAAGCAACCGGCCGGAGCGCTGGTCCCGGGGGACAAGTCAAGGAAGTGATAGTTTTAATGCACTTGCTCAATTTTCCGGCCCAGTACATAAGCACTGTTTGGCAAAAGAGAAACACGCTCACACACCAACAGGTTCTCCATCCGCGAGGAGTGTTTATTGAATATTTTATGGATGATTACCTTGTGCACAGGACGGTACGGATTTTGTGTACACGTTGAAAGATTTTTCATCTTTGGTTTGAAGTAAGATAATGATTTTACGCTTATATTTTTAAACATTCAACATTGCTTCATTTGCATTACAATGTCGAGAAGGGTTCACCTGCAATCATGTGAGTTCTTTGAAATGATTCATCCGTGACGTATAGACAGGAGATCCAATGTTTGAAGCCACCTAAAACTTTACTTTTTTTATTTCAACCACTTAGATCTTCAGATTTGCGTAAATCTGTTTGAGTAAATATTTCTACTAAAAACATCCGTCGTGACAGCTGATGCTGGGACTGTACCGAATATTTGCTGTTTCAGTTTTCACATCACATCGGCGTATCAAGACTTCAGTAGGCCCATGGCAGCAGGGAAGGACTTTATTATGACTTTTATGATTGTCTAATTAATTTTAGATAGCAGAGATTCCTTAGAAGACGAAGTTCCTTGTGCAGAAGGTGCAGGAGGTTTCTTTGTAGAAGATGTTCATTGGATCAAGAGATTCATCATATAAAGAGTTCGCTTTGGTAGAAGAAACCAGGGACGGCGAAGCCCTCAAGGCTCTGATGTCTGATTGGACGGCGAAGATTCTTGGTAGAAGAGGTCCTATGGACGTTGAACATCCTTGTAGGACGTGGTCATGTCGTGAGAATGGCACAGCACGACCCAGCCCGTAAAGTCGTTTCAAGACCTCCATATGACCAGAGGAGCCGTGGTAGGCCAGACGACGGGCCTAGACCTTGAGTGGTTTAGTGAGCTGTTACAGCAGACCAAACAGTTACAGTGCAGGGAAATCTTAATTATTAGAGTATATTCATAAGAAAAAAGCATTTATTTATTTTTTAAAGCCCAAAATAATACACCATCCCATGCTGTTTCTTTCGAAACGCACTGTACTGTGCCAACATTTATGCGCTGCAGCATACTAAACCGTGAACCGTTCAAATCGTCGTCCGTGCGATGCTGGATGCTGCAACGCTATCCTTGCCCTAGCAGCTCCTATCGTGCTTTTATCATAATTGAGCGTATTCATCATTATCACTCCATATCTGTCTTGATGAAAAATACATAAATTTAATGTCATTCGCTCGCCTCCTCCCCCCTCCTTTTCGTTTACAGCCTCAAACAAAGCAGCGAACCGGTATACGTGTGTGTTAGTGCGTAAAAGAATAACATCATAGCCTACTGTGTGCGAGTAAGCAACAGCAGCAGCAGGTCCTTTGAGTTCGGTTAATGTACAACCCATGTGGACAGCGACAGTTTCGCCAGAAAGATTCTTTCTAAGGAAAGAGCCACACACTTTCCTATTCATCGTTCCCCCTAAGAATCGCTTTGCGTTGCGAGTGGGGTTGGCTTTTCCGTCAACGATGGGACGAACTCTTTCCCGCAGGTTCCTTTCACGGGCTCGTGATTGTTATTACCATTTCAAAGGTGGAAAAATGCGTGGAACGGTGATTCTTCGCAGGCCAGCCCACTTTAGGCACTTCGGGTCTTTTTGGGCTTTTAACGGTGTGCGCGGGGGAAAAAAACCGGGGGAGGAACAACAGCTTCCACGCGCGTTACCTGCCTGTTAATGAATAATTTAACAAAGTGCTATCATACAAGCACAGTGCGCTACCGTTTTCTGGAACGAAATCAGGCATGAAAGAAAAAACACTCGTATCAGTAGCAACTCTTGAGTAGCCCATCATTGTGCCCATGTGTCCATTTTCAGCGTCTTTTGATTTCGCAATTTTATTACCCTACCCTAGTGAGGTGGATTCTGAAGAGTCGGCCAAACTTTCGAGGCAAAAGAAATAATATTGAAGCGTGTAGCGCGGTGATGTAAAATTTATGCGAAAGATTTGCAACACATTTCCATCGGTAATGATGCTTAATAATTCAACGATATAGTTGTCGAGGGATGGACACACAAAGTCACACAAGACAGGACAGGAAAAGGCTCAAATGTACTGTCTTATTCAAAGAAAAAAAAATGATACTCTTCTCCCTTAACATTGATTGATGCTTATATCCAGCGAACGGGGTGTGCAATAACTCTTTTCCAGCATGTTATTAATATTAATTTTGAGCCAAAAGAGAAACCACCACCCTTCAAAAGGATAATGAATTTTCAATATTATTCGCTTTTTATGCTTCATCTCCCAACAATTATCTAAAAACAAAAAAATTCTATACCGTGCTATAAACAACCCTTTCTTTGGGAAAATGAATATTGTTGACCAGTTTACCGTTCGCTTCAAGTAAGTCATTATTTTACCGTTGACCGTTGTTCAATAATCGGTTCGGAGGGATAAAGAAACAACAAACCGCCATTTTCGAAATGTTTTTTGTTTTTTATTGAAAGGATCCATCCCTCTCCATCACAGGGCTAATGGGGCTGCGATCCATAATCGTTATTCTAAATGACTCCCTTTGGTTTGGTGAAATTGATAAAGGAAAATCCTCTTCACGGAGGGTATTTTTAGTCGATTCGATTCGATAATCGGGGGGAACATGGTTGATAAAAGGTTCTTTTCCTTAACTTAAGTCTTAAGATGCCTTAAGTCTATAGGTTTATTAACAAAAGAGCATTTATTTCTTATATGTTTGTCACTCCCTGTAGCTTCTTTTATTCTGTTGTTCTTAATGTCTTCTTCTCTGGATTGTTAGTTTTCCTTTTGTTTTATTGATTATCTTTTTTTTTCTTCCCGTTTCCCTTGCCTCTGTTTTCTTATCACAATAAAAAATGCCCCTCTTATCATCCTTCTATCATCCCATTCTTTCCAATGTCCTTCATTAGAGGTAAAGTGGAAATTAGGGCGAACCCTTTTTTTCTGTGGCGCTTTTTTATGGGGGGAAAAATCTATAAGTTAAAAATTTCGTTTACTCAACCCCAAATCGAACATGGGGTTCAGCTATTTGTGCAACGGAACGATAATTTCCCCCGTTTTTCTTTTCCTATCAATATCAATTAACATCGTAAAATGTTGGAGAGGTGGACAGGATGGACCACGCCATCTGTTAAGAGACTCTGGAAGGATCCACGCACCACCCCTATTTTCCCCGTTTTCTGTAGGCCCAAAAAAAGAAGTGGGCCCCCGGTTGGAAGTGGGTCATCGAAACAAACTGACCGTTGCGCCTTCCGTATTGGATTGCTTTTAAATTGAAATTTTATCTCGAACGAAATAAATTGTTGTAAATACCTCCAGCATCACCGGTGGAAGGGATGACGTTGGCGAAGGGTTGGTCAGCACGGGGTGGAAAATCCCCCAATAAAGGACAGAAGTGGTCCGTTTTTGGAAGGAAAAATCTGTATCGAACTGCTAGAGTATTGGCAGGTCGCGGACTGAGAAATTTTATTTACCAGAAGAAAGTGTCACACGTGGCCGTGATTATGTGGGACAGAAGGAAAGCAGGAAACGATCCACTAACATTTTATTCGCTTATCACTTTTGCAGCAGATGAGTTAAGCGATTTTATAACACCAAATCACCCGGATTTGTACCTGGGATGTTGAGAGTATTCTTTTCTGTTTTTTCAACCAAATGATGTTGCATAAATTTGCCTCGTAACGGAAGCACTATTGAATAAACGTAACCCCCAGCTTTTGCGTAATAGAAGCTCCAACGGGGTGCGTAACGAATCCATTATCGATTACACGTTGGTTTTCCGTTTTGGAAAATCATTCCAGCTGAAGTGTGGTGTTTGGTGAGGATAGGGTCTGGATGATAAGGCACGTTCCCTCTGGTCATAACACACACGCAGGGTTGGTTGGGGGGGCTGTGCAAGAACTGAAGGCCGATCATTAATCATCTATTAGCAGGGTGATGCTTTAGGCTGTGGTTTGAAGGGTTTGTAGTTTGGTGGTTTTGTTGGCCGAATAACATCATTAGTTTTGATTATGGAATAATGGGAGGGAATTAGGGGATTATTTTATGTGTGAGGAGATTGAAAAGAATCCTTCTTTAGAATTTTTTTTCGTTTTTATTCGTATTGCGATTCGATGGTCCTTGCTGTTCGTTGACATTAATTTTATTCCAGGATCTAGCTAATCTAGTTATAAGCTAAAATTGCTCTTATTGTACCACATGTAGCTCTAATTTAATTAATTTGAGTTCTCCCTCCTTAAGCAAAACAGCTGAGAGCAGAATTTTTCCAAAACTTAATTACAAACAAAACAAACATCACGAACAAACGATAGCTAATTGAATTTTACACCACGATTGCGATGTGTTTTCATTATTACACGCACCGCATAACGCAGCGCTCAATTTTCTACAGGGCCAACACCGGGACCGACAACTCCTAAACCGGCCGAAACCACATCAGTTAGTGGCTGGAAAACCTTCATCCCCTCAAAACCCCAATCTGCCGAAAGGAGTACATCAACTACCCTGGCGCTAAATGCTTCACCGGGGGCTAATTTGTTCGTTGTGTACCATTTTTTTGGTGGGGGTGGGTGATTTCACAATCATAACCACACTTTTCCACACGATACACGAAGTGGTGTACCGGCTGTAACTGCCTACTCCGCCCGGGGAGCTTGTGTGGTTCGCTCGATTCTCATAAATCAATGAAACCCGTCGGTACCCGTTCATTATTGCCAGATGTTCGCGAGATGGAATAATGGCGTTTTAGCGATCCTGCCCTCCCTGTGCGATTCTGGTCGGACAGGGATCACATGTACCTCAGGTGAGGTCAGCTGTATGTTTTTGCGTACCACCGAGTATTGTACCAATGTGAGCTGGTTGATGCTCTTATGTTAGCCATTTTGTAATAATTAAACGAACCTCTCATCAACTTGCCCCATTGGGAAGCCTTTAATTTCAATTCCTATATGTTAAAAAAGGGGAGTCTTTTCTGGGTGATCCAAAAAAAAAAACAACCCTTCACCATGAATTAGATCTCCCGTGTTAGACCACTAACCCCCAGGCAAACGGATCCTTTCTTGCAAAATTGATCGAAACCTTGGCAATAAATTGTGTGCCTGTCATTTCTGTTCTGCATTTTCCGTGTTCTTTCCCGGTCTGGACAGGTTCCCTCCAATATTCAAGCTCTTCATATTCATCAGCCAGTTGCTTTCTACCGTAACGCCACCAGTAACGCTCAATCGGCACTGTCCCTTGTCGTGTGAGACAAGCGGGCTGCGATGGTGTGGATGCATTCGACCAAAAAATGGCTTCTCCAGGAATAATGGCGGTGTGTGTTATTCACTTTGCATGCACTTTTAAATCATGGACTGTGAACTTCCATGAGCATGTGGGCTTCTAGCTGGGATCGGGGCCTTAATTTGTCCCTAACACCGTACCTCGAGTTTACGTACAAGAAGTAGCCGTGGGTGGTGTGTGTTGTTGTGGCTCCCTCCTTTGGTATGGATTTTCATTTATGAACGCTCGAAAGGATCGAAAAATTTGTTCAGGATGAATAGTTTTAGGTTATGGTTGAGAGGCGAGTTCTCGTACGTCTTTTTTTTTTGTTTAAACCCGATGTTGCCTGTAAGCATGTACCAGGGCTTAGCTGAGGGCCGTGTCTCTCGATCTCGATATACCGTTTAGTTTACTAATGTCTATTAGAATCTCCTGGAAGCTACTGGACGACACACTCACAAATATGTACACAAATCCCCGTTGTAGGGTCAGTCACCCATCCCGAAGCCGGAAACCGGGCAGACACGTTGCATGCTCAGACGGGTTTCAGAGCAGTCTGCATGACGGCCACAACCGGATCGGCCTGCTTGCTGATGGTAACTGTTTTGGTTTTGGAGGATGCAATCCGTTGCAGGTGCTTCTTCTTTTTTTGTTGTACCCTCGATGGTTGCAACATCCTCCACCTCATACCATTCCGCTTGAGTCCCGCGCCCGATCGGCCGGTTGGTCGGCATACGCTTATTTATCTATAACATTTCAATAAATCATTGTGACTAATGGAAGACCACCGAAGCGGGACCAGCGAAGCGTCGAAATGCAACGGGTGCCCGTGACAGGCGTGGCGTCGACACCTGCAGCGAGTAGTGTCCCGCTTTGCCGGACCAAAATGGCGCAGCAGGGATGCAACGCGCGATACATTATGGTTTTGCATGGTCGAAGCTGCGAGCTGCCAAGAACCGAGGGCGAGATGAGGATGGTAAATGGGTGACGTGCGGTCCGGTGGGACCGTCCACTCCCAGGACACTATTTTTCGGGGCCAACTCAACTCAACGTACCGAGCCGGACCGAGCTGGACAAAGTGGTGAAATTGATGTGGTTTTGACGCTCTGCAGAGGTACAGGATGAAGGGGTTTGTTCGTTAAAAATCCTTAAGCCCCAAACAATCGAGGGGTGTTTGGAAATTGATTTAGACTGTTTGGATTCGGTTGGAGTATGTGTGAATAAAATGGTATAAGAAATGGCTCAGTTGACTTAGCAGACCAACGTGGTGGCCTCCAGTTCTACACTCGCTATTAATTTCTAACAGCTTCAAGTTCTCGTCAGAAAATTGACTCGGAAACCAGAACCTCCACGGCATTTAATTGTCCTTTGTCCTTTCCGCGCGAGAGTTGGTATTATTGTAGTACAAAATCGATTGCTTCTTCGCACCATGAAACGATCGACGTCGCTTCGGTGACTTTCGAATCCTGTTGGGAAGAAATTGTGTGAGCGTTTTTCTTTAATTTCTCTACGCTCTCTTTTCAATTAAGATAATTTTTCCAATACTCTTACCAATATGCTCACTTGCTTGCTGTTCACTTTGCCAGATGTTTCCGACCATGGTGCAGGGTGCATGCTTACTTCTCGCTGTGAAAATCCAGAACCGGTCTCAGTCTCTTTCGCTGTGCGCATTGCAAATGGAATCGATTATGGTACAATTACTTTTCAATTTCAAGCTCATTTGTGTGCCCTGTGTTGGCTTCCCGGCCCCGTGGGAGTGTCCTTTCGGAATGGGTTCCTTTCCCAGTTTGGTGTGTCCTGGTGTTACAAAGAAAATTGCAACCCGGACCCGAGACCCGTCCGGGTATTGTCTTGGCGACAATTTTTCTTCCCCGATGGCTTTCTGGTGAAGATGGGGGATGAGGTCACAATCTCGGTGGCAGTGAACGCTTCACTCCACGTTGACCGATCTGGACGATCTTCAGCGTGGTACGTGACTCGTATGACTAAGGAAGGACTTTCGGATGATTCGGATCGGAAATGGAATGAAAGTTGGAAAGTGATACAAGCTTCGTCTTGGAATTAATTGTTTGAAAGGACGTTTCATAATTTAATATTTTGTTCTAATAAGGATACTAATTGCGCTTTTTCCGTTGGTTGTCGCAAGTGGCGATTTGGTGCAGCCACCACAAGGGTCGCTGAAGTTTGGCTCGTATTAATTAATTAATTTAAAATTAATAAGAGTTAAATAAACAAATTTTGTGGAACAATTTCACGATTGGAGCACATATGAAATTGATTCACTAAGGACATATTTATAAATATTATAGAACCAAGACCTAAATTGTCGAGTTCTTACAGGATTACTGAGAGTTTTAGATATTTTTGAGTGTCTTCTTTTGCGTTAGGTTTTCTTAATAACTTTAAACGCGTTTCTCAGTTGATGGATCAATTTACAGATTTTAACTAAATTATACATAAACCAACTAAATTTTCAATTTCTCACAGCAGTAAATATTGCATTAAAATTAGTTTAAGAATAAAGCCGGTTCTTAAATATCTTGATAAAAGTAATTACATTGTTTAATTTTATTTTCTCATCTCTTGCCTCCACAATCCTATGGTTTCTATTGTGTGTTTTCATTTTTGATTTTTAATGTTTTTTTTTCAATTTTTATAAATAATTCCTAATAGAATCTCTAGGGATCTCTTACTACTATTTTTTTACTTGATTTTTTTCCCCCAGCTAAACAGCAAGTCCAACATATGGGGAGACGGTTCGTACAGAATTTGAACCACAATCCTGTAATGAGAAGAAGGAAGCTGAATCACTTCAGCTCTTTTTATAATATGTGCATGCAGATCGAACATTTGTATATGCAGGAAAACAAAAGGTTTAGAGAAAAATGTAAAAACGGGACGACCGTTCGATTAGTGGTAGCAGTGTTATAAGAATGGAGAAAATACAAAAGAAATATGCAAAGTCGGAAATGATAGTAAATAACCTGTTAGAATTGTACTTCCAAAAATAAGAAAAAGAGAAAAACAATATAAACTAAAAACAAGAAGGATGAAAATTGCTTCAAGAATCCATGCAATTTGTGGGACCTTATTCGGAAATATTTAACAAAATGTTACAGAAAATTTCAGACTAGTCTATAACCACTCATGCGTTTCTAGTATGTCCAAAAGTCAAATTCCATCCAACAAGTACAAATCCGAACTACGAAGCATTTCTTGACCAAACTGACTACTAAAGCATTGAGACGAGCGGTGACTTATTGCCTCGCCTGTCTGTGTTTCACTGTTTGCCTGACTAGCTTTGCTTTACCGTTGGAAGCATCTTATCCGTACCAGTTACTTACCGGCACACGTGTTTACACGCAGGGCAGCGAACCGTCCTTGCTCATACCACCGGACAGACGCAACACTACACAGCGTAAGCTTTACGTATGTGCATGTTTGTCTTTGCTCAAGCAGAAGACGCTGGAAAGCTGTTTTCCCCAGTGACGACATCGAAACCTTCGAAACAATTGAGCTTCTTAACACGAGACAAAATCTGGGGGAAAACTTTAAGGAAACATATGACACATGATGTAAGGATAAAATTAGATACCGGTTGAGTCTTGTATTAAATGAAACGCTTGTATAAATTTGTATATCCGGCTGACGATGTTTTGATTCGTAAATATTAATCAGCTTCGCTCCATCGCACTGTATCAACAGAGATTTTTCACGACTCGCCAGATCTGTTGACTTTGTGCGATGTGTGTCTGGATGTATTAGGTTGTGTAAAATGGGCAAACGCCCCCTCCACCCGCACGACCACGTGTCTGGGTCCATTTTTAGTACCTTGTTAAGCTCATCAACGTCTTATCTGATCTGACGGGTTTTTGCAAAACATACACAACGCTTGTTGCCTTTTCTTTTAAGACAAATCACACACCACAACCAACGCTTGGCCACACCAGGACATGGCTTAATTCGGGATGGGAAAACTGGTTAACTGAAGCGAAAGAATGGGGAATTTCTCTTTGAGTGGTTCTTAGCGGCTGAAGTATTCCTTCCAGTCGAGCTGGCAGAGCGCCAATATTAATCAACCGAAACGAGCTCTAAATATTTGCCATTTCATTTATTCCCTTCACTCTTTAGACTCGTGCTGTCTGCAGTTTGCCACAGAGCTGGGTAGAGAAAGTTTTATCGGGACAAGAACTGTGGCCGGGTAATGTGTCGCGTCTGGCAGGATTGCTGGTGAGTTTGTTTGGCCGTGTCTCGATGAAGACTTTCTTGTCGCTTGAGAGCTGGGAACAAAACAAAACCCCCTAACGAAAAAAAACCCTTCGTCATTACGCTTCATCATTGCAATCGTTTTTCTCGCTCGTAATTTTCTTCCGGCCCATTGCAAAAAGCGCGAGAATTGGGGGAACAAGAAACGCGGGTGATTACTTTGATTTTCCGCAGATAAATGAATCTCATTACGCGTGAACGATTTTCTGTTGCTGCTGAATGTTTTTTAAGTGTGTTTTTCTCACGAGCTTCTAAAGCGGGGAAAACCTTCCGCCATTGGGAAAACGGAAAAGGGATAAGTTCAAGCACGGGTTTTTTTGGGGGGGGGGGCGGTTTGCATTGTGGCAAAATTACAAACACGCTTTTGTGTGTCAGTAAAGATTTTTCAAAAATCAACTCATGTGGATGAGATAAATCACGCCTTTTGTTGGTAATCGTGCTCGGGGGAAATGGTTTCGTTGTGGGAAGGCAATATCCCTTTTTTGTCGTTGCAGGATCACAAGGAGAAGAACAAGATTCTTATCTTCCTTCCATTCATTTTATGCATTTTTTACCAGTCTTTGGCAAGCTTTCATGAAAAAAAAATCACTAAGAAAAAAACTAGTTTATTGCTAGTTTCTTGCGTTCGTACTTTCAATTACTTAAATTGAGGGACCATGAAGAATGAATCACATTGCCAGCACAAACGAACAAGCGTTATCTTGGCGACGGTACCATTATGAGGTCATAAGGAGAGTGTGCAGTTACACTGTTTACGACAATTTTATGCCCCGTTTCTGTCTGGCTGGCTGGATGGCCGGTCGGTACAACACAGTGACGAGAGTCTGGTGACTTAGTTTAAAATGTAGTTTTTTTTTAATGTCCTATAATAAAATGAAAAGCTATGTGGGCCGGATAAAAAAAGGATTTAAACAAAAAATAACGCAGTTTTATGTTTTAGAATTTTTATAATCAAAATCATCTGTAAAATTATTTACAATTTTGTTATTTATTTTGAGCAAAATTATGGATGGCAACCATGAAGGGCTTTTTAGCACAGGTATGCTCGGCTTGATAACCAAATTTCATACTGATATAAGCAGCACAATATAGTTATGTCTGCTAACTCTGCTAATATTTTAATTTTAAATGGAGCAAGTAAAACGCATTAAGAAACGTTGATCGTGCCCCTTTGATCGATCGAAGCTTCTCGAATAAAAGGTAATGGGGCAACTGTTGAAGTAAATAGATGGGAGATGATGTAGCAGACATTTTGTATGGCTTCAGATGGAAAAATTTTTATGGGGCTTTGGTATTAAAATCTGTGAGAAACGAGCATTAGTACATCGAAGCCTTAACAACATCGATGAAGGCCCCTAACTTCTTTATGAGAGATGAGAGCAACAAGCGGAGGGCTTGTTCTGATTCTTTCTGAATCGCAATTAAATGCATGAAAGGTTTCGTCAAATTTTTCTTACTAATTTATTCAGACTCTAGATTTTTTTTCAAGCTTGCTCTTTTATCATGCAATCCGTCCATGGCTTGCAGATAAACTTTAATTTAAACCATTTTCCGGGTAGGTTTGTTCGGTGTCGTTTCGTTAACTACATTCAAATAAACTTATTATGATTATCTAATTCGATTTCTAACAACCAAGACAAACAAGAAAGGGTTTATTGGCCCTTTAAAACATAATCAAAAATAAAAAGAATACATTTTTAGCATGTTTAATTCAAGCCAACATTTTAATTTCTAAAATTTAAAATCACACAGCACTGGCTGAACACAAACATCGCCAGTGTGTACTGCACCTGATCAATCTTATGGCGATGGCGATTATCTGGCCGTGAGAGAGCAATGTTTGCGCTGTCATTGCGTAGCGCGGCTCGAGAGAGCGAATCGGGTCGCGTACACGGGAAAGAGCAGAGCTTGCTCTCACTCTCACCTTCATTCGCTTCCGAAGTTTCGTTGCACGCGGTTCGCGTTTCGGTGTTGTGTGTCGTTGTTTTGGGGTCCATCGGAATTTGCAACGATTTCTGGCAGACGCAAACGCGTTCCGATCGATCCTGTTGCACGGTGCTTCCGGTTCCGTTTCGCCCTTATAAGCCAGCCAATATCCGCAGCAAAAAGCTTACGTGCGTGAGTCTTGCACGAGTTTTGTGTCACCGTGTGCCGTTCCGTGACGATTGTCGTCAGCCGTGGAAAGCTTGTTCTGTTACTTCGGGTTCGGTAGTGCGTGCCCGAGTTGTGTGGTGGGAAGTTGTGTGAAGCGTCGTAGATGCGGGTGTTGTGTTGGGCAATGTTACAGTGAGTTGGAAGGAGAAAGGGCAGCAACAGCAGCAGCAGCAGCAGCAATGCGAAGCAACGCAAATGTCAGTGAAGCTCTCTCACCGACGGGCAAAGCTCTCGCACCAGCACGAATCTCGCGTTCACCGCATCTCACCGCGTCTCACTAGATGAGAAGAAGCCGCTCAGCTGCGTGCGGGATGGGAATATGTATTGGTCCGTGGCCGTAGTTTTTCGTTATGGTTTTGCGCGGGTGCTTCCCCGTGTAATCGCCGATCCGCGTACGCAGTAAGGGACCCGAATAAGGGGTCCGCAAAGAAAAAAAGGAAGGAAATGTCCTGAAGAAAATGGTTCAAAGAATAAGCCAGGCAGTTTAGGGCATAGGGCAAAAAGTCCGTTGCTTGTGTGAGTGCTTGCGTAAGCAGCATCGTGTGGCCGCATTCGACCGGATCGGGCAAGGATATGCCGGTTCCCAACCGGGGCCACATCCTTGCGAGTGAGTGTGTGCAGTCCTCTCCGTCGTGGTGTCTATTGATTTTGATGCGTGTGTGTTGTTACGGGTCGTGCCGTGGGTGAAGATGATGTGCAGGTGTGTGTTTGTGTACGTGTGCGCTTTCGTTCAGTGTGCGTTTGAGCCAGTGTGAGAAAACATATGGATTGTTCGCGGCAACCAAGTCGGAAGAAGTTTTATTGTGAAAGAAAAACGGGAATGTAAAATTGGGTCGCTCTTAAATTGGGGGGAAGCCCGTAGTAAAATTCAAGCGGTGCAAAGTGAAGCTGTGTGTGCGAAAAGGAAAAAAAAGTGTGTGAGAGAAAAAGCGAGAGAGTGAGAGCGAAAGAGCGAGAGGGAGAGAGTACAGGAAATGAAAAGCACGTGGAAACGGAAAAAAGGTCCTGTGCACGGAAAATCGGCCGTGGTGAAAAGTGTCACAAATTGAAAGATTTTCCTGTGCGAAATATCGTACGAGCAGCGAAACAAATACAACAAGAAAGCTTTTCCCCAAACCCGAAACCATCCGGCGCTCAATTGACATAAAAAGGCTGAAAGACGGCCGTGAAGCGGTGGAAGACGGTAAGTTTCAAACTGTTTTACAGATGGAATCGTTCTCGGTAAGGAGCGCAATTGTTCGCCGAGGGGGACAACGGGGGGAAGTTGAGGAGGAAAATTGGGGAAAAGGAAGGCGCGTATTTTTCATCTCCATTGACGATCCACTGCACGGTAAATTGTAAAATAGAACGAATCTTCTCATCGTTTGAAATTTTTTTTTTTTGCTGCTGCTGCAGTGTCCTATTTCTGCTTTCAGTAACAATCGCTGAGCCGTGTTCTTATCCCGTGCTTTTTTGTATCCCTTCTGCATCATGCTTATGGGCTTTGATAGAATTGTCCTCCTACCTTGGAAATCCTCCAGCTCCGATGAGCAAACCTTCTTTCAGCAAAGTCCTTTCTTTCAGAAGGCTGTGTGATGCCGCGAATGTGCGAGCGATGGGCTCTTCGATTGGTCCTACATCAACCAGCAGCCTGCCTACCTTCGCAACGGCGGTTGCCGTTTCGGTGTAACAATAGATGTGAGCGTTTTTTTCTTGTTTT
Organism: Anopheles stephensi; assembly: GCF_013141755.1. Lineage (NCBI taxonomy): Eukaryota > Metazoa > Arthropoda > Insecta > Diptera > Culicidae > Anopheles > Anopheles stephensi. The sequence goes on along the minus strand of NC_050202.1, from coordinate 61,582,358 downwards.
TCTTCTTTCTTTTGCTTTCAATGTTGGATACCCATCCACCTTACCACCAACCACTCGAGGCAGTCACATTCCATTCGTGCGAAGGACAACTTACCTTGCGAGCCTCGCCCTACAGAAAGAACCCTTTTGCATAGGGCTGGTGGGGGAATCGACTGCTGCCTGGCGCACGTTAACGTACGCGTGACAAGTATCTTTGATCGATGCGTATTTTGCATATCATTACGCCAGGTTAAATCGGCTTATTTGTTTGTGTCAATATGTCAAACATTTTGTCATATTTGGTAATATTTTTATGTTTTTGTACTTTTGCGTTTTTATTAATGCAATTTTTTGTATTTTTTACACTTTTTTTTAAATTTATTTTCTCTTTTTATAACACAAAAGAATCCCTTTCTATAATTATTAATTTGACTTCTCTGTAATCAAAATTAAATTCACGAGGTTTTAAACTCAACCAATGAATATCTCGCTCCCAAAAGACACTCCGGCTCTTCCGGCAACTTATCAACTCGCCTTCATCAATTGAGCCCTTCACTCAACCGTGAAATAAAACTGCCGGTGCAGCTGTTGTTTGCTGCACACCGAGTCATTCGCAACACGTCGGAACGGAGTAGAAGTTCATGCACAAAAAAAAATCCAACGAAACACCGAAAAAAAAAACGCAACAAATGTGTGCAAAGAAAATAAAACCACTTGCGCCTGCCAGCTTCGGGCTGCGCCGTAGTCGTCATCGTTGCAATTTGCTAACACGCCTGCTGCAACAGGCCTCGGACAGCACTGCAATACTGCAATTCGGTACCTTCGGTGGGGGAGGCATAGCATTACACCTTTAGCGAAGCGTTTTACGCGCCAAAGATTTGTTATCCAATTTTTCGATGGCTTTACAGGCGTTTGATGTAATGTAAGTGTAATTAACTTGCTTGTCATTTGTATCTCTGCTACGTACTAGGAACGGTTGGCTTTATTACTTTACCGAAGTCGTAGTACCGAGATGCAATAAAATATCATACCTATCCTGGTAGAGCAAGGCTTTAATAACCATTTTCATCGCGTCTCTGAACTCTGACATCCGTCCGGCGAGTGACAAGCTTTTTTTTTATTTATGTAATCACGGACTCACGCGCGGATTAACCAGTAGAAGCAAGCAACGTTCCGATGCATCGGGATGTGTACATGTGCATAAATTACCGTTCTAGCGACCGGTGCCAAAGTCACGATTCTGATCGTTTTGTTTGGCTCTTCGATAAAGCTTTGAAGAGCCTGTTTTTGCGGGGAGACGTAAGAAGACCCTTGGGTACCGAGGAGACGCGGACGCGGTATGTAATGCGAGACGTTGTGTCTCTGCAATTAGTTGCTGACGGTTGGTTTACGAGTTTACCTGCTTGTTTCTATTTCCCTCACGGGTGTTAGGTTTCGGTTTTTAACTTTTTTTTTCCTTTATTAACTGTACGCCCTTAGAGAAACCTAAAGGGACGTGCCGGTATCTTCATTACAAAACACTTAAGTGAGGTGATTGTTCAATGGACGTATCGTAAAGAGATCTGCTTGATGGATGTTGAAGAAACTACATTTTGTGTTCAAAAATAACTGCAATAAGTGGTAATTTTAAATACAGCTTAAGAGCAGTAAATTACTCTAGAACAATCCACCTTCTTCCTTTTTTATCCCATCGAGCCCGTAGCTCTTCGTACGCTATTTTGACTATCCAACTAAACTTACGTCAGGCAAGCTAGTAACGGCCCTGCAAGACCTCTTGAGGTTATAGAGTTTTTGCGGATCAATATACTTGCTGCAATTGAATTTTAGATTGGAAAAATAAGTTAAAAGCTCTGACAAGAAATCCTGTCGATTGCTGCAGATGTAATTTAAAAATTTCTGCTTCAAAGAGGATCTTGGAAGAGGAAAATTGAGCTGCAACAATACTATATAAACGAATCGTTACCTATGAGAAGGGTTTGGCGATGCAGTCGTCATAAAAGTCATTGAGATCCGTGACCTAGCTTTTGGACGGGGGTGTAGCAATTGCCAGGTAACATTGGTGATATGGTGCAAAAAAGCCGAACCTTCACCATACCACTATACTATTAATGTGGAACGTAGCTGCAAGCAATGTTTTCATCATCACCACCTTTCAATAGTCTACGAGTTAGAGTTAAGGGTTTCATTGCGGGTTTGTTTTGCAGCATAAATAATGAAAACCCAGCGATGTAACATAAAAAATTGACAGTTACGAAGCAAATATGTGGGCAGTAGACAGTAACAGAGAAATAGATAATAAATTGAACGCTAGAATACAAAAACCGGAAGCCCCGCACCAGCATAAAAACGGTAAACAAACGCAAAATGACTTTTGAAAGCAAGTAACCAACAAAAGCTAAAAGAGAGCACACAAAATAGCTCAACCCGCTCATAACGTAACCACCAAAAGAGGAAATAAAATAAGGCAAAAGAAAGCAAAAGCCTTACCATTGCCCGCTGCTCACCTCCCAGTTGGCTTCAGCACGAAACTAGGGGGATGAAAAAAACGGGAACGTCTCGAACAAAACATAGCAAAGCAGAAAAATTAATGCAGTTTTCTTTTGCGCTCGGCGATGATCGGCACAAAAGAAGAAGGTGCGTTCGAATTGAAGAAAGCAGCGTTCGGCTAGCAGCGAGATGGGCTAGGCAGCTAGCCCATTCGCTCCTCACAAACCCAGACACCTGGGCGCTGTAAGATGGCCACACGCAAGGGCAAGAAACATGGACGAGATCCGCGTACAAAGCTGGGAAAAGCAGCCAAAGTTATCGATGATGAAGCGGTTGCAACTGTTAGGCGGAGTGAGGCACATGCGGCAGTGTTTTTGTGTTTGGTTCCCTTCGCATTCCCTTCGGGCCGTGCTCCGGGGATCTCGTGGTGAAGCCCAGATGGGATGGATGGGTTTTTGCGTGCGTTTCACATAGCTGCTGCTGCTGCTGCTGCTGTGTTGTTGTTGTTGGTGCATCTCTCACTGCAGCACCGGTTTTATGTTCACTCCCGGTGGCCCGGTTCTTCCGTCTTGATCGGCGCAGCCCGTTCAGTCCACAGTTTCATTCATTTGTTTTGCGTCCATCATTAAGCGCTGGTGGGATCTGTGCGATGGTTTGCGTCTTTGTGTTGTTTGGGAAGTGGCCCAGTTTGTTTCGGGTTTTTCTTTTATTGTTGGGCTTCCTGTTGAGGAGCGGGTAGGTTAAGCTATATGGGAAAATGAAAAGAAATGAGGCTAACGATGAAGATACGGTATGGTGAGTGATAGGAAAGCTTAAAGCACATTAAGTAATCGTTGGGTAAATTATTTCAATATGATTATGATTGGTAAAGCTCGCACAAGTGTACAAATACAGTGGGTCAGATGTAATGCCGGACAACCTTGAAATTGAACATTTTATAACTTAGTTGACGTATTTCTTGACCTACGGCTGAATATGAATCCGACCCTTTTTCAGATAAAAATCTAGGGTTCCCAAAAATGGGAATAATTGCACTCTTTTGGAGATTTTGATCATTTATTGAGCGATTTTCAACTAGTGTTTATGTGAGCGATCAGTACAAATATGTATTAAAGGACGGGGCGGCCCAGTAGTAAATGCGTCAGCGGCGCCAGTCTTCACAAGGCAGCACCGGGTTTCAATTCTCATCTGGACCGTTCCACCACAGTGAGGACTGGCTCTCCATCTATGCGGTATCAAAAAGTCTAGTAAGCCAGAAATAGCAGGCACGGCCATGAGAGGTCGTTAGGCCAAAAAATAAGATGATTAAAAGACGAAGAATAGTATTTGTTAATCCCTAGGCTAAGAAGTTAGTCCTCAAAATGAGGAAAATGTTCAGTTTCAAGATTTTCACGCCTTCGTTTGAGTCTCAGTGTTTATTTTAATTTATTTTATATCAAGAAAACTATTTTATATTGGTTGGTTCAAGCTTATAGTGAATTTTTCCAGTTGCTCCACAAACTCCAATCATCCACAAATGTGAGTGGTAAAGTATGGTAAAATATGGCACGTCAACCACAGGCCAGGATCGAGTGTGATAGTTTTTAACGGACGATTGAGCCGATTTATTTAACAGACGAGCGCGCGTCACGACTCTGCGTACGTTACGTTGCACTCTGTAGTGCATTGCTGTAGCTGTGCTGTAGATGCAGAGTGAGTCCATTCCATTTCGTTGCACCGTAGCGCGAAGTATGGGAAGATTGGATCTGACATGGTGCGAATCAGAAGGAAGTCAGTGGTGCGAACTGCGTTGTTTAGACTACTGATCAAACAAATTTTTTCTTATATTTTTTCAGATGAAAATATAATGATATGATGATATAAGAAAACATTTTTTGTGGCTGAAGTTGTTAACAATTTATTATTAAAAAAAAAACCCTTCACTTTAATAAACCTTCAAAATCGCTATAAACTATATCGAAACTAAAAAACCTATCGTTCAAAAGACAAAACAAGCCCGCATGAATACAAAACAAGCTTCATCGATTTTGTGGAACCAAGCAAGATCCACTCAGTAGAAGCAGCTACTACTAGTGCTCCTGCTGCCACGTGCGCCACATCCCGTGCTGCTCGTGCCGGTTTGGATTTGATTTCCCATAAAAAATCATCGAGCTGGAAAATAACACAAATAATCCCCGGAAACCGTCGAAAAGGTATCGAAAGCTGTCACGCTAGAACAAATAGTGGCTCTCGCCAAAATGGACAGGATAGTCCATACGGATGCCATGAAACTACGGTCCGGCCCGTCGAGCTCTCAGGCGAGCTTTTCCCATTCAGGAAGCAAGTGGGACGACGACGGACACGGCTTCCTTTTGTCCGTATTTTACTACACCGTGTGACACGTCCTTCCGAGTGGCCAGGTAGCGAAAGCTGACGTGAGTTTCCGTCAGCAGTCCCCGAGACCGATTGCTTCGGGGAAGGGTTTTTTCTCTGCTGTTGTTGTTGTTTATTTTCCGTTCGATTTCTTTCCCATCCGTTTTTTTTCGCCCGAAACCGTTGTGGATGGCTTCGGACGTGTGGCTCCGGTTGGAGAAATCGATAAATTTAAATTTAAATAATAAGATTACACACGAACGTGGGGACTGTGCTGTGTCGATGTTGGGAAGTGTTGTGCGGTTGTATGTTGTTTTGTCATTTCAAGGACGTTTGTGACACTCGCGTTCGAAGGCAGCCATCAGATCATATTCCAATAAGCTGGTAGAAATAAACTAGAGTGTTGTAGCATCGAAGTCCCATCATATCAAGTTTTGATAGGATCTGAACGATGTACATCCTTGTGCAAAAAACAAAATAGAGAGTGCAGTTTTTATGATAAAAAAATGTAGATAAAAGATAAGCTGGACAGGCAAAAAACTCACATCGAGACCTTTCAAATACCAAAGAAAGCTATCGGAAACAGGGAAAAGACTATCGACACAGCAGACTAGTCGGTAAATCTTTAAGGACTATACACGAAAAAAACAACAACGAAGAGATCGATACGAGCAGAGGCAGAAAAAAAACTCCTCCAAAGTAGAAGTTCATTTAGTGAATAGATAGCTTTAGGTTTTCTCGGTTGAAGTGCTCCATTATCCTTCATCGGTGATGCCGAGCAAAGGAAAGCCAAAGAAGAGGAGGATCTCTCTTCTCCATGTTTTTTTTGTAAGAAAAACCTTTCTCCTTTCAGCCTGAAAGTTCACCGTAAAGGATAATGGAAGGCTAGTCGAACCAATGCTGAAACGGTTCTCTAGGATGGGTTAGTTTTTTTTGCTGGTTGGCTCAACCTTCTTTTCAATTGTCTCTCAGTCTGTGTCCTCTTTGCACTGTTCTTCACCCAAATGGCCAGCTACGTGCAGTCCTTTTTCCGATCGAAAAAGCTCCGGGAAGCACCTTTCCCTATTGATGGGTACACTGATTGAAAGGGTGGGACGAAATTCTTAACCGATGGTGATCCGTTAGGGGTTGTAAAATCCGGCACAATTCACCACCTCTCGGTGAAGTGTGGACCATTTGAGACTTCCGGGCGATGAGGACTTCTTCTCAGTACAACAGGATCCACCATACGATCAAACAAAGCTGTCGCCTGGAGTTGATTTTATTCGTATGGATTGGTTAGTAATGAGTGTTTTGATACTCTAATTTGATGCTTATGCCAATTTTCTATTGATTGTGCTTGGAATGATATTCAATCGGCATGGCACAGAATTGAATTAATAAATCACCACTCAGATAATTGTCTCGTGTGATAATTTAAGGGTTATTGTGCCATTATTGTACCGAGCCGCTACCACCGTCAGACACGTACCTTAACCGTGTTACAAGCTGAATATTCATCATCAATCAACCGGAATCGTTTAGGGTCCTCGTGACCATCTTTCGCGGTTTGTGATTGCGCGCGCACGTATAAATATTCAATTGCCAGCGGCCAGTTGTTCAAGTAGTAACCTTTTCCCGTCGGAACGTACCGGAAACGGTGTGCCCCTTTTTTCTTGTGCACGAATCCACAATTGATTGGGTTTAATGAACATATGTTTTGGGGGTGATTTAGCATTTTCATTTGCGTCACTGAGGTGACAATTTTTTATTTTTAGAGACGTTATATTGATGATTTGTTAATAGCGGCTAGTTGGATGGTATATCGAGCCCTGTTAAAGTGTTCAAAGTCTTGCTAGCTTAGAAAGCAGCTTTGAGAAAAACACGCTCAATTGCACTGCCGGAAGATTAGCACACCGTTTTGGAGTGTCTGCAGTTGAGTGGAGTAGACGACCCTTTTGGTATCATTCTCGGTCGCCCAAAAACGGAACCAAACCAAAGGGCTAACGTTCGCTCTGTGCGCACGATGCGACTAATTTAATATGCCCAAAATGGATGTCCCAACCGTCATCGTCAAACCCTGTGGTAGTAGGGGTTTGGAAGGTTTGGTTGGGTCGTTTTTCCTACGAAAGTCAGAGCCCTCACGGGAGCTGGTGGTAGTTGAAGGGAGGCTGTGATGTACGATGATAGTAGTGGCATGCCCTTTTCTGTTCCCTCGTCGCGCGGGTCACTTTCCATGGATGGTAGAGTGAGCCAGCGAGGCTAGGGCAGTTGGGTCGGACTCGCGTCGGAACAAATCCGTCCGACATTGGTTCCCTTTTGCATAAACATGAACGTGTTTGTTGCAGCTGCAATGGCTTGGTGCCTTTTCTGCGAGTGTGTCTCGATCGATCTAGTTTTGCTGCGATTTTTATTTTCGTCCACGGTCGAGTTGGGTGGAATTGATTCAATAATGGTGTGCGGAAGGTGGTTGGTTTGGGTGGTGATGTGTAAGAATTCTTTTGAGACAGGATTTATCCTAAGCCCCAATAACGACGGACCCAATTGACCTAGTTTCACTGACATCGATTTTTGTCCTCATGTAGAATTCCATATAGCAGTAAATGGATTTCACAACCTTTCTCACCAGTTTAGAGGGTTAATAAGAGCCCTCCAATTTCCTTACTGCAAACTACTTTCATTTTAGTAAAATAAATTTATTACTACACCACGAGCCGAAACCCCTGCGGAATGTTGAGGAGAAAGGCTGCGTCAACCTCAATGTTCCCACGTTTTGTTGTCACACATCCACACATCATCATCCGCAGCCTCATTAGTCAAATTAGGTTCGGGTGAAAGATGGCCAGTAATAATCCGTGTTTATACCATTTGTGGGCACGATCGACGGCACGATAAACCCCTTTTCGTACGATTAAATCGACATTCCGGCTTTTGGGAATGGATTTCCCCCCCCCCCCCACCGAAAAAATACCAAGCGAACGATCGCAAAACTCCGCCATCGCCAAAAACCACGCGATGAAGGTCCCTCCATTCCGGCCATGTGCGATCGAAAATCAAAACGTGATCCCCTCTCTCTCTCTCTCTCTCTCTCTCTCTCTCTCTCTCTATTGCCGTGATTCGCTTGGATGGTGCGGAAGGTGAGAAGGTGACGAAACATAAATATTTTTATTTGTATCTAAATTGCGCACAACCTTCACCTTGCCGGGTGACCTTCAGTCCGCGAAACCCACATGCAACACACAGCATGCGAATGGGGAGAGAAAACAAGAGACCTGAAACGTATAATGTTATTACTCGTTTGATTGGTTGTGAATTCGCCGTGAAATTGGGGTCAAACGATGGCGCGATTCAGTGGGGCTGGAATGGGGGAGCAGCTATCGTAAAAGGGGTGATTTGTGTTGTGAAGTTCTGTTTTGTGTCGGATGCTTGTGTTTGAGTCTGTGCGCCAAAAAATCATGACACTGCATTTTGCGGCGGTATTCTTTCTACGCCTTGTGCATGAACTTTTCGCTTGCTGCATGAATTTTGTAAATCAAGCCAGAGTTTGCAATCGGATGCGAGATGGTTTTGTGTCTGTGTCTTGTTGGCGAGGGGACAATTTGTCTTAATTAACGCCGACAGGTCCTGTCGGCTGTCTGGAGTTATAACTGCTTGTGTGAGCAGTCACCGGTGGTGGAATTAATTTAATTTCCTTTCCAAATATGTTTCTCTTGGCGAGTATGCAGGCTGACTGATGCGATGGTGATGAGGAGATGAGTTAATCTTTGCATCCATCCAACCCCTTTCTGTTGGTGAAGGCTTAGTAAAAGTTAATCTACCGGTCGCTAATCTAACTCTCTCTCTCTCTCTTTCTGCCCCAGCCTCTTGCTGTGGGTCATTGATCTCGTGATCTCTGGGGGGAAAAACGTTATCGCCAGCAGTCCGGTTACAAACAGCAGCAAGTGAGTCTTGAAGTGAAATGGAAGCGTCATCAGGTGACCTTATCATCGTCTAAAGTAAGTTTCTACGAGGCACCATTCATGAATGCATTGTGTAGCATGTTCAGACTTGTTTGTTTTTGTGTGCTAGTAAACACAATTGAGTTCCTACACACTGGCTATTGGGTTAAGAGTTAATCAAGGCTCAAAGAGCACACCCGTAGTCATATGTCATACCCACACAGAGGAACACATGAGGAACACAGTTGAACACAGTTGGGTAATATGATTAGTTAACTTTCCATTCTGATCTAAAGATTGCAGTAATACAATCAGTAAAAGATCTAGATGCAAATATTTGCAACCTAGCTCACATTGGACACATCAAGTGAAGTTGAAGTTGTAAAGACCTGTACCCTCCTTATCCCTAGACGCATGACAATTCTTAACAATTCAACTCTTTTCTTCCCTAGCATCGTTGCCCTCATTTCCCAAACTTCCAGCACACCCCAGCACACATAAACTGTCGATCCGAACCCGTTCGTGTTCGTCGTAAAACTTTCGGGCCGGAAATTAGTTTACCGTTGGGTTAGGCTGTGGTCATGATTGTCTGAGCGTCCCCGGCAATACCAAAGACCTGCAGTGCTGTGCAGTTCACGAGACAAAGAAATTAGATTAGATTGACTGTTCACTCCCACTCCCATGCGGGGGAGTGTGGCCACTTGTGGCCAACAGTGTCCACAGTCTGGTGCAGCGTCGTCAGACGCTTCCGGAGGATGATTGAAGTTGTCAGTCGTTGTGTCGCTGCCTAGCCGCTAGTAATCGAATCCCTTCAATTAACTCTCTGCATTGTCGTGTATTGAACAGCCGCCACACCGGCTTGAGATGTTATTGACCTCGGGTGGATCGAGAGTGTTCCTGTCGAAAAATTTTGAACTTGAAGCTAGGACATTTGTTGCCCAGTTTCAGCCACGACAATAGTCGTAATCTATCAGGGAGCTAACACTTCAACGGTGCAGACACATAGTTCCGTGTTGTTCCGAGCCGAGATCTACATGCACCAAGCATTCAGTGGCATAAAGTAATAACCTCACGAAGTCGCTGATGCACATCTCGGTTGCAATAGTATATGCACTCGTCACGGTCTGTACCATCCATCCGCCAATGGACCAGGCGGGATGCATTCTTCGTATCAGAGCGACTGCAATCACAATAACACCTCGACCAGAAACATGACAAACACTGATAGCGCACCGTGTGTCTCACAGTGATGATGCAAAACGGGCGTTGCGGGATCGGCACATTCCCGAGCGCTCGTCGCGGGTCGTCATCATAATAATCATAAGCTTCATAAGCCATTGCACTCGGCTGCAACGTCTCGAAAAGCTCGCCGTCGTCGAGAAGACAGCGCGCCGCACAGTGACACTACGTAATGACGGCATGTGTTTATGCCGTCATTGCACCTCCAACCGATCTCCTACCGATGGCGCTATCCACAATTTTGTGTAGCATTTTGCTTTTTTGCCCACTTCTTCTGCTTTGCTCTGGTCTCGCTGTCAACACACAATCGACATTCTTCGACAGCCACACGACACAGCTCCCAAACTGCAACATCAGTCCAAAGGGCCGGGGTTCAATCAACTTCCAGTACTGCCGTCGCATGCGCTTGCAAGAATGGCGAATGACGTTTAGAAGTTGATTGGATCCAAGCAGGCGTTCCTCTGTAGCAACGAATGTACATACATACAAAACACACAAACACCACCAACAACCGTCACGTCTAATGCACCCGGGTTTGCAATTGCACGCCGTCATCGTTGTCGTGGGGGAGCGTTTTTTTTTTTAGCTGGAATGTGTCCCCAGGTTCTTTAAGAAATTGTTTAGAGCGCCTTTCAAGATTTCAGGTAACTTCAACTTTGTGGTGCAGTGAGCTGGTCTAGTTGTGCTACTCCTGGAATAAATGGATCAGTCCTCGCTTAAAGAAAAACCCTGCAGCGCCATGTCAGGGTCAGCGTGTCGCACTTCCCCGTCAAACACACACACACACACTCGTTTTTGATGTGATTTATGACCCGGCAGGAAATAATGATGGATTGCACAAAATCAGCTCACACAAATTGCATTACACCTCGGCTGTCGCCCGGGGGCGTGCCATTCCGAGGGAAACTCGGTACGATGATGTGTTCTTTCGCTTTTCTTTTGACGCTTGGACCCTGGCTTGACCTTTGGTTGGTTGGTTGGTTGGAGATCCCAACATGCTCCGGCGCATCAGTCGAGTGGAACAAATTGTCATCAGGTTTTGTTTATGGGTTGTTTGAAGCTAAGGGGGGCAGCCTTAGAGCCAGTGGTCGGATAAAACAAGAGAACTAAATTGGATCGATGCAATCCGGGCGGGGGTTTTCTGGTTTTTTTATTTTTATTTTGCGCCCATACACTCGGGCGCTTTTACTTTGGAGGCGACCAATGTCCGCAACCAATCAACCGCAGCGACCGAGTAGTAGCGGCAAAAGAGTCGACTTTTTTCTCCAAACTTTGAAACTGAATCCTCTCGAAAAATCAACGCTACGCCGAATGTTGATGGGCATCGCGGGAACGTGGCAGAGTTGGTTCAATTTACGCCGGGAACGGGTTATGCAAATCGTTCCCACAAAAAGCTCGGTCGGTTCGGGCGTGTGTAGCGATGATCAGTGACGTCTTGATGTCGATTTTCGAACAGCTGGCGGTGCAATGATCATTAACGTTGTCCGCTTGGGACGCTGCTGGAGCGACGGATCATTCCATTGAGCGCCAGAGAAGATTTTGATAGAATTGATTTACTTTTTGGTTTTGAGAAGCTTACATTTGCTGGATTCAATTTAAAATTGATCTTGAAGAAAACTCCACGAGGGGCTTAATCAATTTCTTCTTGTTATGAAATGAATGTCTCGATTGGATTTCGCATCAAGAACAATTGTGTACAGCGACCTCGTGACCGATTAATTAGCTCTCCGCAAACGATAAGCGAACTGTGAGCAATCGCAACGTGACATTCATCGACGACGGAAGGTTACGATTAGTTACTGCAGAGCCGTTTTTCTTTCGCCGTTTGGAGGTCCCCATCGAGTAAGTCACTATTGCGTAGCGGACGAAATAATCGAAGCATGGCCATGCGTTTGACTTTTTGTAAGATCGACTGTCGGTGACTTTGATAGTGAGATGGGTGATTTTTTGGGTTGTGTGGTCTACGCCTATGTTTACATTTGAAGATTCGGGAACCGTGCCGTTGTCAACTGAGCGACTGACTGACGCTGACCCACATGTCGGCCGTTATCAATTGTGGGCTTTTTTGTTGCTTTATTCCCGTTTCTCATTTGTCGCCCGTTGTCCGCGGACGGATTATCGAGGGTCGTCTAATGGGAAGGTTCTAGTGTTGGCAAAAGAGCAGTTTGCGGATTTTGACCGTTCGAGAATGTGCCATTTTGATTAGCGAGGTGCTGATAATTGTCGGTGCTAGCGATGAGTCATGTTCGCGTAAAGTTCTTTACGGTTTGGCTCTTTTTTGAAGCCAAATGAAGCGTTGTTTGCATTGGGTTTTAACGGCGTAGTTCTGATTTATGCGCACAATGTTAATGATTTAGTGTGTTAATCTTCACACGCGCCATATTTTGGGGTTTTGTTTGGTTTTTGTTTTCTTAAACAAAGATCTAATTGGTTGTGTTGAAGTTAGAAGCCCATCCGACTTTCAGAAGTCTAGTGGACGCTTCATCAGCTGATAAGGGAAATTTAGTTCCGAGATCTTGTACCATGTATATAAATTTTCCGTGGAAATCAATAGCATTCGCCAGCAAAAAAAGACTCAATATCCATTTTCCGAGACACTCCATTAGTAATTGGAGGTTGCTAAAACTGGTTTTCGCTTCAGTGGTCTCTTGAGACCACCACCAGCAACCCAGCCGGGCCAATCAGCCGAGCGACGAAACGGACGGACGACCGATCTGTCCAGGCGCTAGTTGTCAGGGTTCAGAAGAAGCAACGAGACTCGGTTGCTCTAATCTCGATCCCCCAAACGAATTGGTCTCCGATGAAAAAGAAAAGTCTCACTTTCGATTAATAATTCAGCCGCAAACGAAGTGAGCTGCCGAGAGCTTGTTTTGTTTCGGCTAAAAGAAAGCGCTTTTCCTCTGCATTAAAGCTGCTTCAAGAAATATGCTGCCGTTGTGTTTGCTATCTGTCTCCGGTAGCAGAGAGCATAGAAATTTAGCCGGCATTCGGTAAGATACCGATCAGCAACCTTTCGGTTATCATCGTGTCTGTGGTCAACGGTGCGTGCTACGGGGTGACGTTACCGCATCCACCAACTGCCCAACTTAAACACCTTCTTCATCTTAAATGTATGAACGACTTGGAAACTGTACCGAAATGGTGCTATTTTAACCGTAATGCGAACCTGCATCGGACTACCCATTGCCCTGTTTTGCCACTAGATGAACCTTTCCGGTCAAAAGGACTTGAGTGACTTTTTGTTCTTCCATCTTCATCGTCTGCGCGCATTGTACTCATTTTCACCTGGCTGCGGTAGCATCAGGATGAGGTTAGAACGGGTGTGTGCCGCAAGGTGAATCGCCACTTAATCGTGGTGGGAAACACACACCATGACAACAATCCACACGCAGAACGATTGTCCTTTCGTTGTTGGGGGGTCGTCGGTAAGAATCTCGGGAAAGACACCGCTAAACGCGCACGCGGACAGGAAGATAAAGCTCATGGTGGGAAAATCTCGCTGTAAGAGCTAATAGACTTGCCCTTTTGGCAAGCGAGGATAAGGCCAAGAAGGACAATCTCTAAACTGTCCATCGTGCACGCGTACCGGGGGCTACATCCATTTAATGAAGCAAATTAAGCGGCTATTTATATAAATTGACAGAAATGGCTTGCCGCCATCGCTGCTCTGCCGGGATCCTTCGGCCCACGGGTGAGGAGGGGGTGGATCGACAATCTTTAAATGGTACTGTTTTATTTAAATACGATGCAAATCTACCGTACGCTGCTGGTGTGCGTGTGTGTGGGCGGTGGGAATTACAGTGTCAGGTACAAGGGCGCGGTGGACATTATCCTGCGATTATCCCGGGTGGAAAACGGGCGAATGATAAGCTCCGCTATCAATTGTTAGATACATAGATTTCTGTACGCTTTTATCTCTCGTAGCTGCTTAGCTTAATTGATGTACGAAGCAACGGGAAACTTTTTTTGTTCAAACGTCATTTTATATTCATCGTAAAGAAAGGTTAATCCTACGCTGGCTTACTGGCTGATTGGCACTCGAATGAATGAAGCTTTCGATTGTCAGTAGTAGTCGGAAGTGATGCTGATTTTGATCGTGAAATCAAAGATACTTTCCTTCATTAAAGGATTATTTATATTGCTAATCAGACTTCCATTTATTTGTATCATTAATGAGAGATGTCGTGTAGACTTCCTCTTCTCTTCTTTGGCACTATAACCTTGAAGGTGCTGGTCTGGAAAATCAGCGCCGCTATCGGCTCGACCATCGGACCGGACATCATAGACTTCCTGTAGTTAATTAAAAAATGACTTTGCAATATATTTTATCAATAGCAAAATACATTGAGAAGTAAAGTTTCATTCCATCGTCAACCATCAGCGTTACTCAAACTAAATTCCTGCAACTCGGAGTCCTTGGTCAAGAACCAACCGCAATAAAACTCTGTTTTATGAATTTTAGAATTTAATTTAGCCCGTGAAAGCGTATCCCCATTATTCTTTCAGTTAATACGTGGAGTTGGGTTTCCCCTCCTCTCTTGTTCTTTCCTGTTTTACCGCCGCGCTTTTGTTTCCTTCCCAAACCACACACACAAAAAAACCCTCACTAATAAGGATGCCAGGCCCTTCAGGAAGGCAGGCAGTGATTTTGCATGTGCGCGCCATTTTCGAGGGGTCGTCCCTCGTACGGTTTCCCCGCCTGACAGCGCGATGCTTTTTCGCGAAATGTGAGTGTGGAAAATTGTGCAAATTTAAATCCGCACAGCTTTCCACGCCATGCCATTCGGGCCCTGTTGTATGTACGGGTGGAAGTGGTTGGTGGTCCTGGGCGGTCATAAAGTTTATAGGTGGCCGCCATAAAATATCCCGTGGTTTCGTTTTGTGGAGTGCCGAAATCACGGCAGCCATGAGTTTTCCCACATCCCTTCCCAGCTCCGCCCAAGGAAAACAAATGCCCCAATGTGTCAAACCGTGAAGATGATAGTGAAGGACATTCAGGAAAGAAGCCAAACACCTGCAAAAGGTCACCGTCACGACCGTAGATGCTGCTGGTGTGTGGATGTAAAATTGAGGATGTTGGCTGGGTTGGGATGGTGTGGGAAACGGGCACGGTGAAACTTGTGCTCGTTTCAAAGGTTGCGAAAATTATGTAAATTTCCCAACCCCACCTGGTCGGTCGCTTTCCGCACAAACAAAAAAAAAAAAAAAACAGTCCACCGGGAGCAAGTACGAGCGGGAGCAAGAAGGATAGATAGGATTCACACCGTCACACTCAACGAAATAATCGAGTTACCTTGCCGGCGGTTGTGTCTCATCGATCGACCCAAGAAAACGCACCGTACAAAAGAGGAGTGTGGGGCGAGAATCCAGGTTTCGGGGGAGGAAAAGTTTTGTCATATTTTCATCTTCCAGACCTCCGACCTTCGGCCAGCAAGGATTGAAGGCATCGTAAAAATGGCTAAAAAGTGTGCCTTGTTATGCAGAACGAACGAGCGGGATGGGCTTTGTGACTGGTCTCCCCCTCCCCCCCCCCCCGCCTGCACGTTTGTCCTTTTGTTTTGTGAAAGGGCCACCGACCAGCAGCATAAAACGCGACACCAGCTTTAGTGATCGTGATGAGCTTTCGCGGAGCATTGCTGTTGCGATGAAAGCGAGAGCTCACCAGCAGGAGAAAAAAATATAACAAAAAAATCGATATTGACCAAGCGTTAGAGGCGTGAGAAGAAAATCGATTCACGAAGACATTTACCATTTCTTTCCGATGGCAGGAATGTGTGTTTCTTTCGCTTCCTCTTTTAGCTCGAAAGGATGTCACCTACGTGGGACGGTGGTAGCTTCATTGAATCCTTTTCCCCGAACTCTGTCGACAGGTCCTTCGGTGTGTTCAGTTGCTTTACACAGTTGGATCTTGGTTGGGGCGTGAGCAAATCTTGCTCGATACGGGAAGCAGTGCACGTAGTGCAGACGGAAGGAAGGCCGGAGTGGACCTCGCCTCTTGCCTTTGGATAGTCTGACTACTGACAGACGCTTCGGGAGTGTCGCGGCGGGAATTGAAAGTAAAAGTTTAATATCGAATACGTGATGAAGCCACTTCCGAGGGGGGGTGGGGGGGGGGGGGAATGATGGAGTTCGATCTTTTTACCGCTCGGCAAGCGCAAGTGTTTTAAGCTGCCGAGCAGTTGAGAACAGTCGGTTGGGTCGGGCCTTTCTTGGTCTACTTTCCCCGAGCAAAGCCTAGACCGATTTTGGTCTTTTGGCTCGGAAGGGATGATGTTTTTTTCGTCTTCTTCTGCGGATCGCTTTTTGAACGATGAACGATAATAATTTCTTCATGTACTGGTAAGGAATGGTGTTTATGTGCTTTTGTTTGGTGTGGTGGATATGTGTTGAAGAACATTTGAAGAGAATGGTAGTTTTATGTGATTTGGAGTTATTGAAAGGGGGAAGTCAAATAGATGGAGCACAATTTGTTAGATAGGAGAGGTTTTATTTCAATTTTAGCCGTTATCTTTACAGCTTCATTGTAAGTCGAATTTGTGTAAGCCGAAGATGTTGTGAGAGGCGGATAAGGCCTCAGAGACCCAAAGCTTCTAGAAATGAACGATAAAAGATGCTGTAGAATATTGCCAAGGATATCCGGCATGTCCAGGGACAGTTCGGTGACCGAGGCAATAACCGATTTTCACACGGCAGAACTAAGGTTCAAATCCCAACTCGACCGCTTCCCCATTCCCCGGACTTACAATTCTTCTTCTTCTTCTTTCTTGGTCCAACGGCCTCTTTAAGGTCATGCCTGTCATTTCTGGCCTACTAGACTTGTAGTAGTTTCGCATAGGGGAGTCCTCACAATGGGGGAACGGCCCATATGGGATTTGCACCCCGGTCCTTCCGTATGAAAACCCGGTGCCTCTGTCGCATCTACTACCGGGCCGCCTTACAATTCAGTTACGGATAAAATAAAGTCACAAAAAGGCAGAAACGGCAGGTCGAAACGTTTCGAGGTCGTACTGCCAAGGAAGAAGAGATGATCCAGCATGTTAAGGATTATTAGGAACTTACATTAAAATGACAACTAACATACGTTATACGTACGCTTTTTGAAGGTGTTGCAAATTTTTTAATTATTTAATAGCTCTCAAAAAAACTAAGTTTATACCCTTTTATCTGTTTTGGACAAAGAATAATTTATTTAAACTTTTTTTTGCTCGCTGTGCTGCAATCTTCATCTTCGAGTTCACCATTCTCATTAGATTTATTTTTCTATGGCATTGACTTATGTCTTGTTTGTCTCCGATTTATAGTTTCAATAAAGTTTCTTGACAATATGCTAATAGAAACGCAGTTCTTTTTTTTCGACTCTGTATTAGGTGAAACGAATCGAACAAGTCGCTCGATTGGATTTTTTTTGCCATCTAACGATCCCAATCCCCATTGCATTGCCGGAAGAAGGAGTGTCTGGTAGTTGATTAGGTTTTGATAACTTTTCGCTGCATTAAAGTTAGTTTTATGAGAAAATAGATTATGCATTTTCCGCGCCTCAGGAATGCCACCGTTTCGATTCCGTCCTAAACCGACGGACGGGAATGCAAATCACAGTTGGTGGCGTGGGGGCGCAAGTGGCTTACCGATTCGAGGTTGATTTATATTCTCTTCCTTAGCCACTGCCGGTGGCTGCACGAAAGCGCAGACGAAAGATGAGCTCGTGTCCTTGTGAGATATGTATTCGTTATGTTGGAGGTTTGTTTTTTTTTCTCGACGAACATTTTATCCCCCAAATATTCAAGCCCAGCGAGTCGAGGATGGCAGCAGGGCGACGCGGATTCGCGCGCGCGTCCGTCAGACCGTTGTAGGCTTGAGTGAAGTGTGCGCTTCGTGAAGCCGACAGGCAGAAGCAGACGGTTGACGTTTTGATGGGAACAACTTACAGGGTTTCCGAGAAGAACTAACGATGTGCGAGCCATTTCTGGGCAAAGGCTAGGTTGAAGTAAACAACTGCCAGGTAGAACTGGCGATCTGTTGCCCTTTCTGGACTAAGGCCAAGTTGAACTAGACACAGGCTAGGTTGAAGTGGACGATGGCCAGGTTGAACTGAAATGTCAAATTTGAAACAATTGCTGAAGCGTTCGCAAACGGTTGGGGTAACGCTTGATTTTAAAAAATATTTAAAAAATGACCGGTAAAACCATATTATTTGTAAAAATTTTGTTTAAAGGATATTAATTGAAGAGAACGCTTCAATTGCAACGTAGCTCGTATGTAATTATAAAATTATTGATTACAGCTCTTTGAGCATGTTTCAATGCTCAAAAATATTTTTTTTGTAATGTTATTTTTGCTTTCCAAGTGCAGTGTAATTAAGCAATATACGCTAAATTTAGGTGAGTTCAATAAATATAATATCTTGAAATATAATATCTTGAATTATTACAAATAATATGGTTTTTACCGGTAATTTTTTAAATATTTTTTAAAATTAAGCGTTACCCCAACCGTTTGCGAACGCTTCAGCAATTGTTTCAAATTTGACATTTCAGTTCAACCTGGCCATCGTCCACTTCAACCTAGCCTGTGTCTAGTTCAACTTGGCCTTAGTCCAGAAAGGGCAACAGATCGCCAGTTCTACCTGGCAGTTGTTTACTTCAACCTAGCCTTTGCCCAGAAATGGCTCGCACATCGTTAGTTCTTCTCGGAAACCCTGTAAATTGAAGATGCTTCCTTAAAAACGCGAACGTGTGCGTGTGTGTGTCGGTGTCAGTTTCGGTAGCTGTCTGGTCTTTGACCAGAGCTATGGCCGGAGGGTGTTGGAAGGATGCCTCTTTTTTTTCGTTGCTTTTTTTGCACTGTGCAGTGTTAGGGGTGGGATGTTTGAATGATATGTTTGCTTGAATGCGCGTCCCACCAGACAGGCGCTTCGGTGACAGTGAAGGAAACGGATGACGTTTCGCTTTTATTCCGTGCTGTTGGGGTCGGATAGATGTAGGCTAGGTATAAAGTGGGTGAATGTGAGTCTTGTGCAATGGGCAGAATCGTTAAATCAGTTATGATACATGTGTCATATTTGTTGTTTGGCAGCAATATCTCTTCTATTAAGCTTTTGCGTCGCTTATGCCCTACAAGCATAGCTGCTTCGCTTTCATTTTCCTTATTTAATTATTCTTTTAATGATTGCCTATGCCTGTCAAAACCTATTGATTTACATTCTTCTTATGATTATCTGGCATCTACAACCTCCAGAGATCTACATCCTGCCATTATTGGCTTCCTTGACTTGGTTACATTCGTTGTCGAATAATCAGTCCTGAGCACAGGGGGCTATGGACCGACCTGGATTCAATTCTTGCTCCTTCAGTGTAAAAACCGATTCTTTGTTTTATATATAGTCGTAAATAATAAAGAATATTATTTGTTTTATAAATAGTCGCAGCGTCTTGAAGATACTAGAAATGGCAAAATACGAGGAATTCCCCGAGGACCAAATACGAGGACCAATTGATGGTAACGTCTGACTTTGGAACTCCTCCTAGCAGTTGTACTGTACGTCTATCTGATTATCCAGATTAAGGACAAAAACAAGTCAAAGCTGCCAGAAATGACAGGCCAATGCATCGTAGGGTTGCAGTGCTAAAGCATAAGAGAAAGCTCTTAGACCTAAGCTTGAAGTTTGAATTGAAAAAATATATAGGAATGAAGTCCAATGGTTTAATTGGCAACTATCTTGGCAGTACTAAATTCATATTTCAGACCGTTTCCTCGTACTCAAGAACGACAGAAATTATAGGTACATCCAATCGATGCTTTGGGGGTACACAAGAAAATAGAAAAATTATGAGTTTAATGAATTATTTAATAAAAAAAGTTGGCAAAAACTTTTACTGCTTCTCATCTTTAAATTTGAGACTTCCACTTGCAACAAACCTGTTCGTTGAAATGCACTTTATAGAGTTTGAATTGTTATTTGTGAAAAATTTAGTAGAAGTAAAAGTAAGCTTCTTTAACAAACTAAAGGCTCTCTTTCTCTATTTAAAACGGTTTAATTCAGACGCGAAGTATCCTCCCTGGAAATGGGAACAGATTTACGTCCGGCTCGTAAATAAATCTTTCAACCTGGTCAACGCCACTCCAGTGTGCCAATGCTTAATGCAAAAAACGAACGAAGAAATAAAAAGACGCGGACGAAAGTTTCCAAGACAGGAACTAGTTTCCCGCTATCCAGAAGACAGCGAAACGTTACAGAAATGCTTAACACCATCATCATCATCACCATCATCACCCTTACAATGATCATCTCCACCTGGGTGTGTGTGTGTGTCGGTGGATGTCTTCCCCACCAGTTTCATGTTTTATTCAGTTTGATAGATATTTTAAGGTGTATTTTTAAATCCTTATGAATATGAAATGAGCAAATGAGCGCCCGCCCGTTCCATGCCGGGCGTGTACCGAGTCCGTGTGTATCGTTGGATTTATATTCGCACCGGCTTTTGCGACTGAGTGCGACAACGCCGAACGGCGGTTTCTATGGTTTTGCTGCTGCATACGGGCACGGGAGAAAAACCAGGGGAAGAATAGTTTCATCCTTTCGGTGCAGCTGAGTTCCGGGATGGTTTTTGTTCGCTCCCGGTTCCGGAATTGAAGCTGCAGTACGATAGGCAAAAGTAGGCGAAGAACACACTCTCTCTGGCTGGTCGGCAAGAAGTGGCCCGACCAGGCGAAGAAATCGGAACAGAATTCGTATAAATTGTCACCATCCCTTGGCGTCGAGTTCAACTTAGGACGGCGCTTGTCCTGGAATTGTCATCACCAGGGTTTTTGGTGTGTGCAGATGCTTTCCGGGTCCCGTCGACGACAGCCACAAAAGCGCCAGCACTGAGAAGGCGAAAATTATTAGGTAATTTTTTGCGCACAGCCCTTTTTTGTACCGTGAAATGTGTGTGTGTCCTTGGCTTGGCCCCCGTGCTGCAAGAAATTCGTGTAATTCGCAACGACTTGGTTCGCAACGTATTGTTGGAGCAGGTCGAAAGAGCAGTTAAGATATGGCTGGGCTGAAGCAGATCTTTAGCTGCGCTCGTCTATGCGCTTGCTTTGGAGCAAGGACATCCTTCTAGGATTTGCTGTTCCGGGGGTTTTTTTTGCCGGCCCATCGGCATCTTGATTCATTGTGTGGCTGGCGATGGGTTTGTTGGTGGGCGAGACGAGTTAACGATTTATTTTATTACGATGACATTTTAAGCTAGCATGTTTTCTGTGTCGGATTTATCTGTAAAACGGGGCTTCGGTTTACGAATTCCACTCGGTTAGATTGTTTCCGAGTGGGGACTATCCGGTTGGGGTCGCTGTAGTAAGAAATAGGTTTCAGATCACACTACTTCGGGCTTGGGAGTAGAATAAATCGCCCAGAATGCGTTGCGGTGCTAAAGGGGTTTTTGCGATTTTTATGTATCTTTACTTCCACATTGTTTCATTTACTAATGGTTAAAGCTGCACCGTGCCACCATAAACATGTCACGCTTGCATGCGTTAAAGGCTAGTGAGCAAGTACTTTGCGTAAGTAATTTCTACCACAGCTTCAATATCTTACGCCACTGGCAAACGTAACATTAACGAAACTTTTCCAATATTAGACCACCGCCCTAACCTACAGCACTGCCTGTCTTCTCCCCGTACAAAACTTGTAATAATTCTATCGGCTTTCGGCACCAAACCGGAAACCCTTCCGGTTTCGGCACACATATCCGCTTGCTCTGATTTCTCGGGCCCCCGGTAACGCCTAACCCGCATTGCCATCCATTTCGTTTGCCGAAAAACCCCGTCCCGTCATAATAGTCGTAAAAAATGATTTACTGACAATGTTGTTACTACCGTGCTTCTGTGGAACAACAACCACCGCATCGAAACCTAACCGAAACCTGAGGCTTTCCCTGTTGGAACGGCCCTGTTAGAAGTGCGAATGGCAAGTTTCTTTGGCAAGGGTTTTTTTGTTGCTGTTGGGAAGGAAAGGGGTTCCCTTGGCAGAGGTAGTGTACAGCCGGGTAGGCCATTTGTTGTTTGCCAAACGGTAATTGGAATCGGAACCGGGTAGTAGTGCTCTCAGTGTGTGTGTGTGTGTGTGCTAGTGCGGAAGGAAAGGACAACTTTTTGGACAAGTATTTACATCCATGCAAAACCTGTCCCAGCTTTCAACGCTTTGTGTCCGCTCGGTTAGATGGGCCTTAGAAGGGATCACTAGGCGCGGAAGTGTAGGAGGAAGTGGTGGAGGCCGCAGGATTGACCGAAAATGCCACGAATTCCCGTTGGTGGCATAATTTGATTAATAAAATTCCTTTCCCCCATCACTCGGATGGTGATTGTATGAGTGTGTGTGATTCTAATGGTCACCGGACCTGCTGATGACGTCGACACAACAACTCCGAAGTATTATTAAGGAGCTGAGCGGAAAAAGAGGGAAATGAAAATGGGACTGAACACGCGGATTTGCGCCACTAAGGAGCAACGACGGGACATGATTAACATTTTCTAACCATTCATCTACATCAGCCTGCTTGCTGGCTGCTTCGGAAGGAACGATTCCCGGGTGGCAGGAAAAAAAAGGCAACCAACAAAACGCACACGCACAAGATTCACTTGTGGTCAAACTGCGTAACAGACTTCTAGCAGCTGTTGTGGATACTTACCCGAAAGCTGCACCGACTAGCTCCGGATATCTGACTGGCGTGAAAGACATTTCTCATAGAACTTTGAAAGAAAAAAAAATCAGACCGTGTTTTTCCCTCGAGACTGTTGGTGATCCCGAATGTTTTTGAAATAGAATTTCTTGAGCTTGAGCAACTGCCAGCAGTGACGTGTGTCTGTACGAGAGAAGGGCCCAACGGTACAAGAATAGGCGCGCACTGCTTTGCATACTAAAACACCCTGAGACTTTACCCTGAGTTCTTTGACCACATCGTCTCACGAGTGCCGCCGGGTGTGTGTGTGTGTGTGTGGGATGAACGCAAGGCATCTCCGCGCGTGTGAAGACTTCCCTTCAAGCGAGGGAGGGACTTCTTATTTTGCGAGTACGATGTGTGCAGCACACTACACCTTTAGGGCCGTAAACGTTAGACGCTACTGCTAGTAGCCGTTCTTTTGGTGTGCTGGAATGTGTGTGTGTGTGTGTAGCACTTAGTTTACCACTTTCATCACATTTCCGGACAATCGACGTTCGAGTGCAGATTGTTCCATACCGGGTGGCTCTCTCCGCCGTAGAAAGTGGTTTCCCAGCGCACCGAACGAAGGCACTGGTGATATATCCAGTTTGTCCTACTTAAGCCTCACTGTTTTGCCCGGTGTGTTGTTAGATTCTTGCTGCTTCCCTTTTTTTTCGGTGGTGTGGCGACCACATGAACTAACACACAGACCCAACAACATCAACGACGCACGAGATGGACGCACGTCGTCGGCTGTTTCGGCGTCGCTTAATAAATAATTTATAAACTAACGATTCCATGTTAACGAACTATTATAATAAATTTTGCATTTTATGCGAATAAAATGATAATTATGCTGCTGTGCCTGTGTGGGTCGATGGGGAGCGAAACCTGCCTGCCGTAGTGGGCCTCGTACGCGTGGAGACCGCATTCTACCGTACCGTTGGGCCGCCGCCTAGCAACCCGGAGGTGTCTTGGAGGTGATAATGGGCAGACACAAATGCGTGCGTACCCACACACACACACAGGAAGGGAAAAGGGGGGCACACGCAGTGGGTGACGATTGCAGAACTTGCGGTTGTCTGTTTTGCCTGATGAAGATTAAGCTCATGTCAACACTTAGCATTTGCGTAGATAAGTGGACCAATGGAAAGAGATGGGGTTGAATGTAATAATGCTGGAATGGGAAACGGAACGGAAGGAATGGTGCATTATAAAACGATTCCTACGATCACAGATTCTGAGCCCTACAGCAGTGAGTCGAAGGGAGGAGCGATGGAACTAAAGTCGTTGCTATTAGGGATTGTGTTTACTGACGTGGAGAAGACTGGAAGAATGTTTGATGAGTGTTACTGGGCTAGAGTTCCTGTTATTATTCCCAGGTTTTTTTATGTGATGTCTTGTGGTCGGGATTAACAGGGACTTTTAGAGTGCTTTAACAACGTCCTCCCCAAGGTTCATCTGGATTCCATCAAAATGGTCTATAATCCAAACTTTAAGTTAAAGTAGGTACATTGGAAGCTTACATACGTTCATCAATAGCTGGAAGGCTTGTAGTTGCTTTTGTGTCTCATTTGCATAATATCGGTTTAAGACCCTTATGCTGCATGTAAAGGATTACTATTGGAGCAGAAAATGTGGATTTGCATCTCCGCGCACTTAGGACGGTTATCGGCTTTCAATAGTTGATAAGCTGTGATGTGAGTACTGTATAATGGATGTGTAGAATAAACCTCATCAGTCATTTTCATAATACCCCACCCAGTGTGCTCTAACATTCAGTAACGTTTTGAAGTATTTAAAAGGAAACATTCTTCTCGACAGTGTGTCCACAGGGGTTTTTTAATGAACGTGCCAGACGGTACCCGATCGATCCAAATCGATAAATCGTTCTTTAATAAATTGTCACTCCATGGTGTTCGGCCAGGGTTTTGGCTACTGTAGGCTATCGGCTGGGTTTTTCCCTGTGCAAAAGAGTACGCCCTATGAAGCCATTTTTGTACAACGACGATGGTCATGCCGGTGGTCGTTGTGAATTACCGACGATAAATCATCGGTAATAGGAAATTGGTTTTTCTGCCGGATGACCGCGTGCAATCAGTGTACCGAGAAGTGTAGGCGCTTCCTGTAGTGAGGCTCTTGTTGAACGTGGACCTCTAGGGTTTTCTGATAAAATTCTAATGGAGAATTTACTCACTCTAAATTTACTAGTTTTCCTTTATTTACTTTTCACCAGTACTGTAGATTTTAATAGCAAAATCATTGAAATTTTGGGGAAGAAAACTCTAGAAACTGTCTCTTCTAGGGGTAGAATAGAATGATCTTAATATGAATGAACTGAGCGAATCTGGCCCTGCAAATGAACTACCGAAAATCGATAACGTGAATCGCACCAAACTGTCAACCACCGTTCTGATCGGCCGCCGGTAGTTCCATGACAAGGGGAAGGCAACTAAAACTTTCTGCTCACTTCCGCCAAAAACAGCGGAAGTGGTCCAGTTGTGCGTTCTAAGCCAAAGTTCGCCGCGTCGCCAAAGCTAGGAATCTCCTTCCTGAGAGTCCCACCACAATCTGGCAGAATGTGCCTGTACCAATGAAATCTTGTACGTATTTTCTTGCGGTGTATAAAATCCCCCAGCGGGGAGGAGGGCTCGCACACAGTTTGAAATATGTTTGTGCTCCAGTTACGTGAGCCGCACGCGAGCTGTAGTTGGAAAACTTTCTTACCTCCAGCAGCTCCAACCTGCACCGGACGGCACTGAAAGATCGTTTTGGTATCAGAAAACACTGGGGCCAGCCACCGTTCGAGCAATGGATAAGTTGGACCAGGACCAGGATAGGAAGAAATAAAATGTGAACTTGATGACTTCTTCGTGGAGGATGGGGTACGGGAGAAAATCCGGTGGGAGGATGTGCGTGGGATGTGCATCTTGTCAGCGGATGTTGAAGTTGACGTCTGGCAGAAGAACTTTTGCCGTACCCGAAAGCACCCAGGGACGAACTGACACGACATCATCATACGCCGTTGAACTCAATATCCGTAAGTCGGTGTGGAGCAGCACCGATACAGGGTGGGGAGTCTCCGTTTTACACGGTGGTACAGGAGGTCGTCAAGCGCAAATCTTCCGTCGCCTCAGGATGTCACGTTGCACGTATGAATACTAAATAATCCTGCAGGAGTCGGTCAGGCTGCTGCTAGGCACTCTTTCTTCTTCCCCGTTTCTTTGCCTTTGCGCTTGGTCGGTCGGATAAAAAAGCAGACGACTCATCCCCGCGGCCGGATTGTGTGTTGGGCTGGAGTACGTGCGTTTGGGACACGGGGGGGAAAAGTTTGAAAATTTATATGTTCTTTGTCATACATTGTCTCGGCCCGGCCGCCCGGTACGAGAAGGGATTTCGTATGGCGAGTTTTTTCCGGCAATGCCGCAGGTTTCTACAAGCCAGAGGCGTGCAGCAGAGGACCGCGGAAATCCGTCCAAAAGCCAGGTGTGGATATGATGTACGGGTGTGAAGATGCGGAAAGTACCTTATTAGCTGAAAGTTTAATTTGACTTTCCGACGGGCAGGGACCTGCCACGTACAGCGTGCCGCAGATACTTCGGCTCGGCAACGTATGTTATTTGTGTACAGCTCGGTGCTAATTGGTGTGCTCTCACGGCACAGCACAGCACAGCGCAATATGAGTGGTTACGGTGAGCCAAAACTGAAACTTTTGGTAAGATTTTTAGCTCTGAAGCGTATCCGCCCTTTTGTGTGTGTGTGTGCTAAACTTATGGACGAGAACAAATTGGTGATTAGTTGGAAGTACGTCGAGAGAGAATGCTTACCTCTATCCGGTATGGTGTGGCTTTGCCCGGATGCCTCGCAGGGTGTCGGTGTTAAATTGTGTATTAAAAATTTAAACAATCACTTCTGTTTGCCGTTCTTAAAGTATGCTGAACTTAGAGTTGAAGCAAATATTGGATAACTTAATAGTGAACTCATGTGGATATATTGTACCGACTGTCCTATTACTTAACACTAAAATTGCCTTATTGACGTAAGTCATACCTGTCGCGTCAAACAAAACTGGATTACATCAAACGAAGCCGTTAATTGAAATAAAATTTC
Organism: Anopheles stephensi; assembly: GCF_013141755.1. Lineage (NCBI taxonomy): Eukaryota > Metazoa > Arthropoda > Insecta > Diptera > Culicidae > Anopheles > Anopheles stephensi. The sequence continues at coordinate 61,555,594 of NC_050202.1, read as the reverse complement.
ACTCTTATCGCATCAGTAGCTTTACTTTCTAACGTCATTACGGCCCACCTTTACGCACTGCGACACTTTCGTTCCGTATTCGTTGCTTTTCTAATCTCCAAACCATACGCCACGCGCTTTGATATGCTTCATTTGATCGTCGTAAACACGTCGTTGCTGGCGGTGATGCCTTTATACATCAAAGGAGCGTTCAATTACGTTTTTAATCATATTTCATTCATCGTTTATATTTAGCTTGCGTGTTTCGTTATTTTTTGCATAATGAAATGGTGCGAAAAATTCAATTAGCCGTTTTGAATAAGTAAACATGAGACGGTTTGCTTTTTCATGGCAGAAATTGTTGATTGCGTTTGATGGTTGTTAGTGAGTGAGAAGCTGAGCATATTTCATGCACTCAACTGTTTGAGTCCCTTATTTATAATACCAAATTTACAAGTCTTCTGTCAAAGTTGCTGTGCCTCGTTGGAACAGCAGCCTGATCCCGCACCGTGCTTGTAGAGAAAAAACTTCCCAAACAGTCGTAAAGTGTGATCGCATCAATCGGGTCCAGTGAAGAATTGGGCTGCGTTGAGAGCGAGAGAATCCCTCGTGGCTAGAACAGCCAGCCGAGCTTCATGCTGCCTAATGAAACCCTTGTGCAAAGACACACAAGGTTGATGGTTCTTGTCACCTTTTTTTTCGTTTTGTTGACCATCGGTAGGTTACGGGCCGTAGCCTTCGACGGCGCGTTGGAACGAGCTGATAGCACTGACTAAATGGAGAAAGTTTAATATATTTTCAATTAAGCTTCGGTTGAGTAAGGAGGAAAAAAGGGCAACGAAAGGTCTGTCGTTTGGGTGGGTACAATACAACGAGGACAGTTCCTACCGCCATTTTGATGGTGGGATGATGGGACGAGTTTTACCGATGTCATCGGAGGGATGCGTGCGTTAATGAATGAAGTTGTATTTGTTCTTTTTTTTCCACCGCCCAGAGATCAAAATGAGAGCGCTTCACTCATCTAATCGCTGCATCGTAAAATAAGACATTCTTTTCAATCATAACCGTCCGCTCACTAATGCTGACCAACCATTACGAGCGTAACGGGTCACGGTGAGGGGCGCCCGAATGTAGGCAATACGTACGTAAGGAGAAACTTCCATAAAGTTTACCTCGTCTAAGTGGGTTCTGGTTTTTTCGAACCGTGTTTCAGCATTTTTATTGATCGTTCTACTATACCTGTCCATCCGCTGATGACATTCGGAAGGAAAAAATCATACGAGAATTCCACTTGGTACCGCATCTGGTAAGAGCAAGCAACCGGGGACTCGTGTAAGCGTCGTGCAGTTATCAACACCGCCCATTATCAGCATTTGCTAAAAGAAAATCGCAATTACTGTGCAGCTTAAAGGTATGGAAGATGTCTTCGCTGCTTTCTGTTTTGAGTGACAAAAAGACGAGAAAGTTGGTTCAGATGGAAAGGACCCGTGTTTTGTTGGTTGGGTTGGGTTTTACTGCACTCTGACAATCAAACGATGATGATAATGTGAATTGCTTTATCTTAGAAAGGGTGTAAGCAACCGTAATGGATAAGCTGCATTAGGTACGAGAACTTGAACGATCTAAGGGTGGACAGGCGCCAGATGGGGGTTTAAAGTTGTTGCGTGATAGTGAACCTCGGTCATGTCTTCGTCTTATCAGCAACACAGTAGCTCCGAGTTTGTTAATTAAAGCTCGTTGGAACGATAAGCTGGGTGTGTCTCGTTGCTGGCTCATTGTTTAATCTTTTCATACATTTTTTTATCATCATATCACATGCCTTCTTTGGATTTCATCGATTAATTATCTTCCATTAAGTTGGTCAAAATAAGAAAACGTGTGTTTATGAATTAATCGACTCTAATTGAGCGTTTTTTTTTTCTACTGCCGCTTCACAATGGCACAACGTGAAATCCGTACGTGACCATTTGATTTTGGTTTTCTTCTATCCCTCACACGAAAGCTGATCTCTCGCAGAAGATATCATTTTACACCATCGCTGTTATGTTTGACTTGAACTTCCAATCTCCCATTCTCCCCTGTTCATAGCTTTAATCAATCGTTCACTTTATTAGAGATTGTGCTTCAAATTCGTAATTCATCATACCGGAGACTAAATTTTCCCCTTTTTCTTCTTCATTTCTTCTTCTCCACAGGTAAGTTACCCGTTCCGGATCTTGGTGAAGCGTACGATCGCTGTTGGAATTTCGATTCATTTAGTATGTCGAAGATGGTACGTGATGCGTACCGGTGGGTGCGTAAGTGTGTTTTTCTTTTGTTCTGTTTTTACCATCCAGCTCTCCAGCGTCTCGGGAACGAGTGTTTTAAATTGTATGGGGTACGGCTGCCCAAAAACCTCGAAGCCCTTGGCATTGAATTGATGAGCAGGTGTGACTGCGTCTTGCGCGATGATGACGGGTTTTGTGGCTGAGTTCTAGGAACAAAATTTCGACTCGTTTTGTTCGAGAGCTAATGTGCGGGTACGTCACAGCGGTGGCTGGACATGGGTTGAATTTTAAAAAACACCGGCGACCCAGACACTTCACGGTAGGAATGCACGGGAACGGTGCTGCATACGAATGAGGAATAATCAATCGCGCGATCACCCACAAGACGAGATTTTCCCCGTCCACCAAGGGGTTGGAACCAGGGGGAAAGCAGCGCAGTCTCTTGTGTTTTCTGAGCCCCGGTAACTTTCCATTTGCATGCTTTGAGGGTTAGCAGCTCGATCGTATTTTCGTAATTGTACCAAGAAGGTGTCCTGTGTTCCAGTGGGGGAACAGGCGTGCGGTGTTCGTTCGCCAGAAATGGATGTTTTTGTGGTAGATCAAAGAAAGCTCGAAAATGTCATTGCCAATGTCATGCGTCAATTTCGATAGGCGGAAAATTGTTTTCTGGAACAAAATCATTCCACAAAGTCTGACAAAAATGTATACAAAACGTTTACTAAGAACTGCAAATCCCCTTTGACTACAATTTTAACGAATTGAACATACTTCACTGCCCAAAAAAAAAAAAAGCTGTAGTAATAGAAAACAGCCTGATGCTGATGTCGATAAGTGGCGATTTATTTATTTCAGTTACGTGATTAGTTTTGTTTGCTTGTTGTTTTGTAGCAAAAATAATAGAGTGCAATTTAATTTATGCCTCGAGGCAACCTGTTATAAATGCTTTTCATTCGATCTTTGTGAAATTAAATAGAATTTTATTTTTTGCTTCACAAAACAACACACAGTTCCGGCTGCAAGCGTTACTGGAATAAAATTAGGAATTCTTTCGATGGGAGCTTTTTTCCCCCCAGGAACAGCTCACAAACATTCTACCGGAAATGAAATGCATCCCCTAAAGGAATGCCAACCAGAGGGGGGATTTCTCCGAAAATGTAGCGTGGAAAGAATCCTTTTCACGAATGCGAAGCGATAAGCTTACTGGGTGGGGGTGCAACGCAGTGTAAACTAAATTTTGTGTTGTGTTTCTTTCTCCTTCTCCTGTTGCTGTCTACTCGTATCGTTTCCACAGCTTGTATCGCTAGAATAACAAAAAACTAAAATACTAGAACCCTTTTTAGGGACGCGAAAACACCGCTCAACTTTCCTTTGCCGAATGCTTGGAGCTGCCCCGGAACCCGGATGATAAATTTAATGAAATTAAAGGTGAAAATAATGAAAGGTACGTGGCTGGAAAGCACGAGCGAGCGAGACGGTACAGCATCCGTATTGCTTCGGTGCGGACACACGCAATGCGCTTGTAAGATGTGTACGTGTTTCTCGAGGTTTTGTTTGATTCTGTGTCGTGCAGCAACCCGAGTTTGCTTACTGCTAAAACCCCTAGCCCTAGAGCTTGTGTGTGTTTGATTTTGCGTTCCGTGCACCTGAAGGCTGGTTGTCGAATTTTTTGGCTCCCAAAAACAAAATACAACGCACGCCACGAAACGTTTCCCCGTTAACAGATTTTGCGTTGAAAATACAATATTCCACAGTGCAAACACGTGCGTTGAAATGGAAGCTCAAATGCTGAACATTCGGCACCGAACCGAAACTATCTCCCACCCGCCATCGTTCATCAATGGTGGTGCAATTTATTGCAGACGGTGTTGCGTGGTGGCATTTTAAACTATAGTTTCCCATCATGCAAAATGCTGCTCCAAATTAAAAACAAAATTCTAATCAAATCATGCGCTGCGTATCGTAACAAAAGCATTCGAAATAGAGGGGTGAAAATGCTATTCACCAGGACAGAATCCATTGCCGACCGGATTTCGGGTTCGATCACGCAACGCGTGTCACGCCGACTAATTCTATTGCGAGGTTTTCATAATCAATGCGATACGATGGTGGAGGTGAAAAAATCCAGGAATCTGAACCCGTGGTCAAGTGATTATTTGAATGATCGAGGTGAAAATTGCTGCCTCACGCGCGGTTCATTTATTTAGCGCAATTAGAGCCGGGAAAACCCCAGCCAGGTTAGGGAATTTTGAACGACCAGAGTCAGGATAATTGCAAATTAGTAACACCTATTAGATAATCAAATCATCGGGTTGACGGTGGTTGTGGGTGTGTGTGTTTGTATTGTGCTTATTTTAATTGAAGCTATTTTTTGGGCCAATCTGAGTGGCACTTAGCGGTGGTTTTCCCATGCATCCATCAAGTGATGCGCATTCGGAATGATTTAATTGCACTGTTCGGTCGGTGGGGTATTCTTTTAGAAATGATGATATTTTTTCCCATTTAATGGTTGAGTAGCGATAAATGAGCTAATTTTAAGTTACTCTGGTTTTTGTGTGTCATTGTCCGGATGGTCTCTATTATGTTGGGATTCCGATCTACGATAACCACAAAACTGTTTCCCAACATAAGTGCTTATTATGGCTCTCTATCAGATAAACTCTCAAAAAAACCTTCTCTAATCGCATATCGAACGGATCGGTATTGTCGCTTCGAGTTAGAGAAGACCAAACTTTCTTCAAGTTTCGTTAAGTCGGGGCAACGCTAGCTGTCAAAGTAATGATTTCGGTTCGAAGGTGTATACAGAATGTAAACAAAAGCAATTGCAGCTTCAACTGATTTCATGTAACTCGTGGCTGATTATACCCTTTACGGCCACACAGGTTTCTTAATTTCAACCATAGAATTAAAAGTAAAATCTAGCAGCTGCTCGCAAGGTTTTGGGTTTTTTTTACTCATTTTTTTGCGTTACTCCCGAAAATATCCAATAATCAATAATATTGTTTATAGTTCATGTAATTGATTTATTCTTACTGATAAAACTAGTTTGTCATTACCATCGAAAGTAAAGCACTCAAATAAATTAACGGCGGCGATGGTTAGTAACAATACATAAATAAATGAATAACTTGATTCTAAGTTAAAACTATAAAAAAAAAAACATTTTCGTAGCTCTGGCCTCGCTGGAAGAAATTTTGTAAAAATCCAGTTTCCGTTTGGGAAACTGTAATGCAAACGTTAGAGTAAAAGCTTTCGTTAAGTTTCAAGCACTCAGCCCTGTCTGACGGATAGCCAATTCGACAACAATAATGGCAATAAGAACTACTGGTAAACCCAACATTTTCTTAAATCCAGATGAAAATTGAACAATTTTTGCTCTCACCTGTGTAATCTTACGAGGTGTTGCAATCCTATTTGCGTATCAAAGTATGATCGCTTGGGTATTTTTTAGTACATCGAGCTAGCATGATTCTGTTTACTTTGCTCAAATGTTTACACAATTTATGGTCAAATCAATGTGCCACAGAAAAAGGTAATATTCTGACGATTCAGGATTAAAGTGGAAGCATTAAAGCAGTCCATCGCGAGAACCTCTGCTCCAGCATGCACCTCATCCTTATCGTGTTTGCTAAGTTTACTTTGTCTCTATCATAGAGCGGCACCATTCGGTACTAAGAACCGTGTCTTTTGTATGCTGCCCGCCGGGCTATTAGTTGATGCTATTTCTGATAATAAATACGTGCCCGGGAGCATGCTTTTTCGGGATGTCGCGTTTGCATCCGCAGCTGGTAGGTAAAGTTTTAAGGAATAATAAGAACACCAGGCCTTTGTTATCATCGGAATCGTTAAACGGAGCGTGACAAACGCCGGTCCGGTGCAGCAGTTTCAGTGATCGGTTTCGAGCACGGTTGTCGCATAAAATTGATAGTTGTTTATTCAATTAAGGCATCCATTGATTCTAATTGATAGGGGACTCGGGAAAGAGTGTGGCAGTAGGAGTGGAAGCCATAGCTTTTGCAATGAATTTTCCAACACGAAACCAATGTTCCCGCCGCAGGACAAACTGTAGTTCCAAGTACTGTGGAGCGACTACCATTGACTTTTTAAAAATTGGCTGTGTTTTAGAAGCGTAGAAAAGTGACTTAACACACCTTGAATGTTCGATCCACTAGCATATCCTTCTAGCAGGTGTACAGAAAACCAATTCAATGGTTACGTTAATTGGAACTTTTTTTAAAAAACTTCGTAAGGCCATCCGTAAAGTCGCCACATTGAAGCTCTTCGTTAAAGGACAATATTTGGATTCTGGGGGGAGCGGATCCGTTGTGTGAGCAACCGTTTCCACACGCTACCGTACCGAGTCGTGTAGCTTCCTGGGCCGTGCTCGTTAGACATGCGGAACGCATCCTATCGTTTGCATGAAACTCGGGCACAGAGTTGACCTAATGTAGTCCAATCAGAAATGGCACGTTCTTGCGTTTTCGGGATGATGCCGGCCTCCGGGTCATCAGCTGCTTCGCGGTTTGCAGAAAGGTCGTCGATCGCATATTTATGCGATGAGTTTCCGGGTTTAGTGGAGACTATCCGTCCAAAAACAACCGCACCGAATGGTTCTCGTGGGAATGGATTGATTCCTTTCGGGTTCGCTAGACGGAACCCTTCAGCACACGCCTGTTTATTCTGGCCACCGGCTTCTCGATCAGAATGCGAATGGAATCGTTTGGCGCGCTCGAGATTGACCCAGACCAGGGTGGGACCGAGCGGACGCTGAGGACGTGTCCTATCTCAACAACCCCGACAAAACAAACTCGGTCTCTCGGTCACTCATCACGTATTCCCGTGCACTAGCATTAACCCTCGTGTCGGCTGAAGCTGTGATGTCCGAGTGCGATCCGTAGCTCCGCTGGTGGACGAGCGAATGGAGGCAAACCATCGTCACCCATTACACTGCGGTTCAGGTTCGGGGCGAAGTAGCCGAATTAGGGTTGCCGGCACTATGTCTTGAATTCTTCAAACTTGTGCACTTCGAGACTCAAGAGGGGTTGAGAAAAAAAAACACCACCAAAAGTAAGCTAAACTTAGAAAACCCCTTACACGGGGAATGGGATTACTTTCTTCATTTTATTCGCTTCATATGCAAAGTAGTCACGTTTGCTCCATTCTTGTTGGGTGGGATGTGTCCCGGCGAGGGTTTCGAAAATGAGGGCAAGATCCATGGTAAAACTTTCGATTGGTCTAATTTTGAGGCGAACCATCCAATTTTTAGTATCCGCTCTGCTGCTATTATTAAACTCAATGACCACGGCAGTGGTAGCAGCCGTAGAAGCGATCGGGACCGGGACAGGATTCTCTTGACTGCAGAGTCCCCTGACTAAATTCATTGCCAACTGTCGTTCGGCACCGTCCGGCTTTCTTCGTACGGTTGTCATCGTCAATGTGTGGTGCCGTGTGCACGTGGTGGACCGCTGAAGTGAATAAATTTAAATTGGGAATTTAATTCCTTCGGCATGTGCATCGCGGGAGTGGGTACCCGTGTGGTGCAGGCAGTTCGTGGCTGTGGTTTAACCGTTCCCTGTACACGGGGAACGGGATCCTTTTGCGAAGTCTTGTTCGGGTCGCACTTAGTCGCACTCGGAACTTGCTCCCGAAACCCCTTGCCACATGGGAGGGTGAATTTTTGGTGCAGTAATAAATCTATTCCACCACCAGTGCCATCGTTGCCATCTAGGCCATCGTATCCCCCCCCTGTTTCCGTAGTACTATCCAGCGTGGTTGCGGCCTTGGCCATTCCAACACACGCTCTCTCTCGTACACCAGCCAGTCAGCTAGCCAACGACACACCACACCTGTGACATTCCGCAATCGGCCTCGATAGCTAAAGCCGCCAGTCCGACAGAGTCCTAAAGCTAGAACGCCATAACCACCGGGGGAAAGGGGTGGGGAGGAAAGGATAACCAACCGTAGGACTCAAGTTTTCCGCTTCGTTACCGGTCTTGGGAGGATATGTTGAGCGGATGGGTGACCGTGGCCTGGGCGGTTGGGCGGCCGGCCGAGTGGTACCACGGACCTTCATTTTCGCTTCAACCCAACGTGGGCACATTTGGGTTGGAAAGTATTGCTTCTAGGGCATGGTTCGCTAGTTCCGTTTCGCTTTCGCCCATCGGCCGGCGGTTTGCAGAGGGGGCTGACTTTTTGGAGTCCATTTTACACTTGGTTACTGGGTTCAGCATTTTGTTTCCGAGGGGCATCGCATCGTAGAGTGGAGGCACAAATTTGATTGCGATTTGGAGAGTTTAAAAATACGGACAGGGTACTCATTGTAGGGATTAAATAAAAGATGTTATTTAAAGAAAATAAATCCTGATAAGCTTATCATTATCAATGGTCCTCTTTCTCAATTTTTAGCTGAGAATCTTTATTAGTAATTTCATTAATAGCCAATTATTTGGTACAGTGAATAAATTACTACCCAATAACTTCATTTCTGTTGAGCATTTAACAAAACGATAACCGATAAAAGTTCTAAAGTGAAAAGTAGCTTCAGCCCCAACAAACCAACCAGAACCGTATCGATGTCACTGCACTTTTGGAGATAAGTAAACGGCTAGCCAATGTCGATTGCAATGGAGCTCTGTGCCTGATTCGCTGCATCGCTGAACTTTTCGGCATTCGAACGTTAGGAGACACTTTAAAATCCTCCACCAGTGTGTGTGTGTGTATGTGTTCCACTCGCGTACCAATTTTAATCCCCGCTTTTAGCACAGAGAGGAAGTCGCAGAAATTGTACCGGTTGAGAAGCTTTTCCTCTCAACAATCGACCCAAAACATCAGGTGCAGAATCAGACATTAAGAGATCGTTGGGAACGGAAAATGGGTACGCGGTGCTGGGAATTGGGTGTGTGTGTGTGTGTGTAACATGAAGTAATCGTTCGTACGGAGGTAGCAGCTGTCCGGGCAATCCGGGCAAAAGGGTTTAAGGACATCCTCCCACCCGCAGCGCCCTGCACCGCGACAGCCAATGACGGCCTGACGACAACGAGTTAGAAAACGAGCTCGAGAAAATGAAACTATTTCCGCCCGAATGGATAGCCGAGTTGCCGGGCCCAGAACCGTTGTGGTCATGTTGGGTAGTGGTGGCGAGTTGATCGTTTCGCCAGACCGGAACCGGAACTGAACGGAACTCCCCTTGCGCTCCGTCGCTTATCCTTATCCTCCGGCGGGGATTATACATCCGGTTGTTGCAGTTGCCGCCGAGCGATGAACAGTGCTTGTTCGCGCTGCATCACTGCCGTAATGTGGAATAAATGCTCACTTCAGATGCTCATTGTTGTAGGGTGTGTATGTGTGTGTGTGTGTGTGAGATGTTGAGATTTTCCCCCCAGGAGGAAACTTCCAACAGCTTCCGGGGTTGTACGATAGACCTGTGGATAGACATTATCAGCGGAAATGTCTTTACAGGAGGTTCCGTTTTTTTGCGTTTTGGAGGGACATTGTGGTTGAATATTGGCTTGATTGGTTCACTTTAGGCTACGATACTTTTCCCTGACCAGTACGGAAGAAAATATAATCTGGCCGGTTGTATAAAGCAGTCGATCCAACCCAGAAGCAAAAGGAATAATTTTCCCAAGATCTTTGGTGTTACTTCCCTGTGAACGTTCCTTCAGCTCGAAGGAATCTTGGCCAGATTAACTCACAAGCTGTCACGGTAATTAAACTTACCGAGTCCTACCGAACGACGACGTACTCATACGTACGTTGCAGATGCATGCACAATTTATGGGCGTGTGTGTCCACCCACTCCTTGAGCCTTCTTAAGACGCAGTCAGGTGCATCAAATTACCCGAAAAGCGCAATGTGCGTGTCCCTGCTACGGACACTAAATTTCTTTCGATCGTTCTATCGGAGAACCAGGGGTAAGCTCATACCGGAAGAATTTTGGTCGAAAAATAAAACCACAAACACACACATACATGTGGCCAAGAACGCAAAGGACGCCGTTTAGGGTTTGGCAAGCCAGTTTGAAGTTCGTGCTGGAAGATGAATGAGACGTTTTGGTTTGGGGACAAAGTTTCTAGCTCGGCAGCCAAAAAAAAAAGAGGCAACTCTGCGATCGTGTCGGTGAGGGCATTAATTTATTAGTTCCGGGGTGCTTTCTATTGGCGTGCTGCAATAAATTACGCTCCGAGGACTATCTGGAGTGTGTGTGTGTCCTTTTTGCTCGACAGGGATGGTTGAAAAGGCTTAAGTTTGATGTTACACACAGTGGACGTATTTTCGCAACTGTCATTAATGTCGGTTTGGGGTTCTTACTGGCCTATTCATACGAGGATGCTTCCCCACCACGTCTTCAGAATGTGTGGTTTTCTTTGTTCTCTGGAAGCTTATTATACTCGCTAGGACAACAGTTTTAGACGAGGATGCTAAAGGATTAATTAGAAACTCTTACCCCATAGCGAATGTCCTTCAATCAAGCAATAGAAGAAATTAAACAAAAAAAGTTATTTGCATGATCTTTCAAACTGAACTAAGCTGGCTCTAAGTAGTTAAGCATGCGGACACGATCGAACGGCAAACTGATGCAATGTAATGCAACAACTGTGGAACAAAGAAAAGCACAAATCTAGTACAACATTCAGCGTCAACAGAGAGACATCCGTCTTCCGAATATGTGTGCTGCGCAGCAAAGGGACGATAAGGATAGGGTTCTGTCATAAATATTTGATTAAAGTTTGTAAACTGTTCTTGCTCTAACCGAAAGGCATTAGAAGCTCTAAGCCTGCGGTCCTGCCGAGCTGTTATGCTCTCTTCTCTGAAGGGCACAACTCAAGGACATGGCCCCACAGTAAACAGGGCTGCTGCTGTCGATATTGGTTGGGCTAACCAAACTTGATGAACGACCAACACAGTCACACACACACACACACACACATACGGGCTTAATGAACGAGAGATCAACCGTCCGAAAATGGGTAATGGGCTGGAAAGTACTTACATCGTGCAAGTTGCCTTTTGCCTGGGCCGAATGGTGAAAAGATTTGGCCGGGTTGTGAGAGAGCGAAACTAATTAAAAAACTTTTGTTCCAGACAGTATGAAACATGATGTAGTGCAACGCACGGCGAACAGAAGCGGGTTAATTAAAGATAGCAAGTTAAGCAGATACGAGTTGGAAACTGGTTCATTGCATTGGAATTTAAATTTGACGTTTGACGAAAGGAGATGAGCGTATAGTCCCAGCAATTTATAAGATGATGTTTTGTAGTGGCTTTTCATTGGTGGCTTGAGGAGATAGGTAATCAGATTTTTCGAGAAGCTTTTTAAGCTTTTTTATACAACAAGGACGACCGAGTTCGGTTCCGAAGAGTGACATAATACGAAATCCGTGACATGACTTACAGCTGTTTTGGAATAACACATGTTAGATTCTTGTCCGTCTGCCACAAAATCAGATGTAATGTCAGACAAGAAGGTAACATCAGACATTTCTGTGTTACATTTCCACCGTTGTTGGTCTTATAACCCATCAAACACGTGATCGCCCAACCATCCCGTATCTACCTATCGCATGGCTTGAGTACATCGTTATGTCGTGTGAAATTGACACAAATCACTGTTGCAAATCTCGCGGCTTGATGGCGGTGCCAGTCGTTGGATCTGATTTCTTCACCCGCGCCGATGTTGTAAGGATGTGTTTGGTTTTTTTCTTTATGTTCCTCTCCTCACTATAACGTTCGTGTTGACCAAGAAGCAGTAGCAAAAAAAAGAAAGAAACAAAACAAATGCCACCGTCAACCTCACATTGGCACGAGAGCATCGCCGTTAAATCTCGCCAACAGAAACGAACGTATAGGTGGACGCCATTGGATTACGAACGAAAAAAAAAAAGAAACATTTCCGGCACGGGCACATTTCATGACAAGGGCCACTAAATTATTTAAATCCTCGTCAGTGTGCGGATATAGGTAGCGTGAACGAAGACGGTTCCACCGGGCTCTACGGTCCTTGTCACGTTTCGGGGGGGAAAAGGGAATACACGCCAGCTCGAAGGATCATCAGCAGGCAGCTCCAAGCAGATACCCGGATGCTACACAGACGAAGGCGAACGAGTGTCCGTTTATGATCGGAAGCCGGTCAGAAAAAGCTAACAGGGCAGATATTAAGTAGTGACTGCGGTGGTGTACCATCAGCAGCTTGCCGTGCCGTGGCAAGCGCAAGGGACGAAGCAGACTTCAGAGTTAGTTCCTTGGACTTGGACTGGCTTCTCTTAAACTGGATGGAGAGGAGTAGTCCGCTTGGTTTTAGCTAAAAATTTGCACATCTCGTTATTTTTCATAGTTCCCCATCGGTTAATAAAAATGAAATAAAGTATACCAGCGGCAGGCAGGATTTCTTCTGCAGCAGAACGGCTGGTCATGGAGAAAATCTGCTCCTGTTTCAAAGGAGCTACGATACACGGTTTTTTTTTTGTTTGAGGCATTGTTGAGGTCATCGCAAACGTTAAAGAAATGGAGAACATTATTGGAGGTAAAATGATCGAGAACTCATCTCGACTTAAAATATTCCGTTGAGGGGGGTTTTATTAACATTTTTGATGAATGAATTTAATAGTAATTTCTATAAAAAGAGTAGAAGTAAACATATTTCAATTTTGGCATATTTCTACCCCAGTCTATTCAAATGCACCTCTCAAACGCTAATTGAGTGTAAATTTCATACCGTTTCCGGTTCGAGCAGGTCGTCGGCTTTGTACTTCGGAAAAAACTTTGCCTAGCGCAATCATACCGACGTAGTTCCCTCTCACGAACGGACCGACAGTTCTGCAGCGAACGCATGCAGAACATTATGAAAATCACAGGTCAATTGGTTTGATTTGCAAACTACCTACTATTTCGGTGCCTACCAGCATGAACCGTACGCACAAAAAGCCTTTGTGCGTCGATTTATGTCCGCTTGCAGATGCATAACGTAACGGGTTTAGGGAAATGGGCAGCTCGTGAAGGAAATTCCGGCAGAGCCCATTGCACCCATTGTACTGCTGATGTAGTTCGTTTGATCTGCGATGCCTCTTTTCCCGTTGACGTATCGCAATATAGGGGCGCCTCGGTTCAAACACAGCCATCGCTAGTCGCACACCTAATCGCACAAGGATGCAATAAAACGGACCGTGCAGAAAGGCATCCTGGTGCATCGAAATTGCATGCGAGCCGTTACATATCGTGCACGGGAAATCGTACCGAAGTATGCAGCTCGCTCGCCGTTCGATTCGGACATACCGATGCAAATGAGCGTATTTTGCAATAAATAGTTTTGTCGGTTGCAGTACCGAGTGTGACTCTGTGTTTGGTTTGTCCGATGCAATTTTGTTGTGGTGCACTCGTCCACTTCGGAACATATTTACGATCTTCCCGCTCGCTCGTTACTTTCCATCTCTGCCGTTTTCCTTAATATCTTCGCACTGATTGCTGTCACGTCCAACCTTTTCGATTTTGGAAAATTTGTTCGAAAACTTTCAGCCCGTATCTCGCTTCGCTCCGTTCGAAACATTCATTCAATATTTATTGCCCAATGTGCATGGGTGCATACGCATCTCCTGCGTCTTGTGCTTCGCACGGTCGGGTCGGTGTGCATTAATAATTATTATCTTTATCGTAATTATTATTGTTATTTGCGTTTTGGAGCGATCCCAGCCGATTCGTCGTCGCCCACGATTGCTCGACGGTCGATGCTGAATGTCCGTAGGCGACGGAATCGCTCTTGATGATGATTATTAATTCGATCGTAAAATGAATTGACCTCCCGACCGCCCGGCTGGCTCAATTGGTGAGCTGGGCTGCAATCGGTTTTCGCTGGCGCAGGCGGATGCTGTTAGCCTTTACGCGGTGTTTTTATCTTGCACTATGTATAGCATATAATCTCTACCTTTTTACTGCCTCAGTGTCGATTGAGTTTAGTCGGGGGAGAAATGATTTAGTTGTTTTTTCAACCTTCCAATGTTTGAGATGATTTCCAAGAAAGAGTTAAACCAGCGACACTTTCGGCAAGAGAAAACAGAGTGGGCGATCCCATCCCTATGTATATCAGGCAATGAATATCTGTAAAATGACCCTTGAAATTAACCGGGCCACGGAACGGCGTGGTGAATGAAGGAAAGCAAGTGAAATTCTTCTTTTTTAATTCGAACACCAACATTCTCTCGATCAAAAAATGGCGTCCCTTGGTAGATGCAATGTTTAATTATACGTTTTTGCTGCTTTGTGCGGTGCCAGTGCATTATGAGTGAATCATTCGGTTGATTGGATTAATTAAATTAAGTTTCACTGCTTAATAGACCCCTACGCTTACCCGGTGCTACTGTACAAATATTGACAGCGAAACACACACAAAAAAAAAAACTCATCATCAACCTGTACTTAAAGCGAAGCGTATGATCTAATACACCGGCACGTGATGGCGTGATTTATGTTATGAGCCATAATTCAATTTGTGGCTCAAATCGATGATTGAACATTCGGTCGGCACAGGGTACGGTTGCTTACGGTAGAGCAAAAAGTCTACCGGGTTTCGACCGTTGTGCATTACAAATGAGATACTGCATTTCATAATTGAAAATTACTGATTATGATGATTTTTCGATTAAGCACGACCGTGTGCACCGATTGTCCAGTGGGCGCATTGTTTAATAGCTGTTTCAATGAAGAAGCTCTGAGTGGAGGAAAATTAGTTTAATTACATGCTGCACGTACGCATAGTTGGTGAATGGTGAAATGCGTTGCATGGGATTAATGTTAAATAGTTGACTGAACGTTAAACAGAGCAGAAGCTATCAAAATGGATCGGTTTTGTTGGGTTTGAAAGAGCACTGTATTCCATTTTGTTGTGCCATTTTCCACGAGCCACACATGACGGCGCGGAGGTGGATGTGACCGAGGGAACCGGGGTTCAAATCTCATCCGGGCCCATTACTCCGTATACAACTACGTCGTATCAATAAGTATTGTGGTAAGCCATTAGAAGGTTGACAACACCTAGCATGTCGTTAAGCCAATAAGCAAAACAAAAATCTATAGTGGTATCGCGCCAGAAAGTATGCAATTCTATTTATTCTATTGCTAGAAAAAGCGAGTCCTGAAGCATATTCTATTTATAGGAACGATTTTCAAAAGATTGTTGCAGATCAGATTGGATTCTATGTTGTACTATGCGTCATTCTCATTTCATAAATTTTTCTATGCTATTTTTCATCCAATCCACATTCGTTATGCTGGTGAAGAATTTCTCCTCAACCACTCAAACTCAAACATACTCTCGCACCAATAAGCGATGGACATTTTCCATCATTGGGCGAAATGGATGATTCGACCGCAATCTTCACCGGTCCGTGTTTGCGGGATCCGTAGGCGCAAATCTGAATAATATTTCAATAAAAGTCATCGATTTATGAAAATATATGCCAACAACACCGTGTGCCAACCAACCATGTGGGGGATATTCCTTTTTTTGGTTCGGACCTTAGCCAGCAGCTTGTGCGTTTTTTTCGTTGGATTGCTGTGCCTTCAAAGCCTCTCTGTTTGTACAGCGAGTCGAGAGGACCGAACTATTGAAGATTTCTACAAAACGAAACCGGTACGAAAGGATGTACAAATTTTCTGGCCGGGGGGCAACTGACATCGCTTTCAAATCATGCATGTAAGCGGTGGTCCCCTCGAAGCATCGATATTGCCTGTGATGCGAGATACATTGTTGTGGCTCCCGGGAGATACATATTCGAGTGTTCTCGTAATCGACTCGAATGAATCACACCCAATCAAGCGGTACGACGGTGCGGTAGTAACATGTGTTTTTCGTGCCATTTCTCTGTTCTTTTATTGCCAATCACTGAGGCTTTCTCCCTGGTTGTTTTGGTGGCGGGCGTCTTTTGTTTAAAGCGGGGGTAGATTTAGATTTGCTTTTGCCTGTGCGTTCGGCTCCACATTTGCTGCCTGGGGGCTCGATCGATCAGTGGGCGCCCTTCTTCCACCCAAAATGTGATCAAATCGTATCTGCACCATATGTAAAGCAATAAATGGTTTATTTGGTGTGTTTACATGCAAAAAGGTATTATTGTGCCTCCGAGAAATGGCCGGCAGGCCTTTGCATACCGGTTTAGCTTGTTTCGAGATTTTATAATACGTTTAGGGCGCATTTCGCCTAATCGTGCAATGGAATATCGATTACGGGATGGTTGATGTGTTGTTATTTTCCCACGATGGCAATATGGTGAGCGAATGAATGAAATACGTCTGCTTGGAGGGAAAATAATTTCCAATAACTCCAAACGCATCTTTTTTCCTTTTATCATATTCAAATTTCTGCTGCACCTAATTAATTGCATTCTGTTGGCGTGCCCGGTAATGTATGGCATTGACCTCGCTACGGGAAACGTTAAAAATTAATCGAAATTGCTCATTCGAGTGAAGCGTTTTTTTTGTCGTTTCACATGCAAAAGCATTTCTCGTGCGTGTGATGGTGATAAATTTCAAGTAAATTAAATTGAGTTTAATTTATTTATCCGTACATTCGCGTTGTATGATTCTTCCGTCCCGATCATCCCCATCCAAAACAACACCAACAACGAGTGATCGGTGTCGCGCTGCCAGCCTTATCATCGTCTCTCTCTCATTTCCGGCTTTATTATGTGCACAGTACGCGGTGCGCGGATTGATCCCGTGATGATGCACTTTTGGCTCATCAACCATCAGTTCCTGACTGGGCCTGCTCCGTTTCTATCTCCGGTCGCTTTCCCGCTATTTGATGGCGGGCAAAGTAAATTATGTTAATTCGACTGTTATGAAGAGTCATTTCACCATTTGAATAACCGCCGGCCGGCGCAGGCTTTGGGACGGGCCACCAACGCATGAAGCACCGGGGCATATTTTTTTACGTTTGGCCTCGCTTTTATGCGTGGTTTATGCATCGGTAATTTACCCAAACGGTTCACGCTTGTTGCTGATGATGATAAAGATGATGATGAGTGTAATGATAGCGCTATGTAGAAGGGTGTAGCAGTGGATGCATAATGCTGCCTTTTTTGTTGTTGTTTAGCAATGAATTGTATTCCTCTGTTGAATGAGTTTGTTGGTTGTTTTGTTTTCTCCTTTTTTTGCATATAACTGTTGAATTTGGTATGCAAAACATGTTTCCTACTTTCTTCGCAAGTCATTCTGCTATGCTTGGTTTTCTTCTCTTTTTGGCTCTAAAACCTCCAGATATCTTGGCCTGCCGTTACTGGTTTTCCAGACTAAGTTTAGAGGGAAAGTCCATTCTGCATACAGTGAGACGGTATTGAACCTCGTCCGGGATAATTTGTTGTGATATTTGATGATTTTTAGTTCAAACTACTATTGAGTTCTTTCGCTATCCAGGCCAAGTTTATCAGGCTTTTAAGAATGATAATGTCCAACATTACATGCCAGGTGAAGGTGGGTGACTTGGAAGTGGAAACTTAGGGGACTCTCTTCCATAAGTCAATCCTTCCACAAGAAGCTCTCCTATGTAGCAAAAGCATAACCAAAGGATTGAGCGAGCGGCATTATACCTCGGGTTGATGTTTAACGAAGACCAAAATGATGGTGGTGCTAACATCGGCGGCCCTGCTAACAAACACTGATATACGCAGGGATGATGTACAGATAGGTGACCGCAACTTTAATGTCGGCCACATTTGCCAATCTGGAGTCAAAAGACAGCACCGACAACAACATACATGGCGGGCTACGCGTAAGGGTGCTGGCTATCCACCGATCTTACTTGAGCCTTAGGGAACTTCTGCGCTCAATATATAGAATATAGGGCATTTTTAATCCCAGTACTCAAATACGCCTCTGAAACCTGGACTCTGTTCAAACCTGCCGAAACCCTCTTAATCACTTTCGAGAGGAAGATGCTCAGAGTCCAATGAAAGAGTCGGGACAATAACGAGCTCAACGATAACTACGATGATCCGTGCAGCGACTTAGAGTTGCTAGGCTCATGTCATGTTATGAGAATGACACCGTACGACACAGCCCGTAAAGTCCTAAACCGTGAGCGGTATCGAGGATTGTTGGAGCTCGATAAGTAAGTAAGTTAGTTTAAAATTCTTTAAATAATACAAAAACAAACTATTAAAGATACCAATATTGTTGCCATTTTGGTGGATTCTTGTCTGTCTTACATTATCTGTACAAAGTAGCTTTATAGAAAATAACAATACATTTTAAGCATTTCACTCTGTAGGGCAAAACTTTACCCATCCTGTCATCGATTAGCCTACAGCAATGAGAGAGGACGCGAAAGGATGTGTTTGTAAGCTGCAAGACGACAACCAAATATCGCCTTAAGGAGCGATGAAAATAGAGCAACTCTTCCTTTTTGCGAACCACCCGCCGAACGTTCGACCGATTCTCAACATCATCATGCGCTCGTAAAAAAGCGCTAAAATATGCCCTCAATTCCAGTCGCACCCGGCACAACCACCACCAACACGCTTACTATCCTGCCCCCAACGGCTGGAGTATTATCGAATATTTATATTTTCCGACCGAAATCGCAAAAGCATCTGGTACGCACGCCGACGGCATCCCTTAAAGCGGCAGCCCCGTTTACCGTCCGTTAAACCGGGAACCGGTTGCATCCACAAAAGGGCATCATCCGCCTTGGGTGCTATGAAGCAGTGGGCAATCCCTGCAAGACTTTCCACGCACGCACACATACCCTGGTCGAAAGGGATAATGGGTAGGTTGGTGCGTACACAACCCCCGGGGAACATATCGGGGCGCGCGTGTACGCAAACGAAGCCATATGCTAATATGTTGCTGGCGTGTTGTGCCGAAACACAGCTGGGTCTGACGTTTTGCGACGACGGCCTACGAAACTTCCCCGTTTTCACACTGGAAGGAGTTTGTGGTGTGTGAGTGCGAAGGGGTTGCGCCGACGGGCACAAAGTTCCAAGACGGTTACGAAGATCATCCCATTTGTCGCTACCGAAAATGTCCTGACAAAAGGGAGGAATTTTCCGGACCATTTCGAAGTCGTGCACGGGAGTTGGGGGGGACTGCGTGTGTGTGTGAGTGTTTGTGGAAAATCGAATCGAATCGCTTTCGAAACGGGTTCCCACAAGTGCCGTTGCGTGGAAGAAGGAAGTTGCAAGAAAAAGCTGAACTGCAAATGAAGTTCTTTTGCCGCCCTTTTCAGCGATGTTACGCGAGATGTTTCGCTTCTTTTTGTTTCAGTTTTTTTTGTGGCGAAGTGCGTACAATGAAACGCATAAAATGACAACAGCGTGAAAGATAAAAGAAGGCGATTTGGACCACATTTTCGAACCGTATATGTAGCGTGCGAGGTTGGATTTTATTCTTGTTTTGCTGGGGTTTTTTGCGAAGAACAATATGTAGTGTGTATGATTGTATTAGGCACTGAAACACACAAACCTGTTGAGGTTCATTGTTATGGTGCGAATGGTGCGGAGACGATATTGATTACATCTTAAGAGAGAGCGAAGAAAAGAGATTTTTAGTATGATTTGAGTTTGGTTTTACGATTTGCTACTAGAATTATTATTAATTTTTTTGAAGTGGTCTTAAGGCAATTGCGATAGTGGCTCTGAAACCTCACCTGGCAGTACTGAAAATTTAATCCGGTTTGCCTCGAAGGAGGGCTGACTATCGAACTTCGACATGCAAGAGGAGAAGCAAAAAATGATTGTACACAGTTATCGATATGATCTACTAGCGTCAACATGGGTGCTGGCAAAACTCAGACGACTGCAAACTAAGCGTCGGTGTGGAACCGTTTATCGACAACTGCGATTGAGAGTCATTCGGAAAATAAAAATTAATTCTAACCTATTCTTCCGTGGCACCACAATCTCTAAAGGTCACGGAATGCCATTTGATTTGAACCCCGGTCGTGCCCTGTGAAGACTGGCGCCGTTATCGCATCGGCCACCGGACCGCCTCTGTTATGTTGTTAGGTTATTATGTGGCCCAAAATCCTAACGATGACCGATCTACTGTTCGACTCCGTGTATGATATAAGTGTTTCTGAGCCTCAATTCATACGTCAAACAAAATACAAATGGCTTGAAACCAGGGCTCGGAAGGTGTATGATCAAGGGGCTGACCAAACTGCATCCCGACTGAACTCCCAGTTGCGTCCTATAGAGAGATATTGTGCATTTTTTTCCTTGGATAATTGACCTAATTGTGCATTAATAAACCAAAAATGGAAATAAGGGAGCGAAAAATAATGATACATACTCGATAGATGAAGAATAAGTGAAATTTACTGGCCACAGAAGCTGTGCACAGGTTGATGGGCAGTATCAACAGTAAAGTCCTAGGAAACGGTGATAAATTGTTTGCAATTTTATAATATATCCAGTAATTAATTTTGTTCTATAGTGTTACAATTACTTGAATTTTCTCCTTAACAACTAAAAACACTCCTATGTCCTCGAAAGCTATTCCCATTCCCTACGCCGAAAACTATCAAAACCACTCGTAATGACACGAATTTCTTTTGCAGTCACAACACATCCCATTACAACACCACTCCTCCTCCCCTGTTTGTGGCACAATAATTGTTATTTTGGGTCAACTAATATGTCAAACTTTTGGCCGATCAAAAGCTCATTTACGTTCGTTTGTCCGATCCGTTTTCCGCAGCAAAAAAAAAAAAAGAAGGAAAAAACCAGCACCACATTCTGCAACAAATTGCCACACATATGCCTGTGTGATGCTTCTGCTACCTTATCGTTGGCGTAAACACATCAATCAATCGAGAACAGAACACGGCCCCCACGTTGGTGAGGATCGAGACGAAAAACAGTGGCAAGATGGATCGGTGCCACACACACACACGCATCGGTCACAACTTGATCCAGTGCTCGCAAATATCCACGGGAGAGCTTTCCGGCTGCCAAATTTCTTGTCATCTGCAATGAATTAGTGGTCTCGCCACCACTTACGCTCCGATCTCCGGTTTCCCCGTTCCTCGGGTCACATTAGAAAAATCGATTTATTGGTTGTGTGTGTCGTTCGGTGGTGGAGCGATTTTGGGTTTGATTTTTTGTCACTCGACCTGCTTAACCATTGTTAACCTTTCATTTGCCGCTTTCCGGCATTTCCCATTCCGGAGTCGGAACAAGGGTTTTGGGGACGTTAGTGGGGGCATATAGCCAGAGGTGACAAATGGGCATTCGTCGATGTGTTCTTACTGTTGTCCCCCCCCATTCTTTCGGCGAAACACCATGTCATGTAGCCAAGGGTGGGTGAGGGAAAAAATTGCGAAAGCGTCACCGTTTTCTCACTTAGTTCCTGGTGTGACTTGATTTATGGTGTTGATGAAAGAATTTTTGGCGCAATGGCACCAAACTTCTGCTCCACTTTGGTGACTCCCCGGCCACCACCCGAGCTACGACGCTCGTTAGCGTCCGGGGAAGCGAATGGTTTCGCGAACGATTTTTCGCGAACCATTTCGAATTTCCATCATTGAGCGAGCTCCCGGAAAGGCCGTGTGAAATGTTTCGCCCGTTCACCCGACGTGCTCGTTACATTCCCGGCGTGCCCAGCCACCCGTAGGCTAACTTTATCTATAAATCAAATTGATAAAAGTTTGGGAAGAAAATCAAATTTGTGTTAATGGATTTATTTGCTTGGTTAGTGTGCGGTACGCAACTACCACCACCAAAACCCCGATCTCAGGGGTGGGATTCTTTCTGTCCCTCTGTGAACCGTATGCCGCAATTTGGGACGAGGGCAGAAATGCTTCGGCAATAGAAATTCAACTTTTTTGTACTTTCTTTTTTGCTCACTTGAAGAGTTTTTTTGTTGTTGTTGCAACAAAGCGTGAAAGGCTTCTCGGAGGCTCCGAACCGGGTGTGAGGCACTTTTCTTTCTTTCGTCCACATTTTTCGACTTGCTTTTTTTTTTGAGGGGTAGCGGATCTGAAAAAGCACCGATGATTGAGTGTTTCACGTAGCGGAAGTAATTCAACTTTGACGACAGTTTGTTACGTCTTACCTTCTTGACCTCTTCCTCTTCGTTGGTGCGATTGGAGGAGCCTTTACCGTTTGCTACATCTTTTAGCGCTTGGAATAGACGCAAGGATTTATACGGATCTTTACGGGCGTTGTTGATTTCGGTTCCCATCAGTATAGGCTCAACAACGTGAAGCAACATCTTTAGTGTCGGATGATTGTGGTAGACGTGTTTTGTAGGCAGGAAAGGACTGGAACAAACACACACATACGCACAAACGATTCGCTTATTCGAATGCCAATCACGACTTGAGCACAAATTGTCCGTTTCGTTTACCTACCGTGAAAAGTGAGAAAGGTACGCCTAGCAAAAGCGACGTGTTCTGCAACGTTTAGGCAACGACACTTTCACCTTACCGAATGGCGTAACGCAGTAATTATTGACGGTTTTTATGAGTTTCAGTTGTCGGTCGGGAAGGTCCTTCGGCAAAACGCGTTCGGATGCGTACCTCGGGTCGATAATTATTTCCAAGTGGTAACGATTATGCAGTAGGATTTCGTAACCAATGGTTTAGGGATAGCTCGATGTGTCCTCAAACACCTTCAGCAACAGAAGAAGTATATGTGTGTGTTATTGTCCTCCTGCCACATCGCTTGCCATCAGGCTCAGAGAAGTCAGAAGATCGTTGATTGGATAATCTCAAGCTGTGAACCGTCGACCTCGTTGCCTGCCTGTATGACGCTGCCAGCACTTTGGGAATGAAAACTAAGAACTGATTCGAGCAGGTTTCACAGGTACAGGTACGACAAAAAGCAAGTTACTGCAAGTTATTGCCATCTGGAATATCCAATCGAAGTAAGAAGAGCCTTCGAAGAACCGATTGGTTGCATATCGTTGCGCAGGTTAAATGTTATGAACAGTCTCATTTGACCCATTTGGCACCATATCTTTGCGGTGCCATAGGGAAGCAGAGCGAGCAAGGGTGGAAAATATGTAGTGAAAACTCTGCAGTAATTTGGGAATACGGTCCGAAGGGTTTTACTTCCAGAACAGATCTAACAGTAATGAGGCACAGGGAGCAGAGGGATATTTACGTTAAGGGTTGAAGTAACCCTTGGTTGCACACGCTCGTGATAAGTGGTTCCGCAGTAATTTGCAGAGGAAGCTAGAAGAGAAAACTCTGATTGGTTGGTTTGGTTTTCTACGACTGGAGTATATAGTTCC
Organism: Anopheles stephensi; assembly: GCF_013141755.1. NCBI lineage: Eukaryota > Metazoa > Arthropoda > Insecta > Diptera > Culicidae > Anopheles > Anopheles stephensi. The sequence goes on along the minus strand of NC_050202.1, from coordinate 61,532,132 downwards.
GGTTGCAACAGTTTTGTGCAATAAATATTCACATGCCGGGATTCTGAGAACATTGGCTTGGGTAGAATTTTCAAATTCAAACTCCAACAAAGTGGGTGAGTAGAAATTTTTTAGTTAAAATACACCAGTAAAGACTAAAATATCGAAAACTAAAAGTAAGATAATTTAATGATAAAATAAGAGCTCTTTCCATCTAAATTCACCGCACAATAACTCGAGTGATGCATGGTTATTTAATTTCTTCTAGTTCAACCACCATTCACCAGTGGAAATTCAGTAGCCCATTCATAGAGAAGCAAACCAACCATCGTTATCTATAGAAAATCCAATTTCCTTTTCGCCGCGCACTATCATCATCAGTTCCCGGCTGATCATCCTTTTGCAACCCAATCAAATCTCTCCTATCACACCCCCGCCAGTGCCGAGGCCATATCTCCATTTCCTATTGAAACGTTCTGTATGGACGCGTTTTGTTCAATTTCATTCCGATCCGAATGCGTATCCGATAGGCCAAACGTGCGCTCCAGACTTCGGCCGGCAGTTGGGCGAGAAAACGCGTAACTTACTGGTCACATTTCCGACCGCACAAGGGCTAGGGCGTCAGTATTGGGTGGGCTGAGGAGGAGAACAAAACGAAATCGTGGGGAGGGGAGACAAAAGCAAGCGCCAACACAACAGCGCTCACAAGTCCTCGTTATGATGGGTGAGAAAATTCTTTGTTGAAAAGTGATAGCCCGTTGAATGCGTACGATGTTTGTGTGTGTGCGTGTTTTTTCCACTTTTTCCACCCCGATTTTTGGGTTTTCTGTTCAGTTTTTCCCTATTCGACAACGGTTGATTTTTCCGGTTGTTGGGTAAATCGGGGACACCGTAAAAAAAGGGGTGATGACGCGTTCGATTTGTGTATTTTTGTTTGCGGTTCAACTGTGATTTTACGGCAGACGGGGCCCAGTAGACTTTCGCTTTGGGTTGGCTTTTATCAGCCGTGCGCCCGTGCGTGCATGCATCGTTTGGGGACATTTTTATTACGTAGATAAATAATGGGAATGGTTGGTCGGTATCGATCTATGGCAGTGGGATGCCAGTTGAAAGGGTAGTAGCTGTGGTGAGTTGTGAAAAGGATCGGGAAAGAATTTGTAAATTTAAGTAGTTTGGCAATCGTTTGTGAATCATGAGTTTGTTTAAAGCGTCAAGTGAGCACTGTTTGAACACTCTATTTTGGTTAGGTTGAGATTTGCGATTGCCTTACGAAGACTAACGTTTGAATCGTGAGTTCAATTGGTTGTATCTAGAATAATGCATTTTATTGTAAATTTTGGACCGAATTCGAACATAAGTGGATACATGGTGACACTAGAAACATAGATACATACTTGCAGGCGCTAACGTACAAGACGAAAAAGGCTTTTAAAACGAATAATCGAAAACGATTGCTAGACGCTTTCAGACATTTTTCATTTTCCTTTCGGGACGGGTTATCGCTTTGTTTTATGACTATGGCGATAGAAGCTTTTAAGTCCTCAAAATGGGCTCTTTTTGTAATAGTCTGACCAAGCGAATGAGTAAGCGAAAGACACTGGTGTTGAAATATTTCAAATAAGATAAGAATTTATGTTCAATAATCGGAGCATAGACATTCAAACGACGGCAGTCTGTAGCGTCGATTTTGCAATTGGTATTACAAAAACAGAAGTATTGTCTCCTAAGCAAAACAATTTACTCCTTTTTTGCCAGTAAGCTAAACAATGATCAGGAGAAGGAGAAGGTCCTTTGTGGTGGTTCGAACGAGTAGTATTCTTGTGTTTGATAACGGACCTGTTGCATACTGTCCTGCAATATCGTACTTACCTGTTGGAACTCTTAATTATGTTCCTGCGAACTGTTCTTTTATCCATGTACTTATTAAGTTTTATGTACACCTTCAATAACCATGCTATTTCCATTCTTCTCTTCCCTACAGTTATGTGGATGTGTTTCGCACAGAATAAACAATCATGCTCGCCGAAGATACGCGACGCTTTCGTCACCTTCGCCGGCGGTGTTAACCCAATTGTGAACTAGGTTTGGAAAAGGTTCATCAGAATAGCGGCGCGTCTCCCGCTCACAATGGCTGGTGAAAGTCCACCGCGACGCCTGTCGCAGATATTCGACCCTCTGATGAGCTTGAGTGAGCTTCAGGCCCAGATACAGCAGCAACAACACCAGCTAGCTCATCTAAAGTATTCCAGCGGGGGAGGAAGCGGTGGTGGTGGTGGTGGAAGTAGTGGTGGCTGCCCAACACCACCACCTCTTGTGCCTCACCCCCAGTGCGGTATGGGTATGCCACCGATGCCATCCTCTTCCTCGACGCAAACGTTCTCGTCTTCCTCGACGCTACAGCATCATCATCCTCATCATGGAGGTGGTGTCGGTGGTGGTGTTAGCAGTGTTAGCGCCGGTCATCCGAATGGTGGTGCCGGGTACTACAACACGACAGCTTCCTCCTCGACGTCTTTGTCGTCTGTGTCAAATCAAAGCACGAAGCTTAGCTCTAGCAGCAGTACTGGTAGCTACATCGGTGGTACGCTCGGTTCGGGTGGTAGTGGGAGTGGTGGTGGAGGAGGTGGTGGTAGTGGTGGAGGTGGAGGACTACCTGTGCCACCACCGCACGTTTTGGGTAGGATAATGATGGGTTCACGATCAACGCCAAACAGTCCACGGTTGATGAGTCGTCGAAATGGGAGCGGATCGAAACCTCCACCAGTGCCACAAAAACCGAACGCGGCGTACATCGCGAACCCGTCGCTTGTTGCGCTCGACTGTGATGCTCCCTGGCCACCGCTCGGTAACCTTGGCCCTGATCCACTCTCGATGGTGGATGGACATCATCATCATCTTGGCGGTGGTGGTGGAGCTGGGGGAGGATATCTTCATCATCAACCGGAAGTGAGTAGAAGAAGCGGCTATGGAGGTTCATGATGCGTTAGTAAAAATGGAAACAAACTGTTAAAAAGCACATCAATTGGTAGTTTTGGGTATTCAGTACTACAGAAAGAGGTTACAAAAATTCGCAAAACAAAGACGCCTAAAGTTATGCAATGTGTTGTATCGAAGGGGAGAAACTCCCTCGTTTGCTCTTTAACGGCTTGTTTGCATATTTTTCGTTAAACGTTTGCTTGTATGGATGCTTAATTTCTAATTCATTTTTCTACTTGCAGATAAACTGGCAGGAGCGGTGTTTAGAGCTTCAGTTAGAATTGCATCGATCGAGAAACCAGGCTGGGCGTGTGCGAGACATGCTGCGAGAAAAGGTAATGACACATTTCCTGTAGCAAGTTGAACTATTGAATCATATTATATCTTCAAAGTTGGATTAAGCTTATAAGAATTGACCCTCTCTTCGCATAAGTTCAATTCTGTAAAGTTGAGCCGATAATGCCTTTATTCCTTCGATATTCTTTGAAGGTTCAGTCATCATCCGTTAATAATCATCAAAGTCATGTTCAAGTATCTTTCGGTCATGTTCAGTTAATCCTTTTAACTGATTTTAAGCAAAACAAAAAACTCAGAACCATTAATTTAAATCGCTCACCATGCGTGTTTGCCATTAAAATGGTACCAAGGGACATGAGTATAATATGACGCACCGCTCATGTGGTCACCCGTAATCAAATCCAATCATAAGCATTGGCCCCGTCGAATGGGCTGTCAATGTTGACGTGGTTCGATGCGTGGTACCCGGGAAGGGGTGGACACCGTATCTTGATGATCCTTCTAAACGGCCCATTAAACTTATCTGTGCTTTGTGCATAAAAGCTTAGCGTAGTAGCATAGATTTCCATGTCCAAGCCCTCAGGGTACCTCAGGCGGGTTGGATGCGACGGACGCCATCGTCCATTTCGCTCAAGTTCCGCCCGAAGCGAAGTTGCCTAAACTTACGCAAAAACTGTTTGCTCAGCAATGATTTTCTCTTTGCCTTCACACACCGCTTCGCACTTTCAACCGACCGGGCACACTTTACTCATGAACTGCAGGACATTATTACCACCTCGTAAAAATGATATCCTCCGTTCGAATCCTTTCGGGGAGGGTGCTGGCGTGGACGGTGGGAGCGGTACACCAGGGATACCGCTCAGTGGATCCTTAGGTCTGCTGGTGTCAGAGCGTGCAAAGCCGTGTGGAAGATCTCGTAATACTACCGAGCTTTTGCTTGGATGTGTGTGTGCGAGTGCTCTTTTGCACCACCGGAAACCATCTCGTAAAGCTCATTATTTTATGATTATTCATTTAGCTCCGAAGCATCGTTGCCGACGTAGTCGGTTCTGTCTCCATCACCAGCTAGCTGCTCGCTACCCCTTTTGATAACCCCCAACCGCCCCCTACGCCACCCCATTTAAATCTCCATATGCCACGAACCATTCCGGTTCCGTCCGGAGAGCGAACTCCAATGGCCGAGCGAACGAGAACATTAGGACACCGTTCAACGAGAGCGTAAAACGCATCACTTTTCCCCTTTGCCGCCTGCGTTGCGTCGTGCTGGACCGTGAGGAACCATCGACGATCATCACCACCTTCTGGGGGGTCGTGTGTGGTGCGGCACATGGATAACGGTTTTATGGTGCTAAAGCCGACCATTTTTCCTGGCCCTTAATTTCCGCTCATTTTGACAGCTGAAAGGGAGCCGTTCGCATATTGTCATTTTCAACGTGACACAGGGCCGGGAAGGTTGCGGAAGGTTGCTCCCCGATCGGTCGAGTCGGCCCCGAAAACTTCCCCCAAGCAGCAAGATAAAGTATTTTAACACGAAATAAAACTTCTGTATGTGCTCTATCTCGTTGTTAGATTTAATTTACTGCACCATTTCTCGCACGCTGCTTGGGATTCTCGGATGGCACGGGGTTGGAGAGATGGGCCATTTGGGGTTGGTAGGGCCAACACCGTGGCATAAAGGAAGTACTCCTCATGGGTATAGTTCGGAGGGACAGCCGCGCGAGCAGCGCATGTGGTGGGACATATTAGACGTTTGACAGTGTGTTTGGACATTTTTTCATCCATTAATTGGACATTCGGCCTGGCCGTCCGTTTGGGCGACAACCTTCAAGTGCGCATGCATTTGTTTTTTTGAGATGAAGAAATATTTCCTTATGGCCGCAGTAAGTTTCAGTATGCCAGATATGGCTGAATATTCGTCACAATTTATACAAAAATTCAATAACTTCAAACACTTGTTGCTTGCTTGCATGAAATCGGTTTAGAAAATCGCTTTCCTCCAAGGGTTAAGCGCTGTTGATATGTGACCAAAATCCTCATAGCAAATGTCGTCCATCCACCAAACATTGCGACAACCGGGGGAAACGCTGGGTGTCAATTCCTATCCGCTTCTCGCTTGATTTGTTTAATAATCTTACGTTCTTCTGTAGCTATTAGTGGTTTTCGGTTGCTGTTTTTTCTTTTCTTTTGGCTTCAAAATACTCTTTTCTCTCTCTCGCTCTGTCGGTTGGTACGTGCTACGCTTGCAAAGTGACATTTCAGACTGTGACAAAACCACTCGTGAGCGTCGCGGCACATCCAAGTTGAAGTTCACGGTTGTGACTCAAACAAAAAAGGAACTGTCTCCCCCGGAACGGTGACAATGAACCTTAGGAAGGATTGCTTCCGAGACTGTTGGGAAAACGAAAGGGCAAGCGAATGTCAACGGCGAATGTGACTGTGTGCTTGTGCCCGAACGCAAAGAACCCGGTTTTAAATATGTGATATAAAATTCTGAGCATAACTTAAAAAAAAAAACGAACGCCACCCAAAAACCCATCATCGGATCATGTTTGCTGGAGTTTGCTGGAGTGGGTGATTGAAAAGATTCCAAATCTCCCTTTCACCGGTGTGCCCCCCCCCCCCGCCAAACAGTTCGTAATGTCTTGCCATTTCATGCAAGAACGTTTGACTAAATCGCTAAAATTAATTCAGCGACACGATCGGCCAAAATCCAGACCGTCCCCCATCCAAACCGCGTGCTCATTTGATGACTGTTTGCGGAGGACTGCCGGTGCGGTCTGCAGCGTGCAGCGATAAGGGATGATGGTGGATAAATGCGGGAGGGTGTGCGGTAGGTGGGACATATTTTATGCGTGAGTCAGCATAAGGCTAGGCAACTGTTCGCATTACTAAACGAGCTGGAAATAGTTTAATTCGGTTGGATTTGGAAGGTGGCGCGCTTGTTGGGAGTTTTTTTTTATTATTTCGTGCAACAATGCTGCACATCGGGGAAAAGAAATTAATTTAGCAATTTCATCTAAAACGTTCAAGTTCTGTTCGAGTGAATGTTTGATGTACTGCTCTCAAGCCAGCGATTTAAAAAAAAATTGGTTGATACTACTATCATTTAAAATAATATTTTCCACTGACAGATGATAGAAATTTTTCTCATCCGTTGATTTTTCGAGATGGTACCGGCAACCAACTTTGAAGGTCACTGATACCGTCTGGCTTTTGTACGCTAAAAGAGGACGCTTCTCAGTAACGGGATACTTTTGGGACGCTTGCTCTACAAAAAATCAATATTTTCGTTTTAATTTGCAGACGTAGCCCATGGGTCTCGCCCATGGACGTTCGCCGAACCAACCTCGGTTCCTTACCGAAATGGTCCCTTCTTCAGGATTGCGAAGAATTGCTAACAATAGCCTACAAGTGTTGGCACTTGCGTAATTGGCTGTCTGGCAAATATTCACTCCAGACGTCGGCATTCTCTTGAACGGTGGACGATGGTTTGTTGAAAGTTATTAAGGTTAAAATTGGGCATGGCCTTTACATTTTGGAGTAAGTTCGTTGCTATTGACTGCTGTGTTTGCAAAGCGTGCTATAAATGTTTGAAATGCACAATATTTATGAAAAATTGACGATGTTGAGTAAGAAAAAGCTGATGTTCTACCCTGCTCGTTTCCTCTATCCGTGTGGAAGACCTCAAACGACTTTATGGGAGGGATCAACCGGTGTCATTCGCATGACATGTTCAGCCCACCGGAGGCTGGTAAGTCTTATCTGCTGTACAATAGCAAGATCACTGTACAGTTTATTGTAGCGGCTTCTCCGTTGTCCTTTCACACTTATGGGACCAAAAATCCTTTTGAGCATCTTTTCTTTTGGACAGAGTCTATACCTGAAGTACACGGACTATAAATGTTCTATACAGCCTTTAATTTGTCCGTCTCGACAGGTATTTTGAGTGGAGAAGTTTCCCCAAAACTTATTATTTTGTGATACTTCCTGTACAAATATCATGATCTTTTTCTTCATATTTGCGCGGTCCGGTGGCCGAGGCTACAACGGCGACTATCTTCACACTGCAGGACTGGGATTTATATCTCATCCAGACCGCCTCCCCGTACGCAGAGCTGACTACTTTGCTACAGGTAGAATTATGTCACGGAAAGCCAGAAATTGGCAGGCCGACACCTTTCAAGGTTGTAGTGCCAAGGAAGAAGCGGAAGTGCTACATATAATTCAGTGTTCTCTAAATCGAATCAAAATATCAAGAAGTTGAAATATTACAGTTCACCTGCAACGCATGCATTTAAATTGATTGGAAATGAGTATGAACAATACAGCATCATTTTATCATGAGCTACATACATTCATTCTAGCCTGGAGGGCCATTGTTGTGTTGTGTTACACAAAACACACCTCAAACTAAACTACTCACCGCTCACACTTGCTCACTCGAGAGCGATAGTTTAGTAGTATACGGTGATGGTTATTTACAACAACAGTAGCATATGCATTATGGAACGGTATCAGTGAAGTGGGCACCACCACCACCACCACCGAAGGGCTCTGCTCGGCACCCGGAGGAAACATGACCCGGTACCACCAACAAGCAGGGCACAACCGGTGAGTGAGGTTAAGGGTTAAAGGGATATAAACAATGGTGTGTTCCGTGGGAAGTGCATGAAAGCAATTTGGTCTGGTGCTTCCTGCTTCACACCGCTGCTACTGTCGGTGCTGGTGGCTCATAATTGTTTTACGGTACGGTACGGTGGCCTACGGACGTAAATCACGCTCACACCCCAATCGATTTCCCTCCTAATGGTAGTGTACTTTATCCTGTCACAATCAATTCGGAAGACTATGCCGGTTTGGGGAAATGTTTATCGTAATGTTGGTGAAAGGAGTTGTGCTTGGATGAGCTCTCATCTCCGCTCCGATAGTTCCAGGGCAGGGCGACTCGTATTGCTGTGCAGCGATGTTTTACATCTGCCAAATGAATGGATGTCATCTTTGAACTTGTTAGTTTGTGGATGTTTAGTGAGTTGCATTAAAGTTTATCGTTATCAGCAGGTAACATCCTTAATTTTGCAATCAGTTAATGTTTCATTTGTTTCGAGTACACCGTAAGTGTAATTATATCCCTAACCAAACTTTTCCTCGTACATTGTCCTGCGTGTGTGCATTAGGAACCAATTGAAAACTGTTTGCATTCTGTGAACAATGTAATGAAAACTAATGGAGAAACTCGCTCGCCTACGGAAACTCGATGCGTGTGTTTGCTGTAATTGAGCTTTTGTTGGTTGGCAGCACGGTCAATATTCAACCCACTGCTATCCAAACATTCTGGACGGTGCGCTCTCCAAACGAAAGCCCCCTCGCGTCAGTTGCGCACACCTTTTCATCAGCTGTCCACCGTGTCTGGCCGTGCTAGGATCGGGTAGGTACCGCGTAAACAAATCCGATAAATGGTATTTACAGCAGCTCCTTCACTGTACTTCCCTCTATAGTTCCCCATCCAGGTTGTTGGTTCGCCCCTCCGCTATCCACCATGCGAGCGATATTTGTGTGAAAGGCCGCTGATAGATCCTTTCGAGGCCAAAAGTCCCCTCGATGTTCTGCTGGTTCAATCGATTCGTACGTTTGTAGTCATCGCCGTGGTCGTTAGTTTCCGCATGTTTACAGCAAACATGGCACACACCGACCGGCAAACGTGACATCGCGGGATCCGATGGGAATATGGGCGGTTTGTTACTTTCCGTTCCATCCCAGCCATGCTGCGCCATTCCAACGTTTTCCAAATGTCCCGCGATCTGACAGTTAGCAACATTGATGTGCTGCAAACCACTGAAGCGATGGCGGAAGCGGATGAATATTGAGTAACGAAAACGGTTTATTCGAATGTGTTCGAATGGTTTAGCGGGTTAAAGCGGTTTTGCAACTTTGAGAGTGGTTTCCATCGATATAATTGTAACAGGAGTGGTGTTTTTTTGGTTTTCAATTTAAATTGTTTGTTTTCAGTATATTGTTGCGGTTTTTCCACCACTTAAAACTAGGTTGACAGAACACAATTTCAATTCAGATAAAGTGAATAGAGTGGTTTTTATATGGAATCGAGTTGAGGGGAAAACATTCCGTTTCATTGAAATTCAAATTTACGGCGCCAATTTTTCCGTAACCAAAGTGTAAAAAAGGAACTTTGTTATTGTAGCATTAATTAATGCAAATTGTTCATTTTTATTTTGTTCACTTGGCAATAAATTTCGCTAACAATATTGAACACGAATCAATTAAGAATGTTTGTACTACATACTGATCATTTATATTTTTACATGCTTTATTATGCATAGAATATATTGCGAATATGTTATGCTACATGCTCATCCTTTCAAATTAAACTTCATTTATCAAACCATCAAAATGAAGAGCCAGGCAACAGCCTATGTTCGCCACGCTCGTTCCGCTTTGTTTGCCAGTGTGGCTCATTATCTTTGTTTTGACTGTCACAATAGAGCTGCTAATTGCTGCACTGAGAGTCGATGGTGGCCTTGAACGACGAATCGATAAATCTCCCCCGGGGTGGGATAAATCTTCGCATCGCTGCTGATGCGTTCGGTTTCAGTCCGGAAAGTGAAACCACCGGGCAAGCAACGATGCAACACTAGCAGCGCACCGTACGGTGAGCCCAAATGAGACGACTGAGACCAGACAGCAAATTAATAGGAAAGTCAATGTAATCCCACACCGTACCGATGCTGATTAGAGGCAGGAAACAAAACGCCATCCTTTACGCCCGACAGCCAACCGACAATCCCCCATTGTTCTGTGTTCTGATGCTTCGAGAGCATCAATGATGGACGTGTCTGTTGCGATGATGGCCAACGGCAGGTTCTGTTGGCCTGCAACCACCAAGGGACCACTATCCGTCGGCAGCATTCCCTGTGTGCCGTAAACATATGCACCGTCATGGAATGTGCGATTTATCTGCTGCACCGTGTTCTGCGCGCGGGTTTTGCAAAAACCCAAGGGGCAAAAGAAGACTTCGATGGTGCTGAAGTGGTAGGGATGGTTGTGTCGTCCTGCTGGAAATGGATTGTAATCAATCAAACTGATGATTCGTCGTCGTCCCTTTTGTATCGCTCGGGAACGAATGTCGGTTGACGTTAGAGTGGAAGAGGGTTTTTTTTTCTTCCGTTGGTCTACATTCTTCTATCGTTCTTGCTGAAACTCTTGAAGAGATTTGTATGATGTATGCAAATTTGCAAACCGTAATGTGCTTGGTTGAGATTCATGATGCAAGCAGAGTATTGGGCATTAGAAAACTGGCCATGAGTATCGAGATCTTTTACGGTAGACTGAATTATCGAAGGGATCCTGGAGAGTGTTAATAGTTTACGAAAAACCTTAAAAAATTGATATGAACCGTGTCTCGTGATGTCTTGCTCGTCCTGGCTGTATTTAAACACAGTCAACTAGTTCTTATGCGATCTCATTAGAGGATATATTATGCATGCTCACGCTTCCATTTCCTTATCTCCAGATTAAGACAAGAGTAGATGATTCTTCCGTATTCCTAGTGATCATGTGTCGAATGAAGACTAGCAAGAAAGTAGCTTAACGATTTGCTTTTTATCAGTTATTTGTTAAACGTGTCGGTTGAAGTTGTGTTCCCTACTTTCACGAAGTAGGAAACAAAACAATTCCGCTATATGAACAATTTCGAATCATTTTTATGTTATTCTGCTTAAATTCTTTCACTTCTAGAAAGTTAAACGCTCACCAAAATTCACTTAAATCAACACATTCACTATCAGCTTTATTCGTGCTAAAGTAATCTACGTTTAACGATAATTCAACGACATCCGCCCGCTTGCGCTGCTTCATCGTAAAGTGTCGTCCTGGCATGGTCAAACCACGCAAATTTAATTAAAATATCAATTACAAGTTGGTCCTTTGGCAGCGTTCCACCTCCGTTCCGTTCGTGGCGCCGATAATGCTCCGTTCCGTGAGTCGCACTTGCATTTCTGGTAATGATCTGGTAGAGGCAAAAGCGAGGGAGAAAGCACAAAAAAGTGTATTTTTTCCACACCGAACAAGTATGGATGGAACTCGTACGCTGCCTTCGAGAGAGGGGGGTTGCAAGATTCAATGCCGGTTGATTGCTTGACGGGAGAGATTTTAATGAGAAATTTGTGCCACCGAGTGCTTATCTGTTAACTGTGAGGGAAAGGATAGATTTACACATCTTGAGAGTTGTTGGCCGGGTTGCCGGTAGAAACCCGAATTAATGAATGTGTATTTTGCTGCACGTCTTTGATGTGACGCAATGATGGGGCTTTTGTTTCGCTTCTACATGCAAGTGATATTGCTGTAATCACACTGATGCTCGTGCCTGGTTTTGTCCTGGATAAATAGTACAACGTAAATATCAGCGAAATTAATGTTGATTTAGCATGTGTAGCTATTGTGCGAAGAAACGAGCTATGGAAAAGCGCAAGAAAAGCCAAACCGTTCTTATCTTTCCACCGTCCGACACCTGCATCTGTTGATTATGGTGTACTGAAAAGCACCAAGAACTCTACCACGACCCAAAACTACAAAGCTCCGGCAACAGTGTTTTCTCATCACTACCATCCATACACGTTTACCGAATTCGTCCCAAATTGGCAAACAAAATTCGTACGAAGAAAACGCACACAAACACACGCACACACTACAATCTTCTGCTGTGTGTGTGAGTGTGTGTTGAAAACCACACCACACATCAGTTATATCGATGCTATCGGGCACATACTTTCACTACCGTTGTCGGGTGGGTGAGAGCATGTACGTTCGATGTGCTCACATACGTCGACGGTCTTGTGCCACCGTCGACTTTGATCGTCATCCGAGTGCAAATAAAAGTCAATCGATTTTTAAACGAAACAGTCACATTCAATCAAAAAGGGACGGGAGTTTCGTTTTCCCGAAGAACCTTACGGAGGATGAAGGGTTGATAGGGTGGGGAGAAAGGAACGTAGCGGAGGACCGTATGTATGTGTTTCGCGAGCTTGAAGCGAAATCCAACACGTCAGCAGCATCCCCGTCCCCTTGGTGACGGGCATCGTATCGATGGAGACGCCTGGTCGCTTTCATGATCACATGCTGCTGCAACCCGACACACGCCGTTCGTTTGATGCCGGGCACGGTTGCAAGTTTCTTTTCAATCGTGGCGAAAGGATGGCTGGAAATGGAAATGGTTGGAATGTACACTTTGTTTGTGTGTGTGTGTGTTTCGATACGTTTTGTCTGTTACTGACGATTGGCATCGTTGGTGTTTGACCCTTTGTTGTGCGGATAGAGACAGCGAGAAACAAAAGAAGAGAGAACACAGGAAACACCTTACAAAATAAAATGAAAAAAAAATCAGCATTGGCTTCGTTTGTTTATACAGATTCTCGTATTGGTTTCAAACAGCAGCACAATGTAGTGTGTATGTGTGTTTGTGGTGCGATCCGTTTCAACGCCGCTGCCAATGCTGCAGGACATGTTGACACTGGCATGTTCAGTCAATAATGGACCCCAATAGCTTGACATTTTCGTGGGCAAAATGTTTGCCACCGATTTTCGGTCAACGATGGTTTCGATGGCGTGATTGTGATTGTGTGCCGTACATTGTTTTATGGTGCAGACGGAACAAAAGACCAATTGGATAAAACGGTTTTGGGTGATTTCTGCGATGCTGCTTCTGTTTTGAACATTACACCGTTAAAGTTAAGACTAATGAAATTCATTGTGTTTATATTTTTAAATTTTATTTTGCATTGAATGTTTGTTTTGCACAGTAAACGTTCTTTCTACCTTTTTTTTACTATTACAATCTGGCATGCTAAAATTTTCGCAAAAAGTAGCTTAAGTTAGTAACAAAAACATTCTCGAAGAAATTTTTTGCGTTGAATATTTTTTATTATTTATTTTTTATTTACCATTTAGTCCGTGCAGTTGGTAAAAAAATGGAATATTTTGAGCATAAGAGGAAATTCGTATTTGAAGGATTGGACAAGGAAAACTGACTGATTTCGTACGAGTTAAGTGAAGATTAGACCTCTTTGACATTGACCTCACAGAATTGTTGAAAGGGATCAAATGGTTTTGCTGCTTTGCTAGTTTGCTGATCTTTTTCTACTGGCTTTTTGAGTCCTTTTCTCCCTGTTTATATAAAACAATCTGCAGCACCACCTTACGGAATCGCGCGGTTCTATTTCCAGGGTAGTTAAACTTTCATTTAAATTAATATCAACTTATAAACTCAAAGAAATAATTAAAAAGCTCTCAATTGATTCAATGATAGTGTAAAAACAACTGCGATTTTCTTGCCCAACGAATTTTATTGGATTGTATCAAATGGCGTAATGCGAAGGAACTCATCTTGCTTACTAACAAATTCATCTCGCTTGATATTTAAACAGGACGTGTACATTTCATCTGTTTATCTTAATTCTTGTGTTTGCCACCTTCTACCTCCATTCCGGTTGAAGTTAAAAAGCATTGTATTTGTTCACCTGTATGCTAAAAATAAACAATTTGCGTATGACAGAGTGTTTTGCTGATGGTCGTACCGAATTAGTAAACCCATCGCACACTCATCCACCATCCACGTGCGTGCCTGGTCCATTATTGCCTTTGCCAGTCCCTTGTAACACACACCGAACAAGTGACGCACATTTCTGCAACCACAACCGAACACACACACAATGAAGCGAAAAATTTCCACCAAGAACGTTTTCCACGCACTCCTGCCAACGTTACAAAAGTGAGTCGGGGTTTTTGTTCGGCTTTCGGCCAATGGAACGGATGGCTCTCCAGAGAGTGGGATCGCACGGTGTGGATGCGGTGTGCCGGGCGCAGGTTTTCCGAACTAATGTGGAACATGTTTTTGATGTTTCTGCGTGCAGCAGAAGAAGCCCCGGGTGTACAATCCGGTGGGTTTTTCATTTTTCACCAGCGCATTTCATTATGCTCTCGGCATCCTTCCGCCCGACCAGCACAATAACCCGCATCAAAATGGTGGCCTCTAATTTTAAGACTCACGATTCGGGTGGAGCCGTACGTGGTTTTAAATTTTTGCTGTAATTTGCAGACAGAAGGCAGATTGTACGGCCGGTGGGAGGGTTTTTTTCTCTGTGTGAGCATGGCCAATGTTTTGTTTTCAGTATAATTATTTGACTCGAAATCGGATCGTACTGGGCTGTAGTGCAGTTCAACGGTTCATGGTGGACGGGTGGATGGTTCAAACTTTCCATTTACGCATGGCTTTTCTATACTTTGCTTTGTTGGTCGGAATGGAAAATGTTACCCGGTGTTTAAAGGTGGTCCATTACGGAACGGCAGGGTTGGTTGATAATTTAGCTGTCCCTTCGTGCACGTTCGACGCTGTTTAAAGTGGAAACAGGGGGTTTATGATGCTGACAGACACGATTCGAGTGATAGTTAGAGTTCTAGAACGACTGGTCTCATTAACAGGGTAACATTCGGAAAACGGATACCAGCACAAGGAAAATGTAGCGGTTGTTGTCTATTTATTTGTTTATGCGTAGGTAAGCATTGGTAACGGCTTCACTCACTCTTCAATAATATCCTAGTTAGAATCATATTGTTGCGGTAAGGAATGCACGCATCCATAAATTTAATGGTAAGCAATGTACTCAAGACATTCTGGCTCTGTTTCGTCAGGAACTACATAAAGCTGGAATTTGTTTATGCTGTCAAACTTATGTAGCTTTCTCTTCCCCCTTTTTCGTTACCTTTTTCACTAGCCTTCGTTCGTGTAGAATCTTAATTATCAATTTTCTTACCGGTGTGGCTCGGTGTTTGGTGCGATTGGCACGTGTTTCCTGGTGCGCGCCATCGTGACGCACCTTGACGTGAAGTTGTTGGTAGGAAAGGGGAAAGCTGTAGTTCGATTTCGTTCTGGTTTGCTGTAATAAGGACGCCAGCTTGCTACCCTGGCGGTGGTTTTCACTGGGGTGATCGTATTTCATCATCTTCAGCAGGTTTGTGATTTTCCTTGGCACGGGCGTGAGCGCACGGGTTATTAACATACGATCCCAACCGCAAATGTGGCGTAACCCATTGGCACGGGAGGTAATCAGGTTAGTTAATTTGCCGTAAATGCAAATCAAGCAATTAACGTTAGGTGGCTGTTTGTTGTGTGTACGTGCGGCAGCGAGGGAAGGTGAATTGAAGCTAGCCAACAACTTTAATTAGTTAAAATAGGTTGTTATGAGTCGGAAATTTATAGACGCTTTTTTGTGTTCTTTGCCTTTATTTTTCTTATCTTGTGGAATCTTTAAAAAAAGTTTCTAATTATTGTTAATTGCTGTTTTATATACTGTTTATTAGAAAATAATCAATTCTTCCACATCGGTAAAAATAATTGGAGGATTGGCCCAGGATTATATTACCCTCCCTGAAATATCTCTTCCAAAACCAAAATCTTCATCTATTTTGCCTAAACCAACCTCACATTATTTATTCCCACTTGAAGTCATCTAAAGCGTTTTTCCATATCAACATTCAACCCCAAAAATTCATCAATATTTCCCGATCACTTCCTGCCACCAGAAGTAGTAGGGAGGAAAGAAATGGGATATAAATTGGTTGCATGCAAAAAACACTGTCCAGGATCTCCAATTTACGGACGACGGTTTGCCGGACATGGCTTGGGTTTCGTACCGTTCGTCCTCCCTAGAATGAATGCATGTGGTGGTGGCATGTGTGTTTTATTTTGCCTATTGCCCATATGCTGAAGGACCGAACCACTAAATCGTCAATCATTCGCAGACCGACCGAACTAACCGACCACTTTGACGTGGCTATTATCGTTCGTATCAACCGGAGGTTTTTGGTCGTCCTCTCTGCTGATACCCATCGATTGACCATCGTCTATTATCCCTTTTTTTGGGGAGGGGAATGGTTTGGTGTGGTTCAGAATGACTTCTGAAATTATCCTTTTCATTCTTCACCGCGCGCCAGCGAATGGGCACTTGAGAACGTCCGCACCATAGCACCGGGAAATAATGGCGAGCGTCTGTTTGTCCCGACGACAATCTTGCCACTTGTCGTGTTTTCTTATGGCATTTAGGGCCAAAAACGGGGTTCCACTTTACCCTTTTTACTTTGCGTATGCATCCTCAATTTTCTGCTCATCATTTTTCGCTTGCTGAAGTGCGTTAAGTGTCCCATTCGGTGGCCAAGAATAGCACCAACCGGAGCGGACCGGTCGCACTTTGCCCATTTTCTGCGTAGTGCGAATAAATTCTACATATACAGTCTTGTTTTTTTTTCGTTTTGCTACAGTCTGGTCCGTCCCATTATGGAAGCCATTTTTTACGACCACTCCACCACTATCGAGGGCGTAAAAATCACATAAAGGAAAACATACAAATCATTTTAAGGGGTAGGAGGTAGACAAAAAGGACGGTGGTTTTGAAGCAGAAAACAACCTTTGGGAGTGGACTTAAATATTTTAAAGAAGAATAAAATGCAAATTCATGTATGGCTCTATTTTGATGCTTAGAATATTACAAGACTTTTCTTATGCACTAGGAGCGGTCTAGCCGTATTGGTAATATAAGAAAACTTTTATAAAGTAATCAATAGCTTAACGGAAATCATTGATGTTTCCTCTTCTTGGGATGGGATTTGAACCCTGGCCCTGCCTTGTGAAGATTGATGTCGCTGTTGCCTTTTCCACCAGACCGCAATTCGACTGATGTTTCCAACCCTGGTAAAATAGTTTAAACTGAATACACATCCGATATTTGTATGCATCATCAAAGCTAACAACATCGTTTACATATGTATTCAGACTCTTTATAAAAGCTTTCGAAAAGTTGCCGTGAAGTTTGCCAAAACCTTTCATCCTTTTTCCAATGTCGTCTTATTACTTTTTCTGCACCGTTCCTTGATAAACAAAATTCCTGTTTATCATTTCTCTTCCTCATTCACTACTGTAGTCTTCAAGTTGAAGTATCGTTTATCGTCTGGAATAGCCTTTCTGGCCTTTCTCTCGCGGCGTTTAGCGACTGTGGTTTGAGGGCAAGAGAATGACCGACTAGCGCAAAATAAATAAACTCGACCAAAATATGATCCCTGCAGTTCAGGGCGAACGACAGTGCTGCTACGTGGAATGGAAAGCCCCAAGTCCAGGAGCCTTAAAGTCCGTGTTCGGTCGTGTTTTCGGTCCAATCCGGTATGGTTTGAAAAATTGCCTACTAGATGATGGCATGGGCATTTGGTTATGCCGTTCGCCGGATGCTTTGCTGGGTGAAGGTTGAAAAGGGGATCGGAAGGGAGGGCTTTTGTGCAGTGTCAGCACCACCATCAGAACCGTCATTACCGTCCCCTATTCAGTGCCCTGCAGGCGTGCCGAAGCCCGTTTAGCGATACCGGAAGGGTAGTTCATTTCGTTCCACGTATCCTTTTTGCATCGTGTCTGGGTCCCCCCAGTTAAAGGAT
This sequence comes from Anopheles stephensi, assembly GCF_013141755.1. Lineage (NCBI taxonomy): Eukaryota > Metazoa > Arthropoda > Insecta > Diptera > Culicidae > Anopheles > Anopheles stephensi. The sequence goes on along the minus strand of NC_050202.1, from coordinate 61,514,396 downwards.
TCGGGGCAATTCGAGATGCGTCCTTATCATGATGTTAGTTCTACTGCTGCGGTCGGCCCCTTTTCGGGGAAGCCGAAGAATTTGATATGTTGTGATAATTTCGTCGTATTTCATTTCTACCGAAAAAGCTGGTTGGTCGCACGTTTTATGCCCACGTCCTTTCGGGCATCCTTGCGGCTACTCCAGTTTATTGTTGTCCAAACAGTCTTTGCGGTTCTTTGTTTCTTTACTTGCATTCTTTCCATCTTCGGCGAACGGTAAAGATTGGTGGCGTAGGGGATGGTGGAACTCTGTGTCACTCGGACGGGAGATGAGTTTACCCTTTCAGTCAGGCCAATTACCGAAAAACAAGCGATAATTCTGTCGGAAGCAGCAACCCGAGGAAGTAACCGGGAACGACCGCAAGCAATTTGGTCTAACTCTTTCGGCGAACGTTGTGGAGATACAGTCAAGGAGCAACCTGAAGAAGAGAAATGTCCGTAAGTCTCTTCATCTGTTGGCCACCAACCGGTACCGGTAGTTTTGCTGCTAATCTCATCTGTGTTGCATTGTTGATGAGACTTTTTAATTACAAATTGAATAATTTGTTAAACTGTGTCCGCTTGACTGTCTCATGTGTGGATGTGTTAATAGCTAGAAGGAGGATTGCTTGCTTTTCATTAAGCTCAATGGGAACCAATTATTTAGGCAACACGACACAGAAAAAAGTGTTAAATTGTATTCCAATAAATTCACACCTTTGAAAACAAAATCAACTATTTTAGTGGCATCGATGCATTCGTCAATCCATCAATTTGCTATCGCTATTGCTGGCGTATGCAGTGCCAGAAATTGGTTCGTAAATTAAAACCCCGTCGATCCCCGTCCCGAAAGCCGGGGCTAACAGTTTCGCGCTTCCAGTTAAACGAGATTGATTAATTACACGAGTTAGTTTGTGTGTTAGTTTTGTTCCGCTCGCTTACCGTATTTTAAAAGCGCCTTCGAATGCTGTTCGCCCCCGTGTGCCAGCAGCGCGTGTGTTAAATGGAAATCGACTTTCGAGCGCTGCGCTCCGGGCAAATGGGCAGCTATCAATTAGCGTCGAAATTGGACTCGCAGTCGTAATTACAAGCTTTTCCTGTGGGCGTAGCTTCTTCACCGGTCGGTTGGCCGGCCGGACGGACGGGACAGCAAAGGATAATTGTAACGCGCGCGTGGTACAAGACCGCGCGCGTGACAGCTTCCCGATCAAAAGGGGTTACACTCGATGAGTCGATATTTTGACTTGATAATGATTGGAATTCGTGCGCTTAATTTGCCGGGCGTAGAATTTACTGGCTTTACCGCCGGTGGCACTAATTGAGTTGGTGCGCTTGTAGCTTAAATTAGGGCCAGTTGATGTTAACCATTAGGCCGAGCGTCTGCTCAGTGATTATTATGCGATAAGGGCAAGAAGCGACGGGTTGCATCATAAGACTAGCATAAGTTAAGGCGCGGAAAATGATTACAAATTTAATGTTTAATTAACTTTGACAGTGTGTTGACTAGCGCTTGTGTTATGCGACAGCGCTCTAATAAGATAGTTGATAGTGCTGTCAAAACATGAAATCTAGCCCTGGACAAATTTACTACAACTTTAATTAAATAATTTCTGCTACAATGTAAGTGTCTCTCAATTACTTGGTTCACACTGTTTCACATTGAATTCTTCGTTTAAAGTAGTAATCATGCTTATGTAGCAACGGAATAATATCCCAACCTACGAGTATGTAACATTGCACACGTCGTACCTCGGTTGGCATTAGGTCCACTGTTAGCCACGAACGACACACAGTACGTGCATTAAAACCCTCCGAAAAGTACCCATTTGGTACGCCACTCAACGATTTCATGTTTTGTTCAACCAATCGAGCCAATCCAAACACGACCAACGATAAGGACAAAACACTCACAACACGCAGCACATCGAATGCGATTCCGATCGGGGCACGGCAAACGGGGCCAACCTGTGAAGAAGCACCAAACGAAAAACACCGAAAACCGTACACAAACATTTAACCGAAACTGTTTCGGGTTGCTCGAACGCAATAATTGCCACATTTATTGCCACGGGAAACAAGCACTTCGACAGGGCTTGGGGGAAAAAAAATAAAACTACGCTCGCCCCTGTCCAGCTGTAGGACAGCCATAGCTCGGAGTGTCGGTGGTTTGACTGGAGCACCACGGGTGTGCCAGCAGCCAGGATGGCACTGTAACGCACCGGGACCCCAACCCGAAGCCTTGCTGTGGCAGGACGGAAATTAATAAATTAAGCCATTCGGCAATTGGCCATATGTGGACATGGTCATTTCGGTGTCGGGTGTGTATAGTCTACAACCAAACAACCAAAAAAAAAGCAACGAGATCCCGGGGATGAGGAAATGAATCGACGAAACTGAAGGAAAAAAAAACCCGACTGCAGACACTCGGGAACCAGGAAGCCAAAACCGTACACACCAATTCCAGTGACCACCGTTGCCGGCCGGTATCCCGGGCCCACAAAACACATGCCGGTCACATTAAGCATAATGTATTACGTATTATTTACTGTCGTGTTTTGAGCTCTGGGACAGCGTGCAAAGGGCTGGTCACCGCGTGTAATAGTTTGTGTGTGTGTTATGTCCCTGACCCTGACCGCAGGCTACCAGCCAGGCATGTCCAGTGGTGGCGAACTATGTGTGTGTATGAAGTCCGGATTGGCATGCTGCCCGTCTCCGGAGGTGGAGAAAAGTTGTAAATTTTAGGATTTAATTTAAAACCATCCTCCTGGGCCGGGTGGCCGATCCACTGCCTTTCACCCGTCCTGGAGGTCCGTCTGTCTGTCTGTCTATTTGTCTGGTTATCTGCATGTTTCCGGATGACCCGAGGTCATACGTTCGTACGGTACGTGGTAGAAAATATAGCTCCATATTGGCCGAAGTACGGTAAACACAAGTTTCAAGCTTGAGCAAACCATTCATAAGGAGCTGGAAATTGGCTTAAGCAATTTATCAGCGAACGGGAGCGAACCACTTTTATCTCAATGTAATTAACTTTACGTAGAAAATTGCTACGGAACCTTACATGGGCGATTGATTCTGACAAGCTGGTTTGAGCTGGCTGTGCACAAGACTTATAATAAACCTGATGAATGAATCATCATCGTCCACTGGCGGTCTAGCCATTCAATCATGCTAAACCCAAGCATAGGTGGAGCTTAGGGGAAGGATTTGAAACTTTTTTCATTACCCTTTAGCTTTAATCAACTGTATGAAACCAGTCATTACGTGCTTGGCTATGCTATTCCTTATGAGAACGATGAACGATGTGTTTAATAAAATATGAATAACTTTTCCCGCTCAGTGGGGAGCATGAGCGTGGTAATCGTTGCATTCGATTTTTTTATCTTAGTCACAGTTTTATTGAGGTGAAACTTCTATGAACGTAAATAATTCCGTTTCCAATAATTATTCAGAACTGGCCAGCTGGAGCTTCAGCTTGAAAATGTTGTTTGAAAGTTGAGCCTTTTCCAACGCTTTCATATCGCCTCCTCGATCGGAGGACACACTATCAATACCGTGCGGGTCAAGTGAAAATATTAATCGAACCAGCTGTGCCAACGGTGATTTCAATCGGAAGTTCAACGATCAAACGGGCTCATCGAACAGAGGAAGCTAAAAACAAACGAACAAAAACGAAACATCCAGAGTTGATTGGAAACCACCAGTCCATGCCGAATGTCTTGGCGTGTGGTGGCTTAGGACTTTTTTTGGGAACGAGAAGAACTTATTTAAAGACGAAAAAAGCAAAACAAGTTGCTTCACAAAACATTCTCAGCATTCGAAATTTTTGGTCTTGCTTGGGGTATAGAAGGCACAGAGAGAGGGGGAGGAAATTTTCTGAATAGTCAGAAAAATCATTGGATATTTCTTAATTTGCTGTTTGCCGGTGGTGCCCTTCAGCACATGTGCGATATTGAATGGGAAGCTTTTGGGCTGGTCAGTGGCTGTCTGCTTGGAGTCGATTTAATATAGATGCCTGATAAAATATCGGGTTGTTTTTCTTGTGCTTCCGGTCACTCTGGTGTGCTTTCTCAATATAGTTGGGGTAGGGTTTTTTATAGTTAGTACTTTACTAATAATAAGATTCTTAAATATTTTCCTCATTGTTATCTGATCATATTATTAAAGCTCGACATTAATAGCTAACTTTAAATTCTCTTCTTTTCTATCTCGTTCCCGGATTCTTTCTAGGTGAGTGGACATCCCTTAAATACCTCATTTGTGGATGTTAATCCTTCACCGTGGATGGTAACTACGAAACATGAGCTTATACGTACGCTGGTATCATAAAACCCGTCTATGCTGCCTGGTAAGGAAGAACATTTTCCCCACCCATCTATGGACGATGGCTTAACCATGCTGTTGGCTATACACAATAACAAGCATTTCATTTACGGACAGCGGATTAAATCATCATTCGGGCTGTCAATGGAGATGGATTTTCCTGTGTTACGGTCGGTGTCCAGTAGTCTCTTTCGAGTGGACAGTGGATGTCATTGGCGCTGCTAGGATCTAAACTAATCCTTCCCATACGCTGCGCCGTAAGCAAGTCTTTCGATTGCTTTTTCTTGCCCGTGTGCTGGTGGTTGGCATCTTCGCCATAAGGCTGTAGGCTTGGGAAAAATGCCGGCTGGTAAATTTTAAGTGCCAGTTGTCTAAGTGTTCGGGAGAGAGAGAGAGGCCATGTTACTTGTTTCGAGCAATATCGACGAGGAAAGAATTTTCAATTTACTCCGTTTTATAGGACTTTGGAAGCTTTTATCTCGAAAGGGAAAGGCACTTGTTCGATGATTCAATTTAAGTCAACGTTTTCTATACGAAGCCGTTTATAATAGAACAACCATGTTGCATTAAATGCTTTCTTGGGGTCTTTATATTTATTAACTCTGTCTAAGGGCCCAACTTTTAAAAAGTACAGAGTTTTTCATTAAGAATGTTTTTTCTGTATCTAACAAGCTATCTGGTAGTCAAACAAATCCTTCAGTACTTGAGAGCTTTGAGCTACGAGCGCTCCACAATCTACAGTTTGAACTCAACAATAAAACGGCTAACAACCAGATCGGTATGAATTGGTTCCGCTTTCCGGTCGCTATCCATCTCGGGAGTCGGAAAATCTTTGATCCGGTTCACTAGCCGCCGGCATTTCCGGCGTGAAATAAGAGGCTCCCCCGGGACCGACACTCCCAAAAGCCCACTATCTTTTTTCGGCGGGCAAAAGATTCAGGCGAGAGGCAATGAAAGGAAACACGGACGGACGGACGGACGACACGGTTTATAACGGTGGCGATTGCAGGAATCAACACGGGCGCACAGACGACCTGGCTGGCTCTGGCTGGGCTGGGCTGGCTCTGGCTTAACGAGTGAACATGCAGATGACAGTTTCCGCTTAGGAAAGCAGTTAGCTTCGGACGTCAGCATGTGGGAATGTGTTTGATAGGGGTAAAGGGACAGTTCGCTCTAAGGGATTTTCCATCTTCCCGTTCTAGCCGCGGCTATCGGTATTTTAGCTTCGGTGTTTTTCTTCTCCACTGCAGGGAATGGATGCGAAAATAAAAGTGTTCAGAAATAAAATCTCATCTCCGGAGGGGAATAAACTCAGTTTAAAGGGAGCGAGAGTGTAGAAGGGTCATTCACCAGTTAAACAAAAAAATCCTTGTTTCATTCGAGTTTTTAAAACAAAATTTTATTCTCTAAAAAATGTTGTCTTAAATCTCAGCGTTATATGAAAGTGTTTTACTATTTTGTCTATATTTTCCAAATTGTCTTGGTAAAATTTTCCTTTAACAACTGCTTTTCGAAACACTTTTGAGAAGTCGTTAACAATCCACATGAATGTTTGCTTTGCGTTGGCATTTGACGTACACTACCCGAAATGTACATCCTTCTACACCACATCCGTTTGATGTAGTGTTTCATATTTACTTGCTTATGTTTTCCCCGGCCGCTGGCGCAAGCAAAAGGGACCGCACCAAAACTGCTATCCTGCTGTGGAGGAAATTATTTTTATTTGTTCTCCCATTATGGGTTTCCGTTCGCCATTGTCGCGCACACGATAATGGGTTGTAATGTCTTATGATGGGTCGACGGTACTGTGCTGCTGGTGACTGCCGACAGTACAACGGCGCTCGTACAAACACTACTGGCTAGTGTACCTCCGGCGGAAGGCCGCCCCGCAGAAGCGTCCGATCGTTTGGGATTTCCCGGGGATGCATTCCATTTAACAGGACTTTACGATCTAGGGCCCCCTCTGATTCCTGTACAGTCCGTCTGTCCGGAAGAGCAGTCCGTTTTTGGGATAGTGGTCGCGAACGGTTATCACACCCACCGGCTTCAGCTCATAGCTCAGAAAAGGCATTCCCTCGGATGGGTTGCAAAGTGCGCAATATCAAACACCCCCGCATCGTCGATGCGCTGAACTGGTGGAAAATTACGACGACGGTGCGTTACAGTGTCGTGCTGCATCCTCGAGTACACTCACGCTCCTCCCCAAACCTTTGCCACGGTGAATGCAGGGAAGAAACGAGCTTGCTGGTGGATGTCTTTGGGACTTTGTCGTCATGATTGTCATTGTCGTTGCTGTCGTGTTCTTGTCGCCGAGCTGCAGCTGTAGTGTTCCGATGCGTCTGGGATGCAGCAGAGAAGCAGCGAACCAACTGCTCACAGAACGTTGCTCTATGCTAAAGGGACGGAAATGAAGCGCTAGAAGCGTTCGTTGTTGCGCGTTATTGCGTCGTATCAGCATAGACGCTTTTGCCGGTGGTGATGCATCAGCAAGACACTAGTCTAGCTGCTGTTTGGCCTTGTTGAGTTGAGACAGAGACAGCGCTTGAATGTACAATCGCGGCCAATGGCTGTGCGCTGGTGTGGTGGTGAAGCTGTTTGATTTCCCGATGGTACAGATGGGAAAAGAAAATACGCAAGTAACAGGGTGGGTAAAAAAACAACACAGTGACTTCGGTGGTAGAGTAGCTAGAGGTTAGCAGTAAATTCTTAATATCGCTACATAACGGAGGGCGACCTGTTGTGGTAGGAGGTAACACTATAAAACAATGGTAATAAATGTTGTTCACCCAGTAAAAACTTGCTCGGAAAGTTGTGTGTGTTTGTGTGGAATGGAACGGCAAGCAGAGCTGGGATAAGTACATGTGCACAGTTAACGGTAGGGAACCGAAAATGGTTCGTTTTCTTTCGTACGAAGCGTGAAATAGTCAATGCAATACATTGTAACGATTAATTGTCTGCTTTAAGGTAACGATTTCGAGCAGCATCGTCGTCTGAATTGATACAATATAATTTTCTAGATTGAGTATGGTCCAGAAGGCCTAGATTTGAAAGCGCCTAAAAGTATGCAATCTTATGACAATACATTGTCCAGTGGTTGCTTCGAGTGATAATCTATATGATTGATCCACATCCATTATTGGCTTCTCCAAATTTAATGAAGAGCTTCCTATCTCCTCTTTAGAGCACAATTAATAGCCACATTTCTGGTTTCAAATAATCATAGACCTACTTACGATTATTTGCGTTTACCACACGTGCAGCTGAGCGCAATTGACGGCTGCGAAAAGAAGGAAAGTCAGAACACAAAATCACGAGCTCCCGTTCACAACATCATTCCGGTTAGAATTGAACGGCGTTAAATCTGAATTTCGTTTCGGAGAGCTACATAGCAAACTCTTGAAGTTTCGCCATCCAGATCCTGGAGGTTAAATTTTCTCCCATTCCGCCAGTAAGCGCTTATCTCTCTTCAGCTCACTTTCAACACTCGCCCTTTGGTTGTGGAGCAAACATTGCAAAGGAAGGAGGCACAAGAATCCGGGTCCGAATCCGCAAAGGCGTACGACCTAGCGGATGGGTTCGAGATAAGTTGCAGCTCGTAAAGTGCAGTAATGTATGCACTCTTTAATGCTAGTGAAACCTCATTTCCTTCGTTTTGAGCTGTGTGTTGAAGATTTCCACGTTCACCGGGGCTAGGTTTGCTCGTTTCATAAATTATCTATTTTCTTTCAACTTCATAACCGGTGCGTTTGTGTGAGTATGCTTCTCGCTGCCTTACCGAGGTTGAAGATGTTTCTTGCCATTTTTCTTTGCTTGGAAGGTTTTTTTTTGCATTTACGATATCACTACTTCACCAGGAAGCGTTGCATGTTTTCCTTCAACTAACCGATGAAAAAGTGTCCATTTTTTCCCCCATTGCCTTAGCAGAAGAAGAAGCAGTGCTCAAGAGCACGGACCGGAACATGCAGTAGGAAAGGCTGACTGAACGATTTTCGTGCGGCGATCAGGCAGGTGGAAAATTTTTCGCCTCCCCTCGTCCCAACAATCTGTGGGGGCGAGGGATAAGATGGCGTTTGGGTCGCTTTCGCTGCCCTTTCGCTTACCTTTTGGATGATCTCGTTTAGTGTCTTATCCTACATTGCGCCCGTGCCGGTAAAGGACTGCTGGATGATGATACTGATGTGGTTTAGTCGGTTCGCGTTACTAGCCCGACGACCGGGTGCTTGGAAGCGGGCCCGCATGAAGTAAGCATCTTGATGGTAGTTGAGCAGTTAGCTTCAACCTCAGCTTGGGGTGGGTTCGGGATGAATCTAGGACATTTGGGAAGCGCAAAAACCCAGTGGGGCAGCAACATCTAGCTTGCTCTATGCTCGAGCTAGCGACAATCTGATGACTGCAGCTATTCTTATCTTCCCGGGTGGACATTACCGAGGTGGATGGTAAGATTTTGGATGAGAAAATCTCGCTTCCACACGGACAGCTTAAAGTACGTTTCCTATGTCTGTGATTTTTTGTTCACAATGCTATACTAGAGTTAAAACGTTAAAATGCATTTATGTTTCAATTTCACTGGAATAAATGGCAAATAAATGGGATTGATAAAGGGAAAAATAATATCAAAAATAAATTGCAAGGAAGAGCTTTTTACTAGACGCGAATATTGTACGCGCAGAAAAATGTAGGTCGTGTGCAGGTCGCTAGACGAGAGTGGCCGCCGGTGACAATGTTTATGATGCACGGCGGCAGGCACAGCTGCGGTTAATTTCGTTTTATAAGCAGCTACATAAAATTGGATGTGGCATTACAATTTAAATCAGGCAAATTGCATTCCGTTGGGTGTATCATGTGCGCTGTAACTTTAAGAAACATTGTAGGAAGCTTGTTCCCTTAAGTAATATTTCTGAATTCATTTCGTATCCGATTTGGCTAATCTTTTGATATTGTTGGCCAACTATCGACACTGTTATGTAGTACGATTGTGAGCGAGGCTTATTTGTCTGTTTATTGAAGCGTGTGCTGGAAGTAGTTTAGGACCAACGAATCCCTTTTCAAAAGTAGAGTTCTTTTTTATAGATTTTTCTTCAGATAGGATAAGAAGCAAACATCAAACGATAACGGCCACTCCATTCTCAAGGGGTAAACATCCTGCCCGAGAGGAAAAAATGCCTACGGTTCAATGCCGAAAGGGCTTTACATCACACAAAACCCACGGGCCGGGATTGTTACGTCTCAATCGAGATCCGCTAAAGGATTAGTTTTGAATGGAAATAGAGTAAGTCAGGCGTCCCGTCGATGGAGTTCTTTGAAGGGTGAAACAGTTATTTTTGATCTGATCATCGCGGTAGTATGAGTGATTTTGCTCAAAAATAGATTGTGTGAATAATTTTACCTTCACTACTTTAGGGTTTATGATAAACATTTTTTAAAGATTAATTCATTGTATACCATTTCTTCATGAATTTCGAAACACATCTCAGTTGAAGTTTTTCTACGCCCTTAATCCTTTTCCACAAGCCTAGGTTGATGATAGATTGGATGGGAAAACAGACAAACAACAACAAGGCATTGTATTGCAATCACAAATCATACACCGACCGGGACCAGTATATCACCGTGAAATAGCGTTCCAAAATATGTCTTTCCAATGTCAAAAGATGTATTGGTTCATTTTGCCAATAAGAAGCAACAATAAGACGAGCTGAGACGGTTTTTTGTTGTTGTCATGCTCCACGAAGAATAGCCAATAGGTCTTATTTAGATGCGCCCTTGCTTTATGCCGCACAGTCCACTGGGAAGCACATTAATAAATCGCCAAGGAGTGCTTTATTCGGCAGTCCGTAAGGGAAACGGTGTGGGCAAAGTGGGAGATGAAATCGGTTCCACTTATTGGCTAGCCTTCGATCCTTTTTGAACCACCTCCTGGAAGGATCATGTTTTTATGCGGATATAGGAGACTCGCACATGGTTGTGAGCTTGTATCTTTGGCCGTAGAATGTGGGAACGTTGACGGATGCTATAAATAGAGTTAGAAATGTGAAACTTGAAGCAAAAAATGTGGCGAATTGTAGACGGAAAGCTATCTAAATTCCAAGTTTTTTTGTACTTGGTATTTGACAAGGTATTGGACAAAAAGCGAACGAACGAAATTCAATTTCAATCATCTCTCGGACGTAGCTAATAACGAGCGGGGTTAATATAGTAAATAGTTTCGTGTTCCATAAATGGCACTCGTTGAGGTTTTTCCAATCGAACGTACGTACGTCCATCTGCGAGTGGACATCCGTACCAATATTTCTGCGCTGCCATTGGTGTAAAACGATAAAGCTCCAGCATGACAGATGGTTCACCTTCCAGCTGCTATTCGCTCATGCTGAGAACTTGTCAATCTGCTGCCTGCGTTCGGTTTTTCATGAATTTAATTTATCTTGAAAGCATTTTTTGCATACCGCCCGGTAAGATCTAAGGTCATCGCTATTGAATTAATGAAAATGCACATGTATATATACATTGCTGGATAGCTGAAAACTGCATACGCTGTACATGCGTACAGCATGCGTCCGGACTGATGAACCGAGCAGCAGTGCACTAAAATGTGAATAATTTACGAGAATATTTCATTAGAGCGAACGGAATGTGTGAGCGCTCATCCCGATTTGTCACCGGTTCCAATCAACGAAAATTCATTTGCTGGATTGCGAAGCAGGAAGGGAACCATTGCCGCTCCTGGGCATCCGTGCATCCGTCGGTATGTGTTAGCGTCAGTGACTGACAATCGTGTTGCCAGCGGAATGGCACGATAGTAACCATGGCCCCGCGTGTCTAGTGTTCGCGGTGCGGTTTCATAATTTATCATAATTAACATTGTGCGCAACAATTCTGCTGGAAATTCGTTTTGATGTTGTTGCACCAAAGTGACAATGATGAGTGGATCGCGATGGCCTCGGTGCAGCTGCCAGCATGGCTCCGTCCGGGTCTGCCAAACAGAGGAAATGTTGACGGTCGTGGCCGATTTGATCGTTAGCGATTTGCAGCCCACCCTTTGTGCCCTGCTTGCTTGGTCGGTCGTTGTCGTACGATAAAACGCGACTATTTGATGATAGCTTTCGAAGGAGTTGGAAGGATGAATGTAGCTCGGCAGGGATGTTTGGAGGACTCGATTTAAGGGAATGGATGGCAATTGATTAAATTTTCATGGGTACAGTACAAATGCTTCACAGGAAGGGGTGAGTGAGCATCAAATAATCGAAGTGATTCATTGAAAGGCAGCAGCAATGGGAATTATTTGCTGTGTATCCTTTACGAAGCTCAATTTCAGCATAATGGTGTTGGTAAATTATTACGATTTTTTTATTTACCCTTATTGTGCCCCAAAACTAAACGTCATACTCGTAGTCCCCTTTCCCAAGTCAACTTCACGGCCCATCAAGTGTTCAACAACGGCCCCACCTCAATGCGGAGTTTCAATCAAGAAGATGCTTGTGACGGTTTCTTGACTTTCTATGAGCCACCTGCTGAAATAGCTCGCCGTAAAGAAGGGGTTTGCTCGATGTCAAGCTGCATTTTCGCAGCACGCATCGTTGCATCGTTAAAAGTGCATCGAGCCATGCTTTCATCAACACGCCCTCGTTTGGTTCGTACTCGACTGCCAGCACCACCACCAGTACTAATGCTACTAATTTCCGGTCCAATAGAAGTCGAGCTGGCCGTGCTCCGTGGTCTTCTCGCTACATCACTTCCAGCTAACGCACGATGACAGCCATTCATCATTGCTTACGGCGCAACCGGCTGCAGTACCGTCAGCGAAAATATGCGAGTAATGCATCGATGTCCTTACGGACGCTTCCTGAATTTTCCAAACCAGGTAAAACAGAACCGACCGAAAGGGGTGAAAGGGAAGGCTTACATGGAAGGAAATGTGTGGCACAGCTAAACTCTGCTGCCTGCCTGTTGAAGTTGTTGAGCAACCGAGAGTTATGACCTGGGCTGGGAGGACCATCACCAGGGGTGGCGAAATGTCTTCTGCGCGCTTTTCCGGGTACACTGACTGGTACAATAAGGGCAAGGTGCACTTAATTTCATTACCACTTCGGTTCGGTTCGAAGAGTCCGAAAATGATAAAACACGTGCCGCCATTACTTAAAAGTTGAGAGCTCGCGTTTAATTTTTACCTGATGGCACACAAAAAAAGGGCAGGAGCGTTTCGTTGATTGTCGGAAAAAACAATTTGATTTGATTAGGGCACGTATTTAAAAGCACTTTCCATTTAATTAGTTATGAGTTTGATAACGCTTCCGTAGATTTTAATTTACTCTTACTTTTATATTAAATAAAATGTGCTTAAAAGTAACCAAAGTTTCAGTAAAATTTCACAGTATCTTGCTACATCTCAAGAGAAGACGCAACAAAATTATGCATACACAAATGACTCCAATTAGCTCATTGGAGTGTGATGTGATTCGGTGTTTTTTTATGAGTTCATGTGTCAAACTTTTCATTCTTCTGCTGGAGAACGCTACAGATCCGTCTCAGGACTTTTCAGCAAAAAAGAAACACACTTACACACGCAGGACGCTATTTTGTGTGCAAATTTAAACATTCTTCGCAAGAAGCGTGGCAAAATAAATTGGACTGCTGTGTCGTATAAACGAGATACGGAATCGTTTGAAAGTCTCCCACACACTCAGTTCTCGCTTGTTCTGCCTCTCATACGTATGACTTATCCAGAAAAAAATGAAAAAAAAGTCAGGCCAGTTTAAGTCCTTGAAGCATGACCTCCGGCATGTGTCGATATGATTTTTATTTCGCGAACCCACCACCAGCACCAGCAAATGCTTCATACTGTTTAGTGCTCCAATAGTGAGGCCTCAAAGTTGCCCTTCGGGGGGAAGCGATAGTTCTACATCGTTGCTGGAGCACAGTCTACCGCTTTTCGGTTGAATGCTAGATGTTTCCCTCCGTGATGAAACAATTTGAAGCAAAAGCTACTCATCCATCGGTGAAGATGGAATTGAGATTTTTGCTCTCCGGGTACGATGAAACCACAACGGCACAGCAACAGCTACGGGGCCAAAAGCCATAAAATCAGGCAACAGCAACAAAAGGAGGCAGCAGCAGCAGTAAGGCGGACCGAGAGTTGGAGACAGCCGAAACGACTTGCTCGAATTGGCTATAAAATAAATTTAACGATCAGCAAAAGCATGAAAAACGAGCATTCGTCAGCGACAGTACGACGGAGCGTAGGGGCGCGATTGCCTTGCGCGGCGGCCCCTTCATGCGGCGGTGAGATTTGGCATTTCGATGGTGAGATTTCTCACCTTTTACCCACCTGAGCAGACCGAATAGTTTTCGGGGAGTGTGTTGAAAGCTACCTTTTACAGGTTAGAAATGAAGACTGTCCTCAGTTTTTTTTCCTCCCACTTCGAGTAGATACAGAATCAAAGTGTTCAGGTGCTCTACTTATAAGATCCCTGGTGGAACAGGTGCTACCTGAACAAGGTACACTTTCGCAATAAAAAATAGGAATACTCCGATCAAGATAAGCTTACCTCTTCTATTCATCTGGAGCGGTACGTGCGCACCACGCTAAAGGACGCCCGCTGTCCATAGATCAACACGCACCACGCACTTCAAATCGGATAAAGGACATCAAATAAATAATAAAAACAATTCCTGAAAGTGGGCATAAATATAAGAGCCCTGCTCCCGGGTTCTCCACATCCGCGTTCGCGCTACATTAGAGCTGATGGATGGGCATAAGAAAAGCTGTTTGTCTCCAGGCTTTCGCTTCCCGGTGAAGGTAACTGGGAATAAATTCGTGGCGTGCTGTTTCCTTGCTCACCAAATCCGATTGGTCAATTGTAGTAGGCCATGTTTTGTATTTATATCTTTTTATTATTTACCACAGATATAGTAGCCTGTGCCGGTTTTTTTTTCGTACCGGGAACTCAAGCAAAAAAAAACTTTTTATCACAAAGCTATCAAACATCAAATAAAATTGTCATTTTATGCAACAATAGCCAGGACGAATTATTCCGGAAGGTCTGCAACCCAGGGCTGGTTCAATTACACCCGGGCTTAGGTGAGGCCGGAAGCAGAGACCCAGATCTTCATTTAAAGAAACCGGGAACAGAGTTGACCTAACACGAAGGCTTACCAAATTTATGAGGCTTTCCTCCCATTTTTCCACCTCCGTTAACGTGTATCAATTTCTCATACCTCGTTCCCCTTTTTGGCTGTTCCCTTTCTAGAAACCCGGAATAATCGGGATACCAGTCCAGACCGTTGGTTTGTTGGCTGTTTTCATTTCAAATTTTTACTACACTTTGACACGCGCCCGAGTTTGGTGTTTCGTAAGCGTGTAAAAGCATGCAATGGCTTTAAATTATGAAAAGAAATTTAGCTTTGGCGTTACTGTGGCAAAAGCACGATGATGATGTCCAGTCCATGCGGGCAATTGTTAGCTTTGTGGTGCTAGGAAGAATTGGGCCCTTTAAGCTAAAATATTTACCCTACCCGTTCCATAGCTCCCATGGGAAAAGGGTGAAAAATAGCACACCGTGTTCAATGCGTGTGTTTTTTTGTTTAGTTCTCTCTCTCTCTTTCTCTCTCTCTCTCTCTCTCTCTCTCTCTGGGGTTTTCCCTCATTTCGGCCAACTGTTTGACCCATATTTGGTGATTGGAGCAAAACCCTCAGTAACGGAAAGCTTCGGGCGAAGGAATCGTTAAAAATGTTTCGTCTTCTGGACGAAGGGAACTTTTCTTCTTATGCGATACGCTCGTCATCCTTCATCGTCCTTCATCTCCCTTTTCACTTTTGAGGTTAATGAAAGCGAGACCAATTTTATGGTTTTTATTTCCTTTCCGCGTGTACACGTCGGGAATCGGCTCGTTCCGATCACGTAGAAACACTGCTGGGCTTGTGTTGTTGCGGCAATAAATAGCCAATGTTCCTCTGAGCGATTATTTGAAGTTGTATAGTAGTTCCAGTACGATTTCCCTAGGGAAGAAGAATTTCTGATTAGTTTTTAGAAAAATTGACGTCCTTTTAACTAGAATAGGGACAAGATTTTCAACAACCAACTTAAATAAAACAAACGAATTAATCAGCAAATAAACAATCGATAATATTATTTTCCTCCCCATTGGCGCCCCTTTTTTCGCCATTATGAAGCATTATCCTTTCTTAACGCACCCCTCACTAACTCGTCGTCCCGATGTAATCAACTCCCAAAAATCCATCTACTCATCAGATCATTTTTACGACCGAAAACGACCGACCAGAACCACCCGCATTCAGAACTACCACCATCCCCCGGTTTGTGCTCCGATCGAACGGTTTGGGCCTTCCGACAGTTCCACTTTAATACCAGCGTTTGAAGGGAAAATCGATTTTCTACACTTTTTTCCTCTCCTTCCGACCGACCAGTGCGGATTGTGACACGGAAACGAAATCGAAGCGGCACACCAGGTACGCGGGGACACGAAACCAGGCACCGGCTTGGTTTGGCTCATATTTTATGCTCGTGATGCAACCACGGGTTCATGCCGCCGGAAGGAAGCAAGAAACAACGAGCCAATCAAAAAATGGCCAATAGAAGCGTAAGGAACGAACGAACGACCGGGTGGGTCGTCTTGGCCGTCTTCGTTGCAGGAACGACGCTCCTGACGTGACCTATTGCCCGTGACCGGTCGAAACGAGTCACGAGGCCGGTGTTTTGGGGTGAGCTTCGACACGATGGGTTAAGCATTGCGGGAAGTCCAGTAAAGGATGATCCAAAGTAGCACCAGTTCTAGTACAAACGTCTTACAGAACTCAGCCGCCCATCAAATGACTTATATGTGGACAAGAAATCATTATTCTTCATCATCAGAATTATTGTAATATTTTAGCAAATTTAAATTACGAAAGACAAAGCAACTCATGGAATTTGCCTTAATTAGTCCTTCATTCTTCTTCCAATCAATTATAATGATTATAAACAATCTTCCAGGATGGATTTGAGCGGTTCATTTTCCATCTAGGACGTTCCACGCGTAAACAGACGCAAGAATTTTCTGCCTGACAAACCGCCGCCCTTTTCGCCGAGGATAGATAGACATGATGAACATGAAAGAGACATTTTGCCCCATCGATTCTCACCGAGCGAAGCAAACTGAGCGCCGTAGCAATTCCAATTCCAAAGCAAATGCCAAAGGAGGAAATTCATTTTCAGATGAATTACCTTCTACAAACCAGCTGCATCCAAGTGTTGCGATTACTGAGAGCTGCCTTTCTTTGTGCGTTGTACACATTGCAAAGAGCGAGAGTGAGTTAGCTTTGTTTACCATCTCTCCGAGACCGGTACGAACGAACACGGTGCACGCTGGCACTCTCTTCGCTCTTCACTGGCCAGGACACCTAGGCCGAGGATTTCCCGTTTTCCCTTTAAGGATAATGGTAATGGACGGTTGCACTCACGCTCTCTCTCTCTCTCACTGGCGCTGTATTGCTCTCGGGCAAAATCATCCTCACCGTAACCGTTAAGGAATTTGTCTTCTATCCGTCCGACCGGGCAAAGGATTTCAGTGATGGGTTAACCATCGACCGTACTGGACATCGACAGTTTTCTTTGGTGCGAAAAGTATTTTGTCTTGCACTCGCGTTCTCGATTCGGTTTTGCGCGCAGTGTTTCGGTTGGTGTTGTGTGATGGTGACAAATATTTACGAATAAATCCTGGTGAATGTGTGGAAGCAGCTAAGTTGATTCGTATATTCAAACAACGCTCAACCTGTGACCGTGTGTGGATGGAGCACGAAAATTATGATGAAATGTGGGGCTTTTTTAATGTTAAAGAGTTTCGGCCATAATCTGATAACAAGTGACAAAAATGTGAAAATATGTGTTGAATCTTAAAGCGAAGAAGAAAGATCGCACGTGTGGCAGCGTAAAGAGTGAAATCGTACTTGGAAGAAAATTTTGGTCGCTTCTTTTAGTTACATTTCGTATTATTTGCTTGCTATTCCGGAGCAACGTTTCAAACGCTTTTTAAAGCATTTCGTTCTGCAATTATTGTGCCCAGAAGATGTGTTGAAGTGATTTTGTGAAGCTCTCGAATAAAATACTACGTGCAATAAAATTAAGCGTGTTTGAAGTGTACCCCAAAGCCAGCTGTACAGCTCACTAGTTCCACAAAATTACATCAAGTGACGCCCAACCAACGAAAAACAAAAAAATGCTGAGCTTTTCTTGCAAGCGTTAAATAAGACGTAAAGTACGCTAATAAACCAGCATGAGCAAACGAAACCATCCACTCACGAGCCACAACCGTACCAGCTCGTCATGGGCTCAGCAGCATCACGCCAGCAGCATGGTGTCGATACGTTCTTTAACCTCATCATCGCGCTGTAATCGATAAGCGAATCCTTATTGCCATTACAAAACCGTCCGTCCGTCCCGAAGACTAGCGTCACACACACACACACACGCCTTCACCCTTGACGGGTGTTGAAAAAAAAAGAAAAGGAGCAAAAAAACTTCCCTTAAAATAAACAAACAGCATCATACTGAGAGCGTGTTAGTGAAGCGATATGTGGCCTCTGGCTGATGCTACTGCTGCTGCCATCTGGAGTGGTTGAGGTGCTTTTTGTCATTCTCCACCAGCACCGTTTGCCGAGTGCGCGTTAATGCCGTTTGCCGCCCGCCTTGCCGCACCGCTTCCGCTTGCTTCTTTTTGTTTGCCGCAACCGCCCAGCCGCTTGCCCGATCGAACAAATCGCTCGCCAGTATCGACCTCGTTATCGGTCCCATCGCCGCCGTCAGCAACCGGTTCTCGTTGCCGTAATCGTGCCCTTCGCACACACGCCGATTGATGCAATGGACCTAGCCACGATACTGCTACTGCTGGAAACGCCTCCACCGAAGGGCGGCTACCATAACTTCCTGATCGAGCATCTGAGTGGCGGTACCGGGACTGGGACGTCCTCGGCCGGTGCCTCACCCGCTCACAAACGCCTCTCACCAACGCCCGGCCCCGGCACGGTCGCGGCATCTTCCGCCCGCAGCACACCGATCGCCGGTCGGAAACTGGGCCACCATCAGCATCTGCTGGTGCGGGCCAAGAACTACTACTGCTCCAATCCGATGCTCAGCAACAGCACCAATCTCTACTGCAATCTCGACATGGAGTCCCTGGAGGAAATGCTCAAAAAGGTATGTGCAGTGATCGAAAATGGAAGGTTGCATGGACGAAACTGATGCAATTTTGTTGCAGTGTGATACGTGAGCTGATACGAATTCGGGCCAGTCGAGGTAGTGTTCAATGATGCAAAACGTCTTAAATCTGTGCAGTGGAAATTGCGTTCAATTTGAAGAGCATGTGGTGCTTATTGAGCTTTGAGGAATGTGTCGTGGATTTAAATTAAAGTTTGATTAACTGCATTGCCCTGTTAGTGCATTATTTCGACATCACCATTAAGTGCCCCATCCATAGTGTCTTTCTATCGTTCACAAGTCATCTTATGCGTCGAACAACTCAGCTAGTTCGTGGATCATTTTCTGAGCGATATCTAGTTTGCTTGAAAGTGTTGGTGGCATTGACTTCGTCTCTTAGTTCAGGGAGCGTTGCAGTGGCACCTCGACAATGCTCCTCGAAACTTTCTCGCTTGAGTTAATATTTAAAGTTAAGCTCAGTGCAAGACAGTACCACCTCCCTATCTCCAAGAGCTTGCTCTGCATAGCTGGTTCTATGATTCCTAACGAGCATGACCACTTATAATTCATCAGATTGAATCTACATCGAGGCTTGAGACCCGTAAAATTCCAACTAAAATTGATGTACAGTTTTAATGTGCAATCAAGATAGTCAATCCCATTCAATATTGAAACTGCAATGCCACTCTTCATACCCTTCGAATCTGCCTGGAAAACATTCTTCAAAAATCAAAACAACTCTGCCTGCGGTTTTTCTGTAAACAAAATTTCTATCGGCCAATTGTAAATCCAAACCAGTTTTTCCAATTTATTTGACAAAAGCTCATATCCGGCAGTTACCCGAGATCCAATCATGCGAATCGTTATTGTGTTGATGAGTTGATTACTATGCAAAGCTTTCAACTGCAACCCATACAAGATGGTTTTTCGTTAGAAATGCATACAAGCTGCTGGTGCTGTACCGAGTCTCGTGTAATGGACAGGAGTAGGAGTAGGTCAATTTTTTAACCAACATGCCCAACCGCAACTCCCACTACAGTTGATTCGGTGGGAGGGTAGATTATTACTATTATTACTGCAGCAAGTCGTTATGGGTTTTGTTGTTCCTTTTTCTTTTCGTGTGCATACCCATTCCTGCGTCTCTCGGTGTGTACTGGTGTGGATGAACTTTTGGGATCCGGAATCGATTTTCAAACCACCCTCCCCCCCTCCCCCGCGGTCCGTTCGGTTGCATAATGGGGGCCTTGGCAATAGCTAACGCTATCGTACAGCTTTTTTAGATTGCAGTTGAGCAAACGAACCGACCCATGATACAGGGAACCATGCACCATGTTTCGTCCGGCTAGATATGGCAGTAGTAATGTTTGTCTAGCCGGTGCAGTAAAAACCTTATCCGAAGGGTACACACATCCACCCAGAAAAAAGAGCCTCCTTTCCCATCATCAGTCACACAGTAAACATTCATTAACTGGCCCATGTGAAGGAGTGGAGTAGAGGAGAGTGGGTTCGTTTCAGTCGAACTTCCGTTTAGCCCTGCAGGTCAGTTAACTTTCCCAGCAGAACGAACCAACATTCAACATGCAACAGGAATGCATCAGTTGAACAGACAACCGTAGCGTTGAATAAATTGTGAACCGACAGACGAAAAAACACAACCTACGCTGAAAAAAAAAGGCTTAAAACCGATAAGGGAAATACAAGTGGGAGAAAAACCGGGTAAACAACCAAACTGCAGCCCTATTTTAAAGCGGAAATTCACGCAGGTGCAAACCGTCATGAAGGCATTAGTGATAGTTGGTGTGACACTGGCCGAACGAATGGGGAAGAAGGGGGGGGGGGGGGGGGGGGGATGAAAAGCTGCGTTGGCCACGGGTAAAATAGCCACCTTTTTCAAATAGTGTACATTTTCTTTCGCATGTGTGTTTCATTTTATGTGCCCCGTCACTGCTGTTCGCCGAACAAACATTCCCATGTCGGAAACACCACGCTGACGATAAACCAAGCATGATCGTGCTGATATGGTAGCAGATTGTGCAGCGCGTTGCATTCAGCGCTCCCTTTTCCCGGGCAGCGATTGTGCATGTACGGCAGCAAACACGATAAAAACCTTCGTTCGAGTTTTTGTCACTTATTGCAACATTTTCGCTGCAGCTGTGTATTAAAGGGATGGTAAAGCAAAAAGTGGTGAAGCAAAATTTAACAGTGACCCTTTGGGTTGTTGGCAACACACATTGTATTGCAGTGACCGGAGTGGTAAATTAAAAAGCACAGACTCGTAAATAATAAATTTTAATGAGTGAACGAAAATGTTTAAAATTACCGTTCGTACAAGAGTTCGTTCGTTATTGTGCTATAGCACGCTGTATGCAATGGGAGCTACTTTAAAGCATTCATTTTGCTCATTGTATTCGTTTACAAAACAAACATTGTAACCGTTGCTTAGTTTCAGTTTTACTTTCACTATTTTAAGCACTTTATTCCCGAGACAAAACTTCCATCATGATCTTGAAGTACTGGGCGTCTCCATCACTCCATCGTAGTAGTGAACAACCAGGCGTCTCCATCGTTCGCGATTGATCATCAAATTTGTGTCTATTCTTCGTGTTTTTTTTGGCTTGCATCCACTTTTTTTAGCAGCATTATTCAATTCAGTGCGAGTGTTTCGTGTGCTTCCGCTATAGCTGTATCCGGCTTTATTCATTTACCTTTTCCGCCCCGGCCAACGAAACAAACAAAAAGGTTACCTGCCTTCAACGCGTGATGCATCAATTGCAATCGTTCAATCGTTCCACTCATTGTGCAGTGAACCTGGCGAAGAATCCATGGATTTATTTCCACTTACGAATTCGGTTCGTCTGTGCTTTATTTTGCTTTCCATTCCCTGTGCCCGTGCGGCGCTGAATGACTGACGACAACAAAGAAACCTTAACAGAACGGGAACGGATTTATCCTTCCGGTGAACGAAAATGTGTTGGCTCAGTGCCATTTCGGCGCTTGGTGCTGGTTTTCTTCAATTTGAGTTATAGATGTATTTTTTTTCTTCTTTCAATGCATTTTGAACATCGGATTTTGTGGCTTTGAGTTCGAATAAATTTTGCTCGTTTTCTTCGTCGCAAACGTAGAGAGAACTTTAAAGCTACAGAAGAAATAATTCCATGCCGAAAAACTTCAATCTCAAGCCCCTTTGGAAAGGAGCTTGTGACTGCAGGTGAAAGTATCGGAAAGAGTTTGGATTGAGACTCTATTGTTTGGTGGATTAAGATGTTTTATGCGGCATTCCTTTCCGCTGCAAACCTTTCGCAAGTAAAATTATTATTTATTTATCCAAATTACAATTTTATTACGGTTATCTTCGACCGCATTTAAAAGCTTTTTTAATGATACGAGCTGCACCGTGGCGTGGTGTTATTAGAAACAACCAAATTTATATTGAAACTGAATTTATTCTATTGAATCCCACAACAAAGCCAATGCACCGATACTAAAGATTTGTGCTTTAAGAAAGACAGCTAATGAATCATATCCACTACCGCAATTTTCTATCAACTTCTCTTCACTATTTGAACAACGCTCTCTCGTGCGCGCAGAAAAACGTGCTGTGAAATTTTAAAATCCAAGTTTTCAGTTGCTTTCCAGCCATAAAAAATCCTAACACGAAACTAAACGGAAATAGAAATCAATCCATGTGAGTTGATGGGAAACTGTATCGCGTCCTTTCATCGGATGAATTGCTCAAGTGATACACGTGCACCACCGATAGCAAACTTCTTCGCGAGAGCAGTATTTCGCTTGAAACCATCCGTACCAAACTTTTACCAAACGGTTGCGAAGCAATAGTGGCTGTCTTTCAATTGCTAAGGCCTCTTGCCCCCGTACCACCTGTGTGGCTAGTAGTACGCTTGCTAGTTGCATAAGTACTTTTTGCTAGCTTCACTCCCGAGGTGGAAAAAGTTGCTCGAGAACCACTTGAAAGTATCATTTCTCGTATTATTGCTATCGATTTAGCGAATTCCGAAGACGGTGGTGTTCCGTGCATTTTCGAAGCATTTGAACCCATGGAAACGACGGGTACGAGGTTCCAGAAGTCGGTGACTCTACTTGAACGCGCTTGACACGACAGTCGAGGTTGAAAAAAAAATAGCTCATCAGATTTGTGATTCGCCCATCCTCTGTCCTGATTTTTTTTTTTTGCTTTTCCCGCTCATTTTGTCTGGATCATTTCTAGTTCTCTCTGCCTCCGCTAGTCTATTATTTCTTTCCGTGATTTTGGCGTATGGTTTTTTTTGCTATGGCATGCGATTGGTATGTGCTAAAAACTGAACGAAATATTGAGAGACAAACTGAAGCACCGACCAGCCAATAGTTTTATCGATGGTTTCGGCGAGAAGATGGAACCGTCTACCGGTGATACGAGCAGTGAACATGCGATGATTGAATAATAAATTTTAGTAACTCAAGTTGCACGGGGTGCAGCGGTTCTGTATCGGGAAGCGTAGCGAAAGAAAAGTTTTTATGCGAACCGGCGCTATTTGCGTTGACTGTGTGGGCTGTGGGTACGGAATACTTTCCAAATGGAGGAAGGTGCCCGTGTGATGGATGTTCGGGTGAAGCTGACGCAAACGGTGACGTGACGCACCGGTGATGGTTGAGATCGTTGGTTTGGTTTCTTTTTGTTTAGCTTTAGGAAATCAAACAACGACACGATAGCGTGTTCCAGTTGCTGGAGAAAGTTTTTCTTCCTTCGAAGGTGTCCCATTTGCTTGGAAAATGTTGGCATAGTTGAACTGCTCTTAGGAAAATAAGGCTGACGTAGAATGTGAAACTAAGCAAATATCGTATGGTGTTATCTTATAAATGTTTATAAGAAATATACCCGAATATTTAAACATAATTTTACCAATATGCTTCAAAGACCGCTGCTTATGATCATTTAGTGTATATTTCTTATTGTCCAAGCAGGCCATATTGCAATAATGAGATCTATTGAACATTTTCCCTCAGGATTTCATTCCATGGATACTCAAGAAGTGGTGAGAAATTTGATAGTTCTGAGTAAGACTGCTTCCCAAAACCGTTTGGAAGCAAAAAACACGCATTACAAGCTCCTACACAGAAGTACATTAAACTAGGCTCTTTATTATATTTCAACGCTCTCTAATGTCATACCGTGAGCGAAACAAACCCAACTGATAAGTTTCAGCATCCTCCCGGTCATCTGTACAGTACAAGTCGTTCTGCCAGATTCATGGACAAAGGTCGGTCCGACCCAAAGAGATTGATCTCTCGGTACGCTCGGGTTGCCTTGAATGTGTTTTCATTCTGGTGCCGTTTCTACTCATTTTACATCCATTTCTCAATCACCTTCATCACCGTCACCATAATCATCAGCATCGTCATCATCATCATCATCATCGTTGTTGCGAGTAGTGTCTGAAAATGGTGATGCCACTAGTCTTGTTTGGTTTCGCGTCTAGGACGGACCAAGGCGACGTGCCTTGCCGTGCACATCAGTCAACCTTCCCGTAATCAGTCACTGGTGAATGGAACGTAAATTAACCGACCTTCGTCTTCAGTAGCCCTCAACGGTAGCGTTGCGATTGGCCGCTGCATCCTTTACACTATTTTTCCTGCGCTTTTCTTCGCTGTGCGCTGATGAACAAAGAGTGGTAAAGAGTAGAAGAAACGAACCAAAAAAAAACAAAACGAGCTCCATCTATCTACACTCCAGCACTTCATTGAATAGGAAAATAAACACGCTCATGTAGGTTACAATCACGCCGCCTGTCAAGATGCTGCTTCGTTGAAATGCATCGACATCGGTCAAATATTCGTTTCCCAGGAGCGACGTGCAATAGTATGTCACCGTTTTTCGATTTCGTGTAACGGTTTGAACAAAATCAAGCGAAAACCGACACGGTTGACGGGACACGATGTCGTGGAAGATTGATGTTAACATTGGCTGAAGATCGATTCTTTGCTCGTTTGTTACCTCGGTTGTGAGGGTCTGATAAACGATCACGGTCATCAAACCAAACTTTAAAGCCATATTTCTTGACTGAGTTTTGCCTTTAGGACAGAAAAGAAGTTCATAACTGCACTAAGGTCTAGAATACATTTTACAGCCTTAAGAAAACTTGTGTCAAGAATTTATTGTGTCACCTTTACTGCGGGACACCAAAGCTTACAATCTCCTTTCTCCGGCATCCATTTCCCCCCCGCCTTTCGTCGTCGGAAAACTTTATTGAATGTCATCTGCTGACAAATGAGCTGGCTGATGGTTTATGCTAATCGGAAACTCTTTGCTTAGCTTCCACCGTAAAGGTAAGGTGGCTGACACTTGCTACAACTATCCTTAGCCAGGGTATTCGTTTTTTGTCTGCTGCATTCCTTTTGAAGATGGGAAAAAAGAAACTTTTTTTGCGCCCCAAAACGCTGATGCTGCGACGGACCTGGCAACACCTGATCTGCGTTGCTATCGGACGAAACTTTTCCTTGGCAGCTCTATTTTAGCTGTCGTTTTTCTTTTCTTTTAGAGGTTGATGGTAGGAAAACTAAAGAACCCATCTGCTTCGAATGCGCTATCTAGTCGGGGAAAAATGTCTTGTGAAGCTAGTGACTGCAAATAACTACGACAGCGCAAAGAAGCAAAAAAGCTCTAACCCAGAACGGCAGACGGCAGAGCGCGTGATGATGGATGCAGCTCCACCGTGGATGATTCACTTCGACGAGTGGTGAATCCATTTTGCTTGGGGCAACAACAAAAATGCACGCTGCAAGGTAGGCAAACGATTTGGAAATTCGATTAAGTAAAAGTGCTTGAGCGGCTTGCTTCCTTCAGCTGCTTTACATTCTAATCGGTTCCATGTGTCGTCGTCGTCGTCGTTGGGAATGGTTATGGCCGTGACGACGATGATACCGCCGTGCTTGATATTTCCATTCCGTAGCTGTGTACGCCCATTCTCTCTATCTAACTCGCACTCTTTAGACATCGATGAAATCCATCTTTCATTCCGGGACAGCGTAAAGTTCGGTTCCGATCCGAAGGCTCACTCACCGACGAAAGGCACGACGAAAATGATGAAACCGTAAATGATCTATTTGCACTACTCGATTATGGTAATGAGACGAACGGAAGGCAAAAACAGAGACTACCAAGGGTAGTGGCAATGCCATCCGACTGACGCTACCTTTTATTTGGATCGAATTGCTTAATGCAGTGGAAAGCCATTAGATTGATTTCGGTGTTTTCCTTCATTGCAATGTAGTTTTTTTTTTGTGTGTTGGATTTGTTTTGGAATTCATTATCATGTTTAAGTATACCAGGAATCTTAAGGTTGAGTCTTTTAAAGTTCCTATTCCACTAGTGGAAGTCAGTTTTGGAGTATTCTAATTTTAAACTTAAAGTTGATGAGCGAGAAGCAGGATTTTCGCAAAGTGTCTGCTGTTGCTCTCTTTTGCGCACAGCTCAAGCGAATAATATTCCAGACAGTCATAACAATTTGCCTTTTAACGTATCGAGCACACACTAACACACAATTTCACCAGACTTTAAACCGCGTCATACACACCAACGAAGCTTTCAAGGCGCAAAATTGCACCACCGGCAGTGATGTCGCGTTTATATGCACGAGTCGATTGCTTACCATTTTCAAGGAAATTTCCAAACGCAAACGTGGGCTTAGACGTCGACAGCCAGTGGAAATAATTTCCCTCCCGAAGATCACGAACAACACTTGCACTTAGCTAGCTCCCTCAACAATATGGTCGTGTAGTGGTCGTGGCATATGAAACAGTTAGTACGGCACAATGTTGTATTCAAATGGCTCTGACTCGGTCGGTTGGCAGGTTCACTAAAGCTTGGTTGGTGTTTTTCGTCCCGCTTTTGTTTGGTACCTCCTACCTTCTGCAGCCCCGCCGTCGTTGAAATGCTAAACAAGCAATAATAATGCAGCCCGTGAGACTTACAAATGAAAGGCCGCTTTCTCCCGGAACGCGAACCCGGGCACGCCCATTCTCCTTTATGGCTGCCAGTTCAATGTCCCTGGTTCCGTTCGGAAAAGGGGTGTTCCATTTCCACTTGCATGGCTTTCCATCCGGCAGAAGGAAAGCTCACACAACAATGTCGGCCGTGAAAATTGATCTCAACCGGCGAAAGTCGCTCGGGGGAGAAGGACCAGGATCGGGTTTCTGGTGAAAATTGTCCCCAGCTTCATAAGAGGCGGGCCCGGTCCTTTGGCAGCATTATCGAGCGCTCTACTTTTACATCCTTTGTACGCGTCTGTTTGAGTAAGATTCATCGTGACTGAACTTCCCGGAAGGTTGGTGTGTTAATGTTGGTGCGTTTGCAGGGATTCTGAGGGATCATTTCGCTTAACACTGATGAACTTGGCACGATTTTCTTGGTATAGACTTTTTTTTTATTTATTGATCCAGTATTAAGCAAGTTTGTTTATAGTTTAAGGTAATTCATATAACAAAGTGATTGATACGTTAAGGACGCCTAATGGTTGCGCTAATAAGTCAACTTCAAATGTGTAGGTCTAATTGTCTCAAGCCCTCATCTGTTGCACACCCTCAAAGTACCCAGTACAAACCTCACCTCAGATATTCAGATCGAGTGAGTTGGGCAAAACATACATCCTATCTCATCTTCACAGTCCATCCCACAAGCACATCTTCAGTTTGAAGAACTTTCCTTACGGTCCTCACTGTCGTGTGTGGCGGAATACACTGGAGCGTAGAAAAAGAAATGAAATCCGGCCGTTTGCGCTGTGCAACATTCGCTCGAATGCAATTCAGCTGTAGGGAGCATCTCGTCCATGACAGATGGATGATTTGATTGGAGAAAAAATACACATCGGTACGTCAAAGAACGGTCCCAAACAAAATCGTGATAGGACGAGAACCGATGGTAGATGCATTTGATTACACCACTGAACGGAACGGATCGCAATCAGAAGGGGTTGAGAAAAGCGCATTAATGCATGGAAAATTCATGTTGGCTATTGAGGAGTAGTAGCACAACGCACACACAGGACAAAAAAATTGACGTTCGCTTGACTTGTTGTGTTGCTGGGACGAAAAAATCTACCCCACCGGAGAACTCTCACCGGAAGGACGGGAAAGAAATGAAGCGTGCCTTCGACAGGGCATGTCATGGATTTATTCCGTACGCTTCCCCCCTTGTTATGATTGATTGAATACCATGAACATGAACAAGGTTTATTACGGTTCGCCGAACGAAACTGCGACAAAGCGGAAAAGCCGCCGCGATTCGGTGCGCAAAATCTTCCCAGCAGAAGGATTTGTAATGTTCGGTTGGCCGGACAAAAAAAAATTCGTGCCGAAAAAAAAAAGTTATGCTTCCCTTTAGATGGGGCGAGCCAGCCAAGCCAAGGGAAAACAGGATTAAGTTCCGTCGAAGTCGATATTTCCCTAAGAGTTTTTAATTTTTCCCCGTCGCTCGTGGGACGGATAGCGGCTTGCAAAAAGAAGGGACATTTTATGATCCCGGGATGCTATCGTTGGCAAACAAAGCGAAGCATCGGTTGACTGATGGACTACGGTAATTGATAGCGGCGGCAGAAATTTGGAGTCGTTTTTGTCTTCTTTCCTCTGTTTGCCACTTTGGCAAACGCCAAACTAGGTTATTTTCTCGCCCTTCGCTCACCCGGTTACGGATAAATTTGACGAAACTGTCCCTACGTTCCTGCCTGTTAAACGCGTGCAGATTATTCAATTTTGCAGATAATTTTTCAATCAATCTCCCTTCCCAGCTTCCATCCGGAGAGGCTTCCTCTCGTGCTTCCGGGACGCCGATCCGGTCTTGGCCGGATTTCCGGCATTTCACCGTCGAAGCGAAACTCCAACGTGATGAATTAACGTTTATATCCGAGTTAATTAATAATGGCGAAGCGAAATTCCACAGGCCTTGAACGACGACGGCGTCCGGAAAAAAGCTTCTCAAATCTTCGCCTCGCCGGGTCCGTCCACCCCAGTGCAGTGTTAAAGTCGATCAAACCCTCCGAAAGATGACCACGTAGAAAACATGCTGCTGCCCGGGTTCGGATGCTTTTAGGAGAATTAAAATCTGCGCCTTAGCGTCGTGTGGCATGGCATGGACGAATGGCGAGCAGAAGAGAACGGGTCCGAACGAACTTGTCTTCATTTCCTATCCCCTTGCGGAATTTCGCCATTTCTGTGTGCTGTTGTTAAGCGCACGGAAGGCGCAAAAAACAGGCATCTAGCGAAGAAATGACGTTGGTTGTGGCCCAAAATGAAAGTGAAGGCAATCAATCTCTTTCTTAAGGATTGACCGACACGTCGGATGGATGAAATTTTCGTCCGGACATCTGAGGCTGACGAACGCGGTGCGCTGGATTGCAGTATCCTGGGCAGGGATGGATCGTTGGCCGAATGGGGCCCGTCGAGTGTTTTGGGTGAGATTAATTTTTCGCGTCCCAAAGTTCGTTCATTCATTGAACGGCACGCCAAAACGAGGATGGGATTTTTTGTGAAGGCGTTGTTGTTGGAATGGAAACTTCACAAAGTGCTTTAGGCTTGTTTGCTTAGAATTTCTATTGGAGTTCCCAGTTGCAAACATGATTCAGGAATTTAAATCAAGTTTTGTCTATGCAGCTCAAAAATATTTTGAATACGCGGTGCATCTTTAGGTGATTTATTTACAACATCCTCGCACTCAACATTTAATCAATTATGCTCTCAAATGTAGACGCTTTAAGATCGTTTACCACGCCTGCTATGCCGTCCTTTGAAGAGCAAACCAACCAAAATGCGCTTACCACTTCAAACGTCACCTCATCCGACGCTGACAGCTTTATCGCATACACGCCCGAAAGCATCCAGCACCAAACGTCAAACGGTGTACAATTCGATTACAGCTGGAATGCACCCGAGACCACTGCAATCCAAACTGTTGTGCAAACTCTCCGGTGAGAAGGATGTCTTCATTTCTAGCGTCACCTTAGCGTGTCACTCGTGTGTGTGTTTGTGTCTGTGATAACTACCAGACAACGGACGAGTTAAGGTGACAGCATCAGACAGAGCCGGAAAGACGGACCCAACGAACAGGACCAGCGTAGTCGATTCGATAATTAATGAAAATCTTTCCCCCAGCATCCGGTTCCTGGTGACATTCAGGTGGTCGGTCACAACTCTCCTTTCGTCCTTTCGTTCCTCTTGATGAGTTCCTGCTTGGAGTCGGTTGGAGCGCTCAAGTATTTGATGTGGAAATGGTAGTATTCTCCCAAGCTGTCGTCTTGGATGGGATAGGTACACACATATACTCACACATGCCAACAGTGTATGATTAAGTTTAAGTTTCAGCTTCATCAGAACGGGTAAGATCTAACAAAACCACACCCGACTGGGACAGGAAAGTTGGAGTCGAATGAATGGCGCGTTCCAAATACAACCGTCCTGGGAGATATCTTCATACCAAAAGGGGATTACCTGGGAAGAGTGGAATTTTACAGACAAACCTAACTGTAACTCGCTTGGAACTCGAGCGAGAATGTGAGCTTCGGAAAGTAATTCTCGCATACAAATAAATGCTTTGTCAACAACATATTTACCTTAAGGACGGACTGTCTTCGAGCGCAGGTGTGTTTGTTTTGGCCGGAATGATGTTACAGCCGGATATATGGTGTCAACTTGGTGAATGCTTTACTTTGAGTGTGTTCAAGAATGTTTAACTAATGAACTAATGTACGGCAAGCTGTTGGCACCTAGAAATACTTAATTTGAACCTTAATGAGTGTTGCTGTCGTGCAAATTGCATACCTTCAGGCGATAACTATTTTTATGAAAATACCTTATACGTAAGCGCTTAAGCTATATTTAATCGATTTTTTAACTCATTTGGTCACAGTTTTATTATGATCTCCCCATTCAATTCAATAAACCTTCCAGATGTATGCTTTCGTTAAAAAGAAGCAAGCTCACCCCACACCGATTTCTTTGCCTCAACCATAAAGCGTAGAATAAAATCAATTAAAGCTGAATTGAATCGAATTAAACCAAGAGTTTCTTCCTTCATTAGTGCCACCTCGGCCACCGGTCCCGGCCCTGCCCTGACCTATTAATTGCTTCTATATTCATTTATTTATTTTATTTTACCATCCAAACGCCATTCAATCGGTGCACCATTTTCTTCATCGAACGCCTCGAAGCAGGATGGCAGATTTGCTGACCAAAAGAATCGGACAAGCTTTCGATTCGATTAGTCCGTGATTTAAGTTCGGAATGGTTGAAAGCTCCACCACCGAAGAACTGTCTTGATACAGGACACCATCCACATCCGGAAGCGTCCAGCGTGTTTTTTTCTGTACTCCCCAAGAAAAAACCCTACATCACCACCAACCTGGACTCGATTCGCTTCGCTTCATGCCGATGGGCACCGGCATTTGCTGACCTGCTGCCTCCGGAACGAGGCCATCCGATTCGTTTAGCTCGTGCCAGCACTTTGACAGCAGCTGACAGTCTCGCTTTCTTCGTCTCGGTTTCTTCATCGCTGTCTGTGGCTCGGAATGCTTTTTCCTTGTGGTGCATTTGTGGCGTAGCTCACTGTCATTAGCAGTGGTATGGCGTGCCAGCTCAGCCGCGCGATTTCAGCATGGGGTCATTCGATGGCCAGTTCCGTTTGGAAACGGTCGAAGGAATCGAAGCATCGGTGTTACGGATGTTGTACGCAGTCGCTGGGAGTCGCTCATCGTACCGCTATAATTGAATCTAAATTGGATAATAAATAACGACTCACTATCAGGAACTGGCTGCTGATGAAACGGTACCGCACAGCGGTGACTACATCACTCTACTCCCATTTCAGGATGGAGCTTTTTTTTTGTTTGTTTGTTTGTGTTGTTGCCCTTTTGAGCGAGCCCCCTTTCAATCTCGGAAATACTCTTCATTTGCGCTGGTTAGAAATATTATATCTGTTAACCATTGTGCACCCGGATCCGAAAAGAAAAAGGAAAATTAAATCGAACACAAAATCATCAACGCCTCTGCATCCTTCATCCATCGGACGCTGGGGTTCCATGATGGTGTGCGTGTGTTCCTTGAACGCTTTCCTCTGGTTTCTTTCTTCTTGGAAGTATTGATTTTATCCTCTTTTAGTTTTCTTTCGCTCGCTGTCGATATCCAGCAGTCCTTGACTCACAATCACTACACAATACCACTCGATCGATTGGACGTTCAACTCTCTGCCCACATTTTCATATAAATCACATTTTTAATCAAGAGCGGCCCTCATGTAGCGCCGATAAATCTTCTTCGGCTTCGTTTAACACACACTGAATGGCAAGAAATTATTTGATTAATGCTTCTCCAATTGGCAAACGGCACGGGAGCACGGCTGTTAAATGATGTGACTATTTTCCCTCAAAAAGTTGGGTAGGGCGACAGCACAAGCGACCGGTGCGGTTTATAACTTAGCTAAACGATTGCACAATTTGCTGATGGTATAATAAGCTTTGTATTCTCTTTCATTTCAGGTAAGGAATCCCATGAAGACTTTATACGCCTGATGGGTATGATTGAATCCGTAAGTGAATCACCTCGTTTTTATGAACTAAAGACAGGTTGTATCGCTTAAAATTTAGCTACAAAACACTGCACAAATCACGTTGGTTTAGAGACATTTCTTTCTCTAAACCGTGATAGGGCACCTTATCCTGGGTGAGCTCGGCCGATCCGTTGATTGTTATTCCGTCAATCCAAATTAGTATAAGTGTTTTTTGTGAGGGTAGGGTGAGACGTCCACAACCTTGCAACGATGTAATGCGTTATTTATCCAGGGCCTAAGATAGTTTGCCTATGCAACTATCCCTATGCAACTATCTATAAAAACCTCCCAAGCTCATCCATGTCCCTCTTACTCTGTGACCGAGCCATGCAGAGAGACTGTGCTCGTGAGGTAGGATAAGCCCAGTTTTTATTTGTCTAATGTTATCAGATTGCTTATAAATTCATAAAACTTATTCGATTCTTCCATTTTTCCAAAAAAATTAGCAAAACGCGAATATTCAAACCCAGTTCCAGCTGGCTGATCGCACCATGTTTATTCACGGGTCTGAATGCAGCTTATACCTATTTTTTCTGTCTGGTGTATTATGTGAGATCAGCCATCCTCACGCCCTTCTCGATTATGTTTATATATTTTTTCAGTAAATCAAATATCCGGCCGTTTCCTCCCGATAGTATATTTGATTATTCTCGCTATCGTGCCAGCCCACAATTTTCGCTTTTTAATTTGTTTAATATTTCCATATTTTTCTCCTTTTGTGCGCCCAAGTACCTAAAGGACTGGCTGGAACAGCAAGCACCAATAATCAACTTGTGTCTCAGTTCGATATTCATTGATCATTATTTGCGTTCCTTTTTGCTTCCGGACTTGTTCACTTTTGCTGCAACCGTGCTGCTGTATATGATTAAGCCTACCTTATTCCAGCAGGGACAAAACGATTCTGTTGTTTCCTATGTGCACGATATCGAGAAAATAATTGAAATACAATTAAAGTGCAAACACAATCGTGTTCCCTTTCTGTCTGCCATTTTTGCTGCATATTTCAAATGAAAAACAATGTTTCATACAATTGTTTTTTGGGGTTTTTTGTGTGATACGAAGGTAAACAAGTTCGCTTTTTATTTTTGGGTGACTCTCTGGTCCGTTTGTGCCATTGGGGAAATTATGCTGCCGTACCAATCATCGACCGCGTCATACGGACCCACCTCCCGTTCGGTGGCAGACAGAGAATCTGTCAGAACATGATAAAGCGTCGGAGGACACACTTTTCGAGAATGTCAGACCCGTATTGGTAGATTGGCAGGGAGAGCAGGGAGTACCTGTCTGCGAAAAACTATACGACATCGCCTTACTCAAAAGTGACTTATTACCCAATCAAATGCACAAACATTCTCCACACGCGAGAGGCCGTCCGATCCGCTGTCAGCTCGTTACAACACGCGTCTGACGTGACGCTGATCTGCTTATCTGTTCCCGTGTGCTTGACGGGTGCTTGACAAACGCCCCGAAATTGCCCAAATCATGCGCATCACAATCGTAACAAATCCCCATCCCCATCACGAGTGTCTAATAACCGGAAGGCATAACGATGTATTCCCTTGTTGGAATGGTTTGTGGCCGCAAGAGCAGACCTGTCATGTTTGTCCTTCTTGTTGATTGGTGATTTCGTTTTAACAAGTTTCTTATTATTAAAAGATTCAATCACGATTTGCGGGACATCAACTGAGGGATTCATGTCAACGGAAATTGCATACATTTGTGCGCCACATTTCAAATGTTTGGGTTTTTTCCTACAACTGCTTTAAAGCAATTCATTGAATCTAATGATAGAAAAGAATTGGCATGAAAAACTTTTAAATTTAACAATAAAGTTTTCCACACATCATACAATAACTCCAACCCCCCCGTGTGTATAGCTACTACCGATGTGTGTCCCATGATGTGTGTGACACATGCTTTCGACAAATTCCGTTATCCTCTTTGCCACGCATGAGAGCAACCAAAAACCCTTTTTGCTCGCTGCCCGCATCAAAAAGGATGCGGGATAGCCCTTTCCCCCGGTTTTTGGCTTGACCTCCCGGGAGACCGCCGTCAACAGATGCGACATACGGTTGATGAAAAATCCAAATCCCTTTCGAGCCCAATCCACCACGCGTTGGCGTTGGCTGTATTTTGCTGCCTTAGTTATATTTCTGGCTCCACAGCCGGAAGTAACCAATTTCGGTCGTCTTAAGCCGACGTGGGAAGGGTAGTAGTAGTAGTAGTAGATCGGCCGCTTGCTCGTGTCCTAGTGCTCTCGATTTTTTGCCAATGTGTCCCACACCGGAGGGATTTATCACTGTCAGTTCCGGCGCGTTTCACCCGGTGAAACGTACCCTGTAGACAACGGAACTGGGGAAAACCGGACTGGGGGAGGCATCTAAATCCCCAAAAGGTTCATCGTTCGAGGATCGATGAGTATAGAGAGGAACTGTGTGTGTGTGTGCTCTGAGCGGTAGTAGTTGTATTGGAATGTGTCATGTTTTTTTATTTCACTTCTTTAGAATTGCCACACCGAAATGCTGACCTTTCCATTGATGGTGTGTGTGTGTGTGCGTTTTTTATTTCCTTCCTTCCTGCTTTCAAGCGGAAACTCCAACATTCACCAAGGTGCGCATCGTATCGGTCCCTTCGTAAAGTTTCTTATCATATCTCTTCAACCTCCTCCATTCAGGTCATTGAAGCGTACGGAAAAAACCCTGACCGTGTCCTTCCAGCTGTCACAAATGGCGCTCCTGGTGGTAGTGTGACAAAGTAGAAGACGACTGGAAATAGTATCTTGAGAACGGGCGGACGAACTTGGCGCAGCAAACAAACAGGGGAGAAAGAAAACGAACGCTCACCCTAATTCCTGTATGACATATATATGTCAGGGCTGTCAAGCGCAAATGCTCTCCACTCACGAGGCGAATTTATTCTGCCCGTCTGTCCTGGATGGACTGGGCCGACAGGGCCAGGGAAGCCAGAAAATGGGGAAAAGGAAATGGAAGGCACTGTCTGTGGGACCAAGACTCACATAGACATCCACATCTGTGGTAGGTTTGTCATTTTCTGCCCAGCTTGTAAAAAAAACCGGATAGCTTTTATTTTCTTCTATCCTTCATTTGTCTCAAACCAGTACCGTTACAAGGGGATGGATGTGTGCTGTCCTGTTGAAATATGATAAACTACTCACCCATTTCGTAGCCATTTCTGCCTCCTCTTTTTTGTTGGTCTTCATGTTGCATGGTTTGGTAGCATAAGCTTCCATTCCCAATATGCTGCCGAGCGATCGAGAGATGATCCGGTAAAACGATAATAGCCATCGTCCGACTCAAGCTTCTGTCTGGACTTTAGGCTGTGAAAAATTACCACCTGACCTTTGTTTTTTTTTTTCGCTCAATGCTCACTGTTGGGAAAATATTCAAAATTTTCCCCAGCTCAAACAGAACCTACGCACGGTTTGGATGAATACAATCATTGTTTGCAGTTTGTACGTGTGTGGTATATTTTTTCACCAAATGTACTCAATGTTCTCTTGAAACAATGTATTCTTTTTCTATATCGTTTCGCTGGAAAAAAAATAACAGAAAACCACACAGCGCTTGGGTAATTTCAAAAGCACTTTTTTTTTGTTTTGCCAGAAATGAATATTCAATTATGAAAAATCTTTTACCAGCTAAGTTTTTTTTTTTTATTCATAAAGAACGGCCTGGCCTAAGTTTTGTTTTAATAACATCCAAATAAATCCCTTCCATTATCACAAGAATCATAAATATGGAAATCGTTTAATATTCTAACTGAAATTCCAGAATTTAGCACGGTGACTAAGCCGTTTAGTGAGAATTAAAAAAAATCAAAATTTAGTTTTCACGTATGAAATTGAAAATCGAAATTGAGCCTTAATACATTAAAACCTAATAAAAGCCAACTTCTAACCACCAAACAATAGCGATACAAATAAAACACCAGGCGCCTCCATTGGATTGTTTTTTTCCTTTGCACAGAATCAAGTTCCAATTTTCTTTCCTAAAAATTCGTTTACAATGTACGTTTTGTTTTAATTCACATCCTTGCAATACAACCAGTCTATCTTACCTGAACAAAAAAAATCCTGGAAGTAAAATTAAGGAAATCGTTTAATATTTTATCCTCAGGTTCAAATTTTAGCAATACGATAAAAACGTTTTATTGGAATGAATAACGAAAGTTTTAAACGTTAACACCTTATTCAAGTCGTCTTGTTCCCAAGTTTAACCCAACTGCACTACCGAAAACCGAAAACCACCAAACCATAGCGATGCAAATCAAACACCAGGCGTCTCCATTGCATTTGTTGCGATTCTCACGATCAATGCTAACTTCCGGCTGTCAAAACACACATTCATGCGGCACACACAATTGTTGTTGACCCAGCTTCCCGCGTTTGGTGGGGTACCACTTATTTATCTTTATTTTCCGGCCGAATAAAATGTATATTTATGATCTAAACCCAAAACTGCTGCTGGGTTTTGGGGCTCGGGAAGCGAACACAACGAGGCGAACGTGGTTCTGCTGTCAGGAAGGTTTAAGTTCAACGGTGTTTAACGATGTGTTTGCTTTGTGTGAAAAAGCGCGTGCCAACGTGGTGTATACCATTCCAAACCCGTGCCGAGACAGCTTTCCCGTGCTGTCTGTGTTTTGTTTTCTGGATCGAGCGAACGGGAGGAAACTTGTCTTGTAATGCGATATACACAACCGGTTTCCCAGGAAAGGAACTAACGGTATAACCTTCCTTCAAGGAATCGAAATTCAACGTGGGAAGAAAATCTCCCAAGCCACACGTTGAAACCCTCACAGACAAACAAGATGAAGCATTCGCACTGAATATGTGTCTCCGGGCTCGTTATTTATGATCTACGGAGGTGAAATTTTGAACGGTGCTTTCCATGTGGCCCGCCGGTACGTGATTCGGTACGCCTGCCGAGGGATAATGCAAATAAATAATAACTATCAAAACGGAGCACGATTTCGAGGATCGCTTACCACGGAACCGCGCGCCGTACGGTTCCACGAATGAGCTGCACATTAGTGTTTGCCCCCGGAAGGGCATCCCGATTGCATGGCGCTCCAGGTTCCCGTAACGCTCTTCCCCCGGTTAACCGCGTTAACCCTTTCTCGGGTCAGGTGTTTCAACTGCCTTCTGCCCCCTTCTCCATCCCCCCAAAAGCTCATAATTCACGCTTCACGCTAACCTGCATTTAAACAGACAAATATTTATTGGTACATTAACGACCTGCGGGTTACCGCCGGTCCGGGTGTCGCCGTCCGGTACTGTTTCTGTCCCGCCAAAGCAATCCGGAACGTGCGCGATTGCTGTGGATAATTTACGACGACTTTCCGACGGTTCTATCGGTTCTTCCGCTTTCGTGTGCAGGGAGCCGGCTTGTGGGTTTGCTTCTTTCGGTCGGACTGGTTTGCGAGTATATGTTTGGTTTTGTTTTGCTCTGGCTTGCCGCCGTTCACCACGTCAGGAAGGATATCGGTCCTCTTCATGATGACAAAACGCTTTCGATGTGATTCATTTGAGACGAGATAATGGTGGCTGTGGTCGCTTTTCTGCTTGACTTTTGAGTGTTTTTAGTGACGCGAGGATTTTAAAGGCTCTTTTATTTATGTTGTCCAATAGTGTACTGTTTATTCCACAAAATTATCAGACGTATCAATTATTCTTGTCCAACATATCCTCCTTTAACACAGACGTTCACAGAAAGCATTCGCTAATGAAATAATTATGTTTGGACTTCAAATTCGTCTTAACAACCTTGTAACACTCGTCAGCTCGTTGTAAAATTAAGATAAAGTTCAGTCCAGTTCCGGGACTCATTTCCCGGAGGATAAATTAAATTATATGCTGCCGATTTCGACCGGTCCAGTGGTAAAATTTCCCATTATCAATATTGATTAATGAAGTCGGGGAGCCATACCAGACCAGGCTATCCCTGTGTCTGTGGAAAATGGCTAGTGCTCAAATTTAACACCTTCGCCTTGTGCCTTCAAATTTATTTGTCTGTTAATTTCGTGGCCAGTACGCTTCCCCGAAAACCAGGAACCGCTTTCCCCCCTGTTGCCAGAATCTTGAACGGGGTACGGCCAGCATCATCCCGGGTCGGGTTTTTGGAAAATGGGTCACGCTAATGAGAAACATAAAACAAATAGATTGCGATTGTGTACAGGGTTGTGCCTACGCCCGATAGCGCGCCTGGCGCACCACACCACGACGGTCTGCATCGTGTCGGACGAAGGATCACTTCTTCACGCTAACTGTGTAGGGAACTGAACGGACGGCCAACCATGGCCAAAGGCAAACGAACCGGAACGATAAATCGATAGACTGGTTGGTCACCCTACTTTACTCCTCCCCCTCCTCACCTTCGCCGGTGGGTGGTTTCGTGATTTTGCACCTCCGGAAATGGAGTAATTTATCTTCTCGCCACAAAATGCGCTCCATTTCCCTAGCTGGCTCACCTGCTCGGAATGGGAAGCATCTAGTTCACCATCACCATCAGGCATCCGGTGCCGTAACCGATCGATGAGCTGTTTTTCGATCCACCAAAGTGTCCCGCTTCTGGCTAGATGTTTATTAGGGGGTTGGTTTTCCCACACCCTGTTTGGGGTTTCGTTTGGAGGCTTGTTGAATTATTTTATTCATCAAAACCATGGAGATATTTCATCGAATTAAAGCGAATTTCCATTGGGTTTGGGTGACCGAGCCGTTCCAAAACCTAATCGCACCTTTCCGGGCCGTCTAGTACTTCCATTCGTCATGGAGGATTTTTCCTATGCTTAGCCAGTGAAAGATCCCAAGTGCCTACAACAATGACCATAATTGGCTTTCATCGCTCTAAACGATAGCTTAATGTGATTTTACTTATCCCGAACAATGCGCCACTCATTGTGATTCTTCAGCTTACCATGATCCTCGTGGAAGAAAATAGAAAGAGGGAAGCTTTTCAAGTGACGATTTATAACGCAAGGTGACGAGTTTCCGTTGAGGAGAAAATTGAAAAAACAGCACTCTATCACAATTTCTGAACCAAAAAACAAAAAAAAAATACCTCATAGATTTAGCACTAGAAACAAACGCACAGAGCTTCTTTCGTTTGAAGCACGAGAGAAGAAAATCTAATTTATTACCTCAATTATGTGACCGTGGTTTCATGCTCATGTTCTGGTGCCTCTGGCAGTAGCGCGTTACATGGTATAGGCAACGCCACCCAGTTTGCAGTTAATTTTCACAATTAAACCGATAATTGGATGGTGGATGAAGAACACGTAGTGTTTTTTTTCGCTTCGTTTATTAAAATTTTTCCCCCCAGCTTTCGTTCGCCACATTCGGTAAGCGCGTAAGGGATATATGCCCGCGAAGGTTCTGCTGCCACTCATAACTGATCGGTTGACATGATTCATGATTGCGACGCCACCATTCACCGGTCATTGGTGGTGGTCCTCTTTTGTTTGGTGCATACACCCGCGTTCGATGGCCATTAATCATTGGGTAATTACTTTTTGCGCAACTCTGTCTGGTCCGGGAGGTGTAAAACGTCCCAATAGATGCGTCTACAAGTTTGATAAATATTTAAATTAAGCTTAAAATTGTTTAGTGGTACAGAGACTGGTTTGAAAGTCCTGAAGCGAAAAACAATTGAAGACAGTGCATTGAACAATTTGTTGAACTCTTGTAAACAAATTATTTTGAAATTTTTCTTGCTATACAAAATTGCATACTTTCAGGCGTATTAAAATCAAATCACAATCCATTAAACAGACATGTAAATTGTATACTTTCAGGCGTTTAAATATCAAAACACAATCTTTCACACTTGAGAAACAATTTTTTAGAGAAAATTTTTTTGTTAATAAATTTTGCTTCCGAATTATTCAAAATAAATCTATTTAAAAACTTAGAAAATTTCCTCAGTCCAACACGCAATAAAAGTCGATCAGTAAAATCGATAGCAAATTTTGTGACTACCCAATTACTTGCGATAATTTATTGAGTCACGCTTCCCGACTGTTGATAAAACCTCCCATAAGTGGCATGGCGCATTATTCTTACCAACGCATTCATTCAACGGAGACTTCAAGTCTTTAATCAAGCAGAGTTTCTGTTGCACTGATTCCCTTTCCATGGCGCGGTGTGAAAAATAACTCACCTGAAAGCTTCTCTTTAATTTGCATTACACCGTCTCCGTGTCGCTTTTCACCAATCGCAAATGAAAAATGGCGACACAACCCTCCTTCACTGAACCGAACCACAGGTGCTAAGAAGGTGTAATCCGGTGTGAGATTTTGCTTCCCATCGTCCGACAACCTGCCTGCATAGCTTTGAAATTAAGAAAATTACATTAAAAACTCACTCCCGGCTCGCGGGTGCGCTGGGTTGCCACGGTTACCAAGGCACCAGCTCACCCCGGCCGTGCTGAGTAATTTCGTTACCAGCTGACGAAAAAATGAGCTTATTTATTACCATGTGAAGTCGTTTACTGTCTGTGTCGGGTGTTCTTTCTCTCGTTGCCAGAGGTTCTGTTTTTGTTTTCATTTTTTCCAGCTCATCACGGTCGACCGCCCATAATATGGGGCCTGGGTGCTGAATTTATTTTCTGTTTATTCCTTCGTCCGTCCGCCGTTTTGCCTTTGAATATTTTGTTTTGTGTCCCACAGACGATCTTGTCCTTTCTCGTTTTTTATGTCATTTTCGATGTTCTTTCAGCCTGTCGTCTTCAACAGCAGTTTTTGAGCAGTCTCGCTGTTTGTACTTTTTCCGTTCCTTTAGAAGTCTTTCCCTCCCCAAAAGAGCGTACAGAACGAAGCAATGTTCATTGCTAGACCATTGGCTTACTTTCCTTTCCTGCATATCTCATTCAAAATTTAAATTTAATTTAATATCGTTTGAGAAGAGAAGCTCCACCCGGACCAGCTCGGACCAGCTGCGTTTTGCACTGTGTGTACGCTTCTTGTGCTGTACTGTTTGTAGCTCCAGTTTCGGAAACTGCTGTGCGGTGGCTTATCCCAAAAGGAGGCTTACCATACGCCGATATGTGATTAGCCGGGGAGTTTAACTTTCTATGCTCCATTTTTCGCTGGGCCGACCATTTTCTGGCATCCATTCGCAAATGTTTATGGGATGTGAACCATTGCCGGAAGGTAATTCGTTTTCCGTGAGTTTGTTGAGGGCTAGCTTCTGAAAGCGTAGCGGGGCCTTTGATGAAGTTGAGCTTTTTGGTGTATTTGACCGAACGCTCGTTCTCACATTAAAGCTATGGCATCATATCTTTCTAATATTTATTCTATATGAGCAGTAGCAGTTCTGCTTCTTTTATTTGAAATTTAATATTATTTATCTTTTTTCCTTATATATAATATATTTATCTAAAATATTTCCTTATATTATTCCCTCCCGAGGCGGTCCGGTGGCCGAGGCGATAGCGGCGCCGGTCTTCACACGGCAGGGCCGGGGTTCAAATCTCATCTGGACCGCCTCCCCGTACATAAGGCTGACTACTTTTCTACGGGTAAAATTAAGTCACAGAAAGCCAGAAATGGCAGGCCGTGACCTCTCGAGGTTGTAGTGCCAAGAAGAAGAAGATTCCCTCCCGAATTATTTATTTTTTCTTCAATTTCTCAAAAAAATACTACATATTTCTCTAGGCATAAAAGGCTCAGTTTCCATCAAGAACCCCCACCCAGATTCACTTCATCATGCCAAACACGTTCGCAACGTTGCAGCGTAATAGAATTAAAACATGGAAAACAAGCATCCGCCACGTTATCCTTTCAATTCCCCCATTTCTGCCAGTGCCATTGGCTAACGATAACGATAAAACTGGGAAAGTCTGCATCTGACAGAGTTGACTCGTCTGCTTGTTGCCCATCAGCAAGTGATTATCTTTTAATCTATGCCACGCAAAAACAATGTCCTTGCGCGCGTTTTGGCAACTTCACCACGGTTTTGCGTAACAAACTTTTCTTCGGCTGCAAAATAAATCCTTTTCCGGGAGTTATCGCACAAAGTACCAAGGGTTGTTGGTTTAAAGCAAAACCAAAGCTTTTCCCCGAGTTAAGTGGATATTTGCTCTTGGTGCTCGATTTAGAACTTACCGTGTCTGTGCGATGCGGGATTGACTCTTGACACTACTCTGGTTGACTATAGTTTTACGCCCTTCGCTAGCAACTCACGAGAGAGTGTGTTCGGTGAAACATTTTCCAATACCAACACTACAGCAAGCAAAAAAGATTGT
Source organism: Anopheles stephensi (assembly GCF_013141755.1). Taxonomy (NCBI): domain Eukaryota; kingdom Metazoa; phylum Arthropoda; class Insecta; order Diptera; family Culicidae; genus Anopheles; species Anopheles stephensi. The sequence continues at coordinate 61,472,023 of NC_050202.1, read as the reverse complement.
TTCCTAAGACCGCCTAAGCAAAGCGCTAAAGTTTTTAAGCCTTTTCAACGCCCGCGAGAGCAATGCCAAACAAAAATCCCTACCCCAAAACAAATTCCACGCGTAATAACTACGTAATGGATTTTAAATCTTGCCCCGCCCTTTTGAGGAACTCTGTGTTTAGTAGTACGGGAGAGCAAAGTGGAGTGTACAGAAAATTTGAGTTTACCACAAAGCTACGTTCACAGGCACCACACAACAACCCCGGACGGATTGTCTGGTGCCGGCGCTACTTAAGTGAAGCTTTAGAAAATATCTGGGAAATAGCACAAAAGTTGCCAAAAATTCTTCAACCATAACCACCGGTACCGGGTCGTAAACCTGCTAAAGCCTGATCACTCTGGAGCAGGGCCTGCTGGGGAACGAAAAGTTTTCCACGCCACCGGGAGTCTCCTACGAGAGGGTAAAGCGTACCGATTTGTTTATGGAAAGTTACATCCCGCTTAGACGAACGCCTGTTTGAAGAGCTTTTCAAACGAAACAATTTGGCCTCGTTCAATTACACTCTAGTCGATCCTATTCAGACGTTAAAATTCTATTCTAGGATTTCGGAGAAAATTGTGTGTTCCATTTAAAGTGTGTTACCCAAACATCACCTTCGGAGAAGGATTTGTTCCTGCAAATGTAAATAGTATTTAAAATTCACTTTTTAACACACTGCCATTCGCAAGTCCCTTTTCCCGCCAGCACAAACAGGCGCCAGTTGGTGGAAGTGTAATTTGCTTCTTATCCCGATGGAAGTAGCATCACCCCTAATGATGCCTTTTTTTTGGCATGCTGTACAACATTCTTCACCCACAGCGGTTCTCGTGCGATCATTCAAAATCTCCACCACGCGTTACTAATGCTCTGTATTTGTGTGGCACAAATTTTAGCCTGCGTCCGTCAGCATTCGTGCCTCACGGAGGAAACCATTTGTCTTCTCTTTCGGGGCACAATCTGCTACCATCCAAACGAGGAAGTCATCAAATTGAAATAAATTACGTACGCGCGCCACCACTTCACTGTTGGCACTGCTCTGGCCACCTTTTTAAAGCACTCTTTCGTACTTTAAACACGCGGTAATAGCGCCTGCGGCTTTTTGCGCCAGCCAGCGGCTGCTAGACAAAACATCCGATCAGTTCCGTGTGGCCCGTATGTGGCTTTAAACTTTCCATCGCCCAACAAAGTCGGCATGTCGTTCTCCTTTTTTTTGCCAGTAGTTTTGGGCAGTAAGAAAGCAAATGTGCTACAATTCGCCACATTTTTAGCATGTTCCGTGAGGGAAATATTTTAATGTAAACCGGCTGGGTGACTCGTTCGCTCCTGCTCCCCCGAAGGACATCCCCGGATGGAAGGCATGTTTGTTTTGTTCCATACCGCCGCGGGTGAAATAATGACTCGGAAGTGATTTTTCTTTCCTGCTTCACGTGTACAAAAAGAAAACTCCCCCCCCCCCCCCCCACACACACACACACACACACACATCAGAAAATGTGCCCCGATGGCGCTTGTCGCTGGCAGGCAGACATAAAACATTCTACATGCCACCGACGACGGGTTTTTGGGATGGGATGGGGCAGGACATGTTTGCCAAGATAACAACCGCTCACACGGGCACCCGGTGATATGATATGCCCGCGCGCCGGCACGTGCGGCAAACGAGATTTAAATTCATCCATCCTCGCAGCTGCTGGTGACGTGTGATATGGTAAGCGGGAACTCGTCACAGCCCGGCAGAATGGATGCTTGCAGCGTTTAGCAGTGAAGAGCTAAAACGATTTGCAGAACAAAAAAAAAAGCCCATCTTTAAGAGAGTTCCCACCGACCGACTAAGAACTGTGAGACTTTAAGCGTTAAAGGAGCAAAAAAAAGCTGACCGCTAGATGGCGCCTTACGCATTGAGTAGTATTAACGCTTCATGTTAATTATCAGCAGATGGCTCTATCTTCCAGTTTACTTAGCTTTTCGGGACCCGATCGTTCCTCACCTGTCGACGTGCTTTCACACCAATAAATCAACGAACAATGCAAATTAATTAAAAACCCAGTAACACTTAAATCTTTAAGCCCCGGTAATAGCAATCCACCATGCGGGCCATAGGTTGTGTTTATGTGTGCTGCACCGCCACCAAAACAGTACTAACAATTGTTAAAACATTCACCACGGTACTAAAACCATTCCCATAAAACCGTTCGTTCTTCTGTAGTTTTTGCCCACCATTTGAGCCTGCCACTTGCTCGCGAGCCTGTACTGTGGTGGAATGTTGTTTCCTCGAATGTATTATTTATTTTAAGCGCCATTTCCCGCGCCGCAGTGTGGCTTTTGCTTTCTTTTTTCTCACTTGGCAAGAAAAATAAACCCCCCCTTCGTGACCATAAGGGAAAAGCTTTCGCTTGGCATCCGCCGGCCAACTTTGTTTAGAAAAATATTCCACGGAATTCGCGAGATGAAATTCCATTTCATCTATCGTCGTCGTGCTGGAAGCGGAAGAACACCGGTACACCACAAGAGTTCTGCATGTAAGAGCGAACTCTGAGTTTCGTTGGGGTCTGGAATGAAAAACAAAAAAAATGCCCATCCAAACATGTACAAAGAGAAAAAAAAGGAAAACAGAACAGAAAGAACAGTACGGTACAAAGCAAACCAGACCTGGACCGGGCAAAGAAAAAAAGAACCGAACCAGTCAACAACTAACCTGCCCGGTGGGGATTTGCTATGGTGGAAAAATATTTATTCGATGTTCTGGTAGGCAGCAGCGGCACCCGATGGACGACGGGCAGGAACGCAAACATAACGCAGCACATTCACGCACACGCACACACGCAAAAAAAAGGCCAACAACGAGAGGAAAGAAATTTGTGCTGCCATTTTCACTCAGCGGTAGCACCATTTCGGGGTACGTAAGACGAAAGAAAGCCTTAGCGAGCATGGACCTAGACATCATCGGATCCTTCGAGAGGAGCAAAAGAAGCAGCGAGGGGGGGGGGGGCGCTACCAGTTTTCTTCGCCATTTTTTCCCAAAACAGAGCTTCTACTCTACTTGAGAGTGCGTGGGAAATTTCCCCAGGTTCGTACCTTTTGAGGGTTAGAACGCTCCGAATGGACCAAAGTCCTTTTTTCTTTACTTGAGCCCCGATGCTTGGTGGACTCCTACGGGAAGGGGAGAGGCTTCCGGCCCGAAACGCGTGCTTGCATAATTTGCTTATATCTTCGTTAATTTTTCATACACCAGAACAGAACGTCCGCGCCCACCTCCGCTTCGTTCCCACTCAGTCCACTCCAAAGCCTCACAGATGATTGCGACGATGATGCGCGCTGATGATGACGATTATGCTCAACGTTCTGTTGGTTCGGTTTGGTTTGCGAGGGGTGTGTGGGCGTATTATCCCGTAAACGTTACCCACCAAGTGTCCATCTTTGGCGTTAACTCCATTACATGTTCACTTTCCCTTTTTGAAAAGTCACTCGAACGCTACGGGACACGAACAATACCCTGGGGGGGTCGGACGAGATTTCATCTCTTGATTAGATGAGATGTGCAACCAAATGAATGTTGTGAACACGTACTGGAATGTGAGCAGCTGAAGTAAGGCATCAACGTTGCTAATGCTTATTTAACTTTACTTTTGGGTTTGAGAAGAAGGATTTAAGCAAATAGATAGTGTGTCCTTGGCATTAAAAATTTAGTTCCACAGTCTCTGTCGTGGCTTAATTAATTATTCCTTTAAGATATTGGGACATTGGGAAGCTGACCTTTCGGGGAGTTTTTACACTATTTGACTATTTCTGAAGCACATGGAACAAAAATAGTTGTATTCCTTACTTATCGCTCGCTCGATGACCCTCGATACCACTCACGGGCTAGTCGTCTACCAATCCCACGCCTTCTATGATCGTGTGGACGGCCTTAAAGGATTTTAAGTGGTAGGTCGTCCGGTGTCATTCTCGTGACATGACCCGAACCTGACGTGTATTATTTGCTGCGGCTCAATCATTGTCCTTCCACACATATACAGGGCCAAAAATGCTTCTGAGTAGCTTCATCTCGAACGCGACTAAGAAGGTTTCATCAGTTTTGGACAGAGTCCAGGTCTCAGAGGTGTATGTGAGTGCTAGAACTGTGAATGCTCTACACTTTTCATATCTGGTGGAGAAGTTTTCTGAGGCTGTGGTATGACCGGTTGGTAGCCAGCACCCTTGCGCGTAGCTCGCCGACTATGTTGTTGTTGGTGCTGACTTTCGAACCCCGGATAGGAGAAGTTTTGGACGACTTCAGAAGCTTCGGGCACCTTTAAAGTTATTCAATAATATTTCGATATATTAATATTTCTGACCAAGTTACCAAGTCTGAATAGTTAGTTCGAATGCCCGAAAGTTAGTCTAAATGGTTACCAACGTATTCCAATGCGATTAGAAGTCCTACCGGATCAAAGAATGATACTGGAACAATTATTTAAGCTTTTAAATTTATAGTATCGAAATAAAATTAGCATAAACTTCAAAGTAGCTGCAGGTAATTGTACGTAAAACACTCTACAATTTCGATCATCTGATCTGCATCCTCAACTGTAATAAACATCTTCTCCACGCACTCGCCGTACCTAGCCGTATGTTTATCGTTGTCAAGGAAGGACACCCATACCGAAACCAAAACCTACGCAATCCATTTTGCTTCGATGCGCTCCATCAAAAACCATCCCACTAGAGAGAGAGAGAGAGAGAGATACGTGCCATTTACCGTCACGCGAGTGCGTCATTACGGCATCCATTAGTATCCGCAATGCTCAGTAGTTTAGCCAGATCACCCACAAATAGTGCTCGCTATCTTTCTCGACACCTTTTGCCGCTGAAAACCCGTTTCACTAACGACGATTTCCTTCTATTCTCTTTCTTTTCCGTCTCTTCCACCAGGTATGTAAGACGGCGTTCCGCTCGTTCTCGTGAAGAAAAAGATCAATTAACTTCTGGCGTCACCATCACCCGTACGTGTGTCTGAAGAGCCTTACAGCTTCGTGTGAGTGCGCCGGATAAAGGTTGTAAATCTCAGCGTAAAGATGAACGGTGGTGGCACAGATTGCAACGATTCCATTGCGTGAGTACCGTCCGTTTAATTCCACATTGCGACTAGCAAACCGGGCGCGGTCGTAAAACCTGACATTGTACGCATGAGTTTCATGCACATCCTCGGAAGGCTTTCTCCGGATAATAGCTACTTTCGCCTTATCCAGGAAGGACAAACTCTGCCTCATAAAGGTGATGCAACACATCATTACCAGTGCTGCCTGAGTGAGGTGAGGATTACAGGAAATCTGATCCCTTAAACTTCGCCCCAACATTCATTCGTCAGCCTCGGTTTCACTGCCTCGGTTTGAGCTGTACAAGAGTTGAAGAGGTGGAACTCCTTTGAGCGTTTATCTAGCCATTTCTTTCTTCCCGGAGAAGGCTTTCCATTTCCCAATTGTTCGCTTATTGTTGTTCCATTAATAGACTTCCTCGGTAGGGCCGCTATTGTTGTTTGAACAGAGCGTCCTCCGACTAGTGGGCCTTGCAAAGTCTAGCAAGGTGGATAATTTATCCCGTTTGTTTGATGGCACGAGCCACACCCGCTTGTTCTTTTCGTAGCCACCAGGGTACTGTTAACTGGAAAATCAAGACAATGGTGGGCAGTACCGGACGGTTGTACAAACTCTCACAAAACCATCCTTTGAAGACATTTCAAATGGAATAGCACAGACACACACACACAGCATGTTCTGAGCTCGCTTAATGTAGCACTGAAGAAAAACTCCTTCTAATTAGGGGCTGCTCTTATTTAACCACACGAGCAGCATTTTTCATTATCGAAACAATGGCTTCCAGGTATTGTTAAAAGGCGGCCCATGCACGCCACTTGTTGGAGAAATCATTTTCCTCCGATTTTTTGGTTTCTTGCCACGGAAAACAAACCACAAACCTCCAGGCTTCTTCAGGGGGAATCAAACTTTAGTGGCACGTTTTACGACTGCACCTTGCAGATTTCGAGTGTGTGTTTGCGGTAAATATCACCTCATGGCACGCACCGTTTTCCCAAAAAACTACCGCTAAACAAATCCCATATTGGGAGGGCTTCCTGCTTCCGATTGCGAAGACATTTTATTTGTTTATTATTAATTCACCTACTTTATGTGACGCAATTGCGTGTCGATACGATGACGCCGGGCTATGTATGTGTGTGTGTGTATTTGTTGATTTATTATAATGCTCAGCTAGGACCATTTTCCTTTCTATCGAGTGAGGATCAATACTCTATCGTGTGGTTTATTTCGCAACCTAATCAAACACTTGCACCACGCTGTGAAAAACAACGGAAATGCGAAGTGACAGCCGAGTGAGTGAACACGCTTGTGGTGAGATTTTAATGGGCTCAATATGCCGGAAAAACAAGCACATCCGACAAAAGCGTTGTGGAGGTTTCTTGGAATATTTAATTTAGCTCGGCTTACGGCTTTACTCACAAGCTATCGTGCGGATTGAGGTCGCTCTGTGATGCGTGGAAGGTCCTTAAGCGGAATAGTTATCTACAAGGAGCAAACTCTTTCGCTCAACGTGCTATAGATTCTAGAAATTGTCCCACAGTTTAGCTAAAACAGTAATTAATTTAAGGGAATTTAGACCGGGACATAGGCGGAGAAGTAATAAGACAGCTAGCTTTCAATGTTTGTTTAATTACGGGCGTACGGATTTCGAGGTAATATCATGTACATGCTAGCAATTTCTGGTGACTCCAACAGCTCTGGCGATGATCTGATGCGCTGCTCCATTATCCACGTATTAAGCTCGTTGGTTAAAACCCGGCCTATCCTTCCACGGCGCCACGTGGCTTTAAAACTCGAATTAAACTTTCAACGCTTTTGGGCCCCGATAAAACACTGCTCGCTTTCTCCCCCAAGTCGTCTATCTCATCGGATAGTGTCTTTAGTGCCACCTTTCGTTTCATAGCGGAAGAAAATCGGACTACTTCCTGCTCGGAGCCCCGATTCCCATTACAATGCCACCATCGGGGCAATAATGTGATGAATCTCGGCGGACGATAAAAAGGTACCGCCGGGACATGGTGGTCGTTCTAAGGCCAGTGAAATCGCTATCAGCGATGGAAATAAATCTTTCCAGTGTAGCTCCCGTGCTTCCATGCGCACCGGTGGAGCACAAGCCATGTATCCCAACGCCCGAATGTATACTATCCTGGCGACGAGAACTCGTTTTGAAGGGTTCCTGAAGATCGGCCCCAACGAAGAAAGCAGCAGCAGCAGCAGAAAAAATACAATTGTGACGTAGTTATGCCACACATTAAACAACCAACCGGCCACTGCTTGCCGTGTTGTTATCCGGACTCTTGTTTCCTTCCTCGTTCGCTCGTTGCTCGTTGCTACCCCACCGCTTGTCGGGTTCTCCCACGGGGATTAGTGGCCTGGAATCAGCGTCTGGAGGTCAATAAAAATCCCGGGCGATCAAAACAACGTCAAACGTCACCTGAACGCTGCCGAGTATCTCTCGGCGTACCGATGGAAATAATAGGCTCCGGTCGGGAGTCACCGTGTACGACGTAGCCGGACCCTCGGAAAAGCTGTACGAAACTACGACCATTCCGAGCGGTCGGTTTTTATGACGCTTGCATCTGGGAAGCGTTTCCATTTCGGTTTATCTCGGTACGCTCCGGTGGCGATTTATGATTTACTCTTCCCCGCGGTCTGCTGCTCCCGCCTGTACTCCGGGGGAAAACGGGGTACTAAGGGTTGCCTTAGAACTAACTCCCTGCAGAAGGGCGAAGAAATCTCTCCGGGTGTTAAGGGAGACCTTTATTATAATTTTTGGTGTGCCAGTGTACGACCCAGACTTCCTTCCGGACCGAACGAACGAAGCAGCGCGCCCCATCCACACACCCCTCTCTCTCTCTCTCTAACCGCCCCGTCTAATACGCCATCCCTTTTTTCCCACTGGTCGACGTGCCGGCGAAAGATTGCAACAACAACGGCACACAGTGCAATAAAGCAAGATTACGCTAAGCATTGGCCGTTTGCTGTAATGAAAATGAACAATAAAATTCCCATTACGATTACGCGCCCGTGTATACAGCCGCCCGCGTAGTCAGGGCGACGGTGTCGGCTTGCTGAGTGTCTAAAAATTGAAACATTTGCATTCGGGTAGGTGGTTAGGTGGTACTTTATGGGACGAAATGGTATAGATATGTCCCGTTTTTATCGTGAACCCCGGCCGACTCAGCACCGGAAGCTTAAAGCAAACCATAAAAGAAAGTGCAGCTGAACGAACGAAGTTTCAAACTCATTTTTCCATCGAGCCCCCCTGCCCGAAAGTGGGGAACAAATATGTTCCCAACAAAGTAAAACCACACTCAATGAAGTTAAACAAAAAGAGAAAAAAACAACCACTCAACAATTCCACCGAAAGTGACAAAAGTTTTTCCGTTTTTAAGAACGGAACACACTTAAACGCGCAAACTGCTGGCAAAGATAAAAATGCACTTTTTGACGACAAACTTTCCTACCCGGGGATATGAAGGAAAAAAAACACCGTGTCGCGTGGATGGTTGGATGTTTTGCTGTGGCACAAAATGGGACAAACTTTAGCTTCGAAATGGCGGAGAGTAGTCATTAAAGCGTGCTTGGCTCCTTCACATTGATAGCCACCGTAGCCACACGATCGCCCATAATCCTGATGGCTGAGCTGCTTCACCGTCTTCTCAGAGGGGAGAGATTCTTCGTTGGGGAGCTTCTGGGAGCTTCTTTTTGTTTCGTTGATTCGATTTGACTGGTGCAATATTCGATATCGTTATGGTTGTTTTTTTTGTGTGTGTGTTGGCCTGCACGCACTTCTGCTAGGCACTTCGTGAGGAGCCATTTTCTTCTGGGAGGAGGGGTTGGTTTATTGTTTCATTGGCACCCTGGAACAATGCGAAAATATGGATCAAACTTACTTCGCAGATATGTTTATTTGTACTTTTATGGTTTTATAAAATTGTAGTTCAAAGAAGAGACTAAAATATTGTCAGCAAAATACTGGGTGTGTCAACACGGCGTCAAGCCGTCAAGTCATACTAGAATTATAAATAAATAAAATAAAATGCTGTGGATAGAGAAGTTTGGGGCGACCCGGAGGCCGTGGGGATAAAGGATGCCGGTCTTCACACGGCAGAACCGTTGTTCAAATCCAATCCAGACCGGCTCATAGCGTCCGTAGTGACCGTCTGTAGTGTCAAACAAGAAGAAGATGCATTCAGTCGTTTCTTCTTATTCTGATTCGTTTCATAGTTCTTTCTGATAATATTAATTACCAATTTTTGACCACTTAAGCGCCACTATTGCTTCGATATAACAGTGATTCGACCGCTTCAAGGACCTGGAAAATCTGAAGACGGGAACGAAACCCGTAAGCTGTCAAACGATTTCGAAACGCGCGGACGATGGACAAAGTTTGGGCCGCACTAGGGAGAGAGAGCGAGAGAGACAAAAAAACAAAACCTCCATTCCGAAACATAAAAGTGAAGTAAAGTTTGCCAAGATATGATAAAACGAAATGCTAACCGTGCTATGGCTATTGGCGTTCGGCGCACCAGACACGCGGACCAGAACCATTTCGTTGTTATCGGGTGGGTGAGTGTATTTGTGAAGCGTTTTAATGCCTTTTTTTCGCTGTTTATCTTTTGTTCTCCATCTCTCTCTCTCACACACACACTCTTTGTCATCTTCCTTCTTTTTTTTTGTTGCGAAAAATGAAAAGGCAGGAGCAATGTTAAAAATTTAAAAACCTTCCCTTATGCGCTTTCGCGCTATAATATTTGGGACATTAAAAAATCGTCCAGCGTTTTACGACGTGCGGAAGTGCAGTTCCGAGTGAAGGTTGTTGAGTTGTTTTCCGTGGTTGTTTTTTTGTCCAATGCTGCTTTTGCAATATGCATTAAACGTGAGGCGCAGAATGTAAACTTCATCAAACGCTCAACCATTACACGAAGGCGCTGTGATGAACTTTGGCCGGAAATGTTTCGTGTTTTTTACTAGTAGCTCTTGCTTTCTTGCAGGTTATCAGCACGATAGATTGATTGGAAAAGGACATTGATTGGTTTTTACGGCCAGTAAAATGTTTCGCCAAGTATTTCCTTAAATTTTAAAGGAATATATCTCCAGGAGATTTTACCATTTGCTTGTCGTATGGTAAGCGTAAGCGCTACTTTATTTTTCATCAGAATTCAACTACGCACAGGAAAAAACGATCTATAATTATAGCGGGTCAGTAAACAGCACACAAACTTGTTTAATTACTATCTACCGTTCAATGCCCCCACGCCAAGCATGTCGTATCCAACATCAACCAAGGCCATTGATGGCCAACTCCCTTGACGTCCGCACCCAACTTCCATCTCTCCCCTACTACAAGAAGACGGTAACGTCTACTTGGCACGCGAATTTCGCATTATTTTGGACGATATTTTAAGATGAATTACGCGTTGTGATGGGGGAGGGCCTCATCCCCAAGGAAAGGAAACCGGTGGTCTTTCTTTGTAGCCTCTTTCCGGTGCTTACATTAAATGATTAGCTGCCAGTTCGATTAGGTACGACGTGTTACTCACTGGTGCGGGGAGTCAAAGCCGTCGGGTTTTGTTGCCTGATGCCCGAGAAATACTCTGGAGATGGGTGAGAATTTTGTTGAGCAGGACCGGTTGCGAATGCGGAGATTAACTCAATTTGACAGTTGCCGACTGGCCCGAGGGATAGCCGACTGTTGCGGGTTGGTAAATTATTTAGCATCCATTTTCGGATAGCTGCTGCCTTTGGGTTGGATTTCATCAATTTACACAATACTCCGGGACATGACACTTAATGCTCAGAATGATCCTTGAAGCCTTCAAACAGAAATACTACGATAGACCACCAAGACAAGCCCCAAAGTTCCTATGAACTCCAAGAACACCTCCTCGAAAGTTACCAAAGGTTAACATTTTCCCCGAAAAAACAACTGTCCAACGATTTCACGATTCCGCAGAGAGGCACATAATTTGCGTGCATATAATTTCACTTCCCCGTAGTAATAGTGGTGGCTTATGCGCGCTATTCTGGGCCTCACCACTTACCCACTTGATGCCATTAATCAACGGTGAATTGTGCAAACTAATGCTAGGGTTATGGTCGGAAGGTCATCCTCCCGGCACGAAAGGAGGGGGGGGGGCGAAGGTATGCAAACCTAGTTTTCACCGCCCATCCCCCTTCCTTTCCCACCCTGGCGGAGAGGGGTCAGGATAATCGGCCACTGTAATGCGAAACCCGTGTGTCGTCGGAATTATGCAAATCACGACCCGGGGTAACGGAAATTAAAGTACCGGGTTAAAGTTTCTTTTCTTTCGGGAAGGGGGAGCAGGCAAACTAATTGAAGGTGGCATCTGGGTGGGTGGATGTGGTGGCCAGTGCTTGGACTCGGTGGGCTGGCCGGCGCATGTACGACATGATTTATGTTGGATTAGTGCCGGATGAACTGTGTGATGAAGGGCGGGAGTTTTACGGCTGGTGCTACGGGGGGGGGGGGGGGGGGAGTTAGCGAATAGTTAATGAAATATCTGCGAATTAACACGATCGAGATGATTAATTAGCGAACAAAGGAGCGTTCCGGGTCGCCGGACCTACCCGGCCCCAATCTAGCGTCAGTGTCGTGCGAAACTAGTTTAACTTTTGTGTGCTGGAAGTCGACCGGTTGGGAGTTCACGGGAGTATATTATTCGTATTTGAAGGAATTTAAAGAGTGAATGAGGTTTAGTATTCGGGTTAAATTACTTTTAACACTTATTATTTATATTTATAGTTAGACGGCTTGGCGCCGTATTGACAACACCGCGTGTGTTGACGAATACAAGTACAAATAAATTAACAAGGCATTTCCTCCCTGTTAAATGCCTTGTTAATTTTTGTTAATTTTTGTGAATTTGTAAAAGTCAACACATGCGGTGTTGACAATACGGCGTCAAGCCGTAATCCTAAAAATAAATAAAAATAAAAATTTCCTCCCTGTTATTCTGCCTTATCCCGGGCATGCTCGGTTGTCGGTGTGTGGAGATTGCAGTATGGTATCATGTCTATTGTGGAGGTTGTGACACTTTTAACACTTATTATGTTTAATTTTCGCTTAAATAAAACACAGAAATAGTTTTAAAAAATACTTTTTTGATTAAAAAGCAATTCAATGATTGAGAAAAAAGTAAAAGAGGAGTCATTAGGCCAAATTTAGTATTAAAATCGCATTCTATTGCATGCATGGGGAAATTTCCCTCAATCGGACACTATCGATGAAAATCGCCTTAAATTATGCAATACGCATGGCATACTAATTTTATTCCAACTTCTTCTAGACTTTAATTCTTTTACTTTTTTATCCTGAAATTCCAGTTTAGATTTTTTTTTGTGGGAATGACCTGGTCGTATTGCTTCTTATTTTAAATAAATTGACTTAACAGAAAAGAAATGAATGTTTAAAAAATCTTTTTTTGATAAAATTTGTTCCCTATAAATCCATTAAATATTTAAGATAAGATCAATAAAGCTGCAAGAACGCTAAAATTAGGTCTAAATTAGGCTGCAAGAACGCTAAAAAAAGATAAAATTAATTGCATAAATTAAATTTTATGCAAAAACATTTTCCACAAATCAGCAAGACTGCGTAATTTCCCTTAATGTATTACAAAATTTACAATGGATGTCCGCTCATTAGCCATCTCGATGGTTTAAGTTAGCAAATATAGCATAACTTATTCATTAACTTCTTCTTCTTCCTTGGCCCTATACAACCTCGAAAGATCTCGGTCTGCCAATTCTGGCTTTCTGTGAATTGATTTTACGGTCTTGATGAGTTTTAAACCCCCGTCCTGTCGTGTGTAGACCGGCACCGTTATCGCCTCGGCCATCGAACCTGATTTTACGGTCTTGATGGGTTTTGAACCCCGGTCCCGTCGTGTGAAGACCGGCGCCGTTATCGCCTCGGCCATCAAACCTGCATTAACTACTCTTATAAAAATAGCATTCTATATCAGATATGTACATATTTAAAAGAGGACGCTATCACTATACAGCGCCCACAATTATGCAATTCGCATGTCAAAAGCACTTTACCCGATCAGCAAGACTAGGATTTATGTAATCAGCCCCTGAATTCATTATAAAACGTACACTGGCTTAAAAGTGGCGTTGATTATAAATTGTATAAATGCTACCACTGCACACACACACACACAAAAAACCGAGCTTATCCTTTCCCCGTCTCGGTCCCAGATCAAGGTATTTTATCGCAAATATGAGAACGGTAGAAATCAACCCCGAGTGGAAAGCTTTTAAGTCGAATCACCTTCAAACGGTGTGCCCACCCCTAACCCCCTTATCACAATGCAAAAACCGCAGCCGCATGTTTGAACACGCTCAGCAACAAAAAGAAAGCTATTCAGCAACTACAACTCATTTCTATTTCTGCTACTGCTGCTGCTGGTGCTGCTATTTGCTGGCCCAGAGAACATGCTTTACCATGCGCCAACCACTCCCAACCCACCCTCTCGGTTTCCGGTTCGCAGACTCAGTGTCGTTGATTTTCATAATCCTTCCATAACTTGTGCTTTTGCAGCACTAATTAGCATTTTGCCGTTTTCAAACCGTCATGTAATCAATTATGTTTACAAAGCACTCCTTTTGCTTTGCCTTCTGGTGTTTCGACCCCGCTTGTTCGTTCACCATTTTAAAAGCAACCAACCAAGTTCCTTAGCACATGGAGTCCATCATCAGCACAACTTCCTCGCCAACTGTTGTACGGGGCCAACATTTTGTAACGCAACTGATTTGAAAAAGCATCCTTCGGTTTGCAGGACTCGCGGCCGTATGTGCCATGAAGCTATCCGATTCCCTTTGCTTGACCCCTCTTGACATCCGACATTCTTCCTGTTTCGCTTGAAGCTTTCGCACCACCCCTCCATCGCCCCGGTCAAGCCCGTTAATGAGCCAGTGTTTCCTGGGTGGGCAAGCCAAAAAAAAAAGGGTGCCAACGGTTTCAATGGCAGAATTCCATTCCTGCTAAAACTTTTACTACATGGCTGGACGGGGGTTTCGCTTTGCCTCGTTTGTCCCTCATTTGGATGCGCTAGGGCGTGGTGTAACCCGCCCACCAGCCGGCCATCGCATCGCAAAATCCTGAAATCATTTTTAATCTTTACTAATAAATTCAGTACTTTATTACTGAAGCCAGTCGGTAGCCGGTCGGTCGGTCGGTCGGTCCATTCGCTTTACTGCGCTCGATTAGAGAACTGGAAATAGCATCGAAGGAAGCGGGAGAAAGCGAATGAGTGGGAAAAAATCTAGGGAAGTAAAGGCCAACCGGGTCAGAGCAGCTTTTTCCACGCATTTTGATTCCATTTTCCATTCCAGTCTATACGATATCCCGGTCGGTGAGGACAAAAAAACTTCCCCCCAAAGAGCGAGTGGCTTTGAATGGACAGTTGGATAATTTTCCGCTCTAAAGCTGTTCCCGTTTTCCCACACCAAAGCCCACAAACTGACCTGAACGCACGAGAAAAGCCTTTTAGCTGAACGCTTCCGGTGCTTCCTTATCATTCCAGTGTATAGGCAAATAAATACCTACCCGGAAATGGACACAGAGCATGCCCCGGAATCTCAGCTTCTGTGAATGGCTTCCCGACAGTGTCGCTCGTTTTGAAGCATGCCATCAATGGACGCATCCATGGTGACACGAAATGAAGCGAATTCTATTGTTGCAATAAAATGGCCCACAGGGAGCAACTATTGCTGATTCACCTTTTAAAAACGCGGTGCATCAAAAGCGTTATATTTTGTGCAGTGACTTTATTGTCTCTTTGTTCTGTACCATTTTTCCTACACGCATCCTCTTTTCAATTAATGCACCACGGAGCTGATGATGATGATGATGCTGATGGGTTCTGCCATAAAGCTTTTAACCGTTCAGCAGTAGTAATAGCGGCAGCAGTAGCTCAGTCAACCGTGTTGGTTGATATAAAGGGCGATAAGGGAACGATTAATTGCATACCCGAAGCTACTGGATGCAGTTGATCACGGATGGATTAAATAAAATCCTTTCATCGGAGGAATTATATTTTTCCCATTGGATAAAACGCTTTTATGGTGCGATGCCTGCTGCCCGTGGGAGCAGTGATACTATTTTAGCTCACGGTTATCACATAAAATTTCAGATACATGTGCACAGCGCATCCAGACGAGAATTTAATTTAAAATATTAATTGGTTCAGTTTCGTCATAAAATACAGCATCAATTTTATTTGATGCAACTTAAAATCAAACTTTAAGATACAAATTTACTGCTTATTAAACCCGTTTTTCTCCAACCTCAAACGCTTCGAGACAAATTCACTTCATTCTTCACCGGAATGGGCGCGTGCTTTAGAAAACAGCTCACCCCATTAACCACCCTCCACAGATTGGCGATTGATCGTTCGCTTTGAAGCGATTGCATTCAATCGCTTTACCCTGCTAGTGATAAGGCCAGACCCCCCTCCCGAGGGTAAATCCACACGACGATGAAGTATCAAAACAGACCCATGAATTGCTCAAACTATCCTCTGGTTTTTTGTGAGTGGACGGAATAGTTTCCATTCGACAAAAGTACGGTCGGAATTCATCACGTTACGGTCCATCATTAGTGTCGTTAGTGATTGCGATTAATCTTTCCGGCACGGCACACACACATCGCTCGCTCGGTGAGGTTCAAAAATCGATTGATCGCTTCCGGGACCAACAAGTCGAAGAAAGTAGTAGAGGGCCCAATTTGAGTGCCAAAGAGTACATCGGAGGTTTCCCCCCCCCCCCCCCACTTCAAGATCCCGCACCGATACGATCCTCCAACGGGTAACGGATCTTTATTGCTTACTCACAACCTTTCCTATTAATTTTTCACTCTCTAGGCACTGTTGGCAGCCAGCCTACTCAGATCGATCGATGGCGGTTGCTATAGAAAGGAGCAGAAGAAACCATGGAAACAGAACATCTCACCACGATGAATTGGAAAATTTCTACACGCAACTTTTTCTTACCCCATACCGAGCACTACGGAACGGAAGCGTTAAGCGAAAGCTACCTTTTGCCTATTCACTTCGGGTTCAGCAATTGATGTAAAAGATTCCTCCATTTGGTGAAAAATGGATTCGCTGAACGTTGGGAGAGAGAAATTGAAAAAGTGGAGGGCTGTGTGCAACGAACGAAACAAAACAACAACTAAAAAAACGCCTTTCTGGGAAACTTTCTGCTCCTCTCAAGTGAGACGACCCTTGCGAGATTGGCTGCAGCAGAAAAGGGAGGATAGGAAAACGGTTGGCTGCTATTGAAAAATGAGATGAAAAACAACTTCGAAAGACAAGCCCTTTCGTCGTGTCCAGCGCGCCTAGAGTTCAGAACGGTTCTTCGCGTAGTCATAGTTCCGTATCTGTTATCTTTAAGGAAGGAACGGGAAAGACATACACAAACACACACACAGAAACACAGAGACCAGAGTGTACGGAAAAGTCTGTGAACAGTTTTGCTCGAGTCACGGGACCGTTTCAATTGCATCGCGCAGCTGGGCAACGGAGTAATAAATGAATTACATCTTCGTGATTGTTGCACTTGGCGTGCTACGTCCACCAGGGAGTTGGACACGTGCTTTCTTCAGCTCGAGAGGTTCCTCGGCAGCAACCCAGGGAATGACCATCGAATCTAAAACAATCTTTCAATGCGTTGCACATCACCAAGCTGAAACGGGTGGTGCACGTGTTGCGCTGGTGTTCACGTTTTTGTGTTCACCCGGGTGACCCATGTGCGATCATATTTTTTCCGGCAGAAGCGTGATGTAATCGCGTGTTTTTTTTTATTTCACTCACGGTTAGAAACATTTCCTGGCGACCCGGGAGCTACCTACTACGTTCAGATCTTTGCTGACAATCCGTAACAAATAGCACGGGTTTCAAAACCGTTGGCCAGAGGAGCGGTTCAGTTGGAATAAATCCTCGTGCCTTGGGAAGCATTGAAAAATGTGACGAAAAACCACTCGATGTGTGTGCATAAAAACATGTGTTTTTATGATCGTATGTTGTTAAATGGTAAGTATTAAGCGGGATGGAAAAATAAGTTCGCTGTTTTCTGAGTAATGAAAAGCTTTCACGTTTGACGGTGACTGATGGTTGATCCTTCCAAAGGGTTTTGTTTGATTTTGGCAACCTTTCGTTAAATGGGTGGATATTATTTTTGCGCTCTTGATCTTGATAAATTTCCACGCGTTTTTAGGTGTGATATGAGTGATTTGAAGTGCTAAGACCAATGGAGGACCATTTTTTAAAACGAAGATACGATCCTTGAACGGACCTTTACTAAGGGCATAATGGTATTAAAATGCTTTTTAATGTTTTAGAAACAATATCCCGGTACATTTTTATTATAAAAAAGTGTTGAAACAGTAAACAATCGTTTGAAAAGCTAGATTCTTAAAGATTCTTCAGCATATCTAATGATGCCGATTTCACTTTGTTTGGCGTAATTAAAAAGTAAAACATCCGCTTTTGTGACATTAAATAATCTATGAATTTCCTTTTTTTATTCATTGGGAAGGGAGCCTAGGTGTATTGCTGTCCTTTCTTGAATATGAAAATATAAAGCGGTCCAAAGGCACTATATGGCGTGGGTTTTTTACTGAAAAGGTCTAGGTCAAAGGCTGATCGCAGACTATATAGTTATAGCAGCCCTGTGATTGTCAAATGATCATAGCTTCGTTGATTTGGGAAACGAAACTCGGAGATTTCGACTGGAATTCTCTGGACTTATTCACTAGAATTCATCTGACCACCATTAGATTCCCTAGATATGCTGGAATCATGGTGATATCTTGTAGGATAAAAGTATGTCGATGAATCAGCCACTTTCCAAGAACTAAGGCTTGAGTCACAGCCCCATCGTATAGTTTATTACGCATGGGTCTGTCAGATATAAAATGGGATTTGACAGACGCCCTTCCTAACGAAATGATCTTTAAAAAATTGCCAAAAAGCTTGATTAGGACCCTATTTTAATTAAAAATTCCTGAAACCGACCTTTGTTGTATCCCCCTAACCTGGTGCGCCGGGTTTAAAGGGTGGCCCGGTGGTACAGGCGACAACGGCGCCGACTTTCATACAGCGGGATCGGGGTTCAAATCGCATACGGACCGTTCCTCCGCAATGAAGACTGATTGTGCAACTACGTGGTATCTTTAAGTCTAGTACGCTACCAATGGCAGGTATGACCTAAGAGGTCGTTAGGCCAAAGAAAAAGAAGAAGAAGAATCTGATGAGTTATTAGAAACAGTAACACGCTGAAAACTTATCAACCATTTTATTGGACTTAACTCTTTTACTTATCTAAACAAACACACCATAAAGCCCGTTTCGATGCCAAGTTCAATTCTACCCAACCACTAACGAATGCAAAAAACTTTAAGCCTCAAAAAGCTCAACAATATGCAAATCTTAAAGCTCAACCCTACCACCACAACCGAACCGGTACCGGGCAGGAGAGACAGCAGACAATCCACCAAGGACACAACACACCCCCTTATTCGCCTTCTTTTCTTACAGCTCAACTTTTTCCATCATAAATCGTGAACGCACGGACGAAACTTTTACCCCCCCGCCAATGCAATAGATAATGGAAAATATGTCTCTGTCGCTTCGTGTCGCACGGTTACACCCCTACCATTACCTTCCTTTCTTTCCCCGCACTTGTGAGTCACTCGCCAAAAGAGCGGACGTGGTTGGCTCTTGATCCATTCTTCCTTCGCTTCGGGAAAGACGGATGAGTAGCGCTTTGTTTTTATTGGATAAAATATGCATGAGCTCCCTGTATCGCTTCCGGGTGGCCGCAGTAGCATCATCCGGCGAAATGAGTCCCGTGTGCACGCATGGAGAAGATGGTACGGGGCGAAAACTAACATCACTTTAGTTCTTCTAGCCCGAACCAAAACATGTCACAGTTGGAAGCGGGGTCGGGCAAAATTATTTTATTGTTTCAAACAATCATCATCGGTGTTAACCGCACGGAAAACATCACGATTGTTCCGGTGAAACTTTGCGCTCGTTTATAGTGGGAAATGTTTATATTTTCTTGCGATGGGAAGCAGACAGCTCTCTCATCCCGGTGAGCTAAAAACTCTAAAGCTAATCAAATTTGTTTCAAACCAAGCACAACAAATCACGCTTAACGGGTTGTCCTTTGCCCAATCAGCAATCCCCATTCATTTATTGCGCCCAAGAAACTCTGACGATAATAAATATATTCAAAATTATCTTACCCGGAACTCGATACGCTATGGAAATGGAAAAAGCGGATTTTAAATAGAAATAAAGCATAAAGAAATTTGTCTTCTCGCAAAGTTTGTAACCCCGTCTTTCGGTGCCTGTAAGACCGTGCGAACAAAGACGGCCCCCTTCTTCTCGCGTCTACGTCTTACAACGTTACATCCCTTCAAGCATCATGCGACGGGATGCATACAATAGCGAGTCCTCTGGTTGCATTTTGCTCCACATACGTTAGCTCCCTATAAGTAGGTTCATGTTTGTCTTGTACAGCAATTTTCCTGAACCATATCAAACCCACCATAACCACCACCGCCAAAGATTCGCGAAACATTCGAAGAAGCGAAAGACTAGACTTCCTCATCGTTCCTTGCGCTGGAGATCTGCTGCCACATACGTACGCGGGATTTTTCATGTCTTGCTCAATGTCAACATGTTCCCATGGTGGTGAGCCGGCCCGGAATAAATGGCGTTACATGAGGCGTTACATGCATCGCAGCAGCATGGCCATAATTGTGTTGGAAAGCGCATCGTCACGGGTCCTTTCCTTGAGTTCCCTTCCGGGAGCACCTGCCAAGCAAAGCCATCCTTCTTCTTTATTGGAATGTCGAGTTGGTGGAAAATTGGGTCACATCCGAATGGGACCAGGTCCCAATTTTGGAAAAAAGGGTAATCTAATGGAAATTCTCTGCCTTCGGTGCAGTGTCCTTTGTTGCGCGTCGAGTTCCAGGAATTTGGAACAAACGCAGGTACTAACGAATTCCTTACATTGTAATGTATTTCTTAGCGTTTGTGATTCTTGTGCAACTGTATAGAAGAGTTTCGCTTCAAAAGATGAGTTATCAAAACTTTTACTTACTAATGTTAAGCACCTCCTTGAACACTCTCAGAGTAAATGATCTTCGCAATTACTTTTATTTTCCAATTATAACTGAATGTCCTCAAACCCTTAAAGTACCCCAGCAGCACACCAAAAGATGGGCCTCACTCAATTGCTCCCTGCAAATCAATATCAACAAGTGCGCCGACGTTGACAAAAGCCTTCCAAATTGCCCAACGAATCAGCATTTTCGCCACATTCGCAATGGGCAGGCCGGGAAAAAATGGTTTGTCGCCCCCGGTTTCGGTTTTGCTTCGCCGCACAATTTAGTCACGCTTCCAGCAGTTCGACACCGTCCACACAAACCCGTGTCTGCGGGTACAATAAAATTTGATGGTAGATAAAATTCGATACCGCGCGCCGTCTCGCACATCGTCGCACAAGCACAGAAAAATCTGCGAAAAATCAATCCACCGGTAACCGTCGAGTGTCAAGCCTGAACCGACAATCAATAGCCGAATAATAGGGCCGATTTTTTGCTTGGGCGAGGGGGGTGGGGGCGGCACAACAAAAGCGTACCACACAACAAAGAAGAACGCTTTGAACGCGGTTCCCTCTTTTTTTGCTCGAACATCCTTAGTCCTTGCGAAGTGTGTACTTGCGTGGCCTATCCCACGTGCCGTCTTTTGTGCACCGATCACCATTACGGGCAGCTTCTTCGGTGGTGATTCCTCACCATCACAGGGCACAGGGTTTGCGGACACGAGTGGGCGTCGAAAACGAAATATTTCCCAACGCCCGAAACCACATGGAGACG
The DNA here is from genome assembly GCF_013141755.1 of Anopheles stephensi. Lineage (NCBI taxonomy): Eukaryota > Metazoa > Arthropoda > Insecta > Diptera > Culicidae > Anopheles > Anopheles stephensi. Next base: position 61,451,002 of record NC_050202.1, on the reverse strand, counting down.
CCCGGTGTTTCACTTCGTTGGGGGAGCCGATTCGATTCGGATTCGCATGAAAATAGATTTACCTGCCCCTCGTTAGGCTGATTGTGCTCATCCCGTTCCGTATCCATTGACGATGGGTACGAAACTCCCACGGCGGCCCACGGCACAGCTTACCACAACAACAAAAGGTCGTCACGTGGGGCACCCTTAGCGGCACTTGAATTTTCCACGTTTTCCACGCACCCAGTACAGTCTGTGGAAGGAAAATTAAAGACGAAGAAACTTTGTGTGAATGGGAATGTGCCTGTGTGTGTGTGTGTGTGCAAGAAAGAGTGCACAATACACGTCGCCGTTCTTGCGGGCGTAAGTGCTCACAGCATTGGGGACGGAAGAGATCGCAAACAGACACCAAGTGAATTAAATTTATCAAATTGTAGCTTGTACTGTTTGATTTCATCGCTGTAAATGGGGTGAATGGGAAAACGCAGAAAAAGAGAGGGCCAGAGTGAGAGAGAGACTGCAACGGGAATAAGAATGTTCTTGCCTGCAGCATAAAAAAGATTTTCTTTCACCCCTATTGCGCCCCATCGAGCGAGAATTCAGTAGCTCCTGAAAGGGGGGAAATATTCCCGGAGCAACGGTTGCCATGGTTGCATGATTTCTACCTACAGCGAATCTACAGCAAAGGTAGGCTGGCTCTTCTTATGTTTCGTTCACGTTGCCCACAGCAACAAGAGAATGATGTTGAGCGATGTACATATAGCATTGCGAGCTGATGGGGTTTTCTTTGTGTGAGAAGGAAAGCAAAGTTTGCTGTGTTTTCGACCACTTGTTGAAGTTTCAAGATGAACGAGTGAGAACTTTCTCTGGGGAAATAACTTAATTAGAAGTAGAAGTATTTTCGCCCGGTGCCCTTGGATGCCATGGACGAGGTGTAAAAAGCACTCGAATTTATTACAAGGCAGGTTTTTAAGGCAGTTTTTGGTCAAAATTTACTTCTGCTACAATTCTCTCGAATTCAAACAGTCTATTTTTGAGGGTATCATAAGCTAGCCGTGGTACTTATCAAATTGAAGCTTGTATATTATTCTTCGAGAAAGTATCTTTCCTCTCCATTTCTTCTTTTTTTAGCACTTAACCTCGAGAGGGCTTAGTCTGCAATTTCTGGCAGTCTTCACTTAGATAGCTTCCACGAACTGGTAAAAGTGGTCTCGATGAGGTCTGCTCCAGGTCCCTCATCATGCTTTTACTCTTTTTTTTATTAAAGTGGCCTTAGCCTTGCTTACTTTTAAGTCATCCTTTACGTAGGGAATATTTACTAAAATTCTGTTAAATGATGTACAAACACATTGATACGCCCCTATACATAAGAGCTTGAAATTACACACATCCAGGTACACCCTTTAGAACAGCACAACATTCAACCCCAGTTTGTCTTGTTTGCTTTCACCCCATCGTTATTAACTGCCGCCGTGTTTACTTAACGAAAATTGGATTCAGTTCCAGCTGGATTTACCACCACCACACACACAGGTACACAACGCGACAAAAAAGAACCCTCCCAAAAGTATCCACCTTTAATGCGAGAACCTTCACCAACAAACAGCTCCCATTTCCCAACAACAACAACAATCGGTGAGCCTGTTTTGTCTTCGGCGTCACTGTCGTTCATCCATCATCTTGGCAGCTTTACCCGTCGCGCCATAGGTGCCAGAAAAACCCCAAGTGCTCAAAACCTGGCGTCCCCCTTACTTTTTGTATTACCATTACTTAGAATCTATGCCGCACGGGTGGGGCTTTACGGCTGCCAAAACCCCATCCGTATGAAGCCGTCGCTCATATTTTGCAGCGGGTAAGAATGGCGAGGCTCTAGAACGTTCCGCGAGAAGATTTTCCTGTGAAGCCTCCCTGAAGCCATTTTTCGTACCCCAGGCCTTTCGTAACCCTCCCCCCGCCTGGAACAAACGGAAGGGAAGACATTTATCAAAATAGATTTTCACCAACCGTGCGCGCGGGTTTCTGTGTTGGAGTTCTTTTATCGAGTTCGGAAAACCAGCTTCCAGCGCAAATCGTATCGCGCTTTTCCCCCATTTCGACATGCCTTAATGATATGCCAACATACAGCCCCACGCGCACTCACACACTTTCTCGTTTTGGAGCTGGCTCAATCGTCAGCCGTTTCTGTAGGGCATTCATTTAAACATTGTTTTCCTTCACCCATAACCGAATTGCTGTGTGTGGAGGTGAGGGGGGGAGAGAGGGCTTGTTAACGAAATGGAAAATAAGCGCCCGGATGTATGAAAAGAGCAATGCCGAGCGCGAGGAGAAGGCGATGGTTGAGAAATTGTTCCATCCTTGGTACAGCGATTTCATGCCCGCAATCGATTTGCGAACACTCGGATTCGGTGAATTCCATTCGAAGCAAAAGTAATGCAAAGGAATCAATCAATTTATGGAACGACCCTGTATTTGATGGGAAAAATTATAATTCCATAGTTTAACAGTTAGTTTAAAAAATTTTCCACCCTTTTTTTGTAAACCTCAATCAAGCGCTTTTCATCTTTAACCAGTCAGTAACCACCTTTTTCCATGCTTTAATGTGCCTTTTTTACATCAAACTTTGCTTCAGATTTTTTCCTTTGAATTTTCCAACACTTTCGCACATCACCTCTCCCTCTTTTTTTAGCCTTCCCAACAAGCGAACGATCATTAAATTATCGGTTGATTGAATTAGACCTTGGTTACGGGGAACGAAGTTTTCCCGCTCAGCTCAGTTGCTCTGATTTTTCTCGCAACCGTGTTTTCCTACAGATTTTACGCTATTGCTGCTATAAAATGGGGGTTTGCAGTGGGATGCAAAAAAAATCCGATCGATTTGCTCGTCCGATAAACCGGAAATTCTTTCACTTAAGGTAGACTTGGCAGTAGCGGATATACATAAGCAAGGGAAGGAAATACTGACACGTTTTCCTCGTAATTTCACCAGCTTGGTTCGCAAAATGTTTAACGGTGGTGAAGGTGAACCGGAGCTTGAAGTGAGCTACAAATAATTACATTTCGTACCAACGGCACCTTTCCGTCGCAATGCCCCCGAAGCTGTTTAGTTTTGCGTGCGATACCTTATTTTTGCTCGCGTCCTAACCTGACCCGTAGGAGGAGTTGTGTACATACTCAGCCGAATAGCGACCTGTTGACCGCAAATTCAAAGTACCGGAAAATTGATGAACGATGAGGGCAGTGAAGGCCAATATTTGTGTATTTGGAATGGAAGCAACGTAGCCAGTTTTACAAGCGAAGGAACCAGCATAACACCTTAGCCGGATAACTAAAGTCAAAGAAGCTAGAAATGGATTTTTAAATCTTTCGTTGGAATACCTCCAAAGCCATTTCCCAGCTATATCTACCATATGAAAATTTTCTAAAAGCTTCAAAATTAGTCTCTCTGCCATTTTGCTTAATCCCTTGGAATACACTTAAAAACGGAAATCCCAACCCTAATCGCCTTGCCCTACTGAAGCCTCTGTTTTTTAATAATGCTCAACGCCACACAATCCGTTCATCCAGCAAAGCTTTCACATTTGCACAATTCTCGACTCGCTTTTTTTTTCGGCAAACCACATTTCCCACAAGGCCCCTTTTTATTAAATCATTCCCGACATTTCCGGACACGTTTGGCTGGCTGCAACTCCGAACACCATCCCCGTCCGGCTCACTCTAATGACGATCGTTCCTTATTTCCTGCTAAGGTTATGTTTTTCTTTTTTGTTCAGCGCTCGACCGTTTTTCGGATGCCGATTGTTTCTACACTCGTGTCCCAGCGCGCCCAAAAGTCCCAAGCAGCCAACCACCCAATCCAGACCAATCCGGTCCGTAACGGTGGATTCCCGGGCAAGTGTCTGAGGGGTACACCATGATCATTAGTTTGTATTTTCTCACTGGCGCCGATGTGGCTTTTGCGTCTCATTTGAATCCGAAACGTTCGTTAACGCGTCCTTCTTCGTTTCGGAATGAACACACGCCCAGCGTCGGGTTCTGTGTGGGTTCCGGTGCATTCTGCCAGCCGTGTGATGCGATTGTTGAAAGTCGCAATTGGTTGGTTGTAGCCGAAAATATCCTAGCTGTCGCTGCCGGGCGGGAAAGTTGTTCACGAAACGAAATTTTAATTAGCACTAATTGCCGTCATCAACAACTGGCTGCCTGGTGGTCGACGAGCGAAAGTAGTCCGCTCCGGCCAGAAGGTAACAGCAGGGCTGTTGTCGGTCAGGCGTCGACCAACAACGAAAACGGCCAGCAAGATCGGCTCATTGTGAAGCGAACGGTCGGGCTAAAGTCGATGCTTTCGAAGTTCGTAAATTGACAAATCTCTCGGTGGAATCTTGCTGCCCAAACTTTTCCATCACTTAATTACAGATGGATGTGGGAAAAATGAGGCTACACAGTGGTATGAAGATATGGAGATTTGATGCTATAGCGGGGCTAATGAGAGTCGAGGATAAAACAAAGTATAAAAATGTCATTGACAGTGATTAGGTCATGCAACTTTATTAGTCATTATAAAAACAAGTATTTTTATTCAACTTCATAACGAAAACACTGATAAAAAAGTCTTCTCGTGCACCGTCTATCGAGACGTTGCTCAAAAAATGCCGCAGAACGTACCATACAGCAGCGCCATCTATCCGTCAAAGTTCGTAACTCTACCGATATAAACATCGCCGCTTAGCAGTGGCACATTTCATCGAATCAAAATTCGTCCAAAAATCGTATATTTTATTTTTACCGATCCTGTTATAGAAAATTTGTTCTTTTTTCCTATTAAAACACAATAACTTGTTACTAATTCTTCTATTTTCTATTCTTTTTCCCAGCTCTCCGAACTGGAGCAGCGCGTTATCGAAGCCGAAGAACGAGCCGATGAGGCTGAAGACAAGGTAGGTTTGCAATATTTATTTACTAAAAAATATCGATAGGGTGTGGAAATGTCGTAGAAAACAGCCCGTTAGATAAATCCGCCCGACTTCTTTTTCCTAGACATCCTTCTCCATTCACCCTACCCAATCGCCATGCATTGATTTATTTGATGTGATTAAAAGCAAACACAGCACAAAATAAACATACATAAAAGAAATCGAAAATCGATAGGGAAACAGTTCCAACGGAGGGGTTGGAAATTTGTCAAATTCGGCGTTTCTCATTATACAAAGAGCAGTATTTTCATAAATTATGCCCTAAAGAAGGGTAAATGGCAATTGTTTAGTCAAATAAAGTAATAATTTATTTTATAATGTCCTTACAATACTTCCTAATCCTGTCCTCTAGTCCTAACCAAACAGCAAAGTTTTACACCGATTTTCCTTATTATCCTTTACCAAGTGGTTTTTGTCTCGGCTAATTTCCCAATGCAAAGCTTCACAGCTCTCTCAGAAAAGCTTCTTCCTTCCAGCAGGATAAACCAACCCTTAGCGAAAAGCTAAGCTGCAAGCTTTTTACCGTTTCGCTGTCAAATTTGACGTCTCATCGTTGTCAACTACAGTTCAATGTACTGTTGCCCCGTTCACCCACAGCCACCTCTCCAGTCCTATCGCCAGGATTGGCGATGCATTTTCCGCATGCGCAAATGTGTGGAAAGCAACGGGCAGACATCACAACTACCAGCTCGGCTACGCAAGACGAACACACTGCCGCAAAAGGCCTATTTTCTCACCATCACACACACACACAAACACAAATTCAAAGAACTGTCTAAAAGGAGGAAAATCTTCCACTTAACAGGGAGAAAGGAAACTCCAGGTTGAATCACCTTCAATTGAGAGGGTTGAATGAGACGTAGCATAGGACTCAAATGTTCTTTAGGCAAGAACGTCTCCTAAACAATAATTTAAATCGATTTCCCTCGTCATACACGTGCATCTTATGGACGCGGTCACCACCGTGAAGCATGCATTAGCAAACGAGAGTCCTTTTTTCCTTGAGCCACCCAACCTAACCCCCTACCGACCGCATGTTGACACTCGCCTTCATTTTCCGCACGAGCTGTATGTGTGAGTGCAAAGTCACACACTCTTACACACCGCGTTTTCCCCCGTACATACACACACACACACTCGCGCGCGTACACGCCGCCACTACAAACGCGCAACGACAATCGAAGGAAGGAAACAACGTTTGGTTGGTTTCGTCGTCTCGCGTTTTTTGACGGGCGAAAAGTGTATGTGTGTTTTTTATTTTTACACAAAACGGGTACGCATTTGGCCGACAGAAAGTGTTAAAGCATTTTTGGCTTCTCTACCCATTTTTAGCGATAACGGACTGTTTGTGTGCGAGTTTAGTTTTTCCTGGATCGAACGAAAACAGGACGACACGCTAGGACGAGATTTAGGGCTCCCAGTTCTCGGTGGCGTCGCGTTAGGCCGTACGAAGCAACGCTTCCACGAACTCCGTGTTGGTTGTGTCCCTGTGTGATGGAGTCAAGATATTATTTCGTGGTACAGTGTAATGGGAAACCAGTGATATAAGAATCATTTTAGGCTGGCCAAGTGTACCAGGACCAACCAAAAACAATCGCGATTTTGTTTGGTGTAATGCGGCTCAATATTCTTCTAGATACTGGATTATAAGTGACTTCTGGTGCATTTTTACATTAAAACCCTTCTTAAAAGTTCCATTTGTTACAATATCCTGGCAAGTGTTTTCTTATCTCTCATCCGACGCGTGTCGGAATCCTTCCACGTCTGTGTGTACACACGAATGTGTCTGTAAGTGTCAGTGTGCGTCTGCTTACGTGTGTGTGTATGATCGATTGCGCAAACACAGGAGTACACAGTCGGGTACACGGGTGCCACTTCTACTTGTGCGAAAAACCTTGAGGAAGTAATAAAAACTCCTTTACCTTAAATCGATAACCAGCATCACGCCAAACGGGAGGCTTGTGCTTCAGGTTTGATGCTCGGAAACATACGGCACGCATGCCGATCCTGCCGTGGTCTGCCCTTTCCTAGGGCAGGATGGGTTATGAAAGTGTCGTCCGGTTCTTTCCTTTTGGGAAGCGAGCGATGTTTCGTCTATGTTTTCATCTCCGCCTGGCCGTTTCCTTCCCTGGGGACGAGAGCAATGGAAATGAGCTTAGAGTAACAGAGTTAGCGGAGAATACGAGAGAGAGAGAGTGAGATAGCAATGTTTCTTGGTACTGTCTGTTCTGTGAATCTTCAAAGATTATATCGTTTTCGTAGTGTTAAAAATAAAATTTTCACAGTGTTAGAAAATAAATTAAAAGTAAAAATTCATACCAAACTTTAGGTGAACAAAACTAAAAAAAAATACATTCAAAAAGCTTTTAATCTATTAAACGATTTGTATAAAAGGTCCCTCTTTGTGTGATGTTCGACATTCAGTAGGAAGAATTTTCAAGTCAATTAAATCCATTTTTACCACAATTTTGTGCGCCTAGTGTCCACCAGTGCAAGTGTTGTGTTGATACGTAGTGTACCACCATCAACGCGCTCCAAAATCTCCCACGATCTCCCTCACAGCTGCAACAGCAGCAGCAGTCAACAACTGCTCAGCACACGAGCACCAACACCAACATCACAAAATGTCGCAGGATCTATGAGATAAGGTAAACGACTTACGGGAACCGCTGCCGCTATTATCAAACGATATTATGATGTATGATCATTGTGTGTGTGAATGCCCAGAGGTCACTGGAGACGGCTTTCAGCCATAAGGCTAGACATTTTTTGGGGTTCTGTTGATGGTGTTACGTCCCAATCCCCGGTATCGCGTGGTGGAGCCACGCAGATTAACACGCTCTCTTGCAGCCTTGACCTACATACTAATTATCCGATGTCGGTTTATGACAGGCAGCAGAAGCGTGTGTGCGCCCTGGGTGGGATCTTTGAATGTAAACAGACAGAGATCGATTTCTCGAACCCTTACATAATGCGCACGAACTGAAAGAGGCTCACCTATCGATTACTTAGCAACAAGAACTAGTTCCGAACCAAACTATAGACACCCTGCAGCTGAAAGAAAAGAAATGAAAGCCTCAGTTTTCACCTGACTCAGCTTCCGTCTACTTTCTTCTAAGCTATAGTCCATAGCAATGTGTCTGTTCCGAGAAGGTATTGCTGTGAAGGAACTTTCAACACGGAATGTATCCCCCCCTCTTTCGTCGGTATTTCTCGTCGCCCGGTAAAAGTTTTGTCCTTCTCAAGTGCATTTTTCTCCAATCCCTTTGACAAAGTTTATTGCCACTGGGTAAATCGAATGGAATGTCTACACATTTCCAGCATGCTCACCAAACTGCTGCTGGTGCGCGTTTATCGAACTTGCCCCGTACCCCGTATCCGCTCCTGAAGAGTTGAGAGCTCACTTTCGTCGAAATTCAATTTTGTTTTGGTGCAGAAAGGAAATGATAGAACCTCGGCGTTGGTGAACGTACTGGCAACTTTTGGTCGTCCGCCTGCTTTGGCTTCCTTTCACACTAGTTTGCTTAAGTTAAACCGTTATAGGTGCTTATTTTCGTTTTAACGTTCAAAGTGTGTATGTGTGTGTGTGTTGTGTGCCCGTCTTTTGGAAACAAATCGACCGAAAGTTCAGATGTCACAGACAAACTCTAATGGAACGTTCCTTCTTGGTGGGATGATGTGTGTGGAGTTGGCTGAACATTGTTTGGAAAGTTTTCCCCCTTTTCTGCAGTTGTTACACATTTTACATATTAAATATCGCTTAAGTTTGCCTATTGCTTTTGTTAGATCAATAAAGCTGGGCACTTTGCGCGGCACATGAGTTCAATCTTCAATCCACTAAATGGTAAACGGAAAAACATGTCAATAGTTGGTCCCAACCCTAATCCACAGAAAGGTCTATTCGATTTGTTTTCGACAAACACCGGCTCTATTCATCATTCTTCGTCCAGCATCACCCGGCATAACAGCAACACTTTGGTTGAGCAACATAACAAGTTTATCAGTACGCCAGTGGGGCCCATGTTCAAAATTTGGCTACCCATCACACCCTCTAGCGGATGGCCAGACACTCGCCCCGCGCACGATACGCACCGTAGAAAACAAACGCCACAGAACTTGGTGTAGCGAAACTGGCGAGACACTTGAAAATCTCGCCCAAAACCTAGACAGCAGCAGTGCTCACTTGAAGCCGGTTGGCAGACGTGTCGGCAGGCCTCCCACGGTCGTCGACGGTGGCGACGCAAAATGTTGGCCGACAGCCAGACTGGCCACTTTGGCGACGCAAAAACGACCGGCATGCTGGATGCCATATATAGAGAATAACTCCATGTTCGGGGGTGGGGGGCGGGTGTCTTCAAAGTTGTTCCCGTATCCCGGATCCTTGAGCCAAGCAGGAACGAAACCGAATTATGTATGCATCATCATCATTTTGTGCTCCATCATGTTTTTTCTTGGGCCACAGCTTTAGGGTTACTAGTGGCCAATACTGTCAGGTTAACTTTAATTCGCAAAATTTCTAGCATCAACTGCTATCGGATGGATTCGGACAGATTCTCATCTCATTTCCCCTATCAACGATCAAGGATCAAAGCCTACTTGAGGTCCAATCGCTGTTGACACGTTCGCTCTCCCCTTCTTGTTTACAATGATATTCAACACAGTAGCTTTTCCCTTTTTAATTAAAACCTGTTTTCCCGCTACCCCTCATACACGGGGCGGAAAAATCAATTTCAGCTTCGATCGATAATTAAATCCCCAATCATCCATTCCTCGGGGGAGGGGGTTGTACACCAAATTTTATGGGGAAAAATATTTTCATCTCAATTTTCAAACGGCTTAAAGCGTGTCCTGTCAGTGAAAATTTTCATCCACGTCATTCACCACTCCGGCTTCTGACACGAGGGGCTGGTAATAATTTTAATTTCCTCACCCATCTTTCCGATCGTTTAATCGTCCGCGTCCGAGTGGTGCAACCAGTCCAAAAAGGGCGCACACACACTCGCGCACACGATTGCGAAAAACGTTTCACATCTCTATTGCAACGTCATTTTCGAGATGAATCGTCGGAAAAACCCATACCCATTTTCGCGCCTTCGACAGTCCTTGGGGTTCAGGCGGGGGGGGGGGGTGGTCGGTGGCAAAGCATGACCAAACAAAAACACATGCAGTGAAAATGTCTGTCCATTGCTAACGAACCCCAACGAATTTCCCCAGCAAGACGAACTGGATCAAATTATTGTGTGTACGTGTGTATGTGTCTCTGCTAATGAAAATTCACCCGCAACATCAAGCATCGCGGTTTGGCCGTAAGACGCCTGGCTTACCTTCAAGAGCACCCGATTTTCCTCACACGCTAGGAAAATGCACACCGAGACCGCCAACCCGTGCCCCATCTGCTTTCCCTCCGTTTTTCTCAATGATTTTATTTATAAATCTCTCTGCCAGACGCAATTCCCAAAACGCGACGCGCCCCGTTCTGATACCTTCCGAGAGGAGACCTTCGGCGTGGAGTGTACCGAACCGTCCTCCGCATCGAGTGGTGTGTGTGTGTGCGGTTTTTTTTAAATCATCGGTGGCGTGATTTGAAGTGAAGAGGTTTGAGACCATGCCGTCCGGACCGGTCTTCCGGAGCTGTTGGTTCGGTCTGGAAATTCGTCACATCTCACACCCAATTTGTTTTTGTGCGGTGGTGCCTCGTTTTCGTAAAGCGCTACACCCCGTGAGCTGTTGTTTTTATTGCCCGTGGTGGGTTTTGTGTGCCGATGATTAACTACCACGAAAGCAAAAGCGATTAAGTATCAGTGAAAAATCAACAATTCAAGCTCGGTCGGGGACCGCACGAAACGAAATAAAATACACAATGACATATTTTTCTCGAAACAACAACACCGACCGACCGGCTGCTTCTGTTTGTTTTTCGTGACGGGTTTTCCCCGCTTAAAACTCGAATCTGATTCAGGCTTTGATTGAGCAAGATTTTGCAAGAGGGCCACTCATGCTGATGGCGCAACGGTAAATGGGGGCAGTTTGGAAAATTTTAATCTTCTCAAGAGAACTGCACACCGAAACATGATATGTACCTTCAGGTCAGGTGCACGAAACGGTTTGATAGACTCCATTTACGACTGCGAGCGTGTAAACGAGACGAATAAAATGTGACCAATAAACCCACCAGCCAGACGACAAGCACCAAGGTAGGAAATAGAACGAGGACACAGCAGAAAACGAAGTTTTATATGAAGTAATTATTGCCTGTGAGCTGATTAAATACGAAGCAGAACTTTTGCTACACAAATTGTGAGTGCTGTCTTAATTAGTTGTGGTTTATTCCTGCTTAAATCAAATAGACTACTAAATTACTATTGAAAAAGTTGTATGAATGCTAATTGCATACCTTTAGGCGCTTTTATACAGTTTTCTCTCTTGCTGATCTAGCTGGGAGCGGTCCGGTGGCCAAGATGATAGCGGCGCCGATTTTCTCACCGACCGGGGATCAAATCTCATTTAGACCACCTCTCCGGGACGCAGGACTGACTATTTAGCTACCATTTAGCTTGGGTAAAATCAAGTCACAGTCACTTGAAAACCAGAAATGGCAGGCCAATACCTCTCGAGGTTGTAGCGCCGAAGAAGCAGTCTAGCTAGTTCTACTCTTAAATAATGTTATTACTGTTTATTTTACACCAATTTACCTTTTCTTCTTATATGACACCATTATAGCGTCTATTTATCGCTTCGTAATTATTTTTTTCCTTCGTTTTATTTCGTTAACACCTCCGTTGATCGCTCTTCGACGTTCTTCACAAAATTAATACTTATTCCGGCAAAAAATCGGCCCTTCTCCGAAAAAACCAATTCCAATCAGCACACTGCTGTCACAGAATGTCACAAATTTGCCAGTGCTATCAGCCACCGGTGGAGTGCCATTGCCGCCATGGTCAGCAACGTCAATTCGGGCGGGCAGCTCGAAGATATAAAATCTGGCCCTTTCCATTTCCGCACGATTTACTTTAATTGAATCGTTCTTTACCGTTTGCGACTATTACCGTACACCGTCGAGCAGCCAGTGGCCGGCGGGATCTTATCTGGCATCCGTCTAAAAATAGCGCCCCCGTTCTGGCGAGCTAAGTTTTGCACTTCACCTTGGTAAAGTTGTCAGTAAAATGTTTTATTTCTTGTTGCCCCTTCATATTGCCCCCTCAGCTCGAAAATTGTGTGGAGCACATTGCGCACAGCACAGTGGAAGAAAATGTGAAGGAAAAAAGTTTGTCCATCAGCTCAAGGCGGACGACGGAAACATTTCTTGTATCCTATTTATACGCGATAAAATCCGCCAGCTCCGCACAATGCTCCAATGGTGCAATGCATCTTCATCGTTTTGTATCTGTGTGTTCTCCTCATTGCAGACGGAGAGCGAAATGCAGTGTAATCCACCTTTAAGTTATCTTTCACCTCCCGGGATGCTGTCGGTGTGTGTGTGTCATGAGCCATGGCCGCTTTGTTCCGGGTGCAGTCTTGGCAAGTCTTGCACAGCAGGGTCCTCCAGAAAGCGTCCATCGTTTTGATCCTATCCCATTAAAATGATGGCAAACACAGTAACCGTTTTGGGATCCGCTTTTTTCCGCATCGTACCGAACAATTTCCCCGTTCGAAGGGGAGCCGCCAGGGAAGGTAGTTGGACGAAGAAGACATAAAACACGAAAAAATTGTACAACAACAAAATGGAAAACTTGAAAATACATCAAGTAATATCTGCTGTCGCTACGCGGAAGTACGCGGAGAGAACCTTGGAGAGCGTGTTCCCACAGGATTTACGTTGAATAGGACAGGTTTGACGGATGCAAGCTTTACCTCGGTTCGGTCGGAACGTTTGTTGAAGAGGACTTTACTAACATAATATTGTAGGCAAAATTATCTTTCATAATATAAACTCACTATCGACGACTAATCGCTTCTTGTTTGACGTCTGCTCTCGTGCACTAACCCCTTAAGCTCCTTTACTCTATAATCCCCGTCCGCTTGAGCGTCATTTAACTGGCAAAATCACTGCCAGCAGTTCCACAGCTCCCTAAGGACATCGGCCTCTTCCGAGCGTCAGAAGAGGGATTGACCGATAAAATCTTCCGAGTTGATGTTCCACTAACTCCACCGAGAGTCGCTTATTTTATGGCGAGCCGTTCTGAGTGTCCCTATTTTTTGTTCTCCCTTTCAACCGACATCTTAACCCCCCCTCCCCGGTGTTCTTTCACGTCTAGATTTGGCGCCTCGAAGTTATGATGGAGATCGCATCGCATTAGCTGTGATCCTTAGAGCGGAAGGAACCGACCGGGGGTTTATCTTTCCTGACGGTGGTGATTGAAGTGGATTTCATTTCATTTGTCTCTTGCACTCTAGCGTAGCATTATGAGGAGCGTATTGGATTAGGAAAATTCCCTCTTTCTGTGTGTGTGTGTGTGTTACATGCATTATGGCCACATTTTTAGTAACCACTATCATCGCTTTTGCAACAATATGGTGCGAACAAGACAAAACCCGCCCGCCATTCGCGCTCAATTATGCAGCTCTGGGACTTTTGGGCTTGTTCCGGGGGATTGGAGGGAGGGGGGGTCGTCGTAATTAGTGACACATAAATTATCCTCATATGCTGCAACACAGACCCGTTCCGGCCATGGCTCTAGGTACGCAGCAGGAAATGTTTTGTTGCTCGGCCCAGCTCGCAACACAAAGCCCGCCTAATGCAGCAAAATTGGACGGGGGTTTTCCCCGTTTCGGGGAGGGGGGGTGTTATGGGAGAGTGTGTGTGTGTGTCATAAAATGTTAAATTTTCCTCCACTCATTTAGCAGCACATTAGTAGCCGGTAAGCGTGTGGATAGATATTATGCTAGTGCATGTAACCGGGTAATGGAATCCCCGGGGAATGTCTTCTGCTTTTCTTCACTCACAAGCTGGAAATGGTAAATGGGGGAAATGTGATAATGGGTTTCCTTTTTTCTCTTTCGTCTTGTGACTTTTTCCCCGTGGCTGGATCGACAGTCCTTCGTACTGGTAAACAGTCTGGATGAGATTTGAACCCTGGTCCTGCCGTGTCTACTTCGATTCTAAGATAATGTAGAAACAAAACCTTCTTTCAGTAGACCTAAATAGTTTTGGGAAAATTATATTAAGACCTTGGTTTGAGAAGGTCACATTCAAAAAGGAAACCCCGAATCGCCAATTTGGTATGTAAATATGAAAATTTAAATTTTCCCAAAATGCTAATCAAGCTGAAACCGAACGCTGATCCTTTCTACGATTCGTTGCAGCAATTGTGTATAATTCCGCCCAAAATTCATTTACCGCCAACACAAGATCTCTTGAATGGCCAGTAATAATAGCCAGTCTTGGGGAATTCTTGGGAAAACACGTTTCGAATTTTCCCAAATAATAAAATAACTTCTTATTTTTCTTTCTGGACCATATTCATAAAATGAAACAAAAACGGAAAGCAGTTTCAGCAGCCCCATTCCGCAAAGCTTAATTTATTGTTTCAAATTATTATGAAGCGACGCCATGAACGTGTCCTTTTTCGGAAGTACATTCATCTATAGTACTTGCCTCGTTTGGCTCGTTATTTTCACCGGTTCTGCATCTTGTACATGTGTGCTTTTTTTTCTTTCGAGCGAATAAAAAACCTTTCGCCAAGTTGAGGTCCTTGCTGCTGCTGCTGCTGCCAACTCAGGCGCGCACCGTAAAGGAGCCACGGCTCCGAACCGTATTAAACCTTACCAAACGTATGCAAGCGTGTAGATGTCACGCGAGATGGATGGGTGCTCCAGCGTTCGTGCTTTTCGCCGCTCCCGGCCATTTTTAACCCCTCCCCCAAACCCTTCGTTCCACTACAACGCCGTGAGAGATTTGATTATGACAAACCGGGTTCCTTCACAATATTATTCCCCTGTGGATGCTGCTTTCGTGGCACGGTTGCAGTTGTGGGACTGCCTTTGCACAGCGCTGCATTGGCTATGACTGCAACGATGACATAAAAGGCGAATCATGCAGTCGAAATTGCACCGAACCAAGGGGAGGGATTTAATATCCTTCAAACCGATCCTGGTGCAGAGGAAAAACAAAATATGGCTTGGATGTGCGCTTCGCGGGCATCTTCTTCCCTTTTCACACTGATTGGCAAAGGAAAGATGTCGAAAAAGTATCTAATTAAATTTCCGTACTGTGATACTAAACTGCTTGTTGTTTTCTCTTCTTTTTTCCCGTTTCAGGTAAGAACGATCGTTTGATGAATCGCGAATGAAGTGGTTCCCAAATCCGGTGTGATGTGGCTTCTGGGTGAGAAGTATTTGTTCCTTGTTAAATATCTTTCCTACTTTAAATGTTCTATTTCATCATTTGAATTATTTACAATAAGGATTCCTCGTGGTTCCAATACGATTTAAAAAGCATTTTAAGCATAAGTCTCCAATGATAGTCAAATACGAGAATGTCGAAACATTCCCCAAAAAATCCTCCTCCCTGTCAATAACATTGCTACTCTCGCCGCTCTTCACGCTCAATATGCCATTCAATTGGAACCACTTCGATGATATACTGCATCCGACAGTAAAAATTCACCCACGACCGCAGGGCGGACACACACACATACGCCAGGGGGACCGTAAGGCACGTAATCGTAATCCATTTGGATTAGCTGCTGCCACTTCACTTGACACGGCGGCTTAACCGGCATTTGGTTCGAAACAGTTGTAAGAGGGAAAAACAGCCATAGTACACACACACACGCTGCTTCTAGCCGTCGTCGTTGTCGTCGTCGTCCGTCGGGTTAAGAAGCAGCCATTATTAATGCTCGTTCGTTCATAATGGACATCACTGTTTCTTCAGTGGATTTTTTTTTTGTGGGGGTGGGGGGGATTCAGTTTTGGACAATCGACACCGAATTTGACCGCCGAAACCGCAGGCTTAAGTGCGGTCACATTATGAAATATGTGCTATGGCACGGGTATAAACGCTCGCTTGCATAGATTTATGCTGCAAATGTGTTATTTGCATCAGCGATTTGGAATGGAGAAATGCCATGAGAGTTATTTATTTTATTCCCACAATAATTCGTACTTTTAATATTCAAATTTGAATTTTTTTAATTGAATTTTATTACATTTTTTTGTCGCAAAAATTCCTCATAAAACGGAAACATTTGCAATGAAATGTAATTGAACATATGTAAAACCAATCTTTCTCTCACTCTCACTTGCCGGCTCTCTCACTAGCACGCTTCCTTAGCATATCTCAGCAATCTCTCTCGCTCTATCTCACGCACTTCTCCATTATCACTTCCTCTCACTTCGTTCACTCGCGAAGCACGTTCTCAGAGTACGCATCCGACCGCATGCTTTAGTACGCGTGAGCATACTTTGCAGGTAAGCATAAGTTCTCTTATGCTAGGGCCAAGGGAATCACTTCTCTCTTGCCATTCGAACGGTGCGGTTGTGTCCGGTCGGGCGTTCGAATCCGCTCGAACTTCCTGTGCGTGCGTGTGTGTGTGTTGATGGTTTTTTTTAAACGTGCTAACAAATTGCCGTTAAAGATCATTTGGGGTGGCTTAAGTTTGGTTTTTGAATACAAAAAAAAAAGCCAATTCCTAGTGTTTGTTTGGAAAAAAACAAAAATGCGGTGCCAAGTGCTAGAAGCATAAAGAGCATTCTGTTTGAGTGGAGTGTTGTGTGGAAAGCCGTTTTCCACGTGATCATGTGGTCAGTGAGCAATGTGTAAAAAGAAATATAGTTCCCTCGTCTAATACAACACGTTTTCCCATGATTCACCAACCCGCAGTTCAGCTAAGCTTGTGCTACGATTGCTAATGAACGATTTGTTCGAGCCAAAGCCAAAAAGTCGGAAACGAACAAATCCGAAATTAATTGATCTCGGCAAATGTGCGTGAGTGAGAAGAAGTCGAATTTGTGGCCTCGATGAATCATTTTCTTTCGATCGTGCGTGCGTGCGTCCGTGCGTTGTTGCGTACGTGAGTTCGTGCTGTAACGAAACGGTTCTGGAAGTGCGTGCTTTTATAGTCGAGGAGAAAAAGAGGAAAAACGGAAGTGAAGGAAAAATATTATATTTCAATAGTTTCTTTCTTACTCCACACACTCACACACAGGTTGTTGGAATCGGTATCATGCTGGTCTCGTAGCGAAATTTTAACTATACATTTATGCTGATTTGTTCTAGAAAGTGAAACTTGTTAGAAGAACTACAACCACCCTTTGGCACGTGATACTCTCGTTCGCTGTCGTCAATTTAACACACATTTTGTGTACCTCCTTTCAGAGAATTAGTAGCAAAGGCTACCGAAACACGCCACCAATCACTATTTGCTATGTTTGTATCATATAAACCTTCCTTTCCATTAGCAAATTTATTCAAAAATGTTTGCTTGAATTCGGTTTGTTTTTTCTTCCGAACTGTCCCACCTTTTTTTTAAAGGGGGGGCCTTATTTACTGCTGCTCATCAATATGTGCCATATTTTTTTCCACTTCGTCAGCGATCGTTCATCGTCGATCGTAAATTTAAAGCGTCCGTCTGTGGGACTGATGGTTTTTAGCTAAGCAATCGCTTACAACAAAAAAAACACTCACACACACGCACACAAAGAACCCCCAAATAAAAAAGAACCCCAGGCGTAATAAAATCCATCCCCGTGCAGCGGTTGCGTAGGGTTCTTTGTCACTTGCGCAAAGCAGCACCGCAAAACGCTTGTCTCGAGCGCAAGCCGGACGTACGAGCATAATTCCGTGTGCGTCTCATCCGTTTAAGGGTTGGGAGGAGTGAAAGTGTGTATGCGCGTGTGTGGAAAGGCGGGGAAAGAACGGAGGAACCGTGTGTGTGTGTGTGCGTCTGTGGCTGAAAATATGCATCAAACCATAACGTCTCCCGGCGGCGGTGACGACGACAACATGCGTGTGTGTCCCGAACAGCGAGACACCCTTGTTTCCCTTTGCCGGATTCGTCCCTCGCCGGTTCGAGACGAGAGTATGTTGAACCTGTGGCAAACAGGGACGTCCATTTCGTTCGAACCAGCTGACGCGCACGACGCACGTCCTCGCTTACGCAAACACGGTTGTACCTGGATCGTGTGCGTGGTTTTATTAAGAAAAATATTTTACGGAAATTTAAAAATCGTTCCAATATAATTAGACTGTTTGGAGAAGATTTTTTCTGAAAGCTAATAAACATTTTAGCTCAAACAAGCATCTATTTCAATCAAGCAGCTTAGTCCCTTTTTTCCCATATCGAATATTAGTTGTTTCTCCCCTATCACAAATCGCACCAGGATATTTCATTGCATTTGAACACGTGCGTCTGTGTGTGTGAGTGTTTCCACTAGCAACAACAGAAAGGATGTGTGTGTACCGATTACAATTACCCATGTGTTGGTGTAAAATCAAGAAAGTCTTAATCGAAGCAGTCGTGCGCTGGGGTTGAGATTGTCGGATTTTCCATCCTTCAGTTCCGTCGCGATTCGGTTGGTTCCTAGTTGAGGCACGGAAAATGTAACACCGTTTTTCCTGCAAATATTTGTTCAGCTTACAATTGCACATTTACGTGTGATAGTGTTCGTTGCATCGAATTGCAATCAAAGTGTGAGTGTGAGTGTGTGTGTGTAACAAGAATCCGTTCTGTTCCATTTTCGTTGATTAGAAATTCCGGCCAGTGATCATTTTACGTCAGCATAAAAACAGGTTTTCGCAAAAACCGACGATGGATTATTATCCTTGATCCTGTTGGTGTGATGTTGAACAACAGCAAGATGTTTTAATACGAGTGAGAATTAAGTGATAACCAGCCCTGAAAAAAGTGATATCCTTTCCCGGGTGACACATCCGGCAGATTGCCGTCAGAAAAAAAACAGAGGAAATTTGCTTCTGGTATCTTAGAAAATTGATACCCGATCAAAGACGGACACAAAACCGCCCGGTTTATAGAAGAAAACAGAGAGAAAACAAGCCGACCCCGGCGCATCAACAAAACCTTTCATCGAACGAACCGTCATCATCATCATAATGGGCCGCCTGGAAGCGGTAACTGGGCCGTGCGATGGCGCTTTTGTGTACGTATTGATTTACTGCCACTGCTGCTGCAGAAAGTATTCTTCCAGTTCCTCCCTTTTCCGTGTTTGCTTCCAACAATATCCCAACTTCCAACAACGAATGTCTGCGCCTAACAACGACTACGACGCTGTAATAGCCACACGTCAATCAGCAGCAGTGAACTACTAGAGGGAGAAAGGGCGAACAGAGCGCACCCATGAATTTTTTTTGCCCACTTTCGATTCGGGCCCGATGAGCCTTTGCCTTCTTCAAGTCGCAGGAAACGTCGCGGGTGTCTTAACATGGCAAGCTGGCGTAAGTCAATGGCCCACAACCATCCCCCCCCCTCCCCCAGCACCGATAGGGTAGCAAATCGATTAGGGAAAAGGCGTGGACAATTCGGCGATTGTTTCGTTCTGTCTCGTAAGCTTCTAATCTTTATTGGTTTGCTGTGGCAGTTTGCAGGAAATGGTCTGCCTGACATGCTACACGCAGGAGTAGAGAGGGTTTGTAAATTAATTTTTGCCGTGATTTGTTCACGTTTTATTCGGGTAAATTATTTATCGCTGTTACACTCTCCTGGGACATGTTTTATTTTTAACTCTTTTCGTTTGCTACCGATAGTCGTTTTGTGCTTTTTATAGTTTTCTGTTGTTGGATTAATATTTTATTCCTGTTTCTACATATGAATTTATATTTTATGTAGGCGTAATTCTATTTCAAATGGATTCTTTACTTTATTTAATTAAGAATTATGATAATTATTCTTGATCTTGTAGACCTCATTATGATATATTTTTTTTATTCGCAACATCGCCGGTCGTCATACGGCAGGACCGGGGTTCAAATCCCATTCGGACGGTTCCCCCGTAGTGAGGACTTACTATCTAGCTACCTGCTATCATTAAGTCAAGTAAGCCATAAATGGCAGGCATGACCTAAAAGGTCGTTAAACCAAGGAAGAAGGAAAAGGAAGAAGAATAAAATCAAATGGAAAAAGAATTTAAAAAAATATTCAGAATATTTGCTACCACAAGATCTTCTTTGTTTTATAGTGAAGAAATTATGAAAAAAGAAATGTTCACCTTTGTTCGTATCGCAAGTTCTCTCCATTTTCCCGTCAAGGATTGTATGTGATTCAGCAAAAGCCTTAAAAAAGTATAACGGAAATTATGCTAAAATATTTTAAAACATTTATTTTGTGCATCAATCCTAATATTTATTGTTCTGTTTAATTAGTAATAATTGGGGCGGTCCGGTGGCCGAGGCGACAGCGGCGCCGGTCTTCACACGGCAGGGCCGGGGTTCAAATCCCATCCAGACCGCCTCCCCGTACGAAAGGCTGACTACTTTTCTACGGGTAAAATTAAGTCACAGAAAGCCAGAAATGGCAGGCCGACACCTCTCGAGGTTGTAGTGCCACAGAAGAAGAAGAAGAGTTTAATTAGTAAATGAGTTTTGCGTATGATTGTGTTAACATTTTTAATTTATTTATGTTTTTCGCTAGGCAGGGCCTCACTTGTTAAAATTGTATTTTGTTGAGTAAAACCTTTCAAAAAAGTTTATCACATCTCCTAAAACATGGAGAGACATTTTACTACTAAGTTTATGAGAAAATTGAGATTTAGGCTTACTGTACTCAATTATACTATCACGATATTTCCATTTCATCACAAATTTCATCAGTAAAGTGACTTATTCAGTGCTTTAACATAATCAATATTAAACACAAATCGCTCAAAATGTACGTACCAAGTGTTTAAGCGCTTCCACTTCCAATCAAATCTAATCAAGCTGGATAAACAAAAAATGTACAGATTTTTCTTCGTACATTCCAACCATTCCAGCGTCTTGCTCTTCTACCACACACGTTGCTGAACCGAGCATAAATCCCTTAAACATAATTAAACATGTAAAAAGGGAAAACAAAGGCCACGAATGTCCATCACTGATTGGTCCTGTAAGAAGTTTCTATTGGTCCATCTGGAAGTATAAAGAGGAAAATGGCTTTCCCCCACTCACAGAGACGGCGGGCTGACCTGTTGTGAAGGTGGGAAATGCAATCATAAATAAACATACACCATTGCGCTCCCAACGACTCACACCAGCTCAATTTGTGTTTTGCGTGGCATTTGCTCTGGCCCAAATCGCCACTCTCGCCCAAGAAACGAATAAACAGCAGATTCTGGTAATGTTGACCCTCATTCTTTGCCCGTTTTATTAACTGCTAGGAACGATAGGCAGCAATCGCCGAAGTATAATCATCCCTTATGGTCCCACATGAAACGCACGTTATTGTTGATGCGTTACAAATCAATAAATAATCACCACCGATTCGATTCATGATGATGAACCATAAACTTGTACCGCAAGCAAGAAACATACACAAACATCAGGAGAGCGAACGCTTTCAGTTTTCTTCCGCAGTTAATGCTGCAGAAATATTATTACACATTCAAATGCCACAACAAAGCAACGAAAAAAAAGGCCCTTTCCACCACCCATCGATCGATGCAAATCTGTCTGGGTCGTAAAAAATAAGCGCATCTTGTCGTTATATACACACACGCACACAAAAATGGCAATTTAAAAACAATCAGCTTCTCCCTCTTGTCTACAGCTCACCAAGTCCAATAATATCGGTACATTATTTTCCACTCGACTCGGCGGCCAACACATTCCATTCCATTCGCCTTCACTGTCCCGAATGCTCCACACAGCCGCACACGGCCACGTGCATCCAACGGTTGAGAGTTCTCACAGTTCCAAATGCAGCGAAAAAACTCAGAACCGAAAAAAATACACCCGAAAGATGTGTATCGAATGGCTCCTTCCGTGCGAGAAGGTTTCAATTACCAGCGTGAGCACCGGATGAAGCAAGATTTTATTCCGTAAATATGGAAGAGGGCGGAATATTTTTAGACCTGTGCAATATCCCTCTTTTTGGACGGTACTGATTCGCGCGTGTTGAAAGAAGCATTCAACGTGCTACGGTAACTAAACTGTACCATTATTCCGTCCGACCATGGGTCTACGATAGGCCACCCGTCCGAACGGTTTCATCTGTTTCCGAGTGCCCTTTTTATTTAAAATTTTGCAACACACGTACCACGATCATTATAATCGGGGAAAGAACGGACCATTTATACCATTGGTGACAATGTCGCATAAAGTGGGAGGACTTTGCCCACTGCTCTCGGCCAAAACCGTTTTCACTCCATTTTGCAGCTTGGCAGAATGGCTTGCACGAGTGAAGCCACGCTCGGTGGCGCCAACAAGAATAGTAAAATGGCGACCCACCGTCTTTATCGTCTTGGAAACCATCATCAGCTGTCACTTTTCTAGTTTTGTGAGCTAGACACACCATATCGTTTTGGCGTGTCGTTCGGTACAACGCCCGCCGATCGTTGCTAGTCTGGCGTCCCTAGTCGCGTACCAAACCAAACGCGTTGATCTTTCATTTACCCTTGCATTTCTGAACGTTCTGATTTCTTTGTAACGCGTGAAGCTTCATGAAGAGTTTCTGCTTACCACGACCCGAGACACGAGACACGCCTTTTTGAACGCTTTTTTCGACGGTTGCGGTGACAGTTGCGAATGAAGCGTTCAGCGCCAGAAAAACGCACAGATCAAAGTGTGGCAAGCAGAAGCGTATTTTCATTTGCGGAAATAGATTGCCATTTTCCACCGGCGAACACACGAACGCTTCTTGTGCTGAGAAAGATTTAATTGAATACCGGGTGCGTCATTGCCGTGCACTCGGTGACGGTGAGCATGTCGTTAGCGAGTCTCGTGCCGCGGCACAAGCAGGCAAAAGATATCTCTTGAAGAGTGTGAAGTGGATTGATGTTGCTGGGGGATGAAGGATCCTTTCGACCATGCTCTACGATGCATTTTCCACTCGGAATTTCTTTCTTGTCTTGAAGGAAGGCATTGGAGGAGAAGTTTGTGGCACTGAGTGTCTCGTGAAAGCTGGAGTTTCTTTTGGCGGGTTTTTCAATTTTAATTATTTTAAACTTTTCGATGCCACTCAATAGGTTGACAGCCCTTCACGGGGGTTTCTTTTAATAGAGACCGTGTTTAATGTCTTATTGAACTATAAATTAATAAATGAGACAATTTTTATTTTGATTTGTGTAAGCAATAATCCACCAATAAATTATATTTAAATGTTTCTTCCTTTTGCAAATTGTAAAGAAATCGTTTCCACAAACCGACCCTTGTCGAGTGTATACTCATTCCATTGCATACCTTCAGGCGCATACACACCCAAGACACGAACCATTTTAAATGTTTCTCGCGTAACTCAACTGTTTACTAACGAATCTGACTTATTTCTTTTCTCTTTACTGAAAAAGCTATTACATCCTCCTTCAGTTTTATTCCACTGAAATAGCCGAGTGGTGGAGGTTAACTAAAACAAGTGCAAATACGAAAAAGAAGCCCTCCTTCCTAGAAAGTTTAATTGCACTTGCCAGTGAGAAGTGTGCGTCTGCAGTTAAAATGTAGTTTGACACTAAATCCCTCTCCCTCACGACGTTCGGTTTTCTTTTCATTTCTTTTCTATGCTTGCCTTGAGCTGGTATAGCGTCTCACGGAAACCTTATGAATGATTCAGAAGAAAAGTTGAAAATTGATCCTTACTTAACGTCGGTCGCATCGTCGTCCGTTCAATAGACAAGACTTTGCTATGCAAATATGCTACAAAGTTCCCATCGAACTTCATGTTTTTCCGCGGACGTGATGATGAAAAACCACGCTACCATCATCGTTGGTTCATCGTTCACTTTCCACTTGCTCCATCGAATCTGACACGAGTAACACTCATTTAGGAAAAGGGCATATCAAAGTTTTTAACGTTCAATAACGTTTTTCATATGGATTTAAAATCCACCCACGATGCACTTTAATCTGCACTGCATATGCTTGCGGTACGGCTCCGTTGACAATATGCTACGGTGCTCTTACGCGATACGATCCACCCAAAGTGGAACACCCCGACGTGATAAAATAGATCCTTTACGATCGTGGCCCATCGTGACGGTGACGTTGGGCTAGACGCTTGCTGCTTTAATCTCGGTTGGCCCATAAACGGAGCGCTAGCGCGCTTTACCGTACCATTAGCCCCGATGCGGCCGGCGTGCTGTGGATTGCGAATGCACACAAGCGCATACTGCAGTAGCATACATTTCTGACGGTTCCGGTTCCGGTTCGATTAACAGTTCTTCCGCTTCGGTTGCCGGCATGCAATACTGCAGCGTGTAACAACACTTTCGTGCGAGCCCCGCCACTCGTCCTGAGTATGGGAATGGAATGGGAAATGATTTTATTTTTCCCCACCACACAGCTTTGCCGAGCATGTAACCGAAGGCACACCCAGTTGTGTGGTGCTTGGTTTTGCTCAAGCACGATGGAAAGGATGGTGTATCCTTGTTTATAGCTAACATCTCGCACTGCTACGGATACGGATTGGATTTAATCAGTTGCCTGCGAGTGCTACCATGCTTCGGAAGCGTCGTGTAGCGAACGCATTTGCAATAAATTATCCGAGCTGCCGGGACAGACAGAGAGAGCGAGCGAGAGAGAACGTAAAAGCTGCACCTTCGAGCTAGTAACGTCCATAATCTTTGGCCCCATTGTCGAACTTCTTGAGCACCAAAGTTTTGCCTGCTGCAGCATGAACCGATACTGTTGTTTCGGTTCGGCAGGATGCACCGATGCAATTATCGTAAATTTCAACTTTACGCAAAATGTTCATCCTTCGAGTCCCGCCTTCCACGATGGATAGCGAGCAGATGCACACGTGCACGAGCAGAGTTTACTTGCGAAAGCTTTCCAAGTTTTTCTGTCGATCGAAAAAAGGGGCAAAACTTACAAGATACACGCTTCCCAACCCTCCCCACCCCAATGGAGGGGGGTCCCTCATTGTGTGTTTTTTGGGGAACAAAAGGTAACAAATTTTCCGTACCAACAACTCGTTCATTAGAGTTTCCGCATCGAACGAGCGCCCGCAAGGTAGGCAAACCGCACCACAGCACAGCACGCTTGCTGGATAAGGGGAAAACTGTGGACTGGTTTTTCGCGTTATGGCACGCGATACTGTGTGCCAATTTAGTGCCAAAACACTCTACCAGCTCCCTCATCCCCTTCGTCCCACTCTCCTTCAGCAACCCGCTTCCCCTACGACCATTACTTACCTGTTGGTGTTGGCAGTATCACGTAAATCAGGTTGATTAATTCAACAACTCTTCCATTTATGACGTTCGCACACCTTTCACTGTAAACCTTGGTCAGGAACTGCTTCCGAAGCCATTTGTTTTAAGTCGTCCGTTTTTGCAGCATTCACATTCGCCGAGGCCAGTTGTGCAACTTGGAACAGTTGGCCAAATTTATGCTCTCTCTCTCTCTCTCTCTCCCCAGTCGTGCTCCATATTGTGGAATATTTATTAACTACGATCAAGGAAGGGATAAGAACTTTGGCACTGTCGGTGTGCCCTACTTGCCCTTTTCGCAGCCGAGCAGCCGCATAGTCTCGGTGGATCAATTGGTTGATTGTTTGATTTGCATAAAATGGCTCCAGCTGAAACAAACAAAGGGATATTATCCTTCCTGCTTTCAGGTTGCCTGGGTGTTTGCCCTTGTTGCAGGATTGATTTGGGTAGGTCGAGATGGATGGGCAGGTCGGAATTTGACCACCCGCCACCCTCCTTTTGTTCGTGTGATGGTGATGGATAGTCTGACTCATCTCCAACACGTCTCCAACAGAGTCTGGTGCATTCTTGGGGGTTGAAGGGTTTTGTTGTTCGTTCATCTGTTACATTACTTATGCAACCGGTGAATGAACAACAACATTCATTCGAATCCTACCGCTAGGGCAGGTCATTGCCACAATGCGGTACTTTTGTTTCGCATTGCTTTTTGTTCCGAAATTGCTGCAAAATCCATCTGTAGTATTCGCCTGGCGATGGTTGTCTTCCGCTGGGGCGAGAAAGGTCAGCAACCTTTCTACTTCCCCTTCGTCTGGGAGCAGCGCCAAATAGCGGGGCAAACAAAGCATAATACAAACAGCAAAATTCAATCATATTCCTTCATCGCGAGGGCAGCTCGGTTTAAGGCACGCTAGCTCCGGTGGTATGTAATACCTTCCTTCGCAATCTGCAATATTTAATCTCGCGTGCCTGAGTGTGTATGCCTGAGTAGAAGAACTCTCTAACCTTTGCAATCTAAGGGAAGCATATGCTGTGCCCTACGCTACCTTCCAAGTTGACGAATGGAGCTCGGGAAAAAAGGCCAAAAACACATCCATCAGGACAAAAATGCGGGATGTACCGGAAGAACCAGAACATTAGAATCCTGTTTTCCAGCTCACGCCAGTTGAGCTGCATCTAAATAGAGTTGTGGCGCAGTTTTTTTTCCCCTTTTTTGTTGGGTGAAACTACTGAACATCCCCGTGCAGTGAGCGTAAAGTTTCATTGTACCCTACCGAAAATGTCATTGTCATCGTACAACGTCAACACATCCCGCCACAGGATGTGATGTGATGTGGACCAAACCCACACGAGGGAAAAAAAAAGAGTTGACCACATAACAGTCAACCATCTCCGGCTGGTGTTTTGCTGTGTCGCTACAAAAAACTTCAACAAAACTGCTGATTGTACCATTAATGGATATTTCCTGTAACGGTTGTTGGACTTTTTTTTTTTGTTCTGGTGATGTAAAACACTTCTGGTAATGTAAAGTGTGGTGGAAGTTTATTGGAGCTCAGTAAAAAAAATAGACTTTGACATGAAAGGATTCGAAAGAATATTTTTCGTAAATCGTTAACCTAATCACTAGTACGATAAACTTGTACTTCAACGTAGTCCCGAACGCCCGTTCTGCAATGGACAATGGCTTTCTGTTCTAGATTGGTCCGTCCGTCCGTCCCGTCTATTGCCAACTATTGGGGGAATGGATCGGGGGTAGTCTTTCAACCGTAATGATGATGACTCCCATGAAATATCTCTACCGTTGCGTCAGGTTCTTCTCTTGGGACATTTTCCGCCCGTTGGGCTTCCAGTGTCCAGTGACCGGCTCCGCAGAGCGATAGTCACGCTTCACCGACAATAGCAAAACACGTTATACTTGGCACGCATTCCGTCCTCTACGGAAGGTGTCATTGTCCTTTGCTTCCCATCCCGATCATTCCCATCGGACGTCTCGTCTCGAAGCCTGTCGCTCGCTCTCCAGTGGGAAAAATATATCAATTTACTGTTCAGTGCAACGCTTTTAAGATTTCCTCGGGGGCAACCAGACGAGGCTTATGATTTGTCAGCGAGCATTTCATGATTAAAATTTCCTGCTCTTTTGTTCTTGCTTCAACACGATGTCTAGTACAGTAGTACTGTTTTACTCTTATCTTCGCAAATGTTCGCACAAAACTCAAACAAATGAAGTGATACGAAATACGGAAACCGTTTAATAATCTCCACACCGAACTAAACTAATCTTGATAATGAATTGGTAAAACTACATCACCACAGTGTGATTTATCATCTTGTCGGCTGTCTCTACTCGGCCGGCGTTGAATAGTTGACACGTGACACGGCACGTGACTGTTAGGGAAGCCGAGCGCAACTTCGGCCTGAGCTCAAATACCCAATGCGTACCAGCGCCTTTACCGAAATAATTGACGGCTTGTTCGTTTTCCAAAAGGCAAGATTTCAACTACATCGTACCAAATGTAATGCTTTTTCCTTCCATTACTTCGACTGATCCGCTTTTCATCGTGCGGCACAACACAACAACTGTCCTGGGGCGACAGAGTATGGGACGGGCGTTCCACAAGATTACATCTCGTTTATCCTAGTCAGTCGGTTCGTAGCTCGAGAGGCAATTTATTTTTTGTGACTTCTTACCATAGCCTGCCAGCAGGACAGACAATGACCAACTCGTTCTTCTACTAGGCTACCACGAACCACGGCGAATGTAAGCAGTGCAAAATTCAATTAAACTATGATGAAAACTAATTTACCACCGGTCAGACGAAGCACCCGGGATGGACCAGGATGAGCATCGTCTGGAAGAAGTTTAATAATGACGATGAAATGGTTGTATTATCCGACTTTTTGTGTTTTTGTCTGAGCGTAAGACGTCATTGAAGCAGTTCAAAGGGAACCATGTTTAACAGAACTTGTTGATAACTTATTCAAGCTTCGAAAACCCAAAGCTCAGCTTTAAAGCTGCTCGCCCTCTACGCAGTTAACTAATTGCGGCTTGCATTCTCGTTCTCCTTCTTCCACCAGGTGCGGGCCATGGAGCAACGACTGTGTGACTGGCCCAAGTCACAGAACTTAACCGGGCCGTCACCCTCACCGAGCAGCAATCCAGCCGTATCGGCCGGTGCGCAGCAATCGATCGCGGCAGCTGGCACGGGACCGGCTGGGCACGGTCCGGACCACCCACCCAAAGGTACCGATCCGGTGAAGATCAGTCAGCTCGAGTCGGCCATCGAGGAGCAGAAACAGCTGCGCCTGCAGGACGCCCGGCAAGTCGGTGCCAAGGCGGCCAAAATCAAGGAGTGGGTCACGAACAAGCTCCGTGAGCTCGAGGAGCAAAACCAGCTGCTGCGCGAACAGAACATCAAGTGCAACCAGCAGCTGGAGCTGCTGCGCAACCACATTGCCACGCAGAGTACGCGCCACAGCAGTGTCGCCCCGTCGCAACCGGTCCGGACGAGCCTGAGCCTGGACGTGCAGGACGTGAAGCGACGCAGCGGGCGAAGGCGTAGCGAATCGCTTGACCCACCCGAACACCGGTCACTGCACGCCGGTAGCTCCGGCTCGCACCATCACCCTCACCACCACCACCACCACCATCACCATCATCGGCGCAATCTGTCGATGGAACCGCAGGAACTTGCGCGCGATTTGGCGGCTGCCGTCGATGGGTTGAATCTGCTGCCGCTTGCCCAGCAGCAACCGCACCAGTCGACGGCACAACCGTCGGCCATGGCGCACCATCCACACCCGCCACACCATCAACATCCGGCCCCACCGCCACCGGGCGTCGGCGTAAGCCCCGGGTCGGATGTGGACGCGGTGCACGATTACGCCGAAATATATACGCCATCGCGCGAGAAAGCACCGGCCTGGTTGAAGGGTTTGCCGAGCGGTGGCTCGAGCACTACTACCTCGGATTCGGTGGCCGATCTCGGTACGCCACGGCCGCCCACACCACCGCTCCATCGATTCCCGAGCTGGGAAGCCAAAATCTATCAGGTCGCTAACGATGGACTGGCGGGGGCTGGGGGTGGTAGCAGCAACGGGGTGGGAGAGGAAACCGAATCCCAAGACCAAGAGTCCGGGTCCGGCATGACGTCCAGTGTCGGGGGTGCGAACACGCGCTCGCAAACCGTGTCCGGAGGTTACTGTGATATCAGCGTACCGGTGTACGCCACCGTGAAGGGGGTAAGTGTGCACGGGCACAAGAGGGGCGT
This sequence comes from Anopheles stephensi, assembly GCF_013141755.1. NCBI lineage: Eukaryota > Metazoa > Arthropoda > Insecta > Diptera > Culicidae > Anopheles > Anopheles stephensi. The sequence continues at coordinate 61,421,502 of NC_050202.1, read as the reverse complement.
GAGAACTTCCGGCCTAATGTCGCATCTCTTTTTAGCGTGCATCACAAATCCGTTCGATGCCATTCACGGGCGATTCTAGCGACGATAGCAGCGATGGGGAAGATGGGCACGGTGCGATGCTGACGTGTGCCACCTCGACGCACAATTCGCACAACTCGACCAGCACGGACAACACGGAGACGAGCACGTCCGGCAGTGCCTCTAGTCCCTCGAAGAGCCTCAAAACCTCCTCTAGTCTCAGCCCGGCCAAACGTTCCGGCTCGGAAAGTCCAAAGAACAAAGGCCGCGGTAAGAAGCGTTTTTCTTTTTTTTTTGTTCTCGTTTGTTTTATGCTTTCGAATGCGCTTTCTATTGTTTCTTGTTTGCTTTCCGTATTTTTTGTTTACTTTATATAAAAATTTAAACTTGCCTACAACTTTAGTAGCTTTTATTATTTAAAATTCGTACTTTACATTCCTTGTATAATTGTTGCACCTTTGCTAAAACCGAGAAAAGGTTATAAAAGAAGTTTAAAATATATTATCTCTTATCGTAATCAAAACCTCATATGCTCATATGCTTACATAAATATTGATGTTTTTTTTCCTTTATTTTTTATCTTTTATTTCCATTTTCTTGCTTTGATTTTGTTCGTTTGTTCGTTGCCAACAACCAACCAATACTAACGACACAACAACATCAACAACAACACACACACACACACACACACACAATCATGCATGGGGGTCCCTAACGTTTGACAGCCATTTCCGAACTGTCCTTTGAATCAGGCCTCTCGGACGACTATGCCATCCCACCGGATGCCGTTTCGACGGTCGATACGACCTGCATGGACGCCTCGATGCCATCCCTCCTGATGCGCACCTCGTACGCCGACTCGCCGAACAAAAAGATGGAAACGCTCGAAAAGGTTGGCCATCTGGCGAAGCTGGGCGGCAAGCTAAAGACCTGGCGCAAACGTTGGTTCGTGCTGAAGAACGGTACGCTAACGTACTGGAAGAGCCAGCACGACGTTAACCGGAAACCGCAGGGTCAGATTGCACTGGACGAAGCGTGTCGCATAAATCGGGCGGACGGTGCTTCAACGTTCGAGATCGATACGGGCAAAAAAGTGTACTATCTGACGGCCGATTCGAACGCCACGATGGACGACTGGATACGTGTGCTGCAGAATGTACAGCGACGGAACGCGACCAAGTTACTGCTAAGCCGGGACGACCAGAAACCCACTGTGCAGGGCTGGGTGACGAAGGTGAAGAATGGACACGCGAAGAAGTGTTGGTGTGTGCTGCTGGGGAAAATGTTCCTTTACTTTAAGGCACCTGGCGAAACGGTAGGTACCAGGTGAAGAAGGTGAGATGATCGGAACACCAAGAACAAGAGCGTTTCTTTTATTTGGTTACAGAATCCTCTCGGCCAAATCAATATGCGTGATGCACGCGTCGAGGAAGTTGAGCACGTGTCCGACTCGGACTCGGAGGAACGTGAAGATCCCGCCCAAAGCCAGGCGCGCCTCACCGTCGCTATCTATCCACAGCAACAGGGAGTGGTATGATCGTTGATGCTCGATTTCTAGCTAGCAGCAAAACTATATTCAAACCTCGTCTGCTTTCCTTTTCACAGGGTCCAACGTACTTGATACTGCCAGGCAAACAGGAACGTGATAACTGGCTTTACCACTTGACGGTCGTTTCCGGTGGTGGACCCAACGCCGGTACGCAGTACGAACAGTTGATCCAGAAGCTGATGGAAACGGATGGTGATCCAAGTACGATAATGCGCCGAGTTTTGTGTCAAAATCCAGATGATCTAACTGTTTTACGTCTTTCGTTTTTAGACTGTGTTCTCTGGAGGCATCCGATACTGTTGCACACGAAGGACAACATCACATCACCGCTAACCTCACTCCATTCCGAAACGCTACAGGCGGAAGCGATCAAGCTGTTCAAGGTACGCATGGTGGTACGAACGATCCGATCTTATCACACTCAAAACTCCTCCTCTTTCCAGAGCTGCCAACTGTTCCTTTCCGTAGCGGTCAATCAGCCCGGCATCGACTATCACGTGGTGCTCGCCCAAAACGCTCTCCAGCAGTGTCTCGATATGGCCGAGCTACAGTCGGAGCTGATCTGTGCCCTGATCAAGCAAACGTCGCGCCATACCGGACAGAAGCTGGGTGTAGGCGTCCAGGTAAACAAGAAACTGGCCAAACCCGCTCGTGTAAGTTTGTCCCGAGGGCGCTTCTATGTGCTTTTTATACTCTCTTCTTGTTCTGTCTTACTATTTAAACCTTTTAATTTTTTTTTTGTTTGAGTTAACGTTTCAATTATTGTTCATTGTGTTAGAGCTAACACTTAGTTCCTGTACGATGGATCGGATTCTGTTTCTTACTCTTCCCGTTAAACCGATTCCGATCACTTCCCATTCACACCACTAATTGGATGTTTCACTAAAAATTATTCCTCTCGTTTGTTCGTTCGCTGGTATGTGAAGCAAAGTTTGCACGAAATATTTATTAACTGCAACACTCCCTAGCCACTTACGATTGATCACTAAAACATGTAGAACCGTGACCGATCGTAACAAGCGAATGCATTCGGAATTTTTATTTATTTCACGCAAAATTCAACCCAAACCCCCAAGCCATCCTGACTTTGTCCTTTCCTTCTAAAGTTGATTTTTTTTATCAACCTTCCGTTTAGGTTTAGTTAGTCCCTATCATCTATCGTTCCGTTCGTAGTTATCATTTAGCATAACCGCTCTAGCTAACGACCCTCCAGAATGTTCACCCGCCCTAACCGAATGGCCGAACAATCGTTACACGAGTGTAGGTTACCGAGTGTCGTCCAAACAATCATCATCATTATATACTCATTGTAAACTGTCATCATCCTGGCACCTTGTGCTAATGCATCCTTCCAACACCTTAACTTCACTAAATCCTGCATTTTGTATCTATTAGTAGAATTGTGTTGAGTCTGTAGAATATGTGTTTTGTCACTAATTTTTCGCTTAATATACTGCGTGTTTATGGTTATTAAAATGTATCTTATTTTACATGGTTTTTCAAACCAGTTCAACATTGTAACACTATATGGCAGCAGAATAAAACGTTAATCCGACTTCGTATATGCAATTCAACATCTTTAACCCTTCGTTAGCACAAACTTTCAACTCCGTAAAATCCCAACTCGAAAAATGGCGGCGGGGTTCGATGTTGTACTGTTTAATATTTAAATTTTAAACCGTCAACTCGATGATTTGATATTGTTCTCATTTCGATCCCCGGTCCTACCGTGTGAAGACCTGCGCCGCCCTGTCCTGCCACCTCAATTGATTTATGTTGGCGAGAGATTGTGTTACGCTGTTGAACTGGCCTGAGGAACCCTGCATATCGGTTTAATATTAAGAAATGCCCATAATCGTTTCCCTAACAAATTGTTAAAGTATTGTTTCGTATGTAGAAAACGGCTTAAATGAATTTTTCACATCATCACCATCCTTCACTAGGAGTTTAAATGATATTTGCTCGTTATCTTATGTTATTGTTTTATTTATTTTAAAAATTATTTCTTCCTTTATTTACTTTTTAAAATTTCTTTTTTACAATGGGTTTATTTTATAGAATGCATTACTTTCTTAGACTCATTCCCTAGCTATCACTCGGTGTCTATCTTACCGCATAGAACTCATCATACCCTTTCTGTCGAATGTATGTGAAACCTAGATAGAGAAGACTAGAATGAAATAAAGCTATGTATAGCTCAAAATTAGAACCGAATTGACTTTCAAGCCGCAATTATAGGAATAAGCACTTGCTGAATGTGCTGTGTCAATTCCACGCTCCTCCTCACTGTGATCCATGTGGGAGCCTCAGAAGTTCCCCAAATTTGCACCCTCTAATCATCTCCATCGCATCAAACCGAAAACCCCCCTGAATGAATTTAAAACACACCCCATTAATCGAATGTTTTTTTTTTCTTTCTCCCTCTCTCTTTTTTCTCATCCGTTTGCTTTCGGTTTCGTACCAACAACTCGATAACATTCCTATCATCTTGTTTTTTCCTCGAACGTTCCTGTGCCGGCGATATCAACGCCATTTTGGATTTTATCCACGTTGTCCTTATCAATTTTTTGTTTCGTTCCGTACCATTATCACCTTCCCCGATTTTCCGATCTCTCTCTCCATCTCTCTCTCTCTCTCTCTTTCTGTAGCAACTACTGCTTTGCGCAACCCAGAGTTTGTTCACTTGCGATACGCAGCAGGGCAGCGTTGCCCAAGCGAATGGGAGCTCACCCACTTCCATTCAGGTAGGAACTGGTTGATTTGCGAGTTTTTGATTTCCACCTTGGTTGTGTTTTTGGTTGTTTTTCTGTTTGGTTTCTTTACGTTTTTTTTTAATTTTGTTTTCAAATAATTTCCCCCATTTTTGTTGTTTATTTTCTCTTTTTTGTTTTAATGGCTTTTCACACACACACATTTATCTCTACTTTGCGAGACAAACAGCTTAATAAACCCGGATCGACAACACTACGCGCCAAATTTGTTTGCACCCTTCATTCCCTTTTTCTTTTGCCGGTAGGATGTTTCGTGGAAAAGTGCAGTTTTTGTGACAATTTTCGTTCCTTTTTTTTACAATAATTACGGTAGGATGAAAAAAAACAGGGGAAAGATTCGCAGCGTATCACAGCATATTATTTTATACGTCCACATCGCATCGCATTGCAACCGCTTTTTTCAAATCTAACCCAGGCTTTACCCCATTTGGATCTTTGCCTTACTTACCAACATTAACTTGTTCCGTGTTGCGTGATTCTTGCCTACTAAACATACGGTGGGGGTCCTCCGATTAATCTTGTCTTTACGCTTATACACCTTTCTAACACCTTCACAGCCGAGTTGTCCACTGCCATTAGCGTGATGGTGGACGGTGATTGGTTTGCAAAAGCTTTTATGGTTTGTTTTACTTTATATTGTTAAGCTCGTTTCGTAGCGTTACGGTTCCGATATTGTTTCCAGCCAAAGGTTTCATGCTATTTGAATCGATTCTTTACACGAGTTGCAAATTTTTCCCATTCATGCTCCTCCCAAAACAGGCTCCAACCGTTCCTCCGATCGATTGCAAATCGAACCCTCCGACCTACACCTTCATACAGGGCTGGCAGCTGCTGGCCCTTGCCGTGTCACTTTTCGTACCCAAAAACAGTCGGTAAGCATTATCGAGCAGCGAAATCCAGAACTCTTTACTCTAATGTCTCCTGTCTCCGGTTTGCAGCTTACTCTGGTACTTGAAGCTACACCTTTCGCGCAATGCCGACTCCAAAACGGAATGCGGCAAGTATGCGGCCTACTGCGAGCGTGCCCTCGAGCGTACGATGCAAAATGGGGGGCGCGAGACGAAACCTTCGCGCATGGAGGTCCTGTCGATACTGCTGAAAAATCCCTACCATCACTCGCTGCCGCACGCCATCCCGGTGCACATGATGAACACCACGTACCAGGTCGTATCGTTCGACGGGTCGACCACGATCGAAGAGTTTCACTGTACGCTGGCACAGGAGATTGGTTGCCGCGACTCAACGAACGGCTTCACCCTGTTCAGTGACGATCCGATCGAGAAAGATCTCGAACACTATCTGGATCCGCAGGCAAAGGTTGGTCAAGCAACGAAACTCGGAAACTGGAAGCTGGACACAAGTCTAACCTCTTCTTCTCACCCTCTGTAGCTGTGTGACGTTATCTCGAAGTGGGAAACGGCGTTGCGCGAGAAAGGTTCGGGCAAGTTTGAAAACTCCCGTGTCATACAGCTGACGTACAAGAATCGGCTGTACTGGAAGCATGCGGCCAAGCTGGAGACGGAAAAGGAGCGACTGCTGCTCTGCTATCAAGTGAACCTTCAAGGTAAGCTACTCTACGAATCAACCCATGACCCTTCTTATTAATTGTCGATTTGTTTCGATTTTGCAGTGGTTCAAGGACGGTTCCCACTGTCACGCGACCTAGCGCTGGAACTTGCCTCGCTTATGGCTCAGATCGACATGGGCGACTACTCGTCGGACAAATCGAAAACGAACTCGCTGCAAGCGCTCGACAAGTTCTATCCCTACCGCTACCGGGACGCCCTCAACCAGGAAGGTCTCAAGGAGCTGCAGGATCTGCTGTCCGCCAAATGGGCACTACTGCGCGGCCGCTCCATACTGGACTGTGTGCGAATCTATCTGACGTGCGCCCGCAAGTGGCCCTTCTTTGGGGCTGCCCTGTTCCAGGCCAAACCACGCCACTCGGACCAAGCAATGGCCTGGTTGGCCGTGTCGGAGGATGCGCTCAGCGTGCTGGAACTTTCGTCCATGGCAACCATCGCACGCTATCCGTACAGCTCCGTTATGACGTTCGGTGGGTGTCAGGATGATTTTATGCTGGTGGTCAGCGCCGAAGATACGCTACAATCGGTCAGCAACGAGCAGAAGCTGCTGTTTGCGATGAGCAAACCGAAGATACTGGAAATTACGCTGCTCATTGCGGACTATATGAACGCGCTCGGTCACACACTGCCCGGTACGCCCCAGATGAACACACTCACGCGCAACGGAAGCCATCGCAGCATACGGTAAGCATGGCACGGACGGATCGCTTTCATCGCTAAATCAGACCAACCAGACGCGCTTCTTTCGCTTTCATTTTATCATTCGGTTTTCTTTTCTTATCTCCATTTCGCAGATCCCGCGCACTGCCCGGCTCGCTGACCGGAACGCCCGCCCACAACACGCTAAACTCCCACGCCACCCACGCCAACAACACGCTAACCTCCCACTCGCACACCCTCAACTCCCACGTCAGCCATACGCTCAGCTCCCACGGTCAGCCGGACATACTGAAAAGCACACCGGACCATCAGCGTCTCAAGTGAGCGCGAGAGCGTGGAACCAAAACCCCCAAAATCGTTTTAAATTTTTCCCCAGCAAGAGAAAATCAGGACTCGATCGGTCTCATGGAATTGGTTTGTTTGCCCTTTGGTTTCGAATCATGATAAACGACAACGACGATATCATCCGATCGAGCTTAACGAGAGCGGCTTTCGCAGCTTGTACTGTATCCCCCAACATCATCATCATCATCATTAGCTAGCCACTTTCACTTTCGATTGCTTTATCCGCTTTAAAGCGTAATTTATCATCCCCTATATCATCATCATTATCATCTACTATTGATTAAGTAGCGTTTTATGTAAAACTAAAAAGTGACAAACCTATCCCTTTTTAATCCATTTTGTGTTTAATCCGTCTAGGGTCCTTTTGTAGGTTTAACAACGCGATCCCAGCTCGTGTGTGAGTGTGGATGAAGGTTAGAAATAATTTCCACCCGGTTGGAAAGGCCCGAAGATTGTGTTTCCTAATCTGTTAGATAGATAAGATAAGTCATCTTGTTCGCCGTCATGTTTTTGTTTGTTTTTTAACTAAGTCACACCTAATCAACGAAAAACATTCCTTTAAGTAAACAGAAGAAAAACGGCAACCATATTAGAAAGCTAAGTTGTGCGTGTGTGAAGAGAGCGTATCCTTATCTCATAACCGTTCGATATTAATTGATTTGTTCTAAAAAAAACAGTTTTGCCAAAGGAGAAAATGGTGCAGTTAGGTTTTAGCTATTTTAGTCCCGGTTTTTTTTATGTGGTTTAAACGAAAGTACTTTCGTGCATTTAATTGTATTTAACGCTTCATTTTAGCCAGTTGACACAAAACGGGTCTCCCCAAGACACAAGGGGGGGGGGGGGGGGGGCGCCCTTCTCCGAGAAACCAAATGAATGTAGTGCAGACAGTCAGTTATTTGATTTTCAAAACTAGGTGCTCGGTACAATTTCGTTTTGCATCCCTTTGCTATATTATGATCGCAACATTAGGAAACCGCCCCCAAACGGGATGCGACAAAAGAATCACAAAATCACATGCAAAAAGGAGGCAGCAAACACCGCATAACAATACAGAAAACCATTGTGATCGAATACGAATCTAACTATTAACTAGCGGTGTGATGAGAAGGCTCCGGAAGCAGCGTACAGAGCATCTCTGGCAGCCAGCAGATGATTACGGGAGTTACGAATTATTAGATATTAGAAGTGTTCCGTTTGGTTTTTGGTATACGCGAAGCAACATTAACCGAGTGTTAACCCATCCGACCACCACATGTTAGTCCTTCGAGGACAGAGGCACACCTGCATCCTGCGAAAAACCAGCTCCCCAGAAGAAAAGGAAACCCTGTTCCCCATTCACATTCAACCCTGTATGTAATCCTCCCAACAGATATGTAGAACTTGTACAACAGCATTGATCTTCACTTTTGTGAACGATGTACCGATATACTTTTGTAGGAAGACAGGCCCTTTAGTCAAGACAGATAGGCGTAGGTAGAACCCAGATCCGGCGAGCAACCAACCAAACGAAATCTCGGATGTAGTTGTGTATATTAGTGATAGGAATTTTGTAGGTCCGGACGATCGGAAGTCGGGGAAGCTATCGGGACGATATTAAAACAGCATACAAGCCCCCGGTCTCCCTCGAGATGAGGACGAGGAGTCGAAGGAATGGCAGCAGGCAACCCCCCGGACACAACGACACTGGGTGCGCACCCAACGACAGAGTTTAGACAACATGTTTATGCTACGATCGCCATGTTTTTTGCGTGGGATTTGTGGGTCCGTGTAGAAAGGCAACCATGCTGGTGCCCATGTTTTTGGAGCTTTTATCCTCCTTTATTTTGGGTCTTTTTTTTTGGATTCGTTTTGCTATTGCCGCCGCAAGCATCTCAGGAGCATCAGGTAGTGATCGTAGCCGATCGTCAGATAGTTCGCGTGTACTCTAACACACTATACAGTGTAAGCCATAAGTAGTGGTTAGCGATTAGCATAGTTAGATCGGCCGCCCCAACACCTCCGACAGGAAATAGTCGCCGGAGAGAAAGTAACTAATAGCCAAAGCGTGCAGGACGCGTCCCATGTTTGCTGCCGTTTCTTCGACTCTTCCTTTCGCTCCCGTTTGGTCTTTCTTTGCGAAGACTCATCATGCACAAACGCACAGCAGAAGAAGAAGGCTCAGCAATTGCTGACTCCCATTTCGTATCCTTTGTATGTAGCATAGACACGCAGGGAATTATTTAAAGGGATAACCATCCCCGATCATCCGGAACTTCCGAACGCAACCGGTAAACAGGCCCTCTGTTGAGGGTTTCAGCGTTTGGCTGGTTCACATCATGCATAAGGCCTAGGTTTGAAATGCAAAACCAAAACCAAACAAACAAAACACGACGTTGATGACGAAATGTGTGAGAAATTTGGCAACAAAACGTTTTGATCCGCAAAAGCAAAAGCCGTAAAACGAAGCCAACCAGAGGAAATACGAACGAACCGGATGTGTGTCTGTCTGTGTGCGGTAGAAGAGGAAGGGTGAAAAATCAAGGGTGATGATGAAAATATTAACCAAAAAGTGAACATTTGAATGGTAATTTTATTTGTTTTATGTTTTGTTGTTTTTGTTATTTTTTTTTTTTATCTTTTAATTTCAGAAAACTTTTGATTATTGTTGTGAGAATATATCCGAAAATAGATGACGCATAATGGTTGGGTAAGTAACATGCTTACGAATATTTTCTGTATGATGATGCCTCGATTTTCTGAACGATGGGACGGAGCAGGGACTTCATAGAGCATTTACAACAGAAAACTGTAAAGAGTAGTAAGCTTAAGCTGTTGTTCATGTCATGAGAATGGCACCGGACAATCCTGCCCGTAAAGTCCACATGTACAGACCGTAAGCGATATCAGGAACTTTCACATCACGCTAAGCCCGGGAACCAAAAAGCAATAGAAAAAATAATTGTTGCTCTCATTTGACGTAAAACGCTGGGCAGATTATGTTTATGGAAGATCTACAAAGAAATGACTATTTGTATTACCGCATGGACTTTTTATCCACGCAGGAACACTTAATTTTATTCAACTATGATTAATTCTAAATTGGTATACTACACCAGGTCTTGCTATTCGTTCAGGGACCGCTTAAGGCAGTGGTCGGCAACTCTATCAAGAAGGAAGGGCTCGCATTTCCTTACAAAAAGGTGTTTAATAATATGCAATAATTTTTTTGTTAAGACTTGCACCAAGGACTTATGACACAGTATGACATAAAGTTCCCTAAACAAGACGAATTGTCCATGAGCACGTGCCATTTCCAGTCTCCTTTATAACCGTACCTTGGATAGTCAGTACAGCGTACGAGAAGACGAACCACGTGGGACTCGAAACGGGACCTTTCGTGTAAGCCGCTGGTACCACTATCGCCTTGGTCCTCAGAACTTCCATTATCCTCCATAATACAGTTAATATTGGTTTGCTACCATCAAAGTGTCAGTAGAAAGGATACGGAAAAGAAAAGCTTCTCTCTTTGTAACTACAACTTCATGGCGCCTTGGCTTGCCCTTTTAAGCATATCTTGGTCCTAGCTGGACAAACTGAGCTAGCTGAAAACAAACGCATCGGCGTATGGATTGGCAAGAACTGGTGATTTTAACTATTGTTGCAAAACGCTATTATTGTAGCTCGTTGAAAAACTCACTGGATTACTGGACAATTAATTCCATGTAGATTCTGTAATATTTAGAACAGTTTAAATGTTTAAATGCTCAATTTTTCAGTTTAAATGTTTTAAATGGGTGCTTTGGGTTTTGGGCACGTTTTGCTCTACAATTTTGCGTTGAATGCGTGCGCGGCTGTTATCTCGACCTCGCTCGTTGGTGAATGCGTTTGTACCGCGACTAAAAGGGAGCATACATATGAAAGGGAGAGAGAGAGAGGGACACATACACAGTGAGGGCAAACCTTTTGTGATTCACACGACCGTAATGTACGCGTAGAAGTCGTGAATTGACACCAGGTGGCGTATAAAAAACCACCACAAATCTGCCAAGGTCTTTCGCGGTTAAAGATAATCAACCGAGAAAGAGAGCATCAAGAGAGAGAGAGAGAAGGTACAAGCAAGAGCAATACTGCATATTGCTAGAGTAGTGGTGTGCGTGTAAGAGAGTGAGTAAGCTGCATCCGAGAAGCGTCCGGTAGCACACCGGAACGACCTTGCTCCTCTTGAACGGAAAGTCCCAGGTCGTTGCTTTTCTAGCAGCAGCAGCAGCAGCAGCAGCAGTAACACCACAAGGCACAGGGGTCAGCTTCACAGTTAGGTTAGGTCACGCCGTGTTCTCGCCAGTTCCGGAACCACATCTTGTGCGTAAAGCCGTGCAGTGGTTACTGCACGCCCGTGGTGTTGTTTACCGTGCAAGCAACCATCGCAGCCGTGATGTAGTTTGTTAGTGGTGTGTGTGGTTGTGGTGCAGTGCTATTTTTCGGCCAAACAATCGTTCTTGGCTGATGAAGTGCTTTTCAAATGTGTACGTATTGTAATCGTAGTAAACCTGTGGGGGATCGTTGTTGGTAGGAGCTAGTTCAATGGCGTTCACGCACTGTGTTACACATTCCGGAACCCAGTACATCCGTATTTCCCTTTCACTGTGTACGGAATTTTAGTGACGAATTTCGTCAAACACGGATCGGGTGGCACAGCGAAGAAATTGCTGCTTCCCTTCTACCTCCACCAAAAGCTGTAAAGCGCGCCGGTGAGCGATAAGCGAAAAGGCTCTCGCGTTTGTCGCGGATAAAGTTCACGTGTATAATATTGTTCACCGAGCGAGCGTGCGGTTCTGTTCTTTCCCCTGAATGCACGCGCGATTGTCTGTGTGTGCGTGCGCGATCTCTGCCGTCTGCCGAAATGTCAGTTGGTGGCGCTAAGGGTGTGCGCCACCGTGCGTTTGTAATTGCAGGGTTACTCTCATCGTGATGTTTTTTGGCCGATAATTTGCTCACGGAATCGAATGGAGATTGCGATAAAAAAATCGGCAATCGAATCACCACGCACAATTTATCGAATAGCTAAAACATAACCTTTTTCAAATTTTAAACGAAAATATTGTGGTTGCTTTTACCCGAGGACGGATTACCCGCCGTAAACCCCTGCAATGCGTAGTACTAGCTGGCCATTTTTCCTCCCCACCATCAGTGCAATTGCGCGGAAAAGGGAATAGATCGCTGTCAAAAAACGGTGCGCTCACACAGTCACATACGAACGACGCACCGCGATAGAGGGAGAGAGAGCGCGCGCGCACACGAAAAAGGGCCAACGAAAGAGAAAGAGAGAGAGCTGGGACCATCGACCATAGCGCCAGCAGTAGCAGTGGTAGTAGTAGTGGTAGAAGTAGTAGCAGCAGCAGCAGCAGCAGCAGCAGCAGTACCAGCTAGAAGCAGCAGCAGCAGCATCAGTTTCTATTGTTTCTTGCCACCAACGGCTGCGGGTGCACTTGCGACAGGCGTGCATTATTGTGCTCCGGCAGCCAAGAACTCGTCCGTTGTCGTTGCCGTGTGTGCTGTGTGTGGGAAGAACAAAACGGTACAGTAGCGCGGTGTGTGCGTGCGTGCGGTGGATTTTCGGTACCCAGCGAACAGAAAAAACGGAAACCCTCGGAGGAACGCTTTCTTCCAAGGAGCCAAGCCGCCACCTACGGAAAAACAAAAAGGGCGTGCGCGCGGTCTAACGACACCGAAATATTATCGTGCGTTTTTGTTTGTCGTATTCTTGTCCGTTGCCTGCAAAACTCAATTGTTGTGAACTGTGTGTATGTTAGTGAATGTGTGTTTTTCGGTACACTCATTCACATTTTTCCTGTTGAGGAAAAATTCATCCAAGCAATCGGGAAATCGTTCGTTGTCCTGCCAAAAATCGGAGTAGCCAGGCAGGGTGCTATAGTTTTCACGCTGCTGGTGAGGGGTGTGGGACTGCGTGCATTTTCCCACTCGGAATCCCACTCTTTGTCAAGGGCGGGTGGGGTTGGTGATACGAGAGATAGCGGCAGCGGGATAGGCCATTTTCTTAAGAAAACGCGCTCAAACACACGCAGATAAACATCAGGCGGGCACAGAGCGAAAGAAAAACCCCGTGCGCTCATTTTCATCGCTTTTTGACAGATCGTTGGATGATCATCCGGGGGGGAGCCTGCAGCGGACGAACAAGCACAACGCCGTGAAAAGCGTGAAAATCTGTGCCGCGGAGAGTCAGGTTGTTTTGAAGTGTTCGTGTGTGTGTGTGTGTGTGTGTGTGTGTGTGTGCGTGTTGTTGCTGTTTCTTTTCGCGCTGTGGTGGGTTTTCCGGGAAAACTCCTCCGTGCACAGCCGCGCACTGTCCGCACCGTGTTGGATCTGTCTTGCCCGTGACTAAAACGAAAAACATTTCCGCAGACACTGGGAAATAGCAGACACACACATACACACTCCCACACACTCTGGCTACTCTGTGCCAAGGGATTTTCCCATCCCGTGCGTCGTGTTTCGTGTGTGTGTGTATGCATTAAATGGTCGTAATTAATTTTGTGCAATCGTGTGTTGTCTATCAGCAGCAGCAGCAGCAGCAGTAGCAGCAACAGTAGAAGCAATAACAACAGCCACATCAATGCCACCTTCGATCGGGAAGGAAGATTGAGGTGTGCGAAAAGAAAATAAATCGTTCGTGTGTGTTTTTCTGTGCGTGCGTTTGTGAGTGTGTGCGTGTGTGTTTGGGAAACGCGGTATGGTGGTACTACGGCATCCGTAATCGAAAATTGCACGGAGCATCATCATTTCCCACCATCATCATTATCATACCGTTGCGGCCCGTCATCATCATCATCGGCAGCTCGTTCCGGAGTCACCCACGCCGTGTCATCGGCGCACGTGCTGATGCTGTTGCTGCTGTGCCGAAAGTGTGTGCGAAAAGTATGAGCGGAAATCGTTGATTCGTAGTTGTGTGTGTGTGTGGAAAACATCACTCGCTAACGTCGTTTTGCTAACCCATTCCGGGCGGCTTATCGAGGTTTATCAGGCCCAGAAAGTAGAAGCGTCTAGTAAATAGTTGCCGGCTGGCGGCGGTTAGCAGCATTTTTCCGGCAAGCAGTTTGGCTTGATGCTGCCACAAACTGACGATCCGCATCGGCAGCAGCAGAAGCATCAGCGGCGGCAGCATCAGCGGCAGCAGCAGGGAGCATCATCATCGATACCGTATCACACATCGTAACGCCGGTTCAAGGTGAGTGGAATGAAGTCATGTTTTGGACATTGAAAAGCGCGTACTCCGCCAACACGTGATTTACGAGCTTTTTCTGACGTGCACTGACTGTTTTTCCTTTTCCATTTCCCGTTTTCTAAACACTGTTTCGATTTCGGGGGTCTGCAGTTAGTATTATTAACTGTTAACGATATTATTTTGCAAAACGTTGCACCTGTTCTGTGCACGAACCGAGCAAAAAGAACTTCACCACGAATTCCTTAGCTAGTTACCAACAACAACAACAACAAACTGTTTCAACAAGCAACCTACGGAAACCATGCATTCCAATGCTTACTCTGTGTGTGGTGTGTATCATAAAGCAAACACAGCTCCCTCTCTCCCTTTCTCTCTCTCTCTCTCTCTCTCTCTCTCTCTCTATCACCCACCATGTTGGAGGTGGAAATCTCTGGGAGGTGGAGTAGTGAACCAAACGATGGCAAAAAAAAACGCGCGTTATTTGCTCACGGCGGCATCCCAACACACAACCGGAGATCCGCTTAATTTTGTCTCTGCGGCGAAAAGATGCGCAGATGTTTGCCGACCGGGCAAGCCGTGGATATGATAACAAACCTCTCTTTTTGTGGAATGGTTTAGCGGGGCGAAACAGCGACAAAAAAAAAACGCTAGGAAGCTGTCTAACATCAATGAATGCCGGCCAAATTTGTACTAAGGCACGGGTGATGATAATGATTGTCTACTGCCGACAACTGGCAGCATTGTCTGGTAGCAAGAAGGGCTGACTGACCGTACCTCTAGGATAAGGACTCAAGCAGCATCAATGCTTTTAGAGTTAAATTTTAATTAAAAAAAAAGGCCATGCCTTACTCCATGTGTGTTATGTGTGAGTTTAGGAGGAGCTAAGTAGATTTGCAGTCAAGGAACTGCGGTTGAGACTGTGCTCGTACTATCCGCGTTATGCTTGAGCGAAGGAGATGATGATACGTTGTTTAACCATCGACTATAGCCCATTGGAGTTTTACAACATCCATGAAGAAGCGCCAATATAGGGACCAGATCTCCATTGCTCAATCACCGGGGGCCTGTTTGATTTATCGTGCCGCATCCTGGACCCAAGTATCGAAGCATCTGTTGCTGAAACATGGTATAGGAGATTCTGGACAAGATCGACAACAATTCTCCTAGGCGTTGCCCTTATCAAAAGAGTCAACAATTTTTTAGAATAAAAGGCGTTGAATACCTCTTTATCTCGGTGTTGATCGAAGAAGCTTCAAACTCCACCTAGCTAAACTCCTGAGAATTTTGTAAGTAATCTTCAATGAAATGACCTACTAAAATTATTAAATGAATTATTATATGGGCCCTGGGAAGAGTTCAACCTATGGCTTAGGTTTCATCAAGGCTCTAATGGAAGGAGTGGCAGTATTTTTATAAGATTCCCTAACATAGGATGCTATTAAAAACTATCCGATTTTGTTCTATGTTGTAATTTTATATTAGGTCTGTCTTTAAATAAATTTGTTAGCTAATGAAATTCAAGTCCTTTTGAATTATTTTGAGAGCTTGTTTGAAAATATATTAGGACTCCAATTGTTGTAGTATCCTAAATTGAAAACGTTAGCTGCGTTAGTGACAATCGATTACATTTCCTTTCACACTCCTACGTCTAAGCTCTTATCATAGAGCGAACAATAAAATTAACTTTTAATCACCAAAATATGGGACGTTTTGTCGTAAACCGTTTATAAATGATTGTGTTTCGGCTTTCGATACCTTGCAAACATGTGTCCAACAACATGCATCTGTCCCATATTTCGCTACCAGCTACAATAACTCCACCAGCTTCATATCTATATGACCTTGTCATCGGGCATGACTCGGCTTCCAACCTCCCACCGTACCTGGCCAGAAATCTCTTCTCAACTATACTGCTCCACCCCAACCAACCCTTCCATCCATACGCATGTAATGCAATCTAATCTCGTCCCACCAGTGGTGGTGGTAGATGGCATGAGGAAGCGAAAACTGCTGCCTCAGCTAAGCCGAATCCCATTGCCCGAATTATGCTCGATTTACCTTGAAAGAACTCGTGTCGATCGTACCGACGACGAGGGCCTGATGCAGAGGGATGTGTTGTTGCCGGACTTGCGAAAGCAAAAGCGCACGCTTGCTCTCGGTACTCTCGCTTGTCAAATTAAGTAATTCGATCCAATTACACTCTTTCCTGTCAGCGGGGAGTGTCCCTTGGCTCAAAAGGTGCGAAACGAAAAGAAGAAGGCGGTAGGCAGCAGAGTAAACACACATACACACACACGTTTCCTCTTCGGAAGGAGTCTTTTTAGAAAGGTGATGGTAGAAGTTAGTTGCTTAGATACCTACCATACGCACCGATGGTGACCCCATTTCTCCGGTAGCCCTAAGGTAGGGAGGGAGAATCCAATTTTTATCACAAACACTGCTTCCTTGCTAACTCTACATCTTTCGTCCATCCAAGTTGCCATGGTAGTTTTAGGATACACCGGGCGCAGTTGGAAACTTCATTTCGAGGCGCAAGGCGTGTTTAAGGCCTGTAATTGAAGGGCTGGATTGAAGTTAAAGCTTGTTGTGGAATTGTTTACATTAAACTCAAGAGTTTTTATTCTTATACGGGTCATTATCTCAGAGAACTACGAATATTCTGATGTAGTGAATATCTGTATAGTACCTAGACAGAGATGTCGCACCACACCGCAATCAATCTCATCACGCACAATCCGGACATCGCGCTCCAATAGTGCTCCCACCGGCATTACCTTTTCCTGCACACACACACACGCTGCTCACTACCGTGATGGGAAATTGCTTTTGCTCGCGTGACCTCACGGCTTAAAGGGCGCCTGCTGTAAACAAATCTGTGAAACAGCGCACTACAACCCTTCCACACAGTCTTCTTGCTTCTTGCAGCTCCCATCGAACGAAAGTGTTGCGATTTTTATGCGATAATTAAAACGTGTCGGCAGCGTGTACTATTTGCGTTTGTTATTGGCGGCATGCGGACTTGTGTTGTAAAGTCACGAACCCGTTCGCTTCGTCCGATGATGATGTGGGGAGGGGGGCAGTGGAGGTCAATTGAATTGATATGGTCCGCAAAGACCACCACGATCGTTTACTTAAAGCCAGAGCAATGATGGACGGGGCTTTGGACGTTACATTCAGTAAAAGATCTCTTTTTCGCTTTTCTTTGTGAGCAATTCTGGAGACATTTAGCATTTTTAATTTGATGAATAATGGAAAGCAAGTTAAAAAGATACGTACAGCCAACGTGTAGTAAATCTGGCGTCGTTTTATCTTGTTTTGGTGTAACATCTTACTCGGCATCACGACTACGTGGCGGCTGTGGCTCGTGCTAATCGTACTGATTGATGCTAATTGCTCAGCCGACGTCAATCGGGTTTTTGCTCCATTTTGGTGAGAACCGGTCCAGATTGTCGACAAGGTGGTTGTCCAACAGCGAATATTGTTAAATGGATGGTGTTTAAGTATTTAAAAAAAGCCTTTTAAAATAATTATTCTTCTCCATATTTTATTTTAAAACATAAGAGATTTTTATCAAGCATTACTTGACACGCTCAGAAATATTAATTTAAATATTCAAATTGAATTGAAGTTGGGGTGATCAGGTGACCGGAGCGATCCAGTCTTCAAATCCCATCCGGACTACCTTTCCGTTCGCAGGATTTGACTATTTAGCTAAGGGGAAATCGAATCAGGGAAAGCAAAAAATGACAGGCCAAGACCTCAAGAGGTTGCGGAGCCATATAAGAAGAAGATTAAAATTTCTGCAATACCTTGTATGTAATTTAAGCTTGAAATAATTAGTGTAGGTACCTGAATGTTTCATTCCATTAATTAAAAAATCGGTTAGCAGCAAGAATTTGATCGATTTGTCATTATTTATGCTCTTTGCCTTATGGAAGCAGTTGAAGATGAGGATGAACGCCAATAGTCAGTATTTACAGCAGTGATATTTAAGCCGAGTTTGACCCGTTCATCAAGATTTCGTCGTATCGCCAATGCTCTTCGCGGAAATTATTTACCCTTAACCCTTACCCTTAATGCAGGGTTACGTTCCATAAATATTTCCCCAATTTACGTGCCGTCTATCTTCAGCCAGCTAAGGCCTATTTCACTTGCTCAAGTGCTTCATGCTTAAATGTCTATATTCGTTTTTCTGTTCAATTTCACCATCCATAGGATGCTGTTTCCAAGCTATTAAAATTGTGCTCAATGGTCCTTTTAATTCTACCTTCCCAATAGAGAAGAGAGATGATATTCACCGTAACCGTAACTATCGTCCGGACGCCTTGTTCCTTAGAAAAACTCATTTGGATTCTGATTTAAATCACATGGAATGGCACAACAGTAGCTTTTACCTCAGCTTTGCCTTGACCTGTTTAAAGTTCTTCTTCCGTTCAGTGGAGCATTGCGAGCTGACGAACTCGACCGAGCAGAAAATGAAGCACAACAAAAAATATTGTCAAGTGTAAATCTGCTGTCGGTAATTGGTCACTTCTGGTGGTAAAATTTTAATACTTCTCCCCTTACATCCTCTTATGTTTCCGAGATCCTCCAGACCGACAGATGAAGTTAAAAACTGAACCAAAAAAAACAACAAATTTATGATTCAATCCTGCAGTGGGCACACAGAAAGGTTTTTCCCAACTATACAAGTAGTCCACTATGAAGAAGGGTAACTGCAAAATACTTGCCTTCGTTCGGTTAGAGTATGATCCCTTTTTTAAGAGCTTCTCCTGTTATGAACCATGTCCCTTTCACCCCCCCCCCCACCCCCCCCCCCCCCATCTCATTGAGTATGTTTGGCTTTGTACACTTCGTTCTGGTCTTTCCGCTTGGGGCCAAGCTTTGCAGGCGTGCCTTTCCTGAAACCCGGGATGGGATGGATGGCAAAGGTGTTGGATTTAACGAGTCCACAGCAACGGCTGTTCCTTCTACTGCTGCCGGTGAGGGTCGTCCTGTCGTGTGTGGCTGGCGACGACTTAAGCACAGACGACAGCTCTCGTTCACGTAGCTCCTGTCATGCCGGTGACAATTTCGCTACTCAGGAGCCTTTTAATGCTCACATCCCTTTAAACTGGTAGTCTTGTAGGATTTATAAATGAAGATATTTGTTTGTTTCGAGAGGATTCGGTCTTTTTTTAAATAGATTTAATAAGATCAGTTTCAAAGGATTGCTGTAGCAGAAATACTTTAAAAAGTCAGCGAAACTTCACTTCGCCCTTCTACCTTTACTATCTTTCCATGGCGCGTTTTCCTAACATTCCCTCGTGGCCATTTATTATGTGAGCAAAAATGTCTGGTAACATTGTTCCTAACGCCGCAATCGTTCTTCTTTAAAAGCAGGATTGGCTCCATGCCAAGGCGCCACCACCACACCGAACGGGGGTCGAACAATTTTCTTCCGTGCAATAATGCAAAGGGTGTAGCGGAAAAAAAGGCCAGAGCAACGAATGAACCATCCTATAATTACTAAGGAGAAAACCGACCAAGCTTGCCCGTCCTGGGTTTCTTTTTCCAATTGAGCGTGTTTTATTGCTTTCATTTTGCGTTCCATGTGCACCAGCATCGACTCCGTGTGCCCTGGTGCACAATATTTGTCCACTTCATGCATCGTTTTGCCAGCATTGCCTCTTCCAGTGCAAGGTAAAGTGTTTGACAGATCTGTTTGCAGATGAAATTAGTTTATACTGGCCAACCTTCTTGTGATCCTCTTGCCATCGTCCTGCCATCCTCCTACAAAAGGCATATAATTGTACGACTAATAACTTGCTGTACTTGCCCTAGCACTATTGTACGTTCCCCACAGAGTCGTCGAACAACTCAAGGTATCACGATCGAACGCCAACTTGCGTGTGAAGGCTATTCGTTTTTATTGCCGCCGCCGGCTGTTTGCTTTAGTAGCAATTCAATATTTGGCAAACGAAAATGCCATAAAGTAAAGTTGGCACCGGACAAAACTACGATGGAATTATTATTTTCCTACAATCCCTTCATGTTTCGCTGCTTACACGCTGCTTTTACCAAAACGATGGACACGCTCTTTACATTATATGGTGGCTACTCAGGTAGCTCGGATTCCCCCAAAACCCAAAACCCTTTTTGACCTCCTCAACAGAAAAAAAAGAATTTACCAAAGTATGCTGCTAAATTCCACATTGCACGCGCAGGGGTTTGCTTTTTTATGTCTCCCCCCTCAATCATATCTCATCAATCATCGTGCTGTGCCAAGCTCACGCAAACCCCACCGATCGTCGGGCCGTGTTGGCGGTCGGTCGGCATACAGCAAAGGGAAAAACTAACAAAAATGTAAATTATTTTACCCCGAATGTTTTTTGGGCCTCGACGGGGAGGGCGGTCGGTGACACAATTATCACACTAACAGCCTATCAGGCAAAAGGAATCAAGATGATGGAAGGATGATGAGGCGAATCAACACCACCACACCTTGCCATTGTGGTAGAGTTCGACGCACGATCGATAAACTGTGGCGTGGCATTATTTAAGAGGGCTATCAGTGGAATCTGATTCAATGGAAAAGGATTTCTTTACCGTACCGCACGAGGTCCTTCCGTATTGAATTATGAAAACTGTATATACTTTCTTATTTATTTGTCTCTGAATGGTGGTGGTGGAGTTATTGCTCATCCGGAACCCAGACCCACGGCCCGGGTGTTGATGAGTCAGCTTTCTCTACTTACAGTTAGTTCTGCTCACATATTTGCATACCTCGAGCCAACAGGAAAAGTGTTAACATGATGGTCTTATCTAACTCGTCCGTTCCACTTACACACTTAAATGAAGTACCTGAGCCTACCTTCAGGCGCGAACCGGGGTAGATGCTACAAAAGGAGACAAAAAAATCTCTTCCCTTTCTGTCCATTCTTCTGAGTCCTTTCTCTCTCGTTCTCTCTCCCTACTGTCGCAAAACCCTTAGTCCGAAAGTCCTCTTTGGACTGGAAGTTAACAAGGTGCAGAAAGGGAAAAGCCATCTCACCGAAACCATTAAACTGATAATGAGGCTTTCACCCGTTGCCACATCGCCGCGGGGCGAAACGGTGGTGGCCAACGCGCTATTTGCCAGGATGCGTTGCCGTACGTTCCGCTTCCGCTTCTGCTGCTGCTGCTTCTGTGCTACTTGGTCATTTATGGTGGCGCTGAATGACAGCGGCCGAGTTCAAATATCAATTTCTCGACACTCCACCATGTTGTTGCCACCATTCGCTAAAGGATACTTTCCGAAGAATCCTGCACACTATCACCACCTCAAGGACACACGCCGAGTGCCATTAGCAAGTAGTCGTCGAACCGGGTCCGGTGGGTTGGTAGCGCAACGCTTTCATTCAGCCCGCGCGCGAATAATGATGCGACGGAACGGATCGGATACCTCCTCCCATGTGTTTGCCTCTTACAAAGGTAAAAATAGCTTGGCGCACGATTGTGGTGCGTATCCCCCTGTGGGGTATGGTGCGCTTGCAATGTACGCGTAACGTACGGCGGTGGGCTGCTCGAGGCACTTTCTTTACACTGTTGATGAGCCGGAAAGCTATTCACATTTTCGCTGGAGAACCTGGGGCGGGGGGCAGGTGCAGGACCAGATTATAGGCTCATGATAAGAATATGCGAATCGTTCACTCAACGGCCTTTCAATGCAGTGAAAAGGTGTGGGAATAATGGGACATTTTTAAAAATGCACAATTTAATAAGGAGCAACTATGTTATGTCTTGTATGTCTATTTACAATAAATTTAAAATTGACCAGAAGTCTAATGCTTCTGAAGAAGAAGCTTAACGAACTTGTTAAGAATTACCTTCTCCAGATAAAGCTATCGTGCTTGATATCATCAACAAGAACCAGAATTGCAGAATTGTTCCTCAATTCCTCTAGAAAACTTCCACTAGAAAAGGAAGGAACTAGCTGAGGCATTCGTCAAGAAAAAAGAGATTTCTTATCCACGTCCACTCTCTCTCTCTCTCTTTCATCTATCGAACAACTTGTTTGATATTGAGAGTTCCATCCGTTACACCATTGCTGCTGTTCAATAAATGCTTATACTCTCTTTTTGAATCGTACCGCTTTTTTGCTTCGAGCTTCGAAAGGGAAAAACTTGTGCATCCTCCGTCCGGTGTCGTGTTTTTTTTCCCCCCGTATTCCAAAACTTTCACTGCCAGAATGCCGCCGCCTGGGTGAGAAAAACATATCGCAACAAATGACGAGAGGTGAGGTACGGCAAGGTTCGTTTTTGTGCGTTTTGCGTCCTGTTCGTAGCGCAAACGCGTCCTTTTAAGGGGAAGTTTTGCCCGTGATGATGAGTGTAGTTTTACCACTTTCGGTGGTGTGGTCAAACTTTTTTAATAAATCCGTACCGGCTATCGGTGGTTCTATCTTCTTGGCGACGCTAATGCCCAGTGTAGCCCAGAATGGATGGTAAACAGTCACAGTTTCTTCCCCAGCAGCTCGGTGTTGTCCAGCTATCCGAAGGTTTCTGAAGGAATGGTTTATTGCTAGCCCATTTCCATGGCTCGTAAATTCTTTCCATTGAAAGGAATTAAACAAACAAGGTCACTGCCTATCTCTGCAGAACGTGTATCGCGTTGTTGGTGCATTTCTATTGCACCTCTCCAACAACGAACGGGCACTACTGATGAGAATTTTAAATTTTCATCATGCGCTTTCATGGTCATGAAGGTCTACTCGTTCCTGGTTTGAATAGCCCCGGTAGCTTCAAAAGCCCAGTTTGAGAATGTTTAAACAGCCACGGTTCGCTTTGAACGGTTGCTAATCGTTTGAAAAAGATACTTTTTATTTTATAGGTAGATCGTTGCCATAATCCTGGTGCTCCGGCACTATTTCTTTAGTAAGATTTCTGGATTTAATTTTTTATTGAACAATTGTCATACTACGCTTCAAATTGGTGATCAAAACGGATCCGGAATTGAAGCTTCTAGCTTCCAGAAGAACGGTGCGGTAATAGTCTCCAAATCAAACAATCCATCGTGCTACTACTAGTAATCGATGCTTACTGAGAACGGACGGAGACCTTCAAAGCAATTTAAACATGCTGTTTACGCTTCTTTGCTCTCAGGTCCTGTGAGATCTCATCCTCAGACAGGGTCATCCGAGTCAACATTCAAGCAGTACACTTTTATACTGTAGTTCTGAATCCAATATAGTCAATGTTTCCCTACCTTTACCTTACAGTGTTTCAACCAAGTATTCCAAGATGCAAGTACACTATGGAATGTTGCAATAAGCTTTGGATTAAGGAAGTGGTTAATAAAGCAACATTTCCTTTCCACTAGCCACAGCGCTTTCCACAATATACCACTATTTAGTTGAAACATTCCACCAAAAGACTCAAAAGATCCATTATATGATTCGTAATCCAGTTGTAGATACAATTCTACCACGAGCGAGCTGAGTTCAAACAAGGTTTTGTACCCAGAGCTACTGTGGTGGGTCTGGGACCGGACGGCAGGACCGGAGTTCATAATCCATCCAGAAAAGAAAGCCACAGAAAGCCAGATATGGCAGGGCGAGACCTTAAGAGGTTGTAGTGCCAAGGTAGAGGAAGAAGATAGTCTTAGGATTACTTGTTACTTAGAAAGCAAAATAAAAAATCTTTTACAAAAAATAATTATTTTATAAACCATGTTCCATTCCGTTGAATGTAAATACAAAAGCCAATCTGTCCATAGTAGTATAAACAATAGCACAATAGTAGTATAGTTTTTATCACTACCTTCATCTATTGCCCTCCAGCTGCTGCAAGCCGCGTTGCAATATTTAATGTGCCCTAATACGTTATGCTTTTTCATCGTTCGCACTAACTCACCGGGAAGTGCACTGCCGGTCGGACTGCTGCTGCTGCTGCTGACGTCCGTGTTGTCCTTGCCTTTGCGCTGGTGCGCTATTGTTACATCCGAGCCCTTCACCCCCCCCCCCCCCCCCCAACCCCCAAGACCAAGAGTATTGTATGCAATTGAACTTCGCTTTGTTTAAAAAGCGCCAGGCAATAGCGCCAAGACAAAGCCGACGATCTGTCCTTTGCAGCTTTTAGAGAGAAAAAAAAGCTGCCCGGAATGGGTTTTCCAGGACACTGCCAGGGCGTACATTGTTCGGTACCGAACTTGAACCCCTCTCGGCCCCCTGAGTGCTTCAAATGGATGTAAGGAGTTCACTTGTTCTTTGCACATCTGCCTAAGAACAAAGCCCTGTACACCTTCGAGTGGTTTGCGCCAGAAGGGAGGAGAATCGTTGATGAGCACTTTTTGCGACAGTCGCCCAAACCACCCACAGTTGCACACCCCGTGTTAGCAGCAGCAGCTCCAGTTGTAATCCCGCTCCCTGTCACACGATCGTATTACGCGGAACCACAGACTTTCGAACGAAAATCGATTCCGAAAGTCAGGGCACACGGTGCCGGAAGTTATTCTATACAGGCACGGGGAACGTACGCGCGCACGTTGCGGTTGCGGTCGGTGTGTGCGGAATAAATTGAACCTACACATCGATGCCCTGGGTCGTGTATCGCTTGCACGCCCAGTATCGCCCATACGGAAGGATGCTGAATGAAGGTCGCGGAGGCGAACGCGCTAAAGGGGGGGGGAAAAAACAACAACAACATAACATTTTATCAGGCAGCAAGGAACGAGATTTGGGTGGGTGGCTGGGAGCGAGTGGGGGCTGCTACCCGCGGAAGGGAATGGTGTGCGAAATGCAATCAAATCGCGCACATGTACTCGTTTGCTAAAAATATGTCTATCGAGGATGTGGAGCCAGATAGAAACCGCACACGTGAACATGATTGAAATCGTAGAAGAGAACATGGTACGTTTCAAAAATCGCTCGTTTGTGAGGGAACCGGTAGGTTGGCAAGATGGCTTTATGAAGCAAAACATGATGGTAGGCCAGGGACGGAGCATCCGGTTCCCCATCACGCTCTGACGTCTCGATGGCATAAGCGAAGGGATAATTTGCTAACGATTATCGGCCGAAAGTGCTTTTCCTTGGAAGAGAAGAAAGGAGTTGGGGACGCCACCGTTTGGTACACGGCACGAACTTGACATTCGTTGTTCAGAAGTTGGATAGCGTATGTGTGTGTGTGTGCGCGCGCTAAAGTAGGCCAACACACACACATGCTCCTCTTTAAAAGGATGCTCAACTTAACGGCACCGAACCACTTTCCGGAGTTTTGTGGTGTGAAAGTCATTAGGCAAGTCCTTGAAATGCCTCACCTTGAGCTGCAGAATGCATCAACCCTCATCCATCCTATGCATCGGTACGGTGCGATCGAGCGGGTTGAAGGAAATTGAACGCTGCCGGTGCTACATCACCTGTCCATCGTAGATTTAATCAAGGAGCGCGGACGAGCGCGCTAGGGTCTGCCCGTCCGTACCTGGAAATAATCAACTCGAGAGAAGAACGGTCGTGTAATATCCTGCGAAAGGGTCATCCATCCATTCATCATTCGATTTGCGGACAGTGGTGGCTGTAGGATGAGAAGCTATTGAAGGTTTCCTCCTTCTAGCTAGACAGCCAGCCAGCCAGCCAGCCCACCTCGGGACCAGGTCAAAGTGTTGCAAATAAATCTATCAAACCCGTGTTAACCCGTTAGGGAAGGGGGGAGGCAGTCAGAGATAGGGGCAAGTTAATCATCGTGCATTCCTTCTTGCACCACGATAGAGAAGGGCACGAGCTGCTCTATCGGTTGTGTTTGTGGCCAACATCAGACATTCACACACAGATGATGGTATGGAAAACTCGCCTTTTCTTGCCGCTATCGGTTGACGTCAATTACTAGCTCAAGAGCATGCCGGGAGGAAAAGCCAGGGAAAAGCAGCGGTTGAAGTAGCAGAGCAGCAGCTCGCCCCTTAAATGCGAGATCATTCACATTCACCATTGTTTATGACAATGGGGGCCGCTATTATTGAACTTCAGCCGTAAACAGATTAAACTTTCAACTTGAACAATCATTTGCAGATTAACAAAAAAAAACCGGCCAAGCGTGGGGGGGGAAAGGTAAGGTAAGGTTCATTGTTTAACCATTATGCCTTTCAGCGGGCGAGGATATCAATGGTTTCCGTAGGGCGGTAATCATGTGGACTTAAAATAATTGAGAGTAAAAGGTGTACTGACACAACAGGAATGGGGTTAAGAATGATATTAATGGTTATTTTTTCACAGCTTCTAGGGTCTACAATTGATCCTTTCATCATGTATAAATTATATGGAGTAAATTTAATGGCGATGAGCTTTCTTTGGGTACTATTACACTGAGCTGGTAACTTTCAGTACTTCGATTTGAATCAATCAGGAGAATATGGAATGGAAGACAAACAGTGGAATTTTGCAAGTCCGCTATGTAAAATTGCCATCATATATATTGAAATATTGAAACAGACCTGAATAGTTGTGTCCAAACACGTTGAATAGTTAAATTTTCCTTAAAACGATGCCTCCATTATGTCACATCGGTGCATTTTGATTATTAGTATGACGATAGAGGTACTAACCGCGTCGGTCTTCAGACGGCAGGACCGGAGTTCAAATCCCATCTGGGCCGTTCCCCCATAGAGTGGACTCCCCAATCCAACTACGTGGTATCATTGAGTCCTGTAGCCCAGAAATGGCAGATATGACCTATAAGAGGTATAAGATGATGATGATGATGATGATGATGATGATGATGATGATGATGATGATGATGATGATGATGATGATGATGATGATGATGATGATGATGATGATGATGATGATGATGATGATGATGATGATGATGATGATGATGATGATGATGATGATGATGATGATGATGATGATGATGATGATGATGATGATGATGATGATGATGATGATGATGATGATGATGATGATGATGATGATGATGATGATGATGATGATGATGATGATGATGATGATGATGATGATGATGATGATGATGATGATGATGATGATGATGATGATGATGATGATGATGATGATGATGATGATGATGATGATGATGATGATGATGATGATGATGATGATGATGATGATGATGATGATGATGATGATGATGAATAAGAAGAAGAAGAAGAAGAAGAATGCAAGATTCCATAGTATTATTGAAATTATCCACAACGGGATTGAAATATTCTACCGATTGATTCAACAGATCCATTATGCGATTCGAAACCCTGTAACGGGGCGTATAAACCTTAAATTTTAAATTAACGTGTGTGGAACATTGCATGCTTGTATGAAATGGTGCATTTTTTCGCTGATATTGAAGATGCATGCTGGTTAGCTTGGTGTCTCTCTGTTTCTCTATTTATACTCATTGCTGCATCCGGCGTAATGCGTGGCGGCTGTCGATACAGGAATGGTGTTAGCATAAATAAATCATTTTTCCGTACCAAATGCTTCGACCGTTTGGCAAGAAACGTAACCATTCAGCCGCACAGGGACAGGGAGGACCAGTGCGTTAGAGAGACTTTCATAGCAAATGCAGAAAACGAGCCGGTATCCCATTTCATCGCTCCATCGCGATGTTTTTGTCTGCTGCTGGGACACCTGCCCGCTCCGAGCACCACCATAAACCACCAACGCGCGGCCATTGAGACCTCAAACCACCTTCCTTTTCCATCCTTTATTAGTGGCCTACCTATCGCAGGCCATCATACAAATGGCGGAAGGTAAGCTCTGCAAGGCATGCAAGATCGAATTCTTCGAATGTTTCCAATCAATGTTGCCCCGATTTACACACGCCGTTAGCGGCAGCGAGCGCATGCATGCCACTGACTACCCTTTTCTTACGGGGCACAGTAGTCCATTTGACCGTTTTGGCCTTTGAAGCGTGAACCGCGTGAAACTAACCACCAACCAGCGATGGAAGTTTGTTTTTGATTTACAATTTGCATTCACCAGCTCTCGGCGTTGCGTGTGATTTATTGCAGAACAGCCAGGAGCTGGTAGCTGGTGGGCTGGAGAGACATAGTTCTGTAAATAGTTTGCCATGTGTCCATGCAAATCAATTAATTAGCCTCAGCACTAAATCGTGGGAATTTAAGAAAAAAAAAAGATTTTTCTAATACCATTTCACATAAAAAAAAGCTAATTGCCAAATTGCACCGTCCTGTATTTAAATTTTCCCCTAACTGTTTGTTAAGTTCCATTGTATGGTTAGAAAGTTCCACGTCGGACTTGCCATATTCCACTGTATGAAACAATTCCCCTGTATGATTGAAAAGTTCCATTCTATGGATCACAATCATGCAAGCGGGTAAATCAAACCCTACGGACAATGATTAATAGTAGCTACACTCATTGATAGTGCTGGGTCTGGGCTACTGAAGCGTATCTCAGCTAGGGATAATTCAGTGTTCCATGCAGTGAGCTAGAACATCTATTTAGTATAAGTTATGTATCACATTTTTGCCGAATTTTTATTAATTTAATTGAAACCTCCATCAACAACAACAACAACAACACGTGTGTTCCTGTTTTCCTTTTGCCAACTTTATACCCGGGGGAAATCAAAATAAGACTTGTGGTTTGGTGAAGTTGCACAACTTACGATACGATTTGTTGGTGCTTGCGCAATCATTCTTATGCATTTCCCTTTCCCCCCCCCCCCCCCCCCAACGATGTGGTGGCTAAGCGTTATTAAAGTTTAATGATGGTGCTTCCCAAAAGATAATCAACGCCACGGCACTTTCCATTGCAGTGCTGGAGCATTTATGCTAGTGGCCTAGTATGGAAGTGATTCCCCGAATGTGTAGGATATAGAGCAAAGGATTACATCCGACGTTCCCGTGTGCGGTGCGATGTTAGCGTACGTACGGGCAGGTACAAAAGCAAAACGACCAACTTCCAAGGATTATGTTTCACTTCGCCGGTCTGTCATTTTGGGTTGACATTTCAGACGCGGCGCTGCATGTAGAAAAAAAGGTGTGTTTTTTTTGTTTTGTTTGCCCACCACAGCGGCAAACCCCCAGAAGAACAGATCGATAATGACGCGTCCACAAGACGACGACGGCGGAGGCGAAATCGTTTAGTTCGCGGGTTAGTTTTTCTTTGCGTCCATTGCAATAATAAACGAATATTCCTGCGCAACAATGTGTCGTCGTCGTCTTGGGGTCTCGGTCGGGAGTACGGGATTCACGTAAGCTCACGTTTTCTGGCTAGCCCCACAATTATACACCGGCGGGAGGTGTATTTGCGCACGTGTTCAGACCAGTGGTAGACTAGCTAGTCAAGGAAGTAAAGGGGGGCTTCCAACACCCAGTTTTCCAGTTAGGGCAGGATAGCTCCCGTAAGAAAAAAAAAACGAGCAGAATTGTTGGGGAAAAGTTTCTTCAGTTTCAGTTCAATTCACCGGTGTTCACCTTTTGTTTTCTAGCGACCACCACCACCGCTTGAGACACTTTTTTTTATTGCCCCAACGTGCGCGATGCCGGAGCGGCCGAAGAGGCCCTAGCACCAGGACACAAAAAGTGTATTTGTTTTCCCTTACAGTCGTGGTCGGTTTTTTTTTCGGTTGGTTTTAAAATATGTAACACACTGCACGAAAATGATTTCTTTATGTAACGTGTCGTTCCCGCGGGGGTTCTCAATGGATGAATCGGTCCTTTCTTTTTTGCTTTAATGCCCCACGAACAACAAGGTTGCAAGGTTTTCCCACTGCGAAAGAGCTGCTCTACTGTGAAGTGATGTGTATTTTTAGTTAGTAAAAGCTAACAATAAGTTACTATAAGTTGGCAGCCCACATGGAATGCTTCGTGTTGTAGGTTACGCTACAAGCGTATTGTTTTGTGGAGAAATATAAACTAAATACCACTAAACGGGGGGTTTGCCTTTGCAAGCTAGGAACACACATTGTTTTATAAATTCTGTATTTACTCGTTGGTTTCGCTCGCGACAGGAACACACGATAGAATGATTGTGGAACAAAACCGAATTGTTGCCTTCCATCTTGTCCGAGTGACCAACTGAAGTAATACAAGCACGGAACACTAAAAAACTACAGCCCCCTGTTGTTGGCCTTTGGATGGCTTCAGCAAGCCTCGCTAAAGCCTCGCGGGGGAAACCTTACCGAGGATGCGTGTGTCGTCGTGCTAATCCTGCCGTCGTCCTTATGCGAGGAAACACTTCAAATCGAAGTGGCGGTGGGGCCAAACCGCCCCTACCACCATCACCATTAGACGATCGAATTTTAAGGTTCCCCAGGCGGCCACAACATACTACCTTCCACTTAGAAAAACCGTCCCGAGCCCTTTAGGGACCGACTTGGACTCGTACGTCCCAACACACACACACACACAGTCATTCTATCGCGCTATCCCTGTGGGAAGGTAGTACTCCCCAAACATTCAACGGTCGTCCAGACCAGCTATTAGACATAGTGGTTGAGCCCCAGACCCACACAAAACTCTCACCGTTGGGCCGTTACGCTGGCAGACGGTTCCAAGCATCCGTGCAAAAAGCTTGTGTGTTCTTCGGGCGCTTCTGGCGGTGAAAGTGGGAAAAACAGTTGGCAGACTGACTGACTGACTTGTGGAGGAAAAAATAAGCAAGTGTACGCTACAGTTGCCGGGCTGCGCATCCATCTTAAGCGGCCACTGAGATTGAGTGAGTGTTGTGGTTGGTCCTATGCAGTGGTTTCTGGTGTACTTTGCGATAGCTCTGCTGCTAGCGTTCCTGTATCGGTGGTGGGTCGGTAAACCAGTGCTTCCCATCCAAAGGTAGATCCTGCTGCGTGTGTCTCGTATGGTTCTAGAAAGAATTCTGTGCCGTTTGTTACGTGTCCTGTGAATTAGCTTTTAATTCTCTTCGTCAAGAAACATTCTGCTTTAATGTCTAATGTAATGCAGCCAGAGGTTACTCTCCTTTCGCTGGCCCAATAATCAATCTCGCCACGCTATCGGCCTGTTTCGAGTCGTTTAGAATACCCCCCAGTGTCCTATCAATTTCAATAAGGTTCGTTTTCATGGGAAAGGGCGAAAAACTACAACCCCGATCCCCATTCAAACGGAAAACGCAACTGATCCAGGTCAGTGTCCTGGTGAAGAGTACAGTACGCGCGTCTTGTTGCTGCTTCCACATACGGCTCCAAACTACATGCTCTGTTTCCGTGTGTTACATGCTTGCTCTCCGAACCGAACACCTCAACCCCCCCCCCCTCCCGCCCCAAACACGTACAAGGAATCCCCCAAAAGCGGCGGCGAACCATCCACTGGGTCAGACGGTGGAAGGGAGAGATAAATAACACATAACAACGTTCAAGCGCGATGTTGGCGGGCCTATTGATCATATCTGCAACAATAATGTACCCCGGAGTGTGTTGAGGGAAACCGAGCGGGAAGGAGGTGGGGTCGGTGTGGCAGGGTCGTCGGGTGTTGGTTGGTTTTGCGCGCTGTAACATAACCTCACTAAACACACACTCGAAACAAGATCGATTGGAAAAGTGTTTTCCGTCTGCGTTCAATCTGCGCTTCGTGCGCCCTCTCCCCAGAGAACAATCCCGCCCCCATCACCCCCCATCGAAACATTCAACGAAATCTATTTTCGGACCGGGAGGTTTCTAGTTCACCAAGTGCTGGACGGCTGAAGAGCCCCTGACCAGCATATTGTACCAGCTGTATATGTGTGTAGAAGTTTTGTATTTCTTGTTGTTTTGCATTAAGTACATCGAGATCGACTGGTGGCGATAGTGAAGGAACAACCTTCCGCGTCCGTGTTCCGAAACAACGAGGAAGTAACGTCGGTAGACAAAGTGCTAGATGGAGAGCGGTTACGACTACATTTCATGATACGAAATCGGTCAGCTTCCGTATCCTGGCAGCCTCGGTAAGGTCTAGCGGTTGAGTATCCCTCGAACAGCCGATGCCAAGCCGATGGCAAGAACACGAACCGATGGGAAGAAAGTAATCGTTTGATCTGTAAGATGGCCTGTGCCCTCTCCAAAAACGTGTCCGACGATGGAGATGGGATAGGATGGCTCAATACTTGGATACGCTTTGATCCAGCCAGTGCTGCTTACCCACTAAATCGATGTTCTTCTCCCACTGCCTCCCTCCCCCGATGTTGGATCTGATTATCTGTGCTCTCCATTGGATGTGGAGGCCGTAAACCACCACTTGACTTGTCTCAGAAGGCGCGTCTTGTGGCATCTTGATTTGGTACGTGTGTGTGTGTGTTTTATTTCTTTTTTCAAACCTTCTCTTTAATCTTGATGCTCCTGGCAGAAGATTCTGTGTTTAAAGGTTTGGGCGATGCGCCTCCACGTCAAACACGTTACGATCGCTGGGTTTAGATTTTTCCATTAGCGACACCCGTGCGATTGTGAGCTGATTCGGTCGTCGATTGACATTTTCCATCACTCGTTCTCGGTGTGCTCGGTGACGGAGATGGAAGTCAGTGTAAGTAATCGAATAACTCTTCCTGCTGCTGCTGCCGCTGTCCTTGAACTTCGCATCTCCCTATCTCCGGGAAACGCGAGGGTTAACATTATTTCTCTGTTTATTGAATTGTGTGGCACTCTCCTTCACACTCCGGACCCGGGTCTGGATGGATGCTTCCTGTGCACAACCGGCAGCAGCAGCATCCGGTCGACGATCAAAGTGGTCGTTAAATGGCGACCGATGTGTTTGGCTTGACACACCAAATAAGTGTTAATAGTGTGGAGCCTATTTATAGACGCGAAGGATTATCCTAACTGTACGTAAACCGTTCGAAACGAGGGAATTGGGGCTTTCGGTTGGCGACCAGTTAAAGCAGTTCCCTTTGATGTGTTACCCTTTCGCTCGAAAGATGCCTCCCAACCCGCTGGGACCAATGGTGAATAATTGATGGCGAATCTACGTCCACATCAAATCTAGGGCAATGGGTGTAGCGTGCAGCACTGGTGCTCGGTGCTGAGGAATTGGATGACCTTGGGTGGAGTTAGCTCGACATACCTAGTCAAACGAGCCGGTATAATGCTACCAAATCTCTTAACTAATGTTCCAATGAATTCGGAGACCCGTTCCAATATTCCTCACCGGTAGTTTACAGGCTTACATTTGTGTTACAACAACACATAATACACTTACTTGGTGCCTTGAGAACCGCCAACAAAAAATCGCACCCTATATCGCTCACTTTGGCTCCTTAATCTCTGTTCCGCCGATAATAGCAGTCAATACCGTGCTACAGCAGCCTGATTGATCAGCTGCTAATTGAACAAACAAACAGGTAATTGCAAATCGGAGCTAGAGCTGAGATTTATCCCCTTCCGAGCACAACGCTTTCGGAGCTTGTGGCCCCAAAAGTCGAGTCGAAGTTGCACTAGCAGCGCTAGATAAATTAAGACACTTTGCCACGACCATTGGGCCCATAATTGCGCCCCGGGGTTGCCATTTGCTCAAGATATTACGTCGCCGTGTGTTAGCGTATGTACCAGGGTGTGTGTACCACTGCTTCCCATTTCTGGAACGAGAATGTCGAGCTTAACTGCCATGGCGGCACGTGCCCGTTTTGGTGCCATCGGCTAGGGGCCGGTTTCTAGAGCCGCGAACAGAACAGTGTATGATTGAAGCACCTTTTTCCATTCTCGCTATTATAGTGCGCACCTCATGGGCATGTGCCATGTACTACTGTCCAATCGAACTCGCGGCGTGACCGTGTGCCGCCGCGGATGCCTTTATCCCTCCTCCAATCAATGTGTGTGCTGCGCACACGCGCTCGCGTCCACCCGTGCTAACGCTTAATTTAATAAATGTTGTTTGATTTATTTAATTACTACACTTGCGACGAATGGCTCCGTGTGTGTGTGTGTGTGTGTGTGTGTGTGTGTGTGTGTGGTTTCGCGGGTAATGGCAAAGGCGCCACACGAGCCGCTTTACAGCCAATGGCCCTTTGTCGCGTGCTTTACAGCAAAAGCTCGTTACAAGTAGAAATACCCGTAGGAAGAGGATATTGCAAGAAATTGAATTACGCTTCTATTTTCCTTTCGTTTCGTCTTCTATCCTACCACACCGCTTCACCACAGTGTGTTCACAGGCAGCTGGCATTCTAATACCGACTTTCCCATTGGGCGTCTTTCTTTTGCAGATAAAAAAAGATCTTCTCCAAAACCACCATCATCTTCGCTTCGTCCGCTTGTTTGAGTGCGCCACCGGAGTCGGTCACGATCAGTCGGCTTACTACCATCACCGCTAGCACGCGACCGGCAGGATGACGAAGAAGTTTGAGTTCAACTGGCAGATCCCGGTGCCGGAACCGCTCCTCACCGGATGCGTGTTCGATCGCTGGACGGAGGAGAAGGACAACAACGAGCTGGAACCGAACTGCACGTTTAAGGTGGACGAGTACGGGTTCTTCATCTACTGGAAAAGCGAAGGCCGGGTAAGTACGGGGTCACACTCTAATCGCGTTCCCCGCGGCTCTACTAAATTCGTTTGGTTTTTCTTCACACGCGCAACTGGAAACCTGAAACGGAACGCGACAGGAAGGTGACGTTATTGAGTTATGTCAAGTGAGCGATATCAGAGCGGGCGGAATGCCGAAGGTAAGCACGACTGCATTCCACGCATTCAGGATGTGCATCCGTTGTTTTTGTTTTGCTGCCCATACTACTTGCTCCGACGGGAATGCAATTTTACGACGGAGATGATGAAGGCATAGATAATTGACAGGACTTTACATTGGTTCGCATTTTACACTCCTGCCACAGCGAAGGCACACAAATGGACAAATGGAGTGGGAAATTGTGTTAACGCAAAAGGATATAAAAATGCGGACAAGACCACGGACAGGAAACGCTTTGTTACGGTGTATCATAAAGCGAAGATCACCACGACGATAGCACTAAAATGGTTATGCTTGAGGCCGAGGATACATTCAAGATCGACCCCTTTTTGTGTTATAATTCGATTTTGTTCATAATTGGACTTTTTCAATGTAAAAAAGTAATTTTCATTATATTAATAAGCTAGCATGGGGAGTAACTTAAGTCTAGGGAACCCAGAACCTGCTACCCGAGACTTCTTGAGATTGACAAGTCGAAGTTGATTCTTTTAGATTTGGAAAATGCGTCCTCAAACATGACCATCCCACTTGGACGTAACCGAACGACGTGGTGAATATCATAAGCTACAGCGATAACGGGGCGATCCAGTGGCAGAGGCGATAACGGCGCCGGTCTTCACGGTAGAATCGGAGATCAAATCCCAGGGCCAATCTAGACCACTCCTCCGTACGCAGGACTAACTTCACAGACCAAGAAAGAAGAAGAAGATACAAATGTCCCCTATTGGTTGATGGAGCTAAATTTGCCAAAATAATGACTTTTAAATTGGTTAGACCGATTTCCTTTGCCACCATATGATCGGTTTTACAGTAATTGATTAAACTTACCACCTGTTCACCTGTTGAGCACGCTGTTATATAAATACAATTCAACTTTCCACAATTTCACGCTACCTGCGAAGGCGACAACCGACAGCTATTACCCAACCGGAGAGAACCTAATCGACCGACTCCCGGCTACCGGATTAACGCGCAAAGCACGTGCAACGTCAACCACGCAAAACCCGCAGCAGCCTCAAATAACGTTGTGCGCGATTAACCGTTGTTTCGCTACCACAACGTGACCTCGGGGCAAAACTCGGGCGGCAACGCGAATTCATTAATTGCCGTTCACTTTGGAAAACTGAGCCGTTTGCAATCGGTGAAAGTTCAGAGAAAAACCTCGTGCACTCGCCACCGTCGTGTTGTTCTACTGGTCACAGGGGGTTCTATCGCTCCATTTCCTGTTTATGTGTTTCCCACTGCGTTCCCACTGCTCGGGGTGGAAGTGAGGGTTAAGCGGGGAAAATACATTGCAAGTGCAACCAATTCCCCCGCTGCATTGGGAAGAAATTGAACCGGAAAACCCGGGGCAACAACGTGGCACTAGTCGATTGCGTTAAGGTAGATCTCTTGCTCGATGGGTAATGGGTGCTCAGGGAAAATAATATTTCCCTGAATGCTGATCAACCCAGCCAGCCCCATTTCCGTTTCGCGAATGGCGCGTGTTGCTTGTTGGGTTGAATTTTGCTCGGCACAGGTAAAGGAGAGTGGAAGTATTTATACGGGGTGGTAAGCATTTGCCATCGAATGCGGCACTTGTTGCGGGTGATTTGTATAAAGTTTTTGATGCGAGCTATACCGATCGATGGAAAGCAATTGTGTGGCTTCGAGATGTGAATTTCTCGTAACTCCTTTTATTTTTAAAATAAATCAAAAACAGCATTGAATTTGAAATATTTGATTTGCGACTTGCTTATGTCAATTTATCACTTAATTTCTACTCTTTCTACTTTCCACCTCAAACGTTCTCTATCTTCTTCAATGTGTAATTAGCATCTTTCGTTAAAAAGTTGCCACTTTCATCTCATCATTTTCGTACCATTAGGGGATCCTAAGCATCACAAGAGATGCAACATTCCTTTACTTTTCTTTACCCTTCAATTGTTTACCATCCTGGCGTCCTATTATGCTACAATTATAACAACAACAACAAAACTGTCCATTTGCTTTCAAAAGACTAAACTTAACGAAACACCACATCAACACCTGGCGCGCCTTGTAGTATTCCTGCCGGGTGTGTACTCCTTCAGGGTTCTACTCGTGAACGCCTTTCATCTCGGTCCCATTAGAAAAAGGACCGTTTCGTGCTTAATGCCTGTGAGTCTTTTCGGTGTCTCGTTTACTTTCACCGGAAGAGTGCTCACGCTTCTTCCTAGCAAAAACACACACATTCATACATTCATTAATGCATAAGTGCGAATCACGTATGGGGGGGGAGAGCAGAACCCGCTTCTTTTAGTTGCTCTTCTATTCTACAAAGTTGGAAGCTTTCATTTGCAGTCATACCTGGGTTTTTATTGTCTCTTGTATTCTATGTTAAAATTAGTTAAACAACGATTTTTGTGTGATTTTTGTGATTAGAAAAACAACAAAAAACGGAACCCCTTAATCCTACCGACAAGCGATACTACTTTGTGATTATGCTTTAACAACTCCCCCCGCCCTCTCCGAGAATGTTGTGAATGGACGGTTCGGTAATCGTTTCGCTATTCCAACCCCCCCTGTTTTTCTTCCCGCAGGACATGAAGCTGTACAATCAACTGTGCAACAAGCACGGCGAAAATGTGGAGGAAAAATCTCTGACCATCTGTTCCGGCACGGACTACATCAACATCAACTATCAGCATGTCGTCTGCCCGGACGCAGCAACGGCCAAGGTAAGCAGGCAGGCAAACGCCAAACTCATCACGTTCTCCCGACATCTTCGCACAACCGAGACGACGACATGCCGGCTGGTGCGCCGATGCTGGTGTGTGTGTGTGTGTGTGGTGTTATGGTTCGTTTTGACAATCAGCCAACATAACACACCTGGACGACAGCGCACAAGGAAAGCAGCAACGGTGACTGGGTGACTGGCCGGCAACCTGACTCTGCATGACTCGTATAGTATCGTTCGAATTGGAGCCGTACCGTTCGTTCGTTGCTAACGTCCTTTTTTGCTACCTGTTGCTAGCAAACACTCGTCTGCACGCTTGTTAGCCTCAAGCACCGGATCGGAAGCTGGATTGGTGCAAATTCCGTAATTATTGGTTCGCCTTACGGGGTTGTGTGACATACGGAGCGCGCATATCCGTGGCGGGGGATGGTTCCGAAGGAAGGGACCCGATTGCTTCACGCTTCACACTACTACTACTACTACCGGCCGGAGCATCATGCGGTCGATTGCGTTTACCACTCACACGGGCGCTCCAGTGCGCTTTAAAGCTGCACCGTGTCGAATCGAATGTACATTAATTAAACGCAATTTACGTTGACGCCACCGGAATCTGGGGAGATGCGAAGGATGTTTTTGCCTTTTCGAAGCGCTCATTAGGGGCACACCGGTTTAACACAACAAAGCGACCACTAGCGACCACCACAGTCAACTCTAGTAGGCCCCAAGCAATGACGTTTGGGGGAGATGTCCAGCGGAAGGAAGGACATTTGCTGTGCTGGATGAAGACATGCTTTATTTGAACATATCCTTAAAACAACTAGCACTAGCCTGCGTAGAAAGGACCATCTTCCGTATGATAAGTTTGTTGTTACCGTGTCATGGCTGCCGCGTGCCATCATCAATGCCCGTACATGTACGTACGACGCTAAGCTATTATTAATATCCAGTGGCAGATAATTTGCTCAGTCAACCGGTGATCAAACCCGGCTCCAAGCTTCAGTTCCATCCTCACATGACGCTACAGGCTTACGCTCAGTATTGATGGCGGCGTTCTTTATCCTTCCGCGTGGAGGCATCACCAACCGTGTAATCGACCTCGCATGAACTCTGCCTGAGGGCAATCGTAGCGTGAACGACGAATCCTTCCGGCAGAGGGAAGATGAAGCGAGGAATCATCTGCCATCTGATGGGATGGCTTTCGACTGTCGTCAATAGTCAACTGTCAACGGCTGGAAATTATCTTTCCGAGTCCGCTTTGTGGACGGATTGAACGTGCCTCTCTTAGTTTCTTCTTGCTGTTCGCTTAGTTGTGCTTGTGTCCGTGTTTTGTTCTGTCAGAACTGATAAGCGCTGAACATTGTTGCAGCTCTAGCCGTGTTGAAAACAATTTTGGACAGAGGTTATTGATCTCCAAACTCGTAAGGACGAGTAATGATAAATTCTGTTACACAAGCACAAGGAACCTTACTATTTGAAAGGTTGTTCACAAAATTTGACATCCTCACACCAAAACGGCTCACTGACACGGCACGCTGTAATGGAACACGATTAATTGAGACATTATGCGTTCGAGCCGAAACGAACGTAGAAACCGTAGAGTTTTGCCCAATTTCAGAGATCTGCTAACGTATGACAGAATGTTAATCAGAGCACATCCCGCACGTGCTCTCCGTTCTACTTGAAGGATATGAAGATGAAGTTTAAATTAGATTCCGCATCGGGGCGAGTGTGCGTGTTCAATCATACCGTCAAATGATCGAATTTCATTTAACACGGCGTTTTTCTAAAACAATTCCTACAGTTACCATCTCTTGCAGAGGTGCATCTTCCTAATAATACGCTCTCTTTTATCTCACACCTTTACTTCCGGGCAGATCTGGGTGGATGGTTTGCGCAAAATCACCCACAACGGCAAGGCCAACAATTTTTGCCCAATGACAGCACTCAAAAAGCAGTAAGTGTCAGACCGCTGCGTTACACTTGCATGCTCTGGCGTTAAGATTTTTCTTCCACCATGTTTTCCACTTGCTTTATAACTTCGCTTCCTGTGACATTAACTTCAACCTGCATGGGTCACACATACATCTCGCTGTCTTATACACTGTGTTTTATTCTATGTTTTCTACTTCTTACGGTGTTTGTTATGCATGACTTATGGTAAAGTGGGTTATTCCGTGTGTGTGTGTTTTGTTAATTCATAAGCTTTCTCAAACTAACCTCTAACCTTTCGGCGCTGTAAGTTTTATTTTTCTTTGACGTACCTTCGACTGGGGTAATGATTTGTTTTTTGTCATCGTAATACATCGATAACATTTTACGTAGCATTTGTAAATGATTTAAATTTTGCTCCGACAAACACCCTCTGGCCGATGTAACGCCTATCCGCAGCCGTATCAAAAAGCAAAAGGGCACAAACAAACGAATGGCTAATAAATCATCCGCTGGTTGCTGCAGCTAGCTCGCACTCTTCTAGCTTCTCCTGCCTGCCTGGACACAATCGTTCGTGGGAAATGTGTCATCATCCCGCGGGGAAGGGGTGTGTGTGTGTGTGTGTCTAAGTTTCCCTTGGAGAGTCACTCACGAAACAATAGAACAGCATCGACTGGTGGTCAGCTCGTCACCCGCGAGACGACAAATCGTCTGTGTCCGTCCGTGAGAACGCTACCAGTGGACAGAAGCAGTAGTTTAAAACCTAATCCCACAATCACCGATCACAACATCAGTCAAACAGCAAAAAGAAAAACAGGCAGCAGGAAGTGGGCTGTAAATTAAATTGTGTTTCAACTCCCTGTGCGAGAGAAGACACTACAGCCCGGATCGGGAAACTCTCCGTTTTGCTTTGGATCGTATCGTAACGTGGTGGAGAGCTTTTTTGCATCACATTTTCTTCCCAAGTACTGGTTTATGTTTGCTATCTGCGCTGTTTCGTAACTGTTCGGTCCCATCGGTAGGGCAGAATGTACTATCGCTATCCAAAGCTGTAATAACATTGGCAATATCAACAAGCCGACACCTGTCCTATCGCGTTGAGTGGTGTGAATGCAATGCGCGACAAAGTGCGACGGTTAGTTTTGGTATGTTGAGAGAGTTGCTAATTTACACATAACCAATTTTGATCGTAACGTACAATCGATACGCTTTCCACCAGCTCGTAATCGTAGCGGAATCTCGTTCTAATTATCTTTATGACACCAACGTTTCCGGAACGTTGGATTGCGGATGATCCATGGTGGAAAGGGGCATGAATGGGAAACATTTAAAGCCCTTTGCTTGGTGCGCTTTCTCTCTGTCGTCCGCCAGATGGATTGAGCTGAGAAAGAAGGAATCCAAAAATAACTATCGATAATAGCAGAACACCAAGCATTGTCCTGATTTATCCAGCTCACCCGGGGGGTGTAATTCGGGAAAACCGATACTAATGATCATTTAGATGCTCAGCTATAGAAATGAAAATCAAGCTTTAATTTTCTGTTCAATTTGTTTTTTACCGTCAATTCCTTTCCGTGTGTCAGCTATGGCAGCAGGGTCTTCGCGATATTACTCACAACATTAAAATGAACAACGTGTGCCCCAGGACTAACCTGATGAAGCAGTAAGTGGAAAGCCGCCGCCGATCAGCCAAAGCCAGCATTTTTCTTCACCCCTGCCCCAATTCGTTATCGCGCTCGTTCGTTCACGGAGATTGTCCTGTGTCCTGTAGTGTCTCAGTAGTGTTACTGTGCTAGAACGTTGTTGCGTTGACAAGTTGGTATCGCAAATTATCGCCTAAATGTATGGTGGCAACATCTCGTAAGTGGCCGTTATATATTTCATGAAGTGCCAGGGTATTGATTTTGCCTTAAATTCAAACTGCATACACAATCCTCCATTAGCAATCATAATCGCGAAACGTTTCTCCGCTGGAAAAAGGGGAGAACATTAGGCGGCCGTTTCCGTCCCCGGTGTGTCGCACCGGTAAACGCACAACAGCTGATGGTAAATAATTTAAGCCTGGTGTGGAGGTTGGACGGATCAACCTACCGGGAGGGAGAGAGAGAGAGAGAGACCAAAGAAAGT
Source organism: Anopheles stephensi (assembly GCF_013141755.1). NCBI lineage: Eukaryota > Metazoa > Arthropoda > Insecta > Diptera > Culicidae > Anopheles > Anopheles stephensi. Next base: position 61,380,013 of record NC_050202.1, on the reverse strand, counting down.
GTGGATCCTCAACAATCATGCAAATGAGGCAAATTGAGTTTCAAGCAGATGATATACTCGACCGGACATGCTTCAATCATCATCATCGCCGTCCTCGTCGCGATGCTTTCCCTCGGATTGACCACACGCTGCTGCTACCCATGAAGTCGATATTGCTCGATTAATCCCACTCCGTCCGTTCGGCATCACAGAGAGACACGCCGTCGATGGTGATGATGATAGCTCCGACCGCAACCGCGCCCTTTTCACATTCAGCCCCATTCAGTAACGAAAGCTAATTGAATTGGCACCTTTCTTCAATGTGCAAACGCGGAACGATCATAACCACACTGCTGCTGCTGCTGCTCCCTTCGCAAGCTTGAAAGGTGTAGATGGGAATCGAATTAAATTATCCGCCTCACTTCACTGTGTGTGCGTGCGCGCGTGTGTGTGTGTGTGTATTCATTTAAACGTCGCTCGACTACAAGCTAGAAGGGCACATACGAGTGATGGAGCTGCAACGCCACCAGGCGCCTCCATTAAACATCCAAAACACGTGTTGTTGAACATAATCTTGCTGCGCGAAGTGTGTAGTACCGGACGGAACGGAAACTAACGATCTCAGTTTTGCAATCTACCTAGCCACACACTTAAGAGTGCTCAATTACGGATAATAATGCAAAAACACACACACACACACACAGGGAAAAGAAGCGGGGGCACAGCATATGGCACAAGGGAGACATGTGTGCCTGCTCTGATTACACACCGCACCTTCCAGGCCACCAACTGCGCCTCACGGCTGCGCTGCTCTCTGCCTTGCTTGCACTTAAAATATTTACACATGAAAATACTGGAGTGTTTTCTCGCTTTCCCCCTGGTTGTGTCGGTTGCTGCATGTGCAGGCCGATGATGCAGCGTGGTGGTGGTTATTGCAGGTGTAAATTGATCGAGGAACTGATCGAATACGGTTGCCCTTTACGCCACCATTGTTCTTTTTCTGCTCGTGGTGGTATCGTCGACATCGCCCATTGATGGAGCTGTATTATCACCTGTCTTATCGTTAGCAGGGAGATAGTTTATGATTTGCTAAATATGTTCATAGCTAGTTTAAAATAAATTCACTTCGGATGGTTTTCGAAAACAAAACTACAATAGATAGTTTCTGCCTTAGCCATATTAGGATAAGCAAAGGTCCACCGATTGAGATTTGCTACAGCTGGGAAACGCACGGCCCTTTACTATGAACATATTAAAAAAAATATTTTTAATACTACAATTTGTATTTAATATTATTACTAAAAATGTTTAATATTCGCTTATAAATGATTAAAATAATTAAGGATTCAGGTAACATTTCCCCAACCACACAGACACCATTTTAACTATCGGTCAAGCGACCAAATTTCATCGTGACTGTATAATTTCCAAACAATTAATTACACACAGCCGCCGGTAGCATGAGAGTCACAGTGTAAAGTATATCCCCTAATTAACTGTTCCCTGCCAACGTCCTTATTAAAGTGCAAGATAGTTATTAGAGTAGTATTTTTGATGCTAAGCTAACCCACCATCATCCGCCACAGACAATGTCCTTGAAATGCTGTAGATACATAGTTTTGTACAACCATTAAAATCATTATTGTTTGTTGCCATGCTTTTGCCTATCAGGGACACGCTTTAATTGTGCCTCGCGTTAGATAAGATAGCTTCGGTGGCTTCCTTCACTAATATTTTCTATGTTTCCATCGCATGAGTTAAGCTGTTGCTACTAATCATTTGCCCTATTAGTAGTACAATCAAATTTTTTTCATTATGTTTGACAAACACAATATCTATTCTTTACCTTACCCTCCCGTGTAACTGCTCTGTCCCGCCTACGTCTTCAGTTGGATGAGATTGGGCTTTCTAGTCGATCCGCGTGGAAAAGTGCCGGTCAAGGTGGTTGCTCGAACATTCGCCTCCGGTAAGAAATCGTCGTTTGAATTTCCTGTTTTTTGTTTTTGTTTTTTTTTCACTCATTTTTCTATATCAACAGGCAAAACGGAGAAACTAGTCTATCAGATTCTTTCCGATCTGGGTCTGCCGAGTGGCAAGAACGACGTGATCGAGAAGGCTGACTTTACGTTCGAAAAGTTCTACGAACTGTACCACAAGATCTGTCCCCGTAACGACATCGAAGAACTGTTCCGGTCCATGTAAGTCAGCGCACTCGCTGGAAGGGTCGTCTGAAACATGAATATGCTCACTACTTTGCCCTCTCCCTCTCTCTCTCTCTCTCTCTCTCTCTCGCTCCAACAGCACGCAGGGCAAAGCGAATGCCATCAATCTGGATCAATTTATCAACTTTCTGAATGAAAAGCAGCGCGATCCCCGGCTGAACGAGATCCTCTACCCGTTGTACGATGAAAAGCGAGCGCTCGAGATTATTACCACGTACGAGCAGAACGATGAAGCACGGGAAGCGAGTAAGTAAGACGGGTGGGTCCCGGCCCCCGGCCCAGATAAGGAGGGGGGGCACACGATACTAATGATGGTTCGCTTCTGCTCCAACCAGAAACACTCACCAAGGACGGCCTGATTCGGTACCTCATGTCGGACGAGAACGCGCCCGTCTTTCTCGACCGGCTCGACATCTACATGGATATGGATCAACCGCTGTCGCACTACTACATCAACTCGTCCCACAACACGTACCTGTCCGGCCGCCAGTTTGGCGGCAAAAGCTCGGTCGAGATGTACCGGCAGACGCTGCTGGCCGGCTGTCGGTGCGTCGAGCTGGACTGTTGGGATGGTAAGGGCGAGGACGAGGAACCGATCATCACGCACGGCATGGCCATGTGCACCGATATCCTGTTCAAGGATGTGATCTACGCGCTGCGCGATACCGCGTTCGTCACCTCCGACTATCCGGTGATCCTGTCGTTCGAAAACCATTGCTGTAAATCGCAACAGTACAAGCTGGCCAAGTACTGCGACGAGATTCTGGGTGATCTGCTGCTGAAGGAACCGATTCAGGACTTTCCGCTGGAACCGGGCGCAGTGCTTCCACCACCGTCCGCCCTCAAGCGCAAGATCCTCATCAAAAACAAGCGCCTAAAGCCGGAGGTGGAAAAGAAGGAGCTCGAGCTGTTCCTGCAGGGCGAGTTCGTGATTGAGGACGAGGACAAGGAGGACGCGAGTGCGGTACCGGTCGATGCGACCAAGATTGCAGAACTAGCGGCGCCGGCGGCGGCCGCCGTTGCACCGGTGGCAGCCGCAGCCGCCTCGCAGGACGGTGGCGAAGAGGCGCCCCCGATCCAGTACACCGGCTCCACGACCAACGTCCACCCGTGGCTGTCCTCGATGGTGAACTACGCGCAGCCGGTCAAATTCCAGACGTTCGACTACGCGGAGAAGAAAAACGTCCACCACAACATGTCGTCGTTCGCGGAGACGACCGGTATGAATCTGCTAAAGTCGCAGGCGATCGAGTTCGTCAACTACAACAAGCGGCAGATGTCGCGCATCTACCCGAAGGGCACACGGGCCGATTCGTCCAACTACATGCCGCAGGTGTTCTGGAATGCGGGCTGTCAGATGGTGTCGCTCAACTTCCAAACATCCGACCTGCCGATGCAGCTCAATCAGGGCAAGTTCGAGTACAATGGCAACTGTGGCTATCTGCTGAAGCCGGATTTCATGCGCCGAGCGGACCGTAGCTTCGACCCGTTCGCGGACGCCCCGGTCGATGGGGTGATTGCGGCGTCCTGCGCGGTGCAGGTGATTGCCGGCCAGTTCCTTTCGGACAAGAAGGTGGGCACGTACGTGGAGGTGGACATGTACGGCTTACCGTCGGACACGGTGCGCAAGGAGTTCCGTACGCGCATGGTCCCGGCCAACGGGCTGAACCCGGTGTACAACGAGGAACCGTTCCTGTTCCGCAAGGTAGTGCTGCCCGATCTGGCCGTGCTGCGGTTCGGTGTGTACGACGAGAACGGTAAGCTGCTCGGGCAGCGCATCCTGCCGCTGGACGGTTTGCAGGGCGGGTACCGGCACATCTCGCTCCGCACGGAGGCCAACTTCCCGATGTCGCTGCCCATGCTGTTCTGTAACATTGAGCTGAAGATCTACGTGCCGGACGGGTTCGAAGATTTCATGGATGCGCTGTCGGATCCGCGCGCGTTCATGGGTGCGGCGAAGGAGCGTTCCGACAACATGAAGGCGATGGGTATCGAGGAGACGGGCAAGAAGGAGAAGGAAGATCAGGCCCGCAAGGAGGAGCAGCGCGTAACGGAACCACCGCTCGTGTTCGACCCGATCACGGTCGATTCGTTGCGGCAGGAGAAGGGCTTCCAGAAGACGGCCAAAAAGCAGCAGAAGGAGCTGGACGCGGTGAAGAAGAAGCACGCGAAGGAGCGGGCCGGCGTGCAGAAGCAGCAGAACGCGGCGATCGAGCGGCTGATCAAGGGCAAAAGCAAGGACGAGATCAAGGCCGATCCGGCGGTACGCAAGCTCATCCAGGAGCAGAACACCCAGTGGACGGAGATGGCCGAGCGGCACAAGAAGGAGGAATGGGAACTGCTGAAGCAGCAGCTCGCCGATCAGCAGGACATTCTGCGCAAGCTGATGGAAACAACGCAGGCCGCGCAGATGAAGCAGCTCGAGGCGAAACACGAGCGCGAGATTAAGGAGCTGAACAGCCGCCAGGCAAAGATCTCGGTCGAAACGTCCAAGGAGGTCGCGAACGACAAAACGCTCAAGACCAAGGGCGAGAAGGATCGGCGGCTGCGCGAGAAGAAGCAGAACAACATCAAGCGGTTCATGGACGAGAAAAAGGTGTGTGTGTGTGCCTGGTCTCGTTGATGGGTCCTGCAAAACCGTACACCTTCCTCTCTCTTTCTCCCTTTTTGCAGACTGCCACCATCAAGCAGAATCGGGAGAAGGAAAAGCTGAAAGTGACCCACGACAAGCAGCTGGAGGAGTTGGCGAACGATGTGCAAAAGGTAGCGTTGTGTCCGGGCGGCGGCGGTCTAGTGAGCGGTGTGCGGGAGATCGTTACGATCGAAACGGTCGTGTAGAGTCGTGTCCCCGGGTTCGGACGCGTCCGCCGAACCATCTCACATACCCACATACCCTGTCTGTCTGACCTTAATCTTTCGGAACCATCTTGCCTGTTGTCTTGCCTTGCCTGTGTTTGTGCCTGTCTTCTCACCCACTCGCTCCTTCCTCCCTTCTCCTGTCCGTTCCTACTTGATCCTCACACATCCATAACGTCATCGGCGTACTACGCTCCGACTCTGTGATCTTCGTTCTAGTGAAGTGTAGCCAACTGGCGCAATCAGTAATATAATATTGTACACACACACACATACAAACATACCCATACACACACTTACAAAGTATCGTTGTGATAAGCATATAAGCGTTGTGATGCGCAGCGAAGCAATCCCGCAGCACCATCAGCTTTAACAACGGCCGCCGTTGCAGCAACAGCAGTAGTAATTCTAGTAGCCAGCCCGTAGTAGTGACTTAGTTTAGTGCATGTGTGTGTGTGTATGTGTGTTGAGGTCAGCGCATACCACTACCCCACCTGGCGCACTGTGGCCAACAACCACCGTTCTAGTCTTCCCCCCAAATCCTGCTCAGGCTACTTCACGCTGCTAGCTTCACAAAAATTTCGGCCCATCTAGTAGGTCCATTTTATTTTACATTACTTTTTCGGTAAAGGAGTAGCAAAGGCTCAAAAATTGCTGTTCCATGCACTGCAAGCTTGTACGCAAGCTTTCGTGGAAGTGCACAGTGAAATGAGAACATGACGAGATAGAACAAAATGTTTTAATTTGAACTCACAAGTAAGTTTTGTATATAAATTATGTAAATCATGCTCATTTGGCGTTGTGAAGTGTAGAAATAGTTTTTATATAATTTTCTATAAATTTTAAGTTCAAATGATTTTTATTTATTTTTATTTATTTAAAGTGTGACGGCTAGTCGCCGTATAGTCTCAAATGATTTTTTTAACGAATTTTTGATCAAGTTATCTATACAAATTATTTTTTTAATTACTAAAAATTACTATTTCATCTAGTTTTTGGATCATTTTGGCAAGTTTATGAACCATTTATTTATTTTAATTTAATGCTAGTTTATAAACTATTTATTTTAAACAAGTTTAAAAAAATATATTTCAAACATCAAAAAAGTTTATGATAAAATTTCGAATGAATACTTTATGAAGCTTTCACGAAATAATTTTATTACTTTATTACTTTTATGTCCTATATACTCATGCACACATTTCACCGTGAACTTCCACCACACAACTTGTATGCACGCCCCATGCAGCTTGTGGGCCGATTCTACTCCTTTACCTCCTTTTTTCTTTTGTTTTGCTTCTTTTTTGTGCACCACCTTTCGTTTCGTTTTATTGTTAAGTAATAGTACACCCTGTCACCTGTGTTTTGTTTTGTTAGCTTTTTTATTTTTTATAGTTTTTTTTCTCTTATTTCTTTTCCTCTCTTTTACATCGTACCTGTTCTGCTAATGTGTTTATTAATTTAAATTTCCTTTCTTTATCTCCGTTTTTCGGTTGACGCCCTCTTTACCATTTTCTTTCTATGTTACTCCCGCCCGACATCAACCGTGCGTGTGTGTGTGTGTGTGCGCGCACTTTAAACAAAATCGCGGTAAACTTGCACCACCCACCGGTATTGTATTAGCTGTCGGCTAACGGCTGTAAGCTTATTAGTAGCGGCAGTAGCACTAGCATTAATGTCGATCAAAAGTCAACCGGCGCAGACAGCAACGCATCCATACCGGCGGTGGTAACGGCGGCGCCCGTCCCATTTCGTAGCTTCTCCACCATTCCACCACCGTCCGCGCAGCATCTGATCCGATTGAACACGATCGAGGAAGCGAGAAAGCGCGAGGAAGCGAAACAATCCGACTGTCCCTGCATTTGTTCGTGACGACTGTTGGTGTGTGTGTGTGTGTGCGTGTGAAAATGTATCACCACCACCAGTTTCCTTCGGTCCACGACCACCACCATCACCACCGGCCACAAACCCGCGGGTGCGGTGGCCCGTCCCCGCTGTGGAGTGCCAACGTGCTCTGGTTCTCGAGGAAGAAGCTTTACGCGTGTAGTGCCAAATGCAAAAGAAAAGTATTATTTAGTAAATGTAAGCTATGGTTTATTGTACTTTTGTTTTGTTTTTATGTTTATTTAAAAAACATTCTTAATCAATATCGTTTATAGTATGTTTGATTGCTTTACTTCTTTACTGCTGATCGAATGCGCATCATCATGCAATTATTATTGTTTGTTTCGTTTGTCCTGCTGTAGCTTCTATTGTTTCCAAAAATCAAAATCTTATTATATTCCTTGCACCTGTTGCACATTATAGAGATTAAATTTACTGCTCTGCCACTTCTGGTAAAGGAAAGGCCACACATTTCTAACAAACTGACGAACAAACTTCCCTTTAAAAGATAATGAAACAATAGTGAAGCAATCCGTTTTCAGCTAACTTTTTCACTTAGATGTACTAACACAGTGCGTGTTCTGCTAACAACGTTTAACGTCTGTCTTTTTCCTTCCAACCTCTCGAACACAGCTCATCGAAATGTACAAAGTGGACGAGGAGGAATATAAGCTGGCATCGAAGTATGAATTTTTCGCCTAAAAACCTTGCACACCTCGACAAGAGCAGGGCAACAGGACGCTGCAAAAACTACCGCCCAGACAAACACAAAAACCCCAAGCACGCCCCACACGCCTCTCGTGGTGGACCTTCATACCGTGGATTGAAAGGAAGTGGGGCAAGGAGGCCTCAAAGGAACAACCGAAACACAGCGATAGAAATTGTACACCCTAGTAGACGTATATATATATACACACACACACATATTCATTATAAATCTAAAGAGGGCGAGAGGGAGAGAGAGAGATATGCAGACAGACGTAATTGGTGAACTAGAGTGGGAACAAAAAATTGAAACGTACCAGGCGCCTCCATCGATGTTTCGGTCCGTTTGCATATTATCGCACGTTGCGTGCGTCTCTTATGTTATGTGTGTGCGTTTTTTTATCTCTTTAATTTTTTTTAAAACGTTTTCCCCCACCCCGCTATCTATTATGTTTTATTAGCTTTACGTTGTTACATTTCCTGTCGGTTTGGGGTTTTCTCCAGCTGCAAGTGATCACCTATCCTTTAAACCATGTCAATTGAAGCCAACGGCGTGTCGTGGGTTGTTTTTGTTTCGTTTTAACTTCCGCTCCCCCCCCTCCCCCCCCCCCTTTTATGCATGCAAAGCTCTTGCCATCTGCGCCGGCTGTAGGGGTGGCCCAAAACCAAGCGGGAAACCCGTTGTATTAGAATAATATACAGGGTAAACGGTAATTAATAAGGCAAAACATCCCGCAACAAAACCAAACAGAACGTTTTTATCTGGATAGCAATGTTACTACCACCACCACACTACTATTATGATTACTACTACTACACCGTTTATATCAAAAGTACACGCGCGGCGGTGTGTTTAAAAAAATCGATGCGATTCTAATGGTCCAATACTGTTGCAATCTGAATGAGCGCGTGCATGCGTGCGTGTGTGTGTGTGTGTAGTGCGGCAAACATTAAGCCTAATATTGCAAAAGGGAATACACATAAATATATATAGAGAGAAGAATACTAGAAGAAGTAAATCGTAGTGATAAAGTACAGAACAGTCCTGTTCTGTGCGTATGTGTGCGTGTGTGTTTGTGTGTGCGTGCGTGTATGTGTGGGTACTATTAATTACATATAAAAAAAAACCCCACTTAAGAGTTAAGCAAATCACAGCAAGACAAAATTACCACAAAAAAAAACCAACAAAACCAAATCGCCAGTAACCAAACTGATCTGCTGCTATGTGTGTATCGTTTCTTTCCATTTTTACGATAAGTAAGAGGGCTAGCAAAAGTGGTTTTTCTCCGGGGGAGAAAATAAGAAGATTTTGCCCGAGAAGGTTTAAAGAAAGATGGAAAAAGACGACAAAAAATGAAAACCGAACAAAATAAGAAAGCAAAACTGTGGATGAAAGTAAGGCTGGCTAGAGCTAGCAAAATCGGCAACGGTAATCTTAGGGCAATAATATTAATTATGGCGCAAGCAACCAAAAAACCAAAAGTGATGAGAGAATGCAAATGATACCAAATGAGAACCCACTCTAACACACACGCACACACACACACACTTACACTAACATACACCATACTTCATTGGCTGTATCTGTTTTTTTTTTCTTTTCGTTTGTGAAATATGCACGAGAAGACGACGAGGTAATGTTTTATCACTTTTCTCGATTAGATCGTGCGATCGTGTGTGTGTGTGTGTCGGGGAAGGATTAGATCATATATATCTTTAATTGCTGTTCACTCACTTAAGAGTGAGGGGGGGAGAGAAAGCAGCAACAATGTTAGAAGAAGAAGAAATGATTCAAGGAAAACAATCCTAGAACAACAACCTCTCTCTCTCTCTCTCTCTCTCTCTCTCTCTCTCTCTCCTCCACCACCCGTTTGTATCTGTAGATTCTTGTAGTCTTAACCAACGAATGAGAGTCATACTTAGTGCCTACTTCGAATGCAGCTACCGAACGGCTGCGATCGTAACCTTGCTTTCTCCCATCCTCTTACGGGAAGTGGGCGGAAATCGATCGATCGTCGCTGGTGGTTGCAGCTCGAATTCGTGTCCTTCCGTCACAATCACACACACACACACGCACACACGCACACAGTTAGTTCACGCCAAACCACACGCGCGCACACACGTCCACTCATATGCGCACACGCGCTCTATTGTTTTATCACTAAAGAGGGGAAAGGAAAGGAGAACCCAACCTGCGCAAGAACAGAATGCGCCGAAAACACGGTCTAGTCGTTTACGTTTTAAGAGTATGGTTATTATATATCGTAAGAGCAAACAAACAAACGGGGGGATGGGGACACGCATATACACACACATATAAACTGGAAAAGCAAAAAGTGGCGACAAGAGGAAACAAAAAGGAACAAAAAAGGGGGGGGGGGGGGAGGGGGGCGATTAAAGCTGTGCTAGTATGAATATATTTATATCATTCCGAAGTAAAACACAACAATGCCGAAAGTGGCAAATGAGCGAACAGCAAGCGAAAATGCGCGAAGCGAACAGCACGAAAAGGCATGAAGAAGGTGGTACGACGTGTGTGTGTGTGTCGTCGGGTGAGTCTTTTGTTAAGTTTTCAATGTTAGCCACAGAGAGAGAGAGAGGCAGAGAAAAGAAGAGTAGTGAACAATACATACATATAACAACACCGACATACGAATTATGGCGAACCCCACCTCATCCACCCCTCTTCACGTCCGTTTTCCCATGTTCCGTTTCGCCTGTCCCCGTGTTTAACGTAACGTCATTCTCCTTAGTCTGTGTGTGTGTGTGTGCAAAACACACCACCTGCCTGCTGTTCGTTTCCCCTTCCCCTGGTATTTGTCAATATAGAGGTAATTGTAATTATTACACCAGAAGAAGAGATCAAGAAACAGCAACTGCTAGAACAACAAACAAACAGAACAGTAATATGTATCATTAATAAAAATGAACTCTATTACGATAGCGAAACGCAGTTAGTTTGGGCACGTTGAGTTACCCTCGTGACGAAGGTAACTCTCTCAAGATCACTCTACTTTGAGCACTCTATTAGCCGAAGCTTATTAGAGTGATTTCCGAACCCGATCCCGATTGAGTCACCCTCGCACCATAAACCAACAGTGAAGCACACCACGTTTGTCGCATCTAACATATTCTTTTATTAATTATTCCATGTTCTTTTTTTCTCTGAATTTAAGTTCAATTGTTTGGCTAAAGTCTGAGTAAAGATCCCTCCCCCCAGCTCACGGGCACTCACTTTGCGCTACTGAGTTACTCAAAGGGTTGTCTTTAACAGACTTTTTACTGTTATTACTTACTTATTTTGTATTTATTATTATAATAATTTATTTTAATCAGATGCGAAATGCGAATGCCCTTAGCTGGGGGGGGGGGGGAGGTCATTATTCAGACATAAGCCAAATTGTGTAACCTTACCTGGGATGTCGCTCTGACCAACTCAGCCTTCCGTACGCTGCTCACCCTTCGACGGTATTTCTTCACTTTGAATGGACGCTAAAATAAATGGAAATAGGAACAAAAAAGGGCTAAAGTCTGAATAGATGCCCCCCCACTAACGAACACTCATTTTTGCAACTGAGTTACCTTAAATTTAGGTAAAAGTTAAATAAAAATGTGAGAAATCGTTGGAATAATTATTTATAATAATTAAAAATAATAAATAAATTATAAATAATTGAATACTTACAGTAAAAAGTCTGAAAAATATACCCTTTTAGGTAACTCAGTTGCAAAAATGAGAGTCCGTGAGTGGGGGGGCAGCTATTCAGACTTTAGCCCAAAAAAGAACCAGTCTTCTTAGTAGTTGGAAGGAAGATGTATCTAACAATGTCCAATAGCGTGGCGTACCTTTCCGATATTGTTCAACATGTTTCTCACCATTACTCATGGTTTCAGGCGTCTTTCCGGCGCTATTATCCGTACGCGACTGAAAACTCGATTGACAACAGCGTGGACTGTGTGCATGAGGGTAGGCGTTTTAGGTTTGCACGCATATGAAAATCCAACCACAACCGACGTTAGAACGAGCGGAAACGATTGTATTGGGAGAGGTCATTATTAAATCTTTGGCTTTCGTCACCTGGGTAGTGTATCTGCAAGCTTTCGTTGATTCTTTTTTTGTTGTTGTTGCTCTGTTTCATTTTGTAATAATAAATGGGGCCTATTTGTTAGACACTAGTTCGAGAGAAATCTCTTAAGTTATTGTCACAAACAGTCTTTAGAAAAAAAAAACCTGTAAAAGATACACTTTTGCGTAACTCACTTGTAAAAATGAGTGCCCGTGAGTGGGGGGGGGGGCATCTATTCAGACTTTAGCCTTATGAAGCTGCTAGTGTTTGTGTTTCACTTGCTGTTAGATGACCAGAGGTACTAGGCGTCTCCATCGCAATGGTCGATTTATAGAAAATCCACTTTATATTTTGCTTTCTCTGCTTTGAATCTATAGTCCTGAAGAAGAATCGACCAACCATTGCCGATGGTATCCTTTGGTAACCCATGAGATGGGTACGGTACGGATGGTGGGCTTGCCTTCCCAGCATCACTGTCAAACAATTGCATTTGGGCATTGTTCCATTCTTCACTTTTTTTCCCGTAGATGGGAATGTTTTACCATTGCCTGTTCTGATGCGGGTTTTTTTTTTCTGTTGGTTACATGTCCAATGAGGATTTCAATGCTGCTTAAGCAATGGAATATTCGTTTGCACTCTGTGTGACATCGTTTGACGCAGATCTTACTGGTCTATTTATTTAGCAGCGTTGCCCATCGTAGTGATATTATCACACAGCTCAGCATGATGTGCATTGGAGTACTCTCTCGCTCTCCTCTTGGTTGCCTAACGACCTCTAGGGTTATCTAGGGGTAAGCCATTTCTGGCTTACTAGACCTAATAGTACCGCGTAGTTGTATAGTCAGTCCTTGCAACTAGGGCGCCACTGTCACCTCCACGCATTGGGGTGCACATTTTCTGAATCGCCACATAGACCGTTCAAAGAAGAATAAAGCGGGGATCAAATATTTCTCATGCAGTTTGTGGGCAGAAAAAATTAGCCTAGAAAGATTGAACAACTACAACCATCTTTTCTTAGCAAGCCATTCAGAGGTGTCCATGGTGATACAAAAACTGTTCCGTGCTGGCAATAGTAGTATGTCAGCTTTGACTTTGAAAGCTAAATCGATTTATTTACAGTCTACAGTAGCGCGTTAACGGTGCCCCCTCGCATAGCCACACCTCAGTGCAAACTTCGTAGCCGCCTGCGCTCCCGGTACAGGGACATCCTTTGGACTGTGGATGAAAAAAAATGTTGCGTGAGTGAAACGGATGCTTAGAACAGCAATCCTTCTGCCGGTCTGTACTTACTGTAAGGATCGAAGCGTTGCAGTTCCAGCTTATCGGCCAACCGCTCCCGGATCATCGTGAACTGATGTCCGCTGACTGCGCTCTCCATCAGCACAAGAATATTTCTGCACAAAAAGATCAACACGAACGGGAAACACGAAGGAAAACAAAAAAAGAAAAGCACCATTACTTAACCAATCTCTGTTTCCAAATGTTTCCAACACTCCTGTGTTTGGAAAACGTCACTCACTTACTTGCTTTTTGCCTTCTTTAGCAGAATGTTGGTAATGAACATGTTTGCGCTTGTATTTATGGCTGGCAAATGCTTGAATACTTTAAAAGAATGGGAAAAGTATGAACTGCCGGTTTTTGGATCGAGCGACCAGGTTCCAATGTTTACAAAATGCATGCAATACAATCCTTCAGCTGTCAAAATGGAGCATGGCGCACGGTGGGACTTCCACATGGGATTACGGGAATACATTACCGGCTTTTCCTTGAAAATGAGACTCATTATAAAATTGTTTGAAGATCAGGTAAAAAGAAAGTGCATTTAAAAATTTCGTAGTGAAAATTTTGGAGGCGGAATAAAGTGAAACAACCATGGGATCCTGTCATCGTCAAACGCGCAGCTGTCAAAACAGTAACCACAAATCAAGGCGCGTGTTGTGAGTCCCCAACAACACAACACCAGCAACACCGCCGCTACCGACTTGTAGCGAAAAGAGGAGCGCGTGTTTTCAACCTGCACGACTCACTTTACACAATGGAAACCGTAGCTGGACCGGAGCCGGCTAACCCAACGGTGGAACCAGGCAATGGCATCGCGATGCCGGCCATGAGCACCACCACACCGCCGGGTCCTTCCACAAAAAAGCCCGCACAGAAAAGGAAGAAACCGACCGCGTCCCCACAACCGCCGCCGGGAACCGACACATCAGGCGCCAAATCAAAGGCGGCGATTGAGGTAAGCTTAGATTGCAGTGTACAGCAGTAGAGTATAATAATAACAAACGAGCTTTTCAACAGCACGATGGCACGGGTACGGCATTGAACGGCAATGAACAGCAACTGCAGCTGCCGGCAGGAGCGTCCCCCGCCACCCACGATAACCCTGCACCGAGTGCCAAGAAGCAGAAGAAAAAACAGTCCGAAGAAGGGAAAGAGACGGCCGGCAAGAAGCCGAAACCGAACGCCAAACAGGTGCGCTTCCACATCAAGCTGTATTCGGCCCCGAAACAACCGGCCGCTACCACAACGGCCGGAATAGCGAAGAAAAAGAAGGCCAAACAGCAGCAGCAGCAAACGGCTACCACTGTCGCCTCGGACCAGCACAAGCAGCAGCAGCAGCAGCAGCAGCAGCATAATGGTTCGGAACCGACGAGTAAAAAGTCGTCGAAAAAAAATCGCGCCAGCGCGAAGGTGAACGGTGCGCCGGTCGGATTGCCACCGACCAGCGTGGTCACTCCGTTGAAGCGCCCTTCACAGATCAAGCAGGAACCAAAGACACCGACCAGGACAAGCATCGCCCCCGGTGGTGGTGGTGGTGGCGCTAGCGCTAGTGGTACGGCGCTGCACGAGCTGGACAGTGTAACGATCGGGCGGCAAACGTTCGCCTGGATGATTGGGCCCGGCACCACGGTCGAGGACTTTATGCGCAACCACTGGGAGCGGAAGCACCTGCTGGTGCAGCGTAACGATCGGTCGTACTACACCGGCCTGCTGTCCCGCGCCATGATCGACGAGATGCTGCGCACGAACAACATCGAGTACACGAAAAACATCGACATCACCTCGTACCGGGACGGGCAGCGCGAAACGCACAACCCGGACGGCCGGGTGCTGCCGCCCGACCTGTGGCACTTTTACGGCACCGGGTGTAGCGTGCGCATGCTCAACCCCCAGACGTATCTTCGCTCGGTGTACGAGCTGAACGTGAAGCTGCAGGAGTACTTCCACTGCATGACGGGGGCCAACTTCTATCTGACACCGCCGGGCAGCCAGGGTTTCGCGCCGCACTACGACGACATCGAAGCGTTCGTGCTGCAGATAGAGGGCCGCAAGCGGTGGCGTCTGTACGGGCCGCGCACACCGGCCGAGCTGTTGGCCCGCGTTTCGTCCGCGAACCTGCGGCAGGACGAGCTGGCGGGGCCACCGATCCTGGACGTAGTGCTCGAGGCAGGCGATCTGCTGTACTTTCCGCGCGGTTGCATCCACCAGGCGGCCACCGTACCGGGCGCCCACTCGCTCCACATCACCGTCAGCATGTACCAGCGCAACTGCTGGGCGGATCTGTTCGAGCAGATGCTGCCGATTGCGTTGGCGACCGCGGCCGACGAGGAACCGCAGCTGCGCGAAGGTTTGCCGCTCGACCTGCACCAACACTTTGGCATCGTGCATTCGGACGGCATGAGCGCGGAACGGCGCCGGCTGACCGTGCGCATGCGGTCCATGTTCGACAAGCTGTTTTCGGACGCGGCGATCGACGCGGCGGTCGACCAGCTGGCCAAACGGTTCCAGCACGATGCGCTGCCACCGCTGGTGGATTTTGGCGAGTGGGACGACACGGTGTACGGGGCCGGCAACTACGAATTCCGACCGGACGGTACCGTGTGGTGTGCGCGACCGATCGACGACCGGTCGTCGGTCCGGTTGCTGCGCCGCAACATACTGCGGCTGGTGAGCGAGGAGGACAAGCTGCGCATCTACTACCACACGGACAATTCGCGCGAGTACCACCAGTACGAGGCCAACTTCCTGGAGCTGGACCACGAGACGGCACTCGGCGTGGAGCTGCTGATCAAGATGTATCCGAGGTACGTGCTGGTCAGCAGCCTGCCGGTCGAGGATCGGCTCGAGTTCATACGAAGCCTGTGGGAGAAAGGGTTGATCGTGTGCCGGCGGCCGGACGCGGATGGGCCCGGCGCAGGCCCTTCCACGCCATCAACCACCACCGCGTAAGGAGGATGCGAACAGACATACAGAAACGAAGTGTATTTTTTGTTTAGGGATAGGATTTCATACAGTCAAAAGTAATCCGGTTTTTCCCTTCTAGTTTCCATCTCCCGTTTACCTATTTTTGCTCTTGTTTCGACCTCGACCTTTTGTTCCTTTTTTTTTTTTTTTGGTAAAGAAAGGCACGCTTGGAAATAAAATCATTCAACACAGCTCATGGGGCTCATTCGAATGTGTTGTCCGTTTTGTTTACACCGATCAAAGTGTGCCGTAGATGTATAACCATAGCAACGAAGCGCTTGTTTAGTATGGCACGTTTTGCATTCGTGTGACGGTGGTCACGGTTGGCGTAGTGAGATGCAGTGAGTGTTGCACAGCAGTCCCGGCACTGTGCAAAAAGACCGTGCTGTGTCTTTTTTGGTGCTCTAAACTTCATCGTCAGCAAAATTTCGCTTCCAACCCGTCGTGGACGAGTTCCAAGTGTCGTGTTGCGTAAGTGTATTATGATAATCGCGAAACGAGACTGTGTGTGTGTGTTTATCATTCGGCTGAATTATGGAAACGCAATCATGGCGTGGGCCTGGAAGTTGTTGGCAAAAAAGCAGCTCAGTGGCTGTGGCACTCAGCTAGCTGGGAGTGTGAAAATGTACGAACGGTTCGAATTTTCGCCACTAACAACTACTTGTAGAGATTGCTGAGTCCCACCTTACACTCCATCATGTGGGATTGAAAGGATTTGAACTCATTTCGATGACTCATTTCCGTTGCGAGCCACTGGTAGATGCATCGCATCGTTTTCTCATCAACGCCTCTAGACGGTTAGCGATTTTCTCGAGGTTTTTTTTGCTCATAATCGATCGATAATCGGAAAGAAAAACCTCCACTGTCTTCCGCTTACTCCGCTGAGGCCACCCATGATTTCGCCTTCTCTAAGTAATACTGTGCCGGCGCTCTCCGTCTGTACGCGCAGTGTAAGTCCATGCTGTCAGTGTGTTGGTGAAGGCCCGCAGTTTATTTTGGCAATGTTGATGATGATGCACGTCAATGGATTCTTGACACGGCGTGCGACGGTCGTTTCCACGACAGCTTAACACTCACTACGGTCCGGCAAGCGAGGTGAAATTTCAACGCTGTTGTATCTTATCTCAATCGTGGGCTTATTTTCGCAGCAAGCGAGTGTTGCAACCCGGGGACACGGACGTCGACAACACAACAACAGGCCCAGCGGCGCCGCAGTGAATGTTTGGCCGCGGACAGGATCGCCATGGCGCTGGCACATATCGCACGGATCATGCACGACTCGTTGCATCGGGGCGTGCGCGACGTGTCCGAGTTTCTGCAGCACGAGCAGGGGGAAGAATTCTTCGTCGCCCGCAACAAAACGTTCGCGGTGAATCTGCTCGCGTACGCGCTTGGCCACCTGCCGCCGACGCGCGTTACCAGCCTTGATCAGTGGGAAAGTTCCAGCGAGCTGGTGGCCGATCGGAAACTGCACCATTTGCTAACCGCGCTCGTCGATCGGATGCCGACGCTCGAGTTTCAACTCATCCCACTGGTGCTGCTGGCGGACGATCGTCTCGACGCGTCCTTTATTGTGCGCGTGCGCAATGCCCCGCACCGGACGCCGGATTGCGTGTACATCGATCTGAGCCACCGGAAGTACGCTCGGTTCGAGCAGTTTCTCACCGCAAACAGGCTTCCGGCCTGTACTCTGTGGTATCCGGTGAACGGGGTGCTGCGGTACGAATGCGCCGCCGACCCGAACGTGCCGCCAGCGCTAAAGATCGAAAGTCGTCGAAACACGCCCCCGAGCGGCGTGTGGCAGATGCTAACGGTGGCCACCGGTGCGGCTGCATCGCTGCTCGCCTTCACCCCGCTCGGCGCTACCGTGACCATTCCGCTAACGATGGCCAGCAGCGTGTTTTCGCTCTCGGACCTGGCGGACAGCTGCAAGCACGATACGGGCCTCACGGTGGCTAGACGCGCCATCGCCCTAGCGCTTAACCTCACCAGCTTTGCGAGCGCCGGCGTAACGGCAGCCTGTCGGGTGGATAAGCTGCGCCGGCTGATACCAGCGGAAAGGCTGCTGCAACTCGAACGGACCGGACAGTTTCTCACCGGTAAGTCACGTCGAACGCCACGACGGCAAGCGCGCTGTCGGTGAACAACATCCTGCTGAAACGCTCCTTTCCACCTCCCCCCCCCCAGCAACCATGCGAATGGCCGCCACCGGTGGCGCCATCCTGACGGTGATCGGAACGGTTGGCGGGTGGCAAACGCTGTCCACCGGCGAATGGCTGGAACTGGCCGCCCTGCTCTGTTTCGCGTACCGGGAGTGTTTCAACGAAGCGACTGCCATCCGCCTGTTCAACCAAATGCAGCGGAACGGGGTCCGTACCTTCTTCCGCAAGCTGTGCCCCAACGTGCCGGATGGCGTGCTGCGCACCAAGCTGACGGGCGTCTGGTTCGAACGGTTGCTGCCGCTTGTGATGGACTATCTAATGCAAGGCGTACAGTTTGAGGTGGACGACAGCTTCGCCACCATCTCCCTGCACGGCTACCGGCTGCAGTTTGACGCCCTGTTCAACGTTAACTGGTCCCAGCTGCTAACGTTGCTGCGCTTTCTGCAGTCGTCCACGGCCAGCATCAGCGCCGGTCAAAAGCGATGGACGCAGCACGGTGTGGAGGACGTCGTCGAGCTGCTGCAGTTCGTGGGCAAGCTGCGCGACGTTGCCTGCGCAATGCTGGCCGATTACGTCACGCTTGGCCACGGCCATCGCTTTACCCTCGGTACCGTGCGTGCCTTCCTTGCGACCGCACATCTGAACAAGCTGGAACTGCTAAAGCAGATGGCTGCGCTCGATCCGAAAGCTACGCAAGCCTTGAACGAGCTGCGCGAACGACCGGCCGGCATCGACGGTGGTGATCCGGAGCTGTTTCGATGGCTTGCCACCCATACGGCCGCCACCGGGTACGAGGCCGCACTGCGGGCGCTACTGTCGGTGGCAGCACACCGGTCGAGCTGCTCGGGCCCGATCGCATTCGACCGGGAGCGTATCGTCGTCAGTCCGCTGTTTGCCTTCAGCGCGGAAGCATTCCTCGCCGTGCCCGACTGCTGGCGCAGCATCCTGCTGCACGACGAGCGATTTCTGCGCCTTTGTTACGATGCCGACGAGCGGAAGCTGCTGCAGCCGCGGGCCGCCGCCGTCTGGCTGCGCACCTGTTGCAGTGACGCCATCCATTACCGTGACACGGTCGAGCTGCTCCGGCAGCTGTTCGAGCGGGCCGATGCCACGGGCACGCTACCGGCCGCACTGGAGTATGCGCTCGGGTTCGAGGGCACGGTGAGCGTGCCGCACGTTTACTACAGCATTCTGAGCGCGTGGAAGCAGAGCACCGGGCGGCGGTTTGCACCGTTCGACAAGCGAACGATGCACCACTTTCGGCGGCTGATGACGGACGCGGAAGCGCTCGGCCTCGTAGCATTCCACCGTACGCCGGTTCGCGATGACGAGCTAGCCGAGCTGCGACACGATGACAGCGCCTTGGTCCGGTTCGTTGCCGGTGCTGGGCTCCGGCAGCTGCTGGGACACGTGCCGGCTGATGCGTCGAACTGTACGATTCCTTTCGGACCAGCCGAGCGAGCCGCCTGCTGGCTCGGGATGATACCTGCACTGCGCAATCCGGACGGTCGCCAACGAATCCGGCAAACGCTGCTGGCGCTGGTGACCAGCGGGTCCGGGCGGGTGTTACAGCCGGTCGCTGACAGCGAACAGTACGGGGGACGTACCATGGACATCCGAAGACTGATGTTTGTGCGGAACGCGGATACGATCATACTGGAAGCGCAAATCCGTGAGGACGGTTACATTCACTTTTCATTTTACCTCTGCGGAAGCACGATCTGCGCTAGCGGAGCAACATAATCGTTTCGTTGAGTTGTTTTTTTTTTTAAGTAGAACATAAATAAAAGCAAATGATACTAACGTTACCCATACATAGACTCTAAATTCGTTCTCACAGCACCTGACAGACAGGAGAGAGACAGGAGAGCGCATGAGAAACGGGGTCTGTATTTCGCTTGTTGCTTTGTGAAAATGGAAAAACGGCCGGGGCTAGCGCATCACCATTGAGACCTTCCCTCCTGCCTAGTGCTTGCCCTTTTTCTTCTTGTGCTGACTCTTGCGCGGCAACTGACGGGTTGCAGCGGCCGCCGCAGCATTCTGCTCGAGCTGCGTGGTTCCACCGGCGCCTGGTGTTGCCGGCGAGTTCTTCGTCTGGTTGTACGCCTTGCTCATGTCGCTGAAAGTATGCGGAAAGTGGGGTTAAGGGGGATCGTTATTCACCGTCTGAGGGGGAAACACGACAGGAAGCTCCTCCGTTCGTTATCACTTACAATTGGTCGGCCTGTCCGGAGGTGGTTCCCTGGCTGCCCTTGATCACCTCCTTGACGCGGCGGTCGCGCTTCTTCCGGTACCCGGTACGCTCGTACCGTGGCAACCAGCGTTCCGGGTCGGGCAGTACGCCGATGATGTAGTTCTTCGGCAGCTTGCCCTTGCGCTTCTTGCGCTTCTGCTTGCGGGCGGCGGCCTGCTGTTCCGCGGACGGGGTACCGGCGCCGGGCGATTGGTCACCGGTGGTGCGCCCGCCACCCGGCACATTTTGCTTGCGACGGACCGCCTTGGCGATCATCATCCAGTTGGTGGCCTCGAGCGCATCGATCTCCGACACCGTGGTGAGCGTGTCGAGCGCCGGCAGCCGCTTGCTGGCCTGCTGCGCGCGCTTCGGATCGAACTGGGCGTACGCGATGACCAGCTGGGCAAGCAGCTTCATATCGTTCGGGTGCGTGCGCAGCAGCTCCTCGAGACTTTTGGCGGCCGTTTCCGGTTCGCCGCCGCGCAGATGGAAGCTGGCCGCTTGGCGCCACATATCGCTCAGATCGCCATCGCTGATCGTGGCGCCGCTCTTCTGCCGCTTGTACCAGTCGACCGCACCCTTCAGCAGCTCCGAGGCGGCCTGCTTGTTGTCGAGTCCGAGGTGCAGCGTCACCAGTGCGGACACGACGCCCGGCTGGTAGCGCGCTTCGCCGAGCGATTCGAGCGTCTCGATCGCTGCCCGCCGGTTGCCCGCCACCAGCTGCAGCTGCACGATGGCAAACCGCACCTGCAGCAGCTCGGCCGCGCTGTCACCGGGCAACCGTTGCGCGTATCCTTCCAGCAGCTCGACCGCTTCCCGGTACTTTTTGTCGCGCGCGAGCTGGCTCACGCGCACCAGCAGCGACTGGAACTCGAGGTCGGGATGGGCGTTCGCCAGCCGGCTCGCGAGTAAACCGCACTCGGCCGGGCTGGCAAAGTACGCCAGCAGACAGTTGTTGAAGGCAATCGCTTTCCGCTGCCGGCTGGTCAGCTTCTGTTCCGCCTGTTCCGAGGTGGCGACCTTCATCTTCTTCCGCGAATCGAACACATTCTGGTCGCGGTTGATGACCACCAGATTGTTGCTGACCACCGCCGTCAGCGCGGCATCGTTCGTCTTGTGGCGCAGCGCGTCGGCGTACAGGGCCGACGCTTCCTTGACCCGGCCCTGCATCTGCAAGCAGTACGCCAGCTGCACCTTGATGATGGTAATCTCGTCGATAATGTCCTCTTCGCTCGCGCCATCCTCCTCGAGCGAGTCGCGACACATCTTCTCGCTCGTGCGCAACTTCCGCTCCGCCTCGCCGTACTCCTTCCGGCCGGCCAGCGCGCACGCCGCATTGTACGTCAGCTCGTACGTGTCCTCGGGCAGGTTCATGCCGGCCAGCTGCTGCTGCTTATCGGCGCCCCCACCGACGATGCACCGGTTGGCGGCCACCGCACTCATGTTCGTGCGACGCTCGTCATCGTAGTCGTCGTGCGTGTTCTTGATGATGTTCCGGTACAGCTCGAAACACTCGTCGAATCGCTCCAATCGGTACAGGATCTGGGCCAACAGTTCCTTCACATTCGGCGCCAGTCCTGCCCATTGCTCAGCGCCGCCGCCGCCGCCGCCACCACCGCCGCTGGGCACCGTCGATTGGATCGTGCGAAATGCATCTTCGGCACGGTTTAGCCTGTACTCGCTGTACGCCTTCTCGAAGGTGGTGTCCGGGATGGCGGTGCCACGTTCGATGAACTTCAGTACCTCCTCGAACTTACCGTTCTGTATGAGACAGACCAGCTTACATTTGGCGGCCTTCCATTCGGTGGCGTCAAGCCCGATTACTACAACGAGCAAACGAAAATTGTATTACACTTGCTGGCTGGCTATCGGGCAGGAAAATGCCTATCGCAGCGGGACAGGCCTTACTTTTATTGGCAGCCTTCAGCACCTTGTCGTAATCGGCACTGGAGCAGTACTTGTTCAGCTCCGTGTACAGCTGCCGTATAGTTATCTCCTTCGTCTCACTTTTCGACATTTTGTCGATTCAGCACGCCCCGTTCCGTGTGTTTTTTGCACTATCCAAAGAAAACGCGTTCCAGTTCCAGTTCGCTCGTACAGCCACGATTGCTGCGATGCCAGAGCAATTTGACAGTTGTTCGTCGACATGGCAATTCCCGGACGCGCACTGACAGCGCAATGTTGTGTCACATGACAGCGGGAAAAAAAACAAAACAATCAAACCAAAACATCATATGTTGTGCTGTTTGTGTTGATTCAATTTTGGACACCATCGGTCACAAAACCATCGACCCGGCAATGGAAAACGCCTCCAAGGAGCAGCTTTGCGAGCTGATGGACAAGCTGCTGATTAGCTCGCTCGAGCTGATCGAACGGGACGTCGAGCTAAGCCAGGACATTGCGCGGCTCACAACCGAGGGCCAGATGGAGCTGGCCCACACGCGCTTCACCAAGGGACCGAATGCGGTCAGTGCGGTGCAGCTGCCGACCGAAGACTACAAACCGTTTCGGGCGCTGCACACGACGGTGAGCAAGGACGAGGGGACGGACGGCGATACCGGAAGCATCCTGCACCTTGCCCTCGCCAGCCATCCGGTCGATGGGGCAGCGGAGCGTATCGATCCGAGCAGCTGGTTCGGTATTCTGCGTCCACCGTCGTTAAACACTGCCAGGGAGCGGTTTACTCGGTCGCTTGATTCTATTGTGGAGCGTGCGAATGTACGCATACAGCTGGGCAGCTACTTAAAGGTGTTTGAAATGCTACACAAACGCAACACGGTGGAATGTAAGTAGCATTCAACACAGCCCCGAGTGAGATGAGTGGTTAAGATCATGTGCGCGCGCGCCCGACAGGATTACTTAGATTTAAATAAAATAGAATGAATTTAAATGCCAATGGTAGGAAGGTTTGGCAGGAATACATCGCTGGCAATTATCGTTAAAAAATCCGAAATAGGGCCCCTAGCCTTTTTGTTCAAAAGCCACCCATCAACAGGTCCGCTTGCATCACCTGTGCTCCTTGGATGATTCAAACGTTTTCACCACGTTCGAATGTGTGCGTTTTGCTGACGACATTCCGGTGATGTTTACAGCACATTATCTGTTTACATCGCTCCATTGCGATCTCACTCGCACTAACGCACCAAACCAACGCTGGTGGTGCTGCTCACTCATGCAGCTGTCAGCTGTGTGGTTCGACCCCCACGGAAATCGTACGACATTGGCAAAACGCACCGCGCTTCCCGTCGGTTCCTGTGGTAGTGAAGAGTCCTGTGTGTGAAAAGGCTGCGATTTTCCAGCCCAATCTTCCGCAATCCGCCATACCGTAGGAAATCGAAAAGCATGACGGCGCCTACATACGCTTGCGGTGGTGGACCGGGTTTGACCGCTTCTGGACAGAAAAAGCTTCCACGTGCACCGGAATTCAATCTGCCGCTGGAGACGATTGTCCGGATTGCACTGACGTGTATTTACATGTAAGGAAAGGGGGGGGGGGGGGGGCATCATTCCCTCGATCCGATCCGATTCCGGCAATGGTTCAAGCGAGTCCTGTTTTCGGTTGTGTGTGTTTTTTTGTTTTAGTGCACTGGAATTTAAAGCTCCCTTCGTGCGGAAGATTCAACAGGAGGAACTGTGGCTGTATCGGAACCCGCGCACCGACAGCTACGTACCACTGACCATGCTGTGGCCGATCGTGCTCGGCGTCCCGGGGTTGGTTTTCACGCTGCACTATCTGAGGTCGCGCGATCGGCAGGAACTGCGCTGTGCCGTGCTGGCGTTCACGCTCGGCCTCGGTCTGAACGGTGTGGTGACGAACACGGTCAAAATTGCGGTCGGCCGACCGAGGCCCGATTTCTTCTGGCGCTGCTTCCCGGACGGTGTGGTCAACGAGCAGCTGCACTGCACCGGCACGGACGTGCGAGCGTTAATGGACGGGCGCAAGTCTTTCCCATCCGGACATTCGTCCTGTAAGTGCATCCAGCGTGTGGACCATCCTTCGACCGACCGGCACGCATACACACGAAATTGATTGTTTTTCTTTCTCCTCCCCCCCCCCCCCCCTCCCTACAGTTGCCTTCGTTGGGCTCGGCTTCCTAAGCTGGTACCTGATCGGTAAGCTGCACCTGCTGAACGAACGTGGCCGTGGCCGTTCCGTGCGCGTGATTGCGGCCGGTTTGCCACTGTTTGCCGCAACGATGATTGCGATTAGCCGCACGTGCGACTATCACCATCACTGGCAGGATGTGACGGTTGGTTCGCTGATCGGGATCGCACTATCCTATCTCTGCTATCGTCAGTACTATCCCGCCTTCTCCGACCGCAACTGCCATCTGCCGTACCACCATCAGCGGCAGGAATGCGCCCCGGCAATGTCCTCGATGCTGCACAGCCCGAACCGGGCGAAACGTTCGCCGCAGCGTACCGGCACGCCCCCTAGCTCACCGCTGGCCACAAACTATGTGGTTCCGGACGGTGGTCTGGAACGGGAAGATTCCGACGATACCGAGACACGGCGGCTGCTTGGTTCGCCCACCGAGCAGCAGAAGGAGGCCAAGTGGATTTAAGTTGCAGCCACCCACTACCATCGGGCGAATTTATTGGAACAAAACCTGCATCGCCATTGTTACCCTACTCGTCGTCCGCCACGGTGCAACGCATCGTCACCAAACCCTCCCCCAGCCCGCACTCGATCACGTCCCCGTGGCGTACCGGTCCCGCACCGGCCGGTGTACCGGTCAGCAGCAAATCGTTCTCCTCCAGCGTCATGTAGCGCGACACGTACGCGATCAGCTCCGCAATCGGGAAGATGAGATTGCGCGTACTGTCGTCCTGCTTCCGCACACCGTTCACATCGCACCAGACGCGCACATCGTCCGGGTGGGGAAGTTCGGCACGGCTCACCACCCGGCTGACCGGTGTGGACGTGTCGAAGCCCTTGCCGAGACACCAGGGCAAACCTTTGGGCCGAGCGTCCAGTATAAAGTCCATACCGGTCATATCGAGCGCTAGGCAGTAGCCGCCGATGTAGGCCGCTGCCTGGTCGGCGGTTACATTCGCACACCGCCGCCCGATGATGACGCCCAGCTCGGCCTCAAAGTTGATCACGCCACCGAAGACGCGCGGTATGCGAATGGCCGGCGGAGCACTGGCATCGGCGGCATCCAACAGGGACGAGATGGGCTTGAAGAAGATGACGGGCGCGTCCGGTTTGGCGGCGTTCGTGAGGCGCAAAATTTCTCTGTACGATAGGACATTTGTTTTAGCAAGCGTTAGAAGCAGTAGAACGGAAGGAACCGAGCGTAGTAAGTTATTTTAAACGGATTGACAAAGTTAACCACGCATTTCAAACCCACACACACACACACACACACAAGATGGCGAGTGATTTAGTACCTTGTTAAGTAGTTAATTCCTTCCGTCCGTTTTAAGTTAAATGAAGAGGGTCGTTCTCCAGTTTTAACCATCCGGTTAATTCCAGCAAATGTGTGGACGGTGATTTTTATTCCGAATTTATTCCGATCTTACGTTAAGAAAACACTAACAAACCAGGGCGACCCCAGTTTTCTGTTGGCGATACGATCAATGAAGCTGTGTAACGATGGAACTTACTTGTAGTTGACGCCTGCTCCGATGATTTTTCTCGTCGATTGAAAGAACTTGGTTGTGGGCATCCTGTGGTGCGTTAGTGCGATTTTTTGGGATTAACTTGCGCGCGCGTGTGTGGACGAGAACGAGCACCAGCGGGACGTAGACGAGACCTAACTAAAGCCGTGCCCTCGATTGCCGCGAGCTCGTCAGCTGTTACTATGCCGTGCAGCAATCAGAGCAACACACAAAGAGACAAAGAGAGTGAGAGAGAGCGAGAGAGAGCACGAGAGAATTAAAGAGAAAACCACGGCTCAACTCGCGCCAACTAAAAGTGGAACTGTGCGCAATCAATAATCTACCACCTCTCCAAACCAACAGCAACCGCGGGGACTGATAAGGGCGCGGCATATTGGACAACGACCAAAATACGTTGGGTGCCTGCTTGGTAGATATCTGTGCCAATCGAACCAGCGATTGCCGTCCAGTGGGGACACTTAGGAAGCAATTGGTTCAAGCACTGTTGTGTTGATGGTTTGTCAACCGCTGGCATTTGCCGGGCCGAAAAACCGGTTACGTTAGGTCAGCAGTATGCAACGGCAGCAGGAAAGAAACGGCACAAACTTCAACTTTAAGTGAATCAATCCGGGGAACCTTCACCTGTACCTGATCCGGACCAAATACCAGCCGGACCATCACCACATCTACACAGACTGGTGGTCTACTGTGGGATCCATTCCAGCTTCGACAACTGCGCCATCAAGCTCCCTAACCACAAATCTCTCTTTCGGAGGACTTCAGCCCGACATTCCGAACGTCATCTTTACCCGACAGCGCCAGAGTTCGACACCGCCCTCGAATACGGCTTCTCTGGCCAACGAAGGTCGGCTCCGTTCAACCTGAACCACACAGCACTCTTCCGCGTCGCTAAGACGCCATCCGCTTCACTAATGCAATAGTCGCTCAACACTGGAACAGCACCTGGCACAACCTAGATCCCGACTGCAGTCACCTCCAACGAGTCCTTTCGCATTGGTCACACCCGCCTGACACACTCCTACCTTCTCCTGACAGATCCAGTCCTCCATGTACAGCTTCTGTGTGGCGTCGACATGTACCGTCCGCCACATCCTCACCGATTGTCATGGATACACTACGCACCGAGCCACCTGCCCACTTGATATCGACCTAGCCATCATACTATCGCCTCATCCGATTTCTACCCATCAGCAACCTGTGCAGAGAGATATAAATTCGATCTTCGAGATAGTTAAGCCTATACACACACACTAGTTTTCCCACACATATGTAACAATAGACAGGAAAGAAGCGAATGAGGTCTCAAAGACCCAAAGCCTCTCTAAATAAGAGCTGGTCGGTGATCTCACGGTCGTGCAGCGAATTATACTCGCCAGGCTGCGGTGGGCTGATCATGTCATGAGAATGACGCTAGGCCACTCAGCCCGTACCGTCTATCGGGGGCAGTCATGGTAGGCCCAAATGGAGTAATGGCGTTGATGCGACCCGCCAGCACGGCCAGGATAATCGATTGGCATCCGATGGCGCTAAACTGTGACCGGTATCGAGGATTGTTGCGCCGGATAAGTAAGCAAGTAAGTAAGTAAACTCACGTCTACTGACTTTTCCACTGTGTCACGTGAAAGCGGACAAGCTTGCCAACAACCAATTTATCTTATCGCAAGCTATAGACAATGCCGGCGATAAGCAAGTGAATTTCATCCCACCTTTTGCTCTGCTATCTGTCCAGAGCCAGTCAATATTTGCCCCAACACTATGGGAAAACGGCTCGGATGAGATTGGAACCCCGGTCGTGCCGTGTGAAGCCGCTGAAAATCGATCTAAAACGAAGGATGAACTGAAACGCAACCAACATTCCGCCCATCAAATGGTTTAAATGATCAACAGTTTAATATACATAATTTGTTTCTCTCGCTCCCTCTTCTTGCGCAATAAGCTAACAATATCGTACTGCCGGAGGGAACAAGCGCAAACACGCCTTCGTCACCCTCATTTGCCTTCTACGCTATGTTCCTATCTATTTCACTTTTTAAGCACACATATAATTACGTTTATCAACACACTCACACACACACACGCACACGCACTCTCGCACACGCATACACGCAACACGCATCGTAACACTCTAGTAGTCACTCTTGTCTTTCGATGTGGCCCTGTGGCATGCGGCCCTAAATTCCACCCAAATTTGTCTCGTCCTATCTACGTTCGTGCTCGCCCCTCGAACATGTGTCCCCGAAAACCTTTCCCTTGGTCTCCACGCTGTCTAGTGTCTCGGTGCCTTTTGCCGGCTTAATCTCGTTTTGCTACACTACTGCGCCGGCCGGCTGACTACTCGTGATGGCGCAGGCCACAGATCGAGATGAAGGTGCTAAAGTTCTGCAGATGGCAGGCCGGTATGACGGTGTACGCGATGCGGGCCACGTTGGCCGGCGACACCAGAAAGCTCTCCACAGCGTCGATCAGAAACTGTACGGACGGTATCGCGTCGACCTGGTAGAACAAGCGCAGATGTACAGCCGGTTTGGCCAGGTCCGCCGATGGCGGTTGTGCCGCCCGCGCCGGATGTGGCCGTGCGTGTTGGTCGTCCTCTGCACCGCCCACCGACTCGTCGTTGCTGGCGGCGGCGGCGGCGGCGGCGGACGGAGAGGATGGGCTGATGCCGAGCAGCCCCGGATAGGCCTGTAACAGTTTGCGCAGAACGTACGCGATCGTGTCGTGTATGTGCTCGCGCGTGATTCGCTGCGCCAGCTGGGTGTGATGGTGCAGGTAGTCGTCCGTCAGCTCGGTCAGCTTGGTGGTGGATGTGGCCAGCCCCGTCGACACGTAGCACACGATCGAGGCGCAGTTGTTTTCGTAGTTCCAGCGGCGTCGGATCGATATCGAGTACTCGCCGATCGAGCAGCCCGTTTCCTCGTCTAGAAAAGGAGTCGGAAGAAGGAGTCGGGGTTTAAGATGTGCATTGTGACACGTTTTCTCGGATGCGCGCTGCTTACAGTCGAACTTGTCGTTGTGCGAGTGGGCCCACACCTGCCACTCGACCAGCGCACCGCGTGGCAACGACGGCACCACGATGTAGTCGATGATCGCGTTCGCCGTCCGTCGTTCCCATTGGCGGCGCGCCTCGTAGATGTAGCTCGGATGCGTCACGAAACAAATGCCCTGCACCACGTCCCGCAGCTGACCGCCCTGCGCATTCATTGCCTTCGCTATTCGGCTCAGGTGGCGGAGCGTCAGCTTGCACTGCTGCTTGATGCCACCCTCGATGATCGTCATGCTGCCCGGCACCAGGGCTATCTGGCCGGAGATATACGTGATGTGGCCGACCTGGGGCAGCAAGCAGAGAACATTAAGCAAAAAACTTCCTGCCGCGGTCAGCGCGCTTACCTTTGTCGATTGGCTGTAGGTACCGATGTTGGCCGGTGCCCAATGGGAAATGCCCTGCACGTGCATTGTCTGCCGTTTGTGTTCCAGCTCCGAAGCTAAGTGACACAAAGTTCAGTGAAAACCTTCATTAATTGGCATGCATTTCAAAGTGCTTGACCGGTGGAAACGGGCAAATTGTATCGGGATTGTGTTTTTGTGGACGAGAGCACTGTGAAGCTTACCACTGGAAACGGGATTAAAAGCAACAGCCTCCAAGACGACTGCACAGTCCGCCGGCAGGGGACACTCCACGCACACCTGGAAAGGAGAACAAACCGCCATTAAGCCAACAGGGGTGAGCCGGGACCAACATGCTACCTACCCTCGTCGGGGGATTGGCGAAGGCGAACACCGTTGAGTAGATTTCGTTGATAAAGCTATATTCGCCCATGTTTCGCACGTACAGCGTAATGTAGCAAATCTGCTTCAGCGTAAACGAGCGCGAATGGACCATATCTGGAAGGTGGGAAAGTCGGATGAAACCCAATTCACTGCAGCCCCGGTTGCCTGCCTCCCGCACTCACCTTCCAGTATGGCGAGCGCACTGGCCATTGCTTGCCGCGAATCTTCCCCACAACCCTGTACACCGGCCACCCACATCCAGCCCTTGGAGTTGACGATCGCTCGTGGTCGATTGCTCAGTGGACGGCTTTCGCGCGAGTAGTGAAACGGGGGCAGCACCTCGATCGGTCCATCGCTCGACGCCACACTCGGGCCGCACTCACCGGCGCTAATGCTGGACCGTGCCTTGGTAATGATCCGCACCGGTGACTTACTGAAGGGTGCCGGTTCGAGGTTCGCGCAGATCGTTAGCTCCTTCGTTATGCTGTTGCTGCGTGACAGCACGACCGCCGTCGCACCCGCCGTCCCGCTTAGATCGTCCTTGCTGAACGAGTTGCGCATAACGGAGCCGCGTGACACACCGATGCCGCCGGTCACCATCCCGCTGCTGCTGCGCTCGATCAGCTCCAGCTCGGTTTCGCTCAAATCCGGATCGCTCAGATCGCTGTAGCTGGACTCGTTCAGATCATGGATGAAGTCGAGCGAGTTCTTGATCACCACCGGCTCGATGCGCTCCTTCGGCACCAGCCGCAGTTTGGTGAAGTTTAGATAACCTACGGGGCACACCGGATCGGCCGAGCTGATCACCGTCTGCACGTCGTCCACCACGATGCGGCTGCGAAACAGGGGACAGTCGAGCGTGAACGTCTCATACTCGCCGCCCTCGCCGCACACGTTCAGCCCGTACTTGTCGCGCATCAGCAACAGGTGCGGTTGCATCTCCTTCAACGATTTGCCCAGATGCCGGTCGGGCATCAGGCCGAGCGCGGCCACCTTGATGATGATCGCGTGCACCTGACAGTCGATCATCTCCTGCAGCAGCTCCGTCTGGTCCCGGCGCCACAGATATGCCAGCGAGATAAGGTTGAGTCGGGTGCAGCTAGAACGGCAACAGCAGGGCACGACAATCAAACACGGGGGAAAAAAACAAATGACAAACAGCAGCGGAGCTTTCATTACACGATCGTTTGCACAATGTTGCGGATGCTTTGTGCCTCGAACGTGCTGTGATGATGGACGGATGTGATTGTAAATTATTCAAAGTAGACAACATCCGACCGGGCGTTTCCGCGTCATCCGTAGACGTTGTTGGACGTACCGGTTAATCTTATTTAGCATGCAGCGTACGGATGTGATTTAGAAAACTGTTGCAAGTGCTTTGAAAATAGGCAATGCAAACATGCAGGACAGGACCATCTGGAAAACCCTGTACGCGTAGTGGGACGCTCCACTGTAGTACGGCCTACTTTGATTAACCGAAAATGGCTTACATAGCTCGAACATTAAACGGTACGAATTAAATTGAAGTCAACACATTGCAACTTTGCCACATGCTTCATATTTCCTTCGTGTAAGCGCTTGTACCATGCTTTTGTTTATTTTCTACCTCCACCGAAACACATATAATCAATCCAATGTCCCTGCGCGCGACTCACACGCACACACGTGCATCCAAGCAATGGCAATGACAGGCAGTTGTGTGGTACGAAAAATGACACAACAATGTAAAACACGTGTAAACCTGCTGTCGGTGTGCAACGAGACGAGCAAACACATGGGACGAGATAAGATAATGGATGGCCAGGGCTCGAGTGCATTCCGCACTGCACGGCAAGTGCAACCTGGGTGCACAAAAACGGCATACTTACACATTTTCCACCCGCACTCGTTGGTAGTCGGACAGGATGGCACCGACGGCCACCGCCTCGATCTGCTGCTCCCGCTGCACCTCACCCAACAGCTCGTACAGATCCTCCACCTCGTCATCCTCGGTCGGCTCGTAGTGACCCTTGGTGTTGATCGAGTGGCCCCGCGTCATGCGCCGGTACAGCGGCAGCTCCATCGCCTGGGCCAGCTTCTCAATGCCCTGGTGACCGACCGTCTGGTACATGTAGCTGTCCAGCTCGTCCCGATCCTTCGGATGCAGATTGGCCAGCGCGACCAGCTCGTGTCCCTCGGCCACGACCTGCATCATGTTGTACGTACTGTCCTTGCCACCGCTAACCAGCGCCACCACCCGCATCTTCCGGTCGCCGCGTGCACCCGTCGCCATTGTCTGGTCCGTCAAAGTCACTCCCGGATTACGGCAGCTGTACGGGCATGGGGGACCGGCGTCGCCAATGGAACGAAGAATGTAGCTTCCGTAAACGAGACGGTGGGATTAGCACACCAACCGGGTGCTTGAAGTGGGTGGTGGGAAATGTGGGAAGGCTGGCAGTTGTCTTGCCACTCTACACAGCAGCAACAGCTGTTTGCGAACGACACACACACGCACACACGCACACCCACACAGCTACGTTCGCGTCGTCCTCTTTGTGTCAAACGGTGAAAGAATCGAAAAGCGCCGCCGACTGGGATGCACAATATGGGTGAGCGGTACGTTCCCTTTCATCGATGGGTTTTAGAGGCGGGGGTTTTTCCTTCACGATGATTGCTTCCGGAGCAAAGGAATTCCTCCGAATCGAATGCTCGTCACCGGACCAACGAGGTTATCATCCTGCAGGTAAACAAAACCAGGACGGTTGGCGCGAAACACTGAACGACGGCCTTTCGGCAACACCACTGACCGACGGCGACGACGACCTTCACACGTTCCCTTTCTTCGCAGACGGTCGGATGCTCTTCTACACTAGGGATTCGAACTATTTTCCCCCGTCACTTTATATCACACATACACACAACCACTCACGGCTACACAAACCGGGACGGATTGGCAAACAGGACACTGTACAGCAGCTTCGATAAAACGTTTCCCACGGACGACACCACTATTACGCCCTTTTGCGTGGGCAGCTTTTTGTCATCGCGCGCGCCGTAAGGTGATCGTATCCTTTTATGTTACGGTCGTCTCCCACGGCAGCATCCGCCTCTCTGCTGTCTGCGGTGGTCTGCCAATTTCGGTCTGTCTCGCTTTCGCACCGATTTTGTTGCAAAAATATCGCTTATCTCACACACTCCTATTGCGTTCCGCTGCTAATCATAGCAACCCGAGGAAAGGCAAGACATGGCAAGGGTGATGAGACGAGGCAGGGGGTGGGGGTCTGGGATGAGAAGGGCACTATTGTCACACAGGGTACAACCACACACACACGCGCACGCCCACAAATTTACACATTCGCGGATGGGTAGTCCAACCGCATGGCCGCGGTGTGGATTTTTTATTTTTCTGCTCTCCTCAAGGACTTTTATGCTTAGCAGAATATTGAGCAGCAAACGTGCTGTTGCACATTCCGCCAGCACAATGCTTTCGGGAGGGAGAAGACCAGCTAGAGCGGGCGTCTTGGCTGTAAATAGGAACGGCACGGGGGTGAACTATCAATCACACAGCAGCCATCACCATCATCGTCGGCTGTGCGCTATCACTTCATTTCAGAGCACCGCCGTTGTTTTTCCTGTCCAACCCCAACTCGTCGCGCGGGTTGTTGCGCACTCTTTTTTTCTATTTCCAAGTTCAACGTGCCCCCGGGACAAAACTGAAGACGAGAAAAGCCTAGACTCTAAACACTCAGCTCACTCAGCAGATTAGCGACAGCACCGGCCTAGAGATTTTACCGATCTTCACAACATCACTACGAAGAAACTGGCCGAAATGGACTTTTCGCAACATTCGAACACGAATTTTTGGCGCTTGTTATCAGCGACAAAAATTAACTTCACAACGAGGACGGCTACGGCGGCTCGGTGGTCTCCACCGAACAAAACATATATCGCTCTCTTTCACGCTCGAGCTCATGGTTAGACAATTTTTAATCGAGTTTTTGACAAACACGGTTGGCTGGGTCAGGGCTGCATCCGGAGCTGAGGTGAATTGATCGATTCAGCGATTAAGTTTTATACGACTAGTACCGGGGTAAATTATTACCCGCTATTGGTTATACTTCGTTCCTGTTCAATTATATTGTTGTGATGTGGTTTCGAATGCCTAAACTCTTTTTAACAGTTCCCTTTTATTTACATTAATTTCTCGTGCTCGGGAGGCACAGCGATACGATGAATTTGAGATTCAGTTTAATGGTCCTTTGCAACTGCGAAACTAGAATAAAGTTTTATCTACCTTCATTTTACCAAAACAATAATAAATATAATTTATTCACAATTGTGATGAAGATGATTTAAATCATCTTGCGTTTCGAGCAAACCCTTAGCTCGACCGTTTCCATTTGACAGTTTCAACTCGACGACCAAGCGCGCTGTCAAACGGTTCGCTAGTTGGGAAGATATATCGAGCGTGAAGTGCACATTCTCTCTCGGGTTGCGTATCGATTCCTACAATCGAAACTGTATTCGCTGTACATCACGCGCGTGAAGGTGATTTTTTTAGCAGAATCCTCGTACTGCTTTCGGTGTCTTGCAACGTGCAGTAAACCGTTCCCAAAACAGGAACATTGTGTTTTGAAAGCAAAATCGCGAAGGTACGACCGAATGTGTGGATCGCTGGCCCCGTGTGCGTGTGTGTGTGTGCGCGATTAGCAAGCGTGTGGAGCAGAAATTTGTGTGTGATTTTTTGTATTTCTAGTAAAGACCGTGCTGAGCATACGGAAGAGAAAGGAACGGGTTTTCCGAGAGCAGCTCTCGATGACACAAACACACACGCGCGCACTCGAAGCATGAACAATTACTCTCATACTCCCGTGCAGGTGCATATGAAGGAACTGTACGTCGATTCTCCGCCACCTATAGGCTTTCGTGCTTGCGTCGTCAATCCGTACACAACCGGACGGCAGCCAGTTGCGAATCTTCAATCCTTCGCCAGCTTCTCGGTTGGGCTGAACGTA
Source organism: Anopheles stephensi (assembly GCF_013141755.1). Taxonomy (NCBI): domain Eukaryota; kingdom Metazoa; phylum Arthropoda; class Insecta; order Diptera; family Culicidae; genus Anopheles; species Anopheles stephensi. Next base: position 61,345,273 of record NC_050202.1, on the reverse strand, counting down.
CGATGAATTGATCGTGAGTTCGGTTGGAAAAACACCGTTCGTCACGCGGATTCGAGGTGACATTCTAGGTGGTACGCGGGCTCGCCGCCATTGTGCCCAGTGTGCGTTGGTGTTGGTGGTGGTCGTAGTGCTGTTGATGGTGTGATGATGCCCCTATACGAGTGGAATAACGTGAAATCGAGGCTCTTATTGATTACGCTTGCGGATGTATTCCACCGTGTACAAGTTTTTTCCTGTTCGTGCAAGGCGAAGGGTGCATTTTTGGCTCGCTCGTAATGTGCACGGCGCGTGAAGTGTTGGAAAAGCTGTCCCCGAAAGGGTGCCTAGTAAATGTTTAATCTTTTAGGGGCTGGTATCGATTTCGATACTGAACTGCGTGTATTTAGTGACGGTAGCGAATGTACGATTGGCTGCTCGATAAGATTCCAGTCGAGTTTGGATAAAAATTAGCAAAAACAGCATTCACCTTTCTTCTTCGCCAGTGTGTTCGAGCGCCCGTGTTTGTGTGAGTGTACGGAGCAATGGAAAGAAATAAAACGTAACAGCAGGCTTAGCAATTCCTTCTTCTTGGTTACCAAAGCAAACCCGCGCGCGTACAATGGCAGACAGCACTGCATCAGTGTGAGTGTATGTGTGCGTGCGCACAAGCTTTAGTGTGTGAGTGTGTGTGTGCACAGTATCGAGAAGGTTGAAGAAGCTAACGGAATAAGCGCGTTGTTATGTGAAAATAGCAACCGTATGCGAAAGCATTTTGCCAGGAAGATGATGGCGATGATGATCTACTGTTCCAAGCACCCGTTTGTGCATGTGCGAATGTGTGTATGTGTGCGAGGTTTTGTGGCAAGAAAAGATGAAGTGTTTGGGGGGTGGGCTTTCCTTTAATTACGCGTACCGTGTGCTAAATGTGTGGCTGACGCATCCGTGGAGAACCCACCGCGAAACCAATGAAATGTCACATTGCTCTACGCCAGTGGATGGCGAGTGTGTGGTGTCTGTGCGTGTGGAAAACTGTATGGAAATTTTCTCTCACCATGTGCACAATATGTAGCCAAGGAACGAGAGATCAAGAATTGCAAGAGCTGTGTGAGGAAAAACGCGTGCTCTAGTGTGTTGGAAGCGAATGATGATTTTCATCTCAAACGGTGAGACGACGTGGCGAGCATCATTCGGCTCGGGAGAACACACCGGAGAGCGAGTACGTTCGATCGCGGTCGAGTTGAGTTTTCTTCCTTTACATGTGCCTTTTTGTTTTGGTACTGACTGCATCATCATCGCAGCGACACAAAACAGTGAATGTGCGAGATGATGGTGTACACACCGCACTGCATAAATGCATTTCTGATGGGTGGTTGTTTTGCAGGAAGCCGTTGACCAACTCATTACAATGAAGCAATGACCACGATGTCCCTTCCTATTTGCCTACATTACAATGGAGCGAACGATCACTCCTTGGCAGGACGCATTGATGGTTTTGTGTTCCTCATCAATGGAGACATCCAAATAACATCCGACCACTATGTGGATATTTTTAACTGCTACTGTTTTTGATATTTCGATGAGTTCCTTCCAATCTAACACATATTTCGCTTATTGCCTGTTTTGTTGTTGTATTGTACAGTGGGTATGTGTGTGTGTGCGTGTGGGTCAAATGAATCGCAGCCAGCAACGATCTAATAAAGCATTATCGCTGGTTGTAGCAGTGAACCATCAGCATCGTCGTCTACAATTATTGCCCTGGTCCCCGGATTAATCTCGTTCCAATGGCTGCTGTGATCGAGCGGAAGTGAAACAGCCCGAAGCAATCTTCACTTTGTTCATACCATTGCAAAGCTTTTCATCTATCTCCCAGGCAAAGAATTAATTGTTTATATTATTGTTGTGTATCAGTAGTGGCGTGTTTAGCGTCGTAGCAGCTTTCTGACAGTGCCAGTGTCAGCAGCACCGATCCAGCCAGCTTACGCGTGTAGTGTGTGCGTGTGTGTGTGTCGACGCTAAGCGTTGTAAAATCGTTCTTGAACGATCGTTCGGTTCATTCGGGTGTATATTTTGTCAAACGAAATTGCACTCCGTACCCAGCCAGCCAACGGCGGTCGTCAGTCGTCTGCATTGGGCGACTTCCTCAAAGTGACTTCAGCCCCCACCTACTCCTGTTCGTGCGGTGGTGGCAGTAGTGTTGGTGGTGTAGCGAATAAAGCAGCTCCAGCAAGCGAGCGGATCGCACCGTAAACCTGGATACCGAAATGATGAAAATGGACACGGATAAAATCATGGACGACGGGATCAGCACGTCACAGGTGAGATGCGCTTGGTGTAAATATACTACTGCATGTATCGTAGCAACTGAGCGCTTGTAATGATGATGGTTCAAATAGCCAAGACTTTAGCGAAGCTTCTTTGTTGGCTACAAACACAGCCTCGAGAGAGGCCTCGCGTCTCGGCATGCCCACCTTTTCGATTCATTGGTTTGATTTTGTCTGGGTATCTGGGGGGAAAGACAGCCCCCCGGGATGGGATTTGAGCTACGGTTCTGCCGTGTGAAGATCGGCGACGCTGTCGCATCTACCGCTGGACCGCCCCGAATCTGAATAAATTAGTAGTTATGAAAGGTCTGACCGGCCACTGTACACACACTGTAAATATGCGCATCCTTAATGCACTATCAAATAATCATCGTCTCTATTACAAAACTGCGATTGTTGTGCATTCGTTGTGCATCCCTCGTACATTAATCAGCCAGCCGGCGGACGACGTGGAAAACTGTGGAATTAAATTAGTCACTCACTACTTTCTCCACCTCAACGGTGTGTAACAAATTGAAAATGGGTCCCTCTCCGGTTGGGACGGTGGAGTCGTCGTATCGTACCCCCATCGCCATCTCGTCGCACTGTGGCGTTTGCAGCCCGGAAAGGAAAACTTGTGGAACCTTTCGCCTGCGAACATTCGCCAACAAGCGCGTGAGGTGATGAACAGCCAGCCAGCCGGTGGGGGGGTGCAACCAGCCAAGTGCAACGAACGCATCGCCTTTTGCCTTTCATTTTCACTCCCCAAATGCCATCATCACTTTCCATTCATTCGCTCGATAAATTTCCGTTTTCCGCAAATGATGCCATTTTCCTCAGTTCCTGATGGTTGTTGTTGCTGTTATCTGTTCGTTCGTTGGACAGAGGTTTTCCCGGCATGCGAATAAGTTGTATGTCAGTGTTTTTCTTTTGTACTGGTTTTTACCTTTACTTTCGATCTATTACGATGATTAAATTTTTACCTTCATACGTAAACCGGTGCCTCTTACACTTACCGGTTTTTTGCGCTAATGAGTGTGCACGCAGGCTTGGGCACTTACACACGTGGGTGCATAATTATTGCATTTTTCACGCACCGAAAAGTGAGAACGCCACATCTCCCCTCGACGGGACGAGGGCTGGCTGAGTAACTTTCTCGAGCCAGTCGATGAGCAGCTGTGGTGGACGAACGATTCTCACTGCTCACCTTCAACCCGGTATACCCGGTGAGCAGCAGCAGCAGCGGCAGTACCAGCAGAAACGTTTCCAAAAGAGAAAGTTCTTCATTTGCATCCGTATTAGCGTTGAATTGGCCCTGCTCGCTGTTGCTGCCGTGAGGCAGGGGCTGAGCTGAAACCTGACCTAGAGGAACGAAATCATGTAGAGAGGAACTCGGCTCGCAAATGAGGGCAACACTGATGGATGTAGAAAATGGGCCCTTTTTGGGATGGCCAGGTATGCTTATGTTAGGCGACGTTTATGTTTATTAATTAAATCTCGCTTTCGTAGCTCGCTAAGTTTCCGGCTACGTGTAAACTAAGCCAAGAAAGTCAGCACTGACAGAACTAGTGCTCGTGGTGATTTTAAAGCTCAAGAAAAAGAACTTGCGTTCACATAAAAGCAACAGGAAGCCAACAATGTTAATGTGGTGTAACATTTACTAAAAAATACTTTACGGGTTGGGTCGTCCGGTGTCATTCTTCATCGACACTCAAGCTTCCATGTCTCATAGGCGTAAGAAATCTAGGATTATAAATGTTCTGTACCGATAACCCGCCCCCCCCCCCCCCCCCCCTTGTGGCACTGATTTTTTGAATGGATAAGGCAGGACCGGTTGGCCGCCAGCATCCTTGCGCATGTTGTGATCGTTGCTAACAAAAGGCCATGAGAGTTTTCCATCCACTTTCCACTGGACTTCAGATGTGTTTTGGTCATGGCCATTCTTATAAGCCTGGTAAATGACCAAGCGTTTGAGCAAAGTTATCAGTAAAGACAACTTGGGTGCTTTGTGTGCTCCATTCCAAAGTGTGCCAAGAAGATCAAAAGTATTCAAAAAGATATTTTGCTCCAAATCTGTCGTTGGTTGGTTCTTCATTTTTGCCTCCGTGTGACTCATTTCTTCTTCTGTGGTGTTCGGCTTCATTGTTGATGGCTTGCTACACTTGGGCCCGTCGTGCCTTAAGCTTGCTGATAATTAGACATTTTTGTCCTAAATGAATTGAAACACCGCCATACACAACAAGAACGGCACCATTGTCATCCGATCTCGGTACGCTTCACCGTGTTGTGTGCTCGCAGCTTTTCGATCGTGTTCACCTACGATCATGGGGACCGACCGGAAATGAACCGGATCCCATCGCTGTACGAGATCGTTGCTCGGGAGGAGAAGAACGGGTAGGAGAAGAGGAAGGTGGTTCATACAAGGTAAACACGCTAGACACAGATGCATGACTGCTTGAACCGAATTGTCGTTGAACGTTGGCTTGCAAAACTGTGTGCGTACCGAGAGTCTTTTTAAGCACCAAATGTGTTTAATGCTGCCGGTAGCAACAGCGGGTGTTTACTCGGTCGGGGTCGGTCGGGGTGCGTGAATTGCGAACCCCCCCTAAAGCGGAAGTGACCTCGTAAAACAAAAAAAAGTGTGGGAAGGAACATGCGCATTGGTGGAGGACTGCGGGATTCCGTAGGGACTGCAACTGAAAGGCAAATCTTGGCCATCTATTATTATTATTACTGTGGTTGTGGTGCTGTGTGTGTTACTGATCGTTGATCGAGCGACTTGGTTGCGCCTTCTCCTCACCAAGAGTTGAACGTACGATATTGACCTTTTTCCCTTACCTACTCGCTTGTTGCTACCGCGTTGCTTTTATTTGTTGCCGACGGACAGTCGTTTTAGATTTGCATCTTTTGACAACGGATAATAATTGCAGTACCCGTGCTTTCGAACAAATCCAACACTAAAGCTATAGCAGACAGGGGGGAGCACGCAACATCCGAAACACAACATCAAACGATAACTAAAATGATGAAAAGATAGCAGCAGCAGCAGCAGCACTGCGGGAAAACGACCAGGTTGCTTGCTGCGCCGCCTCATCAAACAACCCGAGGGCCCCGAGAGTGCAATAATGACGGGATGATGCAATTGCGGTGCTCTTGCACATTGCAATTGCGATTGGGATAGGTCGGGACGCGCGCGCGGGATGTCGGGTTATTTCGGCGTGCTTTTTCGCACTTGGCTTTCGAGCCTGTTGTTGTTGCGCCTTTCCGCGTGTTTTACGTGCAGAACTTGTTTCTGTAGGGGATCTGCGTGCTGTATGCGGATTGCGCGCTCTTTGTTTTATTACATCCGCTGTGAAAGGAGTGGGGAAATTCTGGACTCCCCGGAAGTGGAAACAAGAAGCACTAAGCGCACCACCAACAACAAGAAGCTTTTTCCCGATTCGGGTTGTCTCGATTGCAGTGCAACGTGCATTATTTGAATCCTCATGACCATTGTATTTACTGCTCTGCTGCTACTCCTCTTGAAATGTTCCCTTTTTTCTGCGCTATCTTATCGCAGATATTGCCTCTTTTTTTTTTGCTTCACTTCATTTTGCTACCGTGAGTCATGCCAATGCACGATTTGTGGCAAAACAGCCGTGTCAACGAGATACGTGCTGGTTTCTATTTTGTTTAAATTATTTTCACCCGTTTTATTTTCCCATTTTCTTAGCACAATTCAATCGAATCATCGTATGTTTGCTCGTCGTATCGTATGGTCCTTCTTCTTCTTCGTTCGTGATTTCTCGGTCTCTCTTTTCGAGATGCATCTCGTGTCGTAATTGGATACTACGCCTCCGAGCGCAAATTGCAACTCGCCCGAGTGCCATATGTCGTGGGGCCCATACCCGATTGCAGCGCGTAACATCGCTGTCCCACTGACCTCGTGGTCCAAAAATAAATCAATTTATATACCGAACGAGCGATAGTGTAATTGCGTCTTTCGCGTCATCATCATCAACAGCAGCAGCTCGATCAAAAAGGAAGCAAAGCAGCAGCAGCAGCAGCAGCCACCGTTGATGAAAAACTGCGTTGATCAATGTGTTGCGGTGCTCGCGGTGGTCTACATTTGCTGGTGTTATTTTCTATTGGAAGCCTTAAAGTGTGATGATAGATTCGGAGAGGAGTTGATAAGAGAATAAAGTACGAAGCTGCAATTACGATACTGCTGGACGGGGGGGTCTATCTGCAGAGATAGCAGCTGTTTCGGTTTGCTTGCGTTGTTTTGGTTTGATAAGGAGGGAAAAATAAGGGGACCGAATGCTGTTGATTGTGGATTAAGACGATTTTTGTGATATATTTACAATAGTGTGATGATACGGATCTAATTGATTACATGATCGGAAATTACTGCATCGAGATAGTCACGCAAAAACGGGAACGATATTGCTCAATTTTTCCATATTGTTATAAACTTCACAATCGTATTCCGCTAAATGTTGCCTGGCAGTCAGTTGTTGCCTCCCATTGCTCTAGTTTTTGATGCTACAAATCCTTTTTTGCCACCTAGCCATCATTAGTTGTCGAAGGGATTTTTCTGTTTTATTTCAATCTACCACCGATATGCAACATACATCAGTTGAAGGGATTGCATTAGCTCGGGCATGATAAAAAATGATCAAAAGTTGAAGTTAGCTTTGATTCATATAGCCTAATGTTACATACGTCAGAAAAAAATAGATGGACCCCACTTCAAGTATAGAATAATTCATTGCCTGATTACCCTGCATTCTCTGAATAAACTCAGACATGAACCAGAATCTTGCTAGGACTCTTCTCGAGGTAATGCAGACTTTATTTCCCCTAAACTGTGATGATTTTCGGATGGTTATTCTCTAAAGGCGTGTAGGGTTAACTCCACATTTTTCTTCAGACGGCTTAAGGTAAACAACAGATTTTAACTCCCTAGACCTTATCCTCACAGATGATTTTCTATGGGGCGTTACTGAAAAAAGTAACCAAATCCACTTCTAATAATTCAAAAGCCCGGTGAATGGATTAAACAGTTTTGGAGCTTTTTTTTTACACAAAAATAGGATCAAGTCTTGACCCTGAAATGAGCGTCAAGAAAAGCGTCTTCCTTCCTCTTCCTCGCATGGGGATCAGGTTCAGTAACGGTACAACAGATGCCTATTCGCCACCATTCCCATTCACCCGTACGCTTTCCAGTGATTGAAGTCCCATCGTCTGTTAGAGATAAGAAGTCACTTCTTTGCCCGCTGTGTCCGCCAGAGGACAGGCTCTCCGCAGGTTGCCGCTCGCTGCTACAAGTCACATAAGGGCACATCGTTGTAGGTAATGTGTGTGGACTGCGGGTCGTTGTATCCGATGCAGGCAACCTTCGGGCAGTGTGAGTGTCCACCTGTGCCACAACAGCATGCCACACCATTCTAGGTCTCCTTACGCTTGCTAGCCTTGGTTGGTGTCGCGATTTGGTGACCGTGTGCCCACCTTTTGTTGGTTCCTTGTCATCCCTCTCGTGCTCCGCCCGCCACCCCCTAGCTTAACCCTTCAATGTATGTGGTGGCCCGCTTTACGGCTGGCGACCTGAATGTACGAATCGAGGTCAATGGAGATTGGTGTTGAAGTTGGAGTGGCGGTGAGGTCTCCATCAACCTGTTCTCTCATGGTGCTCTCGTGTATCGTTTCTATACGTGCTTTGAGTGTCTGTTAGAACGTTAGTACGAGATGAAGATCAAGAAAGAGAAGCTCTTTAGAAAAAATACAAGGGATTTTCTTATGCACGTTTAGCATCATTTAGCATTTAGCAATTGAATTGAGCTGTTTAAAATGGATCCATGCTCGACTCTGTAATGTTAATGTAATCGCTGCATGTAAGAATGATCGTTGGAAGGTCTCTCCATACGTCCTGCTGTCGGGTTAGCCCAATTTTTCAGCAACCGTCACAATAGCTCACACTGCCAATACAGTTTGATCCAACTTTTTGGGGGAAAAAGCCAACCCCCTCACATTACTTCCCCCGGGTTGAAAGTGCCGCGTCGAGGAAAAAGTACCAATATTCAGGTCACGCAACTTGTGCTGTGCTGCTCACCACACACTCCCCCGAGGCGTGAAGCAGCAGCGTGGCCACGACTGATACATTTGACATAATGGGTGTGGTTGCGATGGATGCGTGTGTGTGGTTGCGATGGATGCTTGAAAAAGAAAAGTGGCACCATATAAGGAGAGAAGCCAACACCCCCCCCCCCCCCCCACCCCCACTACATGAGAGATCGAATTAAAAATTCATCATCTCTCTGCCTTGGTTATGTTTTGTCTTGCTTCCGGCAGCAGTCTGACTATTGCCCTAAAAAGGCCTTTAGAGAAAGTGGAAACCGAACCACGGTTTGGTGGTTGGTGGTTGGAGTTTCTTTTGTGCAAGGTCGTCGTCGGCTGTCGAAAGGAAAACTTTTGATCGATACACAGAAAAAAGGGGTGTGGAGCGCACGGTTTTTGGATGAAATGGAAATTTGTTAGACTTTGGAACAGAAATGGGTCAAACTTTACTGTGTACTAATCGTGGTTTCCACACGCATCGCTTAACAAACACGCCCGGCAGGTCTCGTACAGGCTTGCCTGAGTTTTCCGAAAACAGGGGAAAACGTAATGAAGTCTAGGTCACACCTCCAAATTGCATATAATTGTGCGTAGTGTGTTTTAGACAACTCTCATTACTTTTGTATTTACTTGTAGAAATCCTTTAAAATTTTCCGGACGTTAGTTTTCGAATCGTTAGACTAAATAGTGTAAACATATTCAGCGCTAGTGGATACTGTCTGATGAAGTTCCAACCCTTCGGATTTGCTTGTGTGCTCCGTCTACTGCTGCTTTCGATCGATCGAAAAGCTATCGAAATAATGAATGCTTAAACCACCGGTCCCAACCAGGGAAACCAGTTTATTATATCCCGGATGAGCTGCGAGGGGAACGCTTATGCATTCGATCCTCGCGGTTCTCGGGTGAAAAGCTTACCCCGGTGTGCCTAACCTAACCTCGATCACAGCGGCATTCGGTTGATGTCGTTGCTAAGAAGAAGCCTCTGAGAAGATGGGAAGTGAGAGCACCCTTCTATCTATATGAAGAAAGGGAGCTTGAAACTAGTTGGCCATGTTGGGTGTGTGTGTGTGTGTGTGTGCGTGGTAGAAACAAACCGGAATAAGCGGAAGTTGTAATTGTGCTGTGTGTGGTGGTGCCCTCTTTGTCATCGTTATTCCACCATGTGGATTCTACAGTCGTGGAAATCGTCAGCAGCTTTCCATATGCAAAGGTAGAATTGGGGATTTTCAACAAGATAGCGGTTCTGTTTCAGTTCGTAAATGTTGTGTATCTTGTCAAGTTAAGTGACATTTATCAAATCATTATATTAAGGTTCGTCTAATTTATTGCGGCAAAGTGTAATGAAGCGGGAATATTCAAAGGGGGGCATATGAATCAATGACAGTCTTTCCATGAGAGAATCACCCCTATTCAAAACGTCTGCCTTCATCTTTGCCTTTTGCCATCTTGTGCAATTTTGGATTACCTTATTCAATACCACCGTGTTGAGCGAAAGTGACGCTAGCACCCGTTGAAGATGCAGAAGCGATGTAGCTACTACCTACCTACCTACCCACCCAAATTGCAAAACTGCAGCTCTTTTGTGCCCTTTTTTGCTTAATGTTGTAGGGAAAAGGTGTGTCTCGTCTCGTTCAAAGGCATTCGACAGCGGCGGCGTTGAAGTGATGGATGCAACTGGTGCTCATCAGCAACTCTACCATTATTCTGGGTTAGATCTTGCTTCTGGGTTGGTTGTGGGTCGATACGAAAGGTAGTAGGCAGTAGGTCAAGTTGTTAAGTGGCTAAGGATCATTTTGAAATGTTAAACAAGCCCCCCTTGGTGAGGCTTGCCTGCAAACAGAAGACAAGGAAGCATCTTCTCAGCATATCTCAGACTTATCGACAAGATAAAGGGATGTGTTTAATTCAATAAAATCAAACTTCCAGTATTTAGTCGTTATGATCGCCTGCTCTTATCTCTCTATGATCTCTAGAAGAATGATGTCGCAACGCAATAACTATTCAATTTAACGATTCTGATAATGATTACCTCCAAAGACTCTAGATGCATAAGTCAAGCTAAATCTAGTTGGTGGCTTGTTCAACGTTGGCTTTCAAAGCATTAGTAGTTTGTGTCTAATTATCATGGATCTGGGAGAAAAAGTCTAGCAGGGTAAAACCTCAAAATCTTGGTGAAGAGCCGTCATCGTTTGTTAACGGTCCAACCTCGAAGTAATGGCTTTCTGGAGGTACTTAGTGACAAGATGATCTTTTTGAGTCTTGCACTCCGAAATCGCTGAGTTCCAGAATCGATCATATCTGGTGACTGTTGCTAACTGACTCAAAGCCTAACCACACGGTAATTTGCAGCGAACCTTACTCTCGATTTCGAAGTGTAAATTCCAACAGACTGTCTACATCGAGTGAGCGATCTTCTAAGCAAGAATGTAGCAATGCTTCAAGAAAGCGATCCTCCTCACCGCCTGTTCAAACGAGTGAACGTCTTTGTGATTTGCATGCAGCATATGCACGTATTGTTGCTGGATGGTGATTTCCCTTTTCGGTCATAAAAGCATGGGAATGTGCGTCCGACGTGCCGTTTCGTTTTACAGCCGTTTGTTTTTCACCTAAATGATTTACGTGTGCAAGCGATGCCAGGTTGCATCATAAGCTAGCGGGGAAACTTTCGTTAACTATTGTTGCTGCCAACTGCTTATCAGGTGCTTCTTTTTCTTTTGTTGGTACATATCACCTCCAAACCTGAGGATGAGTAATAGATCCACACAGAAGAGGTTCGCGCGCATAACTGGGTCAGAATCAGATCAGATAGAGGGTGGAGGTGCGGGTGGTTTTTCACCGTGGTTAGCTAATGGTGTGATGGATTTTCCACACACAAACAAAAGCACATATATTAAAAGTAAATGTTACGACGTTCGGTGCAGATTACCCGCGATGGTGTTTGTATGAGAGAGGGACCTGTTGGGGAGACATGATCACCTCATTGAATATTAAGATTATTTTTCATTAAACTAATTGTTCACTCCATTGGGGCGGTCCGGTGGCCGAGGTGACCCGTGCGCAGGGCTGACTACTTTACTACGGGTAAAATTAAGTCATAGAAAGTCAGAAATGGCAGGCCGAGACCTCTCGAGGTTGTAGTGCCAAGGAAGCAGAAGAAGAATTGTCCACTATTCCACTATTATTCAAGTTTTCCCAATACAATGTTTGTTGGATAGGCGGCCTGACTGTAGTAGAACTCACCGGTACGAATCCTCCATTCCAGGTCTCGATGCTGCGACCCGTCCATTGCATCTGGCTAGACAAAGGGGACGTGTTTCATTTGGCTGTCGAAAAAAACTGGCCGTCACACCTCTCCCCGAAACCTTCAAGTTCTTTGTTGTCGTTATTTGGCCACGCAATTTTGTCCCAATTCCGTTACAGTCATCCCGTTCTGTGCACGCTTCTTTCCTTCGCTCGAGAATCGCTTGACCATGGTTTACTTTTCGGCCGCTGACATTGGCCTTGCCCATTTTCATTGACACCCTTTTTTGCGCCCTGTTGCCCAAATCAAAGCGGCTGCACTACTTAACGCACAAGCACAAAAACTTGCAAATTAAAAAATAATTCTCCAGCAAAAAAAGAACGTAAAATATCAGCTCCGCAAACAGCTAGAGAGCGTCTACCGTCGAATGGATGGAGACTCAAATAAGTGCAAAATGTTTTGTTGCTGCCATGTGTCGGTTGGTGGTCGGTCGTCAGGGTTTTATGCAGACGTTGCACATTTCCCTCTCTCTCTCTCTGTTCTTTGTGCTTGCAACGATGCAAATCGTTTTCGTACTATAGTACACCGACAAGAGGGTGCAAAAAAGAAGACATTTAAGCCAAGGATTTTCCCTTCGTTTTATTTTATTTTGTGTGGTGTGTTGCCGTTTTGTTTCTCATCACCGCAGCGACAGCTGAAGAGCGGATGACGAGGACACATGTGTTAGCAAGCCAAGCCGAACACGTACCACCACTCGAGCAACGAAATCAGGTCAAATAATGCTCGTTGTTCCGGTGCTTCTCAGTGTGGTTGTTTTGTCATGTTTTGGGCACATCAAAAATTCCCGCGAGCCGGTGTGGCACGAAAATCTGTTGTTTTTAATTCAAATGCTCCACGGTTTTTGTATCCAAAAATTGGTGCCGTGGTCATTCGATCAACTTTATTTCCGTGGACTGGATGTACTGGATTCTGTAAAGGAAAATGAGAAAAATTTAAAATAAAATTGGAATCTAAAGCACTTTCTCGATTCTGAGCGGGATTCAGCCTTTTCGAGACTGAATCGTCTTCTTCTTCTTTCTTGGCCTAACGACCCCTTAAAGGTCATGTCTGCACCATTTTTGGCGTACTAGACTTAGCGATACCACGTAGTTGGATAGTCACACTCCTCACTATGGGGGAATGGTCCGGATGGGATTTGAACCCCCGTTCCTACTACCGTATGAAGACCGGCCCCGTTGTCTTTTCGAGACTGAATCATTCCATCAGTAGAGTAAAATGCATAGAAAGATTCCACATTAGCTTGAGTCAAGGTGAAGTGCATCATATTCCATATTTACTTGAATTTCCATCCTAAACAGAATCCATTCTTGTGGGGCCCACTATTGTATGGCCTTTTTTAATAAGATATTAGACAAGGAAGATTGAGACTTCAGGCACATTCTAATTTTGTTTAACCCATTTTGATCCATAAAAACCCCTTGCTGTGCATGAAGCTGAGTTCAACTTCACTGTGTTCAGCAAGAAAAATAATTAAATATTTTGTTCTAAATACTGACGAGTAACAGAACTTTGTGCCTTTCAGCAAACTTTCCCTCTAAATTGCTGAATTTTCTCGCCCATAAACAAAACCACGGCCGTTGGTAGTTTTCCGCGAGTGCTAGTGTGCGATACGCATTAACGTTCGCGAAATGAAAATTTGCTCAAATATATTGCGGAAACGCTTTCCTCACCTGCTAAATGGCGATTTATTTACTGCACTAAATGTTCGATAAACGCACTTAAATAAATGTGCGTGTGGTTGCTTCTCCCCGCTGCCCCTTCTTCTGGTTGGCCTTCCAGCGCGCTCAACATCAAATTCGCGCACTTGATTCGTTGCGCTGTTTTCCACCAATTGCCACATTTTTGCCCGTCTTGTATGAATGATGGATGGCTGGCTGGCTGGCAGCTGGCCTTAATGGAGAGCTGTGTAGTAACAATTGCTGCACGCTAGCTGCTGAAACTCCTGCCCCCTCTGGTGCATAAAACAAATGTAACAGAAACGGAATAAAAATGATTCGTTAAATTATGCGGTTTGGCGAACGTTTGGCTGTCAATAATTCATGCGAACATTCCCCGTAATCAATGTGAGACGCCATTATCGTCCGCAAAAGGCCTCTGTTTTTGGATTACTGTTAACATTTGAGGTAAGGAATCGTGTGCCACACAAGTGCCGCAGCTCTATATTCGTCCACAATGCAGTTTTCCCGCGATTACCGGCGTTAAGCTTTCCTAAGTGTGCTTTCGCTGTAAGCCTATCTTCTCTCGATACGTTATCACGTTCGATTCGTTTAATGCTGTTCAGGGTTTTAAATTCTGTTGTATTTAAAAAAATATTAACTAAGGCTTTAATTTGTTAATATTCAGTTGTATCAGCCACTGATAGGTTCATACTCGGATTTGTGGTCCTGTCTATAGCTACAAAGTCCTTAGTTAGTCTTTATCCGAGGATACTCAAGAAAATCTCGGCTTGCGATTATCTGCTCTCTCGTCTTGATTATACCCGTCTTATTGGGGGAATTGGTTATCAAAGGACGAGATGTGCTTGAAGCTTCTATAGGAGAAGCCAAAGTCTAAGAAGATTTAACATCATTGGGTGCAGAGAATGATTATGAGCACCTGTTGATTGTAATTCCTGCCGAGTGTAGCAAAATGACTAATTTGTGATGACTTTAAGCTTAAGAATTGATAAACGTCGAGAGCGCCTCAAAGATGGTGGTGATTCACGCAATACACCATCCGCCCCACCCGTTATAGATCAATGCGATGTACTAATCATCTTCTTCCCACCGTTTTTTCTCTCTCTCCCTCCATTCCAGTACACCACCCAGATACTGTACGATCCGGCACGAAAGAAAGAACCGTCACCAACGTTTCAGACCGAGCGCGATACCTGTCTGTCGTACTTCACCAAATGGAACCAGGCCAACCAGGTAGACTTTGTCGAACATCTTCTCTCCCGCATGTGCCATTACCAGCACGGACACATCAACGCCTACCTGAAACCTATGCTCCAGCGAGACTTCATCACACTGCTGCCCAGTAAGTATTGGTGGTGTGCGAGGGATGATGGACGAGCCAATGAATGTACCTAATCGATCGGTCAACAGCAACCGGCCAGCCACAACACCATCCCTGCGGTGAACAGGAAGTTCGCAAAAGTGGGTCAAAGTGAGGGTTGGTTGCTGCTACGCGAGTGTGCGTCGTCTGTCCCGTAGGTCAGGTAGAGAGAGAGAGAGATTGGTTGTAAGGCCATGGCCACACAACTGGTCCTATCGGGGTGGGAACTATCGGGCCGATCGTGGCTGAAAAACTTCTCGACTCAGAATGTGTGCATCTTGGTTGTTGGTGATGGTGGAAAACAGGAAACAAAGCAAAAGAGGACCCAGAGAAACCCGTTAATTTCCAAGAAGCTCAAGAGGAGTGGTGCAAATAATGAAATACGCGTTGCAGGGAACATTCTCTTTGCCCTAATTGTGTTGGGACTCAGGGGTTTGTGTGTCCCAAGCTTGGGGAGGAATCTTGCTTCTCATACTGCTTAAGAAGGAATGATGTTATGGCCTCAATGCTTTTGTTGGTGGCTAGACCAATTTTATTTCGCTCGGGACGTTTTGCTCAAAGATCAGAAAGTAATTGTTAGAATGTCCAATGCAATACCTCGCTAAGAATACAACCAAACCTAGCATGGGTTCGCTGGATTACCTTCAATATCCAAACACAGCAAACCCTCGATCGATATCCTCCAAGCGGCAAGAATTGATAGCAAAATTTCCAACAAAATCTAAACGGGTTGCAAAAATCAACCCTCGCACCGCAAGTGGCGTTGAAGAGGGTGTGTAATTCTTCCGCCATTCCCTAAAAGATGGTTATATTTCGTTCCCAACCACCACAGTCGGGTTCGTCGGGTGAGATTGGTTTCGCTTGTCCCGTTCCGAAACCGTTTAATACTCAATTAACCTACATCGAAATCGCCGATTTTCCTGTCGGCGGCAGACTTTCCGGGCTTTCTGCGCCCTGTCTAGGCCAACCCTTATTTGACCTAACCTGTAAAATGGGCTCGATGGACGGTCATCATCGTTTTTCGGGGTATCTTTCAGTGACCTATTTTAATCCCCGACTGCAAATGCCTGTTCGCCAGCTGTGCTAACGGCAAG
This sequence comes from Anopheles stephensi, assembly GCF_013141755.1. Classification (NCBI taxonomy): domain Eukaryota; kingdom Metazoa; phylum Arthropoda; class Insecta; order Diptera; family Culicidae; genus Anopheles; species Anopheles stephensi. The sequence continues at coordinate 61,329,467 of NC_050202.1, read as the reverse complement.
TGGAATCGGCCTGCTGTAACGCGGTCCGTCCAGCAAGATGACCGGAACTAATCGAAAGTGGTCGAGAACTACCACCACCACCGGGGGGTGGTGGGGAGTTGTTCGTTTTAAGCTGTCGAAAATGACGTTGGGAATGTCATTAGGGGCGCCACTCAGTGCCTAACTGGTCTACAGCCGCCCTGGATCATAGTTAATGGCTGAAGTTCGGAACTGGTTGGAAGCAAACATATTATCGTCGTGTAAATAATGTTGCACACAGGCTTTACCATGCGAGACGATATGTGGACATAGGGCCACGGTCAGTTGACCTCAAATCGGTACTGATCCTTCGATATAAGGGTAGCAGACGATGGCCCAACAGAGATCCAGCTACCTCAAAACGGGCTGGAACTCAGGCTGTCTCAGATTTCACATGCAGCTGATAATTGAAAAATTCTGTCCCTCCGCAAAACGAGGGCGTACGATAATCGTGACAAGAAGTCATCTTTTCTGTCTCAAAGTCTGGAAGGCAAATTAGCAAGGCAACGTTGTCTTACACACCTTGCCGAAGCTTTGCTGTTCCAAATTTTAATTACGCTGTCCAGAATATTAAGGTTACTGCATTAAGCTTATCGAACATAACGATCTCTGTCTGCCTTTGTCGAGCCTTTTGTCACGTGTAAGTAAAGGCAAAAAGCTGTTAGGAGTTGGAGTAAATTCGCCTTTCTCTCGGTGTCACGACATTTGACCGAATCACACACACCCCCGCCCCACAACCTCCAGATTATGATTATTAACACCGTGTCTCATAATCTGCCATCTGCTACACCCCCATCTTGGCTGGCTGACGCTTGGTTGGTAATGGCGCACAGAAGAAAGAAAGGATTTTTGGCGTGCCGAACGAGTTTAATTAACCCTCGGCTAAAGAACACATACAAAGGGGGTTAAAGCTTGCGCTTTAGCTTACTGCTGCTGTTTTTGTGTGTCCAGTTGAGTTTGTTGAACCCCTTTTTTTCAGGCATGCTCCCGGCTGAGTTGAATACTGCTTTCCTTGGCATTTTTTGTAACTTGTCCCTTCGCTTTTGGCTGGTGATAATTATCCTTGCAAATGAGCCGCAGGAGTTTTCGAATGTGGGCTTGTGTGGTAAGGTTTCTACAGTTTAACACTCAGGGAATGGTGTTGTGTTGGTTTGATTTACCGAAGACCCGTGCCGTTTGTGCTTACTTACTTCTCACACGGGTCTCACACGGTCTCAACCGGTTAACTGTTGGGTAGAAATCCTTAATGGCGCTTCCAGATAGCTCATCGACGTCTGCTAATGCTTCATGTTAGGGTTTCTGGTGCCAATATTCCTCTGATGGCATAGTGCAGCTCGCGGAGTTCGTCTAGGACTCTTCACAAGTGCTTTAGACAGCTCACGGTAATGCTCGGTCTTCTGCCCATCGTTCAGCCCGGTCTACCTGGCGGACGCTTTTGGACTTCATTTCTGCCAAAGACTGAATTGTCCGCTGTCATTCTCATAACATTACCAGCCCACCGGAGCCTGGTACATAGAATTCACTATCAGGTTTGAGTGGAAAAGCTTCATCTGGCTGCTCTTCTTGATACGAGAACCACCGATCAATGTTAAGCAATGCTAGGAAGCATGAGTGCCATTTCGAAGGATTTCCCAATATACTTACGTCTGCTGTTCTCTCCTTTTTCTCCCCTGTTTTCAGCAAAAGGATTAGACCACGTGGCAGAAAACATTCTCTCCTATTTGGACGCCAAGTCGCTGTGTCGGGCGGAGCGCGTCTGCAAAGAATGGTCCCGCGTCATCTCCGAAGGCATGCTGTGGAAGAAGCTGATCGAACGAAACGTCCGCACCGATTCCCTATGGCGGGGGTTAGCAGAGCGCAAGGGATGGTAAGCGAATCTAATACCACCCCAGGACCCGGTAGACGAGAGACACTAATGCATTGTGCATTCTTTCCATCGCCGCCCCCACAGGATCAAATATCTGTTCATACCGCGGCCGGGTGTGACGCTACGGCAACACAAATTCTACCGCGAGCTGTTCCCGAAGATCATGAAGGACATCGAAGCGATCGAGAACAATTGGCGCACGGGCAATCACAATCTACAGCGAATAAACTGCCGGTCAGAGAATTCGAAGGGCGTCTACTGTTTGCAGTACGACGACGACAAGATTGTGTCCGGCCTGCGGGATAACACGATCAAGATCTGGAGCCGTTCGACGCTCCAGTGTTGCATGGTAAGAGGCGGGTGGGGTTTTACGGTCAAGAGCTTTTGGTTAATATCGATCTTTTTCACCCGATATCTAGATCCTAACAGGGCACACCGGGTCGGTGCTCTGCCTACAGTACGACGATAAGGTCATCATTAGTGGGTCCAGCGATTCGACGGTGCGCGTGTGGGACGTGGTGACGGGCGAAATGGTCAACACCCTAATACATCACTGTGAGGCGGTACTACATCTGCGCTTCAACAACGGCATGATGGTGACCTGTTCAAAGGTGCGTAAAGGGAAGCTGGACGACCTTCGAGCCCTATCCAGCTACCCGAAGAAAATCTAAATTAGAAAAGGCATATTGCGATCCGTATCTACCCAGTTTTGTGCATTTCTTGAGTGAGCTGGATAATCTAGTTTTGGTAACAACCAATAGATGGCAGCACCATCGTCCTTGACTCTTAGTAAGAGTTGAAGTTTGGACGTCGATTGCCTAACTTTAGGCGTATAAATACTTAAAACAGTCCTGAATACTTCTCTATTGCCCTATTAATCGATTAAACTGTTTTTCCATCTCCTCCGCAGGACCGCTCGATCGCCGTGTGGGACATGGTTTCGCCAACCGAGATTGGGTTGCGGCGCGTACTGGTCGGACATCGGGCCGCCGTCAATGTGGTCGACTTTGACGAGAAGTACATCGTGTCGGCGTCCGGCGACCGTACGATTAAGGTGTGGAACTCGACGAACTGTGAGTTTTTGCGCACGCTGAACGGCCACAAACGGGGCATCGCCTGCTTACAGTACCGCGACCGGTTAGTGGTCAGCGGTAGTTCGGATAATTCGATAAGGTGATTATGATGTGGCGATTGGGCGGATGCGCGGATTGTGTCGCTAAACCGAGCTACCCCTTATCTCTTGTTCACTACAGACTATGGGACATCGAGTGTGGTACCTGTTTGCGAATCCTCGAGGGCCACGAAGAGCTCGTTCGTTGCATTCGGTTCGATTCGAAGCGCATCGTTAGCGGGGCGTACGATGGCAAAATCAAAGTGTGGGATCTCCAAGCTGCCTTAGACATTCGAGCACAAACCAACACGCTGTGCTTGAAAACGTTGGTGGTAAGTTGCTTTTTTTTGCTGGGGTAGATGGATATGAGAATCCGATACATTCTGTGACCTTCACTTCGCTTCAGGAACATACCGGACGCGTATTCCGGTTGCAATTCGACGAATTCCAGATCGTGAGCAGTTCGCACGACGATACCATCCTGATATGGGATTTCCTTAACTGTTCGCCGCAGGAGGAAACGACCGCCCCGTCATCCGGTGGCAGTATCGGCCCGGTAAGTGAACTCTCTCTCTCTCTCTCCTTTCTTCCCGCGTTCGTAACGAAAATACTTAATGGCACCCTTTTCCTCCCCGCAGAGTAACCATCACAATAACAGTGGAAGCAGTAGCGGTAGTGGTTCCATCGGTGGCATACCAGGATACGGTGGCGTGATGGGATTGGCCGCTGCCGGTGGAGCCGCCATTGCAGAAGGCGGTGGCGCTGGCAGCAGCAGCAGTGGTGGTGGCGGCGCAGGCGGTGGTGGTAGTGGAGGAGGAGCAGGAGGAGGAGGAGGAGGTGGCAACCTGAACAAGACAAACAACAACGGTGCCGCCAACAACAGCAGCAACAACAACCATCAGAGCGATGATCTGAGCGACTAATTTGAAATCTTTACTCCGGAGCTTGCTGAGTGGATGATGATGTGCGCAGAACCTTTAGACCTACACCCTTACACTCAGCCTTCTCATCAAACAAAGCAAAACAAACAAAACAAAAAAAAATGCGCCTGCGTGATCTTTAGGGTTTTGTCCTTTATCTGTCCAACGTGTACACACACACATACATAATCACACGCATACATACATACATCGAGACACAGTGTGTGGTACCTTTTTCTCTCTCTCTCTTTCTCTCTCCTGTCTTTGATGCGCTTTTTATTCACCGTTGGATTGTTTTTTTTTTACGGTCAATCTGGTATTTATTGGCATAAAAGCTAAAGAGTGTGATATACAGACACGTCAGGTGTTGTGGCTTTTAGCAGAATATTAACGAAAAACCACCCCCCCCCCCCCTCTTAGAATGGACACTGGCATATAACACACATACGCGCAGCAATATCAAACGAATAAGGTGTAATTTATAAGCGAAACGAGTGTTGTTTCGTCCAATAGGAAAATATTAGTAGAGGAAGACGCTAGTGAAATGTCTGCTGAAAGCGATGTGAATGTGTGTGTGTGAGAGAAGTAATCTGGACAAAACGATGAGCAGACAGTAGCAGCACTAGTTCGATGGAATGTATTTGTGTTTATTTATCTCTTTCTCTACTTTTCCTTATTCGTTTTGTTTTCTTTGTACATTAAATCTGTTAATTTCAGGTAATTTATCTAAAAAAATATACTCCCGTTTTTAAGATGAACCGAAGGCAGCACCCCTACTAAGAGTGTTCCAAATAAGCTTGACAGTTAAATGATAGGCAGCATCAACTAAAATCGTTGTCATGGTAACACGACGAGCGGGGCGCTTCGCAGATTGCTGCCAATGGGCCATCGAAAATGAAAGGATCAAAAATGGTGAATGCGATAGAACACGGAGAGCGAGAAAGGGGAAGGAACGAGTAGGCACGGTGTCGAAATCTCCTAAACCACACAAACACCCGCAAACGTAACCCGCACCCGGTCTCCATGCAAAGGGCCGAATACAGAGCAAGAACAGAACTGATTCTTATATAGCCCTAATAATAAAAAAACGAAAATGGCAAAACCTTGTAGCAGTAAAGTTTGAATAAAACAGAAGAAACGATCTATTGATGATAATATGAACATAATGGCAACAACAACAACCATCACCATTTTAGTGTTGGGTGAAGTAGCTCTTTTTGCTCACTGCTCACTAACACGTGAGAGGTGAGGCCTCCCGGTAGCACTCACTGAGGGCGAAGAAGCCGAAGAGCACACTCAGAGCCCTCATTTTATTGAGACGAGGCGTCCCGGTAGCTCTCGAGCGCACTACCCAACACCAATCACCATTGTAACTCCGAAACTACTAAAACGAAGCAGAGATGAGTGTAAAATATGAAAAGCATGCAACAAAAGTGAGGTTAAAGCATTAAAATGTGAGTGTTTTGTTTTTCTTTTGTATTAAACTATTTTTTTGTTGTTGTATTGAAGAGTTGAAGAGCCCCGTCGACTTGCTGTGCACCAGGCTGCTGTTGTGCGATTTTGGGATGGATGAGTGCGCGCGTGTGTGTGTGTGTATAGGGAACAGAAAACGCGTAAATCAATAACCGAAAGTGTGTTCATAAGTAGAGAGCGTGATCGTGCTTTGGAAAAGTAAACCAAAAAGCCGGCACAAGGATCACTAACACTACGCTATATGTGCGGTGGAAAAGGAAGAGCTCGTTTTGCTTAAGGATGCGGAGCTGTGTGTGTGTGTGTGTGTGTTTTCCGTTTCCATTTTCTATTTTGGCGTGTGATTAAGCTGAACAAAAGATAGGCACACCCACACATACACGGAGCTGACCTGAGTTGATAGTGAATATAGAATAGTGGAATGTTTGGTGTGTCATCGTGTAAGTATTTGTCAGCTCAGTGAAAACATTAGTGTGTTCACTGGTTCAAAGCAACACACAAGCAAAGGCAGGCTGTGCGACATTGAGAAGGCGCGCCGAAACACGGGGATGTACATTGGGATTGTCATGGAAACGACGCTGTGCCGTCTGTTGTTAACAAGTGTGTGAGTGTGAGTGAGGTAAAGCTGGAAAGGATAACATTCGACGATCGAGCAGAAGAGCGATTGTTACTGTAATTGTCGTTTCCCAACTTTCGTTAGCAACAATTTATTACAATACTATTATGATCAATATTGCCGTTTTATCAGTACAGACCGCAAGCTACTTAAGCTTTTTATTTGTTTAAGTGAATTTGAAGCAAGTTCGTTCGTTTGTGCACTGAACTCTGGGGGGGAAGCTCTGCTTCTATCAAAATAAAGCCAATTCCCTGAACACAACAGCAAAGTGACCGAGAGAGAGAGAGAGATAGAGAGAGAGAGAGAGAGAGAGAGAGAGAGAGAGAATTCACGCTTCACAGAAAAAAGAACAAAAAAACAACATATATTTATTACAACATAACTGGCTAATAAATTGAGAACGATGGGGCGAGCAAATGAGCTGGGAAAAAAGGCTCATAGAAGGAAAGGTAAAGCAAAACACAAAAAGAGAGAGACAAACTAAGCATATTATTATGGTAAAGCTAATCGAATTGTGCATTCTTCTTATCCGGTTTAACAAAAAAAAAGCAAGCAAGCTGAAGTGAAAGCGAAACAGATAGAGAGAGAGAGAGAGCGAGCGACTACTTTTGGGGCTCGATCAAAGCAAGCCACCAAACAACGGTGTTTATGTGATGAAACAAAAATATGTAATATGTTTTAGCAAAAGAGCAAAGCAAAGTTACTAAATTTAAAATCTAAACACACACACACACACACACACACACACACACACGCAAAACAACACACAAGAGTTAAAGAAAAATCGGCTCTCTGATGGTGAGATAGTAAGGTAAAAGGATATAAGCAGTAGAGAAGTGAATGAAAACAGTGAACAAAGGAAGTAACAAGCAGTTACTGTCGATCGACAGAAGCAAGAGACAAACAAAAACAAAAAAAGGGCGTACCCACACCCACCCTCTCTCTCTCTCTGAACACATTATGCCTGTGTGCACCGTTGCTGTACCGGAAGCAGAACGAAGCGGCAGGTGCGTGATAGTACCGAAAGGAATACGCAGATTGGGGGTTAAGCTAATGTTGCGGAACGAAGTGAGGTGGGTAATAAACGATAGAATGATACAACCAGCAATCGTGTGTGTACGTAAGGAGAAAGAAACCAAACAACCGGACAATACCCGTAAAACCGTACCGGTGTTTTGATTCCGCTCCGTTCCGATCGGGTGTTCTCACTCCGTGTACCGTTCGTACGGATCACTAGCTCTTGCATAGTTTTGCCCAAAAAATCTGCCGCCAGGGAACGCAATCTTTAGAATACATAGGTTCTTTTGCGCACCTCAGGTTCACGTTCCGCGTTCCGTGTTTTCAGCTATAACCCCCAAACCTCTCCGAACTCGCTTTTGGGAAAAATATCCTGTGAGGGTGGTGGTAGGTGGGGTGGTTATCGTCGCGTGGAAAATGGGCTGACCCACAGCTTTGTCTTCAACAAAGATTTGTGGAAAAAATATTCTTTCCCATACCGGGAATCGAACCCGGGCCTTCTGGGTGAAAGCCAGATATCCTAGCCACTAGACCATATGGGAGGCTTGAGCGAGGCTGTCTTATTTTTGTTCCGGATACAGACTCCAGATTGTTTAGCAATACACAAACTTTCTTTCTATCAAAACTTAACATGTTTCTATTTCTAATAAGCCCCGTCCGTACAACAAAATGAAGATGGAAAACCATATTTCTCAATATGATAATATTAGTTGAAGAATCCACTAAATCCTGTGCCTGATCCTTTAACAAAAGGAATAACATGTGTATTTATTGAATCGGTTTGTTAAAATCATTTTCACCTCATTTCATCAGTTCAGACTTTTCTCATCCGATATATACTAAATTCATTCGGTTAAAAGCTATTGTCTCTTTCACCGTTGTGCTGGCTGTAGTGTTTTGCCCTATGTACGCTAATGGGTCGAGGAATATTATTGTAGGAAATCTGAGTGGCTTGCTCGGATATCCGGACACTTTGAACGTCGATCTTGACGATGCTTAGGATGAGCTGGACAATCATGATCACACTCACTTCAAGCTGTCCGGTGTTCCGAGGCACTGTAAGTAGGTTGAGGATTCTTGAAAGTGGAGAATCATGGCCAACTAGACTGTGAGGAGAATATTTGTGGGAAGAGCAAGTATTCCGTCCAACCGTTGCTATGGTCCCTGCAGAGAAGTAAATCGATCTAATCTTCTTGAATGACAACTTTGCCTGGTAAATATCCTTACAATAAAACACCCTTAATACAAGCATAACATAATTAAAAAAGCAATTCCAAGTTTCAACATTTTCATGACACCTTTGGGTATATGAGATTCTTAACAACACTTACTATAACAGATATTCCACCGTACCAACCCACAGACTTTTTTTCTGGATATTTAGCTATTTAAGGTTTACCTCGTCTTCCTCCCCCCATCAGGTTCTCACCTCCATCTGCTTTAAGCGTTTCCTTCTTCCTTCTGACGCACCTCCCTGGCTAATCCCTCCAGATCCGGATAAAGCACGGCCGCCGGTACGATGCGCTGTTGGTCCCGCGGCGGCTGCTCCAGTCCACTGCTGGACGACGTTTCCCCATCCACTTCCGGTACCGTTGGCCGGTAGCCGGCCACCAGCGCTTTGCCCGCATTCTTGGCCGTTCGCTTGGCCAGTCCCTTCGGTGTCATGTAGTTCATGTTGTGCGTAACATTGATCACGTTGCCGACCGTGTCCAGGGAGCTGCCCACGACGCGGCTCGCCTCCGTACCGTACCGATGCTCCACAATCTGCACCGTGCTGGTGCTTAAGCTTTTGCCCAGGATCGAGGCCGACCGTTCCAGTCCTTCGTACACGGTGCCGAACCCTTCGACGGCACCGGCACAGATCGTGAGCGCACCGTGCATCCGCTCCGAGGCGGCCTGTTCGCTCATGCCCGTACTGTACGAGAGCAGGGCACTGCCGTGTCGTTGTATGTGGGGTGCCAGGAAGCGCCCGAGTGCCATCGTGGCCGAACCGACCTTACCCGCCACATAGCTAGTCACGCCAGCCGCCGTACCGGTGACGGTTTTTGCAATTTCGATGCCGGTGCGGACGTTTTTCGGCACCTGAACGTTGTTAGCGGTGGCAGCATCCGGTGCGTCTGGCTGTGCGGTTTGCTTTTGGCCGAGTTTCGAGATGACGTACGGTGTGCCGGTAGCGATCAGCTGGCCGGTGCGTTCGGCACCACGCTCCAAGCCCTTGGACAGATAGAACGCACCCTTGATGATGCCAGCGGAGATGGTGGTTGAGTCGGGCAGCAGGGACCGTTTGCTGATACGCGGCCCTGCTGGTTGTGCGACGATCCCGTGCAGGAAAGCCACCAATATCTCCAGCACAACCTCATCCGCTCCGACCGGTACAACCAACCCGATCGCACGGCCCGCCACATCATGCTCGGCCGCCAGATCGGGCAGTATGAACGCACCGTATTCGGTACGATAGCAGGGCGATACACCCGGAATGAGCGGATAGATAAGAAAGCCGGCAGGTGGTGGTGGTTCGGACGCATCGGACGACGACTGTTGGGCGGGTTTCGCTTCCGACGGTTCTTCCACCTGTACCGGTGAGGAAGCTGTCTCGCCGTTCGCTGCTGGCTGCTGCTCCTGCATCAATTCCCATGGTTCTTCGGCATTCTCGATGCGTACGGTGGACCGTGTTTCGATCACCTGCAGAAACACTGTGGCCTGCAGCTGTCTGCCTTCGTCACCCTCTATGCGCACGATTCGTAGGGTCGAGTCGGCCATCGTTCTGCTGACCACACCGTCCGGTTCGATGTAGTACACCTGCACGCCGTCGCACGAGAACAGCAGTTCCATGCCGCACGTCGCCGCTGCCGCACCTTCCGAACCTTCCGCGGACATATCCTGCAGTGCCATCGCCAGCTCCGTGTATGTCCAGGGACGTTGACCGGTGGTGGTGGTGGTGGTGCTTTCGTTTCCGTTCTGTGAGCCACTGTCACCGACACCCACTTCCGCCCCATTCCCACCGAGCTGACCGATGCGTTGCAGCACTTCGCCGCGGGTACGCTTGAGCTTGTGTATCATCGCGACCGCCTGCTTCCAGCTTTCGTCCGCCTGGGGGCCCTGCACCTGAAGGTTGGGAACCGCTACCGGAAGGGCGAGCGTTTCGTCAATCCGGCGGATGCCATCTTTGTACGCCTGAAGTGCCAGATCGGGACGTTCGTGCTCTTCGAGCTTGATCGCACGTTCGACCGTGACGTACGCTTCATCGTGACCGGCTTTTATCGCGTCGAACGTTCGGCGCCAATCGGATGAGGCGGAAGAGGGTGGGAAGAACATGTTCCAAATGCTTCCGGTTGTCTCTGTTGCAGGGGAAACAGATTGGATTATTCAGCGAGCAGGAAAATTGGGGGATAAAGCTGGAGAAGAAGTGCGAGTGCCGATTGCTAGGGGCAAAGCAAATCTATTCGGTGCTTAGTGCAAGGATTCTTCAGTTACTGGTGCATTAGCGTGGAATATGTGGCCAAACAGCTACAAAAAAGATACGTAAAACTGGCTTATCCGAATCGAAATGAATATACTTCTTTCCCTGAGAGTTCTCGTCGTATAGGAGACTGCTGAAGTGATCTTGCCGCCTGAAGGATCTAGCTATCTAACCTCATCTACCTCCCAGAGCTCATGATCGATATGAAGGAATGAATGAAGAAATGAATGATATAAAAGAAAGAAGAGACCAACCCCCGGCTAAGCTAAATCGTCTTCAAAATCCAGCAATTTCGCATCTTTAGGGAGTCCGGATTTCTGTTTGAGACACTGTTCTTCTTCTTATCAGGCGCTACAACCGTTTTGCGGTCTTGGCCTGCTGCAACAATCCTCGATACCGCTGACGGTTTAGCGCCGTCGTCTACCAATCCGTTATCCCGGCCGTTCTGGGGGACGCATCAACGCCATCACTCCATCTCAATTTGTGGGCCTACCACGCCTCCTCTGTCCGTGTGGAGGACGTCCTAAAAGGACTTTACGGGCTCCGGTGTCATTCTCATGACGTGACCAGTCCACCGGAGCCTGGCGAATCTAATACGCTGCATGATCTTCCTCTCGAACGCGGCTAGGAGGGCTTCGTCAGTTTTGGACAGAGGCCATGTCTCAGAGACGTATGTGAGTACTGGGACTACAAATGTTCTGTACAGTCCCAGCTTCGTCCGTCGCGGCAGGTATTTAGAGCGGAGAAGTTTCCTCAGGCTGTAGCATGACCGGTTGGCAGCCAACACCCTTGCGCATAACTCCACATCAATGTTGTTGTCGGTGCTGACTTTTGACCCCAGATAGGTGAAGTTTTGGACGACTTCGAAGGTGCGGTCACCTGAGACACTGTACTTCAATTTAAATTAAGGAGCAGTATAAAAACAATCCAAAGTGTCGAACGGCAAGTAGTACACCGATATGCGTAAGGCTATTGTTGAAGGCAAATGGGAGGAGGAATCTTATGCCGCACCTAGCGTTATTAGCTTATCTTTTACCCAATTCCGTCTTATCGCGCTATACCCATTATTTGTGCAGTATAACACTCACAACCAGATTTGTCTAAGCAATGCTAGCCTACTACGATGTCTACAGGATGCTGAAACAAGTACACTTCCCATTGCCTACTACGGATTACGGACTCGGGTTGTGCTTTCGATACTTGCGATCTGTTTCCCGATCTACTGACTAACCTGCCAGCGATTCCAAAAGTATGTTCATTTTGTAAGGCAGGCACTGGCAACGTAACTATCTTTCAGCGCGTCGAAATGGTGGTACGAAAAAGAAACGCCCCATTAATTAATAATTCTGACTAGTGGTGGGGCCTGGTAGCAAGAAAAGAGGAATCAGGAGCATTCAACAGGTGAAATGGAGGGACAATGTTTTTTTTTTCTTCCGCCAGCTGTAGGTAAGTGATGCGCATGCGATTAGACATGTTAATGCAAACGAATGACGGGGGGCTTGCTTTTGCTGTCTGGAAGGATGAAGGACCACTGATGATACTGTTGCATCAGCCAGAGCGACCTTTCTTCTTGGCCCTTGAAACCTCACTTCAGAGAAAAAAAAAATCCACTTGACGCTACGCCACGTTCGGCTTCCCGGAAACGAATGGATTCTCAGCACCACAGATTGCGCACGGGATGATTCAGACCCAATTATAGCACCGTGTTTTTTAGCTGTCTGGCGACACATTAATTTTATGACAACACGCGTGACTATATACTATTTCGGAGATTCGGGGACACGATACGCTGATGGTGAGATTCTTGCTCCGTCGTCGTGGTAACCAGTGCGGGAGATTTGCTTCGATTCGAGTGCGTTTATTTAGCTTCCTTCCCGTTGTGTGAGATTCGTGGTTTGTTTTGGTGTGTGCGGGCAGGTAGGGGTATGTAGCACAATTTGACAGCTCAACACACAACAGTTTGAAGTTTGCGATCGAAGCTGGATAGTTTTGTTGACATAGTACATGCTTGGGTAAAAGACTCGAGAAGGCCTCCCCCTTCCTGACAAAATTTGTTAGGCACTGTAGGATTTACTCCTAAATGTATGCAATCCGCAGTACACGTTGCGAAAGATTCACAGTGTACTTTCAGTGTGGTCAAAAATGGTTGAATAAAGTCGAATGAAATATTGCTTATTATTCGATTAAATCCCTCTCCCTCTATCCTGACCATTTATATTGGCTTACAGGAGCTGCGTAATAATTTTTGGTCACGCTAGGAGTGATTAATCAGGCTTACAACATACACGGTGTTCTCGGACTGTAACGGAACATTGGTTCGATGGATACTTGTTAACGAGCATAGATATTCAGAAAAGGAGGACAAATAAGAATAATAACATTTCAAATCACTTGTTATAATGTATATTATCATGCTCTACTCGCTGTCCTGTAACAGTATTAGGGAGCAAAGCACAATGTTTTTATCGAACGAGTTATGAACATACACAAATCCCACTGTGCAATAAAAATGACAGGCCACAGTGCTGCACACAAAAGATTCTAGCGGGGGGCCTTCTCGAGTCTTTTACCATTTGTGGAGAGGTCATCATAGGGCCGAAAGTAGTTCTTTCGTGCGGTACACATACACTTCATAGCCAGCCAGCTCAGCCCCGGGGTAATTTCGATATTTCGGCATGATTTTATTTCGAATACAGGTAAAAAAATGTGTAGGTTGTATAATGTGTCTGTTTCTGCACATCGCTCCTTCAACAACATCCAAATCGCTTGAATTACATTGCGACACAAACACACCATCAACATCGATCACGCTTAAATACGCAAAAAGGACCGTTTGGTTCGTAATTTAAATGTAGCTTCGTACGTAGTGTGTCGGTTCACTAAACTCGTTTCCCCGCTTTTTTTTCGTTAACCGTGTAAATCGTCGTAAAACAATAATACATTACAATTACACTCTCCAGCTGTAGTTGTTTCTGGTTTGGCATGTTAAACAAGAGAAGGAAAGCAATGTGAAAGCAATATATCGAGTTTACACACACACACACACACACCCGCGACACACTTTTGGTCTTCGGTTTAATCCGTCTTAACTAACCCTTTTTTTTCGTTTTCGTCTTTTATCCACTACTTTTTTCCCGTTCTTCAACGCAGCGACGATGGTATAAACGGTGGCGGCGTAGTGCGATTCCAAAAATGGGATATAAATATACGAATGAATGATTAAAAAACCACTGACCCGTGAGGGTTGCTGGAGTGATACGCAGAGACACACACACACACGCGCGCGCACGCACACCGATGCAGCGATGTTATCGATTGGCGGCGGCGGCGGCAGGATCGTAAAACTGGTGATTAATATAGGTTCCTCTAGCATGCGAAGACACGATGATACAGATTAAGGGGTATGATACACTCGCCCGGTGCTTTGGCAGTAATAATGTCCCGGAGAGTACAAAAAGCAATGGTTACTGTGTTGGGTATTGTTGGGCTGGGAAAAGGGCCGTCGCCGAGCCAACCTGCTGGTCACAACTTGTACATAATATTGTTCCGCTCCGTCGCCACCCGCCCGACCGTGGGTGAAGAAGCTCCCGAGGAGGAGGGGATCATCGTAGCGATCACGATGGACCCGGTCCCGCCGGCGGATGAGCTGGATAAGATGGTTCCGTTGCTGTTACCCACAGCACTGTTGTTATTGATATGATCGTGGTCGGCCAGTGTGCCAGCCGCTTCGGACAACGCGGACGAGCCGGATGATATCGAATCGGATCGGGTGCCTCCCCCGGTGGGTGGTAGCGTTACCGAACCCGGGCCACCATTCGAACGTCGCTGCGGCTGACGGTAGCTCTTAATGGTATACTCGTACACGTGGTTGTTGCTGAAGCGGGAAGCACCTGGCCGCCGTCCAGCACCGCCACTCCAAACGCTTTCCGTGGTCGTATAGCGGACAGCGGTACCCGCCAGCGGTTGTCTTGACGATGGACCCGGCTGGCCACGTCGGCTGCCGGCGGTGGTAGCAGCAGCCGCTCGGAAACACTTTACCGCGGAACAAATCAATCCACACCACCGCCAGGATCCTTGCTGCGACGTGGACGCACCACCACCACCACCATCGTGTCGCTCCCGATTGCCATCCAGCAGCAGCGGGGACAATCGTTGTGTCGTGCCATTATTATTGTTATTATTCCTCCGATCGCCGCTCACCATGCCAGCCGTCTGTCTACGGCGATGCTGTCTGCGCTGCTCATCCTCATCGAGCAACTCGTCCGACAGACTGCCCTCGCTGCTCCCACCACAGCCACTATCGAGCGAGGACGAGTTGAACGGTCCGTGATAGTCGTCGTGCTCGTTGCTATCGATCGCTACGGCCGGGGTGATGATCAGCAGCTGGCTAAACTTTTTCCCCGTCGAAACACGGACCGCCGTCGCTTTGGCCATCGTGGAGCGCGTTGTCGAACGGATGCGAGTAAAGCTAGATCCTGCCGAGCTGGACGCGTTGCCGTCGCTTGTGCCAGCTCCGTTCCCATTGCCACCAGTCACCATCAATCCTCCCACCGTGCCATTGCTGATCGGGGGACCGGTGTTTGTGCTGTGCTTTCCACCGGCCCCACCGCTACCACTACTAACACTACTGCTGCCGCCAACGACCGAAACGAGAATGTTGTTGTTTTGGCTAATGTTACTAGCGGCCGAAATCGTCCATCATCTTGCCGGCTCCTCGCCGGTCGTGCCGTCGTCTGGTTTTGCGATCTGGTACGTTATTAAATACTCCGGATACGCCTGCGAATGGGAAAAAAAACGGGAATTAAAACAGAAGAAAAGGACAAGAGAGCCAATGCAGCGCAACGTACCTGTTCTCCGCGGTAAACGACGTACTCCGGGAAATGCAAACCACCGGCCGACGGTCGCCCGATCACGGAATGATGGCCGGGAGGTGCGTGAGCCATCTTCATGGCGCTAAACTGCAGGAACGACTTGCCGAGCGCAACCCGGCACAGCAACAATTGACTGTAAACGAACGTGCGCGATCAACATAACCTCAAAATCATCGTACGCAGATCGCTACTTACCGATGGCACTGGTAGCAGGATTTGTCTTTGTGCGTGGGACAACCGATACCGCCACCAATACCGTACACGTACTGGTTCGATTTGGAGCTGTGCTCCGCAAAATAAATACCGGCCCCGAACATGCCGCCAATGTACGCGTGCCGTTCGTCGAAACCCTTCTGGACGATCGCGTTGATGAACGGTGAACCGTGGAACAGCATTCGCTCGCTTGCCTGGTGCCCGTTCTCCTCCGATATCTCCTGCCGCCGGTGTACGTACCGTTCCCACAGCTTACGGTTTTGCACTTTTTGTATCTGCAGAATCGGAAGGGAGGTTAGATCGAAATGATCGACACCCGCTCGGCTGATCGTGCCACTTACCCGTACAATGTTGTAACGATTGAAATAGCCACCGGAATGGCCGTTGTCACGATGCTCCCGTATGGTGGCTTGCATTTCCTCTTCGACCGCAAGGAACTCCTTGTCGTCGGGAAGAAGGTCCACCAGGAGCGTTCCCGGGTTCGGTGTAAGTCCTAGCCCTGATAAAATAGCAGCATTAAATGGAAGCCTTTAACCACAGCTCCTCCATCCCTTACCTGTCGTTGCCCGGAGCGTCGCAATGCCCTTGAGTATCTTGTGCCGAAAACCGTACGCCGAAACGCCGACCTGCTTCAGATCTTCGTGACCCATCTCGGCCAGAATGTCCATCGTAATCTGTTCACGCTCGAACAGATCGATCAAGTGCTCCAGCTGCAGGCTGGTAAGGAACACCGAAACGGACGACTCGATCGACGGAACGGATGGCATCCTGTCATCGTGATCCACCACAATACCGTCCACGTTTGCTTCGGCACCCTGCGCCGGACTGAGACAGCTGCGGATCGGGAGCTGCCGAAGATAACAAGCGTTGAGTGAGTTGCCAGGATCCGTAGCTTTCTTCTCCTCCTCTTACCTGCGGCACCGGGACGGACAGTGTCATAGAGGCACCCGTCGGCAGTGTGACGGTTTCGGTAGTTGGCGAGCAGCTAGTCGACATCAGCGTACCATTCGCAGCGAGAATACCACCCTGCGACGTTCCAGCTGCCGTACCACCGGCCCCACCGGACACGGTACCCTGCGAGGCAACCATCGCGTCCTGCAGCAAACATTTGACGTCCTCGGCCGTGGCGAGATCAAGGCTCGTTTGTCCTTCCTGGTTCTTCATAAACGGATCGGCTCCGTGTGCGAGCTGTGAAGGAGAGGTGGCAACGGTTTAGCGAGAGAGAGAGAGAGAAGAGGTTTCTCGCTGGGTATTGCTTACGAGAAGTGAACACAGTTGCGTGCGGCCTTTCTGGGCCGCTTCGTGCAGTGGCGTGTAGCCCCATTTGTCCGTCGCATTTACCACCGTATTGTGTTTGATGAGCAGCGCGGCAATATCCAGATGGCCGTACGACGATGCGTTGTGCAGCGGAATTAAACCACCCTTATCCTGCGCATTCACATCGGCACCGTGCTCGAGCAGGTATTCCGCAACCTCAAGATTGTTGTATCCGGCTAAAGAGCGGGGTAAAAAGATTGGTTCTTTGGAACATTGTGCTCGAGAGCAAAACATCAAAACGTACCCGCTAGATGTAACGGTGTCGAGTTGCGTCCTTGTGCATCCCTACAGTTGATGTTGTCGGGCGAGACGAGCCGTTGAACGCGGGCCAAATTGCCCTTCTTGGCCGCGTCGAGCAGTGCCGCATTGCCGCGCAGCAAATCCGCCACATCCTGATCACCTTCACGGACGAGATCGAGTGGTGTTGCACCGTCACGGTTCTTCTTTGTCACGTCAGCTCCGTGCTGCAACGACAGCAAGCGTTAGGAAGCACCGTTCGTTACGCAAAAACAAACTTCACACGTACGTACCTTGATCAGTAGCTTGACAATTTCGTACTTTCCCTTGGCAGCCGCTTCGTGCAGCGGTGTGAACTTCCACAAATCGGCCACATTCACGTTGGCGCCGTGCTTCACCAGCAGCTCCGTTACCTCGTAATGGCCGTACGAGCACGCGTTGTGCAGCGGCACCAAACCACCCTTGTCCGATGCGTGCACTTCGGCACCGTGCTCGAGCAGGAACTCAACCACCGGCACCCGGTTAAAGCCGGCCGCAAAGTGGAGCGGCGTTGAGTGACGCCCGTCCAAATCGCGACAGTTCACAGTCATCGGTGAGGACAGTACGATGCGCCGCACCGTATCGAGATCACCTGCCTTGGCCGCCTCCAGCAGCTGGCACTCGAGATCCACCGTGTCCGAGGGCGGATCCTGCAGGATCTTCAGCACGTTCTCCGTTGCGAGCTGGGCGGCCGTGTAGCCCTGCAGCGATACGATGCCGGTATCGATGCCGTACGAAAGCAGTAACCGGCAGGCTTGGATGTTGTCCTCGCGGGCACACCGATGCAGCGCGGTCTGGCCCAGCCCATCGAGCGCATCAACCTTGGCACCGTGGCGGAGCAGCACATCCATCAGCTCGTAGTGCGAGTTGTCCGCCGCAATGTGTAGCGGCGTCAGGAAGTCTTTATTCTTCTCGTTCAGCAGGGCGCCCTTGCGTATCAGCACCTCCAGCACCTGCTTGCGCTTCGGATACACGGACTGGGCGACGGCGTGCACGGGCGTATCGCCTGTATAGGGATGCACAAAGTTAACCGTCTCGGTGATCAGATTTTTCTTCAGCCGCTGAATGTCCGCCTGCCGGCATGCATCGAGCACGCAGTGTCCCTTGTACTCATCTGGAGCGAAAAAGAAACGCAAGGGTTAGTTTATACAGGTTAAAAACGCACTGAGTACGCAACAAAAACTTACAGGCAATTTTCTCCTGCAGTTCTCGCGTCGGGGCCGAATCGATCGCCGACTTGTTATGGCAGTTGAGCAGCGTCGGGACGGCACCCTCGCTCAGCAGCAGGCTGCACACCTCGACCCGGCTTTTCGAGGCCGCCTCGTGCAGCGGCGTAAATGCCCACAGGTCGCTCGCATTCACGTTGCCACCGTGCTTGATCAACAGTTCGGTCACCTCGAAGTGGCCATAGGAACAGGCATTGTGGAGCGGCACCAGCCCACCCTTATCCTTCGCGTGCACATCCGCCCCGTGCTGCAGCAGGATCTGTACCACCCGGATCCGATTGTAGCCAGCCGCCAGGTGGAGCGGAGTCGATTTGCGACCATCGCTCGCGTGGCAGTTTACGTTCAGTGGCGTCAGCAGCTCCAGCAAACGTTCCTCCGACCCTGACCGGGCAGCTTCCAGCAGCTCATCCTTCCGGTACTCGCCCGTTAGGACGGGCCGGGTGCACGGGTCGGCGAGATCGAGCGGGATCTTGTTTTCGGAGTTGCGGATGCTTGGATCGGCACCGTGCTGCAGCAGAGCGATGCAAACGTCGATTTTGCCCTTGCTGGCTGCTTCGTGCAGTGGTGTATAGTTCCAGTTGTCGCGCGTGTTTGGGTTGGCACCGGCTTCCAGCAGCAGGCGCACCACGTCCGCATGCCCAAACGAACAGGCATTGTGCAGCGGATGCAGTCCACCATCATCTCGCGCTTGTATGGAGGCGCCATTGGCAAGCAAAAACTCGAACACGTCGCGCCGTCCGTAACCTGCAAGGTAACGAAAAACGGGAAGCGTTTTAGTAATTCGGAATATACCCAAACGACCTTACGAAACGACGGAAAGATCTGAGTGGAAATTGGAGTCATTCGATCTAATTAGCAACGGTCCATTCGAGCTATTTCAACACCATCCAATCTAGTCCGTGGGTCAAAGGCTGGAGGAAGTTGAGATGTTTCGTGGCCATTTGAAACAATAGAGGAACTTATTAGTTTAAAGTGTTTTACTGCCCACTAAAGCTTAACCTATTCTTCCTCCCATTCATTTAAAACCCACAGTGATCGTGCCCGGGGCGTCAGTATCCCTTCCTTGCGGGACCTTTGCAGCTATAAATACTCACCCCATTTTCTAACCCAACCATAACTGCATCGTCCCTGCTTGACCCATTTTTTGCACTAAACAAAAGCCTAACCATTGTGCCGGGTTTGCCGTACGTAAACCGGAAGCCTTTGCCACCACCGCCCATTATGCGGCACACGACTTTGGCCGTTCGATTTCACGGTCCGTTTAGCTCACGTTCCGTGGTTGCAGCAGCAGTCGCGCGAGCCTGCAGTCGATGATTTATTACGGTCAATTTCACCTGCTGTCGCTGCTACTACCCAGCGCGAAGTGTTACAGTGTTACTACACAGAACCGACAAAAAAAAACCCCTTGTGTTCGCCAAACAGAAAAAGACGAGCCCTGGGTGCGGATTGCAAAAGGTGAACCCCTCAAGTCCCGCAGGGAGGTGGCAATCATATTCGGATATACGGCAGCTACTCAAATGCAGTGGTGGATTTCGTAAGGCACCACGGCGACGACCCACAGCACGCGTCCGTTCGTCGAGGCGTGCCTGGGGAAGATTTTTTTTTGCTTCATGTATGTAATAAAAAAAGGGGGACTTTTCATACGATTTTATAACATCGGAGGCTTTAAACAGTTGTTCATAATGGTGGTTCGGCCGAGCAAAATTGTACTACTGATGGCACAACGGAGTTATCACCGAGCACATAAGGTCCGATTTCCGTCTCCCACAGTGAAGGTGGTTAAGTCTTCTGGTCTGGATGATGGTACGCCATTTGTTTTGTTGTTGTTATCCCCAACGGGAGTGTAGCATCGTAAAAAAGAACTACCGCCATTTTGTTGGATGGCTTCAAGCGTCTTTTTTTGTATTGCCCAAAAGCTGTATTTGCAACTAAAATAACCAGCGCAAAATTGAATGCTCCTCAGGGCACACCGGCAAAAATGGTCTCCTCCATCGGGACCCGTATAATTAGGAGACATATATACATATAAATAGCAGCCGCTTTCTTCCTCCTCCAGCACGAAACACCACGAAGGTCACACATGACTAAAAAGACGGCCAACATGAGCATGGGTTTATGTGGCATTGGAGCTACACTTTCCAGCCTCATTGGAGTTGGAGACACTGTGTGGAGTTGCAGTTGTCACTGGAGTGGCGGTGGGGATCGCTGCGTCCGTGTGCAAGGTCGTGCAAGGCTAAAGCTCATTTGGCACTCGTCCAATGAGAAGCAGGAAACGAAATGTGCATGGAATCATTTTGTCCGTTTTGATCGAGCTTTGGAGTGAAGAAATGCGGGCAGAGGTATAGTAAACATCTGCTGATGCACGTTCTCCAACGGCAACGAAAAAAAACGTGTCCTTTTCATCACTCTGAAGGATAAGGATTAGGAGACTTTCATTAAAAGGTTAGTAAATTATGCTTTTCCAATTATGTCTTGAACTTCCGGCTTAGTCTAACAGCATCTAAGCTGAACGGAGACTCCCTAGAGCCTTCTCCTCCATCGCATTGGAAGTGATACATCCCGCTAATGCGACCATAGTGACAGTCCGTTGCGGTTAGCCGAGCTGGTGTGTTGATACAGCTGCACGGCAGTGTAACGGCGTGGGGAGCATTGAAACCCCCCCATCGGTCGGCTTCATCGTCAGTTGTTGCAAATCTGGTATTAACATTTCTGCTTCTTCGTCATTGTCCGTCGTCTCGGTTAAAGCCACACACCGTTCGCCCGCCGGTGCCTACCGAGCGCGAAACCAGGTCACGGCACACCATGGCCGAAGTCGTCTGACGTCTTTTGCGTAAAAAAGCACACCTTTGCTGGCTGGTGGTGGTGGCCACCGCTGCTGCTGCTGCTGGTGTAACAATTTGGTTTTTTGGGAGGGCGATTTTGTAAAAGGCTGTGTCGGGCTCTTCACTGCCGGGTGGATCGATCGCTTGGCTGTCTGGCTGCCTGTGCATCAGCGTAGCCACCGGTTGCCTACGTTACTAATGTGCCCAGCAACGTCCACTATGGAGCCGTCGACGAACACCTCATCATCCCGGCATGTGATTGCTTCGCTCGCTTGACTCCTTCGCCACCGTTGTAGGCTTTACTTTGTTGCTTTTGTTTGTTGTAAATTATCTGTGATGGTGCGCATGTTTTGTTTTTACACGAGTAAACACGCAACGAACTGTTAGAAGCATTAGCGTTCAGGAGCAGTTTGAGCAGATTTGAAAAATATTAATTTTTAGCTCAATTTTGTTTGTTTGGAAATCGGAAAAATTTCCCACCCGAATGAAAGTCTAGTGATTGCGAGCTGACCAGCGAGTTTGTCTATAATTCTCAGAATCACTACTTCATCGAACGTCTTACACGCTATTACTGTCGGTTCATGATAGATTTTGTAAAGGCGATAGGATTCTCTGGACGAACTTCAGAGAGATTAGTGTATTAGCCCACTTAACATACACGGAACTTAAGCCTGCAGGATAGTCTCCCTGGTGATGGAGGCTCTTGCGTTTCTAATATAAGCAGGACTGACTGAGTCGTTAGTGGCGTCGATCTTCATACGGCCGGATCGTGTAACAAATCCCGTCTGGACCGGTCCTACACCCCGTGATCAAGCCTACCCATCCAGCTACGGGTAGAATTAAGTCTAGGAAGCTAGAATTGGTAGGCCAAAGCAAGCAATCCGATGAGTCCTCCTATAGACTATGCATTGCAATTTGTGCCTCTCATAAACGGAGACAAATATATTCAATTTACACATCTGACATACCAAACATTTTGGCTACTCGTTCAACCTTTGCCACAGTTTCTTTCATTTTCCTTTCATGGTGATGTGCTTTGATAGTGAAAGGCACTGGGGCGAAAAAAAACAAACGAGATACAGATACAGCGCAAAAAACAACAAACATGCTAGTATCTGTAGTAAAAGCACACCACCAAACACCCACCCACCAACCCAATCCTAGTCGCGCGCTACTGGTGGAACATCTCATTGCATCTGCCGGAGATGGAGTGGGATGGTTTTATTGATCTTTTTTTTCTCCTTTCACGCCAAACGAACCCTTTGAAAACGGTACAACAATATTGTTGGCGGAAGTAACACAACAGCAGCATAAGCAAAACCCATACACTGTCGGCTAGAGACTGGCGTAAGATTAACAAACACACATGAACAAGTAGTAGCGGTAAGCATAGAAGCAATATCAAGACAGCTGTTGATCTCCTTCTTCAGTGTACCGCCCCACACCGCCCCCTTTAGTCCCGCCAACCTTATCACGGTACTTAATTTCCCATGGCGCTTGGGAAAAATGATTAACCTCGCGCTCACTCTGACCCTTAACGCAGCACAACCACACCTGCCTGTGCCTGGCTGGTCTGGACGCGATGATAAAAGGAAGAGCCTTTGCGTGCCTTTGCTCCAGAGTAAGAGGCAGAAAGAGCAGAAAACAAAACAAAACTTAAAGGGGAAATGATCTCCGAGAAGCATAGATAACCGACCAACCTCTTCTTCGCTTGCGACGGCCCATTTTCCGTTCCCGGTTGGAGCTATGTTTCTCCACCGAAAGGGTGGCGGCGCACATGAAAGCATAGAAATGCAAGAGAAGCAAACGTTCTTTCCTTGCAGGCCTTTCACACGTGCTCGATATGTTCAAATCAACGAAGATACAAAAAAGAACAGAAGGTAGCAGCAGATGATCTTTAGAGATCCAGATTGGTTCGGTTCGGGGAAGTTCGACAGTTGTTTAGCGAAAAGCATAGAAAAGAGCAGTTATTCCAACTCCTGTTCGGACCATATGGTGTGGGGCAGAGCTAAATGCTGCTCTGACCAGATACTGTGCTCCAGCAGGAACGATTCCACCTCTGGCCGAATGGGAGATCAGCAAAATGTGGAGCGTAACACAGACGAAACGGAAACACATTTTAACGACTTGCAGATTTTTTTCTACTCCATCTAAAAATGTGTATAAATTTCCCATTTTCCGTTCGAATGGACATTTGATCAATCTTTCCTTTTGCACAATGGATCTTAATTAGTCGCCATGAAACTAGCAAAACAACATTGAGCCTCTTTTACTTCGAGAGGCAAATAATATCAAAAGAAAATGCTGCAAAATCGAGACATTAAAATAAACCACCCACCCCCCAAAAAAAAAAAAAGACTGAGTGTTGATTGATAATTTCCACCGAAAACGAGCAGGAAAGCGTGTCGCGCTCGAATGGCAATCAAGTCGCTGGATCGCTTTTACTCGCGCACACTCACTTTCGAGGTGAAATTTTACAACAAATCTGTTGTGTTTCTGGTGCCGTTTTGCGGGAAAACAAACGCAACGTGACACATGAGCTGGACGTGTCACATGGTAAAGGAATGATCGAGAAACTGGGTGGTCTAATTCTGCTATCGATGGTACGGACTGGTCGGCTTGGTCTACGGTGGCTGCTGCTGCTGCTGCACAACGCTTATCGGTATCATCGTATTACCTATGACGAAGATCGCGCGATTGCTTATCGCATGAAGTGGGACAATCGAATTTGGGGTGCGTAAAATGGTAGACAAGGGGTGCCCACTAGGGACTGGGGTGGTAGGACCCCCCTCATACGGCAGGACCGAGTTTCAAATCCGATCTGGTGGTATCATTAAGTCTAGTAAGCCAGAAATGGCAGGCATGACCTAAGTAAGAGGTCGTAAGGCCAAGAAGAGAGCGAAATGGTGGAAAAAAATTAAACCACTCTACTTGTAACAAACTTAAACCAAACAATCATCTGTAAATTTATCATCCTTAAAAACCGATGCTCAGAAGGATTTTCGGCTCCGTATATGAGGAAGGACAATGGGGGAGCCGCTACAATGACGAGCTGTACGAAGATCTCACCATCGAGCAGCGAATTGGACTCGCCAGGCTCCGGTGGTCATGTCATGAAAATGACACCGGACGACCCAGCCCGTAAAGTCCTTTTAGTCCGTCCACACGGACCTACCTAGGTTTAGGCGCGATAGGCCCAAACTAAGATGGAGTGATGGCGTTGATGCGTCCGCCAGAACGGCCGAGATAATCGATAGGCCGACAGTTGCTCGAAATTAATGTCATAGCGACGAAAGCAAAAGCTCAAATTGAGTACAACAACCACCGTGTAGGCAACTACCAAATTAGTCCTAAACAAACCATCGATCAACAGTGATACACGCTGAAGATGATGTTGAGGGATGGTTGTTGGACCACCGCGAAGCATGTGTAAACTCTTCATTAAACATTGTCGGACGCTTGGTGTGGCCATGCAGGCTGCATCGCGTGCTTTATGCTTGTGCTGGCGGTTGCATTATTACGCCCATTGCGCAGATCACGTACCCATCCGTCGTCGCTTCCAACACAATAGGCGCGTCGGCGGATGATTCATAAAGTTTGTCAGTAGCGCAACCATAATGCGTTGCGAGCTGGCTGCCGTGCCACTTGCACGCGCAATCGGTCGGTCTCGGTCGGTGCCGAAAGCAATAAAGACAAAATGCCTGGCAAGACAAACATTATTAGCATCCAAAGATTGGTTTGCCAAACCACGGGGCAGCACATGATTCATTCAGTGGGGGGCTGACATCGCTTCACTACTCCTGAGCACAAACAACTTCATTTTTTTGAATATTTTTTAAACATGCTAATTACACTCTCCATCTTCTGCATGAAGTTACATGGTGGAGATCGCTTCCGAGCGAATGTTGAATAGTTGAATAGCTATAAAATTCACCACCACAAGGCTGGTAGCTAGCCTTACAGCTAGGGGCCGTCTGGGACAGAGGTTACGGTGTACAACAACACAAGGCTATTTATAGCAGTACGAAAATTAACTTCAATGGAAAATCATCTCGCTGAACGCTGAACGAATGAAAATTGCATTCAACCTACCCTTTTTTTAATAGAGGGCAATCGGTACCGTAATTGCTGTGACGAGAAGGACTTTACTTTATTGTAGGCAAAGGTGCAAGTATGAAACCAATATTTATTCTAGTTATTTCAAAACTATATTTTTCCTCAAGCTTTACAAAGCTCAGATACCACTCGCTTTGTCTTCACTGTGGACATATTCAGAGGCATGCAGATCCATCAATCCGGCAGACCTCATCGTACATGGGGCTCATCACTGTTTCAATGCCAACTACACAAAGAAACACAATAACCTTCCCGCTCCGCCGTGCAACTTTCACCGATAGTTCTTTGCATTGGCGTCACGTACATCATTTGCAGCATTGAACAAAAAAACAGAATAAAATTCAACCCTAAAAGAGTCAGGCGTCGAAGCTTTTATCTACAGCCTGAAGAAGGTGGTGCAGACTTTCTCGACCACTGGCACTGAGTAGTGACGGCCAAAGGAGAATTATTATACAGTGTGCAAAGTCACGTGCAGTACGGATGTCTTTCATTTATTTCGTTACATTTAGATTGCATTACTCCGCAATGGAAATACAAATATCAAAGCTCTTTCTGACTTACATTCAAGTCGGTTGAATTAAGATGTTGTATTTTATGCTCTTGAAGAATTTTTTTTTGTAGTGCATATGCTAAGATATAGATCAGAACGAACCAACAGATTAACTGTGAGCTTGTTCCAAATTTGTAAAAAAAAAAATTAAGCTATGAGAATCTTGGTTCATCAGGAGGCCAATGTAAAATGTGGCAAAAGAATTTAAAAGTGACCAGGTGTGCCGTACCTCATCGGCTTCATCGCCCCGTTCATCCAACCCCACTTTAATTATGTATGTTTCCATCATGTACATCGACGCAGGATGAGCTCTTGTGTGCATAACTCTTCTATCCCGCGAATAGCACACAACACCTGGCAAGAGTTGCTCCCACAGGATGACCTTCAGTCATTGTACTTATTAACATGAAAGTAAATGCATCCCCAGATTTTGTACAAACCCAGTCTCCGAGAAGAAGCTCAAGTACAGCTCCGTGAAAAGAGTGAAAGAGCATCCCTTTTAAGACTGCTAACCCTTGCTACCTAATTTAACATGGACACTGATAACGCGCCTGTCACGTGTGCGACCCTCTTCTAACTGCAGCCATGCATGCCATTTGTCTCTATACGGAGGGGCACATCCGTTATCAAAGCTGTGTGAAGGACACACCAGTAATGATGCCGCCCTTGCATCCGTTCTTTCAACCCTATCTGTAGAAAATCCTACACGGTGCGTAGGACGTGTCGGAAGTGAAAGGCTACAATATCGCCCAAGGTTTTGCTTTCGCCAGGATAGG
This sequence comes from Anopheles stephensi, assembly GCF_013141755.1. Lineage (NCBI taxonomy): Eukaryota > Metazoa > Arthropoda > Insecta > Diptera > Culicidae > Anopheles > Anopheles stephensi. Next base: position 61,302,821 of record NC_050202.1, on the reverse strand, counting down.
ACGCGGTTGCCTCAATTTGGCGGCTATTGTGTGATTCACCAGGATGACATTTTACCTCTTTTCCAGCATAGTGACACGCGAGAGCTTTTACTTCCCTTGTAGGTGAATCTCTAGTGGCTTGCGTTGAAGCGGACCAATTTGTGAAGTCACTTCATCGCAGCTTCTTACAATATCGGACAAAGCCAAAGCAACCTTAGTGCTTAGCTCATATGGTGGTTCCCTACTCTTCTTACCCTTACCAAGCTGCTACTACTACCTACTACTACTCAACCCCTTACTTACCGGCAGCAAAGTGCAACGGGGTAGACTTCCTTCCGGCCGTATCGCGTGCATTTACTGTCTGGGGCGTGATCAGCTTCTTTACCTTTGCCAGATCACCGGTCTTGCACGCCTCGAACAGCTCCCGCAGCGGATCGTTGGCCATTGCGGCCGCCTCGAGGTTAACCGATAGCATCGAGCGGCTACGGTTGGCCGACATTTCCCTCAGCCCAATCTCGGACGCATCCAGCTTCGGTTGACGTTTCCGGTGCCGTTTTTGCGTACTATTACAACACCACTACAGCACTGCTGCTGCTTCCGTTGCGTTGGTAGGATTCGCTGCGTACGCCTACTTTGATTGTGACTAGAGCGACGGTGGTGTCTATCTTTTTGTTGTTGTTGTTTGCTACCTCGATCCTTTGCACACTAACACACATATACACACACACAGGCGCACACAAAACTATTCTAATTCGTAGCTACTACACACACTTTGTGTGCATTCAATCAATCTGGTACAAATAAAAAAAGGGGATAAAGATTATAAAAATCCATTACAATCTGTACTGGCAGTGGTTGCACTTTTCGAGAAACGTGTTTTTTCGTGTTATATTAGACAAATTAATACTGCAAGAACAAAGTTTTATCTGATTCGTTTCGAATATTGACTGAAGTTGATGCAGACAGCAAACGGATGCTCTTGTCTAGACTTTTCGAAGCCAGGCTGTGTCACTGCACACCACAAAAGCAAGACTAAATCGTTTCTGATCGAAAAATAACCCTTTCCTTCATATGTAGGGTTGGTTTGAGTTTGTGTTTTTCCACATGTGCATTTCTTTTGCGATTCTTGCTTCCTTTGACTCGTATAAGGAAAAAGGTCAAAGGAATAGAACATGAAATCGTACATTGAATTGAAAGCAAAATTTTAGTCGTAGGTTTGAAGTCAACTTTGATCTGGTATGAAAATATCCACATCCATTCGGCCTCCATATATTGCCCATTCGTTCGTACGCTCAACAGTGCTATGATGCACTACGAAAACAAAACTTCAGCATCCGCTGCTGCTGCGTTGTTGCTGTGGGTTGTTTTTCGCCCCTGCTGCTTGCCATCGATGTGGTAGTAGGCCATGCCAAGTAGAGTCGTTTGCAGAGCGATATGCTGCAAGTGACAGACTTTTTTTTACGCTCCTTCTCCCTTCTGGCGGAAAAGTTCCCTTTCTTCTCTCTGGTGCGGCCTACTTCCCAGCGACCACGACGACCACGCAGCAGCAACAACGAGCGCGTCCATTCGCTGCAATTCCTGGATGCAACCGCCACCCAGCACACTGCATCATCTTTACGTTGAATGCGGCCAAATGCCACTAGACTGCAAATGCAAGAATAGCAAAGCCATGCCCTGGTGGGAAAGAGACACGATTCTGGGAATCTAAATGTGTTCGCTAGCGCACAGATGTGAGCGGCGATGGTGGGAATGAAACTGCAAAAAAAAGAGTCGGAAAACTAGCCAAAACTGATGGCGAAAAACTTGCTCTCCGATCCAGAGCAGACGAAACGTCGTACCGAAACGTCATGAACCAACTTTGCTGACTTCAATTTGCACGGGGGTTGTTTCGAAAGGGTTGCTAATCATCGGGAGAAGGGATGTTATCCCACACACACACACACGCGCAAACCCAGGTACACGGGACCACACGCACGATTCGAGCAATTAAAACCGCACACACCGCGGTCACATACACGATAAGCCTTCTACGGTTGAAGGACAAGTTCGTACGGTGGAGCATTCGAAGGGCCCGCTGAGAACTTTCCCTTTGCCGTTTCAAGAACGTTCACTCGGTTCACCGAAAAACCAGCACAACACAGAGACACCGTAAACGAAACCGAAAAAAAATGCAATTTTCATCCATCCATCACACCGAAACAAGCAACTGCACCAGCTTGGTTTGTTGCAGGTGGTGGTACACCAGACACCTTGCCCACCTGGGAGAACAGTTTGCCGAGACAAAATCACGTCGAAATAAGGAAAATCGCTTCTTTTTTCACACTAGCCCACCACCCATTTTGGCAAAGGGTGGAACGGAGACATGCACAAAGCGAACACAACGACACACAACACCACATCACCACGGGCCTGTGAGCTAGCTTGCAAAGCTTCGATAGCAACCATTGACTTGTTAGCGTTTGCCCCTACAGGAAAGGGATTGACCATTTTCACACTACCGTACCGAGTTTTCTTTACCGAGTTACCGCACCGTTGTTAACATTCGTTTTCTGTGTCGCGAAGTGCTGCATCGACCAACGCCACGAAATTCTTTGCAGTGCGGAGCGAAAACAAACACGTCCGACGTTTTTCGTTTCTTTTCCTTTTTGTACGATTTGTGCTTTGGGCAGCTGACAGCTGGTTTGACGGTTGGGAAGCGATAGCGCCGCCCGGCGGACACTAGCGTAAGCTCCAACCGTACTGCCGTGAAATGTGGCCCAAGTAGCAAATGGTAATTACAATTCAAAAATAGTGAAACATAAGGTATAATTACTAAAATGAGTTAAAATGGTGTTGTTTTGCTCTTTCTGGATATGCTTAATGAGTAGAGAGTGCATTTTTGACGAATGTGTTCTGGTGTGTTCTTTTTGAAACTTTTATTTCCTTTTGGAACTGGAAAAGGGTTATCGAGATCACATTGAAGAGGTCCTTTCGGCGAGGCCCCTTCGATGGGATCTCTTGGACGAGAGCTTCGTCTAGATTTTCTTCTTCTTGCTTGGCCCTACAACCTCGAGAGGTCACGGCCTGCCGTTTGTGCTTCCAGTGACTTGATTTTACTCGTAGCTGGATAGTTAGTCCGGATGGTATGTGATCTGTGATGTAATTCAAGCCCTTTAGGACTTTAAGGTAAGTTAAACATTCATGGACATTTTTATAGTATTCATACTGCAGCACTCGAATGTCCATTAACTTACACTAACAAAAGTACTACGATTCCAGCTACTAGTTATGGTCATTTATTCATACACAAAATATTTACACAGCATTTACACACAACGTTCAGCGGTTTTCCTCCATTCGGTTCAACCACATTCCTAAGCGGTATATAAATGGGTTCCAACACTTTACTTAAGCGCTACAAAGCTCGCCCTATATCTTAGGAACTAAGGTGTAATAGCCGTACAGTTAACGTGAATTTTAACTATCTCTCCCTGTATGATCTGCTCGAAGCAGTTCGGAGCAGCGGAACTGCACCATCGGCTGCTATCGCTCTCCTAATCGTCCCCATCGCTGATACTGCGTGCATCCATCGAGTCGGTGCATATCGTAAGCTCGGGAGATTCCATCGTATTCAGTATGCGACCACCGCTCATTCCACCGTTCTGTTGCAGCTGTTGCTGCTGTTGCGCATGATGGGACTGTGCATCGCCGGTCGGTATCGGGACTCCGCTAGCTATCTGTCGCTGTCGAATTAATGCTAGCCGCTGCTGCGTTATTTCTAGATGGTGTTTGCGCCATTTAATCCGTCGGTTCTGGAACCATACTTTAACCTGCGAAGACAAGGGCATGATGATTACTAGGTTGATACTTCACAATCCACCTGGGAGGGTTTTACCTGAGCTTCCGTTAGTTGGAGCGTGTGTGCTAGGTATAGTCGTTCCGGTCCAACCATGTACTGCTGACGTTCGAATTCGGCCTCAAGACGTTCGAGCTGCTCGGGCGTAAATATCGTACGCACCCGCTTACTTTTAAGCGATGCGGCCGATGAGGACATTGCTGTCTTTTTACCCATTTCTAAAGGGCGCAAAAGGAGAGCGAGCTTTAATATCGATAGCATTAAAGGAATGGCATCTGCAGCTTACCTTTAAACTTTTCCCTATTATGATTCTGCCCATGATGATGTGGTCCCAGCGCCATATGATGTCCGGCCGAATGCTGTTGCTGATGTGCTACCGAATGTTGTGCGAGATGTTGATGCTGCTGTTGCTGCTGCTGTGATGGCTGTTGCTGATGTTGTCCTACCTGCTGTTGACCCTGATGATGGTGAAAATGGTGGGCAGCAAAGTGTGGATTGACCGGATGATGTAGCGGATGATGTTGATGGTGGTGGTGTTGATGCGGATGGTGGCCCTGCAGGTGCGGTTGTTGATGCACTCCCGGTTGTCCACTAGCTGCACTACCACCGGTTGGATGGAACCCGGAAAAGCTTCCACCATGCAAACCGGGTAGTTGATGAAGGTTTTGCAGCGCAGTTAATGGGCCAGTTCCTGTCGGTTGTTGGCCACCGTATCCTAGTGGTCCACCACAGGTTTCCACGCTGTCCACACTATCCGCCCGATCCCGTTTCTCCATACCGGCAGCTGCGGCCGCCATTACGAGTGGTAAGCGTCCCATCGCTGCGGCTGCTACGGCCGCCGCGGCAACACGCTGTTGCTGCTGAAAGCCAGCTCCGGTGGAAAGATTCATTACACCTTCGTTGTACTCGTTGGCAACTGCTGCAGCGGCTGCCGCTGCTGCCTCGTCCTGTTTCTTTCGCAATCCCAAGATGGCCGCTATCGTAAACGACTTCCCCACGAAACTGTCCGTGTCGAGCACGGCCGTGGTAGATTCGTTGCAGGGGCTTGCACACGTTCTGTGGGCAGCTCGATCGCTTCCTTCCTGGGATTGTTTGTGCGCACTCTTACCATCGATAACGATTTCCTCCTCTTCATTATCCTCCTGTTCGCTAGCGGACGGTGTCGTCTTGGCCATGCTTAATTCCCGCTCGGAAGCTGCGCAATCTTTGCCGTTCGTACCGTCCATCGTTTCGCGTTCACTTCCAGCACAGTGAGGCGTACGTCTCTCAGGCTGCCCTGGACCCTGTGGATCAGGATCGTCAACATCGATGTCGATATTGTTTTCCGATTCACTGCCACCTTCCGCTTGACACATGTCGGCCGTTGAATCGAACGCTTCGTGCTTAAGCTCCTGTCCGCCTAACTCCCCAAGAAAGCTCTTCTCATTGCTACTCTCGTCCTGTTCGGGCTCCTCTTCCGTTCGCGAACTTTGCGATGATCGAGGACGATGTCCGGGTCTGCTGAGTGTGTTCGGAGGTCCTTCTACTGGTTGATGATGATTGAGGGCCGGAAACGATTGGTGCCCTGCCGAGGGATGTGGGACAGAAGAGTGCAAATGTTGCTGTTGGCCGACCACTCCCGGCGCTGCTGTTTGCTGATGCAGATGGTGTCCATGGCTGTGGCCTAGACCATCGGTGGCTAGTGCCAGAGCTGCCGCAGCTGCCGCTGTTGCGTGTGACGTGTGAAGATTCAGGAAGTGTGTTAGTGGATTTGCATGATGATACTTCGTGGGCTGATGATGTATCATTTTGAACACCTGCCAACGAAAAAGGACAGCGGGAGCTTTGGGTGAAGGTGACTGGTGATACATTGTGGCTACAAGATAATTATCGAAGAGAACCATCGAAAGTTCTCTACCCACATTAGTTAGACCCTTGTTTCTTGTCCTCGATCTCTAAGCTCCCATTACGATGAAAACCACATGCTCAGGTACGGTAACCACTAACAGGATCTGATCCAAAAAATAGGTGTGTTGGAAAAAGTTTTTATAAAGCTTTCATACTAATCTTGTCACAGAACTCCACAGACCAACTAGGTGGACAATGGAAGTGCAACTTTTCGAAGCTAATTACTAGGGCAAATAGAAAAAGGAGTGTTGAAATCGGGTTTAAAAAAGAATGTGACTTTGTCACGCAAGGTGATTTAAACACTGGGGATAACGTCAGAAGTTTTAATGAGTGCTAGCAGTATTCGTTTTAAAGCTAAAGGTACCCGATATGATTTTGTACATAATAAAGTATGTACGAGCTATACTGATACTGAAATATAATTAATAAAAAATTGGTTTATAACTCATAATTGTTGAGGTCGTCGTACCATTAACAACAGAATAATTAATCCGACTCAATTAAAAGATTAGTAGAGTTTTTTAATAACAAACAAAATACTCTAGACGTGGGCCGAGTTTCAAATCCCAAACCAACGAAGAAAAAAATCTACTGCTCTAGACATGAAACAGGCATGCACCAAACGGAAATTGGAAAAAAACCATGAGAGTTCTAAACTTTTTGAACACTAATTAAACAACCATGTTCGTACTCTTAAATACTTTTATCTAGATTATTGTTCTGATGAATTATTCTGCTTCTTTATTGGCGCTATAATCCCTCGAAGGTTTAGCACCTGACATTTCTGGCTTTCTGTGGCTTGATTTTACCCGTAGCAAGTAGTCAGAGCCCTGGGTACGGGTGAGTGGTAGTCTCTAGATGGGAATTGAACACCGGTCCTGCCGTGTGAAGACCGGCGCCACTGTCGCCCTGGCCATCGGACTACCCCTCATTTCCCTACTTTTTCTGTGATTGAATATTCTTCGAATAATAATGAAATTTCTGTACAACTTAATTTCCTGCTCTTTATTGTGATATTCTGATTTGGAATCTTTAGTCTATTTTTCTTTAATCTATTTCCAATCATTTCCTTTTCAAAAATAGATCATAAAGTTATGTGAAATTGAACTTTCATGTTTTTTTTCTAGGGTTCCTTTTGTTACTCCATTTTTAAACAATATTTTGTCCATTTCAGCACAAAAATATATGAATATGGTACAAATTAAAATAATATTGCAAGGTGTTCGCGACCGATCCGTAATTTATCATAAAGAGGATAATTGCTGCAAAATCCCACAGAGGGCGTTGATAGCAGTGGAAGGGATTGTTTACCCCGCATACGTGAATTGTACTCTCAAAAGAAAAAGATTAAAAGTGCTCCAAAATTAGTCATTCATTAGCAAAGCTGCAATTTAAAACGTCCAGTTCCAGTAGAATCAACAGCACGCGGTTCTGTTGCACATGAAGCCCCAAATGAGATGAACCTTCCCAGTTCGTCCCAACAGGTCTCTCTCGCTTAATAGTTTACCACTGGCTTATGGCTTACGGTTTTGCAAGCAAAGGTTAATGCATTTGCATAAATATCCCTACCAGTCGTACGCATATCAAATATCGTTCATTATGAGGTCACTTTTCCGGCAGCCCCGTTTGTTCGTCACGGTGTCCAACTTCCGGACACAATTGTGGCTATCTGCTTCGTTGTGGTTTTGCATTGCAGTGTGTGTGTGTGACACATGGCACAATACAGATCATCGTCTAGCCCTAAGTAAACCTCCTAAGTCTATTGTTCAGCACGACTTGGGACAGTTTATAGGCAGTTAGTAAACCGAGACCCTCTACGAATCGTTACTCCCTTTTGGGCGATATCATCCCTCCCCCCACCCCCACCCCCCCCCCCAGCCCACGGATGGATCTCTTTGTCTTTTTATATGCATTCCGGGCGAAGCCTTAGAAGCCGGCTCATCTTCACAATTGATTGTTGCAAAAAAAGGGAGAAAATCGACACTTTTACCAACCAACCAACATGGACGGTGTGCAGTATCGGTTGCCGGGCTTTCGGTCCGACATTTGATAGTGGTGCAATTTAGTGTCACCAGTGAATGGCCGGCATGTAAATGAGGGGAAGAACTTTCAAATGCAAAAGAAAGCAGAAAGAACACAAAACCACCTGTACGTTTGCTGACCGATGGGAGGTTAGAAGGGACAGCATGCTCCATCTCACAACATACAAACCGGAATCATGAATGGAAAATATGATATTTTATTGTTTGAAGTGGATGCTTCACATTAAATCGGTCTACATTTGACTCTCAATGCACTGCAAAGGGTTTCAAATTTGTTTGAACAGTTATGGTTTTTTTCTCTCCCTATTTGTTTTATCTTTTCTTGTGCTCACTACGTCAGTTTGGCTGTTTTTTAACCAATTATACTCTTAAATAAAATTCTATACTAAAATAAATAAATAAATAAAAATAATAAATTTTCTAAAAGCTTTACAAGACTTTCATGATATAAAGAAAAAGCCTAACCTCAAATGAGGAAGAAGAACATTTTATAAATAAAAAAGAGGATTAGAAAAGTGCTAGATATTTTTTTTATTCGTAAAGAACGGCCTGGCCGTATTGCTAAAAGTGCTAGATATAATTTATTTTAAATAAAAAAAGTTTATCAAATGCTTTAATTTTAGTTTAATAAATGCTACAACCAACAAATAAATCTATAAAAAGTTTAAAAAAGGAGAAAAATTTAACAATACGTCCAGGCCGTTCTTATCGAATAAAACAAAAAATGAACAACCCAAAACATAGAGAAAACTTTTGATCAAATAATCTGAAAACTGATCTGAAGACCTGAAGACTGAGTAACGCACACTTAAGTTAAATAATATTTTTGATTTAAAAAATGTTCTAACGAGAACGATTCTTCGTCAAAATTTGAATTTAAGTATTATGTATTTTTTCGTACTTCATGTTAATTTTGTCCAACAATTGGATAATGGTTAACAACTTTCTTTATATTCTTGCAAACAAATAAAATTTACAGAAAGGTCCCCAAACCATTAAACACGTTTTAAAAGCACTATTTACCTTGCTCATAAATCCAGTTAAAATCACTCTTCTGTTCAGCCTGTATTGTTTTTACGTCAATAAATACTGGCGACCAGAGATATCACTGTAGGTACATTTAATTAAACACAAATTAAATGCCTTTTACTAGCTCAACAATCAAACTCTTCTGGTGTTTGCACTTTATACACGCTGTTCACTTGTACAACATAAACCCGCCGGTGTTCACCTCGCTGCCGAGAGCACAGTTTTATTGAGTGTGTTTTCCGAACGGATAATTAAACACGTGTTAATGGTTTGAATTATATTCCGTCACTTGAGCACTAATCACGACGCATCACACTCACTTAAGCGGTGAGATGATTTTATCGCAAAAGCTTATTTGTTGGAACGACCTCAGAAGCACCCAGCAGGAAGGGTAATTCGGTGGAAAACGAATTGGAATTGGTGGCTCACTGGTTTCGTTTGTTAATGTTGTTTGGACGGGTATCACTTAGCCTTAATCATACTTTTGGCCAATTCTGTGCACTGAATTGATTCCACTTCAACTTCGGATTCGAATTCTGCCCGTTACCACACACATATGCACATGAATATAAACTGCCCCTTCGTTCAGTCGTCTCCGTAGCAACACATACTGCTAAGCTGCTTGCTTTGATCCCAGCTTTGAGTGTTGTGATAAAACTAACCACGATGACAAGCGAGCCCTTACTGGGGGCGGTCCAGCAAACTTTTGCGTCCAACACCGAGTGGTCCCCTCGGTGGCAGGGTTGTAATATAATCCGATGTAGCGATGCCTCCGTTGGGCGTGTGGTGAATCTGCCGTCCAGTGTGACACTTGGTGTCCCCCCGCACAGCTCCACAGTGCTTTTGCCGACGGGTTTTGTGGTTAATATGTTGGTGGTTTACGATTAAGGATTGGTGAGAAATTGAATCACTTTATCCGAAATTGCTTCACTAATACGATATCTCAGTAGCAAGTACCCACTGATATCCGACGGCTTTCCCGATTGATCACGATTGATAATCACTTCTAACTGCAAATAATCACTTCGAGTGGAGTAGTTTTCATTTCCTCACATCTTTACCACTTATCACATTTTCACACCTCATTAGGTGGCCTTGGTTCCTTGGTGTCCTCGATCAAGAGTCCGCACTCCGCTAGCTGGCTAAGTGTGGTCGTAACCGGAAGTGCCCACTGACAGCGATACCGCGCGTACGAACGTCAACAACTGACTGACGAGCCACACCAAGGCTGGACAAACGACAGGACAACGCATCCACAGGACCTGCAGCGCTGACGATCCCGAACCCTCGCCGGTGGCCTTTCGCCACCACGGATTATCCGGGAGGGTGAGAATGCCACCCGACCCAGTAATGATGATGTTGTTTTTGCAGGTGCAGCGAGAGAAGCGCAAGTGGCAGCAAGGCAGCATCGTTAATTTGACCAGACAATCAAAACCCCACCCCAAACGTGTGCTCATGCTTCCTTCCGTCCGGGTCCTGCGTACTCGTCGCACTACCGAGGACCCTTCCCGGATAGCGTACAGAACGGAAAGGCTAATAAAAATACCATAAAGTCATGAATGGGGCAATACACGGTTGGGATGCTGTGTGTCGCTGGTGGCCGGGGAATGTCGGGACGGCCGGAAATGCGTTGCGGGGTAAAAAGGGGCTAACCAACCCAACCAAATCTGGTCCCTAAAATGTTCATTCTCGGAATAAACCTGCCGCCGACCCCGCAACGTCATCAGTCATTTTCCCCCGGCTGGCTGGGTGCGAGTTTTCCGTACAGGAAAACCCAAGCTGTTGAGAGCTTTCCTCGGTGGCGAATGTGTGTGCGAGAGCGAGAGAAAGAGTGTGAACGAGAGCAAGATCCTTGGCCTGTGTTAGTGAAGGAACAAAGGCAAGAGACGAAGGCGGGCGGCGGGAAAATTCGCGGGAAAAGGATGGGCTAAAATAAAATCATAACACTTGACAACAATATTAGCAAGGGAATGTGGACACATTTCCGCCACGGCTTTCCACCCCAGAAAACTCGTGTGCGCTTTATGCCGTTCTCTAGTGTGTGTGTGTGTGTGTGGAAAACTGGAGCGGAGAGTGTTTTCGCGTGCGTGAGAGAGAGAGAGTCAACTATATGTGTATATCATTTGCCGAAAGTGGATAGTGAGCGCATGCGTCATTTTTCCACTTCCGGCTACTTCTTTCCATACGCTTTTTTTTACAACCCGCACGCGGCCATTTTTCTTCAGAACCAGGAAACACTGGCTTACGGTATAGAGGAAGATTTGTAAATTACCATAATGTATTCTCTCTCTCTCTCTCTCGGTCCGGCTCACTCTTCTCGCACACATTCTCCGGTCCGCCGTTTCCGGTGCTGTCTCTTTCGCGCTGGAAAACCTTTCCGGCTATCGCTGCTGTGGGGGAAAAGCCGGCTCGGCTACGATGGAGAGTGGTCGAAACCAACGATCTCCAGCCGGGGCACCCCTGGGGACTGATTAAGTTGCTGTGAATTTTCGGGCTCATTTTCTTAACGGAAATTTAATTGACAGCAAGATTGCGGAGGTCCCGTCGCGGGCGAGGTGCGGGTGGAGAGGTTTATCTAGTTCGTAGGATGGTGGAAAAGAGTAGGCAAAAAAGTACGCCCGAAGAATGGGGGGGGGGGGGAGTTTGGAGCCTGGCCAGGGTATAACGCAACCAAGACTGTGCTATGTGCATGAACGGAATGTTCGTTGGCTTCAACATGAGATCCATTAGGGACGCTCGAGTTAAATGAACCGAACGGATCCAATCCGGACTCGAGGGAACGGGTTGGGAAGGGATGGGGAAAATGCTTTGGTTTTTTGGGGAGGTTTTTCCTTTTTTTAGTAGCGTTAAAGAAGGAAATTAGAAAGAAATGAGTACACGCAACAAAAACAACCGTGCAAAGGAAAGGATTTAAGACGGCAGTTACAAAAAACAAGCGTCTTTGCGTCTTCCGACGCGGTTTGAAGAGCTTGAGACAGTCTCTTCATTTAGTGCAGCGTTCTCACGTCACTTTGATGTTTAGCATAAGCGCAATGGCGTAACTTCACCATATTGTTTTTTGAGATTCAAACACCTAAAAGTATGCAAAGGCTGGTTTAAAGATTCCTTTTTTTTAGATGAGTTAGTTAGGTCGGCAGTAACGAAGCTAGAGCAAGCTCTTAACTTGTCTAACCTCATCCAAAGGTTTTGATGACTCTATTTAGTCTATGTCCACTATCATTACACACTAAATATATTCCCTTTTGAATCTGTTCTCTACTGCTGGTGAAGGATTCTCCTCCACCCAACACTCCGAGTACACCGTACCTAACTGAAAAGATTTTCCAACCATCAAACAAAAATCGGCCCCGCTGAAAAACTGATCCAACTACCTAGCGAGGGATGCTGGTAAAGGAATTCTAATTGAAATACTTTTCGGTGCGTTTCTTTTTCCCTTGTTTTGATGATCGTTTCCCAACGTTGAGTGAAATATCAAAGGACCTGTCGCATGGCTGGAATGCGCGAACGGTAGCGGGCTGGCTTGAACAGATTTGCATGTGCAAACTTTTACAAACCCAAAGCAAGAGGTAACATAAAAAGAAGATTCTTTTTTTCGGAGAGTTATAACAGTTAAAATAAATAAAAGGGAAAAAGAAGAGATTTTAAAATATTTCTAGTAAAAGAACAGATGAGAAGAAGGTAAAGACAAACCGTCCAGACGACCGTCCTGGTTGTTCCAGGAATTCTTCCAAACGGTCATGAAATTCGGGTTTTCCCTTCTGTAAATGACCCCCAATGCCTTCGTTACTTTAATTGAGTTATCAGACGAATGGAAACCCCAAGGAAGGACCGAAGAGCCGAAGAGCCTGGAAGCTGGAAAATTAAGAGCAAATTAGCAGCAGCAGCAGCAGCTTCCGTCCGATGCGCGTGAAGCAACGAGGACGTGAATGTGAAACCATCCGTCTCCAAGTGGAAAGCAAATGAACTGGAAATGGACGAACGTTAATTGCATTATTGCGCGTCTTCGACACTTTGACGGGCGAACGGGCAGCGAAGCGAGAGTGTTCGCGGTACGCTTGGCCATGGTAAGGTTGATTTTCCCCCAGAAAGCATTCCACCAAAATGGTGACATTCCTAGACGAGCTCGGTTTGCCGTGTACCATTACGGCCCGCCAATAATTACCGCCGTCGGTTATTAAGCTTGTGCGGGCCGGAAGCTTTCATGGGGCATTTAGTGGTGTAATGTTGCTGGGAAGGCTTTAAATAGTTGGACAAGTGCCAAGGGCAGCATGCTTCCAAGGAACGGACCTGTCAAAATACGGGCCCGACGGTTGGGAGGGTTTTCGGTGGTGGTGGTCCGATCGATTTTCTATGGAGTGGTTGTAGTGGTGCTTCAATTAGGATTGCAATTGCATTGAGTTAATTAAGAGTTCACACATCGCCACTAAGACGGTGGCTTGGAATGGCGACGATGTGCCATGCATTTTGCAGTGCATTGAATGTTTCAATTTAAATACTATGCGCTCAGCGTGATTGGCAATTCGCACTGGCTTTATCAAGGATATTTAAGCAGTTTTTCTTTTCTTTTTACAGCTCAATTCCTTCTTAATAATAAGTCTATTTGCTTGTAGGTTCAAATTATTCCAACCGACGGAAATAATTCACATTCAAATTGACATGTTTACATCGATTTTATGACAGCGCGACATCCTTCAACCGTCTGTCACCGCGGCTAGACGTTCTGTCATCAAAGCGGAGCTACTAAAATACTACATCGGCAGGTACTTCCGTAGTACAAAAATAAAAAAAACTCCATCACACCAAGCTGCTCACTCTTCATAAGTCGTTTACCGTACAAACTCTGGCGTTTCTGCACGGAGCAACGGTGGCCCTAATGATGATGATGCCCGCGTGATATGCTTCCAGGCGGATTCGAGGGGTGTTTTGCCACGAACGATTTTCTCCCGCCCGTACAGTTTAGTAGCTCCGCCCACGTTTTTATTGGTGCGGTCGGGTGTGTGTGTGTATGTGTTTTTTGTTTGTTTGTTTGTTTGTTTGGCGGCAAAATAGGGCAATTCCGAAAGGCGAGGGAAAACTACATCACCGTTACATGATGCTTTGTCTGTGGCGGCAGGATTGTGTCGCGATAACGTTACTACCGGTCTCGGGTGGTTGGGTATATTAGTAATTTGGGTAAATTTGTACTGTTATTAGTTCCAACCAATAGAGGCTTATCGGCATATAAAAATAATATTTTATAAGCATTGCAAAATTTAAATGTGTTTAAACAAAACAACTAATTCAAGAAAATGATAGTTATCAAACTTTAGCTAAAGCAACAATTTTTTAAACCATTTTTTGTGCAGCTAAGCTTGGTAGATAACGCTTTATGAAGCGTTTATCAAGATATGTTAGATAAAATGCCTTCCTTGACTTCTCATTCTTTATACAGTGCCTCAAACGGAAATCCGTACACCTTGAAAGTGGAATAATCGTTCGACTTTGAGGACGATTGTCTTGACTTTGGGACTAGCTTTGAAGAGTAAAACATCCCTCGGAATAACCCAAGTCCTTTCGTTAAAAATGTATAACTATACATTTTCAGGGCTCTATAGGTTATTTGATGTATTTGTACAAACATAACTTAAAGTCCATAAATCTATGCTCTTAAGGGCTGTTCAATGTGATTCATTATATATTTGGTACACCAATAAACAATGGTGTGCCGAGGCGACAGCGGCGCCGGTCTTCACACGGCAGGGCCGGGGTTCAAATCCCATTCAGACCGCCTCCCCGTACGAAAGGCTGACTACTTTTCTACGGGTAAAATTAAGTCACAGAAAGCCAGAAATGGCAGGTCGAGACCTCTCGAGGTTGTAGTGCCACAGAAGAAGAAGAAGAATAAACAATGGCCGTTTTTTTAACATTGTTGGGAATTTTAATTCATATTATTGATGCATGAAAGTGTTGTCCATTAATCACGCTTTCCTTTTCCATGAAAAGATTCGTCTTTCAATGTGATTTGGGTCTCCTCTTACATGAACAAGACATGAATTGCTGGTCAGCCGGTCCCAAATATAGCCGCTGTTGGTTATAAAAATCACACTTGGGCCGGTCCCGCCAGATACTCAGCAAAACTTTCAGCTTATAGTTATTGGCCAAGGGACAAGTTCTTACTACAGTTTTGTTATGGCATGTCCGAGCATGAATGTTGAAGTTTTGAATACGTCAAAATCGCGTCTCATTTTCTGCTGGCGGCCATACACTTCGAAACGAAAGTAATTTATTAGCAGAAAAACCTCCTTATTGGTAACACCATTTCAATTTCAATTTTTATCTATCTTTTTTCTAACGGATTAGAAGGAAGGGATATTTGTAAAAGATGTATGTAAAGCGAATCACAATTACCCTAGGCTTAGAGAAACGTCCTCAAAGTTGAGCAATTGTTCCACTTTTAAGGTGTCCGGATTTCCGTTCGACACACTGTATATCCTAGCGTAGATCTCTAAATCCATGCCACTGCTATCTGATCTCCATGGTAACGGTTTCGCATACATGGTTTGCATGGTATTCCGAACCACATCGACTAACGATATGTCCAGCACGCATTTCGCTTCCGGCCAGAGAATGCACGATTATGATAAAATCTAATAATCCTCTTTAGCAACAAAACTGACCAAGCTATCCCGGGCTCGCACTGGAAGCGCCCGAGACCCGAGATCGCCACATCAGTAATGCTGCTAATGAGTAAAATTGTCCTTTTTAATGAATTCATTAAAGTGCTCGTTAGGTAAGGTAAACTGGACCCGTACCCTTTGTCCCGAAACATTCCCTTCCACGGTTTAATCCTTCCCCGGCGATGGAAGAATCCTGCTGATTCTTCAGAAATAATTCTAGCGACAGTGCAACAACAGCAACAGCCTTGTGGTGGAATTCATGTCCGGAGTTGAGTTTGCGTTCGAGCGTTTGGTTCGGAATTGCACAGCAAATCGAAACCGATTGAGTTGGAGCCGATGAATGAGGAGTTTGTCCCGTTGGCGTGCCAGCAACTTTTTTTAGCCATGCTTTATTAAATTGCTCTTTTCGCTTGTGAGCGATGTGGCGTGCTATTTTTGTACTCAACCGGGGTGCGCTTTTATTGGCATTTTATTCGACTCAACTGAAATGGAATGTAATGCGGGGGAAAATAGAGCGCTTTTTGGATTTTTGTTGCGAATCGAGTTCAAATAAAATCACTGTTAATACTTGTGGCCATTTGATTATCAATTAATTACCACAACAATATTACACTTACAATTTGAAGCCAGACTGTATGTGGAAAGCGCCCTTTCCGCTTTCCTCGTAATTCAAATACTAAACCCACTCAAAACAAAAAATATCATTCAATTAGTGATCCATTCGAGTCCGGTTTTGGCCGGTTCAAGGTTTTTGGCAATGTAATTTATGGCCCTTATTTTCCATCACACAGACAGTGCGCTAATTGGACATTATGATTGGCAAAGGGCAACGGAAAATTAATAATAAAATTTCAATTTTTGACCATCCCATCCCCATGGGATTCCTGGATTTGGCCACACACAACAGAACGCCACTACTCTGCTGAATGGATTTACATCCCCTTTTTTCTCTCCTGCTCTCTCGCTCTCTATCTCACTCTGGGTAAAATAATATTATTCTGGCTTTTCCAGTTCGCCGTTGGAGTACAGCCACAAAATTGCCATTTACCCGTCCCTTCGTAGGGTCACACTCCACTCGCCGTTTCTGGCGATCCGTGCCACCGAATGTTAACGTTGCGTATTTGATATTTCATCCATCGAAATGGAAAGGATAAAATTCGGAGTAGGACGAGCAAACGGTTCCATTTAGCTAGCCACCACTCATAACATGAACCGGCCCTTATCCTTCTCTGCCCCCAAAATGGAGGGAAAAAATGGACGATGATTGTTTTTGTTGCGGTGGGCAACCGTTTTGCGCCTCACTGTTTGGCCCTCTTGTTTTGCAATTATTACCACAGCCATGCCCAGTAGCAAAGTCGGCCGACAGTATCAGGTCCTCCCCTCCCCCCCCCCCCCCCCCTCAGATAACGAGTGGAAAATGAAAACGGCTCCTTTTGATTCATTTGTTAATTTTTGCTCTTTGATATTTTAACTGAGCTTGCCCGGTGCCTTGCCGCTCAGTCGTCCTTCAAACAGGCTGACTGAGAAAGAAGCAGTGTGATACGTAACCGAGCATCGGGGAAAAAGAAAGCTCCCCAGTCGGACGACGGATGGACGGCTGGATGGAAAGGAAAAATTATTATTATTATTATTGCAAAAACTACGCCAGTACAACCGTTTCGTGTTGTTGTTGTTGATCACGGGAACGACCGGAGGGAAACCGATTGTTTGAAGTGGTTTTTTGAAGTGAGCTCCACCATCACCGGAGGTTTGTAAAACATTGGGAGATGGAGTCCGGTTGTGTCTAAGGAATTATGAAATAGGGGAAACTGTGTGCTTCTCCTAATTGGTAATTGAAATGCAGCTCCGTGCGCCGGCATTTAACTGAAAGCAATTATTATGACACAACTGTGTTTTGATTTGCGGCGCTTGATCGGAATTGATCCGTTTGTTTGAGGGTAATGAAAATTTAATGAAATAGTGGTATGTGCTCTGCTGCTGCAACTTTCTGCAGCAGAGGAGGGCAGCAACAAATAAAGAACGGAATGGAAATCAAGGACTGGGTGTGTAGATCGGAAAACTGTGGACTGCTGCTACTTTTTCAAGTTGTTTATCATCATGTATTTATCATGTTGTTTTATCTAAGATGTGTTTTATCATCTTAGAAGAAGCTTTTTTTAACATCTAAAGACTCTCTCTTCTTCTTCTTCTGTGGCACTACAACCTCGAGAGGTCTCTTGGCCTGCCATTTCTGGCTTTCTGTGACTTAATTTTACCCGTAGAAAAGTAGTCAGCCTTTCGTACGGGGAGGCGGTCTGGATGGGATTTGAACCCCGGCCCTGCCGTGTGAAGACCGGCGCCGCTGTCGCCTCTGCCCCTACAGACTCTCTCTAGGACTACAAAAACTCCTCAAGAAGTCCCCGGCCTGCTACCATATTTCAGGCTTTCTGTGACTACTCTGGATTTGAACTCTGATCCCCCGCCGTATGGAGAAAGACACCGCTATCGCCTCGGCCATTGACGCTAGAGTACAGATAGACAACTCAATGTGAACTTGGATGACAATAAAGTGCGGGAAGGCCCTATTCTGCTAACAATGGTGAATGAAAGACTCTTTTGATTGTTTGAAAATTAAGTTAAAGCTTGCCTGGTAGCTCCATAACCTACAGCGACTCATAAGAAATTCTCACCAGACTAAAGACACTTTGTTGGGGTGTATATTTTAAGCTATTTATTTATTTATACTTCATTTTGACCGGCTCATATGGCGCGCTTTCAGCATTATCTTGTGCTGATATTTTACAAGACATTTCCTCCTCATTCCCTTGTATCCCTTGTATCAGTAGGGAATATTTTCCGCAATATTCCTACCCCGTTGAACTTTATTCCGTCATCCAAATGTAGAGCGTTCTGTTTTTAGCTAGAGTCCTATAATCGACAGAAGGACATCATAGCTTATTTGAGGTTGCATTCAATGTCTTGTAACTTCTCTCTCTCTCTCTCTCTCTCTCTCGCTTCTTGACTTAACGACCACTTAGATCATATGCCTGTCATTTCTATCTAAGTCAGTCCTCACTACGAAGGGAACTGGTCCGGATCGGATTTTTTTTTTTTGAGGAAGATTGAAAGGATTTCACAAACAGTCCTTAAGCAGACTTCATATACGGCTCCTATCCGATCCTACACTGGGGCATGTAGCTACTTTTTCTATGCCTTGCACTGCCTCCAGTGGACCAAGCAGAGGCGTACTCTTCATTTCATAATGAAGATATAAGTTCCATAAGATGGGCACATTCAAATTGAAAGCGTTGCTAAATTTTACCATAACAATTTGCAGCTAAAAGGGGTTGCTATTATTGTATCTATTTTTTTATTTAAATGTAACAATTAAGTCGGACAAATGATTTAGATGTCAGGATATCTTTTTTCACTTTGTCTTAGTACCTATGGTAAGCTTGGTTAGTATCAGTTTCTTCTAAAAAATACCAGAGTCTTCGAGAAACAAGGCCAATTTCTCCGAAAATGATAGCTTTCTTGAGTGCCTACTTAAATGTTTTATATAAATCGGTTTGAAAGGTGATTTTCCAGCTCAAACCATCTTCACACAAACGTTCTTCCCGGTCGATTCCAGCCAGCACTTCATCAACCCGATCGCAGAGCATAATAACATCATATCCCGGCTCACTCAATCTCGTTCGAACAAGTGAAAAGCTGAAAAACAACCCGTGAGGCCATTTTCGTGTCGTCCTCCAAAAGATGGCACCATCGAGTGCGCAACATCGTACCGGCATCATTATTATCGCTCGCTTATTATGATATAATAAAATCCTCGCTGTTTGTCAGGACACTCCTGGCTCTCTCTCTCGCACACAAGCAAAGCCCACTCAGCTTATTATTATGTCCCGTAGCGGAAACTCCATCCCATTAGCGTACGCCGGAAGCTCCAATGGCAGCAGCGCATCAAGGGTTGGGAGAAAGTTATAAATTATCCATTGATGGTGACATTATGGGTCGGTCCCTGGCACCGCACCACGGTGGTAGAACAAATAGGCCGCCTGGATTGCTCGAGCATCCCAAAATGGCGGGCAGGGTAATTAATTAACGCATTAATTAAAATTTGCTTCCGAGAATGGTAGCGGCGGTGATTATTATTGTTATGGCGATAATCTAGCCCGGTGTTCGCCCTACGAGGTCCCGGGTCTCGGGGATTGCTCTAATAATCACCGAGGGATTCGCGGGTGTCGTATGTGCCACTAGGACCCGCGGTTTTGGAGAGAGAGAGAGAAAAATGAACGATTACGATGGCATAATGGCGGTACGTTGGGATGTTGTTATTTTGCCATAATTAATATCGGGAGTTTAATTAAAATTTTATAGATAATTTCAATCCGTGGCAGCAGCAGCAGCAGCAGCAAGGGTGCGTTTAGGAAAATTGGCGAATCGTGGAAGCTTTGGCCATTGTCCTGTTGGAGTCGGAAAATCGCTTCCACTGGATTATTATACCACAGACAGAGAGGTTTCGCAGTCTTCTTCAACTAAGATACCAAGCAGGATCAGATTCGATCGAGGAAACTTCGATTTATTAGTTATACTTATTGTAAAGTAAATTATTTTACTTTACAATAAGAATAACTAATTTTTTTTTGAAGAAGATTTTTTAAATTATTTTTACCCAAATTTCACCAAACATTATTCAAACTTGACCTGAATAAGCGTACGTAATAATTAAAATAAAGCGTCTCCCAGCTCGACGCTGCGCGACCCTCTCTCGGCCACTCGAAACTAATAATGTCAATATAAATTGGCCTGGTGAATAATCCACCACTCGTCGCCGAAGCAATATGTTTATCGTGATTGTTTGCCTTGTCCACCCTTGTCCCCGGCAACACGCTAACCGTATCCGTGTCCGCACCCTACCGTGACGACATCTTCCCACGTGACTAGCATTCTTTGCAGCGTACATTAAAAGGATTTCCCCGGCATATACACACCACCGACACTTCCCTGCTAAAAACCCCATGAGCAGAATAAAGGACAAAGAACCTAGGCCCTTACCTAGGGAAGTCACCCGGTACCGGGGCTAGCTACCACAAAAGGCACCGGAGAAGGGTCCTTTCACTCTGGTGTCTTCCTGTCTTTGATTCGATGCGCGTTATTCCGTGGAGGGACCGTGATGGACGGGCGGCTGCCGGGACGGTGGGAGTGGGGTTTTGGAATGTGCGTTATTAAAATATTTTGTCAACCGAATGTAGCAAATCCAATAATGATGATACGACTAATTTGGCCGTAATAGGCCGTAAATCGTAAATGATCATCATCGACCGAGCGGATCGGGTGTGAGGGTGAGACGAGCGGGAAGGTTTTCTACGGCCCCGGCTCGTAATAAAACTTGGCCATTAGAGAAAGGTCAGGCAGGATGGCAGGATGACAAGGATTCGGATTCGGGTATTGTTAAAACGGCCCGTTCCGTGGCTGGTGGATGATTAACATTGAACCGGTGTACCGGGGGTGTATAATCGGTTTTGCTAATCCTGTCTCCGTGATTAATCGATTAGCATTTGGTGTAATAAAATTTTTATGTTTCATTAGACAGTTTCGCTTCCCTGGTTATTGAATGTTCATTCGACAGGGTGGTTAAATTAGATAAGGGGGGTACGTATTGGAAGTGAAAAATTGCGAATTAAAAATTTATCCTCGTTCGTGGTCATTACCACCATTACCCTGACTGTACAATTGCAATACATTTATACTTTGCATAGAGCTACTTCAGAAAGTAGCTTGGTGGCCAGATACTACTCTGTATTATCCCGAATGATTGGATAAGGTTCTCCGAGAGAGGTTTGCCTTAACAATTCTATTGGAAACCATCGGAGTCGGCTAGGAGCCTCTTTGTCTAATACTCTAAAGGATGCTGTCATCGAGAGGCAAGTCTTAGAGTTAATCCCTGATATTCTGACCCCTGGCTTACGATTAGGCTTGCTTTTCTTCACTCACTTCTACTGCATTTGAAGGGCCTTACAACTCTGCTGGTTAGCCAACACCTGTCCTTCATTATTAAAAATTAGGGTTAAAATACTTAATTATCTTATTAAGCTAAAAATCGTCAAAGTAAGTCGCATTTCAAAATGAAAGGTTTATTGAAAATGGACCATATCAACCCGTATCGCTTCAATGTTCTAGTAGTTTGCAGCGCGTACTGTCATTCAGAAGGTAGTTAATTCAAATCTCATCCATACCTAGTTTTTTTCTGGCAATGCTAGCAGTGTACTTAACATAATTCCAATGAATTGTTTTATAATACTAATATAATAATGTTCTGCACGCGGTTGGATAAGGTGAGTGTTGTTCAGTACGAGCTTTTGATTCCCCTGCATGAAGCTACCTAAAACAATTTATTCCAAACGGGTAAGAACTTTATTCTTGTTCAAAAAGCACTAGATTATACATGATTTTGTGACCAATTTTATGACAAAGGTACACTTCGGCTGTAGGTTAAAAAAGTCACAGACATCCAGCCTGCGTAGTCAAATAAGGTAGAATGTTATTTAATTGAATTCTGGCGCAATGTCTATTATCAACTGTATCATAAACGTTCAAGTGGGCAGATTACCACTCTGATTAAATGACAATTTGTTCCCCATTTTCTCACAGTTCTTCCTTCCCCCATGTATGCCCGATTTGTGACATTATTAAAAACAACACGGCATGCAGCCGTCGTCAACCCTGCTACACTAAGTAACAACAGGTAGAAGGGCCTAATCTGGTGACAGTTATCAAACAGTGTTCGTGTTGTTGCGCCCACGGGTGCGTACATCAAACGGGATGTGCCTCAAGTGTCCAGGGATGAGCATGATAAGCGATGGCACGCGCACCCAACCAGTGAAAGAAATAAACGAAAAGTCAGGTTACTTTCGCAGCATCCGATCGCCGGGTGTTAAAGCAAGAATCTGTGCCATCTATTAGGGGAGGGTGTTTAATGGGAAATTTATTGCCCCTTTTCCGTTACACCAAGTCGCTGGCGGACACCCGGCTAACACGTGTTCGCTCTTCTGGGTGATAGTAGCAAACGGGCGCACCACTTGCCATCGTCCTTTAGTTTTTTTTTTTTTACTTCACCCTTGATTTCACGATCCCTGTCGGGCTGGATGGTTTCGGTGACAGTGAAGATTTCCCCCCCAAAAAAAAGGGACGTGTTCCCTTGCACGTGTTTGCTTGTACTGTTTTTTTTTCTTCTTGTTCTTGTCCAAATCCGAATCAAATTTAAAGCACACAAACATGACCTAGACTAGTGGGCCGCGATTCCGGGAAGGTAGCGTTCGGCAGTCCACCAGGATCGGGAGGACATTTTTAACCGGCAAACTGTGGAATGTTTCCGCGTATTATTCCGGAACAAAAGAAGGTACCCTCGGCTCTAGCGCTATCCTTAGCGGTTCACATTCTTCCCGAGCGGAACGGAACCCCCACCCCGTGTGCCACGCGAACCGACTTCCCCTAGCGTTCTTTTATTAAATTTTGTTTGCCCGGTTGTCTGGTTCCCTTTGCTGTGTGTAAGTTTTTTTTATTGTTTATTTCATTTTTGACTTTATGCCATGCCATGAAGCTGAGTAAACTATAAGGGCGTTTAGACGAGAGCGGAACTATTGTGTCATCATGATCATCAAATAGATTTAGATTAAATTTACATGCGTGAGCAAATGATGCGTCTATCGGATGTGGAAGTTGATAAACTTTTTCTAATTTACACATTTACTCACCAATTTACAGTTTGCACACATTAATTTAATGAGGAGAGAGAGAGAGAGAGAGAGAGAGAGAGAAGCTCGGAGAAGCTTCATTACGACGCCTTCTAAACTACACTTAAAAGTATGCAATACATTTTGAAAAACGCTGATTAACCGGCAACTCCAAACAGATCTTCCGGGTTTGTCCGCTGAGCCAGATTAACAAATACTGAAGGTGGCCCTGAACATCCCAAAAGGGATTAAAAAAAAGAAGCAAAATCAGTAATTGCATACTTCCAGGCGTTCCTTGTATCAAACTATTATTAAATGAAATAAGTAAGCTGCCAGACCGTGTGATTACTGAAAACTTGTAATTATCGTAACTTTAAGATATTTACTAACTTAAAAAAATTAAAGCTCTATAAAAAACACTCCGAAGTTCATTAAAATCAAATTATAAAACTAATTGCATAATTTCAGGCGTTCTAAATTTAAAAATATAAATCAAGACAACTATTTTCATTATTTAGACAATTTTACACAATTTATGCTCTTACAGAACATCTTCCACCCTCATTCACACGCACGCATCTTCCTATTGACGGTACACAATCATTAGCTTCACTAAATTGAAACCACGACGTGATTCGATCGCCAAATTACGGACATAAACCCCGCATTACTGTCCTGCTGCTTATTCAATGCTGGAGAAAAAGGACATAAATCTCTCAACTTCTCTTTAATACTCTGGTGCTGCTGTAAGCTGTGCCTGCACAAAAGCCGACGACAACCATCCGTCAAGTGTTAATTGGCGGCCACTAGTACGTAGCCGCTCCGACCATCTTCCCTGCAGACAGATGTTCGATTATTGCTTTATTTCTGTGTCTGTGGATGACTGTATTCGGTCACAAATCCTGTGACCTTTACAACTCACCCAAAACCCCCCCGGCAAATCTTGGAGCTCGGTATCGGTATGCTATGTCCGCTTTACAACAAATTATTTCTACATTTATTCATTATTAGCTCCCATAAATCAACGGCCCACTTCGGAACAACGACGGGCGAGGCGAGATAAATTTAAATAGCGCTTTCGAGCTTTGGAAGAATGCTAGGGACGGCCGGGATTGGAGGATTCCATTTCTATGCCAATCTGTCCAATAAACAACTCGAGGAATTCACTAAACGCTAAATAAGCACAGCCTGTTCGGGCTGGAATTTTGTGGAAATTCATTTTAGATTTATATATAAATTGGGTCGGAAGAATGCAGATTTCCGTCAGATGGCGCTGTATGGGATTAGTGTTGTTGTGAAATTTTGTTTATTATTGTTTTATCGTTTGACATAACTTTTTTCGTGTGTTGTGTGTGTGTGCGAAGATTAGGGAAAGTTTGTGGAAAGTCCGGAAAGTTTTGCAACTAATTGTACGCTTTCGAAAACTTGTGCGAAACAGCCAATTGCACCTTTCCAAAGGCGAATAAAACCGTAACCAAGGAGATCATTAGAACGAGAGAGAGGGATAGAAAGAGAGATAGAGAGAGAGTGAGTATCAAACTAGTGAAAGTATTCCCCGGTGCCCGCTAAACTCACTCGCGCTGATGGACCTGACGGGATTTACCACCTAGGGGGGTTCACTCACTGCCTGCCTGGTCTGTTGGGGACCTGTTTCCGTTTCCGCCCAAGATCCTGCTTGCGGAATTTCACTTTCGCCACCGTGCTTGACGATGGAAAAATCTCATAACGATAAATCCCGCCGGCAAGGGACGCGCACAAAGAAGCAAAAAGGTTGTAATACAAAAAAAACCCTCCCCGGGAAGCGCAAATCTCGAGGGTTCTTGTTTCGGAAGTTAAATAGCCATTTTGCAACGGACGATGATGGGCATGCTGCGGTTCGTCCCGGGCGCACCCAGCACAGGGAAGCAGGTGGTCGCGCACTTCGGTCGAATCGTTAATAGATTTCCCGACTCGCCTCCGGAATGCCTTTCATCTTTGATCCGTGCGCCATTCTTTTTTCTCCACCCCTCCCCCCCCCCCCTCACAGTTTCTCTGTCTGGCTCCGTTTTTCCCTTTCCCCGATTCGTAGGCGGCTTTGCCGGTCGTTAAAACGTGGCCAATGCAAGGATTCGGATGGCTTTAGTTCTACCAATCGGGCAGCCTGTTTGGATGGGGCAGGTTTTGGGCCACCGAAAAGATATAGCGTGCAATATTGTTCAAACTTTTTTTGTTTCTTTTTATAAAGTTATCTAAATTCTATTTAGAAAACTGACATAAAAATATATATCACAAAGGATTCGGTCCAGCGAGCGTTCTACAAATTTATGTATTTTTTATTCTAGTAGAACGACAAAACTATGTAACTGTAGGAGTATTCGAACAGGAAATGAGTTTTTTTAATAACAAAATTACATATATGGTGTATCGCTTTACACCGCTGTCTCGTAATCGTTTGTGCTTTGATCCTTTTCCTGGTTAATGGGCCGGATTCAGCTCACTAAAGTTCATTCTTCTGCACCACACCATTCTCAGCCAAGTCCAGGGGGATGGGCAATGGGGAGTTTATCTCCGACCAGACAAGTAATGCACATAAAAACCCAAACACGGTACAAGGCAACGTAATTGAAGTTTTTTGTATCCCTTTTTTTCGGTAGTCGATTTTACGTTATTTCGTTTATGTTTTAAAATATTTTAATGACTATTCATTCCTTCTCTATTACTTTCTTCTTTTATGTAACGTCAGCTTGCTTTCTCTCTTAAACTTTGTCCGTTTTGCTGGTAGTGCCTTTTCCTTAATTTTGTTTATTCCCCAATTGAATGTTAAATTTTACTTTTTTAATTTTTTAAGGGAAAGCAATACGTTCAGACCATTTTATTATAATAAAAAATGTTCAAGACAGTATTATTCGTTGCGTAAAAGTGCTTCCGGTATTTCTAGAAGATCTGCTACAGTATGAAGTTTACGTCGGTGGTAGATTTTACCCCTACAAAACCAGAAAACTTCTCCGATCCATCATGAACACCACCACTACAAACATCCTTTTTTATCTTTTGTTTTTTTCTAATAAAATACATATCTTCTTAAACTTCCAGTTCTTGTCTAGAGCTTTTAAATATACTACGGTATTTCTCGAGTATAGTACATCGCAGAAAACGCAGAAACATCCTTCCAAAAATACCCCAAAAATATCCCATACGCATGCTCATATTAAACCCTTATCGGATCGTTATTTGACGCCTGTGAGCCTGTGGGATGTTATGCCATTTGACGTTTCCCCTTTTTTGTTGTTCAACGCTTGTTTATGTTTAGCATTGTATTTGCTTCGCCGCGGTTAACATTTTCAGTGGTTTGATTTAGTTTAGTTTCGCACAGTTTATTCCAAACACCGACCGCTGCAATGGCAGCAAACGCTCCAGATAAAGAATCCGTACTGAAAAAACGCATTTTGCCCCGCGGCCTACAGAAGCTCATCGAGCAATGTTTGAAGATCTATCCCGACCAAACGAATCCGCTGCAGGTGACGACCGTCCTGAAGTACTGGTAAGACGGTGCTGCGCCTTAAACTGTGCCATCTTTTCACACACGATTTGTTGTCATGCTTGTTCGCTTTCCCTTCTGCTTGCCAGGCTCGGTGGATTAGATCCTTTGGATTACATTAGCATGTATCACAATGAGGGCGATCCGGAGCAAAACATCCCACCGCACTGGCACTACGTCAGCTTCGGGCTGTCGGATCTGCACGGTGATGGGCGTGTGCATCTGGCGGACACATCCGGTGGTTTGGAACCACGTTCGGGGATGGGATTCGAGCTAACGTTTCGACTGGTCAAAGCTCCCGACGCACCCGCCAACGAGCGACCCCCAACCTGGCCCGCCAACCTGCTGCAATCGTTGGCAAAGTACGTATTTCAGTCGGGCAATCGGCTCTGCACCGGCGACAACATACCCTGGCGACGGTCGCTCGACGGCAGCAAGGACACTAGCACGGCCATTCAGCATATGCTCATAGCGGAAGATCCACAGCTTCCCCGTACGGAAACACCGTTCGGATGGGTGGACTTCCTGCAGATCGTAGGCGTTACGGGCGAGGAACTCGAGCAGGCTTCACGCTGGAACGGGAAGGGCATGCTGAATCTGCTAACGAAGGATCCCGCTACCGGTGGTCCGTGGCTGATCACGGACATGGCGCGTGCGAGCAGTGTGTTCGAACAGTTTCCCGAAACGCTACGCCAGCTCGAGCTCGACCTGGAAAAGGAAGGATCCGATCTGGCCGGTGTTAATGCCGACTTTACCTTCAAGGAGCTGGCGAAGGGGGCGCTTACGGCAGCCATCAAGCAGGAGGTACTCGATCCCGACGAAGAGCTATCCCGTTCCATCTCCACCTGCAATATCGCCGTGAAGCAGGAATCGAACGAAGACGCGCTAGAACGGTCCACCGGCTCGACGTCGTCCGATATGGTTAACCCGTTCGACAATCCGAACATTCCGTCACGCGTCTTTCCACTGACCGGGATCGAGCTGACGCTGGCACCGTACGCGGCCAAGTTTCTTATGCTGGCGGTGCGCGATCGGATCCGGCACGGGCGTCACTTCACCTTCAAGGCGCAACACATGGCCGTCACGTTCGTCGCTGAATCGGTCACTGGATCGATCGTGAACCGCCAAACGCCGTACGCCGTGCTGGGCAGCTGGGTGCAGATACTTATCCCGAACCGGCTGGTACCGCGCATGGTGGACAGCTTCGGTGAGCTGAGCACGCGCAGTGTGGACAGTTTGAAAATTCCACTCACCTACGAGTGGCCGGAACAGAATCTCAAGTTCATTATAGACAATCCGCCACCGGAGCTGCTGAACCAGCAGGGTCCGATACTGGCGTGAGTTGCGCGCGCCGACGCCATTTTCTCGTGCAAATGGGTATTATTACTTACAAGTGCCTTGATATTGCTGCCCACCCATCTGGCCGGGGACCACCGACCGGGTGTGGCAGGCGGCTTTAGGCTTAGGTTTCGTACAAGTGTAACTCTATTTTTTGACTCACTTTTAACAAAATAAAGCTCATAACTTCTCCCTAAATTTGATCAACGTTCAGTGCGGGCCCTTAAGCATGTCTCTGGAACTCATCACACGTTCGTGAATGTATTTTCATTTCTTAATCAATTCAACCATTTTTCATTTCTTTTCCTACCTTTAAAGTTAATTCAGTTCTGCAATTTCAATACCTATCAAATGAAAGTAACAACAGTAAACCAACTAGTCGGATCTACGTGTTCATCTCAGCTTCCATCAGATCCGCTTCCGACGCAATCTTGTTCGCGTCGCAATGCAACTTATACGCGATTCCATCTTGTTACTTTGGTCACTTGTGTTCACAGCTGTGCTAGCCGGTACCGGTTCAATCGCTTTTGTCCGATGGGCCCGTATCGGTTTACCGTCTGTAAGCTTTTTCGGAGCCTTCCCATTGCTAGCTTCCTCCTTTTCCACCTGCGAGTGTTTCGCACCGTCAGTCTGAACCTGTTCCGGGCTGGGTTCATCAAATCGAAGCTTAGTTTTGGCGGCCAACAGTGGCGTCCGGCGCTTGGTGGCCACTGGCCGTACAGCCGACCCGGGCAACGGGCGTCCCGCACTGTCCAGCAAACGCTTCCGATCGGAGTAGGACTTAAGCGACAGCCCAGCCCTTTTGTCTGCCGAAACGGCATGACTCTGGACAAAGCTGGTCTCGATGGCTTCCTCCGATTTGTGGCTAGAGTCGTTCGAATCGTCCAGCACGATCACCACACTGCTATCGTCCTTCTGGGGGGCACCCGTACCAAGCACGAGCGCATCCCTGAACGATCCATTCAGCGGTGGTCCCGGGCTGTCGGTTCGGTTCGGTGCGAGTGGCGTTTTCGTTGACGCGTCCGTATCACTGGAATCGCTCAAGCTCGGAAATTCTTCCACCACTAGGCGACGCACCTTCCGGGCGGTAATGTTCCCCGCTAGCTCTGGTCGTGCGGTGGGAGGGGGGGTCGAGCAGACGGGCGTTTCCTTCACCAAAGCATCCCGGTACGAGTCCGCGCTCTGGCTCGGTGTCGCTGCTGGTTCATTCATCAGTGCACGTTTACCACCACGGCGAATTTTCGCTCCCCAACCGATGCTTTCCTCGCTACTGCCGTCTATCGGATCCTTTGCTTTTGATATTTTCACAACCGCCGGAGTGGGTTTCTGCATTTTAGCAACCGTTGCCGGAACGGCCACAACCCTCCCTTTAGCACTCGGTGGAGAGTCTACGAAAATGCTGACCGTACGCGGTTTGCGCGCCGATTGCGATGAGCACACACGGTTGGGGATGATTCCTTCCGTGATCCCGGTCAATCCATCCGTCGGTGCTTGGTTGGTTTTAAGCTGGTGGCGTCGTGTAGCCGCCTGACGCAGCAGCTCATTTACCCGATCGACCGTTTTCGGTGGTGCACGCGGTCGAGCCGCTTTGGGAGTTTTCATCGTCAGATTGCTCAGGTTGGCAGTTAGCTGGCCCATCCCGTCAGCGGCGTTCCCATCGGCATTCGTTTTACCTTTCCTCGCCAGCAGCTCCACATAACGCGCTTCAATCATCGACCGGCTGCGCTTCGGAACCGGTGTTGGCGCGGATCGTTGCCGCGCCAAAAAATCTAACGCTTCCAGATTGTGCCGTATGTCGGCGAACAGTGCCGGATCGATGGCGATTGCCGTCCTCAGCTCCGTAGCCCATCCGTACACCTCACGAGCACGGTCGAACCGTTCCCGCCGGACCAAAAACTGACCATAATTTAAGTGTGTTCGTATCACAGCTACACTTACATCCGACAGGTATACCGGCACGGTCCAGGCAGCTAACGTTGGATACATCTGCTCCCAGTGTTCGATGAGCGATTGGTAGGATCGTTCGATGTGTTTCCTTGATTTGGAGTGTTGCAGATAGGACAATCGCACGGCAAGTGCGGCCGTTTGATAGGCCATCAGCTTGTACTGCGGATAGCTGCAATAATGACAATCACAGCCCGGCGAGTGGTAAAACATTAAGTAATGCTGTATATCCGTTTCCTTCGGTGATGCTTCATGCAAGGCGATTTTTTGCTGAAATGTAAGGTGTCGAACGATCAAAGGTTAAACAAGCTTCAAGGTAACACAACCCCCCCCGGGTATTGGGAACGTACCGGAATGATTCTGTGCTTCGGTGCTGCTTCTCGCTCGACATCCACAAGATCCTCGATGTTAAGAAGGCTTGGCGCCGGTAAGTTGTTGTGGATGGATTTGAAGCTCCCGCCCGGCGACAACGCATTTTCCACCAGCTGTCCATTTTCCTTCTCCTCTTGCGACCGAATCGGACGGAACATCAGCAAACGATCCAGATACGAAAGCGCTATCTAAAAGAACAGTCGAATTAAACGGTTGTGATTTCGGCTCCTTCGTCAACTTCAATCCGTACCTCACAGCGATCCAGCTTTTCCGTATCGGCACACATCTGGCCGTACAGCAGCAACAGCTGCATCGCCCGCAATCCGGCCCCACGGCGCAGCACAAACTTGAGCAGCTGTTCCACGTGCGGTTCAACCAGCGGTCCCGTGTCGTACCGCACGATCAGATACTGCAGCACCGCCACCGTCATGTCGACCGTGGCCAACGATAGGGTGAATGTGTGCTCGGTGGACAGTTTTTGCAGTGCGTTAAAACTGCTCAACATACGCTTCATGAACGCGAGCGGAGGCACTGAGTCGGGCCACGGTAGTTCGTACTCGGTCGCAAGCCGGAAGATGATCTGTGCGGCACGGCCCTGGAACAGCGGTGCGATCGCAGCACTGACCTTGCCCGATCGGTCCAGATGGTCGAGTGCACGGCGAATCAAGCGCAGGGCCTGTTCAAGCTCCCGGCGAGAAGCGTAGTAAACGGCGAGACCGAGATATAGATTAAGCAGCTGAAACCTGCGATTATCCGGCACATCGTCCAGACCGGTTTCCGGAGGGTGCAGCAGCAAACTTTTCGCCCGGTTTGCTAAACTCTCCAACGATGCCAGCGCTTCCCCCACATGTTTTGGGGAGATTTTTTTGTGCAACTTTTTTAGCTGGGCATCCGCCAGCTGGTGTTGTTCGAGCAGAAAGCCCAACGAAGCGCATTGATCGAGCGGACGTACATCGTGTCGTTGGGAGACGAGCAGCAAGTTTAGCAGCTGCAACTCAACCGCCCGGTGAGGCTGATAGTTCAGATGGTACAGACGTGCCACGTTGTCCAGTATGCTCGATATCTGGGCAATCGACGGTAGTACCCATAGCGAGCGGAATTGATCCTCTGCCAACGCCACCAGAAGCTCGCCGTAATGCTTTCGGATCGCTTCCATCCGTCGCTTGAGTGGTCCCTCGCGATCGAGCCGATTCTCGAGCATTATCTCATCGATGTGACCACTCCGCATTTGATCCACCTTGAACGGTATCTCCCGCAACCGGTTAAGGGTGGTTCGACTTGCTAAGCTGAACGTGTGGTAACTGATGATCGCTTGGGCCGCAGCGAGTTTAACACGTTCCAGCGCATTGGTCGGTTGGAACGAGCCCAAAGCCCTCGACAGCGTATCCATCATCGATTCGGGCAGCTTCCCTGCATCGCTTTCGCTGAATCCGTGCAGTGCCATCCCGAACGCGAGACAATTTTCACCAACATCGCCCACCTTTGCCAGCTCGCGCATGTACTCCCACACTGGCAGCGTGTTGGAGGTTTTGTACTTCGTTACCAGGGCCATTTCCTCGGCGAGGATGGTAAACTTTTCCGCCCGTGACGGAGTACAGTCGAACGTGAAGCCGTGCCGATCGTAGGCTGGATGATCGTACAGCTGCAGCAGGGTGAGCGATCGGATCGGATCCGTTTCCGGTGCATTTATCTGGTAGGACATGATCGATCGCACGATCGAGCTGATCGTCGCCGTGTGTTCCTCGCTCGAGCCGGACGCTTCACGGAGCGTGATTAGTAGCTTGAGCAGTCGAATACTAACGTTTGGCCAGCAGGAAGGGCTCGCGAAAGATCGATCAGCGTACGCGTTCTCTAGCAATCGGACCAGATGCAGGTCGGACAGGAACTCGAACCGGTAACGATTTTGGACGGATACGATCAACTTCAGGATGCGTACGATATCTTCCACTTCCTCGGTCGCTGCTTGGTCTTCCTCTCGGAGGAGCGTGAGTGCGTACTTTAGCCAGGAGATGCTGTACCGCATGGTTGTATCGATAAGCGACTGCTTTCGCTCACAGCTCAGCTCCTCGAGCAGCGCCAGTTTGCGCTTGATCAGCTCACACCCGCGACCAATCGAGTAGGACAGCTTGTTCCGTTCGTTCCGTTGCTCTGCAGCGTTCCGTGCCTGCACGATGCTCAAATGCATCAGTATGCTCAGCAGCTTATCGGCCAAATGACGCCGGGAGCTCGTGCACAGCCGGCACAGCTCTGGCACCGTGTCCGATGGGCATTGGCGCACAAAGTGCATCAGTGCTTCACACAGCCCGATTGCTGCGTGTGAAACGGTCAACGACAGTTCCTGCGGTAACCGGTACAGGAATGGAATGGCTTGGCAAGTGAGAAATATAGCTATCCGTACCACCAGCTGATGCGATGGAAAGGTCGAGTGAACTGCCCGCACACGTTTGGTAATGCTTTCGATCTGTGCCTCCGCTGGCGTTGGTTGTTTCACGAGCTCCACTAGCATGCTTATCAGCTGGTAACAGCTAGCGTACGGTTCACTCCGGACGCCCTCGAAAAGGGTGAGGAAGCCGGCAAACTTACAATAATCGGCACTTTCCCCACCGGCACAGCCGAGAATGGTCTCGACGTACCCGACACTATCGCCCAGCAAGCTGATCAGTTCCGGTTCGCTCGGCTGAACGACCGTCAGCATAGTGTCCATGATGGTTGCGTACAGTTGTTCGGCTTTGGCGCGACTCACCGGAAACAATCGGCGCAGTATGGCCATTTCATTGTCGAACACTTCACGGAAAAGGGCCAACGCTGGCTCCCGGATTCCATCCGCCGGCGGTGCACTGTTTGCCTCATGTGCAAGCAGCTTGCGTTGCATTTCGATGAGTAAATCGGCACCTTCCTCCATAAGGTCGGTCGTTTCTTTTGCTTCATGTGCCGTCTTCAGTACGACACGCTTTACCCGCACAAACAGATCTACCTGATCGTCGGCAATAGGAAACCGATGCATTAACCGTGCAATGTACAGCTTCGTGCGGCGGTTGGTATCTTTCCGGTTGAGCGCCACAAACGCGTTGTACAGCCGTACCACCAGGAAACATCGTGTGGCACTTTCCGCCTGATGGCAAACGTTGAGGTATTCTTCCAACAGTTCGAGGCAAGCCTTGGTTGCCGGAACGGGTTCGAGATCACGGTCGTCCTTCAAAGCGACCCAGTCCAATAGCTCTTTTACGAGATGGGCCACACACAGCTTGTAGTTGGGTTCGGTCGCTAATCCATTCAAACAACGCTGCGTCTCTTTGAGCGCACGCAGCAACGATTTGGAATCGCTAGACAGCTGCACCTCTCGCCGTACCTTGAGGAGCTGCTCTTTGAAAGCCGTTCCGGAAGACATAGTGCAGGATCATGTGTGTTTGTGTGTTTTCCGAATAGCGGCCACTGTTCTGTAAATAATGAAAGGGGAATGAATTTTACGTCTTTCAGCTGGCTTGAGCCCTGGCATCGCAGCAAAATGGCGCGCTTGTGTTGCGGTTTCGTTTGTTTAGCTTTACTTACGCTGCCGTATCACTGTTTCACAGAAGACTTCGGTAACATTCAAGTGCGGTAATTAGGTGTATAATACGAGTAGCAAAATATACTTTCAATGCCAATTTTCGATTAAATTTTACTGACCTCAGTCAGAGCGCGTTGTTGTGCGAAGGAAACCGTCGTTTGCTTTTGTCAGTTGCATTTCGTCTTCTTCAAAGGCCTGTTGCCGCTGCTGCCTGCTTCGTATTTTGATCACAGTGTGTGACAAAATTGTGACAGCTTGTTGAACATTGTTTTGGATGGAAATGTTGAGAGGCTTTTTATAAAGCTACATATAAAAAACTGTTTCATACTTTAAAAAACAGAATTGTTCGATTAAAATATGTAAAATTTTATTAATTACCCTCCACATAACTGAATACCTCAAAAATCGGATAAAAAATTAATTGAAATATTTTTTTTAGTTCTTTAATTCAACATGATCCCTGCAGCGAACGAACCCTGTACAATCAAAAAGGCACAAACTCAAAAAGGCCTTTCGCGCAAACGTCAAATTTTGAAAAAACGAATTATCTTCAAGCAAAAGAGTAGAAAAGAAAACAAAGCAAATAGCAGCGATCACAATTATCTTTGTTGTTTCTCGTAGAACGGTTGCGCATCGTCCCACCCGATATAATGCATTTTTGCATCGAAAGGATGCATCTACGCATCACGCAAGATTAGTTGAGAGTAATAGTTTGTGGTAGAGAAGTAAAGTTAAAAGTGAGCTGAAAAGCGTCGTTCCGCCGGGCACGATCGCAACCTAACCTCACAACCAACAACACACACAAGTAGCGCTCGACGCAATCTCCCAATAGTGTTGTGTGTACCGCCGAGCACAGCGTCCAAACGGATTCGATCACCTATAATTTGTGAAATACATCTTCCGGGGGTGTACGGTTACGGGTTAAATTTTCCCGCACATTGGGAAATTATACTAGAAAGAGAGAAAGAGAAGGAGTAAGAGTAAACGGTTGAGACGAGGCATTGCCGTTGATGTAGTGTAGTGAACCTTCGCCAACAAATCTGTGCTAGTGCGGCCAATCTCGAAAATGAAGTCTCCCCTTCCCTTACCGGAGCTATTCGATGAGGACGAATTTTCGTTCACATTCAAAAAGGTATATTATACATATTCAACGTAACATCTTTGCGCAACTTAAGTCACTGTGCGGCTTTCCCTTTTTCGTTGCAGCCCCACGGACTGAATGATGCGTTTCATAGGCGTCGACCACCGAAGCTAATGCATCCGCTGAACCGCAGCATCAACGCATCGATGGCCAATGCTATCTCGTTCACGGAGGATAATCGGGCGGAACTGAGTGCGCTTTACAACCGGTACAAACCGGAAACGTACTACGAGCAGTGCTTCGAACAGCTGACAAAGGTGGGCGAAGGTTCGTTCGGGGAGGTGTTTAAGGTGCGCAGCCGAACCGATGGTCGGCTGTACGCGGTGAAGAAGTCCAAAACCTACTTCCGCAGCACGCAGTGCCGAGAGATGTGCCTGGAGGAGGTACGCCGGTATGAGCAGTTTTCCGATCATGAGAATTGCGTGAAGCTGTACCAGGCCTGGGAGCAGGACGATCGGCTCTACATGCAGATGGAGCTGTGCCGCGAAAACCTGGAAGTGTATGCACGGGAACAGCAAAAGCTGCCGGACGAGCGGATTTGGTCGATCATGCTGGATCTGTTGCTGGCGCTGAAAAGCTTGCACGATCGCAACCTCATCCATCTGGACATTAAGCTAGATAACATTCTCGTCACGGACGATGGGACGTGCAAGCTGGCCGACTTTGGCATCGTGTTTGATCTCAGCAAAAGCAATCCCCGGTACGCAACCGAGGGTGACTCGCGCTACATGGCCCCGGAACTGATGGAGGGCACGTACACGAAGGCGGCCGATATCTTTAGCCTCGGCATAGCTACGCTCGAGCTGGCCAGTAATTTGGAGCTACCGGCAAACGGGCGATTGTGGCAGCGGCTGCGCAGCGGTCAACCACTGCCCGAGAATCTGGCGTGCAATATTTCCGCCCCACTGAGGGATATCATTCATAGCATGATAAATCCGGTCCCGGGCGAACGACCCACGGTCGATATGCTGCTGAAGCATCCGATCGTGCTGAAGCTGTACGAAGCGCGAAGGCGACGGCGTGTATTCGAGCGATCAAAATCCTACCTTTACCGGAAGCTTTCCAGCCTAAGTGGATTTTTCCTGCTTGCGGTCATGTGGCTGGTTGCGTGCTTTCGACTGCAGCACCGCAAAGAAACATCCCCGCGGGGAATGGTGTCGAAACAGGCCCCAAAAGTTGATAGCCGATCCGCGCATCCGCCCGTGGACAATTGTTCGCGTAGGGCGGCTGCTGGCAATTCGTTCAGTGCGTCACGACTGCTGGACCAGAGCTGCAGCCTGCTGGCGGACGACGACGAAGACGACGATCGATTAAACGGGACGGGTTTTGAAAGCAGCGCTTGTACCGCTAACGACGGCGATGATACGGCCGACTGTGATCGTACCGCGGAATCGCATGAGAATGACAGCGTCCAAATAACGCCAACGCTGAACAACTCCATGCCACCAACCCGCACACCAACCGTTCGGATCGTCAACTCAACGCCCCTGAACCACGATCATCTGCATCAGCACCACCTGCAGCCGCAGTATCACCCTTATTCACATTCCGGGCATGCCGGTTCGCGGCACACGAGCCGCGTGTTCTGCTCGCCATTTCGCATTTTATGGTATGTTCCCGCGAGTAGCTAACTTTGTAAACGCATGTTACTTATTAGCCATTTTATCATTGAATTCCCACCCATCCGGTACAGGTTCGAGGACGACGCGGACGATCTGGCGATATTGAAAGATTCCCACCGAAATCCGCGAAGGATTTCCTCCTCCAGCTGCTCGCCTGGCGGTACAAAGCCGACCACGCCGTCGTCAGCTCCGCTCAACGATAGTGATAACGATTTTCGTCCCCTTGGATCACCATCGCACCACGACCGGAGTGAAGAAAAATTGCCGGGCAATAGTAGTTTGGATGCCACTGCTGCAACATCCCTCTGCGGTGGCAGCCAGCAATCGATCACCAGCACTCCAAACAGTTCCTTATTTAAAACGATGCGAACAAGCGCGATGGCCATGAACGGGCCAGCTGCGGCTTCTTCATCCGCCTGTGATAACTCATTGTCTGCCACCGAGGGAGGAGGGTATTCGTCGTTTCTTACGAAGAAAAAGCTAAAATTTAAAACGGAAGACGATGATTCCGATTGACGGATCATTTGGATCGCGCGCTATACGATTACAAACAAGTCGCAGGGTAAGTGGAAACGGTGCGTAAACAACGCAGTACAGAATGGACATTAATTGGTCGATTTTTTTTTTACAGATTGGCATCATAACACACTACGATTAAGTTGCATCTAATCAAGAAACGGATCTCAGTGCTTAGCGGCCTTGGGGGCGGGTTTTTGCAACGGTAACCAAAAGAAATAGCTCTCTTTGCTTCTTCTTCATCTCTCACCAGTCAGTTAATTCGAGTCATTTTCAGAGAATGTTGTTTTTTATGTGCGTGTGAAGATGTGTGTTTTTTAAATGAGCAAATAACGTTCCGGGTCCGATGATGTGTAAGATGAAAAGAAGGACGTTTTAAAACTAAAATCCTGTAACAATCTATGCAAAAGAAAACGATTGCACTAGAGTGCAAGTGCACTATCCTTAGCAAAAACAAACAAACAAACAAAAAAACACGCAATTGGGCGTTAATCCAATGTGATATATGAAAGGTAAAAAAGCACTCTATCTCTCTTCAAACACGTGCGTGTATGCGTGTCCCTGGTATCGTGTAAAGTATCCTAGTAACAAAACACTACCGGGATTAGGTAGAAAAAACAAGAAACAATCTAGTAGCCCAGGCAGAGGCAACAAAGTTAGGCTAGTGGCGTGCAGAAAACGTACAAGAAAACGCTTGTACAGGAATATTAGTATAAGCCTGTGTATTAGCTTATATTATGCGACGTGATTTAGCATAAAGGGTGTGGATAGAGTACACGAGGCGGAATAAGGAAACAGTTTTCCGAATTGCTCTCGGAAAACCAGTTTACGTGTGCTTTTGTGAGTGTGCGTGTGTGTGGTGTGGTATGAATAAAGTCTGTCAATACTTCAAAAAGCAATTAATATCGTAGTAACCATCGAAACATGTCTAGACAACGAAAGATTGTTTTTTCTTTTTATTTTTAAATTTATCTTTACGCACTACATACACAACAAAATATTCCAAAATATGATAAAAACATCAGCACCGACTGCATCCCCCACCCACAAACATCCGCACCCTACTATGCGGTTAGCTCCTTGATGACGGCACCCGCAATGACCAGTCGCTGAATCTCGGACGTGCCTTCATATATTTCCGTTATTCTCGCATCTCGGTAGTGCCGCTCGGCCGGCATGTCCGACACGTATCCCATGCCACCGAGCACTTGTATCGCTTGATGTGCACAGTAGGTGGCCGCCTCCGATGCGGCCAGCTTAGCCTGGGCCGCTTCCTTCGTAAACGGTTTGCTGCTGTCCTTCAGCCACGCAGCCCGCCAGGTAAGTAAGCGGGCCGCCTCGAGCCTGGTCGCCATATCGGCCAGCTTGGTCTGGATGGCCTGCAGTTTCGCGATGGGTTTGCCGAATGCGATGCGCTTGTTGGCATAATCGACGGCACATTCGAGCGATGCTTGCGCAATACCCAGCGCTTGGCTTGCGATTCCTATCCGGCCAGCGTCGAGTGTTTGCATCGCGATCTTGAACCCGAAGCCCGGCTCACCGAGCAAGTTTTCCTTCGGGATGGCGCAATCTTCGAAGATGAGCGAGCAGGTCGATGAACCGCGTATGCCCAGCTTGTCCTCCTTCTTGCCCAACGAAAAGCCGGGCGTGCCCTTCGGCACGATGAACGCCGAAATGCCCTTGTGTTTGAGCGATTTGTCTGTGGTGGCAAATACGACGGCCGCACCAGCCTCGTACCCGTTCGTGATCCAGCACTTCGTACCGTTCAGCACCCAGTGATCGCCCTTAAGCGTTGCCGTGGTTGATGCGGCACCCGCATCCGACCCATTACCCGGCTCGGACAGCGCGAAACAGCCTACGCGCGAACCGTCCGTATAGTCGACGACGTATTTTTGTTTTTGCTCCTCGTTACCAAAATGTGTTAGCGGTCCCAAGTACAGCGAATTGTTCACCGACATGATAACACCCGCC
Source organism: Anopheles stephensi (assembly GCF_013141755.1). Classification (NCBI taxonomy): domain Eukaryota; kingdom Metazoa; phylum Arthropoda; class Insecta; order Diptera; family Culicidae; genus Anopheles; species Anopheles stephensi. The sequence goes on along the minus strand of NC_050202.1, from coordinate 61,263,713 downwards.
GAGGCACATCCGCGTGATATTTCTTCCATTGCGATGGCGTACGCGAGGTAGTCCAGTCCGGTGCCACCGTAATCTTCCTTCACCGACACCGCCATCAGCCCCAGCTCGCCCATCTTGCGTATCTGTTCCGCCGGATACAGGTGCTCCCGATCGAACCGGGCCGCATTCGGGACCAGCTCATTGTCTGCAAAGTCACGGCACGTTTTCTGCAACATCTGATGCGTGTCCGGTAGGGCGGATAAGCTGGCTATCGAACGTGAACGTAGCGAACTGCCGCTTACACGGTATCCTGCAAAAAAATAGGAGACATTAAACCGGTCCGTCCAAAGGTCATGGTCCAGATGATGTTTTGATTGTGAGATGCTGAGAGTTGGGCATCCAGCATTCATCCGAAATGGATTTGTTCCACTTACCCATTCTAGAAGCTACACGAAGAGCGAACATCTTGGTGGCAGTGTAGAGGTAGTTTGCGGTTGCACTTTCTACTTAATAAATGAGATTTAGTCGTGGTAAAAATGCAAATCAGGTAAATGTTGGAACGGACAGAGGACTTTGATCACCAAGTCCGCGATTGTTTTGATTCCCTTCGCAAACTGCAGTAATCTGTCAATTGGAAATGCAACTGGTTTACTGCAGTTTCAAATTCGCTTCAATTCAATTGTTGATAAAGTAACCGCTTAATCTTAAACATGCAGCACGTGGTCTATCTAGCTAATACTTCAACAACAACTTTTGTAAAACACTCTAATTTGAATTTATTTGCAACTTAACATATTTTTTGAACCAATCAAATCCTATCGCATTTGTTGCTTCTCTGACTTGGAAGAACTGCTACTGCTACCACAGTCCGAACATTGAACAACGCTCTGGGCTATGAATTCGATCAACGTCCGCGTCGGCCGACCGGCCATACCACGCCGGATGTACGGGAAATCTGTCCCTTTCGTTTTCATCACGTTTAGCGCATCGATGTGCATCCATTTGCCGCACGGCAGGAACTCGCGCAAGAATGCGGCCGCCTTGCAACTGTTCGCACCCTCTCCCTGCCCAATGTTCTGCACATCCACGTGATCTGCGGAACAGATTTGCTGCGTGTAGTAATCCCACAGTGGCAGCCGCCACACACGATCGCCAGTGTGAATGCTGGCGTTCTGCATTCGCTGCCAAAGGTCTTCCGAGTTTGTAAATACAGCAGCGCACACCTTTCCGAATGACTCAATCGTTGCCTTGGAGATGGTCGACACGTCCACGATGTACTTCGGACCGAAATGTTCGGCGTATAGCAGGGCATCCACTAGCGCCAAAGGTGCCTCATTGCTCGTCTTCACAATCTCAATGCTCTTTCCATTCTTAACCGTAATCACATCGCCCGGTTTCATCGCGTTACATCCAATCATGTTTTCACACAGTGGAATCAACGCGCGTATGTTTACGGGGAGCTTCAGTGCCGCAATTGCTCGACTGGCTGCAACGACACATGCTGCACCGGTCATATCCGCCCGCATATCCGTCAGCGCTTCCAGCTGCTTCAGACAGATGCCACCACTGTCGAAAGTGTTGCCCTGGCCGATCAATATAATTGGCCGCTCCTTCGTGTCCGTTCCGTAGTAGCTAAGCTCGAGGAAAATCGGAGGCTCGCACGAACCCTTCGCCACGGTCAGGAAGGAAGTCATCTCCTCATTCTCCGCCCATCCACGTACCTTCACCTCCACATTCACGCCCGAGTTGCACAGTATCTGGACAACATTTTGCGCGAACGTGGTCGGGGTCATCAAATTCGACGGTGTTTCCTGCAGCTGGCGGGCAAGATTTTGTGCCTCGGCCTTCGCCAACCCAATGCGCCACCCATTAGAATCGCACGGCAGCTCGGGCTCGTAGTACAGCTGCAGCTGTGGCACGAATTTTCGTTGGTCCGGACTTCGCAGCTCCTGATTTACCCACAGTCCCATATGTGCCCCTTCGGCAGCCGACTCGGCATGGCCAAAATCTTCCACATAGATGCGACTGGTTTCCAGCTGCTGCAGCTCCTGGCAACCACGGGCAGCTGCTATGCGGATCGCTTCCTTGGATATGTCCATCTTCTCGACATCATCGTAACCAAGACACTCGCTACCAAGACCACAAACGGCCACGGCAGAATAGGTAGGCTCCAGGTTGTACAAAATACGGACCTCTCCCCGCTTGGGCATAGGGCCGGCCAGTCGCAGTAGCTCCAGCAGTCGTCCACTGGTGTACGACTGAAAACGGCAATGTGACCAGGTATTGCGAAAAACAAAAATCAGTTTTGCCTGTTTTACAGCTTTGCCCCCAAAACCAGCTTACCTCATTGAATTTGGCCGCCGTCGGCGTTAGTACGCCAATGTCCAGCCGATCATTTTCGTCTGCATACACACCCAGCACGAGACCACGAGAGGCGGGATTCGAACATTGTTCCGTAAGTTTAGCTTTATGCTGTACGAACCGAGATGCTTGATACTGAAGCGATTTTAAGGACGATGGCCGTATAATTTGTCTCAGCGCGCCAAACGACATTTTTCTCCTGTGCTCCTTCTTTTTTCGGGTTGAATACGGGTAGAAAAAGTTCGACCAAAAGTGGTTCCAAAGAGTTACGGTCCGATCTCTACGAAAGACTGAAGTCAAATGTTTGAAGCCTGATGGAATTCCTGTTCAACACTGGTTTGCCCAAAGTGTACTTTGATGCTTTTAGGGAATGCTCCTGAAACATGCTCGGTCGGTTCGGTTAATGTTGAACTCAGCTATAAGTTTTAAACTCTCAAAAAAGGCCACAATTATCGTATTTGCAAAGCTATTTCAATCGTTTTGCAAAAATTCCGCCAAAAAGCAAAACCCCACCGAATGGACCAGCGCATTTCATACAGCTCGTGTTTGTCCGTAACACTTCAACCCGTTAGTATAGTCCGCACACCATCATAGCCGAACTGTCAGTTGCTCGGCTGTGTGAAAAAAGGGCAGAAAGCACAGCAATACGAAGAGGAAAGGCACTTTTGGGAAGTGTTTTTGTTGCCATTCCACCCACAGGGAACACAGCAGCATCTGCGTGGAAAAAATCGATAAATTTATTTGTAAATACAGTGCAACGACGGCTAGTGGTGCGTGTGTTTAGTGAATCATTCCACTGCAGTTTGCAGTTCGGAATCACGGGAATCGAGTCAAGCCTGTTGGCCTGCTACTACGTCGGACGATGGGTTGCGCGAGGAATGTGTGATTGCTACTGGAAAGTCGTAAAATTTATAATCCATCGATATACGGTGGAATTTCATGCAGCCAGGCAGTTGTGTGTTCGGTGTACGAAAACCCCCGTGTTGAGTGTGTGATAAAATGTGGCCTTGGTCCGCAGCACCACCCACAAGTTTGATAGAATTTGTGAAATCGTCGTAAGCGGGCGTTACTGCTCAAGGAAAGGAAAGAAAGAAAAAAACAACAAAACGATAGTGCATATAGTAAGTGCGCCGTAGCGCTTGCATGTGAAGGTGCAATGAAATTTGTGGTTCGTGATTGATCCGTTTGTTGCAATATCGGCGAAGAAACAGGCGACCTTCGTTGCATAAGGCAAAAGGAAAAGGTTACCTACCGCCTACTGCGATAAAACACCCAGCCAGATCGTCGCGGAAAGTTTATGCTAACGTATACAACGGAGGAAGCATTCTTTTTGCGCACCTTGTTTGCGAAGGTTGTTGGCTTTCACCGGAGAACTCACAGACGGGCAAAAGCGGACAGCGATCCGAGATGAGCTGATAAAGGCCTGCTGTGTTTGTTTATGATAATGTAAGTAAAATTATTGCAAATTTTCCAAGCCAACGTGCGATTTATACTTGTAGTGAGCGCAACCAGAAAGTGGACGAATTGTGCATTTGACCAACAAGAGCTGTAAATGTTACACAAACACACACAAGATTGCTGATATGACGGGGAAGATAAAGCGTAGCAGATAAGGTGCTCAATAGAATGGGAAACATCGGAATTCTACGCCACCGAAGAATGTGTCATTCTAGCTCGCTTAATAGCGCGGAAAGTGTAAAAGTAAACTTTCCCTTTTCGAGCATCCACTTGATTGCAATTTCGATGACATCAGTGTGTCCACTGGTTTGTAGTGGCATGAGAATAATCGTGTCCACATATAGTATCAATTTTAATGCTTTGACTGCTTCTTTCCGAGCAGTGACTGCCTGTACCTGCAGGAAGGCGGCAATTCAAGGCCTTTCCATTTTACACATTCCGCCCCATGAAGCTGAAGATGGGCTTAAAATAAAAAGAAGGAAGGCATTTGGAATGGTCGCAGAGAAAACACGTCTTAGACGAAACAATACCAACAAGCAACGTACAGAGAGTTCGTATGATTGCGCACCGATGGAACGGGTCCAACGGGTGACAAACGAGCGCGATGCAGCACACACGGCTTAACGCGGCGCACGGTGCGGGTGTGTGACTGTGTGATCGCGACACTTCCCAACAATGAGCGCGACAGTACGACCAAGAGGCGGGAATGGTGCGCGTGAGGTGGTGTACTATGTAAATACAAAACTTACCATTCCGCCCTCCCCCGGGAAGTACAACCCGCACCCGCTGTGCAACACCTCGATCAGGGACGGGGCGTACATACCAGACCGTCAGCAGCATGTTTGCTTTTTTAGTTCGCGCCGTCCGTGCTGGACTGACCAAATATAACCGGCTACATTCACTCGCACAAAAACACACCCGGTTCGGTGTCTCTGGCTCTCGGTCTTCCCTTCGGTGGTTTGTAGGGCAAAACAAAAAGCATGTCTCTCCACATATTGCAACAGTCCTGCAATCGTCCGTCAATTCGGCTTGCTTCGAGATTGATTTGCATAATGTAAGCGCTGGCCCAAAACAATGCTGGGCCACTTGTTGGGGAACGTGAGGGAAGAGAGGTGGCTATTTGCTGCCAAAAGAGAGTTCGGAAATGTGACAATTTTGTGTGACGGAGATAGGTCAACAAAAGAGGTTTTTTTAATCATAACGCTCTAACTTAAGCCGGAGGTTTACAAACTTTTCGGTGCAGTGAATTATTTTACACTGCTTTTCGGTACAATTGTATATACTTTGCTACTAAATTTAACCCATTATTTATCACGTTGCAAATTTTTGCAGCATTGTACAATTTTCTGTACCTAAGTTATCATGTAAGTAAACATTTTTGTCACAAGGAAACATCGTAAGACTTTTACACTTATTCAGAACAATTCAATCACGAACAATCAGATCAGATCAGAACAATAATATGACGATTTGATGTGAAAAAATTGTGTATATTGAGTATTTATTTGCACAACATTCAATTATCGTGTAGTTGGCTTGGTGATCGAGGCAATAGCAGCGGCCATCTTCACAGACCAGGCCCGGGTATCAAACCCCGTCTGAGCTGGGCTCAACGGACTTCACTATCTTGCTACAATTGCTAAAGAGCAATTGGCCCCCCAAAATTGGTGCCCTAATGACTAATTGGCGACCATTAAAAATTGAAACGTTAGGTCAAAAGTTGATGAGTGACAGACGATAAATGTCGACTGCTCAAAATTGTGCTCAAAATTCAATATCAGTAAATAATAATCTATCCAATGATTAACGCTTTTAGAACTAGTGAAAAGTACTTAAATACTTTTTTTTCTTTTCCACTAAGTAAGGATCTCCAGGATCTTCATTATCCTCGTAATAAAAATGGTCTAATGTAGTGCAATTACCAGGAAATTAGGACAATTTCTATCTACTGGAAAGTGTCTCTATCTTTTCATCATAAACATAAGTTCCTTGAGGACCTCAGGAAGCTAATCATCACTTGTAGTTTTGTTGTTAAAATAAGCATCCTACAGTAACGTGCATGTCCTTTTAATCGTGTGTTTTATATATGCAGATACAATTTGTTCCAACTACGGCAAACTTGGGGAACTGCGTTTGAAACATTGTTATTTCTTTCAGGCTATACCTAAGCGAAAAAGTGGGACATGGTGAAGCACCAGCTTTCCACTGGCCATAAATAAGCCAATTCTTCTCCTTCTTCCTTGGCACTACAACCTCGAGAGGTCTCGGCCTGCCATTTCTAGCTTTCTGTGACTAGATTTTACCCATAGCAAAGTAGTCAGTCCTGCATACGGGGAGGCGGTCTGGATGGAATTTGAACCACGCATCCTGCCGTGTGAAGACCGGCGCCGGTGTCGCCTCGGCCACCGGGGACCGCCCGATAGCCAATTAGAATTTGCAAAATCTTATTCCTTCTTTAGAATAGCGCGAACATGAAATCGAACCTTGATCACCCGGACAGCCTTGTAACATGTAGGCAAAATCGTTTGGGACGTTGTGGTTTAATTGTTCCAGAATTTCAGAACTTCCACCCAATGGTCCCTGATGGATCAGGGCAAGGACTGTTCATTAAAGAATCCAAGAAACTCAGACCGAGCTTTTGCATCTAATGAGAAAAAACACATCTTTATAATGTCCAAAAGTACTTGATATCTCTATGAACTTTACCAACTTTTCTACTAGGAACTACAGAGGATCAACTTATTGGTAAGGCTTCGAAAGAGCTAAAAAAGTGCGAAGAATTCCTTTTCGATCTTCTAATGGCCTATATTTTATTTATTTTGTTGGGAATAAGATTAGGAAAAAAAGTTATTCGTTCAAATGAGTTCTAACGTTTTTCTTGAGGTCTTAAAACAGTACAATTCACACTCAATCTTCTCAAGAGACCTGCCTGTAACTATCACGCAAGTATGCCATCCACCTACTTGACATACATGTTTTAGGTCGAAGTCATTGTTGCTTACGTTCAGATTACAACGGTTCAAGTGATTTGTGCCGCAGACAATCCCCAAGTACATGGGCCAAAACAGTGAATCACTGATATCACGCGGCGATAGTGGTGAGACATAGTGGGATAAGATCACGCACATGCTCCCTCTAAACGTTCCTATTTTTTGTTGTTTGCATTTTGCAATTGCGATAAAAGTGTTATGTTCCCTTTTTGACTAAGGAGTGGAGTGATCGGTTGAATAATAGTAAGCTGGAAGTCGGCCCATCCTACCGATGGAATCGCCGAGCAGTGTGGTAGCAACGATTCCGAGAGGCATTTTGGAACACACAAAATTCCAATCGATTCTAAAAAGGCGTTGTTACCTCGCTCGATAGTGTTTTGCCACAATTGAAATAACCTTCGACTGGACTAAATGTGTATTTACCACCATTCCGCAATAGCAATGCATCAGCCGCGACGAAGACGGCTTCGTCCGCACCCTGTCCGTTGGTTCGAACCTCACAATCGAGTAGTTACAATTAATTAATTTACCACCACGAGCACCGGAAACCACCGGGCGGGTTGATGGTGGGCCGATAGGGACGGGGAGGATCGCGATCGCACTTGTGGGTGGATGCGTGATGTTCGCTGGGCGAAGCAACTCCAACCTGGGTGTGCGTTTTTTACATACGGACGGACGTATTTCCAATTTTGCACTTGTTTTTCTGTCACTTGAAGCTGTTGCTTGGGAGGGTGGGGTGTTTTGTTAGCGTTGTTCGCCGAGGAGGTCTTTTTATAGCGAGCGAGCGAGAGAAGACAGGGGTGAGTTATGCTAATTTTACCCGGTCGGCATTTGTTTCCCTTTGTAACCGGGATGCCACTACTTCGATACGAATCGAGAGACACGATCTTGCAAGTTGTTGATCACTTAATACACCTCTAACCACGTGGCAAAAGGATCTAAGATTTGTCGAAACGGGCTGTCTACTTTCGGGAAGTTGTGTCACCGTATCGGCAGAAAGTTGGTTACCAACGGTTTTACAATCACCAGAGGGAAAGGGCCGGATCTTAAGCCATGCAAGGGCGTGTGTGTGCGTGTAACTACGGTAAGATTCGTCCACTTGACTGCGTTCCGTTACTTGAAGATGGTGGAAGCTCTTGGAATTTGCGCATCGTTGCCCCAGGGGAAGAAGCCGGTAGACGAACGATTAGAAATGGTCCCAAAAGAGCGAAGAAATGGATTGACTTGGAACGGTTGGGTTGCTGTTGGTGGAAAAGCATCGCCAACGCCATCACACTCAACTAAGTCGCCCATCCCCCCCAGGCAGTCGTTAGGTTTTGTGCGAATAATTAGGGCACGCTCTTGCTCGTCCGGCTCCGGTATGTGTTAAATCGATTGTGAACAATTCCGATACACCGTGTGAGCGAGCCCACAGTGGTTGATGAGTTTTTCGCCTTTTTGGCAATGTGGAAAATCGTTCGGTCGTGTTACATTTGGTTGAGTTTTGAAGATTTGTATGTATGCATTTCGTATCTGCATGAGTGCTCAAAGTCATTGGAGGTAAAGTGGCCTCTATCGCCGAGGTCCGACCGCCTCTATCGCCTCGGCCACCGGACCGCCGGTAATATTTCTACTCCAAGAAATACTCATCAGCATCAGAGCAAAAGCACATTATTATCTGCAAATAACACTTCGACATTTTTGATATAAAATTGATAAATAAAAATCAGTGGTGTGCAATAATAAATTGAGAGGAAGATAGTTACAGGTCACCGTTGGCCCAATGGTCCCAGTTTCTAACTTAGGTTTGATATTTGGAAAAGATGCAAATGATATGACACACACTGTTATACTGCTTAAGGCTTCAATTTTACGGCAAAACGGGTCCGGAACTCTTGCATTGCCTGGTGTAGAGGTAAATGTTTACCCAGCGTCTTCCACTGCCATCGTGCACAACATCGTTTCCCTTCGTAGTGGGGCTGCGATGTGTGTGTGTTACATCCTATTCGCCCAAAATTGCATCGCAGCAATTCCAAACGATCGTTCGCCCGTTCCACTTTTGATTTCTCAAGTCAATCACACTAAACGAATGAACCCTTTCCACACACACACACACACATACACAAGAAAAAGGGTTCCGTTTGCATAAGCCTACGAGAGCTAGCTTTGGTGCCAGGGATGTCTTGAGTCCGGCTGCTCGGAAGGTAGGTAGGTAGGTAGGTAGGTAGGCGGCCACCAATTGAAACTAATGAACTTTATGCGAGATGACGAGATGATTGAACACTTTTCTTGTAGCTTTGTTTTTAAGTGCGTGTTCGGATTGTTTCATGGACCAGTCAGTCGGCAAAGTAAACGAAGCGCGACTAATCGCACTCATTGTTAAGATGTAGGGATCCGGTCTCTGAAGATATAGAGCTGATCCACGAAGCTGTACCTTCTGTACCATTTCCAGGATTATTTTAAAATAAGAAGACTCCTTATTTCGTACACTACATTCAGTCTTAACAATCGGAGGAACCACGCGATCTTGCCGTACCGGATGTGTGTCATCGTTGGGGGAAGAACACTTCAAACCGCTCAGTACGCTATTTCCAAGGGTACAAATGACCCTAGAATTCGAATCGTACGGATGATTCTAAAGCATCGCTCTCCCCTACTGCAGTGCTGCTGCATGTAGACACGCGTTGTCCCGCCAAAGTGTTCCTTGTGGTTGGTTGGGAGTACCTAATTGGAGCGTTTATATTTAGAGCACGTTCACTGTTACGCGGCCATGTTCCTGGCCTAGCGCAATGTCTAGTTTTCGCCAACTCGATTGCTACTCGATACTCAGGAAATCTATTTCCTCCCAAACCCCTACTGCACCACGGGCGGATATTTCCATTCTACCGGTGAGGAGATGCATAGAATGTTCCCTCCCAAAAAACCACAACCTACGACACCGCCAGTGCGCGCTATTTGTAGGTCCCAAAATAAAAATTGTTCCTGTTGAAAGAGACGGGTTTTCCCTCACACGAAACGATCGATGCGTAAGATCGATTCCTGAATACCTATTCCACAAATGCAGCGGTAGTGCAGTAAGTGCAGCTGAGCGAACAACACTCAAAATCACAGTTTTACGCTTCCAAAACCGGGCTTACCAAAAGTTGAGGGCCAAGAGTTTGGTACAGTTTCTGGGTAAGACATCTGGGTAACATCCCCGTAACCGACGGGAGAGCATTTCGCTGAGTTTTACTTTCATTCGCCATAGCTGTGGGCAGATGGAGGCAAACTTTCACCTCAAATCGTGCTGAGCTTGGAAAATGCGTGAGAATTTTCCGCTTAACGATCCTCTTGTTCAGCTTGCGGTTTGGCGTGGAAATGCGATTGTGAGCTGTGACAGGCTCGGAATGGTCGGTTTTGAGCTATGGACGCAATCCAACTGACCCGACCCAGTAGTCCGCGCAGTAGTAGTCGGTGTGCGAATTATGAAATAAGGTTTTTCCCGCTCCGAAGATGGTCGTGAAAGTGATGAGAATAAACGGTTGAGGGTAATGTGAAACGGCAGATAAGTAATGTGTTTGTACTTTTCGCCTTTCTCTTCTCCACAGAGTATATTTTATTTGTGTTATCATACCTCAACATATCATCGGCGGTGGAGAAGATATTTTGCAATCGACAGTAACGAACGGAGCAATCCTGGTAGCTAACGGTAACAGCGGCGCCCAACATCGGTGTTATGGCAACCATTACGATGGCAGCATCACCAACGTCCAACAGCAGTGCCTCGACCACGTCCATGTCGCTGTTGCAGCGCCAATCGAGCAAGAACGCTGACACCGTATCGGTATGTTCGACCACCAGTGCCTTCTCGACGTGCCCCGACCGGCACGGCTTCTACGGTGGCAATCAGTTCTCGGAGAAGCCGAAAAAGGAGTCGCTGACGCGCGAGCAGATCATTGCACGGGAAAAGAAATGGATCCACATGACGTCGCACTGGTCGGAGTACATGAACACGAACTACAAAAAGGTATCCCCCCCCACCACCCGAAACCAGGCCTCCGTAAAGGTTGATCCGATATTGATTGTTCACTTCTCCTCAGGTTAGAGAACGCTGCAGAAAAGGTATTCCTGACGCGTTACGGCAGAAAGCATGGTTCCTGCTGACCGGTGCCAACCATCTGATGGGCAAGTTTCCCGACTGGTACCAGCATCTGCTCGAGGAACCGGGCAATCCGCAGATCATTGACGAGATCCGCAAGGACCAGCACCGGCAGTTTCCGCACCACGAAATGTTCATCGACGACGACAAACCGGGCCAGAAGGAGCTGTTTAACGTGCTGAAAGCGTACTCGGTGTACAATCCGACGGTCGGCTACTGTCAGGCGCAGGCACCGATCGCTGCCTTCCTGCTGATGCAGCTACCGTCCGAACAGGCGTTCTGGTGCTTCGTCGCTATATGTGACAAGTAGGTTCTCAAAAAAAAAAACAAATTCAAACCTTGCCGGTCAACCTCGCTAATACACACCACCCTTATTGCAGATATCTGGAAAACTACTTCACGCCCGGGCTCGAGATGTTGCAGCGCGATGCCGGTATGCTGAACCGGCTGCTAAAGAAAACGTCACCGGCTGCCTACCGCCACCTGCAGAAGCACAACGTCGATCCGCTGCTCTACATGACCGACTGGTTCCTGTGCGCCATGACGCGCACCCTGCCCTGGGACACGCTGCTGCGCGTCTGGGACTGCTTCCTCTGCGAGGGGGTGCGGATATTCTTTAAGGTAGCGCTGGTCATCATCGGTGCCACGCTCGGCCCGCAGAAGGTACGCGCGCAGTGCAACGGGTTGTGCGAAACGTTGGCCGTGCTTCGCTCGCCGCCGAAAAAGTTTCTCGAGGAAGATTTCATCATGCACCACATCTTTCGGTTAAACATTACGATCGAAGACTTTCACCGGGAGCACAAAAAGCAGGAGATGCTGCACCGCAAGGCAAAGCTAGAACAGCAGAAGGCCGCCCAGCAGCAGCAGCAGCAGAATGGTGGTGGGTCTTCCAACGGTCCCGGAAGGAGCACGTAGCCTGCGCGTCGGGTGCGCTGCCGGCATCGAGGTAAGGAGCAGCTAGTCGATCGGTAGGGGGATTTGCGGGAGTTTGACCCACAATCACGAAGCATAATTATACCACCAAACCGATTGGTTTGGTCGGTTTCTCGGCAATTAAGGGCGCTATTCGTCACTATTCTATTCTTCCATTAAACGCGTAGAAAAATGGAAAATGTTTACTACTAGTAAGATGTAGCATAATTGCGATAAAACGCAGCACCAACATTTAATGAACAAATTCGGTACGTCCACACCGAGGCGCCGAGGCTCACAATCTAGGGAGAGAGTGAGTCTGGGAACAGAAATTCTTTCAAACGATGTAAGCAAAGTAGAGCCGAAGGAGCCGCGCGGTAGAAAACGAAACCAACCCCAGCCAACACTCGTTGCAACGCAGATTTATAGTACAATTTTATATAGATCTATTTAAAGATGAAACACATTACAAAATCGTCGTATTCGTATTCACCGCAGTCCAGATAGTCGTTAGTCGTCGTTAGTGTTAGGGTACCACGGGACGGTACGATTGCGGAAGGAGTAGGGCAAAGATGGGCAAAAGGGAAGTGTTCTGTTCACTTTCTCTTCATTCCATTGTAAGAGTATATTCGATGTTTGAGCGCAATTTACCTACGAAGGTATAGCAACGTTTCCTAGCCGAATCATAAGTATGTTAACGAGTCCGCGTAGAACACATACAGCAACGTTATTTGAATTCGTTACTATATCATTGCAACACATGCTCTCACCATTTAGCACACACACACAGCGCACAAAGAATGTCACACTTTTCTACCGATTTCGCACTAAAATGGATGGAAGTTTGGAAAGGGCGAAAAGTCAAGCAAACAATTTCAATCATGGTGCCTTGCTTTCCTTCCCGTGCGTATCTACTTGAGCGTGTTGATTGATCGCTCCGGGAAGCGTACGCGAGCGTTTCACACCGTAAAATTCGAATTAAAAATTTGATTTACAATTCGTGCAATTCGTTCACTGTTTTTCGCCGTTTGTTTGGCATATTATGCTACTGAAGCGGAGCATTAGTATAACATTTGCTGCACACCTGCAATTATTAGTATCTTCCCATGGTTATTTATTCGCACGCAATCAGAATAACATTAGCAAGGCAGCTGTGCAGCTATACACATTGCCACCGTGCTGGAGATTTAACCGGTCGCCGGTGGTGTTGTAATAAATTTGTATTTACTCTGTACTCTGAAAGATAGGCAGTATCGCTTCGAGATTTACAGTCTGCGAGGGCACGGACGTAAATCGGATTGCTATGGACCATTTGAAAGAACTTTGAACAATTTCAGGATGATAACATTCGGGGAGGTGTTAGGTGAGCTGCTGTCGGAATAAGGATGGGGATCGGGTCAGTTACCAGCCAGAGGTTCTCTCGCGATGGGCTCAGTACTTTGATGAATTGCTAAATGATCAGTTCAACGAACAGCTAGAGGCTCCGCTAGCAGACGATATAATGCTGCTGCAACCTAGCGTTGATGAAACACGAATGGCCATCCGTCGGCTCAAAAACAACAAGGCACCAGAGGCACCGACGGAATAGTAGCCGAACTGATGAAAAACGGTGGTGCAGCACTCGAACAGGAAATTCATCAAATTATTACTGAGGTATGGGATAGCGAATCGATGCCTTGTGATTGGAATCTTGGTATCATCTATCCCATGTACAAGAAGGGAGATAGGCTAGAGTGCAGCAATTACAGGGGTATTACGGTGTTGAATACCGCCTACAAGATCTTCTCCCTAATCTTACAAGATCGACTTGTCCCATTCGTCGAAGAGCTGGTCGGAAACTATCAGAGAGGATTCCCAAACGAAAAATAAACCACTGACCAGATCTTCACGGTGCGGCAAATCCTGGAGAAGATGGCGGAGCACAGAAACTCCACTCCTACCATCTCTTCCTCTTTTGGAATCCCGGCCAAGCTTACCAGGCTTGTAAGAATGACAATGGCCAGCATCACATGCCAGGTGAAGGTGGATGGAAAAGTCTCAGGACCCTTCGCTACCACCAGGGGCATGCGCCAGCGAGATGGGCTCGCCTGTCTCCTCTTCAATCTGGCGCTAGAGAGAGAGCCATCCGCGACTCGGAGGTGGAAACTTCGGGGACCATCTTCTATAAGTCAATCCAGATCCTGGCATACGCTGATGACATAGACATCATTGGTTTGAGGCTCTCCTATGTAGCAGAAGCTTATCATAGGATCGAGCGTGCGGCACAGAACCTCGGATTGGAGATTAACGAGGCAAAAACTAAAATGAGGGTGATACTACACTGCTCTACTTAGCGGTGATGTACAGACAGGTTGCCGTTTCTTTGAAGTCGTCCAAAACTTCTCCTATCTGGGGTCAAAAGTCAGCACCGACAACAACATTGATGTTGAGTTACGCGCAAAGGTGCAGGTGCTAGCGGCCAACCGGTCATACTACAGCCTGAGGAAACTTCTCCACTCTAAATACCTGTCGCGACGGACGAAGCTGGGACTTAACAGAACATTCGTAGTCCCAGTACTCACATACGCCTCTGAGACATGGACTCTGTCCAAAACTGACGAAGTCCTCTTAGCCGCGTTCGAGAGGAAGATGCTCAGAAGGATTTTTGGCCCCGTATGTGAAGGCCAATGGAGGAGCCGCTACAATGACGAGCTCTACGAGCTGTACGATGATCTCACCATCGTGCAGAGAAGTAGACTCGCTAGGCTCTCGTGGTCATGTCATGAGAATGACACCGGACGACACAGCCCGTAAAGTCCTTTTACGCGCGAGTGATGGCGTTGATGCGTCCGCCAGACCGGCCGGGATAACGGATTGGCAGACGACGGCGCTAAACCGTGAGCGGTATCGAGGATTGTTGCAGCAGGCCAAGACGGTTGTAGCGGCTGATAAGTAAGTAAGTAAGTAACATTAGCGAGAGAAAACACTCATCGTTTTCATCGTTCTTCTTAGCTTTATTTATCTCTTCCATTCGACCTGTTTCGTGTTTCACGCCGGAAAAAAAACTAAGGTGGCAATTAATCGTTACTGTACGCAAAAACAAAACAAACAAAAGTAAAACATTTTGATTCTAACGCTGCTTCATAAATCTATAGCCGGTATACTGTTACGATCGTAAGTCCTGTTGGCGCGAGAATGTTTTTTTACAATTTGGCATCGTAGCCCGGTCCTTTCCATCTACTGTGCGGTTTGCTTTGGATGGACCGCTTTGCATGTATTCCGCATACTAATGTAATATTATAACATAATCTGTACTTTATAAAAGGACCATAGACGAAATGACGAAATGCTTCCATAACACTGACGCCGGTTATACATACGGATGAAAGACGAAACCCGGGAAAACTCGATCAAGTTTTAAACCCCTATCCATTTGGGTCGGTTGCCTGATGCCTTCACCACGAGTGGATGTGGGTTGGCCAGTCGCTAGGTGGTCGCCGCGCGCGCCCGCCGCCTTAAATGGCTTTACTCATAAGCTTTAGCTTGTCCTTTAGCAGCTTTCGCAACTCCCGCACTTCAGTCAACGCGTTCTCGGCGATGGTCGTTTGTATGGTGGACGCATACTTGGGATTTAGTGACATCCGCTCGATAGCGCTTGTGAGGCTTTCCTCGACAACCGGTGGCTTCCAGGAGGCTGTAGCAAGCAAAAGGGAAACATAAATAAGTCATCGCATTTAGCGGAGCGTCCTTTGTTCGCTTACCTAGGACAAGATCCATTTCGTTGATTCGTTGTTTCAATTCCCGGAGCACCTTCGTAACCAGTGCGAGACGCTCACGCTCGGGAACGATGGTGGGCGTGGTGCCGGAAGTTGTATCGCTGCCGGTGACATTGCTTGTGGCACCCGCTGGTCCTCCGCTGCTGCTATCGGTGGTGGACTGTCCTTTCTTTCCTTTCTTCCCCGTGGTGGGCTGCGTTTGCGGTGCCGGCGCATGAAGATACTTATCGTAACACACTGCCAGCACGAACACCATTAGTGAGATCATCTGGAAAGCAATGCAAGGACCCATGAGAGCACCTTAGATGGATGAAGTTAAATGACCCCCCCGCGCTTTACCTCAATACAACCGTTCACGAGCTCGTGAGTCATCTTCCAATGCCAAAGCAAATCCTGCGACTGGTGGTACGTTTCGATAGCACCTTTCATCATCTCAAACACGGCCGTTATGTCGCCGCAGCACGTCTCAGCCGCCTCGGCAAGACGCTCGACACTGTGACCCTTCCACAGATCGAGCACAAAGTCGGCCAGATGCGTAAAGACGCGCTCGTACGGTAGGCTCAGGTAAAGATGTAGACGCGAGGGCAGCAGATTGACTAGATACCGGCCACTGATCGGGGTGTGCTGTTTACTGCGGATGTTCGCGACTGCTTCGACCCACTCGTCGCGCACCGCTTGCGCCACCGTACACTCGACCGTCGTCCGGCTGAGATATAGTTCCACCAGCGAGAACAACATCCGCGAGAGACCCGAGCGTAACCGCAGCAAATCGTAGTCCTGCTCGTAGCTCAACTTTTGCAGTCGCACCCGTCGTTCCTCGAGCGTAGCACCGACCGGTTTCGACGCGCACGGTACCGCATCCGGACCCTCGCACGTCCCATTGTTCGTCGGTTGGCCGTCGGTGGTGGCGGCAGCAGCACCAACCTCATCCGCATCGCCGGGCGGATCCCAGCAGACGAAAATGGTTAGATCCCGATTATCGTGCAGCTTGTCCCACCGAATGCGATCCTCGTGCGGTTTCCGGCGCGTCTGCCGGTAGGCTGCCAGCAGCTGGGCCAGTGTACCACCGGAGCTGACCACCATCAGCAGCAGCGTTTCGACCGTCACGAGCATAAAGTGGAAGCTGTGGGCGAGCCTGCTCCGGAAGTCGACGATTTCGACCAGCTTCGAGAACGTGCCAAAGTTGTACAGCGCCTTCGGTGCCTCGGAATTGGCATCGTTATCGTTGAGGAAAAAGTACATCGTACGCTCGTACGTTGCTTTGGCCAGTGCCGGAAAGCCAGCGTTGGCCAGCTGGGCGCAGTGCAGATAGCCGAGCGAGTCGAGCTGAATGTGCTTGATGTCGAGCGCTTCGTACGCGGTCTGCGCTGGCTGCGTGAGCCCGAGCCGGTGATACAGCTGCAGCACCAGCAGCTTGCCGTGGAAGTTGTTCACACTGTTCGCTAGCAGATGATTAAGCAAGCAGAGGGCTTCGATGGCCGGACCGGACCGTTGCATTCGCCAGGCACGCTCGTACATTATTTGCGCTGGAAAAAGCCAACACTCGGTTAAACGTGTTGCGAAACGTGAAGATTTGGCGCGATTTCACGCCCTTACCCGCAAGCAGGGCGTACGCATCGGATGGTCCCATGTCCGTCACCAGCAGCCCCTGCCCGTACGCATTGTACCCGTGTTCGTAGTGAAGGCTAAGCGAGGTATAGATGGCGTGCAGCAGCTCCTCGCTCACGATGGCATGCGCTCCGCTGTACCGTGCAATCTGCAACGTGCATATATGACGCTGCATTTGTTCTTTCTGCAATCAGAAAAACGGGGCACATTAATTCCAACCAAACAACGCCGCCCGTTTCGGAGCTTACACTAGCCGGCAGCGTTGCTGAGCTAAGCCCCAAACCGTTCATTAGCTTCGTGGCAAGCGCCCTGCGTTCGGAGGCCGGTTTGACGAATTCAAGGAACAGCTTCATATCGAGCGCACAGCACGGTTTGTCGGCAAACAGCTCGAAGTACTCCGCCAGCATGTCGGACATCTTGCCGAACAGCTGGTCTTCCGCGTACTGCAGTTCCACCATGCGGCGGTTTAGTTCCAACCGAGCAAGATAAGGCCCACGGAACTTTTTCGGCTGTGCTTCGATAATCTGAAAAGCAGACCGAGCAGCAGAGTTTACATTCCGTTCCAAGGGCTCGGTTTTTCTTTCAGCAAGCTTACATCGCATAAGAATTCGTGACACATTTCCACCGTGTAGTCAGCACCGTCCGGTTTGTCTCCCGCTTTGATCAATTCGAACGTCGAATTGATGTAATCCTGATAATAATCCCAACGATCTTGCCTAGCACGAGACAGAGAGGAACAATAAAGAAACTAGCAGCGATGCTGAACGTCCTGCCCTATCCTTCGAATACTTACTCCTGCAGCAGCAGCTCCTTCAGCAGCCGGTTCAACTCGCCCCATTTGTTTAGCTGCTTGAGCAGATCGATCCGCAGATAGACGGGCGCACCTGGGTACAGCTTCTGGCATAAGGCACCCTGCAAAAACTCGTACGCCTCCCCGTACTTGTGCTGCTCCTGCAGGATCTGCAGGTACAGCTGCGCTTCCTGCGCACCCTCCAGCTTGTTCTCCGCGATAAACTTGTCCACCATGCGCTGGGCGAGGGCTAGCAGCAGCTGTGCCTTCTGCGGGTTTGCCGCATCCGGGCCACGCAATGCCTGCAGCACCACGCTCATGACGGCCCAGAAGTAGTACGAGTTGCGCTGGCGCAACTTGTACAGCTGCAGCGCAACCGTCTGCAGCGCCTTAAAGTCGTCGATGCGCATGTAGGCGATGAACAGCTGCGAGAGGAGCTCCTCGCTGCCCGGCACCTGCCGCACGGCATTGCTGAACAGCGTGCAGATTTTGTCCAGCCGCTGCATCTCCTTGTAGCACAGCGTGAGCGCGTGCAGCGTGGTCGCCTCGATCGGTTGCTCCTGTTCGAGGGCCGCGATCAGCGGTGCACTGTCCTCGGTGCGGCCAAGCCGCTGATAGGCCCAGGCTTTCAGTGCCCGGGCACACTGTAGGGTGGGCTTCTTCTTCAGCATCTTCTCGACATCCTGCAGCGCTTTTTTGTAGTTGCCGATTTCGATCGATTCTAAAAATAGTGGCGGACAATTAGTTCAATGATCGTGCGTGTGGAACGGTGTGGGGTTCTAATAATGGAATCAGTAAAGGCGCGAGACGTATTGCTGTGTTGGGTTGCGGGATCGATGATGCCGGCCGGTGTACCGGGTGCATTGAGAATGGCACATTCCGTTGCCTTGGCACGAACCGGATAGAAATGCATTGGATGGACACTATTCAGCTTGCAACGCTTATCCCGCAAAATGGTATGCTCCACCAAGCCACCCCGATTGTAGCCTGACTGTCGGTCGCGTGTGATTACCGAGTGATGAGGCACCATGAGGAGCATCGGAGCTAGCGAAACCCCGTGGACCCCCCCTAGTTCTTACGTACCCCAGATTGGCCGCAGCTTCCTCTCGTATGCTAGATCCTCTTGCTGCATTATGCCGAAAAGGTTACTTTCTCACTGGAAAACGTGCCCGCTAACGCTGCTAGGTGAATGTTTTCGTTCACAGATTCCTTGCCCTAAGCACCCCTTTAATTTTACTCGCGGTCGCAAACACACACACCTATGCACACCGACACATATATTTTGACAATCGGATGAAAATTAACTTTTTTTTTTTTGTTGAAGCAATTTTGGGAGGGAAATGTCTTGCTCGTGTTTTCCATCAAACGCCATGTTGGCGTTTACGTTTGACAGTTTGGGTGCTCGTTCTGGATGGTGGAAATGTAGTGGTGCGATGTACACCACTAAAATAGTGTAAATTGAGAAATTACACTAGAATTTGACCGCCTCGAATAACATTCCCCAGTGCTTTACTATTGAAAATTGAATGCAAATAATCGTTTTCAAAATGGCAGCAATAAATTCCGCTACACCATGGTTCGGGTTTCTTGTGTCAAACCCGAAACCACGTTTGTTTGTTTATGTTCGTTACGTTCGTACAGTGCCCTGCTAACAAAAAAAGGTGTCATGAATGTGTTAATTTGTGAAATCAATCTCGTTACGCGCAAATACAATTTGTTATCGGTACATATTTACCGCAAATGGATAGTTTACGTTTTTATTACGTTATGAAACATGTTTCATGTGGGGAGCGGAAAGTGATTCGCAGGAACTGACGTTCATCATCTGGTGTCGCAAAATTAGGCTGTTACTGTACAGTTTCTCACCGAGGCTGCATGCCAGCTACGTATGAGTGTGTGTGTGTGCGGGCAGATGAGTTTTGCTTGAGATTTGGAAGGAAAAACAAAAGGTAAACAAATATCCATATCGGCGAAAATCGTCTGTAACCATAAAAGACACTAAAGCAACCAGCAACCGTTGAGTGTGTTAACTGATCGAACACTTTTTTGAGTTTTATTGTAGATCAACGAAATCCTGTCTCTCTTAGCGGAGCTAGTAGCTGTTGGAGGAAAGTACGGTGGGAATACTCATCGTTACTCGCATGATTTTCCCACAGCAGCAGCAGGCCAACAATAAGCACCTGCACTGACAACTTACGTGTGAGATTGCAAAGATCAGCTGTAATCTTCGTTTTGCGTTAAGCAGACTCGAGCAGCATTAGGCAGCAAAAAGGGAGTTTTTCTACTATTTTTTTTTGTACCGTACCGGACACACGTTTCGAGTTCCGGGTGACGTGAGGATGAAATGATTCATGCTTCCCCGAACGACGTCAGCCCGCACGGAAGTGAAACTATCATCCGACCGGATCCTTCACCTGTCCCATCATCGCTGCTATATCAGTGGTGGTACCAGCGCGAAACAACGGACCAGCACCGGGAGCATCAGGAACGGCACGGGTATAGTACCGGCTGCCTGGAGGCTATTTACAATACCGCTCTGCTCTATCTACACGAAACGCTGGATCATATCGCCCTAGTGTTACTCGCCTACAGCATACTATGCATCGTACTGTACCGGGTGCTGTTTCACCGTGCAGCCGGCTCGGCCTGGTACGGCCGTTGGCTGATGCGCCGCAGTCATCTGCCACCCTGCAACCGGGCCCTGCTCGTGACCGCCCATCCCGACGACGAAGTGATGTTCTTCGGCCCCACGATACTGGAGCTACGGCGCCGGCAGTGTCGCGTGTTTGTCCTTTGCCTGTCCGAGGGCAATCACGATCGAAAGGGGGCGGTCCGGCGCCAGGAGCTGTGGGATGCGTGCGAGAGCTTGGGCGTGCGGGCGGAGGATATAACGCTGGTGAACGCAACGCACCTGCAGGACGATCCGACCGCCGAATGGAAAACGGTAACGATCGCGAATCAGCTGCTCCGTCAGCTGGAGTCGCTCGACGCGGAACTGCTGATCACGTTCGACAAAGAGGGCGTCAGTGGGCATCCGAATCATTGTGCAATTTACTATGCGACCGCGTCGCTATGTCTTTCCGGGATGATACCGAGCAGTAAGTGTTGATTCGAATTGATTCATTCGACGATTCGTATTTTTAATCAAGCTGATCTCTTTCGCAGATTGTAAAGTATTAACATTAGAAACGGTGAACCTGTGCCGAAAATATTTGTCAATATTTGATCTTCCGGTAACGTTGCTGCTGTCTACCAATTGGTAAGTAATGGAAGTGTATGGAAGGCATCCTTACAGGGTCCTTTTGTGGATGGCAAACTCCTGGTAAAGCACAGCCTGCTGTGATTATTGATGTGATGATGTTAACTATAGCAACGAAGCGTCGAGATGAGCTCTTGGTATGTCAATCCCATTTACGTGGCCAGCCGACATGAGGCCGGCCTTGGAGCATTTTTCTTTCACTCTAAGCCAACGTGGCTATGCAAAGGTTTGAATAGTTCTGGAGTTCTGGATCTGTTTGGCCTCGTTAATCTCCCAGCGCATGTCCAATCCGACGGACCAGATGGCCAGAATCACATCAGCCTTTTTCTTAAAGATGATCACTCAGAAATGGTTTATTAAGAGGGAAAAGGTTGGATTTGTGGATTTGAACAGTTTAACCAACGATAGCAGCATCAATTTCGATGCAAGTCACGTCGGTACCGTCGGCAGCAGTCAGACCGACCTCAACCTGCACGGTAATACCGACCAGCGGCAGCTCCATGGAGTAGTTCAGCTCGTAGTCGAACGATTGGCCGGCCGAAATCGGGCACGAAGCACCCGAGATGCCAACAGCGCACGCATCACGCAGCTCCTCTGGGATATCGAATCCGACGTCCAGTCCGAGCAGCCGAGCGGTCAGGTGAGCCTCGAGGGTAGGGGTAGCGACCGGGGACACGATACCGATACCACGGGCAACCAGCGGCGAGCCGGAAGTGATCGTGCACGGAAGTGCCGTGCATCCTTCAATGCTGAGCGATGCCGGCGTCGGGGCACCGTTGGCGCCTAAATGAATTGGGGTTGTTTTTAAAATTAGCTAATTGAGCATCCCAACCGCACGGAACACTTACATGGTCGGAACGGGGTCTGTCCGAAGACGACGGCCGGCAGCAGGGCGGCAATGAGCAGGAACTTGTACATGATTGTGTGTGTGTGGTACTAGAAAAGCGTCAAGGATCTGACTACCTCGCTCCAAATCGGCAGCCCTGCTTAAATACCTCGGAGGTTTGCTTGCAACCGAGCAATGCAATAGATTAGCAGCCAAATTTCTTATCCACACCGTATCGCAGCTGCTGCTTATCATGAAACTGGGTAAAATGGTACAATTGGAAGGGCGTGTGCATTGTACCGATCGGGGAATTCTGAGCGAGGTTTTATTTTTTGGTTTTGTCCACAACAAACAATCGTAACGTACGTAATAAGCTAACCAGGTTCGTGTTAAAACACTGGCCAGTACTGTAAAAATAACGTCGTTGGCGAGATTTGGATATATTATCATCAAAGTTCAAAGAGTACTTGTCGCGTGATTTTGTGTAAGAGCAATTACACGAACAAGAACAAGGGCCTTGATCATGAATGCGTAGGAACGGGTTGAAAGGTTGTGCCTGCTCTGACTGCTGTTTATTTAGAGGAGAATTCTATTCAATGCCTAACCGTGAAAGCGCACCCGGGTGAGCTCGACCGTACAGCGGCTTTTAACGGCTCACAGTATATAATGTCTGGATGGTTCCACCACAAAGACGTGCAGAGAAGTCATTTATTAAAATTGGTTTACTTGGTCTGCTGCAACAGTCCTCGATGCCGCTCACGGTACAGCGCCTTTGTCTGGCCCAATTGATTATCCCGGCCGGTCTGGCGGACGCATTAACGCCATCACTCGGCCTCAAATGACTTTACGGGCTGGGTCGTCCGGAGTCATTCTCATGACATGATCAGCCCGTCGGCGCCTAGCGAGTCTAATTCGCTGCACGATGGTGAGGGGCTAAATATCCTTCTGAGCATCTTGCTCTCGAACGTTTCTGAGAAGGGTTTCGTCAACTCAGACTATACATTTTCTATACAGTCTCAGCTTTGTCTGTTGCAACAGGTATTTTGAGTGGAGAAGATTCCTCAGGCTGTAGTATGATCGGTTGGCCGCCAGCACCTTTGCGCGTAAAACTTGTTTATGGATAACAAGCCAGCTGCTAGTTCTTCCTTTTAAAAGGATAATCCGACCGTAAAAAGTTGTTGCTTTCTCTGTTGAAATCTTTGATTTGATTTGAGTTTTGATGATCCTTAGGTTCAAACAGTCGCCTGGTGTAGAGGTGACAGCGGCGCAGGTCTTCCTTCGGCGGGACCGGGGCTCAAATCCCATCCGGATCCGTTCCCCCGTAGTGAGGACTGGCTATCCAATTACGTGGTATTATTAAGTCTAGTATAAGCTAGCCCGGCGCTCCTTTTCCAGGGTGATAGAGAGTTAACTATTTGTTTGTATTTCTTCTTCTTCTTTTTATTCTTGTTCCTTGGCACTACATACAACCTCGAGAGGTCTCGGCCTGCCATTTCGGGCGTTCTGTGACTTAATTTTACCCGTAGTATCACTAGTAAAGTAGCTCTACCGTACGGGGAGGCGGTCTGGATGGGATTTGAACCCCGGTCCTGCCGCGTGAAGACCGGCGCCGCTGTAGCCTCGACCACCAGACTGCCCCAACCAATTTTTTTTTTATTTAATCCATGCGCCAACTGTCTTTTATTCCGGCAGGTTCTACCAAGCTCCAACAGCTCATAGTAAACAATGCATACATGGTCCCACCACACGTAGAGCATCTTTGCAGGAGCACCGTTGGTGATCTCCTAAATTCGTACATTATTTCCTGATCTCTTTAGCATGTTTCACACTTTTGCCCTTTTTGATAAACCCAATTTCTAGTGGTTTTCTATTATATGCACACTTGTAGAAATGTTACTTACGAAATATTCTTCTTAGTGCGCCTTTTTCCTCCTTCGGCATCCGCTTGGATTTCTTCCCAGTTACTTCGGTATCTTGCCCTGCCGCTCTGTGGATAAGATTACAGCACAAGCAATAACAGCCTGCGTCAAGGAAAGGGGAGATTACTTACCCTATTCCCTGGGTCACAATTAATTTGCCACCGATAAACCCCACTTCTGTTCGGGAGCATATTGTTTACACGCTTACTTGCAAGAACGTCGTTTAGGGTTTCCTCGAATCGGCCAATCCTCGGTACGTTGTTTGCTCTCCCGGCAGGGGGTCAGTACAGCAACAGTTTAAACTGCTTCGTCGGATTAATGCACGGTTAAATGGTTAGTTTGTGCGATAAGATACGGATAGAAGATGGTAAGGATGGAGGGTGAATACGATTGATACGTTGTTGATGTAATATTTTGGTGGACATACACTGAGGGTAAAGAATGCCGTTCGGTTTGGGGCTTATCGACTAACGATTGTGTAATAATGTGCAAGGATAATTGGTGCGTCGCACACTGGCAGTTGCATATTGCAATATCATTTTATGGGACGTTTGTATTATGAGCCTTTGTCCTTTCTTCTGCGTTGTACTACCGGAGAAGACCGGCTGCCGGAAATCCCGTATAAGGCCTCTCCGGTCCTTTCTCTAGCCTTGATCGTTCGGTGCCATTCTACGAGCATATCTAGAGACCCTAGTAATATGAGATGGTTAAAATGAATTAAATTACACTGCACCAAGCGTATTAGTTTAACGTACATTGCATCTTCGATGCTGGTTTATTGCGATTCAGGATCAATTTAGTTGTGGAGTTGGAGTGAGAGACGGGAAAGAAAATTAGGAGACGATGGTGGCATCGATTTCAATGCACGTGATTCTGGTACCGTCAGCGGCAGTCAGACCGACCTCGACCTGGGCAGTGATTCCGGTCAGCGGCAGCGTCATGGCGTAGTTCAGCGTGTAGTCGAACGTGGTGCCAGCGGCCAGCGGGCACGAGGCGCCAGTAATGCCGACGGCACAAGCATCAGCCAAATCGTCCGGAATCTGGAATCCGATGTCCAAGCCCAGCACACGGGCCACAATGTTAGCCTGCACGGTCGGAGTGGCCACCGGGGTGACGATACCGTTCGCACGAGCTACCAGCGGGCTGCCGGACACGATCGTGCAGGGAAGCGACGTGCAGCCCTCGATGTTAACCGAAGCAGGCGTGGGACCTCCACCGATACCTGTGGGACAATGGGTAATGGGGTGGTCAGTAAGTTCGGGGACACAAGCCACTGCACCGCTGCTGGCTGTCGTCCTTTTGCCCCGGATACCTACACGGACGGAACGGAGTCTGGCCGAAGACGACGGCCGGCAGAAGGGCAACAATCAGCAGGAACTTGTACATTTTCGATTTCGTCGAAGCTTGCGGATACCACTGAACTATCCCACCTCCGGGGAGCCGTGTTTAAATACTCGCGCCATTCCGTGCCTGCCTCGCGTACGCATTGGCTTCACGCAGACGGACGTCAGCTATCGATAAAAATCACACGGTTTACGCCATTAGATAACCATCGGTTTTTGCGATAGTCGCGAGAGACCCGCGGTGGGCATACGGCCGCTAAGCCTCTGCCTCTTAACGCGTGGTAAATGTTTGCCATTATCTTACCGTGCGTTTGCCAAAGATTCTTGTACATTGTGCGAGGCGCAATTCTTATCGTAAGGCTTGTTTGTAATTATTTAATGGTCCGCTCTTGTCTGTGTCGATTTTTTTTTCGGTAACCTAAGCGCTGCTGCTGTAGGGAAGCAAATTTTGATTACGGGTTATCGTTCGATTCAAGAGCAATTAGCAATTCGCCAGCAATTCTTGTGCGGCTCGTAGGTGGGAACGTTGCTGATGTTGTTGTTGTTTGGGGAAGGATGTTTTATGTCCCCAAAGAACTGAAAACTCCCAGGCAGCCCACCAAGAAGGACCACCAGCAACGGGGCTGTAACGGGGTGTGCAGCGTGCAAGATAAGATTGATGAAAGCGCGATTGGCTTCCGACGTCATTTGAAATATTTCAACCGGAGGGGAACTTGAAAGATGGTGTGTGCAAGCGTTTGTGTGCTGTCCATTTCAACTAACCAAGGTTTTGCCGTTGCTTTACTTTTAGGGTCATTCTTAGCTGGAGGGCTCGCCGTGCAGTGCAGAATGCGATGCGTCTACACAGCTCCCAAATGGTGTGGTTTCGCAAGCTGTACATAATCTTCTCCCGCTACATGGTGATCAATTCGTTGCGCGAAATCAACAAATCGGACGTAGAGTTTGAAATACTGGACACCTAGATGAGCAACGGCCACCCACAAGTGTGCACCCCACAGCTTTCTTCCATCAGCCAGAGGGACCACACCGTCTTTTTTTACTAGGGACACGAACACACTAGCGGATTAGTGAGCGAGAAAAAAAATGGCAAGGATGTTCCTTTAGTGGCAAACTGATAAACGATAAGTACGCGATGCGCTTTCGCTAGTCTCTTTGTATTTATGTTTTTACCCCGTAAGTAGTTGAATGCGAGAAGCAGTGAATCCGTAGAGGCATTTTAATCGAATTATTTGTTGCGCTCTGTTGCATTGAATCAAAATTCTTGATATCGTGAGATGATGCTGTGCCGGTGAAAAATATATTGAGTAGCAATTATGTTGAGTTAGCAATGTTTAGAAAGAATTCACCACCAACTCTTCCACTATCTCCACTTCCATTTAGCGTTAGTCCTGTAACCGGAATTCGTTATCGTTATTGCAGAGCAATTTTCTTTTTCTGCTTCAGTTTTTCCTACACATCCTGCAAATGCATTCACTCGTGAACACTTTTGGATAATAAAGCTAGCCGGGATTTTTTGAAGCTGATTTTTCTATCCTTGAAGTTAATTGTTCGAGAACGAATAGACAGTTATTTGATTTTTTTGTTTAATATAAATTACATGCTAATGGTTTTTGTTCATTGAATTTCGGAATTCCATGAATTAGAAAAGACAATGATTTCCGTTAAACTTCTTCTCATTTGAAATAGATCACGTGGTCACGAACCGCAGTGTCGAGCCAGCTTTGGATACGCAGCTATAAACAGTCATCCAATGTCTGACAGCGGTTCAAGGTATATGGATATAGAAGGTAGAGTTGTTTAGAGTAAATTGACATTTCTCGACCTGACATAACAGTTCCGTGGTGATCGAGGGGAAGGGTCAAAGTGAGTTGAGAGGAGGTGTCGGAATAGCGATTTCTCGGTCGGACATCTTGAAAAAAAATTTGACGTTTACTTGACTAAAATGTAAACAAACTGCGGTCAAGCATTCTTTGTTGGTCAAGCAAGCGATCTCTACCACACATTGATTAAGCTCGATCTGCTGTGCTCTTGATGAATTTTTGCTTGCAGATCGGCAAAAAAGAGGAATGATCCTATATCTCGGATCTTCCAATAGTTCGGGGATGCAAACCGGCTCCGTCTATGACGCCGACACAGTCAGCTGCCCTGTCCATATAGGCGCAGAATCGTTACCACCAAAAACAGTTATAAATATAATACAGAATCATCTCAGATAGCACTGACACACTACAATATCCTGATTTCTTCACTTGATCTAGGCTTTCCGAATGATATTGAACAGCAGAATGGAAGAAAACAAATCATATAATGATGTTATTGCTTCGAGAATGATAAACAACACATATAACCAGCTGATTCAATGCGGTCAAGTAAACGTCAAACTGGTGCTGGTCTTCTACTTCTTTCCATGTGTCAAAACGGGCTTTTTACGGCACCTCCTCTCAACTCACTTTGGGAAGGGTATTGAGAAGAGTGATTTCAGCGTCGGAGGAGGCGCCGGTGGTGGTATCGCTTGCGATTTTTTGACGAAAAATGCAACCAAATATCGTCAATCTTCTGTGGAACAACATTTGATATGCGAAGATGACCCATAAATTAGCGAAATTGCTCAAGGGATTGAGAATTGAGGCTGTTTGTTCATGTTTGTTGCCCATACCATATGTTTTTGTAAACAAACTCTGACATAACTCGACTAAAATGTCGCCCTGTCAAATCGATAAAAATCCACCTTCTGAATACATACACCTTGCACCTTGCAGCGGTTTAAAATTGAGTTTGACATAACGTTGACATTGGTATCGCTTGGAACGAGCGGTTCGTACAATACAATGCACAAGATGCCATTTTAATTTTTTCCGCTGAACCGATTTACATGATTACACTTACAAAACAGCGAAAGATAAGAGAGAAGACCTACAGAACCAATCGTGTTAGTATATAAAATACACAATCCGGGAGATTTTCTCGCTAATCATCGGTTTATTTTTTTTTTCAAATTCAACCTACGCAAACTCTCAAAATTGTGGCTCATTTTTCAAACGCTTCGCTGTCAACTGTTGCCGTATCGTACAACCTTCCTTGTTCAGCAACTGCATTGACTTCAATACTTGAAAAACCCTCTGCAGAGAGAGAGGACCTCGTCTCCTATTCCGCGGAATCAAGCAGGAGCATAGCAAAAATCTTATTTAATTTCGTTGCATTGCACCGTGCGGTTAGAAATCTTCGAGTTCGCGTTCGTCTTTCTGCTTCCCAACAGAAATTGAAAGACAAACAGTGTGTAAGTGTGATTGAGTGTGTGTTTGCGACATTGGCGCGGGGTGGCGTAAGTGCCGTGACAGTGTGAACAAATTCACATTTCGTTCCGTTTTGCTACTCACCACTGCGGCGGAAACCGAAGCAAAGTTACTGCCTCCCTTGTTCCGGTGTGTCCTCATTTAGGGGGTCCAGAGCGGTCACAGAACTTCACGAAACTAGAAGGCCAAGAAGGGGGAGGGCAACAAAAAAAAAGGCGTGAGTCACCACCACATAGTCCAGCAGCAGCGGTGGTGGAGTCCGAACCGGTCGAGTGTTTTTTTTTTCGAGGTTAAGTTCGATGATGTCCGCACCAATCATGATCCTTATTCGTGGCCAATGGAAAGCTGGAAGTTGTATCACATGAGATTTTCTCAGGTTAATCATCGATCCGGAATCATGGATCCGGTAATGTCTGCACGAAGAAGCCCACTAGCAAGGCTCCTGTAGCTGCTGCTCCGGAACGCTAAAGTAACGATGGAGTGAACAGTGTTGTCATTGTTCCCGGTGTATCCTTGTTGGCAGGTGGCGAAGTAGGCTACGTGTCGCGAAGTGTTCTACTGCTGCTGCTGCTGACGACACCAACAAACCGCAACAACAATGAACGACACGAACGTCGTCCGATGTGCAAATTGCGTATGTGTGAGAGCGCGCGAGTTTGACGGGGAAAAAAAGACGACAAAGAACGATGAAATGGATGGGGGGTGCGGCGTGCGTGTGGTGTAAGGTCGCGGATATGGCCATCTGTTTGATCTTGGAAGTTACGGCAGATCTGCTTTGCATCATTCGCTAGTAGACTGTCAGCTGTGGGTCTTTCGCGTGAGGCTAGCCACTAGACCTGAAGTTAACGTTGTTGCGGCGACCATCACTGCGGATGGTGTGATGCTTTTCCTACCCTAGCAACGCGAGACATTCGGATTCGCAAGAAATCAACATAGCGTGGAGAGCGGCATATATATTTTTTTAAAGATTGGGGGTTAAGGCTTAGTTGGGAGGCTGCGTGTTCTCAATAAGATTAGCATTATCTCATTACGATCCGGGTGTGTTACACAATTCTAGGGAAACGTGCGCGACACTGGGCCACTGATGTGGTTTGCTTGTTTAGATTTAACACCAGCACCAGCAGCAGCAGCAGTAGCCGTGTGTTTATTTACGTGGTATCACATTGCGGTTGGGAAGGAAATGTGAAAAATCCATTCTAGTTTCCCGTACTGTCTTCCGTTGGAGATTTTGTTAGCTTCTCTCGTTACGTTCCTCCTACATGTGTTTCATTTCTTTGGTTTTGTAGCATCAGCCGATTTCCAAAATCCGTGTGCTTCCCTCGTGTGTGAGTTACCGCCTCTATTGCAAAAGTAAGCAAAAGGTGTCATTCGCAAAGGAGTGGTGTAAAGAAAGCTGAGTTTGTTTTTGTTCGAGGTGAAAATTATTGTACCGTGTTTCTAAAGAAGAGCTCCAACCGTCTGACCGCCGTTTCCAGCAGGGCTGCAAAATGTTGATCAAAGAGTTGTAAGTATTATCGGACCCAATCGCTTGATTTTCCCATAGCTTGCTCGAGCACCCGAGCAACTACACACCCCAAAAATGTATCAAAGAAAATCATCATTTGAAACCCATTTTACCATGGAAAAATCGCAAACACCGCCAAACACGAGTCACAATTTAATCAATCATTGCGGTCAAATCAGTGGTTTCATCGGCAGCAATGGCAATCAAATTGTTTCCATAGTAGCGAGCCACACACGCACATACATGCACATCGATTTTTAGGGATGAAATGTGTTTTGCGTGGGGCGGTGGGAGTCCAAAGAAAAACGACGGTAGGCAAAAATTGATTTTTCGCCGCCAATAATTTTTGACACATGCTTTTGCAGCGAGAGAGAGAGAGAGAGAGCAAGATGAGAAAACCCCTGTTGAGGGTGAGAGCAGTAATGGTGAGACAGTGAGAGAGCTACTTTGTGGAT
This sequence comes from Anopheles stephensi, assembly GCF_013141755.1. Classification (NCBI taxonomy): domain Eukaryota; kingdom Metazoa; phylum Arthropoda; class Insecta; order Diptera; family Culicidae; genus Anopheles; species Anopheles stephensi. The sequence goes on along the minus strand of NC_050202.1, from coordinate 61,233,144 downwards.
ACTCATCTCACGTAGGAACATTATTCTCACTATAGTGAGTTGTAGGGGTGAAATGGTCAGTATTTTGGAAAAGACAAAAACATAAACATTTACATAACATTTTATTTCCATTAAAATGCTAATTTTATATTAGATTCGGTATTTTATTAAAATGAAACATGTATTGTTACAACAACAATAACTATAATTGTTTGACCTGGAACGTAACAATTATCAATCATCTGTTCACGCAAGTCATTAACAGAAAGAAGGTGTGGACGTGTTTTGTTTTATGTTTCTTTCGGTGTTTTATTAATAGCCTTTACGCATGAACGCATTGTGCAATCGGAATGTTTTCATACAATATACTAAATTCGTTCTCATCAGATCGATATAATGAATATAAAGTTTGAAGTAAAAAAAAACTACATTTTCCATGTATTTTTTTTTATTTTATAACTTATCATTCAAAACTTCCCTCTTAATATTCAAATCTTTTGTGTTCTAAAAAAGTATAGTACACAGATATATAATCAACAATAAAGCAAAACCCTTTACAAGCAGTATTGACGTCCTTAGCAGCCAGCAGCACAGTGGCTAGAAATTTTTATCAGTTGCAAGATAACGAAGAAAACCTAGCACACCAACAACGGTAGTTGATTTTTATGATATTTTCCCCAACGCTAGCCAATGGAAAACAGCCCTCTCATATGTGCGGCCCTCTATAATGTGCCCTGAATTCTTTTTCCATCGATCATTGTCCCACGACCACCTCTCCTGTGGCTGGCGCATACCTTCTACACGATCGTAAATTGATCGCAAAAGCAAAAGACCACTTCTCACGCCAATAAGCTGGCCGTACCATACCTACTGGGCGTAGTGGATTTCCTTGCCCACTTTGTGCGGTGAATGATTGGTGGCAAATTAATTATTCAGTTGCGGGGTTGCCGTCTCCTCAAATCGGTAGGCAATTTTCAGTTTGTACCTCATTTGCGATTACACTTACTTGAGCCATAATTAGTATTGTTTCTGGGTCGGCTCGCTACTCTGATAACGTTCTGTGGTAGTGTGTACTATTTTAGAATCTCAGCCCTACCGAGACTTGCTTGCTCTATAAGACGTGTTCCGATCAATGTTAATTCAATTGGTGATGTGTGTGAGGAGGTCGTGCATCACTGCTTCATCTTTCCAGCCTCTTCCAGGGTCATGTTCACGCTCCATAATTGACATTAATTAGTGACACAACCGAAAGAATCGGTTATCCAAATAATCCATCTCAATAGTTCTGTCCCGTGCAACATCGCTGGTGGATGTCAAGGTTTTTTTTTTGGTTTGGTTGCCTCCAAACGCAATTTTGGATATGGATAATAATCCCGGGTGTCGATTGCGTTATGCCCCGCACGAGGTCGTGCTGGTGCCGTTGCATTTGAATTGGGTTTTTATTCTTTTCTAGCGGTGGAAATGTTGCCAAACCAATCAGCATCGATTGCAGCAACACATCCGGTTTAAAGAAGAGGTAGAGAGAGAAAAACAACAGGGATAAACATGCAATATTGGCAGTGAGACAACAATTTTCCCCCTAAATTTAGACTGGAGGAAACGCTGGTGGTGGTGATGCTGCTGCCCCGGTTCAGCTGGCAGTCGGAGAGAATTTGAAAAATTAAATTTAAATAATATCCTCCATAATGAAAACCGTTTATGGAAGCAATTTTTATTCAAAACCTTGATCTTTGGGAGGAAAATAAGGAGAGAGAGAGAGAGACTCAGCCTGTTCGCTATTGCTTATAATGGTATCTATTTTGTTGGTGCTTTCCCAAAAGAATTTGGACACTATTAGTCCTTCGAAATAGTCATAACCGCCATATGTGCTTTCAACCCCCGGGAACACTAAACGGTACAAAGTTTGGCCTTCTGCAAGACCACTAGAAACATGGTGCAGGCGACACCGAGGCCTTATCAGGAAATAGAGGACTGTACGGTAGTAATAATTCGGCTTTGTCCACCATACCAAAAGCATATACGTGGCGTATGGTGTGGTGTGGTTTTTGCGATAACGCCATCAATAATGCTGTTTCTGGTGCAAACGCATTTATCGGTTGGCCGGCTGCGCCTTGACGACGACGTGGCCTGATAAGGTACACGAGGTGGATTTGCTGATTAATTGATGGTTCGGAAATGGTTTTGCGTTTGGTTTCGATGTATATAGGAAAAGAATACCTGATCTTGATTAGACGGCTTCGATTTGAATCTACATGTACTACCCAATAATCGGGAATTGATCACTTCTAATTCGAATTGTGCTAGGTGATCATATCAACAATCCCACTCTAAGCAGCTATTCCACTGCTTTGCTATCTTGAATGAAACTATAAACCTGCATGGCAGGGCAAGACTATCCTCCTAACCCGCAAGGCACCGTCAGCAATCCCCACATGCAACGGCTATTAAGTAAGGGCGCATCCAAACACGCCTCTAACTCAAATTTTGTTTGTCCATCGTAATCATAAGTAAATTAGATTGCTGCACGCTAGAGAGTAAATAATTTGTGCCGGCATTTGTTTAAATGCTTATGCATGATAAATGGTCTCAGGAAGAGGAACTGAAACCCGACCGATAAGACTATCTGTTTTTGCGTTATCATCTGGAGAGGAGCGAGATATGCTTAAGTAGCAGGTTAAGAAAGGGAATCTTTCTTCTCCCGAGTCCTATTGAGCTATTTATTTACATTGATATCTCCATGTTGGAGTTCTCATACCCTCACGTACCTCGCATTACAACAAGGCACCGACCACAGCATCCACGATCTCACACCGGAAGCATTCCGGTTGGCCATTCCGCAGCACTTGCAATGAAATGCTGCTCGAAGTTACTGCTTCCGCTGCCGGAAGAGAACTTGCTTGGAATGATACCTGGCGCTTTACCGAGACATTACAGGCGACGGCCATGATCGATGAATCGTGCTACCTCCACCGTGCTTCTTCTATGAAGGTTAATTGGTTCCATAGCTCGGCAATATATTTATATACACCGAGTCAAACTCGTGTGTGTTGCGTATAATGTTGCACTAATCGCTGGATTTCGTCTTTGCTTAGGTTTCGCTTTATGAGCACCAAAACCCCGTACCACCTCCCAACGCCACACTCATTGAATTAATTATTCAATCGAGGAGGGGGAAAAACTTTTTCCCCGTACGATTGCCCACTGAACCTCCGAAGTTGGGTGAATAATTTGGAAGTAATCAGTGTGGTTTGCATTGCCGATTTTACCGGCTCGGAAGTGTGTGGTTTTGGCAAAAGTATTCTTTGCAATTTATCGTACAAGGTTAATATGGGAAAGCTGGTCATAAAATTTCGTTTTTTCTTCCAAATCGTTAAAACTGTGCAGCGTGTGCCGTAACGACAGCAATAGCCGTTTATTGAGCCTCGCCAGTTGTGTGTACATTGGCTTGACAACACATACGATTTTTTGAAGGACAACGCTGGTTGTGCTGTGTATATGATGTGGCCAATGTTAATCTGGACACAAAATGGTAGAAAATGCAATTATCTTATACCACACACCGCCACCGACTGTTGAAGGATGGAAAACCTTTACCTTGGTACAGTGCTCTCTCTCTCTCTCTCTCTCTCTCGTTATCTGCTGCCTTTTTTACTCAAGTCCACTTTCGATTGTGGTCGCTTAATGAAGATGAATAAGTGGTTGATGTGGGGTGAGCAAATAAAACAAACCGTTTACAGATTATGTACCTATAAAACATAAACTAGACTGTAGGTTCTGTTCTACAAGAAGTGTCCGCACTACCGCGGTGAGGTCGTTTCGCTGGACTGATGGAGTTACAATTGCCTCCCGTTTTAACGACAACCACTCTCGAGGATACTAACGCTACTGTCCGTGAACTTACACATGTGACGGCAGCAGCAGCAGCAGCAGTGACGCCGGGGAACAATGTTGCACAGAACACATTTGTATGGCATCGTGGTGACGGGTGCCGCACACACGTTGCCCACACTGAGCGCAGCAGGATTTCAAACCCGTCATAAAGCTAAATTCGTGATTTTTTGTTGTTGCTCGTATTCCACAGTCGTAACGGGCGTTAACGAAACGTAAACGTGCTCTTGTTTTAACAGCTCACCGGTTAAGTGGTTGTTTAGTTTTTGTTTCATTGCGAAAGCCATCCATTGAGTGCACGTGCTTCTCAATGATATCTGCTCGTTGATCGTAGTTTGAGGCTGTGTGATGACGTAGACCAGGTAACGGATCACAATGGGTCAATTACTAAGCCGGACTGATACGACGGTTAGTTCCCATCCAATAAGTTCGTCGAGGTCAAGGAGGTCTTGCATTTTTAAGATCATTTCTGCTGATATTTGGTGTACGGATGGTGTACGGTATTATTTATTCAAATTATGAGAAGTTGTTTGATGAATGATTAGTAAGCTATTTTGTGCAATTCCCCGTCTGGTTAAAATTCGTACACTACTTTTATAAAATATTTCAGTGTACAATTCCACCCAAATATTAAAATTCTTTTCAGAGATTCCTTCTTATATACCCAGCTTTTTGCTTCTTGAGGATCAATTGTAATGACTAGGGTCTCCACCACGGCAGAACCGGGGCTCGAGTCTCCTTCGGGACCGACTATTTGCACAGCCAAATAGGAAGAACAAGAGTTTGTTCCACATTCGCACAAATCACAATCGCACAATCGCAGATCCTCGACTGTTTTGGTCTTGGCTAGGTTTGTCTGAATGGATTGCTGCATGGATCATCGCACACAGCATTGGTTTAAGCTTAATTATTTTAATACCTCATCCTTTTCTTCCTTGAAACTATGATCTCGAGATTTCTCGGCCTGCCACATTTCTGGCTTTCCGTGACTTGATTTTACCCGCAGAAAAGGTAGTTAAGTCCTGTTTAGGCGTAGAGGTCAGGAAGGCACCCCTATATTTTAAACAAACATTTTTCTACAAAATCTCAACAACTCCTTCGGGACAGTTTGGGCCTCAGTAAGCGATCATAAAAATAGATTAGTTATCTGGAAAGATTGGTCACTAATGTCGAACCTATATTAAACATCGTTTTGTAATATGAAATCTTCCCCTTTAAAACCATTTCACTGTCGCAATTTACAAAACTTACTGCCATAAGCCTTTTTTTTTTGTTAGAAATCCTGTAATTTCTGTAAACCTTTTTCGCATTCCACGGAAGTAAACGCCGGCAGTTCGGATAGGTTATCACGTATGTCCGTATATGTAACGTTACGCAACGCTGCCGGATAAGAGTGGTGGATATTGATAACACGAAATCATAAACCTCCCAACCCTCCCGCTAAACACACTCACACACACACACACACAAACCATACATGGTCTGGGCTACAGATACAAACTCACCGCCACCACCTAGGATTATTACTATCGATTTGAAGCACCGAGCCAGCATTACGGGGTGAGGTGATGATGATTTTCATTTTGTTCTCCTTGCCTTCTCTGTCCTTGCCCCACATATCGCGGAGTTGGGTTTGGGTGGTTCGGTGTTTGTTTGCTTCCCCGTAAAAGAAACCCTTTTTTTTGGGGAGGGTTCAGAAGAATGTTATCTTTTTTTTTCTTTTCGCAAAGCTTTGCGTCGAATGACTTTTCGGTTTTTCGGTTTGATTGTACCCCGGCAATGTGTACTGACTGATGACTGATTGAGGGGGGGGGGGGGCACCCAGTGCAACGAAGGCGGTCTGTGGGGGAAACCTTACTTTTTCCCCGATCCTGCATGATGCCGTACCGATAATCGCAATTTCATTGTCACGTCGTGCCTCCTGTTGGAAGTGTGCTCCTTCCGCGTAGAAACTCATGCTCAAAAGAGGTTGTTTTTTTGTCGCAACATAAACGTATATCAGACATGTTATAAACTGTTTTACAGTGTAATACAGGCTATTAGCTGTAACGTAAGTCATTTTAAAGTGTGTCATAAAAGAATATCATTTTCCGTATTGCATAATGGATTCTTTTAATCGTTCAAGTCATACAGCATGAGATAGCAAAAAATGGATTAAGAACTAAAAAAGGGATCTTTAATCTTCATTGCTTCATTTTTTAATCTTTATTTTTGAGCACATTAGTACGCGTTCTGTTCGTTCGCTGGAGCATTATTCCTCCACATAAACAGATACATTCCTGCCCGTCAACCGCCATTGCAAACACACGTGTGTTGTGGTGGTGGCGGTTTTTTTTTAATGTTGACACATTTCAACACGAGCAAATGTCATCTATGCCTACTGTGCGCTGCATCATCACACAATCACACCTCGCCGCTACCTTTGAGGTGGTGAGAAAAGCAGCACTCACTAACATGCTTCTTTATCTCACGCTCCAATGATTCACTCTCTCACGAACGCTCTGATGCGTTGTGTGTGGAAGCAAAGTGGAAAAGCTCCTTTCGGTTTCTATTACTTCCCAAGACCCAATGACGACGTCATTGTTTAGCGTAAACACACACGCACGCACGCACACGCAGGAGGCGCTATTTGGAGAGTTTGTTGGTGGTTATGTAATTGGTGTTTTGTTGATATGATTTCTCGCTATAGAACTGTTCCGTTTCGGAGAATACCATGAATGCTCAAAGATTCGCTTTCGATACACCGATCCGGGGGGAAAGCTGCGAGTTTTGTGGCCCGCCTCATGATGTAATCTATCGATTACCTTTTCTGTACGGTATCTTATATGATCATTTTCTCAGCTCATTAGTATTAACCATTTATTTGAGGAGAGAACTTTTTTTTTCTTTTCAATTGTGTCGCAAACACTATGGTACAGATTATGCTTAAATGTGAACGAGAACTGCAATTACTGTAATTTGTCTCTAATCGGGGATTTCCCTTCCCTTTTTTTTTCTTTTGTCTCAATCTCATTTCAGTCGAGTAACGCTACCATTGACGGTCGAAGAGGTAAGAGGTTTCATTCCTGCACAACATTAAAGTACCACAGCCGGCCAAAAGCTCGCCCAAGATGTGGCGAGGTCACCGTACTACCATTATATCCAGATCGTAGCCCACATCACAAAAACCGAACCACATTTAAAATCACTGCTATGAGGAAACCAGAAAACTTCTTACGCCGTCCTATCCGCAGTAAAGTTTTTCCTACCGTGTTGGTCCTTCTGGTGCGTTCTGCAACCGAAATCCAACCACTCATGCCATTTGCTGCTTGCTGTGAAAGGGGAAGAACCCGGCAAACGTGTGGGAGAACCCGGTGAAATGGATGCTTTTTCTATGTTTATTCCACCGATGAGCGGTCGGTGGTGGTGGTGGGTTGGTTTTTGTGATGCTGATGACATGTGGCCATTTAATCTTTCGTCTGCCTACCACCCACTCGTGTGCGCTTTGCGTTCTTCATACAAGAACCATCCATCCAGTTTGAGCGTGGGTTCTTCCCGGTTAAGTCGTAAACGTAGGGGCAGAGTGAGAGAGAGAGAGAGAGAGAGAGGGTGTTGGCGTCCTTTTGGCGCAACTTTCGGTAAAATTATGAAGGCCCTCCCCGGTTTCCCACCGGTGGAAGCTTTTTCAATCACATGTTTCGGATGGTTTGAAAGTTTGTTGGAACATTAATGATTAATTATGTTCCCGGCGGGGGGTTTTTTTTTAAACCCTCGAAGAAAAGGATCAGCTGCGAAGGAATGGAAGTCGTTTCCTGCTTAGGGAAAATAGTTACAAAGTTGTAAACTCCTTCTCTGCTTCACTTGTACGTCCGGGATAAAGAGTTACTTCGAGGAAAAGTGACCCATTTTTTTGTTGTTCAGGTTCAAACTGCCTGCAGCCATCTGCACATTGTTATTTGATCCTTCCAAAACACTCGAACCGATTCTTGCCAGCTTGCTCGTCTGCCTGCCTCCTGGATGTTCTGACGCTGGGCGGGAAATTGTTCTTTTGGAAATTAGCAAACCGCACACGACACGCGTGTGCACTCGGTGAAAACATATGCGTTCCTGCTATCGTGCTATCATTTTCCCTTAGGGTTCCGTCCAATGTTTTCCTTGATGGGAATGAAATAAAAGCTCCATGCGCCGGGTTCCAGCATCACGTTGCAATGGGTGGAAAATTGTTTCATGTGGATGTGGCAGGTAAAGCTCGGGACGCAGAGACGCGTTGCTCGGATAAACGTCGGAACGGAAAAGAATTCTTTTTATTCATAGAATCTAGAACGTTTCCAGTATGTAAGCGTACTTTTCAAATAAAATATCATTGTATGAAGCTGTATGTAATAATGGAAAATAATACAGCTACTCCTTAAAAATACAGATCTTTATGCTCTGGAGCGCTCGGCAAAGTTCCTCCATCTTTAATTAAAATTGCCAAGAATTGGGATTATCCGAGTTTCCATTTTGCTTGCAACAATCGGACTTGAATTTGGCTTGCAATTCTCTTTGTTGAATTTGGCCGCTTTGGCAACTGCTTTAAAACATTCGATTAAAATTTTTTGAATATTAACAATAAATCCCACGTGTCTCTATGTACACGCTTTTGATTCGAGTGCATATCGCGTAGAGGAGTCCCAGCATAATGTGCCACGTATCTCTAATCCAACCACCGAAATCTCAGCACATATCACTGACAACACATGTGTGCAAAGGTGTGTATCAGTGTTGCCTCATGTTGGAGAATCCGCGAAAAGCGAAAAGCGAAAGCAACTTGTAACAATTCTTACATTCTAGCCCACACTCTCACACACATCTTCCGCTTCGAGTGTAAAAGTATAGTACACCGAAGAAAAAAATACTCCTCGATTGGGCATCAAACTCCCCCGTGAATGTTACGTGAAGACAGTGGGAACCACTGCTGCCCACCGCAATCTGTGCCCATCCAGTAGGGAAAAGCGTGTGGGGAGAGATTTCCCGCTGAATGCTGGCGCTCGAGGACTCCGCCGGTAGAAGCTTCAATGGTCGGAATCCGCGAAAATGAAAGCATCAAGCTGGTACCTCCTGCTGCTCCAGTGGCATGATGAAATATTCAACCCATGTCGTCCTGTCGGCAGAAAATCAAGAACCTTTGGAAAGAAAAGATACCGTTTAGCCGTGCCGTGGAACCGTAGAAAGAAGGAATGATAATAAACCGGCACCGGCAATAATATTTCATCCGTAAGTCAAACAACCTTCCACCGCCCCCCTCAAAAAAGGACCCAATAAAGATGTGTTTTATGATTGCCGGTGGTCCTTCTGCCTGCCTGTGCAGTGTTCCGTAAGGTGCAAGGACCGCAGAATCTTATCCTTATCCGCCGTTCCGGTGCGCAGAAAAAAAAGGATGTCTCTTGGGGGGGGGAAGTGTTTCCGGGTCCCAAAACTGATTAAACCCGTAGTTTCGTCTAAAAGAAATGCGAAATATTAAACGGGCTATCATGTTTCAGCGCGTGTAATGGAGTGTAAAGCGTATACGAGCTACTTCCGTTAATGCATACACCCCGTCTTATGGAGGGACGTTGTTAATCCTTCAAATCAGAACCAACCATCCGAGATCCGTATTGTGTTGCGCCCGGGTCCACGGTTGTTGGAGGGTGTTATACCGAAGTCAGGCGAAATAAGGCAAAAAGGTAAAACAAATCAATAATGTAACACCGCGTTTACGTCTTTTTTGTTCGGTCTGTTTGCCTTTCCTTTCCGATTCCGCTGTATCCGGTGGAGAGGTGGTGTCGTATGCTTTCCAACTTTCAAAACACAAACTCCGGATTTCTCTTGGTCACCGTTCGTTCGTTCTGCTGCTGCTTGCAAATGAAAGCATTTTTTCCCCATCCCATGCTTTGTGTGCGTCGTCGTCGTCCGTTCGTAGTATATGACCACACCACGTGGTCTGTACAGTGGATGGATGCCATTGGAAGGCCAGCTAGCTTTTGGAGGGGGGTCTGTAGCGCTTTTAATGACTGGCGATGTGGTAGGGAGCTTAATCGTTGAAGGGAATTGTCGTGATTTGTCTATAAATATCGCAACTTCCTGCAGGGTAGGCTAGGTGTAGGGATGTAAAGTTTTCTTTTTCCGGAACTGAACGAATCGCCCCCCGGGAGACTCTCCCCTCGATTACGTCACTCGGCTGTGAGAATCGAAGAAACACAGGATACAGCAAAAATCAAGCAACGGTACAGCACAATACGGCGACCGTACGTCAAACGAACAAGACACATCGGCCGGCCTGCTACTACCACTACTACTCTAGTGGCTGAGTCGACACTTACAAACACTTGCTGGATGATGCTTTCTCGTGACTTCCGCTAGGGAAAGTAGGTCCTTTCGGGGTAAATGATCTAAAGATCGTTAGTTTTGTGTGTGTAGTACATAATTAACTTTTTTCTTTCTTCATATCCTCGCATCGGAATCGATATCGGGATCTGAACAAGGTGCCATGCGAGTGTGATGGTTTACTTCCTAAATTAGGTAGTTATTTTTTAGCTCTATTAACACTCGATGAGGAAGCTTGAGAAGTAGTTAAAAGATTAACATGTTTAAAATGCTTTTTTTAATATGTTTTACATTACTACTTACTTACTTATCAGGCGCTACAACCGCTTTGCGGTCTTGGCCTGCTGCAACAATCCTCGATACCGCTCACGGTTTAACGCCATCGTCTGCCAATCCGTTATCCCGGCCGTTCTGGCGGACGCATCAACACCATCACTCCATCTCAATTTGTGGGCCTACCACGCCTCCTCTGTCCGTGTGGACGGGCTGAGTCGTCCGGTGTCATTCTCATGACATGACCAGCCCACCGGAGCCTGGCGAGTCTAATTCGCTGCACGGTGGTAAGATCATCGTACAGCTCGTAGAGCTCGTCATTGTAGCGGCTCCTCCATTGTCCTTCCACACATACGGGGCCAAAACTCCTTCTGAGCATCTTCCTCTCGAACGTGGCTAAGAGGGCTTCATCAGTTTTGGACAGAGTCCATGTCTCAGAGACGTATGTAAGTGTACTGGGACTTTCTTACATTACTTCTCGTAAAAGCTTGCCGGAAGCTGCGTTCTGTTCATCAGCTCCTGTGTGACTGTTGTTTGAATAACAAAGCGCAAAGTTCGTCTACGCCGTTGCTACGGACACCGGAAGACAGGATATTGGATTTGGAGTGTAAAATATATTGTTGCAGACTGAGGCACACTGCAGCTTTTGGCGCCAATCTACCTCCAGTAGCCAATTGAACGTGGTATTGGGATTTACGCATCCTGCCTGCCCCACGCTGCTCATTATCGTTAAGCAAAAACTGACTTGTATGTTTTCAAACTCGGTAGCAGTACTTTGAATACCAATCCAGTCCAGTCCAGTCTTTAAAGTCGCTCAGTATGCCGGGGCTCAGCGAGCTGCTGAAACGAGTAATGCAAAAGACATAATGAAACATGTAATCTCAAGTATAGCTTCAAAGTTTATTAATTGTGCAATCTCTGATGATGAGAGGGATGAGTAAACTGGGTAAACTCATCTTTTGCCACCGGAAGCTGTAAACGAGTTTCAGCACAACGGCCAATCGATGGGGAGGGGCCAGCTAGTGTGTCACTACCGTGCCAGTGGGAAGTTTCTTCCTTGTTCTTTCATCTTGTTTAATAGAGTACAGCCAGCAGCAGGTGATGGGATGGTGGAGTTTCGGGCTAATCTTTTTTGGAAAAGTTCCACCCAACGCATCAACACAAATTGTTGTCATGTCGAAATGTGATAAAGTTTTGAATTGTCCTTTACTGCACACAGTGTATATGTGCATACGGGGGAGGGATGATAAGGTGATCAATCTTTCGCTGGCTGCTTTGCGTAACAGAATTACCGTCTCGAAAGCCTACTCGAAAGAGAGTTACTTTTCAGGGTTTCCCCGAGATCAAGCCGAAGACCTTTCTAGGTTGTAATGCCATGGAAGAAGAAGAGCTTTCCGACCTGCAAGTGATGCTGCGCACAGTGAATATTACTCTATTAGAAAGCAATTATATGAACGTTGCATTTAAAATTTAACTGACTGCACTTGAGGATGAAACGAAACCATTTAGGGACTAAAAAGGGTTCGCGCTGATGACCTTGCTGTGTGGCCCAGATCCATTCAACACTATACCAAGCCACATTTAAGCACGACAAGAGTACGACGAGCGAGAGTACATAAGCGTCTATCTATCGGGTTGCACTTAGCACGGCAGTTTTTTTTTTTTTCATTTCTGTGTTGGCAACTGGACCTTAATGGCTCCTTTTTTCATCCTCAGCGTTGTCCTTTGCGTCAATGTTTTATGGTCTGGGCGGTTTGCACCATTTAGAGACTTACTCGCACAAGTAGAAGCGAGCTATGGAAACCTTTTCGTGGCGGTTGTGACGACGTCCCAGCAGCACCGCCGGAGGTGTCTGATGTTTTGCACAGTTCATTTGATAATTGTTCATAAATCATACACCCCCACATCATGATGATGCTGGCCGAATATCGAGCTGCGGATGCGGTAACCGAACATCCTTCGCTGCGTGCGGGTGTCATTTATTAAAAAAAGGCTTCCAAAATAGATTTATTATATCTGGTTAATGTGGATAGATAAAAAGGGGGTCTTCTTCACTTTTTTTTTGTTTTTGGTTGGTTGATATGATATTGAAATCGGCAATGATCCGGCACGATTGATGGATAACACAATGGGTAATGGGTAAATGGTCTGCATTTAATGCCTCGTAGCAGAGAGTGACTAAACTAAACACCACTATATATCGAACATTCTGTTCTGTCTTTCTATTCCCCCCTTTTTTCGAAACACAGTACCAAGTGGCACAGCTGTACTGCGTGGCGGAAGTATCTAAAAACGAAACGGGCGGTGGCGAAGGTATTGAGGTGCTGAAAAATGAACCCTTCGACAACTATCCGCTGCTTGGTAAGTGAGCAAATCCATGTTCCGTTTTTTTGACAACGTTTTTCCGACGCTTTATTCTCACACGTTAATCTGTTCTGCTCTTGCACCGGTTCACAGGTGGGAAGTACAATTCCGGTCAGTATACGTACAAAATCTATCATTTGGCCTCGAAGGTGCCGGCCTTTATCCGGCTGCTCGCACCGAAGGGATCGCTAGAAGTGCACGAGGAAGCATGGAATGCATATCCGTACTGCCGGACAGTCATAACCGTAAGTCAATATCGTTGGCCAGATGTGAGCGGCCAGAGCGGAGGAAGCAAGTGAACCCGCTTCGAGGATCCGTTCGCATTGAAGCGTCATGAATCAACGCACCCGAATCGGGGGACCGAAACCGAAATCGAGATCAATCGGGGGGGCACGGCAACGACGAGAGCGCGTTTTAAATAACTGCCTACTCAAGCACGCTCCAGCTGCTGGCTTATCCCTCAGTGGACAGAGCAGAGGATAGTGGAAGTTATCACCATCATCGATTTCTTCGCGTTTGGAGCGCATGCATGCCTGTAGCGCCAAGCAAGCGTGAGGCGAATGATGGTGATGATGACGCTGCTTTCTGTTTTTTCCCCCCCCCCTCCGAAAGGATATGGACTTTGGTCCGGAAATTGACCTCCCGATGTATGTTCGGATTCGATTTCGGCTCCCTGCTGTCCCGTCGTCGTCGTCGTCGTTATCCTTCCTTTTCCATTGCGGAGAAGGTATCAAATAGTTTGAATCGATTGTAGAGCAAAATAGAAAAGAAAAAGAAGGATGCGGAGAAGGGTAATGTTTCCAATTAAGTTAGTGAGCTATTTTTAAATCCTACCAGCTAATCGCGCCTTCCCTTCCCGCGTTTTGCGATAAGGGATATACTTCCTGATTAAAATAGGGTGACTTTTGCATTCAGTAACTTTTAGGTACGGTGGTCACAAGCAATTTAGTGTTTTTCTCTCTCTCTGCAGCATTTAACATAAATAATTTTAAAAACCCCTAATGAATCACTGCCAATAACGAGAACTTACACTCGATCAAACTCTCCATAGAATCCCAATTGGATGAAGGAAAAGATGACCATCACGATCGACACGTACAGTATCGATGGTGACGACGATCTGGAGAATGTAAGTGAACATGGGATACGTGGTGTAAACTAATGGTCTGTTCTTTTTGCTCTCTTCTTTTTTTTTTGTTTTATTCACTCCCTTATACTTTCTTTCACCCCCCAACCCTTCATCTATTGCGGGTTTTTTGTTTTAAAATTTGTGTATACTTTTTCCTTGTTTGTTGGTTGTCCTTGGCATGTTTGTGTTTGTCCTTCCGATTGGTTTTTTGTTTCGTTTTTCCGGTTGGTTTTTCTTTCCGTAAAATTTCGTTAAATGCTGCCCTGCTCGATACTGGGAATGATGAACCAACCTGCCGCTGCCGCTGCCGCTGCTGTGTGATGAATGCAAATGTGATCGGTGTGATGTGATTTACTCAATACTATCAACCAACCAACCAACCAAACGATCGCATTGTACAAATGGGAAACAATTGTATCATAATCTTCCGGACAACAACCAACCATCCCGGTTGCTCTTCGTCCATTAAATGCTCCCCTTTGCATGGTATCCCTGTTTTCCCCACCACACACGCTGGAAAAACATCCCACATATCCCCGTCCCACATTAAACGCTTTTCGGACCGCCGTTCGAATGTGCTTCGGGGTACGATCCGGTCTCTTCCGATCACACCCCCCCTGGCTCTTGCCCACGGGTGGATGGATGGATCGGTTGGATTGGATTAACCTTTCGTCCCGGGAGCAAAATGTATATGTTGTATACGCACATGCACAAAACCCCACACACACACACTCCCAACGCTATATCTACCCACGGCGGAATCGCTTCGCCTTGTACCTACCACCACCGAACCTGCTGCTACAAACACGTGCTTCTCTCGGTGCTGTGGCCGTGTGCGAAACGTCACGTCCTGCGCAAAACCTCCATCTTCACCGCTGCTACCTCATCACCACCACCAATCCTGGCATTTTACACACGTGCGTGGGCTCTCCTCCGGCTTCAGAATCCTGGCTACATGAAGGATAATTTCATCATCTGTATCGAATCATTACACGTCGCCGACGCCGGCGATCAGCCTAATGTGAGTGTTGTCCCCCTCCCGCCGTTCGCTTCCTTTTGCACACAAACACACACACACACACATGGCAATAGCCTTTCCGTCGTAAAGATATGAACATAAGAAAATCACCTCGTGCTTTGTGCTCTTTGCACTGTTCCGCATCTCAGGTCGCCAACCTACAGCGTTAATTGGAATGCATTAAGGTTTTTCTAGATGTATTACGTACTTAACCTGTGCAATTAGTTAGGATCACACTAATAGTTTTTTGGTTTTTGTACTACGGTTAACTTTAAATGTTCCAAATTTTTGGCACTACAACCTCGGGAGGGGTCTCGGTCTTGCCATTTCTGGCAGATTAGTTGGAAAGTCAGTCCAAACGCAGGCAGAAAAGAATTATTTACCAAAGAATAGTAAAGCAAGTTGCTGGACCTTGTTGGTGGTTACTAACACACGAAGGGAGCGTTAGTTTTCTGACATCCTACCCACGGCCGCCGTAGAAATGAGTGTTAGCCTTCAGCTTTTTCTGGAGCTTGACGATCGGCTGCAACTCGCTCTTTCTCTCTTCTTCTTCTTTGGCACTACAACCTCGAGAGGCCTGCCATTTCTGGCTTTCTGTGACTTAATTTTACCCGTAGAAAAGTAGTCAGCCTTTCGTACGGGGAGGCGGTCTGGATAGGATTTGAACCCCGGCCCTGCCGTGTGAAGACCGGCGCCACTGTCGCCTCGGCCACCGGACCACCGCAACTCGCTCTTTGGGCATCGAATAATTGGATAAGGTCGTCCGATCAAGATTTGGTTCATGAAATCGATTGGTCGCGTTTTCTTTAATATACTCTCAAGGAAGCTATTTTGAAGATTGAACTCTGGAGGGCAAGCTTTGTTTCTCAGCTTCCATCTTGTATCTAGCATCTATAGACGAATGTTCTGACCGGACAATAAAGCCTCCATAGTCCTCACCAATTTTTATTTTTAAGTCGCGGGGCGGTCCGGTGGCCGAGGCGAAAACGGCGCCGGTCTTCAATCGGCAGGACCGGGGTTCAAATCCCATCCAGACTTACTTTACTACGGGCAAAATCAAGTCACAGAAAGCCAGAAATGTGGCAGGCCCGAGACTTCTCGAGATTGTAGTGCCAAGGAAGAAGAGAAGTCCAAGTCCTCGCCAATTTCTGTTACGCCTTTCGATCGTACAACCCTGGAGAGTGGTTAGAACGGGTATTAAATCCCATTCGGATAGGCATAAAGGTAGTGGTCAATGCTCCTCCAACATAGCCAGAAAGCGGAGGCCAAGCCCCCTCCCGTGATCTCTCTATTGCTAGTTTCTAATTCAATTTTGTCTGTTAGGTTATTAAATCTTTGTTGCTCAACGCGATGTGTGATCCAAAGTTAACATAGTGTGAGTTTTCCGTTCATTTCGTGCATCCCGAGTGAGTGATCCGTAACGATTGCTTGAAGGAGAATGTTGTTGCGTGTGTTGCTTGCGCGAAAGAAATTAATAGTAGCACACACACACACACAACTGTTGCAAAGATCAAGCAAAGGCCCAATTTTCGCCCCCTGTGTGTTGTGCCTGGATGTGAATAATGCTTCTCTTGCCACTGCTTGTAAGTGCTTTTCCGACGAAACTAATTGTAATTTTTCTCTCTCTCTCTCCCCCCTGTACAAACCACCCCTTGTTGTTGCCCCTTTGCTGACGTATTCACGCCCGACCAACCGCCAACCCCACAACATCACCGTGCCGTTGCCCTCGCTCCGGTGTTTCGTTTTATTCTTTCTTCTTCTAATACTATCACCCTCGTCATATATGCTGCGTCTGTCCTGCTTACACAACACTCCTGCCAACAAAACAACCGCAAAAAAGGCTCACGAGTTGACGCCAGAAAAGCTAAAGGCACGTGACGTAGTCCACATCGACATCGCAAACGATCCCGTCTCGCAGACGGATTACAAAGAGACGGAGGATCCCACGAAGTAAGTGAGCAAACTGCTGCTGGGATGCGTCGCGGCGTGGCATAACCGTGTTAACCCCTGTGCAATGTCGTTCCTTTCGTGCAGGTTCAAGTCGAAGAAAACTGGTCGCGGCCCGCTGGTCGGCCCGGACTGGAGGAAGAGCGTGTCGCCGGTAATGACCTGCTACAAGCTGGTCACCTGCGAGTTCAAATGGTTCGGACTGCAGTCCAGAATAGAGAACTTCATCCAGAAGTCGGAGCGGAGACTGTTCACCATATTCCACCGGTAGCGATCAACGCGGGTGAAACGCGTGAAACGGCAACCGATTGACGTCCGTTTTTTTTTTTTGTTTTGTTCGCCTTTGTAGGCAAGTGTTCTGCTGGATGGACAGCTGGCACGGGCTAACCATGCAGGACATCCGCGAGCTGGAGGATAAAACCAAAGAGGAGCTGGACAAACAGCGCCACGTCGGCGAGGTGCGCGGCATGCGTGCCGAAAGTGACTAGATCCCTCCCTCGGTCCCCCCCATTCCCCGGTCCTCCGATCATCCCGTCTGCTGTGAGCTGTGAAGAAAGGAAAGATAGAAACGATGGAACCGACACAACGCCACATACGCACGCTGAGGGAAGGTTTGGGGAAGTGAAAAAGAAGTGGGGGTTTTGCCCGCCATTTATCCCCCCGTTTTCAATTCCGCTTCTCCTTCACAACCTTCGCACGCCCCTGTGGTGTTGTGTATTGTGCGTGTAATATTCGCAAGAAGGAGAGATAGGAGGAACTTTTTTGTTTTTTTGGACAGTGTATAATTTTTACTCGGTTTTCATTTATAAGTTTTTGTGTCTTTTTTTTGAGAATTTGTTTTTTTGTTTTGTTTTTGTTCATCGCTCGGTCGGTTAAACAAGTGCATATACATATACGACGAGAAGCGTGGGCAAAAACGCGGGAACTAGAAATTACGGTGGTGTAACATGCAAATAGGCAACACGCGGGCAGACTACAAAACAAAATGCTAACAGTAAGATGAAAAATATAGGGAGCGGGCATGAGTGCGGGTGTGTGTGTGTAAGTGTAGTAGGAATGCCAGAAAAGAGTCAGATACACATAGTGCAAGATACATATTGTAATAGCATAAGCAAAGCAACAAACAAACAAACAAAAATGCAGTAGTTGGACACAGTTTCTAAATTCACGCAGCAAGCGAGCACGTAGCTGCCCCGCTATAGAGGCAGACACAGGCAGGACATAACATTCGCAAAACGCAAACCTATAACCTATAACGATAACCGCATAGTGAAGAGAAGTTGTAACCGGGAAAGCAAAAACGGTGGCGAGCTCTAGTGTGTTCAACGAAAAGAGAACGGTGGCGAATGGCGGCGAACATTGTGATGTAGTAAGCGAACCGATTTAAACGAAAGGACAAACAAACCAATCTATCCAACGTACCACCACCACCACCACCAACAACATTATTATAGCGGTAAACGCAGCAGTAAAGCAATATATACAGCAGAACATTAACTCCAAACTGGGCACAGGCAACAACAAATTCGGCTGAGCGCCTGATACTACATACCTTAAAATGCGCCGCGCGCCCCGTAAATTGCAATGCCACAACTCCATTTTTTGTTTTCGCCATTTGCCGAAAGCACGTTACATGCCATTGGTGAAGCAGAATATAGCAAGAGCAAACCGGTGCAACGATGGAAAGAGGTACGGAAAGGCGTGAAAGGGTGAAGAAACGGTGAAACGAAAGTTCAATAAAACACCACTTGATGAAAAGAACAATCCGTGCTCGATCGAACCGCCGGAACTAAGGCAAGTAAGGGGGGGGGGGGGGGGGTTCACCACTCTTCCCCCCTTTGAGAAGAAAGAAAAGAAAAACAAAAGAATGCGAACAACACACATCAAATAATTTTCCCCAAATGCTGCTGCTGCTGCTGCTGTTGAGTAAGTAATCGATCGGGCAGGCTAAACACAAGCCAACACACCACGATGCGGTTGATGAAAAGCACCATGCGCCTCCATGTAGGTTGCTGTACCGATTGATGGGCTACAGTTGGAAAAACTGAGCAGGCTTAGCAGTACTATGTTAGTGTATTTGTAATTGCTTATTTGAATAACATTTTTTTTAAATATTGTTAAGCGATTCGAATCGTACTAATGTTACGTACCGTTGGAACAAATCAATCAACCAACTCCATATGTCGGTTGTTCTAATGGCATGGAAAATCGTAAAAATTCTACATTCCAACCATTTTCTATGTTATATTGCTTTCTTAAACCGTATAGTTAATATTTGTTACCGTTCCTTTCTAATATTATTCCATTTATTTGTTTTAATGCTTATGTTGTTAAGTGTTCTACCGGAAGCTTTTTCGTCAACTAGCACATCATTTGGTACACGGCTAGCACTACAATTATTGGTACATCGAAGAAAATTAAGAATAGTGGCTATAACATGTACACACTCTACTCAAACTTCAAGCTGAAATAGGGCAAATGTGACTAGGATGTGTGTCTGTGAGACACGAAGAAACTTATTTGTGGATCCGAAGCGAAGAAGTGCAAGTGTTTAGTAGCAGTATAAGTGTTGTTTACTTACGTTTTTCATCGTTCTTTATTGTCCAGGTAAGTTTTCTGTTTCAATGATTTGATTCGAAAAGCTTTTTCTTTATCTGTGCCTTTTTAGGTTATTGTTTCCATTTTTTGGTATTTTTTTTAGCACATACGAATCATTTTGCGCGCGCAAAAAAATAAGAAGAATGGTTGCAAAGCAACGTATTATCACAGCGTGCACGTGGGCGTGGCGTGACCTTTTCGAAAAGCAATTAATAGTACTCAGTGTTCACCGGTTCGTGCGAGGTATTATCAGTGTTTCAGTAAACGCCAGAAGAAAAAAATACATACAGCAACACAAATTTAAACAAAAAAGAACTCGCCCAAAACTTTAACGAAAACGGGCAGGTAATTACGGCTTACGAAAGACGGTTACACACGTTGACGACAATATACGGAACACGAGGCGCATGAATCGCTCGCAATACCTTCCCTGCTGTGGTCACATAGATTCTGTAACAGCTTCAGTGTAATAGGGTGAAACATTTCAAATCTATAGCTAATCAATGCAACAACACACGCAAACATACAGCCAGCGTAATTTCCATTCACCTTAACCATCCATTCTGCCGGAGCCGTCCTATTCTAGCGACACACTATAGAAAGAAGGATTTATTCGGTTTGAAGTGTTTTTTGTTTTAACTATCTTACACTTCTAGACACACATCTGAGGCAGCAAAATAAATCCCCCAAAAAAATGCGTTAAAAGCCACATTGCGTGGAAGGGTACCGGAATAAAAACTAATCCCCCTTGGAATGTCTATTCCACACATTGAAAATTGAAAATACACAATTACAGACACACGCTGATCGTGCACTTTCATCTCTATAAAACTGTATGTAACTCTCAACGTTTCACACTCAATAAACCAGACGAGGTGAAGTATTTTATCCTGGTCTGGTGGAAGACAAAAAAAATGTTACAAAATTGTTCACTTTTTCGCAGTAAAGCGCCCAAATCAATACGAAGCAAAAGAAATGTGAAAAAAAGAATGTATAATTGCAATATATTGCCGAAAGGTAAATTAAAAATGGGCGAAACCACGAATCGAATCTCATATACCTTAAACACATATACATATAGACAGAGAGCAAGAGAGGTAGTAGCAAAATGAGATAGCTCATGTGTATTGTTGAATTCTAGTATCCAATTGCAGCACAGCAGACAAGACAACTCTGTAGACGATGTAGGCGAAAAGTAGCGTGCAGAAGCAAAGGTGAAGAAGGTGCTGCTGTAGGAAGATGATGAGCGAGGAAATCTTTAGAACAAACAAAAAACCAGCAACAATATTAACGAAGAAAAACTGATGTTCTTGTTCAGTATGTGTGTAAAATATTTAAAAGCAACCAACCAAACAAACAAAACTATTGAAAGCAGAAAAACCAAAACTAAAAAAAATAATTAAAAACCAATCACAACAAACAATACTGCTGTTTGACTCTTCTCCTATCTATGCTTTTTTGTGTGAGCTTTTTTACAATGTTTTTCAATTGATAATGTAAAAGAATCGATCTTTTGCTTTGTAAAAGAATCGATCGAAGTTACGAAGTACGTGACTTGTATGTATAAACGCGGGCTCAACTAGCTTTGTTTACCATTTCATCTAAGGAGCCTACTTAAAGGATCGATGCTTTGCTGTACACAGTTCATTGTTGTTATCGATAACAATTTTAAAACCCTCCATTGCTTGCAATACGTTTTATATTAACAATGCATTTGTTTTATTTATTGTTTTTTTTCCACGATAACATATTTGGTATACATTTTCAAATTGAGAACATTTCCGTCCCGTTGATTCTGGTCGGCATCGTTGACGCGTTTGTAAGTCCAGCCTACTCCCCACCACCGCCACACTCGGCACCCACCCGGCAGGAGGCGAATTAGATTCGAACTTTCCGGGCTGTGTGTGGTCCCGAGCGCGTTTTGTGGGAAGGGGGGGAAGAATAGTGCATTGTATAATCTACATACACGTACAGTTCTTATCAAGAAAATGGACACTTTATATCGTAAAATATAAAGGCCTCAGCATACAGGATGGATTCCCGCTTGCGTTGTCCTTTCGGTTTTACATTCTATGTGAAAACAAAGATTACACCACGTACATATATAAGCTCTATCCATCGCCAAAAGATCCCATTAACATAACACCGTCGGAAAACATCATCAGTAACACAGACACTCTTCGAGGTCCCAATCTGCAATCCAATCAACGTCCGTTTAAAAATCCAGGCCCCGAAATCCGACAGCGGTTATCCCTGTCGGTTATGGTTTTTAGAGCCAGGTGTTTCCGTTTTATGCTTCCGTCACGGCATCATCCGCCAGCCAGAAGAATTGCCGTATCTCGTCAATGTCCGACGGGCGACAATGGGGCGGTGTGGAAGCCCCACCATCGACCAGCTTGTCCCTGAGCGTGGCCATCGTGTGCGCATTGCGCTTGGAAACGATCGCCAGATCGATCATGGGCGCCGGATAGTGCTGTCCAATCACGCACCCATACTCGATCTGCTGCTCCCGGGAAGCTTTCCATGGTTCGTGCCTGTGGAAGAGACGATCAGAAGCATTAGGCAATGAACAGCAAAACACACACACACACACGATTAGTGTGCACTACTTACACAAACTGCACCGGATAGTTGGCCAGCTCGGGTAGATACCGTTTGACGTAGTCACCCTTCGGATCGAGCCGGCGAGCGAGTGCGATCGGGCAGGTACACTTGGACGAATCGAGCAGCCGCTCGAAGGCGGACGAAGATACCCACATCCAGTTGCCGGCACACACGGACCAGTCCGCATCCAGCAGGTACTTCAGGAAGTGTTGCAATCCTGCCTCCCAGCTTAACCAAAGTCCTCCGCGCGTGAGAAAGCTAGACGCAACAAGAATCGGGATGGAAAACAGGCCGAGATTATTGGCTTCGGTTGCTTCTTAAATGGAGCAGGCAGGGGTTTTTGATGCGGTGCAAAAATCTCTCTTCTTGGCCTAACGACCTGTTTAGGTCATAATGGCTTATTAGACTGAATGATATCACGCAGTTGGATAGTTAGTCCTCACTGAAGACCTGCGCCGCTGTCGCGTCTACCATCGGGTCGCTCCCAACCTGGATTATATGATCGATCCGTAAATGTTAAGTTCTTGTGGTGAGCCGTTTCTCGAATCTCCAAAAGCCTGTTCATACTGCAAGGTTAAACAGTGCAAAATTAATCATAAAAAGCGTCTTAAACGTAAGTGTAACTACCTGTACTCAAGATAAAGCCCAACATAAGACATTGCTGAGCAAAGTAATGCACATACCGAACAACCCGTTCGAACAACCCGTAACAGCAGTCGCGAAAGAACTAAATCGCTCGAGAAAATACACCAAACATCGGTGAATAAATTGTTTCACATCGAACGACTCAACGACTCGCCCAACTGTTGCTGGCCTATACACCAGCAGCGTTCTCGCCGAGACGAGCCGTTAGAGGCACACATAAATGAATAAGCAATTAAGTGTGTCCAGATGACTGCAGCATCTCTCCGCAGTACTCGTTAGCATACGGAGCATGAGGAGAGCAGCACAAGCAACTGCACCGATTGTCAATCAATCGTCTCCATCAGGCAGCGATTACGGGGTCGTGGTCTAGCATATCCACCAAGCCATAATCGATCGATTTGTTCAATTTTCTCGATTGCCCGTTCTGCGTCATTCTTCGGCGACTTGTTCACCGATCCCTATCAATGGTACGCCGAAGCTCGCACCACGACCATTGGCCCCGGATCAAGTGCCCGATTTCTTATCGCACACTCTTCACCGTCCACTGATCATTGGCACGATCGCAGTGCCCGTCGAGCGTTCAGTGACAGACCGCGGTACTAACATTTTTTTGCCGTCCCCTTCGCCAAACCTTTCAAAAACCTCGATAAGAGCCAACCGAACACCGAACAGCAGATCCCTATCAAGGATGCGCGTTGCGTTGCGTTACACTTACGTCGCGGTAATGTTGCGCAATATGTGATGCAGCCAACCTTCCGCCAGCAGTTGCCGCATGGCCGCATCAATCATCGGGAAGCCGGTCCGGCCCTCCTTCCACCGGGCGAGCGAATCATCTTCCGGCGCGTACCACGGAATGTTCAGACAGATCGGATTGCGCTCCATCTCGCCATAGTACGGGTTCTGGACCGACATCGTGTAGAAGTATTCGCGCCATATAAGCTGCCCGGTAATGTGGTGTCCGCCCGGGTACTTGAACTGGCTGTGCGATTGCACCCGCTCGAACAAATCGTGCACGCACCAGTAGAACATGCGCACGGACAGGCAACCGAACCGCAGGGCAGCGCTCATGGACGTGGCCGGGCCCAAAATCTCCGGTTTGGCCTGCGTCGGCAAGTAGTAGCCCTCGCGGAATGCTTCCTCTTCCTGCTTTAGCCGTGCGCCCAGCGCTTCCAGGGCACGCGTCTCGCCACCGATCCACTTTTGGAAGGCAATTTTCGCGTTGCCCTCGTAGTAAATGCCGAAATCCTCCGGGGCCGGTATCTGGTGGCACAGCTTCAGCTCGGAACCGAGTATTGCCGGGATGCGGCCGAACTCGATGTACTCGAAGTTGGGTGCACCGACCGGACGGGGTGGTTCTCCAATGATGTTTACGGTGTGCTGCGGAAAGGAACGGTTCAGCTTAAATTGACCCCCCGCCGTATCTGCTGCTGAGGATGATCCTTACCAAAAACATCTGATACGTGAGTGGTGGAATGTCTCCGTTCGTCTGTATCACCTCGTTCGGGTTCCAGAGCGTGTGCGAAACGCTCTCCACGCACCGGACGTCCATCTTCTGGCACAGCTGCGACACCCCATCGTCACGCTCCTTCCAGATCGGTTCGCAGTCCTGCTCGAAGCACAGCTTCTTGATGTTCAGCTCCTCGAACAGACGGCGCAGCACGGTGACGCTATCGCCCCGGAACACCAGCAGCTGCCCGCCAAGATCGCGGAACTGTCGGTCAAGGTCGGCCAACGATTCCAGCAGAAACTTCATCCGGTTGTACCCGACGATGCGGGTGCCTGTGTGGCGAACAACACCACATTAGCCACATGAAAAGGGCCACATTCGGGGCCGTTTTACAGGAGACCCAGACCCACTCCCCCCCGTCACTTACCAGCACTTTCCCCATCGAATATGAAGATCGGGAACAGTTTCACCGCCTCGCTGGACTGGCTCATGCAATCGCTCCGGAGCGCTTCCAGCAGGCTCGGATTATCGTGTAACCGAAGCCCATGGCGGAACCACAATATATTATTGATTGTCATTTTTTTTTCACGCACTCACGCACGCACGCACTTTCTTTACACGCGCCGCCTAGCGGACTCCTTATCGAACCACGGCAACTGCGTATTTGTTTGCACAGGCGATAAAATATATTTTTTCGAAAAAGCTACAAAGAACGGAAAAAACTAGTTTTGAGAAGGGCGCAGCACCACCATGGGGACAAGGATTTCCCCGTGCCCATCGTTTTGATAACTTCTTCCAAACGTTGGAATTTGATGCACACACACACGACACGACGCACACAACCGCGCGAAAAGATTCACACAGTAATTTGCCCACCGTGAACAGGTTTATCAAATGGTGGTGACTGTTGTTGTTTTTTCACCATCTGATGTTGTTGTTGTTATTGCTGTTCCGGGCGCCCACCTCCCGTATTCCGCTCTCTGAAGCGATGACAGCTGCCGCGGCAACGATTCCCAGTAGACAAAACTTCTACACCGTGGGTAACGAGGCATTAACAAGGTTTGTTCGAGCTACACCGCTGTTTTTATGTGGAAAAGCTTCGATTTTTGGATTATTTGCAAAAAAACAAGCTTTTTTATGAACCTTAATCACCGGCCCTTTGATTATTCGTAATCTTCATCAGAGCTCATGGCAGCGGCTTTTTGTCAAATGGGGTAAAAGACATCGAGTGTACAGTAGAGGCCCCATTGACCGTTCGTATCACCTGTTGGAATGTGTGCTGCGTGCGTATTCGGTGAGTTGGTATTTGTGGATGTTTTTTTGTCCTTCTTCTTTTGTTAAAAACGTTTAAAAAAGCATATTTAACTTAAAATAAAACTTTGTGGGTGATGAAATAATGATTTAAGCAAATGAACGAAATTTAACATTGTACACTGTAACTTTCCATAAATAAAAAAAAATGAATTAAATTACATATAAAAAAATGCGAATAAAGATCAAAAAGTTATCGAGCTTGCCGCTAGGGATCTCATTCTTCTCAAAAGATCTCGGCTTGTACTTTCTGGCTTTCAGGCGATCCGACCGCGGGATTCGATGCCCAGTCCTGCCATGTAAAGACCGGCGCTACAACCGTATCTTCATCGCCCCAAGCCCTCAATTAAAAATTAAAAAGAGAATCCGCCATCGTTCAATTAAATTACCGGCCAACGGACTATGATATCGGAGTCAGTGTGGCCCATGAATCGAATGGGAAAACTTTACCCAACGGTTCTCATTTATATGAAACATTGCACTCTAGTCACTGTATTAAGTCCTGTAACACTCTTCCTGAAATTAAATTCGAGTATTACATCTCGTTTTATTTTTTGAAATATTAGATAACGATGGCATAACAACAGACGAATTAAAAACCTCATGCTAAGTACGTCATCGTAATGTGAACTTAAAAACACATCACAAACACAACTCTCATTATGTGCCATCCTGCTAAGCGTGTGCCGTAAAGAGGGCACGGTACACGTGCTCACGTGCAATGAACGGAGCAACAATGTAACGTTGCTGTAAAAAGCGGAGCGGGAATTGGGAATGGGAAGCAAAGCTGCACCGATTCAAGACGGTTACAAACCGTTCAGCAATCGAATAAAAATGTAAATTTAAAGCCATCAATTTCCTTATGCAAAAACGATAGAAAACGACCCCTTGTAGCTGGACGATATTACACACGTCTGGACCAATTCTTGCTTTCCTTTTGCTTCTCGATCGTTATGGCAACAGGCACTTGTACTGATTCTCACCGACTGCTTGCACGACACAGAGCTTGAGCTTCCTTTAAATGAGAAACCACAAATTCAACTGACTGTTTACCACCCGCAGGCAACTAGTGCGCCCTTAGAAAAGGCCGTACGCTTCGATGTAGTGCTACATTTGAGCACATGCGCAGTCATTACGAGTTCTTGCTTTTGTTTTTTTTTCTGCATTTCATTGCATTATTGTTAGTTCGTACTTTGCTAGCAGGCAGTTTACCTGGTTAAGGGGTTGTTACCCTGGTGATATAATTGTTTAAAGAACTTTCACAAACTTTCTGACGGAAAGCAACTTAATGGAATGTCTCATTACCGAAGTTAGCGATCAGATTTATTGGGCGCCTTTGGCCTGATGAACTGGAAGCACTGCTTCTGGCATAGAGGCTTAAATGGCTCGTGGGTCTTTAAAGCAATTTATTAAAATTGTTGCAAAGTCTTATCACGTATGTCGAGTTCCACAAGATCTTCTTCTTATTTGGCTCTACAACCTCGACAGGTCTTGAACTGTTTCGCTGCATTCTTATGATTTTATTTTATCCGTAGATGGATAGTCAAGTCCTAACTACGGGGAGGTGGTTCAGACAGAATACGATATCCGGGTCTCCGAGTCATGGCATGTGAAGAACGGAGCCGCTACTATCAGGCTGGCCTCGTGGAAAAGATGATAGAACCAAACAAAAAGATGGACTGACTCATACAATCTTCACCATCTCAAATCACCTGAAAGTGAAGTACTTGATGAGCTAGATCGACCTATAGAGACCCAAGCAAGACTTATGAGCGTGCAAAATATAATATGGATACAAATAATATGGATGAATATTACTTCACTGTACAAAGTACTTTTCGATTTGCTTCAAACAAATAGGGTTTGCGAACAGTTCCAGGGTTAGTATCGTGGGTTTTTGTAGTAAGCTTTCGGAAGAAGATTAGTATCTTCTATCTCGACCTTTTTATACCTACGAATAGGCCCCTTGGAATAGTTCTAATCTAAGGGGTCTACTCCAGGGGGTCTAGTCCAAGGAGTCCAACGGGCCTAGTCCAAGGAGCCTTGCCCAAAAGGGCCCAGTATTGAAATAGTTGAGTATTCGTTGAAGAAGGCGCGTTCGTTCTGCTAGATAAATATGCGTTGAGTTCGATAAAATGGCGATAAATAGCCAATTTTGAAGTAGACAAGCGTGCTCAAAACCCTCAATTTGTTGAAGGCTTTCCAGTAGCTCTACCCAACATTATATGCAATGAAAAACTTACTTTCAGGAACTTATAGTTTCTTTGTCGCAATTACCTTCGTGGAACTGCGGATCGTAAATTTCTTCTTCTTTGGAGAGGTATTCCACGATAGGGCAGGCGAATCCAACTTCCGTGGTTTTCCGGCGCAAGTTCATGGATTTGCAAGCGCAAACGTAAGCAAATACAAAATCAACTAACTTTTCAACTAACACTGACAGCTGTGGGAACATCAGCTTTGACAATAGATTACTGTTCCCGGTACAGTTTGATTTAAAATGTTCCGACAAATCGTTGGAACGTTTATTGTTCCTCCTTTATATACCTCGAAATGCGGATAAATTCAATTACATAAAATTTAAAATATGTTAAGAGAGATATAGAAAAAACTTCACCATCGGTAGAGACGTAAAACATAAATAAAGCGAAAAATAACAACATTCTGACAGCTTGTCACGTTTGGCAACACGGAACGGAATGGAATGGAACGGATTGTTGTTCCGACAACCACCATTTGCCCAACACTATCGCCGCTGTCTTCATCTGTGGCTCGCTGTGTATGTGCGTGTGCATGCATACGTACTTTGTGCTGCTGCTGCTGTACCGTGGATCAAACGAATATTCCGTCGAAAATTTCTACGTGCGTGCGAATCACGGAAATCGTCGTTGTACCCGCCGTTTCATCCGTCGAGTACATCGTTCGTGTGAGTGTTTGTGTGGTGTTCGACGAGGGGTCACTGTTTCGGGAAGCAATAGAAAACTCGCTACAATAAGCATATATGCACACATACACAGGGCGCACTGCGTCACCGTAATTAAGCCGTGTACTTGAACGATGGTGATCCATTTTCGTTCGTAGCTGCTAGCAAAACCAGACGTGTGGTAAAAGAAAAAAAAAACGGTGTGCCCCAAAGAGACAAAAGCGCGTAGAATCGGGAAGAAGTACACCAAAAATCGGTAATTGCATCGCCACCAGCCATCGTTCCTCTTCCGTCCCTCGCCACCACACATGCCATACTTATCAACTCTTTTGGCCGTGGCCAGCTTTGGGTTGCATCCGCGAAAATATGCTTCCGTTTTCCTCCATCATGAACATTTGCCAAGCGCGGAGAAGCGGTTTCGTGCCAGTGTGTGCCTGGTATCAAGTTTTTCCGAAGAAGGGGGGACGGGGGAGGGGGGCTTGGAAGCAGCAGCCCTTTACTGCACGGTTGCTGGTGTTGGTGGTGTTTGTGCTTGCGGCCGCCCTTCCCTGGGAGGTGTGTCACGGAAGGATGGGCAGCGACGTGAAGCGCAGCAGTAGCCCGAAAAAAACCCGTCAAGTGTGCACATTTTTTCACTTCCGTTTCTTAAATATCGCAATGCTTTCGTTGTTGCTGCTGCTGTGTTCCCATCTGCCCGCGAACAACTTGCGCTGGGGCAAAGGCTCCCTTTCGAAAATTCCCAATCCCACCACTCCATCCGCTACCCCCCTCCATCCCGTGGAGAGCAATGGCTGTTTCGAGTGTGCCGTTTTTTTGTTATTTGCGATTGCTAGTGGTAGTGCAAAGACGGGCACAACCGCACATTAAAGGGAAAACCCATACACACACGCGTATTACGCGGCTGGAACTTGCCATCGTTGTCAATCGGGAAATCGAGGGCACCGGTTTTTTATTCCGTTTTTTTTTATACATGACCACCATTGGCAGAAGCCCCTGTCTGCTGGCGGGGTGGGCTGTATAGTTGCAAAGCAGAAAAGTGCAATGGGAAAATGTCGCACACACTCGTACGACATTCTGTGGTCACTAGGATTGTCAAAACCGGACGGGGCAGGACTAGTGGCAGCAATCTCTGCGTACGTGTGTGGTTCGTTGTTCGTGTTTTTGTGTTGTGTGTTTGTAGCTGCACGTATCAGCCGTTTGGCACTTTTCTCGAACGGGAAAATCCGTGACCATTTCCCGGGTGGGCGTGGACGGTGGTGTGATGGGCAAAAGTAGTAGTAGCAGCAGCAGGCAGGTGCTCGGATCGGTGTACAATAATGAACATTAATGTTTTCTTCGCGAAAGAGGCCCCCATTGTGACGTATTTGTCGAGCGTGTATGTGTGTTGTGTCAGGATGTGTATGTGTTGTGTTTGTTTGTAGAAATGTGTGTTGGGATCGGTGTGCTGTGCTCGTGTGATCCCTTGTGTGAGGTATATCAACATGAAAAGGAACCAAACCGGTTACCAAACAACTGCGATGATGAGCCGGAAGCAATCGAAGGCGTATCAATGGGCATCGAAAAAGTAACAATAGATGGGAAAACAACCGGAAATAGATAGAATAGCGCAGCAGCAGCAATACTTTTGCGGACGGTGTTGCTCGATAAGCTCAAATATTTATTACGCTCAACGGGAATTCGCAACGTGTCTGTGTATGTGTGCTCGGGTGGTGTGTCTCCTCTCTGTCCTCACTGTGTGTATGTGTTTGTGCATTTTGAATGGTGGTGCCACACATGTCCTCGACCAGCAGTGCGTAAGAAACCGAACTGAGAAGGACGAGCAAACCACGTTGTTGTTCTTTTCCTTCGATTCGTTTTCCATGGACATTGGGAAAAACGTTCCCTGTGCAATTAAAACCCATTAACCATAAACCTCGCAAAACTGTTCTCGGGAACGATTGACATTGGAATCAACGATTTAACCGAAGCTCAAGCGGGGAAAAGGTTCTTTTTTATGAACCACGTCTTTGCCATGCAGTAAAAAAAAAGGTCTGAAGGTACGGACGTACAGGCTAGAGGTATGGACGTACAGGCTAGAGGTACGGACGTAGAGGCTTTTTCTTGCCTGGCACAGAAAAAGAAATCTGCAGGAGGGAGTATGTATTATTAAAAATGCGCGTATGTTGGTGTGTTGGTAGTGTTTTTGTGATAAAACAAAGTGCATGGAAATGGAAATCTCGGCTCCGTGTGCAGTTTGCGTGTTTTTCCCCTCCATAATTAAAACATATGAAATGGTGGATGCGTGTGTATGAAGGATAAAACATGTATCATTTTGTTTTAAGGCTGGTTATACGATAACAGAAAGTTTGGCAAGTGTTGCGTGGTTGCGTGTATAACAAGATAGCCCCTGTGTGTGTGTGTGTGTGTGTGTGTGTGTGTGTGTGTTTTTATTTTCATTGTTGGCTGTTGTTCTTAGTGCTTTAATATCGGTTTGCTATCATTTAGTGTTTTGAACGTGCTGGTATGAGTGTGCTTGCTTCGGAATCGATTTTAGTTTAGTGAGCATAATAAACAATAACACCGAGCAGCAGCAGCCTTCACACTAGCGCAGCATAGAGCAGTAGGCGGCTTGTTTGGTTGTCACAAACCAACCAGCACAAGAAACCGACCGATCATCGCTGCACGGCCTGCGTGTGCGCCCTCCTCATCTGGGCGTGTATGTGTGTGGGCTGTAGTGTATTGGTGTTCCCAAACCAACCTGTCAAACTCGTGCATCGCACCTCTTCTGCACGCACGTCGAAGTTTAAGTGAAAATTTGTGTGTTTTTAAAGTTAATTTTTCGGTTTCGATTCGATTTGGTGTTTCTTCACTTTAGGAAAGTGTCCCGTGACATATAATCAGTGCAATCGTGGGGGTGAAACATCCGGAAGTGATAGTGTACTGTACGTAGCCAAAAACCCGGAAGGATAAACAAGCTTGGAAGAGATTCACCCATTTACAACCCAGTACACCGTGTGGCCGGAAATTGGTCGTCTCAGCTAGGAAAAGAATAATCAGTTTCCCGCACCAGCCGTCAGCGTCTCCCAGCACCCCCCATCCGCTTGTGTTCAGTTTCGGTTGTTTGTGTGTGTGTGTTTTTTGCAAAACGTGTGCCCCCACCACCTCTCCTGCCGGGTGCGGGGTGTGGTGAGAGGAGGCACTGCACCATCCTAATCCGGCCACCGGTCGTCCGGCGGCACGATGGCGTGCCTGAATACGCTGAAGCTAGAAATCAAAACGCTCGAGCAAGTCTTCCCGAAGAACCATGAACGGTTCCAGATCCTTAGCGCCACCGTGGACGAACTGTGCTGCCGTTTTATCGGGCGCAACGGCAAGCAATACGTAATCCATGCCAACATTACGGTAAGCAAAGAAAACCAATGATTGCAGTTTTTTTTTAAATAAGGGAACATCTAACACTAAAATAGGATATTCTATGAAGGCTTTCTTTCCATGTGCCGCCTTACGGTGGATTTTTATGTTGGTACGTGCAATAATAGTACAATATTATTCTTCTGTAAACATGTTACGGGCGGCCTTAAGCGCCTTAAGAAGAAGGACAAAGTTATTAAACTACTTTGTATACGAGTAACACTAACCAATTTATTACACGATTGTTAGTGTTATGACGCTCATAACTAAGAAACTGCTTAATAAGCACAGACGGTCATTAATCGTGTGGCAGAAGCGATTTCCAGACTACGTGTTCAAGCTCAGCTCTTGCTTACGGTAAAGTGCTTAGTAAGTAAGTGTAAGCAGGGTATGGAAGCTACATTCATATTTAGCGCGAAGTTGTTAAATATATCAGTAAACTCAGTAAACGTTTTTACGTTTCATGCAACCCGTAGGTTATGTATGTTTGGTTCTCGGTCGGACAGAGCTACTCCAGATGAACTTGGAGTCCAGAACCAGACCACTGTCACCAATTGTGGTGTTTGAGTGCTTAATGTTATCCTGAGCATATGCATTCCTAGGCCTACTGCGTTCTTCTGCTGGCTTGACGTCTGTTGTTTTGCGATGTTATTCCATATCTACCAAACGCACACCGGACGGACGCTTGAAATTATGCTGTTGTTCTTGGCAACATAGATTTCAAAGTCTACTTCTATTCTCACACGCATGCATAACATAAAGCAAGAGAGAGAGGGAAAGAGAGCGAATGCGCAAGAAATAGGCTAGTCTGTGCAGCAAGCAGCACATCGATACAATAGTGGTGCGAAGCAAAAGTACTTTAAAATTTAGGTCAATTTCACTCACCCTCACCGTGCCTTAGTGGCGCTGGAAAGCTGGCGGAAGAAATGCGCCCGAGGTCATACGTTGCGATCTAAAATGGTAAGAAGTCAAAATAAGAATGCTTATACAGAGAGAATGTGCAAAACAAGTAAGGTAAATCTTTGCGACTGACTAAACCAAAAATAAAAAAGCTAGAAGTATTCAATGGGTAGTACCGGCAGCTACGGCATCATATCAGCTGGTGCATTTTTATTAGTAATGATGCACGTGCACATATTCCAAGGAACTGTTGTAGAGCAGCATCGTCCAACGAAGCCAATCAGCGGAACTGCATTTCCTTGAAATACGTTCATTAACGGATTGTTTGTCACGGGATAGCGTGGTAACTTGGTTTCACGTGTATCGTAATTGTGTTTCCACGTCCTGGAGATATCCTATTACACTTATGGTCGGCGCCGGAGACTATTGGAAAAATTCTGAGCTCTAGCAGCTAACCCAGAAATACTTTAATTTCAATTTGCAAACCTGCAAAGAAGGAATCTACTATGGAGATTCAACTAGGAAGTCTCTACTAGGACCTTCGTCGAATACTACTCAATGGGCATTCAGTTCCTCGCTCCTTGCTATCCTTCATTGCGCAAAGCTCTGCCCGATAATGTTTTACAGCGATTTTCATTCCAATTATTCCAATGTCTCTGCTGTATCGAATTCTCCCAAAAGATACACAATCCTTCGAATTAAAGTTGACATTTAAAGTTTGTAACAGGAACTTGCTTTGAATTTCCCTCGCTCACGTAATCTAATTAAAGATCGAACTTTCAAAACATCTCGCATAACAATGTACCGGGTTGTGTTATGATAACAAAGCCCGTCCTTAAATACATTGGAATAAAAATACACTTTGGTAGTGGAACGAAACGAATCTCCATCTCATTCATCACGTTTCTACTTGTGTTATTGACCTTCCCTGCTTGCTTTATGCCCCAGCAAGGATGCTGCCCAAGCTGGGTGGGTATCGGTGCCACACACAAGACAACAGGGGAAGTGAAGCAAGTTTTTCTTTGTGTCTGCCATGCTACATCAGTGTCCAAGGAGATCAACACTCCTAATATATTGATTGGTTTACAGAAATGGAAGAAAAGGACACGCAACAAGGCGTCCAGACTTAGAGTACAGAGGTTGTCCATGTTAGGGTAGGATGGCAATAGGACACTTCTGTTTGATTTTTTTATTGTTTTTACTTCCCAAAAAGGATACCTTCTAAGTGTTTCTGAGCCTCCCATTCACATTGCAAACATACATAATACAATGCAGAACTTTTGCGATAACGTTGAGTGGTGATAAAGTATGCAGACGTCTAAATATATCTTGCCAAACCCTGCAGTATTGATTGGGAATTACCTTTCCGGGTTTTAAAAATAAGGATGTAAAGGATAAACAATCTGAAATTAAGAGAAAAACAGGCAAAAATTGAATGAAAATAATTCACCTTCACTTTCTCTCTGTTCTGCTGCCAGGAAACGTATCCATCCACGCCGCCAGTATGGTTCGCCGAGAGCGAGGACACAAGTATTAGCAACGCTGTACAAATACTTACGAATACGAATGGTTTAGATAATCACGTTGTAAATCAGGTAAGCAGTAAACGACGCCAACACAAAACAACAACAAAAAACCTTAACCTCAACCTTAACCCCCCCCCCCCCCCCCCCCCCCAGGTACACATACTGCTGCGCGAACTCTGCCGGCAGCACACGGTTCCACTACCTCCCGATCTGGAAACGCTAAAGAAAGCCTTCCAGCCGAACGGTGGAGCGGCCGGGGCTCACCTCCATGCAGCCGCCCATCTCCAGCACGGTATGCCACCTCAGCAGCTTCTTCCGGCGCACCAGCAGCAACAGCAACACCAGCAGCAGCTGCAGCTGCAACAGCAGCAACAGGCGATCGACGAGATCGACTCCGACTGTGATGATATCGAGGATGTGGTCGGCGAAAGCGACCAGGAGAGCGAAGGCGAAGAGGATTTGCCCCTCGAGATGGACGATGGCCGTAGCACGGCGAAGGTACGACAGTCCGACAACCGTGTGAATGCAAAATTACTTCCCGTCCTCCCCTCTATACCTATGCAGATAGACAAGTGCTTCATGCTGTACTGCTTTTTGCTGCCTTTGAGCCTTTGTTTTGCGTGTTGATTCTTATCAGAATGACCTACATACACACAGCAGTAGCATTACATTCCCAGACAAGACAGAAGAAGGGCCTTTTGTGCGCATTACTAACGCACCAGTTTATATATCTGGTCAACTTAAAGCAACGATTGCTATGTTAATTGTATTGTAGTTGATCGGTTAAAAACAGGATAACAGTAAATCACATCGAGTGTTTTACCCCACCGTAAAACTGGGCTTTATGCGACTGAAGGCGTAAGGAACGCAATTAGAGCTGGTAGCTTGAATCATGGCAGTTCAAGCTGTTAGCTAATAAGACTCCAATCTCCTTTTACCTGACTAATAATACTGTGAACACCTTTTAATATGTCTCTTCATTTGTGCATTTCAATCGTAGAAGGACGAGATGGAGGTAGAACACTTAGCAACACTGGAAAGATTAAGACAAACGCAGCGGCAGGATTATTTGAAGGTAAGTATCCCCGGTTTCATCATCACCATTTATCGAATTGACGAAACATCGTTTTTTGTCCTACACAAACGCGCAGGGTTCCGTGTCCGGTTCGGTGCAGGCGACGGATCGACTGATGAAGGAGCTGCGCGACATCTACCGGTCCGATTCGTTCAAAAACAACATGTACTCGATAGAGCTGGTGAACGATTCCATCTACGAGTGGAACATCCGTCTAATGTCGGTCGATCCGGACAGCCCGCTACACAACGATCTGGTACTGCTGAAGGAGCGCGAGGGCAAGGACAGCATACTGCTGAACATTATGTTCAAGGAGACGTACCCGTTCGAGCCACCGTTCGTGCGCGTCGTGCACCCGATCATATCCGGTAAGGCTTGTCCCCGATCATTGTGCGGGTTTTGTGCTAATCCGAGCTTTCTTTCCCAATTTCTCAACCTCCTGCAACAGGCGGCTACGTTCTGGTAGGTGGTGCCATCTGCATGGAGCTGCTCACGAAACAGGGCTGGAGTTCGGCTTACACCGTGGAAGCGGTTATCATGCAAATAGCGGCCACACTAGTCAAGGGCAAGGCGCGAATACAGTTCGGCCCGACGAAGGTAAGAACTTCAAAAGGCAATACCGTGCTGCCCTTGAACGGGACGCGATATGCCTGTTGTTGTCTGTTACAGTTGGAATCTGCAGGAAAACAAGCACTAATCGAAAATCAGTCTCTTTCACAGGGCCAGTACAGCTTAGCTAGAGCGCAGCAAAGTTTCAAATCGCTCGTGCAAATCCACGAAAAGAATGGGTGGTTTACACCGCCCAAGGAGGACGGTTAAGAGTGGAGCTACTGCAATTGATGATGAGGAGCAGAGTGATGACGGTCGGCGCTCGCTCGCTGCTGATGCTGTTGCTGCTGCTGCTACACACAACACCCACCCCACCCGGACAAAGAATTCACTTCCAATTCGGATGAAGCAATACAATGCGGTGGAACCAGTAGAGGCGCCAATCGACAACAATCAGCCAAGCCAGTTGCGCCGATAGATGGGAATCGAACCAGTTGTGTAGAGCAGACAGTGTGAAACAATCCGGCAGCTGCGGCGACTGGCGGCGGCATCGGCATCCTCTGCTCTTTCCCGCTTCTTTCACGTACGTTCTCGTAAGCTTTTTTTAGGTTTCTAGACTCTAAGTGTACATGCAGAATAATACGAATGAATACGGCGAACGTGGCCGGAACGCTCAGTTCCGACAGTGTGCGATAAGAATGCGTCTATAAAGAAAAAAGGTACGTTGCGTGTGTGTGTGTGTGTGTGGGGGCGCGATATTGTGTGCGTCCGTGTGTGTGAATGTGGAAAAAAAGCTCTCGAAAGTGGTGGTTGCGAAAGGATATTTAGTTTAGCGAGAGAACTCACCCTAATAATGAATCAGCTACAAATAAGATTAGGCAATAACACGGATGAGCGAGCATGTACCCCGCGTTGGATGAAAATCGTGGAAAAAGGGTGTTTTTTTTATATATTTCCGTACACTATACACAAACAGCGACTCGGTTATAAAGCACACCAAAACCCGGTTAAAGTAGCTCAGCAAACGGACAAGTAGGCAATGATCACCGTATATCACTCTCAACTCTAAGTTTTCGTTTGCTTTAAGGTAAAATGGGCAGCATGATGTGGATTTCCCGAACGAACGGTCAGACGCCACCGGACAGGTGCCACAGGGCAATTATGATCCCTTTGTTCACTCCCATCGTTCCTATCAACCAGTCACAAACGAAACTGATCAAACATCCGTTTCTTCTCAATTACGCTGCTACATTCGGTTTCGGTGGACAGCAGATCACGCCAGCAGTA
Source organism: Anopheles stephensi (assembly GCF_013141755.1). Classification (NCBI taxonomy): domain Eukaryota; kingdom Metazoa; phylum Arthropoda; class Insecta; order Diptera; family Culicidae; genus Anopheles; species Anopheles stephensi. The sequence goes on along the minus strand of NC_050202.1, from coordinate 61,195,970 downwards.
GTACCTGGTTCACCGTCGCCTGCCTTGGGTTCCACGGTTACCGGAGAATCCAGTTGGGCACTGTACTCCTTGCGGACCAGGTGATCCCATTTGACGACGGACCACCCGGTTGACCTTGTGGTGCAGGATATAACCCGTAGAACCAGGAATGCCCTCAGATTCTCATCTCCTAAGAGACCTCATTTTTGTCTAGAAATCATGAAAAATGGTTGACAGAGTCCATTTTTTGTGACCGGTTATCGGAGGAAGATGAGCAGCCGCCACCCGGCTATGAAAGTCAAGGTAACCCGATGACTTCCGGTTGAGGTGGTCCTGCAGGCATTCAGACAATTCGTTCCATGTGAAGCACCTGATGCTGGTTGTGAATCTGAATCTCATCCAACACATTCGCAATTACCTTTGGCTGGGTGCATGATTATATCATCCTAATATTGTTTACTTCAAATGTAATCATTAAAACCTCAACATATGCACAGATTCGCACAGATACGAATCCGTCAACGTGATATGGGGTGTTGGTTGTGATTTGGATGACCCAAGAATAACGCGGGACGGCAAGGCTGGTCTGAGCTAGAGTTAACGCCCAACATGTAATGATGAGACTCGACCGTTACAGCGTTAGACCAGCTCAAACCATAGACCTTGCGTACTGGGTACCGGTATCGCAACCGTCCACGGAACGAGAAGTATACGCGACCTAATATCCTGCAATGATTACGTGTCGTTAAACCCCAGCACATTCAGTGTTGGAAATTCTCCAAACCACCCGGGGTTGTCACTCGCGAGGAGTTAATGTATCGCTGGACTGTACACGGGGCGCCAAGGATATGATCTCATTTGAGAGGTGGGCAAAATTAGTTCCTGTAGTGGTTCGTGGACCGAGTGTTCGGGTATGAAGCGTTTCAAACCAATCCTTGTCGAGTTGCTTCACTGCCCTTCCTGTTTTACTAGACTGAAACGTACGGGAGGGGGGGGGGGGGGAGTTCCACGCGACCGTGTGCTGGGATTCAGTTTTCCTTACTATCCCTTTCGGATCCTAATTTCCTACATTATATTCTGCCTTCTGATAGGTTTAATATGCTGCTTTTACGGATTTTGCGTGTTTAGTCGAATTTTGCTGTCCCGGATGATTGCAATGTGAGTAGAAAGTGGCAACGATCTAGAACAAGAATGTTAGATAGTTCCTGTATTTCTGATTTTGTGTGTGTGTGTGTGTTTCTTTCACATTTTGCGAACACACACACACACACCTATGCAACGAATAGAAGATGTTTTCCCCTTCCACTGGTTCATGGGTGTCATGGCTTACTTCTGATTTGCTGATTCTGATTTGACCCGCTCAATACTGAACCAAACAAAACTCACACACACACACATACACATTTGCCAGCAGCAGTCAAATCAGCAATAAAACAAAGTGCACTACACTCTAGAGTATAAAATAGTATTGAACTTCTTGTATGAAGCGCGTTGCGACACAAGGCGGACGGAAGCCTAGCCAGTAGTAGTTGTAAAGGACGTGTTGGTTTTCGTTTTGTCGTCGTGTTTCCCCAAGCTCTTTAGCCGCTTTTCAGTCGCTGGCCTAACCGCACTGGGCATGGGACTCCGGGGCGAACCTCAGCCTCAGATGGGATGATTTCCATCCACGCTAGAGGAGCATCCTCCCGGCGCTGAGGCGTTCTACCTGATCGCTCGCATAATACAACGGGCGCTCGGGTTTTTGGCTTGAACGACGCCTGAACATGTACAGAACACGCGACCGAACGGGCAGGTGGTGAACCAAATGTGTGTGTGTGTGTTGTTACGGGGGAGTGAAATTGGCCGATATCGGCTTCAATCGAGCTGCATCCAGAGCGAAGCAACACACGAAATCGAATTGTTTTATATGATAAATCTAAAGCGGGGCTCTTTGTGTGTTCTGGTTCCATTCGGACTGTGAGATATGTAAAATAGCAACAGCAACAAAAAGGTTAAAACAAAATCTTATAGTAAAAAAAAAACGAGACAAACGACACAAATATGCGGTTGGAGATGCGGTGCGAACAGCATCCAACAAAACAAATGCGCGTTTCCTCTCGCAGCTCAGATTAAAAGAAAGCAGCAAACGCATGCGAAATGAGAAGAAAACACGACGGACAGGAGCAGGCGGCGACGACGGCGATCCTGCCGCCCATTGCTCTACACGTGTGCATGTGTGTGTGTGATTGTGAGAATGTGTGCGCGAGTGAAAAGTATGTTAAGTCCGCGAGAGAATCGAGCAAATTGGGAGGAGGGAGGAGGGAGAGCGTGAATGCAAAGGATAAGAAATAATAAAACAATAGTTTATATATATAATTATAAAACACGAGTATATATATAAAGGTCTATATATATTGGTAAATAACGAAATAATAAATTTAAATCTTTCATCAGAAAAGAAACAATTACAAACAAACCAAACCAACTACATTGCGATTGCTTTTTGTTTTGTTTTTAGAATCCTTTTGAATACATTTTCCGCGGCACTCGGCGGCCCGTCTGGGAGAGCTGGGACCCGGTTAGCGTTTGTGACTGCTGTGTCGATGTGAATGGCGGCGAAAACAAATCCCTCTCGTCGGCGACCGTATCCTCCTGCGTTGCCGGCATCCTGTCCGTCTCTATTCTCCTTCGTTTGGCCGCACCACCATCGTCCGAATCGACCGCCGAGTCATGCTCATCGTCGTGGCCCGCTGTAATAGTACCATTTACCCAGCTTCCAACACGCTCATTGACGTCCGCCAGCGGTGGTAGTTTGGTCGGGATCTGCTCCACATTCGTGGCCTGACTGGGCATATTGGCAGCATCTCCAACACCCCACACGGCAAGCATTGCGGGCGCAAGCACATCCCGGTACTGTTGCAGCTGTTCGACCGTCTGTCGCCATGGTATCGGTGGCGCCTCGTTACCATGCTTACGACGCCTTCTCTCCACGGAACGTTTCATTTGCCAGCTGGACGTAGAAGGCTGCTGCTCGTCGTAATCGTCGTCGTCACCGTCGTTGTCCTCTTGCTCACTTTGACCCGCTCCCGGCTCCTCGCTTCCGCCAGCTTTTTTTGTCCGTCTTCTTTTCCTTTTCATTTTCGGCGTTAAGTATAGTATCCGCTTCAGTTCGTTCCCACCAACGGGACAGTTGAAAATGTCGCGAAATTTGACCATCGGCTTAAAGCTGGTGACACGGTACGGCAGCTGGCCCGCCTGTCTCACCAACATTTCGTGCCAGCGCTGCAAAACGGTTGCCATCCTGCGTGTCTGCTCCGTAGCGTTTGCATGATCAGCAACGGGCTCTTCGTCACGGTCGAAGTTGTACGTGAGCCGTTGCTGTAACAAATCGCCGGCCGATGTTTGCAAAAGGATGTGTAACCGTTGTTGGTCGCCCGTTTCGTCATCGGCTGGCATTCGTCGTATTAACACCGCACCGGATTGGCAGGCATCGAACCGTTTTTGCAGTGGTTGGTAAGCGCTTATACAGCATCCTCGTGTTTGTGCTAGCTTGTAACTGTCGTGGAACGTCGGTGGGTGATAAGGATAGTGGCGGGCAGCATATACCGGTAAAGGTGTGCCGTTCGCTATGCGAGTGAAATGTGCCACACCATAGCCCATCGGCAGATGGCTACCGAACAACACGAAATGGTGTTGTTTGTCGGACTCGGCACTCGCATCCTCGCACTGGTGGCTGATAAAGACCGGTCGCTGCTTTAGATTGTGGGTGAATACGAGCAGAACCGTTAAACCGATGTTTGCGTCCGGTGCAGATGGGTCGCCTCCTTCCAACTTTCCCACAATAAGTTTGTGACTGGTGGCTATGAAAAGCAGCCGTTCCGATGGTGTTACCTCCAGTGCGCAACATTGTTCACACTCGTACGTCCACCGGGAAAGTTCCATAGCGCCCCGGTGTACGAGCCGGTACAGGTCCGGATCGTCAGGATCATCGTCCGTTGGTGCATTGCGTTCGATACCGTAAAAGTGAACTGTTCTGCGATCGAGACACGCCACCAGCAAATGGTTACGATCCACGCAACGCACCGCTGACCACTTATCATCGGGACGATGCTTGGCGCCAGTCCCATTAACGGGCGACAGTTTCGGTAGCTCCACAATATCCTCGCAGCTTTCCTCCTCATCGCCGACGGTCCACAGCTGAAGCTGCCGCCGATAGTCGGTTGTGCAGAGTATGATTGTACCGGGGCATTGTGCTGGTGACGCCGATACGAAGCAAACGCTTGCCAATGGGTTGGTGGAGAAGACATTTTGTACTGCCCGCCATTCTTTAGCTCCGCTCGGGTCGGTTTCTACCTCACGCAGCACAATAATAACGTTTCGCTTTCTTACCAGCACCACACTGTTGCCACCATCATCCGGTACGATTTCAAGTATTGGACCGCCATAACCGGTAGGACACGCTTGCCTGTCGCTCACCTTCAAATCACCATGGCAATGAAGATCATCCTCCTTCGCTACCTCGACACGCAACACTTCCACATCTTCAAGGCTTGCTCCAATGCTTTTGAACAGCGTAGCGATACATCCTGACTCACTGGATCTGTGCGCCTGTCGCGCCACCAACGTACCACCGGTAAAATGATAATCGTACCCTGTGCCTACCTGCAGGTACGGATCGGGATCCCGATCAAGTAGGGCCGCGTAAACAACGGCCACCGTGTGCTGCATATTCTCCCCCGCACTCGGGTCCAGCGGATGGTCAGCCGTAACGTTTTCGTACCGTTTTTCGAGCCCTTCAAGCTCACGGTGATAGGCGTGCTTGGTGTGTAGCGCGCGTACCATCAGATCGGGCGTCGTCGGCCCTAACCCGGGCGTCGTATGCAGCGGCATCGGATGGGCAGCGGTAAACGGGCGCGTTGGTTTGAAGTGACTGAACAGTGTGTCCTTCTCGATTACATTCAGTTGCGCCGGAAGCTGCAGTATAGTGTGATGCGCATTGTGCGTCAGAAAGGATGGACCCGGATTGCCGGCTTGGTGTAGTATAATCGGTTCGATTGCAGAGTGTTTCACCTGTGAATAAAAGTAAGCAATCAGAAACGAACATCGATTTGGTCAATGACCGCCCGCACCGCTACCATACCTGACGACTTATCGGAGCTTCAGTCTCGCCGACGCCTTGCTCGGCCTCACCATTGAACGCTTGGTTGTCCGTCTTTTGCTGAGTCCTTGCTTTTGGTTCTTTCTTTGCCCGGCTGCCATTGACGCTGGTTTGCCTTTTTGGGTCCTTCGACTTTCTAGGTGGTTGAGTTCGGATCATTTGGCTGCCTTTATCATCCGTTCTGTCCAACCAACGGGAAAGTGTAGCAAACTGTGCTACCGTAAGCACATGGCGCCAAATTGTTTGTTTTGATATGTTAGCTTCATTCCTCCGTCCACTGGCACACACACAGCCAAACGTTCATGCGCTACATTCATTTTACTGTACGTCGAGCGGGGAGTAAACAATCGACGAAAGTGAAGATAAGACCGACCGATAAGATTTGAGCAGAAGGGCAAGTATTGATGTGTTTGTTCCAAAATTTTAGGAGCCAGACAATTAGCAATTTTTTAGAGTAATTTGTGTCTTGCGAGAATATTCTTGCACTCGTTTTCTTTAATCCGTCCACACAACATGTTTCATCGATTCGTTTTGGAGCTGTGTGCGTGTGAACGTAAATGTCAACAGAAACTGTGCTGCCAGAAACGGCGGACTCTGTCGCCGGTGCTACTTCTCAGTAAACTTTCCTTTCACACCACATTTAATCCTTAACTGTCTCGTGTTTCAAACAGTAATATGTGTTGCAAAGAATCCTTCTCCTGGTTATTGGTGATGTACGGTAAGCTCAACTTGTTTATCACAGAGAAAAGTAAACGATGGCATCACTGCAGCCAAGCAGGATCTGTCAAACGTAAAGATGTAAACAAATCGATGTGCGGCATTTCAAACCGGATTGGCCGTAGTTACATAAACATAGTGGTTGAAGAGGCTGAGTATAGATCAAACTAAAAAGACAGAGAAACGCTCCACAAAATGTCGCTCAACTCAGGCGCACGCGGATTCCGGCGCGCACCTTCCCTGTTCCGCAACACCTTCGAACAGGTGAAAACTCGCTACGACAGCTTGCAGGCACGGCTCGATGCAATCACCTTTCCGGAGCGCTACAAAGGCACGATACTGGAGAAATGGGCCATGTACTGGAAAAATCTCGTCATCGACTACAGGGAGATGGTCATCGACACGGGACGTACGATGCGGGATCGGCCCGTTCGAAGCGGTGTCTACGTGTCGCTGCTGGCCGGCAGCCTATATGCCGGTGCCCGCAATCCTACCGAAACCGATTTCTACGAACAGTTCCGCCGGTCGTACAATGAACTGGCGCTGGTGCATCCGACCTGCCAGAATCCGGTCGCTTCGCGGCACCTAACGTTTCTGGAACGGTGCCACAACGAGGGCATCCTGAGACGGTTGTCGCTGGGTGTCGTGTCGGTCCTGTGGCTCGATAATTACGACAAAGGGTTGGCCATCTATAAAGCGATCTGCCCGTACCTGCAGCCACGATATCTGACCTTCCACGAGCGCATTATCGACGTTGGGTTCAATGGAAAGTTTTGGATACTGGAACGAAAAATGGTCGACTACGATATCAATGAGGAAAATCTATAAAGTAGGAAATAAATTTAAATGTATAAAATCTACCAGCCAGAGGAGGTTTAGAAGAGTTTACTTTTATCGGTAAATACGAAACTTACATACATACTTCGCTAACGTTATCCGAAAGTAATCTGCAATGAAGGAATAGTTGTAAGGATTAGGGATATGAAATATACTGAATGCTTACCAACCTGAAGTCAGACACATCTTCTCATCTTCTCATAAACATCTGTGCTCAATCGGTGAGAATAAGATTCGAAAAGACTAACGTTTATTCGTATGCAATTTGTACAAAGCTTCATATTTCCCTCCTATTTTTTCAATGAGTCATTTCCAATACAGTAGTCTACAGCACTGTAAGCTGTAACATTCCTTTTCTGGCCTAGTTTAACCGCTACCGGAAAACTTACAATTTAGAGCACGATTTATACTACACACACATACACAAGGCCTTTTGCATACACTGCGCGAAGCTGCTAATGATGATGAGCTGCAAAATTCAAACTCGGTCCTCAATCAATTCTACTACTACAGTCTGGCGTCCGGATTAAGGATAGTTCCTTCACGCTGTCCGATCAATCAATGGTTTGTCATAAAAGTAGGTATTCGACTGTTAAGCGCTTCTTCAAACTTCGCTCTCCTGCCTGTGCTTACACGAACATGCATTATTCGGCCAGATAAAAGGTAGCGCTTGGGTAGAACTCACTAAATCTCTACTAAAAACAGGATGTGCACTAAATCATCATACGCTCTTACGAGGAATCTCATACTCCGCGGGCCATGGTACGGAGCATACCTACATCCCGCAACCGTTGTTGCCAACAGAAAAAAAACCAAGCTAATGATTAAATGTTTTCTAAGTTTAAATTTAAAATTTACACTCTAGCAATAATGTGCTTCTTCTGCCTTCTGTCCGACCCTTACAACGTCCGGAACAATCGTACCGTGCCAAATCCAATTCACTCGGGCTTTTCCAGAAGAGAGGGACCCGCCTTCACTGTCCTAGCAGGTAAAAGGGTCTAAAACAAAACGGGAAAAGTAATAGAAAGCATATGAAAAGGATTGATAACGGGTTGAAACATATATATCTAATAAAACTAGCGGAAGAGCGATACGTTCTACAGGGGGAGAAAACTTAAAACGAAACAGTAATTATGAGACAGGAAAAGAGAAGATAAAGTGAGAACGACAAAAAAATGCTACCCAACTATAAGTAAACCAAATGTAAAATCTTAGTATTAAAAGTACACCCACACGCTTTACTCTAATAACGACGATTAACATAGTGAAAAATGAAGCGACGGCCAGCATACAACTAAAAAATCATACTTAAATAGAATAAAATACATAAAACACCAGTAGAATAATGAAAAAAGTAAGGGTAGAGGCGACAACGGCTTCAAAGGTTCAGATCCCATCCGGACCGTCCCCCTGCCCAGTGAGGACCGACTATCCAACTACGTGGCATTAAGTCTAGTAAGCCAGAAATGGCAGGCATAACCCTTTTAGGGGTCATTAGGCTAAGAAGAGAGAAAGAGAGAGAGAGGGACCAAAAGGCGAGATAGTTTACGAAGCCAGCATTAAAGGGTGGAATTCAAGCTACCTCTCTATTCATCTTGCCCAAAAAAAGTCGCTTCCGCTAGTGAGTGTGGCCACCTTGTCTTCGGCGATGATCCCAACCATAAGAACCGTTTATCGTTCAACGACGGTCGACGATCGTACGGAACCACCGGATACGGTGGCTTCACAGCCGGAACCAGCACCACCACCACCACCACTACCATTCCCCGCACCGGCCATACTGGTGTCGATTCCGCTATCGTTGTTACTACTGTTATGATGTTCGGCCAGGTTTAACGTGTCCGGGCGACCGTCACCTTCGCCGTTTGTTGATCGTGCTGCCGCAACATGCCGCGCACGGTGTTGCTGCTGCTGTCGGTGTTGCTGCTCGCGTAATGCAGCCAGCTGCTGCGGATCATGTTCCTCACTATCGTCCTCGCTATCGCGTTCCATCTCATCGTCAATACCGTCATCGTTCGGGGGACTGTTGAGCAACAGGTCAGCGTCCAGCACGACCACATTCGGTTGGATGGCGATGATCTCGCTACAGTTTGAGTTCGACTCATCCTCACCCACCGGCAGATGGTTGCGTGTGTCGTTTGGCTGTTCGCCATCCTCCTCGTGGTGTCGTCCATCATTATCATCGCTAAACTCATCATCAAGGCGTTCGCAGGATTGTTGCGATTCGGGCGTGTTTGGAATTTGAATATCGTCCTCCTCGTCATACGGCTCGTCCGCCAATGGGCATGGTTTCCCATCATCCCCATCTACAATCACCTCTCCCTCCAACGCTTCTCCCTCCTCAACAACCTTCTGCACCGGTGCAATTGCTAATGGAGGAGATGTGGAAGGTGGAACACGATCGATCGTACCTGGGGCTTCCGCACCACCGGACACCAACACCACCGCCGATATCGTGTCACCGGCCAGCGACGAAACGGCTGCCGCCGTCGTCGTGAGCGGGAAAAGAGCCGCCGCCGCCGCCGCCGCGTTCATTCTGCTGCCGGCCGTACTCGTTTTCGCGATGGCCGGATTTGTGACGGTGATCGGCAGCTCCAGCGAGGTCGGTACGTGCGGATTGCTTGGCACGTGCCCAATAACGGCTGCCAGCGTTTCGTCGAGATTCGAGCCCGGCTGGCCGGGTGCGATCGCGCACGGTACCGATGATGGGCCGGACGACGCGGAAGCGGGTGGTGCACCGGCGGCAGCGACGGTGCTGCCGGTGGCCATTCGCGGCGATGCTTGGGCGACCGCCGCCGACCGTTTCTCCGTTGCCGCCGGCTCGATACCGTTCTTGGTCGGCACTTCCACCGTCGACATGATCGGGGGCTTCGTTAGCACCGCATTCGTTTCGATGGTCGTGTTGGGATTGACCGGTATAATGTCCGACGGCAGCAACACCGGATGTTCTGCGAAATGGCATAACATGAGAACGGTATTAATCGAACGGCACCAGGCGCACCGCACCCAACTCGCCCTACCTTGCAGCTCTATCAGTCCGCCGGCGGTTTCGTGTGCCACAATAATTTGCGTTCCCTCCGGTGTCACCAGCTGTTGCTGCTGGCCGGCCGAAAGTGCCGCCAACCATTCCTGGGCCGGTTCTGCGCAGCGATGGACGGATGAAGACGAAGAAGAAAAATAAAAAAGGATAAAAATGCGTATAGACAAATGATAAGCCGAATAAGCTGGACTGGTAGTAACTGTGTGTGTGTGCCGAAAGCAGCAGCAGCAGCAGCAGCAACAGGATGAATGCGTGTCCTAAAGCAAACCAAAAACACACACACAGCCACACTCACACAAGCGGTAGAACAATTGTACTAATTCAATTCAACCAAGCGTAAGTAGAAACCCATCACACACACACAAACACACGGCGAACTACAAACAGTGCAACATTGCTTCGTCCGTTATTCATTTGCTCTATAGTGGACAGGTGTTGGTATATTATTCTCTTAACCGGAAATGGAAATGTTTCCTACAGTTACAGTTACAATTGGAACATTTTGTTTGTCATATACATAGAGCTTCTACCCGAATATAGCCGGAACGCACAGTAGTACGGAAGGAAGTAATCGTACAACACTATCTCTCGTTCCTCTCTCTCGCTCTCTCTTTCTCTTTCTAATTTTCGTCTGTGGAGTTTCGGTGTGTTGTCTTACTTGGCGTTAATATTAATCTTACCTACTACCATAATTTCCCTTACAAACATATGCTTAGTGAAGTTTGTCTAGGACAAACAGTCAGTAATAAAAAGTAAAACTCAAGCTTTTGTATGTCTGACCTGTCCTTTGCCTGTATATGTGTGTTACAATTTACTATCCGCTATAGTAGTATCTCTCTCTCTCTCTCTCGCTCTCTCTTCTTGACCTAACGACCTCTCTTAATAAGGTTGTTCCTCACTGCGGGGGAACTGTCCGGAAGGGATTTGAGCCCCGGGTCCTGCCGTATGAAGACCGGCGCCGTTGTCGCCTCCACCACCGGAACCCCGCCCCTTTAGCAGTATCTGAAGCAATTTGACCCAAAAATATTGTCACCCTCAATTTGTACAATCGTTCAGCATTTAAAAAGTAGACTAACTTCCTGGTGGCAATGCAAGCAAAAAGCTAGAACCAATAAGGGATAATTGCTAGAGATGATATTAAAAAGGCTGTCATTAAAAAGGCAATCATACGAAGGGAGAGAATGTTTAAAATGCCTCAACAAATGAAGCCCCAGCGTGGTCAGGAAATGTCCGAGAAGCTCTAACTTGAGCTCGCATTTTGGCCATGCTTCTATCCTTCCTGTTATGATTTATAATGTTAACACTTCATCAAGCTAGTCTATCGTTTTAATGCATACGCTAAGCGAAACAAATATCTTTCACCGCATAGAGCAAGGCAAAGCAGCTTCAAAGTCCAGCACTATCTTTCAGAGGACTTGACTACGTCATCTACGGACATACCAGGGTCCTGTCTAAAAGTGTCTCCTATGTTTGCATGAGAAGAGACACATCGTTCGCTTACAACTAATCTGAATAATATTATTTGCTTCTTAAACCTTTAGCACTTGCTGCATCATGCCGGCGTATTTACGTTGCACCCCCTTATCCAATAGGTAATCTACAATGCAGCCACCAGCCTACAGAGCAAGGTGTGGCAGTGTACATTAAAACGGGAAGGTTGGACGATTTAGAAGCAAAACGGACAGTACTTACAGGCATGTGCTACAGAGACAGAAAAAGAGGGAGGGAATCCTTTTTTCCTAAAGCTTTAACATAAAGGCAATCCTTTTAAAAATGGGAATGTTGTACGTCCGGGTAGCGGAACAGTCCTTAGAAATGACTCGATTTTTCTAACCGCTTTGAGTGTTACGATTCTGTCTGTTTCAATTTGAGGGTAAAACCGGGTAGAGTGGAAAAGGTCCAGCTAATGATAGGCAGTTAAAAGCAGCGATGGTGATGATGAGATTGGCAAGGAGAGACCATGAAATACTAGCAGCAGTTAAGCATGTTCAACCAGTGCTCTAGTGTCATGTATCATGGTTAGGGAGGTTACAGATCAGAATTGAATGTCCTTTGCTCATTCTGCTACGTTAAATCAATATCCGAGGAATATTTGTAACATCCGACTGCTGCCCTTCGAAAGCAAGCCTTCGTCAACAGACGTACAAAATGGCCGCCAAATAGAGTTCATAAGCCAACATCCTTATAATGCAGCACTCGACCAGGACATTCAATTCCGACCGGTAAGAGTATCAGTATGAAAATAGAGACGGGTTTTTTGCGCCAAAAGTTTACTACAGTACAGCTTGCAGCTTCCCTTACGGATAAGTTCGTTTTGAAGTAAGAATCGGGTCCATCATCATTGCCTTGCTTCGTTCATCCCTTTGCCTGCTTCTCTTCTACTACCTCCTCGGCATAACAATATATATTAGGTTCGTTTACGTATCGTGCGTCCGTCTCCTTTCGCTCTCTGAAACTAAAATGTGTCCATGGTTTGCTTCCCGCGGTTCGGTTCTGTTAAGGAATATTTGTTCGGTTTTGCGTTCCGCGCGGTTCGGGGTTCGTTCGCTCTCGCGCATTTTGTTCTTTCGCTGTAGTGTGCTGTTCGCGCAGTTCGGACTCGGGAGTTCAAACATAGTCGGGATCATCGACCGATACGGAACTGGTGAATAGGCTACCTACAGGAAAAAACAGAAACGTGAAAGTATGATGGGTGGAAATTTTGCCTCAATTGTGAAGAGTGAAGGGAAAATGATCAATGTCCAATGTGGAAGGAGCAAAGTAAATTCGTACTAGAAGGAAAACACAGAAGAGGTAGGGAAGAAGAACTAAAATACCAAAGGCCCGGAAAACATCCAAACAACCTCTCGTTCGTTGCATGAGTGCCGGAAACATGAGGACCGTATGGGGGGGGGGGGGGGGGTTATTGCTCTACGCACGCAAGGATGAAGAGAACAGAAAAAAACATTTTCTGCGCTTGCTTAACACTAAACAGCACGGAACTAACGTAAATGGGGTCCACAACATTCGAGCGTGGTAAGCAGCATTCGGCAACGTAACGGATGGGAACCCAAAAAACAATCTAGTAACAACTGGCCACCCGATATATAACGCTTACCAAGGAAAAAAGGGATGGTATGGGCAAAGTAAGTAAAATATCTACTACTGCAGTGGTTGCTAATGAAAGCCAGAGGATATTTTAATCGTGCTTTGTTCGCACAGGACTTTGTCCGCCACATACAGTCAACGAAGAGATGAGAGGAAACTGAAAGAACTGTTTGAACGGCATGAAAACGAACGCGCTAATAGCTTAACCTTCTCTTGTATTATTACTTGCTGAGGGTTAGTGGTGATAAACAGTGGAAAATGATAATGTTAGTCATATACAATATTGGTCCTCTGTCACTACACTTGATGAAACGCCTTGATGTAATGTATGTCCCTTTACTTATCTTGCCATAAATGCTACTGCTACTCTTCTCTTCTTCCTTGGCACTACAACCTCGAGAGGTCTCTTGGCCTGCCATTTCTGGCTTTCTGTGACTTAATTTTACCCGTAGTAAAGTAGTCAGCCTTACGTACGGAAGAGGCGGTCTAGATGGGATTTGAACCCCGGCCCTTCCATGCTACTTGCAACATATGTACGACACGAGTAGCTTAACCTTACTTTTATTTTCCTTTTATCTGGGTTAAGAGCTTGCCTTTTCCGTTTCCGTCCGTTTGAAGTTAATGAAATACACCGATACATCCTTAAGCATCAGGCTTGACTGGCACATCCGGCACATCCGGGTTTTACCACGATGAACCATTTTACCAACAATCTTAAAACTGACATCATAATGCCAAAAAGGCCTCTACTATCTATTGCCCGTATAGATCACGTTTTGCTCGTTCAAAAGCAATCTACTGTATAAGAGATATGAAGCAATACACCATCGGAGCAATATTTAAACCCTCGAGAAAGGGGAAAGACACGCTGGGAAAGTAAGTAAAATTTACTGAAGGCAGGAATTTTGTGCTGTTTTCCTTTAATCCGAATTCCTAATCAATTGTGAAACAAGAAAGGGTTGCTTACGGGATCGCTATCTATCACCTGATAAGGGATAGGATGTACTAAGAGTATCTTATTGCTGCTGCTGCACAGTTTCGATTTCTGTGCTATACCGTTCGTTAAAAAGCTAAGAGATGTTGCATGCCGTCATGAATACTCGTGCCAAGTAAAGCCAGTAGTGTGGGGGAGTATGGAGCGGTAAACTTAAAATATTTTAAAATTCTGTCCGTTCTTGAGTAAAATCTAACTGTCGGGATGTAAAGTCGGTTTCAAAGGGGCTATAAAGCAGATCAATGTGCGTGCGTGTATGTGTTTCAATGTATAAGATGAAAGCCAGAACAGACCTGTGTGATACTAGTGATACAAATAAAACAAAAAAGCAACAATACAAATCCACCCAAATCGCTACACACGCTAGGGAAACGCAGGGAAAGCGTTATGTGTGCAAACTAAAATGCAGCAGTGTAAATCACACCCACACTGGTGTGATTCATTGCGGGAGGTATGATTTAAAAAACTTAACTAAAAGCTAAACAGCAAGTCACTACGCTGCTCTGCCTGCACTTTCGTGCTGGCGTGATGGGAAATTTCGAACGACATGGGAAAATTGGCGATGGAAAAGAAACAAGCATTCCGCGTTACGCACCTTGCAGCACTATCTGCTGGCCGTCAGCCGTTATAATGTGCGATGTGTCACCACCGGCCGCCAACGCCATCAGGCTCTGCTGGTCGAGTATGATGTGCTGCCCGTCCTGCGTGTTGAGCAGGAAGCTTTGCTGCGCACCATCGCTCACTACCGACGCACCAGAACCATCGGCAAGGTTCGCGCCACCGTCGACGGAACCGTCACCGGGCAGTTCCGCTCCATTAGTGCCGATCGTGGGCAGGATCACCTCCGCCTGATGGATAATATCTTCCACCGGTTGAGCGGGAGTCTGTCCTTGCTGTTGCTGCTGCTGTTGCTGGGCCGCTGGATGTTGCTGTTCCGGCAACGCCACCAGCTGGTTCGATGCGTCAAGATAGAGCAGCTCATCGTTCACGCGCACGAACGTTTCATCACGCACCGAGCATAGGTAGAAGAGATGGGGTGGGCCACCAAAGTTCTCCGCCGTTACGGCAACCAGCTGGGAGGACTCTTGCACTCCGCTTCCGCCTGTTGCTGGTGCCGCGGGTCCACCGCTGCTGCTGGTAGCTTCAGCCATCGAACCACCACCACCGACTATGGTTAGTTCAGCTGCCGAGCCAAGGATCACTTCGGCCACTGGGCCACCGGTTGTTCCGCTGCTGGTCGGGCTGGCCCCTTCCACCATACCGCTTGTCCCGGGAGCTGGAGCAGCCTCGGTGGTCACCTTATTGTTCTGTTGCTCTAGCAACAGTGCTTCCGCTTCCTCCTCCATATCGTCGGCCGCACTCGGATCGCTTGCAGCGGAGTTACGTTCCACCATGGCAGATGATTCCTGTACGGACGAGTCGGCTGCAGCCGCAATCACGACATTGCTACCAGAGGAAGCGACCTCCGAGCTGCTGGTGGTGCTATCCGAACCCACCACCAACCCAACTCCATCGATGCCTACCCCAGTCGTCGTAACGATTTTGGTGGAAAGTGGAACTGCTTTTTTCTTGCCAGTTAGATGCTCGTTCCGTGCCTGCTGTTGCTTCAGCTGCGCCTGCTTCCCGTATAGCTGACGCATGCCGCTTTTGGTCAGCATCTTGCCCTTGCCCTGTCGATCCTCGATGTAACCGAGGCGGCTAAATTCTTTCAACTTTTGCGGCGTAAGCCTCAGCACGCGATGACTCTTTTTGCTGCCCGCATCGCTGCCGGACGATGACGATACGGAGGACGATCCACCGTCACCGGACAGGCGACGTTCTTGCATCTTGCTCGATTTCACACTCTCGGTAGCAGCATTCGGTAGCGGTTTCTTCGTCAGAATGATCTTTGGTGGTACCGATGGTGTAGTTACCGCTGGGACTGCAACTGTTGCCGATGGTGGTGGTGGTGGTTGCGGTGGCGTTAGCGACGGCGAACCATTCGGCGCTAGTGTTGGTGTTGAGCTAGCGACGCGGCAGCTGGTAGCGAGCGTAATGGCGCTAGTCACCGACACTGACGGTTTGGCGGTGGTGGAAAACTTGGACGCAACCGTTACGTTTGCTGTCGAGGTGGTTAGTATCGTGCCTTTGCTCGTTATCACAATTTGCTCCTTGGAGGCACGGCCTCCCTTCACCGATGCTACCGTCGTTTGCCGTTTATCCCGCGACGGTGCGCCACTTGTGGTGAGCGCGTGAATTGGCGTTGCTTCGACCTTACCGGGTGCATTACCGGCACCGTTAACACCCTTTACGACGGCAATGGTGGCAGCGCTCGAGACGGACGACGACGAAGCGTCCTCCACCAACAGCTCCGACTCGTCCATTACGATCGGCATGTTGCTGATGTCAAATTTATCATTTTCCATCAACTCGTCGTTCGTTTCTTCCTTTTCGGCACTTTTTGACAAATCGTTATCGCTGCTTTTCTCTGGAATGGATGGAGGATCTTGTTTGGCGGGCACGACTACAGCTGCTGCACCGTCTGCCTTGGATGCTACCACCGAAGACGGTACGCACGAGTCAGAGCCCGATGATTTCTTTGCCTGCGGCTTCGGCTCCTCCGTTGTCGTAAGCATCATCGACTGCAGGTGACGCTTTCGCGGGTTGATACTCTTGGCCAAACTGCTTCCGGAGCTTGGCGCTGTTGCCTGTCGCACCACAGCGACTGCTTCCTCTGCAGCATCGCTCACTGTGGTCGGTACCTGCTTTTCCTCACTACTACTTACAGAAGCCATCGTTGTTGCTACAACGGGCAGATTTATCAGCGCTTCCGCAGCTTGCAGATCCGTCGCAGTTGGTTTCGTCGTGTCGATCGAGGTAGAAGGTGGCGGTGCCGCGAGCACTTTTTTCGACTGTAAGACGATTTCTTCTCGCTTCGGTTTCGTCGCGTTCGGTGTTGCCGCGGGTATTTCGATGGATTGCTTCTTCACTGGCGGCGGTGGTGATGTGTCGTCATTCTTCGCACTGATGCCATCGGCGCTGGCTTCTTCCGTTACCATAGCAACGGTTTCCCTTTTTCTTCCCGATACTCGTTCCGAGGTACTGTGGTAGGTGTCTTCGGCATCGTCCCTACTTTCGCTACTGATGACCGTGGTTGGTGTGGTAGTGGACGTGAGTTCACGACGACTTCTTTTTGACTTGCGCGAGGAGGATGAAGAAGATTCACGCTCATCCAACGATGGACCGGTGGAATCCGATGGTTTCTGTTCCGTACCTTCCGCTACATGCTTACCACCAAACTTGCCACGACGACGAGCAGATGATAAAGGAGGCGGCGTCGGTTCGCCATTACCGCCACTGCTGTCTGGAAGGAGCATTTCTTCCGATTTCCGTTTTTTCTTCATCGATTGCTGCTGCTGCTGGTCCACGTCCATCGGTTCGACTGCTACCAGCTCTTCAGTCATCGCCGATGAAGTGACGGAAGGATGCTGATGATCCTCCTGTTTCTTCGATTCGTTCCTATCCTTGGCGAGCGGTTTCTCCTCCGTTTCGACAGCGCCTGAGAATTGTTTGTCGCTCCTATCTTCTGTATCGTTTGTATCTGCTGGTTCTGAAAGCGCTTTAGGTTCGGTTTCTGCAGCCCCTTCATCTGTGTTCGAATGAAACGAAGACGAAGATGCCGCTCCGGCAACGGTTTTGTTGCGTGTTTTAAAAATTCGCTTGCCACGTTCCTTCGGCGGCAGGGTACGATTGCAGTCAATCTTGTCAGACACAGCGGCCATTACATCGTTCAGATCTTCTGGCAGTTTCGGCACGTCCATTTCACACAGCAGCGAATCAATTTCCTGGCAAAGCTTTACGTCCCGATCCTCTTCCTGCGGTGCGTCGGCTGCCTCGACCGGCGGTGTTGGCTTTATGCGCGCCGACGTTTGTTCATGTTTACGGTCTAACCGTGACGTCGAATGTTTTGTAGCCACGGTGGACATTTGTGGCACCTTTCGCTCTTCTTCGTCATCGTTGAAATCGAAACAGCTCGACTCCTGTGGGCCCTGCGGGTCCAGCGGTTTTGTCTTCGTCTCATCCGACTGAGATTTTTGTTCCTCGCTAACACTGCTTTCCGTGCCAGTGGCAACACTCGCCGTCGTTGTACCACCATCGTCTGCCGCCGTCACACTAACGGTCATTGCATTTTCATCTCCACTTAACGATTTGCTTGAGCCACGGGTGGCACGGTTCAGTATCAACTGTTTCGCACTGATCGGACGCTCGACTGTCGGTACGGGTGCCGTAGTCGACTGGGCACTTCCAGTACACGGTTCATAAGAGCCAGTGGTCGATGAACTGCTAGCCGTACTTCCTTCCCGTGACGGTACCGCATACTTTTCCTGTACCATGGAGACGTCGTCATTGGTGACTTCGATGAATTCACGCTTTTGTTTTTTCGGGATGTTTCTGTACTTGATCGTGGCATACGGTGATGCGGTAGTAGCGGTCGTTGCGGCAGTCGGTGCGGTCGTCGTCACACCGGAGGCAGCACATGCGGAGGATGGTTCGGATGCGGTTACGGTTATTGCAGCTGTTACAGCACCAGTTGCACTATCCTCCGGCGAACTTTCCTGATCTTTTTCCGCCTCCTTGACCTTATCGCTCAGCCCATCCTTGCCTTGCATTGCACTTCCATCAATTTTCGCTTCCGCTTTTATCGCTTTCTTCGATGCTTGTGCCTGTTTGCTAGCTGTTTCCTGTCTGGATTCTTTATGTTGCCGTTTGGTGGTGCCCGCTTTACCAACAACCGTTCGAACTGGCGAAGAATCTTTCGGGGGAGGAATTTTCTTCTCTGCAAGGGAAACATGTTCGATCGCCTTCTTTTCTGCGACTGCCTGTCCGCTTTCCGTAACGCCTTCATCGTCCTCCGGTTCGTCTTCGCTCCAGTCTGCAAGCAGCTCGTTTTTCAGCTTCACGTCCGTGCTGTTCTTGGGGCCTTGTTTGTATGTTGGTGGTTCGTCGCGATTTGTCGGCACGCTTGCATCTTCACCCTGATATCTTCCGTCCTCTTTATGTTCACCCGTCTGCTTGCCGACATCTTCCGATGGCTGATCGTCTTCCGCTTCGAAGGATATAGCCGAAGCCAGTGCGTCTGCATCCGGCGATTGGTCTCGCTTATTTCTTCGACGTGCAATTTTCTTTTGCTTTTGCGTTTCAATTGGCTTTCGACCGCCTCCTCTCGTGCGTTTTTCACTGGACGGTTCATCCTTGAAGGGAACCGTCAATTGAACGCTGCTGATGGGTGTTGTCTCAAACGGTTTTCCCTTGCTCGACATCGGTAAAGATCGCCTAGAGTGATCGGTTTTAATATCCAGATTGAGATCCTCCTCTTCGGCTGATTCATTCACTTTTTCCCGCGAAACTTTGCGAGCAGATGCTAAGGAAGATAGAGAAGAAGATGCTAGGAAGTTTGTTTTCAGCTAAACGAATTATATCTGCAATATCACGGCTTACCCATTGGTGGCATGGTGGATGAGGAAGCAGACAACCCACCACCAGTGACCGTGCAGCTCATTCGGCAATGCTTTATGTGAAGTATGATCAGATTTTGGCGATTGGCACTGTAATTGTTACACTTGTAACAATGATACACCTGCCCAGGGGAAGACGATACTGATGGTGCCGCAGCGGCAAGCGAACCGTCTCTCCGTTCCGGAAGCGCGGCTGCACCAGGTTCACTGTCTGTGGTCGACACGCTGGAAGGTTGCGCTAAAATCCGCACCTCGTGCACTGTTTTACGCCCCGAACCGAACGAAACCGGCATCGCGTGCGATTTAGTAGACGGTGTGTTTGATTTTTCTTTGTGTGTGGGAATGGAAACATTGTACAATTAAACCAGTTAAGCTTTACAAACAGCTTGCTAAGCGTAAAAGTGTGTATGTCCGTACCTTTAAGGCCCTTCGTCCCGCCCTTTGGTGTGGTGGGCGAGCGGCCCTCTTGAAACAGTCCCGAATATCGTTCCTTTTTCTGTGGCTGAAAATCGGTTGAATTTACAATATCCGGATCACCGCCGGTCACACGTTCCGCGTGCATCACATCGGCCGGAAACTTTTCCATGTGCTTCATTTTGGCACGATATTGTTCTGCAAAAAAAAAGTAAGCGTGAACCGTTGATTCAAACGTGACTGGCGCTTGGATCAGATCATTTTCAGCGTCACTTACCCAAACCTTTGCGAAGAAATTCGTTCTTACGAGGACAATTATACTTGAAGATAAAATTGGGATTTTTTACGTATTCACTGAAAGAAAAATAAAAACGATTGAGCCAAACGCAATACTTCCGTTCAAAGCTGCTTACTTCGCCAATACTTACTAGGAATCTTCTTGAAAAAATTTAACAACTGCCAGAGGCTTTTTCCGCAGCGAAGAAAGGAACTCCTCGGATAGGCGTGACTCGCCCATAACCTCACCCGGCCACCAGCTATTGCTCACCTTCACCCACACGATCTCACCATCGCTCAATTCGTCCTCCATGGTAGGAAAATGCTTGTCACCACTAGCTTGGACGACGGATGCAGACGAATGACGGGATGTATATTTTACAATATTTTCTGTAAGTCCTCCGCCTGACGTTCTACTAAAATCTCCGGTTAACACTCCTCCTAGTAACACACCTGGAATGAAAAGAAGGAAAAATTCATACAATTTTTATAGACTTCCCATTCCACAGGATTGATATCTCTCTTCCGGTAGAAGATTTTTTTTGTGCGAGGCTTGCTTAACATACTTATAATCATACCTTGTGCCTATCCCGGAGCACTTCTGTATAATGTGTGTTAGAATATCTGGAATATTTCACACGATTGCTTCGCTAATTGCAAAGCCTTTGCAGCTTCCGAAGCTCGAACCGGAACTACGATTACTGCGTTTTTTGCCCAATGTTGCCAGTTTTCTTTTTTCTATTCAGCGCAAACAGTGCAGAACCCGGAGACGCTTTTTGCTTTGTGTGTCTTTTGTCTCCATTCACTGCCCACCGTCTTCGATGTCGTCTTCGGCAGTCTCACAGTTTTTCTTCGTTTTCATCGCGAACCATGTTCCCGTTGGTTGTGTGTTGGGTTTGCTCTGAAAGGGACGCGGTTGTTCTTGTCCAGAGGTGACTCGCAGTTGCCGTTTGCTGTGCAGTACCTGGCCTGTAACCGATCTGGAGACACGCCAACTGCACCTATTGAAAAGCGACGCCGATTTTATGCAATCATTTGCAACCGACGTGCCGTTTTCTAGCTTGGCCTCTTCCACTAAGCAATGTTGTTGATTAAACGCAAGTTGAGCAAAATTTTCTTCCTTGGACTGCTACCATTTCGTCGGCAGCCTACGGGATTGACGCACCCACGGTTTATACCGCGCTGGTTGATAGCTTGACGAACGTCAGCCGTACATCGTCTTTCGGGGAAATCCTGTTTGTGGTTTATATATTATTTAGAAAATTTAAAATTCAGCAAAATCATGTCATTTTCGTTGGTAGAAAGTACAAATGATGAGATAAGCTGTTTAATTCTTTCGAAGGCTAAAATATTTGGCAATTTTATTAACTTGAAATTTGAAAAGTATGAAAAAACTTTCTTGATTGAGGCGGAATGCTGCAAACCGCACCACACGGAATGAACCGGTTCGCCAGGCTTTCAACTTTGTATTTTCCGTTGGAGAGCACTCAAACCGTTCGCCATACAAGATACATCTTCCCACCATTTAAAACCTTGTTTTATTTTATTTCAATCAAAAATGAAAAGTAATCTCCAGTAGCAAAGCTCCACGCACTGGAATAGAATAGATAACTCATGCGCGTAGGGGCATCGGAACGGTATCAAATTGTCATAGTTCATGGAGTAGCCTAGACAGCTTGCGTACGTACAATAAAAGCTCGTTGTACGCATTTTTCCCGGTAGCATCTGCAAGTGTGTGCGTGTGGTCAGATGTTTACAAAACAATGCATGCAGTCGTTTGCCAAGAAAAGCGTTCCTCGGTTGATGGTGCTGAAATCGGTATAGATTATTGAAAAATGTCGTGTAATTACGCAGAAGGGTTATGCAAATATGACAACAAAGGTGTTCTTGGTGTGGCAGAGGTGAGGAGGAATTTAAAATGGCTATTAATCTGAAAAATAAATGTTCAACCTTTCGCCAAGATATTCGATGCGCCCGAAATTGTGGAGGAAAAATGTGAACAGTTGGTTAAAATGATACTCGCTTCGAATCATACTGTCGTTCACACCGGAGCCGGAATCAGCACGAGCGCGGGAATACCGGACTTCCGTGGTCCCAACGGTGTATGGACGCTGGAGGAAAAGGGCGAAAAACCTACCGTAAACATCTCGTTCGATGATGCTACCCCAACTCGCACACACATGGCATTGAAGGCACTGGTAGCAACTGGCCATGTTCAATACATTGTCAGCCAAAACATCGACGGTTTGCATCTTCGGTCGGGGCTTGCGAGAGAGCATCTGTCCGAACTGCACGGTAACATGTTTGTGGAAGTGTGTACCAAATGTCGCCGACAGTACGTGAGAAACAGCCCGGCTCCGACAGTGGGCAAAAAGACAACTGGAAATATTTGCCCTGGTACAGGTATGGGCCGTGCGTGCCGTGGTGGAAAGCTCATCGACAACATTCTAGACTGGGAACATGATCTTCCGGAGAACGATCTTCAACTTGCTTTTATGCATTCCGCGATAGCC
Organism: Anopheles stephensi; assembly: GCF_013141755.1. Lineage (NCBI taxonomy): Eukaryota > Metazoa > Arthropoda > Insecta > Diptera > Culicidae > Anopheles > Anopheles stephensi. Next base: position 61,173,481 of record NC_050202.1, on the reverse strand, counting down.
GATTTGAATATTTGTCTAGGAACGACGCTACAAATTGTACCGAGTGGCGATCTGCCGTTAAAGAATCTCAAGCACGGTGGCCGGCTCGTCATCTGCAATCTTCAGCCAACTAAGCATGTAAGTGTTGCCTGAACATTGTAAAAGCTAACATTTTACTGATTCATTCTTACATTGCAGGACAAAAAGGCTGATATAAAAATATCAAGTTACGTCGATACGGTTCTGGAAAAGGTGGCCAAACGATTAGGGGTAGAAATTCCCCTCTATCGCCCGGAAGACGACCCAACGAAGCTGATCTCGTACACTGTCCAGTGGACCATCAGCGGAAATGTTGTGAAATGTTTGGAGAAGCGATACGACAACACGATAAAAGAGAAGGGAAAGTTGAAAAAGCGGAATTCTACGTCCAGTACCCCACAGGAACGAGAGGAAATGAAAATAAACAATAAAAAGCTGAAACAAGAAAATGTTCCCTGTGGGGAAGGCACATCACTGTCAAACGCTTGCAATATTGCGAAATAAAAAAAGCACAAGACAAAATGTTAAAAATTTCTTGATTTTCTTTTAACATGCTTGTTTTTACGCTAGATTCCTGATAAATTTTGATAACGTTGAAAACGTTCTTTAAATTTTATTGGACGGAGTAAAAAATCAACACAATTCTAAGCAAATGCATCGAAAGCTCAACGTGATTTGCTTGAAATGGAAACGCGTTCAATTATTTGCTACCTTGTATTTGACAGTCGAGAAAACGGAAGCTAAACTGACAACTCGCGCTAGATCTCTCTTTCCGGCATCTTGCAAGGTTAGTGACGGAAGCGCATTGGAATTGTTGTCGGTAAAATAAACCGAATTTATTAGTTTTTCCTGCTTATATCAACTATGCGGGAAAGAAAATTGGTAGGAAAAATGTTCACCTCCGTTGTGTGCTGTTATTCCGTTTGGAACCATTTCAACGCGGCGGGAAAACGGCATCGACAAGAGCGCTGGTGGCTACGTTGAACATCAACATTGGTCCAATGGGTGGCTGCTGCTGCTAGCACAGAAGTAGAAAGGGTTGGGAGTGCACCGCTGTTGATGTTCGCTAAACGCTAGCTATCTTGTAGGATCATTAGCGCACTATCGGAATGAACACTTTTCCTGCTAAACTCGCTTCACACCGACTACTGATCGGCAAAACGTGATAGATTGTACTAATCGCGGGTTTGTGTATTGTCTCGTATTTACAGACTTCGGATTCAAGATGGGTCGTTACGCTAAGGAACCCGACAATGCCTCCAAATCGTGCAAATCGCGTGGTTCGAACCTACGGGTACATTTCAAGGTAAGTGGTAGCTATGGTACATGGTGGGAAGAGTGTGTGTGTGAGAGTATAGTATGCTGGGCGATGTAAATAATAATCTCGTTTCGTGCTTCCACAGAACACCCGCGAAACGGCACTAGCCATCAAGCGTATGCCGCTCCGCCGTGCTCAGCGTTTCCTGAAGAACGTGATTGAGAAGAAGGAGTGTGTACCGTTCCGTCGTTTCAATGGCGGTGTGGGCCGTTGCGCTCAGGCCAAGCACTGGGGCACGTCGGTAGGCCGTTGGCCGAAAAAGTCCGCCGAGTTTTTGCTGCAGCTGCTGAAGAACGCTGAAGCGAACGCCGACTACAAGGGTTTGGACGTGGACCGGCTAGTGATTAACCACATCCAGGTGAACCGCGCTCCCTGCCTGCGTCGCCGTACGTACCGTGCGCACGGTCGTATCAATCCGTACATGTCATCGCCATGCCACATCGAGCTATCGCTGACCGAGAAGGAGGATGTTGTAACTAAGGCAACCGATGAGTCGGAGCAGGCGAAGAAAAAGCTGTCCAAGAAGAAGCTGCAGAGGCAAAAGGAGAAGATGATGCGCAACGAATGAGGTGGTGAGGTGAGGAGCGTTACCCCTTGTGCCGCGTGCAAAACTTGAGTTCTTTTTGAGGGGCGAATAAAACTGTCAACAAAAACGCCTGACGAGAGGAAAGTGAACAAACACAGGTGTGTGTGGTGCTGTTGGTGCCTTATGAGAGGCGAAATGTGGAAAAGATAGTTGAGAAAATCTCGTACAGAATCTGTGTCGTCCACCTCCTTTCTATAAACTGCTTTGATTTCTTCAGTTCAGTTCTACCGAACACACCATCGTTTTGTTTGATCGTTTGACCATCGTCAACATTCTGTTAGCTAAAATGTATTTCGCAAGGATTATATCGTTGCCTTCAGGGAACCTCGAGACCACCATCCTCGACAAGCAACGATGTGGAGAAAGTTATATCGAATTACCGTCACAAGCGTCACAACAACCGGTCACAACTACTCTCTCATCTTTGGCAAGGATTCTCTCGCACACAGCATTGGCTCGCACGCATCACATGGCCCCATGCCAGCATAGTAAATGTTGAAGTTCAGCTGGGAACACACTGTGTTGTCGCATCAGCTGGAAAACTGAACGGTGAACCGCGAGAGAAAACCGCTGTGTGTGTGTACTTGCACTTGATTTGCTTGTACATGTGTTTCCCTGTGATAAGGACGAGAAAGCGTGGAAATAGTCTTCAGACCAGGCGCGAGGACGGGCACCCACTTTAGTGTTGTGTGCTTGAGCAACAGAGAACGTTTTCCGAACAGAAAGGGTGTGGGAAAGATCCGTGAGTCGCTAGGCTTTTCATTTGATTAATAGTGTGTAACCAAATACGACACGCGCTGAAGGTAAATCATGATTGTTTGAGATAAAATGCAGAAAGAGATAATCGATCCCCAGCTGAGAGAACAGTACTAAAAGCGTTTTTGGGAGCCAGTGACCGTATTTTGTTCGACGGACATGTACAAAGCTTTGCATAATAATAATTCCACGATTAACCTTTGGGTATGTTTGCATGTGTATGTTTCTGTCCAGTAAAGGAATTGGAAGAAACTAGCAGACCAAAATTAAAAAAAAAAAAAAAACATATCGCCCCATCGTCGTCTGCACTTATGCTCAATGTATTTTATGGATGGCAAAATGTGTGTCGCGAGAGAAAAAAGTTGCAAATAGTGTTCCAACTTTTTCGCAACTGTTCTCTTCGTCTTCTAGTGTGTGTTTGCGGATTATTTTTTTCATTCCGTCTAGAATCAGTTCAGTCGCATCGTTGTCCTTGTCGGTGTTTTTCGCAATATCCGGTGCAGATGTATGTTGTCCGTTGTCTCAGGTGTAGGTAGCGTGCTCGGTATTAGAGAATTATGTTTATTGCACAGTTCTCTCGCTCTTTTTGTTTTTTTTTCCTCTTGCGTTCCGTCGACGTTAAACAGCTGTATCGCATATCTGAAAGTATATTTATAACGGTCATATCTGTTCGATCGATTCGGAGCTTTTACTGCAGCTTTTTTGTTTGTTTTTGCAGTTTATATAAAAAAGAAATAGCGCATCAAAACAACTTTAACTCACATTGTAACGCAGGTTTGTGATTCGTTTTGTTTTCTAGGTTTATGCCACAAATTTTCTGCACGTGGTGTGATAAAGCATGCTGAGCAACAAACGGGTGGAATCTTACTTGGCGATTCCGATCATCGACAATCAATCCACTTCCTTTCCGGCTTGCTAAAGCTATGACTTCATGAGCAAATCCGTGAAGGCAACTTTTTCGGAGCACATCAAAATCAAGATACGTTGGTAAATGAAACTTTATACCCTATTACACTATCGTATTTGCATACGCTTTACATAGATAGATGGATGGTAGCATTTCGAGCTTTGTCCTGCAGATAGCATTCTCCATAACTTTTGCTATATGCACGTGCATTACGCGCATCCCGTGGGCTTCCCATAGAATATAGAATAAAGATTACTGCAACGATAAGGTTTAGTTTAGAAAAAAGCTGCAAATTGTCCTAACGGAAGGTTGTGTGGATGGGTAAATATTTAACCGAATTTAGCCCATTTACATTAAAAATTATTGCTTTTAAAGATAACATAGATTTTGCAAAGTTTATACTGGTGTAAAATTTAAATTTGCATCAGCGGAAAGCTCATTCGTATCGGAAAGCTCGTTCCGTTCTCGGATTGTACATGAACACGGTTCATAGAAAAGAGCTGTTCGTTTCGACCAAGGTTGTTAAGCATATTTAAAAAAACAAATTCAAGTTTTGTTGTTTCTTATTTATTCTTCCTGGCAGTTCGTCGTGAACGAAAAATTCTGGAGCAGGATATAATCACTTCACTGGGCCAATTATAACAGAAAGTATTCCTAAAGTACTTTTCCCATTCAACTAGTGCTGAAATTGTTCATGCGTGCCATTGCCCCGCGAAATATTTCACCACATTTTAAATGTCAAACGTGCGACTGACACATTGCGTCTCGATCCAGCCTGCAAACGTATATTGTTTGGGATGATAGGTCTTGCTAGAAACCGCCTGCTAGAAACTGCCTGGAAAATTCATACTATCTTGAATTCGCCGGAACAGCGGACGTCGGTTTTTCGTCTGCATCGTCGTCGTGTGCTAACACACAGTGTGAAAAGAGCAAGTGCGAACGAGTGAATAACGACGGGTGAGCTTCATTTGTACCGTGTGCGTGTGCTAGGAATTTGCCCCTGCTAGCAATTTTCCAACTTTTCGGATCGTGCTGCGTGGGAATATCTTGCGTGCGAAAGGTGCGAATTGTCGTAAAACACATTTTGCCGGGAATCACGGCGTGCCGTTGCGTTGGTGTATACTGCAAAACTGTAACAGAGTGGTGTATGCGCGCGTGTGTGTGCCTGTGTGTATGTTTGCCTGGGGACGAAATCATACACGAAGGACGGCTTTGCCAGGAATAGTTTTGCGATCAAAGCATCCGTTTGTTTCGCTGTGTGTGCGCTCTGGATAAGTGTGTCGAAACGAACGGTAGAAAGTGTTGATATAAAATACTTTTTTTTTATGTTCAATTTCATGACTATGCAAGGTTTCTTTTTTTTTGAGAGAATGTCTCACCAGTTCCAGAAACAGAATCCAGAATTTTCCTTGTTTTCCTATTTTCAAAGCCCTCGACGAATCATATTCCAGGTTGTGGAGCTTTTGTGCGTGTGTGTGTGTGGTTTCTGTTTCTGTAACCATAACCAAAGATATCTTCGAGAAGTCGTGGATGCCTAGATCCCACCAAAAATGGATATGAGAATGGAAGCACTGGCGATGGTCTGTGTACACACACACACACACTCACACACACACGCACGCACGAACGTGTGTCCGATGCGACGATGGTGATGGAATTTCCTGTGCAAATTTTTCACATCTCCGCGTTTTCAGCCCAGGAGACTGTGGCGCGTTTTGACCGGAAGCCTCAGGAAAGGCGTGCGTAACGGATATTAAGTTTCGGATTCAACCCCTTGCCCTGGCCTGCCGATAACGGTTAGCGATTCACTCTACCATCTACCATCGGGAAGAGTACTACCGTAGCAAAAAGTGTCGATAGTAGTAAACCCAGAATTCAAACGGAATCCCCCATCGAATGTACTAGAAACGGAGGGGTAGAGACGTTGTTGCAAGCGCGCGCGTTTGTTTGATCGAGGCAATGCAGGCCCTAGCAGTTTTTGGTTTTCTTTTGTGACAATACGGTCACAGTTACGAGTAGATATTTTGTTAAGCGATTTAGCCAAAATTTTAGCATTCGAGTAGAGCCACAAAAAAAGTTTTTTGAATTGGCCGTTGTGCTTTTTGAATTGGCCGAGTTCGAAACCCAGGAGTGCGATTGGTGTTCTTTGGGCCTTTTCCGCCTTTGCTTGGCTTGTGCCATAAAGGAAAATATTCAACGGCAACTCGTCATCCACGAGCCCCAAACAGAGCTGCTGCACGTGTGTACAGAACTGATTATGGTGTCCAAACGCGACACCGGCACGAAACACCGTTTTCTCTACACAACGCTTTTCATTTTCATCGGCTAGTGCTTTTCCTTTCTCTCGCTCTTGGCCTCGAATCGGAAAGTGCTCCCCGTTATTGGTTACCGTTTGGGGATTTTTTTTTGTTGCAATTGCTTTCCACGAAATCAAGGTGGAGTTTGGCCCGTGAATCGTGTTCTGTTTTGTGAGCTATACCCACACTCTGAGAAAGTGGCTGGTAAATGGTGTGTCTGTCCCCTCGGCGCGCGCGTTTGTGTGTGTGTGTGCTTCAGGTGCCATGGAAAATGGCAATTTAAATATCCTGCAACAACACAACACACGAATATCGAACAGGTTCACGCGAGACTAAAATTAAGGATGGTATATTCTAACCTTTTTCTCTCCGCAAGCACTGTATTGCCCATGCGGCAATACATAAACTCAAAGGATTAAAGTATGGCACCAGCATTCAGCTATGAAACTAGAACGGAGAGTATACCACCACACGCAGAGAGAGAGAGAGAGAGCGCGAGAAAGGAATCCTGGCTGGAGCCTTTTAGGACGATGATGTGTCCCAGGCGCACGAACATATTGCACAATACAAACACACACGCAGACGCACGGCGGCGGGTTGGGGCGCATTAAAACCATGTGCTCCTTTGGTTTGATTGTATTGTTGTTGGCTCGCTTATGATTCAAGGTCAGCAAGCCAGCCAACTCAGCAATGCTGCTGTGTGCCCTGGTTGTCCGCCTGCGGTGCAACCAACAGCAGCTCCTCGAGCCAGTGTATCTAGGGCTCCTAAGGGTTTGGAGTGGTTCAGAGCAAAATTGATGTTCCTTTTAAGGACACGTATAATGAGTGTAAGCTCTGTTGAAGATTGGAATCGACAACACCTTGCAAGGTTCGGTTGTTGCATGTTGCATGAGAAGCTGTCGCGGGGTCGCTTCAAATACTAGTTTCACTTTCACGTGCTTATCGGACCACCGTCAGCTCATTCATATTACTGCTGAGTGTCAAGAGTTGAGAGAGTTTCCAATCAAAGTAAGAAGCACAATCGCTTTGGCAAAGGTGTGATGAATCAAGATCATTTTCAACATGCAATACTATAACGAAATTATTTTCTTTCTCTTGGTGTTGATTTAAATCTAGCTTTTGCACCCTGCTTGCACACCCAGCAGATGCGAATGTTGGGACCATTTCTCGTTTTTAAGAACTCCTATTACTGTACTTGAGTATAAAAAAGTCTTGAGTATTGCAAAAGGGAAATAGAGAGAGAGAGAGAGAGAAAGAGAAAGGAACCGATTGGATGAAGACATGACACCATCGCTGATGTCAAACACAATTTTATGAACGCTAATGAGTAGGCTCTGAAAAACCATTTGCACTATTTAACTGAAACCATATCCAAGAGCAAAAGTCAAAGGGTTCGTTCAGTTTGTCTTTCCAAAACGCGCCGTAAATTAAAATTTCCCAGGAACCATCATTTCCCAGGTAAAACCAATATTTTCCGCATTCGAGTAGAGCTTTTGGAATTGGCCGTTGTGCTCCGCCAAAACGAACAGCCTTCCCGCATACACTGTCATCGTTTGCAGCGGTACGCACCACTCGGCCCCGTGGGATAGTGAAAGGGTTTCATCCATTTTTTTGTCGGCCTAGTGTTACCCCGATCGATCTTAAACCACTTTATGTAAAAAAACCAAAAAGAAAAGTGCACGGTTAGCTTTAATTGTCGACTTTTCCTGTTCGCCATAATTTGGGTCGCTTTCGGGATGATTTCTGTTTCGTTTTTTTTTTGCTGTCACAGCTAATCGACTTTCTTTTTCCCGCCCACGCACGTCGGCGTTTCACACCCCTCTCCTCCACACTCCGGCAGGTCTTCGTCTTCAACGCCTTCATCACCATCCAGACACCGAAGAACAAATAGCGCTAGAAAAATGAGTGACCGCAAGGCCGTCATTAAGAATGCTGACATGGGCGAGGAGATGCAGCAGGACGCCGTCGACTGTGCAACGCAGGCACTGGAAAAGTACAACATAGAGAAGGTATGTACGGCGGGAAGGAAGGGAGAAAAGTATGGGATAGAGGTCATCATGAAAGGCGCGTGTGGCAATTGTGAGGGGGTACAGTATGCAGTGATGACCCGGGAATTGCATAAACAGTCCAAGGACAGTGACCGGGAACACCGCGTGGAATGGCTTGTCAAGGACGTTAATGCTGCGTGCCGCCTTTTTTTTTGTATCAAGAAGGACGACTTCACACAGGGGATGATGGTGTTGGGTGTCATAAAGAAGACGGAGTCGTTTCTTCATTGATGGTGGCATTTGCCTGAAACGTGTGAGAGCACATTTCTTACCCGCTTAAGGTGTTGTGTTGTATCCCACACATATGACTGACACACACACCTGCTGTAAATGGTGAAGTAAATGGGTGAATTAATAGTACACACACACACACACACCTGCTGTGTTTCGTTATTGCTCCCTAGAGCGCCGGCTGGCTGTCCGCTTCTTGTCAGACGTCGCAGAGGCAGGCGCCCCATGATCTACGGGGCTTTTCCGGGACTGCTTTTTTCCGGGAAACTCGATGCCAAGGATGGTGGGGTATCTCTTCTTGCTCCTCCGGTGTATCGAGATGATTAAGTGAAAACTTTCTACGGCTGGAACTCTGCAAGTTTTTTGGCGTACGCGGGTAGTGTCGGTGAGTTCCCCCTGCGCGAACGATGATGGCGATGATAGCTCAGGGTGTTCTTCTACCGTGCATTATCTTCTTCATTCCGTATTTTGTTTCGGCCGTGACCCCGATAGACGCGCGCGGGTTGGTGCAGCGTGCCATACTTTTAATGTAACTAATGTGCGCCCTCAGAGAGAAGGGTGACGAAACGATGATGTCACTGTCGACATTACCGTGTCTGCCTTGTCGGTAGCAGGCCAACCAGCGACCGGCTGTGTGTAGGTATTCAACACCAGCTGTTTTTCATGGTATGGTACGGCCGACCGAATTAGTACAACATACGGTGGACGAGAAAAGGTTTCTATGCCCAAGCAAAGATGCGGATCCTTGTCGGTATCGTAGGAGGTGGAAAGTGTGCGTACTGCTGCCAACTGCTCTGCTCTCTTCACATTCTGCGATCCGTTGGCTCCTACGTTTTAGCCAGCACAGCAGCAGGAATGCCCGTGCAGTTAGATGCGCTTGTAATAAATTCATATTATTTTTAGCTCCGGGCAAAAGTTTTATTTCAACTGCAACTGTTCGAGTTGTTCTCGTTCTCGGTCGGGTTTTTGTTTTGGCAAGCGGCAGGACAGAGAACTTGGGTTAGTGGGTTTTGCGATGCGTCGTTCTTAGCCGTGTCTGTGTGTGCGTCATGAAAATGCGCCACATAGAGAAGCAATGGTAGAACATGTGTAGCAGCGCAATGCTATGTGTTCTCCTGTGCGTGTGACAGTATGCAACAAATGTAGCATTGATGAAGGTTAGGGTTAATGCTGCCCATGTTGGCACATTCATCCGATACGTTTTTTGGCACAATGGGGGTGCTGTTGGACAAATAACCGTTAGCAACGAACAAGGATTGTCAGTCATTAGAAAATGGACTTCATTTATGTTAAAGTAAAAGTATATCAAAAAATTATCAATCGCCAAAAGCAAGCAAGCAGAGGTGGGGTCTGTGCAAGCGAAAATGAAATGCTTTACTTCCGTTTTTCTGTACACGTTCTGCAGTAACACATTTTGCTTCTTTGCAACCATATACGTCCCTTTCACAAACATTCTTTCCGTTCTGTATCGACGAACCACCTTGATGGGGTAATTGCCGAGCCGAGCACACGCTCTCTCTCTCTCTGTTTTACGATTGCGAGGAAAAGTTTGGCCAAAAATCGTGTTTCGTTACGTGGAGTGTCGTTCCCGCACGTGCACGTGCTTGACTGTGATACTCCCAGGTTTGGCAGAGTTCATGCAAACTTGCTCCATTCGTTGCTTTCGTCTCCTACCTTTTTTTTGAAAGAGGAAACACCAATCGACACCGAATGAACGGCGATGGTTGTGGTGTGGAACCTTACCGGAGGACTACTGCTGCAAGCTCGGTACAAAAACTGCAATCGATAGCAACGAAATTTGGTAGTATGCGCAGGGGAAGGGCGCGTGTTGAAATGTTATCTACGAGAAAACGCTTTTTCGTCCTGCCGGGAGCAGCACAAGGTTGGAAAGAACGGGCTGCAATTTGGTGGCACTGGCGCGCCGTCGGGGAATTAGAGTTGGGGAAGGCCTTAAAAGTTTTTCGGTAGTTTGCCGTCTGCCATTTGAAAAAGGGCTCTAAACCGTTTCCGTGTTTCGTACACGCGAATTCCGTCTGCATGGTGGATATGTGCGCACAAAAAGCAGTGGCCCGGTTTAAAAGGCCCCTGCGAGAAGGGAACACTCATTCCCCATCCCGCGGAAGTGCAGTATTTCATCTTCCGTGTTGTTCGCACGCGGGCTACATTTGAGCACAGTTGAAGCGCATATTCTCCAGGACAGGGAAAGTCAGGTTCTAACACAGTTTGGAACAAATGATACTCTGGCGGTGGCGGTATCGATTTGTGCGCGAGAGGAAAAGATCCCCTCGCGATGGTGGTGTTATGGATGGAGGTAGCACTTTTCATTCAGCAGCTCTCGAGCACAAGTGACCGGATGTACGTTGTCCCGGGCGCGCTAACCAAGCTTCCGAGAAACGATGCTGGAACGAGTGCTGTAATCTCAACTACCTCTACCGTGTGCCGTCATTGCAGCATTGACGAGCCGGAACTGGCGGACATTCCGGCATTTCACATCCTCTCCTGCACACGTGGCGGGGGTTACAGGAAAGCAATAAATGGAAACCATTTAGAGAGAGAGCCTTGGTGTGCCGTGCAGCATGAAGATGTGTTGCATGGGGTTCACTTTTGCTTTTTTCGCTAGCGTGTCTCTTCTCGTCGTCCATCTTGCTATCGATAGGTGGCCCTGGTTTTGCCGCTTCCAGCACTTGATTTATGTCAAGTGCAAAGGCAAAAGAATGAATTAATCGCGTTTCTTACCCTGTATATCCGTGCGTGTGCTGTTTGGGAAGGGTATTGGGCGGGTTGGAGAGTGTGAAGAAGTGAGAAGATGGTTTGGAGAGCGCTCGAGCGAATGTCCTTTTGATTTCCGCGCTTATGCTTTCCTCGCTTCGGGTGTGTCCGCAGCGGAAGTGAGAGACGCTGTAGCTATAATTCCCGTTGTGCCCTTCTGGGTTGCTTCATAAAAATTGGCATAACAACCACTTGACTGGCTCTCTCTCTCGGGGATGGATGAGCGGTTGGTACGATATTGGTTGGTTGCGGACGCGTGCAGGTATTCGGTGGTGATCTACTGTGGTTTTAGCTTTTGTTTCACCACAAGTAGCATTACTTATTCAGTTTTCCTTTCCTTCTGGTATGTATTCGCGAGCATGCGTGTAAGGTCTGCAAAGGAAAAGCGCGAGAGAGAGCGCGCGAGTTACAGGGATGTGTGGTGCTTTTCCGCATTAAGCTTGGTAATTCATATTCAGATCAAACCGCTTTTTATGACATCCGTGTCCCTTTTACTGCTTTCGCGGGGCAGCACATTACTACTGTGCGTTTCGCTCTTTTTTTGTGTGTACACGAACACACATACACGATACACGAACCGCTGCGGATTTATCACTAGTTTGTTTGTTTCACGTTAGAAAAATGTTACTTTGGAAGATCCGGAGAGAGCATAGTTTGGATTGTGTTTAACCGGAGGGGCATTTTATTGCAGCAAATATTTATGGCTTTGATGTGCTCCTGCTGTGAGCTTTAAGTTGGAATCTGATTCGAAGAAGAAAAAAAAACATTACATTAAGAATCTTTTCCAGGGAATTTCTTATTGCAGGATGTGCAGAGTGTAACTAAAGTTATTGTAAGATTATTTATGAAATCTTGGTCTTTGTATTTATGGCGAAATATTCTAGCAAGTTTTTTTCACCTTTTTTGTCCTTAGACAAGTTCATATTGATCGATGATGGAGAGTTTGACTCAGCAAGATTTCTTACTATGGGTTAATACAATAGAAAAAAAATCCATAGTTGTTCTATGTCGATGCTACTATGCGAACGAAAATGTTCTCAAAAACAGTTGGGCCTCAAAAATCTTCTACGCGACAGCTTACAATTTACTTAACTCTTTGTCCTGATCCTTACTAAGACTAGGGGATTTGTACTTTCGGCAAAAGACTCGAGAAGGCCCCCTCCCCTGACAAAATTTGTTAGGCACTGTAGGATTTACGCCTGCATGTATGCAATCCGCAGTACACGTTGCGAAAGCTTCACAGTGTGCTTGCAGTGTGGTCAAAAACGGTTAAACAAAGTCTAATGAAATATTGCTTATTATTCGATTAAATCCCTCTCCCTCTATCCTGACCATTTATATTGGCTTACAGGAGCTGTGTAATAATTTTTGGTCACACTAGGAGTGACCAATCAGGCTTACAACATACACGGTGTTCCTGGGCTGTAACGGAACATTGATTCGATGGATACTTGTTAACGGGCATAGATGTTCAAAAACGGAGGAAAAATAAGAATAATAACATTTCAAATCACTTGTTATAATGTATATTATCATGCTCTACTCGCTGTCCTGTAACAGTATTAAGGAGCAAAGCACAATGTTTATATAAAACGAGTAATGACCATACAAAAATCCCACTGTGCAATAAAAATGACATGCCACACTGCTGCACACAAAAGATTCTGGACAGCGGTCACATTTACCAGCAATGTGATGTGTAGCCCGTATCAAATCCGTAACCATTATTTTGATGTTTTTGGATCGCGTCATCGGTGGACCCGGATGATGCTGCCGACCCTACCATGCTTAATGGGACTTGAAGACAACGGCACACATGCTTGATATCCACAGCAAATATGGGAGAGCCCCCGAGAGCCCCTTCGGTTGGTTACGGTTATGGTTTTGTAGTGTAGGACAAAAGGACAATTTTCTTGCCCCCGGGTGGGTTTCATCTTCTTTCGGTCATTCCTTTCATTTTGGGGTTATGGATACTCTTGAATCGGTTGTCAACCGAATATCATCATTTGTGAAGGACTATCTGTTCTGAGACCAATCCTCCTTTTTTTTTTGTAGGAAAAGTGACTAAACTCAGAGCTTACATCCGGGGTAGCTTTTCCGTGTGTTTTATGGTAGCGTTCTGGAGGTGTTTGCTTCAAGTTGTTCTCCAACAAGTTGTATGTTCATAGCGTCGTCGAGGCAGGATACAAATCTGGCTAGGTTTCGTTAATGATGCTTTGTATGGCTGGTCTTCGGCGAAAGCAGTGCTGGCACAGGGCTAAGAAAAACCAGAAATGTAGAGTAATTCTGGTTCTTAGTTCTGTTTCCCATCGTAAGGGATGTACGAAGCGGCTGGTGTTGCGTAATATGCACGCGTTCAAGTGGAATAATTGTGAGGGATGATTCATTTTATGGAGTGTTTGTTGAGGGTGTAGCACCCATAATTGTCAGCCACTTTCGTTATGCCGTGCTATGGAAAAATGCTTTAAATTGCAAAAGGATTTTTGTTTAAGCTATGAAGTTATCGCAGAAACCTAATATATTGAAAATAATGCAAAAACGCCGCACTACTACGAATGTTAGAAGATTCGCGGGTCTAAGCGCAGGGAAATCGCTGTTAGAGGGAGGGAGCGCAGTTACGACCCGAAACCAACAACGGTTGATTCGAAACATCCTGAATGTGATTTCCTTTAAGTTTCACTGCAATGGGAAATAGCGTGTTCCCATTTATTTCCTTTGCCAAATTGCAATCGAATATCGTTTTCGATTGGGGCTTCTTTCATGTTTTTGGGGTGGTGTACACTGCTGGTATCACTTCGGTGGAAATATGTGCCATTTAGCGTGGTAAAAACTTCCGTGATCCGAGACACACACACACAAATCCAGTTCAGTGGCGCCCCATTTGCTAAAATTTCTTTTCGGAATGAGGTTTTAGTTCGTTCTTGCCTTTCTGTTTTTTGGGATAGGTTTCCATCGCGTGTCGAGCGTTTATGAGCGCGCGGCAGCACCCCCTGCGTTGCTTCTGCCCCACGGTAAAGTTTCATTTGCCGAGAGTTGTGCTTTATTGGAGAAATTAATTTTGGCCCAGTTGCTGCTGCTTGCTGTGGTGGGGGGTTGACACTCCTTTAATCGGGACTGGGTGGTGCACCTGGGAATGAGTCGTTGGTGTGCCAAAAGCGCGCGCGCGCGCTATGTTTTGGGTTAAGTCCACCCTCAATGAAAGAAGAGTTGGCTTTTTCGATAAATAGTCAGTAATTATAGTAACGGGGGTGAAAGAGAGGTTTAGCTGATCCAGTTCTGTAATGATTGTTGCATTTTAGACGTTAATTGCACGCCATTCAAGAACGATAACAAGCAACAGACACTACAAATGGTGGTACTGTGAGACAACTTTTCATGATGTTGGTCCAGTTCATAATCGTTGCCCGACCATATTTCTGTTTCTGCCGTACTCATCCATTTATTGTCACAAGGTTCCCTAACATATTCAGAGATTAACCGCTCAACATCTTTGTCCTTGCTATACTTCTATCGCCAATCAATATAAGCGTCGACGTTTATTTGTAGCCGCCGCTCGCGGTCAAATTAACTGCAAAGACATCGGATACACGATGACCTCCTCCGCTGGTGGCGGGCAGGAATGGTTCGATAAAGTTGGCGCCGGTGCTATTTATGTGTGTGTGCCCTTTTCTGGTGGGCTCCGCGATGTTGTTTGTGATGTATGGGTATGGTTTTAAAAAATTCACGATTAGCACTGCAGCAGTACAACACGCTATACCGGACGTGCTCTCGGCTCTGTCGCTTGTGCCGCAATTAAACGCCACAGTTTGTCGAAGAACAAGGTGTTGGAAGTATATTCCTCACAGTTTAACGAGGCGCGTTTTTCACATTCCCAGGAAAACAAGTGCCGATTTTGATGAGCAGAAAATGTTCGTAACGATTTATTTGCAGCTTAGGGCAATTCTGTGGAACATTGATTATCGATAGCTAAACAGTCTTCTCCGCGTATGGATAGGCTTTCGGTTCAATTAAAATGCATCGTTTCGCTGTTCTGTTATGAAATGAACTCTCTACATGTAGGCCTCCGTTTGATAAAGCAGTACCTCCCTTTGTTTGTCCTTTGATGTTTGGCGATGTCGACTTCATTTTCATCGGTTTGCTTCTAAAGGCAAGGATCGCACATTGAAAGTGTGGAATCGTGTCACCGGAAGCTCTCAACCATTTGCATCATGCTGTGAAGTGTAGTGCAAAAGAAACAGGACGAGAGACTGCTGCCGTTCCAGATTTTCACGTGCCGTGTACTGTATTGCTACAATTCTTTGATGTGAGGTGTAGTGTTTTATGAGATTGGTAGATAGATAAATAGAAAGAGTAAGTGTGTGGGTGTGTAAAAGAGCTAAACAACGCATAAAAGCAGCGTGTTAAAAGGTTGATTTTTGTGACCTACAGAGCGAGGAAACTCCTCTCCTTCACACATGAATCACACTGTAAAAGGACGACTAGACCATAGGCGGCTGCTAGCTGAGTTGCATGTATGTACTAACTTCATTGGCACAGGAAATTACTTAACTAAGTGAACATGATAGTATGTATATGTAGTTTAACACGTGTCAAATACTTGCAGACTTTCGAGCCTGTTTATCGACGTTTAATTTGTGACACCACACATGACTTAGTAAGATCAGAACTGATCAGAATTGGGATATTTGCTGTGTCAAGAATTTTAAGGTAAAATAATGACTTCACGATGGCGATACGTAATATGGCCTTCTCGTTTTAAAGTCCCCCTGAATTGTTGCTATGCTCTCGCCGCGTTTTAAGGTTCACGCAAACAGATGAAAAGGTGGCAGAGCTTGCGGTCATAAAAGTTTGTATGTCAAGGGAAGAAGCAGCAGCGCATGGTTGCGAGATCCGTTGAGGTGGGTGTGTGTGAGGTGTGGTGGCAATGAAGCCTTATAAACAATGATAAAACTTGTTGATTTATGATTTCTTGCTGTTGGAGTGTGCTCCACTCACCCGTACATGGGATGGCGGCGTGAAAATTTGTGTTTCTAGGATGAGCAATTATCAGTTGAGGACCAAAGATAAAAATAAAACCAAAAAATAATTTATTCCCATGTTGTTTTCACGCGTTTGTCCAGAGCGGGCGTGTACATCGGAATGGAACATCAAGATTGTTACAAAACCTCATTTTGGCGTACCGATAAGAGATTCACTATTCCTCATACGATCAAGCGAGACGCCGTATTAAATGTCTGTTATGTTATCATATAATGTGAACATTGTTAAGTCTGTAAATTGGTGCGATTTTCCGATTTCCTCCGGTACAGTCGAGTCTACGTTCGCGAAAGAACTGTCTGTACCCGTGTTTCCTTACGATTTAGGATCAAACGTAAAAACAATGTGTCCTTCTTTTGGCTTGAATATCTTGAAAGTAGAGAACAGAATAGAGAGAGAGAGAGAGAGAGAGAGAGAGAGAGAAAGAGCGAGAGCGAGAACAGTGAGGTCGTTGTTTGCTGTGCTTTGATGGGAAATAGGATAAAAGATCCTGCTTCAAGGTTGCGCTACCGTTGTTGCCACTTCCATCCGTGTACCCTGGAAACGAACCTCTCGAGATTACTTTTCCCCGGTTGCGGATGTGAAAATTTCCGGCAATCTTGTATTTCCGCACTCTCCCCCAAGTGGTGGGGTACGCACGTGACCAGCGGTGGTTGTGTGGTATTGGGGGAAACCCGGAGAGGGGACGGGGACCTCGGCGTTCACCACAGCAACTCGCAATGGAACGAGAAAGCACCGCGAGATTTGCTTTGTTTATAAATCCTTCCAGTGGTTCCGCAATTTGAGAAAAGCAATTCATAAATTGATTGATTTATTGTCTCCTAATGGAATTATGCTTCACTTTTTGCACCAACTCAGTCCAGTCTTCTCAAATTCCCCGGCGGCGCACAATGGATTTGCGGGGGAAGGGCAAGGGGAAGGGGGGCGGTGAATGGCGGGCCGCTTTCCTATGATGTTTGCAGATAGAGATGAGGTTCAAAAACTTTCACTGGCAGTGCAGCAGTGAGTGGGGGTGGTTCGAAGAAGCGGAAAAGTTTGCAAACAGATATCAGCGACATCTGTTGATCGATGGATCGATTTCGTGTCGGAAAGGAACGGTACCGCGAAAGGATCTTCTTTAATTTCTGGTTGCGTTCTCCTAGCAAACTGTATATAGGTAACATCTGTTGGTGAGATGTTTCGGCATATTAACGCCATGTTTAGGTGGTTTGCTTTAGTAGCGTTAATGAACATAACTTCGCATCATCCAACGACATAAGATGGATTTTCCATCTGAACACAGAGCAAGCAAAAAGAAGGCTATAGAATTTTCACATCATGGGCGCGATTGTACAAAAACGTCACTTTTAAATTCAATTTTCACCTTTGAGTCAGGTTTTGGCTATTTTCTGGCAGCTTCTCAATTCTGTGCCATAACACACACACACTCACTCTGCTGTGGCCATCAGCGGACCGTTTGACTGGTGTGACCCAAGCAATTTGCTGGAATTTTCCATTTTATCTTCGTGTCGTGGCTAAATTTAGTACAGTGTTTCACGTCGTGTCCCCGCATATCGCCATGCCTCGATGAGATACCTCTGTTTGCCGCCTG
This sequence comes from Anopheles stephensi, assembly GCF_013141755.1. NCBI lineage: Eukaryota > Metazoa > Arthropoda > Insecta > Diptera > Culicidae > Anopheles > Anopheles stephensi. The sequence continues at coordinate 61,155,923 of NC_050202.1, read as the reverse complement.
CAACTCCAACCTTTTTCCCTCCATGGTGACGTTCAACACCACATAATGTATTTCAATGAGGAACGCATTTTCACGACATAAACTTGGTGTGCGAGAAAAAAGAGAGAGAGAGAGAGAGCACAAAGCATGCAGAGGAAAACCCTGACGGCAGATGGTGATTACCTTTGGTGGCCTTTTTTCCATATTTTGGTTTCACTCAGAGGGAAATTTTAAAGAATGGTAGAAAATGCACACACAACACCGGGTTAAAAGCTGAGTTGTGGGTGGTAGGATGTGTACCGCCTTCTCCTGCACCTCCCTCCTCCCTTTTCGTCATTCGGATGATGGTTTTGTGCGTGTGGATTGTGGCACATTGTTGGAGAAATTTGCGAGAGAACCGGAGAAAAGCGAAGAGGTACGCGGTTGGTCCGAGCAACTCTCTTACCCTGCCCGGAAGAAGACGGCGCAGCGCATCAGCATGCCGCATCCTCTGTGCAACAGATGGGAAATTTGATGAGAGATTCGTATTTGGCATGCTTTTCTGAGCAGGAGAAACACACACACACACATACAACAGTCCCACACATTCAACAAGCGATCCGTTCGTGGCGAGTGCGCTCCGTTTAACTATGCCTAGAACCAAACTCGTGTGGGTCGAGATTTGGTTGGTTGCTGTTTTTTCTTCTTACCTTTGCTCGGAAAGTAATATACTTTCCTTTTAAGGTTAACAAAAAGGGCGACCCCGGGGTATGGCACCGCCAAACAACTTTCTTCAATGGGTTTGCCTTCCTACGGTTTCCTTTTGGCATTTGATTCAATTTTGGAATTATCTTTTATTCGCCTTTAACTCACTGGCACCAGCCAAGCCAAGCATCCATGGTGCGGCACACGGTCGTTATCTGTTTTGCTTCTGGATGTTAGCGCCCAGTTGGCGGCCTTAGGGGGGGGGGGGGGGGCCCGTGCACGTGAAGCACCATGGAAAAGTGAAATAATAAATCCATTTAATGTCAAGATTAGCAGCGCGCTGGCTGTATGGTGTGGCGTCAGGGTTGAAGATGACGAGCGGCAAGCAAGCGAGCGTCAGCCAGAACCTCGATTGCCACTCTCAAGATGATGAGAACAGGGCTGCTTGCGAGGAGAGAGATCCGTGTGCTGCTTGACGCTGGTGATATACTGATGTTGATGATGATTCAAAGCCTGACCACACCGGAGGAGTAGTGGCTCCGGTTGGGAGGAGGGAGCGTGCGCGCGCGCTCGTCTGGATGGAAAAGTTGTATCAGCAACCCGAGCCGAGCAAAAAGTAGAACCCAAAGCAGGCAGTATACTCTCTCTCTTCCTTCATCTAAATCATTTTCTCGTGGAGAAGGAATTTATTATGCTACACGGAGCAGCGGCAACTGCTGCTCCCCGAGGGCAATACGCGTTTGTGTTTCGATGTGCCACAGCCTCGAGCTGGCAGAGAAGAAAATAGCATTTGAAAAACGTTTAGCGAGTAAATTGACCATCGGTTGAATGATTTAATTCCATTGTTCTTAAGGCGTGCGGCGGCGGTACTGTTTATGTGTAGCGCTCACAGGGAAAAGCTTGCTGCGAACAATCACAGGATTCACAGGATAAGCTGTTGAACAGGCCCCTGTAAGCTGGTTTGAAGTTTGTAAGGTCCATATCATCAACTCAGGTGGATTGGATAGTGGTATTGATACTCCAAAATAATGGTTAATATTTCATTACTTTGCCATGTTCAACACTGTCGTCATTTGAAATGCGAAAAACGGTTTCAGGTGGGCGGCAGACTTGTCGCGAAAAGGGAAGCTTGAGTTTTGTACTACCCTTTTGAGGAACCGCCAGCAAAATACCTACCTACCCTATACTATCATGACTCCCTTCGCGTTAAATGCGCGCACGGAAAGGATCGATAAAGTTTTAACCGCTGTACGGTTGCCCACCGTTTGCCTTTTTTTTTTGAGGTAAAGCGCATTATAAATGGAGGCATACCGGACGCATATCCTGCAGATCTTCCGCCCATCCACCTGCTTTTTCCAACCAACGTTCCAGTGTGGGCTGGTGTTGTGTTGTTGCTGTTTGTGTGCGGTAAACAAATAAATTTTACTCTTGAGAAGAAACTATCAAACGATAGTGGGGGTTTGGGGGGTCTAAACAACAAAAAAGAAGCAGAAGAAAAGGATTTAGGAAGGGAATGCTAACAGAGTCGATGAAAGAGCCGTGGTTTGCAGGGGAGTATTGAGACTTGGTAGACGGTTGTTAAAGTTTTCTTTCCTTGGGTTTGCATTCATCATTCGCTGCAGTAATGGGGGGAAGTTTTTTCTCCACCCTCTGGCATTGGAAGAGGGGTTGAAGAATTGCGCAGACGGTTCGTGGACCGATGAGGAGCAAGAATGGGTCATAAATGTCGCTAGCAAAAGTTTCCAATTTTACCAATTTTATGCAGTGAACAGGTAAAAAGTTGCGCTTGGCTCTCGAATTCTCAAAGCCGATACGGTTACTTCTCGGCTAGATCGAAACGTACTATAATAAAATTCGTTCTATTCGTGCTCTGTTGCTGATGACCTCGATATGAGTGATGTTACAACCACCCGCCTTCTTCGGAGGGCTAAAACAAGCTCAAGTTCAATGGAAGGCAGGGCGTCTGATCGGAGATGTATACGGTTGCAGCTGAAAGGATAGCCTGCCCTGTTCTCTCGCTCGGCTTTTATTGCTGTGGCGTTAGAATCTTCAATTTTCCTTCAACCTCTAAAACTTGATGGGTAAGGTTGAATTTATCGGTGCCCAACTATTACTGACCTCAAAAAGAAGTTGCCTTTTTGGAGCTAATAGACGCGCCCACCCAGCTGCAAGGAATGTTCCTTCGATCCCCGGTAGGAAGGCTCTCTCGGTGGTAGTTTTTATTGGTTTCGCGGTATGTAGCGGCTTGCTGTGTCCTACTTGAGAATCGCTCTCCCTGGCGCGTCAGTCCAACGGTGAGGGCAAGATCGATACAAAGTTTACCTTTTTATTGTGTTTTGTTTAGTGGAAACGGTGCTCCAATTTTGTAGCGCTCTTACCTACTTCCCTATAGGGACAGAGAGGGTCGTGCCTTCGTATCGAAATTGGGGCTTTTAGTAAAATCCGTATCCCGCGTCGGGGTAGGTCTATGGCACAGTTACTAATGGTCGCCGAGCATGCTATCGTCCGGACGGAAGGACGCGCAAAGCCTATCCCTGTATTGCAATGGATTGAATACACTGTGGCCTTATATCCTGGCCGGTCTGACGATGTCAGTCAAGGCCATCGGCACGTGAAGTGTATTCAGTAGATATGTATCCGACGAAACAGGGAAAATGGAAATCAAGTATCAGAAGTTCAATTACGATTTGGTGGTTCCGTTGGTTACTGTTACTGTATGTGTTACATCTGGCTCAGGGACCTATGTACGCATGCTGAGTTTATATTGAATTATAAAAACTGCTTTTTATTCACAATTTCAAATCACAACAGAATTACCATGCAATGTCGAACGAAGCATTAAATATTACTGACAATGCGCATGCATTACGAATCTGAACTGAAATTAGTAAATTATTGTCACTGCATCCGGTTGTCGATTTATGTCATGTACTAGAAATGTGCAAATTGAGTCAGAATCTTAGCAATGAACTAGATGATTTAAATCATGACGAAGAGTTATTTTTCACTCACTTGTGATTTAATTCCCTGTGCCGATTAACCACTCACGGCTTAAGTCTGAATAGATGCCCTCCCCCCCCCCCCACCACTCACGGACAGTCATTTTTGCAACTGAGTTACCCAAAAGGGTATATTTCTCAGACATTTTGCTGTAAGTATTAATTTATTTATTATTTACTTATTTTTAATTATTATAAATAATTATTACAACGATTTCTCACATTTTTGCTTTACTTTTACCTTGAACTCAGTAGCGAAAAGTGGGTGCCGTGAGTGGGGGTGCATCTATTCAGACTTTAGCCCAATTTTTAACACTTTTGCTTAACTTTAACCTAAATTTAAGGTAACTCAGCAGCGAAAAGTGAGTGCCTCGAGTGGGGGGGGGGGTGGGGGGGCATCTATTCAGACTTTACGGGTATTACTCACCCGTGAAATCACTTTGACAAATTAAAACACACAAGATGAGTTCAGCAAATAAAAATTGTGTTTGAAATAAACATGATGTAATGCGATATCAAATTCACGAGTGACTTAAAATGAGGTGAGTGAGTTAAAACGTAGTAAGTGGGTGGCTAGTCATGGCACGGTGCGTTAAATGATTCCTTGAGATTTAAATCCTCAAGAGTGAATATAAGATGTAACTCACAATTCTAACTCAATTACTCTGATATAATACAAGCTACAAGCTTGAAAGGTCTTGGCCTGCCATTTCTTGCTTTCAATTACTTGATTCTACCCGTAGTAAAGTAAGTCAGTCCTGAGTACGGGGAGGCGGTCTGGATGGGATTTGAACCCCGGTGCTAAAATAATGCTCGTTACTGAGTGGTTATTCCCATCACTAGCATGTACCTACAATTTTTTTCAGCAACAGTGATGCCAGCAGGGGTGGTTTGGTCTGGTTAAGTTTCTGAATCCCAATCGGGTGAAGTTGTGTAGCTTACTCCCAGTGGTTCTAAGTTAAAGATTTAGTATGTTTTTGGTAATCAAAATGATTTCCAGGTTAATTAGTTGCTGTATGACTTTGGTTTAACTGTTACGCATGACAGCGGCTTTTGCTGATGCCGCCGACCGTTCCCGACTGGGGTAAACCTTTTTTTTTTTGCTCCGGTAACACAAAAGTTTGCAACCGACGAACCTCCCTGATTATGTCGCTCGTTCGCTATTTGCTAGACAAACATAACCCAGCGATGAATGATGCACAACAAGATGATGTCCCCGTGAGTTGCTGTATGTGGTGAGTGGTGCTGCGCTCTCGTTCGAAGCTCTCGTGTGCGCTCGGCTTGTTCTTCTCATGCAGGAATCACAGCGTAAATTATCCTCTACTTGTAGCCACCTGCAGAGTGAGTGGGTATCGCAGAGATCCGAGGACCGAGAGGTTGATTATGTTTACTTTGCATGTACACGATGCAGCCGCTCAACAGGAATCGCATGGGTCTTCTGGTCTTTCTGCCACATCCGGGGCACTCGCTCGGGGTTCTTTTATTTCCACACCACAGAGCTCTGGGGCCATGGCGTTGCATGGCAGAGGAGGATGCATTCATTTTGCTGTTTATTTTGCATGCGTCGTTCTCCTATTTTACGTTGTCTTTTGTGATAATGCTTTGGAGTGGAGCTACGGGAAGCATTCATGTCCTGTGTGCACACAAACCATCCGAGTGAAAAGCACACCAGTTGTCTAGCTGCAGAAAATGGGGGAACGGATTTTTTTTTCCACCGCTACGACCCAAATTTTGTTCAGCCAACAACTGCTGGGCTGCGTTTATAGGTCGCAGGAAACGAGAAAACTCTTGGTGCTCATACAATACCCATCACAGAATGGAATTATTTGATAGGGATCGCGTCTGGGCAACGTGCTGCCTAAAGAAGAGATAGAAGGAGAGAGAAGTTAAAGAAAACTGTGAAGTCTATCTGCATTCCGATATCGATTCCGTTGCAGCAATTCTCCTTAGATAGTTCGTCGTGAAAAGTGTGCACAAATAATGAATTCGTAGCATTTGTCTCTGCATTTGCTAACCGTTACCGGAACTATTTAACATCGACTGTGGACTAATGGCTCGTTCTTCTATTTTCTACTCTCCATTTTAGGACATCGCCGCCTACATAAAGAAAGAATTCGACAAAAAATACAACCCCACCTGGCACTGCATCGTGGGTCGAAACTTTGGATCGTACGTGACGCACGAAACACGCCACTTCATCTACTTCTATCTCGGTCAGGTTGCCATCCTATTATTTAAGAGCGGTTAAACCACAAAATTAGCTTAATATCATCAGAATGCGGAACGGCGGCGGGAGAGGAGAGGTGAGCGTAAAAGGAGAGAGATGCATGCATGCAAATACACACTACCACACGAGGAAACACGGCACCGTGAAGATGCGTTAGAGAAATGGCAACGATATGTGGCGGCCGCCCGCATCCAGGATCCAGGACCATCAGCCCTTAGCCGCTCATGAACTGTGGGGGCCACTCGGAATGGCAGTAATGGAAACGAAAAGCTGAATAGACTGTTGTTGCCGCTGGAATGGATAGTGGAAGAAGTGTGTGTGTGTGTGTGCGTATGTGTGCATTATTTGGACGGGAGAGGAGAAAATTTGACATTCTTTATATATTTATCGAGAGCGCGCTGTACTAAATCGTACGGAAGCAGAACTGTATTTATTAAGTAAATCAACTTTAACCGGAAATCGTGTGAAAAACACGAACACAATGGTCCATCGGGTGGCGGTCGTCGTCGTAACACGCGATGGTTTGTGGATCATGGGACCGAGGCGAAAACCTCCCTCCCAGTCCAGCCCACTCACCACGCCACGCGTCCCAGTATAATCTCTTGCCTTCAGAATCTATTTTGAATTGGCAGCTATTTGACGTCTTGCGCAGAGAGGAAGCCCGAATGCTGCTAGCAGAGAGAGAGAGGCTGAGCGACGGACACGGAAACAAAGAAAAAAAAAACAAAACCAGATGTTCAAGTAAAACTAGAATTGCATTGCGTATTCAGTAAGGGAGATATATCATTGTGATTGAGAATCGTTGTAATAGATGTACAGGATCGCGCTGCCTTTTTCCAAACCACACCCCGTATAACAACTTGAGCTGATGAGGAACCAAATTCTGGTAGAAATACAATCAATCTCTCGATCAAAAAGCCGCCCGGAGACGAGAGACGTTTAGACGCGCGGCCATTTTATTGGTTGCGCCTGCTCGATCTACTGCGCAGAGAGTGTATAGAGGCTATGGGATATGGCATAGCAAGCTCGGACACACAGTACTGGGGTCGACCAGGGATCATCTTTCGTTCCGGATGCCCGAAGGGTTAGGAGAAAGCCCTCGATCACAGGGAGATTGACAGGGAGAGGGACTCTCCATACAACACAGGACTTTTAGTTGCTCGCTAGAACCTCCTACTCGATTCACTTTCCCCGGATGATGTAGGTAGTAGTAGAGAAGAGTGTAAGCGCACGGTTGAACTCGCGCAAGATTTCGGTAAAATTCGCTATCGATCGATCGATAGAGCCTTTTGGAAGAGCGTTTTTTGTTTAATATGATGTGTTAGCCCTTCTTTTTTCGGTTTAGTTTGGACATGCACTTAATAATATGTGTAGGCGATTTTTGTGTTGGTCCGCAAGTGCGTTGCGCTCTATCGGACCTCGGAAAGCTGCCAGCGTAGATATGGAAGTGCGAGTGAGAGAGAGCGAGAGAGAGCACTGTTAGCCTTTTTCTTTCCCAGTCCAAAGGTATATAGGTGAGGTGCGCGCACCGCTTGACTCCCTCTGAAGAATTTACGATGTTTAATTGATCATTTCCTTTTTTTTTGTTTCTCTCATTTCCTATAGTTGTTAGTAGTAGTTTTGTTTTATTTCTTTTCCACTATAGTATATCAAATTAATGAAGGAGTATAAATAAAGAATTACACTCGAAATACAAAACCCTTACCAACTGGTTAGAACTGAAGACAGAGAGCGCTTATTGTGTGTGTGTGTGTGTGTGTGTGTGTGTGAATGTGTATGGTAGCGCGGAGTAAGCGGAACAAATCGAATTGCACCACACGAACGCACAAACAAACACACCTACACAGGGTGTGCAGCAAGGATGGCTCGGGGAAACAGCATTTAGGAGCAGCAAGCGCTGTGACGATGATGGGTAGTGCGTAGTTTAGTCATTGGCACAAGAAACGCAGCATAACACACTCGCACACATACACACGACGGTATAGCTAGTAACGCTTTTGCAAAGTAGTCCATGGAGGAGTAGCTGGGACATTCATCTGCTGCGATCATTGAAGGATAGATATTCTAGTGATTATCCACGGACCACCATCATCTCGCGCGTCATTCGTCGCCAACATCGTAATCAGCTCATCATCCCTTACAGGGTTTCCGAGAAGAACTAACGATGTGCGAGCCATTTCTGGGCAAAGGCTAGGTTGAAGTAAACAACTGCCAGGTAGAACTGGCGATCTGTTGCCCTTTCTGGACTATGGCCAAGTTGAACTAGACACAGGCTAGGTTGAAGTGGACGATGGCCAGGTTGAACTGAAATGTCAAATTTGAAACGATTGCTGAAGCGTTCGCAAACGGTTGAGGTAACGCTTAATTTTAAAAAAGTATTTAAAAAATGACCGGTAAAAACCATATTATTTGTAATAATTTGTTTAAAGGATATTACAGGGTTTCCGAGAAGAACTAACGATGTGCGAGCCATTTCTGGGCAAAGGCTAGGTTGAAGTAAACAACTGCCAGGTAGAACTGGCGATCTGTTGCCCTTTCTGGACTATGGCCAAGTTGAACTAGACACAGGCTAGGTTGAAGTGGACGATGGCCAGGTTGAACTGAAATGTCAAATTTGAAACAATTGCTGAAGCGTTCGCAAACGGTTGGGGTAACGCTTGATTTTAAAAAATATTTAAAAAATGACCGGTAAAACCATATTATTTGTAATAATTTTTTTTAAAGGATATTAATTGAAAAGAACGGTTCAATTGCATCGTAGCTCGTATGTAATTATAAAATTATTGTTTACAGCTCTTTGAGCATGTTTCAATGCTCAAAAATATTTTTTTTTTTTTGTAATGTTATTTTTGCTTTCCAAGTGCAGTGTAATTGAGCAATATACGCTAAATTTAGGTGAGTTCAATAAATATAATATCTTGAAGCAAGCCATTGCAAATTCTAAAGCTCAAAGCGCATTAAATAATAATTTTATAATTACATACGAGCTGCGTTGCAATTGAAGCGTTCTCTTCTATTAATATCCTTTAAAAAAAAATATTACAAATAATATGGTTTTTACCGGTCATTTTTTAAATATTTTTTAAAATTAAGCGTTACCCCAACCGTTTGCGAACGCTTCAGCAATTGTTTCAAATTTGACATTTCAGTTCAACCTGGCCATCGTCCACTTCAACCTAGCCTGTGTCTAGTTCAACTTGGCCATAGTCCAGAAAGGGCAACAGATCGCCAGTTCTACCTGGCAGTTGTTTACTTCAACCTAGCCTTTGCCCAGAAATGGCTCGCACATCGTTAGTTCTTCTCGGAAACCCTGTAATAGAAGAGAACGCTTCAATTGCAACGCAGCTCGTATGTAATTATAAAATTATTATTTAATGCGCTTTGAGCTTTAGAATTAGCAATGGCTTGCTTCAAGATATTATATTTTTTGAACTCGCCTAAATTTAGCGTATATTGCTCAATTACACTGCACTTGGAAAGCAAAAATAACATTACAAAAAAAATATTTTTGAGCATTTAAACATGCTCAAAGAGCTGTAAACAATAATTTTATAATTACATACGAGCTACGTTGCAATTGAAGCGTTCTCTTCAATTAATATCCTTTAAACAAATTTATTACAAATAATATGGTTTTACCGGTCATTTTTTAAATATTTTTTAAAATCAAGCGTTACCCCAACCGTTTGCGAACGCTTCAGCAATTGTTTCAAATTTGACATTTCAGTTCAACCTGGCCATCGTCCACTTCAACCTAGCCTGTGTCTAGTTCAACTTGGCCATAGTCCAGAAAGGGCAACAGATCGCCAGTTCTACCTGGCAGTTGTTTACTTCAACCCAAGGTATGTAGATATAGAAGGTAGAGTTGTTTAGAGCAAATTGACATTTCTCGACCTGACATAACAGTTCTGTGGTGATCAAGGGGAAGGGTATTGAGAAGAGTGACGGCAGCGTCGGAGGAGGCGCCGGTGGTGGTATCGCTTGCGATTTTTTGACGAAAAATGCAACCAAATATCGTCAATCGTCTGTGGGACAACACTTAATATGCGAAGATGACCCATAAATTAGCGAAATTGCTCAAAGGACTGAGAATCGAGGCTGTTTGTTCATGTTGGTAGCCCCATACCATATGTTTTTGTAAACAAACTCTGACATAACTCGACTAAAATGTCGCCCTGTCAAATCGATAAAAATCCACCTTCTAAATACATACACCTTGACTTCAACCTAGCCTTTGCCCAGAAATGGCTCGCACATCGTTAGTTCTTCTCGGAAACCCTGTATTTCGACCTCTCCGGATAAAATCCATTGTGATGTGTGTGTGTGTGTATGCATGATATTTGCGTGCGTGTGCCCTCAACCTCCCTTCACGTGCGCGTTGAGCCACACTTCAGGCAGTCGGTCGTTCAAGTAAATGTGAAGAAATATCGAAAGAATTTAGTGTAGTGTCGACGAATACGAGCCAACTGTTCCCTGTGGATGCGGATAATTGTTTTTTACCTCTGTTTTGAAGTGAAAGCTTTCAAATGCTTTTTTTTCTTTCTTCTCATTAAAAATATCTTCTCATCTTCACATTTGCCTTTTTTGTTTAGTGAGACGATTGTTAACTCCCCAAAACTATTCATTTGCATGCAAATTGGAAAACAATTAATGATGTCTTCTTCCCCATGTGTTCCATGGCTACACAAGTAGTGCTACACGCCCGGTCAAAATTCCTTGTAAATGTTGGATGTAATTTTCGGAAGTACATTTTTAACGAGAAAATCATATAAGTGTATGAGTAATGTGTTTAAATGAGATACATTTCGATGGTGCTCTTCACATATGCCCAGGTGTCTCTTTGGAAGTCTCTTACACTGAGTACTGAAGCGATCAGCCGGTGGCCAAGGCGATAAGGGCGCCGGTCTACATAAAGGGAATGCCCGGGGTTCAAATCCCATCATCGGACCGTTCTCCCGCAGTTTGTTTTAGCAGAATATAGTACACTATTTCATGTACGTGGAGATATGTGTGTGTGTGTGTGTGTGTGAAATTTGTAAGCCATCACTCAAGACCCCCCCACCCCCCCCCGCACACAGGTTAAAAGCTAACGATTCTCTCACAAAAGGATATTGTTTGTTCAGTGTGTGTGTGTGTAAATGTGTAAGTGCATGTTATTGCTGGTTCCGTCTTTCCTTCGGTTGCACGCACACATCCTTTCTGTGGTATGATGTGGTTACACCTACCACTACACAGTCCCCCGAGTCCTGAGGCGGGTCCAAAACCACACGTTTCTTCCGCATGCTATTCCTTCTGCTGGGTCGCACCCACGCTTTTTCCACGGAAAAGCGCCCACGTTTTCATCCTACGTGTCAACCGGAACCGGAAGGGTTTTCCACCGTCCTCGTGGTTCTGCTGGATGCTGGAGCCGCCATTCATACGTATTCGTTGTGGTGTATTTTTTATCAAACACAGTCGTCGAAGTAAAGGGCAAGATGTAGTGGAAAGAGATGGAGAGGCAGAGAGAGAGAGAGAGAGGGAGTAAGAGATAGAAAGAATCAGATCTAGAGAACAGCAGGAGTTGGAAAGAAAAGTGCAGAAAATCATAGAAAATTTAAAGAAAAACTAACAACAGCAGCAGCAGCAACATGGTGGAATGTGCGCGATCACAACCACAGAGGCTGCGGGTGGAAGCGAATGGAGGGAGGAGACATTAAACAAATGATAAAATAAACTATTAAGGAACTACAACCAAGGAAAATTGTGTATTGTGTACTTTCTTTTGTATCCCTCAACGATTTCAATAAATGAAAGCTCCATACTCCGCAGCATGTAATTAAAACCGTGCCCGAAATGTTTGCATCTCGAGTGGTTGGTCCATTTATTATTAATTATCAATGATATAGTAGCGCAACTACAAAAATTAGCTTATGACGCGCGAGAAAGCCGATGATCAAGCTGCTTATGCTTAACTATTAGTACGTCAAAGCTCTGTTGGTAGTTGAACGACGAGAGTGTTGGCTTTGTTGTATTACTGCTACTGTCACTGTTGTCTGCAGGATCATATCATCGTTATCTCTGCCATCCCACCCGCGTTCATCATCGACATCGATGAGGTATAAATATCTTAAAAGCTTAACGCAATCCGAGAGATTGTTGCCGCTCGGGAGGCCATCGTTTTGAGATTCTGTGCCGGCGGCCAAACCTGTCCCGGATTTGCTTCATTGCTTTGTTTGTGGCATTGCACTTATTAGAAACACACAATTAAAATAAAATAATAAAAAAAACATGGTACAGTCTCTAGGCGCACCGTAAAGGAGAGAGGTACGTTGCGAGTGCGATCGTCGATCGTCGTCGTAAAACTGTATGGCCAATATTTGGCGTGGCGTGGCGTTGCCTCCCAGCGGAGTTGCCTGCAGCAATGTTTCAAAGACGGCTGCTTTCCGATGGCCGGACGCTGACTATGTTACGGTGCCCATTCGCACCGTTCGTGTGCGGCGAGGGTAGATAATCGTCCGGCTGGAAGGTATTGTTTTCGTGGCCCATTTCGACATGGTTAGCGTGGCTGGTCGGATCGTGCCCGATGGATGGGGCCGATGCGGCCGGCTTCGGCCCGTCCATGAAGAACATGGTGATGAAGAACAGCAGCGTACTGATGCCGTAGAATCCGGCGTAGAAGAACATCACCGAGCCACGGTAACCGATGGCCTTGGCGAGCGGATCGACCAGAATTGGCAGGTTGCCACCGATGTTGTTCATCACGAACAGGAACACACCGATGGTAGTGGAGCGGACCTGCAGCGGCACGATTTCCACCAGCACGGCAAACACGATACCGAACCACATCTCAGCTGCAGAATGGCCGCAGGGGGGGGAAAGTAAAAAGAAAAGCTGATTAGTACAACATTGTCTCCCCAGGGGGATTAGTAAGCATTGCAACTCACCGAAGAAGTAACTGATGCCGAGCGTAATCATCGCCCAGAGCGGTTCAAAGTAAACGGAACCGAATGCGAACGGTGTGGCCAACAGCTGACTAACCGCCAAACAGGCCACCCGCGATCGGATACCCATCTTGGCGACGAACTTGTCCGACACGATACCGCCAACTACCACCCCGATGCTACCGATGCCGATCGTCACGGCAAACAGCCACCAGCCAAGATCGACGTCCGGGAAGTAGATGTTGTAGTAGAGATCGGCGTTGTACGCGAACGTCATACCGCCGGAGTGGCGGATCGAGGCGGCAAACATGAGCAGCAGTACGCGCGGCTGCAACAACACTTTCCACAGGTTCACCTTCACCTTACCGGCCGCATCCTCGCCGATGCTTTGGCGTTCCGGCTCGCGCAAAGTCGTACCGGTCAGTACGGCCATAATGAGCGCGAGCACTCCCGTACCGTAGTAACATATGCGCCAGCCCTGTTGGTTGGTTGGGGCCAAAAGAAACACGGGGTTAGGGGCGAGAAGCGAGTGGTTTAATGGTCCTTTGATCCTCTTACCAGTCCACCGATGTCCAGCTTGGTGATGTAACGGCCGACCGGGAACGCAATACCGTACCCACCGTAGATACCCCAGTTAAAGATGGCCATCACGAGTGCCCGCTTGCTTTCGGGGAAGATGTCGGACATGATGCCGGTGGCGAGCGGATTGCAGCCGGCTTCCCCTGCCGCCATCACCATGCGCAGCAGTATCAAATGCCAGTACTCCTTGACCGTACCCTGCAGCAGGATGGCCACGGCAAACACGAGCGTACACACGAACAGCATCCGGACGCGGTTGTACCGATCGGCGGCCACACCCAGCACGACGCCCATCACCGTAAACACGGCAATGAAGCTCGGACCGGCGAGCAGCTGATACTCCAGCCCAAGTCCATTGTAGTTCCACTCGCAGTAAACTGTACCGTTTATGTGCTGCTGGTGGCATCTGTTAGCGGGGCAAGGTAGCAAAGGATCCTATTACAGCTGCATGTTCGCGATCGTACAGTACACTTACTCATGTTCGATGATAAATTCGGCACACTGTGCCGGCAGCTCGTGGCGCAGAAAGTCGGTGTGGTTCTGCTGGCACGCCTGGTCACCATAGTCCAGCTCGATGGCCGTCGCCTTCGAGGTGACACCGATCAGGTAGTGGCCAAGCTCGCCGGAAATGTAACCGATCGTCAGCACCGCCAGCACGTACGGTTTGTACAGGAAGCTCAGCTTCTCCATCATCGAGGACTGCATTTTTGTGAGTTTTGATCTGTTGTGGAGTGGAAAGGGAGAGAAGGACCCGTTTAGCGACACGGAGCAGACACGATCGTTGAACCGCTCTCAATCGGATCGACTGAGATGACAATCGCATAGCAAATCGTTAGTATGTATGAGTGCTGACAGGATTACCGACTAAAGGCGTTTTGAGGCGTTTCGTTAAGTGCGAGGCGCTAAAAGGCCTTTTGATTGGAAATTTGAAAAAAAAAATACTACAAATTGACTCAAATGTATAAATTGCCCGGTGAACAAAAAAAAGAGTGGCAGTAGTAATCATCGGTTGCCTGGAGCGATCAGTTTAACCACGATCGTTCGTAGAATGGAGGTAATTAATAGAGCACTGATTGATCGGTAACGGTCATTAATCACTTGATCACGACTGTACGTGTGTGCTCAGCGCACATCGAGCATGCTTGGTGGAAGTGTTTCAATAAGAATACTGCACTGCCTTTGTGTTTTAAGTATTTTTTTGTACAACATTTTCATTTAAAACACGGCTTAAATGGGCTTATGCATTAGCTTATGAGAGTGGCAAGCTTTCATAATAATCGTTGTCGGTACACAATCGAAAATCTGCATGCTAATGGCATGTGCCAGAGACGGATGATCTCGCTGCCATCGTCACCAGTCACGACAAAGCAAGATTAACAAACTGAGCTTAGCTAGGTGGCCGGTGTAAAATGCAACCGTTCGGTCGGCTTTACGTCGGACGATCGTTCGTGATTGATGATTTATGGATGAGATGCAGTTTTTGGGATTGTTTTGTGATTGAATAATAGCCCGGGCGCGTGTGCTTCTCGAAGTGGAGATTGTGGTGCTGCGTTGTGAACGATCCTCGGCTCGATCGTACATTGGCACGGGGGTGTTCACGGAGGCTGAATAATGTAAACGATATTTATTTAATTACGAGCGGAGCATGTCACGCCAAGTAGGTGATTCTGATACGGATGTGCGGCTGGCAGGATGTGTGAGATTTGTAGTCTGGAATCGTTTTTATGTTTGTGGGCTTCTTTTATTTACTGCAACAGGAAGTTGTAACAGATTGTAATTGTTGCTTAGCGGTATTAAATTTGCAGTGCAAACTATTCGCTTCGTTGGACACTTAAAAAGCATTCTATCAAACTATATATCAGTTAGACTTTTGTTCGAACCAAACTAACCTTCCAACTAATGGATATACTAATGGATGTTATATAGCTCTTCATTTTCCAATAGCGCCCGAAGAGCTACTTGAGCTTAAAAAAGCATTCTTTTCGTTCAACCCCTCCTAGCTTATCTTGCCCGGAAATAAAATCAACTGTAACATTCAAAAATTGTCCCCAGTAATTTATCGACATTCGATACGTTGAACCCCGCATCAAACCATCCAACAGTCTGCGAGCCCAAGGCAATGATCATAAGCTTAAGCCGAGAGATGTCAACCAAACCACACTAGAGCGTGAACGGTTGGGCGACCCGTTCCATTTGCTGCCACCATAACACACATGCGTCAGTACAGGTTTGGGCGTCTGTGTGCGAATATGCGACCAAATGACAATAATCCTTTCACTTTTCCAGTTCCGCCAAGTTTGATAAAGTGAACAAGAACAAACATCCAAGCAGCACCAGCAACATTGGAATGGATTTCAAACCACGTATCACCATGGTAACAACGAGTGCGAGCGGTATCCAGAGCCTACTGCTCGCTACGATGATCGTTATAATTTACGGTCGAATCTTGCTGGTGCAACAGTAATCCGGTCAGGTAAGTCTGCTTCCGGGTGCTTACTGAAACGTTCCAAATCCCCAAAAGGCTGTACAGAGAGTGATGGTTTTAATATTCATTTAACGACCCTACTAAACATGGAGGTGATGTGAGTACTTAGCGTTGCTGTCAACATATCTATAAAGCAGCTAGTTTAGTACATCGCACTAATGACCCTTGTTTCAGCTTCTTTTTCTTTCAACACAAGAAAAAAAGCGCTTGAATCAACATATTTAGATCACTTCGGCTCGAATGGGCGGGAGCTGTAGGGAACCGAAGTAGTCCATTAATTATTCAATCACACACTAAGCTTTAAGTAACCACCATTACCCGTTTAAATCCGAGCGACACACACCTGGTTGCGTTCCACTGAACTAGAGATCGCATGACGTGTTAATTGCTGGAAGTTGCTCCTTCCCAGAGGACTGTACAGCAGCATTCCACGTTCCAATTGTGCATCGGATACGGATCTCCACCGCTAGAACGAGCGGTACAGAAATCCGCGTAATGCGATAACTAGAGCCAGGGTCCACCGGTCTCTCGCACCCCGGTGGAACACGTCAGAACCTGACACGGATATGTCATTTGCCCGTGAGGTGTCGCGACTCCGCCAACGCAACACACATTGGCCGGTTTACTCATGCGGAAAAAGAGCTAACGTGAGTGTGGGTACGGACAACAGAAGCATTTACACACCTGTCCAAGTTCAAGTTCCACACCAGTCGGCCAGGTGTGGAAGCGGTGTTTTAATTATCAATCGGTACCATTCGAACGGAACAGTAGCACAGATTGTCTCTTGATAAAGCTTTACCAATTGGGTTGGGTTTAATGCGATTGAAAGTTTAATGTACAGAATTCGCAGAATTACACAATTGGCAAACGGCCGTGGCGGTACCGTTTTTAGTCCGGGAAAACAGATTGTGTGGGTTGCAGTTTCACTTCAATTGATTTTTCCTCCCCCTTTGGTGATTGATTGCATGCTGGAAGGGAATTTTATCAATTGATATTTATGATATGAGAGACGGTTTTTTTGTGGTTGTTTCACTCATTGACATTATTGCCCGGTGTTAGAAAGCATAGTTATTAATATGGACAATTAATGCGCATAACTGCATCGCTAATGGAATCATTTAATTGTGCTTTAACTTAATGACACAGGAAGTAAGGCGCACCTTGGGGGATACTTTTATTTCCGGGTGTGAAAAATGGCACCCTTGTACTTCCGAATCTATCGATTATGTAGCGGAATGACGCGTGTAAATAATACAGGGACTAGCTAGAAATCTTGCGTGCTAGATGTTATTGCACAAGAACCAGCAATTGCACAACATTGACTAAAATCTCACCCGTCGATCGTCGATCTCCTCGCGCGCTGGTCTAACTAGTTAGCGAAAGACCTTCAGAGGTTGGCATCAACTCTTTATAGCCTAGCATCTAGGAATGGTTGACAGTGCTATAATTGATTTTAACTAATTCTAGCATACACAGCTCACGACACAGATCCTCTAGACGGGATCGGGATCAATTATCTACAACGAAGGCATTTTAAGCATCCTCGGCTATCTCGTTGTCTTTTTTATGAGGAAAAAAAAAACAATTTTAATGATCGCCGAGTGTCTGGAGCTTTTGTTTTTTTTGCTGGGTTCCAACGCTTCTCTGCGTGAGATCTCGCTATGTTTGTGTAGAAATTGAAAGTTTGGGAAGCGTACGTTGCTGATCCTCGGCTAGATTGAATTACGGCTTGATGTTATAACCCCGTACCGTGGCCCATGGCCGGCCCTATGTTTTAGCGCTTCATTAATGGTGAAGCGGGGTTTTTTCCCCCAGATTTCATCACTTCCTTCTTCGGAGAAGCGTACAAACGAAGTTCAAGGTAAAACCGATGATAAATCGTGATCATACGTACGGCACACACTCGTCAGCGGGGATGACAAACTGGCCAGTTTACGGAGGTGAATTAAGAATCCAGAAGTTGCCTGTATATATCACCATTTTGGGGGCAGTTTCCACTTATCTCACGCAAGGTTTGGGATTCCCAGACAAAAACAAAGAAAAGGCTTTAAGAACTCCATCATCAAATGCAGCGGAACGAAGCAGCTACCGCAAGATAATGATCCGCGATTGACAACACAACAATCGAATTATTAGATCATCGACACATCGGTAGCATCATTAGCTCCAATCAACAAGGTTCGGAATGCCTGATGTCCTTCATATCGTGTCGCCACGGTCATTCGGAGCTGATGGACCACCCGATCCTTGACAATGGTTCTACATGAAATCATCATAAAATGTAGCACTGCAACTTTTTTTTTCGGGCAACATTTTATAGCATTTACCTGACCACATTGAGCATCTTACACGTGCGTCACTCAGCGAGCACGTGTGATGGTTTATTGTCCACCCGGAGCCCTCAGAGCGTCTCAGCGTCGTGGGCTTTTTCTGCACCGCTTTTTTCGGGGCCAACGCTACTGCGCTCATAAATTCCTTTTGCGAAGGTCTTGTAAGTAAGAAATTGGGATCGGATATGGGGGATTGTTTTCTGCTGGTGGAACGGTGTTCTTGAGCTTGGTTTGCCGAGTCGCAATAAGCTTGGCAACCCTTTTTGGTGGAGAACAAATTCATGCTGATCGTTAAATCCGATCTGTGGCAAGATCAACACTCGGCCCGCGCAATGATAAATGGTTCCGGTCCGGTGTTCGGATCCGATCTTTGCCCGTCCGTCCGATGGAAGCCGTTCGACCGGAACGGGCCGGCCGGTGTACCACGCGGGGAAGGTATCGAGCATAAAGCGAAGTGGGTTAACACCGTTTGTATGCAGGCGGAAATTAATTATGAATATTATTAGCTCTCGTTGACCTTAGCCGTGCGCGGTGTCCATGTGTCGTTGATGTGTGGTACCATTCTCAACCGATCGAAACGACGAGCTTAAGCCGTCACCCTGCGAGCTGGTGACAATTGCACGCCAAACACGAAAAACTATCTATAATAATAGTAAGTTATGCGGAATTGATTATCCGTGCCGAAAAAAACAAATGGCTGACGGACCGAAAAATTCGAACTACCCTTGACTTTGGGACCGGTAACGGTGGCCTCTCGATTTTCGATGGCAAATTTCACACGCTTAGTTCCGGACAGGTTTCGTCTGGCAGGCAAGTGCGGGGTGGCTTTGCTAGAAACAAAAGCAAAAGTGCACCGGTTGCGTGGGTTCGTGCTTGTGCAGAGCCCCGTCATACTCGTCAAGAAGGTTAAAAATCGCACGATTTACACGGAACACGGTTTTGAAGGTCTTGGCGCGGAATGTTTGAACCAACATCGATAGTAGCACCTTGTGCCGAGCAGTAGCAAACAAAAAAGAAACATGGCTATAAAACATTGCAAGGAAACGTGAAGTGTAAACATCATAATCTGGCTTAGGCCACTCGCAAACGAGAGACACACATTTAAATGGCCATTACCGGAGTTGATCGTGGGTAATGAACGAAGTCTATGGAATCGATTATGAGCTTTTGATTAGGAACGGTTTTTTCTTCAAATTAAGTGTTAGTTTCGCTGATGATCACAGTACGCAGTGACTTTGGGCACAAGCTTAGCGTACTTGATGTTGGTGGTTTTTTGTTGTTGTTGCTATGGATTATTGTCCTTCTAAGCTCTTAATTCAGTACTCAGTTTTGAAGCCAGTTTTTCGCTCTTTTTACAAAGATTTTAGACACATTGAGACATACAATTGAAAAAATGTAAAAAACCACAATTTAACAGCCTCATAAGAACTTCAGGATGAGGTAAGCACAATGTTAAGCTTCCAAGAACGTGATGGAAACCATCCCCCTTGGCATTCGCCTCGAAGGGTCGCCCGAGAAGCTGAGAATCACCGGGGATGATTGGTCCCGAAATAATTACGGATAATTGCCGACATTCACCTTTGGGAAGTTGGGTGAGTGATGTTACATGTGATGCGGATTATAGGTGCGGATTCTGTTCCAAGGCACTGGACGGCGTTGAATTCGCTTCACTCTCTCTAGTCCTGCAGCCAAGAGATTCTTCCGAGCTCTGGAGAACGCTACAGACGTCGGTAAATCCACAGCACGCACTAGCTTTACAGTACACACACAGAGCTTTTTCTAGTAGACTAAGCTGCTTCTCTTCGCAGAGAAATTCTCAGCACTATTTCCTCTTCTTGGGTAGATACAAACACACAAAACCACTCAGTTATGCACCTGGGGACGAGATCGTTTCAGTAAACACTCCGATCGTAGCCACTTTATACACGTCTATCACTGTATCGAAAACACTGTCGATCAATCGGGTCGGTCTGGTCTGGAGCTCCGGGTCCCTGGTGTTTGATGGACACTGGCTTTCGGCCACTGGTTCGGTCCGCTTCAACCGTCTACACACACAACCGTCTCCGGTGCGATTCGGACTCGAAATAAGCTTGCGGTGACTCGCAACGCGCCAATATAAGTCAAGGGGGAAGGCAAGACGCCGTACAGTTCGCGTACCGCCAAGACCGCATACAGGGCTTCGTGCGCGTTCGAATGAAGAGGAATGGGCGACGCGCGAACGGGACAGCGAGCGGGAGGCACGCGTGTTCTCGGGGGTTAATGTGGTAAGGTAACCAGTTTGTTTTTTTCGGCATGAAGGTGTTCTGAAGCTGGAGAAGGGGGGGGGGGGAAAGGTAGAATTCGCGCATTCGAGAGAGGTTTGCCGGAGGGTTCGGTATTCCGGGACTGAGGCTGTCGTGTTGGGATATTGGTCCAGCGATTTTAGCGACCAGCAGTGCCTCGCCAGTTGTTGCACCCGTCCATACCGGTTGACCCTGGAGCTTGGAAGTTCTGGAACGAGAACGTTGTGAGTTCTTGTAGAATTCCCTCGGAATGGTCTGGAGAATGGGAAAAAAAGCGAAGCTGATATGATAGTTGTAGTTCATGGCATGGAAGTCAGGAAAACAAAATCGTCTAGCAACGGTGTGCGTGTGTGTGTGAGAAACATAGCCAGCAAACTTGGCAGCAGTAATTGGTACGATTGCCTTTGTTTTCACTCCAATGGGAAAGACAGACGCAAGACCGGCGTTCCTGCCTTATACCTTCATCGGGGTGTTGGAGTCAGTGTTGCCAGCGCGAAACAGTTCCCTGATGCGATCGTCATAGTAACCGCGCGTCAGCGAGGAAATTGCCTGACACACACACACACATTTACACCTGACTGCACCCGTACTGACGGTTGATTTGTTTTGTTGATAGTTTTTGAGCGGAAAAATCAATTACCTGTCTCGACGGCAAGCAAGCAACGCCCGTTGCCCATGGCAACCTCCCTTGAGACGTTTCCAGCTTGTTAGATCTTTCGGGTAGCTGGTCCGTTTAAACTGAGAACACAGGTGAAAAGTGAAAATTGGAACCATTTGATGTGATTAACGCACCGTTCCATTCACCACCGTCGGGTTTCCAGGGTATTAAGGTGACGCTGGGTGGGTAAACATGTTTGATGACATTAGGTGTGCCGGTGAAGAACCGCCCCGGGGGTGTCGGGTTCGGTAATCGATCATGCAGCCGAAGGAACAACCCTAGAGGTAGCCACCGAAACCGAGTACCGGTTACCGAAATTTGTCACCAAAGGTCTCATCTGGTTGCGGCGTGCTGCCGGCGTGTTAATTGCACAAGTTAATGAGGATTCTACTTTGCGCCCTTTGCTTTCGGTTTTGGGCCTGGGCCAAGGTGGTACGCCGATGTGGAATAGGCAAACTTAACGCTTCGGTAAGTTCCCAATTTCCCGGGAGACCGAAATGAAGCACTCCCTCCCTAACCCCTCCGTCCCACCTGTTTACTTTAAGGTTAAGGCGGCTATCGGCGCTCTGCGGATGACGGTGTGCTGTACTTTGCCGCTTTTACCGGGTAGAAAGCTCTAATAATCTAATTTAAATTATGGCTGACACAGAAAATGGACTGCATTCTTCGAGGTGACGAAAGTTGTAATTGATCCCAAACCAATGTTAAATTAAAAGCCTCGCTTTCCAATAATGTAGTGAAATGGTAATGTTGGGCGCAAGAATGATCGACGATTAAGCCTTGGTTGGCGTACCTTCATGACATCTACTCACGATCGGGTGTGTGTTTAGCAGTTGTGTTTCTTGGGTGGGTTTGGCCCTGTTTACCAAAACCAGTTATCACCAGCCCACCGACGCCTAGTTCGGATTCTAACTCCATTTTTCAAATAATCATACAACAAACATGATGCCTGTGTGTGAGTTTTGGGCAAGCAAGCTCTGATGGTTGAAGAACCGCAAATGACAGGAATGGGGTGGAGTTATTTATATACTCATGATAGATTTCTGACCGATTCGCTACTGGTTTCAAGCGTATCCAGAGCTTGTGTTCTTGGGGCAGCGATCATGCTCCGGTAGGAAGGTATACAATGGCAACTTTGTGCTTTAGCGCAGTAAAAAAACAAAGCTCCGTCCCCGGAGCTTCTCGTTACCAGGACTTGTCCAGATATTTCAAGGTCTTGTTCTGGTGCGGGGTTGCCCGGGCCAATCTCCAGAAACGATCGGCCGGTCATTGGACGTTTGGTCGACAGAATGGATGAAACTAGAACTTCGTCCATTCGTGACTGTCCCACCAGCAGCGCACACACGCTCCAGTGCATAGGAGATCGCGTTAGCCGCTCAGCTACAGGAGATCTTCTCGGGGATTACCCTAAGCATCCGTAGAGACACGGTCAAGTTCAATGATGCGAAGCTGATGTGGGGGATCAGTTGGATTGTGAATGTGAGAATGTGTACCGTGTGCTCTCAACCTTCCCTCGGCACGGTCAAGTTCAATGCAGCGGAGCGGACTCTTACTTCATCAGCGCTCGTCAGTTTGCAAGAAGCGAACGCGTCCGCTAGCTTCGTGGTCCCCTTTTTTGCCGTGTCTTTCATCCGCTACTTTCGCTATCCGGTAGTGTTGTTGTACGGATCGGATCAAACCGGTTCCAGCCCCGGTGGATTGTCGAAGGGTGGGGTTTTTCATAAGTCTTTATGCCGCCCTTTCCTGACCGGCTCCGAGTCCAGGGCTTGTTTTGAAAACTGGGAGGAAATCCCAGTGTCGCTACCGATTGTGATGAGCAATATGACGCTAATTTAAACTGTCCACCAAAACTTTGGTAGACAAGGGAATGTGATCCATTTCCTTGTTTACCGTTTGGGGTCGTTTGGCGGGGGTTTTTTGGGGTGGAAAATAGTGTTATTCAAACCTGTTAACCGCAACCTGTTGCGAGGTGTCACAAGTCAAGCTCCGAACTTATGCGATGAATCATTGGGGGTCTTCGTCCAAAATATAGCTAATTGATGGTTTAGGTTACTGATGTCTGGTCGATCACGTCATAAGAAAAACACCAAACAATCAAACGAATCTAATCTTCCTTACGATGACATTGATACTAATCCTTATTGGCCAAAGCACCAGCTAGCAACCAAAAGCAAAGGTGTATGCAACATTTCTGCCTCAGATTAGTAGTTTACTCAAGCGCAGGAATTAATGTCCGACATGACACCACCGGCCGGTCATCAAAAAAACCAACGTCCAGACACCTCTAAGCCGGAGAGTAGAATGCATTAAGCATTCCTCGTGCTTACTCCTGCTCGGTGTCACCCGGTGGCAAGTGATTGGAATCCGCCCCGTCCGTCCGTTTGCACCAGCACGTAGCCTTGGTCCCAAAGCGTCAGCGTGAGGTCGTAAATTAATAGCAGCCTCAGGTGGCGAGCCGAGCCGACCGTTTCTACGGCTATTTTGCATGTGCAGCGGGATCTGACCGTAGAGGAGCGTTTGAAGCAAGTGATTTCCAAATTATGTTGTGCAAAACAAGTGCATCATGCGATCATGGACGCTCGGTGAGTCCTTCACAATGGATGTCATATGTTTTACTTTCGATCGTGGTGTGTCTCGTGGCTTTTGTTTTCCCATCGAAAAGCGCATGCAAGCGTTCCGATGGTCAAAGATTGGACGGTCGGAGACACGAGACCCGACAGGTCTGGGTGACCTTTTCGGGTGCATTGGTAGGCTGGCTGGCTGCCTGTTCTCGGCAACTCTGATTCGTGTTGTAGAGCTGAAGGATTTGTTGGAGCTAAAAAAAAAAAAATTGGCGCGCCATTGGGTGTCGGTTGGTGAATGGATGCAGACACCCATTCTCCTTTTGTTAGCGTTCTAGGTGGACAAATCACAGGTGTCGGTTTGTACCGGGTCTCGGGAACTATTGGGAATACGTTGGCTGGGACTCACGATTTCCGTTGCATAAAGTGCACACGCTCGTGCATCATGCCTGCCTACTATACGAGACAACAGGGGTCAATAGCGAAGGGTCAGAATGTTTTTTTATGGGCTCAGTGTGTGTGTGTGTGTGTGTGTGGTTTTATGTCCTAGAATCGGACGCCGTGTTTGTAACAAGTGAATGAAAGTTGGGTTGGCGGTTGAATGATCGAGCTAAGGTTACGATCGTTCGTAGAATGGCGATTGCACATCGAGGGAACAGCTAGGCAGGAAGTTTACAGGATCTGTGAACTTGATCTAGAAACGCGCACGGGACGAAGGACTTTACGATAAGGTTCGTGGAGGGAAAATGAAAGGCGTCACAATGTCAAATGGACAGGACAGGCGACTCGTTCACGGATTTTCGGTTGAATGCAATCGATAAGCGCCGTTTGAAGGGGACGCATAATACTAATTAGAATCGTCTGAATAAAATCCACTTCTATTATAAATCCCGGGAGACCATTAGCTGCGCTTATTTTAAAATTCCATCCCGATCTTGCTGCTAACTCTGGGGTGCAATCTCGTCCATAATCTTTGAACGGATCATCCTTATGTAATTCTGCCGTCGCTCATATCCCACGCTTAAAGTCTAGCCGGTCTAACATATGCGCATATGAGATGGAACGATCGTGAGAGTGTGTGGGATACTGCCGGCTCGGTAATGTTTATTGGCTTTTTATTGGCACATCTGGTGGTAGCTGTATTATTCTACACGCACCTGCCCGCCAGTTGCCATGATGCAGATGCATATTTCATGTAACGCTTGCCTAGAAACAGCCGACCACTCTGTTCGCTACTATTCCAGTATTCTGAATATGCTATTAGGTCATTGCATATTCCTACCGATCGAGGACATTCCTTAGCCAGCAGGTGCCAGGTAATATCACTACCGGGACAGCTGGATCGTGACGGGCACCATCTGGAGATGGTTGTAATTACATTCGAATGCACACTATCTGTGCTGGAGTCAATCAATTACGGTGGTGCATACTATCGGGAGAATGACTGCTGGAGGATTGATTGAGCCGTACTAGTTCCTATACGGGACCGGGTCGTTGTGAACCAATATGATCAGTAGCTGTACGTTGCAGGCAAATTTGTATCTCCACAACTCAATCGTACAATAATTCAATTTAACCAATTAATGCTCAACAGTGTGACTCTGTAGAGCCCAGACTCCACTATCCTCTAATGTGGATCGAATGTCCATTCGATACCGATACGCACCGGCGTTTGTACAACATCACCTCGATGAAGTCGAACCGACGGAATGGAGCGAATTTGGCCACACATTATTTACGTCAATTTGTTGTCTCTTCCGAACCACGTCGAAACCAAGCCCGCAAAACGTCGTGCCAAACCGCAGCCGTAGACGATGAAGAATTGAATTCGCTATAGCGCAAAGTGTACGGGCTGGCAGGTTTGGCGAAGGATAGGGCGGTGATGGCTATTGATCGATGACTTGAAGAATTAAGAACCGGGATGGGTGATCGCTCGCTCGCTATATTACCGCACGTTTTACCGACCGAAATTTAAAAAACTAAAGAACTTTGGCTAGCGGTGATTCTCGCAAGAATCTTCAACAGCTCACGTGCTGAAGGATCGTACGCGAAACGGTGTTTGTGTACGTTGTCGGTGGTCAGAGTGGTCCATCAAAGGAGAAACCTGTCATTAAGCAACGCGCATAATAGATTCGCACCGTAAAGCGGCCCGTCGTCGGGTCGCTTCTCATTTAAGACCCGACGCTCCCGCTCCCTTGACAAGTAATGAGTTTTCTTTAAATCAGTAGGTTCTTCGGCGTTCTTGTGCGTTCCTTTCCGCTGGGTTACAAGCCTCACACACACACACACAGACACACATCAAGGGCTCGTGCGTGGTGTGGTGAGGTCGTACGATAATGAGCCAGCGAAATTAGACCCAAGCCGACCTAATAAACCGGTTGGTAATGAAATAGTTTCCGTATGGTGGATGGCGATCACCCTCCCGGTGTGGGTGATCTGCGAGGAGGGTGAGGAGATTTTAAATCTTGGCACCTCGGTGTGAGCTGACGAGCGTTGGTGGAGCGTTTGTTGAGCTCAATGTCCGACTGGTGGATTAATTGAGCTGAGGGTTTAACCTCCGGTTGCGCGATTGGCTGTGTTGTAGAGCGTTGGTATGTGGAATTGTCCACTTTTGTTTTCGCTGATGTGAGTTAAACTCTGTACATGATCGTTTGATAGTAATTTCAAGTGATAATTATGATTCGTGCGTGTAATGCTACCGTTTTCCGGCACGGATGTCTAATTTGCTCGTGAGACAGGCCAGTGCGTTAGTTGAAGGTTAATAGGTTAATTTGAAAGATAAACAGACATTTAAAATGTAGAAATGATCACATTGTATCCTGACAACTAAAAGAGTATTATTTTTTATGATAAAAGTTACCAAAATTATACTCCATAAAACATAAAGGATGTTTTTAAGTTTGAAATATTTAAAGCAATTAAGTTAAATCAACAGCCATCAGCCAACTTAAATAACAATAATCAAATTCTCTCGGGATGATTAAAAATATATAAACATTTATAATAAAAGTTACCAAATTCTTTTTTCTATTTTCTGTTTAACGGATGTTTTAAAATTCAAAATAACTTTGTTTTTAATTTCAAATATAAATTAGCCAGAAAGTATGCAATTCTGTGCACAAAAACTTTCTGCTTTAATTTTCCCTCTACGTGTTTTATCACAGACAGATAGAACGTGACTCTCCACATCGTTCCGTTGTTCCTAAGAGTTCAGTTTCGACACACGATTTACATCGGTTGACTGGTGCATTGAACACAAACAAGGCGTATCAACAAACCAAGAAAAAGAAAAAAAAAACCCCGCTGCAAATAGAATCCGGAAGCAGTGGAAGAGCTTTGAGAGAAAAAAAAAAAGTTAGGCTACGTTTCCGTGGTGGTTGTTCCTTGCTGGAAGTTGTCGCTTAACGCTGTTGTTTGCATGATCTGTGTCTAGTGCCGATTCTGTTTGTAGAAATCGGCACACGCACCAAGGCCGATTTCAGGCAACCGATGTTGGCATTACAATTTTCCACTTCATCAACCGTTTCCGGCAAAGAGAGGCAAAACAGACGGAAAAGCACTGGCAAAAGCTCAATCAATACATTTGTTTATGAGTGTGTTTCCTCCGAGTGATGGGACATTTTCGTATTACGCACCTTACGAGGGCGGCTGTTGATCATGCTCTTTATTGTTTCGGGATGATAAGTGTAGATTAGGCACAAACATTCTTCTCAGAACTGAAGGTGAATATGATCAATCGAATTAAAGTTTTTTTTTTTAATTTTGCGCAACTTTTGCAACGAGAGTAATGAGGGCTGCCTTTTTCTAATTTGTGAAAATTGTATCTTGCATCGATTAAAGACTTAAATTTAAGCAGGTAAAACGATTCCACACTGAACAGGTGGGCGATTGTGAGAAATTGCTAGTAATGATTCAGTTTTTGATGGATCGGCGTGAAGGCGTTTGAAGGGCGCGATAGGGCTTGATGCGTTCGTTCTTGGCCCGGTTTGCCAATTCGATCTTTTTCCTCCATCGTTGATCTTTCTCCGTGCCTTGAGGAATGATGATAATCGCTTTTAAAGCTTTTATGTTTTACCCACTCGGGCAAGGCTGACAGGCAACCGGCAATTTGGCTGACGTCATTTAATGGAGGAGTAAGCAGCAGCGCTATCAACCGCTTAGGGTAATTAATTTTGGGGTTGGAATATTTTAAAGATACAGAAATGGGATACATTTTAAGTGTTACAAGTTGATTTATTACTTTAAAACTTGATTTATTATTTTATTAAAACCGGTATTTTATGCTCATCAAAACTACCTTCATCAACCATTACCACACTCAACGGACGCGAAAGCTGTGCCGGTAAAAGCTACACTCGCTTTGAAAGCTCACAACATAACCACACACACGCACGCAACGCGCATGTCCCGTCCGATGGCAGCTGTCAAAATGTGTATACTCGTGCGTCCTTCGCCAGGATGAGACGGATGATAAACGCTGAGAGTCATTACGCACGGCATCCTGCAAAGCATCCTAGTATTTGAGCAACTTCTCTCGAAGCGGTGTGACTAGCGGTTGTGTACGTGCGCGTCGCGGCCTGGACCATGGGTAGGATAATCCCGCCAAGAGGTGTAATACGGCTGCCGTAGCAACAGCAACATCTCCATCCGAACACGCACCGAGCGTACGTAGGCTCCCGCACCGTAGGAGGCGGCGGCCACGGTTTACACGTCAAGGGAAAGTGTTTCGGTGTGTGTGTGTGCGACGAGTGTTTGTGTATTGGTGGTACTGCACTGTACGCGTAGTATGTTTATGAAGGATGGTGCAATGTTGAATGTTTCGCCAGTGTCAAAGCATCCTTCGTCTAGCCTGGAACCTGGTAGATGAGCGTTCCAGGCGTTCCATTCTTTCCACTGTTCAGTGCGAACGTGCCGCAGAAAAGTCAGAAAACGCAAAGCAGACTGTGCATTGTGTGACGTGTGCCTGGGATATTATAGAGTATTTGTTGTGCTTAAGATAAAGCTCCTTTGTTACGCAGTTGAAATGCTGTAATAGCTGTGTGTACCTCTACCTCTTTGCTGTGGAAAAAAAAGGGAAGATATTCTCAAATGAGCTGTTGGATCTGAAGAAGCTCTTCGTGTGCGTGTGAGCGTGTTTAGAAACAGAAAACAGATATTGGAGTGCATATTCACCAGTCATCGAAAGGCTCCGGGCCCGCGAAAAGTCCTCCGTACCCGTGTGTCTCAGCCTAATGTAGTAATGTAGTAGCCTGGTGTCGCATTGTCAAGGATACTGCGACTCTGCATTCTGTGCACGACGGAAAAGAAGAAGAAGCAATGATGGCGTAAAGTGTCCTGTCCCGGTGGGGAATGCTGGCTGCTGTCCTGCGTCGGGCGATCATACCGTACGGGGATCTAGTAGACTGGAATAAATGGACGGAACCGCCGCTTGCATAGGTGTGTAATCTCTACCTCCAAGTAAATAGAAGGTACCGGGCGATTATATGTGTGTGTGTGTGTGTGTGTATGTGTTGCGTCCTTGGGACTGGAGTGTGCATACAATCGGGATCGGAAATTAGGACGAACCATCCAACCACTTGAAGATGATGATGATGATGCTCCATTTTCGAAACATGTGTCTGACGGTGTGGTCTGTCTGTCTCTTTTGATGGGAGAGTTTTTTTTGTTTCTTTCTTGCTTTATTTAATTTGTAAATTGTATGTGCATTCACTGAGAGCACAGCGCACAGCTACGAGCAAAATCATAGGGCCCCCTTTTTTTTCCTCGCTTCTTTACTGACCTCATTCCGGAGGGTACAGTGACAAATTTGATGGTACGTTTGGGTGGTAAAATTGGTTGTTTAAAAATGCATGCCCTGCCGAGTTTGTACGCCCCTAGCCTAGAGTGATTGAACTGAGCAATCTTAAAACCTCGAAGAAAACGGCCAATTTGCGATCTTAGTTAGGAAGAGCACATCTCTTACGCTTGTGCCTTCCTTCCTTGTGGGATAAAATATGTATTTAGGGGGGAAAAAACGCACACAAACCAACCGGTCCGACGCCATTCGTAAGTAATGCAATTTAGATGCCTTGTTGTCGGAGTTACAGAGGACTAGGGCCGTGGTATCTGTTTCCAGTACGAAAGATGGCCAATCTTAGTTCACTGGCAAATTGATTATTCATGTTTCTGGCTGCTGAATGGTACGGTGGTAGGCGGGACACGGCAGAGTGTAAACTGAAAACAAATGATACTGTCTAGCAAATCTAACGAAAGGTCAGCTCCATTTGTTACATTTCACATCCTATCCGGCAACCATACTTTCCCCGGTGAAGTGTTTGTTTCTGGCATCATCTAGCGCTGTACAAAATTTGCGTATTATTCCGATAATAATATTACAATCAAACCATTTAAACAACTTTCCAATTTCCGCCATCCGTCAAATTGTAGTTCGATCGATTTCGTGTAACTTCATCAAACATTTAGCAGCGTGTTTTCCTAATCCCTGAATTTGCTGGGAACTGGCTGTTCATACACCCGGTAAATGATCCTTCCAGCGATAATCCTACGCAACTTTTTTTCCTACTCAATCTACTTTCCGACAAGCTGTGTGTGTGTGTACGTGTGCTTGTGTGTTCAGTTTTGTTCTTCACAACCATTTCGGGAAACTCGGGTTTGTTGGATGGAGTTTTTCCACTGGCCATTCTGGAAACCCTACAAATTTGTTTTAGCTTTTGATCAAATAAAGAAAGCGCTCTTGGCGAATGAAACAAAACGCTTAGGAGAAGGCGCTAAGTCAATGGAGCATTTCAACATTTAGCTAGTTCGATGTTTAATTCTACCCTCCCGGGAGCGCTAAAATCCTCGCTGGCCTTGGTTCGACAAGACTTTCCTTGACGTTGGGGATAAGGAAACTTCTAGCGTTTCCTTCGAAAGTTGCTAGTGTTTGAATGTGATGATGTTTTTCTTTACGCATAAAAAAAAATAGTTTACAATGAACGTGCCTTTCTTCCCACAGTGCTCTTTGCTTGTTTGATGAAAAATAAACACGCACGCAAATGCTTTGGGACAACGGTAGCCTATTGCTATTCGTCTAGCTTTTGGCGAACTTTTCCCGACAGAAACAGACCTAGATTTCCCCGAAACGTATTGTTCTACGCTCAACTCCCGGGCTCGTATCGGTGGCCTCTAATTAGATTACTTCCGCACGCAGTTTGACAAGGCACTTTACTGCGCGAAAAATCCTTCACAAGATGATGGGGTGAATGTCAGCACTTTTCTCGAAGAGTGCTCTTAAGCTCGAGATCACATTCGCCGCCCGCCGGTGGCGTTAGCAGGGGGCGGGCGAAACGCGAAGAACGATAAAGGAAAATGCAAAATGGTGAAATACTCAACACGTTCCACAAATCTCGACCCTACACCGCACAGGTTACCACTGAAGCTTAGCTTACTGGGGCTTACCGTGCAATGTTTTAAGCGGGAATGATTAATTTTTCACTTTTCGAGTTGCATTCGCATCGCTTGACTAATCAGTGTTGGTTATAAAATTTTATTAGAATATAAGTAGGAGTATATGTAAAGCAAGCAAATTTCACATTGTCTTTTTATGGATATTTTTGATTAAAAAATCAACTAATGTATTTTGTAAAATCAGAAGGATCATGAAGAGATAGCACAAAGCCCCGTCAGATTAACAATCAACAATATTGGACATCACACAACGGGCTATGTTTTTTTTAATGAGTGCGTATAACATGCAGAGGCGTGAAAATAGTATTGATTAAAACCCGATAAATGGATCCATTCAACCGCACAATGGTTACGGGTTTCGCACCTAAGCGGAAAAGCGCCCGAGCAACATTGCTAAGATTGCTCTCGGGCGTTTAACTGAGCGAATCAACGAACAAACGTTCGCTTCCGTTTTACGAAAATCAATCACCAAAGCTCTTGCTTGCAAACACTTTTCCAAGAAATGCCTGTCGATTTAATACGAAACGAGTCGAATGAATCGGGAGCATTCGGAGTAACGTATTAAGTACTGGTAATTACACTACAAACAAAGCCTCGTACATCGCGCATCACGTTGTCGCTCCAATTCGAGTGAGCGTGGGCACTGCATTTCATCGCCCCGTTCCCGTTTCACACAAGGCAACAAGGCAACAAGCGCATTTCGTATGCTGCGGTGGATGGTGGTGGTGGCAGCAACTTCCATGCAGGAATGTCGATGCATGACGGATCCATTCACCTTATCCCGTCGTTGCGAGCGGTTTAATTCAATGCTTCAATGCTTTTCCTCGCAGTGTCTTGCCAATCACCTTGTTATTCTGCGGATGTGCATGCAGCGCTAGTCAACGACCCAGAGTGTTGGTGTGGTGGCCTGCACTTGCCAGACGTGCAAGGGAGCAAACGCGTGGATGCGTGGTGAAATTTCCCCCTATCATTTTTGCCTAGATTTAGCTCGTTGACCTGTGCTGACATGAGTTGATTGCCTGCTTGCCAGTGATTCGTAAAAGACCGGGCGTCTCCATGATAATGAGCACACAAAGTACTGGGCGCCTCCATCATCCTTTCGTGAGTGCGGCTAAAAAAAAACTTTTGCAGTAAAACGTGTCAGTCCGGTGGGAATAAATAACAAGGGTATTTTTTCATACAATCATTCTGCATTAAAAATCGCGCAACAATGATACAATCGTAATTTTTGTGAATAAAAAAAGTCCGACACGTGGACGGAGCATGTTCGGTCTAGCTGAGAAATATGCAAATAAATTAAGCTCACGTGGGCTGGCTACAATAACCAAGGAAGGATGAACATTTTGTGGCTGTTGTTATTGACATGCCAAACACACACACACACACACTCATTCCCCACTCATTCACAACGACATTCCTTTGCACAAGGCTTGTATCAAAAACCTGGCACGTGGCACAATTTCATTGCTCGACCGAGATGATGCTTCCCGTTAGTAGTGAATTGTTCGCGGCTTATGCAAAACACGCGAAACGAGAGGCAAAGCATAACTCCATCCTCTGGTGGCCGTGCGAAGGGACATCTCCAGTGCGAATGTTTGCGGAGGCTCCCATATTTATTGGTTGATGAAAATGACGGATTTCTTCCCCTACCACGTCACTCCTCCATTCAGCCATGGGATTTATTGTTTGCTTTATGTGTAAGCTTTATTTATGTTTGCTCCTTTGTTTTTCATTATCATCCCACGAACAGCTGCATTTGTTAAGAGGCTCCCATAAACAATGGTATGAGGTTTGATCTCGGCACCGTCACTGAGGACGCAAGGACAGTGCTAGGGGTTATTTCTCGTTTGGAGCAACTGAAACCCCCCGGTCGGAACCATCGTGGGCGTGTGTGATTTCTCGTTTTGGATGTTGCTTTGAAGATTCGGTGGAGACGATGTCATGCAAACCAACGGAATGTCAAAAATAAGAGTTTTCTCGGAAGCGTGTAGTATCTTGTTACAAGCAAAAAAAAAAGAAAGAAAACAACTACCTTGAGTGTGCGGACTCAAAAAATAAATTTACGCTCAAGCACACGCAGAAACTTGCTGGCACGTGACGGGTGTAAATAAGAAGGGCGAGCGTGATGAAATAAAAACATTTGCCGCCTCTCCGGTAGCACCGGAAGTACTGATATTGCCAGGGTGATTGAAAAACTTTCGACAACGCACACCGGCCGAACCGGATACGGGATGTGTAAGGGGAGGGTTGGTCCTTGAATGACATTTCTAAAACTGTGGCTGTCACGCTTTATGGCGGAGCAGAGCTTCATCACCTGCTGTTTCAGTTCCGGTCGGATGCATGCATTGGGCGCCGCTCGGTACAGCAATGGAAAACTTTTACGCCGGAAGCAGTTCCGGCGATGGGGTGTCCCGGGCGAAAGTTTCGGATCGTTTCTACGGTGATGGTTCGCAAGCACCCGCGTTCCACAGGATGCTCACGATGCTCTGCTGTATTGAGGAAGCGAAAGCGGGTGTTTGATTGTGGATGGAAAATATGAAGGTTCTTCCTGGGATTGGGAAATATGTTCTTAGCGTGCTGGTAGAGCCGTACCGGACGCAAGCTTCTCGGAAATGCACGTTGCATTATGTGTACCATGAATAGAATCCCAATAAATTGTACCTATTTTCTCGGTTGGAACAATGTATCCTTGATCTATTGTGGTTTCGGTTGTAAAGCAACGATGGCATTTTTTTTGTTTTGTTTCGGTAAACTCTGAAGTAGCTGCTGACTCTATTAGTCCGAAAATAAATCTCATCTAAATTGTGTTGCGGGCTACCGTTTCGGGTCACTGGAGACACCAACCCAACATGGTGCGTCCGTATTGGCCTGATAATGTGATTTGCTACCATTAGGAGGTCGGTGCAATATGATGTTCTACCTATTTCTGGGAACGCGTTCAATTCAATTATTGAGTTCCATCAGCCTGCGGCCGTTGCGGTTGCGACACATTTCGAGGAATAAACACACTATTTTCCAATCTGGATCCTAGACCAACTTTTGTCGGTTGACAACGGGACACGGGATGCGTATGAAAAACGGTACAAACAGTCCGTATTCTCGCCGCATAACCGCGGTGGGTTCTCTTGCTTTCGGAAAAAATAAGAGCTGTGACGGCTTTTCCGCGAAAATAAACCATTTGCAACAGGTAAACAGTTCCATTTTAGTTGGAGCGCTGTGGTTTAGCTAGAATCAATCAGCCTCTTTCTGGGTTTCTAGTGTTGTGTTGTGTAATTTTAATAGATTTTATATTATTTTTTTAAAGATAAAGTTAGGTTAGGTTTAGGAGGCGCCTCGTTTTACCTCGGTAAAACATTCGATTTTAAATCAATAAATCATTAAATTATTTTCTCTATCTTTGTCCATTTCCCACAGATCAACTGATGTAATATAAAACGGTGAAGATAAAAACGGAAGCGATGAAAACTGCAGCCTGTGCATTATAGCAAATAGCCGATCATTGACATGGTTATCAAGTCAAAGGTGTAGCCTTGTTGGACGAGAAACAAACGATTCACTAAAAAATGGGAAGCTTGCCAAACTTGAGCGATCTCTCAACGGAAAAGCTTGAACGACGGCTAGAGGAGCGAGAACGCATCCTAGCCCGAGAACGAATAATTGAGCGTGATTTTGGCCGTGAAAAGGAGTCGATACGAACGCTTGAACGACCCGTATTCATCCACAAGCAACAGGTATGCGTTAGTAGTAGTAATATCAGTAGTAGAAGTAGGCGATGGAATAAGACCTGTCAAACCAGCTGCTGATAGTAGAACTGTCAGATGCAAACAAAGCAACAAAAAGCCTTATCCTTTTCCTTCTCACTACAGATTGCCGCTGCAAAAAGTATTTTTCAACAGAAATGTCCTCCAGGTTCGAGGAAGGTTATGCGAACACGAAGCTCCGGCCAAGCGCATCACATATGGGACGACCCAATAATTGACGTAGGTATAGTGGTGGTAGACGTATTGGAGCAATAACTAATTTACTCTCTTTCTGCTTTTTACAGCAATACCTAACGAACTACTCGCCAGCCTCGAACCGTAGCCATCGGATCTCGGTCGGTCCCACCTTTCCCGCAGCCTACCAGTTTCAGTCGTCCTCGCTCGGGAACCGACACCGACGCGACTCGGTCAACAGCTCGATCGGGGCAACGTCCGTGCGGAAGCTGTTGACGGTACAGAACCGCAGTTACGGCTGTCGGCACAAGATCCCATCGCACGTACGGTCGAAGATGATGAAGAACTTTATCCTGGTGGCGGTGGCCCACGGTTTCATGTGTACCGCGCTGGTACCGCTCATAGTGCTGCAGGGCGCTAACTCGACCTGGTTCCAGCAGGAATCCTGGCTAGCGGCCGGGCCGGACGTTGGTTCCGGGCTGCTCAGCTTGTGCTGTGCTGTAACGGCCGGTATGAGCTTGATGACGACCAAGCTGGTACAGCGCTTTGGGTACTCGATCGTCCTGGCAGCGAGCTATGGTGCTGTTTGTTTGTTTTTAGCTGCTCACATCTACCCCGTACTGTTGTCGTTGGTTCCCGGGTATCTGCTGCTAGGGCTCTTCCTCGGACCTTCCGTCATCTGTAAGCAGGCACTGCTAGTGTCGATGGCCGGCAAGTTGAGCTGCTCGCAGCCGGAATGTGGCGGAGCCAGTACGGCCGGTGCGAACGCTGACAGTTATGATGATCACCGGTTGCTGTGTAGCCGGCAGGAGCAGGTCCGTCGGCTAGGCCGATGGTTCCGAGCGGCGGGAGACTTTGGAATGATTATCGGCACGATCGTGGCCGCGTTTGTGTTGACATGTGCTGCGGGTTCGAACCGCATCGGTTGCTACTACATATCGAGTCTTGGTCCACCCGCTCCGAATGCGGCCCTAACGGGGACCTTGAACGGAACGACACCAACGTTCAACGGGTCTCACAACGATCAACCGGTCGACGGAGGATTGCCACTGTACAGGGACATGCTTATGTCACTACCGGAAGCTACGGAACAACCCGTAACCGACAAGACGGCATCGACCACTGACGGCATCAAACCTACCAAAGCTACATCTCCCAAGGTTGTTACTCCGTCGATGCCAACGCTACGTGAAACGATGTACTTCCTGTACAATATCCGGCTACCAGACCCGACTGGGAACGGTGAGGAGGGATCGCTTCCTCCCAGCACATCGAGTGGCCCTTCCGGTGGAAGCCTCGACGAGATGCACGATCCAGCGGCACCGTACATGGATCGGTTCCCGTACAGCATGTTCCAGACGAACGACTACGGTGAGCGCATCTGTGGTTCACACCTTTGTCCGGTATGGGACAGAAACTTGCCGGTCAACAGTAGTGCACTGGAGAATCAGTTAAAACTGCAAGGATACACAGGTGCCACGCCATTGATGTGTATTTATCTGGTGTTTGGTGTGTTGGCCTTTGCCGTAACCGCATTCACGACGGACATTGAGTTTAACGTCAAGTTTGACTCTATCAGGCGAATGTCCGACACGCTGCTGTTTGCCGGACCGCTCGCGTACTTCGTGGGCACCGAGCAGGCGTACATGATGGCCGATTACATGAAGGTAAGTAGCCGCCGTTGTCTGTAAATTTGATTCATAGGAGATCTGACCGAGATCCGACGTTTATTTCAGGCTTTTGTGGCATGCGAACTAGGGCCGAACAGTGTGGCCGGTGTTCTGGTCGGGATGGGTGTGATGCAACTGATTGCAGCCTGCACCCTCAGCATGCTTCTGAGACACACTAAACGTGTCGTAGTTATTGGTTGGTACATTAAATAACTATCTCCTCCAACTTGTGCTAATCATTCGTATGTTTCGTTTGTTCCGTAGTTGCTGGCTTTATGTTCCACGCTTGCCTACTGCTTGTGCTCCTGCGCTGGAAACCTTCCAGGGACGATAGTGCCGTCCTGTACGTCATACCAGCTGCCTGGGGAGTGTGTAACGCGGTCTGGGAAACGCTACTATTTGCTTTAACGACGCTCACGCACCCGAACAAGTTCGCCGAAGTGACATCACCGCTGCAAGCGCTACGATTTCTCGGCCTAGCCGTCACGTTTGCAGGGCACGGTGTACTGTGTGAGGCACCGAAGATTATCATCCTAGCCATACTGCTGGTCATCTCCGTCATACCGTACACCATGCTGGAGCTGAAGCTGGAAAATCAACGGAAAGCGCTGAAGCTTAGCTTGTGACGATTGTGTGCCCACGATTACTAATGTTCGGCGAAGCAGAAACACTACTGAAGCAACCCACCGGGGACGACGGTAGTGTTTGGTGGCCCACACGAACCGGAACACATGAAACGATGGCGCCTTTGCTTCTCCAGGTAATCGTAGCCTTGCGTGCGTAGACACATACTGGGGAGGAATAGGTGGTGACGTTCTGTCGAAGAGTATTGCCGCAGCATAGGGCGCGGAGGTACAGAACGCTCCTAGCAAAACAGAGTTAACAAGTAGGTCATTCTTATCGCCTTAACAGTGGTAATAGCACACAGTGGTTGGCACATGCAAGGCCCAACTGGCATAAGTCACGTGCGCCATCTTCAAATTCTCTGCGCGCGTCTAGATGATCTCCACTGCTCTCGTTTGCGTAACTTACTGCTACTACCGTAGGCTAGTGAAGTTTTGCTCTCGTTTTTAGCCCCATTTCAATATTGTGTGTCTGTGTGTGTGCAATCAATGTTATCCACTCTTCCGGATGTTGGAGCAGGGCACGTCGCCATAGCAAAGGATCGTCGAATGTTACGCGAACTGAAAGGTGCAAGAGGCTGTAGGTTGCTCCTAACTGGTTTGTTTTTCCAATGCGTTCAACCACTTACACACATGTTTCCGCACGGCCTCCACACTTTTCGGCCATTCCTAGAGGCTCTAGGTCCAGTTTTAACATCTTCTTCACACCAAAGAGGCTAAGCGCGGCAAGAAATGGAATATTGGCCCGGGGATGAAAGGAAACACAAATAACAGTTCCAACCAACTATCAAACATCGGAATTGCGGAAACTAAATCCAGTATCAGTAGCAGGGAAAAATTGATATTCGAAAATGAAGTGCTTAGAGTAGAGCTACACAAGATTGATGTTCTGAATTTGTGCCAATTTGTCAACGAAAAACCAAATCGTATATACATATATATATGTAGAGAGATATTTAGGGGATTAAGTAAGTGTAGGAAATTTATACATACTGGCCAAAATGATTGACTGCGCAAAGATTAGGTGAAATGCACTCCAAACTATTCCCGTACTATATTGCAGGCAGCTTAGCGTGGGTCTGAGGAGTTGTGGGACGTTTTATTGTAGGAGCGCAACAGTGCACTTATAGAAACTACTAGCGGCAGCAGTACTAGTAACTGAGTAGTAAACGGTCACCTTGTCTCGCCCCATGTCGCCGGGTTTGGTAAAGCTTGCTTCGTAAAAACGCATCACCTGCGCAGAATGATAGTGGCAGACACGTTTGCATTTAAAAAAATAGACTAAATTTTGCGAGCGATGAACTTTGTTCGAGTCCTACGTCCAAAGCTGCTTCTTTTCGTTCTAGGGCTCCTAGAAAAAATAGTGCTCCACGGTTCCAAAGAGCTTTACGCGCAACTACCTGACCCTTGTCTTGGCTCTTAACGATCAGTTGCTAACCGGGGCGGTCCGGTGGTCGAGGCGATAACGGCGACGATCTTCAACACTTGGCTTTATTCGATATTATTCGATAAGGTCCTTTAGTTTTTTTCTTCCAAACAAAGTCTAATGTCCACTGATGAGATCATTTGGGAGTTTCTTCGATCGACGCCGTACTCACCTTCAGAAGACATTTTTCAGAAGCGCCATCTCCTTTCAATAGCAGTATCTCGTGTGTTTTGTCCAAAACTGCTTCAAATCAACTCGTATACATCGCATGGAACATGTTAAAAATCAGTCTATTTTTTTTTTAATGCATACGTTAAAATTACATAAAATTGGTGCCAAATCCGCGCTAGGTGTAGACAGTGAAACCTCATCACATAGCACCAGATATTAGGATTTTAACTGAATACGGTGAGATTGCCCACTAATCAATTGAGCTAATAAGGCTTAATAAGGCGAAACAGTTCCATACCAACTCATAGCTCTCAGCCAACCTTAGCAACCAATGGCTATGGAAGAATTGGGACAAATATTTGGAGGAAAACAAAATGAAAGCGAAGAGCGATAAAACAATGGTTTGCCAATATCAATCAAATCGGAGGTGGTATACACAACCGGGTCTACCCGTGCGGGCCTCCGTGACAGTCACAGAAACGCTTCGTATTCCTCCATGTTGTGTGGGTCAGTAGTGATTTCTGAACACTTGTAGTAGTAAACCGAACCGAATCGAAGAGTGTGTGTGCGTGTGTGTAAATGTGTACTGCTGCTAGTGAAGACGATAGAGATGGAACGCATTATCAAAGCCAAACAGTTATCCTATACACACCCGAATAAAGTCGAAAGAATAGTCTATACACGGACACACACCAGCGCGCAACGGCATGTTCTTTATTGTTCCCTCGTTAGTCCTGCGGTTCCTGCTTAATGCGCTTCCCGCAACCCTTCTTGTGTTTCAGAACGTCGATTGCGCTCAACACTAGCTGCTGACCACAGTTTGGACAATTGTACCGGGCCACATTTAGCGCTCTGGATGAACCCATCATCTCGCTCGCTGCTGGCATCGGCACACTCGCTTCGTCGTCCTTTATCGGCTTACAAATGACGGCGTGTTGAAGCTTCTGCAATCCGGTCAAGCGGTACGTTCCCCGACAATGGGCACATTCCCAGTCCTGTTCCAGAATTTGCTCCTGCATCTGCATACTCCAATCTGTCTCGACGACACTTTAGGGCGAAGCAGAGAGGTAAGTAGGTCATTTTGCTTAACCGCGCAACAATCCGTACTTACCAGCCGTAGGTGATGTTTTCGGTCAGAAACAGACCTCCCTTCGTTTCGTTGTGCAAGGGTTGGAAATCTTCCGCGAACGGGTTAGGATTGGGCAGCTCCATTCGCTGCACACCATCGTCATCCGCCATCGTAGGTCCAACGTAAAGTGATTTCAGATCTGCCGGCAGCAGCTTCTTCATGGTGTAGCACACTTCCGTGTTCATGTACTGTGCCAGGCTGGACCAAAGCTCGAGGTTCATCTGCTCGATCGAGACGTTCCGTTCGACTTTGGTTAGCTCACCGTCTGCCGTTACTGTGAGAGCTGCGAACAACGGTTAGCAAGCTTAAAGAAAGCTGAGGAATTTAGTAGGGAAAATCGCCCAATACCTTTTAGCTTTTCCGCCAGCAACCGATTCCAGAGTCTTCTCAGCTTGGTGGCTTTCAGCAGCAACGCTTGCCCACTTTCCGGTGCCGGGAAGTCCAGACAGAGCCAGGTGTCACAAACGATCCGCGAGAAGGTGAGGTTCGTTTCGATCGTGTGTGCAAACAGCAGCATTGTTTGGGCGGCCGGCATACGTAGCGTGTTGGTTAGGTAGGATTTGTTCGTCTCCAGCAGCGTCAGGTAGCACACAATCTGGTGCCGGGAGCTGAGCGGCTGGCGCGATTTGTATGTGGGTGGTTTCTCCTCTATCTCAGCGTCCGTCAGCTGCAGCAGTTGCGCATTGTTGCCGAAAAAGCTCATCGGATGCAGCGATACGTACGGTTTGGCGCGGGTGTGAAAGAATTGTTCCGATAGGCTCTAGAACATCGAGAGAAAAGTTAGGGTTCTGAAGTGGACTTTTATGAGCAGACACTATACAATACACTACCTTGCAGTAGTTGAACTCGTCAGCAATTGCCACCTGAGGATAGAGCCCACTGACCAGTATTAACTTCAGCGTCATCAGATCTCTATAGCTGCAAGCCGTGGCGCCCGAAACCAGATGCTGCAGTTTTGAGGAATCGTGACTCAATCGAAACTCTACATCCCTTATGTCCACCTTCCCGTCGTCCGCGTCCTCATCGCCATCCTCGCCCAATCCCCAAGGATCCGATTTGAGCAGCTTGCGCTTGCGTGGTGCTTCCATCCGATGCGCTTTCCGTAGTTCCTTCAGCTGGCGTAGTTCACCGTTACGAATCGCACGCTCCGCACTGGACAGATGATCGGTGTTCTGGGCCTCCATCAGGCCGCAGTCCTGCAGCAGATCCTGGAACTGATTGCGCAGCTTGGTGATTTCGTAGAACCGTTGCTCTTCCAGACCTCGACGACGGCACCACACCTTGGAGCTTTCACTGCGCCGATCACCATCGTCACGACGCCCATAGTCCGTCCGGTGTTGCTTTATCTCCAACCATTCCTTGTAAGCGTTTAGCAACGTGATCGGATCGCCATGGTCGGACTCGAGCGATTTGCGTGCTCTCTGCGGCAAGGAAGTAAATAAGTAAAGGAACGGGAGAACGCTTCAATCTAAATCGATTCACCAACTTACCTCACACTCCGGATCACGGTACGCTCGATTGGTGAACGGCGACTGTACGCTTAGTGCTGCGGCCAGCGTTAGCACAGGTTGCAGCTGCTGAAACACGCAACCCATCAGCAGCATCTTCCCGATACCGATGTCGACGGGAATCTTGGCCAGCGCTTTACCGAGGGCCGTTAGCTTTTCATCCTCCGTCAGTGCTTCCGCCTCCTTCAGACTAACGATCGCGTTCTCCACATTATCCATCGGCGGTGGTTCGACAAAAGGAAACAGCCGCGCATTCGGCAGGCCCATCGATATCATCTGCAGCAACAGCGACTCTAGCGGCACCTTCAGTATCTCCGCCGTGCTGTACGCATCGAAATCGTAAAACTGTTTCTCCGCGTACAAACGATAGCAAATGCCTGGCCCGGTACGTCCAGCGCGGCCCTTTCGCTGCTCGGCAGATGCTTTCGATATCCAGAACTCCTTCAACCGCTGCATCTTCGTGGTGGGATCGTAGCTCATCTCCTTCACCTTCCCACTGTCCACCACGAACCGGATGCCGTCGATCGTGACCGACGTTTCGGCAATGTTGGTCGACACGATGCACTTGCGCATACCGTCCGGTGCGTAATCGAACACCTTGTCCTGCTCGGCGATCGACAGGGTACTGTGCAGTGGCAGAATGATCCAGTTCTTGTTCTTCTCGTTGTACTCGCGGGCAGCATCCACGATCGCCGTTATTTCGTTCAAACCGCTAAGAAACACCAGCACGTCACCTTTCTCCGTCGGTGGATACTTTTGGTCGATTAGCTGCAGTATCTGTATGTACGGTTCCGGACTGAGACGATCGCTTTGGGTGCGCTTGCCGGAACTGCCCGCTGCCCCGACCGGTACATCCTGCAGCTGGGGCATGTAGTGTAGCTTGATCGGGAACAGCCGTCCCGGCACCTCGATGATGCGGGCCTCCTCCTCGGAGAAATAGTCCGCGAACAGCTTGATGTTGATCGTAGCCGACATGAGCACCAGCTTCAGATCGGGCCGTGCCCGGATCAGACACTTGGCGATTCCGAGCAGAAAATCCCCGTGCAGATGGCGCTCATGCACCTCATCCAGTATAATGACCGAGTACTGTTCGAGATTGTCCGCGCTTGCCAGCTGCCGCAGCAGCAATCCTTCCGTAATGAACAATATCTTCGTGTTGGTGTTCTTGCTACGCTCGAACCGGATCTGGTAGCCGACCTCGGTGCGATACTCGGCCAACAGTTCGTGTGCCACTCGCTTCGACAGCGAAATGCACGCGATACGGCGCGGCTGCGTGCAGGCAATTCCTTCATACCCGGCCCGGTACAGATACTGTGGTACCTGCGTAGATTTACCACACCCGGTATCGCCTGCCAGCACTACGACACGCTCGCTACGCACAGCTTCCACAATTTCCTCCCGATGTTTGGCGACCGGTAGATTCGCCTGAGCCTGGCGTAGTTTGCGCAGCTTGTTAAACTTTTCCCGCTGCCGGAAGTCTAGATAGTGCGTTACGATCTGCAGCAGCTGGATCAGTTTGGTGCGCGTTATGACACCGGAACCGGCGCCTCCTAACCGGGCAAACAGTTCTTCGAACGGTACTCGAAGCGATATGCAGCACCCGAGCGCTTTACTGTATTCGGCAGGAATCGTCCCGGTCGGACAGTGTTCACGCTTGCTGCCTTCGGGAGCCGTGGTGGTCGGCGGATCGGGAAGGATCGGTTGTCCGGTACGTTTTAGCAACGCCTCATACTTGTTCACAAACAGCCAGAAATCGCCAACATCGTCCACTAGCTGATCGCGCACACAGTACCCGCGCAGCACCCGATTCAGCTCCGTTTTGTGATCCAGAAAGGAGAAATGAATCAGATTCGTCTGCTCCGCTTGACTGCAGACTGGTTTGGGGTCGCGAGATCCGGCTGGTGGACTACGCGATTTCGAACGACGGCTGGAACTTCGCGAACCGGAATGTCTCGATCGGTGACTCATGATTATGATGAAGATACCCTTGAGAATGAGAATCCGAATCATTAGTTAGGAGGAGGTTCGGGTAAGTGCGCAGACCTGGCTGCTGCGAGATTGACGGCCATTCGGAATTAAGTAAGACACACCGCGTTTGATTCGATTGAGAAACAGTTTATTGCAGTTACTATTAGAAATAGTCTAACAGTGAAACAATAGAGATATTGTCTAACGCGCCAAACGTCGTCGAAGATAGTAAAGATCACGAACGATTACTAGCCAAAGTCTGATCTTGATCTGTAAAAACGTTTGCTTCAACAAGTTTTGTATCGAATTGGTGTAACGACTAGAAGTAAGGAGACGCTCTCCCGCAACCAATCTCCCAGCAGTAATTAAGTATTTACCTATTCACTAAATTTAGTAGATGAAGAAACGGGGGTTTATAATAACGAGTCCTTTTAACGTTAAATAGTTGCTAAACTGCTCTGTCTCTCCTCGGAATCTATCTAGTACCTTTGCCCGGGAAACACAACTACGGATTGCAAATTGATGCCACATTTAAATTTAAATTCGAATTGAATTACTGAAGCATTGTATTTCATTGCTTTTCTTTCTGCTAGCATGAATTCGACCGACGATGAGTTAATGGAGGTTCATTGGTCAGATGCAGATGTTAACATATCGCTTAACCAGGCATTATTTGCCGAAGCTGTTTTGGAATCCCGGCCAAGCTTACCGGGGGGTGTAAAACTGAGAATGGCCAACGTCACATGCCAGGGGAAGGTGGATGGAAAACTCTCTCCGGTCCATTACTACCACCAAGCGTATGCGCCAACGATATGGATTTGTCTGTCTTCTGAGAGCCATCCGTGATACGGAGGTGGACACTTCGGGGACCATCTTCTACAAGTCAATCCAGATCCTGGCATACGCTGAAGACGAAGACATCTTTGGTTTGAGGCTCTCCTATGCAACAAAACTTTGCCAAAGGATCGAGCGAGCGGCACTAGAACTCGGGTTGGAGTTTCGGGTGCTGGCGGCCAACCGGTCATACTACGGCCTGAGCAAACTTCTCCACTCAAAATACCTGTCGCGGCGGACGAAACTGGGACT
Organism: Anopheles stephensi; assembly: GCF_013141755.1. Lineage (NCBI taxonomy): Eukaryota > Metazoa > Arthropoda > Insecta > Diptera > Culicidae > Anopheles > Anopheles stephensi. The sequence goes on along the minus strand of NC_050202.1, from coordinate 61,111,257 downwards.
GTATAGAACATTTATGGCCCCAGTACACTCACATAGACCTCTGAGATATGGACTCTGTCCAAAACGGACGAAACCCTTCTAAGCCGCATTCGAAAGGAAGTTGCTCAGAAGGATCGCTGGCGTCTCACCATCGTGCAGCGTATTAGACTCGCCAGGCTCCGGTGGGCGGGTCATGTCATGAGCATGACACCGGACAATCCAGCCTGTAAAGTTCTTTTGGGCTGTCCAGACGAACAAACAAAGGAGGCGTGGTAGAATCTCCTAAACTGACTCCATCTCAGTTGATCAGTTGAATTGATCGCAGATGGCGTTGATGCGTCCGCCACGAAGGCGCTGGACCGTGAGCGATATCGCGGATTGTTGCAGCAGGCCGGTAAACCACTGCGAATCAGTTGTATCGCCTTTTAAGCTAGTATGTAAGTTTTAAACTTTACATCGAGCTGCTAAACCTGCCAGTAAGCCCTTGCCATTGAATTCTGACCTGTAAAATCCTGCCACCCCATTTACCCTTCTTACAGAAGTTGTTCTTCAGCTTGTATAACCTACTCTCAGCAATATTACCCCACTTCAGCGCTGTCATTGCGTAATTGAACTGGTTCGTTAGGTTTCGTTAAGTTTATGAAGTAGTTAAAATCGATTATAGTAGATGTGTATATAAAGCACGACCTGGTGACTGTGTGTGTGTGCGTTTTTAAATCTGCTTTTAAATAGCAATTCTACAAATTTATCTTGATTCGATTAGATTTATACGTGAGGAAGATTTGGTTGTTTTTTTTATATCTTTTAAGATTGCGTTTTTGGTTAACGGTTTCGATAAGTTTAGTGTATGTTTGTGTGAGTTATTATATGCCCCGTTTATATTCTTAAACCTCCATTACTAGCTAATCACTAACATGATGATGTTGAACCTCCGTCTCCCTTACCAGCTACTCAACGACTAAGTACAGTGTATAACGTGATGTTCCTGTTTGGTTTTACTTCAGTTATTAGTAGTGTTGGTTCCGCGCCCGATCATTGTATAATCAACAGTTGAATTGCAATTGTACCTACTGTTTACTTATCTGCTATCTGCTGTTCGCCCATTCCCTCCTATCCTCCCAATAATATGTTAAGTTCGTTCGATTGCCCAGTTCTACGATGTCCGCTATGACAAGGAAATATTTGTTTGATTGTTTTCGTTCGTGTGTTTAGGTGCTTTGTTGTAAGTGTCACTTTTCTTTGCTTAATTTATCCGCGGTTTGCACCACCTTTATTGAGAGCGAGTGGGGGAAAAGCTTTAAAACGGTATTAGGATTTTCGTTTAAACATGATGCGTTATTTAGGTATTTTTTTAAAGATGATTATTTCCTTTTTTAGTGGTTCTTCATTTTTGTTTTACTTTTCACTCAAAAATTTCCCATTTTGTTGCCGAATCATCTGCTTTGTAAAGTCTTCTTGTTATTATGCTATGATGGCAAAACCGTTTGTGGAGTAGTCCCGGCAAACAATTCGGGTCAGTTTGTAGGTGAGGGGTATGTAGAAATCGTGCGAAAATGGGTGAAACTCGTGGGGGGGCAATCTCGCTCGGGCGAACTAGCGGTTTTGCTCGTTGCAGCGCATGCGCTGTGCTGTCTTTGAATGTGTGCGTGCGTCAAAAGCGAGCAAAACGCCGCTATGTCAAAAAATGTGTAAACAAACTCTGTTGGAGTTCAGAAAGTAAACATGCGCAATCCGCTTGGTTATGTGCAAAAATTCGTGAAATAATCTAAATATTCTTTATTTTGAACAGATCTTACTTATTACCGATATGTGCAGTGCCGTGGAATAACAAAAATTGCTTCAAAAAAGCTGTGTGTGTGGCTGATACTCTAGCATCTTTCCATGTGTGTAAACAACGCCAAGAGTATTACTGTTTTGAGATCATCATATTTCATTCGGATTGCACATTACCGGGCAGAAAAAGGTAACGTATTGTTTTCCATACTACTGTGTTCATAGCAACGCCTACTGTTATTTCATTTGCGCTAATATTACACCTTGTTTAACCTATTTTTTTCCTACCTCCACCCATAGCTTCAAGCAACCAATTTTGTACAGCATCCGCACGCTGTATGAAGGTGTAAAACAAATTTTCATCTGTAAGATGCTCTTCAAACCTGTCCAGTGACTCTTCGTTGCTTATATATTGCATCGGGATGGTTTGAGCATTGCGTCGCACGCCTTTCATCGGGTGTATTGTGGCCACTACCGCAGCCGTTTGGGCAGTTCGGGCATCCAGTTTTAATAATGAACATTGTGAACAAAAATCGTGCCCAGGACAAGTTCTTTTTGCTTGAATTAACTCTGTGTTCTTATTTACATGAATAGATACGGTGGACGGATGAATGCTGCTTGCTGACGACTGCTCTTCGTGAAATGTTGATCCCGGTGATGAAACACACGGTTCCGGTGTCATGCTTGGTGACGGCTGACGGGATCCTTGATGCACGACAGTCGTTTTTGCCGGTCGCGCAACGTCATGCGCGCATGAACCAGCAGCTGAAGCAACAGACGATTTCGGCGTCGCACTTGTAGTCGGCTGCGATCCTTGCATTTGTTCGTCAAACGATCCTAACGATCACGGAATGCCATCCACGGATCCAGCAGCGGGAATGACCGATGGTACCGGCGTCGCACTTGTGGTCAGCTGCGATCCATGCGAACGCTTTAACGACATTGTCGCTAGTGGAACAACACGCACGGAACTAGCAGGCACAAGAATCATCCCACGTATCGCTTTCGTTGAGGGCTGCGTTCCTCGCTTTTGTTCCATCGATCCTGCCGGACGCGTAGCGATATCCACGGAACCAGCAGTGAGAGCAGTAGAAGATTCCGACGTCGCAGATGATCCTGCCGGTCGCGTAGCGATATCCATGGAACCAGCACCGGGGGCAAGAGACGGTTCCGGCGTCGGTCTTGATGACGTTCGCGGTCCAAAAACACGGATGATCGCGCCTGTGGAGCATAATACAGCCCAAGGCAGTTGTTGCAGTGCAAAAAGGCGCCCTTTCTTTGGTGGTTCCGACATTACATTTTGGCTGAAATAATCAATCGTTTTACTATTATTTATGTAAGTATGATAATAATTTGATTCATTGTCATGCACTTAATCTTACTTACTTTTATTTATTTATTTTTCAGGTGAAACTGCTGAGTTGTATTTGAATGCTGCTTTGCGGTTTGAAATCTGAATGTTTATGTTTTCAGCTGTGAATTTCAATAAAGGGTAACAATCACACGCACAGTGCCACATTCATGCTAGATGACACGCACACACTGAAAGAAATCGCGACGAAACAGCCAAGGGGCGAAATGGAAGAAATGGGCGAAAAGCTGTCGAAATTTGAAAATCGTCATAAAACGCGTCTAAGTGATGGCTTTTATGACGGATTTTTGCTTCGGGATTTTTCCCCCATTTCGCTCGATTTCTCCATACCCCTGGCCCTCAATCGTGCTAGCCGGGGTAGGATGTGTATATTATATACGGCTTACTGTTTAAATATATATAGATTTATTTATTATTAAGTATATTTATATATATTTAGGGGTAGCTCTGCAAGTTTCACTTTAGTGTTTCTTCGATCCGTTTCAGCACACTCTGTAGAGGCGCAAGTGGCGAACGGTTTCGAACGGAAGTCGATCCATTTGTTCCATGCGTTGCGTGTTCAGCGGTTTTGTCTTCTTTTAGAATAATTATATACATATATAGCGAACTTTATGACCACGCTTACTTTTTCTTGTTGATTTGACTAACTAAATGGTCAATGCCGGCGATCGGCTTGCACTGGGGTCTCTTGGGGTGATAGTGGGGCGACAATCGTGTTCGGTGGTAATGCAAGGCGGTTGATAGATACTTACTTAACATTACTACGCTACCGTACTACAGACTATCGAAGCGTTTTTTCTTCCAACAACCAATGGTTTTGTTTTTTAATTGCGTACTTAAATTAAATGCGATTCCGCTACGGTTCTCTAGTCTAGACCCCTTACTAACGCTAAATAAACAACAAAACAGTCCGGATCAACAAAATGAACGCTTCTCCCGATTTGGCTTGGTGTAGTGGTTAGTTTGGCAAATTTTGAAATTCAATTTTTATAACATTGCAACCGCCGTAATTCACAAACAATGAGCAAATGAGCAAGCGTAGGTCCTGTTGGTCGTTAAAACGGTCCGCGGTAAGTGTGACCAGGTTAAACCCGTGAGAACAATAGTGTTTTCTCTAATTTTGTTCATAGTTTTGGCAATATGTATGTTTTGTATGTAGAGCGAAAAAGGCACGAGATAAGTGTAATCCCAATGTGTGTAGAATGTGTGTGTGTGTTAGGTAACACCGTCTTTTTGCTTTGGTCGTGTAATAGTATGGTCGGTTTAGTGGTCCGCTGCAACTGTAAGCGGCAAAGGAAGTGTAAAGGTGGCGCGTGGTGGTGTCACGCCCTAGGTCCACGGGTAAAAGTTGCTAAACAATACCGTGCCCACCACGGTATACCCGAAAAAGTACACCAGGATGGCCTGCTGGCGTCCGTTCATCCAGCGAAAGTCAAGCAGATCGCTCAGCTCGATGTGATTCAGCACGTGCGTGCAGCTGTTTTCCTCCCCATCCTTGACCTGCTTCGACAGCTTGCGGATCACCTGTCGCCGGATGAAGGTCCGCTCGCCGGTAAAATATTCGGCCGTGTACCAGTACAGTACGGGGCTGGCGGCACACAACAGCCGGGTGGTAACTTGCACGTGAACGAACAGCAACGAAAATATGGTCAGCGCGAGCGCGTGTACGACGAACACGAGTGCGAACCGATCGTAGGGACGCATCAGCTTGTGCTGCTTTTTGGTCAGCCGGAACAACCCTAACCGTACGGCGTAATCCCAGTGATCGCAGAGATACTGGTAGGAGTTGCTCAGCGTCAAATAGATGGCCGGCAGTGCGAGCAGGAAGTTTGGCAGCTGCTTCAGCTCGTAGTATCGCAGAAAGCCCACATTCCAGTAGTGGCTCTGGACGTACGAGTACGACAGGGGCAGCAGATTGGTGCACCAGGGTGACGAATCGTCCGATTTGTTGCCCGCCAGCACGAGCCCGTGTTCCGCCGCATACTCGCGCACATGGTCGGGAAAGTTAAACTTCTGCACGAAGCAAAACAGATAGTAGTTGTACACCTGCGCAATGCCGTAGTGAAACAGCACAATGATCAGCATCGAGAAGAGCCGCGAGCAGATGCAGATGACGTTGTGGAAGTTGTACTGGGCGGTGATGCGGCGCACCGCAAAGAAGAGCACGAATCCGATGTTGAACATACCGTTCGAACGGCACAGAATCGAAAGACTGAGCGGGATGGTGAGGAAGATGGACGTTACGTCCTCCATGCACTGGTACATCACGACGAACGAAAGCCACGCGTACAAACTTTCGGTGTACGGTGCGGTGAAAAAGATGGAAGCCGGATTGAAGCAGAACAGCAGGACGGCGATTTCCGCCTTCTTCTGGCTGCCGAGCACGTGCTTGCTCAGGCGGTAGAGTGCTTTGGCCGCACCGATAAAGCACACCACATTGAACAGCACTGCCAGCAGCAGGGAAAGCTCCCGGTAGCTTACGAACGTGACCACCTCGTAGCTGCTGAGCGCACTGCTCACAATCTTCAGGATAAATGGAAACAGGGGAAAGAACGCGAGCGCATTCTCGTACGTGTAGCCGTGCTCGGCAATGTGCAGGAAGTACTGGCCATCCCATCGATTCAGCCCGCCCAGCGTGAAGCGTACCAGCGCATCGAGTGGCCGTTCGGGTGCGTCCTTGTCGTGCGGGGCAATGAAAACGCCTGCATCGTGATCCGGCAGTAGCAGGTTAGCGACGAGCTGCAGCACGATCACGAACAGCCGGCTACCGATGGCAAGCTTGGTGATTGATATGTGTAGAAAGGATCCGCTGGATGGTGGCAGTTCGGCCATGGTTGGTGGTAGATCCGCGTTTCTGTCCTGGCTCATCGCTTCCGCCCGGGCATGCTGGCTGCTGTGGTGGTGATGCTGCCGATGATGATGTTGATGCTGTTGGTGGGACTTCCCATTGCCTACTACGTGCATCCGTCGCTTTGGCGACGAGGTGCCTCCGTTGTGACATTCCGAACGCATTTTTGCACCAATTCACATGAGCAGCCGCCTAGTCCGAGATACATTAATTTTTCCGCTTCACAGGATGTTAACGCTGGGAACCGTTGTATTTGTTATCGGTGTAGCATTTGGGACCTAAGCTGAAACCGAATTCTTCACTACACAAAACACACACACACGCGCGCGCTGTCTGGCCCCTGGAAAATAGAGAGAGGAAATCGTATTCAGGTGCTGTGCCACTAACCGTTAACAATCGTAAGGAAAGAACAATCTAGCTGCCAAATTCGGTATAGTGGGAAAAGGTGTTTGAAGCTCTTTACCCAACAACAGCGCTGGGCTCAAGACGCACACCCTCTCACCGAAAGGAACTTGGCCACACTGTTTCACTTGGTGGTGGAAAATCCTGATACATAATCTTTCTTCTTTCCCCGGGGCCGACAGCACTTCCTTCGTTCTGTACAGGGGGCCGATCGCTTGCGTGTAGACGGTAGTGCGCGTGTCTCGTTGCATACGGGGCCTGGCTGCCCCGCGACGAACCATGCGACCAAAACAAAAGCCACGATATTGCTTGTGTAAAGCAAACAAATGGTTTGGTTCCCCCTCCGTAGCCTAAATAAACTTCAACGCGGTTGCGTGGATTGGGGGTTTCCCTGGTTTTGTTTATTTTTTAAGGTGATTGGTTGCTATGTTTTTACCGTTTCGTCGCGCTAGCATAACATGCTATGGACCGGGACGACCACAACCACTACCACCACTACTACTACCACCGTAAACGGGCAATCGAACCACAAAATATCGTCGGGGGATAAAATGAGCCGTTTCCGGAGCTCGTTTGGGAAAAGATGGGCTGGCGAAGGTACGCGCACGCGTTCGCCGGACGTTTTTCCGCGTGTTCAGAGTTCGCGCGAGTTGGGAAAAGCTGTGTGCGTTTGTGTGTTTGCATTGCTAAACACCAGAATGAACGAAGCAATAGGATTACTTACGGCAATAACACCGGAACACTAACAGAATGTGATTAGTCTTAATGTGTGTACTTTCTTGCAAGGGTTTGTATCAGGGGAAACCCCATTTTTACACCGGAAAACTTTGTTTAATTGCGAATTTTCGGAAAGATGAAGTGTATAACAACAATCTTCATCTTCCAACACCGACCGAACAGTCGCTGAGAGGTTGGACCAATGTGTCACCTTTTGACAAGTGATGGATGGAGTGTGACAAATAAATGATGTTCAAAAAAACTTATTTTATTTCTTCTTTATTACTTCGAATAAGATGTTTTTGGCTGTCTGAATAAATGTTATGTTTGCAATAAAAATACATATGAAATATCTTTTGCATATTTGAAAAATAAAAGTCCTTTGAAGAAAACGGAAAAAAAACATTCCACCCGGATAATCGAGTGGCCGTTTTCTAATTTGACGTTTATTAAATTGCATCGCCCTGTACCGACCTTGCAGTGGTGCATGCTAATTTCTGCTGTGTTTCCTTTGTTATGATGCATAACAATTTGTGCTCCATATTCGTACGTTGTTTTGTGGTCCCTTAAACTTGTGAAGCACAATAATGGTGCATTCCTGAACTGATCCACGAACGCCCTCAACGTCCGATGTGGGACTGCGCAGTGATCGGTTGCCCGAACGGCAGGTACATCGCCCAGAAAAGTTTGACCCGTGTCTCCTTTCATGTGTTTCCGCATCCCGTGCGTGAAGCGAATCGCTTCCGACGATGGCTTACCATCATCAACAATCCGCGGCTGCTGCGAATGAACCCGATGAGCGTGTTCAAGAGTGTGCGAGTCTGTCGGCGACATTTTGGACCCGATTGTTTCAATGGCGAGTGTCGTAAGTTGCTACCGATCGCCGTGCCCTCGCTAAATCTGCCGGAGGTGAGGCCCGTAGCGTTGGTGCAGCCGATGGATGCGGTAGGCGATGAGCTGGAACGATTGTTGCGGGAAGAGCGCAGGCAGCAGCTGAAGCGGCACGGTGCAATCGAGACACCAATGTTCGACGATGAGACCAATGACTGTGGCAAGCGGTCAAAGATAGGCATTTCTTTGCTGTCGTCGGATGCGGAAGAAGCCGAATGCAGCACCGGTGACCGATTCATCGACAGGATTATTGAGTTCGATGTAAAGCAAGAGTATGACGATGCGTCGTTGGCTAGCGATTTAAGACTGTCGACAGTGTGCGATGCGGGTTACGGATTGTCCAGCTTCACCGGCATGGTTATGAGCCGATCAGCCGATCTGGACACGCTGAAACAGGTAGAGATACTGAACGAACCGCCCGAGACGTTGTTGAATGATTCGCCAGCATCGGAAGATGGATCGAATCACGTGCCGATCGAAAAGGGCTACGAGCAGCTGGTCCGAGAGTTCGCCAGTGAGGCTAGCAATGATGAGCAGGAGCAGCAAATCCAAAGAAACGCGCAGTGTATGAACCGACAGGACGACAAATCGCTGCCGTCGGAAGATGATTCTAGGAAGCGGAACAGTACCTCACGGTTTTCGAAAGGTATGTATGGGTTTAGAATACTTTTAGAACAAGTCATCTCACTACCCTCACTTTGCAATGCATTCTATCAAAACATCAATAAGCAGCATTACTCGAAATGATCTAATATAGGTTTGCCATGTGCGGCGCTTGTGTGACTTTATCTCTGCAATCAACTTTCCGTACAACACATTCCGAGTTTGCTGCACGCCCCCCAACCACTGTCTCGGTCCAAATTTAAAGAAACAAAAAAACGGTTGGAATTTGTGGCGACCGGTCATTTCTGTACCCTCTTTCATAGCCGATCACAGCGCAGGTTGGTTGGATATAGTGTTTAACTAGCTTTGTATAATTAAATTTAGTTTAAACTAAACTCGTTCTCGCGTGAAATCTTCAGGTGTTTGTGTTAACGATGAGGTACCTAGCTGTTATTTCTATATCTGGCATTTAAAACAAAATACACACAGAAAGCGCTTCAAAGGAAAAGCCTGGTTCTTAATGAAAATGTTTCAAAATTTAATGTTATTCAAGTACAGAAAATTTATGAAAGTACCACCCGAATAATTGGATGTGATTTATTTCAGTAGAATTTTAGTTTCATATGCTATATTTGACTAACGTGCTCACTGAATTGTATGTGTTAATATGGTGATTGGTTCTACTTTTTGTGTTACGAATCTAAAACACACTTAAACAACCTTCTGCTCAACGTTTTTAAAATATGCGGCCAAGTTCATGGCCGCTGGCAAAAACCAAACGAGCGAACGATCGATCCACCAAGGGAAACGCTTCAGTTTGTTTACATTCAACTGTCAAAATGTGCAACCGTTTCTTTAACGAAGCTACTGTCATAACCTACCATCTTGTTTGAACGAAGATGTCAGTCAGTTAACGAAACGTCAACGTCGCGGGGATGTGTAAATACATCTATCATCGTGAAACGAATTTAAACTCGATTGTGTGTAGAGGCAGCAGCTAATCGCTCTGCCGTAGCTTAAAATTACGCTCCAGCGCCCCAAACGCAGCTTGCAACACACTGGGCCACTGTTTGACACGAGCTTGCGTACGGAACTGCATCTCGTGCACCCCGGTGTGTGTGTGTGCAGAAGGATTCCCCATCCAAGGATCGCCGTGCGACAGAGAGTGTCGGTGTTGTGTGTGTGTGTGAGTGAGGAACGTTTTTTTGCTTCCTGATACGCGGCACTTGCCCTGCTGTTTGCAAATCGTGGAGAAAGTAGCGCCCGCAGGAGTGACGAGTGCGTATCAGTAACGCTAATCGCAACTAGAATCTGCAAATAAGAGTCTCCCATCACAAAGGACGGGAGGTGGAGCATCTTACAGTCTTGTGTGTTCACTGCTCACTGTAACTAAGGTGACCAAGCGATAGGTGGCGGCGGCTGTGACGACGACCAAGACCAGCTGAAAAGCCTCTCCCTTTCCGGACGCGCACGGAGCGGTGAAAAGTCCTGTGAAAGAAACGCAACGTCAGGGATTCCAGGAATACACGGGAAAAAGAGAACGACCAGAACCAGAATGTTGCCATGTAAGCGAGCAGAACCCATTCGTTTTCCAGGAGTGGTCATTTTCCTATTGTTTTAGTAACCATCATTTAGTAGCGTACTTGCCGGATCAAATCTCTTGTGTGCGTATGTGTGTTTGTTTGTTTGTGCGCGCTGGTTGCTATACGTTCTTCTTGTGAGTGGCTTTAACAATGTTTAATTATATAATACTCGTGTTGCTACTGGCTGTGGCCATATTTATGCGGTATAGTGCGTGTCCATTGGTGGTTCTGCTGCATTGCTTGCTATTTGCTGCTTTTTGTGACAAATCCGGGCGACAGTACGCGGCGGGGCACGCTTAAATGCTGCAATGCGGATTAAGCGAGGCTTGGTTCCCCAAAAAACCTTGTCCACCGGTTCAAGTGCCGCGACCGTGAAGCCACGCTGAGTAATATGATCTAATTAAAGTTTCTTTTTGGAAGCCTCAGTTTTGTACATGGATGGATTCATGGCCGAACCATGCGTACCAACATGCCGGACGAATGTGACAAACATTTGGACGCACGGAATTAAAGATCAACGTGGCACCCGTAAAAGATGTCCGATCGCAAATGGAGCTGTAGTGCCCCCCGTTGTGGTACTTATAAGCTACCAGGCTTTTCTTTGTGCAGCACGGGCTAAGCGGGATTCATCGTTCTCCGAAGTAAAAGAAAATTTCGCTTTCACTGACGATACCGTTGGCGCACGGCATATCTAGGTCAGCGCGCTAGCAGGCCACCCGACCGAAAGCGTAGAGAAAAGAGAACGAACGAAGCCGTCTGGGAAATGTGTGATGGCCACCGATGATGATGATGGGGTGGCGTGCCTGTGGTGGTGTATGTGTACGCACAACAAAATACACAAAAATGGAGAATAACATTTTGGGAAACTGAAGAAGAACTGAAACAAAGAACGCGATGCGCCATGGAATTCCATGTTTAATAAGCTGTGCAGCAATTGCGCGTACGTTTCTGTGGGTGCATGCGCGAGAACGGTTGTATTTGCGTGTGTGTCTGTGCGCGCGCGTGAGGTGCGTGAAAGGATAAACAACTTAAAGTAGGCAATGATGGTGTTGGTTTTTAAAAATAATTTTACAACCGTATACACGCGCTGGTTGTTTATTGATTGTCTGGTACAGCAGTTTGATGCAGGGATCACCGGGTGGCATATTTTGCAGAAATGTTCCCGATCTTCTTCCCGATAAGGTCCCACACAGATAGGTTCTTTGTTTGAAGCTATGAAAATATTTCCGTGCAAACACGGCAAGATTGGGTATCAAAGCTCATCCGGAGCGACTATCGGAGGGTGAGGTAAACCAGTCATCAATCCTGGTTGGATATGATTGCGCAAGTTGCCCTTTTCTCCTTATTGATTTACGAGGATTCCTTAGATCTTCTTCTGCTTCTTCTTATTTGGCCTATCGACCTCTTAGGTCATGTCTGCCATTTCTGGCCTACTAGACTTAATTTTGCCACGTAAATGGATAGTTAATCCTCACTACGGAGGATCGGTTTGGATGGGATTTAAACCCCGGTTCTGCCGGATGAAGACCGGCGTTGTTGTCGCCTCTACCAGAAGGCCGCCCAACTTGCCTGTAACGTCTATTAGTTGAAAATGTATTTACTTTGTCTAGCTTTTCCAACTCTCGATGGGCAACGTCGTTGTGTATCGTTTATTATAAATGTTTCAAATTAATTTGTCACGTTTTGCCATTTTCTACGACGATAAAAGCTTTCTTAGTACCAAAGCCACAACCTTTTTTGTTTACTGTCTAACATTAAAACGAATAATATAGCTTTTTGTATGTCTTCCAGAGGTTACTCGTGTTACAGAGGTGCCATCGTGTGTGCACGTGGTCATGGTTTATTTATCGTTAAACAATAGTAGACTTCCATTTCCAACGTTCGCTCTGCATGATGTTTAACCGATGCCACATCCGCAGACAGCGCTGTTTATCATTTTCCAGCGCTTTGTCCGTTGATTTCGTTCCTGGAGATTAGAGATTCAAGTGCAACGGGGGGCGGTTAGAAGAAAGACTAAGCGGTGGGAAAAGTACACCTTTACATAGTGATAAGCGCTGTAGGGACAGTTTTGTCGCGTCGCGCTGTACAATTTTGTATCACGATAGCACACTGGCGTGTGTGGAAAGTCGTTTAATATTTTTGCATCATTAAGCTGCTCGCTTAACGATCACGTCCAATTAACAAAACCCCTGTGTGTCATCGTTTCGAAGCTGATAGAGCGAAACCTGCAAACGCGCATTGAGTAATCCGTTGCTTCCCAAAAAGCGGCTTCACTTGATAGTTGATTTTTGTTTGATAATGGAACCGAGCGTTAGCACCCATGCACTAGCACTGACCTTGGTACAAGTTGGGCAATATTCTGAATCATTCGTATCAGCTGAGCCAAAAGCGCGTGTTTGCTTGACCACATCAAACCCGTGTCGATGGAGGAGGATCCGATGCCGATCGAGCGATCGAGTGGTGGAATCTTGTTGTAGATGATTGTGACTGTTCGTGCGTTACCATCTTATCAACAACAGGAAGACAATTCGACGATCCCCATCAAGGGGAGGCTGTAGATGTTACATGTTTTCCAAGCCTCGGTGTCCATGCACGTACCGTACATTAGAACAGTACAGGTTTGGCCGCCATGCTGTCATTAATACTGAAGATGTGCTGCCATCGGGGTAGACGCGATTTCATTTCGCGAGCAAGCTTGTAGCGCAATTCTGGTAATGCTTGATTCACCGTTTCTCTACTTGCAGCTCCACTCAACGAAGAGTTCTTCCAGAAGTGTCGTACCGACTTTTACGACTGCCCAAAGAATGTGCTCGCGCAGAACGTGTGCACCCGGATAGATCCGTTCGATGCGTGTTTGTCGCGTAAATCGCTAGAAAACACGCAGCACGTCTTCACGTACAAGGTGAGAGCGAGTGTGGTAGTGTTACGGATCGGTTCGACTGGCTAACTCCCGGCTCTGTTGTGTTGCAGATCGAGAACGAAGGCAAACCGCTGACGAACCAGAAAAGCTCCGGTCGGTGCTGGCTGTTTGCCGCGCTGAACTGCATTCGTATCCCCTTCATCAAGCAGTACAATCTGGACGAGTTCGAGTTCTCGCAGGCGTACCTGTTCTACTGGGACAAGATCGAGCGGGCCAACTACTTCCTGAACAATGTGGTCGATACGGCCAAGCGCGGTGAAGCGGTCGACGGTCGGCTGGTATCGTTTCTGCTGAACGATCCGACGTGCGACGGTGGCCAGTGGGACATGCTGGTGAACCTGATCAACAAGCACGGACTGATGCCGAAGAAATGCTTCCCGGAAAGCTACAGCTGCGAGGCGAGCACTCGGATGAATTCGGTCGTAAAGAGCAAGGTAAACCAATCGCTGTGTTTGTTTGCTTAGAGAAAAAAAAGGCCTTTTTAAAAGCATTGTTTTTCTTCTCTCGTCTTCTGCACTGTTGGTAGCTCCGTGAGTATGCAAAGGATCTGCGAAAGCTCATTAATATCGGGGCGTCGGACGAGGAGGTGAAGGAACGGATGAGGAAGCAGATGAACGAGGTGTACAACATCGTCGGCATCTGTCTGGGCATTCCGCCGGAAAAGTTCACCTGGGAGTACTATGACAAATCGAAGAAGTATTTGAACATCGGTCCGATCCGTCCGATCGATTTCTACGAGAAGTACGTGAAGCCTTACTTCAACGTTGACGATAAGGTGTGCCTGGTGACGGATCCGCGCTCGTCGAACCTGTACGGCCGCTCGTACACGGTCGACTGTCTCGGGAATGTGGTCGGTGGGCGGCCGGTGCTGTACAACAATCAACCGGTCGAGCTGCTGCTCGATTTGGTCACGAAAGCGCTCAAGTTCGGTGAACCGGTCTGGTTCGGGTGCGAGGTTAACAAGCGTTTCGCGGGCAAGCAAGGCATCGAGGATTTGGACGTGTAAGTGTTGGGGAAGGGGGTGGAAGAAGAAGAAGAAGAAGGAGGACCTCACTGTAATTGTCCCGTTTTGTTGTAGGCATGACTTCAAGCTGGTCTTTGGAGTAGACATTCAGACGACGATGGATAAGGCCGAACGGCTGCTGTACGGCGAGTCGATGATGACACACGCCATGGTGTTTACGGGAGTGTCAGTTGATGTGAGTATGGCTTTACGTTGCTATACGAGTCATTGAAGCATGGGAAACATCTCTCTTAATCTATTCGAATTGCAGCCAAACAGCCAAAAGCCGACCAAGTTCCGGGTGGAAAACTCGTGGGGCGAGGACCGTGGTGAGAAGGGTTACCTAATAATGACGGCCGAATGGTTCAAGGAGTTTGTGTTTGAGGTGGTCGTCGACCGCAGCATAGTGAGCCAGGACGTGCTGGACGTATTTGATCTCCCGCCAATAGTGCTGCCCGCCTGGGATCCCATGGGCACGCTGGCAAAGTAAGACGTGCGACGATTGTGTCGGTTGGATTGAGCTCGTTTTGTTCGCATCGCAGAGGGCAGAGGGCAGCAGCTGCAGGAACCTCTCTCGCGGTCCACCCAAGCTAGGAAATGACCGTTTGTTTACTATCAAATATTTTACACAACCGCAAAATCATACAACCGTCTAAAGTAATGTTGCAGCTTGTAGATATATATATGTGCACGCCCCGCAGAGGCGGTTATTGCTGCCGCTACTGCTGCTGCTGCTGCTACTGCTACCGTTTTGTCGCGACAACGGATGGTTTCGGGCCCTTTTTTGCACACATGGAGCATAGAACGCCCTCTCAATCCACTTAACACTCTCAACCCCTTTCCTTCATGGCCGCTCGTTGCGGTGATTGTGCTGGTGGGTGGGACAACCACGGCTACGTTGCGCCCGTTACATACAAAATCGAATTACTCTTGATATACACAATTAACCTTTAGGTATGTAGATTGAGCATACAAAATATCCGTTTGATGTGAGATTGATGCATGCGAACGCGCAAGGAAGAAGTGTGAATAATAACAAGAATTATAACTTTTTTATAATGAAAAAAAAGGAGAAATAGAATTTGCAATATATTTCAAACACTCTCTCTTTCTCTCTATTCGTAACCGGGTGTGTGTAGCACACGATTTGTTTGTGTATTTTGTTTACTAGCATTTTGGTCCATCAGCGTCCTTCACTAGGCTGTTCACTTTTCGGGTGTGTGTCTTTCTCTGGTGGATACCGTACTCGTACCGCAGCTTCGACCATATGCCTTGGCACATCTTCAGCAGCCGTGTTTCCGGTACCGTTTGCTTCCGCTCGTTCCGGTACACGTGCCGCACGATGTGTCCGGCGGCCGCAAATTGTGCCTTCTGTATGAGCGATATGGCAAGGTACAGCTGACACCGGGCGACGAGCGATGGATCGCCCAGCCGGAAGGCGAGCTCCATTTGGTGCATCGAAATTTTACCCGCCGTATCGGCACAGGCCGGTTGATAATTGCCGAGGGCGGAGAAGGCACCGCCGAGCGTCGACAGCCAGGCCATCAGTTCGGTAAGTTCCACCAATTCCCATATCATGCGGACGGCACGTTCACCCCTGCAAAATCGATTGGAAGGTGGTTAGAGCCAGAACTAGCAACATTGAGTGAAAATTGTACCAACAAAACCAGGCCTTACCAATGGTAATCTAAGTGCTCTTTGGCGGGAGGAACAAGTTTTATGATGAGCGCTGTGGATGGATCCCCACCGTTGGCCAGTACATTTGCCATCTTAAGCCGATAACGGGGAAAGCATCGTAAGTTGAGCAAAAAATCTACTAACTGGACCGGTTCGGTTGTGATGCACGACGGAATGGTTTCGGGCTGGGTGCGTTGCTTTCGTATCCGGATGGATGCTTTCTGAATATTGCATTTCTCTACGCATCCAAAGTAATCACAAATGTAGAAAAATATCTTTGCCATTCAAACGATTCTGGCGTATTATTGAACGGGGAACGATGAACGTAAATTTAGCCGCATCAGAGTTTGTTTTTGTTATTATCTATGTGATTGACGTGCGTGACGTTTAGGGTGGATGGTTGAAGCATTGAAACTACTGTCCCAAGCAACATTCGGTTTCGCTCGGTTCGGAAGAACATAGAGGGCGCTCGGTATCTAAGCTCGGTTTTTGAAATTGTCGTTATTTGGGTTACATTACATAAAAAAATCAAAAGCGAAGAGTTTTGCCATATTTTAATTAACTGCATATCGTTTCTATATAGGAATATTGATTAATGCAGCAAATTACTGCGATCTCTCAAACGAATGACGCAAGCAATTAGGGGGGCACCGTAAATGTTCACCTGGTTAGGCCAATCAGTTATCAATGTTGCTAGCAAATCATCTCTTTTTTCATCTGCGTAAAACAAACAAACAAATACACAATTAGCGTTTTTTTCCTTCCTTACTTTATTTATCCGTGAGCTATATATGTGCTCAGCACGCTGAAATCGTATTAATAAATATCGGTACAAAAGTAGAGCTCTCCCAGCCTTCCGAGCAGAAGGTCATGTGTAGAAGGGGATTTCGGCTGTTGGAGACCTAACCGCCAACAAGGTGCTGTGCTGAGTGGTTCTTAAGCGTAAATGAATTGTTTTGCACACCATACTGCAATTCAACTCTTTTGATTAGGGGAAGTTGATCCAAAAAGAGAGGGGGTAGTGCTTAATAAAATAAAAGTATTTAGCAGAAAAATAACTCCTTCATAACCAAGTTCCATCTGAACCCGGTCAGCGTTCAGAAAACGGATACCAGCTGTCCGTCACAGCACGGCAACGGAAAGATGAATACGCACACAAATGGTTAACCTAGCCACACTAACCTTTACTGCAACCCGCATTACAGCTGATCGGTTATTCCCTAGGTCCCCCCCTAAAACCTAACCTAAAGCAAAACCCCTTAACGCATCCCATTATGTTTTATGAACCGGTTCGATCAACATCTATCGCATCCAGCCGACGTCCCAACCGAGATGGCTCCGATCGGTCTCTCGCTTGTGCTGGGTCCGAGCCCTTGGACCCTGCAGAGCGGTTGGCCCTGGATCGGATCGGAGCGGTCCCGAGCGAGCACTGTTCGATGACCTGGACAGCCGATTTGCCGTGATTGGGGGTCGTCTGTTTTTGGTCGGACATGCATTTCCAACGATCAGAAAAGGGTGTTCATTAGCGCAGTAGGTAGTACAGCTGGAGCAATATCAGGCCGACGATGAGAAACAGGGTTGTGTTCACGATCAGCTCCTTCTTGCGCATCGCTTGGCGGGCTCGCTTCACGTTGTTTAGGTCCTCCTTGAAGAAGTATTTCTTCAGCCCGGGCACGGCAACCTCGAAATACAGACGCCAGCTGTAGTTCCGGTTGTCGCACGGGTACTGCTGGTGGTCTACTGGGCTCATGCTGTCGATAGAAGAGAGAGAGAGAGAGAGAGAGAGAGAGAGAGAGAGAGAGAGTGAGTGGACAGTTAAGAGAAGAGGTTAAATCATTGCAAAATTCGCTGACAACTGCAGTCGCCCGGGAGCAACTACTACTAATTGGGAAGCATTGCTTATCGGTCACGTCTTGAGCTTTCGACCACTAATTAATCGTGTGGGTCATTATGCGAGCTTTGGGGAGGGAGTCGAACAAAAAATAAATCTATTGCCCAAATGACGATAACGGCGATAGAGCAGAGGACTCGTATCAGTTGCCTCAACCAGCTGCTGTTTTTGCTTTGGCCCACTAAAAGGCGATGAGTATGAGGTAAAAGCAATTTGGGTTAAAAATTGTTGCCGCCATTAACCATCGACGGGGAACTCATTAGGAGCGTTGGAATGTATAATAAACAAACAAAACGCGCGCGGTTCACGGCGGCACGCAAAAAGCCCATCCAAATGTGAGGATCGTTTTTGCTATCGTTTCCGAAAAAAAAACTGTCATTTTAAAACTTTAGCTACTTTTGACCAGCTTTATGGGAGGCTTTTTTGTGTGTGTGTCTGGATGCCTAATCCTTCATTTATATTACCACTGCTGACCTACCACTGACTGACGCGTGTGTGCCCGTTGGCTAGGTTTCATTACACTGCCGACTTTAATGTGCGGCCATTGCGCTAAAGCAGGTCGTTAGCATGGAGAGTGACAGCGATGGAATACCCTGCCCAGTTACTTACGCCAGATACAGGTCCTTCATATTCTGGTTGTCGAAGAAGTACGTGGTGTTGGAGAACTTCTTCACCGTGGCAACGACCTTATCGATCTTCATGTACGTATCGACTAGACGGGGTTTCTCGCCGCGGAACTTCAGGGCCATGTCCATGATGTAGCCGGGCAGATAGTGCAGCACCAGCGAGTACAGCCGGAACATGAGCTCGTTGCTCGAGGCGAAGGTGATCGGTCGGTAGATGCCCGTCAGCAGCGGATGCTTCCTGCACGCCTTCTCACACTCGCGTCTTCGTTCGTCTGTCGGACAAAAGGGATTCGTGAATTGAAACCGTTCGTGACACAACACTTCTTGGGGGGGCAAAACACTTACCGAACGTTAGTGGATTGTCGGTCGAGCTAACGCAGTTGTACACCAGCAGTTCCGGTTCCTGAGCTCTAAAAGAATTGGTAAACCGCACTGTTATTACACCCGAAACACTGCGGCACTCACGCAGAAGCGAAGTAGCCCATACCTCTCGCTGTAAGTCTTCCATCCGACGGCAATGATTGCGTTCGAGACGTAGTCCACCGGCACGGTATCGATCGTTACCTCCGGATCGATGTGGCTCGTCCGGATAAGGCCGTAGTACCAGCCGATGAAGGTGCCATTGGTGCCGTAGATCGAGTCGCACCAGCCGGGTATCGGTTCGTTCAGGCTGGCCATCACGCAGGACGGGCGGACGATGGCGACCGGGAAGTGTTGCCGATACTCGAGCGTCAGCGCTTCGGCGAGCGCCTTCGTGAAGGTGTACGTGTTGGGCCATTTGAGCGAATACTTGATCACGTCCTGTATCAGCTTCTCGTCGTCGAGATTGGCCAGGATCTTTTCCGGGTTCCAGTCGATCGGGTACACCCGCTCCTGGATGTGTTCGTCGTAGCTGTTTGAGTATGCCGTTGACACGTACACGAAACTCTGCAATACAGAGCAGTTGCAATCATGTTGCAAGTATGGCCGACGGGGAGCACTCCCTGGTACGTACCTGTAGATTTTTGGACTGACGCCCTATCTCTAGCGCGGTGCGCGTGCCAGCCAGATTGATCGTGAGTGCTTTGATCATCTCCTCGTCAAACTTTACCGTGGCCGCAATGTGCAGGATCACGTTGGTGTGCTCCTTCAGATAGTCCAAGCTTTCCGGGCACAGGTCAAAGTTGGGCTTCTCGAGATCGCCCTCGATCACGCGAATCCGGTCCTGGTAGTTGGGATTCTTTTTGGCCAAACGTTCAAATATCTGGAAGCCAAGAGGTAGTGGCACGGGTTAGGTTCTAAGTCGATGCTGTGCAGGTCTATCCCTTTCTAATTTCTACAGTCCAACCGACGTTACCCAATGGCTGACATCTGACATCTGCAGACTTGATTGCACAATTAGTGTCCGGACGATGCTTGCCAGCTTTTCAAAGTTCATGGATAAGGTAGCCTCCCCAAACCTCCAAAATCAAATGGCTGCCAAAGCGCACAAACACACACACATAAGAGCCGTTTGATGGAGGTCTCTCGCATTCGAAGCTCTTCGCCAAAGGTCTCACGGGCTGAGAGTGTGTGAAGGCCCACGGCGAAGGGAAATTACTTTCCGTTTCAATAATTAGAAGCCGATCGGAGGTGATCGCGTCACCTCGCGTCATGTATTAGCTTGGTTAGCGAGAATGACTAGCCGTTGACTTTGCCAGGAGGCCCTTACTTCCAATTCGGTGAACGCTTGCCTATGTTATCAATCCTGGCCTGATCGATCAAACTTTTTAGTTGATGTGTTTATCAAAGTGTGGTTTGATCGCTTCGGGCACTTGATTTGAGCTTTTACGTCGTGTGGCATCATAGGTTCAAAGATTGGGGCTCCCGATTTGGGTCCTAATAATTCGTCGTTTATCGTTTAATGGAGAGCAAAATTGGATGCACAGGCAACCATTAATCATGGGCCCCTATTACTGTGAGCTATTATGGAAAGCTGCTGCTAGCGTTCACACCATTCTGTTTAAAATTGTGTTAAAAATCGTTATCTTGTTGGCAGCACCTTTTCAAATGCCCGGTGAAACATGTCTATTTTGTCCCAACAAGTTTGATAAAGTTGCCTTGGACTTTCGGACCCGATGAAAAGCGGGCGGAGATTTCTTCGAACAGCTAGCTAGTCGCACAGATGCACTGAATTACATTCGCAATCGCGCTCGCCCAATAAAAAAAGGCAACATTTGATTGCCCCCGTGCTTAATTGCTATCGTTCAATCAGCTTTGATTTGATTTTTGCACCACCATTTTCGTCGAATTTTGGTGTCTCTCGGTGCTCGGTTTGGTTAGCTAAGTGAGGCAATTAATAAATCTGTCTAACACGGGTCCATGTTAAGCTGGGTGCCCTTTGGCCACTAAAACCCTTTACGATCGTCGCGTCATTCTCTGAGCAGGAGAGAGAATTTTCGCCCCTCAAAACTTGTCCAGGGGAGGGGAAAAAGCGTGGCCTGCCCCGTTTCGACACAGGCCCATGACATAACGCTCTCCTAATGGATATCCATTAAAAATTGTCCGCCTAACCGGGCAGCGGGAACCCATTTGTCCTCATTTTGCACTGTCGGCCAACCAATTTTCACCGATCGAACGAGTCCCCGTTCGTAGTGACACATGCGCTCGACGACGGTTTGTTTACTCTGCTCGCCGTTCTGGTAAGTCCTGATAACTAGTTTTGGGCGGGGGGGCCTAACTTTGGGTGGCTAATTCGTCCAACAAGACTTCACAATTAAGGTCAGCGGTGGTCGCAAGCGAAAGCGATCGTGTGCCACATTTCTGACGACTGAAAAACAACTTCGCGCATGCTTTGTGAGGTGTGGTTTGAAATTTGAATTTGACAGATTCCGGTACTACGGTCACGCTACTCTAGCCCACCACGCTCCTCCGCTGTTGTATCCGGATGTGGGGTAGAAGTGGCGTAACGATCCCGAGCAGAGGGGAATGGATAGTTGTCGCGCACGACAAACATCCGACACGATAACGGATGAAAGGGTCATCGCTTAACGACGAAACTTCATGTATCAGTCTTATATAATGACGCCACGGCACACGAATGCGCACTGGAAGATTTTTTTCTTGTTTTACGCTGCCCCGTCTCGGTTACCAGATTACGAGATTCAGGTGCAGAAGAAAGCGCACTGTTTTCCATTCGGTTTCCACGGCTCACTGCACGCCGTTGCATCGTGGTGATATCAGTGCAGCCGGGCGTTGGACATCCAATTTGGCCAATGAAGTAACGATCAGTTCTACGTCTTCCAAGAGTTTTGTTACTTCAAAGAGGCCCCGGTAGGCTCGTCAGCGAAGCAGTTCTTCCCCTTCTCGCCAACAACTGTATTTTGATGAGCTCAACAATAATAGCAGGACATTAGGCGCAATCCCAGCCACGGCGATTAACACCAACCGAACTGACCGAAACCGAAAAGCAAGCAAGGGAACAAGAAGGTCAATCCGAAAGTATCACCCGGACGGTGAAACTGTGAACACGAGTTTGGGAGGAAAACAAAACTGGTTTTATCCGTTAGGCCTACGAAAACCCCCTCCCAACGAGCGCGCCGTGGAGAGATTAGAGGTTAGCTAATATGATTGATTTTGAGAAATGTTTGGCTGGCGTCACTCCTAGCAGTAGCGATTGGCTTGTGGTGAAGCAGGGGTCGATTAACCAAAAACAAAAAAAGGCAGCTTCTCCTAGCTGCGAGGCGTCATAAAACTGAACTTTGACACTGGCTGCATGCATGTTTTAGTATGTGCATACTTAAAGCAGGGGCAATATTTATGGAGGTGAACTTTGGTCGGATCGGATGCTGCATCGATAATTTATTTGATCCTCCCCGGCTCGCAAGATGAACCCTTCAGGGCAGGGGAAACATCTTGCGACAGTGGTCCACCTTTGGTCCACCCTGGTCGAACCGTGTGGGCCAAGCGCGTTTGCATATGCACATTATCAAAAAACCCCTAGCGTACTGTGTCCTTATGCTTCAAGATGACTCAAATAGCTCATTCGTATCATTGGGGAGCTTCGTTGCATGCGTTTAGACATCAGATATCCGGACTCGAAGACGCCATCTTATCGGTGAGAATTACGGTGAGTCGATCGTAAACTCGCCTGCCCCGGTCGATGCCTGACCAGTTTCACTTTGTGAACTCCTTATCTTACTGATGATAGAGCATTCACTCAGCAACTACTCCAATTTCTGTTCCTACCACTGCGGATCACTGACCTGGTGACGATTTGTAGTATTAGCGTAAATGTCGGCTACTGAACAGTGGCCGACACCTTCGATAAGTTATGGGTGTTTAAACACCACATTATGGTAATTATTCTAAGCAAAAAAAAAAAACAGAAGAGAAACAGGCTATAAAACGGTATCTGCCATCGACTATTCATAAGGGTAGCAGCGGTACAACTCATTCATTCATGCTGCTCAACTTCAAAGTTAGCACAACTCACTTAACGAAACCGATGCAAATCGTAAATGTTATGCAAGAATCGCACTGCGACACAGGATATCTTGTCTAGTCTTTTGCTCGCATTTGATTGTGGGACAGTAAGGCACCCATTTTAAATGAACGATTAGTCCTAATGAATGTGTATCCATGAATGGGACATCTGTGTTTAGCACAACTTAATTTGTGCTTACCGATTAAGCATTGGTTTGAGTTCGGGGCGAGGCAATGTCGCGTGCCTCTCGATCGATCGACCGATCGAGTCTTTTCCGGACTCCTTGTTGTTTGTTGTGGTTTGCTTGATATGCTTCAAACTTTCATCTGCAAATTTTGTCGAATAAAACTAATTAATGCAAATTCATTCGATAGGATGGGAGTGTGCTCTAGCAGTCGAAAGTCGGCTGCAAAAGGTGGATGCACCCCTTGTCTACTCCTTTCTCATCAACCTTGGATGTCTTGACTATGTTTTCGATCGTAAAATTTGCGCCAAAGCCCGACAGTAGTAGATCAGCTGCTGCGTCCGACAGCATCTTCGGTCCGGATGAACCGGTCTCGCGCCCCAACGAAAGTAAAAACTTCCGCAAAAACCCCTATGGCTTTTAGGGGTTTGGTTTGCTGCATTCTGGCGAACCTGTTCTCGTCTCGATTATGCAAATCCGAGGATCTTTAGTGATTTATCTGGTGGCTCGAGGGGCTCTGGTCAAGCAAACGAGTGTTCTGGCTGTGGAAAATGAGCTTGAGGTTGTGCTCTCTCGAATAATTAGAAACGGAGAACCGTATTACGAACTGGTTAGATCATTAGCGTGATGTTGCTCTGCTGGATCGAAACGGAAACTTCCGATACGCTACAATACTGCGCAATCTACGCCATCGTTTGTGGATGTGTTAAAGAAATAAATTCTTGGACCCCCACTCCAGTGCTGCCATTCGATATTCGCTATCAAACAATTACGTGTGTGCGATGCAATTAACATTCTGTCACTGTCACCGTCCGGTGCGCAATCAAAGGTACGATCAGTCCAAACAGAAACAAAGTCGTACGGCCATGTTTGTGTGTGTGTGTGTGCGTGTCATATGCCCAAGGGGGAAGCGACACATCAAGGTTTTTCTCCTTCGGAATTATGGAGCAGCCAAGTAATGCTGCTTAGGCCATCGGATTCGTTGCCGACGAGACGACTGCACAAGACTTTTGCATTATAAATTCCAGCAGAATACATTAATTAGCTTCCTTGATCTTACTCATCACCAGCAGAACACGTGGTAATTACAGAGTGGACCCATACACATACAAGACCAGCTCGTAATGGAGTTCCCAAAACTCAACCAATGTCGATGTCACGAACGGGGCTCGCTCGTACGACTCATTTCCGGCCGCAGCTCAGGTGACCATCACCGATTCCATCTCCAAAACTTTCGGTCCAGTCAAGGCGAGTGGGCGATTCTGGGCCGCCTTCTCGCCGTGTTTGGGCGACCAGTGACCTACTGCTAACGGGCAAAAAACGGAAGGTTTCACCCTGTAAGATCGTGAGAGGTTGCTGCTACTGGCCATAAGAATCAATCAATATTTTGGAAAACCTGATCAGAGGACGAGGCAACCGAGATTTGGCTGAAGCATCGTTTCAAGGGACAATTTAGGGCTGTTAAGTATACATCTGACTAATTAATTCTTTTGGGGCCTCACACAATTTATCATCCTTGTACGACGTCTCCCACTAGCTCTGATGACCCTTTAACATCTGTTTTGTGTGGCACCAACTCGCGATCTGTCTCATCGATCAACATCGATCATTCATTCGTGTTCCTGCTGTGGAGCCTTTGTCCAACTGTTGTACTCTACCGGACGCTGAGGCCCAAAAACTTTGAGACATCTCACTTTCTCTCTCTCTCTTTCTCTCTTGTTGTAAGCTGAAAGCTCGTTTTCCGGATTGTTGCTTCACGTGTACGCCCGTAGAAGCCAAAGGAACGTTTGAACCGCGATTGCTTAATACCCGGCACGACCCGCTTCATACACCGGCCAAACGTAATCGGTGAACTGACCAAATTGATTTGATAGTCACGACTACTTTCGATGGGGTTTGGCCGCTAGTTTTCGCTTTTCGAGTTTTGATTGATTGGCGAACGAATCAGCATCACCGCCAAGGCTCGGGCTAGACCCGGGCAACCGTGGGTCGAGCTGCAAAGCGGGGGGCTAAACATTTATATGTGCATTAAAACAGGTATAAAGTGAAAAAAAAGGTGATGAAAGGAGTCTGAGTGCGAAATTGGTCGAGCCTTATTAGCCGGGTAGAGCTTGCGGTCGATTTAGCAAACGGAGCCTGTTGATTTATGACAGTCGTACAAACTCGACCAAAGTTGCCACCGTTGCAGATGGTCAGTGTTACATATCGCCGAGGGAGCATTCGGATCACTCGTGGTACTTTGAAGATCGGCAAGCAACACAACCGGGGCACATTTTTGCGCGAGAATAGCGCGCCAAGTGCTTAAGTGCAACCGAAAGGGGTCGCAGCGCGGCTAGTGGGACAACTTTTCAAACCACCTGGTTTGCTGGCATCTCGATCTCCCTTAGGGGCAGAGAAAAAACCTTGGCAGTTTTGATCTGCACGCTGGTGGTAGAGGACAAAATCTTAGTACGAGTGGTGCTTGCTTGCTCCAAAATACGATGACAGTGATGACACTCGCGTGGCACACGTAGCCTGACAAACACCGGTAGCCAAACTGCAGTGTAGTAAAGGGAATGTTTTATTGCCACACGTTAATTGCGCGGTGCGAGCGCAACTGCTGGCTGAAAAAATCAATATAAGTGCTCGATTTGAACGAGCCATAAATATTAGCAATCGTTTAAATGGTCGACGGCGGTCGTGGCTTGAAACGGTCGCTTACGCCCGGGCGCTTTATTGCCTGCCAGTGCGCATTGTTTGTAAACACTTTTATTGAACGAGAGTGCAGAGAGAACGGTCGGCAAGGCTGTGGTGTATCGGTATCCATGACAACAACCGGGGTGGTATTACACTGCTGGTGAGAAGTTGTAACGTTGTGTAAATATGTAAAGTCAACTAGGAATTTACAAATTTTTAGTTTTCCCACAATCTGTCCGTATGTGATCGATTAAGCACGCACCAGGATCGTTAGTCCACACGCAACTTATATGCGAAAATAAGACACAGAAAGAGATTCATCCTCAGCGATCGTTTGATCGACAGATGAAGAAACTCACACCAGGCTACTCGGCTCGTCTCATTTAATCGTCATTATTTGTGTGAGATTTGTTTTCCACGATAAACGAAAACTCGCGCATTGTTTATGCAATCCACTTCCACTCAAAAACAATCAAAAGGTAAACAAAAGATTTCAACGGCCGATAAGTGACGAACCCTTGCGGTTTTGCGGGATGGTTGGGGCGTAACGGTCTAATCGCAGAACATTCTCGGGAAATGATGAAATCTGAGCGTTAGAATGGTGAATATATTGGAAAGGTGTTGGAAAAACCTGACAGCTCTCAGCTGTGTTCAGGCATCAGGGGCGACGGGTTTGCTCGCATGCCACTGGTCGTTCGTGTCTTCGATTGCAATCGCCTTTTTCTATATTTCCTCTCTCAGACTGGAGGTGCTGGAGGAGCCCACCTTCATACTCGAGACGAGTGTGCTCGAGTGTCTAGAGCGGTACAGATCGATCTCATCCGATTACTGAAGGGAAGGAACGCGCATTGATCTAGCTGATGGCGCCAAATAGTTATGGGGGGGAAAAAACCCTCCATCATGCTCACTAGAACTAGAGCGACTGTGCTGACGACCTCAATGCGAGCTACAGAATAGGAATCTTACTCTGGCCGCAAAAGGGTGGCCGGCTTGACAAGACCTTGCACCGGCACCGTCTTGACCCAGTGATCTCGGGTCGAACGGTGCGTAACGGCGACGAATGATAAATGTGAGCAATCTCAGGGTTAAACGATGCGATGATAAATCACACAATGATCACTCCAAATCGCCGCACACGACTAGTAGTCAGCACCCAAGTTGTTCGAAGTTTTCGGTTTTTGCATACTACAACGGGTCCAACTTGATGTCTACTACTCCCCCAACTGTTTGACCTCGACCGGAGCAATCGCTGTGGCAATCGCGGCCGAAACTACGCCGCATTACGCTCAACTGTTTGCCTAGTGCGCAACCGACCAGCTGTGTGGTCCAACTGTCCTACTATTTATGCGCAAAGGATCGCCGCTTCATCCCGTCTGTTGACCACATGTGGACCAGAGTGCTTTTGTGCTTTGCGATACTTTTGCGCCATCTTCCCGCGAACGCTTATGCTGCGTGCGGGTAGTCACTTTTGTCCCGTTGCTACAGCACATATCGGCATGCAGCAGCATGATGATCATCACCGGCGATGGAAAAGTCGCAGCCTGCTGCATAATCAATAATTGTGTAACACGTGTTAATTGTTTCGCGCCTACTTTTCGCTTTCCGTTCCGTTGGTGCTCTTTGCGGTCGGGGAAGCTGGACGATACGGAGCCGCTACGAAGGTGAAGGGGATGCAGAGTACTCTAACATTGACTTTGCGGAGCAGGGGGGAAGGAGAGGGGGTGGGGGGGGGGGGGGTAGCGGAAAAGGGTTGACAGACATCCCGCCGAAAACAACGACCAAAAAAACGAAACGAAACTGTGTTGCCGATCGAAAATTGTGCCAGCGTAGAGAAAGTGTTTGCACGTTCGGCTCTAATGAGGTCGTGTTTATACTGTCGTGCTCGAGCTTTTGACTCATGTGTCCGGTGTTTTGGGTAAAAGTGTTTAACGACCTTACGAAGGGGGGAGGTGTAATTGCCAAGTGAACAGCCCCAGTTAAGAAGAAAAACTTTAGTTTAACGGAAGTAGCAGCAGCAGCAGCGGCAGTGTGCGATTATGAATATGGAAGACTGGCCGATTCCGAGCGGTTAATCCATTATGGATGAAGCTTATGATTGGTGGTGGTGGTGGCAGTTTTTTGCTAGCTATTTTAGCTAATTATTTTTTGGCCAGAGCTACACCGTATCCTTGACCAAGCCATGTCACTGTGAGTCTCGATGCTCGATATTCGCTCTTATCACTTTCCTTAGCGATTTTTGAAAGGGAGATCGCCGAGAGTTACTTCAAACTATCTAGGCGTAGGAGATCTGCGAGGTATCGTTCGATACCCACGAATTAACTCCAGTAGGTTCTGTAGCTCGCTGCTAAAGTTACCGAAGTTACCTAAAGCCACAAAATCTCGATTCGTCCCACCACCACCAATGTCCCGCCCTCGGGGAGTTTAGTCTTCTTGCACGGCTCAAAACTATCGCCCATAATAAAAAGGGCTTTCGCAAGCGGATCGACCCCTAATCTGACTATACGACTATGACTTGCCGCCCGCCGTACTCTGCCTTGATGCACACACAAATACAGCCGCCATTTCAAATGCAATCGGCGTTTCGGGTTACGGCAGCGAAGTCACGCCTTGCGCAACGCCCAAAATGGATCTCGTAGGCTGATTTGATTGAAAGCCCTTTTGGATGCGATCTCGGGAACAGATCGGTATGGTATGCTCTATTGAACGGTCCACGACTAACGCTACTCACCGGCGATGCGCATAGTGTCTTGATGCGCTGCTCTGGCAGTGTGTTCTTTTTCTCGCGCACCATCAAAATCACTTCCTTCACTTCGCACGTTCTGTTCGGGAGACCACGGTGCAGATGTGTGCGGGGGGCGGTTGTAAAAAAGGGAAACGAAACAGTGATCAGTAACAAGAACCACAACGAACACGTTGGGGCGGAGGGTTCGCTCTTACCGAAGCAGCTTTTCCACCACGATCTTCCCGATGAACCCAGTGCCACCGGTCAGGAACACTACCTTGTCGCGATAGAACTCACTTATGCTGGACATGATTGTGCCTTTTTTGTTGTTGTATCGTTCAATAAGCAAATCGCTTAGGGATACTAGATCAAAATCACTCACTCGCTAGTGGCTAGACTAGTCGGTTCACACTACAACAGCTGCCCGATTGGCTGTGATCACCAGCAGCTAAAGGCCCAGCTCCTGATGCCTTAATGTTCCACCAACATTCAGCCAAACCAATACCGTTTTTTCCGACAACAAAAACCAAACCCTCAGAACTTGCCGTTAGCACTGCACCACTCAACAACGTTTCGCGTATCCGATTCGTTTCTTTCCTGCTTGTTTGGCGGAGCTGATCCGAGCACCTGTTCAGTCCGACCGCTGGCAATGATCTGACGGGTACGGGTGTCCCAAATCGACCGTGCGCACCTAATGCCGCGCGATCGCCGAGTAGAAGTCGCACCGAACACCGACGCTACCTTTATTCGTGGGAAATGACGTCCGGCGGCCTTCCACTCGCAGTGCGAGCATTAGCTGGGGAGTCCGACTTCTCGCGCGGTGTTGAATCTCTGCCGTTTGGATGGCGATCGGGCTTTTTTTTATTTTGGTGTGTGTGCGTGTATGTAGCTGTGACGAGTTGTCGTGATACGTACATCATTTGGACGAATGTTGTACGGTATGTGTTTATGAACAAAGAAAGAGTAGCAGTGGGACGATAGGAGATACGTGGTGAAGGTTAGGATTTTCGGGGAGGCTTTTTTTTTTGCTGGTACATGCGAATCGTATGACCTGACGTGGTACTACTTATAGTTGTGTCATCAAGGTGTCCCCAAAAGCTGAGCCGAAATTGGTTCTCACAGTCCAAGCTACTTAGGAGTGATCTACTTAGGATCAATTTGGCATGCTCCCCTACTAACTGTACTGTGAAGGCCCAGCGAGGTAGTCTCATGTGGCATCAATCGACTTTAACTTCAATTTGGGCTATCAGTCTCGAAAGAGCCTTTTAATGTTGTGGGTAACAGCTTGCTTTTTATTTACAACTCTTTCCTTTATTTTATGAAGCGTCAAAACAAACAACCGAGCGTCGTCGGTTCAAGTCTGCAACAGGAAGCAACTTTTAAAGCTCCGTACTCAGAAACCGGGAGTTGTATGTGTTGTTGCACGCTAAATGTTATTGTTTATCAAACCCGGCTCTCCCCAATTGTTTTTCCGCTTCCGCTTTTCCTTTTGGGCGTGCTTGCCTGCTACTAGGTCGATCGGTGCTTCGAGGTTACACGATTCGAACAATTTTAGAGCTGCATTCGTTTAGCACGGCAACACGCTCTTGTCGCCCGACTGTTTTAAACACACTTGCAATTGGTCTACCATCCAACAAGGAAAAGAGATCAGAAAAAAACGATGCCAACAATAAGTTTATTGCCAATTGGGCCCTGTTGAGTCACTCGCCGGCTACCGGCCGTCGACGTTGGCCTCCCCGGGGTTACGGTAACGCTTTATGATAGTGGCGTAGTTGAGCCGCAAAGCTGGCCGGTTGCAACAGGTTTGCGGATTCGTGCTTTTCCTGGCCCGAAAATTTTCCACCGAATCCACCAGAGCACAACGGGTAAGTCACAATTACTCTTGGCCGAAAACCCGGGGGGGGAAAAAATTGGTGGATGAAATGTACAGAATATGGGTTTACATTTAAAAAGCTGGTTGACTGGCCTCTCTGTCTCTCTCTCTCACTCTCTCTCTCTCTCTCTCTCGTTTTCGTTCGCACATCTTCAGATTCATAGGGTCAGCCCTAGCATACTGATGGAGAAAATTCGTATCGCATTTTCTTCGTGCGTGAACTCGGAGCGCTTACCTAACAGCACCCCCAGCGAAATGGCGAAATTCGTTGGTTTTATGGAAGGATTGTTTTTTTCCGATATGGTAATGAGCTAATTATAGGACCACGGTTGAGTGAAAATTTGGCCGTTTTTTCCCCTCGACAGCGGCGATCACTATTTCGTGAATCCATGCAACAAAACAATTTTTTGTCGAGAACCTATCAGCCCGTATCATCAAAACTCTCAACGAACTCCCGTCTTTGGAACGGTTGGACGCGTTCTTTCGATCTTCACTTCATTAAGCATGCAGACAGTACAGTAAATAATGATCGGTTATCGATATTTTTGCTCAAATAACTAGCAGCAGCAAAAAAAAAGAAGCAAAATGATCGTACTAAGCAAATAATTTGCATCAATAACATAGATCATCATCACTGTCAATCCGAAGACGGAATTGAAACCGAAATATTCGAAAGTCATTGTGTGATGAAGTTCTTGACGGGAGCTGTACTTCGTGCGTACAGGGAACGCGCACCTGTAGTAGTGCTGGCGAACTGTTGCTGCCAGTTCAATGTACACTGACGCCATTTGTCGTGTGCGTCGCGTCTTCGCAGTGCGCCGATGCATACCAAATAGTTCCATTACAAGAGCGAACAGCCAAACTCGTAGTGCTTGGTCGGAGCAGTGTGGGTCATAATTATAGGATCACTTGTGCCAAACGAATCGACGACTTGTTAGGAGCCCGCCCTTAACCTTGAAGCCAGGGGGGGCTGAATTCTAGCTCTGCAACAGAAAAGCTTCCAGTATGCGTTTTGCATGGCGCTCTGATACTTTCGTTTAGCACAACGTCATCGTTCCTGATGAGTAGGGTATCCTGTAATTTCGCTTCCAAGTAGTAAAGGCGCAGTTGAGGAAGCGGGCGATGGTAATTAGCATTGCCTAATGTTATCCAGCAACAATGCAATGCGTTAATAACCTTCCGGAAGGTCGTTTTCTGGGTGGTAGGAGTAGCTAGACAAACACGATCGTTCGATCGACTCGACTCGCCCCCGATTCCCCCCCCCCCCTCCCGAATAGGGTCCCCGTCTTGGAGTTCAGGCTGTCCAGGAGCACTCAGGTGAGGAAGCTATATGTACTGGAGCGAAAAACACGGTACGCGCTGGTGACGCACTGTTGGTTCATTTTCGGTCGCCTGTGATCAAAAAAGCAGCCCCATCGGATCGGTTAATCGGTCGGCAGGCATAGTTTTTTTTACTGCCGCTAGCAGAAAACAGTTCCGGCGTGTATCATGACATCAAGCATTAATTACTTTTTTGGCGTAAGATATAGCGTGCCATTTTTTTTTTGGTTTTCTGTAGCGCATGTCGAACGTATCATTTTCGTCAGCACATGCGATCGAACATATTTTGACGGTCATTTTGCTCGACAACTTGTTTTTGTCTAAGTGCTCTCCCTTTTTTGAGTACTAACGACACCGACTGTTGGGCGCCGGCAGATATTCGAGTTGCGCTTCTCGGTTGCTCAGGGCAATTTTGTACTCGGAGTTGGAGCTCACCAAAAGAGAGAACCTTTTTTTTTTGTGCGGTTCAAGGGACAGCTCAATGACAGATTTGTACTCGGCTGCCTGCGGTGCTGCGGGTCTAGGGCTAAATGTGGGCCACAAGAACACCGCCACCAGAACTCAGCTAGTCACGCGTTCAAAGTCCAATCGGTGGATTGATCTCCAGTACTACAAAACCGGCTTCTCGTGTCCGAAAGATTCCAGTTCCGCTTAGGTACGATTATTTGTACGTCAATGTTTTGTGCGTTTTGTGGCGGTTCTAGCGAGTACGTTTGATGGTGACGTAAATTAAGCCTGGTGGCGCTTAGCAATTCCAGTTCCAGCTGCATTGTTTATTAATCATTTGTTGTTAAGATTATGCGAAGGGCTGAGGGAGTATTTTGAATCGAAATCGGAGCGGGGGTTGTTCGCGCTGTAGAATAATGTGTTTTGATCTTGTTTTTGTTTCTTTCGCGGAACTAGTTTGAATAATACATACGTTTATTCATATTTTAAATTTATAAAAATATTTAATTTAAAATGAAACGCTCCAATCCTTGAGACCTATTTATCAGCGATCTATTTATACTCAATAAAAATACCTCACCCACACAAAACAGATTTAAAAAGAGGCACAACAACAAAAAAAACTTTTGAGATTTCTCAAAAAAAAAACATACGTTTGAAATTCCAAAATGGGGAATAAAACCGGTCCGAACATAAAACCGGAGTTTGAAAATCGTCCAAAAAATCCTACAGGAATTAAACCGCCCCACTGTTCACAGCATCCGCCGGCTTGCCTTTCCCTTTGCTGGAACGTTCGTTAACGGTTTGGCGAAAAGAAATTTTATTTGTGCCAAAGTCTTTGCCGAGGAAGATGATCGGTAAGTGGACGGCCGCGCACGGCATTGCCCGTTTGACATTTAATTATCTGGGCGGTAGCCATCCAACATCAGGTGTGCGGGATCCAATGCATTACTCCGAAAAGTTCTAAAAGTTGCGTGCTCAAGAAGCCTTTTTGGCGTGTGTTTTTCCCCACCCCGAAAGTTTGCGAATTTTTGACCCGCTCGACTGGGTGTGAAAAGTGTGGGGTGGAAAAGAGAGCAGCGAACCGGGTATGCCAAAAAGGCTGCCCCGTAAACCGGTCACTGCCGGTGGGTTGGTGATCGTGTGTGGAATCTGGTTATGCAAAATCCAATCAATGAAGGTGCAGGCACAAACACGCGGAATGGAGGAGAAAATTTATTTTCCTTCCAGTACGATCGCTTCTGATCCTCTTGAGGCGGTGCAATAAACAGTCCAGCAGCATTTGGCTGAATGTTCTCGATGGCATCCCGTACGATGAGTTGTGAATTGTTGTGGCGAATTGTTCCCGAAGATCGGCGTGATCGGCATTCGGATTACAAAACCCGCTACACGATCGGTCTGGCCTAGCGGATCTTCCGTACCGAACGGATGGGTGGAGATGTTTATCTCGCAGGACGATACGTGTGGGTTGCTGGACGTCGTTACTGTATTTCTTATGAGCGAGTAACCTTAACCATGAAAAAGCTGTCGGCGGTCGACTGTGTTCGATCCGTAACGGAGGTTCCAAAAAGGTGGTCTGTCGCTTCAAAATGAAGTTTTCTGGTTCCGTCCGATAAATATTAACGTCAGCCGGTTTATGAGGCGCGGTTTGTATTTTTAAAATGCCCACCTGAAACTCGTGATACAAACAAGCAGCATCGGTTTTATGCTCGATTTGCTCGGGTTGTGGGAGATGTGTCGATCGCGCGAGCTTAGAGACCTTCGGGCTGGGCCGCATTTATTAGTGCGACATTTGATGCATTCGGTGAAGGGATTTTAATCAAGGTTGTCTAGAGTCTTCAGCTGAAAAATGGTTTGTGCAGCAAGCTTGATGGGAAAACCGTTGGACCGAGTGAAACTCGTACGATCGAACTAGCTTTCAGTGTCTAATTCGAAATTCGGATTTGCTTATTCAGCAGTGGCAAAAGGGCGCACTGTTTTATTTTTAGTAGTAATAAAAGTCCCTAGGCGCGTACTAAATGATGCTGGATTTACGCTACATTGCGCCGCGTGACATTGGCGTTACGAAAATGCGGAAGGAAGAGATAGGACGGTGGGCAGACAGCTGCTGACCCGTGTGTTTGTTTGGTGGTGGGTGCAAGCCTTACACCGTATCCTTTCTGCAGACTTCCTGCAGCCGGTTGGCGCGATGGCTTTTAGCATAAATTATCAAACTAGTTAGTGGCCGGCCGCCCAGTAATGGACGTTTCGTTACCATGTACGAAGGTCGGGGCTTTGTTTTTGTTTCGTGAGTTAATTTGTTAACTCAGTTATTAATGACCTTCGGCAAAGCAACAGCATAATATTATGTGCTAATAAAAGGCGCTTGTAACGATGCAGCAGATATTGCAGTTTGGTATCGATCATGATTTCTAATATGTTTATATTGTTTTGGTTAAAGTTAAGTGTTGCGTACGCAGATGGATGTCGCACGACATGGCTCTCCGGGTTGCTCGCGTCGCGCGACAACATGCGGAGGTGTGCGTGTCAGGTGCGTAAGAGAGGTCAACGCGGGTCACAGCGAACAGCTGACGTGTCCTGCGTCGCTCGGAGACAGTGTGTCGATAGCGAGCAACGGGTTAACAGCCAAAGTCGGGCAAGCGGGTTTTAACGTGTAATAAATGTTCGTTTAAGTTTTAAAGTGTATTTCATGTTGTGTCGTATCAGTGTTCAAGCCGTTTATCCGAAACGCACCCAAGGACATAACAACTGGCGACGAGGAAACGGAACGTCCAAACCCAGCAACACGCATCAATTCGAGCCACCATCGCATTTCATCGAAGCGAAGCGACGCCGCGTCCCAAGCAGAATCCGCCATTGAGAACGCCAAACCGAAATGGAACCGAACCATATGGATTTCACCGTAGAAGAAGATCCCAGGCGTCTTTCTAATCCAAGGCAAGCACCGCCAAGTGTAGCAAATAATTACAACGGTGCTCCTATTTTTCAGCCAGTTAATGCCGCCCCCGACTCGAACGACAACGCTGCGCTATTACATATGATGCAGCTGATGCAGCAACAGATGGCCCAGCAACAGGAGCTAGTGATGCAGCTCATGAGGCGAAATGCACCACCGAGCCACAATGCCGAAGCACCGGCGGAATCAACTCAAAACTTCATAGCAAGGTCAGTAACAGAATATGTGTACGAACCAGATGAGCACAAAACGTTCGCCGCTTGGTATGCTAGATACGAGGAGCTTTTTGTTAAAGATGCAGCGCACGTTGACGACGCAGCGAAAGTCAGAATGCTTTTGCGGAAGTTGGGCACAGCAGAGCATGAGCGGTATTCGAATTTTGTGCTCCCGCAGCATCCTCGCGATTTTTCTTTCAAAGACACAGTGAGTAAACTAAAGACGCTTTTTGGCCCAAAAGAGACGGTTCTGAGCAAGCGACACAAATGTTTAAGGATTGAAAAAGCTCGTACGGAAGATATAATGGCTTACGCGTGTCGAGTGAATCGTGCTTGTGAAGATTTTGAGCTGAAGGCGTTGTCGGAGAACCAGCTAAAAGCATTAGTTTTCGTGTGTGGTCTTAAAAGTGAGCGTGACATTGAATTTCGTACCAGGCTGCTAAACAGAATCGAGAAAAACAGCGAAATCACATTGGAACAGTTGGCGTCGGAATGCCAGATGATTATTAACGTGCACGCCGACAGCACAATGATAGCAGATGAGAACAAAAGAGTAGCAGCGTTAACAAAATGGCCGTCAAAACGAAATATGCCGCCGAAAGAGCATGGCGCACCACGCTTTCAAAATGGCTCAGGTCCATCTGGTGATAAGCCCAAAAACCCATGCTGGCTTTGCGGTACGCAGCATTGGGTACGCGAGTGTGCATATAAAACTCACAAATGCAGGCAATGCGGCAGAATAGGACATAAGGATGGTTTTTGCCGTAACAGAGGGTACCAGCAAAAGAATAATTACAGAAGATCAGCCGTAAAAGTGGTTCGAGTGAATGCATGCGTTGTGACAAGTAGAAGGAAATACGTCACAGTTTCAGTGAACGGAAAGCCAGTGCGTTTACAGTTGGATACAGCATCAGACATCACCGTCATAGGCCAGCATACGTGGCAGCAGCTAGGAAAGCCACCGCTCAGGCATCCAACAGTGAAAGCGCTTACAGCATCAGGCTCACAGTTCCAACTGATAGGAGAATTTTCTGCACCTCTCGTGATCCGGAACGTGAAACGAATGGCGACTGTTCGTGTGGCAATGGTGGATGTGCAGCTGTTGGGGACAGATGTGATTGATCTTTTTGAGCTAGAGTCTGTTCCAATGAGCGTTTTCTGTAACAACGTAGTCACAACAGCAGCAAGAGCGTCGTCATCGGTTTTTGAAAGAATGTATCCGGAAGTTTTTGGCGAATCGGGGTTGTGTACGAAAGCACAGGTGCCGTTACGGTTAAAGGAAGGAGTTCGGCCCGTATTCCGCCCGAAGAGACCAGTAGCCTATGCGATGAGAGAGATAGTAGAAAAGGAACTGGATAGGCTGGAAGCAAATGGAGTAATTACGCCGGTTAACTATGCTGACTGGGCAGCGCCCGTTGTGATCGTAAGAAAAGCAAATGGAAAGATTCGAATATGCGGAGATTATTCTACTGGATTAAATCAGGCTTTGCAACCGCATGAATACCCACTACCCATCCCGGAAGATATTTTTACCAAGTTGGCACATAGCAAGATTTTTACAACGATTGACCTCACGGATGCTTTTACTCAGGTGCAGGTAGAAGAAAAGTTTAGGCCATTGCTTACCATAAACACTCATCGAGGCCTTTATCAGTACAATCGACTCCCGCCTGGAATTAAAATAGCGCCTGCAGTATTCCAGCAACTGATTGATACCATGTTAGCGGGCATGAGCAAAGTATGTGGCTATATGGATGATTTAATCATCGGTGGTCTGACACAAGAAGAGCACGACGCAAATGTTAGAGAGGTTTTAAGTCGCATTAGAGAGTACGGATTCACGATACGAGCAGACAAATGCATTTTTGGCATGAAGCAGATCCGGTATCTTGGGCACATTATTGATGGAAACGGCATACGCCCAGACCCAAAGAAGATCGAGGCAATTGTTAACATGTCACCACCTGTAAACACGTCAGAAGTACGTTCATTTGTAGGAGCTATCAACTACTACAGCAAGTTTGTGCCGAGAATGAGAGATCTCAGATACCCATTGGATAGCCTCCTCAAGCACGGCGAGCAGTTTCGTTGGACGAAACAATGTGCAGAAAGTTTTCAAAAATTCAAGGAGATACTCTCATCAGACCTTTTGCTCACCCATTATGACCCGAAAGCAGACATCATCGTCTCAGCTGATGCATCATCAGTGGGTTTAGGAGCCACAATAAGCCACAAATTCCGCGACGGTACAGTAAAAGTGGTTCAGCACGCATCAAGAGCGCTCACCGAGACAGAGATGAACTACAGCCAGATAGACCGCGAAGGTCTTGCAATCATTTTCGCGGTAACAAAATTTCATAAAATGTTGTATGGCCGGCATTTTAAGTTGCAGACTGATCATCGACCACTCTTGCAGATTTTTGGATCGAAAAAGGGTATACCCATTTATACTGCAAACAGATTACAACGTTTTGCCCTTATTCTGCAACTTTATGATTTTGATATCGAATACATCCGCACCGATAATTTTGGAAATGCTGATCTACTGTCTAGGCTCATCAGAACGCGATCTCAGCCGGAAGAAGAATACGTCGTAGCGACCATTGAGTTGGAAAAGGATGTACGATCGGTCGCTGTAAATTCATTAAGCTCGCTTCCGCTAAACTTCCAGGACGTCGTATCACACACCCAAGCAGACAGCGTATTGCGTAGTGTTTATCGCTACATTCAACGAGGGTGGCCGCAGCTTTCAGTTCTGGGACAGGAGTTGGCTCGTTACTACCACAGGAGAGAGTCGTTGTCAACGGTAGACGGAAGTATTTTGTTTGGAGAAAGACTAGTCATACCGAGAAGGCTGCGGGAGAGATGTTTGGAGCAGTTCCATCGCGGGCATCCAGGTGTGCAACGGATGAAGGCACTTGCCCGCAGTTACGTGTATTGGCCGTCCATGGATCAGGAGATAGCTGAATGCGTTGGTGCCTGTTCAGCATGCGCAGCAGCAGCCAAGTCGCCGCCACATGAGAACCCAGTGCCATGGGTCAAGTCAACTTTGCCGTGGGAGAGAGTACACATCGACTATGCGGGTCCTATCGACGGGGACTATTTCCTAATAGTAGTCGACGCTTGTACTAAATGGCCGGAGATCATAAGAACAACAAGTATCACGACGTCGACAACGGTTGCTATCCTGCGTGGTCTATTCGCTAGATTCGGAATGCCGACCACCTTGGTCACGGATAACGGAACTCAATTCACCAGCGAAGCATTCCAAGAGTTCTGCAAGGCGAACGGGGTGGATCACAAAAGGACAGCTGCTTTTCATCCTCAGTCAAATGGGCAGGCTGAGCGATTTGTCGACACATTTAAAAGAGCTCTGGTGAAAATAAAGCAGGGAGGAACCACATTGCAGGAAGCCATAGACATATTTCTCCTTACATACAGGACGACTCCAAACGCGCAGCTAGAAGACAGGAAAACACCGGCAGAAAAGATGTTCGGAAGAGTCCTGCGAACAAGCTTCGAACTGCTGCGCCCTCCGACGAAGATGCCTCAACGGTCTGCTGAACGCGCAAGAAGTTTTGAACCGAACGACATGGTGTACGCAAAGGTGTATAGGCGTAATACGTGGATCTGGGTTCCGGCAGTTGTTGTTAAAAGATGTGGGAGTGTAATGTATCTAGTCAAAAGCGATAACCAACGAGTTTTTAGAAGCCATGTTAATCAGTTGCGTCGAAGGGTTATCGCTCGTGATCGTGGGTTGGTGGACAGCGATCATCGCTTACCATTGGATGTCCTGCTGGATTCCTGGAGTTTATCGTCATCGTCATCACCGTCATCATTGTCATCGTCTTCGTTATCACCATCATCGTCTTCGACATCACCATCATCGTCTGCGTCATCGTCTTCGTCATCGCCATCATCATCATCGTCTTCGTCTTCGTCATCACCATCATCATCTGCGACTTGGATATCGGCTAACTCATCGTCATCACAAACAGTGCCGTTACAAACTGCGTCGAAGATTCCATTACAACAGCAAACGATATCCTCGCCGCCTCCTGCTGAATGTCAACGAAGCGGTGATCATCAGGAAGCAGAGCCGGTACCTCCACCTCGCCGCTCTTCGAGGATTAGAAGAGTTCCGCGATGGTTCAACGGGTATCAGCTATCTTGAAGGGGGAGATGTTGCGTACGCAGATGGATGTCGCACGACATGGCTCTCCGGGTTGCTCGCGTCGCGCGACAACATGCGGAGGTGTGCGTGTCAGGTGCGTAAGAGAGGTCAACGCGGGTCACAGCGAACAGCTGACGTGTCCTGCGTCGCTCGGAGACAGTGTTTCGATAGCGAGCAACGGGTTAACAGCCAAAGTCGGGCAAGCGGGTTTTAACTTGTAATAAATGTTCGTTTAAGTTTTAAAGTGTATTTCATGTTGTGTCGTATCAGTGTTCAAGCCGTTTATCCGAAACGCACCCAAGGACATAACATTAAGTAATCATCTAACTTGAATTGTGGAATGAAACAAAATATTTATAACGAGAAAATACAAAACGAACTAAAAGAAAGCCAAAACACAGTTTTAAACATAAATCAAAACACGTGCCCGTAAGCTTTCGCTGAAGCTTGAACAGCGCCCTCTGTTGTGAAACGTTGGAAGTATCGTACGCGTGTAACGCACAGCGGGAAATGCACATTGAACGAATTTATTAAAAAAATCAAAAAAATGTGATTTTAAATATTTTTTAATTAGTTGGTTTTAGTTTGCTTAAAAAAGTAACTTTTTTCTTCACGTATTTCGAGGTTTCTCGGATTTTTTTAAATGTGAATATATGCATTACATTA
The DNA here is from genome assembly GCF_013141755.1 of Anopheles stephensi. Lineage (NCBI taxonomy): Eukaryota > Metazoa > Arthropoda > Insecta > Diptera > Culicidae > Anopheles > Anopheles stephensi. The sequence goes on along the minus strand of NC_050202.1, from coordinate 61,071,295 downwards.
TTTAGACAAATATGTTTGATGTTCAAGTATTTTTCAACCTAAAATTCAACTTTAAATTTATGTTAAATTTATTTATTCTAAATTTCAATGTTAAATTGCTGTTTATTGTGGCTTCATACACAATACTTTATCAATATTTTTCTTCTTATGTTGCTTATCATTCTATGGTATGTATTTTCCCTAATTTCATTTCTGCTAGATATCGATACTCATAGAGATACTCAGAGGTGCATTTAATTTCTGGATTTATGTTGTCTACTATATGAGGCTTAAGAATCATTTGCTTTACAACTAAATCAATTCTAAGTAGTTCGAGTGGTAGGTGATTTTGATAGAAAAAGTATTACAAGCTTCGGGAATCAATGGCTCAAAGTGTAGTCCAGAACGCAGCAATTTTTTTCGTTTATTTACAGAGGCTTTGGGTTTTAGAGACCTCATTCGCCTTTCGAATTCTCAGATCCCAAGAAAAACAAACATGCTTCAACTTGGTAGGATTCTTATTTTTCCACCAAAATTCCATCATCCATCGCCTATGAGCCGGCGATCGTTGTGATTGACGTTGTCTTGGACGGTTCACTTGGTTAACGATACACGGCCAGCAGACTGAAACACCTTCTCATTTCACGATAAGGATCAGTTTTCGTGGGTCGGCGCTTCACGTCATGTCACGTCACTGTTTGCACCCGTGGAGTGTGACTCGGTGACTCGACGAACATTAAATTTTCCACGGCACCCGTACACTGGGTGCGCTAATTAGCTCGCTCGACCTTACTCACATTGATGAGCATTGTCAATCAAACGCGCTTCGCATGATCAAAGCACGCAGTTGTTAAGCCTTTCTCCCGGCAGATTGGCGTCATCGTTAGCTGTGCAATCTGTATGTGAAAGCCACACACACATACACACACACACACACGGGGTGCCCACTTGAGATGAGTGAAAATCCGTGTAAAGTTTGCCACAGCGATAGTGTTCCCGATGGTGTGCGGCGGTCAGAATCCTTGGTGGTCCTTGGTGGTGCAAGAAGTCCTTCGAAGATGCGTGTGTGTGTACCGGAACGTATACTGTCATCTGTCAACTCAAGTGGAAGCAGATCGTTTTCACACGCGACCCATTCCCATTTTCCCTCTCCCAGTCCTCGTACGCCAGTGTTTACTTGAGGATCGCCCAGAACAGAAGCAAAAGCAAGATGATCGAGAAGGCCGAAGGGTGTCGTAAACAAACCGGTTTTTCGAGTATCCGTGGGCACTGTTTGTAACAATTTGTCACGGAATGTTTGCATGTATGGTTTTAGGCTTGGCAAAGGGTTTCGCGTTGCAGTTCTCGGCGAGCAGGCTCTAGGACCTCACCGGGAGCCCGCAACTCTCGGTACCGCAACACGCATAAACAAAACTCGAGCTCTGTATCACTTTCAGACATGAAACATGGGAGAAGGATGTTAAAAGAAAATGGAAAAAGGGATAAAAGGAAAACATAAACTTTCCACACGCTTTCGGTCGATATTTTACGTTCGTCGGGGATGGAGCGATCGAGGGCAGGCTGAAGGATCACGCGGAGTGAGAACGGTGGTGTCACTTTCAACGATCTTACCGACAGACACGGATAGTGCAGATGCCACCAAAGTCCTTTTACAGGCCTATCTTCAACACATACAGACACACACGCGCATCTTAAGCTATTCCTCAGCTGGCGTGCTCTGCGCCCAGTCGGCCAACATTTGCATATGAGATCAAAGACGTTTTGCAGCGAAACGGAATGCACCAAAGGCAAAGAAAAAGGAGAGAGAAAACAAAGTGAAAATGACTCCAGCCCCGTTGCCGATGGGTCAAGTGACCGGAGGAGTCACCCTGAGAACGGGAACCCAAGTTGACTAATGACGGGACCAGCACGCTGTGGCCGATCGTCCATGACAAATGCCTGGTATAAAAGTGTCAAAATAAAGCATAAATTATGCTCTCGCTTTCCGTCTTCCATTCGTCTTCCACTGGCCCTTCGATTAGTCGCTGGTTATGGCTCTCCGGAAGGACAAAAGTAGCGAGCGAGCGCATCCACCAGTAGGAAGCGGAAGCAGTACAAATAATCGTTAAAGTTTGTGTCTTCGTGCAAGTCGCTGCAGCGAAGGCTCTGATAACGCATTCTACTGCTGCTGGTGCCATCAATCTCTTCGGGTGTCAAAACTTGTAAAACACCCCGCTGGAAGGCCTCCCCGTGGTCTCTGGGTCGATCGCGTTGACGGACATATCCCTGCGAGATCCCGCTGCTCCCGGCTGCCGCGTTGCACATCCCAAACGATTAACCAAACCGACCTCTGAACTTGAAATCCCTGGGACCTCGGAACCTTTTTGGTGGCCCCGAAGCGCTTGGTCGGGTGCACAAGCTGTGACAACCACCACCACCACCAACACCCGGGAAGTGCTTCCAAATTTATTGGAAAATAAATTTCTATAATTACGAACACTTTTTTCACACCTCCTTCATTGGAGCGTTTTATCGGGTGGACTTTAGCCTTAGCTGCTGCTGAGCGCTGCATTTAATACCAGTGCGCTACCGAGTGACGGAGGTTTCTCGAATGTCTAAAAATATGATGCCCGAGAGTTGTGCCACTGGTTCCGCGTCTTTTTTGTTTTCGTTTGTCGGGCAAGTCGATAGTCGGAAGACGTGCGTCTACTTCCCAAATGGCAAGCGTGATAAATAATACTTGGCTTTCTTCCCGCTTTCGATACATTTTCCCCGGATGTGTGGGCAATAAATTTCCCGGAGCGTACTTTGAATGGGCTAAATTTTTGGGCTGTGGGACGCTTAAAGATGTCATCACGTTCCCAGTTGGTGGATCGCAGAGAACCAGGATGTAGAGTTGGATTTTGGGAAAAGTTTGCATCGGAATCAGCAGACGGAATTGAAAGACTTCTTTTGCTGGGATGGAATATTTTATTTTGAAGTAATTTCGGAGTATTTTTAACGATCAATTAAGACACGCTCTAGGGTTGTTAGAATAACGTTCTCGTTTATTGATGAGTTTTAGATTATTCTTCTTAATAAATAATTTTCAAATATTTTTCAATGACGTTCAATGGACTGGTCCTGTTACCCCCAAGGGTTTGTTCGCGAGTCACTTTGCCAATATGTAGACAGCTGGCCTCTCGGGTCTGGAGCATCATGAGTGCACCCTATAAAATCCAGATTGCCTGTCAGTTCCGATGGGGAATCAGATGTTAGACCTAAAGAAGCAATATCTCCAATCGGGACTCTCGATTCCAGAGCATTATCACTCAGATGAGAAGATCTTGGATAAGTTGAGGTGATCATTATGGATGTCGAGATCTACGAGCCTATCTATCTCTGACATCCTTGACTTGATGTGAAAATGATTGGCGAACCTCACAAATCGGAGATCTCCTCCAAAAATTCCAGAGCTGAGAAGGAAGTGTAACTGATCATCAAGATCACACAAGAACGGATATCTACAACGGTCATGGATTTGGAAGGACACCATTTCACCAATGTTGACGTTTGCTACAAACTCGTTATCCAGACGAACAGAACACACTAATACCTTTCACGTACACCTGTTCCGATCACGCCTATGTACAATCACTCCAATGATCATGGATACCAACCATGATCGGCCCGGTCCCGACAAGCGATCGATGCAACGGTCGTCCTAGCACCGTGTGCCATTGTGTGATGTCCGCCCGATAGCATACCGGCCCCGGGATGTCCGGCCCCAGCGTAGAAACCCTGATAATGGCCGGCGTACGTCGTCCCGGGTGGCGTTAGTGTGTTTGGTGGCGGTGGTGGAGCGGGTGGCGGTGTGGTGGATAGTTTGTACTTGTCCACGAACGATGGATGTCCCATGTACGGGGTTGGAGGTCCCCCAGCCAACGGGTTGTGATGATGGTGATGATGATGGTGGTGGTAGATCGGTCCGAATCCACTCGCGTCGGATGCGTACGGTTGCGACAGCATATTGCCACCGGAACCGACGGAAACGCTGGTCGTCGGTGTACTGCCCGAACCGGTACCGTGTGGCGATAGACCGTACGGGGACAGGGAGGACCCACCGCCGGACGACGATGCTGGTGAGTTGAGGGGCGAATGGTGTCCCGGCACGAGGGAGGTCAATCCACCGGCGGTTCCGTTTTGGAGGTGGTGGTGCTGCTGCTGCTGCTGTAGATGGTGCGCCTGATGGTGATGATGATGATGGCCGTCGGTTGTCGCCGCGGTGCCTTCGACGGGCGGCTGGTGGTGAAGATGCTGCAGATGATGCTGGAGATGGTGCAGGGCGGGTTGATGGTGTGCGGATTGATGAAGCGCTAGGACGGAGGGCGTCGTGGTGGAGGGTGTGGTACCGGAGGTGGAGGAAGTGATCCGCGGTGAGGAGGACGACGTGCCGGTTGAAATTGTCGCCATTTCGCTATCTTCTGTGGAGGGTGCGAAAAAAGAGGAAGGAGTATTAGTGGTGGTGATGGTGTGTGTTTGGTGCAAATGGACACGATCGTCGAGTGGATCGTTTAGTGCTTGAGGCCAGTCTTTCGTCTGCACAATTAGCTGAGCAATTTAATTCAGCTTTACAGAGAGTCAAAATACGCCTAAGCATTCATTGTTGAGGATTGCGGTGCTGAAGAAGTAGGTCACTTATACAAGCAGAGTTACACTAAGACTATCACTAGCTGCCAAAAGAAGTAAGGTTTGCATCAGGATTCTTGTCGATCTGTAATAATTCTGATATTTGAGATTAAGGAATCGAGGACAAGGATGTGAGCTCTGAACTGCACTAGAATTCTGATCAGAAAATACAAGGTACTAGGACCAAAGATCCAAGACACCGGAGCTGAGACTCATGGCTTAATACCATAGGATTAAGATATTTAGATTGCAGACTTCAGAAACTTTAGACTCTGTATCCAAGATACTAAATCTAAGATCCACTATCGGGGATAAAAATATTACTTTTGAGACTATTCTTATGCAGTAATATAAATTTCTACTTGTATGTTCTTGGGCCGAATCTATTCCTGGGGTCGATCCAACATGAAACGACCTAGCGGGAAGCAAAAAAGAAAATCTCCCACAAAAAAAACTCCACCAGCATCCATCGTGTGCGAAGAAAATGTGCACCAACCTGTCATCACCCGAGGGGTGTAATGGTTCAGTGGTGTCGTTTCGTCATTATCTCTTTTTCCCCTACGTTCCTTTCGACAATTGCATCCACTAGGTAGCAACAGCAATTGCCATCGAAAGGGAAAGCCGGATCGGATGCAAAATGTGCACCAAGCACCCATTCAAGCAATCAGCACAATTCCACCCTGGAAAACGACCGTAGAGCAATAAAAAGTGTCTCAAGTATGCTAGAGTGCGGAAATCGTTCGCTCCTGTCGACGCGTTTTCGGGGCACGATATTTATAGGGCCGCTGGGGAACAATAACTTGGACGCTCTATTGCTTGGTGGGGCGCGCCGTTAGCTTTCCACCACATACACTTACTCTTGTAGCTGGAGTTGCGCTCGTTTTTCAACCGATCGCTTATAGCCGGTGCCGATCGTTCCTGGGATCTGCAACGAGAGAATAATGAAGAAGAGGAAAAAAAATGATTAACATGCTCTTTTTGTTTCGAAAGGAAAGTTCATTCAGTACAGATGCATTCTGGTGAAAGATGCACAAAGTACGTGATAATGATATGATGCGAGCCGGGGTTGGGGTTTGAAGGACACAAAGAGGAGAAATGAACAAAACAAAAAATGGAACCGATCCGAAGGGTGTGTAAGTGATCGTTTGTCTTTTCTTTGTCAAATCGTAAACGCATGATATGTGGTAGAGTGTGTACAAACAGTCGACGTTTCTGCCCATGTTTTCACACTGTTTTATATACTTTAAAAAAGATTGGAAGAACAAATATTTTCCCCCTTAGAAGTAACTGCAATGTTAACGGGCATGTCAACAGCGTGTCATATGGGGCAGAATGAAGGTTAATAAAATTTGAAATATTTTATGTTAAAAGAACATTCTCCTCTTTTTTGCCTGCTAGCGATATCATCATAAAACCCCATTTTTATATTCTGATGATCGGTGCTACTTGCATGACATGCCATTCGTTGTAAGTTGTTTTTGTATTGAATCTTGTCTCGCTCTCGCCCTTCTTGGCCTCACGACCTCTTAAGGTCATCATGCCTGCCATTTCTGGCTTACTAGACTTACTAATACCACGTAGTTGGATGGGATTTGATCCCCGGTTCTGCGCTGTGAAGACCGGCGCCGCTATAGCCTCGGCCACCGTACCACCCCGTGTTTTATAGGAAATCTTCAAAATATGTTTAAACTCATCTTTTTTTTTTTCAAATTATCAACCAATATTCAATGTTGAATGTTCATTGAACCACATTAATTTGAATTTGATCTCTTAATGTCTAGTATAAGCCAGTATTTATTAGTGGCTGTAAATTAAATTTTAATTTTAATTTTTACAAATGATACTTATAAACTACTAATTATCATTTATTTTTTTTAGAATACTAATTGTAGCCAACGGACGGTAAAACGGTACAATAAGACAACCGAAGAACTGCTGACCGCGATCGGTCGCCAACGGACAACCGAAGAACTGCTGACCGCGATCGGTCAGCAATAATTATATATGGAACGCGAATATGTTTCAATAAAGATTGTCATTTCACCATCAGAACGAGTCTGAGTATTATTGGTCTTTAGTCGGCGTGACCTGCGCCTGCCTAAAGAAACGCACCGCGAGGCTAGCTTCGCACACGCGACACTAATACTATATTTGGGCAAGATACTAAGAGTAATGAGCTATATAACCGACTTATAAAAAATTTAAAAATGCTTTTAGGATGCTTTCATCAGTCGTATAGAGTAATCCTCTTCTACATCTAAAGTACACCTATCTGCAGACAGTCGAATCACACATCGAACTCTTAAACGTTCTTTACATAATTTCCTCGTAGCCAGCGTTAAAATCCTCTCAGATTCATCCTTTCCGATTGGAGTTGAAAAGATCCAACCGTCTGTCTCCATTCACGATGTAAGATGTATCAAAAGGCGGTCTCATTCCCAACCTTTCAAATTCATCTCATCCGAACACATCAAACAAACAGCAAATCATCTCTTACGATGATCCCAAAAAACGCATCCGAATTTCTGTAATGCCGCTTCATCAAACACACACAAACAGATGCAACATCAATTGATTGCGAGCACCAACAAAGTAAGAACAGTACAATCGCAAGGCGCTCAGCCGGCACGCTGCAATGCCTCAACCACGGCCAGCCTCAGTATCGCCTCAGACAGGTTGGCTAGCGCCGACCGAGGTTTGCTTATCAGTTTGGGCCGGTGCGCTGTGTATGGAAAACAAACCGAAGTACGTTTGTTTACCGGTGCGTTCCTACTTGCCTGTCCGGTCATTATGCTCAGCCGAAGCATTTTCATCGCATTGCCCAACACTCGACGGCCGATCGGTTATTACGTGAGCGCCAATTAATGGGGGACTTGCTGGCGGGCCAGGACACCATATGCTACGTATCGCTGGACACTGGACAGCAATCGAGCAGCGGTGATCGTATGGCAATTTGATGCTAGATCATTTGATCTGTATTCGGGCGGATGGTTGGGTATTCGATCGTGAGCCCAGCCCAGCAAAAGATGAGTCTCTCATTTGGGGAAGGAATGGGGGTTTGAAAATTATCTTATGGTGGTGTAGTCCGCAATCGATCGCAATCCGTAAACAAACGATTCGCTTTATGATTTATTGTTTGTTTAAAAAATGGTTCACTTCTTCAGCTTTCCCCCGTAGCGCTGCCCCAGGCGCGATGTCCATGCTAGGGACATCATTCAGAGAAGGGAATGATGGTGGAAAACGGCCGATCGGGAACCATCTTCTTTCTATCACGCTAGGCAAGATCTACTTTCTATTACTCAAATAAAGAATTCTCTACGCAAAGAAATGACGTTAAAGGATCGGTTAGCCGTTGGTGACTGAGGCAGAAGAACTCCAGAAGAAGAGAGACCAATTCGGGGAAGAAGGTAAAAGTTTTGAATGAACCAAGAGCTCGTTTGCAGGGAACCAGTTGGACCAAATCATGACTTAGAGATTGTTTAAAGCGTGTCTTTCGCTACCGGCATCGTTTATTTCTAACCTGTCATGGCGGACATTAGAGCTAACCTCCAGGAAGGATTGTGCTAATGGAGCTGTTAATATGTTTAGGATCTGTCAACTGGAATCCACAACAACCACGAGGAAAGCACTTTGCCACCGAGATGATAGCTTTTATTTGTGGATTTTCGTGAAAATACGATCAGGCGGGGATATTTATGAGGTGCTACCGACTGTCGGCTCTCGGCAGAATTTAAGAAGTGCATCCGAAATGCTGTGCATTCCTGATAATCAGGGCTCGGTGTGATTAACCTAGGAGTTTGGTGGTTTGTAAATAAAGCATCCCAAACGATTGGCGATTGGCAACGGTCATTAGCTAGAGTCATGCATGCATGTGACTTATCAAGTCCGGTTCGGTTTGACCTTAGCAGCAGCTGATCGGGAGCTTCCAGACGTTCAGGTAGGTGCGATAAACGGGCGATCCTGCCTCAGTTCTGCTATAAAAGTGACCCCACACCATCCGACTGACCATCAGTCTACGTCCGAAGATGAGAACGTTTGTGGTGTTGCTGGCAACGGTGGCACTCGCTGCCGGTGCTTACGTGCCCAGCACGAGCCAGGTGAAGTACGCCGAGAAAGATTTCCTCCACAAGCAGGAAGACCTGCTGCTGCTGTTCCGTCATCTGTACGAGAAGGACTGGAATCCGCAGCTGGTAGCGTACGCGAAAAACTTCCACTTCAAGGAAAGCGCGGAACTGTTCGAGCACGCACCGACCGTACAGTGGGCCAAGAAGCTTTGGTCGTTGTACGAGCATGGATTGCTGCCGAAGGGTGAAGTGTTCTCCGTGTACGACGAGGTGCACCGCGAGCAAGCGATCGCTCTGTTCCGCGTGCTGTACCACGCGAAGGATTGGGAAACGTTCTACAAGGTGGCGGCCTGGGCCCGGTACTACTTCAACGAGGGTATGTTCGTGTACGCGCTTACCGTGGCCGTAACGCACCGTGCCGATATGGCCGGCTTTTTCCTGCCAGCACCGTACGAGATCAGCCCGTACCATTTCATCAACACCGAGGTGATCCAGAAGGCTCAGCAGTACAAGATGCAGGGCTACTACGGTATGAAGAAGGTGGACGGTGTGTACACGGTGACGATCCCGAGCAACTACACCGGCTGGTACATGCACACCAACGCGGAACAGAAGATCTCCTACTTCACGGAGGACATTGGACTGAACAGCTACTACTACTATCTGCACACGGACTATCCGTTCTGGCTGGGTGGGGAGGAGTTCGGCCTGACCAAGGATCGTCGCGGTGAGCTGTATCTGTACGAACATCAGCAGATTCTGGCCCGTTACTATCTGGAGCGTCTGTCGAACGATCTTGGCCATGTGCCGGAATTCTCGTGGTGGACCCCGATCGCCACCGGTTACTATCCGGATCTGCAGTACTACAATGGACATAGCTTCCCGGCCCGTGACAACTACTACCACGTGGATCAGGAGTCGAACTATCGCGAGATCCGCCAGGTGGTGGACTACGAGAAGCGCCTGCGGGATGTGATCGATCAGGGTTTCTTCGTGCTGCCGGACGGTAAGAAGGTGAACCTGAGCACCCCGGAATCGGTGGACGTGCTGGGCAACCTGATCCAAGCCAACCCCGATAGCTACGAGCACCGATTCTACAAGTATGTGGCGATGTACGCTCGCATCATCATGGGTGCGGCCATCGAACCGGTCGAGCCGTACCAGGTGATACCGAGCGCACTCGAGCACTACGAGTCGGCCATGCGTGATCCGGTGTTTTACCAGATCTACAAGCGCATCGTCGCGTACTATCACCAGTTCAAGGAGCATCTGCCCGAGTACACGTACGACGAGCTGTACTTCCCGGGCGTGAAGGTCGACGGTGTGGTGGTGGACCGGCTGCAGACGTTCTTCGACCGCTTCGATGTGGACATTACCAATGCGATCGACATCGAGCCGGAACCGTACGTGCCGGGCAAGTACGAAGGGTTCGGTGAGATCGAGTACAAGCCGGATCCGGTCGTGATCAAGGCACGCACCATCCGTCTCAACCACAAACCGTTCACGTACAAGATTAGCCTGACGACGGAGAAGCCGGTTAAGGCGGCGGTTCGTGTCTTCCTCGGACCGAAGTACGATGAGTACGGTGGACAGTACACGCTGAACGAGAACCGTGAAAACTTCTACGAGCTGGACTACTTCGTGCAGGAGCTGTCGGCGGGTAAGAACGTGCTGACGCGCACCTCCACCAACTTCAACGGGTACGTGCAGGATCGTACCTCGTTCTACGAGCTGTACCGTACCGTGATGGCCGGATACACTGGTGGCGAGCGGTTCCAGCTCGACATGACCGAGGCACACTGCGGCTTCCCGAACCGACTGATGTTGCCCAAGGGCAAGAAGGGTGGTATGCCGTTCCAGCTGTTCGTGATCGTGTCCCCGTACAAGGCACCGCAGGTGGCGCAGTACACCGGGTTCGATCCGGTGCTGTCGTGCGGTGTCGGATCCGGCGCACGCTACATGGACTCTTACGCGTTCGGCTATCCGCTCGACCGTCCGATCGATGAGTCGGTGTTCTACGGTGTACCGAACGCGTTCTTCCAGGACGTCGTCGTGTACCACAAGTCCGAGGGTGATCTGTAGGCAAGCCGTGTGAGCCGTTCTATCGCTTCGCATGACCTGCAAACCTCGACGCTATTTCGACCCCCAGAGCAACGATCGAAGATCAACTGTGTGTGTGTGTAAATAAAACATGCGGTAACGATAACGATGAAGACTATCTGGAAGCTGGCAGCGATCCGAAATGCCTTATACCCTCCCCCAAAATCCAAAATGACTGCTGAGAAGTGGCCTTCTTCAGGGCACTCTTCGATTTCCGTTCCCTTGGGAGAATACTGTTTTGTATATCATCTCCAATTGCGTGCTGCTCCATGTGCCACTGTTCAGAAACTTTGTTTATTCGATTGTCCAGAGAAGGAAAAAGCGAAACTGGACTAATTTCTTCCACCCTAAAGGTGCTATCAGGTCCCAGGAGGTGGTGGTGGTCACGTCAGGAATCGATCGAAAGGCTGCTTCGAAAGTTTGATGCAATGATTAGAGCTGTGTGTTTATTTATGTTTCTTATAAAATATCGATGAAAGCCGTTAGAGATGCTTGGTGGGGCTGGTTCTTGGGATGCCCCAATGGACAACATCTGGGATCGGTTTCTGGAGATCTGGGACGCGTTATCGTTGCGCCTCATTAGGGGAATGTTGGTTCTTTTTTTTTGCGTAACGTGTAAGAAATGTGTGCCCTTAAATCGATGAATCGATGATGTGTTGGGCAATAGGAAAGAAAAATGCCTTCCAAGAAGATCGTAGCACGTGACTCGCGTTTCCACTCAAGTGAGCTGAGTTGTGATAAAAGTAAAGCGTCCAAGACTTAAATTTTGGTTAGAGAGTGACATACACAAATTATTGTACCTTTTTGATGAAGTTTCCTATCGCATTCCTCAACGGAGCGCCACCACTCGGTAGCGCACCGTAAGATGGATGGGCTAAACAAGTGAATTAACGACGATCGTCGGATCATACCGGGCCGTGTTGTGCGAACGGGGCAAGTATAAACACACGATAATCGTTCGATTTAACGGTATCACATCAAATGAAATTTATTTTCCACCTTCGCACGGTGAATCCACCTTGGCTTCGATGGGGATGAATGTGGAAGGAAGAGATACGAGGCTTCAAGCAGTGCAAATAACGTGCCAACCACTGCCGAGCGTTATGAGCGTGCTGGAATGGCATGAGGAAGGTAACGTATGAGAGTAGTATCTTCATTCGATCGTTCGACTGATCGGAAGGAAGTTTGTTCTTCCGGCGTTGGGCTATTGTCCGCTTTGAGGCGGGTTTTCCGTTTGTAAACACGCTAAGAGTCACCCAAAAAACCGATATGCTTGGGTGAAGGTTAGCGAGAGATTAATGCATCCGACACGACACACGACCTTCAAACTTTTAAACGAACGATCGTCTCCAACGTGGTGGTTTGGCGCTTAAATGCATAACTTAAGGCGCACCGGAAAGGTCTGTCTCATGGTTAGCGTCGCCGTGATTGTTCCGGAAAAATCGAAACAAGAAAGATGACGTGGGGTGGAATTGTGATCGCGGTAGCATAAATAAAGGCAATCAAAATGTGTTCCACAAAAATTCATTGTTCGAACCGTAATGTCCCCCGGGGATATTGTCTAGAAGAGACCATTTTTTGCTCCTTGCTTTGTTGGTCTATATTTATTGCGAAGGTGTGAACGTGATGATGATGGTCTCTTCGTTGGCACTTTTATGCCAGTAACCGTTAACCGCCCTCGGTTGCGCAATTTAGGCTGTTGATTTAGCTTTATTTACACTCCAAACAATAACACCGTCCCGAAACGTCAAACCGGGCTGTCAAATGGTGGTGCGAGTATCATGGCCTGCTATAAATTGTGCTATAAATATCATTAGTAGCTTAGTAGCTCATCATTTGAACTTTGAAATACGATCGAAGAGGATCGGATCTTTTTTTGAACGACACCAATTAAAATAAATACAAAAAAATGGGAAATATTAACGCTCTACTTACTCCTCATTCGTTTCGTTGTCCCGGAAGCCCTTGGCGAAGGGGTTGCTGACGATCTTAAGCTGCGTTACCTGCGGAAAACGGAAGCGGAATGCAACGATTAATCCCGGGCCCAGCAGATGAAGGTGAAATAGTTTAAATTTTTTAATGACTCAAGCCTCATTTATTTCATCCATTGGAATTGTTTTGGAACCAATTATGACACGCGCACACACACATACACTGCTCCCGGACGGGTTCGATCGTGTATCAGGGATCGCGTGTGAGGGAAGAAAAGAAATTTATAGCCTCTCTTCGGCTTGAATGTTCTACTTCTCCTCCGTCTCGGATGATGTTGTGGCATTTTATAATTCCCTGTTTTTTTTTGTTCTCTGTTTCGGTTCGGTAGCAATTCCATATATCTTTCCTACTTTGTAATATCTGTCAAAATATTTAAACCCATTCATTATTTTTAATCGTTCGAGGGTTGGGGATGTTCGCCTCGCAGTAAACCTCGCTAGCCGAGACTGTCGCATCTTGGATCGGGAGCCTGTGCTTGTGTGGAAAAGATGTTGCTTTCCTTCGCATTGTCTCTCAATGCGCAAATGCATCGACGACACTAAATTTGGTAGCATCGGGGCGTTGAATATCGTTTCTTCGCGGCAGATTTTTTTCCCCCTTTAGCTTCTCTTATGATTTAGGTGTGGTTTAGAATTTACGATCATGATGGCTAGCAGCGTTTACATGCAAACATTAGGGCCACTTATTACGTGCGTGTGCCATTTTCACATCCCACTCTCGTTGGTGGGTTAAAAGATGGACATGGCAAAAGATATTCCGAAACAAAATTTGACACCGATGGTCGTGATTTAGGTGTGCTCCCGGTGACTATCTTTCCGGATTCGAAACATTCGGCCGATCAAGGTCTTGTTTCGGGTGCAGAACAAGATCATTAGAAGTCTGGAGCTGCTTATGAATGGGAGCCGTCTGCTGCCTGCTGCCAAGTTTTATAACGATCCTCACAAGCACATGTCACCGAACAAGAACTCAATCGAGGTCATCCAAATGTAGCGTGTGGGAAGTGGAAACGATCGTAATGTTTCTGATGAAGCAATAAAGTTGAAGTAACCCTCTGCAGTTGCCTGCCAGGGAATCTCTCCCCAGGGGCTCCCCAGACCGATTGACGACACACCACACCACCTCGATTGACCTCGAGTTGGCTTCGCTCGCTCAGCCACCCAGTCTGCATCAGCACACAACACTGTTGCATCAATAATTACTCGATCATCCACCGACCTGTGGTGCACCTTATCCTCCACAAGTAGGGTTCGACCAACCAACCCAAAAAAACAAGCCAAGGAAAATGAAGAGCCGAGCATCATGCTTGCGGACGGTGAAGATAAACATTAAACAGACCGTTCGCCTAATCGTTTGTTTGCTCGAACGGTAATGGGAAAAGGATGTGGTGATGCTGGCGAAGCATGCAACATACACCCCGAAAAAAAAAACGAATGCTTCCTACGGCTGGCGTAAACATTGCGCCCGAAGGGACCGTTTACGGCACGACCAAGCATCGTCCGAGTTTGACGGTGGCCTCACCATCTCGCGTGTGACAGGTAGCCCAGGCGACAAGACTTACCCGCTGGTTTTGGTAGGCGGTGACGGCCGTGAATGACGTTTCCGGGAAGACGAACGTGCGATGGGTTAGCGTGTCCTTTTCGTCCTTGACGCCGTTCCGCGTGAAGTAGCAAACGTGTAGCCGGGGCTGGTAGCGATGCATCGAGTTGAGAATGATCTGCAACGTAACCGGGGAGGGTTGGGGGTGATCATTAGCAACGCCAAATTAGACGAACAAGTGACGTGCTTGCCGGTGCCTTACGTGTCCATTGTCGTCGAGCTGGTTGTTGGTGAGCTTCAGCTTGTCGAAGGAAATGGTTTGCTTCATCCAGGTGGCACCGGTCGCCGGGGAGTCCGGATGGACGCTGATGCGCGGCGGTGAGATGGGATCCGCCTTTCCGGCCACGACCCAGCTTGAGCTGCACGGGGTAGAAATTTTGGGGTTGAGTGATGGTTAAGGAATCGTTTGTAAATCACTTACAAATGATGTGAGTTAATAATAAGATTCATTACCACTGGAAGTAAGTACGTTATATAAGCTAACTATGAGTCAATTATCAATATAAGGGTTTAAATTTAAACTTAACTTTAAGATTGGTTTGCTTAAATTGCTTGTTAAATACTTATCGGTGTAGTTGATATTAGTCAGTCCGAGCTGGTGATTTTCGTGCTAAACATTACTAAGCGTTGGACAATATTTACCCAGCACAACGTCAAACAAAATTTATCTACGATGATATTTAGTAAATGAGTGATTCTGGCGAATGATACATGATATGACTAAGAAATATTCCGTTTAGGGAATGATGTGTTAAATATAATTTCGAATGACTTACAGCTGAGACAATGACTCAAGCAACAAATATCGAGTCACTTTGCCAGCGTAAACCCTAAATTAGGCATTGTACATTTTAAAATGGCACAGAGGACATTGAATCGGTCAAAGTTATTGCCTTATATGGCCGGATCGTTTTATAATAATTTTTGGCTGTAAAATTTGCCCTTTTCTGTGGTCGTTGATAAAACTCAATGTGCTCAAATACCATAGTTGATTGCCTAATCTTTTTCTTATTCATCTCTACAACTTCGGGAGGTCCTGGGCTGCCTTTACTGACTTCCTTTGACTTTAGTTTCCCCAAAAGCTGGCTGGTCTGTTCTTCGTACGGAGAGGTGTTCCTGCTACCGCCTATTCCATTGAATGTTTTAAATACGGGCTGAATAGTTATTTAACCGTCCAACTAAACATTTTCAGTCGATATTACAGTCTCATCCTGAAGAAGGTGTCATGCTTATTAAGGGCCGGTCTAGATAGAATTTCATGCAATTCTAGGTCCATAGCGATCGGCGTCGCTAGCACTAAGTCGTCCAAGCGCTCTTTATTATTGTTGCTTTAAATACAGGTTCAATAGCTATTTCAATTCCCAATAAGACATTTTAAGCTAAGATTACAGTCTTATTTTGAACAAGATGGGCTGTATGCATAGAAACTTAATAGAGCCAAATTGTTGTTCAATATCATAGCTTGACGCCTTCCTATGCTGTCACAAAGCAATATACGTTTAAGGTTAATGTTTTCGTAGTGCCTTTTCGTGGTTTTCCGAAATAAAGTCTAACATAATTGGCTCGGGGACTGTTAGTTAGGCGACGGTATGCCCGCCAGGTTAGTCCATAATCCATGCAGTAGCTGCGCATACGCAAACAAGAAGAACCCCGTCGTCATCATGCTTCATGCTGCTAGTTCGCACATAAAGAACTGCATTCACGAGCGAGGAACCGCCCCCCCCCCTCCCCTTCTCATTCCTAACCCCATCGAAGGGCGCTTACGTGTGGAACGCGTATCGATAGCGCTTATCGTCGAGCGGCACAAAGTCCATAATCATGAGGTACTCCGCGGCCAGCTCCAGCCCGACCACCTTCACCTGGAAGGTGGGAAACATGCGCCGGCCGGCTTTGGTGACAATCATCTCCGTGCCCTGCTCGTGAAACTTGTCCCACAAGTGTTTGCCCTCCAGCACGACCACCACCGACGCCAGGGACGAGTGATAAGGCTTATCCACGTCGGGGGACTTTTTGCCCGCGAAAGTAGCCGTTGGGGGCGCTCCCAGCTGCTTGACGGATTGTTGGTGTTGCTGCTGCTGTCTGCTGCCATTTTGTATGATGGATTCCCTTCTACTACCTCCACCATCACCACCACCACCCGTATCGTCGTCACTACCATCACCAACGTCTTCCTCGTCCTCATCCGATCTGCTCGAATCACCTTGATCTTCATCCAGGCCGACGCGTGTGTCCTCGCTCGTCTCTCGGGGCGAAGAGCCTTGGGAGCTGGTGCCACCGCGCTGTCCTGCGCGAGACTTTTGGCGCGAATCTGTGCTTCGAGGATGGCTTTTGCCATGGGTGCGTGACTCGTGCAGATTTTTGTTGCTACTAAGGCTGTTGTTGTTGTTGTTGATATGGTTAAGTTGATGATGTCCGAGGTGATTACCGTTGTTCGAAGCTGTCTGCTGAAGACTGTGGACGGTTGTTTGCTGCAGCGGAGAGCCTTGCGATTCGCTGTCACAGTTGATGCTTAGCTGCTCGACCTGCTCCAACGGATTGTACTGACCTTTGTTGGCGTTCTGGAGACAGGCTGTTCCAGTGGGTTAGATGAAAAGAGAAATATTGCAAAAAAAGTGGAGTTAGACACGCGAAGGTGTATGAGTAAGTGGTGCAAGATACCGATCAGAGTATGTGGACATCCCGGAATTTGAAGCTCGAAAGGTTGGATCCTTATCACAAATTTTTGGGGGGGATGGGCGTTCGCTTGCTAAATAGGCAGCCTGATAAAAAAAGATGAAGATTGCGCCCCGTACGATTATCGGAAGCCGAAGAAAAAATAAACTGTTTACCCATCGTTTCGGTAATGGGGTCTGGGCGGTTAAACTGCGGCTAAAAATAGCGATACCGCGGTACTTAACGAGTTTTACGCTGTGCGTTGCCTCCAGCTTGGATTCCCGGATTTAAATCATCTTTTTCAGCTCGTTTCTAGTGGTGCAGAAATAAAAATGCTCGCTTCGCTAAACTATTTAGTCGAGAACGCGTGCTCCCTGAACCAACCACTGCCTCCCGGAACTCCGAGCATAGGGGGGCAAACCCCAAAAACCCGTCAAAAAACGCTTCTGGCTCTCTGGGAAGGAATAAACTTTTTAAATAAAGTAACTCTACGCCGCGTACTCGCCGTATGTCGTAGCGTCACTTCCCTTTGCAGAGCGGTGGACCATTTGGTGGAAAAAAGTGCGCTTCAACATTAAGCAATCATCGAACATTTTTCACAGATCATAAAATTTTGACTCTCCAAGGCACCAAGGAAAGTTGGCGGCTTCCGCGATGCGTCAACAAAACTTGGGTTTGGGGGAAGCAAAATGGGGGGGCTAGGAAGAAGCATAAACCGACACTGAAATGCCGCCGCCGCCGCCTCCGACCATAACTTTTGGCGGCAGGCCTGAAAGCAAGGCAGGGCACTGCTGATGTGTTGCTGCTACTGATGAAGACTTTGGCGGTCGTGGGATTGCAGACTTCGGACGGTACGGAATTGGTTCTTGGAATGTCGCTGCTGGGTTTTATGATGCTTGCAGTTAGCAGATCCTGAGGATCATGAAGATGATGAGTGGGCAGTCCTTGGTTAGGGTAAGTAGCTTCTTGCGAGACACAGATGTGGTGGTAAACGGTTTGGTACAATGTTTGTCGCTCTCGGTGATGCGAATGTCTCGTCGTAATATTGTATAATATTTTAGGAATAGCTGATAAGCACTGATGTACTTGATACATCAATAAGAGTCTTGGATATACGCTTTAAATAAGCTTAAAACAGTTTACTCGCGATGGAGCTACATGTTAGTGCTCTCTTATTGCTGGTGTAACGCATCACTATCCCTCTGCGCCCATTAAACGTACACGATAATGCGTTGCATGACGACACACTGATCCTGTGATCGAATCTCGTCATCGATTAGGATTTTCTCAAATAATAATCAATGGAGATCATCATAGTCCTCCCAGAACAAAGTAAGGGAAAATAGACTAATATATCATTAATTACAAAACAAAAAGGTTCTCTAGGGTGAAAACTATTATCATCTGTGAGTGTCTCTCTCTCTCTCCGCCACAAACGTATCATATTTCATTCGAATAGAAAAAAACACATGTTACTTCTTCATGGTTTGAGGAAAATATTTATCCCATTCGTACTTGCCCTCCTGAAAAAAAACATTTTGGGTTCGGTCGGTATGTGAACAATTTCATCGTATTAGTTCTCGACGCCCCAGTGCTAGAGGGGCCAACATTAATCAAACCAACGAGACTCGACAACGAAGAGAGGAATTAGCAGCACCACCATTTTCCACGAATCATGAACAACATATTCCATTTGAAGTCAGTGAGTTGCAGTTTTCTTTTGTGCTTTTTCTCAAGCAGTTTTCCAAAGCAAACGTTCAGGTTGGCTTCTGTCAAATCAAAGCGGAACTGGATCGTTATCGGCACCGAACCGTACTTCGCGCCCATAAATCTCCAACGCCAACGACGACAACGCCGACAAGTAGTAGGCTTTGCAGTTTTTCACGCAAAAAGTTTCGCTTCTCAATCAAGCAGGCAAGAGATTGTTCGCATCTTAGTTGGCGCTGGCAAAAAAACACACACAGCTGAGATCGTACGTGTGCGTCGTGCCGATCGAAGAAGTGTGAATGAAATGTCAGCCCGTGCATGTCTCCCGTGAATGACAAGCGGCGGCCTGCCGAATTCTCGCTACTTTGCCAGAAGGGTAGCCCGGGAACCTTGGCATGCTCGGCTTATTTTTCCCGCCGCATTCCGGGTGCACTGCGCTTTTCCCAAATTGACAATTAGTTCTGCACGATTTATGACCAAATGTCATTCGCTCGAGCGGTTGCAATCATTTAGGATTAACAAGAAATAAATCTTGTCGGATGTGCGCGAGCGGAGAAAACGTTTGTACGGTGCCGCTGCAAAATTTTTGTGCATCCGAGCGCAAGGTCGATCGTTTTCCGCAGTGATGCAGTGATTAGCAAGGTTCGTGAAAACAGGGTTATGCGAGTAATTGTTTCTAATTGGTTGAAATTGGGTTGCAATTTGGAGTTGGTCCTACAATGTTACGGAGGAAATCTGCTTGCTCGTTAAAAGTCTTGTTAGGTAATATGACAGACGTGTCCTAATAAGCGCCAAATGCCTCAATTCCTTAATCGTATAAGCTGAAAAAGGTGAGCTAGTGCCAACAACGGCTCACGATCGCCTTTACTTCGCAAGTAAACTTCTTGATGATTTATGTACTGTTGCGCACTGTTTGACAGATCAGCATGGGACAGATCAGGGCACTTTATACCATCGCCGGAACCACCCACCAGCGTCCGTTGGACGTTGTTGATTCTGCGGCAATAGGTTTCATCGCTCGAAGCAAATAAACCGCTCCAACTCGGGAATAAATACATGAGGACAAAAGGGGCCAAGAAGGTTTGCCGGTGGCCTGCTGTGCTTGTTGCTTATTTTCACTGCCCAGGCTATAACAATATTGATGCACGTGAGGTTCCAGACGACACGGGGACGACAGGGATACGGCGGATGAAGCTGTGGCGCAGGGCTGACCCATTACAATGTGTTTCGGAACCAAACGTTCCAGAGTCGCGTGCCTTGCGCGATCGTAAGATGTCAGCGTACGGATGATGGCGTAATTTGGACGCAGAGAGCAGAGGCCGAGACCGTGGCGTGCAAATGGTTCTGCCATGGAGTCAACCTGTCAGCACCTCTCAACTGTGCCGGACGGCGGTGCAACAAATGAGCGTAACGATTGTGATGCTCGTCAGCGGGTGTGATTTGCAAACCAGCTTCGTCATCATGCTCCCGGGTAAGGTAGATGACCTCCTCGCGGGGGTGGGAGTTTGGCTTTGGCATCCTGGTCGATGTGGGGAGGTCCCTTTGAATATTGTCTATTTTTGGAGCAGCTTTGATGAGGATTCTTATGAATTATTATACATTAATAGTGTGCTGTATTCGTTCATAAGTTTTTTAAAGTATTTTAGTATCATTAACCAGGGTATAAGATTAGGTTTGAGGAGAATTTAAAGGATTAACTATCAAGGATTTAAAAATAAACGAGTGTAATAAGATCGTAAGGATTATTTAAAGGAAGTGATTTGTAGGCCTAGAAGATGCAACCCTACATCACACCCCTATAATGAATTCAAACAGGATTTGAATATACGGTAAGAACTCTGCGAAAACACAGGGAAATCACAATCGGGTAGGGAATCTCTAACTTCTTCTTGAGCAATTAGCCTTAGCAAAAGTCTCGGCCTCCCATTTCTGGTTTTCTGTGACTTGACCTGCACTCCAAGAATTCAAATGGCAATGTCCTTCTGTGTTAACAGAAGTGTATGGACTAAACATCAATGCAATCCTTGGCGAACTAAATAATTTTCTATACTGAATCAGACCTCGAAAATGGACAAGAAATCGTTTGTTGAGAGCAGAAAATCATATTTTCGTGTAATGGTACAAAAAACTTTATAATTTAATCGAAAGAAAGTTGTTGCGAAGAAATGTAGTAATTTTTAAACGTTTTTTTTATACTTTGAAAATTTTGAATTTCAACAAAAACTTTGAAAATCATTTAACCCTTGCGGTAACTCAATATTTCATTGATGCAGGACTGATTATCTAGCTATGGGTAAAATAAAGTCAAGGGATGCCAGTAATTACCAGTCAAGACTTCCCAATCCAAACTGATTTGCCGTTTTATTATCGAAAACAAAATAATTTATAAATAAAAGTAAAATCGTGTCGAAAATTTACTTTATGCTCTATAAAAAATGTTCAGGCCCAGAAGACCGTCTTATACTATCCTATCCTATGCTCATATAAAACAAATGGCCCCTTATTTATGTCTTCCAGTAGATCCGATTATGACAATAAGTCAGCTTAGAAGTTATTTTAGCACACATGATGACACATGACATGATGATCAATAATTTTTGATGGGCAGTCCGGTGACCGTGGCGATAACCGCTACAGTCTTCACACGGCTGGACTGGGGTTTAAATCCAATCCAGACCGCGACTCCATACACAGGACATGACTAATTATTCAGCTACGGGTAAAATCAACTCAAAGAAAGCCAGAAATGGTAGGCCGAGACCTCTCGAGGTTGTAGTGACAGGAAAGAAGAACACGATCAATAATTTATCTTGATGTTATTAAAGTTTCTGGCTATTTTATTTCACTTATCCTACCCTAATGAATCTTCGTAATACTTTCCATGCAATTTGTAGTGCATGTAATAATTTAGCAGCTGTGAGCATGTAAGAAAACGTCACAATAGAAGAAGACCAATTGTATGCGTTTTCCCAAATAATATTTACTGATCCTATTGTACCTATGAAATGCGAAAATAGGTTACTCTAACTGGGCTTTATTACGTAGCAAGATTCTACCATTCTTAACCCCCCACCCCCCCACACCGTCCAGAAACCAGTACGAATGTCAAATCGCCCAACACCGAACCGAAGTCAAATTTATCGCTCCGATTTGTTGTGCATCGGTAAAATACTATCCGGACCGTTTTCAATTTTCATTCTCCATGCACGGCTCAACGGCTGGAGCAAGAGAACAGTGGCGAGCAAAATTTCCTTCTTTTCCGTCCCAAACGCCGCTTGCCCCCCTTCCCCCGGTCCATCAATCTTGCAGGCACTTGTTGAGGTAAGTTTTCTTCGCTCGGCTCGGCTCGGCTCGGATCGGGTCGCCTCATAATTTACAGTGTCATGTCCAAAGCAAATATTTATGTTGTAATTAGTCGAGTGTTATCCCACCCGTTTTTCGTGTCCACCGGCAAAACCCCGGGTAACCTGCCGCAGGGGCGTTTTGTTTTGCTACGCTCTCGGGCCGCTGGCGCAGGGAGAGAGAGAGAAGAAAAGTATTATTCTACTGTTCCAGTGAATCAGTTGAACGTATTTTTCCTTCCGCATCGGAATCTAACCGTGGCAGTAGCATAAGTGAAGTAACGGGCAAGAGTGTAGCTTACCTTCGTTAGTTCAAAGGAGAAGAAACGTCGTGCGATCTTTAGGATTATTAGGAAAATTGGTTTAAAAATGTTGTACAATTTTAACTGCACAAAGGGGATTTAATTGTAGCAAAACCAATCTCCCTAAATTCATCCTTTAATCCAAGCAACCGCTTAACCTCCTGATAGGTGGATTAGTACCAGCTAAGCGTGTTTATTATGCTCGTGATCGTCGTTTCATGTTGCCCATGTTGTTGGCTGCCCGAATCAGCACCGGACAGGTGAAAAGCAACAAATTTCTCGATAGGGCCAAGAAATCTGCAACCCCTTCCGAGAGTCTGTCCGATCAACCAACAAGTAATCATGCCTGTCTGCCTTCGCCTTGCCACCGGTGATCGCGTAGCGTGTTAGGCAACTGGACAGCCATTTTTCTACCGCTTTCAACAATGTCCTGCCAGAGGGATGGAGCGATCCACTTTTCCCGCTGGATCGAGACCGATCAGATCGAGTGCGGGAGAGCGCTTCTTTGGAATCACGATCAAAATAAAAACGCACGCTGCTTTGGCCAGCTCCACGTGACGTGCGGTTTGTAAACATCTCCATCCCCGAGTGAGACCCAACCGATCGTCGAGGAGTCAACCCGTGTTGCGATACACACACACACGCACATTCCGCGGGTTGTCCACATTCCAAGCAGATAGTACAGTTGACATCATAATTAATTTATACGCTAAATCATCGTCCCGTACAAAAAACGATGCACGATTTCGGGTGGCGTGATAAATCGGCTCGCCTCGTGTTCACTTTCTGTGTTTTTTGTCTGTATGTGTGTGTATTCTTCGGGAGGGAACGAGTTACGCCACTGCTACGGGATCCTAATTAAGCGGCTTATTATGGGTTTTGGCGGCTACCGAGGCGGAGGCTGCCAGCGGTGGCGTAGCACCGTAACCGAAATGACTCAATTAATTAGATGATGCACCGGCACCGAACTCAGTATGCCGCTCGTTGCGACAGGAAAGGAAAAACATCCTTCGGGTGTCGTTTGTGGCGTGCTTGTCCTTTCGGGAAAGTGATGGGATCGTCGTTGTTAGCCGTCCATCATGCGGGGCTCCCGCTTGTTTTTTTTTTGCTACGTTGGAAAACGTTTAATTAAATGTGAACGATTAGAGTGATGCGAAGTTGGTTGACCTAGGTTGGATGCCGACTAAAAGGATGTTGGCCGTCGGAAA
This sequence comes from Anopheles stephensi, assembly GCF_013141755.1. Classification (NCBI taxonomy): domain Eukaryota; kingdom Metazoa; phylum Arthropoda; class Insecta; order Diptera; family Culicidae; genus Anopheles; species Anopheles stephensi. Next base: position 61,047,707 of record NC_050202.1, on the reverse strand, counting down.
TGCATTAATTTACGTTGAATGTCTTTTAAAACAAGGATCCAAGGTGCGGTTCTTGGTGATCGAGCTAAAGTCTCTTAAATCCGTAGGCTCGATACATGATCTCTTAGCCTAATTCCATAATTTAGAATCCTTCGAGACATTGAACTGTCTTGTGAGATTTAAATTGCCCTTTTTCAATTCCTTTTTTCCTCTCCAAATTGTCATTCTGTTCTACCAATTTTGTCTCATATAAATGCTTACAAGTGCCTGTGCCTGTAGTTGCTGAAATCTCAAACAGTAGCGGTTCTGATGGTAGACGGAGCAGGCGGCCTCCTAGGTCGGTCAGGGGGCCTCGTCGGCAATAGTACTGCACAAACAGCGGTAATGCTTCATAAAATGGCCTCGTATAAGGGGTCTCGTATAAGGGATCTCGTATAAGGGGCCACTGAAGGGCATCACAGAGAGTTGCTCGTGAGATAGCTCCCCTCCGCCAATTAATCCTCAAGAAATCCTCAATTAGGAGACTCGTGAAATATACATACTAGAATATGGAATTTTCCGTGTTTTCTGTTTCAAGGTAACAAGAAATATAATCTCCACCAAGTAATTTAAAAAAAAAATCCCAGAAAACAAGTTTGATTATAATTTTCTGAAATCTTGAGGATGTGAAATCTACTAAAGTAATTCATTTAATTAATCACAGTTAGTGTTTTGCATCTCTGTGAGTGATTTATCCTCACAAAATGAGTCGCCACAAAGACTGCGAATCCCATATGCGGATCATAGTACAAGCAAACTAAGCATCTCTCGAAGCACCCTGTACATATCGATAGAGGCGAATCTTCCCATAAGCAGGTCCTGTTTGGTTCTGTTAGCCTCGAGCATTAAGAGGGTTACAAGATTCATACTCAAGCCCTCGGTTAAGGAGCACCATGAGCACTCCGCTTTAAGGATTCGATGTGTTAGACGCCTTCTACCTTCTATTGTGCTGAGAGTCTTCAAGGAGCTTGATCTGCCATTCAGTAAAGAAGATACAAGGTGCTACAAAGGTTACATCCTTTATTAGGGATCGAATTGACAGACTCAAAGCCACATGAATATGCTGATTGATCTCAATTCCTAATCACTTCAAGGTATAGTGAAGCAGCGAGCACCCGAGATATTCGCCAACGATAACGGATCGCAGGAAGTTTAAGTCTACCATTTGTTGCTTCACTGGATTAATCAAACTTACACAGAATATAAAATATATTTGAATATACGATGGCCGTTGTAGAAGTTTGTTGCTTTATAGCTGTTTGTTTGAAGCTTATAAACGTTCATAATTTTGTATAGTTTAAAATCAACGTAAACTCGAAAAGATCCACCACCCACTTACACTCTAAACTACTTAAATGCTTACCTTCCATTGCCTTCATAGGATTTGTGCCATTTTTGTAGGACACTGGGCTCCAATAGTCAACCGCCGCCGGACTGTAGTGATGCAGAAAGTCCGTGCCGTTCAAATCCACTGCCGACGGTACGTTGCCAACGAGGCTAGAGAAGGATTCGTGCAGCATGGTCGCGCCTGCCGATCCGCCCGACATGCCAAGCGTACCGTCCCCGTGCCGATGACCGTTGGAAAAATCAAGATGATGCATCATAACGAGAACCACAAGGACGATTACCTTCTGAGCACTACGAGGTGTGCAAAACACTTTCGAACTGATTCGAACTCGTTGTTTGAAAAGGGCTTTTAAAATATTTTCTTTCCTACACACAAAAAAGGGGTGATAATTTCCACTTAATTATCCATCCTGTTAAATTAAGCAGAATATGTTTTAATCGAAACTGCAAACAAAAAACCAGCGACAGCGCCCGACGCACATTTCTTTCGCAGACAATTTTCACACCTTCACCAATTTTCACTAATCGGCACCGCGGGGTCTTCACGGGGTCCACGGCAATTCGCACTTCTTCAGCTCACACTTCCTCTGTCATCGAGCGCAGCAACGACAGACAAAGGTCGCGGCAGGCTTCACGAATTTTCACACATGATGCCACGATTGGGGGAAAATCAAAGCCGCCCGTGCGCCAAACGATTCAGAAGCGCACGGATTCTAAGCGTTTTCAACCGGCACGATCACCAACCTGCGCGGGACACAATAACGATTCCTGGCTCGTGAAAAGCGTCGGCGTTGCTTGTACTACTACCGGGATAAATTATTGCCCCGTTTCCCGCGATGCAGCTACCAACCGGCCACTGACTTTTCCTCGTGCAAACCACTAGACCCACACGCACACGCACACTTCACTTCGATTTTTTTATGCCGCACCTCATCTCAACGTTCCCCGCGTTCGTCGATCGTTAGGCAGAACAATAATAATTAAACTTTCAACTAGGCAGGAAAATGTTCCTGCCGTGTTGATTACGGATGGAAATGGACCGCCGCACCGCGGGGATACTTTTTGACCAGTGCGCCCGATGATAATCGCACAATAAAATTATAACAACCGTCCACACTACTGGGGCCCTGGACTACTGCCAACAGCTTCCCGAACGGCGGGACAGACAGAGAGAGAGAGAGAGATCGCGCGCCCGCGCACATACACGATCGTTCACACTTTGAGCGCGTTTTTCCTCGCGATCGTACCGTGGCGTACTGGGATTACTTGCCGCTTCGAACCGGGCTCGAGTGCCGGGGTACGATATTCTGAATTTTCCACCAACCGTTGCCAATCGTCAGCGTTGGTGTGTGTGCAGCAGTGGAAGAGAGATGGCTGTAGGTGTTTGCCCAAGACCGATCGTACCCTCTCGTGTGTAGGGATGCTGCGTGTTGTGAAAATCTTGGTTAGAAAGAACGAGAACAGCGTAGGGAACGGGAGTACGATCGTCGATGGATGGCAGAGCGGGAAAGCGATACGCTCGCGCGGAAGAATTTCGTGAGCAAGTGAAAGTGAAAACTTTGCAAAGAAACAAAAAAAAATTGGGTGAGTTTTAGATTTAATGCTGGGTGGGTTTGTCGAGGTTACACACAATTTTGTTTACCGTCTAGAATTAAGAAAAGCGCCTTTGATTGATCGCTACTCTGGATGATTTCCTGTATGCATCAAGATTTCTATATTCAGGTCTCTTTCGGGACTAGCGATAATCCACTAACATGTAATATAAGCAAGCAAAGAGATTTTCCTCGAGAGAGTCATAGTCCTGCCTTTGTAGACTCAATTTTCCCCGTCAGATAGCCCGTTCAATGTTGATGTATGGATAATCAGTTCTTCATCCATGCTGCAATTGCTTCACGGCTTTGGCTTGCTTCAGAAGTCCTCGTTACCTCAACGGTCCAGCACAGTCTTGTCTACCCTGAGACAAACCAATATTTTGGTCATTCTGGCAGGACCATCCATCCATCTCAACTTGGGAAGAAGGTTTTCAGGATGCTACTGGTTCGTCCGGTATCATTTTCATCACATGATCAGTCCAGTGGACAGAAAATCTTTCTGAGCATCTTCCTTCTTGAACGCGGCTAAGAAGTTTTTTGGTCAGTTTTGGACAGAGTTTGTGTGTCTCTAAGGTATATTTGAGTACTGGGACTACTACAAATGCCTCAGAGACATTATTGGTTAGAGGCTCCCCTATATTAGCTAGCTGATGCTTACTACAGCTTCGATGCTTATCGAACAAGCGGCGATAAAGCTCGAGTGGGAGATCTTCTTAACTGTAGAAATGTCAGTATACGTTCGGTCAAGAAGAGGTTCGATATCACGACTTGGTGAGCCAATAGAAACAGTAAACTCGACGCTGCTATGATTGAACAAGAAATGCCACTATTTTTCCATTTTGCCACACAATCATAATGTGACGTCCAGTTCGACTCATCGTTGAATCATTTAAAATTTGTTTAAAAAATAATTAACGTTGAGATAATCCGTAGCATGTCATGATATTTTTCCTTATATTTTTACACTATTTTTTCCTGATAATCCTCTAACTTTTTCTACTGCAATTTATAAGCGATCTCTCGTTTGAAATGGGATGAACTAGATTAGCTGTGTGATATTCAGAATTGCTTGCATTTTCAGAAAATTTGTGTCTCGCTTTAAGTTTGAAATGTTTCAATCCGATCGTGTATGTGGAGAATACTGTAAGTTCTAGTCGAAAAGGGAATGAATCTATATCCTGGTATATCGAGCTTGTTTCATCTGCAATCGCCATATTTTCCCGATCATCACAATTATCTTTAATTTTATTTTTCCGGGTTAATATGTCTGAATTAGATGCAAAAGAGCTTATCGTGTGTTAGAGTTTCCCTCGGCAAACGGAAAACCAACTCTGTAAATCCCAACTCATTCACCAGTACCCGCCAAACATTCACTTTCACTTCACAATTACCTTACAACTCACACCGTGCATTATTTTAAAGGTCATGGACATAGTTTCGCCACTGCAAGCAGAAAGTACAAATCATTGACGAGTGCGTCGTAGTTGAAAGTGGAAACACTCCTGATCGGTGGAAAACACACGACGATCCATCGTCATCATCTTTTTCGGGATGCAATTAGAACCATTCTGTGCCCGGTAGTCGTCCCAGCGCGTTGGATGTCCGTGCCCGTCCTTCCTTCTCCTCACCAGAATCGAGTCACCAGTCGGTAGTAGTTGTACAGATTGCGTAGATTGCAACCGATCCGAACCGACCCGTAGGGGACGAAAATACCAGACGCAAACGCGACCAGACAACGGTGCGTTCCGGGCGTGAAAATGAAAGGTGTGAAGTAACGCCATCTTTCGTCAGGTCCCGCGTCGACGGTTCCTGTGACGTAGCCGGCGAAACCCGTTTGAGGTACTGTGGCAGATCCGAGCGGGTTTTGGTGGGGAGGCATATGGACTCGGTTTTATGGGGTGATGTCGAAAGACGCCAAAGGAAGAGACGCCCCAAGAGCTACCGAGTGGCTGTGTAAACTTGCCCCCCCCCCCCCCCACCCCCGGGTGCTATGAGGTTTTACGCGGGTTGTACCCGATGTGTCTTGCAAAGGCACACGAATGTGTCGCACCCGTAGAACGTGGAAGCGTGGAGCATCTTTCCGGACGCACGATAAACAACGCCCGTTCCGCTTCTGAGGGTGAACCGCCGATGAGTAAGTTTAGCGTTTGATTTGTGAAGTGTTCGCCTCGCTCCTGGGTACCCGCACCGGACTGTGGTTCTGCCGAAACATCCATGCATTTGAATATTTATTTATCGTTTTTTTCAGAGTGTATGTGTGTGTCGAATTACGGCATAAGTTTGAGGTTAAGAGGGGTTTTGTACTTCACAAGACTGAAGACTACCTTCAGTATCTGGCATAATGCTAGTTAAATCTCTTTTTAGGAGATAACACATCAGATACCAGCTATCAGCCGTGGAATCTGTCCAGGCCTTTTGACTGCTGATGTCACTGTTGTCTCTACTATCTTTGCCAATGAATCACATGCTTCTAGTCGAGTTAAGTTAGCCTCTCTTCCTACATTTCCTTGTTCAGAACATCAGCTCACTCAGCCGTCCGATACATCTTTCGTAACCGTTTGAGTCTCTGTCCTGCTTCCTGTTTCGTCCTGCGTCAGAGATTTTCACCAACCCCCCACAAACGTTAGTCATTTGTCGGTTGACTCCCGACACAAATCGGCAACGTCGCCGATCGCTTACGGGTGAAGATTATTTTTATCGCATCGCGGCCGCAATCGAATCTCGCTACAAAACAAAGTATAAAAACGGAGCACGATCATCACAACACGATCCGGGCGATCTTGTGCCGCACACAAGAAGGCGGAGTTCCGTTGTGACAAACCTCCCGGGGTCTGGTGGTTTTCCCCGTCGCATCGTCCCGTGCCGTGTTCTTGGCGTGCGTGAAAAACCCGTGCGAGAGATCGTGTTGCGTGCTCGCTTGCTCGCGCGAGATACGCGGACAGATGCCCGCGCGCGCCACAGAGATGATGTACGAGCAGCCAATGAATGTTCAGCTTTCGGTGTTGAGTTGCATTTGGTTTTGGTGTTGTTTTTTTTGTCTGGATTCTCTTTCCCTAGCGGAATGATATCACACAGAAAAGATGGAAAAACTAATGCTTTTTCACATTGGAAAATTGATCGTGTGGGAGCAGTAGAATCGGGATGGAAAATTAAATAGAAATTTGTCTAAGAACAAAAACAGCTTTATGCTAAATTTTCGTAAATCTAGATGAGGAACAAATATTTCCAACCTGATACTAGTGACTCAGAACATCAAAATTTGTCAACAGAGAAGGCTTAGTCGGGCGCGATCGATATCGTTACGATTAGATACACAAAGGCTCATTTAATTGAAAAATATTTATTCATTTATTTATTTGTATATCTTTTGAGCTGTGAACTGGCTTTGTACACTTATTTCTCAGGCCTATATATTACTATGTCCTTATTTACTCACTTATGTACTTAGTTATTAATTTAAATAAACTATCCACAGTATACTATATGGAGTACATCTAAATGATGTTTAAATAAAACTTGGATTATTTTCGGTTAGAACGGTCAGGCCGTATCGAGCTATATAATTTTTTTATAATTTAATTCAACAATTAATTGTATAAAAATCTTTCAAATAAATTTCAACCTTCAAATAAAGTAATAAATCGTCATAAAAGTGTTTATCTTTTTCAATAATTATAATGAACCGTATTCAAATAATATTTTGAGAAAAGAGATAGCCAAAAATAAAATAATAAATAGCTTGAATTTAAAATTTGATGATTTTCACTGAGTAGTTTGATGATGTCACTATGTATTCATAATTTATTTATTCCTTTTTTTTATTTACTTATTTATTTATTTAATTATTTACTTATCTATTTAATGATTTATTTATTTATTTACTTGTTTATTTATTTATATATTTTTCTATTTGATTAAAATTTAAGCTGACGGCTCGATACCGTTTCAATATTTAACTGGCTGTTTAACTTATTTATTTATCTATTTATCCCTAGATTATTAAACGACGGAAAGTTTGCAGAATCTGATTTAATTATTGCGTCTGAAGCTTATAATGTTAGTTGCTAATCAAATGTAATGAGATTATACAATGTAACTAATATCAAAAATATTCTTCCTAAAATTACCAACAACATTTTCTATGAGACTTTCTGTGCTTTTTTTCGAAAGAACGATGCATTCTTTAAATTCCCCAAAATTGAGTCAAATCCTACCCGCAATCAAACAACGCATTTACTCATATGCAAACGAACGTGCAAACATCCGGTACCTCGTTTATTTGCATGCGGTCGCTCCGATTTGAATCTCGCAAACGACTTCAGCAATCAACATTATATGCCAACAACGACAACAGCAAAAAAGTCCGTTGGCGAAATATTTAAAAGTTCCGTAGAAAGTAACGACACGACTCACTCACCTATTAGCGTTTGATGCAACCGTTCGATAGGGTACCAGTGGCTCTGACTCTGCACTGACGTTGTACTGAAACTCGTTCCGTGTAGTTGTATCTAATCTTATCTTACCCCCGGCACATCGAAGCGCCCACGGTAACTGACCGAGCACGGTATCGGACCGGATAAGGAATGTGCCGAATTTTAGTTCATCACCATTAGCTCACCGTGAAAGATTGAACCGCTTGAGTTGTGTGTGCCGCCCTGTAGTGTCCGATTCTTGTTCTATTCTTGCGGTTTGAATTTTAGTGAACAAAATGTACAAATACCTAGCAGTGGTGGCGTTAGTGCTGGCCTACAGTGCCGGAAACGCATCAGCATGTAAGTGTTTAGAGAAGGCGCATAGTGTAAGCAGAAACGGCGCGTTTTCGGCGGCTGACTGTTCTAGGTGTGGCTGGGCTCACGTTTTCCCAGTGTCCGAGTTGAGGCCTTACTGAAACAATGATGCGTTCACAAGTTTGAAAGTGCAGCCATAGTGTCAAATTAGAACTGTAAATAGTTTGATTGTAAAGTTATTTTAAAAGAATTTAGTGTTGAAACAAATAATTCTACAATGCTGTTTGCTAAACCACTTTGAGACACATCTCATTGAACGAAAAGTTGCTCAATGCACTCGAAGGGCCCAACTTTCGCTGACGGCCTGTTATCTTATCTTGATCCATAGGCAGGTTATGAAATGCAAACACACTCACTAACTCAGGGCTTTTGCTATCTTTTTTCTTTTATTTTTGCGTCCAACACCTTCTTACCTTTGACCACAGTCTGGTGCTTCACGTGCACCACCTTTAACAGCACGAACTGTCTGGTTCCGGACCAGAATATCCTGCTGTCGGAATGTCCGCCCTCTCCGAACGTGTCTGCCGTGACCTGTTTCACGCGTGTTGTTGGTAAGTGATGAGCGCGTGTTGCGCTGGAAGCCTTGGAGATGAAGATCCTACTAACCACCGGAAAAAACTGCATCTCTTCCACTTGGAATCCTAGGTCAAGATGTGCAGCGCGGCTGTGCGACTACGCTGACGGCAGAGGAACGTGATAACTGTGCCCTGGTAAACAATTGTCAGCTTTGCTCGAACGAAAACGAAACCGCCTGCAACGGCAACCTGTTCCCGCACGGCCGACTGCACTGCCACCAGTGCGAGGGTACCACCAACAGTACCTGCTCGGACGAGATCCTCACGGAGCCGACGCCCTGTCTGCGCTTCGTCGCGGACGATCAGTGTGTGGTGCAGGTGCGTGAGAACAGTGTGGTGCGCGGCTGTCTGTCGGAAAACGAACAATGCCGGAATAACCGTGACTGTCACGTGTGCTCCGGTAATGGGTGCAACTTCCGCCATTTCGAATACAACGCAGCGGGTAGTGTGATCGCACAGGTTCAGCTGCTGGTCGGTGCCATTCTGCTGAGTGCCTTCGTTGCCAATAAGCTGTAAACCGGTATGCCGCGTGTAGGTGGGCAATAGTCTGCGGCAGTGACGGATCTATCTAGGAGCCTCGTTGAAATCCTCTGTTGGTGTTACTCAAAAACGAACCACAGTTAGACGGGGCCTCAACTGCCATTCCGCTCGGGGCCTCCGAAGACCTTGAACCGCCACTGGGCTGCAGTTGCGTTTCGAAGTAGTTTATAGCTAATGAAGACACTATAAGAAAGCGAAAACTATTGACATTGAAAACTATAACACATTTCCTCGACAATGTGAATAAAGAGATACGATAAGAACAAAATGTTATTGCGTTTGTTTACTTTTTTCGTGAGTTTTTGATGAAAACAATTTTGCGAGTAACAACAGTTTTTTCGTCATTTAATTTCAACTGTCATTTTGAAATAAACGTGGTAATATCGGTACAGCGCCATTACGACTGTATGCGGATGATAGCGAAAGCATCTAACTGTCATTAGGTGCGTATGATTCGTACCAGCTGTCAAATAGGTTTGCTTTGTTTACAAAACAACGCGTAATACCATTTCAGTGTAGAAATTTACAATTAACAAAGAACATTTCGCTTAACTTATTGCTTTCACAATGGCAAAACCGGGTGAACGAGCCTTGCAGGCTATCAAGGAACAGGGTAAAGCAGTAGCAGTATTCAAAACACCGATCGTTCCAAAGGCTAAAGCGAAAGATAAAATCATTCTCAACGAGGAGGAATATCTACAGGTACGTGGGACGGACGAATCTCGTCTGTTGGCCGGACATTGTATTCATGCTGCTTGCTTCGTTTTTCAGGAAATGGGTAAGATCATACAGCGTGATTTTTTCCCGGATTTGCAGAAGCTAAAGGCACAGAACGAGTATCTGGACGCCCTCGCCTGCAATGATGTTTGCAAAATGAGACAGATCTTTTCAAAGTACAGCTCCAAGAGGCCAAATTCATCTCGAGCAGGTTAGTACCCGCTAGGTTTGTTAAACTTTACTTGAACTGCGCTTATAAGTTTCTTCTCTTTCGCCGACAGCCAGTCCCGCCACATTCGAAACGCCCTTACCGAATGCGTCACCAGCCAGCGAAGTTCCTCCCTCGATCCGGTCGACCTCCAGCGTGGGTTCAAACAAATCAACCAAAACACTCGGTGATAAGCATTCACTTGACAGCTTCCTGCAGGCGTATACCAGCGAAGACAATGACAGCTTTCAGGAGATTATCGAATCGGCCGACCGGAAGTTGCGTCAAAAGTTTTCCGTGCTCTACCAGGCCGAAGGAACATCCGCCATCGAAATGGGTCAGGCGCTGGCTCTACCGAGCATCGAGCAGCAGTTTAATCAACAGGAGCGCCCAAAGCAGCTCGATATGTGGCGGTACACGAACAAAAACTACATCATGTACACCCCGGACGGTGTCGAGCTGACGAAGGAAGAGCAGCTAGAGATGGCGAAACGGAAGCAGGAAATCAATCACAGCAGCACCCGGCTCCACTACAACCCGTTCAACGAACAGGACAGCCGGCAGGCGATTGTGGAAGCGGCCAAAACGCAGGCCAAACATTTGCCGGAAAAAATCGGTGTCGATGGTCGGGTGGTGGATCAATCCGCCGGCGATACACCGCAGGTGCGTGGCTTCGGATTCGTCAAGAGTCCCTCACCCTGCCCGGGCGTAACGGACAGTCCGCTGTTTACGTGGGGTGAAATCGAGGGCACCCCGTTCCGGTTGGATGGTGGCGACACACCGTTACACCCATCGGCCGGTGGCCCATCGTTCCGCATAGTGGAAACATCGAAGCGGGAAAATTTAGCCCTCCAGCTGGCGGAAAAGGCAGCGGAAAAATCGCGCGAAAAGAAAGCAAAAGCGATCGAAGCGGCCCGCCGGAACATAGCGTCACCGTCGGTGCGCAGTTCGTTCGATCGGCTTGCCAGCATGTCACCGGCCGCTCGACGGTTGGCTACCAATAAGCTGGGCTTTTTGAGCACACCCAGCCCGCTCGTATCACCGGCCATCGGATCGACTGGACTTAAAACGCCCGTAATGAAACCGGCCAGCGGACGGAGTGGTGCTAGTGGCAGCAAGACCAAGCACCGGCATGTGACACCATCTCCGGGAGCGATTGTACGTCGGAAGACACCGCTCGTGGGAGCGAAGGGCGGCAGCTCGACGGCGGATTTGACGGACGATCTGCTGGACATACCCACCGGAGGCAAGCGCCCAAAAGCGGCCGATTTCTTTTGAATCTATAGCGGAACTGAAGGTAGCAGAGTAGCAAATATAATTCATATTTTTAATGTGGTTAAAAATGGACCAAAACTAAAACGGTTACAGTAGTCTTCTGACAGACAGCGGCTTTATTTGTATCTTTTCTTAGGGTCTTTTGCTTACTATTAGTCTAAGGAACACACTGAACACTGTAAAACCGATTTTTACAACAGCTTTTCTGATACCGTGTTACATTACGATCTATAATTGCATTACACTGAGAAACGGGTTCGAATCGAACACTTCGGATTAAGTCGCTAGGTGCTATGTCTTCATCAGGTCAATCAGGAGCCGCTCGATTGCCACCTCACCGACCGTCTTGCGGAACAGCATCTCCTGCAGTACTTTCGCGTTGGCTGCTGCCTTGATGGCCGGAAGTAGTAGCAGCAGATGGCCCAGCCGCACACCACCACACTTTTCGTGCAACAGGGCGACGGTCTGGTCTTGCAGCAGTAGCACCTCGTGCGCTGCGTACAATCGTGGTTGATCCGGTCGAAACAGCACCAACGCTTTCAGACAGGCTGCCTCCCGATAGTCTACGCGTGCGACACCAAACTGCTGGATGGCACTCTGCAGTTTCACGGCCTGTGGATTCCGCACGATGAACTCTGGTTGGGAATGTTAAGGACAGTGTCGGAATGTAACGGACCATGAGTGCGTCAAGCGAGTGCGCGAGTCTTACCATTGTCGATGGGCAGTCCCCACTGTGCTGCCGTGATGACGAACAACTCTGCCCATGCTTCCTCCAGCAGCAGCTTTTGATCGTTGGCCGGAAGCTGTAGAAAGGACGGCACCGTTTTTGCCCACTTTACCGCCAAAAACAGTAACTTTGCGGCCGATTCTAGCAGCATGTCCGTTTCACTTTTGCCACCACACTGTACCGGCGGACCGCCATTTCCGGTCGGGCAAAGCAGTAGCTGATGTTGGTACGGTTGACCACCGGCCGACCTTGGTGGACTTTCCTCGCCCGTACTGCTAACCTCGTTCTCCTTGGCCGAGCTGAGGCTTAGAATGGAGCTGATCGAATGGATTGGTGGTGGAGCCGGCAGGGCCAACGAATCGCCGGTGATACTGTTGAACATGGACTCCGTGATGGTTACGGTCCCAACTTGATCGTTCGCTAAACCCGACTTTGATCCCACCGTCGTCGAAGTGGGCAATGGAATCGGTACCTGTAACAGGCCCGACCCGGGCGGTAAACCGGCGCCAGTGGGTTGGAAAGCCGTCGGGGTGACTGTGGTCCTTGGTGTCGGTGCGGAAAAATGGTGCTCAAAGTTGGTCGAACTGGCCGCAGCAGCAGCAGCAAGCGATTGGGCTGCGTACGGCGAAAGGAATCGGCCCGGATCGGCCAGTGGTGCGAAAGGGCCGGATGCCGTTGCGGCCGTGATATGCAATGGAAGGGGGAAAAACAGGTTCGTCTGGGGAAGGGCGAAGGATGTCCGAGCTGCGTAGTAATCGCCGTGCGCGGAAAGCCCATTTACGGTGGCAGCTAGTGGTGTGCAGTTCCTTGGCGCTCGTTCATGTTGGACGGCTAGATGGAAAGAGCGAAAGAGGGAAAAGAAGGTGGCCGGTGTAGAACGAGTTGGCAAATGGGGAGTCTTGGCAAAAGTTCCTGAAGAACGGGAAGAAAGCTACACGAGTGTCACCAGGTGGTATGGTTCTCACGGAACTGTTTATTATGTGGCAGAGTGAGTGTACAAGCGCACTACTTCCACCGATGACGATTGTTGGCCCGGTTTGCTGATGGAAGATTAAAGAGAAACGACGTTGTTTTGGTGCAGAAAGGTTGGCCACAAGTCAATTGTGCTGTTTCATGGGCAGTTTGGAGTTGTCCAGGGAATCACATAAATATGTCGTGTTAGGCTAAGCGTGAGCTGTCACATTCAAAGGCAACTGTCTACGGAGCCTTTGCAAGATAAAGTCCTCTTAACGCTTCCATCGCATTCTCCTTAGATATTCCACCTAAGTTACTCCTTCGTCTAGAAATTTGAGGCTTTTTTCGTGTGCCGTTGAGTCATGCATTACTGTCTCCACTCTTCCGAAACTACTTATCATAACCTCTTTCGCGGCATTCAAGCCCACTCTCAACAACTCACCCTCGGCGTCACCTAAAACTCTAATAAAACAAACATTTCGGTGGACACTTTCCATTGCCAGTGCTTCCACTCCTTAGCGAGTCATTATTACGCTGCTGGTCTGTTATCACAGCAAGAGCATCAGGGACCGAAAACAAAATCAATTTTTATGATGTGAATCAACCAACTGGCCAAACAACCATGGCTGGGTATCCCGGATCGCCCAGAAAGTTGATGCACTCGATGAAATCTGATGACGGCGAACCACGTGGTTTGCGGGTGGAAAATTAGAATCTTGTCTCAGGAAAAGGGAAAAATGTCCCGAAACCGTCCAGGATCTAGAGGGAGCGTGGGGTGATGTGTGTGTGTGTGTGTTTTGTGTTTCTGTGTCAACATGCGCAGCCCTAGGCCCTAGGGTAAAAGGGTGTCACTCTAGAGCACTTAGGGGGAACACTCACAAAAAAGGTACAGGAATTGGAAAACGAATCCCCGACTTGCCCCCTATTTAGTTTTGGCGATAATTGCTCGTAAATGGTAGTTCGATGAGGTGGCAAAAGAAAACAGAACAGAAATGTTGTGTTTTTGTCTAAAAAGTGTCCATTTTACCAGGGAACTTAAGACTCAAGAAACTCAAGGCAGTGAATGGGATATTGGAAATCAAACTGACTTATCAAGGATTAAAGTACATTTGGAAGTTTTCGGTTTGTAAAAATCTCAAATCTATATCTCAACCACAAATAGAGCAGCCCGAAGACTGCCTCAGTTCCTCAGGCACTATAAAGCTATCGATCGCGCCACAGTGTTCGGGAAAGCATGAGCCAAAGGCCACATCAACAGCAGATTGTTGATTTAGCAATTAGAAGAGTGTTTTTGAGCAAATATTATCACAATCCTGCTTGCGAGTCGGGCATTCGGTGGAAAGCCGCCCGAGGTGTCAATCACAGGATTCTCCCCGTTTCGCCGGCAAACATCGCCGGATCGAGAAGGTGACTCGCACTAGAGTGCTGACCGGCGAATCGGCGTACTCTACCCATCGGAAACCGGAAGCGAACATCTACGCTCGTGACGCGCTTTGTGCGGTCGTGTGTAAACACGTCTTTTCAATCGTAGCAAACATTGGCGAGGGTCAGATGTCATGCCGAGTGGCGTCGTGCGTTGGGAAAAGCGGTGGGAAAAGTGAACGCTGTAACAAGGTGGCGCTAATTGCGACCAGGCAAGTGAGAACACGGATACGGTTCAAGTGGTTACGACAAGTGTTTGATTTCCGGCTGTTCGTGCGGGGGGTGTGTGTTTCAGCAGTGTGACTTACCTTCCCGGCGCATGTTGGCCTGCAGACACTTGGCAAATCGGCAGGCCTGGCATTGGTTGCGTCGCGATACGTCCACCACACATTTGCCGCCCTCCTTGCATACGTACTCCAGATTTCTGTTATCCCGGAAGGACGAAAGAGAGCAAAAGGCGCGGAATTCAGAAACCATTTGTAGTGTAACATGGAGTGAAGCTTCCGTCGGGGCACATGCTTCGTCGATATCTTCTTACCTACGGATGCTGCGCTTGAAGAAACCACGGCAACCATCGCAGGAAGGCACACCGTAGTGTTTGCCCGAGGCCCGATCGCCGCAAACCTTGCACAGGACACCGGGACCACCACCGGTTGACATCTTGCCACCACCGACGCCACTGCTGTCGTTCATGGAGGGGACTCTTGGTGATGTAGTCTGCAAGAAAAAAACGGTAAGTGAGTGGTCTTTAAACATTGTATTTGCCAGGAAACAAATCGCTAGGTGAGATGGAAATGGACTGGAAGGAATGAATTTCTTGGTTGGGATATTATTGTAGTTGAAGATCTTTATGGAGAGCATCATCTGCAACATTCTTCATGATTGTAAAAAAACTCCTCTGAAGTCGTGGAGATATTAAAAGGAGGGAAGTATTTTTCTTGAATTCTGGATAATTCTTCTTTTTGATATGTCAAAGATCAGCAGCTTTTTCCTCTTCAGCTTATGTGCCACTGCAACTGCATTTGTCCGGATGTTCTGATCCGAATCCTTTCCGAATTGTTACATCAGAATGCTTGGATCCAGTGGCGGATCAAACGATGGGCTGAGTAGCCGGCCGCACAGGACCCCGTGGGCAGCCTCGTATAAGAGACCTCGAGTAGGTCGTCGTGAGACAGTATGACCCGAAACTTGATCTGGTAGGTCCGCCAATTCCCGCCTAAGGCTTCCAAGATGCTTGATCCGCCACTGTTAGGATCCCTCAAAAAGAGCTTTGCCTACTGAGGGACTTTCGGGAGTTTCGCCATCAGACTTTCCTTCTGAGTGATTATCAAATGAACGACTTGGTCTCGAACATGGACAACGAGTTCTGTAAAAAAAATTGCATTCTGTCTAGGATATTCTTGCTCTTTTAGACTTATGATATGACCCGTGAACTCATAACTATAAGGTCATAAAGTGATAAAGTTGCTGCTAGAATGTATACCGCATTCGATTTTTTCGTCCGTCTCTAGGAGTGAGAAAATACTGCAAACCTTTGAAGCGGTAATCGTCCAGTCTCTAGGATGTACCTCACTATTTCCAACTTTTACACTCGGGGATTAAACTTATTTTACAAAAATATCTCCAAACCCAGTTTCTCGACTGATTTTTCTAAATGTTGTTCTAAATCAATTGATAGCGCCGTACTAACTTGTCTGTACAAAAAATAGCTATTGAAGAGGGCCAAACCAAATAAGGAGAACATAGTTGTCCTGTGGTTTGATAGCCTGATTGTTAGATAGATCGATTGTTTTGTAGAGATGATCTAAAGTATCAACAATTAATAGATGTAGAGAAAACAAAGAGAAACGGAGTACAGTTCTGAATCATCATTACATCCATCTGCTACTAATCTCTTTAGATTTCTTCTCTCCAAACGATCGTGTGTCCTAGATTATGATCCATTCCTTATCGCACCGGGATCAGTCATTAGGTATCGGATGAAGATATCAATGGACAAAATGCCTCCACATTAGCGTACGCCTAATGGCACGCGCGTGCTTCATTTAACCTCAGGACACACGATTGTTTTGATACGAGAACAATTTGCCCATGTACTGTGTAACCCTCCACGAGAAACGCGTAACCAAATCAAATGACAGCTGTTAAACGTCACGCCAGTACGTTGGGCCAACTTTGAATAAGTATCCTCGAAGCAACAAACACACGTGTGTGCCTGTTGTTACCCTTTGACCGAAGGGGAAGAAAAGAGGGATCTCACCCAGCCTGTCATTAACAGTAGCAATAGTACCATGAAAGCATACCGGACAACCTTCACTGCTCTATCGCCCCTTTTGCGGAGGGAACGGAACCTATAAAAAACCGAATCGGATTCAATGACGCGATTCGGGATACGGTACGCTACCGTCGATTGTGATCGAACTATTAGATGAAGGGGGAAAAAAGGATACCTTGGCGAAGGTTTTGGGATAGACAGCAAATCACTACAAATGCAATAATAATGAAGCGTGTGTAAATCGACGGCAGCACGTGACTCATGAGAATTGTGGAACTCGCTTCCGGAAGTTCCAACTAGCAACACATGTGTCGTTCGATGGACGGACAACGAAACACTCACCGAGCAGTGTGTGTGATGCTATGTTTAAACTTAAGTTTGTCTTGAACGGACGATGATGGATGGGAAACGATGACTTTTTTGTGTGATTTTTTGCACTTTCTCCTTGTTAGTTACGGAAAAAATGATAATCATATTACAAAAAACAACTTCCTTTTTTTAGAAACATTTTTAAAAGACAAGGTTCTTTCTAAAAAAAAGGATTCTTCCACATTTTGCGTGGCCCATGTGTGACCCCCTTATCGTGGTTAAGCCTGCCGGAGAAGTCAAAAGTTTTGCTTCACTCTTTCGTCTTTCGAGGGCTGGGAAACTCCACTTCTGACGAGCTGCATTATTGATTCGTGAGGCATTAATTTCCCATCATTGCATACGTCGCGCCACGGGCGTACGGTAGGCCCGGGCAGCTAGACAGGTGTGCCGGAAATCGAGACACGGACACAATTATAATTACCCGCACTCCGAGGCAGTACTCGACCGCGGAGGGAAAACAATATGACGCGTGCGGCAAATTATGCGGTAAACGGTTTGACTTTTCACTTTACCGGGAAAAGTGAGGGGTGCAATGATGTCAAGTGTGGGGGGGTGTCCGGTTCACTTTCCACAAAGCACAAGTGGAGAAGTAGGGTGGTGTGATTTGTAATACAGGGTTTCCGAGAAGAACTAACGATGTGCGAGCCATTTCTGGGCAAAGGCTAGGTTGAAGTAAACAACTGCCAGGTAGAACTGGCGATCTGTTGCCCTTTCTGGACTATGGCCAAGTTGAACTAGACACAGGCTAGGTTGAAGTGGACGATGGCCAGGTTGAACTGAAATGTCAAATTTGAAACAATTGCTGAAGCGTTCGCAAACGGTTGAGGTAACGCTTAATTTTAAAAAATATTTAAAAAATGACCGGTAAAAACCATATTATTTGTAATATTTTTTTTTAAAGGATATTAATAGAAGAGAACGCTTCAATTGCAACGCAGCTCGTATGTAATTATACAGGGTTTCCGAGAAGAACTAACGATGTGCGAGCCATTTCTGGGCAAAGGCTAGGTTGAAGTAAACAACTGCCAGGTAGAACTGGCGATCTGTTGCCCTTTCTGGACTATGGCCAAGTTGAACTAGACACAGGCTAGGTTGAAGTGGACGATGGCCAGGTTGAACTGAAATGTCAAATTTGAAACAATTGCTGAAGCGTTCGCAAACGGTTGAGGTAACGCTTAATTTTAAAAAATATTTAAAAAATGACCGGTAAAAACCATATTATTTGTAATATTTTTTTTTAAAGGATATTAATAGAAGAGAACGCTTCAATTGCAACGCAGCTCGTATGTAATTATAAAATTATTATTTAATGCGCTTTGAGCTTTAGAATTTGCAATGGCTTGCTTCAAGATATTATATTTATTGAACTCACCTAAATTCCTGCGCAGCGCATTAAAAAATAATTTTATAATAACATACGAGCTGCGTTGCAATTGAAGCGTTCTCTTCTATTAATATCCTTTAAAAAAAAATATTACAAATAATATGGTTTTTACCGGTCATTTTTCAAATATTTTTTAAAATTAAGCGTTACCTCAACCGTTTGCGAACGCTTCAGCAATTGTTTCAAATTTGACATTTCAGTTCAACCTGGCCATCGTCCACTTCAACCTAGCCTGTGTCTAGTTCAACTTGGCCATAGTCCAGAAAGGGCAACAGATCGCCAGTTCTACCTGGCAGTTGTTTACTTCAACCTAGCCTTTGCCCAGAAATGGCTCGCACATCGTTAGTTCTTCTCGGAAACCCTGTAAAATTATTATTTAATGCGCTTTGAGCTTTAGAATTTGCAATGGCTTGCTTCAAGATATTATATTTATTGAACTCACCTAAATTCCTGCGCAGCGCATTAAAAAATAATTTTATAATAACATACGAGCTGCGTTGCAATTGAAGCGTTCTCTTCTATTAATATCCTTTAAAAAAAATATTACAAATAATATGGTTTTTACCGGTCATTTTTCAAATATTTTTTAAAATTAAGCGTTACCTCAACCGTTTGCGAACGCTTCAGCAATTGTTTCAAATTTGACATTTCAGTTCAACCTGGCCATCGTCCACTTCAACCTAGCCTGTGTCTAGTTCAACTTGGCCATAGTCCAGAAAGGGCAACAGATCGCCAGTTCTACCTGGCAGTTGTTTACTTCAACCTAGCCTTTGCCCAGAAATGGCTCGCACATCGTTAGTTCTTCTCGGAAACCCTGTAAGGTGGTGTTTCTTTTTCTCTCTTTTTTCCACCCAGCGAACCGCACGAGGTATAAGAATATGAAAATTAATATTTTTTCCAAAGAAAAACGTGTTGTGGTTGTTTGCGGTTTGGGTAATTGAAAATGCTTTTCGATTGAAAGCTAAAGCGTCCCAGTTGGGGCTTTAGTATGAGGTGAATGTTTGTTTGTATGGAGTAGTAAGAACCTATTGTCGTGCTTCGTTTGATTTAAAAATGCTTAAAGTGTAGCCAAGGTATTAAATATAGCCAAGGTATTAAGAAAATCCTTAGATCGATTAGATTGATCGATTGCATACTTTTGGGCTCAGTCTGTTTCATTTTTTTAATTTTAAACAAGAAACGATTTTTTCACAGTCACGGGTCGCAAAAGTAAAAAAGCTGTGTAATGATCGATAGTTAAGAGACATTCTGCGATAACTTTTATAACTTACTGCTGTACTACAAAATAGAAGAATTTAAAAAAAAACATTAAGAGCCTCGATCGATTGAGTTGCGTTTTGCTATGAAACCGCCTAAAAGTATGCAATTACAGTTTTGCTTCATATCGGAAAGAGTGAAAGTCAGGCCCTCGACAACTAATCGTTAATTTCTTTAAACAATATTGTCTGTCTCCGTCAGAAGTTGATAAGCCTTGGAGTATAGTATTAGCAGTATAATAAATGCAATTTCCGAGCACAGGCATTTTTAAGAATGAAATATGCAACGTATTGTTTTGAACAAACAAACTATTTTACACTCAACAAAACAAGAGTTAATATTTTTGGATTGTCACGTTAGAAGAGGCTTACATCGTAGCTTAGAAACGGTGCACCAAGTACGTGTCACAATCAAACCCATAACCGTAGCTAAACCTTCCTTCAAAAGCCAATCACGCTTACATCCTCCCCAGCCTTGGATCAGCAACCCGCCGCGATGAGTCAGTCATTTTGCCGTCACAAAAAAGGGCTTATTTAAAAAACAGGAAGAATACTGATTAATCATTTATTGACTATCGATGAGAGGCTGCGTCCCATAATAATCGATGTCAACACGTCATCCCATTCACTCGGTGGTGCCGGTGCGACGGTCCTTCATTGATGAGAGGTGATGTTGGCAAAAAATTTGCATTTCATCAAATCATGGAGAAAAGGCACAGCTGCGGCATGAGGAACACACGACGGATCATAATCTTAGCCAAAAGCCTATCAAAACACCATGAATAGGGTTTGTTTATTGCGCACGGTTCGATCAGAGGAACATTTGTTGTTGTCTCGATATTCTAATTTAACTCTGTTTGAACTCTGTTAACCTGTTCAATTAACCACCGCTAGAGTTTTAGCGTTAACGTATATTTTCTGTTTTTTTTTTAAACTAAGATCAAAATTGTTTTTTTATTTTTATTTGTGGTTTAGTATTAACAGTCGCCAGTTATTGCCGAACGACTCATAAACAGCAATAAGATAAGTCGAGACCGTAGCTCCCTCAAATAAGGATTAATGAGTTTTTATTAGAGATTGTGTCCTTTCTCAGAGGCAACAACCGGCCCCGGTCTTCATTTGGCAGGACCAGGGTTTAAATCCCATCCGGACCGTTCCCTCGTAGTGAGGACTGACTATCCCACTATCCGGTATTATAAACTCTAGTAAGCCAGAAATGGCAGGCACGATCTAAGAGGTAAGACCATCAACAACGAGATTTCTTCTCAGTAAATCTATTTTCATTGGTATACTTCAGACAAATACATGTTGAAAAACATATATCACTAGTACATGCCTAACAATTATCAGCAGAGACACCTCGCAACTCTTTTCCCATGAACATTTAAACTTTTTGTTCAATACAATCAAATTGCAATAAAATTGAAGAAAATGTAGCATATACTAACAAACTTCCTTCTTTTGTGTTATTGCAGCAAAATGCAACTACTACTTTAAATAAAACTTACCCTGTGGCACAGAAAATGAAGAAAGGATAACGACACCAGAGATGTTAGAATGTCCTGCTGTCCTGCTGTATAGACGTGAGTACAATTTTTGCCCTATTGATCGTTCATTATCGAATCACACACTTTCACTCAAGTAAACTGCACCGTCACACTAACAATTGCTCTCCACAAACACACACAAATCCACAACGGTCCGGAATGTCCTGGCAAGTGTGTGCTGTTCCCGGGTGGAAACAATTGCTTGCCGTTCCGATTGACGTTCCGCTGCCAATTGATGCTCTAGTCCGTGTTGTACCGCTTGTCGGCTGCGTTTTTGGGGTTTGACCTCCGACCAGACGATCCCGGTCGATGTGATCTCGTGTCTCCGGTCCGCTTCACCCCAGGACATTCTCGCGAAGCTACCATCAGCACCGAACGGTGCCATTTTTAAAAGTAGGTGTGGTTTCGAACCATCGCACCGCGCATGACGTCTGGTTCATCCTGACTACGCCAGACCGTATTCCAATGGGCAACAGGATAGGCAGGATGAGACGGTCGCCCTATATCCGGACGGTGACTTTCTGCCCGAGTCCAAGTTGTTTTGTTGGTCGGGACACGCCGCACACACGTCGACCCGGCGAACGGTCAGACGTCAGGGGTTGCGTACAAAAGGACACCGATTGCTCTGCCAAACATGGCAGCTCCAGCGGCCATCGGGATCGTCCGCTCAATGGGCTGCACGTGTGGCTCCTCCCACGGCAGAGAGACACCGGCTGTGGGCTGTTGGTCTGGGGTTTCGGTAGTATTCGTCCAGGAGAAAACTTTTTGAATAATTTAGCACTCACAAGCAAATGCTTTTCGCAAGAGCCAGAGCCGCGTTTCCGAGCAATGGAGCTTGTTTTTCTAAGCCAAATGGTTGGCAGAAGAGTGTGAGTAGTTGAGCACCGTAAAACACGCGTAAAGGAGTTATGAAGAGAAAGGTTGGAGTGCTTAAAGGTGGAATAAATAGCATCCGTGTAATATCCGTTCACAATTTGTATGGTTGTCGTCGCTTAAAGCTGTTTTGAATCCATTTTTGGACTTTAATTGACTCTTGGAAGGAGTTTGTTTTAGTATCTTAGAGGAAAATTCTACATATTTTCTCTATCTTTTGTAAGCCAGATCTAGCTTGGGTCAAATCGGCTATAACGATAAGCTTTATCAGTGTATGGAGTAGTGTATTCAAGTCATTGCACTTTGATGAGTGTAGCCTATCTTGCAATTACGTCAACTTGGAAACTGGACCTGGATTTGAAGCTCAGGATTCAAAAACAGTTTATTAAATGGTTCATAAATTAACGAAAAAATACATCCCAAGAATTGAACAAACAGGTTATCAATAGTCTCTGAAAGGGTAGCATATGAATAAGGTCAGTTTCAACTGAATATATTTGGTGCCTTGGTAGTCCCCGAAGAATTACATTCCATAGTTTATGGAAAAAAGAAAAAAATCCACCACATACGTACGAGTGTTGATCCTTTATCATATGCATTGCTTCCTCCACAACAAAATTCGCTCCTGGCGCCTGCTAGTATGCAATTTTCAGTATATTTGTTCCATCAATTCGCGGCATACTGTCTTAAGGTGGATGCGCCTGAAAGTAGGCAATCGACATTTTAAATCCTTGCGTTCTCATGAACTGATTAGCAGTGTTGTACTGGTATCTAAACGCAACAATTTTTAACTGTTCTTTAGTGTTTCTTCCTTTTTGCTAAGCCTGATGTTATTGTTTATTCTACGCAAAAGAATAGGCTACGCCAACCTTCCTGAGAAGTAAAATATTTTCCGGGTTTCGGATGACAATTTTTAAATTAATATTTCAAAACACAACACACACAATTCCGTTCAATAAATATGTAGATGTATATTTCCTTTTGCGATTTTCTCAGTTGGTTCTATTTATAAAATCGTTTAGCGTAAATACCTAGATCAGTACAAAGCGTTTTATGGTTGGTTAGAGAAAGAGAAAGGCAGGAGGACAGAGAATCCATTACAAAAACCAAAAAAAACACGATTCCAATAGGAAGAGGAATGATTGGTCAGGAGATGTTACTAGAAAAGCAACACATATATGTTGGGTGTATATTGTTATCTGCTTTTCTTGAAACATATTTAAACGACGCATAAAGTAGGGTAATAAGAATGGGTGTTAATAACCATCTGTTCCATCCTTGTGTCCCTGTCCTTTGTATGTTAGTGTATGAAAGACGTTGGAATTCGGTTTCTGTTGTCTTAGCAATGGTTAGTTTTGCATACATGTGTATTTGCATCCGGCACTAATAACGTGACCTCGTGAGTAACCGACCGACATAACCCAAAGCGATAGAGAATACGGGAAGCTGGAAAGTCATATCGATAGATAGAGATAGAGATAGGAGGGAGAGAGAAAGTTACGTTACCAAATCGATTTCAACGAGAGCGACTTACAGGGTTTCCGAGAAGAACTAACGATGTGCGAGCCATTTCTGGGCAATGGCTAGGATGAAGTAAACAACTGCCAGGTAGAACTGGCGATCTGTTGCCCTTTCTGGACTATGGCCAAGTTGAACTAGACACAGGCTAGGTTGAAGTGGACGATGGCCAGGTTGAACTGAAATGTCAAATTTGAAACGATTGCTGAAGCGTTCGCAAACGGTTGGGGTAACGCTTGATTTTAAAAAATATTTAAAAAATGACCGGTAAAAACCATATTAATTGCAATAATTTTTTTAAATGATATTAATTGAAGAGAACGCTTAAATTGCAATGCAGTATGTAATTATAAAATTATTATTTGCTGCGCTTTGAGCATTAGAATTTGCAATGGCTTGCTTCAAGATATTATATTTATTTAACTCACCTAAATTTAGCGTATATTGCTCAATTTCACTGCACTTGTAATTTAACTCAAAATATCTCACTGTGATCAGAAAGCGTGGCTTGCTTTGAAAATGTAATGTAGAAATAAAATATTTTCATTACCTGTATAAATTTTGCCTTTTGACAGAAGATGACTGTTGAAGTTTATGTTTATAGTCAATGACTCGGATTCTTTTAACTATTGTTTTGCATGTTTTACAGAAAAATAAAAAATACATTGGAAAGCAAAAACAACATTACAAAAAAAAGTTTTTGAACATTGGAACATGCTCAAAGAGCAGCAAATAATAATTGTATAATTACATACGAGCTGCGTTGCAGTTTAAGCGTTCTCTTCAATAAATATCTTTAAAAAAAAAATTACAAATAATTTGGTTTTTACCGGTCATTTTTTAAATATTTTTTAAAATCAAGCGTTACCCCAACCGTTTGCGAACGCTTCAGCAATCGTTTCAAATTTGACATTTCAGTTCAACCTGGCCATCGTCCACTTCAACCTAGCCTGTGTCTAGATCAACTTGGCCATAGTCCAGAAAGGGCAACAGATCGCCAGTTCTACCTGGCAGTTGTTTACTTCATCCTAGCCATTGCCCAGAAATGGCTCGCACATCGTTAGTTCTTCTCGAAAACCCTGTAAACTTAACAAAAGCAACAGCACACAGCACGTGTATGAGAAATCAAAGCAACGACTGCTCGACCAGAATACGCTCGAACCCGGGCGGCGGACCGTACGCAAAATTGTCCAGCACAATATCCAGAATTGCACCGTCGTCCACGAACAGACAGGGATGGACGGTTCCGCGCACGTTCAGCACCGGCACATTCAGATTCTTCCCGTTCAGGTAGAAGTTTAGCTCCACGTGATCGTACGCGACGCCTATCGTGTCCCCTTCCTGGGGCAGCCCGCCGTCCGTGCCGGAAGCACTAGCGGGCGCTGGAAATGCGAGCGCTGACACGGGCCCCAGATCGACGGACACCGTTCCCGGGGGTGTGGTGGTGACGTGACCGGGTGAGTTCTGACCTCCGTTCGGGACTCCTTTGCTCGCATCCAAGCGGTAGATAACGTCGCCACCGTGCAGTACCAGATGGTTCGAGTTGAGACACCACGATTCCCGATCCTTTCCGCCGACCGATTGATTCAGATCCGTTTGCTGGGTGGCCAGCCCGATCGACCAGTGGCCCGACTGTTGCAGCTTCACCTCAAAGTACGACTTGGACTGGACGAGCGGTGCATTCGCTAGTACCCCACCAGTGCCACAGGCTCGCATTCCGTTCTTGATTATAACCACTTCGTGACCTGCAACGACAATAAGACGAATTTGAAGAATGAATTCACCCCTAATATGGTACAGCCTGCTGCTGTTGCTTACCCATATGTGACGAATCGAGCTGAACCGGGTTGGACGTTTTCGTGATGTGTACGGACTGAGCCGGCAGCACACCGTTTAGGCAGCTCTTTAGACAGCAAAACATTTCACAGCCGTATGGTAGGAAGGAGGGCGATTGTTTCCGTTTAATTAATGCGAAGCAGCGGTCGTGAACTACATCGCCTGTTTTCACACGTTCTCACTGAGTTGGGCCGAAGAACGGGAAACAGCTGGCAGCCGCTCACAGTTTTGTATTGGGCGCCTCAAATGGTTTGTGTGCAGTTTTGGTTACAGACAGGTGGACTGATTTACGTGGCGTACATTTTAAATACATGCCAACCAAGGGGAAACACGTTTTTAAAGCGATTGGTAAAAGTGGGCACCGATTTACATTAATAATGTTTGCTAATGTTTATGTTTTGCTATTTATTTGTCATCCACTTTTCGAGTTGTCAAACGCGTCAGCGTGTTCGAATGTGGGCGATGTGCGAACGTCAAATTCGAAAATGTCTCGCATTCCTACCTCTCGTAATGTAACGGACATTTTTTTTAAAATGGAAACCTATGTTAGCCGTTATAAGCAGTAATTTACTAGCGTTGTGTCAAAAAAATGTTTTTTTTTTTTCGAATAATCCACTCATTTGCTTTGATTTCTAATATCTACTTACTTATTCGACTCTTTAACCGCTTCGTATTGTTGGCCGGTCTACTGCAGGCATGTAACAGCTCAAAACCGAACGGCCTCGTCTACTAATAACCCACCTTTCCTGCCCGACGCATAAACTGCATCATCACTCCATCTCATTTTGGATTCATCACGCTTACGCGCGGTTTAGTTCTGGCTATGTGGACGGCCTGAATCATCCGGAGACTTTTATCCATGTGGATAGAGCTCATGTAGCTCTTCATGGTAGCGGTTCCTCCATCGTCCTTTTTCATCAATGTTTGTAAGCAGAGCCACTTGGATAGCACCAACATTTTACCTCTTCAACTCAAGGATTTACACCGCTTGCATCAGTACAACAGCTCCCTCTTTACTCAGGTACTCAGGCTTACCATTTCTCACACTAGTTTGTTTTCGGATCCAACTACTTAACCCAACACACCTCAATTGTAGTATAAACATGGCTGGAGTACGGCAATGTTAGATAGGGTTTTTTTTTTGATTTTTCTATTAATAAATGTGGGTTGTTTATCGATTATGTTTCCACTCTTCCATGCGCTACGGTGGCAGCAGTTCTCACAAACTTCGCACTCTACTAAATTCCAAACCATCGGCTTGGTTTGCCAACCAACCATCATATGACTGCCCCGGGTGGGGAGTAGTAGCACAGCAACAAGAACTCCGCAGCCTTTCGAACTGCCGAGCTGGGTTCATTCTGAAGCGCGTTTAGTTCTGTTTTAGGAGGAGCTAGCATGTTGAGTAGTTGTTGCCTGTACTGTTATATCATTCTTGTATGATTTTGTTTTTGTTTCTTCATTTCATTATAATTTGTATGTTTTGTATAGCTTAGTCTTCACAGAATGATACGCCCTTTAGACGCGAACGGTAGGAAAGGGTTCATATTAAATTCGATATCTCTCGCCTCTTTTCACACCAAACAAACAATTGGGAGCTGGCAGAGCTGCGTTGTTTACGCTGCTGAGTCTTGTTTACGACGCATTTACACCGGCTGGGGATGTTTTTGTTTCTGTGGGTTTTATCACGTTGCAACGAATGCGGCGTTCGTTGCGCCCTTATACATATAGCCAAGCGCTTTTATCTACCACTGCAAAACGGGGAAATTTGAAATCTAAGATGAAGCGTTTGGTAATGAAAAAATAAATCTTAACAAAACGGCGGCCTCACAGTTTACCCCTAAAACGAGATCGTTTAAATTAAAACTGCCTTTACAAGCTGTACAAATCATTCCCGGACCTGACACTCAAACCAGTGGAGTGTCAAAAAAAAAAACCATGTACAATGCAGAGAAAACGAACCTACGAAATGAACTAAACGTAGTACAACTTCCTTAGTGGTGGAGTTTCCCCTCCTTCAGCTGCCTGTTGTCGTTTCTTCCTCCCCCCCCCCCTCTCTCTCTCTCCCTCCCTAATCAATCTAATCAATACAATCTTAATATATATATATATAAGTAGTTACATAGTTAGTCACTGTGTCATTTGTTTAGCAGCTTTCGCACGCTCTGCCACATCCTTCGCGGAGTTAATAAATAGTGTGTCATTAAATTAAACGATCACCACGTGCGTCTGTTTGCGCCCTGTCGCCAACGCGGATTATTGCGCGTAATCACTGTAGCACGTCACACCACTTGCTCGGCTCGGCCTACAGTTTAAGCTCATCATCATATTGTGTGCGAGCGCTGCATTTCTCGGTTACTCAAGTTCACTTATATCTGCGCGTGTCTGGGGGGTGTGTGTTTACCACAACTACAATCACTAGTCTCACAAATAGGTAACACGGTTTTGCCCGTGTCCAATGTGTGTTTTTGTGTTGCGTGTCTCCTTTCGAAGGATAATCATACAACGTCTTTTAGTTTATGTACACTAACACGCACACAAACGACCGCGCGCGCGAGCACGCCCCGGAAGCTACTAGAATATGGTGTGTGCGTGTGGTTCGTCCCTTGCTCTTGCCCCTTTACATTCAATGACAGGAGTGAAAATAGAGTTTTTAAATTACTTGCGGTATTTTTGATTATCGCCATAGTTAGCTTAACAGTGTGTGCCTGTGTTTGTCTTATTACAGGATTTTACAGGCTCATTTTTCAATGTTAACACCATTTTGCATTGCCGTGGAGGACTGTTTCATCTGGTTTGACTTGAGAACCACTGGAGTTCAGTTGGACAGGACAGGTTGCAATATGACTTGACGGTGTTGAAATTCTTATCCATCGGATGTTGCAATAGTCCTTTACAGCAATGAAAAGTGATGTTACCAGCTTAAAAAACACCCGGTAAATCCTCTGTAATCTGTCCTGCTCCCGGGCAGCGCGCGCCTCTTGGTGCATGCGTGTGTGTTTGTATGGTGGCTCCTTTGGACCTTGTGTGTTTGTGTTGGTTTGTCGTTTGTTGGTTACAGCATTCGTATACAATGTGTTTTTATAGTTCATACCCGATAAATATATGTATGTGTGTGTATGTATGTGTTTTTAACAAATTCCTCTTTCGCTCGTTCGACAAGGATCGCGTAGGATCATCAGGAATCAGGCACCTGACTTGCCGCACTGTCGAAAAGCAAAGTCCAAAATGCTGTTGCCGTTTTGTTTTTTTTTTGTTCATCCTACACAACACAACAACACTGGTAGTGGTAATATAAGCACACATCGATCGACATTACGGTTACAGCAGCGGTAGTTGTTTTCCCCCCGTTTCTTCTTCTTCTTCTTCGTCTATTTAGTAACGGCCCCACATTAATCCTAGTGATTGCTTTTAGCAAAACTCATTCATAATACTTTGTTAAATGCAGTTTTGTGGTTTCGCGGTTTGTACCACACGCGGGGGTGGTGGGTGGCGGCGGTGGATGGGATGTTTCTCAGTTCTCCGACAGGATTTTCCGTGTTTTTGCAGCGTCTCGCCTCACCAGGACGATACAACACAAGGAAGAAAAAGGGATTCACAGCGAAAGCGTCCATTGGTCTGGGCCGAGTTTTTAGTGTCTCGGGACAGAAGAAAAAGACGCGGTGGAATGTGTGTGTGTATCTCTCTCTCTCTCTCTCTCTCTCTCTGTCTCTCTCTCTCTCTCTGTCTCTCTCTCTCTCTCTCTCTTCCTCTGACTTTCTGCCATTTTTCTTTATCCTATCCCGCCCCGGTTATTGGAGTGTTGCCTTCTCGTTTGTTTTGTTGTTCTTTTTTTGCATACTAACACTAACTGTACAGAACATTGACACTAAAGTCGGGAACGAATTTGAAGACTCCGTTGCTTAGAGAGATGCAGTAGCCCGGACGCCCAGGAGCCGGACGAGACTCCTCTTCAACCTGTCTACACAAAAACGTGACCACCACCATCCCCGCACACACACACATGCACACACCCATGTACAGAGCCCCCGGGTTTTTGTTGTATGCTGGATGCACCAGGATTAGTGCTTTAGACGTTCTCGTGCTCATTGTTCGCGATAAACTGGGCCGAACAGCGGTTATCCTTTTTGTGGGTGGTGCGCTGCTGTACCGTCCGGCAGATCCAGGCAAACAGTATAACGAGCACCAGGAGCAGCGTTGCCATTACGTACACCAGCACGGACAGTTGTGTGTCGGTGATTGCGGTCACCTCGACCGGCGAGAGCAGCACGCTCAGGTTCAGCTTTTGGGCCGAATTTCCCGATACGATCTGGCACCGGTAGCGTCCGTAGTGGTGTGTCTGGATGTTCGGTATCGACAGGTACGAACCAATGATTTGTCCTTCCTCCCTGTGGGGGGTTATGCCGGAGAGAGAAAAGAAAGCGGTTAGAGTGTGGATCTGTGTTTGTTTGGTGGTGTACGGGTAACGCATTAGTGTACGCTACTGTCGAATGGAGGGTGTGGAACAGCGAGAGCGTTCGGTAAGCGTTTGGACCGGGATGGGGTAGAGTTGCACACAAATTCCTCGTAAGCTGTCTCTCACTCCACTATCGCCCCCCCCCCCCCCCCTCAACCCAGGTGTGTCTAATGAAGCGGAAACAGTAGAACTTAAATGTGTTCCGCGAAATGATTATTTCGTCGTTCATCGGTCCAACTACTACTTCTACTACTACCGCGCAATTAAGTCGCCACCGTAATGGACGCGCCGTCAAAAACGCTTACCTAGTCACGTTCACCTGCATGCTGTCGGTAACGTTGTGCGGATGGTCGTCAAACATTTGGCTCCAGACGATCTCGTTGGTCGCGTCCGGCAGGTAGAGGTTGCCGACGAACGCCTCACAGTAGAACCGGGCACTTTCGCCCACGCTCACCACCAGATCCTTCGGCCGGAAGGTCGGCATCGGATTGTCCAATTTATCTGCACCGAATGAATCGAAACGAATGGAACGGATTAGTACGTGCGTATGCCCTGGTGCCACTTGGGAACGGATTATTGGGGCTGTCTCTTACCCTGTAACCGCAGTTCGATTTCGTGCTTGATTGCGTGCGTCTCGTTTCGCAGTATGCAGCTGTAGTTGCCGATATCGTTCTCCTCTAGCCGCGGGCTGTAGATCGTTTGGTTGGCCGCTTCCGGGTACACGATGAAGGACGACACGTCCTTGCTCCATGGGTGTGGCTTGTTGTTTTTGAACCTGGTAAAACATACCGAAACATGCAAGAGGATTAATCAGTGTTCCGGCTGTCGGACGGTGAATTTAAATTAGGGGTAGGGGTTCTCTCCCCGTTCCCACATTTTTTTCCCCCCCAAAAGAGAAGTGTCACTAACGATATTAATTACGGATCATCAATTTTCATAACGGCCATGTCCGCTGTTTAAAGCGCGGCTTTCCAGCTTTCGTCCCCGCCATCCGCCATTAACCAACGATGATGATGGCGATCCTCAAGTAGCCACGCACGTGCGTACTTCATCATCGCACGCGTGTCATTGTCGTAGCAGGCTTCAAAGTGCGATCAACTCAATTTGTCCGTTATCACCTTTTGCCAATCCCGACCCAACCCATCCTTGTGGGATTCGTGCGTGCGTATACAACAACACATGGACAACAACGCGAAAAAAGAACAAAAAAGCGAAAAAAAGCAAAAAAGAAACAGTCGCGGAGTACACATCGGGGAACAAAAGCGAGATACCTCCCCATCGGTGTGTGTTACCATGGGGCGCTGACGATTTTCCGATATAATCCGGCATGTTGTTTTTTTTGTTGTTCGTGAATGGAAAATTTACACTGCTCCACACCGCCACCACCCCCCCCCCCCCCCCCCCTTGGCCATCCGTGGCACACAGAGGGAGAAGTATCATTTTACCCCAATTTGCATCTCTGCACGCTTTCGCCGGTGTTGGAATAATAATGATTTATCGTGGCCGCCATCGAATTCCCCGAACCGGGTGCGGTGGGTGGACAAACACGAAAGGAAGTATCAAAAACAAAACAAAAAAAAGCCGACGACGAATAAGGACAACTTCTCGAATCCTGGGACATGAACAAAAAAATATCATAATTATAATTGCAAGCCATCGCCGACCCGCACAACAGCAGCAGCAACAGCAGCAGCCGGCGTATCCTCATCGTCCGTCGGCTCCTTCCCGTCGGTCGGTTCGAGATTTCAGGGTTTCGGGTATCTCGGACGGTAGTATTACTAATTAATTAGAGTAATTTTGGGGCTCGGTGTTCGAAGCATCATCGGCTGTGGGCATGATTGCTGTTGTGCGACCGTTCGGTGCGACCAGAGTTTGACTCTATTTTCGTCGTTCACCACAGCGCAGCGCATGAACCACGCCGCCACACCACAAGGTAAATCGACAAAATGCACCACCAAATCGAAATAAATCTATGATTGATTTGCAACATTGTGTTGTTGCTCATTTATGATTTGAATTTGAAGCTTTCGAAGCTGATTTATGATAAATATTTCCATTCGATATAGGTCAAATGATGTCTCCATGGACTGGTCAACTTTTCACTGCGAGATTCACAGTTTGTCTAATCGATTCCACCCAACAATTCCTCACATGGCTGCCAAATGGAAAAATTGGGTCCAAAATCAACTTGAACCTTTGGTTGACCTTATAAAAGGCCAGTCAAAACCACACATGCTCCATGCTCCACCACTGCATGTTGGTCGTATCAACTCTTGCATGAGGATCAATGATTGCTTGTGATGGAAACACGTGTCTTCAGAGCAGCGCAGCACCAGAAGTTGGTCTGCCGAATCGCTGGCGAGAGTTCTGAGGCCTAATTTATTGGCACATTTTGCTGACACATCATTCGGATGGCGCTGTGACTTCACATGTGGAACTTGTTGCTCCGAACGAAAGGTCACTGCGGCAAATACCATCAACGACAGTGACGTATTCAGCAGGATCTAACCACTGGGCCACGACAGGAGACGTCAACAAGTACTGTTTGCTTCTGCCGATGACCCAAGATTTGTTGCGAAACTACGACTCCGATTGCTCTCCGAACAGCACGCCAAAGCCATTAACCATTCATAAATTAGCTTGAAGATGTCGGATGTAATATATGTTGTGTTGAACTGCTCTTGCAACTTGTAGTTTGTGACGCGTGTCGTCGAAAGGTATATTGGATTTGAAGCATTGCACAAACACACACACTCCTTAGCCAAGAGGAGCTCAGCAAATTGGTTGTTTGGAATCGTATGAAATTGGAAATTCGTACGAAAAACAAAAGTCAGCAACGTCAATCGACTCTATCTCTCTGTGCCATGAGCACACAGATGTATTCTCCGTATTCATTTGCCAGGTATTCGCAGTCACCGGGATCGAAAATAAACATTTCCGAGAATGAAACGAATAAAATAAAGCTCAGCACCCATGCGAACCATTCGTCGTCCAACGCGCGCCACCACACAACAGTTTCGAGATTGCAGTTTTCTAGACATTGCAGGATGTGGGATGCGGCCATGAGCACTGGGCAGCAGAAGCAGCTTTCTTTATACCGCAGGGAAATAAGATATGAGCATATGAACATTTGCTTTCTTCACTAGCATCCGTACTGCGAGATTTGCCGATATTATGCTCTCGATAAATGTTGTGCCCCGATGTAGCAACAGAAGCAGCGCGAGATTGATTTTTGTCACAGCGTTCGTTTGGGCAAAACAGTGTGTCCTTCACACAAATATCCAAGCTCCACAGGCTTTACAGACAAACACCAGCGGGATGTCAATGTTCCATGCTGGATGAATGTTAGGAAAAACATAACCACCAATCACCAATTATCCCCCGCTTATTCTATCAACTCCATCTTTTTCTTCTTCCTTGGCACTTACAACCTTCAGAGGTCCCGGTCTGCCATTACTGGCTTTCTATGACTTGATTTTACCGGTTGCTGGATTAGTCACAGAGTCCTGCGTACGAGGAGGCGGTCTGGATGAGATTTGATCCGTGTTCCTGCCATGTGAATATGAGCGCCGCAATCGGCTTGGCCACCGGACCGGCCCCAATCTATAAGCTCCACTGCAAGCAATAAAATCCTTGCTATAATTCTGTTCTCCGAAGTTGGGCTATTTTTGAAATAATTTTCCGGTCCCTTTTTTATCGACCACGCTGGGCGTTATACCTGATCGTTTCGATAGTTATATATGCAAGGAAAACAATTGTAGGCTTAAAATATGAAATATTTCGTTCGGTAAAATCATTAGTGGGGATTTATAAAGATTTCTACCGGAACGGTTGCCTATTTTCCCTGGGATCATTATTTACAATACAATTCATTAGAACAGCAGCAGCAGCATCATTATCATGGTCGAACGATGAAATTCAGCACCAGCAACAGCACACATGCAACACACGATGGCAGCAGCATCCCTCTTATCATATAGCACGTTGCGAATTGTTGCGGCTCTGTCTGGACATTATTCAAATATTTCATTTATCGGACGCATGCCGGAGCACAGGGACCGCTTAAATGAGAACGTGTGGCTGTGGAGTAGCGGTGGTCATGCATCGATTTGCATAATAAACGTACTCCGCGACAAAATAACAAACGCCTGCACCTTCTTCACACGCCATCCTTCCCTTTGGTCTTCTCCCAACCCCTCTGTAATCGTACGGCAAACGCGCTAACGCCGATGGACGACGATGCTGAGGAGCAAACCAACAGAAAAAAAGATCAAATTCAATCTCGCCCGCCCCATCGTACGACGGTTTTCG
Organism: Anopheles stephensi; assembly: GCF_013141755.1. NCBI lineage: Eukaryota > Metazoa > Arthropoda > Insecta > Diptera > Culicidae > Anopheles > Anopheles stephensi. The sequence continues at coordinate 61,013,723 of NC_050202.1, read as the reverse complement.
CGAGAAGGACGCCCCCCAGGGGAACCTCCAACATTGGGCATACTCTCTCTCTCTCCCTCTCTCTCGCTCTTTCTCTCTCTCTCGCTCTTTCTCTGTCTGCATCCTCTGATGGAATTCGGATTCACGTAGAATATTTGCATTCGTTGCAACCACAAGCACCACGACGACGACGACGACGACGACGAATCGAAAGAAACGGCCCACAGCCCAGCTGCCATTTCTTCCACGATTATCGTTCGTTCGTCATCTTTCCGTGGAATTCTCCCTGGGCACCAACCGCCACAGACTCACAGGTCGTCCGGTACCACCTTTGGAGGGGGGTAGTAGCGTTAGGACACAAAACCAGCGCGAGAGCGCAGCCAAGCAGCAATCGTTGGAAAATTGTCTTATTATGAAGTTTTTCCCACTTTTTTGTTTTTGTTCCGTTTTGCTGCAACCTTTGAATGCAATATCCCGCGTGCCCGGGTATGTATCCCCGGAAATCTACCATCGCCAGACGGAAGAGGACGACTCGGAAGATAGAAACACCGCCGAGGGTGCACTAGGATCGTTGGAATGGACATTGGCAGGATGGAAAAAAGACAATGGCTTGGGACGCGAGATTTAATAAGGATTCCCAGGAAGCAGCAGCAGCAGCGGCAGCAGCAGAATCATAATGTCCTCCCGCCGCCTCCACTTGATGGTGATAGTAGCAAATCAGGTCTCGTCGCTTATGAAAACAAATATTCCATAGTCCGCGCGCCACTCTTTCGAGAAAAACTGGGGAAGACACGGGGTGTTTATTCAGAGGGTAGAAGGTGGGTTGGCGAGCAGAAGCGAATCGCTTTGTACCGCGCTGTGTACTCCGATAGCCCGTGTGCTGGAGTGCAGCAACGAAAGCGAGCGTGAGAAGTGTGAGAATTGGAACTTGATCCACAAAACCCTCCGTCGAGCCCGGCGACCGACCACATATCTCAGGGAACTCGATCCACCGTACGTGCTGGACGTCGAATCTGGTGGTTTTGAGGTTTAGCCGGCGTGTGGAGCGATGTGAAGCATACTACTACTCTGCATCCACCAATCCGTCTGTCGGTCGGCCATTTCCCTTTTTTTAATGGTGCGCAGGTGAGGACATTAAAACAGCATGACAGCAATAGCGGAACATACACACACACGGTGGGGACGTTATAGGGAAGGAGAGAGAACCGAAAGGCTCGGATTACATCGGTTACTGTTTGCTAACTACTTTTCGCCATCCGCTGGCTGCCGTTCGGACCGACCGGCGACCACAGGAGAGCCCAGGCGACAGGCCCGGGTGCTGTTGTGATGTGTCTGTCAGGGGGATTGGGTTAACTTCTCACCACCGCCACCGGACACAATACTTGTGTGTCGGTGTGTGTGAAGAGGGTTTCAACCCCACCTCTCTAATTTGACGCTTTCGGTGCCAATAATGACGGTCAATGAGTGAGAGGCAGGTCGTTTCCTGTGGGGGAAAAACGGTAGGGGAGACACACGACGGCGGGATCCCGTCAGGTAACCCGATACGCCCATAAAGCTTGTGTCGGCAGATTGTGGAAGTGAGGTGCCTTTGCCAGCACCAACATATCGGCAGGTGTTGTGCGGCTTTGAACTGCCCCAAAGTGGTACTAATAACCCGGGGACAACAGCAACATCGCCACCATATTCCAGGGACGGATGAAAATCTCCGTAAACTCCTCCATACCCTGGGGTGGGGGGGTGGGGGGGGGGGAAGTAAGGTTTGCCGTTTTTTGCCCCCTCTGTGAGAGAATGTGCTGCCTGGCTGTGCGTGTGTAAGAGGTTCGTTGTTGTTTGAAGGGTTTCGTGGTGGTTCAAAGGGAACCGAAGATCGAAAGAATTCGTCCAGAGGCTCGGTGTCAAATTTCCGATCGAACGCTTCCTGACAACATTGCCGCCGCCTCGGTCAATTTGGGCGGGATGTCTTGCAAGGAGGGAATCCCCTTTTGCGAAAGGCGAGATGCAGCGGACACCATGTTCCACACAGCCATTGTCCGTACACCGTGTCAGGGATATCATTTTTACAAATGTTGGAAGCTAGCGATCCTAGCGAGCTGCATAAAAATTCTCAGGAATTTGCTGTCCCTTCACCTCCACCACTACCCCTGTCGTCTCATTCCATCGCTCAATGTCAACTGGCGCCTCGATGTTGAGCGATGCGTGTGATGCAGAATTCTAGCACGAGCTCCCACTGCCCGGCTCTCGGTGGTGGTGGTGCTGTGCCAATCTATCGCTCCATCATAAAGCAATCATTTCGAATCGGAAAGCTATAACTAACGAGTTAATTAGCAGTCGCGCTGAGATACGCATGGATTGTGTAGGGCGAACCTCTGTTGGCGAGAGGGCGTTCGTGTGGAGGCCGCAGCATTCCTGGAATCGGAAAACCGGTCAGCGAAACCTGTCTCAGTCCCACCCTCTGAGATCTCCCGAATACAAAGCAGTGTCGCCGTGGTGATTAGTATCGATGATGCTGGTAGCAAATTTTCTAGCTCGAACTCGATACACTGGCAATATAAGCTTTCGAGGGTGAAGAAATAAAACTGGGCACCAGCAACAAACTTTGCCATTGACCGGTCGAGGTCGAGATGCATCGTCAGAATCGCAACATCAGTATTGCGATGATCTCTCCTCAAGGGTGCGCGCGCCGCCCTGCTTTCGATCGTACTAAGTCGCTTCCACGAAGCACTGCCAAGCGTTCCTCCACACACTGATGTAAACAATAAACTACTTCGCTCTCGCCCCTTCGCTGGACGGTGGTGAGTAGGGCACACACTGCACATACCAAGTCAGAGAGTACACACAGGGCGCGGTGATAATAATAATTTGTGTTTCACGGAATTTGGCGTACTCGAACGCGTGCATTCTTCCGATCGCGCCTGCTGATAGATAGACGCCACGGCAGCGGAGCAAGTCCGAGCTAGAAGATTGGCGTTATCGTTTCTTAGTAAAATCGCGCCAAGCACCACTGTGAACGCGTCATCGTTTCCGGCAGTTCTCCTTCTCCGATAACGTAGATGTATAGGATGATGTGATATCATCGTCCAGCGGCTTATCACATCACGTTTAACGAATTACGAGCCGGAACATTAAAAAGGTTTGAAGCCATTTTGTTTCTGTGTTAGGGGTTTATAACGAAGCAAGGTTGCCTAATTTAAAAGTGTACCGCCGTCTGGTCGACACGCATGCGTCGATATCGTCTTGCCCCGGATGTTCCTTCCCAACCAACCAACCCCGTCCCCAGAGTCGGCGGTGTGTGATCTATTAATGTGTAATTTAGCAAAGAAAGCGATTTCCAAGAATGTTGGGGATTCCACCGAATCCAAATGGGGTTTCGGAAGCTCTATCTGTATCCCGCTGCTAGTAGCCCCACTGCGGTAGTCGGATCGATAACTCAAACATTATGTACTCGGTTGGCTACATGGCGTCTCGCTACCGTACAACTACATGATGGCTGCTACTAAACTACTTGAGTTTATACTGGTTGTGTTGAGGGGTACGATCCAGTAGTGTACGCTGGGTACCAATTATTACAGCGAGCGTGTGTGTCTGTTACTCAGTAAGGATGCAAAAACGATGCTCAAGGTCACGCTCCACTACCCAGCAGGTGGGCTGGCTGGCCAACGATTCCCCAACCATCCTGACCTATTTTGCTTGTTTACTGGATAGAGCTCTTGCTTCTTGATTTACTGATTGTTTGGCAGTTAGTGCACGGTGGAGATGTTATGCCGAAAGCTGATTAACCAACTTTCTAACCAAGGCAATGTGTGGGTATTTCTGCTCTGGATAGTATGCAACTGTTGCAAACGTTAACTTCCAAACAGAAGAACACATAGATGGTAAACACGTCGTACCACGGAGCTAAGGAACTCAGCGCATCAAGGCTACGGGAAGTTTATCTAATTGATTTGCTGCTAAACGTTACCGTGCGGTTGGGCGAATGTGTGTACTCCTACACCGCAACCAGTCAGCTTCAACTCCAAGCTTCTGGACTGGATGCAGCTGGTTCCGAGAATAATTGGTAATAGTACACACATCAAATCTCGCTTTCCAAATGTCTCGATTTAGTTAGCAAGCAGAGCGCATCGTTTATGTCTGGGACACACTCGTGAAAGCCTTAAAGTGTCCATCTTGGTGGTGTAACGGGTGTAGTGGTAAATGTAAACGTTGTAGATGATCCTATATCCATTAGATGACTAACTTTTGACCCAACCGAGCAAACCCCCTAATGAACGGTCGGTCATCGTCGATGCAGCACACTGTACAAGTACACACACATTAAAAGAGTTACCGAGTACTGCAAGCGGCTGGATCGAGTTTTATGTTTCATCACAACCCCATGCAGTGCGAGAGTTCTTCTCCACAAAACTGGACATTAAGAGTACACAGGTACGCCACCGCCATCCAATGCATGTTGTTGCCCCGATGGATATATGGTCTCGGCATTTCAATCTACCCTCCTCCGGCCCAGCGTCTTCCGCACGTCAGCTGCAAAAGCACATCATCCACACAAGTCAAACAAAAACCACATCAGGAACGCGCGCAAGTGTTTGGGGAAGCGATAAAAATAATTTCAAAAAAAAGGGGACCGAAATGCGGGGCTGCATATCACGACCTGGCAGGTCGCACCTAATTGGGTCTCTCATTATCTCGTTTCTGGGGATTGAATTTCATAAATTCATGACGAACGAAGTAAAAAGCTTGCGCCAGAGTTCGTGGAATCCTTGAAATCGTCCCGGTCTCCTGGGAACACTTCTGCTGCATCTTTTGTGTGGTCCCTCGGGTGTGCGGGTCTCGACTTTGCGTGCACGGCTTGCTAGTTGCAAGTCAATCTCATCCCGAAAAGCCGCAGCAGAAGCATTATAAAATGAGAGTATCATAAGAGAGATGGGAGGCTTCTTTTTGCTTTCGTCTTCACTGACCCACTTGGGTTGGAAAAGCAATTGTTTCAGCGTGTGTGTTTTGTGCCGGAGGAGGTGGTGGTATATTGAATAATGCTTCAAGCGAACTGCAAAAAACAAAAACATAACTATCCGCTGGGACGTTCCTGGGAAATCGGTTATCATCATCCAGACGACGAGTACACACAACTCCCAAACGTGCACCCCTACCGATCATTATCTTTCGTAGGGGGTTGTGTTTTGGCGGACGATGCTTCTTGACGATGAGGTCCGTTCTCACTTATCATAACTACCTTATTAGCTTGTGGCGTTCGCTTTGGCGAGTTTGTCAATTTAGACCGGGGCACCAATTCCACGGAACGGCAGCAAATTAGCAATCTACACCCCAAACGGACCGAGAACGGATGATTATGTCGAATTTTGAGTCATCACGAAGGACAAGCCGACAAGCCGACAACCGGCGTTGCTCTGGTTCGCTTCCTTTTCCTTTCGACAGCAGTGACTGCGAACCTGACCCCACCGGCTATGCGGTATCAGAAGGCACATTGATCGCCGTGTGTGTTAGAAACTCGATCGATCCGTCGAAACATAAATGCGCGGAGACAACGCGCGTCATCTGATTGTCATCATTATCGGCGGATAATGGTCCCATGGGGGTTTCGCTTTTGCGCTCCCGGTTCTCAATCCCGGGATGGCGGCAAAGGATGTTCGAGCATTGTCAGCAGCACCAGCAGCAGCAACAGAATGTGTTGAGTCATGTGCCTTGAAACCGGACCTGGAATTATCCGAATTACCAGGCTGGAGGAAACACTCCAGATCACACTCACATATCTTCGCGACCTCCAAACACCACCAAACTCCCCGCTCACTGCAGCCGCATCATCAACCCGCTTTTACCGTGTCCGAGAATTTCCCTCGAGGGTCGTCTTCCCGCGAACTGCGCATGATGATGATCGTTACCCCTTTTTTTTTTCTTTCTGCGCTCAAGAGAGCTGAAAGGGGTTCCTCCTGCTTGCCGTTGTTTTGCTTTCGTTTGGTGCTCCGGTTCCGCGTGTCTCCCGGGCTCGAATTTCGGACGGTGTCTAAAACAAAAGACCGGCGACCGAACCCAGACAAGAATCCAGCAAGAACCTTCATTTTCTTCACTCTAACGTTTCCGAGTCCCCGAACGGGTCTCGCTGTTGCTTGACCCTGAACAAACTCCCGTGCGACAAGCGAACGGGAGAAGTTGAAAGCAAAGAAGATTGCACCGAGATGATGATTATGGTTCAACGGTTCGAGGGTTCTCGGTTTTCTGGTGCTTCCTGTTCCTCTCTCGCCGTTTAATGTGCAACACGAACGAACGTGCACAAGCAAACGGAATGGGATGGAGTTTGTAGTCCCCGGTACCGTAGTCGAGATTCTTGGAAATATTGCCCATTCAAATCTCGCATCATCTCGGGGAGTGTGAGAAATACCGCAGGTCTTTCGGACATCGGTAAGAGTCCACAAGCGACCAGCATACCAGGGGAGTAAGTACTACCCTCACCCTCCCTCCCCGTAGTCGACCCAGGCGGATCGGCATTTTGCTTTGACGTACATGGTGGTAAGTACTAGATGTCCACATGCAGCAAACATGGTTTAATGCTTCAACAAAAAAAAAAAAAGGTGAGATCTTTTGGGAGGTTCAGTCTGCCGAGGCATTGGGCATAATGTCTTCCCGTGTGGTTTGTCGCAGCATTGCGCCACATTCTTCTTGGGATCCACTTTTTTTGTTGGAAGAAATTCTAGTGGCCACACCGGTGACAACATTGGATACCTATGCGGGATGGATCCGTCTGTGCGTGGAAGCCATGATGGATTGGGTTCCATCTTTTCCTGTTACTCTCCTCTACACAAGAGAAAACCTATTGTCGACCCCCCATAAAATAGCTTACCTGCAAAGAAAGAAGCGAAAGAAAACGGAAGGGAAATATTAGACTTTTGGGCTCGTGTAACAAAATATGCAAGAAAAATGTGTGCAAATAGTTTAAAACGCGTTCCTGGCTCCCTCCCTGCCTTTTTTGTGCGAGAACTCAAGGCTTCAAATCAAGAAATATTGAATGAAACGAAAGCAGCACCACCAGCAGCAGCCCGTGGCCCTTTGCCACAGGAAACCGTCAAGTATAGTGGTTCATTTCTTCTGGCTTTTCTGTTCCCTGTTGAACCCATCTCCATCGCTCGGAAATGCGGTAAAGGTAAATTCTAGGTATCCACCAGATGATTGCCGAATTCCACTCCCGGAGCGTACCTGTCCGTAGTTGATAAAGCCAAAAAAAAAAGGAAGCAGCAACCACCAAGAACTCGGCGCGTATGAAATGTGGTGCAGAGAAGGTAGCTGCTGCTGTGCTAGGTGGTTTCTGGAAGTTATTCCCTCTGACGGTTAAGCCGGCCGTGGTGAGTAGTCTCGGGTGAGGACACACTGTCTCCTTCTTGCGCCGCGTCTTGCAACGAATATCCCACCAGCAGCAGAGCCTGGGTCGGGATCTTATCTCGGGCACGGATCTTCATCACCGTCATCATCGTCATCCTTCGCTTCCCTGTGTGCGACGACGACGACGACTGTGTGGCCTTAAGAAGAATGGTCACAAAAGAGCCATTCTTCATTCCCGGCGCACCATAATATTCCGATCGATTCTTCCACCCGCCCAGCGCACACACGGTTTACCTGCTGGGACACAGGCCTCTTTAGCAGCATTGCTTCACCCAAGAAGCGGAGCTGATAATCTTCACCGAAAACGTTGGAGGGCGCAAGGAACACACAGCTCTCGAAGCACATAACAACACAATAAAACAAATGACGAACAAACCCGAAAAAAAAACACAAAACAAGAGACAAGATGCAAACACCGACATCCCAAAAGATGGGATGATATCTCGGTTTGTGTTTCGGAACAGAAGAAGACGAAGGGGAAACATCTCAATAGCTAGTGCCTCGGTGCACAACCAACAAACACCACAGCGCACAGTCCTTTAAGAATAGTGAGGTCGTTTTAATTAATAGGTGAGAAGCAAACCGTCACATGAGGGCGCCCGAGGGCAAGGACACACCGAACACAAATCGACAGATTTCGGGAGATTGTGCTTTTTGTGCCTCATTCTCAAGAACTTCCTCGAAGCAAATCAATCAACTGGCCGGCCTGCAACAGCACGTCCAGGGCGCGAAACCGATCGAAAAGGGCTCCGGAGGTTCAGTCATTTGGAAACTCTCCATGCACGAGAGCACACTCTTCCACCTTCGCCGTCGTGTGGTGGTGCAAGGATGCTTTTGTTGTTGATCATTTTTGATAATTTCTCCCTTTTTGCGTTGTGCTTCGTTCGAGAAGATCCTCCCAGGACGCACCAGCAGTGTGTTTTTGTGCGTTGCAGCAGCAGCAGGCTACAATTACTGTGCAGAGCAGCGATATACCTTCCTCTCGGCCCTTCGAAATCATCTCGAGCACAGCAACGGACGATTTCGTGGAACGCCGCCGGGAAGGAAACGAAAGAGAACAATCTTGCTTGGCATGCCATTTTTCGCTCCGGAATACCGGGAAGCCAGGAAACCGTTTTTGGAAAGCAGGGTATTATTTCGGAATGCGCCCGGTGTTGCTGAATGCAACTCTGATCCTTCTTTGCACTGACTGTGTGTTTCATCGGTTTTCTGCATTTTGTTTCTGCATGTTCTTATTTATTAATGATGCACAAGCCGTATATCCGTATGCCTCTAATGAAATTGAACCATTTCGTTTTCGAGTGAAACCAATTTATACAAAGTTTATGATTGAAGATCCATTTTGTTTGTATGGTTGAATAAAACAAAACTGCAAATAGTATACGTGTCTGCTTTAAGGGGAATAATAGACTTTCATTAGGGCCATAAGTCTATTATTTACACTAAAAGTTAGAGCCCTTCTTCATTAATATCGCCCATTGCAGAAAGGATATATAGAATTATTCACGCCATCAAAACAAGCAAAATCTCACTGTTGCTCAAGGCTCCTTGAATACAGGTAAAAGTCATGAGGTATGAAGCATAGAATTGCTAGGACATTCCTCGTGTAATGCGGACTTAATTTCTTCAAACTCTGGAGGTTTTCTTCTCTGAAGGTGATGTGAGGCCTCTACCTTTCTTTTTTCTGAGAAGCCCTGTTGTTGATTTCAGATTTGCCACGTGGGCTTGCTAAACACTGGGGCAGGTCTTATATACACCAGCTACACCAGTTTTGGTCCTTTGTCACACCTTTGCGAAAATTTCTACGACTTCATTAGCCCAAATGTGTTTGGCCTTCAAACTGCCCGGACCATCTCCTTTTTCCTTAGCACTACCACCTCTAAAGGTCTTGGTCTGCCAGTTCTATGATTTGATTTTACCGGTAGCTGGATAGTCAGTGCTGCACACGGGGAGGCGATCCATCTGGATGATATTTCAACCGCGGTCCCGCCGTGAAGGCCTGCGCTATAACCCCGTGGACTATAGGTTGTATTCAATGCTAATGGAGGTGAAACCGTTTTGAGTGATTATTGCTGTACTGTAATTTAGTCTGCCTTTATTTTTTTCTTTGCCAAATCACACAAAAAAATATCTTCTTTTCCCTTAAACCTGTAAATTCCCGATGGGTTTTCATTTTCCCTTTTCCAATTCACATATCATAATCCACAGCGAACGACTTGCAAATAAGCCCACAATAAAAGAGCCTAAGTAAGAGTGGGATAAGAGATTAGCTAATTGTGCATCGCTCCACTCCGTAGAGTATGGAGACAATGAGCAGCAAACGGAAACCCCCTACAGACTGACTCGTCATATCGTGCTTGTTGCTGTTGTCGGCGGTGAAACCCCCGGATGTGTACGGATGACTCAACGCAAAAACAAGCTGAGCAGCGGCTCCTAGCACACACTAGACACACCGACGGATGCATGCAGTATTGCAAGACGTGAAGTACACACACTTCAATTTCGTTCGCTGGTTCTAGTGTGCTTTACAACGTATGCCTGAGTGTAAGCATTAAATGGTACATCGGAATAAGGAGGCATCATGCAGCACTGAAGCCCCTGATTAAACGGTGCTGAATACATCGCAAATTGTGTGGCTGTGTGTGTGTGTGTGTTTTTATTTTCAAAAATACAGTTCTTCGATTTGTTTTACATGGTCCTCCTATCCATTTGATGCGATCTGCTACAAGTGCTTCCTCTATTCGGATGGTGGTGGTGGAAAAAATTGCCTCATCAGCACAGCACAGAGAGGGTGTGGTGGGAATGTTCTACCCTGCTCAATAAAAAGTTCCCTCTCTCGATCTCACCGCCAAAACACACGCCAAGGTGGTAAAGAACAACCGAATCGTCATTTGCAAACAGAACGAAGCGACACTAAATACCTACAAACAATAACATAACACACCGTCGTGTGTTCGTTCATGTGGCGGATGCACCACCATCATCACTGAAAGGGGAGGAACTGAGAGTGCAACTGGGAAGAGTGGGTGGCCTGGGTGGTTCCATTATTTTGCAAGCTCTTCGCTTATTCTATCAACCGATGTCTGATTTCCCGGAAAATGATTTGTGTTGCACGCGCGCGCCCGGTGCAAGGGTACCTGGAGGTGCCGGGGGACCGGGTACAAGGGGATCGGGAAAACGCAAAACGACGAATCGGAGGTCTCTCATGTGTGCATGCATACACAGGACAGACACACAGACAGATACACACACACACACACACCATTGGACATCAAACTGCACTATGCGCCCTCTGGCCCCTGCTTTACCTTCCCCCGCTGCATTCGAGTTGCATTGCCCTAGTGCGCGGGAAGACAACATGCAATTTAGTTTGTCCATTTTCCCTGCTTCTTACGTCGATGACGGGTGCTGTCTGTGCAAGTCTGCAACACAGGCATACGGGCACAGAAAGGAAGCAGGAAAAAAACACCGGCTACGTGTTTCGATTGGAAACCGTTTGTTATTTCCGCTCACCGAACCTTGGTTCGCGCGGTTTGGTTGTTGTTCATATCGCAAGGGCGTCAAACGTGTGACGCTGTTTTGCACGCTCTGTGCGACGAATGCTTTTATAGCACCACTGCACAGCTACCATCGTACTTTATATTAGTAGTCAAAGCTCGAGGAGGCAAAACTGAGCTCAACAAACACCTGTGAAACGCGTTTAATTTCGTTGGACACATTTGGTTTATGGGAGAAATTTGAAATGCAACACAAGGAACTGCATATGAATGCAAACCGAAGAGTTGCGATGAGCAATTATGTTTGCCAAAAGGGAGAGAAAATAAGTGGCATTGAAATAAAAATAAAAAACTCGTATATTTCCAAAACGTGCCATAGGCTGTATGTACACATAAACGATAACAGCATAAAGCGGTACGATGATTTAAATTGGTGCACTGCAATTATGTTTCACCCCGAAGGGTAAAAAAAGCTGGTGCCGTCAATTAAACATAATTCGTACTTTTGAAGTTGTGCATCGTACATCGTGTACATTCATATATATACATACAGATACAGATGCAAATGGCGAAATGATTCAACAACTATACCTGTTGGAACGATACGTTGCCCAAACTACACAAACAAGCTGGGCATCGTCGAATGGAGGGTCTTTACAATGATTCTCAGGCAATATAACAACTGTCTACTTGAATAAAACGCAATCTAGCACGTTAGTGTTCCTATTATCCGAAGAGTAGTGATGGGAATTTCGTTCCGTACCCACTAGGTTCGTTCCGTTCCTTTCATGAAATCACAGAGTAGGGTTTTTTAAGGGCAAAGGTCCCAAAAAAATGGGGGCGGTTCGGTGACCGAGGCCCCGAACGAAGGGAAATGGGTGACGAGAAGAGCTCACTGACAACTACTGCACGGTAGACGCTTCTATTGTCGGTATGTTGAGTTCCCGTATAAGTAGGTTCAAGGAATCTACTAGGTTCAACGGACCTACCATCTACTCCCGATGGTATAGGCGACAGCGGGGCCGATCTTCACACCGGGGATCAAATTCCATACCGAAGACTGATTATCCAATTACTTGGTATCAATATATCTAGTCTAGTTAGTCAGAATTTGCAGAAATGGAAATGACCTAAGAGGTCGTTAAGTTAAGAGAAGTATTGCATCATCATCGTGTTATGGACCAAAACCCCGGAGAGGCCTTGCTCTAATGAATGATCTAGAAAGCCAGCGCAGCTAAAGCAAATCAAAGTTCTAGATGAATCAGCAGTTACTTGTCCAAAGACACACAGGCAACTCATAAAAAAGACATGATTCACGCGTACTTAAAGGCCGGGTCCGCACTGCACAAGTTCCCGAAGTCTTTCCGTGGGTGCAGGGAGAAAGTCAGAGAGAGGGAGCTAAAGTCTGTTCCGGTCATGGAATTCGCGTAACTTGGTTAGCCCTTTTTGGGTCTTTTTACGAACATCCGAGAATTTCCCCCACTCGGAGTAAGCAGCGGTGAAAAATATGGGACCGCAAACAGGAAAAATGGTAGGATTTCTAATGATTTTCAAAACCTGGGAATTTCTGGAAATAGCTCCTTTTGCTTCCCAGAACCCAGAGCGCAAAATAAAAAAAAGAAACACATACACACACAGTACGGAACTATACACGGAAGCCACATTTCGAGGAAGGGCGGTATGAATCCCTCGCCTTACTTCCGTTTCGGTTGGATGATTCACACGCAACACTTTTTCGGTTTTTACTAACATACTAACACTACAACAGTACACTCAATATTTTATCGAACTTGTTGTGGGACAATATTTTCATCGCAATAATTATCGCAGAAGCTTTAGAACAGTGTTACACCGGAGACACATGCGCCTTTCACCCCTTATTAGCAGTACTCTAGCAAACTCGCGCCGATGTGATGCTATTTTATCAAGCAGCATCTTCGAAAAGGCAATCATTATTACATTTCGGCTTGTTACGGGTTTGCGTTCATCGTCATCTAGCCTCGATTGGATTTCGCTTACCTCTATATGCGACCCGGCAAAATGCAATAGTCCGGCAGCATAAACCAAAATTCTAGCAAATTCTGTCCGTACATATAGATCCGGCAGAACATCAAAAACATTAACCTCTTGATTCGTGGAAATATCAACCGCGAGATGGTTGGTCGCGATGATTTTGGGAGGTACTATCACCAAACAACATAGGACACACCATCAGTAGATAGAGTCAGACCGACTAAAGAGGTGTGTTATGGGTATGCCTCCCCCAAGAGCACACGCTCGCCCTGGGTTCAAATCCCTATTGGACCTTGTCGAGCCCTCGTTTCGCAGAACTTGTAACTATTAAGCTATGGATGGGTTTGAGTAATTCAATACACAACACGATAGTGAACTAATAGGCACAACAGCATGGACGGCAGAGCCAAATCGAAGTAAAAAGTGCGCAGTTTACCTACGCTTTTTGAGCAAAACAGGCCCATGGACTAGCTGATGTTGCTATGTTCCCAACCACATCTAAAGCATGCTTGTTTGTACACGACAGGCGAAGGACGCTACGTGCAGCAAATAGCATCCGAAAACCTATTCCACCTTTGCAGCTCCATACGGTCGATAAAACACACGAGGATAACAACCCCCAGTAGTAGTAGTGGAAATCGTATGTATCTTGTCCGATTTGGAATTAGTACTCTAGCTCCAACTCGCTACGTTTTGCACGGTACAGAAGTGGTTCTCGGGGACATCTATCGGGCAGGGGCACACATAACTAAAAGCTTTCGTTCTTGATGGGGGTAATGGAGAAAACTCTCCATTGGCTTGATCGCTGGTAATGGCAGAGAACAAAGAACGCAAAGTCAGTGTCCTACCGATAAATGCGACATCTGTAGTACACCTCTTTTCATCAATCTAGACCGAAAATCCTTCCGAGAATCCATCAAATTTGTTGTAACGCAAAATTTGCATACTTTAAGTGGGTTATTTCTGTACGCTTTTTTGGGGGTGTACAGCAGCGAGATACATGGCCAGGGCAGGTACAGGACGTGATGATGTTGCTAGTGACCTTATACCATCATCAGGTCCTAAACGAACTTTATCGCAAGTATAGCCGAAAAAGGATTCTAAGAGATTCCCAGAGCGCTTTTTGGTTGGTCAATCAATACTACGACGCACTCTACCTGTGTTCATCCATTACTTTGCCCATAAAAACTTTGTGAACTTCCTCAGCGCAGCCTCCAACAACAGTGCAACTAATCAGTAAATTGTGCCCCCGAAGAATTAATCAAATCTTAGCGCAGCAAACAAAATCTCAACGTGGGTCCGTCCGTCCTGACCAACAATCAAACAGCTGCTGAAACCCGACGCCGTCGTTTGTCGTTGCATTTGGTGTGTCGCGGCGAAGGGCGGATTTGCTCATTACTATTCAACTGGCAGCCCATGCCACCACCGCATGCAATAATAAAACAACCTCAAGACGTTGGCTCGTTCTGGCCGGGTCCGTCGGATTCGCGAAGGTTTTCGCATGAATGAGTGTTACACGATTACGCTGCTGTCCCAACGCAGTTCTCGCTCGTCGAGTCTCGCCCGGCCGAAGAGGGTGAGCGGGGTCCTTGTTGGTGGGGAGCAAAGAAAATTCATCTTCACTTCCGGGAAGTGCGCGTTCAGCGTAGTGGGAAAATTCGATCCGGCTCTTCGGAGGCCCATCATCTCTCCTCGTCAAAAAATATCACTCCAGCGCAGTACACGCCCGCACCACACACCACGTCAAATTACAACCCAAGGGAGTAAAGAATTGTCCATGATGCCGCAACGGCACTGCCGGGAGCGTTCCGTTTCATCAGGACAATCTAACCACCACCCTGCCCGAAAGTAACACATTGAAGAATGGTTCCCCCATTTAAGTAACCTTTTTACGTTTCACTTCTTTTGCAGATGTTTCCACCAGACACACACACACACACACAGAACACAAAAAAAACTGAAATCTTCTCCTGTGCTTGTGCTCTTGTGGCAAAGGAAGGTGTTCTAAGAAGAACGGTTGATAGAATGCTGATTTTCCACGAAGCAAATGTAATTTTGAACGCTGCTATCACAGGAATCGTTTCCAGCTTCTATTGTGTTACGTTTGGGGCAGCACCGGGTTTGCCTGCTGCTCCTGGGGTGGGTGGTGGGTGGTTGATCTTTTTTTTTTGTTCACCCAGGTGCAATTTGTCTGTCAGAGCGAAAGGGCAAACCCGTTTGAAGTGTCGTTACTGAGGAAGAAGAAAAAGTAAATGACAACACACGAGAGGTAAGGTACACACCAACGCCAACCATCATCACCAGCATCATTCCTTTTCACTACTGGTTGCAATTCTATCAAGTTGATGAGATATTCTTTGGTTGATGAAAAAGGATTACGAATATATTCATAAATGGCAATGAACGCGCACGGCTGGTGTGTTTTTCATGCGGGAAGACTCGATTCCCTTTAGTAAGCTAAGGTCATTAGAAGGTCGCGCAGAACGTTGCAACCCGCCAAGTGTTGATAAATGGCACAAATGAAGTAATTTTACGGCGCATGAGAATAGAATCCAAAAAGACAAATCTGACAAGCAAGAGAAAATTTTGAGGGGTTGCAAATAAATTAGGAGTTGGACAGATACCGAGATTTACGGCTTGAGTATCTACCTTTAAAATGTAGAAATTTAGTTTGTAAAACCTTCAATGCAGTCTCTCATGTTGTCAAGGCTAATAATGATTTGGGGCAGTGACCGGTGTCTGAAGCGGTCTTCACCCAGCAGGGAGGATCGAATCCGGGATCCACAGTGATATCGAACCTCGTGTGCCAGATAAGCAAGATTAACTATCCTGATGCGGATAAACTAACTCAAGGAGGCAAGTAGTGCCAAACACGAAAATTACTAGGTAGTAGGAAAACTGTATGGATTTTCTGAATAGAGGTCACAAGACGTTGGAGCAATATTATTTCCCATTTGGTCTCTCGTCTCGTATGTCCACACTTTTAAAAAACACTTGGTGCAACCGACAATATGCTACTATATCCGCCTCTGAGCCATGGACTCTGAGGTCTTATAAACGGACAAAAACCTCCAGGCCGGGTTCAAGAAATAGAGTTGCCTAGCTAAGCCAGAATCTGATGAGTTGATCATATCATGAGAATGGCACCAGACGTCGCCGCCAGTGTAGTCGTTTGATACCGTCTAATTATACGCCCCAATATACATGAGGTGATGGCGTCAATGTCTCAGAAAGTCCTTAAGTGTTCCTATGAAACAGGCATCAAGTGAAGCGGAATTTTACAAAACATCTGTAAATCTGTTGTAGTTCGCAACTCCGGCATTTGTTGAACGACACTCCATTTTCGAACATATCCTTAACCATATTCGTTTACTTGCTATAAGCTACAACGATACCAAACAGAAAAAAACTGTACGAATCCCAAGTTCCCAATGTTACCCGCATCCCATGCAAATACTAAGATTTTAGCTGGCTTCTTCTGTAGGCGGCCGGGTCGTCTTTGCCACAGCGTGGCTTGTTATCGCACCAAAAAAAAAGTGGGCAACAGCATTATAAACGCAGACGAGGTTTGGTTGTACCGTGTATTCCATAAATAAACAGATTCACCGTTGCCTCCCAAAACTCATACGAAGAAACCGGCCCAAAGCAGGCTTCTTGCATCGACATAAAGTAACGGATTACACTTTTCGAAAGCAGGATTCATTCAGTGGATCAATCAACCTACTCCACCCCACTGCAACCGACTGTAAAACGTGAAAGAGTGAATATACAGGGAACCTTCGAGTGGTGGAGCACAGGAAACATCATTTCAACACAGAGAAAGGCGTTGAGCGTTTTTGAGTGGGGGCCTGGCCCTAAAAGCGGCATTCATCGTCTAGAACCCGGCCATTTTATGTTTCAGTGCAATTTTGCAAAAGCAACCATTTTTTTTTTTGCTGTTGTTCTGCGTTCTGTGGCCTCTTCATAATAGGGCTTCGTAAGCAGGCCAGCCCTGAAGAAATCGGTGCCCATTTCGGAGGAAACAAGCGCGAATAAAAAAGGGAACGGAAATTCGTTTCGCAAAAAAAAACCACCCGTGGAAAGGAAATTATATGCCATGGGGAAAAATGTGCACATTCAGGTTTTCCGGTTGATGATTACTACTTTTTTTGCTACAAACCGAAACATTGGAAACCGAACCTAATAATCAGGAAACGGCAATGCGCATTTCAGCGTCAAACAACAAAAGCTGATATCAGATACACACACACACATACAGGGAGAGCGTGCGTTGTAAAAGGTACTATGTTTTGGTACTATGTGCGGTAAAACACCATCGACAAGCGAATGAAAGGACGGTTCTCACGTGCCGAAACGGGCGTGCAATCCTTAAAGTGCATCGAATCGCATGACTGACGATACTTCAGCAAACTTTTCCTACACATGGACGATGATCCATCATCACACTCCTGCTGCACACACATACATCCAATCCAGTCGCCGACGTTTTATGTGAAAACCGTTCGCCCGCCGCCTCAGGTCGAACATGGCGGCTTCGACAGCCCGTGCTGTGGTCGGCTCCTCACGGACACAACCGAACCCCATGGGAAACTGTAGCTAAACATTACGCGATATTAATGATGATTATGAAGATGATGTATGCACACGAAAATGCAATAAAATTTCGTTCAATCGGTCCGTTGCGCATCCGTTGTTGGGCGAGATGGTGATGGTGGGAATGGTAATTTGTCTCCCGAAGTCTCGCCGAAAGGTCAGTCGGCGAATTCTGCGAAAAACAATGCGCCCACCGTGTGTAATTGGCCGATTTTCCTTCTCCGTTTCTTTTGTCTTTTCGCTTGGTAGCTGTTGCATGCCGCAATCAACCCTCCCTTAGTCGTCGTTTGTATCACACAACAACCTCTAATAATACACCACCCGGTCTCGGTAAAAGTCAAAAATGGACTGTTCGCCAATGGTTTGGAGGGTCTCCCTCCACAGGGAGACTAAAACTGCTGGAGAAATGATGATTGATGACTGTGAGTGAGTGATTACACACGGAACAGGAAGATTGAGTGCGTGAAGAGGAGGACTTTTTTGTCTTCTGTGTCCCGCACAGAACCTTAAATGCCGTTCGTAGCTACAACACCTCGGGAGATCTTGGGCCGCCATTTTTCTTAGTGCCGTTGACTTGAAGTTACTTTGCGTCTGGAGAGTACGGATGGGATCCTTCGTCTCTTAGATAGGATCCGATACCTGGACCTGGTAAGCAGCACAGCTAGCGTCTCAGTCACCAGACCCTCCGCCCAACTACGATTAGAACCAGCTAGTTAATTTGTTGCCATCTCAAAGATTGTATCGATCGTTGGCGCTGGAATAAAAGCCATAACAAAGTAGTTTTCAAATAAAAATGCTTGCCAATATTTTGCAAACGACAAGGTCAGATTCTAAGAATTATTTACGACAGCAAGTAAATAAAAAAGTGTACTGCTATCTAACCAGCAACGGCGCAACATTTTCCCGACAAGGATACACACAGACCCCCCCCCCCCCCCCCCCCCCCCCCGGTAAACGCACCGTGCACATATACGTATCGCCACAGCAACAGAGTCCTTTGGGTCGAGAGCATCGGAAAGTCTAGACCAATTTTCCAAGAATCGATTGTCGGAGCATGCGCAAACCCTACAACCATGGGCGCACACACACAGGGCAACGCGTGGCTAAGAGAGGGTACGATGTACCCTCTCAGTCTCTTTAGTCTATTTATTTGCAACGAGATTCACACTTGAGACATCCGTTGACTTAAGCGGGCCAGCGCTGCTACCCACCCCCCATTCACCCATGTCCTATGTTATCAATTTCTATTCGAACCCATCATCCTTCCTTTGGCTTGGGCTCCCCAGCTTCTTAACCGGGAACCGGTTGAAGGACGATAATAAATGGACGCAGCACACAGCAACACAGCGTACGCGTTCGGTCCCAGGATATCGCAAGGGGTTTCCAATCAAACCGAACCGTTTCATCCTTTGGATCTTGTTCAGCAGGTTCCTCCTACGGGGAAAAAGGGATTAAACGGGTGCCCATCTGTCCACTACCCCTTTTTCCAGTGCAGCAATGTCCGAACGCACAACCGATTCACACGCGCTTCCACCAGAGTGGGAGAGAGGAAGAGAAGACCGAAATCATTGCGTGGGGAAAATGACCAGAAGTATGGGTGGGCGCGCACAGTGCAAGGTTGTGATGATGCCATTGTGTAGAGTTAAACTCGGGGTTTCGGTTTGCTGGAAAATAATGGTGGTTCCAGTTCTGGGAAGGAAAAACAGTTAGCGAAATTCACTGACATGGAAAATATCTCTCGTCCGCCCAGACCCGAAGTATGTCGAAGTAAGGCGTTGCTGGCTGCAGGATGACGATGTAGGAAAAGAGTGTTTGGATTATTATAATGAAGGTGCTCTTCTGGCAGGTTGGCAATGGTGGTGCCGATGATGGCGGTGATACACTGGGCGCGTGATAAATGAACAGTGTGTAGGATAATTCCGCGAAAGCAAGCGGCCAAACACAAACAACACTGGCCCGATTGCATCCTTCGAGGGGGGTCGGGTGGCGAGGACTCGTGTCTCTTGTTGGGGCCTGCTGTAAACATTGGGTCCGCGCAATCGCGCAACGTCTACCCCGCGACCTACATCAGACCGACTGGGACAGCGACAGAGAGATAAAGAAATAGAGAGAGAGGAAGGTCTCCGAGTAGTTGCAGCGTCCTTGCACCGGAAGGACATGCCTTGCAGACTTAAATATTGTTTTTCACACTTCCCGCTTCGCTCGGTGCTCGGCGCGTCGCACCATATCCCGATACAAATGCTACAAAGTGTTTGCTTACGCGTTTGCTCCAGCTTCATCATCACAGGCAGCCCCCACACTCCGCATTGGGGCCGGGTGCTGGGCCGCTCTCGCCTGTGTTCTTCGTTATTTACCAAGGATTTCTTCCACGAAGTCCCAGGCACGTTGGACCTTGAGTTTGAGCAAATTTCGAGAATCCGGCGGCCGCCGTACTGGGGGAGAGCATATTTGGGGTGTTCATTCTGGGTTTGCAGGCGCACACGCAACCCACTGGCATCCACACCACTCTACTCTGCCAGTATCCAGAGCACTCCAGCCGTAATACCACGCTTCCACGGTTTGTTTTCACAAATGCGAGCAATCGAACAAAAAGCGTCCACATAATACTAAGAAGCCGGATCGATCCGAGTATGCCTCATCCTCAATATCTCTCTGGCCAGCTGCTGCTGCTTCGGCGAAATAAATGTCCAGGGTTTCCAAAGCAGAAAACCGCTTGGGCTTTCTCTGCTCTTCCACCACCAAAGCTCGAAGCTTTTCATCTTTGGTGAAGGGATTTTCTAAATTATTAACCGTCCTCCTCTCAATCTTAACACTGATCCCGGTGCGTTGGTCAGCTCAGCTCACTTAAACACATAGTCGGCGCGCGTCAAGCAACGTTGACTTTTTTTTTAAGTGGAAACAAAAGCGTAACATTCGATAGCCCCATTTGCGATATCGAAATCCATGCTAATGAAGTTTGCAAACGGGCAAGGGCAAACATTTAGCATTATTTGATTTGCAGCGAAATTCCATTAAAACAGCACGCACATAGCGAACCACCTCTGGAGTTTGTGTGTGTGTGTGCGTGTTTTTTAGAAAACTTTTTCCCCAATTTCAGAAGCAAACATTTAATTTAATTATGTTCGAAATTGATTGCTAGCGCATCAAATCTTGTTAGGTGAGTTGATGTGGAAAAAAGCAGGTGTTCCTGCAGTAATAATTGTGCAGCAGTGTGCGCGCGTTTTCAGCGAGTTACGCTTAACTCAGCAATTAGCTCGGTTGACCGAAACCGGTCAGATGGGGAATAAATAGAACGAAATTCGCCGGAACTGCCTGCTTCATGAGTATTTTTGCTGTGGCTTACCACAAACATGGTACGTGCACAGCTCTAAGTACAAATTAAATTGTAATAACAAAAAAAGGAACCGAAATACTAGCTTTCTTCACAAGATCATATGTATGGTCGTATGGTAATAAAAACGACCTGTGTAATATTACGGCAGCAGCCGGAAAACCCCGGAAAAACCACATGCATTATTGATGGGTTCCAGTGTTCCATACTCCAAGCCCGTACGTACCACATCCCCCCAACCACCCCTCGTATGTCATTGACCATTATATGCTGCGTAAAAATCGATATCACTTTTCATCGTTTTTGCATCTGAGCTTTCTGGACGGGAGGTTTGTGAAACCAATTTCACAGAACGAGCCGAACAAGGGTAGAAGGATTAATATGCACCTTCCTTGACACCCCCCCCCCCCCCCCCCTAACCACCCTTTCCGTGATGATGTTGTTGCCGAGAGGATATGTAAGTATGTCCTTCGTGCCTATTTAAACCCGCAACCAATGCTTCTGCAGCGGAACTTCCGGTGAATTTCCGCACAGGTGAATCGTATAAGCACGTATTGTTGGTCCGTTTTGCCGTTTGTGTGAAATTCGACGAAAACGGTGCTGCAACAACACTTACTAAATTGAATGCCCGTTGTTTAAATGAGTACGATTGGAAAATGTTGACAGACGCAACACGCCGACTGGAAACAGATCAAATAATTAATTAACTTTTTTTTGCTACATTAATGAATCAAACCGCATCTCGCGGAAAGTACAGCGTTTTTGCGTGGCCCACTTACTGGCCCACGTTTGAGAAGGAGTGTTGTTGTTTATTGAAGCGCCCTGTTGAACGAAACGAAATTCTGAGGTGGGCATGCAATACTAGTGTTTTGTACTGAATCAGCGGAATATGTTGCGCTTTTTTATTCCAGACCTCTTTAATTTTAACGGAGATGCCTAATTAAGATTAACTTGGAGGACGCTGTTCGCGAAGGACGGCCTCAAACGTTCGAAGAGGAGTAGTTGTCGACTTTGCTGGAAGAAAATCGTACCCAAACGTAGGATAAGCTTGCTGGATTGCCAGGAGTGATTAGTGACAGGGGAATTGAACTGCCTGAAACCTCGAGGAACTGAACGTCGTCTTGTTATGTTTGAAATGCTACTCCAGCGGCGGAATCCGAAAGGATTCCTTCACCGTATCGTTGCGGGAGTTGACAAAATGAATGCCTTTCAGCACTCCTAAAGCCTGGTCTTACCACAGCTTTTTTAACTCGACCAGACATCCACATCGGTGACATTTATTACGAACTATTCATACTAGGGGAAACCAAAACAGGAGAACGATGTCGAACGAAGTTGTTGAAATTGAGCCAAGCACTACTGGGAAAAAAATGGTTGGAATATGGGAAACGACAGGACTAAGGTGTGCTGCAGTGTGACAATGCTCGGCCATACTTTACCCAACCGGTAAAACATTCCTGGAGACTTGAACTTTGGAACTTTGTTCCGGTGGTTTCTGGATGGACTGGCAGACCAGCAATTCAGGTCTCATGAGCAGATCCAGAAATAGCTGGAAATATGAATCGCTTCTAAGGACGGCAGAACGTTACTTCAATTAACCCCCTTTTTGACATACGAATTCTTGAAATTGTCAAGAAAACGGTAATTGTTGATTCAAATTGACAGCGCCGTCAAATAAACCGTTGACCTCAGCTAGCTTTCGCATGAACTTCTAGTGATGCCATCGCTGTGAGTCATCCGGGTGACACCGAGGACACGGACACAATAAGCTCAAACAACCCCTGTGTTTTGACATCTACAAACACACATCTAACCTGGTCCGACTATTTATTTACTTCCCCATGCGCGGTTCGGTGGTGGTAAAGGTTTTGAAGCTATTTTCTTTTCCATTTGTTTGGCATTCATCATTGCCCGAACCCGGATAGCATGCAACCACGGCATTAGCCTTTTACTCGGTGATTTACACAGCGAAACCCGTAACGCAAACATGGCCAAGAAGACAAGTCTCGTTGTGATGCATCGCATCATCATCATTCGTGCACCGGTACAACAACGTCCGCGTCATATATTTGGATTGGACGATTGAAAAAGAACCGAACCATATTATTGTGGCCCTGTTTTTTTTTTCAAAATGGTACGTCCCTAAAATGAAACAAACCTAAAAAGCAGAGCACTTGGGGCCGATCAATGGGAAAACATTAAACAAAAATGTTCTGTTTGTTTAAGCAACATAGGGTCCGCGGCAACAAAGGGGTAAGAGCAAACAGTCTCTCTCTCTCTCTCTCTCTCTACCGTAGGTAAGGTGTGAGTAGTTAAATTGATACTTGGTTGCTCGCCCTTGTGGCCGAATGATGCATTCGAACGGAAATGCAGCTTTTTATTTAGTTTTTAAACAAATGTTTCCAAACGTTGTGCTATAGAAGAAGCCGCAAATTACATTGCCCATGAAATGTAGAGCAAGTAAACAAACCTTACCCGTTGCTAAAATCATCACTTAGTTTACCTTTACATAAATATCCAACGCTGATTTGCTATGTTCAATAGGTTCATGGTGTAGAGCGCCAGAAAACATTTCAGTTTCGAGGAATTTTTCTCCAGTGGAAAAATATTGGGCGCCCCGAAACACACGCCCCAACCGATCACCGGCCCGTTTGACATGAGCACAGGAGCGGTGGTCCATTCGCAGTTTCGCGGTTTGCCGTGTTCTATTTAAATCC
The DNA here is from genome assembly GCF_013141755.1 of Anopheles stephensi. NCBI lineage: Eukaryota > Metazoa > Arthropoda > Insecta > Diptera > Culicidae > Anopheles > Anopheles stephensi. The sequence continues at coordinate 60,990,207 of NC_050202.1, read as the reverse complement.
TGATTTGTTGAAAGAAGGCAGACAACACACACACACAAAAAGTGCTAACCAACCACCGTCAATAAACCCCTCCGTCAAATAGCGGCGGCTCCATTCATCGTATCGGGATGATGCCAATGAATCATTGGCTCGGCTGAATGATTGGCTAGTAGCAGCGCTGACGGCTGGGGGATCGGTTGCGTGGGTAAATGATTCACAATATTGGCGTCATGGTGTCATCACCGTCTAGGGGGGTGTGTGTGTCTGTATAGCTCGCTTTTTTCGCGTCATCTCTTTACATCTGGTAGCAGAGACCATTAAAGAAGCGTAAAACAAATACATTGCTTTGCAAAAAGGGCTTTTATAACGAAGCGCAGGGTTAAATGGAGATTGGTGAATGTGATACCGTTTCTGAGAAACAATCCGTTTGTACATCATATGACGAAAAGGTTTAATTAGAAGTTGGCAGGCAGCGAAATAGGAAGCAAGAAGTATTTAAATAATTCCGGAAACTTCCCAAATTCTTCCCACGTGACTAATAGAATTATCTGACAACGGTCATCATTTATCTAGTGACGTGAGACATCACAGAAAAAAAAAACTACTCAAGAGGGGTCCTTGACTGCAACGCAACGAGTGCACAATTATTCGTAACTCTGCGTGAAAACTCCAACCCCTTTTCACTGCTTGTGAAATGTAAATTTTCACCAACATCGAATCTCTGTCGCTCGTCCGTCAATGTCGTCACCGATGCCTTCCTTTTTTTTCGGACACAATTCTCTGAATTTTCCACACCCTTTTTCCGAGTATTCCTGGGCGATGGTGATGGGTGTTTGCGAACGTTTAAACACACAAGCTAAGATGCAACAACGTCCGAAGATAGCAGCAAAGCTGAAAACTCGCAAAACATTGAGCACCGAGCGCACCGACGCCAGCCAAATGTTTATGCTGGGGTATACAACCATTTACTTGGAACCATTTCATCCCCTTGATCGTTCTTTTGGCACGGGCGCGATTGCCTTTCAAAATAGTTCATTTACCGTTGCGAGCAGAATGTTTTAAAATTGATTTAAGTGCTGAAATATGCCCCACAGAGACTTCAAAACAGATTTCAATTATGAGTCATCCTTTTAAACCCTTTAATAAATTTAAAGAGCACAAGCAAACAAAGCAAAAAAATACAGAAAAACCGCATGTAGCGCTTCGCACTTACCATTCGATGCTCCGGTAGCCCTTGCCGCAACAGTGCAGGCTTTTGAACTGCTTCAGCACACCGTACTCCCGGTCGGGGATCTCCTTCGTGAACTGTAGATGGTGGGTGTTGAGCGAATGTTCGTACCGCAGCTCGCTGCAATGATTTTCCGCGCTGACGGACACGGCAACAACGATGGAAATACACATCAGCAGCAGCAACCAGCAGGTGGACGATATTGGTGCGCATCTGCTGCAAGCACTTTTCCGAACAGGCGCCATCATCATCATTGCCATCATTTTATATTCGCTTCGTCGCCGGTTTCGTTGGGGAAGGACACACGCTTCTGTATGTATTACCACTTGCTGTTTTATGCCAACCTCACACTTGCACTTGGTAAATGCACTGTACCACAATCGATACGGTTAGTTAAGTGATTGACGAGTGATTCGGGTTTACCCCTATTTAATGTGCGGACATTTTTACACTTCCACGATCTGCTAAGGACGACTCAGGGCTAAGGAATTATGTAGCAAAAATTCTGTTTCGTGCTTCAAACGAAAGAAAGCACAACGCAGTACACTCTTCTTTTCACCCCCTTAAGGGTATGTATACGCTCTAACTCACACCACACTTTCAACCATACACACTAAAGAAGGACACACACAAGCCGTCCAACGGTTCCAGGAAACGATGCACACCACACCAGTGCAGTAGCAGCGTTACAGGATCAATTATCGCTTGATCTATCTTGTCGTCCGGTTCAAGCGGTTGTTGCGCAATAAAGTGAGGAATCAATGGATCTCGTGCGATTCGCGATGGACGGGGGACAGCACCAGAGCTTCGTCGTCAAGGACAAGGCAAGTAGTGCCACTCGCTTGCCGTTAATTGAAATTTGCAACGTCCCACGGGGCCCAATAGATGGGTAGGACGGTTAATAACCGCTGAGGAAACTACCACAAGTTTTACTATCAAATGCGTTATCAAGACGCGATGATGACTGCAAACTATTCGGCGCTGATTTGGACACCGCGACACTGTTGTGACTGTTCCTTTAGTGACTTTATCCACTGACAATACGATGAACCAATACAGTATTGGACGATGCTTCCTGACACACGACAAGATCTCAAGCTGACAGCCGTACAATGTGTGCTCTCTGTCTTCTCGGTCCGCTTCTCGGTGCGTGTTGGTTTTTCTTCTAGGAATCCGCTATCGCTTTAATTAGTGTGTGCTGTACTCTGCAATAAGACACATGTGGGGAGGAGGAAAACCAAAACATATTTATTAGTGTACATGTAACAGATGTTTAGTGAGAAAATGATATGGCTATGCATTTAACGGTCCTTTCTCTCCATTTTGGCAATAGCTTTCCTTCATACCAATCTCCCTTTTTTGTTTGAGCTCTCCACTAAATCTAATAAATCATTTTCCCAAGTTTTGCTCTATGCTTCACATTAAAGCTTTCCCACTGGGAGAAAGCTAATGGTGAATGGTCTGGTCCACACTAAGACTGTTTCTGACCTCTATAGCCCTCTAGGATATTATTTTAATACGCAAGATTTAGCAGAAGGGACATGGAAATCGACGGGTAGAAATGGGCCATCGGTGATGGGCCGGACTGCCGGTTGACGTTTATATTTAGCGAGAAGTTTAAACTAAATTAGTATCAAGGTTACCCGGCGATGTATTAATTGAACCGGTTTACGGCTAGAAGGAGACCGACAGTCGTACATCACACGAAGAAGTGGCATACAGTTATGGTATTAGTTGCCTTTATTTGCCAGCGTTATCCCACAGTTCTAGAACAGCTGCGCAGCTAATCGCTATTCTAGGAACTGATAGGAAAGAAGAAAATGGTTTTCGTACTAACTCTCCTAAATAAACTTGGATCAGGCAGATAACTGTCCAACTTATCAGACAGATAAGTCGTTACGTGTTGGCAGGAACAGATAAGTTGTGGCAAAAGTTTGACGCTATGCTATCGGTTGCCCATGCATTGACTCTCTATGTTTATGCTAAAACGTGGCTACTTCCCGGATTGATTGATAAATCGATTAAGCTCAAGTACCGCTGCTTAGTACCGCTTTTTACCCCATTTTAAAAGGATATACCGAACAGAACTCTCTGCACGGTTACATATAATATCGACCCACGATGACTTCCCCGTCCTATGGTACTTATGGTGTCCTCGTTGAGTTTTCTAACCCCTATTCGGGTTTTTTCCTCCTTCTTTCAATGACTTAAAGAAATCTTTCATCCCCGGCAAATGTGCCATCCAACTGGAAAGCGTTTTAGCTTCAGCAGCAGTTCGGAAGCATCCTTTCCGCTGCGTGAACTTGCGGACTTCCGATGTCAAGTAGTGTCAGTGACACGGATGTGTGCCACCTTTCCGACAAAAGCGCAAAGGGGTCAAATGGGGACAGTAGCTCTGTGGTTGGCATGCGGAAAACATTCTTAGCAGTAGATTCCCGTTTTTTGGTCTAATTGGATGGATGACCTCCGCGGGGCTGGGTGACGGGGAGGCAAGTTTTACACAATGTTCCGGAAGGTGGTACTTTCACACCAGCCGTTGTCGTCGTCGTCCAATTACGTTGCTTACGTGAAAGCATAATTTTAAGTGCTTTTAGATAGGTGACACAATCGAGCTGTGATACTGAACGGTGGCGGCCGTTACTTCCTTCTAAGGACGTTCGGATCAGAGCCAATGTACGCGCGCGTTCTGTCCCGAGATCGATAGTCCTGATTTCCCAGAAATACAGACCGGCACACACATGCACGCACACACCATTCTTTGCCCGCAGCAACCACCGCCACATACACAACTTACGTACGTACATGCCACCGTACACAAGTACACACATACACACACACACACAGCTATTCACATTCCCACAAGTCCCTGAGAGGTTTTGGAAGAGTCTGACAGGAGGCAGGCAGAGAAGTAGTCCTTGGAATTCGAGGAATTGATACAATTTGGAAAATCCATCACCGCGCACTTTCGCACGAAATGCTCCTCAAACCACCGCCCCCGGCGTTCTCCCCCTCCTGTCCGCTCCTGTCCGTATCATCTTCTCATGAGGCTTATCACACGCAACACAAAGCACACACACACGCGCACATGCGGATCCACAGCAGGAAACAATAGTACACCGTATTCATGCCACACAGTTTTCCCGCTTTCCCGCACACAGCAAGCAACCACCTACCGTTTTCCAGCCGTTCACGGGCAGAGTGCAGCATACGACGAGCAGCACAGTTTTGCCGTAAGTTGGCCCTGAACGGAACGCTTCGGTTCATTTAATTCTGCTGATTAATTCGCTGAATTGCGCCTTTTTCGACGAACGCACGCTCCGCTTGTCGAGCGGTAGGAGGGTACACAACGGAATGACCCAAGATCGAGAGGAGTCGGATGATGATGCGGTAGCAGAGAGATCCCGGGTGACAGCAGCTGGCGCCTATGGAGAGCCAAAGTAGTTTCCCGACAATGCAACCTTGCTTCCCTACACACAAGGGGCACGCACGCACGCACGAAAGCAAACGCACACACACGCTAACTCGTTTTATACTGGGGCAGACAAACCGACAGTGGAACGATTGCTCGCTTGTCACTGGAAAAGGCTACCGTACGGACTGACAGTCGAACGTGAAATAACTTGCGAGTGGTCGATGGCAGCATGCCAACAGCCCATTGACAGTTGGACAGCGAGAGCGCGTGAGCGAAGGAGAGCGAGAGAGCGAACGATGTCTCAACAAAGGATGAGTGTGTGCGAAAGTACTGTGTGTGCGGAAGGATGTATTTATTGCTAGAAAAAAGGGGTTTCGATACGAAAAGCTTGTGAAACAGTTTTTTTTAATATGAAAATAATATAATCAATGGGAAATTCCTTATAACGCATTGCTTGACTCCGTTGTAAACCAGGCAGAAAATAAAACCGTTCGTACTCTTTGAAACACCTACCGACGCTTGCATTCACGAACGAGCGAGAGAGATTAGCAGAAGAGTACATGAATGGCCGATGACACACAAATTGAATTAAACAGATGTGTTTGGTGGAGCTCCAGATTCTGCCAATCAATCAAGTGATTGATAAACATAATTCAGTGACACATTGTGTTCAATCTTCTACGGAATAGATGAAGAAACCCGTTAGAATCATTCAAAAAACTCACCGACACACTGCAGCCCGTTTCAAGAATGAGAATGAAAGAGAGAGAGGGAGAGAACACAACACACACACACGCTATGCGCGTATGGGAGAGAGCACGTTTTGTGTGAGCGAGCCATTCATTCCGTTTCAACCGGTAACGGAAATGGGAGAGGACGTAAACAAAAATACCAGGAACTTGGGCTGTGTCAGCCGGCAAAAAAAAGCAAAAAGCGATCGAGAGCGCGCGCGGTTTTGCTAACACCACTATATTTGCAGCACGTTGGAAATATGCACGCACACCTACGTACACGCGTCACGAAATGCAACCACCAAGCTTCTTGCGATGGCGTTTCAATAAGCTCTCGCTATCTCGCTCGCTCTCTCGCTCTTGCTCCTATTCATTCGTACGGCGGATTGTTTGTTTGTGGATTCTCGGATGCGTTCATCCCGAATGTAAACAGTGTAAAATCTTGCTCGAGACGCGCGACGTATGCCGCATGGGGGCCCGGTTATAGGGCAGACTGTGTTCGAATGATTCCCCCAAAAAATGATACAATGTTTGGCGATTTCCTACGAAATGTGTGTGGCTGTGTGGTATGCAAAAAAACAAGCGGCGAAACAAACACCCAAAGTGCAACACCATTAAAACGCTCAAAATGTAACGCAAAGTGTTTATTTTTCGACCACAAAGCGGTACAAAGAGCGAAGCGTTCTCTAACGTTCTGCGGCAAACGAGGGAATAAAATTTTCATTTTAGCGAGAAACAAACATAAAAAGCGGATGGAAGAGGGCCACTTCCTACCCCCCCTTCCAGACGCTGGCGATCCATCCATCCACTGGCATCATCGATTGGCGCGCAGATTTCACGGAAAACATAAACTTTTAGCAGCACGAGAAGGCGCGCTCGGCGGTGGGTTGTGGGGGGTCGCATGCACTCTCCGGCCGTATAGGAAAGGTTTCCAGTGTCTGGTCGTATTTTCGCACGACGTCGCATCGCAAACCGCATGCGCAGAACGGACGAAATCACCGAGTCAGCAAAACAATGCAAAAACGTACACTGACGATGGTCTGGTCAACAGTGCTCTAGCGGTATGGATGGAACCACCAACAAAAAAACCCCGGCGCTACTAGCCCAACGCACACACTACATCTGTTTTTTTGGTCACATGCGCTAGGATGCTCGTAAATCATGGTGCAACAACAATGCAACACTTTGGCGAGACTAAAATGAGCGTGCACTCTGTGTAGCAGCAGCCAGCGTCAGCCCAGTATCAGTCACTGTTCGCCATCTTGAACCGAGTTTAAGAAACTTCCCGGAAGTCGTTAGGCGAATAGAGCGAGAGAGACGGAGACAGTGAGGTGGGATAGTGGAGGGACTCGTTTCAGAAATTCCCACCGGAACCAGTAGATCCCGGTCCTGTTTTCCCGGAGCCGCCAACAGCAATCTGCCGTTGCCTGCAATATCCTGCTTCCAGGACTGGCGTAATCATCAAGGACTTTTCAGCAGGATTCAGCGAACCGATGCATCCTACGTACAATGGTGATCCTCGGAACACCGAACATCATGGAAAACGTCCTGTTGTGTTCTCGAGACAAACTCGGCAAGGAAGTGTTTAGAATCGATAACAACCACACCACAGCACAGTCGCACAGGGACCCGGCTTTATATCGTTGCCTTCCATTCCGATTGCCGCACTAATGGCCGAACTTTCGGCGAAGAAGCGGCGCAACAAGATCAAAGCTCGCAGATAACCGAGCATCGGAAGGAATTCGCAAAATTTTGCCTTCCCGGTTCTCACCTGCTCCTCATCCATTTGGTGTTCCTTGTGTCCTGTGTGCTGGAGAGGACCGGTTTTTTTTGTGGTGCTGCTGGTCGAAAGATCCTTCCAGTGCGATTGAGACTAACGAGACAGATGGTTGATTATAGAAGAGAGACGCATACCGAACACCAGAAGGAGCGTGTCCCCCGAAAAGGGCGAAACAGGGAACACACATACGCAGTGAGTAATGAAATTACAATGCTGTACAGCTTACAGCGCTTCGCCCTAATGGATGCAGAAGCTGCAGCTGAACGCTCTAGCGCACAGGGAAACGAAACCAAAAAAAGGACAAGTTCGTTTAATGGTTTGAAATGCATTAACCTGGAAAAGGCTTTCACTGCCCCGGTGGACTACTGCACCGGGGCGCTAACGAACATACTTTTCAACGAGATGCGGGATCGTCCTTCTCGGAATGCGTCCTCGGACCGATGGTATTGCCCTTCTGGGTGTCTCCGTTCGCCGAACCACGTTCCTTGTTCCGGGCTAGTTTGGATGGATGGATGGGAACCCGAATGGTAGTCCACCTTTGGCACGATATTCGATTCGGATGTACTGCTGTTTGCTCTGGGGGGAAGGCTCAACAAACAAACAAAAAAAATCCCGCCATTGAACATCCCATCCCAATGTCCGATAAAACTTTGCTATCGTTGAGTATAATTTCGCCGGAATCGCATATTTCCATCCCCGGTTCATCTGAGCTTGTTCCGAGTTCATGCGAATTGTACGCCGGATCGAATGTTTGTTTGTTTGTTCGACATGCAGGGAGCAAATAACTTTGCAACAGTTATCAGTAAAACTAGTGCCAGCTTTTTTGTTGTTGTTGTTGATGATGTTCGTTTGCCACCTACTCCGCCGCCATGTTTCCAGACTCCCTAACCGGTGGTGAACGGGGGAACAACCGAAAACATCCCCGTAACTACCACTCAGCTGACTGTTATATACACGGGGCACAGGTTTTGGGAAGGTTATAAAAACATTTACAAAGCAACCGAGTTTTTTTCCTCGGTGTTCAATGTGCTAAAAACCATTTCGCACCTTGTTGTTGCCTGCTGTCCCTTTTTTTTTTTTTGGTGTGGAGTGGCCTTTCATCTCACATTCCCGCCCGCCTGCGTTTCGCATTTTGTTGCACTTTTATGGATGCCTTTTGTTTTGTTACTCCGTACACCTCCGTGCTTTGCGTTCACGCTTCGTCCTTTTCCATACATCATGCTGGGCATCATGCTGTGCGAGAGGGTTTGTATGTTCACTTCATTTTTTTTGGTGAGGTCCTCTCTTGTTGCAACAATCACCACAAAGGACGGTTGGCATGCGATCTTACATTTCAATCGCACCGCACACACGCACTTCTCGAGCCATATTCTTCCAAGAACTTCGGAATCGGCACTGCGGTCCCAGCTGGGCGAGGTGGCAGCAAAAATGTCCTGGTGAATATCACCCTCAAGAAATGTGTGTGTGTGTGTGTGAGGGAGGGAGAGAGAAAATGGACAAAATAGAAATAACCGAAAGTGGAAATAATTTAAGCGGAACCGAACGGATGATCCTTGCATTGTTGGGCGCGCACTTTGAGTGAGGGATTGGCCATAAAGGCTTAGTGCTTTGTGATTGAAATTATGCTATTCATTATGCCGTTAGCACCACATCGCCATGGGGTGGCTAAATATTTTCCACACAGCAATTTTCCGGTAGCGCGTCTCCGGATCTTGGCTAATCCTGGATATGGCTAATCTGGTATTTTGAAAAAATCGATTGAAGATTACTGGTGGATATACCGACATGCAGGTGTTCATATTCTGTTCTAGCACTTAGATATGTCTATGGCCTACACTGTTTGGGGATTGAAATTCGACATCTGGGCTAATTGTTTAATTGTAAGACACCATAACAGAGGAGATCTTCGGCAATATCCTCTCTTGTGAGACAGACTAGAAGAGTGTCGGAAACAAATGCGCATTTTCTTTTTCAACTTAACTTGCAATTCATTTCAATTTTCAATTTCTATTTATAACAAAAATTATAAAACAATTGTATACACAGCCCTTACGAATTGGATTCGAACGCTTCTTCCCCACCTAACCCTACCAACGTTTGCCACTTCTCGCTTACAGTCATCGATACGATTTCTGCAAACCCATCTTACAACGCTCCATCGCGATCACAAGTAACTGGTCCCGATCCACCACCTCCCGAAACCATATCGATCAAATCCTGCAGCGAAAGGTCGCCCAACATTTCGTTGATCATCGGTTTAAGCTGCTGCTCGATCAGCTGCGTAATTTCCTGCTGATTGTTGTTGATCAGCCCGGGCACGACGCCCTCGACCACGCGATTAAACATAAAGTTGACGATCGGCTGCAGGAACACGTTCTTCACGTCAGACCGTACCGATTTAAGCGTTGGCGTTACGGTGAGACTGCGAATCTGCAGCTTGTCACCACTGATACCAATCGATGCGCTACCCTTCACGGTAAGACCTACGAAGAAAAGTGGTGTTAAAATGTTTCCTCGCAGCGTAAAGTAGATCTGCTTCTACCTTTGGCATCAAAACGGAACGAGCCGAAACGGGTCAGGGGAAGAAGTCCGATGAGCTTGGCCTTCACCTTGTACTTTCCCTTGGTGCGGATCGCACCGAAGTAGAACTCAAAGTCCAGCTGCAGCTTCAGCACCTTGATGTCGATGTGCTTGATTTCGAACTCGTTCAATCCATCAACGACCAAATTATTTAGCTCTCCACTAATTCTGTGAGAAAAAGGGTAGCAATGTTACAGAAAAGCGTTCTGAAGGTTCTTCTTCGAGGTGCCTTACTGGAAGAGTTTCTGCTTGATTTCCATCTCCAGATGGTCCACCTTGAGCGGAGCCAGCACCGGGATGCCAAGATCTGGATTGGCACAGACCATCGACTCGCGGAAGCTTTCCAGAAACTGGATGACCAACTCATTCAGAGCATTGTCCCGGGGCTGAGCCATAAGGTACTTTTCCTCCTGAGCAGCTGCACCGGTCAAGGTACAGGCCAGCACCAGGCCAACGGTGACGGTTAGCAAGATTTTCATCTTGATTTTCAAACTTGATTAGCTCACTGAGTCCACTTGACAACCTATCACAACGCTCTGTTGGCGTTCTGTGCTTCGCTCTTCAACCACCACACTACTTGCTCTGACGGTTTGCCGTTGTCACTGGAGTGTTTAAATACGGTTCGTTGCTTACGTTAGCTCCCTATCAAAGCGTTCGATTCTTTATCGAGGCATCGGACATCGAGAGCAAGCGGTTGTGATAGTTGCAAAACTTCACCCACGAGAAATTCCTCCCCCGGGCGTAATCAATCCCCAGTACTTAACGGTTCACACTGGAAGTGTGTGCGCGCTCTGCCCATTCGAAACAGCGATCCAGGATAATCCCGTACACATCTTGAACTATTCCGGGAGCTTTGTAGGAGGGCCGGGAGCCTCGATGTAGTCCGTACGAATTAAACCACAATAAAAGTAGCTACTGCAAACGTCCACTTCAAAACGTGGTTTGTAGGCTCAACTGCGCCTTCGCTTATCGTCGACACGTTCAACGGTCGTACACGGTACACGCACACACGGCCGGTAACCATGTAACGGGAGGAAGACGAACTTGACCGATAAGTTTACCTAGCCCAATTTCAAGGATTGCATGATAAACAGGTCCAGTCCCGAGATGGAGCGTTTGCACAATCGGTATCGTGCGAGCTGGAGTGCAACCCAAACACAAACATGCACCGCGGAACCGGTAACGCGAGCAAAGCCTTTGAAATGTTCGTAATCAATTAGTCAATGTCAATCGTATGATTTTGGGGCCGAGATGCTACTGCGTTGACCGATTGGGCGAGGTTTTTCGGCATCCGCTATCTAATCGGTGGCAGTGGTCGGTTGGTTCATGGCTGCTGTTGGCGCCATCCATCGCAGCTAAGCACGTGCGGTTTAATGCCGATTTTCGGAAAGGTCCTTTGTGCGCTGTGTATGGAAAACTATTCACCGAAAATTGGGCTCATTTGATTACGGGGAAGCTTGCTCTTCAAGTGAATCTCTCTTACAGATACCCATTCGAATAACACGAAGGACTGCTTTAGGAACACATGCGACGCAGACCGTAGAGCTCGAAATGCCACGCGGTGTATTCATGTAAATCACAACAACAAAATATTATTGCAACTGGAAATTTCATAAATATAAAACGTGTTATCCGTGTAATTCGAATCACCCTGTAAGTGGCAACCAACATGTCACGCAAGAACTGTCAGGTTGAGTGCAACTGTTGCATACAACTTCTTGCAACTTTTGTCTTTCTATTCCAGTGGTCGACAATCGACAACAGATGGGTTTCTTAATTGAAAATGATTTTAATTATTTAAAGGTAATTAGATAAATACCCACGTTGACCCAAGTTGAAGAATAGCTTATAGTCCCATAAATTCTGTACCATTCTCCAGCATCATCTTGAAGAGATCTTCCACATCATACCTCCACAATATCTCGTTCAGTTTAGGCTTCACAGTGGCTCTTATTTGCAACGCAATGCTGTTGCGATTGTTGCGCAAATATTCCGGAACCTGGCCCGAAACTATACGATTAAACAGGGAAGTGTTCCACGACATCAGCAATATCTTTTCAAAGTTTGCCTGGGAACTTTTGACGGTAAGCATCACATTTAGATCGCGTACGAGCAAATGTTTTCTCCAGATGTAAAAGTGCACAGTTCCACGCACGTTGAGAGCTTCGGGGGAAGAAAATATTTCCTACCATTAGATATTTGCTAAACTAATGCATCCTAGTGATCCTACCGTACAGCTGCAGCGAATACTTTCCAGACCGATCGAACGGCACAAATCCGGCCAGTTGGCCTTTCGCCACATAACGTCCAACCGTTTGCACAGACGGAAAGATCAGTTGAAAGTCCAGCTTTCGAGATGGAATTTCAATGTTCAGGTTTGTGATGTTGAACTGATTCAGACCTCGCGTGATTCCGTCCTTTAGCTCGGCGTTTAATCTGTTGCGATGGCACACACGTACACCAATCTAATGAGCTCGTTTTTGCGAGTAATCAGCTATAACACGAAATACACGTACCTGAGCATACCACTATCAAAATCTTTTATATGAAGCCCTTTCCAGGCGTACGGTGCCAGCACGGGAAGGTTCAGCTGTGGAAATCCGTCCGCCATTCCTAGCCGAAAGTTTTCTACCAGCTGTAGTACAGATTGTTTGAAAGCTACAGCCTCTTTTTCTTGAAGGTGAGCAGAGGACGACAAACGGACTCCATCGCAGGGTGGTTGAAGAAACGAGAAAAGCAGAATTGCTGGTACAAGACGACACATTCTAACCTCTTGTGGTTGAACACTAATTTCGTAACCAGAGGCAAGTTTTCTGGCAAACGTGATTGTTTTTGAAATTTTGAAAGCGGTTGCTTTGATTTTCGTTTTCGATCCGATCCGTCAACTAGCATGACACTGGATCGTCTTCCTTAAATTAAGTTTTAGAATAAATAAGAATAAGAATATCCGAAAAGTAGAGTTATAAATAGCATCTACACATATGACCTGGAAAACGTACGTTTTAAACCCATACTTCTTTGCGATAAGCCAGATAAATCAGATAGTCATTGTTTTTAGTTCAAATATAACCTTTAATCCCATGCACCTTTGGAGTTGCAGTAGTAGTTGTTGTTTCCCATAATATTAAGCTTTTTTTTAAATCTAAATTCGTGTTGCCGTATCATCGCTCTTCTATTGATTCATGGGAATCAATGCAAACAAATCGTCCAGCGTCATCGTGTTGAGGATGGAGTCAGCAATCGGTATGCCGACGCGCGAAATCATTTCTGTCACTTCCGGCGCAAAGTTAATCAGCACGGAAGGGACCAGATCTTGGATGACCACATTAAGCAGATCAGATAGCTCTCCTCCGAGCAACATTCCCTCGATGTTGTTCTGTGAGTATTGGAAAGAATATTCCCATTAAGTCAAAAGCTGCCAAGCTGCCGAGGAATATATCACCAAGCTATACAACCTGTAACGATCCAAGCCGCACATTGGCTTTGAGTTCCGGCATGTGAAGATAGCCGGACGGTAGCTGGCGTAGTAGAGCCGTACCCTGGATGCGTAGATCGCGCGGAGCAACGTGGAAATTGCCGAACCCAAACACCGGAATCAGCCCAAAAACACGTCCATCTGCATCGTACTGTCCGCGAGCAATCACGTCCGGGAAGAGAAAATCGTACCGGAACTCCATCTGCATGACGTTCAGCGTCAGTGTGCCCTGGAAACGGTCCAATCCATCGACGAACAGATTGCGCAAAATGGCGGTAAAGCTACGAATGGGCGGAGATTGAAGATAATCGTGTTCATAGTCCTCGGAAAGTCAAACGCACTTCTGACCTACTCTAGCAATCCACCCAGACTCAGGTCCACATCAAGCTGATCGGTCTGCAGCGGAGCCATGACGGGAATGCCCCGTTCCGGATCACCCGTCCGCAGCAGCTCACGGATGTTTTCCAGCAGCTGAGCCAAAGCCTCGTCAAGTGTTGCACGCTGCTCGGGCTTCAAGTTATCCAGGAGCTGTGGCTGGATCGGAATAACGGCTGCATTGCAGACGACTGCTAGCAGTGCCAGCAGTGCAAACACACGACACATGTCGGAGGTTCTAATGGACACTTCGGAGGAACTTTCTGACGGGTAGGAATTTCTGTCCAAGAGTTTTTACTGTAGACTGATGTCGGTAGATTCGGTGATCGTATCTTATATGAGTTGGAACTATAATCTGATTCCTTATCATAAGTCCGCCGATTGATTGTGCCTCCGCCGGGGGTCATAAGGCGATAATTTGGGGCTTTGTTCTGGTACAGATAAACACAGGGTGGCACGAGGGGTTGGACGGAGAGCTTAATTCATTTTTGGTTAGGATACTTCAAAAGCTTGGAGCGAATCAAAATTGCTGTCGAAAACCGCTAAGGATGTCAGGAGGCTTAATAATCTATCTGCTAAGGACTATCTAACGGATAGAACTTTTGCTTGATAGTGCACCAAGATCATACAGACGCATAAATGCTCGTGTCTTAAATCATAAATCGCTATGATTGTTTTGCTCCACAATCTTATCGTTGCTACCGCTGTCGACTGATATCGTGCTCGAAACGGTTATCAATGTGACGTTGTGCTAAAAGTCACTTAAAAACCGTTCCATCGTTCAAACAGTATACACGGGTTAGCGAGTAAATCAGTATTGGAGCGTCATCTTAAACAAAGGGATTTTCGAGCCACCCATATCATAGTGAACAAGGTAAATGTAAGTTCTATCAACGTGCTGCATACGATCGTGCTTACAAGTCAGCTGGCATTTATTTTACGAATCAGTTAAACATCCCTCCAACACGGTGTCCTTACGGGAACAGCAAACCCATCAGATCCTCCATTGTGCGGGTAGCCAGGAAGCGGTTTGCGATCGGGATGATCAGCGCATTCAGCATGTTGGTCATGCCTTCGGGGAAGTTGCGCAGCACCGACGGTACAATGTCCTGAAGGACGGCATTGAGCAGATCCGACAGTTCCCCGCCGAGCAGCATACCCTGGATGTTGCTTTCGAGTGAACCCATCTGCAGGCTGATCGAGAAGTCGGATAGCATCAGGAAACCTTCGCCATTGTCGGTGATGGTGGCGAACCCGGTCGCCAACACATCACGAGGCCGCACGGAGAAATCTCCGATACCGAAGATCGGAATCAATCCCCACACGCGCCCGTTTGCGTCGTAAAACCCATTGGCACTGATCTCCGCGAAGCGGAACTCGAACGGGAAGCGAAGCGTGGCCAGATCGACCTGCAGCCGGCCCTCGAACGTATCCAGTCCGATAATGTTCATGGGCGTGAAGCGAGCATCAAAGCTGTAAGATGAAGTAGAGTTGTGGCTTTGTAAGTACACCCGTCGGCCGCTTCTGTATCGTCATCCCATACTCAAGTAACCCTCCGAAGCTTGCGTTGATGAAGAGATCCGGATTGTGGTACGGGGCCAGTATTGGCATACCGGTTTCCGGATTGCCCGTGCGCATCAGCTCACGCAGATTCTCCAGAATGCGCCGCATGATAGCGTCCAGAATGATATTCTGACCAGCGACCTCTGGCGGAGAGTAGCAACAAACGAAACGAGATCAATATGGCGGAGCATGCTGCAGGAGTTAAGAACACAATCACACAACACTCACCCTGCACTCCGACCGTGGCCGTAAGGGCCATCAGGGCCATCACAATCATTCCGGTACGCATTTTGTTTTAGTTTTTCCTCAGCAGCTCTAGAGAGCTAAAAATAAATTGAGCAGACTGTTTAGCACTTATCAACTACAGGGAAACTTTAGAAAACACCTACTGTTTCCTTCAACCGTTGGACAAATAAGCCCCGCCGTGCGTAAGAAGGTAGCATTTATAGGTTGACCGTTCCCATTATCGATTGGATATCTTCGGTACGGTGATACCACAGTAGCGCGTTGGCCGTGCTTATCTCAAGTTGGTGACATTTTTGTTTTTGAACCAACGGGAGTCATGATTTGGGCCAGGTTAGTAGAGGGCAAACAATTCTCTTCTGGGTGGGCAAGGTGGAATCGAGGTAGATAAGCTAAAGACGATTAAGTTGGGCATCGATAAAGCTCTTGGTACCGCACCTGGCCATCTGGACAATCGTTCTGCGTTTCTGCCACTTCGTTGGTAAAGGTGCAACACCTGGACAGATATGGAAGCAGACGGGCCCACGCGCGTTGTACTTGCCGATATTGGGAATAAGAATATTTAAGACAATGTTTTATGCAAGAAAAAAACTGAAGGCTTCCATTTTCCAGACTTCGCGCTCTTGTCTGCTCTGTAACAATGGCGAGCCGGATGTTTAGTGGCAGATAAATCAAAGCTTGCACAAAGTTCTTGGCGCCCTTCGAGGCACACAAATGCTTTCTTGCTGTGTTCTGTTCTGTCTAAGCGTGCCATTTTCGGCACGATAAACTTTTACTATCTATTGCCGGTTTTGACCCATGTTAGCGGAATGACGTCATTGCTTCGGCGATATGACGTCATTGATTTGGATGTGGTTGTTGTTCTTCTTGGTACGTTCGTTGACGAGCTGCTCCAAGAGGACAGATTGATATAAACATAAATGGGAAATTGGAAGAATCTTATACGGATGTGCTGTGAGAAACCGAGATAAAGCACTGCTGCTACTAACACTTAACCATAGGACGAGGGAGAGCGAGAGAGAGAGAGCGCGCGTGAGAGAGTGGGTTTTCATACAACAGGATAAACACAATCATGCGTCAATTTCCCCTACTTGGACAAGACACGGACAGTAACGAGATGAGAGAGAATTCTCTCGGAATTTTATAAACACGACACACGGCATAGTATTATTTTTTCGGTAATGTCAGACATAGCTATGCTTGCATCTTGTTTAGCAAGAAATTCCAGCATATCATATAAAACGGGAGTTTGAAGTAGCGGCATGTATTTTGCTAAAAGACAGCAACATAGTATACTTATAGTAAGTATGCTGAGAGAATTCGTCTTTATCGCTATTTAATTTGGTCCAGCGTTTACCGTAATTGTAACACTCCACGAATAATTGTCAGTAAAGCAGGTGTGCATACTTAAGAAGTTGATCCGGTACTATAAACAAAATGTATAGAATAGCTCAGCTTGGGAAATTGTAGTAAGGCTACTAAGTAGATGCATTCCTGTACCGGTTCCGAAGAGTATTCTAGCAACGGCACGGAGCATATCCTGCTCGGGAGAATACTTCCTCGACCAACAACCGTGAGATGATAGTATCCATCCAGCATAACTAGAGGACACATAGGATCCGTTGCCCGTGTGTGTGTGTGTGGGTGCGAGAGCAGAGCACGAGGATTTTCTGCATCAAGTTCTGCACGAACACGGTGTACACGGCGACGTGCTGCGAGTGTGTGCAAGCATTTTATTGTTTTTCCTGCCAGAGATTACAATGCTCCGGCCGAGTAACGGCCGAAACCGATACACGCTACGTTAGAGATCTCCAGTGTGAGATTGAACTCGGTGCAAAGCGGTTGTGTCTGGTGTAGTGCGAGTGTTTGAAGTACACGGTGCTTTGTGCTTACTGTTCATCTGAGATCTCGTTCTGTCAGATATCGATGCTACGGTACCGTTCCTAGTGTGGGTATCAAAGTGCGGCAGAAAAAAAAAACCAAACAAGGAAACATCCTTCGCCATCCGTCGTAGTTGTCACAGTTTGTAGCCAAATCGCGTGTAATTGAACACCTTGGTCCTGTGTGGATATTCGCCACGCGCAAATGGTAATACAGTAAGACGATGGGAGCAAACGGTCAGATGTATCTATCCGCGAGGACGAGGTTTTACTTTATTGCGTTTTGGCGTTTTGCAATAGTGCACGTACAAGGGCATTGTGTATATTGTGGTCCTGTCTCCACAACTCCCGTGGATATGTGTCAATATAGATCGCAAGGACAAGAAAACTCCAAACTAACACCAGGAGGAAGTCAATAATCCTCCTTGCGTAGTTTCTTTGCCCGTGTATCGCATTATCATCTTGCTCTAAAAAGCTTATTGCAAAAAAAAAAATCCTTAATCATTCCATAACCTCGCAAGACAGCTCTATTGCTGGAGTGCTCTCTCTCTCTCGCTCGGTCTTTTTCTCTCTCTCGCTCGCACCTGCTCCTTTGTTCCCAGTCAACAGAATCAACCGGCGGAACGCTGCATTGCGAAGGCAACTACTATCTTCGATTGGAGCCTGCTGGGACTTCCTGCCTGCCTATTATCCTGCGGTGGGCCCACCACCAATCACCTCCCCTTCCTATCTTGTTCTTCTCGTTGGTTGATAGTGTGCGTATTCGTGGGCGCTCACAACCGGAACAAAAACCCGGCAGCAGTCTCTCGGTCGCAGCTTCTTTTCCTGTGTTTTTTTTTTGTTGCGGCGTAAGAGTATGTGAGCGAAGTTAAAACGTGTTCCTGATGGTTTGGATCAACACTTCGACCCAAGCTCCAAAACTCCCAACTGTCTACTAATGGGAAACCCTCCTCTATCGTCCCTTGATTGGACAGTGTTGCGGTGAAGTTACCTTGCCACCCATTTGCTCTACGTGGGGAGAAAACTTGCTCACGATGTTTGCTGGGGTGCTTGATAATCACCGCAAAGATGGTGGTGACGTTGATGATGATGATGATGATTGTTATTTTGGTGTGCGGTTGGTAGTAACTCGTGGTTTTTCACTGCACCACCTTCACTCACCATCACTGCATATGCCCACACCTAGGAAGCGAGCATGGGAAGCGCGCACACACACACTAGGCAAGGAAAACGCGAGAAAATTATGCGGCATGAAGCGAGCCGATCATAAACAACGTTTTGCATAGCACAAAACCGTGCAGAGCTAGGCTGAGGATATGTGGTTGCGGGTGTCCTTGACGGTAAGTCCTTGCGCGATGAACTGTGGATACGTTGCGCTAGTAGGAAAGCAGGGTCGAGTGTGCAGCTGTTTCCATTGGAAGTGAATAGTTGCTTTTTCCATTTATTTGGCTTTCGGATAAGAAGTAACATGTTGAAACAATATTGTCTATCTGATAGTAGACGCGAGGAGACATAGCACACGGTCTCTACTGCCTGCGGCACACTATCATCTGCAAGAAATCCTTCACTGCAGTAGTTGCTCCGAGACGGCTTCATCATCATCTTCAGCACGCGAAGGTGATGGCGTAAAGGTATGGGAAAACTCGGATGCTCCAACCAAAAAAAAAAGTCATCATTACCCCAAAAACTCTCGCCACATGTGCTGGCTGGCTGCTGCTACTGGCTGGTAGTGCTTGCAAAAAGGCTCGTCTTTCGCAGTAGAGGCACGGTTACCAACACAGCCACAGCTAATCACTCGCTGGGGGGAGGCTGGTGGTAGTTGAAAGTTTTCCTTCTCTCGGATGGTGTCGGATTTCGGGTTTTTCCCCACCAGAATTGAACTGAGAAGGTCTAGCGGAGCTTTGTCCACTCTCTCATCCTCTCTAGTGTTCTCTCACTCTCTGCCCATGTCTCTGCTACTATACTCAGCTTGCTAAATTTTCCTCTGTAGATTTTTCCAAAGCAATTCATAGAAACGAGATTTGGTGTCGCTCTCGGTAGAAAAGCTTTGCGAAAAACTCGACAAGTTCTGAGATTCTCTCACTCGAGAGAGCGAAAGTAGAGAGTGAGACTGAAAACTGACAGAAGTAGCCTTTTCGTTGCTGTGTCACCCGTGGGTCAATCGTACGTACTTCGGGTGTCCTTTTCAGTCAGTCGAACAGTTGAACGGATACGGTGGCACTGTGCGACCTCAAGCGACACTGGTGTGCAGACATATCGGATTGACGGGTTGGCTCGTTTCTCCCTCCGGTTGGTTGAGCATTGTTTTGGGACAGCATTTGTCCTAACGGCTGGTTTGAAGTTGTGACGATAGCTGCAGGTTTATAGGAAGAATTCTACCAGTCCAATCTACCCTCCCCTAAAGGTGCAGAGAAGAGGTTCATTAGGAATTTGATACCGTGATTGAACGGATCAGTGTACCGTTCGTTACAAGAAGGTTCAAGTGCGCTATCAAGTTCAAGTTCACAGTGCCCCCGATAGCGAGGCAAGGTGAAATGTGAGTCGTCCTTGTGCTCGTTGACCAAACAACAGCCCTCGGTGTCCTGGAAAACAATCGTGATCAATTTTTGCTTCACTGTTTTCGTGCAGTACTTCCGGATGGTGCCAGGAGCGGGCAAATCTTTGCTAGTGAATGAACGAACGAATTGCTAGCAATCAATTGTAACAATCTTAAATTCAATTCTAGCGTACTCTCCGCGTCAGTGTGTTGTTTAAGCTGCGAACAGCCAGTGTGGTGAAGCGTTCGTGCAAACTTTAGTGATCAGTGACGTTCACATCCTTCTATAGCACGTCTGACAGGATCGTAAAACATTACCAGCCGTGTGCCGTTAGAAGTGAGGGTTCACAAAACTTACAGTGATAGAGCATACTGAGCCTAAATTCACGCCGTATGGAATTTTGAGCAGTGTCGGAACAAATAGAATCGTGCCCGGATATAGTTTGGCCGCAAGTTCTACTAAGGTGCGTGTGTATGTTAGTTTGGTGACGTGTGCTGAAGTATTCAGATCCGGGGTTCCAGTTTGTGTGTGTGTGTGTGTTTTGTGGAATCATTAGTGTCCTCTTACATCAAAGCTGCACAGAGGTAGCACGGCGTCAAAGTTCGGAGTTGCGTTAGATGAGCAACGCTAGTGAATTGTTCTAGTGGATCAAAATACTTAGGTGAGTAGAGATAATTGTATGAAAGACCGCAAGATAACGCAATTTTTACATTTAACCGTTCAGACATTGTTTGGTGTCAATCTCTTGACGTGTCCAACTTGCAGGAGGCTCGTTTTTCTATGTCCATGAAGATCAAATTGAGGACTTCATAAATTGGACTATAAATCTAACATTTTTAAGTTTATATTGTTTATATTGTCCCAGATATAGGTTAAAACTAATTTAAAATCTGAATAATTTTCTAGCAAGCTTAGAGCCTATTTCCAAAAACCTCAACCTTACGATTTAATCAATGTTTCGTGTAAGAAACTGAATATCAATTATTTTCTTCCTACGTCGTCTTCAGGATCTCATGCAAAAAAAAAAAAATGCTACAAATAATGATATTGAAAAGAAGATAAATGTTGCTCGTCGAAGATAATACTTTCCACATCCTTTGTGCAAATTCGAACAAACGAGTCCCGCCGCTTGCTTGCTACTTACACTAATGTACATCACAGCACTCGGTAGCGCAATGTCCCTGATGGGTATTCTGATAAGTTTTGTGAAAAATTGCCTCTTTCCAGCGGGAAACCATGCATCGCTCATCGCTGTTGACATAGCGATGTAACGTACGGCAAACTCACACATCCCGTTTTTTTCCCACCGGCTCGCTTCTCTTAGGCTAGAAGAAAAACGCACGAGCCAGAAATAGACTGAAACGATGTTAAATAAATCATTGTGCACACGCTTCAAACTGGCACACGGTTTAATAATCGATAGATGGACGCTTCGTTTTTTTTTATTTGCGTCCTGTTTGAAGTTTTTGTACGAGAATTCTTTGTTGAATGTCCTTCTGGCAAAGTTAAAGCTTAGCCAATTTTAACCACCACTATCTGCAAAGTTTCCGTATGTGGCTGTTGTTGTGCTTAATCTCAGTGTTTGGAGTGGTTGGCTTTTAAAGCGCCCACTTGTACATACCGGTCCCAACATTAGCTTATGCTGACTGAGACTTAACAAGCTGAAGCATGGTAGGTATTCTTGGTAAAAACAATGCCTCACAAACGATCCGTCAGAATACGCGATTTGCTACAAAACTTAGCTCGGCTCCGGGTGGGCCCAACGTTCTTAAGCGATGCCACCACTCCTCTCTCTGCCACAGACACACACACACACGATAAATGTTTAACCAACGGCGGTTGCACCAGGAAAACAGTTCACTTTTAAGCATTGTATCGTTTTCTCCGGACGCCACTTGTGCCTTGACGTACCACCCGTCCTTCATCCGGACGAGCTCCGGAGTGAAGAAACTTGAGCTTTCTTAAAAGCAACTGCCTAGACTTTAACGTCGAGCCGCTTCAAGGCTCTTCCATCCTAAGCTCCTACTGTTGTGGACCAACCGACCATGTGTGCAGAGTAAGCTCCCTGCGTGTGCCCCGGCTTTACTGGGGGGGATGGGTATGTTGGTCGCTACTGTCAGGAGTCACGTACGTACGGAAGAACGTACGGAAGACAAATAAACCAGCAAGCAAACAAACATCCGTGTGCCAAACGGGGTGGAAGATGGATGGAAAACGGCATGCACATATGGCCGTTTCCACACGGTTCAAGGTTGCAGCAGGTAGAGCACGTTAGCAAACTTCTTCACGGTGCGGAACGATTGGAGCGGGAAAAACCCCCATCCTCCCATGTTGGGAAGTGTTTAAATTTTTAATCGTCAGTCACCCACTGTACAAACGCTGGTTGTTCACCAGCACGATGTACATGGCGAAGGTACGTGCCGTTTGATGCGTGCAAAAGAACGAGAGCAACGAGCGAGGGCTCGCATTATGGAGGATTTCTTCGCAATTGGCAATCATAACAATGTGAGCGCAGGTTGATAAAAGTTTTGTAATTTTGTGATTAGAATACAAACATTTCAAGGAGTTCGGAGAATATCTTCAAATGAGCAGTCGGGGCACAGGAAATGGCATTAAAGTTGATTAACGGAAATCTTGTTGGCAGTTGGCAACGAGTAGGCTGTTGTCATCAGATATATCAACCTCTGCTTGACATCCGGACAACTTTTCGTTGGGAGCAGTTTGTTCCTGACCTTAGGAGCTGCACACGTAGGTGTATAACATACTTTTTATATTAAAATCAATAACACATTTCGCCGGTGGATCTCCACAAAATGTCTTATTTATCGCAGGCCGCAAGTTAAGATATCGATGCATTTAATACGCATGTCACGCGTTAGGCAGTGAGAGCACAACGCCAACCACGATTAAGCTGCTGTGCGCTGTATGACTTGATCAAAACATAAATGTGTACAGACTTAGATTCGCACGGGTGGATTTACCGCCGTCATTCAGCAAGTGAAATAAAAATCTATCGAGTCATTTTCGCACGTATGTATGCTGAGGTGGATCAGAACTGCCCTAGATCTGGTAAAGATAACAAGAAAGATCAATGCAGAAATACCGTGTCACTGGTTGGTTGGTTTCAACGGCACCACAAGCCCGGGGTACGGGTTTAGGATGTGTGGAAATAATATTAAAAATTTATTGCACGTATTTAATCTCCGCTGTCGCAAACGGGTGTCTACGGTACAGGTTCTTCCGAAAGAAATGGAACCGTGGACCGTCCGTATCTTCTGGTGTATTGTGTCTGTGTTTTGTACGCCGTCAGCAGCATCAGTAAGATGCTGAACCACCGTAGTGGTGGCCGGATTACCGTAGAAAAAGGTTTCGATTGGTCACAAACACACCTAGACATAGACAAAAAAACACAACTGTTGAACGCATCAGATACAGATATCCCAGGAGCACGGGCGGACATTGATCGGAGTCTACACTCCGGCACAACATATCCGGGTATAATCGAAACGAACTAGATGTTTCCCCGTCGAATGGTTTCCCATGGTTCGGGGGCAACCAACTGCCCAAACGGAATTGGCCCCGCTTGCAATGTTGGCTAGGGATTTGCAAGGATCTGTTCGCCACAGCTACCAGCCAGATACAACATTGTAGCAGCGGCACAACAATGTGTGGCAGTAGAAACCCATTATACGGAACGTTACGCTGCGAAGGGACGGAAAGATGAAGTCCGTTCGGTGGGTTTGCCTCTAGTGTAATTTATCTCTGCAAGGAGAGCGTACGTAATAGGATGCGCTGCTGGTGTGTAGTCTCTTTTTGTGGTTGTATGGTCAGGGTTTTTTTTCCAGAATTTTGTGTTCTTACCTATATTGGAGATTGGACATTCTCCAGCAAAATATTCACAACTCGTACAATGTAACTTGTTTGCTTGTTGTATGCTAACTATTCATTTAATATATTATTGAAATTTTCTTGTTCCTTATAATTACTAGACCTTTTAAATAATATTCTAGTTATAACTCATTTCTGTAGTATTTAAGTTTAGCATTTTCTCGTCACAAACACCGACAAAGCACCGGGGCAATTCTCAAACGCGTGTCGCACTAATCCCGGGTGTCGCAATGTTGAAACATGTCTGCAATGTTTTAATTTTACCTGCCACTTAATCAACTATCCTCCCATGCCCAACGGTGAGCTAAAACGTCTTACGCAGTGTATAATGCCAGTTGCCAGTGTAGCTACCGGCTCCCCGGGTTTGGTTTATGCTGAGTGGATTCGTTTGCTGCCGCGTTCATTGCTCCTTGTTCGTTAATGAATCGCAAATATTTCCATTACGAAGTGCATTACGATCGTTTCGCCAACCGAACACTGTTCGTCGTCGTCTGCTCGGTGTAGGGGCGCTGTTTGGGTGCCAACGGCCCTTTCCCTTACCTCTACACACCCCGGCAGCACAGTTTCCTTAATAAAGCCAGCATTAAAATGTCGACGCTTTTCTATCGGGGGGGCCGGGTTGTGTGAATTTACGATCTCGCTTGGATTAAAACATAACGAAAAAATATTTCCTTTCTCTCACGCTCGAAGGGGCAAAACGGGCTTCCACACGGGCTTCGTCCACACGCCGCTCGCCATAGCGCACAATACTACCCTCCCACCCCCCCAAAGGAAAAAGGCTTGTTTAGTGGTAGCAAACTTACACTTACAGTGTCGGAATCACACAGCGGACAAGCAGTACCGAGTACAAATCGAGCACGCTCGGAAGGTTGGGAGCGGGTTCCATTCCATTTTCCGCTGACGAGAACTAATCACACACAAGCGCCTACAGAGTGAGACAGCGTGTCAGATCGACCCGTGTGGCTCTCTCTCTCGTCAGCATTTCGCGTACAACTGCGTCCCTAAAATTATTGTTTCAATGCCACAGGAAAGCGTATGGAACGTGCCGCATGCGAAGGGAAATAAGCCGAAAACCCAACTCTTCCGAATGCTCATTTCACATGCATCAATACAGACAGTCGTAGTCGTTTCGCGTAGTCGTCGTTGGTAAGCTTGGTGGGTAGAAGTCATTCTCGGCGGCATACCAACACCAGACAAACCTTCAGCCTTCACCACGTTTCTCGGTTGAAATTGGTCGGTTCGTTGGCGATGTTTGAGCCAACATTTCTATTATCGAGACGGGACGGTATTTTTGGCGACTCTTTCCTGACGTTCTTTGGCGCATTCCACACATTTCTGCCAGAGACGAGATGGAGGAGTTTCGTCAGGAAGGAAACGGGCAACAGGCAATGTAAAGCAGACATCTTGAGGGAGTTTGATTTTCGTTAAATATATAGTATCGCCTAAGTTATGCCCAATTCGCCTCGGTTTGTTGAGGTTTACATAAAAATTAGCAAAGAATTATATTAAGTGCGTTAATATAGTTAGTTAGGAGAAGTTAGGATCAAAAAGATAAACGATAATTTGAAATCAAATTGGTAAATGCTCCCTACTACATTGTATTGCCTATAATACAATTTAGTAGTACAGAAAATTTCTCTCTAAAGTACTCTCGGTTCAACATAACTTACTCCAAGTAACAATAACAACCTTACCAGCATCCTATCAAAACATCCTGTAAAAGATTGCACTCGCTCCATTGCAAATCATTTCACCATTCCCGCAAGGTGTGTGTTAAAACAATTTCATTTCCAACATTTGATTACCCTCGAAACGTAGCTGTGCGTGTGTAGAATTGTTTTGATTTTGTTGTTGTATTGCTTGCTTACGCCCTTCAGCTTTCTTTTCCACATAAAGTCGAACAATTTCGTACGGTCCCGCTCACTTTAAACCACATTCCGCGGGCAGGTGGCTCCAAGCCTCGAAAAAGCTCCAAAACCTGAAGGCCCTAAAATATCAGGAAAAACAGGCGAATCGTTTTTGTTTCCCTGTTATCGAGTTGCCTGCCTTCGCACACATTTCCGAAAACTTTCTCTTGCTCTCTCCCTCTCTTCTGCGCATTGCACTTCGAGCAATGAAATGGAAAATCCACCTTGACCGAGGAAGCACGGTTAAAGAAGCATGGTCTGTATCAGATGACGGCTTCCCGAGCGAGTGGAAATTGCTAATAGCCTTCAGGCGAGAAAATGGTTTTTCACTGTGCCTTCAGCAAACGAATGGTTGATAGAAACAGTGAAGAAAAAAATGGACACACACACACACACCGAGAGAGAGGTTGGAAAAGACAAGCTCATGGTAGGCAAGGCCACTTGGACACCAGAGTCTACCATGCCTGCCATGCAACGTTCCTGGGTTGGTGAGCGTTGGTTACGCTTCTTCCGGGCAGATGGAGACGGAGAAGCCGACGAGAATGACGAAAATGTATTTTGCTGCCATTCGCCGTTTTTTGTTTTGTTATCTTCTTCCCTGCCCGGTTGCTCGGTTTTCGGCAGCCATAAAGCTGCGGCTTACCGGAGAGCCAAAACAGGCCAAAAAGCTATCGTTCGTGGGCGCACCGAAAACAGGAAGCGAAAGCGAATGTAAAACTGAAACGCGTGGTCTTTATCTTACCTCGCGCGGTGGAGGGATTTTTCTCAATCATCATTCGACGGTTGTTGGTTCCTTCGCACCGCTTCCTTGGTTTTGCAAGGTTTGTTTTTCCTTCAAACCAAGTACGGCAGCCACTCGGCGACCCGATACCGGTACTCCAGCGAGTCCTCCTGGCGCGGGCCGAGAACCGTCGAGACCCAATTTCGAAAGAATGTTTCTACTTTGTTGTGTGCATAATTTGCGACCGCGCTTTACGTTGCTTGCTTGGTTGGTGTCACCGTTTTTTTTTGCGCAAGTCAATACCCAAAAGCTGGAACAATTTTCCGGCCAGGTCAGCAAGGATTGGAATTATGTACAAGGCGGGCAAGTGGTGCAAAGATAAAGCAAGTACACGAGAGCAAGCAGAGAGAGAGAGAGAAGAAACAACGCTGTGGGCCAGGATAATAATGGAAGTAATAAAATTTGCTAAATTGCGCTCGAAGCAAAATGAATCAGCAGCCCTCTCTCTCCCTTGGGGAATCCCTTGGTGGGTTTGGAAGATGGCCATTTTTGAACTGAAGCAATTCGATTGTTATGTAGCCTTGTGCCCTTCGGAAGTAGCGCCAATCGTACCTTGGTGTGCTGAAGCGGAAGGTTGAACATCAGGTCAGGTTAAAAGATTGGTTACTTAAGTAGGTATAAAATTAAGAGGACTCGTCTTTCAGTTGTTGATATTCTTTTTCAAATATACTTAGTATGGGGGTATATTCTACAGACATATGGTAGCAATTATTCCTTCTAAGTATGTTTCATAATCAATAATTAGTTAGATCGCTCATAAAGGGGTCTATGATGACTTCAGCTGGAAAATCTGAAAATGAATTGAAAAATACACCAAAAAATATTTTGTCTAAAAATAAAACAGTCCTCCTTTAACATGTGTATGTCACATTGGCCTACCGTCATGCACATAATTTGGAACAGTCTCATTGCTTTTCGTTCATGTTCGACTGTGGCAAACAAAACTCCCACCGAAACCACCTAAATTGGAATCACGTTTTCGGCGAATCGAGCTCACGTTGCGAATGAGTGTATCATGTGCAGTGCTGATTATTATCGATCTACTGTCATTATACGATCCCAGGATAACGACAAACGAGACATTCCCACAGCGAGGGAGGCCGTTTTTGCGAAACCTATCTCCTCCTCTGCAAGCTGATTATAATTTCGTTCAACTCTGCAGTCATTCGAAATCACACAAAACCCACAAACCCATGCACGGTTACATTTGATTGACTGGATGAAAAAAAAACGAACCCCTAGAAAACGCTATCATATTTTGCCCTATTAGTCGCCTCTAGTATAGTTACAGGAAAATAAATTTGCATGTAGATACTTCCACCCACATGATGCCATGTAACGATCTGTTTACTTGGATCGAAAAAATATTTTAATTCAACCTACAATTAAGTGGTACTTCACTTCCCCAATCGATAGATCCACTTCCCCGAAAATCCAAACGTACGATCGATTGCACCGCAAAAAACACAAGATGTTCTTCACAAGAATCATTGAAAATAAACATTTCATCGCACTGTCAAAATGATTTTCTTTCGCCCGACTTGAGCCGCCAAGTTGTAACAACCATTCGGCCAAAGGTTTGTCCTACAAAAATATGTTTTTCGTATCATCATCCTCGAGCAGTAGTAGCTCGGGTTGAAGTGCAGATGCTTTTTTTTGTCTGATTCGCCTTTGCTAACAGACAACAGAGTACTGCACCAAAAATAGGACATAGCCTGCGGCCACAGCCCAGCTGGCTGCATTTGGGATGAAAAAAAGAGCGGGACGAATACTAAAAAAAAGATAAGTAGAAGAAATATGTTTGGAAACGTGGAAAGCCATGCACACACACAGTATAAAAACACCCACACAGAGACATTACCCTTCGAGCGATGGTATCTTTGCGCCCGCGTGAGAGAAGGGAATGCTGTGCCGGCCAAGTGCAAAGCCAGCCAAGGCCGGAAATCATTTTTATGAGCCCCACCGTAGGCATTAGTGGCGGCATCGAGCGTTGGTTCGTGCACGAGTCAGCCACACCAGTCATATCTTCACCAGTCATATAGGGCTTATGGTAGGGAGGGTTTAGGGAGTCTAAAAGCGGGAAGAGGAGAAATTTTGCCGCACTGAGAGGGGGAACAGGGCAACTGAGCGGTGAGGCGGGTGGGGGAATGAATTTTTCATGCCCCGTGCGCCAGCAAATATCTGCTTTATTATTGCGTTTTCTTCACACTGATGCCACCTACTGCAATATGCCGTTTTTGGACCGCTCTTGTTTTTATTTTTTGAACATCCAAACACTCGGGGTTCAAAATTCTTGCGGGAGACATAAAATAAATTCGTGATCTTTGCGTTTGATTTGGTTTCAGTGTGCCTCGGTGTGTCTTTATCGTTAGTTGGAGGAGAAAACAGCATGTTTTAAGGTGCGGTACAATTTTGCTGATAAGTTAACAACTTCTTATGCGGCCAAGCCGTTCTCGTTGAACATAAAAAACAACTTCAATCTTTTGGACAACAATGTTGATTATTGGAATACTTGTAGAAGTTAATTTTTACTAAAAATATTAAGCTCTGAAAAATGAAGAGAAAGAGTAAGTTTATATGATGGAAATTATGAATAAAATGTTTAAGCTTAGGCTATTGGTTGCATTGATAGCGTGATAAGTAAGTAGTTGAAGCACACTCTCATACTTTCCTTTTGCGTTATTCAATTGCGAGACTATCGATGTTTACGTTTAAATCTACGCAATACCATCACGAACCATTCATCCAACAGAGTCTCAAAACACATAAGGATGAATTTATGTTGCTCACAACTAACACCGATCTTCGATCTTGTTCTGCTTTTATGCTTCTCATGGTGTTTGTGTATTTCGTGCCAAGCTATTATTTCGTGTCGTGATTTGGCCTAGCTTTTTGATTAATTAACAAATATAACAAATACGTGTTGTAGCTTACGATCCATAAAAGTCAGCATAGCAAGAATTAGCCGAGGGTTTTTAACTCGCTAGAAAGAAACATGAATCATGAAAAGCCAGAGAATTGCATGCAATTCTATTAGTTGCAGTACAGTTGTGGTTCATAGTTGATCACGGTTCATAGCATGATCACGAACGATATATCTTTACCCCATCAACAATGCGAATCATGTCTAAAATAAGTTGCAAAGTTGAAACAGCGATTAAATTAATTTTTAATTTTATCGTAACAACGTTCAAATGGAGGCGCCCAGTACTTCAATCCAGCCACAAACTACTAGGCGTCTCCATCACGAATTCTATAACATTTTTTTGCCACAATTAATATAATTGAATAGCAATACGGCCAGGCCGTTCTTTATGAATAAAAAAAAATATATAATTGAATTTAGTAATACGGCCAGGCCGTTCTTTATGAAAAAAAAAAATAATTGAATTTAAGGTAGTGTTGAATTAAAGTCTAGCTGCAGAGCAAAGGAACATACCTAGACTAACAGGGTTGTGTAGGATCATAAAAGTTTTACCATAAACTTAACAACAACAAAAAGTACACCATCATCGAACCTGCCCTATTCACCACATTGCTCCATCAATTCCGGTGAGAAATCAGCCCTAGGAGCGGAATGTGTTTCTGAAAATTACAACCGATAAGTGTCCATAAACGTGCCCATAAAAGCAATATAAATCACATTCCATACTTATCACTCGACCATCTCACACATCAGTTTCACTTAAGTCCCTACGGGAACGTGGAGGTGTAATGGTTACCGTACTGTCCGATGGCGAGGTGGTGAGCGAGTTAAGACCCATACACACACACACAAACACACCCACACTAACGCAGGCTAAGGGTGAAAGCATTTAAGGGAATTGATTTCTCTCGTCACCTGCCAGTGTCCCTTTAGCGGTGCCGACTTCGGGGACGGTTCGAGGTTGTCCCTAGCAAACCTTCGGCCACATATATATCATCGCCAGTGGTCATCGTTTCACGTTGCCGCTGGGTGGGTGTCGATTTCTAGCACAGACCGAAAGCACCTCTGTGTTCGTCGTTAAATGGTTGCTCGTTCGCTGATTAGCATTTCGAACAAAATGAATTATGACACGCTAGATGTTAAAAAATTTCTAGCCACGATTGCTATCGTCACTATGACGCTACGCGTCGCGGTGGTGCAGAATGGCAGAATGTGTTAGCCGGCAAAAAAACGTGCCCAGTTGGGAAAGCGAGGTTTTGAGTGACGTGAAAACAAACGAATCGAGTGCGACACGCAAACAATAACGAAGCTGTCGTTGCAAGGACGATTTGCACAGTGGATGAAAGACGGTGCCGTACGCTGCCGTATGAGGGCATATCAAAACTTTTCAAGCCGTTTTCAATTTAATTTTCATGTAAAATTTAGGTTAAAGTTAAAAAGAAACTTTTGAATTTAAACATTCTTGTATGAGTGACACAAGAAACGCACAAACAGGAAAGTTTTTACTTGATCGGTCGTTACAGTTTTGTTCAGTGTGCACCACACTTGCATGCCTCACTGGGCGCACCAAAAAAACGGCAACACGGAACGAACCTTTAGGGGCGGTGCAGACTGACCTTCGTAAATCATATGTTTTAGCTACGACCTTGGCCATGGTGAAGGAAAATAATAACACAATCATAGCTTTCCGTACCCTTTCCGACCGACCCTTTGCCGGGATCGTCCTCTTCCCGTGCTGATTTGAAATTAAAACTCGACAGCAAAACTCGCTCGCTCAAAACAAAACTCACTTTCCACTCGTGAGCCTTTCTTTTCCATTTCCGTTTCAAATGAAACTGGTGCAGCACTGTACTGAACGGTAGTGTCGGTGCTGGATTCATGGCCAAAATAAAACACACACACACACACACACACACACGAACACAAGACAAATAACCGTAGTCGTGACAAAGAAAAACGGTTCCATGGAAAGACTTTGACTTTTCAATAACCTTGAACACACGTACCAGGTGCAACCAGCGAACTGCTACGGGCAGAGCGGTTTTTTTTTCTCCATCACTCGTCCTCCCAACCCGGACATACCAAGATTAATCAAAGTAAACTGACCTGTAGTAGCCCTCCTCCGTTCTGCTCTACTGAACACCTTACCACCACTTACAAGCCGACCCATTTGATGGTTGTATGGGTAGAAAGAAAGTTTGCTCCACGTTTGCTGGTTCGTTTTTTGCCCCTCATCTGCTACCACTGGATGGAAGCCATTTTTGGTGAGACGAATTTTCGCTGAGCTGATGTGTGTGCGCCGGTTTGTATCGGGCACACTCGATTTGTTTGGAGAGAACGAGAGGGAGAGAGAGAGATGAACGCCGCACACAACATCGCCGGACAAATCCGATCCCTCAAATCGGATTAGATCCAGCAATAAAATTAATTGAATTGACCTTCGTCTTCGGAGACTTGCGAAAAGGTAAAGAGGAATAGGTGTGTGGAATGATGTGGCAAGCAGGGAAAGCAGACCAAAAAAAAGGACCGAAATCTGGACGACGACGACAACAACCAATGGCCCAAAGTCAATCCATTTGATAAAGTCTCGGTCGAGCTTTTTGTTTGTTTCTACCATGTTTCTTTCTTTCTATTCGGTCGC
The DNA here is from genome assembly GCF_013141755.1 of Anopheles stephensi. Taxonomy (NCBI): domain Eukaryota; kingdom Metazoa; phylum Arthropoda; class Insecta; order Diptera; family Culicidae; genus Anopheles; species Anopheles stephensi. The sequence goes on along the minus strand of NC_050202.1, from coordinate 60,958,281 downwards.
TCGTATGTTAGGTTTTATTTATTTCTTTCGCTACGATTTAGCTTGGGCTTGGACTATAAGAACTGCTAAGGTAAATGAAACCAGGTCGTCCGTGTAGTTTAAGATCCTGGTGCTCGGAGGTGCTCATTAATCTATCGGCATCGGTAGCCGAATTAAGGCTTCGTTAGCGTACAAAGACAGGATACGCCACCAACGGTGTGTGCCACTACAGCCAGAAGAAGGTTCGTTTGGTCGAAAGTCGAGCCTCCGTGGAAAAGTTACACTGTCCTCTCAATCCCTTTTAAGCCGGACAGAACCAATCACAACTTACTTAACGTGAAGGTGTACTGGGTCTTAGTTTCTTTGCTTTTAGTTGTAGTTAATCTTAGATTTGTGGTCGATATCGGTTTGGCTTTAGTTGAGGAACGAGTTTGTGATCTTTTCCAAGACTTCAAAAAAGCAAAGAATAGTGTAGTTTGAATAAATTATTCTAGAGTGATTACATATCACACCTATAAATTGCTGTGATAAAACGTTGGCTAGGTGAAGTTCAGGTTAACATATCATCTCCAGATTTTTCAACAAGAAGAGATATTCAAGGGGACTTTCAGATATCACATAAACCCTAAAAAACACTCACACTTCTTCGCAAAAACTTACTGCTTGTCAATAAATGCAGCATATGTGGCTTAAGTTGTTCTGTATTTCATGAAAGTCCCATAAGACGCAATATTTGCTCTCTCTCTCTCTCTCCTCCAATCTGTCAACGGTCATAAACATGGAACCGTACCTTACTACCCTGACTCGTGTGTTAGAAACAAACCGATGCAAACTGTTAAGCACCCCAATACACCGGTGTGAAGTAATGCCATAAAGACACCAGCACCCGGTACGGAGAGCTATTGCGCCAGGAAATGGATAAAATGGCCTTCGGAAAATAAATAAAACTTTTAAAGGTAGTCCGTACCTTGGTAAACAGAGCTTTTAGGTAATTTAACGGCTGTAAAAAGTGCGGAATAATATCAACACACAAACACAACCGAGCGTATGCAAATATGGGCGAGAGATGCAAAAAACAAAACGAAACCCCGGAAAAAGGGAAAGCGAAAGAGAAAAAAAATATGCAGAAAACACACACATACACCCGCAAGCGGAGGAGAAAATTTATTGCAAATTAAATTGAATTTGCTGCGTAAATCAAGTGCTGGCGTGTGCGCCAAAGAACACCATCACCTCCTCGGTCTGCATTTTCGCGCCCTTACCCCCCCCCGTGCGTCATCCATTTTCCGGCGGGTAAACCCTTTCCACTTAGGCGCAACCCTATGCCGGCATTTTCACGCTTTTTCCGTTTTCGCTTTCCCTGCCACTCACTCTCCTTCCATTACGCGCAAAGGTGCAAATCTTCTGCGGGTTTTCCGCTGTACATAGGTTCCTTTTAATTCCCAGCCCAACTGTTCCAGTAGTCGCGGCACAGGTTGGATTTCACACCGTCGCATGGGTGGCACGGTAAAGTAAAACGAGGTATGCTAAAGTTTTCACAGTCGGTCTTGTGGCTCACAAGACCAAGGAAAAAAAAGGCAAGCAAGAAGGTAACCGTATATCATCCCCTGGGAAGCGAAGGTTGTCGGTTGTCCTTGGTCTTGGCGATGCACGGCGTTTAGAAATGCCGGTCGCGATCCAAAGATGGGAAACTGCCGGGCGATGAAGAGAAGCAAGAGGGAATGCTAGGTGCACCTTTCGTCACACGTAGGTTCAGCCCTCTCATTCTCTCACTTTCTCTATAGCGATCGTCGAGTAGGGAAAGGTTCGAAGTTGACTTAAGCCCCAACAAAAGACAGGTGTGACAAGCTATTGCAGAAAGCTTTTAAACTGTTTACCTTGTCCTCGGTTGCGTTGGTGTGGCTCTCTCTCTTTTTCCCACTCTCTCATTCTTTCTTGCAAACCTTAGACAACTACATCCCATACAGCTACACGTTCTGCAGGCGAGCAGATTCTTAGCGTGAACATATTACTGCATACGACCGGATCGATGAAACGGGCATTAAACTGGGCTTAAAGAAAGAGTAGTGTGTTCGTCTGTGGTAACCCGAACCCGAAGATTGTTCCGAATGCTGGGCTGCAAAAGCACCCTGCAGGCTCAGCTTCAGGCTTCAAAAATTTGTCCAACAGACTGAACCAAACCAACTAAAAAAAACCCTCAATTGTTTGCATTCGAACGAAGCGAACTGGAAAGCGTAATCGTTTATACACACACAAGCACGTACAAAAATATACTTTGTACAGAGAGGCTTCTTTAGACGGGCGGGGACACAGTTATCCTGTAGGCCACCCATCCCAAGACCTAGGGAATGGGACCTAGCAAAGCGAAAACGTTTAGTTTCACATCCATTTGTCGGAGGGCTGTCAATAGACAGCAGCCGGGTTAAGGATCACGATGGGGTTTTGTTCAGATTTCATCTTTAAACTCAAGAGCCCCAAGATACACCGGGCACAAAAATCGTTTTATTGTTTTATTTTCGTTTTCAATCGAGCTACTACATCTCGCCGGCACGATCTTGGTACGACGAGCGAGGTGTCACGGGCAATACAGGCAATGGTGCGGTTAGACAACATTAAGAGTAATCTTGCAACAAAAGCGAAGAAAAACAGAGGGAAAAAACAAACATTTATAGAGTATGCTGGATGTATCGCCGAAAGATACGAAAGGTTTACTTTGTAGTATTATGTGTGGATATTGTTTTTTTTTTGCCTCTCGCAAGCTTCGCTACACTGCAAACCGAGCGAGAGAAGGAGATGAAAAGCTTGGAAATGCCGAGAGTGCCTTCGAATCGGGATAACGCGATCGGGCAAGCTGCGGATGAAGTTAGCTTTTGCTAGCCCAGCACCACCATACACACAACAGACCCGTATTGCGGTTTATCGATTTTTCTGGCATATCTCTGTTTTTGCTGTTGCAACTTTTGCTTTCGGAAGGGCTTGTAGTTTGTTTTCCTTTTTTTTTTCGTACTCCCAAACCCAACCCAACCCAATGCCCGTATCGTGAGAAGCATCAGAGCGTCATAGTTGTGCTACTGTAACATCAGCAAAAAAAAACAAAACCAGTAGCGATATTGATGATTTGATTTCACTAAACGCTATCAATGGGATTTTCGCTTTTGCTTTACCCCGCCAGAATCCTCGCGTTTACTATGGGTTGTTGTAACTGACATGGGAATCAACGCCACTTTGTGCCAACACAAAAGGTGGCGCGCGAATAGTATTGAGTGACATTGTTTCCCAAGTATGTGCTCGATCCGTTTGGTTGAAAAAGGTGTGAACAGAACATAACAGGGTTTTTATCTGGTAGTTCTTTTTCTGGATTTTTGGTTTTAGTAAACTAAATTGTTGAAAAATAGTAAATAAAAATGAAAATTTTTAAAACGTATGTATAAACGTAAAAACACAGATAAAAAGCAAAGCAATAAAAAACACCTTAAAGTATGCAATTTGCACGTCATTTTTGTGAATTGTGGTCATTCCACTATTTTCGATAAAAAATAAGCTCTAAAATATTTTTATAGTACATAAATAACTAGTTTAAAATGTGTTTAAAACGATCAGCTTCATCTTGTTTATTGAAAAGAAGAAAAAAGTTACTAACAGTTTAACTACCCGTAAAGCTCAAAACGCGGAAGCATTACTCACAAAGGGACCCACACAAATCTCCCGCCCAAGCCTCAGGTGAGTGCGCTCCTGAACTGCTCGCACCGTGGGATGCAATATTAAAATATGAAAATGAACGGAACGAACCGACTAAATGGACTTCTCGCCGGATTGCTTCAAAATTCATGCGGCAAAATTAATTCACTTTACTCATGAAACTACCAAAGCCGTTGCCCGAACTTTTGCTCCCGGCTGGTGGCTGGTTGGTTGGCTGAGCCTGGGCGGTGGTGGTTTCTCACAAATCGTGAACAATTACTGCACCACCATCACCAGCAGAGCGGATGCCCGAAAAGGTCAAATTAGGTCAAACTGGATCCTTTCTTGCATGGTGTGCCTTCATTTCCTATACCCGCCGGTGATCGCGCTGGAATCGAAGCACGAAATAAGTCACGAACAAGACTGTTTCGTTATATTTCCCCCCCGGTGCGCTCTAACCCCTACTCCACGAATCCCACCCTCACCTTAAAACGACCATCGTTAATAAACTAATTTAAATTAATTTTGTTTTAAAACACTTCCACGCGGGGTCAGGATTTCGTTTCGCCTTCTCGAGTAAAACTTTTCACGCTCATCGTAGCCTAACTGACTGACTGCACTGTACAACTTGTGTGTCGAGGAAAGCTGGTACAGTTTTTTGTGCCCTTTTACGGGGTTGATTTTCACCGATACACCAAGGTGGAGAGGTAGAGAACGCTTAAAACAGCCGTCACACAGAGGGCTCATAGCTCATAGTGAGTCAAATAGCGTCCGCCGATCTGCTCCAGGCGGCCCGGGGCGTTTGGGTTCGTGCCAAACGATAATAATCGTGACCGGGGTAATAATAATTTACAATCGAAATAATACCGTTGCCGCTCCACTACTCGCGTTACTCCAACAAAACCGCACTCCTTCTCCGTCAACTTCAACGTTTTGCCCGATAGAGAACTTCATCTTCCTATCGAGTAACGGACGGTGCCATACATTTTGGAATCCTTTTCCGAACCTAACCGAACTTGAACGCATACCATCCTTAGCGAAGGAAATGCCAACACAGGCACACACACACCCACAGAGTTCGATGGGTTCGATGGGTCGGTGTGATGGTTGACGTATCGTTTGCCCATTCAAATCTACCCTTGATCAATGGCGGCAACCGGCAACGGTTATCTCATCCATTGACATTAAACAATAAACGTCACTAGACGAAGGCGGCTTTTCCCGTTTTCCTGGCAAGCGCAGAATTAAGCTGGTGGCGGCAGTGGCGATGGTGATAAAATAAATCCTGCAAATGGCTTTTTTCTGCTCGCCGTCTTCTCCTTCCTTCGAACGACAAATCGAATCGGTTTCGGTTTGCCGTATCGATGAAATGTCCATGTTCACCTTCCATCGGAAGCAGCTTTCCAACCGAAAGCACTTCGTATTGTAGCACCATAAACCGTAAAGAGATCGAAAGTGTGAAGGCAGCGCAGGATCGTCCAAGTCGGATAAAGGCTTTTCTGCTGGATTTGAAATAAACTCATCACACGGTTGAATAACGGCTTGAACGGGGATGGGGCTCATTTTTTACGCCGGTCCGCTCGCTCGGTCGATTGCCGGCAAGGTCTGGCCAATATATTTATATTTGTTTATCAGGAACGCGAAGTTAAGGCATTCGTATTGCAAAAGGCTCTACGGAAGAAGCACAATAGCAGCGACGGCATACAACGAAAAGGAAAACCCATAAAGCTCTCACGGCTAATGTCGTTTTGCGTTTGCCAATGGTTTTGATGTCATAATATCCAGATAAGCACCGGATTGTGGGATTTTTTTTAATGGCGAATGACAAATGAAGCTCCAACGCTAGAACTCTGTGTTCTGTGATTTGGGGTCAGTTGAATAGCTTCCTCATACCATACACTATTTTAATTCGTTTCGGTATAATTATCCGGTGACTTGTGGATAGGCATATCTTGATCTCTTAATTTATGACTGAAGCATTCACCTCATCGAGTTATGAGAAATGTCAAAAAGAGGATAAAAGCATATATTCAGGTCTCTACTCAATACTCTAGTTTATACTCAATACTCTACTCAACTCTACACAATCGAAGTACACATGGTGACGTGAAAAACTACTCCAAAACTAAGGTAATCAGCTCGCACATATTGCACTGCACAGCCCAGAAACACTTGAGCCTCGAAATTATAACCACAAAATGCTATTAACTTTATCTGTTTTTCCTGCTGTCATATAAAAAGAGAATTGCCCTTTTGCTCCGTTCTATTTATCTCGCCTTAGTCCAATTGGTGCTCTAGCTCTACATTCATTCGGCGTTCCATTTATGTTGGGTGCTAAAAGAAAAAGCTCCAACGTAAAAAAAGAAAGAACAGAACCTTACCGGTCCGTTGCCGATGCCCGATGGAATGCAATTCCTTTAACATCATTCCACAGCAACCCTTAGGGCACGACATAATACCACGCGTCATTCGACCACATTTGAAGGACACGGCGAAAACTAACCGGGGCCAGCTTCTGACGTGACGGTTGGTGTCGTCCATCACGGATCAAATTGGTGTCCAGTTGTGTGTATGTGTGTGTGTGTGTGTCTGTACTCACGTCAATGAATGTCGGGTGGACAGCACATCATCCTTTTCTTTGCTGGCTTTCATACGTGTACACACAATACACCACCTCTGACCACCACGCAGAGTGGGAACATACACACACACACACACAATAAAAACGGATCACAATGGAGAATTGCTTTCAATTACGGATACCATCGGCGAACGTGTGGTGGATGGTGGCCAAAAGCAAAAGCCATCATTCGTCCCCGATGTGTTGCGGGCCTTGACTCTTGAAAGCTATAACAGTTCATGACCTCAAAAAGATGCAATGAATAGGGCAAAACAGCAAGAAAGAACAGTCACACACACACACACGTACAGCATCATATTAATCTGTGAGTAGAATGGATGGATCCAACCCATCCCGGTGCGTCCAGTTTGGTCCAACACCCGCCCATTTGACACTTGGCGGAAATGTCAACCTTTGACATTTAGCCTTAGTGTGATTGCGTGTGACAGATGGAGATCGACGAGATGACTCCATTCACACGACCTCGGCCACGGGATAAGCGAACGAGAGAGAGAGAGAGAGAGAGAGAGAAAAAAAATTGAAGTACCTCATCTTTGGTTGATTTTACTCCGCTCCCTCCCTTTTGCACCGTCTACCCGGCCTATAGCGACTTGGCCACCGACTGACTTCTCGTACTGTCAATTAGATCCCAAATCGAAACGCCGACCTACGAGACGCCGAAAACTGGGTGGGGGGTGGGGTGTCGGAAACGGATCGATTGGAAACTTTTTGACACATTCTGACAAAACTCTGACGTCTGCCCATTATTCACTCATTTAGGGTTCACGTGCGGTCGGAGACGGTTTTCTCACACGCAAAAGTGGTTTGCCCGCTTCTGTTTTTTTTTTCTTTTGCCTTGCTTTCGCCTAAGCCGGTGTGAAATTGACAAAGGCTCTGCCTTTTTGGAGTGTGTCCGGTTTGTGGGCGGCTCTGTGAAGGTCACACAACGTTCATCGGTAAAAGGAAAAAAATCCGACCTTAGATCAGCCTTTCAGGATTATGAAGTCTTCTTTTCTTTTTTTGGTCGTTGCCTTCCTACTAACGAACTCCGGTTGCAACGAACTTCCGGTCCGGTACGTGTATTTATTCATAGCAAAAGTTTTATAATTATGGGTTTACCGGCCGGAACTGCTTCCTAAGACTAACAATATCACCTTGGATTATTTCCGTATTCTTTCCTTTTTATCGATAAACTTATCAAATCAACCGGCGCGTTAGTGATTGAACGGGTCCTCCCGTACAATGGGACGAACTTATCGCGCCCGTGCGCGCTCACGTAAGTAGGTACTCGGGATGAAGTATGCCCATTAAAGCAGCTAGTTGCTTGGCGGAACGAGCGCACTCAAGTGCGAATGATAACCATTGGTGCGGCGCATCATTAGGCGCGGAGGAGGTGTATTATCCTTTATTCACCCGTCGCTGTAGACGGGGTTGACGGTCCACCACTCAGTCATCCGCTACTCGAAGCAATAAAATAAAAACGAGCAAACGAAACAACGCACGGACAGCGAGCGGGGGAAAAAACGACAAAACACTAATGATGGATGATTTACGATCTGTACCGATACGCGTGTTACATACAGCTGCACTCGTTCACATATTCCACACCAACATTCCCAACGTGTCTCCAAGGCAGGGTTGGGGGGTGGTTATCGATGTGACGCCGTTCCAGGGTAATTACTACTAAATGTTTCGCTTTTACTCCAATTACTACACGGAGTGTAAATAAATTAATCAAAACTAGACACGCGATACTTATCGGTGGCGGAGTGGCTCGTCAAAAGTTTTGCCGTCTCTCCGGTTCACTTCCCATCCCCCACATCGCTGTACCGGAAACGGTCGATTCGTTCCAGGGTCAAAACAGTCAGACTTGCGAGGACCTCCGAATACATTCACTTCTACGACAAAGCGTCCAAAACTAAGGTCCATTTTTATTGCTACCGTTCAAGAAACACACCAACACTGTACGTTGATAAGAAAAATGGGGGGGGTGAAATTATAAAGGAACCCAGATGGTCCTCGTAGTCGCAGGATCACAGTAACAGCAACCAAGCAGCTGGCTACATTGAACGGTAACCGATGCACATTAACGTTAAGGTCAGTAAGCGGCTCTCCTATAGCGTAGCCGGACAATGAGGTTTCCGGTCAGGAAATGGACTCACAGACACTGAAACACTGTACCCTTTGCGTCGTGATGGTGGTCACGCGTCGTCTCATTATAGGACCGTAGCCAGACGGTTTCGAGTGGCGGGGCAATGATTTTTGATCTTATCTACACCCAACCCATACGCACAACCGGGAAAGGGTGACAGTATGGAAATGATGATGGTGCCACCACTGGCCATGAAGGTGGAATCGGTTGCCTTCAGATCGTGTCTACGATAAATGGCAGTGGTTTTTCTGTGCCGCGCGCTACTCAATAATGACCCATTTTATGGTATTTTTAGTTCGCCTATTTGTAACTCACGCTCTCTGCAACGTACTATAAATAGTTATTCCTTATTATGAGGTACTGTCACGCGTTCGTGAACCCTGTTTGTTGCAAACTAAAACCGATGAGTTGCGTTCCTGTTCCCGCGAAGGATTGTTTCATAATAAGAAGTGGGGGCAAACTAGGGTTCTTATTATTGCAGCAAAAATGCTTGATTCAGTGAGCGATTGTGATGTAATTCAATGCTACCCACATGGAACAAGGATAAGGAAGCATTGGTCGAATCGCTAGAATGAGAGAAGTATTCTGTTTGTTTTATTTACGGGGAAAATGTTCTTGAAATCTTGACATCATATATTCCATACGCTTGCAATGAAATAAATTAGATTGTAGTAATTAGCGGTAATACGTTGTTGAATAACGCCTTCAAGAATTTCTTCCTATTACTTCAAGATCAATTTTTCCCATCTGTCGAAGAGATAGTTGAAAACTATCAGAGAGAATTCCGAAACAGAAAATAAATCTTTTATCAGATCTGACTATGCTCTGATCTTACAACTGACCATGCAAAAAATGTTGGAGAAGATAACGGAGCAGCAGCTATACTCTTGATGAGCTGTTTTTTAATAATGGCCAAACTTACCAGTCTTGTAAAAATGAAAATGATCACATGTTAGGTAAAGGTGAATAGAGAACTCTCAGGGTCCTTTGCTAACACTAAGGGCCTCGTCAGGGAGAAAAGGTCTTCTCTTAAATCTGACACTGAAAAGGACCATCCATGACTTGAAGTAGGAATCTTCAGAGAAAATCTTCTACAACTCAATCCAGATTTTGGTGTTCCCCGATAGTATAAAAAAATATTGAAGCTTAAAGCTTTCCTATGTAACAGAAGTCAACTAAAGGATCAAGCAAGCGGCATATAAGTTTGGGGAACCATTGCTCGATTTAACAGGACTGTTAAAATGTTACTTGATAAAAATAAAAATTCTTATTCCCAGGCACGAAGTACTCTTCAGACGTTCTAATAACTCTCTTAAGATATGAAAAATTATGTTGTTTTCTTTATAAAATCCCCAAAAATACATAATCTCTTAAATTTTATACAATTAAATTACTTTTTTGCTTGAACTTTTTACATTCAAACAAGTATAATACTTTTAAATTGATCTTATTTACCCTATCGTCCGCTAAATCTCGATCCTTTATCAGTTTTTTATTCCTCCTTATTTTGCGGTACGAGCTGAAACGAGGTTTCAATTTCCTCCCGGACGAACCATGGCATCATCAACAACAACAAAAACTGGACTAAAAACCTTTTCAATTTCAACTCAGCAAATCCAATCTGCCGGTGAGTGTGCCGGCAATGCCTTCGCCTTCGTGTGTTGCGCGAAGAAGCATATTTGCATATCTTTACCCTACTGGATACCTGGAGCACCATGCGTGCAACGTACCTCGTGCGCTGTTACATACCTTTTGTGGTTTGACTTTGGTGGCAGATTTTCCGGTAGGCAAAAAGGGAGAAAGAATAAAAAAAACTCGAAACCCACCCGCCTATCGACTAGTTCCATTTTAATCGAATCTTATCCACACCTTGTACGCTTCAGATACGATATTACCAGCCTGGTTATTTCTATGACATTGGCATTCAAGTAGCTTCCGAGGCAACAACAGTCACGTAAGACTCACTACCCCACCCCCTTGGAACGATACGTGATGTCGGGGGTGACTAGGCACACACAAAAATAAGCTTAGTTGGAGCGAAATATTTGCCCGCAATTTTTGCATTCCTTTGCGTTATGTGGTGGGCTTCAAGTCCTTCCAATGTACGGTGCGAGTGCTTTACTTGATTGAGGATAGTGAGTGGGACGACTTCCCTTATCATGCATGCCTCTACTGCTCACACGAGCTCTGCTAATGTTCACTTCAGCTCTTGGTACAATACTCCACTATGACGTGCGTGCACCATGCATCCGTACGATTTTTTTGCCTAATGTGACCTTACCTAGCAGCTGCTATCGTGCCAACGTTCGATGGCCATCGTTGTTTCTTCCCAGTTCTTTACTTTCTTTCCGTACCGATGTTCCGGAGTGCCCTTTGACTTTGTGACCTTTGCTCGGTAGTGGGTGAAATCATCTATTGCTATTTTTCGCATTCTTGTGGACGAAAGTTTTGTGTAAGTAAGTGACGTATAGAAAGGCTACATATATTGCTAACAAAAAATACAGAGCGAATTTCAAACAAACAAGTTATCGTAATATTATAAGAGTTGAAACAGTTTCAGAGATGTTCACTCTATTGAACAAAATATTTGTGTAAACCTTTTACCACAGTTTTTCCGGCAAGTAGCTATCGGATACCAAACCACCATCAGCCTCTGTCTGCTTAGTAATCAAACACCGTGCGAAAAGTATTGAGCAGCTTGCATAATCGATGCTGATCGGCACCGATTCTACGCGCAAAGGAATTTTTCCCCCGGCACTCTCGCGGGCTGTGAATGAAACCGAACATGAACACACCATTGGTTGATTGTGGCCGATTTTGCATGCCTATCGTCACTTACTCGTAAAGGATGCTTCAGAATCTCAGTCCATCCCAGAAAAGCAAAAAACAAAAACCCCGGTCGAATCATTCAGCAAAATCTCGCAGACAAAACAATTCCCTTTTGCGTAAGTGGTCACGTTTTTCTGTGTCGATATCACTTTTTGTACGGGGCCTGCCTTTTTTTGTTGTTTAGGCCTCGAAGAAAAGTCGATCTATGATACGCACGATGAAGCATTCGTGAAAAAAAAGCATATTGAACGCTAGTAAGGATTGGTGGGGGGAAAAAACAGCACAGCAAATGCCCCAACCTTATTATGCCTGCCGGTCACGGATCGCTTTTTCGACTCGGATTGCTTTGTTTCGAATATCGTGTTTTTATTGGGTTTTTTTTTCTCTTTGTAGTATGATGTTTCTTTTGTTTTATTTTTTTTTCCTTATTCAATCCTGATACTTATTCAATCCACTCTGAAGGGATAAATTGGTACAAAAGTCTAACAAAGCTCAGCTCTGATCGGTCTGCGAAAGATTGAAATTGACATGAAAAAGACAAGTTCCCGGCTGTAGGGCATACACTGGCATCCGTATTGATAGGACAGTCATTGATTTTACAGTTTTAACATTCATTCAGAAAAGCTTTTTACGCCTATGCTACTGTAGCTAGAGAATTCTGCGACTGACTACCACCGACCAGGCGCCTCCATCGTTCTCAAGCTAAATATGCTTATCCTTAGGAACATCATGTAACTAGGGTTTGAACACGGCAAAAATGAGAGCAAAAATCATGTTAAAATTTTGTTCCACTTTCAACATTGCATTTAACATCCCCTCTGTATACCAGCCGATGACGTCAGCCCTGGTGTCGTTGTACTATAATCATATACAAAACAAGCGGATAGCAGAAAACATCCGAAAAACTTTTTCAATGAAGTGGCTCACAGCTCACTCTTCTCACCACGATAGCACGGTTCCACTATCCCTAGCCAGCTACCGGGGTACTTCAGCCACTATATAGCTCTAGCTTTCAGCCGGCCTTTGTGTTACTCTAACCGGTACACAGGGGGGAGGGTCGATGACGTAGTTTTGCCCAACCTGGGCCACCACCATCATTCAGGAGCGAAAATGAAGCAGAAAAGGCCCGAAGCGTTCCCGAAGTTCTAATTTTATCCTGACCAAAATATGAACCTATCCTCTGCTGATCCACCATCCACACACCAACCATCTGCGCCGGCATTTGAAAGACAAGCAATTAGTGTGATACTCATCGGTCCTGCACGATCTTCCACACGATGGTACGTGTCGCTTTCGCTCGCTCTATCGGAACACACTCCTTCTCTATCTGCTTCACGCCCGCAATATGGTCGAAAGTCGGATGAATAAAAAGTGGGATAGCAGCAAACGTCAAACGGTGGGACGAAAGTTTGAAGAGCCTAATTCCGCAAACATGATCGCCCCTCCCCGAATGAGGACTGCCTGCTGGCTAATTAAATTATTTCCTTGAACTTATTTGTGCTCTTTTCCCTTCCGGTTGTTGTTTCCTTGCAGGTAAGCTACCACGGGACGCGGGCCTGATGCTTTACGGGTCATGCACTCCAAAACGAGCTGCAGCGCACAAGGTACGACAAAACGGTGATGCTTTCCGGGAGTTGAAATAAGTGTAGCAAGCTGAAATTTTCGCTCAAAGAACGGCACCAAACGGCATCCTGGTTTGCAGGATAAGCTTTGTTTGCGGGGACAATACTTGAACCCAGTGCTGCTCGAGTGCAACAGGCAGTGTGGAGGTTTCCCCCATTGCGCTTGCAGCAGCAATCCCAAGTCGTGAGAGTGCACTTGTAAAATTATGCGCCCTGCACAATGTTGCTCAATGAGTGCCTCTCGACCAGTTTGGATCGATGAGTGGTGAAAGAAGAAAGTGAACAGAGGGGCGAAAACTTGTGCACGGCACGGTGTGTTGCAAAGGCAACCATACCCAGCAGCAATCGGTAACAGAAGCTTTCTTTGTTGTTTTTGGATGAGTAAATTGCGTTTTTTTTTGTGCTAATTTGTTCAAGACCCTTGCTGTGTAAGTGGCTTTCAAATATATGTAAAAGAAAAAAAAAAGACATTCAACAACCTTCCAAAGATGTGCAGCATGTGAAAATCAATCAAAATTTGTCATAATGTCAATGGGCGCGTGATGCCAACAATGAATTGTGTCATGTCAAAACAGTCACGAGCACTTTGGACAAAATGCTAAGAACCTTGGTTTTAAGTGATGTGTCCAACTGGTTGCAACTTGAAGCACTTTTTCCCAAACACGTACACACACACACACCGTACATCATTGGTATGATCTAGGTCGAGATGGGAACATACACACACAAAAAAGCACTCGAGTTAGTGTAGACGGTAGGGGAAAGAAGCAAAGAGGGGAGTCGATTTGAAGCGCCTCGAAAGGTCTCTGTTTCTCTCTCTCTCTGACTCTCGAAGGACAATCGTAAGGGGGTGTCAGTGTGAAGAGTGCACCGAGAAGAAAAGCACTGAAGATGAATGACACATGAAATGGTGCAAGTGTTTGTGTCATTAGTGCTGTTCAGCTCGAGCAGCAATGGCAAATGAGGTAATGATTGCCGTTAGGCCCTTGAGACTTGTTTCACCGGTTGGGTTGATGGGCTTTGCTGTGTGGGTTTGCCCCGTACATGAACATGCGGACTAGCCAAGTTTGCCAACAGTGTGACAATTCGACCCTAGACGGTACGAGGTTCCGCCTCTCGTCGTTTACGATAGCATGATAACAATTAGGCACGATTTGTACTTGTACGTCGGTAGCATGGATGAAGCCGATTTGAAATTTTAAGTACGGGAAAATGTTACGTACATGTTGGACTGATTGAGGGTTGTGTTGTTGGAATTCGTTTTTAATCGGTTGCTTTTTCTGTGTTCCGCAAGAGAAAATGTTCTGATAGTTCGAAGTGTTATTGCTTCTTCAACGTGATGAATGTGACACATTCTTCCATTTGCTCACAAATAATATAAAATTTTCTAACAGTCTCAAAACTGCATAAAACTTTAAACAGACAAAAAATAATCAAAAATGCACCAAGGCCAAACGGTCAATCTTGAGACCGATGATGAAAAACGAGCACACAAAATTGTTTTTTTTTCCCCTTTTTAGCATAGAATAAAAATCTTACCCTCGCAATTTTTATGCTAAATCCACTCCACTTTTATCCGATTGTTTTTTACCCCCATGCCCACACCTCCTTTTCTCCGCCGACCTTAGTAAGCATTCGATTGTTCGTTGTCTTTATTGCTACCGGCAAGTTGAACTCTGCCGTGTGTGCTTGCTAACCTTGCACCCGGTCATATTGACTGGAAAGCGAACCTCGCAAGCAACACACAACAAACACGAAACAGCACAACAAACTCGCTAAAGCAGGCTACTACTAAAAAATAAAAAAGCTTTCTCGAAAGTACACACGAAAGCACCGCGTGTTGCAATCGAGAAGAAAATCGCTGGTTCGTGTTTTTCGGGGTCGTGGGTTTTATTTTCCTTTTTATATATGCGCTCACCAAAGAAGTCAGCTCCTGCCGCATACCACACCCCAAAATACTTCGCTAAACTGGTGATTTATATGCAACATTCGGCACGATGCATTTCGAGGTCAGGTCAGAGACCGTACCCGTACAACTCCCTCGACACGACTGCAGTTCGTGAAGTTGATGCAAGGTTGCAACGGCTTCGACTGCACCAACCACCGAACATGGTGCCAGTAACACTACGGACATGACAATTGTGTTTGACTTGGGTCATAAGAAAGGCCAACGATGTCTTTTGGCGAAACAGCGGGGAGGAGCGCGAGAGGGAAGAAAAAGAATCGCATTCAAACACACTAAAGAACAGGCAAATGCAGTTCGAATGAGGCTCGATCGTGTAGTTCTTTCGATAGATTTATGCCGTACAAGCGCAAGCACGAGGTGAAAACATTTTACGATCGCAGCAGTTTTTGCATAGCAATTTTATAACGTTCTACCAACGTTCGCGAAGCGTTTTTCGTCTTGGCTTAACCTGTTGTGGCGTTTCGTGCTGAAGAAGATAGAAGGATTTTACTGCAACTCCGGTCCGGAAAATTGCTGCAGAATATATACTTGAGGTGGGCGGCTTGGTGCAATCAATAACCCAGTTTGAAGCATTTTTTTATCAGACGGTTGAGTTTCCACAGAAGCTGAAGCTATTTAAGCGTTTGATGCAATCTTTTTGCAGCGCTAGAAGCTTTTAACATTATAAAATAACCTTTCGTTGGTCTCGATGTATTTAAAAATATTATATTACATTAAACATTTGTTCAAAATAAATATATCTTCATTAACGTATGTAATAACATGATTATTCCATTTTATTATAAAATAAACAGCAAGCCTTTCATCCTCGAAGTGATGCATCGTTTGTTTCGGTTTTTTTTGTCTTTCCTCCTGCACTGGAGTATTGCATGCTCTCCAACTCAATTAAGCTGTACAGCAACTTTATACTGCACACAGCGACTGGAGCACAGCTGCACTGGAAGCATAATTTCGCACGCGTGTTTACACACGGAACAGAAAAAGTTATTTATTTTAATTTTCCATGCCGGTACAGCTTAATTAAATGCGACACATGTTCGCAGCACCATTTTGCATTCCAACTGCTTCCCAGTTCCTGGCCTCACGTTTTACCACATACATGCTCGCTCTCTTTCGTTCACAATTTTAAAACTCAATCCATCCAGGAGGGTTAAAAAAAGATTAAAATAAAACAGGACCTCTATTTTACGATCGATAGTGTTCGCGTCCATTTGCAGACATTGTGTTATCCGCGGTGGTGTTCGATCCGCGGCATCGATTTAAAAGCAGTCAAAACAAACCGTGAAACAAAAACGTGCAAACGTTTTAAGATATTCGACAGCAAGCAAAAAAGCCTTTTTTCCGTTCTGCTTTTTTTCCATTCTCCGCTACGGCAGAGAGCATTCGAGCGATACTGCTGATTGCGTTTAAATTACTAGCATTTACATGACAATTTGTTTCATCCCGGTAAAGGTGCAACACTGTTCCCGTTTTGCGGCTTTTTCCTGGTTGGTGCCAGAAATTTCCATAATGAAAACATTTATAATTGCAATTACATGTCACAATACATTTTAATCGACCAACCAACTGACGTATGTGAACGATTGTATCCATACATGTGGCCATATATGCAATGCATACGCTGCCAGCTGTCAATTGTTTCGCCGGGGGTTTACGCTTTTGCGCGAATCGCACTCGATGCGGGTAACATATGTGGGGAGGTGGTTGCAGTTCGTAAAAATGTCAAAAGTTAAACCCAAAGCACAACATAAAAACAAATTGAAAAAACGAGACTTTAAAAAGCAATCCAATACTAGTTGAAAAGCTTGAAAATCCGCAATACACCAGTAGAATCAGTGCTGATGGAGGCGCATGGTCGCTCACTTGTAGAAGCAGCTGATGGAGGCGCATGGTTGTTCACGAGCAGAAGTAGACGATGGAGACGCATGGTTGTTCACGAGCAGCAACCTGTCAATTTGAATCGTATTTTTAAATCCTAGCTACCTGTAAAAAAAAAAATCTAAATAATCGGCAACAAAACAAACGAAGGCCATGCCGTACGAACGATCGCGTCATTAGCTAGCTAAAGGCTTCGTTGCCGCAAGCGTGCCATTTAGGCAGTTCTGCAGTCGGTCTACCGGAATAAACAACAGCACGTCACGGTGCTGTTTTCACAACCCCCATTCGAACAGCACGCGCAAAACGATATGAAAGGTGTTAATATGTAGTTGTTCACTATCCTTGGAATGGTTTCCTTCTGATACCGGTATCCAACTACCGTATCGAGAGAGTCTAGGGAGAAAACGGCCAGTAGTAAATTGTACAACAGCACGCTATGCGCTCAAACACACCGGCGCCTACGGGTTACGTGTGCTAAAGATGCAAAGCACCGGCTAAACATATCGCTCGAAGACAGCATGACGGCTAAAAGTGATATTTCCAGTTTTTGCCACCGTTAAGCTGCATTGCGTAATTAACACGTGGGGAAAATGATGGCACTATGGCCGAGTGTGTGTGTGTGCGCCTGTTTTTCCCCTTTATTTCGTGACACTATTACGTGTGAGATATCGCATACAAATGAGAAACAATTAGCGCACACTTCGTTGCGCCCAACTCGGTGAGAATTGCATTTAAAATACATGCTAACGAGGGACAGTGCGACAATGTGTGTACTTTGCGCCCATTTAGGAATGCTGTTGAAAGGGTTTTTCACACAGAAACTATCTCGGTACCGTAATAGTACCTTAATAGGTTTACTATATTGGCATGATATACAAATTGTTTTATTTGTTCGACGTCCAACAACGATGAGAGCAAAAAGTATTTAACGATTTAACGAGGCTGAATCGTTCCAGCGAAGAAAAATCCCCCCTGCGTACAAATAAATAAAGAAAAGCGGGCAAGCACTTTTCGCACTAATTATTGTTCCGCTGCTACTCTTTCACCACCCTATGTAACATCAAACATTGCCCCCTTCTTCTAATTAATGATCCATTTTTCTACTCATTTTCCCGGCCTTTTTTTCTCTGTTTTCCCCGAAACCAACCCAACCTCTAATGAAGTTGTTCAGTTTGTGTGATAAATAAATAAACGAAACAAAATTACTCAAATCAGTACCAGCCAAGCTCTCTGGAGCAGAAGAACGAAGGAGCAAATACTTCGTTTGGGGGCTCGTCCGTAGTGTGACTGGATCGATGCCCGGAACATTAACCTTAATAGTTCTCGTTCGGGTCAACCATTTCCGTACCGCCATAAAGTGAGCTCCCGGTAGGCAAGCGCCACACACATGCACCACTCTCGTCTCGCAACGGTCGGGTCACGCTCATCAAAACCTGCAATCCTTCGGTACAGGTACACGATACCCGAAGGTGGTGTGCTTGCCACCGGTGGCTGATCCAGCTGTAATTAAAACTAACATAACCATCCCACGTTCTTTCCACACACCGGCCCTACCTTCGGTGGGTTCGGCTGAAGTTCAAGTTGCAGGTGCAGAAAACGGATTGGAAAAACAGAGAAAGCACTGCCACTTCTTGGCGCTACAGTACCGTTCCGACTATACCCGCGCACAAACGTACTTTATCGCTTCACGTCAATTAGTTTTACCCACTCACCACCAGTCGGGCGCGAGGTGTGGGGGGGGGCTAGCGCACGTAATCACTTACAATATTGGCGAGCTTTTTCGGTCATTTAATCCTCCCCGGGCCGGGCCGGGCCAAAGCCAAAACCACGTCCCACGAACGAGGCTACTATTTGACTTACACACGGTGGCAAATATAATGAAAACGATTGCCTTCCGGGTCGAATGTCCCCAAAAACGTGGGTCGTGGTGGTAATAAATTCGATTTACTGGCCCAAATGCGGCCCGAACAGCTACCGTGCGAATGAAGGGAAAAACGAAAACGAGCAACGAATTAAAAGAAAACTCAGTAATTGAACTATTGTGCGGCCATGGGTACTGTCCTTCGCAAGAAACGGGGAAAAAAGTATATTTGATTGCCGAAAAGTTGTCGCAGGAGCGAGATAAACAGTGTGGCACAAAACCTAATTAATAGATTTGCGGTTAGTTCAAGAAATTCATTACCGCGTGCACAAAATCACATAAAACTTTGGCCAAAACTGTGGCACTTACTGTTAATGGTGGCGTAAGTAGTGAAGTACGTGCTCGGAGAAGCAGAAGCCAAATGGTAGTTCATACCAAAGGCTAGTAGAAGTAGCCAGGAACTAGCAGAACTGAGGCTTCTTTACATATAACTTAATTATAACGTTTTATGGTACCATACGGTTAATTTCAAAATATTCATAATAAAATAAAGCATTAATCCTTGCACCGAACTAAAGCACTTATATTGAAAAAAAATTCAAACTCTTATAGCTGAACTGCTACATACAATTAACCAGAATGAAAGAGCAAAAATACATAAAGTAATAAATGACGAATAGAAACAACTAACAAAAAAACCAAACAATAGCAAACTGTCACTCGAAAACGCACATCAAATTGCGGGAAGTGAAAAACCTGCCCCTGGCAAATGGATGAAAAACCTCACAAGCGGTTCAAAAATCTAGGTTAAAACTTTCTCCCTCTCACTTACACGTTTTGCCGGAGCTCACCGACACCGCGGATGGTGAGGATGATGGTGGTGATTCGGTTTTTCACAACAACCTTTTACACGATAGTACAGCTTCGCCTCGCTAACTAACGACTGCACGGTTTCCCTGCTGGTATTGGTTCTTGTGTTATTTGTTTTTTTCTTCGCGAGCGTCTCACCGCTCCTCAGTGTCGTTATGCAGCATAAACATAAAACCAACCCCTCCCCATCCCCTCACCACTTACGCTTGGTTTGCGCCCCTCCCCCTTCGATGGCGCGCCCAGTTTCCATGGCAGATCATTATCACTAGCAGAAATGGTAACCGGGAGAAGCGTAACCGAATTAAAACAGCAAAAGAAAAACTTTCAATACCGAGGAGAGGCATTTTTTATCGCCCATCATGCTCCTCCTTCCAAGCCCACCACCAACCTCTCTCGCTTTCTTTCCACTGGCGGGGCGCAAAGCTTCAAAACTTCAGCGTACACCATCGTAGCGCCGGAGCTTTTCAACTCATTCTGCTTGGGAAGGCGATGAGAACGACGCGATGGAAGCGACGAGGAACTAAGTCGTAAAAAATGATATAAATTTTGTTGTAAAAAATTAATGCTCTTGCCCTCCACTCCTCCGTCCTCGCACCGCTCTTCCTTTGCACACGAGAACGGAGACGCTTTAAAGCTTACACTTGATATGCCACAGGCTCGTGTTATGCTTACGGTTGGCTGCTTGCGGGAGAGTGGTGAGAACGGTGAGGGGTATGGATGCGGAAAATCAACATGAAAGATACGCCTCGCAAGGAGAAAACTGTTCCCGGAGCAGGTCCATACCTGCGCCACGTAATGTTGTTGCCCCGAACCGCGCGATCCCACGGTATCAATTAATGAAACAAAAGAAGAAGAAAAAAACGCCGAAACAACGGCAGCCTCGGTGCTGACACCGTGCTGGAAACACTGTAGGGAAACATAACATCATCGCGGTGTCATCATCATCGTCTTTAAAGACATTGATGGTGGCACCCGCATTGCTGGCAAATGGGGAACAGCAAAGTGTTGGCTTTGTGGTGAAGGTAACAAAGTCGTGGCTAAGCAAATTTTCTGTTGTGAGAAGAATGTTTGGTAAATTTATGGTAAAATATGGCAAAATGAAATTATGCTAAGATTCGATCACTGTAACGAAACACTTGATAAACAGATAAACCTTCTTATGGCAATATAAGATAAACTACAGCAGAGAATTCATTTTTGCAAGATTCCTACAGCTAATTTTTTAACATTATATCCCCCATTATAACATCATATGGGTTTTTTGCGACTTTTAAGATCATTTGCTACAACAGTCTTTGCCTTGGCTACAGGACACCAGAACGTAGGGTTTGGTCAAAAAAATTGATTGGTCACTGCTGAGGTCAGTTGGAAGGCTTTTCGTTGGACAACACGCTCACAGTAAAATAAATCTTCCCAAGTGCCTCATTCTGGGTGATTAACGTTCGGACAATTTTATCAAAGACCATCAGACATAAGCAGCGAGATTGATATAAAAATGTACATCTTGTCCTTGCTATTCTTCAACGTTGAGAGAAAAATTCTTAGTTCTGAATTTAAGATTTGCTATGATAAAGTCACCAGGAGACAAAGGTGAACTATTTTTTCATCAGTTTTTGGTGCCCTATTTATTACTATTAATCCTATTTTATTAGTTTCCCTCCATCAAGCTAGTCGTAGTAAACGCTTTGACACATCTTGAGGTCTAAAAATTTCAAATAAACATGTTTTCCATGGTTTTTTATTCAAACTCATAATTTATGTTTTAAAATGCGACTAGCGGTAATTACTCAATACTGTGGTTGGTTTGCTGTCCTCAAAGCCCAATATGTGAGGTTAACTGTTACAGAGAAATCCAATTAAACCATAAAATTATAGCAGTTAATTTTAAATGTTCATGCCCATAGCATTTCTGCCATTTTTTTTCATACATCTTCTTCTATACATCCTAAACTCAGGATAACCTTGCTTTAGGTGCCGATCTTCCCTAGACACACCGGAAGGTCAACCACCGACTTTGAGATGAAAGGAACGTGAGAGCAAGAGGGAAAACCCGTCATACGACCGCAATATAATTGGAAGTACTGATTTCTTCACCAACGAAAAAGCTTGGCGCGGGTTGAGCTCGGTGTGGCGAGTAAATCGAGTTTTTCCACATCGTTTCGCTACCTGGGCCCGTTCTGGAGCAAAAGACGAAACTCCCAACCGTCGGGTCCGGTTCGGAGATGGAGTTTTATTATCAAGGTGCTTGTTTTTTCCCCCTTTTTTCACTCGTATTTTCCGGACGAGTATATCCTCTTCCATCTCGGTGGAATGAAATGAACAGCGAAGTCCCGTCGTCACCCCGCGTTCGGTATTCTTTGACCGTTCACAAACATCTTCGCCGGGCGCACGTAGTGACCGCCCGGCATCCCAGGAGAACACAGCTCACGGACGTTATTTAGGTGTGTGTGTGTGTGTGTGTGTATGTGTGTGTACGGAGTGAAAAAGTTGCTCCAAAAGGCTACAAAAATAATTGGAAACGAGGACGAGCCTTCCTTGCGACCACACCGGCGCACCATTTTCGGGACGCACTCACACACAGTTGACCCACCGTGATCTTCATACCGGTGCTTCTTCGAGACAAGAAAAAAATTGAACTTTCCGTACCGTTTCCTAATTACCGAAAGCTCAATTAAGAGTGCGGGCGTTGCGGATTGGGGTGAGAACCCCAAGAAAAAAGAATCATAATAACAAACTCACGCAGAGTTGGCAGTTGGGCCACAGGGTACTGCTGACGCCTGGGAGGGGGGGGGGGGGGGCGCCGAAAGGACCTTCCTCTTTAGATGATGGCAAAGAAAAACTGTTCTTATATCACTCTCCTCTAGCTCTCAGAGATCGGCTGTCCTCCGCTAGGTGCGAATGTTTCAGTGTTCCTTTCTACCACTGATGAATCTTTCGCCGTGGGCAACGGAAACTGACCGTTGTGTATGTGTGTGTGGTACTGGTAAAACGAATTTATTTAACTTGAAGAGTCACAGCGTGAAGGACGCGCTGGGTACGCAAATGGGAAATGTTTTCTCGTTTACCGGATGACTTATAACGGCCATATTGCGAACAAAAGAGCGAGAGAGAGAGAGAGAGAGAGAGAGAGAGAGTGCGCCGAGAGTGCATTTCAGCTGTTAATTCAGCCAAAAAGCTAAGTGAAGCAACGAACGCACGGTGCGAGATGAGTTTTCCTTGGCTCAATGAAAAATTAGTTCGCGTTCGGAATTGAGTCACTAACGCACGATGACGTGCGTTTGTAGAGATTTTCCAACCAAGAAAGGAAAGAAAGATACACATTTTCTTTTAACTGTGAGTTTCGTCTGCAAGACACAAACCCCAAAACGGCGTGCGTCTGTGTACGTCACAATCGTTTTTCTGTCGTTGCTTACTTTTGCTGACAATGATCTATCGCACATCCTACGGGCACAACACGTGCGAAGGAAAAACTCTGCAGTAAATCAATATTTCAAGCAGCTTCATTTTTTATCCACCCGTAGAGTAAAGTAAATGCACATGTGCTATGCTGTAACCGTTACTCCAGCATCATGGGGGAGAGAGAGAGAGAGAGCCAATGGTCTGGTGTTACTAGTTAAAGGGGGTTTTGTCCCACCGCCCATATTCCCCCGTTTGGCCGTTGTTTCGATGATGCGGCACATTGCCAAGCAAATGTTTGGCTGTGCTCCTTTTTTTTGCTGTAGCTGCTTTGCCCCATAAGTGTGAGAGTGTTTGGTGCAGGAAATTTATGACTCCTCGAAGGATAATCAAGACCCTCCCAAATAAACCCAAAAAAAAAGCCCCGACTTCCGACTCGTGCGATCGAGTGAGAAGGTATGGAACAAGAAGACAAATGAAAATGAAAACACTTCTCTGGCTGTAGGCGACACGGTTTCCGCTCGGTGTCGGTAGTGGAATGGAAAGAACACATGGCAATATAACTTCAACAGAGTCCCTCCCCAAGAGTAACTGCATATTTGATGAGAAGGTGTGTCGTCGCCCAGTGTCTTTCAAACCATGCCAACAATAAGCTGAAGATCAAATCCAGGATCATCGTCCAATGTTGAGTAAAACATTAGATTTTTTTGTTTATAAAGATCTGCGGCTAATCGCATATTAGTAGTTTAAAACTAGACAATACAAATGCTTAACTTCATATACACTAGAAGTCCTCATGGACTCTGGGTCTCATGAACCGAGAACTGTGGCTCAAGTCCCATCTGTAAGAGACAGCCAACCATAGTAAGAACTAGCAATCGCTGGTTTCATAGGCTGAAGAATAAGCCAGAAGTCCTTTAGTCCCACTATAAATCTACTCTCACAGAAAAGTTAATCCTGGGCCTGCACCATCACATAAATCAAAACATAATCTCTTTTCCTGAGAGGTGCAGTATTTCGATCACTTCATTATTCCCCAAAATTAGCTGATTAAATCCACCCTCACAAACCATTTTGAGGCTCACCATACGAATCATACAAAGTTGCTTGCAATTTTGCAAGTCGCCAAATTAAGCTAGTCATGACTCTTATGAGCAGAAAGGCGCGAGCTATACTAACGCATCCTCTGGGACATAGATAGTGATTTGTGGTTCTCTCCCTGGCTGCTCGCGAGACTTACGATAGATCCTAATTTACTTCCAGGATTCATTTGCTTACAATTAATGGCTCCTTAGAGGTATGGATGGGCTTTAAAGGTTCGCCCAACAGAGGTAGTTTTATTTATTTTAAGCGATGGATAAGATACACCATTAGACTAGCCACCATTATGCGTTTCGAACAAATTGCTGTACAATGCCATTTTTCGAAATCCAAT
Source organism: Anopheles stephensi (assembly GCF_013141755.1). NCBI lineage: Eukaryota > Metazoa > Arthropoda > Insecta > Diptera > Culicidae > Anopheles > Anopheles stephensi. The sequence goes on along the minus strand of NC_050202.1, from coordinate 60,933,995 downwards.
TGCAGCGGAAGAATCCACAGGTGATGTCTTCCACACAGGAAAAATTCGGGACCGCATCGGTACACGGCACCATGTGTCCTTATCGTTCACCTAACCGAAAAGCACTCATTACGGGGCTGAACGTTGCTGGCGTGTGATAGAGCAGCACGTGTAGGCTTTGCGTCGAGCCCGTACCGCAACCGAATGAAATAAAGCTGCTGGCTCGTTGCCAAACGGAATCGAAAACTCCACGCAGCGGGAGTTCGGAGCAGTTCCGAGTTTTGCTACTGCTAACGAGCAGCATCGCAAACGGATGGATGAAGGATAAATGCAATCCTACACTTTCCCCCCGGGGTTCGATAGCAGATGGTTCGGTGGCTGGCAACGATTTAAAAACGGTTGCTCGCGGTTGCATCTGCAGTTGACGTCATCTAACCTGGTGCGTTCTTGGAACGAGTTTTTGTACCTAGCCAGCCAACCCGGGGAGTGCAATTTCCAACTTGAACTCGACTAGTGCTTCGGGGGTCAACTATTAGCACGGAGCCAGACCGGAGCGTGGCCTTCGGATAATCGGGCGGCCAAAAAGGTTCGATCCGTGGGTCGCACGGGTATTGGGAAGAGTTGGACGGGCACACGCAGCACGGTGTGCGAAGAGTTGTCCAGCTGTGTCCTAGTTATGCAGCAAACCCCAAAACCCCGGAGCACGGGCGAAAGCTTGGTAAGTTCCGCGCTGCGAGTACCTGCTGCTAATGCAGGATGTATTTATTCTTCCTATCATCGGCATTCATTTGCATAAATGACAAACAGTACCGCATCCCCTCGAACACGAGCTGCCAGCACCAATGAACTACCACCACCTTTGCCACCTCCATCACCACCAGTGGCCATCCCCGGTTGACGTTGCAGTTCGATTGTGCATGCGACGACGAATGCAGCACTGCGGGTGAAGCGCAAACAACAATCGCCATATTAGGGAAGGGATGGATGCGAGGATGAGGGGTGGAACGGGCGGTGAGGCTGACTAGTTCCCGGAAAGAAATTAGGAAAGTTCGGATTGTCCTAGTGCCCGCTGCTGCGTCTGCTTGCCAATTGTGCCGGTACGATGTTCAGCGACGTACACACACACACCGGGCGACCGGATATGTTTGCCGATGTTCTCACCAATGTTCGCCTGTTCGTCGTGCTATAGATGACAGCTGGACAGGAGCGACAGAGAGTGAACACACGGGCACACGCGATAATCCGTGACCTAGTTCCGTGCGAAACCGTCGTCCGACGAGTATCAATGGCGGACGGTGAACATCGACAAGTCGGATTTGAACGACTAATGATCAGATCCGGATTAGATTGATTTTCCTCGCACAACTTTTTTTTAGGATTTTGGTTAGGGTAAGGAGACATGGTATCTGGCCTGAGTCCTTGCTTATTATGAGAGCAAACTGGCCGAGTTGATTGAGAAGAGCTATGTTTGATAATTAAGAGCAGCAAAACGAACACAGAAATTGCCATCATCCGCTAGTAGTGAAGCTCAGTAGTGAATATTGAGATCGGATAAGTGTCTACTAAAGCAATCCGTGGGATTGGAAATTGATTTCTAATCAGATTTTCTTTAATATGTTACTGAAGCACAACTATGTTTAGCAGAATGCTCTTTTTTTGTTATTCATTTTCAGATTTTCATCAATTTTTAAAAGATATCATGACTCAGGCTGAAAAAAATTCAATTTGAGCTCTTGGTGAGCGGTAATTAAAAAATCTTTAATTATCACTCTTTTCCCTCAACTCATCAACATACTTTACTTCTCTTGCCATACCATTAGCCAACACTTTTGTTGGGGAGAGAAAAAATCCAATACATTTTTTCCAAACACACGACACACCTTCAACCTTCATCAATCAATATGCCAAGAGTTCCAGTATCTACTTGCCCGGTGTGCGTACAAAAAATCAGCACCACAAACCACCACGCACCGTTCAAACCAATGTTCGGAAATCTAATTTTACTTTGATCCCTTTGATGAGACAGATTCACGTACCGAGCCAGCACGCTTGAACCATGTTCGACATCAGACGAACCTCCCCTGCGCCACTAGGCAAGGCAGAGACGATTGGCCAGAACGGAGGGCGATGAGGTGATTTTTCTTCCCCCCTTTTTTTTGTCTTTGTACTGCAAAAACCATCAAACGTACCCGTCAGAGTTTCCGCGCTTTTCCGGGAATTGGGAAAAACCGAACGTGCCTGTGGTGTTACTGCGGAGCGCGAACAATTTCACAATCGTCATCGCAACAGCAGCACGCTGAGAGAACGAGCGACCCGGCGAGACAACACATGCCTCTATCCTTTCCACCGAACCCTCCCCCATGCCTTCGCTTTTCCCCCCAGCACCATTTTCCCACGTTCCAAAAACATGCCGGATGAACACGCCGGAAACATAATCATGATCGTATGGTGGGTAACGCTGCTTTACGTCGAGCAGAGGGCGATGTAAGCCTTTTTTTTGTATCCGTGTGTGTGTGTGTGTGCTGTTTGGCGGGAATAACTGGCGCCAAATCGTGGAAGAAAAAAGAAAATATAAAACCGACGCACAAAAAAGAAACAAAACAGTTACAGACAGAGAGCTCGAAAATGAGGATGCTCCGGAAAAAGGGATGATGAGGAATGAATATCAAACGCCGAAATTTTTGTCGGGAAAAAACGGATGGACGATGGCAGAGGAAGGTGTGTGCGGTTGAGTAGAGCGACAGGCGGGTTAGCAAGAGGAAGGTAGGGTTTTAATTCTGCAATACGCATGAAAATGGCACAAACTTTTATTGCCTACCGTTTGTATGCCGCTTTTTATTATTTTGTCATTTTATTATTGCCACCACTGGTGCCTCTCCACACGCACAAACGCACACGCACACTCCAACAGCGAAAGGACACATCTTGAACCCATGTACCCATGTACCAGCAACGGATTCACACACGAGGTTCACGGTAAAAAAAAGGGAAATAGCAACGCAGCAATCCGGTTCCGGTTCGAACGATAGTGTAACACTGGTACGTGTGACATAAGAAGCCGGGAAAGAATGTTTCACAGCAAAAAGAAAAAGGAACTTGCTACCGGTGGTGCTGAATCGTCCCGTGAACCTATACTTTCATATGCGTATTTGCAAGCAAATTGCACAAATGTCCTTGCAAGTAACATATGTGCACGAATGTGTCCTTGCGAATTTTTTGTTCTGTGTTTAGCCATTTTGCATATTGCGCTGGAGAACTTTGCTCGGTTGGTGTGGTAATACCTTCGCATACTAAAGGCGCTTCAAAAGGTGCGTGGGGAAATTTGTGCAAATTTTGTTCTACATTTCTCACCAAGCTAAAGCCGAAGCAAGAATATGAAGACATTGTAGCGAATGAACAGTTCACATTTTGCCGCAATAGTTTATGTGCTGAAGAATAGTTCGTGCGTCCGTGCGTTAGTAATAATCTAATACATCTGTTTTTTTTTTAGTTTAGACGAAATAAATAGTGGTGAAAATACTACCAAAGATATCTTTGTGATATCGAAGGGGATTCAATAACCAGTAAATTGATAAATTCGGACAAGGAGTCCCGAATCGTATGCGAGGACCTCCTGATTGACACTTTCGAACTACGGCTATATAGCGTCAGTTATAATTTAAGCAGGATAACGTAATAATTTAATTGGTCTGGTAAATTTGTCAGTTTAGTTGGTGTAAGTATTGCTGAATTTTTAAGTATCATAGCGAAAAAAGTGAAAGAGTCTCAAAATCGCAGATAAAATTTTGGAGGACCTGCTGATGTGCCAAAAATCCTTAGCAAAATTTCTATTTCTTAGAATCCAAAACAGACTATCGGACTGCGGATACATCGAAGACTAAGATGCCTGTCCAAGAGCTCCTGAGTTTGTAGAGCATAAAGAAGAAGAAGAAGAAACCTTCTTCTTCTTCTTCCTTGGCACAACAACCTCGAGAGGTCTCGACCTGTCATGTCTGGTTCTCTGTGACATAATTTTACCCGAAGTAAAGTAGTCAGCCTTAGGTACAGGGAGGCAGTCTGGATGGGATTTGATTCTCGGTCCTACCGTGTGAAGACCGGCGCCATTATCGCCTCGGCCACCGGCCCGCCACCTGACAGAAACCAGGATATTCCAATAAATTACAATATAAAATAACCCACGCATAATATAATCCTGAATACTTATTTTTTAAACAGCTCAAGAGATTGCAGAGTCGAAAAAATGCGAATAAGAATCCAGAATATTTCATTAAAGTAGTATATTCTGTAAACAAATATACTCCAGATTTTAGATATTTTTTCCAATAGTGTTTGCCAAAAACAAACGAATAGAAACACCACAACGCTAAGGTGCAACAACCAAAAGTCCCAAGAACTCTCAACCTACAACAAACAAAGTGTGATGTTTCCTCGTTTGCTCATTGTGTCACCAATTGTGTTCTTAGAATATTTCAAAAAACACATTCGTAAAAACAAAATTAAAAACACATTTTACGCTGAACCGCTTGTCAAACCGCGCGTTTGCTTTATCGCATGAAATCTTGTTTCTTCGGCAGCGAAACAATTCGTTAATGTCGAACAAACTTCCTTTTAACGGTGTTGGCTTGCCGGTTGGCTGTTGCGAAAAAGGGCAGGAAAAACACACCCCTTCTTCGCACACACACACACACAGCCAACCACAGGAAACTGGACTCCACAAATGTCAAAGCAGACAAACTTGATGGTGGCCCGAGTGTGAGTGTGTGTGTGTGTGTGTGTGTGTGTGTGTGTGTGTGTGTGTGTGTGTGTGTAGGCAAGTTTGTGCAGAAATGAAAAACCTCTGTCTTGTGTCCCACTTTCAACTCGAGTCGTCGTCGTCGGCTCGTGGCGGGAGAACGCCGGAGAAAACAATCCTTCAACCATAATTCTACGGCCACGAGCTTTCTTTATCCCTCTGTCTTCTTGTTGCTGTCCGTTTGTGTTATCACTCACCATGCCTCCTCCATTGTTGTCCATGTGTGTGTGTGTGTGGTTCTTGTGCCATTGCGTCCGGCTCTCGTCGTCCCGAGAGCCATGTTTTGTTGCCCGGCCACAATCAAGCCGGCCGAGTATACGAAGAAGGGGGCTACATTATGCATAAAACGTACCATAAATGAAGAATGATATTTGTTTTCTCTTGTCTGTTTTTTTTTTTTTTTTTGGTCGACCGAGCAAACGCTTCCGAGAATGGGGTGGTCGGCAAAGTTGACTTTGTTTTTCATCATGTCGTCATGGGCTGGATGATTGTTTGGGAGCGGGTGGACAAGAGAGCTTTTTCTTTTCTTTTGGCAGTTGATCGTATCCAACAACGGTCGGGTGGCGCCTTCTCTTTTTCCGTACCATAAACTTCTCGCCCATTTTTTTTTTCTATTTCTTGGGTTTTATTTCTTTGGAGCACGCAAATTGTGTCAAACGGGCAGAAGATTGAAACACAAAACATAGTACGAGTCCGGATGAGATTGGGGAACAGTTGTGAGGCAAACTCTCTAACCCAATGACCTAACCAACTTTTGGGAAATACTCTAGAGCTGCGTATCACGCTTGGTTGTTTGGTATATTAAGTCCTCTTTGGTAGACATACTTGTGTTTAAAAATGTAACACCACAACAGCGATTGCGCGATAAACATTGTACAAACTGCATTACAACTCAATTTAAATGCGCTAATGCCAATACCACAAGCATCGAACGCGGATGATGCTATAAATTAAATACAAACAATTAATTAAAACCATTGCTTTTCCCTTAACATTTGGCAAGCAACAAAAACCGTGAAGCGAGGTCGTCATCACGATGCAGATTATACTCTGGCATCGGTCACGAACGGATACTTATCGGACGGCGTTAACAACAACCATAACACAAACAACCACCGTCAAACTGTCTATGCGGATGTGGACTTAAAATAATTAATGAATTCTCGAGTAAATTAAACACAAAAAACGCGCTAGGGTAGAGAATGAGCAAATAAAATGTCAAAAGCATCCGCACAAAAAAGCCCCCGGCTCAACGATATACACGGTGGTATTATGGAGCCACGGATGCACAAAGAGGTATAAAATGTAAATGTTTGATTTAAGCTTTCGCATGCACAAAAGGAAATGCAGAGGACAAAGAGAGCAACGAAGAAAAAAAACGATCGCATACACACACACACTCGTTAGAATATTAATTAAATCGATAGTACTTCCTGTTGGTGCAGACGGAGAGTGAGAGAGATAGGGCTATGTGCACCGCCGATGATGATATACGGGCGATAAGGCAAGTGCACTAAGTGCAGATACTGCAAAATTGAATCAATATTTTCCATGCACTCTAGGTTGTTTGAGAAGTGCAAATCCAAAATTATTTTTAGTGCCGTTTGCGGAAGTAGAGTCGATATTGTGGTGGGCGAGTTAAGAAATTTAAACAAAATGGTAAAATTGCAGCACAGATTTTTTTTCTCAATTCTGCCGTGGAATTTTGAAAGACTTTATTGTGGTTCTATTTTAGCATACGATCGCTACTCCCGGTTTTGCTAATCAATTATTAGTAGAAATATGTCGGTTCTCAATACGAAGAAATCATGATTTTTCACGACTCTTAGTCGTCACCATATTGTTTGATTTGAATCCTGACGATTGAACGGATTTTTAGAGAACGGAATAGAGTTTTTACCTTGGCAGTACTAGAACAGGCATGTCAAACATACGGCGCTCGAGTCCTTTCAATCAGACCTGCAAAGGAATGTTGAAACAATCGATTACTTCAGTAGGTTTCCCCCGTAGACGGTTCGATAAATTATTTGACAGTTGTTTGCAACATTTAGCTAATAGTTATACAGTGCGTCCTTGCAAATTATCATGAAAAACGGTATCATGTAAAGAATGCTTGTTGATTTTTTATTAAAATAATTAGTTATAAAATGTGCATACGAGTAACATTCAGTGCAATTTGTCTTTAAACTACAACTACAAGCCTGACTACCACCAGACTCGATGCGACAGCGGCCCCGGTTTTCACATGGCAAGACCGGGGTTCAAATCTCATCTGGGCCGTTCCTCCATCCAACTGACTATCCAACTATGCGGTATCAAAAGTCTAGTAAACCAGCAATGGCAGGCATGACCTCAAGAGGTCTTTAAGCCAAAAAAGAAGAAGAAAATCTGACTTTTTCCTATGGGATTATATTTATTCGTAGGTCTGTGCTATTTAATCGAAAACAGATGATGCTCTGATGTCAACATTGCAACAAGATTCCACCCGACTTATGCACCAGAATTATTGAATGTTGGACCTCTCAAACACACGCGACCAAGTGATGTTCAGACGATCAATTAGTTTCCTGCATCCTGTTTCATTTATACAACTTTTTGCCAGGAGAACTCTTAGTTTTAATTTCTTTACATTAAATAATATTTTTTTCATATTTTTGTCGAAAGGAGTTTGACGTCACTGGGGTAGAATAATTGACAGTCGCAAAGATATGAAAAATTTTGTTTTAATTGATGCAGATAATAACAAAAGGACACTTTTGATCATCCATCACCAACCGGTATAGCAGCATCAGTGCATCGTGTACGCTGACAACTCTGCTAAAAATGGTTCAATACTTTATGACCCGTAAATAATTTCCTTCCTATTGATTTTGATTGAGCCTCTGCACTGCTATCGTTTCCATGGTACAAAAAAAGAGCTCCATTACCTTTTTTGTGCTAGACGATTTCCCCATAACGATCAACACTACACTCATTAAAACCATACACGACCGTGTTCCAAAACGATAGTGGAAGCATACGGAGACATAAAAAAATCTCCTTTATCGAGATGTAAAAATAGAATGTAGGCACCTCACTTGCTCAAATTGCTAACCTGTGTTGCCTCCGCTAGAGCAGACGTTTCCGGGAATCGCCCGTTTTGCAAATCCATCCAACTCCTCCCATCGAAAAAGGATGATTGACCAAATACATAAAAGAACCCGAACAACACACCAGACGTGTATTAACCGTGTGTCATCATCATCACCATCGAAAGCCTACCTTCACTTTGGTGCCGTTTTGAACACCGGACCTTGGCCGGTCCGCTTACTCGGCTTAATAGTGAAGCACCGTGGCAACACTACCATCCGGCGGTAGAGAAGTCACCTAAGTTCGTTATGTGAAAATATATCAAATTTAATTGATGCAATTAACAAACGGTAAGCTCCGGTAAGGTTGACTGCGGCCCATCCGGTAGCGCATGTATATCTCGGTTGGCTGAGCCTGTGCAAAATGTGCAGCCAGCACACCCACACATTTAATCCAACCCTGGTGCGTGTGTCGCTCGCTTGGCACCCTTCTATTCGCACCGCCCCACCCAGGGGAACTCTAGGGTATTCCGCTTTCATCGGAAGAACTTGTCCTTTTGAACCGGAACTGTGCCGTTAAGGTCGGCGGCGGGCAGAACTCGTCATGATTCCGGGTGCGAGGTCGGACAGGTGCGAAAAGCAAACTAATTCACCCGGCACGGACAGACGGTACCGTATTTGTCGGCTTTATCGGTTCGGTGTTCTAGGTCTCAATCGAACGACGAGCTCCAGCAAAGGGGCGCTCCAGTGTTCCAGGGAGCAAGACACAGAGAACGGAGCAATGAAATTAAATTTCATTTTGTTAATTGATGATTTCATATACGAATAATGAACCGACCAGGGTACGTGTGTCCGCGTGCTAGAGGGAAGAGCAAGGACGATATGGATGCCGACCTGCCCCAGAACGGCACACCTACCTACGGTGTGATGTGAAAGTTTTATGAACCGTGAGAACACCGTATGTTGGAGCCCTTTACCATTCACTCGATTGACACTCAACCAATCCCACCGGTGGGTGTTGGGTGTGTGTGTCTTCAACATGTCGTGCTTTAAAGGAAAGTGTTTCGAATGACGTACATTGGCAGTGTTTGTACTGCCATTGTCTCACGACTAACAAAACCACACAAAAGGGGGTCCGGTCCGTCCGTCCAAGAAGTCCAGAGCAAACTTGGAACAGAAAGAGCCGAGCTGGGGGTCGGTTGTGATAGTCAGCCGGTATCTGGTAGTAAGGAGGAAGCCGTATCCGTTAACAGTACAACGGTGGGTGTTTAGGAAAATAACCACAGTGCAGGAAACCATCCCCAAGTGACCCTTTTCCGGGTGAAGAAGAGGTGTCGTTCGCTCGTTAAAGGAAGGATACACGTTTCGGTTAAACATTATTTTGGTGGTTTTGAACGATGCCTCGCCGAGGTGACAAACGTAACGAAAGGTTTTGAATCAATAACCTAGCCAACCACAACAATGTCATAGGTATCGAGGAAGTTATCATTCAGTTTTCGGAAGGTTTTTATGCTGGCTGTGTGATGCTGGTGTGATGCTGTTATTGAAGCCTTAGAATTATTAAAGCCTTAAGAATATACAGGGTGCTCAAGGTAAAGGTTACACAAAAAAATTAAATGCTTCGGCGCTGTAATGATGCTATGCACAAAAACATCTATTTTTTAAACCCATAAAGCAATACGGCAATCTGCCGTTCCTATCGAGTAAAAATAAGCATGACGTTTTTGTTTTGCATTTCAAGAGCTCGTTAACCTCACACAATCATCAGAACATAACGCGGATTTCGCTTAGCGTAAGTAGATCCATCCGCTTCGGCGATCGTGTACACGAAGCACACGATCGTAAACGACCACCACAACATGACAGGGTTTGTGCAACCTAATTCAAAATGCGTTTGCTAGGAGAGATACATGAAATTAAGTCCCTTTTTTGTAAACTTTGTATTATTTTTCATTTTGGAGAATGATTATTTTCGGTAATTATTAAAATCATGCCATATTAAAATAATGTGGTCTATGATGACGTATTTGCCTTTTTACGTCCGAAGTGCTGCTAGCTCTCTATGCAAATTGATCGTCAATCCTAGTAGGTCATCAAAAGCTTTAGATTGTTATCTAATAAAAGTAGAACAATTAGAATCGATCAGTTGCTTGAAAAATCATAATAATGTTGACTACGTTTTGAGCTTTGTAACACCGATATTTTAGAATTACAAAAATTTATTTTAAAAAAGCTATTACCATACAAAGTAAATATCACCGCAATAGGATCTTACAACTTGGCGTCTAAACTAATTAAATGTGAAGTACATGTAGGTTTGCGACGCAACCTTCTTTGTCCCAATTGCGGCATGCATGATCAACAAAAGCCGGTAAAAATTTTCCGATTTACCGACTGAAGTCATCATAGACCCTTCTTATGATTCATAGTTATTTTTTGACCATTTTCATTTGTAATTTTATTTTATTTTATTTTATTACAAACTTTTTTTATTAATTTTATTACTCTGTTATGCTTTCTACCATGGTACGGTATTAATAATTATGTGTATTACTAATTATGGTATTACCATAAGTATTACTAATGTAAGGATCAATTCTTCCCTCAGCTACTCCTAAAAAAATATAACACAAAGCATTCGATTCGCATAAAAAAAAATTGTGCGATAAATTTCGTCACAATATGTAACCCCTGCAACCACTGTCAAATCCGGTTCGGTCGTCGTAAACAGAGATTGTCAAACCAGCTCCATCTTTTTATGCGCCATACTGCTTTCGTTAGCAGAACGCTTCACTTCATTTCTCGATTGAAAACAGTGACCCTAGGTGATAAGTGGTCTATAGTTTCAAAGTGCATCATATTAAGCCGTAAATAAGATTCCAACGCATATGCAAAGGATTTCGTTTAACAAAAAACCAATCCCATATTACGATCTCTAACGTCCGGTTATTCAGATTTGCAGTTTAAAGGTACGTTTGTGTTTGTGTTTGTGTGTGTGTGTGTGTGTGTGCATTGTGGCATAAAGATGATAATGCATGTTAGCAGCATCACATTATCTCGCCCCACATTCCGAGTGAAGTTTGACCCCCCCATTCCGATATGCTGCTGTTAAATTGTTCTTGCTGTTGGTGGGAAAGAAATGCTACGCCGGAACGGTCGTAGTAGATCGTAAATCATAATCTAATAATCGTAGCAAATCAACGTAATGCCGGCTGTGTTTTCAAGCGTTCCGCGTAGTCCGGCGAGACCGACACAAAGAGACGTTTCATTGAAATGGTCCGCTGCGGTGTTTTTTTACGAGCAATAAAATAACATTATTTGAAGGAACAGACATTCCGTTTGATACCAAAATGGGAGCAAAATATTCTAGATAAGTGAAAAAATAACGTAGAGCAAAAAAAAAAAGTTTTGATAGTGTCCATTACCATCTTTAAATAAGTGTCTGTGCTGAAATTAAGACACCTGGCTCCCAGTTTAAATTGCTATTGACAATTGTTTATGGCACCTTTGCACGATAATTTTAAGCAAATACAAATGCACAGCCATTCATTAAAAAGCTGGATCAACAAGTCAACGGCTTAAACATCATTATCCGGTCTAAAGAAAGAGAGCAGTTTTTGCGAACGTTTTGATCCCACAAGATCAATATTATTCTACTAAACATGGCGTGTACTCAGCAAGCAAGGGAAAGCGGCTATATCCTGCAGAGTTAAATCCAAAGCAGAAGATACAAGTCAGTGTTGTCTGTAAACCATGATGCTACCGCCTACTAGCGTTAAAGCTCGCGTGCGGAAGATACACAGACACACATTATTAGCCAGCATAAACCAATCTACCCGGTCATCAAATTAAGTCATTCGCGAACATTAAATGTACGCCACCACCCTTGACACCATCCGCTTCCGGTTGTGAGTATGTAAATAAGAGCGAGGAGATGTTTGCAAATCCTTAGCAAGTAATTAGGCGAAATTAAAATGAACTGTTTTCTAGACCATGAGCTGTGTTTTAATGAAATTGCAGTACTATTAATCTGCTTGGTCTGGTGAAATTCTCCCCCGGTAAAAGGCCCCGGCCTGCCATTTCTGGCTTAATGTGACTTGATTTTACCCGTAACAAAGTAGTCAGCTCTTCGTACGAGGAGGCGGGTCTGGATGGGATTTGATCCCCGGTCCTATTGTGTGAAAACTGGTCGCCACAACCACCAGACCGCATCATATTCCTTACTACATTTAAAGTATTTCACTCCGAAAAAAATGCCCTTGTTGGTGTCCAGCACACGTTTAATGCAGCTCACAGTAATTGAGTTTCTATTTTTATCTTTAACAACAATACAAACAATAAATGAGTAAGCCGTCAATACTTTGGACGACTGTCAGCTTGTACCTTTCATGTCACCTTACACCTTACAGAGATGGACGATAAAATTTAAAATTTAATTAGTTCATTAATCAATGGATCAATGTCAACCAGAAACATTAAAAATCTAGTGATGAAAAGTGTTCGTTACGTATCTGACAGCCATCGAAACGTCATGCTATGGAGGAATATAGTTCACGGACTGAATTACAAACAAAACAGGAAAAAGGACGCACACCTCCTCATCGCTCCCTAAAACAACTGTGGAACGCGAGCTTCACAGTACGTTACCAAACAAACACTAGATTTCCGCTTCCGTTAAACTACCACCAATACCATCACCATCACTAAAACTATAAGGCCCTACACAGACTAGCACTGGCCTCATTACGGGATACCCGGCATGTATCGGTGGTAAACTACGTGTGTGGTACGCGCCTCCATCCACCACCAGCATCGAAGGGCCGGACCAGGACTAATCGGTGGGCCACCATCATTATGCATTAATAAGTAGCTGCCCACTTTGGTGGAATAATCTCCGTTAGGGGCGCTTCGTTAAACTAATTAAATGGCATTTGAGTGGCAGTGGCAGTGATCGGTTTGATCGTGCTCCCTCACAAACTGGGCTGGAGGCGTGCACGGCAGGATAACGCCATGTTCAATCGGCTTTCCATCTTGCTCGCTCGCTCACCCGCAGTGCTTTCGACACGACTATGCTCAACGCTGTGTCGATATAATCGGATTCGACCAGGCTCGTTATCTTGTTATCCGGTACGACCTACGGTACGGTATGTGTGTGATTGAAAGCGATCAAGTGGCAGGGACCATAATTTGCAGCGATTTCACACAAAACACTTTCATCAATTTGTGTTGTGCTGCTGTGGGTTTTTTTTTTGCGTGTAGTCTCTGTTGCAGCAGCTACACAAAATGTAATTGATTACAATCAAATTAAAGTAAACGATTTAGCATTATGACGCACTTCAAAGTGCACTATTTACTTGCATAAATACCAGGGTGCCAGCCAGGCAAGCCTGTTGTTCAAATCTAATAAAATAATGAAGACAAACAGCGATTATTATCCCTTATTAGGCCTCAGTTTAGCACAGCCAATACATTTGACACCCACCATTATACAGCTGAAATACTGCGCGCAGCTATTTTGCAAATCAAATTTCAAATATCTCCAAAATGCGTTGGCACTGGTTGGCCATTTTCTTCCCCCCATTTTTGAAAATCGGATTATACGTGCCGGCAATTTTGAAACAAAAATCCCCATGGCCTCGTTACCGACAAGAGGGTATTGATTTCGGATTGTACTTTACCGTGTGTCCTTTCGGTACTGTCCGCCAAACGAAAGCGTTCCCTCGAGAAACGGAAGACGAATGGCTGTCAGAGTTAATAGGACTTACTGCTCGAAAGGATATTACAGTAAAAACGAGGACCTGGAATGAAAGGACACAGAAAGCGAGCAAGCAATAGAAAAAAAAAACAATTCCAAGAGGTCAATGAGCACTTGACATCAGAGAAGTCGCGGTGTGAATGGAAAGGTCCTCGGCAGTCTCCCGAAAAAAACGGTGGGGCTCTGCTCCAACAACCCGGTGTGGCAGTGGTGTGTATGATAAAGCTATTTTCTGCAAATTCGGCATCTTTTCCTCTCAGCTTGCAGCATGGCCAGGACAAATACCGGTGAAACACTCACCGCCCGTTACCGACTGTCACCACACTGTGACGGAGACTTTGTTCGAGAAGAACCGCAGCAGCCTGGAGAGCCACAGCACAGCCCAAACGGCGGCTACGTAAATGGCAGTGCTATTTTTATCTATTAGAAGCATGAATTATTGATGAAACATGCTGATAATCTTCCTTTCGTTTCCCGCGCCACCAGACCGCCCCCAATCTCGTCCGATGAGACCAAAACGGTCACCGCGGTGGTAGGGGCCGCGCGATACACCAGTGACAGCGAAGCATGAAATATTTATCAGTTCTTATAATTGAGTGTCGGTGTGATTCCATTCCGAAAATGGGAAACGGGAAGCCGAAGAAGACCAACGACAATGAGTAGAAGAAATGGTTCCTCCTCCACGGACTTCCCACTTTTGGTGGGACACTTCGGCATTTCTCTAGTCCCGCGTGACGAAGAGTCATCCCCGCCCTTACAGAAGGATTCCTTTTGACGTCACGATCTGTCACCGTTGGGTTGCAGTCGGTGGTAGGACGGGCTGGGTAAAGGAGTGGAAGCCTCCCTTCCTACTTTGCATCGGATGAGACAGCGCCATCAGAGTATCTGTGTTACATTATTCTTGTGAAACGAAGGTGAAACGAATCCTTCCCATTTCAATTAGAAGCGTGACATTTGTTTCAGTGTTACTTGCACGTGCAGACATGTGATTGTGCGGGGGTTGTGTCTATGCCGAACCGAACCTTGATGCGACAAATGACAAAATGTCAGCCATATTGAATCGATGTGCAGACGAAATAATATTCGGTTGTATTGAAATGAGATATGCGCCTCGAACTGTGGAACTGCAGGACGGTTGGTTACCTGATAGACATTTCAAAAATTCAATTTTCTTTGTCTTAGTTTGCTTTAAAACCTGTAGAGAGGTCTTGGCCTGCCATTGTTGGCTTCCTTGACTTCAATTACCAGTAGACGGATAATCAGTCATGTAGTGGAAAATGGTCCGTACAGGATTCGATACCTCGTCCTGTCATGATAAGATCTGCCCGGCTAATGCTTTTGACATCAGAGTCCTCCAAAAATTCTATTTCAAGATCTAAAATAGACTCCATACAAATTGTTGACAACAATGAAAAAAAAAGGAAAATAAAAATATGATATTTAACCTTACAAATAAGCGTTGTCGCGCGTATTGCATAATTTAAGGGGAGGAAATCGTTGAAGTAATTTCACTTATATATTTAATCATTTCACAGTGCTTGCATTCTGTATTGAGCTTTAAATCTACCTAAATCAATGCTTTCCTCACCTTAAAGTAGGGTCCCCTTTTTTGGTACAGAGTACTCCAAAATAAATAATGTCCCAAACGATAATCCATAAGACTCTACGCATAGGAGTTACCTCTTCCAAAGCAACCAGTCCTACGTAAGGATGATGCTATCTTTCGGTTTAGAAGAAACTATATTATTCTCTTTTAGATATTTTATCTCCCATGCCACAATCCCAACCAAATGCCGTACACTTTAGGGAACTCTCCACCAAGATCAACTTCCCCAGCTAGCACCTATAATGGAGCCCTCGCTCCATCCGTGTGCGTACCCGATCGGTTTGGGGACAGAAATGAAAGCATCATAAAATATGAACGAAATTGACGTGCCACAGTACGAAAAGTGGTGTTAATTAAATAAACTTTCATCTTCTTCCTCCTGCGTTCGGGGTTTTTGGGCGATGGTGGCTGCCGTAAGGAAAGGATAACCCCATAACAAGGCATTACCCGGTGTTTTGCTGTTGCTGGTGCGAAAGTAACGCGTTTTATGTGTTTCTGTGTGTTTCATCTTGCCCGAGCATTTCGGTAACGATGGAAAGGGTTGAATATAGTGATGAGAGATCCAATTTTCCATTAACAATCCCACACCCGAACGAAACGGTACACGGTTATGATATTGATCCAGGCAAAAGACAAGATTCCCACAGATAAGCCGTCACAAAATGAATCAGTAGGTGAAGTCGCCGCACGCCGTAATACTGTCAGAAGAAAGCTTGCACACACACACACACACATACACCTAGATACATGCACATAAAAGTTTTGGTAGTAAGAATAAACAGGGAAAACTTTAATAAGGAATTTAATTAAAAGAAAACAACACCGCACCGAACGTTCAAGTGTGATGGGACGGTTAAGCCAAGGGATCGAGAGAGAGAGAGAGAGAGAGAGAGAGAGAAAGAGCAAGCGGGAACCAATGTCATTTCAGCGCTTATCAAGCAGAGGGCAGAGCAAAACCATGGGCGGGAATAATTCGACTCGAATAAACGGAAAACGGTCCGGCAACCGAATGATTGTCCTGTCGGTTTCGATCGTAAAGTCACCGGAAGGAGAATTATGGCCTATAAATAAAGAACCCGACCGGCATTTTGGGCGCCCGTACCGGCGAGGGAAGGCATGGCGACGAAGGGACGCTATGCAATACTGATGACTTGCTCCCTTTTCTTCCCCCCAGAGCTTCAGCTGATTCAACACCACCTAATCATTATGCAGTGGCACGGCACAATGTTGGACGAATGGACACCGTTACGGAAAGGTCACGGCGCGAGTGTTTCAAACGATTCGTGAGAGCAAAAAGTTATGGCGGATGTAGAAAATCAATCAACGATTTAGAGTGTAGTACCTTAGTTAACACCGTGCTTAAGAAGTGTTGGTGTTGGGAGAGGCAGAGAGTTTCCAGCTATTATACGCGGACTGCTTTCTCTGAACAGTAAAAGCGGACACAAGCTTTTGCATATCGATGTACTGTAACAACTTGGCGTTGGACAAGGTGAAGTGACGGTGTCGAATGGAGAGTGCTTCATTAAGGCCCAAAAGCACCTAAGACAACCAACCTTAAACCTTACCTTCATCCGACAGATCTTAAGCAAAATGTACTCCCTTTGCCGGCATCAGTGGTAAAGGGATCGAAGAATTTCATGGGACGATTAGTTCAGAATTAGCATTTTTAGTCTCGGGACGAAGACGAAAGCCCGGGAGAGGTTGAGAGAAAGGTTGCTCCGTTCTGGATCCAAAACCGTGGCAGATCTCGTAAGCTGTATCGTGCTACAAACTTCAAACTGTCAAATAATACGATGGTGGCAGTAGAAAGAGGCAAGCACTAAAACGGGAATTAGACATTCCATGATCATTCCGCATCGACCTCCGTTCAACCTCTCCACGAGGAATGCCCGGACATTGTGAAGTTGTGCTTTGTTCTTTAATCCTGGCCTGTCGTTGGCCGGTGGAGGTTTAGAGGCTCGACCGAACGAAATCAGTGCCTAATCCCTTAGCCGTAATTACTATCATCACCGTCGGTAGCTCCGGACGCACGATTTGACGCAGAGATACCGCGCGTACCAAACCATTCCATTTCCGCCGGAACGCACGATTGACTATGAATATTAAAATGCCATCGTTGGAGGACAGAGCGGAGAAGAACAAAAAAAAAAGTGTAAGAAAAGCATAACTTTTCGTACCGAAGTGCAGCGCTCGCTTTGTATAGTCGGCAAAGTCTTGGCATTCTAAACCGTTCCGTGTCAAACCGGAAGAAGCGAAAGGAAGTTCGCACAGGAGTCTGGGATGAGCTGCTGCGAAATTCATGATTTGATATTTTTACTCGTCTATTTCTTCTTCCGCCCAAACTCGGAGGATTTATCGAGAAGAGGGAATGAAAAGTATATCCAACCACTAATCTGTGACATTTCTTTCTCTCCGCATTTTCAGCACTCTCCTCCACCCGTACCGATGGAGATCCGGGGGCTTCTGATGGGTAGACTACGGTTAGGACGACGGGCGATTCCGCTGGGGCTACTGTGCGTCACGGCGCTACTGCTCCTGTTGCCACCGTCCGCCATCGTGCAGGGACGGCATCACGAACTCAACAATGGTGCCGCCCTCGGTTCGCATCAGCTGTCGGGTGTCGGCGGCGCTGGCCTTTCCTCCCAGTCCGCCCAGTCCGGATCGCTCGCATCCGGTGTGATATCGTCCGCACCTGCCGCCTCATCATCGTCGGCGCTGTCGTCCGGCGAGGAAGATCTGGCACGGATTACGCTCAGCAAAGATGCAGGTCGGTTGGATAGAGTCCGTAATGAGCGGATCTATCTTCACTTCACAAAACCTCCCCCCCCCCCCCACCACACACACATACACACTCGGGAACTCACCCTTTTTGCTCGTGAGGCACGACATTCGGCACGAGGAACACAGGGAAGGACCCGATTGGTCATTTCCGGTTTTCACGATGAGCGCTATTTCTTGTTCTCTTGCGTCTTAAATTGGTCCAGAGCCAAGCCACACGAAAGAGAACAAGAAACTGTGCAAACACTGGACACTATTTCCAACACTTTTCATACCACTCTGCTGCTTTCTATGTCTGTCCGTTTGATTCCGTTTCTTACTCTGTGTGATTTGCTAGCACCCCTTTTACTCTCATCACTGTATCACTTCTTAGCTATAACTTAAATGTGGTTTTACGTTTTATTTACTTTATCTAAGTATATGCACTTAAAGACGTATCTAGAAAGTAGATTTTCAGTACGTAGATGTGTACTTGTGTTCGCTCTACCCAGAATCTCAGATTTTGTGTGCCAAGTTTTTCGTTCCCAAGCACATCCAACCAGATTTATCGTAGACGAACGATCAATATTGGATCGATATGGATTTGCGACCTTAAGTATTGCATACTGCAAAAAGCCTTTGCAGTTGCAAATCATTTATATCTTCAGTTTTCCTTGCTTATTTCTCTTAAGTTTGCATGAACAACAGGAAATCAAAATATTGGTAACGACAATCGCTGGCGGGCGTTCCTTGCAAAATCGTAACATATCACAACTCCTATAGCCTAAACGTTATGATGCGTTTTCCTGATAAGCGAATCGCTCAACTAGTCTCTCGCAAGGTTCCAAGGGTATATGGTTAAGTAAAGTTTTTCAAAACGAGGCAAAAAATATAGCATTTGACTTGCTCAGAACCCAATCATTGCAAACTGTCACGATCATTGAATAAGCTCACTCACTGTCAGAAGAAAGTCCTACTAACTGCCTAACCTTTTCATCGATGACCCTATATTATCATATGGTAAGATACCCTTTACCCTTTTATGTGTACGCACCTAACGCACCCCAACTGCAACTTGCACAAGAGCACCCTGGCACCTGACGCACCCTCTGTAGGGCATTTTCTAACGCCACTATATACAAATCTGAGAGCAAAGCACTACTACTAACTAATTCGCACCTGCAAAAGCACCCTCAAATGATAGCTTTGAATGTGCAGTAGAGCACTTGGTTCAAATGCAATAGAGAATGTTGGAAACAAACAGTTCCGAACAATTTTTCACGTCTCTTTTTCTATTTTTCTTCGTATTTTCACACCCTCGTCACTTTTCGATTCATTACTACTACAACTACCACAACTACCTCCGCTACGAATGTCCTTCACTCAGAACCAGAACCAACCGTGAGCGTGCGGTGCGTGCGTGTGTGTCCAATGGGCAGCAAGTAATTATCGCAACAGGGCATGGACTTACCAAGAAGACATTTCAACGCACTTTAGATCTTTTCAATAGGATGACATTTGATGTGACATTATAAGACTTAAAACTGACTTGGTAGCCACGGGCTTAGTATTCGTAAAACGAATCTGTCAAATTTGACAGCTAGACATAACAAGAAAACTTCTTAATGGACGAACATACCAATCCGTTGCGCCTATCACACTCCCAACCGCTACCGACATCATCCAAACTGTCATCACTACCCTCCACCATATCAAGACCACAGTCAGCGCCGCCGCCGCCGCCGCCACCACCACCGTCACGGCCCCGCCAAAAAAAAATGAATGCGCGCATTGTTGCGATAGATTGAATTTCCTTGGTTGTTGTTGTTTGTTGGTTTTCTTTTGACATGTTTGTGTGTTGTTTTTTTTTCTGTGGTTCCAATTTTTCAGATGCATTTTTTACACCATATATAGGTCACGGTGAGTCCGTACGAATTATAGATCCCGAGTTGGGCACGCTCGAGCGCGAGCATGTCCACAGTGGAGCAACACCGCGACGGCGCGGTCTGACGAGGCGTGAATCAAACTCGGGTAAGTTCATCGCCCAAAATACCGTTGGAAAGTGCATATTCTTAATGCAAAGTCTCACTGTGTCACCTTGACAGACGCCAACGATAATGATCCGCTGGTAGTTAACACCGACAAGGGTCGCATTCGCGGCATCACGGTGGAGGCGCCCAGTGGCAAAAAGGTCAACGTGTGGCTTGGCATTCCCTACGCACAGCCACCGGTTGGACCGCTAAGGTTCCGTCATCCTCGACCAGCGGAGAAGTGGACCGGAGTGCTGAACACAACGACACCGCCCAACAGCTGCGTTCAGATTGTGGACACCGTGTTCGGTGACTTC
Organism: Anopheles stephensi; assembly: GCF_013141755.1. Taxonomy (NCBI): domain Eukaryota; kingdom Metazoa; phylum Arthropoda; class Insecta; order Diptera; family Culicidae; genus Anopheles; species Anopheles stephensi. Next base: position 60,913,691 of record NC_050202.1, on the reverse strand, counting down.
CCGGGTGCGACCATGTGGAACCCTAACACACCACTCTCGGAGGACTGTCTGTACATCAACGTGGTAGCACCACGACCCCGTCCCAAGAATGCTGCCGTTATGCTGTGGATCTTTGGTGGAGGATTCTACTCCGGTACGGCCACACTAGACGTGTACGATCATCGGGCGCTTGCCTCGGAGGAGAACGTGATCGTCGTATCCCTGCAGTACCGTGTGGCTAGTTTGGGTTTCCTGTTCCTCGGTACACCGGAAGCCCCGGGCAATGCAGGATTGTTTGATCAGAATCTCGCTCTACGGTAAGATTTAGATGGCAGCGAAGCATTACAGACAGAGTACTGATCAGATGATCGTTTGCTTTCCCCAAAAACCTACAGCTGGGTACGGGACAACATTCACAGGTTCGGTGGTGATCCATCCAGAGTGACACTGTTCGGCGAGAGTGCTGGTGCTGTTTCCGTTTCACTCCATCTGCTCTCCGCTCTTTCGCGAGATCTGTTCCAGCGAGCCATTCTGCAGAGTGGTTCACCAACGGCACCGTGGGCACTTGTTTCTCGGGAGGAAGCTACGCTCAGGTACGATGCAGGCAATAAATTATCCTCAAAATCTTCGCCTAATAGCACTAGCTTTTTGCTTTGTACCTTCCAGAGCACTACGACTTGCCGAGGCGGTCGCATGTCCACACGAACCAAGCAAACTGAGCGAGGCGGTCGAATGTCTGCGTGGTAAGGATCCGCACGTGCTGGTAAACAATGAGTGGGGCACGCTCGGCATCTGCGAGTTCCCGTTCGTGCCGGTCGTCGACGGAGCGTTCCTGGACGAAACACCGCAACGTTCGTTGGCGAGTGGGCGCTTCAAAAAGACGGAAATTCTCACCGGCAGTAACACGGAGGAAGGTTACTACTTCATCATCTACTACCTGACGGAGCTGCTGCGCAAGGAGGAAGGCGTAACCGTGACGCGCGAAGAGTTCTTGCAAGCTGTCCGCGAACTTAACCCGTACGTCAATGGGGCCGCGCGGCAAGCGATCGTGTTCGAGTACACCGACTGGACCGAACCGGATAATCCGAACAGCAACCGGGATGCATTGGACAAAATGGTGGGCGATTACCATTTCACGTGCAACGTGAACGAGTTCGCACAGCGATACGCCGAGGAGGGCAACAATGTGTACATGTATCTGTACACGCACCGAAGCAAAGGCAATCCGTGGCCACGCTGGACCGGCGTTATGCATGGGGACGAAATTAACTACGTGTTCGGGGAACCGCTCAACCCTAGCCTTGGTTACACCGACGACGAGAAAGACTTTAGCCGGAAGATCATGCGATACTGGTCAAACTTTGCCAAGACGGGGTAAGTGTTGTCTGAGTGAGGATCGGGAAGACACAGAGGAGTATAGCTTTAATGACATCCTTCTATTCTTCCCCCACAAAAAACAAACAGCAACCCCAATCCCAACACAGCGAGTAGCGAGTTTCCCGAATGGCCCAAACATACGGCCCACGGACGGCACTATCTGGAGCTGGGCCTCAACACGTCCTTCGTCGGTCGGGGTCCACGGTTGAGGCAGTGTGCCTTCTGGAAGAAATACCTTCCTCAGCTAGTTGCAGCTACCTGTAAGTAGTATAATCGCAATGTCCTAGTAATTCCGAACGGCACTGATCTGAAGTCTTAATTTACGTCATCATTCCCGTTTTTTCCCGACAGCTAACCTACAAGTGGCAGCACCGCCAAGTGCACCGTGCGAAAGCAGCGCATTTTTTTATCGACCTGATCTGATTGTGCTGATAGTGTCGCTGCTGACAGTTACGGTCAGATTCATACAATAATTACTACCCCTCCATGGCCTAGTTCGTTTAAGCTTTAAGATAGTGAGGAACAAATTTTTCCTAAACAATTTGCCCTTTATAGCGCAGAAGCCAGCGGTACAGTAGGAAAACGTAAAATGTAATGGCGGTGAGCATGCGAGGAAGAAAAGCCAATGGCGGCCGCATACAACAGCGCTACCGCTAGTTCACTACAGCAGCAACAAAATGGAGAGTCTCGGAAAGGAGAACAACAAACAAAAGAACAAACCGAAATAAATCACAACTTTCTTATGGCTATTAAAGTAACTAAATGAATAACAACAGCGACAAACAAAGTCAAAATAAAGAGAAAAAAACACTAAACCCCGGAGAAAATGGTAGATCAGTCGTGTGTATTGGTAGGATCGGAGCGACAAGATGGACACACAATAGCCAACACGCCCCAATCACAGTAATACTTCTTTAAATCTTTCACGCACACACACACTTCACAAAAATACAGCAACGTCGTTTGTAGCAGGATCTACCGACCGGGCCCGTTGGGTGTACACGGCCACATACTAAACACAACAACACCACGAACTAATAACACCGGAACAATAAACATACCAATGTTTAAAACAAACCTACTACATATATAGCCTACATATAAACACACATATTGTACGCGTAAAGAAAAAACTACTATTTCCTCATATTCTGACACATTCCTTTGTCCGTTGCCTACAACTACAAGAGTATGAATTCATTCCGTAACGCTTAGTGTAACTCGTTATCAGGTTCGTAAACGGTCGTTACCAGGGATGATTGGTTTGTTGGACAGGGGCGTTGGAAAAGCACTTGCCTGGCCCGAAAAAGGTATCCGCGAGATTGGGAAAGATTATCCAGCTTGTATCCAGTCCTTTCCACCTTCTTAACACTTCCTCTTCCTTAAACCAAACCCAAATCAAACCGACGTCAACAAAACTATTACACAAAATTAGTAAGTACCGCTGCGTTGTAATGGAAGAAAGGGGTATAATTTTGTTACCGAAAAGCGCAAAAATCGAAACATATTACTTGCAAAAGCATTCTAAAAACACACACACACACAAAAGATGGCCATTTTCCAAACAAAATGGCGGATTCAAGGTAAATTTCAAAACAAATTTACAAGCAGCCTCCTCTCTAAGCAACCTTTATAAATAATCCCATTGGATAATAACTTAAAACAAAAGCCTATTGGAGTAAAGCAAAAAGAGAAAAACAAACAAAACGAAACGAAGATATTTAAGAAGACAAAAATCAAAAACACACTCACACAAAACTTAATACACCTAGGCGTAATGACCTGCAAAACCAAAAGAAAACCCACAAATACTATCAACAATCAATTAGCATGTAACTAAATGAAATTTGAAACCCCTCTTTTAGTACTAGCGGTTGGCGCAGCGCAGTCAAATGGAAACCAGTTTTTCACGAGAAGCGAACAAATAAGGGATAAACTAGTTTACTAAAAATGAAGGAAACGAAGGAAGAACGGCAGCGCGCAGAAAAAAAAACATTTCTACTTCGACACACAACGTTCAGGCATGAAAATTTGCGAGACGAAGATCCAGCGTGATTGTGCTGTCGAGTTGCGGTGTAAAAGTGCAACGTTTCCTTTAAAAAGCATGGCATAGAAGATTTCGCTTTGCCCTTGGTCAGGAGGAGGCAAGGAAACTATATCGTATCCAAAAAATAATCAGAGCCATGGGTACATGGGGAATAGTTTCGCTACACAACACCGGCTAGAAAGAGTAGCAGGTTCGCTAAGATTAAGGGCGGCCGATCGCTTAGAGATATTAAATTAAATTTAACAGTTAATTAGATACCAGAAACCCTAGCGAAGCAGTAAAAAAGCAAATCAAGAGAGATGAAAACAAAAACAAAAACATAAAAGGAAGCTATAGGTCGGTATAAGAGAACGAGAGAGTTGAATGAAAATAAAAGAATTAAATAATTAAAACAACAACAAAACACACACTCGAAAACATATCATATCTTGTAATGCTGTTGCAATCTAAATGATAAAATCGAATAGTTTTAAGCTGGCGACGGTGGTGAAGTTGTATATGAGGGGCGTGATGAGTATAAGGAGACAAATGGCGCAGATGCACACTAGAGCAGAGCAAAAATAATCACCCAAGTGAGGTTATGTTTAGAAGAAAAAAAAACCCCAAACGAACGAAACTTCTGAGACATTTTCCCCGTTTTCGTACAATACAACAAATAGGCACAAACCAGTAAAACCAAGCGATAAGCAGCAACATAGACAGCAAGCATAGCAACTCCAAAACTAACCTCGTTATACACACGCCCTGCATATGGCCGTGGACACTTCAGGATCTGGTGCGCAAACATAATGCAAAATTAACTCCACTGAGTCATAGCTACAGAAGTTCAATAGGAAATCAATCCACACCACACCCACGAGCATCAAGCGCCTGAAGGTAGGATAACATGATGGATTTTGTGTCCAGATGAAATAGTGGATATAGTAGAAATTGAACGGCATCGAGTCGAATGTGTCAAGCAGAATCAAACTATTTAAATAACGACTGTGCTTTGCTGGAGGGCTGCGAGACGATATTTAGATGTATGATTTTCTTTGCCAAAAATTGCTCTCGTTTTTTTTCCTGGGCGGATAGAAGATAATGGGTGAGATAAGCCAGACCGTGACGAGGAACAGTAAGCGCCATTGAGTTGTGGCAGAGTTAAGAACCGTACTGTGACCGAAACCATTCCTCCCAGCCACTATACTACTGATAGCGGTTATCACCCTCATTGCGTGTCGCTAACCAAGGCCTGTCTATAGCACGCCACTTGATGTGAAAAACAATAACAGACGGCACCGTTATCGCTGTTCAATTATGTAGTCTTATATAAATATATATATACTTATAGTAATATATATATACAAAAACATGTAAGCGCATACGTTGGGTTGGGCAATAAATGGTCGTAGAACGCTGTGTGAAGATCGAAGAAGAGCGGACCCAAGCAGCAGAAGGTAGCAGCAAAAACGGGCGCCACATAAAACGCTACAATTATTATAGAATGTAACAAAACAACAACAACAAAAAAAAGAAACAAACGCTCTTAACGCGCATTATTGTGATGATTTCCTTGAAGGTAACTGTTTGAAACGGTTGTTTCAGCAACTCTGACAAGCAACTGTCGACAAGTAATGAAAAGGTATTTGAAGAAAATACAATACGCACGTACGCATCCTGCACATGTACACCACCAGGAAAAACAAAAAAAAAATACCCATTTACACCCAAAACCCACATGAATCCCCCCCCTTCGTGCACATAATAATGTACAAGAAAGCGCCAATGTGCGTGCACAGCAAAGGAAGTAGCCGCCACAGAGAGCCGCCACAAATTCCAAAGAACTTTCCTTTTGCACTCGACGCTCATCGTGATCGTGATCATCTCTCTGTAGTCAAGTCGTCGTATGTCGGCTCGCATCGCATAGGAATCGTGTGTCCCAATTCGCACGATAGGTAATTGTAGTCCCAAGCAGTGATTCAGAGGGCCAAATTCCCATTTTTAGCAACTTTGGTTAAATATTCAGATCGGTGCGTACGCCAGGCATCCTTCGTTATCATTACTGTTTTACATTATAACTCCATCTGGTTTAAAGCATTAAAGCAGTTGGATTAAGGTTCACAGTTTCTTTACCAAATTTGTTGCGTAGTATCGTAATGTTGAACGCAGTAGGGTGAAAAAAGAGGTTTAATTTATTGGCACACGTTAATGATTTTCGCAGTTGCTACAAAAAACAAAAATTTCACTCGTTTCCGATGCACGATGCGTGTTTTACACATTCTCCCCCAACCCCGGCCAACAATGATTCACGTTGAAAATGGACCAATTTTCAAATGAAAAAACAAACAAAAAAAAGTATTATAAAATTAATATCACTAGAGACGTATGTTAAATGGGCAAATAGTGCACAGATTAATTGAGGAAAATGCAGCAAATCGTGTGCAGGGCAGACAAATTTTCACTCAAACCCGCTACAGCTAGGTCGGTGAGTCAAAACTAGAAGACAAGCTGCTGGATAATGCGTACAAGGAAGGAATCCTCCAGAAAATCCTTGAAGATAGTTTGCAGATTTTAGACAGTATAAGTGAGAAGGATTTCGGTTCGAAAGAACAGCAGGTGATGTTTCCCGTGGCAAAAGCCTGATCTTCCCACGAGTCGGGAAACCTCTAGAGGTTGTAGTCCCAAAGAAACGGAAGAAGAGCAGCTTCACCACCAAGCGATCCCGTGTGCTTTAACATCCGCTATTTGTGCGGATTGAAGTTTTGTTTGTCTCGATGTTTGCGCACTCGATTACACGTTGAATCGGATGAATATAATCCCCGTACAGATAAGTTTTGTTGACTTACCCCTGACAGACAACTGGATGTTAGCATCCTTCTTGTTGGCACCGGTTCGGCTCTTCTCGAAGATGATGATCAATGCACAACAGTGTCACTTCTTTCGCACTTTGTTCGTCGTGCATAAATTGTAGCCTAAACATACTTTTATCGCATGAAATCACTTCAGTGCCACCACAATCCCACTATTGTTCACGAAAACGCGGAATTCCACTGCGTACTGCATGATCAAACGCGCTTTGCAGCGATGCAAACGTCAACACGTCAAACGTCAAACGGCTTTGTTTACCAACTACTACGCTAGTCGGTACGAAAACATGTGGCGATAGTTGCCTGTTCTTGGGTCCACACATCCATCAGGTATTTTTTTATAAATGCAGGAATTTCTTGATAACTTCGTAAAATGCTTCCCGTGGGCTACTATCATTTTAAGTGTATAACATTTTCCTGCTGCCTTCAGGATCAAAGACCGACGATAAAAAAGAAGCAAATCCCAAACAACCGAACAGATAGCTGGATGAAAATGGAAAATTAGGACAAGTTTAAGGAAGATGATGGAGGAAAAGGAGAATTGTGAGTAAGGTAAGGTGATGGATGTGGTGGAAGTGGGGGAAAGGTAAGAACTAATGTTCATAATACATATCATTTAAGCTTAGAGTTTACGACCGTTTTATGAAATTGTATATTTTTTATTACGGAACTCCCACATCGGTGACATCCGGATAATGCTGGTGGAGAATAAAAATCCCAACAAAACTCTCAGAACAGCACACGCAAAACTAGAAAGTAGTATTATAACTGGGTTAGCCAACCAGGAAGGGTGCTAAACCGAGAGGCGTAGTTGAAGGTTAGCCAATCATCCGATTGATGCCCTAGCAAGAGCGAGCACCTTTGAAAAATCAGTTAGGCAATCCACTCCACTTCTACCCTAAAGCTTGTGGTGAGCGTTGTTCATCCATTAGAATATGAATAGTAAATATGTAGCAAACCCTCGCATTGATTTGATGCATTATTTCGTCTGCTGGTTCCGTCGGTTTTAAGAAATAGTAGCACCATATGGCATTGACGGTGGTTGATGATAACGCGTCGAAAGTCTATACATGAGCGTGCCACATTGATAGGAGAATGACCAAACCACACGGAGGATACAATATTTTTACCAATCATCGGCCACAATCATTAGGAAGCAAGTCGAAAATATCAAAAAGGACGAGCGACAAGCACTACGGTGTAGCGGGAAACGGAGGCGGTTATTAGTCAGTATGTTCAAATTTGCATTAGTGATAGTATTATACGATATTATATATATACATACATATATTAAATCTCGCGTACTAAAGACAGCCTACACGTTTCATTGGTTAAGCTCAACGAACGTAAAATTTAATGCGACGTGAATCCCCACTGCGCCACTTACTTGTTGCTGAGGCCTGAGGCCTGCTTCGAAGTATACTGCACAATAAGAGTAGCTTATTTCTACCATTACTCTATAAGCACGTTGCTGATTTGGTTTTTGATAGTGGTTCATATGGGCGACCTAGACTATTTCAACACCTTCATGATATTTCTGTTTCCATTTGTTCCTTACCTAGAAAAAAAATGAACACCACCCACTCTATACCACAATGCTAATGCTTTCACGTTAATCTTCCAAACGAAACTCCCTCCCCCCCACTTTACAATCGCTATTTACGTAGTTGTGTTTGAAATTAGACTCCGAGTAAACGTCTCGTCACTAAGTAGTAGGCCTAATGACATATGGATAAGTCGGAAACATCCCCGAACCGGTGGCGCTGTACGATATTCAGCAGCAGCGAAAGATGGATTCCGGAATGGAACGTCGGAAGGAAACGTGTCCTTCCGTGTTAAGATACGAAACACAATCACACTCTTCGTATAGTCTACCCGCCAGTCCCCCCCAATCAGAGAAGTAGCAAGTAATCAACTCACTAGCGATAAAAACGGTGCAGAAAGAGGCTAACCTTTAATAAAGTAATCTCTTCTAAATGCAGCCTATATTTGTACCGGGAGCCGTTTTAGCTGAATAATGTTTAGATCCTTACCAGTTAAGCTTCAACTAGCGGTATATGATGTAGCGTAGAGTGCAGAGTGTAGGGTGAATGATTGGAATGGATCTTCACTCAAAACTCAAAAAGACAAACAAACCAACTACTAACTAATTATTGCATTCCACAGAGCAAAGGCTGCGCTAAAGGTGGCTGTGGCCTTCCAGTGAGGCTATGTGCACAATGCAACACAAGAGAATAGTACGGGCTACGATTTTTCCAAATCAAATAGTGACACAACCAATGCAGGCACTCCGGCAAACCGTGATCGAGGCACCAAGGGCCGGCACAATGTAAAGCACCTATATAACAGAATAGAGGGCAAATCTACCACACACTACCAGTTACTCTCTCCAACCACACGTTGTTGCATTGCTTTATATACTCAAATGTACTTATTACTCCTTCCTTTACGTTTCGATTTGTTCCAATTGTACACGATCGTGAGCGAGCAGTAGCGTCACAAGTAAACGAGAGTAATCCTGCAACGAATTCAACATACATGTTCTGCATACATAGGATCGCTTTAATACTACGGGCAAAGTTAAAAAGAAAGCCCCGAAACCAGAAACTAACTACTTATATTGAGTTACAAAACCTTTGGAATCGGTTGGTCCTCACAGCATCTAAATTAAAGTAACATACGCCTCACCACGTGCCACCGGGATTTAAAATGGTACCGATTTGCGTTCTCTTACTCGAATTGCCTCTGCAAGCAAGCATGGAGCAACTGAAACCGAAGTCATTAATATTGAAAAAAAACGCGGGACAGCAATTTGTTTGATGGGTAGTTTAAATAATCAGTACTAGAGCAAGTAGACATTGGCCAATTATAAAACGTTAAAGTGTGCAATCAGCAAAGAGCAGCATTAAACAAAACAACAGATGTATCAAGTTGTAGGCTCCAATCATGCGAAAGGACGGACGATCGACCGGAAGGACGGTGAAATGCTAAACACAAAAAAAAAAAACAATAAAAACTCAACTCGCTCATGAGAATATATCCTTAGCAGATTGCGGTAGCGCACCGGGCACCGGCTGAGTATGGGTGACCCCCGAAAAGACAAAAAGATGAAACGTCACTATAGCATATATTTAAATTTATTAATTCATTAATTGAATCCTTCTAAGAATATTACTAATGGAAAGAAATTCGAACGACAGCAAAAACAACAGAAAAAATGCCCTTGTACTACACACACAACGATAAGGGCCAAGATGTCTGGAAAACAAGCAAAAAAGACGCAAAGAATTCGCATGGAAAAGCAAGCGCAAACACACATGAGAATAAGGATAATAAAAGCAACAAAAAATGAGGAAAATATATGAGATATATAATGCTTTGTTAAATGTAAATGTTGTGTATAGGAAATAAAAAGTACACAATTTTAAACACTTTCTTCGCTGTCTTTTACTCTTCGTTTGATGGTTGCATTCAGCCTAGGAGGGCGAATTTGAAACAATCTTGCGATTATCGGTAGTTAAGTAACTAATTGAGAAGAGATGAAAATACTACCCAACCGGTAACGACTAACCGGTATTTCAAACCTCAACCGGTTATGGTATTTTGTGTCGGAGTTATGTGCTGTCAAATTACAAAGATTCCGACAAATTTTCCGACAATAAATTTCAATGTACCCGGCATGCATTGAAATACGCAGTTTAATGAGCTTAAAATGTTGTAAACTATTCATTTCTTACGAATACAGAATCATACATACTCTTGAACCAAAGATTTACTATTATAAAAGTCGATTTCAAATAGATTTAAAGGGATCCGATTCCAAATGCCACCCAATGATAACCTTGATTGAACTCGTTAACCCTTCTTTGTAAACATTACTTTGTTTACATCGCGCCGTGGTCGGGACGCAGTGACCGGAAAAAATAAACAAATTTCCGCATTTTTCTCCAGCTCTCTGTTACTATTCTTGCAAATAATGGACGTAGGAGAGTTGTTGTCGTTTAAGGTAAGAAACCGGCCCAACCTAACTAAAAGATCTTGCTGTGCGCAAAAACTCTTACGTCGAATACTTGTGTTTCAGCCCGAGCAAACCCCGAAGCGTCCGTCCGATTTCGAACGCGAGGACAACCAAAACGACGACGACGATGAACACTCCCCGGAACCGGCGGCGGCTCGCAGTCAACCACCGAAAAAGGTGAATCGCACCGAACAGACCGCAACGGCACGGGGAAACCCGGTACTGCCTGCCAAGGAGCCACAAATCAGCGAAGAGGAGCGGTTAAACATTCTGAAGTTTGTTGAAACGGAAGAACCGGACGGTGAGGTGCTTGACGAGAGCGGCCTGAAGAAGATGCTGCTGCTGTTCGAAAAGCGGGTGCTCAAAAACCAAGAAATGCGTATCAAATTTCCGGACAATGCGGAAAAGTTTATGGAAAGTGAGATCGAACTGAACGACGCCATACAGGAGCTGCACGCGGTGGCCACGGTGCCAGACCTGTATCCACTGCTGGTCGAGCTGAACGGTGTGGCCAGCTTGCTGGATCTGCTGTCGCATCAAAACTCGGACATAAGCGTAGCCGTGGTAAATTTGCTACAGGAACTAACCGATGTGGACATTCTGCACGAGAGTCTGGACGGAACGGAAACGCTGATAGAAGCGCTCCGCAATCAGCAGGCAGCCGGCCTACTGGTACAGAACCTGGAGCGCTTGGACGAGTCGGTTAAGGAAGAGGCGGACGGTGTCCACAATACGTTGGCAATCTTTGAGAATCTTATCGAGGTAAAGTCCGACATCGCAAAGGAGGTTGCCGAACAGGGCCTGCTACAATGGATCATGAAACGTCTGCGGGCCAAAATACCGTTCGACGCGAACAAGCTGTATTGTAGCGAGATCCTATCGATATTGGTCCAGGATACGAACGAAAATCGCATTACGCTGGGCAATATTGATGGTATCGATGTGCTGCTTCAGCAGCTAGCCGCCTACAAACGACACGATCCAAACTCGGCTGAAGAGCAAGAGTTCATGGAGAACCTGTTCAACAGCCTGTGTTCGGCACTGATGGCCAAAGAGAATCGTGAAAAGTTTCTCAAAGGGGAAGGGTTACAGCTGATGAATTTGATGCTACGCGAGAAAAAGCTCTCGCGCAATGGTTCGCTCAAGGTGCTCGATCACGCAATGGCCGGACCGGACGGGCGGGACAATTGTAACAAGTTCGTCGACATTCTCGGACTGCGGACCATCTTTCCACTGTTCATGAAAACGCCGAAGCGTAGCAAGAAGCGACTGCTCAGCACGGACGAGCACGAGGAACACATCGTTTCGATCATTGCGAGCATGCTGCGCAACTGCAAAGGATCCCAGCGCCAACGGTTGCTGTCGAAATTCACCGAAAATGATTTCGAAAAGGTGGAACGACTGATGGAACTGCACCGGAAGTATTTGGATAAGGTGGAAGCGATGGATCGGGAAATTGATCAGGAAATGGTAAGTGGAGATTGGTTCTGCCAACTAACCGTAGCATACCTGTGTTATATAACGCGAATATTCCACTATGCAGCGTGTCGACGATGAAGATGAGCAGGATGACGATATGGTGTACGTGAAACGACTGTCCGGAGGGCTCTTTACGCTGCAGCTGGTCGATTACGTAATACTGGAAATAAGCTGCACCGATGTGGTGAAGCAGCGTGTACTGAAGATCCTGAACCTTCACAACGGCTCGATGAAGATGATACGGAACGTAATGCGCGAGTATGCTGGGAATTTGGGCGATGCCAGCGATAGCGATTGGCGTGAACAGGAGCAAGCCCACATACTGCAGCTAATCGATCGTTTCTAGGGCGAACAATTGCGAGTTCAACAATCTAGTGTGCATAGAGGTGAAACGGATTTCACGAATTTCACAATTTTCACGTAATATCCAATAAAGCACACACTCACACACACCTTAAAGTTTATGGAGAAGTTCAAGCACTGGGAAGTTTTTTTTTCTCAATTTACTGTTCATCAGGAGAAATTTATTCCGATCTCAACTGAACCTTTCGCGGCAAACGACACACTGAAACTCCATGCTCGCTGCAGAAGACTCCCCTTTTATACCTCCGAGATCGAACCGCAAGGCAATGGTTCCTTTGGCTTAACTTCGGCTCACCGCCAATGGCTGCTGTGATGATTTCGTCAGGCTTAAATTAAAAGCCCCAGTTGCAGCCATCCCTTTACAAATTTAAAAATTTAATATCGTCCATCCCACAGATAACACTGACACGGTTCACAATTATACGCATCTTTATTAGATTTAATTCGGTTAGTGTGTGTATTGTTTTTTTTTGCTGGTAGTGAACGAATAAATGATGTACTCCAGCGTCGTTTCTAGCTGCTGCTATACAAGAATATGATCATACTTTACCAACCAAGCTTTGCCTCACGTTCGATGTTCCTCTTCCTAGTTCTGTCTTTTCTATGTAAGTATTGTTTTTTTTTCATAAATTCTTATGTTTAATCATCCATATGCGCACATCTTTTCTGTCTATTGGTTCGATCTGTTCCTAACCACCATCAACACAGGGGTTTTGGTATTGGAAGAAATCATTAAAATACCGCAACCGCCGTGTGGTAGGACACACTGGGTTCTGAGTTTGCATTATAATAGACACAATCTTCTCTGCGAATGTGTTGCCTGCCGCGTTATTACACTTGTTCAGCCATTAATGTGCCTACACCAAAAAAGTATTCACACCAGCCGGTAGTAGCTGGTGTGTGTGACTGGTTAATATATGTGTAATATTTTTTCTGTGTTTCCTTTTTACGTTCTTTTATTCCCTGTACTATAGCACCCAAACGGGAGAGCAAAACAGCGCACTATGGTCGAGAGCCAACGCTGCGCTGTCCGAGAGATAGGTGACACACAAAACAGGGATTGTTAAGCATTCTTAATATGGTGATTTACAGCACATGATTACGAGTAGTAGCTCGCTCCGATTAACAGTTGCCTATCACACACACGCACACACACATCTACCGTACAATAATGTTTATGCATTTATGCTTGTTGGGTGGGACCGTGCGATATCCAGTAATGCGATTATCCACACCAAAAGAAGCGCACGCAGGTTGGCTACTAATATCGGGCATTTACAAAAGTATACGAACAGGAACGAGTGCGCTAGTAATAATGGTGGATATGCCAAGAAAACGACTGTCCAGTACAAGCAAGGAAGAGCGAAGAGATAGCAAGAGAGAGAGAGAGAGAGAGAAAGAGAGATAGTGATGAAAAATCAAACACGGAACAGAACAGAAACGTAAACCACCAGACCACCAACCAACTGTGTCCCGTCTTTACTGCTGGTAGTGTTTCGAGAAGTGAGCTATAATGGCCCTGCGAATGATGATACTGGCACAAAAAAAAAACAACATGGTGGGCTGCTACTACTACACGAGCAAAAGTACACAGAGCAGCTAGGCGCTTAATGTAAGGTCGGATGTAAAGACGGAAACGGAAAACCAAATGCTTCAAACACCTATTTTTGATTAATTAATAGTAGCAGTGATGGGTAGTAGTAGTAGTAGTAAGTAGTAGCGCAATGCATAAAATGATGGTAGGATAATACAGTAAGTTGAAGAGAAAAAATTACAAAGGGACATTCGCTTTGGAAGGGGAAGTATTGCGGCGTTACAGCGTGCTCATTAAAGGGCTGCCCATTTTAGCCGAAGCCACCAACCGGAGGACAGCTGAACCATAAACAACCAGTGTTATAACAGTGAAACAATGTAAAATACCTAGAAACTATGATGTTGACTTCATTCAATGAAAGACAGAACCATTCAGGGAACAACTAGGAAGAGGCGAGCTGAGTTTTGCTGGGAGAAGAGAATTATAATGTGCTTTCCCCCTTGAAGTTAAGGGCGCGTTCCGCGAATTCTAACAAGCAAAACGTAAAACATTCGTTCTCTCAACGCATTATTGCTTTACGTAAATTCAGACATACACACGCACACACACATACTTATCATTCTCATATAATGTACTTGAATAGCAAAACAACGAACGATTGAAATACATGAAAGTAAAGTAAGAAATTAAACCAAACCGGTATAGGGAAACTAGAAGAAACCGCTAGGTTTCAACTTAATAGAAAAGTGTTTATAACTGGTTGCAATTACATTTGACTTTTTTTATTGTAAAATTTATTTGAAGGTGAATAGTTTTTTTACGGAATGGTTTAAAGATAATGATATTCTGTTCAAACGATTGCCAAAAAAAGATAGTTTCCCGAAAATTTTTTACGCTATCCCAGTTATTTTGTTCTCGTCCAGAGATTGTTGTTTTGAAAACTAAGGAGCAAATTTTGATTGAAATATTTTTAATTTCCTTCCATTTTTTGAATCTTGAAAACCCCTAAGCAGGATTTTTTTTGCCTGCAACAGCAAAAATTTCAATAAAACATATTAAAAGCGTATTTTAAAATATTCATAGAATTCATAAAAGGACGCGTATACTTGATAATTCACAAAATTTTCAAAAATATTAATATGATGTAAAAACAAAATATCTGGAAAGCCCGTTAAATACCCCGGAAAACCCTGCGAGAACTAAAGCATGTTTAACTCTACCCGGAAAATTATGAGAAAAAAAAGGGATGCATTGTTTATAAATCCTTATCGATGACGATTTTCATTGATATTAAAGTGCTGAGCGATATGTTACTGTTCCTAATATACCATGGCTGTAAAATGAAATTTCAGAAAAAAAAGTTCCCTTAGTGAAAGAAGTTTAAAGAAGCAATAGAAAGGAAAAGGGAAACACCCCATTACACACATCAGTAAAATGTAAAATAAAGCAAAACACACTAAATAGAAGTAGAAGAAAATAACCCAATAAACAATACAACTAAAAATGTTAGCTAGAGGGAATAATTGAAGCTGTGTTTTGGTATTAAAACAAGGAACAAAGTAAGGAAAAAACCGGTGAAAAAAAGTAAATATAGAATAGCACTAAACGCGCGAAAAGATATAATTGTAAAATGGTGAATGCGAAGAAAAAAACACAACAGCAACGGCAAGCCCAACAATCAATCCATGAAACGTTCAAACAACGGAACAAGAATAAAACAATACAAGACAAATACTAGTTTCATACTTTTTTTTTTTGATATTAATGTTCTTGTTTTTTTTCTTCAAAGGTTTGTGTTTTTTTTTGCTCTTTTTGAGTTTTTGTTTCCCTTTTTTTCATGTTACTTTCCCGTTTTATCTTTTCATTTGGTTTTTGAATTTAAAATACAATACAATTACGTGGCCACATTCAAAATTGTACAATGTATAAAAAGGCACACCCAAAATATATATATGTATGTAGTATATATATATGTATATATTACAGTGTCTCACTACTGCTAAAAGAGGAGTGGGGCATATTAGGTTGCATCCGTCCGCTGTGAGTGACTTTCCTATTTTTTTTTTTTACTGTAGTGTTTGCTGATTTTTGTTATTTTTTGCTTAATTTCTTCTCACATTATTTTGTAGCTATTTCTAGACTGGTCTTATGCGTGTCAAAATTCTTTTGTTCTATATGTAGCACTAAATTAAGCGTGGGGCGGTTTTTGCTTATTGTTAGCAGTTTTGTGTTAAACCTGCGCGTGTTACGTTCACGTATTGCTTTGTAACTTTTGTAAGCTGCCGGCGGTCGAAATGTAGCGGCTGTCCGACTATTGCACAAACGAAGCTATTTACATCGAATCCGAAGACTTTGGCGATCTATCGCTCCAAACAGTAATTGGAGAAGTAGTTACAATTGTGAAATTACACACTTAGAATTGGCAAAGAATGAAGCAAGCGAGGAAATAAAAAGAACAAAAAGCGAGCTTTTGTTCACTGATCTGATTATCTTGCAGTTTATATGCCAGACAACTTCACATTGATAAATAATATTTTTTTGTGGATGAGTTATTGAGCTAATACACAAATTTCTAATGTTTTCCCTTTTTCATTTTCTCTTCTTACACACACACACATAGGTATAAAACTACAGGTTAAAATATTTTAACAGTGGTTAGAAACATATGCAGTATAAGAATGTTCGGACGCAAACAGTGAGAGTTAGTGTGTGTGTCTAAAACAAGTAAAGTACTAAGGTGTGTAGTGTGTTTATGTGTGTGGTAAAGCAGTCAAATTATGTTGAAGGCAATTTACCTATAAAAAAAAAAACAATTTAAGCATTCAAGTAATAGTAGTGATAGCAGTAGTGGTAGCAGTAGTAGTACTGGTGCATCAGATACAATAGCTTGGCAAGTCGTGTAGTGTACATATTGAACACAAACTATACATTTAGACAGCTTTTGCATGCACGGGTTGTATGAAGTACTAGCACGATAGCGCACAATATCGGTTAGCCGCTAGCCAGTAAGAGAGTGAGAAGGAGAGAGAGAGAGAGCGAGAGAGATTTACATTGGTGGTTTATTTAGTTTTATTGTTTTGTTAGCAACACACTTTCTCTTGTGGACATCTTGTAGTATTATACTAATCTATATGTTAATGGTTTGTTTGTTTTTTTCGTCTTGTGGTTGTTTCTTCTTCCTTCTTTTCTTCTTCTTCTTCGTTCCATATATATATATTGTTTACTTTTCTTCATTAAAGTTTATCACATCTAGCAGCAGCGAAAATGCATTTTAATTTTTTGTTCTTGTTGTGTGTGTGTTTGTTTTTGCTTCTCTTTCACTTTTCTTTACACTGATCATTCCCCTAGTGCAGTGTTTTTCGGGGGAATCGGTTTAGTTTACTGTTTTTCAAAATTTCCTGTAACCGATTTTCTTTTCGGCTTTTGTCGTCTGTTGCAGCGCGTTGATGTATTCATGAATTTGTTTTCTTCACTAATAAATATTGAACATCGTTAAAATGTAAAAGGGAAGATACAAGATATTTTGGGGAGCGCGTTCGAGGATGCCGGTTTCGTTTCTGCCTTGCTGCGTTCCTATTTAAACCTTTACTGCAACAATAAAGGCCTCCTCCTTTGACGACTACTAAACAGGGCGGATGTACTTTTGTTCTGTTTTTTTTTTTCTTGTAATTTATATATATAAACACGCTTACTGCCTTTTTTTCGTTTCGTTCGCTCAATTACTCAACATGGAAACCACTAAAAAGGTCGTCACTCTACATATACACACACACACACACACGGACAAACACACACTACAGCAAGATTGCAGACACACATACACAAGTTTTCGCCTCTCTCCCTCTCTCTCTCTCTCTCTCTCTCTCTCTCTCTCTCTCTCTCTCTATTTTCTCGTTTGTTTCTTCTGTCCTTTCAATGTACGATGTGTGCGTCAATTTAAAAAGGGATATGGCGCGCTCGCCACTGCAGTTTGTTCCTTTATTTGGTGTAATTAAATTTCACATGCATTTCATCATTCGCTATTTGGCTTCAAAGGGTTAGTGTGAACAATACTGTGGAATGTTTCTGCTGCGCTGCCGGACAAAAACAACGAATCGGAGATGATATACGGGTTACTCGTACTCGTTTGCGCCGTCCGTTCTTCTGCTTTCTTTTTTTTTTTTGTTGTTGCTTGCTTTATATTATAATGTATATTTATATGTATCGTTTTTTGTTTGTTTGTTGTTCTTCTTCATCATATGTATATATATAAAGATCAGTCCAGAATGTAGGAGGGGCACACAATAATGCTTTGCTGTTACCTTGTTTTACTTAAACTTTTTTTTGTTTTGTTTTGTTTTACTTTGTTAATAACTTGCTTCTTCATTCATCCCTTATTCATGCATTCACACAGCATAACGTAACGAACGTAAAACTCGCCAGATAAGCGACCGTTAGCGTACGCAATCACAGACACACGCGCCCCATTCATTCCACGTTACGACGTCATGACGCAGCATTCGGGCAGTTCTGGTGTGGTACAGGCGGATAGTACAACATGCAGTGCGCGGGCAGCGAGTGATGTGGGTTTCCGGTTTCGAATGAGAAGAATTTTAACCGTGAGTGCATCTTACACTAGAGCGCGTAGAATTTGTGCTTATCGAAAGTTTGGTAAGAAGATTTCAATATTTGGCCGAAAACAAAATCAAACTGCCTTACCGAAGCGCTTTTTTTGCTGCTTTAGTTAGGACTAATAGCAGGGCGAGTAATTGAAAGATGGCAAAGCAAACTACCCGAAACTGATACAGTTGTACCGAAAACCATCATCACAAGCGCATTATCATAAGCGTGATTCACGTTATATCTAAATCCATTGATCCCGTTTTTAAAATGTACTTGTCTTCTTATTGATAATTGTTATAAGATATCATTAGCTTCCTGCAAATTGCGGCCCGCCAGACAGCGCTGTCCTATGCCCGCCGTTTATATTTATTGTATTCGAGCTCGTATAGCTCTTTCCTTCCAAACAATGACCCTCCCCATTACGATGACGGATTCTATTACCTCTTTTTTGTGTTCTTTCGACATAATTTTTTCCTCACCACACACATACGCACACACTCACACAAATTACATACAAACCGGTCCGATTTATCGTCCCTCACTAAGCTAATATTGTACCAAAATCACATTCAATAGGTTTAGCGTGTGTTTTTTGCGTTTGTTCGTTTTGCATTCTCGTTAGGAACAGCACAACAAGGAAACAACTAAAGTGTCTACCGTATAGCGAATAATGAGCGAGGAAGGACGATTGGGACAGTTGGGGTTTTGTTTGATTCGGTAATGTTATTGGGATCTCTTTTTTTCCACACAACGCATGACACAAAATATTCTATCATCAAATGTTGGATATTCGATTCTTCGTTTCTGTTCACTACAACAAGCCGCTAGTGGCTAATTTAAAACAAACTTTACGGAAACCAATAGCTGCACGAAATCTAACTAATAAGCGCGAAACCAATCTGTTGTCTGCGGCCGTCCCGGCACAGCACAACTATTCCGATTCTATATTCTACGATAAAGCTGTATGGCAATTTAAAACGTGTTTAGTGCAGGTAGATCTAAGCAAAATCTGATCATTGTTGACAGGGGATTTCCACACTAACACACACGCATTCGAGATCATGAAGCGGTCCGCAAAATATTGTATCTGTCAGGATATGCCTCACTAGCAATATTGCTTTGAAAAATGATTGTTACATAGCTTCGGAGTGAATTTAATACATCTAGCGCAATCACACCCAACTAAACTAGCTAAACGATGAAATTCCCGGAACCGAAACGTATCCCTAATATATAAGACGTACGTAAAAAAAACGGGGCGAATTATTATAACGTAATTTAAAAAATTGCATTAACTACATAGAATTGCGAAAACAAGAAACAGGAAAAGAAAGAAAGTAACACTATAAAGAATAAAACATATAGGGTGGAGAATAGTTATTGTAACTCATTTAAAAACAAACGCCTTAACCGCTCAAGCCTTAACTGTAACAAATGGAATGATTTTTAAAGGTTCAGTTCTTTCCTAATATAAGCGTGTGCACCCCCGAGCGTTAAAATGAAAGCAGTATAAGCATATCCTTACTACACACACACACATACACGTTCCCTATACGTTCCTCTTCTCCGTAACGATGTGCATGATAATAACGATAAGAAAGCGCACACGTGGGACAACTACCGTAGTAACCGAAAACCGCCGATAACCAAATGAAAAACTAAAAGGCTTGCCGTTTACTACTACTAATTCGTTTCTCATAAGCAAAATCGTAACATTTGGTAGTGATTACAACAGCAGGAGCTCGTTCATGCTAAAAATATTATTGCAAAAAAAACCGTTAAATGCTACCGATGCACAAAACACATACAAAACCAATCTTAAGGTAACTCTCTCTCTCTCCCTCTCTCTCTCTCTGTTTGAAATTTATCTGTATGAGATTTGTTAGTTTTTTTTGTTGTTTTTTGTTCTCGCTGCTAAACTTGCGCCTCACGGACATACATGTTGTGATTACATGGAATCGTGTGACTATTATGGCATTAGTTTGGTCCTACGTATGTGTAACAATCAATTAGATACCGTATCCTATTGGGGGGAGAGCTCGTGCGGGACAAGTGGATGCTTCGTTGATCGTTCAGTGCTATTTCGATAAGTAGTAACGCTCTCTGATTATAAAACCACAACCATGCAAAATGCAGCTACATCAATCGTAGAACGGTATAACGGAAACCGATGTACAAGCCGCGCTCACGCATGGCACAAAAAAAACACTTATCTGCTCAATGCATCCAACACAACTCAGAATTTTGGGTCAGAAAATAAAAATTGTACAGAAAACTAAATGAATAGTACAGGGTACTTCAGTTGATATTGTAAAAGGCATCGATCTTTTTCGAAAGCTCTTAACATGAATTGGTAAGCAAAGCTTGTTGACTTGGGAACGGCTTTAGATGGCCGGGGGAATCAATTACCATTTATTGTAAAGTTACCAGATGATATTGTAATCAAAGCAGATGATATTGTACACGACCCGTCAGCGCCCGTGTAAGTGCGTAACTTGCAGGTATAAACAATAGTCTTGTTTACCATATTTCATGTACAGAGTTTACAAAAAGGATCGATACCTTTACATTACATTATCAACAGGAAAACCCTGTAAATCAAAAAGTAAATTAAAAATTATATTTGAGATACACGGAAGGGTTTATAGTAAAAAAAAACCTATTTTAAAATCGATATTCTGTAGCAATCTAAAAACAAGGCGGTTGTATAATGTTAAAACATTTTGGTAGCTCTCGTGCTCTGTCTATCGTGTTTTATACCACTGCTGCGTGTTACACCATCATGTACATATATAGATATATCACCAAGCGCTCTATTATTGGAATAAAAATGTGTCTCTCTGTATGTGTGTGTGTTATAGTTCAATTTGTTGGCTCGTTTGTCTTGTTTAATTACGTGTTTCCTCTATATATCTATATATGCTTTAATTGCGCTATACATAGTTAGCAGTAATTAGTTCGCCTTCCCTACTTTCGCTACTTATATTTATGGCCTATGAAAACATGGTTTGTATACGTTGACTGAGCTGGTTGCTGTGTTTGTTGTTTTCGAATTATTGCTCTTGGGTGGTTTTGCGAAATGGCGCTTGCATTATCATTTCGTGTTCTATCGTTATGGTTTTAGCTTGTTAATTATCTTTGTGATAAACATTTCTCGCAGTTTTACTGTTGCATTATATTTTATTAAATGTATATAGTTTCCGCTAGCCAAAAAAAAATCAAAAAAGCATTACAAAACCGTTCCCAGTAGTGAACTCCGTTTCTAATAAAAATAAGAAACATTATATAAACGAAATATAAACTAGAAAGCAGCCTAACGTAAATTCAAATATCGGCTTTTTCCTCATAACTTTTTGTTAAAATTTACACCTCTTTGTAGCGGATATATCGATTGTTCTTTTTTTTTTATGAGTAACTAACTAATACACGGTTGCGAGTGCTAGCTCGCCCCACGCGCTCTTGCTCGTTGCTTGGGGCGGAAGGGGATCAATTTTGCGTAAAGGAAACGTATACAATTAAAGCGTAAAACAGCATACAAATGCCCTGGCGTCCAACGGTTTGTTTGAGCCGTGCGATAGGGTGGACAGAAAAGAACTAGCTTTGGTCATACACGAATAACACGCGATTAATCTGATCACGAGATGAGTGCTGAATGTTTTACTGAGTCTCTCTCTCTGATTGAAGAACAATGTAAACCGCATCTCGGATTTTTGCAACATACCAGAGAACGCTCATTACTGCTCCTCGCTGCTTTCGAAGTACTCCGATGCGTTGCCACGGCAAATTGGGCACGTGCGGTTGGACTGTAAAAGGGCGGGTTATTGCGAAAAGGAAACACTTAGTACATTTGATCGCGCTTTTCAAGATTCCTACGATCTAGCAGTACCGTACGTGAGCATTACCACACTTCAAGTATACTTACCCGTAGCCACTTATCAACGCATTTGGCATGGAACTCGTGCGAACACGGCAAAACTCGCAGAATCTGACGGGCCTCAAAGTCACACATACACACCACACACGATGTTTGATCACCTAAAACACGATCGTAAGGGAACTCATGAGCAATGTGCAGCCATAAACCAGTCATCACTGTCAGCCTTACCGGTGTGAGTTTCCGCGTTAAACTTGTAGCTCGGCAGCTGATCAATTTCGGGCCGGGCGAGACCGCGCGGTTTTGCCTCCCCGAGACGCTCGGCCAAGCTGAGCAGTGCCTCGTAATTTTCCGTCTCGTTCGAATCGGGCGAGTTGAGATCCGGCGGACCGTACGTGGACAGCGGGAACATGGCTCTGAAAGGACATCGGACGGGTCTGGGTTGGTGTTAGCATTCGCGAACTGTCCGTGTGCGCACCAAGCGAGCGCACAGTTGGGGGTTTGAGCTCACACAAGCTCGCCAGTTGTTCAACTTACAGGAAGTTCAGCAGTATGCCGGAGTAGGCGGACGTGGTGGCCGACAGCGTAACGTGGGCCGGTTGCGGATGGCCGAGCGGTTGTGGATGGGCCTGCAGAGCGGCCGGCGGTGGCGGCGGTGGGGCATGTGGCCGATGGTGATGCGTCGGGTGATGGTGACCCGGATGGTGGTGCTGGTGATGGGCCGGCGGTGGTGGTGGTGGCGGCGGCGGCGGTGGACCGGGCCAGTGGAAGCGGGCAAAGTTGCGCCGCGGTGCCGTGATCGCCCGGCGAACCGTCCGGTGCAGTATCTCATAGTTGCGACCCTGCGGGACGTTCGCGATCAGTGGGATCAGTGTTCCGGCGGGTGTGACGCCCGTACGGGGCACCTCACTACCCACGGCACTTACCTCGGTAGAGATGTAGATCGGTTGGGCCGCCGCGGTCAGCTGCGTCATCTGCGGTGACGCACCGTGCAGATGGTGCGCGTGCGTGGTTAGCGGTGACAGGTGCAGCGGTGATGCACCGGCATGCTCCAACCCGTCCAGCGAAATACCATCGGTACGCTGCAGAATTTTGCCAGAGAGCGGATTAGAGGATCGTCTGAATGAAATGTCTTCGTTATGGGCCTACCTGTTGCGCCAGATGTGGATGCTGATAATGCGCTTGATGCGGTGGCGGATGTGGAACGGCTAATGCCGGTCCTGCGGAAGATGCAAAGCTGCCAAAGTGACCTCCGATGCCACACGTTTGCGCAAACGGCTGCGAGTACACTCCATGGACCTGCAAGACACATTCCATCTTTAATCTTCCGATCCTGCAGGTTAGAGATAGCGCTTAGGTTACACTATTTACCTGGCAAGGTGGCAAATGTGGTGCAGCTGGATGGCCGGAACAGATTGAGATGTGCGGGCCCGCCGAGTACGTCCACAGCTGCTCGTGGTGATGGCCAAGCGGTAGACTGACCGGTACCTGATTGATGTCGACCATCAGTGAAGAGGCCGGATGCTGGTGCTGAGCCTGTGCCGCCGGAGCCTGTTGGAATACCTGCGTCAGCGATTCCCAGGGACGTTGCTGCTGCTGTGGCTGCTGCTGTTGTTGCTGCTGCTGGGGCTGCTGTTGCTGCTGCTGTTGCTGCTCGCGGTGAAAGCGTGGCCGGCGAATTGGTGGACTGCCTTGTGGATGGTGAACGTGGGATTGGAGCTGAGATATGATGGCAGCCGCCAGATTACCGCCCGAGCTCGGATGCAAATGAGATCCGGCACCACCGTTCGAGTGGTGATGTGACTGTTGCTGCTGTTGTTGCTGCTGGGAGTGGTGGTGATGATGGTGTAGCTGATGATGATGATGCTGCTGCTGCTGAGGATGGTCCCGATGGAGTAGCTGTGGCTGTTGCTGCTGCTGCTGCTGCTGCTGCTGCATACTCTGCGACGATTGGGGCTGCTGTTGTTGCAGCGACAAGTTGTGATGTCCGTTCATCGCATGGTTCCCCAATCCACCATTGCCACCACCGCCGTTCGCACTACCACCGCTCGTCCCCATCAAAGACATCATGCCGCCACCGCCGCCACCGCCATTGCGCGGTGAGCGCCGATGCTCCCAGATGGCTGCGGGTGGTGACTGGCTCGGCAGTCGGGACGAAACGCGGCGCCTCTTGCGCGACGGGCTGTCCGATTTGATCCCACCGTTACCGCCGATCCCATCCACCGGACAGTACGGAGGCGAGGACGATTGATTGGGACCACCACCACCTCCTCCTCCTCCTCCTCCTGCCGGACCGGAACCATTGCCACCCGGACCGGAGTGATAGTGTGGACTGAAGCGCTCCCGAGCACCGCCATTATTATCGCGGCTGTTTCGCATCGAGTCCATCGACAGCACGGAACGCGCATCTCCGCCACCGTGCAGGTCCGATCCGCGCGTTGAATTCGACGGTCCCTCGAAGTGGTTCTGCGAGTGTGGGAATGGAATCATTAAAAACGGCCACTGCTACGTGTTCATTGCCCGCCAGCAAACTCACCGAATGGCGATCGATCGAGGACGCACTCATCGTGTGCCGGTTGCGATCCTGCATACTATTACCGCCCATATTGATCCGGTGCCGGTCAATGTGGCTCGGGCCGGCTCTAAGAATTTGTTGAGATCTATTATTAATACTACCATCGTCAGCAGCACCGTAAGGCATTAGTAGAGCTGCCGCCGTTTGGCGACCCGCTAAGGGAGGGGAATGCAACTGCACCGGCGGGGACTTGGACGTGTACGTGAAGGATGCTTCTTTGGGACTACTTCCATTATCACTGCAGAGTGAGTGTGTGTTTGTTTGTTTTGTGAGGCGAGGCCAAGGGAATATAGGGAAACGGATGACGTGTACATCCGCGTACACGTGAGAGAGTGTGTGTGTGTGTATGGGGTGGTTAGAGTGGTTGAGCGACCAGGGCGAATGGAAATAGTTTTGCACATTTTGGCATAAACCAACAACGGTATTAGGATTTTTTTAAAGATAACAAAAAAAAAACCAACATGGAATAGTGCAAATAGGGGTTAATGAAGCACGGCAATAACAATTACAAAATCAATATCGTAATATTTTACATAGGGGAAAAGTTACAAAATAAAAGCATTTCATTTTTTTTGCAACCATTTTCAAGTAACAGAACCACAGGCAATACAGGTATCGCATTTTTAAGAGCATAAACGATAGCAAAGTGATACAGTGAAACACGACAAATTCGTACGTTCGGATAGCCACAAATCAGCACCGGAAGTAAAGGGTTTTCCAATCGAACAAAAACCAAAAACAAGGCGACGATTACATGTGAAGGTATACATAGGTCGGTTTTACATTCGGGTAGCAGTTGATGCGTGTTGCGGTTGGAGGATGAAGTAGCGCATAAAGGTAGGATTAGTAGTATAGTAGAAGAAGTAGTAGTAGTAGTACGCAGTTTTGCAGAAGATAATACAGTTGGTGGTAAGGTTGTTGTAATGGTGGTGGTGGTGGTGGTGGTGGTGGTGGCAGGTTGTACATATCAGTTTTTGGATTTGAAGTTTCAGTTTCAGTTCAGTTTGATATATTTGCAATATAAATTTACCACAAAGGACAAAAAGCATGCGGAAGAAAAAATTAAAAACAATTATGTATTAATTAAAATGATATAATTTACAATTACAATTACGGTAAGCTTATGTAAATATTTTATGTGTCAGTGCGTGTTGTGTGTTTGTGTGAGTGTGTTTGTTTTTTTTTATTTCGCATTTTTTCTTGCACTTTTACAAACGAAAAAAAAAACAACCATACACAATACACAATATGCACTGGCTCTCTACGTGGAGAAGAAACTGTTATACCGGGTAGAGGAGAGAAAAAACCACAACGGAAACTCTTTTTGCGAACCCCGCACGGTTTGCGGTAAATTATTAATCAAAAAGCTATTTGTGATATAAAATACATGACATTTGTTTTGCACATGAGCATGGGTGGAAAGTAAAAGGAGGAGGGGGGGACCGAGGCGGTGGTTTATAAGATGCAAATACAACGAGAAATAATAGTAATGTCTTGATCACGATCACGTGAATGTCTATTATTATTACAATTTTTGGTTTAGTGTCCCAGTGCTGCAGACAGATGACCGAGGATAAACTATTTCATGCGACTTTTTAATCGTCCTGCGTTCCAAAGAGGTGAATTAAAAAGGTTTTTTTTTATTGTTCATGTCGCTACAACAATATTGTTTTTTTAATATCCAAAAAAACAAATTTAATTTTTTAATAAAAAAATCTGAATATATATATTTTTACGACGATGACAACGATAACAACGATTCTCTACCTTGAGATTATTTTTGTTTATTATAGCATTACGGCACAATGCCGTGTTTTAGACGTCAAGAATGCTTTTTATATGTTTTATACAAAACGATTGAACACTCTGTTAAGCAATAAAAGTAACATTATAACACCCTAAAAACCAGCAAAAAGGTTGGACTAAAATCGTACCGAAAACCCTGCAAAATGTCTGTTTAAAACAGTTCGCAATCGCAACAATCGCTACAAACAAATATGGGGATGAGCGATAATTCATTCTTTGTTAAACAAGTTAATATATGCACATACACCTCTTAACACAGCTTATCGGGTAAAGAAAACAAAGTGTTGGAGTTTAACAAGCACTCACTTCCAAGCGAAACTATGGCCTAACATGATGGGAGCATGAAACAGTAAACCAAAAATATATTTATAAATATGCTAAATGAAACAAACGAGCACAACAAATACCGATCAGTAGTAGAAGTAGTAGTAGTAGTAGTAGTGATACAAAAGGTGTAAAAAGAAACATGTAAACACATTACTATTGATGCATCTTAAGTTCCGGTAAGAAGGAATCGTCATGTCACAGCTAAAGGCTCTAGCATAATCTGTTTGTGCAACACATAAAAGAGGATTTATATCACAAATGGCACAACTCTTCCCTTCTCTTCTACAACCACAACAATAAAGTCCTGTTTAAACCTTCAAATATAGCAACGTAAGATGTTTGCTGCAGTTTAGAAAACAAGGGCAATGATGAATGGTTACTATAAATCACAAATGGGACTAAAACTAACTAGCATTATTCAATTTCTTTCTCCCTTCTGTGTGAAGTTATTAGTGCAGCCTTTGAATAAAGGAACAAATCACGGAAACAACTGTCGGGATGCAGGTGTTTGAAAGGTATGTTAATCTATATGCAACTCAAAAGCCCACGGTATCGGAACAAACCAGCAACATTAAAATCCTGCCCATACACATAAACGCATCACATACTATACGGGAATACAACGGTACGGTAGTTGTCAAATGCAAAATGAAACGTAGCTAGTAAGGATACTCTCATACCGATGAAAGTGGAAAGTGATGGCTCATTCACTAAAACAGTCACGAACAGAGAAGTGTAAGGCACGTGCTGCTTATATGTACGTTATAAGGATGCTGCTGCTGGACGACGTCTATGTGGCATTTATAGACACGAAATCAATTTAAAAAAATTAAATCAACTTATGACTTTGACTAACAGACACTCCTTGTTTAATTTACTTTGTCTTTTAATTCACATGTAGCGTAAAGATTATATTTCAAATTATACCTAGAAAGCAAATGATTCTAATTTTATTGATTTTTTTGTTCTCATTTAACTTAACTTTTTTAATAAAAAAGACGCGTAAAAAATATAGGCCTTCTTTAAACATTAAACCGATACCAACTTGCAAAACAAAACTGGAGAAAATCCTAATAGAAACCCAAACAGTTTGACACACAAGTGGCATTATGTTAACGTAAAAACCTAACAACCAACCACTGTTAAGACCAGCTTCTATTACGGTAGTTAACAATTACATAAATATGCGTGGCAAATATAACAATAGAAATGGTAGTAGTAACAGTAGTAGTAGTAGCAAACACGGTAATACAAAAAAAAAACTATAATAGCAAGAGTGATAGCAACACTAGCCATTATACAACATTACGCTTGGCATCTTCTAGACAAAGGAAAAACCAAGAGAGATGTAGATCGCGAAGGTGTGTAATTACTTTTTTTTATTTTAGGAACAGGACAGTTGCAGGTGTGAAGAGTTGGTTTTTTGATCAAGCACATTTACCCTTTAGCTAAGAGTCCCTTTCTGATTTTTTTGCTTTGTTTTGCACAACTAGTTTAACAAAGTCGATGCAATTGCGAGCAGTATGTGCAATAGATTCAAATGGCGCAGGTGTGCATATACATCTGCCATAATCATGTCTTGCACACAGCTTTGAATCGATTGCAAATATACTCAGGTGACGGTAGGACAGTAGAATGGTATCAACAAGTCGTCGAAGGTCCGATGGAAAAAATAATGTTAAGAAAGGTGTATGTATGACAAAAGTAACTAGGTGCCTGGAAGGCGAAATTACACATAGAAAACACTTCATGCAATCTACAACTGTTTTAAGCATTATTCAACTCTGTAAAGAACTATTTTAAGATTCGATTGACATTTCAGCAATCTGGCAGTTCTCAAGAACGAAGGCGATACTTTAGATGGATCTGGGAGATTGGTGTATGCTAAGAATATTGCAAGCAAAGTTAACAATGAATTATTTAGATGAAGAAAATTGAGAAAATTGGAAAACCCTGTACTTCATACAGGATTGTCAGGACTCACTATTTTGTTTATTTACTTTATAAAACTATTACTAACGTAAGACAAAGCCAAATAAAAAATAAGGAGAACATTTATTGGGCTTTTGTTCAAACACCAAGTCAATCACGTGTGAGATTATAGCTCGGACCAATTAAAGTGCGATTGATTTCAAATTTGAGATTCAACTAGTTAAGCCAGCACAATTTAGTTACGATTTAGTTGTGTCGCATGAAATGTAGAAGCCTTCCGGAAGCCCCCAATTACTACACAGCTTCCATCCCGTGCCTTATCGGACGATTGGATACCATTCCCTTGATACGCATGCTACCGCCACAGTTGTTATTACCCTCTACCGAGCAACCTTAACCTTTTTACTCTAAGTGTTCTATTGTAGTAGAAAATATTGATCTTGCTTTGCCTATTTACTTCGGCACTAGCGTAAGTGAACGCGCACACACACATTGACCATTTCGAGAATGTGTGTGTGTGTCATGTGAGTGTGTAAAAAGGTTTTTGTTGTTGTTGTTGGTTTGGTGTGTTCAAAGCAATGCAAACCCGCGCAAAAAATGCTAGAGTAGATGTATATGGCCTACTACACTTGTGCGGAAAAGAAAAACTCCCCGGTTGACAAGTATGACTACAACCAAGCGGGATATCGAAGCGCTACCATGGACAACGAGCCAACTTACCCGTAGTTAAAGCTATTCTCCATGTCCTTGTTGTACCAGGACTGGTTATGTCCACCATGGTTCCGGTTCGCGTGGTGCGTATGGTGCGGCGAAAACGGCATCCGGGAACGGTTGCGCGGTACGGCACCGCGCGAGTACGGGCGCCGTGACGCACCGGAATGGTTCGGATTCATCATGGCGCGTCCGAACGGGTTGACGGGCGGCTTGTTTGTTGTCGTCGTTCGGGAAACGATTCAAGATTTTCTTACTCCTCACGGAATGCTCACCAGACAGAAAGACTCACAGTAGACCACCGCAGACAGCGTCACAAACCTTTGGTAAAACCTTTCGTGGTTCTATTTGATCCGAGAACCGACCGAACAGGACCGATCCTGGTGGAATGTACGTGATTACACCTTCTACAACAGCTCAACCACTCTTCTAGCAACTACCACTGCACTTGCTACACCATCTTCGACTGCCGTTGCTAATGAAACGTGCTGCCGGCGGCGGCTACTGCGTTACTGCGATGTTTGTTTACAGTAGCGCCATCCGGCGCAACTGACCGTTTTTCTCTGTTGACTGCTTTCCAGTAATATTTATGCACTGTTGACTATATCATTCATTCACGATACACACACACTTTGCTGAAGCGCAAAAAACAGGACACAAACCTTCTACGGAGTCACCAACAACGAAATTGTACAATAAATTCTCCTCCTTGAACAATCACTAGCGCACACAAACACGGACGTGAGATGATTTGCTGCCCCGTTTGCTACACTTGGCAATACACGGTGTTTTCTGAAAACGACACACGCTACTGGTAAAAAGATATAAGAAAATTATTAAGCTGCAACACAACACCACGGTTCACGATCATAAACAGTATGCAAAAATATGGTTCCCAGATGGCGGCTATCATCCACGGCGGCGTAATGTCATGATGTGTAAACAATAATAACTCGCACTACTACCACTACTGTCACAATCGTTATCTTGAACGCGCTCGCCCCCCAAAAGGACATTCAGTCCTAGTTTCTTCGCAAACGAATTCGTACACGCACTCACACCGACATCGGTCTCTCTCGCTCTCTTTTTGTCGAGCACACTACATCACACCAACACAGCACGCTTTTAGGCTGAACGAACAAATGTATCGTGGCGAGAGCTTTCTGATGATGATTTTCGTTACAGTTGGTGTCCTCATGGTGAGCTCATATCTGCCAACCGCTTCCTGATTGCTTTTAGTTCGAGAGATGGCTGTAAAGAAAGCAATGAAAATAAACAAAATCTTATCAGTTCCGTGTTATATGAACGTCACCTTAGCTAGCGCTTACGGACGTGTCTAGACAGTCTGCACCACCGAACCAAACCCTTATGCTACAAGGGGTGAAATAAGCAAACGCTTCGTGTGCTCCACTGATGATGTGCTTTCACTACGCACCAACACCACTACTAGCGAACGCCGCAAAGAGAGCGGTTTCCATACACGAATCAAGAGCCACCGCTCCCGCGGGTTGCTTCGATGGGGTTCGGGTTTGCGTAAGCGAGAAGAAAAAGCACACCACGCACACACACACACACTTTCCGCGACTTTGCGGGGATCAGCGACTTTCGATTTCACGTGGAATGTGGCGTCTAAACACACGGTCGCCCTAGAAATGTGTGTGGGCCGCGCCTCCCTCACCCAACCTCCCAATTCACTATTACGCAAGAGCGCACGAGACCCGAAGCAGACCAAGAGAAATGGAATAGCAGAGAGAAGAGGAAAAAAATCGAAAGGCCGCGAGAAAGCAACTAACACACACTGATTAGATTCGCTTTTCCCACGGCTGCTTTGTCGGTGTTGGTGGGATAATACAAGCACGCTCGTTAAAGGAAATTGGTGGAGCTTTTTCATGTTGGAGAACATCCCTTGCGGGGAAGCACAACACAAACACACGCTCACGCACCCCATTTGAAGGGGTAAGTTTATCGTTATCTCATTGCCGGTTTTTCAAATCGATAGTAAGTGTTGGTTTTGGGGAGCTGCTGCTGTGTGTTTAGCTTTCTTCTTACCCATCCAAACAATGTGATTAGCTTCTTCATTTTTGACACAAAACAGACACACACACGCGCACGATTTGTGCGTGCGTGCGTAAATGGAGAATCACACATTTTTGTTTTGGGGGAGAATTTATTTACACCACCCATTAGCCCCTACTGCCATGTGAAGCTTGATGTGGAAATTGTTTATCAACACAAACTGAGGCGAAAGTAAACACATCAACATAATCTTCTCCGGAGGCTCCGGTTCGAAGAGTTGGTTCTAGAGGGCTATAGCTGCACAAGAAGAGTATTAAATTTTCATTTCTTGTTCATGAAGTATGATAAGTATATAGCTTAAAGAGTTTTTTTGCACTGTACTGGAACTATACAGCTTGACTAAGGCTAGGAAGTCTGTATTGGCGGACCTAGAACTCTTGAGGTTGTAGAGCTCAACGAAGATTCTAACTTCAAAACACACCAAACATTTTAACCTCTTTCTACACTTATCATCGGTTTGCACAGCACCTATCAAAGTGACAACTCCTTCGGGCAAGCACAAAACCAGCAAGCACACGACCGATTTTGGAACATGGAACTCGGAGCATTTTTCCACCTCTCGTAAGGCAGGAATAATTCTACGACACACAACGCATTTGCTACCGTTTTGAGCCGTACGACGAGTGTTTTTAAAAGGATGTCCCAACAAAACAACACTGTTAAAACTTTCCGATACCGAAGAAAACACCGAATACCCTCCGGAAAAGCTTCTAAAACCCGTCCGTTTGTTGACGCACGGCTGCGCACTCCGGGCCCGGCAAAAACGTAAGGCACATGCGCCGAACCACCAACCGTAAGGTTTCTCGGTGCCTACATTGCAACATGGGAAGACACAATCGAAATGAAGCCTGAAGAAGGCGGTATGCATCAATATTTATACATAATCCAGCCAGGAGGGAAAGACTGGATGATGGTGATGCCGTAGAGTTCCGGAGACACACATAGCGAGAGATTAAGCTCTGTCGAACGCATAAAACCCATCCCCCGATAGAGACTGATGGATATTTTTCATACCCATGCTTTTCCCTTGTTTTATCCTTTCGCAACATCACAAGACATTGGAAAGGATAATGAATGCCGCGTTCCGTAAGATCAGGAAGAGAATCAGGCGTGAAAGTCCACCGTATCGTCCCCATCAGCGGGTAGTGTGTAACAGTGTAGCACAAGCACAGCAGTAGTGCTCCAAGAATGTCCGTGGCGTAGTCGATGACGATAATGCTGGGCAAAACGTTCCTTATCCTACGCCCGTTATCTGCTGTACAGGACGCTGAAGATGATGATGGCGATGGGTGAGGAAGAAGGACCGTGGCAATTATCGGGCATGGGTTGGTCCCCGTTGTTGTACGGGGACCGAGAGTCACATAATGAAAAGGATTCTCTCTTTTTCGTGAAACAATGCTAGCTCGTTAGAGTGTTCGTTCCACCAGCACTTGAGCTTTGAGAGCTTCGACGCAGGACGCAGACGGCTGGCTGGTGTTTTGCAAGAAGAATTTCGCCAGAACACCAACTCAAGCTTTGCAAAGTTAGATTGAATGATAGAACACTAACACCATCCTCCGGTTGAGCTCAAAAAACAGGGGATGAAGCATAGCGTACCAGATACATCTTCACCACGAGCTTCATCAGATGAACAGATTCTCGACCGTCTTCGTCCGTACGATAAGACGGTGAACGTCGCTTCTCTAATTTAACTACTATTTGTGCAGCAAAAGCAGCTTTGAAGATTATGGCCATAAACCTTCGTCTCGCTCTGCTACTACTACTACCTCGCAATGCCCTCCTCCTCGTTGGAGCGTTGAAGCGCTTCTTCTTGAATCGGGAGGATTAAATCGGTAGTTTGATGAGGAAAGCGAGTGTTTTTGCAGCTCACTCGAAGAAGGAAAGACACCTCCTTCTCGCTCTTATCTTTTCTTTGATACGGTGGTATTAACGATATAATCGATGTGGCGCGTATGCTCGGTCCTTCATTACCGTAAAGTGACGATGTCTGGTGGCAGAAGTTTGGGGATTGTTTTCTTTGGGACGGCGTTGAACAAAATTTCGAACAACGCAACAATGAGAAGGATGATGAGAGATTAATGGTTCGGATCGTTAAAGTCCTGTTTAAACTTTTCCGGGGATTCGCAAACCCTCTGCTGCCTATGAAGCCTTGTGATCGATAATGGTAATAGCAAAGGATAGTTCGGAATCAAATCTCGACTCTAAGACTCTGTCATTGGATTCAACTCCAGAAAAGGGATATTCTAAGGACTCTAATGTGCTCCAAATGAGCTTCAAAACTCTACACTACTCTGGATCGCATACCCAACAATTTGAACTTTGAAGTTGATCATTTTTAAGTTAAAGTTTGTTCGAATAGATTAAATGGCCGAAGCTATCCTCACTCGAACTTCAAATTATAAACTAAAATAATACTACCTCACCGTCCTACTATTTAACTTCTACTCATTTAAAAGAAGCAAAAAGGCTCCCCCAATCTGTTGTGCCCGAAAGCAAAAGCCACCAAATCACATCAACGCCATTGATATGCATTCCGATGCGTCACTAATAACCGTAAAACAAATCCGTATCCGATAATGGTCGTCCCATCCGACGAAACCATTCTAATTGTGGCTGTGGCTCAATTTTCGATGGCAATTAATTCACCAAATACCACCTAATGAATTCGGATGCATTCAACGGGTGTCCGGTAAGGAACGAAATCGCCCAACATAAAAAAAAAACTCAGAACTCAGGGACCCTGCTTCCTGGGAAAACGCACGCCACACGAGCCCTCGGGGGTGGGGGGGTGGCATCGATTATGATGCGAACACGTTTCGTGCATAAAAGCAATATCATCAGCATTATTCCTATTTTCCGCCCATCCGGTGAGAGCGGGCTGTAGCGTTGAAGTCGGAAGCAAACGGAACTTGATTAATTAATGTCCGTTAGTTAGTCACTCGCTCACTCAGTCACTCGCCTCTAGGGGTGGGAAAAGAGCGAAAAACATAAAGTTTTATCGATACAATCCCACATTGGCCCTGTTTTACGCCTTAGGGTACCGGTAGGCGTGTGAGAGAGAGCTTTCAAGAGGTGCTGCTAACTAACTGCCGAAGAATGATGCGTACCAAGGCTGCTCTAGGAAAAACTCCACACTCAACAGGAACTCCCAATCACCCAGGACACGTAATGGAGACACCTTCCCATCATTTTCAGCACGTACGGCTCTACACACCATTTACGCAGCCTGTTTGCCCCAGTATTAGAATCACATTACCATCCGGACCCGAGTGGCGGAAGTAATGTGAGGAAGATCAAAGGGAGGCCGGGGGAAGCTCATTTCCACCTACAGCTCTATAGGCATTACCACCTACTGTGCCTTTGGTCTTTTATGCAATCCGTAATGGAAAACACATTAATTCCTAATGAAATCGCGTTCCGGGAGAATGATACTCATTAAATCCATTCAAAATTAATCGAATCAGAAGCCTGACGTTACTGGCCGCAAGCTGGAGCTGGTTTAGCGCGGGAAAGTTGTAGCTAACCCGTGGACAGCAATA
Organism: Anopheles stephensi; assembly: GCF_013141755.1. NCBI lineage: Eukaryota > Metazoa > Arthropoda > Insecta > Diptera > Culicidae > Anopheles > Anopheles stephensi. Next base: position 60,878,606 of record NC_050202.1, on the reverse strand, counting down.
GCCGGGATGATTTACTGATAGAACATACTAGCGGATAAGCACCGCACAGAGAATCCTTTAAGTGGTTGTCGAAGCGGAAAGGCTTAGGATACCAAGGATATAGAACTCCACCCATTTGGTCTGGTCGCCTAGTTCTGGTGACCTTGAAAAGCGACGGCACGGTTTCCAGTTCCAAATGAGCAGGCAAGCAACACGTATATAAGCATTGAGCTGACGTGTGAGCCCTAGAATCTACGTTCGGGAGACAAAGTCATCACACCATCACGTCACGAGATTAAACGTACTCTCGGTGAGGTTCCCGTTATCCAAGAGTGATTCATCAACGAGCATGACATTTGTCGTCGACCCTCCTGGGAAGTCTTCCCAATCTGCCAAAGTAGCTTAGTATATTGAATTCGCCATCTCCCGGCACGATCTACATAATTTGATTGCCGCATAAAGGCACAGGTTGATTGAATGAAAGCGTGCACCATGCGTCCTCTAGCTGACATCAAGACAAAGCAGCCCAACCCGTCCAAACTGTCCCCGGATTCGGTGCACTCCGTCCACAGAGAACACCAGCAGCTCAACTCATCAGCAGCAGTTCTTTTCGCATCATGTTTCGCGTGTTCGGTATGTCCACACTGAGAAGATTTTTATGTATTTTGGCATTATGTCGGTGCCATGGAAGGGAGTTTGATAATGGCGAAAGCATCGAACGACCGTAATAACGATGTTTAGGATGATGCAAAAATAATTTCCCCCGAAAAATTCTAATCTCCTGCGCAGAGTTTGCCAAGGCTGCGTTAGCCGCTGCTGCTGGTGATGATGCTGTTTGCTTTTCATCTTTTTTAACTATCCTGCAGGCATGGGCCCAGCGCGAATCGCGTGATATACGATGCCGGGGCGAATGTTTTTGGAAAGATTGTTGAAAGCTATTTTGCCTTAGATTCGCTTTTGTTTCATTTTTATCGTAAAATTTCGCTTAGCAACAACGATTTGTCGGTCGGTCGCTTCTCGTTTGGGGCTCGTTCGGGCCGGCCGTGAAAGGTGCATGCGCCTCTTTTGTTGGGATGAGAAAGGTTCCGCGATTGCGGTTGCTTTGGGAGGCGCCAAACGCACAAAAACGAGAGCTCTGCTCCACCGTTTGTCCTGCCTTCGGGGGTTCGCGTTGAATGGCGCTTCATCTTCCCGATTATTTGCTATCCTTCAACACACCAATCTTAATCGCTTTGAAATGCCCAACAAAAAACCACCACTGGGAAGCCGCTCCTAGAAAGGACATAAATTTAAGACGGAACGTCAACTGGAAACCTAGCGATAAGCTGGGAAGCATAATTTCGACCCTATTTGAGGATCTTCGTCGAGCGTGTGGTGGCTGGTGGGTAGCGAAAGTACACACAAAAAAGGGCTTCAAAAGCTTAAAGGCGTTTTTTGGTGGACACACAAAAACCAACCCGGCAAACAAATGCAATGACACTATCGGTCTTGGGTGTCGGTCCCTACCACATCGGAACGGATGGTTGTGTGTCCAAGAAGACCTAGAAAACCTTATACTTGTCTAAAATTACTAAGTAGAAACGCCATGTGAATGAGGTGAAGGATCAATACAACATCTCGATTTAAGCGATTTTAAGAGACTAAGAGTCCCAAACTGAGATGGTCCGCCGGAAAGGTCGAACAGACGTGATCGTGAGCGATATCGAGGATTGTTATAGCAGGCCATGACCGCGAAAAAGCTTTCGTTTCTTCTTCAGCTCTACAACCTCAGGAAGTCTTGCCCTGGCTTCCTTGCTGGCTTCCTTGTCTTTATCCGTCAAGCTGGATATTCGGTGCTAGGTATAGCAGAATTAGCAATATGGAGAAACTCTTCGGACGGGATTCGATAGAAAGTCCTTCGTGAAGCTTATCATCCAATTAATCTGTTTTTTCCGCTACTCCAATATCTACCTAGTAGTTCATCAGTTACCCACTCAAAAGCGTGTCACCAGCAAAATAATTGTACTAAAAGATTCAACACAAGCACCACTTGCTCGTTCCGGGCTTATTCATATCTCGATTAAACGATCATATTTCCATTTTGAAAACATTTCCCCAACGCCGCTGGATAAGGGAAACAATGCCAATCAATCAATTATGTTGTTACGGTTTGATGTTTTCGGCAGTGCCCCAACCCACAAAAACACTCATAATCCTTTCCCGTGTTCCAGCATTGTCACCACGTATCTCTCTCGTTCCCATCAACCGAAGGATCAACGCATCGAAAAGTCATCAAACGGACGTACGGGGAGATAGTGACAAGGATTACCGTGTCCGAATGCGCCCAACAGCCAGCTACAGAAGCGATCATACGTACATTTATTCACACAAGTTCCGAGTAGGTCAAACGTGTGCTCACACAATTCGCGCATCGTCGACAGAAAAAACTGTATCAATATCACCCCCTCGGCAAATAAAAGCAAAAACGCAACTGTCATACACCAAACGAGAATGGAAATATCATACTTCGTTAGATGGACACCGCACACACACACAGCACGGATGTTATTTTATTTCCCATTGAAGGGTGGCAAAAGAACGATACAGAACATTTCCATATTTCGCGCTCCGAATGTGGGGAAAAGTGTCCCACAACTCACAGAACCCACGCCACCGAGTATGCCGCCAATCAGTCACCGAGTGGATTAGTGAGAGGGGGCGAGGACACATCATCCGCGTGCTATGTATTTCGTTTAAAGTGTCACGTTCTACGCTAACAAAGCGTCCTTCCGAGTAACTGTGGCACATCAAAACTTCCCCTTTATGTAGTATAAGTTCAGGTGTTCGTTCGTACGTTGCAGTCTGTTTGTACTCCATGAAGCGTCAAATGATCCATAAATAAACAAAACGAGAAAAGCTTATTTTATCTCAATTAGAAAAAAGTCTTTGTGGTTGTTGCAATCAAGTTTTAGCTAAACATCCATAAGTCTTAAGATATAATAAAGCAAATCAACAAGATAAATGAAGATTAGACAACTAGACGAGTTAACTGTTATACCAACGACAACCCACAAAGATGGCAGCTTAATGTCAAGCTTAAATTCATTCATACATCTATTTCAAATATTTTACACACACACACACACACTATAAAACTACTTTTATATGGGTTAATAAGTATAAACCTAAAGTAAGCTACTATTATCTATTGCAATACGAACCTCTTGCTTGCGTCGAGCAACCACCAATGAATGGCATGTAGTAAGCGCTAGTGTGAGAGACATTGTGAGCTGGGGCTAAGGCCAGTGAAGTGTCGGTGTTGCAGAAGAACAAGTAGTAGTAGTAGCAGTAGTAGCAGTAGTAGTTACAGCACTCCCATAGTAGAGCGAGATGAATTTTTTGTGCGTCGTTCAAATACATTGCTTATGGTGGCGTAAAAGTCGAACACGAGCAAACTTTGTTGACTACGAAAACGGTTGCGTATTTCCATTTTTACATGCATCATTACAACCACACACCAGGCAAACAATATTTAGAAAAAAATATTGTGAAGAAGGATGATAAAGAAAATTTTCTCCAGCAAAAAAAAATGAAAAACTGAATTGAATTTAAAAAAAATAATTACAGAACGTTTTTATTGTAATTGATATCTATGGAAACTAAAAGAAAACAACCATATAAGTATAGAACAAATGAACAAAAAAAAGGAAACAAAGAGAACAGATGGTAAAGTCACTCTTGCACAAGGAACAAGGATCGTAGTAACGAAGTTAAGTAAAGATAATGTGGGCCAGAACAAGGAACCTTCACAGGGGATGAATATAGAACCTGGAAAAAAGAGCTAAACATAATGATAAAATACCACCACAAGCACACATACATACAACTTTAAGTTTAACATGAATCCAAATTGATTATAATACGCCACACGGGGAATTGGGTATCGTTAAGAGCGTGGAATATATGCTAAAAGGAACTGGGACTCTATGTCCAACGATTCAAGAAATGGCTCTTAACCTATCATCTTGTTTCTTGTTAATTAGCAGATGCATTTCGAAACAAAAAATAGGAAGCAAACACGAGAAAGAATGTGATATTGGTCTTGGTTCGGGAGGAGGCGGCTACTACTTATATTATAATTTGTCTTACAAGGCTATAGTTACCTTCATCGGATACCCTGTACACATCGACACCATATACCCCGCGTGAAGTCACACACACACGAGAGGGTCGAAGCACTACTACCCTTTGGAGACTGCACCAATAACCGGGGTAAAGCAGGCAGGAGGCGGCAGGCAAACGCAGATGGGTGCAGAAGATGTAAGTTGGGATGCAATAACGTACTCGTTAATTAGTATAGCTCTACGGAACAGAGTGTGTGTGGGACCACTGTCCCTCTTTACACCGTTTGAACAGCTGAATGAACAGATAATGAAAACACACGCATAGCACGACTCGTAAATGCAACAAGGGTTAAAATTATCACACCATGAACATTGAGCAAACTTAAGGGTAAGAATTGTGCAGGATAAAAAAGCGTTGCAACACACACACATCGAGAACAAACAGCTTTTCCATTTGTTTGTTTTTTATTGTTGTTACAGTATGAGGACACAAAGAAAATTTTGGTTTTGAGTAGGGCGATGTGTGTGGAGAATTTCTTTCAAGTTAGTTCTATGCCGAGTGCTGCTGATGGGTTTGTTTGAAATTGAATTAACAATGCACTAAGAAGAAGCTAGAGTAACAAGGCGAAACGAAAAAAAAACGCACCCGGTTGAGAAAATGGCGCCATAGGTAGGAGAATACCAGGATATGAGGACATGTTTGACCTGTGTAAATGAAGTGACCATATTTCGGACAAATGGCGGCAAGCCGGAAGGTGCTGGGATAGCTTGCTAGCTGCATTTGATATTTGAGTGAGAAAAAAATGCTTTATGTAATTTATAATTCGTTCTTGACAATTTTGAACACAGAGATCCCTCATATAACTTACAGCGATGGACAATAGTGTAAGACCACTTTTACATCAGATTTTATAAATATATAAACTGTAGTTTTGGGGTGGTCCGGTGGCAAAGGCGAGAGCGACACAGGTCAACACCGGGGATTATATCCCATCTAGACCGTCTGTCCGTACGCAGGACTGATTATTCAGTTACGGGTAAAACCAAGTCACAGAAAGCCAAAAATGACAGGCCAAAACCTTTCCAGGTTGTAGAACCAAAGCAGAAAAAGAAGAAACTGCTGCTTTCGATACTTCCACTAGGATGATTTGGGATAACCATACCACAAACTGGTAGAAGCATCGCCAATCTTATTTTCTATATTATCTTTTTCGTTCAAAAATGATCGAGCTATTGCACAGGAATTAAAAAACAAACCTAACTAAATGAAAAACAAGTTACATAAAAATATATTTTTTCAACAGTAAAGCTGGATTGTGTTTAGTTTAAAAATAGAAGGAGGGAATGCAAAAATTAGTATAAAATTTTGTTTGAGTCTTAAATTTAATGAATAGTCCTAATTTATTGTACAGCCATATTTTGACCATATTTTCATGAAAATGGTGAAAAGTTACTCAGAACCGATTTCTTGATTGATCAATTGATAGGACCGTTTTCTCAAACTCTTCAACTAAATTTTACAAAGATAACTAAGTCGACTCGTTAAAAAGCAACATTCATCAATTCTACGAATAATATAATAATTAGGTGATCTTATACTATTGTCCATCACTGTTTATATCCTATGTTTTGTACACGCTGCATTCAGCATTTGTTTTTTGTAATTCTTAAGCACACTGGGATTGTCCACATGTAAGCGCAACGACAGTACGAAACAAGCTATGTATTACGAAACAAAACTCTTCAAGTGTTTAAATGATCAATATTTATAAATGCATGCACAAGCTAACTACTATTCCAGCACCAATTCCAGGAAGCCCACAACAGACAAGTGTGCGACCAGTGTGTAAACCCCAAATTCAAATTGCATCCAAACGAAGCTGCAACCGAAACCGAAACAAACATTCACGTACCGCGGCAGTTGTGGGAAGGAAGGAAAAACTCGTGAAAAAAATTAAAAAGGTGTTACATCATTCAGCAATATATAAAAATCTATAAAACTAATGCAAAAAAAAGATGATAAACTTCAAATTTTGATATCCTTAAGACGAATAGAACACAAAAACCTTACAACCAATTTAGAAAATGGATAAAATTAATGGGGAACGCACAACAATAAGACAACGGGAGTTGGAAGTTGGGTGGCGATACGGTAACAAGGGGGCGGAAAAGCACACTATTAGTAGACAGCAAAACGACCGAAAAATACGGTGGAAAAGAAAGAAGATCAAGCCAGAGCATGGAAAGGATGATAAAAGAGCAAACAAACTAGAGAGAGAGAGAGAGAAAGAGAGAGTTCGATACAAAACGGAAATGGTGTTCTATATTTTCTATTTATTTTTTTTTACTATACAAATATTTTTTTTATTCCAGTTTGGTAAATAGCTTGCACATACAATTCAAATAGGTACAACATACACAATTTAACATTATTCCCAGCGCGCGCACGTGTGTGTATGGTTGAATTATGGTTTTTGTTTTGTCTATGTGAAGGTAGATATGTGTATAATGCGTATAATTACAAACATTAATTTGACGTTAGCTCGAATAGCGCGTTGCTAATAATGATCGGTGTTAGATTGCTTGAAATGGCGTAACAACTTGCAAACAAAAACTAGTTGAGGGGGGGAGAGGAGGTTTATTAGTAGGTGGTAACCGATTTAACAATTAACGTAAAAGCAACTAATTTGTACGACTATTTTTTTAAATTTGTCGCCTCGTCAAACACACACACAGCCATGGTTAATAACAGTAAACGAAGTTTGTGTTTTATGCTAAACAATCAGTCATCATACACCTAATACGGTTTGTGTGTGTGTGTGTGTGCAGTAATTGTTGCTATAATAATAGTATAAAAACTTAGTCCTGTCTAGTTGTATCGCAATCGTACAAAAGATAGTAATAAGCCCTTTTATTCTAATGTACGCTGTAAAACTATTCACAATACCCGAACATAAACTGAGCATTAGAATACAAAGACGACTTTACGCTTTAAAAGCCACAGTTAGACAAGAATTAGTGATGGAATGAAAGAAAAAGCGCCAATTGGTTGGTTTTGATTGATACTTGCATAGCTTTAGTCGTGAAGTAACGAAACGATCAACGGTGTATAGGAGATAGAGACATAGATAAAGAGAGCAAGAGAGAGAGTGAGAGCGTCATGCATATTTTTTATGTATAATAAGAAATAAATTACACGAAATGTGATTATGGTTCCTAGCCCCTAATAAAAATCATGTTCACTTATAAGCTAAGTATTATAGTAAAACCTATTTAAAATTCAGTAACTTCAATCACCCATTTACATTTGCGACAGTGGTGCACGTGTACTAACATACAAAATGAAACAAAAACCAATGAAACCGTACAGATGTTTTACAAAACCTTATCAAGTATTATAATATTATAAATTCTAACAGCTAGCTTGTGATGTTAGTTTGTAACGATTCAGTCTTTTTTTCAGTTAAGGGTTTCAGTCTTTCGAGTACATATATTCGTCATGTATTTTTTTTATTCAATTAAACAAATAATTAATTTGAAATTGCGGCTTTAACCCGTAATAATACATAAATAATAAATCAACAAATAAATGATTACGGTTAAAGATGATAATGCTTAAATTTGTTTAAAGCAAACTATTACACACCGAGCACGCCTAAACTACTACAGCTATTAATGTTTGTCCATCCTGCGAGATTCTCACGCGTTAAGGGTTTTTTTTATTTTTCATTTAAAATTTCTCTTTTTAAGCATATATTACAGCATTTAAAACGCTGCTTTTATTGGTATGAGTTCGTTAGTCTCAACACGATTGGAAATGGCATGGCATCCTGTGTCACACCTTGGGTGGTGAATGGTTACGAGTTGCTAGTTGAAGAAGGTGCTTGTGATTTCAAAGACACATTTTTTTGCCCTGTCTGTAGGCGTATTGTTGTCATTTACTTCTACACACCCGAAGAAGAATCACGGAAAGCATCGCAACTACTATCCGGTACTTTTCGCCTACGGGAATATAGAGAAAGTTAGAGCTTTCTTTCCCGAGCGTGTAATCTTAGCCGTGAATTGTGAAAGTACGAGGCTTTGTACAATTAGGGAGCCGGAAGTAACAAAAATTCTCGCCGTATGGAGTATATCATGCAAGGAATGGTGAAGGATAAAAGGCATAGGCAAAAAAGTCTATACAACATTAACACTAGCAATGTGCAATTCATGTAAGATCAATTTCAAAAAATTTAGTATAATACAAATACTTAAAACACATCGGAAGCAATATTTTTCGACCGGAAAAAGGCCTACAAAATCCAATCAAAAAATGCCTTCAGCCAATCATTCATCATCCATTCGGCGATAGCAAACACGTAGCAGCAGTACGTCATCCTTCGTCAAATGGAAATGAAACGAAAACTATAGCACACCCCCAACAGGAACGAATATGCCAATCCATTGAGTATCGTATGCTAAGCTCGTAAGCTTTTAAAGTGGAACCGCAAACGTGTGGTGCAAAAGAGCGGACAGGAAAATGCTCGTCATCGATGTAATTTTCTTTCGCATTATAGACGCTTCAGAGGCGAACCTTACCCCGGCTTGGCTTGACGAATGTTTTAACACTATCGTTCCACGAACGTTCAACAAAAGCGTTAGTCGTTTTCTGCTTCAGTGGTATAATTTTGGTATTGAGCAGGGTTGAAGTGTTATGGGCCCTGTTACTATACTATAAAACATATTTTGCATATGATGGAAATTTTCTAGAATTTTATCACAAATTCTCCGCACACGAATCGGCGTAGGCTCTACCGGCTTTAAACACAATCGCGATGCACTCTAGTGCTGCTAAGAGCAACAACGCTCGAGTGCTCGATAATCATTTGCGTCAACGATCCGGATGACGACGCACAACAACCCATCGTCCGCAGCCTGTATATACGGACACATCTGCCAACAGGCGGGATTTCGGTGCTGTTCGAAGCCCACACAGTCGATGACCGCGAGGGTCATGGTTGTTGATTTTCATGTTCCTTTATGCTGCTGGTACATTAAGCACACTGTACCACAATTTCAATAATAAACATAGCCTCTGTAAACGTTGGTGTGAAGTAAAGCAGCACACCGAGCACAGCATAAACGTGAATTACGACGTAGCGTAGCGTGGCTGAGGTTACTGATGTTACTACCGGTTGGAACATTGGTCCTTTTTTTGTTACTTTGGCTGTGTTGTTATGCTAGCCTTACGAGTGTTTTCTTAACACACACGCGCACACAGAAAAACGGACACGAAAATGTACCGAGAACACAGGGCACTGTAGAGTACAACATTTTGAAGATTGATACACTTGGGGGATTCCTGTCGCAGTCTTCAGAAAGTAAGAGAATCCCTAGCCAACACTCGACACACGGATGTCGGGGAGTGTTGCGCGCCATTTGTCAGATGATTGAATTTTAATTTCATCACTCATGACATTTATGGGCAAATTAAGCGAAAGTATCTGGCACGCGTTGCGAAACCGAGACACTAATGTTTGAGTTTCTGAGACGATCTAATAATGCACACTGCTCCCATATCCCTTATCAGCAATTCCAGGCACGTCCACACGCGGCCCAACAGACGCGCCACGCGTGACAGAAAGGGAAAGAGAGGTCACACGAGTCACGATTATGCCCTAGTCAAACAACACCACACCGACCGAAAGGCGGTATGTTTTCCTTGAACGCCGCCAAAAATCAAGCCTATGACGAAGATGTGAGGTACCATCATATCTTTCCAGATGATGGCCAGACACCAATGCACCACCATCGACAACTTATGACATCGATTTTCTAAACGAAATGACAAAATAGCATCATATTCAGACCATCAGACACACGGTACGAACTGATCGCCGGGAAGTGCCTTAAGAGCATCCTCGCGTTCTACTATCAAAACCCAACTGGTTCAGCACTGACCGACCCGTCTGGTCTTATCGCATTCTTCCAACGTAAGTACGCATGGGCCAAGAAAGATAGTTTGATAAACACCCGTCCCGGATGTTCAAGAAAAGCGTCGTAAAATAACACACACCCCATAAGATGTCCTCAGCGAGACAGGGCATTCGAACGCTACAGTCCCATAAGTCCTAAGTAAATCTTCGATAAAGACCGTCCATGCGGTTACGCGACCCTTCGTAGCACCGACGAGCACGCTACCAGGAAATTCCACACAAAAACTCCGACCACATCTCGCGCCTTCTATTTGTCCTTTTGCGGACTAGTGGACTGGGCGCAGTGTGCAGGCACACAGGAAGATAATAATTTTGTTTAACTTTCCACGCCGGTTCAGTCGGTCGGTCATGCCAACGGTCCGCTTTTAAGAAAAAAGGGATACCCAAATGTAACACTTTTGTAGATCGCAATCGTTGTTTGGAAACACGTTTTGTTAGCTTTGGCGGTAGGTGAAAGTTTACTCTAGCCGAGTTTACTCTTACTGATATCATCGTTGGGCCTGCATTGGGAGATATCCGGAACCCAATAGGGCTCTAAAAAAAGAAGAGTATTCTTATCAGTATTTTTAACGGTAAATATTCTATTCTCAAATTGGATTTTGATAGCGTGTTTACGTACAAGAAGTTTATTCTCGAAGTAATACGTAGGTAAAGGAAAATATTCTTATCACTGTTACAGTGGAGATAAGTGTGGCCATCAGTAATTAAAAAAAATCTAAGAATTTCGAACGAATCTTAAAGTTTGGTGTTGAAGAAGTTATTGCTTGGTTAAATCATACGCTAAAAGGCCACTAAACTACCAAATATATTCGTAGCGACAGCTGCCGAAAGATTTAGGTATTATTTTATGGTGTTTGCACGCTTATAAACCAGTATTACTTCGAGTTCTACGTTTCCCGACGTTGGCACACATGGTTAGCTCGTGGCGTTCTTTTTTAGTTTTATGGGAACTATATCGCAACCTCACAAGCAAACCCGAACGGTCCACAGCTACGTACAAGCATGACGATGATGGTGGTACTTGGGGAGCGCTCTAGGTGGTGGTACTTAATTTAACTGCCAATGAATTATTTAACCTTTACCGAACTGGCATTCCTCGCGCTTCGTGTTCCAAACACTGAGCTGAAGCGGTAGTGTTCGTTCACATACTCACAGTTTGCAGCGCAAGACTTCACCCCTAGCGTAATGAATTTCCCTGAAAACAATCTGAACCTCAGCAGTATGACGGCGATACGCGCGCGTCTGCAACGGCTGTAAGGGATCTGGTTTCCAAAGGGTAAAAAATGGAAACCTCGTACTCGGGGGCTGCTTAAGAGTATTCCAGGGATATTATTAAAGCAAAAGAGGTTTAATTTCAAACTGGGAGAAGGTACGCGAAGGCGCTCCAAAGGGTGAACTCCTACACAAATCCCAAGGATTAGAAAAGCTCCACCTGCGTAGAGCGAGTGAGAAAGAAAGTCTGACTGGGCTATATAGCCAAAATGATCCTTTTCTTTCTTCTCTAAACACATCATAATGTGAGTAATCCTTTAGCCGCCAAAAAAAGACACAACAATCCACCAACATATGTACACGCGGCGCTCTTGCTACCGGCGGATCAAGCTTTTCCAGCACAAAACATGCTAATGTGAAATTTAAATTGCATTTTCATTATTAAACATGAGCCGCCTCGCACAGGATATCTGTTCTGAAACTGGGCGAGCCTGAGTGGCTGTGCGCTATTTTGCACCGATGACCACGAACCAGCGGGAGGAGGGCATCGACTTTGACATTTAATATTTTTGTGGAAATTAGAAAATTCGTGTTTGAACAAGCGCCCACGACCCACTAGCCCAAACATGACATCCGGCTTAATGCGAACCGAAATGTATGCATACGGGAGAAAAAAAACACACACACACACACGCACTCATAAGCCGATAAGATTAGCAGCTTATATGAAACGCTCGTTAGCGCGCAAATTAGGACACACTGGAAAACGTTTGGACGATCATATTACGGAAGCTATCAAGAACTAAAGAACATTCTCTTCCTGCAATGGACGATGGTATCATCCGTTTTTGATCAATTCGATATGTAAGGCCACGCGGTTGACAAATAAAATAATAACGGAAGGGTGGAAATGGGGAAGTGTTGTTAGAAGAAACAAGAAAAACTTTCCACTAAAAGCTTATACATAAACGTAGATACACACACACACACACAAACGCAAACCGTAGTACTGGCGAGTATAAATATTTAAGACATACTCTCGAAACTTGTCGGCGCAACATCTAGTCCTGAGGTGGTTGTTTGCGGCTGGGCTAGAGCTGTTTAATGGCGAGAGTTGCTCCTCTGCAAAAGCGACGATGCAGGCTAAACACGACTGTGCCGGATGGTATTCGACCTAGTTTTGCGTTAGAGGCGTGAAGGTACTGTTGATACCCCAGTTCCAGGGTAATGTACACGGTTTTATGTAGAATATCTGTAAAGACGGAAAACAAACATAGATACTCGTTAGTACAAACGAAGTTCAGGTGCAAAATGTTGGGAAAATTCATATAAATATTGGAGAATTATTTCAATAGTTAAATTAGATGCTTTAGGAAGACTCAGATCACCTGATCGCTTTTGTCAAGAATAGGACTTGCGCTCTCGAGAGCCAAAATACGATTTTTCTCCTCTGCTCTAGGCCTAAAGTTCCATTGTTCACGATTGCTTCTAATATGGGCGATTAATCTCCCCTATATGAAGGTCATAAATTTCAATCCTCATTATATTCCACTTTAGCACTCAGAAATGTACTCCAAAGGAAATCGTTTCTTGAGCAATGTTTGTAATTAAAAGCATCTGACCCACACATAAAGAACACTCCTCAACCAAAACGACCTCCCCAAAGTTTCAAATACACTTAATGGACTCTTGTGCGAAATTATACTGCTTAATATCACCAACCACGCACATATACATACTCGCACACCGGCGAATACATACATCCATTAGTGCGATTAAAGCTTAATATTGATAACATCCTTCAACCTTCATCATCATCATCCTAAGCTGTCGTTGCCAGAGACTCCAACCGAAGGCAGCACAGAGGACATGTGAAGGCAGCTCTCACACACATCCTGTTTTACATCATGATTTGTCTACCAGGGATGCTTCTACGCGTTCGCTACCATCACAGCTCAGCGGTACTTGCAATTAGGAACATTTGCAAAAGGAAAAAACACATCTACCAATATAAATGTGAGCCATGGGTAATCTCTCCCTCTCTCTCGCTTTCCACCATCGCATCCCTTAACAGGACACAAATTTTTGCTTCCTTCCGGTGGAGGAAATTTAATTGAAAATCTTCTTCCCACTGCCCGTATACGGTGGAGCTCTGCTTCTTATCTCCCACAAGGGCGCTGGCCTGTGTGTTCTGTACTTCGGCCTACAAGAACGCAATTTCACAACGCAACCAGCAGCTAACAGGTGCCACAGAGCGTGCGGGAGGATAAGGTAGGATGCTCGTTCTTTATTTTTGAGAACGGAAAGGACGAGAAACATACCACAGCGGTTCCAACTTGTTGGTTGATTTGCCACAAGGAGGATTGGATGTCGTAGGGCATCCAACGACCCACGCCTAGGCTACAGTGAGACACTCCAGGCGCACTTTTACTTTTCATCAGACCGAACGGAAGTGCCTCTCGAAGGATGTGAAGTGGCACGCGGCTGATGTTTTAAATTCAATTATGGAAGCTTTTTCTCTCGCTCTCTGTTTACTTTTGTGTGTGCTTCTTCCTTTCGCTTTAGACCTATGGCCTGGGCTTGGGCCGTTTTTTTGGCAGTGAGACTTTCTTGCTATATTATGCTCAGTTTATTTACTTTGCTTTATTTCAAATTCAGTTTCTTAAATGTTTCCCCCTCCTCATCTTCAATTCTAAGGACTTTTTTGTAAAGATCTTTTGTTACAGTTTTTTCAATTTTTTTTTTAGAATTTTCTTTAGCAAATTTTGGCGATTTTTCATGTCTTTTTATAACAACAGCTAAATAAAATAGTAAGAGTAAGAGTTTTAGACAGCAAAAGTCACGGACACTTATCTGCAACATAGAACACCATTTCAAAGCCAAAAATTTCCCCAAAAATCACACAAACCATTGGCTTCCGGTTGCTAAAATATGTAAATTTAACTGCAAAAAAGGGGAAACTATTTTATATTATTATTCTAAACTGCACGAGTATGCCCCGCCATGCCGAAAGATGGCAATCGAATAGTCTTAAGCAAGCGATAGGCAGTGAAGTGTTATTTGCATATTTTGCTTCAACCAACCAGCCAGGCTTAACCAACCAACCAAATTTAAGTAAAACCCCAGCTTTTTTTGCTTGCGCTTATCTTCACGTTTTGCATATTTCGTCGAGCAATACGAGAGGTTCGACTGCTGCCGCCTCGACGGTACGAACTGTCGATAAAGAGCTTCCGACATTAGGGAGCGCAAGAAATTATGCAAAAACAGATGATTGTCGTGCACATATATAGACTTAGTTCCCCATTTCACTCCACGATATCAAGCGAATTGTGATCCAGTAAACTTTTGCACCCAAGTAGATAGCTTTAAGTAGATGGAAGCAGTGGTGCTATTTCTTGGAATAAATTCGTCTATCGCTCCGTACACGTTCGGCAAGCGCAAGATAAAATTGAAACACATCACAGTAAAGGGAACACGCACCATGTCAGCGAGAGATCTGAACCAGCATAAAAGACGGGCACAGAGTATGTTGAATTTAATTATTCATTCAACCACCTCCCTCGCAATCTTCCCTCCTGTGCCTTCCGTGACGGACGTTCAAGCTTCGTTTCTTCGCACACTGGATGAAGCTGATTAATTAAAGTTCTCTCCTGCCGAGCGCAGCAGCAGGACAGATCTCCCCCAAAACAACAACAGATCGAATGATTCAATAAGTAACGAGAAATGGTTGCTCATCAACAGCACTGGCAGCAGTTAGGCGTTTATTGGTACCGTTGAGTCATGTGCAATTACCATCTACCGAGGACGAGAAACTGACAGCGCTGCAAGGGTAGGTTTAGTGTGGCACTAAAATGCTATCGGCAGCAGACCCCCATCAGTAGTACCCCGGACGATAATTGGTAGCTCCAATGATGCTGGTCACTTTATTGAATTAAATTACAAGCGAGTCATGAAGGGTGTGAAGATGATCGTTTGATGATTATTGAACCCTTATTTGCATCCTGAGACTCGTGGCCTGGTCTTATGAAATTCGCTCATGGTTACTAGCTGCTGTGAACAGTCACAGCTAGCCTATATAAACCTCATGTGAAGAGCAAATAAAGTGAATCACTTTCGCTAGATGCGTTGAACATATCAGCTGCGATAAAAATTTGATAAAATTATGTACAGCGATACGTAGATTAACTTTCCGACCATATCTTTCCCTCTCCCTTTTTACCTAGGAACAACGTAAGGAAAACTCCCAAAAGCTCAACTCCACAGCTGAACGAGCCCAAAATCCCAGCCAACGCACGCATGACGGCCTCCCGGTGGTGGAAGCTTCTATAAACGAAAGATCGGAGGCAACAGAGCGTCAACTTTCATATCAGGTCCGGCGGGCAGCTGTCGGTTGCAGATAGAGCTCGAAACGCGGCAGCAGTAGCAGTACCAGTCACTGCTATATCCTGGTACGGGCTGGTAAAGTTCCGCAACGAGGAGAAAAACCTCACCAATAAAAAGAGGAGGGAGAAAAAAAAATCAAACGTGAAGCAATTTCGTTTTTCTCAGTACCTCACGGTGAGCTGGTGGAAATTATGCTGGAACGGTGACGGCACAGGGAGGATATAATAACTTGCGGCTTGTGGGAAATCGAATCCGGAATGGGATTTCTCACTCACGCTCCACTCCAGCCGGTCTGGTACACATACGAATATGACCGCAAATACGATTTGATCATCGTCAGCCATCACACACCATTATCATTACCAATCATCACATCATATCATACGCGTCTCGAAGCGTCCCTTATCCTTCGAAAAGGTATGTGGCACACGCGTTTTCCCGTTTTTTCCACCCTCCGTCGAAACCCAATACGCTACCAGAGGAAAATGTTTTTCTTCGCGCACACACACGCACACACATACTATGCGGGTAAGTTCAATTATCGACGGCAATCATAAAGCGCGCGTTTGGGGCGTTTTCCTGTCTTTTTTTTCGCCGACTCGTACGTACCATCATAATAATTTCACTTTCTGCTGCATGAGACAGGAAGGAAAGCGAACCATTTTCCTTTCATTCATTACTACATCAAAACTGAGTTTCCTTTTTTTTGTTGATTTTCCTCCTCACACACAGCCTATCGTGTGGAAAAATTGCTTCCCATAAAGCCTGGTTTTGTTTTGTCGATGTCACCAGATTTTTTGTTAAAGGAACCTTTAAAGTACCCCCCATTTGTTGGAGCTTGGAAGGAAGTGACAAATGCTTGTTAGCTTCCGACACCGTTATACGTGAGAGGTTGCTCAAAAACGAAGCACTTAAATGGGGCCCACTTTTCGACGCTTCTGCTCCTAAAATCTAATTCCAAACACGAACAAGGCTTCCTGCCGTTTTTCGCTTAATAGAAAAAAGAAAAACGTTTCCCTCCTACGTGCTGACCTTTTTTTTGTTGCCCTGTTTGCGGAAGTGATTTCATGCTTTTTTTGTTCGATAATTTCGTAAGGACTTTGAAAATGGAAAGAGTTCTAATTAAAATTCGAAGAACACAAACAGAGCCTTAACTGTTGGTTTTGCAAAATCCCTTTTTTTACCATATAAAGCTACGGAAAAGAAGCGTACAACAGTACAATAAAACATATTTGCTGCTTATCTCTGTTGGTAAGCGTTTATTATTTCACACTTTTACAAAGAAAAAATAAGAAAAAAAGATAAACAAAAAGGTTTAAACAATTTTTTGCCACATTATACAACCGTCAAACACATTTCACGATAAAATAACAAGTTGTAAAGAGAAAATTACTTACTCAAAATTTCAAACACGCTGCCGCTAACTGCCAAATTGAAAAATGTTCAAGCTGTTGGTAAACAACCGTCGACTGACGCTGTCAAAGCTGACAACCGAACGGAAGAACCGGTTCGTGTTTGCAACCGGTTCGAGACCAAGAACAAAGAGAGAGCGAGCGAGAGCAGATTTGCGACCCAGAGCGTGAGAGAGAGAGAACGGCAGCAGCTCGTCCGGCATGACACGATCGTAATGTCAGTGAGTTTATCGCGTGGTCGCCCAGTGAAGGCGAAGCAACAGAAATAAGCAATTCACGTTGTGAAATAAACGCCCCAGAAAAACGTAGCATCTGTACGTGAAACGTGAGTGCGTTACTCGTTTGCGCTAGAGGCCATTGTTTGTGATCCAGCAATTGTGTTAATTCCATTGCAGCAGCCAGAACAGTAGAACGGAACCATCAGCAGCCAGCAGTGTACCGTATACGCCAATGCTCTCGTCTGTGTAGTGGTGTGCGTGACAGGGGCAAAATGTCCGGCCGGGGTTCGACTACGCCTTCAGTGCGCCGCCGTTTGGAAAATAGCGATAGGGAAAGTTCCGATGAAGAGGACACGGTGCCGGCGAACGTACAGCATAATTTGATCAAATCGGAGCCCGGAACGAGTGGCCGCAGTGCTAGCAAACACGATGTTGACAATTCGCCCGATGACAGTGGCAGCTCGCGTGGTGAGGCGGATGGTTCCTTTGTCGGTAAAATCCGATCAAACTTTTCGAGCATGCTAAACATTTTATTACCCGTGCGTCAAACCAAGCAGGAGGGAAGTGAATCACCAGCCCAAAAGCATACGGAACGACAGTCCGATGTGAAGAATGAAGCGGAGCTATCGGTGGATGTGAGGAAGCGACCACACTCCCCGAACGTAGCTGCTGAAGCCGATGATGCCGGCATCATCAGCTATGACCGTACTTACGATACGATCACAAAACGACCTCGGCTACGAGAAACGGCAGACGCGAAGCCTGTGAAAAGCACGCGCACTTCATCCGATATGTTCCGGACGCTGTCAGCACCATCGTCATCGAGCGTAAATCGTCGCCTCAGTGGGTTCCTGGGCAACTCGGTCTACAGAAAGCGAATGCAGCAGTTACGCAGCGGATCGACCCACAAGACGCTTTTCGGTTCGGCGCAACTTAAATCCACGACCAGTGGAAGCGATTCGGTCGCATCTTCCCAGCGGCCATCGTTTAATAGTTCCGCGGCAAAAATATCAAAATCGTTAAGCACCGGTTGGATCGCGCCCGAGTACGGAGGGTCCTCGTTTTACGAAGGTTTGACCCGTTTCGGTGGTGCGTCGTCGGCCCGAACACTAGCCACCCACGGTCCACCGCGTCCGACCGTCACAGTGTTGATGAAAAAATCGAATCCACCACAAACGGTCAAACCGGCACCCTATACGCTGCCGGCCAAAGATGAAACGAAGGTGGAAAAAAATGCACCACCACCCATGTCGTACCCAGCGCAGCGAATTCTAGAAATAATGGATGAATTTGCTGCAAAAAGTCCTGCATCGAAACGCGCACTGGTGACACAGTCGAACAACAACCTTCGCTCACCAAGCACCTTGCAGATGTTGAACATAATCCGCATGAACGAGAAGGAATGCGCGCAAGAAACGACGACCCGAAAGCAGCCGACACCACCACAACCACCGCCGCCGACAGCTCCCCTGATGGAGTATACGCTTCCACAGCACGTCGATAAGCAGGCCACCAGCCCGATAGGTAAGCAAGACTCCACCAAATCAGCCGGTGGAAAGCAGATAACGAAAAAGACCCGGCTGCATGCGGACCCTATACAGGAACGCGATGAGACTACGGTCGAACCGATCCAGCTGCCAAATCTGCAGCTACCTCCGTTGATCGAAGGCTTGCCCAAGTTCGATTTCACTGTGCCGATGAAGGGCCCACTGCTCCCGGTAGATAAAGAGGAAGGATTGAAAAAAGCCACCAGCGTGAAGGATGATGATAAAAAGAAACGGAACACGCCGGCAGCACCACCAAGCGACATCCCTGTATTGCGTACATTTAATTTTACTTCCCCTTTGGTGTTTGGTGACTGCTCATCTCCGGCCTCCACTTTTGATCATACCGTGCCGGACCTGTCTGTACCGGAACCATCCACTCCCTTCATGGATGAAGTGAATAAGTTCGTTTTTGCGGCGCCTACACTGTTCAGTGATATACCACCACCGGTCACCGTCACCTATCCTGTGACCGATGTGGCTCCATTCACCAAACCGGAACCTTCACTGCAGGATGACCGTACGTTTGTCTTTATCTCGCCATTAGTGCTTGGCAACCCGTTGGAATTGACGGATGCGATTCTCGCGATGGCCACATCGTTCACATTTACTGCACCGGAACCCATGGAGAACACTGCGGACGTTCCAACGGTACGCTCGTTTAAGGAGCTGATGGCCGATTCGGCTAGCAAATGGGTGTGCGATGTTTGTATGATCCGTAACGAACCACATCAACAGACGTGCGCTGCTTGCGAAACTCCCAAGCCGACACCTGTGCCAAGCAAACCTAAAGCAGCGTCGCTTCCAGTTGCCACCAACATCCCCAGTTCTGCAAGCTTTGCCTCGATTGTCAGCGCTCAGTCGGATAAGTGGGAATGTTCGGCATGCTGCGTACGGAACGATTCCACTGCGTCGGTTTGCGTATGCTGTTCTGCGGAGAAACCGACCAAGAACACTAATTCTGGAAGCTTTGCGGCCATTGTCAGCGCTCAGTCGGATAAGTGGGAATGTACGGCTCGCTGCGTGCGGAATGATTCCACAGCTTCGGTTTGTGTATGCTGTTCAACGCAGAAACCGACCAAGAGCACCAACTCCGGGAGCTTTGCCTCGATTGTCAGCGCTCAATCGAATAAGTGGGAATGTGCGGCCTGTAGCGTTCGGAACGATGCCACCGTGTCGGTTTGCGTGTGCTGCGCCACAGAGAAACCGACCAAGAAGAGCACCAACGCTGGCAGCTTTGCCGCTCTTGTCAGCGCTCAATCGAATAGGTGGGAATGTCCGGCTTGCTGCGTGCGGAACGATTCCGCAGCATCGGTTTGCGTGTGCTGTTCCACGGAAAAACCAAAATAGAAGAAATCATGTGGGACACCTTTAACGAATAGAAGTGGACTTGAAGAAGCACGGGATGAATTTAAATCAGTGCCAGTATCACTGACCTGTAATCTTTCACAATACACGAATATTTTCCATATGATGGATTTACTTATCAGCTACAACAAAATTGGTGAATAACGCACGCTCGCTCGAAAATAATAACACAGTAAAATGCTTATTAGACAAAGAAGTACATTTCCAAAGCTAAACTAGAATTCACTTAGGTATGCATTTGAATAAAAAAAAGTGAAGCGAAAAAGAAACAAAAGATGAGCTTTGTGAGAGTAAAAGGAGACATGCAAGAAAGTGAAATTGAACACATGAGAAGAAGTTATTGACTTTTCGTTACAAAAAAGGAATTTTGTTTATTGCAACACATTTATCTATCGGAACGAAGGATATCAATGCAGCTAGATTAGATACATCTTTCCCATTACTATTGAAAAACCTCATTATAATCATACATGTTTATCACATACATTTGTAGTATTGAAATTGAAGTAGAATATGGGCACTAAATAAATGTTATCAAAAGAATCTGTTTCATTGCATCCCAAGAATTATTTAGCATTCTTCCATTCGTCATTGAAAGGTAAGGATTTTCGATTTCCACACATAACTTCCAAAACATCTTAAAAGCTTCGGAGAATCTCAAATTCACAACTCAAAACCGTACTATTCAACGAATCGTCCATTAATCGTCCGTTTGGTGTTATGTTTTGTGGGTTTCGTTATGTGATTGTTGGCTGGGGGGGCCGTCGCCCCCATTTCCTTGAAAAAGTTTTCCCCCGTACTGCTCGGGAAAAACATGTGAGCAGGGGATGTTTTGGTGATGTGAGAAGCGCATTTGTCTGTTTCGGGTTTGCACAACACACCGCCCTAATCGATTTCGTTTCCTGATTTCCCGAAGCCACGGTACGATTGCCAAAGCACTGTAAGAACGTTTGGGTTTGGGACGGTAAGCTCTATTCGATGGTCTCTTGGAAGAAAAACAAAACTGCCCTGTAAACCCCACTGCTGCTGCTACAACAAATGGCGCTCTCATGTCGGTGGTCGTGGTGGTGATGACCATTTCCATCAGCTTTAAGCTGATCGGAAGGACTACACGAGGAAAAAGGGAAGGGAACAGAAAACAGCGTGTTTCCAAACCCCCCAGACGACGCCATCCTTCGTCTTCTTTTCCAGTTCCGCAACAGCGTTAAATCATTTGACAGTAGAGCGAGAGGAACGGACCGATGCCATCTTTCCCATGCCTGTTTTCCAACACAGCACAAAATTCACTTTTCCACTCGGAACATAATGTAGAGAACCGTGTCGACCAACAGCCGAGGAACACTCTGGAGCGAAAGGAATGAGTTATGTTGGACACTTCCCTCATCGATTCTTTACCGTTCGACGTGTGGCTGTGTGGTGAGTCCCGCACGACGATATGTACTGCTACTGCTTTTGTGGAATGTTTCCACATGTCCTCGGCCTCGGTGGCCGTGTGGACGATTCTTTGGTGAAAGGGTTGAAATCCCATTAAAAGCTGCTTTAAGCAGGGCTGGCGTTTCAACACACAACAGGTATGAGGTTTCAGGTATGAGGAAACGGACATATCAGAATGGAGAATCTAAATGATGACGAATGGGTATCAGAACGAAAGGAAAACCTCCGCACTTTCGGACACAAAGGGAAACTACCCAGGAGTATAGCCAATGCATCGAGACAACGTTTGTAGAAGCCGTACAGGGGCGTTAAATCAAATTTCCATTCTCAATTTCGTATCTCGCTGCACCGAGACGGATTGAAATCAAATTTCATCTCTCTCTCTCTATCTCTCTCTCTCTCTCTCTCTCTCTCTATCTGGGATATGGTGGCCAATCTTAAAAAAAAACAGAACTTCCCCGGGAATGATGTTTCCCTCTTTGCGCTATACATAACTTGATTAGAAGGCTTGAGCTACATCTTAGTGGTAGTGTAGCTGAGTTTGTGGCCAATTTCACATCATTTTCAACATTTTGCTTTCCAGCACACGTAACACGGATCGAAATAAAATGTTCATAAAATATGAACACCAAAAACGGAACGATCCCCAGCAAGTGAGGGATGGCATAATATACACAGAGCCATGCAAAGGATCGTGTTTCGGAGCAACGGGCAAAGCCGCTGGATCCGATTGTGCCCCAGGCCACACGATTTTTAGCTTTGTGCTGTGTGAGTTCTATTCTTCTCCTACCCGGTAAATAATATGAAAAGGAATACGAGGAACAACCCACCCCGGTTCGCAAGATTTTGATGGCAGTTTTGGGTTCAGCCCGGAATCCTCGCAAATCCTCATCATCGATAAACGGTAAGCCGATGAGGGTTTTCCTTCCCCGTTTGGGTGAAGAACGTCGTCGTTCCGCAGCTTATATGTTGTTGCCAACTACTACTGCATACAACACACTACTGCAGGGACTCCTACTCCCTCCGAAGCAGCCACACGCACCATATTCCAGGGATCCTTTCCAGCCATGAAAAATGGAAGCGATTATTATGTTCCATTTGGCCACAAACCTTTTCTACTCCTGCCGGTCCGCAAACGAAGGCTTAGATAAAACGCCAAACAAACAAACAGCGAGAGTGAAATGAACAAAAAAAAACCGGGTCCTGAAAAAAGCTCGACAGTTTGAGCGAAAGGATAAGTCCCATCGAGCCCTGGGTGGGTTTAACTCTTTCGAAAAAAAATATCCGAACCTTCAGAAAAAAAATGATATGCATGGCATAGCTATATCCGGGAAGGTCCAACGTATTTAGATTGTTGAAATTATGTACTGCAGGTAGACCCCACCCCGGTGGTTGTTTATTCGCCAGTTTTGGGAAGTGTTCTAAAATCGGCAGCACCCAGCATTGACGCTGCAAGTAGAGAATTGAAACCGAACCTAATCGACCAGTAATTTTCAATCAAAATACATGGGAAGAGTTCTATCTTGAAACCTTATCTGGTTCTGCAGATGGAATGCGCTACAACCAACCCGATTCCGCTGCACGGAAAGGTGTATCGTTTTCGGGTAGCCATCAAGATAACATTCCTTTTCTCTCTCACCCCCCATTTTCGATTGTAAGGAAATGCTTTTGTTGGGCCAAAAACGCTGAAGGGAAGAAAGGGCATGCGGCACGCGAATTCTCTCCCCCCCAAATGCAATGCTTGTGTAGAAACACCGCCGGATGCAAAACGAATGTTGCCATTGCAAACCCCTTAACCGCCCTTGCTCTTCCCGGGGCACACGCGCCGGGTTTTCTGCAAAATAAACGACCGATCATTAATTGGCAACAGATGCATTGGAGTTTTGCAATGAGTTACGAATCCCATTAGAATGCAAAATTAGTTTGGCTGTAAGGAGGGAGGAATACGTTAAACAATCGAACGATTTACCAACGTGCTGGTGAGGAAAAGGTCTCCAACATATGCTACTTCGAATTTCCGACAGTAAAGATATTGAATATTTTATTATTATAAAGGGCTGTGGGATCTCCAATTATACCTCAGAGCTCCTTCCCACTAAGACCTTTTAGGGATATCAACTTTTAAATTGATTGGCACAATTTGCAGTACATATAGCCTACCTTTGGGCGGCCCGGGACAGGCGACAGCGGCGCCGGTCGTTACACTACAAGGCCGGGGTTCAAATCCCATCCGGACCGAGTGAGGGATGACTATGCAACTACGTGGCATCATTAAGTCTCGTAAGCCAGAAATGGCAGGTATGGCCTAAGAGATCGCTAGACCAAAGAAGAACAAGATAGCCTACCTTTAGGCGTTAAAAGTACATTCAACCCCTTAGTCAACGAAAGAGATAATATTAACGTTGACCGTTGAAGTTGCGAAGATCCGGCTCAAGAACAACTGCCAATGACCTCATCAAGCGTTCGTGAAAAACCCTTCAAAACCCCATCACATCCTGCGGAAATGGAGTGCTGTCCCAATAATGGAGACCAATTTTATTTCAGCCATCGGTATTGTCTTGGCACTACCAATTACCCCCCGGAGAATCCATCTTCGTGCATCAATACAACCACGCCACAGAGCACCGGTTACCGTGAGGCAAAATCACTGAACCGCACTCCAAAGCTCGCAGGGATGTACACTCTGCAACCTGCCCCACAGAGTTCAAGGTAGTATAATTGTTCGCCTTTAGTTTCGCGAGGCGCACACAAACGCTTGCTGTTCTTGTTGGTTGCTTTGGCACGATTTTCATCCCCGCGGTTCAGTGCGAATCCGACGATTATTCGGACATGAACTTTTCCGTTCCGGTCTGATGACCTTCGCAAGCACGACGGCCGCCACGAGGAGTATGCGAAGCAATCGGCGATTATCGAAACGAAATTCGCACTGTCTGGCCCGCATACCTTCGGGTGGTGGTGGCATGTCCGCGGGGTGTTGTTGTATCGTGTGCGTTAACCGAATATTATCACGTTGCATGGGAGGACATGTCCGGCACGACCGTTTTGCGGTCGGGTTCGCGAGCTGGATCGGTGCCGTCCGCCCAGATACGTCTAAATGTCACGAAAGCGTGCTAAAATGGTAGAAGAGATCGAGACAGACCACACAATAATCGATTTGGTTTTTTTTTTGTTTTTGGCCAAGCCAAACTATTCTTGGAATAAATTTTAAAGCAAACTGTTAAGCAAACTAGGATGAAGAGTGAAATTTTATACTTAAAATATTGTTGAACTCTACCTCCCATCAGTTCTGCCAATGGTTTCTTCCCTTTTTTTTGTGGTTAGCCAAACCACATCAAGTCGTTGAACTGCCTTTACTTCTTCCAAAATTTAACCCATCGTCAACCGGTTACTGAACTCGCGCATTAAGCATGTTCTCATGCATGAAATGCCAACCCGTGCCGTCAGCCACCAGGAGGCCAGACCAGGAGGACGACTGACTGACTGCTGCCAGCTGGCGAGCGGGCACAAGGATCTGAACGAACGTGGAACTTAACAACAACGTGAATGTCAAGTAGAAATTGCGATTGAAAAGACGTGATCTTGAGGGTACCAAGAACAGCTAGCGGAGAGAAGGAAAAAAAACTCCCAGCCAAACAAAATGTTTCACCATAAACATTTCTTTTCGGTTCTTGAATTTTCAATAAGCATTCTTCACTGCTTTTTCGACGTCATGCTGCAAGCACCAGGCAGAAAAAAAAACTCTGCAATCCACCATTGTTAAACCATTGGAAAACAGCCACCACACAACACACCGGAGCGATGAATTGAATGATTGTTTGGGGAAGCCGGAATCTTCGAAAAGTTTTCATGCCTTGCATTGTGCGGGGCGATGGAAGTACGGCTGCAATCGGGTTGTATAATGCTTCATTTGCTGCCCGAGGAGAATGGGAACGAAATTTGAGAACCGACGCAGCACTTTGAACGAAACGGTTTCCTCACGCTTGCAATGGCTGCAGGGCTGATAAGAAGCCCTATCACGGTAGGAGAACAAAAATCCCGAAGTCCCCTCCCGGATGTCTTCCTTCAAGAGCTGGCATTTCTAACCGAACTGCAGTATAAATGGAAGTGTCCAATGTACACGGGTGAAACAATAAATCGATGTGCTCTACCCGAAAGGTATAAATCCATCCGGGATTCGAAGAGTTCGGATTAGCTTATACAGCTTTTTGTCAGCTTCTTCGTCTCCTCGGTGATGTGCAGCTTGCCAACCAAGGCCAAACTAAGCAAATCCCGCAAAAGAATAAATGTTTTAAATATTCAACAGCATCAGACACACACCATCTGCTTATTGGGCGAGCTCCGTAGAAATTGATTGTTGCCAAGCTAGAAATCGTAATGAAAAAGTACAAAGCGACAAGAAACCACCCTAAAGGATGCCTCCGGACTAGAGGATTGACGACGACGACGACGGAAAATATAATTTCCCCCGGGAATGTAGGATAGGGGTTTTAATTTCTCAACCAAGCTGCCAACGGACGCGATATAGCGGTGACGTGATCCACGTTCGACCACCGCTGTTGTTCCTTACGACCGGGGTCGGGTTCAAACACAACCAAGTGCAGGCGCATTGCAACAAATCGCTCCCGGGACGCAGGAGAACGAAACGAACAGCAGCAGCAGCAGCAGTTGTGAGATCATCTTATTTCTAAAGGAAAACCGTTTGTGAAATGCTTTCAGGGCACATAAGAGCGATGGCAAGAAAAAGGTGACCAACCTTTCAACTTTGGCGTTTCTCTCCCGGCCAGCTCTCGCGTCGTGAATGTCACGCTGGTTCTGAAAGCTCCGGAACGGCACCGGAGGGTGTGTTAAGACGAAGTGTCAGAAGTCATGCTAGTTTTTTATGCTTTTATCGCTCGGAAGGAAAGGAACCGTAGCAAGACCGACTGCGACCGTTGTCTGAGTAAGTGACAGTTGGTTACAAACTAGAAGGCGATCCACGTAAAATGGTTTAGCCGATCGCTTATGTGACTTCATATTTTTCGGACCATCTGTCACCAAGTGATCACTGGATTGTTGTTGGAGAATCGCCGAGATCCCAGATTTTGAAGTCTCAGATATAATAACAATTAATACAACCAATACAGCTAACACAACTCAGATTTTACGTCGAAACCACAAGTTATGTACTTCGAGTTACTCATATCAGCTCTACACAGACATCAACTAGAACACATAAGGCTGTTCTGTGCCCCAAAAAAATGTCCGCAGTCGGTTCACCAGATAAGGAAAACTTCTTTCCTGACACGACTCAATCCCCACCATAGAAAGCTGTCAAAACTTTTCCAGCAAGATAAGACACAGTAATGGTCTCGGTTTCGTGCAAGTCTATCATGACGTGCTGCTTCACTAGACACTAGAATGCACTGAACGTCTGTTTCTTCATCATGAGTTGAAGAAATTAAATTTATAAAACAACGGCAGTAGTAAGAGCCGAGAATCAGTCCATCTACGAGGACACAGTCCAAAGTTTTTTTTTCGGGCTTCCACTGCATGCTCAAGAACATCAGGAGCTGCACCAGAACTTCTGCCAAACTCCCCATTTCACACAATCAAGAAGTCAAACGTCATGAATAATTAATGATACACGCTCTTGCCTAAGACTCTAGCTGCAATCGCTCACTTAACGCTTCTCGATTGGTGAAGTGGCAAGGTTCGTCCACCAAAAATCTAGCACACACCTTACTTTTAGCCACTTTTATTGCCCATTAAACTTCTTATATCATGCGGATTGCTAGGATTTTCCAATGCTAAGAATAGACCAAAGTTGGAAGAATTTGAAGTGGAAAACTTTTGATAGTTTTCCATCAACCGTACATGGATCGGTTTTTAGGGCTTTCTCGTAGTGCTTTGCCATTGGATGTCCTGCGGACGAGGAGCAGAGTCTCATGAAAAATATAACGCGGATAGCCTCCGAGGGATTACAGGCAGTTGGACATAGATGAAAACTTATGCTAGCATGTTGACCGGCCGTAATCCTACGAGCGGCGAGTCATTTCCCTTTTTCTCACCTATTTTTGCTTTTAATCTCCAAAAATGATCTCACAAGCAACTCGGGGGGGAAACAAGACTCGGGCCTTACACTTATCAACCTGGGCAAGTGGGTGCTCTACATTGAGCTTGAATTTCCGGTCTGTGATCCGGAGATGGAGGGAAAAAAACCCGAAAACGTTTTCATCCCAATCCGGTTCTAGTTCACAAAACTTCGCGCAAGGAGATAGAGAGCACATGAGCAGGAAGTGTAGGTCATACGAAACCGGAGTTACCAAAGTGTAATTGAACCCCCGAAAAGGAGAGCCCCTACAGCATCAACCACAGAGGGTCACAAAAAAACAACCAGGAAAGAGAGAAGGCAAAGCGGAAAACACCTGAAAAATACGTGCCCTTACTCCGACAAAGCCAACTGTTTGGCCGGATTTCAATTCACCGTGTGTCTTCCTTCTTACGGTCGGTGGTCGTGTCTCGTACCGGTCTGGTCCCACATCCCACAGGTGAACCAGTCGCCAGTTAACCTTTTGCGTTTCTTTACATCCTGTCTCCTGGAGGTTGTTTTTTTCCTTGGTTTTGGTTTTCTTTTTGCGGTCCAACTTTCATCGAATGCATCGGGCCAACCGGTCTTCTGTATGCTGCTGCATCCACCACCAGATGGTGATATGGTTGGTGAGGTTGCTTTGGTGAACTTATTCAACGCGTCTCGCATAAACCTTTACGGCCCGTACGTGACCGCTGGAGAGCAGCTGGTGATGAAGCTGAACCCGATCCAGCCGACTGCACCTGGAGAAAATGGAAAAAAAAATATTGCTTCTGCTGTTTTTTTTTCTTCCAATGCGATTCTCCTTTAGAAGGATCAATTGCATTGTTAGGAACACGTAGAAAGGTAACTACCATCTTTCAGCTCTGTTCTTTGAGTTCTGATCTTTTTCCTGAGACTTAGACAAACATTTTTCTAGGAGGCAATTCCGCGATTCGACACGCTTGTGAGAAGTAACATTAATATACCATTTTGTTGCTACTTTTCCGAACAATCTACAAGTCAGGATACTGCTTACGAAGCATTTCGGAAACATTCATTTAAGCGACAAATGAAACTATTTTTCCCCCTTACCTCTCTGCCACTAAAGACACTATTTTCATTTGCAAAATGTGAGTCATTCCTTCCGTTGCACTCTGGCAGGTTGTGCTGGAACAGGAATAAATACTTCCATCTTTTGAAAAGAAGCAATCTTCTCTCACAACAGCAGCACAACCACGGAATTCTACGACGTCAAATTGTGTGTGTGTACAAAATGCCACTAAAATTAAATTTTCCATCAGCAGTTTCTGTGCTTCAGCCAGCAAACCGACCATGCTTCCTCGGGAAATAAAGCCCCCACAGCACTCCAAAACAGCCTCCAACAAAACTCATTGCCAAAGCCCGAACCGAGAGGTTGAGACCAAATGAAAATGAGCTGAAAATGTTGTTCATGGTCCCCCAAACCCATGAAGTCGTAGGGGCCTTCTCGGTTTCGAAGGCAAAAAGAAGCCCCCCCCCCCCCCCCCCCCCCCATTCACGCTGGATGGTAACGCGTACCACACTTTTTTTTTTTGTTTTACCCAACCACCCCGACATTGTGATGCTCAAGGAGACGATTATAACGAAAATGATGATGATGATGAGATACGCGTCCAAGTTGGATGCGGGCTTCCAATCTCGCGCTCTCGGTGTATGCAACCGCATCGAAAAAGGTTGGAAAGCTGCCAGCCACAAACATAATCTTCGAGCCCGCATAAAGCACGTAATAATCGCGCGAGCGACCAGCAAATAGCGGTGGCAGCAATATAAAGGTCCGGACCGCCCATCTGCTTCCTCCTTTAGCTAGCTTCTTGATCAACGGAAATGCACACACACAGGAAGACGTTGGGAAAATAAGTTCTCTTTATCAGTTGTGAATTAGTTTTTCCCTTTACACGGCCATCCAGCATGGAGGCTTGTGGTTGCAGAGGTCAGCGATTTTGTGCATTTAAAATCTGTTTCTGACGCTGTTACATTTTACATCCATTTTATTAAGTTTATAGTCTTTAAATGACAACTTGACTGCCTTGTTGCACTGTCTACAAAATGTTGAAGAAGATATGAGCATAGATTATATTAAATAGTAAAGCAAAATGTGAACTTAATTGAATTTGAGGGAGTGCGTAACCCATTACAAGCAAATCTGTTTAGTAACTATTAAAGGAAATGTATAGTTAAAACAATGAATCTAGTTCAAAAGACAATAAAGGCTATTTTGTATTTTCGAACGATTTTGTCACGTCATTTGCATAACTTCAGGCGCTTAGGAGCATTTTTGAAGCCTGGATTCCACAATACATCGAACACTATTCCATCAGGACGATTCTATCGGTAAAACAATTTCACTTTTCCTGCTCAAAAAATCATCTTCCATCGCAATGCCAACGAGTGTTTCTCGAAGGAAAGCTCGAGAACGCAACAGATGGATGCACTCACCATACCTTAATACAGATGAGCAACGCTCCATCCCATATCGGAATGTTCCCGATGGCAACATGTTTGTCGTGCTGACTCGTACACGTACACGAACGTAGCCACACGCAATATACTAAAGCTCCACCACCACGAGCCAACTCGAGAGCAAACAAAATTGTACTAGAATGTCCGGCGAAGTGAAGTGGGTCCAGCTACGTGGTTGAAGGTTCCGCTGTGCTCATTCACGAGCCACTCATTCACAGAGCCTAAATTGCGAGTCTGTCTGTCCATCGATTCGTCTGACTGACTCTCTCCCTCTGCTGATCTTCAACCCGTCACAGCCCCGTGTCGATCTGTCTGCGTTTAATTTTGATTTGAGTTAAGCAACAGTGTCAGTGCTTTTTGCAAGGTTAAATCTCCCCGTTCCGCCAAAAGGCACGGGGTAAAGTAAACCGGTCAACCGAAGTTTTATGATGTGTCTGCCTTCCCCATTCTTACAACTGTCATTGTTTCACCGGTGTGATGGAGCTTGCCACGAGACGGGGAAACTTCTACTCTACCTCGACCGTGGACACTCGCAGTCTTGACCGTTTATATTTACAAGGTTTATTTTTTGTCTTTTGCTTTGTTGCTTACAACCGTAAAATGAAACAAGGACAAGGGAAGGACAACGGGCACCAGCAATAAAAACGATCGTCATCGGTGATTCTGTGGATGACTCGCAGAATATCCACAGACGAGCCTTTTCGGAAGGCAAGATGGATCCTCAGAGTTGGTGGACACTCAAAAACAACAAAATTATAGCCCCGTAAAGGTACGGCAATTATGACGGGGGGGCGAACGATACCAACCGAATGACGATCACAAAAGCCAAGGTTGCAAATTAAGAAGTTACCGAAAAATGAGTGGGAAACAGAAGTCATCATCATGGCGGCGATCGAACACGTGGTATAGCATAAAAGTGAAAACTTTAAAACTGTTAGGTTTGAGCTCGTGCAAAAATGGGGCCTAACGCAAGGAATTCAAACAAAGTACATCGAATGCGAGCACGGACGCAGGTTATGCATTATGAGGTGGTTGGTTTAAAAACTAGTTTTCCAAACACTCCACTATTTCCGTTAAACACCGTTACCAACCGGTTCAACAGGGGGTTGGCTAGTTTTTTATAGATACGCGCGAACACCGCCAATGTGTTACGATAGTAAAACACGTGTGCGACGCCGCAGCAGCAGTCGAGTCACCACTTCCACAGTCCACCATTACTTCCACACCGACTCCTACCCATCGTTGTGCTCGTCAACCACTTCCCTTTCCTTCTGTGGCCGTCAGTCATCACGCTCCGAAGGCTACACTAACGTATTCACAATTACACAGCTACAGCTGGAGAAGCCGCCCTCCAGTAGATGGCGTGGCGATGACTCTGCTGCGTTTGTTGTGTGCTTATTGTTTGGCAAGACACTCCAGCGATGTAGATGACATCAACTGTTGGTGTGTGTTTTTACCAGCAAAACCCTTACGCGTTTGTACTTCGATCACGTTTTGTTGCGCTTCCTCCGGATGATCTGAACAGTCTGATAGCAAATGGAGTTTGCTTACCTAGAGTGCGCTGGTGGAAGGTTTCTAACACCGCGCGTAAAGCTTATGTGTGTACTTATAAGGGTCTTTAATCTACAAAACAAGTGTCTAACAAGAAATGGGGTTTCTCTGTGCTCTACTTATAGCATTTAAATGTTGCGGAATGTACAGTGAGTCACTCCACGCTTTTCATCTGACATGAATGTCCACAAAAAGCTCAGCTTCAACGCTTCAGCCCTTGGAGTTGGTAGGTATATAGGTGTGACTCATGGCATAAGGATGTGTCCAAATGCAAAGACTAGGATCAAGATGGTGGGAAAAGCAACAATTGTTTTTCTTTCTTGGCTTAACGACCTATCTCTTAGGTTATGCCTGCCATTTCTGGCTTACTAGACTTATTGATAGTCCTCACCATGAGAACGGCCCAGATGGGATCTGAACCCTGGTCCCGTGCCGTGTGAAGACCGGCGCCGCTGACGTATCTACTGCCGGACCCCCAACAATTATGGCACCAAATAAAAACGTTGGACTCCGCATGCTTCAATTTGAACTTAAGAAGAATGTGCGAAGTAAATTAAATCCCATAAATCACTAGAAGTGCAATAAAATTGGAAGAAACTCTTCCACTGCTGCATTTCCTTATTTGCTCCAGGTACTTTGATTCTTTAACCCAAGTCCTGGGCATTCTATTCGTTGTCTGTCACTTGCAATACAGCAATGAGCTATAAAACGATACTGGATCCGCTCTGCATTATATCTTCCAGAGCGCTTAAGCCACGAAGTCAATATGGTAATAAAAAGTCAGCCATAAACATAACGATCACCACGATTATTGAAGCAAATCAGTCTAGCTTTGGATGAACACGAGAACATCCCTTTAAAGGCAAGGATCAATACAGACTAGCTAACCTTCAAGCAGATCTACCTTCTCCCGCCAGTCAGGTCAGTCCTTCGGTTTGAAGCGGTAAAAAATCTCAATTTCTTTAGCGTTCCGGAATGGTCAGCAAAAAACACAAAGTGAGCGAGCGACACAGCAACACCTCTCGTCCGTCGGATAATTCGAGGTAATCGTCGATTTGGACCGTACAAGGCGAACGTTTAACGAGCGATTCCGTGACTTGTGATGGACACTTTGTACATGTTTTTTTGCGGTTAGTATATTCAAAGTATGCAGGATTAAAAAAGCATTTCATAACTGACGAGTAACATAGCCTACGAAGCATCTAGATTTTACTATACAACAGATGAGGATGGAGATAATTCGAGATTAAAGGGAAAAAAGAATTCTACGACACATAGCATAACATAATCAATTTCAGAGCTGCTGTTTTCCTAACCCTCAAAATACAGCTCAGTTCTCTCTCTCGTCCTCGTTCAATGCCATTGCTGTTTTCCTTCATCGTCTCACCTAGAGTGTTGGAAGGTTGAACAGTGCTCTCAGCGGGAGGACGGCTTCGTCACACAAACCGCCGAAACCGAGCTTTGAACATTGTTTCGGTTCAATTATAAATAGAAAATAAACAGAGCTAAATCCAACACAACACAAAGTGTTTTTTTCACAGGGCGATGAGTGCTGATGAGAAGAAGGTATCAAATTCGGCCGCCGTATAAAACCACATTGATGACTTTTTCGAAATCATTTGGGATGTTCGCCATATAGAATTCGAATGGAAAACAATAAACTGCTCTATCACTAATATGGTTAATTAATTATGCTCTCCGCTTGCTTCGTACATTGTTTTTCTTTACCCTGCTTCAAAGACTTGATTCCAGGAATTCTTCTAAAACATGGCCAAACAACAATGACGGGGTTCGTCTAATGTCTAACCGTTATGCTCTTGACAGATAGGACGACGACCACCTTCTCGGTCGTCTCTCAAACACCGTGCAAGCTAGAATTTATTTCCAACGGTGGAAAAACTAATCGCAAACTTTACCCAGCACCCTCCCTCTCCCCAAACCACGACCTCGGGACCAACAGGAAAATCCGATACAATCTTCTGGGTGTGCCGGTGAAAAACTTTTATTTTCATACCGTACCTCGTTTCAGGTCGAGGTGTGCTAGCCGAAGCTAGCACATAAAGACAAAGTTCCTTCGACCACTGGGTTCCGGGGGCCATTGAGGCGCGGTGAGTTAGTTTGACGTTGAGCGGCAGGCACCATTGTACACCGAAGCACATCAAAAGGCTTTGCCAAAACCGGGGAACGCTTACGTACACAGAACGGGAAGAACATGCGCGTGCGTTCGAGGTTCCCATCCAAAACCTCGTATACGTGGAGGAGTTTTGGCCTTTCTCCAGAGGGTTTTGGCTCATATATGTTTTTGTTTAAGTTGATGCCCAGGTTCGCCCAGCAGGGTAATTGTCGGTGAGCGATGGAAACTGTCGGATTGTAGCTCATTGTTTCGAAGCAGTTTCCCCTACCAGGTAGGGTAACGCACAAAGGAATGTTTCGCACAATAAAATTTATATTACAGATAGCGTTTGCGCTCTTTCCTCGGGGCTTTTTAATCAATTTTAAATTGCTCCACCAGTGCTTTAAGAAAAACTCAAACCACAGCAAAAGGATGTATGGTCAGAACATTTGATTGAATGGAAAGTATGGTACAGTTAGGTTCAAATGTCAAAAGAATAGGGCTGCAATTTTGGCCTGCCAATGCTGGGTTAAATGACTTAAATTACCTATAGCCGTTGAGTGTGAGCTATTAGTTTTGACTGCATAATGAGCAAAAGTATCCTATTTACACTATGGATAAATAAGCTTTTCAGCATCAAATGAAAAATAGCCATGCATGGAAATGTGCCCAAAGCTTCGCCAAAGTTTTCAGGTGTCGTTTTGAATCAATCCTGAATCATTGCAAAATGTTTCAAAATAGCTCTAAATCGAAACTGAAATTCGTTTGACGTATCCAATTTATCCATAATGAGGCTCAATGACGTGAATACCTGAACACGGTAGAAATCCGGAAGGGATTCGATACCCTGTCCGGGTTGTCCGAACGACAGTTAGAGTGATCGGATCTGGCGGTGGTCAATATCCAAGGTCTTAGCAGTGATTCTAAACTATTCTAACTATTTTTCAGCCCCGGTGGACATCAGATCGAAACGTTCCACAATGACGTTTTCTCGAACGATTCTCGAACACCATCGCCAGGGGCCGATCGTTGCTGCCGTAACAGAACGACATTCCCTCACGTGTTAGAACAATTTTAGATGTGAAAAAGGGCCATCACACAAACAAAACACAACCACTACCAGCTCGCAACAAATAAGCAACCGAGATGAATTTGAACAACAACTTACACGTGTGTGATCCCCGCATGAGCAGCAATGCTATTTGATACACCAGAAATAAAGATCATCATTACGGCGCCACTGAAACTGATCGAAACCGAAATGTTCTTTGTTGGTTGGTTGTGTGAGGACGATGCTGTGAAAATATCTCCCACACACATATCACACAAAGCAATCGCTGACGACGATTGCACACAAGTAAAACCCTCCCAGTGCATGTGGGTATCAGCGTGCGGTTTGTAATTCGACCCTTTTCATCAAAGTAGGCTATACTTTTGCTACGACTGTCATCAGAGCACCCTGTATGGAGTGCTCTCTACCAAACCCCAATCCAAAAGCAGATAACAACAACAGAACTGAGGCACATAAAATCACATAGCTTGTGACTGTGTTTGTGTTTTTTTTTTTTCAAAAGATGGTTATGCTAGAATAATGCTACGGCACGCGATTTTTGCCGTGAAGCTTTTGTTTTTAGCAATCCACCACCCTCACCCACATTTTGGTTTCCTTTGGGAAACTACTATCTACGGCTACGGAGGGAGGGTTTATGCTTTGCCATCCACGACATGGTGGTTACGACCATTTTCGCTTTCAATCTTACAGGGTTTCTGAGAAGAACTAACGATGTGCGAGCCATTTCTGGGCAAAGGCTAGGTTGAAGTAAACAACTGCCAGGTAGAACTGGCGATCTGTTGCCCTTTCTGGACTATGGCCAAGTTGAACTAGACACAGGCTAGGTTGAAGTGGACGATGGCCAG
Organism: Anopheles stephensi; assembly: GCF_013141755.1. Classification (NCBI taxonomy): domain Eukaryota; kingdom Metazoa; phylum Arthropoda; class Insecta; order Diptera; family Culicidae; genus Anopheles; species Anopheles stephensi. The sequence continues at coordinate 60,842,849 of NC_050202.1, read as the reverse complement.
GTTGAACTGAAATGTCAAATTTGAAACAATTGCTGAAGCGTTCGCAAATGGTTGAGGTAACGCTTAATTTTAAAAAATATTTAAAAAAATGACCGGTAAAAACCATATTATTTGTAATAATTTTTTTTAAAGGATATTAATAGAAAAGAACGCTTCAATTGCAACGCAGCTCGTATGTAATTATAATATTATTATTTAATGCGCTTTGAGCTTTAGAATTTGCAATGGCTTGCTTAAAGATATTATATTTATTGAACTCACCTAAATTTAGCGTATATTGCTCAATTACACTGCACTTGGAAAGCAAAAATAACATTACAAAAAAAATATTTTTGAGCATTGAAACATGCTCAAAGAGCTGTAAACAATAATTTTATAATTACATACGAGCTACGTTGCAATTGAAGCGTTCTCTTCAATTAATATCCTTTACAAAATTATTACAAATAATATGGTTTTACCGGTCATTTTTTAAATATTTTTTAAAATCAAGCGTTACCCCAACCGTTTGCGAACGCTTCAGCAATTGTTTCAAATTTGACATTTCAGTTCAACCTGGCCATCGTCCACTTCAACCTAGCCTGTGTCTAGTTCAACTTGGCCATAGTCCAGAAAGGGCAACAGATCGCCAGTTCTACCTGGCAGTTGTTTACTTCAACCTAGCCTTTGCCCAGAAATGGCTCGCACATCGTTAGTTCTTCTCGGAAACCCTGTAAATGAAACAAAAGCTCACGGGCCCCAGAGTGGTTGGCGCTAGCAGCGGGGAGCTGCACCATTAGCGATGGAGTAATCAACTGCATGGTGCTTTGACCGGCTTAGAGTGGGGAAAAGCGGTCACCGTGGGTTCGAGAAGATGCGGAACATGAAAACATTAGACGAAAATGCAAACTCTCACTATTCTTCGCGTGTCTCCATTTCGGAGGTTTCCCTCTCTCTCTTTCGCTCTTATTATGTTTCTCTCCACGCTTAAGCAGGGTAGTTTTTTCGATTTTCTTTTCGTGCTTTCATGGCTACACAAAACCCCCCTTCTTTTAGTCAGCCGTGCATATCCACAGAAAAAAAACGAAAACGAAAACGAAAAGGAAAAAACAAAACAATGGAGGAGCCACGAATAAATATACTGCGGGCTGGGGAGGGGCTCTGGATGTAATCATGAATGCCGTCATCGCTTCATCGTGCTCGTTTGCCGTCTGAAAACTGAAACATGAATTGTGGTGTAGGGTAGATGGGAGTGAGGTAAGGCGGAAGAAGCATAAAACGCCCCAAAAACAGAATGAAAACGCGAACAAAGAAAACACGCACACACACACAGGCGAGCGCGATGATGCCAATGGAATTTCCGTCGTTTCTGTTTTTGCTACACGATATCTCACACACGGCGGCCCTTTTTGTTTCCCCCTTTTGCCGATTTTCCGCAATTAGAAGCCGTCTCTTTCACTATTCGGGAGACGGGGATTCATTTTACTTTCGCGTGACGATTGTGGTGGAGTCGTTGCTGTTTACTCTGTTTTTGTTATTTACTCCCAATGCCAACTATGTTTTTTTTCATGCTGCAAATATGCGCTCCATGATCAGAAAAGCACAATGGTTGCTTTGTTACCGGCGGCTTCTTTCTTGGATGTCATTTCAACGTACTGCACATACGCGTCACATATGGGACATTGTTTTTCCACACATAGATTTTGCTACACTTTCGGTACGTGAACTGCCACAGTGTTCAAACAATAGAACATAGCGTTGGAAACTCTAAAACGACGTGAGAAACGCACTGCTCGAGCTAGTACAGCTCAAACGTCGTCCAATGCAACATCTAATCATCACAATTCCAACAATCATAAAGTAAACACGCCAAGTAAATGTTGCGTACACATGCACGGACACACACACACACGCAAACAGTTTATCCTTGGCACAAAGAGCTGCGACCCAACAATGAATCACACTGTATCGTGTGTACTATTGCACGTGTGCGTGTGTCCATGGGGTGCAAACGGCTGTGTGTATGTGTGCGCTCGCGGAAATAGAAGGCCCTTCAGTGGTGGGCCTGAAAATAAATTACAATATGAACAGAGGCCGCACACATACGTATCTTCCTCTGCGCGCACAACATTCACCCCCACATCCAATGACACAACGCGTAGGGCGCACGTGCGCACACACACCCTTAGCTCGGAACACAAGGGCTTCCCTGTCTGAATGCACGTGTGTGTGTGCACCCTAGTTGCTTTGATTGGCGAAAAGAGATGGTCTCCCTCTTCCACCACCTCCCCCGACCAATGTTTTTGTTCTGAACGTCGTCGCAGCTCATCATTATTTAACGCTGAGAAAATACCGAAGCTCGCGGCCCCGTATGACGGAATGATGATGGTGTTGGTTGTATGGTTAATCGTTTGCTTTTTGTGTTGAAAGGGGAGAGAAGCGCAATGCATGAGGGTGGGAAAGGTGATGATGTCTGGCTGTGCTGGGTTAGACGTAGCAGCGGTACTCATATAAACATGATTAAAACTCACTTCCACTCGGTTCCACCAACTGCGCGCCGCCCTGACACCATCGTGACACCATCCGGAACCTTCTATTGCTTCTCCCGTTCGTTCGTTTGTTCGCTCGCTCGCTCGCTCGTTGCGTATGGTGTAGTGAGGTTGTTGTGAGCGAGAGTAGACTCCAGGGGAGCTGCTGCTGGCTGGGAGTTGTGTTGCTGGGGGCCGGATGTTGAGGTGGCAACGAGGGGGTCCTCCGCCCCTACCCTTAAGCACATTTCCCTCTTGCTGGTTCTTTGGTCACCCTGTACACATTTCCCTTTTTTTCTCGATTTGCACGGCCGACTGCGTTTCAATCGACTTCCGTTACGGCGGCACAAAACACACATACACACACAAACACTTTAAGCACCCAACATCCCCGTTTCGCTGCTACTACCCTGTTGGTTGTAAGGGCGTGGACAGGACAGAACGAGTGAAGAAAAACAGTGATAGCTTTTCACCAGAACGCAATAGAAAATCATTCGTACCATGCATAGCGAAACATTCTCTATCGAAGCAGCAACACACATCATCAACTTATACACACTCACACACACTCTCACAAAGCGTACATCCCACCGTAGCTCTAGGATGACGATGCAACAACAGGAATCCACCATAATATTTCGTACATAATAATGGAATCTTTTTCTCACTTAAAAACTATTCACACACAGACAAACGCACCCGCACCCACAACAACAACACAACCTTCTAGATGTTTTTCTTCCAATTTCTTTTCCGTACTACAAACAGCCTTAGCGCAATTACCCAGCTACGACAATAATTTATAAACCACTTATCGTCCCACTAAACACACACCCAGTCCCACACACACACACACACGCGTACGCGAAAACGAACAATTGCACACACAGGCGGATACACACCAAACGCGGATAAGAAGTCACCATTGGGAGCTATCGCAGAAGAATTTGTGTTGTGCGAGGAAAGACTGCACGCATGCCTGTGGTTTTCCGGGCACGGCACTAAAATGTGTTAACAAATATGGACATGGAATAGTGTAATATGTGTATGAACAAACTTTTTCTTCTGCAGTCCGACGGTGCTCCAATGTTGTTGCTTCTTCCGAAGTATAACAATGAATGAGCAGCAGTGGTGGAAAATAAAAGCGAGACACCGTCGAACGGCACATTATGTGGTGGTCTATGGAAATGCTTCGTCTGTGCTATAGTCGCCCCAAGTTTTAGCGTAAATAAGCCGATATGAACCATGTGCGAATCATTCGATTAAAATCATAAGTGTCAGTAAAATATTAAAATATGGATCCAAAAATTTTAATAATTGCCCATCTACATCAGAAGAAAAAGATTTTATTGGAATATGATTGCCCAAACTTATTTCCGATTGCTAGTCCCATAGTGCATTATGGACACACATTTGCTCATTTTTCGACTACAAAAAACGGCTCGCAACGAAAGGAAAACAATGATAAATGATGTTTCTGGTAACAAAAACTGAAAGCACAGTCACACAAAACCTCTTCTAATGTTTCCATCATTTAAAATTGCATACCAAAAATTATTTTAAAAAAATAATAATTTATCACCAAAAAATGGCCATTTCTCTATCACATGTCATCCGAATGTGCGCGCCCGCGATCGAAGCGTCCCACTGTGCACGAGTCGGTTGTCAAACGCCGTCAGAAAAATGGTTGGCCGCAGAAATCACGCGTAACATTCACCTGTGCACAAAGCGGAACAGGGAATATTACCCAGCCGAGAGAGTTTAGCTACTTTCATTCTTTTAGTAAATTTGTTGCGAAATAAGTTCCCGGTAGATCGAACTCCAGTAGGCATATCCCGGCCCGAGTGCAACGAAAGCAAGCAACAGTGCAAACAAGAAGTTCCCGGACGGAGCTGCGTTACTGCGGGGACGGCCGTACCTCTTTCGGTAGACGACGTGCAGATAATGCAAGCAACATATAGAATCCATTGATTTGGTTACCGTGTTGATCGTTGTGTTATCATCTTTTTCACTCCCAATCGGAATAAAGTTAGTGTGCTCTGTTGGAAGCGTTGTTGCCCAGACCGCCGCGTGCTAGAAAGTGAACCAGTGTGTGCTTTTTTTTTCTTCTACCTACCACGGATACAGTTCCGTGTTGGTCAATGTGCAGTATGTGGCAGTACGGTAGCTTGGTGTGTAAATAGTGCGCAGTTACTTACCGCCGTGGCCAGATCATTGTGTGTTCCGCAGAATAATCCTTGATCCGCAAGCTCTTGTATCCAGTTATTAAGTGTGCGTGTGTGTGTGTTTGAGCTGGTTCCGTCGGAGATCATTCCACTACCTGCCGTGACCGATTCCGGAGTTCCGGAATGGAATTCTCACAGCCACCACCGGCCGTCGATGCGGCACCGTCGCAGCAACATTTCGCCAATCCGCCACCCATTAACCGTATCCTAAGCTACCAGCATCCACAGCCTCCTAAGCAGCAGTTCAATTTCTACCACCACAAACCGTACCACCACTTCAATGGCTTTCGAGGCAGCGGACCCATGTCGCAGGATGACTTCGATGGCAAGCGGCTCCGGAAGTCGGTTATGCGTAAAACGGTGGACTACAATGCTTCCATCATTAAGGCGCTCGAGGTAGGTGACCGCGGATGGGTTTGGGGATCAGGTTCTTCTTACGATGCCATAGTAATCCTATTTCTTGTTGTATCCCACAGTGCCGCACCTGGCAACGGGACCATCGGGACAGACGTGCCCTGCAGCCGGAAAGCATCTACATTCCCGAACTGTTGCCTCCGCCAAGCTACATGGACAATCCGAGCAATGCGGTCACCACGCGTTTCGTCAAGACGGCAACGAACAAGATGCGTTGTCCAATCTTCACGCTTGCCTGGACTCCGGAAGGACGCCGGTTAATTACGGGCGCAAGTTCCGGCGAGTTTACGCTGTGGAACGGGCTTATGTTTAACTTCGAGACGATTCTACAGGTAGGGTAGGGGTGACCGTACTGTTTGACCGGTTTCGTTTGGGAATCAATCTGCTATACATGAGCGTTTGTATTAATGTAATTCCATTTGTTCGTTTCTCTCTTTCTATTGCTGGTGCTTATCCACCACGGCAGGCACACGATGTCTCGGTGCGAACGATGGTATGGTCACACAACGACAACTGGATGGTAACGGGCGATCACGGCGGGTTCGTCAAGTACTGGCAGTCGAACATGAACAACGTGAAGATGTTCCAGGCGCACAAGGATCCGATACGCGGAATCAGGTACAGCAATCGGTGCAGTCACATCGGCAGCAGTAGCAGTACCACAATCATCACGACCACAATCTGCACGAAACCATCGGTCGCAGGCATCAGGCGTTGCCACTTTGGGTTGCAGTTACGGCTTCTCACAAGGGCACGACGGGTGCAATCGACGTTGGTGGCCGCTTTCATGCTGCTAATATACCTGCCATTGCTCATTCGACTAAGTATACCTTATCTCTCTCTCTTTCTATTTGTCTCTTCACAATCTTTCCTTTTCTGCCCTCGTTCAATGTTAAGTTTGAAAAGCGATACATTGTGGAAAAGAAAAGTAATGCTTTTTATTGCCTAAACCGTGGAGATTGATTGATGAAGTCAATTAGATGCCACATAGACGAGTACAAGAAAATGATTATATTCTTGAAACGCTCTTCGAATTTTTTGTTGTTTTTTCTGTACAATTTTATTTCTAACCCAAGCAGAACCGTACAGCACTCGAGTCTGTGATACGTTATCTATTGTTTGTTTTGTTTACCGCTTAGCATCACATTTACCAGTGTCCTTTTTGTACTGGGCATGTATGCGCACGATGCCTTCTTACATCAGGAGCATCTGAAATTTGGATTGCATCGTATATAGTACCTGAAAAATGAAGTAAATAAATCAATAAATTTAACTAACTTCTAGCATAAAAAGGTTCCCCTGGGAACGCAAACCACAAACACTGCCGGCCTTTTTCAAGAAAGCATGTGATATTGTAAAGTAAAAATAAACTGTTTGCCCTTTTCGTTCCCGCAAATGAAACCGACGGAAACGAATAAAACCAAAAACCGAAACGAAATAAATAATAACGACAACAACAAGTAAAAAAAAAACGCTACGTTTTTTAACACGAACATCGAATCATGAAAATATGTTTCAAATAAAGTGAGTTTGTTTAAAGGAAAAGGGATTTAAGCAAAAAAAACGAAATATACTCATTCCAGTGCCACTCGGCGGCCTCGCGCCCACTCTATCTCTATGCTTTGTACAGTGAAAATTAGCTGAATAAAGTATCGGTTCAAAGCTCGTTTGGTTCGATTTCGCGCCCTCGCGAACTCCGAGTAAAACCGAGAAAAAACCCGAATTTGTGTTTGTGCTACTTACTGCTCCTGATTTTCGTTTCTTTATTTTTGAAAGATGTGACCGGTTTTGCTCTCAAGTGCCTTTTCCATCAGAAAAAAACGATTCTTCCATTCCAATAAAAAGCAAGAGCTTGTGCAAATAAAATCTATGATGATCGACGGTTGTGAAGGACATGTTACCCACTTTATGCTCTTCTGGCCAACAGCAGCCGTACCGGTGATACTTAGCGATGCAATCAGGATATTATCAGCATAGGAAGTGTCGAGTCATTAGTGGAGTCAATATTAACCATTCTTTCCTTGGGTACTATCTGTCCCACTTCCTGTTCTGTTTCCGTTTCCGTTTCCGGCATCTTGTTTCGCGCGACGCCGAAACAGTTTCAGTCCTTCCGATGCAAAGTTTGCGAGCTGCAGCGATGACGGTACGGTGCGGGTGTGGGATTTCCTGCGCTGCCAGGAGGAACGGGTGCTGCGTGGGCACGGTGCGGACGTGAAGTGTGTTCATTGGCACCCGCAGAAGGCGCTGATCGTGTCCGGCAGTAAGGACAACCAGCAACCGATCAAGCTGTGGGATCCCAAGTGCGGCCAGGCGCTTGCTACACTGTAAGGAAAATAGGAGTCGGAGAATTCGCTGAAGGATAGTAATGAATAATTTTCCCATCCGTAGACATGCCCACAAATCGACGGTGATGGATTTGAAGTGGAACGATAACGGCAACTGGCTGGTAACGGCCTCCCGGGACCACCTGTTGAAGCTGTTCGATCTGCGAAACCTCAGCGAAGAGGTGCAGGTGTTTCGTGGCCACAAGAAGGAAGCGAGTGCCGTATCGTGGCATCCGATCCACGAGGGTTTGTTCGCTTCGGGTGGGTCCGATGGGTCGATCCTGTTCTGGAACGTCGGGTAAGTGTAAGATACAACGTTCGCAACTATATTCGTTTTCTAACGGTCCTTATATCTCGTTGCAGTACGGACAAAGAGGTTGGCAGCATCGATATGGCGCACGACAGCATCGTCTGGACGCTGGCATGGCATCCGCTCGGGCACATACTCTGCTCGGGCTCGAACGATCACACGGTCAAGTTCTGGACGCGCAATCGACCCGGCGATCAGATGCGTGACAAGTACAATCTCAACACGCTGCCCGCCAGCTTGGCCGGGTTGGACGAGTGCGAGCTGGAGGAGCACATCGTCATCCCGGGCATGGGTCCGGAGGATAAGGTGGACATTGTGGAAAGCATTGCGACGAAGGAGGCGGGTCCGATTCCGGGGTTGGATCTGAACCTGAACAGCTTTAATGAGAAGATGCGCGAGAAGAAGATACCGTACAGCAAGCCGATCCCGCGCAACTTCCAGGCCCAGTGGAACGAATCGAGCAAGCTGGACGATCATTCGACGACGGCGGAAGAAATTAAGGAGGTGATCTCGCAGATCGTCGACAGTGGGCCGGCTGCGCCGAAGAAACCGCTCCCGACCGCCATTTCGCTGTACGAGCGTACGATCGCGGTGATACGTAAGTAGCGTGTGGTACAATTTTAAGGAAAATAAATAACTCAAATACCTTCTGTTTTGCTTCCCACCAGCGGACAGTCCACTAGAGCAAGCAATCAGCGAAGGAACGGAAGCGCTGAATCGATTCATCGAGCAGGGTGGCATTCCGGAGCTGCATGACATATTCCCACCGATCGCCGAACCGGACCCATCGTCTGCGAACGGGGATGACGGAGACCAACCTCCCAAACCGCCAGCCAAACGGGCGAGAGTCGACGTGGAGCCAAAGTTCTTTTACGGTCCGCTACCGTTCATTGTGGATCCTCCGGAGCAATCGCGTGATTCGCTCCATTCGATGGAAGATGCGGCCGGATCACGGTCGAAGGATGATCTTACGTTCGATCCGAAGCTTCCGTCGCTGCTGCAGCTCGACGTAAATCCACCGATAACGGTAGAGTTCAATACGAGCGATCCGGTCGATATTGCGGCCACTCGAAACAGCTGGAAGGCGGGACGGGAAAAGCACCGCGAAAAGCGTGACCTCGAGGAGGATAAAAAGATCTGGAAAGAGTACAATGATCGCAACTGGGACGAGGAGGACAACGATGATTCGGTGATGATCGTGGAACCACCCACATCTTCGTCGGCCATACGATCCGATACGCCCCTTAGTCAAAACACCAACAGCAACGGGCAGTGGATGCCGGAATATGATAATGATCTGCCACCAGGACCGCCGCCCGGTATGCACGGTTTGGCACCGTGGCAGATGCCAAACAATAGTGGTGGTGGTGGGAATCAGCATCCGGGTGGGATGCCTCCGTTCGGTGGGTTTGGCGGTGATGATGACGGTGGTCGAGCGATGGACGCATTTAATCTACAGCGACCACCACCACCGATCCCGGGTGGACCGCCGCCACCATTCGGCAATCCGAATCCATTCGCGATGATGGGTGGCCAGAATGAGGACGATGGTGGAGGCTTTCCAAACAACAACAACCATAACGCCGGCGGCGGCAATCATAGGAACGAATTCAATCGGAATGAATCGGATTGGATGCGCAACGAAGGCGGTGGGAATCATAGGGGAGGCAATCACAGGAATCGGGGAGGCGGTGGTAGAGATTTCCGGGACGATCGAGGTGGTGGTGGTCGAAGGGATCGTGGGTTTGGAAGGCGAAGAAACTAGGAAACCTCACTTTTGCGTGTGCCGTGCCTCGTACCTCGGTAGAAGGTTGTACGCATGGAATGGGTGGGAAGATGATGGGGCATGTGTATGATTGTGTGTGTGATTGTTGCATACGGCGAGAAGGACGTGTATTCATAGAAAAAGTTAGCATTTAAGAAAAAGTATGCTCTAAGTCCCCATGTACAAATGACTGTTCCCAATAGTAGCGGATAGAGCCAATAAAGAAGATGAGTCTGCATGAACGGCAGATCTTCAAGGATAGTTTCGCCGTGGCCGTGAGATAAAACCTAGGAATGGATAAATTGATAGCACGGTTTTAAATGAATGAGATGATGTTAGCAACAGCAGTGGAATTGTGTCAAACGATTTAAGAGGTGAGAAAATTATTAAACGAGTTCTAAATTGAATTACTTGTCGGCAGTTTTGAAACGAAAAGTTGGATCAAAAGAGCGGTTTAATTCAAAATAGACGCGCTTGCTGTATCTGGCAACACTGCCAATTATGGCGAGCGCTGGTAGATGCTCTAAATGCTTTGAGCTGTTTCATGCTGACTTTCAAAAAAAGTTTAATTTAGCGAAATAAATAAATTAGTAACCTGTTAATCATTTTTATCACAAATAATTCCACAATTAGTTCTGTAATGACCACTAAAAAATATCGAATAAAAACACACATCATTACACAATATGTCACATCGCATGACCGTGAGGCAGTCCAACTGTGCGACCGCAGTGCATCGCATTTGTTTACGTCGGCGGTAAACTTTCGCTTGGTGCAAACATCGTCGGACGAAAAGAGTGCTTCTATTTCCGCTTTTCCGCTTCCGCCCGTGCATCTGTCCGTCTGATGACATCCTCCCAGGATGCGTGCTACATTTCCCTACTGGGGCTGGCGGAATACTTTCGCACTTCGACTCCGCCAGACATCAAGAAGTGCATCCAGTGCTTGCAGGCATTGTTTACGTTCAAGCCACCGCTGAAGGTGGAAGCCCGGACCCACCTGCAGCTCGGCCAGATCCTGATGGCCTACACGAAAAACACTGACCTAGCGAAGAACCATCTCGAGCAAGCAGTTAGTGGCACTATAGAATGCGCACTTTACGGCAACCATTAAACGCTTTCTTGCACTTTTCACAGTGGATCCTGTCGGAAAACATCAACAACTTTGACGACGTGAAGTTCGACACGGCCAGTTTGCTGGCCCAGTTGTATCAGCAGCAGGATCAAAGTTCGCTCGCCAAACCGGTCCTACGGAAAGCGATCGAACTGTCGCAGCACAATGTTTACTGGCATTGTAAGCTGTTGTTCCAGCTAGCGGTAAGTGTGGATCGACTTCCAATCCAGTTTCGCTTCTTTTAATAATGCTTTCCGCACCCCATTAACAGCAAACACATGCCACGGACAAAGAGTACACGCTGGCCTCGGAACTGCTCGCCGTGGGTGTAGAATCGACGGACGAATCGAACGCTACTTATCTGAAGTCCTTGTTTCTGCTAAGCCGCGCCATGATCATGATGATTGAGCGGAAAACGAACGATGTTCTAGCGATACTGAGCCAAGCCAGCCCCATCATTGACCACTCGATCCAAAACTTTCACCTGAAGGAGTACTTGAAGGTGTTCTTCTACGTGCTGCAGGTGTGTCACTATCTACAGCTGGGCCAGGTAAAGACGGTCAAAACGAGCCTGAAAATGCTGCAGCAAAGCATCCAGACGATCATCGCACCGAACTGGCCATCGGATGAGCAAATCTTTGGACAAAACAACACGGAAATGTTTATGTGGCTCCCGAAGGAACAGCTGTACGTGCTCGTCTATCTGGTCACCGTGTCACACTCGATGATGGCGGGCTACATGGACAAGGCGCAAAAGTACACCGAGAAGGCACTGACCCAAATCGAGAAGCTTAAATGTAGGTTGGCCCAATTATGCTGGTTGTGGGTATAGGATTAAATATTTAACCTTTTTATTCGTTTCCCGTTTCCCGACAGCTCAAGAAAACAAACCGATTTTGGCGGTGTTTCAAATTATTCTGCTCGAGCACATCATCATGTGCCGGCTGGTAATGGGTAACAAATCGTTGGCCATCAAGGAGATTGCCCTGGCCAAGGATGTGTGTCTTTCGTCCACGAATAAGTTTCTGCTGAAAAAGCACGCACCCCAGCTACACTGTTTGCTCGGCCTTTACGCAATGTCCACCAGCTTGTTCGAGCATGCGGAGAAGCAGTTCTACTCCTGCATTCAGGAAACGACCGAGCGGGAGCTGAAACTGTTTGCCAACCTGAACCTTGCCATCGTGTACTTGCGGACGAAGCGGGAGCAAGATTTGCGTAACATTCTCGAGCAGATACAGCAGGAAAATTCCCAGTGCTCCAACAGCCAGGCACTGATGGGAAGCTTCTACTACGTGCAGGGGTTGAATGCGTTTCACAAGAGCAGCTTCCACGAGGCAAAGTAAGTGTACGAGCATTCGTTTGGTCGAAAGACAGCGCTTCTATTTATCCTTATTTTGTTGCCCCCTTTCTACTACAGACGTTTTCTGCGTGAAACACTCAAGATGGCAAACGCGGAAGACCTGAACCGACTGACGTCCTGCTCGCTCGTCCTCCTAAGCCACGTGTTCCTTAGCATCGGCAACTCGAAGGAAAGCATGAACATGGTCACACCGGCCATGCAGCTGGCATCGAAAATTCCCGACATACACGTACAACTGTGGGGCAGTGCCATACTGAAGGATCTCCACCGGATGCTCAAGGAACCGGCGCAGGAGATCGAAGCGTACAACAATCACGTCAACTTTTCCCAGAACCTGATCGCGGACCAGCTGAAGTGTACCAAGTTTCCGGAACATGCGCTAATCAACTGGTTCCAGGGTGATCCACCGCTACCGATGCTGTCCCAGGAGCTGCTCGTTCAGCCCACGGCTACGATCGTAGCGCCGGTAGCTTCCGGTTCCGGTGTACCGGTAGTGGCACAGCAACAGCAACAACCGGGGAGCGGTACATATGTACGGTTACCAGGAACGCTAAACCAACAGGTTATGTTCCAGTAGGTGTGGGGAGGAAAGGAAAAGCCCGGTTCAAATCGCACCGCACGCAGGAGTGACTAAAATACGCCATGCGTAATTCAAAATAGCCATCCAACGGGGCTCAAACAAAGGCCACAAAAAGGTGATTGATTTGATTATTAGCGAAGAGTTTCCAAGTCCAACATAAAAAAAGAGTTGTATCGCGTAAAGTGTTTGTGTGCGTGTGTATGCGTGAAATGAGTGAAGAAAGGAAATAAATTTTAATTCAAATCCTTATTTTGCACGCTGTTTTAAATAACCTTCATTTGAATATAAACTATCTCAAAATTAGAAACAATCTAATGCCTGTCCGATTGTGCGAAATAAGGGCGAAAATGTAGCGAAACATAGATATTCACCAAAGTCTATTTTACGGCTTAAAGTAAGCTTTTAAAAATGGTATTAATTACATTTTAATAATAACAACCAAAAATTACAGAAATTTAGTTTGCTCAGCAACTATTTTCTCGGTGTAGCACAAGCGTGAGACGCACTGTACCATCTGTCTGTTTGACGTGTGTGAATGTGTGTGCGTGCGTGTGTGTGAGTAAATGTCGGCGACGTGTCAATTGCGTTTGTTGACAATTTTGTTTGGCCCATCCGGGACACACAGGTGGAAGCGGAAATCCAGATAGAAAAGGACCAGATTTTTCAGGCGTTTTTCCAAACATTCCCAGTCCGTGTAGCATATTCCTAGCTTACATAAGCTAGCCGTATACTGTAGGAAATTTAGTTAAAAGCTTGTAGAAAAAATGGCAGCGTAAGTGAAGCCGGTTCACACTACGGTTTCAACCACAAAGTGTCGTACTTTCACCAGCTCTTTCTTCACATTCCAGATCCAAGGTTACCTTTAAGATTACGCTCACGTCCGATCCGAAGCTCCCGTTCAAGGTGTAAGTTACAAGCGCGTACCGTAATTAAGCCATCACGCACTTATCGTTGTTGCTTTTCCGCCTTCAGCTTAAGCGTACCGGAAACGACACCCTTCACAGCGGTTCTTAAATTTGCCGCCGAAGAATTCAAAGTGCCACCGGCAACGAGCGCCATCATCACGGACGATGGTATCGGTATCAACCCGCAGCAAACGGCCGGTACCGTGTTTCTGAAGCACGGGTCCGAGCTACGGTTAATTCCCCGCGATCGTGTCGGATGCTGCTGAGAGTGGTTTTCACGCCTCGTTAGAGATCAAGTTGCCCCGGGATGCTTGGAAGTGGAAGTTTCGCTTCGGGTTACTTTCGGTTCTCGCTGCTAACGTTATGTGATACACTCCAACGCCCGATGCGTCCGCTTGGTGTGAAAGCATTTTTATTAATCGTTGTTCTGCGTTTTGTGTTTTGCTGTGTCGATTGAAATAAATATTTTCCCCCCTTCTTCATAACGTAATCACCCGTTGACCAATCCAGCCTTATCCAGCTCCCTGACCTACGACACTTGCTGCCGTATCCAGTTCAGAAACTTGGACACGTCAGTAAACACGGAGTATTGGTTCGGATCGCAGAGGAGAAGGTTTCGACGCTGGGCGCTGATCGACACGATGCCTCGCACGTAGTACCGGGAACCTTCGGCAAAGACCAATCCACCACCACTGTCCCCATTGCATACGGAATTGCCTGCAAAACCGAGAGAGAAAGAGAGTTCCTCTTCTGGTTCTAATCCATCACAGTCACGTGTTACGTACCATCCGCGTGGCCAGCACAGAACGATTCTCCCACAGCTAGCACACCATTAAACTGGACGTTACGCTGGGAGCAAACCTTCTGCGAAACGACCGGAACTTCCAGATAGTTCAGCACATTGCTGATCACTCCATCCCGGTTAAAGCCCCAACCAGTAACTTTGCCTTCGCGACCATAGAACGTACTAATGTCTACCGTCCGGTTGTACAGACAGACCGGCTTTATGAAGCTGTTGTACGTGATGTTACGCTTCAACCGCAACAATCCAATGTCCGTCGTGTACATTACCGGATTATAATCCCGATGTATAATGACCTCATCCGCCGTCCGATAAAAGTGATCATCGATCGTACTGATATCTATGATGCCGGTGTACACGCGGAACAGATCCGCCTCGAGCGTTTCGTTCGTGTTTTGCCGTGTCAGACAGTGAGCCGCCGTTAGGATCCAGCGTCTTCCGATGATGCTTCCACCACACTGATATTCCTGCGAAGTTGTTGGAAACAGTAGTGGGTATATTCCTCGACGCTAATGCCGAATCCGAAGAGCATACTCACCTCATCCAAATAGACAGCCACGTGCCACGGATGTTCGCCCTGGTTAGACGTTACGCCTCCAATGATTCGCGATCGTATGCGAGTCCCGAGTGGTTCCAGCACTGTAGCACACTCACCCTGCTCTAACGGCCAACCTGCACTGTCGTACTGACAAAGATACAAAATTCGATCATATAAAGGGGGGGGAAATAATTTCCTCACTCAAGCTTTTCTTGACCTACTGCTGTTTCCTCCTTTGCTGGCCGCTGGCCATTTCCCCGCGATACAGAACGCTCCGTGGTGGTACTTGTCGGCCGCGTGATGTATCGCTGTTCCCGCGGATCGTCCAGCACGCGACGCTTCCGCTGCTGACAGTGGTTGTGGCCGTTAAAGTTCACCTCCACCACGTCCGGTATCGGTCCCATCTGATTGTAGCGGACGAAGAAGTTAAGCTCGATTTCGGCATCCTTCGCCAGGATGAAGGTTCGGTTTTCGATCCGAAACCGCACACTATCGTCGGTCGTCACTTCGCCGAATGGATTCTGCACGAAAGGAAGCAACCACAATAAAAACCCCTGTTGCTCAATCTTCGCCGTCACATTACCAGTACCCCCAGCATGTACACCGGTTGATCGAACACGATCTCTATCAGCGCCCGGTCAACGGTGTTTTCGGCCACGAGCTCTATCACCGCATCCCAGCGTCCGGAAGAAACGATCACCCCGGTACGTATGGCCTGGCAGGAGGAGTTAAACTGATGTGCCGGTTCCGTAGTTCCATTGCGCGAGTGTACTTCCGGTTGATTGGTGTTGGTCGTACCCGGGAGCGAACTTCCCGCCCATGGATCACGGAAATTTCTTACCAGAGGTCTAAAACAACGAAGAGTTTAGATAATTTATTAGAGGTCAATTTCTTGGTAAGAGCAAAAAAAAAGCTTTACCTTAAATTGTTTACCGGACAAACCGTTACACCGTTCACCTCGACCCGTACGATCGTCGGTTTGATCGCGGATGTGTAGGACACTTCCAGCGGTATCTTAACCACGGTTCCGGCCCGCAACGGGTACGTCAGATTTGCAATGTGAAAGCTCACGTGGTCGATCGTGCTGATCCTTCCGAAGTAGTTCTGGTTTGAATATAAATGGTAGCATTATTCAAACAATTACCATAAATATGGCGTACAAATGCGTTCGGAATGATTCTGCGAAGAACGTTGACGTGCTTGTTAATAACCTGTCATTGGTAGCGACTTCCACTACTACTGGTGCAAGTGGGATGATCTTGAGAACGATTCTCAGAACTAGGTCTATTGCTGCTCGCGTGTGATTCACCACAGATCACTGCTTGATCGACAACCGATCGTTTGCATGAAGTTTTCATTGAGAGGAACTTAGTTGCATAGTTCCTTTAGTACAGCAACAACATGTTCAGGTGTTGCTCACAAATGCATCGAACCGCACGCTTTATTCCGCCTTAGCCCATTGATAGCCTTTTCCCAGGGCAAGCCTTTATCAAACGAATGCTGCATCGTTGCAACGCTCCACGACACTAACTCACAAGTCCTGTTTGTAAACACGTACCCACACGATCACGGCATTGCAATTGGCACCTACTTCGCAGTCTGTGATCTCAGCATCTCAGCTGCAATATCTTACCGTCAGTTGCTCCACTTCGCGATCAAACTGCACCACCAGCTGGACGTAACGGATCGTGATATTTGGACGTAGTACAAGCGTACCGTCGTACTGCTTCCGATAGGAATCTTCATGATCGATCGAAAATAGATCACCACAGCTCGTTGCTTGGGGTGTTGGTAAACGCACTTCTGCACTTTGCCCCACTCGTATGTAGGTGGCCAGGACGTTGGGTAAGCTAACCGATGCACAAAACACCAGCACAGCTAAAGCCTTGCTAGGGAGTGGCAGCTGCAGTGGCCTGCCGCTCTTACGAAACATCTTGAAAGCTTCTGTCGGTGATGGTACGCTAGCTCCTTACTGATCGAAGATCACGGACCGAATGAGTTAAGAGCGTGCCAATGCGCATCGATCGAGGGCCACTTACACGCTCACCACCACGGTTGTCCGATAATCCCGACCCTTTGGATTGATAATGGCGCCAAGCATTTCAATCAACAGCAACAGCACCCTCCCCCTGCTACACATGCAACCCTCGTTTGGACGGCGTGAGTGGACGGAGTAGTAGAGTGAGTCAAAGGCTGAGTAAATGGTGACGTATCGCGCCACCGGTCAAGGAACGAGACGACGCCCCGTTTGTGACGTCGTTGATAAGCCTGGAATTGCCGAGAATGGGGAGACACATGCGCGTACAAAACAGTCCGACAACTCGTTTGGTGTACTAATGGGGGGTATTAAGTTTATTTGGTAACAAATTCTTGTCGTACTTTACATGCTCATACTAATAGTTACTAAGCTGCGAAGCCGGCCGGCCGCCCTACATAAGACTCCTGATCCAGGACGTAAACTTGGCCGCATCCGTAAACACGACGTAGTGCTTCGAGTCGCAGTGGAACCGGTCCTGCAGTGCGGCACTGACCGACACGATGCCCCGCAGGTACCACAGGTTGTTGTGCTTGAACACCATGCCACCGCCACTGTCGCCGTTGCACACCGACGTACCATTCTTAAAGCCGGCACAGAACGACGTGTCCGAGGTGACCTTGCTGAAGAAGTCCCGGTTCGACCAGATGCACGTTTCGTGTGCCACCACCGGCATCTGGGCGAACGAAAGCCGCGAACTCACCAGCCCATGCTCGTTGTAGCCCCAGCCCGGCACCAGCCCTATCTTGTTGATCAGCGTCTTGTAATCGTCGTCAAAGTTCCACAGACAGACGGGTCGCACAAAGTTACTGTACTTGACGTCCTCCTTCAGCACCAGCACCGCTATATCGTTGAAGAACCGCTCGTGCTGATACTGGGCCGGGATGTGGATCGATCGGATCTGAGCATCCTCTTCCGGGCCGTTCCATTTGCCCAGATCAATCTTGCCGAAGTAGAGGAGCAAACTTCCCGCATCGACCGGCTTGGTGCTTTTCTCCAGCGTTACACAGTGTGCTGCGGTGATGCTTGCCCGGCGCGATATTAACGTTGCGCCACAGAGATACTTTAACTCCGTCACCGTACTACGGTATAGGGCACCGTGCCACGGGAACTGGCCCCGTTCGGAGACGGTACCGTGCGTTACCAGTGGGTTCGCTTTCGGGACAACCGTACCGCAGATGTCTCCCTCGTACTTGTTGATGTAGTGAGATTGGGGTGATTTTGGAGAACTATCCTGCTGCAGGAACGCGTAATCTCCGGCAAAGTACTGATCGCGATCGCGCTGCTGATTGCTGGCCGGAGTAGCTGTTGTGCCTGAAACCGGAGCTAGCGTGGTGAAACCTTTGTCCGCGATCAGCGGTACACTCGAGACACGGTTCGGTGATCTGGAAGGTTCGGATGGAAGCGATCGTTGCGTTGGTTGGACGTCCCATTTACGCTCCTCGGCGATCGCACGGTAGGTTGTCGTTGTGAGACGTCGATTTGCGACTCTATGGCTGGAAGATACGGGTAAGAGACACATATGAGTAACTATTTCTAGCTTATCTTAAAAATGCTACAAGTTCTACCGATCAGAGTCGTGATCATCCTTCTCGTCCACACTGCCAGTTCTAGAGCTTGACGAGTGTTCCACATGATCGTCGCTGCTGAATCGCGGTGGATACACATCGCCTGTGCGTGGTGGTGAGGTGTGAGAAGCCTTCCCATCGGTAGTGGTAGCCCTGGTGGCCACCCCGCTGCTACCGCGCGCAGAACTTGAGGAGCTAGAGGAGTACAGGGGCTGTACGTGGGATTCTACGGGAGGATGCGTTACGTGGGAATTGATCGGTTGTACTACGGGTGTGTAGACATCGGCAATGATGTCCTCGGTTTCGCGTGACGTTCTAACAACGAAGCAACGCAGTTAGTGACTACAGCCTACCAACAAAAACCTACCAGGTGGAGTTGAAACTTACGCTACGTGCGAATTGCCATAGTTCGTTCCGGATGGTCGTGCTCCGCTTGAGTGGGCCGGATTTTGACGCGTTTCCGTACAAATGTTTTGTCCATTGAACCGGATCTGACGTAGCAGTGGAACCGGTCGGTCCGGTGCGTAGCGTACGAAGAATTTGACGACAACCACCTCGCCAGCCCGCACACGGTACGATTTATCCATAATGTGGAAGTGCACATTATCGTCTGTGTTGTGCTGTCGCAGGAATGTCTGGAATGGGAAACAAGTAATGCGTTGTTATCAAGAACAGTACGGGACAGAACCGAAGGCTATAGCTACCCCAAACGTTAGCACGGGCGAGGAAAAGATAATGTCCACAAAGATGCCGTACAGCGGCACATTGCTCTTCAGCCGTATAGTGCCGAACCAGGTGTCGTAGGAATCATCTCGCTCGTCGTACGAAAACACTGCCGGACAGGGTGACGTTTTTTGGTGGCTGCTCCTGACGTACAGACTCAGCATCAAAAGTAGCGCATAGAGAAGCTGAGCGAAGGCAGGGAATAAATCATTACAAATTAAAAGAAACGCAAACTCGAACCATTCAATTGCACCCTCGCGCAACATCGCAATAGCGAATCCGATTTGATTGTCGCGTTTATAGTGCCTCCTACAGGCATTTCCGGCTTCAATTAAATATGCGTATTATAGAGTCAACCGTCGCGAGGTACGGCCATCTCGTGCATGCGATAACCCGACGCCTCTGTCCCCGCCGCTCCACGATGCACGATTTCAAAATCCCCTCCACTCACTCGTTAGTAGGAATTAGCAGATCGTATCGAATAATAATCAATGATCATGAGTAGCCCCTTTGGCTGCCAGTGAGCGCCAGCAGTTAAGTCGCAACCGGAGCCGGTCTACGGCTAACCCACAGCCAAGTGACTTCAACGGCCGGTAGAAGGGAAAGATGTCTGCCCAGAAAGGTGCACTAGGTGTTAGATGACAGGTTATCTTAAATGGAAGCACTATCTGACAGACTATCTTTTACTGAGAACTGTTTGTGGTGTTGTCTCTTTGACGGTGGGCTGGTCGCAAATTTTCCACTGAAATACGATACTGCACACTGTGGTATATGGAGAAGATGACTCTCAAAAAACCTGTTCGTACTTCAGCTGGGTCGTAGCATACAAAGCTCGCCTCCCAAAAACAGGTTCACTTTACAGATATGGAGTTAACACTTCCAAACACTTATATCACACTGCAATTTTCACAAAACTGTTGGTTTAACTAATTCTATATAATTCACCTTCATAGTTACAGAACCGACGGCACCGCCAACACTGTCGTGACGAGCTGATCGAACTGCAAGGCTGGCTCCCTTTAAATCCCAGCTAAAGTGACTGCCGTGCGGCTACGGTGAGACTAAGAATGTAACTAGTTTTCTCTCCAACCGACACCACTCGCTTCAAGTGCTTGATGCTTGATAGAACATGCACTTGTCTCCTACGGTGCACTGGCGATCAGACGATGCGTTCCGTACGACAGTCGAGTCACTGTGACGTAGGTGCCCGTACACCACGCGTTTCAGTGCCTTCCGCGTGAGGGATTCCCATGCCGTTGCAGGTTGCGGTTACCTGCAGAAGCTAGGAAAGTTTTGCTGCTGAGATGTACTCGTCGAAGGTCATTGCCGATCGGTAGCAGGTTACCTGCAGCTAACGGTGTCTCCGAAGCCATCAACAAAGGGACGGACGGCGAGGGATGCATTAAGATGTCTTCTTTACGTCAAAACATTCTTAACAGGTGCCATAAAATATCTTTCTTGGGTTAGACGATCTTGACGAACAGGCACAAAATGATAGGGATAATCTTTAATAACGATGGCTTTCTGCTGTTGCGATGCCTTTCTATGATGGTGCGTGGAGACAGATTCGTTTGAATTGTGTTGTATCTTTGTCTTGCTAAAATGTCACAAAGGTTTCTATATGTTTGCTTGAGAAAAGTAATAAAATAATTAAGATAGTTAAATTACTCGTAGAATGCTGGATCGCCATAGGCGGTTGGTGGCAGAAGCCGTTGCGGCGACGGTCTTCACTCGTCAGAACTAGGTGTCGAATCCCGACCGGACTGTCGTCTTTCTATACACAGGGCTGATGATCTAGCTCTGGATAAAAAATAAAGCTAAAGATTCAGCCAAGAAAGCCAGGAACAATAGGCCAAGACCTCTCGATGTTGCAGTACCACAGAATAATAAAACGAAGGCTAGCTTTATGGACATAAACATTTTATGGAGATTAAAATCCGGAATAAGTGTAATTATTTCACGCACACTACTCATCTAATCGGGATTCTAAAGTCTGAGTTTGGTGTATTCAAATGTACCTTTCGCGGCGTAAGGAGTTAAGAATTCTCCTTCTACTGTTTCCTCCAGATGTCTTGGTTCCAGTGGCCAAACCTTCCAAAGGTTCCAAAGGGGTTGGCCAACCATTTCTGATGTTTAAGTTGAAATATGATTTTACAGTGATCCTACTGTGAGTAGAACCTTTTTCACCAGTCAAATTCTCTAAACAAATCGACCATCCAACAGCTGCCACTATCGCTGTGGATCTCTGTGGGTAACAACAGCTACCACCATTGCTGTGGGGCTAACCAGCTGTGAGACTATCCAGCTGTGGGTAACTTAAATGAAAGAATCCAGAAATGATAAACGAAGACTCCACAAGAATATCCTTAAGAAGAGAAGACTCTGATTGTTTCTGGAAACAAGATCAGTCATTTGATCATTTGCTCATTTGATACAAAATTCTATCTGAATCGTAAGACTTGATACAAAGAAGCCAAAAATATAAGAAGACCCCTTGAAGTTGTGCCAAAGAAAAGGTCAATAAGTATAAAGCTTGCTCGACATTAAAAAAGGTAAAAAGGCCCTTCTCTGGAGCCCGCAGTAGAAAATGCTACATTTGTGTGCACTATTCAAAAGCAGACAATTATTTTCCTGCTGTCCAATAATCTCTCTCTCGCACCATTATAATAAGCGCATCAAATTCAATTACCGCATACATATCGGACCCTATCCCGCAGATTGCGGTCCGAAAAGCTAAGCTTCACATTCCAATTGCCAAAAGTGATTCGATTTCGGCTGAAACTTAAATTATGTACGCTCGAGTTCTTCGCCCTCCGAATCATAACAATTGCGCTGGTCGGAAAACCTCATCACCGCACAGTTCCCGCACCAAAACCCACATGCAGCCGTTGTGTATCCGACGCCGGGCTGAAGTACCCCTCGGCTGGATGGGCTCGGGCGGTGAGGATGCAATGCACAATTAGCAAGCATACATAAAGAGCGCTACATGATGCCAGGGGCACACGAACGAAACGAACGAACGAACAATAGCACCAGGAGTTGAGCCTCTAGCTTTTATCGACCGTCATATCTCAACGACCTGCGACCTCCGACCTCCAAACCGCCATCACATGGTGAAGCATGGTGTGAGACCGAATAATACGGGAACAAAACAACAACACATTGCAGCTGCCCGGTGCAAGGTCATTGTGGTGAGGTGGGGAACTGTTGCTACGGACGGCCCCGGTGCAGTTGCATCAATCGGTGCTCCATTAATCTGGCAGTGATTAGAAATTGAATTGCTAATGCTACCTCGTTCGCTCCCTATCAAGGGGGTGCGATCGGGCAAGGTGGCGGACGGTGGCATGGTAAAGAGGGGAGGGGGAGCATGAGCGGTAAGTGCAATTTTCCGAACCTCCGTTTGGCTGGATTTTGAAAGAAAAGCGAGACGGACCCGCGTGAGCAGAGAGCACACAGTACAGCGCTCTTTTAAAGTGCCGCGACCGGGCGATTCGGTTCTTCGGTTGTGGTGGTGGTGTTTCCATGGAAAGAAAACATAAACGAAGGCGGAAAGACAGCATGCGGAAAACAGGTCGCAGAAAAGGAAGGAAAAGCGTGTGGAAAACAAACCAGTTTTCCAGCGAATGGAGCGGTTGCCTGGTCGCTGATCGGAAGGAAAACAAACCGCATTGTGAGCGAGAGAGAGTGAGAACAATTCCAGGAAGTGTGAGAGACGGAGAGAATATGGGAATAAATGAGAGCAAAATATTTCAAAACAACCGTTTAAAAATAAAAACCCTGGACGGTATTGAAATGGAAATTGGGAGTGAAACACATAATTATTGATGCTTCAGTTTGTAAAAATTAGGTTGAGAAATGTGGTCTAAAGTATGTACAGTTGGTTTGTTAAGTAAGTTTGGGGCAACTTGTGGTAACCGGCATGGGAATTTTGCTCAAATTCTCCCCCGTTTAAAGGGTTCTACTCTCTGGCTCCAGTGGTGCAAGTGGAAGAGAAAAAATCATAAACGCGGTAATGCGAAAGAGATAACGCTACGCGATGAAAATTAAGCCCACATGTTCTCCCCAAACGGTGCAGGGCTTTTTGTATGAAGGCAAGATTTTGTTTGATAAAATAATTAATTGAACGGATATAATTTTCAGCAAAAGTGGATGATTGGTCCGTAGGCTGATTTATGCTTTTCAAATACGGACGATATGGTTCAAATATGGTCTGGAGATAACCTTTTCTTCGAGTACACAATTATAGCAAAAACCTTTAAACATACTTTTTACTTATTTCTAGGTTCAGCTCATACCTCTAATATAATGGCTAATTTACATCATTTTGTTTGATTAAATTTTAAGATTTGTAAGTAATAAGCCATGGTATCGAATAAAATTCCACCTGGACCTTCTCTTATTACTATAAATTCCTGGACCTTCGCTTTCTGGTCCTAGAGGCTATAGTGCAACCGAGGAAAGAGAAGACAGGAATCATGAACATAGACAACCATCTCCTAATATTTCCACCTTCACATCTCGCATTCCATCTCGCTAACCCTGCAATTTTCCACCGCCTTCCAAACACGCTCCCATTCTCAGCATTTTTGTTCTCGCACGCTCGTACGCTCTCTCTCTCTCTCTCATTGGCAACCTCGAAGCCCCACGAGCGATATGCTGATGCTGGAGAACGCAGTTGATTTTTAGCCGTTTGACAACAGCAGTGCAGTACCGAGTGGCCGTAGCTGTCGGGAGTCTTGTCAACACATCCCGCACCAGAAGATGATCCACCGTTGATCCATCCACTAGAAGTAGTTAGGTTTTGTGAGCGTGTGCATCAGGCAAGCAAGTGTGTGACCGTGTGAAGAAAAGTGTTACGCTGTTTGCTCAGAACAACCTGTCGCCTTGGTCGTTGTGTTGCGACCAGGCACGGGAAACACGCACGACCCCCTCCAGTGAGAGAGACCGCGCGATGGAAAAATAGGTTATCGATTGTTTCCGTTTTTTTGTGTGTGGTACAGAAGGCAAAACATTCAAGCGTAAAGCGGACGAGCGAAGAGAAGAAAACGGGCGTTTCAACTATCGGCTGTGAGCCTTAAAAGAATTGTGTAAAGAAAATGTCTCATTTACACCCTAGACGAATGGGGTGTCCTGAAACTCCGTAGAAATAGGAGGAACCAAAATGATGGCACGCTTTACTGTTTGTGAGCTAGCTGTAAGGTGTTTGAAGTAATGTTTTAAAACCGTTGGATTCCCAGTTTAAAGTAATCGTTAGCAGCACTGCGGATCGGTAGTTGCCAAGCACGGACTATTACTTGCCGCACAATACCCGGCCGAGGGTGAAAATTGAGTTTAAATTGCTTAATAATACCTGTGTGTCCGGCTGCTGCTACCAAGCAATGTACACAGACCCCTGGCCCCTTCCCGGATTCCCTTCCCGATCGACGACCGTGCCGAGTACGGTGGCGAATGAGCGATGCCCTGCCAAACTCGCCGAGTGTACCCTTTTTAGCAGTATAAACAAACTCCCGGGTGTGTGTGATCCGGTAGACAGGAAACACGCCGAGGAAAGGAATTCGCTCGGCTCGCACGTGCGTGTTTACTTGCGTGCGTACACATTAAAAAAGGGAAGCGCATAATACGCACATTTACTACCTACCTGAGCTCCGGCAAAAACCCCCCTGTTTTAACGTTTAATGGCCCTTTCCGGACGGTGTTTCGATAAATTAGAAATCCACCCCATGGAGCGGGAATATGGGAACCCTCGTCCCATTGCGTATGATGAGGACGGGTTTTTGCTGTTTTAATCCTTTCCTGCAGGTTGTTACTTGCGGGTTGTAGCGTTTCCACGTAGCAACGTGTGTGTGTGTGTATAGGGGTGTGTTAGTGCGTGTCCTGTTTCGCGTTTTTTTTTTTCCTGTACACCGCGGTTATTTGTTTGGTTCCAGTTTTGAAGTGTATATCGTTGATGAATTGGTGTGTAAATGCGGAGATGTGAGTGTGTGTTGGTGACGAGTCTGAGGACCACCACCGCAGCCAAACTCGAGCTCTCTCTCTGTTGTGTACTCTTCCAGTACAGCTCGTTCGTTCGTGTGCGGTAGGACGACGCGACAGATCATCTGTCAAAATCATTTTCGCCGGTCGCGTCGCCTGCTTTGTTTGGTTCTTTGTGTAGCTGTAGAAGTGTGTGTGTGTGTACGTGCCAGCCAGTATGCCGGAAGTTGTGGTGAATTCATGTTTCCATTTCCATTGCAGATATCGCCGTGCGACGTGTTCGTTTTAGGGCTCAAGTAAACTTAGAAGAAAGTAGCGTTTCTCGCTCGGACGAAACAAGATTAGTTACTGTCCAGCGTGACCAGATCACATTTAGCCGAGGTAAACTGCTCCTCTCGGTGGTCTTCTTCGTTTCTGTGTGAGTGTGTTTGTGTGTTTTAGTGAAGAATTCAATTTATCAACCGTTCCCTGGTGTTCACCGTGCTCCCGTGTCCCCTTCGTCACAGTGGATCGGAACTACTTGGATATTGAATATCCTAAGCGGGCTCTAGACAGTCGTCCTCCCCGTATCGCTGTCACCGCTTACCGGCACACAGCCACAAACGAAAAGGATGCAGCGTGATAAATTGAACTGTCACAACACGAAAGGTAAGGATAATCAAGTTATCATCATCTCTCAAGCGGGGTCTTAGGGGTTTCCTCCATTTTGCCGATGCTGGGGACTCCTCCACGGAAAGGGTTAGACAGTCTCGCTGGAGCTCACCAAAGCCGGCCGTGAAATTCGCGACCATCCCTCATTTCTCGTACTCGGAATTCGGAAAAACGAATTATTTTGCCTCGTTTCCTTCGATTTCCGGTACCGAAGGACATCCGGATGGTTGGATCAGCATTTTGACCAGGGATAGTGGTTCGGTGCTCCACCAATGATAGATGATACTTCCGGTAACCGGAACCGGTCGTTAGAGTGACCCCAACCCCGGGGATTGTGTGTGTGTGCGAGCCATAGCTGGTTTAGGTCATGCCCTGGCGTAAGGTTACAATTTCGCAACCGTAATAATAAGCTTATTTATTGACCTCCGGGGGGTTGGAAAAAAGGTTATCAATAGCGTTTTGAAGTACTGTTGGTGGATAAGGGTACGCGTTCTTTTTTTTCGCTATTATGGATGGATATTTATGAAGTTCAATTACAAAACCCTGATTTGCTCGATATGCAGCATCTGATCTGATATTTTAAAGGGAAGATAATAATCTAATTGTGATGTGCATACTGTCATCAATTAATTGATTGGGCCAATATGATTTCCACAAATTTATTTCAATGCATTTACTTTATTACTTAACACGTGAAGAGATCATCAAATGCTGATTGTTATGTACAGTAAAATTTTTGGTATAGCATCCAATTGATTCAATTGCATGACATCAAGCTAGTAAACCGCATTTCTCATATCATTCGCGTGCACACAGGTATTCTGCTGTTTTGCTGAGCTTCTTTATTACACCGGCCGTGTCACGCATGTTCAAATGCAAACAGACGTATTTTACGGCCAGCCGTAAAACGTCTCTGTGTCAAAACAACATTTATCCGTCATAATTTAACGTACGTTTGCGAAATAAACTAACCACGGCTATGCACACTGTAAAACATTGCCACGAAACCTGGCTCTTGTCTTGGCTGTTAGAAAAAGAAAATCCCCTTGAAAACATACAGAACAGATAGAAACAACACATCTTCCTTTGATAAGGTGCTAATGGAGTAACGGATCCCACATCTCGAATCGTGGGGCGGTTTTTTTTTTGTTCGCCTATTGTTCAAACGTTCAGATCGGTGTGAAATCGTGTCAATAGCTAATTAGCTAACCCCCGGCCCGGTGCCAATAAAATAAACAGACTTATTGAAGAAATCTTCCCCGCTAGGGCACCTTTTGGTGTGGAACGGGAAGTTAGGATTTAGAAACATCATCCCTCTCTCTATTTATAAGCTATATACAGTGAGAACCGGCTACGGTCCGAGCAGCACGACTAAAACAAAAGCATTTTTCTCTAGCTTTGCGAATTCGTCGGCTTCATGAGTAGCGAGATTATATGGCTTTTCTTATCGTTGATGAAGCAAAAAGAAGAAGAAGAGAAATCAATGACTTTGTAGAACTCGAGCTTTGAGATGAGTTTTGTTTTGTAAATTCTGAACCGAGTTTCGGTTGGTGCTAATGAATCGAGTTTAACGGTTATGTTGGTGCTATCTTTCTGATGGTTTGTGTAGGAGCAATAATAATAGACTCTTATATTAAAATGTCAATGAGTTTTGCTTAGCTCATATTGATTTTATAATCTGACAGTCCATTTTCCAGCCCAATCCAATATCCATCACTCCATCTCCAGTGGTGGGTCAAGATATTTGGAGGCCCCGTGCGGAATGGAAGTTGAGCCCCCTCTATTTTAGATATTAGAGGGAAATAACAGGATTTTACTCGCCGACGAAGTCCCCCTTACCGATGAGGCCCCGAGTGGCCGATCCTTCCGCTCGTAGGATGGTCCATCATAATTTGGGCCTACCACACTTCCCCTGTTGAAGTGGACGACCGCAAAAGACTTTATGGGCTAGATCGTTCGGTCCTTCTCATGACATGTCCAGCTCTTCGGAGCCTGGCGAGGCTGCACGTAGTGAGCTCCTTCGTTGTCCTGGGTTTCGCCTTGTTAATCTGCTATCCGAGATTCAGTGCCGCTTGCTGGAACCTTTGCTGGAGCTTCTGGAGACTACATAGGAGAGCCTCAAACCTATGATGATGTCTATGCCATCAGTATCTTGTCATCAAATTAAGTCAAATTAAGTGTTAAATTAAGTTAATTAAACAATTTTCTGAAGTATTAATTTTCATTCTTAGTTTCATTGTAAGTTTTATTATCCTCTATTATAAGACTGATTATTAATATTTAATAATTATCATAAAAGACAAGTAGTCTCAAGGGGAGCTCAGTGCTTTACCTTGCACATCACCGTTTTACCAGCTTATCTTCTTCTGTGGCATTCTGTGACTTCATTTTACCCATAGTAAAGTATTCAGCCCTACGTACGGGGAAGCGGTCTGGATGAGATTTGAATCCTGGTCCTGCCGTATGAAGACCGGCACCGTTATGGCCTCGGCACCCAGTTGGCCCCATGAGCTTATCTTACCTGTACTATATTCTCTTCTAGCTAGAATTCATTTTCTGGGCATATAATACAGCATGTATAATGAAAATTGCAATTTAAACAATTATAAACGAATATCCCGTAGTTAAAGCTACAGAAACTAATAAGCACGAAAACTTGTGGGCACGATCACGGAAATAATCTACAACTCAGCTTTACCCATCCCAGCCCAGTTTCCTGCAGTGTAGTGCAGTTTGCTGTGCAGCAAAAAACATTAATAACAGTTTCTCAACGCGTTATAGCAGTATCAGCCAGTGCTTTCGCATAGATTTTCCACTCAATGAATTGTGTAAAGAAAATGAAGATTACTGCCAGGAATGGGGCAAGCAAGCACACAAAAGGAGCGTTGGAAATGGATTAAAAATTGTCGCCGTAAGTAGTTACGGACGGATGCAGCAGCAAAAAGAAAAGTGTACCATTCCATTATCATATCTTTCTGCCGCCTTAGCATCTCTATCGACCGGCAACTAACTACACGTACCTCGTCTGCGCTGATTACGCTAAGATGACAACGGGCCAAGCGAGTGCCATTAGCTTTTGTAAGCTCGTTCTTTGTTTCCTGCCGGATGCTTCACCTGAGTGTTCCGCGGCATCCGAGCGATGCAAGCCAGTATGTATTACTTGGCATTACTCCCCCTCCCACTAGGCACCCTTTCTGGCACATCGTCTTGCACATCATTAACATTTTCTTTACCGTTGAGGCCGCTGCCTCATCCTCAAAATGTAAATGTTGGTGAGCGAAGGTGTTCCCTTACTTCTTACCCGTGTGATTGCAATACTTTTCTTTCGGTCGTTAAATTATAATTCTAACGATTTGATAAATTGCGAGATGGGTTTATGAGCCGCGTTAGCACTTGAAACACGGATACGGAAAAAGGCACAAATTTTGTCACGCTTTTTGGCAGCAATTTATAGATTTATTCCAAAAGTTCACCAACGAACAACAGTTTTACACTTCGAAAGCACCCCAATCAGTCATTATCGTCAGGTGTTCGCCTTTTTGTAACAAAGCACTGGCTTTTGAGGTGAATCTGAAACCCTGCTTTTCGAGTGATTTTGCCCCCGTTTCAGCCGGCCCACTGGGAGCCATTTGGTACGTGACTACACAAAATCGGAAGATGAAATGAAAAGTCTCACCAGCTTTTGAGCTTTATTTCAATGCCATTTTGCACCGTTTTCATGACAAAAACGTCGGCAAAATCCAACTTTGAGCGCAGCTAATAAATATTTCATCAACTTTGTCGTGAATTTAAATCTTCATGGGACTTTTGCTGTGTAAACATTTAGATTTTCTTTTTGAGGTTTTTTGGTGGTGGTTTTTTTTAATGGAAAACAGCTTTTAAACATTTTATGCTGCTTTAAAGAGTGAAGGATATAATTTTCTCAAAAATGTACTGCAAACTCATAATAAAATAAAAATATTTATTGCAAGCAAGGGACAAAAAAACTGATACTCAAATATCAGAAAAACAGTTGATTAATGAGCCATCGCCGCCTCGCCTTCCCGGTTCCTGCTTACCCAATTAACCGCTGTCGATCGATTGATTCTATCGCCCCAATAACGCACACAACCCGGTAACGATGTGTTTTCTGTGTTCCCGTTTTTGTGTTCCCGGCAAAAAAACGGCACCGTCATCAACAAGTACGTGAAAAGTAAATGAAATGACGCTACGTGCGATTGTCCCGAGTTTTCCGATTGAGCACCGGAACCGGTTCGAATCGCCCTAACCCTAAGCCCGGCCGTAGGACAAATCCTGCCAACAATGAAGTGCTATTTAATGTTTCGAAAATGAGGCCAGCGGTCGAGACGTTGAAGGCCTGGTGCGTATGTCGGGAAGCATAAGCGAAAACTTTACTAAAGGAACGGATTTTTTTGCCTTTCGCTCACTGTACGTGAGAAGCGTTTCTTGAAGAAACCCGATCGGTTGCTTTTGTGTACGGGCATTCGTTTAGGGAGAGTACACTTTTTTATCGGGTACATCCAACGTCACTCCGCTTGCCTGGAAGCCCGACGAGCACACACCTGCAATGAACGACTTTTACGCACGCAATACCGCCTAATGGAGGTTGTTAGGCAGCTCGCCAGAATGGCCCGAATCGGTTGCTGCCGGCGGACCGAGGTCATATGGGAACACACTTCCTGGGGGTGGTGGGTGGTTTCCAAGTTTTCTCCCCCTAAAGTCCTAGCGCCAGTAGTAAAAGCCCCTACTGATGTCCATTATTTTAAGATTGCCTCCATTGCTGGCATGGACTATCGTCATCATCGGCACCATTTGAGCGTCATCATGAGCTTCGCCCTCAAATACCGGGGGGGGGTCGGTTGGGCGATGAAATTTAGGCTAAGCTACGGCTCTTTGAGAGGTATTAAGGAATTACAGGACCTTCAGGCATCAACCGGTGGCGACACGGCTCCAGGGCGTGGCTGTCGTGGGTTCAGTGCAGTCTGTTTGGTCGCCAGTCCGGTCTGTCAACGTTTTGACTGGGTACTTTAGGGGAAAAACATTAGGGGAGAATACGGAGCAGGATGAGCCGAAAGTTCAACCCGGAACAAAAGGGATATTTGAGCTCGCCAAATTTGCGAAAACTATGCAGGGCACATATCTGCGACGGACCGTTGCTGGCGTACGTACGCAGCTATTAGAATAAATTGCTTTCGCATTCTTCGTCCGTTTAATGGGTATGCTGCTTTCCTGGGTGGAATGTTGTTCTGCACAGCCATTACTGTAGTAAATCCGTTCGGGTTTTCGTTTGGTTTTGAAAATGCACAAGATGGATTTGTTTGCACTAGTTTTTACTGGTGGGTTGAAGGATTTTTTAAATAGAGGATACGTGTTTGGATAACTTAAGAAGTTGTAAAAGGATGCCACCATGTATAGTAGAGATTTTGAAAGCAGGTTTTACTTAAGGTTGTATGTTACATGATATCCTGAAGGTTATGGACATTTTCACAAGGTTTTTCTGGCAGTACTCCAAAGATCTTTGGAGATATTCCCAAGGCTTTTGACGGTCTCCCGGACCATTTTCATTTTATCCCCACGCTTTTTTACGGATTCTCAATTTTTTGTTTTGAATGATGATGTTTTCCTTAAACCTTTTTCTTTTATATTTAAAATTTTAGACATCTTTTGTGTTAAAAACTGTGTTAAATTTTTGTTTAAATGTCTACGTTTTATCTTGGATAACTTTGTGTTTTACAAGAAGAATTTTCTTCCTAGAAAAACTAATGTAAGTAATGTACATTGAATTGGGTAGCCCGGTGGCGGATTTCACAACGGCGCCGGTCTTCATACGGCGGGACCGGGTTTCAAATCCCATCTGGGCCGTTCTCCCACAGTGAGAACTGACTATCCATTAATGTGGTATCAATAAGTCTAGTAAGCCAGACATGGCAGGCATGACTTAAGAGGTCCTTAGACAAGGAGCAAGAAGAAGAAGAAGTGTATACTTTAGGACTAATTAATAAATATGTTGGAAACCGTTAAAAATATATATCCTGGAGAAAAATATAGTGTTTCAAATATACGGAAAAGTGCTCTCTTTTAGCGTATAAAATTATTTCCCCAACCCAAAACTAAATAAATGTTAAATTCTTTATCACCTCCAACAGAAGTGTTTTAACACAATTTCCCCACTCGATGAAAACACTACTAAAGCACGCGAACCCTACAACGTACCAGGCGTCTCCATGTACCACGCGCTCCATACCGGTCGGACAGAAATCCAATTTTCAAAGCCAGACCCAGACATCTCGATGTCCGCTAGTGGCGATAAGCTACACCGGTAAAACTAACCATCACTCCACACTCCAAAATCCCTTGCATATATACTTTCATTTTAATCTGTATTATGTTTTATTTTCCTTGGTGACGCATTCGTACTGTGAAAGGCGTTGTGCTTTATACTTAGCGCAGAAGAATGTACAAGCTAACACACACACACAAAAAAGCAAGGCCACTCAACGGCAGCAAATGTTGATGGTAATCCGCTTATGAGGTGAGTTACGGGTGCGAAAGCAAATGTACGTGTACGGTCATTATCATGACAAGGGTGCCCCGGACCAAACAAAACCGGCCAGCATTCTACTTGAAGGGATGAAGTATTAAGCCTTACAGACACGGCTGATGGGGCACTTGCAGTACGCAACAATTTTGGGGTCCAACATTCATCAATAAACTATTAATGTCCTGCTGGGCTGGGTTTTAGTACTAGTAGGGGGTTGTTTCTTCCAGGACACTAGGGCTGTGACCTGTGATGTGTCGGATCAGATTTCATTCCTAGATTTGGTTTTTTTTCGTACCTTTTTCTTCGGCGACTCGATAAAAACCATTAGCGGGAGTTGGAATGATGGTGAGATTTCACGTCGATTACCGTTTGAACCGTTTGCGGTTTGCTAATGTTTATCCAGCGCTCCATTAGCAAGAACCACACTCGCCTGCTACGGGGAGAGTAAATCCGTTAAATAACAAGCAAAGCCACCCGCCCGGGCACCAAGATTCGAAACGTAGCTTTCCGCCATATGTGTGCTATCTATTTATCTTTATTTACTGCCATAAATTTTCCACGGGAGTAGTGTGTGTGTGTGTGTGGGAGAAGTAGGTGTGCGCCATCACGGAAGAATATATACCTAAGCCATAAATTAGCAAACTAAGTAATAGAAGCTTAATCTCGACGCTCACCCTTGCTGCTCGCCTGTGGCAGATCCAAAAGCAAACCGGAAAGCACAAACACACACACACACACACACACACACACACACACACACACACACACACACACACACAAACAGCCAACTCATCAGGCAGGTGGTAGTGGTCGTGGAAAAACTTTTAATTTCCCCACACGGTTAGCTTTCAGCGAGGAAAGTATTTTCCTTTGCCGGCTACATTTAGATTCCTCACGAAGCAAACCATCAGTAGTAGTCAAAGTTGTACCTTTTTTCGTGGAAAACTGGAACACTGTCTGTCTTGCGGTTTGACTACCGGACCGGCTACGAGCATGCATTGGTAACATTTTTCTTCCAGCAAACCATTCCTTTCCGGGACCAAGTTCGGTACGCGCGCGCGTTTGTGTGTGTTTTCTTTCAAGTACGCTTTATTGGTTTTATGGTCTGTCTTCGAGTTTTGCCAACCGAAATGGAACGGTGGAAAACAATTCATTGCCTTTTGCACAATGTGGTCCACTTGGGTGTGTGCGGACTAGTTTCTCTGAAGAGCTTTTGTTTGTGTACCACCACCATACACTTCTATCAGGGCTGAACGTCCACACCCGGTGAAAAGCATCCTTTTTTTGTTTGTGCCTGGACGGACGTTTTCTTCTGGTGTAAGTTTTTGTTTGTGTTCTTAAACCCCATCGCGTGAAACGTCACGTTTATATGGAACCAGCGAACAATGACTGTGTGTGTGTAAAGGTAAGAACCCGCAGCTCCTTTCGGGTATGTGTGTGCGGAACTGGGAAATCCATTATCGTATGGGATGTGGGATAAGAAAAGATGGGCGAACGCTTTTACGAAGTAGATTTTTGCTTCGGTTAGATGTAATTGCTTCCGTTGAAATTTGCCGTAAATTATGGTGCCGGTGCGAATCACATCTTCTTCTTTTCTGGTTTTACTATTCATTTTGCTCCACCGGCGATAATCTGTTCCGGTGCATCGTTGCGGAGTGAGATAATTTTACTCCTTTCGGTGTCAAGTCGTCGTCGTATGGTTAATTTCGTAGAATTGTACCATCTTTCTTGTCGTTGTACAATAAATAGCAATGAAAGGATGAGGTGATTAAAGTCTCGTAAATTCGTGTAATTGGTTCTTCTTGTATGACACTTACATGATTTATGCGTGTGTGTAGTTTTTCTCTTAGATAGATAATTCTAACCTTTGTTAGCTACTGTTTATTCATTGCCAATTTTGCATTATTCATTCGCCAGGGCTCATTCTAAAATTCATACCAATTCAAGGAAGGTTCTTGAAGGGCCTATGGCATTTAGAAAACTTTAAGCATGAAACGCCTAACCATAAATTCATACCACATCCTAAGTTCAACTTATATAAAATTGGAAAATAATGTAAATATAAGTCTTCAATTTCCAACAATAACACAAAAGTCTATCGATTGAGGCATTTTTGCTTGAAATAAACTTTACATGTTTATAATACTCCTAACACGATTCAAATTGGATGAGAAAATGGAAAACAAACACGTGCAACGTTCAATCCACAGTTCCCTCTCGCCTATGTTTATCAAAATATCTTCGAATGTTTGAATATTTAAATTGATTGCAAACAACTCATTACTAATTTATGCAGTTGACGTATTCTTTTTGCTTTTTATCTGTTAAATTTTGCATATCGTAAACGAACGACTTTACTATGCACATGCGCCCAATGAGGGGAAAATCTTCCTTGAGTTTCTGTTATTATCTCTGAGCAAAAAGTGCTCAAAAACGTATTCATTACATCTTCTAGAAAAAGAGCAATTAAAAAAGCACGATAATGACATCTTTCGCAGAAAAAAAGGAAGTTGACTGCAACCTACTAAATGCTCATCAAGCACTGACTGTTGCTGCACCAAGTACTACTAGCTAGTTTACGGTGTTATTAAAATTACCATAAATGGGAAGCATTATGTGATTTGTAATAATTTTCAACGAACCGGTTCCTGCTACGTCCAGATCCTGATGCATATCCCTGTCGGCTTTATAGTCATCATAGTCGGCGCAGTTACCATTACCGTTCCGGACTTGAAAAGGTTGAAGGGAGTGATCTAAAGCTGGGGACACGTTCTGGTAACATGGTCCGGAAGATTATGCAGGCTGCCAGGCTTTTTCGGGGATATGGGAAAGTTGATGATTTTCTGTTGTGTTTTTAGGAGAGGAGTAAAGAATGTTCGGGGGTATTCGGGAAAGCCAAACGACCCATTCGGACGGTTCGGACGGTGGTAGATCAAAAGGTTGACTTCATGCTCAAAAGCTAAGGATGAACTTGAATGGATGGTTTAGGATGAAAAGTGAGATAAGGACGGAAGCCGATAGAAGATTTTTGGCCGGCAGCACACGTTACAGACGAGCAGTGGGATTTCCGTAGAATAGCTTTAAGGATAAGATGCGTAGTTTAGGTTCATTTTCCAACTAGTTTTTTTGTGAAGGAGATGAAAGCAACAGGGGATCTATTAGGGTCCTGGAATAAGGTTTGTAATGTTTCTGAAGGATGATGGGTATTGTACATTTTTTTATTGTCTGACAATAATTTTTTTAAACTTCTGTATAGAACTCCGGTTAGATAGGCTGAGTTTTTGGGTCGTATGAATTTAGTTGGTTGTTGTATTTCATCATTTATTGTCACAAAAATGTATAATATAAGAAAAGGAACAAAAAACTTTTAAAACAACAATATCATACTTCATTCATAGAAATGAAAACATACCCGATGAATGATTCGACGCTTCAACGAGCCGCTTCAGTTTGTTTATCCAGCTGTTTCAAGCGGTGTTTTATTTTTGTCAAACATGTTTTACGATCCTGTTCCACGATCAAGCTTAATGTATATTTTAAGCAGAGCGACGAAAAAAAAAGCCAATGTTGCCATGACATTATGCTTGCTTTGTTATTTTATAAATTATGCAGCAATGCGCTCACCGACGCTCGCTCGCCTCGCACCGTACCGTATGACTATGTTTTAACTTATAATTTCAATGCAAGAAAAATAAAACACAAGCGTACCAGGGAAATGCTAATCACGTGTCCAGGACAGCAGCAGCAGGTTTACGCTTAAAATACATCTTAGCATGCATCCTTGTTCCAGCAAAAAAAAAAAAACACCCG
The DNA here is from genome assembly GCF_013141755.1 of Anopheles stephensi. NCBI lineage: Eukaryota > Metazoa > Arthropoda > Insecta > Diptera > Culicidae > Anopheles > Anopheles stephensi. The sequence continues at coordinate 60,806,705 of NC_050202.1, read as the reverse complement.
ACGACCCGCTAATGAATCGCAAATGCTAAGCTTCATTTCACTTACTTCACATGCAAATGGTCGTGACACGGTCGGTACACTACCCCCCTGGTTGACTCCATTTTTCCCCATTAAGAAGGAAGTTAATTATATCGCCCGTCTGCCCTGGAAACGGGCATACCACGGCAGTACGGGAACGCGGGAGATTCCGCACCCTCCGCAGGGATACCGACGACGACGACGACGACGACGACGACAGTGACACAGAAAAGTTATGTTCATCAATCATCATCTTTACGGTATCAATCTGTGGGTTGGGATTTGGTTGCGGAATTTTGTTCGTGTTTTTATGCAGTAGAATCGTGGGTCCGGGGAATGGGAGGCATGTAATATAAAGATACAGATTAAACGCATGAACTTTCGATGCAGATAAATTTCGAGTAAATAAGTTACAAAATTTAGGTTGAAGTAGGAGAAAAGTTTGAAACAGGAAATAAACTCATTATCCACGTTACAGCACGCTCGTTTCAAGGTCCCTTCTCGCCTCTGGCAGGTATTATCCCTTAACTAACGCCGTGCGTCATCCGCCGACAGGACAGGTCGGATTGCTCGGACTAATGCCATTAAAGCATCTTAGCAGATTAGTATTTATTATACTATTTTAGCCGTACGAACAATTTGCCAAGCCTTGTACACCAGCAGGCCGTGAACGCGTGCCTTGCGCTTATCCTCGGCTATTGTCATTTCTTTGCAAACGCGCAATGCGCAATATCTTCGCGTGACTGCAAGGGCCCACTAAGAAATTGTAATGGCAGCGGGTGATGGCAAATGCTGGCAGCTTATGGCAGGCCTGTAAACCCTGTACGCTGAACGTGAACAGCGTAGAACCGAGCGCATCTTCGTGATGTCATTCAATTGAAATCAGTAATGCTATTTTTGATGGCGCAAGGAAAACAACGACCGACCGACAACGGTTGATAGCGGCCCTGAGTGATAAACCTAAGCCACAAGGTTGGCTCGATAGTGAGCGGGATGCGTTGGACGCGAATTCTTGACGGTCGAGATCAACTATGAGAAGTTATCAGTGTTACTTGGATTTTGAGGAAGTTCAAATATCAGTATTATAGGCACTTGCCTTGGAACACTTGGAACATTTTAAGATCTTAAAGTTGTCGTAGAAAAACCTCTTCTTTCCGGTTGTCATGCTTCCCTGCCCGGAGATGATCTCGACATCCCCGTCCTAAGTGAAACATAATGCAACCTACGATTAGGCTTAATTTTACAACAAACCCCACACAACCGTCAACGGAACTGGCCCGCAAGCTACCACCATTTGCATGATTTAGATCAACTTCAGCCCTCATCAAACCCTCGCGCCGCACTGCACGCTTTCCTCCAGATGTCGTCCATTCTGCAGATCAGTTACGCCATCAGCAGCCACATCGTCAGCGCAAAATATGGAGCAGAGCATACGAACGCATACGCAAATTGATGTAATGAATACAGTGATTCGACAAAGTGTCGGACCACGGGCGACATTACCGTACCCGGCACGCCGCGTAGCCTATGTGACTATTAATTAATGCAATAGCACACGGGGCATCACGAGACGGCTCATCATTGTTAGCCGCTTTACCTACAAACACTGCGTTTGAATTTGAATGTGGATCGGCATGGTGGATCTCGCATTTTTTTTTTTTCGGTGCTTTGAAATTTGAGGTGGTTAATGCCTGACTTCCGTTAAGATGGGTATCAGTAACTGATTGGTTAATTGGTCTCGTGTTTCTGATATGAGGATAGTTCTGGGGAAAATGGGCTGTTACCTTTTGAGTCGGATGTAAATTATGTCATCAAATAATGAATGATATAATTGCAACGTTAGATTGCTTATAATATATCTATAGCGTGATCTGCTACAGTGACGGGCATGAGAGTAAGACCACTTTTATATCCTTTTATCTAACTAGTGTTTTCAATACTTCTACTAGATAACCAACCATAACTAAAAATTTATTAAAGTCAAAGTTTTGCATCAATATATTAACATTAAATTTACATTTTTCTTGTTTTCGTCCAAAAATTACCAATAGAACAGAATAAAATAATATACAAACAAATTCATAAAAAAATGAAAATTTCAGTTTTAAAATAGAAATATAATAAACTAATTAAAAGGTAATAGAAAACTGCTTAATTGTTTAATTGTTTAATTCGATAAAATAACAAAAACATGAGATTATTTGCATTATTTTATTCAGTATTATGTTTTTTTTTAAATAATATTTTCATCATAATGACAAAAGGATATTCTGAATTAAATTCTTTATAGATCCAGTGAAAGGATCGTTCACCCGAAATCTTCATCTAAATTTAACAAAAGGCAGCTATGTCTATTCGTTGTAAATCGGTATTATAACCTCAGTTTTACAATTCTTGAAAATTCGGTGATCTAATTCTATTGTCCGTCACTGTACAGTTGCCTGCTTAGATCTTTCTACTCTATCTAGCGCTACATAGAGTTGGTCTTGCTCAAATAAAAATCCCCAAAACTGTGGTGTCTACTGGATCAAACTAAACTTATTTATCGGCTCAGCTAAAGCATGCAGCATTTTCGTCTAGAAAATATTTTTTTAGTTTTGGAATGAGATTTCGGTTCAATCTGGTCTGAAAAATCGTCTTACCGTTTATTTTGTAACTGTTTCTCTGCAGATACTGCAGGTGTACATAGCAAACAATATTGTTAGACCAGATGTGTTCCACACAAGTGTCAATGTGAGTCCGAATGTGGTTAATTGTGAATTCTACAGCGTACAAATTCACGGATAAATTAAACGCGTAACTTGGTAAAAGGTAACAGAGAAATATGTTTAGTCGTTTCAAATAAAATAAAAATCCAAACGGATCCAAATGGATTGCATCAGGAAGAATTCTCCTCCGCTTAGCCGGTCTGTTACAATATTTAAGAAACAATTTTTAATCGTCTTTGCAATTCAATGTAAATGTATTTTCATCTTCGGCGGTAGCAAAACAAAAAGAAAGCCGGAAGCTTTACCACCCCATCGCCTTACGCGGATCAGCGAAAAGTAAGTCAACATCCGCGGCCGAGCGGCGAATGGATAAAGATGGCAATTGTTTGAAATGGCTCTTTGCATAATGTGCGCACATCCCAGCTGCTTTCGCGGTCGCGTCCGTGCAGTCCGGGGGAGGACTAATCCTCGCGAGAAGGATGCGTCGACGAGAGCAATGATGAAGAACGATGAAGAAATAAAACGATGTGCCCATAAACGTAAGGCGCGCTGTAAATGCCGGTGAACGGATGAAATCACTGCCCGAAAGTCGTTTGGCAGTGTCGTGGCAGGCCTGTGTGCCCTCAACTCCGCTTTACCGTCGGATAAAGTTCGACAATGTTGAATGAATGCTGTCGTAAATATGGGGTTTTACGAGCGTGTACGTATCTTCGGCGCACGATTCCGTTGTTTGTTGTGCACTCACAAGAGTCAGACCGGTTGAGAGTAGGTTAAGTAAAAGTAAGGTGCGAAAAGCAAATGGTTTCCCACGTGGTGCGGTGCTGTTTCGAGGGGTTTGATAGGCTTAATTTTGTTGTGGGAAAAGTTTAAATACCTGAAATTACAAAACGTTTAACTGGTCAAGAACGCTGAAAAATGGCACTGATAAGAGAGAACTGGGCAGAGCAATTTTTCTGTCCTTCACCCTTGATGGTCAAACATTTTCTTAATTTAAATAATCAATTCTATATAAACCGATTGATTTCCCAAAATCTGCGTTTTCTCTAAAAATACGTCAGAAGTTTTCAAGTTGACTACAAACTATCCTTGAACCCTTGAAGCAACGAAAGCTGACAAGAACGAACCGGCACGATCGTCAGCAATTTTCCTAAAGTTTATTTTCGTCTGAAGTAAAGCATGGTTATATTTGGTAAAAACGACGAGGAAAGTTTTTGGTCTGGGAATTTTCGTCTAAATATAGAGTTATTCCAAAATATGTTTAACTACTCTACAGCTTCCTAACGGTCTTGAACGATCATGAATAGTTCTTGGAGTTTCTGTCAGACTGAAAGATTTTCACGACATGATTGTTTGGTGTCATTCTACCGACATCACCAGCCTTTAATTCACTATGCCCTGAAGATGTCAGGTATATTGTCTATATGCATACAGAATAGAATATCGGATTTAATTTATAATTTAAAATATCTGCTTCTTTAGCTTCTACAACCGGGATGACTTGGCCTGCTATTTCAGGCTTCCTTGACTTCTTTAAATCCTTTACTGGATAGTTCGTCCTGCGTATTGGGAAACGGTCTGGAGTCGTCTCGATTTCGGATCCTAGCACTAGCGCTTTGACCAATAGACCGGCTTAAAATTAAGCTATGTTATAAAATATATAACAATTTTTTGTAAATTCTGTGCTGCCAACACGTTTATTTGTATTTATCGTTACAGGGTGTGTCAACGTCTTTTGACGCTTTTTAATGTTTTTCTTTACAGTGCCTTAAATATTTTTGGTTCCTTCGCGAGGTTTTGACAGTTTACCATGTATTTTTATATTCTTCCCACCGGTTGTGAACTGTTTCCCAATTATTTTTAAAATTATAATAATTTTATGATGATTTTTTGTGCTAGAGAACATATATTCATCTTAAATATTCATTTTAAGTTATTTTACAAGTAATATCGATCTGTCTAGAAATACTAATAGCATGTTTACAAATACTCGAACTTCATAGAAAGACGATAACAGTCGCAACTAAATTTTTAAAAAATTAATGCAATACGATTTTTATGACACTCCTCATATTTTTTTTATTGTTCCAATAAAACAGAAAAATATTAAGTTTCAAAAATATTTGGGTAACGATTAAAAACTGTATGGGAACCTGTATGATGTATGGGAAAATCGATAGAAAATGTAGCAAAAAAAAAAGCTCCGGAATACCCTGTATCTTACATTATTTTCCTGTATATTCCTACAAGTGTAAAATACCAATAAATACATAGGTTTAATTTATTTCCATTGTTTATCGAGAAAAGAAGCCTAATTTATCGTGGTAACAGTAACGGCACGAACCTGCCAAAAGATCCCCCAAAAACCAACAAACCCATTTCAGTAATTTACCCTTCACGTACACATGCGCCACCTGTCTCCCTTGCGCACGTTAACACGTTCGCATGCAAAATATCATAACACACTCACATCGTTTAAAAATGGTTTGCCCCAAAAAGCGAGGGCACACATTTTTCGGGGTGCTCTGTTATGAATTTCATTCACAAAAAAAATAACCGGACAGCTAGCTCGCACAGGTGAAAACATATGGGGCCGGGAGGGCAACTCATAATTAAAAGTGCCACCGCGAGCTGTTATTGGTGGGGTGGGCTAGTTTATGCTAGGTAGTGAGTGCCTTTGAAGGCAAATAAAAAACGGCTAAAACAATTGTTTTGCAACGAACAAACAAATACAAACATATATCGGCAACAAACGGCACTGGCTGCACAATTCACCTGCCATGATTGTTATTTCACCGTTAAAGTGAAGCATTTCTGCACACTGTTTTAGCTAGGTCAGCCTTCCCTAAAAGTGGAATTAGAAAAAATAGTTTTACAAACTGAGGGGGGGGGGGGGGCTGCTTTTTTCGGAGGCCTTTTTGTTGTTGTTTGCAGTCGCAAATTGTGCTCAGCCGGTTCGTTTCGTCGGGTTGATAAGTAGAGCTGGTGCGTTCTGGTGCGCACCGATGGCTACCACGTGGTCCGTTACGCGAATAAAACGCGAAACTTTGGTAATTAAATTTGCAACCGAGAGGTACGAGCCGTTTTGGAGCCACGTATTTGGGGGAAGAAAAACTTTGTCTTTTCCACCGCCGGCACTGGCGATGGATGGAAGTCATTGTGCTGCCGGTTGTTCTATTTTCGATCCGCGTTTGGAACGGGTTCGTTCGTTGATGAGAGCTTATTGTTGGCAGCACACCCCTCGAGCTTGTACGTTGACGAATCGATCTATCAACGGTTTCTTCTGTGGATACGCAAAATTCTAAAATAACCCAACATCACATAACATTTCCTCATACTTAGTTTGGGTTTTTCATAGGTAGAAAGCATACCTTTATAGGGTGCAAAACAAATTATGATTAGGATTCTTTTTTTGTCCGCGGTTCCTCTGGATTTATCGCCATCGTCACCTTTGCTTGAATAGGAAAGCAATCAATAAGAGATGCATTAAACTATATCTCACTCTATCATTGATTTCTAGCTTTTGGCTCTATTTTAAGGACGACGTAAATACCGATTTCGATCTATTGAAGCCTGCGAATGGCCTGCATTTAGCTTTCCCGGATCGGACGCTCAGATTTCTTCCCCAAAAACAGGGGTGAAGATCAGAATGCCCTTAATGAACGATTGTGAAAATGAAATTGATTTTCTTGGTTGGCCACCAACGGCACTGGCTGGCTCCCTAGCTAGCTGGAAGCTAGTGTTGAAACACTATTGGTTGGGTATATTTTCTATTTCCGAAATCATCACTCCCCTTTTTCCGGTTCCGAGTGGAATTGTGTTTTTTATTATTATTGTACACATACCACCTTTCTGCATGGTGCTTGTTTTGCTGCTGCTGCTGCTGCTGCTGCTGCTACTGTTGTCAGCAGCAAGGATATTCGGTATTGTAGGTGCAGGGCCTTGTGCAACGAAACAAGACTTCCGTGTATGCAGCAAGGGTGGACAATATTTATGGCTTTTGGAATGTTCGCGGAATGTTGTTAAGCCTCGTTCGCTCGCTCTATATATGTGGTATGGTGGCCTTTTTGTGCTGCAGAAATGTGCCTGACCCTGAAAGAGTATGCGAAAGCATGGGAATGCATTAGCGTTGTGTTTGGCACGGTTCATGCATTGTTGATGGGGGACAAACTATATAAAGGAGGGTCCGAAATGAAAGGGGAAAAGTTATATTGATTTAAATTGTGTTTTTCAGGGTCTTGTGTCGTTAACGGCTAATGGGGAAATTGAAAAAAACATATAAAATATAGATTTAAATTAGTTATGTATAGTCTAGGGGAGTGATCTCGAGAGCTAAAGAGAGGTCTCACCTCAATAAAATGAGGGCTCTGAGCGTGCTCTTCCACTCTTCTCGAGCTCAACGCATATTTCACTAGCAGAACGATCACGCCATCTTCACTTCCAGTTCTAGACCTAATGAAAGGGGCCTAGTCCGAAAGGCGTAGTCTGAGGGGCCTGTACCCAGGTGCCGAGTCGAATAAGTCTAGTCCAAGGGACCTAGTCCAAGAGACCTAGTCCAAAGAGCCTAGTCCATGGGGCATAGTCCAAGGGACCTAGTCCGAGAAGATTATTCCAAGGGCCTAGTCCAAGGGGCATAGTCCAAAAGGCATAGTCCAAAAGTCCTAGTCCGAAGAGCCTAGTCCAAGGGGCCTAGTTCAAGGGGCCTTGTTCAAGTGGCCTAGTCCTAGGGGCCTTGTTCGACGGGCCGAGTCGAATGAGTCTAGTCCAAGAGATCTATCGAGTCCATCGATGCGTTGGACACTCTTCTTCTTTGACTCTACGATTCAAGAGATCATGGTCTGCCATTGTTGGGTCCTATGACTTGATTGTACCCGTGACTGGATAATCAGTCATTGTATACTGGGAAACGCGCTTGGACGAGATTAGAAACCCAGTCCTGCCATGAGAGACTTGTGGTTCAATTAAAAATTGAACTCAAACCCAGACGAAGTATAGCGACTCTGTTCAGTCTAACCTCTTCCGTTAACTATCACACCAATTGCCCCACATCAGAAATGCAGACATAGCCCCCCACTACGAGTTTAGGGCATAAAAAGAGACAAAACGACTCCCGTATTCCCGGAACCAGCAACACATACTGGTGTGTGGTAAAGTATACCAACATTACCAATGTCTCTGGGTACCACCGCAGTGCAAAAAGCAATAAAATAGGATGAAATATGACACCTATTTTACCACCGGAGGGTTTGAATCGAATTTTAAACTTGAGCCATTCGTTTCGTAAAATTTTTCTCCCTGCATTGCTCACGGGCTCATACATACAGTGCCATCCTTTCCCCTAATAATTCTTTCAATGACAATCGGATTACTGCAGGTACTGTATTACATCGTACGGGATTGCTTTGTGTGTGTGTGTGTGTGTGTGTGTGTATGTGTTTTTCGTCTGCTACTAAGAAAGGACATAATCCCTGGGCGAATGTCCAAATTGGATAGCGAGACTGAGTGTATGGTGATCGGGTCCAATTGAACCACAAAAGCTAAAGCAGCAAACATGCAGATTTTGTGAAGAAAAAAAAATGCTCCTTTTGGTATCTGATTACCTCGACACAGACGTGTGATGGTGTGAAATTATGCTATCTACGTCTGTAGCCGTCTAGAAACCTTCGAAAGCCCGCAGACCTGTGGATTCTTCAAGATATTTGATTTTAAGTGTCAAAAATGACAACATTATAACAGTAAGACTAAGAACGATATCTATTGTGGAGACAAACAAACATTCACATACTTTTTACAGCCACAAAAAAGGGTAAAAATGATATCCTCCATTCTTTATAAATCCACTGCAGCATTCCCGAATCTTCCAACACGAAATCCTAACGCTTCGGGGGTCTTTGCTTTGCTTCACCATTACTGGCCTTCGTAAAGCCAACGTAATTTAGTAATGTTTTTTCACCTACTTCGCATGCTTCACTGGGGGTTGAAAAAATCCGGAAAAATCCGCACACCTATCCATTCGTAAAGCTTCCCCATTTTTTTGCGCACGATTTGAGCGCCGTGCGAAGAAATATCTCATTTTACTTTAACCATAAAATGTGCCAGAACTGAACTGTCTGAGACCCCTGTGGTTTTTTCCTTAGTAAAGTTTCCTTTTTGGCTTTCCATTTCCCGTTGATGGATCGCAAGTCCAATTTCGATGGAAAATTCTTGCTACCCCGTCCGTTATTCAAACAGTGCGTAGTGGCATGTATCCCAACGTGCGGAGGTATGCAGACCCAACCGAGGTAGGAGAACCCTTTTTTTTCGTTCTCTGCGCTCTGTTATTTTTCTCGCTAATTGGGGTTTCCTTTTACGGTAGAGTGAAGCAAAGAAAAATCGTGAAAAAAATGGAAAACGGTATAGTTGTCTTTCGGTTTTAATGGGTTATGTGACTGTGCGTTGTATTGCAATACGAATAATGTGCTGATTTTAATTTATTTTCCCGCATTCCGTTTCGTTCTGGTTTCTTTACAGGTACGTGAAGCTATTTTTCCCCTTCACAATCAACATGGCGCTTTTCTCTGCTTGCCGTGAACCGTCCCGGGAAACAAGGATGTGAACATGTTGTGTAACTGTGTTGTGTTTATCACCTTTTTTCGGGCCGTACACCTTCGTCAGGAAGTCATTAGAAACAGATCGGCAACAGATGGTGATCATCGTTCGCAAGTGGTTCATAGCAGGCGACCATAGAGAAAACAGGTTTGAGAAATGAATTTTATCGTGTGGAAGGAGAAAAGCTGAACCGTTTACATTGTGGGCTAACTTTTGAGAGCGTTCGCATGAGAGGTAATTTGATGGACGTGTTTGTGTCGGGCGGTAGCCAGCCAGGCAAAACAAAACTTCAAAAAAAATTGAATGTGGTAGAATGTTTGGGGGAAAAGAGCTATTTTTTATATCATTTCCACTACCGAGCATCCTTTTATGTCACCGTTGACCTTTTTTTTTCGTTGCTGTTACGGAAGCTTTCCGACTTTTGATTTATGTGCTCTGTTTGCCAAAAAGTTTCCATAAAAGCGCAAAACTGCAGTTGGCAGCTGTGGGCCAAAGGTTTGCATGGGAAGCAAATGCAGGCACACATAGTAACTGCCAATGCCTTACTTGGCTAACTGTCTTGTTTTCCTCTCCCTCTCGCCAGTTACCGGCATTATGGAAAATTTGCAGGCCGAAAACTTTGACATTGCATTGGGTGGCCCACTGTCCCGCTAGCTATGCAGCTGAATGGTCTAGTTTTCCGACCATGCAATGCCTCTTTGTCTCTCGCTGGTGGTGCAAAAACTTATTACGTGCAGCTATTGCTTAGAAAGCCTTGGGTTCCTGACTGCAAGTATATGAGTAACGGGGGCAACAACGAAAAAAGATCTGCAGACGAATTACTAATGGGACCATCTTTGTTCCCAAAAGGGCGTGTATAGTGTGTCAGGACCATTTACAACAGCCCCGGTACAATTCCTGGACAGTGCCACTGGGCGATAGTCTATCAGCAGCAGGCTAGCCATACATAAACATTGCTGTAGATAGCGTATGATAAAGTATGATAGCACCGAACAGTTTTCCTGTGTGGCAGGATTAGAAGCCGAGTCTGTTAGTCCGAAAAAAGCTAGAAGAATCACGCAAAGTTTCACGTTCTGTTCGAGTTGGAATGTGACCTAGACATTTTGGTCTAGACCTAGCATCACCCCTGTTCAGTGGCGCTAGTGCTAATCTTAGGCCGGATAAAGTCACCTCAGAGGCTCATAAAACTCTTCGTTCGATGGCGAATGTCCCACGTTCATTTCACCGTTTGTTGGGCCAGTTCCTGAGCACCAGCCCGATGCCTAATTACTCCTCCTCGTTCGCGGTGCATTCATATCGGAAGTTTAGCGCATAAAGTTTCAAAACCCGGCAAAATGAGTTCGTTCACGGATGCAACTTCTCTGTGCAAAAAAAAAAAAACCCAGCTCGTGGGCGGATAAAGTCGAACTTTGGAACTTTTGCTCTTTGTCATGTCAGTCGTTTGCAGGTGCCGGAGATGGTTGTGATGACCCGCACCGAAATCGGACCTCCCACCTTCATCTGCCGGAACCACGGGAAGTAATAAATTCGAAATTGGTCCATACGAAGTCTCACATTCCTGCGGCATTTTCGGAGGCTGTCGTGGAGCCACCGCTGATGGAGTGCCCCTTTTATGATCCCAATGCTTAAAGTCTGTCTCCTGAGCTGGGACTGAAGAGGCTCACCCGCAGCAATCATGATGATGGTTGGGAATGCTGCTCGGCGGCTAGACGCTTAGCCTTTTGCTCAATTGTTTAACTCCCTATCAGAGCGAGAACGTGGCACGGCAGGGAAGCTGCAGACGAACTTTCGATGAGTAGACGCGAAGCAAAAGTCACCCGTAATCGGGCACAATAAAATTGTCTGCCCGACTGTCGGAATCCCTTTTTCGGTGGGTTGATGAGCGTTTACGAGTTCGCGTTTCGTCGAACCGTCGCCAGCCCTTTCTTGGTGGAACTTTTTCGCGAGCTGATGCCTGCGAAGATGGCAAAGGCAGCAAAGTTCCCGCCGAACTGCTCTCTTACGTCAGCTGGATAGATTATACGGCAAGCGCTTTAGGCTTGAGTTGGGAAGTATCTTGATTACATTTGCGCTCGATCAGCTCGCGCTCCTTGCAGACAAATTTCGCACGCAAATGAACCACGTGCCGCGGCACACACATAATTGCGAATGAAGTTGATTACTTTTACGAGTACTATTGTGCGGTAGGCTGCGGAGTCAGTTCGTTTTTTGGATATTACGTGCTGGAATTCGTTAGAAATTTGGTTACAATTCGGTCTGGTGGTTGCTTTCAAATGCAGCCTGTGTGCAAGGCTGGTACTCTGGAAACTCTGGTAGCATCTAGACGCCGCATCTCCACATTTGTTTCGAACGCTAGACATAACTGAAACTGAAAATTAAAGTGCCAGTTTTCCACAAAGGGCCAAAGGTGAATTTCTCATTTGCCCCGTGCCGGAAGTACATAGAATCACAATTTTTGTTCACAATAATGGCCCTGACCGCTTGGCGGTTGTGTTCGGTTAGGTCGCGGAGAGGGCAAAAACTGTACAACAGTTCAAGAACAAGCTGTACAAGCTTGCTACTTGAACTTCAGGCAGCAGAGGCAGTGTTTGCCTATGCGCGGCAAACGTGAATAGGCGAGCCGAACTATTGTACGGCAAGTTGTGAAAATCACCCGCCAAGAAGCGGCTTTGCCACGAGTGTTGGCATTCCATTTTTCCGGTAGATGAAGCCGCCGCTCATCGCCATTCAGGGAAATGGTTCGGGGTGAAAAGCTTACCGTAAGAGCAACAAGAGCTACAGCAGTACGGGTAACGTTTTTGCTCAGGGACATGGAAACGCTTTCCGGTGTACTTGACGTGGCTGTGGCTGAGGAGGTACCAAAGTGGCAGCAGAGCACGGGGCTCGGTGGAAAAACCTTTACTCATTTGTCGTGTGTATGCTATTGTAGCCTTTGCACTTTTCCGGAGGCCATGTTTGTGTAGGCACTGCCTTTCGCGGCTCTTCCTGGAACACGTCTGAACGCCACCGTACGGACGATTAGATGGCAGTACAAACATCATGTAGAAATGGAGCTTTATTAATACGACGCTACAATGGCGGATAGTTTTTTTGTTTTGGTTCCCCTGCACAGACTGGAACGTGCTCCATGCTCAGGGTCTCGGAGTTATGCTGCACAGGTCACATTTCGCGTACCTGAGCAGTCCAACATTCCCTGAGAGGCTGAATAGTTTTCAGTTCAGCTCGTGTGTCTGTCTGTCTGTCTATCTGTTGTGGAACGCTTTCACCAGCTGGACTGAACCGAAAAACCCAGTAAAGCGCTCACCAAAAGAAGGAATGTCTGCGTTCCATTTGATTTTTAAGGGTTGGTTTCACTGCTACACATGAAAGGTTCTTGCAGGCAGATTGTTGTTGGGTTTGCAAGAGATCTCTCCAACCAATGTTTCCAGCGTGCAAAGAGTTTAGAATGAGTGTGTGTGTCGGTTATCTTGCAGACCACAAAGATATGGGCTCAGGTGTCCTAGAGCTTGGCACGTATCCGATACGACGTCAAACTGCTTTTTGTTGTACAACTTCTCACGCTTCAACATTCTTTTCATTCCGTAGCTCGAAACATCTCGAACGGACACGTGGCGATGAAAGATTCTTGGTGAATATCGTACGTTGCCGTGGGAGGGAGTCTGATGCAATTCCGAGTGTTTAAAACTTTTCGGAACTTTGTACAGCATGTTACAGCAATCGGAAGCTAATGTAGATAATCAATCAATCCCGGTTATACGATGGGTTTTCTTAGCTTTCTTAAACATCTTTTGGAAAAATCTCCCGCATTCAATAGTTTCTCAAGGGGGTTTGGCAGAAACTTTTAACACTTGCTTTCGAAGGTGCAAATCTCCCCTGGATGTGTATCACAGGTTTTCAAGTAGCTCAGCCTTCTTCAAACTTTATCCTTAAAGTTCTCCGACAGAGCTGGTGAGGTGAACAGAATTCAGGAATACCAGAAGACCGGATGTACCTCTTTGCTTCAGAGGAATCCCATTCGTCGGTTCGTCACGCGGTACTGGAGCGATTCCGCACCTAGCCATAGACAGTTTTGCGGTCCAGAGTGTACGTAACCAATATTTCCGAGAAATTGCACTTACGCTGGATGGAAAGGTAGACGTGCCGATTGTGGGGCCGCAGACTGACACTGTTGCTATGAAATCTATACCGGGGCAAACAGGTCGGGAAGGTATCATTGGGTATCGTTGGAAATTGCTTTTACCACACCACCGAGTATCCATGAGCGATCCCTCCAGGCGTCATTGCTACTGGATACTGCAAGGTGATAAATCCCGGGCCCGAGCTGGGTGAAAGATTTAGACGAAATTCTCGCGATAGGTATCGCATAGAGTTTGTTTGCCGCCTGGAGCGGGTTTTAGTGTGATTGGATAAAATTGGTCGGAAGAGTTGATTAACTTACGGGCTCTGGTACGCTCGAAATCATTAGCTAATTATATCGGTCGGAACGCATAACCGGTGTTGAAACTCTCCTTAAATCCCCGATTTTCTGATCAAGGAATTCTCCTGGTGGCGCTCTTTAAAAATAATCACTAAACCTTTCGGGAAAATAATCTCCATCCCCTCCGGCCTCACGACAGCCCTTTTTCAATTCTCCACAGGTCAGAGAGAGTACCGTGAAAAATAAAACCGCTTCTTCCAACATCTTCACGGTGCGCTGTGAATGATGACTTTTAAATTGAATTTTCACTTTCCTTTCGCGGTGGCCCCTGCACGATGGTGCAAGCTGCTCTCAAGGAAAATGAGTCTGCGGCGAAATGGAACTCACAGCTTCGTCCTACCGTCCCCGGGGCTCCACCATCCCCGGGACATACAAGTCAAAAAGGATGCCGAATACTACTGGCGTGGCGCGATAGGTAAATGGGAAGTTTCCTCCAGAACGAAAATTTTTATTCTTCGGCATCACTTTTCTAGTTTGATTGATTTCGTTTTGGCCGTTCAATGCTTTTAGAGACCGATCGATCGGGGTTTCGCCGGTGTGACTTTTACTTTTCCTTCAGGCTTCTTGTTTTTGGGTGGTACATTTCGAAGTTTCGAAGATAAAATTGACTGATGCTCTGAAAGGTTTCTGCACTACGCACACAATAAATTCCGAGGCTATGTGATAAACAAGATAATGGCTCACCGTTGTGTGAGTGGAGGAAGAAGTTTAAACCGGTCCGACTTTTCCTACGCCTTATTCTGTTTCTCAACCCGGAAGTTCGCTTTCAAGTACGCTGAATAAGTAATTCAACGTACGCTCGGTAGTTCCTGAGAGGCTCCCGACAAAAAGAAAGAATATCCTCCATTTTGGTTGACACTTTTTCGGTGCAAATGTGCATTTTCGTCGCTATAATTCTGCTACCGAATCATTTAAATGTGCTCGAAACAGCTTTGCGTCGCTAGATGCTGCAACGGACCGATAAGTACGATTCAAGCGTTGCCCACATTCAAGACTCCCGTTATCGTGAAGAAAGCTGTCCTGGTAATGACGCTTCTTTTCTCATCTTACACCCAAAAACGAATCGTAAAAACCGTCTCTTCGAAATGCTTGTAAGCGTCAAGATGCAGCTCACAAAGTAAGAAGCAGACATGAAGAAAATGAAATGTTCGCTTTTTTGAACCTTTCGAGCAGCATTTTTGCAGTGGGTGTTTTGGTGGTCTGACGCAAAGTCTTTGGCATATTTTTCTGTTCTATTTCAATTTTCCGTTCGCTTCTCGCAGCGTGGAACTATTACGGTATGAATGGCGGTGTTCGAGTCTCGCGACTAGGTGCCGTGGGTAGGCGTCAGCATTGAAACCCGGTTTCTCACATTGCTCGTGAATTTTCCGCCTTTTCCAGCTGCCAACTAACCGCAGTGGAAAGATAGTCCGACATAAATTTATGGATATTAATCAGTGCACCCCTGCTGCTTGCTGGTAGCACTCGGTGCAAAGGATATCGTCAAGTGCTGATTAGCATTTACACTCTAAAGAGCGAGTGTGCAGTTTTGCTTGGCTGTTTTAGACGAATCGTCCAGGGAATGGTACGCCTTATCATATTAATTTAACTGTGTACCAGCAGCAGCACTAAAGAGAGTGCTGCCGGAACGTAATGATTCAGCCGCACTGCTTCTTTATGGAGAACTTTCAACAAGGAAATTGAATTTCATACGTGGATGGGCGGCATACATGTATGCTGAAACGTTGGAAATGGTACACACACAGCACTGCTTGTAATACGCTGAACTTTGTCGTAGCGCCGCAGCATGATGAGTGTATTAGACGATGTGCCAGCATCAGCAGTGGAGTAACTGGAGTGCCGTACAGCCTTTTATATTCATCAGTCCCCGTTCCGGAACCATAACCGGCTTCTGCATAAGTTTCTGCATGTGTTATTTTTGTGTTTCTCCCGACTCCCTCGAGAGAAGAGCTGGCTTGGGAGAAGGAAAACTTCTCCTTCTTCTCTTGCTGCATTGGCGTTCACGTTTGGCCGTACTGTGTGTCTAACCAATTTGCTAGACCACAAAAGTTTCCCGCGAAAACTTTACATCCTTGGCCGGTTAGGCAATTGCGGACTACGTTCGGAGGGAAAGTTAGAGTCGATTGAAGTTGCCTATGCTAAAGTTGCTATTCTTGCTTTCTCCTACCACCATTTTGACATGGTGACAAGGAAAGAGTATTTGGTTTATTTTTGTGAATATTCATTGCGGGTAGGCTGGCGGATAATATGGTGGCAGTACGCAGCAGGAAAATTATGGCAACGTATCACAACTATTCTATCGAGAGATATGCCTTTTCAAGACGAGGTGTGCTAGAGTTGGTATTACTCCAGTGATGAACACAGAGAGTTGTTTTTTTTCGATCGTTATGTCGTGCCTTACGCAGTTTTAGTAAAATAAAATAGAGCATACGCACTAGTCCTTTAAATTATGCATCTTCAGGACAAAACACATGTTTAGAGATAACCAATCTCTGTGATCTACGAATTTTCTCAAATCCTGCAGCGTTTTAAACATATGGACGCTTGTTTTATTGCCAGGATTTTGTCGTATATAACTAAGAATCCTTCTTTGATAGACCGCTCACGGTCTAGCGCCGTCGTCTGCCAATCTTTTATCCAAGCCGTTCTGGCGGATTCAACAACGGTATCACTTCAACCCAATTTAGGTCTACAATGCTCCCTCTGTACAAGTGGACGTTTTAAAAGGAATGTATGGATAAGGTCGTCTGGTGTCATTCTCATGACATGACTAGTCCATCAAAGACTGGCAAGTTTAGCAGCCATAACCCGTTGTACTCGTCATTATAGTGGCTCCTCCATTGTCGTTTCACACAACTTTTTCTTCTTCTTTGGCTATTCAATCTGAGTGAGGTCCTGGCCTGCCTTAACTGGCTGCCTATGTCTTTGTTTTACTCGTAGCTGTATAGTTATATATTTCTATATAACTATATATATTATTTATATTTCTGGTTTTCTGTGACTTTGTTTTACTCCCAGAAGGGTAGTCAGCCCAACGCACGGGTAGGTGGTTTGGATGGGATTTAAACTCCGGTCTTGCCGTGTGAAGACCGGCGCCGTTATCGCGTCTGGCACTAGACCATCGCTTGGCCAAGATAATAAGGTCCTAACTCTGAGAAAAAGTTTCTTTCTAACTAATCGATACGATTATATATAATGAGATGATATATCATTAGAGTGCTTCCAATAAATGTTAATCATTTAGGATTGGAAGAGGCAAATATCGTGCAGGAAAATAATTACATTTAAATATTGCAAAGCTTAGCGATAACCTACGTGTCTTACCTAGTTCAGCCATGATGTTGTAAATAAATTTCAACACAATTGAATTATATTATTCGCTTCTCCAGACTTTGCTATACATGTACCCTTCCCGGACACACAATTGTTCAGGATTATTCCCCGAATAAGGCATCTCGAAGCTCGAAGATCCGAGGTTCGAAATATAAACACACATACAGCACATCCTCTCGCGGTGTTGGGAAAGCAATCCTCTAGATCGAGCCATAAAACTGCACTGCCAGAAGAGAGAATGGATTTTCCAGGATGAGATAAATCCCCTGCCCGTCCCTTCCTCCTCCTATTCACACCTTCCTATCGCATAAAATGGGGAAGGAAAACCGTAGTTTGATTGAATTGCTGTTAGCGCGTAGCTGTGGAAATTTGATTTTCAACTTTTCGCTCACTATATACACCCGCTCGTCGTCCATTGGCCGGGGAAAGAACAAAACCAGAACAAATAAAAGCAGAAACGGTCGACGATGATCTACTTCAACATCATCATCATCAAGTCGGGTGGGTAAGGGATGGTAGACTTTATTCGCTAAAATTCGTGTATTTTATTCTATTGCTGTTGGTGTGCCTGATGTATAGCTCCGCCGACATAAGGAAACAAAAAAAGTACCCCATGTTAGCTCAGTCAAATTCCACGGTACGGCACCAGACACCAGCCACAGGGAAGCGAAGCGAACGAAGCAGCAGAAGGAAGCTGTAAACTGATTGCACAATTTCCATGCCGAAAATGCAAACAGCGAGCCACGAGATTCCGATGCTATCGGCGTTGGCGTGCCGCTGGAACGAACGCTTCCGTTGCGTTCACAGTCAGGCCTTTCTGTTGTGTGCCTTCCAGTATAGCGGAACTTAAAGTTAAATGTGTTGTTTTTGTTTCTTTTTTTGGGGCTGACACTGTTTTGGTTACTGGCACCGTCTTTAGTTTGGCGGCGAAAAGAAGTTGGTTGGGCTCGAGTTTATCAGGCGATACATATCTTGGGTGCGCTTGTTCTCCTATAAGGCCTCTCTCCCATCTATAAAGCACGATTTTGTTTGTGGCCCGAAAAAAAATCCCCGCGCGGCAGCAGCATAGCGACGCTTTATGCTGTGGCGCCGTTTGTCGTCGTCGCCGTCTGCATTGAAAATCATATGTGTGTGTGTGTATGAGTGTATCTTAGGATCGAGGTTTTGCGCAATACGAGGCGATATTATATTATGGTAATTTGATGGTAAGCCTTCAGTTAACGATTGTTCTCGTGCCACGCGTGGTCCCGCCCTAGCATCGGTAACAGGAAATTGAACTTGAACTTCTTGGGTTTTTGGGGTGTTGAAAATTTAACATCATTTGAACTCGCCAACCATCGGGGTGATAATGGCGTACGGCCGATGGAACCGGTACAGATTACCACATGCGGTGTCCATCAAGAAGCAATTTGCCAGTCGAGCTTGTTGGGCGATGACAGAAAACCATCTGCATCGCATTATGGTTGCTCGGTTGCTGTGAATGTGACACATGTGCCGGTTTGAAGGTGCAAGGCTTAGCATGATGGGGAGCAGAATATCTTGATAATTTCCCATATCAAAAGATACCTTCTTCAGAGTGTTTTTTGTGCAGCAGCACCTCGAGAGCAGCAGCAGAATTTTTCAGCGCTAAAAAAAAGGATTATCCAAATAAAGGTTTGGAGATTGGTGGGACCAATTATACATTGTGTATTATGAGCTCTAATAATTTGCAAGAGCTCCTCTTACTATCCATTAACTTCAGGAAAGATTAGAATTATCGCATGATACCCATTTGACTGCATCCAGATATTCAAGGCCCTTTCGAACGGGTAGATAAATCTGTGCTATGATACCCTTTCCGCCCAGAGCCAAAACTGCTCGTAGGGCGCGGACCGAAACGTTGTAAATAAAAGACAACGTTCGCTCGTGTGTCGGTTGTACCGCAGCCTAGACACTTGCCGTATAACTGCTGCCACTGCGTGTATCGCATTGAATTTTATCATCATTGGATGTTTCCGGTTTTGGTTTGCGCCGCCCGGGCTGCCAGTTTGACCTTCTTCCTGCGTACCGAACCGTACAGTGCGGCACCGTCATGTGATACCAAGATTGCAAATATTGTTGAAGTTGTTTTCTGTTAGTATAACATCAAGCGTTCGATTTTCTATTTTTTTTTTGGCATCTAGAGTTACTTTTAAAATATAGCGAGTTTGGTTGTTTAATAATAAATAAACTAGCAACACATACACTCTCCCATTAGTATGCGTGGCACACACCGACTGCGTGGCACTGTTTTATCGTGCATAATGGACGGCCTTAGTCCCCTTAGCAGGACACTGGTGGACACATTTCGCAAATCTAGGTCGTTAGGCGATAACGAGCCGCATACTCGGGGGAAACTAGAATTGCTGCAGATGCTCGCAAAGCAACAAGTAGCTCCTGCCGCAGCATCTCACACGCAGCCTCACAGTTGCGTGGGATATCCGCACGTGAGAAGTCACAGCCAGCTCCGGAAGAAACTGCCGCATTGACGTGTTCCTCCGGTGCGTGCGAGCGACCGGAGGAACACACATGCTCTTCCACACGGTAGCGCTGCTAGATCCTCCTTCGGCAGGGTACGTTGTGGGTAGGTTTGGAGCGAAAGCACCAGGTTCGTTTACTGCGCAAAATTCGTTCGTTTACTGCGGATGGGAAGATGCTTGCTGCAAATATTTACCATATGCTGCACGTTTATTTATTCACCAGAACAAAGTGCTTTTACCGAGTGAAAGCATTCTCGAACTGGGGAAAAGTTAATTCTACTTGCAAAAAACCAGAGTTTAGCTTGGTATCGGGGGAGCCTTTCGAAATAAAGGTACCTTTGCAACGGTACGATAAGTCGATGATTATAAATTAAAGGTGTTATTTAACATTCCTACACCGCTGAAACTTAAATTGTAACTCGTGTGCTTAGGGATACTTTTTAAAACCTGCCCTTTGGGCGATCCAATCCCAGGCGTAGTTTTCATTTACAAAACCTTTTTTTCCGCAGTAAGGACGGTGGTCTCGTGTTTCGTTCGGCAGCATGATAACGCTGCAGCTATCGTGGGTTACTGATACCACGCCTCTGTTGGACTGTGGTCCTGAGCTATTCTGGTTGTTTTTTTTTTCCCCGGTTCAGTTCACGGGTTTCCAACGGCAATGGGTTGGTGGCGTCAGTGTTCCGGTCACGTACCATTCGGTAGTTTTTCCGCTAGATTGCTGATCTGTAAAAAGTGTGCAGAACGTTTTCCAATGCTCGAGGAAAAGGGCAGCGAACGGTTGGCAGAGCTACGCTAGGAGGGCCCATAAACGTGAATATTGCGACAGACGTTCCTTGCAGCTAGTGGCATGAATGGACTTTATCCAATATTTTGGTAGCAGCGGCAGAACCTGGCCACTCGACTGGGTTTCAGCATGGCTCAAAGGCACATGGTCCCGCGAGACAGATGCTTCTCCATATCCGGGACTAATTGTCAGTTTTCAAAGAATTGGCTTTGACTTGCAAAAAAGAGCTACGATGGCAGCTACTCCCAGTTTGGGGAGCTCGGTTTTGAGTGGTCGAGATTATTCTTCGCGTGATTGCTCTTTTGCAAATAGTTAAGCAAAGAAGAAGCAAAACAAGTGCAAACACTTGTTATACATCGAACGATTCTGGGTATTACCTGCATCGCTAGCCACAAAGAACCCGGACGAGACATGGTAGCGTTAAAATTAGATCTCCGTTTTGTGATGGTCGATGATTTGCATTTTCATATTTCCTGTTTCTTTCATGCATCTTTCCCGCGTACATAGATGGACGCTCTCTACGTCGGGAAGCATTCTGATGAAGAAAAAAAACAACATAATCTAATAAAACCCATCCCTGAAACTAGCAGCACCGGTTTCTTCACATTCGGCTCGGTCTTTTATGATACCGCACCGAGACGCTTCCGTGCCAGACACACACCTAGTGCCACAGCATAATTTATGATTCGCCATATTTTTCCCCACCTCACCAACGCATGCATATTTCGTGCCGTGGTTCCTCTATGTACTGGGTCAGCACCCGGGCACGCTGAACGGATGCACCGTGATCCCGGGTTTGCATCCGTGAAACGACTTCTGGCGCGCGACTTCCGCACGTACGTACAGGGTTGGGGAGGAAAAACTTTTCCATCCAAGAATCTCGCCATCAGTTCCCTGAGCTACAACGGGTTGCTAATGGCTTCAATATCCGCGGCATACATATATGTCGCCATCATTCTGGAGAAAAACTCTGGTCGACCAGTGTGCAGCAATGATGTTTGATAGTAAAATGGAGCCGCACCAACGACGCTCTCACCTGGTGCGCTGGGTTGTGACATGTTTTATGAATGGGTCTCGTTGCAATGTTGCACAAATAAGAAAAGAAATTTCCTTCTGCCACCTACACCGGAAGGGAGCCGAACGGAGCGTTGCTTTGTTCCTTGCATAAGACTGAAGGCAGAGCACGTTACTCTTTGTCGCTATGTGCGGACATTTTTTTACGACTGCATCTTCGTGCATCTCCACCACAGCAGATTGCCAAAACGAAATCATGGCGTGGTGTTTTCTATATTCAGGCGGATGATCGTGTGCCGGTTGCTGTTCGTTATTACGCCCCGGGTGGCAGAATTCATATTGGCCAGCCAGGAAAAGTAAGTTGGTCGAAGATGGTGAAAAGAGTTTTATGCAATCTTGGCGCCACACTTGGTGACGAAATTAAGTTTTCCAAATGTTCCATCTATGGCAGAGGGGGTTTTGCAACCACAATCTCCAGACTTTCCAGGAAGCGTTAAGTAGTTCTGGTGTGGAGCTAGAATTTGAAGTAAAAAAAATCTAGCCACAACTGTTGTCCGGGACCACTCGGCTGGGCGGAAGAGGGCGTGAAAATTGTGTTTAAAATAAAACCAGCTGGTTGTGATTTCAAAAGCAGGCAAACCATTTCTATGGTTAAATCTGGTCGCCATTGAGAAACGTCGGCGGCATTTGTGGCGGCAATCGTGATTGGCCGTTTTTTCCCTTTTCCCAAGTGCGGCCCTAGACACTACTATAATTAGATACTATCGGGAGCACTCTACGGTCCGTCCTTTTCATCTAACCAGCCGGCAAGAGTGGCTGGAGCAGCCACTCGAGCTATGCCGAACTATCTTTCCCATTCTTGGCCGAGTGCAATATGAAGTTATCATCTGTAACATGAGATCCCGTGCCAGCTGTCAGCATTTATTCATCGTACCGGATGCATGACTCTGACGCCTGCCCATGGTTGCACTGCACGAGTTGCGGTACTGCCGATGCTGTCTGCGTAATACGTCCGCTGTGGATTCCAACGGACTAATGGATTGCCGGGTACAGGAGCCATCGTACGCCTCCAACAGCTCCGTGGATTCGCGTACGTCACCGGGTCAGATCGGTTGACAGTTTGCGCTGACGTGTGGGATTCATATCGTACATATACGCTTCCCGATCAGTTACGATTGTGTTGCAAGATTAATGGTCGTCCGTGTCCATTGATGGACGCGTCAACGAATGGTCCACAGGATTTTTTTTTCTCCATTGCAGTGTAGTTTCACTTGGTGAGTAGTGCACTTTCATCGTGTCAGGAACTGCACCGTCAGCAGGCTAATGACTGTCAGTGGGTGATTTGTGACATGATTTCTAGCATTAGGGTCACTTCCCTTTCCGCGTGTTGTGGTCTGTTTCTATTTAAAAATGGAGAAAAAAAATATATGGAAAACTGTGAAGAAGGTGTTTTCTTTATCGTTAGCTTTATCGCAAACATAGTCATTTGGAGTTACTTAAACTAATTGAAATGGGCGTTGATCGTCAGGATGAGTACTTGCAACGATAATTTATCAAGTACAACTGAGGTTATGTATTTAATATCCAGCCTCTTTGTATAAATAAGTCGAGTATGTCCTAGTATGCCCAGCATAATGAGCAGCACCTCAGTGATGTGTACCATGAGTGCTTCATTTTTCCCGCAAAAAATACTAATGGCCTTTCAATGATTTGAGCATAGCAGTAAATATTTAATATCGGATTATCTTCCCCCTCGAACAGTCGCTATCCGCTTAGCTAAATCATCATTGCTACGGCATCTGTTATGGCCGTTTAATTAATTGAAGCTTTTTAATTAAAACAACATGGCGTACCTAATGAAAACATAACCTCTCGTCTGATCTCTCTTGTCTCTTGCTCGCCAAACAATTCATAACAACGGTTGTGAACTTTTTGATCGGTCGATAATGTAGATCAATCGTAGGTAAAGTATCGTCAGATAAATTCTTGTGTATACCTGGTACGAATTTCTATCCCAAAAGCCCTCAGAAAATCGAATCACTGGTTCCACCAAAATCTCAAGCACCGCCAAAAAGAAACCCCCGACGAGGTATGGCGCCATAGCGCCGGGGTAAAATCAGTGGATTACATTGCTTCTTTCCATCAGGTAATCGCGTTCTACCTGGTGTACACCGGGCAAGCGTTTGGCGTAATTTTCCGTTCATTACGTCTAATTTTACAAAGCCGTACACCATCGTCCTTATCCTCGAATGGAGGTTGGTATAAAAAAATGGTTTTATCTAATGTGAAATTTTCCAACCGATGCTCCCTTTACATCACTCATTACATTAAGCATCAACCCGTCAGTCGATCAACCACAGTGACAAGACAACCTAACGTCGGGAGAGTTATGATGAAGCAACGGCAGGAAGTTCCGCTGCTATAGCTGTGAGCAAAGGCATGTGGAAGGTTTACGCGGTCGAATATGGTTGAATAATGTATGAGAGCGCATTTTCCCGCTTGCCGGGAAATGGATGAGAAAAATTCCCAAACCACCCAAAAATCGGGGGGAAAATCGTTCCCCGGGATTAGAGTGGCTGCGGCGCACGCAATCTCTCTCGTTGCTATCCATTCGTTTAAAATTTTGACGTCTGCCAGGCTCGTGCCTACCGTAAGCTAAGGTGGTGGGTAAAAATATCTCGCAAAGTATTAACGAAATTAGGTGTCGTAAAGAAGGAAAAAGAACACAACATCAACGGCACTCTCTACTCTCTTTAGAGACATCATTTGTGGAAGGTCAGAGATGATAATTAACTAACTGCGTACGCAATCTACTTGATTGCGGTGGTTCGGGTTTTAAGCTGTTGACTTGCTAATGAGTAATCAGTGTTGCTTTAAAATTTGATAATGTAAATGAGAGCTGGTGTTTGACACGTTAAAATGCTTGGTTTAAAAAGCTTAGCAAAGTAAATGCAGTGTGCGTGTTTCGTCGGAAACAAATTGTATGATGTTTTTTGAATTGCATACATGCAGGCGCTTTGGCTCGCTTTAAACTTTCGTATTTGTTCTATTACAATTTAAGTTAATTTAAGTTATTTAAGTTAAGTTTTATTCATTTTGTTTGTATTTATTGGATTAAAAAATTGTATTGTTATTTACCCTAGTTAACTTTGCAAAGCAACTTCTTTACATTACATGGAAGCAGAAGGATAACAAAATGCCGTAATTTGTCACTGACTTAAAAGACTCCCGAACCTTTTTTTTTGTTCGTGCTATGTTGGAGTACCCCTAGCAAATAGAAACATTTCCATCGATCAGACACCGACAACGGCAAGGTTAAACCGGGAAGGTACAATTTATTATATTTGCTTTGGCACACGAGCTTGCCAAACCGTGCGTCAAGCAATCATATCCATCCCACCCTTAGCTTCACGACGCTGCCTGCCTCTCGGAGGCAGCAGTCGGACGGACGGTTTGACTAATGTTGTTTAATCAATTCGGTCGCCCACTAGTGAAAACTTACCACCTGGGACAGTTGCAGCCGGCTGGTGCTTCCGATTCTAAACTATTGATTTATGCTAATGAAATGATTTTCACTTAATTATGAAACGTTCTCTCCAGCTCGCATCACGACCCACGGTGCGGGAAAGCTCTGTGTGCTTTTGGGGTGGGGGGAGGAGTCGAACTGGAAGCGAGGGACAGACATTTAGGCAAGGTGTGTGGTCTACTTGTTTTGATTGTTTCGATGCGGGCAGTTCACAATGTTTTTTTTGTATGTGTGCAACATAAATTAAGCATCTCAGTGTCTCCGACATTAGTGTGCGGTGCGGTGATTTGTATTCATTCGTGTGGGTGGTGCGTTCGATGGTGTCGAGTTGATGTTTTAACAGTATTTATATGTCTGGCGGGCAGTGCAGAGATGACACGCTGCGGCCGGAAACGGGTCAACTTTTACCGGCCGGATGATGATGTTTTGATGCGTTTCCACGCGAAAACTAGGTGTAGGCCAAAGCGTTTCCGGTTACGTGGCTGGTCGCTGCTTGCGGCGGTTACCGGATGCTGCGGTGTCGGTGCAGTGCCGAGTACGCCACTGTTCGGTGATAATGATGATCGCAACGATGATGATGATGAGGAGTGCGTGAGCGTCGGGTGTAGGTCGTTGGGCATCAGATTATACGTGTCGCAGTACAGCTTTTCCGATGGCAAAGGGCATTTCCTCTGGTGCGTAATTTTTGGGGGGCTAACTAGCGGCGGGATGTTGTTCGGTAATGATGTCATTCATGGAAGAAAGGCAATTAAATAATCATAACGGAGAAACGGACCGTCAACCGTAATCCTATTGCTGTACGTTTCGGGTGATTCGTGATGGGAGGGGTGTTTGTGCTTGGGGTTTGCTGAAGTCGATGTTTGGTTCTACTTTTAAGCTGAGCATAGTTATGACATTTTGTATAAATATTGAAATAATGTTAATTATTTTTTCAAGTATGATTTAGCCAGGCATTTTTATTTATTTTTTAACTTTTTGTTGGAGATTTTAGTTAACATTTATCAGTATTACAGGGTTGTATCCAACATAATGGAATATTGAAGGTGGTAGATGCGACAGCGATGCCGGTCTTCAAACAGCAGGACCGGAGTTCAAGTCTCATCTGGTCCGTTCCCCCATATTAAGTGACGACTGACTATCCAACTGTGCGGTATAAACAAGTCTAGTAAGCCAGAAATGGCTGTTATGACCTAGGAGGTCGATAAGCCAGGAAATAAGATTACAAAGTCCTAGAATAGGCTTGCAATATCCCATTATTCTAATCAAGCCTACAAGCCAAAACCTTGTATAGTATTTGTAACCTGGATTATAATGTAGCGGACTGGTGGTAGTGACGATTTTCACTCGGCCTTGGTTCAAATCCCATCGGGACCGTTCCCCTATATTGAAGACTGACTATCCATCTACGTGATATCAATAAGTCTAGTAAGTCATTAGATTACCAACAGCCAAGAAGTAGAAAGTTATAATATAGAATTAATTTATTTTAAATTGATCTATTATATTTAAAAGCCATTTGAGACAGCGATTAGCCCAACCTTCCGAATGCCTGCTACTTAGCTCGGCACTAAACACCATTGAAGTAATGAATTACAGCTTTTTTAGCTACTTTAGCTCCTTCAACTACTTATGCTCATTTCCTGTACTGACAACAGCGCTCGACTATAATCGTTCGTTGAGTGTCTCGTCATCAGCGAACCTTTCTCTCTCAAAATAGATCCCCACTCAGGTCAACATTAGCACATTATGTTCGATTCATTGCCAAGCCCAATTGGTCCGTACAAAAATAGCTACAAAATGATTTCCCATCGTTCGATTGTATAGATCAGACAACACCGGCAGGCCTTGTTAAAGAGTGAAATGAAATGTGGCAAAATTGTGGTTGATGAACTGGAGACAAACGGCTCAGACGGGCACGGCTCCAACCAGGAAGCTGTGAATGTGCTCTGATGGAAAATTTACACTAATGCCAAAAGATTTTCGATATTATTTGTTGGCTGTAGCAAAGCAAAAACCCCATCTTTCGAACTGAGCATCGAAAGTAAAATAAACAAAATGTAGACAGGGTCGACGACGAATGTACGTGATAGGCCTAGGGGATGAATAAAATATGAACCATAGTCGCTTTCCCGGGCCCCAGATGAAATGTACTGATCACAACAAGAAATGAAGCCAAAAGAGAACGACGGCACAGATGGAACTGGATGGGAAAGCCTCCATTCACCAATCAATGTGCTCGTCGACCGAGTTTTTTTTTGCATTCACTAATCGGAGTATGAATTGAATATGTAGCAGATCGTTAGCTTACAAATTCGTGTTTCGCTGGAAAGATGGAAGTATTCTTTCGGTCGGGTCTTCTCGGACGGAGCTTCTCGGTTTGCCGTGTCGAGCGCCCAAAAACGCATAATCCGATCAAGCGATTATGGTTCCCGGATAAAGGGAATCGGAGCTGTGCAATTCTGTTTCGGATGTTTTGGAGGAGGAGAGAGAGAGAGAGAGAGAGAGAGAGAGAGAGAGAGATAGACTTGTTTGGTTGTTGTTGTTCCGGTGCGTAACACATCCGGAAATTTGGTTTGCAGACTGTTCTTTGATCTACACGGTGCGGGTTTGTGGACGACATAAGCTCTGATGGGTAGAGAATACCAATTTTCGTCTAAAAACGTTTGTACCGGTTTTCCAATTGATAGTTCACTTTGTACTCACAGTGAACCAAAATGGTCGGACTAGCGGTCAGTTCCTTGAGAACTGTGGTCAGCGAACCAGCTACAAACGGAGATACGTTTATCGTACCCAGCAGGGAATAACCACTCTTATCAACCACCGAACCACTAGGCTAGCTAGGCCAGGGTAGCTCGAGTATTTGTGCGGTTCCAGCCAACAACCATCTCCAACTCGCTAGTGGTGAAGTTAAACCTCACCAGCTACGCTACAATCTTACTACGGGCTACGATAAATATTCATTCTCCGACTGACTGGTGCTCGGCGGTAGTACGGAGGAAGCTGCGGGTAAATTTACATACAATTACAGTCTCGTTAGTCACATCGAGCAGAAAGTAAGCCCCAAGGGCCTAAGGCTAGGCGATAGACTTTGCTGATGATGGTGTGGATCTTGGTCGTCGTGACGGGCCGGAAGTTCCACGGACATACGGCACACATGTGCGTGTTGTGATCATCGTTTGCGATAAACGTAGCAAAACAGCTAGACGTTGGCGAGTTTCTTTTGGGATAGGAAAAAAAAAACTAGTCCACTGTGTCGGTTATTAAATTTATTAATCCAAATAAGCACTTTACCCACTAATGGAGATACGCTGCCGAGTACTGATCTAGTTTTGATGTTTCCTTTTTTTGGGTTGTTTCGTTTGCAGACTACTGAAAAGGACGGGGCCTTGTCTATACACCGCTTTCGGTGTTCTTCACTACCAAATGGTGACGTTCCCGATGGCAGCAGAGCAGCGAACGTATCGAGGTGCCAGTGATAGCATCGCCCAGTGTCGACCACACAATCCGTCTACACAATCATATCCCGATGAGCGGTGGCTGCAGGCAGTTGCCACTCGTGCCACCATTGCTTCGTAGTTAGGTTTAAAACACTTACCACTAGAGGGCGCTCGCCTTCACGTTACTTCACGTCTACTAGCTCCAATAGGCGCTGGAGAGCTCTTGTACGTGAGCCGGTATAGATAGCTTATAGACAGCCAGAAAAGACCGTCGTGCGGAATTGATACAGCCCGAAAGGCGAAACATTGATGCAGATACATTACCGCCTGGTAAAGGAACAGGAATCATACAGTCGACGGCTTACGGGTCCGCTACCGTTCGCAAGCATGCTCCGATCGTACAAACTGTACCTGATGCTGCTCATTAGCTCGATCTTCTTTATCGTGTGCCAGAACCAGGGATCGATCACCAGTCTCGTGAGCAATGTGGCGGCCGCTCCATCGGCATCCGCAGCCGATGATCCACTGGGCGTGCCGGATGTCGTTGCGGCACCACTGCAGGCGCTCGGTGTGGGTAACGATGGCATTGAGCTGCTGTACGGTGGAGACTCGGAACCATCGCTCGGTGCGGAAAAGATCCGCTCGCGAAGCCTTAACTTCAAGGATATGCCACTGAAGCTGAACGATCGTTCGTCGTCTACATCGGCCGCTACCAGTAGTTCGGCGGCGACGACCACCACTACCACGACCAGTACGGTCAGGAAGACACCGACAACGACCACTACCAAAGCGTTATCGACAACGACGAGTGGCAATGGAATATTGAAGTCCTCCGATAGTGGATCGTTGGGTAGAGTTACTGATGTAAGTATTTGGCCTAAGGTGAACGCCATCACCAACTATACTCATGACTAGTGTTTCAGTTTTTTTCGGGACTTTCTTCTAGTAGCTTATAAAAGATTTTTTTGTGATCAGAGTACATGAGTGACATGAGAGCTCATGGAAGCTGCGACAGCGGCACCTATCTTCACACGACAGTACCGGAGCTCAAATCCCATCTGGGCTGATCCCCCAGTAGTGAGGAATGACTATCCAACTATGCAGCATTAATAATTCTAGCAAGCCAAAAATTACAGACATGAGCTATGAGGCCGTTAGGCCAAGAAGAAGTTGCGATATGAGTGATATGAATACCTTGAATATCTTATTCGATATGACAAGCAATTACAGGAGTTGTTGGAATGTACCTACCAACTCTCTTTGATGTGTGGCATTCATTTGATGCCCATCGATGGCCTATGTGTAAAAATATTTGAAATCCACGCTCTAATATTTTCTAATTACAATTCCTGGAATGTTGGTGCGTTGTGTTGTTTACATCACCAAATTTTAGATCCTTTCAGACAGATGAAACAACCAAAATCAAAGAACCAGCTTTGGGTTGTGGCTTCGGTAATGCTGTTGAAAATATCCACCCAATCATGCCATGTCAAACCGAGTGGGTAAATAAATTGTATTTTCTGGTCTGTCTCGGCGAGTGACTCGCGTGTGGTATGATGGATGGTGCCGAGCGTTCGTTTGATTGGTCATTCTGTAAAGCGCTAGATTGCTGTACAGCGCTCCCCACCGTTCCTTAGGTGCAGAACGATTGGTTTTCATTTTCCGCTCTCGGTGGAAATCGTTCATCAGGATTAAACGCGTGCAAACGGCGTGGTTCGCTCTGCTCATCAAACGGCCAGGATGTTGTTGGATTCCTCCAGCAACGCAGGAAGTAATCGGTTGCATCCTGCATGAGGGGGCTGCTGAAGGATAGTTCCGGATAGTACTAGCACCACACGCTGTACACGATTGAATGCACTCTACAAGAAGCGAAACAGATGCAGCAGACCGAACCCGGCCGATGCACACTCCCCGGATGCCGTGACGATGCGAGCGCACAGTTATATGTGCCCCCTCGGTGTTGTTGCTCCAATTGGATGTCGCTTTTGAAGCGTGGTAGAGCATGCATTACGGTGGTACCAACAATTACATGGCTGAGGCTCCGGCCGGGTGCTGGTTCGCTGGGTAAACGTCGGTACCGGAGGTTTGATTAGTCGTGCAGCAGCAGCAAATCGCCAAACAAGCATCCTCCGTCGCACACGTCCGGGGTTTGGTCTAGGGTGCAGTAGTACCATCTATAATTTATTGCCAGCACAATATTTCACTCACAGCCCACAGGCGGGTGGCATGTAAAGGTGTTTTTGTTTTACATTGCTCCTGGGAAATTTGTGCTCCGGTTCTAGTGAACGCTTTAACCGAGGGATGTTTGAGTTTAAACCCCCTCGCTTCAGACGAAGCTGCAGTACGACGCTCAGTAAACAGCAAAATGTTGATTTTAACTGGTCGATTCCAACGGTGGACACCATCCTTGTGGTGTGCTGTACAATTCTTGGAAAATTGAAAACGATGTTTTAAAGACGGGATGAAAAATAAGATTAACATTATCCTTACTCACCGGAGTCGGAGCCCACCGTTCTGCTCCAGCGTACCGACGGACGTAATGAAACGAGTTCCGCTAATGTGTTTTTGTTTGCTTCCCATCTGTACATTATACGAAATCATTGTTTTCTGCTGGAAACAATCACCTTCCCGAGGGCATTTTCCATCTGTACTTTCATTTTCCGCTCCATTAACGGCGTCCTTCGCGAGCAAGCTCAAAACACACAGTTGACCCGCCCGGATGGACGGCGAGAAGTCTTTGGAGACATCACACTAACATCGGGAACGAACAGCGGGGACGCAACTGCGCTATATAGTTCCATGAATAAGTGATTAAGCGTAGCATCCCCGCAACGATGCCGGAAGTCAAACGAATCGGGCCAGGCCAACGTGTGCGTCCATTGTGTTTTGCCTATCCGTGTCCTCGCGCACGATATCTCTCTTTGATCTGTAAAGGGCGGTTAGCTTTGAAAACTCCCATTAAATGGATGTTTGGTGGACATGCCAAATTCGCGTTGGGGACGTCGCCATGTAAAAATGGTGTAACTGGAGTTTTTTTTTCCCCCGCTCAAAAGTCTATAATTGATTGCAAAGCGTTCGGTGTTGATCGGTATAAAACCACACACCGATTGCACAGTCCAATAATTGATTGGAAGTTGGTTTTGTTGGCTTCCGCATCCTTCATTTGCATGGAACTCCGGTCGAGGAATCAACATTCCTCGCCCTACTACTACTGAGGCTACCTCACCTTTGGGGCATTCAATTTAATTTTGTGCCACTAAAAAACGCACCCCCGGATACCGTACCCGTAGCTCCACCGAGAAGGTCGTTTTGATGGAATTAATTGAACGATAATTTATTCATCCGTAAATGTCCCCTTCCGGGGTGGTTATGTTTGAAAAATACGGGAATTGGACTTGGCAAAGTGAGCCCCCGCTTTAACCCGAGGACTGGGTAGGGTGGTTTTAGATTATGTTTTCTAAAATTATCAAACTTTTACCCCGTGTAACAAGCATCGCATCACAATCCATACCACACAAATTGCTGATTAACAGTACGACTAACTTTGCTTCCGACAATTAGACAACTTCCAGCAGCAGCATTTGCTGGGCGCGATCCGTGCCACTTACGTTTTACCATACACTTCGCAGGTGCCGTATCGATTTCCGGTGGACACGAAGCTACTCCCGCCGCTGTACATCATCACGCCGACATACCGACGGCCCGAGCAGATACCGGAGCTTACCCGGCTCGGTTACACGCTGAAACACGTGCAGAACGTACTGTGGATTGTGGTCGAGGACTCGGAGAATCGGACCGCCAGTGTCGCCCGGCTGCTGGAGGAAATCGGTGTACCGTTTGTGCAGCTGGCCGGTAGGTGATACTCTATCTCTATCTCGAAGTGCTTTATCCTGTCCCTGGGGGGCGATAAGTAGAGAGTGTAGGGCAGGAACATGTAGGGAAATTTTCCCCGGTGGTTTTTAGAGGTAAGAGCTGTTAGCCGGTACCAGCTTTTTCGTCCCTCTCGTTCCTCTGATTAAGTCGACACTAGCATAGTGTGTTCATTAGAGCTGGCAAATTAAAATGGCAGGGATACGTTTTTCCAGCTGGCGAGTTCTCAGCAACCCGATAGTGCTATCCGGATGAACTTTGTAAGCATTCGGACAGGTTACTCCGGATAATTGAAGTAATGTAGCTAGTGCGGGGGGGAAGTTTACCATAGGACACTGCAGGATCAATCAACCGACTGATGATGAAACTTTTTCCTGAAAAAAGCGTTAAATATCAAGCTTTTGAGATAAAGCAAGATGGAAAAAAAACCCTCGTGTCGCATGTTCTAAGCTTGCATCCTTCTGCTCCTATTACACAGCTCCGATGCCGGCCCAGTACCGCAAGCAAAAGGTTAAACCACGCGGTGTGTCCAATCGTAACCGAGCACTACAGTGGATACGGGCGAACGCCACGGAAGGAACGCTGTACTTCGCCGACGACGACAACACGTACAATCTGAAGTTGTTTGAGCAGGTAACGCGTAGAATAATTTACGTAATTTAACTTCAACTCTAAACATGCTTCCATATTTTTTGCACATCTGCCCGGTAGTTGCGTCACGTGCGCAAGGTAGCCATGTTCCCGGTAGGACTAATCTCCAAGTACCAGGTCAGCTCACCGATTGTGAAGAACGGTACGATAACGGGTTTCTACGATGGTTGGCTCGGCGGACGGAAGTATCCGCTGGATATGGCCGGATTTGCTGTATCGGTCAAGTTTCTACACTCACGGCCCAAGGCCCAGATGCCCTTTAAGCCCGGGTACGAAGAGGACGGGTTCCTGCGCAGCCTGGAACCGCTCGATCTGAAGGAGGTGGAGCTGTTGGCCTCCAACTGTACGGAGGTTAGTTGACTTTCAGGAACGTCCATTTTAATACGTTCAACTCTCTCACACTATTCTTTGCTTCTTTGCAGATCCTGACATGGCACACACAGGCAAGGAAAAATCCACCCGCCCCAGCACTGGACCGGAAGAAGTACGGTGGCACAAACCTGGTACAGCTGACTAGTTGGCTCGTGTAGAAAGAGTGGATCGCGACCGGACATTCGCTGATGGTGCCACGCTGGCTAAAGAAACTCTCCGTCTGGGTGTTTAAGGGAGGCCCCTAAGGTGCTGCGTTTTTCCGCGTCGTAGAGAGCGATCGAACCTTGCTGTATCAGCATCACACTTTCTTTCAACATCGGTTAGTTTTTTCTTCTGTCAAATCCTGGTAACTGTTGTCTCAGAAGGAGCAGAATGGTGGTCGGATAGGTGGTGGTCGATTGGTACTTAACGATTTCAGGAGCAACTCGGACGGTGGTGTCGTGTTGGGTTGATAAGTTCAGCTTAAAATGTGCGTGAATGTTTTCACACCAATCGTACCGTAACCGAACTGACGAGCTCGAAAGGCAAACGAGTGCAGAGATTAGCTGCCACTGTAAGGAGAAAGAAAAACTGGAGAGAGAGAGTGTGTCAGTCAGTCACCGATTTATCATTTTATTGAAATTATCAGTAGGTTAGAATATGCACCAAAGAAGTGGCCAAAACTGATCGATACATCAACACACACACACACACACACATCCAATGGGAAAAATGAAGTGATTCTGTAGATATTATTGTAATGTTCGCTTAATCCAAGTGAAAGGTCCACGGTGGCCATTTAATAGCTCTTCAACTCGAAACCTATTACACTTTCCAACAAAACACAAGAACTAACCACAACTATGATTTCGAGAAGCTGAGGAGAGATGAATCTTTTTTGAATTGCACTGCATTTGACTCGCGCTGTTAGGATTTAAGGTTTAAAAAAAATGGAAACTTGCGTACTTTATGTATCATACATGAGCGCATAATCCTTGTCCTGGCACCCTGGGTCTCTCCATACCGAAACTCCCGTGCAATCCCGTTAACAAATCCCGTATACATAGTGCGTACAACTATTCAAAACTATATACACTTACATACATTCACGTTTTTTTCCCCACTAATAACACTCAAGAGTAAGGGAGGGAACGAGCTCCAAAACTGCAACCCTCCCAAATTGTCCTGGTACGCCTGGTGTTGGAGTTGGTGCAGAAAAAAAAACATTAGTCCTTCACCCAGAACATCTGGATGGGAATCCTTTTTAGATAGTAAAGTTTTTTAACAAATTGACTAGCAACTAGACAATGGGTACCAGCCGGTTGGAATTGGTCAGACTAACGGTGCGCATCACCCTTATTATGGTGCCGCGCTTGGTCCATTGCGATATTTGTACATATACGTCTAGTGCCGGTACTGGAAGACATACGTTTTTACTTCAACCCTTAGTTAACACGTAGCTAAGTGATATCAGTATAGATACATATATTGCTGTATTCGAGCTCTAGTTTTTAAGGTCGTACTTTTAAGCATAGTCCCACGTACTAGTCCACCCTTTTTTCGGCCAGTCCCACAATGGCAGAGGGAGCTGGCGGTTCCGACTGGAAGTCAGCAGCGTGTAACGAAGAGCGGACAGTAGTGACCGAAAACTTACCGAAAGTACCTTTTCCAGCAAACGGTGTATAACAATCGAAGGTCGACTCCTCGATGTACTCTTGATGTAGCGCACGTAGTCCTCCACAGCACTGTACTTTGGCTGCTATGGTGGACCTGCAGGAGGTGTACTTGTTCAGGTTCCTTTTCCTCTCGTACCGTTTAAGCGAATGTATGTTAATGAACAAGATATCAAACAATATTCACACGTATAACAACAACCGAACCCGGAGCCACAAACTCTGTCGCGAACGAGCTTCTTCTGATGTAAAAAAAATACTAGCTGTTTATTAACTATCTTATCAGGTGTACCCTTAGGATCTATTACGTCTGTGCATCGTTTCCAGTTTAATCGTGTGCTTTCGGTTTTCGTGATCAATCTTGATAAAACCCGTTCAATCTTTCTAGAACAACTGCAACAAGCTTTTTTGGCAAAATCTATTTCGCTTTCGTTTCATACCTTTGTGTGTTGGGCAAGAGCTCGACACTAACAATATGCATGTGAATTTGTTCTACCATTCATTACTGTTTGTTGTCGAAGCAATTCCTAGAATTCTTACATTAAGCCGCCGGAAGATGTTTTCATCAATTGTGGATGTTGGAATGAACATTATGGAAAGGAAACGTTTTGGGGGAAGGTTTAAAACACTACACTCGGTGTGAAATGTGCGGGAAACGTGGGCAAAAACGACTTGTGATCTTTAGCGGGGTTTGTAGGGCGCGAAAAAGGGCGAACATGATCGAGCAGAGAGGATAGTGGAAAGGGATGATGGAAATGAAGGAAATCAATCGAAAAACAAAAACACCGTCTCCGGTAAGTGATAATCTACTATTTCACTCGCATGGGCGTGAGAGTTTTGAGGACGAGAAAAAGTAAAATGAAAACAATAAACTTGACTTCTATCTTACCGATTTCAGGAAGTGTGTTTCTGTGTGCGTTAATGATGTAATTTTATTTTGTATTTCGTATAAACTATTGCAATGCACATCTTGGTAAAGGGAAAGAAAATCGGCGCTAAAATTTAAATCAACCAACCAAGCAGTTTGAACGAACTTGACGAAGAAATTTGACATTTTGAAGTCTTCGTCAAAATTCAAACGATCCAAACATTTGAAAATGCCGTTAAAACATAATAATATAATGTAAACTAAAACTATAGCTCTTTTCACATCCTCCATAGCATCCAGTGTGCATTTAAACAATCTCCACTTGGTTTAATTTTACAATTTGTTACATAAAAATGCGAAAAAACAAACTGCCTCAGTTTGAGGCGTTGGTACGCCTGTTGCATGTGTGTGTGTGTGTTCGTAACTGTGAGCGAAAAAACCGGTTATCTCTTTTTCTATCGCTCTCGCTTTCTCTCTCCCTCTCCTGCAAACGAATCGCGATATACACGGTGAGCGAAACCCGTGCGGTTGAGCTCACGTACACACGCTTATCGCCAGCTACGGCTAATACGGCCATACGCACCGGACAAGTTCTGTTCGCCAAGGCGACAAGCGAACGACCGCGAGCTGCTCGTGTGGTAAGTGTGAAAATTTAGCCCTCCCGAAACGACGCAAATTATTAGGTAGTTTTCCACCCAGCTGGTCTGTGCATTGTGTGCTGGGGAAAGGTTCATTGTTCCCGTGTGGCGTGTGTGCGCTTGGCGTTCCATCGTAGCGTGCGTTAGTACTATAGCAATTCTTCACGAACCGATGCCACGAGGCGGTTGATTCTCGGATTCCCCAATTGCGCGAGCACCCGTGAAAAAAAAAACGCTGCATAGAACATGCTGTTTGAGATGGTGTGTGTGTGTGCGGTTTTGGATGCTTTGTGAGACAGCGCTACCTCTCTATGCACGCACACGCATAGCCATACTTAGTATTCTCCTTCTCTTTCGCCACGCGTTTGCGAGCGTGTGTGAGTGTTCGCTGTGAAGAGTTTTCGGGAACGCGAGGCGACGGATGCGTAGGTTAGCTTTTTCCGTCGTCGGCTGTGGTTCTGGCATGGTGTGTCCTGCGACTGACCTCTTCCGCTTCGCACACGTAAGACGACGCTCGTGCAGTGAATGAAGGTACAGGGCACCGGAGATAAGTCGTGCCCGTGTTTGTGTGTGCTGCGTGAGTAACGCCTTTTTTGCATTCCACCCATCGATACGGTTCCCCCAATTCCACACTTCTCTCGGATAAGGAGCCGCTTGCAAGCCGGCTTAAGTTAACGCGCTTGGAAGAAAGGAAGGAACAAAAAAAAACGGGCGAACAGAGAACGCGCGTTGTCCCGTGTATGGTGGTTGTTCGTTCGCCGCGATCCTACGATTGAGAGTGTGTGCGTGTGTTTGGTGGCGAGAAAAGCGCATCCCGCGCATTTTTGCTCTCACGAGACTCGTACTACGCTGGGAGGCAATTTGAGACGCATTTTTTTCCTGCTTCGACGCGTTCGCTTTCTCGCTTACTCCCGGTACGAGCGTAAGTGAAATGGAATGATAAAGAAGAGCGGTGTGTATGTGCGTGTAAGTGAAAGCGATATACTTAACGCGAAAAGGAAAGTAGACAGCAAGCGCGAGAGAGCAAGAGAGCGGGTAACTGTGGTTCGCTTTGGTGTGTGCGTGTGTTTGCGTGCGTATGATCGCGAGAACGTTGGCAACGGAATCATCGAACCCCGGCAGCAGCAGTAACAGCAGTGTAGTACGTTTTGTGACGGCACTAGAGAAAAAAAAGCCACACAACGACGGCGGCGATAGCGAGAGTAGTACACATTTTCCTGTGTGAGCGCAAACACATAATCATCATCGCAGTAGACGACGACGACGACGACGTAGAACGATAAGTCCCGTGAAAGAAGAAGCAATGTGAGTGTGAAGCAAGCGTTTTTTTCTTTCCTTCGATTAAAGCATCGATTATGGCGCGTTTTTTTTATCGTCACGAACGAGTGATGCGTCTCCCCTGTTCGTTCCGCCCGTCTTCCCCTCACATACCCGTTCAAGAAGTGTAAATGCGTGCGTGTGTGTATGTGTGTGTGTGTGCGCTTATTTCATCCGGTGGAGTTTTCTTCGGTTTCTTCGTCTTCTTCGTTGTTGTTTAGTGGGACGGTGAAGCAAAACGCGCTAATATAGAAGCGCCACGGCGGCGACGGTGGCGATGATGATGGTCTCTGCTATATCGTAACGTAATCACTCCCTGTCTCGCTCACACACATACACTCGCCACGCTTCTCGCCTTCACAAGCCGCAACATCGCACACACACGCTAACAGCGTGATAGAGCAAGTGAAAAGGAAAGAGAGTGCGTGACACGTTTTTTTTGCTTCTGTAGGTTGAATCAGCGTGCAAGTTTTGCCTTAATTTAATGTCGTGTTAATGTGCGTGGAGACAGGCAAAAGCGTGAAAAAGTTGATCCCGACGGTGTAACGAGTCTATCTCGTTCTGTGTGAAGCATATCCTACTCACCAGCATACAGGAAAAAGAGCGAGAAAGTGAATGAAGGTGAAAAGAAAAGCGCAATAGATGGTGTGTGTGAGAGAGAGAGCTTAGAGTTGAGAGTGCTCTTTCTCGCTTTCTTGCTTGCTTGGCACGCTTCCTTTTTCGTTCGCATACGGTCAACCGTGTGGAAGCGTGTTTAACCGTGTGTGCGTGTGTGCAATAGGAAAGGTTTGTGTATGCGTGTGTGTGTGAGGGGGGTGTTTAACGGCGGGAGGGTAGCGTGACCGGGGTAAGCGTTTCTGTTGCACCGGACGTTGTTTGTAAGTGGCAAGGATACAAAAAAGGATGGAATAGCTGAGCCCCTTTTTCTCGTCTGTCGGTGTGTGTGTGCGGGTGCTTGCACGGAGTTGATAAAAGCGAAGAAGCCGCAATCTTGCAAGAAAGCGTTGGGGACATCATACCCTAGTGTACACTCCTCACCTGGCTTCTTATCAGTGATCTGCTTGGTACACCGGGCTGGGGGAAAGTTATCCAAAAGTGATGTAAACATGTCTGTGTGCTGCACTTTTACGGACATCAACAGCATGAGAGCAAAAGAGCTCCCGGAAAGGGCCTTGGAATATCGCCCAAATTTGCCATACCGCGGCTAGCTTTCTATAAGCTCCGGTGACCTTCGTGTGTGCGCCCGACCCCCCGGGGAGGTTGTGTGAAAGAAAAGCTGTGAAAAATGGGAGAATCTTTAACACCTTCTCGACCTTCTCTTATGGGTGGTTGGGAGGCTTTCTGGTGGAATCGCTAATAGATGTTAATAGAGTCGCGAAATATTCAGTCTTATGAGTTAATGCAAGTAAAAGTCGTTATGCTTGTGTTCGTTTTTTTTCTTAAATTTACCCCTTTGTTAGCATAAATGAGATTATATGCAAAGGGTCGATTCATGCACGAAGCTTTCAATGGAAAAGCTCCGACACTGGTTACATTCATGTCGTAGGATGATTTGTAGCCTCGGCACATATGGGGTGGCTTGGTCTAAACCACCAAGACCAAAATGGTTACGGAATGACGAGGAAGGCACTGAAATGTAAAAGGGAAGTTACTTGGCGCTTTGACATACGGCTATGCATTTTCCCTTCTTAAGCACGAGGTCCGTCCTGCATGATCGTGTCAAGTGTACATATGAATGCTTGCCCAGTGTCTTGAGATTAAGGGTATAGATTAGGTTTTCTTACTTCTTTCTGAGTACATATTTGTTAAGTAATAGCTGAGATATTCCTAGGCTTCGGAAAAATTTTAAATTCAAGGTGCAGATAAGCAATCTGTTACCACGTATTCCTATTTATTATATGTAGATTAATAATATTGGAGGTTTGTTGCCGGAAGTTAACGGTAGGAAGAAAAAAAATAATAAAAAACTATTCAAAAACACTTCCTATGAAAATATGTGCAAGAAATGTCCACTAAGAAACTTATGTCATACCTTTCCTGATTGTCCTGATAAATGCTATTTTCTTATTGTTAAAAAAAGCAAACAAATGCTGGCAATTTTTGTTAGTGTCATTTATCTAATTGTAGCTAATTAATCCTGTAGAACATGACTTTCTTTTTGCAATTTAGTTTCCCGTCCGGTTGGCGCATACTGTACGCAAGCCGACCAGGTCACGTATACATATAGGACAGGAAATAATCGTCCTAGGGGGTGATAAATAGCCCACATGTGGTGCTAATGATCATCAACAACGTCTAAGACAAAGCAGCAGTAGCAGAAGGCGGGACCCCGGCTTGAAGACATTAATTCAAGATGTTAAATATACACCAGTATGGGTTCTACGGGTTTATTGCCATCATTTTTTCCCTATTATTGCTGACTATTTTCGGTTTGTTGCGAATTATTATTAATTCTTCTCTGCTCTCTGCTTTTGAGGTGTTTCTCAATAGGTTATTAGAGTTCCGTTGGTAGTTCCTTACAAAATCACTTATCCAAACATTTAGCTGGTTATTCATATCACTGTGGTGTCCCCCCTGTTGTAGGTTCTTGGTCAAATAATTTACTTGATGTTGCTGATATCATTTTTTATCTATTATTAGTCCTTATACTTTGTTATACATTTAAATCCCATACTTTACATCACAGCTCGTATCGCTGTATCTGTTGATCCAGATCTTCCTGTGTTTATTGCTTTATTTGCCCTAGCTCCTGGCCTAGTCTGAGAGCTGATAAACAACATTATCTTTAATTATCACGTGCCGAGAGATCGTGTTTCAATTTCGTATGGGTACACCAAAGTCCTAATAGGTATTACAAACCCCTCATCATGTGCCTGAGTGATCATTCTCCCTATCATATCGAAGCCAGCAGTGGAAGCAATAGAGAGAGCCTCTTTGGCTTTGGTTCGTGAGCCGATTCCTCAGATGCACTACGTACCGGACGGCTTGGTTTGGTTGGGGTAGGAAGTGCTGCTACCGAGGACGACGCCCCTGTTCCGGTGTGTCGATCAGTTTCAAGAGTTCCATGCTCCGCTTTTTACGAGCCGGGCGCCCGTTTTTTCGCTGACTCCAGCACAAACACACGCACCTCTTCACCGGGTGGGGGGTTTCAATTTGTTTTTTATCATCCACCCTTCCGTTCCGTGATCGATCGAGCTTCAAGACGACGCGCTGGTGTTTTTGTTCTGCTGCTGTAGATTTCATTCGTTTTTTTTTGTGGATTCCAAAAGCGTACGCCAGAGGCAAACGCTCTACTCGAAAAGGCAATAGCATTTACATTAATTCTTCTGTGCATTATATTCTATCACTTCCTGCTTTTATGATGGCATGGTGGTAAGCGTGTGCTAGCTTTGTTGCGTTTTGTTGTACAACTTATCGCTTATTGCTGCATCTCGGAAATTGCTTCTTCTTCCCTCCTAGGATGATTCATGCCGGTCACTTAATTGCAGAGGTAAGCGTGAATGAAATTTTACTTGGTTGAAGAACCTGTTCAATATTCATGCTCACTGTGAATCACTTCATTTCACTAGATAATCTTGGGGATGTACCCAAGAAGTTGAAGTTCAAGTTTTCTTAAAATACTGCCGTCTATTTTCTATCATCCTGGGGCACAAAATTCTACTTCAAATTCTACATCGCAATTTTTGAAAGATCACATACTCTTCCCTGGGCAAGTTTCTTTGAAGATTAATACGCTTAAAGACCTGGCTGTAGATGATGGAAAATTTTGATGATTTGGACTAAAAGTTATGTTATAAAGTTAATAATTATGACTTAGTAAACAAGACCCTAACGTCCATGATAGCTCGCACGTGGCAATCGATGTCGGAGAATTGCTTTCGAGAGACGTTTTCTGGTCCTTGGTGTCGTCTTGGGAACGATATTGCTACGGATTGTTTAATGTTTATTGTCTTGTTATTTAAATTCCCTCAATTTTCGCGATTTTTTAGTCGGCTCTATCTGCCTGTCTGCCTTGGGGCGGTCCGATGGCCAAGGCGACAGCGGCGCCGGTCCGGGGTTCAAATCCCATCCGGACCGTTCCCCAGTAGTGAGGACTGGCTATCAAACTATGCGGGTATCAATAAGTCTAGTAATCCAGAAATGGCAGGCATGTCCTTAAGATGTCGTTAGGCCAAGAAGAAAAGAAAAGAGAAATGTGCCTATCATAGATTGCAGATAGGTTACCTGTTGGCATCTTCCATTTGAAAATTCACTTCTATGTCTTGTTACTTCAGCATAGAAGTACTACTAACTTGCTCGCGATTATTGATTACCCTTGTTGAAGGTTTCTATCGTCGATCCTCAAGAAACCTGTTTTCCTTAATTGATGTTTTGATTACGCTTACCATCACTCCACAGCAGCCCCATTTACGGAAGGAAGCTTGTTATGCGATACGATAGCGATACAATTTTCCCTGTTTTCGATCGCCTTAGCAGTAGCGAATTGAATTGAAATAATTAGCTTCCTGCTCGCCGTTGTTCGCTGTATGTAGCGCGATAACAGGGAGGGCAGTAGTTTCTTTTCCTCATAATATTATAGTGGCGTATGTTTCACGCAACACGTGTAGAATTTCGGATAGGGAGGAACCTCTTTTAAATCACGGTAAAAGATTAATTCCGGGCGTGTTTTGATAAGAGAAAAAAAAACCCCGTCAAGCATATCGCGATCGTTCAAGATCACCTCATGATCGCGTGCTATGGACACCTTTTAATCATCACCACAACGACGGCTCTGTGAGATGAATCAGTCCGCATGTTAAGAGCGAAAAGGGCGATGGCGAGCGCGCGCGCGCGTTCACTCTCTGTCTCTTCGCGCACCGCTAATCTCAGCGGCGTGGAGGCATCGCGCGCGCACTTACTGAGCATGGCGGAAAATGCGCGCCTTTTTTTCCTGTGCGCCCTTGGCCGGCCTGCACTGGTGTTCGTTTCAAACCGTGTCTCTCTCGGCCACAGTAACAGCAGCAATAAGTGCATTGCAGCAGCACAGGAGGGGGAATGGGTTGAACTCCTCTTCTGGGGTTGTTGTTGTGCTGCTGGCTAGTGAGTGCGAGGCCGTCGTTATAGCGTCGTTCCCCCCGCGAAGGTTTTATGCGTTTTATTTATTGTGTTTTGCTGGTCGTTTTAAATCGTTAAACGGAAATTTTGTGAATCATCCCTGCACATTTTGCCACAAGAAAACGAGGTGAGAATATTCTGCGGGACGATTGATTTCCGTTGCGGAAATTACGACTTGTTGAAAATGTTTATGGTCTTGGGTTTTCGATTCGCATTACAAACACTCTTACACCGCGAAACGGTGTGTGAACGGTTGACCTAGTTCTGTGTGCCCCCGTCGCATCCTTATTTGGGGATTGTTTTCCCAGTTTATCAGGCAGCTCTTCCCCAGCCACTTCCTTCGGGCATCCGGTGGTTTTTTGACGTACCACAATCATTGCTATGGCGCGCAAAAGTTAACATTCCACGCTTCTCCCGTAAGTGGTTTATTATTATTGTTACGCTGTAGTGCAGTCCCTTCCCGGCCCCGATGCATCTAAAAAGGGGCGTGTGCGTGTGTATTCGTATGATCTCGATCGGATCACACAAATTCAGTTAAGGTTGTGTAAAAGAGAGAGCGAGAGATCGGACACACATAACCGGTGTAGCAGCAGCACAATCGTCGCCGATGCACTCTCCGGGGAGTGGAACTGTGGCGTACTATCTGCATGTCGAGTTTGTCCCCCCCAAGTGAAGTGTTGGAGTGTAGTCTTCGAAAACAGACGATCGTGTTGGGTGTGTCGGTGCGTGTCGGTAGCTAGTTCAAAGTTAGGCCCCGTACAGAGTAGCAGCCCCGTCTGATGTTGTAGTGCACTTTAGATTTAGTAGCGAGTGCATTCGTACTGGGGCGAGTGGATCGAGATACATACCGACCAACACACTCATACACACAGCACACCGGGAGAAGGAAGGAGCTAGGGTTTCGTCACATAGCAGGGGTTTTGATTCACGTAATGGAGCATTTGAATAGCTAAATAGTGGAATATTATTTGAGTCCAACTGTGGAACTTTGCAATCATATTATGGAACCTTGCAAGTCAGTTAGGAGAAACGGGTTGGACCAAAAACAGCAGATTGCAGTGCTCCATAATCGTGCTGTAAATCTCCCCTAACTAGAAGCAGTATTCCATTATACAATTGCAAAATGTAGACAGATTTATCAGTCATTTGAAACGTTTCCCTGAGTTCACTGAGTTAAAAGATTATTGTGGATCGAAACCCCTGTGTGCCCGCGCATCTCGGGGTAGGAGTGCCCGTGCTCACACGCGCGCTCGAAATAGACGCGGACGGACGGTCCACAGAACGCAACTGGTAGCGTCTCGTGGTCGTTCGAGCGGTTGAGTTTGAGGCGCGCGCCTTAGGTTTATTAGTGTGGTCTATTGGTTCTTTCGCAGGCAGAGAATTCAAAGTTTCCCCACAGTGGGTGCGGTATTTGTCTGTGTGTGTGTGTGTGTGGGTAGGCCCTTTTTTGGGCCCGTTGTTGGTGTCTGTCGATCGTTTTATGGACATTGCGAGCTGTGCTTGTGTTGGGTAGCGATCGCGATCGAGCAGCACTGATTTGTGCCTTTAACTGTACACCGACTGGCCCAGATGAAAAACAAAGTAAGTCTGTAACTGTGCTCTCCGCGGAGGGAGAAGAATGTCAGGAATGGTGATTGTGCATCAAACAACTCCCACCGTTAAACTATTGTGTTTTATCAGCTTTGCTCTAGAAGTGTTCGCCGCATCCATCTCTGCTACATCGTTGGTGGTGTTTTTGTCTCTCCCGACAGCAGTACAGGCGCATTGTTTTCTTCTCTATTCATTCGCCCGCACACTGTGTGATTACGTGAAATGATGTGTGTGTGTGTGTGTGTGTGTGCA
Source organism: Anopheles stephensi (assembly GCF_013141755.1). Taxonomy (NCBI): domain Eukaryota; kingdom Metazoa; phylum Arthropoda; class Insecta; order Diptera; family Culicidae; genus Anopheles; species Anopheles stephensi. The sequence continues at coordinate 60,762,021 of NC_050202.1, read as the reverse complement.
TCACGATCCATCAATGTGCACATGTGCAAATGGATGCAATCGAACTACGATCATTGCTGCTGCACCACCTGCGTCGTGTCTCCTACCCAACAGGTTACGCACATGGGCTGGGGTGATGATACGAGCGGCAGAAGCGATTAATCACGCTGCAGAAGGTGGACACGATCATCGGCATTAGTGTGTACATAAGCCAGCGTGTCTCGTACAAAGTCATGGTGTGAAACGGTTAAACGGTTTCGTTGTACTGTCTCTCGCTCTATCTATGGTCGCTTGTGTAAGCATAATGATGCTGTTTGATGAAGTTGTCCGTCGTTTCCTTTAAGGGAAGAAACACCCCACATTGAGAATTGTTGACCTCATTCGTATGTTTTTGCTGGCGGGTATGACGGGGGTACTGTATGAATCATCGACGCATGTCTTCTGCTTCGTTTCGAGACATTGGTGGCGATAAGAGACAGAGCTAGAGAGGCTTCCAAACACGGCTCTAACTTGTGATTTATCACTGATTTTATGTTGCATCGAAAACGTTATACTTATTGTGCCTCTTGCATCTCATTTTAGGCCGGTATTATGAAAATTCATAACCACAACACCAACGCACCACACGAGAAAGTGAGAACTCGATCGGTCGTCAGCAAGGAAGCGCAACAGACGAACGGGACCGTGCGGACTGTCGTCGGTGCAGGTGCTTCCGGTAAGCAGCAGCAGCAGCAGCAGCAACAGAAACCGAACCAACAGAAAGTCGCTGCTGCTACAACGTCCGCTCCGGCCACCAACCTAAGTCCGGAGCTGGAGAACACGGCCAACCGGCTAACGTTGGAAGCGGGCAAACGGGGCCGTCGACGCGGACTGCCACAGGAACAGGCAGCGGCGGTACAGCAGGAGGAGCAGGAGGAGGAAGAAGAAGGGCAAGAGGGGGAAAAGGAGACAGTGAACGACGAAAGTCAGGAAGAGGAGGAGGAGGTGCTGGTGGAGGAAAGTAGTGCGGCAAAGCGGCGTCGATTGAATCGGTCGGCCGAGCACCAGCAGCAGCACAAGCAGGATAATATACAGACGGATGAGGAGGAGGCACCAAACCACAAAGATCAGCCAGCAGCAGCGTCGGAGCTAGAAAACAACGAACAGGAGGAGGAGCACGACACAACCGAAGCGGCGGCGGCGGCGATCGGTGGTGAAGAGGAAGACGCCGAAACCGAAAGCCTGGTGGAGGACCTCAACGAGGACGACCGTACGTCCTCGTCGACGGTCTCTGCCGAGGAGACGCTCGATCAAGTGATGGAAAGTTTCAACAAGGGTCGCATCAATAGCAGCAGCAGCAGCAAGCAAGAGAAAGCGCACTCCTCCGCAGCCTCAATCGATCCACTCATCATGACGATGGATGACTACCAGCAGCAGCAACAGCACCAACAGCAACAGAACGACGACGCACCGATGGAAGACTACGAGCCGGCGGTGACCGTGGTCGGTGGCAGTGCGTCTGCCAGCGATGACATCGAAGACACGGACGGTACGCAGCCGGGCAACCGATTGTTCCGGAAGAAGGTGAAACGAAAACTGCCGGCGCGGCCGAACAGTAGCAGCACCACCGCCACAACCACCACCACCGTAAGCAATAGTGGTGGTGGTGGCAGCGTTATGGCAGGCGGCGGAAGCATCGGCGGCGACAATGGCGCTGCCAACTGTTCGTCCAAGGCGAAGCTACAGATGGTGCACGAGTTTCCGATGCTGTTTCTCGGGCTGCGCCGCAACCGGATGTTTCTGGTGAACTCGCTGGCGCAGTGGTTCGATCTGAACCAGCGCGACATCATACTGACGCTGCGCAAGATCAAGCAGAACGAGAGCAGCGTACGGTTGGGTGGTGTGTTCGGGCTGGGGTCGACCGAGGTCGAGCTGCTGTTTCACAAAAACGTGCCTAAGATTGCGGACTGTCTGCGCAATTTTATCGTGTGGCCGGACGACATCACGATGAAGCTGAACGTACCGATCAGCCTGCGGCAACACTTCCAGCGCATTCACCTCATCCTGAACTATCTGGTGGTGCGCGTGAAGCAGAACGCCGTCCAGGAGCTGCCGGCCGATGAGATAGCGAACTCGTTCTGCCCGAACGAGCAGTGCCACAAGCTGAAGTACCTGGTCGCGTCCACGCTCGATGGGTGCGTGTGCTTTGTGTCGCGCGCGTTCGGCGTCCAGACGGACGACGAGCAGGTGCTGAGCCGGTCCGGCTTTCTGACCAAGTTCAAGACGAACACGAACCTGATCGCGGGCAAGAACTTTCACAACTTCGAGGACCAGCTGGCGAACGGGCACGATCACACCAACAACAATGGGGGTCACGGCCGGCGGAATCGGGTCACGTCGGCGAGCAGGTCCGGTGGTGGTGGTGGTGGTGGGGCGGATGCCGACGACGATCTCGAGCGGATACTCGGCGGGGGCGGCAGCAGCAACAGCAATAGTGTGGACAACTTCGAGGACATCGTGTCGGAGAAGATCAGCAAGAGCAAAACGTTCAAGCTGAAGAACTACATCGAGAACATACTGGAGAACTTCCAGAGCCATCAGCTGCTGAGCCCGCAGACGTGTATCGATGCGCGGACGCTGAAGCTGCTGGACGACATTGTCGTGATTGTGGGGGCGCTCATAAATCTGCAGAAGCAGGAGATCGAGTAGAGTGTGTACGGTTAGTATGTGCAGGGAAGGAGTGAGAGAGTGAGAGAGCAAGAGATAGAGAGAGGATGATAGTGGAAAGGAGGAAGATGTAGGACATAAGAACACCGCGTATAGAGTGACAAGTGAGTGGAACAACAGGCATTTGTGGTGGTGTGTGCGTGTCGGTTTGGTTCGATTCGGAATCACTGCTTCTATTGCTTTTCCCTTCGTTTATTGAAGCTTTTTTTTGTTCAATGTGGTCCCGTTTTTTTTTGGTCTTGTACGTCTGTTTCAACTCACTTTAAGCTATTCTTGTACCTTCTTTAGTAGCGTAACAGGCAGTGATCGGATCGGAGTTAAACCAGACACACGCACCACAATGCAATGGAAGAAGATCCTACGGCTAGGTATATAAGGCTTATGTTCAAAGTTGAATTATACATATGCAAGGAAATGGAACGGCGGAGATGCGTATCATATGCATTACATTATTCCCTCGACTTAAGGAGTTAGCTCACACTGGACTGGATTACATAGAGTACACATCGTATTCTGGTTCATCTCCCTCTACACGGATATCAGCTCCGCAAAAAACTTTTGCTTGCTCGCCATCAGCGGCAAATAGCCTCCCCGGTTCAGTTCTCCCCTTTTTTTATGTGTACTTCTTCCTTTCACCCCGCAGTTTTCCTCCCCCTTCCCCCTCCCCTCCCTCTTATGTGTACTATTGTACAGTAGTTTGTAAGGTAGTTGAAGTAAACATTTTTTCTTGCACGCAAAAAGAAAGCGAAAGAAAGGAAAGTTAGTGAGAAAGAGAGGGTGAACTGGAGTTGAAGTATGATTTTAAAATGGAGGAAAATATTTAGCAAAAGAAGGAAAGGAAAAACAAACAAATAAGGAAAAAAACATTTGAAAACTGGAAGAAAGTAAGCAAACGTGGGATGTAGAGAGAGATAGAGAGAGAACTTCATGTGGTGTTCTCTGAGCCGGGTAAAAAAAGGTATCGTTTGATTTCTGTACAAAATAAAGTGAATGCGATCGGAAAAGATCCCGCATCACCTCCCAAGCCAGGCGTGTGTGTGTGTTCTAATGTTTTGTAGACAGGCAAAGAACGATGGCTTTTTGTTAAGGGTTAGGTGTGTAAGGTACAGGCAAAACTGGTAAGGTGGTAGCAGCAGCGAGGGCGCCATATCACGTTGACAAAATTATAAACCGGGGAGGCGTTGCCTTACCATGAAAGCAATTACGTTTGTCAATGCGACAGATTGGCCACCCGTACCTGCGTGTCTGAACTGGTGTGGCATATCGCATCGAACATAGGAGACGACTCGATGAGACAGACCTTCAAAATTGTCCCTTCACACCTGTTTGGGTGTGGTAGGCAATCATTTATTTCCGTTCTTGTATTTCCTTCTCTTGTTTTCCAACGACAAGTCCGCAAAAAGATGCGCAGACTAGGCACAGTCCCAATAGATTCGCAAATAATAAAGAGTCCAGCAAAAGAAGGAAAGGCGATTTTCCGATGGAAAAAAGTACATAGAAATAAAAACCAAGGCGCAAAAGGCGCAGAAAGCGACAGCAGATTGTGGCTCAAACAAAATCTTGAAGGCACACACCGCAATCGATTATCATTGAACTGAGAAAAGCAAAGACACACACACAGACACACACTTCGAAACATAAAAAAACGGAACACTTAATGGGAGAAAATCAATAGACAAAGGTTAGCAATATAACACTGATTTAAGCATAGTGGTACCAATAATTGAGGAAAATATTATAAAAGAAAAGAAAAACAAAACACAAATAAATACAGACGCCGTGCTGTATGAATGAAGTATCGTGTTGAATGAATACAACAAACGGGCATGAATGATAATAATCCGATTGAGAAGCTTGATAAAAGAGAGTGGTTAAAACTACTAGCAGCAGCGCTACTGCCCATCCTATTGGAATAAAAATGGGCCCCCAAAAGAACCCGTCAAAGTGAGTAAAAATAGTGTGAAGAATTGGGGAACGTGATTGTTGAAGATGGTGACTTGTTTTACTCTAAGACATCTAACGTGTAGGAGAGGTATTGCACGCGGGCGCATATAATATCGTGAAACCCGCGCAAAATTAATTCCGATACAACTAATTGGATAACAAGAGATAAAGGTTCAAACACAAGGATTCGCTTCAACAAACCATTGTATAACCACTTTTAAAAACTATCTAAACAAACCTCTACAATACACGAGAGAAAGACTGTGAATGTGATGAGTGAAGTGTGGCGTGAAAGCGTGTTATGCTGAACAAGCGTGAGTGAGTGTGACAAAAACCAAACGCAAAACCCCTCACCATAGTAGATTAACAAATTGTTCTTAGGTAGGTGCATGATAGAATTCACGGCGTGATTGAGCATGGGGATGATGCTACCGAATGAGGAGGAATGAGTAGAAGTTGCTGCTGGAGACTCGTAGAACGGCTTGTGCACTTAAACATTGTACATAGTATTGGAAATAAAAAGATCAAAAGGAACTGCTAAGGGGCTTTTGCAAACTTAAAAGGAGTCAACAGTGAGTGTGTGATTTTCGTCGTGTGGAAATTGTCTTTCGGATTGATTTGATTTTTGATTTGTGTGGTTTTCTGTTGTTTTGAAAGTTAATATTATGTGTGAAAATTACTATATAATGGCCAACACATAATAGAAATTAAATTGAGTAAGTTTCTGTCCTCAGAAATTTATTCATTCAATTGCAGAGGAATTCGTTGGCTCTGTGGCTGTTGTTGTAACGGTTATATTTATGGCTACAAGGGCATGAAATATTTCTGAAATGTTTCATCCGATTTTTCAAATTATTTTCCAATTCAAATGAAATGTGTCATTGTGTGTTCGAAATTGTAGCACATTTAAATTTGTGATGGTAAAAAGTGTATTGTTAATTGTTGAACGTGTAAAGATAGTATTTTCCGATAGTAAAATCAAAAATATTTATCCGCAAAGTAAGTCGAATAGCAGATCCAAAGCAGAAGTAGCAAAAATGCCGGTTCGTTGCTTGAATATATGCTTTTCTTAACGCTTTAGGTTACTTCTACGAGGAATTCTGTAATAAGCATTAATTTATGAACAACCTATGGACTGAAGTTCAAATTAAGAACGAGAAATGATTTGTTTTCCTTACACCGATGGTACACGTGGGTGCAAAAGAGATAGCCAACGTGCCACGTGCGCCTTATTCCGATAAAAACAAGTGGGGTGGGTGAGTTCGAAAATGGCAGCGATGAATACTAAGCTCCCTAGAGATGAGGTCAATTGTTTTCCTACTGATGTGAGAACTAATCTCTGAAGTTCGATTGAGCTTACAGAAAATGCTGGGTAAGTAATTAATAATATAAACTTAAATACAGTATATCCTGGAGTTTTTATAACGCATTTCCATATATTTTTGTGTTCGTGCCAGTTGTTCTTGACGGTGTCTCAATTATTGTAGGTTTCGTCCTGCAGTTGTTTTACCAATTTCCAAATGGTTGTGCTTATTTAAGCTTTATTAAGCTTTTATGCTTTATTAAGCGAAAACCTGTAAAATAATTCAGTACAATCACTTTATAAACCGAGAGCAACTTACAGTAAATTACATCGCTTTTCCTTCCAAAACCAATAGTAACACCGTTCATGTTTGCTACCCATCCTTTGCACTCCACCGTGCGTAACCACACCGAAAAGAGATATCTACACGTTCGAAACCTTTCGAACATGGGCTCCACACGCACACAACGATGGGTTCCTTTCAGGCAGCGGTTTAAACGTGGGCCCGAGATTCCGTTGCTGTTTCATTTAAACTTTTGCAGTTCCGGAGTCGGACGTGCGTGCGCGTGTCTAAGGTGGAAATCTGTAAATCGTATGTGGCAACAGTTTACGTAGCAGAGCGTTCAGTGGTACGTAAGTGAGTGGGCTCTAAAAAAACGGGGTTTGTTTTGTGTAGTGTGTTGTGCGTTTGTGGGATTAAACAGTGCGAAGGGGAAGATAGATTTTATTAAATATTAGTGCATCCCGGAACACATGCTGTGTGCATTATTAGGTGTGAAGTGAAAGGTGCATCGAGTGTGGGGGATAATTGCAGTTCCCAGTGCACGTGTTTTGGTTCAAGGAAGGTGTTCGTTACAGTGAAAGTACAAGAGAAGACGAAGAGCACTTTAACAACGATCGATCGAATTTGCTGCAGCTTCCTTACCGGTGGCGTTTTAAGTTCCGTAGTGTAAGTGTCCAATCCGATCGGTGAGTGTGCGTTCCCGAAGCTTCAATGTCAATAACAATGTGTTCAAGCGTGTCGTGTTAACCTTCTCGTTCGAGTCCCGTGATCGAACACTGCATTCGAACAACAAAACTACTCACACACGGAGGAAAAAAAATCCGAAAAGGTCAACCGGTGCTCCACTACAGCATCTGTGAGACGTGAGAACCGGCCGGACTCACTGACGTGAGTGCTCGCAAAAACGGTAAGTGAGCTTAACTGCTCGTTTAAATCCGGTCACCAATTATTGTCGCGCACTGCTACAGACCGATTCCGCCGCATTTCGATTCATCTGACTGATTCGCACAGGTGAAACCGTCAGCTCCCGAGTTGAGAATGAATTTTCAACCTTATGGCCATTTCTTTTTTTGCCAGTTCACCGTTAAACCGGGTTATGTGTGTGTGTATGTGGCTCGGTGGGCGACGATGCGTGGCCACTGTTTACACCGGTTTTCGGGGCGCGTTGAGGGGTGTATAATTTTTCATCCCCCCCAACAGGGCCGAATCAACCCCGTTGCGTTGGTTCCCGTGTTTTCGGCCTTCCGAACGGAACGGTTCTTCGGTGCGGTGGATTGGAATCATTTACTCTAATTCCCCACTCGATTCGATTGCTCACATTACAATCATAAAAAATGTGCCAAACGAATAGGGGGTGCGAAAGAACACAAAAACTGCAACCAAAAATCGTTAAGTGGGTGCGCGCTTTCGTTTCCTTCCAAAACGAACGGAAGTTTTCCTTCGAAGCTGGTGCTAGCGGTTCTCGTTCTCGCCCCGTTTGGGCAGCTCAAAACGCGAGATTTAAGCGTTGTCGAGAATTTATTGCGATATATTTTACGACGGTATCCGTATTTCCGCCTCGGTTGGCTGGCACCACACTGGCGCGCAGAAGGCTTTTGAGTAGTGTCTTTGGTTTTATTGAATGGTTTGGTGGAGATTAGAGCAGCGTTTTGGGGATGATCTCAGCGGTGATCATGTTATGCGTATACCAGACACTTGAAATCAACCAATAAATAATACTTACAAACGTCAGACACAGAGCCAGCTAGGCCAGTAAGCACCGTTGGAGTAACGCGGAGGTGTGAAGATAACATTGGTTGGTTTAATGATAGTTATTAGCATTAGAAGTTACATGGGAACATGCTAATTAATTACTGAACCTTTTTCCCCTTATAAATTTGTATCTTCAATTTGGCGAGTTTCTTCAACATTCCACCATTTTATGCTGGTTAGGTTATTGGAGGCTCCCTAATGCTGAGCTTCGAAGATCGCTTGCAGTCGATCGATCGCTTGGATTGCATTTTAAATTGCACCTTCAACCAATACGCTCCCACACTACTCCAACAGTTGGGAAGCCATTTATTCAGGGCATTGGTGGGGGAGGCGAGAACAGGAGGCCGGAGGAGATTGATTGATTTGCTTCTCCATGGAACATGGCGGCCGTGCGGTTGTTTTCGTGGTGAAGTGTTGGACGCTCACCTTCGGAACGCCGCGACTGTTGTGTTGAAAGCGCACATTCCGCGAGCCTGATGCCGGCGTTCGAGCAATCAAATCGAACAAAAACTCAAGAGAGAGAGGGGGAATAAAAGGGCAATAGGTCTTTGTCCGTTTATCGCCGAACAGGATAAGATTTTTGGGCGATTCCGTTTTATTAAATGGGTTAAACATTCCACTCAACCGATCGGGCGACCTTCTCAGGCTCGCCTTTTCTCCCCGGATGTTTCCCGGGTGAAGGGAATCGGGAATCTGTTCTGCTCATTTCGAAAGTAGGCTTCAGCAGTGCTGACGAGCCGTGGTGAAGGAACTGGCAGCCAACGCGATGCGCGATTTTATTTTTTAGGACATCCACAGTGCCTTCCCGAGCCCGCGTATCCTATAAAAAACGGGGGGGTCTTGGTTGGTTTGTTTATTTATTTGTATTAATTCATCTGGGTGAAGACGGCATCCAAGAGTCGGCGAACAGGGATCTCCTGCCAAATGTCATTCCGGCGTGGTAAGGTGCTGGTGAAGCCCTGAGGAGGACCAACGAAAAAAACCTGATCTTTCGGTGCGGGTCAAGCTGTGTGGTGTTATGAGGCCTCCGATCGGTCGTTTCTTATTCCTCGCACGGAACCGGTTGGAGGTTGGTTGAGTTCCAACAAAAAAACGGTGAAGAACACAAAACACAAAACGGCCACAGATTTTCTAGAGACACGAAATCTCTGACGCCACCGACGCCCGGGATCCGGTTGGAAGAATGTTTATGGTAATTTTGCTCGAGCGAACTCTGCGTTCGAGTATAGCTAAGAGACGCATCTTAAAAGAATCACAAAAATAATGGCGATTAAATGAAATGGTTTTAAAGTGAAAGATCACTTTTAAAAAGTTGGGGGAAAGAGTCCCCCACAGAAAACAGATGCCCTGAACTTCAAAATTTTTTTGGTGATAGTCAAAATCTTGTTTTTTTTGCCCAGGTCATCTTCTTGAGTCACGTCTCGGTTTCAAGGTTGCAGATTGCTGGCTCGTGACACTCTACTCCTAACCCACCTTCTGCCCACCTGAGTCACCTGAGCATAGTTAGGATTTCACATTCTTCCCCAATGAAGGTGGGCCGACGAGTCAAATATTCGGATCGGTGCGCGAATTGAGTTGGGCGAAGAATTAGAGTGTGCCTCCCACTTCTTGCTACCTGTAGGTAGGATTTGAATGTTTGGAGGGTAGTGTGGAAGGGCAAATATTTCAACACTGACGTAGGCGTTGTTGTGGAGATGGTAGCTCCTTATGTCTGGTGCGGTGGGTGAGTGAAGTTGCTCTCGCATACATCTAAGGAAAGTTGTCTTGCTGTATGAAGGAATTTGACGGTTGTTTTAATTATGCGCGGACAAAGAATTTACCTGTTTTGGTTGGCGGATGATGTTGATAGTAGTTAGATAAAAATTAGTCGGATCGGTCCTCTGCTGCAAACTAGCTATGCGGATCTGGATAGCTGGATGTTTCATGCTAAGTGTCCTGAACTGTATTCCCCTTCTTCTTGGCAATAGAACTTCGAGAGGTCTAAGTCTACGATTTTTGGCCTCGTCAAGTTCAAATTTTCAGAGTCCCAAGTGCGACGTTCGATACTCGTTCCTCTAAATTGCTGATGCCACTGAGTCCTCGGACCGAAGTTTAAATAATAATACTTTTTTGGCCTAAAGACCTCTCAGGTCATGCCTGCCATTTCTGGCTTACAAGACTTAATGATACCACGTAGTTTGATAGTCAGTCCTCGCTACGGGGGAACAGTTCGGATGGGATTTGAACTCCGGTCCTGCCGTGCGAAGACCGGAATAGTTGATCTCTTCTACCGGGCCGGACTTTTTAAAGTGTCTCTAACAATTGTTGAACAAAAGTCGTTTGAAAGGCGTCATAGCTATTTGTAAAATGAATCTAAAACAAAATAAAATTTCGCTTGGAGTTAATTGGGAAGCTCTTCCTATCAATCAACTTAAATTCGTGGACTATTTTCATTGCACCACAAAAATGCAATAGCGCAAATAGTTTTCCAACCAATCCAACGATACACTTAAAAGGGAAAAACTTTGTGCCACAGTCTTCCCGCTTTTTTTTTGGACCAGAAATTTATGAGAAAACAATTTTTCTCACTAATAATACTTTCACAAGTGTCTTTTCGCAGGGACCGAGTTGCAAAAGAAATAAAACAGTCGATTGGGGGGAGGAAAAAACACTACTGCCGGAGCAAAGTTTGGAGCGGCAATAATTTGTGATGAAGTTAAAATATTCCTTCTGTCTCGGTTCTTCTTGTAGCACGTTCCAAGGAGCAAGTTAGAGTTCCGAGGCACAAAAAAATGGACAACTTTACTATACTGCTAACTTTACCCTTTTGGCTGCGAGGCTCCCCTATCCGTTAGGCTTTTCTGGAATAAATGTATGTTTAGTTGGTTGAGTTTTTTTTTGCTGAGCCTTCTGGTCGAGAGGATAAGAAATATAAATCTCGCATAAGTAGACACACCGTAGCAGGTGAACGAATGCTGGGTTTTGCACCAGGGTTTTTTTTCTATCCCTTACCGGGGAATCGGTGGGGTACGCTTTTCACGGGAAAAAAGGGAAAACTCAACGTAGCGTAACTTAGCGCAGCGATATAGTACGGCGGCAAAAAAAGGGGGAAAACAGAGATCCCACAGGATTTCTCGTCGGTAAAGACTTTTCTTTGATTTTTTTTCTCCCCGAAGAATACCGGAGTATTCGCCCCGTGGTGCGCTACTGTGTGGATTAGTGTCTGAGAAGTTGTGGCGAAACGTGCGATCGGTGGTTTGAATGGAGCAAATCCCCAGCAGCGGGAATTGAATGACCAAACGAAAGCGAAAGGGTTTTTTGATGTTTGGATGAGCGTTTTTTTTTTCGAATGGTGGGTTTAGCCGCCTCAAATCGGAAGGAATGATCTTTACTTCTGTAAAGATCTGCATTTTTTATTTGTATCAGCGTACTTTCAATGGGCCACTGGAGCCTTGCTTTTTTTTCTGAACGCACATACTATTAAGCTAAAAGTTGTAGGCTTGAAAGTAAAAATCTTGGTATTTCAATCAGTTCCTGATTTTGAGCTCGTCTATTATAACTGGTCAGTTTTCTACGCCGGAAGCGGAACTCGGAACAGCGTGTTGATGAGCGTTGAATGCAGGAAGACAACTTGCCCCATTGCAAAAGTGTAGTTTCCATGAAGCTGGTCAGTAAAACTCGGGAACTCTGGAGTCTCCTGAGAGAGAGAGACCGGTTTTTACCTGGTGGTGTGTCTGCGCACACCGTCAACGAGATGGAAAGTGAAGCAAACGAAGGGCCGTTTTCTTGGGCCGCCAAACAAAAATGGATGCTCGTTTGAACGAATTTTCCTGCTACGGGAGTAGTGTGGCGATTGGGTAGGGCGGAAAAAAAGTAAAACCCTGAGACCTGAGAAGCGTTTAGCGGTCGGATAGTTTGTCGGAACCGAAAGGGCGAGCAGGAGGGAAAACAATGATGATGGCTGCAGTGCGAATGCGAGTGCTTTCTAAATGATGATTGAAAAGGGTCTCTGGTGTGGCTATATGTCGGTAGTGTCGTTGATGAGACAACCTTGTTTGGGAATCTCGTTGACGGAAGCTGCGCTGTTGTCTCGTAAAACTGTTTACGGAAGCAAACGATACAGCGCCCGGGGATATTAAAGTTGGTGAAAAGCTGTGAAAAAGCTCTCGAGCGATTCAATCAGGTGCGCGTACATTGGTTAATGCAGTTCAGTAATTATCTTGATTGTTTCATGTAATGTTATAAAGTTGAGTGACTTCAATCCAGAGATTCTTCACTGTCCCATTTGAGGAAAAAAACCCGATCGACGATTTAATTTCTCGGTAAAGTTCACCCACTATAATGTGTGGCCCTTCGCGCCCTCCTCCACCAGGAGAAAATGCCATAAAAATTGTTTCACGGGACACAAACAAAACCACCAACTAACCTCCATCCATAAGCCTTCCTCCTCCCTGGCTGGTGGCTCGTGAGAAAGTGGTCATATTTTCGACTAGACAACAACAATGTTCCAATGTACTCGTCCCCCCAACAGCTTACGCAATCGAGAGATCTTCCTCTTCTCGAAGGGAGTACAGTTTGCCGCCCTTTCGATTGTACGTTTACAATCGAAACTGTTCGCACCCCTTAGCTTGAGTCTTCGGCAAGCGTTGGAGCAATCGGAATCGAAATTGCATTAGAAATTGAATTGGATCGTTTTTCGGCGTTCGGCGTTGTTTTTTGTTTGGTGTGTTCGCTTTGCGAACTTCGTTACGCCCGGAGTGGCCGGAGTGTTGCAACGGCAGGGGTATTGGCGTCACGGAAGGCTCGCGTGTGCGGCCGTTGAAGTTGGTGCCCTAAATCTGAGTTTGTGCTAGATTTGTCCTTTTTCTTGAGGAGGCCTCGCAAAAGAACGGAAAGGTGAAACTCGATCCAGCCAAAAGGGGGGTGGTGATGGGCTCGAGACAGTTCCTCTTCCCTAAGGAGATGTTTTTTTTCTTGCAAGGGTAAGAAGCCAAAAACAGGCAAGAGTATATTTATCATCACATTTTGCGCTATGTGTCCTCTGGCGAAGCCATCCCGGAGCGACGAAAGATCATGCGAAAAAAGTAATAGAATCTGACTGTCAAAAAAAGTTTTAATTAGCTCGTTGCGTGCTACCATTAATTCTTCAACTGTCAAACTAGGTACTGCGTGCCAAAGATTGAAAGCAAAATGCAAGACCGTAACCAGAAGCTATTGCGACGTCAGTGCTGTCGTTGCGGACTGGCAATAGGCTAGGTAGCGAGACCTGCAAAGGCACGACAGCCACCCTCGAAACGTCACGGTCGCATTAACACGTGCTAAAAACGTGGTAAAAATTGGGTGGTTGTCAAGCGCAGTAACCTATGGCAACTGTAGGTAGCGCTGTAGGGAATGTTTCAATCAAAGCAGCTATTCTTGCTGGTGAGATGTATGAAAAGTGGGAACTTAAATTCTTCATCAAAGGATGCTGCTGTTCGGCCCTATATCCGCCTGCTGAAGGCTTTATTCAAAAGCGCCGCCTAAAAGTATGCAATATGCGTAGCAAAAGAGGCCTATCACGTTGTTTAATTTATTGTAAATAACGTAGATGAAGATATTTTTAAGAAAAATAATAGACTTTGTTAATTTATTCACCACTCTTGAGCTGGTCCGTCAACTATGTCTATGAAGGTACAGGAGCGTCTTATGCCTCACGGGCAAGAGTCAAATAAAACTTAATGATGCTTGAAGTGTACTAGTGTGTACTTGGCGCATTTATTTTGAGTTTCGCGATTGGCCAATAGAGCGGGGCGAAGAATCCGTGGTGTTTGCCTTCGGCCGGTCATTTACGATTTATTAAGATAGATATCAGTGTGAAGTAGCGGCAGTAGTACGCAGTGAAAGAAATTGGCTACTTAAAGCATCCGCTATTCCTCGCGCGCTCCTCTTCGGGAAGTGTTTGGGATGTTATTGCCAAAAACTGTGCGCCGTGCGATTCGCAGCCAGCTTCTACGTCTGCGTTCGGCCAATAAATAAAGTCTGGCGAGGGTTTCCCCTTAGGTGCGTTCCCTCCGGTTAGAGGGTAGCTCGGTTTCAGGATCATGAGCAGAATACGAACGGAAAACCGTAACGCATAAATCTAATTCGTCTTCTATCGCCGAGCCGTGCTGACTTTTATAAAGATGGCGCCCAGACTTGGTCGATTGGCCTTTGCTTAACACACAGGTAGCGTTGTTTTCGTCGCCGTGAACCGGTGCGAAAGGTGAATTATGTGGTGCTGCGAGGCTCACCCGACAGGATGTCCTCTGACGCGCGACACTCTGACATAGCCGGAGTCCCTGGCAAGTCGCGAAATCCCCTTTTTCTTTAACTATCACAGCCAAGTCATCTAGCCAATTTCGACCCCTACAGGCGTACCCTTTAGCGTACCGTTTGGCAGTCAAACGTGAAATGATTCCTTGCGGCGCCCGGCGAAGTCCTGCTGGGCCGGGCGTTACGCATCCTGCCCAAAACACAGTTCCGTCCGGAAATTTTTGGCGCCCCTTCCGCAACTCGGGGAGAACCATTTTGCACGTACTAATGGTGATAGAAGTAGCCAATTTAATGCGTGTCCTGCAGCCGTACCCTCGGTGTAGGGTCGAACGTGTGTCACCGGATGGATTGTACCGATTTTCGCGTAAAATTTCCACCAAGGGAGAAAGACTCCTCCAAAGAGTCTGTTTTATTTCCGTCTCCCGGGCTGTCACCTTTGGAAACGGGCCTGCGTGCGGCTGTATATTTTCGGCAACCATAATTGGCCTATATCCATGGCAAAGCTTGATGCTATTTCTCATCTCCATGTCGCTTTCTCCGCACGCTTTCCCCTTCGGGTGGAAAACCTCTCGAAACGGATTGTTTTTCAACGGAAGTGGAAATTGAACGTGCGTTCTGCTATGAGTCTTTTGTGCTTGTGTCCCCATCTCCGGACACGCACGGATGTTGTCGGGTAAGGGTTTTCGGGGATGTTATCTTGAAAGTGACTATTCTGAGAGGAAAAAACCTAACCAGGAATGGGTAGACTGTTTTGCTCAATGAATAGAACATTTGGTGTGCGTGTGCGCTGAACAGAAAACTCATCCTCAAGAATAGCAAGGCTCTCGCCGAAGTCAAATCAATACTGTTTTCATACCATTTCGCGGAAGTGGTCGACTCGTGCAGGTTGACATTTATCGGAAGCTTGCTGCCCTTTTGCGTGTGTTTATTCTCCCGAACTTTTGTCTAACTTTCTTTCAAGGAAAATTGCTTCCAGATGTGCTACTCCTGATACGCTCTGGAATATCCCCTTTAACAGGCGCCGAAAGAAAAATCTTGTAATAGAACGTTGGACGTTGGAAGAATCCGTAGAGCGTTCCGTAACGGTAGCACGGAAGCGGTTTTGTCGGAGAACTAACCAGATGACCACACTAAACGCAGTTCTAGTTTTCCCGGTGACCACTCGGCTAATGGAATTCAGACGTAGTTGGGTGTGAAGTGTGGTGATTTGTGTCGGCGATGGGCACCGTTTGTGGTGCTGCCAGTTATCGATAAAAAGCAGAGGGTGAGGGTGACTTCCTGAGGATTCTGGAACCGTTTTGGCGATAACTTCCAAGGAACTCTTGCAATTCTCGATTGTAGTGCTCAATTTGGGGCTGCGGCAGGAATGTTAATCAGTATTGCTGGGCTAATTAAATTGCATACTGACGTCGAATATCGTAACGAACTCTCTACTCCCTAGCATTTATATCAATGGCATCCATTTTGTGATCGTTTAAGAGAAGAGAAACTGTCTTAAAAAAGACCGATATGATGTGCAGCATACAAAGCATACTTTACAGTTAGAAAAAAAAAATCGATAGCTCCGATCTCCGATGCTCAATCGTTTTTCAAACCCGTTAAACACCGCATCGAAATTAGATTAATTGCGTTTTGACGTTAATGGCCGTTCGATCGGAATCCGAAATCTCACTTCGAAAGGAAGAAAAAACAATAGATGGCATCGGGAGCACGATCATCCGAATCGCCCGCTCCGTACGCGCATCACACGCGTTAATGCAGAAAGGAAGCAAACTTCCTCTACGGGCCGAGTGCTGCTGCATCGTTTTCAAGGTTATTATGCTAATTGACGACGTTTGGCCGACAAGACAAGCGTGCAAGCGTGGCACTGTCTGTTGTGAAGACGTTTTGTATTCACTGAACCCAATTCAGGTAGCTTGGAGGAAAACGCTGCTTCGGAGCTCGTTGAACACCCAGTTTTCTCACGGCTGATGAAAAATTAATTTTTCTGTCGAATTAAAGCGCCGAACCTCCGTGGCGAGAAGTGTATTTTTAATGTTGTACACCATTTTTGTGTTGCTGGTTGTTGTGGGTCGACAACTTACCCGGCGTTATCTCGGGTGAGGCACGGTAAGACACAGCAAAATTGAATTCACCTTGCTACCGGTGTCGATTGTGGGCGATTTTCCGATCGGAATTGCTGGGTTCCATTAGCTTTGGGAGAGATTTTTTCGTGTGCGGGGATGGCGCTTTGCGAAGCCCCCTTTAGCTCCACATAGGAGCGGGGTTTCTCGCCAGCCGAAGCATGATTGCTTGCGTTGTTTTCCTATTGCCATAGTTTATGGTAGCAGTTTTCGGGCGGGGTTGTGATAATGTATGAGCTTTCAATTAATTAAGGATGCGTTCCGGTTCATAGGATTTGCCCGGTTTTTGGAGAGATGGTCCAGTTCGGGGCTTCGCCTGGTGGTTCGGCTGTCCTAGATAAGCGGCTCGGAAAGTGTTGCCGGGCTGTAAAATTTTTATGGGTCAGTACAGCCGATACTGAAGCCTGATATTGAAGGCAACTTAAGCGCTCAGTAAGCGTAAGATAGCTTGAACCTTTTTAAAAAAGATTTAGATACAAAACAAATAGTATAACTGATATGCTGGTAGGGCTTTTTAATGAGAGAGAGAGAGAGTGAAAGTAGTGCGCAATCGATTGAAACCGATAATGAATTTGATGATAACTATTGGACGAGAAAAAAAGGCCGATCGATAAACTGTACTGTGCTCCCCCCCCCCTCCCGCCGTACATATCACGTTGCATCTCATGCACTCAGAATGGTTTTGTTGGAGAAATAGGACACCGAGACCAGCTACTACCATTGCTCATTAAAACTCCACGGTTGATTGAGTGGTACTAAATTATAGGTCTCGGTGTACCACACACACACACAGACCGCAACCACTTTATTATTTGTATTGATTTTATCAAATAATCCAACTGATTGCCACCTGATTTTCACCACCGGCAGCTATAAAAGGGCACACACATGCGAGGTAACCCTAATCCTAATTAGGAGTGGCTCAACTTTACAGCTTCATCATCGTTATCACAGCGTCTTCCTTCGGTAGAAGGTTCACCGATGCCATTTTTCCCATCCCATCACGAAGGTTTTCCATTAGAGCACTCTTTAATTTTACGACCAATCTCTACCGTAACAAGCCGCTTGTTACAGCTAACCACTGGGGGAGAGAAGTCTTACTCGATGACCGGTCGGTTGCAATGGTCAGCGTACCGCTTGATTGCTATCTCATAAAACAAATCCGAATCCGAAGCCGCAATCTACGTAACTGTCAGTGGTAGCTGTGAAGACGCGTTCGGCTGTCACTTTGCTGACCTAGTGACAGTTTGTCGTTCACTCGCATCTTGAAAAGAAGCCGGACATATGGCTGCAATGCATTTCTCCTAATGGGAGCGCTCGGTTGAATTGCATTTTTACATTTGATCTGGGTGAGGAATGAAATGGAATCATCACGCCCAGCGGATGATTGAATGGTTCACTGATTGACACTGGAGCTTGTCGAAGTCACGAAGGGCGCATCGGCACAAAAGGCGCCTGAAAGATGAAGCCTGTCAAGTGAGGACCAAAGTATGGCATGGCCTAGTTGTGGTTCGCGGCGAAATTCCAAACCAAATGAAGGACACCGAACCGACCGAGCAGGTGCAGTAATTGAATTGTGCACCCGGTCTGGACGGTTGGGCTAGTACTGAGGCTTATACTGAGGGCTTTTTGCGTTTCGGAAGTCCATGTTTTCCCATCGAAGGTTTCTATGTCACAGCGTGGCAACAGCGGGACAATCAATCATCAAACCGACCTCACCAGTTGGTTTTACGCTTTTTTCGCGGTAGTTGGTGGTGGTAGTCCCGCTCGCTTACTTTCACTCTCATCCGCGAGAAATCCTTGTGTGTCTGCCGGAACTCCACTCCTCTCTGGTAGATCCTGGTGCTTACAATCACACGTTTTGCTTATCTGCTGCCGCTTATCGATGTTCTCCCCAACGAAGACACCCATTTTGGGTGTTCATCATCTGGACTGCCGTCGTCTCGTCTCGTTTAAGCCCTGGAGCAACCTTTTCCGGAATCTTCTCCCGATACGATGCCGGCATGCCAGGAACATCGCGTAAATTCGCCCGCTGAACGCGCGAAAGTCTGCGTGTCGTGATCACGTGAAGCGCAAACATATTTGGAAGCGCTGGCCACTTTGGGTGTTCGTTCGTGTGGTGTTCGTGCAGAGGTAGGTAGGTCTTAACCCTTCAATTTTGTTTGCATTCACGCAGCATTTCCTCTACGCTGGAAGCAATCAAAACATAAATAATGCAGACAATCTCCACGCGCGCTAGGTTCGCACATAGAAGCGCGGTGGTGCCGGAGATGTCATTAATCATTTTGGCGAATTTTTCCTCCGGGGTAAAACAATAAGGCAGAAGGTGGAACACCTTCCCACAGCACGCTTGGAACGCAACGAGACGCTGCCAAAACAGCGCCACTTGCTTTGGCTAGGCAAACGCTCGTTGCCGTGCGGAATTCTTGAACGGATGCCCATCAAAGACTCGAGGTGTCCTGGGGCGTTCGTTTGGTGGTTGCGATTGCTTTTCCGGTTGTGGGTTTGTGCTGCTATCCCTTGGAAGCGATAATTTGTCGAAAACGAAAGTTGCTGAACGACCGACGGCTTTTGGTCGGTGCTGGAGGTTAATTTTTTGGATCACTTAAACAAACGACCGTAAAGGCCGAAGAGATACTTTACGGGCACAGAGCTAGGTGTGAATCGCTTCGCTTCGAAAGTGAAACTGTGGTTAAGGTTTTATCTCACTTTTATCAAGCTGTCCATGGCTCTCCTCCTCACGGGACATGTATCGGTGCGCGGGGATAAAGCCACTTTATCACGATTGGATCTATCGATCTTCCGTCAGTCAACACTTTTTCCACGGAGTAGTATCCCGGGACGTCAGTGATGTCCCGCCGCCCGACTAAATCCATTAATCTTTCAGCGGGTTCCAAAGAGGCGTGTCGGACTTTGACAAACTGAGGCTCTCGGGATGCTTAGACGAGATGGCTTAACTATCTACGTTGGATGATCAGTTATAGTTTCTTATTACATTACTAGGAAGGTTTTGTTAAAGTTCCATAAAAATCGACCTCCATTTGGGGAATTTTATGACAGTACATTTGTGATGCTTGTACAACTGTCTAGTGTGTGTCTAGAAGAAGTCTCCTCGAAGTCACACTTGCTTGGAGAAACTCAGGCAGCATCTCTCCCGTCGGGACGACCCCACCAAGGTTGTGGTTTTGTCATCACGCAAATCGCCGAGAAAGCATCACCGGATCCAATCATCCCATCATCGACCGGTGGTAGTGACGTTCCTCGCAATCCTCGAACCCCGCTCGCGCCCCCGGTGGCTTTATGCAAATTATGCTATGCTTTCTATTTTTTGACACTTTCTTTTCTTTCGTTACGTCCTCGTGGTGGCGCTTGGGACCGCGGGACCCAACCGACCAACTCTTCGCGATGGATACCGTCGAGGTCGTTCGGTTCCCGATCTGCCGGCGGGATTATGCACCCGTGTGGTATCCGGTGCTGTTGTGAGTCCGGTTATGCGACTCCAGCTAACCAGTTCCGCTTCAGTTATCCGGTTCGGTCCACGGTGGCACGTAAATCTGTTCCTTCCGAATGGACATCGGGGTGGTTTTTTTTTTCTTAACTCGTTTCGCTCTTTCGATCCGGTTATTTTTTCTCTCCTCGATCGATCGGAAAGATGACAGTATTACGAAACGCCGAGCGACATCGAGCGACTGCATAAGCGTGCGACAACGATGACCAGGCCAGTGTGGGTTGTTTCTTTCTCTTTGACTCTCCTTTATGGGCTGAGCAACAACAAGGGCGTGATGAAAGAAGTCCCGGAATGTACAACCACCGGTGTGCGGAAGGTGTGCGTGAAAATGCACTGAAATTTGATAAGCGATAGCTATTTTCCATTACCGCGAGGTGTTGTTGGGCCACCGGCTCCCGACCGTCCCACCGTTGTTCATAAAACGTTGATTAACGAGCATGAGATTTCGTGTCCATTCATACGCTCTTTGTCTTGACTTTTTTTTACCCGGAACTCGCCCGCAACATGGACGGTGGTTGATGAAATATGTTCTACTAATTGGATTCGGACCTGGCAAGAGATGCCACGCGTTCCGTGGCGTTGCGTGTGTAAGGGAGGGAGTGAAAAATTATTCGGTACTTGATTAGAAATTCTAATTCAGTTCCGCATAGTGTAAACAATTAAACGAGGGTGTTTTGGTCAATTGCGGGATGTTGGTAAGGGTCAAGTTGAAATGGGAGAATATGGATACGTGTAAGTGAATACAATTTTGATAGCAATTCCCCACAGATGGCGCTGTAAAAGGTTAATATGTGTTGAGTTAGTGTCAGAAAGTCTAATTTAATGAATTTTTAAGGATGAATTTAATGTTGTGTTTGTTTAAGGTTATTAAGATTTGAATTCAAAAAAGACAGGGTTGTATTCTCCGACATCTCCAAGAATAGAATAGAAACCTCTCCAGGGAAAGACTTCAAAAGGGCAGCAAGCAACCCCATCACAACACGATCTCTCGTCCATATATTCCTTCCCAGTTTCCCCAAGCAAAACGAAGGGCCGACCACATTACATTGTAGGCAAAACACGAACTCAATTATTTCGTACAAGTTATCTGCAAGACTCATATTTCCTTCCAAGCTTATCGTTTTGTTTCATTTCGTGTTCCATTGCCCCTTAAAGAAAAGAGGTTGAACAAAAAAAAAAAAGGGATGATTGAGAGCGGTAATATGGCAACGTAGGGTTCGGTTCTTCGGGACACTAGGTCGATCGTGATGTGAACGTGCAGTGAACGAAGAAAACATGACCGCAAAAAAAATCGGCACTTTAAACAATCTCCACAGCTACGTACGCATTAATACCGGTACTACTGGTAACTGGTTCTGGCAGGTAAATTATCCACTAAACCCGAGATATGAAGCCGAAGAACGAGGTGAAAAGAATCAAACCATGCTGTATGTAATTGCCGTACGCTGTACACCCCGTTCGCCTGCATATCAGAAAGAATGTTAAATATTACGTCTCTTAATACGAATTCTTCTTGCAAAAGGTCGGCAGCAATTATCAAGCCATGTTTTTAAAGTGTGAAATAAATTTCAAAACGAATCGCCCGAGAATGGAAACCCTCAAATCCCGAGCCTTACTTACATACTGTTTGGGAAAGGCGAAAGCAAGACACACGCTTAACCTTGGCTCGGTGGACACACGTAGAATTGGGACAACAGAGCATACAATCGCATACACGGTTTTCGGTGGGGTTCCATAAAAATGTTGAACAGGTTTGGTTGCAACCGTGTAGCCGAGCTCCCTTCACCCGTTCTGGATGTCGACGACGACGCATAAAGTCTACCCGTCAGATCGAACAGCGAGAAATCTCCCTGTTGGACGTAAAATGCCATAAAACTCCTCTTACCATAACTGCTGGCTGACAGATGGATGCGTGAATGACAACCGAACTTTTGATAGTGGATTTCCACCGCTTGCCTTGAACACCGGTGTGTGACCGGTGTGTGACCTTCAATCGTCCTCGATTGATTGCTTGATGGTTGGGGAGAGTTTGCCTTAATATATGGAAATTGCACGTGTGTCGCGGGGGGATTATTGGAGCCCCTTACAAACTTTGGGATAATGTTGATGGCACTCATAATCGTAATGAGATCGACAATAAGCATTGGTTCCGATTGTTAGTCCGTTGTTCTCTTTGGGGTGGTTTTTTGTTGTTGTTATGGGATCATTATTTAATTTAACAATTCCTGTAAGTGTTTCGTCCTCCCTTTGGCTTTGGCTGACACTTTTGCGGTCGCTCGCCAGGAACGATTGTTTGTGGTATCGAAGTTGCCGTTTCCTGTCGTTGGACAAGTAAAATATTTTTATACTTTCATCCGCAATTTTCTCCTAGCTTCTTGGCGAAAAAGGAAGCAAGATTTGGGTATGTAAATAATTGGGGACTGATGCTCCAAACCGGCAGTCCAAAATCGTGTACTGCGTTTTGCGTGAGTGTGTTTGTGGCCGGATGATGTTGACGTATTTTGATGCTTTCCGGTTTCCCTTGACGACAAACGCTGGCACTTGAATTGTAGAGATCGCGTTTTTCCGAGCGAAAGGTTTCATTCTATTAATGTGGTTTGGAATGCTCATTAGATGGGATGCGTGTGAGTTTTGCTTATGCGGGAAATGCCAGGGGAAAATGCTATTATTACGAATACCATGAGCTAGGCGCGCTATGTCTGGTTTACTAACATTTTATTGGCATGCCTGTTATCATGGGCCTGTATGTATATCATGAGGATTGGTCGTTTGATCCTCTGAAAGCGTGTAAGGTCCTTAGGATGCTTGTATGTGTATTTTGTTTATTAAATTATTCAAAACAAAAACGATTTAAACAAGTGAACAAAATTTCCATAATGTTTTCATACATTACAGACATTAAAACGCCCTTAAAGCCGTGCCTTCCCATTTCAATCGATCAGCTTTTGCTGAAGCTTAAAGTGCACGCTTATAATAAAATTCCCCCTTCAAAGTGACACAAATTTTTATTAAACTTCATTTTGCTTCGGTTTTGTTTGGACTAATGCACCTGCCCAAACCAAGCATTTGGCAACCGTCAACCGAAATCGCGTACGTAACCTTACCATTTGCCTCGGTCAGTGCCCAGTGGACGCAGTGGAGGCAATTTGGGGGGCCCAAGCACGGTGTGCAGCGGTATGCTATGCTGCAGGTCAAATTCCAATTAGTGGAGAGAAACAAAAAACGAAACACATTTGACACTGTGGCCGAGTCGGCTTTCTGCCGATCGTGCATGAATTCTTTGCGTTTGCTCAGTTGCTTCACCTCAACTGCAAATCGTGGCTTCAAAGCGAAAAAGAAGAGAGAAAACCAAAAAATCCCTAAAAAACCTTGGTGTTCAGTGTGTGTTTGTGCGTGTCATTATCGATTTGATGTTGTCCAATTATCGACGGTCTAAATTTGATTACCGTCACGGTGCGTTGACTTCGATTGCTGGCTTCCAAAACCGTGCGCGAAAGCCCACCCAATGTCCGCTCATATCGTTTAGCGAGCGGCTTGTCTTTTGTTTTTCTCTCGCCCAGCTCAGGCTGGTCCTGGGCTGGATTTCACAACTTGCGTCTTGATTATTACGATGGCGTTGGGCTTCGGTAGGCCTGTTTAACGTCACACCAATCACGGCTCTCCCTGAGAAGTTTGTGACTAGGGCATGTGTTTTAAACATTAGATTAGCATTAATCTAATTATGGAACTTTCTCCACAGGACAGCAGTGCCATTGCCGGCTTTTTTTCCACTAGTGACCGCCCTTTTGAAAGGTTGGTGACCTCGGCCCCCGTTAAAAGGAATATCGGTTTTCGGTTCTGCCGAAATACGAAGGGCGGGTGGTGACGGAGAATTACGGGAATGCAAATCCGGATGAGGTAGGAGACGACAGCCGCTTTGTTAGTAGCATCCTCAGCACCGTCTCCTACATGCACTTCATCCGTGTGTCCGCATTCCGGCCTAATGCTAATGGGTCGTGAAGCGGGGACAGTATCG
This sequence comes from Anopheles stephensi, assembly GCF_013141755.1. Classification (NCBI taxonomy): domain Eukaryota; kingdom Metazoa; phylum Arthropoda; class Insecta; order Diptera; family Culicidae; genus Anopheles; species Anopheles stephensi. The sequence continues at coordinate 60,738,138 of NC_050202.1, read as the reverse complement.
TAAATTGGAAGGATTTAAGTGTCCCCTTTTTTGGGGGACTATGGGTATGTCCCAGGTTCGGTAATCTCTGAAGAACTGGGCGATCCAAACGGATGGTGTTGTTTACAAGATGTTGTGCTACACGATCGGGGCCCAGAATTGGCCTCGCCCGCCTGAATGGGCCATTTCATCAAGAGTTGGTTGACCCCTTCGAGCCCGTCCTCGGGGAGGGCCGGTGAAAGGAGACCTCGAACTCGACGCCTAAGACTATCGAAACTCATTTGCATACCATGCGTGTTGGTAATAAAAAAAAAGTATAATACCTCTAACTCTCGGAGAAGAAAAAAACGAAGTCACAGCCCTTTTGGCGAGGAATGTCTGGGAGGCTCCAATATCTCCACGCAGTATGATGTCATCTCCAACACTCAGCGATTGGTTATGGGCGTGTGGAGAGAAGGATTTTTTCTCTTCTGTAATAAACTCTTTAGAAGCACAGTTGTTCCCTACACATTGACAGGCAGAGTGTGACATCGATCATCGACGACGGGTATATTGGCAAATTTGAACAAACGAACAGCTCCAATGTGTTGTTAATTTGTGTACGAAGCGATGACACAGCACTGTTGCGTTGATTATCGTAGGTACGCACGAAAGATCGTCGGGATTGCGACATGCCAAATAGCTATTATCGGAACGATTATTAAGAGACCGGGGTGATAGACGAATTCCATCCCACCACACGCGGGTTGGAACGGTTGGCGTGTTATGTAAGCCGTAAGCACGCGTTCAACAACCTGTCCTCCGGACGTACCGATGGAGAGAGGAAAAACAGAAAACCGGTAAACGCTTAAAGACGCGTACGATTGCCTTTCTTTCCTGCGCTTCTCCTCCAACGTGGATCTTGGGGGGGCTCCTCTCGGGTTGTAAGGTGCGTGTCATGTCGCGCGAATAACGGAACAAGCAAAACTATGAGCTCCAATCCCGAGGGAGTGCGATGCGTTCAAGACATTTGAGGCACGCGGCGTGAGTATTCGTCGGGCGTGGGTTTTGAAGCCCCCGAGCTCGATCCACCGAGATGTTTCGGATAAAATATGAAGCGCTGAAGAAAATTAATATTTATGATACGATCCGGAGACTGGAGCCGGCCAAAGCATTTGGGGGGAAGTTTTTGGGACATTAGCAGGCAGTGTTGGAGGTAGGCCAACCCTAGGTAACAGCACAAGGGGGGTAAACCAGGAATCTTAGACACCCTTCCCGGAGACTGTTGGAATTTTTGCCGAGATACCAGCGTTGTATACGCTAAGATTGGAGTTGGTGTTTTTTTTGGGGGAAGGGTCAAAGAACTGGAACCTGTTTGCTTGTGCTTGGATCGTTTGCTAGTTCTGAATAGATGGAGCTTTTTTGGATGGTGATCCGATTTGACGGGTTCGGTTAGGGATCGATCATATTCCTCTTCCGATCACGCAGTCTGTCACGGATAACAAAATGGATTAATGGTGTAATCTCTGCTGTCACACTGGCTGGCTTTTTGTTGATCACGAATGATAGGCTATATTTGCAACATTTTAAACTATTTTCCTTTACTTGTGTGTAGCTATGAGCATTTAAAGTTTAAATTGAATTGTCTAAAGCTGAGTCAAGTTTCTCTTCCTTTGGCGACATAAGCTGCTTACTTCAACGCAAGGGTCGTCTGCCCATTTTTGGGTCAATGATATGCAAGATTCCTGCACGTTTCGTTCGTTGGTGGTAACTTTGGGTTTGCTCCTCGTAATAGCTGGCGCTCGTGCGTGTGCGAGTGTGACATCGTTCAAATGATGACCCATTTCTTGCCCTGTCCATTCTTTAAAAGTACTTTTTCGTTCCTTTGTGTCGATAAATGTGATGTGAATGTGTGGGGAGTAAGATACTCGGTTGTTCGGTCATGGAAAGTTGTCCGATGTTTAGCATAACTGATGGGGTAGAAAGATCGGCTACAAACACTAGCAGACACTAGAATGTAAGGTTCGGTTGGGAACTATTGGGTTTACCAAGATATCCTTTATGAGTTTCTGAGCGTGTCTTCGATCTCTCAACTTTGATAAATTGACATCCAAATTTGTGTCCATAATAAAACCGCCGTAGTAAACAGCACCGTCATAACCTTGAATCAACGATTTTGGGAGCGCCCTGTGGATTTCCTAATTTTGGCCATAAGCGTCATTAATGAACCATATACACCTTCCAACAGTCCGCTATCCAACAGGTGACTTTGTCAGCGATCGATTAGCGTAACGTCGTTTCACAGCTTCCGGCAGCTGTCACGACACACGATTCCAACTGCAATGATCGATCACAACTTCACGTTTGCGAATTTTCGACGGCACCTTCCTGGTTTAAAGCACCAGATCAGATCAACCGAACTCCAAACAAGGAGGTCCACATTTTGTTTGGTATCGATCGTGCATCGGTCGGCATGTGTCAGTCATAAAATATCTGTATCGTTTACTAATTGGCTTGCAGAGGACTAGGCTCCCTCCAGAACTTTGCCTGCTGTTTATGAGCTGCATGGAGTGCACGATTTTCGGGGGGAAAAAAAATCCCCATTTCATCAACAAGATCTCCAGAATCGAAAAGCGAACCACCATTCCCTAGCTCTTAATTATAATGACCGCTGCGCCGCTCGGCAGGTTCGCAAGAGATAAATTAATGTCGATAGGTGTAGCGCTGACGGCACACGCTGCTGCAGACAGCAATTTTCCGCGGTTTAATACCACCACCAAAACAAGGTCATTTGGGGACGAAAAACAACGAACTGAGTTTAAAAAAAACAGGCGAGTAAAGCTCAGGGAACCAATCACTGCCGGTTACGTCGCATCGGTGATGGAAATGGTGCGCGCAGGAGAGAACATTTTGCCCAATGATTGAATCAACCGCAGACCGCTGTCTGTGTTGTGACGTGTGTGTTGGGTGGCATTTCGGCAATCAATTAAAGCCAAACTCCATAATACACAACGTTCAAGCGTAGAGTCAGTAAATGGACACCGGTCCCAGGACGATGTTGAGTTGGGTTCCCGAAGGGAGGGCGATGCTGTGCTGTTTCAGCTTGTTTAATCAATTTTGTTCAACTGCATTTGCACGGTGCATGCATTTGTTTTGATCATTATTTGATATGCTCTACGAAAAACCACCACGTAATGAACCGGGGTGGGCTGATGTGTGCCTGTGTGTTTGTTTATCTCTGTGACCAAAAATGGACGTACTGGCGCAATGTCCAAGCGCAACTGTCATCGTCCGGCACAACCGCACCACCAATTTCCACAATTGAATTATTTGTCATTTTCAATTCAATAAAACAACCCTCGAAGGTCCAACCGCTCGAAGGTGAATATTTGCCAAAGCATTCGGCCACCATGATTGTGCTTGGCTTGAGTGGAGTAGTTTAATATTGGAGTGAAAGCAAACTATTTTGACCTTTCGAAGAATTATTTGATGCTGGAATTTTGTATAAATTATACTAATTTTCAGAAAATATTATTTTTGAGATGTGAAAGTAGACGAAGCTCTCCTCAAGAAATCATTTACTTTAAGCCCTCGGTAAGTGTGTCATACCCGCTAGCAACGATGAGTGAGCTAGAGTAGTGAGCTCTGAACTATTTTGTACTTGAACTGGAACACTTATGCTTTTGCACATACAGACCCACGAAATGTACGCAAAATTTAGCTCCACCTTTCATTCCGGTCTCAACTGGCTCGAAAGACGGTCCTCCATGTGGTGTCCGACACTGGGGTAGCCACCCAGCAATAGCAATAGTCCGCATCTTGCCTTGACTTGCCGAGCGATTAAAGGAGTGCCGTTCGGAGCCATGTAAAAAAACATCCCCCGACACAGACGGGCCTGATTTCGAGGCCACACTCGACAAACGTCGAGGTGAATGATGGTAGGCTCTCGGTAGGCGCTCTCGGTGAAGCTTGGATGGAGGTTTAAGGCGCGAGTCCGCAGTCGGATGGAAGCATAATTCTTTGAATCACCATAAGCAGCGATTTGGAGCGTAATTTTAACCGGCTCGGAGGTAATAATCATGGAGCTTTTGTCTTGCGGGTTTTCGCGAAAACTGTTGCCATACTGCTCGGCCAAACGGTTGCTCCAGGTTTAAAAAGACCCGAGCCGACGCGGGTTGCAAATTTATGTGTACGCTTGTGAAATTGTAGCTGTGTGTTGCGAAACTTTATGGTAAAATGACATTCGGGACATAAAGTTGGTTTAGGCAACAAGTATTGCAGCCCGGTTTTATGTATCTGATTTTGGGGTTTTTTTGTTGTCGTTTAATGGCGGTAATTTCATCAAAACATGGTGTTAACTGATGCAAAAGTTCACCAGTAAGGAATACTGATAGGAAGGGAAATCTTATCCAACGTTAAGATGAAGCTTTCTAATTGAACCTTTTGCTGATTGGGAAGATTAAAAAGAAAGAAAGGAGAATGGTTCCGAAAGGGAACCCATCGGTCTCCATCCTCTACCTTCCTCTGGACAGTAGGATTTGTGGCAGCGGGCGAAATCGAATTAATACAAATTAATTCCACGCCGCACATCGGAGCATAATCGTTGTCGTACGACGAGTGGAAACGATTGGTTTCGCTCGATTGGATTATCATCCCCGTGCCTGGGACCCGTTGGAAGAACCGTTCGGGAGCGTTGGAATAAAAAGCGTGCCCTTACGGTCGGTCTGTCGGTCGATCGGTTGGTATGAATGTTTAGAATTTCAAATAGATTATGCTAACTAGCGTCGCAATAGGACAGGACTATTAGCTAAACGTTGGAGCTCAACGATCGGGCACGGAGTTCAGATTTTTGGACGAAGCAGCACGGTTGGAGCGTTGGCCCGATGGTGGCGAGTGGGAAGCGAACAAATTGGGAATCTTATCGCACATTGGAAAGTGTTTTGTGTGGCCATCGGAGTACAGGTCCGCTGGTTTGGTTTGGGATGCCCTTTCGTATGGCTGAAGATGACTACCACGCTGCAGCCTCCAGTACCTGTGGTTGAAATTCGTTATTGCACACGAAACATTTCTTCTCGCTTCTTTGGCGGCATACGAAGCAGCGCTATAAATTTACATATTTTATTGTGAAAGGAAAAAAAACGGCACGCATTGCAATGGAGTTGGAAGTCGTTGGTCCATCCGACGAGAGGACATTCTCGTCGTTCGGTTGACAGTGCAGCTCTTCATCTGGCGGGAGGTTACGGGTAGCTAATCACGTAGGTTTTGTTATCCCGTGTTTTTTGTAGCAAAACTCAATCCATTGCATTCCGTGGCCAAGAAGATGGCGTTTGTGTCGTGGTCGTCGTCGTCGTCACCATCTAGCATCAGCATCTGACACATGGTACCGACACATGGCTGCAACGTCGTTAGCCATCGAGAGGAAAGTTAAAACATACACTGTCAATAGAACTGAACTTTCACTCGGACAGAGAGAGAGAGAGAGAAAAAACAAACGATCATCATGAAGCCATCATGAGTGGTGCTTTGGCTTGCAGATGGACCCCCTTGCGCACTGGCAGCCACATCCGGTCACGGTTGGGCATATGGAGTCGACCATTCTCCATCTCGACTCGCAATGACTTTTGAGGAGCTACCGGGCCTCAGAAGCGGCCTAGCGGAAACTTTGCTTAATTGTTTCAATTGATTTCAGGTACGGGGGAAAAACTAACGATAGTCTCAGGATGGACACTCCGACTGGAAGATGCCAAGCAAAGGGAAGGTATCACTTTTCCACTATCGGTTCTTCGGACGGGATAAGTTAATTGTTTCCGTAGATCTTTGACGACCTAACGTGACCCGGTGAGCAGGGTGGTGCTGACTTCATGTCCAACACTCGGTTCATTACGAAGGGTCTGGTCTGGTGATAATTAAAAGCAGAAAAGCCATGACAGGTCAAATTATCGCTTGCAGACCAGCCAGAGCATGTGTTGGGTCTGGCTATTCCCGCCAAACGGATGGAGTGCGGATGCATACTATCAACCGGAGTACTACGTGTCAATAGATGTAGAACACTAGTTGGTCGCTTTAGGGTACTTCATGTGTCTGGGTGCGGTTCAAAACTACATGTCCAGACATGATACCTTGCAAAACCGGGACAACATATATCGCCCCGGAGCTCCCGGTGGCTCTACGGGCCACCATGTACGAGAGCTGATTAAAAGCGCACCGCTCATACCCATGACCTTCCGCGTGGTGGACACAAAAGACGTCGGCCAAACGTGGTACATGGGCCCGAATCCCGATGCCCCGAACGAAACCTGAGGCACCCGCGGGGTGAATGTTAGCAATTTCGAGCTACCGCGCTAAAAGTTGAGTTACGTGGGAAAAAGGGAAAGTATGCTCGGCTGCAAATTAATCGGTGATAAAATTCACCGGCTCGCCCGGATGGTTTAGGGCGGCCGGGCTTAGGAAAAGTGAAGGAGCAAAGTGAGCAGCACTTGACAGCATGTTCATTACATCGAACGCTCCACACTATTAGCTTCGTTCGATTGTTGGGTAGGTGCGGGAGAAGAAAGCAACCAACAAAAAAGGCAGCAGAGAGCCTGGGAAAAGCTGGGTGGAAAAAGTGGCCCCACCTGAACGTGCAGCATCGGCGAGATGTCATAAGCGGACAACCGTGCGGAATGTGCTCTCATGCGTCATCAGTTTCGTTGTTTTCGGTAATTAGAACTGGGAATGGTGTAAAAGTTTGAACGCGTTCGGGCGAAGAAAAAAAAATGGTGCACACGGAGAATTCGTTTTGTTTTACATCGAACGAAGGGTGTCTTGGGACTAAATTCAATTTTTTCTGTATGGTTGAGCATAATTTAGAAATCGATAGCATGGGTTGGTAGCTGCTGGAGTTCGGCACGTTTGTGATAAAACTCACCCAGCATCAACTAGTGTTGATTGGCGAGTTATGCAGTTGATGTTAATTAAAATTTCGGTTGAGAAACGAATCGAAAGTCGAGTAGCAACTGGAGTAATTTGGTGTTGTGCTTATTTTGAATATGGCTTTTGTTTCGTGCGGTTTAAACTTTTCCCTTAAATCTGTTTCTAAATAAATTTCTTCTCTCATTTTAGGTAAGCTCACTTTACCCAGCGTGGACCATTATTCTGCGCGTTCCTGCGATAGACAGTAAGCAGCGAATGGGGATACAAAACAGATGTGAAAAGTTTGTAAGTAAATTTAAAACTTTCGCTGCAGGTCACACAGATTGCACAAGGTCAAGGAAGATGAAGATTTGCAAACCAAGACTTCGCTTCCCCCCCCGGGGTAGATAAATCTTTGCAGCCGTATCGTCTTTTGGACATACTTTTGTTGTTTACCACCCACCCAGAAATGTTTCTGGGAAAAGTTTCGCCTTAAAACGATCTTCGGAGAGTTATGTTGTGCTGCTGGTTGGCTTCGCTAAAGAGCCGACGATCATGTCGTAAGGCAATTTCGTACAATTAAGCAAGATTTATGAGTTAATAATCGACATAGGTTTTATGGCCGAGTTTCTGTATAATATTGAGGTGGTCTTTCAAAGGGCTCTTTACGATTTAAGGATGATTGTATTTTAAAGGTCTTTGGAAAAATTCAACGAAGGTCTTACTGGACTTAAATGTCCTCGTTTTCGAATACGGATTGGAATCGTGTCCTGAGATGTATAAGACTCAGCATTCAGAATAAAATCCGTTGGACCTAAAATTCTGATGAATATGATGCTCATGTGATGTACAGTTCTTTCTCTCCAAAAAATGAGGAGCTGATCTTTAAACGGCAAGACCGGTTATCGAATTTCATCCAGATCGCCCTCCCGTACTCAGGACTAACTATCCAGCAACGGATAAAATCAAGTCACTGGAGAGCCAGAAATGGCAGGCTAAGACATCTCGAAGTTGTAGAGCCGAAGAAGAAGATGTTCGAACACTTGCGAATAATATATGTCATACCTAGCATTCTAATGAAGGTCTTACTAGACTTAAATATCCTCATTTTCGAATACGGATTGGAATCATGTCCTGAGATTTATTTGACTCATCATTCAGAATCAAATCCGTTGGACCTAGAATATTGATGATAGTGATGCTCATTTAGCCATCATATTACAAGACCTTCTCTCCAAAACAAGAGCTACTAAATCGAGTGTTTATTGCTAGAACTCATGAACCTCGCCAAACAATTAGAGCAATATATGTGGTCAATTTAGGCTTGTGGTCAATTAGTAGTACGGAACCAAACTCTTGTCCAATTACGAACTCCACGACTGGACTCACCACGACTACGACTACATCTTACCATCTTGAACCATTCATGTGCTGCTTCATTTGCTGGCCATGTACAATACCACACCAACTGTCCAACTATCTCTGCCGCTAGTGTTTCGCATTCTGCCCGCCCTACCCGTCTGCGGTGGCCGTGTTATATAATTTGCAAATTTAATGCAAAACAAGAGCCACTCCGCTCCACAATTTACCTCCGACTGTCCGATGTATTGGCGATGGTTCGACAAGTGTGTCCACACACTTCAATCACTTTCTCGTACCCGGCAAGTAGCCAGCCGTACGGATCGAAAGTGGATGCTCGATAAGCACTCTTGGCTTTCGGTGAAATAATTGACCATTGAGCTTGATACTGGCAAGGTGGTTAAAATGGTCAGGTCAGGTGAAAATGTTTAAGCTTGCACAAACATCAAAGCCGCATCTGTTTTCGACTGTGAAGTGGTAGCGAAACTTTCGAATCGATCTTTGGCCTGTTTCAGGGTTGCGTTGAAAACCCCCCCGCAACAATAAGTGGAAGGAGGGCGAGTAGGTGAGAAGAGCCAGCTAGCGGGGTAAATGTGCATCTCATCGAGCGTATCATTGATGTTGGTCGCGTTGACAAGTGGGCAAACGCACAACTATCGCCAGCGAATCATCTCCAATATCTAGACTCGGCCACATTAGCATTGCCGCAACTTGCCGTCGAGGTACGAATTGTTTCGAAAACACGGCACATTCGGGCGGCAACACCACAAACGCGGAAAAGGGGGGAGTTTTTCAGGTGGGGGGCATCAATTTAGATCTCGCTCGGATACACTGCACAATCAGTGCAAGAACGCAGACAAATTGCAATCGGATGTCATCGTCCCGCTACCCTAGACAACCCGGGAAAAGGGTTCTGGATAGGCTCATGAAATGTGCCAACCCTCGATGTTTCTGCAAAGTGCACCGAGAAATTGGTGAGAATGGTTTCGGTAGCTAGAAACTCCAGCGAGCACCACTGGGTCAATCGGAATCGGCATCGGTTATTGATTATCGACACCACAGCCTCAAACACACGAACGCCAGGCAGGAGTTTCCATTTGCTTTTCCTGATCAATTTCTACACCGATCCACGAACGGCCGGTTGGTGTGGAATTGCTATGAAGCGCATTCAAGCGTCAGAAAACATGGTTTGGTGGAAAAGTTTGTTCGCTCTCGAAAATCAACTTTTTGGTAAAATTTTCCTCAAAGCAGCAGCAGCAAAAAAATAGGAATCTAGATCAAATAAACAATTCACCGTTGAACAGACTGATCGAAACGGTGCAAACTTCGGCCGACCTCAAACTGTAGGAGTCCACCTCCCCGCCGGTAAGACCGGTAGACATTTCGCCCGTTTGACGTCTCGACGGTGCGAGACCTTGTTATGTCACCGGGTAACCGGGAGGGCTTCTGTGGCAACTGTGGTTCAATATTTCGGTATCGGGAGGCTAATCGTGGCCCCACGGTTGGGGTTTTTTAGCCCTGACTTCGATTTATTTCTACTGTTTGGTCTAGCCGAGGTCTGAAAGTTTCACCTGGCACTGACTGGGGGATTCGGAGTTTTCGGTTTCGCTGGCTACCTCCAGCAGTCGGTGGTACAAAAAGCACAAACAACCCTTTCGCGCATTGCTCAATCGAATCGAAACAGCTGGAGCTGCAGGTGGAATCACGAACCCTTGGAACTAATCAATCACCGCGTTTTGCAAACGACGGAGTTGAGGGAGGCGGTGGAGTTGATGTAGAAATCTCCCGGTTTCTCGACCAAGAGACAGACACGGTGACACGATCGTATCGAACGGTCGTACTTAATTGATCCGGGACACGGGACACAACTTTACGCGCAAGGTTGTGTCTGCTCCAGGTCCAGTGAATGTCGCTCGAAGAAAAGCTTTTCGATTTCCGTCAAGGTGCAAGCCAGAATGCCATTCAGTCTTCAGGGTAGATTTCCTAATGAATGTCTCCGACTGCAGTTGGGGTGGGCCTTCGAGATAGCTGGTGGGCCCACGCAGTGTTGCAATGTGATAGAAATTATTGTTTTGACAAAGCGATTTCCACCGTCTCCAGCTGCAACCGGCAAAGATTGATTAGCCGCGTGGGGCGGCCTCCCCATGCTCGTGCTCGTAATTATAGTGAGTGGCGCATGGAACGCTAATGGCGGTAGTGGAATCGATTTGTACCAGGGAGGGAGACGCCGTATTTTTTTTGCAGTTGTTGCGATTTTGCAGTTTTTGAATTTTGAATGGAATTTTTATGCGTTGCAAGAGCGGTGGTGATGTGAGTTTAGCTCGAGGATGCAAATTATAATTTCGATCGATTATAAAACCGATCGATCAAAAGTGGAGCGAACGGTGGTTGAAACGATCTTGCGTTATTTCTTTCTCTGGGGAGTGGTTTCAGTTTAATTTGGGCGCTTTGGAAATGCATGAAAGTAACCGCAAGATATGGTAGCATGGAAATGGTAAGGTAATGGTTGATAAGTTGCGGATTTTGTGACTGATGGATTAAGAATGAAACGCAACAGTTGGAGACAGTGTTGGATCAGGTCCCTTCGAGGCCCTAAGTAAAATGAAGGTTGGACGCCCCGAACACATCGAATCTGAGGTCAAGTAGAGATAGTATACGAGGTTCCTTGTGGAGTTCGGGACCCTCAAAATGATCGAAGCTCCCAGCACATAACAATCAGCTTACAGGAATATACCGCTTGTGTTCCTTGAAACAACAAGCTGGTAGTTGCTTGAGCCAAGCAACGGCTAAGGTTCCTTATGCGAATTATATGACTGGTGGAACTGTGGAACAGTTGGAGAACCCTTCGAGGCTCAAAGCAAAATGTAAGTTGGAGGACCCTGACACTTCAAATCTGGTGACGGATTAAGAGTCAAAGGCCAAATCTCAAAGGGAGATATTTTACTAGGTTCCTTATGGAGTTCGGGATCCTCTAAGTGATCGATGTAGCAATCAGCTTACAGGAAAATACCGCTTGGGTCCCATGAAAGCTCAGGGAGCAATGGCTTCTGATTATTATTATGACCTCTGGTTTGAGCTCATTAATTGCATATCAAGTTTTTTAAGGTCCTTGCACTGCAAAAAATTTATTATCATTCAATCGTTTCCTCTTCTTGAAGAATTGTTTGTGATCTCTAATCTTTGCTTATCAAAAACAGTCCAACAAAATGAGTCTTGATCGCACATCATCACTGAACATCCAAGGCTAATAGAAATATAATAATCTGTTTCGCTCTATTAAAATGAACATCTTTATTTCCAAAACCACCAGCGCACATTATACACGTTAATTTGCCAAAATCCGATATCCAAAGCATTATCGCACGTCCCTTAATCAGATCCCTTTGCTTCATCTGAGTTTCAAACGACGTTCCGCTGCTAATCACAACCTTCCACCCCTCGTGATGGGTGGGAGGCGTCGGCAATGGAGTTGGCCACAAACAAACCGGAAACAAACACCCGGCCCCTCAACAACAAGAACCATCCATTAAAAATCCATCGTCAGCTAAATGGCTTTCACTTTTTTTCCCCCGTTGTTCGTTACTTCCCGAAGACCGATTGGTCGATGTTTTTCGGGTTTGTGTTGTGTTCGTTGCAGTTTGTGTACACCTGTTATTACCGGTGCGTTTTATCTGTAACGCGGTCTATTTCGTCTTCGAGACCGAGAGGATGAGTTGAGTACCCTTGACAGAGCGCCGTTTTTGGTGTGTCATGTTTTTGTTTGATGTACCTTTCAAACATGAAGATGAATTGCTTCTTCCGACGGCAAACAAAAAGTGTCAATGTGCAAGGGAAATGTGTTGAGTCGGTGGATGTGGATTTTCGGCGCGATATGTACAGACATCCAATCTAGCTTGAACTGATGACGGGTAATAAATCACGTGTTTGGTAGAGAACGAGCAAAATGAGCTGAGTAGGGGAAAACACGATTGGAAAACACTGTAACGAAGCCTCAAACAGGAAATGAGGTTAATCGTCGTCAAAATACTGCAAATAAGCATAAACAGGCTTAACGAGCTAATCGAGTTGCTAAATTGCTTAACTGCCTCGAGCGTGAGCTGCTCTTTTTGACTAAATTAATCGAAATTGATGTGTCATTGAAGAAGTTATGCGATTTATCAGATCAATCACTAGGGATGAGTGTCTGATCCATATGATGTTCGATGCATAATGGAGGTGAAAGTTACAACCCCAACTGCAATCAATTATTTAATCTGTAATATTGATTCATTTATTAACTTCAACTTCAATGCATTAAAATTAACATAATTGCTTGCTTTTTTAAAAATCCCACACATTTCACACGCCATAAAAGCGGGTCTTTTGGAGCAAAATTTTAGCGGTGTTTGACCCTCGGTTGCACCCACACGACCAATGGGAAAATAATTGGAGCTTTAAAAAGTGAAAAAAAGCCCCTACCTTTACAGCCGTTCGATAATTTGCATCCACGTTTATGATGCGCTAATAATCTTCAGCCGGGGTAATACGCGATTGACTCGCTAAACGAATTACGACTGCCCTCTGGGTTCATCGCCATCTGGCCATGCGTGAAGTCCAATTGCTAGAAGTCTTCGGAGCAGACGGAGCAGATAAATGCAAAAGAATCGCCTACTTTAAGCCGAAAGAAAGTGTCAGACACTACCGACGTAGCTGACTACCACTTTCGCTGGCGATCGTCATTCCAAGAGGGTGAGTCCATTTTTGGCAACAACCAGGATGATGGTGGAGCACCCTGCAAAAGGGGGTACTGACATGAATGCGGACGTAAAATGGTAGGATGCGTATGACGCTGCTGCTATAAGGGCGGCTCGCGCGATCAATCACTTCCCCATTCCGTTAGGGGATTCTTCTCAGCGAGTGGCAGCATCTCCTCGAACCAAGCTTCCGAATGGTCATATTGGTGTAATTGCCAGTATACATATAGGGAAGTCTTCTGCTACGGGTGGTAATAAACGATGCGGTAGTAGTAATAGGCATCGCGAGGTTCGGAAGCATAATCCGAACCTTCCGCCGCGAACGTTCCGAAGACCCCACGTAAGATTTGTGGGTAAAAAGACCTGTTTGACTCGTTTTTTTTTATTTCGTTTTCAGGTTCGAAGTCGCAATGTGAGAGCAATGGGTTTTGCGAGCCCCACACGTGTGTGTGTGTGGTTGTGGTTGTGTTTGTAGAGGTCGCTTTCTCTTTTTTCGAACTTGGTCGGCAAGCTGGCGACCTCTATCACCACCAGCGAGAAGAACCACACGAACCTGAGCTGACGGGACGATTCCCCATCTTTTAGTGGTTGCTTTTCTCTCGCCAGTGTGTTGCTGTCGGTGCCTTTCTGCTACATTTGTCTCTGTTGTTGGGTATGTGACCGGACGTGCTGTGACCCACCCGGTTAACTGCTAGGGGTCTGGCTCCGGACCGTAATCGATCGTTGGTTTTTGTGTGTAATGAACCAGCTGCCGGTCAATGACCGCTTGGGTTCCTTCACATAACTAGAGCAGACAAGTGGGCGCTTAGCTGAGAAGCTGAGAAAATGAGAGGATTTGATAGGAAAACAAACTGCTCACGTCATCAAAGCAGGGGATAAAGGTGGGAAAATCAGTTGCGTTTAATAAGGTTCATCAGTTTGACTAATTATAATACAGACTCCCATAGATTTGACAGGTCCACTAAGTAGGGTCAATTGGACAGCCAGTCAAGTTTTAAAATCCTTTGGCATGGATTATTGGGAAACTTGTATTTTTTATGACACATGAAGCTAGTTCGGCGGTCAATGCGATATTAAGGTTTCAGGAAAAACTTCTCCTAGCTTCAGCGAAATTATTGAAGGAATTTGAGCCGAATTCTTGAAGGTATTGAAAGGAAGGAACTTCGCAGACATTTCCGTCATCTTAACCCTATAGGATCGGATAAGCAATCACTATTTAAGTTTGCACAACAACTTCTCCAACAAGAATATTATTCGTTGGAGTATAAACTTTAGGAAAGATGTAAAGCTAGGATGAGTTGCCAGAGAGCTGTTGTGTGCAATTATTTGTCAGCACCAAGGCTACCGAAACTTTCATCTATGTTAACTGCTCTATCGTTAAACAAATTTACGTTCTCCAGTTTTCGTTTAGCAAGAAGATGTCTTCAATCGACGGAAGACTTCGTTTGTCAGCCAGCTTCGGCGTGACATGATAAACCGAAAATTTATGAACGTTTGTCACACGGTGCAAACCGCGGTTTCCTTCCGGCAGGCTGCCGTCAGTGTCATTGCTTGTGCGTGGATATTTCTCCCGCTAGATTTATCCCTGGCTGTCTCGAAAGTTTTTCCATCGCAAGTTTTTCATGGCGGTTTGATGTTTGTGGGTTCCTTTCCGGCTGCAATCAGGCTGCTGCTGCTGGTGTGTTCCTTTTATTTTTGTAGAGTTGGAATGCCAGCCCAGTGGTTAGGAGGGTTCTGCCTGTGATTGGGAAAGAATGAAGATGAATGGTTGTATGTTGTGCGGTGGGCCAATTCGTGTGCATTTTGCTCAAGTTGTGCGATGGCTAACGGATAGGGGTCTAGGGGAGGGGAAACTGAACCGAAGCGTATCGGCTGTCAAAGTGCGGTGCCATGTTTGGGTGGCTGCACGCTAATCCTTTGAGCAATGATGTCTCAATATGGGGACGAATTTATCGTCCGTCGGTTTGATGGTTGAAGTTTTTCCGCGCTGTGTTTTTGCAGGGATTTTATTTTATTATGTTTTTTTTTATCATATGTAATATTTTTGCAATTTTATAGGTCTCTTCTTCATCTTACGAATCTCTACAGCTTCAAGAGGCTTTGGTCATTCTAGGCTCTCTGTAACTTGATTTTCTCTGTAGTTAGTTTTGCATACGGGTTAGTCGGTCCAGATGGGTTTTGAATCTCGGTTTTGTCGTGAAAAGTCTGGCGCCGCTATCGCCTAGGCCTCCCCAATTTAGACTTCAGTACATCGACGATTTGCTCCAAATGGTTTGCAGCGCAGCATTACTGTTTGGGTCGAATTATGCATCGACCACAATCGAATTGCTCAGGTAGATCATGATTCTGGCACCATAAACTACCCCCAATAAGTACGCACCGGGACCAGAGGGCGTACGAGAGAGTGAGCCTGAACTGCCCGTCGGTGGCACCAAACAATAACAGACCGCGATATGATTGTTGGACACCACAGTGGTGGCCCAATTCGAACGATTATCTTCGCCAATTACCGCTGCGCTGCGTAATGGTACGCCTGTCTTCACGGCCCAGCAGCACCACGCTAATCACTTCCCTTCTGTGGTCGCGTACAGCTCCCGCGTTTCGTTCGGTGGCCTGCAAAGGGGGGAAACCCGGGTCGTATCGTTCGTATGGGGGTGATCGAATTTCTTCCTGTACCAGGGCAAACGCTTAATGCCTTAACGCTGGTTTGTAGGTGTACGAGCGTCCTATCGGCTACAGTGTTGAACGGTGTGGTGTACTCAGGAGATCGCAGTTTCTAATGAGCAATTGTAGAGACCTTGTCCAAGAAGCGTACGAGCGAGCGTGCTGCAGCGATCGGCTAGACTAGACTCGGCGAAGTTGCGTTCCCGCGAGTTGAACCGGTGGCCGTGTGTTCGGTGCTTTGCCGCGCAAGGGAAAGTGAAAGGACAAGCGCGCTTGCTCGAATCGACAACCGGAGGCACATTCCGCCACGGCTTTGCCTGCCTATCTACATCGTGGCACCAGCCAAACCAAACCTTCCGCGAACCGTACTTTGACGAGAACAGGCGACGACGGTCAAACAATCGATGGGGGGAGGTTTTGGGGCTCTGAGAAGGTTGGACTATGAGCTTGTAGCAGCAAGAAGCAGGAAAAAAAACATGCGCCATAACTTAAGATTCCACTACGTCGTACCAGACGCTATAAACAATTAGGCTCGTAAACATAAGCTGTGGACCGGGCTTCTGGGTGTACGGGCGTTCGTGTGTTTCTGTGTTACTCTTTTTACTTTATCCACGGTTGATATTAAATCCGGTGCAGGTGCTATGAGTCGCATTTGTCCGTTTGCCAATGCATTAATCTAAATGACACTCGCCTGGAAGATATGGTTTGTCATTTAGAAATGCATTTATGAGTTGGCTGATGCAGCGAGAGATGTAATAAGGAAGATTTCCCACAAAAAAAACATGGCACTAGAAAAGAGAATGGAAGTAAGCGTTTCAGGGAATGCATTACGTAGCTCAACAACCATCATGAGAAAAGGGACGTATTGCTTTCTGTGTGTGATTAGATCATTCCGATTCGCTGAAGGTGTAATGAAAGTTTGAGCAAGATTCCCTATCCCCTTAACCAACATACAAGCGTACAAGAAGTGCATATTTTGAGTGTGCAATGATTGTAATAGCTTAAACATTGTTCAGCCATTATTATACAATTGAGCTGCGACAATTAGCGTTGAAGATATTAGCGCCGATGCAATTATGTTGCCATTTACAGCAAAAACAAAATGGCTCATCTTGGGATATTTTAGCACCCTCTTTAACTGCTATCCAACGAAAAAAAAACCTAAGCGACGCTACAAACTGTTACATTGTCGCTTAATCATTCGACATTTGTACCCTTTCGTTAGACGGTGTTAGATACAATCCAGCACGAATGCATCGTGGCCATCGTCGTACGCTGAAATGCATCCAAATTAGCAGACCGAATGTAACATCCGTCTGGAGCATCGGAGTTTTTTTTTCTCCGCCACCCGGTGAGATCGCTCGTCTCCGGCAATCAAAAAGTATCACAATGTTTGTCCCTTGATGATGTCTATTGTAGCTGGTGCTGTGCTGTTTCGAAATGGGATTCGTGTTGGTTTTTTTTTCTTTTGCAGACTGCTCCATCCATCTGCAATTGCAATCCTTCCCGTCAATCACGTTGCTTCGGTGCCAGAGAGTGGCTTTCACTAGCGAAACGAATGGAAGGGACAGTTTTACAGCAGTCAGCTCCAGCTGAAATCGTTCGAGTCGCGATGAAGATGTGTTGGAGGTGAACGTGTAAAGAATATTCCACCGCACCGTGCTGTGTAAATAAGATTATTTGCATTTTAATTGCAATTGCTAGCTGACTGGATGTTTGCACGGATGAAGTCAGGCGAAGTTATAAGGGAAGATGATGTAATGAATGGTTCTGCACCGTGCGGAACTCCCTTAGGAGGGCGTTAAAGTTGCGTGTAAGAGAGCAAGCTTAATTGAACATTTATTGCATGTAACAAGTAATGAGTTGTTTAAGATGCGTGGAAAGAATTCTGCTTCAATTTCATTGATCTCGCAACTATTTCTTTTCGCCATTTATAATTCTCCACCCACCTGTAAACATTCTTGGCATTCCATCGGACGCCACACTAAGGACGATGTGGTACGGCTCCTGCACCGACCAGTAAACGATCAACTTACCAACTGCCAAGGAAAGTTAGTGTTACCCCGTCTACATTAGCTATTCATACGCTAATTTGAATATGATAGTGTAGCGCGGTCCCCTTCCTCTACTAGTTCCGTGCTCTAACCTACTATTAACGCCTACCTTAACTAACGTCGGCTCAAAATCGTTAAACCGTGAATGACACCGTGCTGGCATTCCGAGCGCAGGAAGTTCAACACTCAACACCTCTGCGCTTGTTTTTTTTTTTAGAAAACAGCGACGACAGAGCGCAGGCGGTACGGACATCCTCCAGCCTGCGAAAGTCAAGCTACGGCAACGCGATTACCCAAGAGCTGCTGTACAGACCCGGCGATGGAAGGTGTTTGAGTGTCTATTGCGTTTTGTGGCACACGCGATGCTGTTTGTCCAAGAACGTACAACCTGGTTCACCTTGAAAACGTTCTTCACTGCTCATCCGTTTAGTTTGCTGCAGGTGATACCCACACACACACACCGAGGTATGGGCAGGATTGGTTGGTAGTAACGAGATGCAAAAGTGTGATGAAATGCCAACTCCGAGTTCTGCCGAGTTGAGACTGTGGGATGCGACATAGACGATCTTGACTTGACTTTGATGCTCTCTTGGAGATCAGGTGGATCAGATGACGGGTGATGAACGTAACGTTGGCCACTTTTCAGAGTTTGTTTTGTGAAAAGTGTTTCGATGTGTGACAGTTAAGTTGATGCGGAATGCTTAAGATTGTTTTTCTTCGCACACACACACAATGTCACCGCTAATACGATATGCCAGCTCCTGGTGAGTTGTGGTTATTTGATCATTGAAATGTTCGAGGCTACCGAGGCTCCAATAACTCCAGCCTTTACGGTGGAATGTGATGCTGGTGCTGGACTGAAGGTTAAGCTCGATCAAACGTGCCGAGCAACCCAGAAGCCATTTGATCCTACATTAATCTTGATCCAGCGCGTTAAACTCGCTTGACCAGAGGAGTGCCATCCGGTGACTGGGGGGTGCCTTGATGCGGCGTAAACTGTCGTTGACTAATGGGTGACGGTGGACCGAACGAGATTAAATTGCGCCGTAATTGCACCACGAGGTGGCTCGAGGCTATGGGAAGCGGAACTGCAAAACACATCGATAGGGAACTTTATTGGAAACACTTAAACTTGGATATTTGTAGCTAAGAAGTAAGAATTTGAATTTTTGAAGGTAGATTTGCTTAATAAGTTATAAAATACAGCTGCCAGGTTCGATTACTCCTGTCATGTACCATTAACCTCAAATATTCAGCCAATCCTTTAGTTGCCTACCCCTGAACAACAGGTGTGAATTGAAGTGTAAGCTTCCCATCACTCATACAGCACGTGCCTGCATCTGCATGTACTGTTTTGCACCCAATTACTTCATCGGTCGGTTGTCGGTTAGTACTCACAATCATATCTTTAACTCATTTAAAGCTAGAGTTGCAAACAGTTTGAGCGAACCATGTTTTTCCATGAAATTTCACCTTCAGCTGCACGCAACCTGTCAGTAGTCTAGGTTCGCCTGATTACTGATTGGCATGAAATATTGAAGCGTGTGTTTTTAACGGACCATCGTTCCGAAAGTTCAATCGTTTATTACTTTCGGAACTCCTCCTACCAAAAGTTTGCCTCTTGGGCCAACAATTTGAAGCATCCAGTTATCCAGGTGCGTCACGTGGATGGAAATGTTTCTCATTCTTTTGCGCCAGCAGTGCTTCAAAGTAGGGAATTTTGCGAAAAGTTGTACCATGGGAGGAGAACACTCCTAACACGTACTGAACCTTGGACGAAGAATCTAAGCGACGCACTTTACTCTCGAGGCACGAATTTCTGGAAGAATTTTAAACTAACTCCAGCATGAGGCGATGGTTTGTTGTTGTGGCGTGTGGCAGACTGCTTCACTGCGCAACAAAATTACCAGCAGGAAGCAGGAAATATAAGTAAAATCCTTCTGGTTCGTATGAATATTCATGAGTTTTCATACCGCCCCCCCCCCCTCCCAAATAATAATAACAGATCATTTTACAGACGCAAGACGTGCAGCCTGAGTTTGTGCAGGTTCAACACGGGATGGCTGCTCCGACTCGAAGTGTAATGTCATTCTTATCCAGTAGCATCCATTTACTGCGATGGGGGAAACTGTCTTCATTTCCATCCTGTCGAGCACCCTAATATCCCCTTTTTGGGCGTAAGAGACCAAGGCGGGTGAGACTCTTTAGAACAGTTTAGTAAGACAAAGCGGACTCGGGAAAGGATAGTTGTGTGATTCTTCTTCCAAGGGACCGAACCGGCTCGCAGATAGAGATAAGACAAGCCATGGGACGGGTACATGTAAGCTTCCGGGTTTCCGTTTTCTCGATTGGCTTAGTTTTAGGATAATTGAATTTTAGTTCGTGATTAGAACGAATGTCTCTTTCAGCGTTCCAATTGTGTGACCTTCTCTTTCGAATCCTTGCAACGTGCTGACAGTGTCCCGCCACGCTGATTCAGAACATCAGGGCAGCTCGAACGTCCTGACGAACGTTTGGCGAAAGGGATGGGTTCCCGGTGAAAATGGTTAATTTTCAAAACGTGCCACTTTGTGTGTCGATTTCCCTGTACGGAAGGAAATTAAATTACAAAACTTTGGCCTCCATTATACCAGTGTACGATCCCTGTTCGGTGGTTCTCGTATGTAACGAGTAAACGGATGAACGTTCATTCGAATGGGGATTTCGGATGCCAGGACTGGAAGTGATAATGGGTTTTGGCAAGGATAGTTTGCCATCGGAAAAACTTTGGCCTTCCCTTTATCCCGCCAATGATGTTCTTTAATGATCGTTTTCTTGTGCAAAACTTTTGTGCTTGTGTCTTTTGCGAACGGTTGCGCGTTTGCTTTGACTTTGCTAGGTGCTAATTGTGTCGAAGAAAAGCTGTTCTGGCAGAGAAAGTTTTCGGAGCCCATTTTCAGAAGGATTTGGCTTGTGAACACCTTGGCAATGTAAAGGGTGCGTGTGTTGAATCATTACGTGCGATAGACAACGTTTTAACAGCTGATTACATCGGCTTAGTGGAAGTTGAATCCAAATAATACGGCGCAATGCAGAGTCTTACCGAATCGGAACTGTGTGTTTAATTTTGAATTCGGAATGAACATCGTGGTACTCGAGGACCTTACAAGACACCTCGAACAGTGTGGATCGATGCCAACAACAAGTGTTGACCACTCCACGTTTTGCCGATGCGTATACCCACTCAAGTACGGTCAAGCGAGAACAACCTCAACCTCAAGTACGGGAAAGAAAGGGTGTCTTCGTAAAAGCTGAAGCACTCTACAGCTGTGCGCACACACAGTTTTACATAACATTGTGTGGCCCACCGTCGTGGGAGTGTGGGGTTAAAACATGGCAAAAGACGGGACGAAAAACTTCTTACGCTTTGCTCAAGTTCAGCAGACCGCGACTCAACACTCGTGTCGTGTTCGCATAGTTGAGTCTCTTGAGGAAGTTAACAGTGCGGACGCGCCAGAAGATGTGCACAGCGGCGTGGGTTAATGCAATTATGGTGCAGAACGACGGCATCCACACACTTGCACACTCCCATAAGGATGGTTGAGGAAGCAGGTTGAAATATGCAACGCGAACAGATGACATCAGACAGCAGTCGGGGAGGGATGTCGGCGTTGCATCGGCAAAAATTATGACATTAAGGACACCTCCTTCTAGCAGCGACTTAGCGACGATCAACTTTGAGTGACATAATTCCGCGGGCGCACGGCGAAAACATTAGGCAAATAAGGGTGGGTTCGCACGTGCATCACGGTGCATTTAGTGGGCTGAGCAGAGCGAATGGTTTGGAAAGGCCTTTTTGTTGAAATTCGGTGAAATTATTTCTTTAATTTTACATCATTATTAGAAAAGTTTAAATTTTTCACTGCTCATAATGATATTTTGCCAGCGGCTAAGAGCGTTCGCTATGGCTCAGTTTAGCAAGATGAAACATCCCAGTTTGCACAACACGATTTGTGCTTCTGCATCACGCTTAGTTTGTTTTTTCGTTCGGTCAATTTTCGCTACCCATTACATGTAACCGTAATAGAAGCATGTGTGTGGGGTGTTTTTTATTAAATCTCCCACAGCATAACACCCCCTTACAGACATCTAGAGAGAGAGAGAGAGAGAGTGTTCCTTGTGTATCGATCGATGTTTGACCAACCAAACCAATGCACGCGATTAGCTCGCTACACTAGCCCTCGCACACACCTTGGTGGAGTTTACACATGCTATTCCGATGTTATTTCATCCAGCAGCAACCGATCGATCAGTACCGATACGGTGTAACAACATTAGCGACTCCCGATGGAACCGACCGATATGTAACGGTGGAGCGCAAACATCGCAGACGCAAGACGCGAAATTACCGGACGGGAATCTATTATGATGAACGAAAGAAGAAGTTCGAAATTAAATACAAACAAATCATGATGAAAGTGAAACGCTACTTTTTTTTGCCACCCCGATAAAACATACAGCCGAGTGTGGAATGGCAAAAAAATATGTTCGCTTCATCAGATCGCTGCGATCATTGATCATTTATGTCTTCGGTGCTTTGGTCTGCTGATTTTACGGTGCATTGGTAAGCTGCAGCTGAAAGATTTTTGCACCAAGCGCTGTCTAACTGTCACGGTACAGCGTTTGGGGTACGATTTGACACGAACCTTCATCAGACGTCTTCATCTGCATCTCATCAACGCCGCCACAGCTACTGTGTACATGTGAATGCATTCGTTCCACGTGACGGTGGAACGCCAAAGCGAATTCCCTTTCGTGATGGTCCCACAGACGGTTAGGTAATAGAGTAAAGCATGTTTACATTTAAGACAAAAAGATCTCCATTGACGGTGCGAATGCCAAAGACGTCCTATATCATACGGAGACATTGCTCGCTTGCCGATTCAGTCATTTTTTTTGCAGTATGACGTTGCGTATTTGTCGTTGGCCGGGTCTTTTTTTTAAGGTGTTTAAGACAAATATTTACCCAGCTTGTTGATAGATTCCGGTTCTCTGGATGTGTCGATGAGCAGGCAAACATTTTTAGACATCGCTTGAACACCAGTCAAGTGTTGAAAGCTCCCACTGCATCAGTTGATTGAGTAAGACGATAGCGCAAAAGCTGTGATGAGTATGATAAGAAAACGATGGTACAATATTTACACCAAACTTAGCACATTAAGTAATTTCACACTAATTAAATGTTATGGCGTGATTTACATTCAAAGCCGCGTTGTCGCAATGATTTTAATTAATTGCTTTGCATTATTAATGAGACACTCGGAGATCGGATCGACGGATGGAAATCATTCACTTGTGTCACTACTCTTTAGAGGCAAACGGGCTTTCCTCGAGAATCGTTTTTAAAAGGCGTTCTCGGGCGTTTGATAAACAATTTCCGTCATGCTTTCACTCGATAAAATTCCTGGAACACGACATTCCGGGAGAGATGCATGCAAAGCTCGATTCGTTTTACACCCTGCTCGGGCAAGAATTAGAGTGTTCGTTCGTGAAAAAAGGAAACCTCCTCTGGTTCGTTCTAAGGGTTTTGTTCAAAAAACAGTTCAAACGACTGAGCAAATGTGTCCGGAATTTCCACTGCGCTGCAACATTGTACCGGTGCCACCGAAGCAATTGTGTCGAAAATGCGTTTCCCAAAACCCTATATGCAGCACGGCAAAACAATGCTGCTCCAAAGTGTCGTTTTTCGCTTGGAAAGTGAGCAAACATTTTCACCCAAAACCGGTGATCCGGTATGCTGATAATTGCAAGAAGCTTTCTACCTCGCTCCTGGTGGGACGGCAATACAATTTAACAACAACACACTTGACATGCACTGACTCTTGTTTCCAGAACGTTCGTGTCCCGGTGGCAGTCAGTGTGTGTTGGAAGGCGCCGATTCGACCGATTCTTCGGTGCTACCCCAACAAAGGACAATAGAAAACGCAAGTGACGTTCACTTTTCCGAAAGACACAAAAAAAAAAGAAGGTTGGAACGAGGGGACCAAACTTCCCGGACAATTGGAAGCGTGCCAACGTTGTGCCGACCAAAGTGGGAAAAACGATAGGGAAGAAAAAGAGCATTTCGATTGCGTTCTACCCAGTTTTTCCTTGTGACAATGGGGACACGGGGGATGGAAATCTTCTACCCAAGAAGAAAAAAAGCGATCTTCTATGCCGGTACTGTCCGGGCACGTAAATGAAAGTTCTTGATGCGTTCGGCAAAAGTTCGGGACCGGGACAACCGGTCGGTATAGATTTTCCTGACTTTTCCTGAACTGTTGTTCGGTGAAGCGAGCAAAAACCGTTTTTCCTCCCAAACGATGTGGTTTAGTTTCGTCTTTCGGAGCGAGGAAAATTTATCCGGTAGGCTTCAACCGGTCTCGTCTGTAGAGCAATCGATCGATCGACGGCTAAATCAATGAGGGAAAAACCTTCTTGCATACACTCACCCGCCCATCTCTTTTATTTTATTTCACTATTTGGCCAAAAAGGCTTCCAGCACTTGCAGCTCGTTTATGGAATGAAATCAATAAGCAATTAAAGTGGCTTTTTTCGATCCCCCACCCATTTCGACCACCCAAAGGCCAGGCTCCGAAGCGGGCAATTGAAAATCTCTTCCCGTAGCTCTATCACGTACTTCTAATTTATGGGCTTGGTCTAGGGAGCGGGAAGTCAGGAGAGGGTTGGAGGTGTCCCGAGAGGGAGACAGTCGGGCAGGAATAAAACCAGAAGAGATCTAAAAGTTTTCCCATTTTTCCGGCCCAATTCTCCTCGCTCCCGATGCCAGAGTTTTCAGTGCGAATTAGTTCCTGAAGCACACGGCCATCGTGTATGTGTGTGGAACAGCTTGTTTGACTTTTCCCCTTATTCCCCGAGATGGGTTTGAGGCTTTTTTCCTGCTTTTGCTAGCTATCTTTTTTCCTTCTCACCAAACTCTTCCCACAAGTCAAAAAATGGCCCTAGAATTCTGGGTTGGTTCCGGTGATGGTGTCTTTGGTAGGAAAATTTAGCCTCCGATAATGAAGAACACCTAGAACGCGGAGAGGCAGTGAGAGGGACGTGTGCCTTCTTCAAGTGGTTGATCTTGTTTGTATCTGGTAGATAGGAAAAAGCCTCAAAAGCTCGCCTCCCCCCATTTTTGGATGCACAATTGAGTGCGGGTTGCTAAAAACGGGGTAGTAAATATTTTAGTTCTGCCGACTTCGGTTGAGTGTCGGCTTTTGTGGGTGTGCAGAAGTTAAGTGAATTTGGAGCACAAGACTGTTGCCCTGAAGTTGCCTTCCAGAGATGCAAGGTGCTGAGATGGAGCACCAGACTCACCAATAAATAGTTGGTTCGGTTCAGACTTCGGAAATGTGTCTCTGGTGGGGCATTGCCATTTTTCTTGCCATATTTGGACTTCGAATGTATAACCCGCCCGTTCAACAATTCATAAGCGCTGTGCACAGCAACTTATCGCGCTAAATCATTCAATGGTTTTTGATGCATGGTCAAAGCGATAAGAATGGCCAATGCTTTCACCCCAGCGCAGAATCCATCGCTGGAATGGGGGAAGTTACTTTTCCATCCGGAAAACACTGGTTTAGGAAACTATTAATCAAACTTTACAATCTCATTCACCCTTGTCCGAACTCCCGCACAACTTTTATGTGCATCCGTGTCGATAAAGGCAACTCCAGGAAAAGCTGGTGGTCGGTGTAATGAGAAAATTAGAATTTGTTTTACAAGTTCAGCTTTCAGCGATAACATTGCTGGCTGGATAGGGTGGAAGCTGTAGTGCAAGGACACTCGTTAGGCAACAATCGGCTATTCTTGGGTCGAGCGTAAACTGTGAACCTATGCCACTATGGGTAAGTCGCCCGTGTCATTCGCTTCCCATACGTTCACGATAAGCGGTTTGCTGACCCTTTCAACTCTGCCTTCTACCGAAAAACCTCGCCAAAAGGCCAACAGTTGGGAGGTTAAGCTGTGGAACGGAATGTCGAGGACACCGGGATGTCTGGGAGCGTTAGTATGATCGGAGATCGAATTAACGAACTTTCACTTCGCCCGGTTGTGGTCCATACTCGCATGGTGTGTTAATATTTTCCAGTGTTTTCTTCGTACTTGTCGACGGTACGCAAGAGTCACTTGAATAGCTGTGCCGTGCTGGAACAATGTCCAACCAGATGTCGGGATGGGTGGTCCATTCTTCTGCAGCCGCCACATGTAGTGGTAGTAGTACACAATAATGCTTTTGTTCTGAATCACCACTTCTGTGATGAGTTAATGGAACTCTTGGACACGTGGGCCGTGGAGCCGTGGTGCTAATCTGTTGTGACGCTTATATTTTTCATCGGACAAAGTTTTTGCACAGTTTTCTTTATCTAACGCGCTGTACTTTCTACTTTCAGATTGATTATTACCGGCAAAGAAAGGGTTGGCTGAACTTCGGATTGGAATAATGTGGTGAGTGTTGGTTTCGATATGATACGTTTAACGGCGAAAGGAAAGAAAAGGTTGGTGAGCGTTATCTGATGCTGGGAATCGGAGGAGACAGTTTCTTCTCTCGTGTTTCATCACTATTGGCATCAAGTATTGGCGTAATGTGTGAATGGATCTCCAGGATCCTATTATCTCACGCTGGACGTCTTTTTGATGGGTGATGGCCTCATGTCTGGAAGGTTAATGGAATCGTTTTGGTATCATCTTCATTTAGGGCGGAGTGGCAAACAATGATTACCTTCATCGATTGAATGGTGCTGAAAGTTTTTGACAGGCTAGAATAAGTCGTGATTTTATTTGGAAATAGCTTAAGATAAGTTATCTGAGGAACTTATCCTTCATGTCTATTTTGATCTCAACGACAAAAGCAGTTTGCCTCGGTTTTTGGTGAGAAATCATTTACCAAACTACAATATTGTCTACTCCGGTGACGCCGTCTAGCCTTCAGAACCGGCCCTCTCGAAGAGTACCTCCAAAAATGGTTAAATGATTTCCCCAACAAATGTCTGTCCCTTCAGTTCTACAATTAATTATACCTGTCGTACGGTTGTCTTGTGTGCGGTTGTTGCACTGTCAAAATGATTTCATCATTTTACACCACGAGGATGTATTGGAGCGAGGTTGGCAGCATGTGTCAATTTTTGTTTCACATCACCCCAAAGAATGCCACCTCATGTCCAGAAAGCCCTGAAGACATTGGGCGTCGCTCGGCTTTTCCTTCCATTTGCTAATGCTGCCAGTTCTTTGTACCATCAAGCTTTTGGTGGTAACTACCACTACCACGACTGGCCGCGATTCTACGCCGGTCTTACCATAAGCGTAGGGCGCACCCAGCAAAATCGTGTGTAGCAGTTCCGCGCCCAGTTCGTCGATGACATTGAGCAACCACACTGGCATGAAAGTAAACCTGATCGCCGACCTGCCACTATTCAGCTCGGAATGCGCACCGAACCAGCTGGTCGGAAGGGGTGAGGTTAGATCCGATGGACCTGATACCGAGACACCGCTGACACACTGGCCCATCACATCACAAGGTGTTGCGGATGGCCTGTGGGTTTCGCATCCCTGTTGCAACGCAAAGTAATTTTTTTTGTCCGAAGCATTGGGAAGGAAACCACCAGGGCTATTGATTATCGCGACCTATCACACGATCCGTATGACTTGGTGGGTTAGCTTGACCTAGTTATTGGAAGGTGGCATCGCGGGCCCACATTTTGATCGTCACACCGACTGTCTCACGCATTCCGAACGGTGGTTATTAAAATTTCAATCTACCTCATTGCCAGCCCTTTTGAATCTTCTGCCTCTCGTACGATGACATCCAATTTTTTGAAACAAGCACCTGCAGCATGATGAAGCCCTTCGGGGCAACGGTTTGGTTGGAAGTCACCGGTCACGACGCAACCTTGACACTCGACACTGGATGGACAAAGTTGTAAGCGGTGAGGTGTTTTCTTAACTCGTCAAGAGTTCTCAAGAGTTGCTGTGCCTTATTGTATCCAAAGTCCATATTTAGTTGAATATTGTGTCACCTTTATAGGAGCAATAGGTACACCGTATTTCCTGGAGTATGTGGGTTTGATCTGATACGACTAGTGGCTGGTGTCTATTAGGTGTCTTTAGAGAATGAAATAGTGTTTTTCCACCAACAAAACAGAGAAGCATTAAACAATTAGATGTGATCAATCGGGTTGAGCTACGTTGCGTGAGACGCAGGCATCCAATATTACTTCCAATTCTCACGAAACGCTGCCACCTCTCTTCTTTGTAGCGCAGCTTCACACTCTATTAAGCTCGATTACTCGATCGCTGATGGATTAAAGTGTGGATGGGTTAGCAGCTACTGAATGGGAGACGAAAAAAAAACAACACTCTTTCGTCGATGCTTCTTTGTTTCTTCATGCTTTTAGCGTGGGTTTTGCGTCAAGGTTTTTGTCTGATCTTGCGACCTTATTATCAGGTTTGTGCCTAGCGAGAAGAGGTGTTCAAATTCAAAGTTTAACCGATGGTGATGCCCATTTATTAAGTTCGTCGTGCGAAAATGTGTGTCGCAATGTTGCAGAACTTGTTGCAATTTTTAAATCGAGTATGAAACAATAATGTTCTCTTCAGAAGCAGTGTCTTGAGCAACCTATTCTTTCACCTGAAATTTGAGGCTTTCTTTGTGTTAATTACTGCTAATCTTCTTTGCTGGTCTCATAGTCAGTGGAGAACTATATCTAGAGCGTGTTAATTTAATTATCATTTGCCATTTTTGGGGTAGATGACCTTATCAAAAATTTTGGGGCACGTGTTTTGAATGTCGCGAGCGTGTAAAGTTGATACATTGCGGAATGACTCGCGATTAGTCGTCATATTGTCTGCTGTCTTTAAAATTGCTTTTTTAGGATTGATAAACCAACACAAAGCTTGCAGAGCTTTTAGGACAATTTCCTCACATCTTTTCCTTGGATTTGCTTGTAGCGTGTGCCCCTATCATGGCAGTTGAAATCAAAATTCGATTAATAGGCAAGATAAGCATCCATGCTCCATGTTCTTCATACAACATACTACTGCCCACCTGCCCAACACAGCTCGGTTCTCTCAACAACTGTACTTTGTGTTGTTTTGCTCTGAAATTACAACCTCTGGCCAAGAAACAAACTGCACACGAAACAGGTTATGATGGTTCGAAATCAGCGACAGAAAGCGAGCATAAATGCGTTGACCGCATTCTTGTGAAGGCAACCTCCGCAACGCGCAAACCAAGACGCCATTAACCCTTTCGCGGTCTCGGTCTGCAAAAGTTACAAACCGAATTGCATAATTGCACGACGTTTCCAATTACCTCTTTTCCACACGGTGGACGGTGCCTTTTTTTTGCTGTTGCTTCGTATCCCCCTTAGCACACCTTTCCAGTTGACAGTTTGTGGCTTAATCTAGGCTGTAGTAATCGTGATTGAAATTTTCCAGGGTTTTTTTTCGTTTAGATTAGAAATATTACCTTTCAGCTGAACCTCACCTAAGAAGCATTCTCACTTTTTAATCAAGCAAAAGCGTTCGCCCGTTCGAATGGCTGTGCGTAAATCTTTGCCCGGGAGTGTGAGGTTAAGATTTACCGACGGTCGGTTACGGTAGACCGGAAAGCAAATGATGCGAAGGAAAATCACAATTCATGCCCAGAAACAACCACGCCACAACGGCTCCATCAGGAGCACGACTAAATGGGAAGGGATCGGTATAATGCTAATCCTACGGGGAGGTAGGCAGTCAAAATTTTCGACCGTCCGGATTTTAATGAACCATTACACCTGGGGATTTATTGCCACCCGGGCCAATGTCAACCTCTTTATTAATAACATCTGCATTTTTGTGGCCGTTCAGAAGCTTTTTGCAGGTCGGGTCGCTCTCGCCAGAAGTGAAACATTAATGAAGGTGTGTACACAACGCTCCACCGGCCGGGGGGAAGGAGAAAATCTGTCGGAAAATTGACACAGACACGTGCTTTTTAATTGCCAGACGGCGCTACCCAGGAAGCTCAACCGTCGCCAAGGTTGAACCCTTTTTTGGAGCGCTCGAAATCAAAGGCTAAGGGATCGGCTTTCCGGGGTAGTGGGTGTCCGGGACATATCAAAAGGCTTGGTAAATGACGATTTATGCTTCGGTGATGGGTGATGATAACCTTACCGGGCTATCGAGCTTCATAGTTATTTTTACTACATTTAAACCAAGCGAAGCGATGGTAGCCGGTTTACACAAGCGACGTGCTGTGAGGCTACCGCTACCGGTGTACGTTTCCCATGTCTGTTGACTCGTGTCTACGCGGGTTAGCCAAGGGAATGCACGTAAGATTGGTGGTGGGACTGAAAAATCTGAATTCTTCACCCTGGTTAAAAGGGTTGCAAACAACCATCTGCTGTGTGATGGTTTACTTGGTTCCCGGTTTCATGCTGATTGGCAAGGGCGTGGCGTCGAGGTGCGAGATGGGAAGTATTTTACACAGGAGAATAAAATTATTGATATTGAGAAGGGTGACCGCAATCTGAGTTTTACTGCGGTTGTATGCTGATGTTTGCCTTTTCCTCTGGAATGGAATTTGCTCCCGAGCGGATTTTCCAACGGAAGGTGCCACTGGTTGACCGACCGGGTGGTTTGTAGGGATGTGAGGCGAATTCTAATACATGTTTAATGGACAACACGACTTGCCCGGTCTTCCGGGGTGCTCTGAAGGTTGGGATTGCAATCGTAAACATAAAGCAAACAGATGTTACATCAAACGAACGTTCCATTCCACTTAAGGAGTAAATCGCTCAGACACGTTTAAGGACTCGCTTTGGTTGGGGCAGGAGCAGTGAAAGAGTTTGAGGCTCGGTGTAAATATATTGACTATTCATACTGATGGATTTAATACAGGGGTTTTCAGTCTACAAGACACGTGTCTTTATGTTTAAAATAATAAGCGGTTTTCACATACCACACACAAGCTCCGGCGGTCTTTGTCTGACAGGATTTCAATCCAAAACATGGGGGCAAAAAATGGGTAAATTTTGCAAATAAAGCGGAACTGTTTACGGGTGACTTGAAATAAAAAGCGGAACCAGTTCCAGAAGGCAAGTTTAAACGAATCGTTTGAACCGCTGGACTCGTCGGAATCGTCGGAATGGTCCGTTACCGTCGGAATGGTCCGTAACCATCGGAATCGGCGGGCTTGACCGTCGGAACTGTCACAATCATTTGACTGACGTGTCGATACTGGTCGACTAAGATTCCGGACGGTTTTGGGAGTTCTGGCGATTACGAAAAATTTCGATGGTTTCGATTATTCAGACGATTCCAGTAGTTACTACGGTACCGGTCGTACCCGACGGTTCTGAACGGTTCTCGACTGTTCCGGACGATTTTCGAGGGTTCCGGACGATACTGGACGATCCGTGAGGAACCGTCGATTCGATTTCCTTAGAATCGGAACTGGAATCAAACCGGTCGGACCTTGGGTGTATTTCAGATAGCCCATCACTAGTTTACAAGGATCTACAATGAGCTCTTAATATTCCATTAATCATTTGAAATATACCCCCATGAGCGTATCCATGATTCCATTACATGAATCCGAGACCTGCCGTACGATTTCTGTTAATTTCAAAAAATTCTTAATTTTTTTCCTGTTTTAAATTTTCTCTCATTTAATTTTAAATTGAAATTCTCTTTTTTTATTTGATTCGTAAGGTACGGCCAGGCCTAATTGCTAAATTCTCTTTTTATTAATTATAGTAAAATCTTTCCCATATTCAATCACTTCCCAACAACAATCACTCTAATTTCCCATTCATTTTACCAAACATTATCACCACTCTCATCATCCCGTCGTCTTAACAATCAATTAAAATGTGTCATTTCTACAAGCAATAATTTGGCTTGAACTTATTTCCCTTCTCTCGCATCGCTGATTAGCTTAAGCCTACAATTAAAGTGCGCTGAAACGATTTCATGCCTAATTAAACGATGAATGGCCGGTTTTTTTGTTGTTGCTTTATTCACCGTCCACCATCGCACATTAAACTGCTAGCGGAACATTATCATTTTCCCGGGTGACGCTTGTTACGTTTTCGTTTTCATTTACAATGCCAAGATGATGATTGTTTGGTTGGTGCCTTTTTCAATCACCAACTTAAATCTTCGTGGCGCCACACTTCCTCCAAAGTGCTGCTCGCGTTTGTCGTTTAAGTATGGCCGACTGGCAGAAGAGAAAAATAATCCCTTGGCGTAAAATTTATGTTTTCCTCCGAGCATGTACATCCCGAAACGCGCCCTACACGGGGGGACAGTAGGCTTCTTGGCTGAAGTAGCTACGGCAGGACATAAATTCCTGCTTCAACCACTGTTTATGCTACCGTAGGGGGTAAAAACAAGCTGTTGGTTGAGTTTGCAATTTTCATCACCTTCCCGAACGCGGGAAAAAAAAGTTATCCCACCATAAAAGGACGGGCTGGATACAGCGTGTGCGGTGTATTAAAATCTTCAACACCGGCTGCATCAAGAAGCGGAAGGTGTTAAACCGGTGTGTGTTATCTCTTCGTTCAATGTTCTGAGTTCTTGGTATTGGCTGGCTAGCGAAAGCTGTTGAAATGCATTCGCGGAAAATTGTAGCAGCTAGGCTACGGAGGGCCATCGAGGGATTAAGAGGCAGCAGTAGGACACCGGCAACGAAATGCACGCATCGGAAGGGTGTTGCGTTACGATTAGAGTGAAATTTATGGGTTATTGTACATACGTGGCTCGGGTGAACACCTCGTAATCCTTAAAAAAGGTACATTTTAACTCAACTCAAAGCGTAGGATTTGTGGCGGGAAAAACCTCTACACGCAAGCATGCATGGTGCGCTCGGTTACCCAGAGCACTCCTCAAATTCTTGTTACGGTTGGATTAGTGGAAAATTTATTACACCAATTTCAACAGCATCCAGCAGCGTTTTACGGGTAAAGACTTTCTTCTTCCGCTGCGAAAATACCCTACCACGTACCGGGGCATTTAATTATTTAATATCCGTTTTAAATTGACAGCGGCAAAAACCGCCATTTCAAACTCAATTATCCATTCGCTGTGGAACAGTTTTTCAAGCAGCCCAGAGGACACCTTTATCGTGTAATGTGCAAAAATGGCGATTGATTTTGTTTTTTGCTTTCTGCACTGTCAAATTTTCCAATTTACCTCAATATTAGCGCCACCCCGCAAATGCTAAGTGAAACGATTATCTTTCGGTAGCAACAAAACAAAAATGCCATAACAGGACAAAGGCACAATAGGAGCAGCCATTAGATCGAAAAGAAAAGTGGCATAAAAAAGTGAAAATCAAATCAGAGTAAAACCAATCGAAGTCGCCCCCCCCCCCCCCCCCCCCCAGGGAGGAGGTGGATCCCGCGATGATCGCAACGATCTATCCGTTGTTTTGTTCGTAATCTGCACCGTGGGTAGAGGTATCCGTAGGAAAGCTTCTGCTTGGGTGAAATCGCGCAACACTAGTGGGTCCTCGCACGCTCGCTCGCTAGTCGTAAAATAATCGAGCATGTAATTTCATTAGCGGAAAATGGTGTTTCCCTTCCTTTTTTCTTTCACCGACAGGCTCGTCCCTTTTTTTCCGCGTGCGTGTGGAGACGGAGGCTGGCGTTGTTAGCTTTCGTTTTCGTTCGATCGGTACAAGGTGTTTTTTTTTCCTCTTTGGTTTGGTTTTTGTGCTACGATTTTCTTCGACATTTCTTAAAGGAGTTTTTTTGTTTAGTCTAGGAGACGTCTTGTAGCGTCTAGCAGACTTTAAGTCCTGCTGCATGAGCCATGTCGTTGTTTGCACAAGCAGCACTAGTTTGCAGTTGCCAATCGTTATCGTAAGAACAAGTAACTGTATTGTACACTTCTTAACCACCTCCTCGCTCGATTCGATGCAGCGAACATCAACCCTATTTTCTTCTGCTCGTGACAACAATTCCGATCGGGTTTGTACATACCCAGGACACACCCTAATTAATTTCGGTCGCAACAAATTGTGGTACAGCCAATTGGTACAACCGATTGCACCGGTGATAGGGATGGAAATTAGACCAAATTTGGGCTCGTTACCGGGTGCCGGTCGTGATGTTTCGTGACACGGTTGTATGTGTTTTGTGGCTTGGGGGCAAAGAAAATCGTGAAAATCGTGTAACATTATTTGCTTGGAAAAAATACAAATTATTTGAGACATCTGTTTGAAAATTTAAGGAGCTATAAGACAGAAATTTTTATGGAATAAGTTTGCTACGATGACGAGTAGCACTACTTACATTTTCTCATCCCTTTAATACACCAACCTGTCTACTGCCACCCAGCAGATGGCAGGAGCTGGAAAACTAATGCTATCGCGAAAAGCGCCACCCTGTTTACCTTCGGAACTCATTAATTTTCTATCTGTAAGGCTGTATTCATACAGCCAACAGGACAAAACTTTCCAGTCGATCCAATTTGTGTTTCAGGAAGCTCCTTGTGTACCGTACGCTACTAGCACCAACATTTTCATTCGTCACAGTGCATTTCATCATCATAACGATTCAAAACTCTTCCCTGAGATGCGTTCCAACGCACGGGAGCCATCAACTCAACAAGTTCTTGCGGCGAAGGTACGCGTTATGGATTGCTTTGGGAAACGTAAGGCATGCTGGTGAGCGCTTTTACCCATCTGCTCAGCATTCCGAACCAGGATGGGTAAATATTTTCTTAAATCTATCCACCCGCTTCTATTCCCATCGGCATAGCATAGTTTTGCATCGAACATCCGGGCTTGTGCAACCGAGGAGTTCTAACACCTGAGGTTCACACACGGCTGACATGACGTACCTGAACCGAACTATGAACATGTAGAAGGGGTGAAAGTTTTTCAACCCTGGATGTCATCATCTGGCAACGATGATGGTTGTAACTTCACAACGAGGTATTGTATTTGGCTGATTGAAATTGTACACTCGCGAGCATATGAATCAACAGTAATGTGTTCCTCTAGGGGCAAATGTTTGTCATCTTAGGAAGATTGTAACATTGCTCAGCATCTTCACTTTCCGAAAAAGAAGCCTTCACGTATTAACTTTATCTTACAATCTTTTGTATCTTTGTTCATTAATGTTGCTTTCGTGCATAAGAAAACAACCAATGCTGATGCTTCTCACGTTCAAGCATAGCAAGGACAGATGACGATAGCCATGCCTGTACGGAACTTACACACCGAATAAACATCCTTCATTCGGCACTGTTTGTTGTGCTGTGGCTGGGAGTAATCCGCCGAGGCCAGCATAATTCGTACAGGCGCATGCCTCAATTCATCTCGCCACAGCACGGTCGAATGGTGATCCAAACGGCGCAGCACATGGCCGAACACGAGAGGGTCCTAACACTTATAACCCTTGCCCCAGCGGTTCAGGGTGAAGCCTTCGAGAATGTGTGCCACACTGTGAACATAAATCCACCCGAAGCACGTGCTACGTTTCGCAGCGGTTTTGGTGATTGCGCAACGACAAGTGCTGCGTGTTCGCGTGCTGCAGGAGGCCGTTCTGTTTGTGCACCTGAGCGTCTTAACGTCTTAAGCACGAGAAGATGCACCTTTTCCCCGTGGCATCGAGCGAAAGTTTGGATCCGTGGCTTCGGTGTGTATGTTTGCTTTAATTAAGCTGCACGATCTCGGGATGAGGTTGTTGTGACAGATTTAATTAGTTCCTCTACCAGGAGGTGAAAACTTTCCCAGCGCTCGTAGATAGCAAAACCGGAATAGTAGATGGTGCTTATCATCATGCGCTAGGTGGATGAATGATTCTAATGCAGATGAACCAATTCCACAGTGGATTCTTAGCCTTATTCATTATTGTAGTAAACAATCTAATCTTAAATTGCATAATGGAGTTGATGATTAGTTTGTTAATAGGATGAAATGTTCCGGTGCGGATCATTTGAAATGTTAAGTGAAAATATTTTGCGTGTATAAAATACGGCGTACCTGTTTTCGAAGCTTCGAAGAAATATTCTTCACATCCTTATGCAGTGCATTCAGAGTGAGATCCAACCGTACGACGATGCACCTTAAAAGCACCCTTACGGTGACCTATCTTCCAATTAACGTTGGAGGTAGTTGTGGCTACTCTCGGTACTTCTGGTAGTGATGTTCCGAGTTCCAGCTCTAAGCAGACAAACATCCCGCTGGAAACATCCCCACCCCGTACCCAGCATTCCTGTGGAGAGAAATCAATAATAATTGGATTTATGTCGTTTGATGTCCCAAAGCACAGATTAGATAGCGGAAGGAGTTTTGCTACACCCGCTTATTGGACAGCAGGCAGGAAGGAAGCACATTTTGCCATTAACGAATCAAATCTCCCCAACCAAGGCAAGATTGTATCAGGAGTGGGTTATAGATTTGGAGAAAATTCAATTTTCTCGTTTTAATATTTGCGCTGCCGGCCAGATTTGCTTGATACGCGTTAATGAAGTGCTTGAGCGGGGAAGGCTCGCCTGATGAGATATTGGGAATTGCTTGCGCAGAAAGTGAAAACTAGGAAATCTGCTACCTGAGCGCTTGCAAGGTTGGATGGTGT
Source organism: Anopheles stephensi (assembly GCF_013141755.1). Classification (NCBI taxonomy): domain Eukaryota; kingdom Metazoa; phylum Arthropoda; class Insecta; order Diptera; family Culicidae; genus Anopheles; species Anopheles stephensi. Next base: position 60,701,892 of record NC_050202.1, on the reverse strand, counting down.
CGTAATAAAGTAGATATTAATCGATCAAACCAGCCAATTTCCTGCCCAAAGTTGGGAGCTTGCGAACATAGCTCGAACACATCTAGACACGTGTGCTTACTTTCCCTTACTTTCCCGAACGAATCGAGTTAAGCATTCGATAGAACTTGGCTACCGATTTGGGAGGTTCTAAAGCTCATCGGTACATACCGATGGTCGGTGGTATTACCGGCTTACTGAGCTCCATCACCGGTGCAACCTTTGACCAGGTCCGTTACGCAATGGAAAGCCGCAACGGAGACTCATATTTATTACCTACCTTGGAGAAAGTCTTTACCTTTTGTCGGGCTATCAGCAGAGGAACACCTGTTTGCGAGAGGCCATATAAATATGAGTTTTATCATTCCATTGACTCACAGGCCGGAGTCAAGTAATGGAGACGTACGGAGACGTTACAGTTTCGTAACCGGGTCCATCGTGCTCATGCGCTCATAAATCGTCGCTGGTAAAAAAAAACAGGATTAAAATCATACCTCGACTAATTTAACGTGTGTTACTTTTATTATGCTCTTTGCGGCCTTTCTTCGCCGTGTCCGTGTTTCCAGATTTCGCAGAGAAGACAGTTTACACTCGATCGGAGTTGAAGTTAAATCTGCACAAACGTCACCATGCCTCCTTGTGTAGACGGTTTTGCATGATAAAAACCGCGACATTTTTTTGTTGTTTCGCCCCATCATCGCCAATTCCGGTAGCGTGGAAGTGTGGCATACAATTTATGGTTCCATTGTTGACGATATCGCATCGTGCCGCACGCGTGCAATTTGCCTGCAGATTGCACAGAGACACACACACAAGAGCAAGCAGAGGCAGCAAGGGGTAGTTTGGAACACCCTTTCGAGGAGCATAATCGTCCCACATTTCGCATGTCGAGAAGCCATGGGAAGATGTGTAAATGTTTCTTCGTGTCCGTTTGTGTTTCTTATCTCGATTTCCATTCCGATTCCGGCAGCTTATGAGCGTTTCTTCCCGCAAATCTTAACAAAGGCACACGACGGTTGATAAAACGAAACCTTCCGAGGAAAGCAAATGTGAAACCTCCCAGTAGTAGAAAAGACAAATGGAAATAAAGGGCAAGGAAGTGAATATGCGGCAAACAAAAACCTGTACGCCATCCAAAACTGTTGCGAAGACGGATGATGATGTGGAATAAACAAAGCCAAAACTATCATGAGCCAAATTAGTGTCCGCTTCTCAAGGATTCCCAAGGTTTGCTTGGCACGCAAAATTGGACGTGCCGCCGGTGAACCGTGTTTGCCGTCAAAATAAAATCAAATTTATTACCCAACCCTGGTGACCCGATGACGAATCGAGCGATGAAGAGCAAGAGAAAGTGCTCGCTGCCAGTGGATTTTGAAGGCCTCCAACATATCTACCGGAAATAGAAGTAATCAAAATTAAAGACGCGATAAAACACGGGTGCAACAACGAAGGCTTCTGCACAGTCCCAAAGTTGCGGATGTTTATTAGTGTCCAAAAAACACAAAATCACTTACGAGTGTTTGGAACTGTAAATAAAATGGCAAACATCTCACTCTTACTGAAAAAAAAAACCATTTTGTTCACTGCCTTTTTATTTTATTACCGTTTCGGTGTTGCTTTTCTTCATGTGTCTGTTTCAGCGTTCCGCAAAACAAAAATCTGGCCAAAGAAGCAAGCTTCGACGCATCCCACATCCGGCGTTTTGAATTCCATTTTTTGAAGAAATTTCGCAAAGATACGCTCCCCACAGTAGGAAACTGAAGCTGAAAACCGTTGGTTTATGGGATGAAAATAAATGTGGAAACGGGCGCAGTTGTTTACCCTAGCTGTGTATGTTTATCACCGTTTTATCTGATTATACACGCCCGAAGGTAGCGGCTCCGCAAGTAAGCGCGAAAGGAGAAGGTTGTAGCTTTTCTCTGCGCTGCGGAAAATTTGTCTACGGTGGAGAACTGACTACGGGGGTGCCTTTATAGCGTCCCATGAAATGAAAACGAATGCTAAGGGGGATGTTTTGCATCTTTACTACCTTGTAAGTACCTCGAGCGAATTTCGTTTGCTTTTTTGCTGCAATGAATGAGAATTGCCTTTAAAGTTTGGCGGGAACTAATGGAGACATAAACGGTGGGTGCCGTGAAGGATTGTTTGTTTAGCTTGCGTTACGCACTTGGTTATTGCTGGTAATCATTGTTCTCAAGGTTGTATTTTTTTGAGCAAATTTTGCAAGTGTTGTTTAGCTTAGGAGTCTTATTTGTGCTAAAGCACCTGTAAGTATGCAGGGGTTTTCAGCCTATAGATCAATCATTACAAGAGGTGTAACATTGCAGAGTATCATGCAGTTCTAACCGCTGCTTCAATTGATGTAACAACCAGCAAATATAACAACTATGGGGCTGTCCGGTGGCCGAGGCGATAACGGCGCCAGTGCACACCTGGCAGGATCGGGGTTCAAATCCCATCCAGACCGCTTCCCCGTACACAGGACTGACTATCCAGCTACGAGTGACATCGAGTCATTGGAAACCAAGACCTTCCGAGGACCTTTCGAAATGGCAGCCCGAGACCTTTCGAGCTTGTAGTGGCAAGGAAGAAGCTGAAGAAGAAACCCTGAACTATATCAACCATTAGCATTCTAAATGGATCCAATAAGAATAAACTTGATAAGGTAGAACATAACGGAAATGAAAAGAAAATGCACTTACAGCACCCCAGACTCTTGCACTCTATTTGTAATGCGCTGTTTAACGCAATCGTTCCCTTTTTGCTTACAGTTCATGGGGTTTTTCTTTTCCAATTCAGAAAATCTCAAACAAGAAAGAGCTCAGAGAAAAAAAAGCACATCACAAATAGAGCTGATTGAAGCCACTTTACGTTTGTTCCTTGCTCACTTGTTTTGCTCCTCCGTCTCCACCAATTTGCTTGAAAAAACGCACGGTACGCGCGCAGCAAAAAATTATCGTTCTGTTCGCGGAGGTGGAAAAACACATTGAACAAGTGCACGCTTTTCGTCTATGCTCATCTCTGCCATCGGGACACCCGTTTTGGGCAGGGGGGAAACAAAAACCCGCGTGAAATCTCTGCCACTAAATTTAGCCCATTTGTATTCGAGGCACAGGCGACGTACAACCTTCCCAGAACCTGGCCGATCGCCCGTTTGCCACGAAAGCCGGCAAAATGGATGCTGCAATATGCTGCTTTATGTGGCCGCATAATATGCCGTATCCGTGGCTCGATGGCGCCGCCGACTGCGAGACGATATGAATCGAAACGAATCAACGCAATTTGTGCTGGCGCATCATCATCATCATCATCGTCGTCGTCGGCGAGCCCGGTTGCAGTGGAAACGTTGCCAGCACAGCACAGTACAGCACGGGAGGGAGTTTGGCTTGCATCAAGAAAAACTACAATTTTGTGGGCAATATTCTCCCAGGAACGGTTGATCAAAACTGAAAGTAAAACATTTTTGCCCGTTCCGTTTTTTTTTGCCTTCCGTTTGCCTGTTTGCCTGGACTGGGAATATCTTGTGTTGGTGGGTTACGTTTTCAGCTTGCAAGGTTGATCTTATCAAACGAAAGACACGCGCAAGAACCAAAGAGAAAAACTCGAACAACCATAAACATTTCCTGCGCTTTAAATTTAAGTTTTCTAGTAGCGTAGTGTAGTCTGGCAGATTATGGCGGGGGGATCCTTTGCTGCGTATGAGAATATTCCGGGGGGAAAGAAATTTAAGTTGAAGCTAAAGTGGGCAAAGTTTTGGCCACTTTTAGAAGGTAAAGCAAAACGGTTGATTATACTGCCAGGGAATGTTGGCCGAGAGTAAGCTGAATTCCTAGTGCTAGAATGTGTTACCCTATTTATGTAATAAAGCCGTATGCGAGAGTCGTAAGTCAGGGTTCCTATCTATGGAGCTTTTGATTAAGGGTTCACTCTCAAGAACAGTGAAGAGTTGAAAACTTTCCCCGAGTGGAAGATGAACTTTTGTGTAGTTTAAGTGGTTTTCACGGTAATAATCATAGCGCTTACTGTATGAATCCAGTCAATTGAAAAGTGGTTTTCACGGTAATAATCATAGCGCTTACTGTATGAATCCAGTCAATTGAAAAGTAGTTTTAATTAAAGTAGCGATAGAGCGATACTACAGGACTTTAAGTTAAAATTAGTTGAAGTAGGATAAGTGAGTATTGTTTTCCTTCTCTTCAGAGGAAAATTTTGAGTTCCAAGTGTTAAATCTAACACCAACCAGTGAGCTATTTTCCTAACAAAGTCAGCACCAGTTTTTGCACCAATGCAGACACAATCCTGCTTAAGTAATACGATAGCTTTGTCACGGTCCAACGAAATCTAGCGCCCGCCCTAAGGGAAGCCATTAAGTGTGTATCTGTAAAGGCAACTCGGTTCGTATCAAATCGGTCCTGCCCCAACGCTTGATAAGGCTGACGTCGACGAGCATCATCAGCAGTAGCCGGTGTACCGACGTGTCTGAAGTTGACATCCCAGACAACCGAGACACCCAGGCCCCTGTCGGGTGTCTGTCTGATGCTCCATTCATTGCTGTGCTGGCCCAAAACAAAATCGACACGCTACGACACGCCAGCACTTCAAATCGGATTAAAAGTAACGCTTCGATTGATTTAATTAAAGTATTACCATTGAATAAATCTTTGCCCCATGGAGCGGGTTGGGTTGGGGTTAATTAATTTCGCCTACCAGCATAAGCCTCCTTAATAATAGGACGCGTTTGGTCTGGAACCCTCGGGGGGGGGGGGGGGGGGGGGGGGGGGAAACGGATGACTGTTGGAGGAGTTATCGTTATTGTCAAACTGAGTGAGAAATCGGAAACGGGTGTCTGTGTCCTGGATGCCTAGCGCATTGAACGTACAACGCGCGCGAGTGAATAATGAAGTGCTACAATGTATTTCTAGGACGTGTGCTAGTTACATCTCAATAAAGGTAGCAGTAGATAGTAGAAAACTATTGCTTATGAAGACATCAGGTGCCAGATTCTTTTCAGATGCTGCCCGCTTTTGTTGTGGACCGCAATTTCAGCTCACACAGCTTCACAGCTGTATAACTTCATCCGTCTGACGTTTTGCTACGATGGGAAAATAGCTCATTAGACCTAGAAGCAGAATGTATCTTCTGGAGGCGAACTATTTTTCGCGGAAAAAAGCATATTCGTCCTTCTACGGTGCACGTCCTGTCACTAGCATTAGGAAGAAAGGCGCACGGATGCAGTGGACATTAATCAACCATGACAGTGCCCATCATGAACATCGGCGTTCATCATCACAGCCATTCATCACCACCTTCATTCAACGTGGCGATAAGTGTAGAAAAATTATCACCCACTTCGGTGGAACACGTGAAGTGCATTCAAAAACTGATGGTGAGGCTAGAATGTAGTTTTTACAATTTATCTGGGTCACTTACGGTGAAGAACGCGATTGTCTGTGGTAGGAAGTCATAGAATTGCACTGCGATGCGAAGAAGCTTATACAAATGAATGGTCTAGTTTCGCATACTTTAAGGAGATTGCTTGAAATTTCATTATGCATTCCTGTCAACACTGACGACAAATACCAAATACAAATACAAATACAAATAAATTTACATCCGATCGATTTATTGAGCTTCGATTGGGAAACCCACTTTAGTGGGTCATTGCTTTGAAGTTCAAAGCTCGCACCACGGACGCCGGAGGTCGGCAGGACGGCAAGGATCCCTCCCAGAACGGGCGGGTATGCAAATTGAAAAGCCAGTAAGAGAGCAGATAGAGAGCGTGAATAAAAAATCAGCAGCATTAAAATCATCACAACCACACAATTCTACGTGTGTGCACCTCGGCATAAGCGTTTTGCGGGACGGGTTCCAATAAAATATTGGAACCGCAAGCATAATCCCCCTTTTCGGTTCTGTTTCACCTTACCAAACACAACCCCATTGCCCCCGGGGGGAAAGGATTTCCGTCCGTTTCCAGCTGCAGACGCACCGAGCCGTCCGTGTTTCGCTTTGCCGATGTGGTTAATTGGCAAATATTTGCATTTTAAATTGCATCCAGGGTGTTTCCGCGGTGGGTGCTGCGCTGGGCTAGAAGGGAAGGGAGGCGCGGGGATTAAAAGGGAACGGGTTTTTTTTTTGCAGTGGGCGATTCGCTATCGGGGGGAGGTGTATTTGGTTGAGCGCCAATATTAGTCACGATTGGGTTTGCACGAATGGGTTTCAATCGCGCATGAAAGGCTCATCGATGGACAACGCAGTAAATCAACGCGGCGTGCAATAAAATCAGCCAGCGCTTTGGGGCTGTTGGGTGGTTCATAAATTTAATCAAATCTAAATCGGGGTGGGTTTTTGTTTAAACCTTTGCAGGAATTAAATTTGAAGTTTGTTAACTTGTGCTTAAAAATGCAGTTAATACGAGATATATTTTTTAAATAATTTTAATATTTTTTTACTGTCCCAAAAATAATTCTCATTTTAAATAGCAATAAATCTCATATTAATAAGACATTCCCCGTAACATACAAATCAATCTTAATAAAAACCTTTTTTCTATTCTCTTTTTCCCCATTGCAGGCTTGTTGATCTCAACTGTGAAGGACATCGACAATTTCATCTCCGGATAGCTTTTGGGCGGGTGGGGGTGGAGTGCCAAATCCGAAAGTTGCCCTCTCGTAAAGATAAATTATTGGGCTACGAATGCCCGGCTCTGTACCATACAGTGCACTACACTAAGGGAACCATAAATACACCGGAACGTTGTGTGCTATGATTTATGACCGGTCGGTCGGTCGCTCCGTCCAATCGACGCATTTGTGGCCAACATGATCTTAAGGAACGCGTGAAGAAAGAATTCACGTTACGGACGGCATATTCTTCCCCTGACAGTCGAGCCGAAGACCGAGTAGACGTTTCCGGGGTCTTGTATTTTTGTTTGCGCCATCGTTGATCCGTGACCGGAAAAAGGGAAAGTCAGTCCGTTCTACTTCGGTCAGTGTGCGTGTGTGGCGATTTCCTTTCTTAAGTCAAGTGCTACTACTGGGGAATTGTGCATTGTATTACAAATTATTAGTTTCAATATTTGATTGTCTGGGTATTTTTTTCTTGCGGTTTAGGTCATAGGGTCACACTTTTTTAGCTGAGATTTATGGTGATGAGAATTGAGTTATAGTTCCGTACAATTTTTTTTTGGGGAGGAAAAATAGCTTACCCGAATTAAAACAAAATTAAAAATCTTCAAATTTTTATTTAACCAACAAAAAAATAATTGTTTTTCTTTCCCTAAGTCAACCGACGCGAACCGACGCACCCGTATGTGAGAGGGTACGTATGCAGAAGAAGTGAATGTGTGTGTGTACCGTGTGTGAGCAGCGAGTGCAATCTAAACAAAATCAGCAAAACAAAATCTGCATCGAAAGTGAAATCAATCGGCTACCGGCCACACTTGGGGCCGCACTGTCGCGAATGGGTACGAAACGGTACCGGAAGTGAACCGAAGTGAATCGAAGAAGTTGTGCAGGAAGCGGCGAGCTTACCGAACGTTGGCCGGTGGGAAAAAGTTAATTAATCCAAATATTGGTCCGCTTTCGTGCAGAGCGGAGCACCCGTTAACCGCGTAGGAGCAAAGGAGCCGGTGGAGTTAGTGTTTTTTTGTTTGGCTAGCAACCAGATACGGACCCGATCCCGGTGGTTCGGAAACGGAGCACGATCAAAGTTTGCCGCCGATCGATCGGTCCGGCAGCACCGACAGTAGCTAACCATCCAGCGGCATCAGCCGGACAGCAGCAACATGGAAACGGAGGAAATCATCAAACTGGTCGACGGGATCTATAAGGTAAGTTTTAGTCATTGAAAGGGAAAACCCCTGTCGTGGTGGCAGGAAATGGAAATTTTCCCTTTAGAAATTGTTGTTGGCCCACCCAATTTGTTTTAGACGCCACACCGGCTGGTCAATACTTTTAAACTGCACACCCTGAGCTTGGGTGCGAGGGGGATGTAAAAATTCTGCAAGGAAAAAGTTATCAAGGTTCGCTCTTTTTTGTTGTTGAGCACCAAGTTATTTAGTATGGAATTTTAGGTTCAAAATTGGGTAGTAGGAACCTCACAAAATTTCAGTTTAACAGTTGAACTTGGTCTGAAGTTTATAATAACACATTAAGTAATTAATACGTCAATACGTCATTCGAAGATTACCTGCTCAGAATCGTATCTCTTTTTGCACGGATAAAGCTATTACAAGCACGCGGCTGACGTCACGTTGCAGAAAACAGAGTCTTCATTCTTCCCACATTCCTAGCACAAACGTGCCAATGGGCTTGGCCGCCTCGGAACGCTTCGGAATCCGCAGCGGAGAAGACTGACTATTCCCTTCAACTTGCCGGGTCAACGCGGAGACGGCCCAGCGGCACATATGAGACGGCAAGAATTAAACCAGTTTACCGGTGTTCCATTCGACGCTGCTCCACCGACCAGAACGCCAACGTTAGTCGAGTGTGTGTGTGTGTGTGTGTGTGTACACGGAATGTGGGTTAAAGTGGATCAAAACCCCCCGTCCACATCCACCCCGTTTGCCACGATCCGACCACCTGAGATAGCGCGGCAATTGTATCGTTGTTGGCCGATTCTGTGAGCCACCAGCAAGGGTGAAGGCGGTAGAGATCAGCTACGTCAGCGAACCTGACCTGCAGGATTACAGGTGTGGCTACGCTCCGTAACTATTTATGACGCTCGAACTGTAGCGTGCTACCATTCCTGGAGCAATGATAAAGGTATGGACTCCCGAAGTGAGCATAGCGTAGCCATTCTCCGCTGGTCCAGGTAAGGGTTCCAACATTTGACGTACAATCAGTGCTGACCACTAACCGGTGGAAAGCTCTAGTTCGAGCAGCGCCCTCCCACCGTAGACCTGTGGACGTAGTTCAGGAACGCATTCCGATGATGCCTCGCAAAGTTGCAAACGTTTGCAGATGTGTGTGTGTGCGAGTGTGTAGATGGCATCAGTTGAATGGTTTCCACGTAGCAGTACGGTGGGCTTGGACTTTCATGGACCACAGTGCTCAGTCACTCGGCTAGTGCTACCGGGTGATATGGTGCATCTGGCTAGACCAGCATTTTGGGGACTGATGAATTGTGTCCGATGGTGTTGTAACCGGGGTGTTACACATCCTGTGTCCATTTGTTCTCCACTCACAGCAAACGGGAGCTCAGGCCGGGCAACTCCACTGGTGTAGTGACAATGTTTAGTAACATTTTCAACATGGCGCAGCTACGAGGATAGACGCAAACGGGGGGAATAGAGATGCATGTTTGCATGGGGATTGTCGTTTTACGGCAGCTTATGTGGACGGTTAGGATGGTTGAGATAAAACGGCATGTCGGATGAGAAGTGCACAAACACTCGGCGGAATTTACATTCTACCGAAGCCTTTTGCGCTTGAAGGTTAGGGCTGTGTTGTTGAAAATAGAGTAAATTTTATACCTCGATGAGTTTCGATGTACAAAGTGCCTTTTAAACAGGTTGTTTTGTAAAGCTTGTAACATGTTTCTTTTTGCCTCGAAAAATTAGCGTTAATGTTGTCTGGGTTTTCTTGAGAACACTAATTACTTATCGTCGCATGACTTCAAAGGAACAGGACGAGTCGTTCTTATGGGTTCGTTGCTATTTTGAGTTTTATTTCGTGTGTTAATTTTTTGCTACTCGTCGAATCACTAATAGAGCCTTAAAAATCAGCCTTATCAGATTTACTTCCGACAAAATGATGTTCTTTATAACATCCGGTCACAGAGCTCCTCACACATAATGTGGAATTACCCATCATTTATGAAATGTAAATTACTCTTCACCAGAATTAATTCATTAGAATTTTCCTCCAGTGAAGGTGAGCTATCCCGATGGAAATTAGCTGAACTTGACATTAATTCAATTTGTACCAAATTCGGGTGATGTTTCCCTTTCGCTTGAAACATTTACATGACTTTTACTTGCGAAGTATGCATGCTGCGTCGTTCGGCCAGAGGATACATATAAAAAGACTAAAAAAAGGAGGACAAATCACAGCATCATGTTGAGATAAGCAGAAAAAAAGGAAACCCTCAAGTGAAAGCAAAACAAATCTCGTCTTATCTCCACAATTTGTTGCTTCACTCGCCAGACATTACTTGCTGCAAATCGTGCAAAAATCTTGGCAACGTTCCTAAACCTATCAGCAGTGTCTTGAATCAGCCGTGGTCTAAACATTTTAAGACTCGGCTGTGGACCACGAGAAGTCTTTTTTTTTGTGTCACTCTTAGCAATGTTTTATTATCATCGCTTAAGAGTTAAGAGACAAAAAACAAGAGTCCACTGTAGCAAAAAGGCCCCGGGAAAGATAAAAATGAAGAATCGGGCGTCCTTGGACTACAGCTACGAGCTGGCTTGATTGGATGGATTATGCAATTCGCTCGGTGTGTGTGTGTGGGTATTATATCGTTTCTAGCGTTCATAAAACGTTTTCTACTTGACCTAGATGTTTTAGGGAAAATGGGTTAGAAAGAGACATAAAAAAGTGTGTCCTGCGTGGGCTTCAATTTGATAGTCCGCCCAAGGTTATGGAGGTTTCAAATTAGACTTGAGTGAAAGTGTGGATAATATTTTTAGAGATGCAAAGTAAAAGCTCATCAGCAAGCTCCTGTGTACCGCATTTAAATTGTATACGATGTGCACAGTATTCAAAGCATAAAATTCGTTCCGTATCGCCGTATCAAGAAAAAACCAGCCACGCCATGTCAAAACAATCCAACCTCAATTGACTCAATCAATTTCCCATACCGGCCCAAAATTGAACCCAATAAGCGAACCAACACCGACGAACATCATCTCCAAACATATCCTCAGCACTTTATCGGCAACCTCTTCATCATAACATCAGTCGCACACTGCTACCTGCTACCGTGATGAATGATGAATGATGACTGCATCTGGCAGTATCGATTCACACATCCGACCAAACTCCGTACGCCAATCGTCAAGTGTTCATCTCTCACAAAAACACCCATCCGCGTTACCTTTTCTTCGCCCAGTTCCGCCGAGTGCACATGTCAGTTCCACACGCCGTCCGTGTCACTTCTTGGTGGTGTGAACTTTTCCTGGCAGAACTGCTGGCAGTAGCAAGCTGCCGGCCCCGTCGTGTGTCGGTGCCTGATGGCGCCAGACGCGAGTTTGCTGAAGTTTCGTCGTCGCGGATAGAGCTGCAAGTAATGGCGTCTGTGCTGTGCTGTTCTCGCATTTGTTTCGGCTGCTTTTTTCTTCTTTTTGTTCTTGGAAGTCACTCAACAGAACACTGAAGATGCTAACATACTGAGGCAGCTAGACATCTGCAAATTATGAGGATTTGATGGTGGTGAGAGGGGTGAGAGCGGATTGAAGGGGAGGACGCAGAAAGATAAACTAGCATACTTCAGACATCAGGCAGCCATGCCACTTTGCAAAGTTTGTCGTTTGCTGTGTCATGTGATTTATGAAGAGTTAGGCTGAAGGCTGTGTGGATACGGTCGCCCGGAGCAGGGGACATATTTTGGAGTAAATAACTTTCAGCCTGAAATTAGCATATTCTTCACAGGACGGGGTAGTACTTGCAAAAATGCAACTACGGCGTTGGGACATATGTTCAGTGTAGTGCGTTTCTCCACAGAACTTCAGAAGACATCAGACCGTGTTGGTAAAAAGTAAATCAGGTATACAATGCAGCCCCTTGGAAGCATCCCTTGGAAACATCCACTTGTGTCTTACTCACCCTTCTGACGTCCCCGACAGTGTAATATGATTATAGTAGTCCGTTGGAACCGGAAGAAGCGCCCATGTCTCCCATCTGCCTTCCGGTCGGGGAGGATATCGATTTGACACTGAACTGTGTAGCAAATGGAAACAGCAAACATGTTGTCTCGAAATCGTATTGTCACAATTTTCGCACCCCTCGTTTTCCGATACCATCCGATTCTCCATCCCAAGATAGATCGAGGGCTTAAGAAACGGCAAGACAACCGTAAATTCAACATGACCGAAATGGGACGTAACCGTGTCGGATGTTGGAAGCGTAAGTGTACCGTAAGCGCGCGTGTGTGTGAGATGAGCGGACACGAAGGTCCGGAAGGAAAAATCCTATTTACTACACAGCTTTGAGCAAGCGAGCGAGAACTGTACGACGAAGCGTTAACCTCACGTTTGACACTCCCGGAAAAGCTTGTTCCGTTGGGTCACAGAAGGCGTGCACGAGACAACTGGCTTCCCGGTTGGTTTCATACGTATCCGGTTGTGTTTTCGGCATTTCGGAAACGGTGTTGCCGTTTGGAACACTTGGGAAAGTACGTGACACAGTCAATAGTGGAATGTACATAAAATTGACAATAAAATTGACAAGCAAACGAACTTCATCTTGCTGTCTGTTTGCTACCCCCTTTCCGGTGTGAACTCTCGCCTTTGACCTGGTGAGACAATAATCAGCTTCCGGTGATATGGTGTTGGCTGTACTGGGGGAACTTTTGCTGGGCGTCTTGAAGTAGAATTGATTTGTGGATTGCATCGGAAGCTTCAGGATGAGTTAGAATCTTATCTAGATACCATTGGAATATTTGAAAATATGCTCTTTCGTACTGGGATTTCCCAAGTAGGCCTTGAGAGACTCCAAGGGCTAAAATCTATGGTTCTGGAGGAGCTATTCGGTAGGCAATTAAAAACTCTAGTATCCGTCCCTAGTGGCAGGATATTCCAAGTCCTTAAAGTGTTATTGAAGGATCAGATCTCCCACGGTCGATGTATTCTAAGTCCAAGGATGCTTGCAGGTAAATGTAACTGTAATTAATTAAAGTATTCCTACCCCTATCAAAATACGGGAATTGTTAAAATTACTACTCCTTCCCAACATGACCCAACAGTACACACCATCATTCATCGGGAAATCCCTGCGCAATGTGATAAAGCCCAAAATCGTAAAAGAACAAACCAAAAAAGCGAACTAATCCTTGAGCTACAGTGAACACGCAAACGGACACACACAAAAAACACATCCCTGCCACCGATGGTCAACCGGTCGGTAATCCGCTTTCGATCCTCACCGATACGCCCTTCCGCCCAAAAACGTTCAGCAGGGACACAGCTGGAAAAATCCCAAACCATTACCACGACTCGATTTGCGATTGCCACAGCTCTGCAAGTATCATTCGTTGGCGGATTGTGGAGAGCATTACGGTCGGTCGGTTGAGCCCGATTCGGAATGGTTTTATTTGCGCCTCGGTCCTTACGGGCCGAAATCGGTCAGCACAGCCTCCACGAGACGGAGAGACGTTCGTTTTTCTTTTGGGGCGTGAAAAGAAGGAATGGACGCTTTTCTGCCCCATCGCGCGCCCGGTTCCGGTCTAGTTCCGGGTGCAAAAATCCGGGACCATTGTCGCCCGGCATGTGTTTCCTTTTGCACGAGATTTATAGTTCTTGTGTGAGTGTGACTGTGGATCTGTGTATGTGTCCATTGCTTACGGCTCTCTTGATACGAGCCTGACACCTGACACCGATTTCCGCTCGACAACCCGCAGCGACAGGGCAGTAGTAATCCTTGCCTTCCTTTTTTTTTTCACTGCCCTCTTGGGAGGCTGAGGATTAAACGCGCTCTCTCACTCTCGCTCGCCAGCTTCATCTTACGATGTCGCCTGCCGTGTAACGTTGTGGTCGGCCATTCACATTTTGGCTCGGTACACGTACCCCAGAAAACCATCACCGGCAAACTGCTTGGAAAACCTGGCAGGAAACAGTTTTCCAAACCGTTGTTTGAGGCTGCCTTTTTGTGTGTGGGTAGATTCCACATACTTACAGTTTTTGTGCATCGCCTTACAACAAGTAAAGCGCCTAGATTTTGGTCGCTAGTCAATGACTGCAGTGCAGGATGTTTGAAGGTACGGAAGTTTTTTTTTTGCATACGCGCGTGCAGACTTTATCCGACACCTGCTGGTTGAACATGGGGCACACATATCCTGCCTGCCTCCAGGTTGAGCCGCATGTGTGACCGTAGCGCTACCGTACGTGTGGCTTTACCCATCCTTGTTGGACGATCAGGACGTTAGCGTTGTGCGTTACACGGTGATGGTAGCGGGCAACCTGACAGCGGGAAATGATTTAATGCTCAACGTGTTACAGTCACTTTCGGGTTGCCGTCAGATAGGAATTAGGTGTGAAAAATGAATCGAGCTTAGCTAAAATTAATGAAGTACGCCTTTTCGTATGACAGGAACGCTTTGAGGCGGTTTAAAAAAAGGAGGGACATGAAGTTGTTCCTTTATGCCGATTATGTCTCTTTGGAGTGAGGTCCTCAAGCTTGAAGAAGTGTTTAATTACCATCCAGTTTTAAATTTAGATTGCTTGTACGCTAGCAAACTTAATGCTGAAATCTCATAATAGAACAAATGCTAACATGACATGACTTCTTGAACTTCTCTACTGCACACGTTGTGTCAAGTGTGGTAACAGGGTGCAAAGCCATTCAAAAGCAACAGGTTATTGAATTAGCATTTAGCGTATCATCATAACACGCTTTGTACAATAGTTTTGAATGATTCCTCAAGTGTGTGCTACCCGGGGATTATTCTATTCCTGGCTCGTTTAAAACGTGCTACAAAACGAAGTACAGAACCTTTATATATTTAGCGCTACATCCACCACAAACAATGCTTCAACGTTGGGGCTTCTCTCCTGGAATCGCCCATGGTGGCTTGATGTAACGCTTGTGTTTCTTCTAGCAGCGTAGAATTAGTTTCGAGAACTAAAACTAGAACTAGGCTTGCTAATGCTATTAGGTGCGGAAGGTTCAGGTTCAGCCACCTATTCCTGGAGGCGACGCGCAGTTCGTGTAATCCGCACAGCTGAATTTTAGCTCACCAAAAACCGCAGAGAGCCTTATTTTCGTACTAGAAACGGCTGGCAAACTCACTTTCTCACCCGAGGAACAACGCCATGTCACCTGTCCCTTCAAAGGCTTCCGATTTGTTTTTACACGTGATTCGATAATACTGACCGATCGGGTGCTTCGACTGTGCCTTCCGTCCCTTCCCCCGAGGGAGTTGATACGTTTGTCAGGTTTGACACTGTCCGATAGGGATTGCCCCCTCAACCCTTTGGAGGGAAAAAGGAGGGAAGAAAAAAGACTGTCACTCGCCGTTGCGGGCAGAGACTTCCCGTGCTGTCACAATGTCATGTTAAGCCTTGGTATATCAGTATGAGCTATCCCCGTAGCGTCCTGACAATGTCCACGGCAACACGACGATACACGGTTGAACGGAAATGATAATTACGCCCGGGATGTGTGGAACAACAGGGTTCTCTTTTTTTATTTGTTCGTTCGTTTGGGTGTCGGTTGTTTTTTTATTCCTCTTCAATGTCCACCACAGGTTTCGAGAATGATTTGCACTGGGAATACGCAACGGCTCAAAAGCAATTTCTGTTATCGAATTTAAATAGTGTTTGCATAAAAAATTACATGCTCGGTAAGAGAGCAAACACGGTGGGTGCGGTTGTGTTACTTTAAGGGAGGTTTTACCAACAGAACATATAATCTAATACATTTGATTTGCATACAAAAAAACTCTTCCCCTGGCTCTATGGTTCTCTTTATTTGTTTTACAAGAAATGCATTAAACTTCATAATATTTTTATAATTCTTGAAGTTTTTGAAGTCATTGGAGTTATGTTGTGTAAAACAATATTGTCCCCCATTTTTGAGTTTATCCACAATCCCTTCTCGAACCCTATTAGCGTAATAGGATCTCTCCTTCTGTTATCTCTTTGGCGCGCCCCACCCACCATCTCAATCTGTATTTCCAGTTTTTTTACGAGAATTTTTATCATACTGATCATTACGCTTCCCATTCCCAACGCAACGGACAAAGTTTTTCCCAAAAACGCTAATTACAATAATTTAGACAACTTCAACGTTCAGCATCATCATCATCAGCCTAAGCCGAAAACCGAACCCATCATCCTCTTATCATCTCTTCGATAAATAAGCATTATCAGCAACCTAACGACGGTATTGATGGCTTTTCCCCCAACCATGATCGGGTGTTTGGGGGAGCACGATTTTTGTGAGGCTTCTTGAAAGGTTTCTTTTCCCTATCCTTTCCCCCTTTTGGCCTCTCCCAGAGGGTAGACTTTTGTGTGTGTGTGTGTCCTTCTACCCACTGTCGTCTGTTCTGGCTTTAACGGGGGGGGATTTTTCGGCGGGGGGGATAAGTTTTAACATCCGGTAGCGCTTTCCTTTGCCTAGGCGGCTTTTCCTTTAGGCTTTTCCTTACTCTTTCAGGCTCAATCGATAGCATTCATTCGTTCGTTCGTTATAGCTCCATTCCATTTCCCGGGGGGTAGAAGATGTTTGATGGTGGAAAAAAAATTGTAGCAAACAAAACACGTAAACACAAACACATCGACCCTGCAGGCTACGGTGTGGGGTTGTTTTCGCTCTCTCTTTCGCTCTTCTTTGCTGAAAGGATGGCACACAATCGGATTACTTTTGAGCTCAACCTTCTTGGTGGGTGGGAGGATGGGAAGAGGATGTGGTATAAAGTAAGGGGTTGTGTTGTTTTTGTCTGGAAGGCACAGTTGGTGACGATATGATGAGTCTCCTGAGGTGAGGCCGACATTTTTTCCTTGCGAAACATTTTTATACACTTTCCAGCCCTCATACTACTGCTTATGGCCTATTGGGTGCTCTAGATATTCCGGATTTTTTTGCTGCGTGCATCCTTTTGGTTTGGTTGTGTGCAGTTTTGGTTTTTTTTTCCTCTAAAAATTGGTTCGTTTGCGAAGCGAGAGTGAAAGGTTCGACAGGTTCGAAAATTACATTACAAAAGTTATCCCATTAAAAGTTGTGTTTGCCAGTGTGCTGAAAAGGAAATCTCGCTGCCGAAGCTGGTTCCTTTCTGTTGGGCTCTCGGTTTTTTTTTTTAGAAATGTTTGCACGAACACACAAAACAAAGTAGAGAGGCTCAAGGAAAGCAAGTGTTATACTTTGTTACACTGGGATGCAATATGATGGCACCAATTCGTCAGATACGATTAGGTCACTTTTCTACGTTGGATGTATCTATTGAGAGTGCATCAAAGCAATAAATCATTGAGAATCGAAAATATGTATTAAATCAATTTAGTTGCCCTTTTTGTCCATAAATTTCCCTGCTCGATAAAATGCCAATTTATCACCCTGATATCGCGTTGGATCGTTTTGCCTTTCTTTCTCTTAATTTTAGGATTATGGGATAAGGTGCGTACTCTTTTGGTCATTTTTTGATGAAAAATATTTTGAAATATTTTTCTTCGTCAAATATTAATCAGCTTTACCTGCTATTATCTTCATTTTGTGCTGCAATAAATAAAATATTTTATTGAAAATGTGAGTGGTAGCATAAAAAACATCAACACCACATTCCCAACTCTCGTTGCTTCATACAAAAGCAGTTTATTTTAAATTTATTCTTGCTCCTTTTCACCACGGTATTGTCCTCTGGAAGGTTTTTTCCCAGTCCAGCAAGAGTATACCCCTTCCTGACTCTCTTCAGCCTCGTCCCATGCTCACCACTCTAGCTACTTTGCATCTCAACCCGGGAGCAAAACGGTCGTGAACGGTCTGGCAGAAGGACAACCACAAACGCTTGACACGAAAACGCCCGTTAAGATGCTGTCGTCGACGTTGGGTTGGCGTTTGATTGATCGCGAAATCGTGCATTATGACAATTTCCATAAATTGTTCATGCTCATACTGCCGCGACCGTGTGCATAGATCGCCGGAGTCACCGATGTGCAGTGACGTACGTGACTGATAGCATCTCGTGTATCTCTCGGTATGGTGAAATAGCTAATCCTGATGAACAGAAGAGGAAAAAAAATCCCTTCCGATGCTGTCTAGAAGAGCTTATTTGAATATAAAATTGAATAAAAAAAAAAAGCCGTCGCCATCTGCAAGGTGCTATTGCGAACTGTTGTATAACTATCCAGTGCTTCAAAGCATCACGATTCCAAACAATCCAGAAAGTGTAAAGTTATCAACCTTATCTAAACGACTACTTAGCGGAAAAGTTTATTGCGCATCCGCAAGCCTTCCGGCAGGCAGGCTCACCACTGGAGCTTGGAGTCACGATTTTGATCTCGAGATTACTTCACACGGACCAGGCACATTCGATCGGCGCAGATCCGGACAGTGTGCAAAACTGTGCGCGGTGAGTCATGCTCGTCGTCGATCAGACCTCAGGCGCAAAGATGCCGCCCATTAGTATCGATATTAATGTCAGCGGTAATTGCAACTGACATCTCCCCTGGTATACACTTTTCGATTCGGTAATATTCTTTTTTTTGCGAACCGTCTCTGCCTCTGGAGTTGTGGGAGTTTGGCTTGATGTGCCTGAAGATGCGGTACAATCATTAGAGCGAGGTTCATTACCGCGGTTGGAAGTTGGTGCGCTATGATGGTTCGCTTTACTCAGCTCGAATGTGCTCACTCACTCCGCTTACCCAACTCAACACTCGATCGGTCGTATGATTTCGCAAAAAACTGATGCTCATCAAAACTGACGACGACGCAAGACCAACATAATCATATTTATTTACGATACATTCCGGCGCACCAGGTCCATTCATGGGCGATTGCTTCCTTTACGATATTAATTCTTTTAAAATCACCGATGCTTACTCCATCTTCTGTTTCTTTTTTGCAGAACATATTGGAAAAGTTCAATCCCGGAGCACGACAGTTGATCAGCGCTGGCAAGGCGTACCTGAAGGCACTGCATGGAGCGTCCACCGCGTCGAACGTTTTCAACGAGGCACTCGCCAAGATCGCCGTCAATGCACAACAGGGAGGAACCATCGACATTGGTAAGTACTCAGAAGCATCTAGCGAATCGTCCTGCTCTTGTGATTTGTGCGCGCGATGAAATTTTATTGTACCGAGATATCTCTGACTGCTTGACGTCGAATCGCACCTTCCAGACTTTGCTTGCAATTGTCGATCATGAACGCACGCTGGTAAACATTTCTTGGCGGACCTGCATCTGAATGCTCTCTAGGAGGACAAGCATCACCGGTGACCATTTGCTGCTAAAACTTGCGCAGCAGTGCGATTCACTCTTTGATATTTCACCCCTTCTGCTGAATACATTCGCTAATGGGCAGCTAGCTCTCGGTCGTGTGTGTGTCCTTGCCGAGGGAACCCGTTTATGTGAACATGCATGTAGCCATCACATTTGCACGATCTCCAACGAGCTGCGAACAGGTTATGAGAAGGTTAGCTTTGTTTTTCCTGTTTTTGTGTAAATTAAGCTACATTGATGTTGCTGAGATGGTTTCTCTTGCTGGATGGCAGACTGAAGTGAGCCTCCGCTTATGATGTGCTTCCGGTAATACATTTGGTCTAAAGACCCTCAGGTTTATGGCTTTTCGAGATGTGTTCTAGTGCATCAAATGAAGCGTTGAGAGGGATTAAAAACTAGACGTTTAAATTGAGGCTAATTGAATGATGTCGAGAATATTGTATGAAGCCTGCCCAGAAAATGTATCTCGCAATCTGGTACTCAGAACTGAGCTTGAAGTACAGTTGTTTTATTAAAAAAAAAACAAATTCTGATAAATTCCATATAAAGTCCATATCAGCTAAAATACTTTTATATCCGAAGAAAATTTGATGAAGTCAAGGATGTTGTGTGTGTTGTGTATAGTTTTGAAGTACTGGTTATTATAAAACACTGTTAATGATACACTTTTAACATTCGACAAATCATTCCTACATGAAGAGGACCCGAATGAAATCATCCTCGAAACATCCGCGTCATCGCACTCTCATTGCAAGCCTGCCGACTTGGTACACGTTGAGTGCACCTGGAAATTGGATTCTGAGAAATTAATTTAATTTTACCAACTGCCAGCTGGGATCACTTCCTAGCTAGCAAAGTCCAATTCAGCACGAGCAGAAATTAAATTCGTCCCGAGGAATAAAAAACCAAACATAAAACATCCTCACCGGCAGCGCCATATTCGACGTCTAATCTTATCAGCCAATATTAAGAGAGATGCTGCCAGTATCCGTACATCTCTTCCGTATATGCATCTGTCAATGAAAGAAATCCATTTTCTCCATTACGCTTCTTGCATGCTTCCTCACGTGCCGAAGGAAAAGTCACCTGGAATGCTGGCAAAGGAAAAACAGGGGGGAAAAACGTCATTCCCCGTTCTAAGAGGACTGCAAATCCTGCTCTTAGGCGATTCGTGCGATTCAGAAGCCTTAAATTGAAAATGAAAAATCAACAAACCCACCTTCCAACGTTCCAGCTCAGCTGTCTCAGCTTCCTGACGACGATACCTGTAGAACCTCTAGAGACTGTGTGTGAGGCTGTGTGTGTTTTCAACTCACTTGCTGCCGGTGTTCCTATCTCGCCTGAGCATTCGGCGAACGAGCAGCATATGAGCGGTGGGCTGTTGATTTCTTTTCCTATATTTTCTTTCCATTTGTGGTGTGGTGTGAGATTTTTTTTTTGCCCTTCCACTGTTGACTCCTTTTGCTCATTCAATTTCAACCAACACATCAGATTGTGTGGTGCTGATGAGGTGGAAAATTCAATGAAATCTCACCATATGTCTGTGCTGGCTTGGTTGGTTCAGCTAGCTTTTCCTTCGTTCGAACCAGGAAGACAGAACGCCGGGACTTGTAAAAATGGAAGGCACCAACAAAAAAGCTCTGCGATAACCAAATATCACCTCGTACGATCTTGCCTTCGATTCCGGTAGAGCTGTATGCAGAGATTTCGGTTCTACGATAGCCGTGGTGGATTGGGCAAAAAGGGAGTGCAAATGAAATGTGTTGTTCGCCCGGTGCCTTAGCCTGAAGCCCTTCAAGCAGCAATCGTTTCGTTTTCTGAATGAGCGATTTAAGCATTATGCAGCTCGATTTGCTTTACGGTGCATTTGGCACGAGATTTTTATCGTTCGCCGTCGTATCGGTACCGTCGGGTTGGAGCAGTACCATGCCGGAATTCAAGGAAAAGCGTTGGAAGGTAGCTCTGGATGTATGCACGGTGAAACGAATAGTCAATGATGCAAACATAAAACATCAGTCTTTTGCACCATGCACCGTGTGTTCGCAAAGAAAAAGGAAAATTTAATTTAAAATGAAAATATTTAATCCGTAATCTATTTGATGCAATTTTTTGCATGTGAATACTTGAACTCGTTAAGCTCTGTCTCGCTAGCTACTCTATTCCATGGAACGGAAACTCATTTTCGCTCACATTCGAACGGATGGGTGATGTTTATTAGACTAATTAATATAATCATCATTCCGTTCAGCGACATCACCGCCACCGTTAGTCCCATCACGAGACGAACTCATTCATCTGTATTGATTGCCATGCTTGGATATCATCCTCGCGGAGGGCCTTCCGCTCGGTAACCACCACACCAAAGGTTATGGGCTCATCAATTAACAGCATCTGCTGCAGTCCGACGCTGTGATATCTCCACCTTATTACCGGACATCATACCTCTCGATTATCTCACCACCAATCGCTTCATTTACCTCTTATCACATTGAGCATCCAACAGCGGCAGCGCATCGCCGGACACAAGATGGCGTGGCGATAATTTGTAGTCGTACGCCCATTCCTGCGTTACTAGCGCTGCAAGGAATGGGGCGCATTTTTTAACCATCAGGAAGCGTTGACTGGAAAGTGTTTGATAATCAACGCGCCGCAGTGTGTTTGTCTTGGGAAGTTATCAGCAGGTTTCTCTTTCACCTGCTCACAACATTCCAGCACCGTTGCACCGTTTTGATCGATGTTAATCCGTAACCGATCGACGGTGACGACATCTGCTGTCCGGCCACCATTCTACCAACCGGGATGGTGGGCTAATGGCGCTCGGTTAGCCAGCCTCAATCAGTGTCCAATTACTGTCAGCGGACACTAGCCAAACGCGCGCCCTCCAGCAACGCACAGTAAATGCAGCGAAAGTGGTGCGTGTCGCGTGTGATGATGTACTGCAGAAGAATGCTTCGGCAAACTACTCTCACTTGGAGCCACCACATCCGGCAGGACTGTCCGGACGACGGCACTTCCTGACGAGAAAGTCCCATCGCTAGGGTTTGCTTGAGTGCGTGTCTGGGTGAACTTTATTGCGCCCACTGTTTGCAACCGATGCACGTTTTCATCCCTTGCCGATCGGTGGATTTTGATTGATTGGGCCCCGCAGAGTAGCGTGCCTCTGGAGGAGGTCGGAGACATTCGTTTAGATTCCGCTCGAATGCAAATCGGAATGGGTCGATCCGAGGCCCGTACACATGCGGGAGTGAATTCGAATTTCAGATTTGTTGTGTTCCTGGTGCACACCGAGGGTATTTTTTTTATTGCGATTATGTGTGTGCACTTGTGCACATTTGCATTGCGCGGGATAAAAATGCATACCGCAAACGCTTCCCGATGGGCGGCGATAGTGTCACACGGTACGAGCGTTAGCGTTACGGATTGCATTCGATTGCATACGTGAAGGGGCTGTTTTTTTGTTGTTGCTTTGTATTGCGATCGTTTTCTGGTACGTGCCTCGGTGTGCCTCGTTCGAAATGAAACGATGAACCACCAGTCGACCGGTGGGATGCGAACATTTCACATTCATTTCCCGAACGTGCTCCCTCTGAACGTGGTAACCCCCGGTTTGCCCGGAGATGGAAAACAAGTGTGCCATACAGGAGACTGGCGGATGAAAAAACACTTCGTCAGCTGCACTTTTATAACACACAAAAATAAAGAACGGTAGCGTAAACCTCCCCTCCCTCACGGGTAGGTGCCTGCGAAATATTGCGCTTATTTTTGCAGCATGGTTCATTATTAAAAACCGCACTTTTTATCATTGAATAAACAACCATTCGCCGGGGTTTTTTTTTCGCTGGATTGGGGTGATTGGGGCGAAGTTTGTCGCGCAAATAAAAAGGATGCTGTTGTGCCGTGCCGTCGTACCGTGCTGTCGATATGCTTCGCACTGCCGGTGACTGCGAGTGCATTTCCTTTCTTTGTTTATATTTTCCTACCTTTTATGCACTTCGTTAGCAAGTGCTGCATTTTGTGTTATTAAACACAGCTTTTTATTAGTTGATTGATTTTTTGTTGTACGCGCACGCTTTCCCGGATGGTTCTCGTTCTCGGAAATGTTGAAGTGTTTGGCCCTCTTTATTTGAAGCTTTTTTTTCACTGTAAATGAAAATACGTAATATTAATTTAAGCTGACTTCAGCGCACTCCAAAACCACATGAAAGACAGGGTTGCGATTTTAATCAACAGCGATTTTTTTTAAGTTGATTTTTGATTATAGCGATTCGTAGTATCGCGATACCGACCACTCCATCCTATCAGATTTTTGTTTTAAAATTTTTTTGTTCACATAAAAGTCTTAACAGAAAGAAAATAATTTCCAAATTCGTCCATGATGAATTTTAGTTTGGCTCTATAACCTCAGAAGGTCTTTTACTGATGAGGGCGGGCTGGTAATAGCGGCGACAATGGCGTCAATCCTCCCACCGACAAGGTCCTGGTTGAAATCCCATCCCAACCCACCATAGTGTGGATTGATTATCCTGATATTAAAGGTATCAATGGGGGTATCATCCTCGGTTCTGCCGTATGAAGATCGACTGGACCGCTCAATTCTTCTTCGTTGGCACTTCATCCTCGCGAGGTCTAGCCTGCTATTTCTGGCTTTCTGTAAATTGATTTTTGTCCCGTAGCAAAGTAGTCGGTCCTGCGTACGGGGAGGCGGTCTGGATGGAATTTGAACCCGAGCCCTGTCCTGTAAAAACCGGCGCCGCTGTCATGTTGGCCACCGGAACGCCCAATACTAGAATTTAATACTGACCCGACGATACTGTGGTGTATCCTACTTCATCGCCAACCAAACAGTCAGCAGCGCGGGGTGAAAAAACTTTATCATCGACTTCATTGATCAATAATTTAAATAAAGTAGCTTTTTTGGACAAATAATGTACCAACATCACTCGCTGGTCTTTGATGCATTTTGGCTTCATTTATCTGTTTTTGTTTGCATTTCCCGGGAAAAATGGAAATGTATTTTCCAGAATTAAAAACTCTCCCACATGAACTCAAAAGCACCCGAATGTCCTTTGATGGCTCGCCGGAAGAAAAAAAAATTGTCCTTTTATGAGGAAAAACATATATAAAAGAACGAAAATAAAACCCGACAATAATGATAATGATGATGCAAATTGGTGCATATTTGCATGTTGTGAGTCTTTTTTTTTTGTATTTCATCAACCAAAAATTCGCAAAAGAAGGATGTATTGACACACACATCATCAATCAATTTTTAAACAAATTTCTGTTTTCCCGGCGAAAATGGACCCAATCGTTTGCGCACTGCCGCCACCGGCACCGGTCATTAATTTTATTTATCTCGAACCCCGAATGGGTATGTCATCGGTTTGAGCGTACTGCTGAGTTGGTTGGGAAGCAAACAAAAAATAGTCAATCGACCCGGCAGGAAAAGCGTCCAGTTGGTTGGAAAATTTGTCTGCATCACATGAAAAAAATATTGACAAACTGAAAGGGGGAGCAGTAAATTGAAAACAAAATAAATAATCAATTGTTGCATGTCGTTTCAAGTTACACTCGGTGGGCCAGCAGTGCTGGAGCATGCTTATTGTGAAGTGAATGAAAGTGTTGTGTTTTAAATTTGCTTTTTAATGATGTATTAATTTGCATTGAGTACATGCGCTTAAAATAATTTGGTGTGTATACTTTTGAATTTAATTTAATATCTAATTTCATCATCCGTGATCGTATAAACACGGGTTGTGTACTAGAAAGCGAAATATTATGCCTTTCCAACACCAACAACCTTGAGGCCGTTCCTGGTTCACCACACGATTGGAGTAAAAGTATCCGGGAACCTCCCCACAGTGCTGCCACGCTCTTACGCTCAGAATAGTTTCGCAAGAACCAACGTGCGTCTATCGCACGACGGCACGGGCATGGTTGGTACACGAACGTTATAAACCCTTCCATTTTCATAAATCAACATTCCAGCGCGGCACTACGACGAGGCACTACGATTAATGAGCAAACGGGCGCACAGTGGTTTGCCAGTGGCAGTTGTTAACCTTACATTTAATTTCCCACCCCACGCCCCAGACGTGCAGGACACAGAACTAAGCCCCTTTCTTTTCTACGCTGATTACAGGTTCCGCCTTGATGAACATTGTCGGTGTGTACAAAGAGATCCAGGACCAGCACATGAATATCGTAAGTTTTGCGACCGTTTGCAGTAGGCACTCGGAGATTAGAAGTTGCGCTTCGTACGTTAACACCTGGCTTGTTTTGTTTTCTCGGTCCAAATTGCTGCAAACCGTTCGATTGTAGCTGAAAGCATTCTACGTCGATCTGCTAGTGCCGCTGGAAACGAATCTCGAGAAGGACACCAAGGTGGTACAGTTCGAGCAGAAGAAGTTTCTCCAGCAGCACAAGATGCGCTCGGACAGCTACAGCAAGGCGGCCGCCACGATGAAGAAGTACCGCAAGAAGAACTCGAAAAACACACCCAAGGAGGCGGAGAAGGAAATCAAGAGCATTCAGGCGTTCGAGGAGGAAAAGCACAAGCTGGACCAGTTCTGCGAACAGAGCCTGAAGAACGCAATGACACAGGAACGGCGCCGGTACGGGTTCGTGCTGGAGCGCCAGTGTTCGCTCGCGAAACACTGGATGGCGTACCATCACTCCGGGCACATGATCATCGAGAAGTCACTGGACAACTGGAACGATGTGGCGGCGACACGCGAATTTCTGCCCCCGAACGTGGAGAACATGTTCTCGGCCAAGCAGGCGCTGCGGGACGTGGAAGATGAGGATGACGATGATCGGGAATCGATTGCATCGCAGCTGCGCAAGACACGTTCGATCGATGCGTCCTGTCTCGATATGCGTTCGCTGGCGGACGTCGCCAACAGTACGCTGCAGATGCCGCGGGCCAAGTCCGAGTTTAATCTGAACAACAATACTGGCACACTGCTGGGTGGTCACCATCACCACCATCACCATCACGGGATGATGATGATGGGAGGTGGAGGTGGTGGAGGGGGCGGCGCTGGTAGTATGGTCGGTGGTGGTAGTAACGGCAAACCGGACATTTCACACTGGGAGCGGCCCACGGTGAAGGCTCTGTATGCGTACCTGTCGTCGGGCGAGAACCAGCTAAGCTTTCTCGAGGGCGATCGCATTGCGCTGGTGGGCGATCGGGCCAAGGGTTGGCAGTTTGGGGAGAACCTGCGCACGCAAAAGTTTGGCTGGTTCCCGATAGCCTACACCGAGACCGAGCGTGATGATAAGGAGAGGTAAGAGCAGGGGAAGGTTGCGATCGTAGGGAGTCAAGTGATATCATGTGCACTTGTTTTTCGTTTTTAGCATCAGTGAGTGGGTAAAGGCTCCACCGAGCGATATTGAGCTCGATCATACGCCGGACACTTCGCTCGAGAGTACCCTGGTCGATGACAGTCTGACGAAGATGTCCGGATCGTACCACGGAGGTGAGGATGCGTCTCCAACGCGCATGTTCGGCGACACGATCCAGTACCGGCAGTCGAAGCAGTTCCGACGTCTGTCGCGCGGTGAGAAGCCACCGAAGCCAGGACCACCGCCACAGTTGCCAGCTCCGGTGCCGACACCGGTTGTGCCGAACAGTTACAGCGGTGGCAAGCAGCAGCGTCACGATGGAGCATCCGGTTCGGGTGGGTCCGGTGGAATCCCACAGTCCAACAGTTTCTCGTCGGCTGGTGCACCTCCGATGGCTTCGGATAAACGCAAATCCGGTTCGGCTACGATGAACTTCAGCAAGCCGGTAAGAATGTTTTATCTGAGGTCATAACTAGATGGAAGTTCGCCTGCTAATGCTTCTGTATTCTATGTATTCCTTGTGCAGCCGACAAGCAGCAATCCGAAGCAGAAACGACAGAGCAACGGAATGGCCAGTGCCTCGCTGCATAGCAGCAATGACAGTGGGTTCTCCAACGAACCACAACCGCAGCCGGAAGCTGATCTGTACTCTGATGAGGAACCAGTGAATCGTGTGCCGATAAGGTAGGTTAAGACTACTATTTCATGGGTCGTTTTATTGATTCGGTGAAGGCTTATAAGGTGATCGCTACTATTTATATTTGCAATACTATCCCGCTTTCCTGGTGCTTGAATGCGTTGGTTTTTTTTTTTTTGGAAGAGTGCATTGGTACAAAATACAATCCTAGAGGTAATCCTAACATTTTCTTATGCTGCAACTCGATATTCTACTAACGAAGCAGTGAAATGGGCTAACAGCGGTGGTGAAGGAATTCTCGCGTTCAGAATCCACTTGCTCACTCGAAACTATGCTCCGCAGATCGGCCCGCTCGGAGAAGAACTTGCTGAACGATCAGTCAACCCTTACCCGGACGGGTGGTCGTGACAGCAGCGTCCCTTCGCCACGCTACCACGATGAGGACGATATCTACGGTACGATTGTGCCACCTCGACCACGCCACCAGAGCCAGATGATGATGCGTCAGGCTAACAGCTACGGTAACATTGCCGAAAGCAACTCGGGAACGCTGGAGTACGGATATCGCTCGCGCAACCGTATGCCGTCGGAAAACCACCCGAACCAGAGCGATTCGCAGAAGATTAAGCGTACCAAATCGTTCTGGAAGTTCTCCAAATCAGAGGATCACATCCTGGAGGGGATGGCCATGTGGAAGCACAACGACATCATACCGACTGGGCGTGAAAAGCGCGAGATGGAGAAGAAAGAAGCCACACTGAAACGGAACATGCGCAAGAAGGAACAGATCGAGAAGCAGAAACAGAAAGAAATGATTGCGGCCAAGGCGGAAGAGGAACAGCAGCAGCAGCAGCAACAACAACAACAGCAGCAGCAGCAACGCCGTAAGGATAACTCCCGAGGTAACGCTAACGGTATGATGGATAACGAAAGTAACACAAGCACACTGGTGCGAGGTAACAACCGAGAGTCGCGCGACCGTGATCGAGACCTGCGTGAACCGGCCCGGGAACGTCCGCACAGTATCGCCATGATGCCGGAGCAGGAAAAGTTCCCGATCACCAAATCGGACATCGATAAGCGCATCTCGAAGATAGACCAGGAGTTCCATCAGCAGCAGAAGAAGGCAAGCCGTGCTGGGCAGGAAGAGGAACGTGGTGGACGTTCGGGACGAGATCGAGGCGATGGTGATCGTAAGCAGTCGAAGGGAGGTGGTAAGAACGATACCAACAATAACAATCGCCATAGTTACGCTGGGGAACATCTGCACCGTCAGCATCAGGAGCAGGAATTGTACGGTGAGACGCCGATGATGGGTGGTAAGCAGGGCAAGCAGGACAAGTACCGGACGACGGAGCGCGAGACGAACAAGAACCGGAACAATGATGCGCTGAACAAGTACTACCAGGATCAGACGTTTGATGATTTCTCCATTATCCCGGCTGATTCGATTATGATGCAGGACACTAGCTTCTACGATGACGACGGTATGATGGATGATATGATGCTGATGAAGACGGTTCGTCGTAAGGAGATCCTGAAGCAGTACTACTCCAGCGGTACCGATACGGAGCGCAACTCGTCCAGCTCCGACCCGTACGATTGCATCGTTGTGGATGATCATCTGGTGGCAAAGTCTGGCCGGGATCGGAAGGGTAACGGAGGTGATGGTTCCATGATGCGCATGATGCCCGACCGACGTGGAGATAAAAAGGATCGCGGTATGGCCGAGGACAAGATGGCGTTCTCTACGTTCCGAGGTGGCGTTTCGGGAGGTAATGGAGGTCGGGGTAATCAGATGGACGATGATGACGATGACACGATGATGGCTTCGATGACGCTGGAAGATGAGTTGATGGAGGAAGAGCAACAACAGCATCAGCATCATCAGCAGCAACAACAGCAACAGTCCCGTCAGCAGCAGACCCGCGATCGCCGATCGAAGAGCTCCAAGGGTAACTTGGCCGAGTCGAAGTACGAATCGGAACAGGAATCCCGCATCAGTGCTAAGATGCAAAACAATGGTCAGTCGCAACAGCAGCAGCAGCAGCAGCAGAAGCGCAAGTCCACCAAATCGATCGCCTCGGACGGTAAGGCGTACGGGCCATGGTATGACCTGTGGGGTGCGGATAGCTCAGTACACAACCAGAAGCTATAAGCCGCACCTCACCTCGATCGTTTGTTTCCCCCCCCCCCATCCGTATGGTGAATCGATCTTTAACGATGGTGTAAAGATCGCATTTCAGCCGAAAAGAGCACATTTAAAGCACACAGAGCAATCAACAAAATAGCACCTTCAACTCATTTACCAAATCATCTTTAGCAAGAAACGCTCATGAAACCGTTCTAGTACATACCAATTGCAACAGACAAACAAAGACAACTGACGCACAGGACACACCCACAGCTACTCAAAATCTTTTTGCACGCGACACGTGCACCATTTCGGCCTGGAACGAATGACCACCACCGAGTCGAGGCAACCGTACGCGTCGTCGGGTGGATCGATTTTGGTGGACAGAGAGACGGGACAGAACATGATTGAAAGACATGATTACCACCATGCAACCATTCCCAAATGCATGCAGGCGAGCTGCAATAGCAGTTGCGATGCAAACACATATTTTAGTCTTAACCTTAGGTCGATATTTAAATCGCGTCGCGTTTTACCTCAGCAGACGCGCGACGGCGAAGTCTGGTAGATATGTGTTTAAGGTTACGATAGGTGTAAGAGAGCGGAACCGCCGGATCGCGTATCCGGTGGCATCCGCCTACTCCCCCAGATGAGATAGGTTTCAGTGCGAAAAACTAGTGTAAGATGACTTCATAACCCTGTTAATGTTGCCTTTGGCCTTAGATCGTTTCTTGTTTTACACGTTTCTCTTTTTGTTTGCATGTATTATCAAATTTTATTAGTGGTTGCGGGATGTACTCCAATGTTATTGCTGTATTCGTTTTTGTTTTTAATAGTGATCCGTATTATTGTTTAGACTTGCATGCTCTACTTCCAGCCCAAACATAGTCAGTATTGAATTGTTTCGCCCCTACCCCGTATTACCCCTGTTCAGTTCTTTCAATGCGAATGCAAACATCCCCTCCCGAAAGGGGGAAATAAGGATTTCTGCTCAAATTATCGAATGTTACAAATGAGGAACCAAGCGAAATATGCTAGAATAAGTTTTGTATTTTTACCGCAAACGACGAAGTTAATGTGCCAATAGTGAGTGAAGCGCTGAGAGAATGGAAGCAGGATACAGGATGTATCAGGATGGAAAGAAATTGAGACATTCGTCCATTAGTGTAAGAGTGTAGCGTAGCACGATAGTCAACTATTTCGTAACCCTATGGACCATGTAATTTAAAACTAGTAGCAGATATGCTGCAACTTGTCCAATGAAACGAACGGCCTGGGACGTCGAGATGCATACAATAACGCACCGCGAGAACCGTACGGTGTCCGGACGTGTTTTGAAATGTTTTGTGTTTATGATTGTATTATCTATTACCGACAATAAAGTTATGTTAGTCATACAAAAAAAAGTTGTTTTCATTGAAAAAGTTCTTACAAAAAATGGCAATTGTTAGAGTTAATGCTTTAACACAAATTACGAACGTAAAGCTAGCACGATGCAGCGCCTCAAACGTATGCAATCAATGAATTCAAAATTGTGTGTTACAATTGCATAACTGTAGGCGTACTACATATCGTTCAACGGTCTCAGCTATCGCTTTTGGGTTCGGTTTTCGATACAACGAGCTGGTTTTAGCCGTTTTTAATACATTTTTTTAAACATTATTTTTATATAATCAGCATAAGTCAAGAATAACATTATTTCAAGTAATGTTAATGCAAATTTGAATCCTTAAATAGCCATCATTTTTATATTTTTCTGTATGCAATTTTCATCCATGGCATTGACACACTCGCTGTCTTGAAAATGATTCCAACACCTGGAAAATCAATTTTCAAGCTATGTAAATAGTTCTTTAGAATGCAATAGAACTATCTTATCGGTTGCGCATTACATTGTAACGTTCAAACACGCTGCCAGTGCAAACATTATCCCACCTACTGATAATGCGCTCCTCGAATCCTTACAAAGGACCACGAAAGGACCTGCTAGGCAGGTAAGGTGAAGCGATGGCAACAGCAAGCTGGCTAACAGTAATCTCGAAATTTGTTTAACCAAACCATTTCGGGAGCTCAAACAGTAAACAGCACCGGTATCAATATTGACTTCGGTTCAGCAAATCATACACAAATAAATGTCCTATCAGTCCAACTGCTAAGTAGTGGAACTTTAAATGCAAACATCTCCTTACAACAGCACTGCAAACAATAGTGTGTTTGTGATTCTTTCTTTAGCATAAATAAAGCCTTCACCGACGAATACCCCACCGTATCCATACACAAGCTAACATTTTCATCTTATCTTTCGCCATTTGGCTTCTGTTTGCCTTCGCAATCGTCAACGGATGGTGTGCAGGGCTTCCCAGTTTGCGACGGTCAAACTGCGCACGACCAAGACAAACGACCGCTCGGCACCGATTATAAGATAATTAAAAGCCATCGGAGAGCTACCCTCTCCAGAACCCATCGCCATCATCCGCCCATCGCCCAGCCGGGGAACGTCGGCATCGTCCGGGGTCGTCGGAACGCCAACCGCCCTGTCCGGTCATCTTCCAGCCCCGTCCCCCTGTCACCTGCCCACGGACCATCAACGGCTTCCCGTTGGGTCGGTGGAGCTGCAGCATCAGGATGTGTCCGCCGGTTCATCCGTCCCACCGGCTACGCCTGCCGGACCTGATCCTCTGATCCTTGAAGGTAAGCGGACGGTCGCCAACCAACCCTCACCACTGTTGGCCGTTAGCTCGGGTGCCGATGAAGGGCTGCAGCATTAGATGCATCGATGCACATCGAATCTCGGAAGTCATCCATTGCTACGAACCATTGAGCACCGATTGGTGTCCCGAACCGTTGTCATTGATGTCCTTTTTGGTTGCCTCCGGGGCAGAGAACAAGACAGTTAGGTCCAATTTTTTATTCCTCCGACACTCCCTTTCCACCCTCCATTTCCGTCCAGTCCCGGCAAGTCATTGGCGAGTCCTTCGAAGAATAGCCAACCGACTAGGCAGGAAGAAGAATGTCGGAATTCCCATCGCCCTGACACGAAACCGGGACCGGGAGATAGCGAAACGGACTTGCCTTGCTGAAAACAGTGAAGAATTTAATTGGAATGTTGTACCACTTTCAGTAGTCGGTAGGACCACTTGCAGCAGCAGCAGCAGCAGCAAGACGAACCCCGAACACACTGATATACACTGAGACGGCATCGATGATTGACTTTCGGGGCAATTAAGTGTCGGGGGCAGTATAATTAAATCGAACCGGGCTGCTGCTGCTGCTGCTGCTGCTCGTTCGACCGTTTCGGGAACAATTAATCTGCCCTACTTCGTCCTGTGGTGCCACCTTCAACCACCACCTCATGAGATCAGGCTGAAAAGGAAGAAGCAAAACATCAATGAAACATCGACGCGTAATTATTATTCTTGTCCGGACCGAAAGCGAAGAGAGCGAATAGTTTGAAGCAAACTCGAAACGGAAATCAACGATGGAAACAAAACGGGATCGCGGGTGTACAATGATTGTGGCGACGAAGCACGATTATTATGTCACGCGATGACATTGTTTGATCGGCATATGAAAAAATAATATTTTTAAAGGCACCCACGTTTTTTGTATGTCCCTGTGGGCACTTCTTCCTTACACTGGTTGGTTGTTACGTAGAGGCTGAATTTTTATTCTTTAATCGAAAAAGGGAAGATGGAGAAGGCAGGGTGAAGAATCACAGTTTTACAATGACATTTATGGGCACGTGTTTACATTGTGCCAAGTGGAATCAAATAATCAAACCGATTGAGAACATATGTTAACAAATAAATATAAAATAAATTTAAAAATGCATAATGAGTGTTATTTTTATCAATTTATTTGCTTGATAAAGCCTTGGGCTTTCAACGGTAAGTAAAACAGATGTTTATGTGTAGAATAAGATACATGTTATAGCCAATTAATCTCGTATCAAAAATATACTAACTTGGAACAGCGAATATAATAACTTCATAGTAGAAAGCTCAATGGATGACATTTTGAACGAGAAGCTACGTTCAAGAAGCAATCATCAAAAGTATTAGAAAATTTAAGAATTTTCAGCTCTTACAGCCATTTGGCGACTTCCGACGGAAAGGCAGTAGTATCCAAGATTTCCAGACGACAGTGCACGACCGAGAGCGTGATAGAGGACTTAAGTAGCAGGAGCCTGATATGTAAGTAAGTTTTGAGCCTTAGAAATTATTTACTATGCCATCTTGGATCAATGGTGGATCAAGATATTTGGAGGTCCCAAGCGGAATGGTAGTTGAGGCCCCTCTGATTGTGTTACCGGTGGGAAACAATCGGATTGTTTATGGACGACGAGGCCCCCCTAATCGACGAAGTCCTGGTCGGACGTAGTTCCTTCCGCTCCTTCCGCTCCAAGGTTGACAAACAGTCCTCTGATAAGAGCCTTGTAATAAAAAAATCTATTAGTCGCGATTGAGATCAGAATGCCCTCAAATCTCAGTATCTCTCAAATTATATCTTCTTCTTCTTCTTCTTTTTCTTTGCTTAACACCTGTTAGGTCATGGCAGCATTCTAATGGCTTACTACGTAATACGGATACCACTAATGATACGTAGTTGTATAATAAGACCTCACTACGGAGGGATACCCGGGATGGGATTTGATCCCAGGTGCTGCGGTGTAAAGACCAGTACTGCTGTCGCTTCCCTTTGCCTGCCCATTCTGGGAATATTCCAGGGATGCCCGGTAGTGGAGGCGATATCGGCACCGGTCTTCACATGGCAGGACCGGGGATCTCATTCCATCCTGAGCCAGCAGTTGAGGACTCTCCAAGTACGTAGTTATTTAAGTCTAGTAAGCTATTAGATGGCCGGCAGGATGGCAAGGTCGTTAAGCCAAGAAAAAGAAGTTATCGTAAAGAAAGTTGTTTAGATAGGTTTCTTCCAAAACTTTTTAATCGTGAACATCCAAAGTGACAGCGGCGCCGGCCTTCTCACGGCAGGACCGGGGTCCCTATTCCCATCCAGACTTCCTCCCCGGACGCAGGACTTGTTACTTTGCTACGGGTATCAAGTCACAGAAAGCCAGAAATGGCAGGCCGAGACCTCTCGAGGTTATAGTGCCAAGGAAGAGCCAAATTCTTAAAGGCTGTTCCAAAGGAGTCACTACATTAGGCCAACGAACTCAATTCAGAATTACTGAAATATGTTATAATACTGACAATAAATGGATTTCGATAACCGACGGAAAAGGAAAACTAAAGCTTAGACCTACTTTACGAAGCAGCTAAACTTGCATAGCTACTTAGTGGCCGTCGCACCATAGAATCCCCAGGAGTCATCATAAACAATTTGTACGGTAAAAGCACAAAGTTTTTGTAAATAGAATCGCCAACACACTAGCCATACTCGCCCCAATGATATAATGTAATTAATTCGTCAGGAAGAATTAACTTAGGAAGACATTTTAAACATCTCCTTGAGTGTTCATTGGCTTCAATATCCCTTCCAATCAACCTCCAACATAGAAACAAATCTCTCTGATACATTCTTCCCTCAAGATCGATTTGAACATTTTAATTCCATAACCTACACAATCTTCTTCCGAACATCCGATGACTTGCACAAGGATGCGGAGACGATAAGAAAACAAAAACCATCAAACGGATACTTTTGATTTATACGGATTCTCGCCGTCGGCAGCGAAGGATCAGCGTACCAGTGCCGCTGTCAGTGTCAGTGCTGCTAGCAAGGGTTAAGCCCCCTTCCGTTCACAGCTCCGATGAGCCGATTAGCTCGCATTATAATATAACCCACATCAGAGGTCACACACAAGCATCCCCTCGGGTTCGTTCAGGGGTCGATAATTAGCGTACGAAAACGCGCACCATGAAACTCCCGGGCTTAATAGATCCTTTTGCGTTGGTCACGATCGGTAAGTCACCTCTGTGGATTCTAGTTCGTTTCCTGTGTCTGTCCCTTGTTTTGGTGCCCCGAAGTCGTTGCTGGTCGCCTTCGCTCTTGTGTTCCATTTCTGTCGAGCTTCTTGTTTTGTTTCGTTCTGCACCGTTTGCTGCAGGTTGTTGCACTAAAAACATCCAGCGACTCCTGCAAACCAACGGCGAAGAACTGGTTTTTGTGACGATCGGTCCCCCTTCGCTGTCTCGTTCATTCTTTATTGCGTTGTTTTTCCATGGTTTTCCTTCACCGCCTTCGATCGTCAGCCGTGTGAGTCCTGCTTCAACGTTAATCCCTCCGTGCCTGCCCGTATCAAACACCACCAGCTAGAATAGGCAGAATGGAGGGCAACAAGGAGGTTGTTACTGACGAAGATGATAGGTTATTGAAAAGAGATCCCTCCCTTCCAGTGTTTCAGTGCCGGCCGTCTCGACAGTGGTCCCCGCATGCACCGTGCTGAGTGCACTGATCCCGGGGTCCAACCAACTCCAACCATTTGCTTTCTTCCAACCCCCGAGCTCCAGGTTCACGTCCAGTTACGTTCTAGCGTTGTCTGGCCAGCGTCTGGGACGTCGAGCGTCGTTGTGTTGTGGCTGTCTTTTCTCGCTCTCTCTCTCGCTCTACTCTTTAATATTATTTGTCATCAAATGTAAAAGGCGAGGGCTTCGAGTTGCTCTGGACTCATCGATCGTACCCGGGGGTTGAGATCCTTCCAGCCAGTGGGCCAGTAATTGCCGTCGCTGAGGCACCGGAGGCACCCGTGTAGAAGGCTGCCCTCGGGCTGAACAATTAGGTCGGATCGGAGGCATCGTCGCCCATTGGAATCGGGATGGGTTTTCTTTTTTCTATTCTCGGACGATATGGAAGGAATGATTTGTTTGCGTTTCGATCGGCCCATCTCGCTCCGTTCTCGCAGCCAACGCTGATTTATGCAGCTCTTACTTAGGGCCAATTTTCCGAAACTTCGTCCAGTCCCGGCCAAGGGTTTGATATCTGCTGCGTCTTGCCCATTCGCTTCGTTACGCCCTTCGCCGACGCCCGAGTTCATGTGTGTTGGAGATTGTTTTCGTTGCCTCTCACTTTATTCCACCAGGCTCATATCAGGCTTGCTCCCTTGCTGTGTGTCTTCTCATCTGTGTGTACTTCTATAGCGAGCTACTTTGATAAATCCATTTGTCCAGACCCATTTGTACTGCGTTTCGTTCCTCAGTTTGCTACTCTTCGTCCCGATGGATTCTCCCTTTTTTCTCCTTCCTCTCCTTTTTTTCGGTTAGTTTTAGTCACATTATCATCATAATTGCACAGTAGGTATCGAAGAGAGTTCCCCCGTTGTCAGACCTCGCACAGTATGATTTCCTTTTTCTCTTTCCTGACGTGCACCAAAATCATTATGCAATGTTCCGGGGCCAAAAGTCGGACCTTTACGGAGCTTGTCTAAACGGTTTTGTTTTTGCTTCCATTTCCAACACCAAACTCTGTGATCCTTTTATGGCATAGGAATGGTTTACTTTGCGTTGTGGTTAACTTTTTCAAACATAGAAACATAGAGACTGCTGGTGCAAGCCACCTCTCGCTCTACTGCACCACTGCAACTGCTTATTGTTTTAAGCTTTTTGGGTCATTCTGGTCAGCATCGTATCAATCGGGTACATACACGTGGCGGTGGCAGTAGATAAGACAGGGCAGGAGAAAGTAGTACAAAATAACAACGAAACCACAGAACCATGTCACATGAGGTGATGAATCATGTCGTTCTAGTTTTTTTTTACTGCCGTTTCTAAAACCACAGGAGCTTTTTGCCAAGAAGTGAGAATTG
This sequence comes from Anopheles stephensi, assembly GCF_013141755.1. NCBI lineage: Eukaryota > Metazoa > Arthropoda > Insecta > Diptera > Culicidae > Anopheles > Anopheles stephensi. The sequence continues at coordinate 60,664,899 of NC_050202.1, read as the reverse complement.
GTTTGAGTGAACATGTCTTTTTCTACAACAGGTATTTTGAACTAATTTAATCACGATGATGTTCTAAACGTACTCTTAAACTTCGTGGACCTACCCTAAGACTTTAAAGCTGGACAGACTATACAGTTAGGGATGAAATTAAGTGAAGGAAGCCAGAAATGGAGGCTAAAACGACCTCTTGTAATACCAAAACAGATTAGAATGCTCTGCCACATGAACTCTGTCCAAAGCTGACAAACTCCTCTTAGCCACCTTTGAGAGAAAGATACTCAGTCGCACAGCATATTAGACTCGCAAGGCTCCTGTGGTGACTGTAGACTACTTTTAGCCCGTGGATAGAAGAGATTTGGTAGTCCCAAATTGAGAGACAGTGGTGGCGTCTATGCCTCCATCGGAAAGACCAGGATGTTGGATTAACCGGCTGAGCGCTATCGAGGATAAGCTGCTGTCCAAGATCGCGATCTGTACGATTTATACCTCCATTAGTCCATCCATGCACAGAACTGTAGAGCCTGAAAATATGAGTAGTTGTCTCGGAACAGAACAAGAGATCAACATCAATTCGGAAAGAAGAGGTGAGCTTATAGTTTTGTTCCTATCAATATCTTCTTCCTTTCCCTTGGCCTAACGTCGTCTTAGGTCATGACTGCCATTGCTGGTTTACTAGAATAATTATATTAGGTAGTTGGCTAGTTATTTGGACTCCGGTCATTTGGACTCCGGTCATTTGGACTCCGGTATGAAGACCGGCGCCATTGTCGCCTCTTCCACCAGGCCGCCCCAATCTATCAATCTGTATATAAAAATATCGGTTATCACATAAACACACACAATCGCTTGCAAAAGCAATTTACTTGCCCAATGACTCAAACGCCATCAGTGACTCAAGATTCGCGTAGTACAGAAATCACCGTATCGCGAGTCCGTCTACTTCCACAGCCCAACAAGGGGCGATGTGAGGCAGGTCTAAAGTACTTTCGCGCTACGCTGGCTGTCACATGCTCTAACACCTCAACCAGCCCCGGTCGAAATAGTTCCCTCGGCCAAAATCCTGATAATCTAGGTCATTTAAAATTACTCACAAACGTTGAACTGCGCAAATTGGCGCAACAACCCGGTACGATTGGCGAATCATCCACGAGTACTGATAAGGAACGGAACGGAACGGAACTCCCGCCTGATCAGTGATCCATTGGCGTGGGAAACTTAAACACGTCGTCTAAAACAGTCACTGTTTACAAAAGGAGAGTCTTTATTCTTGGTTGCAAGCAACCTGGGCTTAAGCTTAACGCAAGCAAAGTTCATCGGACTCGATTGCGCTGAAGGATAAATTCGCGTGCGTACCGGAAGCAATCGGGATGTACTTCTGCTCACGCGAACCCCTTAATTACTACGCAGCTATTTATCGCTACCAGAGTGGCGAGCATGAGGCATCGTTCCTCGCGCAATCGCCAACCGCCACAAACACCCTTCCGAAGGAGCTGATGGAACCGATGGATTCCTAACGTTGATAAGCGCGTCTAATGGCACGTTTGTTTGGGTCGCTGCTAACCGCAACCGGGCACAATTTGCAGGGCTGAATCGAAACACCCTCAAGTGTAGCTATACGGGTGTTTGTTTGCGAATACAACGATTTGTTTGCATTTGAACGATCGCTTCATGAAGGCACAACATGGCTGGGATGCTACTATAAATAGGAATCGATTAAACTTAAATGAAGCGTTACGATACTGACGAACACTGCCAAATCTAATAACCATCTACACATCGTTATCAGGTTGACCTTAAACCCGGCCGACGACAACACGGTGGCACACATCTCGACTCGCCTTTCCCAATCCCGGTTGGATTTCCCTCGTAAACCGCAGTTCGTTACAAGCGCGACAGACTGACCTCGAAATTATGGCGATCGTCGTGGAACAACTGCTTTGTAGCAAGTAGCTCCCCAGGAAGATCAGGCATCAGTTTTTCCTGATGCTTATCAGATCGTCAGCTGAGATAGAGAAGTCGTTCCACTCTGTTCGGCCTCCCGGGATCTAGGCCGGTTGTGGTTTTGGGAGACTTTATGGGTAATTACGCATTAAAGGGTTGGGTTTATTGCTTCGAAAAATGTTCTAAATTGACACATTGGGTTATCACAGTTTGAGTTCTCTGTCAGAAGCCAAAAAAAAAAATCCTGGTTCACAAAGGAGTTGTGAACCAACACCTAGATTAAGACATGAGAATAAGGGACCGATCTTCCGTTGTGAGGAAGAAGCCATTAAGTCATTAAGCCTAGTATATTGCGACGCAAATGGGCTGAGCTTATCTTGGCCAGACTTGGAAGATGTGTAATCGATTGTTCTACAAGTAGAATTGCAGTCATGTGACAGGGCACCTGACTAACATCCAGGCTACTTGCATGATGCAATCTCTCAATAGTGACCTCATGTTTTTTAAGGCCATTCAAGAGCGGAATTGATAAAAAGATATTTATTTCCTTGAGATAACACTTTCATCAGTGGTAAGGTATAGGTGATAACGGCAGCGGCATTATCTCGCAGTCACATGACCATTCGATTGGCATGAACCCATTACATCTTTTCTCCAGCTTTAGAGATAAGTTCTCATATGCCTTTCGTTCGTGTGCAGATTTCGTTGGGAATCGTTCAATCAACCAGTTCTGCACGCACTATGTTGCCGATTTTGCCAGTAAGCGGAACTTACCATGGGAATTCATCAAACCCTTGGGAGAACTGCAACGCCCATTGCTAACCCCTGGTGCCGGTTGTAATCCGATCCGTAAGGTTCAGCAACCGCTCGCTACATTAATCGTTACGTGCATACAACCAAGTGGTAGGCCACCTGCAGACCGTGGATATGTTGTCATAAAATTAGCCGTACACCGACGACAAAGAAATGGGGGGGGCTGGTACGTTCCGATTCAAAGGGTTGGTTTCGTTCAAGCGTCAGTTCCAGTGGACCAACTCGATCAATCCCCGCACTCGATGTGCACAATTCATCACCCGTAAACGATTAACCTAATTTTTCGGTTTCTCGGTGTTTTTGGGAAAATTTATGTATCCTGCAAATCTGTTGGGTTTAAGGAAATTTTTTATATATTTTCATCATCCAGCTAAAATCAAACAAAGAATTTTTAATGCCACAAATAGCATTTTTTGTTATTTTAATATTTGTTTAAATGTTTGATAGTGTTTTTCGTCCTAGATTTGAATTTTAATAACACATTTGCAAAACAGGTTTAAAATTTGTCCCCCAATTAGTTTTTAGTCAACTCCTCCCAGCACCGGTCACATCGGCTAATATTGAAATCGAACCGGGCCGGCCAAGTGCTACCGTACCACGCGTACCACGTACCATGGCCGAATTGCTGCGATGCGATTTGTTTAATGTTGTCGGCACCTCCCAAGAAGCCGTAGCCAAGCTCTCCCGCCTTGGTGGTTCAGATTTTCGGCTGAATTATTGCTTCCTACTGTCGGGAGCCGAAAACTCCGTACGAAAGAAAAAAAAAAACACCGACCAACCTCAAGCGAAATGTAATGTTGCCCGCTGTCGACGAGAATCATTCAACCAGCATCATCATAACGATAGCTCATGGGGGCAACGATTCTCCCCACCCTCGAGTGGGATGGGCTGGTGGGTGTCGTTGAAAGTGATCTCCTTCTCGGTAGCAGCAGGCCCAAGACCGCTTATTCGCTCAAAGCATATGTACCCGTGCAGCCGAAGGAAACGATCGCGAATCCGATCCTTCAACATGGCGCTAATACGTCACTTGCGTTGCGGTTGCGCTGCGTTGTTTGGTTGATTTTTTTTTTATTCCAAGCAAGTTGAAGCAGGCATGATGCAGCCGGGTCACTCCATCATCATCATCGGGGCAGAGATTCTGGCGGCCGAACGACACATATGGTTACCATTTGACGGGCCTGTCATTTAAATTATCATAAATCGGATCGAATTTCCTTCCCACTGGAGGAAAACGGATGGCCGGGTCGGAAGGGTTTTTTGAAAACTCGGACGAAACAAACCATGCAATGTGAGTTTTTTTGTTGTTCTGTTAGCTGCTTATGCATACTCGACCAGATCTACCCGGCCAAGCGCTACCAATTTCCATTTGCAACGCCAGCAAGCAAAAAAAAAGGTAACAAACATTTGGTGTTTTGGGTCATCCTTCCCGGGCTTTGATGGTCTGTGCAGTTTTCAAGAAGGGCCCTTCAGTTTTGCAAATAAAGCCAATCGATGATCCGGTGATCGGTGAACGGAAGTAGCATAAAGCGGAAAGCGTCAGATAGAGAAAAAAAAAATGGATAGAAAACAAGGTAGAAGAATCTGTAAGGGTAAGGCAGCTAAGGATGAGAATGGGGCAAACGAAGAAAAACAGCGAAACAACACAACAAATAAAACCCAAATTACTTTGCCGTCCTGCGGACTGGAAGGATCGTTCGATGGTGCGTAGTCTTGCAAGCGCGAAGAGGAGAGAAACGAGAGAAGAGAAAAAAAGTGCCAAAAAAAGGAACGAATAACCCATTGCAGTCGCAAATCGTACACACGTTTTGCAGAAGAACGAACGGAAACGAGGAAATAAGAATTAATACCAACCAAAAAAAAACGAACATAATGATGAGCTAAGAAACGGGGAAAAAGCACAAGAAGAAAAGCGAAGAAGAACTTGCACAAAATAAAGAAAGAGAGAGAGGGGAAAAACAGCAAAAACAAACCAACGAAAACATAAAATAAAAAAAAGGATCGCGAATGGTGAAGAAGGAAAAGATGAGACAAGAAGAAAAGATAGAACAGAAACACATAAAAATCATCACACAATCAACACACACACACGCTACCAACATGTTAAAGGGAATCGTTTTTTTTGGGTCGAAATTCGTTTGGCTTGATGCACTGCTTCACCCTGGATTCGCAGTGCCAAGTGCATCCAGAGTCGAACGCAAACTTCGGTCCACAGACAAACACACACACGCAAGAACAGAACATCCGGACAATGAGGCTCTTTCTTTTTGGCTTTGAGCCGTTTGGAGCCCCCAAAAACCACCGACGAACGACAAGAGAAAGGACACGCTGGAGAAGGGTCCAGCTCTTCTTCGGGGGAGTAGCGAGAGTAGCGACCGGGGGCCTGGGATAGCCAGGTTGGGCTTGGTGCTCAATATCGTTCCCTTCGACGATCCCTTGTAACACCCTTCACAGCGCACCCATACCACGATCGAGAGACGGTTTTTATTTTATTCTCGACCGAGCCAAAACGATCGAAATCATCGAACTCGATGGTTTTTGGGCTATCTCTCTGTCTCTGTCTATCTCTCTTTCTCACCTCTTAAACGTTTCGAGGGCAATTTTGGACCTTCCTTGCGAGAGGGCTCGGACATCTCACCGGGAAGAAGATGGACCCAGGGCAGGCACCACCAACTTGCCTTTCCCCTGTTCCTTCTTCTTTATTCATTTATCTTCGTCTCGTCTCTTTGGTAGATGCTTCTTCTAGTTTGCTGCCTTCTTTTGATTCTTCTTCTGCAGTCTTCTTGAGCTGCCCCGTACACAACCCGGGATCAATGCGTACTTCCACCACGGAAGAGAGACCGCTGCACGTGTGTGTTTTTGCTGCTTCTTGATGTGGCCCATCATGATGATGCATTCAGTCACATGATGCTGCTGTTGCTTGCCCAGTTTGCAGAGTTATAGGACGGTGTACCGATCACGCATACATCCCCTTTTGGTGCATTTTGGGGTGAAATGAACGTCGTCGTCGTCGTCGAAAAAAGACAGATCAAGAGGAAGAGAAACCTCAAACACCCCGTTTGGCGTGTTAAGGAAGCCAACAGCACTCCAACGGCAGGGAAATCTGAATCTGTCTTTTCTCGAAACGATTCCACCCAACGCATCTGTCCCTCTACCTTGTTCTGTGTCTCGTGGGTTCCTCGGGTGTTTATTTTTATCCCAAAAAACGCACTTTCGCACAAATGCGCGTACGCTCTGTGTGTCTTCGGATTGTAAATATTATGATTCGCATCTCTGGAGTCGATCATCTTTCGGCGTGACCTGACCTGGAAGAGATTGTGGGCACAACAACACGGGGGTTGCGTAGCGTATAAATATCTCCACCAACAAAATCCCCTCCTTTTGGCAGCCGGGTTGTTCCTTGTTTTCTGCGCTTGTTGTTGTTAGAAAGCGGGAAGAACATGCTGTACCGCCAGTAAGAGGGAGGAACAACTGAACACTGGGAGCACTGGGATTGTCATCGGGAATATTAGAGATGCGGTATACATTGAGGCCCGTTCTAGGTAATTATATTTTTGCACATTTGTACACAGCGCAAGAATGTAAGTCGCACGCCATAGGATTCTTCTTCCGCTGTCGTGTCGTGTCGGGTGTAAGGCAGGCATAAATTATGGAATTTATCTTGCGCCTGTTCTTGTGATGTGATGTAATGGGAATAAATTTAGCACCAAGTGCCCCGGACCCGGACACGACCGCCACCTCCGCTAACTCTTCTGGTGTTTATGTTTTAGAGCAGTTGTGCGGTTTTTTTGGGGGTATGTTTATAGATACATTAAGTGTAATATTTGGTTTGACACTAATTGAAAGGGATGAATTAAGAAATATTACCCAGAGCGCCGAGAACCTCGGTAATTACTCATTACCGGGTTAATACACGGTAGAATCTTTAATAGTTTATCCTTCCTTTTTCACTTCTCATTAAAAGAATTCTTGTAAACGGTATCTTGGCAAACGATCATATTGCTACTGATATCGAATGCCTCCACGAGCATAGGGAAGAGCATTCTCGTCTAACAACAAACCCGGGAGCGATCGGCTTTACGATCGCGACTATAGAAATATTATTTTTCAAATCGTTAATATGTGGCTAATAGGATTATGTTTCCTGCTCATAAAATGATGCTTTGTGTTTATGGGGTTTTTTTTTCTTCAGCTGGATTCTCCGGTCTGTCATTCGAGCTACTTATTCTGAACCGACCTGCACCAACCAACGCACTGTCCATTAACGTTTTATTGGACGGTGGGATCTAGGTGGTATCTAAACATACCCAGCGAGGTCCACCGCTTATCGGGCAGGATCATCTAGTGCGTTAAACGATTCGACTGTGCTGCTGACCTCTGAACCTCTGTGCGACATGAGACATGCTTTAGGGTTAGGGTTTTTTTAGGAAGCCCCATCGGATGGTTCCCTTAGGCCACAGGCTGCGCCCGACCCACACACCCAACCATGGGGGAATCGTATCGTATTTTAAAGGTTCTTATCTTCCACCGTACGTAAACATTGGCCGTGGCCAGAGACAAGCCTCCGTACCGATCCTGACTAAGGCTCGCGTAATCGTGTAACGACAGGAACGGACCGGATTGCATCATGCTTCTCAAACCGGGGGTTGTGTTTATGCTGCTTCCGAAAGGTTAGTAACGCACACATACACTCCATTTCGCGATATGGTAACGAAGGCTCCACACAGGTTGGAGAGAACGACAATCTCACCGTAGTGAGATGAAACGGCTCACACCCAGTGGGAGTGAGAAGATCGCAAGCGCACACACTCTCGCATCGTTTCACCCCGTAGGTGCGCGCGTACGTCATCGTTTCTTTGTTATCCGTCATCGCGACCGATCGCGGGTTGTGCCGATGCGTTATAATCTCACACATAAACACTCGCGCAATACATACAGCGAAGCGTAGGGGTGCGCTTTATACCGAGCGATACCGCGATCGGAAATCAGATTACCCCGTACGCGATCGCGCGATGGTGTGCGAGTGTGTGTGCAGTAGAAAACACAGCCGATGTATTTACTTTATTAGCGATAAAAAAATTATATCGTTTTTATTTGTTTTATGTAGCCTAGAGGGAAAGATTATGCTTAATTTCTGACTCTAAAAATCATATAAAAAAATCTTTAAAAATGAATTAAGTAGTAAAACCCATCTCCTAACAGGACAGATTTCTCTCATTAGATTTTTCTACAATAAATCGGTAAATTTAATTTAAAAAACATTATATTTTACTTTCCATATTACACAAACGCACAGCAAAAGCTTCACGGGCTGCGCTGTATGCGTTCGAGGATCAGGTTTTTGCTTGGTACAGTGCGCTACCGTGAGCTGAAACGAAACCATAGGCGCGCTGAGAGTGAGTAAGAAAAGCTAGTCGCATCTCACTCCCACCAGCACCCGCTTACGATTTGTTGTTGTGCGTTCTCGCTTGCACACGTTCGATCGTGTTGCGAGTCTTATCTTGCGGCGAGTGTGTACGGTGTGTGTGCAGCAGCAGAACTCCGCTACGAGAAGCGAGCGAAGAACGAGAGGCTTGCCCGCCGTTCTGTCGTACCTTTTTTTTATCTCTCCGTCTCCCACACACCATCATCATCGCCGACCGTCGTACAGGCTCCGTGCGCGCGTATGCTTTTTTGTGTGTTCTCGCTTGCGTGTGAGTGTTTTTTCCTGCTTGCTGTGTGTTGGGAGCGCGCGATCGCCTGTACGAGGCAAGTGAGCAGCGGCGCACTGACTGTATGCAGCGAGCGGAGTAGGAGCGCATTTGTACAGGAGTTGCACAGCGCGTCGGACGCACAACCGGAGAGACAGCGCACCTTACCTGGCTGCTAAAGAGGACTACGACCAACGTCGGCACACTGTCTTCACCAACGCGTTAGACCCGTGTCACAGACGGTCCAGCCCAGCGTGCAGTGTGAGTGTTGCGTAGCCTGATAGAGAGCCTAACCGTGGTGTGGCCGATCTTCGAAACGTCTTCCAGGCAGAAGAAGTGCGAAGAAACGAGTATCAATCGAAGAACGATCGAATATCGAACGAAAATCAACAAAAGCTTGTATGTCGTGCGCGTGTTCGAAATTTAGTGTGTTGTGAACGAACCCCGAACTAACCCCACCGGAATCGTATCCCGGTGAACAAAGTGTCGAAAAGTGCAGTGAAGTCTGTGACGAAAATCTGACCCCACCGAAACCTTTCCCCACGTGAAAAGGGTTAATCGTGCATTGCGTAAGGTTGGGGCGTTTGTTTTGTTCGAATGTGCCACGAGCCCTAGTAATAGCCGGTCTGCTATCCCCCCCGAAACAACTAATAAACATCAATTGAGAGGCGCAACAGGCGCAAGTGTTGCAAGTGCAATCAACAATTGACAGCAATTGAAGGCAAAGCCTGGCAGGGCGCATCCAGCGTGGATAAGCAACCGTAGTACCGCGTGCCGTGCCGTGCCGTTATCCGATGAAGATGACCATTTTGTCGATCTTTCTCGAGAGTCCCGATTGATAACAGTGTTTGAAGTGTGTGCGTGAGAGTGAGCGATCAAGTGAAAGAGGGTACTGAACAGCACACCTGTGCCCGGAGGCAAAAAATATTCCTCAAATCTCAGCTACTACTGCCGACCCCCGTCACCAAAGTGTTTCAAGTGTTCACATAACGATTAAGTGAATTAAGAGACGAGAGCGAGATAGAGAGATAAAGTGCCTCGTAGCGTCGAAACCCTTCAACAAGTGACACCCACTCCGAAAGTGCATCTTATTTATCCCGTGTTGGTGTAGTTCGTAATGGCTAAACCGTTTATGCTGCCCGAATCCGGTCCAGGCGGAGGATCCTCTTCGTCCGGTGCGGGTCCACCCAGTAATGCGCCGTCCAACACCAACACGGTCGCTGGCAACACTGCTCCGAGCACTCCCGCTCCGATCGGAACAGGCAGTGCGGCCAGCAACGGTCCATCGGGAGCTTCCGGCCATGTATCGTCGGCTCCCATCTCAGTGACCGGGGCTAACTCGTCCCAGCAGTATCATCTGCAGCAGCTGCACCATCACCATCAGCAACTGCAGCAACACTACCAATCATCGTATCAGGGTTCGCACCCGGCCCTGATGACCGCTCCGGGACCGGGTAGCGTACCGGTGGTAGATCCGCATCTGTTGCTTCCGATGACACCGCCGGCCAGTGGATTTGCGACCGCCATCCAGACACCGCAGATGGCACCGGTAAATGAGCAGCTAGTGCAGGCCCTGTACGAAGCCATCTATCGCTGTTCGTGGGGAGGTAAGTGCCTGGATATTGATTAGAGTTTTTGTGACTCAGCTTATCGTTCGAGTCGAGTCCCAAACGAAAGTGAGCTGCTGAATGCTGTTTGATTTGTGGCGTGACGTGAGCTGTCGGACGTTGTCTGGCGACTCAATGTCGACTGCTGACGTTGGGATTAAGCACTCTGCGGTTAGATTAGCTAGCGATCATCTTTGAAGATTACGATATTTGTAAGATGTCTTATATGTTTGACTGTCGTACAAAGAATATTCAAAATCAGACCTCAAGTCAAGTCAAAGAAACCGCAAGTAAAGATAAGAGACGTGTGCTACTTGTGAGCTCCTGTCTCGATCGTTTGAACAGCCTTAACAAGCACATAAAATTTTGTTCTTAGAGCTGCTTAAAGCGAATAACTGGGTGATTAAATAAGTACAGTTTAAGCTGCATCTGATATGATTTACAACCCCTTTTTTAATTATCAGAAGCTTAATAATTATTTCTTATCAAACCCCTCATCAAATGGAACTCTCCAGTACTCATCAATGCGTAATGCGTGTACACGGAAAATCAATTTCTTCATTACTCAATCCATAATTCCGATTTGAATGCCTGTAATCGATAAGTGATTACAATATCTAATCATTTACATGCGTTACCTGTCTTCCATTACACAATCGAGTATAAACGTTTTATGGCTGGTAATTCCGACCCCGGTACTTCCTTCCCAATTACACAGTACAATGTGGTGCATCCAGCCCCAACGGAAGGCTGACTGAATGCATTTTTCATGCTCCAAGTTCTAATCAAATTAATCATATTTTGCGTTATTCTAAATAACGCAACACAAACACGCAACGGTGGTGGTAGCTTATGCAGATGCCCACCCCATCGTATGTGGGTCGATCGATGACTGATTGGGGTTCTTTCAACGCTTGCAAACGATGGTTTTTGATAAATTAATCTTCAAAAATGAGAGAGCATTTAGGACGATGAGTGATGGTAATTTCGGTGACAGTTTTATGTGTTTCCTGACATTTGTCGTCCACCGTGCCTTGGCTCAATCAGGGGAGGGGAGTGTTTCATTTATTTTAACATAGTGCATCAGGCTGCTACTTTAAGTGATTAGAATCTAATAATGCAGCCGATTTTTTTCCAATCCCCCCGCTCAAGATGCATTTCCAATCAGTCAAGAAATCAGTCCACTGTTAGTAAAAGGGCGCACGAGGGGTTGAGTTTGTTACGAATGCGATACGCAAGCTTCATTCAACACGCTCACTCGGTGGGTGATGAGACGTTGCAAGGGAGGAGACAGGGCTGATAGGGTGTTACAGGCCAGTACACACATCAAGCTCATAATATGCTAATTTATTCGCCTTTGTCCTGCGCGCGCTCACAGGATCTTGGTTTCATCGGTGGCCGGGTGCGATGTTTTACGACCGCTTTAATCGTCGCATTCTAAGCGAAAGCCGGGGAAGCAAAAACGCATCACACAACACCATCCAAACCCGTTACATAAATATTTATATTAGCCTATCAATCTTCTATTAACTAATTGAACACTTGACGGCGTGACGTTACGCGGCACCGTCCGGGCGGGCATCGATGGCGGCGATCCCGTCCAGTAATCAGATTGCTCTGTCCCTCTGCTGGTCAAGTAGCTTTTTTGGGATTTTATAGCCGTTTCTGGCAGTTCAAGTTCTAGTTCGTTCCCCAGGGTAACGTTTTTTTATGATTCTTTTACTGCCCTTCAAGAACACTCGATATGTTCTAGCATTTGGGAGGACACCCCGTTACAGTGTCCATTCCGTTATAATCTCGACCCCCGAAAGGAGTCAAAGCGGGGTTGTCGTTTCTAATGGTGGTCGGATCGGATTACGTCCAGCGAAGCGCAACTCGCTGCCGTCGAGCTGTCTGTGTCGCTAAAATGTAACGCACGCGTCTAACGCTTGCGCGACTGTTCTGACACGCTCAAGGCTAACAACATCGATCAGGTTTTTGCAGAATATATTAACCCGTACATATAACAACCGATGCTTTGCAAAAAAGAATTGAACCTGATGCAAGTTTCTTCCTTCCTTCCGGGCAGTTCCTAGAGCTGCAGCTTTGCATGCCATTTCCTATGCTGTAATCTCCTCACCCCAAGCGAGGCAGTTGTCTGATGGAATTTACCTTTTCGATAATCATACGGGTTAGGCGATGACGTAAAACGGAAGAACGTGAAAAATGCATTTGTCTCTTTGTTTTACAGGTCTAGCTAGTTGCAGTTCCATCGTACATCGCCACTACCACGTGCCCGAGACACGGTGACGCGCCACGTCTTTGTCCACGCGAGCATGTTGCGAAATTGGAAGCGACTGTGACCTGACGATGCTCATTCGCCCTCTTCGGGTGCGTGCGATGCTCACTCAATCTCAAGTGGGTGTCGATTGGCGTTGGCTTTTCGTTTTCATCACGAACCGTGAGCCGGTTTGAAAGTGAAGTGCAATTTGCTTTGATAGCGTAACGGAAGCGTGTGCTCTTCTCCGCTTCCGTTTGGGGGGTTTGTTTACCGAGCGAGTCTTTAAGTGCTGAATTCTAGCTGAATGTCTCGCTTGTTCGCAAGGTCAGCAAAGTGGCCCAACACAACAGCAGGGTTGACTGAATGGTGGACCTTGACCCGTAGAACGGTCGAATATCTGGCGACAATATTCAAGTACAAATTTCACAATATCTCTAGCTCCTAAGGCAGCAACTAACGGTTCCACAAGACTCATGATCTACTCGTCACGTTCTTTATTCTACGCAAAATAAATGACTCAAAGCCTGGCTGGCAATTTCTACCCAACCTCCCCATCGCAGCAAAGAATAAACATGAAAATACATATTCATGCACGGAAGCTGTCGTTCGATAAACAAACCGAAGCGGCGGTAAACACACTGCACACTGCAGAATCAATCACCAATCGAACCGAGTCAGTCGGTCACTGCGGCAAGACAAATTTGCCCGATCTTCCCAGTTCTCGCATCAGGGCACACGCCCCGTCAAGACGCGCGTGCAAACAAATTCGCTACCGTTCTTGGTGAAATATTGCGTGTGGCGAGGACAGGAGCAAATATTTATTTATTCTGCTCTGTTCCATCAATCCGGGATCGATCCATCCATCCGTCAAGGTATGATGTTCGGATGAACAATGTGCAAGAACTGCAATATGAACATTCTGTGGAATGTTCTCTTTTTCCTGGGGAATGTTTTGGTGGCCCCTTGGCTCGATCCCTAGCGACAAGTGTCAAGTGCCGGTCGGTTCAGTTTCTGAAGATTAATGATTCAATCCAGACACACAGCATGACGATGGTGAAAAGAGCCCAGCATGTTGTCTTCAACTCCGTACAAGACGACCATTCTGGTATGAATCTTCTGCGGTATATACTCGTGAGGATAAAGCGTGCAGGAAAAAGAATTGCATCCATCTTAGACGGACCGAAAAAGAGTTCCTGTCCCAGATGAAGTATTGGGATATGCCAAAATGTTACACCAAAACCATCGAAGCGCATCGACCGCATCAACCCTCAACGGGAGAAATAGTGATTGAAGGGATTTTCCCAGAAATCTCTGCTCCCCTGCAAGCCGCATCTCCCGGTGAAATGTGTGCTATTTGTTGTTGTTTTGCATGTTCAACGTATCTACACACGCCCCTCCCTGGTATGGTGTGAAATGTGAGACATTAGTTGAGATTTGTTTTCTCCACCCTCTCCAGGCGAAACCGATGCGGCAAGGGCAAACGGTCTAGCTGTCAATGGCTGGAATGGCTTTCGTGCGTGACGCGAGAAAGAAAAACAAATCAATAGCTAGACGAATGCGGAGAGTTCCCGCGACATTACCACACTGTGGTGAAGAAGGGATCGTTCACGTTGACGGGAAAGTAAAATTTTAATGATTTTCATTCATTACCAAGCCTAGCTCCTCACCAGCAGCCAGCAGAGTGGCGATCCTCGTCAGTGATCCTTCCTCCAAGACATCGACATGGTTGTTTTAATGTTGATGAGTGCAGGAAATGGGCGTTGGAAGACACCGTGATCGTGATCAATTGTTGTTTCTCGCCGTTGACATTGAGCGCGGCGGCTCGTGTAAATTGGATGTTTAGGGGCCTTCGCACACATCAAGCTAATTAGCGCATAAATTATCTAAGAAAGCAACAAATTGATCTGTTTAAAGCGAGCGTGTGCCACACTTTACACCGACGCAACAAATCATTTCCATCCAACCCTTCGGGAAAAATGCAAGAACGACACACACGGATGGAAAATCAATTCGTGCAACGGTCAATTTAAATTAACAGCACCATCCCGATCACTGCTACCGTCGCACGATCGCAGGTTGTAACTGTAAAATAAATTCGTTAATTTCCATCGCATCTCCCGCACAAAAGACATCGCTTGGCATTTGAGGGGGGGGGGGGGGGGGCTAGGACGCGCTAATCGATTTCTCCATCCAACTCCATCGAACGCACATGCGAATGCGTTCCCCAGCCAGAATTTTCAATTTCCCAGTCTCCATTCTCGAAGTCGAAAATTTAATCGCCCCCATCTCTCGTGCTTGCCGAGCTTTCAGAAAAGTTGGTGAGAGTGGTTCTGATCTTTTACCTTTTGCTTGCCAGTCGCTTGGAGGCAAAATTTACACCGTCACTGTCAAAATTTCTTCTACCAAATCAAGAAATCATCGTTTAGCGTACGTCGTCTGCCCCTGTTGGATGCGCTGCGTCACGTTACGCGAAGAAAGGGCCTACGAACGAAAACGAGCGCCAACAAACCCCCCCTTGCTCAGTGGTAGTTTTGGCAGCTTCAGGTTAGAAGTTCACTGGTTCCATTTAAGAGCTGAGCTGGTTGAATCGAAGCAAGAAAAACTCATTTACTCAGTGAGCTGACCGTGGTGGAAAACATGCCTACGTCATGCTATAATTTCCATTTTAAATTATCGAAGTGAGACAGGGACCGAATTCTACTACAGGTTTGTTATTATTTCAATGTTGTACTCTGCAGTTGCATAAAGTGGTTACTGTTGGTGGACGGCTAAACGAGAGCGGCACGTGTCGTGAGTCAGCAACAGCAGCTCATCGGAAGGAGCTTGCTCTGGTGAGGAGGGATAGTCTTCTCACACGTCTCACTGCTCATCACTTTGATCGAGTAAACAACATCCAAGCAACCGGACTAGTTGTTGTTCTTGGACACACATCTTCTGGATGTTACCTTTCTTCATCCCCTTCCGTTGCGGGCCATCTCTCCCACCGAAATGCTCCATCCAGTCACCAGCGATGTGACTCATCTTTTGTCAAGTGACGCGCGTGTTCTCCCTGTCCAGCTCTCGATCTGTTCTCCTCCCCCCGTCGGTGATCTAGCGATCGTTCGATTTTGTTTCCTGCTCTCGTGTCGCTCGATAAAACGCTATTTTTTCCCACCGATCGAAGGGTTACAGGGTTCCAGTACCCTTAAATGCACCTTATTGTATGAGTCGGACCTGCTTACTGCGCCGTTCTGCAGCGGAGAAGAGCTTAACATTTTTTTATTACTCATCGCCTGGGATCGACGTGCATATTTCCACGGGAAGAAAGCGGCAGAAGAAGTTTGAGGGAAGCGAACTGGCATAAATTAAACACTCAAATCGCAAACTGAACCCACGGCAGCGAATTTTTCTTCGCGCAAGTTCACCGCGAGGGCAAGATTTATAGAGTTTCGGATTAAAGCCTCGTTCGCAGCATGAATCATGCAGAGTGGCATGTTGTTTGGTAGCGTCGGCAATCAATACCACCCCTGCCTACCGTTCCTGTTCCCTTGCAAAAGCCCGCTCGACGACGGTGAGCGCATCGAAACGCTAACTACCTTTTCCCACATGCAACAGCGATGCCCAACAAAAGTCACATTTATTGCACCGCAGCTCCGGTGAATTGCATCGGGGTGCATCACGGCTAACCTGGAATGGTTCACCAATGAAGCGTAAAATTAACCTTTCCCAAGGGAAGGATGGATGATGGTTTTGCGAGACGTTCACGCCAGCGAACCAGCGGCACATTCCGAGGGCAGCTTTTGGCAATAAAACTTGGCAATAAAACTTTAAATCCGATTGTCCATGGCAAGTGGTGAAATATTTTCGCTACGATCAAGTTAATTTTATAACCAGAGAAAAAGCTGATGGAAGCTGATTAACGCTTCACGTTCTAATTGCTCGAACGCGTGAAGATCGGTTCCCAGCCACATTCGGACACAACGGCCTCTGAACCGGTTTAACCGAGCGCTTTCCGTCTAACCTTCATGCAACGATGCACTTGCACTTGAAATGCACTGCCAGCGGAGAAATGCTGTACGCTATGGTTTGCACCAATCGACGGAGCATCACCCACGGGGGTTGCAACCAGGTGTCGCTCGACGACGACGACGACGACGACCAAGTCGGCAATGTCAATGCTATTGTGCTTATCTTCTTCGCACACACACACACTGCACCGACCGGACCGCTAATTAAACACACACTCACCAAACGGTGCAGAAGAATGCATTTGGCGGAAATGCAAGACTTCGACGCCCGTGGGTAGAACTCTATTGCTGCCTCACGGTTACGGTTATCTTAATTAATTTCTATGCCGCCCCCCCAGCGCCGTGTGGAGGATGTCTTAATGACCGGCTAACCATAAAGGAGGCATTCTTTTGTCTCCAACCGAGTGTCTGGGAAAGTGGTTTTATGTGTCCAGTTTTGAAGTTGTAGTCCTCGCATTCTAGATGTGAATTGTAAACTAGCTTAAGTCAGTACTTGAGCTTAGAATAGCGTTCAAGAGTTCGAAAAGGAACTTGTCTACGCACAGCGCTAATTAGCTCGCAATAAAGCTCCGGAATCGGAATCGGAACGCTGCCGTTACGCTCGTGCGTATGGAATTGCAGCGAGAACAAACAAAGGATTAATCAGCCATTTGCTAAACCTTTTCCGCCGGTCCCATATTCACCCCTTTTGCGTTTTCCAATTCCCACCGGAGTGACAACTTCCCATGATGTGGCCTAATCTACTGCCGGACCGTTTTTGACGAGTGATTAGTGCGGATTTCCTTCCCGAGTGTGATTAGTCGACGCCAGTCCCGTCTGCTGAGTTACGCTGCGTTAAGCTTTTGATATCTGGCGAGCCGGCAGACGAGGACTTCCGCATTTCCATGGCCGCACGGCAGTTTAATCCTCGGTCGGTAGCGTTCCGTACCGGATAGCAAACGCCACCGGTCGGAATGGCTTTCCCTTAAGCGGCCAAAACATGCCACCGAGCACCATAAACTGAACATAACGTGCCTGGACTGGAGCGCGTGCTGCGGGCCGAACTTGACATTGACAACTCTTTCTATGCTGCGGCCTCCGGTCGGCCACTCACGCGCCATGGTTCCTATCGCCTATCGAGAGAGCAAAACCCATCATCGCACCTTGAAGATCAATCAGTCGGGTGCATCCTTAAATGGCATCACGGGTGCAGTTTTTGTTTCAATCGCTGCAATCCGGTGCAACCGCTTATCGTCGGTGCGATGGTGGTGTAAAAAACTGTTTTAATTAACCAACATGGTGCGACGGCGAACGTTGAACGTACCGAAAAAGGGGTTCGCGTGTACGAACGCTCCCAAGATTTGTACGACCTCAGACGAGTTGACCTGCTGTGAACTGGTGGGGCCGTGTGGGGCAATCCTTCCGTGACAAATTTAGAGGTTCATTAGAGTGTTTGTAGACAGTTAGGTGTACGTGGAAGGGTCAGTGATCTGTTTGAATAAAGCGGTGTATGAATCACAGTCTGCGTGGACATTGCAGGTCATTGTGATGTCAGGGTGTAGTACTGAGATAGCTAAAGCCCTATCATTTACAGCTCTTCTTGAGGACACTTTGAAGTTTCAGCTGTATTCAACTTTAACTTGGACGCACCAAGTTCAGCAAACTTTAAACAGGATCCGCTCACATGGCGGCGGGGACCGTACTTGGGCGGTAAATATGATTCACCCCGCTCTGATGCGACTCGGACGGTGGTTGCATCAATTATTTACTGTTGCAGGCACGTAGCAACAACCACACGGGGTATATGCACCCCAGCACACATCCTCGGCCGTACAACCAAGCAAAAACACATGCACACATCCATCTAAAGGGGGAAACCAATCTTCTAATGCTTCCGGTGCACTGTGGCGTCGCTCTGTCTGATCGTGTTTGTCGTCCGAGGGCAGCCAGCCGGGATTCGCCGATGTCTGCCGAACTGGTGCAAATGATGTGCTGGATGGATGCTGAGAGGCTTGCATTTAGCGACATGTTAATTATCTAATTAATTGCCACCTCAACCGGCGGCTCCACCAGGATGCGATAAGGGGAGGTCCTTCGGGAATTGCATTTTGATGTGAAAATGGACACAGTAAATACCGGCTCCTTGGTAGGTGTAAATCATAACTAATAAGCGTCCGGCCCCGAATCAGGGATATAAACTCTCGCCAACATGCCCACCCGACCGGCCATACCCGTTAATCGATTGTAATGCAGTTTGAGGCGGCGGTGGTGAATTATGACACCGTACGTATCGGCTCGATTAGCAAATGAAGTCCACCCGGCTGGAAACGCATGGCTCAGTCAACAAAGCTGATTCTGGGGACTGAACCAGAATAGCGGAAGCACTTCAGGTGGAACGGGGTGGGGGCCCAGGAAATGACAATTTAAACGGTGCATGATCTATGACCGAACTACGAGCGCGGCTGGGCTGAACTGAGTGTAGGGAATCAAAACCCCCTCACACCAACACCATTGGGTAGGTTCATGTGTGTTTGTCGGTGGTAAAATATGACTCACAACGACTCCATTCGCGGTTTGCCACCAGCAAACCTAGTACTCCTAGCATCACCGTGCTAGAAGTGGAAGTAACACTTGTGCACCGTCGGTTCCGCACCACTGTTTCTTTGTTGCACCGGGTTTTTGTCGGTTTTGGTGAGGAATTTGTTCATGCTGCTGCCGTCGTTTTTTTTGCGTCTCTCCTCCCCCTCGAACCATACGGCTTTATCTTTTATTGACGCTGTACCGCGGTGGAACTATTTTTCCGCACAACTAGGCTCGGAACACCCCCTTGGTTAAGTACGGTCGCTCGGATCGTTTACCGCGTGCAAAGTTAATTGTGAAAATCCACCACAAAGCAATCGATTCCGTCGTTTTTTTTTTAATTCTAAAACACCACCCTTGTTTGATAGCGCGCATACGCAAGGGTCGGTTGGCTAATCGTGGTGGGATACCGGGCAGTGCGAGCAAACACAAAGATTATGATGATGGTGGTTTGAAATGGATGAACGCGCAGTCGTTTGCAGTTTGGTGCGAGCCAGAAGCTCCAAAAACCAAACCTTTATGAGGAAAATGGGGGGGGGGACTTAAACCGCCACTGAATTATGACTGCGGTAGAGCACGCTTGCTGAAGTCCGATATTTGCCAGCTGATTGAACGCACAGCACTGCAGTGAAGTTCTGGCTGGGCGTTGTTCTCGGTTTACTTTATATAGGTGAAAATATGGGAGAGATTTCTGATAACTTGCAGTTCATCACGGTTCTGCACGGGGAAGAATTTAAATTAAACCTCCATTCGTTATTAATAGTTAAATGCAAATACCTTTACCCAATTCGCATCACAGGGCAAAGAACCTATAAACCCGGATCGTACGTTTATTAGCATCCTGCCTGCAACCGTAACATGATGGATGACCATGCGTTACCAATTGGAAGATATTGCTGTAGTTGATTTATATCTCTGGCAATGGGTGCGCAAAAAATAAAAAAAAAACCTGGAACCGATATCGTGGAGACGCGCCCTGCATCTTGGCCGCAGCTCATCTCATTTCCGTCCGATATGCTTCCACTACTTCATCGAGTTCATCGAGCCTCTTCTACCGATGATAAGCCGTAAAGCATCAAACTCCTTAACCACCCCGTTAGGCTGCAATAGAATTCGATGGAATCGATCAATTTCGCATGCTTAATCGTTTGCCTAACTCGTCAGGGTGCGGAATTGTGTGCCTGCTTTGCTGTCTGCAGTCGTGCTAGTAAGAAGTCTCGTGCCAACGATTCACTGCCCACTGCTAATCGGTTTGGTTTGTGTAGCGGGTCAGCGCTACCGGCAAAGTGAAGGAAATGATTGGTTATGGTTATGGAAGCTTACTACGCGGGAGGTACTATAGATCAGGCGAATAGAATTGAGTGTTGCCTGAGCTTTGGTGCAGAATCGGTTGATTTTATCATGGAAAGACTCAACCGAGGAAAGCAACGGGTCTGGCACGAGCCAACGCGATGAAAGATGCTATCTCTTGAGCGAGAAAAGTCTGGAAGTGAGGGAAAATGGTTGGAAAAACTATGCATTCGACGCGTTCGAGCTAACGAGTCGAATTAAACGTGCCTAATGCGAGAAGGTAGACTGCCGACTGATTTATTTGTTGCTTCATTTTTGTTTTGTTCGTTGTATTCCGCGTCGAACCTGTCGAACGTAGGACAAGAGCTGCAAGATTGATTGTGATGTGATGTGCTAGTGCTGCTCACCGATTTTTTTTCGGGGTAGGAAAATGGCTTTTAAACCTACCAAGCGACGAACCTTTCTTGCTGTGGATGCTGCATTTCGCATTAACCGCAACACCAGTAGCTCAATTTATGTTAAAACATGTTTATTCCGTCGTTGGTTTGTGTTTTTTTGTCTTCTTTGGCCACTCTTTTCTCACGCGTGCCCAACGGCCGATGGGAGGCCTGTATGTGTGCTGTTGGTTTTTTTTTTCTTCTGCCCGTTCCATTTCATCGCTTCGAATGGTGCTTTTCGTCTGACGATTTCTCTTGTTCATTGCTTATTTCGCTACGGTTGCCACCCTTGAGGTGGAGGCTCCTCATAGGATCGAATCATCTCGTCGGACGAATTTATTCTTCGGCGTTGTTCTTTCCTGCCAATCTTACAATCGTGTTGCTTTTTGCTCCCCCCCTCCCTATTGCGCAAAACAGTAGCCGCTATCATAACCGGTAAGCTACGCGGTTGTGGAGCCTACCCGAGAATCGGAAGATGGATGGACACGGGTCGTCCCTGCTGGAGCTGCTCTCTGGGGATGCTCTTGTCTACCAGCGAACAGTCACAGACGAAGACGATTATCGTGGATGGATAATCATCGCGCAAAAGCTTCGTAACTCGTTCGAAAAAACCATGGCCGAAGGAACGAATTGGACGGGAATGGATTGATGGATAAAGATCCAGCTGCTGGACAACAAAAGAGCACGCTGTTGAATGCTGTGAAAGAGCACGAGATGCTGCTACCGTTGTGTGCTACCGGTGCTGCTTCCAGCGAGTAGGCATATTCTCCACTGCTGCTACTGCTCACCTTTGCTCCAACTCACCCCAAATGCTCCCGCATAATGATTCATGCTGCGAACATGACGCTCGTTGGCAGGCAGGTCCCGGTGAAGCCTTACCCGAACGAAACGTCATTAGTGTGGAAGCGAGCATGAAATTGAATTCTGCGAACTATGCGTCCGTGTTTCGAGGGGGGCTTTTTTTCGTTGGGTTTCGTTCTACTTCTTATGATTCGAAAAACCATATCGACAGCTCAAAGATGAGTCCTGGAAGACTAAATGCAGTAGGCCTGCAGAGAGTGAGGAGGGTGGTTTGGAAGAAGGGAAAATCAAACCATATCTGCTTTCATCACGCACATCACCGAGGGCTTCAATCTGGGGAAAGATGAATCCAATAATAACCTCGACCAGATGGTACGGACATTCTAACGATTGTAAGGGATGCAAAATTTGGAACACCGGCAGCCTTTCTTCGATAATCGCACGGTGAAGCTACGAGTTATCGACCCGATGGGTGGTGATGAAGAGGCACGTGCCAAAATTCACTCCAAGTGGAGAATTGATCCGGTATGATCAGGCGTATCAGATGGGCTATCCCCAATCGCAATTGAAGTGAGCTGAGGTAACTTTTTTTTTTTTGACCGATAAGTCCTTCAAGATTTTCCATAATCTAAGGGGAAAGCTCAATTACTTGAGGTGAAAAATTCTACATCCAGTTGTTGGATAGCGAAAAAGATTTTATGTCACAATCTCATCTACATGTTCTCCATTAGTCACGCATCACCCCTCCACCCCAATGTCTCCCCAACCTCCACCAAACCAACGTAACGGAAGAATGTGTCATGTGTACAGCAAACAGGTTCCCTGATCTCCGGTCTCTTTAAAAAAGAAAAACAGGGCCATCAGGTGTGACTCACTCGCGCACAACGGTCGCAAACAGACGCATCCAGATGAAAGCAAACAGCGAATGGAGCAACAGGCAAACGAAATGTTAATCCCCACCTCCTCCAACCCAACATGTGAGGTAGGTTAGTGACCACAGCCAACACCTTCGAGCGGTTCTGCATGTGCATGATGGATCGTCTATCTGTTTGGCTAATGTTACGCATCGCTTACCTTGAAACAGCAAAATTGGCCCCGTCCATTATTACTTGTGCGCAGGTTGAGTAAGATCAGTAATTTAAGGTAAATAGAAAGCCGGACAATGGAGCGGTCTGACATTAATCCTCGCGTGTCAACCGACAGTCCCTCGTTTATGGGATATTGCAGTTAGAGTTCTACTTTACAAATGTTGTGCCGGAACGATCGGCTGTTAAATTCTTCAACTCGTGCCTGATTTTGTGATGACTTGCGATAACGGCAAACCCAGCACGGTGAGCCATCGATCTAATCCGCGGAAGCCCTTGAACGTTTCCTGACGATCAATACACGACACTTGCCCAAAACGGGTCACACGAAGGCCCCGGGTGGACAATTCTTCCTTTTGCTAAGGATCATTAAAAATTATGCCCATTCGTGGTGATCGACACTGCGGACGAGTTGACTGAGTTAAAGATAATAATTAATGCGATAATATCCTTCGCTTCAGTGCGGTCATCCACCTGGGCTGGTGGAGACTTTTCCGAGAACCGACCGACTCCATTCTTGGTCCGATTCTGACCGCACACTTTCGATTATTTAATTACACCAACCCGGGCGCTCGGTCGCTTTTCCCAAGCGTTTTGGTCATTACATTAACTAAGAAAACGTTTCCTTGGCTTTTTTTTTCCCTCTCTGCCTCTCTTTATTCTGTATCGTCTACCCATTTTGATGGCTGTTTTTCTTTCTTTACGCCTTCCGTTGGCCGTAATTGTGCGGTAAATCTTCTTTTATTTTACTTTACCCCAAGCGCTTACGGTGGTTGGCTTCGGCTTGGGATGTGCACCGAATTAAATGTCCATTTCGCGTGCCGTTGCGAAGATTGCGTTGTGTCGCCAAGTGCATCGCCCAAGTGGTTCGGAAGCGGATTTTCCCTTTATTTCACTCTTTTTTTTTGCTTGTTGCACCGGACTGCTTTGTTGCGTCTTGCACAATATAATTTGCGGCTGGGCGGGTCTGGCGGGACCGTTTGTCCGGTGGGTTATTTAATTTCCAAAACGAGCATAATGGGTTGTGCTTATGAAATTGGGTAATTGTGATGTTCTTGCGAGTGAGAGTTGGAGAGATGGAGAGATCCTTCTCGTGATGATAATTTATTATGCATACCTTTTGTAAGGCTTTCTTTTCTATTTTTTTACCGTTCCGTTGCCGGAAAATTGATACGGGCTCATCTAGCTGATGAGTGATGGTTTCGATAGCACCTCGATTTGCCTTACAATGGCCCTAAGGCCGTGAAGACTTCGCCCGACTACCGAAATTGAACGATATGATGACACGTTTACATCACCTTTAACCCGACCCAGACACCGAACCCAGCCAGAGGAAAGCAAAGAAGCAGAAATTGAAGTATTGAGTTGCGTTTTCTTGTGTCTGTATGATTCATTACAAAACACGGTCCTTCGGCTGGGAACCGGTGACACGCGGGAGTCGCTTACTTCAACGCCTCTGCATGGCTTGTCTATCAATCTTTTTTTTTCTGCTCGGCAACAGCACCCACAGCGAAAGTAAAGTATCGTTTATTCCGGACACCCTGGGAAATGGAAACACCGACAGCCATCGATCCTGAGCTGTTGTCAGTCTCAACACGCAACATGGCCTTTGTAAGGCACGGAAAAGGACCAAAAAAAAAGGACGTTCGGGCGAAGAAAGCTCATCAAATGTAATCAAGTCTAATGTAATTGAACACCGATTCCGCTGCACGGCGTGAATCCGGGCCGATCCTGGCCCCCCCGGGGTCCCTTGTGAGAGAAAAGAGAAACATAAAACAAGCACATCCTCCTCATTTCCATACGCGGGGTTCTGTTCGTTCGTGTTCCGGGCTAGATGCGGGCTGGCGAATCGATACTTGAGTCGAGGGATCGTATGTATGGCTTCCGTCGCGGGAGTTGGCTCGGTGATAGGGTTATGTGCGGTAGGCCCTAGCCAAACGTAAACATGTGACGTTACAAAATGACTTGCGGCCCTTTTTCCGGCGTGGAGTTCTTGATAAAGAGAATGTTTGGAAAAATGTCCTCAGAACATCTAAGAGCCTCCTAACACTAAAGGACATTCATGATACGCCATTTAAACTTAGCTTCTTCCTGAGGCATAAATATCCAAGGCCTGTTTTTTAAGTGAACTTCATAACTTAGAATAATAATATTGGACTTTCTTCATTTTAATGTACCTCTTTCCATTGCAATGATCGTGTACGCATAAATCATAACCTAAGCTTGTCCCATACTGTCCCATCTCGTTAAGTTCCCGTCCCGTCTCTCTAGCGTTAGAGTCCAAACATTCGTAACATGAAACCTTCGCTCGCTATCAAATTCTCGTGATACGGCAAACAGTACGGCGCACACAGAGCCTTCCACTGTTCCGCCAACAGGTACGAACCTGCTGAAGCTTGTTCGCCCCGGGGCTCCGGCTCTTTCGATGAACCCAGGCAGCGAAGGTACGATTAAACATGAAGCATAATCAACCCCTCACTCTTTAACCTCCTCGGCTCCAATCCATCCCACTCCTGCTCGTCGGTGAACAAGGTACGGATCAGAAATATCATCATAACCCCACGGAAACCCCTTTTTGGCGTGATCGCGCACAACCGACGAAAGAAAGGAAGCACTGAGAAGTATCTTCAACGGCGCAACAACAATGTTCTGCCTGTTCAAGATTCTTATCGATCTTTTGCGTGGTGCATCTCGGCGCGATGTGTTGCGACCCGTCCAGCCGCAGTTAAATCGGTACTTCCACGAATGCATTACAGCTTGGCGTTCGGCTATCAAGCGCTACTGTGCGCCGTCGGGTACTGGCGGGTTAATGCGAGGGCACTTTCTTTGGGACTCTTGTGCCTTTGGACAAGCTAACTATCTGTACGAAAAATTATTCTTTGCTTATGTTTTTGTTTGCATTTTCTCTCGGTCTCTCTCTCGAACATGTGGCTCGTAAAACAAACATAGGGTCTAGATCGAAAAGACAGCAAAGTAATATAAAAAAAGCAAACCTCAGCAATGGGTGTAAAGTGAACGATAGTAACATTTTAATTCGTCATTTGAATAAATAAAGACGTGCCACCGTCGGTTTGCCATATCGGGGGGACTACGGACGCTACCACCAGAATCGCCGATGAAGCGCGAGCATAACGCATAAGCGCGATAGTGTGAGCCACATAAACACATACACATACACACGTGATTAACTATACAACGGAGGGGAAACAAAAGGGACAGAAGAGGAACAAGTTGGGATGGCTTTGACATGGCAAACGGTCGGTCATCAAATCACGGGCCCATTTGGCGCTCGGGGTTTTAGTGCTGGCGTTTTAGTGCTGAAGACGTTGCCCTTATTCTCTTCACCCCAGGACGCTTGCCGACTGGAACCCAGCAAGACCAACAACGGCCCAAACCATGTTGGGCTTGGCCCCGGGTCGGTGATGGACCGTCGTTCGCACCCGCAGTACCGTTAGACTTTAAAATCAATTAAGCTTTTAAGCTTGCACACGGTCCGGCCGGGCGGGGGCTACGCATAGTGTTGTTGTGCATTAGCGTACACGTGCCTGAACTGGGGATGCCAGTTATCTGGACGAAACCATCGGTGTCCGTTGCAGCAGCAGTGGCGTGGATGAGGCGGTTCAGAAACGTTCAAGACGAAAAGCTGCCAAACACGTGTTACGCATTTAAGTGAATTCTGGTAACCTTTTTCCCTGGATGGAGTTAGCGCGGGTTTGCGAGAGAGGTTAAGTTTTCCACGTCCTGCCAGGTGGTGGGGAGGGTTTGCCAATTCCGGGAAGCGTGCGGTTAATGAACTGTCCACATAAGGAATTAGTGCGGCAGACGGTAGTGATGTATTGTGCAAGGGTCTGATGCTCGATTGTGATTTTTAGCATGATTTTATTGTAGTCTTATCTGTTTCCTGTTATGTCATTTACTTGGAGGAGATATGGAGCTAATATAATATAAATAGCTTCTTTAATGAAAATTGAAGTTGTGTTCAAAATAGTCGCAAGCAAACTAAAACATCTGAGATCATGGGCAAGTAAAAATCGGAGGTCCTTGGTTGGATTCACACGATCGTGACTTCAATTTTGAATCTTACAAAATCATTTGGGATTAATCTGTCTCTCTTCTGAGAATCCATATTGTTTCTGAATTGTTTAATTAACTCTTCTCTACTTGACCTAACGACCTCTGAGGTTACGGCTTCTATTTCTGTCTCACTAGACTTAATGATATCAGACTGATTGACGGTCCAGATGAGAGTTGATTCCCGGTCCTGCCGTGTGAAGACCGGCGCTGCAGTCGTCTGTGCCACCCGACCGCCACTTAATTAACTAGACAAACATTTTTAGTAATTTGCCGTTTTGTCTACAAAAGCCTGAAATCAGAAATCCTGGTTAGACTCAAAATTCTGGTCCTGATATGCTAGTCTCATTATGACGTGTAGTCTTCCCTAGACCTTTTCATCTTCAATTCATCCAACCACTTGTATCCAACTTAACCCATCCTTTGTTTTCAATTACAATGCTCACTGCTGCGTCCTATGTCCACAAGTCGCTCGCAGTCACTATTTACCTCGCAATAAACGTCCTATTATTAATCTCTCCAACCAAACGAACGACAATCTTGCACATTGCGTCAAGTCCGTCGGGTCGGACTTTCTTTCGGCTGCCGCAATTAAGTAACACATATTATCCAAGCCCTACCCTCGCTTGCAGTACAGATAATCTCATGGCGCCTTTTCCACCCGACCCCTTCCATCCAAGCCAAGGCGAAGCCAACGAAGATGGCCCCCCGGACCAAACCAACCCATTATCATCATTAAACGAGACGGGCAAATTGCATCCCAAGAACGTCGTCTTCTCGCATGTCTGTGCCACGCTCACTAGCGTGTGTGTCTGCAAAGGCTTGGCACTGCCTGCCCTCCCACCCGACGATAACTATGTTTTAATAAGCGATATAACAATAAAGTGAAAACGTTATAAACGATTTATGCTTCGCAAAAGAGAGCTCGAGATCGAGCTGGATTTTGTTGAACAACTTGTCCAAGGCTTCCGGTGCGCCGGTGAAGAGATGGTCACTGTAATCGTCACTATTTGGTTGTCGTTTCGCATGATGGTGTTGTTACAACACGACACCACAGATCAAAGACCGGTATGTAAACAGGGATGTTAAAGCGTTCCTTCGCGACACGATCCTCACATACGTCGCCCCCATATCTGCAAGTGCATGGCAGTAAGAGCTGGTGAACGACAAAAAACGAGAGCAAAAAAAAAAGGCTTGGGGTTTTGATTTTCCTTTGGGCTCGTGCCTGCCACTCGCGGTTTTCGCTCGTGCCAGCCACTACTAAATCTCGATTCGCTCGTTTCTTGCCAACCGGTGCCCTTCGAGAATTGTGCCACGTTCTGTGCCCGCGTACAAATTATTATTATATCTGTGTCAAACACACGTATTACAATTATAATAAAACCGGTCCTACCTACCCTGCGATGGGGGGGTGTACGCAGGAGTAAGGACACCGAAGCAGTTGGAAACGGAACTGTACGCTACGTTTGTGCAGGTTTTGTTCTTTTCCCCGGTTCTTGTTACACCCAGAAACTTGTGGACCTAACGCCCCCGAGTTGCATGGTGTGGAGTTGGAAGTCGCCTAGGGTCTGTTTTGATTTCTGGTCCTATGCTGCAATCATTCGCAAATAATCTTTTGCATGGTAATGGCTGGTATTGAAAGGATTAGTGCGGATATTCATTTCGATTGAGGTGATTTACTCTTGGGTTGTTTGGATTCACTTACATTAGCTGGATCTCTTCTCTGTTCTACATTTTTCCTTAGAATCGGTTTGGTTGCTCTCTCAAAAAGAGAGCAACACATTTAATTCAATTTTCTATGTCCATGTTCTAGTATATCTGAATCGAATCGGCCACCACCCTGACTGATAGCTATTATTAGAACAAAAGTATAGGAAAATGACACTCGAAAGTACCATCATCAGGGGACAGGAAACGAAATTGTTGGCTTTTGTCGTTGTGTACTCTTCGCCAGCTCCAGAAGATCCAGCGTGTCAGTGAACTTTGGCACGTACGTAACGCCTCATTTCGGCAGGCTCTTCCAACCCCGGTCTGAATGTTTGGGGCGTGAAACGATACGCTTAATTTCCCATTTCCTGCCAAACAGTTACCTGCAATGATCAATTCTGATCGGATTTGTGTAGTTTTCAATTAGGTTCTATCATGCCGCATTACTACAGTCTAGATGGGCAAAGAATGGGTGTTACTTAATCTTAGTACTTAATTCTAGGGGACACTTGAAAACCATCTCGTCGCGTAGCGTTGTATAACCCCGTCCTTAAACCTCTCACCTTGTGCAAACCACAGGAAAATGGTGAACCACATGGCTTTTGCATACTGTGCCGTAACATCAGCACGGTGGCATCACCGTTCTCTAGTAGGGGGGTGGGGAGTCCATGTCCGTGACATTTGAAATCATAGCATGAGTGCTAAAATCCAGCTAACCAACAGCATAAAAAACCGAATAGAACAAGCGACTACAGTGTGCGGTGTCGTGATGCATTTGAAGGATGCATCCCGGCACGTGTTGCGCATCAACCGTTTAACACTTGCCATCCGCTTCTCAAGGGTAGAGCACACACTCTATGTGTCACAGCTTTCTTTCTCCAAATCCAACCAACTTCCATCTGGGGCCTAGGCTTTTTTGGAAGCAGAAAAAAAAGAAGCAAAAGCCGCAGATTCCTTGCACGATCAATTTAATCCAAACCCGCGCATGTACGAGAGCACCTGATGGTATGGCAACGGCTAAATTCATCAACCCCAACTGTTTCATTGAGAGGTGAAAGAGTGCCGTTTGGAGACATCCCATCGCAGGAAGCCCCCGTTGGGGAAAGGGAAATGCGAACTGCACATGCACAGTACTTATTTCCACCGCAATTCCTGCGTAATAGGGATGTATTTTCTATTTTGGTTTTATTTCTCGGCGATGCAAAATCGGGCACCCCCCGTCGAGTTTATTCTGAGCTTCCTGGATGTGGTACTTGGTGTGTTCGGCCGCAGCAGCAACTTCAGCGGATGCACTGGAGTACCGGAGTAACTCTCGTGCTCCCCATTCTTGACGATGCTATTTCTGGCAACCGCCAATCTACCGGATACAATCTGCATCTTCCGTACACGCGCCGGTACTGCATCTCAGCCCTGCCCCATCACCGCTGTGTAATGTGTTGTGTTTTCTTCGGTTGAATTTAATTTACTGTGACAAAATTGCAAATAGCACCACTAAGCGACGGCACGGCTCGGGGCACGGCAAGCAGCGCTGGGCATCTGGGATGTTCGTGAGGTTTGATTTACGAGCGTACGAAACGGAAGGGGAATGGAAGGGGATGGGCCGGCAGTGTATGAGCTGTGCTAGTGACTTCATTGGGCTAGTGTCGTCAAGAACCGTCGCTTGCTGTTGCAGTAATGCTGCACCAGTGCAGAAGGGGACATAAAACATGCTTGCTCGTTGCAGGGTTCGCTGCAGTTAACCCTTGCCACCTTTTTGGGGTGTGCGAGG
Organism: Anopheles stephensi; assembly: GCF_013141755.1. Lineage (NCBI taxonomy): Eukaryota > Metazoa > Arthropoda > Insecta > Diptera > Culicidae > Anopheles > Anopheles stephensi. The sequence continues at coordinate 60,634,875 of NC_050202.1, read as the reverse complement.
GTTAATTAAACCGTAACCGAGTGGGGGGACACACACTCTTGGGAAGCTTAGAGTATAGCAGCAAGGACTATAGGAATAGGGTGGTTTGGTGGCCTTTTTATTTTTGCTTCGCCCGAACGATAATGTTTCACTTTCTTGAAGGCTGTTGCAGTGTGCAGAAAGTGCCATTTTTTGGGAGGGGGAGCGATACAATACTGTACTCGGTCTCGAAGAAGTACAAAAACCTTTGCGATGTGGAATGTGTAAAACCACAGATAATAAATCACCCATAGTCAAACGGTAAGCGATGGCTATGACGGGGTAACGATACTGTTGAGTGTGATCTTGCGAGCAGAAGGGCATATTCCAGCACCAGCGAGCGAGTGTAGATTAATGCAGATGGGTACATCTATTTTCTGCCGACGGGCGGCACACACGCCCTAGCTTTTATCGAACAGTAAGACTGATATTTTTCTCTTAAAAACTCCAGCCCCACATCTCCTGTGTGTCCTGTGTGTCACACGTGCTGCAGCTACGTATTCTGCTGGTGTGCATGAATGGTGCCTGCACACGGGTTGCATCGTGGTGCGTGGTGGGTTGGTGAGCGATTAAAAATAAATGTGTGTGTGTGTGTGTTTTATGCGTTTTTCGTCGTTCTTTGTTTGTTGCGGGCAGGCAGGCGGAAGACACATGCGATTGCCTGCACTAGCTAGGATAGGCAGCTAGTGGAGAGAATGTGCGAGGTTTTTGCTTTATCCACTTGCAATCTTAGGGGCAGCAGTCTTGCACATATAGGGAGGGCACTAGGGTAAGCCTGTGCCGACGTGCATATTGTAGCGGATATTGATTGCCCACCGAGATAGATGGTGGTGGTGTTTGTTTATTTATCTGCGCGTACTTATTATTGCAACGCGGGTTTCGGTTTTGTATTGAAGTCGCAGATGAAAGTGACACAAAGTAGTGTTAGAACTGTTTTGAAGATTTTGTTTGATGCTTGCAATTAATTTCATTTGGAAGTTAATAGTTTGACAAGTGTTATACTGAGCGTCTGTTTAAAATGATCTTCAGATGCGAGTAAAGCAAACTAGAACATTAAGTGCACTCAGCTTCGTTCACTAGAAATGGCCTTGAGCAATGCCTAGATATGTAGATACAATGTCTTGGGATTTTGTCAACCCGCAGACGCAGAGTTCACCTAAACCGCAACTTCGTATGATGGTGGAAAATGACTTAAACTGGTCATTAAATCTTCGTTACTTAGTCTCCTCCAGTACTCTTGATGAAGGCTCAAGAGCTAGATAATAACCAAAGCGGAGTCCGCTAGCAGAAGAAGACATTAATCCTCGCAGAGTTAGGTTTTGTGTTCTTGTTAAGTGATCTGTACGCAAATTTAGGTTCACATTTATCCTTAGCCCTAAGATGGACAAATTGGACCCCAACAATCCTTCCCACAATGTCACACCGAACAAATCCATGCAATCCAAATGGGGGCGGCGTCCCTTCCTATCTTCGACGAAACGAACTTGATCTGATCGGTCTTCTTTCCCCAACGGGTCGAAATCCGCCACCTGAAACGATCCTCGCCGCGCGCGAGATCTCGGATCTCGTTAAGTAACGCCGCAACAGATTAAACCAACGCGTGCAAGTGCTCGACGCGTGCAAACCCGGCTCCCCGAAAAATGGCTGGCACAACACCCGGATCGTTGGTCGCCCGGGCATATGAAGAAAGAAACACACAGTCGCAACTTGTCACTCGCCGTCATTAATCACTTCGCTTAAGATTGGCACACACACCGAACGGGAGGACGGTTGTTTTGCACCGTCTATGTTCCGAATGCACATGCGATTGCCTATGATGAGGTTATTTTTCTGCACTTTATAGCGCCCCCCTCCTTTCCACACAATCCGCCCAGTCCAGTCCCCCTCCCCGGTTGGACATTGTCCCAAGGCTGGGATAAGGAGATAGGGTGGTCGTTAGCGCTGCCGGGTGTGTCTTTTCTACGCCCTGCTGGTGTGTGGTTTAATCGTCGTGTTCATCTCGCTGGAGCACACACACACACACACGCACACGGGAAACAGGCGATCGTCATCAGGATGCGAGTCCAGAGGATGCTAATAATCGTCCCAGTGGAACGCCAGCGCGGAGTTCCCGGTTTTGCCAGCCTCCGTTTGTTTAGACTTCTTGAGGTCTAGTGTGGGACACGGTGAGGACCCATAGAAAAGCGCCCCTATCCTACCGTACGCTCTTTGTCTAACACAGTCACACGTCACCGTCCAAGCGCAACAGTCAACGAGGAGAGCGGGTGTTTGGTGAGGGAGAGTGCAGCGTGTCGTGCCCTCAACGCCCTACTCCCCGCTCGTCGTCGAAAGCCTGGAGCCTAGAAGCTTGAATTCTACGACGCAGTTTCTTGGCTGCAGGCCCCAAGAACACCCCTTCGCAAGAGAGTCCTCGTGCCGTGTCGCGAATATTCCAACCGTCGCTACCACTGCTGCAACCCACCTCCGGAACAACCCCCCGTTACTAGTGCAGACGTGCGATTCTGGTTTTCTGGTGTTTGGTACACACACGCACAAACCAACCGCCTGCAAGTGAGCGCACGTGTGTGTGTGTGAGTGGTTGTGTATGCATTTCATAAATTATTCCCGCTATAAACATATGCTTATTATAGGTCTTTTTCTGCACTCTCTCTCGCTCTCTCTCTCTCTCTCTCTCTCTCTCTCTCTCTCTCTCTCGCTCTGCTCTCGGTCGCTTGAGGACTAGAGGGCTTCGAGGCATCATCGCTGTAAACCCCTGGTTGCCCGTACTACGATCGTTTGGGGACCGGGTGCAGTTGCAAGTCCGCTGCAATTGGCGAACTCTCTGGGCTCTTTTTTTTGCCATCAGATTCGCGTTTCTTTGCTCGCTCGCTCGCTTGCTCGGTGGACCATCGTCAAGGCCCGTTTAGCGTCGCGTTCGCGTTATTGTGTTCGCTGATTGCACCCCTTGCACCGCGTGCGCACTCTTGCTACCCTGAATCTTTCTCGCTAGTTGACTCCCTCGGTGCCATTACCCGGAGACCCGCGGACCAAACCAAACGAATTGATGTATTAATCTGACGAGATGGGTTCGCTACCATCGTGTCCGTGGCTTGTGTGTTTTATGTTGTTGCTCTTCGCTCCCTTACTGATCCTCGCTTCGAAGAACACGAATCGATCGCGATGGATCTCCAATATGGGGTTTTTATTTTCCAATCCATCAATCCCGGCCGTTCCTTTCTCAACAGAACATAATCAAGCTTCAACCACACCGCATCGCAGGGTGCCCTTCGGGGCCTATCCTGGCGTCTAAGGGTAGCAAATTTCCACCAATTTGCCACCTGATTTGTTGGCCGCCCAACACGCACGCACGCAGCAGCTGGAAGGAGTTGGCAGCTAGAAACTGTTACCCGGCTAGAAGCTAGCTAGAAACAAAGGTGTCGGCAGTAAGAAATGGATCGTATAATTTGTAACACTGACCGCTTGAGCTTGATGGGTGTTTATGGGTGTGTTGCTTCGGTGTTTAAGCCAGCAAGATTGATGGGTATGGCTGCGTATCGATGGAGCTTTCTTTCGCTCTAGGTTCAATAGGAAAAAGAGGGGGCGCTCAATTAATTCTTCCGTACAAACAAATACCACCGTTGTTTGGTGGCAATCGATCGATATGACGTATCTAACGATAGTCAACATCGTCAACACTCGTCCCCTCGTCTCCCATTCTTACCCAACTTCAACCCCTCGTTCCTTGTTGCATAAGATCTCCAGCAAAATAGATTCTGCGATATTGTGCCCGTGCACAACCAGCACCAAAGACGGGGTGGCGAAACGGTAGCTTAAATTAGTTTAATTTTTCTTCCACCTCTTCTCGGGGCACCCAACCTTTTTTTTCCCGGCCAGCCCACCAACGCGGAAGAACGCGCAAAATGTGAAAGCGATGGTAGTACGCGTTGCGGTGGACATCCCGGCGTGGTGTGTTCGAGATGGCAAAATCACTAGCATTAACGTGGATCGGTTTAGTACGGTGCCACAACTGCTAGCCGATCCGTCCGATCGGCTCATTATGCTAGCTCGTTTGCTTTGGTGGCAGCACGCGCGCTCGCGCGAATACGTCGTATGTTTGCGTGCTGGGTTTCATAATTTCGTCTAATAATATTAATTACCGGTAGCCGTTTTTTCGCCACCGCTGGTAGTCCGGTCCGATTGGTCCGGTAGTGAGCGAACTCTGTGTAGAGATGGCAACGGAACGGATGGCAAGGAAATCAAAACAAACTTTCGCTTAAAAAAACGAACTAGAATTGTACGATCTGGTTGAGAAAACTTAAAACCGGTATCGCCCAACACCCCCCAGCCGATCCCGGTCAGACGCTAGCAATTAATTAATCAGCTTCTGGCTCGCTTTGAGGAGAATAAATTGTGTTCTCGGACGGCATAGGGTAATCGGGCATGCATTATTCATTGCATTTTATTCCATTTGCGTTTTGCGGTGACTCGTACGGTTGAGTGGAGAGATTTCTGTTTGTTTAAATCGTTACAAGAAGTTAACATCACCACAGCTCCATTCTTGGGTAATTAAATGCCTACGATTTTTGTCACGTTTTGTTAGAGCAGCTTGTAAAGCAAGCAAATGTCTTTTGTTTGGTGTGGATTTAAATCAAAATTTCAAATACTGTAAAGACTTATCAGGAAAATATCCCTCCTAATAATTTTTAATAATTTTTTTTAGAATCCAAAATTCTTCTCAAAAAATCAAATGTCTCTGTAGTTTAATTACTCAAAGTCTGTATAAACTAATCCAAAAAACTTGCAATGCGCGCCATAATCATTAAACTCAGCGTCCAGCGAAACGTTGAAATCGACACAAAACACGATCTCTTTAGACCGGATTATAGCTCCGGTTTGATCTGCGTCGGTTGATTAGAATGAAAAATTAACCCCCGGGCCAATATCGTGATGTCCTCGAAGAGAACCCACGAAGAAACTCCAGTGATCATGTTTCACACTGCACACACACACACATAATCCGCGTTTCTCCTACGCTTCAGCAATACAAGTTTGGTGTTGGCTGCACTTGCACACTTCATCCCGTTCGGAGCAACATTTCACACTTGCCCGAGCGTCAAACCGTGTCAAACCGTAACCTCCCTTCGAAGCAAGTTCTCAAATAATGTTAATAAAGACCAACCCACCACAAGCTAATAGGCAGGCAGGACAGAAGCTGTCCCACATGGAATACGGGTTTCTAAGGACTGCCTGTCGCTCAGTTTTTCGTTCCAAATTCCTTCAGATCTGCTGAAACGCTCAAAACAGATCCCGTAACAGTACGCCTGTACGGAATTGATGTAAAATATGAGAAATTACACGCGCGTGCATCGTAAAAACCCGATGCCCCTCCGGAGAACTAATCGCGCCTAGCTCGAAGGTTCGAGGTTCGTACGCACGACGCGTGTATGCGAGCCGTACGGAGAGATGCAATACGAAAAAAAAACTCAAGCAAAGTCCTCAATCATTTCCAGTCACGTTCGGCAGCTTGGAAGCTTCCGTTCGCGTTTCCAGATTTGATGGGTTCTGTTGTCATCCTTTTCGAGGGTTTTTTGTTGCTTCTCTGTTGCTTGAATAGTTAAAAGTGTTCAAAACGGCCAAGGATGGTGAATAGGCGATAAGAGATGCTCCCAACAGGCGAGCTGCTTCTGGTTCGATGCTGTAATACGAGAGTGCCTCCGGGCAGCGGAGGAGTAGTGCGTTGTGCACCAAACCTGTGCAACCGGAGCAAGGATCCGTACCCGACCGTAAGGACCTGCCACACCAACTGAAGTGCGTTCCTTCCAAGTGGCAGTAAATTAGGGGTTCAATGCTCAATGCGCCCGAGGTACGGGCGTCGTCGCATTGGTGAAGATGCGGAACATCTGGTCCTGTTTTTTTTTTCGAAACCCATTTTCACTCGTTTGCTCGCGCTCGGTGTTTCCTTTAACGCGTTTACCAAGTGTGTTTCTACGTTGCTTTCTATATTCTGCTTGGCGTGGTTTTACGGACCCGGATCACATATGGGTGTCTGTTTCCTTTTTGGCCTGCTCTTCGATAAAAGGAAGCTAAGGATTCGAATGGGAGAAATGTGTGTAATCTCATGTGCTGTTCGTTCACCTGATCTTCGTCGCTGTATCCTCTGTTTGTTGTATGCCATTTGGTGCTCGGTGTCTCGCTTGAGACGACCCTAGAGCACACCGATAAAAAGACTGCATGAATGGATTCGATGCTAATCAATTTATGTTTTCTCTTACTTTCGTTGCAGGTATGTACCATTTGGCAGAACCCATGGAGGAAAAGAAAACTCTATTTCGAGGTGATGTAGATGGGGAAAATGTATTACTGGGAGCAACAGAATTTCATTACTAAATTAAATCTCAGGATAATTTCTTGAAAGCGTACAGTATTTTATATACAATATTTACATCTTGAAACCAATAAATCACTCAGATATTGGTGTGAATAACAGTACTTCGCCCACAAGCTGCTTCTAAGTTGCAATTTGAGCAGCCAGAACGGCAATAAATTAAAAACAAGCCGAACAGTTCAAACAGCTCAGAACTCAGGCTCGTGCCACTGGAGCCACTGCACCGGGGTGCTACCGTATCCGCAGAGCCATTTAGCTAAAGTACACCCCTTGGTAGGTTCGAATTCAATCATTTGTTTTCCGAACGCCTTCCATTTGATCTTATTATGCTCGGCGCTTTCTTACCAATGGCGCTGGGCCACAAACCGAGCCGAGAGTTAAGGTGGTCAAATATTCAATTAGATCAAACTCACTACCACTTCTACTGGAGTTCCCCTGATACGCTCTAGCCACCAGACCGGACGCTGAACTATTGGAGGCAGTTAGACGACTATGAGCGTCTGGAGCCACAAGTAGGATAACTGACACAAAAACCCTCACCTTGAAGCCAAATTGATTCGCGTCGTGCATTTGGGACACACCCCACGATGTCATGCGGGGCACGGGTCATAACGGATTTTTAATGCACGGACCGATCTGGGCCCAATGTTTGGCTAGGGTCGGTTGCGAAAACTGGCCAGACACGCGGTATCGGTGGCTAAGAAATTGGTTGTTGTGGGTACCGGGCACTTAGGGAATTGGTCAATATCGATTATGTCTTTTCGTTCACGTGATTCAAACGATTGTGGCGTGATTTATGCGCGCTTCAACGTTGACCTTAGACAGTAGGGTGTAGGGAAGGAGGATATCCGTTTTTGTTACTGAAACTAAACTTAAACTTTGTGGTTAAACTTAGGTATCTTCTGTTGATTTTTACACATTAACGACTCTTTAGGTAGTAATCCAGCAACATTGATCGTCCAAAATGAAAACCAAACCTTGAAAGAACAAATTTGTTCCTTCGACTAGGCCAATACATCGTTTTATCGCACGCGCTCGCTTTGTTGACGGAAGCCCACTCTGCCGTTCGCTGGTTGCTGACCGTCCGGTTTGTTTTTTGCATGGGAGTTACAAAATGTTGCCGAAGGGCTTGCAGCGTGCAGCATGCTGCGTGCACGGCCGTCCAAACCACCACCGCATTGATTACCTCTTTGTGCAATTCTATGCAAACCGGCTTGCCGAAACCGCAAGATCAAGTGAGGCCCTTTGAGTCCACGGCACGAGATTACGCCGTTGACGGTGGCAAGTAGTACGCCAACCAGCGCCCTCAACGCTAGGCAGCATCGTAAACAACGCAAACCACCTACCGTCTACCAGCACCGCGTCCAAACAGCTGGACACTGGTCACGAACACTCGGGCAGATTGGTGCTTTTGCGCGCCAAATGTGCGATGCCCCCTAACGCCTAGACGGTTTTGAAAGAGGTAAACAACGGCAAGCACACTCGCCTTAAAGACCCACGCCACACACGTCACACGGTAATCGCAGCGTTTGAGATGCTACTACGCAAGGCACCTCGTTTTCCTGAGCCTTCCCTGAGCGCCCACAGAGAGCCGGTTTTTCTCCCTAGCCTTTTTTTTTGCATTTACAACTCTAACCGCCGTTTGTTTGCTGCCGTTTGATGTAAGGAACTTGTACGGTGGGGGGACTTGCAAAAACCAGTTTCCGATCGTCACCACGGATCGTTAGAATATCGCGCGATGGTAGAATATCACGATTTCCTCGCCCACAGCCCGCACTCGTACCCGAGACCGAGGTCCGAACTAACATAATATTCATCTTCCCTCTGAATACATCTTCAAGGATCTTCGGGGTGAGGTAGCTCGGGACGGCAAATGCATCGTTCCGGAGATTATATTCCCTGTTGTTGCAAAAACAAACTTTAGGGATCCCGTTGCGATAGAAAGTTCTGAACGTTCGGTGCTCAAGGGACACAACGAGCGAGTCGCGATCGTGCAGCTTACTTCTTCCCTTGTTGACAACAAACCTCACAAACATTGTAACCACCGGTTTGAGGAACTAACGCGGGAACTCTGAGCTAAGAATCAGGCAAACTTTGAAATGATGTCAAATGGGGATTGGAAACCGCGTCTCATACACTGGGCAAGCGAAATAGCACACGACCTGAGCCCGAGCCTGCTGCCTGCCCCACGACCAATGACGTCGATATAGGCCAACCCAGGTCTCTCGTCAATAGGGATGTAATTACGGTTTTATCGTATCGTATCCCTTCATTCAAAGCGACTCCGTACTGTGTGATCGCGTGTCGCGCTCTGCAGTGAGTGATGCGCCACCGGATTAATGGTAAGCCAGGCGCATCGGATGCATTGGGATTGATTGGCTAGCAAATTATCAGCTACTCGATGAGTTAATATCGTTGCGCTCCATCTCTTGCCCATCCCATCCTGGTCCCATCCCGGTTTGGCCAATAAAACCATCCGGCAGTTACGATGTTTGCATAATTACAGCCCTCAGCCCTTGGGTAATGTGTTTGGTGCGTGCAGTAAAGTAGCTGTGTTGTTGTGCTCATAAAAGTCTGTGAAAAGGCCTTGCCATCGGAGCCTAGTTGGTTCTTGGTTAGCTTGTTTATGGCGTGATATAAAGAAAGGGATAATGCTTTACGATGAGTTTGGTGCTGATCTCGTTACGTATGATTGACAACGAATGGTAGTAAGACCTTCGCTAGAGTATATTGTCTTTATATAAGCCACTATGAGATCTTTCTTGAAGTAAAATCTCTATTCTGGTAAGGTCTATTGCGATTGGACCTAATCCTGGAGGAATTGGATTCTCTGTTCTCGTCGATTTCACATACAGTCCTCAATGTGCAGCCACTTCTTTACTACGTTCTAGCACGTTCTCTCTCGCGCACATCAACAAAACAACACACCACGATGTGCTACCATACCGTTCAGTTCTTCTTCCTCCAACTCGGCACCGTACCAACCCCGAACGGCCCCCTGGCCCCAGGCCAAGTGTTTGTGATTATAATAATAAAATATTTACACTTGTAGCCCCTTTGCGCCCGGCCGATTGCATAACATCGGCACACTTGCACAAGCCATCGCAAGCACATCGCGCGCGCAGCCAAACGATAATGGAGACTGCAACGATGGCTTGAGCGCGAACCATAAATTAACCATCCGTTTCAATTGGGACCCCCAATGGGGTTCAAGCGGGGGCTTAGGCGCAGGACTTGAGGGAAGGAGGGAGGGAGGACTGCACATTAGAACGAGTTGGGGCGCACGAGGAGGTGTCGCTAGATGCGGTCCCACACATGCTAATGCACATGCACGTCGTACACAGACTGCAAAAGATTGACCCTTCGTTCGCCGTCCGTCTCCAAGTCTCGCTTCCCCCTCCCCCCCTCCCAGAAGTTCGCGTACTGCACTTGTGTGATTCTTGTTTTCTTTCTGCTTTCAACTACGATGCACACAGCTCACTTAGCTAGCCTGCGCGGCTTCAACTGTTTGCTCTCGAAAAACGGGCCGTTCTCTCTCTCTCTCTCTCTCTCTCTCTCTCTCTCGATCCTCCCGGGCAACAACGCGATCGCCGAGTGCATCGGCAATGGTTTCCGTAAACAAATCGCACTCCCTCCATTCCCTTTGGGCCACCAAACCCATCTACATCAACGCAGGCGACACGCGATCGGTCGATGCGTACTGACCCCCGGCCCTGCATACGCAACGCTCCAGCGATACCGATATCTTGTTGTAAGTCTTGGCAGCTATTTTCGGAGGGCGCGCTTGAACTTCAAACCGTACGCACTGTGAGCATGCGGCTTCCGCGAAGGCAACCGGTCGGCGATGGCGCTTATCATGTTTCATGGTGATAGCTTTGGAGAATTTGAACCTCGGGGTTCCGTTTTGGTTGTGCCGCTTATTCCGCGTTGGGCGGCCACACCTAACCGGGCGGGTTGGTTTTATTCTTTCGTGGGACGATTACGGTTCAAGTGCTCGGTTCTCTGATCGTTATATGGATAGATCGGTGCGGTTTACTGCTGTGATCGATTATTTGGAAACAGTTTATGATGATTAGTGGGCTTGGTGAGAGCTCTCGATAAAGGAGGGTTCCTTGAATTTATTTAAATCATAACCATGTTTATAGCAATACGGCGCGTGGCTGCTGAAATTATCATTTTATTGCTTGATGCTTTATACTTGATACCAATAGTTGAAGTAAAGTAAAAGTAATGAACACGTTTCTCAGCATTAAATATTTTAATTTTATAACAATTCCCTACGACAATTAAACTTTGACTTACAAAGCCTCGTAGAGACCAACAAACTTATTATCATTTCAAATCAACTGAAAGATCATACTCTAGATGTTAAAAAGCTGTAATTAAAAAACTCAAACAAGCGTCTTCCAGCTTAAATCTATTCTACAATTTCAATTTGCCCACTTAGGAAATAAAATATCAATCATAAGAAAATAAAACATGTAAGTCAACTCATAAATCCATGCAACAACAAGCTGTGGACATGAATTATGCATGTGTTTAGTGCACAATCAGCATGTACGATCATTCATTCATTCACGCTGAAGCTACACCGTGGCAAACTTTAACCTTTTATTTATGACTGATTATTCCAACACTCATCATGATCCACTTTGTGCCTGCGCTCTGTATGTTTTTTCCTCCCTTCCATCCCGTTTACGAGGACCTGCGCCACAAAAACCGGGGCACTGCAATTTTTCCAATCATTAGACGACCAACCTTGACAATAGCAAACAATTCCAGTACGTGTGTGTGTCGTTGCATAGGTTTTTTTATAGTTGCTCTTGTCGCTTTTACGCGCGGGCCCAATCGAGCACCAATAATGCACCAATCGCGGGCTGTAATCATTCCGGTGTTTCCCGATCCCTCACGTATCGATTCATCTCCATGCTGCTGTAATTCTGTGTCTGGCTGGCAGCAACGTGCACATATTAATAAAAATTTCATGCTGCAATATTGCTGGCCAGGCAATACCACTACATGTCACGGTCGTCGTAGCTGGGAGTGGAGTAATTTTGCGACGAGCCGAGGCGTGAGCTTTGAGCACTTGCGTGAGCCGTATGCTCACGGTAAGTGGACGCAAGCCGGTGTAGGCTTGATTCGAAGAGGAACAGTGCTGGCCTCACACAAAAAAAAAAGCTGCAGCACATCTGGTACAGGTATCGGTACAGAATCTTGAAGTCAACGGTAGCAACGGCTAAAGATCGCTCACACGTGCAGAAGGGCAGAATGACGAAGGGAGGATGGTATGGACAAAATGGGGCTTTAAATAAACATGATATTGCGAACCACTTTGCGAGCTACCAGGCAACACCAGGCAGGCTAAGATGATTATCCGGTTCGGTGGCGAGGCCCTGGTTGGCAGACGAAAAATGACACTAGATAAATAACAATGAATGCACATATCATTTAATGATCGTTCAAATTGCCCCGTCCGATCGGAACACCCGAAGGATACCCGTCTTTTGATGCCGTGCTTGCGATGAGTTGCAGATTAATGCAAGTGCCCGTGATGTTGGCGAGTGCAGCGAACATAGGATGGGAAGCGTTGAGGTATTATTATTATGGCAGGAAAAAAAAAAACAGCCACACAAACCAAACCACGTGTTCTACCAACCATCGATCGTTTTGCGATCTGTGTGCTCTTAAGAAATGGTGCTCAGTGTGCACCCGAGTCCACTCTTCTGACACTTTGATGAATTAGAAAAGAACCGACTGCTACTCACCACCTCCAGTAGAACGCTTTTAATGGTAGCCTTTTTTTCTTGCTGCTGTGGTCAGTTAGACCATCTTAATGGTATTGAAAAACATGGACGAAAAGAAAAAACACGCCACATTGCACCAGCTAAAATCGGGGTTGACATGTTGGGGTGCTTACTGGTCACAGTGGCGAAACGATTTGCAGCTCGTTTGAAGTCCGAAGGCGCTGAGCTTTAATGATAATGTGTCAACAGCATGAAACAAGACGTTCACGTGGTGGAACAATTAAATGCATCTGTGACCGTCAAGAGAGGGCTCGTCGTACGTGTGACATTGGTCCAGTTGCAGAGTTGTGCTGTACTAGCCCCATGCAGTCTTGCTGGAAATGTTGGTTGCTGATGTGATTGCTATAGAGGAATATTTTTTTAATTATTTGGGACTAGAACCTCGAAAGGACTCTGTGATTTGATTTTATCCGTAGTTGGATAGTCAGTCCAGAAGGATTTTTTTCTGATCTCAAGATTGCACAAAAAATTAGACTCGCCAAGCTCCGGTGGACTGGTCATGTCATGAGGATGAAACCGGACGACCTAGTCCGTAAAGTCTTTTTAGACAAAGAAGGCATGATAGTGCCAAATTGGGATGGAGTGATGGCGATGATGCTTCCGCCAGAACGACCGGTATATTGAATTGTCAGAAGACAATCAGTAGGTCAAGACTGCGAAGCCTCATACTTACAAAATTAAGTGAAAAGTTAATCATAATACGTACATAAGACGCGGTCTCGGTGGGATTTGATCTCCGGTCCTGCCGTGTGAAGATCGGCGCTATGATCACATTGACTAAAAGACCACCTCGTTAAAAATTCATACATAGTTTTATTCTTGAAAGAGCGGCCAGGTTTTTATGACTGCTGGACTCGCTTGACGCTTGTTCAAATAATTGCTTTTCAGTCTAACATGTATAAATATAACAATTAAACGAGACTCAACAGTCTCAACAGACTGCAACAGTCTGCGTTCATCGTCCAGCCAGGGTACAGCCTGAGCAATGCAATAAAAAATACCACAAATAACCCCGACAACGTTTAGTGATTGTAATCACAAATGATGAAGCGATGCATCCAAGGGTATCGAGCAGATCGAAGGGACGTCGTGTGTGATGCTAAAACGCAACATAAACGCAGAACCGAGGTGGCAGCATAAAACCCAAGACCTATCGTCAACCTTCGTAGGGTTGACGTAGGATGGATCGTAGGGCTCATACAAACAAGCGACAACAGCAAAAAATGGCAAGCCTCGCTCAACGCACATTACTAACCGATCACAAATTACCGACAAATACGTGCACTATTTGTGGCTGCCCCAGCAGTACTGCTCTGACACTTTGGCACAAAAGCAGAAAGCACACCGTAACCGGGCGAACGCGAAAAGTAGCCCAGGAAATATAGCTGCACCGCGCATGCTGCTGCTGGTGCCCGGCATACGCTTGCTAACCTTGAAGCGTTGCCTGATTGCATAAGCCGCCGCGATCGAGCGACAAGATCGGGTGTTCCGTGTGCCGCCACCACCACCACCAGTGGCGGGTGCAGTCGGATTCAATAGACGCGCAGGCTCGCTCGAACATGTCCACCGGACCGTCCCGCGAATGCAACTTTATTTGCCACCCAGTCGCCCTCCAGTCACCAGCCTGTGCATCCTTACGGTCCGCTTGATCCACGCTAACCTTTGCTCTCTCTCATTCTATCTCTCTCCCCCTCCATACGATGCCCTCCCTCAGTTTTATGGATGTATATACACACACACACACATGCAAGGGGGTCGGGAGATTTGCAGTAAATGAATTATTCTAAGTGCACATGTGCAATTATTCACTGCTCGACGTTCTATTCACCGATCAATTGTTGCCCATCACAGTTGTCTTCAGTTGCACCCTTCCCGTTCATCCATCCACCCCATCCACCATGTCTCCACCGTCTGATCGTCCGATTACGAAAAGGGAGGCTCAACTTAAGGCGCCTGATGCAACGACTTCGGTGCTAATAATAACGACGACAATGGCGTCAAAAAGCCACGACATAAAGGCGATCTAATATGCAAATGCGATCTACCGGAGAGGGGAGGAGGCTCTATCAGTGCGGGATGCACTTTGCATCTAGATGCAGCTCCGATTGGAAGCCGTTGCATATTTTGTATTCACGCCCGAGGATTGAGTTCGTTTGGAGCAGATTAATGAAGTAGCGAGATATATGGCGAGCGCTGATATGGCGCGCGATTCTTGATGATGCTCTCCTAAGAATCCAAGAATTTTTGGGTTTTTGCATTTGAGATGTTCATAATATCTCGCTAGATGGTTCAGTACGACGATTTTTTTTTTTCAAATCTTATGCCTATTCTATTCTGTTTCTATCATAGATCGGCTTATAAGCATTCGAAAAGCCTGCATTTAGGCTTAATAAGATCAGGAATGAACTTCAATGGTATTTCTCTCTCTTGCGCTATCACGTGTCGGGATAGACGACAGATTAGAATGTATAAGCAACCCCCTTAATGCATGATTAATATACAATTCATTCAGCCTTACTCAAACGAAGATTCATCTACGGAAGTAAGCGAGCTAAATCTGCATTGTGAAAATCAATGTCACGATGGAAAGATGCAGATTGTTCTGCACTGCGGAAATGACTTCTACAGCCTCCGTTCCGATAATCAAAGGCAGCAATTAAAGGCAGGAAGCGTTCACATACGCACATGGTCAGTCCACGATTTAGAATTTGCATTCGAATCAAAATGGATTCATCACTGGGTGGAAGTCTAAGACATCTATTCGTATTGTTTTTCATCTGGAATTAGACCGGTGATAGAGACAAGGGGGCTCAAATCTCATGTACTATCCCACTACGTGGTATCAATAAGTCTAGTAAGCCAGAAATGGCAGGCTAAGAAGAGAGATTCTGAAGTTGGTATTGGGTTTGCAGCCAGTAGAGCCTTCTTCCCTCCTAGATCATGGTTTAATCATTCTAGAGTCCCCCCGTTCTTTAGCTCTCAGTACACGCCACACGTTAGCTCCACATTCGTAATTGACCCTAATTCGCCAGTCAGTGTCCGGCATCAGAGATCCGAAGGAAAGGGTTTCACACTCCATGCATAAGGATGTTGTCCAGTGGGCAGCAAGATGGGCAGCAAAGTGACGTATTGTGCTCTTTGACTGTCTCTCTGTCTCTCTCTCTCTCTCTCTCTCTCTCTCTCTCTCGGGGTAACTCCTCTCGCAAGCATGATTGTAAATCGTTTGCAAAAGTTAATCCAATCAACGTTCATTTAGCCGATCTCCGATGCCGGCTACACAGACACACCCGCCTCCCTTTACTGGACACTTTCGGGAAACGTGGCCTATTTTTCTCATCCCATGCAGATGGAAAAATTGGCTCCCTGTCCGCGCTCAGTGCTGTTTTCCATCGCTTCTTGCTCCCTAACCTGGGGGAAAGGACAGCAATTAGTCAATTAAATGCGCATTGAGCATATTCCATCCAGAACCTCCAACCCAGCCAGAGGGCGTAAAATCAACAAATGCGCCAAGTGCTGAAGTTCACAACATTTTATCAAGTTGAGTTCGGGAGGTCTGGTGGACGCTTTTGGGGAGTAGGGGATGGATGGGTGCCGGTTTAATGAATGAGTGCGCATGCAATTGCAGCATCGTCGTGTACGGACAGGCCCAATGGTCAGCAAGAGTAAAGGCGCGCAATATATATAGAGTCGCTGCTGTTTCGGTCGTGTCGTGGAGGCATCCTGCGTCAATTAGTGTCTTCCATCAAGGACATCGGTTTGACGAGCCGCTGAGGCAAATGTGTGTTGGACTGTGTCTATGTCAAAATGTATGCATTTCCTAATGACTATACCTAACGTGATTACTAATGATTCGCGTAGTGCAAATGAAGCAGTCTTCGTCGTCCGTTTGATGTCCAGTAGGACGTGTGTGTGTGTGTGACACAGAGCTCGTGCTAGAACGGGTGTGATTGATCGAACCTCTGAGGTTGTGGCTCTTGTTGTTTTTTTTTCTCTCACCACGTACAGTAATCGATCATCCATTATGGTTTGTTCCAAGCATTTGCATGAGACGATTGTTTACTACAGAATTAAATGCGATGAAACAGAAATGTGCCCAGTAATGTTCACTTTTTTCCTACAGAACTTAAACATATTTGTACAGTTGTCAGCCGCCCAATGTCCGATATGGGATATTAGATGAGTCACACAATAAGTTCCCTAACCCTTACCGGTTGGCGAAACAAAGCTCGCCAGCAAACGCCAAAGGATTAGTCACCCTTAAATATGTTAGCCGATACGTTTCCTGGAACTCTGGCCATTTCTCAGTTTTTGGCCAAACTATTATCTCGTTCCGCCTGCTCACTTTGGCAGAAATGCAGGTGGCCACGTTGTCCATATCTAGCTAATGGCGGCTGTCTGGCCAGTAGGAACGAAACATAAAACAAAGGATAATCGTTTTCACTGCGAATCGTCCCCTCGGGGAATGTTTTGATTTTGGGGATCGAGCCGAGCCAAGTGGAGCCAATAAGAAATGAAGCATAGGATTCAGACAACCATCCCGGAACGTTTTGTTTTCAGCTGAAAAATGATGCAATAAGGGACCATTTTCAATCACCAGCTTCTTGGCGCTGTGTGTCTGGCGGTACGCCCTCGAAATACCAGCGTAATAGCTGGTCGCGAAACCCTTTTCCACCGTTGGGCAGACACCATGAAAGCGTGTCTAGAATCAACCTGACGTGATATTTTTACCGAAAAAATGGGGCGAAACGGTGATCCTTCCTGGAACCGTTGCTGGAAATCGATCTTGAGGTATGGGTTGGTTGTCAGAAGACGGCAAAACTTGATAAACTGATCGTCGGATGTACAATCGATTGTTTCATGCGTGGAGATGGGTTCGGTTCCTTCCGAACCATGGTTGTCTCTGAGCTTGTTTAAGATTATGGATTGATTGATTGAGTCTAATTCTTTTCCCTTAAAAATCAGTGAATTTTTAAAAATTTATAACTCCGTAAAGGTCGAGGGTTTTCCGCGAATAATTTTATGACTTTATCCGCCAAACTTTCCTGGCTAAGGTTATAAAGTTGCCCCCATGAGGATGAGTGTTCCAAGTGCCTGAGAATATTTTCGTTCTAAATGAAAACTCACCCCGACTTGACCTTCAAGTTGCGCTCAAGCAATTTAACTAAAGAAGCAATAAACGCCGACAACTCCTTTGCCCATGCAAAGCAGCCTGAAGAGTGTTAGTTCATTAGGACACGGCGCATCTCTCAAGCGCAGGACCATTGTGCGCTTTCTCAATTATTATTTTAATTTAGCTGCCCCAAAACACACCAATAAATGTCTGCCCGCAAAAGCATATCTTGCCAGCGGGGCACCCAGGGAATGATTTTGATGGTCAGTAATAACAAAGATTATTGCACCGGTCATTACCATTCCGGCGATTTGCTGTCTTTACCATTTCGTGATGAATCTGTACAGCCGTCCGGACCGATTACATTCGCCTCTCCACTGCTACGTGAACATCACCAACGTGCGCGATGTCTGTGCGTCGTTACTGCACTCGGACCAGGCCCGAGTGAACCGTCTTCTCTCAGTTTTATTGCCTTTTTTACACCCTTTTTCGTGTATTTACGATCGTGGATTAATAACAATAAATAAGCACGACTGCAAAGAAACAAAGCGAGAGGAAAGAAAAAAGACATCGCACACGCATGGCCACAACTGCGCTCGAAACATTATTTGCGAGTCCCAATGGTGTAAATACGGCTCAAATCCCATCTCGGCTACCGGTTTGTGGTTTGTGCTTTGGGGGAGGCTCCAACGCCTAACGAAAGACGGTACGATCTTAACGACGAACGATTTCGATGCGCATCAGAACAGGAACCTGATGACCGATCGGTGTTTGGACCACGACGAACTGTGCCGGTGGATAAGGTGCCAAATAAATCTTTACCTCTAGAGCTAACCCCCGCTTCGGGGAGCTCGGTATCAACGCGCGCGATGTTGCTGCTGCCGCCAGAAGCTTTGTATCGTACCGATTGGTTGCGGTTTTGCTTGCGGTTGGTGGTTTTGCTTTTTTGGCTCGCTGCCCCAGTACCAGAAGCTGTTGGGGTTGGCCGTGCATTTGTTATGCTTCATTTAGGGTAGCCTTATTTTGGTTGTTTCTGAACAGTCGTGAAAATAGTTGTTGCTCTGCCTTTCTTTACAACGCTAAACGAGCGCATTATTCTTTCGGTACAACACACATGTCTTTCCATGAAAAGTCTCGGATTTTTTTTTTCGCCGGTGGCTTCGACAATGCAAAAAGCTTCACATCACATGATCAACCCACGATACAATATGCATAAATATATTTAAAACGCCCAGCAAGGTAAGCACCTTATGTGGTGGCCATCATTAGTGAATCTCAAGCTAAAGTCCGTTACACTTCTCTCATTATCAAGCATTCTTTTATTTATCGAGTCAAATAGTGTTCATCAATCTGCTTCAATAATTGCCTGTATCTTCGTGTCGATAATGATAGCTCGCTGATGAGGATGCATCAATATGCCCCCAACCGAAGATCAGCTTATCTGCCATCTTTTTTTTGTGTGACAAACAATGTTGCACTTTCGGCCCTCGGCCGCATAGCTCGACAATCCGTCAGCAGCAAATTCGGTAGCTTTAAGAAAACGTGCCCCGGTTGTCTCACTCAACAGATGGGGACCCCAAAAGCCCTCGCTTGAATGCCTGCAGTCAGAAACGTGACGGTGCACCACGCAGCAGGATTAACGTTGACCAGCCAATCGTACTGCCGTACAGATTAGCTGCACCAGATCGGTAGCCCGGTCAGCGTAATGCACCTCAGAAGATCGCGCAACGGCAGCTATCCAGCGTTGGAGAGGCTTCTGTTTTCACCGCCACCGTCCTGGGCCGTCCTGGGTCGTTGGACTTTGCTGGCTTCACCGAACGGTAGTTCAGTGGTGGAGAGTTGGAGTTGGAGTTTTTTTTTACTCTCTCGCTCCTTTAAAATGGGATTTAAATCGTCTGCCTGCAGCAACCCCCGTTGCAACCCTCCCCCCGGGAGATCGGTTGAGACGTAAATTGGAGGAAATAAGAATTGAGCAACCGATTACGCTTCGGTAGCCAAACCACAGACACACACACACACGCACCCGTATTGTCGACGGGACCTTCACTCCAGAGAAGCGTGAGTAAAGACGCCAAGCTGCGTGACTCTCGTCAGGTTTTAGGGCGATGGCGAAGGGGCTGACGGTTGGGGATGCGAACCAGGACGAAACAGGCCAAGAACAATAAATCCATTTTGGAAGCTGCAATAAACCCTTCGATGGGTAGAAAGTCCATCGCAAGACGATTGACGTGACGTCTCACCCCTGTTTCCTGCCAGCTTCATCTCTCCCGTCTATATACACCCAGGTCCAGGTTCATCGGGATGAACCGCACAAGAGAACGGTGGCTTGGGGTTCGTTGCTTGTCTGATCGTTGAAATCCGCACTCGAAGCTTGCTGGATGGGTGAAAGAAAGGGAGAATGACGGAAAGCAGGCGGCGGTTGCGTGGCAAAACAAATCGTTCGCTCGCAGAACCGGGAACTCGCGAGCTCACAGAACACCTGGGCCACGGTAAACGCTCGGTTTCAACGACCCCAAAGCTGGGGTGGACAAACAAAGAACGAACGGAGGAAGAAACTGGATTGGGGGGGGGTGGCGATCTGGGGAATAGAGGGGCGGGGGAGGCGGTACGGCTGTCTTTCTACACACCCCTTGGGGTTGAGCGTCATCGTTTATCCGTCTGTGGTTCTCGAACCAACGACGAGCTGCAGCATCAGCATCTCACGCGACCACAGCTCACTGCTCAAGCTACTGTCGTTAACGGAAGGCTCTGGATTGGATTTGTTTGTTGTTTTGGGGCCTGTGCGTGAAGTGCCTGTTTGGGATGCTGGATTTCGAGCGGGAAACTTACTATTGTCCACAGGGCACAGAGGCCTTGAATGTAAACAAAAACAATCGTTCGATGCGAGTTGAATCTCATCTCAACTCTTGCACTCGGTGTTGTAAACGGTTCGATTTCATTCGCTCGCTTTATAGTTTTGGCGCAATCGAGAAGGCGCTTTCAATCATGATCATCTTCGAGGTTTCTCTTGGTACGATCCACACCCACAAGCCCTACAACTTCAACGCCTTAACGCAGAGTTGTTTTGGTTCTCGGTTTGTTTTCATCCAGCTTTTCTCCGGACCATTTCTCGGTTGTGCATCCCTTCAGGGCTTCCACACCTGCTTCTAGTGATCCTCAGACACACACACACACTGCTGTTCGAGAAGCAGCACTCACCACACCAAGGCAAACGATTGTCTGTAAAATCTGGCCCAAGAATTATTCTGCTCGCGTTACAGAGAACGTTCCTCCCTTTTTCTCTTTCCTTCATCCTTCTCTTCTCGCTACCATATCTCCGTACCCTGATCCATAATTACAATCGTACTTTCTTTTTTATCCTTTCTTCTCATCTTCTCGCCCTTCGAGATACCTCCTCCCTAGTCGATTCGAGTCCCTTGATCGAGCTCGTTTTACGTTAACTTTTTTACGTTTTTGTTTTGTTCCGTAGTTTCGCCCGGGCTTTCGTTGGGTTGTTCCTCTTGCTGGTGCCCCTTCAATTTCTTCTTCTATTTGGCTGTTGTTATTGTTGTTGCCTTGCCATGCATCCACACACGCACAAGTGCATGCACAGAACGCGTCTTTATCTTTCCATTTATTTCTTCCCCCCGTTTTCCCAGCTTTCCCAACAATCGATCTTTTTCTTTGCTCCTCTACTGCGACGACTCTACAGACGCACAGGTCTGGCCAACAACGCAGAGACTGCAGCACAAAATCAGGTTCTCTCTTTTGCATCCTCCAGGCAGGCACAAGACTCCCTGCCATCCCTTGGCAGCCCGGGTTTTTTTTCGTATTTATTTATCGCTTTTATTTATTTATTATTCACGCTTTTCTTCATTCGTGGACGTCCGTGGACGTCGCGCGCACTTTTTTGTCAGTGTGTGTGTGTGTATGTGCTGGGCGCACAGGATCCCGGGTTGATCGCGTGTGTACATCACCCTGGTCAGAGGCCCTGGAGACTATCCAACTGCAGCCCACGATGCACTTCTGGGTTGGGAGAACTCTGCAACAGTGTGGAGAAGAAGGCGAGACAGCGAGGCGTCCGACCAGTGAACGGATTTCTGTGTTTTTGTTTACAATCAGTTCTCTGGTTCTTTTGCTCGATTTTCTTCATCCACGTTCTATGTGCTGCACTTTGCTTCGTTCGCTCGCCCTCTCTCTCTCTCTCTCTTGTTGTGTTCTTTTAACCGTTTTATTCTTCGAAGCCCTTACGCTTCATCGGTTACGATTTTTCCTTATTGCTTTTTTAGTTTAACCTTTTTGTTGTTGTTGGTTGTTATGCTGCCTGGCACACTCTCGTCTGCTGCGTTTGATGCTACGTTTTACGGCACTGTACCTTTGCCGAGTGTCCGAAAACGCAGCGAACGCCTGTCATTCGATCGTGTACCCACAAGACGAGCGATCACTTGTAGGTTTCGTTCGCTTGTTTGCTCTGACGCACCGTCCATTTCCACTGTTGTCATTCTGTGCCTTTCTTTTCTGTTTTTAATTCTACTTGAGTCCTATCTAGACGAATCGCGCATCTTAGGCGTGGATTTGGTGGGTGCTTACATTAAGGCTTTCTCTGGGACAATCCTCTTCAAGCCGTGTATCTAACCTTTGTGAGATAGTCTTGATGGGTTAGCCGACAATTCTAGCGACATTGAGGTGATTTACTGGATAATGTTTTAAAGAGCTGAAATCCTATCATTATAAGAAGTCTTGGCCTCTAATTTCTGACTTCTTGGACTTTATATGGATAGTCTATCCTACAATAGTTTTCCCTATTAATATTTTTTTAAATATATTTTGTCAACTTCTATCCAGTTTATATCCTTTTTTCTGCGTCATAAAACTAGTTTTACGATCCTCAAAATTTGCCTCTTCCTTCTCAACTTATTATTCTGACTGATGCATCTTCACCCATATCTTGCTTTTAGAGCTCAATTTTATGACACGCACGCATCAATATCGCAGAGCTCTGTGTACTGCCAAGGAGCGATTCTATGGACCATATCCATCTGTTCAACATTTGTTTTGCGTTCGGCTCACGGGACTTGGTCGTGGCCACGCGCAGTTTTGTTTGTGTTGGGAGCGTCGCTTCATATTTTCTCCACGTGCAGTCCAATGCAATCATAAGCCTCCCCGGAACACAACCACCACCATCATCGAGCGAGAGTACAACGACTTTTCATCTGCCCTTACGCCCATTGCCGATCCATTTCGGGATGGCCCTTGATGTGCTTGCTGTGTTGTTTTGGTTCCTCTGGTTCTCCAGCCGTTCTGGAGAGTTAGGAGTTTTTGGCGCGCTTTTTCTTGGAGATCGAATTTGACTGGAGATCGAACTTCTTTTAAAATTAGCTTACTAATATTATATTGCGTTATATTTTTAACTCGACAAATTTTAACAATATCACGCACTTTCAAAGTTTAAGAAACGATTAATCGATGCAATATCGACACTCGGCGGATGAGTGTTGCCGTCGTCTGCAATGTTCCTCCCGGTTGAGAGCGTTATCGAAACGGGTTTAACCCACCATTTCTTCTCCGTTTTCTTTCTTCTATCTCACAATATTTTTGATATCGAAACTGTTCAAATCCCCAATCCGTTCTCCAGTCGGAAATTGTCCTTTCTTGTGTGTTTGTGTGAATGTCTCGCTGCCGAACACACCACCGAACGCGCCCTGAAGACTTGGTGCGAAGGCGTCACACGAGATAAGTAGGCCACGCCACGGAACTGGTTTTCCATCTCCTCCCTTTCTCCCCCCCCCCCCCCACCTCACCCTGATCAGAACCTCTGAGGCCCTTTTCCCCGCCCTTGTGTGCCGATGTTCTTGTTCTGCTGGTGGCTCCAAACGGAACCCCGGGAGCATTGACACAACGGGGAACTGAACGAGTTCTCGATTGCTGCTACCGTGTGCGCACCACAAGTCAGGCGAGGACGTATGCAGGATAAATCTCGGGTTATCGTCATTTTTTTCTTTCCCTTCTTGCGTCCGTTTTTCTTCCCATATTCAAATGAGGTGAACCATATCAGCCGTTCGAGCTTTCGGTTCGGACCCCGGTGGCTGATCTGACCTGGCGTGGCCCTGTTTTCATGCTCGAATGTTGTTTGTTGTTGTCTCGCGCACTTCATTCGCGCACTCGGGAAATGGATGGCTTTTTTTTGCTGTCACGATACTAAAAAAAAAAACACCAGTTCCAATCCTTGACCGTGGCTGACGGTTGCGTCAAATTGCATCGCTCAGCATTCAACCTGTGGAAGAATACAAATGAAGCATAATCCATGCAACGGATGGCGCGGAGTAGCGCGCTTATAATAAATGTTTTATTTTCATACCGCCCTCGGCCCCTCGGTGGTTTGACCCATTATGCGTTTTTTGTACGTCTTCGGGGTTCAGGATTTGGTTAACCGTTGCGATAAATCATTCGCAGTGTTTCGGTGTTGTGGTACGTAAAGCTGAACCTGTCCTGCGAGATGTAATAAAGTGGATTTCCAATTTCCATACGGGTGCAGTTCGATGTATTGAATATATTCATAGGTGTTATATTTAAATATAAGTTTAATCCTTTGGAAGAACATTTATCAGAAGTCAATTGGGATAATTTATTTTCAACCCCTCCTTGCTGGACAGCTAATAAGCATCGAGAGCGTTATTATTATTATTCCACCCCTTTTTTCCGACTGGTGTCAGAATAATTGTAGATGATCGTGCAGTGGACGCTTTCAACCGTGCAACTTCAAACAGCTTCGCCACTTTTGGTTCACCCACACGTTCCGGACCAGCACCCACTCGAATCGTCATCCCCTAAGCTCACCGACGGAAGCTAGCTACAAACCGGTGGCACGCGCTTTGTGTTGAGCCTACAATTTAGCCTCGCGATCACTATCGCCCGGACTGAGTAGAGATATTAAGGGTGCCCCCTTTAGAATGATGTCCGATCTGATAAGATAGTGTAACGAAGTAGCTACCACCTAACATCCGCTCTCTTGTTGTCTAACAGACGATCGAATGAGCGATAAATAAGGTCACCAACTGGGCTGTGCTCGCTTCGACAGTGACGAACTTGAGACTCGCGCTCTCCCCCTCTGGCTGGGAAATTGAGACACGCGGACGGAAAAGTTTCAAATAACACAACAAAAACACCCGAAGAGTCTAGAGCAACCGGAAGAGCGCTCGCTGTAACGAAATACCGCGCGAGCACGCGCTCGTGTTTGGCGGCGTAACGCGGAAGCACGGTTGTCGGCGATCTCGCAGACAGTATGGCACCGTCGTCGTCGTCGTCGTCGGAACTGCGAGACACAAAACAATGCTCCCATTAGAGTGTGTGAGATCGCAACTCGGGCTCGGTTTCTCACACCATGATTGCGGATATGCATCCAAACGCAAAAAAAAACTCTATCACTTATTAGTCAATCAGCGATCAATCATGATGTCACCATAGACGATCTTGGTAGACCGGTGGCAAGATGCTTTGCCCTTTTTTGTACCACCATCGTGTGCATCGTTTAAAGCGCAATCAAGCATCGGGTGAGTCGGAGTGTTCTTTCTGCTTTCGTGAGTGAGCTAGCTGCATATCGGAGGCAATCGCAAACGTCATGGCGCGAAACATCATTATGATTATTGGCCCATTGACCGATCCGTCGGTCGGTTTGCACTGATGATCATGGCACCGGGCGGACATACACACGTGAGAATTTTAATTATTCTCTCGACCCTTTCCTACCACTGCCACCGGTGCCTGGCGGTGTGTCTTAAATGGGATGGAGCCAGAGCTTCTGGGTGGAATGTTCCTTGTTCGATTGGATATCCTGTTTCTGCTTTCATGCTTTATTATATTACCACTTCGATAGGGAAGAGCAAGGAGGGTTTTTTTTTTGCTGATTTCATTCAACTTATTACGCGCCGGTTCGAGTACGTACCACGGGACTGGACGTGGGAAAGGCAACAATAATTAAAGACCGTTGACGATGCGGGTCAATACATTGGTACGGAGTGTAGGGGCAGCAACTTAAAGGAGATTACAATTTGCCAGTTAATTGATTTATCCTTGAAGGGTTTTGTTATACTTCCACCTTGTTTGGTTTTTTCTGGTCGGGCTTTCGTGAAAGTTGCGATGGTTTATAACTGGTCCAATGATGGTTCAAGTTAAATTATATTTGCTAACTAAAGAATGAAGTATAATTCGAAGCGAAAATTCACTACCAAGAAAGAATGTCTCTAAGGACACACTATCCCCACAGTGACCAAGCGCAAAATGGTGCCCTTTTGTCAATCCTTCTACATCATACCTGCCATAAAACCTAACGGGTGTTTTACTGATCACCTCAACCGCAACCTCATCATTTCCAACCTCCTCCCCCTCAAGTTTTCCGTACCGTTCGGTATCCGGGCGCTTGAGTCACTGGGTGAGAATTTTAATTGAACCCCAGGAAAAAGGGTATCGCTCGATACGCGAGATACGGAGTTTGTGCGCTTTTGTGCAGTACGGGTGTCTGAAGTGGTCTAGCTGAAGGAGTGTAGGTACGCAACAAAGGCTTTTGTTACTGGAGCACTTGCGCCTCAAAGAACAACTTCCCGGAAGCCGCCGCTTTTGGCTGTTCTCTTTATTGGGAAGTAGCTTACCGGTTCCCTAACGTAGAATGGGGCGATAGGACTTTAAGTAACATGAGTCAACTTCAGCAATTCGCAAGTTTAACACTTAATAGTAAACAATATTGATTATTTTTATTTTCTCTCGTTTTTTTATAGATGGTCCACCGACACCGTTGTCCCAGTCACCGCCGAGCGCCTCCTGCAGTCCGTTCACTACCGGAGCGTACTACGGTTCGGGGCAGGTATTCTTCCCAAGGACTCCGGCCAACACCGCCAACGGACGCAACGGTGCACGTGTGTTCTTCCACCAGACCCCGGGGCAGCAGTACCCGCAGGTGCCACAATCGCAGCCAACACCCGGGTCTGCAAACAGCCATTCCAGTAGCAGCGGTGTTAGCAGCTCGCTTGATACACCGTCCTGTTCATCCGGCACGCCGCACTAGTAAGTATGAGGCGATGGGAGGCAGTGTTTCGGAAATTACATTCATGTTCCCTCTCTACTTTCCACAGTCACCATGGTCAACTGCAGCCGATCCAGTTTAACTGGCACGACGATGGAGATTCGAGCGAATCGGAAGGATCCTCATCGCAGACTACCTCCTCGTCCGGATGCAATCCGCACTGTTTGGGGACGATGGACGGTGGGGCCAGCAGTAGTTCGTACAGCGTGCCCTCGTCGGCCAACCTGATCAGTCCGTCCTCGTCCGGTGGCACACTGTACGCGTCCGTGCCGCCCCATCTCGACTACATGGCGGGGCGCGAGCAGTTGCAGGAGTTCCCGGGCAAGATACCGCAGCGCAAGCGGAAGTCGCGCACACCAAAGCCGAAGAAAGCGGGAGTGAGTATCTTGGAGTTCTCTTGAACAGTAGGATAGTGGAAGGATAACGGCAAAATCCAGACAGGTCCTTAAGATCTTTGAGACAGATATTCATACCAGCTGTTTCGGTCACCTGATCACCCTTTTAAGCCGTGAAAAGAACCGTTTTTTTGCATTCGAATGATGCCAATGCTCGAGCCAGCACGGGAGCATTAATGAGATTCCGATACTCGTTCGCCTTGCCCACGTCGCAGTAAAAAACAACCGTTCTTGAGATGTGTTTTTTGCTTCCCGAGCTCAAGTTATGCTATGTCCCCCCCGAGGGGACGCGTATGCTCCACTCGTTCTGCTGCACACTCATTATGCCATTATGCTGCTACCCCACGGACAGCATCAGCGACCTCAACCATCAAGAGTGCGCTCCACATTTTCCTCGCATCGTTTTGACTGACTGCCACTGCAACAACAGCAGCCAACGCTTCGCTTCGCTGCCCTAGCCCCGAACAATTACTTAACATGTCCACGAACTGGGCGTCGATGATGATGATGGTGATGGTTTCGTTTATAATTAGCTGGACGCAGCAGCCAACCACTCTCACGCCCTGTCTGTTCCCCTTTCTTCCCTGGTTCCGAGGTTGCCGTAAACAAGCCTAGCCAGCGAGGATGCACTTTGTGTTTACGTTTACAGCTTCTGCACGGGCCGGTTCCGACGGCCGATGATCCGCTGGTGCGAGTGTCGGAGCCAAAGAGGGATGCTACGCGTCCTGCCGCGTTATGATCGATGTTGTGCTTCATTGATGTGCGTTGTGTTGTTGTGTACATGGTCACAACGCCTCTGGATTGTTGCTCTTTTGTGTGTGTACGTGTATTTCCACGCCACGCCAGAATGCTTTATTTTCGTAAATAAACAATTGTCCACCAGCACGGTGAAAATGTGATGAGTGCTCGGTCCTATTGCTTTTCTCGGAGCATTTTTCTTCCACGCTACTGCACATTACATTTTTTTTTACATTCTGACGTGAAAGGCAATCCCATAATGATGTTCTTTCAGCAGCGGAGAAGTTATTCAATGCTCCAAAATCATTTTTCACTCGAATGCGAATGCGAACTAAGACGAGATGATCACCAACCATGATCCATGAGCCGATCATACGCGCGTTGTGCAGAGCATACGCCACTGTTTGACCCAGCTTCGCAGCAGGGGAGCAAAAATCGGTGTTGTTTATTTGATCGATGCAACGAGAGACCGATCGGAGGGCGAGCCGCGCGTGTGTTTATTGTTCTGTCCGCCTCTGGAACGGCGTACGGAGGAGTGCACGTGCAACGCCCGCGTCGTTCGGGCCCCGTAATTCGGGAGGCTCACTTTCCCCGTATTCGTACGCCACTAGCTGACACGTGTGAGAGTGCGTTTGGTGGCGTGTGGCTTGAGCGTGTGGTGTGTTATGATTTCTCATTGCCCTGATGACCCTCGCGCGATGAGGGATTTACTGTGGGAAATTAGGCCCGCAGGCATCGATTCGAGGGTGGATAAAGGCAAATGAGCAATGCTGCTCAATCTAATTCTACAAACAAACACGACATTACGACATTCGAATGGCTGCATTTTGATCGGTTAAAAATTACGGTACGGTGCGGGAGGCCGTTGCCTAAGAGCGTCCGTTGACCTGTGCGCTGTACGATAGCGGAGACCATGCGCCTCCATCAATTGTTTGGGCAAGGGACTGGGAGCGATTGTTTATTTGGTGTGTGTGTTTGGGAAAGTCATCTGTGTCCAGATGATCCGATGGGAGGATCGTAACTCTAACCCTTAGCTCAAACAATGCACTGATATCAGAAATTTATTGAGGTGCTTCGAATTGAGAATTGATTTACGTTGCGCCATGGTGTATTGTGAATGATATTATTTTCAGGAAATATTTGAATTATTGCTCCGGATTCTTCTTGGAGAGTACAGAATAATCATACAACTCAATCAATTTAAAACAGCCAGATAGTGAGAGGATGCGCCTCAACTACGTGATCACTCAATAGCAGCTCCAGTACACGAACCTATCTCGCTGTGGCACGTATTGAATTACAAAATCGTATCAACTCTCATTTCGAGCGTTCCAAGTGACAGACTGGGCTCTATTTTTATTTTCCCACACACACGCACACACACATAGACAGTACGGAATGACCTAGTTTTTCGTTCCAACTCTGACACTTCTTTCTACGCACCAATGCTATCTCTGCAAATAACAAGCGTGCAAAGCGGCTAGTCAACTATAATCCATTTTGTTGCGCGAGAATGATCTGCCATCGGGTGGCGCGTGAACGGAAGCTCGCAACGCTACGTTGATAATATGCAACGCGCGCAATCGTACACAATCAAATCACGTCTCGAACGGGCACGTGTCGTGCCGAGATTGTATGCATGCACACTCTCGGCTGTAGACAGTGCGTGTGCAAAATGCAGATCATCGCATCGGGACGCAGATAAAGAGCGAGAAACGGAATCCTCCACAGCATGGCACAACACGATAAGAACGACTAATAATTGCTTACAAATCGTCATCATCTATCTGCGGTTAGCGGAGCAGTGGATATAGGTTACGCGGTATCGTGTTCTGCATCCGCTTCCATGTGCTGTGGCGTCTCGCACTCCATATGGGGGGACCTATTAAGCGAGAGGTTAAATTACTGATAATACTTGGCTTGCAGTCACCTCAGACACCTGAGCCAAGTTTTGTTGAGCGGAGAATCCTTTCGCTCAACGCTTCGATCGCTGGTTGATGGCGTGACCCACATCTGTGCAACTGCAACGTCATCGAATAGCCCTCAAGCCTTCGCACGAACTGGTGCGATTGTTTATTTTTTTTCCGGAAAAATTGTCCAGCGTGACTAGGACTAGGTGCCAGAATAAATGGTTGCGATCGGGTAATTAAAATGAGAGTCCCCGGGGTGTTTCGCTGCATCCAGAATAAAGGTGGAGAGTCTGAGAGAAATGGAATAGCAGCAGGTGACCTCATTATGGATCGTGATTGATCGATAGATCTACAGCTGGCTATTTCATTTGGTGTTAGCTTTCTTCTTCTTGCTTGCTAACATGCTTGCCAGGGTTAATGAGGCTGTCAGTGCAGAATCGGAAGTCACTGGTTGTAGTACATATTTCACTTGTTACACCTGTATTCCAATCTTTTGATCTTCACTTGCTAATACGTGGATTTATTATAGACCTTTTTCAATTCATAAAAAAACTAATAAAACATTTTTTCGCTTTCTCTGTCTCCTTTCTCAACAGCTCCTGGAGCAACCCTTGATGTGGCAAATGGCTGTTACCGCGGCGGCGCTTATCGTACTCGGCTGCGGCTATCTTGCGGCAAGGTGAACCCGCCATCGTAGAAGCACACAGACACCTTACTTCCCGAATTTGCCCCGAACGCTTGTCTCACGCTTGTTCATAGAGCAAAACGGGACACGAGAGCAAATCGGGAGTGCCGATCGGATCGATTCCCTGTGAATTGGATTAGTTTGCAGTTGCAGAACAAGCAGTTTATTTTTCGGACCAGTTTTTACATGTTAAAGTTTACAACGAAACGTTTAAATTTATAGAAGGCGTTGCGGTTTTAGATTGAAGAAAGGCGTCAGAACTCTTCCAACAATAGAGAAGAAGAAAAAAGAAACGTGATAAAATGGCATACAATAATTAGCGTTATAGGAAGGCGCGCGCATATCGTAGGAGCATATCGGAGCGGAAGCGAAAAAAGAAAACTCATATTGGTCTCAACTTGCAGCGTGCAAGTATTTTAACCAAATAGCGTTAGGGAACAGTTTCTCTCTCTCTCTCTCTCTCTCTCTCTCTTGTTTTTTTATCCGATTGTGCCTGCCACGCAACGATCGATACATATTAAAAAGCCAGAAGAAAACAGAATCGATCGTCGTGAAATTCCCCATGGAGAGTCTTTAAAAGATATTTCGGCCATCCATCTTCGATACTCAACGCAGTCAGCAGAGAAAGTAATGCATTTTTACGTGAACTTTTGCACGTAGCGCTCGCTAAGAATCGGGCCTCAGCAGAGAAAACTTACCAATCACACATTTACGTACAGTTTACCATGTTAGAGTTAGAGCGAATTTCAATATTCTGGGACTAGTGCATAGTTGCAACGTAAGCAAGGTGGTGGTGGTAAGAACGACGGGATAGTGTAGCGGTTTTTCGTATGTAAGCTTAGACGCAGTATTAGACGCAAGAGCAGAACGACGATCCTGTGCCGTACCGATAGCTCAGATTTCAACGTTGCATTTCATACACGGCGATCTTGGCCGGGGGCGCGTTTTAAACAATCAATCAACAGCGGTTGAGGAACATTGAAGAAATTCTTTTCTTTTGACACAAGCTAGCATTAGTAACATTAACATTACGCGAGATCTCTTTATTGTACTTGTTTTATACATTTCTCAGAATCGAACGATGGTTCATCAAAGCCGACTACTGAATAGCTCACACATATCTCTCATTCTCTTTCTGCCATTTTAAAAGCCAAACGCTGCGAACGGTTCGTTCCAGGTGGGTTGGTTTAGAAATAGGACAATAATTCGTTTGCATCTCAGCTGGTGGTTGGCTGGTGGTGCAGCAGGCGACCCAGCTTTTTTATTTGAATTAACAGATGATCTTCATGTAGCTAATAGATCGCGTTTTTTTTTGCTTTTACTGGAGCTCTACCGGGAAGGTTAATAGAGAAGAATTTTATTGATTTGTTTTTTACATCGGTGGCCTTAAAATGCAAGTTCTCTACATATTTTTCATAATTAAAACACCTTAAAAGGTGCGTATGGAGCTTAGATCCACATAATGGAAGTTTTGAATTTCTAAGTACTATTCCTACCAAGTGCTTGGTTCACCCCTGTCAAGCAGTGCAATTGCCCAATGCGATCGGATCGTTGGGTCACTTGATCACGCTCTATAATACAACTAGTTCGAAATGTTGTTTTCAATATCACTACCTTATTCCTTAGCTAATTGCAAAATTACATAGTCGAATTTTAAGGTTTCCCCTTACTACTCAACAGATTCCATTGTATGATTGCAAAGTTCCATAGTGAATTTGTAATGTCCCATTATCCTTTTAAAAAATTCTCTTGAGAGATTTTGAAGTTCCACTATATGGATCGAAACCCTGTATTAAGAAGATGTATGAAAGGACATGTATGAACACATTATAGTTTTTACTTGATTAAATTGATACAAGTTTTTTTATTGACATGGCTTATGTAGTTAAATTGACTACAATACCACCAATCATGACTGTTATGTGCGGTAAAAACAAAAAAAAGACGTCCTAAATAGAGAATGATTTGCCATACAGACGTAACGATACGAAGCAGCAACGTAACGAGGGAGCGATAACATTTTACCAGCAAATCGTTGTAAGCTTTTTGTTTAAGTGACACCAATATTGTTTTTCACTGTATTTACCGGAGGAGCGAAACGGAAAATAGAGAGTAACTTAGATACGGATGGCCAAGACCCAGGAGACTAGTGTCTCGAAATAGCTTGTACATCTTCAAAGCCACGTGAAGGAACAGTGCCAACGCCGGGTCAGGATGGGAGACAAACTTCAAAGCGAAATGCAGCAGGAAAAAGAAACGTTTAGTATAATTTTGTACCGTACTGTTAAGATAGCCCGATAGCCGGAACATGCGAACACACGGTGCTTAGCTGCATTGGGACGCAGAAAAAAACGACGTGCCTTCGGAAAGGCTGTCCAGTTCTTACTTTAATTCGGCTAAGATCTCTAAGCTAAGTGTAAGGACAGCAAGACAGTGAGCGAAAATAGCTAAAAGTGTAGCTCGGTGTTTAGTAAAAATGCAACAATGCGTAGAAAAACATTATAGAGAATAGTAAAAACAACAACAAAAAAAACCGGCAGTTCACAGTGCGATGCAACCAATGTCACACAACGGCACGCTGTGAAAGTGTTCGTGAGCAGGAACTAAAAAACAAAGGCCTGAGAGCGTGAAGAAAAGAACCAACACTATATTCCAAATATTCGCGAAAAAGAAATTGTCACTGTGTTAGGGTGCCCAAAGATTTTTACCTTTTGATTCGCCAATACTTGCTGTAATTTTCTGTTTTGTTTTGTTTTATTTTAATTTTTTTGTTGTTGCTAGAGCTTCTTTCTTCTCTGTATACGCACTACGCGATAGTATTTGTGAGCTTTCTGCGAGCTTTCCATGTTTTACGCACTGCAAGCTTTCCCACATCTATTTTATACGCTACGCTCTATTAACGCATGCAATAGACGAGGAAAACATACGACAAAAAAGCAACTAAAGAGTTTACGATTAACATGGGCGGAAGGTAAAGACAGAGGTTGATCTCAGTATCGGTAACGCGAAGCAGATAGATGGCTAGGTTTTATTAGTTTTGGCACGTTTAGACTACCCGTGGCGCAGATTGTAATGTGACAAGGAAAATTCGTATCGAAAAGCAAAAGACGCACGACGAGCGCTAGAGGTAGGGCGGTTCATGTTTCAAACGGAGCCGGCTTGGTGGTGATTATTTAATAATTGACCTCTGGGTTGCAGGATTTTTCTCATGCATATTGCATAAAAATTAAAGCATTTTGAACCCAAGAAATCGCGCGCTCGAAAGACACAGCTTTTCCACGTGTAAAAGTAGAGAAATTCTTTTTTTTTGCTTATTGAAATTTCTTCTAATGGGCCACCCGAAAAAAACTAAATAGCTAAAAGGAGAATACAATTCGGTTAACAGCACAGCATATCCTGTAACATGGGCATGGGATTATCGCGGAACCGATACGGCCTCCGAACCGCATGTATGACAGGGATAGCGTGTGCGCGCGCTAGAAAGAGAGAGAGCGGGTGAGCTTTCGTTCGTTGTAATGTTTCAATCTTTTTTCATGTTGTGCTTTTGGCGTACAGAGAGGGCTGTGATGTAGATTTTTGATCTCATTTTATTATTTTTGTTTGCAAGATGCACAAAAGAGCACACAGAAATCATGAGGCGAAACCAGGAGATAGGGCGCAAGATGGTTTCGGTGACAGCACATGCAAAATTTCATCGAACCACGTTTCTCGCGAAGTAAAAGAAAAATGCAGATCAAAAACTGTTTAGCAACACGTTTAGAGAAACAGACCAACAGATACTTTAGGTAAGTGTCCACGCGAATCCGTACCGCGTGAGGATGTTCAGAAGAAGCGGCAAAGGCGAAAAATTGTTCTCGAGATTGCTGCGCGCGGACGTAGCGTTTGCGAGAGGCATTTTATATTTCATTTTTGATACGATTTTTTGTTTGTTTTATTTGTCTCTTTTTTAAGACGTCTAATTGTAGAACATGTCGAGAACATATCAAGCAATGCCGCGGAGTGCATTTTTAGTGGTAGTTGAGTGGAAGGGGGTACCTTCTTGAGACCTCGGGAAATGGTCGATTCGCCCGCTGCCAACGGTGGAACAGTAAACTGTATCGCGAGGAATCGATGTAACGCCCATTATTAGCACAATACATAGCTGTAATACAAGCGTACATATTAAATAGTTGTTATATCTTACTTGTATGGTGGATAATAAACGTAGAGAAAATGAAGAAAACGAACAGAAACAAATGCATTCGACAGTAAACTCCTGAATGGATTTTAAAATAGTTGACAAAATAACATAAAATTAACTTTTGGTAAAAAGGCGTAATTCAGATGGTAATATTCATTCGCTCTGCACTGTAGGTCTGCGATTGAAGAAGAGTGGAGCTTCAGCTAGCATCCGCTAGAGTGCGCGCATAACGCTACTCAAAACGCACAGTGGTTGAGAATTCTTCAAAGCGAATTGTTTTAGTTCACAGTTAAAATAGTTTAATAGCATTTTATGCACGATTCATATGTACTTTGGTGAATAGTTAATAAAGAAATTATTCTATTTTATTTTCTTTAACTTTGAAGCATTTTATCCGAAACGAAAAATTCACTCCATAACGAAATCGGTTGCATATTTACGCACCTCATCTGTCAAACAGGTACGTCCCCAACCACAGTGCACCGTACCCATACCAGCTTCGTGCAATGCGAGTTCGGTCGTCGTGTTCGCTCACACACTTAATCTGTTGCTGTTCTCTCGTGCGGCTGGACGTACTCTGTCACCGCTGTAACGCACGACTTTTCCGCGTGAGTTTTCCGAGTTTCCCGCGAGCCGGAAAACAGCAGGTTCGAACAGTCATCATCGGGAAGCCGACCGAAAGTGTTCGCTAGTGGTGAGGCAGATTTCGCTCGACGGCGGTAACATTCCGGGCGTGTTGTGACGTGTGTTTTTTCTGCCTCTGGGCAGACAAGCGACAGCGAAAAAAAAACGGCATTCTTGCTGCGTGTATGATTGTGTAAGTGAGGTTTATCCGGTACATGGAACAAGAGGTTTGCTGGAAAAAGTGAATTGTAGTCACGCAAGGCAGAAAAACGTAGTGTTCAACCGGTCAATTTAGTTTTTGCATCCTTTTACGCTCATTTCATGGCATCAGCTGAGCCTTGACGATCTTCCAGTGCGTGTGTGCGTGGGTAGATGGCAGATTTTGCAGGGTGCTAGCTTTGAAGCTTCTTCCCGCTCGATGCCGTTAGGTTTCAAGTCAACGCTTGCCTGTAACACTTTAAATGCCATTCCCTCATTAAAGTGCAGAAAGATTGTAAGACACGGTCGCATAAAATTCTAATACCGGCTTCAGCTGTCATGTAGCACCGAGCTACCGATTCCGTTTCTGTTGTGCGGAAAAGCGTCAAGGTTCTCTCCATAACAACGGAACCATCTGCAAGGCTTGCTGTGTACTCGCAGAAGCAAACACAGGTTGAAATGTTTCCGTGCTTAATAAATGGCTCCAGCGCACCAGCAGCTAGAACCACTGCCTGATTCTGCTCCAGCCAGTCCAACGGTTCATAAATAGTCCTGAAGAAACCAGTGCGTGCGTGTGTGTGTGTACGTTTTTCCGATCCGATCCGGCGGTGCACGGCGGCAAGTGTCTGTTTGTCGTTTGTTTTCATCCGTTACTCCACTCGGTGCATTATCCCCTCGTGTGTTTCCGTGTTTTGGTTGCGTGCAGTTGCACCTAGCGCTGAGCGTTACCTGCACTTCGGTGTGTTTGTTCAGTCGTTAATGCACCGAACACGGCGCACATCGTTGTTACCTGTTTTAAAGAGCGCAGGCAGATCATAAAAGGTGAATAGCAGCAGTTTCCGACTTCATCACGTTCCCATTGCCCTAGCGTCGGTGTGTGTGTGTGTATCTTTGTGTGTGAGTGAAGAAGAGAAAAAAATCCCAACGCCAAAAAAAAAGGAAAAAAGGAGGCGATGCCCTTTTCATGCGTGGCAGTGTTTCATGTGTGTGTGTGTTTGTGTGTGCATAGGTGTTTTGGGCTTTACGATCGTCTTCTTGAGTTGATCGGATAGGTGGCAATAGGGGTGTTCCATGCTTTTCTCGAAGAAGCATCAAGTGTCGATCGATCTGTCAAAATAGTTGTGAAGGTTAAAATTTATGTGGTTCCCTTTGTTGTGCTTTTTATCTTAAGAGTGGTTTTTAGAAATAACAACAAGAAAATCGAGAGAAAATATTTTTAGTGCAAGGCGTGTGAATTGATATTGTGTGCAAAATTGCAGTGTTTAAAGTGTTTGATTTGTTGTTCTATATATGGTTTGTGTTGTTTAAAGTGTTTTTTGTTTCCCGTTTCTCAATCGCATCGAAAAAATCGAAAAGAAATACTTATCAAACTCATCAGCGCATAATGGTCAGCTTGGAAAGGTTTGTAGATACAATCTTATCCCTAACTAATTTTAACACTTATTTTAAGTTTAAAAAGAGAAAAACAGTTAATCGTCTAAATTTAACAGTATTAAAAATCAATTATCCGCTTCTTCAATCGCCATTTGATATTGCTGGCCGTTTTATTTCGGTCCCATTTATGCGTGATCGTGAGGCACGAATTTACATCAAATTTATGCTCCTTGCTGTCGTCTTGGTCGTCTATGCTGAAACATGCAATGCGTAGCAATTTTTATTTCTCCAGCTCCAACACCCTCCCGCGACAGACACCGTAAAAATGTTGTGTGATCCGCGTAAAACGTTTCGCTGTGACATACATAACAAAAAAAAGTCCACCACGGGGACAAACACCACACGGGGAGGGAGGGCTGACTAGTTTCGGGAGCGACTTTTCTCGCCAATTTCGATGCAAACACGCCATTTCGCAAGACTGGAGATGGGAGAAGGATTTTCGCGTCCAGTTAAAGTGTTTTTTTCTTTTGCTTTCATGCTCCGAGCCGCCGAACTCTGAGTCGTTTTTTCGCTTCGTTGTTACCTCCTCTTACCACCGATGTTTGGTTCTACGCGTTTCTTTAACGTGCACCATTATCGCGAACCGATATTATATCGCCCGTGTGTTTTTTTTTCCTTTTCTTCTTCACGGCTCTCTTTCGCTTCATCCCCAAGTGCTGCCCTTGTATGCGTGCAGCATAAGCACAAGAAAACGTGGCTGCTGTTGTTGGTGTGTGCTCGCTTGCTTAAACAGTTTATCCGCGAATAAAAATACGCGAGCTACGGCGGCCAATACACACACATACGCGGAAAGGCACACAGGGCTTGTGGGGTAGGCTTTTGGGATTCTTGTGTGAAACTCCCCCCTACCAAGTGCGGCTGTGTTTGTGTGGTTGTTCCATGGCGATCCCCGCGAAACTGAGTCGATATAACCCATCGATTCTCCACCCGTCACGAAGTCAAGTCCACCCGTCGTCATCGAAGGGGGCTTGCATTTTTTGGTATATCTTAGCCCGTTCGCCGGCATTTCCCAACCCAAACTCCCCTCCCTTCAAAGCAGCCGCCTCCCATGGGCTTTCAAAACACGCGGAATAGAGGCACACGTCAGTGTGTGTGTGCTGGTAGCGTTGGAGACCGCGTCGCCATGGAGAGCTTCTATTATTCTCGAACAACAGAAGCTGCTTTGTTGTGTTGTTTTGCGCCGTATTCTTCTTTAATTTACATTACCACGCAACACACCTACATACACACACACACATATGTTGTAGGGGTGATGTGGAGTTCCTTTTTTGTTGTTGTAATATTTCCCTCAACTTTTGGTCAGTCATCGGGCCCGCGTTGTTTGTTTCAGTCAGCTCGATTTCATTTTGTTATGTTTCTTCACACACACACACATGCATGCATACAGCGTAAAGGGAGTTGCGTTGCGACCTGCTTCGACTGCATTCCACGGATCGTGGTGGGTGAGCGCTTAGACAGCAAGAACCTCGGGAACGAATGAACCGTGAAAGCGCAGACTGGAAGAGAGTGTAGTGTTGGCGGCAATCGAAACCCCACCCTGCACTGGGTCTGGCCCTTGTGGCGACCGCGAATGAGAAACGGGTCGAAGGGATGATCGAATCAACGCCTGGCGAACAAACCAACAACCAACAGTGCCATGCTCGTATGAAACACATCAGGTCCAGGGACCAGGAGCTTTATCGCCAGTAAAAGCTCTGGTGGAACTCTTGGAAATGAGGCAGATTTAAATTCTCAATAAACGGTTCCAAAATTTAGCACGGAATTGGAGGAACATTAGGAGTCGGAACTGTTATTAGGGTATTAGCGACTTGGCAGTTACATCGCAATGATCAGCAGCAGCAAATTAGAATGTCCAACAGTTAGTATGGAACTGTACCACCGTGTCCTAGTCGCCACCGAGAAGAGACCCCCGAGTCGAAAGAAGTCGTCGGAGTCCGGTTACGTTTTTCATGGCGATCGAATGTTTGGCAGAGACGAGACAAGAGGTGAGGCTATAAAACTTGCATGCCTAACAGTGTGTGAGTGTGTTGCCTTGAGTTGTCTTCAATACACATGGAGCATAAGTCGATCGTTGGGGTTGGGGTGCCCGTGTGCGTTTTATTTTTGTTTTGCACGTTGTCCGTTCGAGAGGTTGTTTTTTTTTTTTGCTGTGTCCGCCACAAGTCCGTTACGATGCGTTATACAATGTTATGTTTGGTCCCCGTTAGCACTACGTGTTTTTTCTTCGTTTAAAGTCTTGAATTGGGAATGACTTTAGAACTTCAATGCCCATTTGAAGTCCCGTGGAGTCCTGACAACTTGTAACCTTAGCTACACCTTCTGGGGTCCACTTTTTGCTTCGGTTGGTTAGCTGTAAGACATCCTTGATTTTCTTACACCTGTATCGTAACATAATAAAAACAAAACCCCCATAGCACAAGGAAAGCTCATGGCAGCAAAAAAAAAAAACAAACAACATCAAAGAACGATTTCGAACGATTGCATTGGTAGACGAAAACAAGACGATTTCTGCTTTGCGAAGGACCTCGACCGGCTGCAATGAAGCGCAAATGAAAATTTGTTTATTGCGGTCGTTGCTACGCACCAGACGGTTGAAGTGTTATACGAACACCGAAGGGAAGGTGAATGAAAAATGGAAAAAAACCCAACCCATTTCCATCGTGTGTCCCACGGTCGTCGCTTCCAAAAAGGGCTGTCGATCAAGCGAACGGTAAACAACGAACCTCGCTTGTAAGACACACCGCTACGTTTGATTCGCTAATCATACAACCCGGCCGCGATGGCAGTTAGAAAATTCAAAACATCCGGATCGAAATCGGATGCCGACCGACCGCTTTCCCAGCAAGTGCTTCTTTATGCCGGAACGGTACGGCCGGGACGCGCTTTCACCATGGTGACGAAAATCGAAAGATCAGGGCGGGAAGACCGAAAGCACCGGTCATTAGCATTAATCAGCGTACCATCGGCAGGTTCGTGGATGTCACACGATGAAGCCGAACATGGGGCAGCCATACAAACTACAGACATGGCGAGGAATATGTGTTGGCGAGAGAAGGAAACAAAAAGCCAGAAACCTGCAATCAACGCTCGAAAACAAAAACTTTCTTTTATCGGTGTGGTAAGAAAACGTCAAAGATTTGCATATTCAAAAGATTTCGGCGGCTGCAACAGGAGATGATAAATAGGCCAAGTTGCAACGGTGAGAGAATGTTGGGTAAAAAGGTGTAGTATCGATCAAGCGATTAAATATCTTGTAGTTATGGAACTATTCGTACGCAGAACTGACTCTCCAGTTGTGGGTAATATCATGCCGCGACCTCTCCAAACTTTAAGGGCAAAGAAGAGGGAGATAATGTTTTGAATTTAATTTCAACTAATTCTATCAAAAATATGTTAAAAATCGTGAAGTATTCTAATCGAAGAGCTTTAACTTCAACACGTCAATACAAAGAGAATCATTGAGTGATCGAACCTCGTAATCAGAGGACAAACTGAACTCTTTTTTTATTTTGATGGCTTGAGCAATTGCTTGGGACCTCGAGCTTTCAAGGGAATTTAAGTGGTGACGGGTTGTTAGGTTCTGAGAGCCTCTATCATTCAGTGGGCCCAGAACTCGACTAGAGGCCTCTTCAGAGTCAGCAACAACAAAGAACAGCTTACATTCTGCTAAGAGTCTAGGTCATGCTTCGATCTTGATCCGCTACTGGACATGTCCATATTGCTAGACCAGTATTATAGGAAGGCCTAGGAAGCTGGTTGTTCAATCTCATAAAAAAGGGTGAGTCCATAAGCTCTTTGTAGGATCAATTCTCATCGTAAAAACAACGGCATCAGTAATTAAGCAATTATGTAGCTTTATACATTCAATAAACGTATAATTCAATTACGCCAGTCTAGCCAGAGTTACAAACATGAATAGAAAAGGGTGAAACACCTTTCCTCATTGACTGCAAATCCTTTTTCCGCTCATCGCGTACTACACGGGGCAAGCAATCTATCTCATTGGATTAGTCACGGGAGGACAATAATCCGTCTATTAACGGCTTGTTTCAATGATGCGTCACCCTTGCTTTCCTCGACCTTCATCATCACCCCCCGCTCGCTATAGAGAGATACCAAGGGGTTTTCAAAAGTTGAACCATAAAATTTTACGCACCTTTCAATCAGCGGCTGGTCTTTGGTCGGGCACGCGGGGAGAAGTAAGTAAAACATAAGTCCATTAGTGTCACTCGTGTGGGGCCACGGGAAAGCCCCAAATTCTGGTCACGTTTGCACCTTCGTGCACCTTTCTTTTCTGCCGTTAGTTTCCGTCTTTTCCTGCGTGGTTTCGTTTTCTTTTCGTTTCTTCATCGCTCGGAGACGAATTGTGGGTTGGAAAATATGTTGGAGACACATGCCAACTCCGGGGCCCGATTACTCACCAGAATGGTCGGGTGTGGCGAGCTTTTCGGGTCTCAGACCCCATCTCTGGGGACTCATTTTCCTTTAGTGTCCCGTGAAGTCGGAGTAAGCCTTCACGATTTCGCTTTTATAAATGGCCACTCCAGACCGGGTGGGGCAAGGGCACATACTTACAAGTCCCGCCAGCACGGGTCGGAGCCGTTTGCGGATCGAATCCAGTCGTAGCGGAACCTACCGACCAGTTTTATGCCCCGCGGGAAATAACTTAAATGTTACCGAACCACCGAAACCTGACCGGACGCAATACTCCCATAGTTGAATGTCCCATACATGTGTGTGTGTGTGTGTTAAGAGCTATATTGCTTCTCTACACATGCCACGTGCGGCCACCACTTTTCATTCAAACCCAACGGCAACGAGCCTCGGAAAAGCTCCGATGAGTAGGTTCAGGCGGAACCATAGTCACCAGTAGTCGGCTGGTCGCTCTTCCTGAACACGGCTCGATTCTGGCCACATGACGCCATTTGCTTGGAGTTGCTAACGTGTTAATGCTGTTTTGAGACTTGCGTCCCGAGGATAGTTTTTCCGCACTGCTCGTCGCTCGATCACTTTCTACGGCTTCGTCGTCCACTCTGTCCGACCGACTGAATTACCCTGTGGGACGTAGTTTGCCGGATTGTTAGCATAGTTTTTAGCATGCTTTCAACACTAGAATGTTTGCCCTCGGGGGAGATTTTTGTGTGTTATTTAGGGGTATGCAACCACACGAGCCAGAATTGCAGCTGAATAGGGAAGTTCGTTTTTGGATGAACTGGTTCGACAGGCGGATTTTTTTCTTTCAAATCGGTAAATACTATTTAACTTCACACAAACTAATCAAACTAAAGGTAAAGCTTTTTCAAAACCCTTACCTGAATAGCCATGTGTAAATACTACAGGTCTAAAATGGAATTAAAGTTTATTCAAAAGGTAAATCACAAACAGAGGGAGAGTGAGAGAACCCCCTGAATCACCTCTAAAACTTCCTCCGCGTGTTTCAACCGTTCGCCATTTGATTCATTTCATTTCCTGTGTGGTTTTTGCACTTTACCGGCTCTACATGGGGCTTATGTGGCCCAGAACACAGAAACATAAATTTGCACTCATCAGTGCCGTGATGAGTTCTGCTTTGTTTCGGCGCATGGAGAAACGCATTGACCGTGACCGGGTCTGAAAGAAATTAAAATGCACACAATGCTGAAAATGAATGGCCCCGGAGAATATAGAACATAGCAAACAACAAAAAAAAGCAACCGAAAATAGACATTTCATGTGGGAGGATACCAGCAGTGTGTACGAAAAAGCAATACGAAAGTCAACGAGATCGATTCGAGCACAACAGCAGCAAGGGAGGCTAAACCATGCTTCCATGACCTTGTCCTTGGACAATATCTAATATTTGTGTTGACGCAAACGGGCCCCCGAGGCGCAGGTGTTTTGTGCCTCACTCGCTCGCTCGCTAGCTTTGGGGACAGTTATGACGATGACGATTGTGTTCGGTGCGATATGAAATGTTGTGTCCCTCCCAGCTAAAGGGAAGAACTCGAAAAGAAGGTCAAACCGTTTTATGAGCACTTTGCTGCCGAATAAAAGAACAAAACCAAACAAAATATTTCACCCTCACCCCGAGGGTGTGAGAGGGAGCACTGATGGTGGGTGGGGAAATAATAGATTATTGGTCGGACGATCGGTACAGACGATTGACAGAACTGGACGACGATGAACGCGATGAGATGAATATTAATGTGGCCTCCCCCTTACGACTGCCTCTGGCAAGCGAAGTATGCAAACTTTCTCATCTATAAAGCACGTAAGGACGAGAATCGAAGTACCGACGCGTGTGTGTGTGTGCTTCCGACCGCCGAAGAGAAGCGCATTATTTGCTGCTTACAAACAATTGTAGGGTTCCATATTTATTGAAGAATGCGATCTTGGGCCGAGTGCATGAAACTTCTCATGCAAGGAATTTCGCTCACCGAATTGTTTGGTCGTTGGGGATCTAACGATAGACCTGTTAGTAAAGCTGCAGTTTTAAAATTCTTATTGATGAGCAACGGTTTGGCGAGATCGTTTCTGACAGATATCGGTGAAGCGTGAAGCGCAGATATGTACCACTCACTCGCCGCCTGACATATTTAGGATATCAACTTCACCCGCAGTATGGATGGTAGGAAAATGAATTGATTTAAAGCATTCCACTGTTTTCTTTTTTTTTTGCTTGCTATCTCCAGTTTCGCATTTTTCTGCTTACGACTTCCGTGCGGATAGCGGCTGGCGGAAACTCGGAACGCGATATTTTATGCGTCACCGAGTGTGGGTGCCTTTGGTTGGAAAAATGAGCCTGTAAAAAGGGGAGGCCAAATAGCGAATAGCTGGTGGGAACGTCTTTCGTTTGAGTATGGTTTTCGTGCTTCAGTAGCTGGAATCGAAGACGGTTCGCGTCCGGAAACGTTAAAACGGCAGACGCGTTGTGAGGAAAAAAAAAGTAGCGCTAGCGCACTCACCCCGAAGACTTTGGTGATTGATTCGATGAGACGATGGT
Source organism: Anopheles stephensi (assembly GCF_013141755.1). Taxonomy (NCBI): domain Eukaryota; kingdom Metazoa; phylum Arthropoda; class Insecta; order Diptera; family Culicidae; genus Anopheles; species Anopheles stephensi. The sequence continues at coordinate 60,591,378 of NC_050202.1, read as the reverse complement.
TGTAAGTGATAGGCAAGGCGTCGTTATCTTCCGGCCGACTGTAAGCCAGCTGAACCATGAACGCGACGCAAGACACCGATAGACTGGGAGAAAATAACTGTCACCCAAAGATGGATGGATTTCGCTTCCGATTCCGCGTCGTGCTGTCTTCTTCCTGGCGGACAGAAGCCGCCTAGGATGGCCGCCTTTTTGCTTTTTTGGGCATATGCGCGCGGTGCAGTTTTTGTGTTGTGCTGAAATATTGGCGTTGGATATTTTAATGATACATCCCGAGCTATGAGGATGTTGGGGCCAGGCGCGTTGAAATTGATACAGTGTGCGGTATTGCACCCCGGACCTAATCGATCAATTAAGGTTGTCATTCGATGTGGCGTGATGGGTTTTGTGTTTCAATTAATTATTGTTCGTGGGAACTGCCGGCTTCCGAAAGCTGTGGTCACGATCGCCAGACAATTTAAACGTAAATAAATATTAATAGTGGACTGAATTGTTTAAATGGGTGTGTGGTGAAGTCACCAGGACACCAACTTTGTTGAAGTTAAAGGATTTCTGGGGCAGTTAAAAGTTTTTAAAAGTATTTGAATTATTTCAAGGAATTCTGAGGACACTCCACCAATAAAATAGCTACATTAAAAATAATCATTTATGACCACCGTTCCCGGAAAACTGTGCTCCTCGATCGATTACCACAACGGTAATTAAGCTAAATATTCCAAAACAACCGAAATCCAGCGCCAATAATTTAATGCGTTGTCTAAATTATCCGACTTAATTGAATGCCATTTTAGACGGAAGCTTAATTTTATTCATTTTACCTTCAAAACACTAGCCGCTCACAAAATAATCAATTTTGTTAGACGCTTTTTTGTTGGTCGTTCCACCCAAGCCCAAGCTCAGCTATTGTGAGCCTGCTGCCGCCTGTCACGTTCGGGATCGTCTCGCAATTTTAATGAATTGTTGGGCGATTTTCGTTGACAAAAAAAGAGAAAGTTGCTATTCTAATACCCGCAAACGCTTTCGCAAACTTTACGCACAAGCTGACACCGGGATGCAAAGTTTGACCGGGGGAAGCGTTTTGCCCGCCCACAAGGTTCTGTCATTCAAATGTAAATCCCGTTGGTTGGTTCATGAGCTCCAAACGGAACGGTCATCTTACGCCGTCGTTCGTTCGTCACCGTCATGGTGGTGGAGTTAACCAGTGGCCAAAGAAAACAGCAACGCCCTAATGCCTACCGGGAGTTTTCAACAACTTTTGTCCTTCCGTACCGAAACCAATAAAACAAATCCGATTAGCAATTTAGTGTATAATTGGGACGACACAGCCTTATTGAAGTGTCGTCGCTGGCACATCATCTCGGCGCTGCTATGCTTTCGCCTGTATGTACAACTCATCCTGGGGGAGGTACAGGAGGGGGTAAAATTAAGTAAACTTTGAGTTGGGGGAAGAAAAGCGAGAAAAATCAACTCCAGTAAGTGACGGTTTGCGCACTGCGATAAGCCCTGGTGTTGTTGTTGGTGCATAGAAGTTGTGTCGTCTAATTGGAGCTCATCTTATCCGTCATAAGACTTGGTTCGTTTTTGCTCGAAGTCTCGTTCCCGATGTTTGTGTGTTTATTTTTATACTTTTCTCCACACTTGGGCGACGGCCTGCTTCCCGAGACGATTTCCTGGTTTAACACTTTCGCGTGATCAGCGGTTGACTTACAAGACTACGGGAGGAACACCCTTTGGAGAGAAAGCTTGCTATCGTATTTCCTTTTGGGCGCTTTAAAGCGCGCGCAACACAAATTTATAATTCCCGCACGTGGTGGGTAGAATTCCGGTTCGACCTTCAGACGGGGTACCGCAAAGACGGTTGACAAATAGAGACCGGCACGTGACCGGTTCGGTCGCAAAGTTAACGGGCAAAGTAGACGGGCGACGAATTATTGGGCAGACGTAAGGCCTATTTGTCACCGAATTTGTTTTCGCCCTCCCCCTCGCCCAGTGGTGGTAAACGGTTTTTCCCGGCGGCTGATATTTCACGCCCGATTGGCTTGTGCCGTGCTTGCTCAAGTAGACTGGAGATCGGTTTAGGTTGTTTTTTGTTCGGAGTTTCGCTCATCGTTTCGGTCTCGTCGAGGAAGGAAGAAAGCATCCTCCATGAGCAAATATTTGTATAAATCGTCGCACTCAACTAATAGAGTGGTAATGAATATTAAAGAGATACTTAAAAATTGATGATTCGCCAGGGGACCATCGTCATCTTCCTGCTGGATACTAGGGGTTAACCGCCAAAAATCGATTGTCTAGTTTGTTTTTTTGGAGGATGGCCATGTGTGCCGATGATCAATATAATGTCAATCTATTTTCCTTTAAGCCGGGCGAATTGGTTTCGGATTTCGTTTTATGTCCGTGTGGGAAATGGTCGGTAAAGGTTTTCTCGGCTTCGATCGATTGGAAAACACAGCAAACAACAATTTCCACGGTCAACAAATGTTCAACAGGAGAAGGTATCTTAGGCAAACCGTAAGACTTCGTCCACTAATCAGGCTGCTGGTGCCGGATATTGAAGGGTGAAAGCCTGAAGAAGATTGAGGTGTTTGAGAGGTGCCTCTTTGGGTGGATAAATCAATTCCAATAGTAGTCCTTCCGGAAAGGAGGGTGCACACACACACACACACTCAATTCTCCAACGGTTCAAAAGCAGAAAAATGAACACTACACTCTCAGTCAGCCTATTCGATCCAGGTTTTCCTTTTCCGAGAATCAGTTTTGTGGTATTTCCATCGTTTTTTTTTCCTTCTTCACACCCTACTGAAAAACATTGAATCCTACTGATGGCCCTCAAAAAATAGCAAGCAGCTTCGCCCTTCAACCGTATCAGGAACCGTCGCCGGAAGTTCGTTTCCGGAAAGGAGTTCCAACAAAAATAATAAAAATCCTAACCCGTTCATGTCGCTGTATCTGATTTGCTCCGCAATAAACATCCACCGGAAGTTTGCTCCCAATTGTCACTGGCGTTTGTTTGCGCTTCCGTCTCGAGAAAAAAAAAACACACACACACACACACCTAAACGAAGTCACAGTAGTCCCCCGGCAGCAGTCAATTGACGTTCGTCCCGAACCGCGTGGGACGACCGGGGGAGCGACATTCGATGGATGTAGAGTATTCGCTTGAGCAGCGTTATCGATCGACATCGGTGAGACATTATTCGCACCGTTTTCTTTGCCCGAGGTGTGTGCGCGCGCTATCAGTTGCACGGTTGGTGAATGGTTGTTTTTCATGGTTTATTTTGCGAGAGAAAAAAATATAGTCCTTAGCCCTCGTCCTTGTTTCGGAATTCTTCTAGGTACGTGTTGCTTAGGTGGTGCGAAAAATATTGACAAGCCAAAGTGGGGAACTTCACTCGATGAAGCCAGCAGGCGGAAAAAAAGTTATTGAACGAAGGAAAAACGGAATCAGTACATCAGCTCAATGATTGGAAGTGAAAATGCGATCCTTTAGAGGGGTTTTTTGAGTACCGATGGAGGGGGGAACGTCGCCGCGCCCGGTGTGTGGTGCAAATGGCGAAAGTCATGAAAAACAGCCATCTCTGGCGAGCGTTGGTATGCCTGCTCTACTGAATCTATTCAAGAATATGCATATTTTAAAAAGGGTGCCATGTGAGGATCTCATATCTGGCAAATGTGAATGTAGGAAGTAAGGTTCGTTTTTCTTTTTACCTCTTCAAGGATCTCTTGACATACACTGCTCCTTGGCAGAGGGTTATCTGTCGCACAACGAAACGAGTACCGCGATTTGGCACTCTAATAGAATATTTATTCTCCCTCTTGTGACATTGTTTTTCACACTGTTCAGATGGTACTTTACTGGTCCGTGTGAGTGTGTGACGCTGTCGCTTTTTGCTTTCTCGCCGGGAAGAATCGTTTTCCACTTTGGTGTATCGGGCTGGTGCAATCAACCGTTGCCTGATGTGTTCGTGTTACATTGATTTTACACACCCCGGCCGGTACTGATACCTCACGGAAGGACGGGACATATGTTAGGGCGGATGGCTACGGTTCGTTGATGTTCGTTAATGGTGGGGGTAGGTAGGCAGCAGCGCGCGGTACACGTTTTCTTGCTGGGTTGTTGGCACCTCGAGATGCGACGTGTGTGATGTGCGATTAAGTGATTATAATTAGCGATATTACGCTCCAGAGTGCTATCATGCGGGTGTGTTTGCGCTGTTGAGAGTGTTTGTGTGTAGAGCGTGTTAGCAAGCAGCAACAGCAAAAAATCTTGGTAATTAAATTATCATCTGTTGAATGGAGAACCCATGTATGCGAAGCGATTTTTTAACCCGTTAAAGTCTTGCAAGCAAAGTCTTGGGGCGGTTCAGTGGCCGAGGCGACAGCGGCGCCGGTCTTTATACGGCAGGACAGGGGATCAAATCCCAATCCTAACCGCTTCCTGTACGCAGGACTTGACCATCCAGCTACTATCAATGTGACTATCAAGTCACAGAAAACCAGAAATGGCAGGCCTAAGACCTCTCGAAGGTGCAGTGCCTCATGAGTAGAACAAAGTCTTTCAGATATGTGTCCTGAAAACTTCAAAATAATTTAAATGGAAACATTCGATGGAAATTGTCGTGAAAATAAGTTTGCTGGGCATAAAAACGGCTTCATGCACACAAAAGTTTATTCCCGGCTGCTGTCAACATCGATTGCTCACTCTCCCCCGGGCACAAATCTCCCGATGGATCGTTGATGGCTGGAACAAAAACTGCGCAAGAAGTAGCAGTATTGATGGCTGCCATTCTTCGTTTCGATCGACATACGGCGAGTATCGAACACCTGTGACCTGAACGATTGCAGCAGAATCGGGCGATTGAAGAAAAAGGGCTTGAGCCCTCGGTACGATCTCGATGACGGCAACGACTTTGGTGCCGTATGCAATGCAAATCCATACCATCACGACGCGACGCCATACGATGGAATATGAGAAACAGTGTAAGTTGGGCTTAAAAGGAGGAGAAGTTAAGGTAAATCCTTTTACCAAATCACTCACTCACTCACCTTCGCCCCGGTGAGCGTTGCCAAGTGTGCCCTCGGTGAGCGTGTGCACTTGTGTTTCGTCTTCCATTTCCCCATTATGTTGATTTCATTTCGTCGAGATTGGCTTTCTGCTTGGCTGGGGGGAGAGCCCGGAGGCACAGGAAGTTCCGAGGAAAACAACAGCTTTTACACCATTGTTTTAGCATTTAGTATCGCTACCCGGATGAAGTGAAGAAGTTTCGCTGGTACCGAAGAGCGAGCTTGCTACCGGATTGGTGCGAGGTAAATTGTAATTGCAAATCAATTCTAATGCCATCCACACTTACTCTCGTTCGTTTTGTGATGGTGTGGTGCTGCAGCTGCTGCTGTTTCGGGCTGACGAGACAAATAGCGTTTGGTGCGGTTCAACGGATGCTCGCGTTCGGGAAGGACCCCAATGATAGTGCGAGGTCACTTTAGGTCCAGGGTGAACTTCCGGATGATAACGTTTATCTGAACGATTGATGATGATGAAGATGATACTGATGATGGTGATGAAAATGGAGTGGTTGTAGTGTCGGTAACGCGGACCTTCGGATGTTGGCGGCCCCGAGTGTGGTTAGGAGGGAACAGGGTTGATGAAAATCCTTTTGATGTCCGTTGTGATGTCTGCCTGATCAAAGGCCAACTCCTGTCTTTTGAACGTCTGACCGTTCGGTAACATGTGTGCATACGATCAAAAGTAGCATAGGTTTCGCCATGGTGGTGCTAATAAGTTAGATGTGTTTCAGGCAGAGTGGATTCGATAAGTTAAAGAATAGGATAGGTTATCTTGATAGGTGTAGGTGTAGGGCTTTTTAATCGCTAATGTCCTCATATTTCTGATTGAAGTTATCGTGGTGTAATTTATCCTTAAATATCGTAAAAATGCTCACAATTAATTTATTTGCGATATTAGCACAATTAATTTACTTCAGTTCAAACAAGGCTTCTTTAGCACTATCATAAATTAACCTATTCCTATGGTAAAACTTAATCATCCAGCTACAATACCAGCAACGGTGTACCGCGCAGGTTTGAAGATTTAATTGCGAAATGCTTTTTTCATCATTATTGCTTCGAGCAATGACCGTTTGTCGCAGTTCCGTGACGACGGCAATTTTCCACACCGCAATGCAGTTTTTACCGTTGAGTTGGGCTTTCCTCTGTGCGCCGTAGCAGCTATCTTTCACGCTCAACCACAAACCCTGCATGACTGACCGCCCTAAGCAGTTCGCGGTCAGCACTCTTTACGGTTCATTGCGTGCCAGCCAGTAGAAACATAGTGACCATCCAATTCAATTTCACCCGCCGCCATACTTGTGTTTCCCTCGCGCTGGCTGGAAGTTCGTTCGTTCGGCTGGATGATTTTCGCATTATCCATTCCCAGTGATTCTTTCCCCACTAGCAGGACTGGGACCGATGGTTGATGATGGATTTTTTTTGCCTGGGACGATGGTTTCCCAACGATTTGACATTTTCATTGCTGGGGCAATATTTTCCCGGGCTAGAGGTGCGCGTGAAATGTAACGTGAATCGTTTGATTATGGACAATTTGGCGCGAGAATTCGTCTAATGAAATGTAGCTGCTTGAGTTAATCGTGAAGCCCAGCACTGGAGGTGCTTTATTAGAGGTTGAGAGAAAGTCAATGGTGTTGAAGATGCGGTCGATAACCTTCCGAGGTATGGGTGGCATTTCGCGTATAAAGTCTGTCCTTACAATTGGTATCTTCGATGGCTGGAAAGTGAGAGTTAACCGTTAAGAGACCTTCATAAGACAAATGATGAAGTTTGGAAGATGTGACGAACAATTTGCTGAAATACTGATCCGTCATTGGCATAGGCATTTAAGAATATAACCTTCTCTCTATTCGTATTGCCAAGTTTCTTGGATAAGAATTTATTTCACCATTTAAAATAAGACATGCTAAAGAATTCATTGTGTCAATGTGCTTAACAGCAGTTTCTGCCTACGTTTGTCCGCCTAACTATATTATTAAAGCCAGAGACTTGGGAGCTCCATTCAATAGTTAGAAATGAAAGACTGAAGTTGATTCAGCGTAGGTTCACTAGACTGAGAAACTTCTCATGAATGTATCGTGAGTTCGTCTTTCTAACTATGTAAGTTATATTGACCGTTGCTTACTGTTATGTCTACAAACTTTTTATCATTCATAGTTAAGATTCTGTCCCATGAAATTGACGCACAATATTTACTAGAGACCAATACCTCTTCCAGCAATGGCCCACTGACAGCGAAGTGTAAACAATTCAAACAAATTTGGCGACCTACACGATTTCAATATTAGCACTGCTTTTGTGCAAGAACCTTATTTGCTGAGGTGAACAGAGAGGACTGGTTTAAATCTGTAAAGCTGTAGCTCGATTGTGAAGGTTCAAATTGACGTTTATCCATTGCACTAAAAACAAAATTATACCCTTGTCTGTTTCATAACAACCTAACTAACCTTCGCTGTTTCAATATTCAAATTTTGGAAATTTTTTGCTGCCCCGACGAGACTTGTATTCTCCCACGTTAAATGGCATTGTTAGAACTGAAATAATGTTTTTTGTATGCAAAACAAACTTCCTACCAATGCAATGCTACAAATAAAACCATCCACGCAACGACGTTAAATCAGGTCAATGTCAGACCCAAATATTATTGTGCACCGTTCCATGTGAGTGATTGTTTAAGTCTACAGGGCCCCGCACTAAAATCGCTAGTGCAAGAAAGCACGAGAAAGGCACGAGGGAAGCGTAGGAATACTATTTGGTGCCTCGTTCTACCAGCTCCACCTAGTCAGCTCTTCCACCGCTTATGTGCTTATGTACCCGGCCTAACCGAATCACTGTAGCATAACGGCGACGAAGTCACAATCAGTGGCGCACATACGGACGGTGGTTGTTAAAGGACAATAATTGAATTTGTGTTGATTTCAATGGCGTTAAACACACTCGATAGGTAAATTGAGTTGAATAATTCTAGCAAATTATTCATGCTTGGCACTTGGTAACTAGACTTGAGTTGTTTATATAATAGTACTTTTTTGTAATAGTTGGAATATTTTACATCATCTCAAACTCATTCATATCAGTAAATCCTGTTACGAAACCGATAATTTATTATCAAACGTATTTCCATATTTCCAATTTTATCCCCGTTTCCACACAGGGATACAGCGTCTTACTATAAGCCATACCGAACCAATCGCTTTGAGTCCAACAACTGACGACGGTGCAGAATAGAAAGTCTTGTACCGAGGTTGGCCAACGCGAACGTTACGAACCGACCGCCGCACGGTAGTCCTTTTGAATAGGACTGCATGCAAATTTTCGATAATGTAAGACTCCACATTTTCACACGGACACGACGGGGCATTGTTATAGTGCGCTGATCGATAGGAAGGGATCGATTGTTGGCTATAATTAAAATGAGATTCAGTGCCTGGTTCGTTCGGGTGCTGAGGATGAGGAAGCTTCATTTTACGATGAATAATGCAGTGCAATCACCATCCGTAAAGCTATTTACCAAGGAAGGGGAGGGTTTTGTACGTAAACTTTACCCCGATTTGGTCTAAGAATGCAGTGTGCGTGCGTGTAGCGTACGAGGCCCCCTAGACAACAGTGTTTGCGTTTCATTTTGATAGTATGCCGGTTGGAAGTTGACGGTATTGATGAATGTGGCACGAATATTGCTGCAATTTTCGAAGTAGATTGCATGGATCATGGGTTATGCAGTATAATTGATCCTTGGTTATGTTGTTATATCATTCTCCAATTTTATGTTGAACAGATTTATGAAAGTCCTTATCGTTGCTAGCAAAAATTCGAGCCCAATTCAAAGGTCTAGAACAGCATTGAGACTTGCGTGGTAGAAAATTGACGAGTCCTTCCAATTAGTGATGATTGGGCAGCAATAAGTTATTTCGGTCTTTCGAGCTCTCGGATAGCTGCGCCTTCACATGAATATGAGTTATAAAAATAACAAACGCCTTCATGGTCAATTTGTCGGCTATTGCTGAGCTCCTAGAATTAAAAAAACTTATTTTTTGAGTCTCGTACTAATGATACGTCCGCCCGGTTTTCTCCAGACTCTAATTATACAAACATCACACAGCAAAATTAAGCAAAATTTAATATCCCTTACCGGGGGAAAACTTTTGCCAAACCTCTCCGGTACGGGGCCTTCTCGATTCGATGTAGCCCATACAGCGTAATAGCGCCATTGCATGTGTGGCGTGTGATGATGGCATTAGCACATGCTCATTGCGGAATCCTTTCGCCGATAAAACCGCTAACTAGCCGAATGCTTCCGAGGCGCGTTTTATCCTTGGGAGGAGCATTTTACCTTCCCCCGAAAAACCCGGAGGTGAAATGAAAATGGGCCGATAATCTCTATCTTAGTGCGGTAGGCGATACGGCCAAGGTTAAGAAAACCACGAACCATGGAAGCAACCGTCTGGAAGTGGCGACCGTGGCGGGCATAAGTGTGGGTTTGTGTACGTGTGCGTATGAGGCCAACGTTTAGAAATTTGCGTACGAGCGAAACACGAGCCCACCCGTAGGCTAGCAGAGGGATGAAAGTGAGCAAAGAGGACCTAAACTAACTGACAACAAAGCTCATCTCGTCCAGGAATGGAGATGGTATGTTGTGTGCGTCCTGTTACGAGCATGATTCTCACGAAAGAATTTTACGCTCTGTCAGCATCGTCAGTGTCGGTTTCTTCGCGAGCTTCAAGGTTTCAGGTGCGTTTTCAGGGACCAAACCCGGCCCACCCGGGCTGCATGTTGGCGAATTAATCTTCGTGGAAGGATTGAACGGTGGATTTTACATCATCACAATCAGACCCCATGCAGGGGGCAGAAAATTGAATCCCTTTTTTTGACTGATTGTATCAATGCATATATTCCTCCTCCAGTCAGTCAACTTTCAAATCCGCCGTCTTTCTCTCTCTCTCTCTCTCTCTCTCAAAACGCTTGACGTCAGACGTTATACAAACCATCGATTAGCATCATTACGCTAGATGCGCATGTTACATTCGGCCGTGCCTAGAACATTTCCATTGCCTTGTCGTATCGATTCGTGCTGAAAAGAAAGTAAAAATCCCACATCGACCAGGGATCGTTTGATATACAAAACTTGCCTTACAAACACATGTTTCCAGTTCTTTTCATGAAGGGAATTAATTCCACTTCTTGCGAACCGCATACGCCGCTGCTGTCAGGATGTTTGCGAAATTGCGAAATGAATAAAAGGACTGCTGTTCATTTTCCTTTTTCCCAGCGACTCAATCGCTGGCCTTGTGCGGGTTGTGCGAGCGCTTGGGATTTATTTCCATTCCAGTATTAAGACGTTCTGCCGTGGCTTTAAAGCTGGAGTATTAGTAAGCAACGGCGTTATGCGGTAGAAGACACAAAAAAAAAACTCATCGCAGTTGAACAAAGTTGATGAATTCAAGTGGCGCAGATGAATATTCAATTGCGTGAGAAATGAAGCTGATGAAAAAAAAAACCCCGAAAGGACTTTGTGTGTGTTTTCCTGGTTTTTTGGTCTAGCTGGAAGAGGTAAAATTGCATTTACTTTGTAAAATGTAAATGTAAAGGGCTTCAATTTATGGAACAAAACAAAACAGTTAAATCAAAAATATTCTATCATTAAAGTACATCCGAACAGGCCAAACCGGGTCGAAAGCATGTACTTGCCAACAAATTAATTACTTTATTTCAAGGTTCATTTCGCGGAAAAAGCTGCTCAATTGCGCGTAATAGCACCGAAGCGCCATATTTATATCCGTCGACCTACCGAGCACCAAATACTTTTTGATCTTCAATTATAATCCTTCAACCTTTTGCCGTAATTTCGAAATCAAGGGAGCGGGTGACTATGGCAGAAGCTATCGTGGAAAAAAAAATCTGAACCAACACCAACAAGCTTTAACAACGGGTGCAGAAATCAAGACCTTTCGTCATTGTTTCAGAGTTTTTTTTTATTCTGCTGTTTTAATCATGCAAAATAATATCCTTATTTTTTCGAAGCTGATCCGCCCTTTAATAGTGTGTGCGTGTGCGTCCCTTAAGTAATTCATTTCAAAGGTAGTAGTTATTCCATTCTGGTTGCGCTTTCCACGGGCAACCTTTGGCCTAACCGTTCGAGCAATTCGACCCTAATACAGAGCTTCTAAATTCGCCAACTGCGGTTCGCGGTCGATTGAGGGTTGGTCCTTAGTGTAGCTGAGCACGCAAAATTAGCATAAGCTTTGAAAAGTCATCAAAACATCGGGGCGGAGAGTCGATGCAGGAGAGTGAGCCAGCCCCCTCACACTATTTTCACCCACCCTGTGTTCGAATTGGAGACCAGAGGACGCACTTGTCCACCGTCGCGGGAAAAGGATCAAACGGTGAAACAATAACCAGGTTTTTGACCAGTGTCTGCGTCGTCGGGTTGACTACTACTACTTCGCTTTCTCAACGCGCGCAAAACCCCAGGCTGTCACTTTGCCTGCCAACGGCACATTTCGGATATTTTTGCTGCCTGCTTTGAAGTTTTCCACCAGCAACCGGGTGCAGGAGGGGGGGACGAGATTGACGGTGCTAACATTTCGGTTAGTTATAAGCCAATCCAGTCAACCTTCACGTTACAGTCAACCACTTCATCCAGGAGCATGCGACGGAACAGAGCGTTTTCGGTCGAAATTTGGCTGAATGTTCATGTTAACATGCTGTTACTAGTAAATTATTTAGCTAATTCTATGAAATTGTGTGCTATATTGATGTTGGGTTTGGTGGCGAATGTTGTGGCCCGAGATTGCTAAGCTGATATGGGAGATGGATATGGTTTCTTGCTGGAAGTTTAGGTTCCGGGGAGTGTTTCCGTTTGAAATAACATGCATTTTTTAAGAAAATATTACAATTTCAATTTTAGGAAATGTTATTTTATACTTTGAAACAAGCCATTTAAAATATGAGACCATATCAGTTCATTGGGGAGTACTACAGCGAAGATAAATTTCTAGGTTATCATAAGTCCATATGGTACACACAAAAGCTTCAATAAATTTTTACCTATTTCTCCGAAACCCATCGTTTGTTCATCCGTTTGGCAAAGCTTCCAAATTCTCGAAAGTTCATACACTACCCTTGCAAAAGCATACTGCTGTCTGCCTAGTACCTAGTCCTATTACGCAGTCATTATATCCACTGTTTCACTTGTCATGCTTTCGTGAGCACCCAGAGTACGAGCTCTTACCACTTTTCACCGTCGATGGGCCAGAAGGTAGGAGCAAAGTTTTCCTTTTTGTCTCCCGCCGACACAAAAGACATTAGCAATTGTCATACCCCAAGCCAGCACAGCGGGTAGTACGGAGCTGGATGGATGGATGGATGGTGGAGTCGCGTAGTCTTGTGTGACCGGTAAGCAATCACCGTTGTCGTTATCCTTGCACGTTTGCCTCGTTTTAATGACATCTAACCGGGAGTCGGTCATGTGACAGCGTCGGACTCTCACGCTAATGGCGGGAGCTCACTCGACAAGAGTTTCCCACCGGGGAGGGCAACAGTTTTCCCTCCAGTTGTGTTAGAGTTGCACCGTACTGCACCGTCGATAGGGGGCGATAGAGCCGGTAAAGAACACCGTTTTGCAATGAACTGACTAGTTTCAGAAGCGCCGAAGATGATGACGATAATGATGACAGTTAGCTAAAGTAATCGCGCTCGTCAGCAGCGTACGCGAGACCACCTGGGTGGAACGAAGCCTCCACTCCACAGGTTGGTTGTAAACGGCTGGCAGGAATAACTTCACGCTGTAGAAGCAAATGATGTCTTTCGGTCGGTGCTCAAGCAGGATAGAACGCACAATTAGTGTGTGGCATCCTTTGGTCTACCAGATGCCGCTCTATTGGAATATGGGAGCTCGAGTTCACCGGAAGCAGCACCACACTCACACCAGTTAAGCACTACTGCTTGTCTACGGGGCTCGGATTTGCACATCTACCCGTCAATCTCTCCCAGAACTAGGACGCATATCTTATTTAATTAGTTTTCGGTCATTTCGTTCCCCGAAAGTAGATTACATACTTCGAGGTCCTCTCGGACAACTTATGCTGCTACGGGGGAAGATTTGTGTGGTGTGCTGTCGTATGTGTGAGGGACAGGACACGGCACGAAATCCTTTCCCAGTTGGGCCGCATTAAAGCATCCCATCAGACAAACGATCATCTTGTGGCTTACTCACGCACATTCCCAGATGTTGAAGTTATTCTTTTCTTCTATCGCCTCCTCGGATGAATCGTTTTATGTGGATTTTTGGTCTATTTCTCCAACAATACTCCAGTTTTTTTTTTCGAGTGTGTTACGTCTTCCTACTGTTGATTAGTGTGGGGGTGTGTAGTTGACTTTCTTGGAAAAGCACAATGAACCCCAACACACACACACGCACACACACACACACACATACACACACACACACGCCAGAGCACGAAAATAAAGGTGATACTATCAACGGTTTCTCGTACGTTGTGTTGTGCCCTTGGATGTCTAGAGCAGTTTATTCTGCTGGAGCAGAAAGGAACTGGAATTGACTTGGTCTCGCTCAAAGGCTCGCTGCACGCAGGATGCCGTACGTATGGGTTTGTTTGTAGAAAGGTTCCGTGGATGTGTGTGTGTGTGTGTGTGTGTGTGTGTGTGTGCGGTGCTTTCACGCATCTTCCCTTCCAAAGTTTGGTCCATGTAGTGTTGGTTGTGGCGCTTTAGTCGAAGTAACTTGTCGTCACTCACGAAAACACATTTCCTTCGGCTGGCTGGCTGGCTGGTGGAACAATTTGTTTCGCCGACGGGAGAGAAATGGGTTTGCGAAAGTTTTCCACCTGCTGCCATCCTGGTGAGTGAAGCAAAATGAATCTGAAATGCAATCGAAGAAAAAAAAACTGACATCAAGCGGATGGGAAACAAAGAAAAATCGAGGAAGTAAGCAGGGAAATAGGATAAAAATTCGTACAGGTCGGCTGGAAACTGAAACCATTTTTGAGAAAGTGTGTGGGAGCTAGCGTACGCTTGTGCATGTGACCCATATCTATATATTAGCGCCGGCAGCACACGTAGTAATAGCACCAGGAAAATAGACTCAGCTAGACGACCCTCAGTTCCTCCCCTCCCCACCCCCTCCTTCACCACACAATGTAGGGCTACCATATGCTTCTCTGCCACGCACAAAGCAACCACATACTGTGACTTGTGCGGAACCCTCGCCACCGTCGGACGGTGGAGAAACTCACTCCGTAATGGTTCTTTCTTCGTTGGGCGCGTAACGAACGAACCCCTTCCCGAACTTCACACCTTTTCTGGGTGGCACTATTTCTTGGCAAATTTCCCACCATTTGTTGTCCCACCGTTTTGCGGGCCCACCATCCCAAACCAGAAAGTTCCATTGCAAAATCCTCTTGTTATTGTCATCATTCTGTGTCGCTTCGGTTGAGATTTGAATCGTATACAATGCTCTCTCACACACACGACACCACCATTAAGGGGGGGGCTCGCCAATTTATCAGCATAAAACCGTCGGCGACCGGATGGATGGGTCGGCGAATTAGTAGTAGTGACGCAGGAAGTGGCGCTCACATGCAAACAGCGGATCGTGATCTCTGATCCTTGTGCATCCACGTGGAATGCCGGCATATGCCGGGCCGACAGTTGGATGGAAGCGTGTGTACCACATTGTTTCCATTAAACTATACCGTACCACCTTCAGAACTGTTCCGGCAGCTGTGTGGGAGGGTTGGCTGTGACTTTAAGCGCGCGCATCCTCTGTGGACTGGAAAAGGTGTGTACGGAAAGTGTCGGGGGGGAAAATCGGGGGTTTCGGGCTCGGGGTGCTTGTTTTCTCTTGGTCGTTGAGTTGTTTCATTATTTTTGCCATCCATCACGGCACACTCGGCACAGAAGCTCACACTCTCATCCCTAGATTATCTACGTACCGAAAAGAGATCCAAGCGAGGGGGGAGGGCAAAACTTTTCCGTCTGTCAACCGTCGGGAAAACAGTGCCTTCCGGTGGTGCAATTGCAGCCAGCAGAACCAATAGATGTGACAAACGGTGCATGTGCGTGTGTATGTGTGTGCGTCCATGCTCCTCCACTGCATGGAGAGATGATGATTACATCCGTCGTTGCCAGCGTTTTGCGAAGAAAGGTGGTAGATCTTCGAAGGCGTGGTATTCGCCCCACCCCCCCACCGGGTTTGGTTATCGCAAGTCAAATGGGGTCACATGGCTAATACGGTGTGTAAAGACAGCGCTTTCGCTACCGGATCCGGAACGGCAATGTGCGTGTGTGTGTGTACGTCAGCGTAAGAATGATACCAGTTAGTGGATGCAGTTGCGATGTCTGTGCATCGGTGCAACGTTTGTCGGCGACGGAGTAGGCGACCGGCTGGTGGTAAATGTTTTCTGAAACATCTTAAACTCAATCAACTTTAGCTGCCGGGTAATGCATTGTTAGACAGCATCCATAGCACTGCTGTTTGGAGATGTTGACGTATAGCAGTAGCGCGATAGCGGGTCGGAAAATACTTCCTGCTGCTCAGCGATCTTCTCGCTGAGCAAACTAGTCAACTAGGGGTGCATTTTAACAGGTAAACAACTTTTACGATTTCTCGTGAGCTTCAATACAGAATGGTTAGCAAGGAAGGATTGGAATTTATTGAATTTATTGAATTTATTAAATTTATCAGTTAGCAGGTCTGTCACAAATCCACTTCCATTTTCCCGATACAATTATTTGTCCAGCACAAGCAACGCTTTGTGTAAACGTTGCAGCATCACCGTTAAACTCTGCGCCCATAATGATAAGCAGCACCGCAAGATAAACAGCTTCCATCAACGAAAGGCGCAAAGTGAATTAACACAGCATAAGCACAGCCGAAAGTATTTGGCGTCAATATTCAATCAACTTTCGTCAAACAACATAGCAGCGTAGGTGTGGTGTGAGAGGTGAAGAAGGCATGATGTCACCGAGCTTTTGATGATAAGCACACACGATGAGCAGCACGGGGTGTGGTAGACGGTGGCGGGTACGTTTATGGTTAGCTTTGGCCCAGAAATGATACGGTGTGCTTACACGGGCCTCTATGCCTTTCTCCCAAAAGCTAATGGAGAAAGCATGAGCTGGTTGGCTCACTGGAGGTCTGCTGTTTAGCTTCAGCACACGCCCAATAGTGAACTTTTTTTTTTAGGGGGGAGGATGCTTGCCCCGTCTAGTCTGGGAAAAGTCGATAAAAGTAACTAAGAGGTAAGGAGAGTGTTGATGGTTGATCCGTGGGAAGAAAACTCATCCTTCACAGTTGATCTCTCTTGCCTTCCAGAAGAACCTGTTGGTTTGGGGTTGACGAGTGGCGGAGGGATCGTTTTCGGTGTTTTCGGGATGCTGGATGCTAGATAAAACACATGTCTCCTTTTTCATCCGTCGCTGGTTCTCTGCTGTTCGGGGGATACCTCTCCCCACCCCTAGATTGGGTCAAATTTCATCACGGATGTCAACAATAGGCCTGGTGGGGGTTTGGCCCGTTGCGATGATATAAGCATTTTAACCAAGCAGCATGATTTAGAGCGGCAGTGGAAAAGCTGTTTTCCTTTCTCCCTCTTTTGCTGAAAATGGTCCCAAAGAAGAGCATACGAAGTGTTTGTGCTATGATGCAAGCTAATTTATGAAGTCCATCGCTCCAGAGCAACAGAGAGGACTACTATGGTCACTGGCTTTCACTGGTTTGGTTTGGTGGCCGTTGTGCCCCGTTTCGGGGACCGATGATGATGGTCAAAGTTTTTCATCCGCTTTTTGTACGTATCCAAAGTGTGGATGTGTGTGTGTGTTTAAATGCACGAGTATGCAAACCGAGTGATACGTGCTTTTGTGTGCAGAATCAATTATCACTCGTCGTTTCTTCCAGACGGCCCCTGGGCAAAAGTATGTGCCATATTAATTTCAAGCCGGGTTTTCTCCAGCTTCTTGCGTTGTTTGTGTGCGAGTTGGTGTGTCCATATATTGGCCGATTTCCTTCCTTTCCCGTGATGTAAAAGCATAGCATTTCTTATGTTTCTTTTTTGGTGAGGCAACCCGATTCCACCTTTTTTGCTTCGGTAACTGTGTTTGGATATCGAATGAAATATGCATACTGCACATGTTGGAGCTGTACACGTTCCGTCTCCTGTGCTGTGCTCGTGCTGCTCTTCAGAACACCGGACCAGTATCATGAATAAGGAATCGCTGCTTTTGGGGAGTTGAGATTTTTTGTTATTGAAACAAACGAGCCGACTCGTGCGCGATGGTGTGTGTGTGTATGGCCATTCCCATTCGGTTGTATGGGGTGTCCTACATGTGTCATGAATTTAAAAGGAAAATGGGTTGTGTTCATGCTTGGTCCGAGGACCAAAAAAGCAACAAAAAAAATCACTACCAATTGGCAGGAAAAGGCGTCAAAACCATAACCGCTGCTTGTCAGATAGTTTTGTAACTGGTGATTTTTCATTAAGAAAATTGGACATTATTAAGCAATTTTTCTTTGTGATTTTTTGTCCGTGTATTTTCAATCAAGAGAGCGAAAAATTCCAAAACACAAACTTTGATTCACTTCCACAAAACACAATTGTTTATCGGAAGATTTACATAAAAAGCGATAAACACAGAACATCGTTTCCGGAAAAGCGCGCGCGCGCGTCGTCTTTATTCGGTTGTGGCCGAATTAGTTATGGTCCCCACACCGGGACCGGGAAACTTTTCACGAAAACAATTTCCATGCCCACTCGGCAGTGGTGGGCTCTGTCTGGTTTAGCCTTTGAAAAGAATAAATTATCCATCCTTTCCTTACGGTTCCGTTCCCGGCTGGATTCGCCACGCGCTTAGCTGGTTCTCTATTTATTCACCAGCAAGCTGTGAAAAATTTGCTTCCCAAACTCACCATGCCGGCTCATACCGTTTCACCTAGTAAATCTCATTCTTAAGCTCGAGAAGGGTCGCTCCGACTTTCATTTTTTTTCCTCAAACTTGTTCAAAAAGTTTCCCGCAGTACACCTTCCGGGGGTATAGGACGGCAGTAGTAGTAGCCCAGAAAGTCGGCAGAATATCAGTCAGGGGTTTTCCATCTCATCGTCCGCCCTTTACACGGGTGCCTAGGTGATTGCGGTCACTGCGAGAGCGGTTTATCGGCGGGCGGATAAACGTAAAACGGATTAAGCCACTAATATTTCGGTGAGTAGATTACGACGAACGGCACTGTGAAGCACCATTTTCCATTATTCTCCTTGCCCGGGTTTTCCCGGCCATCGGTTCATTTGAGGGAAAGGAAATGGAGTTGAATGGTAATGGAATCCCGTTTCCAATTGTTCTGCCAAGCGGTATCCTTTTTGGTTGGATGAAAAGCGACACTAGATAATTTTGGTCCCGCCTGTGCCCTCCCTTTCCGCTCTGTTGTTGGTACCATCAGGATAGCCGCAATCCATTAACCGAGGGCGACCAGTGGCGGCAGTGAACGGGTTATGACCCAAAGGACATTCCAAAACATTTGCTCTCCGGTCCGGCCGCTATCCGGGTAAACTTGGACGCAAGGTGGCGAGAAGGTTTTGGACCAAATGAAGGCGTTAGGTTTTAACGACTCAATATGGTGGCCGAGCTATCTCCATAAATCGTTAAAGCAAGATTTATGCTAAGCTACTAACTTACTGCCGTGACCGTATGGTGACTCACATACTGGGAGTCGGATAGCTAGTTAGAAAAAAAAAAAACATAGCAGATCTACCCCTCTCGGTTTGCAAATGGACCGAAAGCATTGCTGCTGAGGGTTGGATAGGGCCACATTTTTCTCCCGGTTTTCCAATTTAGAATACTGATTACTTCCAAGCAGCTAAAGGTGGTGCGGTTGCTAGACAATCGTGTTTGCTTTACGATTTGGGTGAACCCGGTTCTGTCTGGCTGGCTGGCCCTGCCGGAAACCTTTCCCCGAAACCGATTATTTTGATCCTTTCCAGCCATGATTTCCGGTGGCTGACACTAGTCATGACCGCCAAACGCGGCGCTTAGATTCTGGCTGAAAAAAGGCGCGTGAATTATGCCCTACCAGGAACCTAACCCCTGGAGCCACGCAGAAAAGCCTTGTGAGAAACTTCTCATTTATTAGGTCCAACTTTTTTTATATTTCCATTACTTCCGTTAAGCTTTCCGCACCGGCACGGAACTGTGATGTAACCAAGCAGCAACCAGTGAAAGCTCACACAAACAAAAGACCTTGTGAACTGTGAATGTAAAAGCATGCACAAGCGAAATGTTTTTGGCCGGATGCAGACAGAATAGGACTTGGTGCTGTGTGTGCATTAACGGGGCCTTTTTCCACCCGTGTCAGTGGAAATGTCCCCCGGTGATGCAGGTGATACGGTCACCTCGCGTTCAACGGTGGTGAAACAGTATTTCACCGTGCACAGAAAGAAATAATTCCTTCGATGAATGGTTGAAAAATATGAAACGGAAGTACGATCTGTGCGATCACCGTGAATGCGATGACACCGTGTAACATTCGCTTCTACAGAGTACAAAGGTAGTTGCTTTTTAGAAAGATCCCCGAACTTACCAAAGGAATAAAAAAATATTTTTAGTTCGGTTTTCAACCATTCTACCATTTCAACCTACTGGTTGGATGTTCTTTCAAAAGCAACATTTTTTTTACCAAATGCGGCTCACGAATGATGTGACATTATTGCAGGGTTCTTCAGAACTCCTTCCAACGTGTTCCAAAATTGATGAAAAATTATACCTTGTTGGAAAATTAGTTTGCAAATTTTGGAGCGATCCTGGAAAATGTCTTAAGATGATCAAAGCAAAATCTCTGAAGTATACAAACTAACTTAACTAGAAGAATTAATCTAAAATACGGCAACTACTAATGCCACGTTTGGCGTCAATCTTCTGCGTGGTCATACCGGCCATATAATAGCTTGCTAGACCTAACACTTGGATAGTCAGACCTCACTACTAGTTTATCGTCTGATTTGGGTCTGATCCCCGGTCCTGTTTTGTCCCTTAAAGCGGACTTCCATCAATTTTTACCAGTAAATTTGCTTATTTGATTTTGCAACTATTCTTGATAGCTCACTGATATGGTTTCCGTAACTCCTATGATTCCGCTCTACAATTCTGGGTGGTGCTCTTCTATCCAAACCGGGGATCGGTAAGGTTTACATGAATTTTTGGACTTCAATCTGAAATAAGCAAATCTCCAAAAAAAGTGAACCTTCTGTTATAGCCTTTAAGGTTTAGCAAACCTATTCCTAGGACTAGAACTAGCGTATGACGTCGAATTTCGAGATAGTAAAATATCTCACCGCCACAACCAGATGGAAACCCTGTCCATGAAGCACGACCGTTCTTCTCGCCATGGACTGTCGGCGCAAAAGTTCCGTGTGCTCTGTGTTGTTGTATACTGAGGCAAAGATAATGTCTCACCCAATGCGTCATTGCTGCCGTGTACTGGCGTGAAAGCACAGGTACCACAACCAGCACCCGAACGGTGGAGCATATTTATGAACCGGATTAGAATGACTCTACGCTAACACCCGTGATTTGTCAACCGGGTCAGTCCATGAGAAATTTATGAATGCGCTCTCGTGTGTCGTCTTCTTCTACCGGCCTCGATACTTTCTAGGGCCATGGAAAATTTGTGCGGATTCCCGTGCTTTGGGTTGCCGTAAGAACTTTTTCACCTTTTTTCCCACCGTGATGCCACGCAGCTACTTTTGAGTATGACTTTTTGCGCGAAAGGTAAGCTATCTTTTATAAGCTTAGCTCCGTTTCTTAAATGAAAGTCGCGACAAGCCGTCGCACAACCCCCAACGAAACCCCGTTCGTTATCTATTTTGGGCGAATGTGTGTACGTCTGCATTCTACGATTATCCTTAGTGGTTGATGGGTGAGAAGACTTTAGCGCCTGGTAAAGTTGTAAGATATCATCTCTCGCACCACGGGTTGGTTCGCGATTTTGCAGGCGGGAGATGAAGGCCACGCATCTTTCCGGAATGTGAGTGAAAAGAAAGGCAAACCCATATGTCAACCGGATGCTTTGCTGGAGGTGGAATATATTTCAATCCAACGTTTGCCCTCACTCGTCAGTATATTTATCTTTGGGCGAATGCTTGCAGTTTATGGTTTGTACCCAGCGCTGCAACCTGTTGCTCGCTCGCTGTTGAATGTTACGAGTAGATGTGTGGCTGTGTGGCTGTGTGTCTGTGCGTTATGCAATGAAATCACCATCCCGTGGGATATTCGCGTCGTCAGTGAAAAGGCTGACTGGGTGCTGTTTTATGATGTGTAATAATCTGTAACTGGCTTGTTTACTTATTTTTCGGGATCATTCCCGGACGGTTCGTCCGTGGCTCTGTTCGTATGAAAAGAGCAGCTTGCGATTAATGGTGTGATGATGCTGCTGCTCTGTTATCCAAGCGTGAGTTCTACTAATGAATGAGTATACGTGTGGCGTAAGGATGGCAACACTGTTTACATTTCTTGTGAACGTGAGCGTCTGCCTTTCTTACTGTAATGAGAGCTTTTATTTGAAGTCATAGAAGAACTATTCTAAGGAAATTATTAGGCTTGCTTTTGTTGTCTCTCGGTATATTCAGATAGTCATCCCATACTATTCAGATATTTTATTATGCCGAATAATAAGATATTATTAATGAAGTTTCTATTTTAATACATTACTTTTCATAGTTTATTCTAAGAAAAAACTAAATAAATGTTTTAAACAGCCATTAGACAGCCACTAGCCGGCCCTTTAAAAACTTTTGATTTTTGTATTTATATTCAAGTTAGACATTTAACAATCAATAGCTAATTCGTTGCGCAAACTCAAAATCTGATTGACGAGTAAAACGGATGAACGAAACTATCCACAACTGTTTTTGTTAGCCCATCAACTCCCTTTTTGCCTTTAACGAAAGCCCAAAGCACCGATCAAAGAACGAACTTTTGATGGCATCGGAAACCATTCATGGAAATCACGGAAACTCAATAAAGAAACTTCTTCGTTCGCTCTCGCAGCGAGCGCCACTACACCAGACGCGCAGGCACGTAAAGGACTCTAGTTTCAATTGCCATCCTCCAGGACACCAGGACGATACTTTCTCATTTGCAAATCAATCGTCATCGATCAGTAAGTAGTCATCGTCATTGCATCGCACCCGTGTTCTTGTAGCCGTTGTGCATCTCGGGCAGAAACTTTTTACATGCTATAAGCAACAGGGTGTGAAAATTGGTCTTGGTCTCTGGTAAATAGCAGATAGCAATGGTTTGGAGCAAAAGAACGAAGGAGAACCTGGCAGGTCAAACCAAAGAGCAAATGTTTATCGATGGGATGGAATTGAATATTTTGCTTCAACGTTGACGTGACGTGATAAGAACTCTGATAAGAAGACGGATGCTGGCTAGGAACTTTAACTTGGAGAAGAAAAAAAAAAACGGTTGGAGCAGTTTGGATTCGGAGCGATATTCATTAGTATGGTAAAGTGGCCTCTTCAATGTGGAATCGTTAGTTATATCTGCTAGTTGTGCTAGCTGGCGTTAACTTTGTGAGAAGCTAGCTGGGGGACATCCAAAAGTAGTTGAATCTTTAGTTCTAAGAAGTTCCAACGAGCAAATGTTTGATGAAATCTTTAACTACCACAAACTACAAAATACGAAGAAACTTCATGAGAATCTAACTAGTGAAAATATTTCCCACTCTCAAACCCTGCTCTTCCTATTCGACCCATCTCCATTGAAGGGAATTACAAAAATGTCACAATAAAATTTCAATTGCTTAAAAGGATTATTTTTGTAAAAAAAAAAACCGATCCCAACCAGTAACAGCACGGTAATCGCTTTCGTCATTCCTCTTGAAAAGTGTTCTACCATAAAGTTCATCGTCGGAGGAACTCCAGAGAAGGAAGAAAAAAAACTCAACCCGAAATAGTGTAGGTATCATCGGAGGCGGCCGGTGACACAAATCCGCACCGCAATGGAGGAGAAGAATAAAAACGTGAAGTAGCACCAGCTATAAAACGAAACCTAACCCACTTTTCGTCCTCTGGCCGGGGGGCGGGGAGAGATACCGTCAAGTGGTCCGTCGCGTCAGAATGTGAAATGCCCGGCAGAGCAAAGTAGTTGGGAAATAGTATCAAAATCGAAATTCCATGTCAAACCCAGCGCCCCGGAACGGAGAAGCGTACGAAGAAAGTGGGGGCTTCAGAAATCCATCCTTGAAAAAGCATTCAGCTGACAAGTTTTATGTCCCGTTGTGTCACCGCGTACAGTCATTGCAGAATTCCGGTGCCAACCGGATGGGTGAAAAATTGTGCCGCCCCATCCACACTTTGGACGCTATTTGACGAAGGCTACTGTTTGGTACGAGGAAGGCTTTCGACTATATGAGGATCCAATGGGGGCCAGTTTTTGACAGCAGGGAGGGTTGCAAAATATCATCCAAGGCGGGAGCAGGATATTTTTGCTCAACGAAAGATGTGTAATGCTGGAAGGATGTGCGAATAGTGGTGACACTATTTCGGTGTACTGTTCGTGAAAGAAAGGACGTATCATCTGCAGCCGTATCTGCCGGTTCCCGTTTGGTAGAGGTTGGGGGGAGACCAACCTTATGCTTGTGGCTCGCTACTATCCTTAAGCTGACGAGAGTATCCCTTTCCGATGGGTATGTCATCGAATTGTGGCGGAGTATTGTGGCACAAGGGGACCGAAACAGAAATTTTGTGCAAGCAGTAGGATCACAGTCACAGTTTGGCTCGTTTCATATCTAAAATGACGAGCTTTTGCAGCAATTTTGTGTGAAGAGATTATTTTACATGCATGCAAAACGAACGGAACCACATTTTCTCAATATTGTCGCATAATGGTTCTTCTTGGACGAAGTAGCTGTGTTTGCCGAATGAGCCCCTTCGGTTGTTCCCATTGGACCACAATGGTACTTTTGAAAGCGAACATATGGAGAAGTCGTATGCCAAGCATTGGTGGTTGGGTTCCTAGCTAATGACAGTAAATTAGAATTGGGGCTGACATAATGAAGTCACACATGATGAAGAATCTGGGTCTCTTTTTTGGGGGGAGAAACGAGAATGGTTCTTTTCCATATCTTCGTCTGACAGTCACGAGCTACAATAGCTTTCGGGGCTATTGTTGAAGTTACATAGTGTTATCTTCCAAGAAACATTTAGAACATTCGTCGATTCTTGCAGACAATTAAATGAGTGCAAATTCTTCGAGCAAAAACATAACGAAAAAGCTTCCTATCTCTGCCCTCTAACCGTTGGGTTCTTTCACATGCTGAATGAAGTTTACCGGAAAAGAACATCCGGATTGTGTGTGTGTGTGTGCGTGCTTGTAACCGCAAATTCATTTTGCTTCCTAGGAATAATCGATACAAGCTTAGCCTACACTGGTATCCTGAGGCGGCCTGAGTGTTGTGCTCTCAATCACATAAATTAATCATGCACATGTTTTACCTTCCCACAGCGACGCGAGGACACAACAGGGTCTTCCCTTTTCCACGTGTTTGCCTCCATTTCAACATCCAACCAAAGATTTCCTTTATCTTAAGCATCGCATCAACCGATGGCGGGTTGTTGGTGGTGAGCACGATAAACCTTCTGTTCAAGTTTCACGCAAATTTTAGGTTCTACGAGATTTGATAGCTTCCAGCCACAGCGACTCCTCCTCCTCTACCTTAAAAGCTTCCCATCGAAAGGCACGCACGCTTACGATGCAGAAGATACTAATGCCACAGCAAATAGGAGGCAATATTTCATCGAGTCCCTCACGCTCTCTCGAGCTCCGGATAGACGGTAGACATCGCCAGACATTGATCCATTTGTTTTTCGCTGCTCGATCGGTTGATCGATTGATTCGTTCACCGTTTCCCTGTCCCTGCCACCGCTACACGAGTTGGTTGTGGACATATTTCCGCCATTTCATAACTGCAGGAAATCGAACGAAATCAATCAAAAGCGGTATCTTCGCCCCAAAAACGCACGCAACGCGGTCTGATTTTAAGCCGTAAAGTATGGGGGAAGAACGGAAAAAAAATCCTTATCGGGGGATGTTTGCTCACTGCGATCCAGGTTCTCATTACGGGGAACGCACAACTTGGGTTGGGACCGATCGGATTAGGCTACTTGTCGAAGTTATTGATACATGAGCCATCGGGACATCCGCAAGTGGAAGAATAATGTTTCGATCGAGTGAGATGAATGACTTGCTGCCGATGTGCAAAATGTGTGCCAATCACTTCACATCGCATGTCGCTGACAAATTTATGCTCAACGTTCGCCTGGGAAAATGAGGTACTGCTACACGACCGCCAGACGGAGCGTTACACGCGTGCAAGGGGCAGCTGTAATGAGGTGTGTTAATAAATGTCGGCATGTTTCACGACGCTGTTGTATCAATTATGAACCGCATCTGCTAGCAGTTCTACTTCCTGCTGCGCATATGGATAGCCCTTAACTGAGGCAAACAAAGGGAAGTTTATGAATATCTTCCATTCTCAAGATATGGGTGGTTTGAAACATTTGGACGGGCAGGGTACGAGTGGATGAGAATGCCAGTTATGCTGTATGTACTAGCTCACACCGAACTCGCTTACCAATCGATGGTTTAGGCTTGTCTGCATAATAAATTACTTCATATGGTTGAATAGATGTAAACAGCTCTAGAATACCTGAAGATTAGCTCTATCGTGTCCTTATCCATAACATGACCCTTGATGCCAGTGAAAATGCTCCTGCCTTTATGTTATAAAAAATATGTTTTCTGTTTACGCTAGCACCCATTCTACCATATCAAACTTGAAGTATTAACCCTGCAACATACTTATCTCACACTCCATAATTTAACTGACACCATCACACTCTTCACGAAAGGCCAAGATTTTGCTCTGTGCGCTGCTTTCGATAAATCATGTGCTTTTGCTTCAGCTCTTCCACGCAAGAAAAACCGACCGTACGTGTGTGTGTGAGTGAGCCTTCCAGTTAAGTAGGAAAATTAATTGCTGGCAAAATTAATTTCATCACTTTTGCCGGCTTCCCATTTGTCACATCTGCCAATGCTAATGTCTTCCCGAGAAGAGAAGATCTTCCCATACGCGCGGCTCTGAGTGTGAACTCGATCGCGATAAAGAATTAGCCTCAGTTGGCAGGCTCATCGTCGGGGTTGGGTTTTGGGAAGGGGCCCAGGTTACTAAGGAAAGTAACGAGCTTAAGAAAACGAGGTTAGAAAGTTAATGAGGTTAGTAATGCATGCCCCGCTTATCAGGTTGTTTGACTTGCTGTCTGTGTGTGCACGAATGATTTAGTGTCGAGAGAATGTTTTATTTATGCTGATGTTGATTTCGTCAGTTGAGGGTAAGGAACGAGTTAGAATTGGCTGTGATTTATTTGTACAAAATCTGTATTTAAAGATCTGATGCAACGGATGTATTAAATGAAGATATATATTTTTTGAACAGAATTTCTAGGGTTTCTGGGCTTTTTCCAGAGTAGCAAACTGTGTAACAGCTGTGCCTAACTGTTATTGCTCACCATTCATTCGCTATTACGCAAACCGCACTATATCTCAGTAGAGCGACAAATACTGCAGGCATTGGGGGACATAGGGAGTGTCCTGTGCATTGTCTCCTCCGTACAGTTCCGTTGCATATCGTGCAGATAGTGCAATCGGGCTCTAATCTTGCACCGGCTGTTGGCTAAAGCCTCCGACCATTCCGAGAAAACAACGGTTGTGCACACTAGTTGTATGTAGAGGCAAAATAATCATCATCCACCACCACTAGCGCTAACTCTACTATCACGACAGACATGCTCTCTCGCAAAATGGCTACGAATGTGTAACTGACGGAGGGATGCCTTGTAGGCTAGTGCGACTATTTTCCTAATAGCGTCCTCTCCATCGCTTTCCATCTGCACATCCCCGCGCTGTTGGCAATCTCTAAAAGAACTACCAGCTAGCAAGCGGCGCTTTCCCGCTACTAGGGCATCACACGTTCGTTGTATGTAATTATCGCAAATAAAGCTCTCGCATGAAGTATTCCTTCGTGCTCCCCTATTCCAGACACAAGGCTTCGCATTCAACTTCATTTTAAACGCGATGGTACCTGTGTGTCTTTTGCTTGTGTGACCGTGCGACAGTACGACAACCTGATGGAATGGGGGTTGGGTTTCACTCGGGTCCAATCCCTCCCTCCACCCACCCCCTCCAGCCCATTTGCTTCCACTCGAAAATAGAACGTCTAGCTTTCTTGAAGACTTCTTTGACGTGGAGAAGAGCAAAAAACGGGAACACAGTCGCCCTCTTCCGTTGGTGCGTTCTGGTTGCGGGTGGGAGGACCCGTGTGCCTTCTTACTATATATAATGCAAACCGTTCCTCGGCAACAAAACCACGCTTACCACTTGGCAAAACTCGGCGCATTTTAACGCATTGTGTACCGGCAGAATGCAGGCGCAATGCGATGCACCAGAAAGCAGCACAAGCAACGGGCCGTTCGGACTTCGTAGGCTCTCGCTCGCGATTTCTCAGGCTCTGTTCTGCAGCGAACCTTCTGCTTGATGTATTTTAAATGCACCGCGAGCGTACGCGGTTTGTGCCAGGCCCCCCTGCTCCAGAACTCTGGATGGCAAACCGGGAGATGATTATGCAAAAACCACACCCCGTTCATGTCGGAGCTTCTTGGAAGCGTAAAGGTGATGCTTAAATGCGCGCCGTGCAAATGGAATGCAACGGAGTAAATATCGCTGCCACCACGGAGCTTCCTTTGCGTCACGCGAAACTACGTTCAAAGCATCATCTCTTCGCGGAAGAAAGCGGTCAAAGATGCGCCAAAATGATGCATTTTTTAATATTTTTTGGAAAGGAATTTTGATGCTACAAAATCCTTCATCACTGTATGCTCACCAATTCGTCGCACTTTTTTCATGTTCAGAGAACGCATTTTTTGAGGTTACAATTTTGCGAAGGTGGCCATTTTTCACTGTAGCGTGCCCTAGTCACGTTAGCTTTACTCTTTTCGTGTATTGGTTTCATTAAACCACGAACTCTGAGGCTCAAAGATTCCACCAGCCAACGGATGTGATGGCGCGAAGATATGCAAGAACAACAAAATTCCTTCTTCATCCATCCAGCTTCATGTCCGCTCGGCGAAACTGAAAATAATAAAAACCAAAAATGAAATCACAAGCGCATAGCTAATCCCTCGGAGGATCACGATTTTCTTCCGTCCGATCTGTCGGGGAGGCCCTGCTTTCTGCTCTTGTTTTCGATTCGATTATTTTCCTTGATTATGGGACGACGATATGCTCACCGGTGTTGCTCTGCACCGACGATCGCGGGCAGAAGGCGTAGAATATAATCTTCCGAGACGAAAACGAAAAAAAAAAAAACCTTGAAACCCATCTTCCGTCCGTTCCGCCAAAGCTGCCAGCCTTACCTCTAAAATGTGCGGCGTAACGAAATTGATTACCACTTTGCTGCCCGACGCTTCTGCCATCATCTTCGCCCTATTTCCTTACGAATCCTTGATTTGGTTCCGTTCGTTCCGTACGCCCTGTGGCATGTACTTAGCAGCGCAGGAAGGAAAGCACGGCAAAAGATTATAATTTTTGTATGCATCGCACATCTCATCAATGTCTCTTTCTCTCTCTCTCTCTCTCTCTTTCTCTTGCAGGGTTGTTATTCTCTGGCAGATCATAGCTTAATGTTGATCCAGGAGGAGGTCCCCGACGCGTCCGTCACACAGCAACGCCACACGAACGATCCACAATGCACGACGCCCGTCCTGTCATGAGAACCTTCGCTGGCATAACGTAGTTTTGTTGTGTGTGTGTGTGGCAAGGCCTAACCGGGGGTGTAGGGCAAGTTCCGGCTCCCGGAAGCAAACGCAAACGAGACGGACGACGTGACGCTTCCGTTACTCTTCGCCCCATGACGACCGCAAGAGGAACGACGGGGCGTTCCGATACTTTACCGAGTGTGACTATCACCAGAAGAAGACTGTGCAGCAGCAGGTGTATTGCGGTGGTGGGCACGGTTTGGTGCGGGCTGGACGTGTAAGTCGGGAAAACACTTCGGAGACGGGGTGGTTCTGGCCGCGCTCATCGGGACCGATATCGGGAACGGAAGTGTCGGGAAACCTGACGTTCGTTGGCGTCGGAACGTTCCGCCGGCAAAAACGTCAAAACCATCATCGTTAACATCGTTCGGGGGAGCACGGGAGAGATAGGTGACAGGACGTGTTGCTCTGTACCGGAAGGCATCAACAGTGGAGGTGTCCCACCCCCGATACCACCGGGCACCGGGCGGCCGGTGCGATGGAGCTGAAGGTATGGGTCGAAGGAATACAACGTATCGTGTGCGGAGTCACGGAAGTCACCACGTGTCAGGTAAGTGTCGGGGCACCGGGGGCTCCATGTTTTAGATGTAGCATTCGGAACAACTGTGGCAAACTGAATCACGAATGGGTTCCAAGTGCTAGACTTGTGCTCGAAACATGAAAGATACATCGGGATCGTGTATCTTCGCGTGCAGCTGATGGGTTTACACATCTTCCTGTCAGGAACACTAGAGGTTAAATTGACTACGATCCATTGGAATTGATTTTATTCGCTGCAAGAACGCTGGTTTGAAGTTCATTTTACATAAATTATGCTCCTTGATAGCATCGCAAGCCATGCGCGAATGTCTAAAAGCTTTGCGATTTCAAAGTCCTATGTAACTTAAATTGGCTGTAATGTTGAATTGAAAATAAATCCTCATTCCGTTTCACTCCATACTTTATTTATGCATTAAAATTTAGGCAAAAGTTTTTTTTATTAATTCATGAAGGACAGCCTGGTAGCCATATTGCTGTTAGGCTCAAGTTTACTAACGATGCAATTATAACAGGAGTACCTTTTGCTAGACTGCAATCATAATCCAAAAAGCAAAACCTCCAATGTGTTATGCTCAGTTTCCACGAAAACAGCGCTTGAGTCAATTAAAATGTAAAACTAGATCGAATTTCAATCGAATCGAGCAATACTGCTGCTGGAAAAGCTATGGAAAGGCATGAAAATCGCAATCACGCATGGATTAATTTGACAACCGAGGCTTGGAAACGTTAGCAATACAAAAAAAGCCTTAGATTGGCGTTAGATGGGTGTTGAAACACAGCAAAGGTTTTTTTTTATATTGGGTTCATTTGTTTGTTTGTCAACAGTGTGTGAACAAATTGTGTACATCCGTGGTTGTTTGTTTTATTTTACCGGCATGTTGTTATCGCTCCCAAAGTACAAACCAATGCTGAAGATTTTTTTAAATTGATTCGCTTGATTAAAAAGCCCATGTACCAGTGGGCAGCTTATCTGCAACCAATTAAAAGAGTTAAACATTTGAAACTTATTTCATTTCGAGCTTCAACAGTAGAGGAAACAGTTTTTAAACAAAAAAAAAAGAAGCGAAATACAAACTTTTACGTGACTTTCAATATAATCCAATTTGAAATTGTGAATCCAGCCGCGGCACGGAATGATAAAATTCCTTTCCCATTGCTGCTGCTGCTGCTGCTCGCTTACTCCCCGGTTGTACAGTAAATGTTGATCCGTGATTTGTTTTTCTCGGGAATTAAAAAGAAATCCAAGCGACATAATCCTTGCCCGCCGGGGGGTTTTTTTGTGGGGCAAAGAAAACGTGTGCAGCTTGGTTGGACCGAAACGAGCGGATAAAAGTGCTGCATCGTTTGCTGTTCTTGTAGCCTCACTTCACGTGTGTTTCCAATCGCGCAAGAATCCAGTAATGTTCCATCGTGTACTGGACACGGTGAAGCATATGAAACGTCTCCGGGGTTTTTTTTTTGGAGTGTTTTTCCCGTTTTTTTGCTGTACTTCCCACGCCCTTGCAGCTTCAGGAGCTTTGTAAATGATGCGTTCCTCCGAGGTAGAAACAAACACACACAGCCAGCATTCGAGAGAATGAAGCGAAAGAGGGGAAAAAATAATAATCGTGATCCCACACAACATCGTTCTGGTGCTGCCTTAGGAAATGAAAATGGGTTGCGCATGATAACGTGTTCTTGTGTGCAACCCCCGGTATTCTCGTGTTGCGTCCCTAAATGCGCCACCCTAGCTTTTGCCGACCGGGAACTGTGGAGCGAATCCTGCTCTGGTTTTGCTGAAACGACGGCAGAAGATGCTTCGTTGGAAAGCGTGTCTTTGGGGGGGGGGGGGGGGAGTGGGGGGGGGAATCGCACCATCCCGATGATGCCCGCCTGGCAAGTGTGAATGCCGAATGGATGGGTGGTCGGAGCCTAGGGAAAAATGTCATAATGGAACGAATCACGTGTCACACATCACGAGTCATAATTTCAGGCCGTACCATCATTTAGCACTGAGCGGGCAAAATTGAGCTGCTTTTGCTTTGTCTTTTGCGCTCACTTTCTACGCATTAGGCGTTAGGTTACTGATAAGGGTAACCAGGAATCATTTCATATTTTTGGGTGAAGATTTGTTAACCACGATAATCAGGTCGTGAATGTATTTGCTTTTCGTATTGTACAGATTGATATCCTTAGTGAAAATGTAATTCCAAAATGGCTTTTTAACTTCTGATTCAATATTGCTTCTGCTTGAATATCTTCAATAGTTATCGAGGACTAAATTTTTTTTTTATGAATAAAGTCTTTTTTTCAAATTGTTTTACACATGTCACATCACGTTCACTAACACACAGTATTTTTATTCTCGTTTTTTTTTCTTCCCAGGATGTCGTGTTCGCATTGGCACACGCCACCGGCAAAACGGGACGCTTCACGCTCATCGAACGGTGGCGCAATAACGAGCGTCTGCTAGCACCACATGAGAACCCGCTCAAGATCCTTATGAAATGGGGCGAATACTCAAGTGATGTGCAGTTTATCCTGCAGCGATCCGATCAGCAGCAACAGCAGAAGAAAGATGCCCAACAGCAACAGCAGCAGCAACATCAAACGCCGCCACCATTAACGCAAGCTCCCCAGTCCCAGCAGCAGCTACTGCGCCAGCAGCAGAAGCTAAATCAACTCAACAACAATCATATCGGTGCGAACGGTACCGTAACGACGAATGGGAAGCACAGCAGTCCGACGTCACCGACAAGCCCCAACGGCAACGGTGGTGTCCTGAGCACGCATAACCATATCAACAATAACAGCAGTCAGCACTATGCGCACCATCCGAGCAATGGTGACGAGCAGCCGCCACATGCAAAAAGCAAACTTCATCAAAACAATCTTAAAAACAGCGCCAACAACCAACTTCATCTGCACGTGCATCACCAGCAGCAACATCACCACCAGCACCAGCTATCGTCGGCATCGTCCACCTCGTCCACCGACCACCAGCATCGGCCACATCAGCAGTCGAACGGCGTCGGTGCGTTAATTCGAACCGGAAATGATCCTTCAAACGGCTCGGCAAGTGGTGGTGGTGGTGGTGGTGGTGGTGGTGGGGCAGGGGTGGCGGCAACGGTAAAGCAATCGGAATTGATCATCTCAAGCAGCAATGGGAGTAGCAGTACGGGTGGAGCCCTCGAGCGTGGCAAGGAAACGAGAAAAAGTCTCAATTCGTCCGGGTGAGTACATCATCCAAGTATATGTGTGTTTGGTGGTGTTTCCCTCTTTTTTCCCCACTTTACCTTTCGTACTCTTCAATTCAATTTTATGCCTTCAACTGGGACCGGTTTGTACCGTGGCCGGCATACGGTGGTGGTCCACCTTCGACTATTAATTTTCCCTTTCAGCCATTCGGGCTTCGGACCGCTCGACTTTTTATCTATTTTATGTTACTTTATGTGCTTTCCGGCGGGTCCTCGATTGTTGGGTTGGGTTCCCTATTTTGATTTTTCTTTCGCCAAAGGTTTCGAAAACGGACGCAAGAGTCTTCCACAGGGCACAAGACTGGGAACAATTTTCTGATCTTTCGCTCGCTCTCTTCTCGTACAATAATTTCTTGTTCGAATGAGACCAGTACCGTAGGTCAAAATGTTGTTATGTGTGTGCAGCTACGAACGAAGCACATTCCAATTTTTTCATTCAATTAGTTCGATACGGGTTGGTTGTTTGATCCGACTCATGGTTTTTCCTGGTTCTTTTTTTCTTGAAGGAAGAATATCTAGCCAGCTGGAGAGCAGGATGCAAGTTTTCCAGAGGTTTTGTTGGTGTATTCTTGATACACATTGGGAGCGTTCTTTGAGAGACGATGTTAGAATGAAGATTTTTTTTTTCAATTAACCTGTTATACCAGAGCTTGATTAATAGGTTTTCCTGAGGACTCATTCGGTTCTTATTCGATCGAATTTTTATGCATCAGTTTTTATTTGAACCAATTCTCCAGCTAGCAAGTCAGCAACGTTTAAGCGCTTTAGGATTATTTATGATACATAATCCTTACCCGCAACTTCAATCGATCAAAATACGTCTATAACTTCACCGTGATCAGAGTTTAGGAGAAAAAAATTGCTAGCTTCCTTTTGCTACACTCATCAATAACTGCGATTTGTTCACGACTTCCCATCACAACTCCTACAGAGACCAGGAAGAACTCCCCCCACACACTCACACGCGATTTAGACGTGTGCTGAAGGAAATCGAACCTTGGCCGAAAATTATCCATGAATCAAAAATGGGGGATCAAAATTGCCCGGAAGCCGCCGCTCGATCAGCACCGAGGCAAGGGAACAAAGGGGAACCGTTTCCATCATAATTTATATTCATTTAAAAGCTTTCGATCTTTAATAGTGGCGCACGAGACTAGGCTGCTGCTGCTGTGCGGTGTTGTGCGAAGTGAAAATGGAAAACCGTGTATATGGGATGGGCAGTGTAAGATCTCTTGCGCAGAGATTCGGTTTGCTTCTGGGAAACGAATCTGCTAGCAGTTCGTGGTTTTGCATAACACAGTGCTCCGTTGCACGTGTTATTTAATCATTTTGAAGCAAATTTGTTTCGCTTGGCACGTGCTTTTATTCGCCGAATTGTCCCAGATTCGATGAAATCTTATTATAAAGATAAGTGCAAAAAATGTGCTTCAAAGAATACAGAGCCCTAGTATTGAAAGGTACGTTGCGGTAAAATGCAACAATTTGCGTTGATGTGATCTTTAACGTAACTCAATCGCTATGGGGATAGAAGTTGCAAAGTGCCAGGTGATAAAATCTTTAACACAACACTATCCATCACCTCAAACGCACAGACACACACCCACACATTTCGAAACAATCGCTCCCGATCGCCTTCGAACAGTCGTCCGAGGGGTAAAAGTCATATTACACGATAAACGAGAAAAGTTTTAAACAGCATCGCCGTTTGAATAGATAAAGATGGCCGAGAGGCAAAAACCCCCCGATCCGATAAAACTCTTCCCCAAAGCAACTAAATCATTCACTTGCCACCGATGACCCCATCGGTTCCCGGACACGGCACCCAGGCCGGCGGTCCGCTCAATCTTCGCCCGGGTCTGCGTCCGTCGTTCGTGGCCCACAGCTAACTGGAGCGTGAATAAATGGCAATCAATTTTGCTCAAGTTTTGCTTGAGGAACTCGGCCCGAGAATACATAATGCTCCCGACATTCCAGACCCAGGAAGAAGCTCCACCGTGATACTGACCCGTTGCGAAAGGAAAATCCGACCCGTGTTAAGGGTTTTCTTTGTTGCAAACCAGTAAGGATCACGCTCTTCACGTGTTGGACGGGTGGGTGCGAGAGTTTCCTCTGCCATTATTTTCTTCGGGTCGTGGTCAAGTCGATGGAGGGGGCCGGAAAAGCTGACGAACGCTGCTGCCGTTCGTTGTGCTTAATCGGGCAAAAGTTTTACTCAACCGAAACACCATCATCGGCCTCATCAATGGCTTAACCACTGGCACTATCAATGTCGATCTATAGGCTCACGCTTCGTCCTAGTGTATTTCCTGCATCCTTTCTCGCTAGCTTGAAAAAAAGAAAAGAAAACGAGAAAAAGCACTCTACTGCCGAACGCTACCAAGCAATTATTATTGAACGCTTTACGGATCGATGCAGCAGGATCATGCGCGTGTAGACAATGGCGGAAGTCGCGCCATTCAACAAGGGAAATCCAGCAGTTGGTCGAGCAAAAAAAAAAACTGCCTTCCAATCCTCATTCATTCTTTATCAGTCTCATTAATGCATAAATCTACGATCAGCAGCAATCGTTTTGCCCCAATCGGTTATCTCTTGAGGTCGAACGGTACGGGAAAGAATTTCGGGCGCGGTTTTTTGTGTTATATTATTGTTTTTGTCCCTACCCCGAACCGGAAGCAATCCGGGGTTTTCCTTCTTCTTTTTTCTGCTACTGCTTTTGTTGGTATGCAGCATAAAGGCAGATTTTTTCTCCCCGAGTATGGAGGTCTTTCCGTCCGGAAGTTGTTATCCTTTTTCGCTACCGGGTGTAGAAGTCTATATGGAGGACCCTTTCCTTCTGCTCCAGAGTTCCTCGACACATCCCTCTCGTTTAGCTTCAATTTAGCGACGCTAGATTTTATCTCTCGTAAGCACTTGCTTTATGATGCTCGGCTTCCTTTTTGGCCTATCCTCTTTTGTTCCTGATGATTCGGGTGGGAGTATTTTTGTAGTAGTTTTTTTTTTGTCACTATGACTCTCTCTGTCCTTTACCTATTGTTTTGCACACCTTTCGGTGCCTTTCAGACTTTCCGCAGCAACTCGTTTGATATCCTTTCCGGGGTGTCACCACTTCTTTTTTTTCGTGTGCCGCGTTCAACTCGGCCCAGTTCGTGATTAAATATTCAAACTGGCATTTTCCACGATAAAAGCTGTTCAGGAGAAGCATATTTCGCAACCTTCCGGTTTGTGAGGCACTGGTTTTTTGTCTCGTCTCTTGGTGCCATACTGATTGTAGTCTAGGGTGGAAGTTTTTGATACAGGAGTCAGTATGCTTTGTTTTTAGGATTTTTTTCGATTCCCAATAGCATCTGATTCAAAAGCGGGAAGTCTCTGGGCGATTAACGAAATCGTCGATGTTCCTATCGCTTCGAACACCATTTGCTTCCCACTGGGCAATCGAAAGTGAAAAGCCCAGAAAAAGCTAGACCAATGATGAACTGCAATCAAATCACGAAAAAAAAAGTGGCAGCAATCATGAAATTACCGATCGCTCCACTTTTACCACCGGTCGGTGGTTCCCCCCCCCCCCCTCCCCCCATATCTAGCGCTTTATGCACTTGATTCAGTCGTCGTGAGTAGAAGGCAGAAGACGTGGCAAAGTTTTTCCTCGGTAGCACTCGGTTAACCCGGTGATAATGTTTCCAATCAATGGCCGACCGCCAGACGGTCGCATTGATTGACCGACTGACTCGGCACGATGGTAATGCGCTGTTTCGTCATTCGTGCACGTTCAAATGCGTTCTTCACGGCTGGGGGTGTTTTTGTGTGTATGTCCGCCTTTCATAAATGGTTCCATCAAAAGTTTTTCCCGGGAGCTCCTCCGCTCGTGCAATGCTCAAACTCTTACGGTTGCGTCTTACGGGTGGTTTGATGGGCTGCAGCCCGTTTTTTTCATTTCCTTTTTTCCATTCATCTGCACTGATTAAGTGTGTTCGATTACTTCAGCGGGAGTCTCCGGCGCTGCTGTCTCACTGTTGTTGCCCGATTCGATTTGATTACATCAAGATTTATCGATTACGGTAAAAGCATGCGTGCACCTGATGCTGCGTTCACTGGATAGTGTGGTGGGTGAGAAGCGTGTCGTGAAGAACTGTTGCATTTTAATACAGGGTTTTGTGCAGCCAAGCAGTTGTCGTAAAGCGCCTGAATGTTTTCAGTAAATT
Organism: Anopheles stephensi; assembly: GCF_013141755.1. Lineage (NCBI taxonomy): Eukaryota > Metazoa > Arthropoda > Insecta > Diptera > Culicidae > Anopheles > Anopheles stephensi. The sequence goes on along the minus strand of NC_050202.1, from coordinate 60,554,466 downwards.
TCACACTGCCATCGTAAATCTGTTATTATCACTTAGCGGAGACTGAATCGATCAAACAAAATAAGTTGTTTGACCGGGTTGGTTTTGGTTTAATTTTTAGCTACTAAACTTTATCCTCGATGGTAGATCTATACGTTAGTTTCATTTAAAAAAGAACCGTTGTTTTGTACACGGTGAAAACATTCAGGCGCTTTACGACAATTGATTGGTGAACCCTGTAATCAGTGGTGGGTCAAGATATTTGGAGGCCCCGTGCGGATTGGCAGTTAAGGCCCCTGTAATTGTGATTTTAGATGGAAACAACAGGATTTCCCTCGCATGGCGAAGCTCCCGTGACCGATGAAGCCCCCAGTGGCCGCTCCTTCCGCTCCTAGGTTGATCCTCCACTGCCTGTAATGATTTATCATCTCGCTCGCATTATGATGTCGATAATAACTTTGATGATTGTAAGATATCGCACTGTCTATATTGCGCTAACTGGAATGGGGAGTTATTAGGTTAGCGCTTTTTTTGATGTTTATTTTAGGCTTTAAACTCTCCAGACTATCTGGGACAAATAAAAGCTAATAAACTGTTTTAGTGTGCGTGTTTTTAAAACCTTCCCAACATTAACAAACAATGTTCAATTCATTTTCTGGACTCTGTCATAACTATCATGGCCTCTGTCAAGATAAAGTGGATAATTTACAAGAGAAACTGCACATAAATATGACATTGTTTTGAAATGTTTCAGTATTAATTGATGTGGGATTCTAGAAACTGCTCATTACTAGTTCAACTCGGATCTTTTAATTTTTGGAGTAACTTAGTAACTGTCAGTGGAGTCTATTAGGACCTCAGCCAGTTTTTTGGTTGAAATCTAGCTGAATTTGAAAAGATTTCAAATCCCACACAGCTCTTTTTCCCGTAGTGAGGACTGATTATCTAACTTCAACTATGTGATATCAATAAGTCTAGTAAGCCAGAAATGGCAGGCATGACCCATGAGGTCTTAAAGCCTTACTATCTGGTTGGGTTTAACTGCTGGTTTTATAGCTGAAGCCACCATAGACCTCATTATTTAATCATTTTGCATTCATTACTTTTATCTTCTATTGCATAAACGCCTATCAAAGATGGTATCATCACGAATAGACCACCGCGAAGCGATCTGATTCTAACGAGTCGATTTAGTTTCCATTTTTATTACATTTTGAAAATTATCCACAAAGTTTTAATCGAATGAACCAGATTAATGCGCCTCCACCACAGGCCCTTCAATGAGTCCACCGACCGAGCGACTGTTGGCGTCGGCGTTTCCGTCCCACGTTTTGATGCAAAGTTTGCTAAAGTTTTGCGCGTTAATTTACTGTTGCAATCATGGAGTGGATGCTAATAATGATCGGAGGATGAGGTAACGCAGACACATCGATGGAATATACTTGTTATGTGTCGATACTAGGACAACATCGTCCTACTTGTAAAGCGTTCCACTGATTTGGAGATTTGTTTCCAATTTTCTTCTATTCAATTTCAATTCAAAATATTAAACCTTCATCAATCGCGTAACGTTGAGCGTTAAAAAACGGTTAGGAGGAAGTAAGGTTTGTGTGCTGTACTCTAACCTGATTTGAAGTGCAATTAAACAAAATGCCGTTTTGATGAGTTTGATAAAACGCAATCAGCGCTGCGTTCACGTGGATACATTTTTATGGAACATTAGCCACAACGACGCCTATCCTCCCAAAATTTGAGACGAACCACAACACGCGATTCGTGGTGCTGTCGCGCCTCCCTATCGATAATCGTGTTTATTGCCTTCACCGTACCCAGTGCAACCCGGTTTGGTGGTTTGTATGGGGGGGGGGGGGGGGGGGAGGAAAACCAAATTTTCCTGTTTAGCCGTAATTACGCTTTAATCATCCCGCTTTTCCCGCAACACATCACCCCGTACATCGTCGGTCCCTCTAATTATCTCACATCCGCCGGCAGTTTGTTTTCCATCTCGAACACGGTCGCACTGCAGCGAGCGAGCGCGAGGTTGATGAGAGCTTCGTTCAAAATAATAATAATAATAATAATAATAGCGTCAAGCGTAACCTATCCACACTGATGATAAAAATGATGAAGGTGACAGGTGTGAAGGTGACACGCTGTGGCACGATGCCTAGTCATTGATTTTGAACACTTCCGTCTCGATGGTGAAAAGTGTTTTTCCTACCCCGGCAATCTCGTGGCACACCGTCGATTCGCCCGGTGTCCCAAACCGGATCGTCAAGCAAGCAACGTCACTACCTGTCATCGAGTGGAAAAATAAAAAAAAAGTCATCAAAACGGATCAGTGCCTGGACACCTTTCGGTCCTGTGCGAAGTTGTCCACCCCATTTTTCACTCTTCATTGAGCACTGAAGGATACCAATGATGTCCAGGCGCCGCCGGTCCTGCTGATGACGATGATGACGAGTGGAGTGGATGTAATTTTGTGGAATGTCACTTCTGTCAGGTAACTGTTTCTGGTGTAGCGGCCCCGGTGGTTTACCCCGGTTTGGTGGATTGGTTAGTGACAGTTCGATTCGCGTTTTGTCCGATGGTCGTCTCGTGCCGGTAGGGATGAAGCAGAGCGGGTGGAAATGAAAAGCAGAACAAGAAATGTTTGTTAATTTTCTACCATTGCGAATGACAAACCGAGATCCCAAACCGTGCGCAGTGTGAATACAACCGGTTTGACGAAGGACTGCTGCTGCTCGTTGGCAACCATTACTTCTTGCTGCCCGCATCAGGGTGGCTGTGTCCTCCTGGCTCGGCGGACACTAGTCGGGAAAAGTTCGTTAACGAGCTTTTCCGGTAGGTTTGCGGCAGTTGACAGAATGATGACAACACGCTATCGGTGGTGCTGGCGATTCAAAAATCGCACCCCTAAAGCAAGAAATCTCCTGCTGTGAGCGCCGACGATCCGTGCCGAGCGATGGGCAAATCAATTGGAAAGGTAAACAGATGCAAGAACTCTCGAACGAAACAGTTGTGTTTAAGTTTCGTTTAGTTTTCGAATTTTTCTGTGCCAATTCGTCTCTTGATTTTATCGTTATCCTGACTAGGTTGACAATTGCGACAGTCGGCAAATCAGCCGTCGAAACGGCATTTTGAAACGGCGCCAGAAACGATGGATCGATTTTAAATGATTCACAATCCGTCCGAACACCGCCTAGGAGGTCCTCCCGAATTGTGTGATTGTTTTATGTTCGGTGCTTTATGTTTGACTTGCTTCCAGCGCGAAGGAAACTGGGAAAACCAGCACTCGCCATACGCGATTCGCTAAATTAAGTTTGCCCCAAAACTTCGTTTATCCTCTCGAACCAGCTGAAAAGGCCTGGGCACAGCTCAACGGAGCTCGAGTGCGGTCTGGACTGGTGGGCGAGATTCTGATGGTTTTCGGGGGGCAATGGTGAGATGGTAAATAAATCCGAAGTACCACTCGAACAGCTTTGTTTGGCAGCTTCGATAGGGAGAAGAAAAAAAATCGTACACACAACAGTAGCTACACGGGCGAATCGCGAATACAGTCCCAATGCTTCAACGCAAACCGATTTGAAAGTGGAAAACACAAGTTTTCGTTGCGAGCAATTCTGAAGGCGCGAAGAACCATTATCAGATTACCTGCGTTTGGCGCTTGGAATGTGGCTGTTGTTTAACCGCTGTAACTGAGGCAGAAAACTCGAGGTGTAGCTCGAAAAAGAAAAACAACGCCGGCAACAATGTAACGGCTGGCTCAAAGAAGCACCGAAAAACATCATCACCACCAGCAGGTTGTGGCAACAACGATCGGAAAAAGGCGTTCGCCCTCTTGTGAATGGTTGCGAGGTGCGCTTACTAATTGGGTAAGCGGTTTGTCGATATTTTTCCGTTTGGTTTGGGGAAATTTTCCTTTTCCCTTCCTCCCTGCATGTTCCGAAATTTGGATGGTTCTTAGCAATGTGCCAAACTAACAGTGCTTTTGTTCAGCTGTTCAGTATTTTTGTGTCTGTGTCTCTCTTTTCCTGGTAAATCAATATTTTGAGTACAGGACGAATAAAGGCACGACAAATTGTTGATTTCATTGCGTAGTTTTTCCTGTGAAGTAAGAAGAATTTATTTTAACTTTATAAATTCGGTTTCGGTTCGGTTCTTTATGAATAAAAAAAAATAAATTCGGTTTCAGAGAAAAGTCATAACACAATAACAGATATATTATTCGGTTTCTAATTATTACCTAGCTCTGTTTCACTTGCTTTGCGAGCGAATTTTTCATAAGTCGCCGTGCAGGGTTTTTATGATGACTCTGCTATAATTTTAAGAATTGAACGTAAACCTGTGAACGAATAGATTTTTTTCATCTTGTATTTAGTCCGCGAAAAAATAACGGCTGTTCTGAAATCTGTGGACCAGCAGCTGGGACACCCTATTGGGAAACAAAACCCTATTGGGAATTTTCATGAGATTTGATTTCGTACCGAATGAACATCATTTTCAGGAGGATGTCGAGAGTGATTAAGACGCACATGAGGTAATGGTTTAAAATTTGAGGACCTTATACCACGAATGAATTTTTAAAACGTTATAAGACGAATGTTTTGCTGGAAGAAAAACGCACCCAAATGCAAGATGAAATTGCTGCAATGCTGGTCAAGCAATATTGGAATGATTGCAGAATCAAGATAAATGGATTCCCCATGAACTGCGACCACATGCTATATTTGACTCCAGTGGCACAATCGGAAGGCATTCCTTCGTCGTATCACGGGAGATCCCTTTCAGCAATCTTAAGCTCAAAAACACATAGGTAGCACTGGATCATACCGCAATTTCATTACCTCGGTCAAACATCCATATCTCAAAGGTTTTGCTAAGTATCTGGTCAATTGATGTCAATTATCACGAACCTTTCAAAGTGGTGCTGTAGCATAACATCCCTTGGCTAAACTTTGCGCAAACGATAAAAACATGCCTGGAGACTTTAAAATGGAATATTTTGTCACATTTGTGGTTTTCTGCGGATATTTCGCCTTCGGACTTCACTTGTTCCAGTCGATGGCACGTGGACAAGCTCATCAGCAATTCAGGTGTTATGAAGACCACATTAGGATAGACCGGCGATTTACCGGAAGAGAGCAAGAGAGTAATACGGAACATTGTTCAATAGCTTAATCAACCCTTTGAGAACTTTAACAGCAATAAAAATAAACTAGTATATTATTAGTAGTATTGATAGTATAACGAAGCCCTGTATACTATCAATTTCATTCTATAAAAACTATCCTATCATTCCTAGAACGAGCAATCATGTATAGCTTGTAATTATGATAATTAAAAGCATCCCTACGTCAATATCTTCATTATTCGCATCGACCATTATTGTTTGTCGCTTTAATAGTAGCGTGCTTTTACGACTGCAATCCATCGGACCGTTCTATTCTTCGTCCATAACAATTAAGATATGCATACTGCTCTCCCAACATGTATTGTAGGTCACATTTGGTCCAAGCGCACCTACACCTCTGTTATGCAAACGTACACAGGAAGGTATGGCTCATTTTACAACAACTTCCAGCGTACACTTTTTCGAACGTATGAGCACGTTAAAAAACAACAACGTCAGTGATTGCACCCGACGTAACATTATTGCCTGCTGACATAGATAAATGAAGTGAGGCCCCCGGGTCTGGTGCAGACCTGCTTGCTCCTCATTTCACGATGCATCACACACACGGTTCGGTCGGTCCGGGTTATTACACCTGTAGTATCTGGCGTAGCTTCCCCCTTTGCATCAAACACTAAAGTCAATCAGGTCTCCATCACCAATGGAGCGTAGCTGAGGTGACACCATTTGCTTCGTTTCGAACCGACAGTAGCAGCAGCAGCATGACCATTTCGAACCTTTGAGATGTGATGATGGTTGACTCGGTTAGGGAAGATTATTGCAGCCGACTCTGGCATTATGGCATTCACGGTTCAGCTGGTGCACGGTTTTGTCTTTCGTTGACCGGTGCAGGAATCGCAGAGTGCGCAGTAAACGCAACAACACACACTCGTAAAACTCGTGTGCACATCCAGCAATCAATACGGGTCCGGGTCCCGATGTGTTTTTTGTTGTTGTTGTGTTGATCCGGAAAAGCCACTCACGTGAAAAAGGGGTTTGTTTTCGATTCGGTGACCGAGAACCGGGTTTTGCTGTACTCATGCACCGGTCGTTACTGTTTGTGAGGTACCTGCCAGAAGATAATTCTGAAACACATGTATGATGCTGCAGGCGAATTGCAATGTGCTGCTATTTATAAATACACATGCTCTTTATTGTCGTCATATGTGTCGCATTTTGGCGATCGAGAACCTACACACAGCTGGATTCTACACCATCCGGAAGTAGTTAAAGTTGTTCGGACGATCCAGCAATTAAAACAAGTCGTAACTAAGGGCCAATAACCATCGCGGCGCTCGTGCCACGCGGCCAATCTAATGGTGAACCATCCGGTAAAATATATACGAACAATCCTTTTTTGTTGCAGAGAATGCACAGACAATAATGGACTGCCGATAACTGGTTCCGTGAAAACATTTAACTTGTGTTTTGTTCACCATCGTACAACCCTCGTGTAGTGTCATGCTAACATGCTAAACCATGCAGCTACTTCATATTTTTGTTAACGCGCCACTAGTGGTAATTATCCGCCCAGAACGGGCAACCGGATGTGTTGCGTTGTAAAGAACGCACCGAACCGAAGTTCTACATTATTCGCACGTCGTCCGGCCGTTTATGAGGCAGTCATGGCATTAATGGACGGTTCACCATGTGATGAAATTATGTTACATCTTGTCTCTCGCGTTGAGTCGGATGCTGTTAAAGCGTCGGTACGATTGCCTCGCATTAGAAAGCATATTATACTCTTGGGGCGAGAAGAACGGAACCGGAAGGAGTAAGAGCTGCTTCAACTTTAACGTTTTGCCCATTCAGAAACCCCTTTCCAGCTCGCTGTTTTTTGACGGGCTTATGCGGCGATTTTTGAATTGCTGCTGTGTAAAGGAAGCAACCCCATTTACAATGCAAATGGTTAATTTAGTGAAGAGCCGTCTGTCGTCGGTACGATATCCTGGCGCTTGTCAGAAATGCCCTGGCTAATGGTTGTTGCCGTTGTCCAAGCGCAACGTGTATTCTCATCCGAATGGTCGCTTTGTTCTGTAAAGATAAAATAAAACGCTCTCAGTTAATATCACCAACTCAACCTTTCCGAACGGCACAAAAAAAAAAATGACAGCAATAAATCGTTCTCAACCCGTTTTATAAAGCCCAATTGGGAAGTTTGCGGACGGTTTTAAAAGCGTTCGTTGCAATGGGACAACCGGGGGATTAAAAACTTTCTGTTGCGCACCGTAAGACATTTGATGATTTTTTTATTTTTGTGTGCTGATTTAAACATTTAACATAATTTGCTTTTTTGAACCAACAAAAGCTTAGATTTTTCTCGTGTGTGTCCTCGCTGACCGGGGGGCAAAAAGAGAGTTTTATGAACCCTCCCATTCATAGGACATGTTTTTTTTGTGGATTTCGTCGAAATTTTTGTTGAATGGTTGCTTTCGTTCCATTCCATTGACATGCTGCTGGAAGGCACACACGTGGATAATGTGCTTGTATCACACAGGTGAAGTACATGAAAATGACGACCAACACACACACACACTAAATGTGAACAATTTCCACAACATTCCTGAAGCAGCAAATTCCTTTCAAAAATATGTTTCGGGGGTCGTTTTTTTTTCTTCAAGGCTATTCTGCCAGATATTACGGTTTTAAGTGGTGAATGTGTAATAGCTCAAACATCAAACACACTCGCAACAACACACAGAGACAGCAGGTTGAAATAAGCTCAACTGAAAAAAAAACTTTTTTGAAAGAAAACTTTTTGCAACCATCACCGTAACGTAAAATGGCCCTCCAGGAGAGTGGCTGACACTTTTAACCCCCCCAACAAAAGTCTATCATTTCTTGGGCGAAAAGCAAAAACCTGTGGGGTACTCTCACATGTATGGAAAGCGAAGAAAATGAAAGATAAAAGAAGGAAAAGGAAACCATCCTGACGAAAACAAATCCTCCCCAAGTGATGGTGTACGCTTGCTAATTGTACGGTAGGAAAATATTCGGTGAAATATCACTCTCACTCTTCGGTTTGCCGGGGACTGCACTTTTCCAGTCCGTGGATCCCCCACAAGCCGACGCGGATCGATGACGGAGATGATGTCATGGAAGATTTACAGCCGTAGAAAATTTCGGCAAACTCTGTTGGAAAGGTGTTTTCATTCGGTGTCACACAGTGTACGCAAGAAGAAGCTGGCTTGGGTGAGAGCACACACCGAAAGAAATATACGCCTCCGGAGGATACAAATCAAACCTCCAGACTCGTGTGAAGAATTGTTTTCTTGGGAACAAAACGGCATCACCAAAAAAATATCATCCTCTGTTTTAAAATCTTCATTTGAAACGTTTTCCCACATCTCAATGTAGCGTTTTATTAATGGATCACTTCAACAACACCATCACCACAAAGAGAAAAAGAGGTGCCGCCCTTAGCTCAGTTCACACAGCGATCGTTTCGTGGAAAATCATTTGCCCTACCAATGCCTGTGGCTTTTCCAACGAATCAACTCATTTCCAGTAACCATTCCTCGTCAATCGAGCTTCTCATCACCGCGAAAAAACGTTAAAACCTGGAAGGCACAACAAACGCTTTAATTGAATCTTTTAATCGTGGAATCATTTTCATTCCTCGAGTTCGGGATATTCGAAGGAAGGACCTGGTGCCGGGAAACGCTCTCTCTCTCACTGTCCCGAACCTTTAACGCCTGACGGAGACTGATTGTGTCTAGTGATAGTTATTTGATTATGCTTTTCCGATTTTCTCGGTAATGCTTTATTAGTGGTTTACCCCCCGGGGGAAGGATGGAAGAGCATGGGCAGGTTCCCCTGTACGGAAGCCTGAAAATCGACAAACACACTGACTCATTAAAAAGCGTTTCAAACTTTTCTCCCGGGGCTGTTTGGCTTGCCGGTTGTGCGGAGGTTTGTTGCAGAAATGTTTAGACGCGCTGCTCCATCACCCAGCTTGACTCGTCGGAAAAGTTGGAAGAAATTTTCATTATCAGATCTCCGTTCAAGGTGTTGCGGATGGAAAACATAAAAGCGTTTCGTGCACGGTAAGGAATCACCCGTCAGCGCACATCCCGCGTATGGCAGGCCGGAAACGTAACAGCTTGGGCAGAGATAGATTTTCGTTATCGTAAATCTGCAATCAAATCCCTTGGTGGAGAAAATGGTCCCTCGAAATGGTGCCCAACCTTTTCGTCGGGAACCTTAAACGGAAAACAATTGCCAATCTGCTGCTTCGTCAAGGATTGTCGCCCCGATGTCCTTTTTTTTTGTTTTGGGTAGATTTTGTTGAAACGGTCGATATCCATCTCGAGCCCACGACTTAACGTTCCATTTCAAAACCCTGTCCCGGCTGTGCACCCATCACGGGCAAAAGGACAATTCGGTCGGTCGGAAAAGCTCGTCGACTGGTCCGTCGTCCGATGTGATGGGCGTCCGATTGCAAGTTGTAAATAAATGTCACCGGTTGTTTGAAGTTGCTTTATTTCAACATTTATCTTCATGACGCACCGCAACGCCGGGCAACGGACTTGTTGTAGCTGAACGAGCTCGGCGAGCTAATCAACACCGGAACGTCACAGTAAACGAACGATGAACCTCTCGTCCCAAAGGCGGACGAACCATCGCAGACCGGATAACCGGAGCAAAGAAGAGTCGCAGACAAGGGTGCAGGGCTCGACCAACAGGACCAGTTTTACCTCTCGTATTGTCGTTTTGTTGTCATCGTTGGTGCTGACGGAATGCCCGGTCGTCGACGGATTGAAAGAAAGGAAAAAGTCAAACCTCCTTTAAACGATACGCTGTGGTTTCAAAGTTTGTGTTAACGTTGACACCACACCGAGCAGCATGGCTGGTTCGAAGGCAGATCACCACAACTGACCCTAGCCGCCCACATCGGAGTGATCTTGCTAATGAAATGAAATAACCACAATCCACACAATAATGGGCTTTTTTGGATGGTCAGGATAGGATAGGGATATAGCAGTTCCTGGAGATACACTCGCCCGGCCGAAAGCCGAACTCTCAGAAGAAACGGTTTGAAGTGGATCTCAAACTTTCAAGCCCTAATGCGCCTTTGTTGATGACTTTGGGGTTGAGTCTACCCAAGTATCATCAGTGGCGTGCCTCCGCCTATCGATAACCTGTCTATTCTGACGAATTGTGTAGCCCCGTTTCTACATAATCAATCCACCGTTTCCAACCCAACCCCGGACCGATCGATTTATCATTGCCCATGAAAAATGCGTATAAAGTTAGCATATGCGACGACAAAAGGCAAAAAGTGTCTCCGCCGCCCAAACCTTTTGCGCCCGAAAACGACGACCGTACGTCAGAGAGCGAAAGCCTGCACGCTTCAGTCATAAATCATGCGGAAAGGCAAGAAGGTGTCCACTTCTGGATGTGGAGTGTGCTGTGCATCCACTTTCGATGGGCGAAGTTGCGCGACCTTCCGTTCACACACAACACCGCGCCCAGTGTCGCCATAGTGCCACGTGGTCTTTACTAACCAAATTAGTGTGTCCAGGTTGTAAAAGGGAGGAGGGATAAAAGGGCACACCCGCCCCCCCCCCCCCCCCCCCAGCCGCCCAAGCCATATTTCTTCGAACACTCTTCCAACACTGTCCACGCTGGTTCGTGTGTGCGCAAGGGTGAGTTGGTTTTTCTTCTTTGTGTGTGCTGTGGTCATGCCATGTCACCATGAACCACTGATTTCTGGTCCTGTTTGACCTCATGTGTGTCTCTATCTCGTAACCCTTGGCTCTCGAGTGCGGCAGAATCACATTTACCAAACCGATGGAGGTTTGGTCTCTCTCGGCCCGTTGAATATGTGAAGCTTTTTTTTTTCTCCAACCAAGCAAAATGGACTCGTTGGCGTTCGGATATTGGCCTCTCACCTGACCAGATGCGAGACGATGGCATGGGCATACTTACGTCAGGAAAATCCTTTTGGGTGGGGTGGTTTTGGTTTCGTGCTCGGTGTGTTTGCATGACAACGGGCTCAAGCACTTCCGCCATCACGGCCGAATGGAGTTGTTTGGTGTAAGTGCACACAAACACTCACACATACAGGCAAACACACAGGATAAAATCGTTACACACACAGGTGGTTAGATGAACTTTTGGTGTTTCTTTGACGGTATTTCACCGTTCCGCAAACAGGAGGGATTATTTTTTAAAGGTTTCATCAAACTGTGATCCCGATTTTATGACACTGAAAACGCAAACGTTACATGTTGCAGCGGAAAATTATGTATGCTTTTTTAATGCGAAATAAATCTCACATTACTCCACGAATTCCAACGCTTCGTGCAGCATTTTCAAATTAATTGAAGTAGGACGCTCACCCGTATGTAGTTTCCGGTTTTAATGACACTTACGTCGGATGTTGCAAATCCCCACGTTTGTCACGAATGTTGTTAGCTTACACGCGGTACGACTCAGCCATAATGAGCAACCGTGTGCCGTTTGTTGCTATTACGCGTTAGTAGCGGTTTGTGTTACGGCGTAAAGGGGGGGGGGGGGGGGGTGAGAACTGGCAGCTCGTGTCGTTTGGCACAAATGTTTATGGTTACCGATCCGAACCATGTCTTAGTGACGAATGTGTCGCGACGCGTTTTTACTTGCCTTAACGTGCTCTATCAAGATGAAGGCGTCAAAGTTGTAAAAACCATTGTGCGGGACTGACGATTACATTTTTTAACGTCGATTGTGACTGACTGACTGAGTGGTGGTTATGGGGTCCGTGTTTGTTGTGCCCATTTTTCCGCTCTGATTCATTGCCTTTAACGATTGCAATTTGGTTGATGAACCGTTTTCAGTTGTCATTGACATACTCAACGCTTAGGGGGTTGAGCGCGCTCTGCTACTGCACTGTGCAGCGGAACAACCTACCTATATGTTGACGATGTGTGACAGATACATTATACAGCTCATAATACCCACATTTTTATGGCTTCCTATGTTCAACATTGTAAAGAAAATAATGTTACTTTTATGCATACTGATTTTAATTTATTGCAGGTGAAGCAATTTGCACTCCACCAATATTTAGTTTGGCTCATTTGTACTTTGGTTTGCGGAAAAGCTTTATTTCACCAAGTCTCGACCATTTCCCGGGAACACTTAAAGCGCATCTTCTCGGAAACTGCTATTACATCCGGTCGGTCGGTGGTAAACAGTGAGCACACGCAAGAACGTGGCACAGCTTTCCGTCCATCTAATTTCTTTGCAGCATTTTTGAACATATTACTCCGAACGCTTTGCTATGGGAAAAGGTATGAAAAGGAAAAAAATCATATTTGTGTGGTGAACGTAATTTTAGTGTGGTCAGTTTGCTCTGACACAGGAGATTTTCACTATCGCGTACAATGCAGCGTGGCGTGTGCCTTGAAACACTAAGAGCCACTCCTGGCTGGTGTAATATTACGTCCTGCCACAGGTTCACAACTACCAACAGTTGATATTTTTTCCTTAGTCTCTCTCTCACTCACTGTAGCGAAAATTCAGATGAGATGGCTTTTCCACTGAACGCTTGTGTTCACTGGCAGCCCATTAGAAGCGGAAGGAATAATAGCGAAAGTGTCGAAAAAGTTTGACTTTTGACCAGTTTTCCCAGCCAGCCAGCAATGAAGTTCCACTACGTTTAGCGAGACCTGGCCTTTCCGTTTTGCGCACTACAATTCAATTTTCAACTCATAAAGAATATTTATTCAATTTGCGCCTCAATTTTCCCGCTCGAGCAGGTCGTGGAAACGGTTTTTCGGCTCGGACCTGCACTTTCGAGGGTTTTGGTTGGAAGTTTTCCTCGATCAGGTTGGACAGACAATAGGCCGAGTGAGACAGGAAAAGCCATGGTGGACGTTTTCAAAAGTTGTGTGTGTGTGTGTGTGTGTGTGACGAGCGTCGGGTTAAAGGGGCTTGTTTTGGTTTGTTTTTGTGATATTTTTGACGCCACTCCCGGAACGAGGTAATCTGAATAATTCGATTTCAATTTTGGAAGTCCAATTTAAGTTACTGCTCCAACAGCAAAGTAGCCAGTGTTGCGGTGGGTCCGTTGAAAATGGCTTTTAATAACTTTGCCCGGTTCGTTCGCACGAATCATTTGCAAATAATGAATTCACTCAACATGGACGAAGGGTTTTTCCGTTTTTGCTCCTCTCCATTTGTTGGCGGTGTACTAACGGGACGATGCTAAGCGAAAGCGAAAAGCATTTTCCCTGACAATTATCACCTCATTCAGGCATTCGGGGATCGCCACGATAAGTGCCATGATTTAAATATTTATCCTGTTTGAAGCACACCGAAGCAAACAAACGTTCTCAGCTTGTTTTCCACGAAAAACGACATTGTTGTTTTCCGAAACAAAATCCACCTAAATACAAGATCCGGAAGGATCTCTATTAGCACTCTCGCTCGCTCTCGCTCTCTTTAGCACTTTACCGCCGCAACAATGTGTCCCAGAGGAAAGAACAACAGTGGGCCGACGATACAATGGCAAGGGACAAAAATACATTCCAACTGGCAGTTAAGTAAACCTTCACCCAGGTGGTGGGAGTAAATTTTCTCTACAGCGACGAAGTAACGACAATAAAAACTGCTCCTGCAACATACAGCATACTTTTTTTTCGGTAAAACAAACCATTGCCGAAACAATGGAGGTTTGCAAGGTGAATGAGACTGATGATGATGTTGATGGTGGGTATGGGTGCCCTATCCTTTGGCGTGAGGCTACTCCCGACAAACGTCCAGCAAACACAAAAGTCCATTTGCTCCGCTTACGTGTAGAATGGTGAGGTTTGAGTTTACAACAGCCGCCATTCTTACGAAAAAACAACCCCTTTCTTTTGTATTACTGATTCATCGCTATTGTCGCGGACTCTGACGTACTTCGTTGGTTTAAACAGGTACCAAAACAATCGCAAACATATGGTAATCGGATGTGGTTGTTGTGTGTTAATTCTGTAGATATTTCTACAAAATGTTAAACAATTTTAAGTACAAAATATTCCTTCAATATGTTATCTATATCTACCGAGAACCACGTCATAAAAAGCTAGTTCAGACTGGCAGTTAGAACTTATCGGATATAGCAACACGTTAGCCGATGCTCAATTTCCTCCACCTCAATTTCCACGGTGCAGAAAGCCCAAGGTGCGACGAATTGTAAATAAATCTGTACGAAAAACCCAACCCACCGTGTTGTGTAACCTTGCTAAGTGTGCTAGCTTCTTGTGCTAGCTTGTCCGGATCCTTGGACCAGACGACCTCGGCTATGGTTTTGAGCTGCGTTACAAGGATCATGTTACCAAGAGCCGCGAAATGAAGCGAACCAAAACGAAAAGAAACAACCACCCATAAAAACCACCATAAGAAAATGAAACGAACGGTTACCACAAACGACGACTGCTCAACCTGTGCGTTGTTGTTACGTTAGTGTCAGAAGGGTCAATAAAATCTATTGATTTGTTTTAACGTCTTGCTTGCTATCCTCACTCTCTTCCTAATCCGGTTTCGGAACTCCTGCGCTTCTCGAACCACCTGTAAGAAGAAACCCCTAGCCCAAACCATGCTTCGGGCAGTTCTATTATCCTTGCAGCAGGATACGACCACTAATTAGTAGGGGATTATTCGGAAGTAATGTATTCCTTCGGAGAAAGTGTGAAGGTGTGTCGGTGGAGTCCATTTTTTTGTGTCCGTTTGTTTGCCTGCCTGCGAAATCTCTCGGACCGTTTAGTAACTAGCACACAGACGAACACATTCACACCATACATAAATCCCCCCCGGGAGTATGTTAAGAGTGTCAGTGAGCAAAAGCCGAGTCAATGATTAGGCCGGCTTGGAAGACTTGTTTACGCCCCCACTGTGTCCCAAGTTCGGCAAGGATATTTTCGCAAACGCTCTAATCAACGTACCGCGAATGTGCCGAGCGTCCCAGAGTAAGATCAACGATGTGGGAATTTCGTTTCGTCGGTTGGTTAATTGGAACGAATTCAATTCTCGCCTCATTTCTCACGTGGCAGAACACACATATATACCGTCCCGGCCTTTTTGTGTGTCAATTTTCAATGAAATGCCGTCTTCGGCTGGAAGTAAGATTTGGAGCAAAATGTCATTTAAATCCCACGTTTCTCAGTGGGGGAAGGTAACCAGGGGAAAATTCATTATTTTTTCAATTACACATTAACTAACGCTTGCCTTTACTGCTTCAGATCGCTTTTTGACGTACCTCGGTTAGCACTGACTGTAAATGAGCAGTTGATTGAATGCGTTCGAATCGAAGGAAATGGAAATTTTAATAATAAATCCAACCGATTTCCGATTGCAATTGATTTGAGAGTCTAATGACAGTGTGCCCTGCTGATGAATATCTCATTTTCTACGCTGTTTGAAGCGTTTGAAAATTCCCTACGCAATGCCGGAAATCGATCAAGGGAATCAGAAACAGGATTGTGTTTTGGATATTATGGGAACATATTGGACAGTAAATTGAAATGAACCACACAGCACACATCCCCATGCATTGCCGGCCTCATGCCACAAATGGCCCTCACTTTCCGCTGGAGAGCAACTAGCAACTCCCAATTGTAGTTTGGCATGCTGCAAAATATGAACTGACGTTCCAAATCACACATTCTGGGGTCGTCCCGTTTTTCGCACGGTCCCTTAGCGTGTCCCGTAGAGCATTACGAGCTGGAAATGTCTCCCTGGAAGGGGGAAATTGTTTTCAAATACACGTGCTACACCAGCCAGCCAAATACCACAAAACATCCCCGACTACGGTCAACTGTCGAACGTCGGTATTGGCAATCGATCCATTTGACAGAAGCCTACCCGAATGATTGAATAACTTCCTTTTGCCGATCGGCACTGCACTGGACAGCTACTGCTACGGAGTACCATCGCCCAGCATGTAATGGAATGGTCAGTTCAGACTTCCCACTAGACGATGATATGGGTCCGGATAATTGAAGCAAAAGGTGATTGCATTCCGCTTTTCGCCCGGGTCCGGAAGCTGTGCAATCAATACCGAAGCCGAATCCGCCTGCCGGCTGTGATGATTAGTGCGATGCGGTGTCTAATAATTAACATTGACCCAAATGTTAAGGTGTCTTTACAGTTCCCGATGATGACTACCGGTCCGGGTGTTGCGTGTGAAGTTGAACGAAATTATTCATCGTTGTCCACCGGTACAGATTGTTTGACGAACGAGTCCGATCCGCTGGCCCTGTGTAGGCTCTTCCGGTGGTGGTTGTGCTTCAGTCCGAAAAAGGCCGGTAGTGATTGAATTAATTTGCGTTAATTAGTCCATTCAATCGGAAGCGGTAGCCTTCTTGTGCCTTTTGGCGTAATATGCTCTCCGTTGGGTCGCGGAAAAGTTTAATTAAGCATGTCACCTTTTTTTCGGTGGAATGACGGTTTGATTTGCAGAATTTTCAATTCCGTATCGTATTGCTGTTTGGAAAATCAATTACCAAGAGTAAGTGCCGCAAGAAAGGCTGGCTTAGCCGCTGCTGTCCATAAAAAAAAAAAACAATTTCAATATCAAGGCTTAGTGCCTCAATATGAAGTTTAACGGCTGGTGAAAGACGTGCAAAAACATCTCATCAGATGTCCTCTTGGGATCGTCTCGAGAAAAGGTGATAAAAACACTGAATATGATACAAATTTTACACTGATGACTTTGCAATTTCATGTTTATCGTTCTTTTTTAAGAACCCATGAGGAGCTTAGTGCCAGAAAAATGGATATCTACTTCGTTCGCCCTCCTTCTTCCAGCGATTATGCCCACATTGTCCATCCAGGTTCCAATACTCGGGCGAAGCAAAAATAAACACCAAAAAAAAAGATCCCGTAATGATCATGGCTCATTACGGCAAGTGAATGGATCAAATAAATAATGGTACCTTAATGGAAATGAAGCAAAGAATGTCGGGAAGATTGTGGCGCTGTGTCTGGCTGCTGCGCAAAACCACAACACAGAAGCGGCGGCTCAAGCGGTACATCAACGTTTGGTAGAAAAGTGGCCCGTACCGCGGTCCCAGGCGGGAGTCAAAAACCAATATTCAATAATTTTATTACACCCGGCCCGAGTTTGTAAAGCCTCTCGGTGAATCATCAATCATCGTAAACCGATCAGTGTTTTCGCGGAGGGGGGACAAAAAGAAAGCTCATGTCAACTGGAGCAGAGAACCGCTTCCGCTTTCTCAGAACCTCCCTCCAGAGAGATCTTCCTTCCTGTGTATGTGTGTGTGCAAATGGACAGACAATACAGTTGTTTTGATTCACCGTTCTTGGGCCAGGCGTAACTCACGGAAGGCAACAAGCAAACTCAATTCGATGAGCTTCCTCCCAGAAGCCCAAAGAACTTGACGGACGGCATCGACGAGAAAACCTGACGAGAAGCGAGAAAACCTGACGGACGGCATCGACAAACCCAGAGATGGGTGAATGAAAAATCGTCGATCCTAATTTGATTTTCGTTTCTTATCCCTGTCGGTGGCGGTCTTCCAACAACCTGAGAGAACCCCTGACCTGAGCTGATGAAGTTAGCGAATGAAAAATGGAGATCAAAATGGCACCGATCCCAGCAAACCGCACCGGTGAAAAGCGGAATGGAAATACGTTTGGCCTTTGAGAGCCAGACAGTTCTTGCTTTGCGTCCGCTTTCAGCAGCCACGGATATTCTGGTGCGTTGGTGTATCGGGAGATGATGAGCACTGAGAACAGTGTATACACTGTCACCGCGGACTGGTTATCCAAGCTCTTCACCACAACGCTTCATCAAGGAAAGCCTCACAACTACGGTAGTCAAATAAAGGACGCAAACAAAAAATACATCCACCGTAAAAAATAATGTTCCGACACAGCCGAAGCACGGGTGCTGTGCTCTCAATTTTTGCGCAAAAAAAACCCCGGTCACCTATCCGCAAAGGTATCCAGGGAAAAGTTTAAATTAGAATCCAATCAAACCACCTTTTTGCCCGGGACGACCAAAGTTTCCGTGTGGGGTTTTGAACTGTTTTTTCCCGCTCTGAACCTCCGAAGAGATTAGATGAAACTTTTACCTGCAGCCCCTGCTGTATGGATGGCAAAACCGCAACAGCCGCCATAATATGCGTGAGTGAGTGTGTGTGATGAAGAACTCTGGACAGAACCCCCAAAAGAGGACATCTTGGTGAGCAGTGGAGTTGAGTTAATGTTTTTCTTTTCAGCTCATTTTTCACTTCATAAGGCTAAACCGCAAAGCTGTGGTGCGGATACCTTCGGAAGGTCATTTTTCGTAACTTAGTAGACCGCGGGACTGAGAGCGCGGGAGCGAATAAACATTAGGATAAGCGCACAAAAAGCGCCCACCACAAGCACGAACTGACTCAGTGCCGGTAATGAGAATTATGAGAATGAAATCATTGTTTTTACGAGACACACAGCATACACCACCAACCCCACTATAGCACACACACACACAGTAATGTAGTTAGCTCACCTACAATCTGGCAAGGTTTTTACGGGCGATAGAGTGCTTTCCCTTCCTAAATGGAGCATGTATGAAAACACCACCACAAGCCGGTCCTTCGCCATCGTCCTAAAACAAAGTGCACTGAAGGTGGCTAACGACTACGCCAACGGTGAGGGTGAGCGTTTATGTTTTATGCTACTGCGACACTACTAGTTTACTCCAGTTTTTCGTTTGTTTCTCGTATCAATTCGCGCACACACAAAGCACACACACACGCCCGAAAAAGGCTTGATTACACCGCTGGCACTAACACTGGGTGGAATCGAACAAAAAAGGGAGAGAGAGTGGAAAACAAAAGCACCCCAGCAAAACGTGTCCCATAAAGAAATGAACAACTATTTTTTCGCTCCATACAAAACGAAAATATCAAATTGCTTGCATCGATGGGTCGGCCAGCGGCGAATCGACCATTCCGAGCTGCGACGTCAGAACGCAGACAGAGCAAAAAACCATGCACCCACACTGTGTATAAATATTTATATCCCTTGTTCTCGAATCTCTCGTCTCCATTCCGCGAACCGTTTGCGAAGCCACTTAAGCCAACAACACTCGCACAGAAGACCCTACCAATTTTGTCCTGCGTCCTGTTCATCCTCACCATCCGCGGGCGGGCTCTGTTGTGTGCCAGGTCCACCTGTGATCCTTGGAGTAAATGTTTAAAACGGGGGCCCCGTGGCTTTTATCGCCATCCATATCGAGCGATTTTCACCTGTGGGCCAATTTGGTACACACACACACGCGTGAGAGTTTATTTTATGAGGGGGAAAGAGTGGGACGGTCTGTGAATATTGCATTTATCATGGTGGCATTCAACCGCGGACAGTTGTCCAGTTTTTGGCGTCAGTGTAGCCGATTTACACTGTATAACGTAGTTCGCTACCGGAATTCATTAAAATGTCGAACGAAATGAATGTGCCTGGGCACACGCGTTGCTGCAGCATACCAGCAGGAGATGGTGCATAATTTAATTGAGGTGATATTAATTAAGGCTTCAAGCCACAAAGAATTCAGCGTGTTGAGAGCTCTTTCGGAACGTAGCAATTTCCGAAGTCTAATTCATTTTAATTTACAGTAAACCAAGAATTGAGCAACAGGCCAATAGAAATCTTTCAAAGTTTGACCTCATTTGAACGAAATATTATTTTAAAAAGTTTAACCATCACACCAATCACTGTAACACGCTGTCACGCTCCGGTCCAATTTTTGCCCAAGTACAGGCTAGCATACCCTCAATAAGTTCGTGTTTCACATCATGCCTATGCACGTGCAATTGTCCACGACGACTCCAAATAACACAATGAAGGCGGAGGGCATACATACCACAGGGGACTAAACAACTAAAAAGTGTGTGGTCTCGTTTGTTCTCGGGTAGGCATGTTTTTTTTTTTGTTGCTGGTTTTGTTGCTTCTCATCCATTTGTTCGCCACTGTCATCAGCCGATTGATGGTTTTGGTTCCCCGTGCAAGTGTCGCCGAAGTGTAAATTTTGATGTGGCTATACAGGCAGGGCGCAGCAATCGAAGAACATTGGGAAAATTGGCAAGATAAACGAAAAACTCGGTGGTGTGGAGGCGTTAAAGAACAACATAGACATTTAGGAACGCGCACCACTTGTGTGCCACGAGTGTGTGTGTGTGCAGTAAATGTACAAACGAACACACGCTTGCCCCATGGGGGCGTTTGTGGTGGAATGGAAATGTGTTTTTCGGTTTTTTTTTTCGGGGTTTGGGTGGCAGTCTGGGTACATGGTCATGCATGAAGCAAACTTTTACTGCAACGGACGTGCGATAATAGCAATAAAAAAGAGAAAACAAAGTTTTGAGACAGCGAGAGAGAGAGAGAGAGAGAGAGAGAGAGAGAGAGAGAGAGAGAGAGAGAGGGGGGGGAGAGAGTTTCAATTTGGCTGGAAAACTTTTCCCAGCTTTGATACAAAAGTTTGTCGGTCGACACGTTTTCCAAGTGTTGGTTTTTGTTTTAATTTAAATAATTCCGAATCTGGGCACTACTTTTGTGGTTGAATTACACGTGCAATGTTCTTAATGTGCCATAATTATTTTACTCAGTAATTGATTCTAGTTAATCATGTACATGGTATTATGCGATAAATTTGATATGTTTAGAATGATTTATATTTTTTTCTAGTTAATATTCCTCCAACTATCACATATTATTTGTCATTACATATTTTGAACCCGTCTTCATTTAAATTACATACAGTGACGGACAAAAGAATAAGAATGCTTTTATATCCAATTTTCAAATTATTGCTTTTGATACTTCTATTAGGCATAATCATACCAAAATTTGGCATAAGCAGCCTCAACCTCTTAACTTTCTTTATCAATTTTATTTTGTGCAAAAATTACAAAATCATTGATTGAAATCCAAATCATAATATCTCTAATATTATGAGTGCTGCCATGCCAAGGTACGTACTCTTTCTTCTTCTTCCTTGGCACTACAACCTCGAGAGGTCTCGACCTGCCATTTGTGGCTTTCTGTGACTTGACTTTGCCCGTAGTAGAGTAGTCAGCCTTACGTACGGGGAGGCGGTCCAGATGGGATTTGAACCCCGGTCCTGCCGGGTTAAGACCGGCCCACCGGACTGCCACGTTTTACGCCAAGGTACTCCGCATACATTGAAAACAATCAGGTCAAGAACAAGAGACTTGCTATAACATTCCTCGTCAACAGACTCAGTTTCCCCAAATTGTGATGGTTTTCGGATAGGTATCCTCTGAAGGTGATGTGATAGCTCCGCATGTTCCCGAAGACGAGCTCAGATTGACTTGCTAAGTGGAGTTGCTAACCACTGGAGTCAAGCATTGAATGATAAAGGTAGCCAATTTGTATGAAGCGCAATTCAAAAAGACTCCGATCGCTTTTCAGGTTATACAAAACCCCATTTAGCAACTAAAATTAAAACAGCCTTTGAGGTCCTTCCCAGGAACCTTGTAGCCTCAACTTGGGCGATGAATCGAATCAGAATTGAAACTGTCATCGATGTCATTGGTGACTATTTTGAGTGTAACAAATACAAAAAAAAAAATCTCCTTGCTTACGAAACTGTCAATTATATCCCGCACCTCGTGTACTTTTAAAAATACACATCTCCCACAATGCTACTTCACTTGTTCAAAATACCCTTTTAAAAACGTACAACTTTTTCCCGTTATCGCCCCCGTCTCACTCAATCACTGTTCAACATTCAATTTCGCTCGCACGGCTCTCTTCATGGCACTGTTTTTAACAGCAGCACGCAATCACCACCCAGCACAACGCGGCAAAAAGTCATATCCGTATCGATTACGGCCAGCGAACGCCCCCGAAATACGCCCACTTATTTTATCCCCCCCAAACAACGCCCGCGGCAACAACAGCAAGAGTAACAGCAACAACAAAAAAAGGTCTGGAAAACTGTTCCAAGAAACGGGAAGATACTACACCCGAAGAACGAACAAACGAACCAAAAAAAAAAGTAGACACACAACGAAGATAAATGATGATCAAATATAATTTGACACCGGTGTAATCTGTTGTGACGAAAGTATTGCTCCCCAATCGCGTTTTTCCACCCCATCTGCTTCCTCACATTCTCGGGCCTCTATAGCAACACAAAATGAGTGAAAGGTAGTAGAAACTAGTGAACACAGAATTATTAAAAAAAAGAAAGAGTTAAAGCTCCACCACGGGCGCAAACACCGCCACCAGCTCATCATCCTAGGCAAAGTTTGTCCTGGGAGGAGCGCGCGCGTTTCAGTTACGTTTTCAATAGCCTCTTGTGCATAATCAAAACTTTGACGGAGCATCTAATCGAGTCCTTTTTTGCAGTGCTTTTGGGGTTTTGCTTGCCTGCCCTTTTCCTCCTGCCTCCCTCGAGTGTACTCTCTTCGGAATGTTGCAACTTTATGATTATTAACGAAACGGCGAAGCAACGGAGCAGAACACAACTTTAATGGTCGCCTCGTTCGGGGGAACATTCTCCCGAGAGCGGGTTTTTCGGAGCGATGTTAGAAGCGGTACGAACGAACACATTAAGCGAAAGGATTATGTTTCGATAATTCTTCATTCGGTACGCAAACACACCAGCCCATAAGCTGTGGCTTTCGGTTTTAATGGAAGATTAGAGCGGGCCGGCCAGCAAGTGCTAGAAAGCCTGCGCCCTTAATCCTTTAACAAGATTTGCCTTTAAACCACTAATTATAGCACGCTTATTTTCGAGGCTTTAAATAATAAATTTGTAATGTAAATATGTGTTTCGACTGCTGAGAAGAGCTATTCGTTCAATTAATAGGTCGCTTTTTGTTCATCGATGATAGTCGTTTGTCACCATGCGGTTTCGAGTCACCTTTCCGATGGTTGTCGGAGGCTCAATGTTTAATCAAAGTTTGGCAGAATCGTTCTACCATACCGTACCGTGCCGTACCATATTGCGCTCTACAGGTTTTTCCGGCATCCATTTGGCACTCACAGCCCAAAATCAAAGCCCGAGACAAAGCATCTGCCATTTTATAGGTGTGTGTGTGTCACACAGGTGCTTGTCGTGGGGGGCGGATAAGCGATGTAAAAATAAAATAAAACCCAACAAAAAAAAAGAGGTTAAACATTCATCCAATCCTACACCACCCGACATCAAGTGGTAAAGGTTCCACAACCGGAACCGGCCCTGCGTCCTGTCACCGGAACCGGAAATGAAAGTCAACGGACCGACCGCCCGAGAAACAACCGAAACAATTACAAGCGCAATAAAAGTTGTATCCTCGGGTGAGCATTCACGGATTGTGACTTCTTTTCCCTTTTTTTTTTTGTTCTGGCTTTCGGGGTACTTGCTTGCTGCGGCGGTGTATTGTTAAGCTCGAGAAAAAGACTTGGTTTGATAAAAGCTAGCTTTATACCAAGTTTTTTTTTTTGCACTTGGATCTCGCAATCTGTCGGTCCTTTACCGTATTACCGTTTGCCCTTTTCACTGGTGGCTCGATCCTTGGTGAAAAGTACGTAAGGGCGGGAAGGGCGAGCAAGCAAAAAACCTCCCGACCGAACGATTCTACAATTCTACTACTCCAAACTTGCGTACCGTTTGTGGGTGTGTGAGAGAGGTTGAAGTTTGCCCTTAACTTTCACACACCGAAGCCCATCGAAAAGCGAACCGGGGGATTGTGCACCAGCTTAGAATGTGTGTCTCTGTCGGGCTTCGGCATTATCACTCGAATCTTTTTGTGAAACCTTTAAGCAGTAGAATACATTGGGGGCAAGTTTTTTTCGCAAAGGATTTTTTTTAATCTTTTACCTGATCTTCCCATGGTCCTGATCATATAGTCCGTTTGAAGGGTTCGTGTTATTGGAAATTTTATGAACTGGGATTTTTTTTTTCTCAAATGTACTGTGAAACGATAAGGAAACGACTTTATTTTTGTTTTGTTTTATTTTCCATTGCAAAATGGCTTTCTGTACCAGATTTTTAGTAAAAAATTGTTTTACAATTTAAAATTCTATTCCACAAAATTATGGCCAAATAGTTGCATCGTAAAATACCACTGTGCTACTATCATGTATTGTATTCCTCGATGTTGTATCAGTTTCGGAAAGTGCAATGCATCAGTAAATGCCACTCAAACAGTCAATATCGATGTCGCTTATCCGTCTCTGAGCTCACTGAACTGCTCGAAGTTTTTAGTTTGAATCTGTATGCTTCAATTCGTCGCGTCATGATCGCTAGTTCGATAACTTTTTTCACATTCTTCTTCTTCTGCCTTGGCACTACAATCTCGCAAGGTCTCGACCAGCCATTTCTGGGTTTCTGTGACTTGATTTTACTTGTAGCAAAGAAGTCCTACGTATGGCGGTCCGGATGGGATTTGAATCCCGGTCCTGTCGTGTGAAGACTGGCGCCATTTAATTTTTGTCTTTTTTGCTTTAAAATAGTTCATTTTCATATCCTGCATTTTCCTTATTCCAAAAGCACTTTGGTTGATTGATTTTCTTAACTGTAAAGAATAAGAAGTAAATGTCATTCGAAAAAGGGTCTTGTTATTGCCTTCCTGGAGGTCACCAGCACTACTACCATGCGTGTTTTTCCTTCGTGTTTTCCGCTTCTTGTTTTCTTATCGACCACCATCATATAACATTATTTGGTGAAAAACATTGCCTAGGGATTTAAAAAAATTGAACAAATGGCAATATTAGTCGCGTTCGAAACTGGCAAACATAACCCCGAACCTTTGCCCCATTTCCCACTTGGAATCTTGGTATTTTTATTTTCCATTTTTTCCCCCGCCTAGTACTTGTCTATTTGCCTGCCCTGTTGTTCATAAGCACTGTTCTGCTCGGTTGCGACCTGTGCATACCCTAAACAACAACAAAAAAAACGAGGGACGAAGGATTCGCATCAACATTCACAAAATTGAATGTATGACAACAGCCCGCAAAGGTACCGTGCCGCCGGTACGGTACTTTTCAGTTGGACAAATTTGTTTGATTTGAAAAACGATCCCACCGCGTACCGTTGCTGCGGACGGATCACACAAGTAAGGTTAGCAAAGTCGTTGTTGTCCCTTGAACGAAGGAACGGATTTGAGGTGGTCCTCCTGGTACTGTTTACGTGCCGGATGCTTTGTACCCTGTTATACCGTTATTGGTCTTTTGATTGAATTTATAAATTTTATAAAGCGTATACGTATGCGTTAGAGAAGTATGTTTGCTCGATTTGTTTTCTGCTTTATTAAGTGGAAAATCTCTAAGCCTGAAGTACATTTCTTGGAAGAAGGAGATTCTGGCGAGAGTTGATCCCATACTAATCAAACAGTTTTTTGGATAAAAATGGATTATTGGGGGTTTTCTGTTTGGAAAACCTTTTTTAGATCTTAAAAAGACTCAAATTTAGAACAAATGAAAAGAACGCTAAATTAAACTTTAAGGAAACGAATTTTTCTTCCTCGCTCTCAATGTACAGAAATGCGTGAATATGAATTGAAGTTGAATATCCGAATTAATAATCTTATAAAATAGATTCCAATAAGTAATTGGTATTCAATCCTATACCGTTCGTCTCCGTGTAGCAAGGACTTCTCTCCGAGAACGTTATGTCAACTAGTCAAGTACCTGCCATAAATGTCAGGTATGACCTAGAGTAGACATGACAAATATAGTAGGATCGCCGGTCTATTCAATCTAGCCCAGAAAGGACTGTTGAAGTAATGGATGAGAAGAAGAAGAGTGGCCAATTAAAATTGCTATAAAATTGTCTCAATTTTTCCTTGGTGCATGTAAATGATCCTTAACTCATTCGCATATAGATCCATATGGTCTTATCTTATCTTCTTCAAAGATTAAACACTACTAACGCACACATAAAATCATCCTGTTTCGAGCAGGAGGCCGAGTGGCGAAGAATAATTCACGCTCCATTATCACCTCTCGTAAAACACGGAACCTTATTCCGGGGGGTTTTCTCGTTTCTCTTCCCATCACTCCCCCGATCTCTTTGAAGCATCCACAGCGCACAGCGTTGGTCCGAAAATTTACGACACATAATTCGTTACGGCGCACTTTTGTAATCCGTCATCCGGAGAGCAATGTTCTCGTTCTCTCGGTGTGGATTCTCGTTGTTTATTCAGTACCCGGAAGCCCGTGTGAAGCAGAGACCAGCAGTGGCTGGTAACTGATTTGCATTGGAAGCTGTGATTGCAATAAAGCTAACCAGGCCGGAGGGGAGGGGAGGGTCAGTCAACATCAGTTGGAAGTGCAATTCATTACGCTAATGTGATGTGTTTCTGGTTCGGTAAGCGAGCAATACCACAAGAAACCATCCAGTCGGTTTCTTATAACGCATTACCGTAAATCCACAATCATAATGATGAGTTTAGAGCGCGATTTAACATTATTTGCTCGCTTTCGTTTATCCTGCACATCCGCAATCTGCAACACAATCTTTATGATGACCCACGGAACCATTAGCGGCAACCCATCAGCTGTGTGCATTAAATTGTGTTAAGGTCAAACCCAACGGCTCTTTGCTCTGGATGTGGCTTATTATCGACGACGGCCAAGTGCAGGCGGATGTTGATGCGGAACAAGTTAGTGGGAAATCTCTTTATTTACATCCGCCAGCAGTAGCAGCAGCCTGTAAAAGCTCGTGCTTTTGATGAGCATTTCCGACGAATTGTCGCTCGCCCAAGCTTGGACAAGGGTGGTGGTTCGCTACGGGATAGTCTTAGCGATACGCTACCGCGTAACTATAATGCTAAGTGCCGATTTATGGTAAAAAGACGGTTGTTGGGATGGTCTCGGCTGATCTTTCACCATGGAACCACTTCTCTAGTATACCATTTTCGGGTGAATTTTCTCTCTCTCTCTCCCTTATTTATTTATTGCGCTATTCATCTTGACTGACTTATTGCAGTCCATCTCTTCTCCATCTCTCCTGTTTGGTTTGTTTGTTTGTTTAGCTTTGTTGGAGGACACATTCACACGAATTTCATCTCTTTCTCACCGTTAAAGTGTGCTATCATCGATAAATTATCGTTGGTTTTACAAGCCCCCAGCCACTAAGCTAGTAAGCCAGGTGTCTTTCGGTTAAAAATAATTTCCGTAGCGTGACGCATTTTCCGCCGTCTTTTAAGTGCCTTATCAGAGCCTCGTTTTAAAAGCAACTAAAGACTAATCAATTCAGCTGTTGTTTACTATTGCAAAGGCGGGAGGGACTCTTTTCATACTACCTGACACCAGTCAGTCTCGCTATCCAACTATTCCCTCGAATCTGGCAGGAACCGACGTAGACACCATCCGCTAATCCAACTAAACAACAAACCCTTCGACAGTATGATGGTTCCGCTTAACACACACACACATACACATCGTTCTCAGTTCCGCACCAGTGATCGCGGTTTTTCGGTTGCATACCGTTAGTTAGAGCATGCCGAGCATGCGGACTAGGCGAGGGGCGGAAAACCATCCACCGAACCACCGAAGTCGTTAATTCCACTGATTATATTGTCTGGCGGGCTGGAATTGGGAGGATTAGGCCAGGGATTAGCACCCACTCGGAAGCGGCTTAGAACTAGATCGAATCGTTCCCTGAATCACGCGCACGGGTGTGTGTGCCCCCTTTGCGATAGGCACAAGGTAAGAAAAAGGATAAACAAACACCAGGCGTCTCCATCGGAGGGGTTCGTTGGTTGACTGGTTGGTTTGGATGCTTGGTTAGTTGGGTGCCATCGTGTGTGCCTAACTAAGCCGCCACGCAACGATGACAGGTGTTTGGATGGTTTATCGCATCGTAAAAAAAAACACGGGACGCGACCAACCAGTTGGTGGCTGTTGATTAGTTCTGCGATTTCGATGGGAAGGTTCACGCGTATATGTGCGTCCCCATCGTTTGCACACGTACGCCGCGGCCAATCAATTGCAGACTAGGGGACAAGCGTCACAATCGGGCAGCTATAAAAGCGTTTCGCCCACAGTGCAACGTGGAAAAGAGCCATCCCAAAAGCCAATCCAATGGAATGTTGTTCCGGTCGTCGTCCGTGCGGCGGCTCGATCGGCACCATCCGTCCGAAAAGAGGAGCAGGGTACCGGTCGTCGCTGGTTGGTTGGGGTCGTAATTCGATTAAAGTGTTAATTGAATCTGTGGCGAGCCAATGTTTTTAATCGCATTATACACGTTGTCACCGAACACCCGGCGGTTGGCGAATGTTTTACGCGCTATTTTACACGTTTCGCTGGATTCGTCCCGCCATTTGCCCCCTCCCGCCATGAGGAGTGAAGGGTGAGTGTTCGTTCAATGCGCCAACATTGCCGAGGTTCGACCCCGGGCACGTACATGCACTAATGAAACTGCCTGGGGTTCGACCGGTGGACATTGGCCCCGACTTTAGCCAGCGGGTTTTCCACACCCAACAATACGCCCATTCGTTGTCATACGTTGTGTGTCATACTTTTCGCGGAAATTACGTGCCATTTCACTGCAGAAATTTGTTCTTCGCGCCGTTGATTATACCTGCAAAGATGACACAAATTATTTCGCTCCTCCTTATGGTCCAACGCCCTGCGGGAAGTGTCGCCTGCTACCTCTCAGCGGGAATATCGCATTAATCAATTCAAAGCAGCCGGGCAAAATATGTTAAACGGTAACGGAAAATTTGCCTTTGGTCGTGTGTTGCAAGCTGCAGGAAAACGAGCACCTCACGCCCTCTCGGTTGGAGGCAAAATTTAAAGCTTGGCGACACAAACAAAAAAAAGCTGTTTGCAATTTAGTCTTTGGAGGAGATGAATTTCTTGGATGTTTCTTTCCTGTTTCGACCATGGTGGCGACGGTCTTCTTGGAAATCACACTCATACACACACACAGTCCCGCAGGACTTCACATTAGCCGGGAGAGTTGGGAGGTCTTGGAATGTCCAGGGAGCAACTGTTTCATTGTTCGTGGAAACCTCATCCGGGGGAAGCAAGATTTTTCATATTTCTTTAACGAAGGAGCGCGAAAGAGGAGACGAGTGTTTGTGTGTGTGAATGCTTTTCTGGCCACGACATTTCATGGTGTGCAGAATTCAGTTAGGAGGAATTTATGCATTTTAACGACACCCTCAAACGGTTTTTTTTTTCGTCCGGACAGATCCGGCGCCCAAGACCGGAAGATGCTCAAAGCAGCTTTTTTTTCCCCCTTTTGGCAAATATTCTTCAACAAGCACCAGCAACACAGCCAGCCACAAAGCAATCGTCATCTTCCTTCTTTTATGTCCCTGTTCCCTGAAATGCGCGCTCGGTGTGAAAATGAGCTCCGTCAACACCGTCACCGTGGTGTCAACATTATCGTTTTACGATGAATTTTACACCCGGAAGTTGGTACGTGCGCTGCTAGCCCGCTGCACCACCAGCGTGTGTACTAAATGCGATTCGAATTTAATACAGCACCGCTCGGAAAGTGACATTATTGTCACATTTCATGGCGACACCCATAAATGGGTGGAAAATTGATAAATCGTGTTCGTCAGCTGACGGAGACAGTCCAGGATGGCTGCGTCATGCTGCAACGCTAGGAAGGAGAGACACAGAGAGAGAGAGAGATGTATGTGAGGATCAAACGGTTGTGGTTTTTGGCGCTTTATCACACAGTTGTACAGCAAGTGAGCTTCGTTCGTGGGGTTTGAGACACTAAAAAAAAGCTACAAACAGAAAAGGGGATGTATAGTATCCACCGACAGCTACTACAAAGCACGAGAGTGTGTACTATCGAACAGTTGCCTTAAAAAGGGATAAGCGACAAATTGGGGGTGGGTGTTGTCATGATGTCAACTTCGCGCGTCCGCTCGGTGAGCGATAGCTAACCTTTATTTATGTGTGCATTTTAAAGAAATATCTCAAGAAGTACGATTCCCAGAGGACTTTGTTGGAACTTCCCTCGAACGTCAGGGAACTCTCTCTCTCTCTCTCCTTTGTATTCCGATCGCTATCCTGACCGTTGCAGCAGAAACTGTGAGCCACTTTTGGGCCAAAAACTTTCCCAGGTTTGGGTGGTGCTTGAAAGATTTATTACACTGTGCTTCGGCTCGTGGAAAAATTTTCCCGCTACTCTTCCTGCACTAGAACTTGGTAGTTTATTTGTTTTTTTAAATTATTTTGTTGTTCTTTTGGGGAAAACATAATTGCATGCTCCGACGTAAACTGTTAGAATTTGGAAAGTCAGGCAAATGATTTACACTGCAGGATAAATGAAAATCGTGACGCTTAGTGTCGACAAAATTCCCAGAATGAGAGGACTTGGTGACTTTGGAAGCTCCTAAGAGTCATCTCTTGTTCCTTGGCACTACAACCTTGAAAAGTATCTGCATGCCATTTCTGACATTCTGTGAATTATAATTGTACCCTTAGCTGGATAGTCAGTCTTGCGTAGGGGAAGGCAATCAGTATAGGATTTGAACCCCGGTCCTGTCGTATGAAGACCAGCGCCGCTGTCGCCTCGGCTCCTGGACCGATGCGAAGAGTCAACGAATATTAAAATGGCGTTTTGTAACACTTAATTGCTAATGAGCAATGGATTTTCTACATTTTACATAAAGAGGATTTAACAATTGAAATGTATTTAAGCTTGAATTTCAATTCATAAGTAATATTTTTGTTAGCTAATGTAGTTCACAGTCTCAGGCAACTTATTATCTTGAACGACAAAAGGAAGCTAAGAATGTGCTTCATATCCTTTTACAATCCAATTCCAGGCGGCAATTTCAAGCAATTGTTAATAAATCTTGGATATCGTTTAAAACTCGTCTCATTTGCAATACTCTACTCTCTCCCTCTCTCGACTGTCTTCGGCACAGATCAGTTCTGTACCGAGAACGATAAGTTTGCGTCGTTGCAACATTGGGAGCATATGGCGCACTTTTAAACGCTCGTCCCTATCGCCATCACTATCCGATTCGTAATTGCTTTTTGCAACACATTGGCGCGATGCATCCTGTGTCTGCTTTTTGCCCTGAGAGACGGCGAAGAAGATCCATTCCGTTCCATAGCCTAAGTGTAGCAACCTAACATGCAGCCACGACAGCAAGCGTAGAAACATTTCGCTAGAAACACCACCCGCAAAACCAATCGCAAACAATTAATTACTGTACGCTAACCGTGCTTGTCTTCATTTTCGTTCCATTGCAGATCGAGCGGCAAGACGGAACAGCAGCAGCAGCACCATCATCATCAACAGCAGCAGCAGCAGCAGCATCAACAGCTGCACCATCAGCAATCTCAGAAGCATCAAGCGCAGACGAACCAGCAGACGCAAAACGTTGGCATCGTGCGGGGCATTGTCCAGCACCAGCAAAAGTTCAACCACGTTCAGCGCCATTCGCCCAGCTCGACGACGGTTACGCTGGCGAAGGGTGGCGTCTCCACCACGGTGACCACCACCAGTGACCACAGCACCAGCAGCAACAGTAGCACCAGCAGCAGTGTGAGCAGCACGGCCAGCTCGAGCTCGAACGCGTCCTCAAACAATACGAGCACGAGCAGCGGAATCGGCAGTAGCGGTGCATCCGCAGCCAGTAGTGGCCATCATCATGCGACGCAACAGCAGCATCAGCCATCACCAACGGGTCCGACAACGACGTCGCCATCCGCCGTGGAAGCAACGTACGCTAGCGTCATCAAGAAACCCAAATCACACGCAACGGCGCCGGCGACGTCGTCGGCAACGACCACGTCCAACAACAATGCCGGCGGTAACAATGTGGTCGGCGAATTTAATGCAGCTGATTTGCGCAGCTCGCTCGACCGCAAGGTAAACGGGCTCGTGTTTAGTAACGGGTTGAACGAGCGCGTAACGCATCCACCGTCGTCGACGTCACCTTCGGGGGCCGGACCGCAGCAACCACCGGCCGCGACGAGCAGCGTTATCGTCGGCGCCACACTGAAACCCGACCATCATCTGCTGCTGCACCATCACCACCATCACGGTACGATGGGCCGGCACTATCACCACACGCAGCTACAGAATCTGCTCTGCACGGACAATCAGAACCAGCTGGACACGAGTAGCGTCAGCAGTATCAGCAGCTCGAGCGTCGGCGAGCGTGGCAACAACTCCAGCAACCATCCGTCCCTGCTGAACGGTAGTAGCTCCACGACCAATTCGCCCATCACGGGCATCTCCTCGAACGGGGCGCTCGTGCCTCCACCGTACCGGGATCCACCGCCGCCCCGGAACAGCCCGCTATCGCACACGCTTACCAGCCTCAGCAGTACCGGCAGTGGTACGGGGAGCAGCAGTACCCAGGGAAGGCGGCAGGAGACCGGCGGCAGTAACCTTACCGGTGGTTCATCGTCAGCATCTTCGACCGTGTCGTCGCTGGTGGTGGTAGGTGCCAGCGGGACGGAAGAGATACTGGTGGGTAGTGCCACGGACAACAGTATACCGCACGTGACGGGATACCGGGAGCTGATGCAGCTGATCAAGTTACAGCGCGAGAAAATCAATACCCAGCAGGCGGACCTTTCGAAGGTAGGTTGTTTGGCGCGCCACTCTGGTTCGGTTATTAGCATCACTCCAAAAGATTAGTATCACCTCATCGAGTGTTGAGGCGCGCTCGTATGGAACGGCTTCTTAAGGAAATCGATCGAAAAGCGGGAAAAATCACCAAAAGAAAACAACACGTGGCGAGCTGTGCGCCATTGTGTTGTGTCGGGAATCCACTCCAAAATCCACTCCATGTTGTAGCCTCCATGGTGGTGGTCCCCCAGCTCCCGCCCAAAGCACGACGATAATGATGCGACAAGAACGAGACAATGACACTTGGAGCGTACTTCAGGATGCCTCTTTCGCGTCAAGTGCCTTTTGGCTTTCGATCCATTCCCCCGGTTCTCTGTACCGTGAAGCACTCTCCGCTACGCAATCCTCGATGAGTGTTGTAATATCGCTTCTTTCCCCGGTAGAGTGTCCTTATCCAATCGTACCACTACTACCCACCCGCACACTTTGCTGGCCAATAATGTAATAACATTTATGCTTGTTTCCCCGCAGCAACTCAGATGTTCGATTGCGGTATCACAGCACATTCTGCTAGCAAGCGCGTAACGACAAAGACTAACGAAATTTTCCCCTTTTCTTGCCACATTCTCTTCTTCCGTTGCAGTACGATTCGGAGATCGTGTACCTGGAGACCCGGAGTCGTGAGCAGACCGATCAGCTCGATGCGATCACGCAGGAGATCAACAAAACGGAGCAACAGTACCGGCAGACGAGCGATCAGCTACAGACGTACCAGTACGTGGAGGAGGAAAGCGAGCTCGTCCGGCAGCAGGAGAAAACGCTCAAGTCCGAGATTACCCTGCTGCGGTCAAAGCTGGCCAACTGTGAGACGGAGCTGCTGCAGTGCAAGAACAAGATCCGGCTGCTGATGGACGAAATCTTGGTGGAGCAGCGCAAGTATAGCCGACAGTACGATCCGAACCGACAACAGCTGTTGGAGCGGGCTCTAATGTGTGAAGTTGACAGGCTGCAGGTGGAGATCGACCTGGCGGTCCAGAGCGCGGACCAGGCGAACAAGGCGCACGAGAAGCTGAAGGGCGAGGTGACGCTGCTCGAGGGTGCGATCACGGACAAGAAGAAGCAGGTCGAGAAGCTGGTGCACGAGATGAAGGAGGTGAATCTGCAGAGTTTGGCGGTGGTACCGCCGGCGGACGAGGTGCGCCACTTGCTGGAAGGTGAGTCCGCCGACTGTAAGGATCAACCTTGTTTGTTTTGCACGCTTTTGTCGCATGCGTTCCTTCTGAAGCTTTTCCCTCCCAACTCCAAAATGCATACAGTAGCAATACTCGCTCGCAAAGTCAACAAAGCCTCGTTAATTTTTCATTTTTTCCACCATTTTGTTTATTTTTAGTTGGCTCGGTAAAACCGGGCAGTACGCGACGCATGATTGGATCCCCGCGGCAGCTGGAAAATGCGGTTCCGACGAGCAAAAATCCGCACGGCGTTTGGGTTTGAGGAGGAGGAGGGCAGGGGTTGGCGCCAATGGTTTCTTCCTTCCTTGGGCCGCCAGATTGCCGCCGGATGCTTTTCGCCATTTTTTCGCCCGGTGGCGGCAACGACCCAGGCAACAACTACGGAGGCGGATATTATTCTTGTAATCAAAACGATATGGTAACCATTCTCAAAATGTGATAATTCGTTGGTAAGCGAGCGCAACAGTGCGCAGTACAGTGAAAGTCGGGAGGCAACAGAGCGTTTGAAGGAACGCTACCATTTAGACGAAAGCGAATGTAACTGAATGAACAAAAAAAACGGGCGCATAACAAACAATACACACACGCGCGCATACCGGTGAAAACGGAAATAGCTTCCCGGGTTTTGCCTTTGCTCCTCCCGTTTCGTTGTCTCCCCCACAGAAGGAACTTCCTGTGTGCCGTCGTTGGGAAGTATTTCCGGCAGCGAAAAGACTTACGAGTCAAACTGGAAAGCGAGAGGGAATAGAATATTTTGGGTCCAAAAATGAATGCTTCAACGATGTGCAAGATCACGTGCGATCGTAAGAGTGGAAGGCACGAAGGATGTTCCTTCTGATAGAGGGACACTGTTAGGAAAACGAGGGAATTGTTAAATAAGAAAAAAGCTAGCTTTAAGACGCTTTATGGGCCGCTATCGCTGTAAGCTGTTGATCCAGAGCATTAAGTTGTTATTGCACTACTCAAACAACCACCACAACAATCGTATGCGACGCGGACTAAAGTTGTATAAGGTGTGGATGCCATTTTACTCGTAATCTCACTGCTCACGTGCTGAGTGTCGTTCGAATTGTTCGTTAATTCGAAAAGAAAGCGCTTAACACACACTTCTTGCCTACTTCCTGTATCCGTATGTGTGTGTGTGTTTTTAAATTGTTTTTGTTTATATTTATTATAAATTGTACCAATAGGTTCATTCTGACTTTTCTGCAAACTGCGACCTCTTGCCAACTACCCGGGGGATCGGGATACTCAGCGTAAACGGCACGAACTAGCAACATGCACCCCCTTCTTGTTCCATTGTGTTTTATTGCCATCAAGTGTTTCACAAACACACATACGCATGTGGCGCACACAAGCACACCAGGTTTGTGCCAGCTAAAAGGAGCGTATTAATGCACGGCGGAAACTGAGTTTTCCTTCTTTTAATCCCCGGGTCGCCCACACACACACACGCACGCATGGATTTCAGAACGGAACTGTGCAATTTTCCATTCCAAAACATACACACACGCGCATACGTTTCCCATTTAAATAAAATCCACCAAATCCGGGCACACGTGGTGGGGGCGATGCAGCTTTTGAAACAGCCTTCAAAAGGAATGCAGAAGTAAGCGATTGTTTTTAATTCATCGGTGCGAGTGTGTGAGGCCGTTCGTTGCCGTTTTTAAGCACTTTAAGCAGTTAAAGTTAGTGGAGGAAAAAAAATGCAATATAAGCGATACCTAGATTTCATACTACACTACTTAACGTCTAGCTTAAGTGAAAATATGTTTTAATTTTTGTTTTAAAAGGGGAGTTTAAAAGTTTTGCTTCGTGTGCTCATTTCCGCTCGGCTTTCGACACATCTAATGTGGTCCCATTGTGCGATACTTACTTAAAAGAGGAGAGGGTCCTTCTTACTTAAGCCAACAGACATGCCTTTTTTTGGTTAGGACATGTTCAGCTGTTATTAGTAATAGTAAGCGGATCGGTTATAGTGAGTACTTAAGCGCAAAACAGGCGAACAGTGAACAAGAAAACAACAACAAATCACACCAACAACAGCATTATCAAATGTTGAACCACGTAACTTAAACCACCTGTTAGGTTAGGAATAGTTCTTTGCCTGTTGCTCCTCGTTCCGTGTATGTGCGCATTTATTTCTATCCTCCCGGGGGATAACAGACAAGTTGGGTGATTAGTATGTCACGGCTGAAAGAATTAAATCTATTTACGGGTTTTTTAACAACTTCAAAGGATTAATATATTTTTGTATTTTTTTTTTATTCATGAAGAACGGCCGTATTGCTAGATTTTTGTCTAAAACATTTTTAATTTGCTAAATTAATACAGGATTTACCGAAGTTTATTGGCGCTTTTCCGTTACTAGTTTCCGTTACCGTTACTATATTGTAAATGCAATATTCAAACTTCATTTCGCTCAGGAAACGGTTTCAATATTTCGAACGATTTTTGGTTTTACATCTACCTTCTCATTCAGGCTCGATTGAAACACACATATCAACAGTATATAGTTTGAGAGACTTTTTGATAATTACTTTCCATTGCCTTTAAAGCAGTAAACTTATTAAAGACACCCGTTTTGTGTACCTTAAACTTATCAAAAAAAAAAAAACAATACACATGTCGAAAAGCTATATCATGTAAATGAAACACCAAAAACAAAAACTAGCAAGCGAAACACATAATCAAGATGTCTAAATTATAATACAAAAACAAACCAAAACTGCAAAAAGAACAGATGAAGGCAGTGTACACCTGATGATGGAGCCGCCATACACTGCACAACTCACAGAGGATTTCGAGGATAAGCGTGAAAAGCTTCAAAATGTGTGTGTGTGGGCAATTGCAGTCATTTGAAGTACTGCTGCACTGTGGTTGGAAAAAGCGCGGAAAAACTGCTCCTTTAGAAAAAAACAAAACGAAACGAAAGCGCAAAAGGACAGTATAAGGATAAACAAACTCTATATAAACAAGCGGGAGAAACTAACAAAACAACCACCCCAAAACCTGCTAACGAACCGTTTGGCTGCCTCAGCAAAGTTAAATCCGGGTTTCTCTGAAAAGGGTCCTTGACGGTGTTTTTTTTTTCTTTCATTGCTGCCCTTTGCTTCACGCAATGCGCATGATGATGATACGGACGAGAAAGTCTAGCTAGGGCCAACCATAGATCGCTAGTTGATTCACACATTGCATCACACAACACAAAATACGGCTTTATAGAGCAAACAGGGCGCCATTTGCTGCAAAATGTTGTTGAACGTTTGAAAAGTTTGAGACAATACTTTTACACTCACACACACACACACCCACGGAAAACAAAATATGTGTGCGGAAAATGTTAAAAAAAATCCCCCCCTCACAGTCTGAAGGAAAGTTGAAAGTCCTCTGCTTCTCCGCTACAAGAAGCATATGAGCACAGATGCGTGAACAACCATTTGAAAGCTTGTGGAAGTTTGGTTTTTTGTTGCCTTTTTTTTTGTTCTGGTTTGTATGCTTTTGCTGAGATTGTAGAAAAAAAGGAGAAGCGAATGTGTAAATTGGCTTTGGGTTGGTTAACCAAAAGAAAATTAAGAAGAGAAAAACAAATCAAAAACAACTGTTTCGAAGATGGGTTTATGCGCACTGCACATAAACACAAAGATGAATATATTTACGTACATATACATATACTATTCTCTATATATATATACAACAGTGCAATAGCATTCTTCTACTGTATGTTTTATTTTTTACATACAAACACACACACGCAAAACACTTCTATTCTAACTTAAAGCCTATTTCGGACAAAGAAAATAAAACAAACAAACACAGAACGAGTTCAAAACTCACCACTATCGAATGCAGCACATCATACAAATAATTCTAAATAAGAAAATGGTAGAGCGAAAAACGAAAGGGAGGGTAAAAGGATAACAATGGAAGAGAACAATCTAAAGAGCTTAACAATATTGTAAAACAACAAAAGAAAGAATACATACAAAGCAAAACGAAACCAGAAAAAAGCACACACACACACACAGATATACATATATACATACCAAACAAGGTAAAATGGCATTTAAAATAGAAAACACAAGAGGAAAGTCAACAAATCATAAAAGACGTAAAACAACACAGAAGAGGGATAATATAGCTATGAGTAAAATAAGTAACCTGAAAACCCCCGGGCCCTGAATTGAACTTTGTTAAAGTAGCTATGAGTTAAGGGAAGGAACAGAAGAGAAAGATAGAAAAGAAGAAAAAAAAAACAAGAGTGTTAAAGAGAAAGATAGA
The DNA here is from genome assembly GCF_013141755.1 of Anopheles stephensi. Classification (NCBI taxonomy): domain Eukaryota; kingdom Metazoa; phylum Arthropoda; class Insecta; order Diptera; family Culicidae; genus Anopheles; species Anopheles stephensi. The sequence goes on along the minus strand of NC_050202.1, from coordinate 60,516,314 downwards.
GAGTGCGAATGAATTGATATAGAAGGTGCCTGCATGCTTGAATTGAACGCATGGATCAACGCAAGTAGCATTGTTAGCAGTTTTACCGTTTGATTTTGGATCATTTTTTGGCCTTAAAATTTTATTTACAAAAACTGATTTATTTTTTTAGTTAAAACATGTTTGAAAAAAAAAAGATTTGGATTCCAAAAATCATAATAATGAATTGCGAAAGCGAAGAAGTATGTGTGTGTGTGTGTGCTTGAAGAAGGTGATAAGAGCGCTTAAAAAGGTAAAATTGTAAAATGTTAAACTTGAAAACAGAAAAAACAGCAAATGAATTGAAAAAAAACACACAACACAAGCAAAGTGCTATTTGTTCTATTTGTATAATATTGAGGAAGAGCAAGAGTATGAAAGTACGGAGAGGAAAAGAAATTGTAAAAAAGACATACATATAAAACAGAAGAAAGAAAGACAAATGATAGCAGAGGAAGAAAACCAACCGAAACGAAAACGAATAAGTTTACTCTGTTTAAACGAAGTACGAATGAATTATTTGTTAATATTAAACCAACACGAATGCCCCTCTCGTTGCCTCATCACCTTCCACGTAGCTCCTCCCCCTTTAGTATGTAGTATTTTTTGTAGTAATTTTAAAATGTATTTTATTCCCACTTTTATAAAAGCCTCGTTTTTAGCCATTCCGCGTTCTTTTTTTTAATGTACTTAGTCGGTTTAAGTCCTGTTACTATTAAGTAGATGAATTTTGTCCTTATACTTGTGGCGGTGGCTTTTGCTCTAGCCTACTTAGCTCATTAGGAAACGGGAAAAGAGAAATGAGTATGTGTGTGTTTAACGCTCTTTCCTTCCCTTTTTTTGTAATGTTTTTTCTTATTTTAATTTTACCCTTAGTTTCGTTTACGCTAAGTTCGATTTATGTATAAGAAGCAATTTTTATTGTTTGCAATATGAGACGAAACCAGTGTGGATGGAAGTGAATGGAAGAAAAATAAATTCGAAAATACAAACCGTTTGAGAATGTCGTTTCGTGGATTTTATATTGCTGATGACATTCATTTTAAACGGCAGCAACCCCCTTAGTATGTCGACCAATCGAAAGACCCGATTGCGCCATTAAATATCACAATCGGCAGGCAAAATATTAGTAGAAAAAGGGTGGAGCAAAGAAAGCCACTAGCAATCTCCCATAGTGCCAGAAAGAGATAACCGATACTAGCAGGCGCGTGAGTGTTACTACCACTACCTACTTGGATGCTCGCTCTCTCGGTAGTGCATGCACCAAAAAACCGGATCGGTTGAACGAGCGTGCGAGAGAGCGAGAGAGTGAGTGCGACAATACTTAACCGGCTGATAGTAAAATCCTGTTGCTGTGCGCACGAAAAACCGGATCGGCCGAACGAGTGAGAGCGACAATTCTGGATCCAGCTGGTAGTAAAGAGTATCCTCCTTTACGCATGCTCTCCTGTTATCGCGTGGACGAGAAAATCGCATCGGCCGAGAGCGATAATTCCGATCCGACTGGCAGAAAAATGGATCCTTCTCGTTGGATGCTCTCCTGTTACTTTTTGGGCGAAATTTTGGATCGGCCGAGAGAGACAATTCCGATCCGACTGGTAGAAAGATGCAACCTCCTTTTCGCATGCTCTCCTGGTATCAAGCGGACGAAAATTTGATTCGGCCGAGAGCGATAATTCTGAACCAGCTGGTAGAAAAATGTAGCCTCCTCGTTTGGATGCTCTCCTGTTACTTTGCGGACGAAAATTTGGAATCTTTTTTACGCGATCGCGATGCCGTTTCGATGCAAATGAGCGAAAACCGTCGGCGATCGGACCAGCGTTGTGATATGAAGTTTTTCTTAAAGTTAATGAACTTTTCGGGATTTATGAGTTCAGTTTATATAACTTTTATTGATATTTCAAAATTTGGATTTATTTTAATGAAATTTGTTTAAATTAAACGACTTTTTATAAATTTAACGGAAAATTTTCCCTCTTCAATGGTCCAACAATAGCACCAAAAACCATCATCAAATCATAAAATTTTGTTGAAAACAGCTACTTTTTTATTCTTTTTCATATTTTTCCAATAAAATAACTTAAGTGTAATGAGAAGATCCGCAAAACCTTACCTGTTTGTGATCTTCATTAAGTTTTGTTTTATTTCGCTTTATTCTGCACCGGAAGGGTTCTGTTTTTCGACAGCGCTTTCGACGCTATCCACAACCGGTGCTTTACTGCCGGCCGCCTTTGCTTTATGCTCTAGGGATCGTTGCAGCTTTAGGCGCTCCTGTTCGCTTTGGACAGGAGATTCAATTTCCAGCGTCACTGGTCCATCATTTTGAATGTGCACCTGCATCATGGCCCCAAACCGACCGTCCTGCACCCGCTGGGGAGAGTATTGCTCGCGAAGCCGATTCAGTAGCTCCCCGTAAAGCTGCTGAGCTGCCGGTCCCTGCATGGCACGGCTGAAATCTGGCCGATTGCCCTTCAACCGATGGTACAGCGTAAACTGACTGATGCACAGTATTTCCAGCTGACGATCTACGACCGATTCAGTCCACCGTTTACCACTGGATGGCTCATCGAACAGCCGTAAATTAAGTAGCTTCCGTGCGCTGCAAATCGACCGCAACGTTATTCAATTGTGAAAGGAAAGACAATGTGTCTGCTTTTTCTCTTTAGCATACCCACATCCACTCCACATCGTTTGCGTTATCATCGGAGTACGCACAGTCCGCGTCCTATCGAACTCACCAGCTCGTCACCAACTGCAAATGGATCGCGTGGTTTCGTTATGATTCGGGTATTAATATTGCTAAACATGGTACCTACCCATCACTTTCGCACAGGTAACGCGCTGGATTATGGCTTTCATCGCTAATTGTTGGTTAATATAGCGAAAAACGGTGTAAAATTGCTCCTTCCTGAAACGCACGTTCAACGATGCCGGTTTGTTTACATTGCCGCATGCGATGTGTCAAACTGTACCATTTCCGATCCGTCATTCGCAGCTGTCATTTTATTGCCCCGGTGAAAATACTAGATAAATGGAAAGAACGAACGGCACACAGCACCCAATGAGCAATTTTGAATAAAACCGTTACGCGGTCTAATATTTGTATTTCAAGACCGGGCATTTATTTTCGGCAAATTTAACTTACTTTTTTTTCTTTTATACTAACTTTTGTGTCAAATTATCTGTTTATACATTTTTCTCCATTAAAAATTCAATAATGCTTAAAAATCAAGTTAAAAAATAGACTCTACAGACGAAGTCTTACGTTTCGGACGTGCAGGCATCATAAACAGCGACTCAGGTTCGTGTTTTATTAAATTAAAATGTATTATTACAAAAGAGAAAAAAATCATTCCGTTATGTTCTTGTTGTTGTTTAGGAGATACATGTTCGCTTATATGGTGTCTATTCACGTGTGTATGTGTTGGTTGGTTGGTTGGTTCGTTGATTTAGGCACAAACCAATTCAAACATATCGGGCGTCCGCGCTCGCTAAACGAGATGCGCAGCACTTGCTCTTCCAATCCAATCCAATGGTGGTTCGGGTCAGTACTAATGAAACTGCATAAATGCAATAAAACATTTGAAAGTTAGCAAAAACAAAATGTGCACACACACTGTAGAATAGAAGGAGGAAAGATTTAATTTTACGAGGCAGATGAAAACAGACAGAAAGAGGCACAACAGTTATTACACAAAACAAACAGAAAGCAACACAAAATTTTATGCTCGTTTCCCTTGCGCTCCCCCATCCTCACTACCGCGCATTCCATTCTTTCTTTAATAGAGCTGATAATTTTATAAAAATTATAATAGCAAGCAAGATCAAATTCGAATGAAATACATCATCACCTATTCTTGAACTTTCCTACCACCCTGTGCGGGTGTGGGGAGATGAGAAAACGATTCCAACGGAGCGGGAACATTCGCGGGAAGCGCAAAACTACAACACGGGTAGGGGTGTGAAGAATGTGAGAAAAGTTCCAGAGACAAACTCATTCGGCTTTAAATCATTTAGATGCTCAAATATAAACTTCTCTTGAAAATGCACACACACAAACACATTCGTATGGGGAAAGGACGCTTTTTGTTTGATGTGGTTTCGAACGGTTTCGGTACAAGATTTAAGGCCAAATGGGGCAGGTTTCGAAGGTTTCGTGTTGAACGTGTTGATACACAATTTGGGAACCGAGAACAATTTTCCTACTGGCAACGATCGTTGCCGCTAGCTACTAGAATCGATGATGCAGCGCAGCAGTAGCAATATAGTAGTGTAATAGCGTTACTTTTTACACAGCTAACAAATTTTGCCCCATTTTCGATCGTTTTAATTTCTCGTTTCCTATTGCAATATTTGTTGTAATATTGAATTTGATTTTGTTTTTTTTTTCGTACGTTCATGCACACTATGCTCCTACACCACTATATCCACCCATACAATGTGTTGCGCACGTTCGCACAGTAACTATATGTATAACTCACATTGCTTTTTGATAAATATATGGATTTTGTGTTTCTGTGTGTACTGTATGCGTGTATCTCTCTAAAGATCGCGCCATCCTGATACTTTCCTCTTGCCTTTCCCGTACCTCCGGTCTCGATTAATTGATGCACTTTAGGACCAATGCAATTTCATCTCTCACTCACACACGCTGGTTTTTCCTCGGTGATTATTATAGGTATTCATTAATACAAAGAATTTATTACTGCATGTATATAGTGCCATTATTAGTTTCTTCTCTCGCCCGTTCGTTTTTCAACTCTTTGCATCAAACTTTCTTCCAAGTTTTTTGTTTCTTTTTTGTTTCGGCCCTCCCTATCTGGAAATCTCGTATGTTTCGGGGTTTGGTGTCCGTACGTACGCTATACGCTAGCAGCGGATCAGGGGGATCGGCTCATTTTACACAACTGTTTGCCAAACGTTCGTTCGATTCGATTATTGTTCGATATATTTATAATTCTGTTTTTTCCCTCCTTTGCCTCGAAAGACTTGTAACTGTACGGAGGCATCGCTAAATAATTGCAACATATTACACTTTCACACAGAAAATGTTTCACACCATATATCCCCCGACACCGATACGCTCTTACTTTATTCTCTTTGCTTAGGGACCGAACAAGAGTCACACATTATCCGAACGAAGGCGGATATACCGCGCTTTCTTCACGTATCACGATCGTATAATAGTACTCGGTTTTATGATCAACATCATCATATACGCGATCGTCTGTGATCATCATTCGCTATTGGATGCTGGCGTGTGCTTGGATGGACCTGTGTGAAAATCTATCTCTGTGGATCTGTGTGCTTTCCACGAGGACGAATCAGTGATGGAGAGTAGTTGTTTGATTTACTTTCTGACGGATGTGGGATGTAGTTTGCTTCTGCTGGTTGATGATGTTGGGCTCTCAGCAGGTTATGGGGTTTGCGTTTTTGTTGTTGTTGTTGTAAAAGACCGCCAGCAAAAGGATGCTGTTTACCACAGACCGGACGAGAATCCACCGGGTGGAATGCGATTCTTATTGATAACATGGCCACCTCCGTTCAGCGACGGCACCGTTGTGTTGATTTCTGCTGCACCGTTCGATTTGCTGTACCCTTCACCAGTTACCGGATTGCCGTCTAGCGTAAGAGGAAGAAAAATACGGAGACAAAGTTAGTAAAAGTTGAACATTTACTTAAAAAAAGGGTTCATAAAAGACCAATTCTCCAATTTGGAGTTGGTCCTGACAAAAAAAAAAAATATCAGGATTGGAGAGCTTATCGTAGGGGAATACATTTAACCATTCTTCTCGTCGGAGTTGGTGTTGGAATGTCACGTGGACGTTGGCTGAAACGGTTCAATTCTATATGGGTAAGGTAAAATGCACATATATCTCCGCATACAAAACTGTGTTGTGCTTAAAGCAAACTTTAACCATGGAATCCACCATTTTGTTACCAAATGTTACAGCCATTTCACAGATTAGTTTATGCATGTGGTCCAGTATATGTTTGTTAGAAAATGGATATATGAATGGTTTAGTCACCATAAGAAAGAGTGCAACAGTGTTTAGGAAGGATGTGAGGAAAAGTGCGTTGAACACCCGCTGTTTGACACACACACACGCACAATCAGCAAAACACACAGCTCCCCTCTTCGGTGTTGTATTTATGTGCAATTTTGAAAGGAAGCTCTAGAGATCTAAGGAACAACGACGGTTCTTCCGTTTAGCTGGGATATTAAGGTTGCGATGAGGTTCTGGACATGGAGAGGTAGGTTGAGGAGGGAGGGGGGTACGGCACGATTTACCTCCTGCTCCACGTCTCGAGCTAAGCTTCCGTGGCTTGTCGGCGTAATCTTCGACTCCGTTGCCGGTAACTGGGTTCCGTTGCGCAAACCGTGGCGAGCGTGGTGACCTTGGCGATGCTAATTGAGCGGTGAAGGAAAAGCAGTTCAAGTTGAAGGTATGAAAAATGAAACAGGGTTAGTGAAAGCATAGAGTAACGCAAGCAAATAAAACAAAAGCACTAGTGTGTCACAACAAGTCACATCGTAACGTAAGAGAGAACGAAGGAGGATAAATGTAATGGTCCAATTGGGATCAAAGTTTTAAAAAGTTAAATGATTCGCATCATTCGCATGCTATTGTACTGAGCGCTACAACGATAAATAGGTAATGGAGGAATCGTCCTTGTTTTGCCCCCCCTCTGCAGATTCGTCGTCTCCTGCTACCTTTGCCATCGTTGCCGTTTAGTCCGACCGCATCGTCGTTATGTTCGGTCACGCTGATAATGATGTCATCACTGATGCAGAGATTAATGTTAGATGCATAGGTCGGATTCAGCGTTTCGCCACTCGGATAGAACTGCAGATGGCGTCGGGGCGATAGGGGCGGTACCAGGCCGACCGTCGAATCGAACGGCGCCCATATGCCACCAGGACCCGCCATCGATTGCATGCTGTGCTGTTGATGCTGCGGCTGCTGCTGCTGCATATGTGACCGGGTGGACGAGTAGGCCGAATCCGGTGATGCATCTTCATCATTACCTTGCGTTGCGTTTCGTCATTGGAAGTAAACGTAGGTTGTTGTTGCAGGGCGTAGTAGTAGAAGCGTTGTTTTAGTAGCGAGGATGAGGTAGATTAAAGGGATGCGTACAGAACAGAGATAGCACACCGGAACGCATACACGAACGCGGCGAGGGTGATGAACGATCGATCATCGCGTAAGAGATGTGCCATAATTACGGGTACATTACACACAGATACACAAACATACACACACACAAGCGCATTCCAGATAGAGGATGTCGGGTTAAGCCATTATAGGGAAAAGAGAGATCAGAAAAGAAACATTCGATTCCATCAGAAGACTTGGAGCATATACGAGCCAACAACAGTACTACTACTTTACGTGCAGCAGATGATAAGCTTTGCGGAACCGAAATTGGTGAGATCTTCCCGCATTCCCAGGTGCAGCAGAATGCGCTAAGCCGCTTTCACAACTTCCACTACTCGGTGATGATTGGGGTGTGGGTCTCACGCTAATGAGCTGTGCTTGATCTTACAAGCCTAATGTCATCACGCTTTACAGACACAGAGGTCCGTGATGGCGTAATGGCGCGAAATTAATGTACAATGAGTTGCGAATTGTAACAGGAAGACGACACTGTACCTAATGTACCTCTTTTTTTTTTCAAGCGTTGACACAACAAAGTCAACGTTGCGCGGAAGAACATATTTCTTTGCTACAACCTATCATGTACCCCCTTCTAGAAGGTATAATCTGGATCCAAGAACTAATTGCCGCCTCCAGTATAAACCCATCAACCGGTGAGGATTCTCGTCTCCACGCGAGATCGTTTGTGTGCTGGAAACTAGATCTCCCATGGAGAAGAGAGAGAACAAAAAATCCGCTGAAGAGTTTCCAGGTCTAGGAAGTCACGAATTGGATGAAGGTGAACCTTGATTATGGGGGTGTCTTAAGATTGGTTCCCATTTTTTCCGTTGGCCTAGCTGCTGCCGCCGGTGCTGCCGACTCTATCTACAAAGGGTGCACCTGAGCGGAAAATGAAGCTAATTTTGTTTATGTTTTACTCGTCACATCGTACGACGTGCTTCGAACGCGTATTTTGCTGGGGCAATTTACTGGAACCACACCGCCGTTCCCTGGTTTTCCAACTTCGGCTATGTGGAGGCAAAGGCAAAACTCATGCAAGGTGGATCATGAAAAGCAAATATTTACAATAATCACTAAGAGTATATGGAAGTATGGAAGCGTACAACAATTTTCCTTTAATGTTAAAGCCTTAAATAAAATGGCAACTCTTATCTATCCTTAAAGCAGATATGGATATAGAAAATGAAAACTAAACAGTCAAGAAACTCTAGCTTTTTGACATGTTTATGAATGTAATTTTGTCTCAACTAATGATAATGATGTGACCCGTGCCATTCGGGGGGTGGTTGTGACATTGGATTTTCCCAACGGTTCAAGCATCTAAATGAGGAAGCAAATTGTTGAAGGTAGAGTAGGGCGGGTAAAGGTGGTAACATAATTACCACTCCCTCATAAACTTACTTAATCTCCTCAGGAAAACTGCGTCAAAAGAAGCAAATCGAAGGAGAGAGAGAGAAAAAAACAATCACACACACACCAATAGCGGCGGTAAATCACAAAAGCGATGCATCATCATCCAAACAATAATCGTAGTCAATGTGCCCTCCCGTGGGTGACTCCCAAAAACCGGAAAACAAAAGGCTTGAGTCGGTGTTGTGCACAGGTAAATAACGAAACGGCGCCATTTGATGCGGAATGTCGTCAAGGTTTTCAGCGATAGCGCTCCGGTACACACTGCAGGAACACCCATCGACGGAGCGACTAATCGAAGGTGATGGCGAACCGGCCGTACACAGAAGCCACAGATCTGTCAGCGATCCGGAACCGTTGCACATGATCGAACAGTTTTGCATGGACACAATTGTCGTCACCACGGGACGGATCCGATACGCCCGCACCTCCCCACCTGAGGGTCTCCACAAACCGGACGTTATGATCCCACAGTAATTTTATTGGGTCATGTTGGAAGGAAGTTCCTGCAAGAGTGGCGCGTCAATCGATCACCGATCCGCCACAGTAACCTTCCAATCGAGCGTGAAGTTCATGTTCAAAAGCGGTATGTTGGTTTTTGCGTACCCTCCTGCCTTTTCCCGGGATGGGTGCAAAATAATCTGGTCCCGCAACCCTCACAGAAAGCGTCACACATACACACGACAAACAAACAAACACAAAAACAAGTGCACAACTCAACTCAATACGTACAAAACTAGAGGTCCTTAACAACTTGAGGAGATATAGGGTGTGTCACGAGTGCGGACGAGAGTCTGATCCCCGCATACTTACTGTGGCTGGATCCATTGTCCGAGGAAGCCGACGAGATGTGTCCATTGCCATTGCTGTGTCCGTTGGTGTGATGTCCGTTCGCTGTGCCGTTACCGTTCTGGTGAGCGACTCCGTTCGATTTGCCGTTCTGGTGCGGCTTGCCACCATCGGTATGATCGCCACCGATCGGCAGATTGCTCTTCATGTGGTTCTTGGCCGGTGTGAACGGACGGTTCAGTTCGCCGAACAGGCGGTTGTGCGAATCCTGTCCCTGGGCGGCGCGACGTGGAGTTTCCGATCCTGGTGGACGAAGCAACATGTCTATGATTAGTTCTTCTTCTCTTATCAAGCTGATGCCATCATTCTACTGCGGTTTACAGCAACAGCAACTTATAGCCAGCGTCATGGAAGGTATGACCTCTCAAGTGATCACCACCAAGCAAAGACGCTACAAAATGGCATTTAACATCTCTGACTTGCTGGCTGTTAAGCTAAGAAGAAGAAAAGTTGCCTAACAAAAGTGCTATAAAATTGTCTCAACTTTTCCTTGTTGCATGTAAATGCATGTGTTATCTTATCTCTTTTCAAAGATTAAACACTACTAACGCACACATAAATGCCTCCAGTCCAGATTCGACCAGGAGGCCGAGTGGCGAAGAATAATTCACGCTCCATTATCACCTCTCGTAAAACACGGAACCTTCTTCCGGGGGGGTTTCTCGTTTATCTGCCCCATCACTCCCCCGATCTCTTTGAAGCATCCACAGCGCACAGCGTTGGTCCGAAAATTTACGACACATAATTCGTTACGGCGCACTTTTGTAATCCGTCATCCGGAGAGCAATGTTCTCGTTCTCTCGGTGTGGATTCTCGTTGTTTATTCAGTACCCGGAAGCCCGTGTGAAGCAGAGACCAGCAGTGGCTGGTCACTGATTTGCATTGGAAGCTGTGATTGTGATTGCCATAAAGCTAACCAGGCCGGAGGGGAGGGGAGGGTCAGCCAACATCAGTTGGAAGTGCAATTCATTACGCTAATGTGATGTGTTTCTGGTTCGGTAAGCGAGCAATACCACAAGAAACCATCCAGTCGGTTTCTTATAACGCATTGCCGTAAATCCACAATCATAATGATTAGTTTAGAGCGCGATTTAACATTATTTGCTCGCTTTCGTTTATCCTGCACATCTGCAATCTGCAACACAATCTTTATGATGACCCACGGATCCATTAGCGGCAACCCATCAGCTGTGTGCATTAAATTGTGTTAAGGTTAAACCCAACGGCTGTTTGCTCTTAATGTGGCTTATTATCGACCATGGTCAAGTGCAGGCGGATGTTGATGCGGAACAAGTTAGTGGGAAATCTCTTTATTTACATCCGCCAGCAGCAGCAGCAGCCTGTAAAAGCTCGTGCTTTTGATGAGCATTTCCGACGAATTGTCGCTCGCACAAGCTTGGACAAGGGTGGTGGTTCGCTACGGGATAGTCTTAGCGATACGCTACCGCGTAACTATAATGCTAAGTGCCGATTTATGGCAAAAAGACGGTTGTTGGGATGGTCATGGCTGATCTTTCACCATGGAACCACTTCTCTAGTATACCATTTTCGGGTGAATTTTCTCTCTCTCTCTCCCTTATTTATTTATTGCGCTATTCATCTTGGCTGATTTATTGCAGTCCATCTCTTCTCCATCTCTTCTGTTTGGTTTGTTTGTTTGTTTAGCTTTGTTGGGGGACACATTCACACGAATTTCATCTCTTTCTCACCGTTAAAGTGTGCTATCATCGATAAATTATCGTTGGTTTTACAAGCCCCCAGCCACTAAGCTAGTAAGCCAGGTGTCTTTCGGTTAAAAATAATTTCCGTAGCGTGACGCATTTTCCGCCGTCTTTTAAGTGCCTTATCAGAGCCTCGTTTTAAAAGCAACTAAAGACTAATCAATTCAGCCGTTGTTTACTATTGCAAAGGCGGGAGGGACTCTTTTCATACTACCTGACACCAGTCAGTCTCGCTATCCAACTATTCCCTCGAATCTGGCAGGAACCGACGTAGACACCATCCGCTAATCCAACTAAACAACAAACCCTTCGACAGTATGATGGTTCCGCTTAAAACACACACACACACACACACACACACACACACACACACACATACGCAGCGTTCTCAGTTCCGCACCAGTGATCGTGGTTTTTCGGTTGCATACCGTTAGTTAGAGCATGCCGAGCATGCGGACTTGGCGAGGGGCGGAAAACCATCCACCGAACCACCGAAGTCGTTAATTCCACTGATTATATTGTCTGGCGGGCTGGAATTGGGAGGATTAGGCCAGGGATTAGCACCCACTCGGAAGCGGCTTAGAACTAGATCGAATCGTTCCCTGAATCACGCGCGCGTGTGTGTGCCCGCTTTGCGATAGGCACAAGGTAAGAAAAAGGATAAACAAACACCAGGCGTCTCCATCGGAGGGGTTCGTTGGTTGACTGGTTGGTTTGGATGCTTGGTTAGTTGGGTGCCATCGTGTGTGCCTAACTAAGCCGCCACGCAACGATGACAGGTGTTTGGATGGTTTATCGCATCGTAAAAAAAAAAGCACGGGACGCGACCAACCAGTTGGTGGCTGTTGATTAGTTCTGCGATTTCGATGGGAAGGTTCACGCGTATATGTGCGTCCCCATCGTTTGCACACGTACGCCGCGGCCAGTCAATTGCAGACTGGCGGACAAGCGTCACAATCGGGCAGCTATAAAAGCGTTTCGCCCACAGTGTAACGTGGAAAAGAGCCATCCCAAAAGCCAATCCAATGGAATGTTGTTCCGGTCGTCGTCCGTGCGGTGGCTCGATCGGCACCATCCGTCGGAAAAGAGGAGCAGGGTACCGGTCGTCGCTGGTTGGTTGGGGTCGTAATTCGATTAAAGTGTTAATTGAATCTGTGGCGAGCCAATGTTTTTAATCGCATTATACACGTTGTCACCGAACACCCGGCGGTTGGCGAATGTTTTACGCGCTATTTTACACGTTTCGCTGGATTCGTCCCGCCATTTGCCCCCTCCCGCCATGAGGAGTGAAGGGTGAGTGTTCGTTCAATGCGCCAACATTGCCGAGGTTCGACCCCGGGCACGTACATGCACTAATGAAACTGCCTGGGGTTCGACCGGTGGACATTGGCCCCGACTTTAGCCAGCGGGTTTTCCACACCCAACAATACGCCCATTCGTTGTCATACGTTGTTTGTCATACTTTTCGCGGAAATTACGTGCCATTTCACTGCAGAAATTTGTTCTTCGCGCCGTTGATTATACCTGCAAAGATGACACAAATTATTTCGCTCCTCCTTATGGTCCAACGCCCTGCGGGAAGTGTCGCCTGCTACCTCTCAGCGGGAATATCGCATTAATCAATTCAAAGCAGCCGGGCAAAATATGTTAAACGGTAACAGAAAATTTGCCTTTGGTCGTGTGTTGCAAGCTGCAGGAAAACGAGCACCTCACGCCCTCTCGGTTGGAGGTAAAATTTAAAGCTTGGCGACACAACAAAAAAGCTCTTTGCAATTTAGTCTTTGGAGGAGATGAATTTCTTGGATGTTTCTTTCCTGTTTCTTTCCTGTTTCGACCATGGTGACGACCGGCTTCTTGGAAGTCACACTCATACACACACAGTCCCGCAGGACTTCACATTAGCCGGGAGAGTTGGGAGGTCTTGGAATGTCCAGGGAGCAACTGTTTCATTGTTCGTGGAAACCTCATCCGGGGGAAGCAAGATTTTTCATATTTCTTTAACGAAGGAGCGCGAAAGAGGAGACGGGTGTTTGTGTATGTGTGTGTATGCTTTTCTGGTCACGACATTCCATGGTGTGCAGAATTCAGTTAGGAGGAATTTATGCATTTTAACGACACCCTCAAACGGTTTTTTTTTCGTCCGGACATATCCGGCGCCCTAGACCGGAAGATGCTCAAAGCAGCTTTTTTTTCCCCCTTTTGGCAAATATTCTTCAACAAGCACCAGCAACACAGCCAGCCACAAAGCAATCGTCATCTTCCTTCTTTTATGTCCCTGTTCCCTGAAATGCGCGCTCGGTGTGAAAATGAGCTCCGTCAACACCGTCACCGTGGTGTCAACATTATCGTTTTACGATGAATTTTACACCCGGAAGTTGGTACGTGCGCTGCTAGCCCGCTGCACCACCAGCGTGTGTACTAAATGCGATTCGAATTTAATACAGCACCGCTCGGAAAGTGACATTATTGTCACATTTCATGGCGACACCCATAAATGGGTGGAAAATTGATAAATCGTGTTCGTCAGCTGACGGAGACAGTCCAGGATGGCTGCGTCATGCTGCAACGCTAGGAAGGAGAGACACAGAGAGAGAGATGTATGTGAGGATCAAACGGTTGTGGTTTTTGCCGCTTTATCACACAGTTGTACAGCGAGTGAGCTTTGTTCGAGGGGATTGAGGCACTCACAAAAAAGCTACTACAAAGCACGAGAGTTTGTACTATCGAACAGTTGCCTTAAAAAGGGATAAGCGACAAATTGGGGGTGGGTGTTGTCATGATGTCAACTTCGCGCGCCCGCTCGGTGAGCGATAGCTAACCTTTATTTATGTGTGCATTTTAAAGAAATATTTCAAGAAATACGATTCCCAGAGGACTTTGTTGGAACTTCCCTCGAACGTCAGGGAACTCTCTCTCTCTCTCCTTTGTATTCCGATCGCTGTCCTGACTGTTGCAACAGAAACTGTGAGCCACTTTTGGGCCAAAAACTTTCCCAGGATTTGGTGGTGCTTGAAAGATTTATTACACTGTGCTTCGGCTCGTGGAAAAATTTTCCCGCTACTCTTCCTGCACTAGAACTTGGTAGTTTATTTGGTTTTTTAAATTATGTTGTTGTTATTTTGGGGAAAACATAATTGCATGCTCCGACGTAAACTGTTGGAATTTGGAAAGTCAGGCAAATAATTTACACTGCAGGATAAATGAAAATCGTGACGCTTAGTGTCGACAAAATTCCCAGAATGAGAGGACTTGGTGACTTTGGAAGCTCCTAAGAGTCATCTCTTCTTCCTTGGCACTACAACCTTGAAAAGTATCTGCATGCCATTTCTGACATTCTGTAACTTATAATTGTACCCTTAGCTGGATAGTCAGTCTTGCGTAGGGGAAGGCAATCAGCATAGGATTTGAACCCCAGTCCTGTCGTATGAAGACCAGCGCCGCTATCGCCTCGGCTCCTGGACCGATGCGAAGAGTCAACGAATATTAAAATGGCGTTTTGTAACACTTAATTGCTCATTTTTGGATTTTCTACATTTTACATAAAGAGGACTAAACAATTGAAATGTATGTAAGCTTGAATTTCAATTCATAAGTAATATTTTTCTTAGCTAATATAGTTCACAGTCTCAGGCAAGTTATTATCCTGACCGACAAAAAGAAGCCGAGAATATGTTCCATATCGTTTTACAATCCAATTCCAAGCTGCAATTTCAAGCAATTGTTAATAAATCTTGGATATCGTTTAAAACTCGTCTCATTTGCAATAGCTCTCTCCCTCCCTCGACCGTCTTCGGCACGGATCAGTTCTGTACCGAGAACGATAAGTTTGCGTCGTTGCAACATTGGGAGCATATGGCGCGCTTTTAAACGCTCGTCCCTATCGCCATCACTATCCAATTCGTAATTGCTTTTTGCAACACATTGGCGCGATGCATCCCGTGTCTGCTTTTTGCCCTAAGAGACGGAGACGAAGAACCATCCCGTTCCATAGCCTAAGTGTAGCAACCTAACATGCAGCCACGACAGCAAGCGTAGAAACATTTCGCTAGAAACACCACCCGCAAAACCAATCGCAAACAATTAATTACTGTACGCTAACCGTGCTTGTCTTCATTTTCGTTCCATTGCAGATCGAGCGGCAAGACGGAACAGCAGCAGCACCATCATCATCAACAGCAGCAGCAGCAGCAGCACCATCAACAGCTGCACCATCAGCAATCTCAGAAGCATCAAGCGCAGACGAACCAGCAGACGCAAAACGTTGGCATCGTGCGGGGCATTGTCCAGCACCAGCAAAAGTTCAACCACGTTCAGCGCCATTCGCCCAGCTCGACGACGGTTACGCTGGCGAAGGGTGGCGTCTCCACCACGGTGACCACCACCAGTGACCACAGCACCAGCAGCAACAGTAGCACCAGCAGCAGTGTGAGCAGCACGGCCAGCTCGAGCTCGAACGCGTCCTCAAACAATACGAGCACGAGCAGCGGAATCGGCAGTAGCGGTGCATCCGCATCCAGTAGTGGCCATCATCATGCGACGCAACAGCAGCATCAGCCCTCACCAACGGGTCCGACAACGACGTCGCCATCCGCCGTGGAAGCAACGTACGCTAGCGTCATCAAGAAACCCAAATCACACGCAACGGCGCCAGCGACGTCGGCGGCAACGACCACGTCCAACAACAATGCCGGCGGTAACAATGTGGTCGGCGAATTTAATGCAGCTGATTTGCGCAGTTCGCTCGACCGCAAGGTAAACGGGCTCGTGTTTAGTAACGGGTTGAACGAGCGCGTAACGCATCCACCGTCATCGACGTCACCTTCGGGGGCCGGACCGCAGCAACCACCGGCCGCGACGAGCAGCGTTATCGTCGGCGCCACACTGAAACCCGACCATCATCTGCTGCTGCACCATCACCACCATCACGGTACGATGGGCCGGCACTATCACCACACGCAGCTACAGAATCTGCTCTGCACGGACAATCAGAACCAGCTGGACACGAGTAGCGTCAGCAGTATCAGCAGCTCGAGCGTCGGCGAGCGTGGCAACAACTCCAGCAACCATCCGTCCCTGCTGAACGGTAGTAGCTCCACGACCAATTCGCCCATCACGGGCATCTCCTCGAACGGGGCGCTCGTGCCTCCACCGTACCGGGATCCACCGCCGCCCCGGAACAGCCCGCTATCGCACACGCTTACCAGCCTCAGCAGTACCGGCAGTGGTACGGGGAGCAGCAGTACCCAGGGAAGGCGGCAGGAGACCGGCGGCAGTAACCTTACCGGTGGTTCATCGTCAGCATCTTCGACCGTGTCGTCGCTGGTGGTGGTAGGTGCCAGCGGGACGGAAGAGATACTGGTGGGTAGTGCCACGGACAGCAGTATACCGCACGTGACGGGATACCGGGAGCTGATGCAGCTGATCAAGTTACAGCGCGAGAAAATCAATACCCAGCAGGCGGACCTTTCGAAGGTAGGTTGTTTGGCGCGCCATTCTGGTTCGGTTATTAGTATCACTCCAAAAGATTAGTATCACCTCATCGAGTGTTGAGGCGCGCTAGTATGGAACGGGTTCTTAAGGAAATCGATCGAAAAGCGGGAAAAATCACCAAAAGAAAACAACACGTGGCGAGCTGTGCGCCATTGTGTTGTGTCGGGCATCCACTCCAAAATCCACTCCATGTTGTAGCCTCCATCGTGGTGGTCCCCCAGCTCCCGCCCAAAGACCGACGATAATGATGCGACAAGAACGAGACAATGACACTTGGAGCGTACTTCAGGATGCCTCTTTCGCGTCAAGTGCCTTTTGGCTTTCGATCCATTCCCCCGGTTCTCTGTACCGTGAAGCACTCTCCGCTGCGCAATCCTCGATGAGTGTTGTAATATCGCTTCTTTCCCCCGGTAGAGTGTCCTTATCCAATCGTACCACTACTACCCACCCACACACTTTGCTGGCCAATAATGTAATAACATTTATGCTTGTTTCCCCGCAGCAACTCAGATGTTCGATTGCGGTATCACAGCACATCCCGCTAGCAAGCGCGTAACGACAAAGACTAACGAAATTTCCCGCTTTTCTTGCCACATTCTCTTCTTCCGTTGCAGTACGATTCGGAGATCGTGTACCTGGAGACCCGGAGCCGTGAGCAGACCGATCAGCTCGATGCGATCACGCAGGAGATCAACAAAACGGAGCAACAGTACCGGCAGACGAGCGATCAGCTGCAGACGTACCAGTACGTGGAGGAGGAAAGCGAGCTCGTCCGGCAGCAGGAGAAAACGCTCAAGTCGGAGATTACCCTGCTGCGGTCGAAGCTGGCCAACTGTGAGACGGAGCTGCTGCAGTGCAAGAACAAGATCCGGCTGCTGATGGACGAAATCTTGGTGGAGCAGCGCAAGTATAGCCGACAGTACGATCCGAACCGACAACAGCTGTTGGAGCGGGCTCTAATGTGTGAAGTTGACAGGCTGCAGGTGGAGATCGACCTGGCGGTCCAGAGCGCGGACCAGGCGAACAAGGCGCACGAGAAGCTGAAGGGCGAGGTGACGCTGCTCGAGGGTGCGATCACGGACAAGAAGAAGCAGGTCGAGAAGCTGGTGCACGAGATGAAGGAGGTGAATCTGCAGAGTTTGGCGGTGGTACCGCCGGCGGACGAGGTGCGCCACTTGCTGGAAGGTGAGTCCGCCGACTGTAAGGATCAACCCTGTTTGTTTTGCACGCTTTTGTCGCATGAGTTCCTTCTGAAGCTTTCCCCCCCCCGCCAACTCCAAAATGCATACAGTAGCAATACTCGCTCGCGAAGTCAACAAAGCCTCGTTAATTTTTCATCCTTTTCCACCATTTTGTTTATTTTTAGTTGGTTCGGTAAAACCGGGCAGTACGCGACGCATGATTGGATCCCCGCGGCAGCTGGAAAATGCGGTTCCGACGAGCAAAAATCCGCACGGCGTTTGGGTTTGAGGAGGAGGAGGGCAGGGGTTGGCGCCAATGGTTTCTTCCTTCCTTGGGCCGCCAGATTGCCGCCGGATGCTTTTCGCCATTTTTTGCCCGGTGGCGGCAACGACCCAGGCAACAAGAACGGAGGCGGATATTATTCTTGTAATCAAAACGATATGGTAACCATTCTCAAAATGTGATAATTCGTTGGTAAGCGAGCGCAACAGTGCGCAGTACAGTGAAAGTCGGGAGGCAACAGAGCGTTTGAAGGAACGCTACCATTTAGACGAAAGCGAATGTAACTGAATGAACAAAAAAAACGGGCGCATAACAAACAATACACACACACGCGCGCATACCGGTGAAAACGGAAATAGCTTCCCGGGTTTGCCTTTGCTCCTCCCGTTTCGTTGTCTCCCCCACAGAAGGAACTTCCTGTGTGCCGTCGTTGGGAAGTATTTCCGGCAGCGAAAAGACTTACGAGTCAAACTGGAAAGCGAGAGGGAATAGAATATTTTGGGTCCAAAAATGAATGCCTCAACGATGTGCAAGATCACGTGCGATCGTATGAGTGGAAGGCACAAAGGATGTTCCTTCTGATAGAGGGGCGCTGTTAGGAAGACGAGAGAATTGTTAAATAAGAAAAAAGCTAGCTTTAAGACGCTTTATGGGCCGCTATCGCTATAAGCTGTTGATCCAGAGCATTAAGTTGTGTTATTGAACTACTCAAACAACCACCACAACAGTCGTATGCGACGCGGACTAAAGTTGTATAAGGTGTGGATGCCATTTTACTCGTAATCTCACTGCTCACGTGCTGAGTGTCGTTCGAATTGTTCGTTAATTCGAAATGAAAGCGCTTAACACACACTTCTTGCCTACTTCCTGTATCCGTATGTGTGTGTGTTTTTAAATTGTTTTTGTTTATATTTGTTATAAATTGTACCAATAGGCTCATTTTAACTTTTCTGCAAACTGCGACCTCTTGCCAACTACCCGGGGGATCGGGATACTCAGCGTAAACGGCACGAACTAGCAACATGCACCCCCTTCTTGTTCCATTGTGTTTTATTGCCATCAAGTGTTTCACAAACACACATACGCATGTGGCGCACACAAGCACACCAGGTTTGTGCCAGCTAAAAGGAGCGTATTAATGCACGGCGGAAACTCAGTTTTCCTGCTTTTAATCCCCGGGTCGCCCACACACACACACGCACGCATGGATTTCAGAACGGAACTGTGCAGTTTTCCATTCCAAAACATACACACACGCGCATACGTTTCCCATTTAAATAAAATCCACCAAATCCGCGAGCGCACGTGGTGGGGGCGATGCAGCTTTTGAAACAGCCTTCAAAAGGAATGCAGAAGTAAGCGATTGTTTTTAATTCATCGGTGCGAGTGTGTGAGGCCGTTCGTTGCCGTTTTTAAGCACTCCAAGCAGTTAAAGTTAGTGGAGGAAAAAAATGCAATATAAGCGATACCTAGATTTCATACTACACTACTTAACGTCTAGCTTAAGTGAAAATATGTTTTAGTTTTTTGTTTTAAAGGGGAGTTTAAAAGTTTTGCTTCGTGTGCTCATTTCCGCTCGGCTTTCGACACATCTAATGTGGTCCCATTGTGCGATACTTACTTAAAAGAGAAGAGGGTCCTTCTTACTTAAGCCAACAGACATGCCTTTTTTTTGGTTAGGACATGTTCAGCTGTTAATAGTAATAGTAAGCGGATCGGTTATAGTGAGTACTTAAGCGCAAAACAGGCGAACAGTGAACAAGAAATCAGCAACAAATCACACCAACAACAGCATTATCAAATGTTGAACCACGTAACTTAAACCACCTGTTAGGTTAGGAATAGTGCTTTGCCTGTTGCTCCTCGTTCCGTGTAGTTTTCTATCCTCCCGGAGGAACCGTTACTATATTGTAAATGGAATATTCAAACTTCATTTCGGTCAGGAAACGGTTTCAATATTTCGAACGATTTTTGGTTTTACATCTACCTTCTCATTCAGGCTCGATTGAAACACACATATCAACAGTATATAGTTTGAGAGACTTTTTGATAATTACTTTCCATTGCCTTTGAAGCAGTAAACTTAGTAAAGACACCCGTTTTGTGTACCTTAAACTTATCACAAAAAAAAAAAAACAAAACACATGTCGAAAAGCTATATCATGTAAATGAAACACCAAAAACAAAAACTAGCAAGCGAAACACATAATCAAGATGTCTAAATTATAATACAAAAACAAACCAAAACTGCAAAAAAAGAACAGATGAAGGCAGTGTACACCTGATGATGGAGCCGCCATACACTACACAACTCACAGAGGATAAGCGTGAAAAGCTTTCAAAGTGTGTGTGTGGGCAATTGCAGTCATTTGAAGTACTGCTGCACTGTGGTTGGAAAAAGCGCTGAAAAAAACAAAACGAAACGAAAGCGCAAAAGGACAGCATAAGGATAAACAAACTCTATATAAACAAGCGGGAGAAACTAACAAAACAACCACCCCAAAACCTGCTAACGAACCGTTTGGCTGCCTCAGCAAAGTTAAATCCGGGTTTCTCTGAAAAGGGTCCTTGACGGTGTTTTTTTTTTTCTTTCATTGCTGCCCTTTGCTTCACGCAATGCGCATGATGACGATACGGACTAGAAAGTCTAGCTAGGGCCAACCATAGATCGCTAGTTGATTCACACATTTCATCACACAACACAAAATACGGCTTTATAGAGCAAACAGGGCGCCATTTGCTGCAAAAATGTTGTTGAACGTTTGAAAAGTTTGAGACAATACTTTTACACTCACACACACACACACACACACACGGAAAACAAAATATGTGCGCGGAAAATGTTAAAAAAAACCCCTCAAAGTCTGAAGGAAAGTTGAAAGCCCTCTGCTTCTCTGCTACAAGAAGCATATGAGCACAGATGCGTGAACAACCATTTGAAAGCTTGTGAAAGTTTGGTTTTTTGTTGCCTTTTTTTTTGTTCTGGTTTGTATGCTTTTGCTGAGATTGTAGAAAAAAAGGAGAAGCGAATGTGTAAATTGGCTTTGGGTTGGTTAACCAAAAGAAAATTAAGAAGAGAAAAACAAATCAAAAACAACTGTTTCGAAGATGGGTTTATGCGCACTGCACATAAACACAAAGATGAATATATTTACGTACATATACATATACTATTCTCTATATATATACAACAGTGCAATAGCATTCTTCTACTATCTGTTTTATTTTTTACACACACACACGCAAAACACGTCTATTCTAACTTAAAGCCTATTTCGGACAAAGAAAAAAAATACAAAAAAACACAGAACGAGTTCAAAACTCACCACTATCGAATGCAGCACATCATACAGATAATTCTAAATAAGTAAATGGTAGAGCGAAAAACGAAATGGGAGGGGAAAAGGATAACAATGGAAGAGAACAATCTAAAGAGCTTAACAATATTGTAAAACAACAAAAGAAAGCAAAACAAGAAGAAAAAAAACACACACACAGATATACATATATACATACCAAACAAGGTGAAATGGCATTTAAAATAGAAAACACAAGAGGAAAGAAAACAAATCATAAAAGACGTAAAACAACACAGAAGAGGGATAATATAGCTATGAGTAAAATAAGTAACCTGAAAACCCCCTGGCGCTGAATTGAACTTTGTTAAAGTAGCTATGAGTTAAGGGAAGGAACAGAAGAAAAGGATAGAAAAGAAGAAAAAAAAACAAGAGTGTTAAAGAGAAAGATAGAGAGTGCGAATGAATTGATATAGAAGGTGCCTGCATGCTTGAATTGAACGCATGGATCAACGCAAGTAGCATTGTTAGCAGTTTTACCGTTTGATTTTGGATCATTTTTTGGCTTAAAATTTTATTTACAAAAACTGATTTATTTTTTTTAGTTAAAAACATGTTAAAAAAAGATTTGGATTCCAAAAATCATAATAAGGAATTGCGAAAGCGAAGAAGGGAAACGAATCTAAGATTGACGAAACACTTAACTGTTTATACATTTTGTGTGTGTGTGTGTGTGCTTGAAGAAGGTGATAAGAGCGCTTGAAAAGGTAAAATTGTAAAATGTTATACTTGAAAACAGAAAAAAACAGCAAATGAATTGAAAAAACAAAAACACAACACAAGCAAAGTGCTATTTGTTCTATTTGTATAATATTGAGGAAGAGCAAGAGTATGAAAGTAGGGAGAGGAAAAGAAATTGTAAAAAAGACATACATATAAAATAGAAGAAAAAAGACAACTGATAGCAGAGGAAGAAAACAAACCGAAACGAAAACGAATAAGTTTACTCTGTTTAAACGAAGTACGAATGAATTATTTGTTAATATTAAACCAACACGAATGCCCCTCTCGTTGCCTCATCACCTTGCACGTAGCTCCTCCCCCTTTAGTATGTAGTATTTTTTATAATAATTTTAAAATGTATTTTATTCCCACTTTTATAAAAGCCTCGTTTTTAGCCATTCCGCGATCTTTTTTTTTAATGTACTTAGTCGGTTTAAGTCCTGTTACTATTAAGTAGATGAATTTTGTCCTTATACTTGTGGCGGTGGCTTTTGCTCTAGCCTACTTAGCTCATTAGGAAATGGGAAAAGAGAAATGAGTATGTGTGTGTTTAACGCTCTTTTCTTCCCTTTTTTTGTAATGTTTTTTTCTTATTTTAATTTTACCCTTAGTTTCGTTTACGCTAAGTACGATTTATGTATAAGAAGCAATTATTATTGTTTGCAATATGAGACGAAACCAGTGTGGGTGGAAGTGAATGGAAGAAAAATAAATTCGAAAATACAAACCGTTTGAGAATGTCGTTTCGTGGATTTTATATTGCTGATGACATTCATTTTAAACGGCAGCAACCCCCTTAGTATGTCGACCAATCGAAAGACCCGATTGCGCCATTAAATATCACAATCGGCAGGCAAAATATTAGTAGAAAAAGGATGGAGCAAAGAAAGCCACTAGCAATCTCCCATAGTGCCAGAAAGAGATAACCGATACTAGCAGGCGCGTGTGTGTTACTACCACTACCTACTTGGATGCTCACTCTCTCGGTAGTGCATGCACCAAAAAACCGGATCGGTTGAACGAGCGTGCGAGAGAGCGAGAGAGTGAGTGCGACAATACTAAACCGGCTGATAGTAAAATCCTGTTGCTGTGCGCACGAAAAACCGGATCGGCCGAACGAGTAAGAGCGACAATTCTGGATCCAACTGGTAGTAAAGAGTATCCTCCTTTTCGCATGCTCTCCTGTTATCGCGTGGACGAAAAAATCGCATCGGCCGAGAGCGATGATTCCGATCCGACTGGTAGAAAAAATGTATCCTTCTCGTTGGATGCTCTCCTGTTACTTTTTGGGCGAAATTTTGGATCGGCCGAGAGAGACAATTCTGATCCGACTGGTAGAAAGATGCAACCTCCTTTTCGCGTGCTCTCCTGGTATCAAGCGGACGAAAATTTGGTTCGGTCGAGAGCGATAATTCTGAACCAGCTGGTAGAAAAATGTAGCCTCCTCGTTTGGATGCTCTCCTGTTACTTTGCGGACGAAAATTTGGAATCTTTTTTACGCGATCGTGATGCCGTTTCGATGCAAATGGGAGAAAACCGTCGGCGATCGGACCAGCGTTGTGATATGAAGTTTTTCTTAAAGTTAATGAACTTCTCGGGTTTGATGGGTTCAGTTTATAAAACTTTTATTGATATTTCAAAATTTGACTGAATTTTAATAAAATGTATATAAATTAATCGACTTTTTTATAAATTAACGGAGACTTTTCACTCTTCAATGGTCCAACAATAGCACCAAAAACCATCATCAAATCATAATTTTTTTTTGAAAACAGCTACTTTTTTATTCTTTTTCATATTTTTCCAATAAAATAACTTAAGTGTAATGAGAAGATCCGCAAAACCTTACCTGTTAGTGATCTTCATTAAATTTTGTTTTATTTCGCTTTATTCTGCACCGGAAGAGTTCTGTTTTTCGACAGCGCTTGCGACGCTATCCAACACCGGTGCTTTACTGCCGGCCGCTTTTGCTTTATGCTCTAGGGATCGTTGCAGCTTTAGGCGCTCCTGTTCGCTTTGGACAGGAGATTCAATTTCCAGCGTCACCGGTCCATCATTTTGAATGTGCACCTGCATCATGGCCCCAAACCGACCGTCCTGCACCCGCTGGGGAGAGTATTGCTCGCGAAGCCGATTCAGTAGCTCCCCGTACAGCTGCTGAGCTGCCGGTCCCTGCATGGCACGGCTGAAATCTGGCCGATTGCCCTTCAACCGATGGTACAGCGTAAACTGACTGATGCACAGTATTTCCAGCTGCCGATCTACGACCGATTCAGTCCACCGTTTACCGCTGGATGGCTCATCGAACAGTCGTAAATTAAGTAACTTCCGTGCGCTGCAAATCGACCGCCACGTTGTTCAATTGTGAAATGAAAGACAATGTGTCTGCTTTTTCTCTTTAGCATACCCACATCCACTCCACATCGTTTGCGTTATCATCGGAGGAAATGCCCACCAGTACGCACAGTCCGCGTCCTATCGAACTCACCAGCTCGTCGCCAACTGCAAATGGATCGCGTGGTTTCGTTATGATTCGGGTATTAATATTGCAAAACATGGTACCTACCCATCACTTTCGCACAGGTAACGCGCTGGATTATGGCTTTCATCGCTAATTGTTTGTTAAAATAGCGAAAAACGGTGTAAAGTTGCTCCTTCCTAAAACGCACGTTCCACGATGCCGGTTTGTTTACATTGCCGCACACAATGTGTCAAACTGTACCATTGCCCATCCGTCATTCGCAGCTGTCATTTTAATGCCCCGGTGAAAATACTAGATGAATGGAAAGAACGAACGGAACACAGCACCCAATGAGCAATTTTGAATAAAATCGTTACGCGGTCTAATATTTGTATTTCAAGACTGGGCATTTATTTTCGGCAAATTTAAGCTACTTTTTTTTCTTTTATACTTACTTTTGTGTCAAATTATCTGTTTATACATTTTTCTCAATGAAAAATTCAATTAATGCTTAAAAATCAAGTTAAAAAAATACACTCTACGGAGGAAGTCTAACGTTTCGGACGTGCAGGCATCATTAACAGCGACTCAGGTTCGTGTTTTATTAAATTAAAATGTATTATTACAAAAGAGAAAAAAAAATCATTCCGTTATGTTCTTGTTGTTGTTTAGGAGATACATGTTCGCTTATATGGTGTCTATTCACGTGTGTATGTGTTGGTTGGTTGGTTGGCTCGTTGATTTAGGCACAAACCAATTCAAACATATCGGGCGTTCGCGCTCGCTAAACGAGATGCGCAGCACTTGCTCTTCCAATCCAATCCAATGGTGGTTCGGGTCAGTACTAATGAAACTGCATAAATGCAATAAAACGTTTGAAAGTTAGCAAAAACAAAATGTGCACACACACTGTAGAATAGAAGGAGAAAAGATTTAATTTTACGAGGCAGATGAAAACAGACAGAAAGAGGCACAACAGTTATTACACAAAACAAACAGAAAGCAACACAAAATTGTATGCTCGTTTCCCTTGCGCTCCCCCATCCTCACTACCGCGCATTCCGTTCTTTCTTCAATAGAGCTGATAATTTTATAAAAATTATAATAGCAAGCAAGATCAAATTCGAATGAAATACATCATCACCTATTCTTGAACTTTCCTACCACCCTGTGCGGGTGTGGGGAGATGGGAAAACGATTCCAACGGAGCGGGAACATTCGCGGGAAGCGCAAAACTACCACACGGGTAGGGGTGTGAAGAATGTGAGAAAAGTTCCAGAGACAAGCTCATTCGGTTTTAAATCATTTAGATGCTCAAATATAAACTTCTCTTGAAAATGCACACACACACACATTCGTATGGGGAAAGGACGCTTTTTGTTTGAAGTTTGTTTCGAACGGTTTCGGTACAAGATTTAAGGCCAAATGGGGCAGGTTTCGAAGGTTTCGTGTTGAACGTTTTGATACACAATTGGGGAACCGAGAACAATTTTCCTACAGGCAACGATCGTTGCCGCTAGCTACTAGAATCGATGATGCAGCGCAGCAGTAGCAATATAGTAGTGTAATAGCATTACTTTTTACACAGCTAACAAATTTTGCTCCATTTTCGATCGTTTTAATTTCTCGTTTCCTATTGCAATATTTGTTGTAATATTGAATTTGATTTTGTTTTTTTTTTTTCGTACGTTCATGCACACTATGCTCCTACACCACTATATCCACCCATACAATGTGTTGCGCACGTTCGCACAGTAACTATATGTATAACTCACATTGCTTTTTGATAAATATATGGATTTTGTGTTTCTGTGTGTACTGTATGCGTGTATCTCTCTAAAGATCGCGCCATCCTGATACTTTCCTCTTGCCTTTCCCGTACCTCCGGTCTCGATTAATTGATGCACTTTAGGACCAATGCAATTTCATCTCTCACTCACACACGCTGGTTTTTCCTCGGTGATTATTATAGGTATTCATTAATACAAAGAATTTATTACTGCATGTATATAGTGCCATTATTAGTTTCTTCTCGCCCGTTCGTTTTTCAACTCTTTGCATCAAACTTTCTTCCAAGTTTTTTGTTTCATTTTTGTTTCGGCCCTCCCTATCTGGAAATCTCGTATGTTTCGGGGTTTGGTGTCCGTACGTACGCTATACGCTAGCAGCGGATCAGGGGGATCGGCTCATTTTACACAACTGTTTGCCAAACGTTCGTTCGATTCGATTATTGTTCGATATATTTATAATTCTGTTTTTTCCCTTCTTTGCCTCGAAAGACTTGTAACTGTACGGAGGCATCGCTAAATAATTGCAACATATAACATTTTCACACAGAAAATGTTTCACACCATAAAACCCCCACACCAATACGCTCTTACTTTATTTTCTTTGCTTAGGGACCGAACAAGAGTCACACATTATCCGAACGAAGCCGGATCCGGTATATGCTTTCTTCACGTATCACGATCGTATAATAGTACTCGGTTTTATGATCAACATCATCATATACGCGATCGTCTGTGATCATCATTCGCTATTGGATGCTGGCGTGTGCTTGGATGGACCTGTGTGAAAATCTATCTCTGTGGATCTGTGTGCTTTCCACGAGGACGAATCAGTGATGGAGAGTAGTTGTTTGATTTACTTTCTGACGGATGTGGGATGTAGTTTGCTTCTGCTGGTTGATGATGTTGGGCTCTCAGCAGATTATGGGGTTCGCGTTTTTATTGTTGTTGTTGTAAAAGACCGCCAGCAAAAGGATGCTGTTTACCACAGACCGGACGAGAATCCACCGGGCGGAATGCGATTCTTATTGATAACATGGCCACCTCCGTTCAGCGACGGCACCGTTGTGTTGATTTCTGCTGCACCGTTCGATTTGCTGTACCCTTCACCAGTTACCGGATTGCCGTCTAGCGTAAGAGGAAGAAAAATACGGGGACAAAGTTAGTAAAAGTTGAACATTTACTTAAAAAAGGGTTTATAAAAGACCGATTCTCCAATTTGGAGTTGGTCCTGACAAAAAAATAATATCAGGATTGGAGAGCTTATCGTAGGGGAATATATTTAACCATTCGTCTCGTCGGAGTTGGTGTTGGAATGTCACGTGGACGTTGGCTGAAACGGTTCAATCCTATATGGGTAAGGTAAAATGCACATACATCTCTGCATACAAAACTGTTTTGTGCTTAAAGCAAACTTTAACCATGGAATCCACCATTTTGTTACCAAATGTTACAGCCATTTCACAGATTAGTTTATGCATGTGGTCCAGTATATGTATGTTAGAAAATGGATATATAAATGGTTTAGTCACCATAAGAAAGAGTGCAACAGTGTTTAGGAAGGATGTGAGGAAAAGTGCGTTGAACACCCGCTGTTTGACACACACACACGCACAATCAGCAAAACACACAACTCCCCTCTTCGGTGGTATATTTATGTGCAATTTTGAAAGGAAGCTCTAGAGATCTAAGGAACAACGACGGTTCTTCCGTTTAGCTGGGATATTAACGTTGCGGTGAGGTTCTGGACATGGAGAGGTAGGTTGAGGAGGGAGGGGGATTCGGCACGATTTACCTCCTGCTCCACGTCTCGAGCTAAGCTTCCGTGGCTTGTCGGCGTAATCTTCGACTCCGTTGCCGGTAACTGGGTTCCGTTGCGCAAACCGTGGCGAGCGTGGTGACCTTGGCGATGCTAATTGAGCGGTGAAGGAAAAGCAGTTCAAGTTGAAGGTATGAAAAATGAAACAGGGTTAGTGAAAGCATAGAGTAACGCAAGCAAATAAAACAAAAGCACTAGTGTGTCACAACAAGTCACATCGTAACGTAAGAGAGAACGAAGGAGGATAAATGTAATGGTCCAATTGGGATCAAAGTTTTGAAAAGTTAAATGATTCGCATCATTCGCATGCCATTATACTGAGCGCTACAGCGATAAATAGGTAATGGAGGAATCGTCCTTGTTTTTCCCCCCTACTACAGATTCGGCGTCTCCTGCTACCTTTGCCATCGTTGCCGTTTAGTCCGACCGCATCGTCGTTATGTTCGGTCACACTGATAATGATGTCATCACTGATGCAGAGATTAATGTTAGATGCATAGGTCGGATTCAGCGTTTCGCCACTCGGATAGAACTGCAGATGGCGTCGGGGCGATAGGGGCGGTACCAGGCCGACCGTCGAATCGAACGGCGCCCATATGCCACCAGGACCCGCCATCGATTGCATGCTGTGCTGTTGATGCTGCTGCTGCTGCTGCTGCTGCATCTGTGACCGGGTGGACGAGTAGGCCGAATCCGGTGATGCATCTTCATCATTACCTTGCGTTGCGTTTCGTCATTGGAAGTAAACGTAGGTTGTTGTTGCAGGGCGTAGTAGTAGAAGCGTTGTTTTAGTAGCGAGGATGAGGTAGATTAAAGGGATGCGTACAGAACAGAGATAGCACACCGGAACGCATACACGAACGCGGCGAGGGTGATGAACGATCGATCATCGCGTAAGAGATGTGCCATAATTACGGGTACATTACACACAGATACACAAACATACACACACACAAGCGCATTCCAGATAGAGGATGTCGGGTTAAGCCATTATAGGGAAAAGAGAGATCAGAAAAGAAACATTCGATTCCATCAGAAGACTTGGAGCATATACGAGCCAACAACAGTACTACTACTTTACGTGCAGCAGATGATAAGCTTTGCGGAACCGAAATTGGTGAGATCTTCCCGCATTCCCAGGTGCAGCAGAATGCGCTAAGCCGCTTTCACAACTTCCACTACTCGGTGATGATTGGGGTGTGGGTCTCACGCTGATGAGCTGTGCTTGATCTTACAAGCCTAATGTCGTCACGCTTTACAGACACAGAGGTCCGTGATGGCGTAATGGCGCGAAATTAATGTACAATGAGTTGCGAATTGTAACAGGAAGACGACACTGTACCTAATGCACCGTTTTTTTCAAGCGTTGACACAACAAAGTCAACGTTGTGCGGAAGAACATATTTCTTTGCTACAACCTATCATGTACCCCCTTCTAGAAGGTATAATCTAGATCCAAGAACTAATTGCCGCCTCCAGTATAAAGCCATCAACCGGTGAGGATTCTCGTCTCTGCGCGAGATCGTTTGTGTGCTGGAACTAGATCTCCCATAGAGAAGAGAGAGAACAAAAAATCCGCTGAAGAGTTTCCAGGTCTAGGAAGTCACGAATTGGATGAAGGTGAACCTTGATTATGGGGGTGTCTTAAGATTGGTTCCCATTTTTTTTCCTTTGGCCTAGCTTGCTGCCGCCTCTATCTACAAAGGGTGCACCTGAGCGGAAAATGAAGCTAATTTTGTTTACGTTTTACTCGTCACATCGTACGACGTGCTTCGAACGCGTATTTTGCTGGGGCAATTTACTGGAACCACACCGCCGTTCCCTGGTTTTCCAACTTCGGCTATGTGGAGGCAAAGGCAAAACTCATGCAAGGTGGATGATGAAAAGCAAATATTTACAATAATCACTAAAAGTATATGGAAGTATGGAAGCGTACAAAAAATTTCCTTTAATTTTAACGCCTTAAATAAAATGGCAACTCTAATCCATCCTTAAAGCAGATATGGATATAGAAAATGAAAATTAAACAGGCAAGAAACTCTAACTTTTTGACATGTTTATGAATGTAATTTTGTCTCAACTAATGATAATGATGTGACCTGTGCCGTTCGGGGGGTGGTTGTGACATTGGGTTTTCCCAACGGTTCAAGCATCTAAATGAGGAAGCAAATTGTTGAAGGTAGAGTAGGGCGGGTAAAGGTGGTAACATAATTACCACTCCCCCATAAACTTACTTAATCTCCTCAGGAAAACTGCGTCAAAAGAAGCAAATTGAGGGAGAGAGAGAGAGAAAAAACAATCACACACACACGTTAGCGGCGGTAAATCACAAAAGCGATGCATCATCATCCAAACAATAATCGTAGTCAGTGTGCCCTCCCGTAGGTGACTCCCAAAAACCGGAAAACAAAAGGCTTGCGTCGGTGTTGTGCACAGGTAAATAACGAAACGGCGCCATTTGATACGGAATGTCGTCAAGGTTTTCAGCGATAGCGCTCCGGTACACACTGCAGGAACACCCATCGACGGAGCGACTAATCGAAGGTGATGGCGAACCGGCCGTACACAGAAGCCACAGATCTGTCAGCGATCCGGAACCGTTGCACATGATCGAACAGTTTTGCATGGACACAATTGTCGTCACCACGAGACGGATCCGATACGCACACACCTCCTCACCTGAGGGTCTCCACAAACCGGACGTGGTGATCCCACAGTAATTTTATTGGGTCATGTTGGAAGGAAGTTCCTGCAAGAGTGGCGCGTCAATCGATCACCGATCCGCCACAGTAACCTTCCAATCGAGCGTGAAGTTCATGTTCAAAAGTGGTATGTTGGTTTTTGCGTACCTCCTTGCCTTTTCCCGAGATGGGTGCAAAATAATCTGGTCCCGCAACCCTCACAGAAAGCGTCACACATACACACGACAAACAAACAAACACAAAAACAAGTGCACAACTCAACTCAATACGTACAAAACTAGAGGTCCTTAACAACTTGAGGAGATATAGGGTGTGTCACGAGTGCGGACGAGAGTCTGATCCCCGCATACTTACTGTGGCTGGATCCATTGTCCGAGGAAGCCGACGAGATGTGTCCATTGCCATTGCTGTGTCCGTTGGTGTGATGTCCGTTCGC
Organism: Anopheles stephensi; assembly: GCF_013141755.1. Taxonomy (NCBI): domain Eukaryota; kingdom Metazoa; phylum Arthropoda; class Insecta; order Diptera; family Culicidae; genus Anopheles; species Anopheles stephensi. The sequence continues at coordinate 60,484,918 of NC_050202.1, read as the reverse complement.
TGTGCCGTTACCGTTCTGGTGAGCGACTCCGTTCGATTTGCCGTTCTGGTGCGGCTTGCCACCATCGGTATGGTCGCCACCGATCGGCAGATTGCTCTTCATGTGGTTCTTGGCCGGTGTGAACGGACGGTTCAGTTCGCCGAACAGGCGGTTGTGCGAATCCTGTCCCTGGGCGGCGCGACGTGGAGTTTCCGATCCTGGTGGACGAAGCAACATGTCTATGATTAGTTCTTCTTCTCTTATCAAGCTGATGCCATCATTCTACTGCGGTTTACAGCAACAGATTTAAGGGACCACAGACAGATAGAAAGAGAGGGATGAGAAGGTTCTTCATGCGTCAAACATTCATGAAGTTGTTGGGCGAACGTGGGGGTGGTACTGGCGGGACACAATGGCGTGTGGTTGAGGCACTCAACCATAAGCTGTGGAAGCATTCGTTTCTGGCTAGTTGAACGCCTCAACACACGACGGTCCCTCAATTGCTATAGAACTACAATAAAACACAACTATCATTCTATATGGATATGGATGGTTTGCGCCGACTGCTAAACAACTTTATGGCGGGAGCTTATTCTACTTAACAAGAACAAGGACATTTCGAAGGGGTACCCGATTATGCTGCTGCTGCCACACAACACTACCTTCGACAGAATTACGATCAAATTACAACAGCGAGCAAATGATGGGATGGCGCGCGTGTGTCTCACACTGTGTCGCGAGACGTAAGGTATCTCTCCCACACGTACCGCGCATTGGGGGACAGATAATAAGATAATGCTCTAGAGGTAATGTGATTACAAGCGCCAACTAAACTGACACCTTGCGAGCGAATGGCGCCGAAGAAAATTGGTCTGCCGTTGTTATGCGCCTTGCTTCAAACGTAAAGGTGACAATACGCCATCCATTTTCCCTTGCATTGTCCTCCAGGAAAAACGGACCGATTGTCACCTTTAAGTAAGGCATTGAGCCACCTCTTCTTGAAGACGAGGCGAACGTAAGAAAATGATCGTGCAAAACAACGAAACCAATACGGAAGAGATGCGAACGAATAAGGTGATCTCGACGTGTAATTTGGATGGTTAGGAAAGCAAGAAAAACACAATGCGACACTTGATTACGGAGATTTGGGCTGTGGAGGTTGGTCTCTAGCAAACAACACAATTGCTACGAATGGTGATCATGAGAAAACAGGGCAGGCCAACAACTTGTAAGGTGTGGTGAAGTTGTGCTGAGGTAATCGATGGGTATGAAAATGGGTTCAATAGCTATCGGATCGCGGGAGCGTAATTGAGGGCGTAATGATGAGCGATAATTTGACGATTACACTTTATGGAAAAGCTTCACGAACAATGGTGCGTGTTTCTAGCTGGAGGAAAAATCTAGCAAAACGGGACATCGATTAAGAAGTAAGAAAACAGCGCAATACATGATCAAGATACAGGAGTAGGTAATTTAGAACTGTAAACCGGTATTACAAACAAGCTAGCAATATTGTTTAACAAATTTACTGGTTTTGGAATTTAGCAGGGACAAACGTAGCAAAAAACAAACCGAAACATGGAAGGAAACGAGCGTACACAAACAGATTAACGGAACGAAGAAAGGTAAGAAAGATTGTAAAAGAGCATTTAAATGGCGAGTCCAAGTACCAAGAAAGTAGTATCGATGAGCTCCTTGCCGAAAGACTGCATCCAGAAGAAAAAACGTTAGAAAATGGAAGAACATAAGCAAAGTTGATAGTGAAATGGTTAAGAAGATATGATTTTTCTACGAGCTTCTATGCAAATATAACTTTCTTGCGATGCAGGACACCAGAAGAGACCGTGTCCGGAGGTAAAAAACAAATAAAACTTTATGGTTTTCCACTGCAGTTTTCCTGCCACATGTGTTTTAAGTGCTTCTGCACCGAATAAACACAGCTGGTAAGACGAGGGACCACAACAGGAAAACCCAGGATCATTCCTGTTTGTACCCAGGGCTTCACACTAACACAACCGTATTGCAAACAAACAAACATACACACGCACAGAGGAACGCATCCGGTGGTAGGTGCATTCCAGTGTTTATGCGGCTAGGGGACACTCTCTGTCGACTTGTGTGGTGGTACCTCCTCTCCCGGATTGATCCTCATGTTCATTTCTGTCCCTCTCAATATGGTGCAAGTCTCTTGCATTGTTCGAGCACACACACACATACACACAGAAACACTTAGAAATCGTTGGGACAAACAACATAACAAGCCGGGGAGTCATTTGATCCGTACTCATAATATGAGCATCGGTGAGGTTCGATCACCGGCATCAGTGCTTCAGCCGGATATGATGCTCCGGTTTTATGCTAACCGGGGGGAACCCTTAGGAACGTATGCTTACCATTCTTGTGGGCGTCCGCTGGGGCCGCAAAAATGTTCGACTGCATACGGTTCTTGCTCATGGTGCGCGGCGTGTTGGGTCCAAGTTGATCCGCACCGAAAAGATCGCTGCTGCCACCGCCTGGTGGTTTCAGAACTCTGCAAAAACACACAAAAAGAAACATAAATTAGTTACCTGAATTATTTTAACTACACTATAGAATTGCTTGAAATGTCCGGAGAACACGCACAGATTGTTAACGTAGAACCACAAATCGATAAAGTTGTCTGAGGGTCGTTGGCGCGTTCGTTGCAACCGGGCAAACTATAAATTATAGCAAATATTTCACTTCAACTCCTTCTAAAACAAACTGTATCACAGTATATCAAGCCAACAAAAACGGACACTGTAATTCCTTTGACTGTCTCTTCAGTAAATTCTCTATCCGGGGTAGTGATTGCTGTAAACTGTTTCGTAAAACGCTGCTCAGTTGACTGACCAGGCTGACTAGATTCTCCGTTATGGCTTCGAACCGACGGAAAGGATATGTGCATAGCCTGCTATGCTCGTACGGACCTCCACTAACTGACGAAGAGTGTTTGAATGTGTGCGTGGCAGGGTTCTCGATTTACAAGTGCCGTTTCATTCTTTCTACCGGGCTAATGGCGAATGAGAGACGGTCGCTTTACGGGACCCAGTCTAACACTCACACACCCGTACACGAACGCTATGCTGTATGTTTATGTTGATTCGATCGCATAAAGAACGGGGTCCCTCCTCACTACCAGGTGCCTGCCAGGTACAGACCGAAAAGGTATACGGCCAACAAAGCAGGGGTTGCTAATTGGCGACCGGCAGCAGCGGCAGCAGCAAAAAAGGAAGCGTCTCGGAAACGGGAATGGTGATGATGCGGGTTTTTTGGACGCGCTCGCGTCGGATTTTATGCGCAAGCATCACGAGACGGTCCGACGAGACGAAGAGGTACAGGCGACGAGTCACCGGGTTCGAAAAAGGTAGAAGGAGGCGTTCACGATTGCCATGCTAACCCGGGTAACAGGACATCTCGCATAAACCAACACACACACACATACAGGGCACGGGTAATGAAAAGATGATTTTTGGGTCAAGTATTTACTTTGCGTTCTTGAGCACCCGGTTCCTTCGCTCTCATAGGTTGAGTCATCATCACCTTTAACAAGAACCTGTACACACGTGTTGCCGACAAAATAAAAGTGTGTCCGAAAGGGGTTTTGTGGAGCATGATGATTATGTTAACGGGGAGCCCGTGGAAAAGGAAGGAAGTCAAGGCTTCCTGAAATCAGATGTTGGCCGGGGTCAAACTTTCGTCGGTTCGTTGAACAATTATGCCACTTTACCCACAACAGCGCACTGGTTCTGGTCCTTTTGCTGGAAGAATTTTGGATTTGGTTCTTCTCCCTGCCAATTGGTCAACCTAGAATCTACACACGTACGGGCCACCTTCACTTGTAATAAAATTAGAATCCTGAGTCACGCACATTTCTGCCGAATATTTTTGTGGGCCATTATTTGTCACGATACTGGTCGCTTGCCACTTTACAGACGACGTGCGCACCCGAAAAGTCGGCTTTGGTGTCTGGGTTAATGAGTGCTAAGGACTGCGACGACCTTGAACAGTCATTTGGGTCGGTCGGTTGTTGATAAGCGCACGGGAACAAACCAAACGTGCCTCAGGCACGTTTTGTTGGTGGGTGGACGGGTTTTCCGAAGACTGCTGGAGATTTAAAGGTACCCATTGCGTTCAGCACCCAAAGAGGCGCTTGTGCTCGCCTCTGCACATAACCTCAATCGTGTGGACATTTAATCGACGTGAGAAATGAGGTTTCCGGCGATTTTTCTCTTCGATCACAAGACGACGACACCTGCCGCCGCACGGTTAGTGGCCACCCAAACATTTCTCCAATCAGAGACCCCGTTACGCGTGACCTACGGGCGGTACCCACAGCCCTGATGACGATTCGGTCTCGAAGGGGCAGGTAAAAGTGAGAGATATCCCCCCCCCCCCAATTCCAGACAAGCTTAGAGCGCACACGCTGGAGAACGTTTTGATCGTCTTAAAACATCAATTTTTTATCGCTAGAAAAGTGGACGCCAAACCAAATCGATCGACTGTTGATCGCAAAATCCGTTCAACCTTCTTCTCCCTTCCCGGCGTATCTCAAAGTACGCGGGAACTAGGGACGACGCCGCCCCTAGCGAGTGGAGAAAATTGAAAATTTGCTGCCTCACCCCAAAAAACGGCTTTGTGGGATCCCAATTTTCGGGGGCTCTGATTGCTTCGAATGTTTAACGATCGATGGGAACGTTCTCACGGCGCTTGATCGGCTCTCGGTGGATTGGGAAAGTGACTGGCCGCTTCCTTTTCACGCTGGTTCGTCACATAGCAAAACGGCAATGAAAAATCTGTCACAAATAGGATCGAACACGGGTGTGTGAAATTTGTTCGCTCCAGCAAATGTGGTCTCTCCACCACCGGAACACCGGAAGCTAGAGAGGGCTACTAGCCTGTCATATTAAATTGACTCGATGGGAACTGAGGAGCGTTTTTGGTAGCTTTCCAATTTCGTTACGACACTCAAATTCCAGATAGTTTTCAAGCGATGCTCACTTGAGCTAGATCTTTTTGTATCATAAATCATAACCGCAGTACAATTTATATCGAACAACATTATTTCCCTGCAACTTCTAATGAAAGCGCCTAATGGTATGCTATCCGCTGCACAAGCTGAGTAAAGGATGTGTCAGGGATTCTCAAGTGGCCATTTGTCTCTTGTCGCTGCGATAAGATCATTTCCCCTACGTTGACAAATTCCAATTAAAAATATTATCCCTCTGTGTGGTGCATGTGAATGGGATTGATTTATCGAAAACTATGTCTCGCTTCACAAACCCTAACTTCAACACGTCTCAAGTGCCCATTCCATATCGCCGGTCCCGATTATACTAACGAGATTTAAATTCCTCAAAACGCCATAAACCACCACTGCCCTCTTTCACGATCCACCCCAATACCAGCCTAAACCATAAAAACATAACGATTTAGGCATAACGACCAACTTGAAATCAATCGGCCGGCAAGAGTGCGCTGTGCATATGTGAAACCCACCAGCAACGATTGAGACGTCCAAAAGACAACAACAACAAATTGGAAAGCGTCTAAAGTCGCTGGGGCGCTAAATAAGAATGATAATCCCAACGACCCCATGTTGCAAACCGACGCCAACCAGCGCACCACACTTGAGACTCTCCCCCACCCCCCCATTTCAGATCGTTAGACCCTTTGTGGCTCCTTCCGGGAAACTTGGAACTCTGGGCTGGTGAGGAATTTATGCTCTCGCCTACAACGATCGGTGACTGGTCGCTTTCTCAAGTGGAAATACTACAGTTTCCCGCTGGGAACAACATCCGAAGGGATGATGCTTCGAACGATGTCGTCAACTGGTCTGCCACTAATTCTACGTTCCCGTGCGAACGCATCCGCGCCCGCCGGTAGGTTTCAATCTGATAAAGTGAAGAAAGACACTGCATCCAAACGCTCCAACGACCTCCTGTGTATGCAAGCGCAGTGCAGCAAGGTGTCACAGTTAAAAAGGGCACCCGCGGAGAGAAAACATTCATGAAATTTACATAAATTACGATGCACCCAGATGACCGCTGCTGCTGCTGCTGCTGTTCCCGATGCATCGATCAAACACAAGCGGCAGCATCCCTGGGGGTGATGAGAGGTGATCGATGCTGTGGGGGATTACACTTTCCTTTGGATCGCTCCTCTCTCACACTCGTTAGCACCTTCGGGTTCCAAATCCGTTCAATCCGGCGTACCAATTTAGAATCTACCACACAACCAGTTGGCACCTTTTACCAGCGCTCATCAAAAACACATGTATTTGGTGGTTTGGTGCGCATTGCGTTCGATGCATCATAAATGGCCATCGCAAATGGGCACCAAATTTGTAGCAAACGCCTGTTAAGATTCCAGTGCGCTGAAGCCCGACGCTGAATGGGACGACGGTGGAATTGCGGAAGGAGGAAATTTTCGAAAGGCAAGTGAATACATTTGTTTGCTGCTGCTCTTTCCATTGCATTGACGTTTGTTCTACGGCGAATGCCAGAAATGGACGTTATGCTACAGCTCCTAACACAATTCAATTAGTGGATGCAGCGAGCCAAAAACTATGCATAAATTATATATAAGCGGTAGAAATGCAAGGCAGAGATCTGCGATCTGGTTGAAAGATTTTATCGATTGCTTCTTCAATGTTCCAAACAAAATTTTGTTCTTAAATGAGATGGATTTGTTTTAAAATAATTTCTTGTTATTTAACTATAAGTTCAGCAAAAAAAGGCTTGCAAAATATATTCTTTTGCATGTTGGCTTCCACCCAATACAGGGCTTCGATCCATGCAATAAAATTGTTCAATCACTTAAGGGAATGTATCATATGATTAGTGCAATATTGGAAACTCGATGTGGAACTTTTCAATCATATAATGGAAACATGCATACAGTTAGCGTAGATTTGCAACATGACTATGGAACTTTGTAATAAGCTGTGGATTTTCTGCCGACTGTTTGGTTCAATCCTGTTCAACTGTTAAATTTCAAACTATCATTAGATCAACTGTCATTGGACAGTCATGTTATAGATTTCTCCTTATTATTTGCAACATTCCATTATATTATTGCAAACATCCACAACAAGCTTGCAGTGCAATTCATTAACACCATTTCCTCTAAAAAAATATAAATTCCATCATCTGGATTGAAACCCTATAATTGCACATTGTAAGAAATAAATTATTAATTTCATGCTCAGTTGGCTCTACAAGGATGATCCTAAGCTAAACATCTTCAAACCTACTTTGCACAGTAAGTCAAAACAAATCGCATAAGTAGCTGCAAACAGCTCTTTCGCTAGGAATAACCACTACTAGCACCTCGATAAACATAAGACAATTAATTTGATCATAAACGCGATCGTTGATGAATATACATTTCACACACACGCAGACGCGCCGAGGGAAATGAATGGAATCATGTGGCTTTTCACGATCATTGCCCCGACCCCACGAAACACCCATCGCGAGGGGAGCGCGAACCGGTAGCGATGCACAATGCTGTTCTTCGTTTCGTTTTTCATTTGATAGGAATCCATTGCTTCACAATGAAGCAATACCCTTTACTGTTCCTGGCAGAGCAGACCCCATCTCAGACATACAAAACGCGCACGCGAGAGCATGAGAGTGTGTGGGAAGAAAATAAATTAAATTTTGCTCCACCAGATTCTTCCCTCCATGCCGTGGTTCATAAGCTTTTTAATGGGTGACTGAAGGTTTAGATATGATCCATTTAAAAAAAGCACGGAAAGAATATTTCATTTTACCATTCTGCGAAGGCGGTTTTCTTCTTCAGATCGGAATTTACTAACGCCCCAAACGGCTCTGGCACTGGAAGGAGGAAGTCGATTTTACATCAATTGTACGCTCACGGTACAACGGAGTGCGCGTCAAATGTCTGAGTGTGTTTGAAGGGTTTGAGCATGCTGATGTGCCCCAGCCACGGGGAATGCAACAAACAATTGCCATCAAAGTATATGGATAGAGAAAAATAGTACACACTCAAAAAAAAAGGGCCGCAGTGCTGTGCATTTTCCTTTAGAAGAGCATCTACCCCCAACATACAGTCGGCAGACAAAAGAACAGCACCCTAATGCTTTACACAATCGACCTGTGCCTCGTCTTGAACTCTCCCGCAGCAGTAGTAGCACGGTAGGTCGGCAAAATCGTACCAGCTGAGAATGCTGAACCCGTTAGCCATTCGAGCGGGTTAGCCGAGCAGAATGTAAAGAGAAAAAAAAAGAAGTCTATAGCCGTGTGCCGGTAAGTTCTTGAAGAAGATAAGATAATGGAAAAACGTACCGTCTTCTGCATGGAATTGGAGGTGATGCAAGAAAATGTTAATAAAACATACACCATTACGATATTCCGTTTGCATCATCATCATCATCGTCTTCGTCGTAGACACCGGCCGGGCGATCGGTCGCCCGCTGTCATCGTTTTTCATCATCGATCGCGGTTATGGTGGGGTTTTTATTGTATTGTTCAGTCAAAACCATTTCCCAACGAGTTCGCTTCAACTGATCGCGATGGATCTGAATGTGATCTGCCAAGGGAAGATGTCAGCCACAACACGCCACCCCCAACACGGCTGCATAGAACACCTAGTCCAGCAAGCACATCAACTGAAGTCGCGAGGGTGTTGCGTATGATCGGGTCGAAATGATCGACATACTTCGTGGGTTTTTTTTTGCTTTTGATTGATTCACAAAAAGAATTCTGCGTTCCAAAAAACGCTTTGTGAATTAAATTCAATTAAAAAATATTACTCTGCTATGCTTTGGTAAACCAACTCGAGCTGTAGCCTGTTGGGATCAACTGATGTCTAAACCACATACGTAAGAAACAATGCAATTACGTTGCAATGGAATGTATGGAAGAATCCACGATGAGTCGCTGCTAACGGTTAATTTGCACGAAAATTATCACCCACCACCCACCCTTGTGTCTGAGAGGCCTTCTTCTTCATCTCAACTGAAGCTGTGCTTCATATTTACAACATTTTCCTTCACATACACACACACACCACCACCACAGAAATATCTGTTTGCGTGTTTGTCTGCATAAAAAACGGTGCATCCGACTGCACCGAAGTGTGGGCGAGAAAAAGTGATTATGATTATTGCCAATTAAAACAACACCGCAATGCAATCTTTTCCCGCGTGGTGAGGGAAATTCCGCATCGGAAAACTCAAATATGAGAACGGCGAAAAACGCCGCCAGAGCACAGGCTAGCGGGACTGGAAGGAAATATTTTAATAGCGTTTGTTTTCCCGGCTTCCGTGCGTGTGTCAGTGGAGAAGAAAGAAAACGGTGCTTTCCCAGTTTTTCCGTTGTTTGTGTGCGGGGAGGTAAGCTTTGCGAATAAAATCTAACCAACTGCGGCCCCACTGCGTCCGAAACAAATTGAACGGTAATTTATGCTTTTGTTACGCAAAATCAATGCAGTTCATTATCGCACTCTGCCAAGACGGAAGGAACCAAAGATGCTGACGTATCATCTTCGCTGGGGTGAGTGAAGCATTTTTTTCCCATGAAAAGCGCGCGATCGCTGGCACACGATTACTTTCACACGATCCAACGCTTTTTTTTCTCCGGCGAGGTGGTTGCAATACAAACGGGAGGCTCAATTTTCTGTCGGGCAAGGAAGTAAGGCGAGCGCAGCTTAGGCAAAACAAATCAACCTTTTGGGGCCACGAGCAATGGAAGGTGCAGGTGAAATGGAGACCTTTCGCGCTTGGGAACCATCTTGAAGGGCCGCGACTGTTGCTAATGGGTTCGGTTCGGTTAAATGGCAACATCTTTTCGTTGGCAAATACACGCCAATTTCTCATCGCTCGAAATTGCCGGCTGATGGTTTCGATAGGTCGGCTCGGGGAGTAAATGCAAATCGATGCACACCGCCGTGCCGTGCATTCGGGTGCAATTCCAACAGGAATCCAATCCGCCGGCACGCAACGCAGGGGGGAGAGACCGTCCACAAGAAAGACTACAATTTGGATCATTAGTAATAATGGGTTTGAAATTGTATCTCCCTATGTCATAAATTGTCCATGCAACAACTATGGTCTCCCCCCACCCCTAGTCGTGTAGTGCTCGGCAGGACCCCCGTCCTATTTTACCCATGTGGGACCGATTGCATGCCATCATGACACGGATTGGTCGGTGCTCGATTTATCTTCCCTGTTCGCTGCACCCGCTTTCCCCGAGGACGAATCACGACACAACTGGGAAAATGTCTTACGCACCGGAGAAAACACGACATCTTGATTTGTGTGCTCCTTCTTCGCGGCCCGTGGAATTGCCTCTTCACAGGAGATACGATACGCGAGACACATTAGTTGGTTGACAGTTCATTTTTTTTTCGGTGCGTTCGATTCTTTCACGGTAAAGATTCAATTTCTATTCCTACCGGGGAGTTTCATCCGCTGCGTGCATTGCGCACCTGAGCGGGCGAGCGATCTATTTCGATCGTTCGATTCTCGACAGCATACACACGATCAACGGGAGTGAAATTTATCGCCTTCACTGTCGAGATAAATGGAAATTAGGCTCCATTTGCTGACACGAATGTGCAAGGTGTAACGGCGGCAAGGAAGGAAAATGCAATTTGAATAATTTTTAAACGATCTGATTGCTTTCACATACAGCTGAGAGAGAGAGAGAGAGAGAGAGAGAGAGTTAAAAACAATCGAACGCCCCACAACCTTTGCTGCTGTCAATGTCACCGGAAGTTTCGCTTTTTTTTAATACCCAGTTTACGCTCTTTTTGGCAGACGGTATTCTATTCAAACAAAAATTTTGAATGAAAAAAAGAATCATCCATCCAAAACGAGCGTGATTTTGATCATACACCGGTTGACCGGGAAATCGATACCATTTTTGGTTTTTCTTGTTCGCTCAGCCCTATCGTAAGGCACACTTCCGTGCGTGCACGATTAGGTTGAGGAAATAATTTACCCGGGGCAAACACGAATGGGGACAATATTACAATCTCCACCACGAACCGGTACTATATTGTTGGAAGTGAAATAATTCTGTCCCGAAAACCGAAAAAAAAATCAAAGCATAATTTTCAAGCAGCGCAATGCTCGTAGTAAGCGCAAATCGTAGGGCGGGCCTGTAGCGTTATGAACCCTCATTTGGGACGGTGTTTTATTCCAGCGAAGGACGGAAGTGATTCCCCCATGTTCCTATGTTGGCCACCCAGTTTATATTGGAGTATCGATAAAATAATTTTGAATAACTTCCTCCCTCGAATATTATTTATTGCGCTTGGCGCTCGGCGACAACTTTGAGCGGCCTGGTTTGAGCATTAAAATCTCGAGCAAGTCATTTGGAAGCCTATATACTTAAACTGCTGTTGTCTAAGCCGTTTATTCGCATCAAGATGAACTCTTCAAAATGGTCCTCTTTCTCTTCGCCACACACAACCTAAAGCATTATAAACTGATAAACATTTAAAAAAAATCAAAACGACCCTAAATTGCAGCGAACAAATTAGACAAACATTAGCGAACATAGCGAACGGATACAAATAGATTACAACCAACACGACCCAATTAGATGCCGACCGGGAGTCCCGGACAAGCGCGTCCAAACTGCTAGCGTGTATAATTATCTTCGTGAACGGCAACACAAAAAGATACATCAAATACCGTAAAACAATATTTGTTTCATAATCATTGCTAACCACGAGAACTATCAGACCCCTGTGCTAGCCCCATTATGGGAGGCACTGTTGGGGGATCCTATGTATAGATGGATTAAAAACCCGAAACCCAATGTTCCTTTGACTAACTTTTTGGGTTCCACACTCACACACACAGATCTTCTGCTGCAATTTCCTCAACCTGTGTTGATCACAGTTTGGCCACATGCACCGTAAAAATGGGGCGGAGAGAATGCGTTACACCCGTAACAGAAGGAAAAGATGAGTCACTAATTTGTTTTCCAATTTGGGGCCCCAGAGATTCTTGGGCAATTTAATCGCTTTTTTTTGCTCTTTTTTCTTACCGAGACAGTTTGTTACCGGCGCAGCATGTTCTAAATAGGAAATGTATGATGGCGGCGGCATCAGTGGTCGTAAAATTACTGGTTTTATCTAAATTCCCGTAATCTGCAGCCCGGCGGTGGAACCAACCTTACCAACGTTCGACCATCCCGCACCCAACTGCTAGGTTCGGTAGGTAAGGAAACGCCTCTTCCGCTTATCTAACCACGGGCGGGCGCTTCTTTAACTTCCTTCAAAACACACCTGGAGACCTAGCGGAGTCTCCAGTGCGGAGTGTGTTCAAACACGAAACACGATCATACCGCGACCGAAGGACGGTTGGCAGCGAGAAGTTCAGAGGGCGAAAAAAAAAGGTCACGAAATGTTTTGCTCGGCTCACTAAACTGTGACCAACATTAAGGCCGCCAACAAATTTTCCCACCTGCGGAGAAGGTTGTTTTGGCAATGTTGTTCGGTGATGGAAGAAAGTAGAGCTCTTGCCATATGCTCATCCATCATCGACGGCAGAGCCATCAATCTGGTGATGATCCGTTGTTGCTTGAACGTTGATTCATGTCTACCAGTTGTTGATCGTTTGCCCACCACCGCGTACATATTTTGAGTGGTTTGCACTAGAAAACAAAGCCTTGTGTGCTCTGCCCTACCACATCGAGTCCCTAGGTTACTAGAAACGGTTGCAAAACACAAAGACACACAACTACCCAACAGGAAATGAGGCGTACCCGCAAAAAAGATGAAACTTTTATTTGTTTGCGATTGTCGCTATGGCAAATTGGCGGCCATAGACACCACCGTACGTACGATGGAGGTTAAAACTTGACGTACAAAAATCCCTGCGAAAGGTAAACTTTTCCTGCAGGTCTCCGCCCTCCGGGGAAACGATGGAAACTAGTTCACTGGAATTTCGTTAAATAACGTCGTGCGGAAAGCCCGAAGCGAAGGCATTTGTTGTGGGGACTAGTGGGGCATAGTTTTCAGAACCTTCACTCTGCCCCAGGGCAGATCGATCGACATACACACTTCGAACGGGGTACCCCCAAAATACTACGGTGCTTGTTTTAAAAAAAAGACCAAAACAAGGACACACGCATACGCTCCTTGCCGCATTTCGATGTAACTGTTAACCATCGGCGCCCTATTTGCGTTTCTAGTCTTGCATGGATTTCGTTTTGAGCAAAAACAAAAAAAAAACGTCCTAAATAAAAGGATTTATGTTGATCCACACTCTGCCCACGCGAAATCCCTCACCGGCGCTATTGAACCCAATGCCGGGTTTAGCTAGATGATTTACTTATTCACCCGCGTATGCTAATGGTGGTTCCAGTCGCGAAACCGACGGCAAAAGCTCACAGTGGAGTTACATCGATATTTGATCCATGTGCTTGATATTTTGTTTTTGTTTGTAGCTTTCCGAGGGAAAAATAGGTCCACCAGCTCTGGATGATTTTTCCTTGGCACTGGAAAATCCTGACAGTAGACGAAGACCCTCCCGTGCAGAACTACTATTCAATGCTCTACAGCTCGGTCAACGTACCTAAAACGAGAGATAGAAAGAGAAAAAAGGAAACGATTAGAATATTGGCATTAATGTGTGAAAGGTAAAAGTTTCTTTGCTTCGATAATGTGACATGATTCACTTTTAATGTCATGAGGTTCCGAATTTGTGGTAACAACAGCAACCGAAACAGCCATAACTGCTCTAACCCGTTACCCGCTTAAGCATAAGCTAAAACTTATTGTGCACGCCATGGTTGCTAAATGCTGAACTCTATCCGTCACGTTACGGCTGTCAGATTTTAATGTGCAAAACTCCGGTACCGACATCTGGTTGCGGTTCCACCAGTCTAATGATGTTCGCCATTTCTATCTCTATGGCAAGGCACAACGGTATAGCCACAGAGAGCCGTCAAACGGTTGTCCTGCTTCGCAACATGTGTTCGGCTTTCTTCCATCGACACTATAGCTTTAGTCACCATCAATTTGTCGCGAAATGGGCCCCTAATCTATGGGGCTAATGTTATTAACCGCAAGCATACCGCTGTGTCGCCAAATGGATCACGGTTGGAAATCGTTACTTCCTACTGTAGATAACTCACGCTCGCATCCGCGGGGAAGAAGAAAACCTCCGTAGTAGGGTTGGGATATTAATTTTCCCTTCTGGATCGTTCCTCCCGATAGCGTAACGTGTGCCAATGAGGAAGAAGATATTACCGACTGACTTTCACTGAATCGTTCGGTAAAGAAACGGCGATCATGCCACCTTCAGAGCACCTTCGAAAGCAACTTTAACGACTTTGACAAACCGTGACCGATCGATGGTAGAAGGTGATTTACGGGGCGTCTGAATCGTTTTATTCTATTGATGCAAGTTCCAAGAAAAATCACTTTCAAAATAATAATCACGGTACCGCTACTTTCAAATGGAATGTTTGCATTGGGGTGTTATTCGCCAAATTTTACGACCTTGTTTGTCCCGGAACAAAGAATCAATCCGAACCGTCCATCGTCCGCAGTGATCGTTCCGACAAAGTGAACAGTAAAAATTACTCTAACAACCATTTGTTCACACTCAATCCACCGCTGATGGGACATTTTATACTTGAAGCCTCTTTCCGCCTAAGATAATCCGCCTTCAGCTTTCCTCCAATGATCGGCACCACGATGGATGCACAAAGTCGCCTTGAGAATCACCACGCAAATCAAAACGATCAATCGCGCGATCGTTGGTCCTCTCCTGAAGGGATAACAGTACCCGGGAGGAGACTAGCGAAGGCTGAAATAGGTTTTTCCGCTTCTTCCAATAAGGTTGCAATTGCAGTGCGGCTGATCAAACCTCACTGATACGCCACGCTGGATGGGCGTCAAGTTGCAAAATGGTTTAGATTTAATTTAATGTGACTTGGTCGATGCGGTCGGATCGGGCCGATATTCTTCGTTCAGCTAGATGTGGTTATGGATTGGCGCGCGGTCAGAAAATCCCAGCCACGGCAGGAGTATAATGTACACCCGGCTGTGCGGATCGGCGAGCTCGCGCTCGGGAAGGTTGTTAAAATTTTACAACCCATTTCCTGCGGGCGGGCGCATTTTGTTACCGCGTGGTGGTGTTGTTTGGTTAAGAGATTGTAGGTTCTTTTTTTTTTGCACCATTGCACCCTCACGGGCTTTGAAAGCCATCATACTCGTTGGCCCACCCAAAACCGTGGTCACAAGGTTGCAGCTAGCCGAGAAAGCTAATGGAGAGTCTCCTTTCTACCAGTATCTTCGGAAGAAATCAAACACTTCCAACCAACCAAGCTCAGGCACCGTAAGAGGGCGCCCGCTAGGAGCTAATGCTTTTACTAGCCGGCTTTTACGCCGGTGTATTCATGTGCTGGGCGCGCGCGCGCGCTCACGTTTGAAGTTCTTTAATTGATGCTGATTAGTGACAGCTGGAGTGAAGCATCGGAGGAAGAGTGCAAATAGCTGGACAGGGGGAGCAAAAATAAGGGCTCTTTGGGTCGTCCGACGTTACACGCGGTAATGAATAAAAGGGCCGGCCTTGTTTGGACTAATAAGTAATATACAAAGGCTTTTTAGTTGCACATTTCCAGTAGAAAAAAAACTAAGTACCTTGGAGCGTTTGGAAACTTTAATAGAAAATGGAGCAACAATCAGTTCTACTCACCAACTCAGGAAAAACCAACCTACCGATAAAAAAAATAACATACACACCCTCCCAACAAACATTAGTTACCCGAGGTGAAAGAGTTAAAACGGGAACGCTTCTCTCGAGCTTCGTGGAACCTGCCACAGACACACCAAAAAACGGTCCGCGGACCACCGTGAGCGACCTCTGGGTCGCCTCTTTCCACGCTGATGAGATGATTGGCTCCATTGGATTAAGGTCCGGTTTTAGTGTTTTAAGATTAATTTCGGTTCGGTTGGGGCTAAGCTTTTTGGGGTTTGTTTTTGCTGCTGGTGCAAATGGGTAAGGGAAGTGACTAATTTTCAACAGCAAAAAGGTAACCTTTACCACCAGCCACAGCCAGCTCTACTCTTCAATATCGCTGATGGGAAATCCATTTCTTTTCCTGCCCCGACGTAGGATGATTTTATGCCGTTCGATTGGTTTCTGACTTTCGCCCCACGATCCAACCGATGGAGCTGCCCGAGACGCCTTGAACTTCTGTGGGGGGTCTGCGCTCCACTGTTTGCAATCGGCGAACCAAAACATCCTTACCGTTCACACAACGGTCTGGGCCGGAAGAATCGCGTTGAATGTTTGTCGACCAAATTTTGTTTGTGTTGTTTGGTCTATCCGAAATCGTAGTACCAAAATCTTGCACCCCTTGGCGAAAGCCATTTCTTTGAACCCCTATTACCCAAAATTTGATGTCCGATCGGGATTGGGACCCGATGCGAAGGAAATGATCAACAAGCCGGCAAATTTGCGATGCCAATACATTTTTATTGATTTCCTTTTTTTTTGCTGCCGAACAACGTTTGATGAACGGCAGGAAACGCCCTGCGAATATGATTTATTGTGGGGCACGGGGGAGCTCATTTAACCCGGAGCTAATGGATCAGCGTAATTAATTTAAATTTTATACTTATGACAAATTTCAACACCAAGCTCCAAATAAACCGCGACTAAGTGGGTACGGTTGGCAATTATGACGCGAAGTCATTTGTCGCAAGGAAGTTACACACCAACGTTGGAGCCCTCCGGCGTGCCATCATTCATAGGGAAAGTCAATTGCTAGGATCATTAATATAAATTGTTTGCACTGCAGAAGGGAAACAAGCAACAGGCCAGCCCTTCGTTGACAAATGTTTGTGTATCAAAGCCTTTCATCAAAACGGTATAAAAGCGCTCGGGGAGAACGATCGTTGGCATACTACCTGCGTTATTTAAACAGTACTTAGATAGTGAGATTCAAATAGTCAACCATAAAGATAAATCACATCGAGCCTGTGGAAATATTATACTGATTGATAATCACACCTCGACCAACTGACGGAAGTTTGTGGGGCGCGGTCAGGAAGAGGGCGAGCGGGTGGTGAATAATGACATCGAGAGGTCGGTTTGTGTAGTTTACCACTTTTTTTTTTGGTGGCTGACACGAGACATATTGCAGACGGTGGAGACTAACGAAAAAACGGATCCAGTGCTCCATCTCGTTCGAACAAATCGTTTGTGCTATGAATTTCCTAGGTTCATTGAACTAAATGACGATGGCGTTACGGACGTGTAGGTGCAGTAGCAGCAGTGATGCAATCCACCAGGAGCGCCACCGGACTACCACAACACAAGATTAGCCGCCCTACGAGGAAAGGGTTACCGAAGCTATTTTTAAACAGTACGAAAGAATCGTAGCTTCGATGTGCGCGTGCTGTACTCGGTGGTGGTGCATTAGTCCACCCCCCTCCCCAATTCTGGCGAGTGTTGATGAAGGTAAGCGGGCGTCCTGGTAGTTTGCCGGCGGTAAAACTACAATCAATGCACGATTGGAAAAGCGCGATAAAACAAACCCATGCACCACAATGCTGGACGCTGGACCAACCGTACGTTGGCTTCGTTTTGGGGGCCGTCGACGGACGAGAAGCAGGCAATAAACAGACACTCATTCTCATCACTCACTTTTGGTTATCTTTCGCTGGAAGTGTAGATCATCGTTACATCTTCCGCGGTAGAGAACGAAAAACGTTACAGCTTCAAATGCCGGTCCGCTGCAACAATCTAGACGAGGTTTCTCGTCCAATCCAAACTTCGGCAATGTCGGGAAGCCGGTTAACGCTCGTGCTCGCACTAAACAGCCGCCTGTCACGGACCAACACGTGACACGGTTATTTATATGCCCGTTCTAAACCGCGACACACTAGACACTCTTCCCCCTTGCACGCACACAGAGATTTGCCGACATACGGAATCAAATGGGCCGGCGTCGTACCAGTGGCCGGCAAAAGGTTCATGGTCTTAAACCGCGGCAGACGCCCGGCTGCACATAAAGTGCAGTTGCAAAGTCGGCGCCGGTTTCGCCAAAAGCTGCACGCCACCGTATGGTAATATTAGTCTACGGCAGAGGTCTTTTCCTATCGTGATGGATTTACTTCTTCGTCCGTTCAACCAGGGCCAGGCCAGGGCGAAGAAATTACCCACACGCGAACAAGCGGCTACCGGACTAAGCCGCAAGAGGAAAAGTCTTTGCGTCGGGAAAAACTTTTCTATGGCAATGAACTTAGCAGTTACAGCAATACGACCACCAGGCCGTTCTTGTTGAATAAAATAACAAAAACTTTGCAGTTCTAGCGTACAGATGACTTTGGGAGTTTCATTCATGCTTTGGTGATTGTTGTTGCCTTGAACAAAGAGATGTTCTGGAACCAGTTCATCAGTTCATGTAAAATAGGCTCGACTAGTACGTACTACAACTCCACACAGGAATCCGTTTCATTGGTCTTCTGTCAAAACAAAGCCAAATACCAGTGAACCTCATCAAATCAATCAACACGCCGATTCTCTCGACCTATCGACAACCCTCAACAAGACCCCTCAGCAGAGACAGAGGGCCACAATTCCCCACACCAATCATTAACCATTCCCGGTGACATGGCGTGTTGAAGCCATTTTTCACCGCAAACATTCTCACACACCCTCGAAATACGACTCGTAAACAAATCACAAATTATAATCTTCCCATCGCGAACCACAAAACGACCGTGTACACGGTGTGTCGAAAAGGTCTCTGCCAGCCGTTGCAGTCGAAAGATCTATTTGTGCTTCTTCTGATGCTGCTTCCTAAGCGCAGTGTTCCAGCGAGGAAATCTATTTCGGTCGTATCTTGAGATGTTGCTACATAGTACGAACGCGTTCGAGCTAGAGCATAAGGAAGTTTACAATTCGATAAAGCTACAGATTATGACTGTGTGGTGAGCGTGAAACATAAGCATAATGTGACAGAGAAAGTGTACTATTTCACTACCAAAAACAGTGTGTTTCGTTCTTTCTTGCACGTCCCATACTCCACCCAAACTCCCTGAAGCTTGTGGAGAATCCTTCAAAGTACAAGTCTTCAAATGAATTGCTTCCAAGAATGTGCGCCCTACCGTTTCTTGGACATTTGAGCCTACTTCCAAGACATCGTACAGTAAAGATACCAAATCCGGCACCACAACGGAACGCCCGCTCGTGGCAACTGAGGCAATATACAGCAATACATCCAACCGAGGAAGACTTCCAAGCGGTTCATGAGAATTCGGAACTCTTGGACTTCACCACTGCCGATTCACTGCAGAAACCTTTCTGCGCCGTTGAATGATGGTAGCGTTCTAGGGGAGCGTTTTTTTCTGTTTGGTGGAAAATCGTATTAACTCCAAACGGAGTGACTCGACCGTATAAAGCACTGGTTAAGCCCTTATCCCCTGGTTTAACGAACACACGATCCACGCGCGGGGTCCGGCCAACTCAACTGGCCGGTTTCCAGTTTCTTTTCAATCGGAAAATTTCAATCGTTTCATTACACTCTAGGCAAACTACGACTGGCCTGGACTTATTGCTACCGTTCCCAGTCAATCGCATTCGACACGGTGTTTCCTACGCCCCGCGGACAGGTTGTTCCCCCGGCGAAGGCTATACGGCACCCGGCACAAACTAAGCGGATTAATGTGGCTTCAGTGTTGTGGCTGGATACTACAAGCGGTGCAAGACGAACCTTGCCCGCGTACAGAACAAAACGCCGGGAAGGTTCATTGAACATGTTCCGAAGATGAAGGTGAAGTTTTGTGTTGGTGAAGTTCACAATGGGGCAATCGTACCGAACTCCACAGCATAGTGTAATTTGTAGCGAAAATATAGACAGATAATCACTATAAAAATCAAGTTCATTCTGAAGAGATTTATTGGAGGCCGTCCAATTTCTGGCAGCAGTCCCGATCTAATTAACTTTTTACTACTTGATAGCCGCCTATAGCTTCTCCATTTCAGAGACCGGTCTCAGTCGGTAGATAGTTTTACGGCCAGATATCTTCGCTTCGTTTCTAATTTGACATTCCAGCAGTTATCCAGCGGTTCGATTTTCAATACTATCTTCCCTATTCAAGGATTCCGTTCCTGCTACCGTTTACAATGCTCGCAGACCGAGAACCAATTGACATTCCTGACCGTCTCCGGCAACAGCTGATACGGCTGACATGATAACATGATTTCTCCAGCCTGTCTAGTGCCCTGCATTTCGCTAGGTTCACCGTGGACAAGGTTAGCATGCGCATTAACTGGTGCTGCTAGTAGTGAGGTGACGACCACTTTAGGGTGTTGGAAGTATAATTTTCACCCAAAGGCGCATGTGTGCGCAGCAACCCTGCCGAAGCCGTCCATTAGGCGCCAAACGTCTGCGCACAAGAAAATTAAACATGACACTGGCACGTCGTGTATCGCCGACGAGCCTCGGCCAATCTTCTAACAAGTGTAGTCCGCTGTTAGGACACGGGCGCACGCGGCTAAACCACGGAAACCACAGACGGAAACGGGAGAACTGGGCGCATAGGGTGATTGGACCAACACCGCAGATTACGGAGACAATTACGGGATGCGATAATGTCTGATGTATGTTCCGCTGCACCCCTTTACGCTCGATCGACGGGTCGACCCGATTAGTGATCGCGACTTGCGGAGTGTGGTTGATGATCAGGCTAACTAGGCAGGGCACACCTTGCTTCAGTGGGGCGTGTAGCTGACCGAAGAGTACACCAACCACACCGCTGGTTAAGGGGGACCAGCATCACGGGTGATATTTGATACGTCACACTATGTTGTCCACACCGAAAGCTAATAGATGGCGAAGGGATTAAAGGAAAGGATTTTCGTTTTGAGCTAAGCTAATCCAGCGTCAACACAACATGAGCTGTAGATCAACCACAAGCATTTTGCCTCCAATGTACTCTGCTGAGAAACCCATAGTGATGCCATAGAAGGCATCACGCACACGTGTGATTCTTCTCGTTCCCTCGTTCGCGAATGATAATGGGCTCTCGGAACGCCACAGAATGAACGGGATTCTCCGATTCACCGAGCGCAGAATGGGAAAACGAGAGACTAACCACTAACTAAGTCACCGCAAACACCACTCAGCCAAAGATCAATGACCACTGATAGGGCATTCGCGCAGAGGACCGTAGTAAAACGGGGGCGTGCGAGAGAGATGTAGTTTTACGATTATCGCGCACAGCATAGGCAACACACCCGCCCAGGAAGTATGTAAATTTTCAGATTTAATTAATTGCATCGGGATCGTGTCTCGGGCGGACGCGCGCGCGCGCATACCTTTCGGCTTTTGTTTCAGTATTTTTATAAGATGCATCCCAACACACGACACACCACACACGTGTGAATGCTAAAATTAATTAAAATAATAGAGATGGTACAACTTGATCTTTCCAAAAGCCTGGAGGAAATGATTCTTCGAGCTACGAACGTCTATTTTAATGTATTATTCTTCGATAGCTATCCGCAGGCCAGCCAGTTCCCGTCGGTGGCTTTCGTTTTCTTGGCAAATTTATACTGCTTCCCACTGCATTGCTGCAGTGGAAAACGAAACCGAGACGTTATCAGTAAATAAATTACCCACCGATTAACATTTTATTGCACGCATTTAAGCACCTTTTCGAAGCGATCATGGATGCTGATCAATTCGGGTTACTGCGCTGCTTGCTTCGAACTGGTTCCGTCTTCATCAACAGGACGATGCCACACATCAGCTTGGAAAGCGCTTGAGGAGGAGGAATGTTTATGGTGCTTGATTTTGGTGATAAAATTATATGTTTCTTTACGGCTTTCTTTACGGCGAGGTGTGATGGATGAGTTCGAACAGATTCCTTGCACCTGCGATCATATTATGGGGCCGCGTTCGTTATAAAGCTCGGGGTGCAGAAGCGCGAACTAAATTCAACGATACAAACCCGATGGGGTTTGATGAAGGCTTTTCGTTAATTAAGCCATTCCCTCCAACGAATCACGGGAGGGATGATCGTGCGTGTTCCGTTGACAGAGGGGTGATTAATTCGATTGTTTTATCACGGAATGGTGCTCCATTAATACAGATATCAAATGTCTGGCTTTTGTAGAAGATGGATCAATTTGCGTATTTGCGTTTGCGTAAAAATTTGATTCCTTATTGTTTTTGTTAAAATAACCCCATCAAACGTTTTTATTTATAAAACCTCCATTATAAGATCGTTTGATGCGCCATAAATAAAAATGATAATTTAAAATTGGTTCATTAAGGGCGAGCCATTATCGAAATCTCGTCATTAATCTCCGATCTCAGCGCACCTGCTTCTTTTTTCCACTGTTGCCTACAAACCGATCCAAAGGAAAAATCTACAGTTAGATCCATTAAGGTGATCAGTTTTCCCTTACACAAAGCTAGCCCCATTTCACTACACACAACCGTATATTTTCGTAGGGCGTTTCTATCTTTCAATCGTACCCATATGCAACAACAGTGTCCAGAATTATGATTTCGCTTCCCAGCTTGGGCTCGCAGCAGCCACGTGTTTCATGTTGCCAACGCATGTGCATCGGTGCACGAAACATACAGCAAACATTGGGTTTACGTGGAAAGTTTCGATGTATCTTTCCCCGTTGGCTGGTGGGTTAGCGGACGGAAAGTAAAACTGGGCAAGTCGTCTCTCGCTCTCTCACTCTACCGGATGTCGATTTGCTGCCGTGCTGCCAGCCCATTGCATGCCAATAGTGCACGCCGCATGCATTACAACAAGCACTAACGCGCTTTTCTAACTTATGATTAATGTTTCTCGGTTACACAGCCTCCTTCCAACGCTTGTATGTTGCAGGCAGAGTATGATAATCGACAGCCAACTTCATTACCGACACACGACCAACTTTTACGGCCAGGGCGAGAGTAAGACTAGGAAGGGAAAAAAAACAGGGAAGGATCAGTCCATTTTTATCGCAAACTACCGATCACGCTCTCGAGCTCACACAGCCTACAAGATGAACATGTTTAACCAAAGCACATTGAACAGCATCATCATGGCAGCATGGAAAATTGCTGTCCGCTGTATGCTTCCTCCAGTTCGGCCAGTCAGTCCACCAATCGATCGACCGAAGGTGTGAAGATTTATACCGCCCGTACGCCATCGTTATTCAAACGTTTAAGAAAACTGTCAAAATTTCAATTTGCCCAGTTGCCTACGCGGGAAATAGAGACAGCAGCAGTAGGTAAGTGTTGCATCCATTAGGGTCGCTTGGTAGCATTACCATAAGTTACTCCCGGCAACCCCCGGTAGCATTGTCATCATTCAGCGGCCCACACAAATATCTCCCCCCGCGCGAAGGGTTGCTCTTTTAAGGGAGGAGTGTTCGCTGGTCGCCTTTGTAAAATCAGTTAGTAGCAGAAGCGTGTAAGAACGGGTGAAAGTGGCCACCGATGATTCGACGCATCCACGGTAAGAGAGCGTGAAAAATATGATTGATCGCACCAACCGACCGCGCGGGGGATCCGCAGAAGCTCGAAGTCGGTCCCTTGTGTGTCCCGGCGGCTTATGGAAATTCGCTGTTCGACTGTCACTGGTACGGGAGCATTAACTAATTAGGGACAGCTGTAATGATGACGATTGTGCCATTTTGCCGCATGCTCCTCCGAGCGATGAGGATTGGGACCGTGTTGGGATAATTTAATTAAACAGCAAGCACCGTTGTAACGGACCTGCACTTAATCGCTACACCATCAGCTGTCACACGGCCAAAGCCGCGCCGGTATTATGTTTTGGTTTTGGATCATTGAATTTCTGACAGATTGGAAACGCGTGCAATGCGGTGTTTGCAATGGTTTTCTTGAAGTAGCCGCCACAGCTGCTTCTAGTTGTCCGATTTGAACGTCGATTTTAATGCTGAAGAGCAAACAGTCAAGCACAATGCATTCTGTTTCATTGCTCTAACTTTCGTCCCTAATTCTATTAAAGCATGTGATAAATTGGAGCTGAATAGCGGAATATTTTGTCGGGAACTATAAAATAAATCCACCAAAACATGGTCCGTTTGAATCGTGCTACAGGGCTAGAACAGTGCGTGAGACTGGAAGCATTTAAATAGAGAAAACGCATTAATCTAAAGCAAACACACCGTTCTGGACCTGCCCAGGATGTCCCCTAGCAAGGTAAGGGTTTTAGTATTTGTCTCTGTGCCTTGGATTCCACATACTTTCTAGCACCTTCGACACCTGATCCCGCCAGCCTGATCCGACAACGGACTTCCTGTGCTTCCATTTACAAACCGATTTACGGATGCATCACCTAAGGGTATCTTAAATCTAAGCGCACGAGTATTTTGCCTCAAGCGTCGAAAGCCAATGGGTCCCAATTTTCTCCTACCTTCGCCACACACCACCCAGTCTTCCACTTGGACCATCAAAACTGCTGCAGTTATCCGGGCACCACACCACGAAAGGGCTTTTTGTCGTTGTTTCCGATCGCTGGAGATTAAACGATCTGCTGCTCCGAAAGCTTCATGATCTACAAAAAGGGCTTTCGCTGGGGTATCGTACGAAGGCCCGAATGTCGTCAGGTGAGGAAACGGTAGTTTCCAAGATAGTTAAAGACCCAAATCACAACAACGCGGTGCAAAAGGTGGGCTAACAGTTGTCGTCCCGGTGACCATTAAAGCGCGATCATTCCCACATCTCTTCCCGGACGAAATCCAACGTTTCTCGGATGATGAAGATAGTGGTGGAAGTTTTGACAGTCACGAGTAATTTGTCCGGGTTTGTTGATTTCTCTACCTCACTCACTCGCCTGCTTTTCCCTTTTATTGTTAAGGTGGGTTTGTATGCGTCTGTCAAACTTCTAATGTACGTGTTCGTACCGGGGGAAGAAAAATGGACGCAACTTTTGTTGAAATTAACTCACCGAGCCTTAGAGCTTACCGGAAGGAAATGGACCGATCTCGCATTAAATTGTTAGTGTGTACACTTACCTAAAAAGAAAAATAAGAAGAGGAGAAGAAAAAAATGGGTTAGACATTAGAAACTCATTTGCAAAGCTTTATATTTAATAAAGTTTCGACTGTAATATTTTGACGGGCTTTGCAGACGTTGTATAGGCAGGGTGCTTAACAGTTTCGGTAACACTTTCACTACTTTCTGAATACGTAACACGTGTACCGGAAAGTAACTTAATTTAACGCTTTTCATCTATTCTTTTGCCAGTCATTTTTATACGGTTCATGAAGACAATAAGTTAAGAGTTTTGATAAAAAACGAATCTCCATACGAAATAAAGCTAATCCGTGACATATGGATGCGCGGAACCGTTAAGCTTTTAAATGTGCGGAAGGCAATGAGTAGCAAAAATCACATACACGTGGCAGATAAGTAATGCACGCCCGCAGGTGGTCTTTGGTCTGCGGTGTGAGACGAGTTGTTGCAAATGGACGCGCTCAGGTGCAACCCCAACTGGAGGATCGAGAGGTTTCTCCAGGGACCTCACGGGGATTGTTATCCCCAAATCAAGACGGACAATAATTAAGTGTAATGCCGCCACGTTCGTGTAGCATTGTTCACTGCGCTAACAGAATTACAACTAGAAACATATGTGGGTCCAGCGTATGGTTTTAATTATTCATTACAAAAATGCTTGTCCGCGATACGTGTCAGCGTGAGCGTAAGTTAAATCCCCAAGAGTGTGCCGGTTATGATTGTCCGTATGGATATATATTATGACAGTTAGAGTGTGTAAACGCATTTGCATAAAAAGCACCGTGGGCAACCAGCCGCTCACCGTTGTTGTCCACCGGTCCAGTTGATTGTAATGGCTCATTCTTCTTGACCAGCTATAAAAAACGACACTCCGTATATAACAGTTTATCAGAAATGTGAGTCAGTAAGCGTCGTCTGGTCCAAAAATTAAAAGCTCATAACATCTATGATGGTCCCATTTTTTTTTTGCCTTGGCCATGGCCATGTGTCGAAGTAGCCGAAAAAGTGCCCGATGAAAGTCCACACTGTTAATGAACGTGTGTTTTCGCGGTCACATTTAGACGAGGAAACCCATCAGCATGTTTCCGCTGCTTCCCGTGTTGGAGTTATTCTTTCTGTTCCGTCCCCGTAGCCTAATGAAATCACTGTGTGGTCAACGTCCCCAAGGAACGGCAAAAAAAAACTAGGGGAGCACAAATGCGGAACCGAAATCGTCTACTTCCGGTGATCACCTGTCGACCAGCGGCACTTTTACATGCTCTCTCACACACGCACGTACTACCGGTGTAGGTGACTGACACAGAGCCTCCGAAAATGCAGCAATGCTTTCATGTGTAATTATCTGTAATTGGCGGAATCTGTTCCCGATTTTTCTATTCTACACGTGCGTCAGTGGGGAAGCATGGATGATGGGGGCGGTGGTGGGACGACTAGCAAATGGAGCAAACTTTTGATATATGGGGCACGAGTCTGGGCATCAGACACGGATCATTGCCACATTTCGGTGTCAATGAACGGGGCGCTTCAATTTGGCGGCCCAATTGTAGGCTCAGATGTGTCAGAATAGTAGATGACGTGTGGTGTTGAGTGGTGATACACTTATATAAATTTGGGTTCAAGGAACGTAAAAAATAGCCGTGCAAACTTAGCTCAAATATATTCGTACATCTAACAACGATGTTCTCATATAAGTAATAGTTATCAGAAGCAACTAACCTGAGTTTTAATTTCGAATAACTTCTTTGGAATCCATTTTCTACAAACATGCACCCTGTTAAACATCTGTTTGTACACTGCACTCATGCAGCTAAGGAACAAGTAACTAGAGTCCTCGATAATCGAATGGAAGTTAATTAAATATTTCCCCCCTTAAATCGGTAAACTACACTGCTCAGTAGACGGGAACCAGCCCGGGTTTGAAAAGTGAAACATAAACCTTTAGCGAATATTAATGCTCTCCACGATGGGGGAAGATTTCACTAGCACACTTTACTTTCTCGAACAAACACACACGTGCATTGTGTTGTGAACCAATATTTGATAAGGGATGCACTAGGTGCATCATACCTTCCTTACAGCTGTGTGTTTCCTCGTGCGATTTTCAACTATTTGAAAAATTCTTTGTGGAACAGGGTAGAACATTTTTATATGGACTGTTGATTTTGAAAAATAATTCTCCGCAGTGTAAAAGCAGTGAGTACACTTTAATATAGTAATTACAAATTCGACACACATGCACAACATGTAAGAAAAGCATCTGGAGTCCGTCAAAACCGTTCGCCCTCGTTGTCTCCTTTTGTTTGTAAAAACTGCACCACTTTCTCTGGCCGTGCGACTAAAGTAAACCACCGTTTAGTCGTCCATCGGCCAACATGACGTGCGCGCTCGCTTATGCTTCTTATGCTGCTGTTTGCTGCGCCGATTGCCTATATGCTTGCCGGCCACCATCATGTACGTGCGCCCGAAAGTGTAAGACCCCGTTTAAGGCCTCGAAAAAGGGAGGCGCCACTGACCGTGATGGGCAGCATACCGTGCGCAAGGGAGGAACCACACACAAACACCGGTAAGCCCAGCGGAAAACACGCATAAAATACAGTTTAGTTCAATTTTACACATTTGCTTTAGTACACCATATCTCGTTCACAGCGCGATTTGTTCCTCTTTTCGGTAGCCGGAGTGCGGTTAGCTTTACTGCACTTCACGCGGGGAGAGCGAGCGCAAGATGCAATAATTGAGAAATTAATAATTTATCACCGAATTACTGCACCGGCTACCCGTCGATGGAAGGCAGCCCGGCACACCCCGGGAGGTAAAGAGGGTCAAATACGAACAACGGAGAAATTTTCGTGTAATGCTTGCTTTCCATGGGCCGCCACGGTGGGCTTTGATTTAGAAAGCAGCTTAAACGTCATCACTATAACTAGACTATAGGGGGGTTTACAATAACTAGACTATAGGGGGGTTTACAATGGTGCAAATCAAACAACGGGCCCAATAATGTGGGTCAAGAAAAAGGTATTCCACGACGTTCGAATATTGGGGAAGGCAGTGTAAAATATATAAGACAGTTCAAATTCAATCCACTATCTTCTAAAGCGACCATGACACCGTTACGAGTCCACGATGACTTAAGAGAAATTCTTCCTCAACAAACCGATTCTGGAAAAAATCGAACCTCTCCAACTGCTTTTCTTCCATATCAACGATCTAAATTAGTTAATCCATTCTTGACGAGTTGGCGAGTCCTTAAACCGATGGAGAACAAATGTGTGTGAGTAAAAGACCAAACAAATGGGCAATCGACCAAACGGTCTGTCCTGCGTTCGCAACGCAGACCCTAATAATGGGCTGTCTGAGCATTTGGAGCTACCGAATTCCGCACAATATTCAACGACTAGCCGATGCCCTTAACCCAGCTTCAGCGTAATCCAGCGCCCACTAGCCTCCGATCCTCCCTCGAAGCTCCTGTAGCATCATTTTTGGCCTACATTTTTGTTTGTTTTGCTTTTAAGCAGAGTTGCGGGAGGACCAGCGTTTAAACACAACTACACTTTATCGGGAAAAAGTACAACCGATAGAACCTAGATAAATAAAATCACCATGATTCTTCGGGTTCGATATCAACCGGGACTTAGGTTCCTGGAATGGTTCCCAAAAGCCATTTATGTATGAGGCAAATGTTGCGACATTATGCTGCATAGCAAATTAATTTATTCGTCCACACCCTTCAAAGACCTCCATTTCCTTGGCCCCATTTGTGGCCATAGATTAGGCAAGTCTGGTGGTAGAGGAACGAGCTTCACATAGACGCAATTCAAATCCTCGAAAGCTAGGTACACGCTGCTTCCTAAATTATTATGAGGAGCCTTCGCCACC
This sequence comes from Anopheles stephensi, assembly GCF_013141755.1. NCBI lineage: Eukaryota > Metazoa > Arthropoda > Insecta > Diptera > Culicidae > Anopheles > Anopheles stephensi. The sequence continues at coordinate 60,456,050 of NC_050202.1, read as the reverse complement.
ATCGGGACGAAGTCGTATACCATAGGGTAGGTGGTACACATTAGCAGTACCCAGAATGTCTGAGTGGGTCACACCGAAAATGAATTAAACGAGCCAAAGGATTAGGATCAACGGAGCTCCATCAACATAAAACAGAAATTAAGCACCAAGGTCAATCAGCTGGTTGGGTTCGCATGGGGTTTTTGTGGTTTCGTTAGCGACTCCCATGGTCTGGACATCAATATATTTTGTCCACTAGCTCAACGATTTCGGAAAAGCATGGAGCAGATTATTAGGAGTAGGAAAGCAAGAACGTCATTTTCGGGTTTTCTCGGTATGGGTTTATGGCGCAGGCAATATCCGTTTTGTGTACTGGAATTAAGCCTTTTCTTACAATTTCTTGCAGACACTTCACGAGGTCGACCAGAGTACGTGTTTTTGGAGTGAAAATCGATACTTTTTCTTAAGTAACTCACAAAAGGCTAAACCTATTTTTGTGCAATAGTAAAATTCCTTTCTTTTACTTAAATATACAAACACCCATAGTCTTACCTTTTCTTCGTGTTTCCAACATTGTACAGTTCGACGTGCTTGAATGCAGCGTATGTGGCCATTTTATCTGATTTTTTTTGCTGGAGTAGAGGAAACTATGTAAAAGCTGCTGGCACGGCAAGAAAAAAAACAGAACGCAACCAAATAAAATCAAACAGAAAGCACACACTAATTATCACACACTGTTGCACGCGTGAATTTGCGTGGATGCAGGCTGCAAAACGCACACCGCTACGTTTTCCGGGTCGGTTGTTGGTTGGTTGATTTGCAAATTGATATCAAAATAGCGCTTAAAACACGGAAGCTATCGCAGAGAAGAAATTTGTTTACCGAAAAAGTTTAATTAATCTACTTAAAGCTTTTTCGCAGTTAAACTTGTAAAGCACACACACTTTTTCGACAGATTTTTCCTACTTTGTAGCTATCGGTTTTGCTGCCACTCTAGAATGCTCGCACAACAGAAAGCAAGCAAAATGGCGAGCCAAGCTAAGGATCCTTCCGCAGACGGCTGTCAACTGGACGAAAATAATGTTCGCGCTACGTTGGTATGAGTGCCACCGTTCGGCGCTCTGCAGTCTTCTCCATTATTCTACCATTTTATGAGTATCATTCCCCAAACGGGGGCGAGAAAACGAGACGCAAGCTGATGGGTAGACAACGTCTTGCGGTGTCCTAGGACACTTCGATTCCATCCCGTTACAAGAGCAGCAGAACGCGTTCAGTATTCTGCGACATACTTGTCCAAAGCACACAATCGATAAAATTGAAAGAGGATGGAAAATCGTCTGCCAGCATCCGTTGCCATCTTTCCTGGTGTGCGTATGCCAAGGAATGCCGCAGTGAGTCATCGTGCAACTGTACCAAGCCGTACGGGGCGACCGCCAAGAACGGGGATTCCCTCGTGGCAAATGGCGGAAAAACAATGCCATGCAACATACCGATGGTCGATGAATGAAACCCATCTAACCAGCGTGCTGATGCTGCAGAAGCTCTCGGAACCGAGAGATACAATGCAACGTTCGAAACGCGCAAAAGCGAAACTCGGCTTCTCATCGACTGCTGGACGATGGAAATGGTGCACTGAGCTTGAGAGAATAGAACAAACATTGCGGCATCAGAGCATCGCCGAATACCACACATCGTCAACGTGCTGGAGATGACAGCGTGAAAGTGAAAGCGAGAAAAGCATAGTAACTTGCTTGTGTTTTACGAAAAATGTGGCGGAAAGCTTAAAGTTGATCTTCTATCTCACCAACGCAGGCGAGCGAATATTTTGTGGAACTCTGGAAGAGCTTCTTTCTGGACCATCTGAGCTATGACGTCACGCTCTCAAAACGATTGGAAGCGACATCTCAACGTAAACGACGTTGACGAAGGTTAGGGATGCTGCGAATCTGATAACATGCAAGGAATGGCAGAAGAGTAAAGTGTCTTCCGTCAGCTTGTGAGATCGATAAAAAAAATCGATGAACATTTCATGGTCATGTTCAGGGTGCCAAGAGTTGAATACTAAAAGTATACTACCAAAATCGCTTTTGCGACCTTTTCTAGATGTTATTTTCGCGAAAATTAAAACATTTTTTAAAACACAAAACAATCTGCCGAAAAAGTGCTTTAAGCCGTACGCGTATAACAAGAGTCCATTTTGTGCCAACCCGTCGAAGTCTTTTCCAGCGATTTGGTTCATCCCATTGGACGTCGTCACCGAATCGTTCCGTTCACTTCATTTTCACTTCATAGCACTCGTTGGTGGTACACCTTTTGGCCCCGTCGTAATTGTAATGCTTTCCACCATTATCGTTCCACACCAGGCATCATGGTTCATTGTCCTTATGTCTTTGTGATTCTCTTCACCTGCAGGAGCGCCATTTCAGAATAATCGCAAACATTTTCCTTCTACTTGTTCCGTATCGTACTTCACCACACCAACAAAGCGTTGCAAAACAATTCCCTTTTTCGATCCAAGAACAAGCCTTAATCCCCTAGGCCCCGTGGGAAGATCAGGAAGGTAGCGGGAGGTCTCGCTGTCTAGCCAGTTCTGTTAAGTGGTAGTCCTTTAAGTTGCTCCAGCCAGCCCCGACCGTTTGTGGAAAGGATATTATGCACAAAAACACATCACACTCTCGCTTCCACTTTGCTGGGCTAGACAAATAGGCGCACACAAGCAAACACACACAAACACAAAAGAACCACTGTTGCTGCTCCCTTATTCAGTCCTGATGCACATGGGAAAAAACACGCCGGAAAAATCGTACTCTCAGTGCTGAAGAGCTGCACTCCACACTAGATTGCCGTACACCGAACGGGAAAAATGGGGGGGAAAATAAAACCAACGAAAACCAACTAGAAAACCCACCACTGTACGAATGCGCACGATACGAGGCTGGAGTTTGGACTAAGGTTTTATTTACGGTGCTGGCGGCATTTTATATGGGGCCCACACCAAACACCCCACACCGAAAGTGCAGCATATGGATCGAGAGCGAGAGTGAGCGTGAGCGATCGGAGAGTTTCGTACTCGGTTGGAAAATCAGTGCTCAAGCGACCAGAAGAAAACTCGATGTAATGGAATGGAAGCCGTGAGCAGGGTGCCCCGTCCATGAGACGAGAGCGAGAGAGAGAGCAATTTATCCAGCCGGCACGCTTCCACCCCAACGAACCTGTGGGGTGGAAAACCCTCTGAAGCGTAATGGCGATCTATGCTCTCGGTTGCTCTCTACCACGTAGTTGAAGTCATGCTCCGAACTGTACATCTCAACGGCTCTGAAAAACCCCATCGGAATGTCGGTGGAGCAACATAACACTCCAACGGTGCTCTCCGAATTCATGAAACTGTGTTGTGAAATTACTCACTTTCTCTCGAGTTTTCCAAACGAAACGTTTGAAACAGCTCGGAGCAAGTTGGGAGCATTGAAGCTGAAGGAGAGTGCCTTTTGAGCGCCAAGTTATGCTGCAACATAGAACTCACGAGATCACTCACGGAGTGCGCTTCGAGTTATCAATAGTATTTTTAAGTTGCAATGAGCTTTGACCTTAAACATTTTGGTAATTACATATCTACAATCCACCATTTTGCATTGAACTATCCTACAATGTACTTGCTGCTTCAGAGTACTCCATCGAACGGAACTCACAGTACAAGTCTCTCGCAGCATAAAAACTGAGCTAGCGCCAGCGAGTGATGCTCGGCTGTAGTAATGCTCCCCTCAGCAGCCAGATTTTCTCGTCAAAAACACTGTGAGCATAGACATACCTAAGCTTCAGTAAAATCCAAGAGAAACTTTTCGCGAGCGCGAGAGAAAGGTAGCGAAGGAAACATATCAACGGTCGCGTCTTGGAGTCAGCTGTATTTTTATTATTTTATTTGTTTATACCCATCCCCTGCCTACCGGTATCCAACCGCCGCCACATCTGTCAGTTTCTTAAGCTGATGTCCATCAAAAGGTCTAATGGTCCGATTTTCGATTTCTAGCAGGCGAGGGTTTTAGTGACGCGCCGAGCTGTACTTGTAGCCGTTTGCTAGGAATTTCCTATCAAACAGTCAATTTAATTTTTATTTCCAGCATGATGACAGCCGCGTCACGATAAGCCGGGATTATGAGTGTCTTTATTTTCTCCTACAATAATCCATCCCCCCAGCAGGAAGTATCGCTGTCTCCTTCTCCGGGGTTTATGCGCTGCCCGACAGTCGAGTGCAATACGCTTTATTGAACGTTCTTCTGCTGACATCGATACCGTGGGTGAAGGTTCTTCGCTGATTGATTCCAACCTTGCTTAGTGCCACAACAGGCAACAATGGAGCACATGATCTTCTTCAATTGTGTTGTTTTCTTTTTCGTGTCGCAGTTTAATGTCATTTGCGTAAATCCATCGCACAACAGCCGCGCACAGTGGTTCCGGAACCATGGAGCGTGATGGGCAGAAATTAGTTCTACAGTTTTATGACACGGGCCACGAGATTCCTTACCACGGAATAGAACGTTCGATTCGGTCTAATCCACCGTAAACCACAAAACGATACAGTCGTTTTGTTTCTGCTCTCCTGTCCGGGCATGTCTTGGTTCAATAGGGCCTTTGTCTATCTGTCTGTCCGCCTGCGGGACTGCTGTTTGTTGTTCAACCGAGCGGAAAGTCTGTTTTTCCTTACCTCGCGCAAATTTTCACCTCCCCCCTGCTCTTGCTAATCACCAAGCCCCAAAGTTCCCTTCTGCTGCCTTCCCCACAGGCACGGGTTTACTCTGCATTCCTTTACAACAACAGAGATCGGGTCGCTGTTTTTTTATGAGCGCGCGCGCATCCAGCCATTGCATATGGTACGTGGGGTTTTTGCCATTCTGTACGTTGGATTAGTGGCGTCAAAACTACTTACAACCAGCCAGCACGGTGACGGTGTGGGTAAATGACATTTTATTGGCTCTGACTGTCGACGCGCTACCAGGCGGCGACGCGCGTGATTTGATGCATTGCCTTTGGTTTTCCGCATCAATCATTCGGGGCCTTTTTTTGTTGACCGTGAGCATGTGCAAAAATAATAAGTTTTTTGTTAAAGCTTTAATTGTTTGTCTTCTTTGACATTGAATTGCTTCTAAGAATAGCATAAAAAAACAATGTTTTAGTGGGTTTGATTTTTTAAAATTCATTTTATAAAAAACTGCAGCCGGAAAAATTCCACAAAGTGATTTAAAAGTCACTTCATTATATGACTCACACCTCTACAAAATACTACAATATAAACACTTATCATTTGAAGTTTAAAGCAAAGCTGCCATAGCGAAATTGCTTGAAGTCAAGCTAAACAACAACATAAAGCCAAACCATTTTGGAGTTGTGTCCATTGAGGTAAACTATTTAGGTTTATTTTGATGTCTCTCAAAACATTGAGACCCTCAACCATTCATCCCGTCTGTCCGTACGTGACACACTTGGCAGATTTTTTAAAAGCCATTTTCCCTTTCATTGATGGGATGTTTCGTTTAGTTGTTTTCTGTAGTTTTGAAAACAATCACAGCAACAGACACACGTCTCTTGGCATGCAAAATACTTTTACTCTTCGTCTGAAAAGTGCTCCAACGGAAGAGCACGCTGGACGGACACATGACATCTCGAAAGAGCCTATCCCCCTGTACAATCAACTCAAATAAGTGCCCCATCCGCTGCAAAGTGTGCTTTCGATAAAAATCGGTACAAATCGTTTGTTCCCGCTTGGAGCACCTGTTCCACGGGTGTGATAAGGATGAGCAGCAGCCACGTTCGGTAATTTCAAGTGGCAATCTGCAAATTTTCCTTTGTCATGAAAAGTGAACCATCCAACGCAGGAAGATGACTCTTAGCTATGTCCCTTAGCACTTCTCTACGGGACAGCTTCTACACGCCCGGATCGAAAGTGTCCGAAGGTGATGGAATGCTCTTGACGGTGATGGTAAAATAAAAACCCACTTAAAGCATCACTTTCCGTTTATCGATTTCCGGGCAGCCGGACGATGTTTCTTCTATCGATTAGTTAGGACCGAACGAACTGCTCGCGTCTACTCCGAACGCTTCATCCACCCTAAGGTGTCGGTGGTGTGCGCTGCGCGATCTTCCAAACATCATTCGATTGGGAATCCACCGAAAATTGGGTCGACGAAAATCACGACCGCCTCGAAAAACGAGTCGCTCCTCTCTTGCTATGCTTGCCCCCTCTCCTGGTTCCGTTTGTTTGGCCCATCGTTGCTCGAGTGAACGGCATCGTTCGGAAGTAAGCAACGCTAAGCATTAACAGAAGCTAAGCAACAACAGCAAAAAAAATCGTACTACACACACACACTCGCGAGAAAGAAAAACCGATCCCAGCCCATCTCTACACGTGGCCGCATGTGGTATGTGAGCGGAACCGAGCAAAAGTCAGCGGTTTCGCGATGTGGAAAAAGAGATGTGGAAAAGAACAAAACCGACATCCGTAGACCCAAATCCCTGGGTAATGCCAAGCTTAGCGGTGGCATTAACGGCGCTTCTGCTGTGGCAGGTCGGTGGAGCATCCCGAAAACCGAAATCCGTACAGCAAAAGCAAGCAATGCTCGTCCGCGTTTCACGTAGAAAGGAAAACCCGGAGTCCCACAGGTGAGCACTCTTCGCGCTTGGTCGCGTTTGCTGGCGGGCTGACTGTACTGGGCGAACTGCCTGTGGTGTGTGTGTCAGTGTGTGTAGTACACCGATCATCTTCCTTCCTATTACTCTTCGTCGCATTTTCTACGTCACGTTACGCTAAAACACGAAGAAAAAAAGACTGATGAATTTTCCTCCAATATTCCTTCTGTTCGTTTTATCTACTGCTGCTGCTCACTCTTTTCTCTTCGCACAAAACGAAAGCCAATTGCATCTGTGGTAGCGGTCCATATATTTTTTTTTGCAACACTCTGCATTTCACCGCAACAACAACCGTCATCATCAGCCCGAACCCCTTGAACGATGACGATCCACGTACGGCGGCGTGCGCGGCGGGATTCCTGTGGCCGCTAGGCTATTGCTCCGCGGTGTTTTCTTTTCCTTGGCTCATTTCATGATTATATTTATTTCCACACATGAGGTGTTTTATGATTTATAGAAACAACAGCAGCAGCAAGATGATGACCGAGCGGAGGCAGCTCCGTGTATGTTTCCGTGACGTTCGCTTGAAGTTTCGCTCGTGTTTCAGTAAGGTGGTGGGTATGGGTTAAGGTTTTCCTACCACCACCACCACCACCACCACCTCTTTATTGGGTTAATGTTTTATTAGCCAAAACGGGATCATTTCTTTTCGATTTGATTTGTTTTCTCCCCCTCATGTCATGTTCTACAAAACTCTGCCCGTGGTGCATGTTAACATTGACAACATTCGATCTCCCTCTCTCCCTCTCTTACTCGATCGTTGCTTTTCCATGAGTGGTGCCTTTTTCCATTGCGTCATCACGTCCGAAACATGAGCTGGTGCTGCGTGTATTATTAGCATGTCTCACATCTCACTGGGCCACCCAAAATACAGTTTCCCATAGGTGGTTGGGGGTTGATTAAGTTTTGCAACCTCGGTGAAACATGAGCAACCGTGTGCTTGTGTGTTGTGAGCGGAAATATCCACTTCCGGGTTAAAAGAATTCAATAAATTTTTAAAAGGAGAAAGTGATGTCTTTTCGGTATGTTTAAGCATAGCAAATTCAAATTTACCCGCTGCACAACGAACAATAAATTAAACGCAATAGCTCAAAGGCTAATATTTGATAGATGCCCAAATAAAACAAACAGCCCGCACCACACACTACCACCGATCAAGCAGTCAAGGTCAAGCACAAAACATTATCCCATCCATCGTACCACCAAATAGGCACCTTTCTCCCGCGTAATATCCATCATTAGTTTTATCCGATCACAACAAAGAGGTTTCTCAGCGCAACACTCTTGCATTTCCAAGACCAAGCCGACCAAACATTCCTGACAATGCCGAGAGGAATAAAAAAAAGCGCATTCCAAACCGCCCATCGCTTGCCATTCTCCTTGCTTCCCTGTGGCCCGAGGAATGTGTATCAAACAGTGCCCGAAAAATGAAACTGCCTAAAATCTTGCCAGCTGACCAATCAAACGGAGCTCCCCGCGGTGAATCTTAAGGAAATCACACTGACCGGGGTGCGACCGATTTCGCTGCAAAAGTGAAAGGTGATGTTCCCATCGGACGCCCATCGGACACCGGCGAGATGCAAGAACGAACGTACGAATCACACACACTACGCTACTGTACTACGCTACGAATCCTGTACTACGCTACTGTTGGAAGGCTTTCCATACCCTCCTGTCCGTGTGTATGTGTTGTGTTATGATGCAACATTTTCCTATCGACCCCTAGAAAGGGAAAATGGACCAACCAAAACATCTCCACACTCTCTCTATACGATTTTTTTGACTTTTTCTCGCCTCGGAATATTGAGATTGAGGAGATTGGTCACAAAAAAAAAATAGTGGAAAAGGGAAAACACGCCGCTCGGTTGTGGGCTCAATCCATCTTCGCCCTCCAAATACGAACAAGTGCCGATGCCGATTCATTCAAATTTCCTAGCACACAGGACGCTCGTTTTGGCTTGATTTCATCACAGCCCTACAACAGCTCTCCTTTCACCAAATTGTCAATAGGTTTTGTGGCGCGTTGACACGGGCGATTCTTTTCGTTCCGACCCACACACACACACACAAACACGTGCGACACGTTTTCTTCCGATGATTCATGGGTGCATTGCAAGCGTTGCAGGACTGTGAACAATATTTTGTGAGTGATATAAAAGGAGGAGAGCAAAAGAAAAAAAAAACAGAAAGGCACATAAATTCCTTTGTGTTCGGACTGCAACAGACTTCGAGTCCGTGCTCAGGAAGATCAAACTCATCCGTGTGGAGGCTGGCTGGCTGGCTGCGCACGACAAAACGTACCGCAGAATGGATCAAACAGGACAGGTGAAAGGCTGCAATGGTATGTATGGCGGGGTCATAATCAAACCGCCATCAGCAATCGTTTGGCCTGTCGTCCCCGGCATTGATGGAACGTAACCATGAATCGGAAGTTAACTGCAACTTTAATTAGTTCCGAGTCGGTTGAAGCTTATTACTTTTCCGCTGATTGGTCGGTTGGGTGCATCGTGTAGTATAGCAGCCTCGTCGCAGAACGCTCCGATATGCCGTAATGAGACGAACACACAAAAAACGCTAGATCTTTTCTGAGCGTTCCAGATTGATTCGTGTAAACACCTAATTGCTTGACCACGCTGACAGTGATTTCAGCTGGAACTTACCTACAAAGAGAGAAAGAGACAGAGAAGAAAGAGACAGTTAGAAATGATGACACGCAAGTGAAATGGAAAGGAAATGGAATTGATGTTCGATGATTGTTTTGAGATTTCTACGATCTCTGCTCACGTGGAGATTGATTTTCTCCAAATCAAGAAAAAGCGAAGTACAGTTTATAGTTTAAAGGACTGTTCGAGATATTTGTACCTGCAACTTGAATGATACGATATTGTACCAATTAGTGATTAAGGCACCGTAGCATACACCACGAAACAAAAAATCTAAATTAGCTAGACTATTAGCGACGTGTCATGTACAACAAATCGTGATCTACCGTCTAACATACCACAGAGTGCTTCAAGAGCGTCTGAACATCATATTCAGGGTTTGGTTAAGATATACTGTTCAACTTAACGATCATGTAAGAATTGCCAATGTTAAACAAATATTTTTCGCTAAAACAATTCTATCGAACATTTACTACACTCAACACACCTGATCCAACAACCCTTTTTTTGCTAGACCACTCATTTGCATTGAATCGCAATCGGGTGAAATGCAAACGAAAAATAAGGTGCTACAACTTGTCTGCTCGCAGTTGCTTCTAGACAAGACCTAGGATAAAAATATTTCTATTTCCATGCTACCGATACACCGAAACACACCGAAAGCAAACCGTACCACCGTGCGCATAGCCCGGTACAAAGTCAAACGATGCAAAGCGCGAAACGATTATGTTAGTTTACATCTCACCGTGGCCAGCATGGTCTAGCTGTTTGGTTGGTAGCTGCCAGCGGCTAGACCGAGATTGGGGACTTGAGCGCATAAATTTAGCCACACGAACCAGCAAACGGAAACGCGAAACATAAACCGTTGTTGCTGCACTCAGAATGCTAATATGCTGGCTCAATTGAGTGTGCAACGGGTGCAGTCCGCTATATCGGTGTCGTGTAGCTTCCAACACTTGCCTCGGTTATGTCATTCCGAGCACGCCAACCGGCACAGGCTGTCCAACTCAGTGTGGTTGGCTGACGTTGGAAACTGCACTCTCCCGGAGTGGTTTCGGCCCAGTTGGTTTTTAGAAGTTAATTCTATTTCTGGAACATGCACGCTACCAGAGCAGCGCACACAACACAACAGAGTTCTGCGGCGAGCGATACCATCGAGGTGCACACCCGAACACACCGAGTCCATCCTTTACGCTGTGGATGATGAGATCTGTGTACCCATCTTGAATGAATCATTTTCACCGGTGGAACCGGTAGTGTTGTGATTTGTCTAGACTTTTTTCCCCGACATCTTGGAACGATCTCCCGATATGGGTGCTGATGTTTGTGAAAATGTTAAGTCTATCTTTTTATGCTTGAGGTTGTTGAGTGAAAGCCTTTCTTCTGCTGCTGTCGGCTGGGACGAGATCCGAATTCTTAATTTGCCGGAGTGTCGTATCGATAGTGAAATCAATGATCAATGAGCTTCTAGAGGTTGCTTACTGAACCTGATGCTAACCGGAGACAACTACTTTCTTGCTTTGTAATCATTGAAGTGAACGAACCTTGGTTGAACCTGTGTTGAAGATGAAGTTAGCCGTATACTGCTACGCTATTGCCTCATTGTTGGCGAATTTTAGCATCAATGTAACAAGTTATATATCGATGGTGATGTACTGTTTCTGTTGCAAAATCAAACCCCAAGACGATCGCTCACGGGGACCCTGGCTTTCTCCAATACACTCTCACATTAAATTACACATCGCAAACGGCTTTACGTACCACAATAAACTATAATTTGGATTAAGCTAATAAATATTCTGACACGTTTTAATTACACCCGACGCGAGAGCCTCGCGTATACACACTTCGTTACACTTTCGCGTTTGCAGAACGCTCATCCCCCTTTAATCCAATGCAGCTCCAACGAGTTTGATGACTGTTTTCTGCCGATCGTACCCACCCGCTCCAAACACACCATTGTTTGCTGGGTGGCGGCCGGTCCCTGTGCGCGGATTAGCGGATCCGATTAATTTTCTTCCGCGCCGTCCCCTCAAACCCGGCCGCCCAGCCCAGCCCACTCTCTATTGATCGGCAATCAGGCACGGTCTAGCGCGCGGTGGAAACACCCTTAGCAAGGCAATAATTTTCTTCCGAACAAGCCAAACCTTTAGCTGCAGTGCTCATTAGGAAAGAAACACGTTGTCAGCCGCTTCGATTGCAACCCATCCGGTGACGGCGGCAAAGTGTAGCGGGTCCTCACTGGTACGGGGACCTATAATAAGTATGTTTTGTCTAGTTCCACAGCCGGGAGACGGTGAGCGGTAGTGCATTGATTCCTTGCCAATTCAACGCGCTAGTCTATGCGCTCCGATCGTCGGTGGAATAGCAATGAGATGTTGGGAAAATGCGTATCCTCCTAGCATGCCCGAAGACACCCACCCAACAGATGCAACCCGTCATAACTTGATCCAGGATGTTTTGAGACATATTTGTCCCGCGCTGTGCGTACGGGGGGTACTAAAGCGTGAGGGACGATCGCATACTCGAATTCCTGCAGTGCTAGAGAGAACGGAGATCTTGGAGGTTTTGGGGTTGGATGCTACGCTTGGTGATCTTTCCTATTCGATACGGTGATATGCCCGAGTCGTAGTAGATGGTACGAGGAATAATATAGGAAGTAATTAAAGTGCAGATACCATGGGTAAGATTATCGTACCGTGGGCGAAGGTTCGGTGTGCGTGTCCCGTTTTCTTGATGCAGGGTCGAAAAAAAGATCGCTTTTATCCGATACGAGCGCGAGACTTGGTTGCACACGGTTCAACAAACAATGGGTGGATACTCTTTTTTTTTGCTGTTGCCGATTAGACGTGGAAATTACAAGATACGGTGAGCTTACAGCATAAATTATTATTGAGAAATATATAAACACTTTGTCGCACATGATATATCGATCGCGATACTTAACGAGCCAAGAGGAAAATGTAATTGATCTGCCATTACACCACCACGATAGTACGCTAAAATCTATTCCGTCGCCACGAGGCACGTGAGCAGATTTTTAAAAAAGTTTAATTATTTCACAAACTCACTGGATGATCGCCGGGACAAGATTTGCAGCGTTAGATCCAATTAACTAACGAGACTAGCTTACGAGTGAAAGTATCAGTTCAAATGGCGGGTCATTGAATAACGCAGTACATAACATTCTCTATCGAGCGACCAACTATTTCATCTGCGAGGTGTTCTAATCAACCGTCCCTGGCAGCTACACCAGCGTTTGCCAGTGTAACTCTCTCGTGGCGCGAAAGAAACCAATTGGCAAAGCCCGCTTTTTGCGCTGCCAGCTGATCGCCTTCTTTATTAGCCACCGGGGAGCAGCCACCAACTGAACGGCACTCCCATTCTTTGCCGGCACCGTTCGCGTTTCTTCTCCGATGTCCATCCAAGTCTGCTGGATGTGCAATTTTGGGCACGATCGCGGTCATTTAATTGATCCATACACGCTCGGGTCGTGGTGGTCGTCGCGCTGTGTGTCAGGCCAGTAAATGTCAGCTTTCAGTGCAGATGAAACACCGTGATCGTGCTCGTTGTGTTTCGGTGCCCACGATCCAATCGGGCAACGGACAAGAAGGAAATGGCTTAATAACCGAGCATAAACCGATCATGTGTCAAACGTTCTGACAAGCCGTGAGATGGTTCATTGCCGGTGTGAATGGGAACTGAGTAAAGCTCGCTCCCTTAGAGGGGGCCCAACACCGACGGGCCGTAACAACTGGCCGAACTGGGAAATATTTTTCATTTTCAGTAACATTTCAATTCATTTCAACAATTTCCTGATTGCGAGTTGAGGTGACATTAAAGAAATGACAAATGCTACAATAACCGGGCGAGCGAGCACGGGAGAGCTTCTACCAAAGTTTGACGCGCCTTCCCATGCAACCAGCCCCACATTATTCAACCGATTGCACAATCCAAACGACGAACGGACTGTCTAATGCCATTCGGTCGAAAATTGTTGGAGGGAAAACAAAACCAACCGGCGGAGAGAAAACTCACCCGGACTATTGCAAACTCCCAATGGGCAGTAAATCATTCTGACATGATAAAAACGGAAACACCGTCGATCTGTCAACAATCATTAAAACCGAAAGCCATACATTTTTCTTCGCTCGAAGTTTGCTCCGTTTTATCTTTCGCTGACCCACACACACACACGCTCGCTAAGCTTTCCCCCGAAGGGAGTCCCATCAGTTCGGTGGGTGGGTGGGATTATGTTTTAATTCTATTGCCGTACTGTCATTACTTTTACTTTGTGCTCACATACCAGCAGCCGTGCCGTAGAGGGAAGAAAGTATGACACCGAGGGCGAGACGACGGTTCAATAAAAGCTCAAGAAAAGCGATTTCCATCGGGGCGGAATAGGTTGCAACTTGCAGTTCAGTGCGCGGCCGGGCGCTCCGCGAAATGCCGGCGACATTAACGAACAAACGAAACCGGACCGGGGGTGCAATTATGTGGAAAATAATTAGAGAACGAATGATCTTTTGACTTTTCCGAGTAGCGTATGGAGCGGCGATCGAACGATGAAGGATAGGTTGTGAAGGTGAGGTTCGAAGTCACATGAAGCGATGGTAGAATAGCAGAAAAATCGCAATTCCTGATCAATGAAAAGTAGCGCAAGCACTGAGCAAATGCACCTTGGTGGAAGCAGAGAAGGAACTTGTGACTACACCTTCTTTTTGTTTCCAGCGATCTGCTTCCAGTTGAACGATTAGACTAATTTGAAATAATTAAGTCACAATGTTTGAAGCCATTCTCATTTGAATAACTTTTTCAACTCCCACATGATGTCACCACCCAGCAGGCAAGAAATAAATGTCTAAACCTGAAAACGATACATTCTCATCATCGGTGCACGAGCAGCCTGAAACATCAAAACGACCGCCCGGGAAACGCTCGAAGCATTGCAACGCCGTCTGCCCGATGCTCCAGTTATGATCACCCGCGACAAGGCCAAAGAAAGATAATTAATAAATTGCGTATGTATGGCAATAATTTAATCTGCGTACACGCGTGCAACCACGAATTCGACGTCTTGTGTGGCGCTTTTTCCACCGTCCGATCGCCAGCGGACACACGACGGAAGAGAAAACTGAAACGACTTCATACCGGCGGCATCTGAACACCTCCACAGTAGATTAGGTCCACATGATCGGTCGACTATTAGCGGGCATAGAAAGTGACCTCATATGGGAAAACGACGACGACAACGTCATGGAGACATTTGCAGCGGTGGGCGAAAAGAAAGGTAGGGAGGCGGACCAGAAGAAAAGGGGGAAGAATCAAAACGTAACGAAACATATGTAATTGTGCGTGAGCCACGATCACATTTCCGTCCGACTGTCGTCGTGCTGCATTGTTATTGCAGCGTGCGTTGGGAAGGAGCTTACGCGTCTATACAAAAGACTTCAACGGTGGTGAAAGAAACGAGCGCATTCAGGCCACATATGTTGGATCAACAGCATTGTGGAAAGGAATAAGAAAAAAAACGAAGCTGTCCCGTCTGCTGTAAACGTGCGCATAATGGGGAGTGAACGCAGTGTTGATGGATTAGTGACGGATTACATTCCAACAAACAATCAATCTACTTTTTATCGGAGGCGTGGAGCTATTTTACTGTCGATCCGGATTCATAAAATCTTTTTTTCGATTTTTCTTCTTCCTTCTCGTAATTCCTGGACTTTAAATATTTTTGTGTCAAAGATTATCGAAAGTTGAACTTTAGTACAAAATGGGGAATTTTAATTTTCTCTACCTATAGCACCATCGTTCACCTCAATATGCGTTTGCAGTATAAATCACTCGCAAAGCATTAAGGTGCGACCTAGAATGCATGAAAGCACAATTTTTCTCACCCCGGGAAAGGAATGTTGCTGTTGTCTATAAACCTACACCGGGCTCACATAATTACTCAACCGTGGTGGTGGCAGAAGGCAGAGGTCGCGCTTGCATCTAAACTCCAAGATGCAAGCATTATTTTACGTCAGGTTAGTGGCGTAGATTGCAAACTTCTGCCAGATCTACCGGGTACAATGGGATGGAGCTTTGCCGTTGGAACTCGGCGGCTCACCATTGGAAAAATGGGCGCGGATCTTCGGATGGAACGGTGAAGATAATTACCAACCCCGTACCGGCGTATCATTTCGCATCTCGATGCGCCACGAATGACATCGCGCCGTGAATTATGCTGCAAAAGGTGGATAAACCACTTCCAAAATCGGATCCCGCTGCTTCAAAAGGGCCATCATTTTGCAGAGGTTTAATAAAACACGTTGTGGCTTTTCATCCGAGGTTCAGTCGATTTGCTGATTGTATCGTATAAAAAATTGAAGTAAATTTTCCCGCGATGACTTCATTACACAGCACAGCATAGCAATTTCCCAAAAAAGCAACTAATCCTCCACAAATTAAGTCTTGCCAGATGCAGATCGCTACCACCGAGCCAAGCGTTGCAATTAATCAAATATACAATATCGAACATTCACGAGCTCGCCACGTAACGCGTCAACTGTTTAGTTTCTTTCACCGAGATAAGATTTTCCTGCCCAAAAGACGGGTAATTTATTTAACTGCTGATATTTATTTATCATACCGTCGAACTACAATTCACCAGGCGACCGTTTTTTTATTTCATGATTTTATTTACACGCCACGGCGAACAGAGAGGGAAAACAAGAGATGAAAGTTAACATTATCTTAAATTTCTTTCGTGCCCCCCCCCCCCCCCCCCCCCAGCACGAGATTAATATTAATTGCACACCGGAAGTGCACGAGCGATTAGCAAAACACGATAAAAGTTCGCAAAGAGACAGTTTTATGTCCACGGCAAATGAACAACGATGACACGCCGGGCGATTTATTTTTGGCACGTAAATGATGGTAGTAGTCAGCTGCGAGAGCCACGAAAAACCCCGAAAACCATAATGCTACAATCACCGGGGTATGCCGGTTGTTACACTTTCCAGTTTCTCTCCACGGATGTTGCTCATTTGGAGCAAAATGTCAAAGCAGTGGTTAAAATCACTCAACCAAAAGCACACACGCACGCACGCACATACTGATCCACAGATGAGGAGTGGTTGCAGCCGGCTGCATCCAGATGGTCCAGATGAGCATTTGGGTTTCGATGTGGTGACTACTGATAAGTTTAATGGTTTATGTATGAGGAAAGGATTAATGTTGGGCATTTAACCTGCTTGCTGGTGGCTTACTTTCGTCAGCTGGTTTCGAGGGAAATTGGGAGATATTTAAAATTACAATAGCTAAAATTGCACGTTATAAATACAATTCCTTTAATAGCATGTGTATTATTTTTTTAAATAACATGATACTTAAATTTATTTATTTATACCACAAGCTTGGCTTATGACGTATAAACCTCTTCAATAAAACGATCACAAGTATACATACAATAAAAGCAATCATAAAACCGTACATAATTTATGGAGCCTGATAGATCACATTGGCATTACCAACCAACAACACACTCTTTTGCACCCAACTATCCGAGGTACTCCGAGGAATGCCTATCTTCGCCACAATCCTCGGTGGTTTATGCACTGTCTTGCAACGGTATCCTCGCTATCCACCCTGCTGGCAAATAAGCAGCTCGAAGGCCCTGCACATGTACGGTAGGTGCCATTAAGTGCCAACGATGGTGACGGACGGACGCAGCAAAAAAAAAACCAAGCCACTGCTCATGTTCCTCCAGTTGGTGGATTAAGTAGTAGTAGAAGAAGTGTTGGCCGAGCCCGAGAAATGTAAGATCAAGCGGAAACATAACGAGTTCGTGCACCATCGTACAAAATGACACTATCGCACGGTACAGAATTAAAACTTTACGTGTTGTTCCCTGTCTCTGGTGCCATTTATTTCGTCTTCGACTTTGGCCCCTTCGTCTAAGCGTTCCCACACGTTCACGCTGGGTGTGTGAAATCGGACTGCACACTGCACGGCGGTATGTTGCTGGCGCGATCTTGTCGCACACCATTTCATAATCAACTTGTTCTAAAGGTTCACACCGACTTGACAGGGCGCGCTTCGTGAGTTTAGTGAAGTGTGACTTTGTAATCACCAACTTGGCCCATCGTTCTTGTCCTGTAGAAACTTTGGAAATTCTCGCCCAAAATGCACTCGAGCATGATGTACTTTGAGTGGAAAGGCTTCTTTAATCTAAAGAAGAAAGTAGCTACAGAAACAAGCTTCACAATGAGCAGGAGAGTGTTTGCTCCCTTCAAGAACAGGATCGTGCAGCCAATGGTGGTAATGTGCAGTTCGTGCATTACCACATTGCTCTGCTCGCTCGCCCAAATCGACTCAGCACCACGTGATGGGTGGTGCTGATGATGACTGGGTGGCGATCATGATGATGATGGTTATGGTTTCATCGTACGGAACGTTGGTGGTATCATCGCGTTCACGTGCACCGTCAGTGGACGCTCGTCTACGCTCGTTTGTTTTTATTGAGGACCAGGAACACGGCCTCATAAACGAGCTCACCACATCTGGTGAATGTTGGAAGTAACAAACCGCTGCACAGCACATTAAACGTTCGTGATGTTGCAATTAAGCAATTAACAGGACTTTTCTCCGCCGAAGATACGCAAAACACGGTATGTGTGTGCGTTGCCCACCACCACCAGGAACGGAACTATCTACTGGTTGGTGGGCTGAGATTTGGCGAACTGTGGGTCCTGGGAATTCTGGAAGGCAGACAGACCGTCATGCTTAATGCATCGTGTAGCATAGAGTCAATTGATTCGTCATACGTCAATTTATCATAACGAAAGGAAAGTGACGTTTATTGGGAAATTATTAGTAAAGCAGCTTCATTTTCTTTGCAATTCTTGGAAGAAAAATTAAGTGTGATCGAGGACGACGGAGATCCCACAATCGTACAGCGAATTAGACTCGCCAGGCTGCGGTGAGCTCATGATGAGTCATGAGAATAGCACCGGACGACCCAGCCCATAAAGTACTTTTAAGCGGTCCACATGGACTGAGGTGGTCTTGGTAATGATAGATTGGCAGTCGAAGACACTAAACCTTGATCAGTATCGAGGATTGTTGAAACAGGCCAAGACTCGAGGCTTTTGTCGATAGGAACTACCCAAAACCGACATCATAGATTAGGTTGATCGGTGTCATTCTCATGACGTAAACAGCCCTTCGAAGTCTGATGAATCTAACAACCTTACGACACTATTCACCAAAAAATCTGATCATCAAGTAAAGCGGGTCTTATGGTAGAAAGATTTATTCTTTAAATAGGAGTACAGTTTCTTCTTCTTCTTCTTTCTAGGCACTACAACCTCGAGAGGTATCGGCCTGTCATTTCTGGCTTTCTGTGACTTAATTTTACCCCTAGTAAAACAGTCAACCCAACGTACGGAATGCAGCTTGGGGTACAAAAATGATCATCTGAAAAGCATGCACTGCACAAATAATTTTCCACGCAAAAGGAAAGTAAATGCAATTTACCGATTGCAATATTCATTTGCAGCAAACAATTTCACTCAATTACTGGGATACTTTATTTATTCAACCTAAAACAAAAACCGCGAATGGCGCATCCAAAAAAACCCTCAATTATATTATCAGGGGTGTTATCAGCAAATTTTCTCACTTTTTCCTTCACACTCCCACCCACCCACACCTGATTGCTACCGTCAGCAAAAACTATAGACTGAGGTAAAAATTAACATACAGTGGCGCGCACAAAAGCTACTCAAACTTTTCTACAGTTCTTCTTCCTTTGACGGTAAGCCATTACTACAAGTGCAAAACACAGGGTGGGTGGGTGGGTGGGTTTTTCCACTAGCACTTTGCAGAGCTTTCGACGAGTTTCGCTTTTCTTTCGCCTGTTTTTCCATTATATGATAATTATCGCAATCGGTTGGCTAAAGATTTGTGATTTGGCGCAAGTGCGAATCACCAGCGCGCAGGTGCATGAAAACCTATCGGGCTTCTAAACTATTAACCCCGACAAAGCGGCAGGCCACGGTGTGGTTTTGCTTTTTTTTCGCAAAGATACGTGCACAAATTTCACCTCACCCCCAATACTGGTGTGTGTTTGCTCATTTTTGCGAATTAATTTTCTTCCACAGCACGGAAGCTGCTGCATTCGTGTGGCTAGCAATCGGTGGCGAAAAGGCGCACTTGCACTTTCTCTCTATAGCCCGCTAAGATGTCGATGATGCGCTAAATCGACACGATGCAGCTGCCGGAGCTTGATGAGTGTGTGTGTATGCCCCCAACGGTCTGCACTGGAGTTCACTTCGCGGGGATGGTGCAAATTGCGCGACAACCCCTTTGCGACGTGACCCCGGGGAGGCTGGTTCTTCCTATCATAATCGCAGCAACAAAAGCTAGCGACCACCCGCCGCTAGCCTGAGATTACCGTGGCGTTGTTGTCTTTCCTTCGATTGTACAATTCGATTTCAACCCTTGGCCCTTTCCGGTGCAAATTTTTCCACTGCCAAGGGTTGGTAGGCGTCACGTTTTCTAATTTCGAATTTTACACTTCCGTGCCATTTATTGGCGATCATAATTAGATTTCTTCCCTTGGCCAGGTTCAGGTCTCACACACAGATTGGTCGATGGAAGTGGGGAAAAATCCCGCACCGAAAGAACGTGAAAGGTTGAAGGAATATCGCGCGCAAAGGGGTTTCCTGCACTTTTCTGGAGATCGTATAATGACCTTCGGGATTAATGAAAAACTAATACCAGAAGATTTGCAGCAGGTGATATATGGTGAGTAAATTGCACAATCTCTTTTTCTCTCTCAGCTTGCAAAATTTATATCAGCCGCGAAATTAAGGTTACATTCGGTGGGCAAGACTGTACTCGATGCTTGATGTGAGTTGGGCACCTGGTAAAATTAATCATAACAGAAATTTGCACATTAACATAATCGAGGAAAAGGGCGCTTTAAAAATCCTGTTCGCAACACATCACCATATGTCGGTAGCGAACAAGTAGTGCACTCGCAAAAGACCACCCATCATTTGTTTCTTTTTGATGACGTTAAATCGCTTCCCCGTTTTTTTTTTTTTCTTAATTCCCATTTGCAAAGCCACTCTCACTGCTGCTCGCTGGGTGATCGCTGGCAAATTTCCATAAGCTGCATTACCGGAACCAATTGTTAACGATCCATTCCTAACGACCTTTCTCCGAGATCTGGTACGCCGAACCATTAGCGTGGAAGAGCATGTAGTAGCAGCGCTCAGGAAATGCTTTGTTTTTTTTTTCTTATGCTTCTGCAGACAAGAGCAGTGCAGATCCTCGACCAGTGGCTCCATTCGCTAATGAGCCCCATTAGGATCGAAGATGGTAGACCGGGATAGTCCGTATGGCATACATCGGTCGGGACGCATGTTTCCATGCGCCCGGTCACGAACTTGTTCTCGTGAGACGCGTTGCGAACCTGCGCTAAATAGTTTCGTACGAGAACCCCGGACGATAGAAAACCGATTATTTAATTAAAAAGCAATATTTCATTAACATAATTACATGACTTGAACCGAACGTGAAGGTGGAAAGCGAGAGAGAGAGAGAGGGGTCAAGCCAGATGACTCAACCCGGCCCATGCGAAAGAGAGCTTCCGTGTGGTAATGTTTAACAACATTATCACATTCTGGGCCAAAGGTTTTCCCCCTCTTCCGTTTTTTTTTCATCGTGCTAAACGATCCTGTTGCTCGTGAACTGTTATGTTTGGTGGGTGGAAATTATGTGAGAACAAGCGGTCGTGGGATGATTCAATTGTATGATTTACGCTAAACACAATGTAACGTGTGCTTTGGGGTAACAATAGGACGACGCTGCCGTGCGATGGCTATATGATGACAAACATGTACTGAAAGGCATCCTTCATAGGACAGCATTCGGCAAACGGAACTGGAGTCTTAATAAACAACAAATTGTCTACAATTAGCGGAAGGGTAAGTATTTTGTTATGGTACTTAGTGAATGGTTTCCGTCGTATGATATCTCTCTGAAGCTTTCAAGTCACACTCTTAATAGCTGTTAATTTGTATCAACACAGTAGAAGGAAGTAGAGAAAAAGCATTTTTTTGAATGGAGATTAAAACTGTGTAATTAAAAGAAACCCTAACTGGTCAGCTTTATCATTTATCAGGCCGAAACGAACATTATCACTAACGACTTACATGTCTTAACACTATTGATGCGGCACTATTTAACGCTCTCGGAATGTAAGTTCCAGAGCAGTTTAATCTTTTCCGGTTTTGTTTAAAAAATAGTGATACCGGACGTTGAATCATTGCACGCAATCACGCACCTGGACCCACATGCTAGTGAAACAGTTGAGAAAACAGTGTGCAGTGGGCAAAGACAGAAAATGAGAACTATTTATTTTATTAATTTACTCTTGAAGGACGGCCGTATTGGAGGTAATTTAGTTTAAAAGTAAAATAAACTGTATTGAAAATTATACGTCAACATCAAAATGGATATTGGCATGAGACCAATTTTAAGTCCTAACCCACAATAATATTAAATAACAAGATAAACCCTCGAAAGGATATTCCCCCTAGCAAGTTTATTACCTCGGTCGCACCCATTGTGCAATGCTAATGTTTTCAAATACAAGAGAACCACCCCGTTTAACGCAAGCAGGGAAACGAGCAGTTCGTTTGGGTCAAATAGAAATGTTGAGTCCGCCCCGGTCAGTGTTTAATGCCAGGTGTGATTTAGCCTGTACCAAGGCGCAAGTGAGCCCACAAGATAGAAAGGCCGATCGTGGTCCGCAACAAATGCGGTAGGTGATCTATCCCATTTATCTAGACACCTTTCGAGAGCTTTGTGGACGAGCAAAAAAACAGAAGTTGGTGCTGGATAGGCTAGCCCACTCGATTCAGCGCTGTAGTCGAGCAAGTGGTCTGGATGACTGTTAGCAGCTGGATAGCATGCCAGTCGAGTAGGTACGGTACGGAAAATCTGTACCGGGTACGCAGAAAGCAAAGAAGCAAAACTTGCATCTTGCACTTCCAGACACACCGATAGACACACCGATAGAGTGAGTGCAAATGGCGCGTCTGGGATGAGCTGCACCTTTGGTTTTACGATTATCGTTATTACGATTTAATCTTCAGCTACGAGCGAATGTGCGAAACCGGGGCGGGTACATCACCCTTTATCACCTCGCCCTTCCCATCCCACCGGCCTTCTGCCCTCTCGATCACTCGCGTCTAATCCAGATTCGAATTTCGTGCGTGATTGTCGGTCGTGAAAAATCAAATCGCTTTCTGAAACGATCGGGAAAGTGGTGGCTACCATCGAGTGGGAATGGAAGCTCGACGGAATGCAGTGCAGAGCGAGCGGAATTTACGATGTCGTGCTACGCCACCGCCCAAGCTGCACCGGCTGTTCAATAGTTGCTTCTAAGACCTGCCGCCGTCTAATGTGCCTCTTGTAGGAGGTAGCTTGTGAGGAGTTAGGTCAATTGCACTTTACCGAAACCCGACGCTCGTCAACGGGGCAGCGAAGATGGGAAAAGCATTAGGAAAAACCACTGTACTGCCATTTATTTTCGTGAACCATTTGTTTCCCGCACTGCCGTAACCACACCACGCCTCGGCTTTACGGTTCAAGGGTTAATTGTTGCCTTTTGCTCCAGCTCAGCGGTGAGGCCTTCTATTCACATCGTGTTCTATATAGTTTCGTTTGAACTGGTTTTGGAAAGCTTGCAGTGCAAATTGCCCGCTGCATACTGCAGAAACACGGTATAAAAGGAAGCTTGAAGGAGGAAAAATACATCACAAACAAACAACAACCCTTTTCCCCCAGAGCGGGATAGGCATACTGTTTCCTCCACTGCGAGAGTACAAACGGCTAAAAGCCCTAAGCAGACGGGCAAGCAACGACGGTGCAATGTGTTTACGAGCAACCGTGCGTTGTTTTCATTACCCTGTTTAATTAGTAGTTTGTGTGTAAAATAAAAAAACAACATGCTTTTAGTCATTATTCAGTGGTGGCTTTTCAGTAACAGCCTCCGATTTTCCCGCATTCCATCGCCCGAACGTAAGTGAAACATGTGAGAGGCTTTGTGTTCTTCTTATGAGTAGGGTAAGTCCTTCCACTTGAATCTACCGTCCTCCAGAAAAAGGGCCTGAATTAAGACAGAAACCTTTGTTTTGTTTTATTATTACGCCAAATGAGCTTTTTACAACAAGTGCAGATGGGTTAACTAATGTCAATTAGTATGTGCACTGTCTGAGCTGTTGAGCTAGTTAAGACATGCAATTTTCTTTACTCCTTGAGCATACGACGCGTGTATATTTGATGAATCTGTTAAAAAAAAACATAATGTCAATAAGCCTGAGGACACGAAGTGAAAGCTTATTGGTTCATAAGAAAAAAATCATAGTACTTAATTATTAAAAAAATTGGAATAGAGTAGGTACAGAGGTAAATATAATATACGGCATTAAATACATTGATTTAACTAATCGAATATTTAAATAAAAATCCTTAACTGTACTTCGTTTCTATATCTAATTCGTAATGCCTATAACCATAAAATATCCTCCATCTTCTAACCTTCCCCGAGTGCTCGCTCCACTTTCACTCGACACACACCGGAGTCTAATTATCGGCTCAACGTCCAAGTCCCAGAACGATGATCGACAAAACCCTTTTTGGACAAGCGCGAATGTCGATTGTCGATTCGACACGTCCAACAATGAACCTACTTCCGTCTCTCTCCTGTCCAACACATACCAAAAATCCAAAAATGCAAATGCGCGTAAAAAAGTGTTCCATTCCACGTCCAATCCAATGGACACGGTTTCGGGATGAAACGTCTCGCTTTCGGTCATCTTCCATCCATTTCTACAACGGCCGCTCCCGGTTCGACATTCATAAAACGGAAAGACTTCAACGGGGGTAAAGCGATGACGACCGTTGAATGCAAGGGCGTGTGTAATTCAAGTGAACATAATCTAATTACATCCCTGCCGATGCGCGGTCCCTTTTTGATGGGACGTTTGTGATCCATAGCAACCGGAGCACAATAGGATTTCTAGGAATGTTGGTAATAGTATTCGAAGCTCTATACAACATCGATCGAGCAAGAGCAAGAGTAAGAGTGGAGCTGTTTTTTTTTCTTATTGTACGTTCCTTTCTAATGCCACTGGCACAAGTATTGGCGTTGGAGTTCATCAATAATGGAACGTCATCATGGGTTGTAAAAAAGGTAGTAATGATTTCGCATGCATTAATCGCAATTTACGCTGAATTTGATAAATATATAGGAAGTCTAGATTGATTTATAAATTTAACTGAATGATATGATTATCCTAACATTGTGGTTTTTTATTATATTTTTTGTAAACTACTATCGATTCCAATTTTTAAATAAATCACAGCCACACAAAAACACGAACATATCCACAAAGACAATTTTTCCTTATGGCCTATTTTTAATCAACGATGAACCTCTTAATAACGACAAACGAAACAATCATAGCGAAAGCTGCCGGAAGCATCAAGAAGTCATCTATCATCTACCGAACCGATCATCCCATCCACCAAGCTAGCCATCATTCGATGCTATTCAACCCCAATTCCGAATGTCATTTCAAGCAGCTATCGATTTCCGTTTCGTTTGCTTCTGCGCCAAATGATCTCGATCGACTATGCACGATGAATGAAAAATAAATGACAGCTGAGGCTGACACTCCATCGGCCGACTACTGCTGCGCGACCAACAAAGCGTATGCAAAAACAGAACGATAATAAACTTCTTGCTACAGTCAGCTGACGCTCCACACGATCCAATACATTGGGGGGACATTGTTGCAATTCGTCTCGGCTGAACGACGAATGAACTCCGGCCGGCCACCCCAATCAACGGCGGAGGGTCGACTTTCTTCCGGTTTTCCCTATCGTTCTTCTCGGTTCCCATCAGTAAAATCGATTACCGAGAGCAAGTCGCCAGTTGCATTACCACACTTCTCTGGAGCTCTGGAGCGATCCGATGGCACCCACTAACTAGCTTGACTGACTGACTGACTGAGTGACTGACTGGCAGGGTTGGCTGATTGGCCGAGGATTGAATGCTGGGAAAGGCAAATCAAATCAACACCTTTCCTTCCTGTCAGCCATTCCACATCTAGCCATTCGAGCTGTCAACGCTGTCCCATTTCTAATCCCACCGTGATTATCCTATCGTGTAGTACGGTTAGGCAACGGTACTACGGATACTTTAATTTGTTATTAGCTATTCCAATAAAATATGATTTTTCTTCTCTCTCTCTACAAGAGATTATGATTATTGTGTTATATTATTTTTATGTTTGTTTAGCTCATAAAGTTTATGCTACCAACGTACTACATCGTTTAAGTAAATAAACCGCATTAAATTGTCTCACTTCAGCCCTGTCAGTGCAGGACAACAAAGTAACAACATGCTAAGCCGGCAAGGTAAAACGACATCGACTGCCGCCCCCGAAAGGGATTCGTGTAAAGAGAAATTGATAAACATTCATTTAACACTAAACGAGTGCAGCCTACTTTTCATCTCTCCTGCACCGGCCGACTGGTATGATTAGCTGCTGTTGCAGTACCGCTTCCACCAGCAACACGCCCCATCATCTTACCAAACGAATTCGATTGGGTTCGGGCTAAATGGATAGACTCGCTATGCGCCCCATGCACAGCAAAACCCTCTAGGATTTCCGATTCGAGGACTGCAAACGGAACATTACGTTCCGGCAGGGCAATATGCAAATATCTGATCACTTTCCGTGCGGACAGAGAGCGCGCGCGTGGCTCCGAATACCCACGGTGGCAGTTAAAGTGGGGTTTTATTAATTTTATATCTCTTCCACTCCACACTCTCTCGCGGACTAATCCAACGGCGGACGACTAGGACTAGGGGAAAAAACAAATGGCGCCACAACCCCCACGGGCGAGGGTAAAATCGCCATAGGGTGCGATTTTATTTTCCCAACTCGCCAACCTTGTTGTTTCACGGCCATGAGAGATGGTGCCAAATGATGCGACGTGGTGTGGTACAATTTCGCCTTTAGCGAAAAAAAAACGTATCTGCCGAGCAGGGGCAATAAGTCTAACAGCGTACCGGTGCCCCCAAGGAGTGCGAAAGAAAAGTAGCATAATTATGCTACCACTAAGACGTACCGTGGTAGAGGCATCGACGTGACGCAGATGGTGTTGGACGATGCGATCTCGGGCGGTGTTGTACTCGTCGTCGTCGTCGAGTGTATTTTCTACGCCCCGGGACCAGCGCAAAAGGTGATCGATTTTAAGCAAAATAACAATAATAAGGCAAGCGTTGCACACTGTTAGCAGGGAGGAAAAATAAACGGAAGCCTGCGGGTGAGTTTGATGTATTTGATGCAGGCTTGTGCGATTTTTTCTCCGGCCGCTAATAATTTCTTGTGCAATCATGCCAGGGTACTACGCTCACCGCAAAGAAAGTGTTACCCCGTCAACTATTCTTAGTGTGAAAGGACCTTGGTGTAGGAGATTCGACATGGGGAATTTTCTGTAGATTTTGTCTCAGTTAACATGAACTAAAATATTAGATACAGGACTGATGATTTAGCTATCAATATATTTTTTTATTCTTCAGAAATGGCCTGGCCTTACGACTTCTTGATCTTTGGTGCTACAACCTCGTGAGTTCTCTGCCTGCCATTTCTGGTTTTCTGTGACTTGATTTTACCCGTAGCTGGAAAGTCCAACGTGCTGGGTGGCGGTCTGGATGGGATTTGAACGCCGTGAAGATCGGCGCCGCAGTGATCAGTTCTTTAAAACAGAGCTGATTGCAATCACACAGCTGAATTACACAGTTGTGATGCATGTATCCCCAAGTTTTTTTGGAGAGTTCCATTATATTTGTATTCTTTGGAATCCTTCCCCTAAGCGATTCAAACAATTCCACAAAATGGAACAAAACGCTGTAGTCAATCGAAATCAATCGACAAAGTAATTCTGCACAACACCGTAATTCCCTAAGTATAATGACTTATAGTCTAAGGTTTAAATGATCCAAAATATCCACTATCTCTAATTTCACTACCGTTTTGTGCTTTTCTTTCCTCTTCTCCAAACTGTTGAAACTTTTGTCGGCTTTTTCAGTATTTAGTATCCCAAAAGCTTTTCCATGCCTATTTCCAGGGTAGTGATTTTCGATTCGCTTCGCCAACTTACCTACAAAGAGAAGAAAAAAAGGGAGAAAACATTAATAATTGCTCTTTACTCGTGCAACACGCTCCAACATGTAAATACTATTCTAGCGCTACTGCAGCGAGATGCTTCTCTTACAAGGAATTGACCAGGTTGCTCTTTGCCTATTTGCATAATGTCCACAGAAAAAGCGCACCGGGACGTACGTAACATCCTCCCTTCGACACACCGATCGAAGATTCGAAATTGAAAGGAAACACATTTGGTATTACATCGGCGGAAGAGGCAAAGGTAATTTTTCCTTCCCTTCAATTTGCCTCCGTCCAGTTCCAACACACTGGCATACGCTGCTCTTCATTGCAATGTGTAAGCAGTTGGCTTTGCCGATTGGAAAGTAAGACATCGCTTAGAGTAGCTCCATTCGCCCTAAATTAACGGTCGTTATTGATTAGCCGATACGGGGTGACGACTGGACCGCGGTTAATGATCCATCACTGCATCCCAGCACACCACAAGAGACATGAACATGCGCATATAGTTAAGGATGCTATTGTACATAACTAAGCTCTTACTTTTTTTTTGCTCTAATATTTATACCAAACGAAACGAAAAAGCACTCGCCCTGCTCGTTTACCACCTGCTGCTGGTGGGCGATAAAAAAAAGTTAATGGATGCACTTTTGACCCACCACCACCGCTTGGCTGGGCGATGCGCGTTCGAAAGTGCAGTCGCATTTCGGTTTCATGTGAGGAAAATTAAATTAAATCTGACACCATTGCCGAAAGTGAATGGTCGAAAGCAATGAAAAAGCTTGCCAGAGTGGAAGGAAATTGAGACCACCGCCGCTGCAACTTGTCGAGTGTGATGGATTTAGCTTTTTTTTAATGTGCTCGCTCCTTCACTCTGCTAGTTTGACCTACGGCCACCAGCTCAAACCGTGAGCACCGACGAGTAGTACACCCTCCGTTAAAATATCTTTCACAGTCCACAGCGGACCGTCAGAAAACAGTGAAAAGGTTTTAAATTTACATTCCCCGGTCTAACACATGTCTAAAGCTGTGGAAAATCGGTTCAAAAGTGAAAAGGCGTTTTGCTTTCGCTTTAATTGCCCTTAATTTAATGATCGAAATGTAATAAACAGTCAAACTGCTATTGAAACGAGTTGATTAGATTTTTCTGAACATATTTTCTATCGAAATGGCTCCGACCATTTATAACAAACGACGCTTTTACAGGACGATCAAGAACTACTCTCACTCAAAGCAAACATGCGGGTGATTGTCACATCTAGCGGCGCAAAATTGCTCATTTCCGTGGCCACCCGCCTCATGCCTGCGTCACGATTGCACAACAAAAACTCCTATCTTTGCAATTTTTGCGATCCAAGACCGATCCGAAAAGTCACATCAACCTTCTCCACTCCAACAACCGAAGACGGGGTTCATCGCTTGCATTACGAAAGACTTCAATCACAGCATTCTTTCAAACCCAAACCCGGGTTTGCTCGGTCTCGTTTGGCGCAAATCACGACGACGAACTTGCTCGTTGTGGCGCAATACGAAAGCAAAATTTTGACCATCAACCGTTTCACTTGATTAGGAACGCACAGGGCGCAAGAGCATCATCATCCAGTGTGCTGCTCCATTGTGGCGACCGGTGTCGTAAAATAGTAAACACCAAAACCTCGCTCGAGGAGGGGGAGGGGGGGAAACACAACGGCCAATTGCAGCAGAAACATGACGGAGAATGCACAAACGATGCTACGTTCCAACCCTGTACCGCGCCCTCCACCAGATGATGATCACCCCATTGCTCAATTCACTTTCAATTGGATCGAACCATTTTCACTTTCACCCGTTACCAAAGTTTGTGACTCTCTTTGGCGAGTTCGGTGCGAGTGATGCCTCTTTTTCCCCCCCTAAACGAGACATGCATTTTTCTGGTATTGTTCTCCAAGTGGATTTGTTTCTGCAGCTGGGTGAAAACAGGGCAATCGATAGATTTTGTTCCTGTTCCAACCGGCCACCTATGTGTATCGTACGACGGGAAACCGGAGGAACACACTGTTGTTCACTCCGTTTAAAGCACCTTTACGCAAATGCTAACCACTGACTTATACCGTCGGTCGGCCCCGCGCAGCTTAGAACTACTGAACCGTAACCCGATCGGCTGATCGAAAATAAACAGCCTCGCCGAAGCCAGCGCTCACGCCAGAGAGCGAACGGAAGAACGGATATCCTCCTTCGGATGGGGAAGCAACCAAGGAGGAAAAGGGGAAAACAGTCACCCGATACACGGGAAATGCAATTTCCGCTCAAATGTCGATTTGCCACGCAATGGCGCAGGCGAGAGGCCACAGGGTTTTAAGGGCGCAGCGAGCAGTTGCATATGCACCAGCAAAAATTCACAAAGCCCGGCGCGGTCGTTCTTGCACGGGACACAACACATTCTTGGCACTGGAAATGGGCAGATGGAATTCACATGGAAACACGTTTTATGGCTTCTTACGGTAACGTTAAATTAGCAACGGAACAACGAACATCTTTCGCGCTCGACAAGCATGCACTTCGGTGACATTGGGGAGATAATCCCTAGTTGCTTAAGGAAAGTCATTTTTGCAGCGATTTTTTACAATTATTTTGCACCGTTTTTAATCAATTTTTAAACGTAGAATTTCAAAAAAAATGGTCAATTTATGGGCTCACCCTTAATCCACGGCAAATGCCACACGCATTAAGCTAGAATTCAATTACAACAATCGATACATCTCAAGCCCGGGAAGCCATTGCAGTGGGAAATCGATAAGCGCCAATAACCATGGATTATGGGAACTAGAAACTTTACAACTGACACGCGAGGTTTAACATGCTGCCCTTGGGTAAAAGAAAAGGGTTTACCCCCAACCAAATATAGTCATTTTCCCCAAGTGTCTAAGTGTCAATTTCCGCCCGAAAAAGAGTAAACCATACAGCGACACCGTAACTGCTACCGAATTTCGACCGCCATACTTACGACTCTCCGTTAGACGACTTTCCATCATTTCCTTCTTGTTTCTATTTTTAGTTGCCGCCAACTGCACGAGAGGATGAAAAATGTGTGTAATCTTCTTGGCACACGGCTATATTGTCCAAAATGGCAGCAACAATAGAGACAAATCGGCGTGTTGTGCACCCGGGAGCAGAGGTCCACCAGCAGGCGGAAAGAAAAAACAAACACACGTTGCGTAGAGAAAACGACACTCAATTGGTTGCCATCGAATTAATTAATTTAATGACAGGAAAAGAAAGCTCGAGGGCACTTTTTCTTACCCGTTGGTGTTGTTGGCGATTTTTGTTTTGTTTTGGCTTTCGCACTTAGCTCCCCCCGCTCCCCTTTAAGTGTGTTTGTTTTATGGGCCAAATTTGGGCTGATTAATTTGTCACACTTAAAATAGCGTTCAAGTGGATCGCAACGGAGGGATCGGTCGGGGATTCAAGATTGAGAGCATGAGCGCGAATTGCTAACGTTTATTTAATAACGCTTCCTAGGAATGGAAGTTTCTTTTTTAAATTGCAATACAACCAGTTAAAGGAAACATAAACATTAATTCAATTATATCTCGAACCAAGAGTCTCTGAGACCGTGATAAACAATCAGTAAAACAAACAACTTACTAGCCCCGGTGATGTTCATTAATTTTGTGCGCTACCCCTTCAACAACAACCTTCTTTCAACACACTGTCCCTCCGATGGTCGCATGTGCACCTCTTATCAAAAAACATATATTTTACCCAAACGGCTTGACAAATGATTGTAACGCGATGGTTAAGAAGCATCGGAAACCGTACCCGGGTGGACTTTGACAAGCTGCAATCCGTTCCGCATGATTAATGATCTTGTCTTGCCGATGGGATTTTCTCTCCGCCAGCGATGGTGTTATGGTTATGGAACGTGTGTACGCCGCCAAACAGGAAATTAGAGCCGTTGGTGTTGCTGCCAAATGAAAGGGTGACTCGGTAAGCCAGTGGCCACCGACATTGCACCGTCACCTTCTGGATAAGATGATCTACCGAGGAATGCAACTCCACGCGACAATCTGATCTTACTCGTGTAGCCAACGGCCAGAGCGGCAGAAAAACGTAACCCGCGCGGTAGTTGGTAGGCCGAAAGCAATTTGTCGCACCCCGTTACGGTAGGTGTTGACGAGAAATTAATTGATTTGGGGTGTTCGGGCAAAGCACTTTCGAGCGCGCGTTTGTTTGACCGTTGGTCGTTGGTGTTATCTGGAGAAGATCACTTTCCTTCGGATGATCGAATCGCAGTGAGAGAGATTACAAGGCCACAAGCATGACCACAAAACAAAAGTTGGATGCTTTGGGAAAAAAAGTAATTTACTTTTTTCCTTCTTACCATTGAATGACGTGATTCAGGTTTTATATAATATTTTTTGAGCACTCTAACATTTAAGCATTAATAATGCGTAGCATAAATATTCCGAATACTAATTAGTATAGATAAGAAATGAACGATTAAGTTCAAAATATGTATCGACAAGTTAAAGGTTAACCTTTTCCGCTATCTTCCACCATAAACCTCCTTTCGCGCAGCACACAACCGTTTCCGTTTCCGTTTGCCAATTTATTTCATCTCATTTTCGTACGCTAAGCTACGTGGTTCATCAGCGATCGTTAGATGAATCGACCAGATGATGATGATGAAATGGAGCGCTTGCTCGACTTCTCTACCGACCCGATCTACTACTATCTCCCCCAGTGGACAACAGTTGTTCCTGCTGCTTCACCAGGCACTAGGTTTTCTTTATTGCCGCTTCTCAAGAAGAGCGCGATACATCGCGATCGAACCGACAGCGCGCACCGAAGCGCGCGCTTCAAATACATTGATTTATGACTGATAATGGCAATCATTACACGAGGCTAATGATAATGATGAAAGGAACGATGATGCCGCCACACATGACTGGCGACCGTGCGCTACTTCAGCAAGTTCGTTGGAAGCACTTGCCCGGTACGCTGGCTGCTGTCAACGCGCTCTTCCAATTGGCATCCGAAAGATTAATGATAAGTTGCCAGTGTGTAGTGTGGCAGCAGTAGTCGGTGTACGCAGTACACTCTGTCATATTTGCTCCGTCCAACGCACCACATTTCTCTTGATCGACCGCAACCGAACCTCGGGGAAGGGACCCGTGTCAAGTGGTCGAAATTAAATCGAGGTTATTGCGTTAATAATCCACCTCCACCTCGGAGTACGCGAGTGTGGGCGAACGATATTTTTGATGGGAAAACTCTTAAAAAGGGCAGAGATCCACGCAGAGATCGGGGAGAAAACTTAAGCCAGCTGAAAGGTTACTGATACTTAATGCGATATAATGGCAGGTTCCCCTTACTCTACGTTGACCCTAACCAGTTTCACCTACTTTGGTCAAGTTCATTATCAATCTTACCCCGGTTTTTCCACAGTGAATTGATCGATAATTTGAGATTGGTGGCATCGCTCACCGATCAGTAGGCGCGCGTGGGCCACTAAACTGCCCAGAGTAAGCAACACAAATTAAACCTTCGAATAAGGGATTATTAGAGCGCTCAGCAAAGCCAGGGGAACGGGATAAATACGGTCAATCCACTAGGTATGGAAGTTTTTAATAAAACAAAAGTGTGAAAATGAACACAAATGGAAAATGTGCGGAGCCGATAAAGGGAAAAAGTCGAAAGGTTGATGTCATAAATTTGTCGATCTTGGCGAACCTTGGATTTAATTGGACAAAAATAGCTGACGATTTTATTGACTACTTGGAGGAAGTTCCATGTTTGTTGTACTAAAATTGTATATTTGTTTGGAAAAAAAACACATATAATGTCTATAAGAACATGCATCAAGATATAGAGACCCTTACAACATCTTCAAAGTACCAGCAAATAAAAACAATTCACCTACATTGTATCGAAGCACGAATAATTGACCACGACACCGCGGGAAAGGAAATTGATATCATGTTTAATAAAAATGCTTCACCGTGCAAACAAACGCTCGTCGTCGTCGTCTATCATACACGATGAACATATTTTCCATCAGCATTAATCACACGAACCGCGTTCGTCCGCCGCATCGTCCCTGTAAAGCTATCGACAATGTGAGAACCTAACCGCCACGCGAATACCCTTGGAAAAGCTTTCCATTACACACACACAGTTTTCAAACAACAAATTCTGTCGGACCACGAGATTGCGAGTTGCGGAACTGCGTTTTTGCCCTGTTCCTGCGCGTGGTAAAGTAACGACGTGACGGTTGCTGGTGGCGAAGGAACAAAATGGATCGACACCCGCACCCGGGCCGGCCACCACATCGAACCTTTCTGACGCACGGCGAAAGAAAGTGAACTTAATCTATGATGATGCCCGATGATGAAGCAGTACCAATATAAGCCTCCAATGATAGGAGGGCAGGCGTACGCTTGCCAACAACGAACGATCGGTGAGAGATCATGGCAAGAGAGAAAAAGGGTAGCCATCGTCCGCAAAACCGTCCATGCTTTGCTGTTCGAAGCCGATTTGCACGTGGCGATCTCACCTTCTAAGCCCGCATGAAGAGGTAAAGAAACCGGGGAAGGAAAAATAACTTATGTTCAGTTTCATCGCAAATTAACATCAATTCCATTAAACGCTGGACTGCGGTAGGAACGCTTTGTACTTTGCGGGCTTTTTTTTCTTCCTCCATCGCATCGTTCATTGGACTTTTTGCCTGCCAAGTCGCTGCCAATCCATGGCTTTACCGAAGACACGCTCAAGGAGGTAGCCTGGAGATGAGATAGTCTGAAGCGAGAACGGCGACGTCCAGGAATGCATTCGAAGACAGAGAGGACAGAATCGCTGTGTCAAACTGGACTAGAGTAACGGCTACGAAAAATGGAGACGATCTTGTCCCTCATGTACTTCTTCATCTAATGCATAGTTCACGAGTCTCACGTCCCACAGTTCCGAAATCCGTGCCACAGCTGAACCCATTTTCCCGTGGACGCTTGACCTGCAAGAAGACCTGCCAAAGTGCCTGTGCCTGTCTGTGCATTTTTTTCAACCCTTCCTACTCCACTACAGTCACGTGCAAAATAGTTTCGCACTATCGCTATTATTATCCGCTAGGGCGCCCTTCCGCTACGGCGTGCACTATTGCCTAAAAGGAAGGAAATATGCTTCAGAAGAAAGACAACCACGATCCGTTTTCCTGTTAACATCACAACCGGTGGAGGATGAAGGAAAAAAAAGGGAAAAGGTTGATTGAAAAAGGGTACGGTGAGAAAATTGATTTCGATTACGAGATAGCAGGTGCGGTAACGGTAATGGAGTCTGGGCGGAAGAGGGCGGACCTGTTGTGCGATTGCGATGCTTTTTGATGCAATGGATGTAATAATTACAGCATGCAAAACATATTGGACGCAGTAAAAAAAAACCTTTTTGCAAATTTGGCGGAATGTAAGCGAGAGAGAGAAGGAGATAGATGGTAAAAGAAAGCGAGGCATAGATGTAAATTTGCAAAATTTCAACCTTTTTCTTTGGATAAAAATAAATATTGATTTGAAGTACCGTAGAAGACGATTTCAGAACACCAAAAGATAGATGCGACTGCGGCGCAAGTCTTCTCACGGCAGAACCGGGGTTCAAATCTCATCTGTGCCGTTCCCCCATAGGGATGACTTGACTGACTAACCAAACAATTCGGTATCAATAAGTCTAGTGAGCCAGAATTGGCAGACATGACCTAAGATATCGTTAGGCCAAGAAATAAAAAGAAGGCATCAGAGGCCTCAGATCAATTCAATAGCCAGGCCTTTTACTTCTCTGATATCTCAGTTAGGGTTTATTATGGACTAGGTCTAGATCTACTAGGTCTACTTAGGGACAAACGATAAGGCCTTCACAAGCTGGGGCCCTTTCATGTTAGGACTAGGCCATCGGAGCAAGTCTATTTCGCTGCATTAGAGTACAATCGCACAACTCACCGAACTCGTAATTGTAGAGTTTCTTGACTTGTCCTTCTCCACATTTGGAAAAATATATATGATATTTCTGGAGATGATTAAGAGATTCTTGTCAGAAGCGGATAAACTACTTGCCTTAGAGAGTACAGGAACTATAAATGTTTTTTTTTTTTACAATTCAAGCTCCTTCCGTTCAAGCTCCGACAAGTTTCAGAGTGAAGAAGTCCTCAGATTGTTACATTTCCTTTATTGGCAACTAGCAACCCTTGCGCGGATCTCAAAAACATTTTTTTGTTAGGTTAGGATCCAAGATATTTGAAAATATGGAGGACTTGAAAGGTGCGATTACCTGTCTGTCCGCTCATGTGATCAAGGTATGTAGATATAGAAGGTAGAGTTGTTTAGAGCAAATTGACATTTCTCGACCTGACATAACAGTTCCGTGGTGATCGAGGGGAAGGGTATTGAGAAGAGTGATGGCAGCGTCGGAGGAGGCGCCGGTGGTGGTATCGCTTGTGATTTTTTGACGAAAAATGCAACCAAATATCGTCAATCTTCTGTGGGACAACACTTAATATGCGAAGATGACCCATAAATTAGCAAAATTGCTCAAAGGACCGAGAATCGAGGCTGTTTGTTCATGTTTGTAGCCCCATACCATATGTTTTTGTAAACAAACTCTGACATAACTCGACTAAAATGTCGCCTCGTCAAATCGATAAAAATTCACCTTCTAAATACATACACCTTGCATGTGATCCGGTGTCTGTAATAACCCTTCAAGAATATTCCCCCCGACGCTTCCTTTTTCTTTATGTAAGCTTCTTCTACACGGCAATCCCAAATCAATGATGTCTAAGGCGTCAGTGTACACCAGAATCTGGATTGAGATATACAAGATGGTTCCCGGATTTTCCACCTTAAATATCTGACAACTCCCTCTTTTTAAGATTAAAACAACATACAACATTATGCTCATTTTAAATATTATAACAATCACCACATTAAAAAAAGCATTAAATTGCGCATTACACATCAAACCTGCTCTTGCACGTGTCCTTCATATCGCCCTAACCATGCCCAAGTCAGCAAAGCGTAACAACCTATTTAAAGTAAAATAATTCATTACCATTGCCAAAACCAACCCGATTTACAGTAGATTCACGCATAATGCATTACAAGCACCATGAACTTGCCATGAATTTCGATAAGTCACGTCTCGTCACACCACGCGTATGTCTATGCGGTTGCTGATTTTAAAAGAAGCAACCATGAATCTTAACGAACGCTCGGATTACAGCATCGTTATAACTCCCTTTTTTCTACAGAACCACACACACACACACGACATACAGTCTCAAGTACCCCATTGGCGTTTGAAATTCGCTTTTAAAAAAAGGGCTGCAAAAATTAATGTGACGTTGTGACGGATGCGATTTCCGCCCAGGCAAAGTGCAGACCACTCTAAAACTTTACCCTAAAATTAACACCGAAATTCGCAACGGAATCGCATCACCGGGAGGGCGATGATTTACGTCGTACCGAGCAATGTCGACGTGCTTAATTATAAAGTGAGTCATCATTGGTTGCGAAACCCTCTACGTACAATCCCTCCGAATTACAGACTTATGCAGGCTGAGATTGAGACAAAACTAAATAAAACATAAATTACAAGCGAACCGTTCTGAGCTCGTGGTGTGGGAATTGGTTTGCCGAATAATGTCGAGTATTTGAAAGGGTGCATTTAATTTCTTTCACTCTGTTTCAGCAAAGCTCACCAACATGATCTGCCGTCGAAATGCACCAATCATTTACATAACTCATCTTCTGTCACTGATGCGCGTTTTGGGGAGGTTTTTTCACAATCTTCCACATATTTCCCTTTCAAATCCCTCACTAAATGTAAAATAAAACGAATAATCTGATTACGAAACGCATGAAACAGCAAATTCCTTTCAACATAATTACTGTTTCCTGCCTCAAAAATGTCCTCCACTTTCTACTAACGCCCTTTAAAAAACAACAACCCCCGAAAACACAAAAACCTCCCCCACACACGAGAAAAAGATTTGGATTCGAGCCGAATGATTGATGTTGAGATGCAAAAGTGCATTTTCATCCCCTTTCACAAGTAAACAAGGGCCACCACATTCAACGGGGAAAGGGAAAGAATCGCTCACCAACCTTCATGCACGCTTCAAGCATCAACCGGAGTGAGCGCCATTCATTATGCTAGTGAGTACCTCCTGTCCTAGCCCGGGCGAAGGTAGGAACGACGGGTGCACGAAACGGGGAAGCGACTCTGCTGCACCACAAGCATCTATGCAACTTTTGTTTAGTAATGCTCGGTGCGGGAATGATGATGACGACGACGACGGCGACCAGAGCAGAAATGCTACCACAATGGACAGCATGAATCAGCATCGGAGTCGGGCTTCAAGTTAATTGCTCGTGCGAAGAAAGCATGATATCGCTTTCATCGGAGCGACCGTTTCGAGTTGGCCTTTTATTATGCTTTCCTGTATCTTTTTGCAGAGCCTCGTGTTTCGATCGCGTTTCGAAGTCTGACAGGTAGAAGAGTAGACACCCATCGTCGCCTTCCGAATGTTTCCGAGGAAATAATGCTTCAACAAAACAAAAAAAACCCCGGGAAAGTAGCATAGTCGTCAATAGGACATAGAAACGTAGGGAACACTGTTACTACTCACTTTCCGACACATCACGAATATTTCATCATCTTAATTAATCTCCCGGTTCGTTCGCTCATGCTCATGCTGCCATAGATCTGGGACTGGACAGCTAGCGAGCCAGTCAGCCAGACGGATAGACGGACCAGGAACCTGGAAGCTTCTCAGAGGCCGGCTCGAATGATCTACGATCGGAAGGCGCAAGCAAGCTCACCAAACTCTTCCACCAGTCAACACAACGGCTGAGGCTCGGCAGCTAAGGATGAATGGCGTCTTACGGAGTTTTCTTCCACGTGGTGACTGTGACTGCCCAAGATGTGGTACGATTTCGGCGAAACTAGCATGAACTTTAGGTCTCAACACGGTGCACTTCCGAAAACAATCTAACCATGAATGTGTGTTTCATCTTGGATGTGTGTTTGGAGTTGCTTTTTTCATTTACCTTTAAGCTCTGCGCCAAATCAACCAGCCGGTTGTTCTTGTTCTTCTTCGTCGCTGGTTAACAAAAGCCACAAAGCAAACTAAACCACCGACAGACAACAACAGAGTGTATATCATGACCATTCATCATCATCTCGTAAAACTGTGGAAAGGTCACGATGAAAGGAAAACGATTCCAGTCCAACCGTCTGGTTAACGGATGGTTTCGAGCTCCCTGGGTACGCCCAAGCTTTGGCGAAGACATTTTTGCGCTCAGGAAAAGGCCTCCTCCAATCGGGCAGTCATCCGGTCGCTGGTATGCGGCTATCCCGTTTTCCCCCCGCTCTGATCGATTGCCAATCGAGTGGCAAACAGTGAAGATGAGTTTTGGATGATTTGTGAGGCAGCAAAAGCAGAAACCGAGGCAGAAATTGTTGGATAGGTAAGGAACAGGAAACTATCCTCGGCATAGTTCAGAGACTGACTAAAGAAATTTTAGTGGAAAAGTCGTGGTACATTCTATTTTGCATGATGGAGATATTCAATCATTGTAGCTTAAATTCAATATTCCCATTTTCTCTTCTAATACAATTTTTTTTTTTGTATCTCTAATTCTTATTCCCATGTAGAAACTTGAGGCCTACCCATTAAGCCAAAGAAAATCAGTTTCATACACCACCACAAAACGTACGCAACAAACCAGTACGATGAACTTGTGTTAGACTTTCCCACTATACCGGACGACAACATCCGTGGCTTCGGCAAACAAACAACACAGACCAAAAAGTGCAATGAACTTCCGATTGACGTACGTCATTGACGGACACGGAAGAAGAAAAAACAAAGACAAAGAACAAACATAAAGTTTACCATTGCAAACCTCGCAACTCCGCGCTGTCGGGCCAACGAAACAAACGATGAGAACACTCTCTCCAACGTCAACGTTAATCTTCGCCCCGAAATCACGGAATTAGTCCAGTGGAAGAGGGGGGGAGCATTCATCTCATGGATCGATGGCTTTTATTTTCATTGCCAATTTTGCATTCAAATATTTAATCTAATCGGTTTCGGTACCGACACCCACCATCCACCATCCACCATTCCGCCTTTTCCCTGCATCCCCTGCCATAACGGTGCGTACCCGCAATAATGAACGGGAAAGGAAGTAACGAAAAACCGCCAAATAAGAACGAACAGAACGGGAAAATTCCACAGACGAATTCCCACCACCATCTGGAAAACCGGGCAGGGTAGAAACGCGTTTTCGGCATTAAAGGTGGCAACAAACCGGCGTTTTGTTGGCTGCGAATGTGTCTAGCTTTCTTCATTCCTCATTTTTTTGCACCTTTTGTACCCACATGCCTACTACTATTCCTCCGGTTTAACCATAAAGAACGCACACACTATATTCGCCAAAGCGTGAAGCGAATCGTGCGGGATTTGGAAAAAGCTTCCATCCGTCTTTGCGCGAATAAAAAAAACCGGGCACAAGAGTTCCACGAGCACAAATAACGCTTCGGCGAAGCTACAACGCTCGCCAACGAAAGAATGAAACCATGGAAGCAGAAAAGAAGCGTGGAATGGTTGAATTTGCCACAAAGGAAATTGCACGCTGAAGACGTGCAAATTTTCGGCTATCATTTCGACCGATCGATCGCATCCACCAGAGTCCAGGATTCTCACGCCTTTCACGAGCGCGCCCGGCACTGTGCGAAAGATCGATTACATTGACCTTTCAGCTGTCAACCGGGGCAAACATTCCTGTAATCGGGTTTTTTTGTTGTTGCTGAACCATTCGTAGGGTGAGAAATTGGTACTCGAGATATCGAAACTTTCTTCGGTTAGTTGACATTAATAAATGTAATAAAAAATATATAGAAAAATTGGCTTCGTTTCCATGCTGCTTCCTATTTTTAATAGAAATTTACATTATTTTATATCGAAAAATACAAGACAAACTCCAAAATTAAAATTTACTTTTACAACAAATATGCATCAGCGACATAATCTCCAAACCACATACCGATAGGGTTCGTCGCTATAGGCCGCGTCAAATCTTTTGATCTATGGTGATATCAACGAGCAATTAAACATTATTTATTTATTATTTATTCCATTTATTATTATTTTTTAATTTAAAAAATTTGAATGAGTGAGTTTTAAAAATTCGTTCTTAGCAATTGATCATTATTTTTAAATCATTAATCCCATTTAAAATAAAATAATCCTCATAACCATCTCATTCCCAACTCACAAGGGGTGAAAATTCGTCTGAAGTATAATCTATTCTCCATCTATAAAACAAATCCACAACTATTACATTCCAAATGTGTGAACTACACACTGCACCCTAACAGCATGCACAAGCGAATCCGCCTAACCACACGGCTAAATTATGCAACCGAACAAATCACCCGAAATAAATGAAAGCCTTACATGCCCATACCGAAGACGAAGGTCTGCACTTACAACAACAGGTGAAACAAAATCACAGGTAACGCGGGACCAAATCAACAACAACAACAAAAAAGCACAAAGGTTCAAAGTGCATTTTTAAAATTCATTCCACACGTTCGCGCTCGCGCTAAATCACTCGTCGCCATAATAAGTAGTGGTGCCCCTTAATCGATCGATCACCAAACACGGCGCGCGATCGGATCGGAGATGGAATTCCAGCCCTGGTGCGGTAACTTCCGACTCGATGCATTGCAGCCAGTACACTTAAACCCGGTGAGTCAAAGAGGGAGAGACACAACTCCTGAAGCTTACCAGTGATGATTGATTTTGGTCTATCTTCGTCAGCCCAATGCTGTAAAGGGAAAACCATAAAAATACACCAATCAAAAGGGTTCGGTGGCCAAAGTTCAAACATTGGCGGTCGCCGGGTTGGTTTAAAGAATCTTGCCACCGAGCTAAATACCATCATTTTCCAACGACTTTCCCAAACATGAGCGTGCGCGCGTTTGTGTGGTGCACTTTTTCGACTCACGGATGCATACATGTTGTGCATGATGGTGGCGCACACGTTGATTATGATGATCCCCGCAACGATTGCACGATCCAGCCGGATGATGAGTGGAGAAGCAAACCACGACGCAGCGAGGAGAGTGCTTTCGGATAAAGTGATTGATGTGGCCACCACACACACACACACACGCCGCGGACGCCACAGTAATGCGCTTTTAGCGCGGCAATTAATGGGCAGACTAAACCGTCATCGTTTTACCCTTTCTCCCGCGTACGGTTGGAAGTAAAAATAACAACACACCAGAGCGCACATTCCCACCAACGAAGGCGATATAAAGTCTTCTTGCTGGGCCACCACCATAAGCCCTAGCCATTGCCTGCTCCGAAAGAAAGTAAATCTTATCACGAAAGCTACGGCCGTTTGATGGCGAGGAAGACGAAGCGAAGAAAGATTAAGCCCAAATGCCTACAAAAGAGTGCAGCAGGGCTTTAACTAGGGCTTGCCTGATTACATACGCGCCATTCGTATAAGCTCACTCCCCAATTGAGCGTGAGAAAAACGGGGGAAAAATCCATCACCGTTCATATGTGCCGGCTTCATCAACTATGAAACACGCAGCGTAGTTTGGCCACACACAGCATATTGTGCCTTTTTAATAGCGCACCCGGTAGCAGTAAAATAAATCCACCACAAAAGAGCGCTGCCCGATCGAAAACGATAAGACGACAAGAAGTCGGTTCGGCGACCACGAAGCTTCGATGTTCGATGAATTATGCTGCACGAACGAAATCAACGTTGCACAATGGCTCAAATACCTCCAAATCCTAAACTAAAAACCGTCCACACAAACAAAGCCGGAGCGAGAAAGCTCCTATATGTGGCGTTCCGGATATACGAAAAGCCCGTTGGAAAAACTCAACTTTTTTTCTTCAACAACCTTTCGGTCGCAATCATAACGCCTGTTGTCCTCGGCTGGTTCATCTCAATCTTTTCTCTTTTTGAGGAGTGTCGCAGTTGCTTCACCAAATCAATGTTTTTTCTATCGTTTTCACTTAATTTTCACCCTGTTTCTACCGAGCACGAACCATCTTTCCCGGATCGTGACGTGTGACGAGACCGTTTATCGTCGCCATTTAGCAAACTATCCTCCCGCTTCACGTCTCATTTGGTGCTCGTCATCACCATCATCAACGGTATGTTGACGGGTGTATGGCAAACTTCCCATTTCTATCTATCTCTCCCCTTCGCTTCTCCCCGTGTCTCCTATCACGTGCCTTCGCCCAAGCGGACCAATGCAATGGCGCGTTTGCTGCATCCAATTTGCTTCATTTTCGATCAATCACGCTGTGTCCGGCCGGGCAGAAGAAGCATAAGTGGTGTGTGTTGTCCCGCCCGCCGGTGAAGCAACATAATTACATTTCTCCGAAAAGGGCTTCCTTTCACGTGTCATAACAGATTTAGCGTTCCTTCGCATTACGTCAACGACTCGTTAGCATAGCGCGCAGTGGCATAAAGGGCCACCCCTTCGAGTGCTATGTAACGAGGTATGAGCTTTGACGGGCGGTAAACAATCCCTTTTCATTTTGGAGAGCACGTTGATTCCTTTGGATCGTGTTTTTAGATAGAAAATGGAATTAAAATAAAGGTACGGTTATGAAAATGATTATTAAAATCAAAAATAAGAAAAATTCACAATTATGCTTTAACACAAAGATTCTAATCGCGGTCAGGTGGCCAAAGGCGACAGCAGCGCCAGTCTGCACACGGTAGGACCTTGGTTCAAATTCCATCATGATCGCCTCTCCGAACGCAGGACTATTCAGCTACGGGTAAAATCAAGTCACAGAAAGCAAGAAAAGGCAGGCCGAGACCTCTCGAGGTTGTGTAATGCCAAGAAGAAGGTAAATAATGTAAGAAAACCCTAGAATAAGCTAGGTTTAGGTTTAGTAACTAATATGAAAAAGTTATCTTTTTATTATTTATTCACAATTTTATTAGTCTACAACTTCAATTTTTAAGGTAAATACTAGTTTTTTGAATTAATACTAGAAAGCGAGAAATTTGAATGACTATTTTGATTGCATTTGACCACAATTCGAGGGATAGTTTTTAATTGAAAAACTTTAAAAAATAAAAAAAAAACAGGAAACCTAATTCGCCATAAAGAAGTAGAAACATTATACCTAATTTTAGTTTTAAAAGATCATTGGGGATTCTAGACATTCAATGGTTTTAAGTCAAACTCGCATGTCTTATACATTGTTTCATAATATAAGTTTCATAATATTTTTTTCTAAACGAACTGAACTAAACTAAAAGTGTCTAACTAACTAAAACTATCTTAAGAGTAAAACCAGTTCCATCTCAAGACACAAAGAATGCAGCAAATTAATTTACCATCCCTCCTTTTACCAAGAATCCCGCATGAAAAATGCTGCCGAATTA
The DNA here is from genome assembly GCF_013141755.1 of Anopheles stephensi. NCBI lineage: Eukaryota > Metazoa > Arthropoda > Insecta > Diptera > Culicidae > Anopheles > Anopheles stephensi. Next base: position 60,412,028 of record NC_050202.1, on the reverse strand, counting down.
ATCTTATGCATAGCTACCAACTATATCCACGCTTCTCACCTTCTCCATAAAGCCGACCATCGAACATTCTCTCCCGTGCCGACCTAAAGATGCGAAAACAATCACAAATCGACGAACCTAGTGACCTAAATATTCACTAGGCACTGCGTGCCCACAATTTGATTCCGGCAGCCATACCACCGAATATTCATCCCGCAAGCGTAAATCATCGCAAATCAATCGTTGTTCTTCTCGTTTTTTTTTTCGTTATTTGTTCGCTTCATGCTGCTCTACCGTAACACAATAGGGAACGGTGATGAAAAACAGATACCCAAATCGTTGCCTCCTTTGCCGATCGAATTGGGAAGAGTGGATGTACACCACACGCTGAGAAAGAAAGGCTGCTGCTGCCGTACAGTGTACCGGTGTACCGAGGCACAACCAGTGGCGGCAGTGGATATTTGCAGGGCTTGGCCACATGGCGCATCGATAAGAAAAAGTTCGGAATTAGAAAAACAACACTGGTGGGGGTGTGAAACTGAAGCAAGAAGAGGCAAAAACGGCAATTACCATCATTGCTCCATTTGGCGCGAAACGGGATCGAGGATAATCCCATCTGGAAGCCGCCGCTCGGATCATATTACCGATTTTACCGGGACCGACCGACCAGCAAACAACAACAACCACCACAATCTTCACACCATGCCTTTCGAGTGGGTGAGTTCGGAAAAAAAGAGGTTCAAGCTCCAGAAGTCGGGCGCATCACGGGCCCAAGATACGCGCGGCCTCTTTTTTCTTGTTTTTCCGCGCCAAATCGGTTATAAACAATTTGAAATTGAAATTAATCATGCGCACGCCGATAGGTACCGATCAGGCTCACGTGCATTGCTAGGCACGATCGAATTTCTAATGGAAAATATATTCTCTTTATATTTAGGGTATAAGAACTCTTTATATGAATACTTTAGTTCGAAGCAATGGTACAAGTATTGATATTAATTGGAAAGAAAGATCCAGCACGGGTCATATGTCTGGTAAAATATTTCCCTTAAAAACTTACAGGAAAGCGATACACTTTCCGCAGTACTTAAGTGACATTGATCCCGGGTTTTTACACAACTATCCTCTATGTAAACATCTATAAAAACAATCAAACATCGATCACTTCCAAGCGGACTTGATCATGAAACGTATGCCGCTGTATCTGGCCTCAGATTAGCACAAAAGAAGTTCATCATTCCATGTTTCTTCAAACTCGTCGAACGTCGTTGTTTTTTCGTTGCTCTTCGAGATGTACAGAGCTTGCTACCGGCGGTGTCCGCGTGGCAAACATTGCGTTTCTTTGCTGCTCATTACTTCCAGAAGCAGTAACAGAAGACGCTACCAGCAAGCGGTTGCAGTCATCTTTCCCTATCTCTCTTTCACTCTCCATCCGGAAGGAAAACGGGGCTAAAATAGCGGAGTCTATTAGTTGTCTTAATGTGGATAATTAGAGAAGCCACTGGCCGCCAAAGCAGGAACACAAGCGGGTACCGCCACCAATATCGCCGCCAACCACAGAAGTACGCCGCCACTTCGACGCCCCATCTTCTGCAACGTCGGCCGCCCTTGCAAGACGATATGTGTGTTGTGCACTCACCATGCGAACACAAGAAATGCAATCACCGAGAGAGACCTGGCGGGTAATTTGGAGCACGGCAAGATTCCAGCAGGTGCACCTTGTGTCCATTGGGGGGTGAGTAAAATCAGTAATCTCTCATCAACGTGCACGTGGCACCACCACCAGCACACACACATGTCTCTGGTTTCCGACATTGCATCTCCCCATGCACTGGATCATAATCAACCTGACACTGACGAGTGGAATTCTTCTCCTGAAGGCGACACTTACCCGTACGGAAGGCTCTTGTCACCCACGGGGACCCATTCTTCTACTGTGCTTTGGGGAATTTAGTGTGCAGTTCAAATCCGTGCACAACGACGACCAGCGGCACCGGAAATTAGGAGAAAAAAAAACGATTTACGATGCACCTCCCCGAGCGACTGCCCTGCCGAAAGCGTTCATCAGTCAGCTTTTCTCACCAGGCACACCACAACAAGTGAGCAATCCGGATTGCATACCCTTCGGGGTTATTTGCTCAGCGAACCAATTCAGACGGGCGAGCGAATCGCACGCGTACACCCCGGCAGCCAATGATCTCGGACCGTGAGGAGTAGAGTATGGGAGAGCAATCCCATCAGGCATAATCGTTCCCTCAGGCCCGAATGTGCAGTTCCCAGCCGGTTGTGAGACGTGGAACTACCGCTACAGGGAGGATTAATTTAATTCTCACACAAGTGGTTTATAAAAAAAAAAAACAGAAGAAAGAAATGCCACAAGCACATGTGACTTTTCGCCGCCCATAATATCACATGTTGCGCATATAAAAGCTCTCATAAAAAAGACATTACGCAACGATTGCCATATTTCTGGAACGAATTCGTACGATCATCGAAACTTTCTTCCACGCTTCCTCACAGTTGCTCATGATTCGTTCAGGCGCTCTTAACCATTTTTTTCCCCGATACTATTTACCTTGCATATTAAGTCAAAAAATTGATTAAATTATTTGTGCCATGCAGCGGGTTTTAATACGAAAATGAAAGTAATCTTACTTCCTACCGATAATGATTCCTAATTGTTTTTTCTCTTAGGTCCGGCCGGGGGTATAAAAATATCGCATTTATACCTCATCTACTGAATCCTCGGTCGAATCAACGGTTGATGCATCGGTCAGCCATCCGACAGGCTGGAACACTGAACGGATAGCGACGACGATAATTGGGCCGTGAATTTGTTATTATTTTCTATTTCCGCTTACAAGCTTACCGGAATGGGAGGACGTAGCATCGAAACATCGTGTAAAACATCGCGATATTCGTGCGTGTGTGCGAGAGAGAGAGAGGGACATTTATTTAAGCTTTCCTCAAATTATCTACCCACTAATAAGATAGTATTGTTTACCGGCACAATTAGCGTTTGATGGAGAGCAAAATTAATGTCGACAATTCGGAGTGATCATTAGCCGGGGACCTTCCTTTCCCAATCATATGTATCCGGTACACGTAGACACACACACAGACGCGGTGGGTCGGTCTTGCGCATTTGCGTCTTATCTGACAGGTTGCGAGCGTTCGGACATTCGCGGGGACTCTCATTTTCATGCTATCACCGTAAATGATCGAAAGTCAGTCAGTCGTTTGGCTACTACTAGTAGCTGAGCTGGAGTCGGAGCGGCAACAATCGCCATCCGCAATCCAACGACATGAGAGATGAATAATGATCTTCTGATGGCTTATGAACAGTTGGAGCTTACGGAGCGCATTTGTGTGTCTCCTTCTTCTGTTTGCTCTCTCTGGGCAAAGAAGCCGAGAAAGTTTAACAGTTTGCTGCGAGCAGTTAGTACTCAATCACAAGCTTCCCTCCTACTGCTTTACGATTCATTGTGGTCAGTTGATAAAGTTATACTGGCTGCCTGCTGGTAATTGTCGTAAGTCTTTCTCGATGACCAGCTAGGATCATTACCGTACAATGCAGAAACGGATCGCGGATTCGTTGCGATCAGTCAATGAAAGCGGCAGAAACTTGGGTTACACCGACCATAGTAAAACAATATCAACCTCACGATCCACAGCGGGACCATGGCATAAATCAAACATGGCAACACTAAACGCGCCGTTGGCTAAATTCTCGTTCCCCCGCCATTCGTGGTTATATGTTTCGAGTTTCATCCGTCACTAGGACAATCGGACAAGAACGTTGCGCGCCTAGCGCTCAACAACTAAATCTGCAAACGGTCTTCTGCATCAGCCTCCGCCACTACGTTTGTTACGAGACCACCTTGGCTACCCTTGATCGGTTTCACAATGGGCCAACTACTTTCGTCAGCAGCGACTCCGAGTGGGGTGGGCTCCGTCTAACGGTACTCACCTGCAAAAAGAGAAATGAAAAATAAAAACATTCATTAGAATTGGCATTGGGATAAATAAATTTTGCAGAAATCTACCAACGCAACCCCACTCGCGGTGTCGCGTGGTTTCTTTTTGCGATAAAAGCTCAATCGAAACTAACCGAGCAACAGGGCGGAAAGCAAAGTCTCGCCAACCTTAAGAATCACCACCTACGACCATTCGCAACAATTTGAAGGAGAATGGTGGCTAGCGCCACAACAATGACTTTAAGATCATAAATTTGCGCTGATAACTTCGACCGCCCTAGATCGGCCCCGGGAAAAGCGGGTTGAAAGTCCACGGGACCAGACCTTCGAATGGGGGAGTGAAAAACCTCGAGCACACACACACACATTTTATTTCCTTGTTGGTTGCAATCTGTGCATTTTATTATTTTGTTTCCCGGTTGTCCAGGTACGTACAGCTTTCCCAGTCAGTTCCCTAATCGACGGGTGCAGAAAGACAGTGAGGATAGAAGGACTGAGTATTGAACCATTTCTGGTTCATTCGCTTACGCGGGATGCGGGAAGAAAGCATCATGGCTGGAAAGCTCAAACACTAGGCACGCAAACAATGTTTCAGAGTCCCGCGGGATAGATTTGCTGTGTGATCAATAGAAAATAGTTCAATAAGGGAATTAGAAGCGTAGCTAGTCTGATAAAGATTGTCTGCGTGTTATACTCTTTTTTTAACAAAGGTACAAGATTGAATTGGCGCCCGAATGTATGCAATCAATAGCAACTCCTAATATTTTACAAACTTTATCATAACGAAAATATTAAAAATTGTCATAATCATACCTTGTAGCTCTCTGTTTATTTTAAAACCCCTTTTTATCTCCCTGTACTAAGCAAACGTTGCACAATATGCCACAAATCGATTAAAAAACCAAGCTAGCATGCAAAACGCAGCGGTTACTTAACTGCTCAACTTTGTTCTTGCCAATGCCGCCCCGGATGAAAAAAAAAACGCTGTTCAACGTGCCTTTCAATCGCCACTGGGAAAGCACATGTAGATCTCTCGGTTGGTCCAACGATCGGTGTGTGTGTCTATACAAATTCGTTCAACAGCTGTTAACAGTTCCTTAAATGGGTAATTCGCTACCTGGAATGTCCCCGAGTGTGTAAGCATGTCTAACCCTCCCAGAGTTCGTTATCATTCAAGCGCGAGCCACCTGCACATTTTCGTGCAAATATTCACGGGCACTGCAGGGCAACGTGGTGAGGACCTTAAGGGAATGGGTTGCATTAACATGATTTCCCTCGGGCGCCAAACCGCTCTTAATCCATTCTGCATGATCAGCCGTGCCGCGCGCTAAACGCGCCCTCCGTTTGTGCCTATTTTCAGTATGGGCTTGAGGCGCGAACCGAGAGCGCGTCACTCTGGATGGAAAATGATTAAGAAATAATTTCAATACACCGCGCAGGCACGCTCTTTAAGTCGCGCTCGATAGTTTGTACCGCGCGCGTTCATGGAAAACAGACCTTCCACCAGTTGGGATCGAATTACTCGGCACACGGGTTTTCCCTTGGTGCATTCTTTCTTCCCTATGGCAGGGGGAGTGGGGGGGAGCTAAGGTGTGCCATTAAACGGGAAGAGTTTGTTGATCGTGTCCACCGCAAGCAGACCTCTCGCACGACGCCCCAATCTAGTCGATCTCGCCTCACAATTAGTGCACGATATAAATCTCTTCGGTGGTGTTATCCGAATGGACCCTTTTTAACAGATAACGCCATTTAATGTATCAATTTCATTTAACCCTAAAAAAAGGAAACTGCATGCCTTCGAAAGCCTTTCTCCTGGCCTCGCTTGGAACTTCGCCAAAGGAATATCGTTTTCAAAAGTAAGCAAGTGTTTTGTATGATACTGCTCTTAAATCATCAAGATAGCTTTACTTCAACCAAACGATTCGCTTTCCGTGGCTCACGATGTTCATTATCTGTGTGCAATTTTCCTTTCGCCAAATGCTGCGGTTATGGTTGATTGCGATCAATATGTTAACACTTCATTTGGTCAGAGTTGCAGAAATGATGTCCCATCAAAAATATACCCTTCTTTCCAAGTGAAACCTTAATCCTGTTATTGATCAGCTTTTTTTTTTGAAAAGAAACAAGAAAAAGAAAATTTCATTCTTCTTTCTATATTGAAATTCTCACTCTAAAGCCTTAGTCGATTAAAGTCAAGTGGATTGCGAGATCTAAGCAAGAGCATCTTCTTATGCAGAATCTGATCATGTTGAAAGCAAATAGTGAAAAGCAATCTTCGTTATGCCGTCTCACGATTAGTTTCGTGGTGAAATGGAGAACTAATAGCAGTCAATGAGGTTGACTTATTGGCAAACGGAACGTTGCTACAAAAGTTGCCAATAATTGGATGACGGAAATGGCTGGAAACGGTGCCAAACGAAGCTTATTTTTCCAAGAAATCAACCGATTGCAGTTACGAAAATACTAGCCAGAGCTGCACAGTTTTATTGGCACACTTTTTACCGTGTAAAGCTTATTTTCCCAATTTCTATGATTCTCGGCAATTGAAAGTAGTAAAAGCAAATAATATTTCTTTTAGCATATTCCACCAACAAAAGCGTGACAATATCGAGTTAATAAAGATGCTAAAAGAAACTCTACGATATTGTGGAGGAATAGACGAAAGAAGGGACTTAGAAAAAAATCCATATAAATCTCAGCTATCTTCCATCAGCATAATCAACGGGAATCATAATCATCATTACTCAGAGAGGGGTAGAGCATAATTTCTCCTTATGCATCATTTACTGATGCACTGGCGAAGCTCTCGAGAAGCCCATCACATCACATCACATATCGGAATGAAAAACAGTTACCCCTTCAAAGAGCCCTCTAACCCCTTTCTGTTTCATTCCTGACAAAATAAACATATCTTCAAATGGTTTATTCGTGACACTTTTATAATTTCCCCCCGATCGTCTATGCGAGCTGCAGAAGGAAGGTTAGGAACCAAGTCGTAATGGCGATGATGATATGCAATTGTACGACACTCGAGAGTGCGCCCTAATGAAGACACTTTAAATCGTCACAATAAAAAAAATTGATGTGTCCTCTCACTGCAGGAGAGAAAAGTGCAACTGTACTGCTAGGGTGCAGTTTAATGACATCTAATCTACATGTTAGCAAAAGGGCTGAAGTAATGTCTCGAAACCGTGACGCAGCTAATATAGTGGCTGAAGTGGGTGAAAGAAATAAAGACAAAAAGAACGCAATGTAATGGTGACATTTTCACCGGCTACACTTTCATACGCAGTCAAATTGACGGCAGCACACCTTTACCGTTGCGGACCGAGCCCTTGTAATGATGTCATTTTCAAGTGTAATGGAAGGCATCATCACAGAAGTAAGTGATGTTCCGTACGATGGTTATGGGGTTGGAAAGAAAGTACAGCGCGTCGTTCCTATCGTAAAGCATCGGAACGAAGAACCGCTTGCGTCAAGGGTAAGGCACACTAGTCTGCCCGCCATTAGGGAGACAAATTTCATGACTTGCCTGTGCTTGTTGGTGTACGTATTGCAGCACTGTTTAGCCCCCTTTTTAAGATCAGCAAAACACTCACGCTCATCCTCAGCATATCTCACGCAACAGGTGTCACCGCTAGCAGCAATATTCACCGGTCGTCTAACACGCCTCTACAGAGGCAACAGCCATATCAAACCATAATCGTGCGAACTATGGAAAATAAACCGCTTGTTGACGAGCTAATAATCATTGCGTACCGGCAAACGATACCGGTTTTACAGGGCAGGGGGGCTTGGGAGCCGATCCCGATCCCATCCCGTGGCGGTTAAGATTGAGCGTGCGGACACGATCGTTAAATGGTAAAAGATAGCGCCATAAAGATAAGATGCGACAGCGGAGATACGGAACAGTGAAAACTGCTGAAGGCATACTGCAGCATCCGGTGTCCGATGTTGCGCGCGCGGTAGCTGTTAACTGCTTCGCGAAGGTGCTGTCTAGGGAAGAGCAATAATTTTTCAGGTGTGATGTGTCAATTGCGTATCGATATATATAAAGCAGAGGGAGCCGCTTGCTAAGGTTTCAATCTTGATCGAGCAGATAAAAATAGACACAAATATGGTTGAAACCCTTAACCGTTGTAGCGTTTGAATTTTTAATTTCCCTACGTTGATAGACTACTAACACTTTAAAAAAGGAGAAAGGATCTGCATTATGAGTACATTCAAATAAAGAACAAACGCGAATGATCATTTGCTTCGAACGAAATATTTCATGATGAGCTAGGAGATCACGATGTACGGGTTTGCATACATCGCTAACAATACTTCGAATCGCATTGCATAAGCGTCAGGGGCAAAAGCTTGTGGATTGCATACCCTTACTCTAGCCTGTACCGTGAATGCAGATTGCATACTTTTGTGAAAAGATTTCAGTCGATGGACCTACGAAATGTTTCATTCAACCGATCGATCGATCGAAACAGTCAGCTGTGTTGGTTTGACTGTTCTGTGTAAATTTAAAGTGATTACAAAGTTAATAAAAACAGTAATTATTGAAAATAGAAAGATTGAAGATTACCGATTAACGAGCCAACGTTATCCACGGGTAGAGAGTATTCTTAAGACCCTTTTATCGATTATTTGTCTCTATAACCGTGACAGCTCATATATAATATAGCAGATTTGGCTAAAGAATTGTATTTTACACTTAAATTTGTTTAAGGTACTGTCCGATGATGAAGGTTTGATTGCAGCCCGGCCACATGTTCGGCACACTTTACATGTGTTAAACGCAAAGCGCTCTTCTTCTCCTATTCACTTTGTCGATCCTGATCTGATGCTCCTAAGATTAGAAGGCAATTAAAACACCCATCATAGTACCAGCGAAGCTGAAATTCACAGACCAATAAAATGCCAGCAAAATGAACTTGCCACTTTCAACCACTAACCGACACCGTCGTCGCTTGGGCACATCTTCCACGGAGAGAAGCGCGCCTCGCGCTAGTTAACGCGCTTCGTTAGGCGTTTTATTGGGTGCTAATTACTTTCTTCGGGCTATATTTTTACGCTCGTTTAAGCGATGCGTAGCTTCGCGGATACGATAAGCGTTAAGTGTAATTTGATGCGCGCAAGAAAGTTCTGATTTATTTCTGCACATATTTCCAACGATGTCATTGACCTGCCGCCTGGAGACTGCAATTCAAATGCGTTACCATATGGTTCACTTAGCTGGGCAAACATAGTTAGTTAAGAGGAGCAAACAACAACCCTTATACCCAAGAGCCATAACTGACTCGTTACAAATGCTAAATAGAGCCGTTCCCGGCAGTGTCTTTAGTAATTCTTCCACACTCCTCAGAGGCTTTAACTGCGGCATTGGCTCCTTCTACCCATTACCTTCTGCACCGGCTTCCATTTCCTGCGGTTCTGACGCGTCACTATAATTTATGCACTTTCCAACCAGTGCAAGATTGATCGCAACAGATTTCATAACGCTATGACGACGCCAATCACGCGCCCCTCACTCGCTGGGCTCCAGACCGAGAGGGCTCCAGACATTGTTGAAGCATTTGGTGTGTGTGCCTGTAACCCTTCCCGTTCCACACAACGGTTCGCCGGCAGCAGGAATTGAAAGTGAATACCACAAATACGGGAACACAGCAAAGCCACCCCTTATGCTTGCCCACCAAGTGTCGGGCCGGCAGCTATAATGAGAAATCGATCGTTAAATCTGGTCCCACCGATTTACACCACCCACGATTGGCGTTTGCCAGCTCTTGCCAATCTAATCTCCTGGGTTTTTGCTCTGCCACCCTAAAACACAGGGAAATCATACGATCTGACACGGAGGCCGTCCATCGGGCTAAATGACGGTGTGATGCTGTGGTTTTGATGTGCGGCAAGGTAACCCAGGAGAAAGGCACACTCACGGGGAAAGACAAATAGAAACCCTTCAAGAAACACTCCTTACCGATCAGATCCGATCGGTGCGCGCGCCCCGTATGACGAAAGCGGTTGTGGCGAAAGGGAGTGGTGGCAGGAAAAATGGGATCGTGCGCCAATCCTCAATATGTTGATGAATCTTGCTTGGCGTGTTGTGCAAAAACGGTAAAAGAATCTAGCAGCTTTAAGAATCATCGCTCAGAGAGTGGCTGGCTGGCTTCCCCAATAATAGCGGGAAAATCGAACGCTGCGATAGCATCATCCATAAATTATGCTCACGAACGACTCAACAGGCGAATAATTGCTGGTAATGGATCGAAGATTCCCTCATTTGGCAAAAGGTTGCGTTTTCGGTTAGGCTGAGGCAACGACGTTTGCTGGCACGACTGTCTGGCTCCGGTGGACCGATGAGACGCCTGCGTCTTCGCTGCATCAAACCAGATTTCTTCTTCGCACTGTTGAAACAACACCCACCGGGTGCATCCGTAAAGGGTTGCGCACACCATGACGAAGAATGAAGCCGGCCGGCCGCAGGGTTCTGACGGAAGATATTGAAGTGGGCGATACACCTCGTAGAAGACCCAACTCCACCGACTCCCTAATCCACAAAAAGGGCCAGAGATTAATCGAAAGAGCTCGAGGAGATTCGCCCTTTTTTTCGTTCCCGCATCATATCTCTATGTGTAACGCCCAGATAACACACACATTGTGAAAACGAAACAACGATAATCGAGGATCGATCGATTGCTTTCTCCCGATCAGCTGAAACAGGACGCTTGTGCAATAGAGCAGGCAGGCAGGCAGGCAGTAAGCAAGAAAAGGCAACGGCGGTATCGAATCAATTTTCGGGTTTGGGATTTCTTCACCGGCACTAATTTATATCCTCGAAGCTAACGGGTCCTCGAGTGGACCTATATGGGGCGGCATGGATTCGAGACGGAGTGATTTTACGGACAACCGGGGAGAATGTCGCACGAAAAAGAAAACTGCTGTTCGAAATTGCGGGAGGTTCCATAAAATTTTACTACCCTACATGAATATTCGATCGGGAAAGCAGAATCAAAACGCACTGCTGAGGTGCTGGATATTCCTGCACCCGTGGTGCACAGCATATCCGATTCGACTCCGTGCGGGAGCACTCTAAAACGATATGGCGCAACAGATCGATTATTTTGTTTCCAATATTTTTTATCAATTTTGACGCATCAACTGTATTTTAATGTTCAATAAAGGAGATCAGCTCATATATGAGGTGATGTGAATATTTTGGGTTACGGTTAAAACGGGCTCAATCAATTATAAACCGCAATTCGAAGGCAGTTTTGGAGAAAGTCGACTAAGTATGATAGATAAGGGACTTAATAGACAATATTAAAAGCGAGTCATTAATGAATGATCCCATGTTTTTCTCCAATATTGAGCTTAGCGATAAAAATAATGAATATGTATCTCCAAAATCGTAGTACTACGTCTTTAGTCTCTGTCCCTCGGTTCACCAGGGAATGAGATCAAAAATGATCTCTAACTAAAAGCAACAATCGAGACACAATGCCATCACAAATTTGAACCAACTCCTTAACAAACTCCCGCACAATCTCTTAATGATCATCAATAAACCGCAATCACCGGCCATGCAAAACAGTAAATGCGCAAAAGACCGAAACGATCCGAAATAATCAATCAATCGCGCGATTGTGCGCTGTCCTTTGTCTCGTGCGACAATAAAATCGCGACCCGTGAAGAAGACGTATCTCATAATTTTGGGAAATATGCAAGATCACCATTCGTACGTATGCAAATAATCCAAAAAAACACTTTATTCTCTTCAATCGAGCGTATCGAACATCTGAAGGCCAAAAAGGTATCGAAAATGTTGCACATACGCCGTCGTTTTGGAAACTTCCAGCTCAATATCTCTCACAGGATAATGAAGGTAACAACATGCAACCGGAATCCGCAGTTCCGCATCATTAAAGCAAACCGTTCCCCTTAAAAAAAGTGAGGTTAAACCACGGGCTAAGATCGTGTAAATGCACATCGGGGTGTAGCAAATCCAAGCGACCTTCTCCATTGCCACCACATGTAGGTTTGTCCCGTGGGAGAACCGAGCAGACGGGATAATGTACAGACAAGCAAGTACAGGAATTTTTGCCTTTTTAAAGACGCCAGACACATTTTAAGCGTAAACAGAACACACACTAGGTGCTTACGATTTTGCGCATATGCTAACGATATTCCCATCCATCCACCATCGGGTTTTTGTTTTTTTGGAGCCCCATCAAGGGTAAACGATTATTGTAATGCCACGATTCATAAATTCATTCGTTCGCGTCCAAGAGGTCCACAACGCACAACTACACTTCCAAGGGTTTGGTTGCGTTGTTTTGTTTATTGCCAGCAAACAGCCGGACTACCGGACTCGTGGGTTGTTGGAGCCCTGCCGGCTAAGCTCGGGACACGATATGGCCACGGAAAGGTGTAAACAAGTAAACAAAAATCAATTGTCCTACAACCAAGTCCTGAAGCGTTATGCTCCGAACGGGCGAGCCTTACCAGCGCTTCTTGGAGCGCTTGACTGTTTCCGTTTTTGTTACAAAAAGGCTATAATCAAGCTTTTTTCAGGGCTCTCGGCGGGCACCACCCATACACTCATTGCGTGGCATTTTGTTTACATCGTTTGTTTATTCCTTTTGTTCTTTGCTTTATGAAATTGAATCCTAAATCTCCCGAGCGGAGCTATGGGCTATGGCTAACGTCGGCATGTGTCGGCAGCTGGCAGCACAGAAAGACGACAATGTATGTTGTGCGCCGGTTGGTTAAACAAGCTACAAATAAGTCACACCGACCATATTCCCGGTACCAATTTCCATCGCATGTTAATAGCTCAAATTGAACATTGTAAGGGTAACATTTGTTTACAACCTGTCATTCATCGTCTTTTTTCCCTAAGCCCCAAAACTCTTTTTGAAGATAGTTTCAGGTGCGAACACTTCAAGGAACGCTATAGCAGACAGGTTGGCGGTGTCTCATTCATGTCCAGAAATACTTTTTATTTGATTTCATTGGAAATAGCATTTCTCCTGGAGATCTGGAGAACCTTCTACTCCATAAAGAAACCCTACAGCTAGAGAAAATAGTACAATAAGACAATCTCCAAATTATTTTCTGACAGTAAATTACCTTATCGTACTTTGAATAATTCTTCCAACTTTGACAACCGGCCTGACATTTGCCCGTCCCAGAAGCGTGTTCTTACACCCCTCGCCTAGCAATACATTGGTACGCTCGATTCGAAACAGCTGATGTACCACGCACCCTGCCATCCATTAAGGTAATTATTCACCCAACACCGTCATGATCATTATCGTAACAATTTATTGAGGTCAGACGAAGGAAAGCAATGGAAAACAGCAAGCCGCGAAGAAATCTTCTCCGCGACGAACGAATGGCTGACAAATATCCAAAAAAGGTATGACTTCTTCAGTGCGACGGGAGAACCGAACGTCTCAATTAATTCCTTGCATCACCATTTTGTTCGCCGTTCGCCAATTCATTCACTGCAGTTTCATCGTGCGAGAAAACACATTCCCTGTCACCCATTGCCAAAGCAAGGGAATGAAAGCTTAAGTTTTATTTATATATTACACACCCAACTTCATCGAATTGGTAATGAAAGGTTCCAGAATAGTACACGCTAGAAAGGAGGAAAAGTTGTGTGGTTTCTCTTCTAGAGTCATGCATTTAGCTCAGTATGCGCCTACAGAGTCGCCATACTGTACTGCATACGAACACATTCCCATATTTGGATGATGATCGAGAGCCAACAAATATTATGCAAAACGTGTCCATTCAACAACCAGCGCTCCGTGGTTGGGTTTCCTGCTTCCTTGCGAAGGCTCTCCACCGTAAAACCTTCGCCCAGATCTCTTCTGTACCTAAGTCGTTGGGTTACTTTAGCCTAGCTATAGAACTAGTTTCTGTGATTTTTAAATTTACCTTGGTTACTCAGGACCTAAACTCGTGCAGGTACAGGTAGCCTAGAATCATCCGGTGGTTTGGCCGTCAATGAGGAAATCGAACCCACATGGTACAAGAACTGGTTATTGCCAAGAAAATCGCACCAGATTTTCCCACACCATAACGAGCAGTGGAGATGTACACGATTACTCCACCAGACCCTCAAAATTTAAACTCCCCAAACAAACAAGAAGCTTACCACAAAATCCGGTTCTGAACCGTTGACATTGCGTTCCAAAAGTTCACCCAAATTACCTTAATGCACTACATAACTGCCGGGAGTGAAAGGGCCTTACAACATTCCAACCCCTCCAGTAGTAATTCGGGCAAATTTCTCGGTAAATAAAAACACGATTTACACCAGGTTTCTCTTCCTGGACAAGGGAGAATTACAGCCGCTAAAGGTCGCTCTTGAGGCTACCTCCCCAACGGAAAACAAGTACAAGGACTGAACCATTTTTGACCCACATGTAATTACGACCGCCTTACCAAACACGCACGGGAACACACACATTCGTCAGGTCGCGCTTGACATTTCGCCGTCCGAAAAACCTTCCCGCACTCAAGTTCACGATCAGTCACCACCTGAGGACTTCCTGGGATTTCGCACAAAATGCAGCCCAATTGATTTAATGTACAGTTACGAAAGTGTCCGGTTTCACCAGTTGACAACCGTAGTCGTCCAAAGGAACTGCGTGTGGAGCAGATCAACACAAAAATGCCCTGAAATCATTTCCAACGCGCCCAAGGCAAAATTTGTCAATGCTTCAAGAAGGGCTCACACGTTTTACCTTCGGTATGCAATTTTGGTGTGCATTTTCAAAAGAAGGTGCACAAAAAGAGGGCCGCCTCGAAAATTGACCTCAATTTGCAGGGACTATTTAACTGATTTGCCTTTTTTTTGAGCTGCAAAGTGGTTTGATGAAATCAATTTATCAATCCGACAGGCAAAATTGACAGCCTTTCTTAGAGCGTAAAACCCCATTTAAAACGAGAGCCGTATAATTTCTGATTCATTCGCTGGTTTCGAGAAAATTCGTGAGCATCACAGGCATCATTTATGCACAGTTTATCGAAAATATTTCTTCGTCTCTGTTTGTGTAGCATCCTTATGCTAAAGCTGCACGCACCGTTGTGGGTATTTTTTATTTCTTCCACAAAAATAAAAGTCACGATTCTTTAGCTAAAGAAAAGCGGTTCATTATGCACTACAATCATCATCCATATGAAAATAACAATTGTGTTCGCATTAAATGTGATGGCGGTGGTCGCTAAACCCAGCGGCATTTTCATCCTTCGTTCGGGCGTGATCATCTCTCGCCCTGCTGCAGGGAGTTCGATAAAGATCGCCGTCTCGTTTGTCGCTTAAAACGAGATGCCGTATGAACGTCGTGGATGCAAAACGGTACACAGCAAGATGGAGAAAAGAATACAGGAATGCGAGTGCATACTGCCGCAGCCCGTTTTTTTCGTAGGCTCAAAACGGAAAAAATAAAAGTGCAACAACGAAAAGATCAACATGCACCACAAACTGGTTTCGGTGTGCCCTTTTCTTGTGTGCCTCGGTTACCGTCTTCGTGTTTAAACAGCTGATAATGAAGTTTTCTTTTCACGCGCCGCAACTATTCGATGGTCGCTCCTTTGGTCATGCGATTGGGCTGTGGTGAACGAGAATTCCGAAAACTGTGGTGGAATGAGTACAAAAAAACTTCATATCACAAGTCGTTTTGGAGGCTCATGATTACTCAGAGCTTCTTAGATGATTTGCAGAATTATCAAAGATAATAAATTAACAAAAGAATTAACTACTCAACAGTGTTGTAAGATCCTTCTACAGTCACATAAACTTACAAGAAAACTAAGGCCTTCTCCAGGCACTCTGGAACAAGGTGGATTTATCGTTGTGGAGCTTATATCCAGAGTTCCGAACATCTGGACAAATAATGAAGAACACTCTGAACAGGATGGACATCGTAAGCCAAAATTAGCCGTCCATGTCTGAGACAAAATCGTCCATGTGACAATCACTCAAAATGAGTTCCAATCTCCGCTTGTGAAGAATTTCTTTGTGTCGGAGGGTGCGTTGTCGATCGAAGAGGCTCTCCAATCTGACCTCATCACCGAAAGAAAAAGATTTTTTTAAATCAAGGGACCAAATAATCTCGATCTCTCCCTAGTATATCCTAGGACCTCAACTAATTCAAGAAAAAATAGCCGTAAGATTGCAATATTAGATGACCAATATGCCGCCATCATCTGGTAAACCCTGTAAAGGGTAAACATGGACCTGCCCCTCTTATCCTTATCTTCTAATCACTTCATTGCCTCTCCAATTATAATGCTTATCTTCAAGTCAAGTACTATCACTGCCGATCGATCAAGGTGATTCTTCCCGTCCGTATTGCAACACCGCCGGTAACATTTCCGCTTGCAAAGTCTATAATTTTTAAATCGTTTCCGTCCTCGGCGTCACAAAACTGCATGCGTCACACACAACGCCGTCTGGCTTGTCGCAAATATTGAAAACGAATTTACGATTCACTTTTCCTTTCGCTCGACGTAACCACACAGCCTGAAATCGATCGGTTGCACACCGGTAGGAAACGAATCAAATAACATTCACCTCATGAACCATGAAGCGCACGTCCAAAGCAAAAACGCGGTCGAATAAAATAATAACCGAAAAAATGCATCACACGCGCGAAATATGCAGCACACACACACACAGTAGTCATTTTGCAATCAGGAAAGGAAGAAGGATAAACACAGTCGAATCGTGTCTAAGGATTGGGGATAGTACAGCGAACAACCCGGAGTCCACAGGGTGAAACATCCGACGCGTTTTGATAAATTACCCCAAAAAAAGGCCTATTTTGTACCATACGAATGGAGGAAAATGGTGGGCGCGAAAAGGATTGAAAAATGAAATAACTAAAATTTATAAATACCTTCACTCTCTCTGCACGTCTGTGCTCGTACGTGATCGGAAATTTGTACGATTTTGTACAGCTCAACAACAGCCCTCAACACGATGGCCGGTAACGAAACAAATTTAAAAAACAAAACATCCTAACACTTCAACCGAACCTGAAGCTTGTCGACGGGCGCGACCGCGTCGAGTTCTTTTGTTATTTTATGCCAACCATTATGGGCTATAGTATGGGTGCTGGGTATTCAATTACCCTCACGTACGATGTCTACTTCCATACGAACCATCATCGGGGCCATTTCGTTTTTGCGCACATGTTTTTTTGTAAGCCTTTTTCCCAATTTATCACTAATTTAAAAGTTCAAAAACACACAAAGGTGTTTGATAATAACAGCTGGCACGGTCGATAAAACCATTCCCAATCGCGTCCGACCTTCACCGGCTGTCGAGACAAAACACCTTTACGAACCGAACATGAATATAGCTGTCCACGTCATACGGTATTCATGACTGTACAGCAAAAACCGACGTGGTTATCTTTTGCACACTAGGATAAAGAATTCAGTCTTTAAGGAAAAAAAACGAAGACATCATACCATTGTCATTCTGCAAAGCATCCCACTAAACATGGCCGCCGCAAATAAGCTTTCCACTCGCTCAAAACTGACCTTCACATTAATCAAACTGTTTGTCGCAAGAAAAAGCAACTTGCCGGGCACCGTTGAAAGATTAACTGTAACCCCACCCCGCCTACGGAAACTAATCTGCGACATGTTTTCGCTACAGCACATGTAAGTTTTAATGAACTGCCACGCTATCATTAGTACTAGTACCTCAGACAGACCTCAGTCCGATAGAATGCCTTCCTCCGCACAACAAAAAATCGATTGCGCTTTGGTCGAAACGTGCCTACTAGGATAGTCTGTCTGTTTCCGTTGTACAATGCGTTGACCATGTCACCGGGACGTGGGAAGATCTGAAATCAGGCAAGCGATTCAGCGCCGAAGATCAACTTTCAGCCTGAAGCTCTAGTAAGCCTCATGGCAAAGGATGACAAGTGTTCCGGGGTGTTGATGGTAATATGAGCAGTTGTCTGGTTCTGGTTGCGGTTTGTTAGCTCTTCCCATCACATCCAAAAGAGATCGCAAGAAACCCACGGCCATTGCAAGATAACCATTGCATCGTCATGATCATCATCAGCATTATTGTAATCAACGAATTGTATTCACTGCAGGATGTGGTGTTGTGTAGCTGGCTCGTCGTTGCCTCTTATCATGCAGCAAAGGGCAAGCTTTAGCGCTATTCCCCTAGCCACAGCATGTCACTGCCTACGGTTACGCATGGTTTACCAAACGGCCAGAGCAAAAGACGATCAAGGATCGAGGTCCTCAACTGTGCACCGTCAGTCAGCCCCCCGTACTTATACTCTTCCTCACACAGGAAACCCGAACGACCGAACCCGGGACCTTCTTTCGTATGCAATGCGGGTCCCGGATACTCGGCGACAAAAGCTCCGACCAGAAACAACTCCAGTAGCCGACTCCAGGTTGACGGTGGCTTGCTAATGCAGATGAGGATGTTGAACCTGGTTGCAACATTTTTTTGCAAATCGTTCCGTTCCGCAGTTTGCTTTGGTTCGGTTTTACTACCTCGCCAACAACACCCCGCCGGGAAAAGCCGGTCCGAAAGAGCGAGACCGGCACACAACATTATAATGGCAAATTATCGCAGACGGTTTATGGGGTCGGCCGTGGAGGTCTTTAAAATATAGTTCGCAGAAGAATTTAAACGAAACCAAAATACAGACACCACAACAAAAAAGCTGGGCGCTACAACAACATAACTACACGGCTGAGAACGATGGACGAAAACGCCAACCGGTCTACTTAAATAATGTTCCACCAACAAGCAGGCGGCATCTCATTTGCATTTTACGTTTTTTTGTTGTCATTTTTTTTGATGGGCAAAAATACTGTTCTACCTTCGGCTCTACGGAGTTTGTGGAATGCTTTCTTTCCAGCGATCCGGTATGCCTGCAGTATGTTCTACCGGAGGTTCGCTCGATAGAAGGAACAGGAGCGCGAATAACGTAGCCGGCGTAAGAAGTTAATGCTGACTACACGGCTATTCTGCATCAAATAACGATTTAATCAGCTTACCAAACCGGACACAAACAGTATCGTTTTCGGTTCGTATTCTTTCGGGCCTTAAATTTTAGACCGTCCAGCTAAACGATTTGTACACCTGTTTACACTTTCGTTTTAAGATAAGGCAAACGGATCGACAAAAAATTTCTTCAATGTTCGTTATCAGTTTTAAAGAAACGATTCCCTGAACAGTCTCATTAATTCTCTTAATTTTCTAGGAAAAGTGCAACACACTAACCTACTCTTGAGGTGGTGCCCGGAGTTAAAACTAGCGATAAAGACATAAAACACTTCCAGCACCACTTTACTTCATAGCCTTTAAATGTAGACTTTCGTGGGCTTATACGCCCTGGTAGTCGCTATAACAGCCACAAAAATTATGCGTTTCTTGGCGCCAACTTCTGTGTGCACAAGTCCGGGAGACAAACAGCGCGTTCCACCCGAAAAAGGGCATCCGTAAAAATACAGGTTAAAGTAACAGCTTCACCATATAAAGCCGTGCATTTCGGAATTGGCGATCAAGATTTTGCTACGGTCGCCGAGTGTAGTGGGCACAACCTGGAAAATGTCAACCGAAGTCCTCACTCCAAAAACCAACTCCTTTCGATTAACAGCAGCAGATTTCACCAAAAAATTTGATCTGAGCACCCTTCGACAATCCACAATCTGGGGTAATACGTACCTGAAAATAAAAGAAAAAAAATCTATTAGAATACAGTTTTATTAACACAACATTACAGTAACTTCGGTGAACTATTAAACAACTATTAGCTCAGAGAGTGTGTTTTTTCCTCATCAGATAAACCAGAGCTCAGCGTGCGTGATGGAGATAAACGAGGTAACCGTAAGCCAATTTCTAGCAGGAAGTGCACCCCAGCGCAGTGTCAACTAAAGCATGTTTATCGTAATTACCAATCCATTTTTCTAATCACCTTCCGGGAAAGAGATCTCCCCTGTAGCTACCCTCATAGGGTAGTTGGTTGCACCATGGAGCAGCATGTGTGTGTGTGTGTGAATCCCCTGGCTCACCAAACATAATAATTGCCGGCTACCTGCGCGCCAGATTTACTGAGATGTGTCACCATCTTCTACCAGTTCTACACAGATTGCAACCACAGATGTCAGCTGTTTGGACACAGACGAGTTGTTTGTGTACTTTAATGATTACAAATATCACAATGAACCTCGTCACATCGTGCTGATGCAGAGCCGGATACAATTTTGGGCTGACACATAATGATAAAGGTATATCCGTCGACTTCCCGATAGTCCGGCAAGCTATCTACTATTTCCTGCTCGTATCACACTGTCATCGGTATCAAATCAGTGTGATCGACGGGGACATTAGCTATCGCTGATTATGTGTAGCCTCAAACCCTCCACGGAACACATCCATGAAGTTTTCCTTCTTCTAATCCTCCTGTTATCTTGCAATGCACGAACCAAGAATGCACCAAATTGTAACACTGCCCACTGCGGTCGGCCATTCCTCGGTGATGACTAAAACAGACATCTGCTGCCTCAACCGTCGATAATTGACGGAATTCCCTCTTCATTTGGTCGTTCATGGGTAGAAGGCTTGTGTAACTAGGGATTCAATCCCCCTTTTTCATATGATGACGGGCAATTGCTCTGGATGCGCGCGTCGGATATAAAGGTTGGATTGGGCCTTTTTCCAATCGATTGAGTGAGGGTGGTTCTTCTGACGAAATGCTATCTATTCCAGAGCGTTTCATAAATCGACATTGCGAGGGGAACGACCATGTACGCGGACCAGAATATAGATGAAGACTTTTAAAGAGGTGGCATAGCTCTATCATACTAGCCTTAATTACGCAGCATAATGCACCGCCGTGCACTAGATTTTCAATAAAGTCCAGCACAAGGGCTCCCGAAGAATTCAACGATGAAACAATGTTTCACCAGTCGGATTTTCACTTCTTCGCTCCCGCGCTACCAGTGTACCGCATCACCTTGATTCTCCCGAAGCCAATTAAATTCAATTGAGACAATAAATTGAATGGATGGGTGCCTCAATTATTCCACACTTTCTTCCGTGTCTTGCCCAGTGCCCGGAGATGGCAAAGCAGCAGTACAAGATTAATATCTCTTGGTTAAGTAAAATATTTAAATTATGCTATGAAATGTAAAAAGTTACGTGTGCTGTTCAATGTTCCACCCAGGGCGTGAAAATACCCTGTCTAGGGTAGCATGGCGTCTAGTGTGTTGCTGTGGGCGCCACATAACACACCTTCCGGCGCTAGAGAACGCTGCCATTGCTGATAATGATTAGAGGGATTACACATGAATAACATTAGGGAAAATTGGGCACCCTCGTGTTAGGCAGTAGACGGTTGCATTTTTTACAACCCTGAAACATCCCTTCAGTGAAGCATAATTGTACTTTCCCTTTCCATACGATGCACTTATGCTCTACTCGCTTTCCCCAATCCCCCTCAAAGGCGTACACAGTACACAGAGCTATCAAATATGGACAAATGGACACCTACTGCCGCCACAGCCCTACCTGCAACCACACGTGTCGCCTGGATAGAAAAAAGGGTTCTTTAACCATGGCCGTTCGGCCATTGACTCGAGGCGTCAGTGAAAGACGCCGGTTCTAATGCACGTGGCCAGACAAACACGCCATTAATCGAACGCAACACATACGCCCAATCATGTTCGGACACACACCGGCCGGCGCGACTCTAGAACATTTGTATCGCGTGACAAACACTCGAATCGATCCGCGGGCCTAGTCACAATCGGGGATTCGATCTCCGTTTCTTACTGTCTCGCTTTCCACACGCACACACACAAAAAACACACGCTTGTCCAGTCCATAAGACTGTCGCCACCGACCTTAATCTGTCATTTGGATGCGTTTTTTTTTCTAATTCGCTTCGTCGCCACTCGATCAAATGATAGTAATTCTAGAGCGGTCGTTTGCTAGACTCTCGCACACCAGTGTTTAATTTCCCAACGTACGCAAAGGTGGGGTGAAGGAGATTGTCACGTCATATCTACGATTGGCGACACTTATTATAATTTTTCTTCGGCTCACGCGGGTGTTGGCCCGAGAACGCAACTCCAGAGTTAGACCACCGAGCAAAGCGATTCTTAGTGGAGTAAGATTATTATGGTTCCATATGGTTTGCATGATCTTCACAGCTCTAGAGGCTCTAATCAGCCGCCTCAGAACATACGAACCGAGAATTCATTCGAAAAGCAAACAACCCGGTACTCCCGAGACCAACTGCTCCGTATTGCCAGAAGAGGAAAGGCATGTCACGTCGTAGCAACGCAGTCCGGAACTGATAAGAAGGGGGGTATAACGAATCGCTTTTCAAAGCAGCAGAAGGAGGCATTAGGCACCAGAAGCGGACACGCATGGTGCGAAATTATCGTATCGAGAGCGTGTGTACGCCTCGGACGATTGAGACGTTCTGGCTCTCGAACACCGACCAAGCAGCTGCCTTGAAGCCGAGAATAGGATCTAGCAATATGGAAGGCGTACCCAGCCGCACTTAGTTTTAAACATTTTTAAATGACGCGGTCTTCTGCTGTTTATGAATAGACTTCATTAGAACGAAAATAATTAGCAAAAACAACAAACACCAAAGCTAGAATCTACAAAATCAATCAGATGCGCTTGGTAGATTATTAATTTTTGCGCACAAAATCGCTTCGAGACAAAACTGCTGAGCTCATCATATCAATCAACCGGCCGCATGCAGATAAATTAGGCGAAAACAAATTAAAATGGCGTTTGTTGTTTTTCGTACCAACTCTACGGAGTAGAATCGTTCCAGAACGTTAATTTCCTCGAGACGCTGGCGGCAATTCTCTATGGCTCATAAGTTCCATCACATAGCGCAACGCTGTACCGTCGATAAGAAGTCCTGTGTCTGCACGATCATGATCATGGAACTTTTTTGTTGCATTACTCATCTTCTAGACGAAGAGCATTGAGGTCACGCGAAATCAATGTCATCTACGATGCCTCCCGATCGCCGACAACATCAAGCTGTGCCGGCACGATCATTTAAAGCACGCTGACAATTCCCGATGTCAGTAGCAATTTAATCTGCAGCAAGCGACAATTACCGGTAGTATACGCAATTTATTCTCGCGCACCACAGTAGCGTGTTCCGCGGAGTGTAGTGCAACAAGGTAAACATTAAATAATTTCAAATTCTTCACAAATTATTAGCATTAAGTACAAATAAAAAAAAAACGACGACGAGGAGATACATTGTTTCCTCTTTATCGTACATTAATCCCCAACGCTGATGGCACCAATTTTGCTCACCGCGTTGATTCTACATCGGGAAGAAAGACACGAAGAAATTAACCACCAACTATTATATCGTTGGTGAGCAATCCCCCTCCACCGCCGGCATTATTGCTGGTGACCTCCACTGTTGAGCTTTGAGCAAACTCAATTATCTTGGTGTTGGAGAACCGCACAGGGCAGCTAGAGAAACTGTTCCCACTGTGACCCGCATGCCTGACACAATCCAGGCCAACCTGCCCATCAACCGTGCCAGCTAGAAGATGTCAGCACGAGAGCTTCCTGGTTGCATTGTGTAGTGTGTTGTCCGAGCGGAGATTTTGCTCACCGGCCTGCGTCTATCTGTACGGCGTGTCTATAACGAGTGTTCAGATGAGAGCGCGTCGTTGGTCAATATTTGTCGAAACATCCACTCCAAACTTACCCGCGCTTGGGTCCAAACAGGCCCCAGATGCACTCCGGTGCTTGATGTCAAGAAAGTTTGTGTCTCGGTGTGTGAATGTTTTCTCCGCACATTCCGGGGAAGAGAGCGGGTCACCTAACGACGACTTAATCATAGCCAAAGTAACACAAGATTTCACATTCCACAACAAATAAACATTGACTCGATTCTACCAGAGTGCGGCGTAGCGGTTTTCAGCCAGGCCAACTGATAGCATGTTGGTATCTAATTTGAATCGATCGTGAAAGGCGAAGACTAGAAGTTATACTTATCTCGCCCAGTTCCCAATTGCCATTGTTGCCAAAAAAAAACGTTCCATCTAACTTCTTTCCCATTTTTTTTGAGGACGTTGGAATGGTAAGCAGGGTGTCAAATAACAACGTATCCCACCTCGTGGCTATCGAATCTCTCTGCTCTCCAATTTGGAATTTAAATTTATGTCAAACACAATCTCCCATACAGAGTTGCTCTAATACGAACGCAAACCACTTGAAATTCACCGAGAAGGAGGATAAGGAGAATATATACATATCGCCAAAACAACATCAGCCTCCTCACCACAACTCCCTGTGGGCCGTTGAGGACACCTTGAGCTAGGAATTTGTTTTCTTATATGATGCCTGCCAACAGGGTTCCGCACTGTCCTTGAACGTGAAAGTACACGACGATGATCACACGGTTGGGACGGAGTACGGTTTGAAGTACGTCGATCGGTAATGGAGAACAGCTCGGAAGGGTCGATTCTCAATCCGGTCGGACATTGTCAGATGAACCGGTACATAAAACGTCTAGTCGGTGCCGGGAGTGCAATTACTACTGTCGATCGACATCTTACCCAACGGACTTTCTTGCAGCCTTCTTGGAACCCTTGACGCTGACCCTTCGCGAGAGGTGTCGGAACGTCCCGAACTGATTTGGAACAGGCGGGGATCTCACCTGTGCGGATTTTCCCATTTACCGTTACCGGTGGCAGTGAACCGACAGACAGTCCAACATCCACGTCCACCTTCAGTCGAACGAAAATCTCCCAACGGAGCACGGTGTCCGGAAGACGGGTCTCGCTGTTTTGGAGCGTCCTCCAAAACGGCCAAGAGGGTGTATGTCGTTTTTTTTCTCTTGGTGTATGACCAGCGAGACGACGGCCTGCCACTGGATAGTCTAAAATCAATTTTTAGTGCCCTTCTTCAACTTCCACTTGTTTTCTGCCGTGGTATCCACCCTTACTATGTTGAACCCTGTGTTCGGGTGGATAACCATTTTTTGCCACCCACGAAAGAAAGGAGAATGATAGAGGGGTGTTTCTATTTTATTTTATGCCTCTTTTTCATTCTTCTCCACTGGTAGTAGTGGTAGTCAGATGAATAGTCCCGATCAGGTCCGGCTCTATGCTTTATGTTGCCAGTGGAAAAAAAGAATACACAAAGCAGCAGCATACGATGTCTATACCTCTTAGCATCGTCCCACTCCTGGACGATGGAGGAGCGAGAGTTCGATGGTGATGGCCGTACATCGAACGCCGAGGTTGACGTTGAGTTGTGTTCTGTTTTTTGCCTCCTTCTCTGTTGTTGCTATTCTTCTTTAATTCATTTAGCCTACGAGAGCTCGCCTACATCAACTTCCCCAAACCCGATGATTTCCCCACCCCACACACGCTCCACACACATACACACTTTCTTCTGACCGTGTCCCGTTTAAACGATAATCGATTTTTAAAAGCAAACTCTTGCTAGACCTTCGCACGCCAACCAGGCAGCGATTCAGTGCCGATCGATCGATACCTATTCGAATTCGGATTTGGCTTCAGATGCTCGCCATGTAGCTTCACTTCGCTGCAAAAAAAGGCCCGAAATGTCGACGGGTGCGAAAGATGTGTGCGACAAGCAAAACGATGGAACCGATGGAGGTGCTAATCAGCACAAACATCTGCAGCTATTTTTTGGCGAGCTGCAATCGGTTGCTTGCCAACGAATTCAGCAAACCAAAGTGAGACATTTGGGGGTAAGAGAGTTGTAGTGCAAAATAGGAACACAAGTATCAGCTGTTCTGGAAGCCGTTAGAAATTACAGGGGTTGAATCCAACTGATAACTATTAGAGAATTTTTTTCGTAACTTGAAGTGCTTTTTAGAAGGGAGAGTTAGTGTTTCTTCTCTTTTGACTCTAAAGCCTGTAGAGGTCCTGGACTTGTTGGCAAAATATTACAAAGTCATTAATTGATTTGGAGTAGCTATGTCCAAAACACTCGAGGACCTTCACGACTTATTTGAACTGTGAGTTTTATCTCAGTATCAAGAAGTAGAAAATAGTGAGACACATCCTGACGATCGTTTGATGAGCACGAAAACGTCAAACAGAAACATATTCCGGCTAGCTCATAAAGATAAGAGACAGAAAATTCTAGCAGAAACCGATAAGAAAATCCCAGGCTTTATCGCCTGGTGCCTTTATCGTTTCTAAATGTTGATCTACTGAGGGCAGAACTTCCATCTAAATGGTAAGGAATATCCTGGAAGAAAAGCACATTACTCGCCGGAAAAGGATAAGTCACCGATCGAAGAGGCTCTCAACTGACCTTGGTCATGTACGCTATAGGAGGACCTATATCAATCGTTCGGTATCCAATCCAAGACAGAAAAAGAGCAACTAATCTTTAAACCCTGGAAAGAGTTGAAAAAATCCTAACACGTGGTTTAAGACAATCCAGGTCTTAACTCATATCAGGGACTTTGGGTAAGAGTCCCATATAACAAACGAAGAGCCGAAGAATTATTCATATTATCTTCGGAGAAAAAATCTGCCTTTATAGAACCCTTCGAACATAAATTTAAATATCATCCCTAGCATCATGTGTCATTCCGTGCGGAATAGTCTTGTTACAGTTTTTAAGCTGACTCGGAAATAAAATCACGATGACTCACCGAGCTTAGCTATTTCCTGTCTGTCTGCCTGTCCCGTCGTCGACGCCGCCAGCAGATGTTCCTGTGTTTGCCATTTACAAGTGCGGCACTTAACCTCTCCACACGTTCCTGTCTCTTTCTGTTTACAATTTCTCTTCAAAGATCGGATTCACATCTCGTTTGCCACTTCAACTGCGTGCTTCTCGCATGAATGGCATGAAGTTCGCCAGCGATTCGAGTATTATTCTAAGATTTTTATTGACAAAGCGCACGATTCACGATCATTGAGACGGTGATTGGAGAGCGCCCGCGCGCCCTCATAATCATGTTCCACTTTTCATATGGAGTGTAGTACATCTTCATCAACGCTTTCTGGTGGTGGGGTTCCATTTAGTCATCCTTATCGTATATCGCTAATTAGGCGATGTGTCATGTTAGAATCGTCACCCAAAACAAAAACCCCGCATATCATATTTGATTTATCTCTTTCGCCATAAAACGCATGCTAAAGCGATGTGTTAGACGCAGGGGACCATTTCAAATAGACACGTACAAGCTTATCACTCTGTCACACCACCTTTTTTATGGGACCGCTTTAATTTTTTTGGTCCAATAACTCATTCCCTCGGTAAAGCGCCAGTGGAAAGTGGTTGAACCTACACGCGTATATCCATTTGCACCAAACCAGTGTTGAGGAATATGTTTTGCAATGGCTTTTGGGAAAAGAACGATAAATGTGTGTCTGCGCAAAAAAACTTGTGGCCACTCATTCTGCGAACTTTGAAGTAAAAATGAGGGTTTCTTATTCTTAACTTTAAAAATATACGTTGCTTCGACTCCCACTTAGCATCGGCGTGCCAATCGCTTTCGCAATTGCACGGTTCGCCATTTTCCCCCAGTGACATTCGCCTGTCAATATGTGTGGTACTTCTCTTTTTCTTACAATTTTCATCCCATGGTGCCAATCACTGCTGCCATATTCGCTATAAATCTTTGCCGAACGCCACAAGATGAAAGATCAGCGCTGCAACACGGGAAGAAGGATTCGAGAGAAGAGAGAGCGTCTTGGTACAATGAATTATGAGCTGCCCTGGTAGAACGGCTCTGGGGTGGTGGTACTTGACCAATCAATATCGTAAAGAGTTGTAAAAGTGCATAATATTATTCATCCAACAGCCGGCCCAAGAGAGCACTGTAGAACGGTGCCCGACAATTGGTGGAGTAATTATTCAAAAGGAAGACGATAACCTTACAGTGTGTGTACTGGCTGGAATACTAGTCCTCAGATTGAAACATAATCCCACCGTTCAATGTAAGAACATCGGCACCATCAACCCGATCCACACTTCAGCCGGCAACAATCCTGTTCACCGAGTATAAAAAAGGCATATGTAGTGCTTTGAAGCAAACTCCAACCACAACCACTGACCATCCTTGAGACACGCGCGCTTCTTCATCCTATTCTTCGCCCATGTCGGTGGGCATATTGTCGTTCGAACGGCGAGACATCAATTGCCTACTCACCGTCATTTGGTATGCAGTTGAGGCAGTATCTAACAACACGATCACAGACGATCTTGAAACCATAACTCATTGCGCCCGGCGACAAAGATGACTCCGGCGTCCTGAACAAAAAGGGTCGCTTCACAGTATTTAGTGTGGGAGAACGCGTACGGTCCATTTTAATACGATGAAAACTGAAAGTACCGAACCCGAAACGGGTTCGCCGCCTTAAAATCTAGTTTTTTTATCGAGGTGTGTCACCGGAACGGATTACTCTATCAGAGGATCCACCGAAGGTATACCTGTCCCATCTTCCAAAAATGCCATATACTGGAGAAGACTCAACATATTCGTTTACATTGAAACATCCATTTCTTCTCAATCGTCTCAAGTGGATCCACGAACAAACGGAGAGAAATCAATTAGTACGTCTACAAGCGAACGCGAATGCCCTTCGCTCACGACCAAGAAGATCACTCTTCACCACCGAGTGGTAAAATGCTGGAGATGGAGAAATGCTATTGGATACCGATAGACAGCAGCGTATTTCGATGACTCACACAGAAAACATTATACCGCGACGGTCAGTTTTGTTTTTACAGCCAAACAGCAACGAGCAGCACACTTTGTTCTAGAACGATTATTGCGCCCAGACAGGAAACATAAAGGAAGAGATTTAAATGGATGTAATGTGGTATCGGATTACGTTCCTTGGAGAAAGAGGCCGCTTGCAAAGAAATTATTATTTAGGGCAGAAAAATATTCTCCGCAATAATGTGAAGAATTTTAAGGGTAGCTCGTTATATCTCTTTAATTATTATGAAGCGTCCTCGGGTTTTTATGTCTGTATAAGTTATTGCCAATATTTATTCTAAATCTATTAATTTTTTTGGCTGATTCTAGAAGTAGCCCAATCTCAAAAGAGTGAATTACCTTAATATGGTTGACAAAGGTTCTTACTAATTTTACGAAAATTTTAGACAGGTCTGAGACAGAAGTCTCATAATAAGTGACTGAAAACTTTGAATTTTTCCTTGATCCTCTGTATGTCCTCTGAATGTCAGATCCTCTACCTAAATTGGCTCAAATTTGATTTTTGAGGATATTCGTGGATATTGTGGAGGTTTCGCGATGAGTGATTACACTAAAAGCAAATAATAAAATAAAAGATTGAGCTGTTCTTTAAGTTAAGATATTTTGGGATGTGAAAATAATAAACGAGAGGTATCAGAAATCTAAACCTTAAAACTAAGAACCTGTATCTAGTAATTTATTTTTATTTGGTTGTACTACAAAGAACTTATTTAAAATTAAACCAAGGACGCAAAACAGGCTATAAAAATATCTCTCTAGAGCACTTCATTTTCTACAACCGCTCTATTGCCTAGAGATCATCATCCCTGCTGCGCCGCCCAATAACAAAAGAAACAATAAATATAGATTATTTTCCATTCGACAGGATGCGCATGAATGAAACTCAATCGAGGATTGTATTTTACATTCAAACCAGCCAAGCCCAAGGGAAGGAAAAGTTCAAGACAGTTCATCAAGACCACTTCCTGCAAGCGGCAGCATGACTCATAATGTACTGCGGCGCATCGAATGCTTTTTCTTGTTCTTGGTACAGCATGTCAAACACAACGTTGGAGACTGCTCTTCTTTCATCCCAGAGAGTTCTCGCTTCGGAGGCGTTCAACCGAACCAACCCTGCGTCGTCTGCCAGTCCCAAGTCTTCGTCATCTTGTTCTCTATCGTCTTAGACGTTGTCAAAGAAAGCGATCAGTTCACGCAAAGGGAGCTATTGCATGCGATTGCATCCGAAACAAAGCGAGTGCGTCCTCATGTGCAACCGCCTATGCACACTGTGATTGAAGCTCGCGATGCTGGCGATAAAGAACGAAGCTGTGTGGCAGATAAAAAGACAGCTCTCGTCTTGTGATGTGATAAAGTGTGATTTTAATTATAAAACAGCAATGGTTTGTGCGAGGTGGGGTACGAATACTGGAGCATTATTATTATTATTATTATCATCCTCCAAACCAAACAGAGAGTCCATGAAACTCCCCCTCTCGCATGGTTGTCCGCCTAAATTTGGCTCGATTTATTGTGCTGGCAATCTTGAAGGAAGCGGGTTCTACAAAGTGCTAGCAAAACAAAGGATCTACAGGAAACTGGGTAGATCGAGATCGCCAAAAAACGCAATCCCATTACCCAAAATCTCAAGCTTCGCGTGGTAAGATTTCCGCAATACGCACAACATCAAAAGAGTAAAAAAATGGAATGATTTGCCCTCGAAAAAAAAACACAGGGATATAATAAGCAGCAGCAAAACGGTGAAGGAGTTGTTCTCGTCACAAAACCTTCTCCGCAGCTCAGCTGTGCTGCTACACCACCTTATTTAAAGTCGGTGTGCCTACGTAGAACAGCGTAAAGAGCAGAAACCGGATTAATCCACCGACCCCACCACGACGACCGTTAGAAGAGGGAAAGATTCAAACGCCCGGAGAGCAATCCCTCGGCTCGTGTATGAGTGTGGCTGTACGTTTAGAAGTAGATTTGTAATTATATTGAATGCTTTCGCTTTAAATCACCCCCAGCCGAAGGTGCAGTGCACATGGGTCTGGTTGCAAAACTGTGAATGCAGTCCATGGAGAGGGGCTAACCTCCAAGAGCACCGCTCATTATTCCGGAAAAGAAACGCACACAGAACCACCACTGACGGGACCATGGATGGAGACTTTCGATGTAACAGGAGAACCACCATAGACAACCTTTTTGCTGACTAAGACGAACATTGGCCAGCCATAAAGATTCACGATCCGTAAACAATAAAACTCATCTGACCGGTGTGCATATAAAGTCCATTTTACCACTATCTTCTCGATAAACATGCGCACCCAACCCAAGTGACATATCTGTAACGCAGGTCCACATTCCGAAGCCACTTCTGGTGCTTCGGACACCAGTAGTCCGTGGCGTGGGTTAGTTCAGCAGATCGATCCGAAACAATTTGTTTCCAGCGACTAACAAGCGGTCTCGATCTAGATTTGACCACCACCATCATCATCATCTGATTGGTCTGGATCGTTCGGTACGGAACAGTCGGAGAGTCGCGCATACCTTCCGTTACACGGTTGAGTATTTGAGGAATGTTTTCCAAAGGTATTACATCTCTTCCAGCGTGGTGCCGCGAAGAGTTGGGTGTCTCTTTGCGAAAAAAAGGAATTCCTCTGGCTTGTTGGCATGCTGCGAAACATTAGCATTGCCCGATCCAACCGACCGATCAAACCGACGTGCCAATGGGAGCTAAAAAAGCCGGGTCTAGTCCATGCATCGATCCTCCTTTTTTTCCAATATTTATTATTGCCGTTGTTCCATCGCGATAAGCGTGGTCTTTGTAGGCTAAAATGGAAAGATACACAATCTTTACTACCATTTAATTCACGCGCTATTGTGAGCGATTTTATGGCACTGAGAGATTAATTTATCTACAGTAGCACGATTTGCATTTATTTGAAATTTTATGGGCGCCCTGCATTACAGTCCGGGCACGGCAGTAAAGATGTTCTAACCGATAGAAGTTCCATCGGGGGGAAGGGTTGTAAATCAAGTCCGATGTATGATTTAATGGCTTTTTAATAAATAAACTAAATTAATATCACACAACTCGGTGCCTTTACAGCGAGTGGACGAAGAAATGTTTCCTTTTGGACATTTGCCTGTAACAAACCATAACAAGTTTTACTGTAGCAACCAAGCAAGCATTGACTTTCGATTGTGGAATAAAACTGCACTGACGGAAAAATATTCTCTCCATATGAAGTGAAATGGGGGGGCCCTTTGTGTAACTTCCATTCCAACACAGGCGAACGCTGCTGCAAATTCCCACCACGTTTGGCAATGTCCCACCCCGGCAGCTGCTTCCTTCGCTGCTGCTGCTGCTGCTGCTCTCCTACAACAAGACCACGAGCCAATAAACTGGTGTAAAAACGAGATCTTACAAGAACAAGAGCAGAAACCCCCCAAGAATGGGAACGCGCCAGAACGATCTTGTCCCCCGGTGTGTGTGTGTGTGTGTGTGTGTGTGTGTGTGTGTGTGTGTGTGTGTGTGTGTGTGTGTGTGTGCGCACATCGACCTTCTTCTTGCTCTTCGGCCGGAAATCTTGTTGCGGCATCCAGTGGCTCCAAAAGCAGAGCGAATCTGACAAGAAAGAGCCGGCACAAAAGAACCGAGAGCATCGGTGCCGCTGCCTGGGGAACCGGGTAAGCCGGATTCGTGTTTGCACTTACTTGCTTGAGGCCTTGGAGTTTTCGCCAAATCCAACCGTGAAGTTAGTCGAAGTCATGTTGAAGGGCTGATGAGTTTTAACCACGAAAACACGTAAAAACTTGCGGCACTGAGCACACGATATTCACGATCGAACACAAAACTAAAATCGGCAAGCAGCTGATTTGTTTGGAAGGTTTTCGCAATTCGATTGGTAGCAAAAAAAACGTTTCGCAACGGGATTAACACGCACGTATGTTTAACGCGACACTAGTTGAGAGACCGGTAAGTACACTTTTAGACACTGGTTATCCTTACGCAGTAGGATAGCACCGAATGAAACTTGGCCTTTACGAAACTGAAAGAAAACACACGCGGGAAAATTAAAGAATGGCGACACGAGCGTAAACAAAACACATCCGAGCCTTTGAACTGTTGGACAGAAAGTGGGAGCGAATTGAAACCGCTTGTGACGCTGTAGCCGTTGCGAATGGTTCGAATTTACACTAGAGCGACCGAATGGTGCATTCGGGCCGGTTTCCGTCTAGCAACTTCGAATTTGTTGCTTATGTTTCGAATTTTATTTCTAGCTTATTTACTCATGCTGGTTTTAAGAATATTTATCTATTTTATTAAACTTATTTCTTTACGGTAAAATAGGTGTAAATTTAATTTTAATCTTAATTATTTACATTTCCGTAAAAACAGCTTGAACCAGATCCGGATAGGACTGAGTCTGTTTGGATCGATTCCGCTCCAACTAAATGTCGCCGCCCATCACCATTACGCACTGTGGTAAGCCTCACAACATTGGGAAACTATTTATTTATTTCATATTTGCGCATCTCACACCTCTCATAAAGTTTTGTTTATAGTTTAAACCAAGGTGTATGTATTTAGAAGGTGAATTTTTATCGATTTGACAGGGCGACATTTTAGTCGAGTTATGTCAGAGTTTGTTTACAAAAACATATGGTATGGGGCTACCAACATGAACAAACAGCCTCGATTCTCAGTCCCTTGAGCAATTTCGCTAATTTATGGGTCATCTTTGCATATTAAGAGTTGTCCCACAAAAGATTGACGATATTTGGTTGCATTTTTCGTCAAAAAATCGCAAGCGATACCACCACCGGCGCCTCCTCCGATGCTGCTCTCACTCTTCTCAATACCCTTCCCCTCGATCACCTCGGAACTGTTATGTCAGGTCGAGAAATGTCAATTTGCTCTAAACAACTCTACCTTCTATATCTACATACCTTGGTTTAAACTCATCCTTTGCACTTCACTAAAATAGTTGAGAATGTTCATCAACTTAATCTTAGTAAAAACTTCCGTGACATGAAGTTTATTCTCATCCTCGTTTTTACGAAATTTGTTCCTCCAGACGTCAACTGAAATGACCCATTGCCCAATACCACTTTGCGACTTTCGTGCATCGTCGCCATTTTTCAAAGCATACATCTAGCGAATCAAAAACAAACTTAACCAAAAGCGGAAAATCTGGTTTCTTTCTCTGTGCATACACATTACACGTAGTGCATTTGAGCAGCGATTGTGCTAAACGTGTTCGTAAACCAGCAAAGCATACAGTTTGTATGTTTGCTTCGGCTCTTACAATAAAAAACACGCTTCGAAAACAGAAAATTCAGATAAAGGAACTATTACCGTGATTACCCCGTGCGATTTGTGGACGTACTTCTAATTGGCCACCAGAGCTTTCCGATCTGAATCTTCCAGTGACGAACGAAGCTGACACAATGTAGGCTTTGTGGAAGCAGCCCATCATAGGTTAGGTGGTAAAGAGTAAGTCACCAGACTCAGCGTGTAGCGTCTCAGCAGCAAACTTGTGACCACTGGGAGAAAAGTAAGCAAACAACCTCGTTCCTCTGCAAACAACCGTGCACCTACCTTTTCGGCACAATGATAAACGTTGGCACGGTGACGGTGGAAGCCCACTACTCAACGAACTACGTCGAAAACTATCTCGATTCGATAGAAAACCTGCCGGACGATGTGCAGCGGCATCTGTCACGCATACGCGAAATCGATGTCCTCTACCGGAGTCACCTGCGGGACGTGAATACGTACTGCGAGCAGTGGAACCTTAACCAGGGACAAGCGTCGACCACCGCTGGCGGAACGAAACCCAACACAAACGAAGCCTCAGCACCCGCGACGCCATCGACGGCCGAACAGAGCAACAGTCTCAAGCGAGCCACTTCCCGGATACAGAAGAGTCTCATCGCCGCACAGGAGCTGGGCGATGAAAAGTTACAAATCATCCAACAACTGCAAGACTTGATCGATCATAAAACGCGCCAACTGGATCAGGATTTCGTTAACCTTGGCAACGAGTTTTTCGTACGGCTTGATTACGCCGGACGCGACGATAAGTCGCTGGATGTTGCTCGGGATGGAAATGGTACGAGTTTGATCGGCGGCGCCGTGGGTGGTAGCAGCACGACAAGCAACGGACCGGGTCAGTACGGCATAACGGGCAATGGAACTGGCAACGGTCCAAACGTGTCCGGTGGCTACGGTATGGGTGGTGCTGGCAGTAACGGGGGCAGCGGAGTAATCGGTTCCAACTCGCATATCATGCACACAAGCAATGGAACGAGCGGCAACGGACTCGGAAGCACACTCGGAGTGGGTGGAAATGGGTCCGGAATGTACGGTGGCAACAATGGCAGTGGTTCGCTGAGTAACGAGCGAAGCTCCAAACGTGCCCGAAGAACACGCAACGAACAGACCGGTGGTAGTGGCTCGGCGAATGGTTCCAATACGCCCAACTCGCTGTGTGGCGTTAGCGCGATGGAGGTGGACCCGATCGAGGATGTTCTTGGCGGCGGTGGTGGTGGTAGTGGAGGAGGTACCGGAGCTTCGGGTGGAAGTCCCAGTAATACATCCGGTGGGGTAGGAAGTGGTCTGTCGGGTAGCGTAACCATCACCAGCGTTGGCAACAGTGGACAGACGCTGGGCGGAGCAATGAAACCGGAATCTGGTGGCATCGGAAGTGCTGGCAATGGTGGCAACGGTAGCACTAGTGGATCAGCAAGCAGCCATAATAGTTTAAGTGGCCAGCCGGGTACTGGCCAAACGCAGAGCTCCACAATCGGGGGTAATGGTACTAAAGGTGGCAATGGCGGTGGCAACGGTGGTGCAAACAGCTCCACTACCGGTACCGGCAACACGAGTGGCAATAATGGCAACGGCAATGGCGGTAGCGGCGGTGGTGGCTCAGGAAGCAGCAACTCTCAGCTGAACAGTTCCGCCAACCAGGGCACTGGCAAAAAGGGCACCGGCAGTGGCAACAGCGCAGCTGGCGGTAGCGGGGCCGGTGGTGCCAACGCCGGCAAGAAGAAAAAGCGAAAGACGGGTGGTCGAGGATCGCAGGCAACGCGGGAAGCACGGGAAGATACGCCAGCCGCCGAGGAAACGATCGATCCGGACGAACCGACTTACTGTCTGTGTGATCAGGTGAGAGGGCCGTCCTTTACAGGATTTCAAAAATTCAATCAGTTTTATAATCACCTTTTTGCTAACGTTCAATGCTTTGATTTTTTGCTTTCTGCAGATTTCTTTCGGCGAAATGATCCTCTGTGATAATGATCTCTGTCCGATCGAGTGGTTCCACTTTAGCTGCGTTTCGCTCATCTCCAAACCGAAGGGTCGCTGGTTCTGCCCGAACTGTCGCGGCGATCGACCGAACGTGATGAAACCGAAGGCACAATTCCTCAAGGAGCTCGAACGCTACAACAAGGAGAAGGAAGAAAAAACGTAGATCGTATTAGAGGGAGGGGAGCGGACGGGCGGGACAGCAACGGCCAGTGCAAAAGGCACTTGCCCCTACACCACGCGTCCCTAACGCTAGCCACCCTATTTGCTTAAGAATGTAAAAGATGGACAGGGCAGCGAAAGGATTGTCGAATGTGTTTGTTGCAGATGTTTCGTACTATTTCGTTTAACAGTTTAAGCTTCTCACTTCTCTATTATTTCGAATCAGCGCAAATAGTGATGTAGTGGTTCGACCCTTTCGTTTTCTTGTATTTTATTTGTTTTCATTTGTAATTTTTTATCGATTTTAATTGTGCATTGCCCTACGTCGGTGTTCGAGATGGTAACGGTCGTTTGGTGGCTACTTCCTTGAAGGAAGTCGTGTTTGATCTTCGTCGTCAAGATCTTTGAGTCTTGATTTGATGAGGATATGTGGGACTCTAAATAGAATTTTAGAGAAAACAAATCGCCCTCAGCTGGCAATCGTTCGGAGGAGTGCAGAGACAGAACCCGCCGCCGCTGCGCTGTGTACGCCAGAGCATAATGTGCCGCCGAAGGAAGAATTTAAAAATTGGAAGCACATAAAAAAAGCCCGCGAACACTATATTTATGACCAGGAATCGAGCAGTAAGATTTTAGCAGAAAGAGTATTGATAATAAGGGATTTTTTTTTTCTTGGAAAGTTGATAAAGAAAGCTGAAAAACAAATATCAATCGTCAGATTATGTGCAACAAACCAGCTTCCGAGTTGTTGTTTAAATTATCACATCCGATTAAGGGTCCGCGGTTCGAATCCCATCCAGACCGTCTCCCCGTACAAAGGGACTGACTACTTTACTAGGGGTAAAATTAAGTCACACAAAGCCCGAAATGACTGGCCGAGACCTTTCGGCGTTGTAGGTAGAGCCAAGCAAGAAGAAACTATCGTCTAACAACCGCTCCCTGTAGTAACCAGAGCACTGTAAATGTTTATTTACATTACGATGCGTTCCGAGATCGCGCATGCTACGACGGCAAACACACAGCAACAATCTCGCTTGGAGTTGGAACAGGTTGTGCCAAACGGCTTGAAGCACGTTTTCCTTTTATTTTGCGTACCGGGGTCCAAAAGGGAGGAAACACACATAACGGTTGTTGGTTGATTTGGAGGTTCGCATTTCGAGGGAACCTCGCTTTGCGTTCTCGGCTGAGAAGCGCAGATAGAGATTAATTTAAAAAAAAAAAAATCCGGGGCCCAAAAATTCTGCACCAGGTTCGTTTCCGATTCTAATAATTTCTCAGCATCTTTTCTTGGTGGTCCAATTAGTGGTGACAAACGGTTCGCTGGAAGAATTTTTGCCAGCTTCTCAGAGGGAATCAGTTCGAATTAATTAGGCAACAGGCGAGTATGCTTAATTGACCAAGAGAGTAAGGTTTTCCCAATAGTAGTTGCGTAGTATTATTATAAAAAATAGGAAAAAAGTTCACTAACCGAGCTTATAACGCACAAACTGCTCAGAAAGACCCAGAATCGAGAAACCGGCCACCAACCTCTTTCGCTTACCTCTGTGCATGCAAAATCGACCGACAAAACCTGTTATTGAGCGTCAATTGCATATTTCAGGATTTTAAGACCCTGCCCTCGGAGAGACAGTTGACCGACCCGGGATGACCTATATACCATCCCTCGCGCTAATGTGCTCCTGAGAGTAATTGATCGAACGATCACCAACCCGTGAATGACCTCAACCCACAGGATAGCCATTCTTTCAGCAAGTCATTCTACCTCATCCCTTATATCGGACTGATCTCCACCCTCCAAAAAAAAAACCGCAGCTTTTCTTTCTCCGGAGCTTTCGTTGTCCATGATCGCGTACCCAAACCGCGCGTATGCGTGTGTGCTTGGCTGTACTCTCTGCTGGCCGGCCCCAAACTGTTGCCTGTGGCAGAAAGAAAGTCGTCGGCGAGAGAATGCTCACAACAGCATAGCCGAGCACTGCTGCACGCAACTCACACTCGCGGCAGCTGGTCTCGGAAGTGCAAGTGGGCCTCGGGTAGTGGTGGGAGGTGATTCATACCACCCGACGTACCAGGTGGAGCACGATCGTGCAAACCTTCTTGCCACAGTCCAACAGCGTCACTGGGCGCGTTCGGCGGACGTTCGGTTCGATACTCGGGTTGTAGGCATCATCCCCCTTGGCTCATCATCTCATCCTGTGTTCCCGAGAGGGAAATCGCGCCTGGACTCTGGAAAGAGCCCGCGATAGCTGGGTCTTTTGGACTCTGCTACCCCAGCCCCCCCCTCCCCCCGGGGTGGTGTTCGGGAACGATCGGGTCGCGGTGTATAAAACTCGATTCCCGCCCGCCGTTAGGTAACAGTCCATTGTGTAACGTTGCCGGGATCGGGAACCAAAGCCGAGCGCAAATCCCGTGTTTTTTGGCCAGTGTGTGCGTGCGTGCGTATGTGTGTGTTTGTTTGTTTGTGTGAACGATAAGTGAAGAATATCCCGTAGCAAGACGTAGTGAACTATTTGAGGTGCCGTAACGAAGTTGGACAAGTGTTTGATTGACCTGCAGCAGCAGCATTGCCCAAAACACGTGGAGAAAGTTCTTCGTCCAGCGAGACTTGCGGTGTTGTGTAGCGTTCGCACCACATTAAACATACTGGTGGTATTTAAAGCAAATAATAACTCCCCCTCGCAGCATAGCCACTCTCTTGGCTCGAGGCAGGCAGGTCCACCGATGCCAGAGGTCGTACCGAAGACCGGACATTGAACGCACTCTGCCAGAAGAAAGTTTGGTCGGTTGTTCACTTCCGCCGATGTTTGTTGTGGCTGCTGTGTGTAACACGTTGGTGAAATAGAAAAAGCAAACTCTGGTGCGTGAACCTTCAAGAGAGCAGCAATATGACCTCCTCCGCACATTCGATACCGATACGTAAGTTACTTTCATTTTGCAAATTAAATTAGCCTGTACACTGCTGATGATGGGTGGGTTATTAGATGAGATCTGCTCGATCATGTAACAGAGATCAGTTGGGAACTTCACCACAGGCTCACTTAGGTGACTTATGTGACTACAATAATAGCTATCGTAGCGGGAGAGATGCATCACACTCCGAGATACTCTCTCCAAGAAGAACATGGTTCTTCCAACTATAATTAATCTAGTTGAAGGGTTGGCAAACATTTTACCACCACCGGACAACTGTACCAACACCAAGTCAAATCGACCCAGAGACATTCATTCCGGTATAAAATCGCAAGTCCGATCTTTACCTTAACCTTCCCCTCCGGCCATTTAAAATGGATCGTTCCGCTAGTGTTGTTGTGCTTTCGCTGCTCCTAAACCTGTACGCCCAACTGGGCCACGTACAGTGTGCCGTTGATCCGTACCCCGGTAAGGAAGTTTGTGGACTAAAGCTTACCCCCATGATGGCCTCGATCAAAGAGTGGATAGCGGCGGCCGAAAATTGCCATCTAAGCAAGCTGTGCGAAAACAAGAACCACGTAACGCAGTACACTCAGGCACGTATCCGGTGTGAGATTTTGGCCAAGCGACAGTCGGCCCCAGCTACTGCTGCTGGAAAAGTGACGACAGAGGATGTGCTGCCGAAAATTGAAACGGCGCTGAACAATTTGCAAGCCATGTTTAAACCAACAAGAGCGGAACTGGCGAAGCTGGACAAGGTGCTTGATCAGCAGGTACGTGACGTCTGGAATGAGATAGCCACGCTTCAGACGGAAGTGTTCCACAGTACGCTCGCGTCGGGCCGTATCGAACGGGCCATGTTCTACAGCTTCCTGGACGGTGACATCGATCCACAACCGGACGTCGAGCCTTCCAACGTGCAGGAATTGCTGCAGTACGCTTGGGCGTTGCCGTTACACACCTCGCAACGCAATATGTACAAGTTGATCGAGAAGGTAGTTCGGTCGGCTCAAGACCCACTGCTCGAAACGCTCTACACCGTTGATGTGGCCAATGTCGTCAATCCGGTACTGGGAAGCCAACAGCAACTGTTCAACGAGCAGCTGGAGAAGCTAAGAAGCAACCTGTCCGCGAATTCCTACGACACACTCGTTACCATCGCAAGACGCTTCCCGGAACGGTTCGCCTACCTGAACGAACGTTTGTTCAAGCTTCCCGAGGGCAGCAAACCTCGGCCGGACACACTTCCCAACGTGGCGAACTTTATCGGCCAACTGCCTACTGCTGAGCAGCGGTTCAAGGCGGCCGGTGCATTGCTACAGTCCCTGACGCTCGATAATGGTACGCTCACCTCGGACGCGGAGTATGTGTACCCACTATCGAAATTAGCGTTCGGTATGCGCAGTCTGATGGATTCCCAAAAGTACGCGGACGCAGCTAATCTGAGGGACAAGTTTAACACCCCCGTCAGTGGAAAGTCGGCCCATTACTTCCAGCAGCTTCTTCCCAACCCTGCGTCCTCTAAGGTCTCTAATACGGCAGCCACAGCAGCCTAAGGTCGCTCAATAAAGCTATTTCCAATTGCGGAGGGTTCCGTTTCACCGGCGCATCACATCTCACAAGCAATCAGCCCGTCATCTGTCCTCCGCCCGTACCATATTGAGTTCCCTCTTTCCAAATCGATCTACCAGGTCCGTTCTAGTCCACCACTTGATTGCATGCGAGCGATAATATGCCGGGGTCCGGGTCGGTCTGTGCCGATGCCGACAAGCTGGTTGCTCCGGGATCCACAATTATAACTGTACTCTCTCCCCATCGCCATTATATGTCCATCCAAAACGACCTGTCCACATACGCCACCCCATCCCCTGATGCCCTCGCGGTCGCTTCTTTCGTTCGCGATCCTCACACAGAATCCTCAGATAATCTCGATGCGATCTTTCTCGGCCAGTTCGGTTCTCAGTTTTATTGTGCATGGTCGGATTTCTTTCTCCGTACGCTTCCTTGCGTCCACTTCAACAGAACCTGTTTGCATGTTGCCGTCCGATGATCGGCCAAGGGTTGGATGCTGGGAAGAACACGAAAAATCGAGAGAAAAACGCAACCCACACTCACCTTGTCCACCTCTCCTCCCACAGTCACAGTGTGGACTGACTGCACACAATGTGAACACATTCATCTTTTCCCTTCGGGGAGGCCGCAGAAGTTGCGCGCCAAAGCGGGTCAATAGCCCACCGCGCGATTGGGAATGAAATAAACGGTCTCAGATCGCAGGAGACGGTCCCCGGGAGCAGAGAGCCTCTCGATCGGGTAGTCGTTTGGCAGTGAAAAAAAAGCCGCTCCGATGGCACAACCCGAACCCGGGGGAGATGGGGTTTATCCCGAGCTGATTACTCCGTTAAACGGCTTCAGTCGTGTCCCTCATTTCCCGTGTCCCACCCAGAGCATTGCAATTCGCAAGGCAAAATAAACCCCCTTGGCAACAAACGGATGTGCTAATTTGTCAATTCACGAGCATCGGGACGAGCGTTCTCCCGGTTCTCCCCAACAGCCCGGGGAGTTTCGTTGGGTTGTCTCTTTGGCTTTTAATATAAATTCGCCCAATTTTTTGCTTCGTGTTCGTGGGCACTAATTAACGAAAGTAACGGTGCATAACCGAACGGTCTTCCTGGGAGTCGTTCTCCGGTGGGGGGAGACACGCGCTTTAATTCGCTCAACCCATAAGATGCGATCGTCGCGCTTCCTGTGCACGCCCAGACCGTATCGTAAGTTTGATTGTTTATATGATTTTGTATATGCGTGGCCCGGGTAGTTCCCGGTGAGGCATCCGTTGGGCAGGAAGCTGAAAAATTACCCTGCCCAAATAGAGCGACCAAAATTATAGCTCAGAAAGAAGGGGAGAGAGAGAGAGAGAGCTATCATTCAAAATTATCAGGGGTATTTTGACTAACTGGAATGGTTTATTTAAACACGAAGAAAGCTATTCCGATTCATATCGCCCTAACGGCCTCAGTTTGCGCAGCAACAGTAGCAGTAATAAAACTGACTTAATTCTACTGTTTTATCTGCAATTATCAGCTCTTTTCTAATCGGACGACCTAATCAACTTCTCAAGCCTCAAGTTCAGCCGATGAGTTGTGAGTTCGAATATTTTAACGCATCGCGCACCATTTGAAAAGTGTCCTTCCCGTCAAGGTCTCGAAAAACAACTCGAAGCTAAAGTTTTTGCGGCGAAAGGATTGAGGCCCATCTTTTCTGATCAATTATAGTGTGCAACACTTGTAATAAGCACTTTACGCAAAAAAACCCCGGCTCAACCAAAGGAAGGAAGTTTAGCGCCCCAAAACACCAGTAACTGATCGCCACCGTAACCGATCGTCCGCGTCGAGCTAACAATATTAGGTCATGGTCGTCGAAAGGCACCAGCAACACTGGTCGACACAACGGTACCCTCGGTTACCGTGTACAACACTGCCCACTAACCGGAACCGAAGAACTGAACACATCGGCAAGAATTAACCGATCGCTTTCAGACAAAAAAAACGGTAAGCATCGATTAAGGTCAGCGTGGCCGGGGACCGTTCTGGGGAGAGTCCGTAGCAGCAACGCAAACAAAAAGGTGACGTTGAGGTGCCGATTTTTGA
Source organism: Anopheles stephensi (assembly GCF_013141755.1). Classification (NCBI taxonomy): domain Eukaryota; kingdom Metazoa; phylum Arthropoda; class Insecta; order Diptera; family Culicidae; genus Anopheles; species Anopheles stephensi. The sequence goes on along the minus strand of NC_050202.1, from coordinate 60,369,301 downwards.
GGTGCAGACAAGAGATTGGCAGTGCTGCGAAATGGGACAACGCTACGTATGGTAGAACCTCCGCAGCAAACTAACCGGGGAGAGATTGGTTGGATAGTTGGTTGTTTGTTTTACGATTCTAACCTACATTTGGCTGGGCTTGTTTTTGTTTCCCCCTCCATATGTTCTTGGGTGCTCGCAGGTACTTTGGCAAGGTACTCGGTCCGCTATGATTATCTGGATTCCAACGGCTTCAGAAGAAAACCAGCTTCCCAACCAAGCGTAATCGAATTGATTGATCTAATAAAGTATAACCAACACACTATGGTGGTCTCGGACAGGCGTCTATCGCAGCCATCTGTGGTCTCGTTGCTTGCCGGCGGTTGTGTAGCCAAACGAGAGCATCTTCAACATGCGTCCGCGGTGTGTAGCCCGTGGTTGTTAGCAAGCATCAGCTGTTTTTCTTCGCCACCGAGAGAACCTTTCTGTGTTTGGCATGTGAGCTTGGTAGTAAACATGAGCCATGTTTTTGCTCCTAACCACCCATAACGACAAGGGTTCGTTGAAGCGTGCCCCGCATGTTCCCCTGGATGGTTGTGTGTGGTTCGTAACACGGGTTATGTTGCACCAATTGGAGCTAATCGTGGCCGGAACTGCACAACCCATTCTCAGGCTGCTGTTGCTGCTGCTGCGGAACCGGTACGGGTTCGCTCGGTGACCCATTATTGCGGGATGGAAAGCATACTACATCTCTCCCCGTCGTGGCGGCCAGTAGAAGCAACAGGTGTGAGCATGAAGATAATGCTGTTAATTTTCACCACCAATAACAACTACCACTAACTGATTGACGAGGGAGTAAAATTTCAATATCCGAAGCGAAAAGGAAGCGGTCTCGCGCACATGCTTTTGCACATAATCATGTAATTATGCTGCAAAACAATAAAACCTTGCACATAACCACAATTCGGGTGAGACGTGAAGAGGAAAAAAAAACTCCGGTGGGGGGGAGGCCGATTTTCTTTCAATTAAGACTTAATGGCTTCATTTTATCGGCGCGCTTTATAACCCCGATTAGCCGATTATTACACTGCAACGGTTCCACAATGTTTGAAGAAGGAAAAAAAAACTTCCCACCACCACAATGTGATCACTTTTCCGATCATTGGTCACCTTTTTTGCCATTTGTTTTGTTTGACTTACCCCTTTGCTCGGTGGAGAAATGTTTTGTAATTCCCAGCGTCCCCACCATCAAGCTCAATATGGCAGCGGCAAAGCATGGGAAAGCTACACCACCAAATTAATAGGAGGGGTAGGGGTAGGCAGCGCTGATACTGTGCGAAATCCGTTACCCGTAAATCAAAGGCTAATGGTCATATTATAAATTGCGTTGTTGTAGGTTCCTGCTGCCGAAAATAAATCGGTAAAACCGCATTAAATCATCACGTTTCATCACACTTTCGCTCTTATTTGGAGCGTTTTTTGGATTGATGGAAAAGCTTGACGGCGAGGAAAATAATCGGAGGAATCGGCGAGAGAGCAAGTAAAAGTGAAGGATGAAGAAGGCGACGAGGTTTTTTTTTTTTTGGTCAGAAAACCCATTCAAAATGGACCACTGGACGGTTTGGTTAAAACAAAATCGAATTAAAATGGTAGTGGAGTTTGGTGGAAATCTTTGCCCACGGTTGCAAACAATGCATTTTTTCCCATAACTTTTAAATGATCCTTGTACAAATAGTGGGGGTTGGGTTCCAACACTTTGACAGAAGACACCCCCTAATAATGCTTCGGATCTGTAGCCCGTTGATGACAGCACGCTGGCCAGATGAGAAGTCCGATTTACGTGGGGAAAATTCGGCCCACATCACTTTCTATGCTAAAAGAAACATTCAAACATTGGACCACGTGGAGTGATGATGGGAGGGGAAAAAACGAAATGCCGCCCCTTCATTTGGTTGGAATTTTTGCCCACCGGACGGTTGGAAAGCAACACCGGCAGGTTGGAAAGCTCGGAGATGTGTTGTTTGGAATTTGAAATGGTTTCACATAAAGCAGCAGCGGTTGCTGTTGCTTCATCATTGCCGATGAGACGGAACAGCTATTTGCAAACAAGCTGCTCTCTCGCGCGGCATCCACCGGCAGCATTCAACCGTGACCCGGGAACGCAAATCATCGTACGGCGGTCGGTTGCAATCTTTCTTGGCGCAAACCTCGCTGACCAGATGGAAAGATCGCCCTGCAAACGGACACGATGATCCGTGGCAAGAGATGCAAATGCAGCCGGCACCGAGAGTGACCTCAGTCCGTGTCCAGTTAGCTAATCGCATATCGTTTGCTCGTGTTTTTCGTGAACAATCCGCTAAAGAAATGATCATTTTACGGTTGGTTGGTAGTGTGCAAGTAGCGTGTACGTTAATATAATTTTAACGACTGACCGTTCGGAGATTGTTTTTTCCGTTTTGCGGTCAGGAGCAGGACACCGTTACACATGTATGCTAAACGCAGTGACAGTGAAAGTAACGCTAATTGAATGTTTATGTCGTCTGCCTGTCGGAAAAAGCTCAATTACTCCCATTGATTGGATCGTATTTCATATTGCTGCGGATGTCTTTTTTGAAGGGGGAACTTGGGCTACTGTGAGCCCCAGACATAACTGTCAATCGCTGATGTAAAACAACTCTTATCAAACGTGTCTAATGGCAGGTTATGTCTAAGACGTTATTTAGATAATCTATAGCTATAGACGGGACCAACTAAATTTAGCTTGTCTAACACGCTTGATTGGAGTATATCAGTTAAAATTAATGACATTTTTTGTTTTGGTTTCCTTATTGATTCTACTACCGCTTATGACTGTCATTAGACGTTTGAAGCAAATCTAACCCCAATTAAGTACCTCCGTCTACCTCTTGATTCCATCTATTCTGAAGCTTGCGCTATTCCTTGTTCGTTTGGGACATCCGGTGCCATTCTAAATGGCGTGACCAGACCACCTTAGCCTTGACCTGTTAAAATAGCTACACATCGCTTGTGAGGTTAACATATAGCATACAGTTTGACTGGTCACTTTTGAAGAGGTCAACAGGCTTCCTTAAACCTATTCCTTCCAATTGCAATTATAATAGAGGTTTTTGCTGGCCTACGTCTTAAAGCTATTGGAGTCTCTTTCTGGTTTAGGACGACCAGCTTGGACATTCTTATACTCAGTGGCGGATCAACCTAGAAGCGGAAAAAGCGGCCCTCGTCGGTTAGGGGGGCCTCGTCGGCGAGGGAAATCCTGTTATTGCCCTCTAATATCACAATTATTATCAAGACAAAAGTGTCAGTTCATACTACAACTGATCGTCCTTGAGGTGTGCTAGCACAGTCTAAGTAGAATTGATCCACCGGAAGCTCATTCGATACGCAATAAGGGTCCTCTTCTGGAGGAATGGAGACATCCTGGGAATCTAGATGTCTCTTGTTAAACCTTCAAACATTGGCAGTTCCTTGTAAAATTTCTCAGTGTTTTATAGTGGCCAGACTTCCTAACAACTCTATTGAGGCTCGTCGAGCCTCCAACGAGAAGCCTCAGACCACAACAGTCACCGCATGTTTTGCTTTATCGGACCTATAAGCTTCAAATGAGGCATCCTCCTAACTATTAAATTTAAATGATTTAAAGTCTACGTTTCGTGAGAGTCTGCATAGCAATTAAGATAATTTTAAAGAAATTCATGCAGACTACAGAGATATTTAAATTAAACTGTCTCTATATTTTCACAAGACCAACGGGACAAGTACGAGCACTGAGGCTAAATGGGGAGCTGTTCGGTAGGATCAAATCTCATCCAGGCCACCGCCCCGTAACGCACCCGCCTGACTTTACAGGTATGGGTTAAATCAAGTCTCGGAGAGCCAGAAATGGCAGGCTAAGGCCTTGCAAGGTTGTAGAGAAGAAGGCTTAGAGGGTTCTCTATACTCGCATGCAACTATATTTAACATGGCCCAACGGAACATGAATTTCAGTGGTCAAGCTTGCTCAGAGAGCTTTTACATCATGGACAATAGCATATACTAGTCACGTATATCAAGATCTAAATAGTACACGATTAAGTTCAAGTGCTCGAACCAACTTCACAATTCCATGTACCTGGTCCGGATGCAAATGGTACAAAAACCTTTCACATCCATCACCAATTCCGCACACGTACAGGCGCACTGAAGATTCAATTTTGCATCCTCAAAAACAAACTCCATTACCACCTGTTTGTCATCCCGGCTTCAAGCCACAACACACTGTACCACACTCTTTAATGGACTTCCTCCAACATGCACCAGTAGCTTTCACTTGTGGCACAAAGACCCAGCACAAAACCAAAACAAACTTTTGGACAAACTGTCGATCAAGGATGATTGCTGCGTTGTTTCGCTTTCCATACTGGTCTTTTTTAACCCGGTCCGTTTCACTGTTGGTGCCATTGATGGATCATTGATCATCATCATCCCGCACGTCCCCAGGACGTTTTGGGGAGGGGGGTATGAACGTGAATCATGAAACCTGCCATTACGATTCTTCGCTCTCAGCTCTTTATGCAAAAGAAGAGGCCAAGAAACAACACCCTCCCCCCAGCGACGGACAATCGAAGAAACAAACAAACGAGGTGAATGCGAAATTTGTAAAAAAATTAAGCTCAGTCACCGTTAGCTTTCACCACGTCGACGGTCGGCTGTTCTTGGCGCCTTGGCCCTACCACAACCCAGCAGGTCGACACGTTTGTTTGTTTTAATTGGACAACGGTTTCGGGGACGGGGGCCCGGCGGTTAAATATTTGCAGTGTGACGATTTACGGCCGCATCCGGTCGTGTTGGTGTTTTGCATTGCTGTGGGTCGATTTATTTGACCTGACAGCCACCAATGGCTTTGCCCAAATTTATGAGCTTCCTGGAGCGCTCCGGGATTTTGCCTGGGAATGGAACTTAAATGGTGAATTGTTTGCTTGTCGTTCATGCGATTCTACATTTGATTTCCACAATATTTTCTTCCTCCATTGCAAGTAGTTTCGACATCGTCTGCCAACACACGTTTCGCAAAGTAGAGATCATACTACTTTCCTTTTTTTCTTTGCATTTCACTAATTTCACTAACCAAACTCTACCTACACGTGGTTGCGATCGGCGATCAGCATCGCATGCTGCGAAATTGCTCGATCATCGCCGGTGCATTTTTATTTAAGATCGCCTGTCATCTACGGTTAGTCAATCAGGGCTGCACTTTCTCCACGGTTTTCGGAATGGGAAACTGAAATCGATCACCATCCGATCAAGATAGATGATTTCGACTCTCGCTGGGCTGCCGAATTATAACACCCCTACTTTTTTGGGAGGAACAACCAACAGCAACTAAAATCGTTAGACTAAACGAGGGCACAGAGAAAAAGGGTATCGATTTTAATGAAATAATTTCCCCTAAATATTATAAATCTTTGGCGGCTTACACTCTCGTTGATTTGCTTTTGATTTAAAAAAACACCCCTTGCTTAATCCAAACTTGCGAACTAACGACTTTCACACGAAAGCTCCCGGTGCCGTTATCGGCCCTCCCGGTAACATGGCGCACCAATTGAATGAATAAATCACATCCCGTCAACCACATTTGGGACTTGGTAGTAGCGCCGTGCCCTACACCAAACGCGATCTAACCGTTACCCGACGCAGCCTCAACGCCTCAACGGTGTTGTCTGCCGTAGGTTGCCTGATGTAGTTAATTCATCACGACCATTCAATTATCTATCTAGCGCACACCGAAAGAACACTCCGAGAGAATTCGGGTTACGCACGAGGCACGAAAAACGTTTTTCCGTGTGGCGTTTTGATAGAGTGATTTGAATTAATTTGTTCACAGCCCGATCCGATGGGAGAGCAGTGCATCTATTTATGAATTTCCCTTTATTTCCGCGTTCAGAAATTGCGTGATGCGAGACTTTATATGTAGAAATGGCTTTATCGTGCCGCTCGGAACCCATTTTTGACTGGCAATGTGACTTCGTGGTCTGGGTGTGGCGGTAATGACTCGTTTTTCTCTCAGCCGAACTTCTCCTGTAGCCGTTGTATCATTCATATTAAATTGGAGTTACTTAAAGGCACGAATGACGCCGGGAGTTTCCGGACTTTCACCATGTTACGACGGATCGGAACGAATGATCCGTTGAATGCCGGCAAAAAAAAAATGCGGGCTGGGAAAAGAAAACTGTCATCTACACCGTGCAATGGCCGGGTTGTTGTGGTACAAATCACCCATAATATGACTACGATCTGCGAAACACACCCTCGCCAAACATGGGACGCAGTGCCCGATGTTACGATGCGCTGATTATGATGCGATTTTCCCCGCATCCAACTACGCTGGGAACTGCTGTCCGCCGGCTGTGCGAAGATAGAGAGCGTCTCAACGTTAAGTGAGGCAGTTTCTAAGTTGGGAAAACCCCTACCGGCCGATGGCGTAAAACATGAATGTATCGTTTTAATTCAAAAATCCAGCCAGCATCTTCCCGAGAGGGAGGGTTTGGATGGTGCCGAGGAATGCGGAACGCCGACGCACCGGTTCACGTGCTTTGCAATCATTCATGTTTAATTGATTCTTTTTTCCCTTCACTAAAGCCGTTTTTTGTCGTTTTTCTCTCTCTCTCCTCACACAGTGATTTTCGTCATCATCGCGGCGGTAACGCCCGCCAGTAACGCTTTGCCCAAGCAGCGTTACTCGCGTGATGGCGGTGAACCGCGCAGTCTGGTTGGTGTCTCGACTAACATCATCACGAGCAGCCTGTTGAAGGGAGCGGCCGAAACGTCCGGTAACCATGTGTTTTCCCCGATCGGGTTCTCCTCGATACTGGCGATGATCAGCGAGGGAGCCGAGGGCCAAACGCTCAAGGAGCTGTACGACGTCTTCAAGTTCCCGACGGATCGAGATTTGGGTAAGTAACACTATTTGTTGGGCATCGAAACCAAAAGGTACTCATTGATCGGGTTTTCTTTGCAGTTCGTAAAGCGTTTGATGTGTCGTTGAAGCGATTGAGTGGTCAAAGCCCAACGGATGAGCCACAGTTCAAGACCTGGTTCTACATCTACAAAAACAACACCGTAGTGCAGGCGTACAAGGATGTGCTGGAGCGCAACTACGGTGTGGAGGTGCGTGACATTGAGCGGAACGATTACAACTTCGATGAGCCAAAAACTTCGCTCGACCCAGTCGTGGTTGAGGAAGAGATTGCCGAGGAAAGTAACAATCCGGACGGTGACAACCTAGTGGTGGAACAGAGCGGCGGTAACAACAGTAACAGCAAGGACATTGTTGATTTCGAAGTGCTCAAGATTAAGTCGGTGCTGCCGGTGGAAGACGAGCTGCGAACGACGGACACTGGCATTAGCACGAAGTACGACGAGATTGACGATGAAAATCCAAAGTTTGACAAGAACATCGACGATAAGGAGTACGTTGATCCGACCAAAATCAAGGAAGAGCTGGCTAAGGAAAAGTTGGAAGCCATGAATGAGGTGGCGGCTGGCGGGGAGCTCGATGAGGCGACCGTCAAGAAGACGTCGGAAGAGACCCAAAAACTTGGCGATGATGATGATCAGCCCGAAAAAATGAGTTTACCGTTGAAGGAGCTCAGCTTGGATGATGATCACGAGGTAATGCAGGCGGTAGAAAGTCAAGGCTCGAGAAGAAAGGTACGTGGTACGGGATGGGTGGGACGATCGGCGAAACTTATTAAGTCAATGGTTTTATCTCGCTCCAGTTCAACGTAAGACGATCGTTCCTAACGGGAGACATCGCGTCGGCTTTGAGCGGAAACTCGCTGGTAGGACGTAAGGCTAATCTGAAGGAAGATGAAGAGCCGGTCAACGAATCCAAGATGCTGCTGTTTAACGGTCTTTACTTCCGGGGCAGCTGGGCTACTCCGTTCCAGGTAAGGGCGAGAGAGTAGAGTTTTGCAAATGGCCGAACTTCATTTTAATATACTGTTCTTTATATTGTAGCAACTTCGCACGGAAGAAAGTACCTTCTTTACCAACACGGATGAACGGCCAGTCATGATGATGCGATCGCAGGGTACCTTTGGCGTTGGAAAGGACGATCAGCTCGACGCCAAGTTCTTGGAGTTGCCGTACAATGTTAGTAGCCGATCGTTACCTCAACCATTATCCCAGACCTAATTTGCATACTTTCCCCTACCGTAGAACTCCCGCTATTCACTGCTGCTGATGGTACCGAACAGCAAGGAAGGCTTGAAAGATCTCATCAAAAACTTTAACCCCGATACACTGAGCACCGTGCAGAAGTCTTTGGTAAAAATGCCGGTCCACATTTGCATTCCCAAATTTCGCATCGATACGACTAGCCGTGCGGAGAAACCGCTTGCTAAGGTAGGCTATCGCTTCCTCTGGCCCAATATCTGTTGCATAATTAACGCTCCCCTGTTATACATATTTTACAGCTCGGGCTCATCACCATGTTTACCTCGAAGGCGGACCTGAGCGGCATCACCACCGAGCAGAAGATCCACGTCGACGAACTCGTGCAGCATGTGTCGATCCGCGTCGACGAAGGTTCCAGCAGCGAGAACGCACTGTCGGCCACGAATCTCGTCGAGTCGAAAACGCTCGAAGACGACCAGGAACACTTTACCGCCGACAAACCGTTCCTGTTCTTCGTGCGCGACATCGTCGACGATATCGTGATCGTTGCTGGCAAGATCACGGACATACCGTACGTCGAGTAGATGGAACATGCTTCCCCCGCCGGAATGCTGCAAGGGCATACACGTCCAGCATTCGTCTAGTTTTTAAGTCGCCTAGTTTACTGATACCTCCCCTTATGTAGTCAGTACGTTTTGGCAGAACGAACGACGTTCTGTTCGCTTGTACAACAACTCGCTAGCAAGTAGTACGCTCGAGCAAGCGTACATAAGAGCTCGATTATCTTGAGCTCGATTTATTGGCGATTTGTCCCAACATTTGCATGGAGCATTCGATCGTTGACTGTTGTTGTTCCGGTGCTGAGTGGTGATATTCCCACCGCGGGTGGAATACTCATTGAGGCCTGCACACCTTGTGCAAGGTGATCCCATTTACACTGACATCCAGCTACGAACACACCCCTACCCACCACCCTACTATCAACGGTTGAGACAGTATTAACAGTGTACAATTAACCGGTGGTTGAAAGATGTCTCTCTCTCTCTCTCCTCAAAACCCAAACACATCAATGCATATCTCTTCTACTGGAACCGTCCCAAAGGCTCCACTAGATGACGATAATCGACGTAGCTGAGCACATGAGCGTGGAACCATGGGACACCGCAGCTCCCGACTCGATGATCCCTACGAATAGCGAACCGTCACCAACCAAAATGATCGTTTCAAGACTTTTAAGTATTCTTGAAATCGTACTCACCGCAGGTTTGGCAATGGCGGTCGTACATCGAGATCTGGCCTACAGCAGCACTGGAAAAACAATCGGTCCGCTCCGTGCCGAATGGACGGGACACTTATCGCGAGCGATCGTACGGACGACAGGGGAAGTAGGGTTAGGGACCGACGTTAGAATGTATAGAACACCTGTAGGTAGATACGATTATTTATGATTATTTAATGTAAACCAGACTTAATTTTACTATTTGCTTAATAAAGCCGGTACATGATATGGTGTGCATGTGTACATCAGCAAATCAAGCACAGCACGACAGCAGCCATTCGTGAAAGAAATTCTCACCGTGGACGCCATTTTTTCACCAAAGAACTTCACAATGTTACGTATTGTGTAGTTCTAGCCTGATTATAAATTCATCTCTTGCTCACCCACCACCAAGATGTAAAACAGGGACACCAATCTGTTAAAAATATCGAAATTTCGCTTAACCATGACTCGATTCGAAATCCATACATTAGTAATAGTTGGAACGCGTTCATTAGCATAAATCTATAAACACGTTTGCTCTTTTTTTCAGAAACGTTTCGCAGTGGTTTTAAAAACAGGAATTTCCTGTCCTTATTTCTCAAATTATCAATTCCGCACTCGGGGGGAGATGTTATCAGTTGGATGAAAACTACTCGGCGTAGCATGATCCGTTTGTTGTGCGAAATCTTGGAAGCAACGATCGTTACCGATCGGTCCCTGAACAAGTACTGTCCTGTAAAGGCCATTATCGCACATATCAGGATGCTGCACTGTGCATCCCTTACGGTAGAGGCCTATGCAAGCTCTTCAATGACTCATCTTTACCGGGACTGCTTCTTGCAGCTGATAAGTCGAAAGCGTGATAGTGCGCTGGTTGCTATCAGAGCTACCGTCAGCAGGTACGGTACAGCAGCAACCGCTGGGTGGATTCATTCACACTTGCTGGGGGGTGGTGTAGGCCTGGCACCGTTGTTTCAGCATGATAAAATAAAGCGTGACAAAAAATCCCTCAGCATAACAGGTTTGCGGGATCACACACACACACACACACACACATCGAAGCCTGTGTGCCGTTGATGATGGCCCGGGTGACCTAGCGCGGCCTGTTTACCGTCCGTCAGTCACTACTCAACCAGCGACCGAGGCAGATTCACCCTCGGCAGCGATCGCTCGGGCCACACTGTTTAGCACCATTCGCGAACGCGCTACACTGACGCGCGTAGTGGAACGTCAACGACGTCGAGTTGTTTAGCAACGGAAAATCCGTGTGGCAAAACCTGTTCGCACGTTCGCATCGGCGTAGGTGTGTGAGTGTATTTTGCGGCAACAATCGCAGCTCACGGAGTTACGGGTCGCACAAGGAAATCAGCGCCAAACGTGTACCTGCGTCCATTGTTCCGGCGCCATCTGCACTCACAATGGCCGTTGAGAAGCGCTCTTTCCGGGCAGGCTTCGTGCTGCTGCTCTGTGGTAAGTGCGGTAGATCATCATCCGCTGGTAGAGAGATGCCATCCGGGAACGAAATTGTAATCAGAGCGAAAGATGCTAATGAAACGATCACACCAAAAAATGAAACGCTTGAAAACCTCGCGTTCTGAGAGTGTCAAGGTGATTTCGACGATAGTTTTCCGTTTTGCACGTTGTGTCCCTTGTAAGCGAGATCAAACGGTCGAGAAGAGAGCATCAGCTAGTATCTACAATCTCGGCAGACTCTTGGTCTTGCTAGTATGTGGACGTCGTATCTTATTCACCGGTGCCTAGTGGAAAGACTGGTTTTCGATAACCTTTATCCGCGGGTGGCAAGTTTTAGCAGGTTTTCGAACGATCACACTAAACACTGGTTCGAGCGTGGTGCCAAAATTTGAAAATCGCCACCTTTCTTGAATATCTGTACTAAAGCTGTGTTTTTTTGTTTTGTAGCTGCATCCCTCTGCTTAACGCAGGCCCAATATTTCCCCGGATTCCCGCAGCTTCCAGACTTGTTCTTCAGCATTCCTCCCTTTTACAACCCCCAACTACAAAGCCTACCTCGACCGGCTGCTTTGCGTGTGGAAGAAGATGTGTCAAAGCAACAACAACAGCTACAACTGCAGAAACAGCAGCAACAAGAACAACAACAGCAACAAGAGCAACAACGGCAACAAGAAGAACAGAAGCAGCAAAAGCAACTGCTGCAGCGGCTTCAAGACGATGAGCCGGCCATATCATTCCCGGATTACAATCAACAGTCCGATAATCTTCGAACTCGCCAGCCTATCGTCCGCCTGCAGCAACAGCAGCAACAGCAGCAACAGCAGTCACCTGCAGCGATGCAATTCGCCTGGAACATGATGAAGGTACTTTGGTATTATTTGAGCAATCCCAAAGATTTTATACCATTGTCTCCTGCTCCTTAATTCCTTCCAGACCGTAGTACTGCCGAAGCATGAAAACACTGTACTCTGCCCGATACTGCCCCAGACACTGCTTGCCACCCTGCAAGATGCGGCTGACAACGTTGCCAAAGCCGAACTACGCTCCTCAGTGTTTGCCTCCTCACGGGAACTGGGAAAACTGGTCCGTGGTCAGATCATCGCCACCCAACAGTCGGGCGTGAACAAGCTCGACCAAGCGATGGCCATCTTCCTGGGGGAGAATACCAAAATTAGCCTACCGATCGAGAAGAATGCGCGCGAAGATGGCGTCGACATTCTGCAGGTGAACTTCCAGAACCGTAATGCTGCTGCGGCGGTTGCCAACAATTGGGTTTCGCAAAAGTCGCAAGGCGTTATCCGGGAGATCATTGCGCCGAGTAAGTGCTTGCCATAAATATGACGATTAAATGAGGAGACTTTGACGTAACTCTGTTCTCGATACACTTGCAGGTGCGCTCGATGCCGCCACCCGTGTGCTGATGGCGAGTGTGATCTACTTCAAGGGAAAGTGGAAGCACCAGTTCACCAAAACCGAACCGGGACGCTTCGAAACGTCGGAAAGTTCGGAAAACGGGAGAACCCCGTCCGGCAAGCAGGTACCGATGATGTACCAGTACAACAAGCTCCGGTACGGCGAGAAAGATTTCGCCGACGGTAACGGTATGCGCTGGGTGGAGCTACCGTACGAAGGTACGGCCGGACTGTCGATGATACTGATGCTGCCCAAGGTACGCCACCAGTTGCAGCGTTCGGCCGACCAGCTTAGCATCGCGGACATGACGGAGCTGATCACCAGCCTTAAGCAGAACCGTGGCACCAACAAGATGCATCTGCACGTGCCAAAGTTCAACCTGTACAGCTCGCTCTCGCTAGTGCCGGCCCTTAAGAGCCTGGGATTGCGATCAATCTTTGAGCGAGCGTCCGCACTGAGGGATCTTTCCAACGAACAGCTCGTGGTGCGGGACGTGTCCCAGCGGACCTATATCTCGATCGACGAGCAAGGAACGAAGGCAGTATCGGCGGCATCACTGTCGTTTGTGGCGCTTAGTGCAGCTCCACCACCACCGACCATCAACTTTACCGTCAACGAACCGTTCCTGTTGATGATCGTGGACAAAACGTACGAGTATCCCCTGTTTGTGGGAAAGATAGTGGACCCGGGATCGAACTAAGTTCGATAACGGACCTATCTAGGGTCGCCCGTACGTACTACGCTAACGTACTTACCTCCTTTCGCGTTTAAGTCTTTTACATCCAGTCCAGTAAGATTGAGTAAAATAAAATACAAGTACAACATTATTGTCTGCTTCTTCATCTTGATCACCTACTAGGTTATGCCGGCCATATAATAGATTACTAGAGTTATTGATGTTACGTAGTTGAATAGTCAGTCCTGGGGTCCCTCGGGGAGACGGAAGGGACGGGATTCTATGCTCGATCCTGTCATATCTTTGGTGGCCAAAGCGTTCCATTATAACTTACGAGTCCACTGTGTAGTTGACCAACAACGATCTTTTAAAGTTGTTGATACGATCGTGCCTCCACAGGTTGGGATATTCGACACTAAGAGAGCAAAGGTTCAGATAACTAGTTTTGAGCTATGTTAAATCACGACCAACAACAATTGTGAACTCAAATCAGCCGTTAGACAGGTAACCAACGATTTGTTTTATTAACTTACTTGTGTTAAACTAATGGTTAATAACTAACTCCTAGGTTGTTAAATTACTAGAACAATCAAAAAGATCCTAGAATCGTATCACGGCTAAACATTAGATATTTTATAATAAAAATGTCTCTGAACTATAAAATTATAACATTTCAAAATCGTAGCAATATTAGTAACAAAACAATAGAGTTTAACTATTTTAACACCTAAAATTATAAAAATCGCTTAAGAAAAATATTATGCCCAGCACTGTACATATTTAGACATCTTGCTTGCTTGAAGATTCCCTTCAGTCACAGTGTGAAGATCATCTCAGCCACCTTTTGCAAGATCTCTCTCGCCCTGTTGCTTCCGTTAGTGTGCGTGAGCACGGCGTTGCAAAGGTTTCCCCAGAACAAAACAACTGCGTGAGAGCCTGATGCTCATCGGACATCAGAGTTATCAGAGTCGCTGCATCACACGCTCTGGGAGCTACACAACCAGTCCCACGATCGCCGTTCCAGTACGAGGTCGCGATCGTTTGTGTGAAACTGTAGAATAAAGCAGCATCTCTTGTTTGCTGTTGAGTGGGAGCTTTGTTTTTCTGTGATCGATATAGACCAGTGTGTCCTTTGGGTCAAATGATTTGGATATTGCTAATAGCTGGTAGGTAGAAGTTTAAATTTAAAAAAAATCACAGTTAAACAAATGCCGAAACACCTGTACCAAATTAGACGGTTTCGGGTCGATTTTTCCCTATGGCGTAAGATTGAGACGCTTATCAGCTGTAGCTGCTGCTTGACCTTTTTCGACCGTCCGACATTAGAGTGCTGGCCGGTCGCCCCCTGAATTCCCACCAAGCGTCCATCGATATTCTATCAATTCTTCGTAGCCGTGTGTATGTGTGTGTGTGTGTGTGTGTGTGTGTGTGTGTGTGTGTACGTGTGTGTGGGTAAAACCCCGTCGTACCACCGTCGGCAGCGGCAAGGGAATTCCCCAAACCGGACCGAAGCTCGGTATCAGTGCGCCGTGAGGATGGTGTGTTTACTTTACGAGCTTTGAAACCGGAATGAAGCCGAGGCCTCCTCCTGAAGATTATGCTTCGCTTGTTTAATATCAAAAAGCGCTGTACTTTCCTGCTAATTTTGGAATTAACCGGTTTGACTTGTTTGTGAGCAATTAGCTAGATAAGTTCAGCACCTTCAATGCTCTTTTTATCTGTCCCAACAATTATCGACAACCAATTAAATATTTTGTTAGTAAAATCTTTGTTTGTCTTTCCGCAGCAACGTTTGCCTCCCAGGTATCGTGCCAACGGTATGCGTACACTGGCACCATACTGCTAACGAAGGAAGAATTCTGCAAACAGAACAGCATTTACAAATGGCGATGTGAGAATGAATTCAAAAACTTCCTCGACGCCAATCCACACATCCAGCTGTGCTCGACCAGCCGTCCCATCTACTCCGATCGTTGCTCCGCACTGCCGATCGCGCAACCGATCGAACAACCGGCATGCGCTGGGAACGATTGCAACACGTTTGGCATACGCCTATCCGCTACTGGCAACCAACCGCAACGACCGACTGCCGGTGGCGATGACAATTTCGAAGTTCCGATGCCTTCGGTCCCGTACGACACAAAAGTGATGGACTTTTCGGTGAAACTCTTTCAGAAGGCTTTTCCCAGCGATGATTCTAGCAACTACATCATAAGCCCGCTCATGGTACAGTCCCTGCTGTCGTACCTGTACGATGGCGCTTCCGGTGCAACGCGACAGGAAATGGAATCTGTGCTGCAGCTAAACATGAACGATCTGCATGACATCGATCGGGCGCTGAAGCCAGGGTCCGGACAGGAACCGCTTACCAAGAACAAACTGGACTCGGCTTCGCAGATCTTTAAATCGACCACCATTGAGCTACTGCCAGCGTTCCGCGAGTCGTTGAAGCGTAACCAGGTCCCACTGGAAGAGATGGACTTCTCCAATCCAAGGCTCGCGGCGGAAACAATTAACAATTGGGCGAAGCAGAAGACCCGCGAACGAATTCTCGACGTGATTGACGAGCGTATGTTGTTGGATGCTTTTACTTACATTTTGTCACTAGTTTAATTATTTTCCCTTCTTACCTACAGAATCGATCGATCCCACGACCAAGCTGCTCTTAATGAACGCACTTTACTTCAACGGAACATGGATGTACAAGTTCAACAAAACCGAACGTGGTTCGTTCTACGTGAACGGGCAACCTGCACAGCGTTCGGCAGTGAAGATGATGTTCCTTACGAAGGAGCTGCGTAACGGGAACACCAGAACGGACGTTTCGTCCAACGGCATGTATTGGATCGAACTACCGTACGATGGTGATCGTATGTCCATGATACTGATGCTGCCGAACGAACGGTTCCAACTCGATCGCGAACTGCGCCGCTTCCGGGCATCACATCTGCAAACCATCCTGAGCGAGATCGAGCTGGACGAAACGAACAAGGTGCGAGTTCAGCTGCCAGAATTTAAAGCCGAAAGTACGGTCTCGCTGGTGGAACCACTCAAGCAGGTTAGTGTTTGAAATGGGAATCCCGGACGGTTATCATGAGTAATAAGTTTCATTCTTATCGCTCTTCTCCCACAGCTCGGCATCGCAAGTATGTTCGGCGACCGGAAACCGTTCGATCAGCTATCGAACGATGAGGTGAAAATATCGGACGTTAAGCAGAAATCCTTTTTAACCGTTAATCCGCACGGTACGGTTGCGACCAGCGTTACCACCGCGACCGTTATACCGCTCAGCATAACGCAAACGCTCGACTTCAAAGCGGACCAACCGTTCGCACTGATCATCATGGACAAGCAGAATAAATTGCCACTGTTTTTCGCCAAAATAAGCCAACCGTTGAAGGTGAAGGCGGCGAAGAATCAGTAAACGTTTGCTAGCTGATTTTCGAGCTTTAAGAGAAATCTGTGACTATTAATCAACATTTTAGGTTGTAGCGAAAATACAAAAAGACTCCAGATTGTGAATTCTAATGAAGTTCATTCATTTTTTAAAGAGATATAACAAAATATGCCGAAAAATACAATTTTTATAAATTTTTCAACAATTTGTGAAAAAAAAAACAAACAAATAAAAATTATCAAAAGAAAGTTAAGAACTAAAATTAAAATTTTAAATAAAAATAAATTCAAATTGCGGCGTTGCACCGACACTTAACTTTTGACACATGCACATGCACTTAAATGTCACTCACACGGTACACTCAATTTTGACATATCAACAATCATTCCAGCACAACAAATAAAACACAAATCAACAAAACATTACCGCGGTGTGATTTGTCCGTTATTTTTTTGTATAATTTGTGTGTCAAATATCAGCTAAAATTGAGTGAAAAGGTGAAACAGTGCGTAGTGATGTCTTCTACTAGGTTGAGTGATAAAGTATGATTAACAAAATACGTGAAATTCTGTAAGTAAACGACAATACTACTGGTATCGCTAAAGATCTGAAGTGCTGTTCCGTGTGTGTTGAAACACTTCACTTTCGGCTCATTGAAATACACAAATCGTGCATGTAATTTGCTATTGACTATTTCGTCAATCCTGTCCCGCAAAAAAAAGAATCTATTTACTTTATTTGTTGAAATAGTCGTCCCCAACACGGGCAAGCCCTTCCGTGAAGGTATAGCAGCCACTTGCCTACTTCTTTTTTTTTGTGTAAGGCAATTTGTAAACATCCCGCACTATTTTGCGTATCTGTTTGTGTGTGTGTTGGTAGTTAACAAGTAAAGGTCACAACAAGACAGCACAAGCACATTCCATGCGCTTAAAGCAAACAAGCAAACCAGCAAAAAAATGATAGTTCAGAAAATTTCAATTATTTTGTACGATTCTTCTCACGAGTGATTTATTCAGCGAAAGGTTCCATAGTGCCCGAGGGTGCCATGGAGCAATAGGTCACCACCAAGGACTATTTAGGCGCGCGCAATGCTTGTGCCGGCTGCAATATTTATGTTACAAATCGAATCTTTATTTTTATCCTAACGTTAGTCAGGGGACCGGGTGGGTTTAGATGAACAACATTGCAAAGAGACGATTGAATAGTTATAAAGATAAGCACCAAACACGACCAGCTTGGATGGACGGATTGATCTTTCGCCCACAATTTCCACTGAGCCAAATTAGCGCGAACCGGATACGGGTGTTTTACTTTTCGGCAGCTGTTGCCAAGCCTTACACAGAGGATAACATTTGTTTCAAACGCTTCCAAGAAATCGGTCGGGGCTTTTCGCACAAATTCTTCGAACGGTGGCTGTATATCATCATCATCTTTCATGGTCCAAGCATGAAGTGCACACGCCGAATTAAAACACATCACATGATCCGAACGCACCGGATTATCTAAGTGTAGCGCTCTCGATCTTGTAACGGGCCGAACAGCCAGCTTGCCAAACATTGTGCACCGAAGGCTGGCTAGTCATTTATCAATTTGTGTTACGAAAGATAACATTCGAACTTCTGGTGAGCCCGTCCTAAGCAAACAATACACCGTACGCGCACATGAAGACGGCAGAATAGGCGCTACGGCTCGAAAGGGAAGATTTTCCTTCCCAACACAGCTCAGGAAACGAGAGCTCATGTGTCTGTGTAATAAGTTTAGCAATGGGAGGAAAAAATATCTACTCTATGAAATTGTAATAGAAAATTCATTTTCCACCCTTCCCACTAGCAACATTTAAATGTATTTTCTATTTCACTTTTTTTTTTATTTGCACTCGCGCACTTAACTCACACGTCTGGGGCGCCGCATATATATATAGCCAAAGTGATGCTGTTCCATATCCATCAACTTCTATCCAATTTGGGGATGCTCTTAAAAATGGAACCGTTGCACAGTTGATGAAAGTACGGCTCTAAGCTTCTCGACAACTGTTTCGACAACGCACGAACGACGAAAATCCTCGTGTGTGTGTGACAGTCCACCGACAGAACAATGCCAACTGGAGGCTGAATAAAAAACCGCTTTCCACGGAAAACTGGCCGTGTACCGAAGGGGAAAAAACATTCAGATAAAGTTTTTTTTTCTTTTCGCCTTGCTACGGACTGACTGACTGTTCCGAACACGCGGCAGCATCCATATAATCTTGCACGACGCGAGAGAAAGAGCGTCCTTTTCACTACGCCGGTATCAACAGTGAAGAAAAACGCCCAAACAACAAACACATACATACGTACAAAAACACGGCGGCCCATCCGAAACCGGCATTCGTGCACCCGGCTTCGGAGAGCTTTCGGCAGCGTCGTCGTCGCCATTTTTTTTTTTTTTTTTGGTGTCGTGCTTTTGCCAGTAAGCTTTTGCGCCCTGCGTCTTCTGGCGCGCCTCCATCTCAACGGTTGTCGTTTGGGCGACAGGGCATGTGAATTTTCACTTTCATTTCAACGTTCGATTTCAACGTGAACGGAAGCGTGCTCGTGTGCCTTGTTGTCCGGGTACGACGAGAGTCCGCGTTTCGGGACGGCCCTTACCGGTTGAAGGGAAAACTTAACGGACCGGAAAGGATTTTAGTGCATTTCTACTGCTCGCGTGCCGTGCTGCAACCAGTTGCAGTGATGCTGTGGGTGGGATTACAATAGAAGCTAATTATATGAGAAAAAAAAACAAAATCGATTAGCTTATCACAGTGAAAACACGTGGTGTGGTTGGCGTGTCGTGAAATGAAGTAGAAAAGTGGAATTTTAAAACGCTGAGTTTTTGGAAATTTCAAAACGTTATGGTAGTATGTGTTTTTGAGTGATTTATTTCCACACAATCGAACGAGTGTGTGTGATAATAAAGCATCATCAGAAGCCACAAGGATGGATTTATTAATAAGGAAAGGTAAATGGTAAATTAGAATAAGTGAACTTTATGCAAAGCTCTTAGAAAAACGGTGACAAAAGTGATTTCTTACAAGTGAATCCAACTATTATCATTTTAAAAGAATTTTAGATCATTATAAAATATAAAGATTTCTTCTCTTCTTGTTCTTCTTTGGCCTAAGGCGACCTGCTAAGGTCATGCCTGCCATTTCTGACTTGCTAGACTTAATGATACCGCGTAATTGGATAGTCAGTCCTCACTCAGGGGGAACGGTTCGAATGGGATTTGAACCCCGGTTCTGCCGTGTGAAGACTAATACTAATAACTCTATTAAACCATCTTCACGGGATTTTTCATTCTATTTCCTTCTTCCTTGGCACTATACAATCTTAAAACTATACAAACTCGAAAGGTCTCGGCCTGCAATTTCTGGCTTCGTCTATTTTGATTTTACCTGTAGCAAGGTAGTCGGAAGCGTTCGGGGAGGCGATTTGCACAGGATTTGAACCCCGGTTCTGCCGTGTGAAAACCAGCGCCGCTATCGACTCTGCCACCCGACCGCCCCTATTAATGATTTACTTATTGCAATATTAAGGTTCGACGCAGTATTGCGAAGCAGTATATTGCAAACAATTCTTGTGTTTAAAGAATTATTCTAATAAAAAATTGTTAGAATTTACTTATAATGTTTCAAGTTTTTGGACCCTGTTTTTACGAAAAAGTAACGCCACATACTACCGTGGAAGTTTGGAAACACAGTTGATTTTTTCTTTCCTTCAACCTTCCCAAAGTACCAAAGCCGGGAAAGTATTTCCAGTGAATACAGCATTTCGCTCACTGTTGCCAAAGTCACCGCAAGTAGTACCCAACCAAACGGTACTTAGCTGGGGCACGGGTTTTACATCTTATTTAAAGCAACGGCGTATGAAAATACCTTTTCCGCATCGTTTCCATCGACCAACAGGCACACCGCGAGGTCTATTTTGTGTATGTGTTTGTGTGAGCATGTGTGTTATCGTTCCAGCCCGAAATGATGAATATTTGCATGAGTGATGGAATTTCGCGTGCGTGTGTGTCAATTCTCCAAAGCTCAAAGTTTCATGTTGCATCGACAAATTCCACCCGTCGTAGCTCGCGATGGAATGTATATCTTTTTGCCGCCGGAGACTTTTGTGTCCTGCCTCCCCCCGCTATGGAGGCCTACAGTATCTTAAAGACAAAGTTTAATTTGTGTGAAATTTGGGATCAAAAGTTGTGTTAACATTGGTGGAACAAACAGGTGAAGACTCTGAATATTTTTTTGCATACAATTAATCGTACGTCTTGCGGATGGTACAACCCAAAAAAGAAAGAATTTCATTGTATGTCTTCCCTGGCTATGATTCTACCACAACCCCGAGCACCCGAGACTCCTTAAGACTCTTATAAACGTGCAAGCCATAAAATAAATCACTAACTTCTGAAACACACGTCCCTCTTTCCGTCCACCACCACTACTACCTTATGCTAAAATATGTGCTCAATCAGTTGTTATTGTCATAATCTTTCTTCATTCGTTTTGGCGGTACCCTCACACCACATAAATGAAGCCATTAATTCGACGAAAACCATGTCCAACGATGCGGTTACTTCGTCGGGTGGCAGTTGTTTAGCGTGCGAAAAGCATTTACATCTCGGGATCTGATCCTGTGCCAGCAGCTTTGAGCCAAGAAGCGCTGTTGTGTCTCCCCGGGAACGTACAAAACAATATGCTTGACCCCGATTTTATCTGACACTTCTCGGCGCGGGCCGTCGTAAATGTAAGCGCTACCTTACATTATTAAGCCGCTTGATTGCCACTCTTGCATACGCTTGTACGCGCAGCAAAAGGTAAAGTGGGCAAATGCTTGATCCCCGTGGCTGTAAGTGGCAACAAAGAGCTTCCTTTGCTCCTGGTTCGTTGTGTGGCGCGCCCGGGAACAACAGGGCTGATGTCACTTCATTTTCGAGGTTATAAAAGTTCAAAAAGCCTTTCCGTTTTTGTCATGGAAAAGCTACAATACAGGATTACGCACACCACCTGATGCTTTCGAAAATGGGCCAGACCATGACAATATTCCCCTCCCCAGATGGATATCAAACAATCTTAATGTTTATATGAGTTCTAAGCATTCAAAAAAAGAAAAGGCTTCAATTTCATGTAGCCGAAGCATAAATCAAGCTCAAAAATTTTCAAAAACACTCTCCAACGTCAAAGCTCTTGGTCTTGCTCGTGGTGCCTTCAATTGCTGGTCGAAATGGTAGAATGCTTTCTTGCTTAAGGGGAAATGCCATTCGCGCACATGCGTCGGCAGCAAAAAAGGCAGCAGCAAAGTTTGGCAATTATTTTAATGTGTGTTCTTGCCGGCAACGATTAAGCCGCTTTGCAAGCTGGAACGTTACGAGCTACACCAACGACTTACGATGGCGGTGCATGTGTGTGTGTGTGTGTGTCAGTACGTACTTTTGCACCGGAAGAAGAAGTTTAAATCCTTCAATGTTTATTACAGTTTGGGCGGTATTTTGCTTAGAATGTCTTCTAACAGTAAGTAAGAAAAAAAGGTTTTAAAATTTCCTCAACATTTTATGATACGTCATAAACGGGTTTCTGAGTTCTAAAACTAAGAGCGATTTTATTCTTTTCTTGCAGAGTTTCGATTGAAGTAATTGAACTTTTGAATAGTTCAGGGGTTCCAACTGGATAGTGGAATACAGCAAGGCCATTGTGGCCAGCCTTTCAATCATATAATGGAATATTTCATACAATGAGCAGAGTTTTTTGTCACGCAACTATGAGACTCTGCAAGTAGCTGTCTATTTTCTGCCGAGTGATTGGTCACCATGACATTTAAACGGATTTTACACAAAAATAAGTCAGAAATTGCAAATTTCTCTTTAATATTTGGAAGATTCCATAACATACAGAATTGTTAAATTAATAATTAATATTCCTCTATTTATTTGAAATTTTTCAAATTTAAATTATGAGGATCAAAACTCTGTTTACTTTTCAAAATAATATCAATGCTTTGTACAGCTTTCAGCAATATTTTCGAACCTATTTTTATCTCTGTAAATAATACTACATTCAACTTCCAAAAATAATATAAATTACAAATCTCTTTTTTCATGAATGCATCCCAGCAGCTCCCAATTTTTTTTGCTCGCTCGCACGCACTCCCAAGCTTCTCGGGCGTTTAGCACACCGTCACTGTTAACTGATGCCTGTTTCAAACACAACAAAGCTCGGTTCGTTATTTTCAACTTTGGCTGTCATAACAAACCGTACGCGTACCCGCGTGGAGAAATCACCGCCGGGTATGCCAGACTGCAATATACTGCTCGCAACACATCACATGGGTGAACACGAAAAACATTTACGAACTTCCAGCCAATTCTGCCCTCATTTCCCCCCCAGAAAAAAAACCCTTTTCGAGTTGATCCACTCGTTGAGTCCGATTGATGGGGAGGCCAGAAAAAGGGAAACACCCCATTCCTTCGAGGGCATATTATTCCTCAACACGCTAAATACACTCCTCCATCCCTTTGGAATGGGACAACAAGGTACACGGGGAGTCCGGTCTGGTCGGGTTAAATCGCTTCCCCTAAATCTGTACCGGTGAGTGTTGTCGGTGCAAACAATTGATCATTCAACGTTCAATCATAAGAACCCACATCATGCCCTATGGGACCCTTAACTGTGTCAGACTGTGTTGGGATGTTTTTTGAAGAAGGTGTGAAACTTTTTCCTCCTTACAGCCGATCGATTATATTCGAATATGGGGTAGACGAGAAGAAACATTTTGCCTTTTTTTCGTATAAAACAAACAAACTTTCAAATTTATTGACAAAGCCAATGTCACGTATGCTGGAATTTGGAAGTTCATAAAGGTGCTTCAAGATGTGGCAGGAAAAGAAGGGCGTAAATGATAAATGTGTAATATTAAGTCAACCTATGTCATTAGCGCCTCCTTTGAGTAGACAGTTCGTTTTTTGTGCTTATTCATAAGTACTACTTAGGCTCTGTGAAAAAAAAACTTTATGAAGCTCCTAAAAAAAAAAGATTATGAGTTCGCTTTAAGCTTCAAGAACATACGCTAGGAGCACATCGGGGCAAGTTAGGTATTCGGGATTATCCTAAGCAACGAAATTCGCCAAATTGATATTCAGGGTCATACGTTCTATTAGGAGACTTGCCCAGGGACCCAATTCTGAAAAATCTATGCAATAAATCATACAAAGGGCACTTCTTGGTCTAACGACCTCTGTCATGTCGTCTGCAATTTCTTCTGGCTTATTGGACTCTATAATACCACGTTGTAGGATAGTCACTCCTCACTACTAGAGGCAGACTACTAGTTCCTGGATGTAGAATGTACTACAAATAACTCATTCTAAGAAGGAGTCAAATCTGGCTGACTGACTTCAAGAAGTCACAAATATTCATCCTATGATCCAACGAAAAGCTGAGAAATATTTTATGTTGCGCCTCATAATCGCACGAATTGCTTAATTTCATCAAACAATCTGTAGAAAGTTCCAGAGAAGGCTCAAGCTTAAGATCAAGACCAAAACTCGCTGAGTCCTTAGCCTAACTTTTCTAAAGAGCAAAACGTCAAATAAAAATTCCAACGAAGGATAATGGAAATCATAAAGTTCTGACTTAAACATTCGTGGTCTTAGGACATTAACCGGTTGGATTATTCAATTAGGACATATGTTGAAGCACAAGTCCTCCAAACCATCTTACTCTTGTGTGAACACCCTGAGCACGTGGCAATCGCTCTCAGAGGATTACGTACTAAGACTTGTTCTAAAACTTCTTGCGTCGTCTTGAGCATTTTGTTGACTAATATTTAGGGTTGCCAATCCACACTGTATCCATTTTGTCTGAAGTTGTACCTCGGCTTTCTCTTAAGCATTATTTATTGTATTGCAAAAAGTTTCTGTACATCACCTGTAGTACAACATATGGCAGGAATATTTATTACTCATCGCAGAGAAAGTTCCAAACATTCAGGCAGCGGATATCCAATGCCCAATAACCATAAACAAATGCCGATCATCAATATGAGATTTCAATGCAAATCTAGCGCTGCAAGGTAAAAGTTCAAGTTCAGCGCAGCCGATACCATCGATCGAGTATCAGGAAAGACGAAGACAATATCCTTTGCAACCAGCGTCGTAACCTTGGGTTTGGCCTGATTGGACAACTTATGCCATTAGAGATAAATTCGTTCTCGTTACGTTCCGCAGAACGTACCGAGTTCTGGTTGCAGATAACGATAAGGCCATGTTATTGAGCCGCAAGCTCGAAACGTACAAACGCTGTGCCGTGTTTCGTGTCATTTATCGACCGTTACAAACGAACTACGAGTACTGACGACCGTTGCTTCAATTTTGCTTTATGTTTAGTGCACAATACTCGCTTCTTCCACATCAAAATTACACCACACGCTTAAATCGTAAGCATCATTACCCCTATCACCAGACATACAGGAAGACTGTAGCGCGCTTTAACGTTCCCGAGACCGCCAAGAAAAACCCCCACTCCGATGCTTTCCATCGTGCGTATCGATATTTTGATTCCGAACCATCCTGTTGTATATGATATTGTTTGCCTGTTTTTGGGTGTGGGCCCACCCACCAGGAAGTATCGGGCCGGAAAGATGCTATCCCACTGACAGGAAGCTTAACGATTAAGCTGCCAAAAGCCGGCCGACGCCGCCACTGTTAAGCGTCTGGAGTTGCTTGGAAGCGCCTGGATGGAAAAGATGGAATTGATTTTCCGCTTCCGTGCGGTTCATCAACCGGCAATTTCAAATTCCTAGTGAGCTCGATGCGGCTAATGTTTCTAATAAAATTTCACTCACTCGTTAAGGATGAGATCTTTATGTTTACATTGGTCACACGGGATACTGTGGATTAGAGGATGGGAGATCGAACAGGAAAATTGGCGAAAAGTTTCCTTCACGCTTGACGGACTATTTCATTAACATCTCAGCCGTTATTCGTGGCGTTAAAATCGTCCGTTTATACGTCCGTTTACTATAAGAGTTTTTATACAGTGCGTAACAGAGCCATCGGGCCACCAGATTTTTTGAGAATAACTGGAAAAAGTGGATGAGAAATAAAATACTGAGGCTGGGCAAAGTTGTAGAGAATTAAAGAGAATTTAATAAAAAATCGGTTAATTTGGTTAAATATTTCGGTGGAAGATAAGATAGCAGCACCAATCTTGACAAGACAGGACCGGTAATCAAATCCCATCCAGACCGCCTTCCCGTACGCAGGGCTGAAACGGATGGCCTTTCAGGGTTGTAGTGCCAAACAAAAAAAGAAGAAAAATATGTATTAGAGTGAAAATGTGGAAAATACATGTAAAAAATTATTTTAAATTCTATACAACTTTGTAGCACATCATTTTTACCTATCTCTCCAACTGTTCTAGTTATCCTGCAGGTGGTGGTCTAATGGTCTTACGATTTTGTTACGCACTGTATGATACGGATATAATGAAGAATATGAGTTATCATATTGTACACACACACAAAAACAGCCGAACAGCTCCCAAAGAAATACCAGCAAACAATAAATGGCTTTGTGACACATCTCGCCCAACCTGCGTACGTCAATCAGCGCCAAACGAAGAGAGATGGTGCTTCTCGTGCACGGAAAAGATTTGCCAAAGCCATGCTTTTATCGGCGAAAGCCGTTGGCAGGTTTCCGCAGCACGAGCCCAACAATCTGACACGTGGGCGGCGACCACAAAGAAAGGAAGGAAATATTTTTTAATTACAACTCCTGCAGTATCCTGCCGGTTCGCAGGTACGCACAGCACCGTCCGTGCTGCCAGATAATGGCCTGAACTTATTTATGCTAAAATTAGCCACGATTCCGATGCGATTTTTTGCATTCTTTTTGAACAAAACTTGACGAAAGTAATGATGTCTATTGAAACGCATCGCTTTCAGGCAAGTAATTTCTGTTGATGAAGTTAAGCTGTCTTTTGTGTAATAAAAATAATCATCCCTTCTGTTGATAACAGCTTGCCGAGAGCCTAACTGTCTCTACTAAATTATTCATACACGTTACGTTGGCAGTTTAAGAAGCTTCTGTGCTGTACATCCTTTAACGCTGTCTGTTTAAATCTTTGCCCAAAGACACATCCAGCACCACCATCTCCAAAGTCAGCTTCATCTTCAGGGACCAGGGAAAAGCACTGCTAATAGCTATTATGGGACCCGATCGGTCGGTCCTCGGTCAACCAAAACTCTATTAAGCACGACGGAAAGAGATCCTAATTAATCACATTTTGTTTTCCCGGTTTTCGAAAACCGCCACCATTTTGGGGGTGCAAACATTCCTGACGCATTTATACCCCTCCAGAGAGCGCTTCGTGTATTAATGGGGGGGGTTTTAAAACATTTTCTACTATATTTTCACAATATTTTAGTTATCACAGACACAAACATTTTTGTGCCAAATAATATTGAGGTAAAAAGAAAACAAGCCGAGTTGTCGGTATGGCTCGCAGGTTCGCAGACCCGGTGCGTGATCGGTTACAATACCATCCGAAAAGGTACGGGATGAATAAAAATGCTATAAATCTTGTGCTGCATTGATTACGTGAAGCGGCAAAACTGCCGATCATGGGCTAGCAGCAGAAGAAAAACGAAAGAAAGCTTTTTTTTCTATTCTGCCACCGATATTTGCTATTGCAAGACGTTCCCGGCTACCG
Source organism: Anopheles stephensi (assembly GCF_013141755.1). Taxonomy (NCBI): domain Eukaryota; kingdom Metazoa; phylum Arthropoda; class Insecta; order Diptera; family Culicidae; genus Anopheles; species Anopheles stephensi. The sequence goes on along the minus strand of NC_050202.1, from coordinate 60,342,207 downwards.
CTCTGCCGCACAGCTTAACCCGCATCAATTCAATTCGGCGAAGTAAAGGTGTTCCCTTTTTCCGCTTTGCGTGTGGAAAATTGATTCTAGTGTGGCAGGGATAAATCCAAATACCGCAAAAGCAACACACACACGCAAAAAACGGCACCCGGACTTGCTTGCTCCACGTGTGCTTCACACCTTTGACTGATTCCGTTTGCGGGTGGTAAGGTAAGCGAAAGATGGTTTTTTTTTTTGTTGGTTTCTTGTCATGAAGGCTTGCTGCTTACTAGCTTTCTGCTACATTCCGGAATCGTTGTCATTTTCCTTTTTCCCCCCAAAACGAATAAAACAAATCGTGTGCCGAAAAGCTTGAAAGCCCATCGACCAGTTTCCCAACTACACCCGAAGGAATCTCTGAGACCGCATTCCTGGAATGGGACACTACACTTAACGTTTACCCATTTCATCATCTTCAGCACCATAATCGTCAAACGAATGCCGTCTGATCATCCCTTTTTTTGTGCGCCTTCTCGGGAAAAAGTTATCTGACAACGGGCTGCCTCCTTACCGTTCCCCTCTGCTCTTCATTCGCTCTAATTAAATTCACTCGGTGGTCGTACCGGCATCGTCGATAACGGCCAGTCGAAAGAAGAAAAACCTCATCCCTCTTGTTTTTTTTAACGAAATAAGGAAACGGTTTTACCTTTTTCACATCCCCATCATCCTGACTTTCCGTCTCGCAAGAAACTGCTTTATGATGTTTTACGACAGAAGCCGACTTCTGCTGGTTGGATAGAAAAGAAAACATCAGCCAAGCAACAACAACCAAGGGAAAAAAAGACACAAACTAAGGTTTGGATACACACCAGATAAGATACCACGGCAGGGATTTGTCTTCGTGGCGGAAGCATTTACTTTCCACGTTCTACCGCGGTCACATTCCACATACTTTTCGACCGGAAACAGGGGGAAAGAAAGGCACATTCCCGTGAAGCGGCCATATGGTTTTCCCAGCATTCAACAATCCTATCATACTTCAACAACGTTTGCACACATGGACGTGTCGGGGGAAAAGTTTTCCACGATTTTTTTTTTGTCCTCGAGAGCGGACACATGGACATGGAATCTGGCCCGATTTCGGGACATTTGGGAAGTGGTGCTTCAATGTTTGGTTCTTGGATTCCTAGAATGATAAAACAGGTGCCTCAAACTGTTATCTTGTTGGTTAATGGAGACAATGCTACGGAAACAATAAATCGAATTAAATGAAACAATTACAAAAAAGAGCATTTTTTCAAATTTTCAAACGATAAGTATACATAAGTTGGACTTTTTTATACTAATTTTATAAATAAATTATTCGATGTATCTGTGTAAATTGCGCGTTGGGACACGCTCCATGTTTTCTATTGTGAACCTCTTCATTTCACAATCTCATTCTCGCTCTCTCTCTCTCACTCTCACCCCCTCGTTCGCTTTTCAGTTTAAAGTCATACAACGCTTAAGTTCCCTTTGTCTAGGTCTAAGCTTCACTAAGTTACCCGAACTCTATTCATAGACCATAGCTACCCCTACATGTCAGCCTGTTTTATTACACATTTTATTACTCAAAAAATTAATCTCCTTCTAGCTTTAAGCCGCTTTTAAAGAAGCATTTTGTTAACTTCATTCCGGTTTCCAGGCTCCAGTCAATCTATTTCCGTTGCCAGCGCAACAAACAGGCGGAGCTCCCGCAAGCGCTCGACACTATCCATTGAAAAATGCTTCAGGGCGTAAGTAGGTCCATTCAATTTGACGGATACCCGATAATTGATAGGCTTTCATCATCTTTCACGGCCCGACAGCGCGGCCCGGGCTGACATCATGAAGATAACATAAAATTCGCCATAAATCGGAACAGACAGGGGCGTACCAATGTACCATCCATAAATATTGCTTTCAAAGTTCAAAAGATCCTGCTTTCGAATAGACCAACCGATTTTCACCAAATATGGGACTGATTATCTAGCGTGGCGTAATGTTCATTCAGTAGCGTTGTTTTTTATGAACGATCCAACTTTCAACGTTGATACCTAACGTAAGCGTACTATCTCGTATGTATAGCCTAGCTATGGCTAAGTAAAATGGTGCCGATTATTTACGCACCACTTTCCGTAAAGTCTTTAAAAGCTTTGCGGAGGAAATTCCATCATGCAAACCACAGCCCAATATGTTCCTGCTGGTGTTTCAAAGAATTAAGTTAGCTTTCACTCAGATTGCCTTTCAGTTAGGCAGGGCGCTCGCGCAAAAGTTCCTGCCCTGCCGTGGCCAATAACCGTCACTTCAAACCCGTGTCTTCTGCCAACAAGCAATGGTGCGCTCCGGTTGCTCTCCGCCTGGCCACCAATGGAAATGGAATCTGGTAATTAAATGATCCATTTACGTAGGCAATTTGCGACACTTTGCCGTGCTGCTGGCAGGCTCTCGAGGACAAAGCAAACGGAATGTTTGCCCAAAGAAGAGACACACACACTAGCACGCCACCCGTAAACAAAACAAACGGTCAATGTACTTTCGAACGACTGTCGGTGGATTGGTGTGTGATGTCCCGATTCCATAATTAGCTACCCAAAACGGTTCGATATGGACACTTCCTGTAGGAGTAAGATCTCGGTACGCCTACCACCATGGCTAATGATGAGATTGAAGTGTGTCTAAGAAACTGCCCTTGGCGAGGGAATGCTGTTGTTTAGCATTCAAGGGCAGACGGCTTATTATGGGATAGTGCACCATTAATTAGGCGATTGCGTGCTAATAGCAGGGCCATTCCAGCCCATAAACTATACTAATCTCTGAATTAGGGATTGAAATTTCAGCAGAGAAAAGTCCCATTTTTCGGGAAGTGTTTTTGGAGGAGAAACTGAACGCATTTTTGTTAATCGAATTAATTGAATTGAACGCTTGATAATGAACAACTTATCTTGGGACACGGTATAAACATTTGCGACACCGTAAGCAATCGTCACACAGTGGGAAATTACGAATAAATATTGCGGTAAAACTTGTTGTTTTTTTTCCGAAGTCATGAAATGATGTTGTTTTATCAATTTTATTTAAAGTATACATATTTTTAAACTTTCCATAAATGCCGCATGGCTTCAGTGACAACAGTACACAATACAGCGCGGAACACAATTGTGCAATACCAAGAAGTTTGAAAATAACATTTTTTTTTTTGAAAATTTAAATAAAAATATTTTTTAAGTAAGCTAAATTCATATTTTCATTAAATTTTCATATCTTAAAATAGTTAAAAAAAGAAGTTTTATTTAATCATAATAATTGGGTTTTTGAAACTTTTTAACCACATTTGATCACAATTTTTGGTACATTTTTTCCACAATCGGACAGCTTTTTTTATTGAAAGCTGAATTGAATTTTAATGGGCTGTGTCGGAGAACCTTTTATCCAAAAATAAGTAAAAATATTAATCTTAAATGTAGTATCCTAAATGTACGATTGGCTTGAAGCTTGGCTTGGCTTGGCTAGAAAAACGATTGGCTTGATGTCAAACATTTTCGTACAATTGTAAGATTCTTAAGTATATTTGTTATTAAAGCTTTTTTGTGGGCTCAAGAGTGGTCTCTTAAGAATGGTTTGTTTTACGACCCTACATGAAAATTTCCTTGCATTTTTTAAATTGACATTAATTTAAAAAGAAACACTGTATAAGTAATAGTAACCTAAAGTTGAAACAAAATTTAAAGAAAGATTACTAAACTTTTCATTGGTTCAACTATAACACCTAATAAGGTTCAGACAAAAAAATGTTAAAAATGTGCTAGCTCAGGTTTGAATTTACCCGGTTGCACCTCACCAAATGTCCACTGTGCATTGGACGGGTACATTTCCATTCGGGCGAAGGGGGGTTTCGATAGATTTTTGAGGACATCTACCCCCAAGTGAAATGACCTTCACGGTAGGTTCTTTACACTTTCCATTGATTTTCCTCAATTTCCCCAATTTCCATCGATGATTCGTCCTGGGGGGGATTTTTTTCTTGGTTAATGGTGTGGAATAATACGCTATTTCGCCTTATCCACAACCTTCCAACTAAAAAAAAAAAGAGTGCTATCTTGTTCGCCGAATTTTATTTTGTCTGCCTTTTTGTGTGGCTACCGATTTGCATAAAAAGAGGAAATTAAAATATAAGCAAACATTTTTTACATCTGCGAATAGCCACAGTTTGATGCTTCTAATCTTATAACAGAGTAAAAGATAACACATGAATGATATTCTTGGCCGTAATTTTTCCTCCAAAATTATAGATATTTCGTAGAATTGTAAAAAAATGGCAAGTTTGCACTTTCCAATCTTCAACTTCAGCGCCTTTTGTCAACTTTTGTGTGAACCGAAAACAAACTTTAAAGCCCCGAAAGTTTTTTCCTTTCTACGAACTCACTCACAATAGCTTCCCCATATGTTGGCCAACAGCCACATCAAGCTAACGATAGCTAACGAAATTGAAACTTCCCGTATGTGTGTGAGTGTGTATGTGTGTCAAAGTCAATGCCACGCGAACTCAACGATTTCATTGTCACAAACACTTCCGGTGAACGGTACAAGTACAAAGGCAGTAAGTCACGGTGGCAGGCAATAAAGTTGCGGCAAGCGCTCGTTCCAAACCACTGACTAAGTGACTCGAAGGGTTTCCCTTTTTTCGAAAGGTCCTCGAAAACGATCCCCTGACCTTAGTTGATTTTATCCGCTCGGAAGCAGCTCCAGCTAATGGCTGCGGTTTTTAAGATTGCTCCCACCGTCTCATCATCTCCCCCCCTTCAAGGACCACCGCACGCCATAAAAATGTCTTTGAGAGCTACCAAAAAGTGAATGTGACACTCGGTAGCGGTGTCCCACCGAAACCTTGCTCCAGCCCCCGTGGCAACGACTGCTAGAGCCGCAAGAACACCGAAAGGATGTCCCCGCGGGATGAGATAAAACCAGTCGCTTCGTGCGATCGTACGAAGTAATTCATTTATTTTCAGGAGCAATCGTCCTGATGGAACGGAAGCGCCACATTCACCCACTTACTCTTATCGTGCCACCTTTATCACCCCCATCCTTACCAAGGCTAGTCTTTTCTGGCCGGAAATATCGGGCCACTTGGTGCGGTAAACAAAGACCGAGATTCGATGGTGAAACCCCTTGCCGCCAAAAACAACCCCCCCGAACAACACGGACAACAGAAACGCACATGCCATGCCGAAAAGCGTAAAATATGGTAGAATCCTTTTACCGTCGTTCGGGTTCGGTTTTTGAGCGCTCGAAATAAAAACAACTGAAAAGAAAAGAAAGAAAAAAAAACAAACCGGACGCCATACAATAAAACTGCACTTCGCCACAAAAACCCGGACCTTCGGATGACTTATGCTTGTAACAGTGGTTTGTTGGGGTTCGACCAACCGATATGGAGCAGTTCTTTGGCTCTTGGGAAGGTTTTGGATGGTGTCGCCGATAAGGTCACACCGTAAAGGAAAAGGCAAACGCGGCAGATAGATTTGAATGGACTCGCAGGATTGCTTACCCTTTGGAAGGGATTTTTAAAGGACTCACCGGACAGGACCAAGTCACACAAAAGCGCTGTGGACGCTGTAAAGCGGGAATTGGCATTTCGGTGAGTGAAATGCTTTAATGCTTGGCTTGTAAAACATGCAAAAGAGATTTCGTTCATTTTCGGGCGTGAGAAGACAATTGAATACAATTTTATGGCCAATCAGTTGCCCAAGCTGCCAGAAACCTGCCACAAAACGATGTTAAGGATACGGCGCTATTCACAGCATTAGTAGCGGCGCCATTAGATTTTATTGCATGTTTTCATATCTTCGATTAAACAGGAGGTGCTGCAATAAAATGTAGGGGAATTATTATAAAATGGAAATTGCAAACCATATACGGCAGGATGATGTGCGTAACAATAATTGAAATGGGGAATGCACTCGCATATGATGAGACGTGAGGGTTAGTCACTCCATTTGCATTGTGCTCAAAATCAATTAATTAGTAGATTCATGATCAACTAATATGATTTGGTAATTGACAGGGATAAAATAATGAATTATTAACATATTTTACATTTAAAGTCCTTTGTTTTGGTGATGATAGCGCAAATGTTTAATAGTGAGCTACTGAATTTTCCAGAAATAATTAATTGGTTATTATTAATTGCTGGTCTTTACATAATAAAATAAAATCAAACGGAAGTTTTTTAAAAGGCAGGGCAAGACCTCTTGAGGTTACAGAGCCATATAAGAACATTTCAAATTGTTGTGTCAATTTTTGTTTTTGTTCAAAAAAGACCACCTAAGAATATAAAAAAGTCCCAAAAATTCAACATAAATATAGATATATTTACCTTTTCAAATGCTAAGCTGAACTGTGTTAAAGTTAAAAATAAAAAGAAAAGAAGCCCAAAACAATTAAAAAAATCTATTTTATTGTATAACATTGTAAGGTCACAAATACATGTGTTCACGCCTAATATGTAGGCAATCCGCAAACGGATGCTCCGAATCGATTCCTTGGTAGATCGAATAAAAGGATCGTTTCACCAAAAACTTCTACAAAGTTTTTCTAGGAAAAACAAAGCAAATTCGTTGAAAAGTAGTATTATAATACTACGCTACAGGTTATAACCTGAGCGTGCACGAATTAAAAAAAGAAGTAAGATTTATTATATTGTCCGTGACTGCATATGCCATACGATCCTCAGCTTATAAAGTGAAAATTTGTTCTTGGCTCAATGTGAAAAGTCTTATCTGAATTTAGGAGATTGACGACCAATACTTTTGCGGAAAAAAATTAAGCCAAAGCAGATATTATTGATTATTAGCTGTGCCCGAAACAAGCAGGACTAATACGGAAGAAATATGACGTAGTTATAAACAGTGATGATCAATCCAAAAACAACTACACAAAGTACAAAAAACTTATTCAAAACATAACGAGTTAAGCCATCTAATGGCTTACCAGACTTATCGATACTACGATATTGAATAGTCAATCCTTACAAAAGTGGAACAGTCCGGGGATGGGATTTAGTTACCTGTGCCTGCCATGTGACGACTATCTTCTCTGGCGTCTCATCTACCGTATAGACCATAAGCATAACATTGAACTTTGCATGGTACTTAGCAATACGGCCAAAATAAAGAAAACAGTATATTTGGTTTGTTGTACATCATCGAAATAATGAGATCCTATTTTGCACGAACCAGACAATAACCTCTGCCATGTTTGTCACGTAAACCATCCCTAGGAAAATTGATTTAACCGAACAAATTTTAACAAGCAGCAAAGACAATGAAAAGAACTAGAAACCTTGATAACATCTTCCAAAATACTTCTCATAATCTACTTAAAGTAGATTTTAATATTGCCTCATTTTATCGTACAAACTCACCTCAAGTAATTTAGGGAACAACACAACAAACACAACAATGACCGAGTTCTTCTCTCAAACAGCCTCCATCACAGACAATACAATCTACCATGTTTGTCACGTACATCAATTACTGACTGAATTAATTAAACCTTTCAAACCGCCCAAAATGAACTTGACAACGCTTCTTCAAACCCAAATTAGGGAGAAAAAAATTTCCCAAATTTGCGGAACGGGAAAAGCAAAATTACGGTCGAGGAAGAAAACAAAAATGGAAGCGGAAACCCTTTCCACAGACAGAGACAGAGTCCGACAATAAGCGTCATTCATAAATTTTTCAAATGTACCCGAGCTTCACGCATTTTCGGATCGGTTCTTTTTCTTTGCTCTCTTCTTCCTAATTATTTTTACCATTAATAATTCTTTATCTCGCTTTCGCTATCACTGTACTGCTTTTTTTAGGTTTCCATTCCAGAAAAGAAATCGTACTTCGGGAATAATTCTGAGAATGTGCTCCTAATTCGGCCAACAGCGCAAATAATTCACCTCCTATTTCCCGAATCGTTGTTTTTAAAGAGCGGGAAAGCTTTACCCACGGCAGCCAGAAATAGCATGTTTTGGCCGGTATTTCTGTGTTGTTGTAGGATAAAAAATTTAAATCGTATTTACTTACCATTTAAACCGATACACCGGCTACCAGAAATTGGGCCCACATCCTACACGTCAGCTCCTAGAAGAAATAACAGAGAAAAGGAACAGTTTAAATAAATACGAAGCTCCACGCTGGGTTCAACCGGAAAAAGCTCCATAGCAACCAAAACGGGAGAATTTTATCTTGGGGCGTTTCTGCCCAAAAACAACACAAATCGGCACATTTTTACAACTAAAAACCCCAGCAAACCGTTACCGAAAACGACTATCAAATGCCACATTTGCCTGATGTAACGAAATGCCGAATGCAAATCTTGTCAACTTCATTACCCAGGCATCCATTTTATTACCTTCCGTTAACGCCTACGAAGCACCGTGCAGTGTGTGTGTGTGTGTGTGTGTGGGCATCCTTCCGACGACCGAAAGTGATAAATACCGTGACGATAAACGTACCAACCACGGCACATCATTTCGCTTGTCCTGGGATCATGAATTTAAACTCAAACACGTTGACGATAAAAAATGGGCTCCATCCAGCTTGATTTTTATCACCACAAAGTACCACCACACACACTTCCTTGCCGAAATATCTTCATCTTTGTGTTAGGTGTAGAGAAATAAAAATGGCACTCCTAACCACCGGCTGTGAATGCGAAGCAATCAATTTTCATGCACCTGGCACCGACAAATTAGTGGCGTGCGTGCGTGGGGCATTTCCTCGAGAGATTCGTTCAACAGGCTGCTGTGATTTGAACGACCGTCAACCGTCCACAACAACAGGCAGGCAGCAGCGCTTGCTGAGATGTTTACTGGCGTACGAAGAAAACACCTTTCCTAGGTGGAGCTGTCACACAATCTTCCAAGGACTTTATTGTGTCGGCGGTATCAAATTAACTCGACTGACCATTGTGTTGGGCGATGAATAATACATACCCACTAGCCATATGTACCAAGAGACTAATATTAATAACAACAACAAAAAACAAAGAAGGAAATATGCAATCCCACATCCGGTGCTGACGAAGAACCGATTGAGACGACTGACCAACGGTGTGACATCTGCAGACAGATGAAGACCAATAATCGACAGCCCACAAAAAAGAAGAGCAATTTGCTTCCAACATTCATCTTTCCGGGTATGAGTGGTACGTTGGACAGTAGACCACAAAGAAAAACCTTCATGGAAAATATTGGACACATTGCTAACTGGCACGCCAACACACACACACACACACCCGAAACACGTAAAGGGCAATCCTTCCCGAAATGTTCCCCCACTTCATCCGCCCCAAACATTTTCTTCGCACCCGTTGTGGATCATTTTTCGAAGATAAATGTCCAGAACGTGAAGCTCCCGAGCGGCTTAACATCGCCCAACCGGGGCACGTGTGTCCGTAAGAGACAGTGGGCGAATCCCGTAAATCCGTTGGGTTTGTTTCCCCGTGTTTTTTTTTCTCTGGCTCGTCTTTCTTGTAACGTTTTTCTGGCACCTTCTTTTTTTTGGCTACTGGTCAGCTAGCTAGCACAAGTAGCTTCATAGCAATATCCCTTACTCACTTCCTGGTAACTAAGTAACTCAGACATTTTGAGGCCATGTCATTCCGGTGTGGTCATTTATCAACCCGAAATACCTGCTACAACCTCCTGGTTTTGTGCTCAAAGATGTCGAACTGTGGCGATCATCACAAACGGACAAATCCAAACATTTGATTGAATTCATCTAAGGTCAGGGTTAAGTACGCCCACTTGGTACTATTGGCCTTTTAGCCCAAACGATACTTCACGATTTCTGGTTCCGTTCTATGGGATCGCTCAGTCGTGCCTAGGATTAATCAAGCAGGCAACATAAATTGCTCAGCATAAAATATGCCACTTTTTTGCCGAGTGGCTTCATTCCGAGCATTTCAAGCCCAGCCAGAGTACCATTTCCAAGCATTGTTTTCTCGATTCCTGATAAGGTTTATTGTTGCAAAAGGCACGAAATATATTCAATTTGCTGCTTCGTCTCTCATCTCTCGACCAGTCTCCGGGATGGAAGAACGCTTTCTTCCGACATTGAACTTGACCATGGTAAATGATTAGATCGATAAATTAGCATCAAGAGCTCCCGCTTCCGTATTGTGACTAGCAAAATAATCATTCCCAGTGGTCTTTGACTGTCCTTAAATTCATTCCTAAATTCCGATTTTAAAAGGGCAGTGTTTATTTAAATTCTATCAAAAACATCTGCTCAAACGATCCATATGATGCCTCGTTCAAATGTATTCAAATCGTGCCGGTTTCGGTCTGGTCGAAATTGTCACATGCAAGACATAGTTGAGCATAACTGAAGCTACAGGACGTCTCCATCACGCTTCTTGAACGGACGCATGAAACCTACCAGGCGTCTCCATTGCGGAGAAAAAATATGTCCTTTTGTTGTTTTTTTTTTCTCAGTCGCGTGAAATTGAATGTATCATCTACATGGTGCGCTTCCAGAAAAGGAAACCGTATTCCTTACCCTGATACGGACAGTTCCAGAGCAAATTCCAAAAACTGATTTTTCGTTTAACTGAAAGCTTTTCTTCCATATCTCTCTCGTTTCGCCAATGAATTATCTAGCAAAGCAAATCGCCTAAAGTTGATTATTTTGTGTATCAAGTTCCATTATAAATAAAATATTTTATGTAAGCCATAACCATTACGCTAGCATCTCAATAATGTTTAGTATTATTGGAGTAATAATTCAGCAATACAATACAGCCATTCATACCAAACCAAATATTCACGCTCAACTTCCCACTCGCTCGAGCCGAACGAAAGGCAAATTTAAGTCACTACAAACAATAGCCCCGCCTAGGCTCTTTAATTTACCCGAGTGTTTCATGTTGAACCGCCCGCCTCTTAAAGGCTCACCGAAAAAATGGGAACGCGGAGGCTCGTCATTCATTACGAGACTAAATTAACCACAATGCGGAAAGCGAACGGTGGCCATTAGAGTGGGAAAATAAAATCCAACTAGCAGGACGGAATCAAAGCCGGTTCCGCTTTGTGTGGCGTTTTGTGTTGCAAAAGCGATAAAGTTTTGCTGTTTACAACCCCATTTGACACTTGCAATTGTCACAGGCGCCTACTAAGATTAATTGAACTGACGACGGTGTTTGCTTTGTGATGGACATGTGTGTGGGCAAATCACGTGTCTGTGTGTGAGGGCAGACGTGTCAACGGCCAATGAATACTGTTTGTAATGGAAGCCTTTTATGCCGGACGTAGGGCATTCTTCTTAAGCCGGTTTATTCTGAGCATTGTACAAAGTGTCACTGTGGGCTCTGGCGTCTTGTGGGCAGTGTACTAACATCAAAGACAACACCAAGCGCCGTCATATCAAGGCCATGAATGGCACATCACATAGAACAGTTGATCCTGTCCCTTCGGTACCCAAACTTCCAACCAATGGACACACACGCACACCCTATTATTATTTGTGACATAATGAGGGTTGAGTTGGTTAAGTCCATCCGGAGTTTTCTTTTTGTATTTGCTGTTCTTTTTAAAGAAAAAAGCAAATCCCATCTCCAACTCCAAGTTGCAGGAATCGCACCATCGGGATCCTTTTCTCTTGGACCGTCGTTCTTCCCAACCTTGAAGACGCTTACTGGACGATAGCCGGAGGTCAAAGATTTCAAGGTTCCCAATCATTCGTCCGGAACACGCCTAATCCCCGACATGCCTACATCCCGAAAATAGCCACATAACTCCATTGCTCCACCGTGACTACGGTTCTCGGCCATTTTCTCCATCAAGCACCGGAGAAGATAAACAATACACAACCACCACCACCACCACCATCTAACCCGGTCCATCCATTTTTCCGAAATTCGACCCCGGGAAAAAAACTGCCTACCCTAGTTTCTTTCCTTCCGTGGGGTGTGTTATTTCTCCAGCAACAACAAAAAAAATAACTGCTTCCGACTTTTGGGCATCACTTGGGCGTGTTTTTCTTTTCCGCCACTTGGACCGGCGACAGAACAAATCGTGCATTCCATTACTTGGCGGGCGCATAATTTGACCGTTATCGTCACTTGCGAGTTTTGTTTCTTCTGCTGCTTTCCAGCCAAAATCTCACGCAAAGGATCACGATAATGATTTCCATGCCTGAATTGCGACTCAATCGCTGGGCCAATATATGAATGGACGGGCAAAGAGAGCTCGCAATATTACTACGCACGTAACGTGGCGCAAACAATCAAATCCGGCGTCGAGATCGTTTGATGTTCGATGTGGTGTAGCTTGTTCGGCTTTTACCGCCTGCTGGGAGTGTTACGGGAAAATTGAATTGGACGAGAAAGCAAACGGACATCCCAAAAGGTGTGTTGTGACGAGCTAACGCTATTCGATTCGTAGCCTGTTTATGAGTGTTGTTTACCTTGATTTAGATATCTTAGGTAAATAGAGACGGGGATTTTTGACTGTATTATTAATACACTGATTTGGTGAGAGATTCAAAAAAGCCTAATTTGATTTGAGCCTGTTTGCCGTCCTACCAAAAATGTATTACAAAGAATTGATCATCGTCCCGGATGTTCCAATATGTTGGAGCTAGACGCCTTCCCGCCGGGACCACCGCTTTTCTCTCTCTCTCTCTCTCTCTCTCTCTCTCTCTCTCTCTTTCACCCTCGTTCTCTACTCTGTTCTGTCTTCAATGCATCACTTTTCCACTCCATTCTTCGGTTGCAGGTTCTGCTCGTACAGTCGGATGGTTTCATTGCTTCATAAATCAATTCCCGATGGCACCGACCGGACGTTGAGCGTACCGCCGAACGACGAACCGGCCGGCCACACGATGGTGTCCATCACGGAACCGGACCTGCCCACGACCATGGAAACGCTTGCCGAACGATGCCTCGGCTGTGCGATTAGCTACGGCGGACCAACCCAACCGAGGGCGACGACAACGGCTCAGGGCAACTGGACCTGGAGCTATCTGGACGGATTGGCGGCCGACCAGCAGCACCCGAATCTAACCGCACCCCAGTACGACACACTCGACGCCCAGGACGACGACTTCCCGCAGTACGACATTGATCCGGCCTATCAGCTGCGGTACAGCATCCTCGGGACCGTGCTGCTGACGTGAGTAATGAAACGAACTTTGAACCCACATTTTGGAGGGGGTGGGGGGGGGGGTGGAGGGGCTGGAGGTCTCATGCAGCGGACAAGCCCACCAATTGATAATTGACTTCGAGCGTTGATTAATTGACATTCCACTCGGGGACACTTAACGCTCACTTCCCACACACACACACGCGCACAATCAAATATTTGTCTTTCGGGCAAGGAAAATTTGCAGTAAGTTGGTGGATTCTTTTTTTTCTTCCTTTTGGCCTTCAAATTGTTTCTCCCATTTTTTTTATTTCTATTAAATCTCTCGCTCTCTCACGCGCCAGATTTTACGTGACGGGGGCTGTGCTCGCCTACATAAATCAGTCTGCGCAATGCGTTTCCCTGGGTACGGAAATGAATTGGCACCGGGAACGCTCGTCGACCGATTCCCGTGGGGATTTTTCCGAAATGGCTCCCGGGTGTTCTTTTCCGGACAAGCGGTACACGTCCGGAAATGTTCGAGCAGTAATATATCGCACAACGATAAAAAAATAATAAAGCAACCCACGGAGAGCAACCCAGAATAGAGAGATGCTCCATCATCGTTTGCCATCACTTTAAGCGAATAGAGCTTCTTTTTTTTTCTTCCATACCTGAACCCAAACGTCTCTATTGTTCGCTTAAAGTGAAAATGTGTAAAAGGAAAAGCATGGAGCACTTTTTTGATAAATCATAACTCATTTTATGTTTCGGAGATGGGTGCGCTGGCCCCTCGTCCTTAAACATCAAGTGCCTTATCGAGTTTGAAAGACGAGAGAGAGAGAGAATGGGAGGCACAATGCGGATGACGCTTGTCCAAAAAATAACGTCCGGAAGTGAGCTTCACCTTATGGTCCCATCCCCACCCTGACTCCGACTCGCAGCACTACTCGGCTCGGCTCTGTCGGAAATGCTAAAAGCCGTATCAATATTTTCTGCTCAACAACAAATACAACTTGCGTTCGGCAAACAGTAGTAAAAGTGGCACTCTTCAAACGTTGCCTTGAACGCGACATTGACGACGAGTTTCCAATTATATTGATTAACTGTGACGACGGACGGAGTGATGGCACATGAGACATGTGAGCGCTTTTTACGACTCCCTAATACACTGGGTTGGAGTTCATACAGTAGCTGGTGTAACTCGATCTGAAAAGGGTCTAATTAAATGGTTCATAATGGTGCGATCACATTAATGGTGTGTGATTCTAATAGATTTTAAGTACTTTTTACGCGCCACCAATTGATTCGGCTTTTCACTTATTGTCATAGCGGAATTTTAGAAACACTTAGTGGAATGTTTCAAATTGGTGGTGGGATATTCCAAGCCCGTTGTGGCACTTTGCAATCATATAATGGATTTTTGCATACAATTAGGAGAAATTAGCTGCAATACGGTCAGACCATTCTTCATGAATAAAAAATGATGGCTGTAGAGTTTGGCAACCAGCTGTGGATTGATCAGGGTTTCGATTGATATCTTAGGTGTTCTTGGGAAAGTCTATGATGAGCTAAGCCATTTAAAAAAAATGCAGTTTTGTGCCTAAAATGCTTCTAGATCTCCATACAAACTAACAGCCAAAAATGTATCCTGAGCATCTGATTTTTTAAGAGCAAAAATCCGAAAAATTAATTCGAGCAAATGCTCGTAGAATCATTTGGTTCTTTTCGGGCCTTTTTGGCTAGGTCAGTCAGCGCTTGACACTGAACGTTTAAATGAAGGATTTTTGAGCAGTTAGAACTATGATGTACATAGTTATATAATTTTTGTCGTAACAGTTTATCATATTTTGATCTTATTACAAGTGTTACTTTGCAAACAGTTGAGAGTAATTAATCAATTCGGCTATGATTTTTTTCAATCAGCTTTGATTGCGGAATTGATATTACAAGCAACATTTCTACCTAATTTTCCTCACTTTATGCAAGATTCCATTACATGATTGCAAAGGCTCCACATTGAGGCTTGCAATATTCGCTGCTCTATCCATTTAAATCAGTTTTCTAAGTGATTCCACAAATTCCATTATATGGATCGAATCCGCCCTTGTATTCCTGTGATGTCCAAACAAAAAAAAAGTTGGGGTCCATCATAAGTCGGTCATCATTCCTGCCAAGTATCTTTTTTCTCCCAAAGAACTGCACCACCTTATCGCTCAACAGATTATACCCCCGCAGACGTAATACTTAACGCTCATAAATATAGCACCACACCCAGACACTCGCCCGGCGCAATAAGTTACGAAAATAGCGATGAATCTCGCCGAAAACCTTAAACCATCCGCTGACCTGGTTCCACGCACGCCAATTATCACGCACTTCCTCCAGCGTCCAGACGGATGACGCGCTACCCCAACTAAGCGGGATTAACGCCCATATCCCTGGAGAGGGGCAATTTATTACATGTCATTTTTTGTCACCCAACCTCTGGATCCGAGCCTTTGGCCAACATTTGGGCTCCGAATTCGCGACCATAATTCTCCACTTATTAGCTCCCACTCCACGGGACTCGCACGCACACAGCTGTATATGACTTTTTTTTTCTTTCTTTCTTTCTTCCTCTCCACAGTGTGGCCTACGCGCTCGTGTTTATCGTGGGCCTGCTCGGGAACATTTCCGTCGTGATCGTCGTGAAGAAAAGCACCATGATGCGATCGCCCACCAATCGGTTCATCGTCAATCTCGCGTACGCTGATTTATTGGTCAATTTTCTCTGCCTGCCGTTTACGCTGATCGGGAATCTGTATCCAGGTAAGTGTGGGTGGGGCGAACGAGCCACCCTCCGCCACATCTTGCCAGTTACAGGGCAGGGAGACATTTTTATGGCACAGGGCTGGGTGTAGATGAGAACTGGGAGATTGTTTTTTTGCTGCGATGAAAAACGGATGACCCGGAAGCTCCCGACGGCCATCATGAAACAAGTGTTGTTAGCGACCGCTGTTTAAACGCCGCAGCATGTCGGTTGGTGCTGTTAGTTGTACAATTTATTGACTTTTAAATTGACTGCTGACAGCCATCCCCGGATACAAGGAGCGGGGAAAGCAAAGCGGTTTAACATTCCAGCAGCGTAAAGGAAAACGCAAAAAATTGAGGTCAAACCTAAAAGAAAAACACAAACATGGATTGATTTATATCGCCAGAGGGATGTCACGCCACGTGGCCGTTCGCTGCTGGTTTACCACCACTTGTGACAAACTGGACCGAAAGCAATTCACACTAAGCACTTCCGCTTCGGCTCAAAATAGCAATCGATCGCTGCAGAAAGAATAACGTATAATTACGACACACATATATAACATATAAATAACCCTTCCTGCTACCCGATGGTGTGTGTATAAATTGCAGCCATCCATCTTATCCGGAATGGCGACAGAAATGGTGTGCGAACGAACGAATGAGAAGCATTGCTCGCTTTGTTTTGGCCCCACCTTACATGCATTTGCATCTTATGAATATCTTCGCACAGCGAAAAGCTCTTCTCTCCAAAAGCTTACCACCCAGCCGGAAGATGGAATGGTTCTGTTGTTTTCGGTTTACTTCTGCTAGACCTTGGCGGCGGCAAGGCGCTGCTCGAAGTGTTACATTAAATGAAAGTAAAGAAGAACGGTTTATATCTATTGAGTAGGATGGACGGATATTGGAGATCAATTGTGACAAATTCACTTGGTACAAATTGCAGCGTCATAAAGGAGGGGTGTATCGATGGCAAGTACAGCTAGTACCTTCGTAGCATAGCAACCAGTTCGGCTGTGTTGACAGGGTTGTCAAACTCACTGTCAACTTCTTGCTTTGCGACATTTTTCTGCATGCCATAGCTACAGTTTACGGTTGCTGTGTCTTGACTGTATTTATATTATATTTTAGACATATCCAATTAAAATTTGCAATTACTGTTTCCCATCCCTTTGATGAAGCTTTCAGTTCTAGTCGCTATTAAAATAGTGACTCTTTGTCTACTATCCAAGCATTCATCTATTTCTATGTCATCAAAATTGGAGAGCTGCTGTTCAGCTAGCTCGAGCTTCACCGACAACTCAATGTTTTTAAGTACATTTTGAATGGTGTCTCAACAAGTGGCCGAGCTCTGCAATGCTTTAGAATGCATCCTCGACAAAAATTTATCAATTGCAGTCGGTATACCTTTCCCTATGGTCTTATCATTTGGCTCTTGAAGCTCATAATAGACAACGCCCAGCTTGTCCTACCAAATACTGTAGATCCAGCTTCATCAACTAGATAATTCCCATTTCAACGTGTTTAAATACATTTCCCAAGGTGTCGCAAAATTTGGTGTTTATATGAAAGCTTTAGATAATAGCAGCTACCAACTTAAGGTATAGCTGCTCGTAATAAACTACATCCAGCTGGTCCCACTAGATAAGAAAACATAATATTCCAGCGATGTAAATTCGACTTGGCATAGTCGAGGGCGGACCGGAAGTAAAGTTGACAACGACGCCGGACTTCATACAGTAGGACCGGGTTTCAAATCCCATCCGGAC
Organism: Anopheles stephensi; assembly: GCF_013141755.1. Lineage (NCBI taxonomy): Eukaryota > Metazoa > Arthropoda > Insecta > Diptera > Culicidae > Anopheles > Anopheles stephensi. Next base: position 60,324,534 of record NC_050202.1, on the reverse strand, counting down.
CGTTCATCGTAGCGAAGACTGACTGTTCAACTACGAATCATTAAGTCTAGTAAGAAATGGCAGTCGTGACTTAAGAGGACTTTTGACCAAGAAAAGAGATATTTTACCAATATGAAAGATTTTGCTTAGGGAAGCCTAAAGATGCCCGTACGCAGGGCTGGAACTACTTGGCTGCGGGTAAAACCAAATCACAGAAAGTGTAGTGGCATGGAAGGAAGGAAGGATCCTAAACATGCCATTGGAACTGATAGCAGGCTTTTGGCCGCATAATTTCATATATTTGGCTACTAATATTTTTTATCAACAGTCGCACAGACGAAACTAGTGTGACAACTCTGACTTGGAGGCAAAAGGCCCATAAGCTCTCGTACCGCGTCTCGCCTCGGAACCGTACATGATACAAACAAGCAGCCACACACACCCACACTCGTTTCAAGTGTTTCTTTGATGTTACTGCCTTAATTTTTCTTTCCTTGCCTTCTCTCTCTCGCTCTCACGCTCTGTCTGACTCTTAAGATGGTCCCCCCTAGTCTTCCCGATAACGAACAAGCTGTAATGGAGCAGCATTCTATTTTGCAAACATTTTTCCATCCTTCGAATGTGTTGCGAGGCGCTGAGGCAGCCGTCAGGTACCGCCACGCTCAATTCGACCAAAAACTTTCCCGCAAAGAAGCTGCACAGACCAGCACGTGTTTAACCGCATCTTGACGGAAGAAGCGAAAACAGTTTTCCTTTGTTCAATGCCACCGGGCAAATGATCGGGTCTGGTTGGACGACGGTTTCATCATCGGACGGCTCGATGATGTTGATGTGCCGTGCAAAACTTCCGCCCCCCGTGGGTAGGATAACAGAAGCAACAGCAGTTACATGTCCGCTGACAACAACAGCGTCGCAACACCGAAAGGTTCCCCCGCATCACCCGAAAACCACGACACGAAATGGTTTCTGAGGCGCTCTTTTTTTTGTTTTGTTTTCTCTTCCACCGCTTGTAACCGAAGCATCATACATTACCCGTTCGGTAATGTAATTTTGCGTCAAGTGGGAGGACATTTTATTCCCCTTTTCGACCGACCGGGCGCGCCCGCTCTTCGCATCGTATCTTACCGCATCGCATGTTTTTGCTCTCTTCTTTATATGCTGCCCCAACCAACCAGCCTGGATCTTGGGGGTGTTCTTCTGCAAGGGAGTATCTTATCTGCAAGGTGTTTCCGTTTCCGCTTCCGTCAACACGCTGATGGCGATCTCCATCGAACGTTGCTTCGCGATATCGTTCCCCATTTCGGGCACCATTACGACCAGGTAAGAGGAGGGAGAGAGCGAACAAAAAAGCCGAAAGGAAACTTTCTAGCTTGTTCTCCTATGGCCTGAAGAATCCTTCTGCTCACACACACACACACACTCAAACGTGATCCGATTTTCGCCATTACATTTTTCTGTTGTCTCCAACATGTTACAGACAGTATCGGTTGATTGTGACCATCATCTGGTTTATAGCGCTGAGTATTAACCTGCCCTGGCTGTTCGTCTTCACGCTGCGTCCCATCGGCATCCCGGGAAGCATAGCGCAGGTAAGTGTGCTGGGCTTTCACTTTCGGGGGTTTATTTTAACTTTCAAGGTTAACGCTTTAATAGCGCGACAGGTTTCATGGCGACACGGTGGTGTGTAACGCGGACTACAGAGTCACGTTCTGAAGGACCATATAGGCCTATATACCAGGCTTATGGCAGTCAACTTTCCGGCTACTACCGTTGACTATCAAGTGCTGTGAATTTGATGATAAAGTGTTTTCCCCTTGTTCCTCTATTCTTTCGAGCTTTGGTAGATTAATCAAATAGCCCTCGTAAAGTCCACGCTTTAGCCCACCTCTCAGAAAGCTAATCTAATACACCGGTTATACTGTGGGACGAATTTGGCCTCAGAACTCTCCCACCCACTTCCCTCAAAGCCAGCAAAGAGTGGGACGAAATTGGCTAAAACAACGCATGGGCAATAAATACCCAGCTGCGGATTATGTCTAAACCAGGGTGAACCTCTCAGGATACATGTAAACGTAATTAATAGTAAGGAGAGCTAACGCAATGTGAGAAATTCAAAGTGAACGCAAAAGATCAATCTCAGCACAGGCCCATTTATAATTCACTTCATAATGTGGTTATGTCCCTCCTAGTCTGGTCATGCTGAAGCTATGCAGAGATTAAAGGATTAAATGAAATTAAAATCGGATTTTTGGAGGACCTTTCTAGACAGATTTTTTGATTTCTTAACAGATTCTTCTTCGACGAAGGGCGCCGCTGTCACCTCGGCCACAGCCACGCTATTTCTATTTTAAGTCCCTGCAGTCTTAATGCCTCTGAGACATAAACTCTGTCCCTAACACTGCAACAAATTACTGAAGAAAAAATGATTTATGGTCCAGTATGACGGAGAAGCTCCAGAAAAGACCGTCTCTTTGAGCTGTACAAAATTTGGCTGGCTTATCTCTTGTGGTAACGTCATGAGAATGGCGCCAGACAACCCATCCCACAATACCTGTTTAAGATCGTCTGCATGGTCAGACTAGGCTTATCCCAAGGCTCAAACAATAGGGTTTCAAAATATGGATCTTAAGTTCTGACCGATTTTACTTACATTTCCACTTCAGAACTTGAGATTCATTCCCTCATCGAAGTCTACTTAGCGGTGTCTTTTCTTTTGGACAAAGCCGCAAACTTTTAAACTTAACCCTAATAATTAAGCGTCACTGAAACGGAATTTTAAACACAAATCTACATTCTACAAACAATAAGCCTAACATCCTTACTTGATTTCAATCGTTTCTTTCGCACATTCACACACGTCCAGATCTGCACCGAGCTGTGGCCGACTCCGGCATCGGAAAGTTGGTACTTTCTGTTTGCCAACCTGTTCTTCTGCTACCTCGGTCCACTGATTGTGATATCCATCTGCTATGTCATCATCTGGAAGAACGTTGCGTACCGGAATCTACCCCGCGAGATGATTATAAATCGCAAAAATGAGGTCTTCAATCGCAGCAAGGTGAAGGTAAGGTTGGCACGAGGGCACGCCGAGTTTGGAAATTAATCTGCGCCACTGGTCTCCCTTTAGGTCATTAAGATGGTTTTCGTTGTGATCATCACCTTCGCCATCTCGTGGTTGCCTCTGTACGCTATCTTTTGCTTCGTCAAATTTGCCGGAGATTTGGTGTACGATGAAGCGGGTACGTAGGGTTCACCCTGGTGCACCTGTTTCGAAAAATGGGGCTGGCTCACTAATTGATTTTCCTTTTTCCCCCCCACCCCGTTGCCAACCACAGTCCAATCGTTCATTTTAACCATACTGCCGGTGGCTCAGTGGCTGGGTGCGTCCAACTCGTGCATCAATCCGATACTGTACGCGTTCATGAATCGTAAATTTCGGGCCGGCTTTAAGAAGCTGTTCCACAGCTGCTGCACGGCGGACGAGGACGATTGGGATCTGCCGACCACGGTGGGCCGGTTGGAGGAGAAAGATTTGTACCTGCGGCGGGTGCGTTCGTTCAACAATGGAAAGCAGCACCAGACGCTGCTGCACTACGGCCGGGAGCACTGCGCAACGCTTCGTGTGCCGCTGTCAACCCCAGCGATCAGTGTGCCAAATGGTGGGTCGCGAAATTAAAAACTGTACAACACATTTTGCCCCGAACAGCAAGCAACAAAGCTTACGTAAAACGTACATACAAATTAAAAAAGTTTAATCTGCGGCAGAGCGAGCGGTAGGCGCGACTAGGCGCGACGCCGGAGACACATTATTCTAATCGTTAAGAACATCCATGCGGGAACCAGATTATTGCCCTAATATTTACGCTCACTTTTGAAGTTGAGTCACACGTATCAGATGTATTTTCATATAACTAATTGTTCGGTATATATATAAAGAAAAAGATTTTCAAAATAAAAGAATATACATATAAGCGATTGGGTTTTTTTTTCCAAATCCCACAGTACTTCTCTTGTAGTATCCGAAAGGGCTGAATTATGGAAGTAAGGTAAGGGTAGCAAATAATTTGAGCATTTACGGGACAATTGTTGTGACATTAACAATACACAGTTATATTGTATCTCAGAACCATACACACACCACGCCCATTTGTGTTAGATGGGTTTGTACAATCCTTTACACCCAGTTACGTTCATCGTTAGAATGTTTTTGCCTTCCCAGTTACGAGCACAAAGTCCCTTGTACACTCACGTTTAACAAACCGTTTTCGCCGTTTTCTGCCTAACAAAAATCCAGCCGCTGAGGTTTTACGACATGCTGTATAGAAGAGAGAAAGATATTTTAGTCTCTATGCTCCTAAGAGTATGGAATCCATTTCAAAATGCTTACGCTTCGATGAGGGATGCTCGGAGGTTACTGGTGACATTGGATGGCTGTGCTTCGTTCAACTTGAATACGCTTTCCACCACTGACAGTTCGGTGGAGGTCGTGCTCGTACCACAGAACGCACACCAATCGTTCACTACCATACCGGCGGCAAGCACCTCACAACCACGGTTCACCGTGCCGGCTACCAGTGGAATCTGTAGCAGCGAGGCCAACTCGTCCAAATCCTGGCTGGGCGTTTTCGGATGCACCAGTCCACCTTGATTGCTTAGCACGGAGTACGCCCCGACGAGCACGTTGTTCGCCACCGTCTGCCGGTACACTTCGACGCCCAGCGTATCGACAATGATTTCTTCCGTCTCGCGGTCGATGTCGGGATGTACCAGCGCCACATAGTCATTGCAAGCAATCACATTCCCGAGCGCCGACAGCCTTTCCTCGACGCGATGTATTTTGACGGCGTCCGGTAGAGAATTGCGCAAGTGTTGCAGTTCCACATCGGTCGTGCTGTTGGGAACGATCAGTCCATTCTTGTTTCCGACCGAAAGCCGACCGATTATTCTACATCCGGCTATACTGGTGTGTACCACTGGAATAACGTCTGCGAGCTCCGACTCGAACACACTGTAAGGATGAAGATGATGAGCACACACACAAACACATACACGGAACAGTTCAACAAGAAGCGGTTGTTTATGTCAGCACGTGCCTCCGCACATAACCTCCAAAAGTGAATATTCAATCAAAACCGTGTGACTGTTTACGCACGCTGCTGCATTCTAATTGCAATTGTTTGGAGGGAAGATTACATAAACTGTTGGCAATAAATGAAGATCAGCCAGAAACAAGAACAAACACCGCAAATTTACCTGTAGAACGCCTCTGAACCACCGATTGCAACCAGGCAGTATGAGTTGGTAAGTTTACTGAACACACCAATATCGTCATTATTCTCAAACTCGGCACGCAAAGCCATGATTGTTCTTGGTGTGTATTGTTTTCCTTACTTGTTGAGGAAATCGTTTATACGAAATAGTTACACTTTTAGGCCAAAAAACACGATAACTTTTGAACCAATTCACTAATCCGTGCTTTGCGCTGCCGGAGCGTGCAATGATTTCAATGTTTACAACAATTTTGACAGTTGACAATTGGAGCGAGGAGAGCCCAAGGTTCATACAGCAACGAAACCCACAAAGTGTCATTTTTCGCTGACGTTTGAAAATTGCTCCGAATTTCCGTTCCGTTATTTGGGATGGGTATATAATGCCACCGTTTTAATAGGACGGTTTAAAATAACACAACTTAACGGGTTGGAAGGCCGTTAACAATGTTTGGTAAAAGACTCGAGAAGGCCCCCCCCTGACAAAATTTGTTAGGCGCTGTAGGATTTACGCCTAAAGGTATGCAATCCGCAGTACACGTTGCGAGAGCTTCACAGTGAGCTTTCAGTGTGCTTTCAGTGTGGTCAAAATTGGTTGAAGAAAGTCGAATAAAATATTGTTATTATTTGATTAAAATCCCCTCTCCGCTAACCCTACCATTCATTTTGGGTTACAGGGGCTTCGTACTAGTTTTCAGTCGCACTAGGGGTGAACAATCGGGCCTAAAACATGCACGGCGTTCTCGGACGGTAACGGAACAGTAATTCGATGAATACTTGTTACCTTGCATTGATATTCAGCAAAGGAGGAAACATAAGAATATCATAATCTCAAACCACTTGTTACAATGTATTTTATCAAGTTCTATTCACTGTCTATTAACAGTATTAAGGAACAATGCACAATGTTTACATCAAATGGGTTTTGACCATACAGAAATTCCACTGTACAACAAAAATGACAAGCCACAGTGCTACACACAAAAGATTCTAGGGGGGGCCTTCTCGAGTCTTTTACCCAATGTTTTTTAAATACATTATTCATGTTAAATAATCCTAAAATCAAAATCATTTAATGTGAGCTTGTTTCGAAGCATACCACAGTTGATCTCGTTGCCACAATGCTTCTGTGTTTCCCGCAACTCGTAGCAAGCTGCAGTTGGTATCGGTGATAGTTCATTAGTGGTTGCTAGTGTGAAAGAGGTCATACTTAACGTAAGTACAACGCGTTTACTCCGAACATCACACGTGCTCTTTGGTCTTGGCCTGCAGCGAAAGTCCTCACGGTCGAGCACCATCGTCTGCCATTCCAATAGACCGGTCCTTCTGGCGGATGCATCATCACCATCACTCCATCTCACTCCCAAAGAAGATTTTACAGTGTAGGACGTCCGGTATCGTTCTCGTGACATGACCAGCCCAGTCTGGCGAGCCTGACTAGCCCCGCCCGTCAGTACTATCAAACAATCAACTCCAAAGCAGCGGTTTAAAACATTCAGAAGATATTTATTATTTACGACGCACAGACTTCCATATGATTTAGTTAATATTGTTTTTCAGCTTAAAGTCAGGGTTAAAACGAGCATTTTAGGATGCTACAATTAACGGCGTGTTTCTTCTTTTATCTCGATTGGTACTATCGTTTCCATAACTATTTGTTGCCACATTGGCGAAGTTTTGAGTGCTTCTATGAACTATTAGCTACTTTCGAGAAACGTTGCAATGTGTCTTTCTAGATTTATGTAGTATTGTCTGAGTATATTTAAACTGCAGTACTGGACTTCAGTGTACCCAAGAGAACGTTTCTGTTGGTGAAATCAAAACTATTGGTTAAAGTTATTGGGAAAAACCGAAATCTTATTAAATGCACTGGATGTTTTGGACAATGGAGTTTTCTTCAAAGCTATGGCAACACCCATCGATCACTTACTGGCTAAAACATTCCTTATTAATCTTACTCTATGCTTTGCTAGCGTTAGTGACGAACTCAAACAAACAAAAATCTAATACGGGGACTGTGGAAATGGAAAGTTGTTAAAAGAGCAGATAGCACGAAACAGTCACCGTTGAAACTGCAACTGTTTATGGAAGTGTGTATAATCCATTCGCGGCATTCGTTTTTCTCTACTTTTGGCACAAAAATTATCTATAGGCTTCTGTCACAGGACACTCGTTTGAAACTGGAAATAGAATAGAGTATAGTGGCGCACTGAGAGCACTGAAACCTCTCGCTATGTAATCTTCCCGTGTGAACACAATAGTAATTGCTTAGTTTCCTTGGCAGTCGTTTAGCGCAATGGTAGGGCGAAGATGCGCTTGGGAGGGCCAATCGAGGCGATGCGTCAATGGATGTGACACGCATCGGACGCTCGTTGTTGATCCAACGAATTATGTGCACTGACGGTAGCGCTCGGCGTTGGTTTGGATCGTCTGCAGATAGAACGTGATCTTGCCGGTAAGATCGTTCAGCTCAGACTCGAGATTCTGGATCTCCTTTTCATTCGATTTGTATATATCGTCCATACCTGTGCAGAATAGAACAGCGAGTTTAATGAGCATATTTCATAGCTAAGTCACCACTAGACTGCCTTACTCTGTAGGGCCGAAAGCTGCGTCGTCGTATCCACGGTAATTTTGGACGCACGGTTCAGCAAATTTTGAGCACGCTCCCGGGCACTTTCCGAACGACGTGCCTGCTTCGTAAGCGATTCATTGGCGGATTTGAAATCGTTTTTGAGCTAGACGAGGGAGGAATGGCATTAGACAAATTTTGTGAAATACTCTGCACACGTTTCACCGCAACAGTACCTGCGTTGCACGCTCGTGAGCATTGTTGGCCGAGTCCTTTACATCCTCTGCCTGCTTGTTGATGTCCTTGGCGTCAAGCTCGTTACGAATGTTATCCTTCTGGAGTTGCTCAAGCCGGGACTGTAACGCCAACACCGCGTTAGCCGTAGAGTTGGCCCGCTTCTGAGCGTCTTCCGTCTCCTTATCAATCTAAAGTCACACAGGAAAAGATTAGTGAACTGCTGCTTGACGTTCCTGGTTCATCATGCGCTAAAGAAAAGGTGAAATACCTCCTCCAAATCAATCTTTGCAGAAGCTATATCCCCGTTCGCTTGCTTGATGGATTGGCGTGCCTTCTTCTGTGCATCGTCCGCATCCTCCAAAGCTCTCGTTATGTTCAGTACACCGGCCAACACCTTTTCTGCGCGTTCCCTGCAATAAACCATCGGACAAAAGCATATTATTATCATCCACCCCATATAGTGATATGCCATTAACAAGTTATACTTTTTCTCCAGCGCATCGGTCTTGAGCATTTCCACGCGCCGCAAATCGTTCTCGGTGTTGCGGATAATCGATTCCACGTTCACCAGATGGGAAACGGCATCCTGAATTTTCTGCGCCAGATCGTCGATCTGATCCGGGTCCAGCTGCAGCGTGTATCCCATGACCTGATCGATGAGTTCGCGCATTTCACCGGGCGACGCTGTCGTATTTTCGATCATGTCCGACAGTTTGCCAATCAGCACGTTCGCACGATCGATAAGATCCTTCGTTTCTTCGAGATGGGCTTGCGTTTCGTCGTGCGTTCGCTTCGCCTTCTTGTACGATTCCGACGCATTTGCCTTCGCTTGTGACATCTAAGGGAAAAGACCGCATTACGATTGGGCCGAACTATAGGGGTGACTGACTTTCCATTGTACTTACCGATCGTAGAATATCATCCGCCAGCTCCTCCTTTTCCTTAATGTTTTGCTCCGTCTTCTTGGCAAAGTCCAGCGCTTTCTCGGACAGTGTCAACGCACCATTCTCGCACCGTAAACCTCCGCAACCGTTCTTACAGCCCGCACCACCACAGAACTCATCGCACGGATCACCGGCACGGTCGCAGATGCGCTGGTTCAGATCGGGCATGTTTCCGTTCAGATCGTTCAACTCTTCCTGGTACTTCAGGAAGGCCGCTTCGTTATTGTCATGGTTCCGCACAACGTCGACCTGATTCTTGCTAATGAGATGTTCCGCCCGGCGACAATAATTCTCCGCCCGGCTGTTGATCGCCGTAATGTTCATGTTCGTTTCACCCAGCATGCTCACCCGGTACCACGCATCACGGGTAAGATTCAGCGCACCCTCGATGTTGCCCTCCTGCAGTCTCGTCGCGTTATCCTTCAGATAGCTTGTCAGCTGCTTCACATCATCCGCCCGGCGTCCGAGGTTCACAATCTCAATGTTGGCAAGCTTAATGCTCGAGTCCGTCTCCTGCAGCTTGCGTTCCGATTCCTCCAAATTACGTAGCGACTCCTGCAGATGGGTGCGAATACGCTCAATCTCGGCACCGATCGATTCAATCTCGCGATCGGAAATGGTGTTGTTCAGCAGGCCTTCGATTTGTGCGATCTTCTTCGACATCGAATCGAACTCCTTCTTGTAGGCACCGGTCGCACCAAGCTTCTTGATCGTTTTCGCTTCCTCGATCGTACGATCGGTCTCGTTGCGCAGCCCGTCCAGAATCATGTCCCAGTTGTCAAAGCACTCGCCGCAAGGTTCACAGTACGGAGCTTGGCCTAGGTAGCCTCGATCGCACTGGTCGCACTTGTACCCGCCAATACCGGACTTGCAGGCACACTGTCCGGTGGTACGATCGCACTGTTGTGTGGCAGAACCGTACGCATTACATTCGCAAGCTGAAGCAGACAATGATAAGCTTTTAAATTAGCAGAATAATTCTACGAACATTCAAATCGCATACATACGTTTGCATTCCACATTTGGATCGCCCCAGAAGTAAGCCTCACACTGATTACACTGCCGTCCGCCGAATCCAGACTTGCACGAACACTGTCCGTCGTACTGTGGAATGGAAATGATCTCGATAAGTGTCTCTGATAGTTCCTCTATCGAAAAGCAACCACCACTTACCGGATTACACTGCTCGCTGAGCGCTCCGACCGGATCACAATCGCACGCCTCGCATCCTTCACCGCTAGCAATCTTCCAGTGATTCTCAATACACTCGTCACAGTACTGTCCCTGCACGTTACGCAAACACGGACACTGGCCCGTGTACCGGTCGCAGTGCTGTATCGTCTGGTTCGTGCCGAGCAAGTTACAGTCACAATCCCGACAGTCCTGTCGCAACGCATCGCCGTAGAAACCATCCCGACAGTACTCGCAATGGTCACCCTCGGTATTGTACAGACACTGGAGACATTTGCCCGACTTAGCATCACAGTTACCGGGCCGCTTAGGATCGACATTGTTGCTACAGTCGCACGGCTGACATTGGCCGCCCGGTTTTTCCGGATTGCCGAAGTAATTGTCCGCGCACACGTCGCACCGAGCCCCGGCATATCCTTCCTCGCACGCACAAATCACATCGTTCGTCGATGGGTGCAGATAACACTCGCTCGCGTACGAGTGACCGGATGCAGCCGTGTCCGGACAGCGGCACGGTCGGCATCCAATCGATGAGCCGAGCAACGGGTTGCCGTAGTACCCGTCGATACAGCGATCGCACTTCCAGCCCTGCGTAAAGTCCTGACAGTGATTGCACTCGCCGGTCTTCGAATTACACGTCGGCGTATGGCCATTACACTCGCAGATCTGACAGTTGGGGAAGTTCCAGAAGCCCGGCTGACACTGGTCACACTCCCGGCCGTACGTGTTGGGATGGCAGTTACACTGTCCGGTGATCAAATCGCAATCGTTGTCCTTCGATCCGATGCTGTTACAGTCGCAAGCCTTGCAACCTTCCGGCCCGAACCCGAACGTACCCGGTGCACACCGATCACACTGCCGTCCGACGACGTTGGTCTTGCACATACAGAAACCACCCGACTCAGCACACTTCTTGCTCTTCGAACCGGTCGGATTACACTCGCAAGCTGCAATGATGAAAAGCATCCAAATGGTATGAGAACAACAATCGCACCCTCACTCACTAGCGTATTATCTCATCGATTCTAACAAGGTTCTAGCTCCACCTCTCCCGGGTTAATATCTTGTCCCCGGCAGGAATCCAACCATCCCAGCAGAACTGCTGAGTTTAGCAGAAAAAGCACAAGTATCGGTTTAAGGTGCACCATTGCCGAACAACAATTCGCTGACTGTGGTTTCAATGTCAACAAAAATTCAATCTAGCTCGATGGACGAATGTTAATCAGCTAATGCCGTCCACTAGTCGTCGGCAACACCCTGATAAGATACCAACCACCATCGGTTACGCACACTTCGGTGGCGAATTGGCAGACAGAATCAACTTATCACGGGAGTATCTTCCATTCACACTTACGCGTTGCACCGTTGTTGATGTAAACGCTGATCGTCTTCAGCAGATCCTTGCACTCTTCCGGTGCGTTGATGATGTAGTTCACATCGTAGTACGTGTGGTTGCATCCCAGATCAACGTACTCGCGGTGACGCACCTCGGCCTGATGGGAACCCTGCAAAATTGGCGTAATTTCGATGCGCGGTATCAACACGATCGAATCGATCAAGATCTGTGCGGTCGGATTATCGTCGTACGGTTCGTGCCGTTGGAAGGACACGATAAACTTGTACGTTTTGCCGCTCTCCAGACAAATGTCGTGCAGCGCTATAGCACTCGTTTCGTACTCGGACAGTGTCGTGGTGATATCGCGCTCGTAGCTTGGGTGCGAGTTGGCACACGGTCCCTCGGGGTTGTACACCTCCGGCCGGATCACGGTCATCCGCACGTTCTCCCAGTCTCCCTTCATCTGGGGCTGGTAGCGTACCATCACGTCGTAATTCATCGTTTTCGGGATGTCGTCCACGGAGAACTTCAGCGTGGTACCCTCCGTGGCGCGGATGAAGCCTGGCCCCGTAAAGTCGGCGTCCCGATCGTTTGCTCGTTCGCGCACAACAACCGAACAGTTTTGCTGCAAAGAAGAGTTAGCGGATTGTATAAGCAATGCGGATTCTGGTCATTTGAGTGTTGTTCCAACTTACTCCTCCGCCAGACTCGCAGAACTAGAAAACAAATAGAATTGTAAAAAAAGATTTGTTAACATTGACGCCTTTACGCTTCTCCGGTTTGCGTTACTCACAGTGGACGGAATCTCAGCCTCCAGAATACGGTGCAACGTCGGAATGAAGTAGTGTTGCTTCGGTTCACTACAATCTCGTCCCTGCATATGCGGTCTGCAACGGCACTGGCCCGTAATCACGTCACAGCTATTATCCAGCGATCCTCCCGGATGACAGTTGCACGGCGTACAACCCTCCAAACTGTCCGACAGTCCATACGTTTCCGGCATACACTGGTTACAGTCGCGTCCGGTGACCAACCGCTTACAGATACACTCGCCAGTGTACACATTACAACCCGAATTGTTAACCGTTCCGAGCGTGTTGCACGTACACGGCTGGCAGCCCTCCGGATTATTCTCGTCAAAGTTCCAGAATCCTTCCCGGCAATGGTCGCACCGACGTCCGTTCACATTGCGCTTACAGTGGCAGGCACCGGCCACAATACCATTCTCCTCGTCGGCGATCGAGTCGCAAATTCCATCGTCCAGCGAACCACGTGGATCGCAATCGCACGGTTTGCACACGTACGGACTCTGGATGTCCTCGTTCGGATCGCGGTAGTAGAACGGTGCACACTCTTCGCAGTGATATCCTTGCGTGTTGTGCTGGCAGTTGTCACACACTCCGCCACTAACCCGTCCCGAGTGTTCGTAAACGGCCTGGTCAAAATGGCAGCTAGTCGCGTGGTTGTTACAATTACACTCTGCGGGTGGAAGTGCAAGAAATTAGTAAATTTGAACTTACTTCAGTACCGTACAAACTACTGGACCGTCATCCTCACTTTTACAAGCGTTGGTCTGTTTGCCAAGTGCCGGCTTCCACGGTAGATCGTTGAAGAAGTCCTCACACTCCTCACAGTTCAGACCCTTCGTGTTATGCGTACACTCGCACCGTCCGTGCACCATGTCCACCGTATTCCGCACACCCTCGAGCGGCAAACAGCGAGAAGCATGGCCGTAGCACGAGCAAGAGCCACGCACAATCATGTTCGAGATGGCGTAATAGTACTTCTCCTGTATCTCGTCCCGATCGTCCAGCAAATTGTCACCGAGCGAGTGCAGCTTGGTAAAGTTTACACGCAGGTTCGTCATCTTCAGCATGTTTTGCACGTGTTCGGCGTACGGGTTCTCGATGTTCATGTTCGGAGGCAGCACACGGTAGATCACCTCACCGTTCTTCGACGGTTCCACACCCGAGTACCGGTGATCGCAGATCACGTCCGTAATGTTCCGTGCGATCAGTGGCGCGTGCGGGAACGACTCCCGGCAGCTGTGCGCGAAGTACTTGTACACGTGCCAGGTTTTGCCGAAATCGTACGAACGCTCGATCAGCATCGCCGCCGGACGGAACGTCGCAAAGACGATAATCAGATGGGTAAAGTGGAATTCTGCCTCCAGATCCAGCTGAATGGTGACATTTTCACGTCCGTTCTCCGACTGCCACCAGGTTTGTTCGACGGTACTGTGGGGTGATATGAAGTTGGGTTAGGATCTAGCTTCTCCAGACACCTGAAATCCTACAGATACTATAAACTACATTCTAACGATCATCGCTGGTATTATTAGCTATTCGAAACATGGTAGATAAATAAATTGCATCCATTTCCTGACATCATCATTTACAAGACAGTATGTACGCTAAACAATCTGCTAATGTAATGTTCGTACGAACGGATGATGTCACGACCCGTATTATTTGTGAATGATCATCTACCGAGACCGACCACGTATCGATCACGCCCGTCTGTACCACAGACCAGCAGCAGATGTGCCGATCGGAAGGACACGGTTTTTTTGGTGTCGTTAAATTTCGACAACTTCTTGGCCATTGCTGCTGCCGACGGTTGGAACAGGCCGCCACGAACGTTTGTATGCTAACATTTATTTGCACACCATGTTTGCAATCGCCGGCAGTGTTGTTTGTTTATCCCCGGCTGAAGCCATGGAGCTTTGTGGAAACGGAAAACAAACTAAATACAACATTCTACCTTATCTCGGTGCACATGCTGCTGCATCGAGCAATGTTGCAGGGCGAAAACACCATCTTAAAAGGTATTTAAACTAGCCGCAGCTTAGCCCCGGGATGATGTAATGCAATAAATGTTGAACATTGTCAAACTACCTACCCCGGTTGCATTTTGTAGATGATCTGACCGATCCGATGGTTGCGCATCGGATCGTTCTCGGTTTCGCGGCGCGTATCGCAGAGGAAGCATTTCTTCTCCTCCAGATGGGACACGATGCAGTAACGTTCCGACCGTACCGTACCGCAGGTGGACGACGCTTCCAGCCGGTTCTCACGTCCTATCAGCAGATTGCCCGTAGCCGGATAGCAAGAGCTCTGCTCGCACGGATGTACGCGATGGATCGGTGGTCTGCTGGCTACTGTTAAGATCGTGCAGCGACGTTATCGGCCACAACACACCCAGAGTTCACAGATGGGAGAGAGCAGAACGATGGCGGGAGCAGCGGGAAAGATACAGGCATGTATTAGTATGGTTTCAAACAGCAGATCGTGTACAGAATTTAAATTTAGAATCAGGCCCTAAGGAAACCATTCACCCAACCAAGCATAACTGGAGCGGACAGTGCGGGATGTTGCACATGTGCTGGATATGCAAGAAGCGGAAGACCGGGTAACACCATACACTACGGACGCACGTTCTGTAAACAACTCTCATTCGCAGCGGCCGCGGCGAGGAGTTTATCTTCATTCTCAGAACCCAGAAAGAACCAATCGGAACACGGTGGAAAAGCATAGATGAGGCACAGGAGGAGAAGGAATCGTATTAGCAGTAGTAGGACCACATCCACCAAGGTTAGAGACGCGTGGACGCAGTTTTGCAAGATAATCCATTTTCTTTTTTCGTTTGCAAAGAGGGAAAGTGAATCTACGGAGTCTAATGACATCTCCCGTCGAGTTGCCAATTGAGCGCGTTAAGCCAGAGTTGATGAGTGTAATTTTTCGAGTGCTGCTAAAAACTGGCAGCAGATCACCCTTCGGTAGGAGATTAGTTGATTGGGTACTGACGTATTGGAGTTAGGGGAGATGGTTTGAAACGTCCACCATGTGTTTACTCCGCATCTGAGGAGGGTTTATAGCGATGCTTCTCGGCAAACAATGATGTAATGCGAACCGAGCTACGCAAGCTTTGAATCTCGCGAAGGCCATCGTTAGAAGAAGCTTCACTGCTGCACATTAACCCGGGAGGGAGGAGATAACAACGAGTACTACTCTGTCACTCGGTTGAGAATGTTCATTCCAGGTTATATGTCTGGAGGTTTTGTTTTTGTGGGTGGGTTTTTGGGGTGCAAGTATCGGTAAGAAACCGTAATAAGGTAACCTCCTGCACGGTGCTGCCACGGTCCTTGACCTCGCGCCTGTTGAAAGTTACGATACTGTTGCGAATCATGGCGACGATGGTGATGATACGTCCCGTAGGAAACCCTCTCCAATGCTACATCGTCGGACCGTACCGGTGACAAGCTTCCGGGTGGATAGAAGATGGAGTTGTACTTGTTATAGTTGATGTGATTGTTAATCATGCCGGTGTACTGAAGATTCGGGAACAGTTCGCCCGATTCATCCTCGTCGGTAAACTCCATCGATTCACCATCGTCGATCGGTTGCTGATCACCGCGCAGCTCTACCGGAGCGGTTGTTGTGACGGAGTTGGTGCTAGGTGCAGGTGCAACTACCACCGAGGGAACTGCTTAAATAGTTCACACGCCAAACGGGAACAAACGGGCAAGTAATGTGATGAGTATGAGTGTATGAGATGGTAGTTACGTGTATGACTGATGCGCTTAAGCACACGGAAGTGTAATGAGTTGAATGTGGTACGAAATCATGCTTCACAGGTTAGACACACAACAAGTAATGCTAAATGAAGTATTCAATTCAGTATTGAAAACCAGTATTGTAAACTATGCAAAACTCTATATAGACACGTAACTCTAGAAATCAGCTCACAAAAAGCAAGAAGCCTTCGCTAGCATACTTACATCGGTCTCTGCCGCCATATGGTCGACGTTGTGCATTGCTACTTAAGATTAGACCTGGATTGAAGGGAAACGAAGCAGAGTTACATTAACGACTTACAACCACGTGGATTCTCGATTGAAACTGCTTCAAAATACTTACTATGGAAAATAAATAAATTAATAACTACGTATGCTATACATGACGATCCTATTTTGGCCATCGCTGCCGCGGCCAGCTATACATGAGTAGGACGTTAATATAACGTCCCTAATCTGGAACGAAAAGCAACAACAAAAAAAACACACAGAAGTTAATACCCGCTCAGATCATCCCTCAGTCCGGATCAAGAGTACGCTCGCTTTTGAGATGGAAAACTTTACTTTAATTCCCACTTCTTCCGAACCCAGTCCCTCGACAGTTACAGTACAGATGCCGCAGTACTGCATCACCCTGTGGCGCGATAGTGAACCGCGTGTTCGTATCCGGTGATAAGGAAAGCCTGTGTCGTTCTGATGCTGTTGGTGGTGTTGTTGTGATAGAACAGTTCCTCGTTTTTTTTCTCTCTGTCTCTCTGAAATATGTTTCTTGCCGGGCACGTCAGATTTCTTTACGGGTCCCCGTCCGGGAGACGGCGATAATGGCACTCCAGTTCCCCACGCAGTAACAGGAGGAACTAATTCCGTGCCATATGCATGCGCGCCCCATCCGTGGTGTGGTGGTACATGTTGTATTACGCTCAACAGTTGGGGAGTTCAGTTCCGATGTGTCGGTTGAACTGGCCCTCTGTAGCTACGCAGGCTCACACGCGGAGATAAATAGCTATGTTTGCTGACTTTTGCTTTATCGAAATATGGTTGAAAAGGGGCCAAATGGTTGTGAGTTTCTTTTAAGCTTTAAAGTACTGTGAGGAAGTAGAACCATACGTTTATTCCCTGGCAGTGGGTATAAAACCATAATGTAATTACGGAGCTTCAATTCTGTCGTCTTCATTGAGATCATCTATTCGTCCTTAATATTGACGTGGACAATTAACTGTACTGCTCGATGGGGAGATATTCTTTGGAAAAAGATTAAGAATTAGCAGCAGCATATCTGGACACATATATTCTAATCATTGAAGGTGCCTTTATGATCACAAAATTTGCAACTGAATCTCAACTCAAATCGGACACAAGAATTAGAAAAGCATAAAACGCGAAGAAATTCGCCAACTCCATCTCCAGTGCTTTTACGCCCCTAGCCGCGACTGGCACTAATTTATCCAAAGTATATGCTTAAACGGCTAAATGTAACACAACAAACAACCTCTCAACAAATCTGCCATAACACTTTTCGTCCGCTTAGCAACTTCATTAGCACCGAATGCACTCGAAAACGGGGCTGAAGCTCTGTCCGTATTTAGAACAATTTTCATTCATTAGCAGCATTGAATGGATCGTGGGGTGGTGTCCAGTACGCAGCTGTCTTATCGTACACGGCGTTGCCTCTTTATCTAAAGTGCGGCACTGTTAAACGAACAATGCAAATAGAAATGCTCATGTTTTAGATTACATTGGCAACCAACAATTCGCAACCAAACCTGCAAACCACACATTTCCTTTCGTTCGGCTCCAACTTCAGATGGAGGGCAGTCGGCAGTGGAAACGGTGAAATATGGTGCAAATGCACCGTGCGTGTGTGTGTCAAACGAACCGACAGCATTGCAACATTTTTGCATCGCTTGCATTTTTAATGAGCTTCCCGCAGGACGTATTCCATCCATTCGGTCCCGGGGTCTTCGGTAAGCACCGAGTGTGTATCACAATCAGGCAGAACTTCCGGCAGATTTGTATCGCTACTTTGGACCGTCCAATGCTTAATATCAATTAAACAAGATCACTTGTTCTCCGGTGCTTGTTGAAGTACAAGATGATCGTGGGACATTAAGATTCTAGCCAGCAAGGTCGTAATAAAAGCGACTATCTTTTCATAATTCTTGACGACAACGTCATCAAAACTTCTAAAGTGGATTTCACATCTTTCCAACATATGTGGAGTCGCACATGGAATTTCAACCACCAAAAAATGGCACGTGTTCTACATTAACAAGTATAAACGGGAGCCTTTCTTACCCAAGATCACTCACCCGCCAGCCCGGAACATGACGGACCGACCAACGGAAGGCATGCTTCGGCAAATGGAAAGAATAGCTTTACCTCCCAAAATGGGCAACTTTGGAAACAAGTTCCAGAAGGAACAGGAGCGGACTCCGATGCATCTGACGCCCAAAAAAGGAAGGCTGATGTCTAACGGCGTTTCGGTAGGAGCCCTACACCCACCAAACAACAGTAGCACGACCGCGATCTTGATAAACCTCTACCTAGGGATGATGGAAATCTTCACTTACCGTTCAACATGCAATGGTGCTGAACCAGCCAGTCATAAGCGGCAGCTAGTATTCCCGGCAGAGCAAACACACAGGAACACTTTCGATGGCAATGAATGCGTCACAACGGTGCACTAGCCGGTAGTTATTTTCCCGAAGGGCAAAACACACGAAGCAGCACAAACCTCACTATGGTGGCTAGGACTTTTCCTCACTTCACTTAACACACTTACGCACTCACTTGCTGTTGTTGTGGAAAGGTAACACAATTAAACACGGTTTTTTGAATGAATTTCATAATATTTTCCTATAACGACATCCACTCTACATCGGACGATACACTCTAGAAGATACTGTAAAATCACCAAGATCGCGCTACACAACAAAAAATTTAGCTAAACGATGCACTTTCCACGACACGTGAAGTCAGCGAATTGTTGTAGTCTCGGCTCGCGGCACATTAAAAAACACCATAAAATCGCATCTTATTATGGTTTGCTGGTCGTGTCTGTTCCACTGCCCCAAGCTTCCCACCAGCGGCTCGCGGACCTGGAAATGCTCGTCTGCTGTCCGAATCTGTCTAAACTTTCCCGTGTGGAATGGCGAAGCACTGGGAGCCCACCATCTGGGTGCGTGCGCCTGTTGGAATCTGCTGATGCCACACCAATCCAAACGTCGGGTGGTAGAGTGTGCCGTGCGCGGCAGAAGATCAACACCGATTCCGTCGTCTTGCCTGGTGTTCTTCTACCCGCGAGAGCCATGTGTGTGCTGCAGTTTGCTACGGCAAACATAAAACACACTGCAACGGTGAAGCATAACACTTTCAACATAGGTGTGCCAGAGCGAGAGAGAGAGAGAGTGTGTGGCAGTATGTTTCGAGCTGCAAGATTCGGGAAATGCAGCAGCCGTGATTTTAAGGAGGTTTTCGTCTCTTCACGTCTTTTCTTTCAGCGCAGGCTCCTCACTCTTTTCTCGATCTCACTTTGCCGTTCGCCCTGTCTCACTCGCACGCACCCGCCAGACTGCAGAAAAGTATGTGTTTTTCACGCATATATTTTTGTTTCTCGAATGTAAATGTAATGTAATTTTCTCCAACTTCGTTACATCCAAGCGACGAAACGTGATCGTACAGGCAGCTAAACCTCACACGCACCACCAACACTCTTCTATTTCTGAACCTGATACACCCTTGCACAGGCACTGCGTTAGACGGAGATGTCTCGATCTCGTCTTTGAAGCTGGATAGAAAACACTGCTGTACAATGTTTGATGCACTAAACTCAAGTACCCGCAGCGCACGACGAAATTCACATAGCTCCAGTGGCCAGCACAGTTTCAGGTCCAAAATGTCACAAAACAACAACTTCCACCAGAGGTGGTTTGGGCTACCTACAAAGCGAAGGAACCGTCCACGGAACGCACGAACGCGTCTCAACTGTCCGGACGTGCACGATCTACGCGAGACGTTTCAACTATGATGCGTGAGTTGAGCATACAGCCCTCACAAACCTTCCCGCAAGATGCGTTCTGTGAGAGGCGGGTATGTGTGCGCTCGCTCCCACATTGAAAGAACGATCGGCTCACGATCGCGCCCATTGCTTAGGTGTGCGTGCGATGCGTGTGCAGCTCAGCACAAGTTTACACATTTCCACGAGGTTTGCTGTATTAATCTCGGATTTTGGAGCAGGATCGGTGGGTTTCTTGCCTTTTTTCTAATGTTTGTGGCGAGCTTGCATTTAGTTTCTTAAATTATTCTGTTCTATTTGGATTATTTTACACATTACTTTATAGTTTATAGAGAAGATCGTATCTTTAACTCGGTCTACTCGAGTCTCATCGTTGGTGTCCGACGTCTGACGATCTCACACACAGCCACGAAATCTGGAAACCACTACCACTGGTGTGCAGAAATTCTTATCACTGGCTAGGGCCAGGCGGAAAATGTGAGACAAGAGCGTATGGAAGGTTTCCTGCTTCCTTCTTTTCGGTCCACCACTTATCAGCTTCAGCTCTTCAGCCGTACAATGTATAGACGCGTAAATCGTAAAGGAAGGAAAAGACTGAGACAGAACGGTCTGCCGTAGCATAAGTAAACATTGCCCTCTAGCCGATAACCCGGCTATACCCGGCACCGACCGGGTGTGTGAGTGTTGTTCTAATTTTTTTTTTGGTTTTGCGCCACACAAATTCTTTTGGTTGGTTTAGTGGCAGGTGAAATTAAATTTTGATTTTCCGGATTTAGTTTTGTTCCCATTTTTGCGGGCCGTTTTTCTGCTGTATGGCTAAGTTTAACACAAGTTGTGAAATAAGCTTGTACAATTGCTTAAAAATTCGAAATTAATAAGGCAGGCAAAGCTAAACTGGATACTTCTCTCTCTCTCTCTTCTTGGCCTAACGACCTTTAAGGTCATGCCTGGCATTTCTGACTTACTAGAGTTAATGATACCACGTAGTTGGATAGTCAGTTCTCACTACGATCTGGATGAGATTTGAACTCCGGTTCTGCCGTATTAAGCCTATTGTCGCCTCTATCATCAGGCCGCCCCAATCGCTGGATGATTCATAAATTCTATTATTTTACTAAAATAAATCCTTTTAAAAAAATTTGTGTATCTAAAAACGAATTTAGGTTATCTGATGTGAAGTGCAAAAAGTCCCTCAATATTACATTTAATTGAGTTCTCTTCACCTTCAGCAGCACTACAACTTTGGGAGTTCTTGGGGCTGCCGTAATAACTAAGTAGCCAGTCGTACATCAAGATAGGTCTGAATAGGCTTCCATCATGCCACTGGGCCTGGTCCAGTGTTCTCGGGATCTGAATGTAAAATTCAGCTTGAACATCAAACTTCATTATTTAAGCATGTTTTCCTGCTACTATAAACGATTTCCAGCGACCTAATAATAGTGCTTGGCTGTCTAATTACTACCCCCGGTTACTTCATCGTACAACTACGTCATCCGGACTACGATAACCTCTTGTCAAAATCAAAAGAAAAACTATCACCAAATGCTAGCCGATGGTTACCACCATGTAGCACCGTAGACTGGAAGAAACAGTGGAATTTTTGTTCGTCCTCGTGCAAGACTTCATCAACCCGAAAGGGGCAAACCGATCTTGGCACGCAAGAACGCCTTCTTATCATCAGCTTAAGCCTCAGTGGGTTATCAGCCATTGCTCACACGTTTCCGTTCGCACAGCATTCATTCATTAGTCGAGACTCAACTATAGGAATCATTCTAGGCGTAGCATAAAATTAACCTTTTTGCTATACTTACTCGACGAATTTTTATTGAACTGTAGGCAAGACCCTTATTAGCTTGTGATATATCTATAGCAATGAGCTTCAACAAAGGAACAATCTTCACGGCGCGTGCTTTACATCGTCATTGATACATTTCTATCAAAACTGGCATTAATTTATTTAAACACTACGTTCAACAATAGACAGAAGACAAAAAGCGGTCGTATTGCTCGAATTGATTGTGTTGTGAGGCTCATTTTTCTTTCGTCAGTTTTTTTTGTCCGTTACACTCCCGTATCGTATTGCACTTCTTCATTCATGATAACATGACAGAAATAGGTTGGCTCGCATCAGTGTGTTCGAAATTTACAGCATGATTCCCTCGAACCTTCGTTTCCTCCCGGGGCCACCGGCAAAGTTGGCGACCGCCATCGCCATTCGGTGTTTCGCTTCCTGTGCGCCTGCAAAAAATGAGGTTCGTTTGCAATGTCTGGAGGACCTCTTCGTGATGCAAGAAGTTACCTGAGTATCCACGCGATAGTCCGAAGTCTACCGTTCGTTTGGAGCTGATTGGGAAAGAGAGAGATAGAATTAGAGAAAACATATTAAAGACGTTTAAAGTGTATATAGCTATAGCATACTTTTCTAGCTCATCTTTGGCCCGTAGCATCGTGTGTCCGTATCGTGCAATTAGATCAATCAGTACATCATCGGGCTGTTCCTTCATCTCCTGTTTGTAGCCTCGGTAACTGTGGAAAAAATTTAAATAGAGTTTCCCAATTTAACACTTAATCATTCGGTATTCGGTTGCGTGCTTCTTAGCATACCTGAGGGCGGATGTTGTGTCGATTGTAGAGGTGAAAATCAGCAGCAGAATGGTCAGCGCGATGGCCGAAGCCCACGACATTTCGTTCATTTTGCGTACTAGAAAGAAATCGATTGAAGGTGTAAAGTCTAAACTATGCAACAAAAATCACATAAAACACCCAGTCATGCAGGTAATTTTTGGTAAACGCATTAAAAATAAGAATGCTCAACGGATAAAGTTCTGTTCAAATCCTTCTTTTAGGAATTTTTTTTTTTTAAAGAAGTATTCTTCCTGATTGTCCCTTCGGCAGTTTTTAGGCACCTTAGCCATAGTTAACTGAAGCATAAAGTTTCACATGTTTTTAACTCTTTCTGGGCCTTGGCGGCTCAATTGCTTCTCTACCATTTATAAGAAATAAACGTCCAGCTGTTTGGTTTTACGATAACAAATTATAAAACACAATCGGTTATGATAAAAAAAACCACTTTTACGATCCACTGGTGAATAGTGTGACCTAGACTTTGAACGCAGTTACTCGGCTGTTTTGACCATATCTGCCTTCAATCAAGAGATAATACTTAAAAAAGGTTTGTACTTAACCGCCATGATACAAAAGACGCTACCTAGTAGTTGGGTGGTTCTGTAGCTCAAAGCATCATCGCTTGAACAATTATTACAATTCACCTTTTTCTTGGCAGAATTAAAACTTATTAAGTATTGAAAATCCCTTTGCTGGTGCGCTTCATCTAAAATCGGTAAACAGAACTGTAGAAGCGTTCCAGATTTAAACATTTATTTCAAACGGTTTTTTGAAATGATGCTATAAATTCAAAATGCTATAATATGTCTTGCACACAGTGCTTTCACGTGGTGCTTCAGGACTGGGATTAATATTCTTTTTATTTCCCATTGAATAGGAAGTAAGAATGTGCAATTTAGGATTGCAAAACTAAACCTTAAAATGGCGTATTTTTTATCCAATCCACTTTATGTTGTTGTTAAATTATGAACTCAAATTTCCCAAGACCTTCATGTAATCCGCATGACCGTTAGCCGTCCCGCTGTGTTAGACGGCGGTGCCGCGAGGTGTTTTTGCGCAATCCACCGAAAACCACGTGAGTTACGTACACACACGACATGCGGCCGAATGTTGCTTCCAAAGGATTTTTTTTACTGCCCTAAAAAGGCAGTAAATGCCCTACTCCCCCCACTCTGTACAATGCCGCAGCAACCGGAAAACGTTGAACGACGATTCTAAACATAAAAAACCGACCGATCACTTCGAAAAAGCGCATTTTCAGGAGTCGAGAGAGAGATCTTTATTCTGTAATGGATCGTTCGCTTTGTCCCCTCTTTTATTAATGTTTCTGCATACATGGTACTACTAATTGTCTCATTGTATTTTGTTTTGCTGCTGTCCGCTCTGCCTAACGATTAAAATAGAGTTTTCAAACCTTTTTTTGTTCTTGTTTTTTTTTTTTCACCGCGCAACAGAAGCACGGTGACTTTATTAGTGGATTAATTGTGTTTCACCCATCGCGGCAGCACTGACTGCAGTCCAAGTCTGCCTGCTGCCGTGTGTATATGCATTGGAAAGAAACTAGTTAGTAGCAACAATTATGTTTGCCGATGCCTTAACCACTAATATTATCTTCCGTTTCACGCGTGTCTCTGCAACCTTGCTACACTGGTTGCCCCTCGTCGACGGAGTGTGAATATTAAGTTCTTTTTCTTGAAACAGTAGCTGCTGTGGGTGTGCTCTTTTGCGCCCCTTCTTCTTTTTTCGTTCACGTACAAATACGAACTATTGCGTGAATTTGTTGCTTTTATTGGTTGCTGCTGCCTTCGTTCTGGGTGAATCAGTTAGTGTTTTTAGTTTGTCATGTTAATACGTGAGCAACGTCGTCTCCCCCATCATGTGCGATCATCACACGATCGCACCTTTTCCTGTGTAAATGCTCCATTTGCTGCTGGTTTTCGTGATTCTCGTGTGATAGTCCCCAACGATAGTCTTCACCGGCTCATCCCTCCTTGCCCACCCAATTCTCACGACACGCGTGCGTATGTGACTCGAGGATCCCTTTTTTCTTGTCGTTTTATGCGGCTATTTTTGAAACGACGATCCGAAAGTGACTGAGCGAGCGGCGCACAGTCGAAAACACGCGCAACTTTGAATTTTGCGAATGTGTATGAAACACCCTCTCATGGAAAACCAATTCCCAATCATATCATCCTCCTCCTACTACTACTACTATTGAGTAGTCCAAACCGGCTTTAGCTACACTTAAACAAGGTTCGTTTTGTTTTATTACTTAAGGGCATAATGCAGTACATAAGATGTTGCTTTTGTTTTCGCAAGTTTGATTATTCTTCTTGTGGGGGTTTCTTCTCCGGTTCCATTAGTGGTCGCCGCGCCGCTACCTTCCGTTTAAAGAACACTTAAAGATGAAAAATATTGCTCTCCTATTTTTGTGTGTGTTTGTATTATGTGTAGAGTTACCGATTTTCTCTTAGCGCCTCGCAGAATAACCCACCCAAAGGGGGCCGCCAACCACAATTCGAAGGCCCTTCCGGCTAAATAATTCATCCCCTTCCTGTCGTGTTCCTGAATTCTTCTCTCGCAATTTGTTATTGAATAAAAAAAAAATTCACTGCATACGAAACAAAACCACTTTCTCAAACACAGATAATGGATTAAAATTAACTTAAGAAAATTGTCAAATAAGAATGAAACTCCCGCCCTCGCATCAATCACCCACCACACAACACACACACACACCAGCAGCAACGTGCTCGTTTTCGTTGTGTTCATCCCTTGCGCTCTTTTCTTCGATTAATGATCTCGCGCGGCCTATCGATCAGTAAGAGCCCACCGCCGCACAATCTAGGGTACTGTGTTGGTGTGTGTGTGTGTGTTTTACGTGTTTAGTTACTTTTGCTTATCATTTAGTTCTTGCGGGTATTTCCTCGCCGTGTTACTATCTCATCAGGAAGTGTGCAATCTCGCGCGCGCAGGTCTTGTGTTTATATTGATATACACTCATGTATTACTATGTGTGTTTGCACAAATCATTCGGCGCATCATCCAGCAGCAGCAGCAATTACATACAGTAGTAATTCAAGTTTTGCCCCAGTTTACGTTCCCGTGCTCCAACGACACCACAACGCAATTACCACGATTGTTGTGGCAGCTCTTTTTCTTCAAGTAGTAAAATTAAATTCGCTTCCGGAACAGAGCACAGCGATTGCGGCTAGTATGTGGGTAAGAGAATGCATCCTGGGATGCGTTTTTGGGTGAAAAAATCAATACCTCCCGAAAGGCCGTTAACCGTGAATTTGAATTTAAAAAAAAAATGCTATTAATATTGGCAAACAATGTATGTAATTCGAAATGAGCTATAAGAAAATCGGGATGGTGAAAACGCATGGATGTCCCACAAAGAAAAATTCATGAAATAACGCTGTATAAAAGTACACAGCAACAGACTATTATTGAGGGGTGGGCAACATCCTTCTAGCTTTTCCTTTCCGTTCAATGCACACACACACACATACACACACGCACACGGACGATCGCAAGTTCATGTTCCACACCCAACCCCCCGAAGGACTCCTCTGCCGGAAAAGCTTTTCCTAAAGGAGAAAAAAAAACACAAACCAACAAACAACAACGGAAAGAAACAAAACCGACTACCTTTTTGGGGATGGTGTGTTCGAGGTGAACTGATATTTGTTCCGGTTTCTTATAATGTTGGCCTGCCATTAACATTCTGCTGCTCTTAAATCACTCACTCCTCGCTGCTGTTGTGTCCGGTGTGGGAAGAGAGACGATGACGTTCACAAATGCTCGTCTTAATCTCAATGCATTCTCTACTATCGACTTTTCTGAACCAGGGGGGAAAAACACCCCGCCTTTCCTTAGTTCCACACTGAGTAGTGTTTTTGTTTACTTGCTGCTTTTGTTTGTTTTGTTGTTTGTGTTAAGAAGATGGACAGGGTGGGTGAGGGGGCGGCTAGGTGTTAGAAAATTCACGCACACACGGTAATTAAAGCACTGGCAGCATATATTCCCACCGATATAGATATCCCTTTTCTCGCGCACCCCTTTTTCTTGAACACTTGTGTTATCAGGATATACTAACTTAATCCCTCCGGCAGGAATAAAAAGAAAAACACGTGTAAGATAATAGGCAAAAAAAACCCGGAGGGGGAAAACATTTGAAAAATAAATCCTAGTATTCATCGACTTTCACTTTCCTTCCGCTACTACTCTCGCTCTCCCTCTCTCTCTTTCCTTCATTCTCCTACTGCTTTTCTCCTCTTCTAGTTAGTTTGCGTGAGTGTGTGTTTGTGTATGTGTGTGCCGGTTCGACAAACATCTGATCTTGAGAGACGTCGAACTCTGGTTCGCCCTTGCTGATCCCGGTTCCGCCGTTCGAGGACCGCGCCACGACGAAAGAGGCGGGAAGCCTTTTAACCGAGTGACGGGAAGTCATGCTCATCGTCCACCTTCGGTGCAGCCGGTACGTGCTGCTTGGCCGATCGTGGATTCGGTCTGCTGTACTTGTTGTTCATGCCACCTTCGTAGTTCCGCTCCGGACCACCGGCGCCGCCACCACCGCCCATCGGCGGTCGGTTGTTACGCCGGTTATAGTCCCGCTGTGGCCGCTCGCCACCTTCACCGCCTTCGCCGCCTCCATAATGGTTGTTGTATCTGCGACCCTCCTGTCCGCCTTCCTCACCGCCCCGATAGTTGTCTCCGCCGCCGTATTCACGTCTGCCACCCGGACCACCTTCACGGCCCATGCCGCGGCCACCGCCGCCGCCGCCGCCGCGTCCACCGCGTCCACCTCGCGAACGGCCCAATCCACCCCGACGGCTGTCGTTGAAGTGGTACTCGATTTCCAGAAACTGCTTCGTAGTCTTGCCGCTGCCACCACCGCCCGACGATGCGGCCGGCTTGCTGTTTTGCGTATCATTTCCATCGTCCTCTTCGGCGGCGCCACCATCGGCAGCACCCTTCTCCGCCGCCTTCGGGTTCGTTTTCCGGTCCAGGGCAACCATTTTATCCCACTGGCTCGAGTCTTCACCCTCGCCGGCCTTGCGCAGGTTGTACTGTGGCTTCAGTCTGACGGCCGCCTTTTGTGCCTTCCATTCGTCCAGCGTCATTTCCTTGGCCTCGTCGTCCGATTTGGGGGCACCGGCACCGTCGGCGCCCGCCTCCTCGCCCCCATTGCTCACGTTCGTACGTTCCGCGTTCGCTTCCGCGCTCGTGTCCGCATCCTGTGGCTGATAGTCCTGGTCCGGATTGTTCGAGTACTCCTTCGCGTCCTGTTTCGAGCTGCCCCAGTTGTGCGAGCCGGCACCGTCCCGCTTGTCGATCGCCTTGATTCCAGTTTTGTTCGAGCCCGATTGACGGTCCAGTTCACGCTTGCCGCGCCCATCGAACCGCTTCACACCACCGGCAGCACCACCAGCACCGTTCTGCGCGTACGGTTTCCGCTGTCCGTCGCCGTCGAAGTCGCGCGGCTTGCGGGGATACTTGTCATCGCCGCCACCGCCACCACCACCGACCGTGCCATTCTTGTTCGGTCCACGCGGGAACTTAGCCCCCGGATTAGTGCCTCGCTGGTTTTCCTGATTGCGGATGTTATCTTTCTGCGTTTCCTTGATGCCCCGTCGTTCGCCACCGCCGCTGCGCTGATTATGTAAATGATTGCCGGTTCCGTTCGTCTGTGCGTGCTTCGCGTCTGCGGCCGATTTGTCCGGGTGCCGATTTTCGGCTCCCCGGCCACCACCACCGGCCTTGTTCTCCTTCTCACCACCCTTCGCGTTCGACTTTGCTGCCTGCTGCGATTGGGGTGCTGCTGCTGCTGCCGGTGCTGCGCCAGTAGTAGCGCCACTCTGCTGCTGCGGCTGCTGTTGCTGCTGCTGCTGCTTTTTCTGCTGCTTCTGTTTACTCTTCATGATGGCCTCGATCGGATCGCCCGCATCGTCGTCGATGCAAAACAGATCGTAGCGATTCGCCACATTTATTCCGTAGGACGTGTTCTCCATTCTCGCGTGCTACCACACTCAGAAGACGAAAGCGAAAAAACGCCGTCTCGGAAGCGGAAAAAGAACTGCGACCGATCACACCAACACCGCTGCACGCTCGCGTGCCGTGGCTACACAACCACACACTCGCTCTCGCACACGCGTGACACACAGGCGCGCGCGCACTCACACACACGCACACACGGTGCTTTTAGTAGGCGCGCAGTGAAGAAAACCGCGTGCCCGCCGCCGTTTGATTGCTCGCACACGCGCTCACGCGCTCGCTTTTGCTTTTCAAATGATGTGCGTGCACTGTATTGGTGTGTTGCGAGAACTTCACCACTAACACGAGGGTGGTGGTGTGGTACCGGCCAGGTAGGTTATGCTGATGGCCGTATGAAGAGGGGAATAGGGTGGCGGTTCGGAAGGGCGCCAAGGGTTGCTTTACCCGATTCCGGTGCGGTCGGGGTCGGGTGTTCACACCAACTGCGCTCTGTTCTGGCTCTATCTCGCTCTGCTTCACCGCCAATACACCATTGCCTCGTTCACACACTCGTGCGCACACGGAAGACTGTCCGGCTGGGGGGACACACACTGTCTGCTGCTATTTTCCTCGTGCAAGAATGGCAGAAATCGATCCACGACCTCCTGCTGAACGCTGTGCGAGCGTGAATTCGACAATTCAAATTCGAAAAACGCACTACTGCTGCTCGCAACTACTGCTACTACTACTGCTGTACGCACAGTATGCTCCGCCTGTTGGCAGTTCCGTGCGTGCTTTTTTCGTTCGCGTGCGGATTTTTCCGCGTTCTCCAGCAGCTCGTTTCGCTAAAACACACTACTTTTCCCACACTTTTTCGCAATCGCACATTTTCCGTCCGCTGAGATGTGAGTTTTTTTTCTCTCCCGTCACTCCGTTGACATAATTACTCTTCAAATGCCCTCTGTCGCGCGCAGTGCGAGACGATCCCTCGGACAGGCGCACGGGTGTGGCCGTTCCTTTATAAAATACCATGTGCGCACGCACCAAGATAGCGACAGTGGCAGGTGGCACGACATTCAAACGTGTAATGTCAAATCGCGGCAATTTTTTACTGTGCGAGAAACGCACCTGTTTCGAAGTAATTCCGAGGCTTTTCATCGTAAAATATTTTAAACATAATATAGAATCATTTACCACTCTGTATCGTTAGCAAACTGTTCCATAAACTGTGTGGATTGTATTTGTATGGGCCGATCTAACGGCTTTCCGTACACGATTGGTGGAGAAGCACAAGGTGTATACACAACAGTTTGAATTTTTCTATGCACCTCGAAGTCAAATGTTCGTTGTTTATGCAGGGGTTTTCGGTAGACATATTTGAATTGGCCCGTTAGTTGGTGAATATTCTAGTTATTTTGAATTATGGTTAAATAGAACACACGTTTTTTTGACATTAAAATGAAGCATTCGTTGCAAAGAATGTTTCTTTTCTAAATTGAGAAATTGAGTTAAATTTATATGGTTCAAAGGGCTTTTTTGAAAATAGGTTTTTTTTTTTTAATTTTTGACTAAAAACCGAGCATTCCCGGGATAAGGTCACAGTTTGATGTCTCGATCTACCTTTAATAGCTTCCTTTGACTAACTTAACCATAGCTGGATAGTCGGTCCTGCGTACGGGGTGACCGTCCGGATGGGATTTGATCCACGTTCCTGTCGTGCGAAGACTAGCGCCGCTATCGAATCGTTCACCGGACCACCTCAAACTAATAGGTCGACCGCCAAACTTGTGCATAATAGAAAAAATGCAACTAAAAATATAAATTGTATTGAACAAACCCAGCAACAAAGTTTTCAGTAATGTTTTCCATTTCATAAGCAGCATGTCGTTGGCAGCATTTAACCGAGCATGCCAGGGATAAGGCAAAATATCAGGAGGAAATGCCTTGGTAATTGTTGATAATTTTGATAAAATGGCTCCAAGCCGCCATAATTAAAAAATAAATGTCTTTGGCAGTACCATAGCATTGGCTTTGCTGTGTAGTAGGTCCTGCGTACGCGAGAACGGTTCAAATAAGTTTTAAATTCGGTCCCGTTCGTGTTAGAATCCAACGTTGATACCACTATACTTCTGGGCCAAATTTTGTTATTAAATTATGAAATGGAGCACCTTAGTGTTCTCCAAAATCTGACTTTGTTTCAAAGTTTTCTCTAAAGAGCAATGTTGTTAGAATTGTGAATCGGATGAACATACTTGTATTACAAAAAAAAAAAGTTATCCAAATTTTGCAAACGGAACAAAACTATATTAAGGAACTTTGTCTCACTAGTATTGACAATGATATTGTCAAGGTATCGATCGAGCTTGGTTATCATGTGCGCAAATTATTCATAGATAAAAATTTAAATTGCTAGCATAGTGAATTTGGGTAGCATCAACAGGAAATAGATCAACAGGAAAAGTTATAGTCTCAATATTTCAAAACCCTGATCGATATTGACTGACCAACAGAAAAATGTTTATTATTCATTTCAAATCTAAGCGAGAAACATGGTCATTATATTAAGATTTTGTATCTTGAAAAATCAATTAAAACTAAAAACCTCTTCAAACATGTCACCATCGTCAGCAGGTCAATTCATATCGCATCACGGATGCACGGTGACCAAAAATAGCGCCACAGTTGAAGTGCCGGGTGCAAGATTTAATGACTATTTTTATCAGCCCCAATATGTTGCATATGCCATGCCGCTGTGTTCGACCATCCCCAGTTCGTGGATTCGTTGGCAGCGAACGACAACGAAAGGCAAAAGGCTGTTCCAAAAAAGAAAACCTTGCCAACCTTCTCCGATTCAATCCGAGTTTCCGCAACTCTACAACTCTACAATTGGTGTTCGATTTTTGTAGATATGGAGATTTGGAGGAGGGAGGGGGGGGGTATTGGTGGGATGGCCATCATCCTCCACAGTTTACGACTTTAAAGCAGCAACACGGTCGATAAAAGGAGCAAAAATCACACAAGAAAGGATCGTTTTTTTGCAATCCTGGCGAACTTTATAGACCTCGACTCGGAAGATGGAGACAAAAGTTTTTGTAAAATATTGTGTAATGTGGCGTGAATTTAATTTTCACTATGCCCTTTTGCCTGAGCTTTTTTTTTTATTAAGTGTTGTAAAATCACTCTCACCGACCGCGATACACCGATACGATGAACGTTTCAACGGGGCAGCATTGGCTCAGCCCCCAAAAACCCCTTTGCACTCCGAGACGAACACGAGGCCACAGGCAAGAATGTTGTTTCTACGACACAAATGTTTGAAATACTTTACCGCCCCCATTCACCATGTGCCGCCTGGGAGCGAAAAATTTATCCCACCCCACAGAGGATCAATCACATTTCTTGCACAGCAGGCAAGCGGAGCAGCGAAAACCCTTATCACACGGTGCGCCCCTTCGTATTTTCTTTTGCTTCTCCGAGTCCGGAAAAATGTCCGACTCGGGCAAGAAGCTAAGAAGCGAGTAAGGAAAACGACAGGACAAAATCCCGGGACGTTATTTCTCACACTTGCCATTGATTGATACGCACGCCGGAACCGGAAACCGGGCTGCAGCGAGGCAACAGGGAGCAACGCGCAAAAGTGTATTTCGCACGGACAGTGGGCTTTTGTTTTGAAACCATTAGAGAGTGTAAAACAAAAACCGCCACACAGCGCACTGCTGAACATGGCTCTATTATTCATTTTTGAGCGCAACGCTCGGCGGGATGTTTTTCTTTCATTAAGCTCGACAAGCCGTGAAATATTGTTGTCTCCCAGCTCACTATGGGTGTGAAAAAATGGGGCCAAACTGGAACTTCCAAGGCGGACACAGGGAGAACCGAGGGCGGTAATGTATGAGGGTAAGCTGCAACTGAACTTAAAGTGAGCTGCACAGTAGAGGGATTTTTGAAAATCAGAATCATTTAATTTTAATCAGGGATTAATTTAATAAAAAATGCAGTCTTATATTCAGCAATATATGGATATAACATATAGCATTTAATATTAAACATGTATTAAAAACGTAGAAAAAAGAACAACACTCAGAAAGATAGAGTAGAAAGTGTGACACATTTAAAAAGAAAATGTTATTAAACAAGATGCACACGACAAACAGTAATTAACAATCGGTTATAATTACACTGCATGTTGGGTGGTTCTGCTCCGCGCGGACTGCGTTCGTTGCACTTCAACAAGTGACGGCACCCTAGAAGATTGAACAAAGAACCAAATTACAATTCCACACTGACCATCATTGTCCTTTCAAAAGGGTTCGCGTGTGGCCACGTGAACGTGTGTCTGTGTCCTTATCAATTTAAATTCGGCAAAATGTTGAACGTTATCAAGTGTCCCTAGCTCCCCTTCCACCTTGGGATGGGTGAAAGTACTATTTCCTGTTCCTGTTTCACACACACACACATCAACACATCCACAACGCCACAGAACAGAACAACAATAACACAAACATTTATGCTACAATCGTGTCCACCAGTAGGGAGATGCCAATTAAGATCGTCTACTAGTACAACCGTCTTAGGCTTCCTATCAATATCTAGGGCAAGAAGGAGAACCTTGCCTGCAACAGGTCGGTTTCCTTCGTTCTATCTATGCTCCCGGTTACCGTTAAAGTTCTTGGCTGATTCTTGGGTTCGACACACACACAAACACACTGTTTTCAAACACAGGGAACTTCACACTAACGATACTAACGGAACTAAACGAAAAAACTCCGGGATAAACAAAAAATGTCCGACAGGACTCTAGGCCGAACGGCACTGGGATTCTTCACCAGTCAGCGTACTATGGACTCTCTGTTCCCTTCCCCTGCTCTGTTGTTGCTGCCAGATGCTGCCGCAGGATGTACGTTGGGTTGTTCCTGGTTCTTGGAGCGATTTTTTGGAGTGGTCCACCACGTGGTTGCAGCACACTTTAGACACCAGCAAATCGTGGTAGGTGAACGTGTGGTCCCCTATATTTATAGTGGTCCAGCGACAGCCAGCGTGTGTCGGCCCCGAACTGGTGGTGGTGTACCTTGGAAACGGGGGGGGGGAGGGGGTGGGGGAGGACGAGGGGGCGACATTGGACACGAAGTGCGCATAAAATCTACACAACTCTACAGGTAGTCCTTTTCCGGGCGATCTCGTGTGTGTGTGTGTGTGTGCGAAACTTGCCTGCAAGGGACGTGCGAACGGTAAATACGAGGCGTTGGCGGGGAGGTGGGTGGTGGGCTAGCGAGGGGTGGTGGCCGGTTGGAAGCCAATCTACACAGGAGATAAGGTTTTTATCACGACCAAATTAAGAGTTTGCGCAGACAGCCTCTTGCAGCGTTTACGTCCCGATCGTACTACACAACCACCCGAGAGCAGGTTAGCTGTGGAAAGTCAACCGAGTGAGATAGCAACATTCGATGCTTTATGGAAGAAAAAGAGAAAGCGAGAGAGAGAGAAAGAGAGGCTGCTGCCGCATTTGGATGGGAGATCATAACAGCGTCAAGATTCAAAGTGCAGATGAGCTGACAGCATCGAAGGAAGCTGTGCGAAGGCTTGCGTTTAGGGGGAAAGCTTCAGTGTGAAAAGGATGCAAGAAAGTGCGTTCGGTTTTACGTTTAGAGGAAAAAAACACACCAGCAAAGTAAAATCGGAAAAAAGCGATGCATTATTTATCCTTCTGCAGCAGAGGGAGAGAGTCGATCGAAGGTAAAGAAAAACTCCATCGTTGCGGGATTTTATTTCCAATGTTCCAAGACGCTACGCTTTTTCTCGCCCTCTCTGTCTAACGTGCGTTTTATTTGTGCTGCTTTCGTACTCCCGGAGGAAAATTGGCCCAGCAGTGCAACCCCCTTCGGTCTTCTTCCTACGGCCATTTCTCGATTCATCAGTAGCAGCTTGTTAGGGTGGCCCACCCACCTGGGTGGTTGATGGGGATTCCGTGTGTGGTGGCGAATAGTAGTAGCACACACAAACCAGGCAGGCAAACAAACAAACAAAACAATCACTACCCTTTAAATGGGGCTGGGGGGGCAGGTTATCGTCCACCTAGCTGCGTGTGTGTGTGTGTGGAAAAAAGGGCCATGCAACTGCCGCTCCATGTGTCGTTTGACCACCGGCAGGACTCCCACCAATCACCCTCCGGATTGAAGTACATTTGTTTCATTCATTTTCGTTCCATTTTCCGGCCCTCCCATCCGCCGTCCAGCGGGTCCCTGTCTCCCTGCACCCTTCTCGCAACTTGTCAAACGCTGAGTCAGTCAGACTCGGCCGTGCGTTATTCTTTCGCCCCAGTAAACCGTTGAGTGCCGGCGCGGACTGGGAGTGAAAATTTAATTTTCCCTTCATTACCGTCAATACCGGGAAGCTTTTCGGTGCGATTTTAGGGAATACCCACAGCAGGGGAAAAAACTGGTCCCCACACGCGGGGGGCGGGTGGGGTAACTCGAAAAGCCTGCTGGAGCAACAACAACAAAAAAAGCTTCCTTGCGGTCGTTCCTCACAACGCGATACGGCGCGTGGAGACCACGGTAGAGATTTTGACGCACTTACGTACGAATCACCACCACCCTCCCGAAAAACCCGATGCATGAGGACACTCAGTGCGCACCACCCGAATGCAAATCGCGTAACTCCGGGGTTTGCGCAAAAGAGAACGCAAGCAGCAGTGGGAAATGTTTTCCATTGTTCTCCCAGCCCGGCTACCCCCCACTTGCCGGTGCCAAACCAACGTTTGGTGGAAGAAATTGCGAGAATAAATGTTGGTTCGGGCGGGTGGTCCTCGTGTGCGGGGTGAGCTGCTGCTGGTGGGCCCAAAAAGTTGAGTGACTTACAAAATCACTTATATTCGAATTTACCACCCCCACCCCCACCCACCTTGCGGGAAGGAAAAGGGGCATGAAAATTTTAAAAGCTGTATTAAGCAGGAACTCGAGCTGCTAGAATGTTCGAGTGACTTCGAGAAGTTGGTGGTGTGATTGCTTGTAAAAGAATGAAACTTTTCTTATTATTATAGTTTCGCATTTTGCATCGTCAAAATCACTTCGGAACTACTACCACTACTACTACGGTGACTCAACGTCATCTGTTCCGCTGTTCAGCGCTGATTACAATCTAATTGAGGTCTGGAATTCAGTCCAGATTGCTGCACTGTCATGTGGGGGGGGGGGGGGGGGGGGGGGGTTAGTCTTGCTTGGTTGGTCTGGGTGATGCCCTGTTTAGCATAAGGCAGGCGTAATTGAATTGCTTGATGACCTGCGGTGTCAGTAACGGGAAGGACGGACTTGGCTGGCTACCGTATTGGATGTCGAATGGAATTCGTTTAGTTACTACACAACTTCGTTATCATTACTATTTTCTTCTGTTCGTTTCTTTTCCTACGGGCCGGGTAAAGTTTTTTTACCCTGGCACTGACAGGTGTGAGTGGCCCATCTGGACAAGTGTTCAGAGGGAAGGTTTCTTGCTCGTTTATGAGTCACGGGTTTCCCATTTTCAAGATGAAGCTTTTATCTAATTTATTGATTAAAAATAGAAATAAATATTATAATATCCCTAAATTAAATGAAGCAGACCAGTAATGACAGTCCCAAACTTCTCGAAGTTTTAGTGCTAAAGAAAAAAGCAAATCATCTTTTTAGAGTCTATTTTGAGTTTCATTATTGAAGGAATAAGATAATTGGAAGTTTCTGTGAAAGCTTTATACAAAGTATTGATTCAAATTTAAACTAACGGACTGACTAACTGACTAAACGGACCCTTGAGCAATTTGTTAGGAGACTTAGAAATGGCTGTCGTAATTGCTTGAAATTTTAAAGTTTTCTCTGGACCACTCTTTTTGGCCTAAAAAATCGAAATGGTCATCCGAAAGAGAACCTTAAGCCTCAGACGTCCATCGATTCGATCAGAAATACCCATACCGCAACATGCCCGGCTTCCTCTCAAATCTGCACGATGAGGTTTGCATAGCAATGCCCATCTGGTCAGGGCTCATCATTGCTAACCATTTCGTCGAAGACTCTGACCGCTGGCTTAAAGTTTCTCATCGATAAAGCCACCAGGCGCGGTAAAGTCTTCGTTTCCACGTAAGTTTCTGCTGCATTAGCAGGCTGCACACAACAATGTTGGGTGTGGTAGCGTTCCGTCTTTCTCACGAAGTTGGAAGATGTTGCACAACTCGACTGTCCCGAAGGCCATGGGAAAATGTGTCCAACTATTTCCAACTTCTTCGATGAGGGATTAAAGCCGCAGTCTGATAGCCACAACTTTTCAATTGATAAGGTTTTAATATTTTGCCTTTAGACATAATACAAAATATGATGATATTAAGGGCAATTTTTATTTGTATATTGAAAAATTCAAGTTTAAATAATTTGCTTCCAAATTCAATTGCAATTCACTTTGGCAATAACGACCTCGAAAGGTGTCAGAGGCTTGGATAGTCAAGTCTTGTGTACGAGGAAGCGGTCTCTGGACGGGATTTGATCGCCGGTCCTGTCGTGTGAAGACTGGCGCCGCTATCGCCCTGGCAAGTAGACCGTCCCAATTTGCAATTCACACTTAACCCATTTAACCTACACCGACCGTAATCGCTTAGGATAAAATATCACCTCCCTGGAATTGAGTCATCCCAAAACCGGAAATCAACTTGCGAAATGGACACATCGGATGGAAGTTTTCCCCCATTAATTCCCATACGCTATTTACAGTGAAACGGAAAAAAGCCGCGACCTTTCCCGAATTTCTATGAAACTGTGGCTTACATTCATTATACAAACAGGACATTATAATCTAAAATTATTCATTCTCATTATCGGTGATATCATATTTTCCGATACCGAATGTGGAGCGGCGGTAACGGCCGCCCACCGACTAACCAGACACACAATGTTGTATTGGTTGGAACGGGCGAACGGTCGCGGGGGTTTAGGCCATATGGCAATGTTTACCAGCCGTATCATCAATTTGACAAATTACCTAAAACGTTCCCGAGGGCAAACCATCCCACCGACAAGTCCTCGATGTACGATGGGGCCACGAGAAAAGTGGGCAGAAATGTGCAGCGATATGCAAAGCTACGCGCTCCTTTCCCACGCCCTACGTTCCCTTCCTGCTTCGGTGGATAGTTTATTTCCGTCCGTGCGATATCTTCTGCCATTGCGGTGCGTGACCCACGTTACGCTTTTCACCGACCGACCGACCGACCGACCGACCACGGCCCGACCTTATCATTTCCCTCCGCAATATGCATGAAACAAATGAAAGTGTGTTTGCTTTTAATAACGTTTTTCGGCCAACGCTCGCTTCCAACGGCCGCACGCTTGTCGCCGCCGTCGGGTTCGGGTTGCCTTTTCGGTGAACGTGGTCGAGCGCACAGCAATCGCGATTGAAATCGTTTAGTTTGTAGATCTCGAACCGGGCGGCTTGGTTGGTGTTTGGAACTTTGTGCCAACGGTCCCCTCTGGCAAGCAAACGGGGAAAGGGGACAATTGACAAACGTTCACCGAAAGGATAACGTTTGGCGTGGCCGAAGATTTGGCACCCCGTTATTGATCGCTGCATATCATTTAGCTTTATATGCGGACCCACCATCCATATTGCACCGTGTGCAAGTGGTGTGCCGTTTTGCGCGTCATCCCCGATTGCCAAGTCAACGCAGTTCGGGCACAAGTGCAAAGTGCATAAACTTTAGTGCTTTCCCGCCCACACTGTGCCGTCCTTGACCTGGCCGAAAGTTTCCATTGTTATCTACCCGACACGTCGTTGTTCCAGTTTCCTCGCCCCCTCTCTTGCTCAGGGTTTTCCTGAAGCACGTGTCCCTTCCCCCTCACCCTTTTCTGGGGTCATTTTGAATGGGACTGAGACGATGGGCAAGCGAAAGAGTTGGGTTTACAGTGTGGTACAAACCACTACTCGACAATGTTTCATTGCTAAATTATTTCGCATTTTCTGGCCATTGAAGAATTGTAAAAAAATAAATATAATAATTGGAAAAGGTCCTCCGATACAGATTTGCTTTGAACAGTTCTATCGACAGCTGCTTCAATGGATGTCATGTTCATCGCCAGAAAGATAGTTAACCCTTTGGTAGTGGGTGATTCTTCCCTGTTCAAAAATTGATGGCTTTAACTGGGGATTTTGTATTAAAAATGCCCAACTTGTCTAGCTCCTTTGAGAACCTTTTGATTCTTTGACCCCTAGGACCTCAGGATGCTGAATGATAAAAAGCACCATGCACCATTATCCTAGGTTTTCCACAGCTAGTAGCCTGGATATGTATCCTATTTGTCATGTTTATGATCAAGAAATGCATCAAGAAGTCCCACTTCAACGTTCAACAATTTGCAAACACGAACATGAAGCACAGTTACCTGACTGTTTTCGCTATCGCTACTTCAAATAAATTAAAAAGGCTGTAAATTATCATTTAATAACAGAATTGGCATGATTCAAGCAATGGTATGGCTGAAAGTCAACGCGAAAAAAGTGAGGTTTCTATTTGCCGGACACGCCTTAGGAGAAGCTAGTCGATCATAAAGGATTAATAAGGTGATAACCTCAATATGTAACTTAATCTTTTTTTGTGATTATTTTGCTGAACTCATCTACTAAAATAGCCATTAAACTGTTAGGAAAAGTTCCGAGAGCATCCGGCACCATTCTCATGGTCATGAAGCTTCGTCTATAAAATCACCACCAGGTGTTTACACGGCTAGATCGTAGCACAAATATCATCAAGACCCGCTTTCTCGTACGCAGGCCAGAAATAACAGGCCAAGAGAATAACAGACCTTTTGCGATTGTAGTGTCAAAGAAGAAAAACAAGAAATATATGTTAATGCACGATTCGTTCGTCCCACACTGTAGAAACGCCGTTCGTCGTAGAGAGCTCACGGTCTCGATCTAACGCACTTCACACAACGCTTGCTGCTGGTGCTCCTTCATTTACGTTCGAAAGCTCTTGACGTTTGAAAAACTACACGCGCTTGTGTGTGCTATGTGTGTGTCATCATTCCGCCATACTCCAGAGTTAATTAACTGCAAAGCACTTAACCGCATCCCAACTCCCGATAGCCGGACGATGTGCATCAAAATATGAGAAGGGTTGGGTTGGATTGTACGCCCGAATGCGTACCGGATTGGATGCCACGATGGTACCCATCCATATCTCGATGCAACGACGGTACACACAATTAAACGTACAACGTCCGACTACAATTTCGCGTGCGAAATGGACCGGGATAGCATACCACGCGAGGAGCAGACATTCGAGATTTGTAACGGCCATCGTACAGTTAAAATGAACCGACCGCGCGTAATATTGTCATATGATTCACATACGACGCTTTGTTAAATTAAGAAAAACGAAAAACAACCGTCCCTGCCTAGGTGTCGTATGACCCATCAATTCAATCCATTAATTTTCGAATGACAACATATGCTCCATTTGTTGTATGAATTACAAGTTTCCATCGATAGTACGGCGCTTCGTTGTGGATACCATCATTCGAGTCCGACCCGCTTACCTTCAAGTACCGTACACCCTTACACGCCACCCGGGGGACACG
Organism: Anopheles stephensi; assembly: GCF_013141755.1. NCBI lineage: Eukaryota > Metazoa > Arthropoda > Insecta > Diptera > Culicidae > Anopheles > Anopheles stephensi. Next base: position 60,284,225 of record NC_050202.1, on the reverse strand, counting down.
CATTAAAAATGGCACCCTAGTTAATAGTGCACCACTTTGCAAACGATCGCAAACTAAAATACTGGCGGATTGTTTACGCACCGTTCCATTTTTGCTGCCTTTTATCGTACCGCCTGCTTTGTTGTACGAATGCACAATGCGATAAGAGCACAATTGAACGGGAAGGACCAATTTGAATAAATATTTGATCTGCACGAACGATATTACGGATCGAACAGGACCATGGCATGAGATGACGCATGCAAACGCCCCCATCTGTTGGGAGGTTCAGGTGTTTGGAAAAAAAAGCTTTTCCAGATTTTTCAGGGGACTGGGGCAGCTAATTCAATGTGACCTATGCTGATCCTTGCGGAGGTAAAGCCTTCCACCAGTGTGATTTTCTCCCAAGGGCAGACCGTGGATCCTGGAAATTCAAACAGAGTACGGTGGTTTTCAGATCATAAAACAAGTGTCTACATGTTTAAAACAATGAGCGATTCCAGTACAACGAGCAATCGAAGCAATCTACATCTTATTGCTGTTGTAGCAGTTATCGCGCACTGTTGTAACCATGGAGACACTTGTTTTATAAGCTGAGAAACACTGTAATTCCTGCACTGAAGTACACCTGAAGTAATTTCATGGTAATGTCCATTGTTCAGAACAGTTCTCAGCGGCCATTGTTCTGCTATTTCTGGACTTTAAAAAAGTCAGGAAGTAGGAACATACTAGCTCGTCTTCGGAACGATCTGTTTAGTTGACGGAAGGTCCAATTGAATAAGTTGTTAATATTCAATTGAATTTTACCACTCAAACGAACAGCGTGTTAGCGTAAGATAAGCTAATAAACCCACATTTCTGGCCTTGTTTCTTATACTGTTGTCAATATGAGATTACAATACGAAATTACAGTTCGCGGACCACCGTCACGGCCAAATTATTTATCTCTGTTACTTCCTCAATAATATTGAGACCAAATCGAGGGCAATATTAGTTAGATGGAGATGGAGGCATTTTTCAAATTAAGTTGAAGTTTTTTTTTTGTATTGAAGCTATTTGTGCAATGAGGAACGGTCCGTTGGCAGTGGTGACAGCGGCACCGTTCCACACACACGACAGGACCGAGGTTCAAATCCCAACTAAGCCCATAGTGAGGACTGACGTTCCAACTATGCGGTGTCCAATAAGTTTAGTAAGCCAGAAATGGCAAGCATGACCTTAAGACGTCGTTAGGCCAATAAGGAAGAAGAAGAACAAGATCCTTCAATCGGTTGAGTTTCCTCTCTATCTCTCTTTTCTTGGCTTAACGACCACTTAAAGATCATATGTCTGTCATTTCTGGCTTACTAGACTTAATGATCCTCACTCCGGGAGAACGGTCCGGATGAAATTTGAACATCAGTCCTGTCGTACGAAGACCGGCGCCGTTGTCGCCTCTACCTCCGGGCCCCAATTGAGTTACCACAGCTGATGTCTCACAAGAATATACTTCTCGGTAGCCGTATTGCTCCAAAAGTTGAGCTTGCACAACAATTTCTTGAATCTAGTCGAGAATATTTAAAATACTATTTCGATCGAAGGCTGGAACCTTGTTGGAATCGGAATTCCGTAACCGAAACCGCTGGCCAAGACCTGCTGCTGAACAATATTTGCAACTTTGTACTGCACTTTGCAGTACGCCGTTAGCGATTGCACACCAACACACACTGTTTCTACCATTCACTAATGCTTTCGATATCAATTACTTATGGCCAGAAAAGGGGGCAATGATAAAATATGTAAATAACATAGCTACGCCAAACAATCGTTTCGTTATTTCCCATCGATACCAGCCAGTAATTCATTCCTACCCTGGAGAGATGAAACCCTCCCCCCCTTCATCTGTTACTCCCCCGCTAGCCCTTCCACATGGTCATCAATCAAAGGCACGTTCGATGCAACAGCTGCAACAAGCAGCGCAATAATGTTGCCCACCCGGGGGAGGGAAAGCGTAAAAGCGTACAGAGAAGAACGGCAAATTGAGGGCAGACGCACACGCGGACGCAAATTTTCACCAATGATTAATTTTATTCATAAATTAAATCAGCCACAACTATCGCAAACAGATTGTTGATATTTATAAAAAAGGATTTGTTTTTTTTTGTTTCATTCTTCTCCTGTGTGTATGTGTGTGTGTTTTGTTGCTGTTTTTTGTTTAATCGATTTTTGTTTGTTTGTTTTCTCGTTTTTTGTTGTTTCATTTTATACTTCTTCGACTTCTATCTGCTTGCACGCACGCGGCACGGCTCGCTCGCATTACCATCATCATCATCATTTACTTGTTTATTTTGTTTTTATACCTTTTTTTTTTTGTTTGTCCCCGTCCCGAGTTGCCATGGGCATTTTTCTTCTTCTTGTAATTTTTGTTTTTTTGTTTCTGTATCACAAACTACATCCAATACATTATTAGATTATGTATGTATATATTTATATATTTAGATAATATGTCATTAGATTTAAACACGTTCATTCATCGTTTTAAAGTAATATATACAGCCAAAGTAGTTTACAACCACGCTAAAATTATTCTTTTGGGATATACCGAAACGAATGATTGCAAGCCATTTTGCAAGCATAGGGTTGTGTTTTTTTCTTCTTCTTCTTCTGTGTACGTATATGTGTCTGTGTGTGTGTGTGTGTTTTTGTTGTGTATTTCTATACCTGTTTTGTTTGCTCTGATTTGATCTGGTTCCGATTTGTTTTTCCTACCCAACCAATCCCGGCCCAAGGGGGTTTCTTCCATCCTCGATTGGCGGCATGTGCTTTCTTTTGCTGCGCCTTTGCCCAACTCTGGTCTGATCGTAATCATTTATTTGCTTGGTTTGTGGTGTTTAAAAATATTACTTCTAAAATAATTTACGATAAAGCTGAACGGGGGGGTTGGTTTACTTCTTCATTTACCATCAATGTGGGTTTTTGTTTGCTCGTACACCAAAAAAAAGCGCTCGCATTCACTACGGGCATTCCTTTGCCAGGTGGTTTCGGGCGCTTGCTGTATGCTGTAAGAGCGCGTTTTACACCTTACTTTGCCATTCCTGCCAGGTAGTGGAGCTTACAGAGTAACAGTTTTCCTATACTTAGTGGGTGTGTTTGTGTGTTTTCCTCCCTGACTTGCTCGTGGGAAGAGATGGTGGTTTTACAAATTTTCACCTATGATTGCGCACCCCAACACGAAGAAGAACGCATTCACCGAAAGGAACATCGCGTACACAACAACAAAAGACGTTTTCTTAATACCGGGGGGGGCGGAGGGCGATACAGTGCCATGACAAACACAATTCACACGCACACACACACACGCAGAGACAAACACGATTCAATTCATTACTCATTGTTGCAAATCAATAGCATAAAATACATATTCTCGATTAATTAATATTTTGTGACTGCTGTTGTCCGCCTTGCTCCCGTTTCGTCAACATCGTCACCAGTAGCGTGGTGTGTACGAACGTTCCGATTTCGGAATAGGTTTGCCGGGTTTTTTTTCATGCGCTGAAGGGATTTGATTTCCTTCCTTCGCCGAGAATGGTCTATCAAAAACACCTACGGTTTGGGACTGGGGGCTAGAGCTTTGGGGGCTTAATTGTTATTAGCTGCTGTACGACCACAATCTGTCTCACTCCCCTCCTCCCCGCCTTCTTATATTGCTGCGCTCCTATTTGTTTGATATTTTCATCAGGTCTTTTAGCTTGCAGCGGACAGCAAAACAAAACCGTGAATATTAGTACTTCAGTTATAATGTGTGTTACACTTAACTAAGGCTTCTGCTTGAGACTTGTGGCGTGTGTGTGTGTGTGTGTGTGTTACTTTTTATTTCCTAAATTTTTCATTCATGCTTTTGTTTTGTCTCCTATCTCTCTCTCTCTCTCATTGCACGGGGTGTAAAAAAGCAAGCTTTTCCGGGAATCCAGGAACGGGGTTGTACGATACCCAGGGGGGTGGTAGGGAGCAAGTGGCCATTATCCGGAGTGTGGGAGTGTGGTGGGCCCAGCCATATCCGGGATTTACGGGCGGGTGATAGTTGCAGGTGCAATTCGTTCGTCTCGAACTAAAAACACGCCTCTCTCTCTCTCTCTCTCTGTCGCTAATACAGCTATCACTCCGGTGTGGTTTTACTGATCCATCCACACGTCAGTCGGAAGAGCTTTGAGTCTGCAATGAGAATGGAAAAAAGGGGGAAAAGTTAGAAATAATACCGCATAGTACATCCAGGAACAATAGAAGCCCGAATACTTTCGAAAGTTTTAGAATACAAAAATGAAGCTCACCCGCAATCTGTAACGCCTTGTTTACGATAAGAGTAAAATTTAATCGGGAAGAATACTCGATACTTCGAGACAGTTTCTAATTTTTGCTAGGCTTTTTCAAATATCTGCAAATTTATGTTCGATCAGTTAAAGGCTTTGCGTCATCAGAGACGATCGAGCGTACAGGTCTTCCCATTTTGCCTGGGGAGTGCATCTCCATCGTATAGGACCTCCATGAGGCTTATAGACTTTCAATGTCCTGTTAGTCCCAATTCTTCTTATTCTTCTTCCTTGCCACTACAACAACCTCGAAAGGTTTCGGCCTGCCGTTACTGGCTTTCTGTGACTTGATTTTACCTGGAGCAAGGTAATCAGCCTTGCATACGAGGAGGCGGTCTGGGCGGGATTAGAACACCGGTCCTGCCCCAGAGTCCCAATTTTAGTATTACAAATACTAACCGTGTTCAAGTACATTCGGGATTCGTTTTCGTCCTCTAACAAATAAGACCTTCGCCAGGAACAGGCTTTGCTTTTGGATGACGGAACAAACGTCCCCGAACCAACCCTCTTTCGGTCGATAAGAGACCCTATTTTAGAAGAAAGTGAATTGCATTTTCTTTGTAAATTAGTTTTCAGCAATACGAAACGAAAAAGTTACAAAAAAAAGTCCTTTCATCTGTTTTGCTTTTGTTTTCAAATCAAACACCTTTTCCATTAAATTTCCTTGCCTTTTCCCGCATTATCTTGATACGAAGCAGGGCAGGCAACAAGTGTCAACAGCTTTGGCATGATGGATTCCAAGCGAAGATGAACCCTAACAGCTCTAGCTTGCTTGCTGCTGGTGTAGTGGTACATCCAGCAAGCACAGCCCTAGCCCGTCCGATGATAAGTTGTCCACCACAGTTGTTTGTCTCGTGGCCCGTAACGTCAAGCGAACCATTTATTACTATCATTCGTTCGTACCCTTCGTACCACTGCTGGCGGTAGCAAACCCATCCACAGTGTGGCTGTTCCGCGGCCCGTCTTACTCTTGTACGTGTACGTGTGTGTGTGCTTTTTTTCAAATAGGTCGTCGTGTCGTATCTTTCTTTAATTTTTATCCTACTAACAACAACACGATCCACGGTCAAACACGGGCATTCCGTACGACCGGGCATCGGACGGACGGGAGAGACCGGCAGCGCACTCCAAAACCCACCAGGCGTCCCCATCCAGTGTCCAGTGGTCCATATTTCGCGCCTGTCGTCTTCCATGGCACATTCGTTATTGGATAATGTGTCAACGTAACTGAACAGGGGGCAGGTGCAGGACGGCATCAACGCCGGGCGGGGAGTTCGTTACAATTTTACTAAACTGACTTCGTTCGAACGAACGAACGAACGAACGAACGGGGGTAATGGTTAGCAGTTGCAACGCAAAGGCAACCACCATTATCATCATCACGATCATCATCCACAGTGGCGCGGACACGGAGGAAGAAAGTCAACGGGGCCGCCGTTCGCTAAAGGATGATGGCGCACACAGATGAAGAGCGAGGATTTAATCACATCCCGTTTATACGCTGCTCTTTTATCACGACATACCCCGCCATTCCGACTAGCGTCCACTGTGGTCCCACTCCGTGTTCCACAGTATTCCATAGCCTTTGCTTAGGACGCTCCATTTTTTATGCTTTTAGTTTAATTTTAAATTTTTAAACTAATACTGTTTGGATTAAGGTTGGATGATTGTTTAACAAAGTTTTGTAGATGAAAAAAATATTCCTTAGACTTGCTTATCTCACGATTTAATACTTTGGTTATCACATTTTCGGCTTGCTCAATCAACTTCTTGATGCTGTTTAAGCCAAAACCAAAATTACTTGCTCAGTAAAGACTAGAAATATGGGACAATTTTACGATACATATATATGCTTTAAAAAATCTGAACCAGAATGGTGGAATAATTTCCGTCCCAATGTCCGCCCTTGGATCATCGTGCAGGTCAACGTTCAGTCACTCCTTCCCGTTGGGTCGCGGACGCAAACGCCAAATGAATTTTGGGCTCGTGGAATGTTTCGCGTACATATGCCGTAGCACGGAATGGTAGCAGCAGGCGTTAAAATAACAATTCCGCCTGTACGCTGCAGATAATAATGCGCTGTTTGGAGAAGACCGACGATACAATCTTTCCATGGTCCCTCTCTTTCTCTCCCGCCCTCTATCTCTCGGTGATAGTCAGCCTAATCTTTGACATTTCACCACCTGTTTGATTGTGGACAAGATGCTGCTGTGGTCTGTTGTCCACGGCTAAGATGATGAAGGGTATTATATTTATAGAAATTTGTCTCCCCTTTTATTTCTTTGCATCGCGCCCCACTCCCCCAACAAAAATAAGCTTGAGTGATGAGATCCGGAGCAAACTGTGTCCGTCCGTCGTTCTCCGTGCGATCTGTCAAACGTGAACGTGTTTTAGTTCCGCGTGTCACACACTTCATAATCTTTTTTATCAACTTCGGCAAGAGATAACGCAGCGACCATGCCAATATTCAGCAAATAAACATTTTATTTTACGATCGTACACCACTCAACCCGGGGGTGCCATATTTTGCCTCCGCTGTTAGTAGCACCCCCTTCTTCAGGCAGGTGACACGGGGAGGAGACGGGCACAACCCTCCAATTGGATACGATAGATGACACACACACACACACACGCACAGCACATAATATTTTAAGGGGGATGGCATATGCGCTGTGTGCGCCTGCATAAATTGCACGATGGCCATGCAAACCAGCGGGTCCAGTGGACGAAGCAGTGGGGGGGGAGCAGCAGCACGACGGGGAAGCAAAATCGACCGAAAAAGACCATAGTGGGCAAAGAGAGTAAGAGTAGGAGGCGGCCACCTTCTTCTCCTTCGTTCCTTATGCAGTGGCAAAATTTCACACAGTGTTGTACGGGTAGAGGCAGGGTGGCGTACTCAGAGAAGGAGGCCTTCGTCCCATTACTTCAACCCTACTGCCACCGTTTCTCCATTCCAAAACTCATCCATTACAACGAGTACATGACAGGGCTTACATCGTCGTCGTCGTCGTCGTCGCCTCTCTGTGACACATACGCGTTTTGCCCAACACACAACACAAGCCATACGGCCCGGCCCGACCGTATACACGCGGATTGATTTTTAAAACCCACATCCCAACACGTACGGGGGAGATGCCGGTGCCGGTACCGAGGATGGCTGTGGGTCAGCGCACCAACCACCCCATCATCCGCCGTTCAGCAGCATCATCCTACCCCCCACAAACACACACAGAGACACACAGACACACACGTATCATCTCTTTCTTTAGATCTTTTCTCACGTGAGCGCACCTGAGCGCACAATTTTCATCCGTCCAAAGCGAGTCCAAAGCCGTGTTATCTCGGCGCTGCTCTGAGCTCTTTTTAGCTATGTGGGGGACCTCCTTTCCCTTGCCCTTCGAAAACACGGTTTTACTACGTGTGACCGAGTAGCAGCAGCAGAAGCAGCGTCTCGCTCTCTCTCTCTCTCTCTCGGTCTCTGCTCTAGATTCTCGTGTGTCTACACGGTTGAACCTCTGCTCGTGTCTACAGCGTCCTGCATTATCAGAAACCTGATATCTCATGGAAGCTGTTGCTGCTGCTGCTGCTGCTGCTACTGTCAACACACACACCAGAGGTACCGCTGCACGCTTCTTCGGTCACAGTCTTTTACGGCCGTAATGGTCGGTCGTTACGGTTACCGAACATCGGTGTTGTTTTTCTCCCCACAACATACGCAAGGTGGACATTGTGGGCAGCTTAACCGGCCGTCAGCAGTAGTTAGTAGAGGTTAGCTGCAAAAACGGTCGCAGGAGCCGGCGACAAACTGTAGCCTACTACACCACTCACTACTCCGCCGTTGCTACTGCTGCACCGTCAGCATCCAAGCAACCGATTTGACTCGCAAAATCGCACCCAAGCAACAGATCCATAACAGACAGTAAATCTTGTTTAAAGAACCCCTTTAGTTTGGTTGCCTTTCCACCGGCCCACCCCCACCCTCCGTCCTCTGCTCTTTCATTCATCTTCGAATGTCGGAAGAGGCACGTGATAACACCTGTTACAAAACGGAACAATTCTGCGAATATCATAAATTCGTACCAATTTAAGGCGAACAGCAACAGCACACAGCTCTCGCGAGGAAGGGGTAGCCGACTCAATCATTGCAATCGCGACACAGCAGCAGCGAGTGTCTTTACGAGTGGTGCTCTGCCACGGACGAAACGCTTGTAAATGTGTCAATGATTAATTATGATAAGCGAAACTGTGGCAACAATCTACCTTTATCGAGGACCCGGACCCGTTTAATGGGTAGGGCGTGGATGGAGAGCGTAGACCGGAGAGAGGAGATAACCAAGGAGGAGGCGTATATTATTAGCAGCAGCGAGGAATATCACACTCCCGGAATGATATGAAACACACGCCGGGGCTAAATGTCTTAATTCCGTGTGTTCCGTGTGCCCTCTCTCTCCACGTTCGAGAATTAGTGGATGGTAGCACAGTTATCTGCTCGAGCTGAATTGCTCCCTTTTATATGCTTTTGCTATGCTAAATCTCACGACCATTCGCTCTCAGTCTCTCATGGACACATACACACACACAGCCCATCTAATACACTTTAGATCGCATTTCCTTGGATGCTTGCCTGGCATCATCGCTCAATTGAGGGGGGCGAAATGCTCGTCAGTGGCGCGTGTGAGCGTTTGTGTGTGTTTATGTCTGAGCCCTTCTTACACTTCGGAGTGGGTCTTAGAAAATTGAGCACTAACTTACTCCACGATACAGAACGGAATACCTACCCCCAACCCCAACCCCAAAGGTACTGTGGACCTAATCAGACAGGAAAAGGAACGTGGATTTTTTACTTGTTTGCCGTTCCAAATGTAGTAACAGCAGCAGCGCCAGCACCACATGAGAGCTGGCAGGCTGAGAAGCTCGAGAGGTTCTGGGGCGCGATACGGCCGCAAAGCAGCAAAGACATCGCTGCTTACGTAAGTAGCAACTGGCGGATGTGTTTCGACCTGCCCCTGCTGTTGTCGCTTGGAGCGAGAGTGGTGAGCGTGTTCTTTCATCTGCTTCTACCTCCATTCCATACCGCCCCCCCCCCCCCGCCGTCAGGGGCTTTTAGAACATTCCGGGAGTAGTTAGTACCCGAACCTTCCCCTTCCCAAACACACCATCTAATAATACACTCTCATCACCGCAAGCAGTATCCAAATCGTAAGACAGCAGTGGCTAAAAAAAAGGTCCCCACACAGCCTGCGCTGCGCGAAGAAAGCCAAAGTCAGCTGTTGCGATTTTTTTTTTCGCATCCATTTCGACATTTAAAATCGAGACACACACCACACTGCTGGACGGACCCCCTAATGCGTCTTCTTTCCTAAACGACCCAGCGCAACAAACGGCGCAAGTAGTACAGAAATATCGACTAAAATTATGTACCACAGCACAAATGTGTCCTTGCGCTCGATTTGGATACAAAAATGGATGGTAAACCGTACTGACATACAGCATATGCCGCAATGCTTCTTGTTAGGCGAGCGCAAGAGAGAGAGAGAGAGAGACAGAGATAGTGTATGTGAGAAAATGTACTTCTTTTATTCGCAATTCCCCATTTTAAATGTGACAAAATGAAAGGATTTGTGCATTGTTAAAGTTGCGGGCAAGTCACACGATTGTCCTTCAATTTTAAATATACACAACACTAAACAATCCGGCGACCCACTGTAGGGTGCATTGTATAATGGTGCATTCGATCCGATTCTAAATTCTAACTGCATCAAGCGTATAAAGGCGCAGTGCTTTAGATGTTTTGGAAATGTTTCTGCTCCAGGGGCATATTAGCCAACTAACGGATACTTTTGCGGTCCTTCCCTAGGAAGGGAAGGGCCAGAATTCTGATCGGCCAGAATAATGGAAATTTAACCAAACGGATGGAAATTTGAAATGTCATGTCATTTGTGCAGTTTCAGTTCAGAATATTTAAAGTCCATTGTGGATCTTTGCAATCGTAAAGTGGTATCTTGCATAACGTTAGAGGAGATTTGCAACGCTGCTATGGAACTTTGCAATCAATTATGTGGAATTTCTGCCCAGTGTTTGGTCCAACCCTGCCAAGCTTTAAAATCGAAAAATATCATTGGACGTATCATTCGTTCGGGTTCCATGTGATTCACTGAAAATTCATTTCATGAACTGAAACTGATAACAAATTGCGAACCAGACGAAACCGAGCTATGGCATGCCCACATACAGTATGATGAAACTCAAAACTCGCGAGTTCTAGACACGGGTCGGGGTGTTGAAGTGACACACAAAACCTTATTTTAAGTCGGCCTCTGCCACACGAAAACCAGTCGCAAGTGAACGTGTGTAGTGATTGCAGATCGGTCACGTAATCTGCTGCACACACGCTGCTGCTGCCGCTGCTGTCACCCCCAAACCAGTTTCCAAACCGCGCCACACGGGTACCCGAGTACCACCATAAAAGAATCAAGATTCATGTCACTTAAGCGCAACCGACGACCGCAGAGAGGAGACCCAGCATCCTCCCCCTCTGTGACTGCATGCAATGCCGTCATCACCGCGCGGGAATGTCCAGATGATCCCATCGAGCGTTACGGCCCGGCTCGACTCAGTAGGTCGGGGGAAAGGAAAGTGTACCGACGATCGTACAGAACCAGTCGTCGTCACGCCAACGATCGCGCACAGAGAGTAAGGGCGGTGGCCTTTTACCCAATCATTTGCCACGAAATGGATAATGTACCGGACCTGTGTACACTGCTGCCGCGCGAGACGGTATCCTTTTTTGGCAAAACGATCACAACCAATCCTGCCGCATGAGCCAGTGCAGCAGCTATGTGCAGAAGGAGCGGACGGCGGAGGATTTACTTTTTTTTCAGGTCGCTTGTTTCGTTTTCGTAACGCAGCCAACCAACCTGGCTATATATTGGACACGAAATTGGACATCCGATGTGGGCGTACTTGGCCCAGGAATTAAATTAATAAACTCTCTTCGGCCCACCGCCACTGCTACTAGTACCCCGTGAACGATCACTTACCTGATTTCAAAAATGTGTCCTAGGTTTCGTGTAACTATCATCGTGTCCGCCTCGTCGTTCCGGTCCTCTTTTTTTTGTTGTTGCTCCGATCGTGTCCGGCCCATTCCGCTTCCTCTGCTTCATCCAGCTGTGTATGGCAATCCAATCTGGCGTGGTGGTCGTCTTGGTGATGCGTCCAAATCGTAGCAACGGTAGTTTAAAATGACTGACTCCGTTTCACCCACCGAAAACCTCAAAATCGCTACGACGACGACGACGACGACTCTCAAGAGACCGCCCGACACCCGCATCCGCTTCAAGGCGGATTCGGTCTCTACCCTTAGCTTCTGCATTCTAGCTGCACGCGTGCCCTTACGACGCTATACTATCATGTGACAATCCGTTTTGTGTTTTCCTTTTTTTGCTTTTGTAAAATATTACTATCTGCTTGCGTTTACATTATTTGGTGTGTACACTCTAGAGGGCGCTACATAATCTTTCGCGTAATGGATGCATGTGGGATCGTGTGTGTGTGTGTGTGTGTGTGTATGTGTGTCTGTTCGTGTTTTTCGGTGCGGTTTGTGTAATGAGATTGTAGATTGTGTTGCCGTTTGCCGTGGCGTGGCGCAGAGCATGTGTTTTATCTATATGTGAGTGGAGTCCTTTGCTACTAATCCATTGCTTGTCTCGCAGCGCGCATTCGCACCGTTATCGCAAAAATTGAAATTAAAACATAACCGAAAAGCAAAACAAAACAACCACATATCGTCTCGGCTGCATCTAGCCGACGCACTCTTTTATGCAATATGCCATCATATATCTCATCGGTTTATCATCGATCATTGGTCATCCTAGGGTAAAATGATGCTGCTTCCTTTTATAAATACTAATTTTCCATTCCATTTTACCGCTTCGCTCTCTCTCATCAGTTCCCATTTTGTTTTCCTAATGTGGCAATCATGTTTTTGCCCAAAAACCGCTCTCGCTCCTCTTTCCTTCTATTATCCTTGCTGCCGCTGCCACCGCCGCCGCGGTAGCCCCGTTTGCACTGGCGGCTTTTTAATCAGTTCGCAATATAAGATTATCTAAACTTCCATCGGCGTCCAGGAGACGTATTGCTGGAGCACACTGGATGTGTTTTCTTTTTTCTTGTTGGGAGTGTGGTGGTGTTTACGTGTGGACATGTGTGTATACTAATAGTCTTTACCCGATGTTGATGTGGCACTGGTAATCAGGGCCAGGTATGTAGTACGGAGGAAGGGGGTGCCCGCCGATTGACTAATTGAAATAAATATCGAAAATGAAACGCTTCCTTCCACGTTTGCCTCGCACGTATGGAATGTTCCCGCTGATCTGTGTGCGCGCGTGTGTGTGATTTCCTTTGCCTGCCTTCCCCCAATTATTGCTAGGTCTCAATCTCGGCAGTCGCAGTTGCTCTCTTTGCGTACCTTCAGTAGAAAACTCAAAACTAATCATCATTCCCCATCATTCAAATTCCTGGCACAAGTGCTAAAAAGGGGGAAGTGGTTCCTACTCTGCTACTAGTTCCTAGTGCCCCTTGATGCCTGATATCAATGTTAACAAACGCACACGTACACAAACGCACACGTACACAAACGCACACGTACACAAACGCCACATACCCGCCGCCGCACACATGATGATCGCCGGTGCTCGCACACGTACAAACAACATAAACATTTTACTTAGCTATTCCGCAACGATCTAGTTAGCACGTGTACACACATACACACACGCACACACACATACGTCGCCTGGCTTCATCGGGGCGATGATATATTGCTGCAAAGTCGGTTAACATTTGCTTTAGAATTGTCGCGCGTACTGCTTGCTGCTGATCAGGCGGGCGGTCTAGGAGTTCCAGTGTATGTGCCAAGAAGGAAAGAAGGGGCCGTGTGGGAGGTGCTGGCAATGATTTAATTTAGGGGACCTGCTGCTATCTCTACGCGCCTCCTACCGCATACGTCCTTCCTACATTGCTGTGTATCAAATTATCATCTTTTTTTCATTAAATCTTGCCTCATATCATCAACAGCGTCGTGCGAGCAAGACAGCTTGAGCGCTCTTTCCTTTTTCTGCTCCTGATTTCCCTCAACGCGCACACCATTTTTAAACCCGTACCGATGCGTGTGCGTGCCTTTATGTACGGGTGAGTGTTTGTGTAGGAAGGGGGGAATTAGCGAAGTTAGGGCAGGCAGCAAGGAGACTAGGTATGCATGACAAATGTGATTGATAGTAGACTCATCTTAGTTCCTCTCTCTCTCGCACACACACACACGCACACGTACACTGGATAAACGATCACATTTCGGGATCTGTGTGCCGTCCGTTTGAGTTCTTCCCAGATGAATCCTTGCCGCCCTTAGGATGGGCAAGCAATCAAGCTCCAAGCGCGTCACGCTACACTCCCCAGCTGTCAGATGGCGCTCCATTGATGACTATGTACTGCTGCTACCACCTTATGGCGAGGTCGGGAAGGATGATGTCCTCTTACTACACACACGCACACACACACCCACACATGAGATCGCAGCGTATTTGATTGGTGCCGGTAGTAGTGAAGGATGATGATCAAGGATCCACTGCACTATGCTAGCAACGAACGGTGATTTACTAACAATCACCAGATGGCGCATGGGTCGATGAATTTCATGATGGAAGTATCATTGTGTGCAGTCTAGTAGGCAGGATCGGAAAACAGACTGACAGAAGAGGTTAGATCAACTATGCGTATCCGTAGATGCTCTCCACCGAGGTTGTGAATGTGAAGCTACCGGCCAATTGGATAACACAGATCTTCCTTCCGTACCTCGCACTGCCTCTTGCCTTTTACATTCCAATCGCACACATGAATGGAGGCGCCTGGTCGTGGTGGTGGTGGTGGCGGTGGTGATGTTGATGATGTAGTAGTGTAGTGGTAGTATTAGCACTAATAAGAAGTAGTAACAGTAGTAGTGGTAGCAGCAGCAGTAGAGTCCTGATGATAACGTCCCACACGTGTACATGTGTATACAGATCCGCCCAAAGCTTAGAACTCGGCAAACTCCTTCGCGCACTTTTCGGTGCTGGAGATGCGCAACGTTTCCTCCTCGTAGTCGTCGAAGTTGCTCGTGTCGCCTGGACCCTTGCAGCGTGGTATGAACGGCGCCTCGATGCGCTTCTGGAACACCGCGATCCAGTCGGTCGAGGCGAACCATCGGTGCCCCTTGATGTCGTTCACGCCCGCCTTCAGGTTGCCGTAGCGCTTGGTCAGATCGACCTGCAGCAGGTTGCGCAGCAGATCCTTCAGCTCCGAGCCGAAGTGCGACGGGAAGCGCACCTTGCCGCTCACGATCTTCTCGTAGATCTGGATCGGCTGGTCGGCAAAGAACGGTGGATACCCGGCCGCCATCTCGTACACCAGCACACCGAGCGCCCACCAGTCGACCGCCTTGTTGTACCCCTTGCTGAGAATGATTTCAGGCGCGAGATACTCGGGCGTACCGCACAACGTCCAGGTTCGGCCCTTGACCCGCTTGGCGAAGCCGAAATCGGTCACCTTCAGGTAGCCCTGCGAATCGATCAGCAAATTTTCCGGCTTCAGATCACGGTAGATCAGATCGAGATAGTGGAGATACTCGAACGCCAGCACAATCTGGGCGGCGTAGAAGCGCGAGTGGGGCTCCGAGAAGCGGCCCACCTTCCGCAGGTGTGAAAACATTTCGCCACCGGGCACGTACTCCAGCACCATGTACAGGTTGGAGTTGTCCTTGAAGTGGAACTTGAGGCTGACCAGGAAGGGGAACGAGATCGCCTGCAGGATGCGCTTCTCGTTCAGCGTGTGCTCGACCTGCTTCAGCTTGACCACCTTCTGTTTGTCCAGGATCTTCATGGCGTAGTAGTCCTTGGTCGATTTGTGCTGTACGATCATGACGCGCCCGAACGACCCGGTACCGAGCGTCTTGATCCGCTCGAAGTCATCGAGCGCGGCCGTGTTCGTCGGGTTGCGCTTCCACTTCTCCTCGAAGTCTTCCTTCGCTTGGTCCAGAAACTCCCGCACACTCTCGGCAGCATCAACTTTCTTGTTCGCAGATGTCGCGTTATTGCCCATGGTTGCTATCAATTATGTTTGCTTGCTGTATGCAGTATGTATAATACGTACGCGAGCGCGAATAACAAACGAACGCTTGCTTGCTTGTTTGCTTGTATTATATAATAAATATATAATGTATTCGCTATATATATGTATGTATAAGTTGCTGTGTTGCGCTAGATGTACAAATGAAGCAATGTATATATGCGGTACCGAGGGTTCGCTGCTGTCGCCTTGGATTCGCGATTTAATCGATATTCTTACTTTTATTACAACAATGTACGCGCACGATGATGAGGTGGTGGTGGTGGTGTTGGGGTGGGGTGGAGATAGGCAGGGATGGTGATACTTGATGTACGACGACGACTGTCAGCTGGCTGCTCACTCGGTAGTGTGCAGCACACCAGGATCAATTTTTTGTTTGTCGCAGCAGCACTAGAGATGAAAATGACACAACGGATGATGACAACTAGTGTGGTGTTGTGTATGCTGAAGCAGCAATTTCTTACTCTCCAGCTTTCACGCTCCCTCTCGCTCTCGCTTTATCTCCGGATGGTCGCTTTTTCGCTTGCTGTTCGCTCACTCCTCGCTCGCTTTTCGGTGTCGCTCTAGGCAGGCAGGCAGGCAGCTTCTTCCACACGATATGATTACACACGTATTGCGATATAGGTAAATGGTCAAGGCAGGATATTAGAGATGGGTTCTATTGTTTGACGACGTCCCCAACACGTACAGCTTCTTCGTGTGGCGTTCCACAAAACCCAAATCCTTCTCAGTGCAAGGTCCCCACCAGGACGACTTCTTCCCAATAATCGATCGATTCAAACTCGGCGATGATGGGGGTCCTCTCTCAGTCCTCCAGTGCTCTGGGGGCCTTCACGGATTTCCGTTCGCTTGTGATGTGTCCTTCCTCCGGATGTATATTGCTTGCCTGTCGATTTTGGGAAAAAAAGTCCTTCTTTCCCCGCCGTTTGCCCTTGCGTTTTTCTCGCTCCCTGATCCAGCAGCAGTTGAGATTCCGAAGTGCACACAGATAGTACACCGTTAGTGGTGGCAGTTACTACCTTCGCTCGTTCGTCAGAAGTAGTAGTCCGGTCAGCGGCAGCAAAACGATGCGATGTAATAACACCTCTTTTTCACATCACAGTTCCACGGCGGAATGGAATTTAAAACAGTACAAAAAAAAGAAGACGGAAACACAGTCACACACAATCGCACCCCACGGCAACGGCACTGTTTCCAAAGCGCCCCACACCACACACTGTTTTACACGTAATATTTTCGCACGACGGGAATCGCCTGTTCCGCCTCAATTATCACCGACCGTTACGTCCATTTGCGGCCCTGCTGGCTGTCCCGGGGTCACTCCAAAACCGCGACGACGACGACTACGTACGGCCGGATGGCGATTTTTCCGAAGCGCCCCGTGAGATTGGTACGGGTAATACACAGAAGAGCACGCACGCACGAACCCGCGCACACACACACAGACACAGGCACACGGGCGCACAAACACGGAGGCACGCACGCGAAAAGAAAAACCCCTTCTCGCGCGCAGTTCACTGGGAATAAAAAAGCGCTATTGTGTGTTCACGATTTTTCCTCTCAGTGCGGGAATTTTCTCTCACGGATGCAAAATCGACTCGCTCTCGCTTTCGGATGTGATGCCGTTTCGTTCTCACCAGCGGCGACAGCACTGTGTGTGTGTGTCGTTCGATCGAAGTGGCCTTCTGATGTTCCACCTGAGTGTGCTCGCACACACTGCACACTGCTCGTTCGGTCGCGGTGTCCTCGCTCTCTCGCACTCTCGACGCACGTCGCACACCTTGCACCGTTCTTTTACTCGCACACACACACACTGTAAGTTTAAAACACTCCTAGCATTATCATTATCTCGGCCCTCAGAACATTGCTTCCAATGTGTCAAATGGTGAAAATGGGAAAAACGGTCAACGAAGGTTACCGTTCCGGACGAAACGAAAGAAGAACAAGAAACATTAAAAACAATCACTTGATCAGCACCGTGTTCGGTCTCTCTCTCGCTCTAAAATCCGTACCACTCTGCTCGCACCTGCTGCTGCTGTCTGCACTGCTGCACACGTACACAAATTTCACACGCCGCACACACACATCTACACACTGGGACACTGGGAGATCCGGTAGGATTTTTTCACTATTGTTTTTTTCTTTCTTTCTCTCTTTCTCTCTCCCTTTCTCTGGCTTATTTATGCTCTCTGCTGCTGCTGTTGGTGCCTGCTATCGATTAGAATATCCTCCTTCTCGGGGCACACGACGACTGCTGCTGGTTTACAATTCTCGAGAAAACAGTGGACACTTGCACACAAATTCACACCAGACACGCACACACACATTCATTTCTTCGTAACTGCCGTGCCGTGTACAGGATGATGTTAAGAACTTTCTTCCCCTTGCAGCGCATCCGCGCGTTCCGTTCACAAACCAAGGGACAGACTTTTTCTCATCATTCACACCGCCACCGACTGACAGTGGCCACTGGCCCTATTTTTTCTCGCCTAACCTTGCGCACCCGCCACTACAGACACTGTTCGCACCCACTTATAGCGATGGGGGGAGGGAGAGTTCGCTTTTGTTGATTACGATACACTTTTACGATCGTCTGGGATTTTAGCATATAGATCCCGAGGTATTTATTGATGGCCTGTACTCTGTTGTCCCTTTCGGACTGGCTCGTCCGCTTTACCGCTTCAGTTTTTACCCGTTCTACACCGCACCGATGCGCAGGCAGATGTGTTTTTTTCCCGTGATGTGATCGGACCGCGACGGAAAAGATTATTTACTCGACGACACCACGAAACGAAAATCCGTGCGAGAGATGATGTGTGTCGTAGAGACCCAGTTTTTTCCCTGTGCATGAAAAGTACGGTAGCGTTCTCTGGCGGTGCAAAGTCGAAGCAAAGCGCAATGACAAACGTCAACGCGATTCGGACCGGGTCAGTACATCGTAGCGCTCGGCCTCCAATAATGCCGGTGTGTGTTTGGTTGGAAAATTGAAAAATACTTTCAATTCGATTGGTATTTATAAAGGAAATGCGTGCTACAAAATGATACTAAACACTGTACGTATTCACAGTTCCACATGAACTTGTTTTACTACTGTCAAAATTATTATCCAATATGGCGTCGGAGAAAAAAAAACAAAACTTCCTAGAATTCAAATTGACAGCTGCACTGAAATGTTTCTCTTTTTCGGAGCTTACGCTGATCAAGTATGCATTGAGCGGTTACGTTCACGAAATTTACCACCAAATCTTAATTTACATCACAAACTCCTGAGTGCAAGTCGTAGCAGCTGCACAGGACCATTACAATTTCATTTTTACACACAACATGGAAAACTCCACCGGAGAAAAATCGGCCCAATCCAAGCGGGAAAACGTGACTGTGCCGATACAATATTCCGAGCATAGTGCTGTTCACGCCAACTGCCAAATTTGGCAGGAGAAGATGAGATCGTCATGCGACAGAAAAGCTAAAAATCAACCAGATAATGCAAGGAATTGAATGGCAACACAACCCTAAAACCCGAATATCGGATAAGCACCATCAACTGCCGAACCTAGAAAAAGGAAATCAAGAACGAACCCGGAAACAGCCAGTCAATATTTGAAACTTAGTTCATCGATGCGTACCAACCTAAAATTGCCTGCACTCAGTGGAAGCTTGGCGTGTAAAAATAATAATAAACCGAAGAAAATTTTAATGCCCCAATAAAACGAAAAAAATTAAACCACAAAACGCGCTTTTGTTTCCACTAATTCAATAGCATTCGCTCGACCAAATTCATGTCCACGCTACCATGTGGACACGGATCGTCCTGTTTCTGGGTCTGTGAGTATATCTTTATTTTCTTATATTGTAAACAAATATATCTGCATCTAGCAATCTCCCCCACATACAAACGCACACCGCACCGTATATAAACATTGGCCAATCGATTAAAAAACACAACACTACGCGCATAATATGGAACGTAATAATGGGTGGAGCAAGAGGATATCGGTGTCTAATAAAGTGGCCTTTTCAATGGGAGGTGCACCTATGTGTATAAGTTAAGCATTAGCTCCTCCAGTGGGGATGGTCCGGGGGTGGAGATTTTGTGTGATTGCGTGTGGATATATAGATTAAAAATTACACTTCGCACAACGACGGCGTGCCGTGTGCTTTGTCATTTAAATAGAATCTACGAATCTAACTCATCTTGCTGAGAACTGAAATAGCTTACTAGCTCGCCGAAAACGCTTGTACTCGTGCTGGACGAGGAGGCAGCAGGCGCACCGGAACTTGCGGATGGAGGCGCCAGCGATGGAGCCACCGTCCCGGCACCGGACGCCGTGGAGTCACTCGTGGGAGATGGCGGCGACGGTGCGCTTACCACCGACGTTGGATGATTTTCCGACACCGCAGGCGACGGTGCGGATGAGGCATGGGTCGTCGCCGGTGGTGGACCAGCAGGAGCTGGAGCAGCACCACCTCCACCACCACCACCACCACCGTGCGCCCGATGATCTACGTTCGAACCATCGTCACCACCACCAGTCGAGGAAGTTGCCGGCGACGGAGTGGCGCTGTGATGATGATGTGGATGATGGCTGGATGGTGGCGGCTGGTGATGATGGTTTTCCCCGGTCGGTTTCAGCACGTGCGGAAACTCGAGCGGCTGCAGGGTGGTGAAGGTGGTGGGCGATAGGGCACTGGTTCGATGCAGCTCACCGATCGTTGGTGGCGGCCTCAGATGCCCGGCCCGATCCAGCACATTGTAGTACGGGTTATAGTGATGGTTTCCTGGATTATATTCTGCAGCAAAAGAAAAATTCGATTGAATTTAGTTGGAGTCCAGAGGATCGTCGTGCTCGATCGCTATACATACCATGGTAATGTTCCAGTGATCCAACAGGAGGAGGTGGACCCACCATCATACCGGGTGGCGCTGACGGTGGGCCACCGCTTGCTTTCGGCTTACTACTGGCCGATGCCGATGATGGTGGTGGTGGTGGTGGCTTCCAGCCACCATTGTACGCTGCCGGATCACCAAACACTGTCGGCGGTGCGGCACCGCTGATGGCCGCAATCCGCTGCAGGCTGCTGCTGCTGCCGGTAGAAAGAATACTGCTAGGCAAGGGACCGAGGCGGTGCGCAAAGAGCGGATTTTCCGATCTGCTGGAAGGAAGCAAGAACAAGCTATTTAGCAACTTCAGCGCAGCGCGACAATGGACGGTAGAAATGCTTACAAATACGACAGATGCGCTACGGAGGAAGGAACCGACAACGGTGGTTCGTTTACGTGCATTCCACCACCAGCACTGCCACCGCCCGCTGCGTCCACGGACGATCGGGAATGTACTTTGATTGCCAGCTCCTGAGCAGCTGCTGCTGCCGCAGCGGCCGCAGCAGCAGCAGCGATGGCCGATGCGCTTTGTTGAACTGCAAGCAAATGAAGGGGAGATCCGTTAAATTAGTGATCGTTTACAAATAAAATTTAAATTGTTAAACATTATTTCTAAATAAAGAAAAGTGGTATGATAGAAGGATTTATATATATCACTCACTCGAATTATGGCTGGTGGTGACCGGTGGTAGTGATGGCCTCAACCCGACCGGTGGACCTGCCGTCGACGCGGAAGGCATCGTGGGCGGGGGTGGTAACCGTGCCACATGACCGTGATGCAGCGAGGGATGCTGAGGCGGTGGCCTCTGATGCTGCTCTTGATGGGCCGCCGTAGGAACCGATGGTTGATCTCCCGTCCCGCCGCCCGCTCCCTTGCGCTTTAGATCCTCCCGGAGCGGGGTAATCTTCTTCCGCCGACCCGGCCTCCGCTCGGTACTTGGGGTCGTCGCCGCCGCCGGTGATGGTGTCGCACCGATGGGCATTCTTGGTACGGGACCTGCCGTCGCTGTTGGTGATGCTGGCGGCGGTGTATGCGCCATACCCGGTCCGGTTGCACCAGGACCGATGCTGGTAGCGGCCGATACGACTGCGGCTGCAATGCCAGCAGCATTGTTGCTTATCACTCCCGCACCCGGAGTGCCGGGTTTAGGGTGCAAACCTAGATTAGCTCCGTGCGCAGGATGGGCAACATGCGCGAGCATGTTCGGCGGCATTCCCAGTGCGCCGGGTGGTAAACGATGTCCAGAATGGTGGTGCGGTGGTAGCGGAATACCCTTTGCCAACGATAGCGGAACACCACCACCCAGTCCCATCATCAGATGCGCCAGCTCCGGCTTGTGATGCGGTGGTCCACCTGTGGGTGGAAGGTGATGATGGGGCGGGGGGCCACTGCCAGGCGGATGCGAGTGTGGTGGCCCGCCTCGCATCAGTATATCCGGACGACCACCAGGATGGGATTCTTTCAGTAGCGGTGGTGGCGGCAACGTGGGGCCAGTTTGTAAAGCGTTCGCGAGAATCGTACCACCACCGGCAGCGGACATGATGGTGGACGTCGGTATGCCCGTCGGTTTGAGTAAGGCCTTGATGGGACTATGCACCGAGGAATGGTGTGGTGGCGGTGGTGCTGCCGAGGACGAGGAAGCCAGATTTACCGGTAAAGGCAACGGGGGCAGTTGATCCTTTCGGGCACCAGGAGACACATCCATCGGACGGCCCGCCTTTTGTTGCTGTTGCTGAAGTAGGAACTCGTCCGGATCTCCCGGTTTAAGTCTGCTTTTGGGCACAGCAGCAGCAGGTGGTGGTGGCACCGGTGGCAGCAAATCGGCCGATGCCGATGAACCGGCCGCAGCCCCAACAGCTGCACCCGCCGTCGGTGGCTTCAGCTGATGGTGGGCAAAGTCCTCCTCCTCCATAATCTTTGCCAGTGCCTCATCGTCCATCTCGTCGTCTGGGTCGAAATCTTCCGGCAGCTCGTCGTCAAAATCTACCACCGAGTCCACAGTCGAGATGCGGGCCGTGTTGCCGCTCGTACTCTTCAGGAAATCAATGTCCAGTATGCGGGCACTTTCTATCACCTGCATCGGCACGTCCGACAGCGAATCCTTCGACGGTTCCTTCGATCCAGCGCGCCCACCCACCAGCTGATCGATCTTGGACGTGGCCAGCTCCTTCGCCTTCGCCGCATTGTTCTCCGCCAGCATGCGCTTAATCTCCTCCTGGCGCCTGATAAACTGTTCCCGCTCTTCCGGCGGCGTGTCCGGTCGCTGCACACCCGGCCGTATCCCATCGTCCGAACTCTCAAAGTCTTCGTCGACGATGTAGTGGATCTTTTTGCCGCGCGTTTTACGATCCGTTTTCTTCTCACCCGACCGGCCCCCATCGGGACTGGACCGTGAGTTCGTCTTTTTGCTTTGCTTCTTTCGGCCGGGCATCGTTTTACCGCTTCCCTTGCCACTGCCACCCTCCCGGTCGCTTTCGCTTTCCTCGTCACTCGAATCAAGTGCCCCCTTCGGACGTGCTTCCTTCCCTTTCTTCGGTCGTTCGAGATGTTTGCCGCCGCCGGCCGACGATGCTGCTCCTGCTCCTGATGCTGCTCCGCCCGATTTCGGTTTCGACTTTGCGCCCTTGGACTTTTTCTTGCGCCGCCAATCACCCTCGGTGCTGGGTGCACTGCTGCTGCTGCTCGTGCTCCCGCTGCGGCTGCTCTTGCTGCTGCGGCTACTTTCCGTCTCCGTGTCACTGCACAGATCGTCACTATCGTAATCCTCGCTGTCTTCGTCCTCGTCGTCATCCAGCTCGAGCTCCTCATCACTGTCGTCGAGGACACGATTTTTACGCGCCTTTTTCGCCTTTGCCCGTCGCATTTCCTCCTCAATCTCGTCCGAATCGTCCGAATTTTCCACTATCCGGCGACGTTTGCTAACTGCCGCCCGATTGCTCGGCTTCCGGAGCCGATTGTTGCGACCGCGCCGACCCGTATCGAGCGAGCTTTCGCTCTCGCCCGACAGCGAGTTCTCATCGTCGTCCTCCTCCTCGTCATCGTCCTCTTCCTCGTCGTCATCGGACCCGCTGCCGTCCCCACGGAAATCTTCGTCCGAATCGTCATCCTCCTCGGAACTGATCTCGATCTTGCACAGATTTTTCTTCTTCTTTTTGTGCTTCTTGCCAACAGCATTGGCAGATGAACGGTTCATGCTGGGCGGTGGTTTACGCTCCTGTCGCACCGCCACCTCTTCACCATCTTCATCGCCGCTCCGCTCCTTTCGCGCAATCACCTCCGTCTCGGCACCAGGCTGCGATCCTTCGCGATCCCCATTCAAACGACCGTCTTCCTCCCCACCGTTTCCACCTTCCTTTGCCAGTAATGCCTTCTTGAGCGCCTGTTCCTCGCGTGTGGTGGCTTCGATGATTGTGCTAATGTCCTTGCCCTTGGAAAATCCGTGCCCTTCCTCATCCTCATCCTCTTCTTCGTCGTCCTCCAGCACCTCGCAGCCGCGCATTTCGCGCCGAATGGCCGAATCGATCAGGCTGTCGTACTCGTTAAACTTGTAGCTCACCTTTGCCGAAGCACGGCGCCGCAGCTTGTAGATCGGAATATCGTCCGAGTCGGTGCTGCTTTTGCTACCATCGCTACCACTTCCACTTCCGTCACTACTTCCACCACCGCTGCGACCACTACCACCACCACTTCCCAACCCGTCCGAACTGCTGTCGCCCGACCGGGATCGGGATCGTTTTTTCGGCGCCGCCCGCCTGTTTCGATGCCGTTGCCTTCGCCGGCGCCGATCGCGCGTCGATTCCTCCTCCGAGCATGCTGCGTCAGCACGCTCCAGCAAACGCTGCTGTTGCCGGGCACGTCTTTGCGCTCGCAGCTGCTCTTCCCGTTCGTTCGCCAGCGCCTGTTCGGCGAGCTCGGCTTCACGCGCCGACTGTTCCTCCTCCTGGCGTCGTTTCGCTTCCGCTTCTAGCTTCGTCCGCAGGGCATCGTACAGCACGAGCTTCGACTGTAATCGCTCGATCAGCTGCCGGTGCAAACACACCGGACAGAACCAATCGCCTTCGGGGATGGTGAATAGCACCGGTTTCAGGCACGCACAGTGGTAACCCTTATCGCACGAATCGCACAACAGTATCCATTCGGGCTGGTCCGTCTTTTTACACTCCTGGCACGCGTGATCCTCACCCCCATCATCGCCCTCCTCCTCTTCCTCCTCCTCTTCCGCTTCGTCGCGCGTGCGTCTCGCTTTCCGCGCGGTTCGGGCTCGCTTCAGCGGTTGCGCCGGTGCCTCTGTTTCTAGGTCCGATTCGGGCGAAAACTCATGGTCGGACTTTAGCACGTGGCTGCGCCGTACGTCCTCCTCCGAGTGGTACGTTTCGGCAAAATAATCTTCCGCCTCCGTCTCCGAACTGCTTTCCGACGGTGATGCACTGTTCCAGGTAGATTGCTTTTTGTTCAACTGTTGCTGCAGCTGCTGCTGCGCCTGCTGCGAAAGATTTCCCTTTTTCTTCTTTTTCTTCTTCTTCCTTCGGCGCCCATCCGGTCCGATTCCACCGTCCGACGAGCTGTCCTCGGACGACGAGTGCTCGGTCCGGTCGGCTCGGTAATCATCGTCGGAAATCTTCATGCCCAGATCTTTTTTCTTTTTCACCGCGTCCGCTTTCATCTTTTTCAGCATCTGATCCTCGATTTCGCGTCGGTTCGTTTCTTCCTTGATCTTCTGCATGGCGATGCGGCGCGACTGCCGGACCGGTGGATTGTTGCCACCGTCGGAACCTGCATCCAGCACCATCGAAATGTCGAGTCCGTCAACTAAAAGCAGACAGAGGGAAGGATGGTTAAGGGGGGGGGATCTGCTACTATATTCCGCGCAACAAACGCGTCGGTGGCCTTCACTACTTACCTAAACCATTCCGATGGCGTCGCTTACGTTTTGGAGGACTTTCACCTTCCGGATCTTCCGGTTGATCATTCTCTTTCTTCACCATCGGTAGATCATCTTCAGTTTTCATTTGCTCTACCTTAGGCGCTACTTGTGATGTCTCGTCCAGTTGCGATGGTTCTGGCTTCTTCTGGTCTTCATCCTTTTGTGGTTCGCTTTTGACTACATCATCATTTGCCGTGGTACTTTTGGATCCCTTTTTACTACCGTTGGGCGAAACTTCCTGCTTCTCTGTACTATCTAGCTCTTTAGCTGGGCTCTTCTTTTCCTCCTTCAGTTCCGTTTCTTTCACGGGAGGAGGATCTGTATGATCTCCATTTTTATCCGCGTTGGCATTTTCCGAAGGTGCATTTTCCACTGCAGTTTCCACCCGGAATGATCCGTCATCTTTGCCTAACTCCTCACCAGCAGCTTCCATTATTTGCAGTGTCGCTGTCGTCACAGACGCATCAAATGCCTTTTTAGGCGTATTGCTTTTCCTCGAACCACGCCGCTTTTCTACCGGTTTGTCTTGTGGTTGTGATACCACCGTCGCTCCCACTGCCAACGGTTCGTTTCGCTTTCCGCGCAAATGTTGCTTCTTATCCGCAAGTGCAACGTCCGCATCTTCAGATGCATCGGCTTCAGCGCTGCTGCTACCTGGTGGTGGTAGCTCACATTTCTGGCCATGGTTTTTCCTCTCACCGTCATCGACCGCATCCTTCTCTTTGGTTGGTACCGACATCACCGCCGCCTTTTTCGACAAGTCCAGTTCCTCGTTCTGGTTATCACCATTTCCTTCCCTGTTTTGTGGTAGCTCGGTTTCACCGTTTCCAGCCTTTGCAGTGCCTATCGTGCTGCAATCATTCTCACGCTCCCGTTCCTTCGCGTTGGTGTTAGCCGTCTCGATCTTCTTCGTGTTACCCATATCGTTCTCGTGACCAGCCCCGACACCGTACACGAACATCACCGGTTCTTCGATGACCTCGCTAAACATTGGCTCAATTCCGCTGTTACAGTCGGCACCACTGCCCTCACCTTTCACGACCACCGGTGGATCCTCGATCGCTTCACTAACAGCTTCTTCCTCCTTCAGTTCGGTCGTACCCGTTTTGTTAACTTGCTTGTCACTGTCCTCGCGAGATTCTTTCGTATCCGACTGCTCTGCTGCAGGAGTATCTTCCGCCTTCGGTACATCGGTTGTCTCGGATGCTTTCAAACCCGCCCGAACAGAGTCTTCCTTTCCCTTCTCATCCACCATCGTTTCAGATTCATTTTGTTCCTCCTTACCCATGGACGCATCCATTTCCGTTACCTCCGTTTGCATCTCCTCTTTCGGTGCAACAGCTTCCACCGCCGGTTCCGACTCTTCCGATTCGTCCACCTCCATTTTAACAGTTTCGGAAGTATCTTTCGAAACCGAATCACCGTGCGCTTCTTGGTCAACCACGGCCATTGGTTCATCGTTTTCCACCGTTACATCTATTTTCTTCTCTGCGACCGTCTCAGTCTTCTTCTCATCATCTTCTTTCCTTTCTGCGGCACCATTCTCCTGTGAGGGTTTTGGAGTGCTTTCCTGATCGTTCTTATCCTCACGCTCGCTGGCGATGGTATCAGTTTGCTCCAGCTTTTCATCCTCCACCGCGAGTGTTGCGTCAAGTTGATCGGGAGTTTTGTACGTACGGCGCGATATGATCAAGCTCGGAGGAACTTCCGATGGTGCCGGAATGGACGTATCGAGTTTGATTGCCTCCGTTTCGCTCATACTGCCAGCACTATCCTCCTCCTCATCGTTCACCGCATTCACTGCGACCAGCGGTTCAATTGGGCGGTTGTCTTTCAGCATTTCAATCATATTGACAAACTCGTCACGATTACTGAAAGGCATAGAGAAGGCATACACGCTCATAAATGGCCAAATTGAAATGGGGGAAGAGTTTGTGCAGCCCTTACCTTGCCACCAGCGTCCAGGTTTCCATTTCGGGATCGGATTGATAGATCTGCAGGTTGGCACTTTCGTCCATAAAGTACCAGTAGCAGTTACCTTGCCGGTCGCGCCCCAACGGATCCAGCCGCAGCTCACCGGCGCCGGTGGTGTTAATTTGTGTTTTGAACTTTGTGTTCAAATCGAACTGTCCTTCCAGCAATGCCTACGAGAAAAAAAGGAAACAAGCACATTCATCAGACCCAGCGCCAGCGAAGGTGTGATCATAACCGCCCGGAACTTACCTTCAACACCCGTAGCTTGACGGCTAGATTGGCCGTTTTGTAGCCAAATCGCTCGATTTCCCATGCGTCCTGGTGCGAGTACGAGTGGGCAAATTTGGCCAACGCTAGCTCCCACCGGGCGGCCGGTACTTTTTTGTTTATCTTACGCATCAGCTTTATATGCAGATCAACCAGCGCTTGTGAAACTGCAAAAGGCGAGAGAGCGAGAAGTACAACGTGAACGAGAGGGCACGAGCGAACTTGCACGATGCACACTTGCGTTTTGCGAAACCATTGTCCATTTTTGATCGTAGCAACCACTTACCAGCTTCGCCGTTTTCGAGCATCGCCTTCAATTCCGCTATGTTCAGCTCGCCAATGTCCAGAAACGGCCCAAACTGTTCCATAAACGAAAGAATGATTCCGAAATTCGGATCATTCTCGCAGGTGATCTGCGCTCCGGCCATTTTTGTTTTTGATGAAATGTTATTATTGTTTTCCTTGTTTTTTTTTTCTCTCACAAACTGCACACACCCCTCATCCTTCCGTCCGCTGCTTCACCCACCGAACGTCAAACACCGCGACCGAATGCAACTCAAGCCGAATGTTTTTGGGGAGCACAGATGGGAAAGTGGGATTCGGGGTAGCAAGGGAGAGTGGGGTTTTCAAGAAGAAAGATTCACGCCGACAAAGATGCCGTCGTCGTGCGTTGCTTTCATGGTGGTCAAATTGTATACTTCGCCACGGCTTGCTGCTGCTGCTGCTGCTGGCCCTTGTTACGGGTGTATGGGTTTTCAATTTTCCTCCACGGATATAGAGGTCACCGAGCTGACTGGCAGGCTGGCTGGCAAGACACCTTTGTGTGTGCGGTTCTATCTCGCGTTTGTATATAGCATCAAAAATGGCAAGCGTTCCTTCTTGTGTAGTTCACAAGGCATGCCCGACGACCGAAACCTTCCACGGGACGGGACGGGCATTCACAGGACGTGTGCGTTCTGCACTGGAACGATGCTGAACACGGCCGACACGATTTGCACTATCCTCAATCACACACCGAGCCGGGCCACATCGCGTACCGCTTTCGCAAACGATGTGCGCGTTTAGTTTTTCACTATTTTCAAACCAAAGCACCGATCAACCGAGAAGGAAAACAGAAGCATATTTTTGGGAGCCGAAGGTGTAATACAAATGATGCTCGTGCCGTCCCTTGCTAATGCCGCTTTGGTAAGCCGCTGTCTCGCTTGCGCCCATTCATTTACACGCAACTCATTGAAAACTGTCCGTTTCGATGGCTTCTCTCCACGCGAACCGCGACGTTTCACGCTAGATGGCGCCTGTGTGCGGGTGCGCGTTCCCGGTGCACACATTTTGACAGCTGCCGTGGTGCTGCCGGCATTTTGACGTGAGGATAATTATTTGGATAAAGTGAAATATTTCAATTTTATCAAAAAAATAAACATATTTTGGGAGGGAGGAAGTTACGAAATTCACTCAACGGTACTGCATTAATTCTCAAACGCGGAAACTTTAAAGCAACCTTAAAAAAGACAAGTTTGGTTAAATTGGAACAATAATAAAATCCCTCATGCATGAATTATGTTTGTTCTTTCGTAATGTGAAAAGTATCGTAAAATTTTAATAAATAACTATAACAAACCAGATATTATTTTATATAGAATTACACCGTTTTCTGAGCTGTGAAACGTGATGCGTTATTAACTAATACAGCATAGCAAATCATAACCTCAATGTTCTGTTCATTTGGTTTGACCTCTTTGTCTTATATGATAAATACATGCCGTTTCCCTGTTCTTCTCAAAGTAAAGCTCTATATTAAATATACATTCATAACAGGCTCGCTGGATATGGGTAGCCTTCTACGATAGCTCGTTTTCGGCTGAATTCCTTACTCAAGATGAGTGGGGACCAATTTAAGCGCTTCTGCTAAAAGGATCCAATGATCGGATGAGACTGTGCACTAATTGTAAAAGCGGCTGCATCTCCCACTACTTGATACTAAATTAGAACTTCTTCTTCCACACAGTCGTACCACACTCACACCACCACCATTCAGCGAAGTGTGACGCGAATCGCGTTAAACATTTTTTTTAATCACTTTAGGACGGCCGTATATCTTAATATCGGCCGTCCACCGTGTTGGTAGGAAA
The DNA here is from genome assembly GCF_013141755.1 of Anopheles stephensi. Lineage (NCBI taxonomy): Eukaryota > Metazoa > Arthropoda > Insecta > Diptera > Culicidae > Anopheles > Anopheles stephensi. The sequence continues at coordinate 60,254,566 of NC_050202.1, read as the reverse complement.
CTAGTGGAAAAGGTAGAATACGTGCCTATCGATTCTGTTTGCTTAGCAATTCGCGTGCGACACACGGCAGCTATCTTGCGATGTGGTGTGCCCTCCCCGATAGACGAGGCCCAAGCATTCCCCGTTCTTTGCAGATATGAGCCAGTGGAGCAAAATGTTGATAAGTACAACAAGCAATACCGTGTCGCCGCCACCTGATATCGTTCCACTGGACGAGGCGTGCTTACCCCGTCGTATTGGGGACACTTTTTAAAAAGCAATATTTTAACAAACGATGCCCCCTATACCTGTGCATTGGTTGCCGAAATGATTGCACATCTCGGAGATCGATTGGCAGACATTGTTGGTAGTGTTATGTGCGCTTTATTTACACAGATGTGTAAGACATGTTCTAAATGTTGCTAAAATCTCATACCACTCCAGAGAGCAAAAAAAAAAAACCTTCCGTTAGTTCCGATCAATATGAAACGGGTTCTTTCCTACGAACAGGATGGTAATGGTCTGAAAACATTAATTTTAACTGCCTGCAAACGCGTACCGGGCGGCATCGGTGTGTAATTCTCGAACGGAAAACATATTTATTGCAGCTGCCGCTGGGACAGCAGCTGCATGACGCCTTTGACCTACAGCAGCAGCATAGGATACGGCAGGGATACGATTCCTGGCCGTACAGAAACAGATCACTTGAATATCCTTCCTGTGCGCCGAAAAAAGGTTTTTTTTTCTTCTTCTACAGATCATACGCGCTATTACCGTTGCTGCCTGCTGTACACGCAAGTGTGGGTAATCGTGTGCGTATACGTACGCATGTGTGCGTGCGCGAACGTAAATGTGTGTATCCCGAGAGTTCTTCTTCTTTGCTCATTTGCCGGTCTTTTTCGTCATCTCATTACTACGCGATTCGATCGGTTTTCTCCTCCTTCGCAGCTCGAGCGCAAAGGAGTGCGAGAGTGAGAGCGTGAATGATAGAGCGAGAGAGCGCACACACGCGGTACTCTCTCTATTACTTTGCCAGGGGTTTTAAATTCGAACCAGTGCTGGTCGTCGTTTGGAATAGATTAAACTATGCCATATTTGGAATGCAAAACCGTTCGTTTGTACATTTTCCGGGAACTGCAAATGCTGCGTAATCTAGCTAAAACTAGTAAATCATTGAAATTAAATTACTTTTCACGGCTTCTCCGTTTGAATATGCGGTGACAGTGACATACGTTTACTGTAGGTTGAGCACCCCTGCAAGCGTGCGAGAAGATGCGATCCTCATCTGGAACAGCAGAGCATCTCGCTTGCCTGCCCTGCCATACTATATATTTCAAGGCCATTCGTAATCCTTGAAAATGACCGTACCCAGCACCATCACCACCCCCTCCCATCGGTTACCGGCGGATGACGAAGGACCACACCGGTACGGTATTCCCGGATCCGGGTTCCTGTCAACGCTACTGCGGGAGCGTACGGTTTCGCTGTACGGGCAGCAGCAAAACGGTTACAACAGCGCTGCAACCGGAGACCGGACGGAAATGGCGTGCGGCGTGCTTCAACACTTCCACTTGAAGGCGATGTGAAATGGAAACCTTTTAGAATTCCGTCTTAAAAGGCGGACACTTTTGCGGTGAAACGCACTGACGATAAAGGTTTTTCGATTGCCATTGGATTGGCACTGTTTTCGTTGGTGTTTTGGCCGGTGGCGTCAGGCAATCATAATAACCACGGTGCAAAATAGGGGCATCGAAAAAAAAAATGCGCGGAAACAGAACCAATATTTCGCTCCCCTTCCATAAATGCCATCTTTTACTCACGAACACCCGCGCACCGTATATACAAACCATCTCACACACACAAGCGTGCTGTAGTGTTGCGGTGGCGCGCCGGAGCACCACTTTGTAAAACTTGATAACTTTTTCGCGCCCTCACCGATGTTTTTTCCGCCTTTTTAGCAATAGTTTCTTCACTTGTTATCAATGTTCGATATGTATGTGTCATTACTTAAGCGGCTACAAGCTTTTCAAATGTTGTTAAATAGATGGTTTTTAACTTTCCCGGTACGTACTGGGGCGGCACGATTAGAATGTACTTTTTCCATTGAAAATCATTGGCTACTAGGATGGAAAACGGTGGATGCTGGTGTGCTTTCATTATCGGGAAATACACACATCCAGCTCCTTTGCCATCCCTGTTCCTCCTCGGTTGATGCTTCTTAAACGGGTTTAATTTGCTCATCCGAAATTCACTTCCTGAAAGTGACGTGAATATACAATATCGGTAGGGCATCACTCCCTTTCTGGGAGAGAGAAGAAAAAAAAAACGCGTACCACCTTCATCACCCGGACGTGTGTATCTCACCGTGTCCCGGTGGCCGCAGTTACGGTAACATCTGCCCTTGCCTGCCTGCCTAACCGGTAAACCGCGCGCACATCATTTCTTTGTTCCGCGTCTCTTCCGTACCCCGGCCGGTGTCTGCTTTTTTTTTCGCTCGTTTCCTTTTGCGTTTCGTTCCTTTCTTTGACCCGTGTTTCGCTTTCGGCTTCATTTATTCTTTTGCATGCGTGAAGGCCCTACAGGGCAGGCGAAGGCAAGGGCCCACACAAGCAATGTGGTGGGATAAGAAAGCAGGCGACGCTTTTTTTCCCTCCGATTTTTTTTCTGCCTTTCTGTTCGCTTCGCTCCGTTGCCATTAGCGCCACTGCACTGCCACCGCACAAGTTACAGCAGCAGCGTACTTGGATTAATGCATGGCCTTTTCCTTTCCTCCCGGCCGCGTAGAGCGCGTCATATTTTTAACGACACATTGTTGTATACAGAGCGCGAACAAGCGCAAGCTATTGCCGAAAAGTAGCGCCTTTTTCTTGTTTTGAACGCAGCGCAACAGCGAAAACGATTCCAGCTTTTTCCGGTGAATTTTCCTGCTCTTCTTTTCGCCCACGAAAACCCGAGCGCATTTTTCATTTGGCGCAAAAAGAGGTCCAACACCACCACCGAACCAAACCAAGCACCCTTTTCTCTCGCGGACAGCATACGCATTTACTGATGCGCACTTACAACAAAAAGCCAACTCGCGTCTGTATGTGTGTGTGTTTGTGTTTAGTTACTCCAGAAAAGAATAGTTTATTGAATGTATGAAGGTTTGTATCGAGACATTTTTACGATGATTAGTTATAAAGTTAAGTTGTTAATATAGTGTCTAAGTGGAGACCTCCTCCGCTACTTTAGCGTCGCTGCTGTCGTCTAGTTTGGCCTTCTTCTCGGGCGTCGTATGCTCGGCACCGTCAACCTCCACGGCCGCACCGTCAGCCTTCACGTCGGTGGCTTTCCTCTTGGTGGCTTCGGCAGTTTTGTCGGCTTCATCCAGCTCCTTACCCTCCTCGCCATCCTCGGCCGGGGATTCTTTCGGTTCGCCACCCTCCACGGCGGCAGCATCCTCCTCGGTAGCGACACCATTGTCTTTGTCTGCCTTGGCCGGCTCTTCCTCGCCGTTCTTCTCCGTTACCTCCGCGGCTTCGGTGGTGGCGGCAGTAGCACCATCGGTTTCAACGGCAGCTTTTTCGGTTGTTGCAGATTCCTCTGTCGCATCGGCGGGCGCTACTTGTGGCGTCGCCTCGTCCGACTCTACTTCTTTCTCGGTGGTGGTGACCGGGGTCTTTTCACTGCCGGAAGAGAAAACAAATTGTCCGTTAGCGGAACCGCCACTTCATGGGAACAGTAGAACTGAGGGGTGGGTGGTAGTGGTGGTGATTGGGAAAAAGCTGGTTTGGCTAGCACACACTTGGATGTGGTAAAGAACCGAAAAAAAAGAACATTCCCCCCATTCGCCGCTTTTTCACACTCTTTCTCTCTCTCTCGCTCTCTCACATACACTCATAGAGACGCACACACGCGCGGTTTTGCACCACTCTCAGAAAAGCGCGCTCACGCAGGTACTAACTAACTAAACTAGCCTATTTAACCAGCACACTACCGCGCAACAAAAACCATTCACCGAACAACTGGTAACTTACGTTTTCGCCGAAACATCCGTCATTTTGATAAAAGTGTTTGTACAATTATATCCGTGAGAACTTGGCAAACAAGAAGAGCAAGGGACGCTTGCGAACTGTACCGCTGTGGAGAACCGACACACCAAGTCTGTAGAAACTATCTTTCACATGTACGAAACACCGTCCGTTCGCAAGCACGACTTTTTGAAAATGGCCGATTTTTCGATGGCGTCGCTTGGCGTCGCTTTCCAGCACTGGACCCGTACGAATGTAAACACGAACGCCCGAACGTTGCCGAAGTTGCCGTTTTTCGAAGCACGAGTCGGTTCATGTTCGAACCGCGTGCATCAAGTGCACTGTGGTACGTTCGAAAGATAATCATCATTTTAAGTTGTGGAATTTTCCAACATTTTTACTTTTACTCTATTATTTTACAGTGCAAAGGCGTTGTAACAATTTTATTTTCAATATAATTCAAAATGCTGCATCTGTAGAAATAAACGATGGTCTTGCATATCTTCCTTTGAAATGTTTCAGTGGAAGTGCTCCATTGACCGAATTTTCTTATGGAACTCAAAAAGGTTCGGAAGCCAGCTGATAGTTTCTGAATAGAGTTGTCGTTATTTGTAGTTTGATATGGGAAATCGACTATCAATATTTTAAATCAACGATTGAGTTGTGTTCGCCAGCCAAAAAGTGCTACATGCAGACACGAACAGTAAGCTATTTGCTAGAAATATTTCATTACAGGCAACCCTATAGTTTCGCTAGATATTACTTGTCACAAGTGCACCAAGAAGATAGGAAGTGAATGTGAAATAAAGAAAGAATAAATAATTTCAACGCAGTCTTTTGAAGGTTGTGGTCTAGTGGAAGAGAGGCAGCGACGCAGCTCTTCCACAGATAAGGGTAAAACGTAAAAGTAAGGAAAACCAAAAACTGGCATCCTTAAACATCTTGGAATGTAGTGTCAAAGACGAAGAATAGTATATCATTTTAAAATATTTCGCCTGGAGAAACTTTTCGACATTTCCTATGTTTTTGCATAGAAAATTATACACGAGATAAAAATAGAATTTTGTCTCGACAATTAAAAGCGCTTGTCGAGACATAGCTGTATACGTGGTATTCAATTTGCTTGAAAATAAATGACGTATTCCTACTTTCTTTCCACGACCTTTTTAGCACAATCGTTCCCAATTGTCGTTTCAACGGATTTCAAATTTTTTTTTTCAAAAATTAGAAATAAACAATTTCTAACAAAAAATGATTATTTTTGTGCGATGCACGCTCAATATTATGAACCGTAGCATTTTCAATCCGAAAACGTTTCAAAATAGGCGTTCTAATGAAAATTTTATTTAGGATCGTCTCCTTCGCTCTTTAACCTTCAGTAGGACTCGTTCTAATTCAATCACAATTGTTTGGCATTTTTTATTTGAAGCTCAAATGCAAATCTTACACATAATTAAACCATTAGCATACACAACGAGAAGCTTTACATCGGATGATGGACACACATAACGCAGTTGGGGAGTGTGCAGCGCGGGGCCAAGTTGGGTGCAATGTGGCTGAAAGACACCGGAATCGACATCGGTAGCAACCACTTTGGGTACGCAATGAACGGGGAATAGCCGCTCGGACTGATCGGTGGTTGTGTCTAAAACGGAGCAAAGATCCAATTAGGAAGTCCAATCACCTTCAGACATACGGCAAAAAAGTTCCATACCATCGGTGCGCTGGTACTCGGCGCCGAACTGGTAGCTACGGTCGGTGTTGGTGGTTTAAAGGCGCTGATGTTTTGCGTTTGGCTACACTGTTCGATCGCTTTCAGCAGGTCAGAATCGCATCGTTTCAGGATAAGCTCCAGTACGGATCGTTTTCGATGGGGAAACAGTTTGGCCAGCATGTCCAGAGCATTTTGCGACACGGTTACATTGCCTGGTGCTGAGAGAAAAGAGCATGTTAATGGTTGATGGAGTGTAAGAGTAGCATTGGTCATACATACCCTTTGGTCTACCCAATCTTCCTTCTTCGGTTGCTTCGAATCCTCCGAGACCGTCCGAAGAGGTTGATGAGATAACGTCAACGGATGCCGTCGAGGATGAGGGTGACGGCGAGGGACACGGTTCCGTGACGGACATACCGTAAATTTTGCCTGGTGGTAGCGCTTCTAGCTGTGTGCCAGTTTCGGTCGAAGCTAGCCGTAGAGCTATGGCATCCTCTACTGCCTGCTGCCGTTTTAGAGCAACCTGTAGTGGAACAAAGCGAATGAAACACATTGATAAGCAAAACGTTGTCATTGTTCTTGTTTAACCCAAAATTGCAGACAAGTCTAGTCGTTTCTTGATGGATAACTTGGAGCATGCTCGTTGGATTAATAATAGCAAGGCTGATCTTTTATATGGTATCGGCGGTGGATCAAAGTTTTTAGCAGCTCTATTCGAAAGGAGCCATTTTACAAGGCCGGTAGGACTAGTAGAGTTCATCTCTTCCGGACTGGAATCCGTCTGTTGCACTGACTACCAAGTAATGGGTATTCAAGTCAAGGAAGTTAAAAATTGTTGGTGAAGACCTGCCAAACTTATAGTGCCAAAGAATAAGAACTTTGTCAAAAACTCTCATGCGGTTTTAGGCTAAAGATTTATGATCTTGAGAACTGCTTAAAGTTGGTTGAAGTGTTAGATTTACGATCTTCAAAATTTCTTGCACAGTAGGGCTTTCGCTGTATTAGGCTAAAGTTTAAGGTTCTATTCCGAGACTCTGTCCAAAATTGACGAAACCCTCTTAGTCGCGTTCGAGAGGAAGGTAATAGGATTGTTGGCCCCGTGTTTGTTGAAAGACAATAGAGGAGCTTTTAATATGACGAGCTCTGCGAGCTGTGCGGTGATCTCACAATCTTCCTGCGAATTACACTCGCCAGGCTCCGGTGAGCTGGTCATGCCATGAGAATGTCACCGGACGACCCGACCCGTTTTAGGTTGTCCAAAGGAACAGAGAAGCCATGTGAGCCCTAAATTGAGTTGGAGTGACGGTGTTGTACTTCCGCCAGAATGGCCACGGCACTAGACCGTGAGCGGTATCGTGGACTCTTGAAGCTGGCCAATACTACGAAGAGGTTGTAGCACCTGATAAGTAAGTATCTGATCGTCAAACTATTCACAGTACTCCTGGATCTCACTTCGGAGGATACCTGGAAGAAGAGCATTTACATATGGTACGTAGCCAAACAATCAAAATATTTTTATCGTTAATCACATGTGACGAATTGTCAGTCTTAATTGACCGAAACGGATAGGTTGGTGTTTAGTCGATGAACAACACTGACTTTACAAGCCATGGGAACACAGCAAACTGTTTGAACGCTAGAATGCACTCTGCCCAGACTGATCCCACTTGGCCTAGTCTAAGAGACACTGGACAGTAAACTAACCCAAAGCCAGGTTATCGGTAGAATCAACGACACGCTGGTATGCAAGCACTTAAAAATCATACAAATTTTTTGGACAATTTTGTAGTTTTGTTTGATCAACTGATATGTATTTGTTCGCCTGTATGGTATGCAACACTATTTCACGCTCACTGAATAGCACTAATTAAGCAAACACTGCAATTAACCTTCCGGATTAAATTTGATGCCGTTTTTGGCGAGTGAAGGCCACTGGTACGAAAATTTCGGGCTTAAATCGATCACCTATTCTTGGTCAAAACGGGTTGAAACGATCTAACGAATAACACTGCTCCGTTTTAATTACTATTGCATACTTTCGGGCGTTCCAGCACTGTGGGAAAACGAGCTAAGGGCGGACAGATTAAAGAAGAAAAAATATTTTTTTACCCAAAATATCACATTAAGAGAGTAGCACAAACAGATTTAGAAATATATAGAATATTTCTCCAAGTAAATAAACAGTTTACAGTTGATAAGTTATCAAGCTTCCTCTGATAATCGCCGAACGGTTTTAAGTAATTACAACCATGTTCTATTGGGTTATTTGTCGCTCTAACCATTGTTTTCAACTATTAAAAACTCCTCATTTATCACTCCTTGCTTCCCTCACTTCAACACTTCCACAACATCCCCGCACCTCTGCCAACCAACCTGCGCAGCCATTATCTTTTGCCGGGACAGTATCAGCTCACACTTGGCACAGCGACAGTTCCGGTACGAGCATAGCTTCTTGTGTCCACGCAATCCCGAAATGACACCATGATTCCGACACCGGGCACATTTGGGCACGCGAAAATTCGATCCCACACCACCACCAATCCCGCTACCGGTCATCGATCCTCCGCACGATCGACTACCGGCTCCCACTCTTCCACTACCGGATGTACTGCTCATGGTGGGCAGGGAAATCCTTATGAAGGATACAGGAACAGAAAGGACTGTCTCTTACAGAGGGAACGTTTCACAGCGCGCGCGGCAATAGAACTGAAAGGCGAAACATCGAACAGATCTTCACCAACCACAGCATCAGCATTCATCTCATTGCCGCTGAAAGGGCCCGCTGTTGCGCAGTGACAGAATCGCAGCTCATTCCCTACTCCATCGGGTCGGGATACATAAAAAGGCTGCAAGAATCCAGTGCGCGTCTCGGCAACAAAAATAGACACATATGTTGTGTCTAGCGGACGGACGGATGGATGGATTGTTATATACTTTGGCTTATTCTTGTAGCGTAAGTCCTATTGGGCAAGAAGCGTGCTGTGATGTGTTTATATGGGCGTAAAAAGGAGACACACGAGCTCCACCACGATGCATCTTCATTGGAAAGGTATTTCAATTGAGCGAAGGATTAATAAGGTTGTCCGTTTGAAACGTTACAAGCTTTCCGATACTCGGAAGTCGATCGCTGACTTTACGTTTCAATATGTATCCCTTCTGAAGGGAATCTTCCTTATTGATTGAAATTTAAATAAGAGCTCATGGATTAGGTGGCCCATTACTTGTGGCAGAGATAACAAAGGATGGGTACAGCGAATGATTTATTGGCACGTCATAAATCTGGCTCGAAACCGCGATACAGGGCACATTGTGACGATAATGCTGGATACACTCCAGCTATCCACTCGGGGCTAACTAATCCTAACCCGATAAAAGTCTCCACAAACGCCACAAATGATAACCCAGATGTACTGAGTACTGTCGTCCTTCGGCACATGAAACACACCATCGGGGCAGCGATCGGAACATCGAGGCTAGATAAGACCCGCTGTTGGCCTGTGCAAATCATTTCTCGATGTTGGGTGATTCTAGGAATCACGATACCGAGGCAGCGATTGTGCTAATGCCGCTGATTAGCCAAGGGTGGTGGTGAGGTTTTGGCAAACACGCACCACGAATTGTGTCGGATTGTGTCGGTGAGTGGACTGTTCGGACGGATTAAGCCGACCCCTGGATTCACTGGCGACACTGTGAACGGACCAGTATGGGAATCGATCGATAAGATATACAATATAAATAGATACGATAGATACGTGTAGGAATTAAGGCAAAAACTGCTACGTCAAACTGTTGGAACGAAGGAGGCGGTGGTGGCCCTCGAGGGTTGCGTGAGTTTTTAATCGAGCGTCCATGGCGTGTATTGTCAAATACAGACCGTCCATCCCTGGCACTGACGTGTGATCGGGTTTGATGGGATGGGAAGGTGGCAAAGCTTTCCCCCCCCCCCCTTTCTTTCTTAGATATTAACTCGATGGATCAATCCCATCCCGACCGCAAATCCGGACGGTGGTGGAGCATTACTGAGGGTTGGGGGGGAAGGGGAAGCTAGCATTTCGGAGCTCGATAAAGCACTGAAACGCGCCTACCGATCGTGGTTTAACGGGCTGTTTCGCGGTTGCCGAAGCTACTGATAAGCTATGCTAGGGTGAGGTGGACACACACTTAGGTGGCTCGTTCTCTATAAGCTGTTGCGCGGTGTTTTACAAGCATTAAACAAAATTAACTGTTGGCGAGACCGCCGCAAACGCTTTCGCGGTACAAAGCTTAGTAATTTTTAATTAAAATTGATGCAAAGTGTTTTAAAAATTCAAAGAATCGGTTACGAGGGCACCATCATCGCACAGCGAAACACTTTCTTCGCTATCTTAACAATCCGGCTTAATCCTGCCGGTACACGGGTAGAGACAGTAATCCATTTGTTGGATTTGACCGCTATCGAAATTTAATTAGACTTATCATCCTACTTACCCTGGTTTTACGCAAGTTTAGGTCGCAAGCATTGTCTTGTCGTCGGGTGTCTCGAGCGACCAAGTGCATTATTGTTATGAAGAACTGTATTACAATAAAAAGAAAATACATGCTGTTCAGCGATGAGAAGGCAGAAAATTACTTTTGGAAGCATGAAGTGAGACTTTATCACCGGTTTTTTTTAAACAAACAGGTCATTTAATGACTTGTTTTCACGTTCGTTAAAAAGGTGTACAGCAACTTTATTTCCCCAGTGTTAGCCATTTTGGAAACGCCATTGCTGCCGCTGAAAAAGGGGCGTGGCTTACGCATGGCGATTATTTCGTTCGGTATGGGAAAGTTGCGAACCAAAAGCACGCTTTTGTGGCAATAATTTAGCAAATAAGAAGTTAGAGAAATAAGTAACAATTTGAGGAGAAAATATGTTTAAGCATTACTGATTTCAATTAGCTCCATTAAAGGCAAAAAAGATAATATTACTAAGGATTTGCGCGTCAACAGTTCGGTAAATTTGAGGGAGATATTTTTATTCAGTTTGTTGAAATTTTAAGCAAAAAATTAAGCAAATTAAGCTTAAGGGAAATAATACTAGAATTTAATTTAATATAAAAAACATTTAAAATATGATAAATGATAGCAAAATCAAATTAATATCAATTTAAAGGCTATAGATTAAAAATATGCTATGAATGTGCTTGTTAATTTTATTAATAAATGAATAAATAATTTGCTTGTCAACATTTTGAAAGAAATTTAAAAAAATATAATTGGTATTTTTCTCATTTTCATCTAAATATTAAGCAAATTAAGTCACTTAATTTTACTGCAACGTGTGTTGAATTTAGTACATTTCACATTGTTTTTCTTTTATTTATTTTAATCAAATTAAATTTCTTGTGTTATTTTAATTAAACAAAATATTAATATAATTAAAAAATAGTTATTTCTTAAACATTAACATCGCACGAAACATTATTATACAGTAATCAATTTAATGGCCTCTACAATGAGATATGACACTTTCCACATACATTTCAGCTCCTTGTTTTCATATGTTTGTTTGTGGGGTGACAGGTTTCCACAAACGTTTATGGCCTCTCATTTACTTATTTCTCGCCCACCATCTTTAATACACCACCACGGTTGTTACCACGCTTTCGTGGGTTGGCAGGCAGGCAGGATACATCTAGCATTACGATCTAGCTTCCTCACTGAAGCAGATGTTGCCGGTAATTCGATACAGATCCGATACATCTAAAGCTAACAAGCGAGATTTGTTTGCTTACCGGCCACCACCAGCCCGCTGGTGTGCTGTGCTGGGTGCCAAAGGCTAATGGCACGCCGGGCTCTTCACCGGTCCTGTTGAAGAGCCCAACGTTGCTCAAGAGTAACTTCAACCACTCGGCGACGACTCGTAGATCCGGTTCTTCTGTGTGGTCTTCGCTGCGGCAAGGTTGATCTTGGTGGTTGAAATTTATCACATTTTCTACTAATTCGGTTGTTAAAAAATATTATAAAAATATCATGCCTTTCTCATGCATCATGTGTGGCCATGCTTAGTTAAAAAAAATTTCTCACTTCTTTAAAAGTATCGCACACAGCTGGCTAGCTTTTGGCTGACAGCCGCCCGTCCAGTCCATTATCTATCGGTTCATGCCGCTGTTTGCTGGTAATCCGCAACACCGACCGTACGATTTTGCCCTCAATGTGTCAACGTTTGGTGGATGCGGCACAAACAGTTTTCGGCCAGCCGATTATTCTATTAACAGTATCGATTACGACACACTGACACTATTGACACTGCGGTTTCCAGTAACGGCTAATGGATATATTTTTCGAAAACCCCGGGCCCAGGGCCTTTCGAGTACGGGTACGGGCATGTTGTTTACGAGATAGGCGACTAATGCGAGCAGTTTAGCAGCTTGGTGAGCTGGTTGTGCTTGAGCGTATTCGGTTTGTAATTGCTTTTTCGCCTTATCGTTGAAGTGGTTCCGGTATCATGTTGGAGCTGGAAAAACGATTTTATGTGTTTATTAAATTAAATTCAATATTTTATATAATGAAACTTCTAATTATTTCTAATGGATGGTGGAATATCACAAGGATCTCCTAGGTCAAATTTCCCCTAAATGTATGCAATGGTTCATAATATCATTGCAAGAGTTCCACACAAAATTCCCCGAAACGATCGAAACGTTCCATTATATGGATCGAAGCCCTGTATGATACTCTAATCTTCTCACTATTCTGAGATAAACCATTATTTACTGACTACTGTCAACTGAATCGGTTAAAACCTTCTAAACAACTGCAGTTCCCTATCAAACCTAACTCTTTCCCAATCCCCCAAATCTAGCTATTTACGAACCCGTTCAATCGATCGGACCACAACTCGTCACTGGCGGTTGCTTTAGATATTTATTTTCTCCTTTTTTAAGAAAAAAAAACCCACAGCACCAAACACCATCCACATGGTGCGTCTCCGTTCATGCCGACGGCCATCCACAGTTTCACGCACCGCAACCGATCCGTAACCGAACCCATATGGCAAGTGTGACAGGTTCGACGGGCACCAACTACTTGATGTTTTTGGGTGGCGGGGGGAGAGGATGTTGAAACAAAGATATGTTCCAACGGGTTTCGGCATAGCCTTCACTTGGGTTTCCATATCCCGGGAAAACCCATTCGAAATGAAAACATACACATATCATGCACAACGTGATCGCCGTGATGGGATCGCCCAGCAACATGCTGTTTTTTGGGTCCCGCGGGTAGTGCGAGCTGGCGAAGTTCACATCTTCGCCGGAGGCCTTACTTACTTTCGCCGTGCTGTACGGCGATATATTTATTTATTTATCTTAGGCTAATTGATTTTGTGTCACATTCTGTTTGCATAACGCGTACCGGGAGCCCACGGTGCGTGAGCTGAGTGGAGTTGCTGCGTGTGTCTCGAACAAGATCGGTTGAGGCGAACGATCGTTTAAGACGCTTGTCCTTAGGCGATTGATACGATCAATATGCGTGGTGTTGGGATGATTGGTGTTCAAGAATGAATTGCTGCAAGGATCATTTAATTGATCAATTAAATTAAATTACCTTCAAAGAGTTTATAGCTAGCTTTCCTTTACAACTTCAAATATCAAACACACGGGTGCAGATGTCGTAACCCGTAACGATTCTCGGTGGTTTCGATACACGCCGCGGCAAATCTCGGCCTTCCCGTATTTAACAACCGACCAAGCCGTCATCTCCTTCGTCAATGTTTACCCGGTTTAGAGTTCAATCCACCAAATCAAACGCACGAAATGTGTGTGTGAGTGTGAGTCCGCTTTAAAAAAATGATTCCTTCGAATATTTGTTTATTCCGTTTCCGATCAATCACGACGCGACAACAACAACAACAAAAATCCTACCTATGATATTTCGATCGCGCAATTCCACTGAAATTCGATGTTTAAATTAAATGGCGTCTTAAGCCGGTTCGAAGCCGGGTTTTGCGGCCCAGTGATAAACAACGGCACTGAAACTGAGTTGGAATGCAACATCGTTTCTTGATTGAATAACCAATCGTACTATTGGCCAGGGCCGGAACACATCTGGTTACTTCTTGGTTAGCCACGTGGTTCACAGGAAAAACGTGGGATACTGTTTGGGGATGGGTGTATCTCTGGAAAAATGTTCATTTCGCAAATAGTTTCTGGAAATGGAAGCAGGTTAAATTTGAAGAATAATGGATGCTTTGTAATAGCTCTGTGAATGATGAAAGTTTTGTACTGATATACTACGAAAAAGGATCTCCGATAAAGGTTTGCCCAACGAAATCTATTGGGCGCTGTGAAGAGACGCTGGGCGCTGTGCTCTATTGAGGATGAGCTTAAGCTCAAGCGTGTGATGATGATCTTCTTTTCAGACAGACATGGATCCGATTGGCGAACTCGTACTACAACGCTCATGCCGTCCTGAAGCTTCCTCAATTTTTATACGGATGCTTTCAACGGATGCTCAACGTGGAGAACGTTAAGGCCATCATCAGTCCTTCGGATGTTCACATCAGCTTTTAAGCCTTTTAACGGTCCTGCAAGACTGTCCAGGCGCCGTAATAATTCTCCAAAATGGCGTTATGAATCCCAGCTCTTATGCAGAAATAGCTGCACGATCGAAACAGCTTTAATGCTCAGATGAAAGGCTCAACCGGTAGGCCATACCTGCTAGAAATCAATTGATAGTGCTGTAAAATGTTATCTACCCATAGCATAACGTGGATCGCTTAGATACAGAGTCATCGCAAGCAACGAAACCGAAAGCAGACCGCTGATTAGGTCTGGATTCCTGGCGGGCATATCAAAACCAAAATTTAGCTCGAAACTTTAGCTGCTTGAAGTAATTTATGGAAGTAAATGGATAAAGTATTTACAATGGACAAAGTCGATACTATGACGATCTCTTCAAGCTGTACGATGATCTCACCATCGTGCAGGGAATTAGAATGTGACCGTCCAGGCTCGGAAGGGCTGGTCATGTCATGAGAATGACACCGGACGACTCAGCCCGTAAAGTCCTTTTAGACCGTCCACACGGGCAGAGAGGGCATGCTAGGATCAAACTGAGATGGAGTGATGGCGTTGATGCGTCCGCCAGAACGATCGAGATTATCGATTGGCAGACGAAGGCGAACGGACCTTGGGCGGGAACGTAGGATTGTTGCAGCAGGCCAAGACCGCGACGCGATTGTAGCGCTGGATAAGTAAGTAAGTTAGATAAAATAAATTAAAATTGAATTTGAAATGAAAGAATATAGAACTTCTTCTCCTGCACTCTTTTGCTCTTGCTAGCTTTACAGTGTATAAAGCCTCAGATGTTCGGTATCGTTTTCATCACATAGCTAGCCTCCAGGTGACACGCTGGGGTTGATATTAAATCCGAAAGTCTCGCCACACGTTTAGTGGGCTATCTAGCGATGGGTTACTTAAGTCAACCCACCTGTCTAATGCGTAGACCCTGTCTAATTAGCTAAACGATATCGGGGTCGTTCCGGCTTCACCATATAGCTTGATAGGTTTCAGGCTTCAAAGTCCAACAGTACAGTTTTCTTGTGTTGATTAAATCACTAATATTTGATTGCTAAAGTGGCCTGCTCCTAGTTGTTCCTCGCATTCGCCAATCGAAAAAGACAAGTTGACACGTTTTGCACCCGTCCGAACTTCCATTTTGCCGTTCCCTCGAACACCTTTCGCCAATGAATTGCATCATGCTTATCACATTACCTGTCACAGCATGGGCGCAATAAAAAAATTGCCAATAAGGGAACGAAACTGTACGTTCACCAGTTTAGAGCGGTCGTTCGGCACTCGGAGCAGTCAAAGCTGCAGAATCAGAACCGACCAACCCGCCCCTCTACGGAGGGGACGTACGGGAAAGCAAACAAAGATGGAAAACGCTACCGCCGCAGCGCCCCGAAAATCGTACCGCCGCTTGCTTTATCGCCCCGTTATCAGCCGAAGCCCGAAATTCGAATTCGAATTCTAATAAACAGTATTAATGTATATAATGCGTCGGATTGATAAAACTCGTTAGTCACAGATTGGGTAGCCCGAACGGCGGTACGTGTGTTTTTATGTCCCCCCGAACCGGCAGCAGTGTTACACGGTGTGTGTTGACAGAGTGGTCGTTGAAGTTGAGGTTGAGGTTGAGGTTGAACGATCTACCACGCGATTGGTTTTCGGTGTGTTTAATGATCGCGTGAACTGGTGATCGATACCTGATGTGATGTGTTAAACGCAGTGTTTGCAGAACAAAGTTAAAGTTGAAACATTAAGGTCCAAAGCAACCACCGATGCCTGAAACGAGTGAACAGAAAATGAAAATGGGTTCGTCGAAGCGCAAATCGTCCTTCCGGATTGATGACATACTGCACCAGCAGCGCGTGGAACAGCAGAATCTGCTCTACCAGTATCAGCATGCTGGCCGGATGGCCGGTGCCAGCACCACGGCCAGTGAGACCGGCTCAGTACACTCGGCGGGACATGTTAGCACGGGCGGCAGTTACAGCAGTACCCTGCAGAGTCATACCGTCGTGCCGGATTGCAGTAGTACACCGCCGGGATCGCCCGTCCTTCCGTCACCGCTAGCCGTCAGTGTGCCGAGTACTAATAATGGTGGTGGGGGCTCGGTACGGTCGGAATCGCCCAAAAAGCCCACCGCCATGTATCCGGGACTGCTGGACTTTTCCAAAAACGTCATACCGATCCCGCTACAGTTCGGCATGCCGGCGTTCAATCCGCTCAATGCCGCCTACCTGGAGCATTACGCGAACGTGTTACACAAAGGTACGTGTCCATCGACTAGGTAGAGAGAGAGAGAGAGAGAGAGAGAGAGAGAGAGAGAGAGAGAGAAAGGTCCTTAAAGTGTCAGGATGACAGTTGCAAAACTTATCACAAGTTATTTGATATAGCTTTATCAACAAGCTCACTTCAAACGAATCTACACATTTCTTGTGCTGAATGAATGAATTCAAAACAACATGTGTGCGTGTGTGTGTGTGTGTGATACGATAGCATTGATAATCGCTAATGCTCCTAATCAGTTTACTCACTGAGGTGTAATAATTATTTTTAGGAGTATTTGCGAAATCAAACCAATAAGCTACGGGAACGGCCAGCAACGAACTAAGCGCGGTTATAAACCACCGATCAAAGGGTTGATAATACCACCAACCCTTTCCATATCATTATCGAAATGGCACACATCATGAAGTAACGAGTTTCACCAGCAGTTCGCCATCCTGCTGATGAACGATCCGGGCTCGGGAAGACATGTGGGAAAGCACCGAGCCACACCGGCGCACAGGCCACCCTTTTGCGCCTAATCCCTCCCGAGTACCCTGTCCAGCTGTAACTGCCGGCCAAGAATGGGGCTATTGGGGTTCCGAATTCATTCCCTGCCAAGATGAAAGGGAGCCGCCCGAACGAGGCATCGAACGAGTAATCTTTCACCTGCAAGATTTATTAATGGCTGCGAACGTCCCGGTTACGCCGACTACCGCTAATCGAGCTGCCAATTGATTTACGGCTATCGGCCACCACCACCCTGTAAAGTACATTGCCGATGGGGGTTGGGAGCTGGGTTGTTGTTATTTGCACGGTTGCGCCTTGTTGCGATAAGATCGGACGGTAGCGGTTCTGGTGTTTTTTTCGGGTCCGATGCTGCAGGCGGTTTGGGTTTTTTTTTTCGGGGCCGGATTTCCAGAAGCCATCCGCGTGTGAGCTTGTGTGTATGGTTGAGCCTGAGATTGATATTTTTATAGCTGGTTTGGGTGGGTTTACTTCCGTGTGTCATTGGAATCGTTTTGGGCCGCGGTGAAAGTTTAAAAAAAGAGGATGGGTTGTGTGTTAGGTGCCCTGGTAACCTAACCTAGGTTAATAGAAATGAATTTGCCTGAATTGATTAAGCTATTATATTTTACTAGTTTAGGAAGAAGCGGATTTATCCAGCACGTGACCGCAAGCGGTTACAAAGAAAAACATGTGCCTCTTGAGGGCCTACATGATTGAATATGTTGATTGGAGGGAAGGTTTGCTTCGGCTTGAAGCCTCCTTTGAACCGGGAAGACCCCGCTTCCGCTTAGTTCGCTTAAAAGAAAATCCACCTCTGAAGTTAGGTATCATTGAAGGAATGTTATGACCTGTCCACGGGAACCGATTTGAGACTTTCTAGTCCGGATTTTTGGAACATCGAAGGAATAATGGCTCATTGAAATAATTTACTAATAAGAACGTGTGCGATTAGTTGAAGATTATAGACAATATCCAAAAATTTCCCTCGACTATTGCTAGCAGTTTGATACGCTGAAACTGATCTTAGGACCCGAAAAAATGATATACTGTTGGAATTTCTGAAAGTGTAAGAAAATTTTAGGAACTGCGCTCTGGGAAACGATTCAAAGGTCGTTTTAGAAAAAGAAAAAATGCTTTTTAATGTGTACTTTGGGCAGATCTATTCATATATTTGAGATTGAATGTAAAATTGCAGGACATTGTTATAGTAATGCATGATAAAAATTTGTCTTTCTAGTTCCTTTTGGATTTCCGTTTGGCAAAGCTATGTTTAGTTCGAAATACTTTAGAACCGCCGGTTATTTTTTTTAATAATTGGTTCCAGTTGGCCATCCTTTTGTCTGAAAACCAACCATTTATCCTATTGTCTTTACAGACAATATCAGCACCTTACATTAATTTGAAAAGCTAGGCGAATTTTCTAGGCTAAAAGCTAGGCGTACCTAAAAACCTTTCTTATTCTTCCTTGATGCTACAAACGGTGGGACGGCGGTCTGGATGGGATTTGAAACCCGGCCCTGCCGTATGAAGACCGGCGGAATTATCACCTCGGCCACCGGGACGTCCTCCCAAGCATATAGCTATAAGAAATAAGATAAAAAGGGGAAAAACGTATAAAATACTGGTAAAAGATGAGTAAATCTTGCGAAAAAGACTTGCGAGAGTAGTGGTGTGAAGCACTCGATGCGATGATACGCAATTTTTGAAGCTGTATTTTATCATACATCGGTCTGTTCCCTTAATTAAGCCTTTCAAACATATTCCAATATTTTATATATAATACAACCTCCTACATATGTTAAAATTATGTACAGTTTATAGAATGCCACACAACCCTTATTAACATCTAAAAAGCATTTTTTGCCAATCGTACCCGTCGATCACGTTTCTTCTCTAGGTGTAAGGATTCATTATTGCATACTTTAAGGCGTTTAAGAAATTTTAATTCAATCCAGGATAGTAGAGAGATAGCTTATTTGCTTTGAAGTATTCAGGCCCTGTTCCGACGGCAATCCATGCAGAACGATTAAACCTTCCAGACACGAGGTGCAGATAAAGTGTTGATTACACAATCTACGACCGAATGCACCGCATAGATGGGATGCACTCGAGCCACCGGCGCTCGATCGATCTCCAATCGGTATCTCGATCGGCTCGTATCGAGACGACCGGCCGTCTGAACTGTCGCCCAAGTTGTATTACAACAGTGTAAGCAAATGCGCAGGCAAACAAACGCTGTCTGATGCGCCCGTTTTCGGACTGACGCCACCGTTTGTGTGCCCGGTTTTGGCAGGCGTGATAGCTACGGTGCGTGTAATGCCGCCCGAACGGAGAACGATTGAACAGCGATCGTCCTCGGTACAATCAATCTAAAGTTAAATAAAGGCTGCTGGCGCCACATTCAAATCCCCAGCTCAAACAACCCCACTAAAGCGGGCTTTATTTGTTGGATATGGGGACATTGATGAAGTTTTCTGACGGGGCCCAAATCATTTGATGCCTGATGATATGGTCACCGGGGCCCTCGGTCGGGGTTTGCGGTAGCCCCCCCGATACCCCCGATACAGTGGAGCCGCCAATAGACGAAAAGGATTAAGTACTGCTCAGTTTATCATAGATCACACACCCTTGGACACATTACCACCGTGCCGGGACGACCCGGTTTACTCGCTCGTAATCGGGTATCGATGCGGTCGATGGATCCACAAAAATGCCCTTCCAATCGGCTGATAAACCCGGCCCGATGATACGCTAGACAGACGCCCGTCAACTTATAATAGCAAACAAGGGCACAAGAAAACACCGACCGAATGATTATGTTTAATTATGTGTGCGAGTGTGTATGTGAGTGTGTCTCTCTCTCTCTCGCCCTCCTAAATCACACCAAAGCATTTGGGGAAAAATGTGGACCGTTTCCATCACCTGTGTAGGAAGCCAAACACCGAACGGGCGCGCACAACCGTTGCCCAATCGAGTGCAGATAAATCATGTTATATTCTCACCGAATGTCTCGACCGCACTCATCCCCCAAAATCACGGCATCGGTCGACACTATTTGCGATCGCCGTTTATCTCTCACCACCATCCTCCAACGGGTTACCCCTCCCCCCCCCCCCCCACCGTGGCCAGCCCTTTTTGCGTCCTACCATTCCACGCTATCAGGGGATTAAGGATTCATCGAGCATCGGGGGCACGAAACTAATCGGCAGCGGAAGGGAAGGGCGCGTGTGTGTGCGCGTGATTTGCGGCATTTGCCGTAGTTGTTGGGCCGGGTGTGATGATCGCGCGTATGAAGTGGCCGATGTTCCCGATGTTCCGGGCGTTCCGTAATCGGCGGCCACCATCGGGAAATGACAAACGATTATCAATTTGACATTTCGTTCACCTTGATTTCGGTAATCGGTTTCCTCGGAATTGCGGATAGACGGGCGCCGGAATGAATGAGCTTCTTTTGAAAGCTCCACAAAAAAAAATGGTGGATTAATTATCTGGCAAATGAGATTCGAGGAAGGAGATTGTACATGTTTAATATTTATAGTCAACAAATATAGATACAATTTTGGATGAGTCCTTCGTGAAAGAAGCAGGCAGAAGAAGTGGTGACCTTGTGGTAGCTTAATGGAGCCTTATTTTTACCGGTACTTTCTTTGGTATTTAAGATTTTTGGATAAGGTCCTGGAGAATGAGGGTTTCGGTTTCAAATTCTATGGGTCGAAGGAATTGAACTCAGTTGGGAGTCTCTTCGAACGACGACGTGCCCACCGTCGGAAAGTTTCTTGATACAAGCGGCTTAAGCTCTTTTGGGCTTCGTTTAAGATATAGACGACGAGTTTTATATTAAACATCCATCCAATGTAGATTATTTTCATATATAGAGTGGTATTACTTATCGTTTAGATCAATCGCTCAGGATCTCCAGGATCCAATCCGACTAAGGATCCTGTAAGACCTTCCAATAATCCAGTACATCCAAGGGTCACAACGTAAAGAACGCCAGACAATACAGGGTTTCGATTGAAATAGTGGAATATTTGGAATGATTTGGGGAATACTTGCAATGCGACTGTGGAAGTTTACATTCAATCGTGTTATACGAAGGGGGTAATTAAAACAATATTTGGAATATTTTTCGGGTTAAATCAGACAATTTTTTATAAATGTACAGTCCTACCTGGACCGGAATGTTCCAAGAAATAGCAGAAAATCGATAGGTAATTACCGCCATAGTTGTCCTGCAAATTTCCCTTAAATGCACGCAGGATGCCATTATATGATTGCAATATTCCACATTATCCACAAAGGACTTGCAGTATTCCACTATCCCTTTGAAGCATTCCCCTAAATAAAGCCCTTTGAAGTCTCAGATTGTCTCTTCATTTTGAGCTACTATTTTAGTTAGTTGATAAGTCAGATAGTTAGCGGATTATCAGTGAGGATTATCGAATGAATACTGTTGAAGTTAGTTTGAAAATTGAACCACACGGAACAATGAAAAGGTGACATTTCAGCGGTGATTTATCGGCATATGATTGTCTCGTGCGGTGTATCGGCTCTCCCTGAAGCTAAACCCCGCAATCTCTTCCGGCAAAGCTGAAAACCAAGATAGATAACAGCTGTCTGCAGCGCGGGTGTAATATACTCCCCCCTATCACTACCGTCCCGATATCGCGAACCGGTCGAGCAGGTCGGCTTTATCGTTTCACTCGATTAGCGAAAATTGCACCCTAAATGAACAGTGATTTTGGTTGCCAGTGGGGTAAACACTGACCGAGCAAAATATTTGCCCAGCCCCAGAAACTTGGTCGTTCCCGGGGGGTGTGAGGGAATCCAGCCGAATGGAACGCCATGGTCGCCTTTCTAGACGCGTTTGAGATACGTTCGCTCCTGAGGGAATGCTGAAAATCCTTTGCAAACTGGTTCGGACCATGCAGGATAATTGATACAAATTAAATCAAGTTTCCGCTTCCGGCACTGGTTTGCAGAGATCGGAAGTAGAAAGATAAATAGCGCCGGCCGCACGAACGCACACACAACGCCCACGGGTACCGTGAGATTGAGTGAGTGCGACACCGTCCAGAGGGAAAAAGTTCGTTACGTATGCGGAACAGGAAATTGGTTGCCGTATTCGTTCCCATTTCGCCTTCTGGAGCCGTATAATGTAGTGCAAACAACTTCTATCTAGATTTCGGTTGTTTTTCCATTCCATTTGCAGCATCACCACGTGTTTGGCCGTTCTATCCACACCCGTACAGCTATCTACTTCCTACCTGCGGCTCCAAGCGTAAAGGTGGCCAGGTCCGGTTCACGCCCCAGCAGACGCAAAGTTTGGAGAAGCGGTTCTCCAACCACAAGTACCTGTCGCCGGAAGATCGTCGAAATCTGGCGATTCAGCTAAAGCTAAGCGATCGACAGGTAAGCCTTTTCGCGGGCCAGAATGTTGTGGCCTTTATGGTAAAGAGTTTTTTTCAATCGCCAAACCAGGTCAAAACATGGTTCCAAAACCGACGGGCTAAATGGCGAAGGGCCAACAGCGGTTGCCAATCGACGGACGGCCATGGAACGTCGGACGGTATGGGAGATGTGACAGTGAAAATGTCATCCGGTACGGGTACTACTGGAGCTTCGAACCGGGCGCCAAAATACTCCAGCGAAAACGAGGAAGATGATGGTGGCGATGAAGGTGGTGTGCCGAGGTTCCGTGGCCGTAGGACTTCCTCCTCGATGGATAGCTATTCGGAGCGCGGTTCGAGCGAAGAGCGGGACGATGAGGATGACGATCCTGCGGCACCGATCGATGTAATATAGTGCCCGGGTTTTGCTGTGTCGTGCAATCCTCCCGTTGAGCATACGTTTGCTGTGTGAATTCGAATTAAGCATGTGACAGAGAATGCCTAGCGTTACGTTAGATAGCCAGTGCTCTAGTGGTTCTGTAAGGTGAACTGAATAAATGTAAGAATAGCCGTTACCTTTAAAAGCTTTAAAATGAGGTGCGTTCTTGATTCACATAGCATGACCCAACATT
The DNA here is from genome assembly GCF_013141755.1 of Anopheles stephensi. NCBI lineage: Eukaryota > Metazoa > Arthropoda > Insecta > Diptera > Culicidae > Anopheles > Anopheles stephensi. Next base: position 60,231,541 of record NC_050202.1, on the reverse strand, counting down.
GCCGCGTTACGAAATTCCCCTCCCGCCTCTGACGCACCTCGGTCTTGGCGACCTTTGCTCAATAATTGATCGCATTAAACGTCACCCAGATTGGACTACAACGTGCGATAACGCACCATCGCTATGATTCTAATAAATCACCATCGCCCGTACGCCTTGGAGCCTTCGCGCGCTATCGCGGATGTATCATCGACCGCGGTGTGATCAACGCGGATCAAAGACGCGGTGTGTGGTGGCTTCAGGTAATCCGACAGGCCTTAGAAGGAGGGGTCGTCCGGTGGACGCTGCCGTGGTTCTGCTCCTTTCACACACAAGTTGACGTCAGCGAGGTTCGGGGAAGTGCTTAGCACGAAGGGTTGCTCCTCCCAAGCGCATCAAGCGCACGCATTCAAATCGATCCCACCGGTCGATAACTAATCGATGTTTGTGTTTTGCTAGAAGTTCCAACCCAGCATTCTTCGCCCGATAGCGTGCGCGTATTGATCGCGACCCTATCATTGCCATCGATTTTGAGCCTGTTTACAAGCTGCCTGTGTCTTGCTACCTACCACCTGTGGACCAGACCTGCTGCGCTTCTGGTCCAACCTTTGCACCTAGGCGAACACCATTCTTTCCGTAGCTAATTGATCGAGCTGCCCGAGTCATCGGCGCGTTACGGCGAATGCTTCGAATCACCATCGTAAGGATGATGTTATCGAATGGTAAATGCTTATCATAATCACCGGTTGATAAATCGGAGCAACGATGGGTGTTGCTCCGGGGATCGTGCCGTTTCGAACCCAATGCACGTGCGATTTTCGTTAAGAAGCTCATTAAAAGAGGGTTTGTTGTTTTGTACAGGTGTGTGAGGCTACTACCCAATTACTGCTGCCCTTCGGATCCGTTCCCGTTCGCTTGACACTCGCTTAATCACCGGTAACAGCCGTGCCGAGGGCTCCTTGGGGTCCCGGAGTGTCTAATCGGGGTATAAAGGTAATTGAATTTCATGAATAGGTACATTGAAGGATTGGCTAATGATTACATGGCAGGCCTGGCCTTACAACATCCTGCTGAAGGGTGGTAAGTAAGACCATTCTAGCGCAATCATGAAATGCATCTTAAAAAATTGACTTTGTCATGTACGATCGATCATTTGAAAAATAGAAGAAAACAAAGTGTTAGAGTTTAAGCAATAAGAGATTTACTTTGGCGAGAGATTGCAAAATTTGAAAATTTGTTAAAATTCGAATTTTATATAATCATTTCACCGCTACAGCGACCATTATTCCAGAGTTGTATAATTGATGGACGACAACTTCAATTTCGCTACCCCTAATTAACATCTGCTGCAGAACAAAAGCCCCCTTTCTCCACTGTTTGTCATTCAAATGTAGTCACAACACAACGCTGATCGTTTTTGCCTATCCGACCCACCCCCGGTTGATCGTTGATTACGTTTTCATCCTAACAAAACCTAATTAATTGCCGTCTGATGCGGTGAAAAGTTGTCAGCCAACTTCACAACAATGCGATGTTGCACAATGTTTTTATAGTAGTTTTATTATAATTTAAAATCCAGCGCCAGCAGCTTCCGCTTAGTTCCAATGCCGTGTACTGGCGCGTGTTTTACTTTTCAAACGTTTTCTCTCTCTTTCACTCTCGTGCTCGTTTTTTCTCTCTCTCTCCTTCTATTTCCATCGCAACGTTCGTTCTGTGTTTCTTCATCGCGTTTGCCTGGAAAACAATGGCATGCTGCGTTTGCGCAGTAGTGGTTCATCATTTTCGAGGTTGAATCGTGGTTGAAGATTCATGCGCGCTGGCCCCTTCCACAGATTCGTACGGACGGAGGGGTGTGACGGGGTGAGCCGGAGAACCCTGAGTCCCAAATCCGTCTGTATCAACAACCGTACTGTTTTCGAGTTTTTCCTCGGCCAAGCCCCGAAGCGCTGTAATTGTCGATTGATTGCACCGTGAAAACTCGCTGCCCCCACTCGCCTTACCCCTTGGCCCAACTGTGTCTTGGGGAGGCCAATATCACAGTGAAGCACTTTCGTGGATGATTCGGACAGAAATGAGTTTTTCGTTATTTACAGAGGTCTGTATACAAGATCAACACTTATATAATTTTTTAATTTAATTTTATCGATTCTTTCGACTACGATCGTCCAAGAGAGCCCAGATCGTTGACCAAATGTCCAAGGGGTTTCCTCTTAGTGCTTATTACCGTCGTCCATAGGTCTGCTTCATTCAAAGGGCTTGATCTACCGAGGAACCATATCGTTCAAAGGGGTTCGCCCTCCAAGGAACCTCGCCATCTATGAGAACCTGATGAGCACAAAGTAGGTGGACTACGACAAAAGCTCCTAAAGGTCCTCAGGAAGCCCTTTCCTTTGCCATGGGGCTCCTGAAGCTTTAAGCTTACCAAAAGACCTTTTCGTCTAGGAAACTTCATTGTCCTTGTGGCCAAGCGTTGTCTAAATTGTGCCCACCGACAAGGGACCCAGAAATCTCGTTATCAAAAATCGCTTAATACTTCCAAGAGGCTTAATCCACTTCTGAAGTTTTGAACCTATCAAGAGACTTCGTCGAACAAGAAACTTCATTTTTCACATGCCATCGATTGGGCCTTGTCGTCCAAGAGTCACCATCCAAAGAAACTCTTCATTTATTCAGAGACATCCGGAGTCGATCGTCGGAATCTCGTCGACTAAGATTTCCTGTTGTCTAAACTTAACTAGACTACCGGTACAGGTTATAAGTTCTACGACATTCGCCATGGAAGCCTTCGCCTACGGAAGTCTTGATAAGCTCCTACGGAAGTCTTGTGTAAGGAAGTTGTTGACTGGAGAAATTGGCACTCCTGACGTGTTGTCTAGATTGACTATTCTAAACGGATATCAGAACAAGAATTTACGTTCATACCCATAACGAGCCTGTTTCAGTGATCATACGAAATATTAACAATTTAACTACGAAAAATCAACAAAAACCTTCTAACAACTTTTTGTGTTGGTTTTCCCATAGTCCACCACACAATAGACAGAAGACCAATGAATCGGAATGAGAAACGCCGCAACGCAACGTACCACCATCCGCAGTGCGGTGTGGGTGGGGGTAGGGTGAACTGGGGTGGTGGGAGGGAACTAAAAAAACACTGAAAAAAAAGATTGACCGCGCAATTCCATCGCGCGTTCCATTGTTGTTAGTGCGCAGCATCGAGGGGTTGTGTTTTTTTCGGGCGTCTCTACGCTTCCACCACAATCGCACTGTTGCAGCAAGATAGAAGGCGAATTCAGCCTCCCATCCAACCAACCCCTTCGATGCTGACCGGGGCGCGGAAAAAGAGAAAATGTGGATCAGTGTGCTATTCGATTCCGCGCCGTGATGTTGTCGGTGTCACGCGATCCTACCACACCGTAGCCAAGTTGGAGTTGTGTACCATGTGCACCATCTACGCAACCGATCGGTACAAACGGCGTACGGCGCGCCGGACGACGACGCCCGGAAGTCTACAGCGGTGGACGGCGACGGTGGGCGTTACCGCGCTTCTACTACTGGCCACCATCGGAAGTGTTGTGCAGTGTCAAACGTTTATACGGCGTAAGTGTCGAACGGATTGCCGTTGTTTGTTGACCCGTGTGGCGTGTGATCTAGAGTTGTGTGTGTGTGTGTGTGGAAACATATTGTAGCTCTAAAAAAAAGTGCTTCAAATTATGTTGCCAAAGATAACAACCGTTAATATAGTGTAATCGATGTTCGAAACCATAGCCAACAACAGGTCCAGCGGGAATGCGTAACCCCCGGGAGACAGATCTATCAAAAAGTCGTGCGATTTGGGCATGTAATATGCGGCCCGGATTGCGCAGTACAACGACCGATCCGTGGGTTGGCACGTTATCGGGCAGGGCTATCGGCTATTTTTAAGGGGGTTGGGAGTCACAAAAACCGATTTGTGCCACGCTATGCATTAATCATTATTGATTGGCACTTCGGAGGGAAATTGATTGGATGGCCCCTTACAATAAAATTTAAGTGATCGAGCCTGATTAAAAATTGGTCATTCGGCGGCGGGCGGTGATCAAAATTCCGATCCCCCTTGGGAGGGGAGGTGGAGAGTGGGACTGAGGAAGCAATAAATCGGTATTAATTCATTTGAACCTGTCCAAAGGTGCGTTATGCGGGAGTTGTTGTGCTTCTTGGAATTAAAAAGAAGAATTTCGTTTTCAAGAATAGCTTCAATGCGTTAGCTCACCTGACCTGCATTGTATGTAGAGCTATTAGCATAAAATACTACTTGGCCGCAAAGTATTAGTTTCCTGGGCTTTCACGGTACTCAAACGCAAGCTAAACAGAAAAAAAGATGCTCCAACAATAACTGTCTGCTGAGCAAGAGGAACGATAAACGCATATTTACGTATTGATCTACCCCAAAAATAACAAAAAACTGATACCCGGGGAGTACAGAGGGTGATTGACTGCGCCCTCTCGTATTGCACTTTAAAGGTGTGTACTACATACACACACGCACGCACATGCCAATGGCCTTCGCGCACTTCCGTTTCAATGATCTAGCACCCGCGTATGGCAAACCATGGGGTTGGCGAAGCGAACGGCCGGACGGAAGTGGATACCCATATGAGGAACGGAGAATGAGAAGTGGTGCAGCAGCTGGGTGGAGTGTTCGAGAGTCATTATTCCCGGATTTACATAACGTTGGCCAGGTTTTGCTGGCTGCCCTCTTGCTACGGTTTAGCAAGGTTGTGGCACATGATGATTGGCCCCCTCCCTGAGGGGCGCAGATGGGAAAGGCAGAAGAAAATGGGGAAGATTTTTTAAAGCGTATCGAACGGGGCTAAGAGCACTGTTTGGCGTTTACTGTTTAGGCACGTACATGATTTTGTACCGATAAAAAAAAACTCCATTTCATCCCAACACAAATGCGCGCCATGCCGTGAGATTGAAGCATCTGGGCACGTGTGTTGTTTGCGTAAGGCCCTTTTTGAAAATAATACACGCAATCGTTACGCGCGTTGCTATGGTAACGCTACCGGGGATAGCATGCGCATTCGATCGATCGAGTTTAAAACGGTTGGAATCGAGTCAAGAAGATCAAGTAACATACTTATTTAATGGCGGTGCGATGAAAAAATGAGCATGATCGAATGATATTAAAATGTGTGTGTGTACGTATGTGTCTGCCCTACAGGAACGGCCAACGTTTGCCGCACGGACGATGAGTGTCCGGTGCAGGCGTACTGCGAACGGTACAACTCGGTCCACGAGTATGGCGTTTGTTCGTGCATGGCCGGTTACTTCGCCGTGACAGACAATAATAACACGCGTCGGTGCTTGAGAGGTAACAACAGTCCGTCCTAACACGGCACGAATTTGACTAACACTCAGTTGCTTTTTGTTGTTGTTTCCGACTGTCCGGAATCATCGCTCAATCATGTGTATTGCTCTCGTTGGATCATCATCCCCCTTAGCGGCCACCGACATCGGAGACTACTGCCTACACAACGACCAGTGCCAGTACACGCTCAGCACCGGCAACTCGGAATGCCGGGACAATTCCTGCCAATGCGTGGACGGTGCGCACTATGTCGAGCGGGAGAAGCGTTGCTACAAGACGAGCTTTCTGGGCGAATACTGTCGCCTGACGAACAACTGCATCGGGAACGATACGTACTGCCGGGATGGGATCTGCGTGTGTACCCCGGGCAAGCATCCCAACACGGACCGCAACAGGTGTCTGCACGACGCGAAGCTGGGCGATCAATGTTACCGGGATGAGGAATGCGTGACGGATAATTCGCGCTGTTCGAAGGAGATTTGTACGTGCCGCGTCAGTCACGTGCTGAACGAGCAGCGAAACCGTTGCCTACCGAGTACGTACCGATGCGCCCGTCGATTCGATCCGTGCAATGCTAACTGTCTCATCCCTTATTTTTCGTTCCGGTTTGCAGTTGCTAGCAAAATTTACGACCTGTGCGAGGAAAACATTCAGTGTCTGTACAACATTCCCCATTCGCAGTGTCGCATCACGACCGGGACGGACGGTATAACTGCGGGACGATGTACCTGTGCGAGCCGGTTCCATGAGGCAGGATTTGTAAGTGGCTTTACTTAATCACAGTTATTTCCCCCCCAGTTCAAAAGCATTATCTCACTCCCAGAAATGTGTCTCGTCGGTGCACCTGAATGGAATCTGTGAAGTGAACGACAATTGTGTCGATCGGGACACGGGTTGTTTCCATGGGCGTTGTCGCTGTATCGACCATATGATCGAGGTGGATGGTATCTGCTCCGGTTCATTGAGACTGCAACGCGGGAGCATTCTGGCTGGGCTGGCGACACTGCTCTTCCTGGTGCAATGGTACGCCGGCTTCAGCTGACCGTGCTAACAAACAAGGCGCAAAAAGAAAAACCCACGTGCACTTTACACCAAAAGCTAAAACAAAAATCTCATACTGGAAGTATTTAGCCTAAAAATACTCAGCGATTGCAAGTAACGAACGTTCGAAATATTTAATTCCATGCTAATTTAAAAACGCAAACAAATCACCTCATTCATTCTTACCAAATGGAAACCAATGATCTTGCTGAAAGTGGTTTATGTTCGTACTGTACTTAAGAAATAAACATGTTGTTGTAAGTGATGTTTAAATGTGTCTTATGTTGTGTGTTGCGGAATGATGAAAGCTGTGTGATAGGTTTCGTACGCCAAATTATCTACTGAACAGCACGGCTATTGTCTCTTCCTTGCTCAAAATTAGTATTTTGTTAAACTTTTCCATTCAAAACTGCTTTATTCCGTTCGATGTTAAGTAGGTATTCACTACTTCTCTTTGCCGGGGGTATCGCCGTTCATTCCTTCAATACAGATTTTACAATTGATTTAGAAAAAAACGATACACTAACCGGATAAATCGGAGATTCAAAACTACCCCAACGCGGGATTGTTTTCCTAGCATGTTGGTAAGGAATTTTACAGAATACTGTAAAAATATCAATACGGATCGGTGTTTTTCTTCTTTATAAATATATATGCGCATGTATAATATAACAATACAAAAGACGGTAAAACAGAAAACAAAATTGGACATACTAACGCGGTGGGATTCCCGTGATTCACAGCTTTAAGTACTGCAGCATAAGGGCGGGCCACAGTAGCAGCAATCCACCGGCGATGTACGTTACCCGAGCACCGACACTCCAGAACGCTACCGACGCTACGATCGGACCGACCGCTCGGGCAAGTGCACCCAGCGAACGGAACACTCCCAGCACGGTACCTTTCTGATGGAAATCACCATACTTCGAGGTGATGGTGGTCATGCACGTTACGACGAAGGCGGTGGCTAAAAACAAATAATAGAAGGTACATTATGTGTTTAGTTCGGAAAAATGGCAAGCGAATGCTTACAGATTGCAAATAGGATCATGCCCAGATAAAGCATGGGGGAAGACTCGGCCAACCCGACGATGATGAAGGCAGGAATGATTAAGTATAGGCCAAATACTGCGGAAGTCTTTACCAACCGGTCGGGAAGCCGGCGCACCACCGAACCTTGCAGCAGCGCCATCAGTACACCTGTGAATATAGTTGATCGTTTATAATTTAGCAATATTAATCACTTTGTAAAGCTAAACGCGCACACGCTACGCACCAGTGGTAAGGAACACCTTTGCCTGATCAATCGACGTGTACCCGAACTTGTGGTACATCAAAAATGTCACCGTAAACTCAAGCCCCGAGTATAGAAAAAGGTACAAAAAGTAGGTGACCCCCAGGCTCCGCAGCGAGCGCACATCCTTCTGGGACAGATTTTCGACCGCCGAGAACCGAAACAACGCTCTAATACTGATGTGATCGATAGCGTGCGATAGCGAGTTGATGATACGCGTCGAGCGCTTCTCCTTCGGTAGCGTTTCCTTCAGGCACAGCACCAGAAACAGAATGTCGGCTACAGCCAACAGCATCGCGAACATGGCCGGTGCAAAAAACCACAGCGCACTGGTTTTGTCCGAAAGGCGTGAAAACATAGCACCGATCATCGGGCCGGCGATGAACCCGAGCGAAAAAGCGATCCCGACCAGAGCCATCGCCTTGCCGCGGTTCTGCTGGTTCGAGACATCCGTTATCACGGCCATACAGAGCGACACATTGCCCTTGCTAATGCCACCGACGAAACGAGCGATCACAAACAGCAGGAACGATTCCGAGTACGCCCAAATACCGTACGAAGCGGCAATGCCGGTCTGAAAATATGACAAGCGAAGGGGTAAATGATTTGCACGGAGCAGTTCGATCGCTTTCACCTTTCACCTACCGCACACAGCAGCATCAGCGGTTTGCGGCCGTAATAGTCGGACAGTGCGCCGACGATCGGACTGCTCAGGAACTGCAGAAAGCTAAACATCGAGCCGAGAGCGCCGCCGAACAGCACGCTCGTGAATCGTTCCGGTGCACCGATCCACACCTGGAACTGCTTAATACTGTCCGCTAGATACCCGTACAGCTGGTTATCATTTTTGCGGTAATACTCGAGCAGGGACGGCAGCAGCGGCAGAATCATGGTGAACGCTAGCAGATCTAGCAACAGCGAAAAGAAGATCACGTACGCTGTCCCATGGGTACGGGTGATTTCGGTGACGTTTTTCGATGATTCCGGTACTTTTGCATGCTGCGGGACGGGCTTTAGATTGCTCGCGATATTATGGGATGGTGCGGACACGGCGGACCGCTTCCTCAGTTCATCCATGTTGTACGTCATGTTTAGGCTGGTGGGCTGTAGGGCGAGAAAAAGAGAGAAAGAAAGCGATCATGCAAACATTCAGAAGTCAACTATGCTTATGGGAGTTTCGGTGATATATGCAAAGGAAATAAAAGCCTTCGTTCGTACAAACTTCGGTGTTTGTGGAACGGGAAGAAAAAAGGCTCTACAAATTATCACCTTTTAATCGCCACTTACTAAACTGATCGATCGACACGATCGTTGCGGAATGTGAAGTACGACGTACACCTAACCTAATACTGCTAGGGTTCACGGGGTTTGTGTGGACAACTATAAGCCACCGTTACGTGGTGTGTTTCACAGTTTTCTTCGCAAACCAATAAGGACCGAACGCGTGTCCGTCTCAACACCGTCTCGCGATCGCAAGATGGTGTGTTAAAACAGCTGCGTAAGATGTCTCAGACCAACACAGCAAACGTACAACCGGATCACTACTACGCGGCTATGTATCGTACTTTCACTTTTACCACCCCGTCGTCGTCTTGTCGTGTTATGCTGCCGCTCTACGCCAAGACAGCCACCGAAGGCACCGTAGCCCGTGCTCCAAGCAGCATCGATCTAGCCCCGCTCAAGCGTACACACAGCAGTGTCTCTGTAGTGGTGATAATTTCGGCTAGTGATGCTGCTGCTAGGCGGGATTCAACGGGTCATTGCAAATATCCGAACGCACGTCCTATGTACGAGGGTGGAACAAAAACTAAAGCTGACAATAATGCTCCAGTGTATTTCACTACCACTTCCGCCACGGGCAATTAAGCGAAGCGGAGCATTATTATCAGCGGATGTGTCCATCCATTCGGGCCACTAATCAACTCGTTGACGATAAAACAAATAATCACTTGTACGTGCCGCCTGTTGAGTGTGGTTATGCTGCAGATAGCAGTATAACAAACCCACTACACCCAGCCATTGTTTGCGAATTCGATTGCCGCAACCCCCGTTCCCGTTTGTGCTGCTCCACCCTAGCACCATCTAGATTTCCCACCGATATTACTTCTTGACGATCTTTACCTGGGTGATACATTGCGTGTGGGTGTGTAGGAGATTATCAACAGTGCAACAGCACAGCGCGTAACATTGTTGTTGCGTATTGTTTCCCAACCACAACAAGCGTTGACAGCTGTAGAGCCACCGGCATCACGGGCGGTGGCAAGCGGCACGGAAGCATGACAGTTGGTAAAATATTGTTTCTTAAAATTTGCATAATTTAGAAGAAGAGCTCGTTTATGATCGTTCCTGCAATTATCTTAAAAAATGGACGAACAGTCTTGATATATTCTCACTTTTATGTTGGACGGATCGATTTAAATTGTTTCATAATAACGAACGCTTGTAACGGTTTTATAAGTAGGTTAGTAGGAACAAGTATTTGACTGCTTTTAGAATAAAGTTTAGGTATGAGGGGCTTGCCAGATGCGAGATGCTAACAAAACGGAACCCATATCAAATCCCGTCTGGACCTTCCGCCAGTACTCAGGATTCACTATCCAGTTAAATCAAGCCATGGGAGCCGGAAACAGCAGGCCAAATCTCCGCGAGACTTTTAAAACACTTTTTTGAACTTCAAAATAAATAGAAATCAGTTCTTTAAGCAGTCATGAAAAGTTTATTTTATGTTAATTTGTGAAAATCACTTAAAGAATAGTTTCAACGAAAACGCTCTAAACCTAGGTCAGTAAAACCTGACGACTCGGCACCATATGAACACGACAAACCCACACATACGGTACACTTGGTCAAAATTTATTCCCCAAAAGCAAACTTCAAAGTACGGTACTATCACAACTGGTACGCGCTTTTGTCGGAAGGATGGGAAGATCTAGAAAATGTATAAAATTTGGCTTTAAAACAAAAACCCGATAGACATCACTATCTACACTACGAACCTTTGCGTCCACCGTGCATCGAAATCACCACCCGGAACAGCTCAAAGTCTGGCATAAGCAGAATCCGGAGCAGTATGATGAACAATCCCAGCACGGTAGCACCAAACCATATCCAGGAAAAGACGAGCGTTAGGAAAAAGTTTTTATCCACCCGGACAAGCGTTGTGTTGTCCTGAACGAGCGAAAAGTAAACTATTAGCCGGGCACAGCTCAGGCCGCGCACGGTGTCCACCTTTTGAAACTCGCTGCACAGATGCGTAAGTCCTTCGGTAATCAAGCTGGCCGTTACGAAGGACACTATGGAGCAGGCTAGGAAAAATATTAGTGATGGAAACACGATACGCCAGGGTTGTGGTAAGATCCTGAAAGTGAACAGAGCCGGTAAGTTAGAATGCACTAGGAGGGTTTCCTGCTCTTTACCGCAGTCACTTACCCTCCCGGCCCGTGAACGAGGAACAATGCCAGCCATATAATGCAACATATACCCTGAAAGAGTGGCATATTTTTCAGTGTGTCGCAGTACGTTCCACTGTTCCAGGTGCTCCAATATTCGTCGATACCATCTGAAAGAGGGAGGGGGACGAGTTTAAAAAAATAAAAGTAAAAACTCTTGTAAGTTTAAGTTACACATTTGAAAAAAACATTACACTGTGCAACTGTTTCATTCGTTCCACCGGAAGTCGTTTCATTATCGCCCGCTATCTCGACGATATGGAGGTTTGCCTTCAGCAAGCAATGGTTCTTGTACTCAGCAATTAAACCATGCAAACTAAAACTAACCACCAAACACGACGACACAATTAGCAATAGCGAAAACACGGTGCATGCTGGAAAGAAGGTCGAGAAAACGATAAGACAAAATCCGCGATACAATGTGGCTTGCTGGATTCTAGTGCGCCTTTACTTACATCTCCAGCGGGGATTCACTTTGGACGGTTCCTTCTCAACTATCCGATGATGGGAGCACAGCACGGTCATGGTTTTGGTCGCGATGGGTGCAATTTTTAACTGTACCAAGCTGCTCTGATTTTACTGGCTTTACGAGCACCAGCAGCAGCACGCTCCACCAACGAGCGCTTGGATTTTTCCTGTTTTTGTATTATTTTGGGCCAGCCTGCTAAATCAACAATAAACACAGCCGCACCGCCATGAATAAATTAAAACTGGCCCGTCCTTGACGCCGTATGGATTTGAAGCCGTATGCATTCCTTGTGTGGGACTTAGAAATAACGCATTACCTCATTGCGTATATGCTTCGGCGAGGGTAAGTTATGATCTCATCATAACACAGCATCGTACACGGCCAGCACGTTCGAATGAATCATGTTGCAACACACGGATATCACACGAGCTAGAAGGCGCAAAGCGATCGTCGTAGCCGTAGGGTCAGCGCAAAACTGGTTCTGAAGATTCGACTCGAAGTACGCCGTACCCAAAGATGTCAACTTCGGTCACTGTACCACCGTTTGCTTCTACTTCAGTACGCCGGATACGGAAGCCATAGCAACGAACTATCGTGTGCACCTGGATCAAACTACACACCAGGCTGTCTGAAACATTTTGAATCACGAACGCAACGACCACCGCCGTTGCTTGGTGTGGGGCGCGCACGAGCGAGAGAGAACGCGCGAACTTGGTCGTAAAACCGCCACGCGAGAGATATCTGCGGCCGCCAGCAAAACTGAACGCGATCGGTTTTTGTAATATGTAATGCTGGATGAATGAGATAGAGAGAGAGAGAGCAAATGATGCTAAACACAAAAAGTAAACAACGCGTATTCTGCGGTTTTTTGCCGCGGACCTGTTCGGCGGTGTTGGGCGTCTGTCCATCTGGTAGAATGATCGGTAAAAATAAACACACATAAATTCGGCATATTAATTTACGGCTGAACGGTGGCGACACACACACACAACACTCACATACTGCACTTGATCTATTTACGTAGAGAGCATTCGTTCCATGCATCTGATGAACGAAATAAGCCAGACGCGCGTAGGGTCAGTTGATCATATGATTGAACGGTTTTAATGCACGTAAATTTAAGATCGGATCAGTGTGAAAATTTTCCTTTATTTACATAGAACTGATTCATACAAGTGAAACATTCACATACAGCAAAACGGCTACGTTTGCTCGATACTAGACGATGATCTCTGGCGGAGGATTTAATGTGAGGATTTATTTCACATCGTATATTCATTTTAGCCTACCCTTATACGTGTTATAATAAAGATTTACAGATATACTTGGAAGCTATGTTCAATTCATTTGCCCCTGCCGTTTATAGGATTAGACGGTGTGTTTTACAGCAATATATAAATACGTACACGCGTCTAGTGTTGTGGTGAAGAAATTGATTTGGCAATAATTGCTATCTTGGCATATAGTGCACATAGTACATTGTAGGTGTGAGATTCAACCGAACCGACTTCGTTTTGACGAGAGTTCCGTACTTCCAGTTCGGTTCTGTTTAAGTAATAACATTTTGGAATGCATGCCACATTCGCGAGCTCTTTCGTAAGGGGTTTGTTGCTCTTGCCAATCGCTCAGTCCGTAACCATCACGCATGTAGGTATGTAGCTACACGCAGGTGTGCTTAGCTGCTTTACCGCTCTCAACCCCAAACGTGCACCTACTTTCATGAGGTTTTGCCATTTTTTTTACTCCCATTAGTACGCACTTGGGAGATCTTCTTTTTCCGCTTCTCGCCGGACCAGTCCGCGTCGTCTTCGTCGTCCTCATCGCCCCCGAAATAGTTGCCGGTACCTACGTCACGCGTATTCGCTATACGTCGACTCGCGATACGTGATGAGTTTCTTCCCATGCCTGTAATATTTCGAGGAGAGCATTAAACACTAAATTTTATCAACGGACCGTGGGGGGAGGCGGCTCCATTCACTTACCCATGCACTTTTCCAGATGTGGAGCAAATCTCGATGCGGCTACAATGCGATTACAGTTCGGACAGTGGCAGTCGATAGCTTTCTTAGTGTTGGACGATCCGAACACGTCCATGTCGGGCTGGTCGACGATGGTGTACGGTTTGCTGTCTTCCGGTTCGCCCTCTACCGCGGCCCCGGAACCCGTCTTGAAGGCATGATGCACCTCGTACACAATCCCAAGGATGGTTTCATCCACCAGCGATTCGTACAGATAGTTGGCAGCTTTTTCTCTCGTTTCCGGATCACTCATAAACCGACGAAATTCCCGTATCAGCTCCTGCTCGTCCGAGTATTCTATATGGATCCCGTCGGTTTCACTCATCCTGCCCGGGAGGGGTTCGAATTTTGCAGAAAAATGCCGATGGTAATCAACTAAAAAATACACAACAAAACAACCACGGGCAGCTGTCGGCGAATCGCTGGTAGGGCTAGCGGTCAACGGTTTTGACAACAGGTTCATGCACACAAAAATAAATTGGTTGATTTTGAAACGGTTGGCTTTTCTGTAAAACTATAAATAGGTTGACCAAAAGGTTAGTAACAGCCAACCAAATTAATTCGAACATAATGCAATTTGAGTAAATTTCTTGCTTGCAGCGATCAGCGAGCTGCAAGGGTGGGGAGGGTTGTTTTTTGTAGCTCACTGTACATAAACAAACACCGCTGAATTTAAAGCCGGTGTATGGTATGAAATATCGGTGTTAATTATTAATGGTGAATCAATGTTTAAATCTCACTAAAGCTTCATTTATAGAATGAAAATATTTTGTTTGCTCATTTTCGCGGATAAAAATCCACCCAACGAAGATTCGTTGATCATCGGTTCGTTATGTTTTATTTAACGAAAACGTCAACCTCATCGCACTTTTTTTTAACGAAAACGTCAAAGCCTTCGCAGTTTTGGACGAAACCTGTGCTAGAACCGAAACTGGTGCTTGGAACAGAAGAGTGAAAATTGTGTCTGCGTCAAACTTTTCCAAAACCTCTGTCGATCGCTTTTCGAAGCAGCTCGTGTTATTTCTTCAACGCTTTAACTCTCCTCGAAACCAACCCCAAACTAAACCAGGTAAATGGGAGACTCATCGGTTTCTTTGTACGGTGCATTTTCATTTCGTTCGGGGTGGCATCTGCAAAAAAATCGATGCAGGGTGGAACTGCTGGTGTGCCGTTGGTGTTGCTCTGCGGGCGATGGTGATGATGGAATGTGATGATGATACGAAGGCGGCGGTGGTGGTGATCTGTGAGCCCCCTAAAGCGGTGGTGTGACTCAGAAACAAGAAAACGTTCGGTTTAATGAAATCCTGCGAGATGAAGTCATCTGAAGCTGGTACGGAATTCCTTCCGTATTTTTTTTACTGTGTAAAGGTGTGCCCGCTGCGAGAAGAGTGTACTCCCCGTCGGTGTACGGTGTTGTGCTACGCCCTTTCTTGGCGCACGCATGAAGCGCAGCACTATGCTAGAATTCGCACTGTTTTGGCACACACATGTCCTTATGCGGGTGGCCGCGCGCTACGCATACACATGTATGCAGCGACATCGTTTCAGGGTCAAGTCTAAAGGCGAGGCGACCACCGTTCGTTTCAATCTGGACAACCGGACAAGTTTAGTAATTTTTGCTGTCGGGGCATATTATTAACAAAAAAAAAGGACACGGTCAACCTGAACGGGGGCGACGGCGAAGGAGTTCGAGACAATTTCCAGCGCTAATTTATGTCCTTTTTTTTCTCGCCCGAGCCCCATCACATCCTTGAGACAGGACGAGAAGACCGCAGTCATTGCGTTTAAAGGATGAGACGCATAAACACACAGACACACACACACCGTTTAGTGCGCGGGTGTAAGAGCAGGACCAATGCAACGCCACACCACAGATAAAGCTCTGATGCTTGGCGCATACTCAAATCGGCCCTTCCCGGTTGTGTTGTTTTTTACCGTACCCAAACCTTATGATATTGATTTTTTGGGGAGTACGCACCTAGAAAGACACCCTGCTCCCCAGTGGAGACACCAAGGATGTGCTGATGATGCCCGATTTTTGTCATTTCGATTCTGAAGAAGCGAGTTTGCAGCGATTCGATGTTGTTTGTACGCCCTTTCGCATAAAGTATTCCAGAAGGGCTTTCATTAGCATCGATGGCCACAAACGATTCCTTGGCCTAACACCTTTGGCCAAGATCTGTGTTGTCTTAACGATGCGTTTGATATGAAGCGCAACGATGCGAATGAAGGAAGTCTTTGTTTGCGGTTCGTGCTTGCAAACTGGTACGGACATTTTCGGGCAGAAGAATGGCTTCCATTTGCTTTAACGTTAATGTTTAATGATTCTGGAGGTAATTTAAAATGTATTGTTTAAAATTACTTTTTAATACGCATCACGAATCGGTTGATCGATTCCATGACACACACGTAAATAGTGTTTGAATTCGTAATCACCTGCGTAAATTGACGCATTAAGGAAATTGATTTGGATTTTGGATAGGGCTCTGACGGGGGAAGACAAAAATATTAATCGCGAAACCCATTTGTAGCTGTGTGTACGTACAGGCAGAACGCAAACATGATATTTATAAATCTTCTCATTTACAGAATGCCGGCAGCAGCACCCGCGGAAAATGGGGCAGGCGTACCCAAAACCGAGCTCCAGGAGCTCCAAATTAAACAGCAGCAGGTTGTCGATGAGGTAATGGAACATGCCGCAGCATTAACAGGCCTACAAGATGCTACAGAAAACAAACCCCTATCCGCCTCACCGCATACTATTTAAACTGTTTCTTCTCTGTGCATTCTGTGTCACTCTTTCATGGTTCCGTGGTTGGCATCCCTTAGTCGCTGGACAGTACCCGACGCATGCTGGCACTATGTGAGGAGGTAAGAACAATCCATATTTTCCCCCTTGTTTTGTGTCGCATTACCATACGCGTACGCGCTCTTGTTCTGCGAATACTGGCAGTTCCTTTAGAAACGTGAGGATGATGGATGCGAAATGTGTTTAGGTAGAGGAGCTGCACTTACCTACTAACTGCTCCACGCAATAGTTCCGGCGGACTGCCTTTTTATTTACCAATTTAGGTACCGGTTATGCGTTTTATGCAGAGCGCAGAGGGTAATCAAATGCTCCACTTCGCTATAGCGTACAAAAACGTTCTGTAAAATGCTTGAAACGCCCTCCTAAACAAAAAAAAAACAATGTTCCGGTAAAGTTGTGCTATTTAAACCGATTTTGTTTTACTACATCAAACTAGTAAAATAGTAAAACTCTCCTAGTTCGTTATTATGCTATGTTTTGCTCACGATAATGCGATCGATCGAAGGCTCTGTCGATTCCGTGTCTTCGGATTTTCAAAAGCTCCTTCCAGGAAGTCATGTCAATTGAAATTTGTCCTGTTGTACCCAAGCCTGCCAGATTGTTTCCACCTTAGCTGTGTTCTTTCCGTTTTCTTTACAAACGTGTTTCGTTTTTCCTAGTTTTGAGCAAGTTTTGCAATACGCGTGGCGCAACAAACTTAGAAGGTTAATGTATGTGTGTGTGTGTTGGTTTTTCCATTTTTTTTACCCTACAATCATAAATGTTGCATTTCTGTTAATCAAAAATCTTTATCGGTGTTCCACTTTTGTGTGCAATTTGTTTGGTTTTGCGTCGCGTTTTGCTATAGTTGTTTGTGGGTAAAAAAGCATTCGATGTATTATTTGTATCAGTTGAAAGTAAACGTTACCAAAGCTTTAAATGTTCGGTCATGATCAGTTAGTTGCGAGATCGAGATTGCGAAGAAACAAAACAATGCTCCGTTCCTCCAGTTTCCTTTTTCGGTTGCCTTTAAGAAAAAAACAAATACTATAAATGGTCAGGAATTATGCATTATGTTTTACTCCTCGTTTGTCTAACGTGCTGTACTTTACTTCCATCTGTGTTTGTTGGGTTTTTGGTCCTGATTTGTTTTTTTTTTATTATACTTTTGTTGAGGCTGCGTGTGTTTTTGAATTATGTCCCGATCTATGTTGCATGCCTATATGACCTATTACTTACGTCAAACATTCGATCGTACTAACTATTTACGACACCATCACAAGTTCTGAAATTTCTTCTCCTCCAGAATGAAACCACGGCTGGATGAAGTTTGCAAACAGAGAAACAATAACTCCTCTACTTCTTCGTTCTGTCCTTCACTTGTATTAGAGCTACTTTCGATACCTATCACTATTGTACCTATGCTCTGCTATCCTACTTTTACAATACTCTAACCTTAACTTTTACGAAATTTTGCAATGCATGAGTATGTGATACAGATATTATTTCCGCCCTGCCGGAGATACCGATTCTCGAATGATTGTTCGATATCGGATCATTTATTGTTTGATGTGCTATAATTGTCGCCACGAGTTATGAGAAAGCAAAACACTTAATTACTACACGTTGAACATAAATTCAATATTCCATTGCAAATTCAAATAGTTGGATATCAAACGATACTTTGTAAACCATTTGTAAAAACAAAACGGCTGATCTAAATATAAAAAAAGTAAATATTCGTCCTTTTGTTGATTTATGCGTGTTTTGCTACATAAACTTCCCCAT
Source organism: Anopheles stephensi (assembly GCF_013141755.1). Classification (NCBI taxonomy): domain Eukaryota; kingdom Metazoa; phylum Arthropoda; class Insecta; order Diptera; family Culicidae; genus Anopheles; species Anopheles stephensi. The sequence goes on along the minus strand of NC_050202.1, from coordinate 60,213,362 downwards.
TTGCTCGTTTGTAGTAATTACCTGTAAACCGAAACCGAATAATGCTTCCTATTATTTAACCTGGTGTTAACTGTTTACGTTTTCATAGTGTTTTTTAATTTCGTTTTCTCGTGAAATGAATGTACGTAACGTATCTTAATTCCGTAACGATTGTGCGCAATGTGCTGATTAGTATAAAGGAAATTAACTATGATTCTGTTCAAAATCATTAACACTACAACAAGCACTCGAATGGAGCTGGATCCTGTAAAGTTGGTTAAACTGTGTTGTTTAATTTTTAAACCATTGCTAAAATAGAATACTACGAATCTCTACACTCTTTTCTCTTCGGTTTCCTAACTGTTTGTGTGTGTGTGTTTGTATGAACGACACAGAATAAAGTTATCCTTCGTGTGTTGAATTTATGTTCAATGTTTTGGTGATTTTTGTTTAATTTTTTAACGTCTCTCGAATCGAATTGGCTCTATTTTGTAACAAATGTCATGCATTTTTATTCTCTCGCTCTCTCTCGAGTGTATGAATGATGCGGACGGGCACGCATAGTTGTACTGTATCGATTAAAGATTATCCTCGATAATAGCCTTATACAGCTCAAGCAAGCAAGTAACGAACGGAATCCGCGTTAGGTTACAACTAACAACAACTGCCACCACCACTTAGAAACCACTAGGTGCTAGAATTTTGGTTTGTTACAAAGCTATATGTATCTCTATATATATATATACCAAACATACGTTAGCAGATCGATCGACGCAGGATAATACAATGATTTGGTCGGAACGAACAAAAAAAAAAAAAAAACACTGCAAACAACGCTACTCTACCGTCATATCCTCTGCCGATCTCAACGATCTGTGTGTTTCACTGTTTCGGCAAATCAAAACCAACAACAAGCAGAAACAACTCTATTCAAAACCCAAAAAAATAAACCCCCCATCACTACATGTATACGCAGAACAATTAACAAGTGACACTTATTACTGATTATTCCAAATGCCGCCATACAAAAATAGAGCAAGGAAGCCGGGATTCGAACCCTGGTGGCCCTTGATGATCAGGGAGGTGAGTCATCATATCATTGGACACATGCTATACATTATCTATCTATATTGTAATCCTTTGCAATGCCCAAAAAAAAAAACACCAACAACAACCATAAATAATTCTACATCAACGACAGTTGTTGTGTTTGAATGTATGAACTATACCTACCTAAACACTCCTCATTTCAAAACCCGCCAAACACGTGTCAAAACTCACCTTTCGTTATGATTTCATCATCATTAATAAAAAAACACTGAAAAGTCCGACACACCTTATTACATACTATATATCCTCCAAACGCATATTTCATCAGCTTCAATGTTGCAGTTTTGTCCACTGAAATGTACTATGTAACGAATGTATTCCCCCGTCAGCCCACGTGTATTTGTGATGTACTGAGAAAATACTGCCAAATCAACCTGTTACATATACTTTCCCCTTTCCAAGCACCAGATTTTCTGTGATTTTTGTGTTGTTTTACATAAAGATTTTTTTAACGACGCTCTTCACTATTAAAATATCGCTTAAACTCTGAATTTTCATGGTAGAAACCACCTTCCTACAGTATTAGGTTTACCTGATCTATTTCCTTCTCTTGTTTCTCAACTTTTGCTCGCACTAGCGCTCCTTACACTCACACAGATGCAGACTGCACTGAATTTAATGCTTTTATATACCTATGATATAGTTGCTTTATGTATATCTCTTGTATCTTGAACGCCTTCACGAATCATTCCATACTTCATCCATATTTCATCCATATCCTGTGATCCTTCCGATCTACCGGATCTACCTTACCCATTCTCCTGTACGCTGTGTACGTAGGCTCTAAGCACTCTATGCACTGCAAAGTGTCTTCCATTTATTGTAAGCTTGTTTCGTTGAGTTGTACTTGAGTTCCTTACTTAACGTTTCACTTTCATTTCGGCCTGTCGCTTCCTGTCGTGCGTAGGTACGCTTCGTATTATGTGTATTTGTGATTTTCCTTCTATATATGTAATTTTGTTGTTCCAATTGTCGATCCCGTACGTGAGAGTACTAATGAAGGCCTTATTATGATTATGATTTTTTTGTTGTTTTGTTTTCACATTGTGAGTGTTCTTGTGCTGTGTGTTGTGGATATCGAAAACGAATACTAGACGGCCGTCATACTCATACGGCACTAAAGCGTTAAACCAAAATGTGGTGTGTCGTGCTCAATGCTCATAGACGAAAAAAAAAGGAACTGGAAGATTGCATACGTACGATATTAACGAAAGTTTGAACAGCAGGTAGTAAAACCGGGAAGCAATATTGCCAATATTACAAACCGAATGAACTCGAAGGTACACGCGGATTGACATGACTGGGTTCCTCCATTAGCAGATCGAAATTGATGCGTGTAATATGGCTGGCAAAAGGTTGGCCCGGGGGGGGTGGGGGGGGTGGTGGGGAGGACGATCGCGATAAAGCCCGCGAGAAGATAAGAGCTGATTGTTTACTCAAATTTACCTAATAAGCTTCATAAGATTAAGATACATTGATCGATCCCAGTTGTACACGTAAGAATTGTACTGGCGGCTGGATGGTCGCACAATTTCGAGACCGTGAGAAGACGATGCTAAGTTGATATTTGTGATATTTTCTGATCTAGAGCACTGAGGTGGGAATGCGAACCATCGTAATGCTGGATGAACAAGGAGGTAAGCTTATCCACTGTTGAGTTAGCAAGACCAAATCAATAACAATAATCCAAAAAAAAAATATTTTGAACTAACTTCTACACACAACTGAAAACAACCTAACAGATAGTTTACAGATAACAGCGATATCATGTTTTTGTTAGTAGCAAATCTAAAAAAAAAACTAACCTCTGCTTGCCAATCTTCTTTTCCTTGTATCTGGACTTGTGTATAACTGTGTATAACTCCACAAACCAAATGTGTACCGAACAGTACAAGTGAAACTTACATTTCTTGCGCACTCTTCTACGCTTCTTCGTACGATTTAAATTTGAACAGTTTAATTGTGTGCGAAACGGTTTTGTGGTGTGAGCGAACAATCGGCATCCGGATATCCGACCGGGTACTACTTGTACAATGTAGTAGAACGTTGCGAAGGGCATACCCCCCTTTTGTACTAAACTCTCTACTCTACTAGTCCAGGCCAAGAAAATATCACAAATCACTCCAAAAAGAAACCAAACCCCTACGAATCAACAAACCTACCCAGCAAAACTAACGATGATTCACCCACTGAAACATACTTACAAGTACTTACCAATCGGAAAAAACAAACAAACGTACCAATGAGCACAGCACTTTTCACTCTAAACTCTGCATCCGCATCAATAAAACAACACAACAACAAACAGGTATATTTCTAAAGCATCCAACATCAAACCGAACGGCGCGACGATGAAAGTTTATACCATAGAAATTTATATATTTAAATATTGTTCTTGTTCCCGTTTTTAAGTACCTTTTGTTTCCCCCTGTTTCGGTTTTTTCACTACGAGCGTATAGTGTGCTCGGCAAGACTGCATTTAAGTTTCGAGTTTTGTTACCGTTACCAACCATCCCTGAAGATGAACTTGTGTTTGCAAATGCAGTACAAAGAAACATAGTTTTAGACTGCGTTTTTTTATTCGGTTTGTTTGATTTTACCAGCAACATGCTCACCATTATTTAGTGTACCAAGTTTTTACACCTTCAAAAGTGAAGTGTAGAAATGGTTTTGAGGAGGTTTTTCAACAATGTTATTACTGTAGAATTCACGCGTTTTTTTGTTTTGTTGAACATTCACAATTTTTCCTAAAACAAAAACTGTATAATATTGTTTTGAATGATCCCTCGCTATCCTGCTCGGACTGCCCTCCCCATTTCGAGATGCGCTGTGCCAGCTGTTAAAGCTCTTATGTTTGGTTTTCTTCCGCGGTGATTTACTGCATAACACTTTTAGTCACATTTGTTGGTTTGTTTCTTCTTCATTTTACACGAGTTTCCAATTCCGTATTTGTTGAAATTTTCCTGTTTTCGTTTTTGTTTTTGGTTTTCTTTTTGGGAGTGTAGAACGTTGCATGACATTCGAGTAATGTTATTAATCTTACCTTTCGATACTCTTATCAATATTATTGCTACATAGTACTGTTTAATCTTCTACCTACTACTACTACTACTACTATTACTAATACTAATACAACTACTTCTTCTGTTACTATCATCACTATTACTACTCTTTTTTTACACGTTAACTATCTATGCTGCCACTTCTAACCCTGTAAACGTTTCGTTCTATCGTTTCATACACATTTCTTCTATCAGTTCATTGCAACAAAATCTAAATCACATCGTTTTCTTTTAATTTGTTGAACGAATTTCCGTATGCCGTCACCACCCTTATATTGAATGCACAATGTTCACAGTACCGTATCCACTAAAACGTACATCCACAACAGATCAAAGCCCCCCCACCCCCGCCCACCCCCTTTTTTCGATCCAATCAACCTCTCTAAATCAATGTACGATCATACACAAAATGCATTTCATTACCCCTCCACAACAAGCAGTTCACTTATATCACTTACTACCGATTCATTGTCGTTACGAAACGATCATCGTGTAATTTACAAAAGGATAATTGGCATTCACTCACTCTCTCTCTTTCCGTCTTTCTCTCTCTCTATCTTTCTCCCTATCGGGGCGATCTTTATGATCTTGCTCTGTTGAAAAATTTGCAAATGCAAAAACTACAAACCCCTTTCTAAAACACCACAGAGCAATTGGACCGGATCGAGGAGGGCATGGACCAGATCAATGCCGATATGCGTGAAGCTGAGAAGAATTTAAGTGGCATGGAAAAATGCTGCGGCATCTGTGTCTTACCATGCAACAAGTAAGCACATTTTATTGGTGCACGACCCGCTCGTTTGCTAATAAAAAAAAAATGTCCTTTTTTGCATTTGCAGAAGTGCATCCTTCAAAGAAGATGACGGTACCTGGAAGGGTAATGATGATGGCAAGGTGGTCAACAATCAGCCCCAGCGAGTAATGGACGACCGTAATGGGTTGGGCCCACAGGCCGGTTACATCGGAAGGTAATAGGAAGCTAGCATTACATACTTACGACCGTATTATGCGGGTTTTGGCCTCTCTGGCGGACGCCATCTCGATTTCACTGGATCAGCCCATCTGTCCATGCCGCCATCCCAGCCGCCAAAGAATCCATCGACTGGGTCGTCCGGCGTTATTCTCTTGACATGACTAGAGATGTCCAGTAATCGTAGCCACTTTTGACCCTAGATAGATTTGTAAGATGGGAAGTTTTGGACAACGTGAAATGTGTGATCTCACATCTTTCTGTGCAAATTTTATCCCTGCGCAAAATTAGTGTTTGAGTGACAATCCCTTTCCTGCTAATGCTGTACGCACCCTGTAACACACTGTTTACATTCCTTTTTGCCCCCCGACCACAGGATTACGAACGATGCCCGGGAGGATGAGATGGAGGAGAACATGGGACAGGTGAACACGATGATCGGTAATCTGCGAAACATGGCGCTCGACATGGGCTCCGAGCTGGAGAACCAGAACAGACAGATCGACAGAATCAATCGCAAGGTAAGTGTCCTGTTTCACTCCACTCGTTGGCTTTCTCTCGCCACACACTGCCATCGCCTGTGGCCGCGGACGGCGACGGATGAGACTTTCGTCGTTCGCATTCCGCCGCGTTACTGCACCGGCCTGCGAACTCGCTGAACTCGCCGTTGAAGGAGTTGTGCGAGCGCAGTGCGAGAGTGAGAGAGTGTGAGAGAAAGTGCAAACGAAACGAGAAAGAAACGGCGCAGCATCATATATGTTACCGACCCTTGCTATACTTTCTACTATACATATTTAGCCGAATGATCTTTCTTAGTTTTTTTGATCAGATTATTACATCGTTAAACATGCATTCGTTTGTTTTTACCATCTTACCTACTACTGGTTCGTTTGTACTTTTCATTTGTTTCGTTGTTAATTTACGCGTATTAGTTTTATATGTTGGTGTTTTCTCAATTCTACCAAAACAACAACAACCACTACTTGCAGCACATGTGCAATCAGAACAATCAGAAAACATAAACATAAAAAAAAAACATCACATAAAGTTCTCTCTAAACAGCGGTTTTGTGCTTGCGCATTTCTCTAGTTTTGTGTTACTTTAATTTAACTTTTTTGGTTTTTCGTTGAAGAAACGTGTTCAACGGAAACAGTGTTTCTTCGCCATTAGTGTGTGCCACCCTTTAGTTCTATCTCTCTGTCTCTCTCTCTCTATCTCTGGATTAGAAATCCTGTTCGGTATTCGGAAACCTAATGTTTGTATCACCATGTTCTAGTTTTACTCGTGATTACTTTACCACAATTACTAATTCCAAGCGTAGCGAAGAAGTATCTATGTTCTGTCGTTGAAACGCGTTGTTGTCGTCTCTGTGTGTATACTGTTGTGTCCCGTTGTTGTTTGTTTACACACACACGCACGCACAAACAACACAATAGGTCCGTGCTGCTTTCGTTCAAATTAGTGTACAATCACCCACCATCCCTCTGAAAACATTACATGACAGGGTTTCTCAAACCAGTTGAACAGCGTAACACAATATCTTAACAACATAAAATGCTTTCTTGAAATCGTACATGCTATTCGAACTCCGTAAAATCTCAACTCGACAATGGAAAATGTCTCGTTGACTTAACTGTTTATTCTACATGGTTTCGTAATTCACGTATCAATTGGGGTGGTCCGATGGCAGAAGTGATTGCCAGTCTTCGTACCGCTGGCCCGGGATTCAAATCTAGGATCCCATCTAGACCGCCTATCTTTTCGTAGGACAGGTTATTAAGCTAGCGGTAAAATTAAGTCACAGAAAGGTTGGAATGGCAGGCCGAAACCTTTAGAGGTAGTGGTGTCAAAAAAGCAGAAGAAAATTTATTTTTGAAATCATGAAAAAGCATTAAAATATCTCAACATAAACAATGACATACCTGTCTTTAAAAGTGTATTTAAGTTTTTGAAAAATCATACCAAATCATAGAGTTGCCGGTTAAAAATTTGAATTTTAAACTGGATAGTCACCTTGTTTTTCCATTTTGAGAAGGGTTAAAGAAATCGAGTTGCACATACGATGTTGAATTAGTGTGTTATGTTGTTGAAATTAAGTGTTACAACGTTGAACTGGCCTAAGAAACCGGTATCCCAGAGCTATCGTGCATTTCTTGTGCATTCGTGATTTTCGTTCGTCTACTGTTTTTTCATCTTTTTTCTCTAATTTCTCTCTCTCTCTCTCTCTCTGTCTGTCTGCCATCTATCCTACATTTTCTATGCGCCTGAATCTATCGAGGAGTGTGTTCTAGTACATGTTTGTGTAGCGTTTCAAATTTAGTGTGTACGACATTTTTCTGTTACACCAAAAAAGAGAGAGAGAGGCAAAACTGGCCCAGACTTTGAACAACGCCACTACAAACGGAAATGAGCTTTTCTTATTGTGTGATATTTTTGGCCATTGGAAACAGAACGATAGTTCTCTTTTTCCCTCTTATTTTGGTCTACAAAATTCATCCACCGGTTCTCCTTTCCGTTTTCGAATCGATTTTGATTGTGTTTAAGTTACAATTTGAATTACGCTGTTAGTTAATGTACACGCCCAGAGAGCGCCAAACAAGATAAACTGAAAGATGATAAAACGCTTTACTTTTCCTACTCGATAGGAGTAGTAGTCCCGTTTGTTTTTTCGAACTAATTTAAACAATATTAGTTGATCTTTGCTAGCTAGCAAGAAAAAAGGATCTTGTTACGTTGTTGCTGCATTTCTGTTCCAAGCTTACTTATGATTTTGTATCATATACTGACTTATATAATCCAACGCTCTCTCTCTCTATATTATGCCTTTTCCCCGTTTTTCGCTATCCTTGTTTGCTAGCTGATTGTGTTGTTTATTTTCTATATAACTTTATAAAAACGACAAGCCCCGTTCGTTAAATGTATCACCACTGACATGCACCGAACTCACATTGGCGAGATCGGCTCGGACTGTGAGAGGCATGATTAGAAGTATCGTTTTCCTGTTGATGAAAAAGGCGGATTCGTTTTAGCTGTGTGAGCGTTATGCGGGAAAAAACACCGTAGAGTTTGACGTATTTTTGTTTTAATTATGTTTTTAACCATATATGTGTGTGTTTTTCTTTGTTAACCACGTTTCGCAAATGGCTTAACGCGCGCGCGCGCGAGAGAGAGAGCGCGCGCAGTAAAAAGCCGCTATAATATGCTATGTTAATTATTATGTGTTTTATTTAAAAAAAAGCAGCAACAGTACACTTCCTACGGTGTACTACTTAGCTATGCTCTTACCTTACTGTATACGTCAAAAGCTACGGTGTAGCTACAGTTTCCGCTACACGACCGGCAGACTGACACTTCTTCGCAACCCAAACGGTAGAGTATTTTGAATTTTCTCATTACCAAAACATCTTGTGACACACGTTGCCAACTTGTGTGTGTGTGTGTGTGATGGGAGTAAGTATCCGTTGTGACCCATAACAAACAAACAAACAAAACTATCCGTTTGGTAGGTAGAGCCCACTGTTTTCTATGTGCCAAAGTTGATACTTCAGTTGTTGATACAAAACCGAGATGGAACCGACATGAGAGGAATCATTGATCCAGGAAACCAAGGATAGAGAATATCTACGATGTGTTAGCGAATTCTTGTCCGTTTTTTTGTTTTTCCTTCAATTATGTTTGTTTTTCTCTATCCCGTATCTGTATTTCGTTTCATTGTTAAATGTCGTTCTTTTTGTGCGCTTTTGCAAACCGCTTCTTCGCGGTGGACCTCATCGCTTCTGCGCGCATTATTATCCTTGAACGGGAAAAAAGCACACGCTTGTCTACAACATGTTACATGTACTAAAAACAGTTCATTGCTATCAAACGCAATTGCTTCAGTGTTGTTGCCAAAAGAGACCAAAAGAAAGCCTTAACGATAAATGTGGAGTATTTTGGAAAAGCTTTTACACTGCAGTCCCCCCGACCAATGACCAATGAAGTCTGGGACGCCTTCCGATGGGGAACAATGTTGGATAGATCAATTAGTAATTAGCCCACCGTTTGCAAGTGCCATTAAGAGAGCTTTAGTTTTTGGCTTGGATGTTCCACCTCCCCTCAACTCCCATTTTCCCCCCACTTTTTCGCATCGTTGTTCGATCAACATGGATATCATGTCGAACGAAAAGGAAAGAAAAAAAAGTCAACTAATGCCGCCAGTAGTGTTTTGGTTTTTAAGTTATGCTTCTGTTATCCCGTTATCTCGTGCCTCCACCATTCACGTACGCTGCTTTAGAAGCTCCCCCCCACCCCCACCCCGCCGCCGTTTTGTGCGTACCATCCGGGTATTTTTGTGTTGAACAATTCATTGCGTTGCCTTTTTTCTTCGATACGCGTTGTTTTGCGTTAGTTTTCAAAACCCTGGTTTTTGTTCCACGCGCGTACCACTTGAGTGAATAATCTGATTGAGAATCAATTGCTCTTACCTCTCTTGCTCTTTCATTATACCATATATTCTATATACTCTATACACTATATACTACACATATGAATATACCTATGGTTTATGTTTATTGCATGTGACATGATCGTTATTTTAATGCTCTTCCAACAATCTAGGGCGCATCAAATGAGGACAGGATAAAGGCGGCCAATGAAAAAGCGCACTCGCTTCTCAAATAAAAAGGGTACCGAGTATATATATATGTAGCCAGTGCATATATACAATATACACACCTATCTATACATAGATATATATATATACATATACTTGTACGGTTATCGTTATTATTTTACCTCCCAACCATATTACGGATATCGAACACGAACAAAGCCGCGAAAAATGTAAGTTGGTAGTTTTTTCTTACTTCTTTACCCACACATATATGTATATGTATATTCATTCTTAGTTATTCGTTTAAAAAAAATACTACTATTTATGCGTGTAATAATGGAACATATTTATTAAGTATAAGTTTCTTTATGTCAATTCGTTCTTATTATATCTATATATGTAGGATGTGATATTATAATTATATTATGCTGCGGAATCAATAGAACAGAAAGGAACTATGACTCACACAAAAGACATTAAGAATAAACCAATGTTTATGAAACATAAAAAAATAATCTGATCACTGCTTTTATTTAAACTCTTTTTATCCTTATACAATACTCTGATTCTTATTTTGGTTTTTACTTTTATCACGCTTAAGTTTTGAACTCTTTTTTACGTTTCACTTTCAAGTATAAACAATGTAGGCAATTATGAGTAAAAAATCGTATCAAAAACCGAAAAAAGTTGAAACTAGATAATTGGATCGGAGATAAATGGGAAGCATTTTGGAGCAAGTGTAATTGCCTGCTAGTTTTGTCTTTCCTTTTTTTTACTTTCCTAAACCTTTCGGCCTCTCTAATGCCTCTTTTTTGTCTCTCAACCTATCAGCCCCCCAAACAATCATTCCGTTTGTATCTTTCACTGTGTAGTTGTGTACTACTACTACTACTACTACTACTGCCAAATTAGTCGTTACTTCGATACGATACTTGATTTTTTTTTCTCAAATACCACACCTTTATTCCAACTTTACTCCACGCCTGATCAATAACTATTGCCTCTAATCACATCGCCCCAAAAACCGTGCGGAGCGTGAGTGATCTTATCTTCTGTATGCTATCGACTTCCGTAGGGAGATTCCAACGCCACCAGGATAGCAGCGGCTAACGAACGGGCTCACGATCTGCTGAAATAAGATGCTTTCACCAGCAACAACAGACACACCACACGCACTCTATGAGCGAAGGGTGGAGCAGGGATAGTAGGCGACGTAAGCAAACAACGCATAAGGACAGGATGCGATCGTAGATCGATCGGCAGGGTATCTTTTCAAAGTTGCCGCCGGGAAGGACATAGGACGAGATAACAGTGAGGCGAAATCCACCTACGATTTACAACAACACCGCACCGCAAAACAGGACACAAACACTTGAAGATGAGAGGAACAAACTTTCCGAAACGTGGACGTGGTTCGGACGGTGCTTTGCATTTAACGCTGAGCGCTAAAAGCTGGCAGGAATCAAACTAGGAATGTGTCAGTCGTCGCCATCGCGCTTGCTGATTTAGTGTAAGATGACGCTCTAGGCTTAAACAATGAAAAAAGAAGAAGAAACACATAGAGTCCGTTTGCTCAAAACGGATGGATCCGGGGGGAGAAAACGTAAAGGGGTCGAATGCATGCAATTTTACACGAAACTCGCGAGACAGCGAAATGCAATACAACTTCATCACAACACAGCGGGAAGCGTAGCGCGGATTGAAAATATTACAACGATACTCTTAGGTTTCATTAGGTTGTGCAAGCTACTTTTGCGTTCGGCACTCTAATTTTGACGCCTCGTCGTAATTCTCGCATCCGATTCTTTCGTTCTGTGTGTGTGTGTGCCGCGCAACGGGCCGCCCCTTGCTCTGCCGTTGCCGTTTCCTTTCGCTTCCAATGTCTAGGCTACCGGGACCAACGTATCCTGTCCTTACGTTCGAAATGCTTTCTCTTCTGGGACGGCTGGATGATCGACGAGACCTATTTATTACAAGTTTGTTGTTCGTTGCGTGCAAAAAAAAAACTGCAACAAAAAAAAGCTAGTTAATCTTAAACCGATGCCCGTTTTGTCCGGCGCAAGCGTACGCATGCTTTCCGTAGCAGCTTTTAGTCACACAGTAGGATAGGATGATACAAATCTACTCCCCCGTTGGTTCGTCCCCCGAATTGTGCTTGGTGGACGGCGTTTTTTGGGTTTGCAGTTTTTAGTCCCCCCCTTTGTAGCATGTTGTAAAGGTTGGTTGAAGCGGGTTTGATAATCGGCCATCCTCTTAATGCATTTTAATCGTTACAGTAGCGTAAAGCCTTGCCACCGTACTAATACTGTTAGGCGAATATTTTTTCCCATCTTTTAACTCTGTTGTGGAGCTTTTGGTTTTAGGATGAACTACGTTCGAGTGGTTTCCTTTTCTTCCCACCGAGACAGCAAAGCATTTAGCAGAGCATCAATGGGGAACACCAGTCGAGATGTGTAGCTAATCATCATATCACTGGGTGTGTGCTGGATTGAACCAAAGTAAAGGACAGATTCCCCATTTTTTGTGATGTGACTGTGTGCTGCCAGTGCAGAGGAAATGTGTTGTGTGCATTGTGCTTTTGTCCTGCCTGGCATGGGTTGGACAGGGTTGGAAGAGTTCGGCCCCGGGTGCTAGTAACACTCGGTGTCGCTTTGAGCTTTGTTTCTCGGTCAAATGGCCCGGACACTAGGAGGACATTGAGTGTCAAACACTTTTTACATTCATCACCAGTATATGCTTCAGAAATAGTGTCGTTACCATAGTGCCAGTACAGCATTAATTCCGGCAAGAAGTTGCTTGCTCGCACCGGCTTTCGTTTCGCACCGGATTGCGGGACGGAACGTGGACGCGCAGCAGGTGTTTGGCAATGAGCGTGAATATGCATTGATTTGGCTCTTTTCAAATTCGACCTAATAGTGTATGGTAGTGTTATTTTAAAAGTTCTCACTGTATACCAGCATATTTGACTATTCCCTAGACGTTGGTTATAGATGGCCACCATTGAATCATCGTTCAATCTTGCAAAACCGTAGGTCCAGCACACGGCGGGTACTAGTTGAACTAGCAGGCCACAGATTTAGCGTCAAAATAATCTCAATTGTATCTAGCTGACTCGAGCGCTTCTTACCGATGGTGGAATCGGTTTACCTACCGACTCGACCTATGGGAACGCAACAAAAATTGATTTTCTTTTCCCCACTGGGTTCATAATTTGCAAGCAATTTTTATCTCAACGTAAGCTTCAATCTCAAACAATTCAAAAACACACGCACACACACACCATTAAACTCATGTGTGTGGAGCTGCGAAAAAGGGACGTACAGAATACCCATAGCCACCAAAAAAGAAGCAACAAACAAAAAAAAAACCACGTCGGGGGAATAATAGGCAAATGAGCAAAAAGGGTAAAATTACAACAACAAAAAATTAAAAAAAAAAGCAAAAAGGCGTACTTTAATAATAAATATAAATATACAAAACTTATACATTATTAATGATACAATTATTTACTTAGCAAAACGTGAGAGAGCGAGTAAATGTGCAGTATTGTGGGGGGGCGCGTTTATATCATATCAAGCAAGCAGGACGTGACGAACCCAGGCGACACAGACAGACAGACGGACGGACAGACATTCTCACACAATGAAATAAGGAGAGCAAGGGGCGAAGCGGATAAATTAAAAACGTAGCAAAACTAAACACCGAAGTGAATTGTATCGCAAAGCAAAAGTTTATAGTAAGACAGCAACGGGAAGCATTGTGTGCAGCATAACGGCAGCGTGTGTTAAGGCATAGGGATGCGAATTGTCCATTTGCAAATGGCAAGTGTAAAACCATTGTGGCAAAAACTTCACACAAAACTGATGATAAAAGATTGCAATATTAGTGTGGTATCGTACCGATCCGGAAGCGAACGAGCAAAAAGCACTTAAACTCGACTCACTAAACGAGGAACGACAACCAAACAAACAAAAAGCATTAATCCAAGGCTATATATATATACACACATATATAGAAAAGTCCAGTTGCAATGAACAAACAAAAACAAGCAAGAAACTTTATCATATAAATATATACCGAAATATACTGGACTGGTGAGTAGGCAGCAGGAGAACAGACAGCAACAGGACATGGAACAGACGATTTAAAAAAAAACTGACACGAGGAGACGTTCAAGTATATACACTCATTATTATGTTTGAACAAAATGACCGTTGATTGAATAGATTCATCAGCAATAATAAACAATTGTGATAATACAATACATACACGAGGCGCGGAACTGTGGAAAAAAAAAACACACATTACATACACGGGGTTTGAAGGGCGAATGTGTGCCAGCGAGGATGTGATGATGGTGGGTGGCAGGCAGGAATTATGAAGCAATCGAAAGAGAGTAGCAGCAGGAAACAAAAGGACAGCAACAATTGACACAAAAAAAATGAAGCGCGAAAGAAGGAGTAGCATGTGTGGGAAAACTACAGAATGGAATGGAAAACTGAAGAATCGGCTCAGTTTTAATCTTACGCACGTACAGTGTGTCGGAGCAATAGAAAAACAAAATGGTTTTTCGATTACACTCACAGTTCGACTCACAATCGAAATCACTCCAATCGTTAGTACATCTAAACTGCAGAACAGCACTTTAAACAGGCCGTTACTCTTCCACATGAGCTCCGGCCGCAATTTCGGGCGGCCCTCTCACACCCCGTTTTGAAGCAAATCACACTTCCACCATACAGCACCATTTCTTCCTGTCTGTGCGGCAAACACGAACAAGGACATTCTTCAATCTTCCATCCATTCCGCGGCAGCATTGTTGGACGGGGTGCTGCTTCCGGACAGGTACGCGCACACCCTGATTGCCTGTTAGTTGATCCTATTTGTTGAAGTATGAAGCCGTTGTTCATAGGACGAGTCGTACACGATCGTGCGTACGAAGTGCAAGCAATTATTGCTAGATAAATGTTAAGAAATTCTCTGTGAACCGGTAGGAAAAAATCGCGCAATGATGGTGGGAACTGGGAAGGGTACTAACAGGAGAGTGTGGCACAACAAACAAACAAGCAAAACCTTACAGAAACACAACACAACTAGAACAGCAGCAGTTACAGCATTTAGCCCTCTCTCTCTCTCTCTTTCTCTCTCTTACTACCTTAGCGCGATTGATGTACTCCTGCACCACGTGTGGGACCGTGGTGTTGGGATAGGTAATCGTAATCGTAAAACACTCATAACCCATCTCTTGTTGTCTTTAAAAAAAAAAGCAAAAGCTCTACGTGTGTGTGTATAAACAAACAAACAAAAAACCCAAGTCAAAACGCGAGACAAAAAAAAGAACTCCAAAACTATTGCCATTTATTCCGAGTGTAATAGGTAATGTCACCTAGTCACAGTCGCTAAGCTGCTAACTAGCAACATTTATTAGCAAACAGGAAACCAGTAGCTTAGTAAACGCTTAACGTTTCTCTCGGTGAGTTTCCTATTGGATTGGTTGTGTTTTTTTGGTTTAACGCATCCTTACAACTACCACTGCTACGTCCCATCTGCTTTGGGGCCTCTTTTTTATTCGCGCCTCCACCCCACAAAGGAAAACATTTCAGCTACAAAAAAAAAAGGAAAGATGTGCTAAGGAATGGATAAGCAGCAGGATGAGAAAGGTTGCGCATATTGGGAGGGCGAGAAAAAAGAAACAAACGTTTACGAAATGTTATCTAGTTAAGTTTGGCTACAAACAAACAAAAAATTACTCTTAGCGTAAATGAATTCGAAACTTTGTAAATAGATTATAAATATTATATACACACACACACGCAAACAGACACATGAACACAAACACCGATACATGCATGCCTACATTACGGCGCACTGTGCAGGGCAAGGTGCGCACGTGTTACTCTGGTGGTTGTCAGGCGCAACTCAGCATGCAACTATGAAACGAAACCGAACCTGTTGAACATTGCGTAATGTAATTGCATACTAGGGGAGCATACTGTGCGGATTAAGTTTTTAAACTCTCTACCTGCGACAAGACAATTGTTTTGCAATGTATGGTCCTATGGCAAGATCAGCTGTGTGGCGCCTTTCCATTAGCAGTTGCAACTGTGTCTGCGCACGCTGCTTCCGGTTCCGGAATAATAGCAGCTCGAAGCCACAGCACCAAGAAGCTAGTAATGCAAAGGAACGGTGGCTACCACCTTACCCGAAACATCCCGTGAGAGGAACACAAAATTGTACGGCCAAAAAGACACAACACAAACCCAAATGACACACATCACACACTACAAGTACTTCCTGCACACGAATGATGCACACTACGTTGGATGGTTGCATGTAAAACTGTTTGTTATTTGATTTTAAAATTTAAAGTTTTTCCGGCCTAGTTTAACACCGCCATCACACCGACTTTACGCGTGGTCTATGGTGGTAAGCGATTATTTATTGCTTTTGCAGATATTTATCCATCCGCTCATTGACGTCGTGCTGCGAGAGAGAGATTGGAAATTGTTGAAGGGTGCGTGTGTTGACGTGTCCTTACCGAATAGGCGGTAAAGGACCGCCCGACAGAGGAAGGGTTAGGGCGTGAATCGTGTGTGCGATGACAATTGAGTGACAAAACTGTTTGTACATACATACATACATACATACATACATACACGCATGTACACCCTAAATTCGTCATCCTGACATGTATTGTTCGGCTAAGTTAATTTGTGACTGCACCGGAAGCGACATCTCAAGCTTGCACTCAACACCACCGTGTCCCTTCCGGATAAAGGCGGTTCGCACACGCATATATACATACACATGTGTTTAAAAAATCAATTTCGATTCGCTTCACATACACACACACACACCACTCTACTCACTCACACATTGACAATGCAATGCATTTACTTGATAAGGGAACGGTTCAGCAGAAGGTAGAAAGGATGAGCGCGTGAGGCAGGAAACAGCTAACAGGTATTGAGCAAGAACAAAAGCTTTTTTGGTACATTTCGTATAAAAGGTAAAACAAAACATTTCCCCCCCCCCCCCCCCTCTCCGCCCTCCACCAAATAACAGACACTAATTCAAAATTAAACTAATCCAACACAAGACAAAAGCAAACAAAAAAAACATGCGTATAAAACTAGCTGCAGATTAATTGAAACTGTATTACGGTTAATACTTTTTAAAAATGTATTTCAAGTATCCTGTAAAAATAAAATGATTATAATGGACCTAAAGAAGAAAAAAAACCTCCTCGTAACGCCTTCGAGCGGGTGTGGTCGGGATGGCCAGATACTAAGCGTTCAGGTAAGTAAATGCCCAGCTGGGGGTCCCCGGAGGGCGAGATGACATAGACGTAGATGAGGCTTGGATGACGAGGATCCTTAGTAGCTGAGGTCTGTTGCTAGTAGAAAGTCGCTTGGACGTCGAGGTCTCTTGGTCGATGAACAACGAGGCAAGGACTCTTGATAAGATAAAGATCCATTGAAAGAACAGTCAGGACGACAAGTTTCTTTAGACGAAATTGAGGCTCGAGGTCCGGATTAAAAGGGGAAAAAAGCTTTCGCCGGCCGCATGGATGGATAGATAAATCGACAATTTTACTGGATAGTTCTCCTTTTCTTCCAGACATGGGCCTCAACCGGTGAAATCGAACAAATTTGAGATCTGTTTTCAAACTGCCGGGCATCAAGCTTGTTCTTCTATGGCCTAAGGACCTCTTTGGTCATGCCTGCCATTTCTAGCTTTCTAGACTTATTGATCGGTCCGGATGGGATTTGAGCCTCGGTCCTGCCGTATAAAGACCGGCCGCCGTTGTCGCCTCTACTTCCCTCTGTTTGGCTGGGACGACCTACTGAATTCATACCCCTCATCAAATAATTGGTTAACAAGCACTTACTGTTTTCGTACACTGCTTGAAGGAGCTTGCTACGTCACGCTATGAGGTAGGATTCTCTTAATCCTTTTGATGCGTTAGGCCGAGCGCCTTACCACAGCTGCCACAGGATAACAAATATTCGTCTGCTTTTTCTGCAAGCATCACGTGTGGTAATCTTATCAACTCTGTAAGTTAGGTATTCACTTGATGGCTTCTCAACACGATCACTCATCAGCTTCGATCAAACACTATACTTGTGATTGTAATAGCTGTATTATTTAGTTGGTGATAGTAATGACTCTTTGTGGGGCTTCTCTTCAACCAAACCCTAACCTACCATCCGCTGATCCTCTGAACACTCTAACGGTAAGAGCCGTTGCTCTTACTCAGCCACCTCAGTAATGTAAAACACTGATAATCCGTTTATCTATCTGCTTAAGCAAGACGCGGCTCTCGCCCATTTGCAATTCAATTTGCTCCCGCGCACGCACCGATTCGTGCGCACCGTTACATACGTACGGACGATTTTCGATGGTGCAAAAGTTTGTGAATTTAAATGAACCACCAACGGTACGGTCCCGGTTCCCGCTTTGTATGTAGAGTTCGCATAATTACAGTATGTTTTCTTTTGTTGCAATTACTAAACGCGGAACGAGCGCGCGCGTGAGCGCAAACGGAAGTACTCATCGAACTACGTTTTGTCCAGCTGCTCTGGTAAGAGGGAGGAAAGCTCTTATCTGAAGTGCTGTTGGTTTGTTTTTGCTGTTTGTGCTGAAAGAATAACGCACACCCGCCCGGTTTGGCACTGGGCACTTCACTAAACACCCCCGACCGTTGGAGAAGAATGCACAGGCACAGCTTCTAAGGCACGCGAATGTCAATGCACCGGGTGCGTCACCGTACAGCGACCTTGAACTTCGTCGCGAACGCTTCCCGCCGCCGCGGAACGGGCTTTTGTTGGTGGAGAAGAACAAATTGTGAAATAATAAATTCATCACCAACCTTTTCCCTTTCCTCCCCCCCCCCCCCCCTTTCACCACCCCCGTACTACCCCCGTTATCCGATGCAGTATGCGTGAAGAATGCGCGAGTTCGGTGCACCCGACTGCCTCAGCTTCGGTGAGCTTGAGGAAACACGTGACTATACGCTAATGGGTGGGTTCAGGTGGGAACGGCGAGTTTTGCTGTCACGTGCAGCGAAACAAATGAAGATCAGTCACTCGTCATCGTTATACCAGCAGCGACGTACCTTCTTCCGCAAGCCGTGTGCTGTCAAAACCGATCGAGTTCGAGTTCAATGAGCTCTCGGGGCGGGGGCCTCATGATGGCGTTGAGCGAAGGCGTTAAAGGGTGGATGTTGATAGGTGACAGAATTTACTACGGCGTCGAAGTGGCAGGAAGCGAGCATTTTTGTGCCGATAATGTATTCTAGTATGTCTTCAATCCATCTCGCGATCTGTCGTTCGTAGCAGAGAGCTAATCAGAAGAGGCTACTGTGCTACTGGAAACAGATGTGTCTAAAGCACACGTGACCGCCACTAGACGACATCGAACATGACCTTACACTTGAAATTGTTTGCCCATCGACAGCGTGTGTGTGTGTGTGTGTGCGGGAGAGAGCGCTAGATTGACTGGAGGGAAGAACCGAGAACGTTTTGTTTGCTGCTGGCACATGAATGAGTGCTGGCATAGTTATGCATGAATGGGTTCGATTTTAATCCAAATTAGAGCAGATTTTTTTCCATTGACATTGGGTCACTGGTAACAATGCGAGGTATCAATTTGTTCGATGGCCACAAGATCGAGCAATTTTTCTGGCGGCCATTTCGCCACCCGCTTGGTATTGGATTCGATGTGAGGGTATGTGGTTATACAGAGTGGTTTCTCATTGCAAATGGGATGTTAGCACGAAACATTGCTCAGCCGCAAGGATAACCGCTGTGCTGTGTGATGTAAGGTCGACAAATGGCTGACTGAACTTTTTTTTTACCGTACTATAAATGGATATTCACTGATAGTAGATCTTCAAAAAATTTCACCAACAACTTCCATTTTTATTCGCTTCGGATGTTATTGAACTCCAGTAACAAGCTAAACAATCTCTATATTTTTGGGCGGAAGTTTCCTTGCAGAAGCTTCGTGTGGTCGAACCCGTCGTTCAAATATAGCGATCAAACGCCGCACTGTGTTCCACGCTTGCCGCGACGAGATACTTTTGCAAGAAGTCAACGACACTCCGGAGGGTCAGTTGCACCTGTAAATTGAACGCCAAATATGTTGGTTGAACTCGACAGCAGCCACTTCTTCGGTACCGTATCGGGCGGTGTAAATCACCGCTCGAGGGGGGAAACCACAGTGAGTTAGTGGAGATGCCTTTTTTTTGCGAGTGACCTTAACATTTCGTAAGGACGCTTCGTTAGTTTGTCGCTCGTTAAAGGACGGTTATGGAAGCTTAAAAAATAGTGTCTTGTTTCGAAAAATGCCCGATTCCGGCAAGCGAATGTAACCGATAAGAAACCTTCAACTATTGCTCGATTGGTACACAGAACACACCAGGGAATAACCCTCGGTCGCGTGTCACTTCCGCTGATTACGATCCGGTGCATTCGCGCCGAAGGTGCAACTGCAATGATCTCTTATCCATTCCACGCAAGCCCTTAACGAACGTGCACGGCCCCACCCGTCCTGTGCGCATTAGCATTAGTATTAGTAGCGGGTAATTTGCACCGTCAACGACACCACCCAGCGACGGAGGGTGGATTACTCATCATTGGCTGGCGCAAACGGTCGGCAAATGCATGCGAGATCAAATGCGGTTCAAAAAGCATCAAACCCGCCAAACACGTGCTACTGCTGCTGTCACATTGAGAAAGCATGCGCGCATACCGCGCTCTCTCTCACACGAACAAACGTAAGGGTAGTAGACGGTGGTTGTTGCTATAGCAGCTACTAATCATGCGTTGACACCGGCGAAGGTAACGCAGCTTGGTTCGTTCTCTGAGCGCGCTCACTTTTGTTCGTTCTCACTCGCTCTCTCTCCCGTTCTCCTGGTTTGCGCGCGAACTTGAATGGTTGCACATGGTCGGAGGTAAACAATGCCGGCTTTGCTACGATGATGATGCTGCCCCCCTGTGGGAGAGAAGCACATATTTCTTCCGCTACACTGGCGGGGTTCTGTTTTCTGTTGCGCCAAACGTTACCCGCCTTGTGTCAATCGTTGTGCATTTATAAAACGTGCTCGCGGAAGAACTATAATGGCGAGTACATCGTAGACAGCGCAGCCAACACCACGCGAGCTCAGGATTGGCACACGGTGCATCGGTACGGCTAAACGGCAGCAACTAAAACAGTGCGTCAAATACCGAGCTTGAGCTCGAGTGGTGAAGGTTTTGGGGAGCGATTGTGTAGTTTTCAAATTTAACCACAACTCACAACCATGTTTCGTCTGGTGCGGAATCGCTGGTGTCTTGCGTCGGTTGTGTTGACCCTCAGCCAGCTGACGACCATCGAAGGGCAGATAAGTCGTAAGTGGTACCCGCGTGGCTGATATGGTTCGATTCTAATGCACGGTTTGTCATTGCGGAAATCTACCCCGTCGTTTCGTTTAGTATCATCCGTACCGTGCGGACGACAGCAGCAACGGATCGTCGGTGGTGTGAACTCGAACCGCGGTCAGATAACGTACATTGCCAGCCTCACCAAACGGGGTGGCCATTTCTGTGGTGCATCGATCGTCAACGAACGATGGCTCCTGACGGCTGGACACTGTGTCTGCAGGTGAGTATACCGGGGAGTAGTGCATTTTTAGACGACCTCAGCACCTCTGCTAACTGCTCCCGTTCACTTCCTCCCAAAGCGGTGCTAGTAAGGTGCTGCGTGCCAATCAAATCCAGGCCGTGCTGGGCCTCTACCGAAGGTCCGAATTCAGTGGCATCAATCAAATCGATGCGGATCCGTTCGCCGACCGTGCTTACGAGGTGGGCATACGGACGATCGTACCCCATCCCGGATACAGCTGCGACAAACCGTCGAACGATATCGCACTGCTCGAGCTGGCCAGACAAATCGACTTCACCGCATCGGTACGGCCGATTTGTCTGTCGAGCGGTTCGGACGGGTCAGCCCGTGTCGAGGGACGGACGGCAGTGGTGGCCGGTTGGGGTTGGCAGCAGGAAAACCGCAACCTGGGCGATAAGGCCGATACCCTGCAGCGGGCGGTTGTGGATGTGTTCCGGAACGAGGAATGCGAAAGCATGTACCGGCGAGGCAATCGATCGAGAACGATCGCTCGGACGCAACTGTGCGCCGGCAAGGGAACGGGTGGAGTCGATGCGTGTTGGGCCGATTCCGGTGGCCCACTGGTGACGAGCGACAACGTGCTGATTGGTATCGTGTCCACTGGGATTGGTTGTGCCCGGCCAGGATTTCCTGGCATTTACACACGGGTAAGCGAGTACGCCGGGTGGATCGTAACGGTGATCGATCGGTTTAATAATAGAAGGTAACGCTTGAGAGAGAGAGAGAGAGAGAGAGAGAGAGAGAGAGAGAGAGAGCGAGCCAAACATTCACAGTATTAATTGTTTCTGGTAAACAATACCACTCTCTAGTCACTTTTATTTACCTTAATAGTGCATTTAAACAAAGTCATATTTGAATGCTATTGGGGCTATGTACCTTATTTATACCTTTTCTTGAGGCCAATGTTTAACTATTAAGAAGGATAATTTATTTGTTCAAATAAATGAACAAATGAAGACACTAGATTGGTTTACCGAAGCTCAGCAAATGTACCACCACCACGTGGTGGTTGAGAAACACTGGCATAACGTGTAACGTGCCGTAACGCAATCTGTAACACCTGCATCGCACACAAGCGAAAAACAAATACAAACGTTTGTATTATCTATATCAAATGGTATGCGACGGGTGCTTTTATTCCAATGGTATGTTTTATAGTAGCAAAGAGAAGTATAAACTCTTTTCCTAAAACAAATCATTACTAACAAAACACTTCCACTACGCATCCAGGTTTGGTCAAGTAACGCACCCGCGTATGTGCGTGCGTGTAGTCGTCTGTGGCGTATTCGATTGCATTGAGATCAAATACTTTTCTTCATAAAGCAAAACCTCTTTCATTGCCGCGATTACTAGCGTATTTTGTACGTGTAAACTACACGCCGTTTTTTTCCTCAGTGATGTGTGGTGCACGAAGAGCAAAATTTGGAATGAAAGCAAATACATGGCTGCTTGTGCAACGTCTCCTTCCAGATATGTGCGCGTACAATCCCTCTACCGTCGTACAAAGTGTTTGCTTTCCACTATTCGCTTAATGTATGCTTCGTGCGTTGATGATAGGGCCGCCGCCAGCAGCCCGTTCGGGTTGAGCGCCGGTGTATCCCGGTGGTACACGATATTCTCGTTGTGCAAATCGCTCATCCGGCCGCCGATCGCGCCGAGTATGGCATCGCCAGCACAAATGTCCCACTTTTTGATGTGCGTCGTGTGTAGGTACGCCGTAGCGTTGTTCTGTATCACCTGGAGCACTTTGAAGCCTGAAACGAAATTTTTAACAGTTAATTTTGGGGAAAAATATTTTCTAAAAGAGAGGGATTCCAGTAGCAGAAGCTCCTCCTTACCAGCTCCACCGGCCGTAATAACTTGTGCGTTTTCACCGAAAATTTGCTTCGACTGTTCCTTCACTGCACCAGCATGCGAACGGGAAACGATAATGGTTGGATGTTTCGCGTCGGCATCGTGCTTCAGATTGGCCAGCGATTCTGACAGTGCTCTGTCGCGCCAGGCCCAGGTCGTTTTCATGGTGAAAGGATTATGAATGATGCCGATCGTTGGCACTCCTTTCACCGCTACGCAAACCATTGTGGTGACGTACTCATGGAGTCTCTCTAAAAATAGGGAAAGTAACGTTAGCTATGTTGTAGGTTCGCTGTTGCTACATCGCTTTCGTCTTCCTTACCGGTGTACTCCTGTGTGGCATCCAGTGGATCGATCCAAACATCCACCTCGTCAATGTTTACGCGCTCGTCCGGCACGGTAACGCTTTCCGGCAGCACGGTAGGATCCAGATCGAACAGCTGCACCTCCGCACACTGCTCCTGCCTATCGTCCTCCTCGGAGATCACCCTCAGCTTGGGAAATATTCGCAACAACCCATTCTTCATCACACAGTTCGACCGGTAGTCTGCATCGGTGACCGGGTTGTTCGCACCTTCCTTCGTTTTGCCTTTGCTTTGTTCGTGTAGGTCGCGCGATTTCGATACAGCCACCACCTCGAACCCACCGTGCTGTGCGGCCTGTATCGAACCGATCAGCAGTTTGCGCAGATTGATTTCGTTCGGATTTTTGCTGAACGCATATGTTGCACTGTTTGACGCATTGCTGTTCCAGAGGTAGTACAGAATGCACATAAACAGCAGCCCCAATATCACGACCCCACACTTATTGATGCGTATCGATCGGCCCAAATTCATCGCGGCGAAGGTATAGCTTCACGACGACGACCGGGATGTGTTTTCGGTTAGCAGAAAACGGTTCGTCGACTCCCTATCCTCCGTATGCTAAACCTATCATTATTTAGTAAAGTGTTATCTTTGGTGAATCGCGCGTTTGCCCTGCAGGAGTATGTTTGCTGAAGCAGTTTGTTCCTGTTTTTCTTTCTCCTTTTTTCTGTGCCTGTATTATTTTTACCGAAAGGCTTCACAACAAAAGGCTTTTTTGTGACGATGGCAGCTGTGACGTACATTGCATCGACCTTGGTTAAAAGCGCCGAACTGTGTGCTAGCTGGGTTCAGTTTGCCAGCCAGTTTTTGCTATCAGTTTTTAGATAATTGTGAAAAGAGAAAAAGTTAAATTAATATCCAGAAGGATAAAAAAATGCAAATATTACTTGTATTGCATAGACAACAAAGCTGACAACTGATTCGCTGGCGTTTCCTACCGCATCTCTAGCTACCTTGTGAGCATCCATCAGCTGTTCGGATGATGACGTCATCCCGGTTACGGTAAACAAACAGTCTTTGCACGTGCAAAATCGTGCAATGTGCGATTTAGCGCATAATCTACAATTAAAAAATGTACAGCCCGGTCAAGTATTTCATTATTCCGTTATTTTTCTAAAAGCCGAACTAGTTAACCCATGTCGCAGTGGAAAAGTGCAAATAGTTTGCAACAACAATCAGCCAGTTCAATTCTCGATCGCCGCAGAAAACGGTATAGGTAACGTTGAGGGAAAGCAAGAAGTGCATCAAAAGCTACGCATTCTACTGAGACTGTTTGGTGGTGAACACGTGTACGAAGTGCAGTACTGTAATGTGAAAACGTCCAGCCGCTTTCTCTACGCTGCTTCGGACACGCTCTTTACGGTAGTGCCACTGTACATCATCTGCAAAGGGCATAGCGGCCGATATCAGTCGCATGAGGACGATTCCCGCAATGGCAGTGAGGAGGCTTGTCGAAAAATAACGCTCGCCATCGAGCTTCTCCAGTGTTTGTACGCGGAAAAGTTGCACGAACATGGCTACGGCCGGAAAACGTTTACGCTCGAATCACCGTGCGTGCCGTTCCACTCGGGGCTGGAATGGGAACGTTCGACCACCATGACGGAAGGCGAACTTTGGCATCAGTTCGCCACGGAGCTGCTTCAATCGAAGCGGTACGACATGGAGCGGGTAAAGGTGGTCGGTTTCCTGAGCAGCACCCACTTCGACGGGATCTCCGACGGGGACTACTCGTACGAGAACATCCGGAAGAAAACGACCGGACATGCTGCACTCGGTGGCGGTGGATTGGCACTCTTTGGGACGGGTTGTCTCTACACGTGGCCTCCGGCGCTTGAGGCAGTGTGTGATTCATTCACCAGCCAGCAACCCGTTGACTGTGGCAAACTGTTGGATGACAGTAACTACAGACGCACGTAATAATCATCGCTAGATGCAGCAAGAAAACAAAAAGCGGCTCCTTTTTGTGCTAAGCGCGCTTTCGCTTTCGTTTTAGGTACGGAGGCTGTTTTGCCACAACACTCGGTTCCGTTTGTCACGAGATGGGCCACACGTTCGATCTCGGTCACACACCGGACAGCTCCATCATGGGCGATGGGTTCGATGCGATTGACAACGCGTTTGTCGGACCGCGTGTCGGTTGCCGTGGTAGTGTCCGGGCACCGAAACGTCTTATCGATACCAAACCGCACGGTCTGGCGGGCAGACTTACCCAGCTCAAACGGCCGGGCGATGTGTTGCGACAGCGACTGGAAGCTAAGCATAATGATGGTGTCTTTTTTGCGCCCATCAGTGCACGAACACTGAGCTACCATCGATGGTTCAACCCTCATCATCGTGCGGGTTCCAACGGGTTGCCCAGTGGGACGATGCAGTTTGACCACTGCACGAGAACGGTCATGTGCAGCAACGGTTCGTCGATCGTTCTGGCCGAACTACGCACAACCGACAATGGTATGATGCAAAAATGTTGGACGTTTCAGGAAGGGCAGCAGGCAAGTGCCACCACCTTTACCCTTCCCAGGCTACCCAACCTGCCGTACCTTACCCTGTTCGCAATGGATGCCGATGGAAACATTCTAAAAGCGAACCTTTGCAGTATTAGCACAGCACAAACGTAGGTTAATTCAATAAAACAAAAGAATCACATTTAAATTGCATTATACTTGGGGTAGGAATGACGGTTAAAAAATTGATCCTTTTTTTCCAATGATGACTGTAAATTGCTACCGGATTGCAGCGAACAGCGATGCCAGTGATTGGCTGATAAGAAAGTAATTTCAAAATTAGTGCCTTGGATAACATTGGTGGCCGCTAGTCCGCCCGCCCGGGGGAAGGCGTCACGTTACCGTTTACCCATTTGTTTTCTCTCTCTCTCTCTTCGCGACATCAATCAACACCGAAATTATATGGATTAACGTATCTCGTAATTCTGCTCCCATATCCGAAGGAGCTGCTTTTTCTTTTTGGCGGGGTGGTAGAAACCCCAAACCACCCCAGCATTAGCCTGTCCACAACATTACTCATGTAACGGGTGTGTGTGTGTGTGCAGTTGGTCGGTGTGATAACGTAGTAAGCTCGGGCCTGCTCTCCTGACCGGCTGATGTACGGGCTGATAAACGTAACTGACTCGCTGTAGATAAGATTAAGAGCACCACACCAGCAAGCGTCGAACGCCACGATAGAGACGCGTTTAGCAGGTCCGGGAAACAAGCGTACCGGGTGTTCCATGCTGGTGAAAACCCACCTCAGAAACAGTTCAACCTGCTGACGTGCCAGAAGCGACCGACACGCGCGACAATGAGTGACGAAAGTGTAGAACCGACCGCGCCGTCGGACGTCGTGTGTGAGGCGAAGATTTTGTTCCGCCAGTTGAAACCCTTCCCGGTGATCGATGAGAACAATAATTACAAAATCAGCACCGAACACTTTCTCGAGTCGTCGAATCAAATCATCGATGCGTTCGGTATGTAGTACCGCCCGAGCGCGGGTGTAAAGGTCTCCCATTTTCACGATATACCCCTCGTACCACCCGTTACAGCATGTTTTGGAAAGCTGTTCGCACCCATCGTTAGAGACATGCGGCAAAACGTTCAGGTAAGCGCGCGTTCGGGAAGGTGAAAGCGGATAGGCTTACTGACGAGACAACCTCCTTTGCATTCCGCAGAAAATAACGGTCAAATACAAACAGAACGAACCGTTGTTCCAGTATCTGGAGGATTTAATTCTGAAGGACAAGGATGGCAACGCTAACCCGTTCGACACCGTCACGGATGGTTTGCTGTGGCTGAAGAGGTGCGTATGGCTCAATGGGTTGGCTTGGTTGGTTGGCTGGCACATACTATCCCAAACCGAAACTTTCCTTCCCACTCCCAGAGCGTTCGAAATGATGGAACAATTCTTTCGCAACCTGCTGGAAGACGACGCGTGCAGTGAGCAGGTGAAGCCACACCTGAAAAAGGCGTACGAAGAATGTTTGCTGCCGTATCACGGCTTTCTCGCCCAGAAAGCGTTTCAGGTAAGCAGACGCATTCACCCGACCCGGGCTCAGACGAGACCGAGAAAAAGGTAGCAAGCGATTGTGGTCACTTCACTGAAGCCATATTAAGCGCTACGAAGCCTCTAGCCAGTCCCGCTTTTGTGGTTAATGTTGTGGACCGTGCGTTTGTTTTAGCTGTTACATCTCTATCTACCGACGCGATCATCACTGCTCGGACCGCCGGAATCCAATGCGGACAATCTGAAGGCGCTGGACGAGTTTCTGGTGCTGTTTCGTGCTAATTTAAATCACATTAATGAATTCTTCACCAAACATGACCTACATCGTACCTACAAAGCGTAGGGGAACCCCGCTAGCCTAGATTCGCACCGACAAAAGCCTTACATTATTTATAATAAAATTTTATTACAAAAAACCAGCTGTTCTTCATTCATCTCCTTCGTCTACCGTCCGTTTGCCCGCGTACTGCCAGCGTTGTGTTTGAAATTGTTTCCTACGAAAGTCGGACAGTTTCCTCATCGCCGGTACGCCAACGAGAATCTGCAGCACGAGCAGCAGGATCGTGATCGACTGCACCACCAGCGGTACGGTGTGCTTTGTGGTGTGTGTGGCCAGCAGAAGATACAGCTGCAGCGGTAGCTGAATCAGTAGCGAAAGTATAAGGAATCCGGCAAAACTGGGTATCTAAAAGGAAGGGTAACGGTTTTAAAAACGTGGGAACGGCTCGCATTCATCGCACTACCCACTTACCGCACTCATCAGATTTCCCGTGTGGCCAAGGTAGAGCCGTACGGCCTCGAGCGGTATGGCAACCACCAGCGAAAGGATGGAGAGTGTTTTCTCGATACCGCTCACGGTGGCGAACTGGGGAAAGACGTGTGGCGGTGATGATAAGATTACCTTCATTCACAGCAAACAGCGCTATTCCCTTACCTCGTAGTGGAGAAATGCGACGGTCACCACCAGCCATACGCCATACGAATAAACGTTGAGGTGAATTAACAGCTGCACCCATAGGTGGGAAATGACTTCTTCCTCTGCCCGATCATACGGGGTCGATACATTAGCGAGTGTGGCCCGGTAAGGTGTTCCGATAATAATGCTCACCTGTGTAATCGCTCGATGCAAAATGTCCATTCCCTTTCATGTTTTTACCTTTCGTGAAATTGTACGCTTTAAATGATAAATATGGAAGCTTTTTTGTGTGTGTGTTATTTGATTGTTACCATGGTTACCATAAGGCACCGACAAAGCAGAGTGCATTTTGACACACACATACAGGCATACGAAAATGCAATTTCTCAATTTCCCTCTACCGCACATTAATGCTAGCCTAGCTCGTGTGAATGGATAAACAGATTTTCTTATTTATTTTGCGATAGAATTCATGCCGGAAGAATCCTCCGTTAATGAATAATAGGTGCACGAATAGATAACTGTTACTATTTAAAAAAAAAAAAAGATAAAATATAGGAATGGAGACTCGATACCCCCATGGTCTTACCCCCCTCCCAAAGTGCATGATGCTGGTGGCAAAACGGATCTGCTGCACTCTGGTGTCGCATGTAAACTAAGGAGTGTGCAGCAAAGGAAACAAGCGATCCCCTGCACCTGCCGTTCCGTGTGTGTTGCTGTAATTGAAATTCATCGAGCAGCTTTTCTTTCTATCCATCATCTCTGTTTACCCCTTCGCAATTAGTGCACACACACACGCAGACGGGGCAAGAATACTAGAATCTCTCGCACAACTAAGAACGCGGCGGTGGAGTGTATTAAGCGGCAACCGATTTTTCCTGCAAACACTTTTGCGTATGGTTGATCTTATCGCCCAAGCTTAGAGCCATGCCCTGTGTTGGTAGATAGGAGAGGATTATGTGTTTAGATAGAAGCTCGGTTTGTATTGAGGCATTTTTGGCATTTACCTGGCTCTTGGCGCGTATTCTTATATGCCCGGTTACGGGCGCATCCGGTCGATCTAAGGGCTTCTCGATGCTTAAGTTTGCTAGGGCATCCTCGCCGAAAATCGACCTACAATCAAAAAAAAGGGGGAAAGTGTATAACGCACACCCGTTTTCCACCCTTCTCACAGCCTCCCTTACTTACCTCGCGTACATGTTGGCCGCCATAAAACCACACTGGCCCGAAAGTGCCTTTTCCGGCGTGAGGCACTTCATGTTGGTGGACTTGAGCAGCAGCCGCAGGTAGTCATGCAAATCGGTAAGCGTCGTGTTGACCGACACCTTGTTCTCCCACTCAAACTCGACCCACATCGTGCGGAACTCGGTATCGGTGCAGGTGGCCGGCAGGATGTAGTCCATGATGTCGATCTGGATCGTGTTCAGCACGACCACGTTCGAGGAAAACGTTGTGTCGTACACTAGAGAAGGAAAAAAGAGGCACCGGCGTACACCATTTTAACATTCTGGGTCGTGATGGTAACTACAGCCACCGCCTACTACTTACCAATGTTACCGAAGATGATGCCATTTTCCGTGGACGACACCTTCACGTTCGCCTTGATGTTGCAGAAATCGTGCGGTGCAAGCACGACCGGATGCGGCTTCTCAACCAACTTCAGATCCCCGACCGTGGCCAGCTCGAGCGTACAGTTCTGCAGCGTGTCGCTCGTTTGATTCACAATCAGCACGTCCAGCACAATATCGTACTGGTTCACGTGCACGTACGCTTCCGCATACACCGGATCGGAGAAACCGGTCAGCTGCGTCACCTTGTTTAGCTTGCTGTTCGGGGACGCGATGTCGGTCAGGGCGGTACTCTTGGTACCGGCCAGCGCTTGGTTCAAGCTCAGCTCGAACACGTTCTCGCCCAGCTGATCGTGCTTACCGTTCGCCAGCTGCGTGAAAGCGATCGGATCGTCGGGCTGAATTTTGGCCGCGTTCTTCTGCTGCTTGTCCTTTTTCTCCTGCGCCTTTTCGTTGCTCTGCGCGCTCAGCATGTTGGCCAGCGCGTTTCTGCAGCTTTGAGTGAAAATTTCAACAATCTCGGGCGTCCGCATGGTGAGCGTCTTGAGACAGAGATAGATCCGGTCGGTGTCATCGTTGGTGATCGCTTTCGTCGGCAAACCGGACTTGCCCAGGTGCAGAATGGAGCTCATGATAAGCATCGCGCAGGTGCAAAGACGATTCTGCTTCTTTTCGTTCGGCTCCAGCTGGATAAACTTTAAGGCCAGCTTCGTTAGCGTTGAGGCAAGGGTGGCCGCAACGAAAAAGTCCCCATCCATCATGTACTGGCGGAGCGGTGGCCGTTCCACCTTTTTGGCAACCCTGGCAGACGCAAAGAAACAAACGGTGGATCCGTTAGTAAAACTCGTCAGACTTTTCCTGCTCCAGGAAAGTGAATACTTACGGTGCAACGCTGAACGCACTCTGCGTAGCGTACGTGCCGTCCGATGTCACTTTATTCGTGCTGTTCACCGTCGTTTCGGCTGACTTTTGCTCTTCCTCGGCGTTGTCGTTTCCGGCCAGACGGCTCTGTTCCGCCTCGACTATCGGTACCTCACCCAGCGCACGGTTAACGACCCCGATTACCTCCATAATGTCCTTCAGCGAGTTGGCATACTCGCCCAAAATCCACAGCGTAGTGCGGTGGATTTTGGCCGACTTGATGGCCGGAAACGCTTCGAGCAGCTTCTCGATGACCAGTGGCTGCAGGTGGGAAAACTTTTGGATGGCTTCGCGCACAAACACCAACACATCGCCGGCGGCCAACTCGTTCGTGTCGGATAAGAATTCCACCAGCACGGGAATGACGGCAGCGGCCACATCCGGGAACTTGATGCAGCAAGTGTGCAGCGTGCGCACGAGCAGCTGCCGATACTTGCCCGTGTCTTCGTGCTCGATGTTGTGCGTTTTGGACACCTCCTTCTTCAGCACCAGCACCATCTCCTCGATGTTGCGCGACGAAACCAGATCCATTGCCAGCGCAAGCGTTTTGCGGCGCACCTCGATATCGGTGGCGCTCAGCACCCGCAGCACGTCCATCACCAGCTCCTGCATGATGCGTTCGATGTTTTCGTTCTCCTTCAGCGCTATCAACCGATCCAGCACGATCAGCTTGACGTTGTTGTCGCTCTCCTTTACGATTAGATCGATGTAACAGCTGACGGCCGCCTTGATGGCGGTCGGTGCAGTGGAAAGCGTCACCAGCGTACCGGCCGCCTCGTACCGGACCGCGTTCGAGGACGAGTTCAACAGATTGTAGATGCAGCGAATGAAGCGCGACCGTTCGGCCGGATTAGCGTGGCACACCTTGTAGATCAGCTCGACGATCACCAGCTGCAGAATGTCACCGAAGCTGCTCACCTGGTCCAGACAGGAGGCCAAATAGTTCAGCGCCCGCTCCTGATCCGCGTGCAGCAGCATCAGGAACGCGTTGCGCTTGCACGACATGTCCTGCTGTGTGTCGAGGAAGTTGGCAATCAGCTCCGGCCCATCCGGCACCAGCCAGTCAAAGTTCTTGTAGATGGTAAAAATGGCCAGCACCGCATTGCGCCGTACGTACGAGTGACGGTGCTCGAGACTGCTGCGAATGGTGGGCATTAGCGGTTCCAGCAGCTCCGGTTCCTTGAGCTTGCACAGAAAGCGCAACGTAGCGCCGCGCAGAAACTCGTTCGGGTGCTGCAGATCCTTCCGGTACGCATCGCAGACCAGTATCATCTCCTGCAGCAGCTTTCCGTCGGGCGATGTTTTCGGCACAATCTCCCAGTAAATCAGCAGCAGCTTCTTGAGGGTGTGATTTTGCAGCGGCAGCACGAAACGAATGATCGTCATCAGCAGATTTGGCAACCGTTCGCCCTGCAACATTAGCTGGATGACTCGTTTCATCGTCTCGATCTTGACGTTCACTTCACCCTTCTCTGCAAGCAAGCAACCGGGAAGGATTGTGCGTTAGCTAGTGTGTTTGTTTGTTGTAGTGACCATCCGAAGCATTGGTGGTACTTACCGAGATCCTGCTTAATCTGCATCTCATTGTATAGCTCAATTTCGGGTGGATTTATTATCGTGTAACACGACATTCCCTCAGACCCCGACGCCATCGCCGCAGTTTTCTGTGGTCTTGTTGAACCGAGAGCTGAAGTCACTTTTCTCAGGCGCAGCTAACGCAAACCGTGCAACACAGGATAGCGCATACAGC
This sequence comes from Anopheles stephensi, assembly GCF_013141755.1. Lineage (NCBI taxonomy): Eukaryota > Metazoa > Arthropoda > Insecta > Diptera > Culicidae > Anopheles > Anopheles stephensi. The sequence goes on along the minus strand of NC_050202.1, from coordinate 60,180,613 downwards.
TCGGGAAACTGTCGGATATGAACGCGAGGCCCTTTCCTGCACTAAAGTGGTGTAAATTTATGGCTTTCGTCACTATTTTCACTCTTTCTGCGCTCCGGTGCACCGAAATTCAGCCCAGTTTAGCGATGACAATTATCAATACGTGTCATGAGATACGTTTATACGGCGGCTAGTCATTTCTTTGCACACACACACATGGACGCGCTGTCAACATACTGTTCTACGAGATGGATCGAGCAAAGGTATGACGGCCGCGATGTGTCGTACAGTTAGGCCATTTTTATTTTCCTTTTTTTACATTTTGGAGAGAAATAATAGCGATGTCTTTAGTACACCATTGAAAAGAAAATTATTTAATACGATAGTTGCACCAACTATAAAAACCATTCATGCATCAATCTGTCATGCATTCCTTCTGTTCCATAGTGCCACTATCTAGATATATTAACCTTGTTCGTACTGCAGAACCCACTCGTCATACAAGTGCTCGAATCCGCATGCAACGTCCTAATTTTGTGTCACAAGCCCGCCGGCCATACAAAATTGAGGACGTTTTTATATGGGCTGAGGACATTATGAGGACGTTCGGATTCGGGCTTATGGGGTGGTGTGCGTGAGCGTTTGCGCTCCAGCGGTATACATGTGTGTGTGATCACGCTGTTTGTATGTATTGTGATATGTGTTTTCTTTCGCCTTGCCACTATTTGCTTCACAAACAAAACAGCTCTTTTTAAAATCATTTATTAAAAGAGGCTTTGGCCCTCAGAGACCTCATCCGCCTCTTTAAACACTCCGATAGTATCCAATGCCGGCTCCGAAACACATCCGGAAGCTTCCTACGCCGGCTCCGAAAGAGAGCCAAAGGCTTTCATTGCACTACGTTTTTCCCGCAAATTTTTAACACAATTGATTAATGCGACGGTCCCTCCGATACAGGAGCGATCTCGACGTGACGCGGATGTTTTGGCTGGCAAATTTGCTTTGCCTAAACACAATTCTAATCCATAACAGCAACTGCGGCCAATGGTTTGTTTCCGTGCCGGCACCGTACCTGTCAAGTCTACACCGACGCGACAATACATACCAATACCGCGCGTTTACACGGTCGAGCAGTGGCATACACACGTATACACATCGACACAGGCTGTGGAAAAATTGACAGAGCAGCACAGACGATCATTGCCGTACTGGCAAAGAGGGATAGCAATATGGAATGTTGCACACGAGCACAAAATTGGGTACAAAGCTGAGGACGTTGTGCGGAAACTGCTCGACAGGACCAGTGGGAATGCAATCGAAGATGACAACTTTCACAACAAACAAAACGTAAACGCAAATCCTTCGCAGCATTCGACAGTTGGACACTGAAGAGTAAACACGTGGTTATTTTTTCAATTGCACCGTTAGAAACGCCTAACGCATATACCGCAAGCGAAAGTGAACACGTTCCATATCCTTGTTGCTAAGCGAGAAATTTCTTCAGTCGATACCAGTGAAAAAATAGGAAGCAAAAGAGAGAAGTTTTTTTAAGAAAGATGAGGGTCAAAGACCCTGGCGGGGGCATCCCCGTTGGAAATCAGTTCGATATTCTGACTGACTTAGGTGAACCTAGGCGGAAATATGGAAAAACATCAAACATGACCGCCAGCCTTAGAAACCAAGTGGTTGAAGAAGAGAAAGTACTCATAATGGAGTCTGTATCAGAGGGCAAGGACCTAACAAAATGTAACCCTTTCTTATTGCAAAAAATTATTGAAAACGCTCTCGGATGCAAACCAGAGCAAGTGAGCCGAGTACGTGGTGGAAAACTATTAATTAAAGTGAAAAACGAAAATCTGGCAGAAAAAGCTGAAAGAATTAAAAAAATTCCAGACACTAACGGAAATATCGAAGTGAAAGTGTACGAACATCCAACACTGAATACCACAAAAGGTGTAATTCGTTGCCCGGACATCGAATTTATGTCGGAAGAGGAAATCCTTTCGGGACTAAAAGATCAAAAAGTGACGGAAGTGAACATAATGAAAAGAAAAGTGGAAAATGTGTTAAGAAACAGCAAAACGGCGATACTTACGTTCAACACAACAAGAGTGCCACGATCAGTGGATTTCGGGTTCTACCCTCTGCTCGTCGATCTATACATCCCCAAACCAATGCGCTGTGCCACGTGCTTAAAAATCGGTCACACAAAAAAATGGTGTAAAGGTGAACGTACATGTGCCAACTGCAGTTTACCGGCGCATGAAGAGGTATGTGTTATCACTAAGTGCGTATCGTGTGGTGACAACCACAATACATTAGACAAAGACTGCCCTATATACATAGATGAAACGGAGATACAGAAGATAAAGACGATTAACCGAATCACATACAAAGAAGCAAGAGCCATCAGACGTAGACAGTGTCCTACGCCACCAAAAAAATTCACTTCAACGAATATGACATACGCAAAGACGACACAAAATAACGCAACAAATATCGAACAAAACACACAGACAAAAACACAGAACAAAGAAATCACTCCTACAGACAGAAAGAAAACAGACAAAACAGAACAAATAACAACACAGAACATAACACGCCAACAGACAATAATGGAAACAGAAGAACCAACAACATCCAAAACAAACGACACATTAAAACCAATTACAAAAAATTATCAAAAAATTATCAAAACACAGGATGGGACTACAGTCACATCAAGATCGCTCTCAATAGATGATAAGATCATCTTTCACTGCAAAAAAACTGACGAGCAAAAACCATCCTAAAAAAAAAAAAAAAAATTGTACGAAAAAAAAAACAACAACAAACAATAAATAAATCAATAACAAAAATATACTAGAAAAAAAGGAAAACTGCCACACAAGACGGTCCCTTGCACGATTTAAAAGAGCTGAAAATAATGCAAGCAAACATTCAAGGACTCATAAAAAACAATGATGAACTGAAAAAAATTATATCAGACGAGAACATAGACGTTGTGTGCCTACAAGAGACGTGGCTTAAAGAAGACACTACAAAAGAGATAAAAATCCCAAATTACCACCACATACACCAAACCAGAGAAGACGGCTACGGAGGTAGCAGTATTATAATCAACAAAAAATTCAAATTCGAGCTTTTGCATATACATCACTCAAGTAATTTTATACAAACGGTGGGCATAAAGATAAAAATATTAAACTTGGTAGTAGTATCGACTTACGTAAAACCAACAACGCCAAAGACATTTTATAATATAATTTTAACCAAAATACTAGATCTAGCAAAAAGACATAGCAAAATCATTGTAGTAGGAGACTTCAATGCCCACCACAGAATATGGGGTAATCATTTCAATGATACAAAAGGTTCAATAACAATCAATGAAATAAACTCCTCAGACATGATCTTAATTAATAACAAAGAACCAACTTTTATAAGCAGTGATCCAAACAAAAGGGATACCGCAATCGACCTAACAATCGTGTCACCAGACATAGTACAAGAAACGCGCAGAATAGTTTGTGATCAACACATAGGTAACAGTGGACATAAATTAATCTACACCTTTATCCAAGAACCCACAATCCCGACCAACAACAAAATCATTAACAAAGCTCTAGTAGAAGAACAAATCCGTCAATTAAAAGTCATGGAACACACCACCATGGCCAGTATTGCTAAAGACATCAAAAAGATAATAAAAAATAATACAAGAAATTGCAATTATACCCCAAAATCGTGGTGGACGGAGGAACTTAAAATAGCGTGGGAAAAGAAAAACGAAAGTAGGAAAAAATTTAACACGAACAAAACCCTGGAAAATCATATCGAATTTAAAAAGGATTTAGCAAAGTTTAAACTCCTCAAAAAAATAGAAAAACGAAAAAATTTTGAAAAATGGTTAGATAAAGTAAACACTGACACCACCAGCACTGAATTATGGAACATTATCAACAAATGCCATGGGAAAAAAGGTTGTAAGCAATACTCTAATCTCATAAACTCCAGCCATCAAAATGCCAAAAAATTCCTTAAAATAAATTTCCCAATTTCTAAACACACAACAAACAACCTCATGAGGACACCACTCCTATACGATTCAGAAATAAAACTTTTAAACCTTGACAAATGGCACAAAATACTAAAATCAAAAAATAATACTACACCAGGGGTTGATGGCATTACATATGATACGCTCAAAATCCTAAATGATGAGATGGCATTGAAAATAATAGAAGAAATCAACGCAATGTACCGAGAGGGAAAGGTACCTCATAGACTAAAAAGAATCAAAATAATCGCAATCGGCAAAATCGGAAAAGACCTAAATGAAATTACAAATTTTAGGCCAATAGCACTATTAATGACAATTTTAAAAGTAGCAAACACAGCCGTACTATCAAGAATTACAGACTACCTGGAAAAGCATTTACTTCTGCCGGAAACCAGCTTTGGCTTTCGCAAAAATAGATCGACCACAGATATGATTGACTTGCTAATCAACACCATAACGGGAAACAATAGAAAAAAAAAATACACTGGTGTGGTTTTTATAGATGTTAAAAACGCGTACAATAGTGTATTATCGAATGAGCTTACAGCAATAATGCAATCCCTAACGATAACTAACGATGTTATTGCTTGGATTAGCAGCTTTCTCAAAAACAGAAGCTTAGAAATATCCGTTGATGGCGAAACAATCAAGAGAAGAGTGTCGAACGGGCTCCCACAGGGGGATGTCCTCTCCCCGACACTCTTCAACATATACACCAGCAGTTGCCATGACATAAATATGGGAAAAATTAAACTACTACAATACGCAGACGATTTTGTCATTATCGAAACCGGACTCACACAAGATGCCGTGGAAAATTCTATACAAAGATCCCTTAATTGGTTGACACTCAAACTAAAAGAACTGAATCTTGAAATCAACCCCCAAAAATGTACATATATGACTTTCCCAAAAAACAATTTCAACGTAAACATACAAACAGCAGGACGTTATATACAGAAAACCAAAGAACACAGATTCTTGGGAGTCACAATAGACAGCCAATTAAAATTTCATCAACATTTGGAGAATCAAAAAAGTAAAGCTACAAAAAGGTTAAACGCTATTAAAACAATTTGCAATTTTAGAAATCATATAGATCCTGAAAAGGCCATACAAGTACATAGGGCACTAATCCGCGGAAGCATGGAATATGGCATTGGTTTTAGCTTAAATGCCACAAAAACAAAACTCAAAACCATAGACACCATACTAAATCAGTCTCTAAGAAGAGTGACAGGGTGCACAAAGACCACCCCCACAAATACTCTTTATGCCATTGCAGCAGAGATCCCATTTGCAATCAGAAGTAAATATCTAGTCGCCAAACAGCTTGTCAAGACGGTAGCATATCCCTCAAAAAACATGCTAATCCTAAACAAAGTACCTGATTCAAATAATATTCTTAAATTATCTGCTACAGAAAAAATATACAAGGAAAATCAAGAAATTCTAAGCATAGTATCTAAAATAAGTTTTAACTATCTAAACAATAATTACCAATACATAAATGTAAGGGAAAATGTACCGAGTTTGACCGAAAAAAAAAACAACTGCAACCCCTTATTGGTGAAACAACTCAGTATTGAGATGATAAACTCAAACAAAGCTAAGCTCAAAATATTCACAGACGGCAGCAAAAATAGCAATGGCTGTGGAATAGGAATATACATTATTAAGGAAAAGGAAATAGAAGAAAAACTAGCCTTTAAACTACAAAATGAAGTATCGGTATGCACAACAGAGTTGTATGCAATAAAAAAGGCTCTAGAGTACGCAGTCCTCCAAAGAATTAGAAAACCCACCATATATACAGACAGTAAATCGGCCTGTATCCTAATAAAGCAAGCCACAGAATATCAGTACACAGATGATATCATAAGTAGAATTATTAACAACTGCGAGTACTTAGAGGCAACCATACAATGGATCCCCAGCCACGTAAACATCGAGGGCAACGAAATAGCAGACGAATTGGCTAAGGAAGGGACTAGAAGCAATCTAATAATTAACAATAGGATACGTTTTAAGGACGCTATAGCAAAACTACAAGAAAAAACGAGACAAGAAACGGATAGATGGTACACGGATATGTGTGTAACTAAAGGAAAAAAATTTGAGAAATACCAGTCAAAAATTGAAAAAAAAATGTGGCATCACAAAATGAAACTATCGCCTAGAGACATAAAAATAATTAACAGACTGATCGCGGGACACGATTACAGCAACTACTGGCTACAAAAATTCAAAGTCATAGAAGATGGTATATGCAGAACCTGCAATATCCCAGACACTGGACGACATAGAATTTTCCATTGCATCAGGTTTGAAACAGAAAGAACGAAAGACAAAATACCAGTAGAAGAAGCTTTCATCAACAGTTGGAAAGCTAAACAAACACAGGTAATCCAAAAAGTTTTAAACTTTATACAAGCAAACAAAATCAAATTCTAGATCTAAAGAAGACAGAACAGAATGGACCAGAAAAGGGAAGGAAACGAAAAAAGCATAAAGAACAGAAGTAGCAAATGTAAACAGACTTATGACAGGCTCGAGCACACGAAGTGTCAAGCATGGGAAGAGCAATCAACACCAACATAAAAATCTCAAAAAACAATATCGAAATAATGCAGGAAACAGTGGAAAAAAATAGGGACATATGACCTTAGTAGTCGGTCCACATACCTAGAGGTCTTTGTGTACACAAGCTCACGAAGTAGCACGGAAGGGCCCAGAAAGCTGGACTTCTGTGCCGAATCGTGAAACACCTCGACAGAAGAAGAAGAAGAAGAAGAAATCCTTCGCAGGCTCGTAATTAAACGATAATAGTGGTTTTCTTGTTTGGAAAGTGGTGCGAAAATATCAAATCACAATCATGGGTAGTTTAATGGAGGCGTGTTGTACAGGGTTTATATGCAGGCTGTGCTCAAAGATGAATCGTATGGTGATTTTCATCTATGGGGCCGATGGGCTCGAGTACAACTTGCTGCAGAAAATCAACAGCTATCTTCCGATAGAGGTGGCGCATATCGCACAATGAAATCTCCCAACAAACAACCCAAACTAAAACGCTCTATTTTTTATCCATCCGCTGCGCATCCGTTTAGATCAATGAAGAGGACGAACTACCGAAAACCATCTGTGAAGCGTGTCTGGACAAAATTCTACTCCACCATCGACTGATCGAACAGATCCAATCGGCGCAAAAACGATTCGTAAAGCTGCGTGATGAAGAACAAGCGCGAAACTCTACCGCTGCCGAGTCATCGGCAAGCTCGAGAACATTGTCGGCTGAATCCACTGCTAGCTCCCGCACTATGTCGGTCGATTCCACCGATGCCGTGGAAGAGCCCGCCGAGACGCCACAGGAAAACGACGTGGTGCCCAACAACGAACCAACGGAAAATGCAGCCACCGTCGCCGAGGCTGCAAATGCCCGGGTACAGGAAGATGCTCCAGCTAACGAAAGCAACGTTAGTAGCCAAGACTCGCAAGAGGTAGCTACGAGCAGTAGTAGCTCAACCGAAACAGTGCCCCCCCCAGAGCCTAGCACGAACCGAGAACAGAACGAACCAGGCTCATCATCGGCCGCAAAACCATCACCGAACCGCTTGAAACGCAAGCAGCCAAATCCGTCACATTCGTCAAAGGTGGCTAGGAAACGGTTAGGTTAGAGCTTAACGATCTATCATAGCGATTAAAGGTTCGACCGACTTCTCTTCTTCGTCTCGGCACCAACCGTAGCTGAAAAACTAGCCGCCTGTTTCGTTAATAGGGACTGTCTATCCCGACCATACTTACCGCATTCAGTCCCATCCAAACCCTGGCGGCAAATGTGATCAGCGATCATGTGCGGTCGTTAAGAGGCAAGACAAGAAGATTTTCAAGCGACTCTTGCTCTATTTTCCAATGTCGATGTAAGTGTATTCGTTTAAATTTAGTAAGCTAAAATCTCTGTATATCGTGTCCCTTTTTCATGTACATGCTTCCATTAATTTTGTTTAATCAATAAACCAGCTGTGGTTAGCAGTTGTGTGCCGTTGCACAATTTACATTGTTTTGTGTTTGGAATTTGTTTATTACTCGCTTCTTCGACTTTACACACCATTATTTACACGGAAACGCGATCACATCACAGCACTGTACGTTGACGAGTTTTCACCTTTGGCTAGGGGACTCATGGGTTTCGTAATGGGTGCAACTCGTATTGCTATAGCTATCCCCCGAGCATATATGTTTCGGTGGTGTGACCTTTTGTTTCTTCCTTCTTTTTACGACAGAGCAGTAAAACCTTTACACTAGAGTGGTAAGGTTTTGTAACATAAATCCATTTTCCACGACACTTTTCCTTGTGCTAAGGGGACGAGAAATACGTTAGTATTTTCCCCAGCGATTCATAAATACCTACAATTGAGATAGCTCTTAATTCATTGACTTAAGTGTGCTTAATTAAATGAAAGACTACGAGCAATACGGCCAGGACGTTCGTTACGAATAAAAAAAAAAATGAAAGACTACGAAACGAATCGAGAAAAACGCTATATTACTAGGAAATCAAAGATTCTGAACACGGTTTGTTCAATTGTTATAAAATAAAAGAAGCAACTAACCGTAAGACCGATAACACAACGTACGATAACACATTCACAATGAGTTTGATTTGATTGTATTCCTGCGTGGAAATAATACAACTAAAGCATGTGTTTCACATGCTGCACGCTAAACTACACACGATACAATCTTCGTATAACGTCAACCTGACTAACAGCACTTTGTTTATAACATAATATAAATTGAAAACAAAAACTATAAAAGCACGGGAAGTAAAAACGGGAAACCACACTCGCACAAGCTACAAACCAAACGAAAATGAAGGAACAATATCTGTACACTGCTGTCCATCGTGAGGATCCGGTGAGCTGATCACGTCATGAGAATGGCACTGAACGACCCACATCCACCCGCCGTCCCCATGGACAGAACAGGCATGCAAGACCCCCACTGGGATGGTGTGCGATGGCTGTATACTGTGATGTGGTTATCCATCGTCGGGGGGTTCTATCCTTGTCTTTCGGTCGCTTCCGAGGGGTTAGAGTTGGTTGCTAGTAGATAATTTAAGCTACGGGTGACTATGCCCGGCTGACGCTGGTCTGAGTATTCGTCGTCGGAAGTGTCTGCTGAGCTGTCTTTGTAAAAAACTTCATTATCTATAATTTCCAATGCACGGGAAATGAGGCCTCTATTACCACTGGCAGCGGAAGGATCCTTGCGGTCAGGTGTGGTAGGAATATAAAGCGCCTGTTCGCTTTTATTCTTCTTGTTACCGAATGGTAACTCGTCCAGAATTTTCGGTTTCCACGATGATCTTGCCTCTGAAAAGGCACACACACACACAGTTTAATAAGCAATACATTGGAAAGCTCTTCGTCCGCACTTACCAAGATCAGCCGTAACTCGGGCCAATTCTCGCAGCTGTGTGTCCAAGCGCTGTACTTGGAAGTTTAGCTCATTTATGGCGGCCTGCTGTTCCAGCTTCTCCTGCAACAACATCTCATCCTTGTTAGCTTCCTTGCGCACCTGTCTGGAAGGGGAGCGGGATGCTTATCACTAACACGCTTCCCAATGCAACGACGAACTGACTTTCTTACCTTTGATACTCCAACAAAAGTAACCCGGCACCTATCGCGAAAATGATGAACTCGCCCAGCAAGTTCGCACCCAGCTCGATGGCCATCGCTTCGTTCAGGTTGGGCACGGTGGTAGGTTTGCCCAGATTCAGGGCCCGCATTTTCGTCTTCACCTCCACGAAATGGTAAAGCTGTGCCGGTGGCATGCAAATATACTTGCGAAAGAAATTGCTGTGTTTCGCACGCTCTTTCAGCATGTTGGCTACCGGTTTGGAAATTTGCTTCATGGCAAGTATGCCAAGCTTGGCTACTGGAAATGCGCCCACAACCATTCTGCTCTTGTACTCGTACTTTCGGTTTTGTGTGGCAAGGTAAAAGTTCGCGGGATCTTTGGCGAGGCACAACACGATAACGCTAGCAGCAGCACCACAATAACTTGATTTACGCAATAGAGCAGCAGCCCGTGGTAAGCAAACCGCTCGCGTCAGCTGCGATCAACAAGCTGTATATATGCTATGCTTCAAATCTTTGCGCCTGAAGTTTTTGGACACATTGTGCTGCGAAAGTTTTTATTTTAACATTTCGAGGCAATTAACGGTTTATTTTCTTGTATTATACATCTACTAATATTCCATGGATAATTAGCTTAATTGTTAACTCGGTGAACGGATATCTGGATGATTTTGTTGATGTTAAGGGATGATTAAGGGTAACCAGAAATGGCGATTCCAGAGTAGTAGTATCGACAGTTTCTTGCATATCTTCTTCTTATTTTTAGGAAATAGTACCCAGCAAGGTCTTGCCTACCATTTTTGGCTCTCTTGATTTGATTTTACCCATAAATAGAGAGTCACTATTGCGTACGGGGTGGCGGACTGGACGGGATTTGACTATAGATCCTACCGTTTAGAGGCCGGAGATACTACCGCAACTACCAGAGGGTCGCCCGAACTTTATGTATCCAAAGACAATTTAATCAGCAATACGCACATTACACAATTGCAACAAAGTGATGTTTAAGAAGAGAATAGAAGTATTTTTTTCTTCGATTTTATTTTTATACCCGTGTATTTTTACTCTGTGGGTCCTTCCACCAGAGTCGATGTTGGGGAGAATGATTTTAGCAGTGAATAAATTGCGAGCATGATAAAGCCAAACAGTTGACGAATCAGAGGGAGTTGGCACTAAAGGGGTCATTTAGAAAACGCCTGTTGGGGAAGTTTGATTCTTTCGCTGTATCCTTTTCAACCTATACATAGCGGTGACACAGGCGTAGTCCAGAATTGGGCAGTCCTAGCAAAAATATAACGTCCTCTAGCACAGGGGTTCACGTCTTAAGACGTACTCGATTACACTGTCCATCCTTGGCCATTAGACATATACCATTACTATTGACTTCAAACCAGATACTCCAGGGTGTCCAATGCGCTTCGTCACTCGTTATCGTAAATTTATTGTTCTCCGAATATAAACAGTTTTTCTCAGCGGAGGAGGCCTCCCGTCGTTCGAAGTATTGCTTTAATTCCTCACTTTTTTCATCACTTTTTGTACAATCTTTTCCAAAACAACCGGAGCACATTCGTTAAAAAGATCCTGTTCTTCAATCCTGCTTGTGTACCACGTTCCCTTGTTATTCAACGGATGGGCTTGAGTTGCAATGGTCACGAGATGGTTTATATCAAGCTGGATACTAGTAACAACGTAATCCTTCTCCGGTTTTCCGTGAGGTATCGTAAGGCCTCACCTCAATAAATTGAGGCACAAGTCTCCAAGTAGTTTATTTACTATTATTAATAATTATAAATATATTTTTTTATTTCTCCACAGAGATGGCGAATTTGTATTCTTTTGGTAGTCTCGAGATGATGGATACCAGTCGGTGAGCTCCTGTTCCGCTATCACTATCTTTCGAAAAAGAAGAACTCAGGCTTCTCTCAATCTTCCAACCACTTCGCCATTCTAACCATCGTGAAAAGTTTTAGAGGATACGGTATGTGGTGATATTTCTTGTTCTGACTGGCGATGGTCATCAATCGCTTTTTCGGGTCACTCTATATTGCAAACAAGGCACAAATTTCGGATCTAACGGAGGACGGAGTAGGCGGTCTCCCAGGAGTCTGTCCTTTAAGGAGCCTCATCGAAAGGACTCAGTGAAAGAAGCCAGGTCTTTGAAAGGACTTGAAGCTTCATGATCACGGTTTTGGCCAAAACCAGACCACCTTGGACCCTAGGGAGACTACATACGCCACTGCAAGTCACTGTTCAGCGGTTGCTGTTACTGCGTTAGCATTTTCTGTTGTTCCCTGAACAGTTCGACGATCCGCTGCGTGTTCTGTTCCACTGGTAGGTTCGACATTTTATATAATTCATCGCCGATGTTGTAAAATTCATTCATAGTGGAATATAATTCATTCAATGTGCAAAATTATATCTCATCTTTTCGCTTTTTGAGTCTGCATCAAGGTATGTAGATATAGAAGGTAGAGTTGTTTAGAGCAAATTGACATTTCTCGACCTGACATAACAGTTCCGGGGTGATCGAGGGGAAGGGTATTGAGAAGAGTGATGGCAGCGTCGGAGGAGGCGCCGGTGGTGGTATCGCTTGCGATTTTTTGACGAAAAATGCAACCAAATATCGTCAATCGTCTGTGGGACAACACTTAATATGCGAAGATGACCCATAAATTAGCGAAATTGCTCAAAGGACTGAGAATCGAGGCTGTTTGTTCATGTTGGTAGCCCCATACCATATGTTTTTGTAAACAAACTCTGACATAACTCGACTAAAATGTCGCCCTGTCAAATCGATAAAAATCCACCTTCTAAATACATACACCTTGGTCTGCATCCAAGAGCGATCGTTTTACTTGGCGTTCCCGAAAACTCTCATCCCGTTGACACTTCCTATTTCAATGCTTGGTTCACAAACGTTAAGGTCTTCAATATAATAAGCATGTTTAGGTTACAGCAACCAAAATAGATTTTTTTGTAGTTTTTTTTTATTAGTGAAGAGCAAAAGAGATGAGGGTATTAATTTGGTTAAAAATTCAATTCAAATCCCATCTCTACACACACACACACACACGCACCAATGCAGCTGAAATGTCATCAGGGCGGTTCGATGTTTGACAGCAACGATACACAGGTTTGATTGTTTTCTTGCGGCTCCTGGAGTGCATCACGCAATGTAGTGGAGTCGACTGGCGATATTTTGTGTAAAATTTGGTGTAAACTAGTAGCCCACCTCGAACCCGATCGATCTCAAAATGGGCAACAATGGCAATCTGTCCAAGGCGGAACTGTTCATACAGAATCTGAATGCCAACAATGCGAAAAAGCTTGCCTTTGCTATGGTGCTAGGGTTCGTCGTGTATCACGCCTTTCTTCATATGCGCTATGGTACGTATTGCGTGAGTGGTTGCGTGCACCGTATCGCGCGACACTAATTTACCTTTGCCCCGCGGTGTAGGATCGGATTCGTGCAAGTGGCTGCTCAGTGCTGGCCGGTTCAAAGGGGACAAGGAATGGCAACCGTACGGGTGCATGCTGCACAAGTATACTGAAACGTAAGTGATTGGTGCGTTTTGCTTACAATGACCAAGATTCAAGAACAGCATCGTTTTGTTTTGTATTTGGTTAGTGACACACGAAAATGCCTACGGTATCTAGCGTTTTGGGGCAATCAGAACCATTTCGTGCTCATTGGCGACGAGCGGCTTCGATCTCTGTCGCTAGAATTCATCGACTATCTCCGATCGAGCGAAACGGAAAACAACTCCAAGCAGTCCTCGAACACGAAACACACGGAGAACGTTCAATTTACCGACTACAAGCTACGCCTTCGGGTGGAGTACATTTACGCCAACGAGGTATCGAAAAGCTTGATCGATGAGTTCATCAAATGGGAACATGAGGAGGATCCGCCGAGCTTGATCATTGCCAGCTGCACCTATCCCAGCTTCCAGCGCGGCAACGTCACGGAAGACATACAGAAAGCGTATGAAAAGAACCTAACGCGTCTGGTGTCGCCGATCGATCGGTTGTATGCGAAGAAAACGAAAATTATCTGGAAACTGCAAGATCCCGTCGATCAGGAAAGTTCCCCGGAGGAGTGGAAACATGTGCGCAACGAGGATGTGGATCGCATCAATCAAGCGGCAAGCAATATATTGCTCTACTCGGAAGCGAAAATCTGGTCTTCGTCGAACATGATCGCTTCCGGGTTGGTGGATGAGTTTGCTGATGGGCAGAAGCTTAGCACGCTGACGCTAAAGCACGATGTACAGATTTTGCTGAATATGTACTGTAACGATTACATGAACTATAACGATGGAACGTGCTGCAGCAGCGCGGAACCGTACACGATCATACAGGTTACAACGTACGCCTTTTTAGCCGTTTGGTGAGTCCCTTTGACCCGGTCCCTTTTTTTTGTAACAATTCTAGCCAGAACGGTCAGTTTATTTCATTTTTTCTCTATTTTAAGCGCAAGCATTGCGACCGCCATGTACGTGCGGAAGTGGATCGTTAAGTGGCGCGGCATACATACTTACATGCCGCTTAACCAGCCCACCGCCACCGACACACAGTCGCCACTGGCGGCCCTTGCCTCACTCGCAGTGATCATGACCTATTTCTACCTTTGCGACCGAACCAACTTTTTCATGAAGGAAAACAAATACTACTCCGAGTTTAGCTTCTGGATTCCGGTCGGGTATGTGTTTGCGCTCGGGCTGTTCTTTACCGAGGACAGCAAGCTCACGAAAGTGCTGCACCGCGATCAAACGGACGAGCTGAAGGGCTGGATGCAGATAGTGATTCTTATTTACTACATGACCGGAGCGTCCCACATTCTACCGATCTACATGCACATCAAGGTGCTGATCAGTGGCTTTTTGTTTCTGTCCGGTTACGCACACTTCACCTACTGGTGGCAAACCGGAAATGCCGGGTTGGTACGGTTTCTGAACGTCATGTTCCGGGTGAACTTTCTCACCGTCATCCTGTGCCTGTGCATGAACCGACCGTACCAGTTCTATTTCTTCGTGCCGCTACTCTCGTTCTGGTACAGCATCATGTACTTGATGCTCTCGCTGCCGCCCCGTATTACCGCCCAAATAGCGGAAGCAAATCCGTACCAGTATCTGTACGTGGTGGTGAAGTTCATCACGATGCTGGCGACCGTAACGGTGCTCTACATGAGCGAAGTGTTCTTCGAGCGCATCTTCGTTACCCGACCGTGGAAGGCACTGTTCGTCACGACGGACGACGATATCCACGAGTGGTGGTACCGCTGGAAGCTGGATCGGTACACAATCACGTACGGGATGATTTTTGCGGCCATCTTCCAAATATCGCAACGGTATGCCGTGGTGGACGATAACAACCATGGCAATTTGTTCTCGAAGCGAATCTCGCTGACGTCTACGCTGGCGGCCATCACCGGCATCGGGTGCTACATGACGTGGACCTTTTTCTGCCGCAATCGGCAAGACTGTGAGGAGGTGCACTCGTACGTGGTGTTCATACCGATCGTGGGATACATTCTGCTGCGCAACATTTCCGGCATTCTACGGACCCGGTACTCGACGTTTTTTGCCTGGTTTGGCAAGATTTCGCTAGAGCTGTTTCTGTGCCAGTACCACATCTGGCTGGCGGCCGATCGGAACGGTGTTCTGGTCCTGTTGCCCGGCTTTCCGACGCTTAACGTGCTGATCACGTCCTTCATCTTCGTGTGTGTATCGCACGAGATTCATCGCGTGACGAGCGTGCTGCTGCCGTACGCGGTACCGAACGACTGGAAGCTCGCCCTCAGGAATATTGTGTTCTTTGTGATCCTGCTCATACCGCTGGGCCGATATGACGGAATGTTTTGAAATGGGCGAACGATATTTTTAGAGAACAAAGCCACCCTGCCGCAGCGCACACCAAACGATTAACAACACTACTAGCGTAGTTAGCTGTCTAGAGGTAAAGTAAAATAAAATTAAACGCTTGATGCAACGCTTATGATAGCCGGTAGTTTAAACATAACATTTATTGCCGCTGTTTCTGGTTGGGGGTTACCCGTGGATTAGCTTCTTGCGTGGCTTGTTACCGTTGGTACATCGTTTGGTTCGCTATTAGTGGTGCATTCGTCGTTAATCACATAGCTGGTGTAAACGTCGTACCCGAGCGAAATGGTGTTATCGTACAGCACGCGATACTTCGTCGGCAGGAAGTAAAAGTTGACGATTTGTGCCGGTGGCCACACAATCCATTCGGCCGTATAAAGTCGGATAAACTTTTCTCGCACCTCACGCCGTGTTTCCTCCCACGAGGAACGTTTCAGCACCGCCAACGTGGCGAAGAACAGGAATATCACGATCGGCGACGCTACCGTTTGATCGATCAGCACCTTCTTAAGCACCAGACCGATCGTACGGCCGGGAAATCGGCGATCCATAAAGTTGTACCAGCTGTGGCAGAACATGCCGACCGTCATGCCCGAGATGGACATGAACCGTGTCCGCTGGCGGTCCCACGCCGCCAGCTCACCGTTATAAATTTCATAATGCTGTTCGATTATATCACCCACGCCGGACAGGCTCACCGAAATCGCTACATTCGTGAGCAGGAGATACTTTTTGCTGAACGCCGTTTTGGTAACTGTCCGGAACCACTGCACAAGCCGGATCATTGCGAGCTCGCACGAACGGCTTCGAAATGGTCTTCAATTCATGGTAATCCTTTGTTTGGCATTATATAAAATTCGTCACTGAGCCAGAGCCATAAATATCTATCTAATCTAAACAGAAATCCTAATCAAAATAAATGCGCCCGCCGCACGTGATTCTGGGGAAGCGTGCGCTGTCAACACTGCACGCTTCGATACACACTCACATCATATGTCGATTTTGAACGATAATACAGGTTATTATTTGTGAAATTACAGCTTATTTGTTAACTCTACTATTGTTGAACGTTATATCAAAGTGATTTGAGTAATTTTCTCGCTTAAAACCATATTTACCTACATTGAACTCTCAAGCCATATGCCATAAACCTGCTGATTGTTTACATTTTTTTAATATCCACTGGGATGTCAAATCGTTTCAGGCGGGAATCTGCGTCAACAAAGGAGCAGAATGTGGTGAAATTGTGTGTTCCGTATTCAATGTGTACATGTAGGATAAAATGAGCAGTAAAACGACTATAAATATTAAGAATAAGTTCGATCGAGTGGTGGTGTTGGTATGTAGATTAGCCAGTACTATCAAATCTCCCATCGTAACGATTCCTTTCCCGTTTGTTTCACCAGGTCGATATGGATTGTTTCTACTGTCAGGTGGAGGAAAAATTGAACCCCGCTATCGCAGGCAAACCAATAGCAGTGGTACAGTACAATCCCTGGCAGGGTGGAGGGTAAGTGAAACCACAGGGCAGGGTGGAGGGGGGGGGGGGGAGCGATAAATCACGGACGATCATGTTGTGTTTTGCTTTGCAGCATCATCGCCGTAAACTATCCCGCTCGAGCGGAAGGTGTAACGCGCCATATGCGCGGTGACGAAGCGAAGCAACACTGTCCGGAAATTGAACTGCCGCAAGTTCCGCAGGTTCGAGGCAAAGCCGACCTGACACGGTACCGCGAAGCGGGCAAGGAAGTGGCAGATGTGTTGAAAAGTTTTACACCGCTGCTGGAACGGGCCAGCATCGACGAGGCGTATCTCGATATAACCGAGCGCGTGCTGAGCAGGATACGCGAGATGAATGAAGGAAAGTTTCAGCTGCTGCCCGAAAAGCTGGCCAACACGTTCGCAGTCGGGTACGAAAATATTGGCGAATTTGTGAAAAAGCTTTCCAGCACATTCGACACCGGTGCGGCCGAAGGTAACACCCCGGACCGGTTGGAGTACAAGAAGAGCGATATCAAGCTGCTGGTCGGTGCCTCGATTGTGAACGAAATACGGGCCGCGGTAAAGGCGAGAACGGGCTACGAATGTTCGGCCGGTATTGCGCACAACAAAATTCTCGCCAAGCTGACGGCCGGCTTCCACAAACCGAACAAACAGACCATCCTGCCGATCGATAGCATTGCGAAGCTGTACGAAACGTTACCACTGAAAAAGGTGAAGGGGCTCGGCGGCAAGCTGGGCGATCAGGTGTGCGAGGTGTTGAAGATAAAGTTTATGTCGGAGCTGGTACAGTTTCCGGAAAGTTTGCTGCAGCAGCACTTTGACGAGCGGATGGGCAGCTGGATGTATCTGATGGCACGCGGCATCGATCTCGAAGCGGTAACGGCAAAGTTCCACTCGAAGAGTATCGGGTGCTGTAAACGCTTCCCGGGAAAGAATGCAATCACCGGGCTGGCAACGCTCAACCACTGGCTGAACGAGCTCGCGTCGGAAGTGACGGAACGGTTGGAAAAGGATCTGGACGAAAACAATCGTACGGCGAAGCTGCTTACGGTAAGCTACAGCCAGCAGATCGATAATGTGGACGTGTCGAGCACGAGAAGCATCCCGTTGGTGGCGTACGACATGGAGCGCATTGCGACCGATGCGCTGGAAACGATCAAACGCAATACGGAGCGATTTTTTAAGCCCAACTCAACCACGGCACTGCACAATCCGGTAAAGTTTTTGGGCATTAGTGCGGGAAAGTTTGAACCGAATGCCAGCGGGAAAGGAGGCGGTATAAGGCAAATGTTTCAGAACTACTCGTCGAACAAGGCAAGTAGCACTGCAGAGGAAGGCTCGAGCGGTATGGAGCGTCGCAAAAGTGTTTCGGAACCGCCACCGCCGGTTGATGTACCGAAAGCCGAAGCAACGGTAGAACAGCCGATGGAGAAAGCAAAAGCAGATGACCTAGCGGCCGTGTGTAGCAAACCGTCCCGAGGTGATATTAAACATTTTCTACAACATCAGTCGGCTTTAGCTGCTGCTTCGGCCAATGAACGAAGCGAGAGAGAGCCTGAGAACAGCAGTTCAGCCAGTGAAGAGCCTAAAGAAACCGAAACGAAGCCGAAGAAAGGTATAAAGCAATTTCTACAACCGAAAAAAGCCATCTCCGCCAAAGAATCCGCTCCTGTGAGCGTGCCAACAGAAGCGCAAAGCGAGACGGAGGATCAATCGACACGAGAACAGGATGAGGTTCAGACGGAAGTGTCTGAACCAGATCATGAAACTGAACCATCTGAACATACAGTTGAAGAGTTGGATAAGCCAGAAGATACTCCATCTACCTCCGGATTGGCTGTGGAGCACACGAGCGAAACAACCGAGGCGAAACCAGATTACAAGGCAACGTACGCGGAATATTTGTACCAAGTTCCGGAACCAGCGAACACGTTTACCCTGGAATGCTCCCAGTGCAAGAAACAGATCCCGGAACACGAGTATCAATCTCATCAGGATTTCCACTTTGCTCTCTCGCTAAGCCAACAGCAGCGGGATGAATTCCGCAACGATTTAAAATCCAAAATAACGGCCAAATCTCCATTTCCTGCCGCTAAACGACCATCGAAAGCAGGAAGCTCTTCGATGTCTGGTACAAGTTCGGCCGGTGCCAGTACCACCACCACCACCACCTCATCAGGAACGAATCTATCGATCGAAAGGTTTTTAGCAAAAGTTTCACCGGAATCGATACGTCTCAGTAGTTCCGAGATGGCCGTTAGGAGCAGTAATGAAGAGAACCTCTCAGAAAGCTACGCAACCAGATGTCCCGACTGTGGTAAGATGATACCGGCGGACTCTATGGCCGAGCACAACGATTACCATGTAGCGAAACGGTTGCAGCAGGAACTGAACCGTCTCGAACCCCCACCTTCCCAGCCACCGATCGTAAATAAGCCCGTGGTGGCCACCCTGGTCGGTGGAAGTAGTGCCAGCACGAAACGAAAACGTTCGACCATGGCGGGCGAAGAGCTGTCATCACCGGTTAAGCAAAAGCTAAAACCCGTCTCGTCTTACTTCACCAAACTGTAACAAATAAGAAAGAAAAAACTCCGTTTTAACGGGTTAATTTCATTTTATTGCCTTAAGTAGAAAAGAGAAATCACTACGCAAACATTTTCTTTACCATCGAATTGTACTTGGTGTCCTCCTGTTGGCGCGTTTGAACGATCTGCCGGTGCAGTGCGACACATTCCTTGCTGCTGCCATAATCGATCCGCTCCAGCGTGGTAAGTGCTTCGTTGAACTGCTTGATCTTAAACTGGGCCAACGCTTTCCGGTACGTCGCTTTGGCCGAGGGCGATTCCTGCTGGTCCGTGTACCGCAGTACGTGCAGTACCTCCTCGAAGCGGTTCTGCTTGATAAGGCAGGCGGCAATGTTCAGGTAAAGCGTTTCGAGCAGTGTTTGCATTTCCTGCACCGTTTCGGCTCCTTCGATGGCCGGATCGAGCTGATCGATCGGGGACCAGGAGAGCAGACATTTTGCCGCCTGGTTAAAGTACGTGTGAGCAAACAGTGGATACTGGGAGAACATTTTCACTCCATTCTCTTTGTATTGCTTAGCTAGTGCGAGACTTTCGCCGACCGTCAGTTCGTAGTAATATTTCTGCCCTTCAATTCGGATCAGCTTCATCGTGAAG
Source organism: Anopheles stephensi (assembly GCF_013141755.1). Classification (NCBI taxonomy): domain Eukaryota; kingdom Metazoa; phylum Arthropoda; class Insecta; order Diptera; family Culicidae; genus Anopheles; species Anopheles stephensi. The sequence goes on along the minus strand of NC_050202.1, from coordinate 60,160,368 downwards.
GTGATATCGTGGCCCTGTCTGGTGGTGATCGTACACCTACTTTCCTCGTTTGTTAGCATTTCCTGCAGCAAGCGTTCCACGTAACAGTCCACCGGTGTAACGGCTGTACCGATGGTTATCCACCGTTCGGTCGTTGTTCCTGCGGCAAGATAGGTTGTTGCTTCGTGCGTACCGACCCCTTCTACGGCACCGATCGCTACAAGACAACGGCTCAGTTCGGAAGGTTTTTCGGCGGAGGTAAACCGGAACGCTAGTCGCTCCTTCCGCAATCCCTTCGTGCGATCCTCGTACACCGGTGGTGGTAGCACTAGAGAATCATTTCCAGCAGATGATGGCTGCACTGATTGCGGCTCCGCTTCCATAGCGTATCGGCCAGCGGTTCTTTCCTCGCCAGTGGGTTAATTTCGTCGAAATCGCTTCCCTGCTTGCCGGACCAGAAGCGGCGTACGTAGAACGGTGGTTTCTTCTCGGACAGCACCGCGTACAGTATGCCCTGGGCACCTTCGCGCGGTGTTTTTATGAGCAAAATTCTGAGCGGTTTCTGTAGGCAGAACAGCACCCGGTTCGCCAACGGAGGGAAGTGACGGTAGATGGCCGTTTCTACGTTACCCGGATCAATGCAGTGCACGGATGGGTTGCCGGCCGGGTTTGTGGCCAGCAGCTGCGACAGGCGGTAGGAAAACTGTACCAAGCAAAGCTTGCTGCACTGATACGCTCGGAATCGGTTGGCAGCGGTATCGGGGAACAGGGGGCCACAGAAGCTGCCGTCCGATGGTATTTCGGTAACCGAGCGATGCGCTTGCGAGACAACGTTCACTATGCGGCTATCGCCCGCGTCCGGTTGCTGTTGTTTGAGTGCGGGCAGCAGGCGCAGTGTCAGCAAAAAGTGTGCCAAATAGTTCACCTGGTACAGATACTCTAGCCCGTCTTCCGTTAGGCTCGGTGGTGCATAGAACACTCCGGCGTTGTTTATCAGCGCGTACAGCGGTTTGTTTAGATTGCGCACGTTCTCACTGAACTCGACGACGCTGGCAAGCGATTCCAGTTGCAGTACGAACGCGTCCACCGTTGCGCCGGGATACTGCTGCAGCACTCGGTCGCGGATTGTTTGGCCTGTCGTTGCACTGCGCGTTCCAATCACAAGGTGGCACCCACGACCGGCTAATTCCAACAACGTTTCCAAACCGATACCCGAGTTTGCACCGGTCAGTACGATCAATTCACCGTTCCGGAACTTTCGTGCGCTGGTGTACAATCGGCCAATGTAGTACCACCTGAGGAAGAAGAATCACCCGTCATTTCTGAAGCCGGTTATGAAGACTGAACCAAAAGGGGGGTGTCTTTGGGAAAAATTTTACCGCACAAAGTACGTAACTGTTCCTAGACCCAACAATGCACAACACTTCCCAATCCAACCCATGGCACCAATCTGCTGTGCTGTAGCGGTAACCCTCCCCAAAGGAACAACTCTTCGACAACGCCCGCCACTCACGAACGAGTGGCTTCCGGGAATAACGGTTTCGTCTATCGCCACGGAAACCGGGTGCAGAGTATATTTACCTTTAGCCTAGAAAAAAAAAACACCCAAAATCAGCAACCTTTGCTCTGTGCGGTGGTTGGTGGAGTTTGTTTGCAAATTGATAGTGGGACTGATATGGAGCCTCGGAGGGAAAAAAAACCCGCCGGGAGTTTATTGACACGCCGCACATTGGTGTTGGGTATCGCCGAAGGTAAGAATGCTGGGAGTGGAAGATTATTTCGGTAAATAATTTGAGCGTTTTTCATTGCGAAAAATGAATAAAATCGTGCGTGAAATCGTCGAAGCCAGAACGATTCCGATTGGAATGGGAAATGGGTTTGAATTTTTCTCGCGTGTATATGTAGCAACCTTGGCACGAGAAATGTCATTCGCTGGGCGGAAAGATGTAAACAAATGAATTCTGTCAACACATTCGTGCGCAAACCACGTTAACGAAGCGGTTTCAGCTGTTGCCCCCAAAAAAATGTACGAATTAAAGGTTTATTCGTCGTATATCATCGCCGCCATCCAGGACAAGGTTGTGTTCTTCTCCACCGATGGTAATGTGCTGCATGAGATCGTCGTACAGCAGAACTTACCTCCAGCAGAAGGCACTGCCGATGCCGGCAACCAACAGAATGGTAAACAAGGCACCCAACCACCATTACCGGCACACGTTGTAACGTTCGAGTTTTGTCCGAGCGCTAATGTGCTGGCCGTGTCGTTGAACATCAAAGCACTACAGTGCTATGAATTGCATCAAAAAGATGGGAAACTGTCCTCTTCGCTATTAGGCGATAGCATTCCTACGACGCGGACGATCGTTTGCATGAAGTTTGTTCCCAAGCGAAACGTTCTGATCGGGTCGGATAAGAGTGACTGTTTCGAGTTTGATGTGCTGAACAAGCAGGAACAAAAATCGAAATGGATTCTTGGCCACATGAGCCAAATATTGGGACTAGCGGTTAGCGACGATGAGCGGTAAGTAGCTTACATTAATAGGATTTTACGTTATTCTAATCATTGCTTTTTCGTACCATTTCCACAGGTTCATAGTAACGTGCGATCGTGATGAGAAAATTAAAGTAAGCTTGTACCCAGATTGCCATAACATTGAGTGCTTCTGTCTGGGGCATTTGGAGTACGTCGGAGGAATTGAAATCATTCCCACGCAAAAGCTCATATCGGTGTCGGGCGATCGAACGCTGCGACTGTGGGATTTCGCCGAAGGGAAGGAAATTGGCCAGCTATCGTTGCAGGATCCTGCGGTTGGTTTGTCGGTGCAAAGAGTAGAGCAAAGTAGCGAAATGCTGTGCGTGGTGAGAAGTTCTGTCCAGAACAAAATCGATGTTGCTCTAGTGCGGTACGAAGAACCCAACGCAAGCCTTCTCTGCGATCCGTTAACGATTGATGAAAGCTTGAGCGTACTGAGTGCAACTTTGAGTGCTTCCCTTCAGCTGGTACTGTTAGTGATGGAGAAGGAGAGCAAGCGGGCCAGAATGTTGGCCTATAACTTTTCGGTAGAGAAGCGACAGTTTATACCGTGTGCGGATCATTCGTTGATCAAGAACTTCGACGCTCAGTTCACTGAAGCAACGATTGAGCAGGTGCGGGATTATTCCACACTCTTCAAACACAGCATCGATAACCTTTCGGAGTACTTTGAACGAAAAAAGCAGAAAATCGGATCGAAAAAATCGAAATAAAAATTGTTAAGATAAACACGCGTTACACGAGCAGGATACGTTTTGTTGGTTTTATTACGCGACTTAAATGATTTAATGATACGAAAATTGTAGCTGTGAACGGAAACCAGAAAGAAAGGTGCGATCAAGGCGACGCTTTTTCCTTGCCGATTCGCCAGTCTACGCACGGCAGCACGGACAGCTAATTATACCGGTTTGTAGTCCAGCTTGCTTTCCAGCCGCTTGTTATCCGCCACCTTGCGGACCGCCTTCATAAAATCTTCCTGTATGACATACTCGCGCTCGGCACGGATCGCAAACAGTCCCGCCTCGGTACACACGTTACGCAAATCGGCTCCGTTAAAGTTGTCCGACAGCTTCACTACCGCTTCGTAATCGATGTCACCGTGCTTGGCGATTGGGGCAGCGTGAATTTTCAAAATTTCCAACCGTGCCTGCTCGTTCGGTAGCGGAATTTCGATCTTCCTATCTAAACGACCGGGGCGGAGCAGGGCCGGATCGAGCGTGTCGGGCCGGTTGGTGGCCATAATCATCTTCACCTGTCCGAGCGAATCGAACCCATCCATCTGATTGAGCAGCTCCATGAGCGTACGCTGGATTTCACGATCGGCGGACGTACCTTCGGAGAAACGGCGACCGCCGATGGCATCGATTTCGTCCATGAAGATAATGCACGGTTGGTGGTCGCGCGCATAGTTGAACATCTCGCGAATAAGACGGGCCGATTCGCCGATGTACTTGTCGACGATGGCCGACGATACGACCTTCAGGAAGTTTGCGTCGAGCTGGGAAGCGACAGCACGGGCCAGCAGGGTTTTGCCCGTACCGGGTGGACCGTACAGCAGACAACCCTTCGGCGGCGTAATACCGACACGGAGGAACAGTTCCGGGTTAAGCAGTGGCAGTTCGATGACCTCCCGAAGCTCGCGAATCTGCTCCGACAGACCACCGATGGCGGAGTAGGTCACTTCACCGGGGTCTTCGTGCGACATGTTGTACACCAGTGGGTCAACCTCTCGCGGAAGGTAGCGCATAATGGTCAGTGTAGTCATATCCAGTGCTACGCGCGTGCCCGATTTGAGCTTGGTTTTGTCCAGCTGCCGGCGACATCCTACAACGTATCGTGGACCGTTGGTCGCTTTTACGATGACTGCAATAAAGAAGCAACACAGCGCGTTAGTGCGACCGGGCCCCGGGTGCAAAACAAACCTGCTTACATTTGTCTTCCGTCAGCTGCTTCAACACTTCACCAACAATCTGGCCAACGCTTTGCAGCGCCTTCAAATCGTTTTCCGATTTATCGAATTGTTTCGTGAGCTCTTTTAAAGTTTCCCTTACTAGAAGAAAACAACAAGCGATTAGATTGCAACAATAAAGGTAGATGTACACAGACTCTAAGCTGACGGGCCATTATTCCGCTAGTCATCGTAGTCACCCTAACCTCAACCAATATTTACCTTCCTTCAGCCGAGATTCTACCTCTTTGTGTTCCAGCAGCTTTTTCCTGTAATCTTCCAGCGCCTTTTCACGAGCCGGATCCACCACAGTCATTTTGACGAAAAACGAGACTTATCGGGCGTAAATCGAGAAGAAGAGTACGCTGTTTTGCTAGTTCGAGCGATTGGTTTCAGTGGCTGACAAAACAGTTTATGAAGCTGAAATGACAACAGTCGCTTACATACGCACGCACACACACAGCTATGGGTGATTTTGCAATCTGCTGACAACTACACCCAAGCAAATGACAGGAAGACGATGGAACAGGCCATCTGGTGAAGCGGTCGGATTGAAGAGTTCAAGTTTCGGAAGGTTGCTAGATGCGGTGTGCCACATTCCTTTGTTTTTGCTTGGGAAAAATAAGAACAGACATACGCCAAACTGTTCTACAGCACCAACACCGCGGTGTCAAGTGAACCTGGTGCGGGTATAAACCAACGGGCCATCGTGGTGTGCTGCTTTCCGTTCTTTTCGACGTTTCTGCCGATTGTGGCCGGAGGTGTTTCAATCGCGTGGTTCTTGAAAAAGTGGCAAATAACCCCACAAAACCAGCAAAATGGTGAAAGTTAAGTGTTCCGAGCTTCGTACGAAGGACAAGAAGGAGCTGACCAAGCAGCTGGAGGACCTGAAGAAGGAGCTGCTGAATCTGCGCGTGGCGAAAGTCACCGGCGGTGCTCCGTCGAAGCTGTCCAAGATCCGTGTCGTTCGCAAGGCGATCGCACGCGTGTACATTGTGATGAACACGAAGACGAAGGAGAACCTCCGCAAGCTGTACAAGGGCAAGAAGTACATGCCGCTGGATCTGCGCCCGAAGAAGACCCGTGCGATGCGCAAGGCCCTGTCTCACCACGATGCCAAGCGATTGACGCTGAAGCAGCAGCGTAAACGCGCAAAGTTCCCCCGCCGCCGATTCGCCGTCAAGGCATAAGGAGTTGCGGAGCGAGAGAGGGTGGGAAACCTTCCCATATTGCTGTCAGGTGTACGCGAGTGTGTGGACGGATGCCTCCGTTTCTTTGGTTCGTATCGCTACCGAGATCCGGTGCTGGTGGAGCAAAGCTGATGTTTTGATGTCAACCCGGAAGAAGATCAATGTATATGGAGATCGGTATAATACACTGTCATGTTTATTGAACCACTAAAGCTCTTTGTTGTGTTTGATCATTCCCTTATCGATTGTAGAGTTTGAAGGTGCTGTATACATCACAAGCGTCGGGGACGAGCCGGCTTTCTCAATTCGCGAGTGTGGTGAAACAGTTGAAAGAACCTTTTCCAAATGTATCGGAAAGAAACGCAACAGCCAGAGGTTCCTTGCAGTCGGTTCTGGTTGTTGAGTCAGCTTAGTACCTCAGTCCCAGTAGTGATATGTATTATCTTGTTTATCAAAGAATCCGAGGCGAGATTCGATTGGAATGAAACATCTACATGAATGTTGTTGTTTTGGTGGAAGAAATTATCAACAAATTGAACTTCTTTGGTTTGGCCTTACAACCTCGACAGGTTTTGGTCCAATTGGTAGGAGTAGAGGACTTAGTTTTACCCATAGCTTGGTTTCCTTTCCTGAAATCGAGGAAGCGGTTCTGATGGGATAGGACACAGATTCCTGAAGAGCCAGGAGTCAATCGTACAGTCCAGCAGTTCAAGGAACTTATCACAAAATTTCACTAGTTCTGGGGATCTAGTTTCTATACTCCTGGAACAAGATTCGGAACCAAGATACAACACTGATCTTGAACGCACAGCTTCAAAGCATCTCAACATCTGGTTCACAAATTGCATTCATCCTTGGGGCCTGATCCCGAAGTAGTTACACTGTCCAACATTTTACTTCCAAGAAAACTTCAGCAAGTCTTACTACTTACAAACTGCTGTGGCGTTGTTGGTGTGTGCAATTAGGGACTGCTGAAGAGAATTTATAGATAGCCAACGCTGGAAAGATAAATTAACCGCCGTTGCATATGCTATCAAGGATCTCATGTCCTGTAGATGTTCCATGATCATTTATTCGCTTGCAACATTCACGCGTTTCGAATATCCATTTGAAGATTTGAATACCTTGCTAAACACAATGATCTTGTCTGGCACAATGATAGTTTCATTGTAGTTTCAGCACACTTCACGCGGAAGGACACGTTATCGTCCGGACCATCTACCGTACAACGTACCGTACTCAGGACTGCCTATCCAGTTAAGGGTATAGTTGAGTAACTAGAAGTTAGAAATGGTAGGCCGAGACCCCCCTAAGAGAATTTGACTGTCCACTGTAGTACACCATGACTGAGATCGGATGCTTGCACAATTTTTATACTTCTCAATAATAGCTAAAATGATGGAACCACGTTGCACACATCGTACTTCTACTGAAGAATAAGTGGTGGAAGGACGAGACATATGGATATCGGTGGGGTGGCAACAATAGATCTTTGAGGTGGAAACGAGAGAAGAAAAATAACGAATTCGAGCAACTTGTTTGCTGTATGAGACTCGTCTTTCAAGAGGTTTGGTCCTCCAGAGAAATGTATGCTCCAAAAAGCCTGCATCTTGAACAGTCTTCCATCTTCTAGGAGACCTCGTACATCAAGAGAACACGTTGTATAAAAGGTTACGTTAATGAAGAGCGTTACTCACCAAAGGGTATCGGCTTCCTGAACAACGTTATCGTTAAAAAACTAGGGAGGGCATGGATCATTTATGCACGGCACTATGTTTCTATCGAATAAATGTTCCGTTATCGCCCCACAACGCCATACAAGTCATAGGCCAGATTTTTCAGCCATTATTGTGAATAAGTGTTCAGCATTGTCAGGAGGAGATTTTAAATCTAACTTTAGCTACATTTTCCTTCACTTTATTCAACTATTGTTGAGCCCACAGAAAAGGTACTGTGCAGCCTTTGCAACATGTGTTGCGCTTTGCATACATTTAGGCGACTAGCATATAGTGATGAGCAAATTTCGTCAGAAGGGGCCTTTTCGAGTGTCTTATCTCATTTTTAATCATTTAATAATTAAAATTAAAACATAAATTAGCTATTGCGTCCAATGAATACTTCGCAGTGCTGCAAATTAAATTTTAAACGCCAAAAGCTATGCAATGCGCATTACACTAAAACCATGAGCTCCCCTTGTCCACGAGTTGTGATTTGAATGCAAAATCTGCTGCTGCTTTCGTTTTTTTATCCATTTTACCCACCCAGAACTCAGGTAATGAGGGACGCGTACGTACTGTCCTTTGAATTGTGCGCTGATTTTATTGTTGCTTTGTGTTTTGCTATGCACTTGCGAACTGTACCACTGCACCCGGGTGCAGCACAATCGGGCCCCAGCGTGCGAAGGGTGTTGTTGCCATTTTTGTTTTGTTTTGTTTTTAATTAGTCAAATGGATGTGCGATTGCAGTTGTGGCCCATCGCCGCCGCCACAGGGACGGCAAGAAGCTGCGTAAAACTTGTACCGCGCGGTACTCTTCATTTACATTTTAATTTGCTTGATTACGGCGATACTTTATCAGCCAAGGAAGTTTTACAGTGTTTTTCGTTTCTTGCTGCACTTGGCCAGGGTGTTGCTCGCTCGCACATTTTCCCTTGCTTGTTACTACCTTTTTTTTTGGTTTCTTTTTGTTGCTTTAATTGCCCATGGAGCCATATTCTTTCGCCGTTGGTCGAAACTTTGATTAATGATATTCCAAATTTTTGCATCGTTCTCACCGGTTCGTCCTGTGGATGGAGGTGGATGCCGGAAGAAGCGTCGTACTTCAACTCAACGCTACAGCACCAGCAGAGGAGGCGAAGAATCGTGAGAGGCGTAATTAGGCGCTGATAATAAGTTTTAATTTCTTACTCATTGCCCGCGGGCCGCCTGAAGATTACGGCCAAAGAAAAAAAAAACGACAGCGTCCTAAGCTGCCTGGACTGCTGGTTGTGTGGAAAGGAGATTGCTTTCTCTAATCATACGGATGCCGGAAATTGTTGGACGCTGAACTCCACCGAATGGGCAGCCCTCGGGAACCCGATAACACCATTCGATTCCATTGTTGTTTTATGTGGGGCCCTCTTTTAACTAAAGCGAAATGGAGCTCTTTACTGCCTGGACTGAAGGTCCGGTTGATGGATCTGGATGGAAAATATTAAGATTTAGTTCGGAAGTATCGTTTGCTGGAATATTACGACAGAAAATTAATTCGTTACTACACTTCAATGAATATAATATACGATCGTCAAATCGTTAATCAAATTAATAAAGCAATTAATTCATCAGAGGAAAGCGATGTGTCTAAGACCCCTTTCCGTTACATTACAAATATTTGAATTCCTTATCAAGGCATCATGGTATATCGATCTTGATTAGGAAATATCACCAGGTGGCTCCAAGATCCAATGATCCAATGAGCGATACTTAAATATGCTATCGTACCCTTAAAATGATTCCAAATCCTGCGCCAAAGATTTGAATCGACAGCACAGCATTTGTGCTCAGATTTCAGCTAGGGTACTGGAAGCAGTCCGATCATGCTATAACTAGAGAATATTTCCCTATTCCTGATTAAAACGCCTTACGCGATGAATTCTTACGAATCTTGAGGTATGATCAAGATGCTAATGCATCCTTTACATTATCTTCTGTGATCAAGTAGGAACCGGAAGATACAGTCCAACAACACTCATGGTTAGAAAAAAACTTATTACCCTGAGTTCTTAGCTATTGAAATGTAGACTGAGACCTAGACGAATAGGAATAAAGTTGCAATTTATTTGAAAATACCTCGAAACAAGTCCCAACGCATCGTTCGATTCCACGACACCCTAGGGTAGGAAGTAGTGCACCGGATCCTTCGTTTTCCAGCACTTGTTGAGCCAGAACGCCTTATCGCAGGCTGTTTCGCCCTCCGGATACAGGCACCGCTTGAACCAGTTCAGCGTGATGAGGTGCATCGATTCGGGCAGAAAGTCTTGAATTTTCACATAATGAAACTCGCCCTTGTCATTCACCACGCCCGCCTGATGGAACAGACAGTTCATGTAGCACTTTAGCTTGTCGTCCTCGTGAATGTCCTGATCGCTAAACCGCCGGATGGCATCTGCAGGTAGACGGAGGGCATGGACATGAAAATGGTGAGGTTGTGTGTAAGCGTACTGTACCTTACCTTCGGACACACCCGTCTCGGCCACGCAGGCATCGTGCATCGGTTTCATCTTCTCGAGCAATTCCGGCGGTGGATACTGCACAAAGACACGGTGTACAGAACCCGATCAACACGATCTAGACGTTAACTTACGTTTGCATCACGTTTCGGTTCGTCGGAACGCACGACGAGTGCTGCACCTTGGAACAGCAGCAGTGCCATCAGCGTTCGACTGCTGGAATTAAACGGGCCCGCCATGCTGCGTGCTAGAGGTGGCGTGTAGCGCACGTAGTTTGCACAGACCGCGTGGGACAATTGCGACACGAAAAAGCACGGCACGGTTATCAATAATTAAAACGGGAAACTGTTAAAACTTTTACCCCGAGTACCTTGCTTGGAGTGGCGCGGGATATTAAATGTGGCCCTGCAGTTGCAGCTGCGTTGCTGCGGCACGGTTCGCACAACGATCCAAACCTGCCAAACTAATGCACGTAATGCAGATGAAAAGAATGACTTAAAGGACCGACTGGGGAAACTTCTTTTCTCCGACTCGCTACACGAATTTAATTGCAAGACAGCGACCACACCAGCGTCTCACAAACGGTCGGATGGTGTTTTGACTTGGATGGCGCCCGGCTGCTGGGGCTTTATATAGCTTGCGATTGTGGGCGGCGTGGAATGAGATTTCTAAATTACAGAACATCAACGGACGTTGGGGAGCTTGGTTGATGTTTGCAATTCTACAACTCACCCCACGTTCTTACCTTGACCAAGAGAGTACTTAACCCTTAGTACTTTGCACTAGAAGAGAGAGGACGGTGATAAGAGTTTTCAACGAAAGGAAAACTGTCGGAAAAGCAGTGCCTAAAAAAAACGCACCGGAAAATGGGTGACAAGCAAGGTTTAACAAATCTTTAGCTGACACACTCATTTACGCGGCCGGGCTCCCGGTTTTTCAGTTGCAGCTCGCAATTACAAACCGTACCGTATCGGTAGGCGAAATGCGGAATCATACGAAATAATTCACACACACGCACACAGTTCAAATCGTTAATTCATCTTTTCAGGCGGGCAGAACTTTAATTAAAACATGCACACGTTCACGGGTTCAATTGTGGAGGCTAGTGCGGGATAATTAACAACCGGTTGTGGGGCATTCAATGGGCACGGGATAATTACTGAAACATGATGAAAAGTTTAAACGATCTCTCTCTCTCTCTCTCTCTCTCTCTCTCTCTCATTCTCTCTTGCTTTTCCGGTTAAAAATTGAAAACGAAACGTTGTGTGACTGGTCCGAATGGCAATCGGGTTGAAAGGTTTGGGTGAAAAGTGAAACAAAGTGGAACAGGGCGGAAGAAAAGGATTCGCCCGGTTCCAGGGAGAACTATCTAATATTCTGTACTTTGAAGCTTTTTGATGTTTCCTACTGTATTGTACCGCACATGATTGTATGCTTTACAATGTTCTGTCGTTTACCGAGTTATAATTAGTTGGGAAGAAGGAACAGAAGACTCCTGGTGGGAATTTTCCTTCTCCTGGTGGGAATTTTCGAGAAGGGAAGGATCAACATAATGGATTAATAATCGACAGTTACAATGAGGTTGGGTGGTTAATTCAGTTTAAATTTGTATTGGTTTTTCGTAGAGATATTAGTAATTTCATTTTTCAGTAATTTCATAATTCTTGTTTTATTACCTCTTCACCATCGAAATCAACACCATCGAAATCATTTCATGCATTTTTTAAGAAAAATTATTTATTTCTTCCATGATACAGCTTTTGTTCTAATTGGAAGCCATCATGATGGCACAGGACCAGTAGTATTGGGGTGATTACTGGACAATAACTCAGGACTTATTGTTCAACTACAGATTGAAGAAAAAATGAAGAATGTAAGGAATGGCAAGTTCATGGCCTCCGGTGAAAGTACTAAATGACGGATCAAGCTCGTTAGAGATCATAAGTAGACTGAAAGTTTGAGGACTCTTCCAATTTGCTAACTAGTCCAGAGTCAGAGGCCTAGCGTAGAAATTACACAAGACCCCTTATGCAGTCCGAGGGGTCCTCTAACCTCGATCGAGGCAACTAGGACCTACACAATCCCTAAAAAGCTTAGGGCACAAGCATCTGCTTAGTCGATCCTCCCCTGTTTGTAGTGTTAAGGAATGGTGGTAGAGGTGGGATCTCCCATAGGCTCATATTCGCATAATCCATCCATTGAACTATTGTACACCTCCTATTAGGGACCGATTCTAGCCTTTAACAACAATTATGTGTAACACTCTCCTGGGTCTTAAAGACACTTAAGAGGATAGCAAAGGCTTTATTGACGGATGCGTTTTGCGTTGTAAATCTTGGATTCAGTGGCTTTGTGCATTAGTTCCGGACGAGATGCACCTTTTGTATACAAATCTTGCAGTCCATGTGACAATCACTCAAAATTAACAGCTTTCGATGTTTGTGAAAAATATGTTTGCGCCTGAGAACGCATCAACGAAAGAAAAACCTCCCATATCAGTGATAGCAGCATTCATTCGAAACGCGTTACGGAAATTCGATCAAACTTTTATCCGAAAACCTTATAAAAAAATTTTGTACCCAAGAAATATTAGTAACTGATCGTTAAAGCCCTTGAAAGTGATGGGAAATACGAGCATTTATTGTTAAGACAGCCCCGGCTCAAGATGCGGAAGAAAACGACTTAGTCATGGGATTCGATTAAGATTTAATCCACTGAGTCATCTTTTTTTATTTTATTTTCATTGTTAAGATAGTCTATTCGTTATAATGCAAATATTGTTGCAAAAAAAATACCATATCTCCCTTTACTACTTGCTAACAATGTGATGCGTGGGGATCTAGTCCTTTCAGTACTGTTGCAGGACACGATTGAGAGTCTCTTTCTCTCTTTCTTTTTGGACTAACAACCTCTTATGACCATGCCTTCCATTTCTGGCTTGCCAGAATTAATGATACCACGTAGTAGGATAGCTTTCTGGCGCGGTTGTCACCTGTACCGCCGGGCGGGCAGCGGCGATTATGAGTAAAGAATTTATTAGCTTCGGGCTACGATTCAACAAGCTAGCAAAGCTCTTCTTCTCCATGTGGATGCCTATAGAAGTAGCACCTCCACCTCTCGATCACCGCTGTTAATTTCCTCTTCCGTCATACTTCTCTCGAAAACGCAATATATAACGATGAGAGTTTGTTGTCTCGTAGAACACCTTCATCTTCTTTTTCTTCTCTTTCCTTACAACCTCGAGAGGTCTTGGCCTTCCATTGCTGGCTCTCCTTGGATGGGGGGTCTGGATGGGATTTGATTCCAAGTCCTGCAGTGTGAAGACCTGCGCCTTTATCGCCGATGCCACCGAACCGTGCCCTGTACATCTTCTCTGCAGTTCCGTTCGATGTTGAAATCTTTGAAGCGCGTCCTACCGATGAGAAGGTAACTGATCGAGTAATGTGTTAAGTCATTTAGGTGCTTCCTAGCAGTGTAAGAAACGAGTAGCTTTTATTTATTTTATTTATTTATTGAGTATTACGGTCCGATGCCGTATTGTCACCACCGCATGTGGTGACTGTGAATTATATTCACGCAGAAAAAACAATTAACAAAATTAACTAGGCATTTCCTCCTAGTTATTTGCCATATCCCGGGCATGCTCGGTTAACGAGTAGCTTTTAATCGGTATTATTACTAGGGGTTTACGGTAAGATCTCCCGTTGTTACACTGGATTCTTAATTTGATGTTGGCTTCTTCTCTTTCTTCTAAAACATTTGATAACTGTATCAACGTCAAGACTAATCACTTCCCTTCCCATAAAACGTCCCAAACCAAACGGGAAAGCTATCGAACGACAGCTTTCCAACAAGAAACTGCTACAAATGTTTGTGCAACACAAAAAGAAAAACAGAAAATGCTTAATTACTGTCATCCATTAAAATTACTTCAATCATTTCCTATCTCGTTACGGTCGCACTCCATTGTGCACCGTAATCATGTTTATCGTTTATGATTTGCATTTATTATTATTGCGTCGAGTTTTTCAATCTCGATCATCATCGCACCGCCGGATATTGTAAGCGCTCGAAATCGTCTTGGAACAAGCGATGGTGGAATTATTCGCCCCGCGTCCACGTGGCCCAAAAGGATGTGATGGAAGGGGGGTAAAAATAAGCAACAGCAGCAGCCATTCTGTTGCACAGTCGGAATCGAAAGCGATGTAAAAAGCAGCTCAAATAATGCTTTCATTGCAACGATAAAAATAAATCACATCCTTTATTACGCTCCCGCTCTCAGGTGCAGACACGAAATGCATCGTCGCCGTGGTTGGCCCCGATTCTTGGCGGGCGGGCATACCACGCGCACGGAAAAGGAGTCGCTAAGAAATGGAGTTCTTATCGCGGAAATCCGAGCATCCTGCTGCTGCTGCTGCTGGATTTTTTCCTTGCGCTTCGTTTGCGTCGGTTATCTTATCGTACGTTGCAATCTAACGTTCGGCGTAGAGACGAGAACGTACCGCGGGTGCAAAAGGGAACAAAAAAGATAAATAAACAAACACTCTTTTTTTTTGTTCGCCCGGCACGAAGGATAAATAAAAATCGAATCCAATTCAAAAGAAATCGAGCGATGTTTCGAACTCGAACGGCCGATAGCAATAAAACCAGGAAACGTCTTTATCATTCCCACCGACCGTTTGGCATGGGGATGTTTCAAGTGGTTCCTCCGGTAGATCGTGGGTGCTCGCCCAAGCCATTTAAGATGAATCCAATCGTTGGCTTTTGCTTCTAAATACTCGATGTAGTGCGAAGCTTCTTCCTCAACTCTTCAGTTCACTCTTCCCTCGTGAAGGTACCTTGAGGAACGCCGGCGGTGTGGCTTTTTGTTCTGCACATCACTTCAACTGACAAGGCGCCTCCATGAAGGTTCACCCCGTTTTGTTGCCGGATACGGGATGTAACGCTCAACAAAACAACCCTCGGTACCATTTGTACCGATCAGAATAATTAGTGGTTGTAATTCATCAATCTTTTGCGCTCGTCCATCTACGGCCATCGGATGTGGGTGACCGCAGCGCCGCAGTTTTACCGAGCACTCGCAGGGGTTTGGACTCGCCGAACACAAATCGTTGTCAAGATCCCGGGCAACCCTCATTTGTTTCGTGTACGGATTAGGGAACCAGGGGGCAGGGGTACGATTTCTGTGATGAGGATATATTTTTAATTAATCTAAAACTTCTGACAATTCTCGATTTCGGGCTTTCCGGGGGGGGAAGGATTTCGTTTACTTTCGGATTATTTTATTTGTCTAGGTACAAAGGCAAAAGGGTTCGGTACGAGTTTTTTCCAACCTCATTTTTTTCTGAAAGAGAAAAACGAAGTTGGTAAAAACAACTTAAACCCCCCCCCCCCTTTCCCCCAGATCGATCGGTGCGAAATGGATCTGTAATCAGTGCGATGAAGTTGGGATGTAGAAAAAAAAAACGGAAACATGAACAGCCCGGAGCACCAAGCGCTCGGTGACAATCCGTTTACGGAGGCCGTTTTGCCGACTCGTTAGAGCGTAAGGATGGCAGCAGAAATCCTCGATCGACAATGAATAATTACCACCGATTACCGGACCAGGAAAGCCCTGGCTGGGCAAAGGATTATCCCGGGACGACTGACGGATGGAGGACACTGTGTGTGTGTGTGTGTGTTGGGAGTTTTTCCCCCGATCCAAGGGATTAGCGGGGAGTCGTTTGTGGAAAGAATATAAATTAGGATTATAAATAGTACAGTTTTGGGTTAGGGAAGCGATGGTTAGCGGGTTGTGGTTCCGTTTCCGGGCATTGGATGTTAAGATTTTGTGGTGGTTGAGAAGTGTGATAAAGTTGTGAGGTGTAATGATTATTGCAATGGTAAAAGAATTTCTCCGCGCTGCTTGTTGACGGTCAAAAAGCAGTCGAGTTTTTTTTTTGTAAAAAAATGTGGTAAAAGATTTGTAAAAATAATTTAAAATAAGTGCTGTATTAAGTGTATTTAATGTCCTTTTTGTGGCGGTTTATTCCTATGTATTTTGTAAGCATTATTTAATCTTCAACACATACTATTATTTCTTTTTCTTTATAAAAATTATTGACAACTAGAATTCAATGTCAAAATGTTGTGATCATTAGTGGTTGTCATGATGGTTCCGTGTATTTCCGGTAGAGGGCTCTGATGGAGATAAGAGCTAAATAGATTCCGAAAAATCGCGAATGGCTTCTTTCTGGGAGTCTTGTCGTACAAAGTGGTAACATAGAAACATCAAAGGCGATATAGGAGCTGGAGTGCCTTTTTATTGAAAATAATCCATCTTCTTGTCGACTGATTTACTCGTGCCTCACTGGCAAGTGTCTAGACTCTAATATAATAAAATAAAAATTATTAGTAACGTAAAACTGGTTCTCTCTTGGCTTTGATGATCAGTCTGGCGATCATACAGGTGATCAGAATACTTGGAAAAGTTCTTCCAGTTCAGGTTTGCCGAAAAACATATATCCTATGGTGATTCGAGAGTCCTAGCAGTTCGACGTCACGTTAACCGAGAGCAAGTTATATTTCCTGAGTCCCAGTGTTTTGCCTAGAAATGAGAGAATTCTAGTGTGGATTTTGTTTGATAATGCAAAACTTACTTAGAATTTTTTTTCAGCGTGTGTGGGATAACCTAACGAATGGATCCAGAGAACGACTAGCACCTCTGAAGTATTGAACACCATTACTAGACTTCTGGTTGTCCTGGATATGATATTAATAATTATAATATTATTGCAGAATTGAGCGGATGTTGTACACGGTAAGTCGACTCTAGTCACAATAATTAAAAATTGACTGATGATCTACAAATTTATTGCTCAAGAATATAGCTGATTGTAGGCGCCAACCTAGATGGCCATTGGTGGTCTAAATGAATTGGTATTTCACATATAACTTCATCTTCTTCTTTGGCACTATAACCTCGTAAGGTCTCGGCCTGCCCTTTCTGGCTTTCTGTGACATGGTTTACCCGTAGTTGGATAGTCAGTCCGACGTACGGGGAGGCGATCTGAATGGGATTTGAACCCCGGTCCTGCCGTGTGAATTCCAGATATAACCGACATGATGTTAAAGACGTGTAGATCGCATGGACATAGTTCGAGCGTTCATTTTGGTTTTCAAAACTAATTCACCATTTTAGTTTAAGTGGCTCTTTGCTGCGAAAAGTTTGACGACCACTGACCTGAGTCTATTGTTAGAGGCAGGCTATTAACATTTTCCGAGAGCAAATTAGTTTGAAATACAACAGCCGTGAATCGCTGTTTTGTTTCGCGGAACCGCACGAGATTTACCTAACCTTAGGGTTGAAAAAACATTCTCTAAGCATTCCAGTATCCGTTTTATATGGAATTATATGGCACAGAAAGTATCTAACGTAACTGTTTATGAGGATTTTCCCTCGCTAACGAACCAAGCTCGAGAGAGAGAGAGAGATTAATTTAAAAGCCTTATCCTTTTCCGGCAAACAACATCTGTTCAACCGATGCGGTGTTTCGCATTTGATTCGCATCGATGCTGGCAACTGCCAGATTGTGATTGAGAGGCAAGTTTGTTAGCCGTAATACTACGATGTGTCACGTTCTCCACCGGCAGCCAGTAAATCCGGCACACCTTCCGCCACACGAATGTACGGAGCGAGAATAAGAAATGTTTCCATACAATCGCAGTGCTGCTACCACATTTAGTTGCACCTGATCGCACCTGCAACCAGCATGCACTCTAAATAAAGAATAAATGCACGCAAGAGTGGAAATCTTCTTATCAGCATGTGGCGAAATGTGTCACTTAAATCTATTCAATTACGATCTCCAAAGTGTATCACACAGTACACGTGTCCCGGTGTGTATGCATGCCTTCCATTCGAGCTCGAGGCAGGCGATGAAAAGTTTCCTAGCACCAACGCCCTAGCAACGACGCGGCGCCCGTCGTTCGCGCGGTCCAAAAGGATGCGAAAGATTTCGGAGCGGTTTAAGGCGTATAAAGGCGAATAACAAAATGATGTCGCCTGCAATACACACTGGCCCGGGTTTTGCCAGTGAAGCAGAATCCATTGAATGGAATATATAAATCTTCCAATTTACAATGCAATTTTCCCATCGCCTTTTCCCGACCCATCCCAGCAAGCTGCCACCTTACCTTTCCCTGTCTTTAACGATGCAATTGTGTCGGTGTGTGTGTGTGTGCGGCTGCATTTCCGGACCAGTATTGTCGAGCTTGAAAGAGTATGGGTAGACGATGGGGCCTACTCCTCGTCAGTCGCTTGAGAAACGAGATAAACTATGCACACATTTCCACCCTTTTCCCACAATTTTCGTATCGCTACCGAGAAGGGGAGGAGGGGAAGTAAGGGAGGGGAGAGTGAGAGGAAAAGTGAAAGAACAGATAAGAGATGCTACGGACCTGTTTGGCAGGCAGAAACTTGGAGCCTGTTCCTAGATGGCGCTGCACAACCACTGTGAAAGCACATTCACACATGAATTAGAGCCCACCGCATTACCACAATTGTATTTTCCGCTACGCCAGGAAAAGTACCGGAAGCGAAGGATGCAACCCATTTCCACCCGCCCCGTTCCGGTCCTCCAACCCCAGATTTTGTCGTGATAATCGACACGGTTTCTCGTTCCGTGCGCTCCTCGGTAGCATTATTCTACCCGGTTGGTTGTCGGGCGATCGAAAGGGGGAACGAAGACGTATCGGGGTACGGCAAGTGGGCCAACACTTTCGCCAGCATCCGTGCACACGGCCGTGTGCACAAATTTGAAAATGGTCTCCGTTCGGCACAAGGCTGTCAAAAGACTTTCTCACACCCGGGCAGTCGGCCCGTGTGCCGCCGAATGTACACCTCATTAAACTTTGGCTGAAATTCATTTTAACTTCTGCACTTTTACAATGAACGGCAGTCCGCACGTTCGGCACAAGCGTACCGGGAAAAGGGCTCGAGTGCCGCTCTATGCGCTACGAGCGGTTCCCGGGCTTGTATCTCTTGCCGGAAAAATGTTATCGTACGGCCGCGTACGCAAACGGCGTGGCCTCACAATGCAACCCCGTGTCTCTCACACGCAGCCCCCACGGAAGGGTGGGGGGAAAAGTTTTTGTTTTATAGCACTTTCGGGAAGTCGCGGACACTGTGGCTCGATCTTACTATCCGACCGTGGTTTCGGCGTGGCGTTTTCCTTGGACCGTGTTGTCGTTAATATCCTACCACACCGATGATTTATGGCACTGCGGTTGTACTGAAGCTTTTTTAGCTCTGTTCACTCAAAAATTGTCACCCCAATTTGGGGAGGATGGTCCCAAGACTTGGCTTGGGACCCACCAAAAAGGACAATGCTTTGTGCTGCAACCGACCGCATTCGCATTGTAAAGTGTAGTGAAACGCAGGTGGAAGATAAGAAATTGATGAAGCAGGTGACCTCTTTGGAATTCGTCTTACCCTCCTCCACCCCCTTTTCCCACCACCCTTTTCTTTATATGTTTTGGAGATGAGTTTTTCTCAAAAAGAAAAAAGCTCCAAACGAAACGATATACAATGCGGCGGTGCACTTTATAAAGCTTTTCGAGTTGGAGGAAAAACTTTTGTGCTAAACTATTTGCAAAGAGTTTTTCGCTTTTTTTCCCGTGCCCTGTCTCGTACCACCCTGTCACCGTCAACTGTCGGCTTGGTGCATTTTCCAGATAAATGCCTTTCGTGCGATTGAGATTGGGGAAAGGGAAACTTTTCTAAAATAAATTTTTCTACTGCCGCTTCTGATTCGGACACACTCGCGTTCCCCCCGCAGAAAGTGTTCGGATTCAATTTGAAATTATGTTCATCAACTTCGGTTTGATATCCTCCCTCTCTCTCTGCTGATTGGGATTTCGGGAGTGCATGCATCATTGTGCGATAACCGAATGTGAGCAACTTTTCACTATTTTCACATGGCACAACAACAAACCGTACACACCAGTATGGAAATTGGATCGTAGAAGCTTTGGTGCAGGCTAGTTTTCGAATAGCTAGGTACCCTCTTTGTAGATTTGTTTTGCGAATGTCACAAATAAAGCTACGATTAGTGTGTCCCGACGGACGGCTAGCGATTTAGCGTTGGAAAAAGGAAAGGCAGAAAACGAAATTGATTTGCAACAACTTTCTGGCTAGAATTTGTTGTTTTTGTTGAAACTTGTTTGTTACTCACACGAGCGAAACTTGTTGGAGACTGAAGGACAAAGCATTATGTAGAAGATTAGCTAGGGAAACTAGAACTAGAATAAAACAAGAATACTGCTTGCAGCACGCGAAAGCGCCTGAAAGTATGCAATATTGGAATAAAAGTGTTAGTCACTCATGTTGATCGTTCAACTGTTCGTGAAAAAATCAAAAGCTGGACAATAATGATTGTTTTTTTTACTCATGTCTTTATTCACCTTTCGTTTGACCAATGACAAAAAAACCGGATTGAAAATCGCATGCTGAATGATCGAAATGGACAAGAGTGCAGAAAGTTCGATTAGCATAAGTCAAACGAAAATCTGAATTGTTACATTTGCTACGAATATAGTTGAAAATGGATAGAAAATTCAATTTCAAATGATTGTAAAAGCTTAAGAAATTGTTTGGGATTTTTTTTATCATAGCAGCCACTCTAGAGTATCAGAAATAAAGAGTTATTCAATTTAAAAGCGACAGGACTGTTATTCTTGCAGAATTCTCCATTCAAGGAACAATGGTCCGATAATAGCTATAAATATGCGGGGAAAAAAAGCCCGAGAATGGGAAAAAATACTATGCCGGGAAGTTTTCAACGGAAATGATTTGATTCGATGGAGATTTGTTAAACAAATTATACCAAATTATATCTGATTTTTCTTCGGTTTGGATTTTCATTTAGCTTTCTAAATCGGACTATCAGCACTCTTTTCTTTCAAGACTGTTTAGAATATTTTCATGGATAGGAAAGGTTAAGAGTTGGCCATATTTTGCATGTACAGACAAAAAGAAAGGAGAAAAAAGGGCCCTCAAAGGCTTCTTGGATATCAGAATCGAGCATATTTTAATGTATTCCTGGCAAATTTGTATGCCATCCTAAGTTAGTCTATTTTTAAATGCAAACGTTAAAGCACAACTCAAACCAGCTTAGTGTTTGTCATGTTGATGACCCACTGCTCAGGTAAAAACCTAATCGTTACACTAAACGACAGCTGTACAGCATAATCTACGATGCGGATAATTTTGTTGGCCCACACTAGTAAGCGGAGTCTTTAATTTTAATCCTTCCACAACCCGAACGCAGCGATACACCCGGCTGCAAGCAAAGTGCAGTTTTAAAACACCAACCAACCGGGGAGCGAAATAACAACACCAACAAAAAACACATACTAATTCGCAGTTAGTTCTTCTCGCATTTACGCTCAGGCAAATCAAATCTATTTTCGTAATTGGATTGCAATTTACGATGTCTAATCTTGTTTTGCATGCATAATTTCAGGCGCATTACCGCTGCAATCGGTCGCCGTGCCGTGACGACGCTGACGACGACAGTTGGAGCCCCGGGTACTGCGCGCGCCACGAACTGCCACGGCTGCGATTGCAGTCGCTCAATCGTTGCTGCACTCTTTACATGAGCATCAGGATAAAATCGAGCACTCGAACCATCCATATCCGCCCCACGCCGGGAGTCGTCGGGATGGCGCCCGTCGACAAGGAAGCTACGGCACGCAGCCATACGATAAGCACTCCACTCAAGATCGCCCACCGGATGATCCAGGAATGTGAGTGTGTGCAGTTACCCTGAGCCAGGGAAAGGAAATTGTTTCCCGACAGGATAATAAACCGGAGACGAACCATGGGAGGCTATGGGTCCCAGACCTTCGCTTGCCTTCTGTGCTGCCAATCGACGACGACGACGGGCTTCCGTGTCTTCCTGTGGCAAACCAGTGGCAAACCGGTGGCGGCCCTCAAATGAAGCCATCAAAGCAGCCCCCCGGTACAAGAAAGCAGCCCACCGACGGGCGAAAAGATGGCCACGAACCACGTGGCAGAAACCAAAAAATTGCTGCCATTTAATTTAAATTAGATTATGAAACTTATTTTCAGCCCTTCATCGGAAGTGCTCCTCCCTAGATAGTGTGTCCTTATGTGCGATGTTGTTTCTTGTGCCACGGCTTTTTGCAAGCTAGTTTTAATTTCGTTATGCTTCTATGCGCCGAAACCACATGCGATCGTCGTCTCTCGGGCCATTCCCTCCGGGCCTTTGGCAGAACCATTTCCACAGCCGGTTAGTCACCGACGGAGGGCTACGACTTTAGCGTGGCAACTTTGCCTGTGTGTGTGTGTGTGTGTGTGTGTGTGTGTTTTGTGCACACCGAACATACAGAAGCAACTGCCGGCTAAACACAAACTTTCCCGATCCCCCCACTGTACCGTGTCCGACCACCCCAACCGGTGGGATGGGGTTTTTGGTGCAGCCATCAGCAACATCGCACCTTTCACTTGTTTTCGTGATTATCAACTTTTATGCTACATTGCAAACTGTACCTACCCAGCACCAACTACCTCCGCTGCTGGCCATCCTGCGTGTTCTGCTGAAAAGTGTGAAACGTCTCGGGGTTTACCTATGTCCTAGCTTTTACGTGTGTTGTTTCGTCGGAGCGAGACAAGTTTTACCGGAGCACTCGCAGCAAATTAACCTCCGGCGGTACTGACGATGCCGCTTGCTGCGAGACTTGCGTACAGATAAAGTTTTTAAATGGTATTTTAATTTTCTTACCCCGCACGCTTGCATTCACCTTTCCCAACGTCCATTCTCCATTAAGCTTCCAGGGTGTAAGCGATTGGCTTTGCCGCACAGGAAGCAATGGGAACCCGGGACTAGCACCGGTGTTTGCGCTATTTGTATGGATCATTTATTGTGCTTTTACTCTTTTGCTATTATTTTAACCAATTAAAGCATGTTTTACGATGCTGAAGTGTGGTTGGAATAGGTGGTTTATTGATGGGAATTTTAAATAAGGCGCATGAGATCGATGCGAGTTGGTTGGGTTGATCTTATCGAGAGAGTTATTTGGGGAGTTTGTGGTATATATACAATTATTTTTAAAGTTTTGAATCATAGTTTTTATAAATTTTAGTATCGAGTTAAAATACGAGTTAAATACGACTAGTAAATAAAAAAATATTTTTAATTTCTCTTCTTCAAGTTGGGCTGTGCGTTGAATACGCCTAAAAGTATGCACTTGTATGTATGTGCACTTTAACAGTTTCTCTAGTTTTCCATACAGTTTCCTATAGTGAAGTAAAAGGAAATTCAATGTGAATTGGCTAACATTAATCAAGACTGCCGGAACTCTCTCTCTAATCATTTGAAGGGGCGTATGTCAAAGTGTAGAAAAAAAATTAACCCCATTCCCCCTAACCCCATACAACCCCGATTGCATACTTTCAAGAGTACCGACCCTCATAAACACTCTCGGCGAGCAATTAGATTTTAGCCGAAAAAAAAACACAAAAAAGCGAGAACCAGGTTTCCTGGTGAACCGTTTCAGCCATTCAAATCTGTCATTCGTAGTTATTTCCGATTGCACTTGCACTGCACTAAAACTGTGCAATTCCAAAATGGATTTATTTTTGTCATTGTCGAACCAAAAAAAAAGGTACGTGCGAAGGTTGCGTTGTCACACGGAAACCACCACGCAGCGTTGCGTATCTATTCAGTTGCAACATTTTCTAGTTACTGTTCTAGGCAACGAGGGCAGAACAAAAAAAAAGCCTCGAAACTTCTCCTCAATGCAATTCACCGATCTATCACCAACCTCAAAACACTCTCTCCACAGGAAGTAAATTCGAAGTAAAGCCTGTGCACCGACAAGCACCGACCGAATCGTGCCCCATCTCCAACGACGTACAATCTGTGCCCCATAAGCAAAAACCAAAAGGAAGGACGCACGGTAAACTCAATAGCACGTAACGATCACACGCGGTTTACAATTGTCGACTTAGCATCGCGTTTGGGGCGATAATGGTCGGTGGACCACCCCCGTGGAAACCGGTGTGTCGTTCCGGAGTCCGACGGAGTCCAGCGTTGGCCATTTAGGATTCAATTAAAATTAAAATAATTGAAAATCACGAAGGCCGGTTTGCCGGGCCGGGCCGTGTTTTAGGTGCTTCGGCTAAGCCTACCGACATCGGCGGGCAGTAGTGTTTTCCGATTGCGATTTTCGCGACCCCTCTTTTGTGGAACAGTTGTGCACTTTTGGTTTGTGGGACATTTTCTGCATTCCTGCACTGGTGTTGCTGGACGTGTCGACGGCACGGAGTTTTTGTCGCGGCCCGTACATCCGTCTGTTAGAGGGTTCTGGTTCCTTGTTCGATTGCCGTGCGTTTGGCCCAGGGACGACTTCCACCGGTGGCGCTGCCTGCACGTCGATCGATTTATGTCGAATAGTTTTTCGGCTCGTAACGTGCCTGTGTGTGTGTGTGTGTGTCGGAGGTTTAGCTTTCTGTTTCACGAGCGATTCCCGTATCCCGTACGCAGCTGTTGTCACATCGATAGAAAATAAATTTAACACTTCAATAAGTCCAATTAAAATAATTTTCAATCAATGCAGTGCTGCTGGAAAGGAACACCCCGGGTACGAACGCAACAAACGTGGTGCTGCTGCTGCTGCTGTGGTTGTCGCACCGGAAATGTGTGGTTGCACCCTCGGTGTGCTCGTACGGCTGGGGCAAAAAGGCTGCCGCCCGACATTAGCATCGGGACAACGTGTGCATTGTCTAGCGAATGGCCATTTGCCGTGCACATCGTTTTGCACATGTGGCAGACGACACCGTACGCCGCCCCTTACATGTGACATGCTGCAAACATCGGCACCGTCATCATCATCATCGTCATCTTGCGTGAGCATTAGGCAGCAAACATGAGCAAGAAGCAATGCTCGGCGATTTTGCACTCGGAAAAGCCGTGCAACGATTTATGAATCGGCACTGAACCACGCACACGGGACGCGTTTCGTTTAATTAGAGAAATCAAAAAGTTCGACATCCGCGTTGACAGACACCGGGAGGTGCCAGTTTGGCCGGGTTCTGGGTCGTGCAAAATGCAGCTCGGCTTGTGCTGGTCGGCCCGGACGGACCATATCAGCACATCAAACCACCGAGAACGGAATCGGACAAACGGAGTTCCCCAAACGGGTAAAGCCGATGTCCTTGCTCTCTTATGATGGTTGGTTGGTTGGAATGGGTTTTGCTTCTTTTGCAAAACAGCGACCTGGCGTTACGTTTTAATAACGATGCTCAAACGCATCGTTGAGACAGAGGAAGGCAGTGAAAGGCGACTGGATGCATCGACCGACTCCTTATTAAGACGGTTCGCACTACGATGCCCAAAAAAGCTCTTATTTTTCCTACCACTGTTCGAGTGAAATGTCTGTTTAACCCTATGGTGCTTGTGGTGGAAGCGTATTGCTTCTGATGTTGCCGGCCGAAAAGGTACGACGGGTATCGTCGTTTCGAAAATCGTTTTGGGCCGGTACGCATCTGCATGTGGGTGCAGAATAAAATATGTAGGTGAACAACATTATGGAATTCACTTTATGGAATGGTTCGGTACGAAGCAAGGATCCTCGTCTAGTAAGTCAATGTGAAAGGATGCAATGTGAAATTTATTTGCTCGCTCGACTGATTATAATACCACATGTTTTTTTGTTGTTGTCATCATTGCAACATGGAACTAACGTTGGAAAATAGTTTGTTATGAACCTCTTAGCGATGGGCACAGTGGGCGTTTTTGATCAAATGTCCGAATGAAATTTTTTTTTATATTTATCTTTCTTGTAAAGGTGTATTTTTATCAGTTTTATGGAATGTAAATTGATATTAATAGTGCCGCTTGTCGGGAAAATACAGTGCGTAACAAATAAGACTGTTACCTCAATCTTTGAGGATTGTACTACCTCAACTCAACTCAACTTCTTAGTTTCAATTTCTGGTTTCAAAAAATATGTTTACTTCGAATTTTTATGTTTTTTAATCCCGCATAATGCCCAATGTTCAGTGTCCATTGGAAGCTCTTTTCATGAAAGGTGTGTAAACTTCTTTTTACATTTTCTATATGTAAATTTTCTGTGAAAACCCGAGAATAGTTTAGAGTGGTTATAGAATGTCCTCCATACTGCTATTTGTAATAGCTGGCCGTCAACGCCAAACAAAATGTTCCAAACCATCGCTACGATGAAAGCTTTTACTCGTGCAAATTGCATAAATTTAGGCGTCGCTGGTTTTCAAATTAATGGCATGCTTTGATCGATGTATAAATAAAATTTAAGTGTTAAATATTCAAACACCATCAATTATCGTTTTCATTAGACCTTATCATCCCTTTATCGCAAAAAATTATCATTTTTTCTACACAGCCAAAAAAAAATCATCATAATAAAATTAATATGTGTGTCGAGGGCAACTATTAATTGAAGCTCTCCGGTTCACGAACACACTTTCCTTCCTTCCACACTACCAATGGCACTACAAAAATCGACTAGCTAAAGTGGGAGGAGGGTGACTAGAGGCTTGAGTCACGAATGTTGACTGTTAACAGCATCCCATCCTTAACCGGTGCTTGCGTTTTGATGAATCGAACTCGGCGCTCACTAATTGACTTTCGAGCGCCGATCCGCCTCGAGCTGCGCGTGGAAGCTAATTACCCACGAGAGGCTCCTTAAGCGACCGGTGAGCTTTTTTTTCCCCCTGCAAACGGAAGGAAAACACCAGCATCCTTCTTGCCGAGGCCAAACGGAAAGGAAGCTTGGGTTTTCTGCAAGCGAGCTGAACGATGTGGAAGCCGTGCTGTGCTACCGTCACCGGCAACAAACGAGCAGTGCGAATGATGGAATGAATTTTTAATCAACCATTAACCACAACAACTAATGGCGTCGGATGCAGAAATTGAAATACCATCCCATTTCAGCTCATGTCATCGTGGTGCTCGAGGTGTGGTGGATTTTCCTTCTCTAGCCTCGCCTCAAGTGGGTTCTCAGCGCTTGATCCGAATGCTTCGGGTGGCTTGGTCCAGAAAGAGTAGCCGGGGGAACAGGGTTGTCTTGGAGCGGGGAGTCCCACCCATAGAGCAGTTAAGTTATTGAGCCCTTTCGGTGTACCCGGGGAGGGGTTAGGCGGCAAGTAGAGAAAATGGAAAAACGTTGAAATGGATCATAATTCCCGAATTCAATTACGTATCTGCCGAAGACTTGAAAGGAATGATTGGATTGGATTGGATCGGTCTTTTGAGTTTTTTTTTCTCTCACTCTCGGTTGTTGTTGCTGCTGCTTCGCAACTTCTGATCGCACTCTGCCGCTTGTGGGCGATAGATTTGCTTAGAAAGCGACATTGCCTTGGCCAGGCAAAAAATGGATTGGAAAACCTTCTAGAATAAATGATTGCATCTGTTCAAACAAACTTGCACCTGACGGATGCGTCGAACGGATTCCGGCAGCCCGAAATTTCATCGTGCACCACACGCTCAAGCGTACGTACGCCTGATTATGATGAGTTCCATTTCGGAGTTCCGGAGGTGGTGAGGCAAACAAAAAAAAAAAAAAAAAACGGTAAATAGTTATTGAAGCTGGGAGGTTCTGTTGCGGCATTCGATTTCCTCGTTGCCATCGGGGCAAGACAAGTCGAAACTTTAAACGCGCGGAACAGCTTTCCGTCTGTAGTGAAATATATTTCTGTATGTGTGTGAGGTTTTTCTTTTTCGCTCAACTGACATTCGAGTCTGATGAGTGCCTGCTAGTGGAGTCAATTTTCTTTGATGCTCTAAGCTCGATGTGTGCAGTGTGCGTGTTTCATCTCTTAAGAAAAGCCGGCAGTAACTTTTCCTGCCCCTAGACGAGTAGCGATTCGTGTTCGTTGCCCGTACGGGAATACTTATCTCATTTTACCTGGATTGAGGTAATCGGTTTGAGTTGTACACCCGGAAAGGATGGATGTCTTTTGTACTGGGTTCGGAATTCCATTCTTCAAGGGGGCATGGTAGGAGCAGTAAGTGCAATGGTACAAGGCAAAGACGATGTACAAACACTACTTGCCTTATGCTCGACTAGCAAGCGCCCAGCCCAGCAACCACTTCCGGCGATTGGGGTGCCCGGACGATGAGGGCGTAGGATTACGGGGCAGTTGCACTATATGCGGTAGCTGATCGATCTACGTTCGCAGCGGAACGAGCAGTGGGCAAACGGAAGAGAGATATATTCCATTGTTTGCTTTTAGTCGGTGCCAATCTTAAGTTTTGAACTTTATCCGAAATCGAATCAATATTGAATGAAGAAGCGGAGTTGCAAACGGATACGGAACACGGTGTTTCCCTCCTCCCCCCGTTCCTTCGGGCAAAGGCAGGATCGAAGTTGTTTGCACAAACATTGGCTTTCGTGCCAACGGATCCACCGGGTGCGGGATGCAGCCACGGGATGGTTTTGCAATCCGCCCCGGGAAAGGAAATATGATCCACCAGGTTCATTGTAAGTTTTCGAATTTCATGCTGTGAGTCAGTCGGGATCGGTCAAGCTAGAGAGCTGTCAGTACACGGAATAGTCACTGCTGTAGGGCAAGCCGGTTGACTGCTAGACAGAGCGCAGTGGATTATGAGAGATTTGATGCAGAAAGTATTCAAATGTGAAAGTGAACCTTGCACTTCATTAAGAACGGCTTCGTTAACATTTACAAAGGGGTTGCCTCCTGGACTACAATTGGAATACGAGACATCGAAGGGAGGGATGGTTCGCAAGTTGTGATTATTATGTTGTGTGTTTTGGGATTTAATAATAACAAAACTTTAAGTCACCTCTCGCAGGGTTACATGCTCAAGGCGCCGAAAGGTATGCAATCGGTATGACGCATAGATCGATTTCGTTTCGAGTGCATATTCTTTAATAGCAATATCTTGTACAGGTTTCCAAGATTTTGTTTTGTTTTGACGCTTAAAGTTACTATAAGTATAAAGTCTATAATGTCACTGTAAGTAATTTCTACCAACGTAACAGTCATACATAACATAACATAACAGTCAAATAATCGGCTAACTTAAACAGCCTAGATTCTGCAAGCGCCTTAATGTATGCAATCTGCAATTCGCCATCAAGATGACTTCGTGTTAGGCTTTACGCCTCTTACGACTTTGCATGTATTAAAAATTAAATATTAAATGTAAAATTCAAAATTCATGTTTATAAAACTGACGTTAGCTACTGAATTCTCCTTAAGCCGCTCGCTTTTTATGATATCTTCATTTTCATGATCCATGAGTGCATATTTTACAATTGCAGAATGATATCGAAGATGAGATGGATTTCCACTCCTTTTAAAGTTATTTTGACTGTTGATATAATAACTTCAAAACTACAGACAATTCACTACTTACGAGGATAGTGGGGACCACTGATTCTCTAGCTAGCTCCCTGCTAAGCAGCCTAAACGCTACACTCGCCCTAAGGTATGCAATCCGCTCGTCGTTAGCTGGTCAAAGAAACGAGCAAGCGCCTTCAATAAAAACCCACTAATGCGGTCGCCTTAGCTTTAACTTAGTGGCTTCTGGCTAAAGAAATTGTTTGCTTAGTGTGCTAATGTGTCAACCGCGTATTTACAACCTGTTTTATTGTTTAAAGTATCAAAACAAATGTTCCCTTAGCGAATAAACTACAAAACAATTCCAGCACGTATTTCGTGCAGGGGGTTTTTTTCCCTCCCCGGCCAGCTCGGATCTGTTAGCCGGCTGCCAGCAGTAATGTGCATTTGATAGCATACTCGTGCTGGGCGATGCTTTTTCGTCTCCCGGTGTCATGTCTAAGCGACAGTTTGGTGGTTACATTGTACGGGGGATGCTTTCACTTAAGCTTTGCCGAAATTGGCTGAGTCGGTCGGTCGTTTTCGTCGCTGGACAAGTGGCAGGATCGGTGTGATGATCTTCGTCCCGTTCTTCTCGTCTTCCCGTTGGAGTTGCGCTCCCCGTATTCAGCTGCAGCTTTATTTTTAGTCGCTCAAATGCACCGAAAAAGACGCAGCAACATCTCCACGTGACGTGTTGACATGTCGAAAGCAGCAGCATCTGTCGGAGTAAAATAAATCATTCCCCTTTTGTTGGAACGCTGCTCACATTTGGCATGATTTTGGTTAGCTTCTCCCGGGCTTCTTTTTTTCCCACCCCCTTACCTTATCCCCCACAAAAGCTCTCACCCACAGAGGAGCATGTGTAGGGGTGAGGAAAAGCTGCTTTTACAGAATGAAACATTTATCATTTCAAAACATTTTGTCATCCATATTTCCGCTGCACTTCATCCTGTGCTGTGTAAGGGCCGCATGTTGGTTTTGATGGTCAAATGGCGGGTTGCGCCATTCTGCCTTCACATGTCAGCTCGCATCTATAGTGCCAAAAATCAGAGCACGACACTCATTTTTTTTGCTAGTTTCTTTTTCGTATCGTGCATGGGAGTAAAGGGTGCGTGCATTATTTTTTTGTCGCTTGTCGCTGTATGTTTCCTTCGCGCGTTGCAACCCTTGTAATGCGCTACATGCAGCGGACAGTGCGGCTGATTGCTTTTGCCGTGAGCCGACCGTGGGCATCGTGATAAGGACTGGGGTTTTGCAACCCGAGAAAAAAAAACAAACGGTCCCCCACCCCACTGAACAGCTGCGAGCAAGCAGCTTGGGTGCTTGTAAATTGTATTTTGATACCCGCGTACGCGTCAGGACGAAAAGTGGCGATGATAAATTGGGAAAAAATCATCCCTCTCCATCGTCCTCCTCCTTCAGTGCCTCTCAACACCAGTAGTGCCACTTGAAAAAGGATTTTGCCTCGGTGTCAACTGGTATGGCTGGCTGGCTGACTGCGACTCCTGCAGCTTCGCCTGGTGCAAATCACTGCCAGCGAAGGAGCGCCTGTGACCCGAACATATGTATTTACTGCTTCTACAAGCGTCCCCGCGTTGGTCTGATTAAATGCACTTGCACCGAGCATTGTTCAAATTTATGTTCACACAAATGGTGCCTCGTTAGGTTCGATTATGCTGCTGCACCGATCCAGTCAGTCTGCCGCTGGAGAGGTTAATTTTCCATTCGCCCATTTGTTCGCCACTTTTAATGCGTTTTGCGTAAGATAATAAATGCCTGTTACGTTACGGGCAGTTTCGTAAAATTGTTGCTACACATGCACGTTATTAAACCAATCTATTGAGATGATGACATAAGTTTTATTAACCAAAAAAATGTTCGATGGGCTAAATTTAGTATGAATGCTACATTCATGAGGCGTTCTGCAAAACTATTGCCACTAGGTCCTTAACGATCTTCTTCTTCTTCTTCCTTGGCACTACAACCTCGAGAGGTCTCGGCCTGCCATTGCTGGCTTTCTGTGACTTAGTTTTTCCCGTAGTAAAGTAGTCAGCCTTACGTACGATTATAGCCTTAACGATCTTGTGGCGCATTATTCGACACCTTGACCATGACCCGATCAAAGCTGAGGTCTTCAGTGTTCAATTCTATTAGTCATTGCTTTTGGAACGTCGAGGTAATTTCCACCATGAGCTTTTGCAATCGCCATCAGTCGATTATTTTGAGTAATTCTCACATTTGCCTCAAACATGGAGCTCCCTTGATTTTCTCTCGATTCTCCCTCGATTCTCTATCATAACTCTCTCATTTCTTTCTCGTTTCTCTCTCATTTCTCTCTCATTTCTCATTTCTCTCTCATTTAACTCTCATTTCTCTCTCATTTCATTCTTATTTCTGTCTTATTTCTTTCTCATTTCTCTTTAATTTATCTCTCGTTTCTTATTCATTTTGCTCTTATTTCGCTCTTATTTCTCTCTCAATTCACTCTGATTTCTCTCTCATTTCTCTTTCTCATTTCTCTCTCGATTCTCTGTCATTACTCTCTCAATTCTCTCTCGATTTTTTCTCTTGTTTCTCTCTGGGATTTTTTCTCTTGTTCTTCTCTTGTTCTCTCTGGATTTTCTCATTCCTCTTTCGAATTTCTCTCGATTTTCTCTCGATTTTCTCTCGATTATCTTTCGATTCTCCCTCCCCCCCTTTTCTCTCGTCTCTCTTTCTTTTGTCTCTTTCCATTCTCTCTTGTTTCTCTCTCATTTCTTTCTTATCCTTCTCTTACTTCTCTCTCATTTCTCTCTTATTCATCTCTCGTTTCTCTCTCATATCTCTGTAATTTCTCTCTCATTTCTCTATCATTTATTCCTCATTTATCTCTCATTTATCTCTCTTTTATTTATCATTTTTCTCTTATTTCTCTCTGGATTTTCTTTCATTTATCTCTCGATTTTCTGTAAATTTTTTCTCTTACATTTCTCTCTGGATTTTCTCTCTTTCTCTTTCGATTCTCTCTCGATTTTCTCTCATTTCGCTTTCGATTTTCTCTCTTTCCTAATTCGATTCTCTCTCGATTTTTTCTTTCGTTTCTCTCTGGATTTTATCTCGATTTCTTCTTGATACTCCTATGATGCCCTCTGGTTGCTCTTTCATTTCTCTCTCAATTCTTTCTTATTTTTCTCTCATTTCTTTCTCATTTCTTTGGCTTTTCTCTCTCATTACTCTAGCAGTTTTCTCTAATTTCTCCCTCATTTCTCGCTCGTTTCTCTCTCATTTATTTTTCGTTTCACTCTCATTTCTCTCTCGATTCTCTCTCATTTCTTTTTAAATTCTCTGTCGATTTTTTCTCCAGTTTCTCTCTGGATTTTCTCTCATTCCTCTATCGAATTTCTCTCGATTTTCTTTCGATGTTCTCTCGATTTTCTCTCGATTTTCTTTCGATTCTCCCTCGATTTTCTCTCGTCTCTCTTTCTTTTGTCTCTCTCGATTCTCTCTCGTTTCTCTCTCATTTATCTCTCATTTCTCTCTCATTCTTCTCTTATTTCTCTCTCATTTCTCTTTCATTTATCTCCATTTCACTATCATTTCTCCCTCATTTCTCTCTTTTTTATCTCTCATTTCTCTCTCTTTTATTTATCATTTTTCTCTCGATTTTCTTTCATTTCTCTCTCGATTTTCTCTCAAATTTTTCTCTCACATTTCTTGCTGGATTTTTTCTCTTTCCTCTTCCGATTTTCTTTCGTTTTTCTCTCATTTCGTTCTCGATTTTCTCAATTTTCTCCCTCAATTCTCTCTCGATTTTTTCTTTCGTTTCTCTCTGGTTTCTCTCTCGTTTCTCTCGATTCTCCCATGATTTTCTCTCGTTACTTTTTCATTTCTCTCTCAATTCTCTCTTATTTCTCTCTCATTTCTTTCTCGATTCTCTCTTGATTTTCTCTCGATTTTCTTTCGATTCTCCCTTGAATCTCTCTCATTTAACTCTCATTTCTCCCGCAGTTTTCTCTAATTCCGCTCTCTTTTCTCTCTCATGTATCCTTCGTATCACTCTCATTTTTCTCTGAATTTTCTCTCATTTTTCTCCCGATTCCCTCTCGATTTTTTCTCAATTCTATCTTGATTCCCTCTCATAGCTCTTTCATTTCTCTCTCATTTCTCTATAGGTTCTCTCTCGATTCTCTTTCAATTTTCTTTCGATTCTTCCTTGAATCTCTCTCAATTCTCCCCCATTACTCATCTTTTTCTCATTTCTCTCTCATTTCTCCCTCGTTTCTTTCTCATTTATCTTTTATTTGCTTTGCTCTTATTTTTCTCTCATTTCTCTCTCGGTTCACTCTGATTTCTCTCTCATTTCTCTCATTACCGTAAAACAAAGTAAAATAGGTATAACAGGTGCACAGTACAACGTAAAAATCATACAGTGAAATCTTGCATACAGGTTCGGAGAGCTGAGCCACGCGACTATCAAACTGTAACTTTGTAATCCATTAAGTTGCAATGTTGTGAGGGAAAATTTAATGAAATTAAAAACAAAAATAAACTATTACCTTTTTGAGATCGCAAATTTCTCTTGAGCACCTGAAACACTCCCTCATAAGTTGCAACTAGCTCTGCCCTGTTTAAACCTGACTCCTTCAATTTATCAAAACCTAATCGTATAAAATAGAATTCCTCTTTTAAAATGACGAATTAACTCACAACACATTATTTAGTTGTGTTGCCTAGCCATTAATGGTATCATAACCATATACCTACGACCATTGCCTCCTTCAAAAGCCGCATCGCGAAAAAGCAATAAACGAGCGGAATAAAGTTCAGCGTAGCAAATGATTTCACAGCCGCATCGCTGTACCGGTCGTAAATCCGGCTTTACGATGCAACTTTTCCTATCAATGTGCACTCGGTACAAGAAAAATCCATACGTTAATGAGTATTGTACCTATCAGTACAGTCAGCAGTGCACCTTCCCTACCGGGTAGAGAGAGAGAGAGCGAGAGAGAGAGAGAGTCAGTTTAGCGAGTGATACGAAATCATAAAATGTTTCCACAACTGGCAGTGCGAGTAATCAGCAGCCCGCGTGACGGGCCGCGTGTCGGCATGGGCCGGAAAAGGATAATGGATACTCCTTTCGAGCGCGCCATATACGTCGTTCAAACTTTCGTCGCTGATAGCAAAACCATCCATAAATTGGAACCGAAATTACAGTAAAACTTTCACCGCTTAATGTGTACTTGTTGTTCGCGGCTCAATCCGATGAGTGCGTGCCAGGGTTGGGTGCGCGTTACCTTTCGCCGTTGTCGCTTAATCCAAAACCGGCGGCGGTTGGTAATGATTTCGCGGGAAATGAGTGCTCGAATTCCGCTCACGTCACGTGCCGCTGTTGTGCCGATCGAATAAAACAAAACATAAAAAGCCCCCCGGAACGGAAATGCGTCCCTATGGCAAAGTGGTTGAAAGATGTTCGTTTGCTGGCAACACGAACTACGCACCTTGAAAATTGTACCAGCTTTTTCTTCTTTCGAGTAGTAGTACATCTTAAAAGTGGTGCTGCCACACTGATGTGTGTGAGTCTGGGAAAGAGCTTCCGTTACTAGCTGGCAGCACTCCAGCCAGAGGAACCAGGGGCTTTTCCGAGTGGCCGTAAGTGAAGTGAGCACTCGATTCGGGCTTGGGACAAAACTTTTTAATTTGAAAGTTGTTGCCTAACTGGCACCCGAAAACAGATTCACGCTTCGGCTCTGTGTGTGTGTGTGTGTCTGTCTGTTTTGTGGAGGGTAACGCATTCCAGCAGTTTCGCACGGTCGAACGTGGCGAGGAGTCCATCGGTTTTTGGTTATCTCTTTTTGTTTTATATTTATACATTTTTTTCTTCTAGGGAGGGAGCATTCTACACGTAAGTAAAGCGTTGAAACTTTGCAAATGTGTGCTCTGCTCTACACACGCTGCTTGGCAAATGGCACTTGTCCAACTTTTTTTTTGGCCAAGAGACCAAGAGATAACTTTAGCTTTTTTGTGTGTGTATCCATCTTCTGCTGATATGTGTGTGTATTACGAATCTGTACAGATTGGGGGAAGAATTGAGAATCTTTTTGTTTTGTTCGCCCAAGAGTGAGGCTCAACATTGCGACAAATTTGAAGTTTAAATGGAATTTAAATGATGTATGGGGATGGATATTTGGTCTTATCACATTCGTGGATGGCTCGAGCGATTCAGAGTGCTGGAAAAATTCAGGACAACTAGGATTCTCTAGTTGGCTTTGACAACCTCTTCTTAGATGTCTGACGTGCTAGACATAGCTTATAGATTCCACATAGTTCGAGGAATTGTCTCACTACGAGTGGATGGTTCGGATAAGATTCGAACCCGTGTCCTGTCGTTTGAAGACCGGCGCGGCTGTCGCTTTGGCCACCGGTCCACCCCAACTCTTACTTTACTTACTTAATTACTTACTTACTTTACTAGACATACCTTAATAGTTTTACGTAGTTCGAGGGCTTTACCCATTACGGGTGAACGATCCGGCTGAGATTTGAACCCGGGTCCTGTCGAGTGATGACGCTGTCAACCCACCATCGCTTCCGTTTGATAAGCATAGCAACGTATTTAAGAAAACAGGTGACAAGGAACCGAAATATTGATAGCAAAAATATAATGGCTATCTCCCCAATTTCTCGATGCATAGTTTACGCGAATGGTCTCTTTTTCCTGGTTAAAGATATGTCCATTTAAACCAAACAAAGAAATATGGGTATCTAGTGTAAATGAAAATATATTAGAAAGATAATCAGCTATTCGCAAAAAAAAAACCCAAACTCAACAGCATCCAGCTCGCACCCAATATTTGCAAATCGATACGGATGAACACCTCATAGCCAAACGGGAACCACGGGAAATCTATCCGAACAGTAATGCGGATGCACGGATGTGCCAAATTTATGCACTCTTTATCCTAGCACATCTTCCACGTGGGTCATATTTACCTTTATCATATACGCTGTTTGACGATTGTTAACGTCTTACACCTCGCCTCGTAACCCTCTCCAGTCCAGTTACACTTCGCCGGTCCGATCCCGCTGCTTTAGGTCCTTCTCGAAAGAAAGGAGCGAAAATCCTGCCCCGGAATGTTACCGAATGTCACCTATGCCGGATCAATTGCAAGCGCACGGAAACGATCTAGCGAAAGGGCGCACAGATTCCCACACACACACTCGGTCGAATCGGAGCACCGAAAATCCGTGCCATAAATATAGATACATTTATTTGAATATGTTCGAAAATAAATTCAAATCTTTTCGACACTCGGCACTATTGCCAGCTACGATTGGGGCACTTTTTTACAGACACACTCTCTCTCTCTTTCGATGTGACTCCATGTGGTTCGAATCCACGTGTGTGTCCATGCATATGGGGCGAACCAGAGGTGCCAAATGGTGTGGCAGGATGCGGAAGGTACGATCTCTAGGATTCTTTTCTTCAGGGTTGCAGAAAATCGTTTCTCATAAATTATTTATTCAAACATTATCGTATCCTGACACCGCTTCGTTAACCGGCAAATCTCCACTAGCCCGTTGCCGGTCCCGTTCGATAGTGATATATTTATTCAAGGATAAGATCGGTTCGGATTCCTGGGTGTGTGTGTGTGTCGAAAACAGGACGGCATATGATTGACTTTTGTGCTAAGTGCGATGAAACAAAGGTGTGGGCGCGATAGACCGGAGGCTTTTAGCTAGCAACGTTTGTCGCCATTTGTTGGTTATGATTTTACGTACCTCGCCCGGGTGACAAGCCGGACCAGCGGATAAGACATTTGTTTGGTGTTATTGAAAAAGGATGAAATTCGAAACATATGGTATCAATCCCGGCGAACAAACGAGCACCGATTCAATTTCGTGATTTATTCTAGGGCCCATAAATATTCTTCCGGTTCTAGCCGGTGCTGACCATTTGGTTTTCTTTTATGCGTTCCTAGCCCCGGTACAGGCCGGTCTAGCGTCGCTAGAGACGGTTTGTTTCATAGGGATTGGTATTATTCTGATTTACTACCGAAAGGAAAACGCTTTTCTTCGCTTTTGATAGTGGATAAAGATGCGGATCGTTGCAGCGTTGAAGCGTTACATCTCATTCGAATGGCGGTTGGGGTTGGTGGTCGGGGAAACGTATTTCATTCTAGTCGTTACGCAGTATCGTGTGTGTGTGTGTGTGTGTGTGTGTGTGTGTGTGTGTGTGTGTGTGTGTGTGTGTGTGTGTGTGTGTGTGTGTGTGTGTGTGTGTGTGTGTGTGTGTGTGTGTGTGTGTGTGTGTGTGTGGAACGATTGCTAAATAATATCTCAATTTGGGAGACTGCAGTAGAAAAAAAAGACAGCTAACGATTTCTACAGGCTGTGGATGAGAAAAAACTGATTGTTACAATATTATTTATGGATTTTATTTGTATTGGAAGTAACAGAGCTAAAAGCTAGCCTTTCAAGAAATCAAGCAGTTCTTGGTTGTAGACGATTTCAGAAAATTGTTTAGTATTTGAAATACTACAAAGGTTTTACTCTAGACATTGTAGCAGGAGTCTCAATTTTGACATTCAATTTTCTATGAATCTTAAAAATAGCAGCGACCTAGTGAAGCAAAACAGGCAGAGCAAATGAGAAAGAAGGGGCTCTACAGTCGTGCGCCTAAATGTAGGCAATTCATTCTCAACTGACAGCAATGGATTCCTCAAACTGGTGCGACTAGAGGTGCGACTCCCTGGCGAATTTTTTGTATCACTGCAAACATCTTGCGAAAGGTGCACAGTATGCGTTCAGTGTGGTCAAAAGCGATTGAATAAAATCGTGTGATATAATATTAATTCTTCTTCTTCTTCTTCTTTGGCACTACAACCTCGAGAGGTCTCGGCCTGCCAATTTCTGGCTTTCTGTGACTTGATTTTACCCCTAGCGCAGTAGTCAGCCCTACGTACGGGCAGGCGGTCTGGATGGGATTTTAAATCCTGTTCTGCTGCGTGAAGACCGGTGCCGTTATCGCTGGACCGCCCCTTAATAAGAATAATATTAATTATTCGATTAAAACCCGTTTTCTGCAATCCAAATGAGTTCAAATGAGTGTTTGAGTGCACTTATCATTGTCTACTCAATATCTAGGAACTGTAATAAGCAGAAATGCACGATGTATTTATTGAACAATTTTTGACCATACAGAAAACGCACTGTGCAATAACATTTAAAAGTCACAGTGCTGCACAAAAAAGATGCTAGCGCGGACCCTCACGAGTCTTTTATCCTTTCTGATTCTAGAAATCTTTTTACATTCCATTTTCAATGAATCTTAAATATAACAACACGCTAGAAAAACCAAATATACAATAAGGCAAATGAAAGGGACGGGACTCTACTTTAATACGCCCAAATGTAGGCAATGCATTCTCAACTGACAGCATTGGATTCTTTAAATTTATTCAAAGGTTGACTACACCGGATTAAGCTGCATTCTGTCGGATTTTCGGAATATTAAGGACGCAATAAGGGATATCAACCATGCTGGTTGTCGGTATTGGCTACAAGAAATGATTATTTACCATAAAGTAACATCTGTTTTTGATAAGAAAAACAAAACACACCCCTTCGATATTTCTACTGCACTTTCCTATTTTGTTTTCATAATCAAATACACCAGCATCCTTTTCGGTGAAGGATTTGTATAGAACCGTATGCTATTGCATTTCGTCGAGCGGGTTGTCCTTACGGAGCAATGATATAGCAGAGGACACTATCCAAAGGTCCCCAACCAATCCTTCCTGCTTTGCAAGAATTTTTCCACTTTCGCTCAGCACACACTGCCGAAGTGCAGGAAGCGTTTGCGTTGTGCAACACCCCACGCTACGTTTGACCATGTTTCGGTGTGTTTATTAGAGCTATAATGGAAAATTTCGGCGCTCCAACAGTTCCTCCGACACCGGCTTCCATACAGGTAAGAATGCTGGTACCGTACCGTATCCATGCCGGCACTTCCCGGGCCAAAGAAGATGATGAAATGGTGGGAATATGCAAAACAGCATAGCTTGTACTTCCGGCACGTGATTGGAATGCGTTCGCCCGAAGGTAAAGTGGACGGTTGCGAAAAATTTGCATCTCACGAAATAGCAGCGCCTGCAATGGGGGATCAGTGCAACAACGCGAAATCCTGGTCGCCTGGTCAGCGTGTCGGACGGATGCTTTGGGCAAGAAGCAAGAAAATGAAGGCATTTTTGTCTCCCCAGCACAATCCCATTCTTCGGCAGCGGTGTAGTGGTGCGTTCTTTTTTCCCCCTCCTGTTAAAGCAAACGAGGCAAGAGGCGACATGTACCGAGACAAAACGAAGGCAAGTGAGCAACTCCGGTGGTTCCTTTTTTGGCCCGGAGAAGGCCGAGGCACAATTTCGGATGTACACGTCCCACCGGATGTACCGGAGTCGATCGAACTTGCAGCCCTCCAGGTCGGTGAATGCAATGAAAAGTCGATTATTTCTTTGTTCGGCTGGTAATGGAATCATTCGAAGCCTGTCCTCCGCCGGTCCCGGACCCGGACGGATGCACGGACGTGACTTTTTAGCGGCCAGAACGCCAGGCTGCCAATTTCTGGCAGAATCCTTCCGTAAAGAGGTTTATCCTTTCGCAGTTTTTTTTTCTTCGACTGGGAGCCGGGTGTGCCCGAAGGTTGTGAGCCAGCGAACCGGTCGGGGAAGTAAAAAGAATCTCCAAGATCCATACAAAACCGAAACGAAGCGAACCGGTGTGCCAGCTAGTGCCTAGGTGTACCGGTGTAGAAAAGCATTCCTGAAAAGGTTTCTCGGTCAATGATACGATGGGAAGGGTCCCGCGGGAAGCGAGTGCGGTGTGTTGAGGTATCGGGAAAGGATTTCAGTGTGTCATTGCCGAAGCGAAAGCATCGTACACACCGCCAAGTCTTCCCCGGCGACGGTTGCCGTTGGCTAGTAAGTGTCATTTTGCTGAATCTTGACCTGCGATTGAGCAAAAGGAAGGAAATTAAAGCCTGATAAATAAATCAAGTCCATCTTTTCATGCCAAAGCATCGCACCGGGCTGGGGCAATTCCGTGCAGAAAGGACATCGTCAGCCAATTCGGCACTGGCACGCTGGCCGGAACCGTGCGACGAAAATCGTGTGTCGTTTCTTGCTTACCTCCGGACGCGATGGCGCGGGACAAGATGGCCGGTGAGCTATGGAGTAGGTGAATTGAGCTGAGCAAATAAAAAGCTTTTGGGCGGAATGGGAAACGAAATGGTTAGTGTAACCTTCAGCTGCAGGATTAATGAAAAACAAAATCTACCTTTTTTTGGGGGGAGAAGAGTGCAGCAATGCTGTCAGCTTATTGGCCATTTTGTAACATTTATGTGGCAAAAAAAGGGAAAAAGGGCCACAGAAAAGACACTGAAACGGTTAAAATTGTATTCAGCTAAGGAGAAGGCACCTGTAAAGTAGTAAATTTCTTACAAACCACTGAATGGTGTTTAACTAATGATATTGCTTGTAGAAATGAAATTGAAATTTGTTGCACGTCAAAAAGCATGCATGGAACTGTGATAGCTTTTTGCAAACAAAATGACAGTTTATTTAAAATTGAAGAATATAAGTTTTAAGTATAGCTTTTATAGTTATAAGTATAAGTTCTAAATCCTGATAGCTCCACTGTTTATTTTTTACTTCCTTAATCACCTACAGGGCGCAAATTAGAGAGAGCTCCTCTGCAGTTTTTGTACTGATTTTTTTGTGTTTACGTTAAAAATCAAGAGCTTACTCATCAAGAAAAAGCTGGGACTGCATAGAAAAGGATAATGAAGGAGTTGTTTTAATTAAGTGCTCTACAAGCTGTACGGTGATCTCACCAATGTGCGGCGAATTAGATTCGCCAGGCTCCAGCGGGTTGGTCATGTTATGAGAATGACACCGGGCGACCCAGACGGTAAAGCTCTTATAGGTCCACATGGACAGAGGAAACGTGGAATTGAGATGGGAGCAATAAAATGTTGTTGCGTCCTCCAAAACGGTCGGGATAATAGATAGGCAAACGACGGTGCTAAACCTTGAGCGGTATTGTAGATTGTTGCAGCAGCTAATTTAGCACAATTCCAATATCTGAAAAATTAAAAATATCTAGTCTAGGCTCAACTGCCCATCATCCATTGAGCATCGAACTAGACTCACGAGCCTGCGGTAGGCTAGTCATGTCACGAGAATAGCACCGAACGACTCAGCTCGTGAAGGTCTTATTGGCTATTCATATGGACAGAGGAGGCGTGGAAGGCCCAAATTGAGATGGACCGATGTCGTTAATGTGTCCACACAGAGTGACCGGGATAATAGAGTGGTAGTTGACGGTTCTAGAGCATGAACGAGTTCTAGGATTGTTGCAGCAGGTCAAGGCTGCTGATGAGTAAGTAACTGAAGCCCAACTGTAACATGTTGTACGCAATAAAGAGTCTTTCCAACCAATAGGCTTTGGAATGATTTGAACCATTTTAGAATTAAGTTTAAAGATTGTTTTATCTACTATTTTACATTTTACACAAGCATAGTAAAAGTCCGCCTGAGCCAGGCTCCAGCATCCTTAAGTTCTAGCCAAAGATGAAGAAGACGTACTATTAAATGTAAGGCCAGCCAGAGACAACAGTCCGTTGAAGCTTAAATAACTTGGAAGAAAGATATTTGGATAATAACACCATTTTTTACACCCACTCGCTCTCTCTCTCTATCTCCTGTTGAATATAAGCCACATCAACCTCACAAAGGTACCTATTCCCGACAAAAAGGATTCGGCTTGCTCTATCTATTTGCGGTCGGGTTCAATTATCATCATCGACAGACTGCGAAACGAAGCGAGGGCGGGTTTTACAGGAAAGATCAAAGCGCTCGGCGCCGAACGGAAGACGTTGATAAATAACGACATCGTTTCGTTTGGCTGTGGGAATTTAAATTACTTTCATGGCTTAACGCGCCCAGCGTGCTGTTTTCCACCGCCAAACAGCGATCCTCGTACCGGTTCTTCGCCGGAATGGGGTGGACTAGTCGAAGCACGAGACGTTCGTGAGTCATTAAACAAATGAAAAGCGTATCGTGAAAAATATAATTATGACACCGTCCCTCCGCCTTACAAATTCTGCTCGCGGTTTCCCTATTGTCCCCGGACAGGGAAGCCATTGCTCGGTCCGTTGTTTTTAGTGAGGTTAGATCAATCCGTTCGACGGAATGGTGGTGCTTATCAATATTTCAACAGTTTGCCTTTTATTTCCATATCAACGACGCTGAGAGATAGCTGAGTCGGGTTGAGATGGGGTAGTAAGTTTGCTCCATACCCAAAACGCCAATAATTAGCTATCGAGAACCGCGAGAAACGAGGCCGGCATCAGACCGTTCGTTCGTGGAAGGGTGCGTCCGCTGATGAGTGGAGCCACGTTTATTGACGCAATAGGGCTTTGTCGGTGGTTGCTGAAGTGGATCGTTTTCTTCTAAATTGA
Organism: Anopheles stephensi; assembly: GCF_013141755.1. Lineage (NCBI taxonomy): Eukaryota > Metazoa > Arthropoda > Insecta > Diptera > Culicidae > Anopheles > Anopheles stephensi. The sequence continues at coordinate 60,117,629 of NC_050202.1, read as the reverse complement.
GTCGCGAAACGGTCACAGAAACTCGTGCGTAGGATTCCGATTCCGCTGCCAATATAATGGCAACCGAGCGTTCGAGCGCATCGAAATGATGATGGTGAAAAGAATGTAAATGGTGGGACGGTCTCTCACTCCGCGAGTCTAGCGTCTTGACTTCGGGTGGGCTACTAGTCACAATGGCAGGCGGCACAGAAGTGTCGGAAGTTAATCAAATTTAATTACAACAATATTCATTTCCAAATAAATATAACGCTACGCCCAGGCACACTGCACGCCGGATCGTCTCCCAATGGGCCGTGGGGAGGGGGCGCCCGATCTTATCGCTTTCGGGGCAGTCTTCCGGGAGAGTTCCTCGGAGTAGCGATGCCATGCCGCGGTAATGTTTGATTTTAGCCGGCAGATGACAATGAAACGAGCGTATCGTTTCCTTTGGGAAGGTAGCGAGCAACAAATGAAATGCTTGCTGCCATCCATCTCGCAGCGAGAAATGCGAGCCCCATTCGGAAGGAGGACACATGCCACCGTTCCTTCGTTCGCCGGGGGTACGGATTGGAGAACAAAGGTGCAGATGGGAGGAGGTGGACAAAATAAATAAATTAAATCCAAGTGAGAATACAATAGAATTTAATATTCACACTTCACCACCGCGATACGACTTTTGAAGGCGAAGCGTTCTTGGAGACGGCGGCTGCGGTGACAGCGTTGCGAAGGTCCTTCCTTTCCCTAAGTACCTCTGTGCTTTGGGTAAGAAGAACGGCTGCCTGCCTGACAATTCCCCAACGGGGGGAAAGGGATCCCGGGTGCCCGAAAATCCGTACCGATGGCGAACGGGCGACACTTGAAAGAAAATGACAAAGCTTTTTAATGTTTTGCCTGATCGCAATGATAACGATGATACCACTTGAAGTGCACATCGCGCCCAACGTTGTTTTTGGCGATGGGATGTTCCTTCCGGCACAGGTTCCTACCATCCGTCCTTAGAGTCTGTCCCATTCAAACACTCCCGACAAAGACAAACATCTTCTCGCAACTTACCGAACGACGAACGTACGGTACAGCTTCTTCGCCCACCGGCATGACTTCCGTACGGATTGTGTGTGTGTGTGTGTGTGTTTGTGCGTGGGCCACAATAGGGAAATATCCTTTCATTTCGGAACACAATGGACGATTGCTTTCGATTCACCCGATGGGTTCTGCTGCTCACCTCGGGTCTGCTCGGATCGGAAGCGTACGCGAGCGCTAATCAACAGACAATGGCGATTCAGCGCGGAAATTTCCGCGGTGGTGTGTGGGGAGGTTTTGGGGGGAGTGGGGTTGAGGTGCGCTAAATGAGCCACTTCCTTCCCCGTGGGATAGCGAGCAAGGTGGCCGAATGCTTCAAAATGTTTTCCTCTGAGATGATTTTCGTCGCGAAGATCGAAGGCCCATTGTTAATTGGGAAGGACTAAATAAATTATTCAGTAAAAAAAGACAATCATAAAATAAATTCTGTAATACTGAAATGGGAACTGCATTGATCCTTCATTATCATGGGGAAAAAAAAGTGAAGAAAAAAATAGGAATTAAAGCCTGTCAAGATTTTTTTTTATTGATAAGTAGCCTGTATGCCGGGTGTATTCGGACGCTTAGTTGTCAAATATTTCCTAGGCAATGATGAAAGACTATATGATGGGTCTTAATCGTCTGATCCTTATTCGTTTTAGCAGAACTTTCTAGTTCTAGCCTCCGAAATCTCTGCACGTGACTGTTCACTTGTTTATTACGTTGTTAAAATCGGTTTACTTAATTAGCAATGTCTTTAAGGTTTACATTTGTTTGAGGTGTTAATAAGTAGTGATATCCTTAAAAAAGGCTTGTGGTAAAATATTGGAATGACTCGCAAAGAGCACACAATCTCTTGCTATAGAGTCCAGATATCAGATCCCGTGATTCAACGCCAATCAGAATTCTAGGTAGCCTATGGTAAGGTATGTAATATGACATAAAAAAAACCTTGGAATTTGAGTACACTAATAGGCGACATTTAGAAGGTGTTTTAAGGGGTTTTTCATTCAAACATTCGACAAAGCGATGCTGGCAAGTATGATTGTTTTGCAGAATTTTTGGGAAGATATATCTATCGAGGAGGCGGTCCGGTGTCCGAGGCGACAACAGCGCCGTTCTTTGCACGTTAGAATTCAATTCCCACCGGGATTCAATTCCCATCAAGATTGCAGACGGACTGCATGTCGAATCCTGTTAAGTTTCTCTATATGCAAGTCTTACTATCCAGCTAGGGGTAAAATCAAGTCATGGAAGCCCGAAATGGCAGTACGAAACTTCTCGAGAAGAAACAGAGAGAAGACGAACTTATCAATCTTGGAAAGAAGATATGATAAGTGCTACTAAGTGTGGAAGCCGCGCATTGCCATATCTTCGACGTTCGAAGACGAACTTATCAATCTTGGAAAGAAGATATGATAAGTGCTACTAAGTGTGGAAGCCGCGCATTGCCATATCTTCTTATCATATCTTTTTGAAGTATCTGACCCACTGTACACATTTTGGTCAGTTACGATTTCAATTTTCTCAAATATTTGTAAAACTTTCAAGAATCTATAATTTTTTAATAAAAGAAAATAAGCGATCCCGGCAACATCCATCCTAGCGAAGGTAAGTAGCTGTCACAGGCTCAGTATATATCACAATTCTTTCCATAAAACAGCTCTGAGCATCGTCTCTGTTACTAAGCTATCGTGAAATATTTGAGGGCAGCTAATGAAGACAAGTGAACATGGTAGGACCTTTTTCATAATCTAGGAAGACTCTAACCGATACCCATAAGCATTTTTTTGTACTAATTCAATTCTGTTTATGCAAATTTTTGCAAAGTCTGCCTTATCATCCTTGCACAAAAGAAAAGCAAAAAATAGTCAGCCACCCCCAAAAAACCCCCGAAGTAGACAACACAACTTCGGCTGACCATCGTTTTCGCACTGTTTAACCATCAATTGGTACTGGCAGAAACCACGAAATGCTCCGTCATTCCCGTTCGACGCACGGCACAGTTAATAACTTGTTCGTTCGCTTTATTTAAACGGCAGCCAGCATCGGGACGAATTCGGCGAAAAGGGTCCGCACGTTTGTAATGAACAACTGGGCAGCGCCGTACCCATATCTTTGGCCGTTGTTGTTGTTGGGACTGGCCACGATTCGTTATGACAGTTGGTGCAGCTTTGGCTGTACCGGTAGAAGGAAGAGCAAGCACAGAACGAGGCGAAAGGGAAACCCGATGAACGGCGCTCACGCACAACCCAACCGATCCGTTCTGTAATTATCAAATTATGCGATACATCATGGATCGCCGGCAGCTCGGCGCACCCCAAAATCGCGCTGTTCTTGCAAGCGTGGTATTGCAATTTGTTAATAAATTCACACATAATCAGCGCCTCGGCCAATGGGGGGCTTGTTGATTTGCGATACGCCAAAAATTTCGCGCGCGTCGTTTCCACGGTGACCACGGTGTTTATTAACACTTCGGCACCCGGTTTGCAAGGTGTTTGGCGATGCATCGCGCGCTGGGCGTAATGAAATATCGATCGTGGGCAACGGATACGGAAAAGGCTTCTTCTTGGTGCGCTGTGAACAAAGCACACAGCACGGGAATGCAACGGAAAAGTGATGAAATGCGAAAGTAAAGGGTTCCGTACGGGCGCAGTTTTTTCGGAGGCCCACATCATTGCCGAATGAATGAAAATTGATGATCTTCGCGCGATCGGACGCAACCATGCAGCTTCTTTTTCGCAGGGAGTTGGTTGGTTTTTTTTGGAACGCACTTTTTTTGGTTTTCTGGGAAGCGAATGTTCAAACCGTATCATGCTATTAAACGAGTTAAACGGATTTAAGCAGGTCAGGTTTATTGATGGTGAATGGGCGAGTGAGAATGTTCACGATTTATTAACACTATGATTGAAAGAATGTGATTTAAAATTTAAAATTTCTTTAGTGTTGCTCTGTAATGAATTTTGTAAAACAATGTCTAGTTTAAGTAATCAACATTATTTTAGATTTTATTCTTCTGTCCAAGGATATCCTTTATGCTATACCCACTCTCCAGATATAAAACAGTCCAGTGCAAGCGGTCTTTAATTTATTGTCCTTAATCCACGAGTATGAGTAGTAGTTGGTTGGAAATCTAAGCTCAAACACACGAGCTTACGATCACGAGCACCGGCAGCACAAAACACTCACATACCACAGAGTAATTTGATTTTATTTACTTTATAATCCTTCGCAGCGCTCCGATAGCATCGTCGTGGCTGCACCCAGCAGAGCCCATGCGGTGTATTTAATTTGTGTTGCGTTTTATACCGGATTTTTTTGTTGCTTCTACCAAACAAGCCAAAACAGGGCATCTCTGGTCGATTTTTATTGCTCCTTCTATTGCTTTCGTTCTCGTATGCCTTTGCTCACCTTCATCAAGCGCAATATAATGTGCCCGTACAGCGAAGTGCCATAAATAGTTCCGGAAATATTGCACGCTCGTATATCATTTTTCTAATCGAGTTACATTGTCCCCGTGTTAGTTAGTTTGCGGGCGCGCCGACGGGAAAAAGCGTGTGTATAACCGATACGGTGACGACGATGACGACGACGATGGGACCATTCTAAGGGCCGCACTTTATCGTTATGCTTATGAATGCGCTGTGCGAATTGTGTTTTCCGTAGGTGTTTTAAGATGAATGGAGTGTGTGCTTGTGTGGCTGAGCTGCACTTGCTGTAGTACGCGCGACACATTGTCACTGTTACACAACTGACCATAAATAGCCACGCCGGTGAGGAAACGTATCCTGCGCGTTGTAAGTCTTTGTTCGGTTGAGTGTGGGCGATTTTTTTGCGGTGAGAAGTGTTTAAGATTGTTTATTTGAATTTGTATTACAATTCTTTCGCTTTTTTTTGAATAAATGCCATTTGAATGTTTTTTGAACATATGAACATATTTAAATCTGAAGAAGACACATCGAAAGTGGCTGCGTTCGTATCCACCGATGCTCCATTCGAATGCAGTACGTACGCAGCCAAACACGTGTTTAAGGGCGCAGCCTAAATTAGATGGCTTGCTTCGATAATTGAATTTTTTATTTAAATTCCAAAACAAGTGCACAATTTTGAAAATTATGCTATTTTGAGCCTTTAATTCGTTTTACTTTAATTAAACATTTTCACTTAAACTTATTTAAAATTCAAATTGAAATATTCAAACATTATTTTCATGCTTTCTTCACGGTATGTTTCTTCCAGCGTCGATAAAATGTTGCGGCAAAAACAAATTGTGGCTTACTGTAAAATTTAAAATATCTGAACACGTGGAGATTTTTTTGAGAGAATTTATTGAATAAATATTTTCCATGAAGATGCATTGGTTGAAGTGTGATAAAGGTACAATGAAAAAATGGTAGACTTCTTTATCTGAACCAGGAATTTTATGATAATCATAAATCACGATTTCTTTTTTTGTACAAGCTTAATTTAATCATTATAATATGATTTGTTTTGACTGCACTAAGTGTTAAAATTTGATAAAACAAAAACAGTTTAAGCATTAAAAATAACAATTTAAAAAATCAGACAGTACGGATGTGGTGCACAATAATATGGAGTTTTTCTCCCCAATTTCCAACTAAGCAAAACTTCTCTGAGTTCCTGCTCCACGGATCCTACACTGGTCAGCATCTCTCTCTTGAGTTCTTCTGCACGTTGGGGAAAGCATTAAAAACGAACGTTCAACGAACGCAGCACGATCGATAGACGAGAGAGAGAGAGAGAGAGAGAGAGAGAGCGCACGTTCGTTTGTTTGAATAGCTCCACAAAACCGAATCCCGATATGGCTCAGCTGGCCGTTTCGTTTTCTTTCTCTCGTGTGAAAAATCGAACCACAATTTAAGCTGTGCAAATGTTGAAAGATTGTTGGCATTGTTTCGCAATGAAGTCTTTAAAATCGAGGATTTTTTGTAGGAAAGATAAGAATAGAATCCTGTTCAGCTGTCATCCTTATTCATTCAAAGCGACTAAGTGAACTAGAATGACATCACAAAAAAAAAATAGAAAATAAAGTAAATTTTTCTTAAAGTAAAACTTGATCCAAACTGATCCAACAAGTCGGAAAAATTCAGTAAATAAATGTAAAAATCTCAAGTACCCGAAATCAAATCAGATGAAAAAAACCAGCATTATCGTGAGGCCCTTTTTTCCTGCGAACGAAACGCGCGTTGCCAAGGTCGAACTTTCTCCGGGCGCAGCTATACAGGCCAAGTTTACGATGCTTGCATTTCAAACCCACACCGGACGTGACATTTTCTTTTTGTGTGGCCGAGTATGATTTGGGTCCGGGTTTTTCGGCGCGCACACTGCGCTTCGTTAGCTTCGTTTATGAAAGCAACGGTGCGACGGGACGATTTCGCAAGAAACAAATAGGTCATTTTAAATTAAACCGTACTGGCGTCTGGACCGAGAAGTCCCACCGGGGGCGTCCCATCCGCCATAAGTGTGCTACTGTACGGGTGTATTTTAATTCGAGACAAAGTTGATGGTCCGTATGGCTCACACTCTGGTACTGGTTCGTGTTCAAGTGCCACCGGAAAGGCAGATAGCAGTGTTTGCTTTATCGAGTACGGGAGATTACAAATAGGGCAGGTTAAAACTCTCCTCCCCAGTCGGAGCATACGGCACATTGGAGTCATTTACCACTCCATCCCGAGCATCGCCCGGGTGCATGACGTGACACGGCTAATATCGTTTGAATTTCCGGTCGTTGCAGTAAAAGAAGCAAATGATGCAGTGTGTACATTCCCGGTCCCATTGAATCGGGAGTCCTGATGGCGGACGTGACCGGGTCATTGGAGGATCGGTAGGAGGCGGTCGACTAATAATATGGCTGCATTGCTCGGAAATAGTTCTTGCCGTATGGGGGAAGAGAATGTTGAATTCTTGACGCAGCGTTCGGATTCTAGCAGATTGTGTAGCCCTCCCCCCACCCCACCCTATGTAAGCTAATATTGTTGTTGCCCTGAGGAGTGGCTCGGTGTGAGGGCGTACGAGAGTGTGTCTGTGGGCTTTTGCAAAAAGGATAAGCAATAGCTCATGCTTCCTTGCCGCAGCTGCACGTAGCCCGTGCTCGGCAGCACGATCTTCCGTGCGTTCGAGGAAAGGATTTAGCAGATATGGCCTCCGTGACAGGATGGAAATCATGCATCGGGTTCGTATTTCGATAAACAATCGCTGTGTGCTGTTGCTCTTACCGCAGCATCGCTAATCCAGCAGCCCGGCCATGTAAACAACGGGCCCCGCAGGCTGGTAATTTGAACCGTTCGTACCGGTTTCGGATGATGCGCCGGCAAGGCACGGTTCCAGCACGGACAAGCGGAACAATTGCACGCACGGTGATGATGCGGCAATGGCATTAAATGGTTGAAAATGACACCCAACGCAACCGGCTCGGGATCTGGCCCGATCGGGGCACGCCCGTTCGGTACTGCATTGCATTACGCCACCATAAATCTTTTCCGTGGCCGCTAAACAACGGGCGAAAGACCAACAGCACAAAAAAAACTATTGAGAAGAGCGGCCGAAAAAAAAACCCTACCTAAAACCCGTCCAGTGAAGGACTGGGTCGCGTTTCACTCCGTAGTCACGCATGCAATCAAAACATAAACCCCCCGAACCGCATTGCCGGACGCGCCAGTGGAAGTGAAGGATCGCGCACTCGGATGTCGCTGATGGAGCATCAAATGGTCGATTGGGTTGTCTGCGAGTGGAATGCATGCCTGTGAGTCCCCGAGTGACAGGACAGCACCGTATTATGACGAGACCCCTTTTCCTCTCCCACTCTCACTGTGTCTCTCTCACTCTCGCTCGCTCGCTCGCTATCTGTCACAGAGCCTGTGAAGCACCGTGAGCTTTTGTGCAAACAAATTAAATACAAATAAAAACTTTTCCCTCGTCCAGTGTCCGAAAACGATGTCGGACGTTGTACCGTGTGTCAAGTGTGGCCCACAGAGAGTGTGTGTCCGTGTGGTGAGATAAAAATTGAAATAAATTACGATGACTGGCAAAACATTTGGCTACGGGCTTATGGGACACGTGATGTGCTTTCGATGGGGGCTGGCTGTATTTTCAGAGGGCCAACCCAGCAAGTTTTGAACATACTCACTCAATGCTTTCGTAAATGTGTGCTGTGTTGATATTTGAGACTTTCGGCAGCAGCAGCTGCCGTTCCCGTTGGAGCGGATTGGAATCGAATCGAAGATGAATGGAATGATTTAATGATCAATTTAGGCGAATGAGTGTTTGCTGACCACTGGTGCCGGCGGCTTATTTAGGTAAATCGATTCACAACACGAGTGGTAGAGAGAAAAAAATGGCGCAACAAGAATCAAATGATAAACACTTTGTTTGGGTACCAACGATTGTAACGTTTTTTTTGAGAGTTTGAGGAAACGGTTTTGCAAGAATAATTATGAAATATTGCATTAAAATCGTTTAAATGTGCCTATTTGTTTGCGGAGATACCTTTGCCCACCGAATGGCAGAAATACCACGGCCACCACTCTTAACTGCATGGCGATGCCCGGCAGGGAAACTCCCGAGTGCTGCGCACGATGCACCAAACAAAAACATCGGTGAAGAATCGGTGGAAATAAATCTGCAAAAATTAATTCACATTTTTGTTGCGCTCTGCCAGTGCGCGAGCCCGCCTTGGCAGACATGAGAAATGGGATCGTTTTACAGTGATGCTGGTGAGCAGCAACAATTGGACAGACGCAACAGACCCAACAAATCTCCGGCAAACACATAACACTGGTACTGGAGCCTGCCGGTGGAAGGAAATGCCAAGAAACGGTTGGAGATGCAGAGGGTAGAGGTATTTTCATAGCTTTCCACTTCAAATTGGATCTCATCCGTAAAGTGCTTTCTAAAATATAGTACCAACCGTTCCGTTTTTTTTTATTGGTCATCGCGTCGGATCGTACTGTGTGTGTGAGAGAGATTGAGATTCGGTGCAATTACACCGGACACAAAACACGGAAGTTGAGATGGCGAGAGCCCCGTTGTACATCATCCGTTTATGCTGCCACAATTCGTAATCTTCGCACGGGGCAATTCATGCTTTTTATATCCATCCTTCACGATTCCCAAAATTCCTTCACCACTGCTCGCGGGGTCCCGGCGAGTCTTCAGTGAAGGCTGAGGTTAGAGTTTTTTATCTTTCCACCGTTACTTGCCTCCAATGTCTGCATGCCGTCCGGGTGTTGAATCGACGGTGTGAGAAATGTACCACAATAAATAAGCGGGAGGGAGAACGCAAAACAGTGTGTGCGTGAGTGTGTTTGTTCTGGTTCTTCTGGTTGTCCTTACTGTCATACTGTTACTTGATTTTTCGTACACAACACATTCAACTTTTATGGAAGTACACAGACATGAATATCCACATTAAGAACAAACGTCAATAATTCAAAACTCAAACAGCAGTCTCACGCGTGTCGCTCGTCGGGTAGGTCCTGATGAAGAATCGTGGACGAAAGCCGGGTGTAGACACGTGCATCCACACACTCTCAGTACGCATCCTAATTATTCGACGCAATGAACAGATGTCTAATAAACATAATACCCGGCGCGTGCGGTTCCCGATGCACAACGGCCCTAGCCAACTCAGCCTCAAAACAATGGTGGCAATGGATACCGTATTGCCACCCAAGCCGTGAGGCTACCGGGTGGTATGCGTGGCAGCAGTGTTACTAATGACTAAGATAAATATTGTCTCTTTCAGAGGAGTCTTGCCGGAAGACGAAAGTATTTTCGCATCGGTGCGTCGCGGAGACGGCTTTCGAGTTGAAGTACACCGGTTCGCAATGTGATCGACGAGCATGAAGAAGCTTCCTATCAAACGCTCGAAAGCCTACCGTCTCGAGCAGTCGTTTTTGTTTATGTATTTTGGAATCAGCTACGACGATGTTGTTGCCAGTTGTGTGACCTTGGGAACCTTAATGAAGGTTCCGCAATTTCGCTGCAGGGAAAGTGTGAGAAATGGCAAGTATTTGGATTTTGTAACACGATAAACAAGATTTCAAGGTAAGGGATAGGGCAGAAATCAATATAAAACAACGCGGTGGGATCGATTCGTTGTTATTGTGTTGGTTGTTTGAAATACATAAGCCACCCAGGACACACCTGTCCTTGTTTCTATAACGCAAGAGACTCTTAGGTATTGTATCTTGAGAGAAGAATAATGAAGGCTTTATTAGAGTGGCATCAGTAGTGAAAATTTTGTTTTTGACTGCTGACAAAATTTTCAAATTTATTTGTCATTTGATTAAAGCAGACTATAAGAGTATCTGAAGAAATAAATTGTCAGACTATAAGAGTATCTGAAGAAATTGATAACCCCCATAACGCATCCATTTTCTGACATCTTTAGTTACTTATCGGTTGCTTCGAGGACTTGGAGGCCTGCACCGGGAGTTCTCGAAACCGCCTCGAAACCAGCCTCGAAATGTCTCGGTCCGCCATTTCTGGATTCCTATGACTTGTAGGGGAAGGCAGCTTGGATGAGATTTGATCCGTCGTCTGGCGATACAATGTCCCAGCTGTTCGTGCTGGGGCTTCAACGTCATCACTCCATCGCAAGCTGGGCTTACTATATATAGTCCTTCCATGTGGACGTACCACCAAAAGAAACGACCTCGAACTATCTGTCAGTAAATATCTGTCGATATCGTTTTACAGAACACCTAATGAGGCGAATGCGGTGCCAGTGACAAGAGCCTCTAAAACTCTCTAAACACTAGTCTAGACGATCCTGTACATACAAATCCAGGAATCTTCTTAATCCAGGATAGATTTTCATTGATAAAGATCGAGAAGGGACGTGTGATAATTGAGCTGATTTGATCAAAACTGTGTTGCTCGCATGTCTTTCAGTTAGTTACTGAGTATTCATTGTCATTTAGAATAATACATTAGCCATCGTTTTGTTATCAATAGTTCATTTCAATTCATGGAAGGTTCGGTACGTTGCTATAAAATTCAAACAATCCTTACTATAATTATTGCAAGAAACGCCTCAAATTCTAAAAGCTCAATTGAACTCCACCTTAGTTGAGTTCCAACCAATCTTTGCTTTGTTCCGCGAACAAGCGAACTTGAAGCATTGGATATGTCAAAAAAGGATTGGGCATTCTCTTGAACCTCAGTCAGATATTTGTTTATAGCGAACCCTTCGTACAATGCTCGTTGTTTGTTAGGTGAGCTCCTTATCGGTGAGAGATCTAATTCATCTGATCGATTGGCTAGAACTAGTCATTGTTATGGCTACTTCCTTATTATCCTTCTGGGTATTTTCCTTACCAAAGAGTGCCTCTCAGATGGACTACAAATGCTTGTTTTGGTTAATGGAAAGTTGCGTGAATTATTCCCAAGAAAAGATATAATTGTAAAGTGGAGAGCATTTAACCTGATGCAGCACTATAAAGCTCCATTCAACAGATTTCCGGGTACTTATAGTTAGATTAAAGAGGTTTTGAAGCAATTGAGCTTGGAGCTATTTCATTACTATTGAATTATGATTTTCTGAATAGGGGTCTTCTCTTTACAAATGATTTCCCACAATCCAGTAGGTCAGCAAACTGTTGTGGTTCTACTTAACATTACATTTTCCGACGACTTTTGAAACACAATAGCGAAATGATCTCCGTCTGCAGTACAGTCAACCGTTTTGTTTTGGAAGCATTTTATTTGAATAACTTTTCAGATGTGGCGACCGTTCGTTCTCCCAATTTTCTCCTGCTAGGCTGTAATGCCCTGTTGGGCCAGTATCCCCTTGTGGAGCTGGAAAAGGAATCCTTCGGGTATAGAACAATGAAATGCTTTTAGGGCTCGCCTTGCCACTTGACACACTGTGGCGCCACCGTTTCCAACCGACAGTGATGGGTACAATAGGGTTTCTGTTAGGTGCAATCAGCTGAATGGACTCGATTGCCCAAATGGGCTTTTCACGCTGCTGCACGGACTGGAAACTGGACCCGATTCCGGCGATCGTGCACAACGGCAACACATACTGGGTTCGCGTGTCCGCAACCGACTACGACATGTGGTTGAACGCATAAAACAATGGTGGAATTTTACAGACCAAATCGAGACCAAATTCTGGCACCTACCAAATTGCCCCGATAGACTGACGATTGTTAGAGTTGGACCTGAGGGGGCACCGAAACGTTCGACATCGTTGGTGTTGATGAATTCTTCGAGAGGGCATCGCAAGGACTGCCTGGAATTGGTAGTCACTTCCAACAAGTTATAGCACCAGTGACAACGATGTAATAAAAGGAGGAGTTTCGATAGATATTTACAGGGGTTTTCCACTATCACCTGAATCATCAGGATTCCAATATTCATTTAGATTTTGTTGTCCTTGCAAATTCCAGCGATCTTTACTTGCTTCTTGACCTCTTTTAAGCCTTCTTCTAGTAATTTCTTTGCAGCCTATTTTTAACACGTGTTTCCCTGAAGCTTCAAAATACGCCTCAATAGCTGAACCGAGATGATTTGTGAATTTAATCTCTTTGACCCGATACTCCGCCAAACTTGCACGCTACCGTGTTTAGTGTTGTGAAACCATTTGCAAATCGCTGCAAGTAACAAAGGGGTTTCAACCGAATGGTTTATACCGGAATGTCGATGCTAGCAGTGCCACGAGCGGAACATAAGGGCTAGGCTAGGCAGCAACCGAAAATTTTACATCTGCACGAACGGGTGAAAAATGAACCCAATGACACGAGCGAATCCTTCTCGGAATTTTAACCTTTCACAGAGATTTCTACAGTGTACAATCCTCCTGCCCAAAGCGTGTCTAGAATGCGGCCGGGCTATCTTTTGCAGTAAGATGAACTTGTAGCAAGAGGCAGCAAAAAAGAAAAAGAAAAGTGACGTCCTTCAAAAAAATTTCCACCGACTGTCACCGAAGACATTTTGGCGTTTTGCTTTTGCCGGAGGAATAAATTTCCCTAAATCATTTCCCGCTCTCTTTTTTTTTTCTTCGCCGACTTTGCTACACCTTGCAGCGTGCATGAAGATGGTGGCAGAAGGAATGTGGCGTAAGACTTTTTTGCAGTTCATTTTATCATAAATGAACTACCCCGGTTGGAAGTATCTGCTGCCGAGTTCTTGAAGCATTTGTGCGTGATTTGTGGCGTTTGTCTGGGGTCGGGCACCAGTCAATAGGCGTTCCGAGCATCCCGACCGACCTACCGACCGACATAAGCTAAATCCAGCCCGTGAACAACTTCACCACAGAATCGCTGCCATCACGGGACCGATGAGCCCTCAAAAGGAACCATAGGTGGGGCTTCAAAATAAAAAAAATGCTACGTAATGCCAAACATCTGAGGCTCTTTCCGGGCACCGTGACGGATTCTTGAAAGAAGTGTGCTGCGAGCGTGAGTGATTGTGTTTTCACTTGGTGAAGCCTTCGGTTGCGGCCATTTTTTGTTGTTGTTTGGGCGCTTCGTGTACATGTGTATATAATATATTTTCCCAGTTCAGCGTCACACACTCGCGCCTCAGCAAGTGTCCTTCCGAGGGGCCGTAAGTAGTACCGTGCCGAGGGGGTAGAGCGGAACCCCGGGTACACGGATACGGATGATGAAAATGATAATTTTGCACCCGCAGATACATCTGACGATATGTCATCGACAGATTCGTTGACGAGTTTCGGCTTCGTTCGCGGCCCGCCCGGGTGACTGAGGTGTGTCTGGAGAATTCCGAAATGTTTGGGAGGTGGTTGGGAAATGTTTGGGGGGGTGGGCAGGAACACAGGGGAACGCCGATGTCTATTTGCATACAATTTGCAATTTATCTCTCGGTGTCAGCCGCTCGTCAGCGCCTACGGCAGGTGATGCGGGAAAACGGCAGCAGCATTGTTGGGACATCGGGACGAGTCGCAGCACCCACCATCAGCGGCAAAACGTGGGCGTGTGTGTGTGAAGTGTATCTAGGAAAGAAGCCCAGGACCACCTCGGTATGGTGGTTCCGCGATCATTGACGCCTTGGGGGGTTGCCTGGTACCATGATTGGGAAAATTTGCGTACCGCTTTGTTCTGCCGCCAAGAAAGTGTTGGCAATGCTGGGTGTTCATGGTTCGATAATCTGACAAATTGAAAATCGTTCGAACGACGGTTGAAATCCGTCGATTTCGGGGGAGGTGATCGAGTGCTTTAGTCTTCAACCTTGGAGCATGAGCAGTCCGTGGATGGGTGGATTGGGTTTTGGAGCGCCACTTGCGTGGCGGGCTTATCGTCGCACTTTAATTCGAATGCAGTGCTGAGACAGATGAGACAAGGATCGTTGAGCGTTCGATGGCGTTCAACTAAAAATCCTATTCCAAATGTGAATCATTCTAGTTTGCGAAATGTGGGGGTTGGAACCTGTAAACTTGGGCCCAAGATGACTTGACGACCAAAATTTTTCATTTTTGATAAAGACTTTCTTTAAGTGCAACATAACGAATCATGGAGTATAGTAACATTAGATTGTAGAATAGATATATTGTCACAGCAGAAATACGTATCAAAGAGAAAACTTAAACGAAAAACTGGAAAGCATTTTCTCACACATTTTCTAAAAACGAAAAGGATTCCAAACCCTCAAGTCCACATCAACGATCATTATCAGCATGTGAGTGAGTGCTGTGCTATCTTCATTTGGAGCTTCATCACACCATTACAAAAGTTCGATTCGATTCCATTCGGTTCTTCCCAATCAAGGATCGTAGCATACGTTCCGGAAAAAAAATCTGGGGGGGCCTTAAACTGGGAAATGGTTCTTCAGGACATTGGTTCCCGAGTATAGAGAGCAGCAGCAAAGACAAAGCCAATAGATAAACACTTTCCCACCCAAAGTCTCAGTAAAAACCAAACAACCCATTCATCTCGGTACAGTCAGTCGAATCCGTAATCTTTAGATTCAATTTATTTACTTCGGTTCTTCCGATCCGGCTGCAGATGAAAAACCCCGTACCAGTTTGGGCGGTGGTACTCGGAGCAAAGTTGAAGCATGAAGAAAGCATTGTATGAAACTTTTGTACGGAAGGGTTGGCCGGTTGCGATAGTGTGTCTTCGAATGTGTTGTGGTTGCCCAACAATGTATGGCGTTTTTTTTCTTCTCTGTGTGTTAACTATCCGATAACCGAAGACGTGGGTGTTGGTGGTGTTAGGATCGTCCGAGTCATCTGGTTATTCTAGGAAGAGAGCTTTCTTGCAGTTGCAACCCCCTGCCTACGATAAGTCCCTCTCACATGATAGGAACTCTGGGGAGGGATTGCAAGTTGACCACACCAGACACTGGAGTCGCTTTTTGTGGTTAGGCAAAAACTTTTCCAACGGCTACACATGCTGTCCAAGCTGTGCGTATCCTCGTCGTTGTGAGATGTCGTGTCGTACCAAACCGGGCAAATGTGCTAGTTGTAATTACAAACCCGTCACTTTTGTGCGTCCTAATCCGAAAAGTATCAAATCTGATCAAGTGTAGATAAACTATCGGTAGTCCGAGTAATGAAGTCCGGCCCTGGATCGTTGCATCGTTTGAAGTAGTATTGTATGGATGTGCTATGTTCCCAGAAAAGGGTCTCATCACTGCTTAAGAACAATCCATTTTCGATATGAATAATACTCTCAGGCCAGTGTGATATTTTTCTAGCTCAAAGTTGAGGCTCTTTTCGGTTGAAGAATTGCACACACACACTGTACACACACCCACAAGCTAGACAAAGTCCCAAACCTCTGGCTGTGAAAACTTCATGAGAGTGTTTGTGTGGCCTGCCGACCCGTCCGAAGGTTGTAGCTTTATCAATTATTTAAGTACTGATGAACTCACCCCCTCAGGTAAATGGGGGCGGTGGAGTGGTATCCGGGGTATATTTCTCGACAGGTCATCCGGTCAGAACGGTGAATAATTCATCGACCGTACAAAAAAAAAAAAGCTCGGCTTGACCAAAAACCCAAGTTAATGAGGGGGAAAATCAATTTGCTGCTAAAATGTATGTACACATCGGAGCTTAAACCCGGAGCGAAGTTATAAATATCATCATTAACGAAACGAGGCTTTTGCTTGCGCTTTGGAGGCAACATGACCAATAGGCGACACACGGGCTAGAGAGCTATTTAGACAGACACAGGCCAAAAGACAGAGATACTTCAGGTGGGGTTTTCCATCCGATCTGCTGACGAGAGCTACCGCCTGGTGTTGGTTCCACCGAGTAGAAAAACCGGCTGTCTAGGATTTGGTGGATTTCGGTGGACAACTCGCAGGAGTTCACATCATTCCGATGTATCGTAGCCCACCCGTAGTTTGCTGACCTCGTCCTTTTGCTCTTTGATAATCTAATGGGGCGGAAAACGAGCGTACGCGTACCGTTCGATAGCAGACGGATGCCATCAACCGTGGCCTTCGAGCTGGGACGGGCGAACCAGCGGGAAAAAAAGGTAAAACTGTCCTCGTCAAAACCTTGACAGCAACGTCACTAATCGAATGATTGCACGTTAACATCCGAATCCAAATCAAACACTCATCGCTTAATTTCTCCATTCAATCTGGCGGTACGCACAAGGGTTCTGGAAACGCCCAGTTCCTTACCGTAAAGTAAGGTGCTCCAAGTACAACCGCACCATCGAGACGGACGCATATTTTTTGTGTGTTGTCGTTCGGGTCCGTGTGTGTCACTGTGCACTCTTGTTGCTGCTTCTACTGCCTACTGCCATCCGACACGGTCTGACAGTATCGGTGAATGCTGCAGCATCGCTTCACCACCGATTCCAGCATCGTTTCCCGGCCCGGTTGCCAACGTTTTTCGGGGTGGATTTTCTGTTTTCCCTTCTCAGCTGGGGAGGTTTTTTTGTTGTTGTTGTAGCACCGAGCTCCGAGGATTCTGGGCGATTCCTTTAACGACATTCCTATTTTCCAATCGATTTGCTGCCGATGCTGAGTTTTCTTGTGATTCCTTTCCTCCGTCGTCTCCTAAAAACCCGCCGCGACCCGCCATGTCAAATGAGAGACGTAGTTTGGTGATAAAAACGGGAAAATTCTTTTATCTCTCCATAAGCCTAGAGGCGTCGTTTGCTTTCCCCCCCCCACTCCGTGTCTGTCTCTCTGTATGTGTATGTTGTATGTGTTCTTTGCCACACCACACAGTTCCTTAGAACAGCACGAAATCGAATCGAAAGAAATGAACACAAAAGGCAGAACCGTCCACAAAGACAAGCGGTAAATTATCGGCTTCCTTTGGTGTTGTTGCACGTCTTCGTCCTGTCTGGTATTGCCGGTGGCGGAATCTGGCATCGGTTGAGCGGGGACGACTTGAAACGGGCGTCTGTTGAAGCATCGCCAAACGATATCATCGGCCAGGACACGGTTGGGGGGTGGGGAAGCTCTAGCAGTGCGGTGCATATATTCACATTCACACATTCGCACGTTCTGCACCGGATGGCTGGATTGGATGCCCGGTGCGTGGGATGGATGGGATGGACTGACATGGGGACGGCACGATTCGAAGCTGCAAAGAAAGTGGTTCTTTTATCGATATTGACGTATCGAATCGTACAACAGCCATTGGACACCATAGATACACACACACACAGACACATAAAAAAGCAGTTCGAAAATAAAGCTTCTGGAATCGGCGAATCGATGGCTTCGGTTTTTGGTCTGGTTGATTTTGTTGTTTGTTATCGCTTTTATGCTTTGTCTTTTAGTGTGTATTTGTGTGTGACAAATATTCCGAAGAAGTAGTGCAGTAGTTGCAAGAACCACAAATAGAGTTTCATCATATTTTGGTTGAGCTTTTAGTTGTTGAGAAATCGGGAAAAAAATCGGGCTCTGGTTTTCGTGTTTTTTCTACTGGCTAAGGATAAGGCTAAGGCTAAGGATGAGTGATGTAATAAGGGATTGTTTTGAAAAGGAATCGGGTTTCTTCAGTTAATGGTATGAACCAGGTAATTAAATCACTAATGTTAAATATGTGAAATTTTTTTGAACTTCACTATATACTGATACAGTCAGGTGGCCGATAACGGTTCAATTTTCAACATACGCGCCAATGTTGTGGAGTTGATTTTTGTAAATTAAAGGTGTTCGAAAATTATGAAGCTTGAAATTTAGAAAATTTGCATGTGAAATCTGGATTTCCCTGAATTAAGGACTTTGCTTAAAAATAATAAAAATAAATAAATTAATAAATAAATAAATAAATAAGTAATTTAGTAAATGCATCACTGTTCATAAATAAATAAATAATCAAATAAATTACAAAAATAAGTAAATATTTAAATAAATATATAAATAAATAAACTAAGTTTGTTGAGTAAACGGCCGATGTATGATCTGAATACTCCCTATCTCTTATATTTTTTCAATTATAATTAACGGATTTCTTTTAGAAACTGTTTTTTTACATTACATCGAATCTATGCACTGGTATCAGTCTATAAATTCTGCAAATTCGCAATATTTTTGCACATATGGAAAGTCCAAGATACAATTTTATGCAAACAGCTTGACGTGCGCATGATAAATATTTCCTGGCGACCAGCTGCAAACAAAAATTCCGGAACTAGCCACGCTGTAAGGCTACTAATGTTGTGCTAAGGCTACCATGTTGTGGTCCTCAGGAGGACTAACTTGCAAGGACGGTTGCGAAAACTCCCTCCGGTGCTGTCAACACCTTTGGGTTTTAATGCCAAAACCCTACGGAACTAGTGCGATACGTGCATGGGAAGGTGACAAAAGTCCAGCTTATGAGGCTGTGCTCTGTTGAAATCAGTTCTACGATTCTTAAAAAGCCAAGAGAAGGGATTCTAATTGGACACGATGGTGATGTTTGGTATCTGTCAGAAATTGGCACCGGGCACCTTGTACATTTAACGCAACTTTAATACACTTGTGAGTGTGTGCGTCCTGCGATGGGTTAATGCCATCCCAGAGCACTGCCTAAGTTGGCAGTTGCCTTTTTGCACACTTCGTGAAACGCTTCGTGTAAGCGCCGGTTAACATTTAGCTTGGTTTCACACCCACCCAAGCTGCGTTCGATGAAAGTGCTTGAGTATAATTATGTAAATGAAGCAGTCACACACATGTTCGCGGTGCTGAGGTGCCAAGCTGTACGATCGTCTTTCGGATGGCGTGGAGTACTGGGCGCCTCCATGATCGTGGTGCACGATGGTGTTAAGGTGGTCGCTGAGTGGAAAATAATCTACATATCAAACACATGCCGAGTGGAAGGGTGTTTTTTTTCTTCTTTCGCCTTTTTCCTTAAAAACAGTTTTCATTTCTTGCACACTTTTTAGTTTTCTCAGCGCAATTTTTTTCTTCAAGTGTGAGAGGTAAATGGGCCACTAATTAATGGATGTTTTTGCTATTCCGTTGCATTTGGTGTGTTGCTTCAATTTGTCACATTTGCTAGTGGTGAGCGTCATGACCTCATTTACTGCCTAAGTGCTGCTGAGAGTGTGTGTAATGGTTAATAATGAAATAAATTGCAATGATTAACGTCAATATTTGTACATTATGGGAGGGCTAATTGAACGTAAAAAAATTAGAAGAAATGATAGAGTGTGAGCTTAATTTATTAGCAAATAATTATTCAGACTTTTCATGTGAAACTCGTTAAAATAATTCTTTATGCTCTAAAAATTTGATACAGTAAAATTCTGTTTATTTATTCGTAAATACCTTTCGCTGCACGTTACACATACCATACCTCGTATCGTTTCCTAAAATTCCTTCTACAAATTTTACTAGAGTTTCAAACATTCCCAACCCTCTGGCACCACAATTAATCGCCCAAATACAGCAAATATGACGCACGCATGCAACGCTACTGCATCCGCAACTGCATTGCACAAATTCCATAACGCATCATTTCAGCTTCCCGCACATTTGGGCGTAACATTCCAGCGTAAGTATCCATTCGGCAACGGGCGGCCACGTTATTGTGCTTCACGTCCCGGGTAAAAAGCAAACACCACTAAACAGCTCATAAATAGTGTATGCAAAATAGCGCCAAACCATCTCGTGTCCCACCCCTCCTTGCAGAAAACCCCAGAAGTGAAGAATCGAAAAGCTGAAAGCAAAGCGTGCTCTAGCCAGGCGTGTAATAACGATAGCAAGGTACTATCGTGTGTGTGTGTGTTTTTCCACAACGAGCCATCGTGAAGGCTTGGAGCCAGTGTGACCGTCGTCCCGGTTGTATGCAGCACACCCGAAAACCATCCACTGTCACCAAACCGACCGTACATCGGCCACTAGATTGCTTTCGAGGCTGTGGGTGCTTAAACGGCGCACAATGACGTTCATAAGAGATAAAGTTTAATATTATGTTATGTGCTTGTTTCCGCGTTTTCTCGCTGTTTTCACTTTGCTGCGGAACAACTTTTACCGCCCCCACCCCCTCGCCACCCCTTTTCACCGCTCCTGACGTCGGTCCATCCCGTGGTGCACCGTCGCATCAGTGGCGTGTGGTTTGAGCAAGGTAGCAGCCTTCTGTTGTGGATCGTTTCGAAGGAATGGATCCAGAGATGGCTGATTTCTTTCTCTCTCTCTCTCTCTCTCTCTCTCTCTCCCTCTTTTCGTTCGGGTTGGTAGGTGAGTGTTTTAAGTTCTTTCCTTAAGTTTGTTCTAAAGCGCGCTGCTGGTACGGTGGTTGTTTTGGGGGTGTTTCTTCACTTCAACTCCTTCTTTCTTTCCATAAAAAAAACCGGGGCATCACTGAAAGCGTAGCTTTAAACTGTTTCTTTCCGATGAGAATGGATGATATTCGGTAGTGAGTGTGAAGGATGCAAGACGAGCGCAAACGGGAGATTTTTTTGTTGCTTCACCTCTGCAGCATAGTCACGGTTGCAGTTTGCTGCAAAACTGTTTGAAACTGTCAAGATGAAAGCAGTGTGGATCAGCCCGAATGGAGTTGTTTGGTGCTTTGCGTGAGGGGTCAATATAATCGATGATACAATAAAGATGCGCTTGCCAGTTGCTTTTTGTTGCTTGCTTTGAAAAGAAGCTGAGCATAATGAAACCAGGAAAATGGACAGTATAGATATGATTAGCTATAAGGTTTAATGGCTCAAAGCATGGTTGTTTCCACAACCAGAAACGTGAAATTGGGTTTTTGATGAATGAAATAGGTGTAGTTACCAATAATGGTTGACAAACATATGAAGTTTCTTGGAGCTACTCTATCTCTTTACTACTGTTCGGTTTAATTAAGCCCTTCAAACGATTGGGAACCGTTCTCAAAAAAAAGTAGATGCCTAGATACATATTAAAATATAAAAAATAATTGGAAAACCGTGATAAAACTGAGGGAGGAAAGCGGCATATGTGAAAAACCGTCAAAAACCCTCGAGAAAGCGTTAAACAACATTTACGTGAGTATATTTAAGGATATTGCATACTTTTAGGCGGTTAAATTATTTATCGTTACTTAGGCGTTACACCAGCGTTATTGCAGTATCCATCTACAGTGCAATTAACATAAACTTCCCTAAAAAAAACATCACTACTTTACTCATGTAACCTGCCTGACTGCTTCGCCCTTTACGAAAAGATGCCCCATTCTATTGATTCAATCACACTCGAGGTGCTCCATTCTGCGTACGTGAGCAAAGAAAGCGGATGAGTCGCCCGCACCCCCAACTACACACGCCTTCTCAGCCGCACGTACCCTGCCAAAAACCATTCATTGATTCACCTAGCACCTCACATACGTCGGTACTCATTAAACATGTATAAAAGGGCTGTTTGGCTTCTTCCGGGAACTGCTTCAACCGAGGCTCTATGTCAAAATCTGTTTCTCTGCCATTATTATCACCGAGCACTCTCAGTGTCTGTGTGTGTGTGTGTGTGTGTGTGTGTGTGTGTGTGTGTGTGTGTGTAATAATGCATCTTGGCATACGATGTGCTTCCAGCCGGGTAGCAGCAAAATCTCTTACAATTCCTTCACGTGAGAGTATTTATCTTCAACACTTCCACCGGTGCGAGGTGGTGCATCGCGCCATCGAAACGGCTGCATCACGTGAAGTGATGACGCTAAAGATGAATGATGGCGCATTATACTTTGTGCGAAACGGACGTCGCGAATCTCCCGACGAAGGTCGCTGGCGGCTAGTGGTGGCGCCAGCGTCGGCAGAGATTGATGGTACCATGAACCCACACGACACGGGTGTCACAAATGTGTAGTAAACGCGATTGCGACAGCACGTATAGCGTGTGTGTGTATCGGCACGCTCGCATGTGTGTTTGATGTATGTAAAAGTGGGCATGGCGAGGATGATGGTTGTTGTTGATGTGTCCCGTGTAGCTGGCCCGGAGGATGAGGATCCTCTCCAGTGTAACCGGTCAATTGAGTGCAGACGTGAGAATTGTACTCGAAAAAAAGGGAGGAAACCCTCCAAATGGATGCACCTCGCGAAGATGAAGCCAGCAGGCGTCAATTCAAGCCCGGTAGCGCATTCTCATTCATGCGAGAGAGAGAGAAAACCCTTGCAGCAAAGTATATCGAGCAAAGCAAAAGGATATGCAGCACCCACACACACACACACAGAAGGAAAAAGTTCGCTAGAGTAATCCTTTCAGCGCGGAACACGATAATTACTAAGGAGCAGAAGGGGTTTTGTTTCGCAGAACAAACTTACTGTAGTATGTGGTGCGTTTTTATTTTTTCCATCTTCTGCTGCTTATTTATACGAAGGAAAGAGAAACAAAAAGCCCGGGTGTGGATGGAAAGCAATCGTTCAAAGCAATGGGGAGCACCAGCGAAACGATGAATTAAACCCCATTCGGTCGGAAACATACGTGTTTCGTATGGCTCCGAGCATTGCTTTTCTACAAAAACACTTTGAACTTGGTGTGTGTGTGTGTTACGGTCCCGCACTGCGGTGGCGCTGCAAAGCCGGATTAAGCTTGTCATTATTCATTTAATCCATGGTGACAAATTGTAAGCACTCGCCCGGGATTCAGCGACTATCAACGCCACCACCATCGGTACGGCGAGTAATCAAGCTGCTCCTTGAATGGTGCCAACCTCGAAACAGACTACGGCGTCGACGACGACTGTCGTTACGTTTTATGTGAAATTACATTTCACCGTCTCCGCGTGCTCCATCCGGGCCTCCCACTTTGCTCGATTTACACTTTCATCCCAGCCCACCAAGCTCGGCTGTGTCGATCCAACCACCACCACCACCAGGCAGCAGGATCGGCAGGGCACAATGCCGTTGCCAAAGGTCCTACCGAGTACTGAGGTGATGTAGCTCCGGTATGATGCTTCGTCAATGAATTCTATTTTATTGCGCTTAGCCACACGCCACGGTACGGCCTGGAGGGCTTTTGCCGTTGATAGTTTGCTCGTAAAATTTGTGCCGTTGCGGGCCCTCTACTCAAAGTTTTATGTTTAGTGTCATGCGTCGCTCGTATGGCTAGCATCCCTTCCCCGCCACCTTTCCCTCCCGCCAAGCACACACGGGGGACAAATTTTTGGCCGTGCAAAATTCACCCACATCCATCCAAGGGGTTTTCGTTTTTCTTTTCGGCTGATGTTGTTGTTTTACCCCGGCAGACCTGACGAATGTATCATCCCTTGGGTAAGGGGAGCTTTCGGTGCGAACCCGGTACTGTTGCTGGTTCCTGCTCATCAGTGAGCTTCCAATATGAGAGTGGAAACCTTTTATGCTGAGTGATCGCTCTCGTCAGCATCCGGTTTACTGGCGAACTTTAGGCGAACCGGCCGCAGGACGGGACCAGCAGAGCCCGTTCCGGAATGCGTACCCGAAAAACTTTGCCCTTTCATGGTCGGTTTGCCAGACCGGTGTTGAAGGGACGTTATTTAGAGTATAAGAATGTGAATAAAATCGGCACACACACACAAAGGCATTGGTGTAACCTTGCTGGCCAGCTGCCCAACTTTGGCAGCACTTTTCGGGGATCGTTTTTCTGCGTCGCATCCTCGATTGATACTGGGTCCAATTCTTTTGCCTTCCACTCGCTTATCTAAGCGTAGGGGTAGCATAAATTAGAATTGTTCTTTTGACCGATCGTGTTCGTAAGGGTGGTCACACCAAGCCGGCCAAAAGGGTTTTGCGTTGGCATGCTTTCAAAAGGCGATTATTTCACCTCGTAATGCCCGCCCTTCATGGGAAGGGCGCTGATCGCGCCTCGCTTTCGACCAGGGGCGACACCGGCAACAGGAGACAAAAGATGAAAGAATATATTACACCCGTAATGTATTTATGGGTGGGAAATTTATTTGCCCATACTTTTGCCTTAATCACCATCAACAGATCGGCAGGAATCGGAATGCACTTGGGGTCGGAAAGTCGGCGAGGTGGGGAATCCTTGAATTTCAGCCGTAGCCCGGGTGGCATGCTGGTACTACGGTCGCTCATTCAATGCTATTTTTTGTGCTCATTTGTTCCACAAACAATGCTGGTGCGAGCTGGCAGTGTTGCCGGGTGATTCCTAAACGGCAATCGTGCGCTTTTTGTGCACGAAGGTTATCTTGGGCGGCCATTAATTTGCTGCACCGATGCATGCTGACTCGGCTCGGATGCAAGTCCCGTCCGACCGGAGTCTCCAGTTGATTAAAGCTAATTTAACGAGAACAATTTATGGGACGAACTTATTGTTTTGCGACGAAGACTCTGCCAGGGAAGAAGGGGAATGTAGACCCCGGTTCGCTTTGCACTGTAGTTTAAATTGGGGTTTTGTCGGTCTCGGTTACGGCTGCAAAAGGATGTGTTTCGAATTGTTTAAGTGCTTTTCTGTCTTTAAGACTTTTGTTTTTCATTAAAGCGTATCTTCTTTACGGTCGTTGGCGAAAAATTTTAGAAAGTTAAAAAAAAAACCTTCTTGAATTGGATAATTAACGCCTAAAATTATGCAACCGAATGTTGAAAAATTAGGTGTTTGAAATAAATTGACGGTTCGTCAATTAGGATTTTTTGACTACTTTTGTAAACTATTTATCGCTCAATACTATCAACTTACAAAATATAATAGCAGTGGGCAA
The DNA here is from genome assembly GCF_013141755.1 of Anopheles stephensi. Lineage (NCBI taxonomy): Eukaryota > Metazoa > Arthropoda > Insecta > Diptera > Culicidae > Anopheles > Anopheles stephensi. The sequence goes on along the minus strand of NC_050202.1, from coordinate 60,092,551 downwards.
TTGGATTTAAATTTATCTAGAAAGAGATGACACATTTATTTACAGAAGAAAAGTAAACGTCGTTAAGCATTTTCCTATGTGCTGTATTGATACTATATTTCTGATTAGGACCTCGCTGTTCGGCTGCATGTTGGTCACACCTTCACGAACCATTAGTGGCAGCTCAATCTCCTTAGAGGGATAGGCAGAATGAAAGATGGAGACCACTAATACGTCGAATCTGCTGACTAGACCAGAGTAGAACGCCTAGGAGAGATTTTATACGAGGCTTCTTATGAAGTTTTGGACCCTTTAAATAATTGAGGCTCCCAGGACCACACAACCAGCTCTATCCGGAAGATAGCACCATGGGGCCACTTGAAAGATCGGTTCCCCAAGCATCGACATACTTTGCCTGTCCTTTACCCTGCCAACCATACTGACTCTCTGGCTACCAGGGCTCGAGAAGTAATTGATATATAGCCTATGATATCGCTGAGCTTTTGAACCTCAAGGTACTGCTGCTCAATGGTCAGGAGGCTGTTGGAATACAGGTCGATGATGTGGTCTCCGTTTGGTGAGGGACTCACATAGACCAATGCGAGAGAGTGCAGAGATCCTCTACAGGAATCTCTTCAAGAAATTGAACTACAACCAACAAGCTGTTTGAGGTCCTTCCTTCTGCATTTCCCTGTTACATTGGTTTGCAGTTGTTCGACTTGGATCATGCTAATTCATCACCCAATTCTCGATTTATTTAAAAACATACCATTTAAAATGATCCAAACATCAAATTGCAGACCTCATTAATATTAGATCAATTTATAAATTAAAAAAAAACTTATGGTGGTATAACAGTTTACCTATGTTTTTATTTCATGCTTCCTAAATTTAAATCGTTGTTAGTACTCACTTTTTTGTAGCCCCGAAAGCACAGCACACGGAACAGGACACTTGTTTCACCTCAACCACTAATTGCACAGTCGTCCTCGAGCTTTGTCCCAACCAGCGGTGAGATTCGGCAAGGTGTCGACAGTCATTTCAAAGTTGCTACATATCAATCTCTCCCGCACCGTCCAAAAACTTCCAAAAACCACCGAGGAAATGGTCTAATTAAATTTTCAAAACTTGTCCTCCGAACCGACTTGTCTTGCCTGCATTTTTTCCGTCTTCCTCTTCGCCGCTTTTGAAATCTGCCCCTTTTTGGGCTGGGCTGGCCATTCCCCGGAAACTGCTTCCAGTTTCTTTAAGTAGCCTCAACTTTGCGTATCGTTGCCTGCGGTTGCACTCGTTGCGGACCACTTCCGGTAGTGCCGTTGCCCACTTATGACACGAGATGACACGAACCCGGTTTGGAAACTTGTGTCTTGTCGCTGCATGTGCACAACCCACAATACCGGAAGGGGAGGTATGGCGAGCGTAGCGCACCGGTACCATGGCACCGGCGAGGTGTTAACTCATCAAGCCAGCAAAGTACGTCCGAAAAGTCCAAAACGAGAAGCCTGATTTAAATTCCAAACCAAGAAACTTTACTTCTAGCCTCTCTCCCCGTAAAACTCACGCCGACGGATGGACGAAGAGTTACGGTCGGTTTGTGGTTTTCCTGCGGGAGGGGGTGGGAGTCCTGTGCCCACGGACGGATAGCTCCAGTACCAAAACCAACCGGATGCCACTTACGAATTGTTGAACTAGATGAACTATCTACCCCTGCCAGTCCGTGTTTGGGTGTGCCACTACCCAGACCTTAACCACTTCGGCAGCGAACTTCCGGTCCGGATCGTTGGCATGCACTGCCGGTCGCCGAAAATGACCAAAGGGGTAATGAAGTTAACGAAATACTTTTCCCTTAATTGATCCGATCCTCACCGTATCCGACGACACAACAACCGGACGAAACAAAGCAGCGCAACCCCGACCGGAGGACCCTCGAGCATGTTTTCCCAGGGTTCGAGCGTACCAGCAATAAGTCGAAGGTGAACAATAGCAACAGCAACAAAAAAAAAACAACGGACGAAAGAAAACAAAACGGTCAAACTATTGAATTCCTCAACAACAAAGCTCGTCCCGATCGGGTGCTGATGCTGGAAGGATGATGGTTAAGATTGGTAGAAATTGGGATTGGTTTATCGGTCCCGGTTTTTTTGGGGGCTATAACTAAGACTGCTGACGCTCGCCGATGATCCATTTGGAGACGAGACCATGTGCGATGGCTTCGGTGGACCATGCATCGAGCAAATGGCCACCATGGGTGGAAAACTTTCCGATCGATCCTTTCCAGTCGGTGCGGCGAATCCCGAAACCCGCCCGAATGTCCTTCGACTGATTTCCTGTCAGGGCGGAAATTGGTTTAGTTTACAGGAAACTTTAGCCAGCGGAAGGAAAGTTTACGAATTGAATTGTTTTACACGAACATCGGTCGCTCGGAGCTGCACAGGGTTTTTGTTTGCACGTGTTTTTTTTCTACGCTCTGGCCAATGGTGGCCGATCGTACGGAAGCGAAGGCTTGGGCTTGTGCGAACTTTTGTGGTCGACAGTCGAGCAGGTGGGTGTGGGTTTGTGTTGTTTGCGCCGGCCAAAAGGGCAGAGCCGATCTTTAGCGACGACGGGTATGGATGCGTTCGGTGGAGTGATTTGTAAAGTTTTTGTTTCCGTTTGTTGGTTTGGCTCGGTCGAGTGGTCGTATTTTCTTTGGAGATCTTGTCCAACAAGTGAGTTAGTGGAAGGCTGATGGAATTGCGCTCGGTTGTCTGGATGTAGCAGCTAACCGGTGAGCTAACTAGCATAAGTTGATATTAAAGTTTTGCGACCAACTTTGGCATCGAAGTGCTAGCTGATGATGCGAGAGATAGAGTTGGTGAATAGCTAGATGAGAAGAAGCAACAACAAAAAAACGCTAGTAATTAATCATGGTTGTGTCTTTTTCGTGCAAGAGGGCATAGAGAAAATGGAAGAGCGTAACTAGAGTATTAAGTCTTTAAATGGTATGCAAGGATGTCATAAAATGGTCAGGATTCTTCCATTATTTAATAAAACAAGTTATTACTAACAATTCTATGTATTCTGACGAATGACGCATTAGAATGTTTCCTCAAAAGTTGTTAAATTTCTGTCAAGTCAACCCATTTCCTGAGGATTCGTTAAGCTCAACCATTTCCCATAATAATACGAATTGCAAAAGACGCTCAATCCTCAATCAAGGTGTGCTCCGTTTTCTCCTCACTAACCTTGCTGCCGGATCTGCTTAAAGCAGCAAATAAACAGCTCGATTCGATCGAAAATCATCCAGTTGCTTCACGGAGTACCACTGAATACCACCTGCCCAGCCACAAAAGAGCACCGATTGGGTAGAGCGGCGAACAATCGTGTTATGCTTTTGGTCCGTGCTTCGATCAGCGCGACCGTACCGAAACGAGACTGGCAAATCGTTTGCCAGTTGGAATCGATTTTTCCGGGTTTGCGCTACTGGGCGGAAACGTACCTTCCTATACTTCCCATTCTGAGATACATACACCGTTGATACAAACCAGTACAGCCGGCGCTTTGAAGATGCACCTTTTAAAACAATAGCTTCTTGTTTTGCAACCTGGACGGTAAGCAGCCGTGACGTTCTGCGAGCAAAGCATCAACCCTCCCCAAAAGGACGACTTTTTTCCAGCGAACAAAAACTCGCGTTCCTTTTTGCCGGTTCCTGCCGACACGGGGATCGTTTTCGGTGCCGAATTTAGGTTCGCTGCAGCTAGTTGTAGCGCCGGAAGGCATGGAACAGGAGGGAAAGTTGAGCAAGATTTTGCTACTTTATCATTCGTACATGCTCGATTTCACTTCAATTTATACGAGCAAATCGTATGCGAAGTGAATTTCCCGACGGAACATCATCCGTCGGTCCGCGCCGACGGTACTTTAGAATTGGAAACGCTCAAAGTAACAGGGACGTGTGCTGAAGCTATTCCTGCCACAGTGGTGAGTTTATTCTTGCCGTCGAAACGGCAGCTTGTACGGGGTAAGTGTCTCGCGGAACACGGTGGTACTGGGAAAAAAGAGCTTTTGGATGATTCTTTGGTATTGTGGCCACGTCTTGGAAGGTTCGGTTCGATAGGAAGACCGGGTTGTGGGTTGCAAGGCGATAGTGTGTCGTGTTCTTATCGTGACGAGCAGCGAATTGAATGTGATTGAACGGTGTGCATGAAGTGTAAAACATTCGGGGAATGCAGGAAACCAAACGATGGACTTGGGAGACAGGCTGCAAAATGGAGGGAGATTTAAAGTCACTGATAGTCTGAGTACGTTCTGGAGGATATTCAAGGGATAGTGATGCAATATACTGTGTGGTCTGTTGTTAGGAGAATAATTTTTGAGTCCTTCAAAACTTCAATCATTAGTATTTAAAGAAGCCATGCTAATCAGTATCATAAGCGCCAATATAGCCGGAATAAAGCGGCAGTTCTCCTACAGCGAGGACTAACTAACCAACTACGTGGTATCATTAAGTCTAGTAAGCCATTACATAGCCGGCATGACCAGGCAGACGGGTAAACCATGAAGAAGTCAAAATTAATACTCATTAAAAGCTCTTGGGACTATATCTATCAAATCGCATTCAAACAGTTCTTCTGTACATGGCAATAATGCCTGACATAAGAAGATCAAGTCCTTATATGAAGATAGAAGATTAAGGGCAAGACTATTCTCAAGAACAAAATTAAGGAAGAAAAGTATAACATAGACCTCAGCTATTGAATGACCATAAACCATTTAATCCCGGATGGAACAACATGTATCGTGCTGCCTCATAGTAATCCTAATTTTATGCTTTTTTGTTTTAAAGGCTTTTTGATAGTCTAACACTCAGACTGACTTTCTTGTTCTTCTTCCAGTCTGAATGTCATAATCTCTCTTAGGTCATGTCTTCCATTTCTGGCTTACTAGACGTATTGATACCACGTGGTTGGATAGTCAATCCTTACTACGGTCCAGATGGGATTTGAACCCCGGTCCTGAAGTGTGGGGACCGTAACCGAACTGCCCCGAATAACTTCAATGCGGAAGAGGCATCAACCGTTATCAGCACAAGAGAAATCCCTTACAAACTTCGGAATGATAATCTATTCTACGAATCAGTTCTCCATTTTAAAATTGCTTCTGAAAACGAGATCGTCTAGTCCGATTCGATGAAACACCGCGGCACGTGAGGTCATGTTAACTGGGAATTGTAGATAGTTGACGATTCAAATTGCTTTCGCGACTGATCTGACAGGATCATTCAATGATTCCTTGTTTTCAGCTTATCAATTTACTGCTAATGGACCAGCCGTTTTGCTTCACTTATTAGCGTGTGACATCGCTACACTAAACAATTTCACTTAGCTTGATACGATTGTCGCATCTCACCGTGTAGTTCTAGAAATTTGAAGCCTAACAACAACAACCTCCAGCAACAACCGGGCACACCGTTCGCTACCATACGGTGGCACCGTACCGGACAGCAGCCAATCCGGCACCGCGTGTAAGTCCGCGTTACAGCGAACGAGTACAAGCCTCAAGGATCGGTGCATAATTCATGCAAATTTATCTGGCCATTAGTGGCGGCGCTTTATAATCAACTCTATCTTGCGCGACGCCACACCGGCATGTTGGTATTTTTACATCCGTACCATTGTGCGCTCCGGCCGGTACTGTTGTACAGCGCGCTTGCTAGCTCGCGCTATTATTGGGCCCGGGTGGCGGGCGTTTGTCCGGGCCGGCCTGCAAATGGTGGAAATCTGTACCAAAACGGCAGAGCGGCACTTCTTTTTCAAGTAGCTTAAACTCGTTTCAGCGTGTGCCTGCTTAGTGGAGGTATCGGTGTTTGGAGGTGGTAATTCGGCCCGGCAGTACCAGCAGCGGGATTATATCGGTTGTCCAGGTAAATGAAGAACGGCACCCTCCAGCGAAAGGTCGACCGATCGACCTGGCATCGGGGTGGGGACCGGATGCCAGGAACGGGATACAGCTGAAAGATGCGACGCTGCGCTCGGAGCTCCGGAGGTCATAAAATAAATTTCTAATAAACATTAACATTAATTGATCCATAAATAAAATCCGCGCAGCCAGTGCCAGGGCGCGTGAATGCTGTTTGGTGGAAATCCGTTTTTTTTTGTAGCTCAAACACATTTTTGCTCCCTTTAACGAATCGGCCCTACAGAATGCAATGGTGTCGATGCCTTCCGTTTATTGGGGCGGTTTTCGGTAACTGAGCATAAATGCGTCGGGACACTTTCGCTTGTTTAGCGGTCAGTAAATGCAATATTAAGCCCAGTGATAAAAAAATCATCAGCTCAGCCCATCGCCAATCGAAGGCCACCGACGCGAAGAATCGTTTAAAGCGAGCGCAACTTGCGCTAAATAAAATGCGAGAAGCAACGGAAAAACCCGAAATCCCATCTTTACCAACGAGCCGAACCGCCGGGAACCGTGTAGAGCGTTCCGTTCGAACGATAAACAAACGAGTGCATAAACATGCAATTATGCTTAATCTTCGTCGATTGGCGTGGTGCTGTAGGCCGGGTCCAGGTTTGTGAACAGCGGACAAAATGCATTCGGACAAAAAGAAACGATGGGGGCTTAAAGAAGACCGACCCGGGTTCGGGCACAGCTTGCAGCACAGCATCAGCCCGGGTAAGCAAAAGCTAACCTATAAAAGTCATAATTATTGCCATATTTTAAATTTTATAACCACAGCACTCGTTGTCTTCGCTGGTCAGCACTGGTCTGCCGAAGGTTTTGAAGAGCGGACGGAGCAGACGGGCCAGTTGTGGTGCGAATATCTCATCCCTCCGGATGACCGGGCTGGTTCTGGTCTGGCTGGGCTGAATCATCATCTCCCGTGCTTATTCCAGTGTTTGGGAAGGTCACGGTTGAAGCTAATAAGGCCTGCCCCTTCGCTATTCATAGACGAAATTAATGGCTCTCATAACCATCACCCGTGGGGCTGAGGCTCGGGTCTCCGGGCTTGACGTCGAGTGGTGTTGGTGCTTCGGTGGCTACTTTACCGTCTACGCTACCCCGCGGGGCCCCGGGTGTGGAATTCGACATGTTTACTCCGAAGCGTGGACTCCTCCACTGGACGGGCAGCATAATTAGCTGTTAATAGCACAAATTGCAGCCCTTTTGTGGCAAAGTCATCGGAAACATCCCCAATCCAATTATGATATGTGAGCGCTTCCTGCACTGAAACGGGCTCGGGAGTCTTTTGTAAGCGCCTGGGAACGATGCCCAGGACAGGCATCTTTTCCGCAAATCACACTGCCGCCGAGCGGTGGGCTGAGTGACGAGTCCGTCGTCTTGGTGTTTACTTTACCAAATGGGTATTTATCGCCATTGCCTATTTATCATCTCCAAGCAATCGGACGGCATTAAACGGATCCACTAGGATTCGTTTGGGATCTCTCAGGGCCGTTTTGTTTCTTGGTACGGTTGGTAGGATACTTTGGCGAAAAATGTGGCTGGTTTGAGGCAATATATTCACGAGTAAATAGGGAGTGGAAGCTTTAGGCCGCTGCTAATATATCAACGCCCCTTTTGCATAAATAAAGATCATCGTTTCGATCAGGCGGTTCGATCGTATCGCGCAAGCCGTTATTACGTCGGCTAGATGCGATTAATTGGTGAATTGTTTATTCATTGGGTTTCTTGGGAAGTTGGAGTTATTTTATGATTAAAAAAATATTTTATTTATTAGCAGTTATCTGAAAAAAGGAAGATGTCTTTAAAAAAGCCTAGAATATCTCATTATAGCTCTTCATTCTTAACTCGTGTCTGGGAATAGCGGAGAGCGAAAAGATCCTACCCACAAAATCAACGATCACTATCGAGCTCGTGGAATCGATTACCGATTACCTTTTAAACTCTCGCTTCAGCCACGATTGACAGGTTCGGGCATAATTTATGCCCCCACTAGCCAGCCACTCAAGAAGCTCGCCGATATGCACCAGAAATTCCTTCATAATTTAAGTGCCCGCGAACGATCACTTCAACTCGGGCAGTAAATCACTGACACGTTTTTGCTGTGATCTTTCCCCCCGGAAGAAAATCGATAGCTCGCCGGTCCGTCCGTCAGCTTACACTGGGAGGGGGGGAAAATGGCCGGGGGTATGGAATTCATTTCGGTACGCAAAAGTGCCAAAAATGGAAGCAGCAATACGGCCCGAAACCGGTGCACAATAAACGCCACCGGTATGAAATTTCGCAACTGCCGCAAAGTGCCGCCAGGGTTTGTGCTGCCGCTCGGGATGGAACCGGTGGATATAGCTCACTAGCAAGATAGCTGCAATGCGATATCGGAAATTCCTACATTATGAAGAAACGCAACCAAACATGATAAAGCGCTTTTAATAGTGCAGCGTAGGGGGGTTGTCGTTTTTTTGTGTGTGTTCCATTGAACGTGATGCACCCATGCAGTGCGATTGAAATGCTGGGAAGACTCACAGTGCTATTGCATCGATAGCAAAGGGAACGGAAAAAATGCACGGTTCAAGGAAATAAAGCATCACAAATGCAGTGGTCCCGTCAGCGCTCGATGGACGCAGTGGATGCGATGCGCTGTTTCTGATCATTCATAACTAGCCCGAGCAATCGGCACCGCGAGACGCTATTCGGTGAAGTGTTTTCAATTTGCAATCTGTCCATTTTAGCGTAAAACACCCACCCACAGGGTGTTGCGTGTGGGAAGGCGACGAAACAATGGACCCCAAAGATAGCGAATCAACAGCGGGGCTCGACTTAAGAATGGTCCGCAGGACATACGCCCTTAGCGTGACGTGATTGATTTAAATTAAACGAAATTACCCACGCGGTGCGGTCACGAATGATCTGGGCAGCGCCCAGGTTGGCTTTATGAAGGCTTAAAGCTCGGTCATAAACGACCGTAAGAGTGAACGGTGTTCGGGGCAGGTTAAGATGAGATACTAAAGATGGGATATTGTCTGGGTGCGTTGGGTGCGTTGGGAGAATGAATAGCCTGTCAAGTCTACGAGGTGCGATCGAAAGCGAATTGGCGCGGTAAGAGCCAAGGTTATGTGAGGTTATTCAATGTGTATTTTCTTATGATCCTTTCGCATTAAAGGCTGATAATCTTCAAGGGCTTGTCGGGTAGTTTTGTTTACGTTCCAGCAAGATATGACCAACGCTATCGAAGGGTAGTTTATGAAAATAGCTTGTTGGTTAACCAATTAACAGGATTCCACGATGTTCAGCTCTATCAGTGTCAACGAGCGAACCTTCCAAATTTAATGTGTACCTCCATCTTCCGATCCAAAGCATCTTCTCCCAGCTCTGCATGCCGTAATCCAGTGACAACCTTATCAACAGCGCATTTTATTCCCCAATGCGCATGATCCACCGTGTGGTAAGCTTAGTCGAAATTCCGCCCCGAGCGACGGAGCGGTCTTCCAAAATCTTCCATCTAATTGCTCGCGAACAACTGTAGCGCGGGAATGTATTTAGCATAAATTAATACGAAATCGTTAGCATTAGCATAATCAGTTCGAATGCGATAATGTTCGCAATACTGACCGGTCTAGAAGCATCAATCCGTTCATCGAGACGCTCGGAATGGTTGTTGGTGAATCTTAGGAATTCGCCTCAGAGCGTTAGCATATGTGGTTGGCGTTGTTTGCCGGTATGCAGCCGAGTCTCGGAGTGCAAAAACGCGACAGGTTGTTTTTGGGGGTTTCGGATCGAACCCTGCCAAACCTGCTCCTGCAGCAAAGATCACTTTCGGAGCGGATGATCACATTTATCAAGCGTTCAGTAACGTTTTTTGAGAGGTGCTGTGACCGGTTTTTCATTAAAATAAATTCGTTATCGAGATCGTGTGATCTGGTTTTTGTTTTGGGCAGGTTTCAGAGATTGAAATAGCGAAACCTGCTGCGCGACACCTGTGTGTCTTGGCGAGCGTGAGTGAGAGATTCCCGCCGGCCCATGCTGGGCGCTGCTGTGCTTTTAAGATGATGAATTGTGCATTCGAGTTGTGGGCTTTTAGATGTGGCTAAGAGCAAAGTCTGCCAAGTGCTTACCGGGGTGACAATTCCGTGAACTGTGAAGATTCTCCACTCAGCGTCTGGCAGCGAATTAAACGAATACGATTTTTTGACCCTTGATCAGGCAGCAGGAATGGCAATGATCTTAATGAATATTGAAAGATCTATTCAAATACGAATTATGCTAATCGAACGGTGTTTTGCCGGGTGGATTACCTTACGTTCGGCATACGTTATGCTGGTTAATGTTAATGTCTTAATTTAGTGTTTTATTTATACTTTTTGAAGGATTTTCGGGAGCTCATGTAACCTTGCCATGCGGTCTTAAGGCCTGAAGGTTATGGAGCAAGGATTGACTTTAATATCCGGAGACTTGGTCTTTAAGTCCATGTAACCATGTAACGTGTGAACTAATATGTATTATGCTATTTATTTTTATTTATGAATATTTCAGTGCGTTAACTTTATTGATATTAAATCCATAAGGAGCTTCTTCCATTTAGACACTCTCAGGTAAACAGGTAATTATAATAAGAAGATTAAAATGTACCCAACCTCCATTCCAGAATTATTCTTTAATATTTTTGAAGCATCAGGTGATGTTTAAAGCATTTATTTTCAATTCCACAAATTTTGTAAATCGTTTGATTGTTGCCTGGAACGCTTCGCCGAAAGCCAAGCGTGAATAAATTCCACAAAAAAGGATGACATTTAAAACAGGCGCCAAAAAGGTCGTGCAAAAGTATCGGGGAGATTTCCTGCCAAAGGTCAATGGCACGGGTTGGCTGCGAGAATTCGGACAAAGTGTCCGAAACACAGGCGAGGAAGTTTTGTGTATATCTGTCATTTCATGCTGCCATTGTCCCACGAGACGGCAACAAGTGGTCTTGTCTTAACCACGGGAGCAATGACCGTGGGATGCCTGGCCATTTACATGCGATCGAAACGGTCGAAATGTTATCGCAAACGTCATGGAAGGTTTGTTTTGTCTTTTGTGCTGATTCTTATTGCGTTGATAAAAAGGGTCCTGTTTCACATTTTGATAACTAGTTTGACTAAAAGTAGCTTCATTTTATATTGATTGTACAGCACTGGCGTGACACAGGGAGTCTCGGAGTTTTACGATTAGCCAAATATTTTTGGGTTCGTCCCACATTTGTTAACTATTTTATAATAAAAATTAAACTTTTTGAAATTTTTTTCGTATACCTATTTTTTCCGTTTTACAGTAAAACAACAACTTGAAGATAAAATCACGTTCTAAATATTAATAATCCGGTCAATCCAGTAGCACCAGTCATCACACGGCAGGATCTAGGTTCAAATCCCATTCGGACCGTTCCCTCGTAGTGAGGACTTTACTATCCACCTATGTGGTATCATTAAGTCTTGTAAGCCAGAAATGGCAGGCAAAACCTTAAGAGATCGTTTAGCCAAAGAAGAAGAAGAAGAAGATTTTCAGAATAAAATGACACATTTTTAGATAAGTATTGTGTTAGTGCTAAGAATCTATTATAGATCCTTAAAATACTTATCTTCCTTTGATAGCCTTTACATTATTTACTTACATTTTTACATTTCGAATAAAACAAACTTCAGTAAAACGCGAGCGAGAAATGTCAATGAAATTCCCGCAGCGCATTTTGATTTCTTCTTCACATTTCTGTTTGGCCGTTGTTTCAACAAAATCAAATTTAAATGAAAATCTGCTACTCCTTTACCGTCCAGCGCTGATGAACTATTCATTCCCAGTGTTGTTTTAATTCTGTTCGCTCGCCAACTCATCCCTGTCTAACGCTTGCCGTTGTTTTTTTTTTTCGTTGTTGTTATTGCACAACCAGTTCATTTGGATGGATGCTGCAATTTCCATTTTTAAGCAGTGGGCTAATCGGATCGTCTAGCTGCATTGTTGTGTGCCTTTTCACAATCACTTACACCCCCCTTTGCCTTCACCGGCCAGGACCAGGTCCCAGGCTCGAAAGTTGTGCCGGACCCGTCGGACGAGTTCGAATACCATTCTCATTCTCGAGTGGTGCTTTGAATAAACAAACAATCCAATGTTCACGGCACTGCAATTAAGATGCACCCAGAGCGATTGGAGAAGGGGAGAAGAGATATTCAACCCCAACGTCTTTCGAGAGGTGGATCCGCGTGAGTCAATATACCGTCCGCTTTTTTTTTATTTTTCTTACCATTCCCGGTTCGGTTGGATACAAAACAGCCCTATTTAGGTGAGATAAGGATAAGTGCTCGGGATATACATGGTGCTGAGTTATGCAGGATCCTGATCGTCTAATGGCGATGCCTCTCCAAGGGGTGCAAGCGCCTGGAAGCTGGTAGGATTAATGTTGTGCGACATTGTGGAAGCATTGTGTTCTGGTAGCGCGGTACGCGATATGCACCCGAAGCAATGTGATTATGTATTCGATGCCACTAAATTGGGTTAGCCGTGCGAAAGCGAACGGAACTTTATCATTGTCGACTTGTCTTCACCGTTCCCCTCGTTACAGAGCAGTTGACTTCCTTAGCAGCGGCAGGAGTCGGTATGTTGACACCGAGAAGATATCCCTCACTGCACGGCCGCTACGCTACGTACCGGTCCCGATAGTCACCGCAGCAGCGCAACAGTAATCGAAGATAATTGACGAATAAATAACGTTACGGACGTGTGAATAACGTGACTCCATTAGTAGCTGTCCCGGGTACCGAGTGCTTTTCACTTTTTCCCTTCGACCGGCAATGCTGAGGCCCTCACGACAGAGAGAGAGTGTGTGTGTGCTCGGCAGGAAACGAAATATGCGAGCATGCGAGTACACTGCGCTTATAAGCTATCATTACTTATTATCACCTTACGGCACACGGGGAGTGAGCCGTGTTTCTTGTCGATCGTAAATATCCTCACCCCGGGTGCGTACGCCACCCGGGGATCGCATGCGGATGCGATCGGTTTTCGCGAGCTCCAGCGTTGGTAGATATCGCGCCACGGCATCGGCGAATGGTGGCGGTAGCGCGTGTATAGTCCCGTTGACAGTTAGCTTACGCGCCCAGACCTGCACAGTAATGTGTGCACAAAATGGTGCTTCTTGGAATGCTCGGCTGAGACACGCCGTCTTTTGACGATGATGAGGACGATGGCGACGACGGTACTTTGATAATGTCATGATTTTTCACCGCTCATAAGGGGATCTAGATAAGACCCAGGCCCCTCGTCCCAGGCGGGTGGATGCAAAGCGCTGCGCTTTAACGTTTGCGCCGGGATCGTTGGTGCGCTGTTCACCTCCACCAGTACAGGATAATTGAGCGTAATTTATGTTGTACTTGGTGTGGCGTCTGTCTGTCAGCAGGCAGCGGAGGGCACCCAGCGAAACCCGGGCTGAGGCCACTTTTCTGACGCCATTACTGAGCGGGATTGAAGCTGGCAATGTTTTATAACGCAGCAGAAAGGTTAATGCGACGGTGTGTGTGTGTGAGTGTGCTATGGTTAATGTGTGTCAGAACTGCTTGCCGTAACGATCCCGAATGGTGATGGTAAGTGGCACGAAAATTCAATCACATTCGCTAGAACACAGCGTGAACAATGTGTTGATTGTTGCCGTTAAAGGACATCCCGCCGAACGGTAAGAATCGATACGGTGGTCGGAAGAAGTGAAGCAACTCTCAGGTAATACTGGTACCATCAAGGTTCGATCACCACTACCACACGCAAACCTAAATGACGCAAGGAGTGTGACAGGACACGAACATGGTGCAGCAATCGTTCTTGGGTAGAGGGCCAACAAAAAAAAAAAAAAAAAAACACCGGACAGTCTACTGCAGTACAGACAATAACATGCTGCAGTTAAACGGAAGGAAAGCGATTTGAAGTGGAGTGCTTGAGAAAAACGGTCGTTACATCCGAAGCGGCTAGGCTTCCGGACATGTCTACGTGGTACCAGGTACGGCAATTAAATTCAGTTGTTCCAGTCCCGACACCCAACTGCCCAAGTTCTCTCACCCATCCCAGGATGTTCTCAACAAGCGACCTTTCACAATCGGAGGGACTTCTTGGTAGGGACTTTTATTGATTCCTCACTCAATAACCATTTGACATTTCCATTCCGAGTCGAATAAATCTTTCACCTGAAATCAATCCTGGTCCCATCTTCCTGGCACACACACACACGGTTGGCTGGCTGGCTTTTGCAAGTCCTAACTGTTCCCACTAATCCACTGCTGCACGCCCTCTCGCATGTCTGGTCGGGTCGCTAATGTCAACGTCCATCACTGTTGCCCTGTTCCGGGACCGGGTGTCTAGGATTCGGACTCGTTGGACTTCGTCTCGTCTAGCGGTGTGTGTGTATGCGCGTGTGTTGGGAATCGTATGTATCCGGGAAACGGGAAACCTCACTCTCGCTCTGTCCATCACTGCCGACAGCCCGAACACCCAGCCAATCCACCTGGGACGGGATATGGGTAGGCCGGCTAAAGGGCAGTCTCGGGTGAGCTGTCCTTCGCTTTAACCGGCAGTATCGATACCCATGCAGTCGACGGCTTGGAGATGGATGGCAACAGATAGGGCTGCAATTTATTGCACCGAGCACGGTTGCAAAAAGCATTCCACCTTACTGACTACCGCTGGTTGGTAACTTTTGCGAGCCGTTTTACGGGCCATGATTTGAAGTTGTGGGTGCAGGTGATATCGATGGTGGAAGTGTGTTACATGGCTTCCTGAAGGAGGCATTCCCAAAAATGTTGGAGCCCTTTTTTTGGAGCCCCACTGAGCCAGTCACCCCAGGACTACTTTCGGACAACTTCTTAACTGATTGCGGTAGGTGCGCGCTCTATTATGCGAAGTTTGGCATTTACTTACCGGTAGTGACGTTTCGCCCGCTGGACGGAGAACATGGAAAAGCAATTTAGCTGTCGACAATTGACTTGGCCCCTTAATTCTGCAGTGTCTGGTTGATGCTGGTGCGCGAGGAAATGAGCTGGAAGTGTTGGCTTTTTTGTGATAGATGTGATTTAGTTTTCAGTTGCCAAGTGCATAAAAGTTACATTTTTTTTTATTCATAAAGAACGGCCTGGCCGTATTGCTCATAAAAGTTACATTAAAATAGTTAAAAAATATTTGAAGTGTTGGTTCAGCTAATTTTTTTTATTAATAAGAAGAACAATGGTTCAAAAAGGTTGCCTAGACAATATTTTAGCCAGTTCCTGAAGACCAATAATTTAGTCTAGTTTTTATTCTAGAACCGATCTCAACATGAATCGCTTTGATTTCCACCAAATAATTACATTTATTTTTAGTCCATAACAAATTCAGCAAAAAGATTTAGCTACAGGAAAAAATGTTATTAAACTTTTCATTCCTTTCGCTGACCGTATTTATTTTCGTCCCACGCAACGGCTTTGTGCCGGGGTCGAAGAACCGGTTTACTTTTGAAATTAGATTGAATTGTATCAGCAAAGTTCATCACACTTTTCCAAAACCAAATTTAGCATCACTCGGCGGAACGGCCAAAAAAAAAAGGTCAAAGAGTTTCCTTCTTTTGGGAATATTGCTTCCAGTGTAACGAATTTTCCAAACAAAACAGCGCACCGCGGAGCAATACGTTGTCCCGTGAGCCGAACACGAAAAGGGGGAATTCTGTCGGGAATGGGCCCATCACCTTGACCCGTCACCTTGACTGTCAGCACAGCCATGTTGGATGTTGATGCGGCGGCGCTCAAGCTGCCGACCTCGCTCACGTGGGTCGCTTCCCTTTGGGGGTTATGCATTCACAGCCGAATTGTCATTGTTTATAATAACACCGACAGCATGTTCAGCAAACTGAAAATAGCCGGCACGAATTTCAAACACAGGAACAAAAATAAGACGAATGGTCCCGGCTGGAGATTTCAAGATGACGCGCGTGTACACCTACCACAGCAACGAAACGGGAAACAAATTAATCCTTTAGGCGTACTTAGAAATTCGATCCGACACGCCTTTTTGTAGAGATGCATGGCATGTCTCGGGCCCCGGAACGATCTACAGGAAGTCAACGTAAACGTTATTTACGGTGGCGTTAGCAGATCGATCGCTACCTTTACGCGTTCCAGTCGGGCAATTTAAACCATAGCGGAAGGCTTAGCGACCCGGTTTTTTGTTTAACGCTTTTTCTTCGTTAGCCGTCGGACGCTGGACGATGGAACACACTCGAACCCGGCGTGGGCGTACGCATGCCGTGAAAAGCGTGATCCGAAATCGATACCTTCGAGCAGCGGCCCCGATCCATCTAATGGAACTCTGGAAGCATGCGGACCGGTGTGAAGACGAGCCTTGTCCCGTGGGGGAATGACACAGCGCACGAAAGATGCGTGTCAGAACGTGGACGCAAAGAGGTGGCGCTATTCAATTTACGATGCCGGAATGCACCCCCGTTCCAAGCGGACGAGTGTCATCCTCTTGAAAGGGAAACATGTTTTGCTTTTACATCATAATTATCATAAACCTAACGCCCCTATTTCGTCAAGTTTTTCGGGCTTGCGAGTTGCGAGAGTGTTCCTTGAAGCCGAACGGTTCAAGTGCTGCTCTCGGGATCCGGGTTTCGGTACGTAGCGACTGGGGGGTGTTGGTAGATCTCTGAAGATGTACAGCGCCACAAGTGCTATTATCATCACGTCCCTATTAAAACTTCTCCCAGACGGTACCACGGGATTCCTGAGCGAGCCGATCTGACGAACGGCATCCCGTTACACGGGCAACATCTGTCGTGATGAGATGTGGATGCATGCGCCAACAGAGAGAGAGAGAGAGGAAGCGAGAATCGATCGCTCGGTACAAGGGCACCGAGCACAAGGGCGTCAAATATTTCTTCTTCCGCTCCGCTCGACGAACTGGGTAGCAGCTTGGGTAACTTTTCTCATTATTTTATTAAAGTGTGCGTTCCGTTCCGTACTCCGGGTGCTGCTACCCTAGCTCTAGCCGGTTACCATGGATCTGGTCCCAGGAAATCCTAGCCACCTACCGGACGCTCGAAGCAAAACCCGGGGTCATTTTCACTAACCACTTGCGAGTTGCCAAGCGTGCTTCAAAAATCGTTCCTCACCACTTTGTGACACAATCTTCAAACGAACACCTCGGTGTTCTCGGGCCCTGGTTCCGACCTTGCCCGACATCCTGACCAAACCATCCCCGTCCAACAAAAACCCCACCGCGGACTTCTTGGACTTCTCGGAACAGAGGCCCTGCCTATCCGACGTTACCATCCATCTTGGTTGTTGATTTTCCTTCGTTCGCTTGCCCCATCGAACGCGGCCCCGATTGTTGTTGTTAGTCTAAAGGACACGTAGTAACCACTCTTCTGGAGCGTGCTGTTGTTGATCCAAGGATGCGAAACCAGACCAGCCCGGATGACCCCGATGTACCGCCATCGATTTTTTATTACTGTCGCGTACTTCTATTTTTGTTTTGTCCGCTCATTTCGCTCACTTGACTGGGTCCGTCTCCAGTGGCCTCCGGGGTCCAACCCATCGGTTGACGCTGCGGATGATGCTGTTTTATCGGGCAAATAAAATATAAATAAAGGGCCGGTGAAACCGTTTTGTGGGAGACGGGACGACGATCAGCGACATCGTCAGCGGTCGCATTATGGGCGGCTGTTGACTCCACACAGTTCGATGCCGGGAGCATCGATGCTGTGCATCATGCCAACGGATTTTCCATCCGTCCACACTGTCTGGAGGGTGCAATGGTTCCGATTCTGGTCGCGTCAGCCGAAAACAGAGCGCCCCAGTTACCGGCCAGAAATCGAATTTATTTATTTAATTTACTTGTTTATGGTTGTCCACTTGTTTTGGGCGATTTCTTTCACACCGGCTGGCTGTTGCGGGTGATGATGGGCCGTACATTTATTGTGCAGTGTGATTTGTTTTATGGATTTTTTGTTGTTGTAAAAATCTCTGTTCAATTTGCCATTTTTATCGGCTTTGGTTTGCTGTAATGTAAATACTGACAAGCAATGCCGTTTTCAATTATGTATTTGCGACCATATTTCATGTATTGGTTGAGTTAAACCAATTCCGAGTCGATCGGTTCACACCGCCTGAAGCGTTTTTGATGCATATGCCGTAAATAAATTACACGAATAAATTGAATTCTTCTCAAAGATGTGATGTACTTTGTGTCGAAGCAGCATCGGCAAGTTATGAGTTCTGTTTTACCTCCAAGTTCCCGGTAAAATTAATCTTTCACTCTCGCGAGTCAGCATCGGCTCAGCAGAAAACCCCTGCATGGGGTTTTGATCTTTGACATAATTTATGGACGTAGGCGTCACTTACTTATGCAGAGCGTCGCCACTTTTCACCTTTCACATGCCACCGTCACGTGGCTTCGATAAACATCGAAAGCTCACCCAATCAATCCCTCCCGGGGGTTCTCAAAAAAAGGGGGCGCCTAGGATTAGCTGAATCGGGGCGCTCTGTGACAATATTGCTCACACTTTTATGCAATTCACTTTCTATCGCCTTATGCTAATTGTGTTTCGAGGATCGACTGCTTTAGTGCTATCATTAAGCGACACCGTTTGGTGTGCTTTGGTTGAAAGTAGTCTGCCCGCCCCCCGCAGCACTCTATCCATCTCATTTGAATAAGTAGCTTAATCCCTGGCCCCGCTACTTCGCGTACGTCCGCGTAGTGTAGTTGTAGGAGTTGTGAACCCACTTGAGACAACCGTCCCGGGATTGCAAAGAGTTTTCCAAACACTTTCCTCCAAGCGCCGGAGTACGAACGGCATAGCAGTAGTGATGCTCTGGCAAGCACAAGGCAAATGGCGGTTGTGTGCTTGGGCATGGTTTAATTGAGATACGATGCCGCTTATTTATCAGTCAGCCCGGCCGACGACTAGCGTCTCTTATCTGGCTCTAAGCTGTGGTTTTGTCATTTATTTGCAGTAGCGATTTATATCCGTGTAGTTTAAGTTTTGTTTGAGGGTGAGGGTATTATAATTGATAACTGTTTGCAATGAGTCGAGTGTATCTGAAGCAATTAATATCGTCGGACGAGCGTGCTGCCTCTTTGTGGAGATGAATTTCGAGTGAGACTTTTCATACTTTTGAGTTATATTCTTCGGGTGAAATAGACGCATCCTTGAAGAAATATTTTCCAAAGCTTGTACATTGTTGATTTAAGACTAATGTTTTAAGTTAGTAATGTGTAGAGGCCGTTGTAGTGTATGATGTTCTCACAAGTAGGTGGCGCTGATCACCACATCGTATTAGTGGGAAAGAGAGACAAAAAGCCGCAGTTTTGGAGTATTTGAGATATTTTTAGGAGTCATTTTAGATTAAGAAGAAAGAAAAAAAAACGAAAGTTATTTCAGCTAAATTTCTTTAAAGAAATATCATTTTATCGGCTTTGAGTCTTTTGCGATCAGTGGCTACTTACAATGTTTGAATAAGGTTCTAAGATTGAGGCTCATGAAATTAAGTCTCAGCCATTCATTTTGAATGAGGAAGTACTTGAGCCTCTCTTTCTGTCTCTTTTTCTTCTTGACTTAACGACCCTTGAAGTCATGCCTGCCATATCTGGCTTACTAGTCTCAATTATGATATACAGTTTTACCCGGTTAGTCAGTCTTGACTATGGGGATAAGGTCCAGATGGGACATGAGCCCTAGTCAAGCCGTGTGAAGATCGACGCCACTGTCTCCTTTAATAGCTATAAATAGATTTAATAGCTTTTTCCTGATCAGTTTAACATATTTTTTACTTTCATACAATATTGTCTGTTGGGGGAACCATGACCACCATTAGTTGTACTTGCCATTATCCCGAGGAAAGAGAGTATGTTGTCTATTCGGCTATAGCCGGTGATCATGAAGGAACTCACGATTTTTATCATCTTTTTCATTTATCATTTATCAGAAAAGAGCTGATAGCTGATAGCACGATCAGATCTTCGGACGTAGTTCCATAATTTTATTTTTACTTAAGCTAGTCAAATTCATATGTACCTTTGAAAAGAATGATTAATAATTAACCTACATCGATTCTAGACGTAGAGGACAGAAAAGAAAAAAATCTTCATTTATTAAAACCATTATTAAGATCGTTGAGCATTCTAGCAGTTGTCGTAATCGCTTGACAATTTTAAAAAGCTATTTTGAACACATTTCCACCTAGTACAAAATTGCAAAGATAGTAACATTCATCAGCTCCGCAAGCGCACTGCCGTTCAGCAACAGTCTCGTTCCGGGGTTGTCAGTCATCCATCACACTAGAGTCAACGGACCGGCTCCCGACCTGTGCAAGAACTATTTTTATGACACAAAAATCTCCATCCCCATGCACCGAACGCACACACGCTAAAGCGCACAGGATTATGGCCATTTTATACGTTCAATTAGCCGACCAAACCGGTGCAATCAATTTGCGTCATCTTCAACAATTCACCCTCGGCCAGATGCCACTCGGGGTGCGATTTTAAACGCACCGAGTCGTGGGGAGTTGTGCCGTTAGCGTGTACCGGTGGCGAAATATCTCTCCGGCTTCCGGAAACGTGGCAAATGTGCAACAGCAAATGCAAGTGCAGTGATGGAAGTGCTATTTGCGTTTCGGAAAAAGGAGTGTGGACGCTGTGGAAGTGTCGTTGCAGTTTCGAAACCCGATTGCCACCGCGTGCCAATGCGTTCTCCTTTGGCGGGAACATTAAAAATTAAGTTCAATCTTCTCCGCCTCCTATTGACAAACACCGGTACGGGGCCCGGTCGCAGGGCAAATTGGGTGGGCTCACTCAGGATGGATTGGTGTTTGCAGGCGTCGTCACACAGTTGCCACAGTTGGATGAAGCTGCCGTTGATGCTGCCGTTGATGCTGCCGATGCTGATGGCGATGATGTATGCATGTGGTATGTTCGATTCGTTTCTACCGATGCCGACTGACCAGTTTGCAGGTGTGTGAGTGTGCGTGTGTCGGGGCAAATGTGCGAGATTCACACTTTTCGCTTCGCCAGGGCAAACCACGGTGCGAAACGCGCCATAATAATTCCCGAACCGGCACACAGCTTTCCGGGAAAGGGGAGGGGTAGGGGTGGTGGTGGTTCCGAGGAAATGGCTGGAAAGATACGATCACGACCACAAAACCAGGACGTAAAGCGACGGGACAAGACGCAAATTGCGAACGACAGCTAATTACGAACGAAAGCGCGCTCATAAAAGCAACACATCATCATTATGGCACCTCGAGCCATAAACGGAAACGGGCTGGGACGTTTTGTGGTGAGAGAGAGAGGTGACGGTGGTCTGACACCGTTATCAGCTGCATGCAATCAGCAAACTGCAGAACATGCACACAGACACGCACACACACACACACACGAATGGGATGCGCATCTTGGGGTGCATTAGCATGCACTTGTGCCCGGGTACAGGTACCAGGAATCGGAAGAAGCCGGTCGTTCGTGCGCTTGTCCGAGATGGACGGATTCCTTCAGGGGATGCAGTTCGAATGCAGCTTGACTTGCGATCCTCGGCAGTCAAGCCTGTGCCTGTGCTGCTGCTTCTTCTTCTCTTCAGCAGCAGAAACATCCTTCCCAAAAAAACGCTCCCCTTCACGCCTTGGATCTTCCTTGTCGGTATGTTCGCACACGTTATTTTCGGGAACGTATCCTGAAACCATCTTCACACTTCGTGGGATATCTTTCGCGTTGGTTAGGTGTGTGTGTGTGTGTCTTTTTTTTTGTTTTTCGTTTGCTCTGGGTTGGTGCTTTGTGGCCCATTAAGAATCCGAAGCACGCGATCTCGGGCAGACCGCGTTACCGGCGAGCGAAAATAATAATCAACAGCCAGGCCGGGAAGATGGTTTTCCCACATGCTGACACCTCGTTCCTGTACACGAACAGATTGCTGCCACCGATAGGAAATAAGGCGCTGGCAATACACAAAAAAAGTGTAATAATATAATTCCCATTCCCTGTTGGGGATGGGGCTGGGAACCGTAAATATTCGTGGTAGGTATGATTTTCTCAGAATATTTCAGAACTGCTAGAACTGAGCTTGGACTTTACCAAGAGAATAATAAAGGAACTCTGATAAGTTGCTGTAACAAAAACTCATTTTAAGCAAATATTATTTCATTATAACTACATCAGGAGACCATTACAATGGGAGTGTAAACACTCGCTGTATGACCTGTTTAAAAATATGAATTCCTCTTGTAAACCTTCAAAACAACATCCAGGTATGGTCCAGCTACCAGCTCCGAACTTTGTCCGCAGCTACAAAACAAACCTGCCGTGCGGAAACAACCTTGCGTGCCCATGTTGCGTTTTCTGAAGCATTCCTTGTCCGCCCCAAGGGATCGAACCTGACGAAGCAAAACAAGCAACAACAAAAAAACGAAACCATTTCTTGAGATGTGTTGTCCAGCATTTGGTAAAGTTGAGAAGTAAAGATCTCCCCCTAAAGCAGGGGACTCAAAAAAAAGGAACCAAAAACACAACAACAGCACTCACGAGCGTTATAATGTTGTGTCGAGAAATGATGCTGTACTCCCACGATATTATCTACCGTATTCTACACCACGTAGCATCAATTCCGTGCCGAGCCCCATCCGTTTGCGTGTCATCCGGCGGTGGTATCGTCGGGCCGCAGCGAAGTACCTCGAATGCACTTTCGCTTCACCTCCTGCAGGACGCCCGTCCCAGACTGGCTTGAGTGTTCCGGGATACCCGTTCCTTCATTTGGAATTCAATCTGATACGAGAGAGAGTGTGAAGGAGGCTTACAACATTCGGGTGAATCCGCGGCCCTCGTTTGGGCCCCTCGGAAGTTGCGCACTTTCTACGGCTGCTGCTTCTGCTGCTGCTGGAACGTACGGTGGAATGTTAAGTCGCTCATTTCGAGGGTGTTTGTATTGACACCTTGTCCAAACAATGCTACGTACGTGGACGTGTTAAATATGGCCGGTGCGCCCCTGCGTTGCTGCGCACCACGGTCAGTGCGTGCCGAGGCACGTGCGAGACACACACGGGCCGTACAGTGTTTACCCATCGTATTACACAGCCCTGACCAAGTGGGCCCCATCTTGAAAAGGGGTAGCCTGCAATGATGCACTTCCCTTCACTCTCTTTCTCTCTCCCAGCTACGTTCCTTACCGGCGGGGAGAGAAAATCGATCGGAGAAGATTAACTGTGCATGATGTCTTCATAGGCAGCGCTGCGTGGCAGCTGTATCTGCTGCAAAAGGGCAGCATTGCAGCACGGTTGAACGGGGTGGAACTAATTCGAAAGAATTTGAAGCGTCATAAAAAATGCAAGCAATTTGTACAACAAAGTACAAGCCTACGTCGCATACGTGGCCGTACGCGGTTTGGCAACATTGTGCCGACCCTGAAGGCTTACACGTTCCCGGGGGGGCTAATATGCCGTAGCATGAAGTGTAAGTGATGAGATTTTGATGTGATGTTTAAAAATTCCTGCGAACAACGAGTTGAGCGGGAAGCATCCGGACCGGCTTTTACCAGGTAACCATACATATATTCTGGTGCAATTGTGCTTCTGCGAAAATATGCGGGGTGTGTTTATTTGTGCAACACGCCCAAGACATTCTATAGAGAGCCGAGAATAATAGAAGGTTCTAATACGCCGGTTTATACATTTCAATGGACGCGTAACGGTTACAGTGTTTGACGTCTATCTTGGTCGTTCTTGAAAGCAGCTCAGAAGGTAGAAAATGGTTTATTATCCTCATGAAAATAAAGCGACCTTCAAACGCAATTCCCAACACCTTTAAATCGAACGATTGTTAGACGTTGTAGGCAATGTTGGTGGTCTAGGAACATATAAATATGCTTCTGTTTATTCAAAAGATACATTTTCGATGAGAACTTCTAGAAATGCTCGGTGCTCTACATAAATGTACTCTGAAAAATCCATAAACCTTATTTTACCAGTTATTATTATGGGATTTAAAGAAATATGGGATATTTTATAAAAGTGTATCATCGAATATTTTCTTTTTTGCGTTTAAGTTTTAAGTAGGTGTTAAAATTAATTTAAAAGAGGTTTTGAGCAATAAGAAAATAAAATAAATATTAAAAATAAAAGAAGAGAGAAGAAGAATCCAATAAGAAAAAAGTAATAAATAAATGAATAAATAAATAAATATATAAATAAATCTTCAAATAAATTAATAAATAAATAAATAAATAAATAAATAAATAAATAAATAAATAAGTCAACAATGAAATAAATAAATAAATGGAAAGAGAAGATGAATGGCACAAAATAACAAAAATAAATGATATAAAAATAAATAAAACAAAACATGTTATAAGAAACATAGAGTCAAATAAACAAACAACCAAATAAAATGAATAAAAGATAGTAATAAATAAACAAGGGCCCGATTTGTGAATCTTTGGTAGTATGCATATGACAAATATTAAAAGTTTTGTAAACAACCCATAATTCTTTTAAAATAATTTAAATGCCACTTTCAATATAGACTGTAACACAACCTCTAGCACCGATCGTTAGACTGAGTTCAACAAGAGTTGTAGGATGAGGTATAAGAACCAAAATTGACTATATAAAATCAATTTATACATAATTACTCAAAACGTAGAACAATTAAAAAGTTTAATTCCAAAGTGCACCTTATTGGTTCAGCACTGTTCCATACATTTTGTCAAACCGTTCACTATAATTCCACATGAACCGAAATGAGCGTTTGTGAAAAGTACAGCTTTAAAGCGATTTCCATTTTGAATAAGGTCAACTGATAAATGAACCCACTCCCCCCTTTTTTCCTTCCAACTCCAATATATACATCATTGAGCCAAAATAAAAAAAAACAAAAACAAGGCGCTCATTGTGTTGCCCTGCAGCTCGGAAAAGCCACCTAAATTCCCACGCAACAAAGAGCGGTGCATCGCCGGTTCCAATCGAAAAATTTTGTTATCAAACACCGATCCGAATCCGACTGACTATTAGATGTGATTTTTATGGCATCATCGTCGCATCTTTCCAATCAAACGACCGAACCGAACCAGATTCGATAATGCAGCACTAATCTCCCGATCGCCCGGATCAATAGGTCACGTACGGGGTGTGCTAACACACACAGACGCACACACGCAGAGACTCTATTTTGGGCGAGACAATCGTTTGAACTTGTGGGCCTTCCTACATTTAACCCCTGCTTGGGTGTGAGGTGAGAGTCCGATCGATCGACTCACTCGCAAACGCATTCAATTAATTTTGGGGAAAGTTTTTAGTTTGTGAATATACGCACACACACGCACAAAAAACCCCTTATTGATGATGGTGTGTATATCAGTGAGACACGAAGCATGAACAAAAAGAAACAAAGCGAAATGCATAATAGGTCGACGATGCACTTAATGCACCCAGCCCGTTGACCGTGTCAGGAACGCTCAATTAATTAACGGAATAGATTTATGAATTATCGGCCCCTGTTTCGTCACCAGCTCCACCAGGTGCCGCCGTTTTCCCGAAGGGCAGTTTTGCGTGCCCGTCCCGCTCGGTACTGCCAATAATAAATAGTGCGAGGATTGGTGGTTGTTTGTGCGCAGGATGAAATTGAATATTATTTCCGTTTTTACCCGCTGCTTGTCGCCAACGAACGTGTGACCCACGCTTTCGCTACAGCTGGAAGTTCCTTTCCGAGTTTTGCCCGAGTGCAAACCGTGGGGCAAAGCGGTACAGATCGAACCGCTGCTGGCGCTGAAGCTAATATTTATTCATTTATGTTATCGAAGTTTATTTCTCGCTTGAGTGTTGTCATCGCGACCGGGGTGTGCACGATTAACAATATTAGCGCGGCGGGCGACAGATTCGACTTTGTGGTGGTTAGAGGGCGCCCGATGGCGTGATGCTATCGACCCAGCGATGCGATGAATTATCCACCGGCCGGTCGGATGCCGGCGTACCGGGCAACCATCCCGGAATGGCTGACAGGGCGACATCGATGGAATATGCCAATATTGGCACGCTCTTTGGCAGCCTTTTCCGCACCCGGGGAACCTAATTTGTTTCAAATGAGCATAGGATCCGGGGGGGCGCCGGTACCGCGGGCCGGAGGTTTACCCGACCCCGGGACGGCCAAGGGACGGTCGCGCTTGAGTGCAATAAATTCATAAAACATAGATTTATTAATTTATGGCCTTGCGATAGATTCCAAACACTCGTAAATTATTTACTAGCACATGCAGAGCTGTGTGTGTGGATTGCACCGCGGGATACAGCACGGGATGTGCAACTGCACCACAGGGCAGTGCCCGATGCAGAACCGATGGTGGATGTGTGAAAATGGGGATGGTTTAGAGTTGGCTGGCTCCGGCTGGCCGACCGTGTTGAAGCATGATCATAATTGATACATATGGTTTTGCTTTTGCCGATTGCCGGGTTCTCGCCCACCATTCGGAGCACGTTGTAAACTCATTGACTGTCGATATTTCTAATATTGGTATTTGGCGTTCGCTGTGGGGCGGTCGGAAGTGTTATGAAGTGCAGTCCGGGATGTTTGGAGAACAATGAACACATTCAAATTGTTCGAACCAGAAGGTGGTAGTGCACTCCGTTGCCAGTACGTTGAGAACTGCACTGGGCTCTGGGCGTTAGGTTCTTTTGTGGAAAGTTTTCTTACCGAGGCGTTGCTATACTGTGTAAGGCTATTGTTTGGTCGTGTTTGCTAGTTAGCTCTGTTTCTAGCGTTTTGCTGCACAAAAACATTGCAGTTAAATCAGTATCGAATTTTCGATTCTACATGGGGTGTAGACTCAAGGGAACAAATATGTAATAAAATGATAGATTTTGTTTTATTTTTAAATAAACTAGCGATACCCGATCCAGATATCCAGTTATCATACGAAAAGACTCTTAACAAAATTGGGAGCGGAGTTACTATTGAAAGACAAATTATCCTGGTGATGATCGACAAGTAGTATAAGACGAAAAAAGGCCTCAGATTACTAAACTAAAAGAGAAACTCAATACAACTTAAGGGTTTGTAGAAGAGATCTCTAGTAGTATAATAGAACCACATTCCCAAATCTGTTCCTCAGTTAAAATGTAATTCTGATAATACCAAGTCATTGCTCGTAGCAAAAGACTCTAGAGTCTTGAGTCTCGCCTGAAAGTTAAGGTCTAAGAGCACTTGAATGCCACATAGCAGTCCCTTGAGTAATTAACCAAGCATCAGGAAATCTTTTATTTTATTGAAAAGATCATCCAAGTTATCCAATGTTAAGGAGAACATGGAACTGTTGGTGTCTATGTTCTTCGTAAATCAAACAATTCTCTCTGCGATAGGTTTCGATACACTTATTCAATATTTCCGAACTGAGAATTCCTAAAACTGGTCCAGGGCTTAGCAAAATGTTAGCTGAGAAAACCATGCCAATAATGAAGATCCCGGAATGTCCTCTAGATCTTGAAAGAGCTTGATTCCGCGCAGGAAAAAGATAGTAATTGGAAACTTGAGGAGTTAAAATAGCTCCTGGGTGTCTATTGGCGATTGTGATGCTTGAAAGCCCAACATCTGTAAATGGCTAAATTCGTCTCCATCAAACATTTCCACTGCCATATCCTTGTGATATTTTTGGGAATGTTTCGTGAGAAATTGAGGACGCTTTCGCTGATAAGAATCGGGTAGTACGATCTCATGAGCCTGTATGAAAAATCCTACCATCCATCCACTGTGCAATGATAAAAAATTTGAAGACATTGGTACTTGATCGAAATAGTTCCAAAAGATTTTTATTATTTCAAGTTACCAAGACTCCTACGCGAATATAGCATCAGCAAGGTGTCTTACCCTCAGCAAACAATCAGCCTTGTGATCGACAGGCATAGTACGGTTGAGGTTTTCTTCCAGAACGTTAAGCGTTACCTTAAGGAACATCCTCTCATACAAAGCTGGCTCATAAGTCAAGCTTAAATTTACAAACGAATTTAAAATCCCATAAAAAGAAAAATCGCCTCTCAAAACATAAAAGATAAAAACCCGTGCCAAGGCATACATCAATTAATTCATAAAGCACTTGCAAAGCCCCTATACCATCTCCGCTCAAAACATCATGTAATTGTGCAGCCTCGCGCCATCTTTCGTTCTGATTGTCCTTTGTTGCTTGTCGCCTTTGTGCGCCGAATGCATTTTATGCGCAATCAGCATGTTCCCAGGTGTCGGTAACGATAAGATTTAATGTGCGCAAGATTATTTTGTGTTTAATGATCCGGCCGTATAAAGATGTTTATGCGTTGCAAGTAGTGTAAAGCAAGTTTCATTCAAGCACACACACTCGCTCCGAATGCCGACCCGTTCGGCTCGTACTGTCAAAAGCATCTTTAGGGAAATGAAATGGTGAACGTTTACAATTTAATTGCAACCAAGCAACCCGCGTGTGCAGACATTTCTCAGCCACAGTGTGACATCTGTAGGCAAGTGTCTGCTTTTCTTTCGACAGACACACGTTTGCCCGGCACTTCTTCAGCCACAGTGGGGATGGGTGTGTGTGTGAGTAGAGTCGTTATTCAAATTTACGATGTGTTATTACGCACATTCATCGTCACACCAAGCGTGTGTGCTAGATGACGTACGAAGGTGGCGAAATTTATATCAAGCCTGTACGCACACAAAAAAACCGGGGATCGCTCTTCGCCCTCAACAACGAGGCAGGCCTGGTGTAATTCACTTTCCCGCCCAGAGAAAGTGTGACCGCTTTGTGGTTCAAGAGCGCAATAGTTGCTAAAAACCCACCGTAACGACCACAGCTAAACAGGCTGTAAGATAAAGGCTCTAACTCCATTACGATGCTCATTACCATGGAATTAAAATTTCAATCACTCTTGCGCGTGCTTTGAAGTGGGGAAACTTTGAACCTCCAGCACCCCCAAAGCCCACGGTATCCACGGCTTGATACGATTAATTTATAGCCCCATAAAGCTCGTGGTCAAAGTTTACAAATTTTATCATTCAAACTTTATCGACTGTGGCGGGCTGCGTGAATGCTGGCCGGTCGCCGGGACACATCGACACTTCGACACATGCGTAAAAAGCTGGCGTAAACTTCGGAGCGGTGATTAATTGCTAAGACGCTCTCGGTAAGTGGTCTCGGAAGGTGGTTCCGAGGCCCCATGCTCCCTAACCTTTTGTCCTTTGGCCTTGTCGCTCGGTGTCCTGTCCCGGCGTTTGGGCACCTAGCCGTACTGGCGGGTTTGGTCGCTTCCGGCATATCACACCTAACCATTTATCTTCGTTGCCGTGCCGTGTGCCATTTCTTCGGCAAAAAGGATAGTAATCAGTGACGGGAAAATGGCTGTTTTTCGCATAATTCATAATATGCAAATATATTCATCCGCTCTGCAAAGAGGTGGCGTTCCGTGCGATCGGCACCGAGACCACCAGCCCGAAAAGGGACATTCCCGGGCAGCCTTCACGAGGGCTGCGAAAACGAAGTTAGGCGACGGGTTTTATTTTCCGCTTTGGCACATACATCCAGTGCGCCGTGTTCGCGTACACCCGGTGTGTGACTGAGGTGACTTCCACCCCTCACTGCCTGTGTCACTCCCCTATCCTGTTTGATGCCACCCGGAGGATCCTTTCGGGCAAACAAAAACACTTCACGTTCGCTCGCGCTCGTAAAACGTTTCACGGGAATAAACAGTTCAATCTAGCGTGGTCCCTGTTTGTACCTGTGGTACACTCTACCCCGGCCTTCCCCACCGTGGTATGTTCGTGAGGACTGAACAGTTTTTCGATGGAGTTGAGCTTTTCCGCCCATTCTGCCACCCGGTTCGGGTTCCCGCGTGCACAAAAAGCTTGGAAAACTCGGGTGAGTTTTCTTGAAGCGTCTCCGGGGATCGGTTGTCCCGAGAGTTGCCGGAATGTTAACGAGTCCCGCACCGTGGGATGAGGTGAAGGCGCCCAAACCCGCCACTCGGGGGATAAAGTCGAGAAGCATCCAGGTGATGCCTCCTTGCACCGTATGAACCGTATCAGGCGGGGGAAGGAGACGAGCGGAGAAGCATATAAGCCAAAGCATGGGTGGGCCAAAGAGTGGAGTAAAATAATTTATTTTCACTGTCGATGTTTCTCGAGTTGTTAATTTTCATAAATATTTATGACATCTTCTTGCAGGCAGTGTTTTGTAGTCCGCCTGCCCTCGGGGCAAGATTTCGTGAGCCATCCTGGCCCTGCCATACCGACGCGCATCCTTGGTGAGGCGTATCGCGTAGCTGAAGCAACACTCCTGGAAAGCTTCTTTTCGAGGAAGTGGATTATGTAGAGGGGGGGGGGGGGCTTAGTTGGCTTTGCCGGTGGGGGTGTTTCGAAGGAGAGTCGTGTTTCTGGCACTTGATGACCCGAGTGCAGCCGGAAGGAGAAATTGATAATTTGATTCCTGTTCTAAAAATGGGCAACGTGGACGGGTGGTTCCCAGATTCCTGGATGAGATGAGTGGGCTGGCACACGCCACGGCACTCCCGTAGAATTAGGTTGTGAAGAAAAGGAAAAGGACAAAAAAAAAACATGAAGGTTGGTATACAAATTCATCCTGCAGCAATCGTTTATACTGAGGAGTTCTAGAATCAAATTGTTGGAATATTTAATTTGCGATGGAAAGGTCGGTGGAGATGATTTGAAGCAGTTAGGTGGAAATGTTATTCAAATGATCGATAGTTGGAGTTAGGTCGACCTGGGCAGAATCCAGAAATTGAGGAGGAGTTCTGAATATTTATTTAAATAAATTTTTAAGATGCCTCTATTTTATTGCAAAAGAAACACGCTTGCACTAAATAATATCTCACTCTATCCACAATAATATCATTATTTAATGCTCTTCAACCAATCGTAGCGACTCTACTAAAAATGATTTTGTTTTTCAAAACAGACACTTCACCTCACTTCCACGAGTATTATGATTTGATCGCTCGAGCCGAGCCGGATTTCTTCCGAAATTCCACTTTCACCTGAGTCGGGCCTAACGAAGTTGCAGAACTGTAGCAGCTCTACAAAACGGATTGTATCCCTTTTGGCGATGATCTTCACATTCACCGTAATTGACATACATGCACTAATGAAAACGAACAAAAAGTGTGGTGCTTGCGCCCACTCTTCAGCATTCCACAAAAGAAAAAAACCCGGGCAAATCCCATTCGATGGCACTCGAGACGCTCGCCGGCTATTGGTGCGCTCCGCTAAATCACCTCGGAAAATATATTTTTGCGTTCCGTTCACCGCGTACTGTATCGAACCGCATTTAGGGAGACGGAGTTACTCTGGCCGTTTTTAGTGTGCATTGAATGTGTTACACCACGCATGGAAAGAGTGGAATCGAAAGCATTTTCCACTTGAAGCGGATGAAGAAATTTTTCCCCATCGGAACCTCACGGGGCGGCACTCTAATCACGTGACGGTGTTGACTTCGGCATACCTTTTCCGCGGATGGTTCACTTCACACCCCAAACAAAATCAGGACTTCAGGGTTCGGGATCCCCCCAACCCCGGTGAAAGAGAACTCTTTCGTGGAAGTGTACTGAAGCTGGAAGAAAAGAAAAAAACGGGGACTTCAGGCTTCGATGGCAATGAAAAATGACGGCTTTCGAATCGCTGAAAGGACAGGCCCGATGTTAAGAAAAGCAAGTTGAACCCGAATGTAATCTCATAAAGTGTGCCCGCCTGTGGTTGGTGTGAAAGATTGGGCCAGCTCTTCTGGATCTTCTTACCAATTGATTTTGCGGAAAAGCTCGGACCACCGTTTGAAGATTACACAGACGATGGGCTTTGAGGGAAACAATTGTAGGAAGCGTAAAAGGTTCGTCAGAACTTAATTTTGCGGTGGGTGCTAGCTCACCTTAACGCGCCTTGACGCGGTGCGGAAATTGTTTGCATTACTTTCGCTCATCCCTAAGCATATCTAACCGTTCAATAAGTTTTACTTCTGGCTCGTTGGATGTGTAATTGACGTCATAGAATTAATTGTCCAAAGCATGATGTACCTTTCTTCGGAACTCCTCTTATAGCTGCAGGAGTGCTTGTAAAGTAGTAACATACGTACCGACTAACGCAAAAAAAAACTTCTTCTTCTCTCTCGCTCATCTACGGCTCAGCGGCACACATTCCGGTTGGAAGCCAAACGGCCATTTTATCGACAACGAAGCACGTACCGGGCGAACTGCTTAAAACGAACACCGGGTAATCGTTGTAACCATTTAGGACGTGTATAGGAAAAACTTTGCGCTGTTGCGTTTTCCGACCGTCCGACCGGGGTCGGGCTGGCAAAGCCCTGATCTATCTCGTTCTCAGGTGGATCGATGACTTCCATCTTGCCGGCTGGTTGCCTTTTAATATGGGACGGCTGGATGAGCCATCCGACGACGACGCCCCATAATACAAACACCATTACCGAGAAAAACAGCAGCATCATCAAACTTTGCCCGTGTCTTTGATGCTTCTTAACCGCAACGAAACACAGAACGAACCGAACCGAAGCAGCAAAAAAACAGAGGAGGAAGCATAATTCAACCCCCGTAGCCGTCACCGAAAGCTGGCCCCGAAAGATGGGCAAAAGTTGATAGAACGCGGTGGAGAAAAACTTTCGCCACACTTGAACCGACGGACGGACGGTTTTTCGCGTGGTTTTCCGCCATCCAGCTCCCCACCCCGCTCCTCTAGTTGGTGGCACTAGTTGGGGTTTCGAAGCGCGTGTGTGAGACTACGGCTAGGGGGTAGGTAGGCACTCGAAATTATGCTGACATATTGCACGACTGCTTTCGAGCTGTCACATTTAATTGCTTGTCGTTTCGGTAGTGGGTGACGGGTTAAATTAGCGTGAAATTGGGTCACAACTTTCTGTTTTCACGGCAAATTTGACCCCAGAGATGATTCTTTGTGCCGGGTTTTTGTGGCCGTGCAACGTGGATTAGGACCGATCCCGGCGCGCAAAACCGGGATCCGGCGCGGTGTGTAAGACGCGTGCGGTTTAGTCTTACGCTTGTTTAGTCTTTACGGTTAACCGGCTTTTCCAGTTGGGGGGAGAGGCAGGGGAAATTTGTGGGTGGACAGGATTCACTTATCGGTGTGTGTGTGTTCGTTTTGGATGCGTACTGGAAGCTATTAGATTGGTAATTTATTTATATCTCCTAAGAAAGATTGTTTATCTGGTTTTGCTGTGTGATTTTTTTATTTGTTTCTGATGTATGTCTCGCAGTGCTTAACAAGTATTTAATTGCTTCTGTACAGACAGCCTTGAACATCTTCTTCTTCATCTTCCTTGGCGATACAACCTTGGAAGGTCTTGGTCTGCCATTTCTATGACTTAATTTTACCCGCAGTAAAGTAGTCATCCTTACGTACGGAGAGGCGGTATAGATGGGATTTGAGTTCGGTCTTGCCGTGTGAAGACCGGCGCCTTTATCGCCTCGGCCATTGGACCGCTTCAAGCCTTGAATATATGATATCCAAATTGCTTTTCTTGAAGGGTAAGAGTAAGCTCGTTATCATCGTTTCTCAAAAGTCTTGATATAAGTTTCGTCATATTCCGAAGGATATACTTCTACTTATTGTCCGATGAAGTAAATCTTTAATAGAGTTATTGCTTCAAATAAATTGTGCCACTACTTCCAAGGATGTTCTATCATGTTTAGGAAAGTCATCAAACACTATTTCCCATCTCCCAATTATAATCTTCTTCTTTGGCTATACAACCTCAAGAGGTCTTGGTGTGCTATTGCTGGCTTTCTGGACTTAGTTTTGGCCGTACTTAGATAATCAAATACGCTTACGGGGGATTCGAATAACTGATTCTGGCGATTGAAGGCCAACTTCACCTTGGCCACCAGAGCATACTAATGTCTCAAGTTGAACTGGTTTAAAAGCTTTATTAGCATGACTCAAGTTTGATAGTCAGCCCTCACTACGTGGGAACGGTCCGGAAGGGATTTGAACTCCGGTCCTGCCGGATGAAGACCTTTTCATCGCTTCATAAAAATTAACTAGAAATTAATTTGAGGTTGCTCATTTTGGACACCAAACTGCCTGATTTTGACGCCATTGATTTTTTTTTCCTGAAACTACACAGGATTTAAACTTCAGTTTTTGAGAAAAAAATTTGAAAGAGTTTGACGTCATACCGTCTGCCAGAATGTAGGATAGATTTTTTCTCTTTCTTCTAAATATTTTCAATTGAACTTCTCGCCTGTTTCCAGCTTTCCCTCCGTCCATCACAAACAGGGAAAGAGGGTCAGAACGCATTCTCTTGCAATTTTCTCCTTTCCCCAGCTAAGTAACTGATCAATCGATAATTGACATTGACAGCGTGATATGGTACCGACCGGGTTCCGGTTACAAGATGCCGGAGCACATCAGTATCATTTGTCTCTTCGACAAAGCTATTTCCTTATCTTGTTCATTGGTAAGCTACACAATCTATTTGCAAACAGCTTCCCGGGTATCTCACAATTTTCTACCGTATGCGATTTGCCAGCAAGGACAGCAGGAAAATCAATGTTGTTCGAATTACGAAAATGTTTATAGGGTAGAAATGAATCATGATGAATTTGTAATGAACTCTAATTAATGCATAAGAATAAAGGACAATTGAATTCACACTCGCAAAGAAACCAGACGTGTTACATCTATCGCAAGACAATCACGATATCACATCCAGTAAATTCTCTACATTTTGGTCCTTCGAACCGGATTGTGTGTCGTGACTTGTATCCTTGTACAATAGTGAATTAGGGCACTACGTGTTACCAATTCTCATCCAGTTTTGTGCAAGCCAGTTCCGGTTGTACTAGGCTTACGGTGTAGTACAATCATCGCCCCGCTATCAAGGGCACGAACATTGAGTATCCTACTCTACTGTGAAATTCACGATACCCATCCATCGTGAATTCCTTTCGAATCATCGCGTCTGTTCGTTTCAACATCCGTGTGTGGTCACTCTGCATCAAGAGATCGAAACATTCCCACGGAGTGTGCATGTATGTATATGCGTGTGAGTGTAACTTTCGTACATCGTTAGTGCTGTGCTCAGTGATAGAACAATATTGTGAACAATCATTATCACGGACCTTCCTGCCAGCCGATTACTAGTGTGTTTTTGTGTCATCCGTGCTCGCGTGTGAAAGTGAACCGCGTTCCGTCAACGCAGACTTCCGTGAACAATCGTCCTTCTCATCCGCTTTATATTTCGATAATTGTGTTAGTGGAAGCGTCGCTTCATCCAAGCTTCGGTCGACAACCTCATCACCATCGCGCGCCAATTTCATAGCGTCATCTCACCACCATCTTGTAAAGTAAAGGTGTTGTTACTACTGCAACCGTGCTAAGTGAATCGCGTACTTGGACTTGCGTACAATTTTGCATACAACAAAGCTTTCAGTGCGTATCGAGTGCGAAATATTTCATATTTCACTATGGACAAAAAAATTAAAAATGTTCTGTTGAAGAAAAGGCAATCCGAAGCATATATTGCGCGATTAGAGGATTTTATGTTGAGGTACGATGAAAATCAAGTCGATGAGTTGTCCACATGCCTAGAACAGTTGAACTCACATCATAATAGTTTCATAAACGCGATCGGGAAACTAGAGGAACTAGATGACAAAGAAGATACTATTGAAGCGTGCATCAACGATAGGTGTGATATGGACGAACGTTATAGAAAGTTGCGTGGTTTCTTCCTCAAACATAAACCAATGGAGAACCATACAGTGAACAATTCATTGCTGCTTTCGAGCACCGCAGCTCTAAACAGCTCAAGCACAGTGAACATTCGTCTTCCCAAAGTCGAGCTACCGACTTTCGACGGTGATGATACAAAGTGGTTGACTTTCAGAGATCGATTTGTTGCTATGATCGATTCTTCGCCCGAAATCCCACCGATCATGAAGCTGCAGTACTTGCTCGGTACCTTGAAAGGTGATGCTGCTCGGCCGTTCGAGCACACATCGTTGACGGCTGACAACTATGCCGTAACGTGGAAGATGCTACTGAAACGATACGACAACAAACGCATGTTGTGTCGCGAGTACTACCGGAGACTACATTTCCTTCCATCGGTGGACGGAACCAACGTGGATGACCTAGCCTCACTCGTGGACGAATTCACGAGAAACGTGAATGGACTTCGGAAACTGGATCAACCCGTGGATTCTTGGGACGTGCCGCTGATAAACATCCTGTTCTTAAAACTGGACTCCGAATCACTATTGGCTTGGGAACGACACTCGTCAACGTCGCCTCAAGATAAGTATTCGGAACTAATCAGTTTTTTACAGGACAGAGTTCGCATTCTACGATCAACACTCAACCTGGAAAGGAGCAAGGAGCTGGTTGCGATCACGGTGGCCGGGGTGAAACACAAGTCGAGTGCCGTGGTCAAAGGAACTACATCATCCCCATCACATCGTCGTTCGCAATCCTATGCTGTGACCACAGGGCGTGAGAAGACAGTCACAGTGAAACCAACATCGTGTTCATTGGGTTGCTCGGACCGACACCCACTGCGCACGTGCCCAGCATTCGATAGAAAGTCGGTGAAGGATCGTCGGGACATCGTGGCAAAGCTGCGGTTGTGTTTCAACTGCCTGTCAATGGATCATCAGGTTCCTGAGTGCAATTCAAAATATTCGTGTCGGTTTTGCAACGCGCGTCACCATACACTGCTGCATATTACATCACCAGCACCAACAACCACACCTTTCGGTCAACCGAATTTTCCGGCAAAAATCAGCATGTCAGCACAATCAGATGAGGTCCAGGAAGGCGACATGGTATTACTAGAAACCGCCATAATCACCATTGTAGACGACCATGGCCAGCAAATCAAAGCACGAGCGCTGCTAGACTCCGGATCTACTTCAAACTTCATCACGGAGTCATTGGCTAAACGTCTGCAAACGCCGCAGAAAAGGGTCAACATCGTCATCACTGGCATTGGGCAAGCAGTACAGCAAGTTAAAAACTCTATCGTGGCTACTATTGAATCTCAAAATCAAGAATTCAGCACTAAAATGGAATTCTTTATTTTAAGGGCACCCACAGCAGACATTCCTTCGGCTCCAATTGATGTTTCTTCATGGCAGATTCCTGACGTTACACTGGCTGATCCAAATTACCACACTCCAAGCCAGATCGATGTGGTAATTGGTGGGGAGGCCTTCTGGGAACTGCATACAGGCCGCAAACGAGCACTTGGTCCAGGCAAACCATGGCTTATGGAAACACCGTTTGGCTGGGTGGTTGCCGGAAATGCAACGCACAAGAAAACACCATCCAATAAGACTGCGTTATTGAGTGCCGCCATCGTATCAGAACCACTCGAAGCCATGATACAACGTTTTTGGGAGCTAGAAACTGTTGATGACGGACCAGCATTCTCAGTACAGGAAAATTACTGTGAGGAATACTACACATCAACAGTAAATCGAGAACCTTCGGGCAGGTACGTGGTCAGACTCCCCCGAAATGTTACTAACGGTGCAACCCTGGGTGCGTCACGAGAAATTGCGGATCGGCGCTTGCTGAGCGTAGAACGTCGATTGAGATCCAATCCTGAAATGGCGAAAGCTTACAGTGCATTCATGGAAGCATACGAAAACCTCGGTCACATGAAGAAGCTTGCCGAGCCTGTAGATGATACAATCGAACATTGTTACATACCGCACCACGCGGTCGTCAAAGATTCCAGTACCACTACCAAGGTTAGGGTAGTGTTTGATGCATCATGCAAGACCTCGTCCGGCTACTCCCTCAATGACACATTACTAGTAGGCCCGATTGTCCAAGAAGATCTGTTTTCCATCATCCTGAGATTCCGTACACATGCCATAGCTATAGCCGCTGATATCGAAAAAATGTATCGTCAAATACTACATCACCCCGAAGATCGAAGTTTGCTACGCATACGATACAGAAAATCCACCACAGACCCAATCTCTACTTATGAACTGGCTACAGTAACGTATGGTACAGCATCAGCACCCTTTTTAGCCACCAGAACACTTCAACAAATTGCACGTGATCATCAGCAGAGCTTTCCTGATGCGGTCGATCCTGTTCTGCACGATTTCTATGTCGATGATCTTCTATCTGGAGCAAGCAATATCGCAGATGTGGTAAAAAAGGTAACTCAGATAACTGCAATGCTGAATTCAGCAGGAATGGTGCTTAGAAAATGGGTATCAAACTGTCCAGAAGCATTAGAAGGCATTCCTGCAGAAAATATAGCAATACAATCCGTTCACGAGCTAGAAGATCACTCCGTCTCAACATTAGGCTTGGTTTGGGAGCCAAGAAACGACGCATTTCGGTTGCAAGTAGATTTACCACCTCCACCAATGTCGTTAACCAAGCGCCAAGCATTATCATTCATCGCGAAGATCTTCGATCCACTCGGGCTACTGGGGCCCACCATAATCATTTCAAAAATGTTTATGCAACGTCTATGGACTCTGAAGAGGAACGGAACGGCGTTAGATTGGGATAGCACGCTGCCACCACAGCTTCAGGAGGAGTGGAATCAATACCATCAAGGAATATTCCGATTGCGAGAGGTCCGAGTACCTCGATTCGTCTCACTGGTGCAAGCACGTAGCGTTCAACTACACATGTTTGCAGACGCATCACAGTCAGCTTATGGAACGTGCGGGTACATTCGTGCAGAAACGAAGGAGTATGTTTCAGTACAACTAATAACGGCAAAATCTAAAGTCGTATCGTTGACAAATACGCATTCAATAGCAAGATTGGAACTTTGTGCCGCAAGGTTAGCCACACAACTCTACAAGAAGATCATCAACGCAACGAGATTCAACATCAAGGTGTATTTCTGGACTGATTCCACCACGGTACTATACTGGTTGCAATCACTGCCGAGTCGCTGGAAACCGTTTGTGGCTAATCGTGTGGCACAGATTCAACGGGACACCGACGGTATGAGCTGGAAGCACGTCCCTGGAAGGGACAATCCTGCAGACGATATATCACGTGGTATAAAAGCTGAGGATCTGATCAATCGACACCGGTGGTGGAACGGGCCACATTGGTTGGCACAAAATGAAAGCAATTGGCCAACGTTTATTCCGTCTAACGATGAAGGTGAATTGGCAGATGAAGAGCGGAAGGCTGCTCAACCCATCACTTGCACCACTATCGCACGAGCCTTCTCCAACACACTCTTCGCTAGGTATTCAAGTTACCACAAACTTCGCCGTGTGGTAGCATACATATTCAAATACGTGCGGTGCCTGAGAACCAAGGCATATTCTTCACAACATCCAAAGGGGTGTCGTGCCGAAAACAAACGAGATGTAGCTGATACAGATATCGTCCAAGCAACCATCACAACTGAAGATCTTCATCAAGCCGAAATCGCCCTATGTAAACTCGCCCAACAAGATACGTTCGACGACGAAATCCACGCCTTAACAACAGGAAGACAGGTATCCCGAGCATCAAGACTGAAGTGGCTGAGACCATATTTGGACGAAACAGGAGTGCTTCGGGTTGGTGGCCGGCTAGGCAACATGACAGCATCGCATTCGGTTAAACATCCCATCGTGCTAACTGCCGCCCATCCTATGGCAGTTCTCTTAGCAACAGCATATCACCTCCGGTTATTACATGCCGGACCGCAACTTTTGCTAGCAACGCTCCGACAACGATTTTGGGTGATAGGAAGAAGAAGTCTAGTGAAATCAATCTACCATCGCTGTCTTCAATGCTTCAAGGCCAAACCAACATTAATCCAACAAAGTGTTGCAGATCTACCGGAGTCAAGAGTGACCCCAACCAGAGCATTCTCCGTTTGCGGCGTTGACTACTGTGGGCCATTATTCATCAAATCAAATGTTCGGAATCGCGGTCCAAGCAAGGCGTATATTGCAATTTTCGTCTGTTTCTCAACCAGAGCTGTACATATTGAATTGGTGAGCGATTTGACAACAACCGCATTTCTATCAGCACTTCGTCGCTTCGTAGCACGCAGAGGAATGGTGAAGGAGCTGCACTCAGATAACGCTACAACGTTTAAAGGAGCAGCAAATGAACTACATCGTATCTACAAAATGCTGAAGCAGAATGAGGAAGATCGTAAATCCATCTTCAATTGGTGTGCGGAGAACGGCATGATATGGCGTTTCATACCACCGCGAGCTCCCCACTTCGGCGGGCTCTGGGAAGCAGCGGTCAAGTCAGCAAAACATCATTTACTGCGAACCATAGGGACAACAAGTATAACCTACGAAAATATGCTTACATTATTAACACAGATCGAATCCTGTTTAAACTCGCGACCCTTAGTTCCAATGTCAGAAGATCCGTGTGATCTTGAAGTGCTCACACCAGGCCATTTCCTCATCGGAGGTAACATGCAATCTGTTCCCGATATTGATTACACTAACATTGCGTCTAATCGTTTAAACGAGTATCAGTTAGTGCAACGCTATGTACGATCTATTTGGCAACGATGGCAAAGGGAATATACACAACAATTACAAGCACGATCGTCGTTCGGTAGCAGGTCAGTAGTTGAGCTTAAAGAAAATCAGTTAGTCCTTATACGAGAAGATAATGCTCATCCCACCGAGTGGCCAAAGGGGCGCATTGTTAAACTCCATCCCGGCAAGGACGACGTCATCCGTGTCGTCACTTTACGAACGGCACCTGACAAGTACATCGTGCGACCGACAGCACGACTAGCATTGTTACCTACTACCTCACCTGAATAATAATTCGAACACGTTTGTTTATTAATTACTCTAAAGAATTTCATTCTTGGTGGCCGGAATGTTCGAATTACGAAAATGTTTATAGGGTAGAAATGAATCATGATGAATTTGTAATGAACTCTAATTAATGCATAAGAATAAAGGACAATTGAATTCACACTCGCAAAGAAACCAGACGTGTTACATCTATCGCAAGACAATCACGATATCACATCCAGTAAATTCTCTACAAATGTAAAGCGATGCTTTAGTGTTGTGCGAAAGTTACGTGGCATTTTATAGCTTGTTATGATGGTTATGAAATTACAATTCAATTTGCATGCGTCTGTGGATTGTTTCGTTTTTCTTTCCCTCGGCAACCTGACCAACCTTCTCGGTGCTTGCTTTCCCAAGAAGTGCACAGTAGAAGTACGGTGCAAGCACAGCATAACTGCACATATCAGCATAATAATGTATTTAGTTGTGTAACATCGTACGTAATGTTTCGTACCACAATAGGACAATGTGCGCCGTGGCTTATTGTTTGTGCAGTGACAGTGGCAGATGCCCGGTGAAGGTGTTGCAGATATGGAGTCCTGCAGTCAACGCCAGCCAGCCAGCCAGCCAACCGTGGACAACCATGTTCATACGTCAACTGCTTATCACTTACAGTTATCTCGTAAAACTAATATGTTAGTTGTCAGGTTGCTGCTGCTGCTGGTGGTGACTGTTTTTCCCGCCCGTCTGCAGCCCTCTAGCGCCAGGATGCAGATTGCAATCAAGGATGCATTTCTTGCTGTACACCCTGCCCTATGCAGGCGCGCTGCAGTATTGGAACGCCATTGTGCGCACGTCGC
The DNA here is from genome assembly GCF_013141755.1 of Anopheles stephensi. NCBI lineage: Eukaryota > Metazoa > Arthropoda > Insecta > Diptera > Culicidae > Anopheles > Anopheles stephensi. The sequence goes on along the minus strand of NC_050202.1, from coordinate 60,051,003 downwards.
AGCTAAAGCTTTGTGTGTAAGTTGTGGCCCTGTAACCACAGTCTCGGCAAGTCGTAGAGGGTTATGTGTGATTACGATAATTGTTTCGTTGAGACAATGCGCATTGTTTCTAATAAGTTTGAATTCGAGCAGCTATTTGCAACCGGGGTGGGGAAGATGCTGGTCGGGGATGAGAACCACAACAAACAATTTTAATCAAATGCATAGATCAGCAACATTGTTATCGTTCGAGGGCTCTGCTTAACTGGCAAAGTCTTTTGCACAGGAATTCATTTGAAGTAATGGACACAAGTGCTTGAACAAGCAATAATAGATCTGTGAGGAGGAGTTACATTTAAAGCCCTAGGCTTCTAAAATTCTTCTAAAAAAATTATTTCATAGAGAATAATATATAGAGGAAAAAATGATAGCTTGTGGCGCAAGCTTCTATTAGAAAAAAAGGAAAATCTTGGCATTGTTCACAAAGTACGATGTCCACACCAGTTTTGGTTCTTTCTGGAGTTTCTCAGAGTTTATCTTATTCGAGAATGACTGATTTTGATCCGCTGAAGATATTAAATTATTTCTACTTGGACCCTTGTCGTTTTCAGACCCTCCAGCATCACCTTGACTCATTTATCCATTCTTTCTTGGACGATCGCCTTGTTAATTGACGCCGAACAAATTGGTATGGATTTAGGTGTTTATTTATTTATTTATTTATTTTAGATTATGACGGCTTGACGCCGTATGGTCAGCACCGCATGTGCTGACGAAGTACAAAATCCAAAGATACAAAAAATTAACAAGGCATTTCCTCCCTGATATTTTGCCTTATCCCGGGCGTGCTCGGTTGTAGATGTGTGAAGGTTGTGGTGAGTTTGTCCAGTACTATTGTTGGTCCGGGTCTATTGCTGTGTAGAGTATGTTGGTGGTTAAGATGTGTAGTCACGGAAGTCATCCTTCTGTGTAACGGATCAGGACTGAAACAAAACAGAAAGAAAAAACAATTGTGACAGCACAAACATTTGCCTGGGAACAGTGGACCTCAAACTGGCCAGCAGTGATAGCCCAAGCTCTATCAAGCCAGCACCGAACTCAGAAGCTATCGGCGAGATCTATCCCGTAATAGCAGGGTCTCTACTAAACCCGGGGTTGAACCCGCCGACAACTTCCGAACCCAACGCCAGCAAGGCCGCACCCGCCCCATCAAGGCTAGACAGAGATGAAGGACACTATTATAGAAAATTCTGCCTCTCTTCTTACGACAGTGTCGACTTGGACCCCGGATGCTGTTGCTTCGTTAACGGATCGCCCGTGGCACTACAAAAAAAAAAAAAAAAAAACACTTAACACTTAAGACAAAGACAACACAACGAATAACAAAAAAGAAATGGCGGATATGGTTTGGTAGGATAATGGGGATGCGGAATCAAAGGATAAGACCGTTGTCTCTGGCGAATCGAAAGATGAGGCTCATGTACGCGAGGTCTCTGGTCGCCAACACTTCTCTAATTTCTGTGCCCGGTCGTCTGCCGATGCTCTCGAGTGCGCCCAACAAGGAGGGTCTTGCGGTTTCAGATTTAGGTGTTTGGTTGGACGAAAAATGTTCGTTTGACGCACATGTAACCGATCAATAAAGCAAATCGAGCTCTGGGTTTCATCAACAGGATGGCTTCCGAATTTTGAGATCCATCTGAAGGCATTGTAATGCTGCTGGGTTCGTTCCGTTTGGGACTACTGATAGAGAGGATCCAGAGGAGGTTTATGCGCTTCGCTTTTGCATAGATTTTTTCCTGGCTACTCTAACGCTATTCGCCCACATTCGCATGCCCAGTCCTTCTTCAATGCCCGTATTCTTTCCTCCGACATCGACGTTCCAACTCTTCTGTCTTCTATACCCTTTTAAGTTCTCCTATCTTTATCTCCTCGCGCCATTCGGGCTTTTGCCAGAATGATCCTTTGGTACGATCATGTACTGCATACACTGCAATCTCCCCCTCTCCCAATTCCGTTCTAGACTCCTCAATGATTCTTAACCGCCTTGTGCTATAACCTATCTCAAAGTTTTTTCCTCCTTCCTTGGCAATAAGATAAACATTGTTTAACCCAAAGTGGCAGAAAAATTTAAGTAAATAATAATAACAATATTATCGGTAATATTTAATGTAGGGATAGTACGAATTTTGCGAATAGAATAGTAATACCTTGAACATGGAAATTACGTGCTTTATTCCACTATCCAGAATTATATTTGTATCAGGAACAGATATAATTCCCTTTAGTATTAAAATTAACTCATTGTTAAGCAAGAATTCTACAAACAAATGGATTGCTAGAATATTGCGGATAAACTGCATCCGTCTTCTAAGTACACCCGGCTTGTAATACGGCCCCTCTGGTCGAATAATAAACCTGAACCTTAGCGATACGACTTCATACGACCGTTTCCGTTTCTTTTATTTCACCAGAAGCCAGAATGGTACTCCTTGCACTTTTACCTAAAATGCTCCGCAAAGCCACCGGTGAAGAGATGGATGGATTACTAAATGGTATTGTGCTTACTGCCTCCTCTGCATTTCCACTACGTCCGTCTGTGGCTTTATCGATCTGCAACCTGTTCGCCCACACGCTTTCCCACACAAAGAGCCACGCGCGAAAGGAGCCCAGCTTTATGGGAAAAAAAGAAAAAAGGGGGTTCGGAAAAGCAAACATACACCCACACCCACACATGGCAATTAATCAGATTTCCTGAAGATAAACCCCTGTTTTACAAACGGCACACCACCCAGCAAACGGTGCATTGTAAGCAAAGTGCCCACGTTCTAGCCACCGTGCCTTGGTTTCCGATTCTTTTGCGCAAACCACAAACGAGTGCGAAGACTTAAGGGGAAAACTTTTGCCGGGAAAATGTGGGAAACGGGAGAGGGGTTTGCCGGGAAGCAAACACCTTTTCCGAATAATAATTACAAAAGATAAAACTCTCTAATCACCCAGTGCCACCCAGTGGTTGGCGCATGCACATGTGCACTTTTTCTCGCACCAGCCGCGGAAGAACTAATTGCAGGACGGGCAGGAACAACACTCTTACAAATCAGAGTGTCCAGCGGTGGGAACGGGAAGACGGGTACCGTGAGGACACACGGTTCGAGATATTCAGCGCACAGTTCCATCATATCGTCGAGGGAGTACTCTGGAAGCGGTGAAAGAATCCTGCACCAGAACACACTGTTATAGGTGGCTAGGCAAACAGCGTATGCTTCCAGGTGGATCATGGGAAAATGATCTCTCCCCGTGTGTGTCTGTGTGACGACTGATGGAGGAGGGAAAGGGACACCGAAGAAGAAATTGGATTTACAAAATTATTACCACCCGTCACGAGAATGTGCCATAAATCATTCCGGGGTTTGGGTTTGTTTGAGCGTACGTAGAAATAACCTGGTGCAGGTGTGTTGAGTTTGTCCATAAGGTGGACGACTAGCGGGAGCAAATGGAACCTCGGAGGGGGTGAAGTTTCCATGCAAGTGCAGCGAATTGCAAAATGCTGCCAGTAAAATGGTTACCATTGCTAAGCCCAATCCACCCATCCCTCCCATTCCACAGGAAGAAAACTTCTGCCAGGGCGGCGTTATGCCGTGACGCATTCCACGTTGTGCAATTTGCATGCAGGAACTCACGGGATAAACTTTTGCAGCCAGCGATCTCGGCAGGTGAAGCGACCAATTGCCGCCAATCGTACGGCTGACTCGCTGCTAATGGAAAATTTCTGTTTCCGGCTAAGATTTGTCGGAAAATGGGGGGGTGGAGAGAGCCCAAACTTCGTATCAGCATCGTGACGAAATAGCCGTCGGTTAGGCGCGTTACCGGTTTCCAGGTCCGAAGTGGTGAAGGGGTCTTAAGTCAGCACTGGCACAAAAGGGATGCACACAGTAATGGGATCGGCATGTGGGTGGATGCCATTTCGGATGCTCGTTTATTGTTTTACGGGCTTTCAACAATGAATCATTAACAGTGGTGAAAGGAATGTGATAGAAGTGCTTTGCACGAGAGATGCTTTTGTAAGAAGGATTGCTATTTCGGTGCTAATGTTTAAGATCATTAACGTAAGAAATTTATTTTTTAAATCTTATTGTTATCTTTTCATCAACCAATCCATCATCATGGAAATAAACTAAAACAAAGTCATTATCAGAGAATATTAAGCTAGCAACACTTAAAACTGAGCGACATTTTGTTATAAACACTGAGATGTAACGCTTAGTATCGCTTTCGCTGTACTTGGGATGTCTATATAACTTGGCCACGTCGGGAATTGTTTTCTGGATAACTCTGTCCTGGACTCTGTCTCCAACGATGGCTTTGTCCGATCTCTGATAAATTTGACTTTACTTGATTCAGCCAACGAGCTCTACGCCGCTACGTACATATGCTCCATGCTCCAACAATCGTCTTTATGAGAATATTTTGGGCAGGCTCAGGATATCTGCACCACTAAACAGCTCAGCCAGCTCTGCTCTAGATCATTCTCCGCCAGAGTGTTGGTGCTTGCATACATAACTGTGGCACTTGAAAGGATTGGCGAATAGCCCAGGACTAACAATACATCGTGTATTTTGTGAGTTGTCAGTAGGCAAGGTTTCCCAGAACAATGCGCCTTCGGACTTCACTGCCTACTTTGTTGTTGGAAGTTACGATCGTACCAAGGTAGAAGAACTTCTTTACAACCTCAAGATCGTTGTCGAGAATTAATCGTCAAAGCACCCGGCAAACAGGTACAATGTCTTGATCGCATTGCCTATTTGCAGTCTCAATCCAATCCTATTTGCAGTACCGTACCACGTTTTCTATCTGATTCTCTTTAACGAGTTACATCACGTTACCGCACTAATCAGTTGAGTACCGAATTTATTCACTCTTGTTTGATGTGTCGTACATCTGTTTTCCCAACACTCAACATCAGCACCACTACTACTACTACAACTACTAGTACTAATTACTAAAAACCATTCCACCAGGGCCTATCGAATATCCACGTGCGTACTATCAAACACTGTATGTAAATAAAACCTTCTCCCCCATCTAGCGTTACGCCATTGCAGTGGTGCGAGCTTGCGCTACCGACACTTTGTCGCAACCAGCGTCCAACTAATCTTCTCCTCCAGCCCCAAGGCTCCACGTTGAGTCACGCGTAGGCTATGATTACCAATTATAATGCGAAATATGAGCACCACTTGTGTGGATCTTGTGCCTGTTCCATACCACCGACTCGAGAGCACTCGTCGTCGTTCATCCTTTGTGCGCCCAGGGAATCCTTCCCTTTTGTGCTGATAAGCTCGCGCGTGGCGTACGTTCCAGGTTGAAGATTTTAGTGGAGTAACGAAAAAAAAACCAAAAACCTCATGTGAAAGGATGCTACCATCTCTCCGAGGCATACCCGGAACGAAGACGGATTCGACGCATGCTGACAGCAATTGATCAATGGGGGGACGGAGAGGGTTTGCGAAAACGCACACGGTGAAAGTCACCGGTGGTGGCCAACCAAGACACTTGCTGACTCGTGGATCCTTCACTTTGGAGCGTCCAAACGCACTCTATCTCAAAAGCTCAATGGCGCGATAAGGCAGGTTCCGCTTTCCGCATGACAAATGATTTGCCGACAGTTTAAGAATGCTGAACGTTTTTAATGATCCTCATGTGCACGAGCCATTTTTCCGTACCCCCGTGTTCGAGCGACATGCTTGGCGAGATGCTTGGCCAAGCTTTTTTTTTTTCTTCTTCCGCGTCCTTTTGTTCGCCGCTCGAGCATTCTTGCGGTGTGCCGCTTATCGTCCTAGCTGTCGTAAATGCGTACGAAATTGGCGGTTTCGTCAAAAACCGTTGCTCACCGTATGACCATGTGGAATGCTGCGGCACTCTGGAGGCAGGAGATGGTAGATAAATGACAATGAACCAGTGCGCTCTCGCAAATGAGCCAAGCCACGGTGGTTGTGGTGGTGTGCCATTGTACCTCAAATTATCTCCGCAACCCTACTCGGAGCTTTTATTATCGTTGTTACGCGCGCGTTGTGACGATGGCTGTAGTTTAATGACATTAGGAAAGGATATGTTTTTCTTGTGATACAGCTTGCAGGGCGATAAGCCGCTTGTACGGGTTATGTAGATGTACGGAGAGCATATCGCGCAGTTGATACGCAAATTTCTTGGAGAATGAAAATGATGTACTGTAACGATGTTTTCTTTGCGCAATTTAATATGCTCTCGAGTGGTTTTGTTTTCCCTGTTGGCTGGGGATGACGAATTACATTACTTGAATAATAAGATCCGTTGGTTATCTTTTAGAAAGCATGTTTTGAGCAAGGTTTTAAGGAAATGCTTAGTGAAATGATGCTTCACACCTTCAAAGTATTACATTGGGTTTATGATTGAATTTATCAGTTATTCTAAACAGATAAGAGTATCAAACTAAATAAAAGACAGAAAATTACGAAGCAAGATAAACGAAACCCCCCGCTTATCCATTAGGCTGTTTATAATCGGTTTAGCAAATGACATGTAAAACGTATACTTCAACATTCAGGGCGAGATTTACACGCAATCTCTCTAATTACTTGGCCTGCGGAAGACATCGACCACATACAACGGAAATCTGCGGCGGTGTTCGAGGCGTAAATCCAACTGAAACGCTAAGGACCTGAATTGGATTGAGGATCAATAACTCGGAAGCAGCCAATCAGTACACGGTGATGATCTCGAACTAGTAAAGGAGTTCTATCTGTATCTGTTCGCTCCATTTTGATGGAGCAGCTACCCAAGTACGATCGTAACTTCGCACAACAACGGATGCAGAAAAATACAATTCTGATATAGGACACCACTCGCTATTGATGAGGATGATGAGAATGCGTCAAGGAACAGCGAGCTCACTGGCTGGATTAAATAGGGCCGGAGCTCTCGGAAATGGGATGTAGCCGTGGTTTCTCCATCCATCTTGCGTTTCCTGAAAAATCATTGTTGACCTGTGCCGGGTTAAGCCCATTGAAAGCTTTATGCAGTAAGGATAATGAGGCCCCTTATCGAATTGATAAAGAATATTGTTTCGAAGACTCTATCCAAAAGTGATCTAGTGAATAGTGAATAGTGAAGTCTATCTAATTTGGATGGAACAGTTCCTTTAAAGAGGCTCTTTCAGCGAGGCAAACCAATTGAGATCCCATCCCTCGTACGACGCCGCTTTTACGATGCCCCTTACGACTAGGTGGCCTCCTACTATATCCATCGCTAGACCCACCGCTGGTCCAGACTATGTTTCGGCGACGAGTCTGATCGTCAGTAGGCCAATAATTGTATGTGGTTCGGGTTGTGAAACAGCATCTACAAGCTTTAATAACAATTAAATTATCTGTGTTTACTGTTTAAAACCTTCAATATTTCAACCTTAAGAGCTTTCAAAGCTGTCTCTTCATACGATAACGATCTCTGGATATGGTGGGATCCCTTACAACTTCAGTGCCATGAACTATGAAAATCATGCTTTGGGAGAGAAAGCGGTCACTGTCCTGCTTCAATGCATATTGTTCCACAGTTGATGGCCATGTGCAACCATATTTTGAATACTATGACTCGTTAATGTGAGCACGATGACTCCTCTGAAAGGATCTCTTGGAGCAAGGATCTCTGAAAGGAAGGATCATCAATTGACCGAAAATCGGCTTTCGGACCACTAAAATAGCAAAACAAGCCTCCAAACGAATGGTTTTTATTCACCGCCGATTTATTTATCCTCAAATTGTCAACGACAAATCCTACGCTTCCGGCGGGCCGACTGATAACGAATCGATAAGTGCTTGACGTAACATGTTGGAAAACAAATCTGACATAAAAAAGAAACCCCCTGAAAACAAAACATTGCACCACCAGTATGTGTCTCACCCACCTAGCTTGTATTTCATAGAAAAAGTGGGTAAAAAAAAATGTGCCAAAAACAAATCTCCATTTTTGGGGCTTGCACCGAATCGAACGACATTCAAATCCGTACCCGTAAAAATGTAACTGTATTGCAGTTCGCTAAAAATCGAGCGATGGTAGATAATAAAACATAAACTTTCCCGACTCCTCCCCTCCCCCCCCCCGTTGCCCCTTCACCCAATTCGTTAGGGGGTTGGAAAACTTTGTCACAAAAGCTGCAAAAACAAACCCACCCCGAAGTCATCTCCATCCCACACACACACACACACACGAAATTCGATTCCTTCCTGTGAGCCGGGCTGGGGTGTAAATAACCCGTCATCCGTTCCGAAAGTCGACCGCACGAAACAGTCGTTCCAGCCCATTTCCGTGGCGCACCGGTCTCGGATGCTCCCGTAGCGTAAATGCTCGTTTTTTCTTCGACTGCGATCAGTATCCGGAGTTCCGGTGCTGTGATTTGTTTTCTGTGTCTCAAACCCAACTTTGCGACGGCAGCAACCGTACGACGGGACAGATTCAGTGTGTGCATGTGTGAGTAAAAAAGGGTATCAACACAACAGGACTCACACACACACTCCCGCATGGAACTGAATCGTAAAAAAAAGTGGTTCATATTCATATTTCATCCCAAAATATGAATACCTACCCTTTTTTTCCCCCCGATCGCTCGGGAATATCGAGGTTGGCAAAGCTGGAAAAACTCATCTCTTGTCGGCGCTGTTTTAACGGCGACCAAACCCCGGGCCTGACGGTAGGATCCCGGTACCAGGCGGCGTGGGATAAATAAACCGAAACCGGAACCAAACCGGCAGAGCGGTGGTAAAGTTTATTGAAGGATTGTTATCGTTTTGACATTACTCAGCACTTTAACGTTTCCGTCGGGGATTAGCTCGCGTGCTGTGGGGGTTCCGGATTCGGTGGGAGGACGGAAGCACGGCAAAAGGCAAAGTAAGTTGTCATATTGATGATGACTGTTCCGAACGGCAGAGGTAAGGAAGGTGTATTGCGATGCCGATTTTTGATGTGCCGTGCCGAACGGGGGACGCGCACGCGGCAGGAAGAACCGGGCTGGCAATCATATAAGGATCCCTGTTGCTGCTGCCGGTGCAGTTTACGAGGAGATTAAACCCGGAAGGATACGATTGCCGGCCCGTTTTGTGCCACGGTCGGCGTTGTTTATGCTGCGCGAGTTTTAATAAATTCGCCACGCCACCACCACGGGAAGGCTTTTCACGTCGTTTGACGATTTGCGGGTGGGAGGGGGAGGGTGCAAAACAAAATGACAGATGCGTCGATGGCGGGTCGAGTAAAGCGACGATGCTCCATGCCCCATATGCTGCCACGATGATGTGTGGCTCTGTTTGAGGGAAAGTAGTAAAAGGTGGAATCATAATTTACGGTTCAGCATTGTCGGCCCGATTTTGCAATTCTAAATTGCGAAATGATCAACGGCGTAATGACTGTGAATCGTCGCGATGGGTAGCAGCTGGCAGCGTGGTTGGAAAGTATTTGTTATGTGTCTATTAAACGCAAGTGAGGAACAACATCGTAACAGTGAGCTTTCGCCCTGTTGGTGGAAACGTGGGTAAGGCAAGGAGATAAGGAGATGTAGCGTATGCTGGGGTAATTGCTTAAGAATCTTTTATTTGCACTTTGTGTAAGGATTTTTATGATTTTTTTCGATGCAAAACAGTGGGTAGCATGTTTGTATTCAATTCTGAGATTTATTAAATATTTTTCTAAATGCATTTGGATGTTTTTTTGTTTTTCTTTAATTTTACAGGGGTTTTCAGTTGATAAGGCAATAGTATCCATTTTTATGGCTTCTTAGATAGAATGGCAAACAAAGCTAGTTGCTATGGAAACGGCTTCAGGTGACAAGGAGAATCAAATACCTTTTATTGTAATGTACACAGATGATATTGTCATAGTAGCCGTTGATATTGTACACGTCCTTTCAGCGTTGGGGTAGGTGCGTGCAATATCAACGGCTACTATGAGAATATCTTCTTAGGACATTACAATACAAGGGTTTTGAGTTAATAAGGCAATCGCATCTATTTTTAGGGCAGGCTTCTTAGATTAAATGGCAAACAAAGTTGATAACGGCAAAGAGGAAACGGCTTCATATGGCAGGACAATCAAATCTACAGGGAAATCAACGGCAGCTATGACAATATCATCTGAGGACGACATAAGAAAAGGTAATTGATTTCCCAAGCATCTGAAGCCGTTTCCATATCAACTAGCTTTGTTTGCCATTTCATCTACGAGGCCTGCCATAAAAATAGATGCCTTATCAACTGAAAAACCCTTTAAAAGTTCAATAATTCAGCCATCGGGAAAACAAGCTCCAAAAGTCGTTTCTTTAAATATTTATCCCTCAGTTTAACCTATTTATTTATTTGTTACAAAAACTTTGAATTGTTTTCGCAAGATTTTCATTGTTGTATATCGAGTCCGTTAATTGTTCCTCACTAACTTCACGCAATCTTCTTGGAAAATATGTTTCAAAAAGTTTGCAGAAAGCTCTGCTGATTCCACCCTGCTGATCTGCTTGCGGTTTGTGGAAGTAAAAGGACCTGTTCGACCACCAGCTAAGATCACACCATATGCTTGCCTGCCTTTGATGCCGGTACGCGAATCGTTCCCACTATTACGAGGCTCACCGTCCCCGATAAGTATATTCTAATTTTATGCTACCCTCCATATGTGTATGTGACAATCGGCGCATCTGTGTGTGTGTGTGTGTGTGTGTTCACAGAGCCGGGTACGTGCAACCACATTTCGGGCCGGTGTTAGCTTTCCACCCCTACACCAAGCACATCGGGTGATGCAGCGGTGACCGAATGAAGACATTGGCCATCATACTTAGAATTCTATAAATAATTCATTGACAACGACAAACCCGGGTTTCGGTTGACTCCTAACGTGCTGGGGACTGCCGTTTTCAAATTGTCGCAGACACCACACACTCACACACACACATCCATACGTACATCGTCACTCCAGATGTTCCGCATGCACTCAACTGGCTGGCTGGCTGGCTGGCATCCCGTCGCATCGGTTTGCCGACTGCTTCAAATATGTTAATTGAATCTTCAGTGCACATTTCAGCTGCAGATAGTCGAACGGAGCAGAGATAGAGAGATACCGGTCGTTGGGGCCGGCCAAAAACCATCACCCGCCATCTGCGCGTCTGACCACAGGCGGTTAGCCCTTCGTCAGGGTGTGGGAGGACCGAAGAGTGGTGGCGGCTGTGGACTAAATGTTTAATTGAATTATTTTCGATTTGCACCGAACTGCAACAGATATGCCTCAATTAAGAAATTGTCCTGCCAGAAGACTGCTGTCGTGGCAGTTTCTTTCGGGAGATTTTCGGGACCATACCGTTAAGGCACGTACTGCCGTGTCTCTGGCAGGGCGGTTCGCTGTTCTTTTGTGAAACGATCAAGTAAATCATTGTGAACGTGACTATACTGAGCTCGCTAGCTCAGCGCGCCGAGATGATCTGCCAGAGCGATGGATATTGCAAGAATTCTTCGATTCACTAACGATTTACCGGGAACTGCTTGGCCGGCGGCTGGGGAATGAATGTGGTGCCCGGGTGCGAAAAAGGCGAATATGGCGTAACCATCGTAACGAGCTGATTGCAGCCTGGAATAAAAATTATGAGACGTGATACGGTTTTCCAACAATAGTGTGCAATCAGTGTCGGATGGATCCACCTGGCATTCTGCAGCCACGTGTGCAGTTTCGAAGCTACGCACCGTAATGGCGCGCTAGTGCAATAATGGTGAGGCCAACTCAGCTTGGCTATTTTATCACTGCAACTGCTGCTTTAGTGGCCGAATCAACTGCGGGCGTCGGACACTTATTAGCGAGTGTAATTAGCATGTATTTACAATTGAACTTACAACACTATCTTGATGATGAACTTTAAATTGTACTAGCTCATGCAAAACGAACCAGAAATTAAAGGGAAGACGATGTGAAAAAAAGGCTCTCCGGGTCCAACGGTCCAACCTCGGCAAACTACCCGGCAACTGCACTAATGCACTAATTAAGATTCGTCGTTTCCGTTTGCCTGAACTTTCGAGCGAATTTGGTACGTTTCGCTGGAAGATGAAGCGTAGCGAGCGCGATTCGCCTAACGACTTCCTTGACCGTAAGACGCCCATAAATACTCGGCCAGCGCCAGCGGAGGGGGGAGTTAAAGGTTGCATAAAGACTTCACTTTCCTTTGATTGTGGAGACGGTTGTAGTTATGCAGTTTTGATTACTGATAGCAAAAGGAAGGTTCTGTGTTGTTATCGTGAAAAAGGAGTTGCCATTTCTAGGATTACTCTTTAAGTTTGCTTTTGTAGATTTCTTTCAAAATGATAATTCCGCTTATTTGAACTTCAATGTCAGAGATATGCGAAGATGCGAAACAGTTTTTGTGAACTCTTTTGTAAGGCTTCGGTAAGGAAAGTAAGCTTTGAATTAAACATGATAAGAGTTCCACAGTACTAAGAGGACAGTTTTAAACTAATTATTGTTGTAATATGAAATAAATTGTACCAACATCAAGTAAAGGTTTGAAGGCGTACGCAAGAGTGGCAATCCAGCTACGGGGAAAAATGGTGTCCCACTCACGGTTTCGCATCGGATCTGGCCGATGTGACTCTGGATCCGATTCTGAGGAAATGGAATCGTCATTTCCACACGGAACCGTTCAGAATCGTTCGGAACCGTCCAGTATCGTTTGGAATTGTAAAAGTTGTCCGGAACCCTTCGGAATTCATGAAACCAAAGGAACTGTTCAGCATCGTCGGAACCGTATGGAATCGTCCGGAATCGCCAGTGTTAGTGAGTATGAGCTCACCTTTGGTAAATGGTATAACGATTTTTAAAAGATATATGTGTTGATCATTTAAAAGACGCTGGCCGTTGGGGACGATGCTTGAACGATGCATTACAATATAAAATATTTAAACGATTTTGTTTTTCTCGCGTTCCCGGAATGCGTTTCCGGTCAGTTCAGTCAAGTCTGAGGGTTCTGTGCGGTTCTGACGGTTCCCGACAGTACCAACGATTTTGGACAATTCTGACGGTTCGGAGCGGTTCCGGATGATTCCGACGGTTCCGAACAATTCCGACAGTTCCGAACGATTTCGACGGTTCCGAGAGTTACGAACGGTTCGTCTACACCTACTTTATGGAAATGATTCCGATTTTTCTTGAATAGCCCGGAACTAATTCCGTTTTTTTGCCAATTATACCCATCTCTGCTAGAAGCAAGTCACAGGAAGCCGACAATGGCATGACGAAACCTCTCGACTCTCGAGGTTGTAGTGCCAAAGAGGAAAAAGAAGAAAGTTTAGACAGTGAGGACGGTTTTTAGAGCTTGTTTATCCCTTCTATTCCCTCTATGTTGCTGGGTCTTAGTTGTAAGGAAATCTTCCGGAGCGTTTGATCCCGCCATTTGAAACTTCCTTTGACTAGTTATTTGACTGATTGCCGTGAATATCTTTATTTACCTTAATCTTCTTAGCACCAGGTGTATCTGTTGGCATTTGTTAAGATTATACTCATTTCTCGTATTATGTTCTTCTCACTTATACTCATTTCTCGGTAAAATGCAAGCTGTTTCATATCCTTCATAGAGATTCTCTTAAGCTTATTGGATTTTGCCTGAAAACCCCCTTGTTTTAGCACCATTTTTATCAATTGTTTTCGCTTGTATCCACCACGATTACGGGAGAATCATTAATCTAGGCTATGAAAATCAAACGCACCCGTTCAACAATCAAACATTGAATCCCATTTTCTGTTGCATTTTATCAGCACTAAAACAAAAAAAAAAACAGAAGAAAACAACGCCATTTTCCATCATTGAGTGGTCGGTAGCGGTGCAGACGGGAACTATGGGCGGGAGAACTGCGCGGCGAGGGATGCGGGGAAAAATTGCCATAAACTTTATGAGCCTTTTCTCGATTGATTTGCACATTTATTGCGAAGCGCAACCGCTTGAACCTTTCTGAGTGGATTGGAAATTGTTTTTTTTTGCGAGCTTGCAACCTCACCGGATCATCTTCAGGTGCACCAGCCGGAGACCAAGCCGAGCTAGATAAGTGCGCTTTGCTGAATGCTTTGCAGGGGAAGGGGCTTCATACTTCTATGCACATCTTGCTATCGCTCCCGATCACCTTAAATTCGGTGAAATGTTGTAGCGCAGTTCGATGAATATTTTGTACATTTTGATGCTCTTGTTGGGCTGGCCGAACCTGGCGGAGAATGTTTTCGGTTAAAACTTTCATGCAATCGAACAAACCTTTTTTTCACCACACCCGGGGTCGGTAATGGTAAGCTTTCTTTTATTTTTGGCAACCATTTTGCTCCGATTTCCATTATGTTTTATGACTGTCTGGTTGAATTTTTGATTGCATTTTCATGATTAAAGCCATGTCATAGGGGCGGTGGTATGCGGCGGCATGCTTGCACACCGATGTACTTGTTCGACTGCGCTGTCCTGCCGAAGGTACTCCCGGCAGCAACAGCAATATGACTCGTAAACGGCGGCAAAACGGTAGAGAAAGAGAGTAAAAGCCAGTGGAACGTGAGTGTTGAAATTTTATGTACGCCTAGAGCTCCAAGGATTAGGAGCTGGTGTGCTGGTTTTTTTTTACGACCGCACATTCGGGTTTTTAACAATTGCAATTAATAAGCATCGTTTAAAGCGGGGCCAACTTCAACTTGTACCCATCGAAAAAGTGATTCAGTACATCGGCACCGAAATTGATAGCATCATATTACGCACAGTAAACCGGTGTGTGTTTGCGACAAAGCGCAGCCCTTAAATAGCCTTAAGCAGTCGTGCGACAACAAAGACATGAGCACGGGACACAAAGGTGTTTTTTTTAAACTCGCAAAGATTTTCCAATACGAGATGAGCAAGTTTTGTCGCATGAAAAGAAATGTCGACTTAGGACTTAGGAAAGAAGTATGTCTGCCTTTGGCGGGAAGAGAAGCCTGCGAAACCTCGCGAGCTACAAGGACACAATGGGTAGGAGAAGTTAATTTTTAACCAAACTGTTTCTCATCTAAGAAAGTGGATCACATGCACATTGCTTTAAGCTCGTTTTTGTGTAGTGATGGGTTGTTTGGTATGCAACCACGGTTCCACTCCGGATCCGGTCGGTTTGATTCCTGTTTGGATTTCGTGAGAATGAAATCGTCTTTTCTACTCAGAACCGTTTTGGAATCGTCCGGAACCGTCGGAATTGTCGAGACTGTCGGAACCGTCCAGAATCGCCGGAATCGTTAGCAACCGTCGGAACCGTCCGGAACCGTCGGAATCGCCTTAATCGTCCGGAACCGCCCTGAACCGTAGAAGCCGAATCCTTGTCGACTGTGAGATCGTTATGGTGCATATGTGCCACTTTGCACTGCATGAGCAGGACTTTATTGCTTGATCGATGCATTACAATACTAAAGAGTTCAAGGATAACAAATGTGTTACAGCGCTCTATGGGAGTTCTGCTCGTGAAACGTCTATGTCAAGAGTCATTTAAATTCGATGATGACCCATAGAAACTGAAAAATAGTCAACTCGTTTACCGAAGGAGGACTCGTTCTCACTTATGCTGGCAAGACGATTCCGAACAGTTCCGGACAGTTCCGGGCGATTCGGAACGATTCAGACGGTAAAGATGGCTTCGTTGACTCCAGCGATTTTGTTCCGCCTTTTTTTGCCTTACATGCCCATCTTTACTTCTGCGGTACGGTACTTAATCCTGGTTTTTCTAGAATTTCTTACCGAGAGATTTTCCTCATTCTCATCATCCTTGCGTTAGTAGCAACAACAAAAAAAAAAAGGAAGGGAAGCTTTGCCAACGGTCTGGCAAACATCATAATTGAATGATTACTTTTTGTCTTGCTCTGCACTGTTTCGCTCTGTGTCAATTGGGTTGGGAAGCACAGCAACACCCACCACCAGCTCAGGGGGAGGGTTTTTGTGGTTGTTGGTGGAGCTGTTATCTTTGCACATTTTTGGACAGCCTTTTTCGTTGTTCAAAGCGCGAGTTTTTTCATCGCCTGCGCTTCTTCTTCATCTTCTGCTGGGGTTTGTTCCTTTTGTGTTGTTTGCTGTCCCGCTGACTAAATGGCTCATTGTTGTGAGCGGATGATGAAAATTTGAATACCGATAACGGTTGAATTGAAGTTTGATGAAGATGAATTGCCAGTTGGATTGGGTTAATGCGCGTCTATTCACCTGCTCGGTGGGTGAATGCCACACACACACACACACACCCGAGCACATCGTACCAGTGGCACCATGGATATGAGGATGGGAGAGCGTTAAGGAGCTCCAAGTGACTGTGGCTGTGAATGGATGCTTTGTTAGAGCAAACAGTGGCATGGGCGATGAAGATGGTTATGTTTATTTAGTTAGTTTACTTACTTACCGTTAGCAAAAGGAGAAACAATGGATTTCTTTTTTCTATCAGAATGCAAGCTCACTTTACAGCGAGCAAATAAACATTAGCTTAATTTGGCGTGTAGCTTGCATGCAATTCTTTCTTGAAGCTTCGCTAAACTTGAAGCCGAACCATTTCCAGTCTGTTTGATCATTGATGACTCTTTAATGCAAATACACTTAACCGCTCACTGGGCGAATCTTAGGCTGCTGTCAATTTACTGTCTAATTGATACACTTTTAACACACCGTAACTCCGCGAGTCATAACGTCGCTGGAGCGTATAAGTAATTGGAATGCAATTATTAGTTCTGCTGTTCTGCTGGTCCTGGTCACACACACACACTGTGTAAGTAAATTGAACTGGAAGATGGGCCTGAGCGCTAAGCGAATCAATATCGATTTCCATCCGAGGATTTTCCACCCAGCTCACGGTGTTTATACAGCGCAACGCTCTGAGTGTAGTAACGTGGCGGTGAAAAAAAAAACCCCACCATCTTCACTAGTCCACGATGAAAACGGGATTCGCCAATGGATAAAGCCCATTTTCAGAGTGTTCTGATCATAATGTGCATCGAACGTAAGAATCGTTTAATCTTTCGCTGGCTCGTTCACGGGCTTTCGGATGATGAAGGATCAATCGATTTGAAAGTGCATAGTGCCGTGGCGTACCGAGAGCGAGAGAGTGTGTGAGCTCGATCGTTACGGATAGTTATGCCGATGGAAACTCAATCATGGTTGCGCTTAACTACTTCAACACTGGGGGTGAAAGAATGGGAAGCTTTTCTTCTCGCGCTAAACCTTTCGGTGGGTGAAGTTTGAAAATCGGTGCAATTGGCCTCGGTGCCGCTGCCGGACCGATGGGGTTTGGCGCGTACGTTGCGTTCTTCGTACTGGTAGTTTGCACCGAGATGAAGTGCAAAATCATTGCAAATCTCACTTTGGAGCCACATTCGAAGGGTTCAAACAGTTGGCTCTTGTGCACTAGCGTTCGT
The DNA here is from genome assembly GCF_013141755.1 of Anopheles stephensi. NCBI lineage: Eukaryota > Metazoa > Arthropoda > Insecta > Diptera > Culicidae > Anopheles > Anopheles stephensi. Next base: position 60,033,603 of record NC_050202.1, on the reverse strand, counting down.
TCACTTTCGGCTGAAGGATCGCTAACGTAGAACCGTTGATAAAGCCATGCGGTGATTTTTAAATATAAGTCAAAACTGTGTGGATTGTTCCTGGTGCGGAATTTAGGGATTCGTGGTAAGTGGATTGTAAAGAATATTTAACTTTTTTTTCGCAGTCTGCAGAGATCTGGCTTGCTGCAGAGATCCTTGATAAGACGCGGTCGCCTGCCAATACAATATTCTGACCTTTCTTGTGGACAAATAAACGTGATCACTCCAGGTTGAGTCAACCACAACTCTTCTGTTCATTTGAGCAACCTACAACTTCCTCAGATATGGTGGCAAAAGTACTTCTTATCATGTGCCTCTCGAACGTGGCTAGTAAGATTTCGTTAATATTCTAAACAGCCTATGTATCAGAGGCGTATGTGAATGAGGGGACTTTAAATGTCTTTTCGAAGTTGTTGGGGACACATTTCATCTTCAACTGGCTTCAAGTAGTCTCAGGAAACAGAGATCAGATTTGGTTGAACCGATCGGACAGATAGGTACACAATTTTGAAGATGACTTTAAACTTAATATAATAAAGAGAGTCCTAAGATGAGCATAGATGGGCTCCTCGTCGGGAACTTGGGGTGCGAGACAGTTGTTTACCTGGATCTTCGGAATGTTTTGAATGGTTACTATAACCATGGAGACCGATGTAAGTAACAATCAATCCACCGAAATCAAGGTCTTGCTCATCGGTTTTCCTAACCGATTGGTCTTCGTCGACTAAATGGGAAAATCGTAAAAATATCAGCTTATTGTAAATATCAGTTGATTTAAATTGTCCTCAACACCACGACTTCTGAAGCTTAAGAATAAATAATTTACCACGATAAGACGTCAAGTGCAATAAGAAAGAGAAACAATTTTCAACCAGCAAAGTTATCGCTGCCTTAAATTACTTCTCTTTAAGCAATCGTTACGACACCTCGAAACGTGCACGGAAAAGGAACAAAAACCTTCGAAAAAAAAGCGTCCACTTATCTCGCCTATCCGGCCACATCTCGTGCAATATCTCATGCGCCACTACGTTGCACCATATCGCATCATTTGTCTCGTGGCCGGAGGCACGAGGTCTCTGTCTGTGCGAGCATTCACAAACCACAGCCACATTCGTACCGATTGTGCATCCGGCATGCATTTCCGGTCGCTTTCTTCGCACTCTTCCAAGAACCGGGAGATCGTGGTGGGAGTTATCTCCAGCCATTTCCCTATCGATTTTTCCACGCCGCGTTCGGTTTGCTGCACCGAAACCCGAAACAGTTTGTTAAGTAAAGGAGCGCACAATTATTTGTATTTGTGGTTAGATGCCACGGTTCCGGACAGCCAGCTGTACCGAGGCGAGCTGTTTTCGCGGTTAAATCGAGTGTGTGACGCTTCTTGTGAGACAGTGTTGCAGCCGATACCAGCGCGCCGGTTGAAAAATGGTGCCCTAGAACGGAGCAAACCATCTCGCAAAAGGAAAGCAAAGTGCCGAGACACCACCGCGCGTGGTTTCCGGATCGTGCAAAACGGGTTGGAAAAATTGGAACCGTGCACACTCGGCGGCGGCCGTCTACCGGCGTGATTGGCAAATGCAATGGAGTGGCTTGCTCCAGCTCCCGGATAACAAATAGGACACGCCGGACGTGGAGGAGGACTGTTTTATTTATCTCCCTCGGTTTAGTTAGCTACCGGGACCGGGTGCTCCTGAATTTCCTTTGCTGGAGCAATGTTGTACCTTCCAAAAGGTTGTACCGAGAGTGCGATATTAGGGCAAAATAGTGCTGATGTTGAGGAAGTATTTGTAGCGCGTTCTATAGCAGCTTGTACTTTCCCTTGCAAGCACTGAGCTCACTTTTGGGGTTTGAGGCTCTTTTTTTCGCGCTGACCCTGGATGGTCTTGGACCTCCAGACTACGGGAGATTATTTCCGCCCTGACCGACGAGCACTTAACAGCATTTTCCTTAGGCACCGGTTATTTACTGGCGGAGGGTTTTTCTTCCCCGTCGCGTACCCATGGACCCAAGCTGCTAATCGTATCGGTAGTGGACCTTCCAGACAACCCATAAATACCATTTTCCCATCGAGCAGCAAATGAAGATTAATTATTTAGGCTGCCCGAGCACAGTCGTGCTGTAGTGCAGTGGGAGGAGGGCTTTGGCATTCCGGATATCCTGTGTGCGAGACGCAGTAGGACGCTGTGGTTGCGTTCCAAACAGGCACGCAGTTCACAGTAACACGTGTTTACAAGTGCTGTTCTATTTTAAATCCATTAGCTCACCATTCTGTGCGACTTGGTGTGTATCCTGGGGTGAAAGAGCTTAGCTTGGCGAATAGCACTCCGAGGAAAGTTAAATCGGAAAGCTCTCTTAAATTGAGTGGATTTGTTTTAAAGATCATAAAGCATAGTCGGCGGAACCTAATGATCTTCGTTATGGAACTCATTACAATATTCTAGCTATTTAAAAAAGCTCTTCAGATGCACTTCCATTATGATCTTCAATCAATTAGTCTGTGGTTGAAACAAACCTCCGCAGTGCTTTTAGCCCATCCTGATATTTTTCATCTAGCGCGTTTAATTTACTACAGGAAGCTTGATACGATCCAACCATTCGAACCGTTTCACACGATTCATGCCCATTGTATCTTCCTCGCGAGCTCCAGTATGGTGACGTGACCCGGATCTTTCAGTTCTATTATTTATCCTCCGAACTCCTCCGAACCTCTCCGCTCCGGTAGAGTCAGTACCGAATCTCTAATAGCTCAATGCCTCCGGGGGGTTTTTGACCGCGATGAACGACAACGCCCGGTGGGACCACCGGTCACCGGAGTGAATGTAATCTCTCATCCAGCCAGCCAGAAGATGATTTATGACAGTCGCATAATGCAAAAGATGTGTTAATCTCAGCTTGAAAGCGATCTAGGCCAGATGCCGGCTGCGGAATGCCATTTCCCCGGGATCCAGCACACACACACACACCATAATTACTGTCGCGCGGTACACAATGGACGAACGGTGGTGAATAAATTCCCGCGCGGATGCTGCATTGGAAGCCTCATATTTTTACGGCTTCCGGTCAGGGGCGGGGGGGGGGGGGGGGGGGGGGAGCCAATGTTACGGGCGCTATATTGACTTGTACATTTGCTCGGCAGAAGAGACAGAAAAATCCGAACCGGATCGCAATCCTAGCGCAGCGTAAATACGGACGGTTATTCTATTTGGGAAAGGATAATGCCGGTTCCGGTCGGCAATAGGATTACGGACCGAATATTCCATTCACCGTTCGGCAGGAATCCAATTAATTGAATGGCTAAAATCCACGCACACCGACGCATTTAGCATTCGGGGGAGCGAATTTTGGTTTTCGGTCGAGGCGCAACAAAACAACAGCACAACAGTAGTCAACAGAGCGTCGAAAGCAAACCGCAGATCGGGCGTGGGCACGTAAAACTAGCAGCGAAAAGTTTGTGCAATGTATTTGATACACTTACTCCACATTGCGCCGGGTAAACAGAACGGAACGGTCTGCTTAGCCCCGTGTGTGTGTGGGCGCTTGGGCGGAAAGCGGACAATATTTGGTTAATAAATTAAACCACGCTTTAAAGCGTCAGTTGGGGCGGACCGCGCGGTGAGCTATTTGCTCAGTTGATGGATGAGTTTGCCATGCGGTGGGTATAAGGGCGAACAGTCTGCTGCCGAAAGTCAAATAAGGACTCGAAAATGGGGCGGCGGCTGTTGATGGTGGCCATTGTCTATTTTCTATCACTTGATTTATTAATTAATTTACTTGAGTTCATTTGTTTTGTTTCCGGCAGCACTAATAATCGGACTAGTGAAGCTTGTGTACAAGCATGTGTTCTACGGCATTTTGTGTACATTAGTACATTAGTATGAACACTCGTTACGTGCAGTGTAACGTTAGCTCCTGAATGTATGCATGTAGGCGGTACACTCAGGTACACCCTGTTCTAAGAAAGACTTCTTGTTACAGGAATTCTACTGCACGTGTCGCAGATGCTCCTACATTTGTTTTAAAGGAAAAAACCGACTAACTTTGGATGGCTATTAGAATGAGATTACTATAAATAGCTTAATGCATTACGGCTGGTGCGAATCCTACGCTCAAAAAGCATTTTACTCAACAGTTGCCACAGCTAGGCAGGTGGATTGTCGGTATTTTGCTGTGACCTTGGTCGGGGTTTCGTAAATATAAATGTTTGCCTTTTTGCAGCACGCTCTTGCCTTTGGCAATCAGTTGCTACTGCGTGTAAGCTACAGCATAATACGATAACGTCTTCCATTTGAAAAAAGAAGATATTTGATATTATATTTTGGTTACGGATATAGTATTCCGTGAAAAGGGAAATCTCCAGCCAGTTTTGCTTGATTTTTTAAAAAGTTCCGTTTAGACATTTTTATCGAGTTTAAAACCAAAACAATGTTTTTAAAGATCATCTTTTCCAGAACATTCGTCACCTTTTATACGGATGTTGAAACCCTTGAAGCAAAGTTTCACAACGTTCTTCTTCTTCTTTTTTGGCACTACAACCTCAAGAGGTCTCGACCTGCCATTTCTGGCTTTCTGTGACTTAATTTTACCCGTAGAAAAGTAGTCAGCCTTACGTACGGGGAGGCGGGTCTGGATGGGATTTGAACCCTGGCCCTGCCTGCCGTGTGAAGACCTGCGCCGATGTCGCCTCGGCCACCAGACCGCCCCAAACGTTACCAAGTGTGAAAGTTTAAACATGTCTTCAGTTTTCAGTTCTTTGAATGTTTTGACCAAAGCGGTACAAATCAACTAATAACTCTGTCACATTATTATAGCATTTAGGGGCGGTTCTTTGACCGAGGTGACAGTGGCGCCGGTCTTCACACCAGATGATCTAAGGGGAGGCTAAGGCTACCTATCCTTGCTCTTGCAATATCAAGCCACAGAAAGCCAGAAATGGCTGGCGGAGCTAGGAAGAAAAATAATTAACTTCTACTGAACGTTCGTAATGATCTTTACATATATTCTTCAGGGGTTGCCTTGTGGTATCAAATCCCATTCGGATCTGTCTCCCGTAGTAGGGACTGACTATCCAACTTCTTGAATTCATTAAGTCTAGTAAGCCTCAAATGGTTGGCATGAACTAAAAGTTCGTTAGGCCAAAGAAGAAGAAGACATATTCTTCATGGTGATTCCTCAACATATTTTACATGGAATGATATCCGACATGGCGACCGGATTTCTCAATTTTATTTTCGTTATATTGATAGGAAGAGGACATGATGGATAATTAGATGGATTGCTAGAACACACGCTCATTTCGTTTGCCTTATCAGCTTTATTGACATTATTGTGATATTATATTTTCACACGTTTTCCCTTTCATACTTTGGACTTCAATCGTCATAGGTCTGTACATGTTATGTTTTATAGAGAGCTTTTTTGACTCTATCTATAGTTAGATCAGTAGAAAACGGAATTCTTACTCATTGCGCTTAAGTTGCCCCAAAATCATCTCACTTTATTTTATGAACTTTGGCAGTTGTACATTTATGTTCTGTAAGTTTCAGGCAAAAGAAAGCACCGGCTTGAACGTATTTGCAAAAAAAAAAAAACATCCTTATTATTATCGCTATCTCCACGCGTACATTTGATGTGCGATTTTACTGCACCGCTGCACGTGACATTGTTGCAATGTCCCGGGTCCCATACCGAATCGTGCACGTGCGCTCGCCCGCCGTGCGTGGTACGTGATTTTTGATTAATTTCCTTACCTAGAACACGGTCACGCGAAACAGCTGGAAACGCGCGAATAACGCAACCAAGATGGAGGGTGAAATAAGGACGGGAAGAGAATGATATATTTAACCAAAAAAAAGGGGGACCAGTATATACACGATCATCGATGTAAAATCGGTACGTACGCACGTCGCCCGATTCGAGCTGTGATGTTTGGTGGCTTAATTTCCGGTGGTGTATCTTAACTTGTCAACCCCGGGACAGTGGCAAACGAGCGAAACCGATCCGTGTCGCAGGCAAATTTGGACGGGGCGGGAAAACCATTTTTCACCCTGGCGCTGCTCGATCGACGAAATTGGGTGAAGCGAGCCTTAAAGTGACGGCGTGTACCGACCGCGGGCAGTCATGTCGCAGTGGTGTGTGGCCGGGACCGGGGGGAAATGGGAAGACTATACAACGAGTTGTTAACCTTCTCCCTGCACCATCAGCACTAAAGACAGTGAAATCGAAATCCATAAATCAACCGGTGCAAATCTTTCCAGCCCGGTGCTACCGGGGGAGGGAACCATGGGCATCCGGCCATCGCCGATCATCGGTGGAACGCAACCAAAGGAAAGAGAGAACGAGGTGAACCAGAAGCAGCAACAAAAGAAAAAAACACATCCTTCCAACGGCGATGAGAAAGGAAAAATCGTTTTTCGCGCAACATCTAAATCTCCCGGTAATCCGCTTTCCGTGTGCACGATTTAACGATTTTCAGTCAAACTTCCCGCTGTGGGCGAAACCGTGGAACAGGGCGCGTTGGAATCTGCCTTCCCTTTTCAGGGGGGCCCAGCTTCGTGTGTCGTAAAGTTTAAACTCTTCTCCCGGCTTCCGGCAATCGACTGTTGGAGCGGGAAGTTGCAAAGCAGCGTGTGTACAACCATAAAGCTCACCATTTCTTCATAGCCGAGGAGCTGGTTGGTTGTTGTTGTCTTCGGGTGTGGTGCTTCCGAGCCCGCACGCAACATGGCTTCATGTGTAGGTAGGCAACTCCAGAAAAAACCAGGAGTTGGGCTACCAGCGTGCCGTGCTCTTGGTGCCGAAGGACGCGATGATGTTGGCCGTTTAGGTAAATTGAAAATGTGATTCCTGTGAGCGAGCGTGCTGCTAGATTAGGCGGAAAACCAGTCGGCGGCTTAATGTTATGGCTTAATGTATTGTTTTGTCCACGGAGGGGAACCTCCGCGGTAAAATCTTGGGCACCGTGCGGCGGTAGAAAGAATACCCCGAAATCACTTGCACGAATATGGAGCCAATTTATGGGCGCAATAATTGTCAATCTTGTGCCGTAAGAAGATGAAGCTCGGGCGGTACGTGCTCAGGATCCTGTTCGTCCGGGGGAGCGATGTGTCTTTCTTTAGCTATTATTACGCCAGCAGTTAAGGTGGTGAACAGAAGGATACGAGGAGAAGACGCGTGGCCAAAGTACTGTGGCTATGATTTAAAAATGATTCTGGCCAGCTGGCAGGACATCTTAGATGAAAAGAGACGTTAAGGTTGTCATAAAAATGTCACTGGGTGGTTTTTGGTACAGAGAGATGAAATAATTGATGAGAGAACTATTACGGTGTAACTGCTTAATTATGGGGCTGGATGATGCTTCTTAAACCTGTGAATGAAATTGTACGATAGTGGGTGAAGTCCAGCAAGAATCCAGGTTCGCCATTTTCTTTGGAGATGGTTTTAAAGCTGGCGAGAGCGATCTCTGTTTCGTCGTCGAGCTCCTTCAGGTCAAGGTTCAATTCTTCACTGGTTTCACGTGTCCGAATATCCCATTTGTATGATCGATTACTTCACTGTTGGTGTTCAGCGCTTCAAGTCATCGATATGTGCAAAAGACACCGCGGGAGGTACGAACGGTTCGTTTGATATACACCGACACAGAAGGAGATACCCACCTGGTAGTTTCGCATTGTGCTTCACTACTTCAGATGCTCGATACATGTTAGCCAGTAGTACCCGTTCTCTTGGGACAATAGGTCTATCTGCTTCACCGGATGATCACCAATATCACTGGTACGGAGAATGAGCGGCCATGATTAACGATCGATGGACGACAGCATGACGAATAACGGAGGCTTCTCCTGTGGATAATAATTTTACCTCTGTTGATTATGGAACGAGGAACTTTGAATTGGTTGCTTAATTAGCAAATAAAGAAAGCACATTTACAAAGTCCCGGCGATGTTTTGATTGAAAAACTGACGTGGCGCACCTCAATTCCGAAGTAAGCCGGAACACCCAGATGAAATCAAACTTTGATTTAGGACATCAGAAAGAGTGAAGGATGCTGGTGCCGCTATCGAAAGCTTCCACATTGTGCAAATGTTTGTTTGACTCAGAGCTCAGCATAATATTGTGGTTTGTGTGCGGGGAATCAACAGTGCAAAATGTTGTCTTTTCGTCGGTAAAAAATTAGCAGCCAAATTTGGTGTTTTTATTTCCCTCCTTGCAAACGCGCTGCCTAACGCATTCCAGATAAGCTCACATTGATGGGCAATAAACAATCAGAGGGCCGGGGCACTCTGGAAAGCATCACATCATATGCTAACGTTGGCTAATCGTGTACGTAATGGGCGGCTGTTCAAAGGCCTCACGCTGTGCACATCAATCAACGGATGGGTGAATCGTTCGGGTGAGCCTGCCAGGCTGGTGTTGGGTGGTGGTGGTGGTGCTCAAGCGGCAAATAAATTCCGGCCATTCCGATTTCCGGCTAAGCAATCCGGTCGAATGGCGCTACCGGCCCCGGGTATATACGCACTGTTTGTTTTTCACACACGCACAGACACACACACACGCGCACATCCTTTCCGAGCGATGCGTGACCTGGTGGAAAGCCTCATGCCAAACGGTCGTTGCTGCCCCGATCCTTTATCCGAAGCGTTCCCAGAATTGATGAATGCATAAATTATTATTTGTCTATATTTTCCATAATTGATTCCACCGGCTCTAGACGGTGTTGCGTTACCATTGGCCGTGGGGGCAAATGAGGAAGAGGGAGTTGTGGTGCGTGTGTTTGCACTGCGTGTTAAGTTTTGCAAGCGATTTCTCGATTACCGTGCACGTGTGGCCTTCTTCAGTGGCAGGCGGTGGTAAAATTTGTGTTTGATCCTTAGACGACGACGCTACTGTTTAAGTGCTTGCCAACAGGTTGGAAAATTGTGACCGCTCATTTGTGTATTAGGAGCGCACGTGATGCCGCTTTGCCGACAGTTTGCGGAAATTGGGGATATCAATTTGTATCAAGCGTTCCGCACACGGGTCCGTTCGGGAAAGAGCTTTTGCAGGTATTTGTTTAGTCCCCTATAGTCTGGAGTGCGATGTGTCTTGAGCGTAATTGGGATGGTACGTACTTAAGAATTTAAACTTATCAGTAAAGATGGTGTTAACCTTTAACGTCCTTGATACATCAAAAAAGAATATTGGTAATAATACTAAAGATCCTGAATTTCGCTTTAATGCCTCTGTTGATGACGGGCTGAATCATAGTGCGTACGCTATTACTCAGTTGTTCGAGGTTTCGGACCGAGTGACTCAGGATCAAGGTGTATGCATTTAGAAGGTGGATTTTTATCGATTTGACAGGGCGACATTTTAGTCGAGTTATGTCAGAGTTTGTTTACAAAAACATATGGTATGGGGCAACAAACATGAACAAACAGCCTCGATTCTCAATCCCTTGAGCAATTTCGCTAATTTATGGGTCATTTTCGCATATCAAATGTTGTTCCACAGAAGATTGACGATATTTGGTTGCATTTTTCGTCAAAAAATCGCAAGCGATACCACCACCGGTGCCTCCTCCGACGCTGCCATCACTCTTCTCAATACCCTTCCCCTTGATCACCACGGAACTGTTATGTCAGGTCGAGAAATGTCAATTTGCTCTAAACAACTCTACCTTCTATATCCATATACCTTGCTCAGGATGGAGTCACTGCTGGGTCGTATACTTCTTGACGTACAAACTTTCAATGGAATTTGACGGATGACGTCGGATGACAGTTTGATTGCACGACCTTCATCCGTCAAATCCGGTACAAAGTATGCACGACTTCTCGTACACGACTGAGCAGCGGCTCCAGCCTTAGTAATGAAAGCCTCATAGACAAAATTCTAAGAAAATTGATTTTTAAAGTCAGTGCAGCTTTAGTATTAAGAAGAAGTAAACTTTAAGTCATTTTCTGTAAAAAAATGGTGAAAGGAACTTTTTTTCCCCTAAGCTTAACGATCAGCGTGGTCATGTCGGCTAAATGGACACATAGGCAAAGTTGTCGTTCCTCAAACATATTCCAGAGAAAGGCTCAGGAAGCTGAAATCATGTATGGAATCGTGGTATACCTCGATAAAATGAAGAAGAAGGCTTTATACTAGACTGAATGATGCCATGTAATTTGACAATCAAGTCCCCCAACCGGTGAACATGCTGGGTACGATTTGATTTCTGATCCTGCCATGTTATCCCAGGTGGTGCCGCAATCACCTCGATCGCTGGATAGCACCGCATATTTTACCGAAGACTTATTTTTAAAGTTAAAATTTATGTTATTTACGAAAAAAGGAGAAAACTTTTGTTCAAAACAAAATAAAATATGGCGCATGAATTATGATATCGGTGGTAGTAGTTAAAGTCCATACAGTTCGGTACATAATAGTAGAGAACCTTAAGATCGTCTTCCTGTACGCTGGAGAGGAATGATAATCAAGCTCAGGGGAAAAATATGAGCCTAGGCAGCCGAAATGGCAGACCGAGACTTACCGAAGCACTAAATACAAATAAGAAACTTCAAATTATTTTCCCTTTTCTCTTCCCGACATTACCTTCACGACATTAAGAGATTGATCTGTTTCTTATCTGGCCATAATACAACCTTTCTAGGGCTCGGCCTGCCATTTGTGGCTTTTCGTGATTTGATTTTATCCGTCAGTCCAGCAAATATCACGAATAGTCAGTCTTGCGTACGAGGATGAGATTTGAACTCCGGTCCTGCCGTGTGAAGACTGGTGCCGCTGTCGGAATTGTTGTTTGTTGTTGTTGAACAATAGCTTAGGAAGACTGGTTTTGCACTCTCTGAATATTTATAGAAGTTGTTACTTGAGCCACAACAAAACAATCGTTTTTTATTAAAAAAATATAATTAATTTAACTATTGATTCTTTGGAAATGATGTATGTGGTCTAAAAACAAATCACGTGTAGCATAAAAAAAAACATTACTATAAAATTTATTGTGTGTTAAGCTATGCTCCCCGGACTGGAACGATGTGTAAAGAAAGGGGCTTTTTATGCCAGCAGGGCCGTTTCCTGCCATTTAAATCCCATCACAACAGCGCCAAATGTCACACCCGGTCGGTTAGTTTGCATGACTGACCGACCCACTGATGCACCACCCGGCCATGTCGTGCAGGTGTCTATAAACATGTCGCCCTTACTGTTAATCCCTCTGTTTCCATTCCACCTGGTGACATTTTATCCGGCGGCTGGCGTGCGTCGAGTTTTTGTTTTTTGCTGTGCCACCGTGTTACTGCCCATCGTCCGGATATCGACCATTTTCCACCAGCAGCCTTGGGACGGGACGAGACGCGGCCCATAACTCGGCGAGATCCGTTAAACAATGCGAAACGATTATCACGCTGTGCTAAAACGCACTAAACCCCTCGCGGGAGGGGAGAGAGATGTGTATGTGTGCATGTGTCCATCGGACGGAAAACTAACCCGCCCATTGGGAAAACGGGTGGTTGGGACCGATTTTCTAACCGTTTTTCCGGTGCAAGTTGTCGGTCGGTGCATTGCATGCGAATTGGCACATCGGAGCATATAGGACGTCCGAAAACCTGGTCTTTCGTAGGCGTGATTTTATTATTTGTTGATGTTAACTTCAGTTTTCGCACTTATGCGCCTTGCGGGCAATTGCGCTTACCATGAATACATCACTCGCGCAATGGAGCACCGGGGCGTGGAATTCGCGGCCCGAGGATTTGGGCTTGTGTTTCCGGACGGTACGGGCGCCGGTTTTGTGGAAGCATCGCACAGCAGAGTTTGGATGGAATTACAACATTCTCCGAATCAGTGCTGGCTTAAGCAAAGGAGAAAGGACGTCGTGTGAGGTGAGTACTGGAAACTGGGTCGTGTAAAGTTGACTTTCCATGATGGCGATCACATTCCCTGCTTTTCCCTACGCCGACAGTGGAACATTCAAAAGCTCGCATATCCTCGTGAGAATTCCCACTGGAAAAAGATACACCCTTGGGCAACCGGGGCCGTCCGGCGAAGTTGCGAATTGACCCTGAGTAGTTGGTTCGGCGCGTCCTAAGCATGTACTTCATCACGGTATTGGTTCCGGTACGGTACCCGGTACCTACCGGTGCCTCTCACTAGCTGGCTTCGTCTTAGTTCTGCGTATCCCGGGTGCAGAATGCGCTGGTTCAACTGCAAAACGCTTCGCTTGTTTGTAACAGTTTCACTGTTTAACTTTGTTGCTCTTTCGCGTCCACCGAGGGTGGTTCTTGTGGCTGGTACGCACAGCGCAACAAATGCGCTGTATTGTATCGCGAGCAAACTAGAACAATGCACGCGAGGATGGGCGTGCAAGCATCTGATGCATTATCTGCATCAGCTACCCGCTACCCTAAGCATACGCCAGATTGCCGTTTTCGCCCACCATCGCACCACCGTTTTGGAGACCTGGAACACTGGATGCACCCGAGCACTCCTTCCCGGAGCGCAGCTTCCGTAATTCTGAAAGCTTCGGAAGACTTTCGCCTGGCAAGCGGGTGCCTACGCAACCTGTTAGATTGTGGAGAGTCGGGGCAGTTCTGTTCTGGGTGTGTTTTTTTTTGTTGTTGCTTTGTTTGTTACACGGTTCAGCGGATGCACAACGTCCGCAAACAAAGCATTTGTCAACAAGTGCGCACCCTGATGATGATGATGATGCTGATGTTGCTGCGCGTAAGAGATGCAGCGGGAAAATCTGTTTCGAACGGCAGACGGGCAGGACGGGTCGGGTAGATGGAGACGCCTATTAATGTTGATCATAAACAATCGCAAAAGAAAACGTTTCCGCATTGTTGGGTCGGAAAGTGGGAAGATGGGATGGTTTGTTAATATTTGTGAAAGCTTCGAAAGCAAAAAGAAACAAGCAACTGAACCCTGGTGAACGGCATGCACCCGAGCGGGTTCGTGAGAAATGACGGAAATGAACAGGACGGATAAATAGGAATTGTGCCGAGCTTCTTATCGCTATTGAATTAGTGTTGTGTACCGTTCATATTTTCTTCATAATTTAATGATGCAGAGTGTTCTTGCTGTTCTAAGCAAGATACACATTAATAATAGTTTCTTAGCACTGTTTGTTTTTCCTTTTGCATCTCGTTGTGCATTGAGGATTTGGAGTGGTGGAACTTGAAATAAATTAATGAAAATCATCGCTCTTGGATTCATTTGAGGAAGCTTACAGATCTTGTGAGCCAAAATCAACCCTCGTTCACATCACACACGTTCATGTTCACACCGTTTCCTGGATGATGTTCTAATCTCTTTCAACTCCTCAAGTTCTTCTAGGCAATGATAATTTCGGAGTTAACTGGAGAATGTCATCCAAAGACCATGATCGTGAACCTCTTACCTATCATCTGCTTCTTGGTCTAAACCTTCTGAAGAAGTCCTCGGTATCGCTCACAGTCACACACACACCGTCGTCTGCTATTATCCATTATCCTGGCCGATTTAACGGACGATTCTACTTCTTCTCTCCATTTCAGCTTGGAGCTATGCTCAAATGTACAGGTCTAATGCTCATTCTAATCATAATTCTTAAAAATATGATATACTGCAGGATTCAGAGCTCTAAACAGAGCACCAGAACCAAACAGCAATTGAGAGAGTCACATAAGAAAAGAGCAGGGATAGTCTATATACAGAAGATAATAAACAGATGCCAACATCAATATGGTCGGAAAACAAGCCAAGTACAGTGTGATGCGTAGGGATCGTTAGAGGTTGATGAAGATGAACGGATCATGTAGAAACAACAAAGAGGTCTGGGTGGTGCTGGGTCGCCCGGTGCCATTCTCATGACATAACCAGTCCACCGGCCCCATGTTGAGTCTTATTCGCTGCACAATAGTGTGATCGCCGTACAGCTCGTGATTTTAACGGCTCCTTCTTCATGCTTTCACACACCTTTTTCTTCTTCATTGGCTCTACAACCTCGAGAGGGTTCTGCCTGCCATTCCTGGATTCCTGTGACATGCTTTTACCCATTACTGAACAGTCAATATGTGAAGCCGATTTGGATGGCTTACACACATATGTACGGGGCACAAAAATCCTTCTGATCATCGTCCTCTCGGACGCGGCTAAGAGGACTTCGTCAGGTTTGGACAGGGAGTATGTGTCAGAAGCGTACCTCAGATCAAGGTTGTATTCGCCAAGGATTATCGAGAAGCTCTAAGCATTAGTTTTAATATTAAAGTCATTAAAATGATCCTTTGAGTCGTTTTCGGTGAAATGATGTAGAATGAGACAAAAGGGTACTTCAAGGTAGTTAATCAGTTTAGTAGTTTAGGGTAGTTTATCATAATATGGGTCTTTGTTTGTGGTCGGTGCTGTACTGAATTGTTACACTGAGCCTTTGCTCCTTCAAAGAAGTGAGATGTTCAAGGAAGGATTGTAAAATGTTTTCCCTTAAACATGCCGGATTAATACGTACAACAAGATTACTGAGAAACATACATTTTTCAAAGGATTATGAAGTATGGATCTGTGAAGCTTAAAGTAAACATAGGATGCGGAATTATTTCAAATGAATATATCCCACCACCCATTACGAAACGCTCCCAGTACATTTGTATTACAGTATTTATCAAAACAAACAAAGCACACCCCCCGCCCATTTGCACTGTGATACTAAATTCTACTTCGCCTTCCCCCATATTCCACCACCATAATTGTTTACCGCGAGTGGATGATTAAAAGGTGGAATAATATGCACTAACAAGCAACACTAACCAGCCAGGGAGATCGCGAGTTGGAAGAAAAAGCAAACCATTTTGTGGCAAAATCCGAGCTGCAAATAAATCATACACCATCGCATCTCGTAAGCATCTCCCATCGTGTAAACAATCCAAAGCACCTTTCGTCATCGGAATGTTGGGCTGGATTTTGAATCGGTGAGAGAGAGAGAGGAGCTGAATGAAAGAAAAAAAAGGTATAAATTACCATTTTCTTTGCCACTCCGGGTGGCTGCAGCAGCTTTGCCGCCCACCGATCGGATGGTGGCGAATGGTCCACCCCTAGAATCAAACCACAGAGAAACGATGGATGGATGGATGGTACGGCTGCTGGCTCGCTCTGGCCTGTGCAGTGCGGAAAATACGAAAATGCTGGAAAAGATCATTCGACGAGAGCAGCGCTTAATCACTTCACGCCTCATAAGCACCTTGCAATTAATATTCGTTAGTAGTAATTAATTAGTGTAATAAAATTTTCCAACCTAGTGAGTCCAACCGGCCCTTGGTCGGTACATTTGCACCCTCGTTAGGGCGAGATACTCTCCATGGTGGTGTGTGAGCATTTTTCCTTGTTTTCTTTCCATCCATTTTCCTGCTGCCCACAGCAACATTCGACCATCGGGCGAGCCGAGGAAAAAAGAACCGAGAAACCACACGGATACTTCAAAATCAAACAAACCATTTAAAATCCCTACGTGGGGATGTGTGTTTTTCCGTTCTGGGCTCCAATACAAGCGGCCGGAATGTCGGTTTGTTTTGCTGTGCATAAATCGTAATAAATTTCGAACGAATCTTAGGTCTGTAAGTAGCAACCGAATTCACACCGACACGGATCATCAGAGCGAGGGAGTGCCTCGCGAAGCATTTCACAATGGCACCCGGGAAAACCCTCAGCTCGCGAGAACTGTTGCTGAGGGGTGTGAAAAATAATTGAGTTTTCTTTTAAAGACCGCTGTGGCAACTGCGGGCGAACCGTTCACGCGTTCACTGCCTCTCATTAATAAACACTTCAATAGGATTTTGCGTTTTCTTTGGCGGGATCGCTCCCGAAAAGATCTGTGGCCATCGCCCAAGACGTCGGTATCGAGCAAGACCCCCCAAGCATTCCACCACACGATTGATTTCCTCCTTTCATCTCGAGGGCCTTGCTTTGCTTCTCATCAACGCGCTTAAAGTTTGCGCTTGAACGAGCAGCCATTTCGTTCACGGTGTTGAACCAGTCAGGCAGCAGCAGCTCTAATAATGCGAGGGCCAAAAGTCCTTTGGAAGAACTCAGCTTTCCTCTTCTCATTTTCTTCGGTTCGATCATAAATTCATTTTAAAAATTCAATAACCAGGCGTGAGATAAAAGAAATGTGCGGGGAGGCGCAATTCATCGCCAGACGATGGCACGAGTCGTTTTTCGCCAAACGACGGTGCGCTCTCTCACGCTAGAACGCATAAGAAAACGGTTTTTTTTGCAATCCTCTAGGTGGGTAAAAAAAATTGGGAAATAAATTGATTTTGATCAATCGCGCGGGAAAAGCGCGAGTGCGGGTGGATACGCAACCGAGACCCGTTCGCACCAGCATACTTTCCGGCTGTGAATACATTGCACGTCACTCGAGTGAGCACTCAGTTCGCTTTGGTTGCAGTTAATGTGGAGAAGAAACAGCGAAAGCTCTTCAACGTCTGGAAGGAGAACCTACAGAAACCTTTTCTTTATCTTACGCTCGCCATCACACTATCATTCGGTCGATTCGGAACTAGCTAGTGCGCACCAACTAGCCCCCCCCTCCTCGCTACTATTGATGCCATAATTGTGCTCTATTGTATTGGTTTTGTCAGAAGGGACAAACACAGAAACTGCACAGTTATTTGTAATGAAATTTCTACGCTTTCCCCAACCCGCTGACAGCATGGCAAATGAATGGTGAATGGGGAGAGAAAAAAAGAGCGTGGAAAATTGTTTCCACTTTACACTGTCGAAGTGACAACACGAGGGCGAGACTGCTGAGATCGAAAGGGCGACCAAAATGGCGGAAGCGGAAGGATCTAAGCAAACGACCTCATAAACGCGAAAGAATGGATGCCACCCGCTCCCCTTCTCAGTATCGGAAAAGGGTGGGAAGAAAATCAAATGATTATTAAAATTGATTTCCCCATCGCGCCTGGGCTGGGCTCGGCCAACAGTTTCCTGTCCCCCACGTTTGGTACACGGTCGCTCCGATGCCATTTATTTGCACCATCGAGTTCTCCGTCATCTTATGAGCGAGCAATGCTTTTCCGTCGAGGATATTCGCAATTAGTACATGCGGCGGAAGGAAAAAGAAATGACAGTGGTTGGTGTGTGTTTAGGTGTAGGGTGTTTTTTTGTAGATTGGTGATGTACCAAAATTCGAAGCTTTTGGATTGGATTTTATCGTTCCGGGTGAGTTATCAGTAGCGTAAGTAGGTTTAAATTGACAGTTAAATTATGAAGAATTTTCTTTTGTGTTAGATTTAGGTCAATATCGAGCCACATTTATAAGGCTTTCCAAACGATCCTGATCCACTCATCTATTCAATCCATACTACTATTCCTTTTCTATAATGTTTTTTCGGTGTAAAAAAACCTTTCCCACTTCTGCCGAAATTGATGTTGGATCTAGTATTTTTGAAGAAAAAATTTTAAATAAAGGGCAGAATTGTACCATTAACTTGTTAAACCGTAATACATGGCTTTTTCGTTGTAAAACTTTAATCGAGGTGTCAAAGCATTTGTCAGAATGTCAAAGAATGCGCCGGACAAGATGAATTTCTTTGTAAAATGTCATTACCCATGTCTGAGATCCAGTAATACATGTGGCAATCTCTTAGAATGAGTGGTTGACCTGCCCTTATGACAAAAATTCTTTGACCGAGAGTATCGATTGACAAGACTCCTAGCAGCTCTTAGCATCGATCAACAGAATTTTGGGTCAAACATCTATTGGAGGACCTAGGGCTAGGAAAAAAAAAACTGAGCCAATGAAGTCTTATGTGATCATTGTCGTAAGGTTGCTGAGGACTTAAGGTCTTGCATAATGATTGTCGAATGGAGGATATTTTTATTTTAATTATCATTAAGTGTTATGTAAAATATTGGTAAAAAACGGAAAAAACAGAAGAGCAGGAGGTCTAGGTCTGGATTTGGACATATTATAGCTATACAAGAAAACATACATTTAACGTAAGATGAATAAATAAACAAATGAATAAACAGCCACTTGGAACGTGGAGCAATCGTCTGAAGGGCTGTGTTGTTCGTTGAGAGATCGGTAGTTATTTTATTCTGCGTCTTCTCTGTTATTATATCTGGTAGTATATTGCGTCTTCCCTGTTATTCCTAGGCACTACAACGTCGAGAGGTCTTGGCCTGCCATTTCTGGCTTTCTGTGACTTAATTTTACCCATAGTTAAGTAGTCAGCCTTACGTACGCGGAGGCGGTCTGGATGAGATTTGAACCCCGGTCCTGCCGTGTGAAGGCCGGCGCCGCTGTCGCCTCGGCCACCGGACCGCCCCCGTTGAAAATATTAAATTATACTATTCATAACGTTCTATTCTCATATACGCTTGCAGATTATTATTTTCATTCCTTGTAAAACAGAACTAGCTTTTATCTCATCTCTCGCCTCGACGGTTTAATTTATTTTTTATTTATTAACGCAAATGTGCCCCTCAAATGCTGTCCACAACTGTACATTAGAGCCATTGTTGTTGTCAACTCGCACTTCCCTCGCACGTTCGTTTATTCATGTTGTGATTATTTTGCAGCCGTTTGCAGTCCGCCGCCCGTGCTTTTTCCACCCCGGAAACTCTTCCACCCCTCCGAACGCCGAACCGAAGAACGCAGAATTAATAAACTCGCGCTTTATTAGGTTTTGTGTGTCTGTGTGTGCGCGTGAAGAAGCCGAATGAAACCGGAATCAAATCATTCGGTACGGAATTGGAAAAAGCTCACCGGTTCCGGCTTTCGTCCCGGTGGTAAGAGGTGGTGGTTTTCCGCTTCGAAGTGAGCACAAGTTGTTGTTTTTTTTTCTCTCGTCACTTTCTTTTCCACCGCTTTTTCCTCACCAAAACATAAACCGAACATGTGAATCATTTGCGGTTGAGAGCTGCTGGAAAGAATTTCTAGTTCCGTACCGTTCTTAGAACGCCGGGTGGTGAAATATTTCATGGCAAAACGCGTCAAATCATTAGAAATATTGGCAAAGAAGAATACGGATCGCGAACGGTGTTGGTCGCAGGGTAGCTTCCTTGTTACACGTGGGAGGTGGAAAAGTGTGTGTGTGTTTTTTCTTCGTTTAGTTAAATGTTTCCAATCACCGTTCCTCTATAAGCGACGACGAAATACGAATGGGAAGCCAAATAATAGAACAAAAAACCCTGGTAGATAGAGAAGGGAAAGGGAGAGGTATGAACCTGTGGGGGAGGGTGAAAAAAAAACACCGAATCCTCAAATAGAAGGAAATAAAATGAAATTGAAATGAAAAAGAAAAATCAATGATTATTCATGCGCAACAATAAAAAGGGAAAAATGAATAATCGGAATAACGCTTTGAGCGATATTCATGAAAGTTTTACGCGGTTTTCCGCCATAACGAACGGGAAATTGCTTTCCCCCCTTTTTTTCTGCGCTCTTCAGGCCCGTTCTTCCACCCCATCTTCCGCGCCCCCGTTTCACTCCTCTCGCCAATCCGACGTTGATGAGAACGCAAATTGGAATCGGCGCGCACCAATAGCGCCGGGGAAAAGCTTGTTCCATGGATTTGTATAGGTGTGTGTGTGTGGCTGGGTGGTAAAGGGTGTTTTTGCTTTGGTTTGGCTCACCGACACAGTCCTTTTGGCTGGCCGTTGGAGTTCCCGGGATCGCTGATTATGGTGTTGTCTTGTCGATTGTTTTATTCTCTTCTCTGTAATATCGCTAATGCGTAACGCGCGCGCATCGAGCTCGCTTAGCTCGGGCAAAAAACACCCGATTTTCCGATCATTTATTCAACCAGTTCGCGGGAATGCTTTCAAGCTTGAGATTTTTCAACCATACTTAATCCGCCAAATTGTGCTAAATTTACCACGCAGACAAACACAAGTTTCGTCGGGTTCTTTTTTCCACACGCACGAGGGATTGGTTTGGTTTGTCAAACTTCTGCGAAAGAATTCGCAAGAAAAGGCGGGAGCGTACGCGTGCCTATAAAGCGATGAAATACCGCATTCATGCCAGCCCCTTGACAGGTTGGCACACGATCCACCCAAAAGGACGGGCTGTATCCGGTGTAAAAGATCGGTAAGACAATTTCTGACGCACGCACGTACGCCCGGCACTTGGAACTACACCGTAGGCTGAGGACTGTACGTGCGTGTGTCTTCCTTCTGGCTCACGGCCGGCTGACCGACCGACTGACTGACTGACTGTTGGTGACGTACCGTGCCGTAACAGCAAACAAGTAAGCGCCTACAACTGGAGAGAGCGAAAGACAAGGCAAAAATCAGTCCACCGGGCTGACCAAACATATAATTTATCACTTATCGTGATTTATGGTTTTTTGATTCATTCGGGGGAATTTAATATTATTTATTTATTTAGGGCCGCAACGATAAATTTCGTTTACTAGGGGTTGTATGCCGGTCTTGCTTTTTTCATTGTGTCCCCTATATCTACCGTGTGTGTGTGTTTTCTGTTCCGTGTGGTGATGTTTCGTTTTTTTTCTTCGGTGACGATACTTGCTGTGCCGGGACAACGGTTCACGACGCATAAAGAAGGCGCACTCGGGGGGGAGCGCACAAAAACGTAGAGGAGCTCAGGAAAAAAGCTATCTCCCAAATGAAAAGGTATTTGGTGACCTGTGAATGGAATGAATGGCACAACAACACACCCCAGGTAACGGACGCCGATGACAGTGAGCATGTGATGGGGCCTACGGGGTTCTGGCTGTGGAAGGCACCAGTGACCATGTCACCCGGACCGGTCGGTAGGTGGAGCTTTATTTGGCTTTAATTGATCAATGGTCTTCCGTGGGGGGTCAGTTACATGTCGAAATAGATTCGGGTGAAGGGATGCTGTGACCTTGGACGGCGATGGTCAAGGTTTTAATCAGTTAGCTGTCAATAGCTGTTTATTTTTAGCTACCTTTTAATGTACTTTCAAATTGTCAATATTTATGTTTTGTGAAGATAAATCAAAATTGAGAGTTTTGAATGAGGACTTTTCATTGATGAAATAGGAACCACTTTTGAGCTGAGTTTGTTTTACAGTTCATATGTTAGGTTCATTATTGCGAGCGCTTCAGCTCCATTTTCATGGTCAAGTTTGTTGTCAAATTGAAGTGAACGAAACAAAATAATAAAAGTTATGAATTTGACATGTTCATTAGTTTGCCCAGGCCGTTATATGGGTTTTTATTACAAAGGTCCAGGTGTGATGCTCAGTAAATAGAACCATCGACTTATTTTTGGCTAACGACCCGTTTGGCCCTACCAAGCATTTGGTTTTTCTTTGAGATAAAGAAGAACCACGTGGAAGTAGCCTGAGCTTCGAAATAAGAGTTTCCTGGACTTATTTGCACCTCGAAGCCAGGTAGACAGTTTTTGCAACCATTTTAGATGCCTATTCTGATTTCTGGCTGGTTCTTCTGCTCTTGCTCTTCATGATTATAGATTTATTCTTATTAAGAATGTTTTCACAACACAAAACTGTGTTTACAGAATCAAAATAGCATTTCGCGATGCTTAACTTCAGGATGTAGTCGAGCCAAGATTTTTAAGATTTTATCTGAAGATGTGGATCACGTGATGCCTGACTTTAGGATATAGCCGAACCAGGATAAGGTCGAAGATCCTATCTGAAAAAAGGTAAGAGGATGGATGTTGGTAAGTTAAGGTCACATGTCAGAGCTTCTTCTTCTTCTTCTTCTTTGGCACTACAACCTCGAGAGGTCTCGGCCTGCCATTTCTGTTTCTCTGTGACTTCATTTTACCCCTAGCAAAGTATTCAGCCTTACGTACGGGGAGGCGGGTCTGGATGGGATTTGAACCCCGGCCCTGTCGTGTGAAGACCGGCTCCGCTGTCGCCTCGGCCACCGGACCGTCCCGATTACATGTCAGAGCTAGACGAATTTATTCTTCCTCTGTGGTACGACAACCTCGGGAGGTTTCGGTCAGCGATTCCTGGCTTTCCTGAGTTATCTTGCAATGTACTTTCCGGTTATAGAGTTAAGAACAGTCATATAAACCTTGTCTATAACTCTGAAGCCTATGGGCTAGTATTGAGGCCTTCAATGTCTGAGCAGGATAAATTTATCGAAAAGTTTAAAATTATTTGTCCTAGTCATCATGAAGAATGGAACTACTTGAAGTTTGATACGACGTACATCATAAAAAAAGGATAATTTAATTATTTGAATGAGATATCTAGAACCTTTCGAAGACTAATGTCCTTTTAGCGAACCTTTCACTCGCAGCGGCTCTAAATCTCTGTGCAAAACTAGGCATTAACTAAGCACTGAACATGTACATATTATATCTCATCTCCATATTCGCAAATCGCTAAGATAAATCACTTATCACTCTATTCTTTCGTCACCGTTGCCCGATGTCGCACCACATGCTGGATTTTAAATCAAACCCACGCTACTTCTCGCCAACGCACCGCAGTAAGGTGGTGACAGCGCGTTTCCCGTATTAAATTGCGTGCTGCGTCACGCGCTGTATTTTTTTGCTTCTTCTTCGCCATGCAGCACGAAGAATCGTTTACATTCACTAATTACAAGCTATCTGCCAAACGACCGCAGCTTCAGCTTGATTACTTCATTAATTTGCTGCAGTAAAACCTGGGTCTGTGCAGTGTCAGCCCGAGCCTTCCCGGTAGTGCTCGGCAAACCTTCTTCCGCCCTCCTTACGCTCCGCCGTGTACAAACACATGTATAAAGTGTCTCGTTTTTCTCTAATTTTCCCCTGGCCCACCACGATCTTTCTCGTTCTCTCTCTCTCTCGCTGTTGTTGGTTGC
Source organism: Anopheles stephensi (assembly GCF_013141755.1). Lineage (NCBI taxonomy): Eukaryota > Metazoa > Arthropoda > Insecta > Diptera > Culicidae > Anopheles > Anopheles stephensi. Next base: position 60,010,807 of record NC_050202.1, on the reverse strand, counting down.
CCACAGCAAGGCGCGTAATGAAGCCAGTGATCAGGGACACCGACGCAACCGTATCGGTATAATGGCAGCCCGGTGGAAAGCGGTGTTGGTAATTCAAATCAACGTCCACCCACAACAAACAACGCCCCCCCCTGTTCCTGGTGCATGCCGCGTCCGAAGCTTTTGCCGAGCGAACGACCAAAGCCACATCCAAAAGCCCGCATTAAGAAGTGAAAATGGCCTGTCTCGTGACACATTAGTGGGAACGTTGGATTTCCGCGAAAAACCCCGCTCCGAAACGCACCGCTCAACTGACGGTGCCACTAAATGCACGGCGATCGGATCCCGACCAGGTTCTGCCACGCGAGGCACGCAATGCGAACATTAAAAAGGAACGAGCCAGATCTCCCCAAGGAATAGCGCACTCGAGCCAAAAACCATGACCTGGGCGACCCCTTTAATGGTGGGATTAGAGAGACAAAGAGAGAGAGAGAGAGCGAGAGAGAGAGAGAGAAGGAGAGAGAACAAACAAAAAGGAGTAACTCAAACCGCAGACACGAGCACCGTTTCGTGGTGTGGCATTCCGTAGGACATTTGCCGAACGTTCCAGGGACAGCGCCAACGCCAGCAGCCCTTGTACAAACCTCCTTCCAGCTCTACCTGGTACCTGGCTTTTTGTTTTGTTGCGAAGAATTAATGTCGCTCCGAAACAATTCGGACACTTCCGGCGGCCAGTATCAGTAACAATGGGAAATGGGAAAACGGGAAACAAACTACAAAAAAATGGACGAGTGACATAAAAAGCGCCGGCCAGTTGCAAAGCACAGGTCCGCAGTACAGCGAGCAGCAACATTCCACCGCGCAGGCCATAATCGTAAAGAGTCCTAAATTAAAAAGGACCTCAAGATACATTCGTGAATTAGTAATTGTTTCTACCTTTAGCAGATCTTTTACTTTTTCCGTCAGCCGTTTCCTTTTCCTCGATGCTGTCCCGTGCTCAGCTACAGCGCTCCCCACCTCAGGACAGGAGCGAGCCCCGTCGTTGGGTTTGTTGCTGGGGAAGTTTAATTTTACTGTAATTTCCACTTCTTTATTTCGCTTCCGCGTATCTGGCCGTATCGGGTGGTGGCTGACGGGGGTTGACGTATCTGGTCCGGCGTAGCGCGCGGTTTTGCTGCCCACGCAAAGAACAACCCGGGAATGAAAATTAAGCTAACCGAAGCGGCCACATTGTCTCATAAAAAAGGGACGAAATGATTTTCGGCGGGTATTTGGGGGTATGTGGTGCAACCTTTTTTTTGTTCTGGCAGCATAACGGTGTGATACTTATTGCGGCCCAGAATAACTAACTGAATTGTAGAAATAAATTCATCTGGTGGAATTTACAGGAACGAACGAAAAGAATCCACGAAAAACACGGATTAAAGCAGTAAATGGCTTTAACAGCTGGGTTGTTCTCTTGGCGCGTGTGGCACAGGTAGGTGACTGGGTGATCTCTCTCTTCACGAAAAGGTGTTTAGTTGCAATATTTTAGAATATTAGTTTGAATGATTGAGTCGAGGTTAACTATCAACAACCTTTCGCAAAATTCTGATTTTTAAAAGAATTATTCTGAAGTTTAAAGTGTCTTTAAAGTGCTACATGCTCAAGGATGGGTTCCTTTCAGTCGTACTACAGTCTGAGGAAACTTCTTTGAGGAAACATTTGTCGTGAAAGGCAGAATTCTCATACGCCTCTTAGACACGTCAGTCCAACACTGACGATACCCTTCTTATCGCACTGAGAGGAAGATGTTAAGAATGCTTTTTAGCCTCGCATGTGTTGAGAAACAAAATGGCTAGTCATGTCATGAGAATGCTACCGGACGACTAAGCTCGAAACATCTTGTTATGCCTTCCACTAAGAGAAAGGAGTCACAGTAGGCCCAAATTGAAAAAGCGTGGAGACGTCATTGATTGGCAGACGATGGATCTTAACCGTGGTTAGTATTGTGGACTTCAGGTGCAGACCAAGGCTACAAAGCGATTTAAGTGTCTGATAGGAAAGGAAGTATTTCGCATCAAACCTTGGGGGATTATTAGGGTTCGTTTGTGAATGTTAGTGTGAGCAAGGTCAAGCATGTGTCTGCTACGTACTGAGTAGGATATAGGAACTCGAATTAAAATTCGCTACTATCAGGATCATTCCAGATGTGATGATTACTGAGATATGCGTAGAACATTAATTGACCCCAAAGATACTCTTCACCAGCGCTTTACAGAATGATCAATCGATGGATGTCGCCTAACCCGCTTTACTAGGGAATTTGTGGTGCAATTGGCTATCAAGTCTACGATTCTTAATGGCAACTTAATATTGAAGTGAAAGGTTAAGCCGTGCATCCCAACTCCCCGCTTCAACCCCGGACGACTTACTTCGGAAGAGCCAAGACGCTACGCTAGTCATGGATAAACCAGGTCTTTGCTCAGTATTAAGTGGATAATTTGGAGGTTAACCTGGACTCTGTTACATTTTATTGATACTCCTCTAGTTTAAATTACGAACCATGTATGTCCAGAATCAAGTCATCCATAGAGAAATAAATTTAGTAATATATTTAATGATTTGATTTTTTTTATTCATGAAACACGCTGTAGTACCCTATTAGTTTTGGTAAAATAGGTAATACTTGTAAACCCTATACAACATCACCGATACAGTGTTAAATTGTGAACGCTAACGCTAACCAACCATTAAATAACATTTGCCTACTATTCGAACAATACCAAACGAGTCACGGGCCTCGCTGCCTAGTACCATCGCCCACGAGGGACCGTAGTGTGTGCCACAATCGAAGCCAAACGAAGCCCCCGAAAAACCATCTGAACCTTCACGAACACGGTAAGTGAGATGTTGTTTGCCGTTGATGGGGTAGCTAGCTGGCTCCCTGGTTGGTTGGCTGGTTGGTGTTAAATAAAAAGTCGCCCTACCACCCTTCCACGAAACACGCAGCCGGGTTCGAACAATCGGAAAAAGTTGATTGATCTGCCGCTGGTAACGATAATTTCAAATTATAGTTTCCATTTCCCTACCGTGGGTAGGGGCCATCGTTGCGGGTGGCGCAGGTTTGCTTTTCTTTTCACGCTGACTATCATCATCACATGCAATCACCGGGGGCTCACGGGGTTTGCACGGGTAGTCGCGATGCAAAATTGCGATTCCGGGTGGTGGTAGGTTGTGGGACCGAATCGGAGGTTCGATTCATTCTACTTGGCCGGTGCGGGTTTTGATGAACGGTACATAGTTCGTTTGATTTTGTGAGCCGGATTGTTTTGCACTTTCTTCCCCCTCTTGTGTTACGGGGCGAGTTTTTTTTCGCGAGCTCCTTTTCAACGCGCCACCGGAAATTGCCTTTGAACGTCTGACGATTGGGGTTGGCGTGAAAATGTCGATTGCAGTTTTATAATGAAGGTTTTAAAGTTGTTGGCAGAGTTGAGGTGCAAAAAAACAACCTCCTCCAAATTCAAACAGTCCTGTGTGCGCGGTGCTTGATCGGTTTGATGGACGGGTTGAAGCGTTGGCGTTAGCGGGAATATGTAGTTTTATTTGTGTAGTGTGGCATCCATCGAAACCCCGCCGGCCAAATAGTACATCGGGCTCCAAAATTAAGTCGTCACAGCCGGTGAATGGTAGGGCGTTGTGGTACAGAACTTCGTCCCCGTTTATAACTTCGTACGCTCATAAAGTTTGCTGTAATGTTGAAACTGTTGATGAAACGAATCGCTTAAGGTTGTGTGTGCATAACACAAAATGTAAACAAATTTGTTTGGACAACTTTAACGCGATGTTCGCTGGAAGCAAAATTCCTCGCCCAAAAAAACGCTATTTTAAACCGGCTTCCATCAAACGCATTACACGAAACGGGCCGATAAAACTCATTCAACTCGAATAAAACGGGCGAAATAGGAATATTGTATTATCGAGATGCGTTCCTCCATCTGCGTGGGCCTGCGTGGCGCGTAAGTTCGGCAAACGACCGACGGGGTTGGCCCAAAAGTTCTAGCTCAACGGCACCCCCAATTCTTCGGAAAACTGTTTAAAACAGGAAAATGGCCAAAGTCAGAGTTGGTTGTAGCGCGGTGAAATGAAATAACCGCAAAATATGACACAACGATGCGTTCGGTGGCGTACGACTCTGCATCTGCCCTTGGGGTCGTTCGACGCTGTGTCTTCGTGGCGCGGTTGACTTTTGGCACGCGGTGTACTATAGCTTTCGGTCGCTTTTTCGGTTCCACACCTCATTGCGATGTCTACCGATAGGGGCACTGATGTAGATGGCAAGATAAGTAATTTAAATTTTACTGCCCGACGATTGTGTTTTGTGTGTTGAGTTTCTTTAGCCGACCAGTTTTTCCTCGGAGGAGTCTCGGCGGTAGAGTGAATTCTGTGGGTGGGGTGGGATGGAAAATTTAAGCGAAATTCCATAAAATGAAAATGGTGAGTACGGTGAGCGGCCAGCTACAACAGACAGTACAACTTACGACCGGGAGGATGTTTTTGTTTGCGGGCCGTCTGCTTGCAGGGTTGATATGACACGCTGGAATAACAATGTGATGTGATCTTTGATAAAATATTTAAAATGGTAGGTTTCGGTGTGTTTCGGCAGGTGCACACGGCATACACATCGGTCGTGCCGGAGCTATCATTTACGGAGCTTTAACGAGCGGTTACGAACAATGCCATCGAGCAGAGGGGTTATTTGTAGAAGCGCTGTGCTTTAAGCTTCAACAGATGTCCTGTAAGGATGTACTTTAAGGGCCAGTAACAAGTGTCCTTTTGAATTTCGTTACTGTTTCGTCATTGCTTTATTGTTTGCCGATTCCTATTTGTCCAACAGTTAAATTCATTACGTAAACATTCGCTACGTTGATGCTCTGTCTGTTGTGAATTCTTGAAGCATATTATCTGTTGGTAGATCTTTAAGAGCTATGCAATAGCTTAAACATCTCTAGAAAAGCAACGTATTGTACCAGTGACCTAGTTACGCCTTTCAATAGACTCTTATAACTAGGATTTGCAGTTGGCTTTCGCTTGGTGGTTAATCAAGTAAGAAATAGTTTAAGACAACTCGTTTTATGGTGCTTCAATTAGCTTCGTTACGGATGCTGTTTGTGTGTTCTTTGCGGATAACAAGATACGTCCTGGATCAGGTCTTAGGTCTCTTAGTCTAAACGAATGTGGACGACGATCTCGAGGTGGTGTTGTAACCTTGGTACGATCATAGCTTCGGATGAATTCTTGAGCACCAAATTCCCGAAGCTCAACATTTCGGGACATCCGGTACGGTAGTCTTCTACGAGCATTATCCTGAGAGAGGACTTATCCAGAACAAATATCCTATCCGAAAATAAAGGCTTATGAATTCCATGGTTGGCCCTCGTGAGGAGCATGTTGTACATGTTGGAGACCCAACAAAAAGGTGCTAGTTAGCAAGAAGAGTAGAGCAGTCCTGCGAGCTTTCGATCCTTAGCGATCTAGTGAAGCCGAAACTGCCAGAGCTCGGACCATGTTTCCTGGAATATGATTACCAACCTGGTCATCTCTAAAAGAATAGCTTACATCGAAGCTGGTTAAAGAAAAATAGATATTATGTAGGCAACATTGTTAGGAAACGTGAATAGTATGAATCTTAGCATGAAATTTCAAATAAATCTTCTTCACATGACCTTCATACTTACTTACTGTAAAATGTATACAACTTCATAAATTTAGCATTACTTTGGAGTTCTAATAGAGCAACTCTAATAGAGAGCAATCGCTTAAAAAATTAGTTTTGCAAAAGTTTATTTATTGACGTATGTTAATAACAACAGCCACTTCTTTTATGCATGCTTTTTAGGCACTTAGGCACCACAGTCTAGGTGCTGTAAATTGCATTGGTCGATTAACATTAGCACCCGATTACAATGGTGCCTAAGCCGTTCTTGTCTAAAAATACCAAAGCCGCTTCCCCAAAAGGATGTTGGAATTTATGGAAGGGAAAACACACACACACACACACACATCAACAACAACAGCTCTCCAAACTCCCAGGCCGAATACGCAGTAACTTTGCCGTTCATCGATTTGCTCCATTTACACAACTTCTTCTGCAAGCGCATCCAGTCTAAAATTGCCGTCAAAGCACTCAGCGCCTTATCCCTTATCCCGGCCAGATTCTTTGTCAAAATCTTTTCCATAAACCTCCGGTCCCGAGGTTCCGCTTCCAACATCCCCCATTATCGCTAGTGTGTAAAAGCTTCCTTACTTACTCACGTGTTCCATTATCCACATGCCCAGGCAGCCGAGAGCGGTGTTGCTGACTTTACAACATCACCCCTTGCCGTTAGCTAGCTGTGCCTTCTAGCCAACCCGACTTACCGAAAATGGTTTGGAGGAAAACTTTTAAACAAACTTTTCTCACCAACTGCCGTTCTTCGCGTACCCTATCCACCCTACCGGTTCTAGCCGCGCGTGCAATGCTCGGCGGCCTCAATTTTGACGTTTCCCCCAAAACCCCGACAAGAAAATCATCTCCGAGCTCGGAGCAAATCTGATCCGCGAAATGGAATGTGCCAAATTCGGTGTCTCGCAACCTTAGCGTAATGAGTGGGAAATTCGGTGGAAAATGTGTGCTCACCGCCGGGGGATTAGCGAATGTTGCTGGATGGGGTGAAGCTTTTGCTTTTTTTTTCATTTTGCTATCCACCCGGTTGTCTCGTTGGCTCTTTGGTTGGAAGAAAAAAAAAATCCCAGTCATCCCTAAATGTGAACCCTCATTACGATGTCCTTTGTAATGGTGGTGGCCGAAAGAAAGCGCTTTATCGTGGTGTAAACGAGTTCGGGTGTGGAAAGTTTTTGACCCCACGATGCAGCCCGCTGGTTTCTGTCTGGTTTTTATGTTCTTCTGCGTTGGCGAATAGTTGGACCGGCACCGGCTTCTGTTCTCCTGCACTGTGATGAATTTTCTGCATAGGGCATAACACACGGAACGACGTTAATGCACCTCGGTCCCCGGCCGGTCGTAATCAGTTTTTAATCAAAGCCCACTGTAGCGAGTTGAAAGCGTTCTTTGAAATGAAATTTTGTACCGGCTTCCGGCTGAAACAGGCTGGGAGTAACGTTGGACGACCGTGTGATGATTTTGTTTTGTTTTTTGGGGTGTTGTCAGTGACTTTTTGGTTACTTTGTTTTACTGTTGCACTCAGTTATGTACACCATCTTCACCATGGGCGAGCCTATTCAAAAAAGGCGACTAATTAAGCCACTGATTCAACACGACACAATGCTAATAGCTGTTGGTGTAACGGTGCCTGTGTAATCATGATGACCAGCACGTGGATTATGCTCCCTCCATCATGCAGTGATTGAAAGAATTTTAATCACAGAAAGATAAAAGAATGAAAAAAAGTGTGTGTCCGGTGAGCGGATTAATTGTTCCCGGTCTGTTGTCTGTTTCAGCAGGTGTGTTTCCAATGTCATTGCAGTAGTAAGCTCGAATATTTTGGAAGTAAAGTCCAAAATACTGCGCCGGTACTGTATCGGCCACCGGACCACCCCAGATCGGTCTAGAATCTAGAAATTCGATTTTGAAAAGTCATTAGAGTAGATGCAGGATCAAAGTAAACGGTGTTTCGAGCTTCTTTGGCATGGTATGCTCAAGTTGAAGACGTCCTATAAAATGATATCAAGAAGTATGTGGGTCACGGATGAACTTGGGATATTCTTATATTCAATCACTCCCAACGTGTCCTTGAAGCTTTAGTACTACCAGTGGTGGGTCAAGATATTTAGAGGCCCCAAGCGGAAGAGCAGTATGGGCCCCTCTCATTGTGATATTAGAGAGAAACAACAGGATTTCCTTAGCCGACGAGGCCCCTCTAACCCACGAGGCCCCGCGCGGCCGTTCCATCCGCTCCTAGGTTGATGTGCCACTGAGTACCACGGCATGTCATGAGATCTCCGGTGTTAACAAAACAAGGTCGACTTTGAGACTCGGATACCACGACATAGATCATCTTCTATGGTCATAGATCACCTTCACCTTCTTCTATGGTGGGCTAGGAGAACGATTGACTCGCCTTCTTACGGACTGATCAAAACACTCGTTCAAGCACCGGTACAATGTGAATGGACGTCGGTTAAGAGCCATGCTATAGAAAAGACTTCTTTGAGTAAAGAATTATGGAATATTTGCCAAAGAATCGTTCGAATACACCCGGAATACGCCTTGCTCGATACAGACCCTGCTTGGGACAGTACTCTGCTCTTGAACGACGGAACAAACGAATGTAAAAAATTCACGTAAAAAAATTCTTTTGGATCAGTTAATACTATACGGATACACTATTTTCCTCTTTTATTCAATCCAGAAGGAAACTTAAAAAAGCTCTTCTTAGTATAGTATCTAACACATTCAATTAGAGAACCATTAAACACTCAAGCCCTTTTTATTTGTGTTCCTTTTCACCGGAAGAGGAATCATTCACCTGCCATCAAACCATCGATAAACTTCAAGTACGTGGTACGAGCTTATGCTGTGCTCTTAATTTGGGTTTTTTTTTTTGGGGGTCCTTTTTCCCATCTCCTGTCCGCGTGTAGCCCGTTACGCGTTTCAAGATCCTTTCGACGGTAAATAAAACAAGTTAATTTCATTAAATTTATAGCGTGGATATTTTATTAACCGGGCCCATTTTAAGCGAAGCGTCACAAGCGGCCGGTTTGGGGTGCAAGTCAAACAGGCGAGGGGGAAAAGTTCGAGCCCCCGTACAGTGTGTGTGTGTGTTTTAAGGTTAGGTTACGCTGAAGTTTATTTTTCCCTGTTTTCCATTCGCTCGTTTACCACTGTTTTCCTTTAGCCGCCCAGTGGATGAGGTTCTCGGCACTAACTGTGGCTCATCAGCACTTCAACACACAGCAGATCGACCGACCGAGGCCAGTGGAAGCAGAAGGTTGGAAGGATGATCGGAAAAGTTTATTGTTTGAAGTGTTTAATAAAATTTGATCCCCAACCGGGGTGACCCCACACCCAGTAGCAGTAGTGGTGGTGCTGAGAGTTAGCGGAGCAAACACACTTCCACTAGAGTACTCACAGCATCATCGGATATGTCCACGGAGCGTAGTGGATGGGCAACGAAGCCATTCAATTCAAATCCTGCCACACAGCATGGTTTTGGGGCGTAAATCAATTCAATTAGATTTAAAGTGAATTAAAATTTATAGCATCAAAATCGTCCTGGGTCGTAAAACGGCTGGACCGGCTTGGGAGGGAGTCACCATTGTCATCGGGAGTGTGTCCTGTGGAGGTGGCACAGCGAAAGAAGACACACTCCTGCTGAGTTGTTCAACGGTCTCAGCTCCCCCCCCCCCCTCCCATTTTTTTCTTCGTTCGTGTGGCTTTATTTGGTTTATGTTCCTTGCAAACGTCCCAATGTACGAATCCAATAACCACCACTTTCCACCCTCTTAGCAAGAGAGAAAAAAGAGGAAGCCAAAGCAACAAAAAAACACCCCTTCACTCCGAATGAAATGGTCGTAAAAGTTAAGCCTTTGCCTTCTGGTCGAATGAAGCGGGTCACATCCTGTTGGTCCTACCATATTGACTTCCTTCCTGGGACACTGTGGGAGAATCACGACACCGGCGCTCTTGATGATCGAAAATTCCAATATGTTTCGCTGCCACTGGTTCACTCCAGCGCCGGTGAATGAATGTTCGTGCCCAATCTGCATTAATGGCGCTCAAGGGTATGAGTGTGGGATCCACGCGGACACCATGCTCGCTGCTGGCGACGAATGTCTCAATCAAAACTAGACGTTCGCCATCAACGACGCTAGCGCACACCGAACCTAATCCGTACGGTGCCACAATATTGCGGCTTGTCCATATTGACAGGGTCCCTTCGCGTTGGCAACTTCATTTGTGCTCGGACAATCAGAAAAATTGTTGTCCCGTGTAGTTATTATTTGAGTAGCAGGGTGGGACGCCACGACAAACCGGACGTATTATGGTTCCCTTTCCCTGGGGGATCGAGGAGGAAATGGGTACGCTCAGGACGCCATTTCCTTCCCTGCTTACCAAGAACCTTGAGCGGTTGACATGAATGACAGCTCGCACTCGTATGCCGCGGGAATAATTCACCTTATGCTAATGTTATTAGAGTTTTGCTTTTTTTCACCCGTTTCTCTCTCTGTACACTCCTGCTCCGCAAAAAAAAAGAATGCGTCTTACAGCAAGAATAAGCGCTGGGCCTAAAGCCTGGTAGGACCCAGGTTTAGCGATACGTGATTGGAGGTCCATAGCTATTGGATAGGACTACCCACCGGTTCGGGCTAACCGTTCGGTTATTTCGGCACGGCAAACGCTGCCTAATATTGTGCGCCACGCGTCTAATTGTGTCCCGGTCCCGCGCAACAACAATCACCTTCTTTTGCTGCAACATATTTTTGGAGCAATTTATTAAGAGTCGGTGGAGTCCACTGGTCGATATTGTACCGGCGGTGTACACAGTGTAGTACACAGTGCTGTTCGGTTCGCACCTCGCCACCGAAAGGAACCTACGCAAATGGATATCAATTTGTTATATTGACACACAAATCTCTTCTCATGAGTAACGGCATAATAGAAGGAAAGTGGGTGGGAAATTGGACGTACCCGTTGTCCTCGTGCCCCCGTTGCTACCGCTGACGTCAGCATTGGATCAGTGAGCTTTTTTCTTTGCTTCCCGTTGTGGATAAAGTTGGCTGAGTTCAGGTTGGAGTTTTGTTGGGTTTTCTCGGTAGCTGTGAGGTAGTTCGGTTCAGGTACGTAATTAGTGCTAATCACTCTTGCCCAGGGTTCCAGTGGAGCGGGTTCCTGCGGTGGTAGGATTAAGCTAAAGAAGCTTAGATATTCTTTTGCTGCTTCTAGTTTATTGAGAGGATCGAATAACAATACGGTAGCTTGTATACTGCGGGATACAGCGTTTTGGAGTTCCGGAGGGCTTCAGTAGTTATGATTGATGCTGGAACTTCTATTGCCTTGCATTACCTATGAGTTGTAGATCTCAGATACAAATTAGATTTTTACTCTCTTAGAATCTCTAGAATTCTAGAGACTTAGCAGTGGCAATATTACTTTAAGTAGCCTCTAAATCTCGCAAGGTCTCATTCACAATATCCCATTAAACCAGGAGCATATGATAAATGTTTGTAATGGAGGAATCAATAACCCAATGATCAGTTTTTCACCGGGATGGGACTTCTATTCACCATATGCGGTACACCAATGCAAAAAAAAGCCTGGAAGCCCTTTTATACTTGTTGACCCACTTGCACAGGACAAACGTCGATTTTTTATCACCCCAGCTTAGGATACCACCCTCCACGCCCGGTGATGGTGGTTCATGGCATCGTAACCGAACCCACATCCGTATCCGCCCGGGAGGCGTTAAATTTGGCATGAAATTAAATCACATCTCACTGCCACTTCAAACAGAATCCATCTCACCGCGCATTGAGCCGTGAATATTTTTCCCATCCACCCTTCCGCTCTTCCTTTTGTCACTTTTCCTTCCCCGCTCCCTTTGCTACCACATCCGAGGTCGCCCGGTCTGACCATCGACCGTGGTCAACCATGGTCTACACTGCTGCGGCATCGGTCGGTTCAGCTTTGCTGTCCTCTCGCATACCATAACCCCGGAAACCAGCTGAAATTGATACCCAATTTGTCCCGAAAGGATAACGTTCGGATGCCGGTAGCGGAAGTTGGAACCAGGAACCCGCCAGGGCGGTGGGGCCCGGGTGTGTAATTGGCTTCGGATGACCTTTTCGGGCGCTTTGCTGTTTGTCGCTTTACGATTCTTGCGTCACGCAAATGTCACCGACGACGAACGGCTCAACTTTAAGCAGAAACTGGTCGCATGCCAATCTTCGCCCGGTGGACGCCAAATTAGAGATCTACCCGTTCCGCTACAGTTTGGCTGTTGGACTTTCGCTCGAAGTGACAAGTTCTGTTTTCCGGCCAAAAAGGGACAATGAGGACAGATCCGCAGGTGGAGTAAGGTTCGCCGCCAGAAGGAATAATAAATGGAAAATTTAATTCAACTACGAACAAGAATTTCCTTGTTGCTGTTCTGCTGGCACCGTGCTTGGGCGAAAAAGCCGGCAACATTTGCATATTGAGATAAGCGAACATCTGCCGAGGCTGTGAAATTCTTGTACACCGAGGTCCTCTCGCACACAGCTCCATACAGCTCCTACGCACATATACACATCCGCCTATCGTGCACCTGCCCTGCGAAGACGGAAGGCAGATTTTCTGAAGAAAACTTAGCCATGCCTTCCCTGCGTTGCCCTGCACAGACGGAGGGTTGGCTTTTTCGGTGGAAATAAATCACCTGACTGCGAGTCGGGCGGCAACTTTTCCCTGTGTTTGTGTTTATTGGGGAACAAGTTTTTCGCCTGCCCGGGCATAAAGTTTGCTTTGTCGTGATGTGCGCATGGTGTGGTGTTGTTCGCTTCGTGGGCTTCCAATAGTCATTCCGAACATGTCGAATGTTACCTCGCATTTCGGTTGAAGTTGTCTATTTAACGGGCCGGGTTGTATTAGGTTCCTTCCGGAGCTGCCGGTCTTGTTAGACCGCTGAGAATTGTTCTAATGTAGTTGGGTTCGTTGTGAGCGTGCCGTGTGCTCGTGAAGTGATGCATTGCCGTTTTATTGGTAACACTATTGAAAGTGATACTTTATTAATTTGTAGGAAAAGCAGAATATAGTGAAAGGTTTCTTCGTATTTTTAACAGTAAGCTTTGTTATTAAGCCTTCCATGTAGTATAGCCTATCTGTGTGAAGTTGTGCTACTTGAGTAGGAGCGATTTAATTGCTTGTACTTTCTGTGTATTTCTTGATCTCTGCGTATACAGATTATTACTATTGCCCCACTGTTGTCTTCTTGAAAAAAAAATTCAATGTAATTCGTGTTGTTTCACAATTCCTCTAGAAATTTACCGCCATTTCTCATGAACTGAAGGTCAGGAAATGTTGAACAAACGGAAGGCATTCTTTCAGAATGGGTTCGTCCCGGGGGATGAGAAGTGGATTCTTTTGAGCAATTCGTAGCGTCAAAAAAGCATTTAAATCTTCTGATGAGGCAAATATACATAGTCCAAAAGTTTTGTGAAGTTTCTGATGATTCAAGACCGGTGTGCTTTATTACGAACTCATCAAATAATGGGCCTCAAGTCAAATAATCTATTGCCGAAGTAAAATATCAAACACATTTGATGAGACTGAGTCTAGCATTGATTTGCAGAATTAAACCTAAATTTTATATAGTGAAAAACGTCACAGTATGACTTTAAATTCTTCAAATTCCTCTAGGATGATAAAATCAGCCATGGGGAACCTTTATTTGACGACATTGCTGAGATTTCAACCGAGCGCTTTAAACGCTCTTTAAGTCATTATTCCAAGGTCTTCATATACTAGGGGTTGAGCCGTCTCATCACGGGTTTTAAGTTAATAATAGTAGATAATCATTTGATTTCTCCCCTTTTTTTCTTTCGCAGAGTGCTTCTAATGAAATTACTTATTTATATTGAGCTGATGCAGCTAGATGCATCTAGACCCGGACATAGCGCCGACTCTGCCGAACCTAGAGACGTTTTAAACATGTCTTTAGTTTATCAGAACAGATTCAAAACTTTCAGGAACAGGATCAGTATGAAGTGATAATAATTGCATTGTCAAAACTATGTGTGTATGTATTGGTACGGAATAGAACTCCAACTGTAGTCTGTCTAATCACCTCGCACTGTATAATATGACGATTGACTGCTGGTGGTCATTACTGTCAACTTGTCAATTTAGTTCCCATTCACTTATAGTCGACCGTTATGTCAAAAGCTGAACCATTTCAATTCACGATGTTAAGTTTCAAAGAATAAAAAAAAAACACCCAAAGACCCTTATTTACTATGCAATCACGCTAATTGATCGCTTTCCAATAAATATTGTTCTTAGTGAGGCATATAAGCACGTTATTATAATCCAGGATTTCGTTCCATTTGCTCACAATGGAACGAGCGGCTCCGGCCGCTTAGCAGCAGCGGGAGCAATTGTGGTAGCAAATCTTCCACTTGGAAAGTTAATTGTGTCATGTGAGAGTAAAAATGAAAACAAAAAAAATGAATCCAGCATCATTGTGGGCAGCACTCGTATCCGGTCCGGAGGCACGAAATAAAAAATAATAAAACCCGGTAGATTGCATCCAACTGGCGGGCGAAAAACCCGGTCATCCCAGTTCCACTTCAATTACGGTTACGCTCAGCCTGCCTGCCTGTGTGTGCGATGAATTATTCAGTAATAATAAATATAAATATCGACATTAAATGAAAATGGAAAATTAACGAATTAGTGACGCAACCGTTTTCGCTACTTTTGCCAACGCTTGGTACAGTAGGTGGTCGCTAGCACCGTGTCCGTTTCACCGGAACGGGGTCACATAAAGCATCCACCCAGCCCTTGGGTAGGACTTGGGTTGGGTCGGTGGAACATCTCGGGGTGTAGGGCTGAAAAAAGGGCTGAAAAAGAGGGTGAGACCAGAATATAAAAAAATTCCCAAAAACCCACAGCAAAGGAAATGTGAGCTGCATCCAACCGACAGCACATGCATGCAGTTTTTCGGCCAGAGGATAGGGAAAATGGCTCATATAACAACACACACTCGCCCGCCCGGGTTCGGTGGCGCAGTATACACACACAACGACCACAGGATAACATTTGCTGCGTAAAGTGGAATCCTTCCAAGCATGAATCAGGAATTAATAAATAAAATCATATCCACAATATTAATTGCAACCTTCATTATTTTCGTTTCTTGCATTTAAATGGCATGGTGTGTTTGTTGGCATGCGTGTGTGTGCGAATCATGGCTCGAGTCATACATTTCGGGGTCGAATATGTATGCGTGTGTGTGTGTATGTACACCGGTCCCAAAATCAGTCGGGACGTATTTGCGAAAACAAACGACAATCATCATTTATCATTAAACGGCCGGTGTGATAATTATTATTTTAATTATCATTATGATTACAGGCCTCAAAAATGTGTGTGGGTGTGTGTGCGTGTTTGTATCTCTGTTTTTTTTTATCCGCCTCTCATACACTTCGAAGATCGAATGTTCCCGTGATGCACATAACCACATGCAAATGAATTCAACACGATCAATGATAATTATCGTAGCGGTTAAGGGATGTGTTTTGTTTTGCTGGATGTTTTTTGCTGCTCTTCCCTCTTAATGTGTGAAGTTAAGCTTCCTTTCCGTTATTATTACTTTCACATATCGGCCGGGGGAGGAAAAACAGTAATTCCATTGGAGAATCTCAAATCACCGGGTTTTTTTGCCACCGGTGATTGTAAATTATACGTTAATGGTGCGTAATTCAATTGAAGCGCTTAATTTAAAACAAAATTAGTGCAATCGCGCTATTAAACGTTTATTACGCTCATCATCAAGTACATGATTTATGGTAAAGTGGTAGGATTAGAGGAGATTTTTTCTCCCCGTCCTGTTCGCTACCGACACGCTAGCTCCGGTTACTAGTGAAGCAGATGGGCGTGACCACCGACTCTAACGAGGCAGTGAGAGAGAGTAGCGGCGACGAAGATAGCCGAACGCGCTGCAAGCAAGGCCGAGAGAGAGAGACACCCGAGCGCAAACTATCATCATCGTCATCATCAACCATCATCGAAACACGAGGATCGAGAAGCGACACTCGCAGAATCTTTCAGGAATGTTCTAGAAAGCGACGCTCGGAGATCTTTCTGGAATGTTCTAAATATTTGCGGGTAGCACTTCCTCGCGTATAAAAGAGCGCGAGGATCGCCGTAGAGTTCAGTTGGAGACCACCAGCCAAACGATAAAGTGCAAATATAGTACTACTACGAAGTAAAGGAATCGACCACGTCCTTCTCCAATCTGAAAGAAACCCTTTTGAGGCAACCCGGCGCCCCAACATTTGGTCCATCCCGAACCGGATACCGGCCTACAGTCCCCGGTATCAGAAGCCTTCCCTGGTCAACCAGGCGACTAGTGGAAGCAAACCGTTCCAGATTACCGATCCGATCGGTACCCAAGCCTTCTCTGGTTAACCAGCCAACCAGTAGAAGCAACCTCTTTTCTGGTCAACCAGGCGACCAGTGAAGTGGTGTCCCCAGATTGCCGAGCCGATCAGTACCCAAGCCTTCTCTGGTTAACCAGGCAACCAGTAGAAGCAACCTCTTTTCTGGTCAACTAGGCGACCAGTGAAGTGATCGCTGACGATTAGTGCGCTAATCGGCCAGTTCCCAGTATCAGCCTTCCCTGGTCAACTAGGCGACTAGTGGAAGCAAATCCTTCCTACGAAACCATCCGTTCCCAACCTCTTTTCTGGTAAACCAGGCAACCAGTAGAAGCACACTATTACTTCTGGTTCAAGAAGTGGATAGTAAAGTCGTACTACACCCTATTATTCCATCCAACTCTAAGTGAGAAGCGTTAGCGTGGCTTTGAACAACGCTAAGTGTTGAGTGTAAAGCGTGCACGTGGCTTGAACAACGTGAAGTGAAATTATCAATACCAGTCGTCTGTGCATGTGACAAAACACCATGGGTCTGGATCATACACCAGAGAAAAAGGACGAGGAGACAGACCTCAAGCTCCGGATCCACCAGCGTGGCCAAATCAAGCGGAGAGTCACGCTCATCAACCGAAGCTTGATGGAAGCCGAAGACGACGCGACAAAAATGTCATTAACGCTGCTAAAGGTGTTCCAGAAAAAACTCGATGTACACTACCAAGAGTACACCGCAGTGCATCGGGAGATTTTGGAAGCATGTCCAGCATCGAAATTTGAGGAGCAGGACGAAATGTTGATGGCATTCGATTCCCTCCACATCGAGGCTTTGGAGAGAATCGAGCTTCTCTCCGCGAAGCTGACACCAACCCTTGCTCCCATCCATAGCACGGTCAACGCCCCGGTTATTGTGCAACAACAACCACTGCGAGCTCCCATTCCCAGCTTCGATGGGAAGGTCGAAAACTGGCCAAAGTTCCGGACAATGTTCGAAGACATCGTCGTTCGCAGCAATGAATCGGATGCAATGAAATTGCATCATCTGGACAAGGCGCTCATCGGTGATGCTTCTGGATGGATAACAGCAAAAATCATCCAGGACAACAACTTCCATCAGACGTGGAAACAGCTGAAGGACCAGTTCGAGAACCCCCGCGTCATCGTCGATACCCATCTGGCTGGTCTCTTGGAGCTGAAGCCTATCCCGAAGCGGAACCACAAGGACTTAATGGAGCTGGTAAAGACAATCCACCGGCACATTGGAGGTTTGGAATACCAAGGCATCCAAGTCGACGCCATGTCTGGTCTGCTGCTGACGAAGATCATCACTGCACGGCTAGACGACCAGACTCTGCAGCTGTGGGAACGAGCACAGGAACATGGCCAACTACCTGACTTCAACGAGACGATGAAATTCCTACAGAGCGAGTGCCAAGTACTGGAAAGGTTCCAGAATCGACCCCAGGCAGCTACCGGAAAGGAAGGAAGTCCCAAACCATCAACCAGTAAACTTCCGAGCCAGCGATCACACGCCGCGTCCCCTGCACCTTCATTACATTCCTGTTTCATATGCGGAGAAAGCCATCGCCACTTTGAGTGTCCAGTCTTTAACAAACTGGAACCAGCGAGACGCAGCGAGAAAGTGAAGGAACTAAAACTGTGCTTTAACTGCCTTCGCTCCGGCCATCGATCTAGGGAGTGCCAATCAAACAAGACCTGCTCAAAATGCCATCGAAAGCATCATACGCTGCTGCATGAAGACACCAACCCAGTACCTGCGAAGCCTACCATCCCCATGCCAAGGGTGACTACAACTCCAGCCGTGCAATTCGAGCAGCATCCAGTACCATTTTCCCATCCTTCAGCAAACACCGCCGTACCCAATAACCGACCGATTCAGCAGAAAACTGCGATGCTTATGACAGCCCTGGTAAACTTGAGGAACTCCCACAATTGTACGATACCCTGCCGTGTGCTGCTGGATTCCGGTTCACAAGTCAGTTTCGTCTCAAAGACACTCGCCGACCGCCTGTCACTGCAAAGGATTCCAACGCTTGTGCCCATCACCGGAGTGGGTGCTGTCAGAACCTGCGCCCGCGAGAAGATCAACGTTGCAGTGGAATCCAGATGTTCCAGTTTCTCAACTACCGTTGAGTGTCTGGTGATTCCCAAAGTGACAGGAGTCATCCCGACGACCCAGTTGGACGTTTCGAATTGGCCAATACCCCCAGATGTGTTCTTAGCTGACCCTGATTTCCATACGCCTGGCCAAATCGACATGTTGCTAGGCGTGTCCCACTTCTTGCGTCTGCTTAAATCGGCAAGGATGCAGCTACGAGATGACCTACCCGAACTTCAGGAGACGCACCTTGGATGGGTCGTTGCAGGAGACGTCGAGGAGCAAAAAAACGACCAGCAATGCTGCATCGCAACCACCGCATCACTTCCCGAGACCATGAAGAGGTTTTGGGAAGTAGAAGAGCTCGAGGATGCCGACGAACCCACGGAGCATGAAGTATGCGAAAGGAATTTCCTTGCCACCCACCGCAGAGACGAAGACGGAAGATATGTTGTTTCCCTGCCCTTCCGTGAGTTTCCGCCTCAGCTGAAGGACAACCGAGAGCTGGCCCTGCGCCGCTTCCTGTCACTTGAGAGACGTATGAAGAAGGATCATTCTTTGAAGCTTCAATATGCAAAGTTCATCGATGACTACGAAGCCCTCGGCCACTGTCATGAAATTAAGGAAGAATTCGACGCACCAAACCAGGCACGCTACTACTTGCCCCACCATGCAGTTCTACGGCCATCTAGTTCCAGCACAAAGCTCCGAGTAGTCTTCGATGCATCAGCAAAGGCTTCTATGGCCGATGCAGCACTCAACCAAGCGCTCATGGTAGGAGCAACGGTCCAAAACGACATCTTCGTCATCCTCGTGCGGTTCAGGAAGCACTTCATCGTGTTCACGGCCGATATATCGAAGATGTATCGGCAGATCAAGGTGATACCAGCTCACTCGTGCTTCCAGCGCATCTTTTGGCGTTCCGATCCAACACTCCCTCTGCGCGTTTTGGAATTGACCACGGTTACGTATGGAACAGCATGCGCCCCTTTCCTTGCAACCAGATGCCTGCTACAGCTGAGCAACGATGAAGCTACCTCGTTCCCATTGGCCGCCAAAATCATCCGAGAAGATTGTTACGTCGACGACATACTGTCTGGAGCAAGCACCGTACCAGAAGCCATCGAATGTCAGACCCAGCTCCTTAGCATCCTGAAAACCGCTGGATTCCCGGTCCACAAGTGGAGCTCTAATTCACCTGAACTGTTACAACGCATCCCTGAAGCTGATCGAGAGGAGCTGGTAACCGTGAGCGATGGCTGTGAAGGAGTGCTGAAAACATTGGGACTAACCTGGAGTCCACAACGGGATGAATTTGCATTCGTCACAAATCATCTTATCGAGCAGTCAAAGACACCTACAAAACGATCCGTTCTGTCGGAAATAAGCAAGTTGTTCGATCCGATAGGCCTGTTGTCGCCAGTGATCATAATCGCCAAGCTCATCATGCAGAAGATTTGGATGGCAGGAATCCCATGGGACACCTGCCTGGAAGGAGACCTGCTTCAGGAGTGGCTGCAGTTCCGGTCGTCCTTGCAGAACGTGAACAGCATTAGAATCCCGAGGTGCGTCGTGTCGCCGAATCACATCGCTGTGGAGATGCATGGATTTTCGGACGCTTCTAAATCGGCCTATGGAGCAGCATTGTATCTACGTTGCATCTTTCCCGACGGAACTGCGAGTCTTCGTTTAGTCTGCAGCAAATCTAAGGTTGCCCCTGTGAAGAAAGTCACCATTCCCCGCATGGAGTTGTTAGGAGCTTACCTTCTGGCGAAGCTGATTTCGAAGGTCTTGGGATCGTTCGACTTCAACATTCTTCACGTCGTCCTCTGGCTAGACAGCCAAATAGTCCTCGCCTGGCTTAAAAAGCCGCTTGCAACCCTGCAAGTATTTGTACGGAATCGCATCGAAAAAATCCGCCAACTCACCGAACCGTTGGGAATTCAGTGGAGATATATCTCAACGAAGGAGAATCCAGCCGACATAGTATCCCGAGGACTATTGCCAGAAGCCTTGCGGACAAACGAACTCTGGTGGATGGGTCCCAAGTTCCTCCAGAGCGCTGATTATGAAGTGGATATACCAGAAGAGTTGCCTGATGAAGTCGTCCCGGAATTAAGAGCAACACCCATTATTGCAGCACCAGCCATGAACCAAGACAAACTCCCGGTATTTTCAAAGTACAGCTCGTTTCGGAAACTCCAACGGGTGATCGCTCTAGTTCAACGCTTCATCCTGAATTGCCGAGAGAAGAACACTTCCAAGCGTGTCACCAGTCGTTGTCCCACTGTCTTGGAACTTCGAAGAGCCCTGGACCTGATTGTGAAGACCATTCAGCATGAAACCCTGGCTGATGAAATCCACCGAGTAGAAGCCAACGAGCCATGTAAACGGATTTACGCCCTGCACCCCATAATCGTCAACGGCATTTTGCGTGTCGGAGGAAGACTTCAGCATTCCGACCTTCCATCTTCCAGTAAACATCAGATTTTACTTCCAAGACATCCAGTTTCCGACCTCATCATCCGGGCGTATCACCAAGAACTTCTACACATCGGACCGTCCGGACTGTTAGCAGCTCTGCGTTTGAAGTTTTGGCTTCTTGATGGAAGATCATCAGTGCGAAAGATCACCAGATCCTGCGTTCGTTGTTTCCGTTCAAGGCCACGAACTTCCAATCAGCTCATGGGAAATCTACCATCTTGCCGAGTTACCCAATCGCATCCTTTTGAGAAAACTGGGGTGGATTACGCTGGTCCCGTATTGGTCAAAGAAGGGCGGTACAAACCTCGTATGGTTAAGGCCTATATTGCTGTATTCGTGTGCATGGCAACAAAGGCGATTCACCTGGAGTTGGTGTCAGATATGTCAAGCGATGCCTTCCTTGCAGCATTTCATCGCTTCACTAGTCGACGTGGATTGAGCAAGGAGATTTTTTCGGACAACGGATGCAATTTCAAGGGAGCCAAAACGGAGCTGCACGAGCTGTATCAACTGTTCCAGAACCGAGCAACCGTCGACAAAATAGAGGAATACTGTCAGCCGAAGGAAATCGTGTGGCATTTTATACCACCCGAAGCACCAAACTTCGGAGGTCTTTGGGAGGCTGCAGTCAAGAGCACGAAGTACCATCTTAAGCGAACGTTAAAGGACGCCAAGCTAACGTTCGAAGAGTATACGACGGTGCTGACCCAGGTGGAGGCGATCCTGAATTCGAGGCCGCTGTTTGCTATTTCTACCGATACAACGGACCCAGAAGTGATCACTCCAGGTCATTTTCTGGTAGGTCGTCCGTTGATAGCAACACCAGAGCCAAGCTACGACACCATCCCACGGAATCGACTATCCCGGTGGCAATACCTGCAGCAGCTAAGGGAGAATTTTTGGAAGCAGTGGAGGAAGGACTATTTGCAGACGTTACAACCCCGCAGTAAAAACCAGCAAACACATCCCAACATCTGGCCTGGAATGATCGTACTGGTCGAGGAACGAGATTTGCCATCCCAGACATGGAAAATGGGCAGGATAGTCAACATCTATCCAGGAGCAGACAATCTTGTTCGAGCCGTCGACGTGAGAATCGGAGGAACAATTTACCGACGAGCAGTTTCCCGACTGTCCATCTTACCCATCGAAGACAACTGCAAACAGGATTGCAGTGCTTCAAAGGATTCTTCTCAGCCCGGGGGTGCATGTTCGCTACCGACACGCTAGCTCCGGTTACTAGTGAAGCAGATGGGCGTGACCACCGACTCTAACGAGGCAGTGAGAGAGAGTAGCGGCGACGAAGATAGCCGAACGCGCTGCAAGCAAGGCCGAGAGAGAGAGACACCCGAGCGCAAACTATCATCATCGTCATCATCAACCATCATCGAAACACGAGGATCGAGAAGCGACACTCGCAGAATCTTTCAGGAATGTTCTAGAAAGCGACGCTCGGAGATCTTTCTGGAATGTTCTAAATATTTGCGGGTAGCACTTCCTCGCGTATAAAAGAGCGCGAGGATCGCCGTAGAGTTCAGTTGGAGACCACCAGCCAAACGATAAAGTGCAAATATAGTACTACTACGAAGTAAAGGAATCGACCACGTCCTTCTCCAATCTGAAAGAAACCCTTTTGAGGCAACCCGGCGCCCCAACACGTCCTCCATCGTCCTTCAGCGGCGCGCCTTGAAAGCAATTCGAACCGGGCAGCAATCAAGTGGAGATGGCACATCATCTGGCAGTGGAATTAACATTTTATTACGTCTTATTTATCTTCCATTAAAAACACTTTCCTATCGGTGCCAGGTCCGCAGATGCTTGGAAAGCTGTGGGAAAACGTCGATAAGGAAAAGGAATCGATCGTAATGCATGTAAAACCCTGAATGGAGGATTCACGAGCGAGCGAGAGTGAGTCGATCTAATTACAATTATTGAAATGAAATTTTATACTCACACAAAAAAAGGAGGAGAAGTGATTGAGTAGCGGGCAGAGCGTGGTTCGATAATAATCGCGCGCCATTTACTCGATTTTATGCTTTGCTTTGCTAAAGGGAAATCCTAGGATGGCAATCTTTCTTTATCGGCACTGAGTGAAATAATTGTAGCACCACCATGGTTGTTGGGGAATATTTTCAAAATTTACCAACCAATTTTTACATTAAAAGGACAAAAATAACGACCATTAATAGCACCACTATGTTCAACGGATGCTAATACTCATATCAAAAAATTACATTAAACTGCATTTTAAGGATATAAGAAGCAAGT
Organism: Anopheles stephensi; assembly: GCF_013141755.1. Lineage (NCBI taxonomy): Eukaryota > Metazoa > Arthropoda > Insecta > Diptera > Culicidae > Anopheles > Anopheles stephensi. Next base: position 59,987,850 of record NC_050202.1, on the reverse strand, counting down.
GTACGAGTAATTATTCCAAATTATGATTTGCATATACCATATGCAAGGGGTCATTTTCACTTTTTCTAGGATATACAGCTCAATTACAGCACTGTATCCACAAGTACAATATTATAGCTTGTTAAAGCTTCCCAACTGTTTCCCAACTGTAATGGATAATGATCCTTAGCATGTACTAATCAATCATTACCCATCAAAATGTTTTGTAAAAATCATGCTTTAGTCAGAGTTGTGAATCGTGCTAAGTGCCTGCAGCTAATTGAAGCTTGGGCTTCTACCAGATTGTTTCTAACAGTCATTGCTAATGAATGCTTCCCTTGACATGGAAAAGCTCAATGAATTATCAGTTTATGTTCCAGCTCACATCAGAACTGGGTTATTCGCTCCGATCTTGTTAAAAGTGTTGCCAATTTTCTAAACTATCAAGATTGAACCTCATTTCATTGGAAAAATCCATAATTTTCGCCGATATTGAACCGATTTGAGTTATCAACCTCTCTAAAGTTGTACTGACAGAGCGTCCAAGGCCGCTCCAAGAGCTCGTTGCTTAACAGAATATACTGAACATATCTTGTGATTGCTTGACATTGCAATTCTACAAAAGTTTGGGATGCTTTTCTCTGCTCTTTATTCCTTTACAAATATCTTTTTATACTGCAACATAGATTAGCTGCTCTTCCGGAGCATCGCAACCCTTATAGGCAATTTCCAAGTGAACTCGTCTGGCTTGATATTGCACGATGTTTTTGTATATTGCGACGACGTAATTATCCAAAGCGCTTAAGGTGCTGAATTCGACTTATTTATGTAAAGTTAGATAAAAAAGTGGGTTTGGATGCCAACATTTGAGTGAAAAAAGAGAGGGAAAAATTGTTAAAAAATAATAAAAGTGATGCTATTTTTATTTCACTCAGTGTAAAAAAAAACTCATTTCAATGACCAAATGATGTGAATAAAAATGCCACTCGCCAAGACGGGGATCGATTTTATTTCACCGTGAAGCTCATTAAAACTATTTTCTGAGCTGCTGCCCACCGAAAGTGGTAACAATAATTCTTCTTTCGCCCACGGTGCAGAACGATTGGGTTGGGAAAGCTCACCCCCCCCGCCCTTCCCATCGAACCAGGCATGAATAAACATATGCAAGGACTTTAATCCAATTACAGTATCCGTCAGCACGTATGGCCAGATTGCGCAAAGGTAAGCAGTGGAAAGTATGAAAAATCGACCATTCCGACTGTCGGCGATCGCTCCAGCTGCATCTCCCACGGGCTGACGCCAAACAAAAAAAAAAAAACCTTCACTACAAACAAACAAACAAGCAAACACAATCGAACGTACCGTCCCGTTCGTAAAATAAACATTTTCCATAACTTTTTCTTCCAATACATTTTTTCCATGTGGGCTACGACCGACAAAAAACGGAACCCAGTTAAGTGAAAAATGATTAAAAACATTTTGCACACGGATGAGAGGCAACTTTTTCCTCGTTGTTTTTTTTCCACACTGCTGCTGCTTGTTTTGGGCTGGAAAATAATGGGTGAAAACCGGCAACCCCATCGCCAAATCGATCGAGCAGCTCGAGTGTGCGAACGGTTAGCCAGAAAATCAAACGACCAAATGCACAAATCAAAACATAATACCAATCGCAACTAACCACACGGATTTTTTTAGCCGATCTCCCGCTGGGCTGGGTGGAGAATAAAACAACCGATGCAACAAACTATCAAAACCAAGCTCGGCCGGCGAGAAGAAAAGAAATAGCTAAAAATTAACGTACCCTCAGAGAATCATATCTCATTTGTTGTGTGGTGCTCGTTTCCTTTTCCTTCGATATTCGTTATTGTGGCCGCAAGCTTTCGACCGATTTGGGATGGAATTCGGTACGGCGATGCATCATGCATGGCCTCACATCGCATCACACCACACTCCATATGCCTGGAAATTGGGTGGAGGAATGCATAATAGGAAATATGTTTGTAGTTTTATTTAAAAGTTGATAGAGGGAGAGAGAGAGAGGGTGGTTGTGAGAGAAGGATAGTAATTCCGTGGTAAAGCCCGAGGGATGAATGTCGATGTGTTACGCTGGTTAAGATTCTGCATTAATCATGTTTATAGTTCAGAGGGAAAAACGCAAAGACATAAGGGACTTCATTCCTCCAGTGAGGGAACACGCACGAGCCGGAAAGTAATCCGGAAGAATGTTGGCAAGCAACAAGGTGGCGAAGGTAGGTGTTATAGTTTGCCGGCGGCTTAAGACACTCTTCGCAGTGCTGGTGTGGTTTGGGGTTTTTCATTAAGATACGGAAGCATGTGGGACACGCCATCAATGCAACGATTATTCCCCGAACGTTGGAGGAAGGTGTCCATGGAGCAGATTAGATTTTATCCGTCATTTTATTAATTGAAATTGAAACTTGTACGCAGCGTCTTGAAGTGGGGATTCCATGAAAAATATCTGGTTGATTGGACGCAGCGCCTACATCAAGCTATCCGGAGATGCTCGACTCATGTTCACTGTTATCCAGCGAGTTCAAAGAGTTTGTGTGAGTACTTTAAACTCAACAAGAGAGTTCAATTGAAGTAGACATTAGTTTCTTAAACTCATTACACCCACAGGATTGGAATTGAACCCCTCAAAATGGAGGACACGCCTCCATCGTAAGTTGAACGATGGATCGCGCTTTGGATCTAACAGGGGCGGACGCACAGATCAGATATCAGATCCCTCTCAGATGTTGTTGTTCCAAGTTGTGCCGAAGAATATGCATTTGAAAATTCCGATGAAAAAGTCAGGTCGATTGGCCAAAAAGAGACTTCAGTAGGGTCCTTCTCCGGTAGGAATATCCTACCTCAGTAGCACATGCGTGCCTCACAGTCTCTCTGCATGGCTAGGAGGCAGAGTATGTGTGACATAGAAGCTCGGGAGGTTTCTATATTCAATCACTCAATCACACAAGTGTTATTGAAACCTTGGCTTTATGACATCTCAGGAGACCATGCATTCATTCGAAGGTTGGTCTAACTATTTCGCATTGAACGCTCATCTCCACCGTTTAGGGCAGAGCGACTCCAAAGTATCCAAAGAGGCTGCTCTATCCACCTTGTTAGACGCAGTCCAGGGCATTGAAATGTTTATTTATTGATTTATTTATTTATTTAGTTCATATTGTCCGCCAATGGTTCAACAATGTTCATTAACACTTAAAGGGAAAGCGAGGATGACAGTCAGGATTAGGTGGCAAGGAAAGATACTTCTCGAAGACGGACACGAAAACGAGACAAGGAGACATTATAGTCGAACAGGTGATAGCACTTGTTGAAAGCCGACAAAGCTCGTAGCAGAGGAAATGTTGCCGAACACTCCGATTCAGGACCCGCAGAAACAAAGACTAAGCCTACCTGACGGCCATTTTTTTGCGTGCTAACAGACTATAGGAGTGATCCCGTCTATTCCTCGATAAAAGCACGTATCAGAAAAGTCAGCGAGAAAGGAGAAGGAAGTAACCCACGAACAGAAAACTTCAGGACACATCGTATCCGTTTATACGCTATGATCAAGAGCTCGAAAACGGATATCGGAATACTGTGCAATGAAGCGACCTTATACATCCAAGATACGGTGTCTCCTCACGATAAAGAATTTTCGCTAAGAACTGGTGAGATTTGAACCACCGATTAAGACTAATTCTTTAATATTACAGAAACTGTCATAAAATCTCTGGGTGATCCTAAAAATATGTATGAAAGAGTTAACTTCCGTAAGGATTTCCTATATACACGTCGATGAAGCAATTTTGAAGCATATTAAAACGATTAGAAAATAAAGAAAATAGCTGCACCTATCAAGGATTTTTCTATTACGCTCAGCGTTATAAGCAGTTAAATGGTTGGATGGCAGTTGTTTAAAATCAGAAATAACTAATTACAATTAATTTTCTTCTGAACAGCCCACGGTGTTTTCTATTACGAATCAACGATAGCTATTTTTCTTCGTTTTATTCACTGGTATAACCATTTCACGCTTTATGCTATCCCGGAACCTGGAACTTCTTTGTGTGGGCTCATTAACGTGGAAATTGCTAATTGTTGAAGACTGTGCACTGGGACAGGACTGGCACAATAACAACAATAGTACTATGGAGCATTTTAGCGAATGATTAACATTACTGTTCGATGAATTCCTCTAAACATTCATACGAATTATGGGCAACAAATGTATCTTTGTGTTCTTTAAGCGCTTCAGAACGATTCTATTTTCTATGGAACGTCGAATGCATTGAGCCCATGGTGCAGCAGACCACGAGGTGTTAATTAAAAATAGCGTTATTTACCATTTTGTACAATAAAGCAGTAACAGTCACATTGAAATGAAGACAAACACACGCAATCATAGAAAATGGGCAATTGTAGAACGATTTGTCAGGGAAATGATTTGTTTTGCCCAGGGTCCACACCCAATAACCTCATCCCCCCTATCTACCCAAAGGAATCAAGTTGATTTGATTGTTGATCCTTTCCTAAACGTCTCTCTCCCTCTCTCTCTCACCCGTTTTCCAATTTTTCCAACCCGCCAACCATCGAATGGCCAATCAAACTTTAAATGAAAGCAGTGTTGTTTATTGAGTTTCCGGTTCTTCCTTTCTGTTCCCCTGATGTAAGGCACTCTTCCTACCGGGAAAAGCGCAATCCAAACACAATACGCCCATGCACATACACTCCCCAAAACGCTCGGGCTTTCTATTGTTATTGTTTTTTTTTTTCGCTGCCAACCAGCTTTTTCTCCAGCATTGAATGAGGTGTGAAACCCTGAGGGGTGTAAATCGAGAAGGCTCCGATACGCGTTACCGGCGCCACCACACGGACCACCGATATCCTGCCTATATGCAATGGAACATTCGGCGCGTCTCAAAACCATCCGCCCAACGTGGCCTGGTGGAACGCCACCAGTCACGCAAGTGTCGTAATTGAGTTATTAAAAGTTGCAAGTTGTGTAGGTAAATTTTCAACTTCTCAATTTTGCCGACACTTGCCCACAGTTCCGGGGTTTTATACCCCACGCAAACACACACCCACTGAAGCCACGGAAGCCCAAGTAGCGTTTTGCCGTTTTTGAAGTTGGAATTTCCGTCAGGATGCAAAACTGTGCCACTATCCACTGACGCAGCTGTCCGGGGCTAAAAGTGCATACACTCACCGAAGTTTTGTAGTTTATCGCGCGGTATAGGATGTCGAACTGTCCGTCTGCCACCCGATGGGTGGTAAAGTTATCGTGAGCTGCTTTAGCACGGCTGGTACGAAGCGGCGGATGAGTTTGGACGGTGTGGTTGGCTGGATTCAACTGGCTCGACCCAACCTCGAACGCACGTCCGTATCGTCCGGAGGCGAGATTTCTTGAAAGGCAATTAACACTCGGCAATTAAAACTTTTCCATCGGCTGGTTGATCGACGCAGGAGTTTCCTCCGGGTTTTTTTTTGCGTTTGCGTTGCCACGCCTTGCCAAGCCGCCAACTGGCATACGGACGCCGGATTGTAACTGTTGAGGGGTTGCAAACAAATCAAACGGTTAAATAGTTTCTACCGGCGGGGTGTATGTTTGCGGGCAGTCATATGCACAATCGCATGCAAACGTTGGTTGAAAGCAGGATTCGTTCTTGATATGTTAGATTTTTACTTGGTTTGCATGATAAGTCAATGTACTGGGGATACAATATGAAGAATGTGTTTGAGCCGGATTGTCTCCTCAAACGCTATTTAGAGGCGAATGAGGTCTTAGAGGTTCCAAAGCCTTTTAAAATATCTTATATTAAAGACTTTTATTTAAACCAACAAAAATCTTAACTAAAAAAACCACAGCGCTTTAACTACTATTTATACACCAGGCACACGTCAAGTGTCTTACCAGCAGTCAAAACTTAACTTGCCGGTACGCTAGGCCAACCCATACCGGAGCGGGCTCTGTGAGCAGGGAGACAATGGAAAGCTGCACGGAATAATTTATTAATTATCGGAAATTGAAGTTTTCTTCAGCTTTCTTACAGAGAACCCCGGGTTTTTGCGCCTTCAAACAACCAACCCGCCTTGTTTGCCGAGCACGGAACGGAAAGCCCTTCGGTCGGTACGTTAAGCTGATCGGTTCGTTCGTTTGCTGCTAGCCCACCCATGTGCCACCCCGGAACGGAAGGCTTTGGAAGGAACTCGCTTGTGCTTCTACCTTCTTGTGTTCAAAAAGTGTTGTGACGAAATCGTACGATAACGACTAATTCTGGGTGGCTAGGGTGTTCCAGGCTGAACCTGCTCTCGACACGCTAGAGCAACGAGCGATGAGAAACGAGCGTACCAGAGACTTCATCTCAAATTCACACCGGGGTTGTACCTTGCCGTGCCGTTAGTCACCGAAAGATTGCTGCGTTCTTCAAGGGCTCAACGGGGACGCCTGATCGGAGGCAGGCTGGACTGGTGGAATGCTGTGGTGTGGAAAATTTGCAAAACCCTCGGTACGGTACCGGGCATTCAGGGCTCGTTCAGTAATTTTCTCCCCGAGAAGAAAGCTGATAAATAATTCAATGTATCGTCCTCCCTGCCGCCACCACCATCCCTCACCGTTCCTGAGGTCTTTTGGACCTCATGCGTTAGCTTTTCAGGAGAAAGTTTTCACAGATTTTGGGAGGTTTGTTTTTATTTTCATTCCCGTGCTAGCAAACAGGCTCCCGTTCGAAGCAGCAACAAAAAACACCGGAAATGGAGAGGAGAGTATGTGTGTATAGCGAAAGCAGCCCGGTAATCAATAGGCAAAGTGATTTTGATTATAACTCGATATCATTGATATGGAGCAGATTTCGGGCAGACCGTGCTTACTAACGGCAGACCTCGAGCAGGTTGTTACTTTGGAAGGGCGTCGGGCTTTTTCCGACAGCAAGTTTCCAACGTTGGCGCAGAGCAGTTTGAACAATCAAAGGAGTTTAATTAGAGGCAGCTTCTTTGCGGTACTCGGTGGAATCGGTTCTTTGAAGCAGGGTAAAGCAGTGCTTGCTATCTTGGGACCTGGAGTGGATGAGATTTTCCTTCGGCTGATAGTTAGTGTGCGGTAGCGGTAAGAGGCTTATCGGGAATGGTTTTGTGTTTTTTGTGGAGTGCTAAACTCCGGGTAGGGGCTGCCTGTTTGCTGAAACAGTAGCAAGCGGTGAATTCAGTCGAATTCGAGTGGAATTATAATGCGACCAAAAATTAATAGAAATTGTACGGGATTGATGTTGACTATTTATAGGAGCAGAGGGCTTTGTTTTTCTCGTTTAATGGTGTTTTTTCGCGTTGATGGTACATGGTTGGAAATTTGATACAAATTATGCAGATGAGAGGTAACACTGCGCAATATTAGAGTAGATTATGAATTGTTTCCGTGATAATCCGTGAAATTATAGAATTAAATTTAGATCAGTATGCATAACTATCTGTATATCTATCTGTCTGATGAGTTCATGATTACGAGCTTTTAGTTTTGTTATAAAGAGCCATCGCTCTGAACCTCCTGCAGATCAATGCAAGCTTTACAAGGTTTTGAATCATATAATGGAACTTTTAAATCACTCGGTGGAATGTTTTTAGCTGGATAAAGAAACATTGCAAGCCGCAGTGGAAAGTTGCAGGCATATAGTGGAATGTTGCGTTTCAAAAGTTTAAAATCCTGAAAGGTTATACAAATAAAGAATTTAATTAAATTCGCAAAGGATCCACGCAAAGGAAATAGTTTAAAATGATTAGTGGAATATTGTAAGTCTGTTGTGGAGCTTTAGAATCATATAGTGGAATCTTGTATACTGTTTGGGGAGATTGCAATGGAATCAGCAAATGAATCTATTAAATTTTCTGCCAAGTGTTTGATGTCTTGCTGTCATACTGTAAAATGACCACGCCCTATCATGCAAATTCGAAGGGACTTTAGGTGAAAATAAGTCGAAAATGTTATCCTAAATATACCTATCTGATATGCTCACATCTGATTAATAAAGGCTTTGTGTCTCTGAGACATCATACGCTTCTTACCTGTCTATGGTTACATATTTAGTTCAGATATTGAGAGTATGGCTATTGTGCTATGAATTTGAATTTCTCGGTACATGTTGTTGATCGGATGATAGTATGATGGCTCGGACGGTATCAAGTTCAAGTTCATGGCAATCGGTAAGGGTGTGGCAAACCGTTATATCGATGTCAAAGAAGCTGAAAAATTGTGAACAAGAGCATACGAGAAGGTAGGACTGCGTCAGGTGGGTGTGATCGATGCGAAGGTGGGAAAGGACTTGTTGGATGTGGCTGGCATCAAGATCGTCCTGGGGTCTGGTGGTGTGCTTGTTGGAGTGGAGTTTCGTTCCAGTGTTGGGCAACTGTTGCGTTAGTGAAGCGGATTGCGTCTCGACGTACTGTGTGATTTGGTTAGACGAAATCGACCTTCAACAGTGAGCCGGATCACACATTTTTACCCTTATAGTTTGCAAAATTCCACACTGGCGTTGCAAGTTTCCCCTAACTGAATGCAAACACAGACTTGCATTATTCCGTTATTCATTTGCAATCTCTATCTCTCTTCTTGGTTTAACGACCTCTTCTCTTAGACTATACCAGCCATTTCTGGCTTACTAGACTTAATGATATCACTAAGTTGGATAGCAAGTCCTCATAATGGGGTCCAGATAGGGTTTGAAGCCGTTTCGTGTGTTAAACGGAGCCGTTTTTACCTCTACCACCAGGGACGACCCCTTTGAGATATCTTCTCCAGGAATTTAAAAATTCCATTGAATGGATATAAGCCCTGAATTCTCCAATTTATTTTGTGCTTGCTTTGATTCAATCAACTATTAAGTATAAACAAGCTGATGTAAAAAGATGTACTTATGGATTTTTTATGGCATTTTTTTCCTCAATTGTATTAACAGATATAAGATAGGCTGTGCGAGCATTACAGCATTCCTGAAACTAACATTTACTTACCAGAATTAAGGTTTTGAATTTCGAACTAGAGTGTTTTTTTTTGGGTTTGAAAGAACGTCTAGGCCTACCAAAAAAGCCCACGCAAAAGGTAGCAATATTCCACCGTGCCCTGGGGTTTCGTTTATTTCGAATGTGTGAACGTTTACACCTCGCCTGAGAAGACCTGTGGAACTGTGGAGCTAAACTTTTCCCTCACATTCCCTTCCGACACAGCCACCGTTACCGGTTTTCCCGGTGTGCTTGAGATTTTAACATTCATCACCCACCCAAAACTTCCAACCACACATCACCCGGTTCGCGCAAACACTCGGGCCAAGGTTCTCGGCTGCTCAGCCGGAAGCGCACAGCGATCCCTCGGGATCATGTCCGTCCCGCAGCTGAAGTCAAGTGGATATATAGGGATTCCCCATCTTCCCGGAAGTGTGAGAGGTCGCACAAAATGTGCGCTTCTGCGTTCGTTTCGCGGCAAAAGATAACAAAAATAGCGCCGGTGTTGCTGCTGCGAAGAAAGCAACCACCATCCATCGGAAAACCGGAGTCCGGAGCGCAGCAAAACCGGAAGAAAATTCCACGACGCAACGATGCTCGGTTCTTGTGCTCAGTCCGGGGCAAAAATTGCTTAGGGCATTGTTTAAATTTTCTGGCGCATTTTTTACCAACTTGCCGCGTTGTCGTCGTTGTTTGTGCTGGGACCTCGGCGCACCTACCAGACATGCACGGGATGACGGGGTTTTCGTGTTGCCGTTGGTGTTTTTCTGTTCGGAGTGTGTGTGTTTGTGTGTGTGTGTGTGTGTGAGGCATTCACTAAGAAGGTGTCGTTTGGTTTTTGCATAGACTTTTTTTTTCCACGCCAGTGTTTCAGGGAATGGTTGAGATGAGCCAGCTGAGCAGAGGAATGTTTGTACTGTGGGAATAGTCTTAACACAATGTCCAGCCGGAAGCCCACTTGAAGCTGCGGTAGGCTTTAAAGTGAAGCAATTCTCAGTTTCTTTCAAACTAATGGCATTTTCTAAGGTAGTAAAACAACATCACGAAATTTGGAAATCATACACTTGTTTTGTTTTATTTTTCTTCGTTTATCCTTAAGAATGTTTTCCTTGTACGCAGTTGTTTTCTCTTTAATTTTTTTCTCCATTCTCCATTCATTGTTTGGTAGTTTGTCTTCCTCGTAGTGGAAGGTTTTTACATTTTCTAGCGCTCGCGCACTCCTAACGCTTTCGGTCGTTGATTCATTTCTTCTTTGTCTAATGTTTGAAATCATAATCCGGAACGTAAAGCAAACACAAGAATTTGCCTAGTGTTTCTTGGGGCCGGCAAGTAGGCAGCCTACTCAGAGACCGACCTTCCGCCAGAGATAGACTTCCGTCCCTTCCGCTCATTCGCGCTACTTACTTCCTATTTGTCTACGTACATTCCTTAGTGTGAGGCGGTCTATGTACAGTGAGTAGAAACAACGCGTGTTTGATACAACATCTGACCGGCACCGGTTTGTGTGCCGGTCTCCTGCGAGCCTTGGGTGAATAATTGAGACCTCTGTGAATTGAATCTCTTTGGAATTTTCACCGGCTCTCTGTGGTTTGTGTGCGAATATGGAATCAGTCAGTCGAACCTTTTCGCTCCTACAGCTGCTTGTGTACATCCTCACCCTTACTCACGTTTCCCGTGCACAACCAACACGAACGGAGAAATTGGTAGAAAGCTGATTGAACCCAATCGCTTTTGCTTGATTTAAGTTATGAAAAGTTGTTGCGTTCCAGAATGAAAATGTTCGGGGCTTGATCAAACTTTAGACACTTAATTAAAGTTTATTGCAGGAAATCAACTTGGAACCTTGAGGCAGTGGTAGTTTTGACGGATAAAACAAGAGAAAGACATCGGAACGATTTGCTAATTTTACTAAACTATTTTTTCATGCTTCAATCACTCACGTTCGTGTGGCTATGCTGCTGCCGTATCTATAACTTCCATCCAGGTTTTATTGTCCAGTCATTAACGCAATGTCTTGGAAACGTTTCGCTACTTCGATATGTGGCCGGCGAATGTGTGCGTGATTCTGCCGTCCTGTCAATCGGCGACAGTGTTGGCGGCAGACCTTGGAGGTCGCCCCTCAAACGCGTCCTCCACTCAATCAAAATCGACTTGGCTAAAATATGTACATCCTTCGGTATTAGGGGACCCCCTTCGAAGGCCCCTTCGAACCCTCTAATTATGGCGCTACAGTTCCGAAAAATTCGTTCCATTTCACTGTTCTAAAACAAAGGCTCTACGATAGCTATTCTGGGCTAAACTTACACGTACATACACTCACATACTCGCTCACGACGACGATGATGACGACGACGAAGGGATGAGGGGGGTGAATGGGGCTGGGGGGGGGGGGGATATGATTCGGAAGGATATGGTTTTTGACGGAAGATTCAGCAAAAGGGATATGTATGGCTACGGCTGAATATACGCTTCAGCCCCCGCTCTCAGCAAAACACTTACACTCTAAGCGGCGCCGGCACGCTCTACACACGTTTATATACAACTTTCCTGTATTCGGTTGGATGTGGTGACCACCTCGGGCCGAAACCGATACTCGTTCAGCGTCGACGTGACCAGCGACTGGGAGGCCGGACTGCTCAGCAGGCTCCCCACCGCACCGACCCCGGTAACGGACATCGACGGCAGGGGCAGCGTCGCCGTGGACGCCTGCTGACTAAGTGGACTGAGCGTCGAGGTGACGCTGCTATTGTTTGCACGGCCCAGCGTGGCATAACTCTGGGAGAAAAAAGGGGGAAAGAAAGCAGAATCGTTGTAGAGCTTTCGTGCTGAAGTTCATGGAAGAGTTAATCAGGAACAGAGATAATAAGGATCAGAGAATTTTAGGTGAAGTGAGTTCGATTTTCGATGGGTGTCCTGTATCAAGTTAATAAGCTAGACCGAAAGCATATTTGAGACCTGGAGTTAAAATTCTGGTGGGCTTTGAGCTAACTATTGATTTCAAAGTTACAGAACTGTCGATAAGTCTTTTTGATGAGTTATTTGACGCAAGACTATCAGACTGGCTAGCCAAGTATATTTACAAGTTGAACTAGAATCCTTCCCACTTTGATGAGTTTTTTGCAAGAGGACCTCAATTAGCTGAAACCGGATTTGACGCAGGTTCGGACACGGTAAAAGGTTCAAATTAAAAATTTTATTTTAAAAATCTCATGTCACGAACACTTGCAAAGGGCCTTCATCTCACTTCACCTAGAAAATCCAGAAGCATAAAGCGAAGATAGGCAATCAATAAATCCCAACGGGTAACGGTTACTTACGATTTGTTTACTAGGCTTAAACGAGTAATGATGTACTTCAGTGTTCGACCCGGTCAGCGACGCCAGACTGGATCCATCACAATGTCGCTCCTCCTCGTGGAGCAGATGCTCACCGCCGTTGCGGTGTATCAGTCTTGCTGACGGGCTGCGAAACAGCGGCGTAGGTAACGTCGTCTTCGGTGGCCTTCGCTCTGCATGCGCATCCCAGGCAGGTATCGAAAGGATGAAACAACAACAAACAAGCGAACATATTAAGATTTATGACAGATTGGTACTCCCCGACGACGATCCTCGACGATCGTCCCAACCAACCAATCGCGAGCCGCAGGACACGCAAACCGAATAGCACTACTTACCGTACTGATTCGGTATCACATCCGGATCAGTTTCATCCCCATCCGGAGGTTCGCCACCCATCGTGGGACTACCCCGCCCCCGACCCATACCGCCTACCCCACAGCTGCTGTCCACCAGCGGCGTCTGGATGCCGTTCGGATCGTGCGTCTGATGATGTACGGTCGAGTCGAGCTGGCAGTCGGGCGTCGACGTTAGCTGGGCAGTTTTGGTGGGCTTCAGTTTTTTGGTCGTGTTCCTGTATTCCGCGCGGGCAGGAGATAAGACCAAGGGAACAATGGGAAAGCAGATGAGGTGAGGTGTTAGTTTACCGTACGGGTACTGAAGCCGGATCCGATGGTATCCGGTAGCACTGAGGGGAAGGATATTTTACACCGGGTGCTCGGTAAGGACTTACTTGGTCGCATGTCGCCGGTAGATGGTCGCCAGTACGATGCAGACTACGGCAAACAGGATGGCCACGGTGAGTGTTAATGCGGCTAATACCGGTGATAAAGGAACATTCATAACGTTGGACACGCCTGCAATAAATCAGTGGGGAAGCTTTGAAAAACCTGGGATCGCAAATGGGAGACCGCTCGTAAGGCCTCGGAGGCTGCCAGGAAGCGTTTGCACAGGTATGCAGAGAGCTTTACAGTCGTAACGCAGTAGGCTACTGTTGCTATTGGTTGACGGTAGCAGCAGTAGCAAACAGAACATTTGCCCATTTTATCTTATCAAATTTATGTCTTTTTGGGTTTGTTTGATAGCTTAGAGTTCCTGGTTGGTGAACAGTGTGGCAGTAATTGGAGCAAAAAGTTAAACAATGTTTTATTAATAATTCTATCACAGTTTTAAAATTGCTTTTAGGGGTAAATTGCATCACCTTTTATGCTTCAATCAGATCGATTCTCACAGTATAACTATGATAGACCATATCCACAGTTCGCTGATCCAGCAGTAATCTGTTACGAAACATTTTATCACTGCAAATCTTTCGTCAGCTCGTATATCTTCGGTACGCACCCCGCCGAGCTAAATCTCTACGCGCACAGCACACAAAAATCCCACCAAGCACACACACACACACCGTACTGATAGGCTGCCCCGTTTGCACCAGCCAACATATGTCGCCAGCCGGTAAGCCAGACGGTACGGTTTGCAATAAACTATTTAGCCCTCGGACCCGGTGTCTAGCAGCTCGCTAAACGCGGCCCGTGGCTCATCTTCATTACCCTAACAGCACCCGGGCGACCGAAGCAAGCGAGCGTACCGTGTGGACGTGTTCGTGTTCGTCCCATCTGTCCGGACCTTTAAGGCCGGATAAGTATCAAATTTATTATTAACGTCCCCGGAATCTCATTAATTTCGCAGAGGCCTTCCCGAAGAAATTACCTTAAACACGGGCCCGGGACAAGATTTCAAACCGTTGGACCGAACGGCACGATGAAACACTCTAATCCCGGGCACAAACATGACTCCATATCGCCTTCCATGGCGCCCCCTCATTCCCGCGAAGCTGTCTAGTTCCGGTGGCGAAACCATTCATCACCGTGCTTTCTTTCACCCGTTGGCCATTGGCAGTGGCTCCCAGGAGCAGGGGATTTTAGTGGCCAGAATCAGAGCAAGAGATCCGGGCCACTGGACGGAGGCTTCCTGAAGGCCGAGGCAAAAATCGCTATGACAGTGGGTTGTCTCGCCCGGTCGGTGTGGAGCCGTCTATAATCTCTTTCGAGCCACCGGGAGCTTTTCTCAGGTGGCTCACAAACAAAAGCGAACCAGCCTGGACACGAGGTGTGAGTGACCGGTGGCCACTGTCAGAGGTCATCAGCGTGCAGGATTTTGTGCCCGAGTGGTCTGCGAGGAGAAGGATGGTGTGCGAAACCGTACCAGAGTTATCGCTACCGGCCGGCAATGGCAAAGCGGGTCCAAAAAGCTGGCCGCACATACCGTACGTTGATAGCGTACACGAGTAGCCACGACTTAAGTGTACGAAAAGATGACACACACACATGCACAAAAAAACACAGCCTCGTTGGCTCCTAAAAGTCTCTAAGCTTCTTTGGCGAAACGCACGTCAACCGTTTTTCCTGTTTGCGTTTGGTTTCTTTATCGCTGGGTTTGCCGGGTTGGCCGGCTGTCGTACGTACGTACGCCTTGGCCGATTCCGGCCGGTGGAAACCCACGGGGCTCGGGAAAACGTACCGGGTGTTAACGGATTAAGATGCAACAATGACTTTGATGTTCATGTGAGCAAATTGTAATAAGTTGCGAGCAACGGACGAGTACGGTGTGTGACTTGGTTGCGCTTTGCGGTATCTTCTGTACCGGTGACGGGAGTGACTTCCAACCTGATGCAATAACTGCTGAAGAGTTGCTAGCACTGTGACGTCTATTTTCTTGCGCACCGTGTCGCTACTATTGTTTGCGTCACATCCGGTGACCGTGCTTACCTGTGTATTTGGCCACACCCTTGAAGGTGATATCATCTATTATGACCGGCTCCGAGCGGCCTTTGGCGTTGGCGGCGAACAGTATGATGCGGTACGAGCTGCCCGGCTCGAGGTTATCTATGAAGAACTGTACCGGCGGATGCTGCAGACGCAATGGAAGGCAAGAAGAGAAAGCGAAGCATGAATAGAGCTGTTTTGCTGCAGATGGAAATAGAATTCACTGTGCATCGTCGTCGTCATCGTCCTCGGAGCATCAGCGTCGATTGCAAGCGGTATCGGTGGCGCTGAAGATTACAACGCAACCCCTCAAAGGTTTAGACAAATTGAGTTAAGATGTATGCATAATGTAGCTCGAAACGAACAACTGTAGCTTTTTTTTTGCGTTGGGAGATTTTTTTCCAACTGCGTAGTCAACTACACATTTTAGTTTTTGTTGATGTGATGATATTAGACTGGAATTTCTTGCGAACGGATTCCTAATAGTCGTTAACGCTAGGACTTGAAATGATGTTGCCCATGTATTGAATTTATATCAATGTTGGAAGTAATACTTTTCAACCTATAGAAACTTGATAAGATATATCTGGTCAAGCCTTTAAGAACTCTATCACAGCTGTTGTAAAAAAACACAGCTCTTCAGAGCCAGCTTTTATACACTAAAGCCCTGTTGGGAACATATCTAAGTAATAGAGTAGAAGCTAGAAATTCTTCGAAAAAAACTCAGCCAGTCTGTGTTGGTGGTCCCTTTCAAAACAAAGGTTGTTAGGTCTGTCCGTCTGCTTATGCAAACAATCGTTGGCCGTACAGAACTCCTTACATCCATTTTGTGATGACTTTCGGTTGAGCAAGTATCACAAACCACTCCCCACGTTTTTCATTCTGGACAAAAAAAAAGCTGGACATTGAAACGCTAGTACCAGTACAAGCACCCCGAGGCCACTTGTCACAGTGGAAGAATTTTACGTGAAAAAGAGCAAACCCATACAGGTAGCTGGTTCCAGGGAATTCTACCGAACCAAACCCGTGGAATGTTTCATATTTTACAATTTTTATGTTCCACAGTGCCCACACACACACACATCCGGGACCGGGGGAAACATAGTTTCCGAAACTCTGCGGAAGGGTTGCACAGAACAAAACGGGGCAAAAGTTTTAAGAATCATCTCAACAGCAAATGAACACTCTCGTTCCCACAGGTTCCTCTAGCCCCTGGGATCTTCCCCACTGCGCTCCTATTATTACTGTGGATGGATGGACTTTGTGCTGGGTGCAGGACGGATTGCAACCCGGTGCAGAGATGAAAATGAGATTTTTGCTCACCCGAGCAGAAAATGTAAGTGAAACAATCGACAGTGACAGTGGCTGCGTTGGATGGAAAGCACCGGAGTATCGATTTTGTTTCGGTTTGGCTGATGCGCCAGGTGTGATGCACGTGTGCTTTCTCTGCCGGTACATACCTGTAAGCTTAAATTTCTAACTAATCGCAGGACGGGCACCTCGACCAGCTCCAGCAGGAACATCTGCGGCAACCCACCGTCGAACCCTTCGATGCACTCGATGTGCAGGGAGTCGGCTGATTGATTCGACACGGAACAGTTCTGCAGTGCAAACGGGCGTCCTGTACACGAAATATATACAAATTGCGTTAAGCAAACGGTATGCGAGGGTGTCGGGCTTTACAGTGGGCGAAAGAAGACTGGCTCGATGGTGGTTGGAAAGGTTGAATGCAAGAGTATCGGTTGCAGAGCCGAACCCGAGTTCCAACCATTCTTTCGCAAGCAAGTTCGATAAGAATCTGAGCCCCGATGGGTGGAAAGCGATGGCTATCTTGTGTCTGAATGTTGGGCTTTTTTTTTGGGGGGTGGCGATCGAAGACTCGAGAGCCTCCCTCGTGCTCCTCATCGAAGCTGGTATGGATTATTCGTTATGTTTTGCAAACACCTTTCACTTTGCGCCATCCTTCGCCTGGCGTTGTATGGCGTTTTAATTAAATTCCAGACTCGTCCAATTTTTGCTCCCGAACCTTCGGCAACCCACTTGACCGGAAGTTCTCGACTCGACTGGACACTTCAATCCTTTAAGTGGGCCTTCCCGCCTTACCTGCAGCGACGACTTGGAAGACGCAAGGCGACTTCTGCACACCGATCGCGTTCCGTCCCCAGCACGATATCGTCCCGTAGTCCAGATCGGATGTCGGCGTGTAATTAAGCCTCGATAGACCGGTCTGTCCGAGTGGATTGGTCAGCACGGGAACACGGCACGCCGTTGGAGCGCGGGAAGAAAGCGAGATAAAAGGCAAAGAACGTTAGCGAGCGCTAAATTTCACCATCCAATTATCCGGCCCACAAACCGGGGGGGGGGGGGGGGGGGGGGAGGGCTGGTTTCCGGTGTCAGGGATCAAAACCGGGGGTCGTTTTCATTATCGCATTTTGAGATGTTTTCTAATTATTTGTCGGCCCCATCAGGGGTGTCACTTACCTCGCTCGAGTGGAGACGGGACGGCAGCTCGGTTTGCTCGCCGGACGAGTTGAACGTCCAGTGGAAGGATTCGGCCGGTGGAGACGCATCGACTTCACACTTCAGCTGCAGCGTTTCGTGCTTGAGAGCGCCCAACAGTTCCTCGCGGTCCACTGCACACACCGGCGCATCTGTTGTCGAACGGGCAGAAAAAGTGCATCTATTAGCCAAAGTGCATACCGAGGGAGGAAGAGGGGGGTTTCAGGGGGTCAAGAGGAGGTTTTTAGTTCGATTGGGTACATCGGGTGAAAAGGAAAATCTAGAACTCGGAATTGAGTCCAGCTGTAGTTGTGTCGTGAGATGTATTTTGTTTCGAGCGAGTAGTGTTTTGGTGTCTTCGGAAAAAGTGACCTCTTTGCTAAGTCTTGTTGTAGATTTAAAATTCATTTTAGCATAATTCTGTGTTCTTCCGGACGACAGTATTGCAATCTGATCTAGTTCTAGTGTTGAAGTTCGTCAGTGTTCTTTCTAACTTTTCAAGCAATTATTTAGTATTTTTATGAGTTGGTATCGTCGCTGGTCTTCACACGGCACGACCAAGTACTGAATCTCTTCCAGACCTGCTCCAAATAACAAGGTTTGACTATCAGGAACCGTGGGATCAATAAGTGTAGTAAACCAAACCAAATAGAAGAAGAGTGAGCTCATCGAGATTTCACCCTGCTTATCATCCCTTCGCTGATCATCCCTTACTATCCTGTCCGTTGCTGGTTGGTTAACTTTCTGTCCTTACAAGATCGCCATTATTTTTCGGAAGTCTTTTTCTAAGGAGGCTTGCTCCGAAGTCTCAACTCGCATCATAAATTCCTCTATAGGGCACGTCTCGTGTCCTCGAGTCTTACGAGACTTTAGCAATGTTTCTCATGAATGCAATGTTTGATTACCATCTTTCTCCTCAAATGTTCCATCGCTTCGTTCAGTAATTCCTTGATTTACTTATTTTCTATTCTTCCTAGTTCCTTTCTGTGTATTGTTTTATGTTAAACTAAAGCCTAATGCATGCTGTCAGGTTGGATACTAGTTACAATTAGTTTAGGGTAAGTAATACTCCTATAGCACCTATGTTCTAAATGACGGTCTTAACACCAAGATTTTTAGCTTATAAACGTAAACAGTTTATTACACCGAGTACCTTAGAGAAGTACCTAGAGAGAAGTAAGTAGAATAGACTAAGAGAAGTGTAGACTAGAGTAAAAACCAACAATCCCCTAAACGTTCTTCAATTAGTTCTTTGAAATTAGTTGAGAGCTTTCCAACAGTCCGTAAATAGTAACGCAAAGAATTACAGATATAAAAATCCATCCTCACAATACTGATAACTTCCCTACGCACAGCTTTCACACTAAAGGCTATTTATTATCGCACACAAAAAAACCTTCCCGTCCTACTACGATCAGCTCACCAGTTGTGTGCCAGTTTTGTGTTATGAACTAATTGAGTGTGAAATGTGCATCGAACCAAATCAGTGGAAATTTCATTTCAAAATAAACGAATTTTCATCGTTCAAAAGCACGGGCGCACAACGCTGCCCAAACTCGAGTCGCGTGTGCGTGTGCATGTGGAAGGGATGAAAAATCAAATGGCGTAAATTCTGATTTACAACCATTTCTGACAAACAAATTATCAGTCAATTGAGAGGGAGCGAGCGATCGAAACGCGAAGCTGGTTCCAGGCAGGATCAAGCACCCCAACAAGCACGCCCGGTCAAAGCTGCACACACGTACACACACACACCTGCTTCCGGCGGGCCCAGTACAACCCCCTTCCCAGCCGGTTGGAGCCACCAAGTATCCGTGGCACCAATGCGTCGCTTTTATTTGATTATTGTGACTGATTGCGGTACTATGCGAGGGATGCGAAATCAAAGCATCCCCTCGGTCCCATATGGAGTTAATGGGGTTGGTGATAAAAAGGGGGCACGGGAGGGGGAGCGGGGGAGTAGAGAAAGAGAGAGAGAGGGTGGAACCTTCGCCATTACAGTGAACACATTCTCAGGAACATCGAACATCGAAGTGCGATGCTTCAGCACACTTGAGCGCATCGAACAGCCAGGTTGGACCGGGTGCTTCAAGCACACATTTCGATGGTCATTGCCGGGCGATGCCGAAAAGTAAGTGAACCCTTGGCATTAACAATTATCGGAAAGAGTTCCAGAAAGAAAACAAGAAAATAAAAGAAAATTAATTTTTTATTTCCGTTCCTTGATTCTAGGAAGCAATTTCTTGACATGAGGTACTGTTTTAAGTTGAAAACTTTTAAAAAGCTCGTTAAGCGTTCCTGTAAATTTTACCATACAATTTTGACCTCATCATCCCACTGTGCAATGCTGTGGAGGCTGGAACGTATCGGCACTGGGTGCTTTACCGGGAGCGGGTTCCGTGCGCCATCGTTTGAAATCCCTGGACGGTTGTGACACTTCAATTACATTTGCACGAATTGTTACGATGCCCACAATTGACTACAAAGTGGAGCCGATTCCCTCCCGCTGTCCCGTCCTCACCCTCCTCCTCATGCTCTTGTGGAAGCTTACCACGTAAAAATACTCACACACATACAAGCCATCACGTCTCATCCATCCAATGAGGCAATCGACGGGGCTGGGCCGGAAAGAGTCGGCGCTCGTTTGTTTGCGCGAAATTTACGTAAAATACAATTTGAAATTCCCACCAGCGCGGTTTCGCGCCACCCGGTTCCCAAAAACTCGGCAGGGCTGTGCAAGCGGGCGTAAATCGAGCCTTTGTTGCGCCCGGTTAATATTCATGTGTGAAATTAAATTCGATGCGAGAACAAAACGCCGACCGAAGTGGTTGCAATTTGCGGAACATGATGCGGTTTAGTTAAATAAAAAAAACAGTTCACGCATACACACACACACGCTTACAATTGCTTAAAAAATAGGAAAGCTTTTCCTGCCGTGAAGTGCTGTCGATCGGCGTGAGAAAAAAAGCGGCAGCAAACAACAGAACCAGCCTGAATCCTCACGACGACGAAAGCCCCACCCCTACCGGTGGGAAAACCCGGTAGCGAAGGTGCGAGAAGTTAATGAAATTTCATTTCATTTACAATAATGCGTTCGCCAAATGAGAATCCGTTCCAGCCGTTTGGCCCCACGGCCCGACGGGTGACTTCATTCAATCGTGTGCCACGGTGGTGCGACAGGATCTGGAAAAACGGGACGAGAAAGCCACCTGAAAGCGATTCATCGTACCGAATAAAATGCGCTGTTTGCTCTCGCTAGTCAGCGGTTCCCTCTTTTTTCCAGTTCGTCAAGTGAAAAAAAAGCTACGGAATACACTGGAGAGGAGTCATTCATAAAGAGGAAACAAAATATCTCACAGCCGAGCGAAGAAAATCGAGGTCGCGATCAGCTGGGACGGGAAGGAGATGGGGAAGGGTGGGCACCTGGATCAAGCAAGGAGACGGAAGGATACTTACAGCGCACGCGAAGTGTGACGTGATTGCTCGTACCGCGGCCCTCGGTGTTGGCCGCCATGCAGGTGTAATCTCCGGACAGGCTGCGGGACACGCCTTGCAGGGCGAGCGAATGGTCCGACAGGATGATGCCGGCTGTCACATTATGATGGAGCTCGTTTCCCTGTTGAAGGAAGAAGAGAGAGAGAGAGAGAGAGAGAAAAAGAGCAATGAAAAAAATGGTTACAGTATTGTCAACATTGTCGCAGGACGACAAGGACTCACACACCGCAAAAAGGTGCTTTCGTAGGGTGACTTTCCACTGGGCGGGCCCGAACAGCAGAAAAAAACCCTTGCAAGAAAAGAAGGGACAGGAACCGAGAGGAGAAAAAAACAATCACATATACACATACAGCACTTGCTCAAACATCATCAACCTTGGTACATGGTTCCATCCGTCCAAGATCTTGAAGGCGAAGTAATTGAAGGCGCAAAAAAAGCATCCGTGGAGTACCCGCGAACAAACCCCAAATCTTGGGCGGGAATTGAATTATTTACTCAGACCGCTTTTAATAAGGATCAAGTGAAGCTGGTGCGCGAGGTAATCTACCGAACCGACCCACCGCCACCGGGAAAATGGAAAATGAACTTCGCAGTCACTGCGGCGTAACACCAAACCAGGACTGCCAGCCGGCAGTGTTGTGTAGCGCACCACGTTACGCATTCGGTTGTGTTGTTGCTGGTTGCTGGTTAATTGTATTCCCGCGGCAAGAAACACGATGCTTGGGTGGGTGGGACCTTCTAACGATTATGAATGTACCGTGCAGATAATCCGAATTTTCGACATCAAACAGGAGGATGGTGGTGGTGGTAGGATAGTAGTGGAGGCTCTTCGGTAACAACGACAACGGATGTGTAATGTGCGGTCGTGTGTTTCGGTGGGGCGGGGGTTTCGGTGGGTGGGCTGTTGTCTGTTTTTTTTTGTTATTTGGTAAGGTAAGGTTTTGTGCCTGTGGTGTTGTTGCTTCCCTGTGTCAATTAAATTGTTAATTATTCTGCTCGAAACATCATTCTAAAAGGCATCTGCTTATCGTTTTACCAGCGCGCATTGTGTCTGGTGGCGGCGGTGTAATGTGATTCTGCGGGTGTTGAGCAGAAGCATAAGTAGAGTCAGTTGTGTGGATGGGTGGTTGGGTGGGAAGCTAAAGGAACCAGGTCGGGTAAAGCTGTTTGTACCAGGTGGTGAGCTGTGAGCAAGCATGGGATAGGAAATGTGTATTTAATTGCTGCCTGTGGAAAGTGTTTCTTTAGCAGTTAATGCTCAGTAGAGAGAAATGGAGGTAAAAAAACACATATGTCGTACAGCTTACGTTGAGATAAATCGATAGTGGAATGATTAAGGAGCTTGAGAGAAATAAATAACAGGTGTAGAATCTTTTTTTTTATTTGCTTGGAGTTATTTTTAGTTTACCAATTGAGATGTACGATCAGATTCTTCAGATCAGAAGATAGTTAACAATTTTATAAAGAAATAATACAGCCAAATAAATAATGCGGACATGATTTTCCTATCCTCTTAAAGGAATTCTAAACTCTCACTATCTTTAGAGTAAAAGAGCTCATAAAATGAGTAAAAATATTTCATGCGATAAAACAGGACTAGTAATTTGATTAACAGTACTCGAAAGAGAGGGATAATTATTACGAAAGGATCTTAAGCAAACCTAAAATACAGACGGACACAGAAAAAATCACATTAAAGAGATATTTTGTAATAAGAGATCAATGCAAGAGTCAAACACATACAGGGTGTTCCATAAGGTCGCATTACAACTTGTTCATGGTAATGTGTTCATGGTTATGCAGCGTGGAAATTCTGAGTATTGGTTTCGGTGTCAAGTTTACAATGTACGTGTCAAATGTGAAGTTTTTTGTAATTTTTGTTTGTTTACGACGCATGATGAAAGAGTACTGCGACGTCGTATTGGAGTTGTCTGCGAGAGGTGAGTGACAAACCCCGGGGGTTGAAGCTGAATTTCAGTCATACTGCTATCCATCGGGTTTGGTCAAGGACCGTATGTGATTCGGGTGGAAAGGTTCGGTGATGACGCCAACAGCCGTTAAAGCGATGAGGTAGCGGGTTTGCCGAAAAATTCCTGAGTCCCCTGGAGCTTCATGTATGGTCGTATTTGCTGACTAGGCAAATGTCAATCAAGTAAGCACTGCGGAGTAAGTTCAGAAGCTAATTTGAAGAATCTGGCATGAAACGCTAATGGAACCGGTGAGTGGGAGAATTGCTTGTATTTTCCTTTTTTACCACATTTTTTAAGTATATTTGAACGTATTGAACACCCTGTCGACTTCAGATTAAATCTATGACCCATCTGTGATAAATGCGTAGTCAATGTATCGTACAACGTACAACGTACAATCGCAAGCACAAACTTTATAATAGAAGCGAATTGAATCAAGAGAATAATTATGAACATCTAATGTGAAACACAACTATCGTCAATTCTTGATATAATATAATAATACTGTGAGCTTCACGGGAGACTAACCATAATTTTATCACAAGTTGACTGTGAGCTTCTGGTTTAATAGTAAAGAATATTTGTCATATCAGCTTAAAATACAATCTGAAATATTTAAAACCAAAAAAAGACCTTATTCTGTTTGCCCTACAACAGCTCTTTAAGAAAAATGTGCTTATTTTGATCAAAATCATGCGCAAGCATCACTTTATTTTGAAAATCTATTCAAACATTTTACAACCAAAACAAACTCAAGTATTTGGATCCGTTTAACCCCGGCAAAATAACCGAAAGCGAAACATATAAAGCATCACCCTGCCTACTTACGTCGTGGTACCAGGCGAGTTTGTACGGTTTAGGGTTCGATTGGATGTGGCAGTCGAAGTAAATGTCGTCACCCTCCTTAATGTCGTCCGGATTAAGGGATGATCCCATTTTGAGCGTCACGATCGGCATGTCTGTTGGGGGTTGTAGAGATAAAAAGAGAGGGAGAGAGAGAGAGAGACACGAAGGGGTAAGTAAGCGTGCGTTTTATTCTTCATTTAATATAACCATTCTGACTGTTAATGTGGTCCCTATCGACTGTAAATAAATGAAAAGAGCTAACCGAGAGCGCAAGTTCTGTTGAAACTTTTTTTATCCATTTCCCCCTGTCCCATGCGCTCGTAAAAATGCTCAACGATATAACAAATTCAAAGTGATGCAAACAGCACCGAACCGAGCACCTCGGCAAGACAAAAGTCGGAAAGTCACGACTGGCAAACATCCATTACGCCTCTTAGAGCACCGTGTGGCGATTTACTTGTAAAAATCATCCGGTAATCAAAGCGGCACGAATCACTCTCCCACTGCTCGCGTTATCTGGTGTTGGGCTGCTGGGGATGAGCAGGTTCGCGGGTGCCTATTCTTCGCCCTTCGAAAAGAGTTGGTCCGAAAGACATCCCGAAAGCATCGCATCGTGCTTTTATTGTCGTTACCGGACCAGACAGCTAGAGTGAGGGGCTTCTTGATGCCCGTTTTTTCTCTCTTCGTCTCCGTTCGTATCGCGTGCGGCTGTAAGGAGACAAGTTTTATGCTACTTGTCGTTGGCTGAAGATTTTTTTTGTTGTTGCTCGTTGCCCTCTTGTCTCTTATTTATTTACGATCCGGTTCCGAACATCAGCAATGGCCAAGATACACCGAATGGAGAACTACACGGGAGACCCTCGCCCTCGTGCAGCCCAGGTTCTTAGATATCAGGCACTCGGCGTCGTCGTCGTGGTTAAGTGGCGTTTCTTCACCAAGCATCGGAAGGAAATGTTGGCACAATGCAGCGAAAAAGTTTCCCTCTCACACACTGAAGCGACGGAATGGAAAGGACTTTCGAAAGGACAATTTCAAGTGTGCTGCTTTTTATCATTTCACGGTTGCATAAACATGGCGGGCACAACACATAAATAGGCAGCGTACACCCTAACCGGATAGGAGATAATATAACCAAGAGTCGATGGAACCTGGCAGCTCTGAAGGGAGGCGACCGGTTCGAAATCTTGAATGAAAAGCTGTTCGCGAAAAACTTTCGGTCGAAAGAGAATAAGTTAATTTCCAGCTTTATGCTACAGTATTTATTAGATTTGGTTTCGTTTTCGTACGCGGTGCGGGCTTCCGAATCGTTGCACACCGGTTACCTAGTGGTGGCAGGTACGGATGTTTTTTCTTTCGCGATGACGATTTATACGGTTGCGTCTCAATTAGGAGCGTTCCGCGATGCTCCAAGGGCCAGGAAAAGAAGAGGTAGTGAAGGTGCTTCAGGTTCCTCGAACTTCCCCTCGCAACAGCTAGTGATGATGGCCTTAGTTGAAGTTTAGCATTTATTGGTGGCGCAATAAAACGCCTGTAACGGCTGTAACGCACCCTCGCGCTGGACTCCGGTGGAAACGTCCGGAGCGCAGTTTTATCGTTGCGATCGAACGTGGCGAGCGAATAAAACTGATAGGATGTTGTTGGGTGGGCTGTAAATGGAATTCAATTTCCGTTTTTTGTTCCGCTCTGTGTGTTTGTGTGTGTTTGTCCCAGTCTGGACCACTCGTTTTACTGCCTGCCTTCAAGCAGCACAGGTCCAGATTCAGAACTCGCGCTGTTCGGAAGTCAATCACGGGCTGCGTTTTCCTGGCGTAGCGTGGTAAGGGTGATTCAGTGTGTTTTTTTTTTCGGTTTTCACTCCAATGACGGATTGTTTCCATACATCTGGCCACGCAAAAACCAAAGACAGACGTTAATAAGACAGTAAATAAAGACGTTAAAAGGAAAGCTATAAAATTGTAAATACTGTTTTATGCATTGCTATAAACAAACCAGCGGAAAACGAAAATCTTTCAACCACGGAGCTTTGGAAAATGGGTTGGAAAATGTTCGTACTTTAATCGCTTAATTTAGAACACAGCATACGCTTTCTTTGCACTATTACAACTGCTTCCCTTACAAGGTACTGCCTGATCGAGATATGTTGGGGGGGCTGGATGGGACTACTCCCGGGCTACTTACAATGCACCACCAGTCGCCACTTGTCCTCGATAGCGCTGTCTGGGATGAGCGGATTCTCGGCCCGGCAAGTCAAATATTTGCCATCATCGTCCACCGTCGGCGTGTACGATATAACGCTGAGTGATTGGTTACCCGTTTCCGAGAACTGCAAAAAAATAAGAGGATGAGAGATGAGCACCGCTTGAATGAAGAATGGTGGGGTGGAGAAATTGTACGTGTAGTACGGCTATATGTGTAGAAACAGAGAGCTAGCGGAAGGGGGGAAAAAATACGAGATACGTAATGCAACGTTCCGATTCGCAAACCATTACGGCACAACCGATTCCTTTTGAGTCGCTGGAAAGTCCGCAATATTACACATTTCAATCACGTGCACGTACACCGGTACCTTTCGGATGGGGTTCGGTTCGGTGTGCGCCACTGCATCATGATCTTTGCGCCCTATTTATACTTTGTATTCGATCGAGCTGCAACTTAGTATTGCCCTGATTCCCGCTACAGGATTGCTGGATGGGCGCTAGCTAGATACGGGGCTCACCGACGAAGCTACGGTAGAGGATAGAAAGTAACACATTTGCAAAGGGGAGAAGTACTTTTTTGGGCCGAGTACTTCTAATACATTTGCTCGGCTGTGTGTGTGTATGATAATTTATTGAATAAGTATGTGCCTTCTAATGCACTTTAACGATGGTTATACGAGCGGTTAAGTTTTTGAGAATAACGAATTATCTAAAATGGGGAGGCCATTGTATTGTTAATTTGATGGTTTCGGAAGAAGCGCAATGTACTGTAGGTAGTTGTTTTTGCACGAAAAATCGTTTTGATCAAATATGGAATTATCCTTCAATTCCTAGAATATCTTAGTTGTTTCAATCATTTTGCAATTATAAATTTGAGTTTTAACGGATTCTTTTATATATAATACATTTTTTTAAATTATTCATGAATAACGGCATGTCCGTATTGCTAGAAAAATAGTTTAATCAACAGCATTAACCTATGTGGAAAACTACATTATAAATAAATGTTTAAAAATGATGAAACGACCAAGAATATGCTTAAGCTCAAACCAAAGGTCAACAATTCATCGGAAAAATTAAATAAAAATGCAACTAAATCAACAAGCAAACAGATAGAGAAGTAACGAGCACTTTACAATGAATCATTCAAACTCTGGGTTCGATATTTTCTCAATAGTCGGGGAACTCCTAACTAACATATATTCATTTAAGCTTCGTTCCAAAGTTTTTAATTATAATACGCACTAGTCTTTACTGATCAAACCACAAATAATCCAAATATTCTTTATCGAATTTGGCTGTGATAAATATTGCCTATCTGTAGGCGTAAACAACTCAATCCTCTATAACAAGTTTTTAGTAAAATTTTCTGGTTTAATTAAATTATTATAAGAAATTTTCCTATGTATAATGAAATCATTAAAGCAAAAGAGTATAAAACAATATTATAAAATTGGTACATTAAAAATTGGAGATTGAACATATTTAATGATAGGTTTGCATTTTTTTATTTTGTTCCATTATTCTTAGAAAGTATTTGAAAGCAATATTTATTGCCCATCTTACTTTTTATTCTTCTGTTTAGGCACTGCACCCTCTAAAGGCCTCGGCTTTTACTTTCTGGATTTCTGTGACTTGATTTTGCTAGTAACAGAAGAGTCAGCCCTGTGTTCGGAGAGATGACCTGGATAGGATTTGAACCTCGGTCTTTCCGTGTGAAGATCGGCGTTGCTATTGCCCTACAATCAGATCACTCGAATTAAAGCAAACCGCTAATCAAACAGCCTTACAGAGAAACTAACAGAGAAAATTGTAATTAGTACAATATTGAGCTTATTGTTGCTTTAGCTCGGTACACTAGTAAAAACTGTCTTTTTTTATCAAAAAAGTATGGCATGGACCTTGTTTCTCTATAAAATATTAACCATGCAAATAAATTCAAAACATTAAGCATTTTTAAGATATAAATTGTCAACTTCAGTAGAATAAAATGTTTTTGGGGTAAAAAAAGTGTCACACAATTTAATGTAAAATTAATGATCAAATAACCTCATCTAATTATCGCTTGTGTAGAACTATAAATATTCAAGATTTTTTCAAAAGTAAATGACATTTTCACAGCATTGTGAACACCAGGTCGATTCGAACTAAACAATACACGTTGAAATTAGATCATTTTCAAAAAACACACAGACAATAGCCAAAAATGAGCCTCCACAACGTAAACGACACACAACGACACACACATTTCGTTGTGCACGAATGCGAATTTATATCAGTTGACACGCCACACGCCGGCAAAACGAGCATTGTACGAGGTGCAGCGAAATAGAATTTCACAAAATCATTACCCGCTGTCCCCTGCGGCGCAAACGCAACAGCATAATAGGTATCGTGGAATTGTTGATTAATAATTATTGTCGATTGGTTTTGCTAATTATTTCCTCCGGGCAGGCAATACAATTTTGCCCATGCAGCACGGTAAGGTTTCGTGGCATCAATAGGTGAAATCAATTCAAAAATCGGGCAAGATAATTATGAGCGCAATTAGCCTGGTGCGAACACAACCCGTCGTCCTGGACGGGGCACGGAGGGATAGAAGGTGCAGAAGTTTGTGGTTTTATTCAAAAATTAATATTTACCAATTTCTATTTACTGAAAGTGGCGGATCGGTAAGCAGGATCGGTCATTCGATGTGTTTACCCGGTTGTTCGCTATAGCACAACTGTGTTTTCCTGCAAATTATCACTTCAAAGATAACGCCCACCGTATCAGCCCGGAAGGTATGCAATACATTGTTGTGCTAAACGCTTGCCAAGGGACGGTGCGCTCCTGTTATTCTGCAAACCGCATTCGGTGAATAAAATTGACATAATTTTCCTTTTTTGCATAAAAACGACAGTTTTCACGTGAAAAGTGAACATGTGAGTTTGATTCGAAAGACTTTCGTCGATTCTGGCCGTTGTTTTTCGGGGGGAAACGATCGTTTGCGATTGATCGAGCATGACGCGCCCGAAACCTGTAATTACAAAACCCTCCCGTTTTTCCCGTAGCGCGCCCATTACTTACGTTCTTTGTCACGCGCTTCAGCATGCGGGTGCCTTTCCACCACGAGATGGCCGCTTCAGGGCGGGAGCCAGAACTTTTGCACTCAATCTCGTACCGCTTGTCGGCGGAGACGAACTTTTCCTTGGCCATGATGTGGACGGCGACCGGTTTGACTGTGAAACAAGGGCCATCGCAACACGTTAGAAGCTCATTTCCATTCGCACACACGATGGGAGCGATGGCCAGGTACTTACGGTTGACGTCCAGCACGACCACTTTATTGTTGGGCGGCGTCAGGTTCGTATTGCTCGCGACGCACATCAGCCGGGCGTCCAGATGCTGTCGGCCAATGTTTGGATAGGACAGATGATTGACCGTCGTCCCGTCCGGTCGGGTTTCGAACGACTCATCGATGACACTGTTGTCCAGGTACCAGGTAACGTTTGGCCGAGGTCGCCCTGTGGGAAGCAACGAAGGAAACTCGGTAAGTAAACGTTTGCGTACCACCGCGGGGGAAACGACCTATCTCGTGTGGAGGTCGTCCAGCTAACGACACTTACCACCTTTGACCTCGCAGATCAACGCAATGTCGCTGCCCTCGCTGTACGGTTCGACCGTGTTGGCCTTTTCCCGGCGCCGCGAATCGTAGATGATGGGCCGATCCGGTGGCACTGCAAATGAGAAAAAACACCCAGCGGTACAATAGCGTGAGCACGAGCATGCAGTAGCCTCTCAATCGTTTGAGTGACATCGGCGAACCGATAGCTGCCTGTTAAATTATGGTTTTTGCTGATGCTTGAGGATTTTAATTGATGCAGGACGAACCAGAATTGCCACCAAGAACGACATCGTTTGTACCCTTTCACTCAAGTAGACGTGAGAAAATTTTGCGATCGCTTAGTACCCTCCCTCTTCCAACCTACTGAGTGGAAGTTGAGCACGTAATAAATAATTCAAAATTAAGCCTGTTTGATTGGGGACTGGTAAAATAAGAAACAATTATGCCGCGTTTGTTAAATAAAACTTTTTCACATCAACCCTCGTTTAAAACGCATGCGTTGTCATCGGAACCTTCATCGAGGTCCCTCATCGATGGAGGCGCCCAGTACCTTACCTATCACAGTGAAGTTTATTTTCAGATTTCGCGTAGGCGAGTTGCGAAAGTCAACCCGACACCGGTACATCCCTTCGTCCGACAGTTTGATCTCGTCCACCAGCAGCTGGGCCGGGTGGGAGGTGGCCCGGAAAAAGGCTCGCTTGCCAAAGTACTTGTCGGACGAGGAAAGCCGTGCCTGGGCGACCTGCCGGCCCCGCACGTCAAAGTTGTACAGCGGTTCGTTGTCGTCCTCCTTGAACCACAGCACCATGTACACGGCATCGTCCCGCTCGAGTGGCGTTATGTCGCACGGTAGGCTGGCCTGTTTGCCCAACACTCCGCTGACCGTTGTGATGGGAACTGCAAATGAGAAGTGGAGAAAAAAGCAGAAGAGATAACATTAAAGTCTCCGTACGTGGCGCCATTTTAGAGCACATCTACTTTGTCACCGATAAAAAGCAATATCTTAATTAGTGCCCAAAACCCTCGCAAGCACACCTCAGCAAGGTTGACAATGCGGGCGGAGGTTAAATTTATCCCTGGTTCTATCAAAATAATCTCATTTACGTCATGTTCTATTTCCCGAGCCCCGAATCGATCAGCATACGCTCGTCGCAAAGCCCCAGAGCTTATCACCACACTACGTCAATAACTTTAATTCTCTGCATGTTGAATTCATCCTTTGAAATCGCTCACTTATTTACGATGCCCGGGTATCCCGCGGGACGGGGGGATATCTGCTTGGGGCCGGGATGCGCCACCGAATGCCATCAGCGCCCGGCTGTTACGGGGCACCGTTAAAGGGTACGCGAACCTCTCAATGACGTTTATGGCCCGTCCCAAAACCCAAACCTGGGCAGCATTCAGGCAGGAACAGGATTCCGGCTGATGCTTTTGGCTTTCCGGCAATCGAGTTGGCCGGGATCACCCCCCAAACCCGTCGGTATTCGCCCGACTCGGGGAAAAAGGTTCTCGATCCGGAGCGTCAGTCCAGCAAGGGCGCAAGGTAAAGCCGACCCAAAGCATAATCCCATTCCGCACCGATAAGCCGTGAGGCTAACATCAGTCAAAGGCTGGGCTGGGCCTGGCTGGTCCCGTAACGTAGCGTAGTTGATGATTGGGTGCTGGCAAGAGGATGGGACCACCACCACTTCAAACCACCGTGCACCGTGCAATCTCGATGGAAAATCCTGGCACATGAAACGAAAATTTTATCCACCGTCGGTCCTTCACGACAACAGTCTGCGGCACGACTGTTCGCTCTCAAGAGGCACACTCATTTGGTTGACTAATTTCCGTGTGGCAACGAGATGTGAGCTGGAAGCCTGGGAGTGCCTAGGATTGACCTACCCCATTTCCCTCCCTCCCTTCCACCCTTACCACACGTTCGAATTACGTTCCACCGTTTGAACTTTATTTTATTACACTTCATTGTTATTGTTATAGCGCTCGTTGTCGTTGTTAGATGACTTCACTCACGTGAAGCAGGCTCCACTTGCTCACTCATCCACATGAGCAGACACGCACACACATAGCTATGAGAGCACACGCCCACAACCTTTCACATGGTGCTCGTGCACGTAAAAAACGACCATCATCAATTCATAAATACCACCTGTGCCACCCAAGTATGTGTGTGTGTGTGTGACTGGGAAGCGTGGCACGGGGAACAAACGCCGAGTGAACCGTGCAGCAACTGAACCGAATAACACGGCACTGGGCAAAAAAGGGGGTTTTTGTTTATTTATTTATCACTGACATTTTTGCCATCCCCGTTTTCTTTTACTTTATGTTTATCTGCTTCACCGTTTCTTATTTGCTGCTGTCGTCCGTATAATGGTGTATCCCTGTGCAGTAGTTTTTGGTCCGTACTGTCTAAGCGTGTTTCGGGTTCTATGCACGACAGTCGGCCGAGAGCGGTGGTTGAAAATCACTGATTTAAATCAGGGTTACCGTAACATGTGCTTAAATAGCTAACATATGTGCTCAGTTTAACTTAAATATTTGTTTTACTTTAATATTTTTTGTAAGAAAACTCAGGTACATTGTGTGAGGTTTCGATAGACCTTATCATTATTTAAATCATGTTGGAGTATGTAAAGTTTCTGTTGAAAATCTTTTTGTGGTAGAAATCGTGCGATTGGATCGATGAAGTTTAGCAACTATAAGAGTACATTTTGGATTATTCTGCAATTAATTTTTACTTGCCGTTTATATTGTTTAGAGCCTCTAGAATGTGGTCTAGAATGTTGTAGATGTTGGTATAAGCATGGCTCTTTCCTTCAGTTTAGATAGCATTGTTTCTATTGGCTTTTTTATGCTTACATTCGTTAAACATTAAATTTTATTTCCTGAACGCATTAAACACAGATATTATAGCAGGAAAATTCGGAGTTTTATTTCAGTCAGGAAATTTTTCTTAGCATCATTCGTAGCATTGTGAAACAACCGTTTCCCAGAGGTATATTACACTAAATCCGTATCAAACAAGGTCTGATTGTGAGTAAATACAGGTCTGTTCTTTGGTGAAAACGATTTATTTTTGTGAAATTTATCTGAGCTGTATAACATTAATTTTATATAATTACGCAGAATAAACAAGGTTTTAAAAATAAATTTAATAAAAGCATCATTTCTTCAAGCCCAAAATCATCCTTGTAAGGATTGTCTTGGGCGAAAGATTACTCATACAAAAATCTTAGACCTATTGACCACGACTTTCTATGATTTTCTTCTAATTTTGCCTTGTCAAATTAGGTTTGAAGACTATTTTTTCCTTGGTGCTGTTAAATGTCATCCAGTACAGCGAATTTAACAGCGACAAGCTTAAAGTTCTTATATCTTATAGCTACCAAACATAGAGAACAGAGACGAACAGTTTTCGTATTACTTATTACCAACGAGGGCCTCACCGTTTTTTTCGCAAAAGGAACGCCGTGTATCCCGGCTTGTAGAATGGGCCTTCTAGGAGGTATTAAAGGCCTATATTAACTACATAACTATAAGGCCCTTAATACCTCGGATGAAAAGGTTCCTTGCTAAATTCCATTTTGGATTTGGTAGGCCTCAAACTTTACCTTTGCCATATTGCCAAAGAGGTTGATCAGGCTCTGACAACTGATTGCTAAACATTTTAACTTCTAAATCTTGATGGAGTTCAAACTCAAGTACATTCTTGTATCTTAAAGAATGAAATGGTGTCTTCATAAAAATTCTAAGAGTGGTTTTAATTCGAAAATAATTTTTTAAATAAATGCATCAATTTTGAATATAAAAATTGGTATGTTGGCTCTTGAAGTAATATTTCTCTTGCTTAAAGCAAAAGTTTATTCTTGAAACTTATGTTCAATATAAATGCTAATGATAAAAATTTCACAGAAGAAAACCTAAGAACTGCTTCTTTTGAATTTGCAACACACGACCGTTACCGACAAGAAAGAAAAAACAACCCAAAACCTTCAAAAGTACTCCTGACTGTTTCCCTTTAAATGCAATAAGAATGTTTTACCTTCAAAACCACCGACCGAGAACAGCAAAAAATACAAACCCATCGCACAAAACCATGTGTTAAAACCTTTCCTGAAAGCTGCAGAAAGTTCGGCTGCCTCGAACCTTCAAACGCGGGCACAAAACCATTGGGCCGCAGCCCTTCTTGCCAGTGGCTTTAATGCAATTAAACCCCGAAAGCTCCGGGGTTTGGCTTCACATTCCGGTAAACCCCCTGCAGAATAACATTGTCCGCGTGGCAAGTAAGTACGAACGGGGTTAGGGGGGTTTTGGGCATAAGGTTGCTCGTTTGTACACCGCCAAGCATGGGTAATACACGGGTAAGATGTCTACCACCGTACGCTACGGTTACGGTGTATGGCCGGTCTTAAGGAACGGTCGCCCAAACTTTCTTCGATTTTTGGTCTCGCCAGCAAAGTTTCCGACAGTCGTTTTTGGTCGATTTTCATTACAATGTGTGGTACGGTGTGTGCTATTTGCTTAAGACGTCGCTTTAAGAAAGAAGCGACTGGGCAATGTTTTCCATAACGGAAAGGTCCTGCCTAACCGAAACCAAAAATCAGTCGAATGATTGGTTGGGTCTTATCGTTCTACTAACAACCATTCCGACTCGCGATTAGTTGCCAGTTGATGAAAATAAAATTTCAATTAGAACGCCTGGAGGCCTGATTCGGAAAAGGTCGGTTAGCTTTTTATACCTTGAAATGAGAACGTCCTACAGGAAAGCTTTCCAGAGTCGAGCCGGTTGACGCTTGGCCGTTTGATTTGTTTCTTCCAATCATACCCGGCGGTTGTTAATCAATATTTACAACGTACCCTTTTTTGTAAGGGGGAGCGCAAACCTCAAAAAAGGGACGAAGAACGTGACCATAAAGAAAAGGAAGAGGAAGAAATAAAAAAAATGGTAGCGTGGACCACCTTTTTGGCGTTTCCCGGTGTTTGTTTGCCACTTCCGTGAAATAGCGACAATGAGCTGGCCAGAGGAAGTTCACTTCCTGGAATGCTACCAGCTAGTGATGGAAATAACACTTCAGAAATTTGTAATAAATTAGTTGCTCCCTCTTTGAGAGTTAAATCTAGATGAATGAGTTGGCTCTCGCTACCGACTAATCACTCATTTACTGCGCTTGAACTCACTCGTGAGTTAAATTATAAGTTATTGAGATTAAACTCTTCGTGCCGATTCACCACTCACCCACTGCATTTTAATTCAGTCACTACGTATAAACTCACTCATTACATTTTCACTGACTAACCATGTTTTACTCACTCGCGAGTTAAATATCGTTCAAATAAATTGAATCAAGATAAGAAAATGATTTTAGTAAACAGTTAAAAATGTGAATTAAAAAGAGAAACGAGAATGAATAGTAAGTGAATTAAAATGAAGTGAGTGAGTTAAAACGAATCAGTGATTTAATACAGAGTGATATGAGTTGAAACAAAGTGAGTGAGTTAAAACGCAGTGACCCACTAAACGGTACAAGATTCAAATCATTCACTCATTCCAACTCAGTATGCACATCACTACTACAAACACACTCTCCCACAGACCCATTCTCGCTACCTGCTCGCTTCCCTTCAAAGATTGGAGGAAACGAGAAACATGCCGGAACAATTTTAATTGCCGACAGCCGAACCCTGACCGTTCCGGGTGTTGGATCTTTCTGGAGTGGCAAAGGTAGGCCGAAACGAAGAATCGAAACAAAACTGTGAAGGTGGCGTGAAAGAATCGATGAACCTTCCCCCGCATCTGATTATAGGGCACGATACACCTTACCAACCCCGAGGGACCTTTGCGAGAAGTAATAAAATAAAGCAAAAAAAAAACCCTTGACGAAAAAGCATCGATATTGGAAATGTGGTGGCATTCGTGAGTGGCCGGAGTTTTGCCAATACCGCACACAGACCGTGGTCGATTAATTAACGGAACCGTTTTTAGTTTTCCATTTCCCCGGTTCTCGCGATGGGTCTCGTTCCTATAAACCGCCATAAATCAAAGCTTCGATCCCATATTACAGGGAAAGGACTACATTCTGGGTGGGCTCGATACGATTGATGATTGAATTGGCAGGACGTACGGTTGTTTTTACGGAACCGAATCGATTGATTAATTTTTCCCAGGTATAAGGGTAAACGCTACAGAGTCCCCGTCTGCTACGATTGATTTCGGCTGATGTGTGCTGTACGCTGTCACATTCAAATCCATCCCGATCGACCTGAGGTTCGAAGGAAAACTGAAGTTCATGGAAATCGTTTCAGAAAAACGTTTAAAAACAGCCTTCGTTCTCCGATATCCGGTTTTAGTGTTCAACGTTCGCGCATTCAATGTCATGATTAATTCACGGCCCCTATCATTGCGGTTGTGAAAGTGTCAAATATTAAAACCGCTCATGCCTTCCGTTCTGCCCAATCCCGATCAAATATTCAACAGACTCGCTCCATCTTTCTCGCTTTCTCTGGTTGCTAAAAACCGTCCCAGGGAGCAAGCAGGCTCAATTTAGTCGGAGTTGAGTCGGCAAATGTCTTAACCTTTATCAAATTTAATCCATTGACCGATCTGGCTGTGATCTGACGGGGGTTGCCCGCATTTTTGCTTCCCACAAACAGACTCAATTCCAACTGGTGGTGGTGAACGTGAGCAGCCGGAAGAGTTCTAAAATAGACTTCACATTAAATTCCTGCCTTGTTCACAGTGAGTCGGAGGACCCCCCCCCCCCCCTGCACAACCGTCGTCTGATCGAATCAAAATTTGGTCAACATCTTCTTCAAAGGGGCGTCGCTTCAAAATTTCTCGGGGCCTCGATTCGATTGGGGTTTTCAGCATTGTCCCCATCATTTCCCTTTATCTGATCGATCTTTCCGTTGCATGTCGGTCAAAAGTTTGCAGCCCTTTATCTAGGCGTTTGTCTTCCTCGTCGGCAAAGGCCTCGCAGGCTCCCCTATTGCCTCCAAAATAATCCATTGCCACTTTCATTTGCACGGAAAAAGTTGTCCTTACTCAGGACCGAGCGGCCCGTGGACACCCGCCGAAGTGAAGCTCAGCAGGGTTTCGGTTTAACGAACCGCACAGAAAACAACCCTGCCGAAATGTTGACCACCATCCTGGTGCCGAAATTTATTGATCGTGCGAGCACATAATCTTGCAATCCAGTCCCGACCCAGCCAGCGCGGCAAAGCGCTAGCGAGGATAAACGAAAATCATGCTGCCCTTTGGGGCATGGCAACGGCGAACGGTGCGCTCCTGGTGTTGCCAGTGGCGCTTGTTGGCACTCACGCGCCCGTGTGTGTGTGCATGTTTGGTGCTAGTGTTGCACTGCTTTGCAGCCACTTTATCGATATCCTGTGCGCAAAGGAGCACGGGTATGATTGGCCGGACCAATGTCTGGCCGGCTGGTGGAAGGTCGTTGAAGTACTTCACGGTACTGCCAGAAGTACTGGACAGAAAATCGAAAAATTGATGTGAAGGCTGGGGAGAGGAGTGATGAGCGGAGAGGCGAAAGGGGATACACTGCACCACCAATATGCGCTCTGACCGAGATCTGAAAGTGGCTAGCGAAAGCAGTTCACTATGGCAAGAACGTTGCAGTTCCCCTGGCTGGGCTCTGCTCACCACAAAACACGCTCTATGTGGGTTTTCCGGTTCGAAACTGTACACTTTGGACTACTACTTTACCGGTTTTTACCACACACTCACCGGATCGATCGGATCGCTATTCGTGAAGTGAAGAAATGGAAAGCCCTCAGACCAGAGCTGGTGTGGTTTTTGGGCAGTTTGAGTTTGTAGAGAGTTTTCTTCGCCGACTGGAAAAAAAAGCAAAATAGCAGCAACCGGTTCGGTCCAAAATCGTTCTTGACGTCAGCAAACACACCAGCCAGCTGACTCACGTGCTCAAGATGGCGACAATTTGAAAATCTCCGTAATAGGGTTATCCTTTCCGCATCCGCTTCGGTGCCCGTGTGTGTGTGTTTATGTGTATCATCAGATGGTCGATATTGAATAAAATTCGCAGGAAATGCTTTGTGGAGCCATCGAGAGTGTGGTGATCCTTTTCAGCATGGATGAAGTTATGGTTTAGATTCGTTTAAGGATGAACCAGTTAGTCGTTTTGTGGGTTATTAAAGCATGCAGTTTGAAGTCTGATTGAAAATTGGATATTAGAAGCGATGACTTGGTTATTTTATTACTTCTTTTTCTTCCATGGAACTATAACCTCGAGAGGCCTCGGCCTGCCATTACTGGTTTTCTGTGACTTAATTTCCAGATTTTGTTTAAGGAATATCTGATAGAGTACTTTAAGATCACAGGCTCTACAAACCCATGAAGTAACATTCAATGAAAAGATCTCACGAGACATGATGTCCATGCACGATACAGACCCTCGCTGACAACAGAACTACGAATTTGGATCACCCAAGGATAAGGATAGGTCCTTACACGGTTAGGAGAAGAAGATGTTTTCAAACCAAAGGGAATTGTACTCTTCTTTGTAACTTAATTTAAAGCAGTATGGACAGGTTAGTAACAAAACTTAGCACACGATGTAAGTATTCATAAAATTTCAAGTTAAGTTGATGGAAACCAATCCATCAATCGATCGAATCAACAGTTCAAACTTCAATTGTCGCCCTGACACTCTTCTGTAAAATGGATGATCCTGATTTCTATCCTAAGCTCTCTCTACTTATGGACTAATGAAACCCTACCCATATCACTATTATTGAAGCATTTGATGATAACTTTCAGCTCAACGTGGACTTGAAAAGGCGTCCAAAGAATTCTAAACCTTTAAAATAACTCACAAAAAAAAACTTCATACGTCGGATTCTTTGTTTTAATTTCTATTTACATCCATCCATCAAACACAGGTCCAACCCCGTTCCATTGACGTTCTGCATCCGCTATCGCTTCCACTGATGACAAATGTTTCAGTGTGGTCTAATAAAACAGCAGCCCAACATGGCCCAGAAAAATGAGGGGGCCCCATCCTATACAAACGCACGAAAGACAAACAGTACAAGTGGTAGGTTAATAGCGACACAATACCAGGAACCCTGGTGCCCGGTGCTTTCAGCAGTGCTCAGCAGCTTTAGCAGTGGTCATTTCATGTTTTGACCGAGTCCACACTCTGCAACTACCTATGGGTACTGCAACTACCGCTACAACTCAATGGCATTATGGCAGTACGGGCAGGAATGGGAAAAACAAAACGAGCAAGAAAAACTCTAAAATCAGCTCTCTCCAGTGGGGCCAGGTTCATTGCATTTCTGGCTGCAACTGATCCTTTTTCCACCCTACCCTTTATCTTTTCTCCCCCCTCCACCCCCACCCTTATTCGGAGTTCCGTACCTGGAGTGCAGGGAAACCATTTACATTCAATTCACAGCCCAACCCGGTACTGGTGGGTGGCTTTTCCTGAAGCCCAACTGCCACATTCCACTGAGCAAACGTCCCCTCCCCCCAAAACTACGTTCGGTCATTCATGGCAAAAGCTGCTGGTTAAACCCGGTCACCGGTCGGCTTTTCTGCAGAGCCGTGGAAAACTGTCCTCCCCGAGCTGGTACGGTGGCGGTGGTATGAATTTGAGCTTTTGAATAATTAATCGGACGCTCGGCCCAATGCCACCCGACATGCAGCAAGTGGGTGTGGGAGGGGGGAGTGTTTCCGACCCTCCCTCATCGCTCACCCTACACCATTAAATGGGTGGCCCGCCCGGGGAACACCGTGTCCGGACTTTGGGACACCGGGAGTATAATCTCTGGCGAACAATCTAGTCACCGTTGACGGTTGAGTCCGGGGTAGTTTTTAGCTGGCAGCACACCGGCCAACCGGGGATTGTTGTGTGCCAGTATTCATGATTTCTGTACCACCGCTATCTTCTACCCTTGCTGGGCGAGGATGATGCGAGTGCCAAACACAAAACACTGCAGCGAACCAGGTTACCGTGCACGATAAGCATCCAAAAGCATAAATGTGGAGCATCGTGTTGCTCCTTTGCAACCAGGTGGGGAGAGGAAGGAGATACGGGCACCAACCAGCCAGCAAAAAAAGTGGCATGGCTTTCTGAGTATCCCGAGGCACCAGCCCGGACCACCCTAGACAGACATGGTGGGTGGGGGTGACTACCCCAACCCATCAGACGATGGTGCAAACGCTTAAAAAGCTTTCACAAAAACGGCGCTCGAAACTGCTGCTGCTAAACTTTAGTTGTGTTGTTATGGCTCGGGCCGGAACCTCGGTTCCATCGTGCTGCTCCGTTTTTTGCCCACCATCCGCAAAACATTTCGGAAAATGTCCCACTTTTCTGGGCGCTTTTAATTTTCCGTAAAACGACAACGACGACGACCCAGGGCTCTCTTGATGGTTTCGCCGCAAAAATGAGACCACACGCTCACCAGCACACAGCCAGTGTGTGTGTGTGTGTGTGTGTGTGGGTTGCCAACATGGTTTCAGAAATCGAGCAGCAGAACGGAGGTGGAAAAAAGCTGGAAAATACAAAAAAGTACACACGAAGATCACCTCAACACGTCGACATGAATAAAAGTCATGTACCCGGGGCCGCAAAACCCGGAATGTGTTCGGCCGACGTTAAGCAAAAATTCGCCGGAAGTTTATTTTAACCCGCCGCTGCCGTCACGCCACCCCATCCGAGCTTTCCCCGGGCACACCGGGGAAAACCACCCCAACCCCTCACCGATTCGCTCAAGCACCCTGCCATTGGCCACAATTCCGTTGGCCGCGTAAGAGGCGTCCTGTGCTGGGATCTTTTGTTTTCCTTGGCGAGTTTTGCACCAACCAACCGGTTTTCCGTCCCGCCAACATTTCGTCATATTTCCGGGCTGCTGGTGGCTGCACTTCCGGTCCCGGAGGGGGAATCTCGAGTTCATCCTGGCCGGATGAACCCTCGGCACGTAATAGCTTATGAAGATGATTAATAAAATCCATTATAGCAATTTATAGAGAGAGATAAGGATTTTTTTTTGCGCTCGGCCACCATCCAATAAGGAGCAAGAAGTCCCCGCGGGCCAGTCCTCAATCCCTCAACTGCGTTACCCACTCCACAGGGCGATTCAGGAAGAAGTTTTCCTTTTTTAAAGGTTTAGCGTTCGTGCTTGTTTACCGTGTTTACAATTAGGAATTTTTCATTACAAGACACCCCAAGGATTCGGGTCGGGTTCGGGAGCTTTGGGTGTCCCCTCTGCCTCCTGTTTCGCTTCCCACCCATTACACCGTGAGGGTGCATCCTTAGAGTGGCTGGTTAGAATTTTCTTATATTCCACGGTGAAGCAACAAATTTGGTGTGGCGCAAGTGATTTCGCGTGCAGAGTGACGACCAGCAAGAGCACGGGCGATTAGAGCTGGATGATAAGAATGGATGGATTGGTGCGCTGTGAATAGATGGTTCACGGTCGACGCAGATCAGATAAGTGAGCAACAACTTTCGTGTATTCGTGTGCCGGCTGATGCGTTGTAATGGTTTGTTTGCCGTTTTTTGAAGAGGTTTTTAATTAACCAACCATTAGTCAGATTTTGTTAAAGATAATTTATATTACATCTAGGGAGTCTTAGATACGAGGGGGTTCTTTCGTCAGTTACAGTTGTCTTAGAGTTCGGTCTGAGATACTGAATCGAGCGATAGACCCGATAAGAGTTTAATTTCAACGGGTGAAACCAAATTAGATCCAGTAAATATTTATTGGAATTATAACTAAAATATATTGAGTATCCCGTTTTCAGCTAATTTGGAGGACCGGGCATCGAATCCCGTCCGGTTCGCCTTCCTGCACTGGAGATTGACAATCCAGCTATGGGTAAAACTAAGAAAAGGAAGCCATTAACGGCTGGCAGAGCTGTTTGGAGGTTAAGAACCAAAGAAGCCAACGGGTGGCCCGATGCTAAAGGCCACAGTGTCTCAAATCCTATACGGACCTTTCCCCTGTAGTGACGACAGACTATCCAACTACGTGGTTTCATTAAGTTTAGTAACTCAAAAATGACAGCCATGACCTAAGAGGTCGCTAGGCCAAGAAAAGAGAAAGAGTCACTGTTCAATAATTGTAATTATTTAAGAAACCATTTTTCTAGTAACTGAATTTTTTGAATTAATATTCAAGATCGAATTAAAATTTTAAGCATTTTTTATTACTAAACAAGGTTTCTCGAAGAATTCTGCCGCCTTCTTGTTTTTTGTTCGGTTAGAACGCCCAAGTTTTTTCATTTTCCATTAGTCAATATTGACGATGGCCCAAATGTTGATGATACCGTGATCAATGTCTGCTACCTTTTCCCAAAGAGTTTTATTTTTTCCGCTCAGTTTTAAGTGGTTCCTAAATATGTTTTTTCAGCACCTGTTTACTTTATAGAACAATTTTTATCCAACTGTGTGGGCTGAAACAAATTCAAACGGTTCGGTTGGCAGCAAGAATTTTCCTTCAGGCAAAAACGAATAAAATTGTGTTATTAATCTAGAATTTTATGGAAAGCTCAGGAACACCTTTAGATTTAATTAATGTACTCATATTAAAACAGCCACAACTTTTAAACAAAATCCCATTGTTTAATTTTGCTCCAATTTTTGCCCCAAAATCGATTCTTTTAAGCAAGTACCCGCCGAAAAGCTGGTCCTAACCCACCATCGTTAAAGGCCACCAGTAGGCAGTAAACAATTAGAAACCGCTCTAAAACAATTCCACCGGTTTGCCCCATTATCCAGTGCTGAAATGGTACTACATTAGGGGCCTATCGTGGAGAGGAAAACAGTTACACTGGTAAAACATTTCCTTCAAACAACGCGGCAAAGAAAACGATGGAAACGACCACCAGCTCCCGAAACAGTACACATCACAGCCTCAAAGGCCGGTTTCATGGCCATCAATTAACTCGTGTCTTATCAGATGCACGAGCCCTTTGCGCTACCGTTCATACGCTCGTGGAAGGAGTTGTTGTTTGCGCGGCCAATAAAATCTTTCACCAGAAATGGAAGATTCGTTGGTCGTTAGCGGCACACGGCGTCCACGGCTAGTTTATGCCCCTCTTCTGCGAGTGGGGACACTAGGGACGGGAGGGACGGGAAGCGAGAGAGAGGGCCGTATGCTAATTAATGTTGCATAAATTAAGATGCGACCATCGCGATAAGTAATTACACTTTTGTAGTGCTCAACAGCAACAGTGGCCACGCAATCCTGGCCCGGTCTTTGCCAGGATTGCCAACACGAGCTCCCCCCGATGGCTGGCAAACCGATACAGCGAAACGTCAATCAGTCTTGGGCAAAGCAAAATCGTACCAGCAAAAGGATTGCGGCCAGTCTAGAATAAGGACTCATATGCCAACAAATCACACGAGATTCTAGCTGGGAACTTGACTAGCAGCGAACAAGGATGACACAGCGTGTGTGTGTGTGTGTGTGTGTGTGTGTGTGTGTGTGTGTGTGTGTGTGTGTGTGTGTTGGGATGTGTTACAATTTTCATCTGTTTTTTTTCCCCTGCTCATATTATTTATTGCGCAACGCCTGTGTTACACCATGGCTCGGCGTTACGCTTCCGCTTTTCCGGTCCGCTGGGAAAATGGACGTTTTTCACACACGGCTGTCTTCACCTACATCGTCCAACGTGGTGGTCCATTTGTGGTGGTGGTGAATGGTTGCAAATGTAAGATCCGGTGGTTCTCGAGCCTGCAGCGATGCGCGTGCTGGTTTTATGGTATCTTCGTCTGCCTTTACGCTTCATTTTACGCGAACCACGAGCGAAAAGCCCACCAGCAAAACACCCAGGCCCAAGTGTGGAAAATGGATCTTCCGGAAAGATATACGTGAAATGTAATGTGCTTCATGTGTGGCTGTGTTGTGCGAGAAAGAAATGACAGTAAAAAAAAGCTCACGCTAAAAACGGGGCACGATAAAGAACAAGCGGTCGGCGGATGATGGCAAAAGATGAGCCACGGGTGGGTGTAGGCGTAGTAGGGTGATAAAACGACAAAACCTTCCCCCACTCTCCTTTACCAGATGCTTTTTTGGGGTGGGTGGACGGTCCACCCAAGCGTCTGTTTTACTGCGAACTGACAGACGGCTGGTTGGTTTTTGGCCGGTGCTACGCTTGCACCGTGGTTCGGCGAAGGACGACAGTTAGTGGCGAGCGCTCGATTACACGGTGGGATTTATTTGTGCGCTAAAGTTATAATGTTGTCGCAACTGACACACACACATGTGTGTGTGTGTGTGTGCTCCCGTTTACTGTTACTCATAATCCTCCGGACAAAGTTTTCCCGCCCGGTCGAAGAAGCA
The DNA here is from genome assembly GCF_013141755.1 of Anopheles stephensi. NCBI lineage: Eukaryota > Metazoa > Arthropoda > Insecta > Diptera > Culicidae > Anopheles > Anopheles stephensi. The sequence goes on along the minus strand of NC_050202.1, from coordinate 59,943,834 downwards.
TGGATGCCACCGCGCTTTATCGTGCGCGAGTGGATGTGCTGTGGAGTTGTTAAGCTGGTGATAAGGTACATATACTTCTTCATAAACAGTGTCCAATTAGCTCATTGTCTAGCGTGAGTGCACCGTTTTGTGTGCGTGTGTGTGTGGAACAGGTGCGGGTTGGTTTATTTTACTATTATGCTGGACGTGTACATATGACACAAACGTTTTCTGTGTCTGGTGGCAAATGAGATGAGGCGGTGGATATGATCTAGTTCATGATGAGCGCGGTTTCTGTTACTTTCGAGGAGGGATGGGAGGGAGAAAAAAAGAAGATAAAATGGGGACATTTTTTTGTCAGTGACAACCCGACCGTATTGCTTACTGAGAACATTTAACAAACGTGGAACTGAGAAGATATAACTGACGTGCAATTTTTAACACATGTTTCTGTACACTTTCAAGCCAGAATTTTATTCTTCCAAGTGCGGGGTTACATAAGCGTTAATTCTCAAGCCCTACCTTTCCTAAATAGATTCTGTCCGATAACCATAATATCAAACGGTTAGTGTTAGTAGTATTGAGAAGTTAGTAGTGAATAATTATAGGGACCTTTAATAGCTTCTGGGAGTCCTTAAGTTTGTCTTACTTCAGCTTAAGGAAACTGAACCAATCCAATAACTGTCAAGCATACTGCATCAAGTAATTACAGTCCCTAATTAAAGTACCCATATACATTTAACAGGCAAGAATTCTGTCCAAAACTGATATAACTCTTTTAGCTCGAGAAGTTTGAGAGTTCTGAAGTAGCTCAAAAGGATGTTCAGAAGATTTTTGGCACCGTATGTGTAGTAGAATATTGTAAAAGCCGGTATAATGATGAGCTATGATGATAGCACCATCGTAGAAAAAAATAGACTCGCCTCCCGTGTGCTAGTCATGTCATAAGAATGGCACCGAACGACTCAGCCCGTAAAGTCCTTTAAGGCTGCTCATATGGACAAAATAGGTGGCCTAGTCGGCCCACACTCTGATGAACTGCTGGCGTTGATTCTTCTGCCAGAGCAACCTGGATAATGGATTGGCAGACGACGTAGTGAGGCCGTTGAAAAGCGATTAAGAAAGTCATCAATTTGATTTTTACAAAAATGAATTTGGCGTCAATTAACACAAGTTTATATAGTCAAAAAGGCTGTGTTGCAGAGATACCAAACAGGCAACTAGCTTAAAAGAAAGGATATTTCTAGCTTCGGTGAGCTTTTAGAATCAAATTTTTAATGTTAACTCCTATATTCCTTTACTTCTGACTCAAATGTTTAGCCTAGCATAATAGATCACTTCGCCTTACCGTCTTTTTGTAATGTGTGACAATTGCCCTCGTAGCAATCAAATCCATTCTTAGCATTAAACCTCTCCTCCAACTGATTACGTTGCCCTACAGAACACACTTAATTACTAACCTTATGCTCGAAGCACTCTACCTTTCCTTTCCCTAAATCCACTTTCAATTTCTTTCGAGCAACGTTTCCTTTCGTTCGCGGCTACCAGCCGGAGGAAGCCTGGAAGCCTTTACCTGGTGCCGGTAAAGTCAAAAGCAACATAAATCACTCCTCATTCATAGCGCACCAAATAAAGTCTAATTTATTTATGGCTTACTTTCTTCATTAAGGTTGGGTTGTAAAAAATCACTCAACCGCTCACTCGCTCTCTCTTTCTCCCGATGGTCGTCAACGCACCGCCAAGCAAGCCAGTTATAGTAGTGGCCGAGGAGTAGTACGCTTTGCAGTGACAAAAAGCGACTAAAGTTTTCTTACCACCCTTCTCCTTCTCGCAAAACGACCACAAGTTAATGCTTCAACTTCGGGGTGGATGGTCTGTGGTACAGTGCAGAGTATTATGAATTTTTATCCATGCCTTACACCCTGGAGTACTGGTGACGTCTTGAAGAAAAAGGGGCAAGAACACATCTTGCCGCGGAGTGAAACATAAATCCTGTAATAATCCTATTGCAGATAAAACCTCGACCACGACGCTGAATGAACGAATTAGAAAGGTGCAGCGAGCGCTTTGCGGCACAACTTTCTGTCGGACGACAGCCATCTTAGGTCCGCTCTCTTCAAGAAGGACTATCAAGTTGGATTCGGGTAAAGAGTATAGCACGCGATAGGGAGGTAGATGACGAAGCTCAACACAGCTCAACTCATAGGAAAGTCATTTGCAATCGAGACGCAACTAACGGCAGGAAAGTTCGGACCTGGATTTTCCTGGTGCCGATGCCCCGCAATGGCTGCCGGGCCGAGAAGAACAAAAGTGAAATTGTTCGCAAGTGCTTTGGCTCGCATTGCAAATCGGAATAAATATTTCAAACCCGTCAAAAAGTTGCTCTGCAGTTGGTCGTGTCTTGTTGGAAACGGAACCAAGCTTAAGGTGGGCTCTTGAGAAGGAAGTGAGTAGCATTTTCAGCAACCGGCTCTATTCTTCACAAGTTTCAGTGAGGTACAGTGCCAGCCCCAACCGTTTTGTGGATGCAAACTTGAGCATCAGCACAATTCTTCCCCAGGAAAGATGTCACTTCCTGGTGTGAAGGGTGATAGAACAAGAGAGAGAGAGAGAGAGAAAGAGAGAGATCACGAGACGGACACTAGAATCCACCGAAATCCTCACTTCCGTGCTCGGCTGTGGCTGAAATGTGTGTATTGTTTTTACTCCCCCCCTTTCTAGGGATGTCGACTTAATTCGACGGAAAACGGGCTTTTCCTGCCGATGCGAAAGAATGAACTTGTGGCTGCAAAACGCCCGCGACACGCATACCCTTGTCAAACAACTCCATTCCCGGCTGGCGGCAATGACAACAACAATCCACGACCCGGCCTTCAGGACTTGAAATTGATTTCCCGGGGCTTCCCGGGAAGACGACAACACACGGAAATGGTTGGGTTGAATTGGGCGACTCGAAGCTACGGCAAGAAATCTCTACCAAGAAAAGCAACATCCACCAGCACTTCTCCATTGTATGCACAACAATGATACTCTGCTGCCATTGGATGTGGATAGATAGAAACGAGAGCGTGTGTGTGAGTCGATGCACGGCCTGAGAAAAGAGACCTACGTAAACATAATTAAGAGGAGCCATAGTCCGTAACCGAACAAATCACTTTCCTTCCTTTCGAGCTAGTGGACCTCGGTGGTCTGCGGTTTCTAGTAGCGGACATCCCTGCTTCAAGCTCCCATTAGGTCTCCGGAACCGAACCGAACTACCCGACACCCACACACTCTCACACACCCGGCAAGGAATCGTTGAGCAGAATTGCCGTTGACTAGATAAATAGAAACAGGCCGATGCTCGCTTGTGCTTACGCAAACTTGTGCTGCGCATACGATGTCCGACCGAATCTTGCGATGTGGTAAAGTGTTTCGCCCAGGACTTCACCAAGTGCCGTGTGAAAACCCCGAGAAACCGAGCGGCGGGCAAGAACACACGTCGGAGGATTTCTTCCTTCGGGGTCTTTTGCCGTACCGTCTTCAGCGCCCGGCACGGACGAAGCTTTTAACACTCTTATTTCTCTCGCTCTCATTGAAACAAACGGTAGGACCCTTAATTGGTGGGTGGAAGTTCGAGCGGGTGGCATGCAAAAGGGCTACCGGCTGCGGTACGCGAATGGCCGTATGCCGTGGTACTCGGAGGCTTACGGAACCGTTCGCCTTGCACGGGTTCGGCAAACAATGGCGAAAACGAAACGGTGATTTATTATGCAGTCTGCAATTAACATGTTAAGAGAATTAGGATATATTATTCATCTGCCGGCTATTTTCTTTGTGTGTCCCGCTGGCGTGTTTTCGGTGCGGCGCACTCCGGATGCTGATGCTCGTTGACGCAAAGCTCAGTCAGCGCATTTCGTCTTCGATCCGGGCTTCGAAACCATTCCGAACCGGGCTCGAAAGTCGGCCGGCAGCAGCGTCTTTTCAGCTTGACGGTTTAAGATGATAAATGAGTAATGGCGCTCTCGGCGTAGTTCGCCGTCCGACGAGAAGGACGGCCCTTTACTACCGATTGCTGCAAAGTCAATCGATATCCTTGGCTCGATGTGCAGCGGACACAATGACATTGTGCATTCTTGGTGGATGGTGAGTGGAGTGGGAATGGATTTCTACGCCAGTAAGCCACCACCAAAAAGTGCTCCATGATTGATCGTCTCGATCGTCCTTCTTCGGTTGGCAGCGGGCGGATAAGGATATCTCTGTGCTGTGTTTGGATATGACAGGAAATACATCATCACATACACCTGTCATTTGAAGTGGAATATAGTGGGGATTTGGGTTATGGTACTGGAGGTATTGGATGGTTTTTGGGTATTTGCGATTACTGAGGTAATTTCAGTTAGTTTCCTAACTAATGATAAGTGTTATCAGTGCTTTTAACCGGTGCGCAGGACTGAATATCCATGTCTGCGTAAAATAGAGTGAAGGGACGTCAGATAATGCGCGGCTAGACCTATCAAGATTCCATTGCCAAATATGAAGAAGAAGACTGTCTCAGGCCTCTAGAGTTATCCTCAGAAATAGCTCCTAAAATCGTTTATAAGTTCTGAGTCATTTTCTTGTTGAGATACGTAGATAAATCCCCTATTCTAAGTATTAGGATTAAGTTGGAAATGGGACACGTATAAGTTTCTATGGTGGTACTTACTGGTATAATACTTCGATTGAGGTAAAAGGATTCTACCTCACCGGAAGGAAATCATGATGCCGTCATGTCTCTAACATATTTATTGCTTGCCGATTATAACGTGCTACTGTATGCCGACAAAATAAAACTGTATTTAGCTTTTGATGCCGTCGCAATCTACAGTCGATGTGCGTTTAAAAATAATATAAGTCCTTTCTGTTTCTGAGATCCATCTGTGTAATATAATTGGACTACAAAATTGACACCTGTTTGCTACAACATACTGAACGCGTTAGAGGTTTAGGTGTTCTTCTGGAAAAGACGCTCAGCTGTAGATCCAATGAAGACGTCCAGGCTATGGCACTCGATGACTGCTACTGGGACTAAAGTCACTGGCAGCAGGACTATCGACAGCGCAGTGCCTGTTTTAGACTGAGTTGATAAGCAATAATTGAAGCACCAGCTCTCTTTTGCTCTGTGAATTGTGCTGTACTGCTCAGGAGTGTAAGGTTACGAGCAACAATTCGTAACAGATACTGTAGACCATCACTCCATCGCTATAAAATTAGTTTCGTCAGTAAAAAGCATATTCCAGCCAGTTAAGCAATACAATAATTTATCTGTACGTAGTTGTTGATTTTGCTACAGATAGTCTAAAGCTAAACCGAGAAATTTGTAAAGAAATAAACTGGATTTTTTAAGTTCTTAACACACTTTCCCGGTAAAACATTTCCACAGCGCAAACATTCTTCTTCCGCACCCAAAATCTTCACCCAACTTACAGAAAACTCTCCTTTTCCAAACTTTGCTTCGAATTACGAACAAACCAGCCAGCCGTACCATCACCTAACCATTCCTGTCCGCACGTAAATCCTTACCACGGTCATAATTTTCCTTTCGCCTCAGCTCACACCCAGCGGGTGGAAAATCGCGGGCGTTTGTTTACAAACACAAACAATCCCCAAATTTCAGAAGGGGGGGGGGGGGAATGTGAGCAAATAAGGAAACTCTCCCGCCATCCGATCGGCTGGCCATGTAATAAAGTTTTCACTCCCAAAACTCCGTTGGCGTGCGTGCGTACGTGGCACACGGGAACCGCGGCTGCACTGGAGTGTGAGAATTAATCCCTAATTGTATACAAACACAAGCACAGGCACAGCAAACGTGTGTGCCTCCGGGGGCGCAAGGTAACCTCCGTGCCACCATGCACCAGCCATTTTAAACTGCACTTTTGAACGGCGAAAACCACGAACCGACTGGTGTTGGAATTTAAATTAGAAGTAACTGCACCGCTTCATGTGCGAGCGCGCGTACGGGAAGGTCTGCGTTGGGTGTTGCAGTGCGCGGAAAAGCTGGTTCGGTGCGGTTACCAAATTATCTTCACATCGTCGAAAGCAAAGCGCACCAGCACACAACGGCTCCCGTATGCGCATCCAGCTTTTTGAAGTCAAACTACTCTATTTGACAGCTCATTAGCGTACGGTCGGTAGCCGAAAAAGTCATGTATGCAGTTGGGTGGTTTGCGTGGTAGGTTTCAGTTTTTTTGCTTGGGGAGACCCGCAAATGAGTGTCCGGGTTGCCGGGGTGTAGGATAAGTACGTAAAAATAAAGCCAATACTTGAAGCTAACACACCGAAAACTATGGTTCTTTGTTTGCTCATGGTGGTCTTGCCTGGTCCGCAACACTGCACAACGTGCACTCGCACAAGATCAAACACGAGCAGCAGCAGCAGCAGCAGCACGTTTTCGAGGTCGAGCAGGGAGGGAGAAAAAAAAGTAAAACTGGGACTTTCCCAAACACCGAAACCCCGAGCAAGGAACAGTGGAAAAGTCCAAATCAAACAGACATCGTACCAGCGCACGGGATGTGTGTCAAAGATCGTCCCTTTTGATGTTCCACGAGCTTTGACGGAGAAGGAGGAAACAGGGTGGGAGACGGTTCGCTAGCAACATTTGTTGTTGTAAAGTTAGTTGCTTTAAACTGTTACTTGACTCGGTGCTTAAGGCATAATGATGGAACGCACAGAGACCGTTGACCGTCCTCCTGTGACTAATGTGCCACTACACTGTTGATTACATTCGCCCAAGCCCAGCAGAATGAAGAGAGAAAACAAACAGCCGAGTGCCAAAACTATTACAATGGACAACAATAGCTACAAGACTGTTACTCTTTTGTGACCAAGAAAAAAAAAGGTGCAAGAAATACTAATTAAAATTAGTTTCATAAAATTTCCACCGGACAAAGGCAAGGAAACTATTTCTGTTTGGCGTGTTATGCGACGCACTGCCAACAAAGGAAAGCAGCAGGAAATAAACTTTCACCTCAGTGCATCGTTGCACTCAAGGAGAGGCTGCAGTGGTTTCACAACAATTCAGTTTAATATTGCAGCAAAACAGTCGCCGAGCCGTATAAGAATTTCCATGCAAAATTTCACCTGTATATTCCAGACCGTTTTATTAGCGGGCGGCATTCGTACGCGGAAGGAAGGAATTTTTTGCAATTCCTGTCGCTTTATCAATGTCGTACCGTCGATAAGGGATGGGCAAAATTAGCAAAAAAGTGGAACCGGTTTCGAACGGTTCCAAAAATAAAACCTGAGCACCAGTTCCAGATGGTAGACACGGACAAACCGTCCGGAACCGTCGGAACCATGTGGAAGCATTGAAATATTCGGAATCGGATATTTATTTCGAAATTGGAATCGGAATCGTTAGAACAATTGAAACCGTCGGAATTGTCTGAGCAGTCCTGTAATTGGTGAAACCTTTCAGAATCCTCAGGAACCTAGAAACAGACTTTGGTAAATTTGGCCCACAATTTTTCATAAATTCTAAGGATTAGTAATTTTATTGACGCTCGACGTTGGGGACGATGCCAAACTGTATTGCTTGATGGATTATTAAACAGAAAGCAATTAAGCGATAGTAATTGTGTTACGACGGTTCCGATGGTCCCGGACGGATCAGGATTATTCCAAAAATTTTGGACGGTTTTGGACTATAAACTGAAATCAAACCGGTCGGATTCGGATCCGGAACCGTGGGGTTCATTCCACAGAACCCATCACTAGCATCGTTGACTGCTTCACAGCACTCATGGTCGGAACGGCAGGTTTGATTGTGATAAAAATTTAAAGCAAAGTACGCCAACGACATTAAATATTTAAAAACCCATACTCCATGCTCGAGCCGCGACGATATGTCCTTGGCGACCGGCGCCAGGGGCCCGCTATCGTCACCCGCCAGAACAGCACCGGGTTCCGGGGTGATATATCTGCCGGTGTAAGATCAAACATTTTCACCGTAAATAACTTTCCGCTTGCCGCCCATTTGCCGGGTCTTCATTTTCCCGGCAATTGTTGTGCCCAAATGGTTGGCGTTCGCTTGTTGTTTGTTGGTGTCGTTATGCTCGACTTTTTTTTGCGCTCGCTACGATTTAGTCACCTTTCAACGGTTCCAGCGGTAGTAAGGGTTCTAAACAAAAAACAAAAAAAAACAGGCAAGACTCGTTTGCTTGGTGAGTGTCCCGAGTCTTACGCGCGCGCTTTGTGCGGGCGCGTTATCGCAGCAAAGTCAGAAGGCGCTCGAGGTCGGGTCGCTCAAGACATGTGACAAGGTGGAAAAAAGGACATCTGCACACCGTGCCAACCGAGGCACGAGTTGAAGCCAGAAACGCAACTTGTCCGAAGCGAGTAACCTACGGAACGGCGAAGGGAGCAAAACAAAGTGGAAAGCTTCCTGAAAACAAGCAGCTAAATGTCAGCCAGCGTGCCAACCTGGTGTGGCGGCTTGATTTATGTACACGTGCGAGCTGTTCCTGCGTTCGGTGTGCCGCACAGGAACACAGACTGGCCATACCTGCCATACCGTTTTATCGCATTGCAATACTTTGTGTGACTTGGAGGCTTGAGCGAACTTGGGCTCTTTTTTTTCTTCATTCATTTGCTTCGCTTTTTCCACGAAAAACTGGACCGGTAATGGTACCGGTACGCGGTAGTACAGCATTACTTTGGCTTGTTGTCGAGAGTTTTGAGTCGCTAGGTGGGCGCGGGAGTAAATCACGCGAACCGTTTTTTTCCCCTGTTGTTGTTGCCTGCATCAACTTCACCTACCCTCGGAGTGTGAGTATATTCTCCCGTGGGCCCGGGTGTCATAACGAATTAAACAGAGCGTCAAAATGTCCGCTTCGGAGTCTTTTCTTGGCTGCCTGTCGGGAGGAAAAAATTTTCCTTACAATAAAAGATGAAAACCGAGCACGAATTCTTCCACACACGCACATACACTCTTCCCGATAGGAACGGCTGGTGTAGGTTGAATTATTGATAAATGGCTCATAATTACAATCGTTTTCTACCCTTGCAATCCCATCGGCTAAAGGCTACTCCTCCAAAAACCCGGTAAGCAGGCATTCGTTGCTTTTTGTTCCCCCTCCCATATAGACTCCATTGCAAACCATGGCACGAAATCGGAGGACTCGCTCGATCGACGCGTTTATCTCCACCTAATGCCGATGAAGTTGGCCGGTGCAATAATGTACGGTTCGTAATGGCTTCATAGGTTCGGATTCTCACGCCCACCAGTAAACACCAGTGCCAGCCCCGGGCTCCGCGTTTGATGCCTTGTTCCTCCGGGATGCTCGATTCCTAATGCTCGATTCTATGATTGAGCGTAAGCTTGAGGTCCACTCCACTGTGGTGGACTCGCTCAATCGGGACGGGGCGGATTGGGTAGCACCGATAACGGGCTATTAAAATCGTTATTAGTGACTGGTCACGGTTCGAGGCTGCAGCACGATTACCACGGACTTGGCCTAGACGCCCTGCGCCGGTTTGAGTCCTCAAGTCGAGGGTGTGTGATTTGCTATCGTTTTGCTGTTGTTTTGCAAGAAGGGTTTGGCGCCCGGTGTGAAGTTTATTGGTGCTTGGAAAGATGGTCGCTGTGAGAGCCAATTGGGACAAGGGCGATGTTTGATAAAGTGGGATAATTGAGTAATTCGTGCTGGGAATACTTTCAGCAAGCAATTAGATAAGCGAACTTTATAATATTGTTGCAACTCATCTTTATTGTGTATGGCTTGTTTCATGCTGGTTTTAAATTGTTGTTTAATCTTTCATTCAGGCCAATAAAGAGCCAGATTTATAAACTACCTTCAAATAAGCTTCAAAGGTCTTCAATTGCATAGATCTAGGCGCAAGGAATATTTCTCAAGGTTTTGACACATTTTCATTATGGAAATGAGTATTTAATCAGTACTCTTCAAGCTGAAATAACTTCGAGCTAGTAGGTGATTAATTTATCTATGTTTAATCTAACTAAGTACTATGGAAGATTATTTTAAGCTTTTTAATGGTAGATTGATTGAATCATTTAAAACTACTCAAAGTCTTAAGAAACCATTTTTGAAAGTGCATCACAAGTACAAATGATCCAAAATGTGCCCTGAAAAATTGTGTTATCTTGAGTTCCTGATGGGAGACTGCATTCTTAAAAAGAATAACAGACGCCTACGAATATATGTGGGGTTTTATGCTTTTCCATACCATGGAAAAAGATTCAAGCTCGCTCGAGTATTTTTTGCACTAATTTTATTCTATCTATTCTGTACTGTGGTGTTGGTGTTCAAAAAGTACTACCCAATTCCAAGCAATATAACGATGCAAGAGGGTAAGGGTCCTTAGCCTACACGTGAAATAAAACCAGTCAAAACGCTATGGAAATTGTTGACTCATAATGTTGTTGAAGAGTCATGGCAACATGCAACATGCAACACTACTCAGGTAATCTTATCAACGTGTTATAAACTAGATTAGGATTTGGTTTGTCTTAAGACTATCCATAACGATAGTTTAAAAAGAGGCAAAAATTGAACAATTGCATACTTTCAGGCGTTCCGGTTGCGTCCATTAAACCACAAATTCTTCAAAGAAAACAATTGTTTAAAATTTTTCTTTAAAACGGCTTGACATCTTTCATAAAGGAACGATTGAATTGATAGTATAAACCCTGTTAAATCATCTTATTTAAGTAATTTTTGTCCAACCATTCTTCCCCGTACAGCGACACCCTCCGCAAACTATATTACCGTTCAGCGAATTAATCGCTTAAGTACGCAGCCGAGCACCACACTGTCACAGATTAATCGACCATTAGTCAGAAGAAGTGAACCTTCGCTCCGAGGCCCGCCTAGGACAAGGGAAAACCCCATTATCCACCTTTCTATTCGCGCCGTGTGCGCCCTCGATGACCAAAGCCATTCGCTGAAGCGGCCCTACTGCAAGCCGGTAATACAATTTCGTCCGGCAATCATTGCGAGACAATTTGTCACCTCATAACAAAAAAGCGGGAATTGGCTTTTCGAGTGACACTCCTCGGCTACTTACTCGGTCGATCGAGCTCGTTGATTAGATCGTCCGTATCGGAGTAGGAAGCGCCGACGAGGCTGGCCACCGCCAGCAGCAGTCCACACAGCCCGACCAGCCGGCAGTCCTGGATCGCTCTCGTCACGCTTCGCCGTCTGCCTGACATCGTCCTTGAGGTGATGAGATGACCTTTCGAGCACCCGGCCGGTCCGGCCCGGTCACATCCGCCACCCTCGTCGGTGACACGCTCAGCACACTGTCGTGAAAATGTCATCGCACTGTTGTCAGATTTTCGCCATACCTAGAGGCGTGCATGGACACACGCTCGGGGCCACACAACTACATCCATCGTGGATGAATCACACACACACACACGCACACAAAACACTCGGCACCAACACGCTTTGAATCGATTCCTATTTTCACCACACTATGGCCTTTTTTTGCTTTCGTTTTCTTCCTGTGCACACCGACACTGACGAACGATTTTCACCACACTGTGAAGCACTCGGCGTTACCCGCCAAACAGAGACTGGCGAGCTCTTGTATATTTTCACAACAAGATATCAATTTTCTATCCACTTCCGCGCGTTCCACGCTTATCGCACGCTATCTTTAGACGGGTGAATTTTTTTTCCACCGTCCTTTTTTCCCTCACTCACGCACACACACACACTGCTAACACAAGAACTTTACCAGCTCGGGCGGGAAAACCGATGCGCGGCAAAGATGATCTTTCCAAATTCGTTGTTTATTTTTCCGGTCCGCACTGGTGCCGCTGTTGCTGCGAATCGGCTGGTGGCCCGGTTCCGAGGGGGGTTTTCCTTATCGCTAATGGATAGCTGTTGAGCTGTCAGCAAAACCCGTTGCTGCCACACGGCCTGAAACGAGCAAAGGGAAAGAGCACAGACCCACATGAAAAAAGTGATCGAAATTAAAACAAAAAAAAAACAGGGATAACAGGATGGCAAGATAAGCAACACACAGGAAGGGTGGATGGGGTGAGTGCTGGGGGGAAAATTCGAAACTCGTATCCGTTACCGTAACCAGAAACAACGGAAAGCAGACCGAGTAAAACCACCTCCCCCAGGAAACGATAACATTCAAACAGCTCCGGCAAGCATTTTCCACCCAGGTTCCGATTTCCTTTTCCCCGACGAGGGTTAAGAAAATTCTCAGTGTCTTTTATCGGTTTCAGTTGTGTGTGTGTGTGTTTTTGTTTTTCCGTGTTCAGTTTGTGCCTGTTTGAGGAGCGCGAATTGAGAAAACCACTCGGTGGTGGCTGTTTTCCTTCCCCATTTTCTCCGCAAAGGTTCATCGCGTTGCGTCAAAGTGTTGCGTCCTCGCTTCGTGCCGAGCTTTTCTTTTAAGCAGACCAGCTAGTTCGGTAACGAGCGGGCAGCAAGAAACAACAAAAAAAACTCTCACTCCTGGTGAGTGTTATTCGATTGTCTCGGTGCTTCCGCCATCCGTTTCCGCCCGGTTTGTGGAAAGCGTTGTGGAAATTCAGACACACTCGTGGTCGCCCTTGTTGGTTCCCTTGTCATGGGTATATATGTGTGTGTGTGTGGGAAAGAAAGCGCGCGAAGGGCACTCGGAAGATGAAGATGGATAGTTTCCGAAGGCTAAAGGACACACTTGGCGTCCATCCTGGTACCGTGGAATGTGGGTTGTGTAAGGTTAGGGCAGTGTGGCTGTACGATAATACGAACCGGGCGGCGAAGATACTCGTTATATGATAAGGATTAATGGTCGACGGCTGAGCGAAGGGACACTGGCTCGCTGTAAAAGTGGTGATGAATTGGATTTGTAAGTCAGCTGTTCCAGTGATGCGCAGATGAGAGGTTTTTTTTTTTAAACCAAGCGAAGAATAGAATGATTCCTTGAAGTGGTGGGTTTTGGTAACATTTAAATCAATTTTAGATGGATTATTGGATTTTGCACGAGAATGTCATATTTTTATTTTATATGCCCCTGCTAGATGGTGATGAAGTACTTTAAGTTATTAATTTTTGCACTCCAGCACCATACTGGATAAGCGATAATATTGAGGGTAGGACCTTGCTTGGAATTCTAAGAAGGTTTTTAATTTCTTCTAAGATCTTCTTGAGGGATGCTTCCTAAAGTCGCTAGTGCCTTTGATTATTAGCCAAATGTCAACAAATATTATTGAGTCAACAAATGTGGGCCAGCTGGGTGGCCGAGGTGACAGCGGTGCCAGTCGTCACACGGCAGGACCGAGGCTCAAATCCCTTCCGAACCACCTCTCCGAGCACAAGACTGACTACTTTGCTACGAGTAAAATCAACTCACAGTAAGCCAGGAATGGCAGACCGAGACCTCTCGTGGTTGTAGTGCCACTGAAGAAGAAAAAGAAGAAGATGGACTATCTTGGCACTTACTTTTGAAATCAAATCGATTATTATTTTAAGGTCCTATAGAATATTTCTTCGAGACTTCGAGATAAATTCAGTCCAAGAAGCCAAAAATGATAGGCCAAGATCTCATGAGGTTGTTATGCCAAAGAGGCTTTAACTTAGAATTTAGACTCCCAATCCACTAGAATTTCCCGGAAAAATCTGTTGAAGTTGTTGTTGCCCCCGAGGGTCATGAGGCATCAGAGTTTCATTTAAATTCACTCTTAACATGACATGTTGATACATCAGCGATTGATCCTTTTTTCAAAACTTAAGCTCTGGTAGTTTGTAAAAAAAATAATAAAACTCCATGTTTGAAGCGGTTTTTTAACAGTGACTAGTCGACTTTGACAGAAGGTTTAGTTTGCCTGCATAAAGTTAAAAAAATAGCAAACAAATATTTTTGTGCGTAGACAAACTGCAAAAAAAAACAGCCAGCCAACTTTTATCCTCCCCTAATCAGACCCATAACCAATACTTGTTGACGTGGGAATCACTGTAACCTGTCCGCCTCTAAAACAAAAACCCCCTTACGATGTCCCACGAATCAGAACACCGTCCTATCAGTGCCGGGCTAACAACGTTGCCCAATTTTCCCCTGGTACCGTGTGCGCGGGCGATCAATCTCTGCCAACGAAACACGTCACGAACGATCCATTTCACGTGGAATGTTCGCGTGCCGCACAGATTTGGCTTACCTGCCGTGTTGCCGAATGTCACCCATCCCAGCACCAGGATGCTTTCCATGGAAACATCGAGCAGCAGGGTAAATGATCGCCCGTATCACTCCACGTGAAAATGGGTGTTCCAGTTCATAAACCGACACCGAAACTGGTCGTGCATACGGAACTAGGATACGTACTAGTTTGTGTGTGTGTGTGCGCGCGTTTCTTTGGTAGGACATACGAGGACCGTTGCATAGGCCATTCGGAACCAGAAAAAATGACATACCGAGCGAGCAAAAATCACATCACGCGTTGCGAATAAAATGATATATAGCGCATAAAGCTTCGCCGGTTGCAGCGAGCGTACGGGCCAGACCCAAATAAGCTCATTCTTGTCCTGCAGCACGTCGGCCGATGACGATGAGGTAGGATAACGAACTTACACATCCAGTGTGCGATGTCTCTCTTGGCATTGGCGATGTTGCTTTCGGGCGTAGCGTTCTTAAGTTTGAGGAACTGTTTTTACTGACTTTCGCTCACTTGTTTTACGGCGGGTTTTTTTTGGGGGAATCTTCGTGTCAACTCTTTTTTCCCCTGGATGTTCATTAACTGTTCACTGTAAACGGAAAATTGGCCACGAGAAAACTACCTAAGTGGCAAGTGTCTTCCAAATATTTTTTCTCAATCCAAGGAAAGCATTCCAGGATGTTTCTTTGCTCAACTGATCGATCAAACCACCGGATGGATGGTTGTTGAAGGCCGGATTACTTTTGACCGAACGTAAACAGGGAGGGCGAAAAAAAGAAATAGCTCCCCCGATAATTCACTCAACTTGCCTGCGACTGCGTCTTGTCGCTTGTGGCACAACTGCCGTCACCGATCGATCGTTCGTTCGTACGCCGTTTCCATCAAATGCTGGTAATTAGGTTTGTCACCGCGGCACACGGCGTGATACAAGACTGTACTTTTTCCCCTGCGCGGTTGACATTTTCTTCAACTCGGACCCCTTGGTTGGACTGCGTGCCTGTTGTGCCACAATCGTGAAATAGATTATTCATGAGCACATCCCCTACAACTCCACAAAAGCGCCCCGTACGAGGGGGAGTGGGGCGATCCATGGACGCCTGTTCTTCCACCGCTCGAAAGTGTGATCCGAAACCGAATTTCCCCGTATCCGAGCAAAACACGGTCGACGATTGGGATGCGCCGATGGGATGCGAAGCGGCCCGTTTTCCCGCAGCCCAGCTGAAGCGTGGTGAGGCAAATGTTTCGACTTGCAAAATACTTTTCCCAACCCAGCTCCCCGAAGAGACAAAGGAAAACACCGGACCCGGGAGCGCATAATTTTTAAAAAGCATTTCATCCAACCAAAAAAGGAAAAGTTCACACGAACCACCCGGCGGCGATCTGCTGTTCGGTTGGAAGGAACTCCCTGCGGACCGATCCCGGGAGGTCGGGCGTCCCGATGGTCGGGAAAGCGAGGGAAATTTAGATGCGGTTTTTATCACGGTTTGCCATGACTTTTTTTTTAGCAGTAGGCTGTGGTATAGACCGCGATAATATTGTGTTACGCGGGGTTGGTTTCAATATTTGCCCGAATGCCTGGGATGTGTTGGTACATCGGCATGACAAATTGTCGCGAATTTTGTCATTTTTTTTGTTTGTAAAGTATTTTCTTACTCGGGGAAACGGGAACTCGGTGAGAGAAAACAAGGGCGCTTAAAATAGCGAGCATTTTATTGTGACAACCGGAAAACACGAGAAAGCTTGAAAGGAAAGTAAAAAACCTCCACAACTAATCAAATTCACAAAGGTAATTGAAAAAAGTTAACAATAAAACCCATAAAGCCTAATTACGGTGGCGAGTTTTGGCTGGTCGGGGTGGGTCCGGGCCGGGTGGAAAAACTAGATCATGATTCCAGAAAACCATGATGAACCCCATTCCCTCAACACCCAGCAGACCTCCATCACCTCCTCCTCCCCCAGGGGGATGCTTTGCGGTGTGAAAAGTTGCGGTCGCTAATCGCTCGTGAAGAGGGCGTCATTGTGCTAAGCAGCAGCCCCAAAGGACGGCGCTTCACAACCGTACGCCGACCGAGGCTGCAAAATTTTCGTGTGAAAAGAGCTTCACTCGGAGGACGTTTTGGGGCGAATTTTCACCAGGAAAAAAAAACCGTGGAAAGGCGCGTGAAAGGCGCGTGTCCCGCTGGGGTGCGTGGAGCTCGAGGAACCGAGACGTCATAATTCGTTCTTTAAGATGGCTGCTCGTTGGCGCACCAGCTTTTCCGTGGGCTGTGTTTCGACGGCGAGCACTTAGCATTTAGCGTTGCCCGGCGATGAAAAACGACAAGCGACACGTATATGAAAATGAAAATGGTTAACCGAATTAGTGTCGGAACCGTTCAACGAATTGGCCGGAGGAGGGTTGTTTTTTGTGCGTTGGGAAAAAAGAGCATCAGTAAGTGGATGGTTTCTTGGTGTCGTATTTTACTTGGTTGCAAGATGAAATAGGCTTACATTTAGCATTAAACTCCGCATAGAAATGGTTTACGAAAAACTTCAATAAAGGAAAAGTTGTGCCAACAACTTCCTCAACATTTATGGCAATAATCAACCAGCAGGTTTTAAAGTGTCTTCAGATTGGGCAGTAGATAAATCAGTCTTTCGATTAGATCAACAGTAAAACGATTCTTTTGTCTTACGGTTTAATGGCATGGCCGTTGAAAAGTTTCCACCCTCTCGCTAACGTAAACCATCACCGCCACCAGTTTGTATTGTTTTAAAGTTAATTTCAGAGCTAAATCCATTTCCCATCAGGAGCTGAATGCTCGACGAGCTGTCAACTGTTGCTGGTCGCTTCTTTGGAAACCATAAACTTTCCGGCTAAATCCACAGAATGCTTTTTGCTTCTGCCTGAATTATTGGGAATTGAGCAACTTTCTTCAGGAGTTATTAAGGAGCATTGCGGTAATGGAAAGTATGAACCAGACAAAGCTAGTGACGCTTTTCGGATGGAAGTTAGGCAAATGAAACATCACTTCCCCAGGAATACATTTGATCAATATGTTTGCAGGTTGACACTTTCTTAGGAATCGTATTGACCTGTCGCTGACTTTGATGGATGAAAAATTCTTTTAGCGCAAAAAGCACAATACAAATTTTTGGCATCGTTTTTCAATAGGTAATCGCACGTGGAAAAAAGCAAGATAAATAGTAAAGTTGGTGCACGAACAGATATACAGTGCGTAACAAAACAATGTCTAAGGCCACTAGTTTTTTTTAAAGAATAAATCGAAGTATTGGAAACATAGGTAAAAATGGTATTCTGCAAAGTTTTAGTGAAAAAAAAATTTTTTTTTAATAATTTGCATATATTTACAATTATCTGTTCACTGGGTTGAAAATTGGTTCATGTATTATACCTAAACAGCCTCTTACGAAAATCTATCGGTTTTGATGATAATTAGCATTTAAAAATTCGGTCAAAATTATAGGTAATTAAAGAGGGTGGGGCGGTCCGGTGGCCGTGGCAATAATGGTGCCGGTGTTCACACGGCAGGACCGGAGTTCAAATCCCATCCAGACCGCCTCCCCGTACGCAGGGCTGACTACTTTGCTACGGGTAAAATCAAGTCACAGAAAGCCAGAAATGGCAAGGCGAGACCACTCAAGGTTGTATGTAGTGCTAAGGGAGAAGAAGAAGCAAAGAGGTCTTCAAATAATGTAAAAACAATTGGAGACTTTTTTTATGGAACTGTTTGGTGAACCCCTTGGCTGTAAGGCTTACATTTTTGGATAGTTTTATAACCAAATTTTGTTTGTCGTGAAGCGCTTCTTTTGGTTCAATTTTTTTAAATATAAATCTACTGTAGTCCAATGCTATTGACAATATAGTAATAAAAAAAAGATATAAAAATGAAATTTCTGAACATCAGTTTTGCCTCTTAAACTTTCCTGGTTATTATCCAAAAATTAGACGACTGATTGTTTTATTACAAACTGTAGAACGAACATGAAGTGTAGTTGTGTTAGAATAACTTCGATATTGAAAGAACTAGAAACACACTATGGCCAGTCTGTACACGATAGGACAGAGGATCAAATCCCATCTAAATCGTCTCCCGGTATGCATGGTTTCAATACTCAGTTATAAGTTAATATCAAGTCACAGGAAGCTAGAAATGTAAGGCCGAACCCTTTGTAGGTTGTGGTGCTGATGAAGTAGAAGCCTTCGTAGTTATTTTTAATCTTCCATCAGATTAAAATGGAATATTTGCGACTGTATTTCAAAACAGACGAAAATCCGACTCAAAACATAACCCTGAATCAACAGAACTATTCACTAAATAGGCAACAACCTATGCAGAGGTCGGGAAAGGGGCTCAATAATTTTCCAATGAGATCATATCGATGAAATAAATGAATTTTAATGAGGCCATAATGAGGACCACTAATGAGTAACTGAAAAAGAATTCTTTACAAAGCAAGGATCGATTCCACATTCTGCTAAACATGATACATAATCATAAAATAAAGCCTAATAATCATTTTCATTTCTGGCACATTGAAAGTAATAAATCGAATTTCTTTTAAATTATTTAATAGTGGTCTTTATCGCATTGAACCTTTCATTTAACAAAAAAAAAGGACCATTAAAGGATGAATTCATCAAAATATTCAATTTGAAAATAAAATGCTATGGTTTGGTTCCAGCTTTAACTCATAATCGCTCACACTGATAGAAGCGTTTTATGAAAATGTTTTCATGTGCCAAACTCGGTTGCTATTGAATCTGAATTGCAAATTTTTAGAGTGCTTTCGCGAGAAAAAACCATTCCAGATACCCTGAGAATATTTTTTTACCCTATTAAGCGGTTAAATATCGACCCCAAACTAAAGCGCACCAAATTATGCGTAACCGGTTTTCCACTCAATACATTTCATTTAAATTTAATAACAATCAGTTCTCACTAGCAAAACATTCCACACCCGTGTCTGTCTATTTTCCGAGGAAAAATGTACCCGCTGGGTGTGATTTGTATCGCGCACGTATCGCACATTTTGCCACCGCTACACCACAATCAAACTCACATTACTGTTAATTTGCGAAAACGGGGCTAATCATTCTGTATCCGAGTTTTTGCCACCGAAGTTGCGAGGAAAAGTCGACGGCCACTCAACAAGCATCCGATCCGACACACACACAGCCGGGCCATCAGCGGGCCCGAAAGTAGCAATAAAACTATCATTTGTCCCAGATTCTAGTTCGGAAAAGTGGCAGCTGACATTATCGATATGCCATAGCAACGATGGTCGCTTGACCGAGGCGGAGTCCTCACGGGTAAAAAAACGAACTAGAAGGAAACAAAGTTCGGCCGACCCCTTACCGGGCACTAGGGGGAAAGCTTTTAGCCGTCGACATCGGTGACTTTCGGTGCCGAGGCTCTAGCAACAGCATCAGCAGCAGGCTGTTGGATAGTGTAATGACCATCATCCCGATTTGAGAGGTTTCGGCCGGAGCGTGGTGACCGACCGAGTTTTCCGAGGGCGGTTAGTGCTACTTTTGGCATAGTTCATACATTGATGGCCATTGTTATGACTGCAATTAAACGATTATGGAACACGCTTGCCCGGACGGACCGGGCAACCGTGCACGGGGTGGAAAAGATGTTTCGCCGTCCTTCCAATCTGTCAGTGACAGCTAGTTCTTACACAACTTGTGTGAGAGAGCGGAGACTGGGACGCGTGTGGTCCATGTGTGACGATGGCTGCTGCTTCATCAAGGATAATGGTCACTCGTTCGGGAAAGCAAGCGACCGAAAGGAAGATGCCGGTTCGCTCGAATGATCACCATCAGCGTCGATTTGATGTCTGGTCCGAACTCCCACCGCACCGCAACATTCGGACATCGTTACATCCCTTGGGGAACGGTGCTGGTGGTGGCAAAAGGACGGATGGACATGACACGACAAAATGGGAGCCGAGACAAGCACAGCAAAAAAAAAAGAAGAAGTTCGAATAAACTCTGCTTAACAGAATTAAACTCATATTGTACGTTATTACAGTTATGCTTCTTTATTACATTTTCATGGCCATGACAACGCGCCCGGCGTTCTGCTGACCGCAAAGAACGGCAAGATGTGCCACCGA
This sequence comes from Anopheles stephensi, assembly GCF_013141755.1. Taxonomy (NCBI): domain Eukaryota; kingdom Metazoa; phylum Arthropoda; class Insecta; order Diptera; family Culicidae; genus Anopheles; species Anopheles stephensi. The sequence continues at coordinate 59,923,598 of NC_050202.1, read as the reverse complement.
ATGGGGTAGTCAATTGGAGATTATACTGCCAGCTGCTTCACCGTACCCGGCCGCATAGATTTAGATGTGCCACGCGGTTGTGTACGTTTACTATTTACGGTATTTTCCTTTAGTTTGTTATCCTTTCAGGGTATACAGTGGTGGACGAAATAGTTGCCACTTTGGTCTCGTTGATAAAATTAGAAGGGAATTTAAATATTTTAAGTAGGGACGCGTGTTTTGCAGTTCATACAACAAATATTTTTTCGCTTAAAGCAGTAAACAATTAAATGGAAAAACTTAGCTAAGAAGACAGTAATAACATGATAAATTAGTGAGCTTCTCAGCAGAAATATGGTTGGCGCGTGCATAAGAGATCCAACGGAAATTTGCTCCGCTAATAACACTACGCAATAAGGCTACTTCCCTGGAGGGTCTCCAGAGTAAATTGTATGTTCGTCCTGAAATATCACAGTGCTTTCGAGTAGCCAGCCTTCTGGATATCTCAGTTGACGCTCCTAATATATCTCTCTTTAATTTTTGGCACCAACGAAAACTCTTAGACCATTTTACTATAACTGTTACATTGAAGTGATCCATAATGTCTCTGAACTATTGATGTCGGAGCGGTCCGGCTGAGACCCTCCACCTCGTTCGCAGAACTGACTATTCAACTACTGGTAAAATGAGTCAAGGAAACCTGCGAAGGTTGTAGTGGCAAGTATGATGAAAAAGGACTATATAATTTTGAAGTATCCGTGGAAGAGTTCTCGTACTGTAAGTGTCAAAGTGCGTATAGAAATTAAAATTTGTTTAAGAAATTCAGGAAGGCGATTATCAGATAAATATCTCTAATTAATTATAAAACTACAAACAACCAAACCAGCAGCACACAGATCAGAATAAAACGGTGAAGAAAATAAATTTGTAAAATGGGACGATTATGTGTTGAAATAAAGTGTAATAAATTATAGCAAGAAAATGAAGTTTATTGAGGACATGATTTTAACGTAGAAATTAGATTTTCGTATTGCACTTAAAAAAATGAAAAATTAAAACACGAAAGCTTAAGAAATGTTTTTAAAATTATTGCTTTCTACAGAAAGTTTCATTTTATCACGTAAAAAATTGCAAAGTGAATGAAAATATTTTTATTAACTCAAAAAATCTAACCGATCATGCCCGGGATATGGCAAGTAACTAGGAGGAAATGCCTAGTTAATTATGTTTATTTGTTTCTTTTCGTGCATATAATTCACAATCACCACATTCGCTGGTGACAATACGGCATCTGACCGTCATACTGAATAAATAATAATAACTCAAAAAAATCTATTTAGAGCTTACTTCGTAAAATTTTTCCAATAGTTTTGTGCCACACTGTGCCATACTAACTTGCCAGATACAATTACCACACGTGTGGAGATTTTCTTCACACTAGCTGACGCTGAAGTATTCAACGTCTTTGCCGGAACGTACACGGCGATGGTCTTCGGTTCGGTAAGTCGGTGTTTTTTGTTGCTGTTGTTGTTCGATGTTTTTTCTTCCATATTGTGTGTGTGTGTGTGTTGGATATCGTCCGAGAAAAAACCCCCCCGAAGAAGGAAATCATTATCGAAGGATGTGAGCAGAATAGTAATGCGTCTGTTGTCTGTCTGTGCGGCAGGCAGCAAAGCTGTTGTGGTCAAGCATCCAGTACCCGTAGCACATCGGTTACGTTTAGATAATATTTTGCTTGCTTGCTTGCTTGCTCACTTGCTTGATATTTATAATCCCTTGGAGCAGCAAGCTTCTTCAGCAGATAAGTGGTCAGCACCTCGTGAACAGTTAGCGCGCGCGTATGAATTTAATTTTCTTCCATTTTCCAAACGGGACGTGTGTGAACCGATACGTGCTGGCTCGTACGTTCAATTTTACAATTATTTTCAGCACTCGATAGCAAACCCAACCGGATGCACCCTGATGATCGATTTGAACCACGTGCGAGTAGTGAATTTGTGAACACTACTATCGAGCAGAGCAGAGCTCAAGAATGGTTCCCTTCGGGCGGGGCCGGGTGATTTATGGCCATTGTTGATCATTATGATGCTGCTCCGAGCAGCTACCATGTGTAAGTAAAAAAGGCTCTCATCAGCACACCGAACGGAATCACTTGCCTGTAAGAAAACTCAATTCTGGCCCGAACTTTTCCTATCATCAGACAAACAATGGAATGCAGCAAAATTAGAAGCCATGTTAGCGTACATTATTGGGTCAAAAAACAACTCACCCAAAAAAAAAGAGCAGGAGCAAACCCAACACCAGGTTCTAAGATCGAGTTCACTTTCCATTAACTTTTCTCGGAAAATGCCTTCTCCTCACCTCCCCCCCCCCCCCGCTGGCCGGGAAAAACAGCTCCCCATCAAAGGCTGGCCGGAGAAAAATAATTCACGCTCCAATTATTTTCCAACCCTCCACGTGGGCATCCAACCTCCCTACCAGGGATGAGAATGGCTGCCCACCAGCGACAGAAGCAGCAGCAAAAGCTGAACAAAAGGGTACCCCGGTCGTGGTGAAAAACAAAACCATCGGAGAAGTGTTGAAAAGGGTCAATTTTACTACGACGATGGTTCCTTTTTTCTTTTCCTTACTTTGAGTGTGAGTGTGTGTGTGTGTATAGAAGGTGCATAGAAGCCTTCTTCGATGGCTTTATTTTGGAAGGCAAAGGATTTCGGGAAGGAAAAACACGTGAAAAGCCCATTTGCCAATCATCCGTGCAGCGATGCCTGCAAAAACCACCGAGCGCCTATCTTGTGCCCCATTTTAAAGGCCTGTTTTCTCCGGGAGTGTTTTTTGGAGGAAAAAAAAACAACATGACTCTTTTCGTACGATGAACATTTTTCCCCGAGTAGTTCGGTTGTTCCACTCATAAACTCTTCCTTGTTGCAGATCAAAGCAAAACAAGCTTCACCAGCGACTACATTGTAATCGTGACGAGCAGCTAAGGAAAAAACTGGTGGCCAACCGGCCTGGTTATGCTGGCTGAATTGTGATGCAGAGAGAGAGAGAGAAAACGAGAGAGAGAGAGAGTAGAAAAAAACAAGATCACTCAAGTTGTGCGAACATAATAAGCATATATTCGCTGCTCTGTCCGGGCGAAGGCTTCCCACTATTCACTTTCATCTCGCGCCAGCTAATTGACAGGACCGCATAATTTCATTGGAAAAGCATTTTTTCTGGCTATACACATCTCATGGCACGATTCAATATAATGCAGTGTGGAAAGGATGCAATCAAAAAAACAAAAAACGGTGAGATGAAAAACAAAATACGAAAAACTATCATCAATTGCGGAACGGCCACTAGCCGCGCTGCTGCCTGTCATTTACCTTGACAGCGAGATGAAAGGAGGCCTTCCCACCGACTGTGCCAAGGCGTGTATATTGAGCGTGCGCTCGAGACTTCTTTTTTTGTGTGTTTTTAATGTTTATTGAAAAGAATCCGGCGAAGCGTAGGTACTATTTCAATAGTTCGCCGGTATAGTTTGCAGTTGGCGAAAACCGCAAAAGCGTCGGCTTCGCAAAGGACATCAAGGACAGTTTCGGTGCATTTATGGCACGGTCTCACTCGCACACACACACACATTGCACACTTTCGCGAACGCAGAGATGTGTCATTGTGGGCGAAGCGGTGCAACTGCAACAACCGGCCGTGTTTTGCGCTGCACTAGCTATGCCGTGAGTCGGAATAATTGATTAGTTAATTAAGTGCTCGGATAATGATGTGTCTCACAACACAGCAGCCCCACACACAGACACACATACACACAGAGACCATGGTGCACTGCACTGCGCACTGCGAGCGTACTGCGGACGGTTGGGACTTTAAGCTATTTTATGTGCTACGGGATCCCCGCACCGTAGGGATGTCTAATTTGCAGGTGGCTGCAGTGGTTGAAAGGTTTATCTACTTTAAACGGTGGGAAAACTAGATTGGCTGTCTACGGTGGGAAAAGTTTTTGCGATGGAGAAGTGAGTAATTTGATTTTATATTATACCCATCAGACTATTATAAAATGGCTAATGGTTGGATAATTAGATAAGGTTGTACTAACAAGATTTAAGCAGGGATGGTGTTAGGGACGGTCCGGTGACTGAGGCGATAACGTCGCCGGTATTCAACGTGCCGGGGTTCGAATCCCATCCTGGCACTACTTTGCTTCAGATAAAATAAAGTCATAGTAAGCCAGAGGCACGAGACCTTTCGTGATTGCAGTGCCAAGGAGTAAGGCGAAGGTGTACAGACAAGCGACCGCTGCCTTGAAGTCATCTAAAACTTCACCTTGCTGAGGCCAATCGATCGTACGACAGCCTGTGTAAACTTCTCAAATGACATGGGAATTATACTCATAAGGCTCCGGTGGGAGCTGAACATGTCATGAGAATGACATTGGACGACCCAGCCCGTAAGATTTTCAAATATGGATTTTTTTTTGAATGATATTCTATGCTCATTATCTGTCTAGACAAAAGTATGTGACATAGAATTCGAAGGATTTGTGAAGTCTTTGTGTGAGTGAAATAACCGCTGTCCAGATACGAGTCTGACTACTATCTAGAATTCGTGAAATACCAATAATATCATTCATATAGTTCTGAGCGTTCCCTTCATTGGAATTCATTGGAATCCATTTCATTGGAAGAGTCTTCGTGTGGCCTAACAACAAGTAGCGAGCTTTATAGGATGAAAATTTTCAGTATACTGGATTGAACAGAATTTACCGATAAACAATGTAAATAGAATGCGCCACAGCTTTCAAAGCCGCAACTAATAACACATTCATTGAATCATGACATTTAAGTCCAATAATTAAATGCACTCGCTATCAAACCTCACAAATCCACTGCTGCCTGTCGTCCAGTAGGAGCACACTGGCGGAACGTGCTCCATTGTGAAGCACCGAAGCCCGTATTAAACACTCGAACTTCCCGAATGTTGCACCGGAGCGCATACAAAATCCCGTCCTAATTCCATCCGTAAGCCAGGTGCATTAGCATCCGAAATCGGCAACCAGGCAGCGGCATATGCACGTGGGAGAACGTGCCCACCAGACGGTGCACGAACATCTGGCGCCTTACGAGTTGCCCCGGTTGCCCAAACTACTATTTGTCAAGAATTCCGGTACCCAACGCGAGGACTTTTCATCGTCCATTATTGTCGCAGTGTACGCGAGCGAGCGAATCACGTCCCTGTGAAGCTCAAAACTGTGGGCGCGCGAACACACGCGATGGGCACAGCTACAAACAAAGAGCCATACGAGGAGAGTCCACACACAAACACGCGGCTGCCAGGACACTCTGGGACCCATCCGGTAGCCAATTAGAAATAGTTTAATCACTCCCGCGGGACCACATCCACTTAATCGAACCGTGGCACGAAATCTCGACCAAGCTCCCCCAACGGGGGCTTTTGAGACAATCGTCGCCTGGAGAAAGCCATCGTCAGCAGGCAGGCAGTCGATTGTTAATTTTCGCCAGGAGAATTTACCTTTCGGCGCAACGGCCGAAAACATGACCGCCCACACGATCGAACTTCAAGTGACAATTAAAATTAATTTAACATTTTAACCCTAATTACTAACCAGTCTAACAGGGTGCGGCCCTGGATTGGGAGCCCGAAAATTGGAAACAGATGTTTTTGTCCACTTCTCCCTGGGATCGATTCTGGAAGACGTTTGGGAAGGAAGATGCCATGGTCGACTCAACATACGGAGAACAAAAGTTACGCCAACAGCTACAGCACTTACAAAAAGGTGACACACACACAAACACACACAGAGGCGAATTTTCCGAAGGGACCGCCGCATTGGACGATGGAAAACATATTTCATACGAAAATGGATAAAGCGTCGCTAGAATGAAAAGCGTGTCACACACGGCTGGTGAGACGGTGGGGCGGGTGCCCTGGTACGTCTCGTGGGAAAAGTTCGGACCCATAAATCTTTTTGTACTTCGTTGTTGGTGGTCGTCTTTTTTTTTGCCTTTCTTCCCCGGATCCGGATCGATTCTTTCGTTCGGAAGAGGTTTCTCGAGGGGACAAGGTTTTTCCCCCGTGGGCGGCAAAACATATGACCCAAAACCGAGTTGGGGGTAAGGAAAACTCACAGACAAAGAGAGAGAGGAAGAGAGGCAGAGAAAGAGAAAGAGAGTGAGAGAGAGAGAGACAAAAAAAGCTCTTAGCATGATGGTGGCTGGTTTCGGAGTGGAGAAATTATGTGTACGTGTGCTAAAACTGGTTATGAAAAGGCTTTCCCGGTGGGCCAAACGAAGTTGGAGGTTGGATTTGGCCAATCGATACTTTGGCTATGTAAAAGAGTTATTTAGATTCACAGTACGGACAAACACACACACGCATACAAACCCGCTGGTGCTGGTGATGGTTTTGTGTCGGTTGTTTTTCTCTCTGTTTGCTAAATAAATAACGATCGAATGTTTGGAAAACAAGCCTCCCAACACCCCTTCTTACTACACACATTTACACGTACGCACACACATACATACACACGCTTGAGTGGTTAGTTAAATTCCCTCTTCCCTTTAATCAAAAACGATCAAAGCGTACACGAAACGTGCGCGCACACACACATAGCGCCCGGGGGGCATATTGCGTTCGAACGCAAATTAAAATTTCGCAAACATACCACCGAACCGAACCGGGAATCCCGGGGCCGGAGCTGGCCACATTAGAATACCACCCCCAAAACCCACAACAACCCCCGTTCATGGGTGATGGATTTGGATGGAAGGAAAGTAAAACAAAACAGGAAACAGCCACCACGAGAGCACACAGAACACGGACAGTTGTGTTCAGAATTGTGGCAATGGCTGTTGGCGTGTGAGATTAACCTATAGCATGACTGTGGGATTGCTGAAGGAAGCTGATTAACTAGAAACGTTAAAAATGTAATTCCAGAAAATCAGTTTACTGTAGATTGATATTTGTGGATTGGTTTGGTAAAGAAATATTCTGTTTTTGTCTTTTCGTGGAATGCATTTTGCTGGGAGGTATTCATTCTTGGGATATGCTTCCAAATAGATATTCTTAGAAAAATTGGAAGATCATCATCTTTTTTAAGCATGTTCTTCCAAAAATGTATGTTACTTAGGCCATGCTCTGTCAAACATTGAACCCGATGGAGTTTAATGTAGGTACTCGGTAGGACAGTCTCGAACAAGACATCAATCAAATCAATATGCAATTGTTCGCCATTGTATTGTTGTGTGGTTTGTATACAAACCATGGCCAAGGTATTGATCTTTTGACAACAGTTGCCCGTATGATATTTATTTTCCATGATTTTGGTATATTTTTAACAGCATTTTATTACAATTGTTTTCCATAAAATAACAGACAGCAGCACCAGAGCACCCTTTCGAACTCGTTTTGCTCTAAGTCTTGTTCGATGCTTTTCAGAGCATATCCTAATTGAAATTAGAAGAAGATTAATTATTGTTTTATTTCGTTGACGTATAGAAGATGAGCATGGAAAGTGTGGCTTACTACCTAAGCTTATTCGGTCCACGATAAAATACTGGTAGAACTCATAAAGGGCCTCAGGACTTAAGAGTTTACTTTTCCCAGCATAACAGTCATACTTTTCGAAAGATAAATCAGTCTTAAACTAGGTCGACTAAGAGTGTACGAGGTTAGGTTAGTTAAGTTAAGGAAAATTTAGTAGACTTATTAATATTGTTTGGAAAATCATGCCCGTTTAGCTACTCTTAAAGCCATTTTTTTCTTTGCCGTTTATTTGTATCTTACTGTTTCTTTGCTGTATTTGTATCTTACTGTTTTGCTTTGCTACTTTACTGATTCTGCTAAGCCAATATTAATCTCCTTTTCACTAAGATATAGTACCCCAATAATTCAAAAATAAATATTATCTGATATTCAAAGAAATAAAATATCCCTTAATCATTCCCAAAGAGCGAACGCAATCTTGAGAATCTGATAAATCACAGGATTAAGGATTAAGTCTAGGATAATTGAAAATTTCAGACAAGATATCACAATGACCCTGTTGATACTATCAAGAGAAATCCTCGGAATGCTTATCTTCTTAATTTTCTTTTGCACTACAACCTCGAAAGGACTTGGAACGCCACTGTGGCTGTGATTTTACCCGTTACTGAATAGTCAATCCTGCGTACTACTCTGTAGGGATGTGGATGCGGACCGGAAAATCTTATGCCGGCTTTAAAAGTGAGAATGCCATTTTAGAGCAAGATTTAGACAAACACTGGATACTATGGTTCATAAAGTCCTCTTCAAGCTGTAAGGGGTTCTCGTAACTTTACAGTAACATCACGATTTTAATGCACTAAGTCACCACTTGTCACTACCATTATTTCTTACACAACTGTACACAAATACTCACTAGCGCTCGCATCCTCATGAACGTATGCTATACGTGTGGGATGGCGTCTGATTTTTTTGCTTGCATGCTTGCCTTAGTCAAAAACTTTATCCAAAAACTTAAACCGAGGTTTGATCGCTGCCGGGCTTGCGGAAAAATTGGCTCATCAAGGCAAACTTTTTCCCATTTCCCCGCTCCACACGGCCCGCCTCTACGACCCCATCCTCCTGGCAGTAAGCCTTCACTACATACGGGTTCCGCTATCCGTTCGGGTTGATAATGAAACGGATTTGGGCGGCCTGCGGAACCCTTTTACCGGGGCACTACCACCCAAGCGAAATGGGAAGGCAAAACTTTACACGCCTAGCATGGGGGTTTTTGCGGTGGGTCTTAATAATTCATCGAATCTTCAAACAGAGTTCAGGGGTTTTTGGTTTCGGGTTTTCGGCGAGTGTGGTTAAGACGGGGATGGGCGAAGAAACCTACTGGGACACGGCGGCTGCTCGGCCTGCACGGACTCGTTAACAATGCTAATTTATGCCAGCGGTACCAGCGTTTTTGGGTTTAGAGTTCGGGTTTCGGGGTGGCACAGACCGATCAGCGAGACAGTTTCGGCGTGACAATCATCGGCGCGGTCGACAAAACCAACATCACACGGATCACCGATCACACAGCAGTTCCATTTCAGCTGCCGAAATGCTTTTGTAAATTTAGTTTGAAAGTGGCCGGTGACAGCTGGCTGGTGGTCAACGCTGTCTGCAACCCAGTACCAGGCGTTGCAGCATTCAGCGTTTGCATACTGTCAACAGTAGGTGATTTGACATTGTTTGACTTCAATTATCTGGGCTGAACACGGTGACCCAGATCAATACCCGTTGCGTGGCACATTACACATCGATCGAATGAATTTCCGCTCGCAGCTCGCCATTAGAACGATTCATCTCCGTACGCCGTGTCCTGGGGCAGAGTTTCCCGTTTTTTTTTTCTTTGCCACCCAATGCCTCCCACCATCCGGGGCAACATTACGCCACCCACCCAGGCTTTGCATTAATTAATCGCTTAAAGCTTTCCCTGACATAAAGGCACACACACACCAGGCAAAGCGGAACAGTCAATACCAGTTATCGGTGACTCGGCTCATTATCTCGGACATCAGTCCTTCCTATTATCATTAACGTACACCACCGTAACCTCTCCCCTCCCAATGAACTGAACCCACGCATTGAAGCAGCCCGTTTTTCCGACCTACCCCAAAGTATTTCGTTTCCGGCGTTTCCTGCTAGAGGCGACGCTTTTCCGGCATTTTCTCGAGCACAAAGGAACCGATCCACGGTTCAGTATTGCGATGCGATTCTTATGCGGCAACACTGTTGATTCGGGCGCTTTTCCGTAGTGAAACACACACACTTATCTTCACAGGCACACGAATACGCTCACAGGGACGGCTGTTATGGGCCAATGAGAGCACGATAATCACCATTCACTTTAGCTGCTGGCAGATCGGAAAGCTTTTATCCTTATTATGCATCCTGTTTCACCCGCGTGTCACACACACACACCTACCATTCACCATCATCACCACCATCACCGCCCTCCCGGCGAGAATGGGCACTTCCGGCGTTTCCGGTTGTTAGAAATGCTTGCCAGAAGCTCATATGCGAAGACACCACACACAAAGGGAGAGAGAGCGAGACACACTTGTACATTCACTTAAACCCACATATGTGCATACGGTGGACACAGAGATACTTTTCTCACCTCACACCCAATCCCCGGCGCACACACAGACACACAAGCACGCACACACTTACTCTGTTTTGGCTTCCGTTTTAGCTCGCCTGGCGCATTCTCAGCTTCACGTGGTTTGGCAAAGCTGGCGTGGTTAGGATTTATTTCGTCCCAGCCGTCCAGCCGAGCTTAAGGGCCGGATTTCACAGACACATCCACCCAGAATCCGAAGCAGTCGGTAGCTCTGATTACATAAACACTTCCGTCTGGCACTCGGTGGTATGACGCTCTCGATACGTGATTGCATCAACAGGACCAATCATAAGGACCACGGCCCATTCGTCGGGTGAAGCGGTGCCGGGGTTTGCTGAGTTTTCTTTCACGCTGTTTACTTCAAAGCTACCGGAAAGGCCGGAACACTAAATGGCACAACGACTGAATTTTCACCGATCGCTTTCCGGTTTTGTTCACTTGCTTTCACTCGTCCCGATGTAATGTACTGTGCTGAACCTTCCTCCGAATGCGTTTTCCACACAATCTCGATTGGTGTTTCCTTTGTGGATGTTTTCTTTCAAAGCTTTGTTGCCTTTAGCACTGTGTCCTGCTTGTTTCACTTTCACCCTCCCAGAATCACGCTAGATGCGACCCAAAACCGCGGGGAATGAAGCAGACGGAATTTTCTGAACGCTACGAAACACGCACACGCACGTCCCGACGGTACACGAGCATCACGATGATGTGATGATGTGATCACGAGCGTTACTGATGGAGCTAGAAAATCGGCAGCAGCACCAAAGACCGCGCTTTACCCGTGAGCATCCGAACGTGATGCGGGAGATGCCATTTTCCCCTACTTTTTCGGCTGGGCCTGAACGGACCGAACCGTTCCGAAGCCGGGTTCGGGTTCCTGGTTCGTGGCACGGTACGACAAGCGCGCCTCTTTTGCGTGGTCGTATTGTTCGGGTTGCTCTCTGGTGCGTACTGGCACTCTGAGTTCCTTTATGCGCTGTGGGTGGGGGTGCGCGTGAGTTGCTGATGCGTGGCGTTGGGGTTTATGTTTTGCACCCCCCCTTTTGGAACTATGGAACGAAGTGGACATATTCAAACGATTTAACTCGCTGAGAAGGAGTTAAAAGAAGGAGTTGATGAATAATAGTGGATGTTGACCATAGCAAAAATTATTTTAATTTTTTTATCAATGTGTTTATTATAATAATAATTGATTCCATCATTTCGAGTGCTGAAAAATGCACGCCTCAGTCGATTTTTTCCTGTGTTGTGGAGCACTTGGAACATCGTACGTACGCAGCCGTTTTACTGGAGTAGAAAGTCTCTCATCTCTTTCGTGGCACTACAACCTCATGAGGTCTTGGAGTAGAAAGTCTTGTGAGTTTAAAAATTGCTTACTTGTTCGAAATTCCTCTCAAAAATAATTTTATTTGACACAAAAATAAGCTAAAAAGAAATTTGTTTAAAATATAGGCTTATTTATCTCAAATAAAAACATGTTGTAATACAAACCTTGAACATGATTTGTCGAAATCGTTTGTGTTTCTTGCTAAGAGACTGAAAACAATATCAATTCTCTTTTTCTATTCTTGACTGTTGATTTTACTAAAATATAATCGAAAATTTAAGAAAGGTTTGAGCAATACATTTATTATTAGTTTCAAAAGTGGTGTTATTCTTTAACAGAAGAGATTTTACTAGTTGGTTTTATATGTTTACCAATATTCTGCAGACCAAAGACGACCAAATGCACTAGAATGATTTTTAAAGAAAGGGATCTGATCACTTACTTACTTACTTACTTATCAGGTGGTCTAGCTCTTGATCAGTTGTAACAAACGGCGATACTGCTCAAGGTCTGTCCTAGAGTGACTAGGTGTAAGAAGCATCAACACCATCAGTTTATCTCAATTTTGGCCTACCTTGTCTTTTCTGTCGATGTAAACGGCCTTAAAGGACTTTACGGGCTGGGTTGTCTGGTGCTGTTTTCATGATATGGCTAGCCCAAACAAAACTGTCATGTCTTATTCGCTGCACGATCTAGCAGATGCGAGATCTAGCAGATCTCGTCAAAGTAACGGCTCCTCTTCTTTGTTCTTCTACAAATACTGGACCACAAAATCCTTCTTAGCATTTTTCTCTCGATATCGGTTAAGAAATTTTAGTTCTTCCGTAGCTATTTTGAGCTATTCAGCTATTTTGAGTATAACTTTAGTATAGGCTTTAGTATAACCGGTTGGCCTTAGTACGACCGGTATCTGATACGTTAAGTGAATAAAGTATCAAGTTCATCATTATAGCCGACCCAAAAGAGCATCTTAACGAGAATGCCTTCTATCGTTTGAACTCCGAAGATAATACTAGAGGTTGCACATTAAAGATCACTTAAAATCATCACCGCAAACCACACCTTTCTAGCTAAACGACAACAACTATCGAGCCTACCGATAAGCTTACCCTTTCTTTCTAAGTTCCATTGTGAGCATCAACTCCAAAGTGATCCATCTTCAATGCTGATCGTACAACGCATCAAAACCGCTACCCTAACCTTTGCCCTGTTGCGTTGCAGCCCGTCATCGCGATCGATCAACAACGCACACCCTCGGCGCTTATGCACTTCCTGTCCGCTATACGATGGGAAAAAACAGGGTGTGAAAATGATGACTGGCACCTTGTTGCGTGACGTCCTGTCCTGAGGCAAACTCAGGAACCGTTTAGCAACAGGAAGATCGATCGATCAATGATCGAACGTTTGCGATAACAAGACTGACACAGAAAACAGACGATGACGACGAGCGACGAGCGACGATCACTCTGATCGCCGGATCGGTTTGATTGATTGCAGAAAACCGGGACTTCGAACCCTCTCCACTCTCGATAGCACATCTATAAAAGTCAGTTCTCGTTCACTCATCAATACACTGGATGGGAAAAGCAGGCCATGCAAGACGTGGCCACGTGTGGTCGGGAGAGCAAAAAAAAAAAAAACAAGCGCACCGAAGTACCGCAAGTCGTTGGCAAGCGTGCATGCTAATTTTCTCGCCACTTTAGCCGAAACCACTCGACACCGGGCGGCCGGAGCCGGGGGATGTGAGTGGGTGCGTCTGGAAGCCTCCTGGAAGACGGAATGCTGCCCCGTTGTTGCAAACCCGTTGGGAAGCGGGATGGAAAAATCGTTTGCACTGCACGAAGCGTAAGCGATATGCAATTTGTGTAAATTACACACCTTCTTCAGCTGAGAGATGCTTCATGGTTGGCGGGAAGCGACATTTTTCATTTCCCACTTATCTCTCGCACGTCGGACCGGGCGCATATCGATCAGACGAGCTGCTTGGTCTTCGGTCTGCCAACACCGAACAATGGACAACGGTTGCGTCCGATACACTAGCACTACTAGCCCGGTGGATCCCACCAGTTCCTCGGTGAAGCGTCGAGCGACGCTCGTCCGGACGACAGCGTGAAACATTTTCTGAGTCTGATGGTTCTGATTTAACATTTACCGTGTTTTTTGAAGGAGAAAGATTTTCTCTCTCCCGCTTCGACAACATCCCCAACCCTCCCAAAAGACTTCCTCCACAGGCATCTGGAACAATATTTCATGGCCGTCATTGTCGAACCACCGTGTTGTGCAGGGCAGCACAAAGAGCTGTAGACAGACACCAGGATTTTCTAGTGTAGATGCTGGAATGATAATCCGCACACACTCTCTCTCTTTTTGCTTGGTTGCGATGCGCTGCGAACGTAAGGATGATCGGGTCTTGAGCACCGAGTGCAAAGAAAAAGTAACACTAATTTTATGTTATTGTCTTGTTAATGTTTCATTATAACCGACGAAGTTCTTTCACTACGCCCTTTGCAGAACTGCACCCAAAAGTGGGGGTCTTCGATAACAAAGGCCAGCAAACGGCCAGGCTAGGACGGAATTCGCCTCCTTAACGTGCTCAGATTAAACGAAATCGATAGCGGCGGTCTTCAAAAGGCCTGCCTGCCTGCCTGCCCGGGTCAGATCGGCGAAGCCACTTTATCGTTGCGCAGACTGTTGGCGCCAACAGTGAGAGGGAAAAAAAGCTATTAAAGCGTGGTTAAAACTATGCTGGCGCTATAATTGCAGTGAGTCTTGCTCATATAAGGAGACTTCTCATTTACCACATCATGGCACCGGAGGACCGCCAATGTCTGGTGCCACAGGAGTTATGCATTGCAGATCGAATGACCAACCGTGCTAACCACTGGTGAGCTGGTGGCGAAAGAATCCTTACCAAGTCTCATCGAAGGTGATAAATGTGGGCCGAGTCTAATTATTCGCGCCTCGATAGCAATATCGCCCGATCTTGTGCTGCCAAGTGCGAACAAATTGTAATTACCCCAGGCACGAAACGGAATCGCGACGAAGGAAACCCGCTAAAGGTTTCACTTGACCACAAGAATCGATCGACAAACAACAGGCTGGACAGGCGATATTGGCGAGCAAACAGGTGTTTTCGCAATATTTTCCATTTCGTTTCGTCTTTTGCTGGCTGCTCGTTCTCTCGCCCTGTTTTATCAAGTTATCGCATTTGCACGTTTGATTTTTATGCTCGCTGATTTGCATAAGACCGTTCGCCCGCTTTATCGGATCTCAATTTTCGATGAATATGCAAAACGGCGGCAAACAGGTCTGCTGATCATAAACGTTTTGCCACGAAACAACGAGACTGTTTTCTATCTGTCTGTCTGCTGGATCGCTGATTTAGTACGATCGGAGAATTAAACTTTAAAGTTTGAAGCACAAAACAACATAAAACCGATAAACATATCTTCATTCTAATCACTTTTTTCATAATTATTTTGATTTTTAAAATGGATGCCTTGAAAGGCGCGGGGCTTATTAGATGTATTCCTCGAATGCATTAGCCGGGCATTAAACACTTGAATTACGGCAATAAAGTATCCATCGAAATGATATGTTTCAATTTATGCAATAACATCGAAGGACCCTCTCACAATGTAAGACACACTGGCCGGGCGCGCTTTACGACACGAAAGCCGGGGCGAGTCAAATGGTTATAAGTCCAACAAACAATAACACAGCACGCTGTTTGTTGCGAAGATGCGTCAACATAACAGCTCAACCCAACATGGCGATGCTTGTAGGGTGCCTGGTGAGCGATAAACTTGTTTTCCACACTCGAGCACGGCGCTTGTTATTTTGGAAGCACTCGAGTACTACGGCAGCCGGACGAGAGTACGCACTGCATGTCATCTTTTAAGTTGAACATCAGCCGTTGAACTTTGGCGACCGGCATTATGGCACGGTTTCGGTGGCGTAATTTAGCGAAACTGTTCAAGTGGTGTTGTTTTTGGAGGTTGACGGTTGTTGGCGATCATATTGATTTTCAATTGATGCAATATGCGCATTGGTTTAAAAGTAAAAATAAGTGTAAAAATAAGTTTGTTTATGAGGAAGTGTTATTAAGCGTTTTGAAAATGAAATTTTATTATTGAGTATGTTTCATCTCCAGCACTTATTTAGAGGCACTTCGACGAATAGTTTAATAGCAGGAAAACTTAAGCGATTACTTCAGTAAGATCATAATTTATTTCGGAATAATGTCAATGTTTGAGCAATTATGGGCTGGTGATATCCTGAAAATAATTTATTGAAATAATTCAAATTTAATAATTTTACTCAGTGAAAGAAAATATTAAGGTTTTAAATACAAAACTCTCCCACAAGGCATTCATTCTATGCATTCAACAACTCGACAGGTATTAGCCACATTAATTTAAAAAAAATCAATCCACATCCAGAAGCTTGAAGTGTTGTATTTTTACATAATTTTTATGAATTGATTTTTTTCAGTCAATCAGCACTTAACTCAATTAACATGATAATAGATTGATAACGAAAAAATCTGGACTTCGATCGGCGCATTTTAAGCACATAGATCGTTATTCTTATCTTCTATTAGTTTTAATTTGTTTAAATGTCAAACAGAAATCAACGGGAGATTCTAGAGTGTTTAAGCCGTCCATTATTTGTGTGATTGGGTCACTAGTATTCTTTTCTATTCGCTAGTTCTATTTCTAAAGTCTGGTAGTCGTAACTGCCACTAATAGGAGCTAGCATGTATATGAGATTTAGAATAGTAGAGGAAAAGTAAGAGGTCTTGGCCTGCCGTTTCTGGCTTTCCGTGATTTGATTTTAACCTTAGCTGAATAGTTGGTGCTAGATACGATGGGGCGGTTTGGAAAAAAAATCATTTGTATTTCTATACTTCAAACCATAATTTTGTCGAGCAAATGTGTTTCATATTTCTCTATCTAAGTCCCTTGCGAGGCGGTTTGATCATAAAGCAGTAATGGGAACGGTCTTCACACAGCAGGACCGAGTATCGAATCCCAGTTGGACTCGTCTCATTGTAGGCAGGACTGCGGGATACAATTAAGTGAAGAGAGCCACAGGACAGGACGAAAAGACATCAGGAGGATTTTTAGCTAGAGCTGAAGTAGAAAAGAAGGGCTCAGTCAAATACTCTCATTTCTCTAGCTTTCTTTCCCTTAAATCGCACATGAAACCCAAAGTAAGTATGTGAAATCGCCTGGCAGTTTCATATTCGGATAAATGTTTTTCCATCAGGTTTTTCGTTAAACGCAATATTGCTATAATTATATGCTTATGCAACAGCATCAACCCCATGCTGATCGCGCACACACACGTAGGATTTGCCTGGACACACTAACGGCCATCGCCAGCTGTTGACCATCCGGTTGCCAATACGTGCCTGTTTCACGGGATAGCATAGCCTAACTGTTTTTCTTTAGCGACTCGGCAGCTCGGAGGTGACCATCCTGCGACATCCTGACGATGCCGTTGATGATGGTGATCGCCCCGTCCGTGCTGCATTAAAAGCGTTTCCACACAGCGCGATTTTACACAAACACGCACACCCTCTCCCCCAATTCCTCATAGCCCCGGCCACCCCTCGCCTATCCCACGCATGTAAGTGATGCTTCGGAATGGAGATTTAATTAAAATTTAATTTTTAAATAATTGTTTCATTTCATGTTTTCTCGCAAACGGGGAAAAGCCTGACCCCGGTCGGGTTTCCGAAGGCACAGCTCGCTGATGCACCTGGACCTCGGGGGCGATTAACGACGATAATGGGTTTTTGTGCCGGCAATGAGCATGGTGTTCTTCTTTTTCACACGCCTCCGTGTGTGTGTGTGGGGGTGAAGGGATTTGTTCAGTAAAAGAGTTTTAATGTTTTGTGGTTCGTAATGGTTTTTTTGTACTCTTCCTGTTGTTCCGCCGGGCCGGGACGGATCAAGCGTTGGTGATTCGATTTTAATTGATAATTGATCCATTGTCAATTGAGAACGATTTACACTCACGCACACACGCACGCGCGGCAACCGGGGTAAAGCATCCACGATTTATGACCGATTTGGGGTTGATTTTTGTTGCTTTCTGCTGTCAGAAGTGATCCAGCAAGGGGATACAGAGGTGCCCGATTAATAGACGGTTCGAATCGAATTGTCTTTACGGAGCTTTACTTCGATCCCAATTCCAAACGATAGGCGCTTGGAAAATTAATCTCTTACGCTCTTAAAAAGTGCGTTGCAGCTCGATTCACATCTTTTGCTGATCATTCATTTTCATCTTCCAATGACCCATGGGGGTCGGGTCGAAGGTGCGCTCAACTTTGGCCTAACCCATCGCAGTTTCCTCAGTCATTATCGTGGCCCGCCCAAAAGATTTACGAAACGCAAGTGTCAGCAGTGCTGGATATTTGTGTTTCCCCACCCTAGAGTTCCAGGAATCGGAAGGTTGCCTTGCTTTTTTCGTATTGGCTCGGGAACTTTGCTGGCCCGGCGTCCCCAATCGGGTCGGTGTTGGAGAAGAAGTTTGAAAAGTATTTCTTTCCGACTGCTGTTATTTGTGCTTCCAGCTGTGTTGGGAAGGATAACACCGGACGTACCGTACCGTTCGCACCGGAAACCGGAACTCTGCCCATTCGGGTACTTACTGGTTCTACCTTTTTACCGCGTTGCCTTCCACCCACCCGGCTCGGACCACGTGCGGCTTAGTCGATAATAGAAATTATTTGATTATAATCAGCTTAATTTGATTGGGTAATAATCGTACGTTTGTCCATCAACTCCTGGTCGCCCCCGAGGATCATACCCACCAGGCTTACCCATCATTGGGCGGTTGGTAAAAAGAAGGGGAGAAAGGTGAGGGCGAAAGCGGTGAAACGTACAAAGTTTTGCCTTCCGGAGAGATGACCCCACCCGAAACCACAATCGTAATAGTCCTGAGACGCAAACCGGGTGCAAAGAAAGTGGCAACTAACTGAACCGTCTCCTGGATTGCTTTCGTTCGCCGTACACCGCTGACTCCGACCCCTTTATAGGCCGGCTCCCTCCCCCTCTGATCCGTCCAACCGGTGTCGAGGAAAACCGATTTGAATTTAAAAGTATCGGAAACTTCACCAATTGGTGGTGAAATTAAATTAGTATAATGAGCGCGGATGGCTGAATACAAACAGGTTCGATCTTCCCACCCGGGCCAGCGGGAAGCGAGCGAGTTAAATGAAAACGCCCACCGAGGGAAGGATCGGTTGGAGGTTGGAAAAGTTTGTACAGGATAATGCTGCTGAGGATTGGGAAAATTCGGTTCGGGAAAAGTTGGAATCGGTTTGCGAGCCTGAAACGCGATGAAGCGTCAGCTGTTCGGGAGCTGCTAGTTTACAACAGTTTGCAAATGACAAGGACAGGCATCAGCATTTTCGGTAATTTCGGGGGCAAAAGTTTTACCGAAAGCTTCTTCAAAGCATTAGCAAGCTTCCAGGAATTCAGCGCGGAATGTTGGCGGAATTGAAATGTTGTGCACATTGCGTACGGTTTTCCTGGAGTTATTCTAGAATTGTAGATAATTCATAAAGAATACTTTGTAGTTTACCTTTGCTTGTTTTAGATAATCTGTTTTTTTTTTAATCAGGTAGAAAGCTTAATCTTTCTAGAGTTCTATCATTTCAGATTTTTGTTACACATTCCCATATATCTTTGATTTTGTTTGCTGATTTTCGTTTCAGTTTGATACGCTGCAACTTGAAACAAATTGTTTGTATAAAATTATGACAGCTCTTAGAGGCACTACTTACTAAGCTGTAACGAAAATATATACAATTTTTTAATATTTATCCTAGCTAACAGAAAAAACAGAGGGTATACAAATAAATGCGGCGATCCGGATTCAGACACGGCTTCAACGCCGGTCTTCATAGACTAGGACCGAGTATAGAATCCTATCCGGACCGCTTTCCTATACGTAGGGCTAATCATCCACCTATGAGTACATTTAAATGAAAACCCAATAAAGGTATGCGAACACCTCTCGAAGCTTTAGAGCATATACAAAAAAATAGAAACAGAGGTATTTTGCAAGACTAAGTTGGACTTTCCTATTACAAAATCCTTATTGGCAGCGTTTATCGTATCGCAAGAAAACACAGGACAAAATCAAAAATATATGAAAACTAGTCAAAAACTTCAGGACAGGAACAAGCATAGCTGGGAATGCTTAAAAAACCATGGAAATTCCTTGAACATCACTGAGATACCCTCGATCATTCCATCTCAAATTAAGGATAAATTTGGTTAAAATATTTTTAACATTACGTATATTGTCGGGCCGATACTTTTTGAGGTTGTAGGACCAAATTGAGGCAGTACGGTGGCCGAGGCGACAGCGGCACATGTCTTCATATTGTCTACTGATGTCACATTCACATGTCTACTGATTGTCAAATCCCATCCAGACCGTCTTCCAGAACACAGGGCTTGACTACTTTGCTACGGGAAAAAGTAAGCCACAGAAAGCCATAAATGGCAAGCATGACCTAAGAGGTCGTTAGGCCAGGAAAGAAGAAGAAGAACCTCTTTTCATTCGATGGACATATCAATATATTTCGAACAGTTTTGAGCAAAGCAGTTGAGAACCATTCATCAAAAAAGGTGGAAATAGTGAGGCACATTCTGAATGCACATTGTAAAACAAAATATACATCGTCTAAGACTGAGACTCAAGAAGACTTCCGACTTATCTTCTTAGCCTCCAAATAGAAAAGGTTAAACTTTTAACTATTAAAATAAATAAGCAAGCATCTCGTTACCACTTGAGTACCTAATTAACAACATAAAGCCACCGAAATATTTAGATTAGCCATCACAGGTCAAGTTACATTCACGCTCAAATCTATATTTATTTGCGATTCTCCAAAATTTCGTTAATTATAAAATTCTAGCTATATAAAACTGCTCAATTTCCAAGTTAATAATTTCCGTTTCCCTTTTCCCCAATGTGTGGTTTCATGGTTCATCCTAATTTGTGCTAAATTGATAATTTATCGAACTATTCAAATAAACATTCAAATTAGCTATTCCGCGAAACAATAAACAGCGCATTTTCAGCGCAATTTTCCCTCATTGTTAGAACAATCCTGTGCTACAAGCTTTAAACCCTAAAACTCCAAACAGTTTTGCATTTCTATTGAAAATACATCCAGCAATGGATTATGGCGAACCTGTCACCATAATTACTGTTCCCTGTCACATAAATTCCCAATTCATTCGTTATCGATCTACGATTATTCGTGTGCGTGTGTGTGTGTGTGCATGTTCTGGTTTTCCCAGTGAAACTGTACCCACCATCAGTGGAAGAAAAATTACATTGCAGCAACGAAACCCACGTATCGCAAAACCGGCAGTGAAGTGAATGGGGTAACATTTTCTAATTCAATTGCACGTTTGGATTACCATTGGCAATGTACGTGTTTTACACAATTACTGCCTTTTGGCTACGGGCGGCTACAGGATTTGCCAGCTCATCTTGAGCCAGAGCATCGAAATCAATTCAAAAATGATCGTGAACACACACACGCCTTAGATCTGTGGGAATTCAATTTCTTTCACCCAGTCACCGCTTCACCGTAATCCGATCAGCAGGTCTCGTTTTGCCTCGATCCAGTCGTGCCGTCGTAGATAGGGTGCCGAAGAAAGATACGTACCATCCCGCCCGAGTCTGATGTCTCAAGTACGCGAGCCTGAAGGTAAGATTTGGGGTTCACTTTTGGCGAGCGCACACACCTCTCATAAGCGGCTTGTCGGCGGGCCAGGAAGTCGACCATCAGCGTGTGTCCCAGACACGCCCGATGCGTATGTTTACGCTGGTGCGCTGTTGTTCAACGACGTACCCTGTATCCCGAGCACCCCTGGGCTTGAAAACCTTTCCACCGTGGCTTTGATCTGGATCAGGCACGCGTTACACCCTGCCGTCGTTACGCCGTGTTTATGTTTCATTTTCCGTCGCATCACAAGACATTCTTCTTCTAGGGTGCGCTGCCCCACGACGCAACACCGTGATAATCTTCAAATCTCGTTTTGTGACCTTCGTGGCTTCGCGTGCTTGTCGCACTGGCGGTACCGGCTAAGGTCACACCGGTGACATAAGCCGGATCGGGCCCGGCACAGCCAAACCAGCTTCCAGAATAATGTTGCGCGGGAGACGATGGTTGCGAGAGGTGGCCCGTGCTGATGGAAGTTTATCTTTCGCATTTTCCATCTTCCGTGGCGATGATGGTAATGTGTTCGGAGTGGGAAACGAGATGTAATCGTCCGAATCCTGGTCCAGGGTGCAGAGTTTTGTAGACAAATTTTCTGGCGATACCTTCAAGAAAGCAGTTTTGTTTATTTTTGATTAGCCTGACGTTTGTTTTGATAGTTTCGAGTGTTTTTAGAATGCTCCTAAGAATTCTGATGATCTTTTGAGGAATATCTGAAGAAAGCTTGCTTAACTAAAGCATGTTTAAAATATTAAATTCTCAAAGAACTTTCTCGCACTAACGCTAGGACTCCGGTTGATGGTGGCGAAGTTGTACAAGAAATAAAAATTTATCAGACCGTTACCACCTTCACCGATCGTCAAGTTGTTATTCTAGCGTTTCATGCGTGATGCGCGTGTTAACATCTTCATTCGGCTTAGGACCTGTTCACTTTCTCCTGCCCATCCACGGCGATGACTTACTGTGATCCAAACACCCTGAAACTCCGAGCGGAAAAGAGACCGGAGACAGCGAAGAAGGACAAAAAAAAAACACCCAAAATCCTCCCGAACAAGAGACAACGACCGGAAAACCGATTATACCACGTGCTGCACGCTCTCTATCAGGTTGTGTTACCTCACGTACAGCCCTGTTTCTCCAACAAGCGCACGCACCAAGCATCGATGTCAACGACGCATTCAATCACGGTTCCATCTCACCCTTCCGTAGCATCTCCCCTCGAGGGAGCCGTGTTGTACTCCGATTAGCGTGAAATGTTATTAAAATTGTTTACAAGACACAAAACACCGCATCGCACCAGGTTTTTCGGGGCACCGGGAGACCGCTGTCAGTTGCCGTTCCAGGCCGCACCGTGTCTAGCCCATTTTGCGGTACGACGACGGTCATGAAGATATTGGAACGGATTAGTGTCCAAACGTCGTTTCGTTCTCCGCGCGCCACTCCAGCGATGCCCGGGGCTGGATGTGGAATGCATGGGCACGCTCGGAAACTAACCGGCCCGTAGTCATCGCCGTGTGTATTCGGAAACTCTTCAAAAGCTGGTGTGAACCGAAAATGTGGCAAATGCGGTACCGTAGGGCCGCTGTACCAGATCGTTTCCAAAGATGTGGTCTGGGATGGGTTAACGCTAAGCGACCGACCGATCGACCGACCGATGATGGTTTTTAGAGGATTTTCACTTTCGGTACAACGAAAGGGAGCTCGGAAGATTTTCTTAATTGGTCACCACGTATGTATGCAGGTTTGGGGGGTTTGATTTCTCAATTGACGGGCTGGGCTCAGCGTGTGCGGTTGTACGTTAAGGTGCCGAGAAAATGTTGAGTCCCACTCAACACTTTCGTCGAGAGCGTGTGTCTGGCGGTGAGCAAATTAAGGAACGATATTATTTTTATCTGTCGAACACTTTTCGACCAAAGCGCCGACAAACGACAACACTCGGTGCCATGGTGGTGAATCACCGTGAATTGATTTCGTTTGCGGTACTGTTTAGCTTAACGAGTGTGATAAATTTATTAGGCGCTGTAGGGACGCTTGCACAACGATGCTTGCGGGGTTCGATTTATGGTGCATTCGAGCGTATTTATGGTACCGGAGGCATGAGCGCTGTAATGCACATGACAATAAGGAAAAAAAAAATCACCGCAAACGGTTGTATTGTTTTTAATTGAAACATTATGTAACATTATCAGAAAACTTGTCTCAAGCAAAAACACTGTCGCTATTTTTTAAATAGGAATTTAGAGAACAAACTTATGAAGAAGATTTTAGAAGTTTTTGATAAACAAACTCCATCGTTTCGCTGAAGAAATTAGCAAAAGCTGAAGAAAACGAAATAGAGTTGTAAATTTGAACAAAACAAAACTATTAAATGATAATTTTAAGAAACAAATTGATTAATGTTTCTTATAAGAAGCATAAACATTGACAGAATTGAAATTACATAAACGAGATGAAAAAATATCAATAATTCCAATAATTTTGAAAATGCAGAAAGGAAGGAGAACTATAAGTTTAGAAATCAGATGGAATAAAGCTGAAGCACTTTCTTTTGATTAATTTCTACTACTATGTGAAGATTACGATGTGATTGTCCAGGCCAATTTTAGTGGTTGTGTTAGAGTATTTTTCAAGGATGATCGATGTTTTGGTCCGGGTTTATTACTGTTTGATAGATGTAATGGCGATAGTGTTGAGTGTGTTTGTAATTGACAGCACAGACATTTGCCTGCGCATCGTGTTCCTCAAGCATCTCAGCGGTGGTAGTCCATGCTCGACCAGCCCAACACCGAACACAGAAACTATTGGCGAGTTCCTTCTCGTAACGGGAAAGTTTCTACTAATCACGAGGTTGGACTCGCTGACAACTTCCAAACCAAATGCCAGCAAGGCAGAACTGGTCCCATCTAGGCTAGACTGAAATGAAAAACAATTAATGCTGTTTAAAATTAAAGAAAAACAAAAGACATCATAAGACAGCTGGAAAATTGCTTGAAATGTAATGAAATCAGAATAAAGATAAGAAAAGATAAGAGAAATAATATTAAAGTTACAAACTCAAGCGACTGATTGACTAGCCAATCAAAATATGAAAAATGCTAATAAAAGTGTAAAGTAACTGTAAATGGAAAAACATTAACTGTTATTTTTTTAAATGACTTTCTCTTGCAAAAGGAAACAAAGAAAAAAAAGTCAAACAAAACACAAAACAAAAGTAAAAAACACCATTTTAATATGGCTCAAAATATCTAAATACTGTTGGCCAAAAGTAATTTTTTTACTAATAAAAAAACTTGAAAGATTATAAAACTCAATCAGGACAGCAAGAGTAGTTAAAAAAATAATAATAAAATTAAAGGATAAAAACCAATACCAAAACGACAAAAAATAAGAAAATCATTTGCAAAGCAGTTGGAAAAATAAAGCAGCAAAATATATCGAACATCAACTTCATAAAATAGTGAATGGTGAGTAAAACCACAAGACCTTATGAAAATGAAACTATTCAACTAATCTCAACCAATAAAATAACTCTCAAAAAACCATACTTTTAAGTGCTTCAAAACAAGTATCTTCTCCTAAAACCTTTTCCAGATGCAGCGAAGCTTATTTCAGAAACATCCTTTGCCACCTGTTCATCGTCATCCGTTTGTCGACCAGCACCAGGAGTCTAAATCTAATTATTCTTTCATTTTCCTGCCACCTTCTTCACCACCACAAACAGGACGTCCCAAAAACGCACAAACTTCTTCATCCGCAGTGACAAAAAACATACAATCCTAATCCTCCCTGCTTAAGACGCCTTCCCACCATGCTTCCCACCAACCACTGCACTTCCTCTTGGTCGATTTTTATTTCGTCACACCGTCCCAAATAAAAGCTTAGATTATTCTAGCAAAGAACCCCCTCCCCCCATCGTACTAAAGCTACCAAACGGTGAACGGATCTCGGTTTGAATGCTGGTGTTTTGTTTTCGCGATTTTCGCACTCGGGGGATAAAAAGGTGGGAAAACCGCCGCATCAATTATTTATTTCATAACAACACCGATCGCATTGCATAAATTACGGCAATGAATAATAAACAGGCAAAGTGGGCGTGTGAGAGAGAGACAGAGGACAAACCGAGCAAGTCCGCATTCCGACAAGAAGACAATTCCACGTGCCCCAGGAACCCAGGATTAGCGCGGAAAGGTATTTCGCGGACATTCGTTCTCCGGACAGCGCGATTTTCCAGACGATTCCTTTCTGGCAAGTGTCATCTCACTCTCGCCGGAGATCAGCAAATTAAGGCGCGTAAAACGGGCGCGCAACTAATGAACGCACCTCACTAAACACGAAAGCCTAAGAAATTAGCAAAAACCATTCCGCGACACTTCCCCGACCACCCATGGCTTCGAGTTCGTGGTGATGCCTTACGGAGGTGCAAATAAAACACGGCAAGGAAAGTTTTTATTTCTTCTCCCACTGCTCAAGCTTTTCCGGAGCCGAATAATTCCGGTGCATAAATTAGCCGTCCCTTAAACACAATCAAGGTGGGAGCCAAGGGCTTAGAGTCGGATGATTTGTCAGCGCAGCGCAATTCGACGGGCTAAAAATGAACCCCGGTGAGTGAGGCGCCACAAACAATCCCAGATGTCAGAACTGTAATCTGCTTTGCCAACTTCTTGCTAATGAGCGGCTTAGTCTGGTGATGCTTTTTTCCTCCCTGGTGATGGGGAAACACGGAAATCAACATTCTCCATCATGCGGGATGCATGTTTGAGGTGAGCTCCAAGTCCTTTTCCTAGAGTCTGCGTTCGGGTGGAGTTTGTGGACTTCGATTTATCTAGCATTAGCTTTGGAGCTTTTGCCAATAATAAGGCTCATTATTCCGAATCGCCAATACGATGACATGACCGTCAGGGTCATGGATGCTGTGTCCTACCGAGAAGGTAGGGTCAAAAGGTTTTATTTTGATCCTTTCACCTCACTGGACAAGTGGGGACAGTCATCATTTCCATACGGTAACCTGATAGATCATTGTTGCTAAGGATTTCCGCCGAAAATTGGTCTGGCGTGGTTTGGATTGGCTAGGGAAGAAAAACTTGTCCGTAAAAAAGGTAAAGCCTTCGCCAGAAAGAAAAGGGGAAAAGTTTTACTTGCCGAGTTTGTCCGTTAAACCTCAACCAATCGGAGGGAAAAATCCTTTCAAAACTATTACTGGGAGCCTCTTTTACTTTTCTTGTGCTTCTTTCGTTTCACCAAACCGCCAGTCCCCATTCCTTTCAGCAATCTTGCTCACTGCTCTCTGCTCACTTCAGGGTTTCGTGAGTCAGTTTCTTGATTTGAAAACTTCATCCCTCGAGCGATAACAGTACCGGGGGCTTCTTGTGTTTTATCAGACGTTGCTTGCTTTTCTAGTCCTTCGACTTCTATCCGCTCGCTTGTGCACATTGTGGTAGTGCGTTGGTTAAATTCCTGCATCCCAATGGTGGCCCTCAAAATGGTTTACTTTGCCCCCTCCGCCCTGCTAACCTCACTTCGACACCCCTGCCAATATCCCTTCTTCGACAAATATACTGCCGATTGAGCTGGGTGGCAACTTGGATGGCTTGACCGTACAATTTTTCCTAGTTCACTCAACCAACTCAACCCCCCATCCTTTCGGCAAGAACCGATGTACGATCGGCACTTTTTCGGACGTAGAAACCCCAACAGCAGCAGCAGCAGCCACAACCGGCAGATTAGTATCGGTCGAAAGGGAAAAATGGTCAATTTACTTGTGCGACCGGCTAAACGCTGGCCAAAAAAGGATAATGGCGGTCGTGCGGTGCGGTATCGACCCTCTCCCCCCCGAAAAAGTGGAATCTTGGAGCAAAGCTTCTTTTCTCGGTCGCCTTGGAATGGCCAGAGAATGGAATGGAATGGACTGCACCGAAAAACAAAACAGCCATCCTCAATGCCATACCGGCGTGGTCCGGGACTCCTTTAGTTCGAAGGATTCCATCACGCCCCGATAGCGAGTGCTTTTATCTCGCTTATCCCATACTCGTGCGGTACAATTTCCGAGGGCTGAACAGAGAGGGCAGGGAGGACGGTGAGATGGAATTTTATTTGAATTTTGATAAGTGAAATGTTATTCTTTGTTTCTGGCAGCAGATAGCACCGATTGCAGGTGTGCCCGGCAGGTTGCGTTTTCAGATGCTGGACCGAAATTAAAAGCACCATCCCAGCACACTGCACACTGCGTACGAGTGTTTGCCGAAACGAGTGTGCATCCTTCAGGCTGCCCTGTGGTGTTGATGCGAGTTTTAGCGTGAACTGCCGTACAGTGGGCTAGTACGAGGTGGGTAAAACTCTATTTCGAAATGGACAGTGAGACTAATATTGAAGAATGTTTGCGCTGGTTTATTTGAGTTTTCTCGGAAGAATTATTTTGAGGCTTTGTCAGCTTATCTAATATAATATATTGGCGATGGCCAATGACGTTTCACTACTTTAAGTCCGTATAATCCTCATGTTTTTGCTTAAACATCATTATAAATTCAACAAAAATGCTCATGTTTATCCGGTGGGACCCTATTTTGCATAGCATATTGTGAGCCACAAATATCCGTATTTTACATATGATACAGATAAGCATATCCTAGCGTCTTCCAGCGATCCAGAGAAATACAAGTCAAATATGACTGCTCTAACTTCATTCTTCATTCAACACAATAGATGGTGGTATCTAGTGGGACCCTATATTGTGTAGTGTAATGTGAGCCGTAAATATCCGAATCTAACATCTGATACTGGTGAAAATATCACAGTGTCTGCAATTTATCTGTTCTAAATTCTAATTGTTCATTTTAAATTCAACAAAAAAAGCTAAATGCACACAAAACGGTCAGTTGTATTCGGTGGGACCCAATGTTGCGTAGTTTATCGTGAGCCATCCGTATTTTCCATTAGATGTCTGTTCTAAATTCTAATTTGAAGTCAAATATGTCTGTTCTAAATTTATTCCTATTTAAACAAGAGCATTTAGATATGTAAGGTGGGACCCTATTTTGTGCAGTGTATTGTGAGGCATAAATATTCGTATCTTACATCAGATACCGATAAGAATATACCAAAGCCTTCCTTTGATCCAGCTAAGTATTTCTCAGTTTTCCTACTCTCTCAAATCACTCCTGTTAGTTTATCAAGCAATTCTAATTCCCACCTTGTCAGAACGTGCCACCGGTCTAATCCCACTGTGCGTGAAAAGCGCCATTATAGGATAGCTCCGATTTTCGCCGGCACAGTTAATCGTTCGACCTTCGGCCGGCCATTGTGCGCGGTAAGGTGAATAGGTGGGCGGCTAAATTGATAGTGTCCCCATTCGAGCACCAGGTCCGATGCAAAGCGATCTTCTATCAGGATTGCCGCCACCATCACCATCATCATCATCAACATCGGGCAACAGCATCAAACGCTTGACGCTCGTTGACCTGGGCCATACTTACGCAATGGCACATACGAGCATGTGGGCCTGTTTGTTTTCCACCTCCATCTATACAGCTTACTATTTACATTCACTCAATTTCTACATCCTCTCTATCCACCCTAACACACACACACACACACGTGCGATTTTAGAAGATATACGACCCGCTCTCCCCCTCCCTGGTTTGGCCGATACGCCATGTTTTCATTCGTTTGTGGAAGCGTTGTTCTAGCGTTCTATGTTTAAATGGAAAATGGATAGAGCTGGATATCGAGATCGGGCTCGTGTGTGCGTATGTGCGAGGACGAATCGTTTCTCTTTTTTTCCTAATGAGATTTTTATCTGATTTTAGGTCGGCGATGGTCCGGTTTTAAGGCGAAACAAAAGCACACACACACGCACAACACGCTTTCAAATCCAAAACGGTCGAGTTTCCACGCAAAGGGAATTGATGATGTGGGGCGCTATCGTGTGTGTTTTTTTTTTAATTTCGCTGTAAAGAAAATAATAATACCTAGCAGCAAAACTCCTGGGGAACGCAATTTCGGAAAATGAACCGGTCACCTAATCGTTTACCTTAAGAGCTTTCCACAAAGCGGGTTCAAAGCGGTGGGCGATAACAGAGGCGTTATAGAGTTCAAATGAGCTAAAAGCTAAACCACATCATATTCCCCCCGAGACGGGACATTTTAAATCGGTGGACGGCTGGCAGAACAAACAGCTCGGTGTGTGCGAGTGTTTTTCCTATTTTTATTCCCCGCTAAAAAAAAGAGTCATCCAAACCCTGCCGAGCACTCCAACTCCAAGTCACTCCGAGCTCTGTGAAATGGAGAACTTTATTAACGTATATGGATTTTTGGCTGTTTTATAAATACTGGATGAGAAAAGTTACTCCCGCCGACTGCCGGTGAACGGCTTGCCGGGAGGAATGTCCCAAAGCTGGCACGAGAGTCTGCAATGGGTTGCCACGCTTTTCCCGTCTAAATGTACAACCTCAAAACCTCACCACCGTGCACAACACAACGCTCAAAACGAAAGCACTAAAAATTTTATAGCCTCTCAAGCAGAACGCGAATTTCCGACCATTTATTTATTGCTCGCTCGACGTTCAACACCACAACCAAACAAACACACTTATATTCACCTTTGCAACTGTACACATCGGGAGTGTTTCATTTGGCTCCAGCCCGATCTTAAAGATTCATCCCGAAGACGTGTCGCCCGCCAGAACGCTCCGCATCCTTTGGCTCAGCGGCGCGTACGTCGCAGACTTTCCAAATTTCGACACCTTTTGCGGTCGTCGCGAATATCATAATCATAAAAAATGTACAACCGGTGCGAGCTCGTTTTCATTTCCGTGCGGCCGATGATTTTATTTGCCGGCTGTATGTGTGTGTTTGGTTTGAGTCCATGAGTCACTCCCCGTTACTGTTTGTCCTGTTGCACGGCATCCGTGAGCGTGGAATGCTCCACCACTCACACGCGGAATTAATTGAAATGCTTCAGGTGCCCCGGTGTACACTCCGGCACGGTAAAATGAAAGCTAAACAAGCATCCTACACCACCTGAAATTGAATGAGTGATAGGTGGCAGGTGATTCGAGGTTTGGCGGGATGCTTGGGCAATATGGCAATTAATTTGTGTTGATGCATGAACCAAGCAAACAGGTGCATAGGTTTGGTGAGTGGTAGGCTAAGGGGTGGAAGGCAACAACCCCTCCTGTACGGGATATGTTTGATAAGCGCGGAATGAAAAACGGAACTCCGATGTTGCCTGTTTGACGTTCTGACACACCGTGGTTCTTAGAAAATCAGTTAGGCAGCAAAACAGTCGCACCAGAAAACCTCTGGGCCGCAGAACACCCCGACCGAGCAGGATATGGTTTGCGTTTGCTTTTCTAAGGGCCACAGTTCCACAGAACCCGAATGTGAGTGGTCAAATGAAGGCTGGTTTCTAGGTAATGTTGTTAAATTAAGTTATCGCTGCGGAGCGTATGTGTTTCTGTGTACTTAAACATCGAAATTTTGCACTCGGAAATAGTATGTGATTGATTGGTATAAATTTAGGAGTTGTTTAGCAACGAATTGTTGGCAGGCCTGGGACAAACAGCAAGTTTGGGTGGGCAACAGCATTTGAAAACTATACCGTGTGTGTCTACTCATTTGCTGGATTATGAGTTTGAAGAGACAATTATTGATTAATGCATCATAAATTGCTATAACAAACTTTGTTTATCTTCTTTTAACTCCAGATGGCTTCATGATACTACAGCTCAAAATGTAAATTTTTGCAGCAGATAATAACTGCTGTTGGATTTTCGCATGGCAACACACGGGTTCAAATCTAGTCCTGGAATAGTCTAATCGGTCGAAGAACCGACTATCATACTGCTGGACCACTACTTGAATAGTCTTGGAGTCTTGGCCTTGGATAAATTATCACTTCAAAATAAAGTTAGTAGGGGCAGTTTGGTGGCCGAGGGGACAGCGGCACTGGTCTTCACACGGCAGGACCGGAATTCAACTCTCATCCAGACCACCTCCCCGTACGTAGGGCTGACTACTTTACTACGGGTAAAATCAAGTCACAGAAAGCCAGAAATGGCAGGCCGAGACCGCTCGAGGATGTAGTGCCAAAGAAGAAGAAGAAGATCTGATGGAAAGAGGCTAACCCATCTTTAAACCAATATCGTTATATTAAAATTTTAATTGGAGCATTTTTATCGAGTGCCCAATTTGCAAAAACTAGTCGATAAACTATTCATTAATACTCAATCATCCATCCAAAACATACACACACACACACACACACACACACACACACACACACACACACACACACACAAATGTTCGTAAAAGATACTGATTGAATGAAGCTAGATTCTACGAATTCTCCACCAACAACGCTTCCCTCGCTTTCCAGCCACCCCTCCAACCCATAATTGTTTGTATGACATCCATTTTGGCAAATTATATTGCGACTGCCAACACACAAAGCCGTTCGATCTGCTCAACCACTCAGAGCCGCACACAAGCTCTCTGTGCATACATCATCCGTCCGAGCCATTCATCAAAACCGATCCCCGAGGAAGGCTTCCAAGAACTGAACGAACGCAATGGAATTTCGATTGGTCTAGTTCACCAACGAAAGCAACATGCTCCGGCTTCGGCCAGACTCTGGCATCCGGCAGTTCCGAGGGCCGGGCTTACGACTTGGCCCAACTTGGTAGCCGGGTCGCTTCGTCTGGGCTGACGAACTAACCGAAACCATACGAGGGGCTAGTAGTAATTATAATCTAAATATTTTTATGCTGATAGATTTATTTATTCTTCTGGTTGGCCATATTTTGCTGTTCAAAGAGATGAGACCTTCGCCCGGGTAACAACCACCACCACCATCACCACAGCGTTCACCCACTCACCGTGAGTTGAGGGTTGAGCTGTTCCTCAACCTAATTCTACCGTCCGTACATCAGCCCACAGCCCCGCTGTAAGGCCTGATGGTCGGATGCTTCAGTTCGGGTTCAAAAATAGAGCAGCATGAGCGAAACCAAAGCAACGGCCGAAGGGATCAGTTTTCCTTTGCGCTTCTAGACAAATCACTGTCATAAATAACGAGCCATCACGTGAACGAACGGGAACGAATCGCACTCAGTCACTGAGATGGAAAATTGAAGCGGAACAGCGGAAGAAGGAACCTGGGCGGTGAGGTGTTGGACGGAGAGAGAGCGAAAAAAAAACGTGAGTGAGTGGAGAAAAACCAGATATCCACGCATGGACATGTACGAGTGCGCCGGGGCATCTGTAGATATTGGACGTCGTGCCCGATCGGATCTGAATTGAATCTTTGTGCAGCTCATCACGGGCCAGCTCGAGTTTCTTTACCCAAAGTGAAGGATTCACTTTTTATGAGTTCAAAAACGGCACACCGAAGGCCGTATTTTTCTGCCCGTTGGTGTTAATTCCCAACTCTCCCGTTCATGGGTGCAACGGAAGAAAACGGACCATCTTCACATTCTTCGGTTTCCCTGCCAACGGAAGGAAGCGAGCCCGAAGGGGCCTGAGTGTGAAAATGGATATGGAAACTCATTTAAATACAAATGACATCTGTTAATGAAACACTAATTAGAGCATGGCCAGCCGGTCGACATATGTTTACGGGTGGGATCTTCGACGAGATCGAATGCAAATCACACCCGGAGCTATCTCCTGCAAGCCAACCGAGCACCGGGTGCAATAGAGCCTAACAAATTTGGTGCGTGTGTTTGTATGTTTTCCAATGATATTTGATACCTGAAACTGTCCCGACGCTGCCGGGAATGATTCACCGAGGCTGGAGGTCATAAAATAATTGGCTTTATTTCGGTGAATAGGCCGCGAGCAGCTAGCCTTCTGAGCTGCTAGTCTCGCTCGTCGAACTGGTGCCACGCGTGGCCAATCGAGTCGTTTAACATCTTGACTTGCATGGTAGCGAACAAGCGACCGTAAGACAAAAGTGTGGTCCGTCCGGAATGGCCGTGTGTAACGGACGGTGTAAATTGATTTCCATGGACGGGGCTGAACGTTTATGGGCTGGTTAAAGCATAACAATCGGACCGTGGTAAATATTAACGGTAGGGCAACCATCGAACTGTGTGCCGGTGGAGAAAAAAGAGAAGAACGTACCCGGGACATCAGTCAATAGTTCCAGGAAGGCTTAATAAAAAAAGAAGAATTTGTTGAATGTTGAGCAGATGTGAATGTGATAAAAATTTGATAATTCTTCTGAGCGCAAAAGAGCGAATAACTGACGTTCAAATGTAGATCAAACAAAAATTGCCCAACTTATTTATAAGATAAAAATTTATCACACAATAATTAATTGTTGTATTCGAAAGATTCCTGACACGTATTCCATGGAGAAAAAGCATCATAATAATAGTAATTAAATAAAAACCAACAAACAAACACCTGGGCAGGTATAGCATAATAGTGATTCTCGATTATAATTACGCCTAATTACTGACTGATGCAAGAGAACCAAGTGCTAATTAGTGACATAGTGAGCCTGCTTTATTTTCTGCCTATTCATAGCAAAACACACATTTTTTAGTTTGTTTATTTTTAAATAAATTTATTACAAGTAGTAAAACCGTTTTGTTCCTACACTTTCGTATCTTCGTTCCATAATTTCTCATTATGTAGTTCCATTCCATTGCTTCATTATCAAATTATTGTTATATTTTTGAATTATTATAATATTATTAAAATGAATGCTCGAGATTATAGGTCGACACCATCTTCGGAGCTTCGTCCGTACCCTCCGTAACCAACCATCCACAACGTTAAATCCACCTTTTTTGGAAAACTACCTCCCTGGCTTTCATTACTATGAAGAAGATTCTTTTGCATCTTAAGTTTGTGTTTCATTCGTTCTGAAAAAAAATGCATCGTAATTCTCAACACTACACATTAGTCCTTTGTAATTTTAGAACGATTTTGTGAGTAGACGTCAAAGTCTGGAAGTTAGATAACCGAAAGGGCTCACATAAAATTAATCACAGGGTGTCCCAGTAAGTCCTTACACAATTTGAAAATACCACTTTGAAGATACCAATTTTGAAAGTACAGACTCCAAGGTATAGAATTTGATCGAACACTACCCTTTATCTTTATAACTAATTGTTAACCAGTAATTTTTGAAACTTTTTGTAATTTTTTTCTTACCAAGTTCCTATAAAACGAAATATTTTGCTTGACCCGTTTACACAAATAAGTTTTGTCTGAGAGCTCAAAACGAATAATTTATTCTTGCAAATAATTCTTCGGGAGGATTCTTGGGTATGAATAATTTTATGATGGTTGTGGCTATTTTCTATCCGTTGTGGATGGCCTGGCCGTATTGCTACCTATGATTTGGTTTACTCGGTCAAATTTACGTCTAGATTTCCTTCTCATTTCGAAAGGTAGTTTCAATTTAACAACCACGGGCTTATGTTTTGCTGAACAACTGCACTTACCTGCCGCAAATTCGGACACTGGAAAAAACTGTTCCAAATCAAGCAACCAAGTGCAAGTTACAATTCCAACAAATTATGACTTCATTTAAAACAGTGTTAAATCGGATTAACTCAAATAAAACACTCATCTGAATATTATGTGCCATCCATCAGCTCGTCAAAACTCAGCTATTGTTCAGCAAAAATCAAACCCAAACGATGTATGCTCTTCGATGTCAACGGTTGAAAATATGCCAGTATCTGTGTGTGTGTGTGTGTGTCAGTCCCACTCCAAGTGGCAGTAAAATGTCATACATTTCCATTTAATGCCCGTACGACAAAAGGCTTTCACTTTCGATCACAACACGACCATCAACGACGCACCATCTTAAGCATTCCGATATGATTTATTCCACTGCTCCGTACCGTACCGGCGTTTAATCCATCGTAAACAGATAAATTACCATCGCGACGCCAGTCGATCGTCAGCTGCCGCGATGACAGCCGGGAACTCTTACCGATTGGGGAAAATGAAAACCTTCCACACCCAATCCGTTTGAGGCGGATCCCCATAACCGGGGAGAGATGATTTGGTTTAGACGGTTGTCGTTGCTACATTTGCTCTAACTCGGCTACGCGATCATAAAAATTCCATGCGACACCAGACACCGCGGTGTGTGTGTGATTCGAGGCCCAAATGTGATAACAAAGGGATTCTAAAAATATGTGCCTCAACACTGAAGAACCTTTCGTCCACCTTTTTGTTTGGCGTTTTTTTACAGTTTGATCGAGATGCCGGGCTCAGATGTTCGCCTAGGTGAGGCAATTTAATTGCTGCTTGATGGCCACTGGGGCATTTGATAATTGACTACTAAATCAATCCCGGCGGCGCAATAAACGGGGGCCACCCTTGCCGCACAGTGGACGCCTTTTTGAAGTGGAACCATTTTTACGAGGAACTCGGTTGCATTAGGCCGTTAAAAATGGTCTCTTTTGGGCGACCAGTACAAACCATCGCAGTACTGGCTTTACGAAATGACGGTTGGGTTCCGATCAGCCGGTAACACATCAGAAGAATTTTGCTTTCCCCGTTTTGAGTTCCCTAGCTCTGGCGCACTGCCGTTCTAAGAAAAGGTGAGTTTAAAAAGCAGCACAGTTGTTCGTAGGTTTCGTTGCGTGATGGCAGATCAATCCTTAAACTCGGTTGAACAAACCAAGCCCGGTTCGATTTCTTCGAAACGGCTCGTTTACTCCAATCAAAACACGAAATTATCCAACGACTTCTCCCGGCGAGCAATTATATAGCCCCGTGGACATTACACATCTGAAGCAAAGACGGCCAGGTAACAGGCCAGTGAAGACACGAGCGAATTTTGCGCTCCACGGACACGTACGGACCACCCACGGATGGATCCACGACTGGCATCGCGTGTGCGGTCATCCGTCGACCGGCCGCTGGTCTCTTGGCCGATCATCTGCGATCCGCCTATTTTCCCGGCTTCAATTGTCGCTCGAACCGAATCATTTCGTCGCGTAAATGTGTGAGCGTGGAGGGTTGTTTGGTCAGAAAATAAACCCACCCAAAACGAACGACTCATCCCAGCGCGGTTCGGTGGTGAGATAAATGGGTTTCGAACTCCAGCCGCGTTCCGATCACGAGTGATTCTACCGGCCCGTACGCGGATTATTGTTTTGACTGTTGGAAATGGATTTTCGAGCAATTGTTGATGTTTTGCCTTTTGAGCGGCACGCGCGACTAGCACGCACGGAAGCTACGCTTGCCCCTCTCGAATTACGATGGCAGTGTAAGGGAGGGAGACGGTTGTGGTGGTGGCCAAAATAAGCAAACAGGCTGAGTGCGTGGTGGAAAATTAATGGAGCGATGGCCGGATCGGGATGCGGTGAAAGCTTTGCTGGAACAACAGTCCATAATTTACACCGCTTTAGCACTAGGCTCAGCGCATTCGGACCGGCCCGGTCATAGTAGATCATAGAACGAACACGAACGAGGAGGGTGAAAACATTCGTCGAAGCAGTATTTTCACAACAGATCATCAATCGTTTCTCAGGCCTCATCTCGTATATATTGGTACGGGCTGTGGTCATTACTGTTTGTGTTTCAACATTCCTGCACGGTGCGTTCCTAATCGTCCAGACCAGTGCAGGGAATGTTTTGTACGTTTGTATCATAGTTCGGTTTTATGTTGGTTTTAAGAGAAGATTCATTTTTATATGCACTATTTTGAGCTTGCCTAGGGACAGTTCTATCAATATGAAATGGTAGGACATAAAATATTGTTGATCGTTGCTATCGACATTATGGTTTCGGATGTTTAAGATAATCTGCAACCGCTTCACGATCTTAGTCTCCTGTAAAAGTCCTCGATATTGATCATGATCCAGGACAGGCGCTAGTCCAGCCATTTCTCCGACCATCGCTTCGAATACATCAACGCCATCACTTCATCTCAGTAAGAGTCAACCGTGCCCCATCTGTTCCTGTGGACAACTTAAAAATAAATTATCAGGCTGATTCGTCCAGTAGCATTCTCATGGCATGACCAGCCCATCAGTACCATCTTCTTTTTTGACACTACAACGTCTAAAGGTTTCGGTCTACCATTTCTAGTCCGCTGTGACTTAATTTTACCCTTAGCTGACTACTTTAGCCCTGCGTACGGGGTACCAGTGCTTGGTAAGTCTAATTGCGACCAGTAGCACGATGGTGAGATCAGCTTGTAGAACACTTCATTGCAGCGGTGTCTTCACAGAAAAGAGGAGTTCACCGGTATACCACCAACGTCCTTATCCCAGGGTTGCTTGTAAGTACTGGCAAGTTAAATGCTCTATACAGCTCCTGCTTGGTCGGTTGTGACGAAATTGTCTAGAAAGGAATACATTTTTTTCCCCCTTCTGCATTCAGAGGCCGTAAAATGCACCAAAAACTGGTGACGAAATTCCAGATTTTATCATCTGGTGGCTTTGTCGTTCTAATCCTAGGGCCAGAAAATTCATCTCAATAGCTACAAATACCCAGGACATAATGTACTTTTATATACAAAACTCGTCTTCAAATATCGAACCTAAGTTATCCAACAAACAATGCTCAAAGTGTGGAGGTGAGGACTCTAGTGAAGAAAAGCATATCGTTTACTAAAGAGACTCGAAATTCCCCACAGAAGTAACCAATAAATTTTTTGGGGAACTCCGCATCTTTGAGACTTAACTGTCAGGGCGCCAGAGGATAGACAGAGGATCTGCCGAGATATAGGAGATAAGAGATGATAATTAAGTTTTATGACAGCCATGGCTCCAATTCTTGAAGATGTAGTACGCCTCGGTTTGAGTAAATTTTTTACATGCATATGCTACAATTCTCGTTGATTATACTGGTATTATTGCGGACTTTCAAACTATTTGATATGATCAGCGCTGCTCAATATCCATATAATGTCAGAAATACTGAAAAAATTACATCAAAAGAGGAAATTAAAAACCTTTTTTGTGGTGCCTAATGCTGAAATTAACATTTTAGGCCTCAATTTCTCATTCGTTTCATGTAAACCCATTAGCTTCACATTAAAACACAACCCGTTCATGAGGCACAAGTCACAACAACAACGACAGCAAATAAAACCCAACTCCTAAATTCCACCGTCACGGCACGAACGCTCACGATCAAATCAATTGTCTGCCGGTGGATAATTAAATTACCGATCGCATTTTTGCCGCGCTCGAATCGAATCGCTCCATTCGGGCACGATTTCACACCCGTATTAGTGATGGTTTACGTAGCAAAAAAGAATCTAAAAGAAAACGATTCTCATGCGTCCAGATCTTGAAGGTCAGCTGTGGTGCAAACAGCATGACTTCTTCACAGCAAACGTGTGTGTAGACCTGGCGCGAAGGCACTGGTGAGTTCGCGATCAAATTGTATCTGGTCCACTTCGAATGGGATAGCTGTTTAGCTTATTGTTTTCGGTATGATTAATGATTACAGCCGGTGGACAAGTAAACCCCGAAAAACATCACCGGTAGCATCTCCCAGTTCCGGACGGGTTGTACTAATCTGGCAGCCGGATCTCGAAACCCGGCGTACAATCGCGTACGACAATAAGTGAATAATAATCGTGTTTGATTGATTAATTATGAAGCCCTACCGGCCGGGTTCACAGCCGGGAAGATCGAATTAGCTCCCTTTTGAGCGGCGATTAAATTATCTCATCATCTCTTCCCGAAAACGGGAAGTGCCCTCGGCCAACATCCGTGCTGTGGATGATGCATGGCGTTCGGCGTCGTGGATGTTCCCGGTTTCCTTGGTGTAAACAGCTGCCTCCGTTTACGGAAGCTGCCACTTTCCACGATGATGACGATGATGGCCTACTGACCGCGACCCGCTCGGTTGACGATAATCCGACCGATTACCTGCTCGGTGCTGCGTAATCGTAGCTGACAAGTCGCGGGGGCGAGCTAGTTCTGCCGATGATTTACGCAGGGCAAAAGGGAATTCCCAACAGCACGAGCAATGCAAAGGGGGGGGTGGGAAGTAATCCGGCCCGAATGCGTTGCCAGAGCTGGACAGAGTTTTGAGAAATAAATTAATCAAAATACGCTACAAACGTCAATCGCCGTTGGGATGTTGGGTGGAGGTAATGTACTTATCTTCTCCCCATTCTGGCTTCCCTTGGAAGATGTTTCCTGGGTTATGGGTGGGAAAGTCCCCACGCTGCCCATCGGTTCATTAATCTCCGCTTCGATGAGCGAGAAACCGTTCTGCCATAACTCATCGTTATTTATTTATCAAGATCTTGTAAACACGATGTCCCATACTGTCGGTACTTACGGTAGAAAGTGGAGCGGATCGTACCGCTGACCGGAGACAGTTGGGTCAAAAGCGCGTCGGAGAAGGAAGAACTCG
Source organism: Anopheles stephensi (assembly GCF_013141755.1). Taxonomy (NCBI): domain Eukaryota; kingdom Metazoa; phylum Arthropoda; class Insecta; order Diptera; family Culicidae; genus Anopheles; species Anopheles stephensi. The sequence goes on along the minus strand of NC_050202.1, from coordinate 59,884,037 downwards.
TAAAACCAGCTAATGATAGAAAACCCCCCCGACATCGGATAGCAACGGTCGCGCGCCGGGATGTATGCAAACATCTTGCTTCTGGCGGGCACGAAAACCCTTTTAAGCTGATGAACATTGTTTACACTTTCGTCCCCCATCCCCCAAACGCTGTGTTTAAACCCTTCTTTTTATATCATCTTTTATCGGGGTTTTTTTTTCTTCCTTCGATCAACCACGGCGGCGGCTATCACAACACGACAGTCAACACGAGATGCAAAACATGCTGAATCAATAAATCATGAGCATCTGTGGCCGATGACGATCTTCATCTATCGATTACAACCCGGTTTTTGTCATTCCCTTTCTTTCTTTTTCTTTTATTTATTTTCTTCCATTCGTTCGTTGGCTGCATTGAATGGTTTCAGATTCCATTTGACGGAAGGAAAAAAAAAGTGGGTGAAGCATGAACGCGCCTCGAGGAGAACCATCTCAAGACAAAAATGCTAGCAAACGAGATGGAGGATGATGCATGCAACCGATCACTGACACGGTTGTTTACCTTGTACGGAATTGGACCAGCTCCGTGCAACGTTGTCTGGATTGAGTTTATTCTTTGCCAGCCACACGCTAGTAGCAGACAGCTCGGAGGAAAGGGGAGTCTTCGTCTTAAACATCTTTAAGAAGGTTTCTTTTAATCTCTTGGTGCAGTTTCTGGACCAACTTTTATCTCCCAAATAGTTTTAAAAGATGATGGAGAATATTTAGTTTAGTTTTAGGAATATCTCTCAAACATGACTGCTCTTTAATTGTAATTCAACTTTTGGACGTGACCCTTTTAAACTAGGTTTGTGAAGCAGTATAATTTAATTGGTTAATCTTCTTCTTCGTCTCTGAAAGGTAACCCCTCGGTACGACTAGATAATCTAGCTTCCTGGACCTTCCTAAGCTAATCCGCTAATATAAGAGTGCAACGCACTACACAACTACCTCAAAAAAATTTTTGAGGACCGGCAACTAATGGCCATATGTCCTCAATAAGTCGATCATAATCGTGCATATTAGCTAAGTGATCTCCAACAGTAAAGAAAATAAAAGACATTTGAAACTCAGGGTTCAATGTAAAATAATAAGGATTATGGGTTCAAACAAGGAAGATCAAGACGACACACTTGGCTCAAATGTCGTAGACTAATGTAGGCTAAACGTTCACCAAGAAAAGAATTTTTTTTTTAGAACCAGTTTCACAATAGTTTAATTTCATTTGCTTTTTTGCGGTGCTGGAACCATTTTACTGGGACCAAACAAATGAAGGGTCAACCCCTAGAGGCTGCAGAATTCTTACCGGCTAAAACAACCATGACCCCTTACCACCATTGCTAAGATTAACGATTAGGGCATTAATGTCAGAATGATGATATAGACGTATTTGTTGATGAGACACGGCTAGACGCCGCGCAATGACCACCTGGTTACGGCGTCTGGCGTGTTAGTTTATGCTCATCACCGGTTGCAATTTGAGCTAGTGGGACCTCAGTTAAGTAGGTGACAAACTGCCTATACCCCATAGGAGTAAAATACTTCAATGCAGCTTACTGCTCAGAGCCTGTACCAGCCGCACTACCTTTACTTTCAACGAGAATGTGTCACTGTTACGGTCGGTACATGAGAGTAGTTTCTGCGATACTTGGCCTGTTACTACGACTAGAAATCAGCAGTACGGTGATATACTTCGAAGATACTTCCGTGTTCAATTGTTTGGACATGCGACAATCAACAACGGTAAATTCTGGACGTTGAGATTTCCTGATGACCTGATGATGGATCCAGTTACCAAATGCATGGTGTAGAACCTCGGGAATCAGCTTGCGAGTCCAAACACCTTGTGAGGATGCAATCCACTCTTACTGCCACTGTAGGAACGACTTTGCCCTCTACGCTTGCCTTGCCGTTTTGAATAATTTCGTTTGCTAAAGATATGCTTTATTTTCTCATACCTTGACTCTATTTTCTCGAGAGAATAATTCAAAACTCTATAATAATCGTGTATTTTTCCTTTCCATACACATTTTTTTAATTCTTTGTCTTATAATCCCTTGTAAAAATCGCTTCCCCGGAACAAAAACCTTTTCATCAAATTGCGTTACGCAGTGATTATCTTAACGCTTCATCATCCATCGGACCCGGCCCAAAGCAAAAGACGATGAGTATCACAATCAATTCATTTAAATTGTCTTTGTTGTCCTAATGTCAAACACGCGAAGAGAAAAATAAAAAACTCCCCACCGTCATCTGACATTCAGCAGCGCTACTGAGGTCGCTGAATAAGCGCTAATTAGCTGCCCGTTGAAAACCGTCCGCCGTGTGAAGCTTCTGGCTTCCAGGTGCTTGAAGACATTTTCACACGTTCACGGTCCACGGATCCATCGAAATAAGGCTACGGCATCGTAATGGCGTAATAATCATCGCTCAATTACCGAACCGGGCAAGGGAAGCAACACACACAGCAACGGTGGACAATAATTGGGCAACATTGTCCAAACATGCTGCCGTACAACGCAAAATGCTTTGCAGCTTTGCATACACCATTGTTCAGCTCTGGTGGAGAGTTGATTGCCGCATGGTGGGCGAAGATCGAGGAGCGATGGAGGTCCTGTTCACTGTTCGGGTATTAGCCCATCGGGTGTAGCAATCGTCTAATATCTCTTTTGCTAGCCATTTATCACTTTGCCGGTGGGCTTATCCCTCCTCGATGCCTATTTATTTAACAGATTAAGCGCCAGCCTCCGATGCGTTACGTTACGTTTCGATGCTAATGAGCGGTATCGACACCGCAAAAGGCTCCCAGCATCAAGGGGTCCCCGACAAAATGGGGAGCTAGGGAATGAAAAATTCTCCAACTCTGGTAAGCAGAGACAAGAACCGACACAAAAAAAAAACGAGTGCTACCGAAAGAATCCGGATGAAAAACGAAACACGATCCAGGCGGACGGTTGCCCAACACTCTTCAACAGGCTGAAACCAAACAAAAAGCTTCAGAACTGGGCAAATATGGAATGATTTAAGGTCTTCCTGCTTAACCTCCGAACCGTGATGGATCATTCGTTACCGACGCATGGGTCCTGAGATGTTGGCTCTCGTCCCAGTCGACGTTCCGCTCGAACGTGCTGCTTGGCGGGGGCGGGGGAGGTTGGATGTAATACGCTAATGGGTGTTTGTTTGGGAACGAGAATTTAATGATTTCCAAACAATTGAATTGGGATAAGCACTGTTTGCGAGCTGGGCAGTGGTTTAAGGAGTCCGGATGGAAGGGCCGGGTTTGATCCGGACCTCTTCTTGCTTCTCGGCCAGGCCCCAAGAATGGACGGGTGTCGGTTAAGTAGTGTGCTTCCATACGCTTCCAAACAAATACGCAAGCTAATTTGATGCCTACCATTTGGCTTATCCGAGGGGGGGTTGACGCCACCGTGACAAATGGATAAGCTTAAATGGGGAAACCCGTTTGGGGGGTTTTAAAAAGGCATAAGAATAAAAAGGTCCCTGTAAACGTGGTTCCACTACCGAAAAAAGGTGTTATAAATGGTTACAAATTTAGTAGAATCGTTCCCTGACTTAGCCTGTGATTAATTTCGCCCATGTTGACATCGTCAGAAAGTCTGCAGCCTTCCGGCCGTACCGTACGGGCGATGTATCATCGCTACCGACTTTGGCTACATCAGTTCTACCATTCAATAAGTTCGATAAGCCACGTTCGCACAAGCATCTTCAGGTCTCAGCTGACGTACATGTACATGTACAACGCACCCTGGGTAGGCTGCAAAGCAGGAGCTTCCCAGCCAAAAACACAAGCTCCCGGAAAACCCGGCCTGAGCATGATGAACCCATAAGTCATCCCATTTGGGTGCCACGTGTGCGGGTACTTTATTCGCTCGCACGAACCTTCGCAACGGCGGAAGCTGTACGTAAAATGTCACGATAAATCGTTCCAGCCGCTACGGTCGACTGACTCGCCCAAACAGTCGGCACTCTCTACGACACGGCGATGGGACCGAAAATTGAACAAGCCTAGCCATGGTACGCCACGCCGTTGACGATGGTCCGAGGCAAAAATCCACTCCGCCTGGGTTGGGCCATTTTCAACTTCAACACGTCCGGAAGGTCGTTCGCTGCGATCGGGTTATCGTTACGCTGAATTATCGCGCAACGGTTCGCGGTTGTTAATATTCCGCCGTACTTTCCGATTTCGATCGAATGCACGCACACCGCCAGGATATTGGCAGAAAGGCTGTGTAACGTTTGGGAACGCATTTCCTTTCGCTGATTTTTCCTCTGTTTTTATGCATGCTGGCGTGTGTGTGTGTTTATGGGAGGAAAAAAAGGCTGCAACAAATCCCGGCCTGCCTTTTCACCGGGATGCTGTACCAGGAATTCGTTACCATGCGAGAAGGATGTTACTACACTCCACAGCGTGCTCGGTTTGTGAGGCTTCACAATGGCAGCATTAAATTGCATCTGCCGTTAGAGCCCGGGTGGTTTGGGTGCAGATTTGGCAAATGTTGGTACAAAAAGTGGGCAGCATTTTTTGTTTTCATGCTGTTGCGAGAAACCAATTGTTCTGTGTTGCTTTTATTTGTAGCCGTGCCGTACTGTGTCGTGCTTTTGTTCAATATGTGTACAATTGTGGAAAATAAAATTCTGGGTAACAGCATCACAGAAAGTAAATATGCTGATGGGTAACAGCATCACAGTCAATGCAATCGCGATCGTTTGATCTCGAGCAAATAGAATCAATCCTGGAAGGCTGAAAAGTGTGTGCAGGTGTGTGTGTGTGTGTGCTGTGCTGGGGCTTCATTCATTCGCATTTATTGATAGCAGAGTTTGAATAAATTTGATTAAATTTGAAGCGCTGTTAGGATGTACTTGAATACATCAAGCTTGTATCATGAAGTGCACTAATCGATACGCTTTGTAATGTGTCCATTTAACGAAGTTTTACTGGCGATTTAACGATTTTCTTATCAGGCACTGTCCTGCTCAAGTCCTGGATATTGCAAACGGCCGAATATAGAGCTATCGTCTGAAATCTCAGTCAGTCAGTCAGTTTATGGTGGATGCACCAACACTATTCTCCATTATGGAGTGGATCATTCTCCTGACATGATCAGCCCACCGGATCCTGCCATACACAGTGGTAGATAATACAATAGAACCACGTTTGTATTCAATTTTGCATCTACTGCTTTCGATCGAGAAATTTCGAATAGGTAGAATCTTACAATTAAATTTGAAAAGCTTTATCAACACTTCAATTTTCTTCTTCTCTTTTGACACTACAACCTCGGAGAATTATAGAGTCAATGCTTGAGGACAAAAGACATATTTTATTTAAGAGTTAGCCCACTCTTAAGTTGATTAAAATAGTTTTAAAATCATTAAGTTGAAGCTGCTATTTTATTATCAATTGTAGGTTGGCTATTTGTTTATCAGTAGCGTAAGAAGAGATTCAGAATAGATTTACAATTGATCCAATGGTCTGATGATTTTCTTAAAAATCCTAGTTAGTTGTAGTAACAAAAATCTACGTTGATTTGTTTAAACTCAGTGCAATAACCTTATTTTATATATTTTTACAAAAATGAGCTTGTTTTATATTATTGTCCGTCACTGTAATATACAACACTAGAAGACTAAAAGCTAGCCTACAGTCCTTAACAGAATTATGCCATCAAAATAGTATAGAAAAGCTAACTGTGTTGCTTTAGTAAATTGGAGAGAATAACAAACCACGCATTTTGAAACAAAATTTATAATTTCAAACACATTTAAAAAAATGTTCAAACTCCTAGCATATAACATAATTATACGAACTTCGTCTTTTTCCTTGACACCACATCTTTCTAAAGTCTCGAATTGCCATTTCTGGCCTTCTGTGACTTGATTTTACCCGTAGCAAAGTAGTCAGCTCTGCGTACGGGGAGGCGGTCTGGATGGGATTTGAACCCCGGTCCTGCCGTGTGAAGACTGGCGCCGTTATCGCCCCTGCCACTGGACTGCCCCATAACAACAATAACAAGCAACTGGAAAATCAGAATCAAACCCGAGTGTGTTACGAAACAAATCAAAACCTAATTTTAATAAACTTTATTTCCACTTGCCTGCGCACAATACATCACCGCTAATAGAAATAACCTTGACGTGGAAAGCTTTTGCACGGCTGCAAAGAATGTGCACCATTCATCAAACTCGTCCCAATCCGGCCCGGCCGTAATCCGGCACAGTCGTCACAATCCGACACCGTTCAATTTGTACGACAGAATAACGCACCGGAAAGCAAAAAGAAAAAAGAAAACTCTTCATGGTTAACACCCCAACCTATCCCCAAACCTACAGAGAGAAGCCGTCGGCCCACAGCACGTCCACCAACCACCCGGGCCGCTGCTACTGCAGTGGTGCAACACAGTACTCGATCAAACGCCTTACGGATCAGGGCGGGGAACGCGAGCCTCGGCGAGTCTGATCAGAGCCGGACCGGTTCCGTTAAAGGCCTCCCAGCGGTTCGGTGTAATGGGTCGGCGAAAAAACTGACCGTTCATCAAAAATAGGAACCACACCGTACCGTTTTTCATCGGCCGATTTGGTTTTCCGTACCCTTTCTTGTTCGTTTTTCCATCACACCACAAGCTCCATCGTAAACTGCGTGCCTTTTGACCGTTCGTCTCTTCTCTTTGCTCGCGATGTAATTCCGTCCAATTTTGCGGAAAGCGGGATTCGATTTTTTCCCCCGTCCATATACGAATCGCAACACACACCCACAGAGGGGTGAGAAAAAAATGTTTCCATCGCTTATGTGTGTCCGCCCTGCTGTCGGTCGGTGCGCGGAAGAAGATGGAAGGTCACCATGATTGGACGCAACGTGGGATGAAAATGGCAGAAAATTATCGTTTTCCAACCAACGCGCTACCTACCACAATGTAGCCGACCGCAGCTCTCCCTAGCCCGACATAACAAGAACATCGTTCTACGTTGAGTTAGAAAGGCAAAAAGGAGCGAGAAAGCGAGAGAGACCCAAAGGGAGAAAAAAACCATGTCAGACGACATGAAGCGAAAATTCGTTGACCGATGATGTCATTAAAGGGCCTCCCGGTTGTGGACCGGGTGGACGGTCCGGTCGGCGATGTAATCTGTCGCAAATTTTTCGGTTAAATATTTGATAGATTAAATCTAACAACCTTACTGGGCGGACCCCTTCCCAACCCCTGCTTCCGCTCCCTGGCCGACTGATCCATGGTCGCATCTCGTCGACCCTTACGCCGGATGGTTCGAGGCGTGCCAAACCAATCAGGAATCATTTATGCAGCCCTGGGACGGTTGCGTGGGAATTGGGAATACGAATTATGATAAATATGCGCCGGGCACGCTGTTGTGTGTGCCGAGTAATGTGCGAATGGACAGATTTTGTTGGCTAAGGACACGGAAAAAGCATTTGCCGAGAATGCTGAGATGGTTTATGAAGGGCTGATTTTTCCGGTGTGAAAATTGAGGAAAAAATCTAAAAGCGATGATTAAGTCATTACCCATCAGCTTAGCGATTGTATTGTATGCAAATGGCATGCAGTAAATTAATTTAACACTAATTACAACCATCAATTAACGTAGTGTTTTTTGTGGAAAAAAACTCTAACGAGAATTGTTAACAATGTTGTAATTATTTAAACAATAACCTTCCAAGAATCGATTGTTCTGTGCAAAGCTCATTATAGATAAATTAACATCTGACATGGGAAAACTTTCAGCAGAATTGTCATTCCGTTCCGTTTTTGATTCCATTCGAGTGAATTTGCAAGGTTAAATTGTATTTAAACTTGCAGTTCTGTTCCTTTGAAAATTATGTACGGTTTTAGCATATCGTTTTAAATATTCTTTGAATGAGTAATAAAGTTCTTGAAATGGTTATAATTTCCGAAAAAAAAAACAAAATAAAAAAAAAGATTTTTCTTGGACCAATCAACGGTTGGAGCGTGGAAATTGAACAATCCGCTTGCAATGGCGCATCCCACCCGGGGGAAAAACAACGATGGGGACGAATTTATGGGCACGCGATCACATTTGGAAAAGTTGATTTAGATTTAAATTGAAACCGGTACCCGTTTGCCGGTTGAAAACGTTTGCACTGCATCCCTTTGGGCTGATCTGTTTCATTTTCTTACTCGCCTAGGATTCAGACACACACAAACACCAAAATGGACAATGGAGGTGAGATGTTGTCTTTTCCATGCCACCGTTCCGGCGTGTTTCAACCGAACTTGTCCGCCAGAAAAACGGTCCCCAGCAAGGGATCTGTTTTTTTTTTTCGGAGGACATGCCCCACATTGCCTTTGTCGCGTGAGAGTTCCGAGGAGTGCTTTGTTTGCTTTTCTCTTGTTTTCATCTCCAGAACCCGCGAGAACTGGGACCAAAATCGAAGGTAATAGATTTCAAACAAGATGCTATACTCCCTGCACAGGGACTGCCGCCGGTAGAAGATTTATTTGACACTGATTAAATCTGGAAGATGGGTTTTCGTTATTGCTTGCCCAAGATCTTGGGCTATGGTGGGCAACGGATGGGCGGGAGTCGCTTGGTGGAATGGGCGGGACGTTATAGCGATCAGAGTAAAATACTCTTACGGTAAACATTGGTCGCTAAATCGCGGAGGAATTGGAAACTACTTTTAGAAGAGAAGTATTCGTGTATCATTTTCTGCAACATGACAGCGGTTCTACGGGAACAGGGATTCGCTAGGTCTCTAAAGTGAGGTGTGCTAACAATTGAGAAAGGTAAAATTGCAATTTCGCCTTACAAAATGTTTGGGTGGAAGTGCAGGAATAATAACTGAGAGATATCCTTAAGAATTCTTATAGAGAGAAAAAAATAGAAATCAGTTTATTTTTTAGATGCTTTTGTACACCAACTATGAACAGTAACCGACGATTAAATAAGATTTGAATGCCAGATTGTTTAATTCTTATAAAACAAAGTAATAACTGAAGCAGGCTAAACTGAACGCGCAGTCAGCGGCTCTAAAGGAGCCCGAATTTAAAAAGAACTTGCTCCCTGAACAGCTCATTTGATGTAGTGGTCTCAACTTTCTTTTTACTAAGCGGCCTCAACCGGGTCATGATAGTCACGATGGCGATTTCCAACGAAAAGACTTGTGCTTTTTACTATAAAATTAAGCTTAAGATATTAATCAAACGATCCTTTCATTGGATCAATCGAGAAATCGATTTTGAGTATCTGTTTGCGCCTAATAGTTAGGCAATCCGCATCCTCGCATCCTTTTTTTCAAATTAAGTAGAATCAAGATTTGCTATTTGAAATTATTATATTTTTGTATGCTACAAAATTCTTTAACTTCATGAATGTTTTTTAATGCTTACATTATAGTTTGACGATATTTGAACAAAAAAAAAAATAAATAAACTTAAGATGTTGAGGCTGGTTATTTCAAATTACCAAAGCAGTGAGTTAAACTTTCTTTTTCTTATTCAGCAATCGATTAAAAGGCAGATGGAAGAGAAAATAGTGGTGTCGGTCTTCACATGGAAGGAATTTGGTACGAATCACATCCAGATTGATCCCCAGAAGCACTCACAATCCAACTACGTGGTATCAAATCCCGATCAACTTTTTAATATTTTCAACAGTCCATCCATAAAACTCAACCACAAACAAAATGCTTGGTATTAAAAACGCATTTAATATGGCGTTTAAAAGAAAAATAGTTAAACTATCACATTTGCAAAGTCCAACTTCTTAACTTTTCAGTGCTCAGCTAGTAGAAAGAATAAAAAAAAGAAGCAACGAAAGAATAAACCCAAACTGCATTCCAAATTGAATCACCTGACATCAATCGCACCAAGCATTTGGTTGGGCGCCATGGAAGCAATGCCATTGCCATGAATATTCCACATTGGTTTGAGGTTCCACGCTGACGTTTTCCATCACGGAGCGCAATGAAATAAAGACAAAAAAAAAACAGACAAACAGAAGCATGAATTAATAATCTCAGATAAAAAGGATATGAAAAATCACATCCAAAACTTGCTCTGGTTACAAAAACAAAACAAAAATACGGCGGACGATTCCACTGCCATGCCACATGGCATCTGTAAATGGGTGCGTAGTGGTGTAAAAAACTCCCGGTGTGTCATCTGTGCACACTGCTGGCGTGTAACCGCAGGGATATTAATCCGTGATGTGTAATAAATATTGCAATCATGCATTTTATTGTTTCTTTAGTCCACCAAACCGAATTCAACCCACCACCAGCGGTCGTGAGTGATCGCACCGTATTTTGTGTAGGTCTGTGCTTGCTGTGTGTGAAGGTCCAACCGAGTCTGGGTATATTTTTAGGACCAGGGCCGGGCTTGTTAGTTCCGCTTACATTGAGCAGGAACGTTTTGAGGGTGATGAAGGGAAACAAATGTAGCTAATTATTTTTACGTGACACTTTTGTTGGCCATAAATGAGTCTGGGTCGAAGTGGACGTGGAAATTTTGGGGTCGCCGAAAGGGCCCTCACAAAGCACGCTTTCACGGTGGACAAATTGAAGGAACACGCCGGTGCACTCACCACTCGATGTGGTCAACCAACGCCAGGTCATACAGCAAGCCACCCTTTTCCTCGGTGACGATGGTGCACAGTGAGCTGTTGGTGCTTGATGCTGCTGATTACTAGTTCGGCTTTCCAGCCATTCGTCAACAGTCAAGGTGGTTGCCTAATCGGAGGCAGCTTGGGTCAGGTCGTAAAGAATATTGATTTACCTGATTACCCAGTCTCATTGGACAGGCTTTTTTTTTTGGGCAATGGAATGATTTTTCTTCAACCACCCCGCTTTTTTGTTGCAAAGCAAGTCCAAGAGAAGACGAATGACTTGATTCGGCGAGTTGCCTTCACTGTTCGACCGAGTTCCTCGGCACGACCACAAGTGCCGCACGCCACGCCACTGGATGACGGCCATTCGAGTTAAAGCGTGCTCTTTATTCGATTGATTAATGACACGTATTTAGGTACAGATAAATCATCGGTTAATTATGAGTCGAACCGTTTTCGATCGTCTCCGAGGGCCCAGACCACAGCAAAGATGATCGCTGTCATTAGTGTTGGGGGTTCGGTGAAGTTAAGCAACTTCAATCGCCCAACCTGCTCCATTTTCAAAACCTCACAATTCATTATTAATCGTGCATCTCATCATCCGTCCGTACGCAGAATCCCACAGCGTCCGGCTGTCGGAAGGAAATCGGGCCGACCATTTCGGCAGGCCAACCACCACTTGAAGGGTGCTCCGGAGCGAGCTGGATGGCACAGGGCGAAATGGGAAACCCGATAAGCATCATCGGGCTAACGGAGCTGTGTCTAGACTGGTGGGTCGTTCGTAAGCGGTTTTCGGGGCGCCGGTTGGTATGAATGGGTTCCCTGTGCCTTCCCCACACTGACATCCAGCACATCATCCGTTAACAGGATGATCGGCAGTGTTTGGCAGTTTGATCTAAACATTCCGACCGACCGTTGTCTGTGCGTGCGTGCGTATTTGTATCGAATGCGGACAGGGCAGGACATGTTTGCAGCTGCTGCTGATGCTGCGGAGTGGGAATATCTTGCCACCAGCAAACGATGCCTTATGATAATGGCCAGACATATGCTCGCCGCTGCTGCTGCTGTTGCTGTTGCAAGGAAGCGAGCTAGGGGAAAGCAGAATGTGCGATAACAGTTTTGTTTATTTACGTCCGGGCGATATGTGTTGCGCAGCTTATGTTTATCTACTGGCAGCGTGTTTGAATGCCCGATGAAGATGTTAAGCGCACGAATATCATTAGGATGATGAAGGGTTTTGTTCCGGTGCGTGTGAGAGTGTGCCGAGAGGGTTTCGGCACGCCTCCAGACGGACACGAGGACTCGCTATTGATTATGCTCGAAACGGTGGTTGGTGTGAGGGCTTTTGAGCGATGGCAAATAGAATCTTAAAGAAGCGTTATTCCTGCTTTAAATTAATTCTTTGCGATAGCAGGAAGGGTACTGCAGGCATGAAGTGATATGGAATATTCTAACGCATTAGAAGATGGGCTGTATTCCAGTTAAATCGGGACATCGTTCACGCAATAATTCTTGATGCCTATCGAAGCTAAAAATATTGAAGATTAGTTCTATGGGAATAATCCGGCGACCATCAAGGCTAATGGAACTGCTCATTAGCTTTTTTTTCCTGATATCGATAGCCTTCCGATTTGACGCATGAGACGATTCGTAAAGTTTTCCACGAAATATGAGTCTATAATGAGAGTAGAGCGACCATCAACCGCTATCATATATCACTTTTCCAACGACGGTTTGCTCTAATCTAAAGCCTCCAAACCAGCCTCACTGGACAAAGCATCGGAGCCACGTCTCTCGCAAGCACTAACAAAGCCTACATCAAACCATCGGAGGATAAACTTTTTCCCCAACCGATGGAGAGACCAAACACACACACACAAAGTTTCCTTTTTTTGTTGGTTGTATTTCACAAGATAATAGGATTAATTTTTAATGCGCTGGAATTATTTTAGGATACGCATCCGAAGCAAAATTTATAACGCAAAGTACGGAGTGCCGGCGAAGGACACCCACGTCAAGGGGCAAGAACCGCTGGATCGTCCGTTTTTTCCCGGTCGGTCTCACTCCTAGGCTCGGGCTCGGGCAGGAAAAAGAGCAACATTGGATGCTGTTGCTGGTTGTGGTTGCATTTTTTTCAAAATGACAGTTCCTCCGATTCTGTTCATTACGGCCCACACCCTTCCAACCAGCACCAGCATCGCCCACACAACACGAAAGGCCGCAAAAATGCTATCATAATAAAATAATTGAATATTCCATGCCGGGTTTGCCTGCCTTCGGTATTTAAAGGATGCCGAAGCAGGAGCATCGACAGCATCATTGAACGAGGCGCTGTGCCGACGTTGGGCTAGGCTCTGAGCCCGATTTTACAGGCACTGGCCGGCTGGGAAGGAAGATTATTGAGAAAATTGACCTGTTAACGAGTTTGAAATGTTTTCGAGAGGTGGTTCACCCATTCTAATGAAGGATTATCGTTCGGAGATTGCGGTACGGTCAACTTTTGCCAAACCGACCGGCGGACCGACCACCGACCGACCTACAGACAACCAACCGGGCGTCCGAGGGGTTTTCTCGCACACCCCATCCCCGGCCTTGTTTACTCACGTACCACACGTTCCGCCGTTTCGAGTGGGCTTGTGTTTGTGATTTTGACAGACCCCAATCGAGGATCACTAGAACGTTGCCTGTAGTGGATTCCTGGGAAGAGCGGAACATTCAACCAACGAGCAGATTTCCCTATTTGCTTAGGTTCTCGGGACTGCTAGTTTCCTTTCCATGGCGTGTGTGTGTGCGTGTGTTTTTTTCTTCCAATTTTTTGTTAAGGAAATGAGAAGGAGATTTGGCTCTGCTTTTCGTTAGACGTGATCCCGGGTGTGCATGCGAGCGTAGTACATTTATAGTGCAGGAAGAGGGAAAAAAGTATAATCTTCCACTGGACAGCTCTAATCCAATAAGAACTGTCCCGTTTAAGATATTTGCTGAGGAGTAACAGTATCATCCTGGATTGTTATGATTTTTTTCTCTTTTGCCCAAATATTTTGACCTTATCATTTCGTTTTGCATTGGTTGTTAGTTGCAGTGTATTTTTTTTTTTGGGGAGCGATTTTAATTTAAATTTCGATGCCTGGATTATGTTTCAACCGATTATGAAAAATAATGTAGCTAAGTAATGGGGAACTTTTTCTTCGTACCGGTACGAAGAAACTCAATTATATGATAACGATTTAGGGTAGCGGGGGAGGTTTTGCTAGTAAGTTGCTACGAAAATAAAATTATTTATTAAAAGTTTCAGAGAAGTTCAACCAAATCATGTTTGACACTTCACTTTCATTATTTTTCAGTCGTCAGTGGCTTCATTGCAGCATACATTTTGATTCATGCAAGCTGGAATTTTATAAAACAACATAAAGCATAAAAAAAACAAAATTTTCACCCATTTGGTAACAATAGGTCGAGAACAGTATCGTATGTTCTGAGGAGAAGCAATTATCTAAACAAACCATTTAACAGACATTTCTTCAACATAAATCAGTTATAATACCTTCCTATTATGCCAAAGACGAACAATTTTTGAAAGCTGATCATTAACTGTGATACGCTGAAGGATAAGAGAACAGCATCTTTGACTCATGCAGAATTGAAGAATTAGAAACGAGCACTCGGAGTGACCTCGGAGCCTCAAACAGTCCAGTGTCACAGAGCGCCATAACTACACAAATCACAATTTAATATCACAAAAAATGAATTTCCTCGACAGATGACTACAATAAATAAGAGATTTTTGATGATGAAATTATGTTTTAATTTAATGGTTTGATGCTTTGAACAAGAGCCCGATGCTGATAAGAAGCATGAATGCTTCCAGATGCTGAAAAACTGATAATTTGGGAAGCTTTTTTCATTTGCAGGAAAGCTTCCATTTACATGACCTACAACGAAGCTAAAGTCAGAGGGTATCTAAATGTTAGAAACAATCTTACTCAACCAAAGCATGTCTTGTTAGAGTGCCAAGACTTCGTTTAGCAGAAAGAAAATTACGCTATTCATACCTCGAATCTTACTGAAGCTTGATTTTTACACAACATTTTAATGAGTTTTAATTGGTTCGCATGTACTACGGACTTGTATCCAAAGCCTTTAGTGTATCCTTCCTCATAAAAGATTTGAAACTAGCAAAACATTTTGACTTTTGAGCTTTAACAAGCTGTAACATCGTTGTCGTGAATTCTAGGAGCTGATCGAGCAGCATGCCTTAGAAAAAAGTTAAATAGGCCACATAAATCCAGCATATGCAAATAATTTGGGATAAATGATTGGTCAATCCCTTCTTATAGCTTGACAATGTATTTTTGTTTGGTTATTTGTTATAATGTAGACATGTGGTGATCAAAAGCCAAGGTGGTGCTATATTTATTTTAAACCTTTTTGATGTTTTTTAAACTTAAATGTAAACGGTTCTCAAAAAAATCTACGAAATTATTCTAAGAGCAGTCAAAGAAAAATTCTTAGTGTGACAATTTGGCTGATGAAAGGTGAATTTGTTTTTAAATTCTGGAAAATGTTGTTTTAAAGAAATGTTATGCGGATGTTAGTGGAAATAGACGAAGATATACTTGGTGTGATTTTTTTCATAGCTAGTAATTGTACAACATCATGTTAACATGTTTTTTTTTCTTTGTTAACTTACGTGCAGTCATTTAAGTTTAAATGTTATATTTTAATCATAACTCGTAGCAATACTTCTTCCTCGGACATTAATAAATTCCTTTGACATTTATCAATTGTTTAAGAACAATGAAACCTATTTAGAAATACAACAAAAAGGCGTCAGCGTCAAATGTAATCAGACACCAACAAAAAACAATGCCACGGTACCATGTTGTCATCCCTTGCAAAAAAAAAGTTATCGGGAAAAATCAAGCACATGTTCGGAGTGTTGCAAAACAAATCGTTACACCAGACTGATCATGCTTTATGAAACACAATCATCAGCAAAATTGGAACCATCCCTCCCGCCACGACTTCGAAACGACTTTCCATAACTATCCAAATAAATCCCGATCTCACAGCTACACTCCCGAGACACATCCCAGGCACACCAGCACAGCACAGCACACTGTTCAACATCCACGCGCAGCTTCACAATGGGAAACGCTTAAGAGCACATGGGATGGTTTCAGTTGTGCAAAGACGCTTCACGCTTGAAGCGAAATCACTGGTGGAGTGTTGGGGAAGGGGGAAAGGAACGAAGTGGGATGAAGTGCAACAACTCCTGGCGGAACACAATCCCTGACAAGTTAATTTCTAACAAATCTACGTTCGCAACGCTTCGGCGAAAATGAAAAGTGGCAAACTTTTTGCCTTCGCTTCCTTCCTTTCGTGTTGCACGTGTTCCTGCGGATTTCTTCTTCTACGCTGCCATGCTTTCGGATTCGCTTCCCATGAAGAAGGCATTGTGGTGTGTATATATGTGTGTGTGTGGAGCTGCTTGAGAAGCGCAATGAATGAAGGCAAGAAATCCGAACTATCTACCACTCTTCCGGTGAGATGTGTCGGCCCGAGCAACGAAAAGGGCTGGAATCGGTTGGAGGAGTAGCGAGACGTCGGAAAGAAAAACGTTTAATATTACTTTTCCAACGCTTCAGTCAGTTCACACCGTTCATCAAGTGGCAGTGTTTGAGGATGTTCCTCCGGTCTTCCCAGCTGCCATCCGAGATCCAGCACCAGCCCGTCCGCAACCAATTCGCCAACGCGTAGAAACTAGTTAGGCTGAATTGGCCACCGGGTGAGTACTTCCGCCTTACCACGGAGGCCGGTGATCACAGCGGACAGGTTGGTCTGGAAAAGGATGTTTTCCAAAGTTTTCTAAAGAATAAACAAACGCTTACGGCTGCCCTTGCGGATTGGCCACAGGCGTACCAACGCTCGCTCCTATCCTAACTCTCTCTCTCTCTCTCTCGCCCGAAAGGTACGGACGAAGCGAAAGAATACAGGGCGCCACTGTTGTTGCCGCTTTCAACGTGCGGACACACGTCGGAAGCAGTTTGCAAACACGGCGCAACTTTCGAAACAAGCGCAACTGTGAACAAGCGGAAACTCTAAGTTATGGCGCACCGGGCGCCTCCATCGAATGGGTTTTTCCCTACGAAGTCCGGCCGTTAAGAGCGGTTTCCGAACGAAGATTCAAAATACCGAGGCGGGGTGTACAGTAAAAGAAGCGAACGAACAGTAGTTCACACAGACACAGCCATCACCGTTGCTATCCGGTGGCCATGTCACGAAAATCAGTATCCTTCCTGGTGTGGCTTTTCCTGCCTTGCCCAACACGCCGAGGAGACAAAACTTATGATTGCGTTTGTTGTTATTCAAAGTTTCGTTTCGTGCTTTTATTCCCACCGGCAAAGTGCAAATCGGTTGGGATAATTCCTGCCCACCCGGGAAGGAAGGATTTTCATCAGGGGATAAGTCACCGGAGACAGTGAGCGACCGACTGCCTGGCGGCGACAGTGGTAGATTTGGATTTGTCCACCCGGTCTGTCTGTCTACGCGGCTAGTCTTGCGCTACCCAAACACACGCAGAAACCGGAAACCTGCTCACGCTGAGCCGGCCCGAACGTCCAGCGGGAAGTGTTAATGCAGCTAATGTCGACGATAAAGGAACATTCATAACGCTTGATGCACCTATAAATCATGAAAAATGTACAGAGCATTATCTTGCCCTTCGGGGCTCGGGGCTGAGGTCGTGGTTGTGCTTGGTCCCGAGACCCGAGATCGTGGATCAAACCATGTGTGAAAAGGGAACGATTCCGGGTCACTCGATCTGCTTGTCCTCCTCGGTGCAACAGTGTTGGGGTGCTGTTTTGTTCGGGAAGCCATAGCTGCCGGCCGTAAATTACTGTACGCTCGGTGTTCGGTTGAGGCCGTGCGCTGCTACGGGCCGGTAAATCTTTATCCTTTAATGCTGTATCTCGCTAGCTAGCTGGGCCGTACCGGGCTCAGTCATTGATCCTGTTGTATGTACAAGAAGCGTTGTCGGTCCGGAGTGAGTGGGCATCACTTGATGGTATCGTTTTGCAGTGCAATTGTCTGTTGGATTTGCGTATGACTATAGGGGATGGTAAAAGAGGAAAAAATCTTCACAAATTATTGGCTAGTAGGAACAATGCTTCATTTTGTTCATTAGGGTAAAATTAATGCTCGTCAAAGAGTAAATAAAGGCTATTATTGAAGCGACTTCAAGGATCCTCACTCAATTTAAGTAAATGCATATTTAAACATCGTCTTAGCCTCTTCGGAGGTTGTTTGTGTTTTTCAATGTCCCAATTATTCTTTTATCTAGATTTCCAAGTTCTTCATTATTTTTACTCATATACCATAGTCATTTTTCTTGAGGAGTTCAATTTGATTTGAGTTGATTTGAACTCAACTAAGGCCAATCCATTATGCCACCCGTTCTGGTGGAAAGTCACCAATCCATTTAAATTTGGGCCAACTAAGTCTCCTCTATGTTTGTGGGTGGCCTTCAAGGGCTTTACGTGCTGAGTCGTCCGGTGCCATTCACATGACATGACCAGCCCACCGGAACCTGGCGAGACTAATTCGTTGCATAATGGTAAAGCTTGTTTCCATCGTTTAAAGCCGAACTTATAAATCAAAACGCATTTTGTTCCTAAAGTTGGTAAACTATTAGAACATCTCACCATAATGTCTCCTCTTTCAACTGCTTCACACATTAGCAGGAACTTTCTGCCGACCATTCCCAACCGACCATTCCCAACGGGGACCAAAAATAGCCACATACAGCTTAACCTTTTTATCTTCCCCGGGAACGTCATTAGTGTCTGCGCTTGACACACGGCAAACGTAACCAAAGTGATATTTATTCGACCGTTGGCCACTCCACCATCCGATGCTAACCCGTTTACCCAGTTGGTACGGACCTGTCTATTAGCACTGCCATTATTCCTTCCACGCATGGACGCACGCACACCTTCCGTCACCTACCACCATCCACCGGGACCGCCAGACCTCTCATCCCACCGCACCGTCATCATTCATAGCCGTGTTGCGCTCACGTCGAAGCGCTTTTCTTGCATCCGATTTCAAAATTTCCACTGATGCGGCAAATCATCCTGGTGGTACCATAACGAGACGACCGCGCACGGATCCGCCACCGTCGCCACGGTTGACGTCAAGTGTCCCCATAACGGTCGACAACACCTTGAAGCGGGGGTTCGGGCGCCAGAACCGTCACCACTGTTCGTGCTCATTCGGTGCAGCGAACAAAAAAAGAAAGCAGGAAGAAAGAAAGAAGCTTTTGCAATAAACACCAACCAACACACGACACCGTTATACCTTTATCGTTCCTGGCCAACGGGTACAAGGTTCCGGTGGTTCCTCCTCACCGTCCGCAGCCTTTCTGCACCGCACATCGTACGAACCGAGGACATAAATCACAATCAAGCCGCTTTGGCGTACCAGAAATGGAGCCCGTGTAAGGTGTGATTGGATTTCACTCGAGAGCGATGGCCGCATGCAAGGAGCAAGTTTATCACTACCCGAGCAAGCACTACCTACGGCGAGCACCGTGCTACCGTGGAGCAGAAAGAAAGAATGGCGAGCGAGGAAGGAGGCAGAGCAAAGCACCGGAGAAGAACACTTGCACCGAAAGCCATCCAGAAAACGGAACCATTTTTCTCGCGCTGCAAAGCGCAGTTGAGGCTGATTGTCGACCAGCGCGCGCTACCGGGCAGGGTAGATTGCATTTGAAGTTATTTTGTACGGTGCTTCCGGAAACCTTTGAACAAATTGCAATCCAACCACTCGCCGTGCTCAAAGGATGATTATTACCGTACAAAGTATTCGAGCGCCGGATGTTTTTCCTTCGTCCCCCCAGTGGGAAGTGGAATGCATGCGTGACTGTGTGTGAGTGTGTAGAGTGGTGTTTGTTGTGCTTTTCAATAATTTATTGTTGTGCTTTGCATGAGCCTTTTTTGGTTGGAGTAGCTCACAAGGTCCTTAACTTAAAGTTTTTTTTTTCACTGTGTGTATAAGTTTTGTGAAATGAAAATTTAGATTAATAAAATGGTTGATGAAGTTCAATACAAAGTAGTAGATTTACTCTTACGTGTTCATTAATTTCTAAGGTCTTTTTGGGTTTGTTGTTTTGAATTTATTAAACTTAAAGGTTTTTTTGTTATGTTATTGTTTTCCTCATTGTTTGCCTTGAGGGCTGCACAATAGCGCAATATCAGTATAATACAGTCACTCAACCAGCCAGGATATCGTCCTCATTGAGCTGAGGTAGACAGAACACGGGGTGGTCCGGTAGCCGAGGCGACAGCGGCGTCGGTCTTCACACGGCATGACTGGGGTTCGAATCCCGCATCCATATCGCCTTCCCGTAAGCAGGACTTGACTAATTTGCTACGGGTAAAATCAAGCCACAGAAAGCCAGAAATGGCAGGCCAAGCCCTTTCAAGGTTGTAGTGCCAAGGAAAAAGAAGAAAAAGAAAAGGCCTTTCTTAAGGAATAAAAAAATACCATTGACCAAGTAATTCGTCTATTCTATATTCCTTTAATTCATCTCCCTGACTTAAATATTTACTAGACGGCTTTCTTATCGTGCTATGCTACGTCCATGTCCAGGTTCATGTCCAGGTCCAAGTCCAATTTTGTTAATTGTTAAGACAGATTATTTTTAACATACAGAGACGAACAGTAGAATAAGACCACCTAATGTTTCAAAACCGTAAAGTTGGGATAATGATGCTTGATCTCGGGTTTCGTTTTTCTATTTTTCAAAATTTTGGATTGATTATATTCAGTTGAAGTATCGAATATAATGGTTTTAAAATTGTATTTTAAAGTGGTCTTATTCCTTTGCTCGTCACTGTAAGCTGACTTCTTCATCTTATTTGGCACAACACAGCATCCTCGAGAGTTTGCCAATTCTGTGACTTGTTGAGGTTGCTCGGTCTGTCATTTCTGGATTTCTGTGACTTGATGATATCCGTAGCTGTATAGCCAGTCCTGCGTACGGGCAGGCGGAGATGGAATGGCGGAAAGAGCTTAAATTAAAAAAATTAAAACATTATATTTTTGCTCTCATTCTGGATAATACATCACTCCGAAGATTCTCGAGTGACTAAATTTGGATTACTTGCAAGACATATTTCGTCTAAATTACTTATTTTAATACTCTTACATCTAACAGACACCAAAAACAAGTCACTCAGTGTGGACTTTTTTTTAAGAACATCGTGTCTGTTTATCGTTTCCCTGCCAAAAATACCCAGTACAGCTACCCAACGACGTCACGTAAGCACACTTCGGTACCGAGTGTTACCTTCCTCGGCTAAAGCGTTCTGAAAATAAATTATGTTTCAATCAAAAACACATCGTCCTGCGCTGTGCGTTTCCGATCCGTCCGTTCGTGCGTGCGTGCTTGCCATTCCGCACCCAGGGCAGTGAAAACCATCCACAAACGCACCGGCACTCATCAGCACCGGCAATAGGCTCGAGCTTAAATTTCCCGCGCCCGTTATAATGGATGTGCCGGCATCTTTCGCCTAATAGCCCGGGCACCCCGGATGCCTCCCCGATGTGCTGCGCACCACTGTCTTCGGGCATCTTCGGCCCCTAATTTGATTAACGTCACGTCTTAAGCAGCTTTATAATCAATATCGTGTCTATCATCAATGCCCGGTGTCACGTTTCATGTGCCGTGCGATGCCGCCTCTCGCATCTCATTGATAGTCCTGGGCCGTCCTTGCCTTCAAGACGCCCACACTTTAGTCCGCAAGTTCTCCACTTACACCCAAACGAGGATCCAATTTATCCGCTGCTTTAGACTTTCCCCGAACCCGCACACATCCTCACTCCTTGCCATGCATTCTCCCTTGCTGCCCGTTGTTAGTGCGCTCGTATTTCCTGTCGCTGCTCCATGCGAATGACATCAATCTTTCGACCAGCCGGGCCCAAGGAAGGACATAATCTTCCGTTTAACCTGCCGCTTCCGCAGCTTGTCATGAGGGGTTTTTGCTTTTACATTTTCCACCCAGCGTCTCCCGTTTCCTAATCTCCCTTTCCACGATAATGCCAGTTTTCCCGAGACAAAAACAAATGCGCCAAGGGAAGGAGCACCAAGCAGCAACCAACAAAACACAAACAAAAAAGTGCTACACAAAAATAAAACACCAACTTCGCAACCGTGCGCGCTCGCGTGCAAATGGCAGTCAATTTTTCAGATCACTGATTTTGATTGGGGTTTCGGTCGGTGTCCATACTCGCCGTGACACAGCCGTGTGAATCGTGGGGCCGGATTCCATGGTCCTCGCCAGCTCGCTGTGAGATGCACGAGCGCAAAACGCTTTCGTTCGCAATTGATCGTGGCTTATCTGGGCGAACGTTTTCGGTGATCTTCCCTGTGTGTGTGTGTGTCCTTTCGTTTGTCCCTGGGTTCCACAGTGCCAGCCACACTAATCCTGATAAATGCTAATAAATGTTTTAAGGCTTTACTGGTGAAGGGCAATCCTAGGAAATAGCCAACCCCGCGCGGTGAGCTGTGCATTCAACCGTGCCTATGAATTATTTGCACCGTGGTTAAGTAGCGTTCTGCGTTTTGTGGCGCTCGGGTACAGGGGGATTTTGAGACGTGTTCCCGAATAAGCAACTTAGGGTCAATTTAATGCAAGTTAACCTTTCTCACAAGCGCACTGGTATCTGTGACAATTTTATTTTACTGTAAATGATCAATCACTAAATATGATGGCAGCTTAAAGTAAAAACAATGCTTCAAGCAATTTGCTCGAAGATTTGATATTTTTTATTTTACACTGAACGAATCTTTCCAAGTTCAGAGTGGATTTGTTAATGTTCTTCCCATTTCGAGATTAATAGCTAGAGTATCTTTCTGAAATATTTGCTACAAAATCGAAGGACCATCTATTTCATCGAAAGTTCAGTTCATTTTCCCAGTAATTTTAACATTTTATTTTTCCAAGAAATTAAAATGTGAGTAGTTCGTGATGTTCCGAAATAAATCTTATAAATTCTGAGAATTTTCTCACAACCTTTCAATCGGAGAGACTCGCAGCGGACCATATTACTATGTAATGTTCTATGGCTACATTTTAACAGACATTCATTCAGTCAGCATTCACTGGTTTCTCAGAATCAAACCCCAATGAGTCCGTTGACTTCACTCGTCCTTCAATCGTTCTCCACAGCAAAAACGCCACCGCCACCGGCCGCTTGTTTTGCAAGAAAAGCGACGCACTAACCACTAACAATCGCACGCCCCGGATGGCATCAAACGGCCATCACAAGAACGTAGTGACTGGTTTCGAGATTTCAAAACCCGCCCAACTGCATCATACAAATGGTAACCGTTATGACCATGGTAAGACACGGTAATAAGGGATGATTTCCCCTTTTGCACCCTCACGCTCTCACACCCCATCGTAACGACCGGACGCATCACACGGTGGCAGTTAAAATAGCATTTCAACTCCAAGATAGCAGCTGTCAAAACATTCCTCAAGGCCCCCTCCCCCCCGTTCTTGCTTTCGGCCACCACCAGGACGGGACCCGGTATTGGTAGGACATCCGGGCGGAACATCACCATGGTGGACCGAATACTGGGCACGGTGGCACAGTATTCGAATAGTTTCGTTCCGGTACGTTCCGCGGGCAAAAAAGGGGTGGTTCGGGAACGGTGATAGCGAGCGCGCGCTCGTTCCCGGGGTATGGAATAGTTGATAAAGTTGAATATGCAAAGTATTTTATTATTCCTTGTTATTATGCAGTCAAAACTTCTCGTTTCTTTTTCGCTTTTTTTTCTGCTGCAACTGCCTGCTCGATCTCTCGCTCGCACGCCCAGTAAAGCACCCAGGAGAGTGGACATTTTCGATGTGAGGAATGTGATGAAGAAGAGGAGGAATGGGGTTGGTGATACGGGAGGACCGTTGGCCCAACGGAGGGAGACAAGTTCTGCTCCGACAAACGCAAAAGCGCAACCGAACCACCATTCGGGCTGCAGTCGAAGGCTAGTTAAAGCCCTCCGGTAGCTGGCACCGCCAGGCTAACAACGGGTGGAAAAAGTTCGTCCTTGGTGGTGGTGTGCTTTAATATTTTGCGCCTGCCAGAATGATTGCACATTTCCTACGTTCCATTTATTCCCGTACTGGAAGCTGGCTTGTTAGAGTTCTTCTTCCTTCCATTTTGTTACTCTCTCTCTCTCTCGGTGATGCATTTCGGTTTTATTTGTGCTACGCTTCCGAGCATTCTATCACCCTTCCATTCCGTCCACGGTGCAGGCGTATTGGTGACGCGTCAGGCAGTTTTTCGTCTCTTGCCCGAACTGCCATAGTAGACTGGTTTTTGTTTTGTGTGTATGTTCGGTTTTTTTTTTTTTTTTTTGCTAGCGTATAACATTTTCAAACATATGCGAAAAACAAACTTTTGCAATCATCGTACCAAAACGGGAAGGAGGAATGTCCGTGTGTGTGTGTGCACAACTGTGAATATGGTGCATGTACGAGATGTTAAAGAAAAGCGTTCGCTTCAGTAGTGCGAGTTTTCGTCGCGGCAAGACATCATCACACCAGCCCAAAGGAACAACGAACCAGACATGTAAGCGTAACAAAATTATGCACGTTGCAATGTGTAGCGCAAGGAAGCAAAAAAAATAAAGTCATGTATTTGGAGTTTTTAGAGCTGGAAAAACAGACAGGAGCGCAAGGAAAATCGTTTTCATTTGCCGCTGGTCTTTTGTGGTGTTTTGATAAACGGCGGTTGAAGTATGCACATTACGAGGAGTTTTTTGGTTTATGTTGGAGAGTTTTCCGGTGGAATTTGGGCACAGTTTGTGTTATTTTTGTGGGCTGCATGTCATCGGAATAGGTTCTATTGATTAATAATTTAAAGAATACAAATTTCAAGAATACAACTGAAACATATGTTTCAAATGGTTCAAAACACTAATGTTTATTGGGTATCTAGGCTGCATCTTCAGAATTCTTGACTCCCGATGTTCGTTGTACTGGTGGTTACTATCGTAACGAGCCTGATAAGCAAAATCAAGTCTACAAGTAAAGATCAAGTCGCTGGATTCTTTTTCAAAATAAGCCACAATTCCCATGGATGTCCCCAACAGTTTCTTCTTTGAATTCGGCAAGCCGATTGAACCTGGAGAAGCATGAAAAATATCTGCATTTAGTTATACGATGTAGAATATCTCGCTGTTGAGATGATTTTCCGTAATAACTCTTTGAATAACCTCCACTACCAAGCACTATTTATCAGTTATCAGTGTTGTACCTTTCTTGTATCTAAGAGGATGAATGATTGTTTCAATGGGGGCGGTGATAGAAAGGCTTGGTATGGAATAGGCAAAATGTCCTAGATGGTCCAGAACAAAATAAAATTCTGCAAAAATTAGACAAAGTAGAGTGCTGGAAGACGCTCCAAGAACTCACGGGATATGAAGTACACTCAAGATACTGACTCTCACTAACAACAAGACTACGCATTTGGATGACGAAATTACAATCTTTAGTTTTGCCAAGCTCACTTGCAATACGGTGCCCTTTCACGGTTTGGGCTCCCTCTTTTTTACGAATTGGATGAAAGGACCTTGAAGAAGTGTGGAAAATAAGGCAAAATATTAATACAGAGAACATTTCGCTGAGGAGATGTTCCACCATAAGAATTCTCTGAATTACTTGGTCTAGTCAGAATCTTTGATCACTTCGACTGCTTTTGCTTGAGCGCTAGGAACTTTGTCCTCGAAGGCTTTTCGGGTTTTCTCAATACTCGATGAGACTGCAGTAAACCTTCAAAGTGTTGAGTCAACCGCGTGCAGATCTTCGCTTGGTAACAGTGATAAATGCCTCTCCTTGTAGTGATTAGGACCAAATTTCTTCCACTGATCTAAAGTCTTTTGGTCGTACAGTTTAGCAGTCGACACGATTTTCCAAGTATTCTAGACGAGTATTGAATTGAAAGATCTATAATCTTCTTTACCTTTATCCTCTCCATTCTACTCCACAGCCATCTGTCACTAGCATAAAGACTCGCAACCGCCACTGAGCATCACGCAATAAACGGCTGCAAAATCATTTGCCACACTCAGGACACTCAGCACACTCAATTGCACTTTAAAGGCAACACTTGTGCACAACCCGAAAACGCCGCTTGCCCCGCACGATAAGCCACGACAGTGCAGACAGCTAATGAAATATCACCGCAGACAAAAGTTTACCCCCACCACCACCACTTTTATTTACTCAACTCCGTGTTCACCCATCAACTGTCAACAAGTGATACAAATGAACAATAATTTCCCGTAAGAGCAGTTTAGACATTTTGTCGTTGGTGCAAATACTTTAACACCTCCCACCATCTGCACGGGGGGGAGAAAATGTTTTACAACATTTTACCACCGGCTTCCGTTGCACGCTCACTTCCATGATGCGTCGTATCCACAGCAGACAGGCATCGATTGGAATGGTAGCCGACCCGTGCACCACTAGAATGCTGCAACTGCTGCTTCTGTTTATGAAGTGTTTGACGCAATCGTTCCCCCAAGCTATCCACTCACTCTAGCTCCCTCTATCTCTCTCTCTCCTTCTTTCACTGTCTTTTGCGACTGCATCATCACCTGTACTGCGCTGGAATACCGAGACAGAGACTGGCTGGCAAAACTGCAGCATTCGAAGCGTCAGCTGTCACCGGCACACGGCCCGAGACCTCGGAGACGTGCCAAGGACTAGGGCGACAACAACCGGGCCAAACCAACCGGGCCCTACGGCGTAAGTTAATGAACGTTCATGGGCCACCAACGATACCAGCTCGAGCTCTCCAGACCACCAAAGCCAGCCAAACAGCTATAATCCCACCGTCTTCGGCATCTTCGGCATCGAGAGCGTGTGTGTGTATGTGTTTTGCACGCAACCGCAAATAATAAAAAGAAAACCGGAAACACTGGATGCGGGTGAAGCGACTTGCCATCTTCCTTCGCCCATCTTCCCACGCGGAGTTTCGCACTGCTCGATAAGCCTTACGGACGACTATTGCACACACGACAAACGGCTGTCCATAGAAACGTTCTCGGCGCTTGGCAGCTATGATATTGTCTTGCCAACCCCGTTCCCGGTTGCGGGCATCCAACCTCCGGCTCGGAATATCGTTTGCCTGAAATTGCACCATTAAACAAAATGTCACTACACAATGGTAAACAATATAAGATAAATATAATTTTAAGAACATCATAAACCAAATTACTTTGCCCTGTGTTGCTGGTGGGTTTCGGGTGCGTCCTTCGCTTCCAAGCTGTGTGTCGTTCTTTGCGTGATAGTCTGTGTGCATGGGTGCTTGTGCCGTGAGCTTTCACACAGCAAGCAACATGCTTACGTGCTGTCACCGGTGAAACGAAACCAGCAATATCGGAGTATCGCCCTTTCCAAACTAGGCAGGGCTAACGATCCGTTGACTGACTTCACCGTCAGCCGGTGCTGTGATAGTGCGCTCGCAAGACGAAGCATTTTGTTATGTTGCATGTGTTTAGCATAAATTGGCAAAGTGTATGAGACGCTTGGAGAGCCAGTCAGTTCAACCTGTGGAGAGCCAGTTTGCAGTAAGCTTCTGTTGCTTGACTGTTTGAAATTATTTTACATTTTTCATGTATAATATTTTTTTTTTATTTATTTATTTTTTCTGAATCAAGCATCACTTACCATCGATGGTTTATCAAAAACACAAATCTATCGCCTGCAATTCCGTTTAATCGACCAGCACATCTTAAAAGTCATGCTGCCCGCACCCGTTCAACGCCACATCCAATGGAGGCGCCCAGTACTTGACGCGTCGGAGCGGTCGGGCTCACTCGAACGAAGCTCACCAGCTCGAGCTCGGTATCGAACCGATTTTACCAACCATGTATGGTCGCATACAATCTATCGCCTAGCCTCAACTCAATCAGCCGACTACTTTAGCGTCAGCTGGGCGAATAAAATCACCCCACCAACCACGTCTTCGTCGCTGTTCCCGAACACGAAACGCACCGGGCAAACTTCCCCGTAACCTTGAACGCGAATCTTCATTGCCACCTTCGGTGCCGCAACCCACTGGACTCGAGTCGAGTCGCGGGTGCACTCATAAATCATATTTATATACCGTAAATGATTGAGGAAATAGCTTTTCGTGTTTTTCGTCATCACTTCCACGGTGGTCCCGGAAGTACGGCAGACACTGCCGGTCGGGTGGTTGGTAACAGGGGAAGGGGAGAAGGGGGGAAACATTTTTCACACGTCAGATGATGATGATTTGTCGAAATCGGGCGAATACACAACCGTCGGTACCGCCTGTTGTGGAACGCGATTTGTGAGCGAGCAAAACAACACCGTCCTATCGACGGAACGCCTTCCGTTGTAACTATTTTTCCTGTCCCAATGCGCGAAACATCGAGCGCGAGCGGAAAAGTGGAAAATGCACCGCCTGTGTTTTTTGTTGTTGTTGTTGCTCTCCTCACAAACTCACATTCTACCGCACTTTTACTTCTGCTCAATGGGTTATAAAAATTTATGCTAATAAAATGTAATAAAAATTTATACAGGGCGAAAAGTTGCAGCGCGCCAAGCTACTCGGCTGCCGGGCGGTAAGGGACAAAACAGAAAAACAACCCCACTCTGTTAGTGAATGAAGTGATCGAAATGAAAAATTCATACCATGCTACACAACCCGTGCCGACGACGACCGGGCGAAAAATCGGAAGAGTAAGGCAAATGCCTGCCTCGAAGTCGATCTTTGTCGAGATGGCAGGCCAGGCCAAGCAAAAGTCAACCCCCGGTGCCGGTCGATTTGCGATTGCTCAAACCATGTGCACCGTGTGCGGCTTCGCATGAATGAACTCTGCCGGGTCCGTGATCGGCCGCACCGTGAGGCGTGGGTTTCGGTAGTAAAACTTTACGACCCGTGCTCCCGACCACAGTCTATGCCTGTGTCTGCCGGTCCGTCTTTTCCAGTGCAAAGAGATGGCCAGTTTCTCGGCTTTGTCACGCGACCAAATGAACGGTGAATGCCATTCGAATGACGATGGATAACGATGGCCACACGGGACAACCGGCTCCGGGGCCAATGGACACATTTGCATCGGGGATCAGCAAAGACTCTCCGGTTTGTAACGGTTGTAAGCCTTCCTCAAAACGATTCGACCCCGTTTTGTCACTATTCAACACCACTATTTTGTGCACGGCACGTTGCAGCTGCCGGAAAGAGGGGGGGGGGGGAGGGAGGGGGCGGGCGACCCCTTTGGATGATGTGTTTTATGTTTCGGGGATTTTTATGACAAGCTTTAAAATGTAGTCCGATGCTGATATGGTCGTATGGATGAAAACATTCTCGAGGCAGGAGCGCCGCCGAATACAAATCACAACCGGGTGGTTGTAGAAGAATGGGAATAATAAACAATATGGCGCTATCTTGGTGGCGAAAAGTTTTGCAACAGATCCATGAGGGGGTTGTCTTGAGTTTTAAAAATATTTATACTTGGATTATTACCTTTCATTGAATAGAAGGTATGAGCTATTATGCATGGATTTTATAATACCTTATTTAAACATAATATGATATATCGAATTATTCTTAACTCTGCATCAAATATCCTGTTGAACTGTTGAATCACCCAGAAAATTATTCAAATCAACAATTTAATATCGCCGGACGGTTGTAGAACTTTGCAATCATTTAATGGAATCCTGCCTATAGTAAGAGGAAATTCACTGTGTGGCAGGTGAAATTTGCTTTCGCCTGAACAATAATTTAACAATTATTTCGTCTTATTCTTAACAGAAACTCCTCAGCGCTCGGTATATTTGTGTAGTAGCAATTTAAATCTCCCCAGAATTTATGGAGAGCTTTATTGTATGACTGCAAGGCACCCCAACGAGCTTGCAATATTTCAAAATGTCATTTAAATTAAAAACATCTTTCGATATAAAAGTGTCTTAATGAAGGAGATATTCATTGGCGAGAATAATTTTAGACACTTCGGTAGAGCCTAGCGATAAGCGCTCTGAAGCGTCTCCTTAGCTCCTCAGGTGGCTCCGGCTTGGCTCGATGATGGGCATCAAACAATATTACCATATTCTTACCCTGATCGAACTAGACAACCAAAACGTGTGTTTTTAGCAGTGAGATCGCGAAACTCGTTGGCTATTATCTGGTTAACAAGCTTGACCAACATATCAAGTGAGGTCTAAAGCATTCTGTATCGAAATCGATTTAAAACATTCTCTTGATGGGTTAAACAGTTACACCATATGGAAAGGGGCGAAGTCTAACAATGCTTTAAATTACTTTCAAATACGATAACGAAATTTTAGCAATATAGCCATGTCGTCCTTGATGAAATAAAAAACAATGTTCTGTAAAAAATCATTCCTTATAAGCTTTAATAACAGGTAATCATAACATTGTGATACTACAATATCACACAATATCGCCCCTTGAATCGGGGCGGCCCTGTGCGACAGTGGCGCCGGTCTTAACACGATCGGACCGGGGTTCAAGTCTCATCTGGTCCCCCCATAGTGAGGATAGACTATGCGGTATCAATAAGTCTAGAGGGCCAGGAATGGCAGCTATGAGCTAACAGGCCGCTAGACTAAGAAAGAAGAAGAACCTTGATTCCATTCACAAAATTGCCGTTTGCCGTTTACCCTATCAAACCACAATGCTGGATAAAAACTTTAACAACAACCAAAAAATCACTTCACCATTTGCTGTCAAAAGTAAACAAGCAGGATTGTATCCACACTAGAACTGCAATCTCTAATCAACGGCCCCAACCGCATCGATTTATTCAGTCGGAAAACTAAACATTGCCCATCGATCGGCATACGTTCCACCAAACCCATCGGGACGAATATCAAACATATTGACACCGCACTTAACGATGTCACAAATAATGGGAAACCCTTCTCTCTAAATGCCATCTTTAAATTCCTAAAACAAAACTCAAACCCAAAAAGAAATGCTGCTGAGCTTTGTCATAGAGCTTTGGAAATATGTCCCATTCTGTGCAGATATTTGCATACGCCGACTCTCGATGGTCAAACCGGTATCGGAATGCAATGCACAGGCAGCTTATGTTTAATCGTATCAACAACAAAACTTCTTGATTGGTTTTCGCAACAAGCATGACTTCTCATATGACAAAACACACAGACGCACAAACATCCCATTTATATCCTTGCTGTGTTCATGTGTATGTGTTTGTGTGTTTCGAAAGTGAATTCTCTTCCTTTTGATTCTACCATGCTCCGAGGTAGATATCATTAAAAGAAGCTTCATCATTGAAATAGACAAATTGAATCTGGGAAGATTGTACACGTCTCGTGTTCCGGAAAAAATGCTACGCTTCCTTCCGGAATTCCCCTGCCCCTTTCCCTCTCTCCTTCTCTTGCTACCTTCCTCTTCGATTAACGTTTCGATACTCATTGGATGCAATATTCATCCCCGGTACGCCTTAAATCCTGAAAATGCAATTTGTTTCTACCTAACCCGGATCCCGATTGGAAGCAAAATTCATTCCGCCCAGCATCAGTCTCCTCATTCCAGTTCCCCCACTTTATCGACGTACGTATGTTACGGCATTTCGTAACATATGGAGTTTTGCCTTCCGTCGACAGAAAAGCACACGAGCCATCGAGAACACACGTCAATCGGGGTGCAGACTTTCCCCGAAGTACCTCGATTGGGGTGCGAGGTTTGGCGGGGAAATGGTCGAAAACGAGAACCGGGAAGTTCCCACGGCACTTCAGCGCAACCTCGCACGCCCGTATCACCTCATCCCGAGATTACTTGATTAGTGTAACGAACTGGAAACGGAACTCAGATGTTCCGCGATGTTTTCAAATGCCGACCACGGAATGCAACGTCTCCGATTTCGCCGCTTCCTTTTCGCTGGAATCGATTCGGTTCGACGGAGGGGGCCCCGGGTTGGGGCATCGAAGAATTGATGGAATCTGAAATCGATAAGTAGACAGCTACCGATACTGTGCACGACCGCACATTAAGTGTAGTGATGTGGAAATCAAGCGAACCTTCCATTTGCCCGACGACTCGGTTTGTGCGAAAAAGGGTTTCGGTCGGTGTGGGATTAGTGTTCGTGTTCGCGATAAGACCCTGCCGCTTTCCTTTTCCTCGGGGGGTGAAAGCCACCCCTTCTGGATGGTGGAAAAAGGTACCCCCCGGTGAGGCGAAGAATGCTGAGTAATGTTTCATCCGGGAAATATGAGATTCTGATTCCGGGTGGGGTCAATTTTGGAGTGATGGCTACCGTTGCTACTTGATGAGGCAACGAGAAACCGATCACGTTTCACCTCCAAGCCCGCGTTCGCTAACTCAATTCCCGACGATAGCCTATCCGATTGCATAACAATAACTAGAGCAGGACGACTGGCTTAGCCGTTCCATTTGCAGAGCAGCAGCATCCGGGACCGAAAATCAACACTATTCGCACGTAGTGAAGTGCTCCAGCCAACCAAACAACCACCAACACAACACCGGAAACCACATCAACCGCAACCACTTTTTCAAACGTCTGAAATATGCTACATAAAACAAGATATTCAAACCATTCGTCAGTTTTACGTCCATCGGATAAAAGGCCGGCTTCCCTGGTATGAACCCAACCGAAAAAGCCTCCCAATCGAATGGTCGTAAAATGCTGATCGAATGATGTTTTTCTGGCCTACGGTTGCCTGATAGGGCCCATCGATTACACGGGCCGGGAATGTTATTTGTTGTTTGTTTCGCATTACGATTACCATCTACCGGGGGCTCTGATCACTAAATTTGTCATCTCACCAAAATAACCACCATTGCACGGAATCGCACCCGTTCTAAGCCGAGTCCGTGCGTCACGTAAACCTCAAAATCATAGAAAAAGGAAGCAGGGCTGAAAAATGTTTATCAACGTCAGTGGCGAAAAGAGTAATGCCGGGGTCGAACCGAAAGGCGTCCTTGCGTGCAGGACGCGCACGATAGATCTTCCGCTGGCACGAACAACACGAACACCGGATGGCATGGGGCGGCCGGAAAGGGTTTTCGAATAAAATGTCATTCGATGGTTTTCGTGCCGCGGTACGTTTACAGGCTTTTCTTTTAATTTCTCGGCAGCATGAAACGCTTTTCCGCCGGCTGACAACACCTCGGAGTGGATTAAATATTTATGGGGTTCGTTTATTTCTTTGCAGCGCCACTATTAAGAAGTTTTCATATTTGTTTGCTTTTGAGATTTGAGTTTCTCTTTTCACCTTGTTTTATTTTGGTTGCATTTATTATAGTAATCTGATTTTATTAAATTCAGCTGCTATTTCGTTTAATTATTCTTTCACTAACCGGATAATGAAAAAACATGAAAGCGTATTTTGATACAATTAAACTTCAAACAGTGGTACACTTGTCTTAGTAAATCTTTCTTCTTAGGACTCCTTGGGAACGAAGAACGAAGACATAATGGTTTGAAGACGTGAGCTATTTGGAGGACTCTTCCAATTGTATTTGAAATACTTTAATTTTATTAAAGACATGCGTTGATAAAAACGACTTGACTTAATTGATGCTCTTCTATTTAGTAGCAGCTTACCAAAGGATTGATCGGACCAGTAGCAGATCAAGGTCTTTTGAGGCCCCGAGCGGATTGGCAGCTGAGGCCCCTCTTATTGTAATTCGTAACAAGGTCACTCTTACCGACTAGGCCCCGAGCGGCCGCTCCTAGCTCGATTCATCTCTGAAGCAGATTACATATAGTCTTGAGTTGATACTGATACCTTGCAAATAAAAACTGATTTAAGCTTGTGTAGATAGGTAATCGGACCTCCATTATCGTCTTAAATCTAATTTATCAAAAATCAACTGCGAAAAAACAACAATGAAGCAAAGGAGCAAAGCGAGCTCGTTGGCTGGATTAGATGGAGTCTAGCATTTCGGAGATTCGATAAAACCATCGATGGAAGAGTCCAGTTCTGGACCGATTTTCCTAGATACGGATTGGGGACCTGGCCATGTCTTGTAGAGATTTTCTTCCCTGCCAACCGATGATACAACAGACCGAATAAAAATCGCCACTATATAGCACCAGGAGCTTTCATGAGCTCTATATGCTTAACCATTTTGCCTATAGTGTACAGCAAGACTTTCTGGGCTGCCTTGGCCTGTCATGAGTCTAGACACCGAACAACCTAACTCGTAATGTCTTCACGGTTCGGAAATGGACAGTGGAGCCGTGGTAACCCAGAACTAAGAAGGAGCGATGCTGCGTTGATGCGTTCGCCAGAAAGCTCAGGATATTGGTATGACATACCACGATACAAGAGAACCGTGAGCAGTTTCGAGAACTTCTGCTGCAGTTATTGAGTTTTCGCTAACTTTTAGTTCTACAGTTTTTTTTCTGATGAAACTATTTAATCAAGCCCCTTTCTGTGGTAATGTGTGCCAATTTGCAAACATTTCTACAGAAATGTGTGCTCTCTACAAACAATTTCAAAATACTCATCGCGATCCCGTACCTAAATCTACGCAATTGTTTTAACTCCCCTTACCGAGTAAAAGGTTTATTCCGCGTAAAAGCTTTTACCTAAACAAAACCGATGCCCCTTGCTAAGTGGCTCTCATAATAAGCATCCTTATTGCGATGCAGATTGTCCCAAACTAATCTCAATTATTTTTAGCGCACACGACGCGTGATGATCAAGCGTGGAAGCGTGGAACATGTTTGCCCAAATCCACCCCGGACAACATCCAAACTTCCGAGACCTTCGAGGTTTTGTTGATACTAACCACCGAGTTCCTCGTAACGGTGTTGCTCTCTTCGCTTCCAGAAGAACAGGTTCCCGGAAAATACCCACCAAAAAAAGACCTCCCTCTAATCTCGTCTAGCGTTCGCAGGAATGACAAGAGCATCGCACTGTGAAGAGTACCATTTCCTTGAAACAAACCAATGCTAAGGTTGGGATGGGGGAAAAATATTCGGAAAAGCACAACAAACACCCGACCCGATCTCGAAACCGAAGTGGATGCATACAGACGATACCAGACGGCGTAAGGATGTGCGGAAGACAGGAGCAACAAATTGAATAGCGTCTGCCTGACGTTCCCTACCCATGCAATTATCTCGCAGCGGAACCGGAAGCATGCAACCAGCAGGAAGATAGCGTAGCTGCATGGCACATTAGACCGAGAAGCACACACACACACATTTTATCCTCCTGATTTGATTACAGATAAATTAACGAAGATCTGCTGGTACGCGCTTGCAGACGGCGCCGATTCGGGTGAGCCAGCAGACAGCAAGCGGACGGCCCCATTCTCTTTTGCTGCGATCACAGACACAGGTCACTTCCGTTTCGTCAATCAATGTTGTTCGCAAACTTTGCCTGCAATTGTAGATTTCCGGTTGAGGATGAGGGATTCGTTTTTTCTTTGCTTTCCTTTGTGTTGATCCTGCTTTCGCAACAATTTCCGGTGTGGACAGCGTTCGGGCGGGCGGAACCACGAGACCACCCGTCGACCCGATGCGTCCACACCAAATCTGGCGCAAATAAGCTTAATTAAATTCACTTTAACAGTACCCCACCAAAGCGCAGAATGGGAAACGCGAATAACGAGGCAAACAATTTTGTGCCTTCGACAAAGGAAAAGCGGCGTATGGAATGGGCGGGAAAATGGAAAGAAAACGCAAAAGGGAAAGAAAAAAAAATCCCATCTTACTTAGTGTTGTCAAATGGCATTTAACGACAAGAGAGAACGAGAGAAAGAGGGTGAGAGCGTTTGAGAGAGAGAGTAAGAAGCAAAGTAATTGCAGACAAAAAAACGCACATTTCACTACCTCCCGTAGTGAAGCCAACTCCGGAACTGCTCCCAAGCCGGATGTAGCCCCTTTTCAACCTTCCCTCGGGTGATGGTGATTCATCCCATCGCTTGGGGTGGACAGGGTGGACGACTTTGCCCAAGAAATTAACCATTTGGAACCAAGCGAGCAAGCTTCCGAGAAGGCAACATTGAACTGGACCGAATGTTGCCAACACCACGCTTGACCTAGCACGGCCCGATTCGGATGACCTCGATCCGGTCCGGTGATGGCAAGGATCGGGCGCACCCGGCACAGTGGGCACCGCCTGCCAATGGTTTGATGGACGTATGGAAGCGCGAAAACGCAAATGAACATCGCCGTGCTCGCTGAACACCGCTGGCGTAAAATAATTAGCCAATTTTCCACCCGAGCGGGTTTTCTTTCATTGCATCCAATTCAGCAATTTTCATAACAAAAGAAAAGTTTTTCCCCATTTTCATTTCATCGTCGCCCGTTTCGTCACCCTTGTTCTCTCTGCCTTCTCTCTTTCTCTCCAAATTTATCTCCTTCTTTCTCCTATGGCTTCTACCAGCGCGCAGTTGATCTGCAAATATCCAGCTCCGAACTCCAACTTCCGGCCGCGCGTGTGGTGCATTTTGGTTTTGCGTTGAAATTCCTTTCGTTCGTTGGCCGACACTGAAACACACGGTCCGGTTTGGGCCTGAATGCCCTAGCTAAAATGTGATCCCAGCCCTAGCCAAGGGTTGACAGTAGTGTCGCTGGCACCGTGCCCAACCGCACGAGACCATCCAGCATCCGCTACAGTGCTAAGCGCGAGATGAGATGGGAAATGAAATTTAATTTTGGCTTAAGCGATCGGGCCAAGATAAATTTTTCGGGCAAAGAATTCACATCAATTGCGCGAGCAAACACACACACTCTCGGTCGGTCGAGTGTGCATGCTTCGTGGAATGTGTCGCGTAGTTTTGATGCTCCGATAATCATCGCCAGAGCAAATGGCGTGATAATGGCGATACGCGTTACGCGGAAAATATGTGTCAATGTTGTTTGGTGTATAATCCACCCCGTCGGTGGAGCATTCTTTTGCATCCAAATATTCAGTTGGTTTTTTTCAAAATCCTTTTAGTTATTAGGAATTATTTGGTGTTATTTGGAAATTTAATCTGTTATTCCTATTACGCATACTATGTCACAAAAAAAGTGGAATAAAGCATGATATTCGGTTTCAAAATTTAAATAGGATGCGTAAACCTTAACACAGGGTGTTGCCTTCGCCTTTTCCTAAGAGGACATCAGAATGACTGCAGATGCTTTCATGGAAGTGCTAAGTTATATAGTCAAACCTTGGTTAACAAAGATGACCAATTGTAGGCCGTATGCACAGCAGCATGATTCGGTCGCAGCTCTTTTAAAGGTCGACAATGGTAGTCTGCAAAATGTCTTCAACGTCGCCAGTCCAAATATTAGCCCTTTAAACTTCCCAGACGTTAACGCTAAAGGCCTTCACACGTCAGGACCGGGGTTCAAATCATATCTGAGCCGTTCCTCCATAGGGAGGACTGACTATCCAACTACATGGTGGTATCATTAAGTCTAGTAAGCCAGAAATGGCAAGGTCGTTAAGCCAAGAAGAAGACGAAGAACGTCATGGCTTATTTCACCTGGGGCGCAGTTGGAAAGGAGAACATATTCAAGATCATGTATCAACTTAAAACAGTTTCAAGGTTCTTCCCAGGAAGAGACTGGAGCATTGGCTGGTTCAAGATCAATGCTTGTTCTTCCTTGCCACTACATCCTCGAAAGGTCACAAGCCTGCCATTGCTGGCTTTCTGCGACTTGATTTAACCCGTGGCTGGATAGTCCGTGTCCTCCGTACGGGAAAGCGTTCTGGATGGGATTTTATCCCCGGTTTTGTTGTGTGAAGGCCAGTCCGTTATCGACAGGACCATCCAGTAATCGATACTGATGGTGATAATTGATTTTTTTGTCGATTAATCAAACAAAAGAGATTTATATTTATAAAAATATTTCCGCATACAAACGTGTCCAATTTATCCAGAACACCCTGTGAATGTATAATGAAACCAAAACCAAATAAATATATTTGAGTTCGAAACGAATTTTGAATCCCACACAATATCGTGCGATTTTGCATAATTCATACTTTCTAAAGCTTATACAAATCCCATTTAAATCAACCAATTTATTCTGCTAAATAATGTCAAAATAACACGAAGTGAATTGTAATTCAAAACTGGTCGAAAATTCCCACAACATTTCCTTTATTAACGACACGTTGAAACTTAATCTAAACTGAAGAACATAATCTATTAAATCTTTACCGAAATATGATAATTCAAATAAAGGGTGCTGTTGATTATAGATTTCGCTATTCATTGCGAACTCTTTTAATGTAACTACTCCAAAAAAAAAAAACCCTGAGCTCTGACAGCATGTTCCGACTCGTCAAACTCTGACAACATTTTGAAAACCGAATATTGTTCAATCGTCCTCTTCAGAGGCGTATCTAACTACAACGGATTATTTTGCTGTTGAAGAAGATCATATGATACAGACGAGGTGAATTATTAAATCCAAGATCAGATTACGCACACACAGATCCATTCTAAATATATTGCGCTGTGTGATAGTTGTCCATAACAATCAACTTTCCAATCTAAAACCGATCGATTATGGAGTTCGACACACAATTGAAACCTTTAATAGGCTCATTTTTTCTTTCCTTTTTGCCCTGTGTTCTATTACAAAACCCTTCCCTAATGAATGTTGATTTCATAAACCCCATCCACATCTACAGCTAGCTGCAAAATCATGGCGTATATTGTGGCGGACGGGCGGGCCTAGGACTAATTCAATCGCCCCAGCGTCCCCACGTTCCGAAAATCATAAGCACCGCACCGCGATGTTGTTCAGTTTCGGATCTAATTATCATAATTGATTGAAATTGTAAACTGAAATAGGCACTCACTTTTATTTGTAAATCCATTTCCATCGCCCGCAGCGCCATTGATCCGGCTCGATTCTAAAACTACCCTCCCGCCTGCAGACCCACCCTCTACACCATTCGCTGCGGTTAACGATGATATTGATGATGGTGCACATTACACTCGCATACGAATTCACTTTAGCCTGGTGGATGCAAAAAAAAAGGCAGGCAGGCAGGCGAATCAATAATTGGATACTCACTTCTCGGGGTGAAACGTGAAAAATCCACTTCACTTTAATAACTTTATCAAGATTGGTGCAAGTGCATTCCCACGCAAGCGCTATCCGTCACGTGTCACGCAAGTGTTGGGAAATTCTAAACCTCGGTCCGCGTTGGACTGTTGGGGGTTTGAAGCTGATTGGCGGACCCGATCGAAGCAAATAGTCCCGATCACGACCAACGACCACTTCAAACGACAAAACGGTTTCAACGGTCGCCTGCCGACCACGGTGCTCGAATGGTGTGATGATAGCGTTATTATAATGTCATTATTTCGTCGATTCGTATCGAGAGAGCGAGAGTCGCCACTAAGCCGAGGGAAGGCGAGACTAGGGTCGACCATCGACCAATTACCCACACCCCGGGTAACCGCTTGATGTGGCAGTCGCTTCAAATTTACATAACGAATCAACGAGGGTGAGTGTTGCCACGAAATTGATTCCCAACGAGGTGCCGAGATTCCTTGCCGCTCCGGGTATTGGCATTCGGATTTGGGGGATTTTTTTTTTTTGTTTTGTACAACCACACCTGTTTCACCACTCTCCCAATCGTGACCCTGGTGAGCAATTTTTGTCATAAATTATTGAATAAACGGTCAGCCCGGTCGGTGCGCGCAACTGTGATTGTAATGTTAATGAACTGATTATGAAAATGGTGTTTGACGAGATTGCGATGGGAGGGGGAAAAAACAGGAGGAGGAGGAGCTGGAAACTAACCTGAAAACGATTGACTAACCAATATTAAACCCAACCGAACCGAAATGCTCGCTAACAGCAAGGAAAAACTAAACTACACCGAGGTTAGTCGATAAAGGCACTAACGGATGTACTAACAATGTACTAATTGATAGCTTACCGGTGATTCGATCGATCGCTGGAGCGTGCTGCGCGAGCGTAGGCCTCCACGGATTGAGGCTCGTCAAAACCGAATCCCATTCAAGTACACAAGTCTCCGCAATAAACCCGGCCGACTACAAACAGCCCCCGGAAGCTAACCGCAAAGGGTCATAAATCTGAGGCTCACAAATCCACTCGCCCTTCTTTAGAACACCACAGAGGTTGTGTGCCTACGGCCGAGAGTAAAACAACCACGTTTTGGGGCGAACGGGGCTGTGAAAAAGCCTTACCCCGTTCCCCTCACCCTCGTCGACGGTACGGCTATTTACAGGTGCATTTTTCATTCAATCCTTCCCGATCGTCCCACATCGTCTGTTTTTTCTCTCTCTCTCTCTCGTCCTTTATTTGCAACCCTCGGCGGGATGAAATGCTTGCCCGGCAGCATCGTCCCGCAAGCCGGCTTTAACCGGTTTGGCTAGCGAGAATTGGCTCGGGAAACTCGGGTTCGGAGTCCGGTGACCGTGCTCTGTTTACTCAAGCTCAAGCCGGTGGAGAGAGTACGGCAGGAAAAAAAATGGGTGCGAGCGAGAAAACCTCGGAAAATCCCTGCGTCCCGAACGCGTCCCAGAACGCGCGGGAACCACAAATAGAAATTATTGTATTTTTCTTACCCTAACAAACCTTCCGCCTCACCGTACCGGTACCGGAAGGAAGGCGCTAGAAGTAGTGGTAGTCGTAGTAGCAGTCGCAGTACCCAGCCTAGCCCGGAAACGCTGTACCTGTAAATACACAAGCCGGACAAAACACGGCTTGGTCGGCACGGTGTGGTCAGACCAAATCAACCGATGTGAAGTGGAGGTGCGCAAAAAAAACGCACACTCACACATCTGATACACCAGCAGATAAAAAAAAAACCTTGAAGCACATCATGACGAAGGTTTCTAGGTGCACCGAGGTCCCCCCAGCGACTTCCGCTCACGGTGGTAGTACGCCACGCTCAGGTACGTCGGCGTGGTATCGTACGTGCAGCAGGCATGCGAACGGATCCGGCAAGCTTTATCACAGTGCCAATATTTGCTGACGGAATGAATGAAACCCGGGCCAGCCCGGTTCGCATGCGATATTGCGTTCCCGTAGCCTGGGAAGCGCTTGGCCCATTCCGACCGAGGGATGCCAAGCGATTCTGTAAGCGATCGGACGGACGGTGGAATGGTTGGGCCGTTTGTTCTATCGGTTCCCTAGAACTCATTCCCTCTGCGACTACTCGGTCGTAGCAAAGCCCCAAAAGGTAGCCGGACCAACCTTTCGACCCACGGTCTGGTCAATGGCGGGCGGCAAATATTGTGTCAGACGGCGTGTGTTGTACGGTCGCCCGGTGGTGGATCGATGATGTTTTTTAGATTTTAACGAGATTTTTAATGATTTTCTTGTTCACCGTACGGGGTGCGAGAAAGACTTTCGTGGACATCGTGGACGTGGTTTTGTCGATAATCAATCTTCAACGGGGTAGCTGGTCCAAAATCATCTCCATCCAGATAAGATCACATAGCTGGGAACTTTGATTGTTCTCGATGGAAAACCATACCCGAAGTACTCGTCTGGTTTTTTTAACGTTTTAAAATAATAAATTCGTTTTCCAGCTATCATGAAGAAGATTAAATTGTGGTTCTCTTCTAAGCCGCCGTTTTTGTTTTCAATTTGTTTCGACATTCTAAGTCACTTAAATGTGTTTAAAATATGAATATGCGTCAATTGTCTTGCATTTGAGTTGTGTTTTTGATCCTGATTGATTTGAGCGTTAAAGGGCACCAGTATAGTCTATCAACGCGCAGTTAGCTAGACGGGATTTTCAATTGATCCAAAAATCCTATCCACATAAAAAGATAGCTGTTTTTCATGACGAATGCCTAGCCGATTTTGACAGTGGGATAAATTTTGGTCTCTCTCTCTCCTATCCTATCTTACCCATCTAACCTATCAAGCCAAACTATCCTATCATAGCAATATGTACAATATGTACGTGACTCACTCAACAGTCTATTAGTCTGTAAACAGAGTTCTGATTACCCTAGAATCGGATGTTATGCATGTTGATTTAAGTTTCTCAAGATTCTTTTGGATCTAAGTTTTGATGGTAGGATTTCATATTATTTTTGAAGCTGAATTGTGCAATACCTTGGCGATTGGTTGAGCATCATGTTGAGAAATTTATTTTGAATCCACTATGCAGCTAGCATACTCCTGGTTGAGCAAATGTTGAATCCATACAAAATAGCAGGAAGTATAACTAGTTTGATGAGATAAGGACTTGATATGAATTACGAATATCTTACCATTATTGAAACCACCATTATGGTGAGAATGTAAGGCAAAACTTCCACTTAGTGAATTTTGTTTAGACATCCACCCACGAACAGAACAGACAACCTAGCAAAGGGTAAGGCCCTTACAACCAGATCAAACCACATCATATCATTCAACCATATCAAAAATTAATATATAAAAATAATACGACGCAGGGCTAACTTTCCAGCAGGAGGGTGAAAATGGGCAACCGAGTCCTTCCAAGGATATGGTCACAAACACTGATTTACGCAGCGATGATACTACAGCCTGAGGAAACTTTTCGACTCAAAATACTTTTCACAGGCGAAGCTAGAATTACATGGGAAATTTATAGCACTTATATACGACTCCAAGACTCGGATTCTGTCCAAAACTCACGAAACCCTATCATCTGCTTCAGAGAAAGACGCTCAGAAGAATGTTTGCCCCCATATGTGTGGAAGGAAGATTAAGCGGACTCGAGAATGACCATCTCTACGAACTACTGGTCATTGCACCATCATGCAGCGAATTAGAATCGTCAGGCTCCGGTGAGCTAGTCATGTCACGAGAATGGCACCGGATGAACCAGCTCGTAAAGTCCTTATAAGCCGTTCATTTAAGTAGAAGAGGCGTGCCTGATTGAGACGGAGGGATGGTGTGGATGTGTCCACCAGAACGGCCGGGAAAATGGGATGGCAGATTAGTAAGTAAGAAAGTAAGTAACTAGTCTCTTCTAAAGAAACGTAGATTCCAAACAATTGAAATATGCTTCACGATCATCTGGACATATTTTTTACTTTTAAATTTAAATTTTGTCTAGATTTTTTAAAAAGGAATCGTGATTTTTTCTCCTTCATCTATTGCTGCTCCACTGTACTCCTTGCTCTATACTATTCCCAAAAATAGCATTTAATTTCATGCCTTCCAAGCCCATCGCAAGTACCTACAATAAATAAAACATTATGAAAAGGTTTTCAATAAAGCAAACGCACGCCCAGCGCGTCACCGAAACAGCCTTTAATAGCCGCTTGTCAGGCCGCGTCTCACGACGCGAATAAACCTACATCACCTATTATACATCATCCTAACAGGTTGTCCTGCCGCTCCCGTCCTATCCTCCCATGGCACAGATCCTCCTGTCACTTTAGAGCCAAACTGTCAACCCAAAGCCTCACCTCAATCTACCATCCCGAGCACGGTTTCCCGTTCCCCGGTAGCCTGTGTTTTCCTTTTTTTGATGTGAGTGTGAGTGCTGAATAATCTAACCCTTTTTTGTTTGGTTGCATCCCCAAAAAAACAACACCCCTTAATCACCACCGTGGCCGAGCAAAAATGGATTCACTTAAATGTCAACGCATTTGCATACGGCCAGCGATACACCCAACAGGTACGCTTCCGACGGTCACGGTCACATTTTTGTCGCACTTTTCCACTCCCCAAAAACAGTTTGCTCAAGAGCACGTGTGTGTGTGAGAGAGGGAGCACTCCGGAACCATTCCATGGAAAGTCGCTGGGCAGTGCACTGACGTGGCGCAACCCCTTAAACCGACGACACCCGGCCTCGGGAAAGCGTCACGTCGAGACAAAAATCCTTTTTTAATTGCACCCTTATCATCGTGTTGTGTGCACGAGCTGTCCACACATGATGGCGATGAAGGGCTGTTTTGTTGTTCCACTCCACGTCCCTTTTTTTTTGGGCACCTTTCGCTTCTTCTCCTTTCTCCTAATGAATAAACACATAAAAGAAGCCTTTTAACACAGCTGTAATTGTTTGCTGAAACTGCAGCTTCTTTCCAGGTTTCTGTGGAGATAAACGATGCACATATCCTTGCTTAGAAACAACGGATCAGGATCAGGCCTCCAAAGGTCCCGGCTGTGTGCTGGCTCGCTGCAAAAACGATATCGATCGATCCGTAGGGAATCGGAAAACCGTGTGCATACGGTGGAAAGTTTCATCCTTGTGGTGGTCGTGACCGCCCTTTTTCCTTCACCGGAACAAACTCAGCTCAATTTTCTGCATGAATATTTCATCGCAAAAGTACGCTTGTTCGAAGGCGAAAGCATAAAGCAGCACATTAATTTCATCGCCAGACATCGCATCGCCAGCAGGATCGGTTGCCGCACCGAAGACGAGCGGCGATATCCTTGGCCAGAAGTTAGTTTTTAAAAATAAAAGACACGGCTAGCATAAAAATAATTCGATACACTTTCCAAACAATACCTGCGGGAGCAATAGCGCAAACGCCGATCGCCAGCGGCAATTTGACCGGTTGGTTCGTTCGTTCGTTTGTTCGGCCCCAACACACACACACTACAAATCACGCATCGTACAATCCTTTGCGAAGGAATCGATTCGCAAATAGTGTGCTGCCGAAGAAGAAGAACCACTCGGATGCAATGACATCCAGAAAAACGCTGCCAGTGGCCGGTAGATAGATAGAGCAAACTCTCCCCGAAAGCAAAACTGGAAGAACGAACGAACGGCCGGCTTCATAACAATAACCGTAAAACTGGAAGAAAACCTAACGGAAGCACTCGCACAGCACTCCGGCCTTATTTGATGGGCCCACTACCCCACTGGTAAGTGCCTGGTCGGCCTTTCAGCTTTATCGTTTGCCATTAGCCCTATAAAAGACTCATTTTCCGAATCACCCATGCGCGCCTACCTCGAAGAGCTGGCCGGGTGAAGTTGGGACGGAACTGCAAAACACATATCGCTGTGTACGTGAACATGAACGTCTAGCCCGGAAGAACGGAGAACAACCGTTCCAAAAACGGATTCGAATATTCGATACATCCTGTACGCCCTGGA
The DNA here is from genome assembly GCF_013141755.1 of Anopheles stephensi. Taxonomy (NCBI): domain Eukaryota; kingdom Metazoa; phylum Arthropoda; class Insecta; order Diptera; family Culicidae; genus Anopheles; species Anopheles stephensi. The sequence goes on along the minus strand of NC_050202.1, from coordinate 59,839,341 downwards.
GCACTGTCCGGGAAGGATGGCGAAACTGGGCGTCATGGGCGTCCCGGGTGTCGGGAATCAGGCAGCGGACCGGAGACACTGAACCGGACACTGGAGAATCCTTCATAGACACGCGCTAGACAATGTTATCGTTGTGCTTTCTTTTCGCCATCTTTTCCCCGGAAGCGTACGTACATCGGTACTAGTAGCTGTATTTATTCAACATACTTCCTCACAGTTTGCTTCTTCGTCTTGGTTGGGCTGGTAGGGTCATCCACGGTATGTTCTTCACGTTTTCTTTTTTTTTTTGGGAGTTGGTTCTTGCTCCGGACGAGCGTAGTCAGCCGCAACGATAATGACCGGTTCAGTACCGGGCGCAGTCTCCTGATGATGGTTGGCTTGTCGGCACTAGGGAACCTCCACCGGGACAACGGCTTTCCCTCACACATATCTCACTAGCTCCACTCTGTCCTATAATCCCATTTTGGATAGTTTCAAAGGGGGGAAAACACACACACAAGACACCCAGAAGAAGAAAAAGATAGTGTCGACTGACCAAAAAACGCAATAAAAAAATCGAAACGAAAACCTCGCTCTACCAACTATGTCCACTGCTCGAAAGTGCTCGGAACACACGTACACCGTCCCCGTTTCCTATCTCTGCATAATCTGCGATCGTCTGTGCAATTTTTTTTCTGTGCTGCTCCAGCACGACCCTTGCATTCATAATTTGCAGCTGCCGAACGTTTTATTACATTTCAAATTATTTCGAATGTGACTTTTACACCGAACCTTGCAGGGGCAGCTACCCCGGGTTCATGTAACAACTTTTCTTAATTTGCACTTTATGCCACTCGGTTTGGTTAATGCATTTGAAGTTGTTGCCACAGTTAAAGCACTACGTAGCGTGCTCGTGCTCGATTACAGCCGTCACCGTACGTGAGGGGTTAGTTTCGTTCCTTTTTTTTTTTTTTTTTGAGTTGCTTAAAGTTACACTGAAGCATCCTTTTAGTTGGGTGAGTGAAATTTTACCTTCACTGCAACAAAGTCACCGATAGCGAAATGGATTAAAGGCTTAGGATTTGGGGATGGAAGTTGCCGGTTTTGAGCTGCAGGGGCATCATCATGGAACGGAAATATTAAACAGGAAATGCACCCGCTTATATGGGTAATGTTGTAGCAGTAAAAAAGTACTCTATTCAGGAGGGAAATGAGATTTAACGGTGTTATATTCTGTGTTGTTTGTGAAATCTTTTGTAAACAGACTAATTAGATGGAGTATTACAATTCGAGCAGGAACATTATTTTTCAAGTATAATAAATTTTGGTGCCAAAGAGCCATTAATGTAAAGCAATGTTTCTAAAGTCGTAAAGCAAGTGTGTTCTTGTTCAAAGCTTTTTTTTTTAGCAATACGGCCAGGCGGTTCTTTATGAATAAAAAAAAATCACAAGATCACATAATCACATCACATAAAAAAAAATCACTTACTTATCAAGCGCTACAACCGCTTTGCGGTCGCGGCCTGCTTCAACAATCCTCGATACCGCTCAAGGTTTAGCGCCATCGTCTGCCAGTTCGTTATTCCGGCCGTTGTGGCGGACGCATCAACATCATCACTCCATCTCAATTTGGGCCTACCATGCCTCCATTTTCCGTGTGGACGGCCTAAAAGGACTTCACGGGCTGAGTCGTCCGGTGTCATTCTCATGACCGGAGCCTGGCGATTCTAATTCGCTGCACAATGGTGAAATCATCGTACAGCATACATGACTCGTATTACTGGCATAATTGACTTCGTTTATTCGTAGCTGGATAGATAGTTGGTCCGGTTGGGATTTCTCATAACACACGGCTTTGATTTTTTTAAATTTTAAACTATAATAGAGTATTTCAAATCATTTATTGTGAGCCTTGAAATCTCTTGTATCCGCGATAGAAAAGTGTGAAAGAACCAACACATTCTTTCAAAGAATTAAGAGATAAATCTTTGAGAATTTTTTACATAGTTCTTCTTGATCTTTAGTATAAGTACAAGGCCATATCCTTCCGATAGCTTTAAAAGCCCTCAATTTCGAATTAAAGCAGCAGTCAGTAAGCCGTTCAAATGGACGTTACATGCCCAGCTTTCGACACCTTGAAACACCATTAACTTCCAGTTGCTGCTCACAGTGAAACATCGCATCGAAGCCATACCCTAGCACACATTCAAACACTCTACGATGAATGGATTACTGCTGCTGCCGTCTTCACCGTCCCAGCCACTCCACCCATCCCCTTCCGATCATCAATGAAAAATTTGAAACCAAAACCCCTCGCGTGAAGCATCCTTGCGCTATCGCCGTTCCCCCGAAACACTTGGCAGGAACAGATACTTACCGCGCGCCGTTTAGTTTAGGAGCACTTAGCTAAAAGGCGACCCACGCGCCCGGCGCGTGAGCCTTTAAAGCCAGCCGGTGCAAAGGAGTGGAAAAGCCCGAAAACAAGAATCCTCAAATCCGTAACCGTAAGCTGAGTGTGCAATAAAACGCTTCACCAGTGTGGCAACTCGAAACCTGTCTGCCATTTGACGGAAACACCTTGGCGGCCGACCCAGGGATCAAGCCTTCAATAGCCAATCCACCCCTAGTGATAAGCGACCCGGGGATGATTGAAAAGGTAGACATTGAGTTTTCCCGTTTTGGAAAATCCGGCACCGGTGTGGGGTCTCCACACTGAGACAACCGGTACTGTGCCGGTACACCGGAAATGTTTTGCTTCAAAAAATGCTCAACCGAATGGAAAACTCGTTTGGGGGTGGTGTTGAGGAAAGCGCAACAAAAAAGACCAACATTTTCTCGAGATTGGACTCTTGGGATGGTTAACGAGAAAAAGTAGGCCCGCTCGGTAGAACTTCGCCCATCGCCCACCCACAGTTTGGCTGCCCGAAAATTTCGGTCGGTCTGCCCGAAAATGGAACGCTCGACCCACCGCACAGCAAATAGATCAACCTGTTGTTGATGATGAACCCGTGCGGAGATGGGTGGACGGGGGGTGAGGGACCAGGGGGGGGGGATGGTAGGAAGCTGAATTGCGCCAAACCAAAACTCGAAACGCTGAACGATTTATTACATTAATAATGAAACAGAGAAAATCGATTAATGGTCCGATGCTCTACCCCCTGTGCTGCCGGCTACCATTACATTGCCTCCCAAGGGGATGTTGGGTGTGTGTGTGTGTGTGTGTGTGTGTGTGTGTGTGGGTATATAGGTGAGTTGGATGGGAAAATATGCCTGGCCCAGATGGTGAAATAATGGATGAAATGGTTGGCTGGTTGGTTGGTTGTGGATGAAGTCAAACTAACTCACTCTCAAATATTTGATCACAGTCGAAAGAACAAACAGCTAGCGTCAGCTCGGAAGAGTGGGTTTGATCAGGCAGAAACAACATTGAAGTAACAACCACTCCTACAAGATTATTCCGAGTACGCAGAATGAGGCTAGCCGAAAACAAAAAAAAAGCAAGAAAGACTAATGAGAGATTGAACTAATCTCCAGTGTCTTGGGATGCCGGTGTGAGGGCCGTTGTAAAATAATTTATTCCACGTTAAAACTGCACCGCTGAGCTTTGATTGGATTGTAATGGATCTGTCACCGATCATAGATATCAACAGATGAAGGTAGCCGGACACACACGCATTCCATTACCCGTGGTCCACTGCATCCGACGCGCTCGGGGCAGTTCAAGTAATTGTGGAGTAATTATATCTCGTCGAGGTTTTTTTTTTGTTGGTTTCCATTTGCTTTTTCTTAGCCTTAAAACTCTCACGAACTCCACCACTAGCACCAGGTCAGGCTACCAGGGCAGGCTATCAGCTGAGTCGCGGGACTGTCACGGTCGATAACACCAGTCTCGGGTGCGACTCTTGTGCGTCTCTCGGGTTCGGCCCGGTAAGATTAACACATCTTTTGCATTACGCGATTGTCATAAATCATCCGCAGTCTGCCTCCGGTGGTAATTCGTTCTGTTGTCCGAGGTTTCTCTGGTTACTCACAAGCGTCTGGAATTACGAGGTACGCATCATGGCGCCTTTTCTTTCTGTGCCTAGTTTTTCTCAAGTTTTGTGGGAAAGACACAGGAAAAAAGGAAGACATCCGCAAGCATCTTTGTCCGGACGTGTTGGGTTCTAGGTTTCTTAAGCGCAATTAGGCTCGGCCGCCACATTTATGGTGAGTGCAAATTTAATGGGGGAAAATATGAAATAAAACTGTTTGCTTTATGATATGACCGCTTGACGTTAGCAAGAAGTATTTGGATGTTTTTTCCTAAATAATTGTACGTACAGAAGACTCTGTGAGATAACACAGTAATGTCAACTTATGTAAAGCGGTGATATTGTATTGAAGAACTTTGACGCACATGACCTGGTCTTAAGTACACACAGCAAAGAACTTTCTTTTCAGAAACGCAAATGCTTAAACAAGTTATTCCATCATCTCTTCTTCAAATGAATATTTAAACTATTCCTCATTTCGATTGGGGCCCGCAGCTAAGCGGCCGAAAAAAGTGCTCTATTTTACAGTAAGTTAGCTTTCACACAATCACAAATTCACCAGAACAAAGTGAGATTGCAGGCGCGTTCCAATTTCCCTGCCCGACGCGTTGCCCTGAGAATGATAGAGTGAAATAAATGAAAATTGTTTCCAAAGCATGCTCCCAAACTTCTCGATTGCATTGAGCAGCGAATTCTTTTGCTCGCACCACACCAACTCGAATTGCATGGGAGATGGTGCCGACACTTGAAACGGTGCGAACGGTCCCGCGGGATTTTTTCCCCTAAACCGGACCCCGCGACACGTCGGTCCTTCCAACGTGCGGGACAGCAAATCAGATTAGAAGGACAGGAAACATGCGGACGAAAATGAGAAAATACGTTCGAACTTTGTTGGACATGAATCTTGCCCCGGATGCAGATGAGCATCAGCCACTTTAACAAGATGGATACGCACCGCACTGATCTCGGTTCACGTGCGAAGAAAAACTCGTGCCTGAACCAGAGTTAGATTGAGATTTATTCCTCCGATTTATTCGACTCGCGGGCCGCCCCCCAAAAAAAAGCACCCCGCGAGCCGGTTCGGAGTTGGCGTTGAATCGTTGCAACTCGACGTTTGGGCGACGCACCATCCTTCCTTGCTAGGTGCTTGCGCATGAAGCACTCCACTCGAACCACGGACGGACAACGCGGAGTGAGAAAGAAATCAAGTTAAAATAAATATTAATCTAAATTTAAATTAAATTGCCTATTGGTGTAACTTTTTCTCCTTTGAGCTCGGTCGCGTTTTGTACCGCTCACGCACGCCAGGTTTCGCTTTCGACGTACAAACTTCCTCGCACCGTCGTGATCTCCTGGCCAAAACACCAGTCCGTTTGCATTCCGTACAATTTCAAACATTTCTTTCTTTTGCACTCTCCTTTGCAACCGGTGGACGAGCGAAGCGAAAAGAATTCGATGCTCCGATTCACCGCACCGGGCGAAAGAACGACGTATCGCGTAGCAGAGCGACCGGGGCTTCTTAATTCATTTCGTTGTGTTTACGGCCTGTTACGGCTGGAGAAGCGTTCCATCAAAGTTTCGCCTAGTTTACCGCATAGTTTGCGCGCGCCTCGAGTTCCAAACAACTTCGCCCGCAGATCGGCAGCACGATCGTGTGATTTATACACCGTGTTTGTGTTTCCTTGATGTTTCGGCTGCGCTTATTCTGGGAACTGGGGTGGCTGACAGGTTTGGTGTAGCGGTAAGAGAGGTTTCCAAAATAAGGACTGAGATTACCAACAAACGCGCGCCAAAAATCACATTTCGTAATCAAAACAAAGTGTAACCGGAATGGAACTGGTCGTGCAAACACGTGACGGCTATGTTTACAAGCTTATGCGCGTTAAGTAGGAATTCTCGGTACTTTGATGCGAGTGGATATACGATACAGACACACAGGCACACATCAATGGGTTGCCGAAATATGCAGTCAAAGGAGATTGTTAAATTCGTTTTTTTCCACAAACATAAACCTTTTTTTCCTCCAAAAATGGGATGTTGCACGTCAGAATTGCTTCGGCCCTCCATCAGGGTTTTCCCTGACTTCGGCCTGAGCATGGTGGGCAAATGGGAAGTTTTGGAGTTAATTTTGTATGTTTGTAATATGGATCGTTTTTCTCAGAAGTTCTTTCACAATTTCTGGATGATCGTTTAATTTGTGTGTGTGACTTTGGTTTGGATTGTGTAAATGAATGTTAATATATGAGCTAACTATCATAGGTAACTGCTTACTCTCATTAAACGAATTCAATTTTGGGATCTCCATGTAGTGTTTTTCAGTCCGTACAACCGTCTTGATCTTAAGGCATGTCCAGGTCGCCAATCTGTTTCCAAGAAATTTGATCTAGGAATGCATTCTTCCTACTACAGCTGCATCCGATCTCTGACTCCATAGAGGTTAGACTCCACCTGATCCAGCCAACGAGGTCGCTGTGCTCCTTTACACCTCGTACCAGACAGGTCGTTGACGAGCAACTTCCTGGTGGGGCAAGAGTCCGATATCCTCATCTCGTTCCGAAGCCTTCGAAGCCTTCCGGTGTTCGACTCACCGCCAGGACTCAGCTCAGCTAGCTCTTTGTTCATTCTCCTTCTCGAAAAGGAGATCTTCATACAGACCCATGGAACCACCCATTGGGTATTGTCGGATTGGTACTGATCAAAACATTCGGGCCTTTTACCAAACATTTCCAGATTACCAACGAGGGTATGGTAATTGTTAATGTGTGGTATGGACGAGTATTACTAAAGGCAACGAGTCACGGCGTCGCGCTTTAACATCTTGTTGAGGATTATCGGACGTCTTAGCTTCACGATCACCGTTGGTCACCTAGGAGCTAATGAGACTCTTCCAGTCGGTCGCGGCAGCATGTGCTACCACAAAGATCATAAACACTTCTATAGCATTAAGCCGGCATAACCATTTATGAAAAGGTTTTTCCTGCTAACATCTTGTCTTGAGTCTCTGGACCGAACTCTGACGAACCTCTTCGATGCAAATTCTTCGTTTCTGCAGTCGTGTAAGGATGATCTCGGATATAACGCACCATAATTATTTGAATTTGAAGATCATCCTTAGACTCATTTTCTTATCTAAATTTTGTGAGTGTACGCTTTCTTTCTTTTCTTTAAAGTTCCTACTGCTGTCAGTTGAATTGTGAATGCTTAATATCACCAAAAGCTAGCAACTAATTATACTAGCTTCAATGTATTAACAACAACCCGAAAAAAGTACACTTCGACATAACAAGCCTATTATATCGTCTTCGTCTGCCTGTAGGCTTTCTTTTTTCTAATCTTCAACCCAACGATCCACCACCAATCCACTTAATGGGGTCCTTTTAACCATTCCCTATTATCTCAATGCCGCATCTCAGCCGCATACTTTCATTCATTCATGATTTCCCTAATAGGATAATGGTGTTTGATCAACCGTGACATATGCTTAGTTTTCACTCGATTAATTTAATGCAGGAATTCTAGGGAGGGCGTGAATCAATTAAAGCTTCCATCGCCGAACTTTAACCGATTCGACGACCCGTTCAGAAAGTGTTCTCCATGAGCCATGACGCAATTAAGAAAAACTACCTCGAAAATATTAAAGCAAATTAAAAATTTCCCCCCAGAAACCTGCACGACGTTCCATCCCATTACAGTCAATGTACTGCTTAGCGTGTTTAGCGTCGCAGACATTCATCGTACATGAAATATGAAGCCCACACGCGAGACTGGCAGATATGTGCCAATTCATCAACGTACAGTTCGTTAAACTCGAGCACTCAGCTAAACCCACCTACCAAAACCTCATAAATGTATGAGAACCCTCGAGTTCACCTGAAAGCTTCGTCTAATTTGCATCACCAGCAACAGCGGGTGTTTTCCCCTAAAAACCGCAACCCTAAATTCTGACCAGATCTTCAGATCCATCAGCTGTAAGCCTGCTCTTGCCTGCTTCGTTACCGCCATTAGCGTTGGCTGCCGATGGTTGGCGAAAGTAGCCCCGAGCCCGGAGCCATTTGCTCGTCAAGGTGAGATCAAACTAGCTTCACAGTTGCACGATATTTCCGATAATCACCCGTCGGGAAAAGGCTCCAACCAACACTGTAACTCCCCGTTCGAGAAGCTGAAGTAATACCATTTATTACTCCACCAGAAAACCCATAATTTTCTCCGTATCAAACTTTTAATTGGTGGCTGCCTTTGGAAAGAGAGCAGCACCGCACATCCCAAGCTAATTACCTGGCCCATTCACTCTCGGTGTGTGGGGCCATCGCTTCCCGAGGCAACATATTCCACTCCCAGTTCAGTGGCTTTTTGTGCCGGGGTGGGGGAAAGCGACTTAAGAAACCACCAAGATCCGTCGGAAGAATCGAATTAATTTAATTGCTTCCACGGCCCAATGCCACCTAGCTTCGATTGGCATCCGAGAAGAAAAAAAAACTTTCCCCCTATCGGTGACCAGGACCAAACCATCGGAAGGAAGTCGGAAAAATCTGTTTCCGGCTGACCCGAATGCGTTTCTTCCTTGGGGGAAAACAAAGGAAACGGAAACCTAACCAAGGTTAGATTAGTTAGTGAGCGTGTGACTTGGCAAGAAAAAAACCCGCTCTTCACTGGTTCGTGTGAACAGCATTAGCGTAAATGTCCTGCTTCGGGCAGCCGTGTGATGGTGTGATGAAGGTAGCAAGGTAAGCGGTTTTCATCACCTTCCAATTCACACCCAAAGCCCGGATCTCGCTAAGTGGCTCAAGTTGATGAGACAAAAAAGCTTACAAAAAAAAATGGGGACAAGAAAAGCGGCCCGAAAAGAAAAACATCTGTCAAATGCCTTTGAATCCTCGTTAAAAATTGATGCATTCCTATTTTATTAAATGGTGTTTCTCTCGACTTCCCTCCGTTTTCTTTTTTGTTCTCTCTCTCTTCAGTTCAATCATGATTGGGCATTTTTTTTTTGGGGGGGGCATTTTCCCTCTGTTGCCTTCGGTATTTTAAGCAGTTTTACCGACAAATAATCCCGACAGCCCGACCCATCCCATCGATTCACCCAGTCATTAGGAGGACACCGTGAGGCACCGGGAGCATCGATTGAGTGACAGCCGCTCGAGCGAGCGTTAAGCTTGCCAGTTTTTATTCCTTTTCCCATTTTCCACTTTCCGAAAAGTGTGAGAGAGGAAATAAAATCCTCGAAGAATGTGCGGGGGGATGCGAACAATCTTCCGCCGGGAGGATGCAAGAAAAACACTCACCCACAAAGGCGAGAAAACACAACCCGCCTCACCATCACCGGTCGGTCGGGTCGGAAAGAAAATGCCATCCGCCAACCAGAAAACGCTCGCCACAGTTAGTCCGCGATTCGGTGCGCGACAATCTGCCCTATTTTCCACCGATTCTGAGCATCCCATCGGACGGAACGAACGAAAATGCAAGTGAGGCGGAATAACTTTTCCTTTCCTTTTTTGTCGTTCCCCTGTCGATAAACGATTATAATCAACTGCTCGCCCCACCGTGGAGTGGGGTGGGCGAGACCAAGAGCTTTCCGGGTCGGAACCTGAGGAGCCCTGTCCGGATAATGACAGCTACGAGCGAATCGGCTCTCGGCAGCCTGTACGATTGTACCGTTGTCTTTTGGGGGATTTTCGGGTTTTTTGCTGGGAGCTGTGAGGATTTTGCAAATATTGGACACACACACACGGAGAGCGTCCTAAAAAGCGGAAAAAGAAATGACAGGAGAACATGGAGAACAACAACACTGCGATGAGTTTTCATCGACTTTTTCCTCGGGATGGGGGAGGATCGAGGAAGCGAGTTTGATTTTTATCAATTGATTTTATTAGGGGCGGCGATGTTGACGCGGGCCAATCGTCTGCCTCAGATGCCGAGAGGGAAAACCTTCCCTAGCTTAAGCGACAAGGAACTGTCATTAAATCGAATGGGTTCTGGGGGACGTTGTTTCGCCAGCATCAACACCACCCAACATCATCCATCTTGCGTTCATGGGTCGTTAGGCGAAAGTTATGTAAAAATTATGTCTGACGCATTATTTCGTTTTGCAAGTCGTGTACGGTACGGGAAGGGCAAAGTTTTTCTTACCCACACACACACACACACGCTAGAGTGGCTAAACTTTCTAAGTGATGGTTCTGGTTTGGATTCGGGGCCAATCTCAGCAGGAAAAGTTTTAATAAACTGAACAAATTTTCATTAGACTAAATGGTTCATTAGTGCTATCGAAAAAGGGCTGATCACTAGTCCGATTGGCGTGTGTGTAGAACCGTTATCGTTTCAATACCACTTTGGAAGGAGAAGCTGCTTGGTTAAGAATGTTCAGCCTGGTAGTAAAGGAGAGAGATATGAATTTAAATAATTAAAAATTGACGGCCTTACACGACAGCTAACTAACGAGCTGGAATAATTCGTTTAAGCTTTGCCCCGACAACTGCTGTCTTTGCGAGGGAACTATGTTTGTTAAATTGAATTGTGAATAGGTTCAAAATGAAAATTGAACTATATTACAGGTCGAAATTGTCATCCGTTAAGTTAACCGAGCGATGATTTCCCAAGACAGGCGAAAGCATCAGAGTTAAATGGAAGGAAATCCATCGACTCAAGGACCAAAAGGTATCTACGGAATAGTATCCTAACTCCTCAAAAATGATGTTGCAGTACTCCAACAGGAAAGTCAACAAATCAATACTTGTGATTGGAATCTTTACATCAGCTACCACACATACAAGAAGGATGATAGGTTAAAGTGCAGGAACTACAGAACATTTACGGTGTTTTATACTGCCTACAAGGTTTTCTCCCCGGATATTACAAGATCGATTTGCCCCATTCCTCGAATAGCTCATTTGAAGCTATCAGTGAGGATTTCGAAACAGAAAGATAACTGTATATCAGCGTCCATGCGTCAAATCTTGGAAAAGCTGGCAGATCAGCAACTACACTCTGGTCATCTCTTCATCGAGTGTAAAGACACGTATGACAGCACATCCAGCGTAAAACTGTTAACTACAACTCCTAAGGGTCCCGCAAAGCCCTTTGCTGCCATCCAGTTCCTGCACCAGAGAGTAGGGCCTATCAGCCTTCTCTTCAATAGGATGCTTAAGAGGATACCATCCGAGACTTAGAGACTGGACAATCCAGTTACTAGCGTCCACCAGTAGATAATGCGTCCACCAACATGGCTGGAATGTTGGACGAAAATTCCGGACGAGGAGTCGAATATTCCGGACGTATAACCGGTTCTAGCACATGATTAGTAAGTAAGTGAATAAAATGAGGTAAAAAAGAAATGTCAAGTTACTTCCAAGAATGATTCTCGAGGGGCATCCCTTGAGAGACCAAAAGTAAAGTATGAGCCATGTTTGCATAAAAGCAAATTCTGTAATCGGTTTAGTAAAAAATAAATATTCTGAGATATACATGTTGATAATAAGTAATAGCGAAAAATTAAAAAATTAACTTAAAAAATTGTTTAAAAATTTTGCTATCATTATTCAGTCGATCATCAACTATCCTTTAAAAAAATGTTAAAATAAATAAAAAGTATATGTAAAACAATAACCTTTTATGTAGATTTCTCTTAAGAATTAAAATGAGAAAACTAGTTAATTTTATATATAAATCCAGTACACAATTCAATAAACTTCTATCAATTATTTAAGAAATATTATAAAAGGTCTATTAAACCATTCCTAGTTGGCCAAAATTCAAATTACAGTCCTATTCCTGCATCAAAATTGCTAAAGAAAGCTTGTTACCATCGGTTAGTCACCATCACTTCCACCAGCAAAATAAAAATGCCAAAGCAACAGCAAAAAAATGCCATTACTTGTTTGAATAGTAAACAAATTACTACAAGCTGTCGTGTCACAATTACTGCCCTCGTGCCATACCACGCCATACCGTGCTAGGCGAAAAAAGGAAATTATGGAAAAATTTTACCATTTGCAGCAGCAACCACAGCAGCAGCAACGCACCCGTAAAAACGGTCGTCTGCTCGTTGAGTAAACAATTCCGAGTTCCATTTTTCTTCTTTTGCTTTTACATATTTGCGTTGTTCCAGTCCAGTCTGGTCACACAACGAAACCAACTCACCCACCAACACCCGGACCGACCCTTCGGGGTAGGACCGAGCAAAGCTAACCAGACAATGCGAACGATTTTGCTTTGTTTGATTAAGTCGTATCCAAGAAAAATACCAATCCGCCCGAAAAATGGATTGGTACGATGGGAAAAACCGAAAAACGCCCGAAAGAAAAGCCGCTCTTGTGAAACGTTTTGTACTTTTGCTTCCCTTTCTGTCGAGAAATAATCGTACAAATCTGGAAGAAATCAGCCACAGGGGCTAACGAACAAAAAAAAACCCGAACGATGACAACCGATGATTGGTCGCAACGCCAAGCCGTCCAGTCGGTCTTTGAAGGGCCAAGCAGGGGAAAACGAAAACCCCCAGTTTTATATCTTGTTCATTTTATATCTGAATAAACAACAAGCACCGCACAACTATCGGCCCGTCCCGATCGGCATCGGCTTCCTAATCTTCAATCAACCTCTCGAATGTTGGCCCGCGGCCATACGGATACATTTTCCTTCACCAGCAACCAAATCGAACAACAGCGGGACTTGGGAAAGAGGGAAGCAAGGAGAAGAGAAGGAAAAATATCTTCAATTTTAAATATTTATTCCAAACCGATCGGGGTTTAGCAGTGGGCAGGTATGGGCAGGACCCCATTTATCTGTTCGTGACAGGGAGTAGCTCCTTTGTGTCTGCTGGCTTCCTTCTCGCTCACATACAGCACACACATTGTTGTTCCGACACACAAAGAAAAGTCTTTGAGGGTATTTGGTGAGAGGGGGAAAGAGGGAGGTTGTACGATTCCACGAGCAACCGAGCCCTGAAGAGCAAAGAGACCTCTCCTCCCCCGATCGACTCAATATCATATTTTATCTCGAGCCCGGAACCCGTAGACCGAAAGGGTATGTTTTATTGATTATGACAATAATAAACAAACAAAGAAGCTTCGCAAAGACGCTACACGTGTGAGTGTGTGTGTCGGTAGGCTATAGTCCTCAATAGTCGCAATAGTCCTCAAGCCCTCAATCTCACCGAGGCCGATTTTGCCGAACATCGATGGCAATGAAACAGACAGAATCCATACTCCTGACAATCTGCCAGGACACATCCCAGGACCTAGGGACACTGCTCTCTTCGTGATGATTGCAATCGTGTTCTCATCACCTGCCGTGTCATGTCGACCGTCGGACCGAACGGATTCCCATCGAACCGCATCACTCCGCCGCCCACGAACGCCGAACATCCCGGAACAAAACAGCTCGCGCGAACCAGAAGGACGAAAGTGATCCCGATGGCATAAGGCGATTTTCCTCGTTGAAAGACATTGAAGAATTCGCGGAGTTTCGGATCGATGTGTGTTGCAATATTTACCAAGCGTCGTGTTCAGATTCCAAATTCGAAGAGAGCTATAATTGTGTTTTCTGCCCTATTTATAAACTTTCTGAGTGCCCCCCACGCGAGCGACACTCATCCTTACTCACTGTATCCTTGAAATATTTCGTTTATCAAAAACTTGACGAAACTAGCTTTCGTCAAGTATGGTGTGACGTCTAAGCGTAAACAAAACATCTAAACGTAAACATACTCCCCCCCATGACAGAATGTCATAACAAAATAACTAACACGCGGTACTAACAGGACGGTTTCGCAACAGGTAAAACGCAAATTTTCGTAACAGGACGCGTGACTAATCCCTTTGCCGTTTTCAGCTTCACTACACGAGTAAGCTGATCCTCTCCAGGGTGTACATCAATGATGCGCGCCAGTGGCCAGCGGGTGATGGGGAGGGAATCGTCCACAAGGATGACCAGTCTGCCGGGAACGATTTCGCACCGAACCGCAACCTTATTGTCCTTCTGCATTTCCTGCAGATACTCAGTGGCCCTATGCTTCCAGAAACGTTGCACGAATAATTGCCAGGTAATCCCCATGTCAGAGCAGTTGGTTGCGATGATGTTTTGCTGTTGCTCACTCTGAAATAACTCAAAAAATTCTTTTAGCGCGTGTGACGAACCTTCAAGTTGTTTACGTTGTCGGAGTGTATATCCGACGGTAGCCCGCGCCGGGCTGTGGAACGGTGTAAAGCGGCCAAGAACCCTGCAGTGGTGAGATCGCTGACCAGCTCCAGGTGAACCGCCTTGGTTGCAAAAAAAACGAACAAAAACAAATAACACTTGGCAGCGGCAGCTCTCTTGTACGTCGGCTTAAGACAAAATGGGCCGGCGTAATCCACTCCAGTAACAGAAAACGGCCGGCTCGGAGTGATGCGTTGATACGGAAGTTGGCCGGTTTGTTGTTGCACTAGGGCGGGATCCTGTCGTATGCAACGAAAACAATTACGGACTACTCCTTTCACTAATCTCCGTCCGTCGAGCGGCCAATATTCTTCTCGAATCTGGGAAAGTAATAGTCTTCCCCCGCCATGCATCAGCTTTTCATGAAAGTGGTATGCGATGAGACGAGCAAACAGATGGTTCTTGGGAAGTAGGATAGGGTGTTTGAACTGGTAGGGAAGCTGTGCAAGCTTCAATCGGCCACCCACTCGCATTATTCCTTCCTCATCGAGGAATGGTTTCAAGCGCCGTAGAGGTGAGCGCCGCCCTATAGTTTCTCCCTTTTTCAGCAACCGGATCTCCGATGAAAACTCGTCTTGTTGCGCCAGGATGCATAATGTGAGTTTAGCTGCTTCCAGGAATTTATGTGTGATCGCGGATGAAGTAACTTGTGACGATTGTTGTGTGCGTGTCCGACGAATTTCAATATCAGCTTCGGCAGCCAGCAATGGATTCGATATTGGCCAATCAAAAGCAGGTAGCCCCAACCACTCCGGACCACAACTCCATATCGACTTTTTCAGCATGTCCACTGCTGACATCCCACGAGATACCAGGCCGGCGAGATTTGTTGAGCCGGGAATGTGTTTCCACTGACGAGGACGTGAATAGTTCTGGATCTCAGCAACACGATTAGCCACAACGGTTTTCCAGGTGTTGGGTGGTGACAAAATCCAATTTAGCGTGGTAACGTGTACGTTACTCGTCTTCAAACTTAGCCGTTTAGCGAGTCGATCGCTAGTTAGATTCGGCTGCGATGCGCTGTCCAACAGCGCGCGCGCAGGATGAGCAATTCCGAAATCATCAATAATATTCACGAAAGCAGTTTGGAGCAATACCTGCTCGGGTGCTTGCTGTAGTGCTGCTGCAAATGGGGGTTGTGTGTTATCGGTGGCTGTGTGATCGTTAGCGGTGTTGTGTGTGTGATGTGGCGGAGCTGTGTAACTAGGGCTATTCGGTGTGAAGTGCAGTTTTGTGTGGTGTGCCAAATTACAATACCGGCATTTGTAGTGCGCCGGACAATCACGAGCCGCATGATTCTCGCGTAAGCAATTTGTGCATAAACGCGCGGTCATCGCGAAACGATAGCGATCCTTAGGCTCCATTCCTTCAAATCGTGGGCATTTTAGCAATGAATGCGAGGAATTGCATAAAATGCAATTTGGCGTTTCATGTGACGTGGTACCAAAACTAGTTTGACGCGGAAAGGTTATTCGCCGCGAGTGACTCAGTTCGTGACCCTGTGACGTATGATGCGCGATGGTGGGAAGCTTGATGCCCTTGAGTGAGTTCGATCCAGTGCTCGGGTGCGCGGTAGGAGCTAGCTTTGCCTGCAGTTGAGATTGGACACGAATCAATCTATTCTCGAAATTCTCTCGAAATGCAGCATTCTGCGTTGTTTCTTCCAGCGTGGAAGCGGAATCCTCTAATTCTTGTTGAACACTCTCTAGGTCCTTGCATAATGTTTCGAATTTTCTTAAGCGAACCTCCACTTGTACTTGATCCCGTGCGTGAACGAAATTATCCAAAAATTTTTCGTACCGAGTAAGGGACGCCAACAAAATTGTCCGACGGGACGCCAAAACAACGGGTGGTACGGGCATTGTGCAATCGTGTGTGTGTATGTGCGTGTGAGTGAGTGACCTGCAGTGTAATGCGTGATGCGGCAAAAACAGCTGTACGGTGCACGAAAATCCAAACCAAACGAAAATCCAAACCACACACAAAACGGTTAACGACGGGTCGATCAAACTCGCGAAAAAACACCAGAAATTCGAGCTATATATCCTGGTCACGGCACCATGAAGAATTCGCGGAGTTTCGGATCGATGTGTGTTGCAATATTTACCAAGCGTCGTGTTCAGATTCCAAATTCGAAGAGAGCTATAATTGTGTTTTCTGCCCTATTTATAAACTTTCTGAGTGCCCCCCACGCGAGCGACACTCATCCTTACTCACTGTATCCTTGAAATATTTCGTTTATCAAAAACTTGACGAAACTAGCTTTCGTCAAGTATGGTGTGACGTCTAAGCGTAAACAAAACATCTAAACGTAAACAGACATTTTTATTTCATTTTACCACTCTTTTTTTGGTGCCTGGTGGGTGCGGAAAAGTCTGTGGGGAAATGTTTATCGGGATTTGGGGAACAAATCAAGCCGCTGAATGGGCGACCGCCCCTACGGGTACGGATTCCTTTTCCGAGCGATGGTATTTCTTTTGGCTACATTCCTTTCACTGTTGCTTGTCCCCTTTTTTGCTTATTTGTGACTCCATTTCATTTCTTGGCCCTGTTTTTTTTCTTTGGCACATCCATCTGCCAGCCAAAGGGCCATCCCTTTTTGCATAAAAGGGTAGTGAGCGAGAGGGAGGAAGAGTACGGGGAAGGTATTGGAGAAAGCCGATTTGGCCCGAGCCCGAAATATACCATGGGATGGGATGATGAAAATAATGATAACAGTTGTGTATTGATGTGATGAAGACATTTCAAGTTCGGTCCCATTTTGACGGCCCCAAGGAAGTAAAAAATAAAAACATGGCGTAGATCGCCCCACTGGTCGATGGATTGGGTCGAAATGCAAAGCAAACAAGACCATAGGTAACAGCCGAAGGACTAGAGAGCATGAATTCGAACGGACGGACACACACACAAACAGCGAGAGAAAGAGGGATCCAAATACATACATTTGTTGATGTCTTTGACATGGTTTTGAACTCTTTCGAACTATTTGACCCGGACGAGTGCCCCGTGCTACAACAACTCCGGCCGATCCCTTGGCCCCCGACTACATTTCCACTTCCAAGGATTGTTGTGCGGGACTGTTCATTTTGGGGCGCACAGCTTCAACGAAAAGGGGTAGATGGAAATGGGGAGGGGAGGAAGGAGGTGGGTGTAAGTAAAATAAATTGGCTTCCAAAAAGGCAGCTGAACTTTTGACAGCTGGAAAGGGATACTGAGCAGCGCTGATGGACCAAAATAAACTGTTGGCTGGCTGGTTGGCGAGGGTTTGTTTCGTCTTTAAGTCGCATCGCTTTTGTCCTCCCAGAACACGCCTCCATCCGTTTTCCATCCGTTCGGAGTGCCTCACGTGCGATGGCTTTTGTTGTGCGAACGGCACAAATGGAATGATTCACTTCAACACCCAGGCATTATGTGGGAAAACGATACGATCCTTCATTTGGGTTTTGGAATTTTTTTGCTTCCGTTACTGTAGCTTTAAAAACTATTTGTAGTGCAAATTCACATTTTATGAGGTTTTAATGGAAAACTAATCTTGGAAAATTTGACTCAGTAATATATATTTATTAAGTAACAATAGCCTACAAATCCGAAAATCTCTTGAAAGTGCAAGATGAATAATATATGGTGTGAAAAGTGGATAGAAGTCAAATTATAGAGTCACGTCAACGGCACTCAAATCTACTACGGGCTCGGTCATCCGGTGTAATTCTCATGACATCGCTCATCTCACCAAAGCCTGGTGACTCGTCTTCACTGCACTACACTGCTTATGTCTACGATTGTAACAGAACCTATTTTGTAATTCTGCGCGAAAAATTACTTTTTCAAGGTCTATACAGAGAGAATGGCGTGGCGTTGCGCTGTGATAATTTGGTGAGCGTTTAAGGGGTTCAAGACCTCCGTTGATCACCTAAGAGCTAATGAGACCCTTCCAGCAACCAACGACAATCTTCAGCCCGTAACAATAGCACGTTTCCCTACAGCAATTATACATGTTTAGATAGGCATCCGTGCACTCAGGGCAGTGCGCCTCCTACTTTTCTAGATGCCCTTGAAGGAAGCCGTGTTCTGTTGAGCAGTTGGATTGTGTGGAACTCAACCTCTCCAAAATGGCGCGAGACCCAGCAGAACGCCCGTGGGATGAGTTGACGCGTTGAAGTACCATATGGAGGTGCATCTCACTCCTGTTGGATCAAATCCCTTGTAAGCCCCTAGCAGAATGAAAGCTGGAGGCCACTAACAAATCGAATCTACTGACTGCACCAGAATCAAATTCAAATGGAGTACAAGATCCTGTAAATGATCGAGTTTCTCAGTTCTACTCAGCCTCTTTATAAGAATTAAGGCCCCAGCATTTACTTACTTTGCTTCTACTTTGGCCCACTCCTGCCTGTAACTTTAGAAAGTCAAAGTAATCAAACTAATGGGAAAGTATGGAAAGAAAATTTGGTAATTTAAATTTAACCTATTTGGACAAGAAAACTCTAAATTTCCTTTTTGTAAAAATAATTAGTGGAATATGTTGTAGAATAAACAATAAGCCTTAACCTAATCATGTGGGAATTTATTTTAAAACTTCACTAGGCTTTGAGCACCAGCCATTCGTCATAAACAATAGCTAAATACTGTAAACCACCTATTTTAATTTTTCGTTTGAATTTTATTCCAATGAACAATCCGTGCCAATTCGTAGAAAAAATGCCATTCCTACCTAACCGTGCCATTAATCCTGCTTTGTCTCCTAAATGAAACACAAAGCAGCGCATTTAAAATTCCATTTTGTTATTCTATTCCCATTTCCACATTTCGTTGAAAATTCTCATTAAATAATAAAACACAGTGAAAAAAACCTGAGCTTTCCCCATTTGTTGTTGCGATTTTCCAACGCAGCTTTCTCGTGTGCAGTTCTCGATTTCCTGTACCCCCGGCGTCACCCGGTACAGCCCAAATGCAATTATTATACCCAAACGATTCCGATAGCCGATTGTTTAAGTTCCCAATCGCACCCGATTTTCCTTCCACGAGCTCACGAATTTTCCTACCCGGTTTTTTCGATTTGTCCGTAATAATTCACAACCAAAAATGTATAAACCAAAATTTTAAATAACAAAAAAAACATCTTCCATCCTTTACCATCGTAAATCCGGTTTCCCCTTTTGACGGTGGGGAGGGAGATAAAAGGGAGAGGAGGAGAAGGAAGGATCCCGTGTGCCAATATCACGAAACAAAATGCTCGAATCAAGAACTGGAAATACCCCCTGTTTTCGGTTTTGGCAAATGAAAACCATAATCCTCTCGATCGCCGAAAGGCAAATGGGTGGTAAATCATGGCAGCAACAATCACGGTACACTTTACGGTAACTAGGAGGAAGGAGAACGGGAGGGGGTGGAAGAAGGGTACCGGAAGCAGAAACACACATACACACCGAACAACAAAACCACATCAATATCTCGCCGCGCGGTCGGTGAGTCAAGCGAAGCGGAAGGAAACAAACAAGTAATACCCATCCCGGGCGTTACGCTTCAAATTGCAAACGAGACCAAAGTAAATAAACGAATGATGGAGACAGAAATGGTTCCCCAGCCCTCTGACTGCCACCCATCCGCCCCGGCCATACCTCTTCAGACCCCGTCCGCCCGTTCCGGTGATGGATGGCAATTTTCACAAAAATACTAAACCACCCACCCGAACCCACCCATTCCCGTTCGGATCGGTCACGTTTTTCCTTCGCTCGCTGGCCGGATTTTTGTGACAGAAAAGTGGCTATGCAAACAAGGCCTGCATTTTTAACCAAATTCAAATTGTGTGCTACGATCCATCGGAACAACGAGCAACAAAGGCGAGCGAGACAAAAAACAACACAAACGAGGTGCTGGAATTTGGAGTGCCGCGCATGGGTTACGCACCCGGTCCCGGTGGGTTGCTTCAGATTTGTTTTTTCTCATCAGCACCGGTCAGCTCTCTTAAGCACCGTGACGCAAGGTGACAGGTGTTTCGCCATCGGGAACACCCAGCCCCCAACCCGTGCTTGACGGGTGACAAAAACAATCGCAACAATTGGGCCAGCAACGCGAAACTGCTCGATTCATCATCTGATTGTTCCAATCAATTCCTCTTGTCGAGTGAGCCCTGTGGGGACACTTTTGGCGCGGACACTCTTCGACACTCGGACGGCAGCTGTTGCGAGTGACGGATTAATAGTACCGGGGGTACCAGAATCATGTTCACATCACACATCTGCGGGTTGAGGATTGGCAACCGGGAACGGGAAATAGGAAACGGCACACGCCAGGATAACAGAACCGTCTGTCCTGATTCGGTCCCCAAAAACTGCGAGCAAGCGGACGTAAACAAAAAACTAAACCGCGTATGAAGTGTGAAGTTCATAATACCTCTGCCGAAATATTCTGGCACCAAGCTTAAATCCTCGCCTGTCACACGCACCGGCAGAACTGGCAAATTCTTACTAGTGCGCGCCAAATTTATTCCATGAATTTTAAACAATACCGGAAAAGCGCTAGATAAATGGTTAAGGAACAGGCACGGAATGGCCGGCCAGCCTGTAGCATCCACCCGGTTTGACGAGCTATTAGCATTCCGAGCTTGGTCCCGGCGTTTGGACCACATTCACGGTGATACCGCGGAATCTGGCCGTTGTTTAGTGGGAGGGTGTTTTGCGCTTTTTTAAGCAATTTGTTCGAATTTGCTGGACGAATTTTGGCGACGCGGTAATGATTTTGGGGCTCGGTGGTACAACCTGGTTAGGGACAATTGAATGGAGCAGTAGGTCATGGTACGGATTTGGCATTTAACAGCAGGGCACAGGAACACATTCCAGGAAAGATTTTAATAACAAATTTGTTGTTAATATGATTCTCAAATTGAAACATTATGACGCAGTGGGTGTGAGAATATCTTATATAAATAAGATATTGCGAGGCAAATGTGAACTATAGCAACCTCTTTGTCTAAAAAACTGATATCAGACTGTTAAGGATGTTACATGATTTTCTACTGATACTCAAGTATCTACTGGATATACCGAATTATTGTGCCGGTTCTATCAGCATTAATCTACACAGAAAGATAAAGAAAAAAAAACAGGTAATATTTTGAGTCTCTTCACGACACTTCGCAAGATAAAATGGACCAGTAGATTTGCTAATAGAAATAACTTACAGAATAACAGTTGAAGTTTCTTACAGAAAAACGAGCGCCATCCCGGAACGATCCAAACTAAAGTGCACAATTCTCAGATTGAGCTGGCGAACAGGAAATACTCAGTTCTGAAATTGCTGTTTAGAGATGTTTCTGTTCAGTTCCGACAGTCGAACTTTAGTTATTTTATCTCTTATTTGTATTTTTTATCTCTTTCTTCTTGCTTCTTCTCTTTCTTATTTTTCGTCTTTTTCTTCAATCTTTTCTTCCTTCTTTTTATCTCTATTTTAATTCTCCTTTTCTTGTCTTTCCTGGCCCTTACCCTTTTTCAAAAATATTTCTTGATTACTCCCAGTCAAGTTACTTAATTCATAAAAAGAATAAAATAAAGTAATTAAATCGTTAACAAATTAACAAAGTAACAAAGACAACACAGAACGACAAAGCGATTGCTTCTATAAGTTCTCTTCAAAGATGGAGACCGAGCGTTCGTTGAGAGTACGGGAGAAGATTTTGCAATAGCGTTTTAGAAATATACAGAACAATAAAGACATCTGTTTTTTTTTTTGCCTAAGGACGTAGGTTACGTAGGGACAAACATTTTTTGAAGCCTAGAAACATAGCTTAAACTGATGTTGTGATAAGCTGTAGTGAATTAAAACAAGTTTTTTTCATGTATTTTGCATATTGTTACACAATATAATACATATTTCTTTACTGAGTTGAACATTGCTTCATGTATCATATTTGTAAGGCATCTTAAAAATATCCATGTTTTTTTATATTAATTGTCATTTTAAAATTCATTTAAAATGACATGTAAAAGAAAAGCTCTCAACATTTTGAATATAATATGAACCCGGCTGTTAGGCTAATAATAAAAAAAAGTCAAATTTCATTCCAAATTTTATAACTAAACCTCAAATCTCAATCAAACTCTTCAAAACATGATGAAAAATTAAGCTAAAATTATAGAGCCAGTTGAACTCTTCTATTCTAACCTGACGTGTTCCACCTGAACAATGCATCCACTCTTGCATCTGTTGTAAAATTACACCGTAGTGTTAGTTTTATTAAGCTACTCTCACACCAAACCACCAACCATCGCACCTAACTACCCACTTCCAAACCGCAACAAACCCGGTGTTAGTAAACACCATAGCACTAGGTGGCACGATTTATGAGACGCTTCAGCCGCCTGCCAATAGTAATTTAATTGTGTGCACCAATAATCAGGGTGCACCCCCTCTCGAACGCACATCATAAAGATAAAGCCCATCAATTAAAAGCAGTCAAATAATTTACGACTGTCAGCGACGCCATCAAAAGCATCATCCCTGCTATGCTGGGGCGCTGTTGTCCTGCTGTGGACGGTCAGAAGAAAGACGAACACCGACAGGCCCGAACGCACTGTTATCGTATACGGGATGATCCGTGGTGAAGGTTGTTGGTGGACCAGTGTTGACCAGAGTAAAAACAAAACCGGCAAAGAAACAAACGATGCATTTATCGATGCAACGCCCAACAGTTCCTTCGACAGCGCGCATAATGTGCAGGTGGTTTAACAAAATTAACAAAATGAGATGAAATTAAAATGGAACACCATTCACCGAAAAGCAGTATGGAGTACATGTCCCTTTCTCTCTCACGCACACACACACACCCCTCATTCACCCCAACAGTGATCACAGTATCCCGCCGGGAGTCAATTAACGAAATTTAAAACATCATAAAATTGAAGCTTTATTAACCTTTTGCTTTCCACACATAAAATCCGGGCACTGCGGGTTTCGGGTTTTATTGTGTGTGTGTGTGTGTGTGTGTGTGTGTGTGTGTGTGTGTGTGTGTGTGTGTGTGTGTGTGTGTGTGTGTGTGTGTGTGTGTGTGTGTGCCGCGCCATATCTCCGTGGCACCTCAGATATCAGCGCCCAACGTACAGCAAATGCTTGCCGTTTTTATGATTTCTACCTGACGGGAGATTTTTGGAGCCGAACCCGGTGGATGGGGGGTTCGAGTTTTCGAGTGGACTGACCCTTTTCCCCAGCAACCAGTTCGTAAAGTTGTTCCATCCCAAGCTGCCGAAGCCCAGCCCGTCCGTTTAGCCAGGTCACGATTGAATAGAACTTCTGTAGTAATTATAAATGCTCTTAAAATTCCTCCATATCAGCAAACCCCTTTTTTGCAGCCGTCCGTGCCAAGTTTTTGTGGAGCAGCCAAGGTGACTTGTTAATCATCGTTCGGATTAGCAACTCGCTCTCCACCCTTTTCGAAGGTTGTTTGATTGAGGTTTGCGTCTGACTTCGTCTATATTCCATTCCGTCCGGTTCCCTAAAACTTGTGGTTGAGTTGAGTGTTTCGATCGCTCTCTCTTTCTCGTGCTTCGTTTTCGCTTTCATTCATCATGGTACGAGTCTGACCGGGGCCAGGAATTCTTGAGGTGATGCTACCAATTTAGCTTTTAATTTCTTGTCTACAAATTTGACGTTCCGGGACGGGATTCCCGCAACGAGCCGACGATGGTCGATGGTTGCCGACTCAAACAACAGTGAAGATGATTAAGTCGTGGCACCGCTAATGAGATCAGGTTGAAAGGTGAGCGCAGTGAGCATGGAGCGAGAATTGAAGAAGACACGGAACTGACCGATAGAGACCGATAAGACGGACAAGAAAACTGGACAAGCCACGCCAGGGCGCTCAACGACGTCTAACGATGATGCAGCCTGACAGCTCCGGACTGGAAGAGTCATCCCCCGTGCGGGGTCATGCGATAATTTGCTCGCGAACCGATTATCGCCTCCCCCATGACATGGCCTGAACCAAATCTGACAAATGCGCACCAAAACGATTCCACCGACCGTCCATCAAAAGCTGGCGATGGCCCTATCCCACACCGCCGGATAATCCGCCATCGCCAATCAAACATCATCTTCATCAGCGTCATCTTGGAAGGGTGCAGTCCTCCGGACGAGCGAGATTAACTGTGAATCGTGGCACGTTTATTGCCAGCTCGGGAGTCTATATAAGACTGCAAAAGCGAATTAAAAACCGCCGGCTGGGTAGAAGCGTTGGTTCAGGTGAGGAAAACCACACCAAAAACTATCAAAGAGATGTTAAAACGGCGGGTAGAGAATAGTGTGATCCGTGTTTGATGATTATCATAAAGCTGTTAATGACAACTCGCGGCCAAAATGACACAGCCACTCTTTGGACTGTCCCTAGCTCCCGAAATCCAATAATCGTAAACTCTGCCGACTCATGGCTCTGTTCAATGTTTCGAGTTTTCGTGAGCACTTTTTGAAGTTTCTGCAGCGACACGTCCAATTCGCGCCCTGTCACTGGGGAACGCTACCAGCAGCCTTACCACGAATTGAAGTAGAGATATATGTAGGGTGGAATGCAAAACGTCCCGATTGGATGGGAAAACTTTACCATCGATATGCTCAAATGGGTCGTGGAAAATAGCCACCAAAGTGGCGGATGCGCGTTCAACCGATGCAAAACTGGGTGCTAGAAAACGCATCGTTCATTTCGAATGCATGGCACCCTTTTTTTACGGCTCTGACGACTGCAAGTGCCACTCAATCCCAAAGTGTGCTTCATTATTGTCGGGGAGACGGGTTCGAGTGGGTCGACCTCGCTTTTCAACGCCCGTACACGTAAACCCGTGTCGGATGATGCTGTTGCTGGCTGGCTAGCTACGTGACTGTAATTAAATTGATAAAAATTGCTTCGCCTCCAGAGTGCGTTGCCAACGACCCAACGATCCTGGCACGAAATGGGTTGCCTGGGTTTTGAAAGTGCAGCGCAGTTGAGAGTTGTGTTAAGCAGAGGAGCTGCATGATCGTTGCAGACATAATTTATAGCACGTGTGTCTGAGTGGAACGAAATTTTATTGCAACCCAGTACGAAGATCAAGTATCAAGCATGGTGCTAGATCGTGTGTTTGGGCTCGGGTGATTTACTTTCAATGAGCGTAGTCCATGCTCATTTCCACTGAATTGAATGTTACTAATTCGAGGTTTATTTGATGCAATTTTACGCCCATAAATTTTACCTTTTTGGAGAGGTATTATATTGAGACGATTTAGCACTTGTCTTATCAGTAATGCGTCAGTGCACTTGGTGGCTCCACAAAGGCTCCAACAAACTTTGCTAGAGAGTTCTGCTGTGGGAATATTCTGTTGCACTAAAGTGATCTTGTTGGCCGTACGGAATTTTATCATTTATAAAGACCTATTACTGGTGTGCGACCCATTGCGTGCGCGCTTAAGAAACGACAATAAACATAAAGGCTCCTACTCTAGACTTCTAATTTTGTATCGACAAATCTATTCTCACTTTAATTCCACGAAGTAGCTTGCAAACTCACCTTGTTCTTAGAGCTCTTTGGGCATCATTTTCCGGATATCTTAGAGATTGCATTAAGGGTTGACCAGACTCACTCTAAAGTCACACCCAACATCTAAGTCTGAGCTAGTTTCGTTCTATCCTACACGAAATTGCTCGACAAAACCAGAAACGTCTGTAAAGAGCTCAATCTTATATTCAATATTTGCTATCCTATAAATTTTTCCATCCCTCAAAACAATCGTCTCAGCTCCCGGGTAGCTAAAAGATCCTGTTAAAGCACCTAAATAAAAAAAACTAGTCACAAATTCTTCAAAGCCCTCGACAGCAGCTGACATCACATGGTTGCACTACCAACTGATTTGCTTGTTTAATTAAAAGTGCTGGAATGGCACCACCGCCGAACCACCATCTCCATGCGCACCCAAAACTCATCCCAACACCCTCAAATTGAATCTAGACAACGGCACCGATCTAGTTTCACAGTCGCTCAGTGTCGGTTCTCGCTGCAGTATACCAACCGATCAGTTCATCAGTTCCAGTCAGTCAAAAGCAAGGAAGAAAATTGAAACGAATGGCAGGAGCGAAAAAAAAACGGGGGACATTCTTCCCGATTTCTCCACTCCAACACCAAAACAAATCCAAAGAAACAAAAACGACCCGCACAGCACTAAAGAAAAGGAGTCGACTTCCAACCGTGCTTCAACCCGCCGGTCGTCGTCGTCGTCGTCGGTGATGTCTATTATGTAGCATTCCGCCGGAAGAACACGTACAAGTCCCCTGTCTCTGTATCGGTCTTTGGGGGGAAGGTCCACAGATCCACAGAGAAGAAATTGGCCATCGTTTCGAGCATCTATCCCAACCACCACGGAAGGCGACAGTTCGAAAATTGCTTCACTGCACACTGCAAAGGTATGTCCGGGCGGAAAGCCATAAGCAAAAGAGCGGATAAAGTGAAACAAAATGGAGAAAACTGCCAAACGACGTCCGTGAAAAGAAAAATGTAGAAAATCTGGAATAAAAAACATCCACTGGCAAAGGAAAAGCAGGTGCGGTCGGGGTTTGAAGCCGTTTCGCTGTTCCGACCAGATATCTGCCGCCGTGTCTTTCGGCTTCGTGGGCGAATATGAAGAAATTAAGGAACATAATAAATTTAATTAAACTATACAACGTCCATCGTGCCAAACAGCCGACAACCGGGGAAGCCAAGGGCTCCGAATGCACACGAATCCAACCGTGTATGGCGCATCCTTCGGCAAACCCGTCCAATATCGTCCGGGGTTTTCCGGCTTCTATCTATCGAACCGGAGCTCCGAAAATCTCGGCGACACTCGCACTGCTGCTGCTGCTGTTGCTGTGAGAAAATGTTTGCCCTCCGTCACTGTTCTCTTCCCACCGGCCTTCTTCACGCCCTC
The DNA here is from genome assembly GCF_013141755.1 of Anopheles stephensi. Lineage (NCBI taxonomy): Eukaryota > Metazoa > Arthropoda > Insecta > Diptera > Culicidae > Anopheles > Anopheles stephensi. The sequence continues at coordinate 59,812,219 of NC_050202.1, read as the reverse complement.
GATAGTCGGAAAACGCGACGATCTTAATTGAATACGGATGAAAGGAGCAACTTTTGCCCCGTTCGTCTTTCCGATCGCGTGCGCACACGCCCTAGTTCCGGTATTTCTCCAATAAATAAACTATCGTCAGCAGAATGCTTGCGTGGCGTAGGTATACGGAGAAGTGCTACATGGAGAATGCCCGGGGGTCGCGGGGGGGGCGAACATCGGAAAGGTGTTGGTTTGACAGGTGCGGAAGACTTTTCCTATCATCATTTGTGAGAGGTTTTATTATAAGTTCCAGCGTCCGGATCGTTCACCATCGGGAATGGAAGGTGGGGGAAAGGTGAGGAGAGGGACTCATTCCCTTTGACAACCCTCCTCCCTCGGCTGCCATGGCTATTCACTGGCTCAGCTGCGTAGCCATTTTACTTCCGCACGAGTGCGGCAACTGTCTAAGTATTTAGGCAGCGCTCCACTGCAAGCGACCAAATTGCACATTTCGGTACAGCTTTAGTAAAGTTTTGCATTTTTCCTTTCCTTTTTCTCCCTCTCCTTTCCTTCTTTTGTGTGTTGCCACCGTGCCGGTATGTATCCGGTGCGTTTTGTTTCCTTAAGCCGAAAGCACAATAGCCACCATCGCCGAAACCGGCTGATCCTTCGGGCGAAGACGAGTTTCCCCGTAATTAAACCGATACCGGCTGGGGGGGGGGGGAGGTTTTCGGTGCAGGGGGCGAAGGGCGAAGATAAACCAGTAGCTGACACACAATTAGGTTCGCTGCGATCGATGACTCGGTCGGTGGAAGTTGCAACTGCGACATCGAACAGAGCAACGCAACGCAGCGCCCAATAATCGGATTCCGACCATTTCGGGTGGGAGGAAGGTTTAAGTTTCCTTAGAGCTTTTCACTGATGTGTTTCCCGCTTCTTTTTTTGGCCCTCACTCTATTATTTCCCTTTTTTTGAGTTTGCTTTTCATGAACCACTGAACCACTAGCAGGATCAGTTTCCAGATCCGGGATCCAGTATTTTGACGGTATTGAAGTTTTAATCCCAGCGCTGAATCGCAACGGTGCTGAAAAATGGCTGCGATTGTTTCTTTGTTGTGCGTTTCTTTACAGGGCAAGTTAATTAGTTTGTATTTATTTAGCTCCTGTGTCTATAGAACTGTGCCTTTTGTATCACAAAATGAAATATGTTTGGGTGTTGAAATCTTATTGATATTAAGGGGATTATTTACTTAGTTTTGTCTGAAACTTTCTTTTCTATCTGAAGCTTACCTGAAAAGATTGATCGGACGATTCAAAACCTCAGTTTGGACATAAACGAATCAACAGTCCTGCTATTCTTCACTGATTTAAGCAAGGAGGATTTACAGATATTTGATCGCATTTTAAGATCGTGAAGGGTTCTATCTCTAGCCACAAGGTCACCATCGACCAAAACATAGGTGTTAAGATAGATGCCTAGATGTTTGCCGCCCACTGTAAAAGATGAAGAAACCCTGCTTAACTACTTTCAACGGGCTTTGACAACATTTAGGAAATTGGCTCTACGATGAACTCTATTAGTTCACGGTTACCTCTTTACTGTTCAATTAATCAAACTCTGAAGATCTTGCAGAGATAAAAGAGATCTTGAAGAATTGTAGCACCTGATAAATGAGTAAGTTACTTATTTTAGTACTTTTGATCTCAACATAACTAACAAAAACCTAAGAATTAATCTTGTAAGTACTGCATGATGTTCTATAATGCGACTTTATCAGATTCCGGATGTTAGACGAGTTGCCTTAACAAACTGATCAATGATTCAAATGGGTTGAATGGATCAAATCAACAACGGTCTCATCCACTGTATTTAACAGAGGTTTTATTTAAGCCTATTGCCTCTTGTTAAATTAATATTAAAGTGAGCTTTTGTTCACCAAAAAATATATAAATCAATAAGCTAAAACTTACTCGGATTACTAAATTGTGATCAATGTGGCTGTGTTTCTTCTCCATTGTTGTCCCATTTTTTATGATCGGTACACTTTATGCAGGTAATCTGTATTAAACGGGGGGCATGACCTCAAAATTGATTCACCCATTCGCACAATACTTCCAAATACTCGGCAGCTTAATTCTACCTTTAATGTTGATGATTCATGCCGCTCGTTTCATTACCCAAAATCAGGCAAAATTCTTCAAATATTCCCCACTTCCATCACTTTACACGTACCGGGGTGGATTAAACGTACAGGAACACCTCACTCACTCAAAAAGTGCAGCAATACAGTCCCTGCATACAGTTGCGCTCCACACAGACAGACAGAGGCAGCCCCAACAAAAGGCGCACCCGGCCCGGGAACGAGCCGTAACAAACAACAATCTCATTAAAACATTAAAATGAAGACACAATCACCCTGGTAAAGCTCAACCAATGGTATTACACTCCACCAGTGCACCCGGGGATCCTCTCGCTTTGTGCATTGCTGCCGAAAAGTGCATCCGGAGTTCATTGTGCATCCGGGAGCTTAATTTGCCGGAAATGTACAATAGACAATGGGGATGCCACCGAACCGCACCGCGTTCATCCCAATCTCCATCCCTATCGCTCAATCCTCCTTTTTTGGCCTCGTAGGGCTTCGCCGCTTTCGCCGGGCTACGTAGGCTTTCCCCCGGCCCCCATTCTTTCAACCCCCGCCCGTACGGCGGGAGCTATTGTTTGACCCGATATCTGTCGCTCTCGGACCAAAGGTGAATGCATTTCAGACCCAACCGTGGGTGTGTGTGTGTGTGTGTGCTTAAAGCAAACCATTAACACTGGTGTTGTAGCACACAGTGTCATTATGAGATTTATGATGCGGTTGCACCGCACACTTGTGCATTGGTTTTTCGGGTGCATGCGCAAGGCATGCACTGTTGCTGCCGTTCCACAGCCGAACGGGAGCTACAGGGAACCGAACCCTATTATAACTTCCGGAAGCCGGGTCGAACGCCCAACCGACCAGCTGGAACCATTCCCACAATCTTTCGGTTAAGCTGCTAACTCCGTATTGAAAGTCTTCAGGCCAAGCCCTACCCGATGGCTTCCGAGAACGTATGAACCCGTGCCCAAAACGGCTTCTTTCACTCTGCCAAGAAAGCAGGATGCGAAACTTTCTAATCCGTACATCACACGCTGATTCTGATTGGAAAATTAACCGGCGAATGCGTTAACGCACGTCACACTGCGACAGAACCGGACGCAGATTAATCGATTGGTCCTTGGGTTTCTCTCCGAAAAAACACACACACACACACAGCTGGCAACAGCTGATGCAACGGTCAGGCACATCATTATTGCGTCATTTGGAATTTATTATCCTTGCAGTGCAAATCGGGGTTTTCGGGGCCTTCCGACAACTTTGACTAACGACCGTCAATCGGAGGTCGACGGGATCAGCTCGAGGGCCGTTTTTGACCTCCGTCGGACGTTTCGGTTCAAAAGGTCGGTTCACCCATTTCTCTCCCCAGGCCAGGAACAGTGGAGACTGTGATGTAGAAGTTTCAATGATCGTTCGTCCCGGTTCTCTTCCGTTCCCTTGCGAGCAACTCGCCATCGATTTTGCACCCTTGACTGAAACGATGCTCGAAAGGTCATTGCGGAACCTCATTACCGCCAGCTGTCGTGGTCTCATTTATGGCGCCCTTTATTTTATGGTTGAATTTACCGAGCTTTCGCTCTCCCCTTTTTGGTTGCTACTTCCTGGCCTGGGTCGCTTGAGCTCCTCCTTCACTTGTGGTGGTGTGAGGGAGAGGATAAAAACGACCCCCCGGACAGCGCCATTTTTATGTCACCCATTTGCTCTGCGCATCACGCACAACAGCCTTCTTGTGTCCCCTCTCGCATCATCAGCGCCAGTTGATTTGTCACCGATACCGGAAACGAATCCGTGCAACTCATCCGTGCCCTCACCCCTTTGATTCTTGCTGCCTCCCAGCCAAATGACCAAGTCAATGATCAATAACATCCCTTGAGGATGGGGTAGTGGAGTCCAATACAAAACAAAAAAATGCCGGAAAACGGGGGGAAAAAAATCGAAACGACCTGATTTATTTCCATCATATTTTGCTTGATGTTTCCTTCTCGTACGAGATTTACTGTCACAATCGGTCACGCGATAATGGCGTAAAAGAGCAACGACCAAGACGACGAACCTGCGATTTGAAACGCAGGTCACGTGGTATCCATTCGGTGTCATCTTGCGATAAGGATATGTGATTTATGTGCGTGCCGTTTTTACCAGGCCCGGACTTTTCAGGGGGGAGTGCGCGAATTTTCTTCTCCGGCAACACGCACCACAGTCTGACACACGCGCACACGTTCTGCCAATAGACGAACGAACGCCCGGCCGGCGGATGGCGATGATGATGATGATGAAGTCGTCAGACAAAAGTGAAACCGTTGGCAAATAGCGAAGAGTCAACTTGTCCTTCATTTTGATTGTGTTACGATTGGCGGGGTGTCGGTCGATAAACCCAATTCGAATCGGGGGCTTTGAATATATTGGCAGGATAATTGTTTGTTTGTATGATTTACTTCGTGTACGGTTCGGTTAGGGATGAGACGCGCTTCTTTTCTACATGAATTGATCTAATGTTGAGGGATTTGAGAGGCTAGATCTTTACCATGTGGAAAGTCTTGCAGAAGATGCCAGAGCAGCAGTCCACTCCTACCACATCAGAATCAGGGTTCCCGATCAAACTTACAAGGTTTGTAAGAATAGCAATAGCCAACATCACATGCCAGGGGAACACCAACACCAAGAGTCTGCACCAGGGAGATACGCTTGCTTGAGATAGGAGGTAAAACCTTTGGGAACCATCTTTTATAATTCAATCCAAATCCTGACAAACGCTGAAGACATAGACATCATTGGTTTGAGGGTCTCCTAAATATCAGAAACTTAAGCTGATTTACTCAGGAGTGATTTTGTGTTATACACAAGAGAGTTAGCTGCCAACCGGTCTTATAAAAGCCTGAGGACACTTCTCCACTCAAAATACCTGTCGCGATGGATGAAGCTGGGATTGTATAGAACTCACAGCCACCTCTGAGACATGGGCTCTATCCAAAACTGACCAATTCTTTCTTAGTCGCGTTCGAGAGGAAGATGCTCAGGCCCCGTATGTATGGAAGTAGTCGCTACAATGGCGAGCTCTACGAGCTATACGGTGATCTCACCTTGCCGCATCAAGTTAGACTCGTCAGGCTCCGGTGTGCTGGTCATGTTATGAGAATGACACCGGACGATTCATCCCGTAGAGTCCTTTTTGGCCGTCCACATGGACTGAGGAGGCGTAATAGGGCCCAACTGAGATGAAGAGATGGCCTTGATATGTCCACCAAAGTGGCTAGTTTTTGCTCTATTTCGTTTATTAGTTAAGCTCTTCTTTTGAACGCATTTAATAGCTTACCAAAAATACAAGTCAGCTTTGAAAAGGAAATAAGAGTAAAACTGGTTGATTTCTACTTTAAGAGACTTCAATCACTATAGCTCACAAACGAAATAATAATGAATTTCGTTCTTTCCCTCAAGAACTGCAACCTCATCTTTGCTTTAACTCTTAAACTTGAAATATGACCACAATTTCGTTTCAATAATGGCTTCTAAAATCAACACATCTGTCCGTCCGTCCTATAAGATGACCATATCCCACGTAAGCCTCCAATTAATTTCCAGCTCATACTTTTATCTGCTGAAACTTGAAGCTATGAAACCGATACTGCAAGAAAACGCACATGGCAAACAATACCCCACCGCTGGTCTCACCTTTCCGCACCCCAAAAGATCCACAAAAAGAAAGGGGGTTTATCAGTATCACAGTTACATCTCTGCCTTCTTAACAGAATTAATGTCAGTTTCAATTGGTCGTACGGCCATTGCTCAGACTTTTGGCATGATGTCCCATTGCCGTTCCCCAGCACTCACTTACCGGCAGGCACTCTAAATGCTTTGTTTGATTTTCGTCCAGCACCGTTGTCGGTGCGTGTGTGTTCTGCTGGACGAAGAAATCACGATAATTGTTTTAGCAAATTTCCTCCTGCGCCTTCCAAGCAACCACCAGGAACAGGAGAACTTCATTGCAGTGCACTGGTGGACACCATTCGGACATGTGCGTTTCTCTGCGGCTACCATCTTTTTCCCATACATCTCCGGCAGTCTGGGAGACTAAGCCAGTGGGGAGTGAAGAAGCGGAAGGTGGAAAGACCACACAGCAGAAACGTACCAGCCAGTGTCTAATGAAATGCTACAGCATTCTGTGCTAAATGAATGCACGGATGCAATCGTCCTCGTGAGGTTGGTTGCGTCCGGGCACCAGCACAGGCTACACACATTTCGATCGAAATGCCAGTCTCGTACCCGGGGACGGGAGATCCATTGTGTCCAGTGACACTGGGGCTCGGGACTGCATTTGCATTTGTTTACTACACACATTCTACAACCCCCGGTGGATCACGCAATCGAACCTGGAGCGCCAGTGTCTCCCACCGGCTGACACCCAGTTAAGGACAGCTGGTGGTTGGTTTGTCTTCATCCGTGCTACATCTTTACTACACGTTCGGGAACGTCCGAGTCCGAGCTATCCTGGGCAAGCCGTCCTGTGGGGATGTCTGGCTGGCCCGTTTCGAGTTGTTTGTCGGTAGATCGGTGCAAATTGATATATTTTACGCAAATGAATCGGGGGAGTTTGCTTGTAAATTTAGATACTTTTACCATATCGGATGTGCCAGAGCTTCCTGGTTGCAACGAACGAACAGATCGTTTTCCCTATTTACCCAGGGCATCAGGTGTAAAGTAGTCAATAGTGTGTCTTTACAGTGAGTTGGAGACTCTTTTAGCAGCTTCTCCTTTTTTTCCGTTGAGAGCTACCACCCTGACCAAGGACAGGCGTTGCGGGAACGATGCGTTTTATTACACTTGTTCTACACACTACCGTACAGTGTACATTACGCCCCGGAGTAGGGCACTTAGGCGAAGTGTACCAAAATAAAAAAATAAACACACAGCACTTTTCACATCGCCCGGTCGTCGTCGTACAGCCAAAACTCATCAAACGTACCATCTAGTGACAGAACCATCAGTGGCAAAGTTTGCACAAGTCTACAACACTCGTACGCACCCCACAAACCGACCGCGCCCCGAGGTGTACCCGAGACGCTAATTTATTTTCGCTACTTCGCCTCCGGACATCTGACTTTGCCAGAGATTGGTGATCACCTGCGCCGTGCAATAAATCTTTCTCCCGGAACACAAAAAGAGCTGACAAACATCGAGCTCCACCTCCCAGAGATCGCCCTTGATGGATCTTCCAAGCCTGACTTTGACGCCCATGACGCCGAGCGCAAGATAAATAAATAAATTGGAAAAGAAGTGATTATTTGTTTTTAATTTTCATGCTTTTAATTACCAACTTCTCGTTGCGTGAAGCAAAAACCGCTCCCGGGCCTCCGGTTGGTGTGTTTGTACCGCACACCACGGCACGCTGATGGCAAGGTGTGCGGGAAGATTCGCAAATGAGCGTGGGACGGCTAATTGTTCACCAGCGTCACACAGAACCGGAACACCCGAAATCAATTCACCTTCATGCATGTGTATGTGTGTGTGCGCGAGGCAAGAAGTTTGCAATTAATCAAAAAACATATCCGAAATTACAGGAAACAAAACATGCGCTCCATCCAGCGTGTTTTGTTTTTAAAATAACTCCTGGAGATCTACTGGTACGTGGTGGACCACCATGAAGAGCGTGCGGCGAACGTGACACCGGCCGGAAATTGTTGTACATTTCATTAATTTTAATGCGCTGTGAAGTTGCTTGCGAGTACTGCTTCTGTAGCTACCTTCCAATGATCATCGGCAGCTAGCTTGTAGCTCGGCTACTTGTCTTTCTACTGACAGGATGCGGTTTTAGGGAGCTTAAACTATTAAAGCATCTCGAAAGGCTAACTTTGCTCCAGCTATACAATTTAAGCTCTTGCTTCCCCCGGAGCTCCTAGTTCTTGGAATCTGCAGCTTCAATTCTCAGATAGAATAAAAAGTGCTAGATTTGTACTAGCCTTTTGGATTCGTTTTATTTGCAGTATTTCTTACACGATTAGTATATCCTTGAAAGCAATGTAAAAATTGCATGAAAATTATGTTGTCTTATCTCATTCCAATATTTTAATTTCTATAAGCAAGAAAACAATTACAAAATGACTCAGATGTCTACAAAATTGTGCCTCCGGAAAATATTACTAACTATATTCAAGCCACGGAGAGTGTAGAGGAGACATCCAAAGGATCTAGCAAAGCTTCCAGTTTTTAGACATGTCTGACAGTAATTGAGGATAAAGCTGCTGAGTCCACTTGTGTTGAATATCGAGGATGTTTTACGCCTCCTAATAATGTTACCAGATCTCAGTTAAGTAAAGCCTCAACTTCAGTATTGAAAATATGCTATAATAATAATACTTAACTATCTTAAAGTGTTCAAGAATTAATGGTGGCAACAAGAATGTTTCTAGGTCCATATACGGTGGGACTAGAAAGAAGTTGTTTCATATGAGCTGCTTTTACCAAGGATATCGAAAAACATCGAAAAACGCTCTCCTACACCACGGTGGGACTAGAGAAAAATTGTTTAATGTGAGCTGCTTTAAACTAAGGTGATCGAAAAGTATCAGAAAATATACACCCCTACATTTACGTCAAGGCAGTCTCCATCCGTAAAAACAAATATACAAAAAAAACTAAAATCAAAAAAACTTACGGTGGGACCAAGGACCAAGTTGTGAATGAAACCATTGAAAATAGCTGGAAATACTCTCCTACACTTATGATATAGCAGTTTAACCTCGTAAAATATTGTTTGAAGCGTGAAGATGGCTGAAGGGAAAGCGGCGCGGGTCTTAACGCGGCAGGATCTGGGCCTGGACTGGATCAAATCCCATCCAGTGAATTCCTGAACTAAATAAATCAGTTTTAATTATGAATCCTTAAACTTTTTAAGATTGTAAGGATCAATGCAAATAGCAAATAACCCTGAAATAAATAAATAACTGAACCCACATACGGTGGGACTACAAATAAATTGTTTAATGTGAGTTGCGTTAACGAGAGCCTTCGAAAAGCATCGGAAAATCTCTCTCCTTAAATGTTGATATAGCTTCCATAGCGTTTAAAACCCTGTTTACCAAAGTCACCAATTATTCAAGAACGTTTTGCATTATTTATACTCACATCCTACTAATTTATTGCCGTGAGCCATCAAATTGATCTTAAATATTTATTTTCCGAATTTAACGCTAAACCGAAAAACCTAGTACGGACTGCATAATGTATCAGGGCACGGTAAATCATGCCCCTTTTCCAACACACTGCTGTGCTTTATCTTCTTCTAATCACTCACCCAAAACTTGTGGTGCGTTGTAAAGATTCCAGCGGAAGATATTGCCATCACCAGCCAAAAAAAAAGCAGTCTGTGGACTGTTTGCTGTCGTTAAATTGTATTTTAAAAGTGCGCTTCGCAGTGCGCTCGAAACCTGCAAAGTGCTCGCGTCGCATCCTTATTTGACTTTAAAATTTATTTGCATCACATGCGAACCCTATTTGCGTTAAGACAAACCTTCTCTCGAACCACTTTTTGTGTGCCACTGGATTATAAAAAAAAAAACCCCAACAGCGCTGGTCCAGAGGTCATCTGCGGTGGATGTCGGGAATGGGATCCACGGGAGGTCATTCCAGCTCACCGCATCAAGCCCCTTAATACGCAAAGACTTTCAACAAAAAACAAACCCTGCACTTCCAAGAACACACACACACGCAGGGCGGTTAATACATGCACGGTCAGAAAATGCATGTGACGGAGTAAGTACAAAAGCTTCTAACTGGATTTATGCAGCAGAACTATGCGGCCATGAATCTTTGCTGCCGGTGTTCGCCTTTGCAACCCTCCACGATTCGCCACGATTCGTCCAAGCCGCCTCGAATCGCTTTACGGATCTTACACAAGTTTGTAGGATTTTAGTTTCTTTCTGTTCGTCTGGGTGAGTGAGTGAGTTTCGTTTGTTTGCATTTTCCCGTTTTACCTTTTACCCTATCGCAACACATTCCTATCACACACATTCCGTTGGAATTCCGGCTTTTTTAAGGTTCCTGGTTTTTTTTTTTGCCTCCCCGCCATCACTACAACGTTGGCTGGAACTGGCTTTGGGGTTTTGGGACGGGTTTGTGTGTGTGTGTGTCTTTGTGCGCGCGGTGCATTAAATCTTTTTTTCTCCACTTTTAATTCGACTGCAACTTGACTGTGACTTTGACGGTGGAGTTGGACTCTCTTCAATCTGCTTGATGCCATTATGCGGTATACGCTGCCCGGCAAAGGACCACCGGACCGAAGAGTGTGATGTGTTGTCGCTGGATTGTTTCTGACAGGCGGCGGACACACTCCGGTCGGGCATGCTTCTGCATTTCGCCAGAGAGTTCCGAAGGGGTTTTTGCACCCAATCAGATTTACATTTTAGCATTTAGCTGGTCCGTAGGATTGTTTGTTGGTTGGTGATTCCTCCGCACCAGTCACAGGGACGAGAGTAAATCTCGTCCGAGTGGTAGCAGGTCGCTTCTACTCAAACGCCTGGGACTGGAGTGCATGAAGTTTATTTATCTGTTTGTGAGTAATTCGCATCTCACACATCAGGAGCTTACAGGGTGTCTCGGTGATTTTGACGTTTTCTTATGTTAGTTTTTTATGCTTTCCCAGATATCTTTATCCCAAGTATTTTTAATAATATATTCTTACAAATATTTATTTATTTTTATTTATATTTTTAATTTCACCCCACGGTGTTTTGAAGCGCTAAGCGTTAATTGGCGTAAATCGTCAATAGGGAATTAGAGAAGCACGGTCCATCCAATCAGTACTAATAACCAAATCCGAAAATCAATCTTTTTTATCCAAACAAGATAAGTTAAATTTAATATATTCTTTACGCTATCCATCTTAACCAATTTTTTGTGAAAACTTGTATTTCTTTATTTATGGTTCAAAGGCCTCGAGAGGTCTTGGCATGCCTTTATTAGCGAAGTGGCGGATTATCTTATGGGCGGAAGGAGCGACTGCTTAAGGTCTCGTCGGTTAGGGGGGCCTAGTCCACGAGGAAAATCTTTTTGGCATTACTCACAAACAGATCAACTGCCATTCCGCTCGGGGCCTCCAAAGACCTTGATCCGTCACTGGGTGAGCGGTCTGAACAGGATTCTATACCCGATCCTACCGTGTGAAGACTGAGGTTGTAACCATCTCTGCCACCGATCCGTCCTAATTATTTGCACACCCTACATTTAACATATTATATTTTAAAACCAATTATCCTTACATCTCAGTAAGTAGTCCTCAAGTTACTGCGTACCAAAAATGCAATAAAAATCAGTAAACGAGAACAAAGAATATATGGAACCGCGTTAAAGAATATCAAGACAAGCGCAAAAATATATGAAAACGAGTCAAAATATGCCGGAAAGAGAACAAAAGTATCTGGCAATGTGTCAAGCTATTCTGGGGTAAAAACAAAAATATCAGAGAATGCGTCAAGAAACTTTGGGGCCACCCTGTATTGTGAAGACTTTTGTGAGGTTCGCCATTTTTCACTCTCTCAGTAGGGATTCACTATTTAGATAAACATTTTTTCCTTCAATTATTTAGTATTTTACTGATATTTTTATCAGTACTTTAATTGTTAGATATTTATTAAATCATTTTGCGAAATCAACTTAGAATATCGACTTACAAGCCCGAAGCCCGTTTGAAAGAGAATAATTTAAAGGAAAACATTGAAACCACATTTTGTCTTGCTAAATTTTCAAAGTACTCATCAAATTAGCTATCGAATAATGAACTTAATTAAGAGAAGAAGAAAAAACGTAAACCTCCAGAACCCTTCGTTACCAGAATGGCGTTGGTGGTGCTCATTCGCAAACGCGCAAACCTTTCCGTATATCCGTGCACCGTCGTGACATACGAGATCAAGCGCAAACAGGGGGAAAACAAACCGAAAGCAAGCCAAGACACACACTCGCATACACACACACACATGGAGCGCAATAAAACGCAACCCGGGGAAAAAGCTGCTTACCACTGTTTGTGCGGCTTTTCCACGAGCGCGTGTGCCTTTCATGCAGCTCATTAAACTTTCTGTAAATTCATTATAACTTTGCCGCAGGCGCAGCTCAATTTCATCTTCGCGATCGTACTGCCGTTACCTGGCGCCCGCTTTTTTCCATTTTTCGTTTCAGGCTGCTCTTTACTACACATCCGCATGATGGCTCTATCGAGCTGGAGTGTGTGTGTGGTAGAGAGCGAGTAGAGATTTTAAGGAAAGCTTACTTCCTGGAGGTACCAGTGTAGAAAGAGGTTCTTCCCGTTGCGAACACCCGGTAGTACCTTTCAGCTCACCAAACGGGAAAGTAGTTGCCTGGATTCAGCTGCCAAAGTTGCCTGGGGGCACCAATTTCTTCGACTTTGTACAGAACTATCCACGGTGGCAGGGAAAAAAACCCCTGCTCAAGGTACGAGAGGGTATTAACTTAAAAGTCACTGGCGAAACTTGTACAGCTTACCAGGTAACGTATCGCGAGGCTCTCTAAATGGTCCGTATTTTGGGCGTTGGATGTTGGGAGCCCTTTTTTTGTAGAGAAGATGGTTTACATAAGTTTGTTTAAAAAACTCCTTGAATTCTAGCGTTTCTAATGTGCCCATCAAGGGTATTGAAGTTCTCTTCTTTAATACCCTTTCGTATTCGCTGGAATGGCCTAAGGAATCAAATTTTTTATCCAACTTCACGTCCAAACCATGCCAATCGAGTTTTATGTCCCTCCCCCCAATCGGACCATGTTTATGTCACCTTACAAAAGCCAACCAAAGTTAACAAAAAAACCCATGACAGTAAAACTAAACACCTCGTTAGTGAACATCAAACGATACATCCACCATTACGTCCTCGCCCGAACTCCAACCAAACCGTGGGGAAGCGCCCCCCATCCCACGTACACTTGAAAACACTTGTTCCGGACAAATGGTCGATTTGTTTCGGGTTAATCAAATTATAGACACAATGAAAACGGAGACCCTCGCCAACATGCCCGTGTCAGCTGCGTCAGCTGCAAACAACAGCCGAGGCTACCGTCGAGGGCTACCCGCTAGCAAGACAACTTTGTTTGTTTCTCCAGCACTCGATACATCCTTACCCATCCAGCATGATAAATGAGTTTTAGGAAAAGTTTTGCCACCGAAAACGCATCCCGCAAGCGCAATCGACAACCGCGAACCCCACCGGGCTCCCCAGCGAACCGAACCGGGCTTCATCAGCAGCCGGGGTGTGTGAAGGGCCATAAATAAATTGTGTAAGCGGTTCCACTAAGCTACACTTCACTAAAACTTACGCACACCGTGGCGTGGCGTGGCACTGGGCGAGAGAGAGAGAGAACAAAACATCATCATCAACAACAACGAGAGCAAACTTTTCCGGGCAGTTCCGGGATGTGAACAAACAAAAAAAAAAACGTATCGATTATTTATGTGATAGTGAGCAAATTTATTGGGTTTGGGTTGTGTTTCGCTTTTCGTTTTCGATTCTTGGCGTACAAGCTACCGCCACGGAGATGGAGACGATATCTAGGCACGACCACCTTCAACCGATCACCGGAGCCAATAAATCGTGGCTCCTGCAAAAGATTCCGGCACAAACGGTTTGAAACAATCAACGGAAAGAAGTGCCATAAATTGTGGCCACACTGACAGAGCGCAAAACGGTAACCGCTAAAGTGTACCGCCACCGTATAACTGCCAGCCGGAACGGACCAATGCGCCCGGTCTCTATCTCTATCTCCCTCTAATGCAGTCAATTGGGCAGTGGGTGTGAGCAGCGTAGTGTTCAAATTGATGCATCCGTTTTTATTGTTATTTTATGCTAGTGCACTCATCAAACACACATACCGACATGTGTGATCATTTCTACGAACGAAACATCTGTCTGAACTGCTTATCTGGCGATTAGCGTAGCCTTAGGCGATGTTGAAAAGGACTTCCAACGAGAGGTGGCTACATGTATAGTACATTTTTAAAAACACTTCCCACGATTAACGCTCGAGAGGTTTACGATTGTCAGAACATAATTTAATCATTTATAGTATAACATTTTCTGCGAACACACAACAAGTTCTTCATTTCATTTAAAGATATCTGAGCTATAGCCCTTGAGTTTAAGAATATTCGTATGTAACGAGAATTCTCTTCTCGCACGATTAGCTATACAGCTATCGATATAATCTAGTCAAGGAAACCAAAATGCCAGACCAAACCCTCTTGAGGTTTGTAGAGAAGAAGAATGAAACCAGCTCCAATGTACTAGCTTTTCATAATCCTCTTGCACCTTTTGCTAATGTTAGTTACTTCCAGGAATCAGAGACCTTCTGGTAAGATTATTGTTAGGAAATTGAAGATCCCCTCTTCAATTTTGTTGTGGTCAGACATGACATAATTTTATGACACATCGAGGTCTGTGCCTGCCATTTCGGGCTTCCTTGACTTATTTTTTCGCCGACGGACTTCTGGTATCAAAGTCCTACGTTCTGGGAGACGATCCGGAGTCAATCCGATAATCGTATTAGAAATTTAAAAAAATACTAAAGGCACTGTTTTTAATAGTCTTTGAGCTGAATGTGTTATTTTTTTTTTACAAATTCTAGTGTCCACCTTTTATTATTTTCATAAACATATGAAAACTAAAAGAAATACCTCCTTCTTGTTTGACGGGTTGGAGAGAAGAACCGAACCACTTCTCTCGAACCCCTGTGATACGCGCGCTATCAGGATAGCCACCTTTACTGGGTGTTCCATTCAAGATCAGCCTACAACCTTCCTTGGCACTACCAACCTCAAATGGTCTCCACCTGTCATTTATGTGTTCCTATGGCTTGATTTTACCCGTAAAGAGGCAGTCCGCATTGGATTAGATCTCCAGTCCTGTCTAACCGGCGTCGTGTCCTGTAAAGACCGGCGTCTTTATCGCCTCGACCAATGGACCGCCGTTTTTAGGGATTTTTGGATGAAAGTGAAGGAGCACAGGACTTCATTTTTCCCTCAAATATCCTTGAAACTTATTATTATTAATAATAATTAGTTCGAAATTGAGAATTTAGAAGCCTCAAAGAATGTTTGGTAAGTAATTTACGGAACAGAACTAACGTGGAATATGGTGTTAAGATATGTAAAGGCTAATTCCCTCAAAATAGTCTTCAGAAGACGAGTCCAAACCTTCTTGTTCTTACTAATTGGCGTATGAGAGGTCTCAGCCTGCTGTTTCTGGTTTTATGTGACTTGATTTTACCCGTAGACCCGAGCGTACAGGGAGGCGATATGTATAGGATTTGATCCCCAGTCCTGCCACCGGACCGCTCCAAATTAACAAAATGGAAATGGGGTGATCATGTCATGAGAATAGCACCGGACGACCCAGTCCGTAAAATCAATTAAGGACGGCCTAAGAAACTGAGACGGCGTGATGGCGTTAATGCATTCACCAGAACGGCCTGAAAAATGGATTGCCAGACGACGGCGCTGAACGTACGCTCTCAACGTAAGACTAATAAAAAAAACGAAAGAGTCCTACCAATTATTTGTTAAAATACACAAAACTTGTGTAAGCGATAATCAAGACGCTCTAAGAGTCTTTCCTAAGAATATTTTAAATTGCCCAAGGAACTTGTCAGTTCAAACTACTCCACGACTATCCCTGCTACCGTAGTGCATAAAATAAATCTCCTGTGACACAATTAATTCCGATAGGATTCTATTTCAGCAATAAAACCAACGCAATTTCATGCATACCATCAGCCTACATCAATCTTTAGACACCGCTTCCGAAATAAAAACATCCTATCGTATTACAATTGCACAACACGTATCGTATCCGATCAAGGCGTGTATCGGTGTTTGTAATTCACACATGCAGCAAGAATTTTAATTACATATTGCTTCCACTCCAGCAATAGATTTCCAAATTTACCATATTTATTTCCCATCATCATCGATTCCGATTCCGACTCCCGGTGTCCTTTACATTTCTCCCAAACACCAGACGAAGGGCTGTGCTTTTGTTTCATTATCTTAACACACCTACCACCGGCTGCGTCGGCAGCCAGGAGAGTGAGTGGCAACAGCACTCAACAGGACAAGTGTACCGTTTCGATCACAATCGCTTCGCCTGTCGCCTGTAGGGTTTGTGCAACTGCATACCCATCCGAGGACTCGTCCACCGTACCGTCGTGTTGCCTGCCCGGGGGCCATCTCGAAGCAATCACAGTGAGGCAACCAAATGCGGAAAACCCTTTTTCATTAAATATCTCAGGGCATTACGGATTGCATCAGGCCGTTGATTGAAGAGAACGGTGAGGAGGAAAGGGAAAGGGGTGGATGGGGAGTATCAAGGCGGACACGTCGGACAGTGATTGATTACTGTGCGTCTGGTTGGCGGTGGACACACACTCCAAACAGTTATTCTCTCCGATCCATTGCACTGTTTACTGTGGGACAGCTATTACTTGTAGTTTAATTTATAAAATACACACCCTTGCACGAAGATCAAACGAAACCAATCACATTTGAGCGATATGGCATTGAATGAGTAGGATTTCTCTTTCCGTTTGCATTGTGCTCTCTAACACACAGTAAACTCGTGAGGTTGATCGTGCAAATAAAGCGAGCGCAACATACAGATCAAACAGTGTTCAAGATCGTTTTGGGGCGATATGAGGATAACGTCAGCATTTCGAGATTAAATGAGATAGAAGGTTTGAATTTGTACAAAGCATACGCTGAAGTAAATTAATTAACCGATAGATGGGAGCAGATTTTACTAAAGACTCTGTTTTGTTCGTTGGTCAGGTCTTTGCTGGGGTATTGCTCAGTGGTCTGGACGTCCTCTGCCAGGGCTCATATTGAATGTATCGAGCGAGTTCAGAGGTTCTTTGCTAGGTTTGCCGCTCGATAATTATTGGGTGAATCAGTCTCTGTTCTGATGCTCTTTCCAGATGTCGGCAGTTGACTTGTGCACTTTGCAAGACTGTCGATTCCTTGCTCAATCCTCGTTCATCGCTTCCCTTCTTCTTGATCATCTAGATGCTCTCGTCCTCCTATCTTCTATCCATTGTTATGTTTCCTCATGTTATGCATCATCGTCCACATTTCGTTGTCCCCAATAGGCGCTCTGTAGCTTGTCGAAAAGGATCCTTTCCTTCGTGCTATGGCTAGCTTCAACCTCTTGGCAAACTGCTTAGATTTTAATAGCCTGCTTCTAGGTTAGATTTATAAATTAAAAAGTAAAATAATTATAGTAACTATGTATAAAAAGCCCTCTTTGCTTATGGTTTTTATACTGACCAACTCCTCAGGTATCCCAGGTCCCTCAACAGCTCTATGAAGGAATCATCAGTAGCTGAGTCAAGATCAAATGAGTCAAGACTGACATTCTAAGAACAGCAAGAATTTCTGAGAGCCCATCGAAGCAAGGCTAATGAATCATTTACGGAGTGGCCAAGAAAAGAAGTCCCTCAAATGAATCGTTAACGAAGGCTTTCTTGAGGTTGCGATAGGTCAGTCCTAAAATCCTTTTACGCCTAAGAGCTTCTTTAAGGAAAATTATAAATTTATTAACATTTCATTTAGTTGCTGGCATGTACTAAACAGTTTATTCTTCCTTGGCACTAACTATAACTTTGAAAGGCCTTCCCGGCCTGCTTTTGACCTTCTGTTACTTTATTTTATCCGTTGCAAAGTAGTGAGCCCTGCGTCCGGGGAGGCGGTCTGGATGGGATTTGAATCCCGGTTATGCCGTGTGAAGAATGACGCTGCTGTCGCCTCGGCCACCGGACCACCTCTTGGCACTAAATTATTTTCAAGTGACACACACACACGTCAAAAAAATTCTATCCAAACTCTGTTTTATCTTATTACAAGTAACCACTTTACCCACCCGGTCTTTTCGTCTCAAGAGCATTCAAATTAAAGTCCTCAAAACCGTTACACACCCCACCAGAGTTCCGCGTTTGCGGTCAGAAATCGCTCCGGTGCCAGAAATAGAGTGATTGCTCCCGATTCTTCCCTCAGTAACGCACCGGAGTCCAAGTTTACTTATCGATTTTCAATCGGATTAAGTTCGGCGGTGGCCACGGCACACGCTGCCGGGATTATTTGATCGCCGGGCCACCGATAAAGTGGAGCCCGGTCGCTTCAATGATTCATCCGAAACCGAAGCGAAAAATCAACCCCAACCACAGGAAATACAAACACATCCCCCCACCCCCTTCGATACTTCCGGTTGCTGTGCCACATGCTTTGGAGCCCCTTCAGGCACTGGATTGTTGACAGATGCGCTCGTAAATGTAACAACAATGTTTACTCAAGAGCTTGTCCAGAATCTCCACCAGCTCCGGTTTGTCCGGAACGTTCTCAGCGCTCCGTCGTCGTCGTCGTCATCGTCATTAACGTCATCCATCGAGTTGCCTCCGGTCCGTCACCAACACCATCATTGGGCTCATCATTGCCACCGTTACGTACATTTATTGGCACGTGAGCGTCGTCCACTCCCGACATCACACCATAATCCTTCGCCACTGAGTGGTTTACTTACCTTTCAAAGCCCACCCCCGGGGGTGGGTGGGGAGGAGTTTTCCTGCCACACAAACACATACACAAACAGCGATCCACGATCTCGACGACCATCTCCGCCCTCTTACGGTTGCCCGCCCTCTTACGGTTGCCCACCGTCCCGGAATCCAGCACCCCCGTTGGACTGTGCTGGAGTTGCAACGTCCCGTAGAGACGCTAGAATCGAAATAAAGGTGTACAGCGTTGAGTGGTACCGAGCTTCGGCAGACTTCAGCTGATACATCGCCTTCCCCACTGGGAATCACATTGCCAGGCTCAGATCCTTCCTCTCAGTCCCATCGCTGCAGCTGTATCGGACGCAGTTCAGCATCAAAAAAGCGCCAGGCAACTTGGGCAAGCATTTCAGTTTTCCGGTTTATTTCCTTCACTCCAAAATAACCTCTCTCTCTCTCTCTCGCTCTAAGAGAGAGCAAGAACGAGAGAGAGAGCGTGATTGAGATAGAGCTAGAGTGCAAGAAAGGAATAGGATGTACTGCCGCTTCCGGTGTGATATTTTGCTGCCAGTGATGTCGTCCCATTCACCGACGGGGCCAAAGATTTGCCCAGTGCATATGCACCGGCCCGCACACACGCCGTCCCCCCTTCTTAGCTACAACCGGACGACCGGCCCCATAATCCGGTGACGTATGGGAATATAATGTAAACAGATGAAAACTACAACCGAAGATTAGGTTTGCTCGGACATCGGACACACGTGGTGTTGGCAAGCAGGAAATATTGGTCGTAAATAAATTTGAGGAAATCATTAAGTAATGGAGCGTTTTCGGTATGAAAATTGAAATTGGACACCAAGGAGCAAGGGTTGACCGTTTCGGATGGATTGGAAGGTAGGTTTGTTTGCAGGTGTTGCGGGAGCGATGGCGGCATCCGTGGTTGGTTTTGTGTCCCAATGCGAATAGCAATAGCTTTCGCACATCAGCAGCTGCACCAGGATATGGTGTTAGATGAGGTAGAAAATTGTCTTCGATTCAATCACACTGTTTTCTACTGTGGCTGTGCTCTGGGATGGGGTGGGCGCCATTTTTGCTCCTGGACGGTTCCTACATGCTCCGTTGATTTACGATCGCGAACCGAGGAGGGGTGGATTATGAGTTTAATGCTCTTATTGACAGCTGAAGAAATTATGTGTTTTTGATTGGAATTTACAAGACTGGAACGATATCTACCAACAATTTGGCTGGCTATTTATAAACTTCTATAGATGATGATTTACCACATAACATACTAGAAGAGCTATTGGAAGCAGTAAATAGGTAAGCTTCTTTGATACAAGTGACATTTTAGAATCATAGCTGAGAATTCTTTTGAATAAAATATCAACATGGCTATCACATACCACAGGGACAGATTCTAGCAGTTGAAAGTGAATAGAAATTTTGAAAGGCTGGCCCGGGGCCCAAATCACATCCAGCCTCCTCGCTATAGGAATGACTATAAAGCTAAGGGTAAAAACGAGTCATAGTTTATCGAGATTCTAGTTCGAAGGAAGAAATTTTGAAAACGTTTTATAAAACGTATGTAAGCTATTAATTTTGATATTAATCAAATAGATGCTGATTCACTACATGGAATAAAAATTCTAGAATAACTGAGAAACTAGCCCGGTTGGGCCGGCACGGTAGTAGATATGACAGCGGGCACCACTCTTCACACAGCAGGATGGGGGTTCAAATCTCATCTGGGCCGTTCCCCCCATAGCGAAGACTGACTATACAACGATGTGGTATCATTAAGACTAGTAAGTCTGAAATGGCTGGCATATGACCCAAGAGGTCGTTAAGCCAAGAAGAGAAAGACCTAAGAAGTCATTCGGCCAAAAAAAGAAGTAGAAGCCTTTCTTCCAAGGATTTCTCATGCTAATAAAGTAATGAGTTCCGATTCCCTAGAATCTATGTAGTGTAATAACTCACGAATCCCAGTACGATGAAAGGATTTTGGAAAGCTTGATTGCCACATTTAACCGATAGTGACACGTGCGAGGCTCAAATAGCTTTTGAGCTACTCCATCAATCATACCCTAATCACCTAATATACCAGTGAGTTTCCGTTGTCCAGGGTTTACATCGCGAGCGCGATCCAAGATTAGTCTACATTCCGGCAATACGAAATTAGACGATTCGAAAGCGATCTCGCTGGAAACACTTTAGGTCTATAATAGCTTTATTTAAGAGCAGCAGATTAATCAGTATCACACCAGCAGCAACTTTGAGGCACTAGTTTTCAAACTTACGGAACATCAGCAATGGAATTTAAATAATGGACATGGACCTTTAAAGAACCGTCCGATGTCTCTCTCTCTCATGGCATTATACCCTAGTCTTAGATACACCTTATCTCACTGCTTCTCTACCATGCCGTCTAAGAAATCTACTCAACATTTGCATCTAAATATACAATTCCAGCTTCGGCAAGCATTCTTCCCGAGCGCCTCAAGATTAATAATCCACAGCAGACAGACAGACCGAAGTCTGCAATACCTAATCCATGTCAGAAAGGCTCCCCAAAGCAACCGCGAGTTACATAAAACATGCACACCGAGTGCGCTTCACCGACCGAACCGATGCTACTGCCGGTGGAATTATGGCAGACGATCATGAGCAGCAGCAGCATCGTTCGCGAATGTGCCGTCAATTTGATTTGACATCTTTCTAACCACAGCCCGGATGTTGTTGCTCCGTGTGCCACTCCACCGGCCCTGATGAGCCGGTAGTTCTGGCTTCAAAACCACACACACACACACACACACAACCGGGTGCTATCGTCCGCCAGGGTACGGAACGGTGTCCCTTTTCTTGTGACCACCATTCCAGCCCGCGATATCGTAAGAACGACGACGACGGTCGGTACGACGACCGGATCGACACGTGAAGTTATTTGCCTGGGCGACAGGGCGAGTGCCCTGGGTTTTCCCTTCGTTCGGCACCGTTTGGGAAACATGACGTTTGATGTGGCAAGTGACAGTGGATAAGGCATCCCAACCAACGCCAAGGTGCATCGCGCACTCGACATAGCAGGGGCTTCTTCCGCCGGTCCCAGTATTATAATTTCATCTCACTGCATTATTCCACTTTGGCTTCACTGGTGTGTGTGTGTGTGTGTGTGTGTGTGTGTATTTGTTGTGCGGATCTAACGTCAGGTTACACAAATGCTGCCAGGCGAATGTGGTATAATGTCCTTTCGAATTCCACGAACCACGACCGTTGTTCGACGATACGATACGGAGTAAAGGTCACCCCGTGAATACATTTTGTAATGTACGCAACAATTTTTCGACACACAATTGCGATGCGTTCCACGATACGATTCTTGGTAGAAGCGTGTGGTTGCATCGATCGGCCAAGCTCACCAGAATGGGCCAGAATCTTCGTGCCGCAGTCACTATTAATGTGTGAAAGATCCATCTTCAAAGAATCCGATCGAGGCATAATCGGGAACCCAGCAAGGATGCAGGGTAATTCACCAAAATTAATCATCCGTCCGTTCCCACGACCTATCACCCCTACCGCATTTGCTATTCTGGGCATACTGATTCACTGGAATCAGTCGATGAAGCTTAAAGCGAATATTCCAGCGACAGACGTGTGACATACTGGAAGCGGCAGCAAAAGTGTTGGCAGAATATAAGCTCCAGCCCTTGCTACTTGTTCCCAATTATCTCTGCAAAATGATTTAAGCTCACTGCACAACAATCTTGCTGTACTTCCAGGAACTCGTATATCAAGCTTAATAATATAATATCAAAAACGCCGTAAGCTGTGACGCATTTATACAGGGGTCGGTCAACCTCAAAATCGCTGTTCCACTTTAATAAGCTGTCGATGGAGCTAAAGGCCTTCCAAACCACCCCTGCCAGCACTAATAAAGTGAATAGTTTAATTTGTGCCCCATCGGTCGTTCCTTTCAAACGAGAAGAAGAAGAAGACGCAACCCCTTTTTTTATTTTTAAGCTAAACGAATTACGTCCAGCTAACTGCCATTCTATCGTGCTTAAGTCCTCCTTGCCGCTTCCTATCATTCCGATTCATTAACTTTCATTATGTTCCCCCGCATACGCTGCTGTACGATCCATCTGCATAACTTTTAATGTCTCTTCCGTCTTCGGGCGAGCTTCGGACCGCAAATCTCCCGAAAAGCCCGGACCTCTGACGGGGCCAGCCCAGGATCGTAAATCGTTCGAGTCATAATTTTCCCACCGACTGCAGTTCGAGAACCATCGGCAAAGCCCCTCCCAACTTCCGGAAGTCTCTTCCGCCTCCACCGGCCAACCAAGCTGGCGTACAAGTGTAGCTTTAATTAGCAATAAGGAACCTCCAAGCCGGGCCCGATCCCAGACACGATCGCCATTAGCTGGGGGGCCATCGGGAGTTCGGCCCGTGTAAGTCGTCGTCGGGCCGAATGCCGCTGTATCCGTAATGTAAATTTACTTACTTCCACCGGTTGATTTCTTATCGATAGAGAGGGCGTTATCGTTCATTAGACGAGATTTATAGCGCACGGGATGTTAAATCAACGAAGCAAACATGAACAACGAACAGCACACAAACAGCACGCCCTCTGCCTCACCCCCACCCATCCGCATCCATCTGGTCTGATATACACACACACACACGGACGCGCACGTACTCAGGAAAGGACTGTAAGGAGGTCACTTACAAGCTTCCTTGCACGCAAAGGCATCAAACCATTCCGGGTAGGACCGTGCACTGCCGTACCGACGGTCGATGGAGGCGCCCAGTACGGCGCGTGTGGCAATTGCTACTGCCCGGATTTAATTTCCCATCCAATGTTTGATCAATTTGTGGCGCTTCGTCGTGCCGTGGCGATCGGCAAAAGGGAAGCGTGGCAGTACGTGGTTCACCAGGTTCCTTGGCGGAACCGTTTTCAACGCTCAAAGCGCACTCGAAAGCGGTGCGTACTCCCGCCGGCGGCTGATTTATGTGTATCGATTAATGTGTGCAACGCACTGCACATGCTGGCTTTGCGTAGTCAATTATCGATGATTTACATGTCAATAAGCGTAATCAAGGCTGATTGCGTAACGAGCTCCACCACCAAGACCACCACGGGGACGAGACAGAGAGAGAGAGAGAGAGAGGGAGAAGTTCTACGCCATCGATCATAGCTAGTTGCTGCGTTGATGCTTTCAGTCGCCCAATTGGTGTAAAGCTTTCCACTTTTCCCACTAAAAACAACAGGCCAACCCTGGCGTCCCCTGCAAGGGACTTTCTCTTTAAGTTTAAAAATAACCCCAAACGCACCTTAACGATCGTTTCAAATTTGATTGTCCCTTATAATTAGCTTTCGAGCGAGGCCGAAGAAAAGTGAACCTTCGGCGGGCAGTCCGGGTTTGGTGTTCGGGCTCGGTGAAAGACACAGATTTTCCGGCCCCGGGCCAACGACTCTCCTATCCCTCGCAAAAGGTTACGTTTCTTGTTTTGAGGGCCTCCCTATGCTCGCCGGTCGTCGGGTCGGGCAAATTTCATTACGAGGCTAGTAAAACACAATCGAATGTGCACCCTCCTGGCACGCTGGCGTTCGCTTCGCCCGCTTTCTAACCCTGTGTGGGCTGGTCTTTGAAAATGAAAGATATTTGATTATCGTTGATAATATTTCGCCTGGGCGCTGGACAATCGTGCTGCTCCGTCCAGGTGCAGCAACATCTTCCTCCTCTCGAGCAGGTCGAATTCAATTATTCGACGCAGCAAACAAGCTAGTTAAACTTAACCCCGCACGCCGATCCCGATGCTAGTGGAAACGGAAATTCCATCGAACAACTTACGGGTTATGCTTTTCGGGAGCGTCACTCGATACCAACGGTGCTGGACCAGGACTGTCCTGGGAAATCATTGATCATGGTCCCGACCGACGTAATCGGTTTCAATTTCGGTCTCTAATAGCAACCGATGAAACATTCCCAATAAGGCGCCTTTCGTCGTGCGCTATCGATTGGAGCGGGAAGTGGGGTTGCGGGAGTGGAATGTGGGTGGTACGATTTTTTGCTAGTAGAAGATAAACACATTCCATTTAACAAAAGAGCATTCAGCAAAAAGCAAACATTCGCCGCTGAGAAAAGAATCCTTAGAGAGATTAGGACCAGTTGAACCTTTCTTCTGCGCGTTCGATATCTTTTACCACACACCCAATTTTCTCATCGTTATCATATGAAGCGCACCATCTAAAAATCCACAAACTCGCACGTGGTTTCCGTTTTTTCTTATTTATTTCATTATTTCATGTGTATAATGCTTATGGAATAATACAAAGTAATGGTCGTTGAATTACAAATACCAATTAGTGTAGAGCGTTTCCCTTTTCAGCCAATTCCAGCCAACCAGTTCCTTCCACAAATGGTCATCAAAGGACTTGGAGGACGCTCACGTGTCGGGATGCAAACGAGGACGTTACATTCAATTCGGGCGGGGGAAGCATTCAAATGTGTGTTAGTGAATGTAGATTTGAGTGAACGAAATACGCGGAACAAAAGGGACAAAGAAGGGTGGCAAACAAAGCTACTAACAGCATCAACTCAAGCGCAAATCAAGCATAAATATTAATCAATATTGTCTAACCGTGATGAATAAGTAAAAAGGTTAAATTTAAATCGTACACGCACTCGAATTTTGTTCGCAAATTAAAAGCAACCCACCAAGCTCGAATCTAGCACTTCTAGCTTTGTAAAACAGACGCTAGATGGCGCACGATTGCGAACTGTGTCTCGGGTGGATAGTTAGTATCGTACACGCTAGGTGGCGCTTTTGCAACGTTTTTCAAATTCAAAATTACGTATACGACCAAACGCTCTTGTGTGGATATTATAAAACCTATAAAGCAATTACATTTATAAAAAAACGAGTGGTTATTTGAAAAGTATAACAAAATGGATACAAAATTTATGAAAAGATTAAAAAAGCTTTCCTATCCCTTATCACGACCGTGTCTGCCTGTGTCCTGGATCTTTTTTTAACGCTTCCCTCTTAATGCTAATCTTCTTGGCCTGGTAGTAGGTAAACTGTTTAAGCACACGTCGTTGGGTACGCGTGAGACTCACGGACACCACCAACTACGTCTAAAAACTGCCGGCTACAAGGCTATAAGAAAAAATGGAATTTACTCGAATGGATTACATTGCTTCGCCCCCTCCGCATCTCTCATATCCCTGCCTTCGTGTATCAAATCTACTACCTTCGCACGGAAATCGCGTACTAGAAATCTTACTGTTTGTTCCCTTGATGATTACAAGCACACACACACACACTCCCTCGGATAAGGTGCAGCTAACTACTCTTTTTCTCCTTTTAGCTCTCTCTCTCTCTCTGTATAATCTCGTCCTTGTGTTTTTTCAGAATTGTTCTGCCTAAACCTAACTCTTTTCCCCCACTTTCTAACCTCCGTCATCCTCTGCAGGATATTACTGCCACACATCATTCCTTTCCAGCCTTAAACCCTATCGAAAGAAATACGTTGGACTGTTTCCTTAAAATCGGTTCGATATTCCTCCTGTGCTACTGCTGCTGCTGTATCCTACGATGAGAAAAGATTTAATGTGAAATGAATGCCCGGTCCCACCTAGTGTCCGGTTCCTTTCTCCCGCCATGTGCCTCTCGCCCTTCCTCTCGTCCATCTCCTAGCTAAACATGTTCTAAATCATCAGCGTTTTTTGATTGGATCACACTTTTTTTCCTCTCTACCATAAGATTCTTCTTCCACGTCCTGCAGAAGTGCGTTACCGGCTTGATCGTTCTACTCCCATACGCACACACGCACACCTCACACGGCTACAATTTTTGGCCCATTCGTCAGTCGTTTGCCGGCTCTCGAATCTCGCTTTCCCCAACCCATTTTTCCGTAGCCCCCAAATTTTGTCTAAAACCATCCATCTCCTCTACTGCTTCTTCAATGCGATACAAAATAAATGCGTTGTTCTACTACTGCACTCACACACACACACACACACATTCACACAGTCTTTAAAGATCGCGTGTGTGTGTGTCGCGTGATGCTGCCGGGATTTCTAGAAGCCAATTTTGGGCGAAAACGGTTGATTCTATCGTGCCGTACACGACGAACCGGGGCTGAGGGGACAACTCTAACACAAGAGCTACTACGGCTTCCACAATTGGGTTTCGGGACATCCCGTTTACTCGATAGAGATGCGGGTTAGCAACAGTCCTCGTTTTTGTAGCCAAGCGCTAAAACAAAGTAAGTGAGAAGAAAACACAGACATTATTATGCTTCCTTTGCTTTGCTACGCGGGAACATGTTCCATGCTCCTCCATCCACTTACCCGATGCCTGCACCGAGCAGAAGCGATAATACGTTCGTCAGTACGATGGAGTACAAAAATTCTCTCGAGAACAGAGAATTCTTCCCAACGCGGACCTGCCGTATTGAGTAGCCGGCGTGTATCGGTTTGTTGCGCTCTTCCTGCGTTTGGTTGGGATGTTCAAATTTCCAGTCCCTGTGAAGAAGGAGAAGATTTTCATTATATTATAGCTAAATGTCGCAATATATGAATCTCGTCATGCCACTCACTTTGGGGGTTGCTGATCTGGACGGCTGCTCCAATCCCATACCCAGTCGGTATCCTTCACTATATCACCATCCTTCATTGGGAGAGAAAAAGCGAAAGGAAAAGTAATGATTAGCATCAATTGTAAAACACAAACACCCTTTCCCACCATTTCACATGCCTCTCTCCACAGCGTTATTATTCGTTTTGCAACGTTATGAAATTCTAATCAATTCACAGCTAATTAGGAAGAGAGATTATCGCTTCACAGACCAAATGAAACATGACAAAAACCCTGTTCGGCTACGTGGAGCTGGACAGCAATCGGAGGAGAGTGGACCTTACGCAACAACGCCATTTATATCGGGCGATATCACACAACAGATTGCAACAGCAATTAGAAGCTGTCGATGAAAAAACAAGCATCGGATTCTATTTTGGATCGCACGACAACCAACCACCCCACAAACAGAGGGCGGCGTCCGGTTTGCATTTGAATAAAATAAGTCTTGTGGAAACCCTTTTCTGAAGGTCACCAATTCGCTCATATTACATTCTAAGTGATACAGAATCTCGTTTTGTTTGTCACTCACTCTTCTACTGATTGCATCTGTGAAGCTCTATTTCAATCTCGCTAGGGTTGACCACAAAAGCGATCCCTCTCGCACTCAAAGCCGAGGGTCGGATGTCGTTACAAAACGTTGACCGAAACCACCAAAAACAATGCCAAAGCCTCTCACATTACGTCAACCTGGTGGTGGTGGAGGTTGGTTGGTTGTGCAGTGTTTCCGTTTGACATTTGAAAACAGCAAACACACACACACACACACACACACATCACATTCACCTCGATCTGATGTACCCTCCCCCTTCCAACAACAAGTATCAAGCATCAAGATGTGGCAACAATAGTTTGGTTGGACGCGACCGGTTGGCTGGAACGCAGGTTACCTTGTTGACGTAGTTGATGTAAACATTCCGGAGATCTTCCTCGGTGGCGGCCAGCTCGGTGTTTGGGCTGTTCGGAGGTGATTTGGGGCTTCCACGGGGTGAGTTTTTGCGCGAACTCGTCAACGATGCTACCCGGCTCGATTCCTTGGACTCGCGCTGAGCCTCCCGCAGCAGTCTTATGTACTCCTCGACCGAGGCAAACGCCAACGGTGCAGCCACCGGGATCCGGTCGGGACTCTTCGTTCCAACGGTAGTGCCGGCGAGCGTGGTGGAGGCGCCGGTGAGGACGAGATTGTTAACGCCACCGCCGGTGTTGCTAATGCCCGAGCTTGCCATTCCTGTTAGTCCCGCTCCGTTCGGACTCGTGTTGGATGACAGTTCGATCCAAGACTCTGTGGAAACAAAATGTCAATAAAAAAAAACGTATTAAACATAAAGTTTGAACAGGATGATACCATTCCACACGGTATCGGGTTTTTTGCGGGATCAAGGGAACCAGATTTTTAAACGATCATCTCAACAGGTAGGGTGACCTTGAACAACGGCAACAACGCTGCTACACCACCTTCACATCGCACACATTCATCCATTTTGTTTTCGTCCGCATTTTCTTCTCCTATCGCCGTGCGCGTTCGTGAACCTCGTTCTCCCATCCGCCAACGGTTTGGAACGAGCTTTTCTCGGCTCAAGGCCTCCGCACATGCACCATCAACAACACAACAGTCGTGCCGGATCAACGGCTTGTTCGTTGTGTGTTGCATTTTGTGCGGGTAGTTGTCGTCGATGGTCAAGCTTAGCCAGCCCCCGCCACCGCCGCCAGTTAACCTGAGGCAGGGCAGAACAAATTAATATTTAACACGAAGCGGTGCGCGTTACCTCCAGGCAAATGACTAACCGAATACTGATTAGTAGCGGCCCATTCACACTAGCAACAACACCCAACCCAAAACAGAGCACAGGAAGTAAACACAACAATGGCGAGCAAAGTGTGTTGGGGGGGGATCGGTGGATGGGTATGATGGACATCACATACCCCTAGAGTCAGCCGTTTGCGAGTCTCGGATACGCTTCACTACGCAAATGCACTACAACAACACGGCACAAACAACGCCATTCTTTGTAAGGGCGGAATGATCGTTTAGGGCTCAAGGGAGAAACCCCCCAAAGACGTTCCCCCGTTGGGTGTTTAACCGCATCGAAGCATAGGTTTGTGAGTAGTGAGAAGGCAATCACACATGAACACACAAACATACTAAAAAGTGGGTCATTTCCGATGAAACTGGTTTGAAGACTTTACCAGGCCACCTTCCAAACGCCCAACATTGACCGTGGACCGAGAAGCTAAACAGTACGATTTTTAAGTTCTATTTCAACTAATACCACAGCTCATCGTACCTGCTTTGTCGCATAACCAACCCATACAAACGCATCTCGTTGGACTGACTTCCCTATTTCTATCTACAGACAACATTTGGTTAACAAATAGTCATAGACCTCTTCTATGACCGCGACCTCTTCTTCACACCAAACAACCAGCGTCATCAGGGTGAGTTATTCCTACAGCACGCTCATTACACGTGCGTGCAAAAGTTAACCCGATTCAAACGATTTGTTTAAACAGCCAGAAACAACCACCGAAAAGTCAGTTCCATCTCACCATGTAGCAGACCCATATGTAGCTGAAAAGGGAAGGAAGAGCACACTGCAATATCTGGATTTGTCCTCCTCGCAATATCTGTTTTTATCTGGCAATTACACGCCCGACCATGTTTACTCACGAAGCCTAGCAATTAGTTCGTTTTATTGTGTTTGTCTGGCCTGTAAACATTATTTGCCATCTGGCATTTATTGGGACCTGTGCTCCGCCCCGACATATCAGAGGGCTAAAGGTTACTCTCTATCACTATTTATTTTAATCAATTTTGATTATATTTTCTTAATCTTTAGTACTGCGGCGCACTTCTAAACTTCAACTTGAACTTTAATTCCTAAAAACCCTTCAGGTCCCCCTAGCAATCTCTGATAAGGCCCCCGCGGTCAGTTCTCATAACACTACAAAAGAATCTAAACACCTCCACTTCAACGCACCTCAACGCGTTCAAACAAGCTTCCATTGCCACTGGGACGAACCAGAACAAATAGCCAATTGTGCGCCGCGGCACACAACAACAATGGCACCTTGTTTAGGGTTAGCGTGGTGTTATGGCACCTTCCAGACGGCTTCAGCACGACACACCACACTAGGCCACGTAAAGCTACGCAAACAAAGTAAAGCAGTACCGTAGGGCATACACACAGCCGGAAGTAAAAGAGAGAGAGGAGGGAGGCACCCTAGAACCCGAAACAGACAACTTCACCCCGCGTGTATGGACACGTCGGGAAGACGTCAGCTACAATGCGCTCCAAAACCTAATCTATACCGGGCCGGGCAGGTTCGCTGCACCTTTGCGCCGCGCACCACGCTGACGTCAATTGCACCACGGTGCACCACTGTGCAGCAGCACAACATGCCAATCGATCACAGGGGATAAACAGCGTAACCATCTTTCGGTGTCAGCGATGAGAAAGGCGATGGAAAAACACATACGTCAATATATGGTCATCGATGAGTGTTCGCGATCGCGTAAAACACACAGAGGGAAAAATAAACTCCGGAAAATGACTTTGGTAGGACAAAGAGATTTTCCGCCGCTGTCTGGGCTCATAAAGAGGGTCTGCAGTTCAATGCAGTTCACCGGGACGGACTGTGTTGTCCTACATTCCAGGGTCACGCCTTACTTGTTGGAGGGAATTGGGAGACCTGCGCAAACAAACTTCAGGATTCCGAACTAACGTCG
The DNA here is from genome assembly GCF_013141755.1 of Anopheles stephensi. NCBI lineage: Eukaryota > Metazoa > Arthropoda > Insecta > Diptera > Culicidae > Anopheles > Anopheles stephensi. The sequence goes on along the minus strand of NC_050202.1, from coordinate 59,781,215 downwards.
CTGCAAACTCCGATAAAGCGCTAAAAAAGTATACAACTTTCACTCTCATTGCAAATGGAAATAGCTCACCCTGTCAGTATTTGTTTCCCCGGCTTAAAAATAAATCCCAGGGCAAATAGCCAATTGGTGTTTCCGTTTCCCTCTATCGGATGGTGAGTGACTTCAAATCACTGCAACAGTAGTAACAGCACGCTTACTAATTGGTAAATGTTCTTTACCTCACACGGTTTAGAGAGCACGTACGACCGGTAACGTTTCGCGTTGGCGTAGGTCAAGCGCTATTACCACCCGCCCTCCTCTCTCGTACCACCAGCCACGCAAGCCAATAATCTTATACACAGTGGAATTCCTTGCACCGCACACGAGAGTAAATCACTCACCCGCGGGGTGTTGCTACTTCCGCGATCACGTCCACAACGGGAGGGTTAGAAAGCAACACACACGCTGCCACGTCACAGCAATTGCGTTACCGGGGCGAAGAACCCGTTGTCTAGACCGGTGGACAAGTTTAATTGCAAAACAACCCGGTGTGATAAGTGCAAGGAAACACAACACGGTGAAGCTTCGCTGATGCGGACAACCACACGTACCAGAGTGGCGTAGGGGTCGGTCGAGTGACACGTTCCTCTCATCAATATGGCTGCATGATTTGCATGCGTGAACAATCATGCGCTGTTTGCTGAGTTATCTCATCCTAATCTTCCAGTGCCGCTTATACGCTGCATCATGACACAGCACCTGATGATCTGAGCTGTCGAATGCGATCGAAGAGTGAAATATGAATAGTTTAATCAAACTGATAATGTGTGGAAAACTCAATCGAAAGGCGTATGGTAATGATAGGCGTAAAAGTATGACATTGAGACAAGGTGTGATGAGCACGATGATGATGATTGCCCAGTCTCGTCTTTGCGCGATGCATCCCCACCATTATGCATCATTTAATGACGTAAATTAGCGGAAACACACATCCAGCACGCCACCACGAGACTCCTCCTCTATGATCAATCGTCAATTAATTAAACTCCCTGGTTTTCCGTCTCGTGATTGCCCTCTCCCGGCATCAGTGGTCTACCTGTGCTTAAAGTACAATTTAACTTCAATTTACACGCATCAATCCCCCGACGATGATGGATGGGCGATTTCATGCGATATATCACTCAGCACACATTTAACCGGGTGTAGGAAAAAAAAACTCAAATGACACGAACGTAAATCAATTTTCAATCAAAATAAAACGCACTACTTCATTTACCTAAGGAGATAACAATTAAGGCAATAGGGATGAATTAGCAGCGATTGCTCTAGACATCCCCCCTAGTTAGCTACGTCCAATCCTAGCGTCATTTTCTTTTACCGATAAAGAGACTTCAGCAAACCAATTCAATGCGAAATGTAAACAAAAATGCATTTACAAACAGCTTCAAGATACTAGCCGCGCAATGTTTACATTCCATTCTTCCTACACCATCTTCGATCGATCGAAAGCATTGGCGTTCGAGTTGCAGCAACGCAACGCACCTCCTTCAACGCCCACCAGCAACTCGGTATGAGCATCTAGCTATTTCTTACACCACACCAAGCGTTAGGAAAATGTAACGAAAAGCAACTGTAAGTGCGTGGCAAACGTTGCAAGACTTACTTCATAAAGCCATCCCTTCCCTCCACACAAAGTCTTCAAAATTTGACCTCAATTTACAACAACGCCACCCACCACCATCGAACAAACGATAACTCTACGTGCCCAGCTAACGCTCGTCGGTCAAATACCGAGCCGCACACGTTTGGTAGGTTTTTTTTTGGGGTGTCGTTATCTGCCTTTGAGGACCGACCGACCCACCACCACATCCAATCGGAGCTTCAAGAAGCCGTAAGAGTATTAAAAAAGCGACTTCAAACCGCGACACACTACTCAATGCCCACACTTTATCAGCGGTGGTTCGTGGTGATGCCTCAAACAGGACAGGAAAAATGATCCACTTTTTCGGGGTCGAACAGTTCACCGTAAAGTGGTGCGAAATCTGGATGATGATGATGATGATGGCCAGCTAACAAGCGAACAAAACAAATCTCAAACATGGTCGCGAAATCGGTGCCCTATCGCTGCAACCTCAGAGGCTTTGGGTGGTGAGCGCACAGAGGGTGAATTAGCGAATTCACACCACCAGCAAGCATCAGGCACCGACCGCCGCCTATCAACATCGCGCTCTACTCAGCGGCCACGCCGATAATAAATGTGTCGCGCGCGTCTAGACTGAGTCTCATGTAAATAAAAATACAAACATTTTCATCTCGTCGGCAGACAAACAACAAGATGTGCATCCCTCGCTACCCATCCTTTACTCCAACCTTGATCCTCGTCGGTACCTAATTATAGGCATCTAGTTCCATCGTTCCGCTCGATAAGGGATGCAGCACATTATTCCTGGTCCTGGTCCCGCATTGCGTTGCAGTTGCAGCATCGAAGATTAATAAAAATCTCAACAACGCCCCAACACTGTGTGTGTGTGTGACTCAGGTGGAGGACTCAGGCTCTCCAAAGGGCCCACCTACCTTCAAGTGATGAGCCGACAGTTAGAGATTCGTCGCAGTTTATTTCCATTAACTCGTCGTAAACAACTGGCTACTACCGAGGGTGTACGTGGACAAGGTAGCTTCCCTGAGTGGCCAACGGTTGGAAGGTGTTGGGCGAGACCATGACAATGGGTTCCCGCCACTTTATTGACCTTTAAACGTTTGTCATCTAGGTTAATATTGACGGATGATGAAGTGGCCAAGGAGGCTATCATCAAATATTGTTACAAAAGCGAGAATCACCTGAGAATAGAGAGGGGACGGTCCTCTTTCTTGATGCTTCTGCCCGATCAAAGTCGTCAAGGTAAACAACCGAGTAGGCCAAAATTAATTCGCCTTGTTGGTAGCTTGTTGCGCCCCCCCTTCCATCTCTGATAAGGAGTGACCTACAATTTGAGCAGGCAAAATGCAACTGCACCGGAAAGCCGCTTATCAGAAACGTGTTTTTCACGTCTGGCTACGATGCTTTTGTTTCAGTTTGGAGATTGATTACACAGTGCTCCAGAAACTGCAGGTCCCTTTACTAAGAAGGAACGTACCATTCAAACTACGACATTAGGGCCTATTTTTGGTGTCGCATTCTTCGCACATAATTAAACCCCAATCAGGTAGTAAAAATACCAATTCTTTTCTGGCATTCTAAATGACGCCTCTACGACCACGATTCAGTAGTATGGCGCAGTTAAGGCCAGTGAGTTCATTCACCGATCCTACGCGAGATACACACCGCACCAACACAAGGAACCGGACGAATAATGTGCACTTGCTACATATGCAACGCTGGTGTCTGCTGGCAAATTGCAATTGGGTTAACAGTTTCCGGTTTTGGCATTTTGTGAGCAAACACTGCAACACCGCGTGTACACACCCCGACGACGACACGCTTTAAATCTGCAAGGCGTGAATGAAAATAAAAACACGCTTGTAAATCATCCGCAGCAGTGTTGGGTAGGTTGAGCAGCCGCGTAAAAGCGCACATACAACAGATACAGAAATCGAACAGTGTGGTACAGTCCAGTAGCGGATTATGGGTTTTGGGGATATCAATCAGCAATCACTGTAAAGTAAGTAAGTGTTCTTTCCACCGGATATAAAAATATTTAAACTGTTCAATTTTTTTTTTTAGGTTGAATTTTTCTTAATGATTGTGATATTAAGTATTTTAGAGGCATTTAGTTAGTAAATTATGTCATTTTGACACAGCCCGGTTGCAGAATTCTTTTTAGAATTCAACTTTAAATGACCTTTGAATCTCTGAAACTTGTTTAACCAATTCCTTCTAGAATTTTATCATAATCTAAATCAATTCGTGACCTATCCCACATCGCAATAGATCGCAAAAAAAGAATGTACGACATCCCCGATCCTAACCCCCATGGCGAAGGGGGATTGGATTAAAAGCTTTGCGCGACAGAACTGCATCGTCACGATCGCGATTTCAAAAATAAATCTCGCACCTTCACTACCCTCTCTAAGCCGAGGCATTAGAAGCTTCATCCATTCCCTTCCGGATTCTGTACGGCGGGGGCGAAATTCGTCATCGCAGCTGATCGCCAATGTCCGATCGGTCGATCGGTTGCCACCGCGTCGCCCGGGGCACGTCATTGAGAAGTCGCATCGTCTGCTCTGACTCTGACAGAGCGCCCTTAATCACCCCATCATGATTCGCCGTACGTACGCCGCGCGCACGATATCTTATCAGCAGGCGCGCACCACAACACCACACCAACCAAGCTGCCCTTAGCACTGAACCTGATCGATCGTGATTTGCTGCGCAAACCCTTTTGCTCTCGACGGGTGCCTCCCCCCCCCCCCCCCCCCCCCCCCCCATTCCATCGCAACAGCGCAAGAGACCGGTTGGTGAACGCGTCACCCCAGCGACGGGCGGGCGTAGGAGCAATAACATCTCCGAACCTTATCAAGCATTCCCTTCGCTCTTCGATTGGCATTGGAATCTTCCCGTTCAGCAAACCCAGCCACAGCCCGTTCGAGAGACACCGGTGGCATCGCCAAGTATCGCCTCATAATTTAGATCGATCGGGGAAAGTTTTTTTCAGCAGACGCTACCGAACGGGCGGGCCATACACTTTTACACAATATTGCGCCAACAAGTGGAGTTCTTATCAATGTTTGAGTTATTTATTCCATTTACTTTTCTTTGTGTTCTTTTGTTCTACGGTTAAGGGAAGCTAAAATAAACAAGCGCTATTGTATGTGTGTTACAGCCCGTCGTTTATAGTTTGTTTGCAGTTAGTTAACAAATTGTTCAAATATTATTGTCGTAAGTATAATAGAGGCTTCTTGCAGCAACAATGTTGCATATTATGGTGCTGTTTTCTTTACAAAACACTCTAAATAAAACAACAACGACAAAACAACATTTGATCTTACTACAGCTAAGCTTGCCGGAATAAGTAACCGATCAGATCGGAAGCAACTATTACAAAATGTGCAAAATGTCTGCGTGACACTGTATATTTTGGCCACCAAAAATCGAACGAAAAATTTGTCACAGCATGTTAAAGGTTAAGGTAAAAGTGGAGGAACAGGTTTTTAAGCTGCTCGGTTGCTGTTGAGGTCCTTCTTCTCCAAACTTATACCGCGCGCTTCTAACTCGAATCCCAAGCAACCGAAGCGTAAAATGTTATCATGTTTCACATGCAGAACTCAGGGCCATCTCTCGCTTTCTCGCTCTCTCGCTGTGTATTATCTTGTTCATTCAACCATTTTGTACATAAATTGCCTTTTGTTTTTGCTGCTCTTATCACACAAAACAGCAACGAAAATGGGACGTGAAAAAGGAGGAGTGCGAAAACATAAAAATAGAACAACGAAACCGGCTTTCCGGTGGCTTTCTGGCCACAAGTGCATTCCAATGTTAGTGTGGTGGTTTAAAATATATTTTTTGCTTTAAATTCGCTATCAAGGCCCAGCCGACTGTGACGACAAGATGATGTGTATGTGGCTGGCTCTATGTGTGGTGGAGCACCCACCGCGGAGTGGGAGGTGGGGAGTGCGAGAACTCAAGTTCAAACGCAGTCAGTCGGCTACGACGCAATAAGGCATCTCTCCCGCACAACGACGACGACGACGCACGTTCTGGTTGCGTGGGAAAAATTATTGATTGCGCGTCCGATTGCGATCGTGGAAAGTCCGGTGATGCATTTCTTTTCCTGTGCCCCACCACACCGGCGTCAACCCAACCCCCGCCACTTACCTCCTAGCTCCTCCGGGCCCATCTTCCCGAGCGCGCTGCTGGTGGATGATGTGGTCATTGCCGCTTTGCTGCCGCTGCTGATCAGACTGCTTTTATCGCTGGACAGATTTATCGTGCGGAACATTCTCGCTGGCTCCAACACGGGAAAAAGGGATGTAAATTCGCCTCTTGTTTACTTTACTCCTGCCTGCTGCAACACTCCCAACTCCTGCACACAAACACACACGAAATGTTGGACAAATGTTCCGCAGTTTCTCGCACCTCCGGTGATGCTGCTGTTTTGTAAACAAAGAACGCGCGACGGTACTTCGACGTATTTTCTCCACACCAAAGCGTTCGCGCGCGCTACGTCACGTAGGCACTGAGAAAACAACAAACTCGGACCACTTCGAGCACCACAGCGCACGCACACACTCGCACCGCGCTGGAAAGACAAAAGCGACTACCCCGTGTCGACTACACACAGCGAACGCGCGCGCGCCCTCTCACACACACACCGACGCAGGGACGCACCTTCCGTGAAACGCAACACCACGTACGTACGACGAACGCTTTGTTTACAACGTAATGGCGCAGGCCTTTTTCGTCAGCCAGCCCAGCGATCCGCGTTGAAACTTCCCGACTCGAAATTTTCCAACGCGTCACGATACGTTCAAACGATTGCAATATTTAGTTAACACTTTACAGAAAAGAGACTTCTTTTTCGACAAATTATGCGACAATTTTCCGACCAATATGAGGGCGATTCCTGGACGATGCGACGGACAATGTAAACAGCTGGTACACTATCTGCACGTACCGAAACCCACAATATGTTGCCTTCTGCTGCGCATTAAGCGAATCTTACTTTTTCCAGCTTACTTTAGTTTAGCGAAGTCGGACAGAGGAGTTTCACCAATACAATCATCACCACCACGCCAGGCTGGGAGTTTCGGGAATTCTCCTCTTTGTCCTTACGAAAAAAAACGGGAGCTGGGAAAGGGTTGTTTTCCCTTTTTTTGTTTTCCACTCGGTTCACTTCACCAAAAGCGCTCGTTTTAATCGCAAATACAACGCAAAATAACGCCAGTTGATACGTTTACAGCGAGCAAACACATTAAATTAAGCAGACATTACTCATCTGGCCAACAAACGCGCACTCCCGTACTACACTGCCTTTCGATTCAATTTCGAAGCGATGTTTTGCCGTTGAGCTGTTATTCTCTACCCCTATTTTCGTCACAATGAATTACCGATCCGTTCCGTTTGTCAGGCTGGAGCTGGTTCGAATGGTCCGTTTCGTAGCTGTCATTTTGGTGCCAATTTTGACCGTGTATTTATACTCCCATTGTTCAGCACCAAGGTAGATGTGCTCCAAAATCGGGGCAGAATTTATTATAAATTGTCCACAAAAACAGTAGAAAATCGTTAAAATAACACAAAAGGGGAAGATTTCAAACAATAAATATCTGTTTGATCGGCAATCGCTTTCGGTTATGCGTTTAAATTCAACGGAAAACATTATCGATAAAATTTCTTCTTCGACCACAGTGCAAGTCCTGCGTTAGGTCGCGTGTACACGTTCTCAAAAGCAATAGCTGTAATTATGTATTTTATTACGGAATAACGAATCACATTATGTGTATTAAAGTGAATTTGTGTTCGTAGAAATTATGATTTTTATGCGTAAAAATCTAATTCGCTTTTAATACAAGCCCATAATAGGAATAAGTGAGAACTGTTCATCAATTTCTCGCCACCAGATATTCTCACACGCATCGTCTCATCAGCATTCTCGTGAGCTGTGAAAGCACCTACTCGTAGAACAAAGGTGTCGAACTTTAATGAAGCTTTTTCACTCATAAGCCTTTTCTCTTTCCTTTCTTATTCTACACGATGAGGGCCGTGTCTGCTGACTAACATGCTGACTAACTTTGAACTTCCACAGCTTTAACGGTCTGAATATGCATTCGGAACCGCAACCAAGAAACATTGGACGGACTTGGACTCTTCTTCTTTGGCACTACAACCTCGAGTGGTGTCGGTCTGCCATTCCTGGTGTTCTTTGTTTTGATTTTACCCATAGCTAGATAATCAGAATGCAATTTGAGCTATGACTGATAAAATGTAGTAATAAAATATTAAACACAAAAAAAACGATGTCAAGAACAAGGAAAAACGGCAAAACAACGTTAAAGCGTATTTTTTACTTAAGAGTAAAACCTTACGGAATAAAATAGTCATTTATTTTTCTTGGACAAAGCTACACAAATTTAAAAGTAGGTGCTTTGTAAAAATAGTCGTAAGCAAAATATCGGCTTACCGGTCAACGTGTGCAGTTACAGGCTTTTTTCGGCTTTGACGCCTTTGACTTAACCCTTGGTCTTGTACTGCAACAATAACAAACACTGAAAATATTTTATTAAAAGCACTGAAAATATTTTATTAAATATTTTATATATTTTTTTTTCGAAGATGGCTATAGGATTAACATAACATTTTTCATGCGCATGCAATATAACATGCACATTTCCATGAGCATCATATTTTCACAAAAGGTGTTCAAACAGAATTCCTTAACTCATTCCTATTCCACCATAAAATCGACAGTGGCAACGCTTTCTAGCATACCACAAACATAAAGCAGAAAATGAGGTCAACAACGGTTTAATTGATCGGTATTTGAAAACTGATCTATTCACACTCTCCCCACCTTTTTCCCTTCTAAACGTCTTGTGACGTTTCCTTCCAATTGATCCTGCTATTTGCGCAAACTCAAAGCTACTCTACTGGAAAACCTGGTCGCCTATTACAACTACCAAAAAATGTCATAACTCAACGCCACCATTGTCCCATTCATCAGCTAAACTTTCGCACACGCACCCAGCAGACGGGAGTAGCAGCAGAGTAAACCGGATCGAACACGTTGGCTACAGTCAATTTTAAATGGCACTGTGGCACTCACCTTTGCCAAATCGATCCGCCGTTAGGAAAGCGAGAACCGGCTGAAATCGAACGCTTGTTGTGCGAACAAACCAAGGAAAAACCGACCCAACCCTCCCCAACAAACCCAGAAAGTAGCTACCTTTCCTTCAAAAATTTCACCCTCACATTTGTCTCGCTCCGATTTGCGCTCGTTCGGACGTTCTCGTGTGTTCCTGAAAATCGGGAGCAAACTTTCGAGTGATTCGATCCCCGTCTATGGAGCATGATCCATTGGCTGCAAACTTCACACACTGCCTGGCGCGGTACCGTTGTGTGTGTGTCCATGCTTAAGTAAAGATCAGCCACAAACACTGGTCTGGCCAACTACCAAGGCCCCACCACCCCCAGACTCCATCCCCAAACCAACCCGCAGAAGGCAATGATGGACGTACCGGGTTTTTCGGTTGCTCGATCTGCTTTGGCTCCTGCTGCTGCTGCTGCTCCTGCATGTGAACAGATCGTTTTCCATCGAATCGGTCGGTCGGTGGAAGGGTAGCAGGCATGGGGGGGGGGGGGGAGACAACCGGCCAGAGGTACAGTTTGTTGGTCATAACACCACAAGACTCGAGATATGGGGAGCTACTTGGATACAAAAGAAGAGAAACAAAAACCACTCGCTAGTGACAACGAGCCGTTCCGCCAGTGTGTAGGGGGAGGGGGGGGGGGGATAAAGGGGTGGCAAAAAAGGGGGGTGGAAGACGAGGGAGCGAAGTTAAGGACGAAGCAACGAACAACAACAAAAAAAACGGTCGAAATCCCATAATCATTGCACATTTCCCATGATCGTTAACTGGGCCCGTCCGATCGTCATCACCTCCTAAACGGGCTCCTCTCCACCACCAACCCCAACCCCTTTCCACCCCCCCCCTCCCCTCCATCCCACTGTGCGTGTATGTGCATCGTTCATCCCCCGGGCGACCCACCCCCCTCCCCCCAAAAGAGCCCTCGCACAGCATCCTCGCTGGCCACGGCTCGCGGCTGCCTACGGCCACTTCGGTGTGAAGAGAAGCCGGTTTCGCGCGTGCCTGTATGTGTGTGGTCCTGTCAGTCGCGATCACCGTCGTCGGTACGCTTTTTTTGATCACTTCCCCGTTTTTTCGCCCGTTCGCTTTCCGTCGTATGCTTGCTTTCATGCGTTGCTTTCGTTCGTTCATCCCCTGTTGAGATCATTTGCTGCCCACTTCTCACGCCCTCCCTCCACTTCCAGCGCTCGTCCCTTCCTACCCGTGGCTCACCGTCTTCCGGCCGTCTCCTCGGACTGCCGACCTTTTTCCATCTGTCCGCCCCCTAACCACGATGGGTCAACCTGTGCAGACAAGGGCAGACGGCAAGGTGGTGGCGGTGGTGATGATGCGTGGTGCGCTGGGCCTGGAATGTCGGCAGTTGGCTCCCTTGCCTCTCTGCCCCGAGCCGCTCACCGTCGGGCTGGACCTTTCAAAATATTTTAAATTGAATATTAGTGTTGTGTGTGAAGCGTTGAAGAATGGGAAAAAACATGAAACAGCGGGAACCCGTGCAGAGAGGCTTGGGCTGGCGGCCAGAAGACGAAGAACATCGGACGAAGAACAAGAAGGAAAGGACAAACGGCAACATGCACACCGTGTGTGTTGTAGTAGTAGTAGCGGGAGCGGGAAAAGTAAAGGTGAACAAGATAAAGCGCGAAGGAAAAACGACACTCTAGGGCAAGGCAATACCTGCGGTAACAGTAACAAACACAGGGCAGAGGGCAGCTCAACAAGAGGAGAGAGAGAGAGGGAGAGAGAAAAAAAGCGCAGCAAAACACGGCACACAACACACGGAAAGAAAGGAAAAATAAACCCCGAACAACAACAGCAAAAAGACGGAAAGAGAGAAAGAGAGAAAGGAGGGAAAAAAAGAAAAAAGTGCGCAAGAAAGCAAGAAAAGCTACAAAACACAAACACCCGCAGCAAACAAGAGAGAAAAAGAAAAAGGCACACCGAAGATAGTAAAATGAAAATAAAACATAAGCACAACACAACGAGCGCAACAAAACAACAGTAACGAACAAAATCGATCGGACAGCCTTACCCCCGTGTGTAGCCACACACACACACACGCACGATCGAGAGATGGGCTGAAGATCCATCCACCGGTTGTGCTTTTGGGGCTGTAATTCCGACCCGGCAGGAAGGAAGCCGACCCATGCTAAATGGTCCGCCAGCGTGTGGGTGGATCGGAAAGGTCTGGTGCTTGGCTGCTTGCGTGTCACTGAGCTGCCCGGCGTGGCTACTCTTCATTAGCATCGCTTCGGTGGGAGCCTTGTTTCAGTTACAAAAGCCTATCTAAATGATGCTAATTGGTGCGCCTATTATCTTCAGTTTGACACTTGGCCAAAGAAGGCCAGGAGATAAATGGAACAACGCGGTTGAAGGTACCGCCGTGAGCGCAGCTGTCAGCCAGTGCAGCTGTGATGATTTGGGGCAGTGTGAAAATATTCAGCCGACTGGCTGTGATGTGCAAGTTGGAAGATGGTTTGATAAGAAATTAAACTGTCGTAGAGATTCGCGTGAATGGTTTTAACGCTAACGATCAGCCAACCAGATTTAGATCAATGGTACAATTCAAGCTACATCTGGATTGAGAAAAAAAATTTTTTAGGACAATTATCATTGGAAAATATGAGGCCTAGTTTATATTGAGCATTGACTCGATGCTAAAAGTAAGATATAGATGCAAAGTTTGCCGAATATTTGAAGACTCACATGCCGAAAATTTGGAGATTAGCAACTGAAGAACGAAGACAGTACTTTAAAAGCTTTACTAAGCTCTGTACTTGCGGTCAAACTTATCTATATTATATTCAAGACTCATACTACACAAGACCCAGGACTACTCAAAACCCAAGACGGTATGTTAAAAGATTGAGGCATGTAGTATCTCATAATATACAATACTCTTGCTATAATAGAGCAGACTAAAGACTACTCAAGACCAAAGACAGTAAGTTAATAATAGTTTTTTCACTGGGCTTAAGTTATAAGGGCGACGGGCAAAAACATTCAGGGTTCTTAGGAACATCATTCCTACTGTGGATTTAACAAACTCCTGAGGTGCAAATGACTCCAGCAACACACGAAATGCACAATGATTTGCACACTGATGCGTCCGAAGGTCCTCTACGGGCATGAGTCCTGAGCGGAACTAACCAAGAGCTAGCTAAGCTATATCTTGTGGTGCAGATATCCTGCCGGTAATCAAAGATCACTGGAGAAGTACAGCTAGCTTTTTGGCTGGACCAAGTCAAAAAGAACAGGGCAGAGATGGGATGCAATTGCAGTCCTGGACCCACATTTCATGGAAAAGTATTGGCAAATTTATATCGGTTTTGTCTGCACGCGTGACTTTTCGTATCACCTACTGCTGCCCGCCAGCCGAGGCGCTTTCAGCAACGGATGGCAAGTGGAGCCATCGGATACGTTACGATCGGCCGATACTGTAGCACGGGTATGCTGCAATGGCTTCTGAGCCACCACAACCCTTTTGCTACGGTGATGGAGGCCACCCCCGGGAATGTGAGCCCTTCTGCCAGCTCGAGAGATCGTCCGACGAGAGATTCGTTTCTGGTGAATTTTCGACCACTGAGCTCGAAGTTGCACCACCACCACCACGAGAGAGACCTTGCGAATTCGGGAAGGATGATGATGATGCACAGTGCCTTCCGTTGTCGCGAATGTCGATCTCATTTGTTGCCGGTAACCTCGTTCGGGATCATCTGCTGGCGCTGGTATCGCGTACCAGTCCCAGCCCCAAAACCGCCGAGCACCAGACATAGTTGTGCCGGCTAGCGCACTCTATGGGTGCTCGACTCTTTACGGTGTTTTATTTATGAACTTTTAAATAAGCATCGATACGGCTGTCTAGAGTCATTTTTATTCCCCTTTTTTCTCTGTTTTTTCTCGCTCTCTCTTACTCGTGCCCATCCGACGTCCTCGTTTCCCTGTCTACAATCTAACACCCCGAACCGTCGTCGCTTAACTGATTATTAACCTGACGCTATGCTGCCTCGGCCCTTTTCGGGTCGCTTTCTCTTTCCCGCGCAGATCCTTTTGACTTCGGGGCGCGCGAGTGAGTGTCTGTTCGCATGTTTTATTTCCGCGCCTCATTCCATCAGTACCGGTCGGCACACGGAGGGGGTGAGGGGGGTTGGGGCGGCACCCGAAACCGTCGAACGAGACTGGTTTTCCCGTAGCCCCTCTTTTCGAGTTTTTAATAAGGTAATTGATTTTTAGGCACCCAAGTTGGCGCTCTTTCGTCCGTCAGGGTTTGTTCGCGGGGATTTGGTTCCTTGCTTTGTTGAAGGCTAGTGTCTGTTGGAGGTGATGAGCATTCCATTTTAATTATGGCGCCCGTTTTGTAGGAAGACTTGGAGGTGGAAAACGCGTGTATGAAGTGGCAAATCATTTTTTGCAAATTCTAAACAATTCTTCCAGGAAATTCTAACAAGAAATAATGCCTTTTCAGTTCATAGGTTTCAGATTGTCCGGTAGTTTTCTCAGGATGTATTAATGTTATAAATTCCTCACGAGACTTTCCCTCTACTGAGCAATCACATTCCCACGGCAAATCATCCCAAAACAAAGGACGTAATCACCTTAGAAAAGAGAGAGAGAGAGAGAGAGAGGGAGAGAGAGCGAGAGATTCAGAACAAAAGCCACCAGGATTGCGTACCACTTTCTGCCCATAGGCCCTGGTGGCCATCCCAAAAACCCAAAAAACGTGCCACTTTACCCCCTCTGAATAGCCCATGTGTCAAAACATTGATTCACCATTTCCGTATCACTCACCGGCCACATCACCGGAGGACCGGCGGAGAAAGAAATGTGTCAAAATAGACGCCACTGCCGTTGCGTTTCCTGGCCCAAGGGCGGTGCTCAGTGCTGTCAAAAGGCAGAGGGCGCGCACACGCAAATCGTCGTTGATCGTCGTTGGCCGGGCTGGCCTTCCCGGTGGTCCTGTCAGGTTTCCCATTTCCCATCGGCTGTGTCGTTCACTGTGTGCGAGTCTCGGTGTTGTCCTGCCGAGGGTTCGAACCGAACGCGGGACAGGTTGGCTGCCTGTCGGTGTCAGCGTTTGATTTTTCGACGATCGTTTGGCCCTCTTTGTTCTTGGTCGTGATTTGTTGATGTTCGTCCGTGTGTCTGTGTTGTTCCATTTTCCGGGGTCCTGGTATCGTTTTTTTTTTTGCATATATCGTTGTGGTTGTCCTTTTATGATCCCGTTTCTTTTTTGTTCACCCACCCGACCGATCTGGCTGCATGCTAGGGGTTTAAAGGGATCCGCACCACAAAACAAGACAAACCAGCAGGAAACAAACATTAGAAAGACCCAATCTACCACCAAAAGCCCGACGAGCACCAGGTACGCGTCGGTTTAATGAGTGCTCGGTGTGCGGCTTTGTCTTGCGGGAGAATCGTGTACAGGTCACGTCTTGCAAAAAAAAAACCATAGATCCTACTCCAGCAACCCCACAGCGTATGCTTCGGTGTCGGCAAACGGCTAATTGGGGGTAAATATTGTCATTCCCGTCAAAAAGGTCTTCCGCCTCCGAGGAGTTTTTTTTTCCTTCTCTCCATCACCAGGCCCGAAACGCTAAGCAGCCGATCGATAAGGCTTCATTGTTTCCTGTGCGGTTTTCCCAAGGGTTTATAGTTTTATTGCGGTGGGCATGTTCTATTTTCCCGCATCGTTGGACCGGATGGATGGATGGTTGAAGTGTGGTGGATACCGGCAGGATATTGTCCAATAAACACTAGCAACCACAAACAACTCAAAAGGGATCGAGTTGTAGGCGCGCGTGCTTCGGTGAGTTTAAAGCGAGCTAAACTCCTCAAAAATAGGTCGGCAAGCGAGAGAAAAGTATGCAACTCTGGCTTCCTGTCTGGCTCCAGCACCGACGCCAAAACACACCACACGGACTAATGTGTTAACAAGAATCGTTTTCTTCTAACAAGCCTAAAACGGTACACAATTAAAATCAATTTAAAAGCCTCATCACCTCACGTCCTGCAGCGATTTCGTTTGTTTTTTTTTCTTGGGCTTTTGATTGCCAGAAGACGTTCTTTATTGGGCCATTTTTCTAACACGCTCTAACGAACAAAAAATCCGAAAGGCAAACCAAAACATTCTTTCAGACATTGCCGTTTTTCGTTCGTTTTCTCCTCGCCTAGTCTAGCTAGTCAAACGTGTGATGGGTTGTTAACGCAGCCACCATTCATAATCGTACGGAACGCTGGGCGAGAGAGCACACCAACCCACGGAGCCACGCAGTGATGCCTTGAAAACATATTATCATACGCTATCTTCACCTTCGCCCGGTTGGGCTAGTCCTCGAGGATCGGCTAGTTTCTCGTTCGCGTGAACTGTCGATCGATCTAACCGATCCTTCCACTTTTTTATTTGCGGGTGAGAGGCCTAAAGTGGATAGAGAAACAGGGATGAGTGGTGCCAGATACCCGTGGCTTTTATGATCGAGCTTGTAGACTATACGGACGCCGGCGGATGGTCGATTAGAACGATATTTAGGCAAATGTCGATCGCTTACGGCATCGTCGTGATCGTGTTACCTCACCAGCACAGCGGGAGAAACGGTCACCGATGGATAGGCTACAATTGTTGTTGGTGTTTTGTTTTGCCAAATTTATTGAATTTCTATTAATTTTGTACATAAATAACTAAAACCAGATCGCCTCCAATGAAGTAGGATGGGATGAATATTCTATGCATAATAAATAACCATCAGCTTAAATTTTATATCTGATCTATTTTAGATTTTTGTTAGTTTTTTGCATTGTAATATGGGTATAATATAAGTTTTATAATCCAGACTAGTTATATATTAACCTTTATTTAACGTTCTATCCATGTGGGCCATTAAGAAAGAGTTATTTTATAAGTTTGCTTCATGTTGCCCTGAGCTTTTATTTGTGAGGTCTACCACTTGATCTTGATTTTTTTACTTTCTGATGGTCTATTGGACATAGTTTTTGTTTTAAAATATACTTATACTAAAAAATATACAATATCATGTTCTATTTTATAAATAAAATCATCTTTTATTTTAAAATTTTTAAATATTTTTTTATTTATAAATAAAATATTTTCTTTATTTTTACTTGACTTAATATTTTCAGTTTCTAAAATTTCTTTTCACATCTATTGTCTTCTATCTCTTGTCTAATGCTCTAATTTTTTAAAGTTTGTCCTGATTATTTGTTTTGCCCATAGTGCCGTTGGCTTTACACACCTCGTTCCATTTTACGACAGCGAGAAAAAAGGGAAACCTAGACAACGCACCGGAATGGTGTACCGTACGGTTCATGTCGACCCCCGGATCGTGAAGCCGGACAACGGCCAGCAAGCAAGCCCAACATCTCAAGCGCACCACGGCTCTGTTGGACGGTGTCCATTCACCCGCTAAACGATTGCCAATAAAGCTCACGGCTTTTATGATTATTTTATTTAAATTATCCAAATATTTAATAACAAAAGCGTTGCGCATCGGACGCCGCAAAGTTCTGGTCCAAGATACGTTAGCTCTATGTGATGGAGAAAGGCCGTGCTGCTGCTGCTGCTGCTGCTGAGAAGAAAGCATCTCATCGATAAACCTTTCCGCCCAATGGTCTGGCCGACTGGAGAATGTGTGAATGTGCGTTAGCATAACAAATTCCTGGGCGCTGGTCGGCCTGGCCGCGCTCTCGATACAGGCGTCGATAACGAGAAGAAGACGGCATCAGAACCACAGGGCGCGCGAGCTGTCGAGGGCGACAAGGACGATGACAAGGCGGCACCGGTGTTTACAAATATTTATGGCACATTGCTGCCCCGATCCGGTCCTCCTTTCTGTACGCCCCGGGGGAAAAAAATGCTGAGAATTGGTGACTGTCGGTCGCTATATTGATGGCAGCTTGCAGGCAGCACGGCTCCCTCGTTCCAGGTGTCGTCCGGTGGGCTTTTCGTGGAGGGATGTACAGTTCGAGCACCTGGGCCGAGATTAGCCGTCCTTGTGACGAAGTTGCCAGCAATTGCCGAAGAAGCACAAACGTCAATTCGATAGGGTGACGAGATAACAATACGATCAAAATTAGAGCTGGCAAGGCAGTACGATTCGCTGCACATCGGCATTCACCAACTTTTTGCGTCCCTTTGTGTACCTTTTCTTGTGCCTTTTTCTGTGGTCGCCGATTTGGTCGCCAGGTTCGGTAGCAAAACACGGTACCTACCGAAGTCTACGGGAAGTCTTCCATTCCTGGTGCGAATGAATGAAGTTTCCTACTCCCGGGAGGGAGAAATCCTGCGTAGGGCTTGCGGGATATGGGCAGCATTTACCAGGAATTAGGAAGTCATTGATACGACTCTGTCCCGGCTTTTTCCGAACTTTCACGCACGCATACACCCTGCCGGAGAAGTCAAGCACACGGTTAACCACAGCAGTAAAGTAACAATACCGCAGACCAATATCGTTTGCCAATTGGTAGTTTCCTTCTTCCCGGAATCCATCACAAAACCATCCGCACGCCGCAGATGAGTTCTGTTGTCATGCCGGAAAAGCGGTACAATTGCCTCCCGATCGCTGGGAGTTGTTGTGTTGTTGTCAAACATGAGGGCCACCAGATTTGGGCCGGGCTAGATAATTTATGGGTTAAAAGCGTCAGCGAAAACAAGACAAAATTAATGACCGCTTGTATATGATATGCTGGGTTTTCTACGTTTTTTTTTATACCTGTATGTGCAGTGATCGATTAGGAAACGATTCCGATCGTTTTTATCAAGATCTATTGCAAAGGTTTATTTTTATTCCTTGCCTTGAATCCGTTAGTCAAATTTGCAAACTAGCGATGCGATAAATACTTGCAATATCATTTTAAAAAGGCGGTTTTTACTATAGTTTAAATTGATTAAATTGGAGGGATTTGGATTCCTGTTAGGATTGGGATTCAAAGATTCGGATCCCCACTGGGATTCCTTTTCCTATCACTACAGACGAGCCAGTTTGTTAAGGTTTTTTGGAAGGTCAAATAGAAGGAAATAAGTTCAAATTCTTATGTACTTATGACGTTGATTCGTCCTCCAGAAAGTTGGGATATTGAATTAGCTGATGAACACGTTGGATTCTGAGGACTTCTGCAGCAGTCCTAGACTGAAAAGCTCTTCAAATTTCTTTTTGAGTTAAATATTAGTATTATACTAAAATGCTAAGAATATTCCAACGTGAGGATATAAAAGAAATCCGCAAGACACGATATAGCATTATTGTAGATACATCGCTAATGAATATAATAAGCTGAGTTCAGAATAGGTTATACTTTTACCTGCAAAATCCAGTGCCCAGGGGAATACCCTACAATAAAACAAGCCTTAACCCATCTGTACTTGAGCTCACGTACGTACCTAATCTGTGTATTAACTGTGCTCAGAGCAAGATTGATTAGGCTTAAACACATTTTGTTTACGACACGGTTTCAACAATCAATCACATGAATTATCAACATACGGCCCTAGTTTAGTTTCCAATTGGCTGTAAGTATTTGTTTACAACCTGTCACATCAGCGCCGTTGATGATCGCACCGCAATCGATCTGCCCTCGAGTAGACAGGGTCGAGTAACCTCGATCCGTCAGTTTCGAGAGGGCGACAGACGCCCACTATTGCCCACTCGTCCACCATTGGAGTAATGGGAACAATTAAAAGGTGATCCGGAATCATGACTCCTCCCGGTCCCTTTCTCGGGGAGAATGGTAAAAGGAAAAAAAACAGTAACACACTCACACGAAAAAGCTCAACGCACCGCTCCATAAACCCTTCAGCATCGAGGGGGACTCCGAGTGTCAATAGAAGGCTTCAGGGCGCAATCGCACCCAGCGGAAGATAAGATGTTGTCATCGGGTGTCGAGTGGACAACAAAGAAACGCACCCTTATGCCAACGCCAACTGACCAAGTGACAGTTTTGCCGCCCCGTAAACATACAGGCACGCACACACACCCACACGGGGATAAGCGCGGATAGGTAGCCTATCCGATCACCATTACCATCATTAACCACCGGTTGTCCACTGAAAACGGGGAACGTTTTTCATTTTTTTCCCTCTCTGTTTAATGCGCTGCTTTATTTTCAAAACTTTTCTAACCCCATAAAACGGAACGATCGTTTCCCCCGGAGGCTGTCTCGATATGGCCACTTGCCGGAAGGTGCGCTCTTCTTCTTGGGCTGGGAAACCGAAAAGACTTAACGAAACAAAAACCCGAACTACACAAACAGGCACACCGAGCTCTCCGGTATGGTAGGACCGAGAATAAAAAAGGCACAAAAATACCTCACACATAGTTTTATAACGCCGCCGCCAGCCTATAGTGGCCCCTATAGGAGCCGTCGAGGAGTCGTGTTTGTTTATCTTGGTTTACTTTTTAATGTCCCTACTTGGGTCGAGTATCACTTGCCATGGCAAGCTCCGGTGCCTCAAGCTGCCATCCACGACTCGGTGTGTGTGTTTTGTCCTCTTTGCCTCCTCCACATCGATCGATCGCAGACACTGGACTGCGACCGCGGTCGAGCTTCATTCATCAGCTGGCACTAAACGCTTGCCGCTACTTTGCACTTCAGGCCAGTTCGGGCGCAAGATTTGCTTCGATTGATTTTTATTGCCGTTGTTATTGCCTGCGTGCGTGTGAGTGATTTTATTGTCCTTTTTTTTTGCTTCTAGTTGACCTCGTGTGCGTGTGCGGTGGGTGTGCAAGGGCCAGCCCGTTTGTTTGCATGTTGTCCCGATGAATGCTGCATACCTGGTCCCATGATCCTAGCTCTCGCATCCCACCCGATCGTAGACCCTTCGGATCCTGATTGATGTTTTGCGGCATGCAACCTGGGCGTTTATCCACCCAAGGGGTGATGGCATTCGTTTGTTGACTTTGCACCGATCAGAACAAAGAGTGGCAGAATTGTTGCTCGTTTGATTGGATTACTTATGGCGGTAAGGATGGCGTTGCTGCCTTGTGAATGAATGTCTAGCCTTGGAGTGAGAGACAGAGAGCATTGTAGCTTGAAACGCCATTTTGCTATTTTCAATCACCCTCTAGTTCTTTAAGTACAATTTAAACCAATTTTGAAGCCAATGACAGTTCGGATGGCACGCCGTAAGCCACAAGATTAGGGGCTGGCAGCTGGAAGCGTTCCTTCCTTCATTCATCGAGCCCTCTGCGTGGTGTGCACAGCATGCAGCACACCAAGAAATGGAAAGTAACGTGAAGCAATCGGCATGGAACGATGGTCACATGTTGGAAACATGAAAGGAACCGTACCGAGTGGCGGGGTTGTATCAATGTTGTTTCCAACAGGCAGGCAGGAACCAAAACAAGCAAGATTCGTATCAATTTGTTCCCGAGCGTCCCCGCCGTGGTACACAAAGGTGAACCCGACCCGGGGGTTGAATGTTGAAACCAAAAGTAGGATTACCACCGGAGAAGTTAACGTGATCTTACGCGATCCTCCCGAGGACCAAGCGTACCGTTCAAAGATGCGGTTAGCTTTCCACATACAGCGGCACGGTTTAAAGGAACGGCTTGAGCCGGCCAGCTCTTCCGATGCAAAGAATGCCACCGTTGGTTCACACTTGGAGGATACCGCAAACAACTCATTAGGACGCATCAAAGCTTGGGAGGCGGCAGCGGTCCCTACGCCAGCGGAGCAAACAAATGTAGTAGCCAGTGTTGTTCAAGTGCCGATCCTTGTCCTAACTAGCCAGGAGCTGTTCGGTGGGGATGTTTGGCGGATTCGGGTAGAACCGGTTGGATGATTGCCGGTCTTTAAGGAGCGCTGTTCTTTTTTTCGGTTCAACAAGACAACAAGCTTTCGGGTCATCGGAGGTGCTAAACGATCCTGGTAGTGGTACTTGGACGAAGATAACTAGCTTTCTGGAAGCTCCTTGTTGTCCCAGGTTGTCCGCAGAGATTTGATTTCAGATATTTAGTCTGAAACTAAATAGGATTTTCAGACATCCCATGTTAAGGAAAGTCCTTGAAGTCTTACTATAAAATCTAATATTTCTTCAAAAATTGCTCCTAATTTCTATTCTACAAACGCAGAATCGCTCGCCCTTTTTTTCACCTTCTTTTCTTCCCCTCGCATCAACGCTACGGTTTGTATGTCTAACCGTGGTCGCTCTTACGCTCCAAGATCGTTACGGCCGCGAGCGACCCTCTGCTGGCGACCATGCGCATCGATTACCGGACAAATATTGACCGTGCGGCCTTCTGGCCGGTTAGCGTTTGCCGGCGCGGTCTCCCTTTTTTTTACCGTTCACGGGCTGGTTTCGCTAGTCGCGATCGGACATGCGTTATGGCGCATTTGTCTTCACGCCACCGTTGTTGGTTTGGTTTAGCGGCTGTGGCTAGGAGGTTTTTTTTTGTACCGTGGCCAAAGGTACCAAGGTACGGAAGGGAAGTAAACAAAGCGTCGTAGCGAGACGAATTCACACAGACGCAGAGTAGTTGTTGGATGGATGCTGTGAATGGGGAAGGAAATCAAATAATTTATTTTCTATTTTTATGCCACACTGGATAAACAACGGTAATTGGAATTAGACTTAAGCTGAGCATTAATGAGAAAAACGGGGGATTGAAGCTTTTAGAGGTTTTAATTTTGCTTTACATTTTTCAAACCATAAAAGAGACACTATAAACGGATCAATCATGTTTAAATTAAAGTCTTTAATACGCTAGTAAAACACATGTAATCTACTTAAATATGGTTTAGTAGCAATTTTATTTAATTCTTAATTTTTTTTAGATAAAAGAAAATAATGAAAAAAAATCTTAGAATCAATACTTATTATTGGTAATTGCAACGCATGACGCAGTGTGGTCCAAGTTTAGGTAAACAGCATAGATTGCTCACCACACTCATGACCGTCGAGAGGACACACTCATTGACATCGAACCGTGGCGTTTTGTGTTTTCTGTAAACGGTGGCAGTCGATGTGGCCGCCAGAATAACCACCACCACCACCACCAACCCACTGGTGTGGCCGGAATGTCCCACTGGAAATGGCAGACATGCGCATCGATGTCCACGGTTGCGCACTCTTAAACGTGCAGTCGATCATAAAATTCCGCCAAGGCGTCGAAGCTGATCCACTCATGTGTGCCTCATGTGCTCTCCACACGCGGCTAAAGGACAGGCTGGGAAGGCTGGGATAGGAAATTATCACGTCATTTCCCGACCGCTCCTAAGCGTACCGAGCAGGCGACGAACCCTCGGCTCATCCTTCCAGCTCCAACCCAGGCAGGGGGGGTAAGGCAATAAATATTTGTCGTAATATGTGATGATGACTAATTTGTGTAAAGCGACCACCATCGTAAAAAATAAATCCAGACCAAGCACCCCCAACCCCCGTTTCCCCACTGCTTAACTGGCCACGGTCGAAAACGGACGGTGTACGTTAGGCTGGGCAGCACAACGCTTTTGGCAAACGAGCGCTCGCGCGCGCGCTTTACGGCCCACGATCGGACCACGGACCGCTTCGTAGCGAATCACATTTTTGCGTAGGCATTAAGCGCGCAAAAGGTGAAGCAAAACACGCCAAGGCACGCCGGGTCGCTTGCAGCACGATGTTACTCTTCTGTGTTGCGCTTTTGTTCGAATCTGACAGTTGGCTGACTACCGAAAATTAAAAATACCACCGCCATGGGCCACGGATTACCTGTCCTCTGAGCCGAATCGAGCCCGAATCGGACCTGATCGCGGGGTTTTGGAATCGGGAATGCTTCAAGATCGTGCTTGAAACGTGCTTGAAGGAAGTTTAGAGTAAACACACGGGAGGTTGGCTATGACGCCTGTCGGACAGCCGAGAAGATCAAGTCAAACAAGGCCACGGGAATTAATAATAAATCACCATCGTACGGCCCGGGACAGGGCCGAGATGGAAGACGTGGATGAGTGATGGGTAAAAGCATAAGTGCAGGCGGGGAAAAATCGATTTCTCTTGCTCGGTCTCTCTAGCTCTAACCCCTTCACTGAAGAAGAGTCCCAGATTCTCGGAAAGTACTCACCAACCTGCCTACCGGACATCAGGGAATGAAGTAGAGAACATGATTTCTCCAACCTTTAAACTTGTTTATCGAGGTGATATCGGCAATAGTGAGATTATTGTATCGCCTTTCTTCACGTGAATGTTACATCACACGGAGCAGGCTTCGAAGTCCGTAATCCTACAGGAGCCGTTTGAGACATTAGCCACCAGCAAAAGGAATGCGCAAAAAGTGTCGAGTAGGGAAGAAGTAAATCGGAAGAATTCATATAAAAAACTTCGCTTCATCAGCTTCTCAGCTATAGCTGAACACTGTTGGACGACCTTTAGCAACGTCCGGATCGCTGGCTGCAAAGCTCGCCACCGATGCAGTTCCAGCCACCAAACACACACACGCACACCCAGAAGACTCCGGCGAGAAGTGGAAAAAACGCTATATAGCGAACACATTAAGATAAGATTGATTAACAAATCGTGTTTGTGTGTTTATACGTTTGACTGGTTTTGGAACATCTCGTCCTCTCTCTCTCTCTCTCTCTCGCGATCCTTCCTCCGTTCTTGCCCAGCCACGGGAATCACTGCAGCATTCCCGTCCCGGGTGCGTACGTATCAAGCGGGGCGTTCCAAACCTATGGGGGCAATTTGAAAGATTGTCCAACGATTTTAAAGGCCCTCTACGGAGCGTTCGGTTCCGTTTGAACGCGATACGATACGATAAAATGCCCACCAGTGCCCACAAATGCCGACGTGTGAAGCGGTGCGACCGGGTGAGGATCGTCAGCGAGCCACCAGGGAACAAAGGGGGAAATAAAAAAGTGGTAGGCACTTGCGCGATCAGAAACAGTTGATATAATTCCAATTAATTTAATAGTGTAATAAATTAGATAGCTGCTTACATATTTCATCTCCGTTCGCCGTTGACGTTTGTTTCTCTCGCTCTTGCTCGGGTGAAGTTGGGCGGGTCATGCGTGTAAGGACGCGCGTCCTGTGTGGGATTCCGGAACCCATGTGTTGGAGGAGTTCACCGTAAAATCCGTATGGCAACTTGTGCGCGGGCAAATAGAGGCGCCAGCGAATAGTTGAAGCTGAGCCCTGCGACACACACCGAGAACCACTTGTTGCCATACCGCTCGGCGATGGCAGCTGTTGTACAGGTGTGTTCTACCTGGAGGTCCCGGAAAGCTTGTGGCCATATCGTGCTGGAAACAATGTTACCGGCGTGTTTCGATGTGCTTGCCGGACCGAAACACAACCACTCCACTGAAGCCACTCGTAGACGTTCATTAATAAACAAAAACCAGCAGAGCCCGGGACGCATCTTCACGATCTCGGCGGTTCTTCCGATGGTTTGGCGCACCGGTTACGAACGCGAGGTGGAACATTAAAAACAACAATTACCACCATGTAATGGTGTACTATCAAAACGCAAACTTCTTCTGACACTCGCTAAGTGGCGCTTGTTTATTTATGGAAATTTTAAATAACACACACACAGAGCATTGTGCGGAGGGCGAAACAAAGCAGGAAAAATAACAGAAAAAAGAGAGAAGGTAAAAAGAATCCTCAAACAATCCTCCCTCGGTGAACGGTAAGGCGGATAGTCGAAGACGAAAGACGTTCCGGTATTTCGTTCCGGTTGGATGTGTTGGCCCTGCTCTGGTGACACTGCAGTCCGCCACGCCCGTTGTCCTCCGCGCGGATCACCCCCGGGGCGAGCTGTGGACACCACCAGCCGGCGTGCGGTAGCGTGCAATGGGCAAACATGCCAATATGCAAATCGCCGACAATAAATTAATAGCCCATCGGATGGACTGGCGACGAAGATTAATGCGACAGCGTGGTTGAACATTTTATGTTTTATCATTTCATCTTGTCCCATCGGGGGTTTCCGTACGTTTGGGAGTGGGGGAAAGGGGGGAGAGGGGTGGGTGGAGGCTGGGGAGACTGGATGTCTTGGAGTACTTTCGCCAGACATGCCAACAGTTGCGAGTGGTTTGCTTTGGAATGCTGTAACATTCCGAAGAGTCTAGGGTTAGTGTGATGGATTTGGTAGACATCTCTTCCATGGAGGTTTTTACTTAAACTACATCTTCTTTGTTTAACTCACAGCTTTGTTAGTAAATGTTAAGTAGTTCTTTGTGAATTAATTGGCTAGAGTCTTTGTGGTTAATTCAATGTTAATTTTATTTTGTAGTTTTCTTTACATTTGCTTAGGCTGGAACTACGGCTCAGTCGTATAAGACTAGATGACAGTTTGTACGACTAGTCGTTTGTGATTGAGCAGTAGCTCCAGGCTTAGCCCATCTCTCAGGATAATAAGTTCTGACTTTACCGGAGTTCTTAAGCTAGTTTAACCTTCTGTTTTTTAGTCTAACTTACAGTTTTCTTTCAACATTTTTGATACTGAGTTGTCAGTGTAAACTGTTAAACTAAGTTATAGTTGTTCACAATATTTTATTACTTAGATCAAGTCCTTTGTAGGCCCTGAGTGGAATGGCAGTTGAGGGTCCTCTAATTGTGACTCGTTTGTGAGTAAGACCCCTAACCGGCGAGGCCCCGAGCGATCAATCCTTCCGCTTATAGGTTGATCCGCCACTGGATAAGACGATTCCCCAGAAGGCCTTAGCCTGTAATTTCTGGATTTGTTTACTACCAGATCTCCCAGGATAGTCAGTTCTTCGGATGAGAATCGATATTGGTTCTGCCGAAAGATTAGAATGAACTCATCCCAAGAACTCATTTAATGAAGTACATACAATTTCATAGAAAACAACTCATCTTAGAATTGTTCAGATAGTATTGTCAAAGTGATCAACTCTTATTATCTTGACTGTAGACATTCAGATGATCCGTTGACAGAGGAGGTAGCGATGTTGATCTCCACACGGCGTCCAAAATTTGTTCTCTACAGGTTGGACTATCCAGCTAGGGAAACAATCTGGTCAAAGGACACTGAAATGGCATGCCGAGAGTCTTAAAGGCTGTAGTGCCTTTTTGGAAGCTTTTGTTTCTAACATTTTTAGGTGAATGTAAAGCTAAGATATCGTACGAAGATTTGGGCTTGTTATTGCAACACAACATTCAGTGACATTAGCTTCTTGGTTATCTAGATAAGGAAAGGTCTATGGTCTAAATTTAACCCATGTGATGCATTCATTTCGTCACTGTGTTGTGCTACTCACCCTTGTTAAACGACTTGTAGCAAGCTACTACAAGCTCCGCTCAAATCACTTGCCCCGTATCACGGTGTCACATCGCAGCAGCAGCAACATCTGTTCAGCCGGATGCACTTGTCACCGTGTAACGCTCCCGAACCCATCCCATATCCCAGCCCAAGCTTTACAACTCACCATCACCACCAGCACACCGTAATGTGAGAAGTTACGAGCAGCCGCAACGAACAATCGGACAACCGGTGACCTTTCGATGTTCTTGAGCAACCACGGTGAAGAGTTGAACACAAGCCTCGAAGGAACGATAACGAAAGCAGGCGACAGGTTGAGCCAACCAACAGGCAAAACGCTGTTCGGTGCCGTGATGTGAGATTTTAAGCAGCTTTCAGGGTAGAATTAGCTTCCGAGCATGGTCAGCCACACGGTGGCCATTCGCGGTCCACAGTCGCTGGACTGTATACTTCCATTCTCTGCGCTGGCTTAGGTGTGTTGGATTAGTGACGCGAACGAGAACGCAGAAAGCAAAACAATCGCTGGCATCGTTTAACGATGACAATGACCTTGCCCGGGCACCTCGCCGGCATCGTCGACGACCATAAACGGAATGGTCCGCTCCCGTGTGAATGTGTGTCCCGGGTTTCCGGGGATTGCTCGACCACATGCAGGATCCACCATCCTTGAGAGGTGCAACCGGTGCTGTAAAGCCATTATGCCATCCGCCGGCACAACGGTAGCCGGCTGTGTTGGCAAACGTTGGTCTGTAATGTGTTGCCGTTGCTTCTGTTGCTGCTGGCTGTGGGCTGTTGTGCATCATTGTCAGTGCTAATGTAGCTGAAGGATAATGGGTTCCGGGAAGCAGGGGCTTAAGGACATCCTGGGAGTAGTTTGAACGATACGCCCTTGCCGTTTTGAATGCCGCATGGAACGCATTATGGAGGAGGTTGTACCAAGATTTACAGGAGGTCACTGGAAGCAGTTCTAATGTGTTGGAAGGGTTCACGAAGAAGTTGGATGTTTTTTGGAATTATTGAAATCATATCCAAAAAGTATGTCGATTAAATATTTCTACTAAAAATAGAGCAACGTTCTATTCTCCATAATGTTGAAGCAAAACATTGAGGTCCACTTTCGAAAAACTTCCTCCGACATGATTAATAAAACTCCACGCAGGTAAATCTGAGGACTCAAAACCACCGTCAAGTTGAAGAGCGCAGCTTGCAGTGCGAAAAGCGCAACCCCAACTCGATTAACGCCATGAGGCTCTGCTGAAGTGCTAAATTATCTACCTTTGCAAATCTTGCACACCAACCGTTTCTCGACTGCTTCAACCAAGAGTGGAACGATTCAACAACAAAAGAAGACCGTAAAATATTATCCATCGCAAACGGGGAGTGAAGGTGAATTTTTATGGCTCATCGGCAGGTTCTCATGCGAACAGTCGACTGCAGTCGGTGGTGCTTCGGCGATCCTCAGAATTTCTTCGCTGTTGCCCAATTTCGACAGTACGAATTGACGTTTGGAGTGATTTGTTTTGAAGTCGGCACTGCTTCCTTCCTCTTCCACCAGCAATTTGCATGTGGAGTCGGAAGGATAGCGCAAGCTGATGCTATAATCATGTGCAAATTTGTTGATCATTGGCTGCTGCCATTGTGGCCGCGCCGCCGACCGACGCGTAATGTTCGCTAGTCAACGAGGCTAGATCTCGCACCAGCCAGAACCACCAACCCATCATCGCTTCAATCCGAAAAGCGTAGCGTGCAAAAGTGTCATAACCTGCGAAGGAGAAGCGAAATCGTATTGGATTTTATCTCTTCCCATGCCCGCTTTCCACCAGGAATGCATCCCCTGTGCCTGGGAACCCGCGGTCACGATGATAATGCCCGGCCACGATTAACCGCCGCGGATTGCCTGCTTGCCTGCAAGCCAGTTGCTGGAGGCCTTCTGCGTGCGGGCAGCTTTATCTTGATTTGATTAATTTTTATGATTTCGCTAATTTGAATATAATTCGTATCGAGTGACACACCACCACCAACCAACACACGCGCGCACGGTTGGCCATTAGTTTTGTCCGTGGCGTTTTAAATGTGCGACTCTGCACTGCTTTTTTTGGCCCGGTCTCTCTCTCTCTCTCTCTCTTTCTCTCTCTCTCTCTCTTCTGTGTTTCATGGGTCGCTTTCTTGGGACGCATTGGTCCGACGACGCAAGGAAAGGACAATAATTTATTAGGATCATTTAACGGCGAGCAAATTAGTCGCTCTGTGAATGGGCAGGCGAAATGTGATACGACGCACTCTGCACGCTGGTTTCACATCATCTAGGGGGGAAGCTCACCAAGGTTGGTTGGGTGGAAAATGGGGATTGGGGTGGCGAAATGCAACTTGCACCAAACGACCTCATTATTTGCACAGTTGCATGTCGTAGCTCTGGCATCATCTAATCGCCCGGTACACTTGTACACACAACACAAACACAAACGGGTCTTGCCAAGTTGTAGCTGATCATTGTTATAAGCGTGAAAAGTGGCACATTCGTAAGTCGATTGGGTGGGTGATTTTTGATAGCAGGGTGTGGGGGTTGGGTGTTAACAAAACACAGGCCGGAACAAGCAACACCTGCCTGTGTTATCGCTTGGCCTATTGACGCCAGCAAAATCGATGACGGAGCGCTCGACAAAGTTAAAGAGAGGCAATAAAAAAATCGAGAGACTTGACGAGAGAGAATTGTGGTGACCAAAGCTCCAGCTTCAATCATTCGAACGTGCAACCATCCCGAGCTTCATACTCCCGGTTCCATTGAACTCTGGTGAATGAAGCCCTTATCTAGCACTCCGTTCCCGGAAACATGAATGCGCAATGAATGAATGCCGTGACGGTGCAGTACGGTCATCGCCTTCGATCAATGCACGTGTCGGCGATGAAATTCTGCTGCACTGACATAATTCCGGCACGTCCCATAAGGTGCAAAAAAAAAACGACAAGCCGTCGCCTCAAAGATTGTATAATCTGACGCACCCCGGGGACGTGTGACATCGTGAGCTATTATTGCACTTTATCAATGGTGCCCTACCTCTATCGCTTCAAGACAATCCTCCGTCCGGAGACGCTCCACCGAGCATGATTTATTTGGACATCTAGTACATTCGCGTGTAGATCCTCTCGATACCGGTTTTTTAAGCAAACGGACTATCATTGACAAGGTGTGGTGGTGTGGCGTGGCGGATGGTATCTGTACACTAATGACACCACTTAGAGGGATGTTTGCTAATTCCTGCTTTCACACTGCAACTTCCTAGAAATTGGTACTTGATGATGTAAAGCTAAACTGTTTATTACACACCGTGTCCTCGATTTATTATTTTGCTCGAGTCATTCTGCATTTAACTGGAATCTATTGGCCCAAGTGACGCGGGGTGGTTATCTTTATGGCTGTTTGGTTTGAATGAACTAATAATATTTGCTTGGGATTGGTTGCCAATCTTTTGAGCTGTAGGAAAGTGTGTAAGATCGGCATTAAAATATTACTTTTTATCACGAGAATGTTAAGAGTCGCGTAAAGGACTGCGTCATAAAAATTGAGTGTTGAAGTATTCCTGGTAGAGCAGTTGATGAGACTGTAGCAATTTGTTCTTTACTCTAGATTTGATGACTTAGTACTTTAATCTTTGGTTAATTTATTTAGCATTTTCTAGGGGGTTTGGGCTACCTATTCTGGTTTCTGTGGCTTATTTCCACTCGTAGCTGGATATCCAAACGAGGCGATCCTTTGGCCTAGGTGATATCGATGCTTGTCTTCACACAATAGGACCGGGGATCATATCACATCAGACTACCTCCCCGTAAGCAGGACTGACTATCTCTTCTTCTTCTTCGGTGGCACTACAACCTCGAGAGGTCTCGGCCTACCATTTCTGGCTCTCTGTGACTTGATTCTACCCGTAGCAACGTAGTCAGCCCTGCGTACGGGGAGACGATCTGGATGGGATCTGACTATCTAGCTACGGATAAAATCAAGTCAAGGAAGGCCAGGTATGATAGACTGAAGAAGAGCCTGTCCAGCGTATAGGGAGCCAATCAGGACACGAATTGATGTCCAATCCGGCCGTCTGAAGATTGAGGATATACATCTTTCAGACCATGCATAATTAGAGCTAACGAATTCCAAGAAGTGGAGATAAGAAATTATATTTGTTCAGGAATTTATGATTCACTATTTTTATATAATATTTTATATAAACTTGAGTGTGATATTCAACCGATTAAATCAGACACAATTATTTTTGTGGTTAAGATTCCCGCTAAAATTTATTGCATAAACAATAAACAAGCTGATTTGAAATGTCAGTCAGTCGGTCTCGAGGAAACTGCAAACTCATGCACCTTAATTACCTTCCTTGGTGACATCAGATTATTCTAGCTCGAGCACCAATCGATAGTCGAGTAGTGTTTATTTGTTCGGTATAATTTATATTGTGCCAAGCGATCGTTCGCGCCCTATACTGTGTACTTTGGCCGTATGAGTGGCAGACGGTCTAGTTTATGTTTGCTATTAATTGTTTACTTCTCTCTCTCTCTCTTTTTACGCCGCATCTAAACTGCTGGCCTAATCAAGTATGCGATTGTTGTGTGTTGCACGTCAAGTGCTCAGCAGTTCCGTGAGACTTTAAATGTTGCTATGATTTATATTTTGTATTTGGTAGTTTCGTTAGCTGACAGGAACTGTGAGGTTAACTTAAATGAGACAGATTGCGCATTCCGCTAGCTACGGTCAGGCTCTATTAGTTCAGTTGTATCCAGAAACCTGCATCAAGATTTAACAGCATTGCTTTCCAGTAATCTCTTTCCAGAATTGCTTTAAACCATATGCAACACATCGAAGATATCCCACTTCTTATACCCATTTCTTCATGAATGGTCATCTGTTGAGCTGTTGTTTTTCTTTCCATCCAGTTTATGGATAACAAGCAAGAAAAAACCTCTTCTTCTAGCTCTCGATCACCTTCACTTTTTCCACGGAACCCTTTGAAAAATGGTACTCCTTTCTCCTTTCCCGAGTGGGTTCCATCCCTCCAAGACTAACCACCAACACGAGGAAGCCATTGATATGCTTCACTTCCAAGCATGGGCAAGCATTCGCACGTTTCCGTGCCCGACGATAATCGTGAGCGTGATCATCATGGCCGTTTTGCTGCTCCTTCAGCCGAACCTCATTTTCTTTTCATCATTATCACCACCAGAAAGGGTCCGGGAATCATCATAATCTTGTGCTTAATTTTTTTCCCTATCTTCTAGCGCCAATTTTTGGCAAACGGAAGATCAGAAAAGTATACACAAAAAAAACTTCCAAAAACCTCTCATGATGCCGGCTGTATTTCGATCCACCAAAAAAACGACTTGAAACGAAACGAAAACGCCGCGCCGACCTGCGAAACCCAAAATTTGTGCGATCGCGAGCGAGATGACAAGCTGTGCCGGTGCGGAGCTTTTTTTTGTTGTTGTTCGTTTGTTGTTGTTGTTGTTTTTTTTTGTTGTTGATTTTGGGGTGAGGGAATAAATGATCGCTTTCGGAAAGGGCGGGATTTGAGGTGTTGTTCGTGTCTTCTTCATTGTCTCGTCTCGAGTCTTGGTGCGTGTGTGCGTGCGTGCGTTCGCTTGCCTTGGACCCGTTTTCTTCGCCCGCAGGTACGGGTCGCGCCTGCTAGTGTCTGCTCTTTCTTGCATCTGCGTCTCCGTGGTCTTAATGTGGGGGTCCCTTCTCCAAACGGTCGGGGCTATGGTTTGCCGATTCTGCGAAACCGTGATGCGATTGTGCTTTTCTGCTTGAGCAGCTTCCTACAAATCGAGCGCAATCGGGATGTGTTTCTAAGGGATCGTTGGAGTTTTATGTTGCTGTCTGAAGGGTGAAATCTTCCAATATGATCATCAATGTTTGCAACATAACAACCAAGATGGAATGAAATATTTAATTTGGTTAGTTATCTCTCATCTTTTGGATAACATTTTGAACAATCTTGGCAATTATAGAAACCATTCATCAAAATTACAAATAAAACTTTAGCAATATTTGACATAGAAGATTAATTGACTGTGTTTAATCTAATTTTAAAATATGATGATTATAAGAATCTTACATACCAAAAGCTAATAAACTCAGTGAAAGACTATCTGTGTGTTTGTATAATATTCTTGAAAAAAAAAAGATCACTGTAATTTATAACGTTTGAAATATATGTAGGTAAGCGTGTTTAGTTATATATCAGTGAATTATACATAAAAAAGAAAATAAAATCGACCGAATTGATTAATAATTTCAAAAGCAACAAAGTTTCACCCACGAACCTTAAATTCACACAAGCTAATGCAATTGTGCACACATATTACTTTCACAGCACCTGGCGGCATTGGACATCCGCCACAGGATGCTCGACTGAGTAAGCAAATCTGCAACTGCTGGCACAAAAGGCCCTTGTGGCTGTATTGCCTTTTCGCTCAATCCTTCCCGCAAACTTCGCCATAGACCCATACACCCAATTGACTAGCTGGTGATGGTATGATTACGCTTGCGAGCATAATTCGCTGTACCGTTCGGTCCATCCGGCCGATGTTCATTCACCAGAAACTGCTGATACACATTTCAATCGGCTTACAATTCACCGGGTCTCTATTGTGCCGACAAACAGACATTGAACGCAATGGAGGAATTTTCCTGCCCGGAACATAGTCAGCACACACATATTCGCACAGCATTCACGAGCATAATCTCGATTAGCAGCGAACCCGAGTATCATGAACGGGGGGAAAAAAGCTTCGAAAGCTTCCCGATACACAACCACCACTTGAAATAGGGTGAGCAGCCTAGTTTGTGTGTATGCGTACGACGGAGAGTTGAGGGAAAATTGGAAAAAGAAAAAAAAGCAAACGCATCCCCTTTATATTTCACCCCTCGCAAACCATCCTTCGGGGGTGAGTTTTCAGCCTGAAACAACTAGCTTTCTCACTCTCGACGCTCACCCTCGTCCTCGCCGATCCATCCTTTTAGCAAGCGAAAGAAAACGAGAGAGAGAGAGAGAGAGAGAGAAACAATTAAAGCTTTCCTTTCGCCTAACAACCTCATCCAAATGCTGATACTTTCGCTCACGTCACTTATCGAGCAGTTTCCATTGGCTTACCGGCACACAGCCTATCTCACTCGGGCACACACCCGCACGAAGCTTTAGCTTGAATAAGGGATACGGCCGGCAAAGAAGGGATGAGACTTTTCTTTTCCTTTTATTCACCCCCTAACGCACACACACACACACCCAGTGGGGTTGATACATTGATGCCGTAGATCATCTCGCTCTCGCGTCTTCGCCGTCGTTGCTGCTCTCTCGCTCGGTCGCTCGGTTATCTTTCACTCGTTCGCACGCTCGCTCTCTCTCACACACACGCTCTCGCTGTACGAGCGATGGTGGCGATGGAAGGCGAGCGATCGGCTGAGCGTAAGGTAAGGCGAGCTTCGAAAAATTTCAACCGCCAGTCTACTTAGTTCTAATTTAGTGCTAGTCGAATTACCATCGTTTCTGCGTGGCCGTAGCGTTGCGTGCATCGCTCTGGTATCTGGAGGCGAGAAACTGCTACAGCGCCCGAATACGATCGTGAAAAATAGCGTGAATATACAGAAAGAAAACAGCGCATTTTCCCGAGAAGCCCGGTTGGTACGAAAGAAAAGTAAAAATCGGTTGTGTTTTTGTACGTGTTTTTTTGCTGATTTTTCCTCGGTGAAAACTATCTTCCTGTGTGGGCTGTACTCGTCCGTTCAGTGCTCGTTCCCATCCGCCGGAAACACGCGTGTGTGTGTGTGTGGGTGCAGGTGTGCCAAATAAATACTGCTCGTGGGCACATTTGAATCTCGCCAGTGCGTAGCAGGCACTTCAAATGCCATACCGATCGACGGCGAACCTGACCGGCGACGAATCCGGCTGAATCTGGCCTCACACAAGTGCAGCCAGCTTCATTTGCATAACCCGCTTAGCGCGACAAGTGAACGAGTGCACGATAAGAAATAAATCATTATTGCATCTTCAAACCGGGTGTGTCACCCGGTGAGACAAGTGCGTTTGGCTTGGTGTGCCATACCGTTTGGCTAAGTGGGCAAAATACCGTGTGCTTAAAGCTGTGAGGTGTTGGGTGCGTGTTGTCCTCCAGAAAGAAAGAAGCTAAAGAAAAAGCGTGTAGTGTGTGCTGTTCCCCAGTAGTAATAGCACTACTGGGTGTGTGTGTGTGTGTGTGTGAGTGCCAAGTGTATTAGTGACGAAGGTTAAGTGGCGTCTTCATCTTCGAGTGCCGACTGCCCGTCGGCCGACCGAATAGCTGAATGCACCGCAAGAGTGCAGCGAGGTCGCTGCCTTCATCGTCCCGATCGTTGTCCTCGTTCGCCGCGGCCCGAGGCTGTAATCTGTGCAGTGACAACCGAATGGGCAGCTGGAGACAAACGCCAGTTGCGGTCGTCGATCCTGCGCCACCCTGCAATCCCGTGCCCGAAATGCAATCAACAGACCCGCTCGGCCCGCTCGGACCGTACAGTAGCATCGCTGGGGAGGAGTTGAGTGCCGTGGGGCAGTCGTGTTCTGCCGCAGCGGGGTACGCCAGTGTTTGCCCGGAAGTGAAGTCTCAGTATCGTTCGGGGGTAAGGTGTATGGCTAGGGTCACACCACAGCGCAACAGGACAATGGTGTGGATGATGGTGGTACTGTTGGCCCTGGTCCAGCTAACGGCTGGCTGTGGTCCGGGCCGTGGGATCGGTGGTCCTCGCCGGACCCGGAAGTTGCTACCGTTGGTGTTTAAGCAGCATGTGCCGAACGTGAGCGAAAATTCACTGTCCGCGTCCGGCATGCAGGAGGGGCCGATCTCGCGCAACGACAGCAAGTTCCGCAGCCTCGAGACGAACTACAACAAGGACATCATCTTCAAGGACGAGGAAGGTACCGGGGCGGATCGTGTTATGACGCAGGTGAGTAATGCCTGGGACGGCGGCGACTGGGGTTATTCGAAGGACTCGGTAATGGTCCGGAGAAGGTCGCACGCGTACCGAGCCACAGCTCATTACACCAGCTCAGGGTCGTATAAGTCGATCGTAAACGAATGCTTCCCATAAACTTCTGTATTTATCGTTTTACGGCAAAATGGTTCTTGGCTGGGAAAAAGGACAGTACCGACGGGTGGTACAATGAGATTGCACCCAACGAGTCTGTGGAATCATGCCGAGTGTCCTTTGCATATCGCTTAACACCAACGCTTCACCGTATAAACATGCAAGTCGAAAAACAAAAAATGCTCAAAATTGAAGGCGAAACTGTTATCGTTTAATCGTGGTGTAAACGTAACGCTTGTTCGATAAGTGGAGTTCGTGTGCATGGTCGACCTCATTTCGGCTCCGTTTCGTTGTCGCCATTCGCCACAGCCTTGAGCGCTGTTGATCCACCCGGAAAGCTAATCCACTCCAAACATTCCAGAATTCGACAAACCAGCAACAAGTCACACAATACACAGCCCGTGCCGTAAGCTAATCGGTATGCCAATGTTTTTGGGGAATTACCTTTATCAAGGAGGGGGGGGGGGGGGGGTGGGGGGTTGGGTTTTCGTGCGTTTCGTTGCATTTCGCTCCGGCACGGTAATCTTATCGCTGGTCGCTTCCTATCAGCCACCAGGATTAGGCGGGGAACCGTTTACGATCGATCGCAACAAAACGAGCGCGATATCGTTAATCAATTGTGATGTGTGTCATCCGTTCCTGTGCGTTCGAAAAATTTACGACCCTGCGCGGTTTGTGTGTGCATTGATAAAACGCGCTCAGCTCAGCCCTAATCATCATCGTCGTCATCGTCGTGCGCGATTTGGGTGCAGTGATTTGGAGCAATGGGTGTGAAAACCCCGGATGTGGTTTTGATCAATTCAATGCTCTTTTTTTTTGCTGCTCTATGCCCCCGAAGAGTTCGATAAAGCTGGCGAAAGTCGCGGAGCATCTGGGTTATATCAATCCAAGTGATTGAGCTCTAGCTAATCTACACTTCTGGCGGGTCTTGACGGAGTGTCTCTAGGTTTTGATATATAGAAAATTCGCTTCGTCGTATGCATTCTTGAAGGTCTTTTCTGATGCCTCATCGATTCTCTGGCGTGAAGTCCACGCTTCGCGGGTCCCACGATCGCGCGACCGACAATCTGGATCGTCTCAAGAAACGACAATCGACTTCGATTGTTTATTCTTCCCTCGCTCACTCCCTTAGCGAGGTTTGCGAATCGTTCCGCCCTGATCACACTCACCATCCCGCTGTCAGTAATGCGCATCGCACGAACGCAATGTAAATAAATTATTAAAATTCAATTATAGTGCTACGGTCCTGAGTTTTTTGTTGCCTTCTCTAGTTGGTGTTTGGACTCTTGCATTAGCTAAAGAGATTTTGTGTTCTTTATTCACCCCGCGGCCCGTTTGCCCGTACAAACAATCGGTGCGGTGTGGCCAAGCCGATCATCGAAAATCACACCTTGCATTACTTCGCTTGGATTTCTCTAGTTCGTCCAGGGAGGGTGGATCGTTGGAATGTCGGACCGTTTGAGCCGTGCTCCGAGGCACTTAAGCACAAACTCGTCCACCTTCCATAAGGGGGAAAACTGTAAAACAACAAGCAGTCAGCAGCAGCTATTCCAAACTAGCCGATCGATCAGTTGGGATGGATCGGGAGGTGGATGATTTTGTTTTGGGGTCGCTTTTGTTTTCACACCCGCCAGGAATAGTAAACGACAAACACACACACGCTTCGGGGTGAAAGCAACTGTGTTTAATCACAGCTGGAGAAGAAAAAAATTAAATAATCGCTTCTTCAGGATTTTTTGGTGTTTACCTGATCGTTGGAGGAATCGTCGGGGGATGCGTCACGAGCGTACTACCGGGTACGGGGAGCTTTTTCTTTGATCAAGGAATGAGGGGCGGTTAAGGGATGAAGAAAAGCTTTTAAGACGCACGCCAAGATGAGCTGGAAGTCGTTTCGGTACGTGTGTGTGTATGCTCAGGGAAAACAAAACCCATTGCGCACTCGCCTAAAGGAAAACAACGCACACGCACCAAAGGACTGGTAGCGGTGATCGGATGCGGTGGGTGGGTGGGCGGTTTACAGCAACACAGAATGGACACTGGAAATTACCATAAACACAGGACGTGTCTTGTCGTTTTAGGGATCGTACTAGAGTGCCCTCGTTTGCTTTGCGCATTCGATTCCGCCCGTCTGTCCAGACCGTTTGGAGAAAGAGAAGAATCGTCCGTAGCGCTCGCTGGCTGGCGTTACGTTTTCAAGTACACGAAGAACAAGAGTGAGAGTAGAGGGTGGTAGGGGAAACGAGAAGCGAAACACTTGTAGCGAATGTTGTTAACAAGCGATTGTCAAACACGGTCCAAAGGAAGAACCACCGGGGGCGGCCAGAAGCGGTTTGGGCGTAGGGTGGATCTCGTGACCAATTTGTTGATACCTCTCTGAACGGAACACAGTATTTGACGTGAGTAATTAAAAATAAGCAAATCTCTCCCGCGCGCTGCTCTTAAAGTGGGTGAGCAAGTAAGAACAAAAAAAGGAAGAAGATGAACGAGTCCCGTAATTGTAAGCATACGGATTCAATCGTGAATCTGTGATTGTTCGGGATCGGGCCGGCTGACATATAAATCTGGTTCAGAACGTAAATATTTAACTGTCGCTTTTGACAGCTGCACGATGATGTCAAATATTTGTACACCGTGTACTAATAAACTGGCCCTTCGCTCCCTCTCTCTCTCTCTCTCTCTCTCTCTCTCTCTCTCTCTTTCTTTCGCACTGTAAGTGATGCTTGATGTAATTGAATTAAAGGAGCAAAAGGGTTTCTTTGCTGTAAAAATAGCTCCTCATCAGCGGCCACCGATCGGTGTGTTACTTTGTCTCAGCCGGTGTTGTTTATTTCACAGCTTCACAGGTTTGGTTGATACTTTTCCGACCGGCCTCCTTCGGTGTCTTTGTCGCACGCGAGTCGATAGTTTTAACACTTGTCCGTTAGGTCGCGGGCGAAACAATTCGTTACGGCCGACAATCGAGCAGCTGGGGCATCAGTGGAGAAGAGGAGATGTTGGTTAACGGGAGGTTTCTCTACAAGCAGCAGTGTCCGCGATCCGCATTGTCGGTGCTTTGCGATTTATTAGCGCTATTAGAATTGGAACGGGCGCAGTGCGCATCAAGCAGAAGCAGGCCGGCCGTTTTTTTCCCCCCCGGTTCCGGACGCAAGCAGGTGTCGGATTCTGCGTCGTATCGCGTATGAGTGAATTAAAAAAAAAAACGAAGATTTATATGACCGATCTTCTGATCTTCCCGATCTTCCTTCAACCTGGTATCTCGGTTGTTTGGTGGGTGCTGTAAATCATACCGTCCCGGCATTAGACTTCAATCGCTTCGAACCCGACCGAGTGAGATGGTTGGTTCCTTCTCTAATCGCTAAAGGCCACCCACCGCTGGTGGCTTTTGGCCAATTGTTGACCTGGTTTTAATGTGCCCATCATCATTAGCATAAGCTAAGGAGCGTTCGCAGTCGGAACGCGCAAAAATTGCACCACCCCGGTCTGGATGAAAAAATAGAAGACAAAAACCTGTAAAAGCGGAACGTTTATGATCGATTTACGATCGGGTATCGGAGCATCGGGTCCGGCGATCCATAACACGTATGCACGTGGATCGGTATACCGACCCAAAGCGGGGTCTAATCGTTCAGATTTCAATCAATTATGGAATTTATATGACACCGGCTCGTTCGACTCACCAGCGAGCCAGCCATCAACTCTTGGCTGCCGACAATTTTGCCATAGCGCTTGGGATCGAGCACCGTTTGGAAGCGTTTGGAAGCGATTTTTCGGTACTCTGGTTAAATGTTTGAAGCTTTATGACGACGACTAGTGCCCCATCCAGAGAGTGTGTGTCTTGTGTTTGGCGAGAGCTGTAAAGCTATAAGCGGAGTAAGGGAATTAGTTAATACGGTTGTAAACGGCAAGCTTTGCGGGGAGACTTTTTATGCCGGCAACCGAAGCAAGTAAACCCAGGTACTGTTGGAGCCTTTTGGTAGGCTCCCCCTCCCCATATACGGCCCATTCTAACGTCACGCAGACCCATTTACAAGGCGCTAATTAGCGAGTTCGAGTCCCACCGGGAGAGACACCCAAAACAAAGACTCAACTTTGTTGAGCTTAATTTTGGAAGCAGCAGCATCGGTCGATTGCATCAAAGCGTACGAGTTCGCTAAAGACTTCCACCAACCACCGTAAACGATAATGACGGCACAACCATAAAAGTGGAGAAGACAAAACAAAAAACCCGAGAAACACAACACCGGCCACGATGGCAAAGGGAAAACAAACGTCTCATAAAACAATAAACGCAATGTGGAGTGAGCTTGGGTGGGGTGGGTGAATGAGTTTTCGGTTAAAAGTTTTCCCCTTTTTTATGGTGCGTTGGCTAATATTATAGTGACTGAGCGAGAGCTTTCGGCAAAGAAACTCGATTAAAAGTCAATCAATTGATTATAATTGTGGCGAGGTTGGGTGTGTATGTTTATTTGCTTCTCGCTTTTAATTTTAGAATTGGTTCGTTTGGTTTGGACAGAAATGCCAGTCCAGTCGATTCAAAAACGACTTTATGGCAAGTTTCAACGAGCGTTCCAGGCGCTGAAACGAATGCAATGTAAACCATCTTAATGACATTTAGCAGCAGCAGCAGCAGCAGCAACAAATCGTGGCAACGTGTTTGGAGGCTATTTTTAGCTCTTGAGAAAACAATAGGCCCGGGAAAGCTTATTTGTCTGAATGTTTTTGTGCGCGTATCTCATCTCCAAACGTGGACTTAAAAGTTTTTCTCTAGCTAATCTTTAACCCATTTAATAGCTGTAGCTCGTATGCTCATGGATGGGCTGAAATAGCTCATCACACTGGGATGGTCTCGCGTAAGCTGCAGGGGAAAAAAGGACGAAAATGGCGCACACAGAGCACAGAGCGAGGTGTACAAGAACGATGAAGCAAACGAGCTCCGACTCAAGGCGCGTATCAGTTGTGAGCAATCGCCACGGTCTGTGTCGGTGGATCGAAAATGCCATGTTCGGCTGTTCGCTGCTGCTGCAAGCGATCTGCTGGGAAAATCCTTCCGAAAAGGGCAACCCGATCGTGTGGGGAGACACTTGTGGCAGGCAGGCAGAAGAGATCGTGCGCCCTCTGTGAGGAAGATGAACGATCGGCACCAACGATTAAGGCGCAACGGTGCAATGGTTGGTTCAGCGTCTCGGTTTTGGGAAAAGGGGGATCGCTCGACCGAACCAGCCAGTGTGAAACAAAGCAACCACGATGCAAACGCTCCCCGGCAACGGAAAGCGTGCTGAACCGGGATGAAGGCAACAAAACAAGCGAGGCAACAAATCGCTCGATCGTACGTATCGATCGGCAGACATAAGTTATGATCTGTTTGAAGCAGCGGGATTACCATGATTTGGTTTTTCGCATTGTTACACTTTCTGAGGAGCATTAGTGTGTGTGTGTGAGAGAGAGGGAAAGAAGAGAGAGAGATAGATAAAAGAGAACAGTTTCAGATTTCGTCACGGACAACAATAACTGGCGGACACCAAAATTAAACGCAACAGCATCCCGTTTTTTGCTTGATTTTTTTTTTTGGCTGATCCGCTTGAGAGTTGATGGAGAACGATCGTCCGTTATCCTCGGTCCATGGTTAAATCGCCACTCAATTAGCATAAGCAGCATAGCGAATTTGCTGGTATGCATCAGTATCGTACCGGTGCAAGCGATCTTTCTTTCCGGCGCAACGCGGACAACATTTATTGAAGTGACATTAAGCTCACGTTCTATGTCGCGGGCAACGCACACACCTGACACGTGTAACTACACGAGGGCTGACATCAGACCTGATCTTCAGCCCCCGACAGGCGAACTTTATAGCCCGCAGGGTTGCGAATTGTAAAACGCAACGGGAGTTGTACTCCGGCTGAAGTAGTGCACATTAACGGGATCTAGTGCCTTGCCTTGAGTTAGCTTGAACAGCAGCATAATCAGCCGCTTTAAAACCGATAATCCGCAGCAATTTGGCCAGCATCGTACGCCGGCCGAGCTCACTGTGCTATGCGCCGGCCATACATTCATTTGGCTCGTTGTCTCATAAATAAGGCTTAAATTGAACCAGTCTGCCTGGGGTCGGTGGCAAGCAACCTGTACCACGACACCTCGACTGACCTAAGCAGCAACCCGGCGAGGTATGTAACGTGTTTCGTCTACCGGGCGTGAGAGTGATTGCCACTGCGGAAGCACATACGGGAGGCACATTTATGGATGGATCTGTTTCAAGCTTATTGAAACCTTTCCCGAACACACAAAATCGCTGAAGTTATCTTCCAACTACATTGTGATACAATTGTTTACGGTGAAATATTTTTATCGCTTGTTGTGACAGCAGCCTTGACACATCGCTACGTTCTTTTGGGAAGTCGAATTTCACCCGTTAAATCTAACACTGGCTGCTTGTCCGTTCCGTGTCGTTAACCTTCTGTTGAAGTGTTCTTCCTTGTTTGGATATTCTTCATGCTTGCCCAAAGTCAGGAAAGGATTCATTACAAATTAAATTTGGTTCTCCGGAAGGTCTCCAGGTTTTCGGAACAGCCGTCCGTTTTGTGGCCAAAAAAAAAGCCAAAAACCGCAGGAATTTGTCGCATTCTTCGCCGACCTGTCCGACCGGGATCAAACCTATTCTGCTGCGGTATCAAAGTTGGGTTATTTTTTGAAGCCACCAAGGCAACTAGGTTGCCGTGGACATGGGCCGTGGTTGCGCTGGAGGTGGAAAAATCGGCATCGATCCGGTATCGATATCGATCCTCGCTCGGTGAGGTCAAATATCCTATTACATCCTCCGGATACTGTGATCCACTCAGCCAGCATTTGGGTCTGGCCTGGCTTTCCCACCCCCTTTGCCTTTCAATCCTTCAATCGAAATCTTTGCGTTCCCTCTCCCTCTCCATTCATCTTCACATCTTGTAAGGATTCCCTAAGGAAGCTACTAACCTGCCTCAAACAAGGCGCCCACCAACACGGGAGGTCCACCGTGTGGAAACGGGATCATTCCAACGGCCTGTCTTATCGGCAGCAGCATCACCATCCGGGTTTTGGCCGGGTTTTTGTAATTCGATCCATTCAACTCAACCATTTCCCGGGTTCGTTGCTTCCCGCACCGATTGTAATCTTTCGATTTTTGAAACCACCGCGACGCAGGCGTTACGCAGCAGTTCGCTGATTGTGTGCGGTTTATTATATAAGATTACGTTTTAATCATAATTTTTCAATCTTGTGCCCACTTGTCTGCCGTAGGTAAGCGAGCGGGGGGAAGCGGGTCTAATGTCAACCTCCATTCGCACCATTAATCATGCACAGCGATGCACAGGAAAAAATGGTACCGAGCGCTTGTTTCGAGGGTCGCATCCTTTTCCCTTTTGCTCGACGAGTCTTTTTTCTGTGTGCGACATCGTTTAACCTTCTTTGCGATCACTATCTCGCATTGTGCAATAATATATGCATACGAGACACACACCGAAAACTCACACGAAGCAGGTTGCAGCCGAGGGGTTAAAATGGCCC
The DNA here is from genome assembly GCF_013141755.1 of Anopheles stephensi. Lineage (NCBI taxonomy): Eukaryota > Metazoa > Arthropoda > Insecta > Diptera > Culicidae > Anopheles > Anopheles stephensi. The sequence goes on along the minus strand of NC_050202.1, from coordinate 59,738,585 downwards.
GTGTCGGTAGAAGCGGTTTAAAGAGGCGTACCGCTTAATGCCCTAACACGACGATGTGCGTTTAATGTACACCCGATGACACCGTGTACTTACCGTTCAACCAGCAGGGGAAAAGATCCCCCCGATATCTCTCCCCCTCTACCCCGGCAAAGCAGCACGCAACAGAGCTGAACTTGAAATGACAAAATAAGTGAGCAATATTAATGCGATGTAATTTAATACTTATCTCTTTTTAATTCTTCGCCTTTTCACCTTTTGCGCGCCCCATCCCGTCTTTTTATGTCAGTTTAAAGGATGTTTAATAAAAAGAATGGGACAAAGCCTCCCGAACCCCCCCCCCCCCCCCTGACGAGTGCCCCCGCACACTGTGTGTGTGTGTGTCTCTCGTTCTCTCGCAAGTCACGTGGGATGCAAGATTTCTGTGGTTCTCCGCACAGTGGTTCATACGCAAAGCGGTCCTGACAAATGGGCCACCTTCAGAAGCGGGCCGGCCAGACGGGGCGCGTCCATTTATCATCCCGGTGTCGCTCAGTCTCGAACCCGCTATCGGACGAAACCGGCTGGTCAGCAGGCACTTAAGTCGGAGGAATTTGTCGCACACGCTTTTCTTGACGCTTAAACGCTTTTGATTGCTGCCGGATTGGTGTTTTGGAATGGTCAGACGGACAGAGGGGGGGAGAGAGAGAGAGAGAGAGAGAGAGAGAGAGAGGGCTACCTCAGGAGCAGAAGCAACAGTAGTAGTGGAGGATAAATACATACTGGTTTTTGGTGGCTGAGCCGCACATCCATTTACGGGCCACCAGCTCCAGCTGAACGATCGTGCCCGAACGATTAAAACGCACGCACGCACCCGCCGGGTTCGGAGCTGACGAAATATTTTGACATGAAGTGTGACACCGACTGACCGCGCGAGTCGAGCTTTTCTGTTGATGGAGGTTTTATTGAGTGTGGGGTGAGAATAAATCGGAGCATTAGGCAGGTCGGTGAGCGGGCCGCGTGGTCCTTATCGTTTTGTGGCCCACGTACCGAATAAGCTGCGCGATTAGGAGGGATTTTTTTGGTTTTCGAGTGGAACAAACGCGTACCTCAGTGCTCAGAGCGGTGGAGAAGAAGAAGAAGAAGAAGGAGTGTGGGTTCTTTTTCCCACCGGACGGCAGACGGTAAATCATGTGCTCACGTCACGTTTGCCTACACATATAGGTGGGAAGCTACCGTTTGTGAGACGCGTTGGGCTTGTTGACACAACCAAAGGCTTCGGGAACAAAAGCTTCATTCACGTACACCGCCCAAGCGCCACCACTTGTAGTACGCAAACCGAGTACCAGGATACAATTGGGATACCAGGCTCCTGTGGTCGGGTTTTTGTGTTGACCCGCGACGGTTAGATGAAGAGTGTTCGAAGGAGACCCGCCACAGGTTGGCGCTAATTGACATTGCAAATGGTCCTCCAAAGTGGGGGGGGGGGGGGGAAAGAGCATGGAGAGAGAAGAGGATTGAATGGACTCCACAAACATAATTAGGTGAAGTGAAGAACATTATCGCCACTTCGGACTGGCAGCTACTACTAGCCGCACCCTTGGGAGTTTTTCCAGCTCGTCAAACAAACGCGCGCTCGGAGGGAAAATTAACAAACGAGTGTAAATTTCCTTTTCCCATTAGCGAACATCGGTGCGCTGATGGTTTGTCCCTGTTGTCCTGAATCAGGCTAAGAATGCGCTTTTTATAAATGTGTTTGCTGTTGCGCCCTGGGAACAATACCGGGCTTGTTTGTTTGGTCAACACAGAGCCATCGGAGGGAGACCTTCTGGATACAGCGTTTTTTGGTATAATTCCTAATCCTTTCGATGGGTTTTATTCCTCCGTTACGAAGGAAGGAAAATGTGATTGTTCGGAGGATCATTTTTCATTGGCAAACGATGCCAATGCAAAGGAGGAAATGTGAAAAAAATGGCAACCACAGACATTCGAGAAAAGCAATTCCCAACAGTCCCGGAACTCCCGTCAAGTTTCGGTGGTCAAGGTTAGGGCAAAACATCATTTCGCAACAATCGACCGGCCGGCAAAAGCTGTCAAAGTCAGTCAACTGCAGTTAATCGATTGTCGGCCGCTAGAAACACACACACACATCCGATCCGTCCGTCACGGGTTCCCGGTGTGACGTTCAAGGCCCTTCGGGAGCAGCATCAAACATCAAGCAAAAGGGAAAAAAGGGCAAATGGTCCTTCGATGTCCTTCGGCGTGTGTGTGTGTGTTTGTGTATGTCATGGGTTTTGCATTGGGAGGTAAAGCTGCGCAAGGAAACATCCAAATATTTAGACGCCGTGGCAAATTGGTCTTAAAGCAAAGCAGGAAAACATAAAAACGGTCAGGGACACACGGACCGGCTGACTGTTGGATTGGGAAAGCACGGAACACGAAAATCGATTCGTCTCCGGTAGCCCTTAAAACAAACACCTCAGCCCTCGATCGGAGGAAAACAACCGTTCAGAAAAACCTCAGAAAAGCCCATTCTCCTTGCCCGCTACGGATAACTCGGATGTTCCGAGAATCGTAGCTCCGGGCAAGCGAAACGAAACGGAACGGTCACAAGAGGTCCGACGACGTTTGGCTTCCATGATGGCCGAGAAGCTTTTCGAGATATTTGGGACCCGTAGCGCATCGCGAGGGAAAAGAAAAATAAAAAAGTAAGGAAACGACACCCTGGCATCCAATTACTGCGTGCGAGCGAGCTGGTTCGGTTACGGAATGCGCAACCGATTGGTGAAAAGCCCGATGGGAACGAATGCTCAGCCCAGCGGGAGCTTTGAGTTTCAGAGTCGGGAGGGTGGTGGGGGAGGGAACTCGGTCTGACAAGCATGACACCATTTAGCCGGCCTAATATGACATCTGTGACGAAAAGTTTAGATACGATTAAGCGCGACCACCACAGGAAACCAGGCACCCACAGCGCTGGTGATGTACCGAAGAAGGATGATGAGAAGAAGTCCTGCCGATCGGCCGCACACAAACATGCAGACATAAATTTTAATTTAGCATTCGAAGTTCTTGGGGTTTCTTCTTTGCTGTGAGCGGTAAGCTTTCCGATTGGATCGTTCTAGGTTTGAAGCACCTGGAGCTTAGCTGCGAGGTAGCGATGCCTTTGGGAATCGACGCAAAATGGCGGCACTGCGATGCTTATGCGTCCATTTAACAAGGACTTATTTGGAGACGGATCGTCAATCAGGATAAAGGCCTACAACGCGAGCTTGAATTCTACTGAACAAAGTAAATGATTCATCTATGAGTAACACTCGGCTCAAGTCAGGAAATACCTTGCATAGTCGATAAGCGACGAACCCTTAAAAAATCCAACAAACTCACAGCAATAGTTTCATCATCATGGGGATGATTTTTGGAACTCTTGATTTTGAGCCCTTCTCACGCACATTCTACCATCCGCTCCCAACCCGTGGCGCTTCGGGACACTCAACTAGCGGGTGACTAACGGTGGATTCACCTGTCCCTTTTCCACAGTGAAGATGATCGGCACCGGTTCGCTTCTGGGCAACGGCAAGCAAGCAACGAAACGCGATCAGAGTGTTGCGCGAGATTCCCGTGTCCGCGGGTTGTGTCCAACTTTTTGTTGGTTTTGCTTCCTTTTTTTATTTTGCTCCTCTCCAAACGATCAACTTTTTAAGCCACGCCTTTCCCTTGGGCCCCGGGAGCTACGCGTCGCTGCTATGTGGAGCCATCTTGAAACTCAAATTTTGAACCAAAGACACACACAAAAAAGTCAATGCTTCGAGCGTAAAGAAAAAGGTTTTTAGGAGATGTTTCTCGACGATCGCTGGACGGCTGGGATTTTGTGAAACACAAACCTTTGTGTTTTCTGTTACGTGTGTGTGATTATCAAAAACGTTGTAAATGTTTAGCAGGTACTGTAACTGAGATAGTTTTCCCAGACTATAAAAATTGATAGAATGAAGACTCACTTTAACACTTCAAAGAGATTAAGCAGCCTATTCTTGCTACAAAACAACAGCCATCTTTGGCGACTACTTTGTCCCGAAGGAGTCCATCTTACTTCCCGTGATGCATTATGATCGCAAAACGCTAAGCCTCGTCGCTTGGTACAAAAGACCGGGAAGAAGCCTTCTTTTAAACGGTTTCATTTACCATTATCGTTGCTGATGGAAGTTGAAACAATTTCATTTCGCTTCTGCGCCGGCTCGACTCGCTTTACTATGTAGCGTACGCTTCTGGCAACTGGTTTTGCGGAGGTGAAATCGATCTGATCGCCACTGATGGAAGTCCAAAGTAATCATCATCATCCACATCACCTTCATCATCAGGTGTGTGTGTGTGTCTGAGCACGTCCTCCGCCCTCGTGTGTGTGTGATAAAGGTGAAGAAAATTACACACCAGCATCGAACACACCGAGCACGACACGATCGCCCGGAAGGACGGTTTGGGAGTTGGAAGATTAATTTTTATTTTTATCACTACACGCACCTCATTAATCAGCTTCGGGTGCGTTGCGTTCCGTGAGGAAAAAGGGATGGGAAGCGAGGGGAAGAGAGATCTGTTGAGGTAATGCAAATGAGACGCATTTGTTTTACCGATGGCCACTGCACAATTCACGCCTCTCGTTCGCGCACAATTCCTCGTCCCGTGCCTTTGCTGATCACTTTCCACACGCGTGACAGTAGGACAAGGAAAAGCGCTGCGGAACGGGTCTTGCTGGTTAGTGATGGGCTAGTGATAAAAAACGGGGAAGATAACTAGCTTTCTGTTTGTGTGTGTGTGTGCGTTCGTTTCTTCATCATGGAAATCAACTTCCCTATCTACTCGTGGTGGAGCTCGTGGCAAAGGTCTCCCTGGTGAATCGATATCAATTTATGTCGAAGCTAGTCATTAGTCTCCTGCTTCTAGTGCACTCCGTTATCATTCGTTGCATATTCCTCTTTTTTCTTCCCCCCCCCTCTTTTGGCCTTCCTCTTCCCCCTCATCCCTTGCTAGTGCAAACTTTCGCTACGCTCGGTTCGGTTCGGCTAGCTATTAGCAGGACGCAGCGTTGCAGCCTGCAGTTGTTTATGGGTATTGGCTTGTTGACAAATAATTAGCATCATTACGGGATAATTTAATTAACGTATCACCAACACTAACGTGTTACTTTTCTTCTCCCCCCCCCCCCCTCTCGCTAATTTCCACCCCTCAGCGCTGCAAGGAAAAGCTCAACATACTGGCCGTGTCGGTGATGAACCAGTGGCCTGGTCTGCGGTTAATGGTGACCGAGGGCTGGGACGAGGACCATATGCATGCGCCCGAATCGCTGCACTACGAAGGACGGGCCGTCGACATCATGACGTCGGACAAGGATCGGTCGAAGATTGGTATGCTGGCACGGCTTGCCGTCGAGGCCGGCTTCGACTGGGTGTTCTACGAGAGCCGCAATCACATCCACTGTTCGGTGAAATCAGGTGAGTTTCTCGAGGCATTGCTGGCGTGGCGTGATCGTGTGCGATCCATGACAAGGATACAGAAGGACGGATGCGTGCCAGACGTTCGGTGTAAGATCAGTTTCATGCCAACACAAAGTTCCGATTTTGGGTTGCTATTGAAATCCGATCGGAAGCCTTGATCCCTTGACGGCTGCTCATTTAAGTGGTATCGGCTTTCGGGCACGAATTCTACAAAAAAAAAAGCCAGGATTACATTCCTCCAATTTTTTTTCTTCCGAGTGCAAGCTGTCAGAGTCAAAGGTTTTGGGAGTACGTGTAAAAAGTTGTACAAAAAACTCACGCACAACAGCCCAGCCTGGGAAGCCGGGTTGCTCGCGGGCTCGAAGCCATCACCATTGGTGTGCAGAAAATGGCAGCAAAGAGAAATCCTGCAGAACGGGGTAATTGAGTTTACGCCGAAAGCGTCAGCTTTCGCAGCAACTTCGACAGCTTTGCCGTTGCGCGTAACCTGTAGTTTGCGCAAGCACCACCACCATCCCCGGATACTCCCTTTTGGAGGAACAAGAACGGCACAAGAAACCGTGGCTCGGTTCAGACCGACCTTTTGATGAATGCAAATCGGTGTCCTGTTTACGCCCTGTCGTTTCGGCGACAGGTTCCGCAGCGAACGACCCGAACCCCACATCGCAATTGGGGAAAAGTGTTGCGAAAAATTGGTATGAGCCGTGTCTGGCTGGTTGGGGGTCGCAGAAAGAAGAACGATGATGAGGAAGATGAGGCTAACGAGCAGCTTGTTAATTCTCGTCCGACCATTCCCCACCGTTCTTCGGCCATTTCCTTTTCGAGGGAGGGTTGTTTCAACCCCCCCCCCTCCCCGCGCCCTTTCTCTCTCCTGTGCCACAACCTCCCCAATCGAAAGCGAGGTGATCATATCAGCGTCTTGTTAAAACGGGGCCTTCTCTGCAAAGCAATGGATTGCGGATGGTTAATGGTTCTAAGCGAAGTGTTTTCTGCTTCGAGTCGCCCCTGGGGCAGTGAAGTCGCCGGGTTTGATCGTTATTTTCGCGAGCTGCATGCGTCCATTTAAAAATTCTTCTCCAGCAAGCAAAAAGAAAAAAAAAACAACCGAGGAAGACAGACTGCGCTTTTGTTTTGTAAATTACCTTAAGCACTTTGGGGTTTTTAATTAACAAGCATCCCGCAGTGCGTTGGATGGTACATCGATAACAAGTGAAAGCAAAACGATGGAAAGGATTTTACTGCTTGCTGCCTTCTTGCTGTTTTTTTTTTCTTGCTCATCTTCAGTTAAGCTCATGTAAATGTTTGTTTATGAACCCGGGAAAAGCCAACCAAGCTCTCCTGCTCTCTCTCACTACCTGTTAAAGCTACCAGGCTCGAGTGGCTCAAAGTCAGTGCCTCGGTGTCGGATCAGCACCACGTTAACCCTTCGCAGGATAATCCCATTCCCCTAGCGGCTAATCAATCGGCCGCTATGTGATTATGGTCTCGAAGCCTCGGTTCACCACGGAACCGTTTCCCCGGGATGGAAAAATTAATTTTCTAATGATATTATCCCTGCCTTTCGCCTGAGCCGACTGAACTCGAGGAGGGACACGCTGGAACGGTCCTTGCACAGAAGGATTATTTGCTTAGCACTCTTAGCGCACTTGCGATTGGGTGAGCTATGGATGAGTTCTCCCTTCTTTCTTTTGGTATTCGATGGTGCGTTTTGCCGGTTTTTTTTCTTCGTTGTTCCGGACCGTTGTTGGAAAGGGATTTGTTCAGGTGTTTGATTGCCAACCTTCCGAGGACTGGATGCTAGTGCGGGGAATCGGAGGGAAAAAATCGGCAAATATTATTGTTGCACTTACGCGGCGATTGTTTGTGGTTATGTATTTTACGCATCTCGGAATGGTGATTCTTGGAAACCTCTGGGCACAACTCTTAGGAGGAAAGCTGCACCGTCATGCGTGAGGTTGTCGATTGCTTTTTTTGTGTTTTATAATCTATAAGGATTCTGTTTCTTTGAGTATTATGAAGCTAGAAACAATATGCTTGTATGTGTAGCGTGGATGATCATATCAAGCAGCAACTCTTTTGAATCACATCTAACATCACTGAGCTGTCGAACCCATGCTATCACCTCGAAGCAAAACGAAAGACTTCAATGCCTCCAAATCGAACGAACAGGCAGCAGACGGGAAACCTCTGAAATACCTGTGGCTACCGCTACGGGTGTTTCCTTCCAAATGCGGTTGGATGTGCGTACCCTATCGAACTACGCGCACCGTTTCATCTTTCCAAAGGCAAACCCGACCGACGCGGCGTATCGTGTGACAGGCCGTGTCACCGGTCCGCTTCAGCCTGGCTTCCAAGTACGCCTTTGTACGCGTTGTTTATGGTTAGGCGCGCTGTCGGAGTTTACAATTTCCGTCTGTCAGTTGGGTTCTTTATGCCATCATTTATCCGTTTTTAATAACGAGATAATGGTTGTGACAACACACACACACGCGGACGGAGACCCTGTTGGTCGTCAGGAGGCAACACGAGCATGAGAACCTGGCGCGCGCCTTCTCTCGATCACGGTTCACGCAGGAAGAAAACGACATTAAATAAATCGGGTCGCGGGATTGTAACTCCCGCCAAATGTAAATAAACAGTCCAGCGTGACAGTTCACACGCGACCGGCCAAGTGTCCCAATCGGAACTTATAATAACCCACATGTTTGTGTACACAATACTGCATGCAAACGATCGCGAATCGCTCTCACGGTATCGAAATCAAATTAATTTCGACCGCCATCACCATCAAGCCCAACGGGTTCCGTTCGCCTAGCGAGGAAAAGATTTATCTGCAGCGAAACGATCGATCGATCGAGGCGCACGATCGCCATCGCACGGGGATGAATGAAATTGATGAGGCCTGCCAGCGTGACAAGCCGAGTGGATGGTGCGCTCGGGTTGGGTTCGCTCATCAATCAGGCATATAAAAACCCCCAAACGGTAAACAACCTCGTACTGCGGTGTTTGACAAATGAGACTTTCAGGCGCAAAATTGATGTGATCCCCGTTCGGAGTTGGGAAGAAAGCAAGTCGGTGCAATTAAAAATGATTAAATGACACTCGCGTATTTACCGCCCCGCAAATAATCTAAGGAATCAAAACGTGCCTTCCCCGGGAAGGGTTTGCCAAGTGTCTACAATGTCTGACAGTGGCCATGAAGCAGCGCACCAAACAAAAACTGCGTCCAAAAATAAAATCGCTGCTCAAAGCTTAAGCAACGATTCGGGTGCACCATTTTCTGTTCTGCAACTCACCTCGAAGACGAAAAAAAGCACATGGAAACATAAAACGGAAGAACCGAAAATGCCCGTAGGCCACTAACTAGGTTGGGTGCGTGTGTGTAAATGCCGACCGACATAGTGAGGTGCGTTTTCGGGTTTGGGTTCCGAAAACAACAAAAAAAAAGAGGAAAATCGTTGGCTGATGCGATTCTGCGCCGCCATTGATCGCCACCAGCTCGCTGATCTCGTCTTACCAAACCTCAACAATGGCCACAACAGAACGCAGGCTTGTGTTCAGGGAATCAACTCGAGCTACTCAAGGCAGAAAATGAAGCAAACGGTGCAGCGTACACGCGAGGCGCGGGTCTGGGAACCGTTTTAATTTCCCGGACCGGACCGTTTACCCGCCTTCTGCACACACATACGCACCCCTCTGTATCGTGTAGATCGATTGCGAAAGAAAGATGAAAGCCGCAGTCGGGACGAATGCCGAGCGAATGAGAAGAGGACCGCAAGGATCATCGTTCCTTCCCTTGCTCTTTTTTTCTGGCTTTTTCGGGGTGTAATAAATCAATAGATAGTAAATATGTTAACCACAGCATGGCGCCGCGTCGGTACACCAACCGGGTGCGCGCGCGTGTGTGTGAGAGAATTTTTAAGAATCTTTTCTCATTTGTTCCGTTCTTCTGTTCCGTTCAAAAATGCACTAAAAAAGACCATTTTTTGGGACTCACCTTTGCCCACATTTTTCCCAAACCATTAAATTGAATACATTTTACTAACCGCATACCGCTCGCTCGCTCTTCTTCCATTTCGCTTCCAGATTCCTCCCAGTCCAGCCATACGAGCGGTTGCTTCACCGGGGACAGCACCGTCCTGACGGAGGCCGGCATCCACCGGAAGCTAAGCGAGCTTCGGATCGGGGAACGAGTGCAGGCAGTCGATGCGGCCGGCCAAACCGTCTTCAGCGAGGTGCTTATGTTTATGGACCGGGACACCCATCAACGGCGTGAATTCGTAACGATCGAAGCGGAAGGTGGAGCGCTGCTGAAAGTCACTCCGGCCCATCTCGTGATGGTGTGGCGTCGGGAACGGTCCGAAACACGGTTCGTGTTTGCCGATCGAGTCCGGGAAGGTGATCACATACTGGTGCACGTCGGTGGAACGCTCGAACCACGGCGAGTACATCGAATATCGTCCACCCTGTCGGAGGGTGTCTACGCACCGCTGACGAGCGAAGGAACGATCGTGGTCGATTCGATAGCGGCGTCATGCTATGCGCTCATCGACAGCCAAACGGTGGCACATCTGAGCTTTCTACCGTACCGGCTGGTCGAGAAGGTGTTGGCGCTGTTCGAGCGAAGTAGTGCGAGCGATAGTCTCAGCTTGCCCCGCCACGAAGGCATCCACTGGTACGCGAAATCGCTGTACACCATCAAAGACTACCTGATTCCGGCGAACTGGCTGTATCACTGAACCATCCCGGGTGATTGCCGGGATGCTCGCAGCAGCCAAGAAATCGTTTGTAAAAAGTGTACATTAAGCAGCTCTCAGCGAGACGGGATGAACGATCAATCTAAATTATTTATGTTTCAATCGCTCGGATAGGGCGGGCAGACCAAGGGCTCCGATAGCCAAAACTGTACAGGATCAGGACAACGATCGTTCTGCCGCGACTGTAGGCTTTAAGCGCCACCTGCCTAGCAATCCTTGTGCGCGTGTGTTTGTGAAACGCTCCCACATGGATTCTGTTTTGTTGTTTGCATCTTGTTGATGGACATATCCCCGAGGCATGGGAGCTTGTGTAGTTAGTTAAGTAGTAGCAAAAATAAAAAAAAGACAAAGAAATAGGGATGCAATGGATTCAGCAGCCGTTGTACGACGAGTGTAATTTAGTGCGCGTGTAGCTTAAGGAGACGATATGAACATACAAGACAAACCAATCAACAGCCAACAGGCCGCAGCAGCAGCAAACAGGGCAGAGTATTAGGGACGTAATTTATTATCCTTATCATTTAACTATGTATAAATGCGATTGTCTTTTCAAACCCACTTTTTCGACGTCATGCAGTGACAAAATGGAATCGAAACGACGATGATAAAACTGGTGAAAACATTCACAGCGAATTTTGTTAACTTATTGCACGCGTTGTAAAGCTTCCACACTAAACTCGAGTGTGTGAGATGCTTTCTCACTACTGCACTACTGTTTTCTTGCCTTAAATGTACTGTTTAGGCCATGAAAGGAGGAGGACGAGGAACGAACACGAATAATAAAGCACGAAAGAGGAAGCGTGTAGAATTTGCTGCGCGAAAAGTATTTATTAACGTAAGTGACAAACGTCTGTCAGTGACCCCGTTGGGTGTAGTAGCAGTGCGTGTGTCCAGCGCTCGGAACGCGCGCTAGTAGCGGAAAGCCCGTAAGCAAACCAGAACCCGTGATATCTAATTTTAGAAACTCTCTAAACACTATTTCTTATACAGTCTGATTTGTTTGTTCGGTGGATGCTGCTGGATAAAGTTAAAGAAAGTTAAATCTTGCCCAGGGGGGTTCGAGCTTGTATGGCTACGCTCTGTGGAACACTCTGTGTAACGCACAAAGGCTAGCGCAAAAGACTAACAGCAGTATAATAGGGCCACAGGAAAGGGAAGGTTTTTTTGCCCCTTGACAAAACGGCGTGCGATTGCGAGCGTGAGTGCAGTTTTAACAAGTGCAGAGAATTTAATGAATGAAATAAAACACGAAAAGCTTTTGTAAATAGTAACAAGAAATGTAAAATGGTGTTTTTGTTTTGTTTTGTTTTTCCCACTCGTTTTCATTCATCCGAAAGATTTTTTTTTATGAAGTCGTATCCGTGGAGTTCGGTTTTACTGCAGTTGCTGTGTTTTCCTTTCGGCGCGTGAAACATTTCATTCAAACGGTTGATGTCTTCGGTTGACGAAATGTTTCATGGTGAGTGTTTTAAATGAAATGTTTCGCATGTTTGAATTTTTTGGCCTAAAATACAGAAAAGACACGGTTTTTTGGAATGGTTTTGATGCTTTTGAATTGTAATTCCTATTTAAAATACAAAATGAACTCTTAGAGAATAATTTGGGCAATCGAATGAAAACAAAACTTTTATTTTAGTATTCAAATTCGAATTGAGTAAAAGGATCGCCAGGAACCAACATCCTTTTGTTTATCAGTTACAATGGTGTAAAGGTAGGTAAAGCTGCCACAGATTGGAAGGTTGATAATTAATAAAAAAAAATACAATATATAAAATGATTTCCTATTAAAATAACACAAAACGTTAATTATTTAAATCAACGGCCAGGTGGTAAAAAACCCTTCAAGCGGTTTCCATGACTTGATTTTACCTGTGCAGCTGAATTATCCTAGGGAACTGATGCTGCAACAGCTTCTGACACCAAATCACCTTTAAGCACTGTTTACTGCCCAATAAATAATTGCACAGTAGAATCTTGATGTCAATTTATTTATTCAAGTAATGGGGCAATGAAACCTTCTATGTTCAACCTTGACAATGAATCAAGCAGAAGACTGCATCACATATGAAGCTGTTTTATACCTTCTTGATGACACAATAAAACCCATTTCCGAGACACTGTTAAATGCTTCAGTATAACGGTTATAGCATATCTTAAACCCCGGGAACTAATAACAAATTAATGATTTGCACAATATGTTACCACCACTATGTTAAAAGATAATTATCACAAGAAAAGGGTACTGAATGTGTCGATAAACAGAGGCACTCCAATCCTCTCCATAACATCGTTGAGATCCCTCTCCATCATAGCTGAAACAGATAGCGCCATAAAAGTTTATTTGTTATTGGCTTCTACACTTATTTTCTTCCATTTCCGATGACGAATGTCTGCTCTGGATAGTGAGTTCTTTTTTTTCATCTGATGATTTTTGAAGACAAAAAAACGGACGATTCTACGAATGGAATCATATATTACAGATGTTTGTCTGGTGTTAAAATTCTATAACTATCCTTATCTTAGTGAAACATCAACCGTAACCGGCTTTGAATATAAGTGATAAGCACAAAATAGTGTAATTATAAAGAAATATGATTTGAAACACTAATTACGCCCATTGAATATTACACTCTGATTTAATGCTACAGTCTACCCTTTAATCCGAGCATCATCCACACTGAATCCTCCAACCGATACGACAGCACGGCAAGAGGATCGTAACAACTTGTTGGTTGCGTTCGCGCCACTAAAACAATTGTTTACATTTGACGGCATTAAAGACCGTTGGCAGCGATTAAATTACTTTTTATGGACGACACTGGTCCACACACTGCTTCTCCCCATGGGCTCTCTCGGCGACAAGAGTGTCGTTGCTGGTAAGTTATGGCGCGAAACTGAACCAACAATGAACTTCGGTGCGTTTTTGGGCACTATATTTGGTGCGTAAATGAGATGGGGAAACACACAAAACCAACTGGTCACAATTTGCTCTCAGTGAGAAGAATGCGATATCTGCTCTCTGCTTGGTTGTAGTGATGGACATTTCTCAAGGGAAAGTGTAGTATTTTATCCAGTTCGTTAAAAAATAAATATTTTTACTTCTTTTTTAAATTATAAAAGATATTTGTTAAGCAAACAAAATTGTGTTATTGTTCAAAAAATTTAAATCGAATCCTGGAACCTGATATCACACTTCCTATAGGGACGAGCCATCACTAAGAGTTAGTATCGCCCTGAGAGCAAAACAGCTGGGATTGAGAGAGCGTAAAACGGAGAGCGAAACTCCACCGTGATGTTGTTGACAAAGCAGCAGCTCCAAGACAAAGTCAGTTTCCTTTTGGCGGCCGTCCGGAGAACAAACCGTTGTCCACACAAGGTACAATCGTCGTGTACGTCATCGAAGTAGACGCGTCTCACGATACCACCAGTGTCCTAGCAACAAAGCAACAAGTAGTGTGCGCCAACTCTTCTGACGAAACTTAAAACCACCACATGCCTTTACAACGCTGAAAATGCAAATGAATTAAATGCAGCGTGTCAAGCAGAGGGTCCGTTGGCACCACTGTTGACCGGGAAAAGGAACGGTACGCTTGTTGGAGAATATACCATCAGTGATATCATCAAGTGAATTAGTTGGAAGCGGTTTTACGCCGTACTGGGAGAGAGGGAGGGAAGGGAGCATGAAAATCGCTTCCCACGCTTTCCTTAGCCGTAAAACGTTGTGCAAAGTGCAGGTGGAACGTTGGTCCCGCGAGTTCTTGGAAGTAAAGTGAAAAGCAAAGTCGAACCTTGCCGTTGTCCGATGCCAGAAGTGGTTTTAGGTTTGGGGAAAATTCCTTGCCAGCTTGATAGATTTTGATTAATGGACCACCACCACCATTCAATAGCAGCCGGCAAAACTCATCACGACCGTGTACTGGCACTGGTCCGGGTGAAAGACAACGACGACGGAACCACCGGGGCGAGCTTGGTATCGGCGAGCAGTGCAGGAAGATGAAATAATTCGGTAAGTTGGGATCGGTTCCGTACCTTGGGGATCTTCAGCGAAAGGATCCCCATTGTTAATTGTGCCGGTGCGGATGGGTGGTGCGGATGGGTGGTGCGGATACAAAAGCGCACTCTTGGGAACGATGCTCAGACAGAGCATCGAGAGGAGGGAAAATTTGCTGACACTGAGGGTCTGTAATTGAAGTCAACTTCATTTTGATCATCACCACCACCACCATCCCCACCGTTCCGTCAACTAATTTTTGAACGGTGACGCTGATGAAACACGTTACTCGACGCGAACATGCGCTTCTAAAATTAACATTTCAAAAACGCGGTGCAACACAATCGAAAACACACCCCGTAGATACTCCCGGAGACAACCGAAACACACTTGATGTGGGCAACGAGAGAGAAAAAAAAGACAAAAGGTTAATAAACACATTATCATTTCAAGGTTTGCCGGCGTGATGCTGCCGCGCGTTGAAGTGTTTTGGAAATTATCATCATGCGCACCACTTGACTCGACGGGATCGAAAAAGACTGGGCGCCTCCATTCGAAAAAAAAAATCAAAAAAGACTGGGCGCCTCCATGAGCGTTGTGAAAATGTGAAGAGAAGAGGAGGAAAACAAAAAACAAGATCCCCTGCGTGGTGCGTAATATTCTTCACGCCTTAATAAATGTCTCGCGCTCGGCGATGGCAGGTGATTGACGGTGTAAAAATGGTTTCACTAATTTGGAGTAGAATTCCATGCCCGGTGTCAATAAAAGGGCCGTTATTTTTTTTTCGCGAAAAAGAGATTAAACCATTCAATCAGTGGACGTTTAGGGGAATTGTGCACAATGGCTTTTCGATTTCTAAAATAGTAAGGCCAAAAAGTGGAAAAAAGCACAAATTCGGCCCGGTTTTACATTTTACATCCCCCCACCCGAGGGAAAAACCAATTTGATACGGCCCTCTTTTTTTTCTTTGCTCGTTCGATCGAAATTTCTACACGTGTAGTCCCAACTTGATGCGCGGAATTTGATTACATTTTTTTTTTGTACACGGCAGTTTTTCTTCATCACTCGTCCTGCTAACCTTTTTCGCGTGCGTGCGTGCGTGTGCGTATCTTTACACGCGTACAAAGGTAGCGCTATATCCGACCAGTCACGGTACACGGAGCGCCGCTACGTCCATAAACGTCTCACCTGTGGGTGATTTGATAAATTGCCACGGCAAGCCCCGGGTGCGTCCACGCCTAGCAGTACAAGCGTTAAGGACGAGCCCTGCCGAGGTTTAGCTTGGTCGGGTAATCCAATCACGTTCGGGGCTGTAAATTCCACCCAGGCGAGGTGAAAATGACCGGATCCGGATACCGGAACTCGCTCCTCACTTCTTGGAACGATGAATGAGAAACTTCAATTCAACTGGTTGCTGACGGCCGTATGTACCGTGCCAAGTGACATCGATTCACAATCACTTCGATAACCTTTACCACACAATCCATTAAATGGGGTTTTTCATGCTGGGTGGCTATGTTTGTTGTTCGCAATGTTGAAAGCCCTGTCCACGGATTCTGTGACCCCAAAATGACCATTCGTAGAGATATAACGTAAATCGATTTGTTTTACAACTTTCCGTTTTTTTTTTTCACCAAACCAAAAGGCAAACATTATGCTAACGTTATGCGTAACAACCCATGGGATGGCCCTTAAAATTCCGTTTTCTGAGTATTGCTCCCACTGGCGTTGCCTTTTTTGTGCATTGTAATGCTCGTGAATAGACGACCTGTGAGCCAGTACCCATCAAAGATCAAACAGATCGGTTTGATCGTTAAAAAAGAATTACCAATAAAACGGGCATGTAACAGAAAAAAACAAACAAATTGCACAACCATTCGCAAGAAAGCTTAACAAAAACTTCAAACCAGTTCAGTTCTTCATAATCCCCCGATGATAAGGCAACTGATGACCGATCGGGTGGGGGCTTGTCATTCGAGCTTTCACACCTGAACTTTTGTTCGAGTCTGCTCCGCTTTTGCTTCCGACCTTGTCCTATCAGTTTCCACAGCGGCGAGCGTATATCCCATGCCAGCTGTATCATGCTGGGAGCCTTTCTTCGCTGGCAGAAACGTGATTTCCGGTAGAGCATCTTTCCAATTTCGTTCGTTATCGGAAGTCAAATGTCGTCGAATAAAAATGTATAAAATAATGCGTCCCAGGCAAGCTAGCAGCATTCCATCGGTGGAATAAAATAAAGTTAGTGACATACCATTCCGGATTGTCAAGCTTTTTGCAGGACGATACACAAGCTCTGCGAAAGGCCATTTTGGTTGGTCTAGTAAATTGAGCTGTGCAGAGTCTCACCACCACAACAACAACAGCCCATAAGACAAACGCCGGGAGTGGTTTCCACATTCGCGAGCAAAACTTTCCTGCTTCTCGTACGGCAGAGAAATTGGATTCACCTCGTATTGATGTACGCTTGTTTCGTGTGCCACCGTTCTCGCGGGTATTTTGCTAACGGCCGTTGTTATCGTCTGCTTATCGGCTGCAAAGACTATGGAGGTTGAAAGATTGAGTTGGGTTCACAATGGTTGGGTTGGATGGTGCACAATGAAGAAAAACGCGTTGATGAGAAAAACGGTTCACTTTCTGGATCATTAACGTGGTGGTCGAAGGACAGTGCGAATGGATAGGATAGAGCGTTGGGCAAACTTATTTTTTTATAGAATAAGGACTAATAATGTAGGTCAGTAGTACAGGGTTTACATATCCAGTCGGTCGTAAAGCGTCTGAATGTTTTCACATTTCACATTCACATTTCACCAAATTTCACATTGCCATCGTAAACGCCATCGTACGTACGAATTACGGATTCGTCATCGTGAGTCTTTTGGGCCTTCCACGCCTCTGCTGTCCGTGTGGACGGCCTAAAAGGACTTTACGGGCTGGGGCGTACGGTGACATTCTCATGACGTGAACAGCCCACAGAAAAGCCTGGCGAGTCTAATTCGCTGCACGATGGTGAGATCATCGTACAGCTCCTAGAGCTCGTCATTGTAGCAGATTTATGGACTTCTAGAGTCCCGAATTAATTTTACAGCCGTTAATCGAAATCCGGCAAAACAACTAACTTTGTTGGACCGATTCAATCTTTGCTATGCCATTTTGAGATTCACGATGTCAAATTACGGGTTTACGGTGGCAGTGTGAAATTTCGTGAAAACATTCAGGCGCTTGATGATGATTGATTTTTTTATTCATAAATAACGGCCTGGCCGTATTGCTGATGATGATTGATGATTGGCTGCGAAAACCCTATATTACTGAGAATTTTATATTTAAATATAGTTTCACAAAATATAATAACCGTCTCTCACTGTGTGCCTGTTACCACATGGTGTGTGGCACCGACAGCTCGGGCTCGCTAGCAGGGCACGTTAACGATCATCCCGGGAATGGAAATGGGGCATCGGGCTGCTTTACTTATTTCAGCCAGAGCGCAAAGCGGTCAATCAAGATGAGGAGGTTTCCGAAGCGACCATTTGGTGGAAAATTGCTTTCAGACATTTCGCATCCCATCGCACACGCTAGACATCACCATGCCCTGGTCTAAATTCTCAGCATATTTTGTACGCTATTTTTGTAGGGAAGATTGTTCACTACACGGGGGCACTTGGCGGATCGGCGTGGCCGAATAAAATTTCTACCCTCAAACGAGACAAACGAGAGAATCTGTTTGTTTCAAAGCCCGCAACATATTTTAAACTCCAGCGAATGGGTCCTACCGTGTTTTCCAGGAACTTCCAGGAGCCCTCCGAGCTGAAAATGGGAGAAGAATGTCAATCAACCGTAGAAAAGGTAGTGCCGCCGTAAACAGGAATTCTGATGATTATCTGTGAGTGTGTGTTCGTTTTTTTTCACCTTTCTGAAGTCGCTTAAAAGCCTAAAGCGCATTCAGTAAAATACCTTTTTCTCTGACGGTGACCTTTGCCATTTGTGCCAAAACTCTTCAACCATTCCATCTATATCTTACACGCCATCAAACAAAAGTGAACCACTTCCAATTAAAAAAGTGCTGGCAGTTTGGTACAAAATGAATAATTTATCGGTGGCCAGTAGCCTCCTACCCCGAAGTTACCTGGAACTGAGGCCTTCAGCCGAAAAGTTCGTTTCGTTTTGCAAAAGTCCGAATGCAGAACGCTTCAGTTGGTTCAATGCTTTCACACAGTTCATGATTGTAAAAGTTTGGCGAGACCGCCCCGAACAAACACACACACACACACCCGAGCTGTGGAAATTCGAGGCTGGTGTTTTACATCAAACTTGCCGGGTGAAGTTTTTCCTTTTATTAAACTGAGCATCGGTATTTGAATGTCCCGCTGGCTCGAAGCAGGGGAGTTCCAGTTACGAGAAGACATCCGCTTGCTTCTTGTTGCGCGCCATTTTCCGAACGGAATGCATCGATTTGAGTGATTGCTATCGTCTCTTGGTTGCCTTCTTCGAAAAGCAAACCTTTAAAGCGTCCTCCCGCGAACTTGCCGTCCCACCTCGCAGAAAAACGGGTCCAGAGACATTGACAAACACATAGTACAAACAAATAGGCTAACAACACCAACAACAAAAAAAAGTTGTTTGCTCCGAGGGTTTGTCCCTTTACACCATTTTACAACGGCGCGCGCCATGTTGATACGCATCGTGTCGCACTTAATGACGCTTGATTAAAGTTTACAGACCCGTCCGGCATGATCGATGAGTTCCCCGGAATAGGGGGAATCGATGTCATCATTTTCTGGCCACGTTTCACCACGCTCTGACTGACTGTTTTGTTCCTCTCGAGCCGTTCCGTAACTTCATCCTGACAGGGAAGGTGCTGTAGTAGCAACTTCCTGCAGCACAGAACAGAACCGACTACCCAAACAGCAGACAAAATCACATTATAAACGCTCGATTGAGTGATGTTTTTCCTTTTGAAACGAACCACAGTCGGTCCTGGGCAGCCCCGGGAGGAAAAAAAAGTAAGCTTTTGAGGACTTTATTGCATTGCCCTGAGTCTTAGCGAGTTCGCCTTGTGTTTTACTTCGTTTTGGGAAATCAATCATAAATCGTACCCTACGTGAGTGAATCAAAGCAGCGCCAATCGTTCTAAAGTATGTGGAGCTGTGTTCGATATTTCGATTACGGTTTACGGTACGGTTGAAGAAATTCCTCAATTTTCGGAACACGCTTCACTCTCAACTCTCCAGCGCTTCATATGAGCACGCTACGGAACCAGTGAACGACTGGTTTGGCTTTCCCACCGCGTTGAGTATCGTGTACGGTACGAGGAACGATTATTTTAGGAAGAAATAACATAATTACCTCACACTACTAGCCCGTGGAACCCTTTGGGCGCGTTTTTCCGCCACACAAATCACACAAAGTCGCACAAAGACCGTACAACAAACACGGGTTGAAGAGTTGAAATGTAAAATTGCTTGTGGCAGTTCTCGGTAACGGCTCGACGCCAGACAACATTCACCGGAAGTGTTTTTTTTTTGTGAATCAAACAACAAACAAATTGGTCGAAAAAAGTGCTTTGGGCCAATCATGCTGTCCGTCGGATGGATGGCCTCAAACGGTTTGCAAACGGTCCCCTTTTATTGCTTTGTTTGAATTTGCGTTTTGAACAAAGTTTTGGAGATTGAAATGTAATGTCTATTGGTGAAAATATTCGTCATTTAAATAACCTTTTGAGAGTAATTCAATACTCACCACTTAGCAGATGAGATAAATTTCCCTGAACAGATTAAACGCTACCCCGCCGTACCTTTAACGCATCAATATGCTGCGTCAAGGTAAACGATGATTAAGGGAAGAACCACAGAAGGAACCGAGCAAGCCCGCTGCACGATGAAACTGTTTCCCAACACTAATTAATCATTCATTACCCAAGATTTATCTTCGCCCGTAGATGGGCGTCCTCGTCGGAAAACCAAACAAGAAACATTGAACGTTTGCATCATCTCTCACAGAGCAGAGAAGTCGTACAAAATTAAAACCCTGACGACGTCCCATTGGGGTCCTGTTTTTTTTCTCTTCTTTTTCAGGACCAACAGTTATTTGACTAAAGAAGCGGACGGCAAAAAAAAGCTCACGTGGCGCATGCATATTAATATCCCCCACAAGAAGAAGTTTCGAAACATACAATATTGGATTTAGCATAAATTACCAAATGCGAAATTAGGTTCAGATCAGATTCAATTGGAACTGGAAAGTAATTTCACTTCGACTCGGTGCTTGCTTCGGTGCTTGCGTGGAGGTTTTCATTTACATTCTTTTACAAGTCAACCTACGTGTTACGCAGGCTACGCACGTACGGCGAGATAGGGAAATCAATACGTGCACGCTACCGCGTACGGCCAACAGTATGCTACTAATCATCCTAATCCTTGCCTGATTAGCCCCAAGACGACGACAACAACATCCTGATGGCGGCCATGGTAACGGACCGCAACTGGGCACGCTCGGAAGCTGGCCTTTGCTGTTGTCGCTGTTGAGTTCGGGGCTGGGGCTTCGTTGTCTGAACTGAACCCTCCGGTTAAGAAGCCTCTTAACCTGTGATCGGTGGTGGATGGGACCGATAGGATTATTAAATTTCTGCTTGCCTCGGCCGAACGGACACAGGATCAATGGAGAAGGCACCCCCCGGGAGAAATCGAGAGCACGGATGTTGAGAGAAAAGGTGGATGTATGGTTTCGGAATGATTGATTGCAGCTATCAGGGCTGCGTAGATAACCCCACGAGACATTACAGAGTCCACAGGGTCAACACAGGTGTACCGAGGCAACGGGGTACACGTCAGGTTAAGTAGATGATGAGCATGGTTTATCGTTGTTGAATTAGGCGAACTTTTGGATGACTATGAATTATTTAGCTGCTTGCTTGCTTCACAAAATTCGATAAGAAAATAATTAATAAGAAAATAATTTTCTTATTAACATCACTCTTATACAGTGTGTAACATAACAATAAGGCCACTCGTTTTTTTTTTTTTTCAGAATAATTAGAAAAGTTGAAGACATAGGTTACAACGATGTTGCGCAAAGTTGTAGAGAGTAATAATACACTTTTAACCAAACGATAATACGTACTGTAGAAACCGGGCAAATGGTATGAGCTGGATAGTCAAGTCCTGCGGTCGACGGAGCCAGTCTGCATAGGATTTGAGCCCCGGCCCTGTGGTGTGAAGACCGGTGTTGCTCTCGTCTCGCGTCTCCCCCAAACAACCTACAGAAACAATAAACAAAGGTTCAGACCTGTTTGCAGTGATCTGTTTGATCATCATCAATCGGCCTGCAATTGAACTGAATTTGAGCACTTAATTTGAATCTTTCACGACATCGCTTCTCTCGCAGCGCCAACTATCAAATAGTAGCTCCAGCTCAAAAGGGTTCAACTCCAATCGATTCCAATTTAAAACTCATTACTTTCCCACCCGTCAGCAACCGATTGCACCGATTGCGGTTTGATCTTGTTGCAGCAGTTTTGTTGTGCTTCTCAGTTGGCAATCAATGCCGTCGGTTCGCTCGTCTGCATTTATTCTTGAAAGGAAGCACAATTTCGTAAGCACGGAACTGGTTTATTGATCAGTTTCCGTCCATTTAAAGACGTTCATAATTTATACACGGTTCGTTTACGGAACTGATTCGGCGCGCGGGCAGCTGGATTTCTTAATCGACGGACCTTTTTTTGGGAAAAAAAATTGGGCTAAATGAACGGCGGACAGCAAAAACTGAGTCGACCTATTTCTTTCTTCCGGCCTTAATTGGGGTTGAAGTGCATTACTCTTTAATCGAGGACTCTATTCTTCGCAGTATGAAGAGAAGAGAGAAAACGTAATGAGCGTTTTTTGGGAAAGTATTGTAAGGAAGTAATTTCCTTAATAGGATAACTTTTTTACCAATAAGTATTTTATAACCAGAAAATCCTTTAGAAAAAACTTTGAAGGAATAGAAAAATCGCTGGAGCATGGATAGAAGCCAAATGTCTGCTTTCAACGAGAGTTTTCAACGAATTTTCCAGCACGATTCTTAAAGACGCTCTTGTTAATATTCTTGCATATTACTAAGAGCAAACAAAACAATAATATTAACTCTTGACGCTCTTCGTTCGCCGTCAAGTTCGTTTACCTTCAGCGTGCATAAATTGAGCTTGCGATGCCTTCTGTCCAAAGTTTGCAGACACAAAAAAGCACGCCGCCGATAAAACCGTCGAATGGAGGCTTTAACATTCCTTCAGATTCATTTATAATTCATTCATTCCCGAAAAATAACAAATCTTTCGAGCGAAACATTAGACACGCAGCGTTCTGGAGTGCCGTTTATATGGTGGCCAGGTGACCCTCGGAATGGATCATCCCGGGTGCATGGAGACGCATAAATTTTTAAACCAAAGCCTTCAAACCGTCATCGTCCTCGAAATCATGTATTATTGTGCTACTTAAAGCGCTAGATTTGTTCCAAACGGCTCGTTATGAATATATATCAAAGCATAACCATTCAATTTGCCTCACCGAAACAACAATCGTCCTGGCGGGAGCTCATTTTCATAACATAAACATCGTGTGCTGCGTAAGGTTCAACCGAAACCATTATGTGTCTACCTGTGTACTAGGCCGCCCTCAAGATATCCTCAGGGCAGAAAATCACACAGACGAACGCTCTAACATTTTATGCGCCGAGTCGGGTGCGTTCCGTTTGTTGGCTGGTTGCGAATGTTGCTCCAATACCCGCGAGCGATTGCTGGAGCTTCATCCTGCCATTGTTGTTGGCGGACGAACATGGGACGAAACACGCACCGGTTAAAAAAACAGGGAAGACTAAAGCAGATACTTTACAACTCGGCCTATTTCTCGCCACCGTGCTCGTCCGGCGTCCTTGTACGCTGAGCCAACATCACAGCCGTTTAGGTTCGTTTGAGCAGAAAAAGGATTTAGTCTACCTTTTAATTAATATCCTTTTGGTGATGGTGCTGCTGCTGGTGATACGATCAAGCACAGCCGCTGTGCTTGCCCCTGTTGTGTGTAACCCCAGGGCGTGCGAATTGTTTTCCACACAAATTGAATGTTGCGCAATAAGTAATTAAAAAAGTTCCCTGGCCCCGATTGTTGTCCTGCGTTTGGGGGTTCTGCTTTTCGGTCTAGATTTCGTATCGGGCACATGTAAATCGGGATCCTTGTTCTTTGCATAATGAAATACCGAACCGCTTCAACACAAAACCCTATCATCAGCACCCATCAAAATCCCTTTCGCTTATATCATTCTGCAAAATTTCCATGACCAACCTCTTTCGATGGGGAAAGGGTGAGAAGAATCGCTTTTAGTCAAACATTATATCCCGCACTCAATGCATGCTAATGGTATGCAGAACTCAACCACAAAGCTACGCGCCCGAAGCGGTACAGCGAAACAAAATACAGCAAAACAAAACAGCCACACCGACTCGCTTTATCGCATTTCAATTAGTTTAGCACTCGAAAACTCTAAACAAATCCTTTGAGTAAACACACTCTCGCTCACTTCTAAACACTCGAAACCAGCTCGCTGGATGCTCTTACCAACAGGTGTACAGTACGGTTTACACAAATAACTCCGGGCTGGGAAGCTGGTCCACATTCCCTCCACACACACACACATGATTTATTTTGAGCGCCATTTTTATGACCCAGCTAACTATTGCTCTGAACATCCAAAAACAAAAAATCCGCCACAACAACAATCAACACTCTCGTCTTAGTCTTGCTTTCACTTTCGAAGATTCGGCACTCTTCGGCATTCGATAGATACGGTGTGGCACCACGTGCGCGTACCGGCACGTGTCAAACGAGGCAAACGAACAGTATTGTTCGCGTACAACGACATTGTATGCCTTAGGAGGGTATGTGGAGGATGTGTGCTGATTTGCGATAAAGTGTGTTGTGCAATTGTGGTCAAGTAATGCTGGCAGCAAAAAAAAAAACCAAATCTGTCACAGACACACATCATTTGTGGCTTAGCTAGGTCGTACTTTGTATGTAGTTAAAAGAAGAGCGAAGGGGTTTCATGAGGAAGTGACCACATACTTGAATTATTATGGAGCTAATCGAAACTTGCTTCCCAAAATAAATATAAAATAAATTGAATATTTGTTTAAAGCAACCTAATTCTTCACATTTTAATGGCAGCTTTGAAGCTTTCCTGAGCAAATGACTTTCCGGAGCTGTTTTTTATTCTTACAAAAGGTCCATCGATATTATTTGAACTTTTCAATTGCCTGAGTTTTAGGAACTGCTGTTTAGTTT
This sequence comes from Anopheles stephensi, assembly GCF_013141755.1. Lineage (NCBI taxonomy): Eukaryota > Metazoa > Arthropoda > Insecta > Diptera > Culicidae > Anopheles > Anopheles stephensi. The sequence goes on along the minus strand of NC_050202.1, from coordinate 59,714,071 downwards.
TCATAGGGCCACACGACTGTTTAGATTTATTTGGTAGTCATTCGGCAATATTTTAATAAGTATTTCAGTACTGTATTTTCACTCTATAGCTGGGATTACATTGCAGGGATCGAATCCCTCGAGTGCTGTTTCCCTTTCGACGACGAGCTATCAAAAAGTATTTTGCGGCTATTAGATAGCCGTCAAGATCTAGCAGATCGTTAGGCCAAGAAAAAAGAAGGAAAAGATGGGGGAAGATTAAAGAAAATCTGTTCCTCCTACTGCTAACCACCTTTTGGAACACATACTCTACGATGGTTGTCCAGAGATCAGATTTGTGGACTCTGATCTTCCAATACGCCGAATTTGATTCCCTAATCGATTTCCTACCATATAAAGCGTTTGTGATCGAGTTGGCTATCTTTGGAGATTATCTTTAGATCGTGACACTGTAAAGTTTTTGTTGATCAAATTTTGTCTAAAACTTATCAGACTTTCGGGAGATCATCAGAAACCATCTCCTAACTATGCATGATTTGCTATGAATATTTTAATTACCGATGATCGCCGTCTTTTTTTCATTGGCAGTACAACCTCGAAAGGTCACGGCCTACCAGGTCTGGCTTTCTGTGGCTTAATTTTACTCGTAGCTGGATAGACAGTCCTGCGTACGGGGAGGCGGTCTGGAGTCGGGATGGGATTTGATCGTCGGTACTGACGTGTGAAAACCAACACCGCTGTCGTCTCGGTCACCGGACCGCTCCACTGAAGATCATCTAGAAATAAGTAATTAATAATGAATCAGAACATTAGCATATTTGCCTTAGATTCCTGGATATTCCGTCGAAAATTTAGGACAAATATGATTGGTCACTTACTTGCATACATTTTCCTACTACTTACAGTCAATCTTCGGTGTTCTCTACACGATTAAATTTATTTATAGCACACATTTCTTTATTCTTTTCCACCCCCCGTTTAGAACTAAACCACCATCTGTACCGCGTCGGTATGCTCCAACGCTGCATGCTACCCGCTTGCCGTGTGAATTCCACCGAAAGTACGTGATTACACTCAGCCCGCCCTACATTCGGCCTTTCAGTGCTACAACAAACCCCCGCAGCGGTGTCTGGTTATACTCCACCATCATCCATATTCATCCGCATTGCTCGGCGTGCACTTCAACTTGACCGATACGACCCCCCCGGTCGGCACGTTACGCCCAGCAAACTCACCCCCCACTAACGGTGGCGCCAAAAACGCATCTAGCAACGCCGCGCGAAATGGAGGGCGAGGTCAGCGTGCTGCTGGTCATTACCGTGATCATCGGCACGATCCTGATGACCTCGCTGCTGGCCTGCTACATCTGCGTGTTTCGGCAGCTGTGCTGCTCCCGGGACATGGACCTGGACCGGAGCTACAGTACGCGCGGTTCGAAGCGTACGCTGCGGGACAGCACCAATCTGGCGGAGATCACCAACATTACCAGCCAACAGACGGAGATCGAGAAGGTTTAGCTAAGGGCGGGCGAAGAGGCCATCACTTCGCTCTAGAAAAAAACCAACTCGGAAGGCAAATTATATTACGTAGCTGTGTGTGTGTGTGTGTGCGTATATCATCTGTAAATATTGCTTCCTTCCCACAATTGGCCTTCCTGTCCCGTCCGTGGTTATGTTTAAGTGCAGCCTTCCGCACATCATCCATATCTCGGTCCGTTAATGATGGCAGGACACACAACAACAAACCCAGATTCTAGTCATGTTCGTGTTAGATATTCATCATCAAAAAAAATCATCCCAAGCACATCAGGTTAGTTTGAGTATAAATTGTAAAAAGAAAACCTTAAAACAGTCGATCAATGTTTGTATGCATGTATTGTGCGAGTGTATGTTTGTATAGAGTACAGGCAATGTAAATCGAGTAAGCTTGATGGGAAAAATACGCGTTCCCAGCAAAAATAAACCATGTTAAAGTCTATCTGTTTTCACAAAAAAATCAATTCAAAATGGAGTTGTTGGGTTTATTCATCGAAAGAATATAATCTGTTGGCCGAAGTAACCGAAAACCTGGAAATCTGAATTGATTGGTTTGAGTCCCCAGAAGTTCTTATGTCTACTCCTGCTTTTTAACCAGAATGGTTAATATTTTAAAACACTTTTTGGAATCTCTTGGAGCTTTGGACATCACCCAAGTGGAAATCTAGCGATAAAACGTTCACCGGGAACAACACAGTACTAATAATTATGATTTTATGATCATTTCCGTTGGAACATAATCTTTAACTACACACAGGCGCTGGATACTGAATTCTACCTCTAATATTTGCAAAACATTACGACAATGGTGGTGTGTTTTCGGAGCAGATTAAACATTCCGACAAAACTCCCATACCATCCGGGGCGATAAGATTTGGCTTGATTAAAACACATAATGCGCCATAATCACCCGGCGCTTCTGGGATGCTCTACGCCCAGTAATCGTTCTGGGACCAACCTCAAAAAGAAAGAGATTTTGTTTATCTCCCACCCTAAAAACGACCACTTTCAACTGCAGCTTCCACACAGCCAAACGAATGTGCGGTAAGCTCAACCGTTTGGAGTTGTTTCTGGAGCCCGGCGGAACGCGGAATGGGAAGCTGTTGTTTTCTGGTTCGGGACCAATTTCGGGGAAAACCCGTTCCCATTTACATCTTCTGCTGGGCGTGTGTGTGTGTGCGTGTAATCGATACCGGTTCCGTTGCCATCCGCAATGGTCTATTATGACCTGTCCAAACCGTACAATTCCGGGCACACCTTATGATGTGCCGAGGGTTTGAGCCAGCAACTGTTTCTGACAAGGTTCCCCACACACCGAATCGTTGTCTGCTAAACCTCACACACACACACAGCTTAATGGGCCTGTCCTCGCAAAATAAATCCGTACACACAAACGGGCATACAGGTGGCGAGAGAATCGACAAAGCCTTCGGATTGTTGCACAGATAAAAGGATATCCGGCCCTGGCGTTTGACAGCAGCTTCATGTGGTCGCTCGTCTTAAAGGAACGGTGTATTCGGTAAAGATACCAGAATACACGCTCAAACGAGAAAAAAAAAGCAAGGGAGCCCAAAAAAGAAAATCTAGTATTACATCCGAGTACCGCGAGTAAGTTTCTCCATCGTATCAGCCACGCGAAAGCGTTTGTCGTAACACTCTCCCAAGCGCTGTTCGTTGAAAGCGTTACTGTAGGCAACGCGCCTCTGCTTTTCCTCAATAATGGCCACATTATCACGGATTTCTTGCAAAAATTTTAAAGCAAGATACCATTGAAATATAAACCCGAACGAGAAAAACGAAATGAATTTCGCTGGAAAAATATCCAAACCGGAGCTTGGATCAGGCAAAGCGCGCTATAAGCGTATTTCCCGTTCTAAGCGTCGGACGGAACTGGAAGGATGGGAGCCGTACCGGAAGGAAGGAAGTGACGAATCGAATACAATCTTCCACCGATCCAAAGTACACGGTAAGCGGACCATCGGGCAAATTTTCATTTTCAACGCGTAATATTGTTTCAACAGAAGCGGGACAAGGTTGCACGAGGAGAGTAGCGCGCCAACCGGCCATGTCCACCATCAGCGCTCGTAATCGGACCCATTCGGATCCGAAAACCCATCGGTACTGGATTGGAATCAATTCAATTTCATTACCAGCTAGCAGTCAGCGTCTTCGTCGGTCCGGAATTGAAACACACAGAAAATTGATGTTTAGTCTTTAAGCTACTCGCCCGGCCCGGTTCCGTTTACCCATCGAGTCGGGGAAAGTGTGGGTGGTCGGATAGTACATGTTTGCATGGCCCTATAAACACTCTCCTCCCCAGGAGGGCAAAATCAAGGAAATTATCTCACACCCAGTCGACGGTACAGGAAATCGCATTGCGAGAAAATCGGTATCGGCGGCGGTGTGCGATCACACACGCAATTGAATGCCAAAAATATTAATTTACCATCACCTCACATCGACAACGAGGACGATGAGGGAAAAACAAGGCGGGTGGAGCGGTTGGACGAGAAATTGAAAATTGACTCAATTTAATTACCGTCTCCGGTGTCGGGTTTTAGCGGCTTAGGGCCGCTAATGCCTCCCTCCCCGACACATAATCGGTTCTGCTGTTTTGGGAAATTCGAGTGATGAGACCGGGATGGCAAGAATCCACCCCCGCCATCCAACGTTGGAATTGAATTATTGGAAAAATTTGTATCCAAAATCATTGACGGAACAAATTTCACGTGAGCTGCTGTAGCGAGCAAGTTGTCTATAACAAGGGGTGAATGATGCATATTGGGTGTGTTACCAATCTAAAAATTGTTAAAAAATGTCAGTTGAGCTTAAAAAAAAATAAAGTAATCAAATTTTAAAAATTTTTGTTTAAAAGTTGTTAGGTGGCTAAGTCGAAACATTAAAAAATTAAGTAACATTTTTGGCAACTTCTCAGAATCCAAATAAATTTTGATACAAAGCTGCAAAATTTGGAAAGAGAATTTCTTATAAATTTGTAAAATAATACGGCCGTATAAGAATATTCAAGCTCTAATAAAAAATGAAGGGCGACCTGGTGGCACAGGCGTTGGCGGCTAAGGTCTTCACACGGCAGGTCCGTGGTTAAAATCCCATTCAGACCGCCTCCCCGTATGCTGGACTGACAATCCCACTTACATTAAAAATATATATAAAAGGACATTTAGGGTTTTCAAGTAAACTTACAGATGCTTATTTTTTCTTTATTTATTTTTTATTATTTTTATATTCAATTTTTATATTACTTAAAAAACAGGTTTTGTACTAATATGTTGCGCACTGTATTGTTCGCTATGACCACCAAAGTCTTTGGGTATGTTTGGAAACTATTTGTGTACTTTCAGTAAAATTAATAAAAATACATCACTTAATGACCGTTGATAATAAATAGTAATTTTATCCAGACATTTGGTCCAAAATGCCCACCGTGGCGTTCCCAATCATCGGATAAATTGTAATCTATTTTTAAGATCAGATTATTTTTATCTCGCTCTACGTTACTACATGATGTGAAAAGCGACTATCAGGGGATTTTTACTACGTACAGGTAGGTGGGTGTCCTGCTGGATCGTTTTCATGTGGCTTCCAATACCCTTCCCACCGAGTATGGATTTGATGTCACGAATCGTTCGAAAGGTGGTTCGATTTCATGGACCACTGCCGCTAATACTACGCTCAATTCGCTTCAGCTTTCGAGCTAATTCAATGTACCGAACATAAATAAACCACCCCGTGCGTTAATTGACTTGCAGTTAGCCGGACGGGCAGGGGGGAAAAGAATTGAACGAAGCGGAAGTGTACATTAACGCGTAAAACCGTACGCCGAGCTATCACCGACAGGTCAATCATACCGCGAGCATTAGGCACGCTGAATATTTGGTCAACCGGACATAATTATTGCATACCTTAAATGGGTTCTACCAACGTAAAGAGCTAGCGGTCTGACGGGTAATACCGAGTCCAACGCACCGAAAAACCTATCCAGCGACTACCCACCAAACACAATTGAAATCGAATGCATTCCAGCGGCGAGATGATTGAATGAATGGCACCACATTTCAAATTCCGAACATCAAAAACATTTCATCAACCCCATACGCCGCATTGTTTCTGGAGCTCGGGTCGGTCGGTCGGTGGGTGGGCGAGTCTGGTTCGCGTGGTTGTCGCTGTATACGCGCATACGTGATGTGGTTTATTTTAGCTCCCATGTAAACAACCGTCCCCGCCGAGCTTTGTTTACAACACGAAAAGGCCCGAAAGAAGAAAAAAAAACGAAGCAAAACAGGCGGCCACGTGGGAACAGCCTCTGAAGGGTTTGCTACTTTACTGCCAACGGGGCCCATACATATGCCGGTAATGCCGGAGATCATGCGACCTACAAAAAAAAGAAGGGATACGAGGAAAAAAGGAACGAAAAGGGATGAAGCTCCTATCAGATGTCAATATTTGTCGTCAAGATTTTGTTTTTAATACCTTCCTCCGAAAGATGAAGGGATCCGCTTTTCTTTTTTGTTGGGGTAAAACAACACGATCCACGATAGTTTCCTTGACGAAAAAGATGTTGCTGGCTGTCTTGTGACCTCCTTATATTTTTCCCTCTGCAGATGTCCCTTAAATAGCTCCCTTTATTGTGGGGCCTTTTTATGGCAGGGCGGTTAGAATCAAATTAAAAGAGCCAACTGCAGGAGCTGGCCTTATGATTTAATCAACCGTTAGAACTCGGAACAAGCTGACGGTGTTCCCCCGGTTTTTGTGACGGAACAACCCGCACACCGAAGGACTGATTCAATAGAGAGAGAATATAGTTATGGCTGAACTTGTGATACCACGGCTTCGTGAACTGATAAGATCCTCGAAGGGGAATAATTTCATTACCAGCCTTCACCTCATAAAATGCCACACAGTAGCACTGACGGGTATTTCCGAGATTCTGATACAAGTAAAAATTTACTTATAAGGAATTCTCCAACTTCATAATGTAACATGCAAATTTAGGATCTTTTCTATCGGAAACATATTTTTAGGCAACCGCAACTACGCTTTTCGCGCAGGATGCCAGTGCTGAGCCAGTGGTATTGTCGTCCGGTTTGCCACTAACGAAATTATTCTGCATACAGCACCAGTCGTCGAGTGGTGAGACGGTGAAGAAGAAAGCAAACATCATTAGTAGGACCTTTGTTCGCCATTCTCCACCGCTAGTCTACGGATCTTGTCGAATGGCGACCGTATGCCGTGAAAAAATGATTTAATATTCATGGTGTCTGTTAAATGTAGCCGTTTGTGCTGTACGACCATTGTGAAAGCAGCTAATTCCAAGAATGAAATCCGTGTTCTTTCATTTCTATCTATGTCAGTTTTCTCCTATTTTACTCTCACACTTGTCGTTTATTTTACTTATTTTATGCACTTACTGTGTTATTTTTACTGTCCGCATGCATTCAAACCAACCATCCGAACGGTGCCTGTCCATTAATCCTTAAGGTTTCCACATCTTCAGCAAACCGTCACACCCGTACGAGGCGAGCAAATTCTGATGCGGATGATGCGTTAGCCCGATGACGTCCTTCTCGTGTACGTTCAGCGTACGCTCCAGCTTGCCCGACGTTACGGAGAAGCAGTACAGCACCAGATCCTCACCGCAGCAGTAGATAAACTCGCCGCGCGGTGATATCGTGGCACAGATGAACGCACCGCCCTCGCGCTTACCGGACGAAAATGAACGCACAATTTGGCCCTGCATGTTCATGATGACGACCGTGTTCGACCGATTGCACACCACAAAGTGTTCCGGATTCTTTGGCAGGATGAGCACCGAATTAACGGCCAAATGTGTGCCCAACGCTTTGAAGGTTGAAATGCATTCCGTAGTCTTGAGCGACCACACCTTTACCGTACCGTCCGACGAGGCGCTCAGCACGTGATGACCGTCGGGCGAGAAGACGGCTTCATTCACGAAGGACGTATGGCCACGGAACTCTTTCAACATTTTGCCCGACTTTAACCCGTACAGTCGTATCAAGTGGTCGAAGGAAGCGGTCAGTATTTGACTGTTGTCGCGGGAAAAGTGCAAACACGTCACGCCTTTCGAGTGAGCCTTTTCGAACCGTCGCAAGCACTGGCCCGTTATCAGCTTCCACACCTTCACCTGACCGTCCTGTGAACCGGTCGCCAGCATTTCCGAGTCGCGCGAAAACGCCATCGACAGGATGGCTTGTTCCATCATCATGAAGTTATCCTGCGCTTGGTACTTTAAATCTTTACGAATCTTGCCGGTGGTAAAGTTCCAAACTTCGATGAACCCATCCACACTGCCCGTGACCAGATACTGACCATCAGGTGAGAAGAGGGCACACTCGACGTGAGACTTCTGGCCGAACTTGATCTGTCGGGCTAGCTGTGTCGGGTACGATTCATCCTCCTGATCCCTGATGGCGGCCTTACCGCGGAACAAATCGATCGTTGTGCCGGGCGGTAGCAATCCTTGGTGCTGTTGCCACTTAAGTGACTGGCCCAGCAGTGCCAGCAGCCTCGACGACGGTACCACCGATACTTCACCGGCCAGTGCCGTAGCGATTGCGCCACGTCGCTTCTCTTTGCTGGAACCTTCCGGGTATGCTTCACGCGGATCGAAATACGCACGCTGCAGCATGTTTTCCAGATGGATGTAACGTTCCGCCTCCTGCTGCTTAAGCATTATCATTGGATCGGTCTGGCGTAGCAGAGACCGGGCAGCACCCAGCTCCCGCAGCTCAATCAACTCCAGCACTATTTGCTCGTACAGATCGATCAGCTTTTTGTCGGGCAGTTTTAGTGATTGAATCGCTTTCAGCACCGTGTCCCAGTGGCCATTGTGTATGTCGGATACGAAACCCTCCACGCTGTCGACGGTGTTGAGAGAAACGCCTGTCTCTTCCTGCAATGTTTGTAGTGCTTTGTGAAGGTTCGACTCCTTCAGATACTGCTGTATGAGACGAATCACGCTGAAATGGAGGCAAATGTTAGCTGATGCTGGTCGCTGTTGTTGGCACTCACGAAACCGTTCACGGCACTTACTCGGCAGATTCAATTTCAATAGACATTTTCTGTAATAAAGTAATTAAAATTTGCGGCGATCAGGTGAAAATATTGATATCGCTCGTACAGCGTTGTTTTGGTACACAAATTGTTTGACAGCCGCAGGAGGTGTATATGCCCTCAGGTTTATTTCTGGGTGCTGTGTGAGGGAGAAATAATTAGATTTTATGGAGTTTGAAGAATAAAAATGGAGTAGAACAACATTAAAATATTAATTCCACTCAAAATAGACTAAAAAACTTCAGAACCAGTCTAAATATCATTGCTGATGAAAATTGAACTCGTACAGTACAGAATATAAACAACATTGCTTTGAAGTTCCTTCGAGAATCCGAAAAGGCCTGTGAAATATGTCAGCCCATTCAATGAAATATTTCATGTCTCAATTTCAAACCAGTAAACGTGGGCGCTATAAGTGAGTAATTTAGCAACGGGCAGTTAAATCATTTAACTTGAACTGCCATGAACTGTAGAGGGTTGAGTTATTGAAATAATATATGTAGGAGCCATAGCTGCTGTCGTCCAAGCTACCTTGCTTTCTAAAATACTTTCTCGATTGAGACAAGTGAGCAGTGGACAACAAATATTTGGAATTGCCACTGGAGGAACTGGCCATACTCCAATCCATCATCCTCTCAAACAATTGTTCGGATGTTAGTCTCCAATATCCAATATTCACATCATCACATTAAATAAAACAACCGGTTTGTCGAAAAAACACTATCTTCTTTAAATCATTATCTTATATTTTTCGTTAACTCACGTTATTGATTCTTAAAATTACAGCTTTCTTTTGCCCTTCCTAGCACTGCTTGTTTGCTTCACCATTGTTACTCTCCTGTTTTCCATTTGCTTTGCTGTGTTACACTCGTATGTGTGTGTTTGTATTTGTGTGTGTGTGTGGTATGTGTACTTCTGTACTTTTTCACTGTTCTGTTTTCCACTTCGCTGTGTCGGTCTGTCTGTTTGTATGGAAGTGTGTTTGTTTCGTTTGCTTGTTTGCTTATTTCGTGCGTGTAACTTGTGTGTGAGTGTATTTGTGGCTTTTGTTGTTTGTTTGTTGCTTTTGTTGTTACGTTAATTGTTTACCTCCCGTTTTCTTTTCTCCCATTTTATTTTAATGTTTATTCCAGTGTTTGGCTGTTTATCATATTTCACCACCACTGTTTCCTTAATACCCTTTTGTTTGTTTTTTTTTGCTTCCTCTTCTGTCTTGTTTTGCTACAGCTATCGTGTATTCCGCTTCCGCTAGACAGTGGTTTACACCCTCCCACCCTCCTCGCTTCGTTATCGTAATCGGTCGCCTCCTCTTGCCACCGTTTTCAAACCGCATTGACCGTTTTTGTTTTCGGTTTTTCGGTTCGGTTTTGCGCGAGCGCCATTGCGCAAACACCCGCAAGTATGTTATTTGTGGGCGTTTTGTCTGTGTTTTTTGTTTTTCTTCCGTTTTTATTAATATCAAAATGAGTTCTATACTCTTAACATGTTTTTTTTTGTTGCTTTCCATTTTTTTTTTGTCCAGATACGTTCTTACGTTTTTTGTTATTATTTTTTTATAATTTATGTAACAGTTTATTTTTTGATTATAACAAACAACATTAGGAATTACTTTTTTTTTCTTAATTGTTTTCAATATCTGCTCGCCTCGCCGCGCCACATTCCACCGCATTCCACTCCGCTCGCGCACACCCCACACACACGCACACACTTTCGCTCGTTCTCTCTCTCTCTCTGCCACTCTCTCGCTCTCTCTCTCTATCGGTCGCGTCACTCGCTCGCTTTTCCGCGCAAACCGTGCTGCTTACCAGTTGGATTGCTTGTATGACTCGTGGACACTTTCCGTGAACACGATTGCTTAATGTCGCACGGTTCACGTGCAAATGTTGCCCTCCATTGTTTTAGTGCCTCCCGTTTGTTATTAGTATGCGTTTAATTTAGATAAGTGTAGCTCCTGACTGACCCCCTTCATCCCCCCCGGTTATCCCACCATCGAGGGAAATGGTTCAGTTAGTAGTTAATAGTGGCATTATAAATGTGAAGCTATGTTACTGTTGCTCTTCACGGCGTTCGCTCGATCGGTATGTTAGAGTATGTGGCTTTTCCTAATTAGAGTTGGCTTTGATTGATTGGCTAGATGTGTTGGCTAGAGAGAGAGAGAGAGCGCGCGTGAGAGCGAGCGTGAGACAGTATGGTGAAAAATATAGGGAAATCAAACCAAGGTCCTCTGCGATGAGTTCTGTGTTCTTCGATCGCCGTACCACTCGCCAGGTCTTCAGGTTGAAACAATCGATTGTCATAGTTTTAGTTTGCGTGTAGCTTTGCTCATGGGAATTTGGGGGGAAACCGAAAGGCAAGAAAGCTGCTGTTAACTTGATTGCAGAAACCAAAATCGGAGTAAAAGAACTGAGCCATGACACAAATGCCAAATCTATCCCAGCAGGGGCCAGCAGGAGCTTGGTTGAATGTGTCTACTGTATGTATATGTTCATCTGTCCCACTTCCGTTCGTTCGGGGTTTGCTTTGTTGGATAAAATTGTTTTAAATATGTGTTTACTTGTTTAGGCAGTGATTTTCTCTTTCCCGTCCTGTCCCGTCTGTTCTGTTTTTCCCCCCGTCTCAGCCACACTCAACCGTAACAATGGAAACGACACGTTCAAAATTCAAAAATTTGAAAGTTTGAATCCAAAAACGAACGTTACTAACGGCAGAACGAAACTAATAGAACAATAATTTCCAAAATTCGTATGCTCCCATACTGAACTCGGTCCATTCAACGGCGCCTGTTTCACAAGACCGTGTCGCGCGCGTGTGTGTGTGTGTTTGTGTGTGTAGACAGAAATATTCAAATCGCGATACTAAGCGACGAACGACCACACACATATTGGCTTGATATTATGTTTGGCATATTGCAGTGTGACGACGCCCATTGCTAGTGAACATGAAACCAATTTTTCGTCACCCATTTCCTTGCCATGCGTGCCACCCATTTCGATACTGCCACAGTCGTACAATCTATGTAACAAACTTTCGTAGGAAAATTTGGAACTCAAAAAGGGCGGGCTTAAAAATGGCTTGACATAAGATAGAGAACACACAGCATCAACCGGGGAGTCGTGTTACCCTTTTTAATGACTGCATTTTCTGTGTTGTGTTGCACGAAAAAGACAGGAAAATTGTAGAAGAAAGGAAGAAAAAAGGACTTTGACAAAAAAAACGAGATTTTCCACTCTGGAAGCTACTATTACCTGTTCTATGTTTGTATACCCTTTTGCCATGCCAGTTATCACCTGTTTCCTTTGTTTTCCTATCTTTTTAGTTCTCTATTTCCTTCTTTTGATTCTGCTAGGCTTTTTCTTCCCTTTCCTATCGCTTTTCCTTCTACTTTTCAATTTCTTACACACTTATGTTGCCTGACCATTTTCCTTCCCATTTGTTTAATAAAGTGGACGCATACATTCTTCATTATACGATTAATTTTGCTTGTGGTTTACGATTTCTGTTAATGTCTCTTTTCGTTTGTGTGTATGTGCGTGTGTGTCTCGTAAGGAATGCTTGAGTTATTTCTTATGTTTTGTTTTTGCCTAATTTGTTTAATCTTTTTTTCTTCTTTTTCGTTAACCGTACTGTTTCTGGCAATCGTCTTCTTCTTTTCGTTATTTTTTTCTGTTTGCTTGTTTTTTTTTGTTCTATTCTTTGCAGTTTTCTGTTAAAATGTTTATTCCCCTTCAACTTTTCCCTAATCTTCTTCATGTTTAGTTTAACGTTACTTTACACACACGCCCCCACACACACACACACACACACACACACACACACACACACACACACACACACACACACACACACACACACTCACACACTCACATTGAATACATGGTTAATCGTTCTATGATTACAGCTGCGTTGAGTTGTTCCGGTTCCGTTGGCTTTTGTGTGGGGGGGAGGAGAGGGTGTTGTTTTTTTCTCTTCTCTTGCTTTCAACACGCGTCTTGTTCTACTGTTTTAGTATGCACACAAAAAGGCTCATTTAGCCGTCTGTGCCGGTTTGTGCTCGGCAAACGGTCAACAGGTATGATTGCATGGGTTCTCGCTTCTTGTTTGCTTCTCTTTATTGCATTGTTTTGTGTTTGTTGCTGCATTTCGTGTACTTTACTTTTAATTTTGGATTAATGTTAAAGGTTAATGCCACGCACGTTTACCGTTTGTGCTTGTTATTCGTTTAATGTTTTTTTGCTGTTGTTAGGGTTTAGCTTTGCTTTTTTTTGTTCTCTGCCAGCGTTAACGGCTTTCGAGGTGTGTGAGTTGTGACATTCAATATAGTAAGCGTGAAATCAGAATATATGTGTGTGTGTGCATGGGTGTGTGTGTGTAGAATTCTACTACGTTTATTTCGCCGTGCATTGCTTTGTTTGTTAAATGATCATACATACACACACACACACACATACACACATGATCTGGTGAGGTAAAGGCGAATAAATTAAATTGCCATCCGTTCGCGGAAAATCGATTTTCCTTCGCTTCGCGAAACAGGAAGTGCGCGAATCTACACACATACACATGCACACACACACACGGGTTTTTAGGTGTAATTGGTTGGAAACGAACTTATACAATTAGCAACAATGAACCGTATCCGCGTGTAACACAAACGTAAACCCCCCCATTACCCATTGATTTAGCAAAATACCCCAACACACACATACAAACGTTCGGCATAAGACACACTTTACAAACTCGACCCCTCCCCCCCCCCAACCCCAAACCTAAAACTGAAATGAGTGCGTGTGTGTGTGTGAGCGTGTGCGCTAGCTCCTTCTCCCTTGACCCCTTCCCCCATTTTGTTGAACACGCACCCCAGGGCACAATAAGACGGGGGAGAGCGTGGTTATTGTGTTTGTTTTTGTTGTTATTTTTGCTAATTATATTATATGCGCCTGTTCGATAGTGTGTGTGTGTACGGTAGTAGTAGTAAAATCTGTTTCATTGTAAGTTATTACTTTTGCTTTACCTTTTTTGTTTTTTTTTTCTGTTGCTTTTGCTTTTTATCTTTCGCCTTTTTCCTTTTTTTTCGTTTTCACGTGTTCGCTTTCATTTCTCCTTAGCATTTTCCACTTTTTCTTTCTATCCCTTTGTTTCTCTTTAGCGTTGCGGTATTGCATTACTATCAGCGAGAGAGAGAGAGAGAGAGCGTATCGTGTTTTTTTCCTTCCTTCTTTCTTTTCCATCCTTTTGCAAGATGGTTTTTGTTTTCCCCTCCGATAATATCGTGCCAACCATTAACCTGCCGCCCGTTTGCTTTATTTCATATTTTTTCTTACAATTTTCTTTCCCCACAGTTTTCATATTAATTTCTTGTTAATTTCTAATAACTAGTTCGTACAAATATATAAAAACAACATTTCCTCACTTCTGCGCGCGCGCGTGTGTGTGTGTGTGTGATTCCTTGTTTTTTTTTGCTTTTTAATCATTACTTTATGTTACAAATTCTTTGTTTTTGTTTGTTTGTTTGCTTGGTTACTTCCGTTTTCCTACATTCTGCGTTCGTTTCGGGCAGATAAATTTATGTTATGTTACTTGTTGCCATTTTGTCTTTGCTAGCATTTTTCAGTATGTTAGTTTTGTTAATATGGTACGCGTTGTTTTACTGGTTTTTTGTTTTATGTTCGTTTGCGATTTTCTCACGTTGGAGTTGTCTCGTTAGATGTGTGAGTGTGAATGATACGGCGCTTCAGTGAATAGTCGTGCAGACGTTTACGCAGAGGGATGTTTGAAGCGTTTCGTAGCGAGCTTGTTTTTTTCGATTGTTCCAGTACGAAAAATGTCAATAGCCTGTGTTTTAGTAGTGGATACCATAGGCGAAGCATCTGTCGTCCGGAAAGACGGGGAGCGGGGGGGGGGGGGTGAAGGGAAGAGAGGGGGGGGGAGGATTTTATGCTTCTTGAGAATAAGGGTGTTCGACACGCCATGAATAGAGATGATTGATTTTAGTTTTAGTTTAGTTGTATTGTGTGTTTGCTTGTTTTGTTTTTTCCCCTTCGCTTCTTTTTCCTCTGCCTCTCTGCACTGGCGTAAATTGTATTAGATATTTCCTATTTTGTTTTGCTTTGTCTTTTACTCTTTATTCTCCTCGTTTCCTTACCCGAGGTGCAGTTTATTAGTATTTGTTTTGTTTGTTTTTATTAGTTTTATCTTCACATACACATTGTTATACTGTTTACTTACGCCTTGTTTTCCCTCTCCATCTACTGTCTTCTCTTTTTTTCCTTTCTTCCTTCATCTTTTTTTTTTTTGCTAGATTGAAATATTGTTAAAAAGGGTTTGCTTTACTGTGGTTACTTACTTCACGTTTAGTTTACCGGTATTTGCTTTCGTATAAAATGAACCTACAAATAAAATTGTCCCCTGCCAGTTTGGTGCGCGCGTCTACCCGCAAGCGCCCCGGAGCGCCCCACCTAGCTCCCAATTCCCTGTCCGTGGGTTGGCTAGTGTTGTGCACCTCTCGTCCTGTCCTTATGCAGGCGCTCGTGTGTGTGTGTGTGTGTGCACAGGCATGCAAGGCGCATCACCATCGAAAAACCACCGCGGGGTTCGAGCGCGAGTGCATCACTCGTAATGCCGGTTCGTTCTCGATTCTCGAAAAGAACAAAAATCAACCTGTATTTTGCACCGACTGCACCGACTTTTTTCCTTTTTCCTTGTTTTTTTATTTTACTGCGTATCGATTGAATCGTATTTGGCTTCCGCGGTTTAATTTAAGTATTATGAAATCTTGTTTTACACACTCATCGTTATTAGTGTTGCTCGCCATTCGCCCAAACCTCTCGCGTGGGTTGATGAGTAAGGGGATCGGGTTCCAGGGGAAAGGAGGGGTTTTTGGGGGGAACGAGGGAATGGGCGGGTGGACTTACTGATGGCGAAGGATATCCATATTCACAATTAAAATATTTTATTTATCTACTGTGTTTCGCACGACTGTGTTCCGTGCCAACCCATCCGAACGCCCTACCGTACGGTGGGCCCATAGACCGGGCTGTGCTCCAGCTCGGTGCCCGGCACGCAGAGCAGCGTCAGCAGCAGGTAGCACGAATCGCACGGGTAGTAGTAGTAGAGCGAGCAGCAGTTTTGCGCCTCCAGAAAATGTTGGCAGAAGCTGCAGGCACACCGGCAGTGACGGGTCGACTTTCGTGGCCGTGCTTCGGGCGCCGTCAGCATCGTACGCGAACCCGGCCTCACTGGCAGGCCCGCTGTCGGCACTCATTGCTATACACTGTCACCGCTCGAGAATCGCTCACAGTTGCTCATGAACAGATCGTCGTTCAGGTCGTCCGTATCGATCAGCGTATCGTTGATGCAGACGTGAGGCGGCACGCTGACCGGGGGAAGTGGGGCGGGCGGTATGTGCATCGGTTCACCGTTGTTGATGCCGTGCAGACTGCCGGAAAGGCTGCCACCACCCTGCAGATGACGCCGACTCGATCCAAGGCCTAGTCCACAACGAGCAGCCGAAGCATGGGGGATGGAAACAGAAAAGGGTACGTTAGATACTGACCAACCTTCAAGAACACACACACCAGTAAAAGGACAGGACACAAACAAAATTGGGAACTATTTACTTATACCGGTTGCACTGGTGGTCGAGTCGTAGTGGGCCGCATTCCTATGCAGCCCCAGCTGTCTGTGATGTCTGCGTTTTCTTTTTCGATGACAGAGAGTGCAGAGGAGACAGGTTAGGAACGAGGCGGCGGCTATGCAGGATATTATTAAGGCGCCGTGATCCTCCTCGGGTACTATGATGATGCCTGGCGCGCGAACCGGCAAAGAGCAAAGAGCACAAAGATCGATACATACACACGTACGGGCCGCCAACATGGACGCACGGTGAAGCGGTTAATGGGGGGGGAGAAAGGAGGGAGGGTAAGAAGGGGACCAAAAATGGATGGTAGAAACGAAACATTCCATTAGTATGATGGTAAGGACATTCAAACGCATTATCGTTAGTATGGGTTTGCGACAGTTTTGCTGAGCAATGTGATGGCGAGTGAACTGTTAGTGGCAGTGTGCAGCTAAGAGAGTAAATGTGTGTTAGAAAGCGTTATGTGTGTGTGTGTGAGTGGTCTGTGAGTTATCTGTGACCATGATGTAAGGTAGTTGTTAAGTTAGTGTACCGATGTGAATATCAAATGTGTACCAAGCTTTGAAAACTGAACCAATGTTTATGTTAACGACAAAGAACAATTATGTATGCTTAATTGTAAGAAGAGATGAGTCAAACCTCAGTTCATTATGTTTTGATAAAAGAAGGAAAAAACAATACGCCAAATAATACGCAAAAACAATGACCGTTATTCAATACTGAATGAGAAAATAAGATTAAACAATGGAAAGGAAACCAGTCGAAACGAACATACGAGCGATGAAAAGGAAGGAAACAAATAAGGATAATTACAACTAAACATCGTACCGCTCCTATACTGCTGTTTTATGCTTTAAATTTTCCAGCACGTTCACGCACACTTACACAGAGACTTTTCCCGTACGGGGAAACAGTAAATGGGAGACAGTAAATTCTAGCCGAGGAGCATTATTAGGTGGACTAAACCGAATCGAGTATTTGTAAACCAAAACCGAAAAAATGAATGGATTTGTGAGGAAAACGGAATGATCGCATGATGATCGTTATGGAAAACGGATTGCTAGGCCGTCACGTTGGCTGCCGTTTCGAAACGGAACATAAACGATGAAACACAAAGCTCGCAAACGAAACTATCTAATTACGGTCTAAAAAACAGGGTGTTTAGGATAAATTTGACAGAATTGGAAATATCTTTTTTATAGGAATCATAGGGTTCAACGCACACTAGGCGTGATTTAAAGTATGGACCCTTTTTCATATCATAACGGATGGATGACTACAACCTATCTGAAATATGGGAGACCATTAAGCAACGTAAAATCTAGAGACTAGAGACTGGAGACTCCCTATAACCCATGAGAAAGAATAATTAAAATCATGATGATGCGTTCCAGCTATCAAAAAGAGGGACATTGCCATTCCTTTTGCCAGAATACAATCTCTCCTCTAGTACCTACAACCTACAATCTCTAGCAGGATTAGAGACTACAGACTTCTTAGAAGCCATGGAGGATAATAACTAGCTTCAATTGGCGAGCCTGCTATCAAAAATAGGGATAACATGGCTTCTGCCTAATGGACCCAGAATACTATCAGATACTAAAGTCCCTAATCTAGAAACTCTCTAGAACCAATGGCGGATCAAGATCTTTGGAGGCCCTCTGAGTGTGACTCGTTTGTGAGTAGGACAAACAAGACTTCCCTCGTCGACTTTTCAAGTAGACCGTAGCATCAGCTTATTCAAGGTCCAGAAGCAGGTTTAAAGCTGTGATCGATGCTTATGGTGGCTATTTTGAGCGAATATTATTGAGAGTACTGTAATTTCTTCTTTTTGGCTAAAAGACCTGCTAGGTTATAACGGTCACCTAATGGAAAACTAAACTTATAGACACCAACAAAGAAGATTTCCTTTTCCCTTACTGAGCTGTCAAATTTATTCCGAAACACCCTGTGGAAGTAAGATAGACCTAAATCTAATTTATCTACTTATCAGCACTACGTGCGCTATCAAAATTGTCTTTAAAATATTTTGATAAATTTGTTACTTAGAATCAAGAAAAAAACATAAAACCATTCCACAAACACTATCAGGACAGATAGACAAATACAAAAAAAAATTGAAGAATTAAACAAAAACACACATAACAATCGTGCATGTGGGGTGTACATATGTGGGTGCGTGTTGGTGGGTAGAGTTAAGGTAAGAAAAAAACTTGAGTGTGTGTGTGTATATACAGATTAGACAATAGAGCATAAGGGTTAAAATAGACAGATGGCTAGGGATAAAAGTTAAAATGGGACTCACTTGGATCAGATTAGAGTTAGTCGGCTTGATCGTAGACGTTTTTGAATGTTTTTTTGTAAGTGGATAGTAAGGATCATGATTTTTTTTTCTCGATATAGATCATCGTTGGCGTAAACTGTCCTGTCCAGGGGGTTTAAGGTGTTCTGTTTCAGGGGTATTTATATTTTGAGAGTATTTGGTTTGGTTGAAGTGCCTATTAAGGCGGCTCAAAATCGTTTTGAGAGTTGTTGTAGGAAGCACTGGACATTGAAACGACACATCCAATGTCGCAAAGGATATAGTAGATCTTGGAAAATTTCCAATCACTATCTTCTATCCGTGCAAAGTGTGAAGCATGGACGTTTCCATCACAGCGAAACAGATTCTGTTTGATGGAAAAACACTCTAAAAAGCCAAACCACGACTAGAAGTGTTGCAAACGCGGGAAGCGATCGTGTCGATGCTTCACCTGATCAGATCGCAATCCGGCGATGTTCCATAACGATTATTGAGAGCATCAAATACAGTTAAAGAGTTGTTGGTCGTGTAGCGTAAATTTGTTTCGTTATTCGGTAAAGTTGTTAAAGGTTGTGGAGATAGTAGTGGAGGTGGTGTTGGTGGTATAAATAGTGGAGAAAGTAGTAGGAAGAAAGTTTTGAGCAAAGTTGAGAGAGATTATTTGAAAAAGGAAGAAAAAAACAGGAAAGATAGAGATGAGAATTTGCCACTTACGACAGGATGCAGTTTTCTTTTTGTTGTTGAATGTGAGAAACAATGTGAATTCGATTCTCGATGCTTGATGAAATGAGTCAGCTTACAATTATATTACCCAGCACCTTATTTCATCAAGAATCGATGCAATTTCGATGGGATGGATGATCTATTTGTTGAAAATTGTTATTACAAAAAAAAAATGTGCCAATAGACGGATGGGTGCTGGAACCCGATTCCTTCTGAACCTGATTCCAATGGTACGCAAATGATCGGACGAACGAATATTGTACACAAAACGAAAAACGTAACGCAAACGCGTGTTGCCGCAAATATCGAAACTAACTGTGTGGACAAAAATGTTTGCAGAAAACTTAACTTAAAAATTCCACAGTGCAAACGTATACGGGGTACAATGGTACAAACTCATAACCGAATAACGCTTCAATACAACCAAACCTCGAAAGGATAACGAAAAACACAACATGTTAAACCAAGATCAAGACCAAGAGAGAGAGAGAGAGAGCAAGAGAGTGTGAGAGAGAGAGATAGAATCGTGCAGACTCGAGCATAGAAGAAGACACACTAAGAAGGTACATCGTAGACAGAGTGATCGTAATATCGACAATGGTTTTCGAAACAGTTGCAAACAGGCCAAGGTGAGGTTGAGCTTTCGTTTGATTTTTTGTAAATTTTTCTCTTAAACCAATTGTTGAGCTCAACAGATTGTTTTTTTTTTAATGAATTGTTAAACAAACCCATCAGTTGACTGGTTTGGAAAGATCCAATTGGAAGGAAAACATTGAAACTAAATTGTGCATGGTGATGGAAGTCTTCACCAGATAGGAACGTAAGCGAAATTATACAACAAACACACACGCACGCACACAAAAACACACGCACAGGGATAGAGTGTGTCTCTCAGGACAAACAACCAGTGTCCACATGTTTAAAACAATTAGCGATTTTCGCATAACACACGATTGTTATACCAAAAGTCGCATATTATTCTAATCTGGGCGACACATTGCCTAACTGAGAAACACTGTAAAACATAAGAGTTAAGGCATGATAAGGCTTGATCAGGGTATTCTTTTCCCTTGGAAGAACATTTTTGCACATCTTAATGGACAACTACGGCCAATGTGGTGTACAAAAACGGTGGCGTACTTCTTAAGTTCTCGAGTGTAAGCATGCTCAGGCAACTGCTCGGGCAGTAACAGCATGCGAAGGACGATTCCTCTGTGAAAAAAAAACACACATACGCACACACGGACACGCTCACACGGACAAACATAGCAAAGTCGTTTTTTGTGGGAACGGGTTCAAGAGTACAAAATTTGAAATGCTCCTTGGTTGCGCTTTCGGGATGCCAATTGAAAGTGATTTACGTGTTGCACGATCAGCTAATTCGTTCGACTTTGTGCGACGTGCGTTTTTAGAAGGGGGCTTGCGAATATTCGTCGGGCAGGAGACGGGCACTGAGAAGCGGGAAAGCGCACCCACCGGTCGAACAAAAAAAAGGGCTCTTAAC